>NC_132987.1:6205000-11205000 GCF_048564905.1 Vicugna pacos
TTCTGTCCAACTTGTTTAAATAGAAAATGTCCAGTGTCTAAGGGTAAACACCCCTTGACATGATTTTTTAGCCAACAATGGGCAAATATGTGTTCTATTTAATAATTCTGAACCTCCTTGATCAAAGCCTAGATTAATGAAAACATATGCTTTTTTAATAACAGAAATATGAGAAAGGCTCATATTCAGATTCACAAATTAAGTTCTTAAAACATCACATAACAGACCATCGTGTACCTTTAAACTGTTAAAAGTATGTCAATATTTACGCATTTAAAGCCATTATGTTTTAAGAGTTCAGTTTAGCAGTCAACTTAGGGACATAAAGAAAGGTCTACACTGTAGAGAATGAAATCCAGTGTGGATTCCCAAAATTTAGACAGTGGAGATTTTCAGAGATGCCTACCAATGCGGGGCACCTTCAGTAGGAGAGGGATGGGGCCCCACGTCCTTCTTATCAAGAAGGCAGCACTGGGGCCTCCCCAGATGTGGGTTAAACTGAACCCCGGGAGAAGCTGAGATGGCTCTTGCTCTCCTTTCAAGCAACCAACCTGCCTCGTCCTTCTCCACAGAAGATGTTCCAGGGAAACCTAAACTGTATCTCCCCAGGGTCCCCTCTACCCAATTAAAAATAAATAAATAAAATAAAATAAGACACTAGGTGGAGAATGTGTGAAGAGGCAGTCCCTGTCTTAGATCCTGGCTGAAGGAAACTCTCTTTAGCCCCAGAGAAGGGGCTCTGAGGACACGGCATTAGATCTTCCCCCAGACTGCCAGCGAAGCGTGCGGCACCAGAAATAACGGGAAGCGTGACTCTCCGATCTGCAGGGGCCTCCTGCGCATCTTAAACAGGAGGCTGCCCAGGTGAAGTCGTGTTGCCGCAAAGTCTGGTTACACGAACATTCCAAAAGGATGAATCAGCACAGAGCTTCACAGTGTCGTTTCCAGGAAGTGTGATTTAATTCTAACAAAATAAAAGATGCCTTCACTGACGTGCTAGAATACAGCACGCAGGCATGGTTCTGTGATTTTTTTTTGCCCCCCTGGATTTTGTCACCATGGATTCCTATAACCAGCCATGAAAATGACATTTTTAGCCCTATTTCTACCCCTCTGCCACTGACTTGTGACATATCATATGTCACTTGTATCTAAGGCATTCCGATCACCATCTAAGAATTTCCAAATCCAAAGGTCGGAAAGACGCTTCACCCGCTCCCACCCACCTACAGGCCCAAAGAGCGCTAAAGCTTTCTCACCCTCCCTTCTCTTTCATACTGGAGGTGACAAGTGTCTGAAAAGTCGATGGAAGAAAGCCAACGCCTTTGAATTCTCTTGTTTCTTCTACTGGTCCTGCTACCTTCACAGAGGCAGGAATTCTTTTTTGAGGGTTAAAAACCACACCTATCACAACCAGGTGAAGGTGTAGTAACCAAAGAGTCCAGTAACTCCACAGGACTGGTGGGGAGAAACTGCAGAAGACTGTGGAAAACACGTTCAGTCAAATAGAACTTCCATCACCTCGTGGCTTTACCTCAAAGAAGCATCCTGTTCACTAAAGCACCAGAGAGAAATCATTTTCCAAACGCGAGCGGCAACGCAGCGGCTCTGTACAAGCCTTTCCTCTGCCTGCATTACTGCATTTGCAGCTCTAACTCTGCAGACATGAAAATCAATGTAACAATTCAATGTACAAGGCAAGGCCTCCGGTGCTGCTAATGTCCCCTTGCTGGACATACACCTTTAGTCCCAGAGCTCTCAGGGGGTTTGCTGTGGCATAAAATTAGATTCCAACATCTGCCACCATTAAGGAAAAAATTCCATTTCCATCTCCCATATGAAAACACTATAACCAATGAACAGTAACTGAACCTTGATACCGTAATGGTTATTACCCAAATCAACTATTTTTTTTTTAAAAACAGTAAAATTAGTGAATTCTGCTCTCATAATTATTTGAATGTTATCAGACTAAATGTTTGATCAAATTCCAATACGATTCACTTGGAAAACAAAAGGCTTCTTATTTGAATATTCAGAATATAAAATGTATTCATTTGGCGTTATTCGCATATGGTTAGAACATCTCATCTTTTTAAAGTTTGCACGAGCGTGCTTTCCTACTCAAGCACAAAAAGTAGCCTGCCTTCAGTATGCATATTTTATTCAGACATTTCTATTAGGGCTAAAAACAATCTCATTTCTATTACTCATTGGAGAGAAGAGATAATATAATACAAGTGAAATGGTGGAATCTGCAGTCGGTGTCTTTTACTGAAAATACGTTGTGCCTTAGTCACTGCATGCCACAGTGACGACGGGTCTGGTTCCATGACATTCTGGGGCTGTCATCTTTAAAATAATTATGCCGTCTGCCATGTAGGGGCCTGACTTGAAAGCTTTACCTTTGAAACGGAAAGGTTTCTGAGATACATACAGAGATAACACATACGTCACTCCGTGTGGAGGTCTGAGCCCCTTGCTCAGCACGTTCTGAGACATTATCCATTTGTGTGCAGTGCTGTCAATTTAAAAGCTCTTCTGTCCAGCATGTGACCCCTTCCCATGTGAAAAAGGATTTTGGGCTCATTAAGGTTAAATCATTTCCCAATACTGTGACACCAGTGACACAGCTTGGATTGTAGTCTCCTTTGAGTCCTCCATCACTACACTTTCTCCGTACCCCAGCCCCAAACAGCCATGAAGAAACTTGGATTCCGAGGGCCCTATGTAGGCAAGAAGCCATATTCCATGAATATGTCAATAAAGAAAGGAAAGTCCCCACTATTTCCGCTATCAAGTCATCCAGCATCCCTTAATTTCTCTTTCCTGGGGCAGAGGATAACTTCAGTCTTGATGCTCCCTGGAACCCTGAGGAGGCACTGCAATAGTCAGGGAGATGCAGAGAATTCAGGGCTGGCCCTGCTTCTTATTAGTCAAGTGACTCTCAGGTGTAACCGAGGAAATCAACGTTGCAGCCCACAGGGCTACCCTGAGAACTAAATGCAGATCATCTACAACGCACGGTGGGGTCTAGCACAACAGGGGTGATGAATGTTAAGCCAACCTAGAGAATCAGGGCAAGACACAGAAGCAGCTGCGGCTGGACCAGCTGAGATACGAGTGGTTCCAGCTCTTCCCTCTTCACATGCCCTTCATTTGGGGGGATCCCTGCCTCACTCTGACAAGCCTCATCACCTGCATCCAAGGAATAACTAACTCTGTTACACGTTAAGAATTCTGACTATGAAAAAGGTCAGTCTGATTGGAAGATTCTTTTTTTGTGTTTTAGTTTTTCTATTTCCTTCACAAAAATCACGGCAGGAGAACAGAATTTAAGTAAATGATGACCTTCCCTTGTGAAGTCAGACCTCCTCTCCTGGGAATACATGCAGTTTTTGGACTGTCTTATTTTTCAGTAATGATCCATCTTTATATTTTCGTAAAGAAGGTTGTGCTAACATCAAAACTGAACAGCTAAGAGAAAGCTACAAAAATGCTCTGCTAGGAAGTTACAGTAAATTAGTAGTTAGGAATACCTATCTGGAGAGAATGAAAGTTAACAGTTGGCTGGACCCCAATAGCCTACAACTGGCCCTCTTGAATTCTCCTTCCACCAGTAAGGAGGAGACAGCGTGCAGCTCTGGGGGTTCTGGGGAACACACCATCAGGGCAGATACACAGAAGCTGCCAACTGACATCGTTGAAGGTGACTCAGGGGGAGCTTCACAGGACAGGGGTACAAGGAACAAGGATGTTCAGAAACTCAGAACATCACTCACATGATCACACACAGCACTCAGAGCATGACTCACACTTGCTATCAACCAACAGCTGCCACTGTGTGAATAGTCCCCACATCAGAAACCCAGCCCAGGTGTGGAGAATCTGGGATCTCATTTTAAAGAAAGAAAAGAATGAAGGTAGCAAAAGAAGCTGCTGGCCAGAAGAAGTGATGCTCTAGCCAGGAAGGAGGGCGGGGGCAGGCGGTCATTAAATGACTGATGCCAAGCACCAAAAACTTTCAAGATTTATTTTTGTTGGTTGGTTTTAGAGCAGACCCTCATCACAATAACACATTTCAATTCTCTGTCTATCTACCTTGGAGATCTGGGGAAAGTGGCCCTGTAGGAAGACAGACTGTGAGTCCCCATCATTTAATGGGACAGGTCAGAAGAGATGGAGAATCAGAAAGAAAGACAGGATGATATATGTTTAAATATGAGATCCTCATCATAATTAGACTAAGTGGCCCAAACAAGGAGGTGCAGGGTGGGAGGATGACGTGAGAGCAGGACATTTCTCCTCAGTGCCTCGTCTTGGCATGTCAGTGAAGATATCTAAAGACGCACACAGGTTTGAAGCGGCTCTAACATTCTATCATAATTAGAAACATTTCAAGAGCCCTGTAATTTCCAATCAAAATTACAGTAATTTCCGATATACAAGCCATGATTCATGACAGAATTTTACATTCCATGAGAGATTACGGTGGCCCGATGTGTGACACACTGAGTGAGGCGCTAACATAAACAATTCCGTTTAATGTTTAAACAGCACTTGATGTTTAGAATCTCACAATAAAAGAAACATATTATTGTAGAAATTATCACTTTGACAGTGATTGAAGGGTAGGCAGGCGTGTGGCCTATAAAGCTGTAATTTTTACAGTCCACAGCTTGAGTTTAATCATTTTTATATAACATTTCCAAGATATCCCTGAAGAATTTCATCTAGCCTATAACTTAAAACAAGAACAACCGTTTCCAAAGCAAAACTCCCCTCAAGTTACCGCTATTAACGTTGATAATTTCAGAAAAAGCGAATCGTGAAAGTATCGTACGGTAAATACGTCCGTCATATTGGAAATACTCTCAGGATTGTATCATTTTATCGGAAGTTGACAGCAGCCAGGCTGTTTTATAAAGGCGAGTTCATTAATGACAGTGAAGTATATTTGTTTAAAATTTCAAGTTGTTAAGATCTCATTCGATCCCCTGACTGCCTCTCAGTCCCACCTTGATAGTGTTTTCAAATCCTTTTGCAAACGGGAAGAGACTTCAGTATCCTTCCGGTCCTTTAAAAGTATTCTCGGCTTTGAACACAGGGCTGTAGATAACTCTAAGTTTGTTCCTACAGATGACTCTACTTTGGATGAATATATATGATCAACATATGACAAACCTACTGATAAAAGACTCCATTATCCATCCTTCATTATGTCTTCATCTTGTAGGAATTTTTGACTTCTCCAATTCCATTCTATTCCTTTATAAGTCAAAAGATTTAGGCAGTTTTTCTAATTGTAATTAAATTTGTATCATATATATTTATTTTATTTATTATGATTATATATTTATTATATTTATTTTATTTACTATACATTATATACCTACATATTACATATATTTATAGAAAAACTAAAATCATTAATATGCAAACACATATGTGAGTGTGTGTGTCTGTTTTAATAAGTGCACCTAATAGTTTCAGATGTCTGAGTTGGAACAGAAAAAAGAGATCATGTTTGTAGTATTTTAGGATGGAAGTGAAGGTCATCGAAGTACTAATGAAATAATAGTAATTCAAGTTATTTGTTCCACTACCTAGACCAGCTGGAGGAATGACACATGACAATACGCTTCTGGAAACGATTAACCGACTCGGGGACTTGCCGAGAAATCCGTGGTTTGGAGAGTGGGTGTTGGAGGAAACCCAGCCAAGTGTCTGTTACCCTGAATCTGAACACCCTGGAGACCGTGACCTCTCAGGGACGCCAGTTCCAACTGAGAAGTGACACCCCTCTGAGTGGGCCTTCCCAGGTAACGCAGCTCGGAGTTCTCAATGCCTGACAGAGGCTCTTACCTGGCTTTTGGTTGCTGCCACCTTTGCAAACAGTGCTTGGGAAACCTTAGCGCGCTTCATTTCCTGCTGAATCTCGTCGTAAATGGAAGCATTAATGTTCATGGTGTTGTTCTCTGGTTTCCCATTTCTCTCCGTGGCAATAGTAGCCGTTTTCACCTACAAAACATTTTGGACATGCCTGTCATTTTCCACTGGCCAAATGGTTCTGAAGCTTCTCAGGCTGGGCATCCAAACTGGACAGTGTCGCTCCTTTTACGATCAAGGTGACCAACAGGGCGGTCATTCAACATTAGTTATTACCCGGAGATCAGACTGCTTAAGTTAAGGGAGTCACACTGTCACAGGTGATTGCATCTGTAATATGACAGCAACCGCCAGCTGACAGCCAGGAATTATAATGCCATAAAGTAAGTTTTCTGGAAAACGGGGTAGTTTCAAAGACTTGAAAACCCTAAACTAATTGTTTCCCAATTACCTTCCATTGCCATTCTAACAAAGGAAATTCACAATTAAAATTATAATGCACACTGCCGTATCTTCACTGGGTACCGGGTGCCTGACAGACAACTGCATCACTAATAGTGATTACATACTATGGCCTTTTTCATTTTAGACTCTTCTTTTATGCCTTTTCCTCTTATGTTTCATTTAAAAAATCTTCCATAACAAAGCCATTTGCAGAGCTGCATATTTAAATCTTCTACCCATCCATGAAACAGGTAGAGTGCCTTGCTTAATTATCATAAAGGCTGGTTGCATTTTACAAGTGCATGTCCAAGCTGTTCTGTATAATTATTTCATCGTTTCCTGGCACCCCTGTATATAACTATCTCCTTTTGACTTGTGGAGCCAGATGATAAGAGACTGTTTCACAAAATTTAATAGAATATGACTGCAAGCTACACAAAATATATCATCAGTGACTTTCCAGGTATATGCAAAATGTATAATTTTGAGTGCAAAGTCAGTATCAATGCCTTTGGGAATAATCATAAACAGATATCAGCAGAAAAATGCCACAAAACATGGGAAAATCAAATAACCTCAAGGTTTATTGATGCCATCATTAATTTTCAACAGTTAAAAAAGAATCTTTAAAACTTTAAATCTTTAAGATAAAAATTTGATTTTTACCATGCAGATACATGAACCAGCCTGTGAAATTTACACATGAACCATGGGGCAGCTGTTTTCTGGGAAACTGATGAAAACATACATGAAAAGTTACCACAGATGCAGGACCATGTTTCTCCTGACAAAATGATTCATCAAGAACCGCGTTTCTTAGGGTCCTTTACAGAGCCCAGGTTTCTGTGCTCTAGAAACTTACCATCTCGGACCATTTCTCTCATCCACTATGAATAACAGAAAATGAAGCTCATTTTAAGATAAACAAATGATCTTCTGACACTAAATGACATTCCTCCTGGTTGTGCAGCAAGTCTTGCAATGTTTATTTCACCCTGCCCCTAAATATTTGATATCAAAAGAGGGGCGGAGGTTATTCTAAGCAATTTAATTCCCTACACTTACAGAGTAAAGATGAGGCTCCTTTAAAACGTGCCTTCTGACTCCTAACTTCTAGCCAGTTAGCAAAAGAACTCACCTCGGGCTTATCTGGAGGAGGCAGCTAGACTCTCCCACCTGGACCCTTGTGAGTGCGGAAAGGATGATGATGAGAAACGGCTGGACCACACGCCCCAAGTGAGGATGCAGAAGGTGAGGCAGAACAAGTACCCAACAGGCTGGCCTCACTGGCTTGTCCCAAACCATAATCCGGGGACAGAGACGGCAAGAGCAGGGGTTAGATTTCCAGCTGTCCCCTGCCAGCTCTGTGATTCGTAAGCAAGGGCACTCACGGAGGTATATTAACGACTGGAGACCACTAGGCACAGACACAGGGCTTTGAAGCAATAATCTGCTAAACACCACTTTAGGAGCCAGAAGAGTTAACGCATTACCATAAATTGCCTACAAAGTTGCTTTGGTGAGATTCGCAAATTTGCTCTGGGGTGGTCTTGCTTTGAGGCAGAAGGATAGATTTGATCACCCCATGGGGTCCCTTTTAATACCTATTTTTCTCACTGCTTAAATGAAAGAGAAAAGAAAAGCCATTTCAATCGCTTTGAAAATTGAATGTTATGGAAATGGAGGTGTGAAGTCCAGCGCACTGGAAGAAATAGTTCCTTGGTAGCAATCTGCATAGTTCAGAGAGCAGACTTTGGAAACTCAGTGTTTTTAAAATAATTTTCATTCCTTTGTAAAAATTACGCTTAAGAATGTATCTTCGAGGTGGGCTATCATCATTTGTTTCAACCCTGTGATTTTCTTGCTAAAATTTTCTTGGCTTTAATTTTTTTTTTAAATAAAGCAATTACAACTTGAACCAAAAAACAAAACTTTTAAATCATTAAAAAAAAAATCAAAGAACCATTTCCTAGTAGCCAACACAATCAGAAGTGGAAAAGAAGTAACATGAAACACTTAAAAAAAAAAAAAGCGAGAGCAACAACTTTTAAAAATAATAAGAAACTGTATTACTCACTTAAGAAATATTTAGAAAAGCTTTTCTTTATCATCTTGTTGGCTCGGATATGCATCTTATCACAGATAAGCTATTAGAATTTTGGAATCACATTTTTTCTCCCTAAACACAAGCTATTGCTTAAGGGGAACTGACTTGGACAGCTTTTCAAAAATATGAAAGCTGAATTTTTTTTCCCCCAGGTAAAAATGGAAACAAGAATCTTTTATACCTCACTCTACTAAGTACTATTTTAGCTTAGCACCGAAAAAAATCTTCTTTAATCCTGGTTTAGCTTTTAATATTATATCACACATTAAAATTCATAAAGTAGCTCATTCCAGGCAAAACAAACTACTCTTCAGCTCTTCTCCGCAAATAACACAGGAGGTAAAATAAATGCAGTCGCTTTCCGAATAGCTTTTATCAAGGTAGCGGGTTCTACTCCATCATTACGGCGGCGCCGGGGAAGTAGTTAAGGATTGGAGTTTTGGTATTTACCCTTCCACGTGAGGATAGGGTGCAGCACTGGGGTCTGTGTTTCATTTCATTGAAACTGCAGGAGGACACACATTTTCCATGCAAAGTCTTTTTTGCTTCTTCACGGACTGTTGAATCCATCAACCCACACCACATAATGGACCATACACACTCCACACGCCCCCGTGTGCTACCTATGTACATGCTGCACAGAGCGGACTCCACTGGGGTCCTGCTTGGTGACTGTGCTGTTCCCTGACGTGGGAGGAATTTCCTGCACACACAAGTTGCACACGTGCGTGAGAGCGTGCACACACATAAAGGTTGATGGAGTTTTAATAACGATTATTAATGATAACAGAGACTAACATTGATCAGTTGTTTATCATGAGCAGGGCTCTGTGTTAACATACATGCACTCAAACCTGCAAAACGGCTCCATTTTAAAACTAACAAAGAGGTTAAGGGATTTGTCCATGGGGCAAGGCTGAGAACTGAACTTAAGTCTGTCTACTGCCAATACTGATCTTAAAAACCACTGCAAATATACGGAGGTTATGATGTTTTATACAGGATTTCTTTACTTGGAAAAATTCTTATTTTTTAAGACGTGCTTTTTGGTAGCCCTTTGCTAAATCTAGCCCACTAACATCTAATTTTTAGTGGCGAATGGTCTTATTGTTAGGTTAAAGACTCCAATCTGAATTTAGTTAAGTTATGCAAACTAGAAGTGTGTTCTTAGTAATGCTGTGTATGAAATGTGCTACTCTGAGGAATTCCTATTGGTAATAAAAAAGTAGTCCCTATTTTCAAATTTTTATATATTAACACTGTTTTGAGTATCAGGATGATATCTTTTTATGCTTTTCTTCCTTTTGTAGAAACAATATTCATTTCTTTCCAAATCTGGACTTTCAAAATTCCTCTAACTTTTAAAAGATGACTATTAATGAGAAGCATTTTATAAGCACATAAGTAATCTTAACATAAAACTGGTCAAGGGATTCATAACAAATAAAACTTATCAAGCATGAAGTTCCTGCCCATAACTAGAATCTATGTTTCATTATATTATTGAAGGATTTGTTGTAAAGGGACAGAAAAGTGCAGCTATCAGATTAAATTAATTACATGTTGCTTATATAAACTCCGTACATTTTCTAAAGTGTTGTAATAAAATATCACATCTTACATTAGGAGGAAAAACAAAGAATTACATGAAGAGATGTAAAAAATATAAAGGCAAAAGTAATGATATAATTCACGTAGAAGTTATAACCCGATGATTACAGGCTGTCAAACTGTCCTTATGAAGACAGAAATTGCTAATTTAACTCCAAAAGTCAACACGTATTAAAACACACAAATTAAAAACCATAACAAGTACACACCTACACAGGAACCAACTTAAAACTGATCTGGAATAGACTAACCTCAGAAAACAGTAATTAATTAATATTAATCAAATCCATCTCGTAAACTCATCTGGAATATTTGCCAAGCACAGTCAGAGGAGAAACCTTTAAGACCAGGGACGTTTGGAGGGGTTGGGTCCATACTAGTGACGTTTGGGGGAAATGCCCAATCACTCAAAGTCTTCCAAAATGGGTCATCTACCACACACGTGATGCAGTCTAACAGGAGAGTGTTCTCTGCACGTTCCTCTTCCTAACCTAACAGTAAAACTGCTCATCCTCCATGACAAACAGGGAGAGTCCCCCAGTTCCATTTTCTCCTTTCTAAAATGTCTGTTTTGAGGAGACAGCTTGAAGTAGGCAACAGACTTAATGGTGGGTTTAAAAACTGACTAAATCTTGGACTTGGTTGGCATGAGGACTCAATGAATTCATGTACATGACGGTGCTTAGAAAAGTGTGAACCATCATCAAGGGCAAGGTATTTGTATTTCTTGAATTAAGAGCATATAAATTGGGAAAATACGCTTTGGGCAGATAGGTCTGGCCTGGAGCCCATTGCCCCAGCCAGGAGACAAAGCTCCTGGTGTGGCTACCTCTACAGAGGTGTGAGGGACAAGTGCATACAGGGAACATCTCACCAGGGCGTCCTGAGGCTCATCTAGGTTTTCCCTGAGCAGGGTTGGGGGGGTGGTATTCCTAAGAATAAAACCAGGGGCCTGAAGGAAGCCCCTTCTTGAAGATGATTTAGAATCTGTTTCCTTAATAGTTAGCTCCTCTGTCTAGTATGACCCAGGGTCACCTCACACATCTTCCATGTGACCTAAACTCTCCAGGGAAGAGAATCCAATTTCTCAGATCTAAATGTGGCCTGGGGCTTCTGTGAGCCACCAAGACCTCTGCCTTCAACAAGCCAAGAAACTCAGTTTGGATCCAACCCAAGCCGAAGATTTGGCTCAAAATATGTTCTGTCTAAATTAGGTGGGGGAGGGGGACGAAATGCACAGTGATGTCACAGAGACTCCTCTCGGGCCAAAGATAAAATTAAGAAAGACAAAACTTTGCAGTCTGTTTCTGTAACTGCAGTCTCATCCTTTTTCCCCTTTCACTGTAGTCATTAGTAAGTTAGCATGTTAAAACCTTACGTGTGATACACTGGTTCCAGCTTAAGCATTTTACTTCAACCGCTGCAAAACGGTGCTGGCTCAGCTGCTCTCTAACTCATTTTTCCAAATCCCAAGTACTCGTCTTACATTGATAACACGTCTCATACCTTACAAATTTCCTAAAACTCCATTCACTGAGTCAGTGTCAAAGGGTAAAAGGTGAACAAACTCTGTGAGGGTGATGTTAAGTCATGGAAGGGGATTGTCAATGAGGGCGCACAAGACACCCTGAAGATTTAAATGATGGCAGTGAAATAAAATTATTCTCACCTATCAGATGATCATTTCAGAATTTGGCTAGATGGCCAAGAATACTGTGTTCATGTAAATTTTTCTCCTTTGAAAGAGCTTCAGTAAGAAGTGACACTATCTATGGACTTTATACGTCCATCAATGATTAAATAGCCACCCCAACCAAGGGCATGGTCTCAACCCGGCTTGAGAACACATACACAGCTGAGGGTGGCTCAACCAGTTAATCAGTAATTCAGGCTAAAATAAATTCTATTTTCTACCCCAACTTGTCAGCATGTAGTCTTTAGATATACGTGTAAGAAAATAACCCAAGAACATCTTAATAGTATACAAAAATAAATATGAGTTAATGTAACTTTGGCTAAAGAAAAACACCTGATGAGTAAAGACAGCAGAATCACATGGGGAAAACAAATAAAAACATTAAAGTCCTAGAAAAATTAGAAAACAAAAACTATATTAAGAAACTATTAAGTCAAATATTTGGACAGACTTAAAAAAAAAAAAGAGCTCAATGCGTAAATTCATACTGGTCTTAAGCAAGACATTCTTTTGTTAGTATTGCAGACTAAGTGATAAGTAAAAGGATTCTGCCTAGAGGGCTTCCAGTGAGGACGGTAGCAGCAAAATGAACTAATGATGCCATGAACTCTAAACGCCACAACTAAGCGGTTTAACTAAGCGTCAGATCAAGCCCAAAGCACCTTACCTTCTGTTTCATCCCTCTCACAAAAGTCATATATGTATGTAAAGAGTTTCTCCCTCTTTTTTGTGAGAAGTATTTCATCCAAGGCTTGACAGATCAAATTCAATGAGCATGTGAGTGTGGGCAGGTGGGTGTGTATGCATGGATACAGACGCCATTTTTTTCTGCTGGAGAAACGTGACTTTCTGACAGTTATAGCCATGACTGCCTGACAGTTTGCTCCGATAGACACCAAGACCAAATTGATTCTCACTGAATAAAATGGAGAAAGTGGACGTTTGTGATGTTTCTAAAAAATAATCATTTCAGGACAGTACACCACACAGTTTAAGACCCTCAACAAGTGGCGGTATGTTATGTCAATTCCTTATTTAAAATGAGTATCTGTGGCAGTTTCATTTTTAGTGTTGAATGAGCGTTTCCTCTCTTTCTATACTTGGAAATGGATGGTTATTTTTTTAACTGATGAAATTAACATTAGGATACAATTTCATTATGACATTATGTTACATAAATACTTAAAATTTGTATTCCATATTCACTTTTCATCCAGTTTTTGCTGACCTTACTTTTAAGAGTTGCACATGCCACAAATTAAATGGTGCAAGAAATAAATCTGCTTATGCATTTCAAGGCTAAACCACTGTCAATCTTTTATCTGACAGCTGTACTGAAAATTAACTTCTTTTGAATTCTTTGAGGCTACCTTTTAAATTTGATTAAAAAAAAACAATACAGATGCGTACACACAAAATTACCTGGAAGGTGACTTTTGCCCTTTCTAAAAAGTGCAAAAATTTGGAAAATAGAAAATGTGCCCATTTCTGGGAATACAGATGGAATTCCTTATCAGCCCCATTTAAAGCTGCCTTCAAGGATTGTATTAAACTTAATTATGAAAGATTACAAACGAGATGGTATGTAATTGGGACCAGCTGCAGTTCTTATCGGAAAGCGTAAATACAAATGGAATTATTTATTTTTATTTATTTACTATTCAAATGGTGGATCTAAAACTCGGAGGGATAAAACTGACTTCATTACATTTTTTTCCCTATTGAGTTGAAAATACTTCTTTACTTAACGCTTTCTTTTCTTAAGTAGAAGATAGCCTATAATGAAAAAGAATATGAAAAGGAATACATATAGGTATATAGCTGAATCACTATGCTGTACACCAGAAACTAACACAACATTGTAAGCCAACTATACTTCAATCAAAAAAAAAAAAAGACAAATATCTCATGTAAAGATGACTTTTCAACCCCAAAGAACCCCCAAAATGATGCAACACAAAGCAATTTTTCCCCCTCTATCTAATCAGTAGCTTGTTTTTATACCAGAATGAGTAATTTGCGACCCAAATGTCCTCAAGCAGCTCTATGAACTATTTTTTTTTTTTTTTGGTAAACCCCTATCCATCCATCTTTCTAATACCTTGTTGAGATTCTCCCTTGAACTTTTTTTTTTTTTTTAACCAAAAGCAGTAAGAAGAGTGAGAAGGAAAAAGAGACTTCACCTGGGGAGGGCGGCTGGGCGGTGTGCTTATCAGTGGGGCAGGACCCATCGCCGAGGCTGCGTTCAAGCTCCTTTCCCTCTCATCCTGGTAAATTCGATCTCTTTCCGCTTCCGGTAACTGCAAGAAGTTCTGCATAGCCCGAAGGTTTACCAGCAAAGACTGGGACGCGGTCTTGGGGTCCTCTTCCTTTCGAAGGATTTCTGAAAGCAAGCCCTGCGGGGGACGAAAGGCACAGGGTGAGCGTGCGCCCCGCTCTGCCCTGCCCGGTCCTTGCCTTTCCTCCTCCACTCTGCTCAGAAAATGAACCGGCCGGAGCACCCACTCCACGTAGGAATAAATTAGTCACAACTGAAGTGGTAGAGAAGAGAGCCTCAATTGTATTCCTAATGTTATTAAGCCTCCGCTGTACATATAACATCAACTGAAACTGCCTAATTGGTCTCCTTCCTTTGAGTCGCTTAACTTGCCATGAAATCTTTCACGGAGAGAGGACTGAGGGAACTTAGGAATAAATGAAATGCTCCTACTACAACAGCGCTGAACTGTATAGTCTGCAAGCTGCCCAGACAAAGCCAGTAGAATGCCAACAGCCCCGTATGTGAAGATATCCAGCCATTTCTAGAGAAGCAGGATTTATAAAGGAAATACTAGAAAATGGATTGTAACGTATCAGGAAAGAGAATATTAACAGGGCGTCGTCTAAGATTTATGCGACGCTCTCATGGGCAATATTGTAAGTTATTCCTTGGTTTTCAAATGATTTTTCAATCATTTGATTGATATGGTTTTCAAATGAGTCGAGGACAGGAGATTCTATTTACTGCTTAAGGAAACTATACTGACTACCCTAATGATTCTAAATACCATCTTCCGATCCAGGATACCTCTGGGTGACAGGTTGAAATTTTGAACTTAAGAAGCCAGCCTTTCAATTTGAAATACACAACCCCTTTGCCACATTGCAAAAATCCATCTTTAGTATGCTAGGAAAAGAATATTGTCAAATTATGTAATAATCAGATTTCTCAAGAAATACACATTTTTATTAGTGATAAAGAAACTCACAAACTGTGAGTAAACTCCTTTATGGTGTTCCTCCCCAAATAACAGAGTATTGTCCATGTCAACTACTTCTTTAATTTTTGGAGAAATGCTTTTAAAAAAAAAGGGTGGTTTTCCACATTTTTGTTTAAGGGATATATACGGGATTATATGAAATACAGGGATTAGAAACATTTTCTGTCCATTTGATAAGAGCTGAGCAGCCCTGACCTCTTCCAGCCGCACATGAAGTGATGCCTGGCATGCCAAGCCATGTCTGCTTCCCACATTTCAGCTCGTCACACAAGAGCTCAGAATAAAATGTCAAGATCTCCAAATAATCTGCAAATTTCACTTTCTCATAACCCTGCAGAAATGGAGACACGATACATTTGGGGAAAGGAGGTTAAGTGTTCTGACAAAATAATCGAGCCCCAGGTTATACCACTGCGGTTTTTCAATGGTTTTCTAGAAGTTGCCAACCTGGTTTCATCCCCAGTTCCTCTGGGAGAGTGTACCCTACTGCCCCAATAGAACAGTTGGGTATAGACAATATAAAAGCACTATCCACTTTAAAAATGGTCTATGGGCTGCTATTAAAAAAGAACTTCCAATAGGCTCAGGGGGCTTAAGCGTACACTTTAGTCTATCGCTTGTGTCTATGCAAATGAGACCCAAACTTTTGGTTTCACCCTAAGAAACGCTATTGAAGGATGAAGGGTACATGTCCCTCCATTCATAACACTGACAAGTACCGCTGCAACCATGTTTACACAAGAGCACAACATCCAGTCAATTTAACTAAAATTCAGTCAAACTAAAAGGCAGTCAATCATCCAGCTATTTAATTCTCACAAGGCCAGCGAATTAGACTGTGTTTTCAAAGTATCACGTTGGAATCGAAAAACCCAGGTCTCCAAAACAACGTTGGAAAACAGGTGGGAAAAAATAACCCTTGCTCTCCACTCTTCCCCACTAAATGGGGATAAAAAGTTTAAAAGGTATTAAAAGATGGACTTGGCAAAGCAATATATCTTAATTATACAGAAAGATGTAGAAACATCCGGTACACCTAAATACAGTGTTATAAATTCCTTGGGTAGACTGATCCATCATCCCAGCAAGATGCCTGCCACATAGGTGTTTGATAAATATTTACTAAATGGATTACGTATATTCAGACCATAGAAGGAGAAAATTACAAATGGGTGACAAACCTAAGGATGAGATATGCTACCCCTGGGAAAAGTCTATTGGTAATTATTAATTTGCTCAAGGTGAGCCTTCAGTGAGAAGTTATGTGGCACTCTCTACGATGTTTGTTTATCCAGACTAAACTGTTCCATAATTGAAAAAAAAATACTTCAAGTCAAAAGAGATCCTGTAAACACTTAGGATGTTATCATATTTGGGAAATTTGAAGTTAGGCATTCAGAAATCTCCAATAACAAAATATCATCTTTCTGTTAGGAATGCTTCCGAGACAGCAGGGAAGTACAGTGAGAAAGCCAGCACGTGAAAAAACACACAATAATGTCAAGTCTTGCTAACGTGAGTAATTCCTGTATGGCTTAAAGGAAAAGACAGCAGGCCACCTGGGGGGAGGATTTAGAAATTTCTCTCCCCATATTTTGATGTTGGCATGACTTCCCATTTGAGCATATAAAATGTTTTCAGGGCAAAACATTTTATTTCCACTTAATTATTCTAACTAGAGCAAGTGCAGTTTTTTTTCTGCCTGGAATATGTTGAAAGTCTGGAGTGATATTTCAAACCCTGGAATACTCAGGCAGCCGGTGTAGACAGTCTCAGGTGTTTTACAAACCTTTGGGGTTTTTCTTTTTCTTTCTTTCTTTCTTTCTTTTTTTTTTTTTTTTTTGGCCCAGGCTTTCAATGAGGGGAGTGCCCCCTGGTGGAAATGCTTGAAAATATTATTAGAAAATGTCCTGAATAGAAAGTGTTAATTACTTACAAAAAAAAAGAAAAAGTCATCACCCGAGAAAATTCTGGATGCAAAATGACTGCCATTAGAATCTGGATGCAGAAATGCACGTTTTGGTCCTATTCTGGTTGCTGTTACTTGAGTAGCCACATTTATGGATTCAAGATGCCCATGGCTCTTGTCTCGCATTTCCATTTCCACATGGTTGAAAATACAGTTAGGACTTGCCAAGTTAGGTCAAGGTCATGTGTAGTAATCCCCCATGGTGCATAGTAAGAGGGATGTCTTACCAAAAACTCTTCTTCATGATAAAAGATAGTACATCAAGCTTGTCAAGTACCATACTTGGCTATGGCAGACACACTAGGACTAAAATGAATCACTACCGTGCACCACAGGGGCATAACACAGTTGCTGAATGAAAACGGAGCAAAATCATTAGTCCTTCTTGTTTCTGCAAAGAACTTGAGAATTGGTCTGTTATGTAAAGTTACCAGCACCTCACGGACATTGATTTTTTGGGGAATGAGAAGTTGCTTTTTGTTGTGCGTCACATCTTCAAATCATTCAATATTTGCTCTGACCCCTTGGAAACATAAAATCAGTCTGCACGGTCGTTACACAGTGATTGTGAGCATTCTAATTTTTCCAGTTAAAGAGTGAACTTGCAGATGAATTCCTAAACCTTTTTTTTTCTTTTTACATTCCAGAAAGAGTTTACAAGTAAAATTCATTAGTAATTGTAAAAGAAAGAAAAAACCCTCAATAAATATTATCAGCACTTCCAAAAGCTAATAACGAATTCTTTAAAACAGCAGATAAGTGAAAGAGACCGCCAATCTGAACAAAAAAGCCAGTTTGGCCTCTAGTTTGTCTCCTCTTTGAACATAATCACTGATTCAAATAGATTTTATCAGCTTCGTGGAACTTCAAAGCCCTCCGCAGGAAAATATGATTTGATAAAACCTCCCCCTAAAAATAAAACATGGAGAATATTAATATTCTTCAAGACTACCTGCCTCTGTTGTTGGGTGAATTTCTAATCACGTGTCCAGGTGGAAGGCTACTTTCAAACTCCACCCACTACCCTGGACTCAGGCCAAATAAGTTATAAGCAGACACATTTATCTCTGTCGTTTGCGAGGCCAAACGAGAGCTGTCACGTCGGGGTAATAGCACCTTTTTACCTTTTATTCAATAGTGATATGGATAGTAGACTTTTCTTAAATTACACTGTGAAGAATTATAGGGACACAGGAGCAATTTCTGTTATACTTAAGCAGGCAAGTTTCTCTCCACCACATAATTTACAGAACTCAAATTCAATAAAACATTACATGATGGTCCATTACTGTTATCAGTTTTGAATAATCCATCTTCATTCTTTATTTTACTGGAAAATGAAGTGTGCCAAAGACCAGGAGGGGGGGAGGAAAAAAAGGGAAAAAAGCAGAGAATGGGATCAGAGTTAAACTCTGGGTTTTATTAAAAAAAAAAAAAGGCACTAAAGAATATAGTTTCTTCTATCACAACCTTTAAATAGCAATAATACAGAGAAGTGAACTGGAAAGTATAAATCTAGAGGCTTCGGCAATTAATGTGAGCCATAGGTTTCTATTAAAAAGACATCAAGTAGGCATAACTGAATGAATGACATATGCTAAAAGCTGGTACTTTCAGTAGCAATTAAAGAACATATACCCATCAATTTCGAAGGGGAAAGAGTCCTCAAAACAAGTAATTCTACTAGGAGTTCAGGATTAACAGACAGACATTATTGTATATAAAACAGATAAACAACAAGGACCTACTGTATAGCATGGGGAACTATATTCAATTTCTTGTAATGGCCTATAATGGAAAAGAATTTGAAAATATATGTATATACATGTATGTGTATGTATAGCTGAATTGCTTTGCTGTACAGCTGAAACTAACATTGTAAATCAACTACACTTCATTAAAAAGAAAAGTTTAAAAAACCCAAGTAATTATATAAATTTCATCACAAATTTTCAGAAGAGGTAGACTTTTTTATTTTTTTAATAGTGATAAGTGAACATCTCAAGAGAGGGGTATGTTTTAATTTAGGAGACCCAATTAGGATGATGAGAAAATTCTCCAGTTAAGAGTTAAAACATGAAACCCAGGATTTTAATGTCAATGGCTAAATGGCTAAAATGTTCTCAACTCACACCAGCATCATCTATTATATGAATGTTTTGATACTCTGTTTATAGGGTACGAATGTCTTTATCCGATCATATCACAGAATTCTGCATTTGTATGTACATATTTTACATTTTTTTTTAAACTTGGAGCTGGAATTGCACATTGTAATAAGTGCACACAAATGTGTGATGTGCAGTATAACTCCGCAGAGCTCCCGCTCTATACATATGCATTAGCATGCGTATTTTCGTCCTCCACACTCACACCATACACTCTCGCGCTGCACCTGCTTTTATTGAAATGCATACACTTTGAAATAAACACACTACATGCATTCATATGAATGTGCAATCATTAAGATAAATGCAGCTGTGCGTGTGCGCGTGCGCGGTGTTTAAGTGTGACCACCGGAAAGACACGCATGGCTTGCATGTCCCAAAGCAAATTCCCCAAAAGTGAACACTTAAATATACACAGAAATTGACTCTCATTGAAATCAAACAGCTTCAGATACGGTCGAATAACCGCTTTAACTGAGGAGCACCGATTACCAATAGGAAGGTGTAAAATCAGACCCCTCTGTCACCCGGGGATCCCAATAAATTTTTGGTAACGACTCTTTCTAATAAAGAGACCTGTAACAAGCAGGACTTCATTCCCCTCTCACCCTCAAAAAGAACATGAAGTCACCATTTTCGATGTTAACCACAGAGATGACTATCTTTTCGGAGAGATTAATATGGTACAAAAAGACAGAGAGCTCTGCCTTTTTTTCCAGTAACAAATCCTATGGGTATCTGTGGACTCCGTCCATGTGCTAACCCAAGGAGAACAAATGGTCACTTTCCTGGGGAAAGTCTGGACCTTACAGCCCCAGAGAAGACAGAACGCACTGATGGGGGCTGACCTCACCCTTTTCTCCTTCAGCTGGACCCTCTTCACCATATAAAACATGCCGTCCTTGGTGCTTTAACAAAGAACAATTTGCTCAATTTCCAAAGTGCTTATCGGTAAGTCATTTGTGTCCAAGTCAATGCTGTCTTCGTGGGCTTTCAATCCAACTCAACAAGCATCTCATTGAACTTTTATGCAGAGACCTGTCTGTTTTTTTGCACTACTGGTTGTTACTGCTATTTACGAAAATAAAGAATGCCCCAGAAACAGGAGCCTCTAGAAGGTTGACTTGATACATTCATTCGTTCGTTTTTTAAAAATAATGACCCACCCCCAACCGAATGGAGGTGTCATATTAAACTTACCAGCAAATAATAAAGACATTTTTAGCTTGTAAAAATACACAACTAGGTAAAACCATACAATTTTAACATGAGACCTAACTCTGCAACTGCCCTTTTAAAATCAGACAAATGATGCACAAAAAAACAGTGAAAGAAACGGAACACAAACACTGAGTTAAAGGCTTTGTAAGGCCTCCTAACTTTCAATCCAGTAAAGGCAAGCCAAAAATAAGTCACAGCTGGGACTCTCCTAGGTCTGGAAACTCTGCCAGCAAGGAATTAATACTAGATATTTTTGTACCGGGATTTTATTCTTATAATCATATAATAAACAAAATAACTTAAATATGAAGGGAAAGTATGAGTCAGGCCAAAAAAAAATTGACGAAAGAATAGTGGCAAAACAAGAAAGTTAAAAGGACATCATGTCCTCATTATAATCAAAGTTACACATTCTGCTGTTTTTTTTTTTGCTGTGAGTGTGTGCCTAGGCCCCAGATAAACACTATATATCATACCAGTTTCCAAAAAAAGTTTTAAAAAATCCTCTCATTCACAGTTTAATAGAATGAATTCATGTCGGGCTTTTCAACTATCTTTATCAGAGGCCTTCCCATGGGTATCACCCTTTCTCCACATTCTGCTAAACATCGCCCATGCTGATCATATCTTCACAGGAATTTGCCCTGGAGGTCAAAGGTGGGAACACAAGGGATTTATGCAGATCTCAGTGACACATCTCCAGCTAAGGCCTCCAAGGTTAAACCTATCCCAGGGCCTGTTTGGTAAATAGTTGGACTGAAACACCAAATTCACCTCCATTCATTTCTGTCTCTGGCTGCTATGGTCCACAAAGCCTGAAATATTTACTGTCTGGCCTGCTACAGAAGAGGTCTTCGGATCCCTGGTCTCAGAAAGACAGAGAGCAGGCTAGAGCCTGGGGTCCTCCCAATGGCCTCAATGAAGTCATGCAACTGTTCAGTCCGCTACTACCAACAGTCCATGATTCCATTATGTAAAAGTGTCAGTTTAGAGTATTTTCGATATTTATTCTTTCAAGGTCCCTGAATCAGAAGCCGTCTATCCACAGCTCTCTCTTGGGAGAGGAGCCCCCGTTTCTGATAGGGAAAGGAGCGATCAAATTTAGGCACCTCTCCCAGGAAAAGACAACACAATCACAGGGAGAGAAGGAGAAAATGTGAGTGGAGGATCAAAGAATAAATATTAGTATAGCTGGGATTAAAGAAGAAAGAGAAAGAGGGAGGAGAACCATTTCCAAATTGAGCAAAACAAAACTGACCTGAGTTCTGTTAAAAGCCACACGTGCAAATACTGCCTGGGAGATTCCTGCTCGTTTCAGTTCATCGCGTACCCACTGGTAGATTTCGGAAGACACCTCTGTGTTGGTTGAAACCTGTTGCTCCAAAGGCTTATTCATAGATCGACTGACGGGGGGAGGGTGGTTCAAGTATTGTTGGTTTAAGGACTGCTGGGCGAGAAGTCTGTTGACTGCGTACTGCTGGTTTAGCAGCTGGGCCATCACCAGCTGCTGGTTGACCAGTTGAGGACTGATGGGCGTTGACACAAGCCCAGGGTGCAGGTTCGGAAGTGGGGTCCGGACAGAGGGCTGGCTGCCGTGGGAGAGCTGCGCGGGGGACGGGGGCTGCTCCGCCGTGTTCCCTGGGACCGGCTGCTGGCCGAAGCTGACGTGGTTGGCACCTTGCTGGGACAGTTCAGAAAGACTATCCATTTCGACTGAAGTGGATAAAAAGCAAAATCATGTTAAGCCAATGGTGACCCGCTTTGATAAAGATCTCCCATCATTCCCTGCAAGGGGACAGCTGGCACACGGGGCACACCGCAGATCCAACTAAACCCAGAACATTCCAGGCTGGAACCCCACTGTCTGTCTTTTGACTTCCCTCTTGTGCACCTTTCCACCGACTTTCAAAAAGTGGGATGACACTTTTTGGTCTCATTTTAGAAGGCAGTTTAGGTTGAAGGCATGAAATCAATTATTTTCAAATTCTATGTGACTAGTTTTGGGGTCAAACTATTATTCACTCTTACTTATCACCCCAAAGAGGCTTATAAAGCAATGTTTATTTTAAAGTAACTTCTAGAAGAACACTATTTGCTTAATGGTAATTAGGAGTGGGTGGGGCTAAGAAAAGTCCATAGGCCAACTTAAGAAAATAGAAATACACCCGTATTTTCTCCTAATACTTATTAACTGTTACTACTCTAGGCAAAAGGTTTGAAAGAAAAAAAGAGGACATAAATGTTATTTATGTTAAATTTTAACCTAGCCAAGAATATATAAAAAAGCAATCAATATAATAAATAATAAAAGTGGGTCATGATGATAAGTAATGATAACAAAGTACATTTGGAACACTGTGTTGAGTATCTTATATATCCTGTGTCACGTAATTCTAACCATCCTGTTAGACGGCAGGGATGTCCGCAAATATTTCTTAGAATGAAGCAAATGATTTATTGTACTGCAAGCCGGTATACCCAGTATTGCCAAGGCCCAAATGTTTCTTGAAGAAGTTATGGCTATCACCAGATGCCAAAGACAATCTCTCAAGGAAGGGGTGGGGAGTCAGTTCTGGTACAACGGTGATACTGTCACGATTTTGCAATTTACAACCAGCCACCCGGGCTGGATATTTCTCCCCAGGCTAGACCTTGCAGGTGGATGGACTGAGAGTGAGCAGTCAGTATGCCAAACACTTTGCTGTTATAAGGAGGAGGCTGGTTTGATGCTCTCGACTGGAAAGATTGAGGATGGGAAACAGGTGAGTCTTTCCAAATAGTACACCATGCTTTCCATGTATGGACTCCGGGTTAATTTTAATCATCATTTCTCTTTTCATTATATATTCAGGCTTTTATATTTACAGGAACTGATTGCTATAGTCACTGAGATGTGCAAAATATAACTAAGAATTGGGGAAGAAACCTTCCCTTTCTACCAGTGATATCAGCCCAAGTGGGCCATTCAGAGGGAATAGTAATTCAAGCAATTATTCCAAAAATGATGCATTGTCTTCATTACAGCTCTAAGCTATAAAAGGCAGAGAATCTGTTTTGGTAGATGGATGGTTTTGCTTCAAATATTAAAAGCTAAAACATGCTCAAAATTCAGGTTCTCTTGCCTCTTAAAATCTTAAGGAAAAGTTAATATTGTTGCTTTATTAAAGGAACGTCATGGCAGGAAACAGAAACAGATTTAAAACAGGACATAATGCTATGCATATTAAATGTCCCACTCCTATATTATTTTAAAGATATTTTATTTGGAAGGTACCAGTATGTGAAAGAAAGCCTTAATAGAAAATTAAAACATTAACCTTAATCACAGTGTTTGCTTTTATGAACACTAATGAACTCAACGGGGAGAAAATGTCATAATCTAAATGCTCAGGTACAACACACAACTTTTATCTGTCATTGCACACTGCAGATAATTTTAATGTATTTCCTGCGTAACAAATATTGACCTAAAGTTACATTTTGAGATAGGACGCCATGTTGGCATGCAAAGTTTAGAAATGACGCAATGGTTCTCTGGGTAAGGATGGTGACAGGATGCTCAGACCTCCTCCCACCAAAAAAAAAAAAGGGAAAAAAAGGATGTTCACCCTTGTACCTACCAAGGGGGCAGCTCTACCAGTCCCTTGAACCCAACTCTGGGGACTATAAACACTATTTAATTTCCTTAAAACTTGGGTGGAAAAAATAGGCACCCTCCCCGTCTCGTAAACAAAAATCCCAAAACATAAAAGCATGATTTCTCTCTGAGAGGAACCATGGCCAATATTCGTTATTCAAGGCCAGGTTAGGTCTTCACTGAGATGTTAAAAAATGACAGCTCCTCTCCCCTCGCCTGGATCTCTGGCAAGTCTGACAACCAAGTCAGTTGGGCTGATTTAAACACAAACATTTATGGAATTTCATTATCTCATTAGACTCAGACCCACTCCCCACCAGCAAAGAAAGATTTTAAATGGATCTCTAATTGGGCAATCACAAGACCTGGCTTTCGGTGTGACTTTGATCACCGCTCCCACCCCCCAATGACAAGTAATGGTACAGAGCCACCCCGGGCAGGGATTTCTGCTTACCCATCATATCTTTTGTCTTCTTGAAATGTTTGTACCACCTTCCAAATTCTTGACATTTTGCTGCTGAGACATTTGCATAGTAAGTGCTGTTCACAATGGAAGAAATCATACTCTGCATGGAGAAGGGGGGGAAACATTTGTAATACATCGAAACACAAGGCAGGACACAGAAATGAATTCGATGGTGGGAATGTATTTTTTTTTTCCCCACATCAACTGAGTACCCATACCTTTTTTGTTTCACACTTTAGCCTAAAGCCTCGACTTCTTAAAATTCATAAAGTGGACCATCCAATGCTTATTTCACTAGAAAGCAACAGCCCACGGAGACTGGTATAAAGCTATCACACCCATAGACTCTGCTCTTGAATTTAAGGGACCTCCATCAATGTTGGCTACTCCTGCGCTGACGAACTTTCACCGATCCCGATAAATCCGAATACTTGAAGGTGACTTTCTGATCGCAATTCAGAAATAAATGCCACTTTGTGGTTTAGAGTCTGGGCTCTCCATCCTTGCAACTCCCAGTATGGCCCGGGGACCAGCACTTTCGGCATCACCTGGGAGCTTATCAGAGATGCAGAGCAGTGGCCCCTCCCACGGACAGTCACTCAGTACCTGCACTTTTTCAGGTTCCCCTGGGGATCTGCGTGCACATTAGAGTTTGGGAACCACCACTTGTTCTTTCCACTCTTATTATTTGGGTTTCAACTAGAGCCAAACTAGCACTGTTCAAAGGCTGACTGACCACACTGAAGGAGAAACAAACTATTCACAAAGAACCTCCAGCAAAAGGAAAAAAACAAAAACAAAAAAAACTAGGCTGCCATCTTACTGCTGGCTTCACGTAGAGTAAAGCTTGGGCTCTGAATTTCCAACTACCCCTACAATTTTTAAATATATGCATTTCATGGTAACTGATTTCTCAAGGACACCACACACACATACACACAAAAAGCAAATGACTTATTTTGTCACATGTCTGCACCCTTTTTCTAACAAAAGCCTGAAAAACAGAGTTGACAGTTTAACATATACAAATGAAGAAAGACAATGATTTTTGATGTATTACTAGTTTGCTGGTTTTCTAAAACTCATTTTCTTCCCAGCGAATTTTGGTACTGATAATTTCAGTGACTCAATCACGGTTATTTTTAACCACAACACTCATATCCTCTAGTAGCGGCTAAATTAATTTCCAATTGAGTCGTAGGAATAATTAGACTTTGCAGCACCAATCCATCCTCCACTCCTCTGTATAGAAACAGGAGAACTGACATTTCAGACTTCAGTTAGACTATGGTGAGACAGTTTACAGAAGGCAGCCTTGTTTGGGAGGCCAGTGAACAACCGAAAAAGCCAGTCTGGGGACAAAAGTATTTTTATAGCAGTATCTTCTTTAAGCGACTTCTCAGGTAAAGCCCTCCTTTTGGTTAACACAGATTTTCCTGATATCCGTGATCAGTGTTAACTTCATAACATGCACACATTCCTGTTATATGTAAACCCTGGAGATCTTTGAAGAACTTCCAGGGAAGGGTAAGCTGGGGGTACATTATTTATGTAAAACACGGCTCGCTCTCCTAAGAGGCACTGTGCTATCTTTTTTTCTCGACATGTCCTACTTTATAGTCATTTTCACATTGTATTTCCCTAAAAAGACATTTTTCATGGGCTCGTGATGCTTCGCCATTAATCCAGGAGCGTGCAGTTTTACTAAAAGCATCCTTCCCGTCCAAAGTCCAAAAAGATACTTAGCAAGGTTGCCAAAGCCTGAGCCAGAAGATCACCCGATCTGGTTAACAATCTGTCAGCTTCAATCACACTTACTCTATTGTAATGACGGATCAATAAAGTCAGACGCTAATAAAACTAGTGAGAATGCTGATGAATCACCGTTGATTCTGCAAATGGGCGACAGACAGCCCACAGTCTTCTACTTAGGTCCAATTTTAAAAAAAATTATTACAGTTCAATATAGACGTGCTGGAAGATTCTTAAACATTCATATAACAGTACATGGAAATTCTGATGTAGCTGATGTCATTTTCAGAAACGGATGACATATCTAAATTTTGCTGACAAATGTCCAGGCTACTGGAGTTTGCCTTTTGGTCTGTCTATGAGATTTGCTCTTTGCCTCATACCTACTATGTGCCTGGCTGTACCAGGGAAGCAAAGGAGGGTAAGACACAGCCTCTGCCAACAAGAAGTTTACTATTAGGAAGAGACATGTAAACAGATCATTTCAACCTAATGGGATTTAGTAGACCAACAGTGGAAAATATATGGTGGGGGAGGGGAGAAAAAATACATCATGTGCACGGGGAAAAAAATCTGAAATATTTTTATACAACGGGAGCCCATATGTAACAGTGCTATGCAGTTCATTATTATCCATGTGTGGAAAATAATACCCATATGTGCGTGATCATCAAAGCTCCCTTCTGCCTTTGTTTAACCCTAAATTGGTAGGCTCTGTCCTTAAGTGACTTTTTGGATGCTTTCCCCTCTGTCAAGTAGGGTGTGCTTAGGGAACTCGGATTAATGTAAATATTAGCCCAAGCAAGACACAAATCAAAAGGCTAATCCACGGGCTATGACGCATGCCAAAGCAGCGTTCAAGGTTCTCTATCTTTCTGCGCTTTCAGGGGGCTGGGACATATTCCGTAATTCAGGTAATTTGGGGTCAACTCTGTTTTTACTGGAATAATACGCAGTGATCTGTCTCACGACTCAACTGTGCAGACAGCCACCGCACGAGACGTTTTTGCCCCCTCGTGGTAAAATCCCTCCTGAAGGCTCTGGCGTGGCACCTGACTAGTGCTATGAGGTTCAAGGGCAGGGAAGAGAGATTTCAGACTTTCGTGGAGCACATGGTATTTGAAAGACCATGTTCAGTGGTGTATCTTCAATTTGGAAAATCATAAAGAACCACTTATTGTTTTGATAACACCAATAGCAGAAAGTCAAGTGTG
Organism: Vicugna pacos; assembly: GCF_048564905.1. Taxonomy (NCBI): domain Eukaryota; kingdom Metazoa; phylum Chordata; class Mammalia; order Artiodactyla; family Camelidae; genus Vicugna; species Vicugna pacos. The sequence continues at coordinate 6,232,435 of NC_132987.1, forward strand.
ATAGGATTTTCCTGCACAGTAAAGACAGACCAGAGGGTGGGGTGGGGGGGGTAGACAAAGGTCCACGTTTTTAAGGGGGAGGCTTAGGATTCTTCTATCAATCAAAAGGAAACACTGGTTTAAAGACCAGTAGCTAAAAACACTGCTCTGTACACTGTGAGTCCCTGCAGGTCTGGGGCCCCATGTTCCTTTCCAGCCCAAATGCCTGGCGTGTCTTAAACACACACTAAATGTTCATTTGATGAAGCAGAATTGGCTAAATCTGCATTCAAGTCCAAGATGGGTCGCACACTGGTATTGCGACCTCAGTCAAATGAATCAACTACCATCGCAATCCCCGGTCCTAAATGGGAACTGAACAGCGGCGCGGACCTCGTGGGTTGTCCTGAGCATCCATTCATACAGGTGTTTCTCCCCCCTCACCCAACTCATTCAGCATCTACCTACCAAACTCCTCCTATGTGCCAAGCACTGGACAAGTCACTAGAAAAATAGTGCCTTGAAGACACATACTATCTACACTTGGGCAAACAACAGACAAAATAACCAACTCGGTGATGCAATTAGCACCCAGCCTGGAACTTCCTTAAGCTTGGACTTAAGGGAAGTTAATTACCACGACAGCCCTCCGCCTCCCTCCTCCCTGGCTTTTGTTATACGACCACCTTTCAGACCAGTTGGAAGACTTCGCTTTAAACAACAAAAGAGTCTCAGATAAAATCTTCAAATGATGTCTTTTAAGTCCAGTAAATTTCCTTAGGAAAAACAGAGTATACAAATTAAATGATTAAATTATAAGTCGGGTCCAGAGATAGCAAGAGGAGACACCAACCAAAAAAAAGAGTATTTCCCTTTGGTTCAATATTCCAATTTGGTGGTGTGTTCTGAAGCTGGCCTGCACCTGGTAACTGACTCCCCTGACTTGGAGGGGTGACCCACGCCCTCTCCCATGTCTAGGTAACAGCTGCTCACCCTTTCGGGTACAGTTTCAGTGGGGACTCCTGCGAGGCCTTTCCCGCTGGCCCAAACGTCCTGTACAGAGCACCTGCCAATGCTGTTTATTTTCTACTAGGTGGTGAGCCTTGGGTCTTATTTCTGTGTAGCCGGGACTCATCACAGGTCTGGGCACATATTTGGTGATCAGTAAAAGGTCACTGAAATAAGTCGTGCCTGCAGGCTACCAGAAAATCCTCCTCTCACTCCTTTTTTCCTTCAAGGTCAAAGGTGACGGCAGCTTAATTGTCACGTGAATCTTTTAAAATCCATCACTTTCAGCTGTCAAGAGAGAACTCAAGAGTCTGAGGAACCTTTGTTCTTTCATTTGTGAGAGATTCCTTCCCATGCGTTTTAAGCTCCATCCACACAGATGTCTCGGAAATCAGCGCTCGGTGCCGACGCTACCCCGGTTCTCCCGGTGTCTATTTATACGAGCTTCTCCAAAGCACCGGGAAAAGGGCACGATCTGCACCACGAATCTTCCTAGTCAGTGGCCGGTTGTGTAAAAGCATCCACGTTCAGGGAAGGAAACAATCAGGCTGAAAAAAACTCCTCCGGTTTAAAGCCCAAGTTCAAAAGCCACAGCGTAACCCCCACCAATGACGAGGTCCCCAGCCACCAGTGTCGGGAGACACAATTTGGAAGTCAGCAGACATTGGCTGTGACGTGCTTGCTAACACCAGGGTGACACAATCTTCCCCTCGAGGGGCCAGGTTGTAAGCTTTTCTAAGAGCCATAAAGCACATGTCTGCGCCCGGCGAGGAGTTCTGGCTTTCTCTGAGAGTCTGCTGAAGTTCCGATCTAAAAGAACGCCATCTTCACAGAAGCCCCGGTACTCTAGAATCGTACCATCTGCCACCGGCTGGGCTTCCTTTTCAGCCAAATACATTATTTATAACCTTTCTAATTGTGAAAAGGTAAGGGTGGAATTTTCCTAAAGCCCCGACTTCGAGCTGGTTAGAACATTCTGAACCTTAGCTCTGAAACACAGCAGGGCTGTACATCTGAAAAACAAAATACACATCCCCCCCAAAAAAACCCCACAAGGAGTTGGTTGAGGTTACATCATTTTTCAAAAGATTATATTCTTTCAAACCCCTGCTAGAATATGACACGAATTGGAGGGATGTATTTATAACACACTTAGACACTGAGGGAAGATAAGTTTTATTTTTCTACTTGGTCATCTTTGCAGCCAATGAAGACTTTGGGGAGAGGGGAAGCCTTCTGAAAAAAAAGGTTCGTCAACTGGGAGAAGCCAGGGATCTGATTACCCTTCAAATTGCTTTGTTGTGCCTTTAACAACAACCAAAAAAAAAAAAAAAAAAAAAAAAAAAAACCCACCCCAAAACAATGCTAATCAGGTTATTCAATCATTTAAACCAAAACTGTTCATGCTTTTCTGCCAAATCAACCAACCACAGCAAAATCTGTTATCTCTGACTGCTCAGCTTCCAGTCAAAAAACAGTTAACCCCCACTATACCAAAAGTTTTCCAAAATACCCTCAAAGCGCTGCGAGCACGCAGAGAATAAAGGGAAAGCCCTGCCATCTTTAAAGGGTAACTGGAGTGCTGGACCGTATTTGCATATTACAACACACTCTAATAAACTAAACAGCCTGTCCCAGAAGCCAGCAGCTCCCTAGCTTTCCTGTGATCTCCATACGGGCTTTCTGTGCACAATTTTTTTCCCCCTCCACAAAGAGGACTGTGATATCACGACCCAGACTTACTAAAGACTTGCTGATGGTTTAGCACAGGTGGATGTAGGTACCAAGAGCATCTCCGAAATGGTGGTTCACCCACGTTTAAAGCTTTCAGGCTCCATCAGCAGAGAGGCCAAAAGCTACCACATCTTATTTACACAATTATCTAAATACGATTAAACAGCTGATGGACAAATATTAAACTGGAAAATGTATAGTCATTTCAGCTTAATGTAATCCTCTTTCTGTAAACACCCAAGATGATTTTTTTTCAACCAGAACAGTCCTGACATCTCATAAGCCTAAGGGTGAATAGCAAGAGATTGTTTTTGATAGTTATAAATATTCAAAAGACATGCAGACCATCTGCTTTCATAATACAGGTAAAGCAAGACTGAAATGGTGACTGCTGTATAAAAATGATTCTTTTAACAAAGTCTTCCTCTCCTAGAAAACTATAAAGACAGATGTCAAAAACTGTTTACACAGAGCAATCAGGAGCGTGCAAAATGTAATATTCCTTTTACACACAGTGCTTGCTAAAGAGATTTTTTTTTCTTTTTCTTCCCATCTGTGTGTTGCAACACATTTCTACAAGTTAAAAACATTTTTTTTCAAACAGAGATCTCATGAATACCCAAAAACATGCTATCTGGTTTCTGAATGCTAATTAATTTCAACTAAGGAATCTGAATCTCTTCTTCTGTAGGAAGGGATGTATGTTTTGAATCGAATACTCCAGAGACAGCAAGGGAAATAATCTTGCACACATTTAATTCTGCAAGGCGATCTTTCATGGTTTCACCTTGTTCGTAATACACAGCTCTTAGGTCCATGTTTTAAAAGAAAGCATATCACTGCTAGTGCCTTTGGCGTAAAGTCTAAAATAATTGTTTTCTGAGATAAGTGTCCACGCATGCAAAACGTATATACAGAAACCTTTAACTTTTCAGGCGACGCAGAGTGATGGTTTATAAAACCCAGCAGTTAATTTTCAGGGCTGGAACACTAATCTTGACAGTAACCTTTTTATGTATTGTATTAATGGCACAGAGACATTAAGCACCTTTTTATAATTTTCAATAAAATGAGCATTTACTGAACAATCTGTCAAACTGCTGGCTCTCTATTCCCTGACATTTTTATCTTTTGAGCAGTACAACTCCACACACACTAATGACACTCCCCTTTCTCCAGGTCCTGTCTGCCTATGGCCTGAATTTTCACAGCGGGGGTTTTTATGTGCGTGGTGGAGAACTCCAAGGTCAAACTTTAACTTCAGAGCAAATGGAATCAGCCCCATATTCAAATACTATCTCGTGGTTCTCAGTACATGAAGTTTTCTTTTAATCCCAAAGGATATCAAATTCTACAAACAAGCTCTAAAAAACATCATAGGAGATGGTGACATGGAATGAACTTGGTGAAAATTCACAGGTAGACCCTATCGGGTACTAGGAGGGGGTGCCAAGTAGGGAGGGAAACAGGCTTCAATTTATGGGAAGCAAATGGCAGGACCTCTGGGTGTAATATTCTGTTTGTGATGTTAGCTTACGTTCCCCAGATCTTTCCCTCCGGATCCTCTATTGCCTTCTAAGCTATTCTCTGGGGAGACACAACTGGGGCATATTCGAAATCTCAATTTGTTAAGGAGAGACTAATCACTTCTAAATTTTACTTAAACTCCAGTTGTCATCATTATGGTTCTTGCCATCTCGATCAACCCCAGTGCCTGCAAAAGGCATCTTCACACCAAGTAATCCTTGTGTTGTGCTAAAAATAGAAAGGGGACAAAGCCCCAAAGGTCTATGAAAGCAAGCAGAAAGAGAACCCATCCAATTCTGCCTGAATTCTCTTATCACATTTCCTAAAGATGACAATGCGATCATTTTGAAGCACAGAAATTTCATTTAATGATTGAAATATCCAATTCGTAATTTTAAAACAAAATGCTGGTTCGCAGTTCACGTGGCTTTGCCACATAATTAAAGGAATTTTATATAAAGCCCAGAGAGTATCTTTTGACCAGATTCTCTATTTTGTCTTTTTGTTTGAGAACCCATATAGATCTTTCTTACTATTCTGAAACCTTCTCATTCAAACTAATTGACTATGCTGGCTTAAATTAGAAAATATTTGTTAAAAAGTGTATTATTACGAAGGGCATGTAACATTTCAAATTAATTGCACATAGAGGCTTACGTTTGCTCATCTGCAATATGAAGGGAAATGAACTAGAAAATCTCCAAGGTCCTTTCTAACAGCTTGAAGACTCTATGAGATCTGTGTGTATTCCCCAACAGAGGTCCTACAGGGTCTTCAGTGACTAAGGGAGCTGCAACTGTAATACGTACCATCCACTCACTGTGCAAACATCCCCCACTACAGTTTTATTTTTTAAGAAGGTTAAAGTCCCTTGGTATCTTGCTTATAATATGATTATTAAAAATATACTCCCTATTATTGAATTAAACGTTATGCTACTCCAAATAGAATTTTCACAAGTTTTTCATTAGGTAAATCTAAATCGAATGAGCCTTATTTGATTTTATTGCAAAAACTGTTTCCTAAGATTCTAAACCTCCCGCGTTCTCTACCAACTTGCACATTTGGGGAATGTGGGATTCTTCTTTCTCTGCTGGCCTTTGTGTGGTTAGAGCTCCCATTCTCTCTGGAGATTAAAATTTCTAGTATCTGTACTTAGAAATAGCAGGAAAAGACATCAAATTTGTAGTAAATTCCAGAGGGCCTAAATGAAAGTCATTTTGAAAAATGTTAAGGCACCGAGTGAAAAAAAAAAAGAACTAGTTTGAACAATCAGTCCATTTTTCCAAAAGTAAGTACTAGAATTAGACTGTGACTCTTCAGATTTTATATTCCTTCTCTGCACTCCTTCCTTACGTGAACGCTATTAGATTTTAAGCCACATTGCCTAAAAATGGGGCGGGAAGTAAACTTGGTTTTTAGCTTTTTATAGGGCCAAAGACTTTCCTTGGGAATTTCATGAAAATTACGAAAGCTCTCCCCACATACATCCTGCCCCAAGAAACTCGTAACTTCTGGGTCTGCACAAACTCTTGGGAGCCCGTTGCAGGGTCTACAGATCCAAGATTTCACAGGAGACCGAGGGCTAAATCATACCCCTGATTTCTGTATTTTATTAGTTGTTAATCAAGATTTCCCATGTCTACTAAATAAATACAAACCAATGTCACTTCTGAATGAGGTCAGAGAGAAAGATCAAGGTAATGTGGCTCATCTCTGTCAATGTTATGAAAATGCCAGTATACTGGTGATCAGCTCTTTGGGAGTTAGGGCGAAATGGTCAATCTGTGCTGGATGGATGGGCTGGCCGCCACGAAGTCCCAAGCCCCGTCCATCACTGGAGGCTGAGCTGGTGCTCCTGCGGGAGGCGGGACAAAGGCTCTGAGGCTTTGTTCTGGAATGGCTGAACAGTTATCTACATTTGCAGCTCTCTCTAAACCCAGGTGACTCTGGACCTGTACACAGTTGACTTTTACACATTATATGTTTACAGCCCCAAACGGAGCCTCCACTGCCAAATGTGGACTTCGGACCCTCAAATGAAGAACGGACACTGTGAACTAACATGGGGTGGTACTGACTGTTAGCATTTCCATGTTGGCAGTACCAACATCTTGGTCTAGAAATCATTTGATTTTGCTATTGAAATTTCCCCCCTTTATATATATATATATATTTTTTTTTTCAAATGAGAAACAGACAAATGGAACTAACAATAAAAAAGTGTGGATCTCAAATATAACACAATGGAGAAAAAAATGAAAACTATGAGCCATGCTGAAATACACACCTGATTATAAAAGAAAAACTTAAAATGTGCACAGAAATGTGTTGTTAAATTGTGCTTAACAGTGATGTATAATTAGGCCTCTTAGGGCATTTTTTAGCTCTTTGGGTCCTTTTTTTTAGATCTTTGGGTCCAAGACTACTGTTCTCCTTACAAACATAATTTTATCCATATATTTAAGAACATCACAATATAAGCAAAACTATGGGACAGCTTGGATTATCAGTAGGGGTTCTTAGAGAAAAATGCAGAAGTAATTTGCTCTTGGGTTAGATAAATTAAAAATTCAGAATTAAGCATAATAGGGAAAATATTTTGTAAAGTAGGATATTCTAAATAAGACTATAGATAAAACATTACAAAGAAAACTACTGACATAGTTTACTGGTTCATGAAATAGACATGATGAAAACGCTACAAGGCTATCTCGGCTTGACAAGTATTCCTGAGATCCTCCTGTGTGCCAGATCCACGACTGTGATGGTGAATAAAACTTAGCCCCTCTGTGGCTGTCAATTACAGTGCACGTAGAGAACACAGTCTGGCCACAGATAATTACAGAACAATGTGGAAAGTGCTATGGGGCTGTATAAAGGGAGAGGACAGAGCCTTGGGTGCGGGGAGCAGGGGTGAGGGTAAAGGAAAGAGCACTGGGGAAAACTCACATCCAGACGACAGTCCCAGGAGGTTTCTTTTCCCTCCCCGACACTGTCCCATCTAAGTTATCATATCTGCTTAACTTGCAAATGTGCTTATTTAAAGCATCATGCTTGCCTGAGTCTTCCCTCACTTCCATTTTAAGATACATGATTCTAAGGACCCGAATTAAAGCGCTCCTTCAAGGTGAGGACAAGTTATAAAAAGTTTCTTTAATTTTTTTCACAAATGAAAAGTTCTTGGTTGTTTCCATACAAACTCACGCTTGCATAGAAATCTTCTACGTGGCAACAAAGTTTCTGAGACCCACAAGTGCGATGCCAAACTCTCAACCCCCACGTTTAGAAAAACAACCCATGTTATTGCACACTTTAGAACTGAGCACTGTTCTCAATGCTTTACAAGGATTCACTCGTGTAATTCTCATAACAATCCTGAAAAATCAGTACTGTTATCTTTCTGCTTTAGAGATGAGGAAACTGAGGCACAGAGTCACTTGCCTGAATTTACAGAGCCGTGACGGCACAGCTCACTTTCTAGACTCCTATGGAATGAACGCTCTGAGCGCATTAATTATGGGGTGGCAGCAAGCAGTAACACACACAGACTCCCACAAAGGGGGAGAGAACACAACTGCTAATGAAATAAATCTAAAAAATAGTTTCATTAAGAAATAAAGCGAAATCAAGCTCTGTCCTATGCCAGCATAACCCAGGAGTGTCACTACATGTTGGGAAATCTATATTGTGACATTTCATAGCGTTAGTACTTGCTCTTGTTAGCGCCACGCTGTTTAACTGCAGAGGAATAAACACTGGATTGACAGTAAAATGGGACAAGTCTGGGACAGTTGGGTGGTACCCAGTGATGAAATACCCTGTCTTGTCATCTGGAAAAGAAAAGTGATCTCAACTGGTGCCAACAAGGAAAGCGCTAATCGCTCTTAACTTTCAACACGTCATCTGGTTTGCATAAACTTTAACCTCTGCGTAAACTAAGTTAGAGTCGCTTTTTTTTTTTTTTAAATGGGAAAATAGTGCCGTACAAGAGAATAGCTTTTGGAAAAGAAGGAAGGAAAGAAAAAGATCACGGCTAAAGAGGATAGGGTTTTAGCGTAAGAATGAGAGAAAGGAAAGAGACTTTGAAAGGAAGTCAGCCACCTCCTTTGTAACCTTCTGAACTGCCCATAACAACACAGCATATTAGAACACAATACAATCTTATAACGCCCTTCATGCAGGAATCCCAGGGTGCTTTACAATCATTATGAGTTAAAATTAAAACTGAAGCACATACAATTCCTAATAGAATCGTTTTAAAAATGCTAAACAGAACAAATAACTTTTAAGTCTAGATTTAAAAGTCCCAACAGCCAGAGCGTTCCTTACTTCAATTGGCAGTGAGCTGTGAGGCCCCGCTGAAGCTCTCTCTTGTTACGTTAAAGGCTCTCTTAAGTTTTTTTAATACTCAGAGCACCTTACGATCAAGCAGTTTCCAAAGAAAGAGGGGGGGAAAAACTGGGTGCATGTATCTGTTTGTCTTGATTATCCCGAATTTAGGGTTTTCTGTTTGCTTATGAGTTTCTTGGGGGCCCCTGTCTGACATGAAATAAAACAGGTTTAAAAACCAAATTCAGATAAAGCTCAACTTGAAATTTCAGTAGTAAATTTCAAAAAAAAAAGACACTCAAAAAGCACTTTAAAACCAGCTCTGTTTTAGCAAGAAAATCTGACTGATTAGCCTGATTTGGTTAACTTTAAAAGAAAAAAAAAACAATTAGAAAAGAGCATTTAAGAGGCTTTCTCTCAGGCCATTCCTACTCCTGAGCCTTGGCTGTATTTATTATTCTGCAAATCAGAAAAAAAATAGGGGAGGTGCATTCATGATATGGTAATTTTCCTTGCATTAGTGATTCTGAGGTCAAAGGAAACTTGTTCAGCTCTGAAACAAAGCATAGGTAAAAAATCTATTAAGTGAAAATGAAGTACTTACACACTGTTAAGCACTCTCTAAATTGGCATGGCTTAAACTCGTCTGTGTGACTATTGTGAAAAGATAGGCCATAAAATATTTGAGATCAATCCGTTGTAAGTTAGATGCTTTATTAAGTTTGGCTTTTTGGATGAATATATCTGAAAGGTTACAGGAAACTGACATCAAGCTACAGTAAAATCCTTATGTATCTAAATCGGCTGAAAATGAGCCTGAGAGAGGAGATGTAAAAAGAAAAACTTGCAGCCTGGAGGACACGTCTATCGTAGATTCTGTGTGGGCTTTTACTAACCCACGACAGACATCTCACTGTCTAATTTGATGTTTTGTTTCGTTTTGTGGGGAGGTAATTAGGTTTATTTGTTTATGCACATTTTTTAATGGAGGTACTGGGGCTTGAACCCAGGACCTTGTCCACGCTAAGCATGCGCTCTACCACGGAGCTATACCCTCCCCCTCTACTGTCTAATTCGAGAAAGAGGTACTAGAGTGAAGCAATAACCGGTTCAAAAAAGGAGACAGGAAAAAGTACTGGGTGCAACTTAAGCAATTCACACCTCTACCCACGTAAAACTGGTTTACCAGCTCGCCATTACTACAACTGCTGAGAGTGGCAATAAAACCCAATTAGTATCAAGTGCTTCCGTGCCTGGCAAAGCAGATATTCATAACCTCGGACTCCCATGGGTGTGGGGTATGAACTGGGGAAAGTTGTGTAATTTCAAACAGGAAAGAAGAGTTCCTCTGTGGAGCTTTTCCTCAAAATACACGATGTTTTACAACAAGATTGACAGTATTATACCAGGAAGGGGCAGGTACAAAATCCTCCAAGCACAGCTCCAATAGGAACCTATGTTTTTCAGTGGGGCTGCCAGTTATCAACTCGTTCGTCACATCAAGCCAGTGGACGACTAAGCTCTACACTTCCAAACAGACTTAAAGAACTGCCCACTGTTTCCCGTGCGGACGTCTAACACTGCTGTGGGGGCGCAAATAAAAAGGGCCATTAGCTCAGCCATACCCACTGATCCAGATGTGAGGACGGGGGGAAGTGACGGTCCCACAGCTGGTAGTCAAAACTTCTGGAACCCCCCCAAATCCAGACTACCCCAGATGTCAGCCCCTGTGGTCTAAATCACCCTCACGTGCTCTAATGTAGGAGCATGCAACAATGGTTTGGTTTTTTTTAAGTAAAATTTCTGTTTTTTCTTTTAATGGAGGTACTGGGGATTGAACCCAGGACCTTGTGCATGTTAAGCACGCGCTCTACCCCAGAGCTATCCCCACCCACCCCCAGAAGTGATGGTATTTCTAAAGCAAGTCAATGTAAGAATGACAAAATCAAAATTACAAAAACAAAAGACGTTAAACATTTCAGCGGTGAGAATAAATAGAAATGGAGAACTGTAAGTTGCAGAGAAATGTAAGTATTTGATAAAATGTCAAATTAACTGGAGAAAGGCTTAAAAATAAGCACTCTACCCATCTAGCCAAGAATACTTGGTTAAACTCACAGGGTCTGGGTGTGAATTCTTGCCCCTTTGCTTTACCAGCCACATAACCATGGGACTCAAACATTCCATAGCTCAGGGTCCTCAGCTGAAGAGGGGAATTTAAACTAAACACCACTTAGGGTTATAGACACACTCTTGATATTGCAAAAGCACCAAATGCAAGTTTATTATTATTTCAACTGTTAAGATGTGTCATCCTTATTACACAATAGGAAACAGGATGCCTGTCACACAGCAGACTGCCAATATATATATTTTTGAATGAATAAATATGTGAATACACAAATAAATTTCATAGATTAGACTCTCAATGTGAAATACAATATATGAATCTATTGCTGGATATTCTCTTGAGAGAAGTTGATTATTAATGTTCATTAAAATTTCTTCAGAAACGCCAGGTTGGTCTAAAAATTATGAAAAGAATTAACACAAAGTGTAGTGAAATATATATATATTTCATATATATATATATATATATATATAGACATATGTTACACACACACACACACACACATAGCCTAACGGATGGGGATTTTTAAATTGTTGCTTTGTATAATAAGACTGAAAATCAGGTGAATACAGGGGTTTATTAAGGTCTATGGAAATGACTGTCAAGTTTTGGAGAATCCGCATGGTTAAATGCTAAGCTTCAGGAGGGCAGGGCGGTTTCTTTTTTCAGCTATTTTGCCAGGATCTAATAAAAAGTCTGGCACATTATAGATCCCGAGATGCTGTCGGGAGAGAAAAAAAATCATTTTTCTCAATATTACTTCTCGACAGAATGTTCGAATTTTAACACATTTTATACATCTTTTGCTACTCGGAAATAAAAATGACAATTCTCACTTTGTGTGGGACTTGGGCTTGGAGTGACTTTTCCCCAGGTGAGAAATGAAACAGAATGATCTAGTGTCTTAAAAATGTGAGAATGGTGATGTGTGTGCGCGTACACATAAGTGTGCATGTGTGTGTGGCGGAGAGGGGTGGTAAAAACGCACACACATCAGATTAAAATCCCTCAGGAATATCTGACCTAAACATTTTTTTCTTTTTTTTTTTTTTTTGACCTAAACATTTTTTGAAGGAAGACTCTAGCCTGGCAAAAGCAATTAACTCACCTTTTACTTATGACACTTAACACAATGAATCTGTTCTTATATTGAATGTGTATATCTAGGGCTTATATTATATCAACCTATACATGTATCTAGGGAATGTATATAGCTAGGTTTAAGTTCAATTTCCAAAACTTCAAGGAAAACTAAAATCAAAATAAAATGTTTTATTGTAAATCAAAATGTTTCCTTTTTCAAATTCCAATTTACCTTCCAAATCCACACTCTTCAAGTTCCCATGACATAAGCTTTCTTGTCCCCAAGATTTTATTCTCTCCTCCTTACTTGCAGGGCAGAATACAACATCCAACTTATCTAACCACATCCACTAAAAAACAAGCCAGAATGATAACAGAACGCCCAACCTCACATTATAATGAGCTAGGGTTTTCTTAAGCCTTAGAACGCTTTACAAAAATTAACGAACACGGGGTCAAAAAAACTTAATAGATGGATGGCAAGCTATTTGGGCAGATTTATGATAGGGAAGCAGCAACAGAAATGAAAGCATGAGTTATAAGTCAAACCACATGCACACTTACGGAATTTCTGCAGCTACAGAGAAAAACCCTGCAAACAGTACAGAGAGAACATGACTGCACCAAAACCTACGTCTTCATTTCCAAAATCAACACTTTAAAACTTGCCAGTGGGAAAGGGCTTTCGGGTCAGTCCTAACCAGGCTTCTGACTTTAATCTCTAGGGGCACTGGCTCCTTCATCTGTCTGATTCCGACATTCCAAGTGCAAACTGGACATGTGCTTTGCAACTGTGGGACAATCCCCCTTTCCTCAAGATCTCTACTCCGTAAACGGAAACCACTTGCCTATGGGGTGGACATTCTGCTAAGTGTATCATTAAGGGACTTGACAGTCATATTTGAGACTGGGGTATTTTTATCCCAGTCAACAAAATTGAACCCTAAGGTACAGCAAAATGCATGTGCTGAACTGGGTGCTACAAGCTGAGCATCACTTGAATGAATCAAACCTCAAAGAAGGGGAAAAAAGTCTTTACACAGAGTATTTCTTGCTGTTGGGCCCCATTTGGTATAAGACGGAGGCAGTATTTATTTGCTAGGGATTTTCACACCCTCTTCATCACCAAATCTCACCGCAGAGGCAAGAAAGAGGAGTTTGACCAAGCTCAGCATGCATTTGGGGCCGTAGGCCTAAGAGTGGCTGCATTTGCCCTAACTAACAACTTCTGACAGAAGAGAAAATAAAGGAGCAAATGGAAAAATAGTTCATAATTAAAACATTCTGAAGTGAGGATCAGATTCAGGAATTCATTTTAGAGAAAGAAAGAGAAGATGATGCAGCAGAATATAGACTAACCCCCTCATTTAGAGAACAACTTGCACTTTCTCATAAACCTAAATTAATTTAGAATATTTGCTTCCACTGATGAATCTTTTTTTCCAACTTTTTTTTTAAAGAAAAGAAGATTGTAATTACAACTGATGTTGAACTTACAGTCTAATTTCACCCCTGAATGATGACAGTGGGGTCCCCAGCTACACGGGGTCACGTGTTCCACTCAAGGTTTCTTCAGAGAAATTCACCAATGCCTGACTCCAAAACCAAGTCCCGGATTTCATTGTGTCATTCTGTTTAATGTTATAATTGTCTGGATTCAATTCATTTCTCATGATAACGTTAAGTAAACTCACAATTGTATTTATAAGCTACAGTGAGGTGGAGTTTATTGGCTGAATGTTGATGTCATTTAACAGCTCGTTCCCACTGTATCAATAAATTCTTGTCCTAGCGCCCTCTTCTCCAGCTCACAGTAAATGCCTTAAATCTTTCCCTGAATTTCCTTCTAAAATCAATGGGACATTTGGTAACATGAGCATACATGGGATTCCTATCATGGGTGCTTATCCATATTTTAGCTCTGAATTAAAAAAAAAAAGTTTGTTTCTAAAACATTTCAAATGCTCAAATGCTAGAAATCAACTGACAGATTATGTGCAGTCATCGCAAAACCCAAAGTCCCAGAGGTAAGAGTCACCTGCTTCATTATATCATCCTATTGATTTAACTGTGTTTAATTAATTTAAATTACTTTTATTTGATGCTTATAAATTCACATCCTCTCTACTCCAAGGGTGAGAGATAATGGAAGGAGTTCAGCTAGAATGACAAAAAAAGAGTTTGCTCTAAATTTCAAGAAATGGACTCAACACCAGAGGATATTTTTTACCCGTGGCTACAGCTTACCTTAAAAGAATATAAAAAGCCATCATTAATTATAAGCTTAATTCATTTGCTTCATTCCTCTAATTGCTAGCAAATATCAAAGTCAAGCGGAAGGACTGTAATGCAGCAAACCTGAAATGCATGGAGTTTCCATGAAACGGCAGCACAAAAGCCCGCAAGCTTCCCTCCAAAGGCACCCAAATATCCTTATGGGCATCACTTGGGAAGTGCATTTGGAGAACATCTCAATTGCAGCAATGTTTACTGCAGTCAGCCAGTTCAAGTTCAAACGACTGACAGACTAACATTGCATTGAAAAAGAAACTTAAAAACTTCAGTGAGCATGGAGTCAGAGCAGCACTTTAATCACATTCTGTGGTGGAATGATGGTTAGGGCACTGGTGGACGGCACTGTGACGCACTTGTGTCCTGACCACACAGGCAGCCCGTGAATAGCGGGTTCACAGCACCCTTTCTTTCTGATTTGAAATCAGCTGAACATTATCAAAAGTGGTATTTGGCTTTACATTCTGAAACACAGGCAGTCTCTTGCTGGGAGTTTTAATTGCCCTGTTACCAAAATTCATTGTCAAACAAAAAAAATCAAGTTCAATAATAATAAATCTTTGTCTCATTTCAAAAATCCCTGATGGGATGACAGGCATCTCCAAGGAAAAAAATATGATCCCACTAAAAGTGGGGAGGCAAAATAAAAAGGTAAACCAATGCCACAAAGCTGGCGACAAAATCCTGATAAATAATAATTCTTCCAGAAGAGATTTCTGTTTTCTGTTCTTATTTTTATAATGTTTTTTACAAAATGCTTTTTCTTCTTCTTCTTTTTTTTTTGGCTAATGAACAAAGCAGCCAAAAACTGTACTCTTATTTTTTTCAGGTAGCATGGTGAAGTTTGTATGTTAACACCTGCAATGCCACGCCCACTCACTCAGGGCTCCAGGAACTTATACCACCTTGATTCCCTTAAGCAGGGGCTCTCAGGACTGTGTAGCTGCTAAGCTCAGCGCACTCAGAAGAAACCTAAAGCTAGCACAGGGTTGTGCTGGGCTGTCTCTCCTTCGCTCTTTTCCCCAAGGAAGAAAATGAGTGAAGGCTCTCTGTGCAGAATGAATCAGGCATATTTTTCAAAGGCCCCAGTGGTCAAGCCACTTCGCACTTGGGAGAGAACCTTGCTTTGGATACCAGTTGCTTTAGGCTACGGAACCCCCTCGCACCTCAAACCAGGGCCGCCCACGATGGTGTATTATCAACTCTGAGAGATGCCAAATACCTGTGAAAGGGGGCACTCCTTGGCCAAGGAACTCTGGTTCATATCCTTCAGTAAGTCCTTCAGCGCGTTCCTGACAGTGGTGTGCGACCACTGTTCGGGAGGCAGGTCTTCGAGTTTGGGGCAACTATTGGAGACATAGATTAGAGAGGGGATTATGACAAGATTGCATCCCGCTGCAGAACATTCCTTTAAGACAGACAGATTTCATTTTGCGCATCAAACAGATGCATCTGGAGATTGCTCTCGGTCTCCTGATTGTTCCGATTAGTTAATTACTTTATACAACACATCTGCTGTATCGATGCATGAATTATACATCAGCTGCCTGTGGTGGCTATTTTTTCATGTTACTTCTACCTCCCTGCTCTGATGCGCTCGGGAAGACAATTTAAGGTGTACTGCTTCCTCACGAGCCATCGTGAAAACCATTAACGTAGTAACCGTTTTCCTTTCACGACTCTGCTCAGACGAATAAAAATGGTAAAAGAATATAAATATATATATAAAAATAAATAAGATCTCAGCAATCGTGAATAAGGCATTCTTTCACAAAACGTACCCAGATGGCACTGTTCATGATATGCAAAAATATTTTTCTCTTAAGTAAACTTTATGTAAAATGCCTTCTTGTAAGGCATCATTTAATTGACTAAATAAAAAGAGTCTCGTCTTTTGATAACCTGCACAAATCGACCCAGGTTGGGGGGAAAAGTGGCTTCTAAATGATAGATTGAAGTTGGGAAGATAAAACAGAAGGGGGTTCAGGTCACAAAATCAACTGGGATTAACCTTTCTGAAACAAAGAGTAAATAACAATTGAAGGTTGACCAGAGATGCTTTGTTTCAAAAGATCAGGTAAGGAGCATGTTCCGCAGGAGAAGTGCTGCCCTGACTCACCTGTGTAACTGAATTTTCAGTGTGACCACATGATACACGTCCTGGAGCATATCCGCTACCGTAGCATCAGGGGCATCGGTCACATAAGACAGTGGAACAGGATTCCACTTTCCAACCTGGATCAGCCCTATTCCAGATAAAGAGAATGTGTCACTAAAGATTGCACCCTTCAGATCATACATCTAGTCGAAGGTTTTTTGTTTTTTGTTTTTTGTTTTCCCCACTGCCCCCACCATAAGCAATATTGTTATTTCTGTCTGAATAATTCCCTTCCCTCTAAAAGGCAGGTCAATGAAAATATTCACAGCTTAGCTTTCCAAATCGGGAAATTATGTAAATGACTGGAGGGTTGTTTATTATTTTGGAAATAAAACCCCATCCATAAAACCTATGCCTGGGCCACATTTTCCTAACTTACGGGAAGTTCTAATAAGACATAGCTGAACCAGTTCTCAATGGCTTTACGATTTAGATAAGATTCTCTATTGCAATGGGAATCAGCATTGAAAAATACTTTACAGCCCATAAAACCATCAGAAACAGAATAAAAGAAACAGAACTAGATATTCAGTCATAAATGCAAATTGACTCTCAACAGTCCATCTGCTCAAATCCGCTCCTCACTTCCTTGTGGGTCCTCAGTGGAGCAGATTATTAAGGTCAATAAGCATACTAATGATTCAGCTGAAGTAATTTAAAAAAAAAAATCTACCTCGACATTCCACATGAGCAAAATGTGTGTTAACTAAACCAAACTGAATTAAGCCCATTTTTTAAAGCCACAGTCTATCAGGAACCAACGGAACACACAGACTACAGTCCTTTGAACAAAAATATCCAGGGCTTTCTCTGCAAGGTAAACAAAGGATGCCGAGCAATTTTTCCAAGCCCCATGGATGCCTTATTTACCTTTGGCCTGGGCAGCAGAGCTGTGCGAATAGCCCAGCGACAGCAGTGCCATTTCTATCAGCTGGTTGAAAAGCATATCTTTTCTCACCAACACAAATTCTGCGTGCTCCTCCTTGCAGTCGTATTCAATGGCGTTTTCATAATGTTCCACCACGCAGAAAACTGGTAGCATGGTCCCTATCAAGGAGACAGAGCAAAAGAGACGCAAACCAACAATCCTCAGAATCACAGTCTTAGGTGGTGGGGGCGGGACGGAGAGCTACGCCATGAAAAATAAACCTTTGCAACAGTGAGAGAAGGGGAGACTGTTTCCAAGGCAGACAGGGCACAGAAATACCGGCAGGCGCGCGCACACACACACATATACGTTTCTTTCCTTTTTTAAAGTTGTAAGAGAAATAGTCAAAGAGAATGTGAACCGGGTCCTAAGGTAACCTGGGCTCTACTTTAATTTTAACAGTGCATTTCCCCAAATCAGAGAATGCAGAATTACCTTTTGGATCAAATAATAAGGCTGACGAGAGAGGAGTGTCTGGTCTGATGAGCTGCGAGTGGTACCTGGCGCGCACGTGTAACTGACTACAGGGTCTTAGGAAGACCCACCTTCACGTGTCCTACACACTTTTGCTAACATTCAACTTTCCCTGTTTGTGTCCAAACACATTGTCTTGGATGATAAAATGATCAGCATTTGCCTCCTTTTTTAAGATATTGACTTTAATGATTCCATAAAAGAAACACAAAACTCAACCAAACTGATGTTCAAAATACATGATTTCAGTATGTGCAAAATGCAGATAAATGAGATTTACTGTTAGGGCTCTTCACTGATTCTACCTGACTCAAAAGATACCCCAGGAGCCGTATGTCTTTAAAACGAACCATCTTTGTTATAGTAAATGGGATAAAAATGAGAGGAAAGAAAGCTGGTTTCATCGGGACATCTTAGGATAAAGGCATCTGCAGAGATGTGCTGTGTTCTCTCTTTCTTTACTGTAATGCCATGTAATAAGCCAGCAGCCAGGCGATTAACCAACACAGGCCACGCCGTTGTTAGAAAAGAGGCTTCGAGAAACAAATCTTGGAATGCAGCAGTTCTCAAGGTGTTTACGCAGCGCACCGTCACGCTTCCGATGATAAACGGAAAAGGGTTAAAAGCAGATGCATCTGAACTGTACAGTGGCACACTGCCAGGGGACTGTCATCCTTAGCATAAATGATGACAAGGGTTACTTTACCAGGGCACCCAGGGTCCCCAATTAGTCCTCTAACATTAATGCCTCTCTCAGCCCTGCCCCGTGGACTCGCAGAATCCAACCAACTTCTGAACATGTCTCGTGCAGGCCAGGCAGAGCTAAAAAAGCAGGATGTCCTCCAGACTCCAGAGATGCCCTTTAAAAATGCCCTATTTGCGTGTTTCCGCCAAACAAAGCCAGCAGTAAAACAAGCTACATTTCTCTACATTTCTTTCTCCAGCGCAGCTTTCGTGAACTGTTCACAAGAGACTCTAGCTCTGACAAATAAACCCCTCTAGGTTTACTTAGAAAAGCTCACAAACTCATTTGAGGTACCCAACAGGCTGGGCATGAAAAACAAGCCCCAGAGCTTGCCAATCCTCCTGTCATTCCTTCAGCTGTTTTATACCGGGGAGGGAACCCATCAGGGGCCAGAAGACGACCTGGGGAGACCACAGCAAAATCAACACTGTGCTTTCTTCCTTGGCTTGAAGGTACTCTGGCCAAACCTCCGAGGCAAATTACAACATTAACCCCTTTTCTTAAGCCAGGCTTTCTCATCCCAGCCACAATTTTTATCTGGCACCTGTGAAGCAAAAAGCACGCAGGTGAAAAAGAAGAAAAGGAAATACTAACACTACCACCAAAAGGCTGGAGTCATTTTGTTGTTCGAAGTAAGCAGAGGACCTTCTACAATTTAACTGCATTTTAAAAACGTCACTATGAATGCAATGCTTAAAAAAAAAAAAAAGCCCTTGGGCAGGAAGTGAAATTACTGTACTTTGGTTTCTCCTCCCCCTGTCCTGATGTCTTCAAAGAGCTGGGTTACCAGCACGACAAAAACATACGCATTGATTTTTCCTCTTATAGGAAGATACAGACGTGTCCTGCTCTCCGCTGCTGCTTAGACCTGTGAAATAACCGTAGGTCTTTCAAATGATGGAAATGCGTTAAGGGTTATCCTGGGCTCTATTTAGGGGGCCCCTATCAGATAATTAGGGTGGCTATTGATAAAGTGACAACAGTATCATTTAATTCCAAATTCAGCTGCTAAATCTGGGTGTCAGGCGAGACTTCCAACTACAGCAACTTCGTAACCTTCCAGCATTAAAAAAGGGGGAGTGCACTGGTCACTGCTGACTGCTAAAAATACCGCATGATTTAAACCTGGAGGCAGTCTTAGAAGCCTTTGCTGAAGGTTTATGAGCCTGTGTAAACAGCACGTCTGCCATAAGGAGCAGCGAAGTCTGTAGAATCCTTGTCTAAAACTGTCCTGGCATTAAAGTTTGCTGTGCAAATATCACATAATACCAGAGACAGCTGAAATCTCCTATTTAGGAATTTATGGAACTTATATGTTTGCAGGCGTCAGAAAGTCTTTTTTATAGAGCCCCAGTGCTTCACAGTACAATATTAATGCACTCGGTTTGAAAAGCCGTAATAAATTATATTTTTAATGCTCTTACCCTGGCTTTCTTAAGATGCATACATTCTTGGCAAACAATCAATAAATAGGGTAATCATGAGTAGAGGCCAAAGAATTTGCTGAAGTGCTGTTTTTCCATTTTTAATAGATAAAGATCTAACAATACGGACTGCTGTGTCTGTTCATTTCAGGATCAATATATTCTTTGTTTTCACCAAACCCAGGAAAAAATAAATGATTGTATGATAAATGTTATGCATCACACACAATGAAATTCCTCTGCCTTCTAACTTTATCTACTTAATATTCTTGGTTGCTACAAGCTGGCATTTTTAGCCTTTGCTTTCGCAAATGTAAGGAAAATCTGAATCCTATACAGTTATTCAGAGACAAATAAAGACCTTCTAAGGCACACACATGCCTCCCAGCATAGGCCCTGATTTATAGAAACAACAGTGCTGAATGCGGTCCAAGTTGTTTAACTTCATCAACGTGGTATCAAATAGGCAGGGAGGAATCGCACAGTCACGTACCCTCTCTCCTTAAAAACCTGCCAAAATCTGCCCTTCTTTTATCAAAAAATATCCAGCAAAAGTGAAAACACTAACGTCACTAGGTTTTTGGCTGCTAAATAATGAGTTTACTCTTAAGAAAACAAATCACCAAAAAAAAAATGACATCACACAACTTTTACATCATACCACAGGAGACTTCCATTATCTGTGCAATTGCCTTACAGCTAGTAATCCTACGAAAAGGCTACGCTTGTAGTCGAACAATTTAAGTGTTTTATTCTTAATCAGGGTTAGTTTCAGCAACAGCCACCCACGTACCTTCTATGACAATAACACCTTGTCAGTGGAAGCCTTGTGTAAGGGAGACCATTATATCTAATTCAGTCCTTATCACCCACAAAGTCCAATGATTCCAGTCTACAGTGGAGTAAGATGCTCTGCTCCAGCACGCGAGTTTACACTTTCCAACGTGACTAACACTTCAGCCAGGAATAGAACTCATTTCAGATCAGAAAGAGAATCAAGGAAAAGGACGCACGAAGCCCTTTTCTGCCTCTCCACCCCGACATCCCCTAAAACGAGGAGCCCGGCGTGGATGCAGGGCTTGCCGCTTCCCAGGACTGGGCTCCAAAGTATTTACCTTTCCTAAGGTTGCTTTTCATCAGATGGCCCGAGTGTTTTAAAGGCACTCCCTGCATTTTTGCACCTGTACTTCCAAGCCTTCCTCTTCCTAGCGGGCTCCCGTTCTGCTCCAGGCGGGCAATCTTGGCTGGTGGACCCTTCGGATCGCTCACATTGTTAGACATTTCTGAATGTTCTTTCCCCTGAGTTGCCTCGTTCAAATGATCCATACTCAGTTACTCTCTAAAGATCACCTGCCAGAATTTAAAAAGAAGGAGACACGTTATAATTGGGTGGGTGGGGGGTCCCTGCATCTCTCTTTCTCTGTCTCTCTGTATATGTAATATCATGCAAATGTTTTATTCCTACGTATTTCTCTCCACAAAGATAACGTATTTGGAAGATTGCTTAACTAGATATATAATATAATGCAGATGTTCTTCTATTTCTAGATCACAGCATTATATTTCCATTCAAGATAACAGAATAATTCGTGGAAACTGCACCAACACACATGAACAAAAAGGTCATCTGTCACCTACCAACAAAACTTAAGTGTGGGGAAATGGGTTTACTTCTGGAACAAAAATTATGACAAGGATAGCAAAAAAGAAAAAAGCAAATTGTATTTATGTAGTCCCAATTTTTAAAAATGAGAAACGTTATTACAGAACACAGTAACAACACTTTAATCAAAGATGGAAAGATAATCATAGCCCAAAATATTAGTTAGAGCTGAACATACTTGTATTTTTATATAGTTTAACTCTTATGAAGAAAAAAAATATATATATGTATACACTGCCTCAAAAGAAAGTAGCAAACATCTGCTTTTTAAACTTTCTATTGGCTTTTCAGGTTAATTTGTAGAAAAAGTCTTCTACTGTCAAAGTGTCAAAGAGTTGCGTGACCTGTTTGAAAGATTTAGTTAAGACTTGGCTCAAAACATGTGATTGGATCGCTCCACCCCTAAGCAAATGGATAGAAGTGAAGGATTTCTTCAAATAGCCCCGGTACTGAAGGATTACAACCCAGATATTTTAGAGTTAATATTTAGGTGTCCATTAGTAACAGAAGACTGTTAACAATTTAAATAGCAAAAACTATTTTGTAACAGACACATTATATTGAACTGCTAAGCTCGCTTTAAAAAAAAAATCTTGATAATTTTGGTAAAACACAATTGCCAGTGTTCAAAAATAATCTCAGCAGGCAATGAAGTCAACATCTTAATTAACTTCAGAAAAAATTAACAGATAATTATTTTCAGTTGTATTACACATTGGACATCAATTTTCATACTGTTCGTAATAAAGGAATTATTTAGTACATTATCAAAGTCACTTCTAAAATACAGTTTTAACTAGCACCGATAAGAACAGGTGAGCAGAATTATTTCATGAACTTTGCTGGTACTTGAAGTACTGAGCTTACCAATATTAAGGGAGAGGGGACCATATTTAGAAAAACCAGAGAGAATATAATTATCACTTTCCTCCAGCTGTCTGGCAATTCAACATATCTTGTACTTAAAAATATATATATTCCACTGAACTGAAGAAGCTATTTAGATCTAGATTTGAAAGCCAGCTTGTATTATCAGCATGGCCTTTCTGTAAGCATTTTTTCCCTCTGTTTAACCACAGATTACTTTGTCCATTATAATCAAGGAAAGAGGTGATCAGGGAGGGGGGAGCGATGGTAATCTGTAGGTTTAAAAGCAACCTAAGAAGGCCAATTGAAGAACTATAAAGTTAGAGAAATAATGGCTATTTATCCTCGTACCCCAGGGTGGCTCGCTGAGACTAAAGGTTTACCGTTGATCGAGGTCCCATCTGTTTTTGGTTATGAGGTTCATTAACAATAAATGTGCCGCTTTTAACCACTTTTTATCAAGATGACTCTTTTCCATTCTATTAAACTGGAGTCTAAAGCCAAAATTAGTGGTGATTATTAACTTATTCAAAACACTCTTTATAATGCTTCACGTGGATTATCAGACACAACTGCTTTTTCTGAAATTGGTTGCCCTACCCTACAGCAGAAGATGAATTTTCAAACATACGATTTGAAAAGAAAATACTTAACCCGTAGGGCAATTTAAGAGGCCCCCCCGAAAAAGGGGGGAGCAGACAACAGCATCAAAGTTAATGCTACAAAACATATTAAGGAGTCATGAGGCTTAACAGCATTAAAAGCTGTACAGTAAACGAAAGTGATAGATGATAATTTAGTTAATGTATTGACAATCAAAACATCATACAGGTCATGCAAAATTGTCCTTTGAATACCCGTCTATAAGCAGCTATTAAACACTCGGTCATCTTGTAAAAAGCTGTACATTATAAAGCAAAATTACATGCACATAAAACACCCAATTTATTCAGTTAAACTATGCCCAAGGCTTAAGTTCACCAAACCTCAGTTTGGAACTCGAAGAGCAACCTCCACCATGGGGCCTGCTGGACTGACAGCTCGGGAACTAACTAAGGTCTCAACAGATGCCAGCCTGAAGAGTTTCTTTGAGTCACAATTAAAAAAAAAAAAAACCAAAAAAAACCCATTTTACGGTAACGTCTGGTTGGCACACAGAAAGCAGGCTACTTTCTTAAAACCCCATTTCCCTGTCCGTCAACTAAGTCCATCTAGGATAATTAATGAATTAAACAGTGAAATCAGGCACAGCCATTTCTTCCTTTAAAAAGAAAAAGCAAAGCACGAAATTCCGGTTTCAAGAATCTTTTTTTTTTTTCCGCAGTGTGGGAGCCTTTTCAACGAGTTCCTTGCTGGATCGCCTCCCTCACCCCCAGAGCACCCCATAATCACATTTAAAGAGCGTGTGCCCTTATCCATTCCATATGGCCGGCACGATCCAGGCCAAGCTTTCACTGTGACCTTTTAAAGAGACAAAGAAGCAAAGTACTATCTAGAAACAGAAACACTGCAGTTTTACTGAGTGAAATTAGCAAAACCGACCTGAAACTCACCACTTCAAAACTTGACAGCATATAAATAACAAAAACAAAGGAGATTTCCTTTGCAGCCCGGGTTCTTGAAGAGAAGTTCAAGACTGATGTTGTCTATGTCCTTTTTTTTTTAATTTAAAAAAAAAAAAAAAGCAGCAGACCTGAAGGCGACTTCCCCTGAAATTGTATTATTTTCTCTTCCCCTACCCCCGCCCCCCTAAGCGGGGGAAGGGCAGGGAGGGCAGAAATAAACGTCTAGAAGAGTAGCCATGGGAGAGGGGGGTTAAAAAAAAATCACAGTTCGAAAAACAACATATATGGTTTGTAAAATGTCTAACCTCAGAGAACGGGGTTTTCGATGGGGGAGGAGGAGAGAGTGGGAAACAGGGAGGAGGGAGAAGGTAAAATCGATCTGACAAGTGATTCGTTGTGGGGGGAAATCGTAAAAACAAAGCAAAACCCGTTAGGAGCTGTACACAGTGGTGGTGCTGGGGAGGCGAGGTGGTGACTGAGGATTCTTAAAAAGGAAAAAAAAAAATCACTGCGGACAAGGTCTCCAGAAAGGCAGAAAAAAAAGGTCCCCTGGCTTCCCTCCCTCCCTCCGGCTCGCTGGGGTTCTTCGGTGTGAGGACAGAAAGTCTACTTCTGGCTGTCACTTGCGATATTATTCTCCAGTCACCCCGGAGAACGCAGGGAGGGGAAGGCCGGCTCGCCTCGCCTCCGGTCGCCCCCGCCCCCTCCCCAACGATTGCGACTGATATTAACAAACCTTAAACTTTCTTCCCACGGTCTCGCGCCCCCAACGAGGGCATCGACCGGGGGGCCGAGAGGGTGGGGGGCAGAAGGTCGCGGAAAAAGCCCCGGCAAGGCACTAAAATGCCACTTTTGATTCGGCCCTCGCTGACGACAGCCCCGAGGACCCCCTCCCTGCCCATGGACGCGGGGCTGCGAGCGTCTGGGGAGCCGAGAGAGTGAGGCAGAGAAAGAGGGCTGGGGGGAGGAGAGGGGGGATCGGAAGGCACCCCAGCCGCCTCCGCCGCCACCGACTCCCCGCCCCCTCCCCCCAAAAGTCGCCGAGCTCTCACTCAGCCGGAGTCCGAGGTAAACAACGAGCCCCACAATGGCACTGGGACTTGGGGGAAAAGAAAGCCAGAAACCCCGGCAAAACTGAGCAGGAGTTTCCCGAAAGCAAAGAGGGGGTGGGGGCGCCCCCCGGAGTCGCCTGGGCCCCCGGGCGGGCTAGAGGGCGGCCGCGGCTGCGGCGGTGGCGACGAGGCCGGCGGTGGCCGGGTGGCCCCGGGAGCGGCGCGCGCGCGGCGGTGTGTGTGCGTGCGGGCGGGCGCCGGGCCCCGGACGGGGCCGCTCCGCTCTCCCCCTCGCCGCCGGCTCTGCCCCCATCAAATTCGGAGCCGACTCCTCCCGGCCGCGGTGGCCGCCGCCGCCGCCGCGCCCCGCTCGGCCCCGCGCGTCCGCCCGGGCTGCAGCCCTCCGCGCCGCTGCTGCCGCCGCTGCTGCTGCTGCCGCCGCCGCCGCCGCTGTGGCTGCCTCTTCTTCCTCCTCCTCATTTTAATACACAATCAGCCCGCTCGCAGCCCCAGCCCCGAGCACGCAGCCTCCTCCGGGCCGCCCGCCGCCGCCCCGATCCCTTCCCCAGCGGGGCCGGCTCCGCCGCCGCGTCCGGGGAGCGGGAGCGAGCGAGCGAGTGGCGGCGGCGGCGGCGGCGGCGGCGGAGGGGGCGGGAGAGGAGGAGGAAGGCGGCGGGGTGGGGGTGGGGGGGCAGGGTGCAAGGAGAAGGCGGAAAAGGGATGGGGATTAAAACCCGGGCTGGAGGGCCGGGATTGGGGGAGGGGGCGGGGGCGGCGAGTTAAAAAGCAGCGAGACAAGTAACTAGTGAATGAGTGCGGGGAGGGGGAGCGCACGGTTTCCGGCCCCGGGCGCGCAAGAATTTGTAATGAGCTTGATTAGAGTGAGGCGGCCCGACGTTCATTACACACAATACCCAGAATAACAGGGCGCCGCGCGCGGGCCAGCGCCGGCCGCCGGGCGCGCGGGGAGGGCGCGCGGGGAGGAGGCGGGGGCGGCCCGGGCCGCGGCCGCCGGGCGCGGCGGGGAGGGCGGCGCGGCGCGCGGGCGGCGGGGGCAGGTGTGCGCGGGGGCGCGGGCCGGGAGGAGGGGCAGGGCCGGCGGGGCGGGGAGAGGCGGGGGAGGAAAGTGATGGGGAGGAGGGGGCGAGGGCCGGGGGAAACTAGCCAGCCACCCACGCGCCACAAAAGCCACCGAAAGGAATCCGTCGGGAGCGTCGGGGGCGGGCACCCGAGGGACAGGCGAAGCAGGCAGGGCGCACCGGCCCGCAGGAGAAGGTCCCGGGCGGCAGGTGACAGGCGCCGAGGGCCGGGGTAGGGGGACTTCAGGAAGTGGCCGGAGGGGACCCATTGGGAGGGCCAGCTCTCGGGAGGAGCGCGGAGGGTGCACGAGCGTTTGCAGAGGAATAAAGGCCAGGATCCCTGAAACGCTCTAGCAAAGACTGCTCCTCAAAGGAGTAAAAATCCTAAACTGTTAGGAACCAACGTTCAAAAAAGATGAGTAAGCCTTTCTGTACGAGTCAGAGGGAGATTCAAAACTCCCTCACTTGTGAGCCGGAGAACACGTTGGAGGAAGAAGGACATGGCCCACAGTGGCCGAGTGAGACAAAATTTGGGTCACTTGAAAGAAACCTGACAAAGGGAAAGATGCCACCATTCTTAATTTACACCGGGTGAGAGAGAGGAAAGTTGGGGTGGGCAAGTACACCCGCAAAACATATTTATGTAAGCTAAAGAAATTACCCGGGTAGGTAAATGGTCATTGGCACACAAGTATGCTCGTCCTATTTAAATAATTTATTAAACATAGTTCCTACAAAAATGAAGAACCTTGCCGTCTGGCTCAAAATAGAGATGCGGGGTTTATCGCTTATGTTTCAGTAGGAACATTTTAGAACCCCGAAGGCAAGTTAATCGTGAAACAAAAACAAAAATGTTATAAGAATTATTTTTCAGAATACACTAGGAGGGAAAAGAGAAAAATCAGTCAGATAAGCATTTTGTTACACATAAAAAAGCAACAAGTTAGTGCAAGTACTGAGATAAGAGGGAAATGTGCAAATTACGCTCTTGAAAGCTACCCACTCACTCTTAGACACTGTGCATTAGAAATCTAAGACCAGAAAAAGGTAAAGCAGAAGATAAAGTACCGGAAATAATGACCTCCTGGGGAGGACACGTTCAGGAGAAACACAGTGAAAACAGATCACTCTAATGGCACCCACGTTTCACCCACAAACCATAAAGGTTAGTCAAAAATCCAGGAAGGCAACAGTGAATCTTGGCACATACAAACCCAAGCCTAGAGCAAAAGAACGGATGTGATAAAACACAAAACACAGCATCGAAAACAAGAAAATAAATATAAGGCAATCATTACTAAAAAAAAGTCCAAGTGATAACCATATTTTTAAAAGTTGAAATGTGAAGAAGCACGGAGGAGGATATTTTAATTAAAATATAATAAATACACTCAATAAGGAAATATGTAAACGTGGCAAAATGTAGCAGTGGTGTCAAGAGTTGGTATTGTGGATGGAATGACTTACACTTATTTTTTGAAGATATCTGGTATTTAAAAAACATGGATAGCAATCAGTTACCTTTATCATGACAATGATTTTGGCAATAAGATAGGTTAAGTTGGGACTTTCCAAGGTGAATATTTCAGTCGCTTCAGCTTGGTGATGCCTCACTCTTTTCTCTGAAACCTGCCTGATTTTCAGTAGGGACAATGCATTCTAGTACCACACCGTACACATTTACAAACAATAGCAAAATTTAAAAGTAGAGAAAAATTAAAGTGGACTACCAAAAAATCATGTACCCATGCAAATTCAACTCAAGTTGAATGTTTTTTTATAAAGAAAAAGAAAAAAGAAAAAGAGAAGAAAGTTGTTGGGCAAAATGAAATTTGAGCAAAGAGCAAAGACTGAAAAATGGTTACTGGAAATATCAAGATTAAGAGACATTGGAATAAAATATTGTAAATGATGTTTATCCCATTATTTACACAAAAAATTAAGACAAAAAAAACTTCCTGATTGCCTCAGCCTCCGAATGACCTGGCCAATGCTAATATAACATGAGGATTAAAATATTAATCTTTAAATTTGAAGAGCACTTTTCACCGAGGAATTACAAACTAATTGTCAAACATAAAAAAAGTAAAAGGATGTAAAAGGATGGATATGGCCTTGGAAAATGATAAACAGAATAAATGAGGATACAGGCATCAAATAATGGCTTTATTATAAAATAATGATATAGTACAATTATAAATCTATTAATCACATATAGATACTCATTTTCCTCAAGCACATTCTTTATTTCAGAACTCTGTAAGAAATGACATAAGGAAATTGGCACAGAGGTTTATGCCCTCCAAGTGCTACAGTACACTGATCAACTTCCTATATATTATTTACCCCTTTAGAATACCACTGAGCACTGGCCAGTATGAATCCAGGTTAAAACAAAGAAGAAGAAAAGAAAGGTAATTAGGAAAATACCACCCTTCTAGACATACGTGAAAATAAACTATCACATTGGAGGCGGAAAAACATCCATTTATTCTACACAGGCATCTTATATCTGGCAATAAAGATGCACGCAAGTATTGGAAAAAAAAGTTTAAAAAAATTAGAAATCTAGCTATCAAAAATAGAAAACCTCCAGAAAGTGAAATATTGCAAATCACTTACATGAACTATTTAACATGTGGATGTACAGTGAAAACAAGAGTGCATCAATTTTTTATCACAGGACAAGGCATTTAGACTGGCTACACAAAGGTAGCAAAGGGAAAATACTATAACACATACACAAGATTTTAGGGGGGGAACATAATAATAAAAGGACTACTGCACGTTTCAGATGGCACCGTATTAAGATAAGTATGCAGGCAGATATCCGACAGCATTAAAACACATTCAGTGTTCTGAATAGCACATACGTTGGTAATAAACAGAGAAAGCATTTAGAATTTGAACGCTTTTAAGATGTGGCAGATCCGCCAGTGACTGTGTGAGCAAAGCTATGCTTACCACCAGAGCACTTTCTAAGGACATTTTTTTTTTGTTCCATCTTTTTAAATTCAAATACTGTTGGCTATCTCTCTACCCTCTTAAAGCAGCACATTTTACGTAGCATATTGCTCTTTTTGTCGCGTCAACTCTTTGTTTTTTTGGCTGTAGCTGCAGGTGGCGTTTTCCATATATGAATTTCTGGGAATCCGGTCTGTGTTGGCCATATAAGGATGTCTATTTGAGCCATATGTTCTACTGTCATGTGTCTCATTTTGTCTGTCTGGGATGTCAGGACTGATTCCCACAGCGTTTCTTGAATGGACCAAATACAAATTTGTCAGAGCAGAGAGGGGGAAAAAACTGGGGCTGGAGCCCAAACGACTTTGTCAAAACATATATTGGGGAGGAAATGCAATATCCTGTAAACATTTGCACCCTTCTTCTCACGTCTTATCTGTGACTGACATCATCACAACTGCCTCGCTTCACAGAGGATCTGTTTGATCAGGTTCAGAAGTTTGCAGTGTGTGTGTGCACGCATGCAGCAGAATCAGACAGACCCCCACCTCTCTGGAGGTCACGGGGGCTTGGCCCAGGGTAGCTGCCCTACTCTGCTGGCCCTGGGTCCTGCAGCCAGCCTGACCTAGCCTTGAACTTGAGGAGGGGAAGCTGCTTCATGCTTTCCTCCTTTAGTGAATCAACAGAGCTCCGATTAAATTTTCTGAGTAATCTTACACAAAGGTATGGTCCCATAGCCTCTGTTCCTTCTTCTCTGTCACAGTCATCGTCAGTGAACAATTTGGATGACTGCTGGCTTCATAAAATATCTCCCATGCTAGACTGTAACCCACGTAAGAGCAGAGGCTGCGCCTTGCTCACTGCCGTATTCCCAGGAATTCATACAGCATCCTTGCAAAGTGAGAGCACAAAGCTCACAGTCTCCCATGCAACCCACTTCCACGGCTAACTGCGAAGACAGCTCCTTTCAGAGGTTTCAGAAGTGAGATGAGGTTAACAGTGGGGCAAGTGGCTGTATCATTTAAATCGGAATTAACTGGAATTCAATAAAATTTGTCACATTTCAAGTGTTCAGGAGCCCCCTGGGGCTTGTGGCTCTCCTATGGGATGGTGTAGATGACAGAACACTTCCACCACCACAGAAAGTTCTATAGGACAGCACTTATCTAAAAGACAACTCAGTAAATCCTGGACCTAGCCAGGAAGAGTCTAAGAGGTGCTGAATGGCTTTCAGACATTCTAATGATGTCCAAATTGAAGTCATTTTCCATTTTAGAAAAAGCTGGTAGGTCTGTCAATCAAGCTGCGTGGCACGAGGCTTTGGTGCCACTGCACGCAAACTGAAGACAACTTGCTAGACATGTCTGTGTGTGAAAGGGTCCTACAGTGCATTTGGAATAATATGCGTTTACCCCAAAAGCTGCTTTCCATGAACACTGAGCTAGCTCGCAGGTGAAGCTAAAAACCACAGACTCATTCCCCACCCTGACTCTCATCCCCACATTAAATACGCACAGGTTGCCATTAGAAATGGCTTTTTTGCGAAGCTTTAATGTAGATCTCTACTCAAACTGGGAGGGCATCCAAATACCAAACAAATAATGGTGTCCTGCAGAAAATAACAGCAAAAGCCTCGACTACGTTTCAGGAGAGAGAAAGGAGAAATCATGACGAACTCTAAATATGGGGCTTAAGGGGTTTGCTGCTTTTTTTCCTAATAAGTGGAGTTTCAGTTATAGCCAGACACATAGGGGTCACAAGTTGTATTACACTTGGACTCTGGTTTCTATAGATAAAGGTCATTATTAAAGCGAAGCAAAGAAAGGCCAATGTTTAGGCGAGTGTGAGGAGAGCTGACTGTGGGGCGTGCATAGCCTTTATAGTTGGCTTCGAGAACCCGACACGTGCTATCTGGGCCTTTTACCCAGAAATATTAACTTTTTTTAAGCAAAGACTTACTGGACAATTTTTGTTTTAAAGCTACTTTTCATTCTATACATGTCAGTTTGGGTCGTAACCTTGACAAAACACAATGGTAATAATTCCATCAAAAATCAGTAGCTCGCTCTAGATCCAGATCCAAAACTGAGTAGGGAGAGGGCAGGGGTCCTGCAGTTTCTACTAAGTCCTCCACGTAGTTATCACCACCAAAGTACTGAAGCGATCCAGGTTGCCTTATTTTTTACCCCATTGCTTCTAGGTGCCCTCCCTCCGTCTTCTCACCTGGGGACCTCCCTTCTGCCACATCCTTTAACTTGCAGCTTGATTGCACCTCTTCTGTCCAAAGCCTTCTCCAGCGATTACTTCCCCCCCGATGCCCCATCCCACCGCCGTCCTGCAGCGGGGCAGGCACTTCATATGCACACGTCTGCCCCTCCCAGCTGTGAGTCTGTCCAGATCCTAAGGATGGACTTAGGTCTGTGTCCCTGAAGTCTCTCCCAGTGCCTGCCATCGCTGTAGGAGTGAGTGCTTATTAAGAATCTTAGCCAGATTCTCACAAACTTAGAAGTAAAGCCAGGTGCGGGATCGGAAGTCAGTTGGGTGGCTGCACGTTGACGTGACCTGAGGAACTACTTCGACAACCCAGACGTCCAGGCCGTATTCACTGCAGTTAAGCTAGAATGGCCCAGGGTCGGAAACCAGGCAGGCGGCGGTTTAGAGCTCCCGTGGTGATTCCAGGGTACAGCCGGGTTTGGCGTCCTTTGGATAGTAGGTAGTGTTTTGGAGGCAGGAAATTGAATATACCTGCTTGGACAGCCTCAAGTGAAGTTTGTAACCCCCTCTTGGGGTCACTCAGAAAAATTGAGGCTTTTCTATGAACCAGCGCTCACCCCAAATTTAAGAAATGTGTGTGCAGGCAAGTGACTAGTTTCAAACAAAAAAAGGTGGAGGGCACGGGGGTGGAGCGGGGGTGGAGCAAGCTATTAGATCATTGATTTGGTGAGTAAAAAAGCATGCTGTTCGAGGAACCATGATAAATTAGCATTTGGGCATTTGCCTGAGATTTACTGGGGTGCCAGAAATCCGGTGCAACTATATGATTTATCATCACAGACATAGGCAACTAACCACAAAATTACACGTGGAAGTGAAGTTCTAAAACCAGTCTGTTATTTACTGGAGCCAGAACCATCCCGGTTTTCTCTAATTCTTTCTCCCAACACAGTTGAGCAGGGTTTTTCCTCCCAGAAAACTTCAACCTTGAGCAGGAGTCACTTTGAAATAGTTGAAAACTGTTCAGCTCATTTCTAGACTTAGCCACTGTACTTCAGCAGAACAGTAGTATTCACACTGTCCATGCCCAGGGGCCAACGGGAGGGCACCAGGCTTGCTGTGTGGTCCTCTTGCGAAGCTCAGGGGATTTTAATTTCAGTGAGGTCCAACAGCAACCATTCCCAATCAACCTTTAGCCAAGACGTACCAACCAAATCTTCTTAGTGATGTGAGTGTTACTGCTAATCTCTCCTGGTTTAACTGAAGGGAGAAACAGCTGGAGGTTACAAGAGACCTGAATCCTAGTCCCAGATTGTTTTGGGGGAGAACCAGCCAAGGGCAGTGTCTGATGTCATACTGCCACGCCCACGGTCACAAAGCAGTGGACAGGGGTTGTTTGTCAGGAAGAAAAGCCACTGCCAGAAACACTGCAGCACATCTGGGCAATGATTACATACCACAATAAAGCTTGAAATTTGTTGAAGCAAAGGAGAAGTTTAACGCAAAACTAAAGCACGTTCTATTTGGAATGATGGAAAAGACTTGGAGGAGACGGTGGCAGCGGGTTGCTCAACACTGTGAATGTAATTGACGCCACTGAATTGTACACTTAAGAATCATCAGGACGGCATATTTTATGGAATAGATCTTTTATCCCAATTAAAAAAAATTAAAAACCACAATACTAAGGCAAAACAATCTTTCATCTACTCCTAAGGTTGGCACACATATATTATCATGAAAATATCAGACCACGCAGAAAAACAATGAGCTACTAAACGACTCCATCCTCACTGCCAACCCCTCCCCTGCTTTGTCCTTACCCACCAACAGCCACAATCCAGTCTATGCTGGATAATTAATTCATACGAGGAATACCTGACCCAAGGATAATTAACATGGCCTGGTAATTAGAGACCAAGATCCCACCCAAAGTAGGTAATTTGATGGTCCTCTGATGCAGGAAAACGGTACTTTTTTTCAGATTTTCTTCTCTACTGCTGTCTTTTAGCAAAAGAGACAGAAGGATAGACACAAATCGAGAAGTAAGAGTACCTGGAGTCCAGAAATTCTTTTTGGATATTTTCAAACTGAGTCATAATTAACTGCACTCATGAAACAGTAGACTCTCCCAACTAAACAGTCCTTAAGAGTGCCACCTCTTTCATGAAGTACAGCCAAGATGGATCACAACTGTCTAAATGTAGTCAATGTAATGATTTATAAATGGTCTCTAGAGAGACTCTAGATTGCAATTTTAACAAGACAATGCAACTTTTGTTATAAAAAAAAAAAACCCAAAGACTTTCACATTTGATTTTATCAGTCACATTTTCATGGTAGTATTCACTTCTGCATGCAGTAATTTGTAGTATCACCGTTTCCTAGAGTATACTGTCCTATATTCTGTTTCCTAGCATCTATTCATACTGATTTCTATTCGGGATTTTTATATCAATGATGGAGTTTTTAATAGATTGGTAGGTCATATATAAAATATACCTTATTGAAGTTCATACCTATGTATATGTATTTTTCTGATGCCTAAGGAATATGAATACATAGTAAAGCCAAATTAAATTTACATATTTATTGTGTATAAAAGTATATAAAATACCAAAAAATAGTTTTACAGGATAACTGTTACTCAAGCATATCCCGTTACCTATTTTGCAGGTGTGGCTTTCTTTATTAGTGTGTTTATTGTGTATTTGATTCATTAGATAACTATCATGGACTATAAATATATATGCAAATTTCCAGCTGATATGAAGCAAAAACTTGATAAGTAATGCTTATAAGTAAGCATAACTTTAAAACCAGAACTGCTGAGCCTTCAGGCTATTTTTTTAATCATTTCTTTTTATTTACCCTGTAAAGATGACTTTCATTTGTATTTTATTTATATATAAAAATACACTTGGGAGAGAAACAAACAACATATTTATGAAAAATTTTGATGGGGACCAGCTTGTAACTGTTTTGAGACTGTAATTGCTTTAAAGATGGACAATACCCACTGTCTTATGACTTACACGACTGCAAAAAGATACTACCCATTCATGTCATATTTAATGAGAATTAAACTTATCTCTATGTGGAGGTAACAGACTCTCAAAAATAACTTTTCAGTTCACCTTGCACAAAGGGGTTTTGTCACTAAGAATTCACAACACTGCAAGCTAGCGTAAAGGCATCTTTGTGGCTGGCGTGTGCTGTAGTTTCGGATATAAACCAAATCTTTTCAATAAAAATTCCCAGATTTTGGTAAATCCAATTGTTTGGCCAACAGCATAACATGAATAGATGTCTGTATAATACACATACAGCTGTATATATATGTTCACAGACACTATTTGCCTGCCATACAAGGGAATGTCTCACAATTTAAGACTAGTCAATTACAGTCTTTCTCAGAAATTCTTTAAAACCCAGAGTAAGCAAAATAGTGCTCTATAATGAAGCAATTCCTACAAAAGAGGACAACTGCCACAGTGAGAAAAGGTGGGAAACCGAGATCTTGCTTCCCCCTCCGCCAGCTAGGAGAGAGAGTCTTCATAAGCCAAGCAAGACCAGGTTCCATACCTATAAAGTGATGGAAAAGAATCTGATCATCTTTAAGACCAAAAAAAAAAAACAAAAAAAAACAAAAAAAACTCTGCCTTTAAATTTAATTTAAAAAATCAAGTTCACTTTAGAGAGAATATAAAGATACAAGGAAATTTCTCACATGCTACATTAGATGTTTATCTATATATGAGACAGGTGTCAAACAAACAAATTAAAAAAAAAAAAAACAAAAAACCACTAAGGCAAAGGGAAACTTTCACTCACCAGATTCCATCTGTTACATTTGAATTCATGCATAATTGATTATTCAGGACTGGTAAGTTCTTTTCTCACTAGCCGACCACAGTTTTCTAAACATTATGTATTAAATCACTACAAAAGTGGACTACATTTCAGAAGCAGCCAGGGCAGAATAAGAATATTTTAAATGAAAAATTACATGCCGGTTAATAACAATACAGCTGACCTATGTTTAAGGGAGAGAAATTTTAATCATGTGCATATTAAATATTAATAACCTATTCTGTTATTGTTATAATAAGGTTAAGTAGGCATCTCTGGGCTTAAGGAAAGAGGGAGAGGTGGGAATGCATAATGGTGCAAAAAGATACAGAGACGGGAGACAGACATAAGGAAAATGTGTCAACAATAAACAAGAGGAAATGAAAAAGAAGGAAAAGATGAAGGTGGAAACTAATCTCTATGTGTCATTATGACTGCCAGAGTACTGGCAAAGAAGCAGCATCCTTTTATTTCAATTTTAATCATTTCTGAATTTTAATACCCGGCTCCTTTTGTAATTCTCCTGGCATCCCCCATATGCCTCCATCCCAGCCAAAACACCAGTGTAAATTAAATGGCAGGCAACCACACCACTGATGTCGCCTCCCCAAAGAACCTACCAGGTGACCAAAAGCAGAGAAAGGTATGTCTACCTTACCTCCCTGAGGACCTCTAGCCAATTAACTGGCTGAATGTTCTCTATTTTCTTTAATTTTGAAAAGAAGGACAGTCGTTAGGTAACATAGAGATAGAGAATCATTAAAAAAAATAAAGCAAGCCAGTAGTAATACAATAATCAGTGACCATCAGGGCCTGGAAAAATGAGTTTGCTCTCACTGGCACTAAGGAGCATCACATGATTATTTAATTACAGCTCTAATTTTTGTCTCGTGGATGGCAACATATCAACAATTAATAGGGCAAATAGAGGAGACTGTTTTTAAAGAGACAGAATGTACATGGTAATGTAATAGGTCACACAGCAGTGCACTGTTTAAGGAAGACTTTCCTTTGTGTAACTAAGTAGGACTGACTTGCAAATAGCCCCACACATGAAAAGAAATTTAAAGAGGAAGTTTTTCTTTTAAGACAACTTTCATAGAATGCCCAGAACTTTTCAGAATGTTTTAGAGGCACCTAACACAATCCTGTTGCAACTCTGGCATTAATTTTAAGAAGTGGAGTGAAACTTTCATTAATATAAATACCCTGAATCTTGAAACATTTTTAAACAATGTATATAGCCACAATAAAAAAACAAAAAAAAAAAAACAAAAAAAAAATCTTTTTATGCAATAATCATGTGGGGTCCTGAAAAAAATCATTATTGTAGGAGAGAACAGGTAGAGGTCTATCAGACTTGGGCCATTAGTGCACAGTATTTTTGGCCCCAGAACATCGGAAAACCCATTCCATGGTATCCTGACTACAAGGACCTGAGAGGAGTGCTCTGTGCTGATTCCAGGACACTTTGTTACCACAAGCCAAACACCAAAGGACCATGAACCTCAGCAGAGAGACCTCACCTCATTCTGAAGGTCAACAAGGGTTAAAAAAAAAAACCAAAAACCCAGTGCTATGGTCCCAAAATGACCTTTAGTCAGAGAAGGAAAACATTGGATTATCCAGAAAATGGGGCATGTGGAGAGGAGGTGTTCAGATAACCCCAGCAAAAAAAGAAAATTACAGAGAAAAGTCTGTTCCCACCAAACCATATCAGCACAAGCTAAATTCGCTATTTTATTTTAATTTAGCAAATCTTTAATGAGTGCTCCCTACGCAAGACACAGAATGCTAACTGCGAAGTTGCTACTATTCTACAGAACACAGACGTGCACCTCACCCTGAATTTTTTTTTGTAGTTTAATACCTTGTAGAAATAAATAGGAGCATCACCTGAACATTTGTAAAGTGGGAATACCAATGCATTTGTAAGTGCTGTCTAACAAGGTTAAAAGGTCTCCATATCCAAATGAACCAAGGGAATTCAAATCGTTAACCAACTTGATAGAATTGTCTAAGGCAGGCTCAGTTCAGCTTTTAACTCCTCTGGTTTCAGTCATCCATTGTTCTGCCAGAAACCAAAGGAAAAACCCAGGTTTCAGATTTGGCAAGTAACATAGTCCTGGAACTAGTGCTGTGATCAATTGCTCAAATGCACCTTAAATATCAGGTTGTAGAGAACTGTAAGAAAACACAACTTGGCTCAAGAATCAGTGACTAAAATGATTCCACAAAGAGGAGTCTTCAGAGGTGCTAAATCAACTCAATAAGCTTTTAATGGCTTATGTTGGCCAAAGTCATCACAAAACAAAAAGGTAGGCATCTCAAAATACAGTGTGGGAGGGTGAAAACTGCTGAGGGACAATGATTTCTAATGCCACTGGGCAAAGGTGATCAAGCCAATGCTTATTTCAGAGAAAGAAAGAAAGAAAGAAAAAAGACAGGATGAAAATTGAAAATTGTACATTCCCGTGTAAAGTTTGAAAATTAAGTGGCTTTAGCAGAAAATATTTTGAGAATTCTGGACCAAAAATCTGACTCCATACACTTTCAAAGACTATTTTTGAAGGAGCCTAGCAAGCAGCAGCTTGTATGTAAGAGTATACATCATTCTTTTTTAACATGACTGTTAATATACAGTTAACATGTCTCAGAAAAGGCTGTAATTAACTGTCTACCGCTCTAATAACACTAATAAGCGTACAGTATTATTAAAGCACAATGACTCCATACAAAGTAAGGCTGTCATTTTTAAACTTTTAAGATAATGTTCTCAATTGGTTTTGAGTCCCCTTAAACCACCCAAAAGAGAGCCCACCTCTAAGGAAAAAAAAAATTGAAAGCACAGTTATTAAAATATTGTTCTTTCCTCGACAGCCTGGAGAAACCTGTCTCATATTAGACAGAACATCTAGGTATCATTTCAGTTGGTGAAACACAGTGGGAAACACTTGGATTATTTTATCCATTCTATATATTCTTTTAAAATTGAAAACTGTAAGCATTTGAATTTAGTCCTTTATTTACTGATAATTTTTTTTTAAACCAGTGAATGGGGAGAGATAGGTTTGCTATTGCAAGAATCACATAGCCCTGTTGTTAATCCCCAATGATTTCCATTGTCTGCTTCACTGGAACAAGAAAACTCAATTGCATTCAACATCAAACAGCTAATTACGGACACACTATATTCAAGACTATCTCCATTTCAAAAGATATTTGAATAGACCAGGTTCTATTTTATTTATAATAATTATAAATTACAATCAAATATTTATAACATAAAATCGCCTTTACCTTAAAGTCCCTAACATTATAAAGAGTAAAGGCCAAACTGTCGTACACAT
Organism: Vicugna pacos; assembly: GCF_048564905.1. Classification (NCBI taxonomy): domain Eukaryota; kingdom Metazoa; phylum Chordata; class Mammalia; order Artiodactyla; family Camelidae; genus Vicugna; species Vicugna pacos. The sequence goes on from NC_132987.1 coordinate 6,270,856, forward strand.
GCTCTTAACGGCACATCAGAAACCATTGAGTGAGACCAGAAAAGAAGCGTCTGGCGATCAACTCTACTATATGCCTAGCTTCCTGGAAAACTGCAGCTAAAGAATTCCCCCTCACACAGATTACTGACTACCTTTTCTTTAAATATCTCAGGAAAAGAAGGTCTAGTAATTTCTCCTGGGTGCTTCCTCCCACATTTCATCACCCAGAGAAGAATGCACACTGTCGAATTTCTGTTGGGTCTCTGGTTCCAAATCATCCCTTGCTGAGAAAAAGCAACATCCCAACCCAGAGACTTCCCTCGGACACCAAACGCCGGGCTCTCCCTGTGGCTGCAGCCCTGATTCTCCATACGGAACTAATAGCAACTTTTCTGGCACTTACCCTTCCAAATATCAGAGGCTGCTCTCCGAATCTAGCCCTAGAGGAGCGCTCTCAAGAAGTAGTCTTTGATGAGGTGACAATGACGGAGTTCACTCTGGCACTGCTAGCAAGGCAGAAGCATCCCCAAATGAGGTGGTTACCAGTTGCCTGTGAAGCAGCTGGACCATTACTGCAGTTCTGAGGGTACGTCACAAATCAGGTCACAGCTCTGGGTAGAGTCCACCCACTTCACCCAGTGCAACGCCCTCCACTTCCTGCACACCTTGGGGGGAAGGGGTGCAGAGGAAGGGGGGGGCCAATGCAGGTCCACAGACATCCTAGCAAAGGCATAACCAGGTGCAGCCTGATGTCTGCTTCCTCTGCAAGCATTTTAGCTTCATCTGGGTGACCTGCACCCCGAGATGCAGCAAAATTTCATGCAACAAGGAGCAGGAGCTCAAGTGAGTGATGAGTGTAATAAAATATTGCACAGTTAAATGTCTTATCCAGCAAGCTCCTTCCTCCACTGGAAACTGAACCAACTCTGAAGTTTTGATCACAAGACATTTCATTCCCAAAATATCAAATAACTGGATTGAATAAATTTCAGCCGAATCTAGGAACATAAATGCCGGGGTACCGGTTAACTAATTTTCATCACTCATAACTAAACCAGATCACCCCAGAACCTAATTACATCCTTGAAAGTCCATTGAAAAGAGGTGATTAGAATTTCTATTTACGAACCTTCAGACAGCAACAACTGTGGAAGTGATACAGAATAACTGAAAAGAATAAAAATAGGCCAATATGCTGGAGAAATGCTACGCTACTAAATCTCACCCGGAATATATATACACACAATCTGTATCTATTTACTCTGAAATGAAATATCTGATCTTAAAAAAGACTTAAAAAAATAAACAGCAAAAGGTACCGTTGGCATAAGTTCAAAAGTACTAAATAATGTGTGTTAATGTGTTGATCATACTCTATGAAGACATCAAGTTTAAATAGACTTACCATTGAGAATCGCACTTAGGAACGATATATAAATTACCATAGTAGACACGTTTTCTTTGGTATAGAAGGAGAAGAACCCTGTGTAACAGGTTTGATTTATATGCTGTATTAAGACCACATTCTGCTCTGATGTCAATGGAATATGTGATTAGAGACTGACAACCGTGTGTACAGGATGAGTGTAAGAGCTGCTTCTAGAATGGAAGTGAAAACAAGCATTTTCTCAAGTTCATCAGAAGTTCTGGAATTCAACTTCAAGAGTGTTCTGCTGTTTCTAGGGGTCTCAAAAGAGAACGGACTTTCAATTAAAACTAAACAAAACACGCATGCATTTAGTATTGGAACAAAGTTGTAACCCCCGCTCCCCTTAAGGTTGGAAAATTAACAAAAAAACAAAGGAGGGAAGAATATTTTCAGGGGAAAGCTAACAGTGTCAATCAATCATCAATCAATATCAACGTGTCCCACTTTGCAAATACTGCAAATACTCATATTTGCAGATCTCCATTAAAAACTGCAACATTCCAACTAAGGGTTGGGAGGGAAGACACTTCATCAAAGTTTTTATCTACGTAATCAAATAGTTGAAGTTACCTATTTGGAACTTTGTGGAGAGCGACTGTAGCAAACATACACTTGAATGTGTTGGAACGTATTTGTCCTGAGGTGGCTCTAAGATGACTATTTTAAGCGGCATGCGGATCCTTGGGGGATTTAGATGTTACAGTTGAGGTACATAAAGCAAAAGTGCGTAACATTTCTTTCAACTCGCAGGACAGACACGAGAAGATGAAATTCCTTGTCTTTCAAGTGTAGCCACTGGGGGATGATCGGAAAACCTCCTCTCGACCCCTGCCCCCAACCAGGGAGAGTCAGAGCCCTGGATTATAGTACAGGTAGATATTAAAATGGAGACAGAGCGGTTATTTAGTGGTGACAGGAATATAAATACATGCACTAACCTATAAACTGGTATTTACTTCAGGAAGGTAAGTAATATTTTTCCTCCGATTGCTGAGCTGTCAGTTTAATGCAGCGTAAATAAACAGTAGGTGTCTGCTAGCTCAAAGTAGGAAGTGTTCATTCCACACGAGGAACAGATTACTGAAGCCTGATGGCCATCACGCTGAGACATAACTTTCATTTTACCAGAACATATACCCTACCGTGGAGGATTTTTCGTGCCTGCTCTATTAATTAACTTAAACTCTGTTCTGTCTAAAAGGTAAACCAATTTGTTAAAATCATCCCAGAGTTTGGGAGTTTGAAAACCAAATCAATTTGGAGAGCAGGAGTAATGTTCTGTAATCTGATCACAAATGCTAAAAAGGAACACTTCATAGGATCAGCAGCAACTATACCAAATCAAAGAAAGACAAAGAGCATATTTAAATACAGAACTAAAGAATCACAGTTACTGACTGAATTTACTCAAAATCCTCCTCCTCTGCTTAATGAAAAGCAACTGGCACCTTTAATGTTTTGCAACCTTGTGCCTCTTAGGTCCGATCAATATGTATGCTGATTCTGCTCTCTGAAATATCCAAAGGGAAATCATTCATAAAAACCCAGTCACATTCCTTAATTCTAATCGAAATGTTACTGAACTCCCCTGAGAGATGCGGCAAGTGTGAAGATCAAACTGATATCCTTCCTAACAGCATTCATGTAAAATGTGGTTTTCTTCCCATTTTCTATACACCACAGAGCTATGGCAGTATACAGCAATTCATGGTCTCCTTGCACTCAAGTACCAAGCGGAATATCTCCTGGCATCACTGCAAATGGGAACTCACCTTATCTAAAAAGCATAAAAGGCAATTTGGGGAGGTTTCTATTTAAAACACGAACAAACTTGGATCATTAATCAGTGGACTGTAAAGGGAAAAAGAAGTTTGGAAAATAACACATTTTTACATTTGACTTCAACATGTCTAGACATAGTCCAAAGATTGATCCTGTCATATGTATTTATTTTATATACTTCATCAGCCCCGAGTACTAATATACTACAAGCATCATTCAAGAAAACACGTCTTGGAAGAAAAGATGTGTTTGTGTAAAGGGCCTATCTATGTATGGCCCTTTTGGAAATTTACAGAGCAGATGAAAAACCACTAGAGTGCTTTAGAGAGTCCCTGCTGTACATCCATGTTGTGTTTAGCTTAATAGTGTTTGTTACCCAAAGATTTTTACAATAATGAGGAACAGGTGCCTGTCACCTGACCTTTTAGGCCTAATTTACAATCCACAACCTGTCATGTGAAAAAATGATGGAAAATCTCCCCCAGATATTTCAGTCTTTGCTAATTTAATGCAGACTTTCTTAACCATCATTCAGCATATCAGCTTATTCAATCGCAGGTTCATATAGCCGGCCACAGACTCCTTTGCAAAAATAAACCAATATTCATTTTGTTGTTGTCCTTGTTTAAGATGCTGAGAGACAAAAGAACTACTTTTGCAGATGATCAACCAAAGAATATATTAATTTATTACAGCAACTGAACAAAAGGCATTCCTTTTGAATACTTTTACATACAAAGAACTATTATATATTACATATTTCAGCTTGTGGGAAAATGAAGAATGCATTGATTCTGGAAATAACTATTCAGACTCTTGGAAGTTCTTTAAGTCTTCTTTCTCTGCTGATCTTTTTTTTTTTTTTCTCCCCCTGCTTCTTCCTCTTGTCCCTCCTGCCCCTCCCCTCCCATCCCCACCCCATACAGGTTTTAAGGCACTGGTACTTTAGGAGGGAAATCCCTATTTGCTCTTTTTCCACCCATCATTTGTATCCATTATTCAGAAAGGAATACAAAATTGAGCAGTGATTTTTATTTCTCTGGTATAATCTTGTTATGTGTAGCCATACTCAAATTTAACAATGCTTTGTATTTTATAGCTACTGTTTACATATTATGTATTACATATGACTGAATGACTCTACATGTAAAATATTGTTTCCATTAGGAAAAATATGAAGTAATAAGTGTCAAATGGCGATGAAGAATAAACATGCCTGGTATATTTATAAAATGCATAGTCGTTTAAAACGTGCACAAATAGGATACATATTTTGCCACTGTTACATTTTACATGGTAGACACATCGTCTGAAGTGTATTTAATAACGTGCCTAACCAAGTTAATTAAAGTATTTATGTCTGGTGATTGTGTTAAACACTTAGAGAGGTAGTGAAAGATACAGCCGGTTACTTCTGCTAACTAAAGTTGAAATTATACACTTATTATAACCTTTTCTAACAATGTGAGAAAAACAGAGTAAATATATTAAATTTGTTTCACAACAGATGCTTAGGTTGTTAATATTTAAGATGCCTATTCATGCTATTCCTGTCTGCACATTTGTCAAAAATGTAAGCCTGAATGCTAATGTTTGTCAGCAGACCGGAGGAGCCAGTATAAGAATGTACCACTGTTCTACTAAAATAATATGCAATAGAAATAAAGGACGGCTGCTAAACCCTAGCATTAGTACCACACAGCAGATTAAAGGTTTTTCAGAGCAAACACCTCAACCTTGGTTTATTCCAGTCTTGAGGTACTTTTTTTTCCCTCCCAGCTACGTTTGACTACAGAGTAAATCTTAATTCCTGACATCTCAGAAAAATCCACTTTAAGACTGGGTGTAAATTTCAATAAAGTTTCAACTGGATGAGTTACTCGGTCAGCAGCACGAACACTGTAGATTTCAGGGACGGATTAGGTCAAATCCTGACACCTAGCAGTCGCGTTTTACTCTTTCTTACCCCCTCTTCTGTCCTCTTGGGAAAGTCCGGTCCCCTGGTCTCCCAGGATGCAAGCATGGAACCCCAGTCAGTCGGGGCAGAAAGGTTCTCTCCTGAGAATCGGACGTCCTTCTGTTTTCTCTGCCTCTTTACAACCGTGTGGAGTCCAAGTCTTAACTGCATTTGCCTGGGAATCTGGAATGCTGCTGAGAAAGTTCGCCGAGGAAGGGCGCAGAGGTCAAAGTTGCCAACCAGGGCACTTTGAGAGGCAATCCTGTGGTTGACACTTTTAAGTGAAATTTGCAAAGCCCTAATGGAGGTCAGGGCCAAAACCCCAGCAAGGACCCTAAGCCCCTCTCCGTCTTCTGGGGTCATCCCCAGAGTCCAGCTCAGCGGATTTCCCCGGTACGCGCTTGTCACGCCCCAGACCTGCCACCTGCCTGTTTCGTCCCTCTCGTCATGATTGTCTAAACCTACGCTCCGCCGCCCCGGGAGTCTCGGTCGGGGAGCGCTCAAAGAAGGCCGCCACGCTCGGGCCGGGACCGCAGGAGCGAGACACGGTGCGGACCCTGAGGCCGCACCTGTGATGTCTCTGTCCCCGCAAAGAGGGCAGCACCTCTTCCTGCCTCCAGCCCAACTCCAAACCCACATTCACTCCAGGAGCCGCTACAGGGCCGACCTCCCTACAACCGGCGAGGGCTCGAACCGCGGAGTGCCGCGGCTTTCAAACTCCCGGCTCCAACTTGAGCGCCCTGGCGCCCGAGCGGCTCCCGGGATGGAGAAGTTGCCACAAACTTCCCAGGCCCCTCTCTGAGGCCGCTCCAACCAGCCGCGGCGGCGGGGGGCGGAGGGAGGCGCAGATGGACCGAGGAAAGATGCTGAGCTTACTTGCGATCCGGCGGGGGAACGTTTCCACTCCCCAGCCTACTCCGCCGGGCACCTTTCTGCTCCGGGGCGCACAGAGAGGGTCTCCCTTTTCCCCTGTGCCTCCTTCTGTCTTTTCGACTCCCCCTTTCTCTTCCAAAAGGGGTCAGACTGAAGACCTGGAGGAGTTTGTTCAGCCGGGGTCTGTCGGGCAGGTGTGTGAGCGGGTCCACACCCCGAGAGAGAACGAATGGCATCTTCAAGTCCCCCGTCCCGGGGTGCTCTCCCTCACTCTACCCGCCACCCCTCCGGATCCGGCTGCGCGAGAGGGCAGGGATTCGCAAGACCCCTGCCGCCGGGCGCCCACGAGAGGGGAGCCGAGCCGCCCCAACAAGGGGCACCGCGGGTGGGTGCGACAGTGAAGTTTGGATAGATTTCGGGAAAAAAAAGAGAGACAGAGATGAAAGAGCAAGAGTGGGGGGCAAAAATAAAAGAGAGGCAAAGGAGCAGAACTCACTCAGGCATGGGCGCTGGGGGCGGCGGTGGCTGCGGAGCGCGGCCCGAGACCGGGCGCGGCTCCCCGGGAGGGCGCGCCGGCGTCGGACTTCCGAGGCGGCGGCTTCTGCCTCTGGTGCCGCCGCCGCCGCCGCCGGAGCTGCGGCTGCCGCGGAAGTTAATTGCAACTTGACTTCAAGTTGTCTTCTTTTCCCATCCGAAGTGGGCGTTTAAAGGGGAGAGCGAGGCGAGGAGCGAGCTAGCGAGCGCGCGGGGCCGAGGGAAGGAAGAGGGGGGGTGGAGGGAGGAGATGTTAACGGGGGGAGGGGGAGGGGGCGGCGGCGGGGGCGGGAGGGGGAAGGGGCCGGCGGGAGCCGCGCTCGGCTCTGCGGTCGCCGCGCCCGCAGTCCGGAGGCGCACCGGGGCAGCCGGGGCGCCCCCCGCGGGACCCCGCGGCCACCCGGGCGCGCATCCAGCCGCGGCTCCCCGGCCGGGCACGCTGCGCCCGGGGGTTCGGCGGACCCCGCGCCGCTGCCGCCGAGGAGCGTGTGCGGCGCGGGCGGGCCGGCTGGGCGGCGAGGGCCCGGCCCGCCTCCCCAGCGCCCGCCCCGGCTTCTCCCCCTGGCGGTGGAGCCTCGGCGACCGCCGGCCACACCGGGCGCGCCGGAGCCCGAGCCGAGCCGAGCCCGAGCCGCCGCCGCCGCCGCCGCCACCGCCACCGCGCGCCGCTCGCTGGCTCCTTCCCGGCGCGCCGGCCTGGGTGTGGGGGGCGGCGGGCCGGAGGGGCGCGGGCGGGCAAGAGGCGCGCGCTGCGATCGGCCCCAGAGACCCCGACCCCCAGCGGCAAGGGTAAGTGTGGGCGCCCGGGGGGTGCGCGTGGCGGTGCGCGGCGCGGTTCTCGACGCCCGCCAACCCTGCCCCCTCACCTCTCCGGGGCCCCCAGCGCGCGCACCCCTCCTGCTGCCGCCTGCGGCTTCCTCTTGTTGTTCGTTGTTTGGCTGGGCTTTTGGGGGGGTGGGGGGAAAAGGGGTGATTGTAGCGTGTGCCAGCGGAGGAGGAAGTCAGGTGAGAGGCCTCGACGCACCCACCCCCCCACAAGCCAGCCTGTGTGGGGTGGATCGCTCCCCACTAGGGGCATGTGGGCCAGTTTTTTTTCTGTTGTCAGTGTTCGGTCGAGACGATCTTTCCTAGAGGGCCTCCTTCCCTTACAGCCTGCTCTGTCCATCTCCCGTCACCCCACTCTAGCCCCTCTCAGCACTCCATCGGGGGCGTTGCGCCCCAGCTGCGGAGCACATGGCGGGAGGAGGAGGAGGGGGCCCTCTCGGAGACCCCAGCGCCGCGCCCCTGCTCGTTTGTTCAATATCCTCCCGTCGGTCGCTTTACTTCTTTTTCACCCACTGGAAAAAGACGCCCAAACTGAGGTCCAATTTCTCCAAAAAACTGGAAGTGAAAAGGACCAGGGGAGATGATTTAATGACGGGGGACTCGGAGAGAAGAAGGGGAGAGGGAACCTTTCCAAAAGGGGACGGAAACTCCAAACATCTCTGCAAGATCAGGGCAACTGCAGGTTCAGGATAAGGAGAAATTGAAACTCGGTCAACTTAGCCCTCTTTTCCTGCCCTTCCTCCCCCCCAGGTCTAAAGGAGCTAACAGGTCTTTTGTGTTGTGTTGTCTGTGGGAAATTCGCGTTAAGTATGACAACAGAAAATTACTACTGTTTACTCAAAGTTAAGGGAATTGCAGAAAGGAAAAAAAAAAGTCCTTACTTTCTCTCTCTCTCTCTCTCTGTGTGTGTGTGTGTGTGTGTGTGTGTGTGTCTGTGTCTGTGTGTTTAGTTGTTAAGTTCATGGCTTGAACTGCCAAACGTCAGTTCGTAACAATAAGTACTGTAGAGGCGCCTCTGTGTATTTTTAGAAGCTGCACTTTCTTGAGTTCCTTTCACACAAGGCTTGCTCTCTCATTAAATCCCCATAAATAATTGTATTTAGAGAGAAGGAAACTATGGAAGCAGGAGGGAGATTGCTAAGATCTCTGTCCCGCCAGCACAGAGCACTGTTTGCAGTGAAGTTCCTGGAAAGTGACTCTGGGCTGAGAATTCAGTTTTTCCTCAAAGCCCTGTTAGGTCCTCTACTGTCAGATGCCTATGAATAAAGCACGCTGGGAAAATCCTGATATCCGTGCCATCTTATTTTATCTTTTACACAGTGGTTGATTCTACTTTCAGGTCCTTGTAACAGCACATCAACTGTGCTGTATTTCTAAATTGAGGAGCGCCTGTATTCATGCTGCCTTCTTTAATGCTCGTTCTTTTCTATCAATGGGTATCGAATTCATTGGAATTTATCCGTCTTTTTCAGTTGATTGTCATTTTATGCAGAGATAACTCCAAAGACATAAGAATATAGAAAGTTTATGAATTAACATTCTTTTAGAGAACTAGCCCCTCATTTTTTAAGACATAGGTGCCCACCTCAACTCCTGATTCTGAAGCCAAGCCAAAAAAAAAAAAAAGATACGAACAATGGCAATAGGCAAAACAAAATAAAACACAGGTTTTCCTTCCTGGACCACTTTCCATCTCCACAGGATCCAAGAGACACCAAATCCTCCTGCCTTAATTTACCAAAATGCTGAGTTGCCTGACTAGTACCAAGATCTCCATCTGGGAATGACATCAGGTTTGGAATGGAAAGAATAAATTCTCAGTCTTTAATTACTGCTTATTAGCAATTTCTTATAGCAGGCAGCTGATTCTCCAATTCTGAAAGCCTGAAATGAAGCTTAACAGAAATGGAAATTAAAAAAAAAAAGATTGTTTTTCTTCAGCCTTGTACACTCTGACTTATCTGCCCCACCTCAAGTTATCAACTAAGCCCCCAGAATTTAAAGTGTGATGTGCACCTCTGATTTAACCAAGGGAACATTTTGCCCCAACCTTGTGAATTCCCCCCCCCCAACAAGTAGTCTTGTACAGAGAGTTTGTAGGTCCTATTGTAATATAGAATTAGGTAACGAAAGGTACAGTGCATGAAGTAACATATCTTGATAAACCCTTATGTAAACCTTGCCCCCTGGCGCATAGTAGGAATACATTAACTACTTCCTGGATTAAGAAGTTAATGAAATATTGTAATTGGCCACAAATTCAATAGTACAGGACTTTCAGAAGGAAAAAAAAAAAGGAATTTTGCCTGAAAGTTATTAGGGTAATACAATTGTGCTCTTAGATTTTTTAAACAAGTCCAAACCTAATGTAAATGGTTGAAAGACAAGTAAATCTGAGACATATCAATTGGTCAATAATAATAGTTAGTGGCAAAAGCTGATTATTTTCCCAAGAGAACAGAAAATAAAATATTGCCTACTAAGTAGCGTGATAAAGAAGCAAAGGAGGAATAAAAGAGGATTGGCCTGCAAGGAACTTATTTGCCAGGAAAATGGCATTAAAATGTGAAAAGATTAAAAAAATCAAAGGAGCTCCAAAAAAACATGAAAAGACAACTCAGTGGATCAGTAAATGATTTGAATTGAAGGCATCTTTTAAAAAGATCTCTTTTTTTTTTTTTTTCTTCTTGTTTAGACCAGAGGAAATAGACATCCTGCAGTTCCAGGTTGGGAGGTATTTTTAAAGTTAATTTGTTGAGTTAGAACTTTAGGGGCCATCAATACAAACATCTTGAGTGAAATGGAGAACTGGCCGCTCACCTCCCTAAAGGCAATGATTTTATCTGCAGAGTACTTACTGCAGAGTAGAGTTCAGTGTATGAGTAATACAAATTAGTAATGTGAATGAGTAATACCCTAAGTAGTTCATTCCACCTTTGTACACTTTATTACATTTTTCTTACATTGCACAGAATCAGTCTCCCTAAAACTTCCAGCCGTCTGTCTTAGTTCTGCCACTTGCAGCAAAACAGAGCAAATCTGTTGTATTAGTCAGGATAGGCTGTGTTATGCTGGAGTAACAAACAGTTCCGACTTTTAGTGACCTGTAGTGGCCAAAGTTGTCTTCTTTGTTCTGCTATGAGTCCACTGCAGGTCAGCTGGTCTGCTCCATGTCTTCTCCCCTCAGGCTGATGGAACAGTTCCCGTCTTGAGTTTCATGTTGCTCTGGGGAAAATAAAGTGCATTCTGGAAGGTCTCAGGCTGGTATTTAAATACTGTGGCCAGAAATGACACACATCACTGAGTCTCACAACTTATCGTCCAGGACTAATTACGTGACTCCCTGTAACCATCACATCAGGGCCAAACAGAGCAGCCTACCTCATGCCCCAAAGTGGAGAGCTGTGGTTCTCAGTTCTAATGACTGCCCTACTCACAGTGACTCTTGTCCACATGACAGCCTCCTGCTCAGTGACTCTTCGTGCCACTTCGTGGCCCAAATGTCCCATTCTTCAGAATAAACAGTGCCAGAGGAACCCCCGGCTTAAAGCGAGCTGACTTCTTTCACCATCTACTCTCCAAATGTGGACAGTCCACCCCTCCCCACCAAAATGCGGCACACTGTCTACTTTGTGTCACTCTTTATCTATTTACTAATATTACACACATTTTATTTTCTCAAGACTTGTTTTCCTGTACAGGGTACAGTGAACAGGAACTTTTAAGAACTGTTATGTGACAATGTCATGATCATTATCAAACTTTGAAGTTTGGCCTTGAGTAGTTACTTCCCTTATTGTAAACATCAAAATCTTGTAACATAAATTTAAAAATTTCCCTGGAAGTATTCATTCATTCCTTGATCCATCTTTTTGTTCATTCAGGAAACAGTCATTGTGAACCTACTGGGTGCCAGGCGCCTATTAAGGATTGGGGATAGGGACATATGAAGAGTTCTCCTTTTCAAGAAGCACATTTCCAATTGGACGACAGAAAAAAAGAAGTCATTGCAATGCTAACAGAGGCACAGAATGCTATAGGAACACTTGAGAAGAAGCAAGTTAACTCTCCGGCAGGATTTAGGGAAGTTCCATAGAGGAATTGAACCAAGTCTTGAGGATAAATGCAATTCCTCTAGGCAGAAAAGGAAGGTGGAGGGAGGATATTTCAAGCAGAGAGACCAGGATGACGAAGAACCCTGAGGAGGACAAAGCATGTCCTTTAGGGAACTTCAAGGAATTCACTGTGGCTGGAACCCGGGGTCTTTGCGAAAGATGAAACCAGATAGCTTCAAATTGCAAAAGACCTTGCAGACATAATCTGTAGAGTTTAGACCTTATCCCATCCATCAAGGATTGCGAACTTTTATGTCTACCTTGTTCCAAGCCTGAATATAAATGAACAGAGCAGACTGAGTTGAGACCAGAAGCAGTGGTAGGGACCGTGGCAATCAGAAGAGATTCTCTGAACGGGATGGTTGTTGCCACATGGTGCCAAATGTCAGATCTTCCGACATTCAGAAAGAAGCTACTGATTCAGATTTGTATAAAACATTTGAGATACTAAATGTTGAGAACTTCTCCACCTTTTAAAATACAAGTGTGAGGGGAAAACATGTCTGCCAGGCAAAAATCAGCTTAAGGACCGCCAGTCACATGTCTCCTACTGCATGAGATGGAGCGTCATTGACACGTATAAGGAAGAGGGTGACACCATCCAGATGTCTTTAGAAAGATCGCTCTGGTGGCAGATGGAGGAAAAGCCAGAGCCTGGGAAGCTCCAGTTGATACTCTATAACCATTTGAGCCATGATGCAAAGCCCTCTATGACCCTGCCTGTTTTAGAGCACGTGACTTTCCACTTCCGGAGTTCCCAGTCAACATCTGCAGAGCTAGTGAATGAAAGAGAAGAAAGAGAAGGTTTTCAAAGGAGGGCACATATTTTGAGTTTGTTATAAGCTTCCTAGGCTTAGACTGTTTATTTTTCAAGAGCGCAATGATCTCACATTGATCATATGTAATGTTTCTGAATCACTCTATGATAAATATGATTGTTTTTTTTTAAATGCATAAATCGTTCAGTGCAGGACACAAAGATCAGCCCGCATCAGAGTATCTATTGTCTAGGACTAAACTTAACCAATCCTCCTGTCTTATTCAGGAATGTCAGCTAAACAAATAGATCTTGTACCAGGTCCTAAAACTGTACTCTCAGACTCTGTGAAACTAGAGACCCGTTTGTATAGTTTACGTATGTTCCTTTATCATCATCCATCAGAGGATATTATAAGTCAGGCTGTGCTGTACCATGTGCTCAAGACTGTCTTGATGATGTTTAATTTTTTAATTACAAAAATAAAAAATTCAGTCCACTAAACACATTTTTCCCAGCTCCTTTCCTGTGTTGAAACCATACTCACCTGCCACTCCACAGTCTGCGAGAACCCCCCACACTCTCCCATAACTCCCATAAATGTTAGTTACCCTTGCAGCAGGTGTATCAGTGGTTTCCTGTAGCTTCTGTTCCCCGGGGCACATCCAGGTTCTCAAAGCCACTCAGCTCACTGGACAAGCAAGTCTTTAAATTCTCAACAACTTGCTCTACAAATTGTAATGTTTTTATGCAACTTCCTTTTATACAGTAAAATTCACCCGTTTTATGTGTTCCAGGCGTTAGGAATACAAAGGAGCAGCGTGAGCGAATCACAGTATTTTGAGTGAACTTGAGAGTAAATGGATATGTATATAGGCAAAGCAGCCTTGGGGTCTGACTGTCTGGATTCTAATCCTGGTTCAACTGCCTGCGTGACCTTGAGCAGCTCCCCTAGTTCCTGCCTCAACTTCCTCATCCTTATGATGAGAATAATAATTGTACCCACCTCCTCTAGTTAGGTAAATGCACAGTGTTTCAACACAGTTAGCACTCAATTAAGACTAACCATTGCTTCTTTTGTTAATGTTGTTGTTGTCATGATTATGCTAGAAGAAAAGAAATCCTGGGATTAAACAAGAATCGAAAATGAATTGACTGGAATGTAGTGGGCTAGAAGCAAGTCCCTCCAGGGTGTCTTACTGGTGTGCCCAGGGTACACAAAGCAGGGAGAGTAATTATGGCCTCTATTTCTGGAATATTTGTTTTTTACTGAACGATTCTGGAAGAAGTGACTTTTCTATTCAAAGAGTTGTACATATACTGGAATTGAATGCAACGTTTTGCATGAACTTTTAACAAAAACAAGAGTCTTCAAAGACCTCCAGACTATTTGAGACTTGAGCGGGGGGTGGGGGGGCGTGACAACTGCGTGGGGGCTGCATTTGCCCCTTTCTGCTGCTTCCTCTCCTCCATCACTTCGTTGGAACTGTTTGCAAATTCCAGACCTTATGCACTTGTAACATTTACCTAAGATGGTTAAAGTACCTCCTGTTTTTATATGCTATGAATGCTGCCCAAGGTAAAATCTTGGCCATTAGTAAATGTTCACATTTTAGATGAAAAATATGTTGCAGTAGGGAAGAAACATATTAGAGCATAAGTTTGGGAAGATCAAGTCACCAGGAAGAAAAATGAGTGGAACGGAATCCTAGTTCTGATTCTATAACTATCAGCTAGTTTGGTGATGTCCAAGAGGGCAAGAAACTTTGCTCTCACCCAGAGTTCCCACGTACCTAGAATAAATACCTGTTGTCGAGTGATCTTGGGAAAGACACTTGGTCTTTATTAGTCTCAGTTTCCTAAGCTGTAAAATGGGATCAATAGATCTCAAACTTTAGTGTGTTTGGGAATTAAATAGAATGCTTATCTGAAATGCGAATTCCTTGACTTCATATCTGTAAATCCAGATTCAGGAGAAACAAGCTGGGATCCAGCAATCCACAGGGATTTGAGAAACTTGGGCTGGAAGTCCAACTCAGAAAAGAAGGTTTGGTTTCATAGTTTCTTCTCTCCTACACATACATACTCACACGTATACACATTATTTGGAAATTACAGTCTAAGGGCTGCTTTAGGCATAATTAGATCTAGCTGCTCAGATAAGGTATCACCAACTATCTCGTTTCTGTTTTCTTCTTTTTTCACTTCGTTCTCAGCCTAGTTGTCCCTTTACTAGAGAGAGCTAGTCCCTCCACGCTTCAGATCTGCTGACACAGAAACCCCGGCACAAAGAGCACCCCTTCTCAAAGTTTCCAGCTGAAGAATTCCAGCTGGCTGTGGCTGGCCCAGACTGCCTCTTGTACCCGTCCCTGCATTCATCACCCTGGTCAGGGGCTGTGGCTCTTTAACTCACCAGCCTTGGGTCAAATGCCCACCTTGGATTTGCGAGTGTAGCCATCCAACCCAAATCAGGTAGTCTGGGAGGTATGGTTCTCCAAACGAAATTGGGAATAATTTTTCCCGAAATAGGGGAAATGGATGCTTATCTGCCCAGACTGCAGATTTCCATCCACTCCTGTGCATTTTTTAGAATTACTTAGATGAGAATGAGCCAACTGCTGTGTTACAAAAGGATAACTAGTGTGCCGAGATACCCAGGCCTTCAGCCTTCCGGGTGACCCAAGAGGACTTGGGAAAGGCTTAGGGTGGTCAGAGCTCCTGAGCCAGGTTGCCTCATCCATTTACCCCACTGTTTTGGAGGAATATTAAGCGTTTTCCATGGGTTCCATGAAGGTGATGTATATACAGGTCATCTGTGACTTGCACATTGAGAATCAATGGATTTTGAGGATCGTTCACCCTGTGGGGTCATCTCAAACCCAATGATATTATTATTCTAGGATCTTCAGAAGATGACTTGGAAGTTGGTTTATGCAATTGGAAGGACAATAAAAGCTCCAATTATGGTGCAAAGAAGTGGGACAGACAAATGAGCAGGACCAGCAGCTGAATCCTACTTTAACTTTGTTTTCAGTTTTGTCTTATTTAGTATTTGGGGCATTTATGGTCTATCCTATCTAATGAATAAAAGTCCTAGGCTAGACCTCAGTTAGTGTTTGGAACATAAACAGATGCGCATTATACAGACAATGTAAAGGGGTAAACTGGTAACAGCACAGAACAGAAAACTGAGTTAACTAGTGGTCATCAGATATGTTTTAGGTGCATTACATGCAATTTCATGGAAAAAGTGAATTCTGATGAATGGGCTGCCAGCCCATTCTTTTGTTAAGTGAAGAAGCCACTATTGCTTTTTTTAAACTCATTAACAAGATTAGTAAAATAAAAGACATCTGCCTCTTTATTTTAGTATTAAGTCAGTAGTTTAGTTTCAGGTGGCCTCTCATGCCCTCCCTCCCCATTTTCATCTCCTCCAAATCAACCCAATATGCCAAAGAAAACATTTTCAAATGGTACTAGAATGACTAGACATCCACCTGGAGACAAACAAACAAAAATCCCTGATCCCTACCTCATACCGTACACAGAAATTCATTGGCAATGGATTATAGATGTAAATGTAGAAGTTAAAACCATAGACTTTAGAGCTTTATGTTTTCAAACCTAATATAACTTGGAGATAGACAAAGGTTTCTTAGATAAGCCAAAATAGCAATAATCATAAAAGAAAAGAATAGATAAAATACATGTTAAAATTAAAGACGTCTCATCTAAAGGAGTAGAGCCTGGGAATCCATGATTTTTTTTAATTTAATTTTGTTTTTAATTGGAAAGTAGTTGATTTACAATGTGTTAGTTTCAGGTGTACAGCATAGTGGTTCAGTTAAACATATTACATATTCTTTTTCATTATAGGTTATTACAGGCTATTGACTAATTCCTTGTGCCACACAGTGAGACTTTGTTGTTTCTCTCTTCTGTATATAGTAGTTTGGATTCCATGATTAAACAATCACTGATGTCAGGCGGATTTCCTCCCTTGTGCATTTTTTCAAGTTGTTTTGACTTCTAAGTAATAGAAGCTGGTTCTGAGCTTAAGCACTAAGAGGAAAGCACACTGGGGCTCTTCAGAGAATCCAGTCAGGTATGCTTGAGGGAACCCAGTCAGTCTTCTTTCTCTGTATCTCTTCTTTGTCTTTCTGCCTTGTGGCCATCCAGCTCTCTCCTCTCCTCAGTTATGTGGCAGAACACGGTTGCCGGCTGTTCTTGGACCCTGGGTGTTCCGTTTGAATCATCCAGAGAAAGGACCATCTTAATGTCTGATCAGTTGTCCCACTTGAGTCCATGACCACACTTAGTCCAATAAACTATGACAAGAGGAAAGGCAGTATTTAAAGAAACATAGAGAACCTCTCATCCACAGGAATGTAGGATAAAAAGAAACTGCATTCTAGTTAATATTTACTCCATGTTTCCTCTTTATTAGACAAGGGACAGAGTTGATGAAAATTTTGTACTGGGTCAGTTTTTCCTATGGCTAGCTTTTGGTGTATCTCTTCGGTTACCTAACATTAGCGTCTCTGTATTTCTACAAGTTGACTGATATATATTAAGGACCATAAATGAAATCAATCCATTTTAAAAATGGGCACATTTATTTGTAAATTATTAGCCAAGATCTATCCAAATGCAGACATGCTTTGTTCTAGTCTGGATATACAATAAAATTAATTTAAATAACTTTAATCAGCTTCAAAAACAGCGAATTTCAAGACAATTAGGTTAACTTTAAGAACTCATATTTATTGAGTTAGCAGATGGTAAATTAAAAAACAATGAAGTTAATTTTTAAAATCATTCATTGAATTAGAAAAACAGACATTTAACAAAACTGTTTTTAAGCTAGTTTTTTCTATCCCAATATACATATTTGAAGGGACTTCTGCAAAGACACTGAATGAGTTGCAATATATGAACACATTCTTCCACTGGATTATTTTTTTTGAGAGGCTTTGAAACCATCTGAAAAATAATTTTTGTATCAACAATAGCAACATATGAAATAAACATATTCCAGATATTGGAATGAAGAGTCTGCTTCATCACGTATGTACTGTAGCATGTTTCTGTGGCCTTCTGTGTTGCTGGCCCTGACATACCTTAGGAGTTGCCTCTGCTCACAGAGTAACTGTTACTCTTGGCCAGAATTACATTTCTGCGTTTCAATGGTCAGACATAAGTTTTCCCTTCGATGGCTTCTTGGGCCTTATGCACCAATGACTTGAAATATATGAGCATCACAAAAATGGTCTCCTTTGTTCTTTTTTTGTTTTCTCCTTTGCTTTCATTGTAAGTGCTAGAAGCTGACGCCGTAAGCTTACAGGAAAAGGGGAATTTCGTGGAAGTACTTTGAAAGCATGCGAGCTTTTCCTCTGTGGATAGAATTGAGGATAACATCACTAATATGTTAAGATGTATCATTTGCATTTTACTGGCTGTTTAGAACTGGAGTTATACCTGTGGAAGGGAAGTTATTCCATAAAAATATTTGGGATAAATGTGTTTGAATGGCTGGTTGCTCACTTGGTGTTAGAGTCCTTTTCTCACCTCGGATAGTTGCAAATTGTAATATTTATTTTATGGTCCTAGAAACTCCTTGTCTAAAATCTGGTCTTACTTTACATCATAAGTCTTAACATTACTGAGTCAGAAATGTTGAGAACTGTATTTAATGTTTTTTTTTTTTTTTTACTTAAAGCAACATAGATTTATTTCTTGTTCATGTTACATGTTCTTTTCTGGTTAGCTAGGGATTCTGCACCTTGACATCTGTACATCATGACTAAAGTCACTTTTCTGGTTAATCAATGTAACATGAGCTTGTTCCATAGCATAAAATAATATTTTATGTCATCTATTATGTAGATATACCGTAACTTTCTTAACAAGGCCCCAGTCATTGCATCTAAGATGGTTTCATCATTTTATTTATTTTTGTATTGAAGTATAGTTGATTTACAATGTTGTGTTAATAGTGATTCGTTTATACATATGTATTCTTTTCCATTGGTTTTGATAGAAACGTTTATTAGTTGTAATTTAGTTAAAAAGAGATATATAAAAGCACATTATTATTGAAATGACTGTAGTAAAAATTATCTTATTATTGTGCATTTGAAACTATTTAGCCCTTGGCCCCATTTGTCCTTGAAATAATTGTTTTTATAAAACTTTTTGATAACATGTGGCTTCTAAGGAATGCAGTTGATGCTGATGGCTAAATATTGGTTTTTTTTTTTTTTTTTTTAACCAAAGAAGCAATGTTTTCAACAAAACAATTCTGAAAAGTTGGTTTTAAAATTTTTAAATGAAGATTCTGTAGCTAATGATCACAATGTGGAAAGAGAAGATGGAAAAAACAAAAACATTAGAAGTTGTTGCTTTATCTTTAAATCATTAGATAAGAATGCATTTAAGGATAGTTGTGAAATTTTTAATATAGGTACTAGTTGAGTGGGAGACAGTAAGTATTTTTTAAGTAATTGTGGAAGATAAAAGTAAACAAAACATAGTTCATGCAAAAGACAAGATGGGAAGAAAACAATAAGGAGTTATTGAAAAGAAGAATGTATAAGTCCAATCAAGCTTAAAAATTATGACAAGTATAAATGGCTTAAATTTCCCCATTCAAATGGAAAGATCTTCACATTAAATTAAAATGAAAGTCTTATGATTTGGTGATGCTTAAAGAATCATACTTAAAGAAGAAATGACATGAAAATACTTTTTAAAAGGGCAAAGACTTTCCAGCGCAACATGCCCACATCTAAATCAGATATAACAATAATGAATATTAAGCAAAGCAGAATTTCTGTCAAAAAGCAGTAAATAAAGACAAAGAGGACTGATTTATAATCATTTAATAATGTAATATTAGTGAAGGAATATGGTACTGAAAAATTATGCATTAAATCATGTTAAACAAAAAATAATTTATACATGCTGTTTTTAATGCAGTAGAACTCACCATAGCAAAATAATGAAAGTAATGTGTATTCAAGCCATGCAAAAGTTTACAAAATTAGAAACTCTCCTAATGAAATATTTCATATTAATAGGTTAAATAAGGAAAAGAAGTAAATGATTACTTTAACAGACTGTGTTTCGAAGCATTGGATAAAATTTAATACCTATCCTGATTGAATGGTAAAAAGGAAAAATAAACTGTTTCTTCAATATGATGATAAATGTTTTCAACTAAGAGTCAACATTAAAATTAATGTAAAAATACTAGAAATGTACATGTGGTATAATGATTTTGCCATAGTGCTCTTATTAAATGTTATGTTAAAAGCCCTGATCAATATAATAAAACACACTAAAGAAAGAAGGACTATACAGAGTGAAAAAAGAAAATCATTATCATTATATACTGGGAAATATTTTTATAGCTTGGAAACCCCAAGAAGGGAATGAAAATATGAATAGACTTAATAAATTAATAAAAAGTGAAGACATATGAATATTAACATAAATCAAGGGTATTTCTAAATGTTGCAACCGTGAACTCAAACATAGCCATTTAAAGAGATTAACTTTATAAGAGCAACAAGATATACAAAGTTCTATGATCAGTTTTAAACAGAAAGATGTTGCCTATCTAAATAAAACTTTTAGGAGCCATGGAAATATTAAATTAAACAAAAGACTGGTTTCTGGTTTAAAAGAGAACATATTTTTAAATTGTTAATTTTTTCAAAGTATTGATTTAATGAGGAATCTAATGACAATCTCTTGTTTTTCATATTTTGAGATAATGATGAGAGCAACTTGATTTTGACATAAACCTGGAAAATAAAGTAGGCAAGAATAGCAGAAATCAGTTTTGAGAAAGAAGAATAATAAAAGACTAGTCTTATCAAATTTTAAAATTGATTATAGAGTTATAATACTTAAAACCATGTGATACAGGCACCAACATACATAGATTAATGAGGCAAAATATACCGTCAAAATAAATTATGTTTTGCATAATAATTAAATATTCAATAATTTTAGGATACAAATAGAGAAGGAAATGTCTTACAATACGTGGACTGATTAACAGTTTTGAAAACATCAATTTATACACTCATCACACACACATATAATAAGTTAGCAAAACTCAAACCTTAGAAAGTCCAAAGGGACCTGTTTCGTATAGGATTAGAATACTGTAACTAATTGCAAAGTGAAAGATAAAATCGATTTGATTATATTAAAACAACAATAAAACGAACAGTAGCCTAGGTGCAATTATTTAAACATGACGGAAAGGGTTAATGTGATTATTACACAGAAGCTCATGCAAACTCATAATAGCACAGCTGAGAACTGGTACGTGAGATAAGAACAGAAACACATTTAACTAATATATGAAATAAGACTAAAATCACATTTCACAAAAGATGAAATATAACACATTTGCAAACATTAAAAAAATTCAGCTTTACTAATAACCAAATGAATATCCACTAAAACAAAAATGTTGTATTTTGGTTTAATCAATTATTTTTTAAATGAATATCGAGGATTTACATTCCCAGCTGTTGCAGAATATTTTCATTTAGATCAGCTCATCCTCTGAGAGCAAGTAGAAAAGCTGGATAAAATCTAGCAAATATTTGTTTAAAGGCATCAGAGAGCTTCAAGGTGGAGAGGGCTTAAGAGGCCAAGAACCTGGAGAGCTAGGAATTCAAGAGAGAGCTCACTTACATAACTACCTGTCAGAAGCTAAAGTAAAACATCACTTGACAATGGATCATCCAAAGGCTCAAATTATCTCTATAAGTTTCCATATGCAGCATCTGGCATTCAATAAAATTACCAGGCATACCAGCAGACAAGATAAAATGACCAAAAACAGACGTACAGGCAATCTGGATGCAGGAGTAACAGACTTTAAAATATCCATGATTAATAAAGAAATTAAGTGAGAAGATGGACAATTTTGGCATGTTACTGGGAACTATGATAAAAATCAGATGGAAATTCCAGAACTGAGAAATTAAAAACTCAATAGACGGGCTTAAGAGCAGATTAGAAGAGCTGGAGAATAGATTGCTAAACTGGAAGGCAAAACCAATAGATAATGTAATGTTTATATGCAAAGTCAGTAAGGGTACATTGAAAAATGGTTTCTGCTTACATAGATGGTAGCATATAAACCTATATAACACTTCTTGGAAATACTCTGGCAACATAAATCAGATATTGGAACAAAAAAAAAGTGTTTATATCTTTTGACCCAGTAAGCTTATGTCTGGGAATATCTATTAAGAAAATATTTTTTTTAAATGTGAATTGCTTTATGTATGAAGATGTTCACGGCAGACTTACTTATGATAGTAATAACTCTGTGCAGATAATATTTTAATCCACACAGTCAAGCCTCACAAAAACCCAAGGAAGTGCAGGCAGTTACTTTTCATTTCCTCATTTTAGAGATGAGAAAACTGAGACATTTAGAGGTCAAGTAGCTTACTCAGGATTGTGTAGCTAGTGAATAGAGAAGCGAGGATTTGAACTCGGCTGTCTACGTGCACAGCCTGCCCTTTAATCTCTTCTGGGCTGTTGTAACCAACCTCAAGAGGTAACAACTGCAGACTTGCCAAACAAGTCCGGTCTCCTCAGTCTACGCAGTATGACACAGGTGCTAAAAATGAACACCCGTGAACTCTTTTTAGTGACATAGGAAATAGTTCTGATATACTATGAAGAGAAAAAAAAATCATAGAACTACAGAAAATAAAAAAATTTACATATGAATATGACTGAAAGCAAATATTCCCAAAGGCTAACATCAATTCTGTGAAGTTAGTAGCACTTTTCTTCCATTTCTTTTCTTCCGTTTCTCATTTTCTCAAATTGTTAATGATTTAAATTTTAAAAAATATAAATATTAAATATTTAATTTAATAATACTAAATATTTAACAATATGTGTTCCTTATATTCAAAAATATATACCATTATTTATATATTTGAAAAAACTATAAAGTATATTGGCTAAGAGCCTGGACTCTGGAGCCAGCCTGCCTGTGTCACCACTTACTAGGCGTGTGATGATGGACAAGTTGTTGAACTTTTGTTTCTAAGTTTATCCTGTAAAATGAGGATGATTATAGTACCTACCTCATTGGTTGATTGGGAGGATTAATATACTTTAAATGTATTTAGAACACTGGGTGGAACTTAAATAGGTAAGCACCGTCTACTATTATTATTGTTATTTTACAAATAAACCTCATTGTGCTACAGCTCCTTAGGGACTGGACAAAAACGACATTTCCCTCTAGCCGGTCCTTCGATAGCAACAAGTTTCGTTTCTGTATATAGATCGTTCTTCATCCTTACTATGAATTCCCCAGTGCAGAGATTTCTAGGAACCTACCTACCACTTGTTGTAGGGGGCACTTTTGAACTCTTTCCAAGAAAGATTGACAAAAATCAAACGTCTGTTTTTTATTTTCAAGAAGCATAGTCTCTCTGCTTGTGTCGTATCTCTGAGGACATGTACATGAGTGACTGAAACTGCTCATTGAAGCCAATATTACCATTGATATTAATATCACCAGCCCTGAATTAGAGAAAATATTTATCTGCTGCCTCCATTTCACCTTTCTCTAGATATATGACTTTTTCCCAGCTCCCTGATCTGACAATAGAAAGCTGTTTAAGAAATAGGACATTTGTTGTGACTTGATTTTTCCAAATTTAACACCCTAGGGGACCTGAAGGTGTGCTTTGAAACTTTATTCCACTTGGCAGATCCCCAAAGTTTGGAAGATTTTGGTAGAATTTCTTCATTACTTGAAACAGTTTCAGTGAAAGCAAAAACAAAAACAGAACAAACAAACAAAAAACCCTCAAACAACTGTTAAGATGCCAGGATTTATTAACTGTCTTAATGGCGAACGAAATGATAAGACCTTATAATAACCCCTGACAATTATACTGACAGGTGTTTGCCAGGTAAAATATTGCAGGACCTGTAAGAGGAAAGGATACAAATTGGTATTTTATACCCTTGGGAGAGCAGTCACCTTCAATGAGTCTGTTTGGTTTTCAGGATGTTGCTGGTCTCTGTTCTTGTAAGACTTCTGCTGCAGAACCCATGTGTGAACCCTCCTAGGTGAGTTAACCATTTCCTTAATGCTTCTGTCTCTTACCTGCCTCTGTCCAGGTTCTATGATATTCATTAATAATGTCCTTTGGTTAAACTCTGTAATAATTTACAGTTCTATATAATATGGGGAATGTTAACAATCTGCTTCAATGTCTGAGTTTTCCATTTTTGCTAAAGTTACTCCTTTTGGGGTTGTTTATGAAAGCATCTTTATCTACCCCACACCCACTTTATTCCAGGATTTACCCCAAACTTTTCACATTCTCTTTTCTAATAGTCATGTTCTATTATAACACAGTATCACTTGTCATGGCAGATTTACTAAGTCACAAGCCAGCATTTCACAAGTAATGATAACCAGCCACATGAAGAACAAAAAAAGAGTATAGTAATAATGAAATTCCTTTCCTCTTTTGGAAAAATGGATCAAAGTATTCATGCAGCAAGTGGTGAATCAATTACAAGGTATTATTATTACCTTATTAATAATAAGATGAAAGGTGACCTCAAAATTATTGATATAATTTGAACTGATTTCTTATAGAGATAGATGCCAGACAATTTATTATTCTTATAATATAATCGGAGGTGATTTCATGTGTTCATGTTACCACATAAAATTCAATGGAATTGAGTTTGGTCCTCCCTCCAATAGGTCATCAGTATCTGGACTTGGAGAAAATTTGTAAACAATTCTGGGCTTCAGTGTCTTTAGTTGAAAATAGGAACAATAGTCATTGTCTATGAGGTTATGAAAGCAAAATGTCATCACCTAAAACACCTGGCACCCAGCAGTCACTCAGTTCATGCTAGTTTTCCCCATCCCTGTTTATGGAGCTAGGAGTTAAAGAGACAACACACAATTCTGCTTTCGTCTTCAAATACATTCTTCATTGATTGTCTTATGGATATAACCATTGACTTAGAAAGTAGGTGAAATCTTCATCTCTCTAATTTTTGTTCATTTCATACTTTAATGAGCAGCTACTATAAGATAAGAACTGACTGCTTTGGGAGACAAAAAGAAGAGTGAAATATTGATCCTATTCTTAAGGAGATTAGCGTCTAGAAATGGAGGTTATATATTTTTTTTAATACCAGTAGAGAAACAATAAAGTACTATCTTTATAAGAAGTTTTTTGGTTTTTTTTAACTGAAGTATACTTGATTTACAATGTTGTGTTAGTTTCTGGTGTCCAGCAAAGTGATTCAGATATACATATATATATGTTTACATTTTTTTCCTTTTCAGATTCTTTTCCATTATAGTTTATTATATGATATTAAGTATAGTTCCCTGAGCTATACAGCAGGTGCTTGTTGTTTATCTACTTTATGTATAGTAGTTTGTATCTGCTAATTCTAATCTCCTATTTTATCCCTCCCCCCACCTTTCCCCTTTGGTAGCCATAAGTTTTTTTTTTCCCTATGTCTGTGAGTCAATTTCTGTTTTGTAAATAAGTTCATTTGTACTGTATTTTAGATTTCACGTATAAGTGATATCATATGATATTTGTCTTTCTGTGTGTAACTTACTTCACTTAATGTGGTAATATCTCGGTCCATCCATGTTGCTGCAAATGGCGTAATTTCATTCTTTTTTATGGCTGAAAATATTCCACTGCATATATATCACAACTTCTTTATCTAGTCATCTGTCGATGGACATTTAGGTTGCTTCCATGTCTTGGCTATTGTAAATAGTGCTGCTATGAACATTGAGGTGCATGTGTCTTTTCTAATTAGAGTTTCCTAGAAGGAGAAATTATTTTAACTAGGATTATCAGGGAAGGCTTCATGGAGGTGGTAGGGACTGGGCTTTAAAGAAGGGGTAAAATTTGGACAGCAGGAAGGGAGAGAATACAAGTAGCCAAGACTCAAGTTGTGGAATTGGGTGGAAACAACATTGACCTGGGACTGGAAAGACCTGGGTTGGCATTACCTTGGATGAACCACTTCTTCAGTTTCTTCATCTGTGAAATGTGTGAAATGATCTCTACCTGTTGGTCTTTCAGGGCTCTGGAGAAGATCCAATGGGAGACGCAGAAACTCTTTGGAAACCATGAAGCACTCTGTAAATGAAAAGGGTAAACTTCTTCTTCTCTTAATACCATAAACTTCATGAGGGCCAGTCATGTTGGTTTTTTAAAAAGTTAAAGATACTTCTGATGAAGTATATCAAAAAGTCATATTGTAAACCTTAAATATTTATAATTTTTGTCAATTACACCTCAATAAAACTGGAGGGAGAAGTTTGATATAGTAATGAACCATTGATTGAATGAATGAATTCATGAGCATTCTGGACTAAATGTCTGTGTCCCCCCAAATTTGTATGTTGAAACCCCAAACCCCAATGTGGTGGCTATCAGGAGGTGGGGCCTTTGAGAAGTAATTAGGTTTAGATGAAGTCATGAGGGTGAGGCCCCATGATGGAATTGGTGCCATTACAAGAAGAGGAAGAGACCCAAGGATACAGTGAAAAAGTGGCCACCGGCAAGCCAAGAAGAGGGTCCTCACCAAGAACTCAATCTGCTGGCACCTTGATCTTGGACTTCCCAGCCTCTGGAACTGAGAAATAAATGTCTGTTGTGTAAGCCACCCAGTTTATGGTATTTTGTTCTAGCTAAGGCAGTAAGTGAGTGAATAGATGAATGAAACAGAGCAAAGGCGTGGAGCAGGAAGGCATATAGTATGAATGGGGAATAAAAGGCTATCTTTGAAAACACGTGCTGTAGTTGGGTGTTAGGAACATAACTTGTGGCTGGATGCAGTGGGTCCACTAGGCTGGTGGGTCTTGGAGTGTGGTCTGTGAACCAGCAGCATCTATATCCCCTGGGAACTTGTTAGAAATGCGAATTTCTGGGCTCCCACCCAGGCTTTAACTAAATCTGAAACTAAGGGGCGGGGCCAGCAATCTGTAATTTAGCCATTCCTCCGGATCTTTCAGATGCATGCTAAAGTTTTGACTTTGTACTAATAGGGACAGTTTGGAAACTATTCTGCTGGAAATTCAGTGTTAACGAACGTTTCCAGCTGTGGATGGACAGAATCAGAGCTGTATTTCTCAGGTGATGAGGCATGAGATTGTGCTTAAAAGAATTCATGGCTTCAACAGGCACAGGACAGCTGGAAATCCTGGAAAACATGTATTGGCGAAGCCTCAGAGTTGAAGATTTTGGTTTTTCCTAATTCCAGTTAACAGCCAACATCACCTAAGAAGCAGAGCAGGGCAGGCACTTCTCCCAGGCACTGGGCAAAGCTACTTGGTTTCCAGGGACCATGATGGATGAGAATGTTTATGTGAAAGCACAGGAGTGAACAGTCAGATAGGGGCCTGGCTGATCTCGGGGAGGGCTCTTAGACCTGACTAACTGTGGGGAAACCTTCAATGGAACCTTCCAAACCAAGTTAAATGGACTGCTCTTCCTAGACTGAGCTAACTAAATATATGGGGTGCACATGCGACTCTGTCTTCAGGGCTGGTGGAGACAGGTCTGCCAAAAGAGAGGGCATGATATGGAGACGAAAGGAAGAGCCTCACGGGAAAACATTTGTCTTAAGAAGCAAGAATACAAGGGCCAGATGTGGGGGAAGTTCAGGAGAAGCAGAGTGAGAGCTGTTCAGAATGGTTGGGGGCTGCTGGAATGACCAGTCATCTGAGGTTTGCCCAGGACTGTGTAGGGGTACCCCAGGACACAGGGTGTCAACCCAGGACAGCTGGTCACCCTGTAACTACAGTCCCTCCCGTGTGTTTAAAACCCGGGGAGAAGACACGGTGAAAGCAGAAAAATTGCAGCCTTAAATCTTGTGTCTCAACGTGACTGTCTGCAGACTGGCGACATCAGCATCCCCTGGGAGCTTGTTAGAAATGCAGCTGCTCAGGCCCACCCGAGACCTGCAGGATCAGACGTGCACCAGAACAAGAGCCCCGGCTGGTTTGTACGTGTATCAGTTTGCAAAAGCCGGTCTTAGAGGATCCTGGGAGCTCCAGATGGCATCCCCCAGTAGGAGAATGTAGCACTGAGGGAAAAGAAGAGAATTTCTTGGCTGTGATCTGGCTTAGGTCCAGGTCAACCCGATTCTAAGCCCAAACCATATCAGCTTTACCTGGGAAGGGACGCAAGCACCAGGGAAGACGATACACTAGAAGTCACAGAGGGGAAAGGACGGTGATCACAAAATAGCCAAGAGGGTCCTCCTGAGCTATTAATAGTTGCAGGGACCGCGAGGAAAGCCAGAAATTCAGCAATCTGTGTGCTGAGAGCAAAGCTGAAGAAACACTTCAGTTCCTGTCGACCGAAAAAATGCGCAACCTAAAATTTGAGAGTTCTGTTTTATTTGGTGGACTTTCTGAGGACTCGAGCCCGGGATGACAGCCTCTCAGATGGCTCTGAGGGACTGCTCCAAAGAGGCACAGGAGGAGCCGATATACGGGAGTTCTGTTGCAAAGACCAGGTAGTCAGAATATCAAAAGATTACTGTTAATTTAAAAAAAAAGTTATCTCAAGTTTAAGAATTTAGCGCTTTCTTATGTACGGGAAGCTGCAAAGCTCTGGGCTCACTGAAATTGTTCCTTCGGTACGCACCTAGCTGTCTAGGGCCAGTGTCCTGTTCTTTCCCATCCAGAGTTCCCTCAGGGGGCACTGTAGGGAGTGGCTGCAGAGCCTGGGCTGCTGCTTTTCTCCATCCTGAGGGGTCCTTGCTGTCAGTCGGTGGCGGCAACTAATGACTTGATGGCCACAGCATCCTCTGTTTCATTTTTCATTCACATTCCTATTACTCTGATCCTTTGTGGTTAAAACAGGCTGCGCTGGGCTGGGGAATGAGTGATGCTTAGAAATGTGGAGCCACAGCTCCAGAGGGAAGTTTATGGAGAAAGATTAAAAATCATCCCCACTCAAAGTATTTGGCTTTTAGCATCTGCGCATTGCTCCAATATGCAAAGAAAGTGCATTCATTTTCTTCCTTTTTCCTCTACCCAGTCTGATCTCTTTTCATGGGCTCCAGGTCTGCATTCTAGCAAGGATAATTTGCACTTAATTAATAGTGTTTCATTTTCCTCCAGCTCGAACGTAACTCTTTCACTTAAAACACTCTAACCAGTAGCTGTTAAACTCAGATGTGCAGCAGAGTCACCTGGAGGGCTCGTTAAAACACAGATTGCCGGGTGCACCCTCCAGGGTTTCAGTACACTGGGTGGAGACACAGAAGTTGCGTTTCTAAGGAGTTCCTGGGTGATGCTGATACCGTAGGTCCAAGGAATACACGTTGACAAGCTCTCATTCAAAGTAGTCAGCATTTTATTCCCATGCAAAGGTGATGATTTCAAAACCATCACCTTTCAGGTAGATTGATCAGCCTGTCTGATGGATCGTTGGTCAAGTACATGGTCTTCCTGCAGCTGACAAGGATGCAGCCAGTGGTATAAGTAACTCGCCGTGAGAGATTAACACACCTAAACTGGTCTACATCTTGTTCACCAAGACTAGTCCACCGATCGCATGCTAAGATGTCATGGCAATGCCCATTTATGATATGAATTTCTAAATATGAACTTACCTGTATTTATCTCTCAGAACCACGTTTGCAGCTCTTCTGTAAATACAGTTATTTCCAAATAAACCTAATGAAGGGAAACCTTCACAACCTGGGTCATAAGTGGAATATATATCTGTTCTATGGAAAGAGCTTATGGTCTGCATCCACCTGCTTCATGATATGATAAAAGGGGGAAAGATGGGGCTCGGAGAAAATCTTCTCTTAACAAATCTTGGCTTTCAAGTCTCTTATCTTTTGCAGAATAAAATATTTTATTTTGGGTGTTGTAGGCAGAACATTAACTTTTTCCCTTTCTCTGTACAATCTTGCTGTAACAAAACGAATCCCCATAACCTGAACATGGACTTCTTCAGACAATGAAGGAGGTCTTATACATAGACAGTAGATTAATGTAAATTCCCAGATGATGCTTTGCTGTCAATCTCTGAGTACCAAGAACTGGGGCTCTTTCTGAGTTATCTCCTCTTCCTTTGACACAGTAAGCATCAGGAAAGTGCTTACTGGACAGAGGCTTAAAGACAAATGGGAAATGCACAGTGCCTCTGTAAGTCCAGAAATGAAATAAAAGTTAAAGAAGAAACACATTAATCAAAATATGGCATTATTTCATTCTTTTTATGGCTGAATAGTAT
The DNA here is from genome assembly GCF_048564905.1 of Vicugna pacos. Classification (NCBI taxonomy): domain Eukaryota; kingdom Metazoa; phylum Chordata; class Mammalia; order Artiodactyla; family Camelidae; genus Vicugna; species Vicugna pacos. The sequence continues at coordinate 6,300,428 of NC_132987.1, forward strand.
TCCATTGCATATATACACCACATCTTCTTTGTCTAATCATCTCTTGGTGGACATTTAGGTTGATACCATGACATTTGCAGCAACATGGAAGGACCTAGAGATTATCAGACAAAGACAAATATCATATGATATCAATTATATGTGGAATCTAAAAAAAAAAATGATACAAATTCTATTTACAAACAAAAAACAGACTCATGGACATAGAAGACAAACTATGGTTACCAAAGGGGAAAGGGTGGGAAGGGATAAATTAGGGAGTTTGAGATTTGCGAATGTTAACCACTATATATAATAATAGCCATTAGTGAAAAAGAATAAGAAAATGAATATACGTATAACTGAGACAGGATGCTGTACACCAAAAGCTGATACATTGTAACAAACTGTACTTCAATAAAAAAAGAGGCCGTGTTGCTTGTCTTAGCGATACATATTATCCAATTTGCAGAAAATAGAAATAATATTGCAAACAGCAAAAGGAGATCCGGTGTGCTGATTCCTGTGTCCTGGTGGGCACACACAGTCCTGTTTAGGACAAATATCCCCTCCCTTGGACTATTGCCCTGCCAAGCAGACCACTTATGTGATCTTTGGCTGTCTTAATGTCTCTTTGGGGACCAATAGTGTTTCTTTTTCCCTATATGCCAACTTTGTCTCCTTTACACTTGAAGAATTCAGTATTTGTTTAAGAATAGTTCAAGAATCCAATATTAGTTTAAAGGACTTTTCAACTTAGAACAAACTTGTAGAGATTTAGTCACTCATGATTGATGTTAGGCAAACAGAAAAAAAAAATGAAGGTTGATTTCATCCTCTGCCTTTCAGAACTTTAGAGGGGAAAGAATGTAGACTGTTTTTCAAAACTGTTCAAAGTTTTGCAAGTAACTTAACATTGCTCTTCTGGTTTTTAGCTATGGAAATGGGTACATGTATATATATCAGCTTCTTTTTTCTTTAAGGACTTGTGTTCATTTCTCTTCATATAAACATTTATAATTAGAAATTATTGAATTGTCATCTTAATGTTGCACACGAAATAAATCTGATGTGTGTATTAACAACAAAGACTTATGTTCCAAACAGGAAGGACTAATTCATGAAACCAAATTTGAAGTTCAAGCAGAATTGTTATTAACGAATTTGTATTTCCCTTCTTGGCCCTTTTGGTCTTTGTGCAATGTATACATAACTACAAATAAAGAACTAATGATTACATTTCTACAGGGAAATTTATTTTAAATGTGGCAACTGTCCCTCAGTTGTGCGTGTGCAACTGTTGGCTGATCCAGATTCTTTTTTATAAGGAAAAAAACTGGTGAATCTGAAATAAAAGTGCAAAATATCATCTTTCATGCAAATATACTAATCATGCCAAAGAAAGCAAGAAAACTTACTTAAAAAAAATTGTTTTTGACAAGAGATTACAAGTGGGAGCCTAATAAGTAAACTTTATTTTTGTTCTTTCTTGAAGTTTTTTACCTCGGACTACCTTCTACTTTCCCTGCAACTTACACTAAATAATGCGGGTTGTTGTGCATTTTTTATATCAGGAAGCAAATGTTAAAAAATTAATCAAAATTGCAGGGAAAAGGGCACTCCCATAATAGAAAAAAAGAAAATGCAGCTTTATTTCATCATCTTTTTGGAGACTCAAGAAGGGAGCAAGTTTCCTTTAAAAATATGAGATGATATATTCTTTGAAAGTTGCTTTAACTACCATGTTACCAATGTTGAAAATATTTAATGATGTGAAAAATATCATTAGTGAAAAAAGTAAGTTACAAAGTAATTTATATAAAATGATCACATATACTTCAGATATATACATATATACACACAAATGATGTGTTATAAAATGTTAATGAGTCAGTTGTTATCTCAGTGAAGCTAGGACAAATGTTAATGGTATCTGTTTCTGGGTGTTGGGATTTTGAGATTATTTTTGCTTATCTATTTTCTTGATATTTTTCAACAAATGAGTACTAGTTTAATAAGAAAAACAATGATGTTATCTTTTTTTTTATAAAATCAATGAATTTTATTAACAGTCTCCCATTTGTCCTTTGAAAATTTGATGGCTATATACATTAGTAATTCTGTAACAGGTACTTGATTTTCAAAATGAAAATAGATCAGATAGTTTTTTTTATATAAAACAAAGCAAAAAAGGGTCATATAAAGTATCACAGGGGCTTACTTTATTAATAGGTAAGCCATAAATATCCTGATGAATTATTTCCTGATGAGAAATAAGAATTACCCTGGCTCAGGGTTATATTTTCTTGGAATATCATCAAAGCATAAGCAATTCACATAGCTATTCTAACTTTGCATTTTAAGGAGTAGTTTTTAACATTCCTGCATAGATAAGATAGCTCCTGGAAGCTTCCCAGTGCTTAACTATTTCTTTGATGACTCAATATAGTGGTTGATTTATTAATATGAATGTTAAAATGATATATATTTATTAGATGTCTATTAGGTATTTAGATACTAACTGCTGAGTGTGAGGTATGGCCTCTGACATAAAGGAGCTACAGTATTTTGGGGGAAACAACTAATATGAGAAAAATAGAATAAATTTTTTAAAGAATATAATCCAAACGTGAATCGACTGAAGAGACAGGAGCCACGGTATTTGTATAAAGCAAATGATACATGTAGGCTGAGCGTTTGGGGAAAGGGGCAACTTGCCCTGCTTTGGAAAGAAGAGTAGGATTTGGGTTGAGAGAGGAGAGGGGAAGCATTTCACCCTAGAAGGATGAAGGTCTAGAGTCCACTGGCCGAATGTGGTAATTGTGGTTGTGTTTACTGCCTTTTCTCCGAGTCAGGGATTTGGTCCTCCTAGGGCAGTGAGGATGTCTGGCTGGAAGAGTCCTGTCTCTCTGAAAAGGAAACAGTGAGAGAAGATGGCAGGACCGGGTTAGTATGCTCTGTAGGGGTGTCTTTGCTTGGCTTCTCTGACACCATGCTCTGAGCTTCCTCCCACTTCGCTGACAGACCCTTCTCTACTCAAGCCCTGAATTCTGGGCTTCTCCAAGGTCCTTCCAGCTTCTTTTCTGACTTGATTCTCTTTTCCTGGATGAAAGTGGAGGGTTCTTTCCATTCCTATGATATAAAACAGGTCCTTGGAGAGGTGATAGATTCTCAGGCTGGGGCAGGGACGATACAAGGTGAGCCTGAGGATCTTGTAAAACCGAAAAATATGGAAGTACAAAGGGTGCGGCACGTGGAAAGGACACAGGAGCCAACCTGAAATTCCTCGCGATGACCAATGAATACTGGAGCCATTTCAGTAACAAAATAAAATATTGGATTATAAAACAGTAAAATAAATATTCAGAAGTCCATAGTGACATAATTGATTGATAAGTAAACGGTGGAGAAATAATGACTGCTTGCAGAAGAATTCCAGTTAATAAATGTAGAAGGAAAGAAGGAAATAGCAAATCGTCACTAGAGCACTAGAACATTAGTCCGACTTGCTGTAGGCAAGATCCACCTGCGAGTGCTAAAATGAGTGGGCAGAAGTTTGAGGAGAAAATGGGTATTTGCATAGCCTCAAAATATTTATTATTTACAAAGGGAAAAAGAGTAATGTTACGGTACCTACAAGCATAGTAGATGCCACCTTAATCAAGCGATCATAGTTTTTAACATCACCAGTAAGAGGACATGGACCCCTGACATGATGCACTGAACAGGGCCCCTCACCTCCGTGATATCATTCCTGTTAGTGCACAACCTTAATCTGATCTTGAGAAACCACCAGTGTACAGGGCTAGAGTGTCAGGGTTAGACTGTTATCCATCTGGCACCCATCAGGAGTGTCAAGGTCGTGAAGGACAATGAGAAACTGAGGGAGATATTTGAAACAAACAAGCAAAAAAAAAAAAAAAAGGATTTGTCACATCCTTCCAAGAGACCAAGAAGAGACTCGATCAAAATGGCAATCCCTGGCAAAGTGGAGGTCATAGAGTGCAGCAGACACTGTCAGCACTGTGCCCACATCCCCTTGGCTGTCACCTCCTTGTGCAGAAGGCTTCTCACTGTGAACACCTGCATCTCTCTGCAAGGAGCTTTGTTCTGGTGGTAAACAGGCTCACTTGTGAGCCCAGCTGTCAACCGCCCCAGACACAGCCCTTAGCCAATGACGGTCCATGAGGAGGATAAAAGCCCCAGCCTCTTTGGTCCTCGGGTAGAATAACCCGGAGACACACTGTCCAATGCAGTAGCCACCAGCCGCATGTGGTTACTGAGCATTTAGCATGTGGCTAGTGTGACTGGGGGTCTGCATTTTCAGTTTTGATTTCAATTAATTTAAAGTAAAACATGATACTCTTCAGTTATTGGAAGTCCTTTAAGTAGGTTTAGAAAAACTTAGCTACATAAATCTACTTGCTAACTGTAAATTTTCCAAAATCTAAATACACATCAGGATGAAACTTTAGTGTCCAAGTCAAGTTAATCCTATAAGTATAAAATTGATTTCGATGACTTAGTAAAAAAAACTTAATGTCATTAATAATTTTTATATGTTGAAATTTAATATTTTGGTTTTAATACGTTGAATAAATTATTAAAATTAATTTTATTTTTTATCACCTTTTTAAATGTGGCTACTAGAACATTTAAAACAACCAGTTTAGTTTGCTTCATTGCTTCATAGTCTACTGGCCAGTGCCAGTCTACACTGCCTCCCTGGGTCGTTCAGTGGATTGAACTCCTAGAGCCCGCAGTGGTAACTGGCTTGATAACACACATTATATTATTATTGGCTTCCTTTCCTTCTCATTTTCCTGCTTCTCTGCTAAATTTCCTGAGATTACCTCCCAGGTGGCACTAGAATCTTTGACTCAGGGTCTGTTTCTGGGGAATCCAAACCGTAACAAACAGCATTAAGAACAAGAAAGAATTTTAGAGAATAAATATCCCAACCTCTTACATTTGTAGATGGGAAAAAAAAAATGTGATTCAGAGAGGTTACATGACATCACCAAGGCCACTCCATATTTGGCTGTGAATTCAGAATTCAATTTCAAATCTTAGGTTTCCACGTCCATTTATTTTCTCCCTATAGTACATTGCCTTTTAAAGATGATCATCAATTTTTGAGACAGTGATTCCTAAGAGCATTGGGCTCATGGGACCAAGTGAAATGAACAATCTGTGTTGGCTTTGCACATGCCCTTTAAACCTGCTCAGAGGGTAACCTTTCTCTGCTCCTGGTGGGAAACCTGGAGAGGCTTCTCGACTCTTCTGGTCCTTCTCATGTAACTGCACATCCTCTGGTCACCTGGAGTCACAATCTCATCTCAGAATTTAGAGCATCTGATGCGAATCCAACTGAATTTACAGTTAGCTCGTTTTTCTTTCTCCCTCCCCTTCCTCAACTTGGCTAATCGGAGTTTCCGACCCTGCAGGGGTTGAAGCAGAGACGCACAAGGAGCAGAGAGGCGGGAAATCCACTTAACTGGTACCATTTTTTAAAATTGAAGTAGAGTTAATTTACAATGTTGTGCTAGTTTCTGGTGTACAGCATGGTGATTCAGTTATACACGTATATATGTATGTTCTTTTTTATAGTCTTTTTCCTTACAAGTTATTACAAGATTTTGGATGTAGTTCCCTATGCTACATAGTAGGACCTTGTTTTTTTTTTTATCTATTTTATATACAGTAGTGTGTATCTATTAATCCCAAACTCCTAATTAATCCGCTCCCCCCTCTTTGCCCTTTGGTAACTATAAGTTTGTTTTCTATGTCTGTAAGTCTCTTTCTGTTTTGTAAATAAGTTTATTTGTATCACTTTTTTAGATTCCCTGTAGAAGTGGTAACTGATACATTTGAAGACGAGGTGGCCCTCTCTACGTCTGGGAAACATTCAGCACCGACATGTTCTCTCTTAGACACTTTGGTAGGTTTTGAGAGTTTCCTCTGCTGGGCCTCTCTGACTGAAACCCCCTTGATGTGGTAGGTCTCCAGGGGGCAGCACCCCACCCTCAACCCCCGCCCCTGGTCCTCTGTCAGTCTGCTCCACACAGACTCTCTCTGGGGTCCTCTTGGGTAGAAGTTTGAATTACTCCAGTCTGATCACCTGCTCTGGGATGTAAGCACATTTTCACCTGTTGTCAGTGGAAAGCGCAGATAACCTCCCAGGCCAGCAATGGCCCTCCCACGCGGCCACCAATAGAGTTCCCATACAGGAGCTATCGTGCTTTCCCATATAGATAGGAGTTCAGTCAAGGTCCTCTGGGTCCCCCAGCTGCAAAGAACACAGGTGAAGCAGCAGCTCAAGGGGGCTCATTGATGCCCCACTAGGTTTGGGGTGGTGGGCAGTGGTGGGTTCTCCTCCTTCCCCTTGTGAGCTGAACTCAAGAACAGTTCTCTTTAAAGTTATTCCCCTCACAAATTCCTCTTTCATCTCCCACACCTGGCCCCTTTATAACCTTGAAATAGGTGAGGGGTTCCAGGAAATTCTTAAGCAAGTTTCTGCATACCTCTTCTGTAAATTTCCATATGGTCGAGCACCTCCTTTGTCATATGGTGTTATTCTAATGTGGTGACTCACCTGAAATTACAAACTTCATATTCTGATATATTACAAAAAAGTTGAGCTGGGCATAAGTGAAACAGCCTTGATCAATGTGGACCTTTTATCACTGGAGTTTGGCAATGAAAGAAAGAAACAGGTTAGCGGTCAGGTAAGTAGCAGATAAAGCGAAAGTTTAGTTTTAGGGTTTGTAATTGTTTTGTAGATAAGACATGCAGGCTTTTATATGTTTGAAAAGATCTGGGGTGAAGCTACAGAGAAAAATAGTGTTTTATTGTGGTAGCTTGTTTTTTTTTTCTTTTTGTTTTTGACTTCAACTGTATGCTTTTTAATGAAATAAATAAATATTGCCTGTCTTGAGAGCTGTGTGATTTCCTTTGATAACTGCTAAGACACCAGAGGTTCCCATTGTTTTTGATCCTCTTTGATCTGTCTCAACTACTCTTTTTTACAGCATTGTAGCATTTTTGCAATTTTTATATGAGAATGAATGATTAAAGTTAACACTGTCGCTATAATTAATTGAAGAATATGGCTGTACCTACACAATAAAGTCATTTGCAAGCATCCTGTTCATCTTTTTCTCAGTGGATTATTATTTTATTTGCATAGATACAACTGTAGCCACAGCAAGCAAATATCTTCTTAACAAAAGAAATAATTTAAAAATTTTAGACCATTTCACAGTCTCAAAGGTTAGTATCAAAGCATTTCAAACAGCATGCCTGTTAGAAAACTTATCACTGTCTCTTACAGGAACAAGAAGATGCTTAGTAACCAAACTCCAAATACACCAAACTCTAAATTTCTTGTTTGAAAATAATGTACAATGCCCATCCCAAGTTGGCAATTTTTTAATGGGTCCTTTCCAGTATTGTTTAGAAAACTAAACAGCAAAGCTTTGTTTAGCTGGATAATTCATCAAGGATTTTCACTGTTCGTTGTCTACAGGGATTCCGGGGGGAACAGACTCAAATTTGATGCCCTATCAATATAGCACAAGTCATGACAGTTTTCTGCAATTTTAGCATTCAGGCAGTATTAGCCTTGCTTTAAAATGAACAAAGAAGAAAAGAAAGGAGAAAGATGTAATGTTAATAGACCGCCTTCTGTGCTCCCTCAGGGGGAGGTCTTTTTAAATAAGGGGCTTGAACTTGACCTTCGTCATGGCACAGAGGTCCAACACACAGTTTTTAAAGTTACGTTTAAATTTTAATAATTTTACTCATTGGAGGCAGTTAGAATGAGACTCTCAAAATCTAATCCTCAATCTTTCCATGTAACTGATTGGCAAAGAAAGGACACTTAAGGAGAGAAGTCTGTAAGAAGTACAGCATGGATTGCCCTGACTTCTGTATCTCACACCATCAAGCTGCTGTCAGGTCATTATCACTGTGGTATTTGAGTTGGAAAATACAATTTGATTTCGAGTTAGAATGAAAAAATCCTTAACTTTATGATAAATCTAGTTTTAAGAACCTCATATTAAAAACTAGATGGAAAGAAAGTCATATTGTCAGTGCTGGCAAAATGGCATGGAAGAAGTCTGTCATATGCTGTTGGTGAGAGTGTAAATTTTTAAAATCTTTCTGGAAGGCAGTTTGGCCATATCTATTGAATGCCTCAGAATTTTGCATAAAACCTTTAAACCAGCATTTTTTTACTTTGGGGGATTCACGCTAAGAAAATAGTCATAGATGTTTGCAAAATGACAGCTACAAGATTTTTATGGAAGTGTTTTTTGGTAGAAACAAGAACTGAATGAAACATAAATATTTAACAACCAGGCTTTATTTAGCCCTTAAAAGTGATACTAGAGAAATATATAATATCAGGGGAAAGGTGGGAAAAAAACTGATGAAAAACAGTGTGCACAATGTGACTCCCTTCTGTAAGAAAAAAAAATTTGCATCAAAAAAATATTGAATGAAAACAAACAGAAATAAGAACAGCGATGTCTGTGTGTCATGGACCTAGGCACACCATTTTTTTTCTAACATGGAAATAGCTTTTTTAATATTTTTAAAATTCAAATGCATACTAGGTGTAGACATCTCAAACCATTGAAAAGTAAGATAAATAAATAAATAAATAAAACCGTGTGGGCCCTTCTCCCTGCAATGGCATCATTTGGGAGAAAACACACACATACGCACGCACACATATGCGTCTTGATTTTATTCAGCACATTCAGCACGATGTCTTGGGGAGCCTTAACATTTTAGTGCACGTATATTTACTTCATTCTTTTAAGTTGCAACTTAAGATCCAATAATAAAAATATGTAGTCATCTTCCTTATGAACTCTTCTTAACCTGATCTTTCTGTTCCAACGGCAGGATCCATAGATCGTTGACCTATTTCCTCTCCTCTTCACTTCGCTTTTCCAGCTTAGATAGTTATTATTTTATTTGACTCCTTTTTGTTTTGTTTTGTTTTATTTGCTGCCGCTTGCAAAACCACAACTCTCAATGCCCTAGGAATTGCATACTTATATTTAGAAGTAATATTGCTGTAATAGTTTTCATTTGTATACATACTTTTCTTTGTCTTGATTTCAGGGTCATTTTACTTGATTTGAAGAATGTTTGGGGCACTTTGTTTTTTTGTTTGTCTTAGAGTTCAAGGGATTTAAATAAGAGAAATGATCTGTTCCTTTTGAGTTTGGTAGCAGCATTTTGGCACAGGGGTAAGGGTGATGGGTGATGTGTATGTAACCCTTTGCTTATTACCCTTCAGTGTTTCCTAAAATTGTTACTCTATCTCAGCTTTTTTTTTTTTTAAGTATAGTCAGTTATAATGTGTCCATTTCTGGTGTGCAGCATAATGTTTCAGTCATATATATAATACATATATTTGTTTTCATAATTTTTCATTAAAAGTTATTACAAGATATTGAAAATAGTTCCTTGTGCCCTACAGTAGAAACTTGTTTTTTTAATCTATTTTTGTATATAGTGGCTAACATTTGTAAATCTCAAACTTTCAGATTTATCCCTTCCCACCACTCGCAGACATATTAAACAATCTTAAGATTCCCTTCTTTTTAAAAAAAAAATTTTATTGTTTTTTGGGGGGAGGAGGTAATTAGGTTTATTTATTTAATGGTGGTACTGGGGATTGAACCGAGGACCTGTGCATGCTAAGCTCTCACTCTACTACCGAGCTATACTCTCCACCCTGGTTCCCTACTTGAGTTAGTTTTGATAATTTTTACCTTTTTAGGAAACACCTACTTGATCTAAGTCAGAGAGTCTTTACCTTTTGGGTTCTTATTTAAATGCCATGATCCCCTTTGGCAGTTGGTGAAATCTATGGGCCACTTCTTAAAATCATTTTCAAATATGTTCTTCCTGGAATTTGACTTTTATTGTGAGTGGAAGCACATGATTTTTTGTGCCTTCCTATGAATACCGTGTGTGTGTGTGTGTGTGTGTGTGTGTGTGTGTGTGTTTCTGGATTATGTTTGTGATGTTCTCACAATATTATTCTCAATATGCTCAGTGTTGTCACAGAATAAAAATGCACAAAGCCTACTTAATGTAATACACTATGTATGCTTGCCTTTACCTCGTAGCAGTGTACAAAGCGGGAATCGAAGAAGGATCCAAACAAAGAAAAGAACCTTTGCTTCTCAGAACATGTAACCCACACGGCCTGTATCACTGCACAATCTGTGAATACTAATAAGTTACTTTAAATAAGACTTCAACAGTTACCTCCACCATGTGATGTGTTTGAACTTGCAAGGCTAATACTGGTGGCTCACTCAGTTCTCTGGATTACAAAACACCATCCTGCCTTATGGAGAGTTAAAAATTTCTCATCTCAGCTGTCGGGTTCTACAAAACTTCAACGAGTGATGGGAAAAGCTCACCCCCTTTCAACTCTTGATGAACAGAAGGAGTAAGAATATTGGAGAGTAAAGTGGGCGAGGGGGTCACTAAAGTGGTAATGGGTTAACTAGGCAGATTTACCTGGAGGGAGGGCGTGGTCAGCTCATTTGCAGGAGCATTTATAAACAGGAATTCGGAGATTATGTGCAATCGACAGCTGATCTAATGACTACTATTAGTGATATTTCCACACACCACACCAACTGAAAAGTGATATAAACACGCCTGTGATTTTTACCCATGAAAAGTCACAGGTATCGCTAGCACCCGCTATGTTTATTGCCAAGATTCACAACGGAGGGTCGTGTTGAATTCAGTTAGAGTTTAGTGGAGACAGAGATACAATTTCTTTTACCTTTTGAGATTAGGGACCCACTAGAATCTAGAATCGAGAGTTTTAGAATCTGGATTTCTAGGTTTACCAAAATATTGATATACAGGAATAGATAATATAATATTCTCTTATTTTATGTTTTTCCATCTGTTCTTTTGAAAAAAATAGCTTTGTTACTATTATATACAGAATAGATTAACAAAAAGGTCTTACTGCATAGCACAGGAAACTATGTTCAATGGCTTGTAGTCACCTGTAATGAAAAGGAATATGAAAAAGAAAAAAAAATATATATATGTACAATTGAATCACTGTTTTCTGTACACCAGAAATGAATACAACATTGTAAGTCAACTATACTTCAATTAAAAATGGGAAAAAATTAAATTAAATTAAATTAAATTAAAATTTTAAAATAAAATGTTATTTTATTTGGGAATTCCTAGAGCATAAGAAGTATAGAATTTTCTTAAAAATGTCTCATTCACTTAATAATGATTATTAAACCAAATCAAGAGTTTAACTGCTTTCTTTTTTCACTGCTTCTTCTTTCATCCTATGCTCTCCTCTCTATTGATAGACATCAGTTTTTGCTCTGTCTGAGTACTGCGTTGGGTAATTCTTACAGAAAGTTTTTAGATTTTAAGCTGTCCTAGTCTTCTCATGCCCCTAAATGTTTTTCTTTTGCCCTTACACTTGATTCATCATTTTGCCAGGTATAGAATTCTCGGTTCAAAATAACTTAATCTTAGACCCAGAGAGGAACTTTTTCCATTCCAGCATCCAGATTTGTAGACAATAAATCTGCATCTTAGCTTAACTCCTTTAAGGCTGAAGGAAACTCTTTTCATATTTCTGTGATTTCAGTTTTGTGATTTTTCTTTTTATCTTTGAAGCTGAATTTTCACTAAGTTGAGAAATTTCCAGCTTGGCAATATCAACCCTTTCCAACAAAAGATTTGCATCTTTTTTTTTTCCCAGCTCAGGGAAATTTTCTCTTTTTTCCCCCCTTTTTTTGGGGGGACAGAGGAGTAGCTAGGTTTACTCATTTATTTATTTTTAGAGGAGGTACTGGGGACTGAACCCAGGACCTTGTATATGCAAAGCACGTTCTTTACCTCTTAAGTTATACTCTCTCCCCTGGAAATTTACTTTTATCATGTTTAAATTACTCCAACCCTGCATGTTCTTTGTTCCCTCTCACTGGAATCACTATTAAATAGAAACTGGAATTTCTTAATCTATCCTTTATTTCCCCTAACAGTCTCCTTACACTTTCCAGAGCTTTATCTTTTCAGTACTATATGAGACAATTGCTTTGCTCGATCTGCCATGTCACTAACTTGTTCATCAGTTGTGTCCATGATAAAAAATAGATTTTCCTCAAAACTGCAATGAGATATCACCTCACACCAGTCAGAATGTCCATCATTAAAAAACCCACAAATGGTAAATGCTGGAGAGGGTGTGGAAAAAAGGGAACCCTCCTACACTGCTGGTGGGAATGCAGTCTGGTGCAGCCATTATGGAAATTGGAGATTCCTTAAAACACTAAAAAGAGACTTACCTTATGATCCAGCAATTCCACTCCTGGGCATGTATCCAGAGGGAACTCTTAATTTGAAAAGATACATGCACCCCAGTGTTCATAGCAGCACTATTTACAACAGACAAGACATGGAAACAACCTAAATGTCCATTGACAGATGGCTGGATAAAGATGTGTTATATATACACAATGGAATATTACTTGGCCAAAAAAAGGATAAAATAATGCCATTTGCAGCAACATGGATGGACCTGGAAATTGTCATACTATGTGAAGTAAACCAGAAAGAGGAAGAAAAGTACCATATGCTACCACTCATATGGGGAATTTGAAAAAAAAAAAACAACACCAATGAACTTATTTACAAAACAGGAACAGACTCACAGACATAGAGAACAGACTTATGGTCAACAGGGGGTAAAAAGAGTGGGAAGGGATAAATTGGGAATTGGAAATTTGTCCCTCTGGGGGAGTGATGGAAATGTTAGCTATCTTGATTGTGGTGGTGGTTTCATGGGCTTATACATCTACCAAAATTCATCAATTTGTACATCTGAAATATGTGTAGTTTACTGTACAGAAATTATACCACAAAAAAAGTTGTTTTAATAATTAAGAAAAGAAAAAAAGAAAGCAACTTATGGTTACTGGAAGGGAGGTGGGGTGGAGGGATAAATTGGGAGTTCAGGATTTGCAGATACACACTACTATATATAAAATAAACAAGGTCCTACTATACAGCACAGGGAAATATATTCAATACCTTGTAATAGCCTATAATAAAAAAGAATATGAGAAGGAGTGTATATATATATGTATGTATAACTGAATCACTGTGCTGTACACCAGAAACTAACCCAATGTTGTAAACCGACTATACTACAATTTTAAAAAATTGATTTTCCTAAATAATTGGAAATCATGAAAATTTATAAGGCCTTGTTTTAGGCCAATGTCCATATTGTCCTCAAACTCCTGCCTGAGCTCATTTGCCGCTTGCATCCTTCCTGTGTTTCCAGGGCCACCAGGGACAGATTTCCACCTCTGCTCCCACCTCCACCCCCCACTCTGTGATTTGGAATGGGGAGGAGGTTGGACGTTTCATCAACCATCTTGAATCTGGACTCTGTTTTTTTTGCGTCAGACGTGTGTCATTTTCCACGTTAGTCACTGGCTGGACAATGCGGACGCATGGAATAGTATGGCCATGTCCATCATGAAGCATTTCCCTCTGAGGCACACAGGAAAAGGGGGGAGGCAGTGGAGAGAGCAGTGCTGAACGAGTCGGGGCCACATTATTAAGGCTCTTTTCTGGATGCTTTCCGAAGGAGTTAAAATTTCATTTCACATGCAGTAGGGAGCTAGCAAGGGGTTAGAAGTTTTTAGGAAGGTGTTTTTGTCAATATTGTGGCAGGACGGGAATGGGAAAGCCATTGAAGAGATGATTGCTGTAGACCAGGAAAATGATTATGACCTGAACTTTTGCAATGACATCAAAGACGGGAAAAGGAGCAGGGTCCACCTGACCCAACACCTTCCCTACACGCACTTTCATTCAAAAAATGGCATGAGATCCCACGTAAAGACCTGCACCACTGATAACAACGGCGAGAGTCACCTTTTGGAATTCTAAGTTGTTTTATTGCTTTTCTTTTATCTGCACTGCAACCAGAAAGAGGACTGTCGGTAAATTTCCATAACTTTGCCATTCTCTGTTGCATGGATTCCGATCATGTATTTCACAGGTATGGACGGATCATGGGTCTGCTAGAAGATGAAGCTGTATCAGGATTTCGTGGGGTTTTGAATATTAGTGGTGAGGAATCAGGGTCAATTCCAAGTTGTGAACCCAAGGAGCCGGATGTGATAGTGAAAGGGTGAGGCATTTCATCATCCCTAAGCTGCAAGGTGAATTTTAAAGCTCTTTCCCAAATATGTGCTGGGGAGTTGAAGAAGAAGACCATGCTCCCTGGAAGAGCAGGGACATTCTTAGGTCAAGGATAATCCCATTACCGGTAGTGGTAGAATTTACAGGCAGGGTCACATTTCTCTGACTAGAAAGGTGGGCCCTGGGGAAATTTAACGAAAGTGTAGCAATAAAAACACTTGCTCTACTCTGGTCCCATGTCTGGCTAAGCGCTGAGGTCATACCGGCAAGACAGATGTGGCGCAGGTGTGGAAATGTAAATGGATGAGTTAATAGCGCAGAATCAGTGGATCAGCAGTGGAGATGGGTGAGCTCATCAAGGAAATGGGTGTAGGACAACATAGTATGGAAATGTCTTTCAGTTGTTTCTTTCCAAAGTCTTCCAATGTCAGATTGAAGGCAGAGTTCTCAGTTTCAACATTTTGACTGTAAAATAAGCCCAGTTTTATCAGACTTACATATACTCTTGTAGAAATGTTTCCCCATATGCATATCTCTAAGTTTATAAACTATCAAATAAAAGAGTGTCTACAATATAATGTACAGAAGTCTCAGGGAATATTTATATTGACAAAAATATATATATTTAAATTCTTTATTTTTATACAACTTTTAAGGGCTACTTTCCACTCACAGTTACTACAAAATATTGTCTATATTCCCTTCTGTTGTACGATACATCCTTGAGCCTGTCTGGTACAAACCCAGTAGTTTGTTCCTTCCACTCCCCCCCTTCCCTTGCCCCTCCCCTCTCACCACTCATAACCACTAATTTGTTCTCTATATCTGTGAGTCCACTTCTTTTACATTATATTCACTAGTTTGTTGTATTTTTTAGGTTCCGCATGTAAGCAATTTCATACAATATTTATCTTTCTCTGTCTGAGTTATTTCACTTTGCACAATGCTTTCTAAGTCCATCCATGTTGCTGCAAATGGCTAAATTTCATTCTTTTTTATGGCTGAGTAGTATTCCATTGTATAAATATACCATAACTTCTTTATCTAATTATCTCTTGATGAACATTTAGGTTTTTCTATGTCTTGGCTATCATAAATAGTGCTGCTATGAACATTGTGGGTGCATGTATCTTTTTGAATTAGAGTTCCTTTTGGATATATGCCCAGGAGTGGAATTGCTGGATCATATGGTAGTTCTATTTTTAGTTTTTTGAGAAGCCTCCATACTGTTTTCCACGGTGGCTGCACAAATTTACATTCTCACAAATAGTGTACAAGGGTTCCCTTTTCTCCTTGCCAACATTTGTTATTTGTAGACTTTTTGATGATAGCCAATCTGACAGGGTGCGCTGATATCTCATTGTGGTTTTGATTTGCATTTCCCTAGTAATTAGCGATGTTGAACATCTTATTGTGTGCCTGTTGGCCATCAGCACTTCCTCTTTGGAAAAATGTCTCTTCACTTCTTCTGCACATTTTTAAATAAAATGTATTTTGGGTATAAGATAAAGAATTAAGATTAAGAATGGTATAAAGTGATGTAGGGAATCTGGGGTGAATGTAGGGCTGCAAGTATTTGAAGTCTCCATGTTTTTAATTCAATGAACACTTTTTCATCTGAAATATGTACATGTTTCCCTTCCCGTGTGTATTTATCTTCCTACCTGAACCGTATTTGTTTGCTGAGGATATAAATGCCTCTGCAATGATAGCTTTGTAGTCAGACGGCAGGTTCAGTCTGATTGCACTGAGTAATGTGCAGTGATTTGCATTCACCTGTTCATGAGAAATTAATTTTGGAGGTTATTGATATAAACCCTATGCATTATATAAGATTCTCACTTTTACCTATTTAGAGATGTCTGTTTTTTATTATCTTCCAATTATTGTCTCACTATCTACATATTAAACTACCACCTCTTTATTTAGTCATTATTTTAAGAAGCTAAGAGCTTCATATGCCAACTTTTTAATTTAACTGATTAATAGCAAAACTCATTTTCTGAATCACAGTTTGTTTGGCGTTGCACAGCTCAACTTGCAATGGGAGAAAAGAAGACAAAACAAATAAGCAGTCTGCACTTTTAAAAAAAAGTTTTGAGCAGTAAAAACAAATTTAAAATTGTACCCAAATAAGCAATGCTAATTAAGTGATGATGTTGTATTTTAAATAAATGAATCAATGGAAGGGAACATTTTATGCTTTTTCTTTGAAAATCAAGCACTTAATTGTTTTCTTATTTTGGGTTAGGAGAATTTGTACACTTGCCTTGAAGAGTGGTACTCAACAGTTCCGATTAAAAAGAGCAAAGGAAATAGGAAATCAACATTTGCTCAGCTCTGTGCGAGGTGCAGGACCGAGCAAACAAAAGGGTCAGAAAACTTCATTGTCTTTAAGAGAGAGAGAGAGAGAGTGTGTGTGTGTGTGTATTTTTCAGTGTATTAGGGAAAAGAAGTTCTGGTCACACTTTATAGCAGTTCAACATAGAAGGTCACACTACTCCTTGAGTTCTCTATTGATGTCCATATGTGCCCCTGTGGGTGTGTGATGTGTTATGATGTTCGCTTCTCTTGATGTAGTTTCACATCTTACAACTAATGACCTCTTGGTTTTTTGTATACGTGCAACCAACACTCAGGGACTAATGTTATGTTTTGTTAGAGGTACCAAATGTTAATAATTTCAATTTTTAAAATCCATTTGTTACGCAGATTTTTTTAACCCCTACTATTTGCTCAGTCCTGGAAATAGAAACAAGCAAATTGGAAGAGGCTTTCCATCTCATGGAACTCACACGTTATTGGTGGAGGCAAAGGCTGTGCAGACGTCAGAGTCACAGGGCCCTGATGGAGGGGAACACCGGGACTATGAGACCGTGTGGGAGGGTAAGGGGGTGGCGATGGGTGGCATTTCCAGAACAGCCCCTGCAGGAGGTGGCATTTGAGCTGAGTCTCAGGCAAAAGCAGGATTTAGTTAAGTGAAGAAGGTATAGGGAACGCATTTCTGACAGGGGACAAAGTCTACAAAGCAAGGGTGTGAGAGAGAACATTTGAAACACTTGTCCTTGTTAAATGCAATGACGTTACCACTCACACACAAAAAAAAATAAAAATAAAAAGGAAAAATTGAGATGCGACGTGTGGATGATTGAGATCCCATCCCACATCTGAATTATTGCAAAATGGGAACACCTTTGTTATTTTTGGAAGCTGGCTGTTTGAACATTTTCCCTTTTGCCAAAAGTAAACTCTTCATAGTGAACTCAAGGTGCCCTTGATTTTCCTAAATGGACTTCATTAGAAAGAAAATATAGATTTTTCTTGGCCAGTAAATTCACAGGAGGAATTTTATGCATTTCTTTGGACTTAGCAATACGCTATGGGGGGAAATTTTTGCTTTGGTCTGGGCCATCCTCCTGGGTCTGCTAGTAATTTTGAGACCCTCACGCCTTCCCCTCTGAGACAGAGCTGCCAACAGCCTCAGGAGAATCAGCAGAGAATGCTGACACACATGCACGCACACACGCATGCACAAATAATGAGCTTCGTGCGTTTTACTTGGGAACAAAGCGAATGGCGTGTTTTCTTCGGCAAAGAGGCTTGTTGGACATTGCGTGGTATTTTTATATTTTAAAAATAACATTTAGAGATTTTCATTTGGTATACTCAGCACAGAGCCTGGGAACTCATTCTCTTGGGTCCAGATAACTGTTTTTCAAGGTATGATCTTGGACTAGTTTGGTCAGAATCACTTGGAATATTTCAAAAAGTAGACATTTCATGATTTCACTCAGGATCAACTGAGTTAGGATCTCTGGATGTGGGCCAGATGGCATATTTCAGCAAGCCCCCAGGTGATTTCAGATGTACCCTAGAGTTTGTGTAGAGATCCCATCCAATTTAGCCCAGGGTTAACCATTTAGAGCCAAAGGTGAGTGAAAGAAAGCAGCATATGTTTGACTTGATCCACTGAGCTTAACAAATTATCTACAGTTCAGAATTCTAGTCTTGCAGCCTCGTTTCTACAATTTCAGAATTCCTTCTGACCATTATGGAGTACACCACAACCAGTGTAACTTTTTTGCACATGCAGTACTTTCAGAAGTCCAGCACTCAATTTTACCAAGCGTGGTGCTCGAAGCATTTATTTCTCCCTGACACATTTCAATTTGCCTTACAGAAAATTTTTTATTCTTTACTAATTTATACCCCTCAAGGTTGCATTTGCCTGCCGATTTTTCTTTTGGTATTTTGGTTTTATGACAGGCACTGAAACCTATTTAAATTATTTCTGAGATACAGCTCCCTTCAAATGCCATAAACATTTTCTCATCTCACTAAATACTCAGAGTTATTTCTTCTCTAAATAAATACCCTGATTACTGTTCCTTTTTTTTTAAATGGAAGTATAGTCGATTTACAATGTTGTATTAATTTTTGGTGTACAGCATGGTGATTCATTTGTACATATATATATTCCTTTTCATTTTTTTATTATAGGTCATTACAAGGTATTGAATATAGTTCCCTGTGCTGTACAGTAGGACCTTGTTTGTCTGTTTTATTGATAGTAGTTTGTATCTGCAAATCCTGAACTCCCAATTTATCCCTCCCTTCCCCTTCCCCGCCATAACCGTAAGTTTGTTTTCTGTCTGTGAGTCTGTCTCTGTTTTGTAGGTTTATTTGTGTCCTTTTTTTTTTTTAGATTCCACATAAAGTGATATCATAATACAGTTTTTGTGCGTGAAATCTTTCTTTGTACAGTGTATTAATCTCCTTTGCTACTTCTTGAATCTTCCTGGATTTATAATTGCAACAACTAAGGAGCAGGAGTAATTTGAATGTTTCTTCCATCCTCTGCTTCTCCAGCACCAGGTGGACTGTGTGTACAGGATAACATGGGGTCATCTCCCAGCATCACTGACACTAGGAAATCAAACAAATTGGGATCCTCAGAATCAGTGTGAGCACATAGAATGCCAGAGCAAAATCTATTCTCAGCATTTCCCGTTTCTGAACTGTTTGTGTTACCCTACCTGCCAGAGTTCAACTGGGAAGTCAAAACCACCCCGAGTATCATGATATAAAGAATCTATTATAGGAAGACCTTACACAAATGAGGGGACATTGGAGAGAAGTCCAAAAGGAAGAGCTGAAGGGTAAGATAAAGGCCACTAGCCAGTCCTTTCATTATGCAGGACAAGAGGACCAGTGAGAGCTCACAGGAAAATCTGGAAGATAAGTGGGTCCAGATGCTGAAGTTCCATCATGGAGAGCCAGCGGAGAGTCTAGTTTGGGGGAGCTGTTGGTCAGCTGGACCAGCACTTGGGAAGCAGAGCTGGACACAGAGTGGGGGACAAAGCAAGGATGTGGTGGACTCCATTCGCATCTCTGCATCTGTCTCTCACTGCGTCCAACTACGAGAAACTTCAGGGCACGATGGCCACAGCTCCCCCTACACCTTTCAAAAACCTCGTGCAAATTTCTCCTTTGGACAATTTTAATCTAGAACCATAAGTAGAGGAAAGTCTGGAAAAATTCCGCCTGCATAGCCAAGTTGACAAGTAATCCATCCAAACCCCTCACCAACCTTATTTGTTTTATATTTTTTAATTTGTTCCAGAGCATCATGTTTTGTTTCTTTTCACAATAACAGTCACGATTTTGTCTTCACCTACTTTAAAAAAGGTAGAAAGTCCACCCCTTCTGTACTTTGTACAATGATACTGTATAAATGCGATCTTCCTCACTGAATTAAATGCAATTCTGTAGAGTTAGTATGTAATCAACACGTGTGCCCTGGGGAAGCTGTGTGAAGTCTCTGAGGTCATGGGAACCATGTCTTCAGGACTCTACCTGGAAGGCATTCACCTCTTTGGATCTGACCCATCACCTTTCATGCGGGAATCTCTCCACAGCAGCCAGGTACCAGCCAGGTACCAGCCAGGGAACCATGGTCATTCTTGCTGCATAAGAAGCCACCCTGAACTTTGAGACCTAAAATAAAGATTCTTTATTTCTCTTGAGTCTGTAAGTAGGCTGGTTATTTCTTCTGTTGGTCTCACCCAGGTTCACTTACGGGGCTGAATTAACTTGAAGATCAGCTGGCTTGCAAAGTCCAAGATACAACTGGCAGTTGGTCCTTGCTGCCGGCTGGAGCACCTTGTTTTGCTTTCAGGTGGCAGCTCATCTTCCAGGAGGCTAGACTGGCCTTCTTACCTGGTGGTCTCAGGGCAGCAGTCTTAAGTCTGCAAACTGGAAGCTGAAAGACTTACCTATTTTCAGATGTCACATAATGCCACTTACGCATTTCCTTTTTGTCAAAGCTTTGTAGGAGGCAAGGCCAGATTCTTAGGAGATGCCAACTGTTGCAGCTACGGACAACACCCAGTTAAAGATGAAATTATCTTACAGTTAGTGTCTTTAGCGAGATCGGCCTGCCTTCTGCCACACACACACCACACCATTATTCTTAAATCATCGGTTCTCAATTGGGGTGATTTTGTCCCAATCTTTCCCTTGGGACATTTGACAATGTCTGGAGACTTTTTTTTTAAATTGAAGTATTGCTGATTTACAATGTTGGGCTAGTTTCTGGTGTGCAGCATAGCGACTCAGTAATACATATATACATTTTTTCCTATTCTTTTTCATTACAGGTTATTACAAAATATTGAATATAGTTCCCTGTGCTGTACAGTAGGTCCTTGTTTATTTCATATGGACACATTTTTAAGTCTCACAACTGATGGCGGGGTTGCTACTAGAATCTAGTAAGGGGGAGGCCAGGAATGTTGCTAACCATCCCATAGTTCACAGGATAGCCCCTCATAACAAAGGATGATCTGGTCCAAAGTATCAGTGGTGTGGAGGTTAGCTCTGCCTTCTATGGAACACGACTGTAGCAAGTTTGCAGAGTAGAGCTCAGGTCAAGAATAATACCTAAAGGGGTTCTTTTTACACAGTTTGAAATGATTTAAAATTTTGAAGGGTTCATAAATTTCCTTTCGGACTTAAAGGGACATTAGGCATCCTGCCTTTCTAACATTCATTATTTATGAACAAACCATTTTAGATAGAATACGAACCACTCAAACTCTTCTTTAAGATTCAAAGCAAAAACAATACTTAGACTTTCTAGACTTTGCCTATTATTTTTAATTTTCAACTCTCCTTCCAGCTTCTAACCCAAACCTAAGGCTTTACACACACACACACACACACACACACACACACACATACACATACACAATGTTTCAGCTATTTCTGTCAGAAATCTTTTAAGGACATTCCCACACTGCTTTAAAGGCAGAGAAGCGTGTATTAATTGGTCAAAGCCCTTTTCTCATTAACTCAGGAATAACAATTTACACAGACCCCTATGATCTGTCCAACCATATCTCTGTGTAGATAGAGGCTGAGAGCTGTTACAAAACCTACCATGGATTCTTCACCACATTTTCCTCGGGGAGGTTTAAAGGTTCAAGGTTTCCCCTCCAGGACAAAGCAGAGTACAATTTAAAACAAAATGGGATGAATCGGGAATAACACAAAGCAAGTCAGAATTGCACACAACAGTAAGTTAGACTTCCCGAGGGCAGAAGAAATAGAGGCGCTGCAGGAGGACACTGTGGACAGCTTCTCCACTCAGCTTTCTAATAAGGATTTAAAACTTAGAAAGGGGTAGAGGTCAGTTACGCGCCTCAGCTCTGATCTACATTCTAATTCCAGTTCTCCAGCTAGTCTCGGCTTGGATGGTCCCCAAGTTGGCTTATTCACCTTTCTCATCCAGACACAGCCCATCTGCTTCTCTCCCGAAGGTGTGTGATCACAGGTCTCTTACCTCATCCAGGAGGATGTATTGACATCCCCTTGCAAGTGCCAGAGGCTGTTTGTGGTTGCGCTTGCCCCAAAGCGATGCTTACTAATGCCAGTAGAGGGGTAGATATTTGAATGCCTTAATAGATATTCACTAAAGCGGCTCAGGCCTGCAGACTCTTCTTCTATTGAGAGGGAAAGAGAGTGAGAAAGAGAGAGAGAGGGAGAGAGGAAATTCTTGCAAATATAAGAATCCACTGAGGTCAACAAAGTAGTTCCCCTAATTTATGGTTGAGACCAAATTCACAGCTATAATTAAGATCGCTTGAGTTATCTCAGCCACAGATTAAGTCCTCTTTTCAGCTAAAGGGTTGATGTCATGAGAGCATTATTCTCCTGCAGAGATATGGCTGAAATCCGTGTGCTTGATAAAGCCATTATTGATAACTTGCAATTGCTCTTCGCTGCCCGAATTATCAAGGTATTGGCAGAACTAGTCTCATTTCTCAACAGTGACGTGTGGTCCCATTTCAAGGGAGACTGACACAGAATATTTCTTTCACAGAGAGAGATCAGAAAACCATAGCCCACAAACTCTGAAATGTCATGGCCGCATACACTAGAGGAGTGTTACGGGAGTGCTAAACACATCGTTTGAGTTTCCTGCTGCAGGACTCTTGATCTTTGACCTTCCATCGATATCTCACTCCAAAAGAACAGTGACAGATGAAGAAAACAGAAGTCTTTAACTCGGGGTGTCCCAGACACAGAATCTTTTCCTTAGAGACGTTAACACACAGGCCTCTTCCAGGGAACAGACACTGAACTCGTTTTGAAGTAGTGTTTCTGTTTGCTAGTTTTTGCCAAGGCTTTGCCTTCTCCGCACTCATGAGTAGGTAACAGCCGCTTCCGATGACATTGGCCCGTCGCTCGAGTCCTTGAAATTATAAAACGCTAGTTCTGAAGTGGTGCTGCCCCTGATTCGGAAAGGTAGGACTACACTCACCGAAATGCCTCTCAGGACAGCTGTGCCATTCAAACCACTTTAAGGCACTACTTTCTTTAGGTGGTAGCAGTAAGAACAGTGCAAGATTAAGGCCCTTTTTCCAACAGCCACGATAGTACCACCTGACATTGATGGAGTGTGACGCCTTTTCAAAGTGTACTTAAACGTATTACCAAGAGCAGCAATATAGTGTCAAAAACTTAGACTCTGGATTCAAGGCTATATAGACTGGCAGCAGCGTAAAAGCTTAGTTTCATTGTCTGTGAAATAGAAACAATAGCACCCAAGTTGTAGCAGTTTTCTGAAGATTAGGTGTATGTGAGTAACAGCCTTCTAACTGTCCCCTGCTCAGCGCCGCCTAGCTGGTAGGTATTACTGGTTCTTCCTTAGCGCCGGTGTCTTTTTCACCACTTACGCTTCATGTATTTAGATCTTAAAATAGTCATTGTAGGTTTACTGGTAAATTACAAATTTAAAAAAAAAAACCTGCATTAGCACTGAGGTCCCTGGAAAATCGACTCCGCATTCCTGCAGAAGCGCACGGTTAGAAACAAGACCGGCACTAGACTCCTCCTTGATGGAATAAACCGCATGCTCCTGGATCCCGGATTCCGACTGACAGCTCCTAAGTCGTAACTTCGAAGGCTCAAACCGTCGAGGAGTGTAAACCGCGAGGACTGCTGGCGCGGCGGCGAATCGTGCGGCCGGACCCGCCAGGCTTCCTCAGGCGGCCACGCCTTCTGCGCGTCTTTCCCTGCGGTGCTAATTCGCTGAACAGGCCGCACACGGCACCCGGGCATCAGACCCGTTAGGACGCTCCCAAGTTGCCCATGTTCCTTGGGAGAGTCTGGGGGACACAGGAAGCCCAACAGCTGTTTCAGAGCCTGCCGCCTGGGGTGTCAAAGGATTACGCGCGAATGAACCCGTGCGGGGACGATGGGAGGCGCCAAAGTAAGCATCTTAGAGAAGCGACGCGAAGGGACGTAAATGCTTTAAGCCACCCAGCAAAATTCAAAATAGAAATGGACAGGAAGTCACCAACAGGATCTGAATTAAAGTATAAAAATGACATGCGGAAGCCTGCTTTTCGGGTGGAGCAGACCCCCTGACGGGATGGAATCAGTCTGGGATGGAGTACTTTTCCGATATGCTGAGTTTTGGAGAAGTTCAAAACGCCAAAGAGGGAACTTACATGTCTATAAACTAGGGGGCTCCTTTTCATAACAGGCCTCCTTGAGCACTAAAAAAAAAATATGACAGATCTAAGAAATGATATACATACAGCAATGCATCAGACCTGTTGAAAGATCTAAGCCAACGTTGCCCTGAAAGAGGGAGAGTGAGGAGGAGCCTTGATGGTGTCTCTTCCGTCTGCTTATAATTTGGAAGGACCAAGAATGGAATGCCAGGATGCAGCTGCCTTTACCTCGATGTCACTCTAGGATTTTGAACCATTTGCTTTCTGTTTTCTCCCAGCCCTGGTCATAAGCACTGGCTTTTCTTTTTAGCTTTTCGTTGAGAAAACTTGAGAAAGAAGTGAGACATCAGGAGAGTGGTTTGAAGGCTGTATGTCCAAACCAACACATTTAAGCATATTCTGCCATTTTGCTATTCCCATCTCTCCTTCCCTAAGTCTATTACTGCAATGACAGGTCTAGTGTTAAGGTGTGTGTGTGTGTGTGTGTGTGTGTGTGTGTGTGTGTTAGATGGGCCTACTCAACTGGAGAATAATGCTTCTGAGGTGGCATCTCGGGTGAGATCACATTGTTTGAGTTCTGCTAATTATCTGAGTGTGCTTTGCTTGACTAGAGATAAATATGTTTACTCCAAGATTTTCTTGGTAAAACTATAATTTTCACTAAAGATTTTCTTTTCTCTGACTCTCATACACCGTCTTTCTCTACATTCACAAACACACACACACACAATTTATAGTTCTAGGATCCCATTTTTTAAGGATCTTTCAAATCTTTTAACTCATCTTTCTTAAAAAAAACAACAACAAAAAAAAAACCCTTCAGTTTCTCCTTCTTTTCCCAGGACCTGTATGAACCCCACCCAGAGTATCCCTTTAATCCTCTTGTTTACTGCTCTAGTCATGAACTGTAATTTAATTTATTCAGTAAGTTTCCTTTTTTCCTCCTGAGAATCTCAAAAAAAGAAAAGTCCTGAAAATTACTCCTATTGGTCAGAATTTCCACATCTGCCAAAGTTCTGATCAGGAAGGGAATAAAACCAAAACAATACAAGGGAATTGAATGATTTACACAAATTACTTTGAAATCTGGGACAGAAATAAGATCATTGGAATATATTCAGGTTTTTTTTTTCCTTTAAAGAACTGGATTTGAGGTCACCATTGGGAACAGAGAGAGCGTCATTATTTTAAGATAATTAGGTATATGATTTGGGTAAGCTTCCACTTCTAGAAAATTCCTTTCAGAATAACTGTAAATATTGAACAATAGTTCATGAATCACGAAGATGAGTAAGTTTCACACAAGTCGTTCACAAGTGCCCCAGTGAACAAACTATTTCAAGGAGGACGTGCCTGATAGGAGTTAAAATTATGGGACTCTGGAAATTCCAAGATGTCACCAGACTCTGGAAACACTATTGTAACGCAGTCATGATGCCATGTGCGTTTTCTGGGTCTATTTTTTTGGCAAGGAATCTGAGTTTTCTGGCAAGCAGGATGCACATCAGAGTACACAGGAGGCATGTCTTGGTGACTTCCGCCTCAGACCACATGCACAGCTTCCTGTTTTGGTCTGATAGCTTCCCCTGGGCTTTCATAGATGTAAAATTACCGACACAGATATGGGCTGCCCATGCAAAAGAGTAGGTGTCTTATTTTGGGAAATTATTTTATACATATTCTTATTTTGTTTCACATTATTTTGTTGTTTTATTCTACTAACCCAATTTCCTCTTATATTTTACACTAACCCATGAAATGTCATTTCATCTGTCTGTGCGAAATACTTTTTCCCCCTTTTTGGTTTATTCTTCTTGCGAC
The DNA here is from genome assembly GCF_048564905.1 of Vicugna pacos. Classification (NCBI taxonomy): domain Eukaryota; kingdom Metazoa; phylum Chordata; class Mammalia; order Artiodactyla; family Camelidae; genus Vicugna; species Vicugna pacos. The sequence continues at coordinate 6,326,494 of NC_132987.1, forward strand.
CTGTTTTACTTCTTCCCTCTTGGCACTGCTCTAATATTACTGCTTCATTTGCTTACAAAATTAATAGCAAGCTAAAATGACTCAAGATAGACTTTGTTACATCATTTTGTCAACCGTTTAAAAATATCTGTGAGCCTACTCTGTTTGCACGTGTACACGCTCCCAGGGGGGTACAAGGATGCCTTGCAGACTCATTCTGCTTTCAAGGGGTTTACAGTTTGGGTGGGAAGTTATACTTACACAAACTGTAGTACAGACTTCAAAATGGTTGGCTCCTCAAAAAGGTAAAGATGAAGTGCTCTGACAAATTTTCTCAGGTGCTTTTTGGTCCTTGTATATCTTCCTTCATGAAGTGTCTGCTGTTTTTTGCCCATAATTTCCCATAGGATTTTTTAAAAAAAAATTTGAGCTGAAAGAGTTGTTTATATAGTCTGGGTATAAGTCCCTTGTGTGTATATATTTATTTCAGAGTGCAGCTTGTTTATTCATTTTCTTAAGGTTTTAATTTTGATGAAGTCATATATATATATATATGTATATATAGATCAAGTCATATATGTGTGTGTGTATATACATATATGAAGTCATATATATATTTTTTCCTTTTAAATTTAGTGCTTTCTGGGTCCCGTCAATGGAATTTTTGTCTAAATTCACAAAGATATACTCCTGACCTTCCCGTGTTTTCTTCCAGCTCCAGGTCTACACAATAAGTCACTAAGAAAATGTCTTTAGGGAAATACAAACTAAAGCCAATGAGTCATCACCACACACTCACTGGGGTGGCTAAAATTAAAACGATGGCCAATACTAAGTGTTGACAAAAACGTGGGGCTACCCGAATCATCATATACTGCTAGTTAGAATGTAAAATGAGAAGATCACTTTGGAAATCAGTCTGACAGTTTCTCATAGGTAAAAATACACTTAACCTATGGGTTAGCACTGATAATTTTAGGTTTTACCCCAAAACAAATGAACACACATGTCAACAAGTAGATTTGTGTAAGAATATTTATAGCATCCTTATACATAATAGCCTATCATTCATATGTCCATCAATAAAAAGTGGAGAAATAATTGACTTATCCTTTCAATGGCATATTACTCAGCAATAAAAAAAACATAAAAATACTGATGTCCATGAATAATATGGTTAATTCTCAAAATGCTGAACTAAAGAAGCCTTTCATGGAAGAGGACATGCCCAGGACTTCATTTCTATGGCATTCTAGAAAGGATAAAACTCATTTCTGATGAAATAAATCAAAGTAGTGGTTACTCTCTGGGGGAAGTGACCGGAGGAAGGAAGAAAGAAACTTTCTGGGGTGATGGACATGCTCTATATTTTGATATGAGTACGAGTTGACACATTGGTGTATGTCTGTCAACACGGTGCACGTACATTTCCGATTTGTGCATTTCATTGCATGTAAATAAATACTCGCATAAAAACAACGGAAAAAGTCCTCTAGGGCTGAATTTAGCAACTGATTAGTTAGCAACGCAGCCATGGATTTTGTACGCAGAGAGCCTTGGGTTCGAAACATAGTTCTGTGATGACGTGCTAGCAGTGAAACCTGGGTGAGTAACGTAACTTCCCTGAACTTCGTTTTGCCTTTGCAGAACTGCAATAATAACTGCTTTCAGGAGACGTTACGAGGATGTTTAAGGGCTTATCACAAGGGCTGACGTGATGTGTTCAGAGATCCATGCTGCTCAAATAATTTTCCTCCTTTTTTCCCCCTTGTTATGATTGATCAGAGTGTCAAATATGATTGTGAGGTTTTGAGTTTTGGGTGTTCAGAGGATAAATTGTTAACAGAAGTACAGAACACACTCATCAGATCACACCTGGAAGAAAATACAGTGAGTTCTCTTTTTAACCTAATGAGTTTGAGGAGAGATGTCCTGGATGTAGTTGGCAGTGGTGGGTCTGGAATTTGGGCGAGAGATCAGAAAAGGCGCTTTGGTTCAGGAGCGATGGTGAGATGGTAGACCAGATTTCCTGGGTAGGGGGAGGTGGTGGGGGAAGCTCTGATATGCGGCATGTGCTGATTTCCATGCTCTAAATACTCCCATTGTGGCCAGTTTCAAGTTACCAAACCGGTTTGCAAAATTCCTGCCTATTTCCCATTCAGCTCCCTCCAGCTGGTGCCTGCTGGCCCTGGAACACACTCCTAGCTGAGTCCTTTACTGAGGCAGAGAGTGAGAGAGAGAAATCTTTTCACCTTGCACTAGGTCCTCCTGCCTACAGGATACGTTGAGATTTTTTGTTTGTTTGTTTGTTTTGTTTTTGTTTGTTTTATATATTTTTATTGAAGTGTAATCAGTTTACAATGTTGTGTCAATTTCTGCTGTAGAGCACAATATTTTAGTCACATAGGAACATACATATATTCATTTTCATATTCTTTTTCACTATGTTGTTGCAAGATATTGAATACAGTTCCCTGTGCTATACAGTATGAACTTGTTGTTTATGTATTTTATGTACCTTAGTTAGTATCTACAAATAATCAGAAACAGACTCACAGACAGAAAACAAACTTATGGTTCCCAGGGTAGGGGGAAGGGGGTGGGAAGGGAGAAATTGGGAGTTCGAGATTTGCAGGATACATTGAGTTAAAGGTCTTTTGCAATGAATCCCTATTTCTGAGTGTCTGTCCATAGTTCTCACCTTTTTCTGATGTGAAGTGGAAAAACTGACCATCTCATGTCCACTTCTTTTAAAGATGGCCTCGGCAGTGCCGTAGTTTATCTGTCCTCCTGTTGACGTGATGCAGTTTCTTTATCCTTTGATGACACAGAGGCTGCTCCGTCTAGGGATACCCACTCGGGGCCTCAGCCTGGGAGGGGAGCAAGCATCACAACCTCCCGCTGTGAGAGGAGCAACTCTCTCCCTCACTCTCTGGTGCGTCTTCCAGCGCTGGGGTCCCGCCTCATTCCTTGCCAGAGTAGAAAGGAACATTTCAGACTGAGTTCAGCATCTCCTCCCCATCCCATGTGCTGTCCAGTGCATATGTCTGTGTCTGCCTGAACTGCAGGTATAGACAGCTCGTAATTCTTTTTCCACGGGCAGCTGGGATGCCGACAAACCATGGGCTGAGGCTGACCCTATATTTAATACCATCGAACTCTCTGTAGCAATAAGTGTATTTTGTCAAGAGTTCATGGGGACTGTGGGGAGGGTAGAGCTCAGTGGCAGAGCACGTGCTTAGCATGCACGAGGTCTTGGGTTCAATCCCCAGTACCTCTATTAAAACAACCCCCCAACCCTAATTGCCTCTCCCTCCCAAAAAATAAAAAGAAATAAATTAAAAAAAAAAAACAAGATTAAAAGAGGAAGAGTAGGTGGGAACTATTCTTAACACATACTCTGTTAAAGGTACATTTCCAGAAATTCTTTGTCCTAAAAACAGTATCAGAAAAGAGCTTTTCGCCCAGACGTTCTTTCAACATTATTCCAGCAAAATAAAATTAAAATAGCTTATATGCCCACACTTCCATAGTAAAATACAACATACCCACTCAAACAATATTATGTAGCCTTTACAATTATTTATGAACAACTTTTCAGTTCGTATGAAACATTTTTATATTATACTGAAGTATTATACTTACTGTGTTAACTTCGTTAACCACGTGGAAAGAAAATCATTGGAAGTAAGTTTCTCAAACTGTTAACAGTGATTTTCTTTTGGCGGCAGGAGAAGACTGTGGGTGGCTTCTTTCCTCTTCACTCTGCACTTAAGAGCTTTTCCTAAATTCTCTGCACAAAAAGCAAACAATGTCTTTCGCAAATTCTCAGGGATCCAGAGATTGTATTTATATTCCAATATCATTGGTTTATCCACTCTAGGTTTTTTTTTTTAATTAGAAGTACATTTGAATTCTATAGTCATATTACTTCTTTTATTTAAATTTTTTTCTAGGGGGGAGGTACTTAGGTTTATTTATTTATTTGTTTTAATGGAGGCACTGGGGATAGAACCCAGGACCTCATGCATGTTAAGCACATGCTCTATCACTTGAGCTATACCCTTCCCCAGTCTCTCTTTTTTTTTTTTTTTGAATTTTAATCTTTCCATGGGTGTATCATAGCTAAATTATATTTTTAAAGTGTGCAAATACTTGGTCAGTTTCTTTGCTGTCCAAGTGAGAAAAAAAGGCCAGAGCCAAGTTTTGCTCCAAGACACCTGGCCTTACTGAGCCTACGACACATTGAAATCGGCAAAAGCCCAGTATTTTGTAAGAACTGTTTTTTTCTCCCAGGGAGAACTCTCTTTTCTCAACACTGGAATGGTATTTACTGTGGGCTCCCTTCCTAACGACCCCCAGCATGGTTGCTGGGCCCCCTCCTCCTAAATCGTCCTCTTCTCCTGCTCCCACCATGTCCCACTGTCCTTGGACCACATGGAGAGATTACAAAGTTGCTTCATATAGTCCAGGTGTCTCTGTTAGGTAGCGTGTCACGTGCTTCTTTAGGATGTCGGCATTTGTGCCCATGTCTCATCTCTCTTCTTAATCTGTAGACATTTTGAAGAAAGGACAGTATTTAACTTACCTTAGCACAGCCCCTTTCCCTGTTGGGGTGTCCATTGACCATTCATCCAACGTGTAATTGAATGAGAAGTGACAGAGTAGTGATGAGCACAGACCCTGGGGCCAGACTCCACCACCTATCAGCTGTGTGATGTCAAGAAGATTACTTACCCTCTCTGAGCCTCAGTTTCCATCTGAAAAAAGATGATAAAAAGAATACCTACGTTACTGAACACAAAGTAAATAAATACAAATAAAATTAACCCAAATCTTCTTTGAATCTTACATACAATGTCATAGAAAAAAACTGTTTTCTAAATCTACATTCACCCTGCAATATGAAAAATTTCCTTAAAGACAAAAACTCAACACAAACAATTGCAGTAATTCAACCTCAAACTACTTCCTTCAGGTGTTTTAGCCTTCTTATTCCAGAATTTGGTAAAGAAGTCTATTATCCGTGATGATTGTCTAACCTTTGATCATATGCCTTTCATCCTTTAGATATTTAGACTAAGCAAGTCCAGACGATTTTTTTTTTCCTATCTTGGGTCTATATTGTCTTTCTTTTTTTTAGTTCTTAAAACTGGTATTTCATATTTGGAATGTTTGTCCTATCTTTCCTTTTTATTGAAATGTAGTTAATTTACAATGTTCTGTTAGTTTCTGGTGTACAACGTAGTGACTTAGTTTTATATATATATATATATATATATATATATATATATATATATATTCTTTTTCATATTCTTTCCCATTATTATACTGTCTTTCTTGAAGTGCCCTGATCAGATGTGCAATATTTGAGATGTAAACCCTAGTCCCCCAATCTCTTAAATAGAAAGATGATTAAATCCTAATGGCCTTCGATATTATACAACTCATCTTAACAGTCAGTTGCTTTATATAAGACAGCATGCATCTTTAACAATGATGGAAACAGGAAACAGGAAACATTGATGCTACTTATTAACAGTATTTACGATCGATAGGACCTACATGTTCTGAAAGGTCCCATTTTACATTCTTTAAAGAAGACTTTGTGACTTTCTACCGAAAGGGTTTGAAGAGGAAGACTGGGAAGGGTCCTGAGAGCAACTTCCTGAAGAGGGAAAGGCCAGATGATATCCCGGGGTCTCCAGCATCCGTGATAGTGCAGTTCTCTTTTCCTCCCAGGGACTGGATTCTGTAACGAAGCACCTTATTTTCTGGAGTCAGAATGCGTCTGTCTCCACACAATGCAGAGAACACGTGCTCATCAAATCAAAGGAAAGCGTTGACCACTGCGACCTGTGAACATATTTCTCTGCTTGTCTCGGGAGGACAAAGTTCAAATCTCACCATTAATGTGGTGAAAATTACCAAATTGGAAAACACTCGTATCATCTTTCTGTATCGATTCATCCTCCGTTTGTAACGTCAGAACAAGAGAGGGAGAGGGTAATAATGGCCACATGGGCTTTTTCCTTGTGGCTTCCAACCTGCCTTGCATTTCAGACTGTACGTTGGGGTATTTGGAGCAGAGAGGAGTCCACAGGGTGCAGAAGAAAGTAAAGGCTTGGGATGTCCACTTGGTATTAAAGGAATGCTTTTGTAAGCAAAAGAAACAAAACAAAACAAAACAAAACCGTGTTTGGTAAAAATGAGTGTGGTTTTCCCCTGCTTTGGCATCTGCTTGCTTTCACAATGGACGCAGTGTTGTTCTGTACCTGGTAGGTGGCCTCTCTATGTATCGACAAGGCGCTGCGTGAAAATGTGCCTCCTTATGTCGGAGGGAAATTTGCTTTCCCCTCTTTTCCCTGCTCTTCTGTGCCTCCCTTTGTTCTAATCATCCACGGGAGGAGAAAAGCCAGGGATCCCCGCAACCATTTCCTTCTCCAGCCACTCTTTGGAGTTAATAATTCAAATGGATCTTTTACAAACTCCCATTTTATTCTTAGAAATGGCCTTATTGCTAACAGCCTGCTCTCCAGTTGTACTTTATCAAGCAGCAGATCTGTTGTAAAATGTGATGACTGGATTTCATCTGTTTTGCCACCCCCTAAGAATTCATTGCCCACAGTGCTTCCACTGCTGTTATAAGAGACGGTTTAATTTTTGCGGTACATTGATTGATAACTGGGCTCCCTGGTAACATGGTCTTCCTTGAATAGGACTGCTGTTTTCTAGGTCTCAGATCCCCTGAAGATGCTACATAACTCCCTGTATGAAACAAATCTTCCACACCCTAATAGTAATATTCCCGGTCCCCAGACGAACAGATAAGCACACAAGTGCCTACAGGTATCTTCATGCCTGCAGCTGTCACAATATGGGAGGGGAAGCCCCCCTACCAGTCTTAGGTATGATGGAACCTCAGACCCAGAAAGACAAACAAACAAACAAAATCGGAAGACTTGCCACGATTCTGAAAAGTTGTCTCAATGGGTCTCTGCTGACCAATAAAATTGCAGGTACTTCTTTCCTCCTTGACTAATTTTCTGTTGCTTTCAGGTGAGCTATGCAGAATCCCTGCTATGTACCTTCAAATTTTTTTTAAAAAATAATAATAACCACAAAAGGGAAGCAAACAAAAATTTGCAAAGAGAGAACTGTAAAAGTCAGGAAAACAAAGGGCAGGAGATTCAGGTGATGTGAAGGGTCAAACCAGGGGACCTGTCTGGTCATCAGCTTATGAAAACCCCATTTTTAAACAAAACTTCACATAATTCTCTGATACAGCAAGGTCAAGAAACTCTGTTTTTACATGTTTACAATGATGTAGGTCCTACAAAATCAATGCTACTGGATAGTGAATTTGCTATGCTCACGGCATGGAAGAAAGTTGAGGGTTTGGTAAAGCTTCAGCAGGAAATCTAGTACAAAGTGAGTTCTTAGCAGCCTAACCTGCTGGATGAGTTGGGTGAAATCCATTCCTTCCCAACCAGGTGTATCCAATGACCAGTACATATGGGACCATGGTCAAGTTGGAAGGTCGTGGGTTCTAGTCTGACACCTTGTATTGCGTTAGTAATGATCAAGCATGGTCTCCTGTGACCATTCTTGTATCCTTTCCCAGAGCAAGTCTTACGCTATCTTCTTTTTATATGGATGAGTGAGATGGGTTAGATAAAACTCTCTCTGTGTTTACTGAGCACTATCCATTGATTCAACAAATATCAATTAAGCACCTACTATGCTTCTGGCATTGGGAGCTGGGGGTTCTGTAGTGAACAAGACAGACAAAACTTCTGCCCTTGCAGATCTTACATTTCAGTGAGTGAGACAGATCATAAACAAAAATATCAGTAAATGACAAGTTTGACAGTGTTAAGGGCTAGTAATAAATAAAGGAGGGAAGGAGGAGTTTTAGACAGAGAGGTAAGGGTAGCCTCACCGAGAAGGTGGTTGTAAGTAAAAACCTGTAGAAAATGGGAGACCTAGCCATGCGGGTATCTGGAGGATGAGGAATCCAGGCAGAGAGAACAGCAGGTACAAAGGCCCTGGGGCCGGGGCCTGCCTGGCATTTTTGTGGGGGAAAGGAAAAAGCCTGGGTACAAGAATACAGTGAATGAGAGAGTGAGTTATAGGAGGTGATGTCACAGAAGTTATGAGGACCATACCATGTAGGACTTGGTAAATCATAGACAGGACATTGGCTTTTGACTTAGGTCCCACGGGAAGCTAATGGAGGGTTTTGTGCCAAAGACTGAAATGATCATATTTACCTTTTAACAGGATCATTCTGGATGTTATTTTGCGGAAAGGTCTTAGAGGAGAATCACTGAATGGGATTCAACCATTGCATTGAACAGTACAGGGGTCATCAGTAAGTTTTTTTCTTTTTTAAAAAAGTTTTCTAAATAGGGGGAGGTAATTTTAGGTTTTATTTGCCTATTTCTTTTCTTGAATAGAGGTACTGGGAATTGAACCCAAGACTTTAGCATGCTAGGCACGCACTCTACCACTGAGCTATACCCTCCCTCCATCAGTAACTTAAAAACAAAGTTTTTTTTAATTGAAGTGTAGTTGATTTACAGTGTTGTGTTGGTTTCAGGTGTACAGTGAAGTGATTCAGTTATGAGTATATATTTATATTCTTTTTCAGATTCTTTTCCATTATAGGTTATTACAAAGTATTGAATATAGTTCCCTGTGCTATACAGTAGGTCCTTGTTGTTTATCTATTTTATGTTTAGTAGTGTGTACCTGCTAATCCTAGGCTCCTAATTTATCATCAGTAACTTTGAGAAGAACCTAATTCTGTTGGTCTTAAGGTCTAAATAATCCAAGGCCACCTCATCAAGCTCTATGGATTAAGTAAGGAAATGAGTTCAGGTGTGAACAACTTGTTCAAATGCAGACTGGAGACAGAGCAAGATACTGGTGAAGAGAGTTCTAAATTCCTTACCAGCACCATCCTACGATCTAAAGTATGGAAATGATGTGATATTTAAGACAAACAAATAGGCAAACAAACAAACAAACGAAAAAACAGAACATCATCCAAATGGGATTACCACAGTACTAGGCTTCAATAGAAACCATGACAACGGGGAAAAGAGGCCTCGTAGAAACTTTGTGCATGCGTGTGTGTGCGCGCTCTTTGCTTTCTCAATACATTTATCATGCTGGCCTTGGCAAGAGCACAAGCTAGGGAAAAATAAATAGTGATTTCTCATCTTTTGGAAAAAAAAAACACCCACAACTCGTCTAATGTAAGTGGTTAAAATCCTCTCTAGATTTACCCATTTAAATGTAAAAATCCAGTTTTTTAAAAAATGAATGGGGTTGCAGTTGTGTGGGCGGATTTGATCGGAGAGATTTATGCTACAAGGGTGGAGGCTAATCTTGGCTGAGACAGATGCCAAGCCCATCCTTGATTTTTAGGAGGCCTCCAACTCGGCCTAAGTAGAACAAGAACCAGTCAAAGAGGGAGAGATGGAGGGGAGTGAGCCGATTAATTTTCAGATTGAAAGGACGTAGACCTTTGCCCCATAAAATTCAGGAAAGGCAAATGCACGTGAAAAATAATGATGGCTCTGTCTGGTATATTTGGGACTGCCTCTTTCGCCGTCTCAGCGAACTGAAATACAGTCTCTTCAGAGAAAACTGTCACAAAGCTCACTTAGGAAAGGAGGCATGGTCCTGCCCTGGAGGGCGGGGGGGGCCCTCAACATACTGATTCCTATTGGTCATCTGAGTTCCATTTAAATTAGGGACATCAGACTTATTGACCCATTGCTGACCAATCTGGGAGTTGGGTGCAATGGGGAGGGTAAAAACAAAGGTAAAAAATGCACCACAAGAGGAGCAAATCACTGAATTTTTAAAGTCTTTTAAATGCCCCCCTCAGGAGTGGTGGCTTGAGAGTGAGATACAATAAACTCCCACCCTCTGTGGTCGTCAGCTCTAAAATCTCTGCATCTGGACTTTTAAGCCAGCCTGACGGGCCTTCACACCTCAGAGGCAATGACCCAAGGGCGGCCGACAATCCCCGGGATGCTCTGTGAGTGCAGGGCATTGTTCTTGCCCCAGCCCTTCTCTGTAAGACCTCCCACTCTCCTCCCACTCTGCTCAGTGTGTGTGCTTACTCCAAGGTGTCCAATTCTCCCAGCTCCTTCACCAGGGTGACTCGGAGACAAGGCTTCGTTCCAGCTCCTCCAAGCCCTATGTCTAGTCCTAGCTCTCTTGCAACGGAGGGGAGGAGATTAGACATGCGGGGACCATGTTTTCAGGATGCAGCACAGAATCACATCCACAGGCTGGGAAGGATTTTATTCCCTGTAGGCTCAGTAGTACAGAAACAGGGTGAGGGATGGCAAGGCGGTTTCCAACCATGAATTATTCCGGAAATGGCTCTGCCACCTGCTAAACACCTTCCTTTCTTCTGGTAAATTCACTAAATAATTCACTATGCATCATAGTTTTTTCTAGTGTGATGACTTAAGGAAGTTACCCTAGTTTTGTTTTTGTTTTTTGTTTTTTTTCAGGGGAGGTGCTAGGGATCGAACCCAGGACCTTGTGCATGCTAAGCACAGGCGCTCTACCACTGAGCTATACCCTATGTGCTGGAAGTTGCCGTATTTGGGAATTTTTCCAGAAAACTTGCTCAGCTGAGCGAAAACCAGTATTCTGTTTCTTAAACTGAGGTATCTGAAGACCTTGCAGTATGAGGAAGTGAGAATGATATTTGCATTGGTAACTGTCTTAGGTCAGGACCTCAGAAGCAGAGCCTGAGATGAGGATTTGCATACAAGGAAGTGCTCCCTGGGGAAACCAGCTGAGGGAGCGGAGGCATCAGGACCAGAACAGGGAAGAAGCAGTGACGGGCGAGCTTCAGGCTCACAAGTCCCATTGCAAGAGCTTTAGCCTCATCCTAAAAGGGCGCCCCTGTGGGAGCTGACTGTCTCCCAGGAGGACTTGCAGCCCCCGTCACTGCAGATGCCCAGCCCAGGGCCACGGAAACCTTGGCTCCAACAGCCCTGGGCTCCTCCTCCCAAGGAGAGTCACGTGCAGGGCCATTGGAAGTAAAAGCCAAGGAGTAGGAAGGAATGCACAGAAATGTCAAAGGAATTCAAGAGGCTCTGGGCGGGGCAACATTTACTGAGCCTTTTGGTGCCAAGAAAGTTTTTTCTTCATGGAGTCTATCATTTCGTCCTTGCAATCCCCCGATGAATGATCTCTATGTTACATAATAAGGAACTGAAGTGTTAAGTAATTTGTAAGACTGTTCAGAAAAGGTCAGCGGCAGAGCCAAGACTCAACTCCTGGTCCATCTAAAGACCATGTCTTTTTCTCCTGGCCTTTTCTAAAGACGGGTTAGTTTTCTTTCTTCTTCTTATATTCCTTTCTGGTCACTTCTTATATTCCTATTCCTCTCCTTTTTTTCCTATCCTTTACTTTACCCTCGTTTAATTATATTCCAATATTCCTTTTGGTTATATTCCATAACCACAGTGAGGGATTCAGTTCAGGAAAGGATGAGGAAATTGGGGGATAGGGTAGATAGGAAAAACAGAGATGATAAAACAATTTGTAACCAAGAAATATTATAGCAAATGAGCGGGAATAATTCTGTGGCCAGGAGAAGGGAGGAAATCTAATAATATCTTGAAGTTCATGAGAGGTTTTAATACAGAATAGATTGACCAGCTGTGCTCAAATATCATAGAGAAGTCTAAGAGAGACGCCTCCTTGGTCTTATAGGGGGAGGACTTTATGTTGAATTAAAGCAAGTGTTCCCTGGCCATAATGGCTATTGAGTGCTAGAGCGAAGTCCTGTAAATGCAAATGAAAAAGAAAAGAAAAGAAAAGGAAAGAAAGGAGGAAAACTAGAAAGATGCAAGCCCAGACTGCTGCTTTGTGCAAATGTATGAGATGTTACCTTGAACACAGCTGCTTCACACCTGCAACTTCGCACAGAGTGGGAGCTGTGAATTAAAAAAAAAAAATAAAAGCAATGAACTTCACTGGAGCTGAAGATGACCCACCAGAAACTGTCACGGAGTTTGCGCTGGGGAAGGGGTTCCTTCTGGTCTGGTCTAGTAATTCGCTTCTCAATGGGAACATTTTTGTTTTTCCACTTTTATCCCTTCTCCCCCAAAGACAAGATCACAAATGCTATTGCATATATATAAAAGGGCATTTTACAAAGAAATACAGAGAAGTGCCATTGTTGACGCTACAGTGCAGTACGGAGCCATTGACTGCTTAGGCAGCAGAGGGAACGGATCTTGTGAAGTGTTACCTGTCTGTAATCATCTGCTATTTTGTTGTTCTCTGTCCATCCACTGCTCCTGCCCCCGATTTTCTGTGTAAGATGATGATGGAGATTTCTTAAATGTTAACATATATTTACATATTCAGTGGTGTGTGTGTGTGTGCTGTGCACTGCTGTCAGAGTATGCCACTCACTATTTTATAATGGGGCATACACTGAACATTCATTTAGAAGTCACTTATGATTATATCTTCCCCATAGAAACTCTGTCTTGGATGGACTTCTGTTTTGGGACAGAATCCATTGCAGTCACATCAATACACTTTTTGTGTGTGTGAGAACCACCATAAGTTTTTTTTTTTCCCATATGTGTATTACAAGCATGTGCATTTACTTTTTTATTATTTATTTATCAACTTATTGAAGTAGATGTTGTGTTAGTTTCTGGTGTATAGCAGAGTGATTCAGTTGCACATATATATATATTCTTTTTCATGTTCTTTGCCATTATAGGCTGTTGCAAGGCATTGAATATAGTTCCCAGTGCTTCCCAGTAGGACCTTAGTGTTTATCTATTTTATATATAGTAGTTTGTATCTGTAAATCCCAAACTCCTAATTTATCCCTCCCCGCCCTGTAACCATAAGTTTGTTTTCTATATCTGTGAGTCTGTGTCTGTTTCATAAGCAAGGTCATTTGTGTCATTTTTTAAGATTCCACATATGAATGATATCAGATGGTATTTTTCTTTCTCTTTCTGGCTTACTTCACTTAGAATGACAATCTCCAGGTCCAAATATACTTTTGAAGGTACTATTTGTTAGCTGCATTGTGACTTAAATGGCTACTTCTGAGCTAGTGTCGGAAATCGATCACCATTTAGACCATACTATCTCTGAGAAAATAGATTCCAGTTTTGATTTCGGACCACAGGACTATTTCCATCCTAACATACCTCTCAGTGGAGGCTTGCAAGGGGATTTTCTATACACTGGGGGAGGCCAGTTGCCCCCCGATGTCCACGGCTGCTCTCCCTTCAGCCAGAATAGTGATTTGTTCTCTGTAAAAGAGAACTCCCCTGCCTCCCATTTTAATACCAGCCATTCACAGGACTAAAGAATTTGTGCAAGAGTGACAATTACTATTACCTATCATGCCTCAGACACTGTGACTCCCCGTATTACATTACCTTCTGTCGCTTTCATAATAACTCTGGGGGGGTAGGTGTTATTTTCACCATTTTACAGAAGAGGTAACTGCCTTTAAAAAGTTAACTTGCCTAAAGTCTTATAAATAATAAATGGTGGAATTAGGTGGAATCAAATGGAATTAGAACTCCACACCACCCAACTTCAAAGCCTAATCACATCATAGATGTTGTAGCAGACATTTATTTGTTGGTTTCATCCCTAATACCCATTCTCCCTTATCATTATTTTCCTCTGGAAAATCTACCCTCCCACCCTGTCCCCCAACCCCATGGAACAGCCATTTAGTTTGTGTAGAAGTGACCCCACGCTTCCCTTGGAAGTGAGCTTAGATTGACGTAAGCCAACCACTATAGCCAATTCCTCATGGCCATTTCCCCTGCCATACTGCTTTGTTCAAAAATGAATAGAAAAAAAAAAAAAGAATACATTCTATTAAGAGCCAATGAAATAGAATGAGATGTTTGCTGGTCTTCTGGGAATGAGGCGCTCCCCTTTTTAACTGCATTGTATAAAGGAGGTGAGTTCTGAAATGGTGGCAGCATTTTCTTACCTACAGGAGAGAGCATGGTTCTGCTGGAGTTACCACCAGGTAGAGCCCGAGTTTGAAGCCACTGGACAAAGGGAATTCAGGCTCATACTGACAGCCATTGAACTCCTGGATCAAGCCTTACCTGAAGTAAGCACTGCCCTTGGACTGACTGCAAACTTAGTTGCTCAAACTACCATTTGTAGTTTTAGCCACTTGATGTGTTTTGTGCTACAAAGGGTTGTAGGTGACACAGGCACTCTGGTATGAGTAGAACTGACTTCCAGAATCACATTCCTGAAACAATTCAGCAGCCTAATAATCAAATTAAATTTCATTCAGGCTATTCTCACTAAGTGAGAAAAGTTGTCCCACTTAAAACTTGCCACAATTCTGAACAATGCAGAATGAAAACAAAGAATATTTTGGCTAAGGATTTTAAGTTAGGCAGAAAGAAATTAATTAAATGATGCCATCCTGTGATAATTCTAATTAATCAGAGTTTGAATTTCAGAGGAATAACAAAAACTGGAGTCTGGGTTTATGTTTGAGGGGCAAAATTCTGAAATTATTTACATATGCTTAATTTAAAACATGTAAATGCACATTGGTTTCTCATCTGAGGCAATCTATTAGTATATCTTTAAAATTCTTTTTTTGTTCTTTTTTTTAAGGGGGAAAGGTAATTAGATTTATTTATTTATTGGAGGTACTGGGAATTGAACCTGGGACCTCATGCATTCTAGGCATGGGCTCTACCCCTGAGCTATACCCTTCCTTGCCATTAGTATATCTTAAGCAACATGCATTTCTCTTTATCTTGATAATTGCTCATTTTGCAGAAATTATCATCACTATACCTTCCCTTACATGTGATAAAATTCCGCAGGGGTAATTCTCAAGGTGTTTTATGGATCACGACGTATAAAGCCAAATGCCTATCATCCCCTAGATTGAGGAACTGAGTCGGGGAATGGCTTGAAGGAGACAGCAAACAGTACAGAGAAAATACGAAAGTGTAGGAAGAAACAGAGGATCATTTCGAAGGTCATTCCACTGGGAAACCAGCGATTTGAAGTTCCAGGATCCTTTACTGGCAGAGTCCCTTCTGAGGCTGTGGGGGAGGGAGGGGAGACTCTACTGATGTGTTCATACAGTCACAGGTTCTTCCAAAATTTTCAAAAACTAGACTTTTTAACTGATATTGGTTAAGCCCACTGTCTTTTCTCCCTTCTAATGCTCTCAGCCCTGTTATATTTACTTGGGTTGGGTAGAACTGGAATTACTACAGAAATCCTAGGGGATGCAATTTGAGAGGGTCTATTTATGTGGGCTACAGACACGCCCCTATTTAGTTAAGGAATTGCTAGCCACCTCCGGGCAGGACTGCCTTCCAGGAATCCTCATTCCATCCACTGTGCCAGCTCACCGGGCACTGTGACAACAATGCGCAGGGTCAGAGGTTTCATCATGAAATGGGTGCTTAGGGGTCCAGCACTAGAAGTGTACAGGTAGCGAGGTGAAATTTGGGTCAAAATGTACAGGAGTAGAAGTGAATCTATGGAAATTCTTCCAATTATTAGAAATGTAAAATTGCTAGTGGAGGACTGAGTTTTTACCAATATCAAGTCAAACAAAGTTTGCTCTCTTCAGCAATATAATAATGCTGCATGTGCAATTACTAAGATTATATGCAGAGGAAAGAATGAATTTTCTTATTTTCTTATAGACAATGCTGTAAAAGTTATCATAAAAGAGATGAACAAAAATTTTGCACACAAAATGTATTAAGAAGTGTAACTGGTGGATGAATAAATATGGACACCATTTTTTAAAAATTTTGTGTGATTGAGTGTTTTTCAGCTTTTTAAAGTTAGAAACATTTTCCAGTTTCTTATGCTATATGAATAATCACATCCCAACCTAATTTAATATTTTAAATCCTGTATTTTTGTCTGAAATTAACATCCTCAAATTAACATTCTTTAGACCCCAAACCCTTGGATCTGACCTTGGTCTGTCCAAGCTTTAGGTAAAAAGAAACTGGTTCAACATCTAGGTGAACCTTCTTACCGCCTAAGATTACAGCCTGATGCCTATTCGTGGGGCCACCATAGTGTTCATTGCCAGTCTGCACTGAAGGGCTTCTGGATTCTTGCACAAAAGGAAAGATCTAGTCTACTTATTTCATATTTAAAAATTTTTATCACCTTTACTGAGGAACAATTGGCATAAAACATGCAATGCATATTTAAAGTGTACTATTTGGTAAGTTCTGACCTACGTTTACACCCACAAAACTGGCAACATAACCAAGATAATGGCAACACCCTTCACACCCAGAGTGTCCTCATTCGTTTTTCTAATCTCTTCCTCCTCCATCTCCTCATGGCCCCTCCCATCCTCAATCAACCACTAATCTGCTTTCTGTCCCGGCAGGTTAGTTTGGAAATGTATACAAATATAGCCAAACAGTATGCATTTTTGCGGGGGGAGGCGGGGGTCCTGGCTTCTTTCACTCAGCATAACTCTTTTGAGCTTCACTTGTACTGTTTGTATCAATGGTTCATTCATTTTTATCTCTGAGTAGTGTTTCATTATATTGCTATGACACAGTTTCTTTATCCTTTTTTTCTGGGCTGAGCATTTGTGCTGTTTCTTGGTTTTGGCTAATACAGATACATTTAATAGGAACATTTGTGTACAAGTCTTTGTTCTGACATATTCTTTAATTTTCTTGGGTAGATATCCAGAAGTGAATTGCCTGGATTATACATTAGTTTCACTTTTTAAAGAAGACCATCAAATGGTTTTTTCCAAAGGAGTTGAACCCTTATCTGTGAAGATACTTTGGTTATATATTCAGTTCTGTGTTAAATACCCTATGTTCTCAGTCTGTCAAGATATTATTTCATAATCTCTTTGCTTTTATTCTCGCCATTGTTGGTTGTTAGTTTAGTTGCCAGTTGTTAGTTTAGTTCCCCTTCTTATGAAGGCAAGCTCTCTCTCTCTCTTTGTAATTGAAGGATAGTTGACATAAACACATACTGATTCAACATTTAAATAAATTATGAAATGATCACAAGTTTAGAAACTGTCACCATACAAAATAATTAGACTGTTACTATGTTTCTTATGCTGTATATTATATCCCTGTGACTTTCTTATTGTGTAACTGGAAGTTTCTACCTCTTAATCCCCTTCATATATTTCATTACCCACCCCCACCCCCTCCAGCAACCACAAGTTTGCTCTCTGTTTCTTCAAGTCTGTTTCTGTTTTGTTTGGTTTGATTACTTATTTTGTTTTTCAGGTTCCACATACAAGTGAGTTCATGTGTATTAGTCTTTATCTAATTTATTTCATTTAGCGTAGTACCCCTGAGATCCATCCATGTTTTTGCAAACGGCAAGATTTCATTCTTTTTTATGGCTGATATATATATACACACATACATACGTACATATATCTTCTTTATCCATTCATCTATCAGTAAATACAGGTTGCTTCCATATCTTGGCTATTGTAAATGATGCTGCAATGAACACAGGGGTGCATCTATCCCTTTGAATCAGGGGCTTTGTTTCTTTGGCTAAATACCCAGAAGTGGAACTTCTGGATCTTACAGTAGTTCCTTTTTTTTTTTTTGAGGAACCTCCATACTGTTTTCCATAGTGGTTGCACCAATTTACATTTCTACCAACAGTGCGTGAGGGTTCCCTTTTCTCCACATCCTCACCAACATTTGTTATTTGTAGCCTTTTTGACGACAGCCATTCTGACAGGTGTGAGGTGATGCCTCATTGTGGTTTTGATTTGCATTTCCCTGATGATTAGCGATGTTGAACATCTTTTCATGTGTCTGTTGGTCATTTGTATGTCTTCTTTGGAGAAATGTCTAATGTTTGTTTAGGTCTCCTGCCCATTTTTAATTGGATTGTTTACTTTTTTTCATATTGAGTTCTATGATTTATTTATATAACTTGGATATTAACCACTTATAGAATATATTGTTGCAAATATCTTTGCCCATTTGCCCTTTCGTTTTGTTGATACTTTGCTTTGCTGTGCAAAAGCTTTCTAGTTCGATGTAGTCATATTTGTTTATTCTTGCTTTTGTCACCCTTGTCTGAGGGGACATATCCAAAAAAATATTGCTAAGATTGATGTCAAACAGCATACAGCCTATGTTTTCTTATAGGAGTTTTATGGTTTCAGGTTTAACATTTAACTCTTTAATCCATTTTGAGTCTGTTTTTGTACACGGTATAAGAAAGTGATCTGGTTTGATTCTTTTGCACGTAGCTGTCCAGTTTTCACAATACCATATATTGAAGAGGCTGTCCTTTCCCCATTGTATGTTCTTGCCTCCTTTGTCATACCTTAATTAAACACATAATTGTGGGTTTATTTCTGAGATCTCTTTTCTGTTCCATTGATCTATGTGTCTGTTTTTGTGCCAGAACCATACTGCTTTGATTACTATAGCTCAGTAATATAGTTTGAAATCAGGGAGCATGCATTATACCTCCAGCTTTGTTCTTCTTTCTCAAGATTGCTTTGGCTATTTGGGGTCTTGTGTGGTTCCATACGAATTTTAGGATTATGTGTTTGAGTTCTGTGAAAAAATGCCATTGGAATTTTGATAGGGATTGCACTGAATCTGTAGATTCTTTGGGGCTATATGGGAATTATAACAATATTACTTCTTCCAATCCGTGAGCACAGTATATCTTTCCATTTATTTGTGCTGTCTTCAGTTTCCTTTGTCAATGTCTTATAGTTTCCAGAGTATAGGTCCTTCACCTACTTGGTTAAATTTATTCTTAGGTATTTTATTCTTTTGGATGTAGTTGTAACTGGGTTTTTCTTTTAAATTTCTCTTTCTGATAGATCATTATTACTGAATAGAAATGCAACAGATTTCTACATGTTGATTTTGTATTCTGCAGCTGTGCTGAATTCATGTATTAATTCTAAGAATTCTTTTGGTGGAGTGTTTAGGGTTTTCTATATATAGTGTGTCATCTGGAAGGAGTGATTGTTTTACTTCTTTCCAATATGGATACCTTTTCTTTCTTTCTTTTTTCTTTTTCCTTTGTCTTATTGCTGTGGCTAGAACTTCCAATACTATGTTGGATAAAAATGGTGAGAGGGTGTCCTTGTCTTGTTCCTGATCTGAGAGGAGATGCTTTCAGCTTTTCACTATTGAGCATGGTGTTAGCTGTGAGTTTGTCATCAATGGCCTTTATTATGTTATTATTATTATGAGGTTATTTCCCCTGTATTCCCACTTTGTTGAGAGTTTTTTTTATCATAAATGAAAGTTGAATTTTTAAAAGCTTTTTCTGCATCTACTGAGATAATCATGTGAATTTAATCCTTAATTTTGCTAATGTGGTGTATCATTTTGATTGATTTGCAGATTTTGAACCATCCTTGTATCCTTGGGATAAATCCCACTTGATCATGGTGCATGATCCTTTTAATGTGTTATTGAAGTTGGTTTGCTAACATTTTGCTGAGGATTTTTGCATCTATATTTATCACAGATATTGGCCTGTAATTTTTTTTCTTTCTTTTTGGCTTTTTGTTTTGGTTTGGTATCAGAATAACACTGACCTTATAGAATGAGTTGGGAAGAGTTCTTTTTTCTGGTGTGTTTTCTTTTTATTTAAATTTCTGCTTGTTTATTGCTAATATATAAAAATTCAATTGTATTTTTATATATTGATCTCTTACCCTGAAACATTAAACTCACTTAATAGTTATAGTAGTTTTTAAAAAATAGATTCCAATGAAGATTATGCAGAAACAATTATATTGTTTCTGAGTGAAAACAGCTTTATTTCTGCTTTTCCTGTCTGGATGCCTTTTATTTCTTTTTCTTGCTTTTTGCACTGCCAAGAAATTCCAATACAGTATTAAAGAGAAGTGGTGAGAGTGGACATCCTGCTTCGTTCTTCATCTTAGATACAGCTGTATTTACAGTTTTTCAGCTGTATTTTTGTGGACACCCTTTATCAAATTGAGAAAGTTCTCTTCTATTCCTAGTTTTCTAAGAGTTTTTATCTGGGATATATGTTGAAATTTGTCAAATGCTTTCTTCTGCATCTATTGAGATGTTATATAATTTTTCCTTATTTCATTTATTTGTGTTTTGTTATTATAAAGCTCATTGGTAATTTTCTATTGTTAAATCAACTTCACAAAACCTTGCATGTTTGGTCATGCTGTTTTATCTTTTACGTAGTATCAGACTTAATTTGCTCAAATTTTGGTAAGAAAATTTTCTTTTCAATCATGAAGGGATATTGGCTTGCAATTTTTTCTTGTAATGTCTTCATCTGTTTGTTTTATCAGGACAATTCTGGCTTCACAGACTGAGGTGGGAGTGTCGTCTCCTTTTCAATTTTGTGGAAGTCTTTGTGTAGAATTGATGTTATTTATTCCTTAAATCTTTACTAAAATATTCCAGTAAAGCCATCTAGGCTTCTGCATTTCTTTGTTGTATGTTTCTAAACTACAATCTTTACTTCTTTAATCAACAGAGAGCTATTTATGCAATAGCTTAAATAGTTTTTCTTGAATGAGTTTTGATGGTCTGCATCTATCAAGGAATTTGTCCATTACATTTAAGGTTCAGAGTTTCTTGGTGTAAAGTTTGTATATAGTATCATTTTAATATTTGTAAAGATTATAGTGATATTCACTCTCTCATTTCTGATGTCCATAATTTATATTTCCCCCTTTTCCCTGATTAGTCTAGAGATTTATTATCAATTTGACTAATCTTCTCAAAGAAGTTGATGAATTCTTTCAGCTTTCATACATCTGAAAAGTCTTTATTTTGCTTTCATTTTTGAAAGACCTTTTCACTAGAATTCTAGAATGGCAGATTTTTCCCTTTCAATATTTTAGAGATCTTGCTACACCATTTTTTTCTCTTGCATTGTTTGCAACAAGAAACTGTTAATTTTCCTTTGTTCCTTCGTACATAACATATCTTTTTCTCTGATTGCTTTTAAGGTTTTCTGTTTATCACAGGTTTTGATCAGTTTGATTATGCTATGCCTTGGTTTCATTTTCTTTATATTTTCTGTAGTTTCTCAGATTCTTGTGTTTTGGCTTTTAGCAAACTTGGAAAATCTTCATCAATAGTTCCTTCAAATATAGGTTTTGTTTTGCCTCTCTCCCCATTGTGAGTTCAATTACTCATACATTAGGCGACTTGAAATTGTCCCACATCTCACTGATGCTCTGTCCAGTTTTTTTTAAAGTTCTCTATGTTGCATTTGGGGTTGTTTCTATTGCTATGCCTTCAAAATCACCAATCTTTTCTTTCACAATGTCTAATCTAATGTTAATCCTAGAAAGTATATTTTTCATTTCACACACTGTAGTTTTCATCATTAGAAGTTTGATGTCAATCTTTTTTATATCTTCCATGTTTTTGCTTAACATTTTGAACATATGGAATATGGTTATAATAACCATTTTAATATCCTTCTCTGCTAAGTCTAACATCTGTGCTTAGTTCTTAATCAGATTCAATTGATTGATTTATCTCCTCATTATGGATCGTATTTTCCTGTTTCTTTGTGTGTCTGGAACTTTTTGACTGAATGCCAGACATTGTAAATTATACCTTGTGGGATGTTGAATATTCTTATGTTTGTATCAATACTCTCGAGCTTTGTTCTGGGACACAGTTAAGTTACTTGGAAACAGTTTGGTCCTTTCTGGTCTTGTTTTTAATAACTGTGAGGCAGACCCAGTGTAGTGTTCACTCATGGCTAATTATTCCCCACTGAGGAAAGCCTCAGCTGAGTATTGTGCTCAATGTCTTGTGAATTTTCAGGTTGTCAGTCTGCCTGTTGGGTATTGAGACTATTCTTAGTCCTGAGTCCTCACTGGACACTGGTACCTCTAATGCTTTTGGGTGATCCTTTCTCTGGGCTCAGGAAGTTCCCTCACGTGCATGCACTGATCTGTTCTCAGCTGAATACTCAAGGGGGACATGCTGTTGAAGTCTGCAGTGCTTCCTCTGAGCAGTGCTTTACTCTCTGGTGCTCTGCCCTGGGAACTACAGCTGCCTTGGTCTCTTCAGGCTCTCACCTCTGTCTCCTCAGCTCCAGGAGTTGATTGCCCTCCACCTGGGCTCTCCCTCTCAAGGCGTGGCCAGGAGACTCTTGTATGGTAGGAAGGTGAAGCAACATACAGTTCACTTGATTTATTTCTCATATCTCAGGGACCAGGATTCTTCATCACTTGAAGATCCAGTCTCTTCAAAACCACTGCTTTCTATTTCTTTGTCTAATTTTTGATTGTTTTAGGTGGGAGAACGCCTGATGCAGGTGTTCTTATTATTTTGATTTTTCTTTTTGGCTTACACTGGATTCTTTCAGATCAAGATTAAGGAGAAAAGAATCTTTCGAGAAACTCACAGAGAGACATCAGGGATGAGGCATACGTGTTTGGCCATTAAATTGAGCAGTGGGCCAGTCTCAACTTCAGTTTCATTAATCTGCTAAAGAGAAGGAAGAATCTACATGAAACTCACAGATTTTCAGATGATCAGATTAGCCACCATGTCAGGAGACTTGAGAGCTCTGCTCTGGAGAAACAAAATCCCTGACAGTTGTGGATGTTTTTGTAGCAGGAGACTTCTGTTATTTTAGCAAACAGAAAGCTGCATAAAAATGTCAAAAAGAAACTACCTTTGAAGAAAAAAATAGAAACTGACTCACTAAAGGGACCTGTTGGGAATAATTACCCAGAGCCTGTGGTAGATCGGAAGGGCTGATTTAAAGTTATTGTTTCTGCAAATTCTGCAAAAAACAAAAAAACAAAACAAAGATCTTTTTTCCCCCCCTGGCTTTGCTAGTAGTGGAAAAATTCCTCCCACAGCCATAATCTCATGTAACCAGCACAAGTGAATTTTTCTCTTGGTGTTCCTTAAACCTCCTTTTCTCTAATACAGAGCAATAATGGCTTATGACAAAACATTCAAAACTATCATTTGAAATAGTGTTTTGGTTTTTGATTTGCAGTCTGATGATGGATTGTAGGGGCTTTAGTTTGTTGGTTTCTTGCTGCTTTATGTCAGTAAAGCCTGAACTTTCTCATTTGATACCTGTTCAACTCTGAGGATGCTGATTAATTCATGGTGGAAAAGTATCAGCTTCACATATGTTCCTGAAATGCCCTCTCATGGGAGACATTAGATAAGCTTTGAATTAATTGAGGTAAATAAATATTCAATCCTTTGGATACCACCATACTCTCTTTCATTCAAAATATGTCTTCTCACTTGAACTTTATCACCAATAAAAATATATTAAAATTTAACTTAATGTAATCTAAAGAATTACTATATTATCTCTGAATTGCATCTGTGCTTTTCTGGTCACCTATATACTAATTGTTCTTTTTTTTCTCTGATGTACAGCAAAGTGATTCAGTTATAAATATATATACACATACATATATTCTTTTCCAGATTATTTTCCATTATAGATTATTACAAGGTATTGAATATAGTTCCCTGTGCTATACAGTAGGGCCTTGTTGTCTATCTATTTTGTATATAGTAGTGTTTAACTGTTAATCCCAAACTCCTGACTCATCCCACCCTCCTCCCACTTTCCCCTTTAGTGGCCATAAGTTTGTTTTCTGTGTCTGTGAATCTATTTCTTTTTTGTAAAGAGGTTCATTTGTATCATATTTTAGATTTCACATATAAGTTATATCATATGGTATTTCTCTTTCTCTTTCTGACTTCACTTAGTATGATAATCTCCAAGTCCATCCATGTTGCTGCAAATGGTATTATTTTATTCTTTTTTATGTTGAGAGGTATTCCATTGTACATATATACTGCATCTTCTATATCCATTCATCTGTTGATGGATATTTAGGTTGCTTCCAAGTTTTGGTTATTGTAAATAAGAACATTGGGGTGCATGTATCTTTTCGAATTAGAATTTTCACCTTTTCTCGATATATGCTTAAGAGTGGGATTGCTGGATCATATGGTAAACCTATTTTTAGTTTTTTAAGGAACCTCCACCCGGTTCCCTATAGTGGCATAGTTATTCTTAATTTATATAAATATACCTTTTATTGAAATCCAATCATTCCATTTAAAATTGAGAGATCCTTGTTGGGAAAGAACTTCAAATAGGATTTCAAGCAGATTTAACAACAGAAAAGTTAAATGTACCCACTAAATGTGAATAAACATGCAATAATTGACAGGCTTATTACTTTTTTACAGAAATCAATTCTATTTCCTGAGACTTGGAAGTTTCTAGGTCTTAATTCACATTAAGCTCTCAGGGCTGATGTCATGTTCTCTCCACGGTGTCTCCTTTGGGATGTGGACATCCCAGGTTGTTACAAGAATGGGGTTACCAAAGTTGTAATTAGATAAATACTGAGCATTGTTATGGGGTTAATCCCACTTGAGAAGCTCTGGAAACCCAGATGAGTAATTCCACCTCAGACTTATCTCACCCAAGGGGTAAATGAGCTGGAATTTTCATACTCTACTATTCCCCAGATGTTGCTTGAGAGTTGCTTCTGGAGGCCTGGAGGCATGAATTCCAGAAACTTACACTGTGTTGAACAGGTAGGCAAAGTGGGTTCTATCAGTTAAGGGACACCTCACCAAAACTGGTGCTGGAAGCTGGAAACTGGGCTGGATGCAAACAAATGCTCACAGGGAGGTGATAAAAGAGAGGCAGTGACACCATTGCTAAGAAAACTGTGCTCCAGAGACAGAGTGGAACATTCTAGACAAATGAGCGTCTATTAGACAAAAATGCAAGAAAAAAAAAAAAACTTGGTCTCTTGTGTTAGTTGGAATAGGGCTGGTTATGCTGTGGTTACAAAGCAACCAAATTGTAGTGACTCAATGCCACAAACGTTTATTTTTCACTCCTGGTTGTCAGGGGACCTCTGTGGATTGCATTAAGTTGAAGAGCCAAGTGGGTAGAGGAGTCACCACATCACACTTGGCCAATTGTGTTATCAGAGGGCGAAGTGAGGCCTTGCCTTGGCAGTTAAATAGTCTGAACTTGTGCCAAGTCCACTCACAAATGACTGCCCAGAACTAGCTTCATAATGCAACCTACTATGAGCTGTGCACCTGCCATCCACTGTGGATCTGGAAGAAGAGAGAAACAAGTGATTAATGACATCCCAAGGCTAACACTCATCTTTGATTGATCCATGACGTAAAGAAAAAAACGGCACAAAGGAATAGAAGAAAACATGTGTGAGTTTTGTACACATTTAAAGTGACTTTGAAGTAAGATACCAAAACCCAGAAACCACAAGGGAAAGAGATAGACAAATTTAAATGCATCAAATGTTGACAAAGTTTGACATGGCAAACATACCATGAAAAAGGAAAGAGTTAAAAGTCTAAAGAAATGTGTTAATGTAACAGAAGAGGTGCTAATTTTCTTAATATACCAAGAGCTCAATGAAAACAATTCAGCACCCAGAAGAAAATGAGCATGGAGAAGAGCAATTCACAGATAATGGCATTCATGTGGCCCAGAAATGTGTGACATCCAAAATAAAATAAAAATACTGCTTTTTAGTCATCATGAGCAAAAATGCAAATGTACAAGAGACTCAGGCGTTCTCATGTACTACAGATAGGAGTACAGAAGTTTGAACTTTTATTTGTATTTTTGAATACCTTTATTAACATTTAAAATGCACATCCTCTTTGACCTAGTAATTTTATGTCTAGGACTTTAATCTAAAGATAAACTTGAACAAATGCATCAGCTTTACCTACAAGTATGTTCAATGGAATATTATTTGTAATGAAGACACTACCCCCTAAAAAGCCAATTGTTCATCAGTAGGGGATTAGTTAAATGAATGATAGGACATACTTACAATGGAATATTATGCAGTCATTGAAAAGCATGAAGTAGATTTCTATGGGCTAATATGGAGAATATAGAATGGATTATTAATGAATTGTAGAATAGCAAAACAAAAATCTCTGGTGTGATCCTATTTGTGTTATGTCATGTATACTCGTAGAAAATGTGTAAAAGAATCCATGAGTGATGGTTAAGAGTGATCCTAGGTGAGCAGAGCTAATCAGACTCCCGGGAGGGAGACAGAGGCTACAGTGGATACTAATTTATTTTTTGGCCAAGAACATTTATTCTTCCTTTTTTTGAATAATTATGTTCTTCCTTCTCCCCCAGCTCACACACTTTGGGTTGCCCCTTGGTCACTGTGATTCTAGATGTAGAGTGTTAAGACCCACGCCTGATCAAACAGCCTATCCAATGCCATGGGCCACAGTGATTGCTCAGGGATGTTGTGACATGCCAGCTAGTCCCATGAGAGTAAGTCTTGGGACTTGTTTGTGAGCTTCTGGGAATATGAACTCTACTCTGGATGTGAGTCTGGGAAGACGTATGTTGGGACTGTTGCAGCATCTGCATATTACAAAAGATGAAACAGAACACAAGGAAGGAGTAGAGCTTACATGCTCAGAGCTAGATCCGTGGACATTTCAGTTAAATAAGAAACAAACAAATCTACACGTTCATAAAAAGAAGCCGCTCTTTTTTCTTGAAGCAACTTTGAATTAGGGCATAGCTGAGATGATTCTTTTCCTTTGCTTTAATATCCTTCCATTCAGTTTGAGTAAACATATGTCACTTTGGCAATTTAGTATATTTCATAAATAATAAGACTATTCATTTTTAACCATATTTTAAAAGACACGTACAAAAAGGCAGTTAGTTATATAAACTGAGATATTTCTAAATGTAATGCAAAACAACTGTTAAAAAAATAATGAGGTTGGTCTGTGGGTATTTATATGGAAAGATGCTCCGGAAATGGTAATAATTCAGGTTCCAGAAACCCATACAGAGCACATTTCTCTTTACAGTAAAGAAAAACTTTTTATGTGCATCAGAATCCTGAAAGCTATACAGCAAATTAAATCATTGTTTCCAAAGTATTGAGTTACGGCAGGGAAGTTCACTTCCTATTTTATACCCTAATATTTGGAAATCTTTTACCCCACCCTTAGGTGATAAAGTACTCCAATATAAGATTCATGTCATCTTTGAAGATGCTCTCCAAGTCACTTTGTTCATACTCAGTAACAAATAAATGTTTGTGGAGTGAACAAATAAGGAAAAAAAAGGAAAAAAAATCGAACGAATTAAGAAGGGGATTTTACCTCATAGAGTAAGGACTGTTCAGCAAGTTTTCTGTGTCCAATAGAGGCAAATTTCAAATATTACCAGTCCATAGGCTGTGAAGAATTAATTCAGCCACAAGACCCCAGTCTCTACCCTTGTTCTACTTGGTGCTCTGCAAATGAAGTTATTCTGAGAACAAGAAACATTCTCTGTTTTGACTCTGGAGATTTTTTTCACAAGTGTGGCTGTCAGGATAAATTAGGGTAGGACAACAGTAACAACTCTAAAATCTCTGTGGCTTAAAATAATAAAAAGTATATTTCTTGTGCATGCTACATTTCCAAAGCAAATTGGGTTGCATCTCAAAATGTGACTCTATGATCACAATGGAAAGGAGGCATCTTGGCAAATTGTGCCCTGTTTCTTTAAGTGGCCACCAAGAAGGTCTGCCCATCCAAGGTTTCATTGGCTTGTGCAAGTCGCATGACCACATCTCACATCAAGGAGGCGGGATGTGCAATCTTACCATGTGCAAATTCTGAGGAATGGTAAATGGGGTTTGTTTCTGTGTAAAATCATCCATGTGTACATACTTTTCAGCATCCAGTTTGGACTCCCTTCTCTTGAGACCTATTTCTTATGCCTGTATCATAACTTCTTGCCCATAGATCGTCTCCCAGAAGACAAGCTTCCTCTTATTCGGTGCCCACAACTGAGAGAGAAAGAGAAAGGATGGGGGTGGTGGCCACAGCTAAGCTACCTCTTAGCTACTTTCTTATTTCTGTTCTTACCATTTAAGCAAGTGATTACAGTGCAAGTGAATTCTGCTTCTCTTAGGTGATCATATTTGAGGTTCTATTTATTTCTTCACCTTGAGGATATAGAGACAGCACCTTTTACCTATTAGCAGTGAGTTAACCGTTTTCTTTAAAATAAAAATTCTCTGGACATTTTAATTGCTCTTTTCAGCAAATACAAAGCAAATTGGTACATTGCCATGTTCCCTGGGGTGAACAAGGGGCTCAATAAATATTCAGTGGGGAGACGCAAATGATTAAAATTACAAAATGCTCCCATTTGAAGAAGTGGATCTTGTTTCACAAGTTCTGAGTAATGAGAGCTCTAATTTCTTTTCGTTATCATGCATGATATCAAATTTATAATTTATTGTGAAATGGACTGCCCTAAATAGGCCGTGTTGCTATCTTCACTGCCAGATTTGAACTCTAGTAGACATAAACTCCATACTCATTTTTGACATTATTCTAACATTCTTTATTTTTGTTATTTATTTATATTTTTTAAAAAGTTAAAAATTAAAATATGATTGACATATAACATTATATTAGTTTCAGGTGTGCAAAGTAATGATTCAATATTTGTATGTGCTGTGAAATAATTATCACAATAAGGCTAGTTGCCATCTTTCCCCATACAAAGTTGCAACAAATATATTGCTTTTCCTTGTGATGAGAATTTTTAAATTTACTCTCTTGACAACTTTCAAATGTGCACTACAGTATTATTGACTAGAGTCACCAGGCTGTGCATTACATCCCCCTGACTTATTCTAAAACTGTAAGTTCTAACTTTTCTTTTATTCTTCTGACATTATTTTTGTTTGATTTGTTTATAGCAGAGATGTCCTTCTATATATTTTCTGTTCAAGTGTCATTTATTTATAATAAAACCACTTAAAGTTTCATTGCTAAATTCACGCCTTTAGTAGGAATACATTTGAAATGACCTTGGTAAACACAAATGGAAGTCAAAAAACACAAAGTATTATATTCTCCAAGAATAAATTTAACACTGTGTATTCCAGTCAGAAATAACAGGCCATATTTAACCCTGTCAAAAATGACTAAGGCTTCGCTTGGATAGCAAACTAATCCTTTGCAATATTGTTCAGTTGCAAGGAATGTATTTGCCTAACAGCATGGGCATGATTAATTAAATTATGATGTCATTATACAAGAGAATATGATTATATTTATAAATAATTTAAATTATGGGACAGTGGAAAAGGCAAGAAAATGTGTAAATTTTCAGTTTAAACTAAAATAATATACACAGGAGACAAAGTCAACAGATTGTAAAAAGCATTATCTCTGGGTGCTGGGATTAGAGGCTCCCTAACTATTTTAAATACTTTGGGACCATAAAATCCACTCATTTTATATTTAGAAAAACTTAAACTTTATCTGTTGCAAATCCCAAGAGGCTTTCTGTTGCTGTTTGTTGCTTTTACCTACATTGGTCAGATATTTCTTGGCTTCAGTTCTGGGCTTTTGAACCAAAAGAAGCTCTTTAGAACAAGAAAGAAGATACTAGAAGATAAACATGAAGGTGATCAAAAGTTCAGGAAATGTGCATTAAGATTATTAGATCCATCAGAGAGCTGGCTGGGTAACATTTAAGTAGACGTTGGAGTCTCACGGAGAGCATGATGTTGACCTAGGACATGGTGGTCACTCAATCATCATTTCTTAAATGATTTTTATTAAAAAAGTGAATGAATGGCCAATTATTATTCCTCTTCCCTGAGCAGTAAGAAAAATAATATTAAAATTATGGAAAGAGAAATCTATGCTCGGTATAAAGTGACATAAGTTTATTTAAAATATGGAAGGAATGGTATTTGCTTCTTCCAGAATGGGCTGAGGAAGAATTAGATAGTGGAAGGGAAAATTGGGGTGCTAATTAAGTATGATCTCACAAAGACCTGAATCCTGAGTTTCCATAAGGAATGGCCACAAAACCCCAACCCTGAGCAGTTGGTTTTCTAAGCCTTGAAAACTGGATGGATGGCAATAAGGTGTCTGGTTTTTGAACTCTGTATTTTGGATAAAACTGTAATTTCACAAAGTTAAGCATCATGTATGCAAAGCCCTTTAGCTAGGCTAGAGACTGAGGTTAAATGATTTTAATTTATTAACACCTCCAGAGAGAAACAGAGCTTTGAATAAATGTCTTTGATCTCCTAATGTTGGATCAAAAATTACTGATTCTTCAGGATCTGTTGAGTATCCACAGAGAGCTAATTTTCTTTCTAAAGCCATATTAGCAATATTCATGTCTTCACGGAGCGTTCTGTCTACTGTGAGTACACACACACTCATTATTTGTAGATTCTATGTTTGCTGATTAACCTGCTAAAATTTACCTGTAACCTCCAAATCATTCATTCATGGACCTGAAATTTCTTGTCAGCAGAGGTGCATGTTCCCAGCTAAGGATGAACAAGGCAACCTCTGCTTTCCTGTTTCGGCTTTCTTATTATAAAACACGTACTGTTTTTGTGGTCTATTTAGTGTCCCATTTTTTTTTTTGCAGTTTTGTGCTTTTGGTGATTTTGCTGTTTAACATGGCCCCTAAATACATCGCCAAACCCCTGAAGTACTGTCTAGTGTCCCTGAGAACAAGGCAGCTGTGATGTGTCTTGTGAATAAAATTACGTGTGTCAGATGAACTTCATTCAGGTGTGAGTCATAGTGCTGTTGGCCATGAGTTCAATGTGAATGAACCAACAAGACATATTAAATAGATGTCTTTAAACAGAAACATACATAAAACAATGTTACATTTTGACTGGTTGATGAAAATGTTGTGGCTCTTGGGCTCTCGGAATCCTAACCTTGTATTTCCCCTACTAATGCTTGTAAATGACAAAGGTTGCGTTCTCATCCTTTGCATTCTTATCTTCTGAACCCTAAAGTCCTTTCAGTTTTGTTGCCACTTTTCAGCTCCTAGGGCTGAGAAAGCCTCGGCTGCTGCCTTTGTACCAGATTCCACTCTGCAGGGCTTCACCACATTGCTTAAACACTTATCTGGAGATTGGTTCTTGTTACCTACAATGCTTGCATATTCCCTAAATCTGCCCTAGACATCAAGACATCAGTCTTCTCTGAAATATATAAGAAAAGACTGATACAAATTAAAAAAAGAATGACAATACCAAGTGTTGGCATGGATGCAAAACAACTAGAATTCTAATACTTTACTGGTGGGAATGCAAAATGGTTCAGTCATTTTGGAAAACAGTCTGACAGTTCCTCATTAAATTAGATGTACACTTACCATATGACCCAACATTTCCACTTCTAAGTATTTGCTCAAGAGAAACAAAAACAATTAGTTACCAGAGACATATATGCAAATGTTTGTGGCAGCTTTGTTCACAATTGCCCCAAACTGGAACTAACCCTAATGTCCATCCAATAATTAATGGGTAAAAAAATTATGGTATATCCATAAAACAGAATATTACTTAACATTAAAAAAGGAATGAAATATTGATCGTAATGGTTTAATGAAAGATGATGAAACCTGACTTGAACAGAAGTTATGAGAAAGTAGAGAAAGGAATGGATTTGGGGATGTACTTAAGAGATATAAAAATGGGAATATCTGTTAGTTGATTGGCTGTGGGGGATGAGGGAGATGGAAGACTCTGAATTGACTCCTAGATTCTAACATGGGTGCCTGAAAGTATAATCATCATCTTTGAATAAATCAGAAGTATAAGAGGAGTATAGAGTTAGGCTTGTGGTGAAGAATGAGGTGTTCAGTTTAGGGTCTGTTGAGTTCATATGTCCTAGCTATATCAAAATGGACAGACCAGGAAGGAAGGACCATGCTGGTGTCAAAGCAATGGAGGTCTAAGACTTACAGCCAACAGTGCAAGATTTCCTCCATTGGCTTCCATGTCATAAGTGGAAATGAACAGTAAGTAGCCTTTCCAAATAATTTATAATTATTACAGGACTACTCAACATTACAGAAATATTCCTGTTATGAAATTATCCCATCTAGACTAACCTAGGGTAGGGTTATAAAGGCACATTACCTTAACTGCTGATTGAATGCCTCCAATAGCCCATTAGATGTCTTGTAGGGATAAATGTTCTGTTGTCCCTGGAAGCTTGATCTTCAAGCAAGTTAGGAGAGAAGAGGGCAGTGTGCACCCTGCCCTGGGAGAAGTTCTGAAGAGGTGTAACAGCTCCATGTTAGGACATTTCCTTTCTCACAATTGGTTTTCCTGTAGATGATGCTGTTCCTAGCCCTCCACAGCTCTTCTCGATTGACCCTAGATACAGTTACCATGTATGCTGACTCTGCTGCCCCAACTCCTCTGGCTAGAGGTTGTACAGGCATAAGGCTCAGACCATTCTCATTTGTTGACACAGAGGTGGGTCTGTGGCCACCACTTGGGCCTAAGAGTCATAACAAACACATTCTACAACTAAACTTAACGATTTTGGAGTTTTCATCAAATGGTTGTTGATAACCTGGGAAAAGCCTGAAAGGGAGAGAAGAGTCAAGAGAGAAATCTGGGGAACACGACTACTTATGAGACCGGCAGAACAGGAGGTGTTCAGGAAGGAGATTAAGATGGAATGATCAGAAAAAAGAAGAGAATCAGGGAGAGGCCCAACAGAGCTGGCCCCTGCCTCCCTCTCCAAGCCATGTCCCCTCCCCTCTGGACCATTCAGTGTGTCACTTAAGACACACTGTCTTCTCGCCATGAGGTTTGGCTGGTCCTGCCTCTGAGCCTTTGCACATGCTACTCCCATTCCTCCCAGATATTTGCAAGTCTGATCCATTCCAATCATTCCAGTCTCAGTTCACAAGTCACCTGATAACCCTAAATAAAACCACACATCATGATCTGAAATTATGTCATTCATATATTTCTTTTTTAAATTACTTTTTTTTGTTTCTTTTTTCCTGCACTGGAATGTTGATTAAATAAGAGTCAAACCCTTGTCTTCTTGTTTATAGTAGTACTCCTAGGACTTAGGGCGGTACCTGCCACATGGTGGTCAGTAACTATTTGTTGAATGATCCAATGTTTCAAGTCAAGGAGCAAAGTGCAAAGAGATTAAAGAAGAGTCAATGGACAATGATGTCAAATGCAGGAGAAAGATCTAATAAAATAAAGAGGCAGCCAGCATTGGATTTGAAGCAATCCTTGTCCTCAACAGCTTTTGTTGATGACCCAAAGCATAGACCTCAGAAACGCACAAGGCATTTAAAAGCAGCATGCCATTCTATGATGTAAATGGTACATGAGTGTGGAGGCATCAAATGAGTGACATTATAAATACTTTTTAATTTACTCCCATCATAAAAGCTCAGAGGTTTACTCTGCTCTGGCCCTAAGCCACCCACTCACTGCTCTGGGAACAGGGAAGATGGTGGTATTATCGAACATTGTTTGAAGAAATGCCTTTGGTGCCTGCTGGCTTGCAAATATCTCAGTCATGTCTCTGTTTTCAAGGTGGAGGGGAAGTGTGATTGGTTTAGCATTTATTACTTTAAGGTCATGTGGTAACTGTTGATCATATTTGTCAGTTGTAAAACTTTGATCATCTTCATTTTAGAAAGAGATCAGTTACAGAATTTTGTGATCATCAATATGAAAAACAAGGTTTTTCCTTAGAAACAGTGCATTGAGCCCTATTATTCAGCTGGATCATGGGTTTTGATGGCTTAAATATGTCAGTATTTTTTAAGGAGCTTAACAGATATTGCTTCTGCCTTTATAAATTATTCAATGTTAAAGATCTTGCATTATGGGTGAGTGTGCATGGGCAGGGATGGGGGCAGGCAAAGTCTGGTCCTCGATATCATTTTCCCATTTAGGTGCCTTTGAAGACATCCTTTGCTTTATCCGATCCTCAGTGATCTCCATCCACAATGGCTATGACATTCCCTGTCTCATCTGGACCTCAGCTGTTGATCTACGCATGTTGCCATGGAGATAAGCCTTCTTCCGGTGAGCACAATCACAGGTCCATGGTGCTCCTGCTACCTCCAAGCCACACTTGACCAAAATCGATTATCTTCCTTCTCCTCTGCTGCAATGCGAAGCAGGAAATTCCCAGAGTGTCTAAAGCTCTACCTGCCTCAGAGTCCTCAGTGGTCGCTTTTTTTCTTAGGTTTTGCCTCTTTGGTTCAACCTAGATTTCTCCAGCTTCTCAGGGGTTTTGTCCTTCTGCCTTGGGCTTAGCCTAGGAACATGGACAGTGACCCTCTCTTGGGAGGACACTGATGTCTCTCTCTCGCATTGCATTTCCTTTGTTCCTACTTCAGTGACATTCAGGGAAATTTGTTTTCTAAATTGGCCGAGAGGACTTTGGAAAAGTCGTGTGCTTTGTCGTGATTTTTTACCCTCAATCTTTGGCTTGATTATGATTCCTTTCTATTTCCTCTCCTTCCTTGTTTAGGCTTTTGACTCCAAAAGCCTAGAAGCAACTCCCAGTTTTGCTTTCTGTGGCCCCACCTCTGCTCTGAAACAATTTGATGAAACAGCCTTGCTGACTGAACAGCGGGTAAGCCAAGGACGTGGTGAGAGACCACTTGGGGTGCGTGGGTGGGATCATGCTGTCCAATATTTTAACATTATTATTCCATCGTTCAATTAAATGTCAACTTTTTATTTAAAAAGAAGAGTTCTGTGTAGTCCAATTGTGTAATTTCCATTTCAATGCCTCGTGTTCGTTCTCAGCACATTCACAGAAAGATTACCGAGAATTCATAGGGAAAATTAAGGTAGTTAGGCAGCAGAACTGATCGATCCTAGAGAACCTTTCATTCTTGGATTGTTCTCTGACTCTGTCACTGAGGCATTCTTTGTGTTCTTGATATGTGAATATTTGCGGTGCTACTGTGATCTATTGCCCACAGCCTCTGAAGAAATGATAAAGGAGTGCATAAAATACACAAGGGTCCTTATGTGGTGATTTTTTTTTTCTCAGCCTCTCATGGCCTCCTTCCTTTCCCAAAGATCTAAAATATCAACCCTTAGCACACTGACACACACCCACACACACACGTACATATAGACACAGACACGCACAGGCTGGAGAGTCATTTGCATGAACAAACTCCTCTTTTATTTTAATCTTTTTAGTGGTGGGTAATTAGGTTTATTTATTTAACGGAGGTAATGGGGATTGAACCCAGGACCTCGTGCATGCTAAGCAGGCTGTCTACCCCTGAACTCTGTCCTCTTCCCAAACTCCTCTTTAAAAGTGCCAAAGCAATGCTTTACTCAATAGAAGTTTGTTTCCAAAGGAATCTGGGTTTGGATGTTGAAAGGAGGAAGAAAATCAGAGGATGAAAAAGAATCACTAAGCTGTACACCTGAGATTAATACAACACTGTAAATCAACTGTTCTTCAATTGAAAAAAGAAAACCAGAGGAAAACGAAAGAAAATAGAGGTTTGTATCACCATGGATCCAATATCTGCTCTCCTGTGTCCATCCCTCCATCTTCTCCTCCTTTATCTGCAGTACAAGAACTATGTTACAATACACTTGGGCAGCTCTGGAAACTGAGCTGCAAATAGTTTACAGAGCTGGAGAGGTGGGGGAGAGCTGGAGGATGATGGAGCATTAAAGGATGCTGAGGAGTTGGGGGATAATGAAAAGCTGGAGAATGAGGGAGAAGGAGGGACCAGCAGAGGTGGTTTTATTTTTTCGAGGATGACATATTGCAACAGAGAAGTCATGGGATTGGTGGTGGAGTTTGGAGAAGACCTCAAACCCTAGAGGTTTAACTTTTAGTGGAGATTAGCCTCTGAGATTGAAGTTGGTGGTGCTTGGGAGTCTGAGTTTTTAGAGTAAATTAGTAAAGTGATTATCATGCTGCTCATGACCTTGATCCTGAGGTACCATGTTTGCTGTTGAATTATGGCATGGAGCTTTGTGACGCACTAAGATCATCTCTGGAATCTGTGCTCTGTGTTCTTGAGAACACATTCCTTGAAGGCACTGGGTACCATTTACAACACATGACGTCCGGCTCCCAGAAAGCACTTAGGGCGTGCTTATTAATACTTCTTTCCACTGATGTTTACGTGATTTTCGTGATATTTCATTTTGAGTGCAGGCCATTTCAGAAGGCAAGAGAAAGGCCATGAGGTGTGGGGGTTGGGTGCTTAGTGAAAGTACAAACACACTCCACAGACAGCGTGTGGTCCTCCTCACTCAGAAGGGAGAACTGCCATGAGGTGTGGGGTGGTTAGTTTTTATGGCCCCATAGCTTCCTATGCTAACAAGTGGGAGGGTTATTCCAACTACTTTGGGGAAAGGGCTGAGATTGCCAGGAACTGGGCCACTGCCCCCCTTTTGACCTTTTATGGTTAATCTTGGAATGGTCCTGACATCTGTGGGAGTGCCATTTGGCATGCTAATATATCACAGTGAGTATATAATGAAGCTCAAGGTCCACTAGAAGTCAAATCTCCCGCCATGTTGAGCTTCAAGGTCTACTGGGAGTTGAATCTTCCACCATCTTGGCGTTAATTGCTGTCATTTCTTGAATGGCTGTGCTCTGCCCCCTTCCCTCCAGTCTCATTCCCCCCCAGAGATTTTACTCCCATAATCTTATAGGGGTGCAAAGGGGTGATGGTCCATCTTCTAAAACTACTTCATGGCTGAGTAGGGGTGCTGACCCTGCCTATCAGAGGGTAAAAATCTCTCAATGTTTAATCTAGGGGCCCCTGGGGCAGGCAGCCTTTTGTTTTTGCATCTGAGAGCGGTTATGGGCTGGAATCCTCACATCGTCATCATCTGGGACTGTTGTAACCTGGAAGACACAAATTTGACCAAGAAGTTAAAGAGCAAAAAGTTTAAGGAGGAAGATTAGAATTATGACTATTAACTGTAAATGAGACCAAATGTCCTAATATACAGGCTTCCCTGTGCCACGCGTTATTGATAAAGATAAGCATTCATGTAAGGGCTGAAATTTTCCTGGGGTACACTTGTCTTTGGGCTCTCATTTTGGGGAGTGTCACGTATTTAGATGTATCCTGAAGATATAATAGAAGATCTGGGGGCAGGTGAATTTTAACAAGGCAGCAGCCATCTGGACCCATGGAAGAGACAAGTTATGAACACAATGTGGGGACAAAGGTCTATTAGTATAAAATAGTTAAGTCCCATAGTATTTTATGTCCTTGGCTTGAATGAGATGGTGGTGTAAGTGATTTTTACCCACTGTTTCTATAGACTTCCTATGAATCTTTCTAAAGATGAAGCATCTTTGTGACATCAGTTTAACTGTCTATAAACAACAAAATACTTTTTAAAAAAGGCATGGTTAAACACCTGCAGTTGATAGAGGTGTTTACAATTACTAGAATTATGACTTATTACATTTAACTTAACATACCAAATAATCCTAGTTAATTTAATGCCAAAATGCCTCAGGTTTCCTTTAAAGAATCTCAAAGTTAGCTGCAGGTCCAAAGAACTTTTAGAATTTGTTAAATATGTATTTACTTAACCAAAGATTTTAAAAGCAAACACGATCACTTAAAGGCAAAGAATCAGGCACAATCCATTATCAAAAGCAGAATTTTAAGCGAGCTTTGTTTTCTTAACAGAGAGAATAAAACTCTAGTCTTTTTTATCTATTTTTAATAACAAAACATTTTTACCTAATTAAATTTAATCCAATCTTAGAAAATTCTGATTATGCATGAAATTCTTTTCTCAGTATTTATTTTCCACAAATCTTTTTTTTTTTACTAAAAACGCACATCTTATTTTTTTAGCACATTGAAATATTTTCAATATTTTAGTAGCTTTAATCACATATATTATAATTTTAACCCTTAAAAACCTTCAATCTCTGACAAAAACCAAGAAGCAGGCAACTGTGATTTGGTTGTCATATCAGCATTTCCTGATTGGAAACTTATGCTTTAGTTTTTTTTTTTTTCCTAAGAAGGCAAAGGTAGATGAACTTAGACCTGACCAGCAATAAATGTTTTAGCGTTTTATAAATGACACAGATAGTCAGTGAGTTCTCTTTAACTTAGTTTTAAGTTTGAAATACCAAAATCTGGAGAGACAATTTTAGGCCGACATTCTCAAAACATGATTACTCTTACAGATTTTACCCCAAAGCTCTTTTCTTGTTTAATTCTCTTTTTTTGAAAGTTTTTTTTTTCACATTGAGTTACTTTCCTTGTTGATAAATTTGTAGCAGATACAATAAGGTCTTATCTGACCCCCCCATAAGCCCAGGTACAACAGAACTATTGTACTTAACATTGATGACTCTAAAGACATGTCTATATTAGTTAAACCAGGAAGCTTAAGCTAGCTTCAATACTAATAACCAGCACTGAATTCTTTTTAGACAACGTGAACCTGAAATTCATCTTGGCCAGTTTCCTTTATATTTTTGAGTATTCATATAAGCACTTAATTCCTTTCAGCCAATTAAATAGAATTCTTTTACCAATTAATTTTGACAATACCTTACATGTATGACATACAAACACTCAAAACAGAGATCTCATGTTTCCATTTTAAA
Source organism: Vicugna pacos (assembly GCF_048564905.1). Lineage (NCBI taxonomy): Eukaryota > Metazoa > Chordata > Mammalia > Artiodactyla > Camelidae > Vicugna > Vicugna pacos. The sequence continues at coordinate 6,365,013 of NC_132987.1, forward strand.
ATTCTAGCCATGAATCAGACACAACAATGTAACCCATCAGTTACAAAAGAGGTTAGATTTAAATTGTATTTTCGGCAGATGGAACAAATTATGTGATATTTCTAATGTGTCTGCTTTGTCTCTCTGAAGAGATTGCAAGCTTACTGAAGGCAGGAACCAGGCCTTCTTTTTCTTTCCTATCATTCCCAGTAGACTTTCAGGCCCGGATGGGGAGCCCATTTAATACTTGTTGATGGATTGAGTGACTGGCTAGAAATTTCTTTGAGGTTCTGGTTCTAGGAAATTAAAGCTTTAGTTTGCCTAGTAAAACAAAAGGACAAAAGCTGCCTGTGGAATGGTGGAGCATCTCCAGATTTCTGACTGGTTCTGACAATTTCAGTGACAATGATCTTGTGTTTATCACACTTACTTGGTTGCTGGTAACAGAAACTTTATTCAAAGTGACTTTTACCAAATGAATGAACAAATTTAATAAAACTAAACTTATTTATTCACATAACTGACAAGCCCAAGAGCTTGCTGACTTGATCTGTATCTCGGGGATCCAATTGTGTCAGCTGGAGCAGTTCCGTCTTTCTTGCTATTTTCAGCTTTGCTCTGCAGTGCCTTCATGTTAGCACAGACCTTTCTCTCATGATGGTCCTGGTGGCTCCTTCTTATCCCTCTAGAAAAGGTTCAGGGCTGACACATGATTGTTCTAAAAGCCTGATAAGGGTCATCTTCAAGGACCTGAACCAGCCATTGTGGCCGAGGGGAGGTGACACTGGAATTATCCAAGTCTGGGCCACATACTTATTCTAGAACCAGGTGGTGGGTTTAGCTAGACTCCAGCTGACTTTAGAGGAGGACTCTTTTCCCAAAACAAAATTAGAGCATTGTTTTCAAAAGGAGAATGGATGTTATATAAACAAAGACCACAGCTATCTACAAGAGATCTTAGTTCTCCCCAAATGGAGTCCATGGTTGAAGATATTTGTCCACTGAGGAATGCTTTCTTATGTAATAGTTCATTTCTTTATTTCTCATTCCTCAAATAAATCTTTCTTTCATGACACAATATTGAGCCAGTATAATTACAGACAAAACACCAATAAACAAGTAAACAAACAGTACCCTCCCCCTGCCCCCGGATGTTGTAGGTTGCATGTGTGTTTCTCTGGACTTCTCGATAAATTGGAAATAGCTCCATGACCATCAATCCTGTTCCTACCACCTCTATCATCTTAGAGGACTGGGTTGGACACAGCTGCTGAAGTTTGTTTTAATACAGAGTTTTTCAGACCTAATTGTGCATCAGAATCACCAGGGGTTATTAGGGAATACTGATACCCAGGTCCCATGCCCAGGCATTCTTATTTAGTGAACCTGGAGAAAGTCAGACACTGAAGGGCTTTGTTTTGTTTTTGTTTTTTGCACTCTAGCGAGTCTACGTGAGTCAGAATTGGGGACCCCTGTAACTCTTGCTCCTTTTGCATTGACTCTGAGGGGCTCTGTAAATCAGGAATCATGAACAGCGAACGCAGCTGTACCTGCCACAGCCTGCTGCAGCCTGAAACTACAAACAGCTGCACCTTCACCCCAGGTGCACCTTTCTCTGTCCGTCACACCTCTGCAGAAACCAGCAAACACAACGACAATCACTGTAGTGAAGTTCACAGAAGGGTTGACACCAAAGATGTGTTTTTCCTCTTGCTCATGTGCTAATTATCTTTTCACATTTATAAACAGTGACTGGTTTACATTTTTGGCAGAGTTCTGCTTCTGAGTTAATATGCATTGTGAGTGCCAGTTAAACCAAGTTTTCCCAAGAACTTTAGCATTGTTTGTGGTTTAGAGGTCACTCATAATGGCTTAAGAGTTTAGCTGGAGTTTTGATCTTGCTTCTTTTTTTTTTTTTTTTTGCTTTTCCTGAAGAATGCTATTATTTTTTTCTTAATTAATTAAATATGTTTCTCCATGAAGGTACAGGCTGTACCGTGAACAATCCTGCTGTCTGATTTAATCTGTATGTGTCAACATATTAAAGAAACCTGGGAAGAAGTGAGAATAATGGAGTAAAGCCTATTTATATGGGTACTGAAAAGGGATCAGTAAGTCGTGGGGGGCAGAATCCACAGAAAATTCATAAAATCATCAGCTACATCTGATGTCTCAACTTGGAGGGTTCAGTAGTACGTCATCAAAACATATTTCTGCCCTCGCGTGATGGTACGGCGATAGCTCCAGTAAATGTATGATCTGAGGATCTAGGGAAAAATTGGATTTAAAATATCAGCTCCATTATTTCCGTAAATCATCAAAATATTGTGGAAATTTCATTATTCTGCCAAAGAAACAACATATCTCAGATTGTTTCACTCCCAGCTGCCTCCAAAATATCTGATTTTAGGTTTGGAAAAAAATCAGACTAACACACACATGCAAAAGAGCAAATAAGGCTTGTAGAGAAGTACACTGAGTAAAATTCAGAGTGAGCCTGTGTTCACTTCCAAAAGACCACTCAACTGTTTTATTATAGATTATGAGAAGGCCATGGGAAATTAAGTCTAGGGTAAATGAAACTATCTTTGAATTTCCCCAGTCTCACGGTTGCAGCTCCACAACCTAGCACAGTCAGCATTCTAACTGATTCCATAAAGCTTGACTGGAGTCAAAGGGAAAGTTAGCTTTTGAAATTAATATACAAACTGAAAGGTACACAAGAACCTGCTAACTGTTCCTGGTGTGAAGTTTTATTCCTTTTGACCAAAGACATTACAAGATTTACATGGTAAGAAGGAGGTACAATATGAGCTCTAAAATAATTTATAAAAATTCGACTAGAAGAAAGCTGCGATGAGATATTAAATGTAAAAAGTGGTGGTGTTTTAGAGGTGATGTCCTAAAATAAGTTATCAGGTCAGTATTAATCGTTTCTTTCCTGATGTAGAGAGTAGTTGATATTTAGCGATGATACAACAATCACGCCGTAGAAGTTAGCAAAGTCTGAGGGCATACTGAGATAGAGAACAAGTACGAACTTCCATTAAATCTCAGGTCTGACTCAAGGGAATGATCCTTCACTTGTCTAAGATGCCAATGTGAAATGAGTCATACCACTAAAAAAAAACACAGCGTTGGAGAGTTCCAGTTGCTCCACATCCTCACCAACATTTGGTATTGTCAATCTTTGTAATTTTAGACACTCTGGTAGAAGTGTAATGGCATCTTATCATGGCTTTAATTTGCATTTCCCTGATGACTAATGATATTGAATATTTATTCATGTGCTTTTTTTTGCCATCTGTTTATCTTCTTTGTGGAAATGTCTGTTCAAATCTTTTGCCCATGTTTTCATTGGGTGTTTGAGTTCTTATCATTGAGTTATAAAACTTATTTATATATTCAGATGCAAGTCCTTTTTCACATATATATATATTGTAAATATTTTCTCCTAGTCTGTTGCTTGCCTTTTCATTTCCTTAAGTGCTGCCTTTAAAAGAACAGAACATTTTTACTTTGATGAAGTCTTATATATGAGAAATTTTCTTTTATGGTTGGTGCTGTTTGCATCCCATCTCAGAATTTTTTGCATATTCTAAGGTTGAAAGATTTTCTCTTAGAAGCTTTACGCTTAGAAACCACATTGGAAAACCACATGGAAGGTGGTTTAATTTTATGAAGTTAAACACACATTTACCATGCAACCCAGGAATTCCACTGGTGGGTATTTACCCCACAGAAGTGAAAACATGTTCATAGAAAGATTTGAACACAAATGTCTATAGTACCCCTGAACTGAAACAACTCAAATGACTACCAACAGGTGAATGAATAAAAGGGTATAGTATATACATACATATGCTATATAAATATACACAGCAATAAAAAGTCAATTATTGATACATACAACACTGTGGATTAACCTTGAAACATTCTGAGCCAAAAGAGGCAGATACAAGAATGAAAAGTGGATGATTACACTTACATGAAACTCTGGAACAGGAAAAATTAACCTGCAGTGATGGAAAACAGATCAGGGGTTGCTTGCTCGTACAAGATGGGAGGATTTGACTGGTGATGCACAAAACGAAAACGTTTTGGAGGGGTGGGGACAAGCTTGATAGCTTGACTGTGGTGTAATTATATGAGTGCGTATGCTTCTCAAAATTCATCAACCGTCCATACTTTAGTGTAATTTAAGGTATGTAAAATCAGGAACATTGGATTAAAGATGGTCTAAAAATACCATAAGCTTAGCCAATGAGATATACTTAGTGGAAACACACATTCATTTTTAAACTGTGATAATTATTGGTAAAATTTCCAGCTATTAAACCTCCAGATCATGACATTATCGTTTCTATTTTAAAATAAGACTTTTTATTTAACAGACATTTGAAAAATACAGAAAAGTTAAAAGAACAAGCAGAAAATTCCTCCTTGTCTCAACACCTAAAGCCAACCTTTTTTCTATGCTTTGTCTGTTTCTTTTTCACAGTTGTCATCAACCTCTTTATTTAATATTTGGGACATATGACATTTAACATATTACTGCTTTTGTCATATAAGAATTCTCCCAAATAATTCTGCAGTTTTTATACATATGATTTTAACAGTTACATAACATTTGGAGAAAAACGCACTACAAATTATTTGAAAATCTCTCCAACTTTTGAACACTTTTCTGTCTTGTTTGCTTTGGGATTTTTTCCTTTGTCAGGCTGCGATGATTAGCATACAGCATTTATCCCATTTAGGATTATTTACGTAGGATAGATGCCAAACACCTTGATCAACGGGTCACACAGTCAACATTCCTTGGAACCAAAAGATTGAAACCTGCGCCTTCCGTACAGCTTTTCTCTGAGGTTTCCATTCGAGAAAATCTTTTATTCTTCTCGCTTTCTGAGGAATTATTGCTTTTCAAGGCAGGGAGCTAAGGAGAAAGAGGATTTTCACCTACTCTTCTGAATGTACTGCGTTGCCTGAATTAGCCTCATCTATCTGTCAAAGTGCCCAGAAACCATGATGATACGAACTGTGGAAATAGATATCTAGCATATGGGAACCTGCTTATAATTTCTTGCTCACAGCACTTATCCCACATACAGCATTTATCTTTAAAAGAGCAAGACTAATGAACCCGTATGTATTGTTTTCCACTTATAGCATATCCTCATTTGAAACCCATCCCATGGAAAATAAAGCTCTGCTAATGAGGAAGGAATGGCAGTGTTTTATAGTGAGCAGTGTCAGAACGCCTTGGTGTAATTCTTGCTTTTGCCACTGACCTTATTGGGTCTTTTTTTTTTTTCTAATCAGAGAGACAACTTATGGTCTGTAAAATGCCTTGATCATTTCTGATCTAGAATACTGTGTAACAACGCCTTTTAATAAAAATGATCTGGCTTCAAGAAAATAGGGTGTGGTCAAACAGATAACCTGGGAGGTGTCCATTTGGGGAAGTTATTTTTGCATTGACAAAGGATTCATAATAGTATTCCTAGAAATACGAACTTCTTTAGTGAATTATGACAATGGCTTGATTTATAAAAATTCAGATTATGATCAACTCCTTCAGTAATGTATCTGTTCAACTAAATGTTAAACCCTGTAGAAGAGTGGTTAAGCTCCGTCATTTAAAAGCCGTGTATTTGGGGGCAAGTCCTAATTTCATCCTTTGTAAAATGGGCAATGAGGCAATTTGCTCATAAACTGTAAAGTTTCCATGAGATCACGCACGTGAATACCGCATACCCTGCAGATACTCAGTGATGCTCATGGTCGTGGCGATGTTCATAGGAAAAAGCAGAAGCTGGGAGCATTCCATCATGCCTCACAATTCTGCTTGTCCTCTTCTGCTCCCCATGACTTGAACTCTCATCACTGGACAACTGGCCCCACCCTCCACTCTCCCTGACTTTCAGATCCTTTGGGAGGTAAACCAGCCAGGGACTCAAAGCCTCTGATAAATGACCACTTCACCACTTGGTCTGACATCTGACTGTCCTCCGAAGACCGCACACCTCAGTAGTCCTCTGTCTTGGAGAGGTTTCTTCCCCCTTATCAGGACCAGAGGGGACACCGTTGTCCTCTGCTGCATCAGGCTGCTTTCAGACTGGGAGTCCCCTCCCTCCCCCGCAACCCCTGTATCCTTGAGGCTCAGCCTTTCTAGACAGACCATCATCTTTGTCTCATGACCATTGTTTGCAGACTTCCTTCTGGCCACTTCTCTTCTTCCACTAAATTAAATTGTGGCCTCAGGACATATTTTCAGTTTCTTCTACACTCCTTTCATCATCCTTGGGACCTTGGCTTTTCAGTTCCTTGACTTCTCTGTGAAGTGCCCTCGTCCGCTCCACCTACTCCAAAATCTCAGATTCGTGTATCTCTTTCTTTGACCACAACATCTCATTAGTCTGGTATTTTCTACTTCATGACATTCAACCCACTGATCTCACTGCTGATGCAAAACCCTTTAGCTCATGCCCGGCACCACATTCTTTCATTTCTAGCCTAGACTTGTGATTAAAAGTTCTCCTTTGCAAATCTCTCCATGCTCTTGCCCTCTCTCCCTCTGCTGTATAAAGTTGGGAAACTTCCAACCTTGGTCAGCTTTTCTTGCTTTCTCCGTATGTGCACATGAAGGAGGACACCATAGCTAAGGGGGAAAAAAAATTAAGATGTTAGACCTCAAATGGCTTCTTAACACTGACTATTCAACAATTCTACATTACAAAAATAAGAAGCACCGTTCAAAACTCTATTCTACTCTAACTACTTCTATCTTTCCCCCTCATTTCAGCTAATGACCTAGTATTGTTATGAAAGGAGAAAGCACAAGATACAGAACTCGGTCAATTTTTCCATCATCAGAATTGGTGATCCAAATCCCTCTGTAGCAGTACCTACCCTCTCTTTCCTTACTATTAAAATGAAGTGCATTTCCCTTCTTTCAAATGTGGGTAGCTCCTTACACACTCCGGATCTCAGCCTCTCTCCCTTTGCTAAGGTCTTTTCTCATTTGACCATTCTCTCTCTCTCTCTCGCTCACCATCAGTCTTTCTCTTCCTAAATGATCTTTCCCATCATCCAAATATGCCGACTTAGCGCCCACTTTCACATTTCCTTTACCCTGTCACCCCGCCTGCTACTGCCCCATTTCCCTGCACCTTTTCATAGCTCGGCTTCCCGAGAGAGGTCTACAAAGTCTGCTTCCACACTTTCACTGAATTCACTCTTTAACAAACTCCAGAATGGCTCCCACCCCTGCCGCTCCACGACAATTGCTTTGGTTATGACCACCAAGAGGCTTCATGGACCAATGTCAAAGATTGATTTTCTGTCCTTATCTTCACTGACTTCCGAACAGCATTGAGTGGTATCTTAAGTAAGAGAAGAGTCTGATTCTCTAAAATTGGCCAAGAGGAAGAACCTTCAAGTGGGAGGTTCTTCGTCTCTTCTTTCTGTTCCCAAGATGCACACATATTTCCTTCGAAACCACACACTGGCAGGGCCTCTGCATCTTCTCCTTCCTAACTCCAAATTCAGATGTGGAATTGAGGCTTCTCCTATGATGTCTCTCAGTATTCCTAATTCAACTGTAGACTTAAGGTGCTTCTTTAAGATCTCTCAGGACAGCAGGACATGTTTAAAAAGAAAAAAAAAAAACTGAACTAAAAGCTTAGGAATAACAAAACCCAGAAAATCAATGCAGAAAGAATCTATCAAGCCAACATCCTGGCCTAACATGGCTTACTCATCTGTAGCTTAGGGTTCTCAAAGTGCTGATTCTTTTTTTAAAATATTTTATTTATTTATTATTGTGCTATTGAATTATTTTATTTTGGCGGTGGGGGGGAGATAATTAGGTTTATTTTTGGAGGAGGTACTGGGGATTGAACCTAGGACCTCATGCATGCTAAAAATGCACTCTACCACTTGAGCTATATCCTCCCCCCTCAAAGTGTTGATTCTTAAAGAATGGTTAGTGGTCCCATGGTTGCTCCTGAAGGGTCTTCTTTGGGTACAAGTCATTTCTTTAATATTTAGAAATTAGGGGTAAACCATGTGCCATTTCATAGCCTTTATTTTTGCATGTGACTAACAGCTATTTAAGCATAACTTACTGAGTTAAGTATTAGTTAACCCAACTTGGTTGGGTTATTCAGTAGGTATTGAGTAACATCTATCATAAATTGAAATTCACGAACTAAAATGACTAAATAACTAGATTCCATCAAGGACTTTATTTGACAAATAAGTCTGGTGGGTATACGTTTGACACCATTACAAAGCTCCCACTGATAACACTCAAGACCAAACACATACAATACTGCTGTTAAGTCTATAAGTATATGTACAAGCATATGCATATGGGAAAGTGGATACCTGGCTTGGCTCAAGAGTGTGGCAGCGCAAACCAGAGAGCCACTGGTCTTATTGTTGTCTTCACATGGTAGACATCATCTTAGCAGCACATTTCAGAAACCAATTCTCCCTCAAAGACAGATGTAAAGAGGAGAGTCCTCAGAATAAAAATTTGAAGTTGGTACTTTGAGGTTGGAGTGGAAGGCAAACCACATATTCTGGAGGAAACACGGGTCTGTTGCTTTGGGTCCGTACCTTAAGAACTCTGGATATGTTCAGGGTGACAGGTTGTGTGGTGATGAGAGAAAGGTAGTGTCTGTCATGTTGAGGCAGACTGGGGACAAGGCAAGGAGACACCCCTTGCTGTGCTAAGTTCCAGATTTTTGGATTTCTGGGACCGGTAAAATTTAAAAAGTAGGAAGGCAACACAGAATGACAACTTTTTATTTTACCAAATAAGGACACTGAAAAAGCAAGTGTAATCTGCTATTAAAAGAGAGGACTATTTCTGAAATAAGAGGAAAAAGGACCCAATCTCAAAATACATAAAATAAATATAATTTACCATTTATATTATGCATCATATGATATTATATATCCTATAAGTTTCATATACATCATATGAAAGTCTCATTGCATTTTGTTCTCTTGCATTTTGCTGCACTGTGCACCAATGAAAACTCCATCAGAGACTTGCTCTGGCATATGGAAATCAATGCTCCAAAAGATAGCTTTACAAAGCTTTAATACATAAATCAGAGTACTATTTGTAAATAAATTGTATATTCCCTTTACTGTCTATTTTCCTGTTTTTTCCCATTCCTGAATCTTTGGGAGAGTTGGGTTTATAGATTCTCATCTTATCTCAGCTGAAAAAAAAAAAGAAATATGGAAAACAGTATGGAGATTCCTTAAAAAACTAAAAATAGACTTACCCTATGATCCAGCAATTCTACTTTTGGGCATATATATATGGAGGGAACTCCAACTGTAAAAGATACATGCACCCCAATGTTCATAGCAGCACTGTTTACAATAGCCAAGGTATAGAAACAACCTAAATGTCCATCAACAGATGACTGGATAAAGAAGTTGCGGTACATTTATACAGTGGAATACTACCCAGGCATAAAAAAGAATAAAACAATGCCACTTGCAGAAACGTGGATGGACCTGGAGATCGTCATACTAAGTGAAGTAAGCCAGAAAGAGAAAGAAAAATATCATATGATATCACTTATATGTGGACTCTAAAAAAAAAAAGATACAAATGAACTTATTTACAAAACTAAAACAGACTCACAGAGAACAAACTTATGGTTACGGGGGTGGGGGTGGGGGAAGGGGATGGACAGGGATAAACTGGGAGTTTGGGATTTGCTGATACTAACTACTATATATAAAATAGATGAGTGATATGGTCCTACTGTATAGTTCAGGGAGCTCTATTGAATATCTTATAATAACCTATAGTGAAGAAGAATATGAAAAGGAATTTATATATATATATATAATATATGTACATATATGTATATAGATAAATGACTCACTGTGCTGCACACCAGAAATTAACACAACACTGTAAACTGACTAAACTTCAATTAAAAAAGAAAGAAAGAAATATGAATCCACACCTGGGGCCAGTGGACCCTCTGAAACCAGTACAATGGTAGTTACTAGGCTAATGTTTTAGCCATCTCCAGGAAAATGTAAATTTCAGGAGAGGGAATTCAGGATGAGGATTCAGTTGCTCATCACGGTTGATTTATTGCCCCATATTGTCCCTTGGAGGTTTGTGGTTCAATTTCCTTAAGGCAGTTGGAGGTCTCTCTGTGAGAGCTTCCTCGTACTTCTGGAATTGCCCTATTGGAATTCCTGAAGGAAGGAAAGAAGTATCCCCGACGTCCCAGTCTGTCCCCACACCCCATGGGATGAAAAGGCGTTCCTGAAACATCCCAGTATCTCCGCCCTTCTTCCAGGGTAGAGCTACCAGCTTGGGCAGGTAGGATCGGTGCAACTGGGGAGGGGTGGGCGGAGGGCTCCTGCTTGGCATGGACCTCCAGGGCACTGCTCAGCCCCCTCTCCTCGAGTCTCTTGGGGACTTGCCTGTCTCTGACATAGAGCCTGCAGTTGGCATGCAGTCAGCCAAGGGAAAAGCCGGCAGAAGTGGACCTTGGGAGAAGACTGGCCCGTTGGAGGGAGGGTTGTAGGAAGGTCACGGACAAGAGTGACGCAGTGATGTACAATGGCTCATCCAGCTCGTGAGGCAGGTGTGTGAGTGTTCCTAATGTGGGAAAGGCCGACTCCCTTCTCTGACAACTGACCACGTAGCTGAAAGGTCAGGTGAGATCCTAGTCAGGGCCCCTGCCGTAGTTTGCTCATGGTACTTCCTATTTTGGTCTGCTGGCCTTAGGCTGAGGCGGCCCATAAAACAGATTTCCATTGGATTCTTTCCAGACAAGCTCAGTGTGGACAGATAAAGAAAACCCTCAATACAGGTCTCTATCCAGGGACAGCCTTTAGGAGTCTATGGAGAGGAATGCTGTGGAATCGGGCAAACAAACAAATTAAAAAAAAAAAAAAAAAGGAGAGAGAGAGAAAAAAATACAGAGAGAGAAGGCGAGTGAGGCTCTGGGAATTAGAACTAATTTGTGGACCGAGCATCCTGTTTCTGCGGCGCGGGGCAGAGTGACAAGGCTGAGTAAGTGTGGTTTTGGCTTTGCACCGCGGAGGCGTTCAACTTCATCAAGCTGAGGGGGACTGAAACTTCAAGGGCATCCAGTGACATATTTGTTTCGTCACCAGTCTGCCCACTCCTGTATTTATCAGTGAGTCAATGCCATATATATATATATACAATGCCATATATATATATATATATACACACACACACTTTTTTTTAAACTTCACACTATGGTGTCTGATTTATAATTTCCCGAGGGCAATATTTTTTTACAGCGACTGGCAGGATTTTTTGTTCTTCATTAGGCCTTTTATTAACCCACTGCCAGAGCTCTGGATCTAACCACTCCCAGTGTTTCAGTGATCATATTATCAGTAATAGCATATTTCCTCTGGGAGATATGAATACAGTCTATTGCAGGTGGAAGGCTGGGAGGGGGCGGGGATGGAGCGAGGGAGTGTTCACATTTCTGTTCGTGCTCTGCCTTCAGACTCTCCCCCTAAACTTGCAGATGGTGCTGACTAGAGACTTTGACGGTTCCTTCACTTTATTTTTATGCAGAAGAGCAGCAACTTTATTCGTTTGGAAAGTTTTCTAAAAGGGTGACATCCGGCTTGAGAAAACGGAGCCCTGACCTCCCGTTTGCTGGGGTGCAGATTCCTGAGGTTTTCCTTAAGAAAGAGTTTGTCTATTTATTTAATCCACTTATTTTTGGTGGGGAGGTAATTAGGTTTCTTTATTTTTTAATGGACCTACTGGGGGTTGAACCCAGGACCTCGTGCCTGCTCAGTACACGCTCTACCAGTGAGCGACACCCTCCTGCCTCTAAGACATTCGTCCTTACCCCAAATCAAAGTTTAGAGAGTGAAAGCATGTGAACCAGCTTGAAGAGAGAGCTCTACCTTGTAGAGGGCGTGGTTCCTTCCTGTCTGGCTGAAGAGCTCAGACAAAGGAAGTACGGAAGCCTACCTCTTAATTGTTAGCATCGCTGCCCTTCCATTTAGAGAGAAAGAAATGAGTCTTAATACAGGACCCTCAGGAGAGGTCTTCTGGTCTCCTTCCTGATCTGCAGTCAGGACCGCACATCAGACTGCTTTATGCAGAAAAGGACAGCTTTGTTTCTAGAAGATTTGCGGCAGAGGAAGTTCCAAAGTTGCCTTGCCATCCCGTTGAAGCTCCCAGCCACACGATCTTTGTATCTCAGCTTGAATATTTGCTGGCAGAATGCCCTTGAACAAGTCACCGAATCACGCGGAAACTCCTTGGCCAAATCTGAATTCTGACCATAATCTGTGGAGTTCATTTCATTGTTGTAAACATCCAACCAAACAGCCCACTTGAAAGGAATTCTCAGACTGGGAAGAACTGCACAGTGGTATGAAACGTAGTTCCGGCTCATGTAACACTTCTCAAAATAAAACAGAACCAACAAAGTAGATTGAACACTTTAGGAGAGAGGGAGAACCTGCAGCCTTCTCCCTGCTCTTGTTACTTTACACGCATCATGGAAGGGGGTCAAAGACACACATTCTGTCATTATGACTTAAAATATCGATGTCCCTACACTTGGATAGTCTTTTGATTCCTTGACTCTAGGTTTCATGCCGTCTCTAAAATATCCCAAATGAATAAGGCAAATAGTAGCCTTACCCCATTGCTTGGGACTGTGGTCCTTTCAGTGCATTGAATCCATCTTTCTAAGACTTCCTTCCGGTGAGACCAAGCCTGAAAGCTGGAGAAAGAAGAATCTGGCTGGGTGTCTGGTGCCTTCTGCTAATAACGTGCGATTTCATCCCTTACATCATTCTGTTTTATTTAGGTTTTTGTTGTTGGCATACTACCCAGACTCAAAACTGGAGTCTATTTGGTTTGCATAGTATTTTTCTGTAATTTGTTCCCCCTCCACAGATTGGCAGAGGTGGAGGGTCAGTGATATGGACAGTGCTCTCAGATGTATCCTGGAGGTCCGTGCTGGGGAAGGAGTCGTTTGATGTTAAAATTAAAAGAGAAAGGAAGAAGACAGAGAGGAAATGGGGAAGGGACTTTCCTCTCACTGGCTTCGGGTGGGCTGGGCTTTAGACGGAATCCCTCTGCGTGATCTGAAATGATCGTGCGACCATCATTAACAGCTTTCAACTTTCATCTAAATGGATGTTGAATTAAGCTGCTGGAACTGGTCAAAAGATCTGTTTTCTCTGATTAATCTCTCCTAAGGCTTCTAGACATGTAGTTTGGTCAAATATGGCACAAAAAAGACAGAGAGGAAGGGGGGTCTTCAGAGTCCAGCTTGGTGCCTGGTGGACATCCTCCTTATAACTGGAGAGAAGCTAGAAGTAGATTCTCCTTGATTCATTTTTTTAAAATTTTATTTTTTATTGAAGTGTAGTTGATTTACAGTGTTAATTTCGGATGTACAGCCAAGCGATTCAGTTATACAAATACATACATACATATTTTTTCTTTTCAGATTCTTTTCCATTGTATGTCACTACAAGAAACTGCATACAGTTCCCTGTGCTGTACAGTGGGCCCTACGTGACTTAGTGAATTGGACAGTGGTAAGAGGAATACACTGACTTAACAGTGCTTCTTAAAAGATTCTTCCTCTTTTCTCAAAAGGCAACTCTGTCATCAGATCTTTGAGCACACAGGAGAAGCACGGGTCTAACTTCAAAGGAGAAACAGTGAGAATTTCCCAAAAAAGTCTGGTTAGCAGTGTGTTTGCTTGTTATCCACTGAAAACATTTTGAGCCCATCCTCGTGCGAGACGTTCCGCACATCATTAAATCATCATTTAATTCTCACAACAAAGGTCAGAGGTTACCATCATCAGTCTGATTTTTCAGAGGCTCACAAGGATGAATAACTAGTCCAAGGTTGAGTGACCAGCAACCGGTGGAGTGAGGATTGACACATTTTTGTGGCTGTCCAGATTTTTGCTCTGGATCACACCAATAATACCATCTCCCTGCAGAGTGGTTACAAAAGACAAACTGAGTAGCAGAAACAAGCCCTGTCGTCCAGTGGCTTCCTTCTCATCAGGAGTCTCATGGAATCACTGCCACACCCTCCCCAAGAGGGTCCCCCGTTTGTTTTGTCCCCCAAGACTTGTGTCTCTGGCTGTTGTTCTCCGCACCGGCCACTAGGTGGCTCAGTGTAGAGGGACGTCCCCTCTGAGTGTGAATTCCCAAAGGGAAGCAGAGGTGTGGAAGCAAACTGCTGCCTCCTGTCCTATCAGGTTTCACGGGCACGAGCTCATCTCCTCTCAAAGAAGAGGGTATGGTTGTGCTCACCGGACTCACAGGGAGGCTCATTAGAAGCCGGCTCAGGTTTCTGATGGGCGGCTGGTAAGGGTCTCTAGCCTCAGGACAGGATGCCTGTTGGTAATTCTTTCTTCAGATGCACACGTGGATTAAATCCAGAAAGAACTTATAAAATTTCAAGCAAAGAAGTTTGTGGCTTGATTAAAATCAGCGCGTGCGTGCGCTTGCACACACACACACATACACACACACATACACACATACACACACCAACTAGCTGCCAGTGGAACAGAACACCTGGGTAGGTGAAAACAGCCTCCAGCAGTAGACGATGGAGTTTGTAAAGCATTCAGGGTTTGCTAAGCCGTGACTGAACATCCCTCCTTCCTGCCCCCCAACACACGCACGCACGCACCTCCACCTTCAACCTTTGGAGGATGAATTTTTTCAGGAAGAAAATTCTGTTCATGGCAGGGTACCACGGGGTTTGCCTGTCGCTGAGGCTGGAATGAACTCTTTCACCCCATTTAAATATTTAAAAACAGAAAATTCTCCTGATACAGGCAAATAGGTCAGGAAAGTGCCAAAAGATACATCTGAGAACACATCTGCTTTTGAGATCAGGACTCCTGATCATACTCTGTCCATTTTGATTTGCTTTATTGCTCAAATGTGAGACGTACCAAAATCCTACCACATGGAATAACTCGCATGCCTGATGCTCCAGGACAGGGGTCCCTTCAGGGTGAATGAAATTAACGTTCTGTCATTCCCATGGGTGTTTTTAAGCTTACTGTGGTCATTTTTCCCCTGGAGTAAGGGACAGATCAACTTAACCCATGCATATTGGATGCGAATGATTAAATAACAGATACTCTGATTGAAGAAGATGGGGGTGGGGGGGTGAGCATGCGGACACAGGTGAAGTGTAGAGGCTTGGAAGGAGAATGTAAGGGGAATCAGATGTTTTTCATCCATTTGACAATGACGCCTTGAGCTGGCTCGGCGCTGAGACTAAATCCTGTTTATATGTTTTATTTCCCTTCTAAGAAAGAACAATCTATGAACGCCTGGTTCCTTGCTGACAGGCTACATACTGCTCGGTATGTTGTGAGTTCTCTCTATTCAGAGTGCGGGGATTTGGGATAAACGCAAAGCCTGGAAACAGTAGGATTGAAAGTTTCAGTTCCTTACCACTCCCTGGTCGAGATTACCCTCCACCCTTCTTGGGGCCCCTGACCTCTGGATGACCTTGGAATCTGTACTGATTGTACCCTAGGTAGGAACCAACCCAAGTTAGAATTGGCATTTCATCTTGGCCCGTAGAACTCATGCTAGTTGGGTTGCTTGGGGCACCCGAGTCCTGCTTTGCAAACCGAGAAGCAAGGAAGTAATGTTTCAAGAAATAGACGCTGAGAGAAGAAGAAATGAGATGCAGAGAGTTATGCGTTTCTGGTTCCACATCTCAGGTCATCAAACACCATAAGGTACCATGGTAGCCTCTTGATAAAGTCACATCGCTTTGCTTGAGTTCACTTAAGTCAGTAGGCAGGTTTCTGCTACTTGCAATCAAAGGTTTCCAGCGAATGCCAATCTTGGTGTGTTTTTGTTGCTCGAGGGTTGGCCAGAGGCTCTCTCAGTTACTGTGTGCAGGAGGATGAAGGGACAATAATCAAGGGATAATTATCAATCTTCCAGATATTTAACAGTGTCCATTTTACAGCTGTCCAGGTCATCCACAGCAGTCGACAAACAACACTGCTCTGGAAACCTGTTTGCAGAGTTCGAGCAGTTGAATCCAAAGACCTCCTTCATTTAGGAATCTGCTTGTTACAATGCAGGTTCTGAGGTCCTGTTCCCGACGGAATCAGACTCAATGAAGTTGCATCCAGGTATCAAAAGAATGATGCCCCCATGATTCTCAAACACAGTAGAGTTTGGACACTAATGGATTAGGGAATTTCTGGTCCCAGAACATCTGTGATTGGTCCTGTGAGAGTGGATACGCTCCATTCTCTGATGCCGAGATAAGAATCCTTCAACTTTTAATCGCAGGACCACCTGAGCCAACCTCTTTCTTCATAACCTCTTGGCGCAACGGTCCAAGCTTACCACTTCGGTTTTCCTTACCTCCCCTCCCAGGTGGGGTTATTAATTTGATAGGTTGAGCAGCTTTTTGGATCCAGAACTCTGCGATTTCTTCTGGAGGGGATTCACCTGTGTGCTGCACTTGGGCCAACAGAGAAAGTTACTTTGCAGGCTCCCTGGGGACCACTGGCAAGATTTGGTGTAAGTTTTGTTTAAGCTCTTTAAATCATCTCTGGCACAGGACCAAGCAATGGGTGCTTAAAAACTGGGGAGAAAAATCAATGGACCAATCAATACGATGAATATATGGCTCCATTAGCTACTTCCCGGTGCCCCGGATCTGGGTGATGGTTTCTGCATTTTCTCTGCTGCAGGTTTCTGATGGAATTAAGGGAAGCTGTCATTGCCTGTTCTGAAGCAGCTTCATCTTATCTCAATGGCTAGTTTTGGACATTTCCACACTTGAGACACGAGAGATTTAAAGAGCCTCTTGAATCAACAAGTCTGTCTTTCTTCTCTCTCCCCACTGAGAGTTTAAGACCTCTCCAGACAGAAAATTCAATTGCCTCCAACTTACTCGTTACCTGGCGGCTTCATCGATGGATTGGTTCCTCTGCCAGGCTAACGGGAACACTGACCCTGGATTTCTTTCCTTAAGCCCGGTTGAGTATTTGAGTGGAAGGAATGCCGCTGAGAAAGGTTCCCTGGTACAGGGTTACAGAAAGCAATGTCTAAACCCTAACCAAGCTGAAAGCGGGGTTTTCAGAAATGCCCTCATCTCTCCAAGAGAGGTTAGGTCCCTATACTCGGCAGAGTAAACATTTGTTTTTCGCTAACCACTCAGAAGATTCTAGCTGAGATCTTGTAGAGGACTTGTACTTAAGCTGTAGTCCTCCTAGTGAAAGCAGGAGCTGTTTAGCAGTTTACGTTCCTATTGCAGGAGAATCATGCCCTGACTTAAGTGTCTGTGCCTTTATTAGAGATTATTATGATGTAAAAGGGACTTCGAGTCCTTAAAGGTGAAAAGGGGTAATAACTGATTCTTCTCTCTTCGCTGTTCTTCCCTGGGGAATACCAAATAGACCACAGAGAGATCACTGCACAAACCTCAGCTAGGAGACCCTCTCCTCTAGGAGTTCCTACAAGACGTGGCAGGAGAGAGGCCCTCCTATGGCCCAGTCACCAAGTTGGACATAAAAGGAAAGTAAAGAAAATAAACTCAAATGCACGATTCAAATTTGGTGTTTAGACCAGGGCACTGTGCGTGTCATGAGGATGTTGAAGACAAGTGAAGAGTCATCAAAAAGCAGGACTTAAACTGTCTAGGAAAGAGAGTGTACTTACAGCAAAAAGAGGAGGTTATGATTGGGGGGGAAAACGGTGGGCAGGACATTTTGCTAATGAAAAGTCTGTAGTTGTAGGCTACTATGGGATATTTATTTAAGTTGTAGGTTTCCCGACTGTCCAGGCAAAAAATGGAACTATATATACATATATAGTATGTGTGTGTGTGTGTGTGTATATATATATGTATTTTTTTTTTTTTGCAGGAGGAAGATGGATTGTGCCAGTGAGTCAGACAGGATGAAGTTTGTTTATCTTATTTGAGAAACAGTGACCAACACGGGAGACAATGTTTTCAGCAGTGCTTTTGCCCACGAAGACTTGGTCCTGATTGTCCGCAATGAAAGCCAAGGCCGCACTCTTGACATACAACTTTGGGAAGTCCGTCCTGAGAGGCTGATGTTAGTGAGTTTCAAACAGGGTTTAGTCTGGTGACAGGGCTGGCACGTCCCTGAGCTCAACCTCCCCGAGCAACAGTGGGTTCGCTTAATGTTTCAGGCTTCTAGGGAGAGTTGAGTAGTAGATTCTAGGAACCCTTTCTTTGACAGTAACTACCTTATAAAGGGCCCCCTCTCTGATACAGTAATCCCACGTCTAGAAGTGTACCTTATCCATGTTAGAAGTAATCTGAAACACACAAAGATGTTCATTTCGGTGTTCCCTATGATAGCTGAAAAAAAACTGGAAAACACAAATGTCTAATTATAAACACCTTAGGTATTACACATGACGAAATATCATAAAGTCATTGACCTGGTCATAAACAAGGAGCATGAGGCTTTTGTTATAAAGGAAATAAACAAGGTGCATATGACACTTTGTCTTTGGCATATTAGTGCACTGGCATTAAATATTATGAGTAATTACTGTACATACTGTGATCCAAAATATGGAAAACAGACACAACAAGTATGTTAAAGGGCTAATTTCCATGGCATCACTGCCAGGAGTGATCATTAACAGGATGTAACATTAAGTGATAGTGTTGGTGTTTTATAAATTTCCTAAAATAAGAGGTTATTACTTTAATAATAAGACAAAAAGCCTTTGCAATCATAAAGAGAAAAATTTTACCATTAATGTATAAGTTTGGTCCTCTCTTCTCTCACTGACTTAAGGTCAATGATGTATTTAAAAAAATGTTTTTATTGAAGTACAGTTGTTTTACAATGTTTAACTGTGTTAATTTCTGGTGTACAGCATAGTGATTCATATATATATATATGTATATATATATATATATATATATGTTTCTTTTCATGTTCTTTTTCTAATATTGTAGGCAATTACAAGATATTGAATATCCCCTGTGCTATATAGTAGGACCTTATGTATCTGAAAATCAGACTTGCAGGAGGTAAAACCTTCTGAACAGAGAGGAACTGCCCTGAAGTTTTCACTTACAGGAAAATCTATTACACCCTCAGATGGAGATGGTCATAGGGGTGCCTCCACGGGGTCTAAAACTCTATGCCTAAAACCCCGAATCTCCTTCAGAGACCTGATAAAATTAAGTCCAGAAATGCAGGTGAGAGCAGTCTGTAGCCAGGCTGCCTGAGTTCACATCCTGGCTCCTTTGCTTTCTGGACTGTACGAACTTGAACAAATCACTGCATCCTCCGTTGTATCATTGCCTCATCCTTATGAGGTTTTTGTGATGATTGAAGCAGGTAACCGCTGACTAGATAGAGAAACTGTGATATATGTATACAATGGAATACTACTCAGCCATAAAAAAGAATGAAATAATGCCATTTGTAGCAACATGGATGGACCTGGAGATCATCATTCTAAGAGAAATAAGCCAGAAAGAGAAAGAAAAATACTATATGATACCATTTATATGTGGAACCAAACCACAACAAAAAGACACAAAGAAACAGACTCACTGACATAGAAAAGAAACCTATTTACCAGGAAGGAAAAGGGGTGGGAAGGAATAAATTAGGAGGTCGAGATTTGCAGCTACTAACTACTATATATAAAAGAGAAAAACACCAAGTTTCTTCTGTACAGCACAGGGAACTACAGTCAATGTCTTGTAGTAACCTATAATGAAAAAGAATATGAAAACGAATATATGTATGTACACATATGACTGAAACACTATGCTGTACACCAGAAATTGACAGGACATTGTAAACTGTCTATACTTCAGTTAAAAATAAATTTTAAAAAAGCATGTAACTGAAAACTACTTCACATAGCACCTTGGGGAGGGTATAGCTCAGTGGTAGAGTGTGTGCTTAGCACGCACAAAGTCCTGGGTTCTAATCCCTGGTACCTCCTCCAAAAGAAAATTGAAAAAAAAAAAAAAGACAAATAGCACCTTGCTTTCAGTAAGAACTCAATAAGTGTGGGCTATTATTCAATCAAAGACTCCATTTTGGAGGCTTTATTATAATTCTTGGGTTGGACCCCGTGGCCCCTGGCACCTCGAGCTGCCTCTGGACCCTGTTACATTCTTCTAGCTGTTTTGTGTCAGGACACAAAGGAACTCCATGTGAGATGCCTTCCTCAACTCTTTCTAGAAAAACAGGTTCACAATTATTCCCGCACAGGCACAAATGTCTTTTATAAACTAAGGGCATCTTGCTTCTACAGATGATTGATTCAATAATAGGAGGGAGATGCTAATGAATTAATTTGCTAACGATGCATCCTGGTTCCATAAAACAACTGGTCTTTCGTGAGGATGTTGGCGCATTACTCATCGTTGCCAAAGGAATGACAAAAACAATAGAAAAGGGAGACAGGTAAGGGACACGAAAGCCCAGAAGACAGTAATCTCCTCACCGAGCTGGGTTTGGCCTCGGCATTCACAGTTACCAAGTGAAAAGGGAGCAGGGGGCCCTGTACCCCGTGTTCCGGGGGGAAACAGGTCAGACCCAGCTGAGAAAAAGCCCAGATGTCTCACAAAGCAGTGCTAGCACTTTGAGTCCTGGAAGGAAACCGTCTGCGCACCGCTAATTACGAAGAGAAATAAAACAGAGCTGCGGGGCCAGCCACTCCTCGGATCCTCCCAACTGACGCGACATTTGAGATGCTTTTTATTTATTTATTTATTTATTTATTTATTTATTTATTTATTTATTTATCTATCTATCTATCTATCCATCCATCTATTTATTACTACCATTTTGAAATTTACATCTGTGTACTGTTGATTGTTTCTAAGGACAGTTTTGAGCTTCAGCTTTTCCAGTGTACATAGTTACCGAAGGACTAAAGCCAAATGCCATATGACATCGCTCACATGTGGACTCAAAATGCTTCCTTAAAAATTTCTGAGGGAATTTAGAAAGGAGCTCCCCCCCACCCCCCCGCCCCCTGAAATGGAGTCTTCTTGGAGAAGCCGGTCATACATTAATTCTATTGAAATATATGCTTCACTTGTTAGTGAAACAAAACAGTTGGAATTCACTCAGGTCACACCAAACCCGGCCTTTGCTCTGAAGCTAAAGGCTCTAAATAGATCAAAACATTCTTTGTAATGCCCTTGAGTGATCCATTTATTGTACTTAACTTTCTCATTACTTAAATGCAGAAGACTATAGTTGAAGAGGCCAAAACATACATTTGGAAATTTCAGAAAACATAATAGGCTGAGAGAGATAATGTAATACTTCTCTGTGAAGAAGAGAGCTGGAATATCTTGATTACAGCGTCCCGGCCCATCCCTCACACATTCAAATCCAATATATGTGCTTTTTATTAATGCGTGAGTGCAGAGATATGCATAAATGAATATTGATAAGGCAGGATACTGTATATTTATGAGGTTTTATATGTTTTCTCTTTATGTTTTATTTGTATTTTTATCCAGGGCTGCACACTGTATGTGTATGTTTATAAGTATAGCCACTGTGAAAAGAAATAAGATTTTAATTGATTTCATAATATTTTGCCACCACATATACACCACCATCTATTTCACTGATGCGTGTTGGTGAGCGGCGAGGCTGGAGGGGGGACACTTTCTATCGGTCTCCATGAAGACTTGTAATAAATATCTTAGTGGTCAAGCGAGATTTTTTAACGAAACAACCTTGCATTACAATGCAACTGTATCCTTGAAATTGTACACACATAAAAGTCAGAAATTTGGAGTTGTCATAGTAATATTAATCCCGGTGCTTTCCGAAAGTGCAATACTTAGTCATATAGCATAAAATGTTAATGCTTGTGTCTCTGTGACTGGGCAGTGAGACCGAGTTACATTTGCCACGGAAACCCTGAGTTTGAAGAGCTTTTCTGTCTTGACATTTAAAATCAGAGGCGTACCATGTTGCCCTAGATTTCCCTAATTAAAAAAGAATATGAGAGAGAGAAACAAACTGGACAAAAGGGCAAAATCAACCGTGATTATTTTTGAAATGAATTGAACACATGGAAGAAAGAAACAGGAAGCTGTTAAAACATTTGTGGGGAGGAACTTGGTGACCCCGACGTCTTGATTCGAACACGGTCCCCAGTGGAACCCAAACCCTCAGCATCGAGGTTGGGGCATCTCACCACGGATGTACAGGTGGGTCTCTCTGCTCAGGAGAAGCAACGTCTGGATAAGATGCAGCAGCAGACAAACAAGGCAGAAGGTCACGTCTCCGTCCCTAGGGAATCTGCAAGAAGAAAATGAATAGTCATCTTTCGGGGACAGGATAAACAAATAGCTGTCTGAAGACAGTATCAGACTGCGGGTAGTTTTAGGACGACTTCTCTAGTTCTAGGATTCTGTGGTCTTTACTGAAAGGAAATACTCCTCAATGTGCACACAAAGCCTAGAGAGGTGGGCTGGCGGCCATGCTGATGGTAACTGCACAGATGAAGGTGGAGGAACAGGCTCAGTTTTGGCCTCTAAGCTGGGATCCCAAAATGGCAGGAGTGGAGACAGGGACGGGGGATGAAAGCCTTGTGTCTCCTTCGACTGTTAAATGACGTAGCAGCCCTGATGAAGACCTTTTGCCACCAGTGCTCAAAAGTGGCCTCACCTGAAACCGGAGTTCACCGAAGCATGTGGTCTCTCACAAACCCATGTGCTCAGAGTGGTTTTGACCCCTAGACTGGTCTCATCTCTGCAATCGAGGCCAGTGACAGAAAAATACGGTCCCCACTCTCGTTGGAATCCAAGTCAAAATACCTCTTCACTCATCCCCTGTTCTTTGTCCTAACATCATTACCTCTTGTGGCAACCTTTGTATATTTTTCACTCTGGCTACCATTTGCACAAGAATGTTTAGCCAGGATGCTCTGAGAATCCGTGATAAAATTGTCTGGAGTCTGTCCACATAGCTGAAGTTTCCTCCTCCAATAGAAAAAAAAAAAAGCCATAGGTTTTAAAGAAAAACCTTTTACCTTTGTATCTACTACCTTCTCTTGAATCTAGAAAGTCTGGCGATTTGAATTAATATGTGTGTGTGAAGTGGTGGCCTCCCCCTGCTGTTGTTATATTGATAAACCACCTTATAATTGAAGGCATCCTAGAATTCAGGAAATACAGTCATTTCAAGGCCTTTCCCAGTCTGGTCTTTCCAATAACTCTGAGTCAAGCCACACATGATTTTGAGAAGCACGCCTTTTTGTTTGTTTTCTTTCTGGAGTAGTTCCGGTGAGCGACATCACGTCCCGGTGGTGGCTGTGATCACTGTTACTACTTCCACTTTGGTCACCAGTTCATTCTTAAACCCATTGCGACTCGATTCTCTCATCACATTCCTGTAGGTATCAGGTCACCAGCCGTCACCCCACATCCACAGTCTGTGAAAACATCTTGGTCTTTGTGTCTCTTCATGTCGGTTATACCTGCTGAAACTGATGACTACGCCTCCTTTCTAAAGTTTCTTTTCCTCCTTAGCTTTTCTTAAGTTATTTTGGGGAATTTTTCTAGCTACCTTCTTTCATGTGCTCCTTAATGCCTCGCCTGCCTCTTCCCATCCTAAAATGCCTCCTCTTTTTGGGATTTTCGGATAGTCTTCATGCTGCCCACTGGATACCTAGAGTCACCACATGGGCTAGTGGCCGCCATATTGGAGTACGGTGGCCAGCACAGATACAGAAGAATTTCCTCAGTGTGGAATGTTCTATTGGACAGCACTGCTCCGTGTGCTACTGATTCCTCAACTTCACCTGATATCCAAACATCATTCGAGATCCAGACTTCCAGTAAACAGGCAGATAAAGAAGAAGTAAGGCAGGAACGAAGTCCAGCTTCCAGTTATTCAGGCGTTTTGGTGAATGTGAGAATTTAAATTCTTGAGTTTGGGGGTGGTTGGTACCAAGTGGCTCTTCACCTGTTCTCTGCCAAGACATATGACGTGAATGACAACCGTTTGAGCCCCGATTTTGATAGCACCCAAAAGCATCTTGCTGGGAGGTGGTGCTCCATGCTGATTTGAGATCATCTCCATCATCCATGGGAGGATGTCGATGGCATGCAGCTTGGAGAAGGTAGGCTGTACGTGGAAAACCGCTTTCAGAACCAGGGGACCATCAACTCCTTTGTATGCTTGCCTTGATGTGCTCTGAGATTTTCATTGTCCTTCCTATAATCCCTCTGAAATGAATCCTTCTGTCCTTTTTGTCTCTGTTCACGACATCCCCTTTGCCTGTTCCCAGACTAGAACCGCAGAATCAGATTTGCTTCCTTCTCTCTTCTCAGCCGCCATATTCCCTCTCCTGCCAAATCTCTCCCTGGCTTCATCCTTGTCCCTCAAATTCTTCCTCCCATTCTTAGTCCCATGGCCAGTTTGAAAGGCCGTGCCTTTTACGATCACTCAGCGGGTTGGCTGCAGTAGCTCCCTCCCTGTCCTCACAAACCTCCCTCCTTCCACTCTCTGGATGGCTGCTGGGGTAATTCTCCTCTTATTTAAAATATTTCCCTGATTCTTCAGGGTCAGCTCCTGAGCCAGGCATCCCTCAATTCCACCAAACTCCTCAGCCTGACAGTCTACTAACCGTGGTTACTTGTCCCCAACCCCACGCTCATCATTGCCTTTCCTATCCAACTGCCAATCTCCCCCTTCTTTGTGGCGCCCACCAAGAGCTATTTCTCCATGAAGCTTTTTCCTCAGTTCTTTCTTGTCACACCCCAATTGGTTGTGATCTCTAGCTCTCTAGCTACATCTGTATCTGTATCAGGAGCCCACAAACCATCCTCTCAGACCATTTCTACTGCACCCCCTGTTTTCACACTGCGTGCACGCTAAGGATGGTTGCTACATTTTTGAAAGATTAAAAAAAGCAATGAAGAGAAAACGAATCTTCTGCAATATGTGACAATTACATGAAATTCAGATTTCAGTGTCCATAAATAAAGTCTCATTGGAAAGGAGCCACAGCCATTGATTTATGTGTTGTCTGTAGATACTTTTGGCTACAGTTCCAGTAGTGGTGACGGACTGTTTGGTCCACCAAGCCTAATTTACCGACTGTCTGGCTCTTTATGGAAAAAGACAACACCTAATCTAGACCCATCTTTACATATGTCTCTCTATATAATTTTTGAAATACCCATAAGACTTTCTTTACATCTCTCGCGTTGTCACTTGGCTGAGTTTACCTAATATGTGTTTGTTTACTTGCCTTTCCAACCACCTGAAAAACTGTCAGCTCCTGGAGAGTATATATATTGCATTTCTTATTCATTTTTGTGTCTCTTGCTAGCATCTTCCACAAGATCTTGCACATAGAGTGCTCACTAAATATGTCTACTGAAGTGACTAAAATACGGTTTGGTGTGCAAAATCGCTTCGGGTTTAACTTTGATGTGAATTATAGCACATTACGATATATATCTTTATATATATGCAAATACACACAGTATACACATATACATGGACAGTTATTTAAACCCAAACAAATGTAAATGTTTATAGCTGTATGGTATTTAAAAACAGAATCTTGTGATTTCTACAGATTTCTACAAGGATATAATAACAAGGAAATAGATTGAGATGTTTATCAGATAGCGACGTGTATTCCAAATATTTTATATCTGAACTGTCACCCATGCTCCCAGTTGATCTGTAGGATTTTCCTTATCTGACAAATGCTTAATCCTAATGTCAGTGGTGGAAACAATTACTCACCTGGGCCCTCACGTTGTCGGCACATTTGATCTTGTTGAAGGGCGTGCCCTGGACGATCAGTTAGCACAGTTACTGAATGAAGTGATAAACAAACAACAAAAGTGTGTGGTTGCAGGATGGTTTCAAGCCACATAACGCTTGTTTTTTGCAGCCCAGAAAGGTGTCAGCCGCCTACAATTTATCAAGCATGTGCTTTGATCTTTGCCACAATGGCAAACAATTCAGCTAAGTAATTTATTTTGGGCTTCTTTGGCCAAACTGTACATTTTGGGGTAGGGAATTGGAGATAAGCATATGGTTCAGAGTCACATTGGTCGACATCCTGACACTGACTTGGACCTGCATCCTTGGATCCAGGGATCTGACCTCTGGAAAGCCTTGTAAGGGTGGATGGAGAAAGTGGCAGAAAGGGAAGGAGTTCGAGTCAGAATCTTCTAATCTGTGGGCTTAGCTTGAAACATTAAGAACTGGAGTGGTGTGATAAATTTTAAGTATGAAGTTTTTTGGACAGTGTTGAACTTCAAACATTTTTTGTTTGGAAATAATCTGAGCAGTCTAGGGCTTTTGCTCTCAACTTTTATTTTCTGCAGAGGCCACGTGACAAATGGTCATTCACATGCAGACGTTAGCTAGAGTTTGACCCCCACTGCCACCAAGACCAGATGCTGTCACTTTGAAGGGGGGAGATGGCTTCGCACTGGATCCCATCAGCTGTGGCTGACATGAACACCCCGGGTCAGTGGGAACTCTAACCCCTTCCTTCTACCTCTACTCAGGAGAGCATCTTGGAACCCAAGGGAGTCAAAAGGTCGTTATTAAAGGGATAACTTTGAATTTACAAAGCACTAGCTAATTTTAGTTCAGAATTACTTGTAATAAGAAAAGGTTGACATGTCATAACTGATCTCACATCTGTAACTGCCTATACCGTGCTGTTGAGATTTGCTGATTTATACAATCAGTTTAATCTTATTACCACAGTGAGTAGCTTTTTAAAAAGTTTTGATTACACAGATAACACATTATTCAGCCAGAGAAAATGAAAAATACAAATCCCTGCATGCAATTCCACAAGCCAAAGATAATCGGAGTTGAACACATGGGAGTAAGAAATGCTTTTTCATGAAATCACCAAGGGTGTGTATAAATTTTCCAAAAAAAAGAGGCGGGGGGATGATATGATCCTATGGCTTTGTATCTTTTTAATAGTATACCTTCAACATATTTCCATATCATTTAGTGTACATTTAAATCACAACTTTGAGCAACTGTAAGTCTTCCAATGTATGGATATACCACAGTTTGGCCAGTTGCCTGCTACTGAACATTGGGACTGATTCCCACTCCACTGCCAACAAGGCTATGATGCAATCATGGTGTATTTATCTCCTCACACGTGTCTAAATCGTTGCCTTCAGAGAAATCCTTGGGCATAAATTTGCTGATTTGAAGGAGTAGGTGAAATCCCCAAGCATTTGCTATTATTGTCCAATTGTCCTCCAGACAATTTGTACCTATTTAGAACCCCAGAAGCAGTGAGATCCTTATCCGCACCCCCAGCCCTGCCCAGATAATACTATTGTAAACATTTTCCAGTCTGAGAAAGAAAAGCGTATCTGACTGTGACTCTTGTTTACACTGCTGATGCTATTCATGTGGTTAAACAGGTATTTGTGTGTGTGTGTGTGTGTGTGATGACTCTGATGGGGGAGGGGTGAATCACGCAGTGGTTAAAAGCGTATAGGCCTTGGAATTAGTGTGGGGCCTCTTCTAGTTCTAGTATTTTCTAGCCCGGTGGCCTTGGGAAAGTTACTGACGCACCTTAGAGTTCAGCTTCTTCATTTATAAAATGGGAAAACCAGCAGTGTCTTCTGCCCCAGCTTGCTGTGAGGAACACATGAAACATTTCATATAAGATGCCTTAGTGTAGTTCCTGGAACATATTACCAATGGAAGGTTAGAGGTTGCTCAAGAGAATATTTGCAAGGCTCGAATGGCACCCACTTATACGTTCCTAGGTTGCGTGGGGGTAGCAGTGAGCCAAGGGTTGCATTTATGGGCTCAGCCTGGCTTGGTCTGATTTGATTCTAAGCCTAGGGGTAGTCTAGAAGTTCAAGTGCGGGTGCAACTCTAGGGCAGACCCAGAGCCCTTCCATGCTTCAAGGAAGTTCAGAGAGTAAACAGGAGTTGAATCTCCTTAGAACCTGGGATGGCTTCCTTCCATCGGGCCCTGTCTCCCTTGCCAGGACCTGAACGGAGCCCTCCTGTTTAGGAAAGAAACCCCGGGCCAAAGAAGAAACTGCATTTGAAGGAAGCAAAAACTCTGCGAGAGGCAGAACTCTGTTCAGACAGTAGGAGTCTGTGGGTTTGTGAGCAACAAGGCTGAAGTCCTAGCCTTGCTGATGGCCACAGAACCCATGTGGCCAAGGCTCTTTCAAAGACATTTCTTAATCCTTGCGAGAACTTTGCATCCATCTGTGTGATTTTCGATCTAAGTGACCAGCTGCTTTCAAACACTCTGAGCATCTGACACGGGCCCTGGGTACATCTTGAGAAGCAGGAGGGAATTTCTTCACTTAAAACTGCATTTCTGTCCCTCCTGCTGGGTTCCTCCCTGAAGTGATCTTTACCCAAAGCATCTGATGCTAGTAGGAAACACGCACGAAAGACGCCTCCCACGGCAATCTCAATTCAAATAAACAGCGCGGCTCATCCCGGGGCTGGCTCTTCAGTCTGCCTACCGTTGCCTTTTTAGTGCCATTTAAATCTGGGTTGGCTTTCACTGGAATAGCAGCAGAATAGGAGAGCGCGAGAAGCTTCGAAGCAGATGCAGCGTGCCTCGCAACGCAGGTGAGAAAAAGCCACAAGACGTTCTGAATCTGGCTTTGCCTCCGTTTTCTAGTGCCGCCCGAAATGCAATCAATAAGCCAGCCGAGGTAAGAAAGGAGTAATTTCAGAGATTCAGGAACATTTCATCCTGGAGCAGGGTCTTTAACACAGGTGTTTTAATAATTGTAATATATTGAAAACCGTCCCCTGGCTGGGCGGCCCTCGGGCGCACAGTGGTCACCTCCCTCTTGGGCCATTTCTGCCCTTGAAGGCAAGGGGCATCGTAAGCCTGCAGTCATTACAAAGCCATGCCTCAGATGGAAGTCCTGGCAGCTGCTACACCTTTGTCTGGGTTGAGCTTGAAGTCTGTGCTTTCTGGAGGCATTTCTTTGTATTTGCATTTACAATGAGTACACTGAAAAAGAAGGATGGAAGGAAGGACTCTACATGGTGTGGGAATCGGAGAGACTCCCAAATGCCACTCACTGCATTTTTTTCCCAAGGAGTCTCAGGAACACACAGAAGCACAGGTGGCAACGTGATGGAGGGGAGGGTGAGTGTAAGGGGGGTGATAATTGATGGGGGCCTGGAGTCCAGACCGCAGCTGTCCCCAGGTGCACCCAAACGCATCTGTTCTTCTGCGAAGTACTATGGTGCAGTAGCAGGTTTTGGATTATTGAAGCAGGGGGAAAACAAATCAGGAAACTTAACAAAGCTCTTGGAGGAGGCAGATGAGGAGGTGTGATTGCCACATCTGAGGAAGGAAGCTTTCAGGAAGGGAATAAATTGGATCAGGGGGGTTGGCACCCAGGATCAGAGACACCTCCCTTCGCATCACCTGTGAACTTGGTGGTTCTGAGGAAGGCGGACAGGTGGAGGTGGAGGGCCCGTTGGCCCACTCTTTTGAGCAAGTGTTGAATTTTTTTTTTTCAGTCATGCGGTGAATTTGTGCGAAACATGGAGGGGAATTCTAAAACAGATGAATACTCCTTCTGTCTTCATTGTTTCTTTCTTTCTTTTTCATCTTTATTAGGACTACAGGAAGGAAATGGGACTATCTGAAGCTACCAGGAATGTTCTTCCAAGCCCTTGTTCCCCCCAGCTCTCCCTGATGCAATGATATTGGTAAAGGAAATAAATTCATTTACTGGATGTGATACTTAATGCAGGCCTGAGTCTGGAGTCCCACTGTCTGTCCTGAGTCAATGAAGAGGAAGGCCAAATTGACAACATTGGAATGATGGGAAACTCGGGCCATTTGTCATCTGTAATTCAGATCATACGATGTATTTTGAGATTTCTCCTGACATTGTTTATATTGGAAAAGTCTTGAAAGGTCTTCACAGTATAACAGTAAAATCTGACAGTGAGAAAAAACTGCTTCTTTCTTTTCTTTCTTTTCAAATTTAACTTTCCAAAGAGGGTGTTAAGGGTTCTCCTGTTTTGATTTATGGGAATATAAAGACACCACAAAAGAAGTTAGGTCAGGGTATAATTGGAAATTTTCTTACTGGCTCATGATACTTCCTACATTAAGTGACATTGGCAGATTTTTTTTTTTGTTCCGTAAAGTAAGTGGCTGGTGGGGTGACCATTCAGAAGAAGTGGTGTTGAAGGCGAGACAGGGCAGGGCATCCTCTGCACCTTATAAGTAGATGATGAAGGACGACATGCCCTGGATGCTAAACAAATGACTACAAGGACAAGTTTCCCATAAGGAATTCTGATAGCTGTCTACTACGATATTGGGGTTTGAACTACTTTCATTCTTCTTCCTTATTAAAAATTTATCAATTGGCATATTTAGTACCTCCAATATGTACTTTTTTTAAAGCTCTATGGAGAAAACTATAAGGCTTCTATTTCAAGAGGAATAAGAACAAAGCAAGTAAAATCCATCTATAGAATGCTTTGGTAGAAACAGAGTTACTTTAAGTCAAGAAATACCATTTCTGTTTTCAGTGATATAACCTGGGCAGTTTTGAACATTCGGTAACAATGTTAAAAAGATGTTCTTCACTGATTGGTAAACTCACTGAATCCATCAGAGAGCATGCTGTTGGATGCAAGTAACAGAATATGCTCTGAAAGCTAGATTTAACAATGAGAAGAATTTATATGCTCAGAAATGGGAGCAAGTCCAGGATTTCTTCCATCACTGGCCTAGAGCAGATACTAATGACCCAGGTTCTACTTATCTGTCCATTCTCCATCTGCAGCTTGTCAGCATTTTCCCTTAGTTTTTTTCCTCATAGAAACAAGAAAGTTTCTGTGGTCCTAGATGCCATGTTCTCACACAACCATGTGGAGAGACAGAAAAGAGGAAGTTTCTCCTTGAGTGTCTTTTTGTCAAGAAGGAAAACTTATTTTTCAGAAGCTCCTTAGAAAAGCCAAGATGTGGAAGCAACTTAAATGTCCATCGACAGATGACTGGATAAAGAAGTTGTGGTGTATTTCATTCAGTGAAATACTAGTCAGCCATAAAAAAGAATACAATGCCATTTGCAGCAACATGGATGGACCTAGAGATCATGATTCTAAGTGAAGTAAGCCAGAAAGAGAAAGAAAAATACCATATGATATCACTCATATGTGGAATCTAAAAAAAAAGGACATTATGAACTCATCTACAAAACAGAAACAGACTCACAGACATATTAAACAATCTTATGGTTACCAGGGAAAGGGGGTGGGAAAGGATAACTTTGGGAGTTTGAGATTTACAAATTTTAGCCACAATATATATAAAAATAGATTTTTAAAAGGTTCTGCTATATAGCACAGGGAATTATATTCAATATCCTGTAATAACTTTTAATAAAAAATATGAAAATGAATATATGTATATATATGCATGACTGGGACATTGTGCTGTACATGAGAAATTGACACATTGTAACTGACTTTACTCCAATTAAAAAAAGCTCCTTAGCAGACTCTCCTTTAAGTCTCATTGGCCAGAGTTGTATCACATGCCATTGCCTTAGCCAATCACTTGCAAGAAGAATAGAATTACCAAAAGTAGCTTAGACTAATGGGGATATTGTGCATATTCAATTTCGATGCAACTATTTTCATCCTATCATTTCTGGGTCATTTCTATATGCAGAATCCACATTTCCTGATCCTAAGAGAATAAATTTAAAGGATAATTACTGTTTGACAATAAAAAAGATGTTTAAAAAAATAGAATCGATTGCTGGTAGCATGCACACATAGCCTATTGCTGCATTAAACTGTAAGCTCTGTGAGAGTAGGAACTTTCTATCTTGGGTGATGTATCCCCAGGGTGTGGAATAATGCCTGGCAAGTATTAAAAGCTTGATCAACATTTGTTAAAGGAATAAATCCTTGCTCCAGAGCCATTCCAGAGACCCATGGGGTTTCTCACTGGTGTCCTGATTTTGTTACCCAAGAACTTCACTCCAGCCTTTATCCATCTTGAAGTCCCCCCACACTCCTCAAGAAGTATCTGAGTCTTGTCCATTCCTCTCCATGACGATGCTCGGCCCATTTCTCTATCCAGCTCCTGTATCACACCACCCCTCCTCTGAAGCCTCTCTGGTATCCCAGAGTGGTGGACAGTACCTCCGGTCTCCATGACCATTTCTCCCACATGTTAAACCCTACCCACCCTGTGATATGTCACCTGTGAAGCCATTGGAGAGGTGCCTCGCTTTGAGCACAGAGGCTAATACTTGGTCGTCTTCTTCCAAATTATTGATGCTTGTGCTGAGGGGACTGCCCCCAGCTCTTGGAGTTCCTGGGGCCAAGCTGGGGAACAGACAGCACCGTATTGACTCTTTTCTCCCACTTCCCATTTCTGCTGCCCTTTGTATCAGAACTCACCATCTTTCCACTCTCTCCTCCCCGCATTCCCGAAGACACAACTGCATGAATTTCACGTAGACTCAGCTGGGAACACCAGCAATGCATTCATTAACTCTTCCCTTTCTCCCTTCCTAAAAGACTATAAGGTGCTCACTGCAAAAACATGGGGGCCTAAAATGCGAAAATGGCATCAGAACGACCTGCAGAAAGGACTCGATCCCTTAGTATTTGGGTATCGCTTTCATCCCACAGTTCTGTGACGGGTCTGTGAGTGATGCTCGAGTGACGTCAGGGTGCTGTGGGTACCCTACACACATCCCCTTACTATTTGCCTCTACAATCTCCCAAAGCTGCTTAGGCAAGCACTTTCATCTCTCTCCAAAGGGCTTCTCCAGTCCCTGTTGGATGGGTGGTCCAGCCACAGGGCAAATTGCAGTTAAATGTTCCTCGAAGCAGCTCTCAGCAGACACTTGAGGTGTTGGCAGGTCTATTTCTGGCTGCCGGGCCCCTCAGTTGGAATAACTCTAAGTGTGTTCTGCACCGTCTCCCAGGGCTCTGCAGGAGTGTGGAGTCTCTGTGGTACACAGCGATTATTTCCTTGACGAGGCACACTTCACTGGATTTTATCTCCTTTTTATCTCTCTTCCCCATTCCCTTACCTGAGTTTCCTGGGATCATGTTCCAAATATTCTACTTGCTTTCAAACCCTTATGTCAGGGTCCGCTTCTGGGGGAATGAAATCAAGACAAACGTTAAAGAGTATTGTCTATCAGGATTAAGATGAAAAACGCCCCCTTCCAAATCTACTTGGATTGATACGGGTGTTGTATCCCTAACATGCACCAAATTTAAGGGAATTCAGAGGAGTGTAATTTCTCCGTGTTAGTTTCAGTAAAGGCCATGAGATATTCTGGAGACAAAAAAAGACAAAAAAACAAAAAACAAAGAAAAACACAAGACAATGTGAACGTGACTATTTCCAAGAATAATACCTTGAGTTTTTAGTGGCATTTTCTCCCTTGTTTATAAGACATGTTCCTACAATATAAATGTACAGGAGGTTTTCTTTTAAAATTTTGACTTTCTTCTGCAGTGCTTCTGTTGTTGACAGTAACTCCAACTGCCTCTTGTTTGGTACTGAAGTTCATACAACAGACTACGAGCCAAAGTTAGTGATTAACTGTTTTGAAAGAATCTCCCAAAATACACTTGTTTGTAATATGTCTTGCTTTTGTGTCTCAGGTGTAAAATAATTGGCATTTTATGCCCAATTTGCCTTTTGCAAGCGATACGTTATGTGCAGGGGGCTTCAGTGTCTTTGTAGGACTCAGACTGGGAACAGTGGTTCCAAGCATCACCAGAATCCCAGTCCACCTCGTTTCCCTTCTCTCCTTTTATCCAGCTCCCTGTGAAAATGCCCAATTTTCCTTCTGGAGGAGACTGAGGCCATTTTAAACATAAATTCATAATTATGCATTCTCTTCTTCCAGAGTAACATTCTCTGACAGTCACCTCAACTGTATTTTCTGTTTTGCAGATAGATAATAACATTCTTAAATAATTCCAAGTGGTTTGAATAAGCTGACCTAACTCTGTTGCTTTCTTTTGATGGTAGAATTTAGAGACCAAAATAGATAATTTTAAATGCTCAGTTTG
Organism: Vicugna pacos; assembly: GCF_048564905.1. Taxonomy (NCBI): domain Eukaryota; kingdom Metazoa; phylum Chordata; class Mammalia; order Artiodactyla; family Camelidae; genus Vicugna; species Vicugna pacos. The sequence continues at coordinate 6,399,143 of NC_132987.1, forward strand.
CTGTGGCTTTATGAGTGTATATATATATTTATATTAAAAGTCAATATATATTTTAAAAATATATTTAAATCAGATAATGATTTAAATCAGATAATATACACAAGAGATGCACCATCTATATACTCCGTCCCTGAGTGTTACCCTATTCCTGGCCACAGGAATGCACTTCTAACTATGAGCTGAAGGCTTAGCTGAGATCCCCTCATCTCAAATGCCCAAATCTTTGATGTGTGAAAAGTCCAGTGCCTTCCTTTGGGGGCTTCAGTTGTTGGGCTCGTGTCAGGTGTGGAATTCTTACTTCCCCTGAATCTGTTCATTTTAGATGTCCTTCAACAGGAGAATGGATAAACCAGCTGCAGTGTATCCACAAAATGGAATATTACTTAGCAACAAAAAGGAACCCACTATTGATTCACGTAACAACATCACTTTAAATGCATTTTCTTCAATGAAATAGACAAATACAGAAAGACACAATATGCCCTACATATTGTGTGATTCTGTTTATACGGCATTCTAGAAAAGGAAAATTATAGAAATGGAAAGCAGACCAGTGGTGGGGGAGTGGGGGAGGCACTGATTCAAAGAAGCAGCATGAGGGAATTTGGAGGGTGATGTTCTGAATGGTATTGGGATGATGGATGCATGATTCTACGCATTTGTCAAAATCCATAGAAATGAACATCGCAAAGAATGAATCTTACTTATGTAAATTGAAAGCAATAGGATGTCAGTGGACTCCAAGAAGGAATACGGACTGTGATAAATAAATGCATGATATAATTACTAAAAGTGATGAGGAAAGAAAGGTGCTGACCCATGGAACTTCAGCAAACAGTATTTTAACTAGACGCTGTCAGCCTGGAGACCAAAACTGTAGACAAACTATTTACCGTAGTTGATAAATGTGTTTCTTGTAGGGGTATGGGTTAGCAATTCTGAAACTATCATTGAACAAATAATACATATATTGCAGTAAACAAACGCCAGGTTTCTCGTTGCTGGAAAAGAAGTTTACAAATAATCGGGGGAAAGCTAGAATGAACCTTGTGGTCCTAGATGAAATTCAGAGGTACCAGTATGAACTCACATTTATTTTAATATGTACCCAGTTAGAGATAAAAATGAGGATGCATCTATGTGTGCATGTGTATTCACTGGTCAACATACATACATACATTCCCAGGGAGGGCCTTGTAGCATTGACGCCCCTTTTAACACCCAGAACTTGGTTTCTAAGTGCCATTCTCCAATAAAAGGAATCAGATCTCCTTGAAGAAAAGGCTGAGGCAGGGAAAATATAAGCTGAGACCAGAGCATCCTGTGGTTTCAAAAAGTAAAAAAGTGAGGGAAAAAAAAGTCAAAAGGATACAGGAACGAGCAACTGTGAAGTTTTCCCAGTGGTCAAAGCTGTAACAATTAGAGCAACAAAAATAATATAGTATTGGATTATAGCCCGAAGAGTAAAATACACATTGATGAGTTCATACTTAAAGAAATAAATAAAGGAGGTCACTTTTTGCTTTCAGAGAAATTCCGATGAATAAATACAGACAGAATGAGGGACATAGAAAATTACCACTAGGACATTACAGTAAAAGTCACTGCAGGTAAGATATAGCGATGAATGCTAAAATCAGTGGGCAAAAGTTTAAGAAGAAAGCTTTGCATCACCGCAAATGACCCCTCCTCAAAACATGTATTAATTGTATATATTTTGTGATTATACAGCCGTGAATTCTTTGATACCACAAGGTGGAGATCCTTTCTTCTCCCCTTCAGCAAGGGCCACACATAGTGACTCATTTCTACTTAATGGAGAGGAAAAGGGGAAAATAGTAACTAGACAGTGGAGAAACCTGGCTGCAAGCTTTCTTAACCAAGTGATCACAGTTAACATTACCAGTAACAAAGCCTGTTGATACCACGTGCCTTCTCGTGTCATGCCCCGAGGAGGCACCTCACCTCTGTGGTGCTCTTCCCTGAATTTCATCATCTCAGTCTGATCATGAGAAAACTTAAGACAAACCCAAATTTAGGGACAGTCTACACATTATCTGACCAGCATTTTTCGAAACGTCCAGGTCATGAGAGACAATGATAAACTGAGGGAACGTCGCAGATTGGAGGAGATGAAGGAGACACAACGTCTAGCACAATGTGGATTCTGGATTGGACCCTGGAATGGAAGAAAGGAATGGAAGCGGAGAACTGGTGAAATCTGAATAAAGCCTGTCATTTAGTTAATGGTATTGTAGCAATGTTAATTTTTTGCTTTAGATCATCAGACCGTGGTTCTGTAATAAGCTAATGTTAGGGGAAGCTGGGTGAGGGATGTACAAGGCAACTCTGCACTCTGCACATCTTCTGTAAATACAAAATTATTTCCAAAAAATAGTTTTTTTAAAGGAATTAACTTTTTTTTGAAGTTTTGCACCTTTAGTATCTAATTGTCAGCTTTTTGCTTCTTGGTCCTCAGAAGAATCTTCAAAATGGCTACAATGGGTTATTTTATCTTTTTCCCAGAGAATATTGATCCTGCCCTGTGAATAATCTTAGCCGCAATGGTAATAATAACAATAATAGTTTACATTTATTGAGTGCTTACTATATACCAGGCACGCTGCCGAATACTTTACATAGATATCCACTCATTTTGTACACCAAACCTAAAAGGATATTCTATCCAATTTTATAGATGTGGAAGCTGAGGCAAGGAGATTATGCCCAAGGCTGTATGATTAGTAGATACGGAGCAAAGTAGGATTCAAACCACTTAAGAAGCCAGACTCCACAACCAATGCTAATTATGATAATAATTCGAGTAATTAATATGTGCTTAGCATCGAGTAATTTGTTAAGAGCACTGTTTCGTTGAGCTGCCTGTGAGGTAGCCATTCTTATTGTCTTGTTCCACTGATGCGGAGGCTGGCCCCTGGGAAGTAAGCACCTTGCTGGGCTCCAGACCCAGCCAGCCTGAGTCTTCCCTCTTCATCCCGAGTCTGTTTTGCTATCTTTGCAAAGATGTGTTTCTTTTCCTCCCTCAACTGCTGAATTCAGCTTCTACACCATAATTTTTTTTTTAAATGATAAAACTGTGTTCTGATGTTCACCCTGATTTCAAATTGCTTTAACATCAAAGTGATTTAAAATGGTTCCTTGTAAGTGGCCCAGGATGCAGCTGTGGGAGCACCACTGGGTCCCTGGAAGTCACAGTAAGTATCTCACATCACGACATCATCTAAAAACTCCCTGCCTACCAGCCTGTGTTGCAGGCAGTTTTTATCACAATAAACAGGGGGCACTCTGTGTCTCACAGAGCCTCCCGTTCCAATACCAAGCAACAAAGCCATCCAGCAGAGCACCTTTATTCCTACTTCCACACCTAAAGCGAGCCCTGGGGTGAAGGCACCCTCAGACGCTCTCTCGAAAAGAACAAATAAACAGACGAGACAGAATGGCAGGAGGACACATTCAGACGACATTTGAGAGTTAACCGGCAGAGGAACTCCTGAGGCAGTCTGGTAAGATCAGATTTTCTCTGTTGCCTATTTCCTTTCAATTTTACCACTTTCCAAAGTTAATTCCTTGAACTCAGGGGGCCCTTTTGTGCAGGAAGAGGATATTCTACTTACACTAAGGCTGTCCTTGATTGAGCTAAACATACTGGGAGTCCTTCATCTTCATCTCCATAGGGGTGACTGCTCACTGCCAAGTGTAGAAAAACAATGGTACCATGTAACTCGGCAACCAGGGACCATGAGGCCAAGGACACTGAAGGATGGATGACGAAATGAGACCGGAGGGCAAAGCATCATGGGTATGGGAAACAGAATGTACTTGAGAGCAGAGCAGTTCGCTATTGTTCACAGCTCGAGCTGGATGAGAGCCTTTTCGTTCCAATTTCTTATATAATACCCTCCATTTATGAGTAGATAGAAGGAGAATGTTTAGGTGGAGGCAACCACATATAGCAGAAATCTCTGTTTAGTCATTTAACAAATATTTACTAAACACTCACCATGTCCTGGGCATTTTGCCAGATGCAGAAGTAGAAAGGATTATAAGACAGTTTCTGAATTTGAGGCACTCATAGCCTGGTGGGGAACACGGACTTGTAAACAAATAATTGCAATCTAGTGTGATACATCCTGGTATAAAGGTCAGTGTCAACTTATAAAAAGAACCCAAAGAGGATGGGATGTTCTGTTTGGGAGGGCTCAAGATTTTCTATAAAGATTTTTTTTTGTTGTTTCCTTGGAAATAAAATAGTGACTAGTGTTCAACAACGTTTGGTAGGATAGATTTACGGAGATCTGCAAGGATGGTGCCATCTATTGTCAGGCATAAAATTAATTTGAAGTTCAATTAATTTCATCTTCACTGCTTATTTTTGGCTTCTCAACATAATCCATTCAGCTCCCTTGCACCATTAGCCTCCTAGACAGGAAAAGGCCTCTTGATCTATTCCCACCTCATTTTTCTGGGTTTACCCCCAAATGGCTCCATTATGTTTCCACTTACACCAAAATGCCCATAGTCCTCAAATGTCTTTCTTTGTGTCCCATCTCTGAGCTTTTGTACATACTAATTCTTCTACCTGGATAAATGCCTAACCAAATCCAATCCATTCTTTTAAGGGTCCATCCAATATTGCCCCTTCTAAGAGCAACGTATCTGGAAATAAAGTCTTCCTCTTTGAATATTTGGAGTGCAATGCTTTGGTCTCCCCTATCTCACTTATTACACATTTAGGTTGCAGGTATTTTTGTCTTTAAATTATCCATGATTTCAAACTAGGTCCCATGTGACTTTTTTAAGAGCTAGCACACTGGCTGGGACACTAATGGATTCAGCACATTTGGCAAATAAATGTACTAGTGAAAAGAGATGATAATTTGTTAGAAAACTTCAACTAGACCAACTGTGAACAAGTCAAAAATGCTCTATAAAGAGACAAGATACGTTCCAGAATTACCCAACAAAGAAAGGCGAGCGAAGATGTGAGTACTTAGGACCAGCCTGCGTCCTGGGTGTGTCGTCACAGAGTGCTCCACGGGTGGCTTAATGCTCTCCTGTCGCCATCTTGAATTCTTAATAACTTTCTAACAAGAGGCCCTACATTTTCAGTTTGCTCTGGCTTCTGAAAATTATGTATCTGGTCTTGGATCCAGTTTAAGAAACAGTTTCAAGATTCAGAAGAGTTAGTAAGAAACTTTACATACTAGCCCTTGTTTATAACCTGGAGGTTAACAGTTGAAAAAGCCAAGATGGTCTGCATCATGTCCCTGCAGGGGTCACTAGATGCTTTTTTCTCTGTGTTTTGGGTCTTTTTTCCGCCCCTAAGAACAGTTATGCCTTTTGTTAAATGATGGGGGTGGTAAGTGGATGTAAGGTGGTATATTGGCTTGCTAGGGTTGCTCTAGCAGAATACAGGCACACCTAGTTTCATTGGGGTTCACTTTATTGCTCCTTTCAGATACATATTTTTTATAAATTGAAGGTTTGTGGCAACTCTGCATTGGACAAGTCTATTGGTGTCATTTTCCCAACAGCATTTTGTCATTTCATGTCACCATGTCACTGTCTCATACTATTTCACACTTTTTCATTGCTATTATATTTCTTATGGCAATCTGTGATCTGTGATTTTTAATGTCACTACTGCAAAGAGATTATGACTCACGGAAGGTTCAGATGAGGGTTAGCATTTTTTTAGTAATAAATTTTTTTTTAAATTGAGGTAGGCAAATATTTTAAAGATAGAATGTTATATGCATTATATAAACTTAACAGTATAGTGTAAACACAGCTTTTATATGCTATGTTTTCAGAGAAACTGGTGTTGCTTGCTTTATTGCAGTGGTCTGGAACTCAGCTGCCGTATATCCGAGGTCTGCCGGCATCATAGTTCTGGAGGCTGAATGCCCAAGGTCAAGGGAGGGTTGGTTCCTTCTGAGGACTGTGAGGGAAAATTTGTCCCATGTTTCTCTCCTAGGTCCTAACAGCCTTAACCTTCCTTGGCTTGTAGATGGTATGTCCCTCTCTCTTTACATCTGTCTGTGTGTCTGTGTCTGACTTTCCCCTTCTTGTAAGAATACCAGTCATACTGGATTAGGGTCCCCTAGACTTTAACTTGATCACCTCTGTAAATACCCAATTTCCAAATAAGATCATTCTGAGACACTAGAGGTTGGACTTATACATTTTTGGGGGTGGGGGTGGGGGTACAAGTCAACCCATAATAGATGGATCTATGTCATACAGAATTGTTTTTATATTAAATTCTTTTTGGCACAAGGTTGGATAAGACTGAATGGAATCTCTCATTTCTCAGTGGTATTCTGAAGGGACTATGACTTCTCTACTCCTTTCCCTTAGAATCTTACATTCTCTCAGCGTGCACAAGGTGTCATTAGGATTCTAAGAGATAACTTAGCCCTCGGGTTGACCCCTGGTTCTTATGGTTTCGCGTAGGAGGCACAGCTTTCTAGACCAGCAGTGGACCCTAAAGGTAACCCAATACCTTTGTTTCGCTAACGAAGAAATCCAAGTCCAAGAGGTTAAAATAATTTGCTGCAGAGCACTCAGCTAATTAAAGGCAGAAGTGGAATCAAAGCCATGCCATTTAACTCTGAACATGGGAGCTTTTAAGCATATCACTGTTTTCATATATACAAATAGGTACCCTGAAATCTTTAGGTGGGGGGGAGGGCAGAGCTCAGTGGTAGAGTGCATGCTTAGCATGCATGAGGCCTTGGGTTTAATCCCTGGTACTTCCACTAAAAATTAAAAAAAAAAACCTTTAGGTAGAAAAGTTTTCAGACACATACAGCTTGTGTTTCCTTACTAATGCTTGCAACAAAGGTTGTAAATGCTCACACTCACAGGAGCAATGCAGATCACGGAGATGAATCAGCCAGGTTGGGTGTAACAGGCGGTTGTGAAAAACTGAGGAACACACAGGCTCTTTCTATAAAAGGGGGGGGGGGAAGGGTGCAACCAGCTCTTTGCCCAGCTGCTTCCTGCCCTGTGGAATTATGTGCTCACTTCCCCAGATCTTCTGTTATTTAAAGGAAGCCTAAGAATCTGGATTTTATTTAGAATTTTTCAACTTTTCGTGGAGGAAAAAAAAATATATATAGCATATATAAAAGGGTTAGGGTTATATATATTATATAAAAATATATAAAAACATTATATTTTTATATTAAAAAAAATATATATATATAATGTTAAGAAGCATTGTATAAGCCAAATAAAATCTGTCAGAGGGCCTGGACAGTTAATATATATAATATTGATATATATATAAACATTATTTATATAAAGCATTATATATAGTTAATATATAAAAATATATTATATAATTAATAATATATAAACACAATATTTTATATATAATATATCATATTAAATATAAACATTATTTATATAAAACCCTTTTTATATGAAAATATGTATAAAATGTTAAGAAGCATTGTGTAAGCCAAATAAAATCTGCCAGAGAGCCTGGCCAGTTGTAAGCTACTGATTCATGTTTTTACTTCTTTCTTACTCATCTGATAATTCCTTTGCTCACTGGATGTTGCTAGATTTCAGAGCACAAAGCCATCCTCAGAAACAAATGGACTCACCTTTGGCAACGCACACTCAAGGCTTCCTGTGGGATGTCCCCAGGCTCTCTTTCACGGCTTTGCATACCCTGAGAACGTGGGTCTTTGTGAAGAGTAACAAAGTTTGTATGATGAGTAGCCCCTGGGACGGAATGATTTGTTGTCTTCGTGTTTGAATTTCACAGACCATCGGAAGAGCTCTGGGAGAACGACATCTATTTCTCGGTTTGGGTGACGGTTCAAGACTTCAGCTTCCTGGGGGTGAATTTCCAGTTTCAAACGTTTTCCAGGAGAGGGGCCATCTGAGGCTTAGTGTGGTACTGTTTGTCCAGGTGGTTTATCATAAAATGGTGCCAACAATGAGCTCAAACCTCATGTACTTAACCTCCTCTTAGTTCTCCAGGGCAAGGTGAAATTTGGGGGTTTTCATCTCTAATTTTACCGCTGGAGATGGAGTGAAGAAAATCTGTGTCGTCCTTTGCAGAGCAAGTCGCTCACTCACCACCTGCACAAAAAGCCTGCCAGGTTTACATCATTCAGTGACCCCTTTGCCTCTCCTGGATTTTTCACCTGTGTGAAGTGACCTTCCTTGGTTTGTCTGCAAGTGCTATTTCGACGATGCTGGGGGGGTATTTTCCATAGTGGAAAAAACGACTTTGGAGCCTTGAAGCACTTGAGCTAAGGTGGCATTCTTCAGACAACGTACACTGTATTCTTTCCCTTTCTTCCTTCTCCCCTGTCAGGCACGCAGGCACTCTGGTGGCATTTTTCATTCCGCACTGTGCAGAAATTGTGTGGAAGACAATAGGCTTGTTTCTAATTTGGTGTTTCCAAAAGCTTGGCAAAATAGAAATAAGTCTGTATTCAAAGTTGAAAAAGAGCATGTAAATAGCAATACTGAAATTTGTGATTAAACAATTAACAAAAAAGAACCTTATGAAGCCATTAAAAAGTATAAAGAGGGAGGCGCTTCCTGCTTGATCATTACTGGGTTTGAACTGTGATTATTGAACACTAAGCACCAGCCACGTGGGAGACAGCCTGTGAGCTGCGGAGTGGGAAACAGTCCTTTCTAGTGGCATTCTCATCGGCGTTTCTTCCCGGCAAGAAAACCTGAAAAAGTTTTAGGTAGCACTCTGTAGAGATATAGGAATAAGGAAAGGGAGCCTAGACATCATGACTACTGGGGACCAAGGTAAAAGGAGTATCAGCTTTGGAGCAAAACAGACAGACTTGAGTGTGAATCTGGTCTTCCCTCTCCTTATCTCTGCGACCTGGGGCAAGTAATTTAATTTCTCTCAACCTCAGTTTCTTCATCTATAAAATGGGAGTCTTATTACATCTCTCACAGAAACGTCATCATCACTGATGATGCTCTACGTAAAACCAAAGAACATCCGAAATCCTCGGGGAAAGCTCGCCATCTTCTTAACGATTATTGCCACTCACCGTCTTCATCCCTAATCGTCTCATTGTCTTAACATTGATTAATTCTAAGGATATTTAAATGTCATAAAGAATTCGAGAAAGAGGAATTTAAAGGGATCAGGGAAAAGTGTACCAGTCAGCTAGGATTATGTTATTTCATTTGGCGCGAAGCCAAGGAAATGTTCAGCTGTCAGTTAAAAATGTAACACCTGCCTTCCCCCTCTCTTTAATACGTTCTTTAACGTAGCGTGGTGGAAGACATCCAGCTAGACTCAGAGCATGCCTTTTAATTTGCAGTTTTGAGCATCCAGATTCCAGAAGGAAGCCAAGTTTTGGACCCATAAACAGTGAAGGAATTTGGAGGCTTGTGCCCACCGTGTTTAAAGGGAACAGTCCCGTAGACAAACGCATTTGTAATATAGTTTGCTCGGGATTTATCTCTGCTCATAGAGAGTGACATTTTCCCCCATGAATAGTAACAGATACAAGTAGAAGATTGTGTAAGAAGGGCTTAGGAGAGATAAGGATATCTTCACTTGTGAGAGATGAAACTCGTGCGGGGAGAGCTGAGAACAAAAACTCTCTTCCACAGTGGGGAAGGTATTTATTTGATGACCTAATGCAAATATTATACACTTTTGAAAGGGCTTGATATTACAGGTATCATTTTCTAGTGTGCACGCCTCTCAGCACATTTGCTATTTTATTTTCACACACACGATCGGCACTAGAAGTGGAGAGCGTTCTGGATAAGGAATTATACAAACATGGAAGATGTAGGTACCCCATAGAGGGGCTGGCCTGCCGATGCCTGCCAAAGGAATACAGCAGGCAGCGCAGGGGAGTTCAAACAGGCAAGAACGCTGGATGTGGCCACTTCTTACAAATAGATGTAATTTTAAAAAAGAATTTAAAATGTCCATTACAGTGTTTGGAACATAGGAGACACTTAATAGTTGGAAATTAGTGGGGACAGTGTAGCTCAGTGGTAGAGTGCCAGCTTAGCATGCACGAGGTCCTGGGTTCTATCCCCAGTACCTCCATTTAATTAAAAAAATTAAGTGAATCAATCAATCAATCAATCAACCAACCAACCAACCAATCCTAATCCCCCCCAAATAAAACAAAAACAAAAATTTTAAAAAAGTTGAAAGCTCATTTTTATTACTCTCTTTTCTTTCAGGAAGTATGACATTATTATTGGCTAAAGGAGCATTAGAGACTATTTACTGAGCACCTATTATGGCCCATGAATCTCCTAAAGAAAATCCTTTGCTTGCATCAGAGCACTTAAATTTTTTCCTTTTCCCTTTTTTCCTGGGAATTTATCTTCCTTGGGTTCCTGGGATAGACTTCTCTAAAGCTGGCCACCCTAAGGGGGGTTCTCAGATTTCTCCTGTGGCCCTCATCAGTTACTTCGAACAGCCAAAAGTCTAGCTGGGGTGAGACTTGGCCTTTGTGTGGTCCCTTCCCAATAGCTGTTCCTTTCAACTCCCTTTTGTGCACAACTTTGCTTTCTAACTGTTCCTCTTCATCTTTCTTGATAAAAGCTAGATTGGCCAACAATGGGGTGTGGCCCAACGAATCTACATTTTTAACAAGCTCCCAGGTGGTGCCAAGGTTGCTGGTTCATAGACCACACTTTGAAAAGAAGAAATCAGGAGACTCTCCTAATAGGATATCTATTCAAATCATACATTCTTCAGTTTATATGGCTCAGAGGAATAATCAGAGATTTTGGCAAATATTGAGCCCTTGTTGTTTGCAGCACAAATGATAACATGGTCATCTAAAGTACATATAGATAGAAAACTATATATAGGTTAAAGTCCTTTTGAATCGGTGAAAGCTTTAAGTTACTCTTTTTTTGTTGACTTTCCTCAATTATTGTCCAAAATATAAGTTTAAGACAACGACAAAAACAAAGTTTTATAACTCAGCCATCAGTTGTTACAAATAGATTTTCTATCCCAGGTTTATGAACCATGTTTAATGCACAACCTATTGGGCTAGTATTTTTTTAAATTGAATTATAATCAGTTTACAATGTTGTGTCAATTTCTCATGCACAGCATAATGTTTCAGTCATACATGTACATACATATATTCATTTTCATATTCTTTTTTCATTATAGGTTACTATAAGATTTTAAATATAGTTTCCTGTACTATACAGTATAAACTTGTTGTTTACCTATTTTATACATAGTCTTGGCATCTGTAAATCTCAAACTCCCAATTCATCCCTTCCCACCCCCTTTACCCCCTGGTAACCATAAGATTTTTTTCTACATCTGAGTCTGTTTCTGTTTTGTAAATAAGTTAATTTGTGTCTTTTTTTAAGATTCCACATATGAGTGATATCGTATGGTATTTTTCTTTCCCTTTCTGACTTAGTTCACTTAGAATAATGATCTCCAGGTCCATCCATGTTGCAGCAAATGACATTATTTTCTTTTGTTTTTTTATGGCTGAGTAGTATTCTATTGTATAAATACACCACAACTTCTTTATCCAGTCATCTGTCAATGGACATTTAGTTTGTTTCCATGTCTTGGTTATTGTAAATAGTGCTACTGTGAACATTGGGGTGCATGTATCTTTTTGAATTAGAGTTCCCTCTAGATATATGTCCAGGAATGGGATTGCTGGATCATATGGTAAGTCTATTTTTGGTTTTTTAAGTTTTCCATAGTGGCTGCACCAAACTACATTCCCACCAATGGTGTAGGAGGGTTCTCTTTTCTCCACACCCTCTCCAGCGTTTATCGTTCATGGACTTTTGAATGTTGGCCATTCTGACAGGTGTGAGGTAATACCTCGTTGTACTTTTGATTTGCATTTCTCTGATAATTATTAATGAATTCTTTTCCTTGTCTAATCAGTGCATTTCAGGAGTGATCACAGATGTTTATTTTGGAGACTGAGGAATGTGTTTGTAGGTCTGATGAAGAACTAGAAGGTCATCACCCTCAAAGGATGCCTGTACCCCTTTTGTAGAGAATTGTACAGGAGTGTATTATTGTGGGATGGGTAATGGTGGTCTCCTTCCACACTTAGCAACTTCATAGCAACAGTACAGCTGTGTACTATGGGAAACCACCCAAATACTTGGCAGAAGTAGAATACCAGTGTTTCACTTCTAATTAAACTTGTTGACTTTATTTTTTTCTTTGTGTGTGTATGGCCTTAGTTCAGGTTTGAGTTCATTCTGTGACACAGACTGAAGGCAGGCAAAATATAAACTATGCAAAGAAAAGCTATTTTTAATGTTCTGGACTCATTTTTTCCCCCTGAATTTTCTCACCTTCTTTTTGAGGGGGTTGGGGCAGGGGGAGGTAATTTATTTTATTTATTTTTAGAGGAGGTACCAGGGATTGAACCCAGGACCTTGAGCAAACTAAGCATGCATTCTACCACTTGAGTTCTACCCTTTCTCTCCTTCCTTCTTTTTATCTATCCCCTCAGATTAGGCACCTATTGCCTTATTTTCCCTCCCTTCTCTCTTTTAGGCAAGATTCTTAGGGAATAATCTAGTATCTGCTATTGGATATTAGATTATGGATAAATAGAAATCATTGTTGCTTTTTCAAAGCATATTTACACTTAAAAGTCTCATTTTGATTGGAATTGGAAAAATGGTGTCTCAGTTATTGGAAAATTAGGCGTTAATGAGCTGATAGCACCAGAGGAATATTATAGAGCTTCTGGTTTGAGCATAAGGTGATAGTGGGGTAGGGATTTGTTTGAAGACTAAAATAACCATTCCAGTTGGCTTGGGAGATCTTTGGGACTTAACTAAATTTATAATTAGTCCACAACTGATCAATATCATGTGCTCCTGTTGGCCAAAGGCTCTTCTTCCTCTCCACCCCCAAAATGATTGACAACTGAGAAAGATAATTCAGATTTCCAGATGAAGACAACATTGCATCTTGCAAAAATGCCTTCAAATTTCATTACTTTCTCTCACTCCATTTTATGTTCAGGTGTTTTGTTAGAAAATGATTGCAGGATCAGGGGAAAATGTTAAAAAGGGGAAAACCAAAGATATGGTAACTTTTTTGCTCATTCATTTATTCTTTCAAATATTTATAGAGTACCAAGGACTAGATGGCATAGGGGCTACAAAGAGTAATTTTTTTCCCCTTTGAGGAAAATAATACAATCTTAAAAGGCCCATGAGAAAAAAAAAGATTAAAAAAACACTCCAAAACTTCATTCAGAAAAATATTTGACAAATACCTGGGCACGATGTTGAGCATGGTGACTTGGGCGTGTAGACTGTTGTAAGTGGTTTCCAGTGGACATGTGTGGGGTCCAACCTGTCCAGCCTAATGAGGCAGCCCTGTGATTCTTACTTTAGGGGCAATGAAAAAGAATGACTTTTTGTCTTCAAAATACTTCTCTAGATATCCTTTCTCATTTGTTAGTATGATAACCACATTCTGTCTCGTTCTTAAGTAAATCCACAAAAAATGTCAAATTGATTCAAATGCTCTGAAATCTTTTCTCTTTAAAGTTCATTTTTCATGGATTTTGTAGTTCATATAGAGGGAAAACTGAAAAAAAAAGGGGGTTTTTGGAGTAACTTCTGGTGACTCTAGATTTTCCTTATTATAGATTTTAAGACTGTTGAAAGCGACGACTTTCTTCCCACTGGATGGAAACTGTTCAGCTCTCCTCTCCAGACACAGATTGCTCCCTAGAGTCAAATGTTTGGCCTCTTTTATGCAAAGTAGACTTCTTTTTAAAGCACAAATTGAGCTAGTAAGGTAAAAGGCTGAGTAGATCCTGTTCAGTCACCAAAAAACAAAATCATCAATGCCTTTCCATCGTGCTTTATTATTATTTTTTTAAACAAAGCAACTCCTCCCAGCTAAACGTGGGCTGTTCACTTGGGCCAGCGCAAACACACAGCTATCAGAGGTTTCTGTGAGTAATTAGTAATGTGAACGCAGTCATTGCATTCTGAGATGTGTACATATCTATCCGAGCAGAGGGGAAATTGTGTAATTAATTTTGAAGCTGTTATGATGTTTCAATTGATTTGGATCAGAAAAAGGAGAACAATTAAGAAGAATCAGAAAACAATATCCCGTTTAGTATTCTAAGGGGAAGAGAAAAATTAAATAGGAGTTTAATTGAAAAATTCTGATCTATATGAGGGAAATGGAATGTTGCATAAGAAGGAATCCTGGCTTCTTCTGGGAGCACTAATACCGGGCCAGCATCTTGGCCAAAAAATGTCTAAATTCTAATGGTCACAGAGCCCTCAACAGAGAGGGGAAGACAGACAGTCAAAGTATTAAAATCGTTTCAGGTACTGACTTTATCCCGAATTTTTGCTTGAATAGCATCCTTCTGGAATGATTCCATTGGGAAAATGTTACTCTGTATTAATTCCTAATACAAAGTATAAAATGTTGTCATTATTTTAGTCATTGCATGGCCTCTTATGGGTCATTTTGCCTTCTTTGGGTGGCCCTTTAACTATGGGAACTGGAATAAACATACTTGTTCTCATAGCCTAGATCCTTCTGAAAACACCATTAGCAACTTATAGGTCCATGGAAAAAGCATATGGATATGTTTTCAGATTCATGATATAGGGTACAATTTTTTAAAAAAATTAATACAATTTAAAGTTTTCAAAACAGGCTTGCATATAATAGCTAAAATCATGTGGTGGAAAAATTGTTTTGTTTTTATATATGTGTATCAATTACTTGTTACTTATTGTTTATTTATTGTGTATACAATGCTTCTTTTATTATTTATTTATTTATTTATTGTAACATATTTTTATCGAAGTACAGTCAGTTTACAATGTTGTGTCAATTTCTCATGTGCAGCATAATTCTTCAGTCATACGTGAACATGCATATATTCATTTTCATATTCTTTTTCACAAGTTACTACAAGATATTGAATGTGGTTCCCTGTGCTAGACAGTATAAACTTGTTATTTATTTTATATATATTAGTATCTGCAAATCTCAAAATCCCAGTTTATCTCTTCTCACTCCTTTCCCCCTCTGCTAACCATAAGTTTGTGTTCTATGTCTGTGAGTCTGTTTCTGTTTTATAAATAAGTTCATTTGTCTTTTTTTTTTAAGATTCCACATATAAGTGATATCATATGGTATTTTTCTTTCTCTTTCTGGCTTATTTCACTTAGAATGACATTCTCCACGTCCATCCATATTGCAGCAAATTGCATTATTTTATTATTTTTTAATGGCTGAGTAGTATTCCATTGTATAAATATACCACAACTTCTTTATTCAGTCATCTGTCGATAGACACTTAGGTTGTTTCCATGTCTTGGCTGTTGTAAATAGTGCTGCTATGAACACTGGGTTGCAGGTGTCTTTTTGAATTAAGGTTCCCTCTGGATATATGCCCAGGAGTGGGATTGCTGTATCATAGGGTAAGTCTATTTTTAGTTTTTTGAGTAATCTCCATACTGTTTTCCATAATGGCTGCACCAAACTACATTGCCACCAACAGTGTAGGAAGTCTCCCTTTTCCCCACACCCTTTCCAGCATTTATCATTTGTGGACTTTTGAATGATGGCCATTCTGACTGGTGTGAGGTGACACTTCATTGTAGTTTTGATTTTCATTTCTCTGATAATTAATGATATTGAGCATTTTTTCATGTGCCTATTGGCCATTCGTATATATTCACTGGAGAATTGCTTGTTTAGGTCTTCTGCCTATTTTTGGATTGAGTTGTTTGTTTTTTTGCTATTAAGTTGTATGAGCTATTTATGTATTCTGAAGAGTGTCCACTATGTTTCTAACTATATTTCCTACTGCTGTTTCATCAGTTCTTGCTAGAAAAAATGCAGGGATTTCCTTATGTCCACTGTCCTCATAATTCCCTTGTGAGCACAGATTTTTCAGGAAAATCAACTCCAGCCTTGGAACCCCAAACCCATGCCTTTTGAAACTCTACTGAACTAATGATGAGAGCAATACAGATAAGAAAATATATCATATCAACCACATATTCTACTGCTTAACAGTTTGTTTTAAAAATAATGGCAGGCCTATAAATTCTGGCAGAAGTTTTGTCTTAAAAAGAGACTAAAATTAGTATGCAGTAAGTTTTGTCCAAATTGTATAATTCATTTTCTTCTGATAAGTATAGTTACATGACTTCAAATCTTCTCATGAGCTGATTTATTAGAATTCTTTTTGGCTAATCACCTAAGAAAATTGGAGTCAAAAGAAAAGAAATGGACAAAAGTTCATCTGCTACAAATACAACCATTTCTGGCTCCTGGTTCAATAAATGTGTGGCCAGGAGGTCGAATTCTCCTTTCTTGTGAGTTTGGAATTTTGGTTTCCTTGAATTCAGATGACTCCCTAGATTGGGAGAGAGCATTTCACGCAGGTTGGAGAAGATGAGGGGTCTTTTCTGCCTTCAAAAATCTGATGTGCCAAGTTCAGTATAGAGGGTAAATCAACAGAGCCCTGTAAACGGTGATTTGGGAAACAACCCGTTAGAATGTGCAAGATTATGTCTATTTCATTACCTCCTGTTAGAATTCATTAGATAAAAGATCTGTTTTTGTTCATTCCATATTAAAGTATGCATAAATTTTAGGCTCATTGAGAATGTTGCCTGATAGTTAATCTTTTCTCAGGTCCTTTGCAATCTTTTTGTTTTTCTCTCTCTAATACCAAAAAGAGGTCTGGGAGAAACAGCTTGTGGTGCATTCTTGGGGGATTTCAGGTACTTTCACACACTCTAACCAACAATTTGATGATAGAATAAAAAGAACACAAATGAGCAGTAGCCACTCAGTATCTACAAGCAAGATTCGATGGATGTGCTTAGAAAACCTTGAACTGTTCTCATATTTCTGTTTCGCCCATGCATCAGCCTCTTTTTCTTTCTGTCTCAGAACTGGGTTCTCTTCACGTCTTTCCTGGCTACACTGCAGAGAGATGATTTTTATGTCCTTCCTTGAAAGTAGAGTGTCTTGTTGGGTGGCTGTCATTTATCCTGTAACATAAAACTTCCTCCTCAGACCCTTTCTTCTTCTGGAAAGTAGCTGTTCTGAGGATGTCATATGTATTTCAACCTGATGATCATGAGTCAAAGTGGTGCAGAGCTTAAATTACAATCTTTTCAAAAAACAGTACCAGTTTTTACAAAAAAAAGTTTGGGTTTCCTCTAATTACATAATAAAAAAGAATTTTAGGTGTAAGATGCTGGGAAATCCGTGTTTCTTCCTACCAATCGCCCCTTGATTTTTTTAGTCCTTTCCCTGGATAACAGAATGAATATACTACAGAAGCCTTCTTACCTGGTCACTAAGGCCTCTGTCTCCTTGGCAACGAAACTTTTCCAAGATTACAGAGAAAATGTTTCCTTCAGCCCTGGAGCTGTTTTAATGCTTTCAAATGTCAGAAGAAAAGATTTGATAGTCCCACGGGTGCTGGTGTGAAGGTGGGCAAGAGACAATATTTAAAACCATGTTTAGTCAATTCTTCACAGGCAGCAACCTTCAAAGTGTGCGCACATTAAAAAAAAAATAACATAAATCAATTGTGGAAGATGTTTCGAGCTTAAGTAGAGGGAGAATCCCCTATTTGGCTGCCTCCAAAGCACTGGGTGTGGGACTTCCTGCATTCTGGTACCCATCCATTATCAGGGAATAGAGACCTGCTTTTACAATTGCTGGGGACACAAAAGGCAAAGGAAGTTCAGCGCCCCCGAACACTTACATTGACTTTTATCTTGTGTGCAAAAGAAGTTCAGTTTTTAACATTTCCCTGTTACTTATTAGAGCTTTCTCATGAGCCCCCACTTACCAAGTATCAATTTTAGGGGGTTACCTTTAACGAATCCTTAATCTGGACATTGTCTTTAAGTCACCTGGTCTAATGGAGAGGATTTTTTTTTTTTTCCAAACTGTTCTCCAGTCTTCAGACTCCAAGCCATTTTCCTTCCAAGAGCTGGGTGGAGGAAAGGGAATTGCTATCCCTCATGGTGGTGAAGACATAGATGCTCAGGGCTTTGTTTGGCCATCTTCTGCTTTTTCTGGGGTGATGATGTCTGAGGTGTGGCTGGTTCCATCCCTGCTGGACTCTAGTGCTGAAGGATGCCCCTGGTAGGCGTTGGGTTCTCTCCTCCATCTTGGTACATTCAGAGCGTAGTGGTCCCCCTCTTTCTGATGCAGTAGCCTTTGGGCACCCTTCGTGCTGTGGGTACTCCCAAGGGACACCAATATCTCCTGTCCTTCAGGCTCAACCCTGCTTTGTAGACCTCAGCTAGACCCTTTTTCTCCTGCCATAGTGACTCAGCCAGACCCTAAACTGCTTAATGTGTCCATTGAAAATGTTTTAATATCATTATTTTTTAGTCTCAGCAGGGGTCCCAAGCAAGCAGTTTCATATTCACCATTTTAACATCAAAGTCCAACATTGGCAGACAAACCGTCTTACTCATCACCAACCACATAAGAGCACCATGACTGATGTTTACCAGGCCGCTCGTGTGTATCTGCTGAATGAATGAATCAGTGAGTGAATGAATGACCCCACTGAGTTCTTAAGGAATAGAAGTCTCTCTAGCTCAGCCAAATTTATCCTTAAATATTTATCAAGTGCATGCTCCAATTCACTCTTATTTAAGAAAGGACTTGATAAGCACCAAATCCTTTAGGTAAATTTGTCCCAGAAAAAAATTCAAAAGGCAGAGAGTATTCTAGAAGTGACTTGGTTAGACACCCCCGTGAGATTCTCTGTTACCTTGCCAGAAAAATAATGGCCCATCATCAATACAGGTAATTGCTAAGGCACATTGATAGAAAAGGCATCTTAATTAAAGATTCTATTGGAAACATATGTGAAACCATCCGATTTCTAGGCCACAGGGCAGTAACAACCTTCCTATCTAATTTATTTCTTATTTTTATGAGCATTTATTATTCGGAGAAACACTGCCTAATTAGACCAAGCACAGGGGACAAGAGCATTAACGCTCTTTGCTCCTTGTTTGATGGAATGTGGCTGCAGAGACTGCAGTATGTTAAGGCTTCCATGAAACTTGTCTTCTAGGACGTCATAGACAGACAAGGAGCAGTCCTGGCTAAGTCCACTCAGGGTGGATACAGATGCTGTTAACCTGTTTCCCCCAGGGTATTGGTGCCGACTCAGATTCCTCTTGTTACTCAAACTTCTTGTCAGTCGATTCTTTTTGTCATTGAATCCCACCAGAAAATGGCAAGTAGTAAGTGTCCACCAACAGATGAGTGGATGAAGAAATGGCAGGATATGCGTACAATGAAATACTCCTCAGCCATTACAGTGAAGGAATCCTACCTTCAGCAACAACACGGATGGAACTTGAGGGCGTTATACTAGGTGAAATGAGCCAGACAGAAAGACCAACATTGGATGCTCTCACTTCCATGGGGAATCTAAAAAAGCCAAACTCACAGAAACAGAGTAGAATGATGGTTGCCAGGAGTGGACGGTAGGGGAAAGGAGGAGATATTGGTCAAAGGGGACAACTCCCAGCTAGAAAGTGAATACGCTCTGGGGATCTAATGCATCACGTGGTGATTATAGTTAACAATATTGTACTATATGCAAGTGGTGACTATAGTTAATGATATTGTATTATATACTTGAAAGTTAAGAGAGTAGATTTTAAATGTTATCACCACACACACAAAATGGTAATTATGTGAGAGGACAGAAGTCTTCACTAACCTTACTGTGCTAATCATTTTGCAACATAGACATGTATCAAATCACCACATTGTACACCTTAAACTTACATATGTTGTAGGCCAATAACATCTCAACATAGCTGGAAAAAGATTTACATGACTTATGGGAAAAAAAAGTAAAAAGTCGAACATGCAATACAAGATAAAAAAGAAAAAAAAATTAAAGAGAAAACTGAAATTGCCATTAGAAATAATAACGTATAAATTCTGAAGGAAGTACAACTTCTTTCCTCTTGCAGCAAAAGGTGAAACCTTAACATAAAAGTAGCTGGGCATAAACACTCCAAATTTTGGCTCAAATCAACCTGTCCACGGATTAAGATTTTCTGATTTTTTTTTTTATTGAGTGTATGTTATTGAGCTGGAGA
Source organism: Vicugna pacos (assembly GCF_048564905.1). Lineage (NCBI taxonomy): Eukaryota > Metazoa > Chordata > Mammalia > Artiodactyla > Camelidae > Vicugna > Vicugna pacos. The sequence goes on from NC_132987.1 coordinate 6,419,312, forward strand.
AAAAAAGACTTAATTCAAAAGCATGACTGGTTGCATAGAGGAAGTGCTACATGTTTAATAAATAGTTTTGACTATAATTCAGTGTATTCTCAGGGGGGTTTCCACGAGACAGGACAATAAATACTGTGTGGTTTGTCTTTTTATACTGGTTATTGACAGATTTTAAAAAATTCTCATCTATACTATTGTTTTCACTGTATTCTTTATAATATTGCACAGAAAACATGCTACTATTAAATCATTTGATAAACCATGGGCGTATTTGATAGATGTACAACTGTCATCTATGCTATTTCCCAATAGCATCAGAATCAAATCAATGGACATGTTATTAAGAAATATCTTTAGTAAAATAATTCAAGCTGTATGTGGTATAGCAATTGCACATCAGAGTTGACACCATGTTCATTCCAACAGTTTGCTTTAATTAATGGAGATTTATTTATTAATAATGTATTTTTATTTTATTTATTTGAATGCTTTTTTATTTTTATTTTTAAAATTTATGTTATGAACGCTAATTCATGAATGTTCACAAATGAGAACAGAAAAGTTTCCAGTTGAGGTCTCTCAACCATCGCTGGCTGGCTTTCTCTTAGGGTTCTTTCCCATTTGGTTGAATTTTTCCAGTCTTTGCTCTCCTTTGTTTTTTCCCTCCTTTGTTTTTTGCCACCTTTGTTGACACCTGGAAGATTCTTTATTTAGTATTTTGCTTGCTTGCTTTTAGCTCAGCTGGCCTGGAGGGGAGGGCTAGAGTGGCAAACTGGGATTAGCAAGGTTAACAGCTGCACCTTTTCATGAGTGGCATGGTCTTTGGACCAAATCTTGAAAACTCAAGGGGGTAGAAGCCAGAGCCCACACAGTCACACCCACATGTGATCTTTCAAACAGAGCTCTGTTGAGGCCCCTTCTGTCACATGAGAATTATGGGATGGGGCTTTGACCACAGCACAGCATCACCAGTAGAGAGGGGACTGAGACTGAGTCTTCACTGCCAGGCCCCGGCAGGGAATCCCTTTGGTACCAGTTAATTAAGAGATACGTTGTCTGTGGCTGACTCCAATGCTATCCATCATGAGATATTCTGATGTCAAATTCCTTTTGACTTTTTCTGATAACCCTTTAATTATTTACTAGACTAGAGATGTTCTAGGGCTTGGAAGGGTGGGGGGAAGAAAGCTGACATATCTGAACAAGTGAGTAATTTATAATGGAACTAAAATATTCATAAAATGACAAGTCAGATACTTCAATTAACACCATCCCTTCTATTTCTGTTCCTGATGGTAAATTGAAGCCTCCAAATAATGTTTGTTTTATAATGGAGGATGCATTTCTGAACTGAGCTGGAAAATTTGAAGTCACTACCTTTGTGCTCAGCTGATCTCTTTAAAGCCGGGATAGGAAACGGATTCTTAATACATCTACTATAAATAGTAGACATGGCAACTCTGTTTAGTGAATTCACTTTCTAAGCCACTGATTCTTCAGGAGTCCCAGGGAGGCAGGTCAACTACTTAACTTGGTTACCTGGCATTATTTTGCATTGGCTTGTTATGTTAGGGCTCAGGGACACAGAACTGGATAAATCAAAATCCTTAGTTCATTATACATTCTTATAATTGGTCTTTGTATGGCTCCATTTGATTTAGTTATGCAGTTGGCTAATTAATTATTTAAAATATGTAAGCAGTACTTGCATAAGCTTCAAACAAAACAAAGCGAAATCTTGGTAATAACCTACATCTAACTATGTATCCTCCCCCGTCAACTTGTCCTCTAATTTTTTCTCATTGGAGAGGAAATCTGAAGTCAGAATAGATGAGTGACTTGCCCAAGGTCACATACTGGGTAAGGGGAGAGATGGATTTCAAATGCAACTTTGAGCTTTCTAACCATTAACTCTCAGAAAAATATCAGTATGTCAGTGATGTTTTAATAAAAGAAAATTAAAGAAAGAAAAGAAGGAAGGGAGAGAGAAAGAAAGAGAGAAAGAAAGAAAGAAAGAAAGAAAGAAAGAAAGAAAGAAAGAAAGAAAGAAAGAAAGAAAGAAAGAAAGAAAGAAAGAAAGAAAGAAAGAAAGAAAAGGAAGGAAGGAAGAAAAGAAAGAAAGAAAGGAGGCTTCATGGAAGAGATGACACTTTATCTCACTGTCAGTAGATTAATTATTTATTGCACAATACCGAAAAATGAAAAACATTAGGGAACATTCTGTAAGTGACATATACTTTTTGCAGACACATAGCCTTAGTTATCTGCAAAGGTGATGTATATAATATAGGAAAAAGCAAAATTATATAAACCTGAACACCTATAAAGTCATATGTACATATACTGATTACATTTGCTGAGCGTTCTTAAATTATTAATCTAATATACCTCACTTGTGCATGCTAAACTTTCCCATTATGTGGCACATACAATTTAAAAAATTATCACCATGTGTCCCCTTTTACATGTCTATCCAAGCAACACCATCTCCCTCCATATAGTCACCTTGGAAGACTTGGCACTTACTCCAACGATATTGCCAGCTTCTTGAAATGTTTTTGGAGCTTCTTTTAATTGGATTTTCCCTTGCTGTCATCTTAAGAGGGAAATAATAAAACCAGTATCATTATTTTCATGTTCCCTCTCCCACACTGTTCCACTCAGAAGAGCATCATTTACTATTACATCACCCAGGAATCTGAGCTGCAAGCAACAGAAACTGACTCTTACTGATGCACACAGGAAAGGAATTTCCTGGTGAGAAACTGGATAGCACATAGAATTACTGAGAACATTAGAGAGCTAAGCTTTTCAGACATGCAGATACTAAGGGCATCCCTGCAGTCAGGAGCACAGCCCAGGTAATCCCTGTGACCCAGTGTTACAAAAGCACAACTGAAGAAGGGCTGCCTAAGCTTCTACCTCTGACATCGTCAGTGGCAGACCCTGGCTGCTGCCATTGGCACTATAGATGTTGCTGCCTCTGTGTCCAGAAATAATTCTCCCCTACCCCTCCTTCCGTGATCTGCTAGTTCCTGATTTAGCATCCTTCTGGGGTCTCTCTGATTGATTTAAACATCACTGTGGTCCTGTGATTTTCAGGAAAGCTGAGACAAGAAGTGTCTGGCTTCCTTACCTTCTTTAGGATTCAGGGACCTCTGTTCCATGGCAGAGACAGAGAGAGGCTCGTGAATACGTGTGTTCTCCACCCACAGTATAGTGGAGTTTCTGTTGGCTTCCTGGGCAGAGTTTGTATTTCCCAGGTGACCTTGCATTTAGAGGCGGCCATGTGACTGGTTCTCACGAATGGATAGAAATGGAAATGACAGGGTCACTACTGGTTGATGTGGTTAAGGATGGGTGTACCTTTTCTGCTTTCTTTTTCCCCTTCTGTGAGACCCTGTATTGAGGACAGTGGGGCCCCCAATAGACGGAACCTAGAACTCTGGATTCAGAGTGAAAGTTTAGTTAAATTCCAGTCTCGGGCTTTTGGGTGAATGAGGAGTGAACTTTTGCAATTTGGGGTGTTTATCCACCACAGGTGACTGCCATTATTTTTTTCTATGTGTCACACTCAGTCCTTATTGGTACTAATTTTTGTTCTGGGTTTTGCTATAGTGATATGTGTAGTATTGTTGAAGGTGTTCCTGGACATAACTCTATAATAGGAAAAGAGTCAGTTTATCTTAAGGACAAATTAAGAATGAGGACCTGGAAGAAAGCACACAGCATCTGTTAGAATGAAGCCAAACATTTCTAACCTTTTCCTGATGTGATGCACAGAGTGAGTGGTCCAGCGAGAGTGGTTCACTCCCTTGGTTATGTCCTAAACTGTCTTTAATCCTAAGCCTTAGACGTGATTGTACCTAGACTTAATTTTTACAATGACTTTAAATCTGCTCTAATATTTATGTATTTACAAAACCAACCAACCTCACATTTTTATAACTTAAGTGGCATTAATAGCAAATTACTTGCTACACACCTACAATCATGCAGCGTATAGGTAAGTCTGGATCCCCAGATTAGCACTTTCTACCAAGCTTGGGCTTGAATAGAAAGCTACGTGGGGGGAAAGGATAGGGTTCTCTCAGTTCTCTGAAAAGAAACTTCATACTCTTTTGCATAAATTCAGTCTCTAAAAAGCTCCATCCTCCAATGCACACTAGTAAGTGTTCTTCACCAACCTGAACAGAATCTTTTCCATCAAATCTTTGGAAGCCTTCTGTGACATCATATTCCTTCGTAAATCTCTCCCTATTTTCACTTTCCCCATACAATCTCCTACTTATAAAAGTGACACAGAGGAGTCTAATATAACTTGGTCCACTTAATGATTCTTATTGGCAGGGGAAATGCGATTTTTTTCTAAGTTAATTCTAATTAAACCCATATGCTGCCTTTTACACAGAGAACACTTTCTGTGGGGCCTTTTCCCCTGGTGTCATCTTCCAGGTGAGTAGCTGTGTTGGCAAAGTTGGCCATGGGACTGGGAGGTATCAGTGCCCTGATATCTTAGTCCCCAGAGTAAGCAGACCCTTCTGATAGACAATGATGCCATCTTAAGAATAATCAGGAGCCAGTAGCAGGTGTCTTACATAGTATCTTATGAATGGGGACTGAATTATATCCTCCTAAATCAAGGAAAAGTTCATGTGGCCGACAGGTCAAGAAATCTGGCTTTTGGTTCCACTCATCTCGATGCCTTCCCAAACTTATGAAAACATTAAAAAAAAACAGCCCAGCTTTGTTTATATTTTGTCCTAAGCTTCTTGGAAAAGCAACTCCCTGACTTCACAGAGTTCTGTTACTCAAGCTGTTTTGGATTTTACAACATCATACCAGGTACTAGAGAATATAGCACATAGTGGGCACATTTTTCTTGTCTGTAGAAGTAATTTAAATCCTCCAAGGCCGAGACCTCAAGGGTAAATTTATTAGTTGACAAACCTAGGATTTATCATGGAGGACCAAGATGAAGGGATTCTTTAGTTTATAGGCTTCTCTTCTAGAAACTTTGCCTCATGAGAAATGAGAAGAGAAAAATATCATGCCAATGGCCCAGGTGGGACCTTCAAAATCCACTGCTTTATCTCTTCCATATTTTTCTTGCTGTCACGTACATTGTCATCTTTTCCGTGCCAGTGATGTCATTCCCCCCCCCCAGCAAAATATGGACAAACTAAGATGGGCAACACAGGGTTATCAAAGGACATAGAGGAGAGGGGAAGGGGGAAGGGAGGGGTGGGGCCAAGTTCTTACCAGCTCTGGGAATCATGGCTCCTCCTTGAATGGTATCTTTCTAGTTTTATTGAAGTATAATTGACAAATAAAATTTAAATAAATGAAAAATATACTGCATGGCATTCTATTGTGTATATATGCCACAGCTTCTTTATCCATTCATCTGTTGATGGACACTTAAGTTGCTTCCATATCCTGGCAATTGTAAATAATGCTGACTATGAACATTAGGGTGCATGTATCTTTTCAAATTTGGGTTTTTGTTTATTTCAGGTATATACCCAGGAGAGTAATTGTTGAGTCACATGGTAGTTCTACTTTTGATTTTTTGAGAAACCTCCATAGTGGCTGCGCCAATTTACATTCCCACCAAGAGTGTAGTAAGATTCCCTTTTCTCCACATCTTGGCCACTATCTATTTTTGTGTTCTTTTTAATGACAGCCATTTGTAGTCATGAGGTAATAACCTAATTGTGGTTTTGGTCTGCATTTCCCTGATGAGCATCTTTTCATGTGTCTGTTGGCCACTGCACGTCCGCTTTGGGAAAATGTCTACTCAGTTCTTCTGCCCATGTTTTAGTCAAATTGTTTATTTATTTATTTTTGATGTTGACTTGTGTGAGCTGTTTATATATGTTGGCTATTAATCCCTTATCGGTCATATCACTTGAAAATATTCTCTCCCATTCGGTGGGTTAGTTTTTCTTTTTGTCAACGATTTCCTTTGCTGTGCAAAAGCTTTTTAATTTAATTAGGTCCCATTTGTTTATTGCTGCTTTTAGATCCTTTACTTTAGGAAAAATATTGCTGCGATTTATGTCAAAGAGTGTTCTTATCTCCTTAGATAGGTTTATTCCTAGGTATTTTATTTTTTTTGATGCAATGGTACATGGAATTGTTTCCTTAATTTCTCTTTCTAACATTTTGTTATAAGTGTATGGAAATGCAACAGATTTCTGTGTATTAATTTTATATCCTTTAACCTTACCAAATTCATTGATGAGTTCTAGTAGTTTTCTAGTTTACCTTGCCTTCTAAGAATCTAAGAGTAATTTTAGAAGCTGTCCTTCACATTGCCTGTTTGTCCTGGGGAAGAGATCGTCTGTCCTGGGGTTAAGAGCTGGAGTAGACCTTTGCTGCTCAAAGTGTGGTCCAGGGGAACAGAAGCATCATCATCTCCAGGGAGCTGGCTAGCTATACAAAAGCTCAGCCCTGCCCCAGATCTACGGAGTTAGGATCTGAATATCCCCAAGAGCCCCAGTGAATTCCTATGTACTTTAAAAGTTTAGAAGCACAGAGTTAGCATCTATTCTTGAGCGTTCTTTCACACCTACTATGACATTGACTCTTAAGAGGCAGCCTCCAAAGCAACCCTACTTTCTCAAGTAGGACAGATGACATTTCTCAGTGAACTGTCACTCCATTTCTGGGGTGACTTGACTTTGGCCCTCTCTGATTTTGCTTAGTAAAAACAAAGCAAGTGACACTGGGCCCTTTGGGGAAGTTTCTCAGCGGAGCCCTAATGTGGTATTTGTTACTGAAACATCGTCATAATATTTGAGCTATTTTAGGCTTATACTGTGCTTTTAAGTATTTAAATAGTAACAAGAGAATCATGTGTGTGCCTTGTAGGCGAAACTTTGCATTTCCTAGAATTTATGTTGTTACGTTTCCAACCTTTCAACTGCAGATGGAAGTGTTTTTCATTTTAACTTAAAGTTCTTTTTTCTTTTTCATTTAAAAAAAGTGACGAATGAGGCAGGAGAGTGTGTTATTCATAAGAACTGGAGAAGGAAAACACAAAACCACAGCTATGCAAAAATGTAGAAAGACACAAATAAAGCTGATCCAAATTTAACCAGGATTTTAGTAAGTATTTAAAAGTAATCATTTTCCATGTAACACATAATTCAAACCAAGAGTTTCAGGTGACAATCTGTTAAGTTGGGCATATTTGTTATTTATGTTATATTATAATAATTATGATTACTGTTTAAATAAAAAGAGCAATAGGACTGTGAAGTCAAAGGTTTGTTAGAATTTTTACTCTAAATGAATCAGTTTTAGGGGTGTGTGTATGTGAGTTTGCATGCATGTCTGTGCTTGTTTGATAGGACTCCTATGGACCCGATCTTCGTGAATAATCTCTTTGGAACTCTATCAGCCTCACTAAGACTTGGGTTTTCCAAGGTAGAAAGGGTCTTATCTCTTACTGGGGAATTCCCAGGGCTGGGGACAGTCCCTAACCCACTTAAAGGCCTTGCTAAGTCAACAAGGAATACTAAAAGTGTCATCAAAGCGTGCTCAAAGCCCCTATTTGCATATCTTTCTCAGTGGCACCCTGCCAGTTTTCAGGAGTTGCCCACATGTTGAGCAGCCCCGTTACTCAGCTTCTTAAGGGTTAAGTGACTGACTCAGGGAGCTGGCATCTAGTTGGGGAACGGCCAAATATGGGATAAAATACACCAGGCTTGTGCTGCATATTTCTCCCTTTTCTGTTACTGGCCAAGCAGCCCTCGACACGCAGGCAATCTAGAGCAGCGATTCTCAAAGCTGAGCTGTGACAGAACCTCCTGGAGGGCTTGTTAAAACACCACTGCGGGGCCCGACGCCCCAGGATTCTGAATCAGTGGGTCTGGGTGGGCTTGGGAATTTGCGTGGCTAACAAGCAAGTGATATTGATGCTGCTGGTCTTTGAGAACAGCTTGTCTAGAGTTTGGTTTATCAACAATGCCCCCAAAGTTAAGAAAGACGACTCTGAGATTGTTACTAGGACAAATCGGAGGGCAGATTTATTTTGCTTATTTTTCTGATACGCAAGACAATGTAATGCCAAGAGCATGATCCTTGGAATCAAGCTGTTCAAGTTCAACTCCCAATCTCTGTTTGCTAGGCTTGGTGGTCACGGGCAAGGTACCTAATATATTTTGCCTCAATTTTCTTATTTACCAAATGGGGACAGTAAGATATAACTCATAGGAGTTTTGTGACGATGAAGTGAGATTAATATATTTAAAGCACAATGTTTTGCATTTAAGAACTCTTCAAGGCGGGTGGGCAGAGCTCAGCGGTCGAGTGCGTGCTTAGCATGCACGAGGTCCTGGGTTCAATCCCCAGGCCCTCCATTAAAAAGTAAATAAATAAACAAAACTCATTCCTCTCCTGAAATAAATAAATAAGTAAATAAATTTCTGGAAAGAAAATAAGAAATAAAATTTATTTTTTTAAAAAAAGGACTGTTCAAAAAAAAAATCTTAGCCACTATTATGTACTAACACCTACTCCTACACGAGTAGATTTTTCCTGAGACTTCACCCAGGCCTGTCAGGTCAGGAATGTCCCTGCTCTCCTAAGAGGCATCGGAGCGCCTGTCTTTTCTTTTTTTCTTTTTCTTTTTAAATGGAGGTACTAGGGATTGAACCCAGGACTCTGTGCACGTCAAGCCTGTGCTCTACCACTGAGCTACACCCTCCCCTCTCTGAGGCATTGCTGTGTATAAACTCAGTGCTCAACCCTAAAGCTTAAATCAGTTCAACTCAATTCAATTCAAACAAATATCTACAGAGTGCCCACTCTGCTGGAGACCATGATTAGCTAAATATTTTCAGCTTTCGTTGTGCTAGTTATCTATTGCTGCATAACAAATTACTCCTAAACTCAGCAGCTTAAATAAGCATTGATTATCGCACAGTTTCTGTGGGTTTGACATTCAGGAGTGGCTTTACTGATCGTCCTTCTGGTTCAGGATCTGTCATGAGTTTGCAGTCAGTCTGCTGTGGCCACAGCCATCTGGAGGCACAAGTGGAACCAGATCTACCTCCAAGGTGGTGCACTGATGCCCCCGACAAGCTAGTGCTGCTTATTGGCAGGAGGCCTCATGTCTGCCCCACACGGGCCTCTCCGTAGGGATGTTTGGTTGTCCTCATGACATGGTATCTGGCATCTCCCAGAGCCAATGAGCCAACAGAGAGTAGGAAGAAAGCCTCAATGTCTCTTATGACTTAATCTCCAAAGTCACACTCTGCTATTTCTGCAATATCTCTTTGGTTATACACGTCAGCGCTATTTAGTGTGTGTCTGGTGAGGTGGGACGAGGAGAGAATTGCACAAAGGATGTGAGTACCAGGAGCTAGGAATCATTGGTACCATCTTGGAGGCTGGCTACCAGAATGCAGAACCTGGAGTTTAGGAGGTGTGATATGTCCGCTGGTGATTTACTGTATTCAAAGATGGAGAGGGCTGAGACCATCACATGGAGGTACAGACTCAGCACTGCATGGAGAGAGGTGGTTCTAGCCAAACACCAGAAGGTGGGAGGAGCATCAGCTGATCGGGGACCTGGAGAACATGTTAAGGAAAGACACGACTGGAACAGGGTGGACATGAAGTGAAAAAAAGCAAAATGCTCATGGAAAACAGCAAAAGCAATTTGTCTGCATTTCAGATTAAACCTGTGGACCTGTCCTCCCATGATGTCCTCTACAAAATATATAAACCCACTTGCAACCCAGGTTTATTGAGCTGAGGACTCCATCTGGGAACATTATGATTCAGGAGTCATACTGATGTAATAAAGACATGAAGACTGGAAATGGGATTCCAACCAGACAATGGGAAAGTCTCTGTCCCCTAAACCTCCACAGCTTTTATGGTTTGTATACCCATAAATAGGGTGACCATTTGTCCAGGGTTGTGCAAGCCCCTCCTAGTTTTTGCCTGTTGTCCTTGTGTTATTAATAGTACCTGCTTCACATTTTAAAATGTTCTGGTTTGGACAATAAATTGTATCATCACTTAATCTACAGAAAGGCTGGGTAGGATGATTTTTCTAATCAAGGACCGAAGGCTCTCAGTGTCCTGAAGACAGATACTGTGAATTAACTCTCTCATGTTCTCTAATGCCTAGACCAATATATTGTTTAGAGAGGCTGCCAACTAGAGATCTGTTATGGTTTGAAATTAACTATTACATACAGGAGATTACATAGAGGAATTATATATTACATAGAAGAGATTATGTATCAGTAAGCCTTCAATACAGTGTTAAAATAACAGTCCAGAAGTCGGCCAGCTCCTGCAAGTTTTCACGGAAGAGAGGGAATGGAGAGAGAAAAAGTAGACCACAAGTGGAGAGTTAATGCACTGAGCATTGAAGGGGTTAAAGTTGTTCTTCAAGCTCTGGGTGTGAACTGTATAGTGTCTTAATAAGACCTCTACTACCTGTGCATTTATATGAGCAGAACAAGTGAAAACCTGCCTTGCAGAAATTAGATTAAACAGTGGAAGGAGACAGTCATTTTAATAAGGAGCTTCTATATAAAAACCCTTGATACTTCATTATCTATTTATTCCTCTCAGTCACTCAATTTTATTTTATCCTTCATAATTAAAAAGGAGACAAAACCGAGTGTTTAAAAAACGATCCAGTGCCACTGTGTTTTGCGTAAACAGTATCGGTCGGGTGTAGCTGGGTTTGCATTCACTGCCCGTTTTGTTTCTATTCTTTTCTCTCCTCACTTCATCTTTATGCTTACGTCCTGTGAGGTTTTTCACAGCTTTACAGGGAGTAGAAATACCTCGTGATACAGAGGCTGTTAGTAGAAATATGCTCACATATAGGCAATAATACCATCGCAACGTCTCAAAGAGGAGGCAGGCAGTCCTAACATGTCTTTCTTTTTTATCTGGTTGGGGTTTATTGTCTTCCGTACTCCCTGGGAACACTATCTTTATTGGTATCAGAAAGTACGCTCCTCACTCATTCCTTCATTCTCTTGTAAGTCCCTTGAACCAAACTTTCGCTTGGGGGCTGTGTTGTAAACTTGATTCAGTGTGAAGGTTCTGGGAAAGCTGTGATAGAAGGGTGTCAATGACAAGTCAACACGCATCGTCTTCCCCCACCCCAACAAGAAGGTTGCAGTTGTGTACAAGTCACACACACTTTCCTTACACATATCAGCCCATTTAATGAAACCTACACAATTTCCAATGACAAATCCCAAACAACACTGAACGTTCTGGTATTTTTTTTTTCTTCTGATGAGTAATTTAAAGCTCAAGGCAGTTAAGTAACTTTATACAATTTTGGTTCGAAAGAAATTATGAAAGTTAAGGCACTTATGAAGTTTAAAGCACAAAGATCACTATCATTTAAATACAGAGTTTGCCAAAAGGTCAACATGCAGCTAGCTAGAGTGACAGTCCATCCCTTTAGACTAGTGTCAAGGTTATGGCTCATACCTCACTGGTCTCTTAAAAGTATCATGTTTCCATTAATGTTGTTGAGTAAGTTCCTCCCTGTACCTTCTTGAGTATGGAACATTCATTGTGCCTGCTGGATGTAAAAGGGGAAAATTCCATAACTGAATCCTTAAATAGATTTGATGTGTGAAGGGAGAATAAATAAGAAATCATTTAGCTGATGGGTGAAACTGTCCTAGCTTTTCGTTGAAGTCTTATTTGTGATTAGCGTGGAAACCCACCTTTTTTTTTTTTAAACCTCTTTCTCTAGGGCTCTAGGGAATCCAGAGTGAATAGAGGTGAAAAGACATTAATGGTAAGGTGACAGGTGTTGCAATTGGAGGAGGACAGTTAGACAGAATTCTCTTGGATGGATTCCTAGGCATGGAATTGCTGGGTCACATGGTAAGTTTCAATAAATTGCCAAACTGTTTTCCAAAGTGGCTGTACCACTTTACATTTCCTCCAGCAATACATGAGGTTTCCCTTTTCTCCACATCCTCACCAGCACCTAGTATTGTCACTTTTTGTGGGATTATAGCTATTTTAGTGTATAGCGTGGGTATAAAAAACTCAACGTGGTTTAATCAGCAATTCCTTAATGACTGATGCCACTCTGTGTGTTTTCACATGTTTGTTGGCCATTATCTTTTTAGGTGAAACGTCTGCTTAAATATTTTGTCCGCTTTTTAAACTGAGATTTTTGTCTCCTTATTGAGTTGTAAGAGTTCTTGATATATTCTGAAGACAGTCCTTTATCAGAAATACGATTTGCAATTTTTTTTCTTCGAGTCTCTGGCTTTGTCTTTTCATTTTCCTAATGGTATCTTTTGTAGCATAAAAGTTCTCACTCATTTTTAATGCATGCTCTTGGAAAAGAATGGTGTCATCGGATATACAATATCACTTTCTTCTTTTCTCCAGCTAAACTGAATCAGAACCCACACTAATGCCTCCTTTCCCATCATTGCAAGTACTCCAGGGGGCACATCCAATTATTATTTTTTCCTTATTCAGCATCTCCTCTGAGTCAGGCACTGTATATTGACTTGTTCTTAGTCTCACAGCTACTCTGCAAGGAAGGTGTTATGCTTCTTATTTTATAGATCAGGAAACAGAGGCTCAAGAGGTTTAGCAACTTGCCCAAAAATAAAAGAGGGGAAGTACCGGAAGCTGAATTTGAATCTGATTCTCGGCTGCTCTGAACCCTGTGCTTCCCTGATGATGCTAAGATACACTTTCCCAGGTGTGGCAAAGCCATGGTCCTGCACAACTGAAAGCAGGAGGTGAAACTTTAAGACCTTTGGATGGCACCCTGCCCTTGGCCTAGCAGAGCTGGGGAGACAGCTCCCCATTTCCTGTCTGGCTCTCTCTGCTAGCTGTGAAGTAGCCCCCGTTAGTCATCAGAGCTAAAGAAAAAACATTGTTTTATTTCAAACCATTAATATTCATCAAATGTTAATGAAAACACATAACAAATCATTACAACAAACATGGTGTCTGATTAAGATGAAAGAGATGACAGTCCTGTGAATTTTTAATCTGAAAAATAAAGAATGTTACATTAATAAGACTTAATTATACCATTAAATATTTAAAATTACCTTCTTTAATAGATTTTATTTGTATTTAATGTATTTCTTTTTAAAATCTTTATAACACTTTCATGAGATTGGTACATAAAATTCTATCAACCGTTACGGCAAAAGAGAATTTTAACTTAATATATTCATCATATTGATCGCAAAACTTCCACTTTATTTATTGTTCAGAAAAGCTAATAATCCTTTTACACTTTATTATAATTGATATTTTCTCCACATAGAGTGATAAATAATTAATACCATTACAGGGACATCATGTGTGGTACACTTATTTGGAAAAAAAATACACAACAAACCATCTGAGTGGTGTATTATACATTCCATTTTAATCCTCTCCACTTACAATTAATGCGACATTTTACAGGAAAACATAATTAACTTTGGGAATCTGTCTTGAAATGACCACATTTAGGCAGCTGAAGCTAAACTAAGGCCGGGGATCTATTCTAAGCCAGCTCTCTGGTTTTTCCACATTTCAGCTGCTTCTAAAGGATCAGTAAAATTATACACCTGCCACACGTCTTTTCACACCTTGGGAAAGTTATTTACGAAAGGGAAAGGATAGTCTTTTAGCCTAGTGCTCTCGACACAAAAACTGAATTTGATTTTGAATTTTTGCTCAGTTTTTTTTCAATATAATTGTGTCTTAATGAAAAAGTAACACCTCTCTCAAAATTGCTAATAAGATAATTACATTCATTTGACTCATCTCTCCCAACATCCCAAGAAAGCTTTTAAGGGAGGAAGGAAAATGTAACTATTGCTTCCAGATTGCCATGAGTGAATTGATTGTTTATGTTTTTCAGGGAGACAGTTGGATTCAAGGTACCTGGTGTGGGATCTGGGGATCTGGGTTGAGATGCTGGCACTGCCTTTCTCATGCTGTGCAGCTGAAGGTAAGTTCCTTTACCTCTCTGAACTTTACTTTCTTCCTACTAAATTGTAAGCTCCATGAGGGGTGGCTAAAGTTACCATGTCAGTCTCGTTCATTGTATTCTTCAGGCAGGGTCTGATCGATGGTGACTATCAAAAATATCTGAAATTCCATTCTTTTTCCCTTCAAGTGAGGAAGTATCGTCAACTTGGAAGTCGTATTTGTAAGGCGGAACCATATGAAATGGTGTTTGTTCTTGTCAAAAATCAAAAGAGGTCAAATATCCATGGTTTCATGTGGCTCAACCCTATACATGATAGCAATACATATCACAGCGGACGGTTGTGGGACGTCAATGGATGAATTATCAGATGGTGCTTAGCTACTACCCAGATGACGGTGAGCGTGCAAAAGAGTGATTTCTTTAACAGTTATTTTATAAAATATATTTTGGGTAGTGTGGGAGAGGAGAACTTATAACTTCACTGTCAACTAGTATATCAGAATGACAAAAAAAAAAAAATTGGTGAAGGAATGATGGAAGGAAGTTTGCAGTTACCAGACTGTAGAACTCTCATGCAGAATTCCTTGGGAATTTATGTAATGAAGTCAATCAGATCAAATCTTCCAGTTCCCCTGTTCTGATCCTTACCTGTAGCCCAGAAATACTCAGTCATGATCACCTGGATCATCTAGTAAAATGAAAAGTTGGACTCTCTGGCCCCTTCCTGGGTTGTTTCTGAATTACTTGCACTCTGACCTCTGGCTTTGACCCCTACAATTACGTTTGTCCTTGCCCCTTAAAGCTGCCACATGTGGACACTAAAGTTACTCCTCTTAGATTCCATGGATCTTTTCCTGGTTTCTGGGTGCCCCTTCTAGCCTCTGTGTGTTTTTTGCTTTTAACGACACGTACCTGTGGGTGACTCACTTTGGGCATTGACTACTGGCTACGGAAGTCACTTTGCTCACGTGGACAGACAGCAGGTGGTGCTTAGAAGCTTTGTCCTGCCCTGGCCTCCTTCTTCTTTTCTTTGTCATCAACAGCAGCTTTTCGTCAATGCCCAGCTGACAAGTACAGGGACACAAAACCCCAGCTCGCTTGCCATGAATTGGGTAACGTACACTCCAGAGCTTCCCTGTAGGGTCATACTCAGGCTGGGACTTTTCTTGAAATTGTCTCTGTCATTGGTGGCTTCTCCTTCCCTCCCATGCTTTTTCCACTTCCCAGGGGTCAGGGGCAGGGGGAGTATTTCCTTAATAAATCCCTTGCACACAGATTCTTATTTCAGGGTCTACTTCTGGAGAATTCAACCTCAGATACCCAAAGATACATTTAGGTATCTATGTTGGACCACAACATTTCTGCTTTGCCCTCCATTTATGATCCTTCTGCTAGTGTCAACTTCATGTGATTATTTGATCCCAAAGAACCCCCAGAGCTCTGCTCTAGCCCTGGCCCAGGAGGCACCCTCCTGATGTGTCTGATCCAATCCCCTCGAGAGAAATGGGATGTCTCTTTTCATAGAGTTCCACGTTTTGAATACTGCACAGTAAGTCTTCAGTTCACAGCAGCTTACGATGAAGGAGGTGTCTCTCAGAGGCAGGTCTTGGAGTTGCTCTTCAACCTGTGGAGTCTGTGGGAAGCATGAACATGTCCACAACGATCGGGTCATATTTTGTGGAATTGGTCAGATTAGGGAAATGTGCGATGGTGTTCTTACAGAATTCAGTGAGGAAGAGTTAGACGTGGGTGGAGAGCCGTTTGCACATGGCAGATGCTCAATAAAGAATATCTTATTCCGTGTGTGTGAATATGTGTGCTCCACATCTCAAAGATCCAGCGATGGGAGGGAGTTCTACAAATGGGCTCCCAAGGCATCGAAACTGAGTTGATAAGAAGAAGAAAAGTTAGGATAGGAATTAGAAGTCCTAACCCCAAAGAAAGCATGCACTGAAACTGAAGGTTAAGAAAGAAGAGAAGATGAAAACCAGTGACATTGTAGACTCTATTTAGTAAGGTAAGTAACGCTAGCTGCTAAAACAAACACCAAAATAACAGTGATGTAACACAATGAAAGTGTATTTTTTTCCTCAGGCAGAATCTCATGCAAATAATGCTGATTGCCAAATATCTCATCAATGGTCCCAATGAAAGAGTTAATGGTCCTACCTCACATTATACCAAAAAAACCCAAAAAACAAATTAGTTCCAGTGGATTGGGGATGCCCATATAAAAGTTAAAACAACAAAACTTGTAGAACAGTGCTGTCCAATAGAACTTTCTTTGAAGATGGAAAAGCCATTGTCCACTAGCCACACAGTACAGCTTGTGCAATGGAGGAAATTCACTTTTAATTTTGTTTAGTTTTCACTAATCTAAATATGAGTAGTCACATCTGGCTAGTGGCGACCCTATTGGATGGCACAGTTTTAGAAGATAACTTAAGACAAGATCTTCATGAACCTGGGGTAGGCCAAGATTTCTCAAACAGGACACAAGAGGACTAACCTAAAAGAAAAAGATTGGCACATTGAATTTAATTGAAATGAAGGCTTTCTGCTCATGAGAAGACATCATTAAGAAAGCCAAAAGATAATGCAAATTTGCAACACAAAAGTATGACAAAAGACTCATTCTGCATTGATAAAGAAGTTTTATACAACAACAAAAAGGGCAATAACCCAATTTTTAAAATGGCAGAAGATTTGAAGACCTATATTTTATAAGAGAAATTACCTACCTAAACGGCCCAACATGCATATGAAAAGGGGCTCAGTACAATTTGTCATCAGGAAAGGGAAATTAAAACCACAGTGAGATACCATGTATCCATCAGAATGGCTAAAAATAACAAAACAAAGCAAAATCTGACAATTCTAAACGTTGGCAGGCACAAACTGGCCCTCTCATTCACTGCTAATAGAAGAGTAAACTAGTGAAGCCACTTTGGAAAACTGTTTGGCAGTTTTTAATAGAGTTTAACTATACCTATGTTAAACCAGCAACTTCACTTCTTGGTCTATATTGAGGAGATATAGGCACATACATGCACCAAAAACTGTGAACTAGAATGCTTATTGCAGCTACATTCATAAGCGCTCAAAACTGGGAGCAACTTAAATGTCCCTCGATGGTAGAAGCATGGATAAATTGTGATGTGTCTGGGTATGTGAGCATCTGTGTATACACCTAGTGGAATTACAGTTACTTATTCCTGCATTACTCTATTATTATATTTACTGTGCAGGAATAGATAGACACTACCACAGGAGAAAATCTCACAAATAGAATATTGAGTGAGAGAAACCAGATGCAAAAATGGTACACAGTGAATAACTGATTTACGTAAAAGTAAAAACAAAAATAACCACAGTGATACAAATCAGAATGGCGGTTACACTTGTGCGTGCGTGTGTGTGTTGGCAGGGGTGGGGGCGGTGGGGCAAGTAAAGGCAGAGGTGTGAGGGGGGAATCTGGGTGCAGCGATCTCTGTTACTTACTCCAGGTGCTGGGTGACCAGCTGTGATCACGAGGTAGACACACTTTGAGCTATACCCTTACGGTTTGTGTCATTTTCTGTTTGCGTGTTACATGCCAATAAAGTATTTACTTAAGAAATCTCTATTAAAATTTATGAAGCAGGTCAAAGAATGGAGGCAAGAGAGCCTCAAAGTGTGAATGACAAAGAAAGGTCTAGATCAATGATAAGAGGTTGCTTTTTGCTTGAATGGTGTTGTCTCTGGCAAAGCCATGAACTAGAGATGGGGAGACTTCGCCATAGGAAATTTCACCTCCCAGAGGTGGCTTGGCCTTTCTATGTATTTGTAGACAGAGGGGGCTCTCTTATCCCTTTAATTAATATTATCCAGCACCTCTACCAGGTGGCAGGCTCTCGTTTGGAGGGGCTAGTTTGGAGTAGCCAGTAGTCTCTTAATTATTCAGAGGTGGTTAAAGCAGATCATGGCTGCTCCAACTTTTCATTACCTCCCGTTTCCCCATCACAGACAGCTCCCTAAAGTTGCTTCTGGCTGCAGCATTCTATGCAATTCTATGTGCTTTATATTAAGGCAAGTGGTAGTTCCCAGATATGATTAATTCAAAGCTTCTAGATGAACAATTCTGTCCCCAGACCTGCGAACTCTTGTGGGCAGAGGCTTTGCCTGATTCTCGTGAGTCCCGGTGCCCAGCACAGCGCCCCGCAGAGAGGAGATACTCAGCGGGAGACTGAAGGTGTGCAGAATGAAATAAAAGATGCTAAAAGCATTAATGACGCATCTGCTTTTATTCCATTATAGTTTTCTTTCTCAGCCAAGGGGGAAAACACGTCAGGATTTTTTAAAACTCAACAAATAATGACATGTAGTGACCGAGATCTTCTTTAAAAATTTCAGTGTGGATACCGGCTACCTGATTCCCAATCTTACCAGCTTTAAAAACTTCCTTCCTTATATAGCTGTCCCATTACAGCTGCCTGGGGACATTCTACGGGTCAAAGCATTTTCTCCCTAAAATATAGACTTCCTATACCAAAGACAGTTAGCACATCCATAGTAGGTAACACTGGTGTTTACCCATCCTTTCACGCCAGGTTATCAAAGAGATGCAGTCTTGTTTTCCTTTTCTGTGACCTGGGATCTTTATTCCAGGAGCCCGCAGTAGAGGGGACTGAGAAATGTACACTTTTGTTCTCAAGAAGGAAGGGAGATTTAGAGTCAAGATTTTTAAACGTGTTTTTTTCGGATCTTTCTTCTTAACCGTGAAGATTCTCTTCCTGGGAACACTGGGGACTTGACTCTGATGACTTCATTTCCTTTGAATTCTTTGATGTTTTGTTTCCCCTGCCGGAAGTATTTCACGATAGTGCTAGTGAAATCACGGGGAAGAACACTCAGCTGAATGCCTGTCCCTTCCAAGCCCCGTGGGCATGGTGGTGGCAGGAACAGTTCTTGGCTTTGCCCTGAGACCCTGAAGCTCTCTGGAAGGAGCGAAGGGCTCGCTGCTTGAAGGCTCCTTTCTGTTTTCCAAGATGTATAGGCAGGATGGTGGGGTCAGATTAGTCAGTTTATGAATTATTCAGAGATGGATCAGCCAGCTGATGGATTATTTAAGCCTCTGTTCCTTTTCCATTTCTCTTACCCTGCCAGGCTCTTGTGCGTTCCATGCCAGCATGGTGGTTCTGAAGGGTGTAGAAAGAAACAGGGAGAGAGGATGTAATGGTGACCGGTGGCTCAGAGCATTGCTCAGAGGAGTGAAAGCTGGGCTGATGAAGAGCGCCCAGCCCTGAGGAGGCATAGGGGGCAGGAGCTTGCAGGAACCCAGCAAGCTGGGCTGCTTCAAGGCACGCATCCCACCACGTGAAGAACAAACTGAAAAACCCAGGCCTTCAGACACCCTGATATGGGTAACGAGCAAGCTGGTGTTAAGTGAAGGGTGCAGGACTTTGGGACCTGGGTGCCTGCCCCAGACACTCTTCAGCTAGACTAAATCTGGGCTCTACAATGTGCATCCAGGCCTAGTGATCTGGATTGCATATTAATTTCATTCAGATGAAAAATCTATTGAATGCCTCCTCTATACAAGGTGTTTTACAAAACCTTAGTATTAAGTATTAGGATTGCTTTTCACTGCAAGTTATAGTAGATCTGACTAACAATAGCTTCAACTATAGAGTCAATTAATGGTTAAGCATAGCAGAAAGTGTGGAGGTAGAAATTCCAGGGTTGGTATGTCACTCCGGAGATGTCAAAAGATCCAGGATTTTCTGATTTTTGTTGTACTGCTATCCTCAGCCTATTTCTGATTTTTTTAAAAAACTATGGTTGAAAATGGCTGTTGAAGCTGCAAACAATCATGTCCCCAGGGGGATGGGGACAGGTGAGGGTACATGGTCTTTCTTCTCTCTTTCACGAAGGAGGCAAACACTCCCAGCATGCAGACGCAGAATTCTTTTTACAGCTCATTGGCCAGAACTGTATCACATGCCTGCACCTGGACCAATGACTAGCAAAATGAAGTGGATTACCGCCACTGGTTTGGACCAATCAAAAGTAATCCCCCAGGTCTGCGGTCACAGTTGGCAGGAACAAACTAAGAAACTGATAGCAAGAAACAAGGAAAAATGAAAATTGGGTAGATAACCAGCAATATCTCCTACTTATTTATTTGCATGGGATCCTAGCAGACTGAGGCTCAGAAAGAAAATCCTTAAGGGTCTGTAAAAACAAAAACAAAGTGAAAATGGTACTTATCAAACATCCCTATTCAGACTGGTAACCACAGTGGCCCAGTAAGCAACATTTGGGCGGTTAAGGTGCCAGGTTTCTCAACGTTAGTTCTAGCCATGTGACTTGTTTTTCACTGTTATCACTGTTTAGTTCTTGGTGACATTGCTGTCTCATTTGTAGAACAGAACAAAGCTTGGACTTTTAATAAATTGATATTTTCAAAAGTGTTTGAGATTGGACACTACTGGTAAACATCAGTGAAAGTTATTTACAAATGGGGGCTGTCCACTGCATATCCCTTTATGACTTTATACCAGACATAATGGAGGGGATGCCTTTGCAATAAATATATGTATTAATACATGTTTTAAGTGTATTCCTCTGAGCTGATGATCAGGATCAAAATGTAGTCTCAGTTTCTTTAATTCTCACCACAGTTCAGAGTTTGTGATGTATGGTTTAAAGTGATCTTTAAAAATAAATTTCAGTGGCCAGCGTAAACATGGATACCTTAAGAATATTACTGGTAGTATTTGCTCTACTGAACCATCTATCAGGGTTTTCGTGTGACTCTGCTGCTGTCACCTCCAGTTCAAACAGTTAAACGGACGCCTGTCCTTTCCTGGAAGCCTGACGCAAGTCTCACGTCTCTTACCTGGTTTATTGTAACCCTGTGCACCAAGTTGCTTAGTTTTGAAAATTCTGTTTATCCTTGACAACTTCCCTCTCACCACATTCAATATTCAATCCGTTGTCAAATCTCACCAGTGCTGCCTTGAACACGGCTCTCGTGCTCTTTCTTTCTTTTCCACTTCTGTTTCAGACGATACAGACCTCAAAATGCTGGTTAGGGTGGTTGTCTCTGGGCGGGGTGGGGGAGGGAGTCTTGTGTTTGGAGGACTCTTCTGAATTTTCCAGGTTTTCTATAATCGTTTATCACCAGAAAAGTGAACACAGAACCCAACAGAGCCTAACACCTCTCTTCAGAGGTGTTAATTTGGTTATTCTCAGTCTCCTCCATCTATTTGACTCGTACAGGTGAACTGCTTCTAACTATACGATGCGTGTAGGCGTCTGTCTCTGTCAGAATAGAGTCTTTGGGAAGGCATAACCCTGGCTCATAAACACCCCGTGTAGCCCAGGCATTCCAGCAGTGATCATTCACCCAAATTAAGCAGAAGACTCACCGCTGCACTACTGGTCCTCCTGGTGTGCTCGGCTGCCATCACCTCTGCAGCTCATGAGTGAGGAAGAAATCATCGTATTCCTCCTCGGCGATGGCTCTGGAATGTGCAAAGCTGGCTTTGCTGGGGATGACACCCCTGGGCTGTGTTCCCATCATCATTGGCTGCCTCCGACACCAGGGTGTGGGCCCGGAGCAAGCTCAGAACCTGACCCTCAAGTACCCCATGGAGCACCACATCGTCACCAACTGGGACAACATGGAGAAGATCTGGCACCAACCACAGCTTCTATGACGAGCTGCCCATGACCCCCAAGGAGGACCCAGTGATGCTGACGTAGGCATCCCCCCCACCCCCCAAAGCCTGCTCTGACAAGATGACTCAGATCATGTTCGACACCTTCATCACTAGGGCCCTGCTGTCCCTGTAGCCTCTGGCCACACCACTGGTGTTGTCATGGATCCTGGGGAGGGGGTTGCCCACAGGTGCCCATCTATGAGGGGTACGTCCTCCTCCATGCCATCCTGCGTCTGCACCTGGCTGTCCTGGGACCTGACTGGCTGCCTCGTGAAGGTGCTCATGGGGTGTGGCTGCATCCTCCGCACCACGGCCCCGTGGGAAATTGTGCATGACATCAAGGGCAGCTGTGCTATGTCACCCTGGACACGGGGCAGGAGATGGTCACTGCGGTGCCCGCCTCCTCCCTGGAGAAGAGCTCTGAGCTCTCTGACCATCAGGTGGTCACCATCCTCAACGAGTGTTTCTGGGTCCAGAGGCGCTCTTCCACCCTCCTCCTGGGCATGGAGTCCCATGGCACCCCCGAGACCACCTTCACCTCCATGCTGAAGGGTGATGTCGATAGCCGGAAGGCCTGTGTGCCAACACAGTGCTGTCTGGGCGGGACCACCGTGTACCTCGCATCACCACCAGGATGTACGGGGATCTCAGGACACTGGCCCCCACACGACTGAAGATCAGATCAAGACCAAGGCTCCTCCTGAACACAAGTACTGGGTGTGGGTCTGGGGGGCCATCCTGGCCTCGCTGTCTGCCTTCCAGCTGACGTGAACAGAGAGCAGAAGGATGCCCTGTCCAGCCCCTCCGTCCTCCACCACAAATGCTTCTAAATGGGCCGTGGGTGGGATGCTTCGCATTTGCTACACGAGATCATAGAAAAGTACACGTTTGCCCTGGCGGATGCTCACACCCCATGCTAGCCTCCTGCCACTGGAATAAACCTTTGGAAAGAAATGTGTCCTTGAAGTCTGAATCTAGTATCAGTACCCAGTTATAGAGCTTACTGCTGATATGAACCTTCTGTTTAAGTCAAACTGGTCCTTTGGTCTAACGGGAATGCCCGGTACTTATCTTCGTTTTAAATCCCTAGTACCTGTTTCCTCAATTCGTGGCTGAGGTGAGAACGTGTTTGTGGAAGAGAAATCCTCGGGCTTGATGACAATCTGCGAGACCATGAGTTTGCTGACCTGCCCAGGGCGTTGTATGTAGAGCTGCCTGTTCTGGGATTTCCCTAGAGGCTGACAAGAGTCCTGTGTCAGCTGTCATTTGTCTTCTGGGACTGACCGGGTTGGGAAGGTCCCAGCCTTAGAACTCAGTTTCCTTTCTTACCCCACGATTGCCCGCCAGAACGCCATGGGTTGTTACTTGCCCTGAGCTGGAAAATGGGTAGCATTTACACCTGTAAATGTATTCAATCCTTTTAATTTGTGTATGGTTTCTGTATGCAATTCTGAATTCTTTAAGAGATGGCCCAAAACTGTTGGTTTTCTACTGCCCATGTAAGAACATTTGGCCCCAGCAGCATGTCATTGTGAAGAAAATAAAAGTATTGCGGTGAACAGCAACAACAAATTCAGTTGATTGTTCTGGTGGATGTGGGAACAACACAGAAACGTTGTCACTCCTAAGGTTAAAAAAATAACTAAAGCAAATCCTTAAAATTCCAATCTTTGAAAATCCCCCAAGTGGCTCAAAATTTCAAAAGACAGAGAGTAAGAGATTATGCGGTGGGGAAGTGTTCAATCTCCAGTACCTCTGTTAAAAATATACAAATAAGTAAACCTAATGACCTCCCTCCAAAAAATCTTAAAAAAAAAAAAAAAGATAAAGAGAAAGAGAGCGAGAAACCCCAATCTGCTTCCTTTAAAAGTTACCCTTGATCCGTCCATCAATTCAAGAACTTATTTCATTCTCTGTAACTTTCTCCAACTTTTAGTTTAAATCATTCTTGTACCATTTTCCACTAAACTTTCCTCTTTCTTTTGGACTCTGTGTTGAGTCATTTCATGAAGATTCTGGGCAGAAAGTTTCAGAAGAGTTGGACATTGGGATATGACAGCATTCAGAATAATTCATTCTAGATCATTAGTATATGCTAAACACTTACTCAGCCTAAAATTTTGACAAAGTCTTGGACCAAGGCTGAGGGAAAGCAGTTCCCAGGGAAAGGAGGAAAGAAATTTCCTTCTAGCTGGCTAGACTAGATGGCATCTTGATTTCCTACCAAGGTCCCCAAATATTGGCAAGTAATGATTTTGGTGTAAATTATACCCTTTGATGTGCACAGGGAGCTATGGAGCATTTTATATGAAGTAATAATATTAAGTAATTTGACGGAACTAATGATTGCTTAATCTGACATCAAACAAAATAAACGACACTCAATATGACACACTCGCCATTTATGGACTTAAATTCTGGGACAGTCCAAGTTGCCATTTTTGCTGATCTTTGTGGATATTAGATTGAGTTACTTTATTAACAACCATAAGACTTTCAATCTTCAGTTGACAAACTGTGTGGTCACTTCTAGATAGATTGCTCAAGTCCTCCTGATTCTTATTAACCTATAATAACTAGGTCTGATTTCTTAAATAAAAGCTTACTTCTTGACTTTTCATTGAAACATCTTGATAGATGGTTAAATGTCTTCCTATCCTCTGTCTCCTTTGCAACTCTCTTTATATGAGAATTGTCCCCATCAGATGAGTGGCTTTGAATAGCAGTATTTATATATTTCAGTGGGGGATGTAACAGCCAAGTTCTTTAAAATAAATTGCTGGTCGAATCAATTAACACAAATTAAAAAAAAAAGAAAGAAGAAAAAAGTTAAGGCCAAATTAATGCTGATTCTAATTTTTTAACATTTTTAAACACTTAAAATACCTGCTTTCAAAGAATCACAGAAAATAGAATAGGACATGGCTACGCAATGATTTGCATAGTCAGGCCAGAGCACACAAAGGGGACCCAAGCTGCATATTACCCCAGCTCTCTGGGAGTCTGGGTGAGACTATGCCTGGATGGAGGAATATAAATTGCTTACACTTCTTTTGGATTTGAGTAAATCTCTAGATTCACAGAGAGGTTTTCTCTTTGACCACTTCAATGGAAATGGTCATAGTCAAATCAGTTCCTGCAA
The DNA here is from genome assembly GCF_048564905.1 of Vicugna pacos. Lineage (NCBI taxonomy): Eukaryota > Metazoa > Chordata > Mammalia > Artiodactyla > Camelidae > Vicugna > Vicugna pacos. The sequence continues at coordinate 6,444,117 of NC_132987.1, forward strand.
CTTTTGAAAACCTGAAAGAGCTTTTAATACAATTCAACAAAATGGAAGGAAATGAGAGAAATAATACTCTTCCACACACCCTCCAAATCTTCTCTTTTCCTCTCACAGGTACAAAGAAAATAAAGCACGTCTTGGACTCATGTGGGCTCCCAGCATCCACCTGTGCATTTGTAATCATAAAGACATGGACTCTGGGGCCAACACTGGCCTGATTTGAAATCTGCTTGTGCCACTTACTGGCCAGTGGTCTTAGGGCCAGTCACTTAAACTCTCTGCCGCCATGTCCAAGGAGTGGCAGGGACCCCCGGAGGAAGGGGCTCCAGCAGTGATCAGGAGTGAGCCCAGGCATGCACATGATGAGCTAGTAATCATCCCCAGACAACTCACAGGCAGGGGGTGGGAAAATAGGGTCAGTTTTATCTCTTTCTCTTCTGCATACAGGACAGGAGGAAAAAATCTCTCCATGCTGTTATTGGAGATCCTCTATTGCGATAACCTGTTCTCAAACTTGGATGCCCACTAGAATACCCTGGAGAGTCGAAAAGAAATAGTAATTCCTGGATTTCAAGCCTGCACTCCGATGTAATTGATCTGGTATAGCCTGGGCATTCGTAATGTGTAGCCGGGTTAAGAAACACAGTCCTAAAAGATGGAAGGAGGAAAAAAAATGTATGATTTTCTGATTTTCAGGGAATTTATGTACCTTTGCAGTATGCTACTTTCTTTAACAAATGAGTGCACAAAGGCTTTCCACTGGACTTTGAATATTTAAAAAAACAACAACAGCTATTAAAACAAACCCAATTCTCTGGTCTCACGCATATTTGCATTTACTCAAACAGTTTTCTGTTTAAAAAACTGAATTCTGCCTTCGTGGGACATATAGGATGACATGTGATTGTGGCTTTAAAACGTGAATATTCCATCAGTCATCTCTCTCTGCTTGAATTCTGCCTTGCCCTCTAGACAAACTCCCACCAAGAAAAAGCTTAAGTGTCTCACCTAATTTGCCAGGAGGCCGCTTACCTATTTAGGTTAGGGGACCAGAGTTGATGAGAAATTCTTTGGGAAGCCAAGCACAAGTTTTTGCTTTCAACTATTTATAGCAATCAGCTGGCTTTTCCAGTCCCTCATTAGATCAATCATGGCCATTGTCTTACAGTTGAGTGGGAAATCGTTACAGGTGGAAGAGGCGAGATGCCTCTAATTCAGCGGAGGCCCCCCTAACAGGAAATCTGCGAGGAATTACAATCAAATAGGGGCCTTGTCAGGGGGATGGGGTTGCTTCCAAGGCAGGATTTCTGAAGCCTTTCTGGATTCTGGGTTGAACATACAGTGAAACATACAGAGAAGCTACAACAAACCCACATAAGACAAAGAGAAGACGACCCTTTCGGTTCAGGCACATTGCACGCCTGGTGTTGGGTTTTTGGCTCTCGCTGAAATGCCGTTTGGTACTGACAAACTCAGACTTGGCGGGGGCTTATCTTTTTTACAGGCCATTTATTTGGGAATGTGTTTTACAGGTGGCCCTGCCGCTGGGTCCAAACTCCGGGCTTCTGTAGTGTAGCACACTGCACATCTTTGCGGCTGAATCAAGTGTCACATATTATGGGCTGCTGGTAGCCAATAATTTGGGAAGCTCTTTTTTCCCTCTCTTTGCTTTTTCCCTGGCTATTGAGCAATGACAGTCAAAAGCCAGCTGAACCCATCATGAGGGGGCAGGCAAGAGAGAAGTCGCCAGGCTCCCGATTTCCGCTCAGGCCCCTACGTGGGCTCTGGGGCGACCCTAGGAGCAGGTGGGTCTGATTTGGCATCCCTCCCATTAAAACCTGCCTCAAAAATCAGTTTATTTGAAGGAGTTAATGAAAGTGCTAGATATTTTCTACCCACTGGCAGAGGAAAAAGTAGTGCGCACGTCTGAATAAATAACTGAAAATGGCTTCTCACTGTTCAGGAAGTACAATCAATTTGAAATTAGGATTATGGAAACATCTGCGAAAATTCAAGTGTCATCTCAATTTGGGCTCATTCAGATCCTGTATTTTTCAACTTCCCAAGCAGTGCATTTAAAATCTAATCCTAATTAACACACATAGTTTAATTATAGCCAACAAAATATTCTACAAAAATTGTGTGTGCTGGTTGGGGGGATGGGTGGGGAGGGAGGAGGCGAGGGAGAAAGCCAGACAAATGTTCCCTGATTGTAAAAATTCTTGTTTGGTTAATAATATAAATCCTCAAGATTTTAAACACACACTGAAGTTCGCTTACCAGTAATCAAAGTGACAGGATCCTAAAAGCGTGGAGCCTCCTTTCGTCCTGGTCCTACTTTCTTCTTCCTTCTTATTTCTTCTTAACTTGGAAAGAACAAAGGCTTTGTTCATTTGGCTCACACACTCTCTTTTGTGAAGACCTTTGTTGCTTTGTTTATTTTTTCCCCTCTGATCAGAAGATAAACCTTTATGGTTGTGTTTGAGTACAAATAAAGAAATAAATCTCCTTGCATAAAGCAAACTTTATGGTCTGTTGTTTTAGTGGTGATGCGCACCTCTAAGGATTTGAAGGTTTAACTGAGGCGCACCAGCATGTTTGGATGCTTTATTGGAACCTCATCCTAATCAAACCAAACGCAACAATCAACCATCTTGCAGAATTATCGGCACTCTCTCCTCCCAAATCAGGCGTAAGTGGAATGTGCAAAGGGAACATAAATTTAAAGAAAACAAAACAAAAATCAAGCAAACAAGGGGGGAAACCCATCTAGAAGCTCAAGAATAATTTTAACTGAAATTAACTCTCGAAGAGAATGTAAAAATCTTCGTTGGCTTTGTCTTGGTCATTTTGTATGATTATTTTAATCAATAATAAATATAAGGATCAAAAGTAAGATTTTAAAAATTTTCTTAAGTACTCTGTTCCTTTGTTGCTAATACTAAAATACAGAAGACTAACTTCTACTCTAGATTCTGTTAGTAAAATTTAATTATATCCCTACTGTTGACAAAAGAAAAACACTCAAATTCTTGGTGTCATCCTGAAATTTTTACTGTAGTATTTGCTGTAATGAAATTGGACCCTCTGTTAGTATTAAGTTAGTCTAGGTTTCTGAGGATAAGGTGATGATATTTCTTGTAGGTTAATACCACTGTAATTTCCCACATCTAAACCCAGTCTTGAAGACAAAATTCACTTTCTTTAGCATTTAATAGTCTGTACATTCGCTTTCTTTATAAATCAATTCATTCCTTTGTTCATCATAATTTTTAAGAATTCGTAACAGTGGGGCAGTTTTCCGCCAGTGAAGAGTAATGAGGAAATTTCAGAGGGTGTGCTAGGACATTTTGCTGAAAAGAGTCCTGCATTTCTTTCCAGTGGCTCAGAAAGGCCTATGGAGAAGAAATGTAAGGTATTTCTATACTCAAAGGATAATATTTAAAGACTAGAACCAACCTTGAAAAGTTGTCTGCAGAGTAAATTTTGATTAAATTTTATCAGATAGTAAAGCTAACAATTTTTTTTTTTACCAATTTTTACTTTCTTTCATGTTCTTTCTCTCTCCCTCTTCTTCTTTCTCTTTTCTTGTGTCTTGCTAAGTCCATAGCTCCAATAGTTTGTTTTTTGGGGGGGGTAATTAAGTTTATTTATTTACTGATTTATATAGGAGGTACTGGGGATTGAACCCATGACTTGGTACATGCTAAGCATGTGCTCACTACTGAGCTATACCCTCCCCTTATAATTCCAGTTTTTAAAAATGTCATTCACAAATAGTTCTTGAGTGCCTACAATGTACCAGTTCTTGAGAATACAGGTCCTTACCTTCATAAAACTTATAGTCATGGGGCAAAGGTCAGCTAACTACCATGTGTGGGACAAATCTAGCTCTTTGTCTGCTTTTATAAATAAAGTTTTATTGGAAACACAGCCATGCGCCTTTGTTAAGCACAGTATTTGTGGTTCTTTCCTGTTGCAGCGGGAAAGCTGGGCAGTTACTACAGAAACTGTGCAGCCCTCAAAGTCTAAAATATTTACTATCTGACTCTGCAGAAAAAGTTTGCCAAATTCTGGTCTAATGGATTTATAATTTCTTTATCTAGAAATGTCTTCTTTAACTGCAAAAGGCTAATTAAAACAAGAAAAAAAAATCCCTCTGAATGTGAACAAGTTTTAGTCCTGACAGCCTCCACTATATCCAATACAATTTTTCATCACTTCCTAAGAGAAGGATTCTGTTTTTGCAACTGCGGGAGGTTGGAAAATGGCCTCTGATGGGTCCACATCTCCTCCTCATTGTTCTCAGTATTTAATTATCCTCCAGACCTATAGCCTAGTACATTGTCCTTGCTTTTCTAACTAGAGAGAAGAAACCATGTGCTATGTTACCCAATATGGCTGAATTGCAAAACTTTCTGACAGACACAACTTTTAGCCATGCAACCTAGAAACTGCTCCTTAATCCACTCCTTAGTAATAATAAAATTAATCACACACTCACATGCACTTAAAATACTGAATACCTTAATTATTTCAGCCGTCCCATTTCAGAACTTTGAGCATGTTTGTCCACACATTTTAGCATAATCTGGTTAAACCTTTTAAACTTTCTCATCTAAAATATACATAATGAGAGGTGTGGCAAGATTGTCTCTAAAAGAGGCAGAGAGCCTTCCACAAAGGATGGTTGAGTTCAGCCGTGTCATTTTCTGATGAAGCCCTTCTAGCCTTGCTGGAGGGGGTAGGGGGCGGGTAGTGAGTGACCCTTGGAACACAACACAGGGATCCAAGCATCTGGCTTCCTGGATAAACTCTGTGACATGTCCTCTGGCACAGCTTTGCTTGTGCAGGGACTGCAGCGCAAAAACCAGGGCAGATGGGCTATCTTGTTGGGACATGTAGGGCATTGGCATCTGATTTCGAAGCTATCATTTGGACTTACTGCCTTGATGAATAGTTTTCTTGAGCAAATGTTGTCGAGAAGGGTTCTAAGCCTGGATGCTTAGAAACGGCCAAGCTGGAGTTACCGCTGAAATTACCCTCAGCAGGAACGTCTGCAGGCTGGGGACGGCACAGCACACACCTTCGAAACCTCACCCATGCTAGGTTCCAACTGACTGGCTCTAAGCCGCAGTGGGGAAGGGAGCAGACACCGTATAAGACTGATAATTCAGAAAACAAATGATCAGAAAAGGATGAATCTGAAAATCGGGCTGCTGCAAAGTTGTACTCAAGGATACTGAGTGGGGATGGAGAGGAGGAACTTGGCTCCGCCCATTCCAGGAGAGCCTGGTCAGCAGAAAAAGGGGTTTAAAGGCTCCTAGGTGTGTGAGTCACCACCAGGAGGTGACCACTCTAACTTGCTGCTGTGTGTTGACTAGGTTTATTTTTTTAAAATGCTAAAAAAAAAAAAAAATAGAGAAAGTTAGTGGCTTAAGGAACTCTAGGGCTACTTGGAATTAAAACTTACATCAGAACTGGCATGCCACATTGTGAGGTGCCACGCCAATTAGAAGATCATTACATAGACACCTTAGCATTTTATTTTTAATTTTGTATTGACATATAGTTGATGTGCAATATTATATATTATGGGTGTGCAATATAGTGATTCACAGCTTTTAAAGCCTATGCTCCATTTATAGTTATTATAAAATATTAGCTGTATACCCTATGTTGTACAATATATCTTTGTAGCTTATTTTATACCTAACAGTTTGTACCTCTGCTTCCCCTACACCAATATTGCCCCTTCTCCCTTCCCTTTTCCCATTGGTGCCCACTACTTTGCTCTCTATGTCTGTGAGTCTGTTTCTTTTTCGTTACATTCACTAGTTTGTTGTAATTTAGGATCCCCGTACAAGTTATTTTATATAGTATCTATTTTTCTCTCTCTGATTTATTTCACTTGGCATAATGCCCTCCAAGTCCACCCAGGTTGTTGCAAATGGCAACATTTCATTCTTTTTTTTTTGGCTGATGTTCCTCTCTCTCTTTCTCTCTCTATTTCCTATTTCTTCCTGGTTCAGTCTTGGGAGATTGTACATTTCAGAGAATTTGTCTGTCTCTGCTACGTTGCCCATTTTATTGGCATACAGTTGCTCATAGTAGTCTCATAAGATCCTTTGTATTTCTGTGGTGTTGGTTGTAACCTCTCCTTTTTTCATTTCTGATTTTATTGATTTATTTATTGTGGACTCTCTCACCATTTTCTTGAAAAGTCTGGCTAAAGGTATGTCAATTTTGTTTATCTTTTCAAAGAACTAGCTGTTAGTTTCTTTGATCTTTTCTATTGTTTTTTACTTTCCACTTTATTTATTTCTGCCCTGATCTTTATTATTTCTTTTCTTCTCCTTTGGGTTTTGTTTGTTGCTCTTTCTCTAGTTCCTTTACATGTAAGGCTGGGTTTTTTTATTTGAGATTTGTTTTCATTTCCTGAGGTAAGATTGCATTAATTTTCCTCTTAAAACTGCCTTTTTTGCATCTCATCGGTTTTTGGAATTGCATTTTTATTTTCATTTGTCTCTAGGTATTTTTTTCTTTCCTCTTTGATTTCTTCCATGATCCACTGGTTGTTTAATAGCATACTGTCTAGCCTCCACATATTTGTGTTTTCTGCAGTTTTTTTCTTGTAGTTTATTTCTAGTCTCATAACATTATAGTCTGAAGAGATGCTTCATATAATTCCAACTTTCTGAAATTTACTGAGGCTTGTTTTGTGGCCTAGCATGTGATCTGTCCTGGAGAATGTTGCAGTCTGTGCATGCTGCTGCTTTTGGATGAAATGTTCTATGCAAATGTCAATTAAGTCCATCTGGACTAATATGTCATTTAAAGCCAGTATTTCCTTATTGATTTTCTATTTGGATGATCTGTCCATTGATGTACGTGAGGTGTTAAAGTTTCCTACTTTTATTGTGTTACTATCAATTTCTCCCTTTTTGTCTGTTAATATTTGCTTCATGTATTTAGGTGCTCCAATGTTGGGTGCATGTAAATTTACAATTGTTGTATCTTCTTCTTGGGCTGATCCCTTGATTATTATGTAATGTCCTTCTTTGTCTCTTCTAATAGACTTTATTTCAAAGCCCATTTTATCTGATGTAAATATTGCTGCCCTGGTTTTCTTTTGATTTTCATTTGCATGAAATACCTTTTTCCATCTCCTCGGGCTGTGTATTTCCTCAGTCTGAAGTGGGTCTCTTGTAGGCAGCATATGTGTGGGTCTTATTTTCTTATCCATTCAGCCACTCTATTTCTTTTAGTTGGAACATTTAGTCCACTTACATTTAAGATAATTATTGATATGGATATTCTTATTGCCATTTTACTAATTGTTTTGTGGGTATTTTTTTTTTCCTTTCTTCTTTTTTTGTTCCCTTCTCTTGTGATTTGATGATTATCTTTGGTGTTACATTGGATTCCTTTTTCTTTGTGTGTATCTATTCTATTATAGATTTTTAGTTCATGGTTACCATGTTTTTATATAGCAATTTATATTTATATGTGATTGTTTTAGATGCCTTACATTTCCAAAACTTCTGATTTTGACATCTCCTTAGCATTTTAATCTTGAAATGGAATGCTCGTTTTCTTTGTCTTCTCTGGGCCTGTCCCCCACTGGTCTTGGTATTCAATCCGAAGGGAGCAGGGAGGACAGACCCAGTGCGTAGTGTGTACTGGCCTTGCAGAAGGCTGTTTCAGTGGGTGAAGGAGGGCTCGGTCCACACTGACCCCACAAAGCATGACAAAGAAGCTCTAGCTGGAGTACTAGGTGGTGATGGGAAGCCAGTGGTGATCAATTCAATTGGAAGAAATTAGGAGCTATGCTGAGTGATTGTCTCACATGATATTCCTTGTGCAATCTCACTGTGTACCTTAAATGTCCCATTTGGCCTTCTGGTTCACTACTCACCTAAATGTCCAAATAAATTAAATTGAGGCTCTATCCTGCTTTGGATAGAGAAGTCTCCACTATATCGGAGGACTCTAGGGTGTGGGCAGTTGTTTACAAAGGAATTTGGTTTCTGCCACCCCTTACTCCCAACTCTGACTCCAGGCTCCCTTTTGGGTCCTCTGGCTTCCCAGGACCACTTCCTTAAGAAGCTCCAGCCTTCTTTACTGTGCTCTGTGCCCCAAATGTAGACCTGGCCTCCGCTTCATTCACTAAGGTGTGATGTTCCAAGGCTGGCACTTCTCTCTGTCCTTCATGAGACTCCTCTAGGAGGGAGGGAGCAGTGGAGAGATGGGAGGGTACCCCAGAGGGTCACTGCAGCATAGCACGGGAGGCCGTTTCAAATCAGGAAGCACACTTCCCTTTCCAAGAGTCCATCGCAGAGTCCCCTCAGGTGGTTTCTTGCCCAGGAGCCTGTTCGATAGCCACACTGCTAGGGTCCTACTTTCTCCTCTCAATGTCTCCTTCTTCTTTCCTAGGTCCCACCTCTGAGCCAGGCATTTAGCTCCCCAGGGGAAGTCTCAGAATTCCTTAAAAGGTACACACAGACTTCAATGGCCTTGGTCGATACTCTTTAGCCTTATTAAGCCAAATATATTTAACCCCTCTTTGTCTCCATTTCCCTCTTCCAGAACAGGGTTGGAAGTACCCTGTGAACAAGAAAAAAAAAAAAACAGGAAATTTTTTCTGTTTAAGATGGATCCTACAGCCATCTCTTAGATTAACCCTCAATCAATAGAACATTCATAAAACAGCAATTTTGATTTTCTTCCATGAGTCAGTGGATTGAAAGGAAAAGACTGATTTGAAGTCTGTGGAACTAGGGCTCTCGCCTTGACTCTACTTATACTGGGACCTTAGAAAGTCCCTCTTTCTTCTCTGATCTTCAGGCTGCTTATCTGAAATTGGAATCGTTTGGGTTAGACCAGCATTTTCCAAACTGTGTTCTTCGTATACTAGTTCGGCAAGGTGTTAATGGGTGTTCCAGGGAAAATGCGTTCTGGGGTTCATTCTTGAGGACTGCGAACTTCAACAAGATTGAGAAGGTTTCTTTGCTGCAGAACTTCTCAGGTCTCTCCATGAGCAACTGTGACTATGTGGGAGAGAAATATAACGTGCAGTGTTTCCCAGACACACTTGAAAGGGCTCCCCCAACCCCATTTTATGTAAGAAACCTATAAATATCTTGCAGAAATGATGCTTATTGAACACTGTCATTCTTGAGAATAACTAAGATGAGTCATCTCATCCTTTTCACGTTCACGTTCCGTTGCAATTGTTTCTACTTGCTCAGCCCAAGTGAAGCTATACAACGTTGGCATAAAGGCATGACTGGCTATTTCTTAATGGCTTTATCTCTCTCTCTTTGGTCATTTTTTTTAATTACTGGAAATCTTCTTATCTTCAGAAAAATTGCAAAGCAGAGCTCTGGGGATATTGGTAATTGCAGTACTACTTGTTCAGCTGGCTCTGGGTTCCATCATGGGCCCTGTAAGCCTGTTTCTACTTTACTGAGCTGCTGTTACTACCTGTCACCTGAAGCTCAGGGTTTCCATTTGAGGCATGGCTCTAATTAAGGGATTAAGGAGCCAAAGACCTAGAAAGGTCAAGTTACTCCCCCTGGCTCAGTGCCACTCTCCCACCTGGTAATTTCAAAGTATAAAATTTTACTTTTTGAAATGATTCAATGCTTTTTTTTTCAGGTTGAAAGGAAAATAGTTTCTTTCTAGATTTTCTGATTGTAAAATTCTGGGTAAGTTTACCAAAGTGAACTTTTTTGTGTGTGGGTGGGTGGATGGTTTCTCCTGTGGAGCTGGTTCTCTAAGAATGTACTTGGTCCACTAGTTAGATAATTTGGTCCTAATTAGAAGCAAGGGTCGAGGTGGATTCTGGAAAATATTTTGATGCTGTGGAGGAATCTGGTACAGTGCATAGTTTTAACTTACCATCCATGACCTGGCAATGGTTCTTTTCCCAACTCTCTATCAAGTTGCTTTCAGGGCTGAGTTCCTTCTCTCACCCCTTTATCAGCACACCTATACCTGGTGTTCTAGTACCACTAGGTCTTCTCAGGCTCAAGAAGACGTTGAGGGGGGTTGGATATAGCTCAGTGGTAGAGCGCATGCCTTGTGTGCATGAGGTCCCAGGTTCAACCCCCAGTACCTCCATTAAAAAATAATAATAAAGAAAGGAAAACTAAACAAGATGTTGAATAACCTCAGTCTAAGGTATGAGGGACTTTGATGGGTGCTGTGGTGTGTCTCCCCCGATTTCCCTTCAGGAGTGAGAAGGTACACCCCCAGTCGCTGGAAGGACTGCCAGCAGAGATCTTCCTAAAGGAATTGCCTTGACTGAAGACAGCTGTCTTGCCCAGCGTCAACTACATGCATTACTGGTGGATGAGGGGATAAAGGCATCCATGCTGTTACTTAGAATAACTCTGAAGGGCCATCCCAGCTTCAGAACCCTGTGGCCTTGGCCGACTGTCCACCGAGACAGCACGGCATCACAGCCCAGCTTCTCCCTGCCCTGATCCTGCTTCCTTCCCTTCCCCAGCAGTTATGAAGAGCCCTCCTTAGTCAAATTTCTGCACATCAACTTTTGTCTTAAAATCTGCATCAGGAAACCCAGCATATAGCAGAGGCTCCATATATTACCAATCCCTGAAAGACACTTGTGATTTAAAGGAATTCCACAGAGTTAGGGTCATGTTCAACTCAAAAGGAAGAATTGCTGATGCTTCAGTTGCTTGGCAGTGTGACATCTGGAAGGGAGTGGAAGAGGGATGGTTTATACAGATGGAAGGAAGGAGTCTTTTTCTTTTTTTAATCATTAGTGCTTTTTATGTCTTGTTCAAAACATCTTTCCCTAACTGGAAATCATAGAGATATTGCTCAGTGTTTTCTTCTAAAATTCTCGATGTCTTGCCACTGGTAATTCCATTTGGAACTGATTTTGCATGATCCATGTTCCGTTTCCATAAAGGACAAAAAGTCAGATAAAATTAAATATACGCTGTTTAGGGATATAAGCATTTGTGATGAAATCATGTACAAAAAAAAGGAAATGATAAATAAAAAATTGCATGGGTTAGTGGAGGCGGTGGATAGAGTGAAAAATATTAATACAAATCACTTCAATGAAATTGGTGAGGTTCTAATAGTTGGAATAATCGTTGATGGAACACTCGTGAGATATCCACTTTTATCATTAAACTTTATGAGCTATGTATACATTACATATATTCATTAGTGTATCAATGGTATTTATGATTTTTTAAAGAGAGGAAAATGAGAAGAAAGGAAGTGAATACAGAAGAACAACTCAACATTTTGCTGTAAAAGGTGCTTAGAAACATGGCCAGTAACTGGCATGGAATGTGGAGATCACAGAAGATTTTTCTTTTTCATCCTTCTCTTAAAGCTTTATTTATAGCAAGAACCATCATTTATCAGGCATTTACTTGACTAATATGGATTTGCATGAATAATATAATTTAATATTTTTTTTCCTGAATGATGCTTCCTTTTTTGTGCATTGCTTTTTAAACATTTTTATTTTTTATTGATTTACAATGTTCCAAATATACAGAAAAGTGCTTCAGTTACATATATATATATATAATATATATATTCTTTTGCAGATTCTTTTCACTTATAAGGTTATTATAGTTTATTACAAGATATTGACTATAAATCCACATATTCAATATATATAAAGTATGCATACTTTATATATGCTCACCTACATAGAGTATAGATTTTTTAACGTTTTTTATTGATTTATAATAATTTTACAATGTTGTGTCAAATTCCAGTGTTCAGCACAATTTTTCAGTCATTCATGGACATATACACACTCATTGTCACATTTTTTTCTCTGTGAGTTATCATAACATTTTGTGTATATTTCCCTGTGCTATACAGTGCAATCTTGTTTATCTATTCTACAATTTTGAACATAAAGTATAGTTGATTTACAATGTTGTGTTAGTTTCAGGTGTACAGCAATGTGATTCAGTTCACACAAGGTTGTTTTTAAAGACATAGGATATTTCAGCAAATTTGTGTATCGATAAGAAAATTCAGCAGTTCAAGAAAAATTTTAAATGTAGGAGAGAGAAGGGGCATTTGGAGGAGCGATGCCCTGCATTCTTTCACAAGGTACTTTTCCTCTGTCATATTACCAGTTCCTCCATTTGCATGTCTCATCCTTTTATTTATTTGTGCTTAATCACAAGTATTATAGAGCTCCTCCTTGGTGTCCGGAATTCATACATGAATACAGTTAGTAGTGAGACTTGCTCTGGCCACCTATGTCCACGAGCTTACTGCAGTGATGTCTGCCGCCTCCTCCCTAAATTAGAGAACAACCAAATGCTGGGAGCCCCAATTGGCTCCACCCACCTTCCCAGGCTCCACAGGAACCAGCCGCAGGACGGGCAGGGCTCCAGCCATGGCTACCTTCATAGTCATTCTTTGACTTCTCAAAGCCCTTTCTGCCTCAGGCCCATTGCACTTGCAGACACGGGTGCCTGGTTTTCTCTAACCCTTGATCAACTATGTTCTTCCTTGTCAAGCCTCTGCTTGACTGTCTTTCTCGCCAAGAGGCAGTCTCTCCAGCTTCGCCTTGCTAACCGCACCTTTGCCATCTCCAGGGTGTGATTATCCTTCTATTCTTACTCATATGGCCCTATACATGATGCCTCCCAGTGCTTATTACAACTTCCACCGCAATGATACATTTATGCATCAGTTGCCCCGGTTCAATCAGCAGACTCCCCGAGGATAGGAGCCATGACGGCTTTGTTCCCCCTGTGTTCGTATCTGAACTTTTTCTGTGGAAAGCGTTTAGCAGACACACTGCGGTCCCCTTCTTCCTGTTTCCATTCTGTATTGGGGACAATACCCAGCTCAGCAAGAAAATAACGTTGGACACCAATGAGGAACCAATTCTTTTTTTTTTTTAATTTTCATTAAAGTATAGTCAGTTTACAATGTTGTTTCAATTTCTCGTGTACAGCACAATGCTTCAATCATACATGAATATACATATATTCATTTTCATATTCTTTTTACCATAAGCTGCTATAAGATATCAAATATAGTTCCCTGTGCTATACAGTATAAATTTATCTATTTTATATATACCAGTCAGTGTCTGTAAATCTCGAAGTCCCAATTTATCCCTTCCCCCCCTTTCCCTCGGAAACCATAAGTTTGCTTTCCATGTCTGTGAGTCCATTTTTGTTTTTAAAATAAGTTCATTTGTCTTTTTTTTTTTAGATTCTACATATGAGTGATATTATATGGTATCTTTCTTTCTGTTTCTGGCTCACTCCACTTAGAATTCTCCAGGTCCATCCATGTTGCTGCAAATGGCATTATTTCATTCTTTTTTTATGGCTGAGTAGTATTCCATTGTATAAATATACCACAACTTCTTTATCCAGTCATCTGTTGATGGACATTTAGGCTGCTTCCATGTCTTGGCTATTGTAAATAGTGCTGCTGTGAACACTGGGATGCAGGTGTCTTTTTGAATTAGGATTCCCTCTGGATATATGCCCAGGAGTGGGATTGCTGGATCATATGGTATTAATTCTTAATCCACTTTTGTTTCTGTTACAGTTATAGGGCTTGGTTTAGTGGCTATGCAGAAGTTTTAAGAAAAATGAACTAATTGTCAAATCAGAGCATGTTAAAGCTAGGTGAGGCCCAGGAAGTCCTCATGGAAATATCTCTAGGGTGGAGAATGACAGACAAGAGGAAGAGGAATGAATACCAACAGCTAAAAATATGACTATTTACTTAGTGCTTAATATGCATTAGCCTTGTGCTAAGAGCTTTCCCTACAATGATGTCTTTTCATCCCTTTGAATTTCCCAAGAGAAGATTCTATGAGCCTTATTTTATGTTGGAAGAAATGGAAACTCCAAGAGTTGTGTACTTTGTCTAAAATCAAACACCTGGTAACTGGTGATGCCAAGACTGAAACCCAGGTCTGCATGACCCTGAAACTGTGCTCTCCCAGTTTTACTGTGGGGACAGATCACCTGTGGTCTCACTCGGATGGAAATTCAGAGTCAGTAGACCTGAGAGTCTGCAGATGACAGGTTTCTGAGGATTCTGATGCTACTGGTCCTGGAGATGCACTGGGAGAACCACTGCTCTATTTTGGCACTTTGCAGATTTTGACGTGCATACGAGTCCCTTGGGGATCTTGTTAATAAATGCAGATTCTGCTCCACTAGGGCTGGGATGGGTCTGGGGATTCTGTAGTTTTTTGCTAGCACCCAGTTGAGACCTGTTCTGTTCATCCATCCATGGACCATACTTTGAGCAGCCAAGCTTGGATGCTTTCCAAACTCAAATGACAGGCATATTGTAGACAGAGGCTGAGATGGGCCTCAGAGCCTTCTTCCAACTCCCGACAGCTCCTGATGGCTGACAATCTTGGACGATGATTGTGCTGTAAGTTTGTATCTGAAGCTGCCTTTGAAAATAACAAAAAATCCACATTGGTGGTTAACCACCTCAGGACAGGGAGAGGGACAGGGTGGCCCATTCAGTGAATGAAGCCCGAGTGGGGATGAGGTTTTGTGTGATGTCAGTGGGGAAGGCCTGCCAACACACCAAGTTCACGTGTGCATCAAGCCTGGAGCCAGCGCCTGTCCCCTGCCCAAGATCTTGAAGCAACGTGATGTCACCAGCTCTAAAAAACCCAAGGTTCATAATGAAACTTGTAATCAGGTGAGCCTTGTTTTGTTTTGAGTCCATTCACACTGTTTCTCACAGTCCCTCACTCGGTGACTTCAGGGGTGAATTCTGGGAACTCTAACTGATCTTTCAGGTTTACATAAAGTGGGTTTACTCCCCTCAGAGAACATCACTTGCTTTCTTGTAAATCTTCTCCCTTGCTCAGAGGGGGAGCCTGGCTCTCACTGCTGATTGATATATTTGCTGATGGCAGGGGTTGCATGAGCTCCTATGTCATCTAGTGTCTACGCTGAAACCACGGCCAGGACCCATACTTGGGTGGCCAGCAAGGCTCTTGAGCTACATATCCCAGCATTCTGGCCCTGCCGTCCACAAAACCTGATTAGAAAAATGAGCTCTTGGATTGTTGTCCAATTGAATCCAGCCTAGCTTTTCTCAGGAGTTTACTTTTCTCTTTCCTTGAGTTAATCTCCCTTTTTTTCTATTTTTTTTTTGTGGTTAATTTTTTTGCATACGTATTCCTTTTTATATTCTTTTTCATTATAGGCTATTACACAGTATTGAATATAGTTTCCTGTGCTCTACAGTAGGACCTTGTTGTTTATCTACTTTATATATAGTAGTGTGTACCTGCTAATCTCAAAGTTCCAATTTATCCCTCCACCTCCTCCCCTTTCACCTCAGGTAACCATGTTTGTTTTCTATGTCTCTGAGTCTGTCTCTGTTTTGTAAATAAGTTCATTTGTGTCCTTTTTTTCTTAAGATTCCACATATGAGTGATATCGTATCATATTTTTCCTTCTCTTTCTGGCTTACTTCACTTAGAATGATGATCTCCTGGTCCATCCATGTTGCTGCAAATGGCATTATTTCATTCTTTTTATGGCTGAGTAGTATTCCATTGTATAAATATACCACAACTTCTTTATCCAGTCATCTATCGATGGACATTTAGGCTGCTTCCATGTCTTGGCTATTGTAAATAGTGCTGCCATGAACATTGGGGTGCATGTACTTTTTTGAATTAGAGTTTCCTCTAGATAAACCCTATGATCCAGCCATCCCACTCCCAGGAGTTTACTTTTTGAATAAGATGGATTCTCCTTCTTAAAAGACAAGGCAGACAGGTGAAAGACCCTCACTGAGGACAACTCCTCCTGTTACTCAGAAATCACCAAATGAGTAGAGCAGCTCAGGCTAGAATGGAACAAGGTATTGGCCCCTGATTTTCTACCACAGCCTTCAGATATGGGATTTGAAGACCCAGATTTCCGTTCTAGCTGTGTGCCCTTGGGTGGGTTATTTTACCTCTGAAGATGTGATGTTCCCCTCTGTGATGGGGATAATACACCCTACTGTGAGTATGAGGATCGGATCCCACGATACCTGCAAAGCCCTTTGTGCCTGGAGCATAGGATGCGCCATGTACAAACTAACCTTTCTTTTCTGATCCCCATCATTCTGCCCTTGGTAGATTCCAAGTACCACAAGCAACAATGATCAGGTTGTGCAAAATGGCAGATTCAAAGGGTTTGAGGTTCCAAGGTCCATTGAGGTTCCAAAATATTCCCATTCAGCTGTCTCCTTCTGGGTTCTTGCCATCTGATGTGTCACTGTGCATCTCTCTGATTACACACTGCTGTCACTCAGCGCGCCGGCAGACACCAATAGATGCTGTTACAACAGCTGATTGTGCAGGCCTGCCTCCGCGTTTGCTCAGCGAAGATGCCTCTCAGACCCCAAAGGAGCCATACTCCCGGCCAACTTTAAGAAATTGGTTGCTTTATTTACAAAGAGATCCTTCCTGAAGGTTTCCCAGCAGAACCTAAATGGGTGATTTTGCGCAAAAGAATTAAAAACCAGGTTCCCACGGTGTTGTGAATGGAGGTCTGCCACACGTGCAATGTGGACGATGCAAGGCCTTAATGTTTTATTAGATTGGAATCGTTTCTGGCACTTAAACATTTTGATGAAATTTGTTCAATTTTCTGGGTGTGTTTTATATGAAAAAATTAAATGTTTTTTTGGCAGTTCTATTAAGTAGACACAGGGAACATCTCTGGATAGTTTAGTACTCAGAAATCAGTGATACAACATTTTATTTAATTTACCCATTAAAGAAAAGGCTGTGTTGAAGTGATGCTTTTTTCTTTCAGGCCACACCTGATCATCGTGACTGTATATGAGCAGTGACTCTTAGCAGGGACATTTTCTTCTCAGCTACGAAAACAAGACCACATCAATACACTGTCATGGTATGAATTAGTAACAGGCATCACATCTGGGCAGACATGGCCCCCTGGTTCTCACTGTGGTGAACAGAGAGAGCCACATTCTGGTCTTCACATGTGCTTGGCCAGTCCTTTAGTGCAGTGCACAGAATGAGCAACTGTACAGAGTTCCCGAGGAAATCTTCAGACACACATTTTTTGCCCGAATGAGAAAGTTGCCTCTGCTTTGAGCTTCCTGTTCTTGCTTTCTTAAAACTTCAGCCTCTGAATTCATTGTGTTTCCTTTCCCCTACCCGTTTTCCATTTCCCCAGTATCTGGGAGGGGAGATTGTTTGTTTCATCTCTAAGACTGCTGGGCTACAGGTGCAGTTGGTATACACACACGAGGAGCAATTTTCTACAAATTTAATGAAGGGCTATTAATAGTTACACCGTGTGGATTTGGAAAGCCCTCAAAGACCACTTTTGTCCCTCTAGGTTCTCATTTCCTTAAATTCCTTCATTAGAAGTGACTCTGGGCTGCTCTAATGCTGAGTTGACCCCAAAAATGATTTGCCCTTCTGTTTTCACACTCATTTTTTTGAACTAGAAAAAAGAGGGAAAGGGAAAATTTTGGACAAAGAAAAGGAGGGAAAAAGAATATGAAAATGAATATAAATATATGTATAACTGAATCACTATGCTGTACACCAGAAACTAACAGAACATTGTAAGTTGACTACACTTCAATTTAAAAAAAAGACAGAGTAGACTGTACAGCACAAGGAACTACATTCAATGTCTTGTAGTAGCTCATGGTGAAAAAGAATATGAAAATGAATATATGTGTGTTCATGTCAGACTGATACATTATGCTGTTCATGGGAAATTGACACAACATTGTAAACTGACTATATTTCAATAAAAAATACATATACAAAAAAAAGAGAGAGAGAGAATGATTGTGGCAAAAAAAAAAAAATAGAGAAGCCTGCAGCTTTCTGAAGTTTTGTAAAAAATATTTCAGCTTTGGGGACTCATCTACACCCAAGTGTCCAAAGACTGAATGACCTGATCTCCTTATCTTCCTGGAGGGAGGCTGACCAAGGGACGGGGGACTAGACAAATCAGGAGGCAGGGCTTCACCTGTGGAGTACTTCCCGAAAGTTAAAACTTGATTTTCCTCTTTGGGTTGGGATGGTGTGGGGTGAGGGAGAGCCCCATTGTATTACTGAGTGTCCAGGGAAACGGAAGATGCATAGAACATCTTCCAGTTGTTCCTGGTCCTGGACTATGAATTCTAGAACCACTGATCCTGCCTCTCTGGCCCTCCCCTATTCTGTTCCCACTCGCTCTCAGACGCCTGTCTCCACTTCTCCCTCCACTCTACTTTTCACTCAATCTTCTTTCCATGAGTCATCTCTGGAAAGAGAAACCAGAGGGAACAAAGAATACAAGAGAATCTTTAATAGCTGGATCAGATACTACTTGTAAACTGGAATCAAGCCTCACAACTTCCCTGTGAGGTGAGGAAGCTTCCTACCACCTTTGACCTCCTGGGGGATGTCTGCAGAGGAAAGTGCCTTTCTGCTGGGCACGCTAGCCGGGGCAGGGCACAGGGCTTCCTGCTTCTCTCATTGTGGGGGACCTCTCCCTAGTTTGCCCTTTCTCCCTTATTCTCCAATGGAACTCTTTTGAGGAGGGGAACTGATCCCTTGTGTTCAGCCACTGGCACAAGAGAGGGTCACATGGGAAGAGAAACCCCAATCCTTCCATCCTTTCCACTGGAAAAAGACCCACCTTGCAGCCAGAGATCTTGCCACTGTCACTCATTATGACCAAGGACTTCTGCCCTCTGCCCTATTTTTGCTCATCTGTAAAGTGGACATCATAGACGCAGTTGGGATACACATAAGAGGAAGAATTTTCCACGAGTCTAGTGGACGGCTATCTAGAGATACAGTGTGTAGATTTGAAACACTGTCAAACAGCCACCCTTGTCCCCAGGTGTCTTCCCAAGGCTTACTTCCTTGGGTTGTTCTGAGGATTAAAAGAAATAATGTAACTGCAATGGCCAGGCAGGAGCTGAGGTCACGCTAGATGCCCACTTAAGAGTCACTGAAAAGAAAAAAGAAACGTGAACAAGATCTCAGAAGTGAGACCAGGGAAACCTTTATCTAGACACATAGAGAAAAAATCACTTACGGAAAATATTTTTAATGGAAGGGAACACCCTTAGTGTCCAGATTCTTCTCCTTTTCTTCCCTGTGACTTAAAACCTTTGAGCCTATGACAAAGCTTAGCCTCCCTGCATCCCCCAGTTTTAAGGAGGTATCCAAGAGTAATCAGCAACGCTGAAGGGAGAGAGGAAAGCTACAAAGAATTGGACAAGGACAGGAACACAGAGAAGAGAAGTGGAGGGAGGGGGCGGGCAACTTGATGAAATCTATTCACTTCTCACAGTCCTGCCCTGGGCCGGCCCCACGGAGAAGAGTGAGGATGGACAGGTGCAGTGGGTGGGCAGGGTACCACGGCTGGACTGTACACCAGTTCTGTAGACACCAAGATCTTCATTATGTGGCACACCTTTGTAATGGGCTCTAGTTATATGAGTTTGGCTCCAAGCATTAAAAAAACAAAGACTAGTTTAAATGAGCAAGGGCTCTCTTTGTCCCATGCCACCACAGAAATCCATAGGTTGGTGCATGGACTAGCGTGATGGCTCCAGGAAGTTTCTCAAGTCTTAGCCCCTTTCCAACTTCCTGCCTTGCCTACCTTGATGTAGACCATTTGCCCTTAAGATGGTTGTTACATGGGCATACCCCAGGCAGAAGAAAAGCTAAGGGGGCAAATAGGAAAATTGGATTCTATATAGAAAAGGAAAAAAATAAAATTGTCCCTCAGGTCCTCTCTTATTGGCCAGAATTGTGTCACATGGCTGCCCCTAGTTGCAAGGGAGTCTGGGGAAGAGAGTCTCACGGCATGCATGTGCAAGGCAAACTCCTCCATCTGTGTTAACGCACCTTCAGTGAAATCGACATCGTTCTCTTTAGAGCTTCACTGCCCAGTGTGGCAGTTAACAGATATATGTGGCTACAGGAATTTAAGTGGATTAAAATTAAACAGAATTACAAATTAATTTCCTCAGCTGCACTAGCCTCTTGTGACTTGTGGCAACCATACCGGACAGTACAGATCTAGAACATTTCCACTATCTAAGAAGGTTCTGCGGTGTGACTTTGGATAGACATGAGGAGTTGCAGAACATCGTGTTGAGAGTTGGCAGAAGCAGAAAACAGCCTGCATTAAACAACAGCCGAAATTCTTTGAGGTGACTGAGGCTCTAACTGTTGATGGTGTTGGGGGAGGGAGGCTGTGGGAACTGGATAGGGATGGGATTCTAGAATATTTGTGATCAGTGAGCAGCAAAAGCATTGCTTCTAAAATCCGTATTCAGTCATGCTCTGGTTCTGGTCTTCCTCCAAAATATCTGAGATTGTTTAGAGTCAAGTTTAGTCCCTTTTCTCACATTATGGATGGACAGGTAGCATCTCCCTTCTCTAAAACGATCACGATGAATATATTTGGGATTTAATTGTCCCTACGGCTTGCTCGGTCCATCCTTTAGAAGCTCCCGGAAGCTGAGGGGTGGATCCATGGTTTGATTCCCAAGAATTTAGCAGCATTATTTGTCTAAGCATTAGGGGAATTATTCAGCTAAGTCCTGACGACTTGAAAGCAAGTTTACCTCTGAGAGTGTATTTCCCTTTCCTTCAACACTTCAGCCTCATTACTTGTCCTACATCTTGTGTTGAATCACACAAGATGCCCATCTGTCCAAGGGCTTATTCTGTTGGCTCACACTGAATGGCTTGAATTTCAACTTTACTTTGAACTTATTGGCTTATCGCCACCTGCTTTTCCTGGGCCACACGCACAATTAAGTCATACGCTTATTTCTCTCACAGATACTTTGAACTAACATGATGCTACGAAAGCTGTGTTATGTTTATTCTTCTCTCCTGTTGTTGTTGTTGTTTTGAAACGGCAGCTTCTTTCTTTTTTAAAATTTTTAAATTTAGAAATTTTTTTCATATTTTCCTTTTTTTAAAATTGTAGTATAGTCAGTTTACAAAGTTGTGTTAATTTTTGGTATACAGTTATACATATATATGTTCCTTTTCATATTCCTTTTCATTACAGGCTATTACAAGATATTGAATATAGTTCCCTGTGCTATACAGTAGGACCTTGTTGTTTATCTATTTTATATACAGTAGCTGGTATCTGCAAATCCTGAACTCCTAGTTAAACCATCCCCCTCCATTTCCCCTCTGGTAATGTTTTCTGTGTCTGTGAGTCTGTCTCTGTTTTGTAAATAAGTTCATTTGTGTCAGTTTTCCAGACTCCACATGTTAAGTGATATCGTATGGTGTTTTTATTTCTCTTTCTGGCTTACTTCGCCTATTTCGTGCCTGAATCAGTGGCACCGGCTCTGCGGGGAGAGAAGCTCTCCTGATAAATGTTGTGTATGGTACCACGGCCAAAAGTTTTCCTCTTCCAGCTCTAGTTAAAATTAATTACGCTTATTGCCTCCCTTCTCATTTTTCTTCATGTCTAGAAAAGTGATAGGATGTTCTGATCTTCCTTTTGTGGTTCCAGGGCAGTGGCAGTTACCAGTAATTAAAGGCGCAGTGTCCACTGTAGCCAGGGGATGGGAACTGGCGTGCGAACCCAGGGAACCGGGACCGTCCGCCTCCGCGTGATGCTTCTGTAACTCTCTCTCCGCGGCGGGGGCCCAGTTGGCACCCAAGAAGTAATAAATAATCATGATGAGTAGTCTCGGCTTGTGCATTCCTAGAATGGTGCCTTGCTTTTTCTAATTTTGTAAAATGGCTTCCTGATGAAGTAGAAATGTCCGTGTCACCATCACAGAAAAATATGGATTGGTTTTCAATGAAATATTAATGATTAGCCACTCACTGGGCTTTTCCTTTGTGAGGAGCGAAATGAAAAGGGAGCTGAATTTCTTGAGAATGAGTTAAAAATGGGATTGCTTCAGTATTAACTCTGGCTGAGCCACACTTTGGAGGGGTGGTTTCTTGTTTGTTTGTTTGTTTTTAAAACGAACGCCCTTCCTCCATGTCACCCCCATCTCTCCTGACTGCCCTGCCCTCATTTTGGGTGTCTTCATTCTTCAGTAGAAACTTCAGACAAATAAGGGCATGGTTTTGACAGATGGGGTTTGTGGTGCTAGAATCAACCAGAACTAAGTCTTGCCTCCAACACACGCCGGTTTTCTTTCGTGAACTTTGAGAGCGCTCCTTATCTGTAAAGTGTACTCATGTGTAAAATGGGAATAATACTAATGATGTCTACTTCATAGGTTGGTGGTGAGGATTAAGAAAGAGTGGGTGGGGGAGGTCTGAGCACAGACGACAAGAAACATTCATTTTCATTCTTTGGTTGATGGGGTGCAGCCAGGCAGGAGGTAAGACCCAAATTTGCTCCAATGAGCCTCTTGGGCTAGCAGTGCGGTGGAGACAAGAATGATGGAATAAGATTTGGGGATTACCTGTGGCTTTCTGCTTCCTGCCCTCTTCTGTTTCCTGTTACCACTTGAGAGTTTGTCCTGCTGACTCTGGACATGGTCTGGAAATTTCTCCTCCACTTTTGCTGACTCTGTCAGGATTAGCAAGACAGCAAGAGTCATTCAGACCAGAGTGGCTGAAACAGTGAAACAGGCAGGAAGGACCCATCAGAAGAGGACTTGCCTCTGAGTTCTGGAAGGAGGGGGTGTTGGCTCTGCCAGGAGTTCAGACTCTGGGAATTCTGTGTGCTAAGCTTTCTTCCCTGGGGAACTGCCACCTGCAGCCAACCCTTTGGTCCCCAGGCCCCCTTCCTTAGGCGTCTGTAGCCTTATCTGGAGACTCACAGAGGGCTGAGGTGAGATGGAGCGATAAGCAGGAAGTGCAGTGGAATTTTATTCCTGGAAAAAAAAAAAAAAGGGACCTTGGCATGAGCAGCAGAAGAGAGGGTTCGGGATGTTAATCACCGCTCCTTTTATCAGACAGCTTTATTAAGATCAATGTTTTTTGTTGCCAAATTAGAGTGGACCTAGAGCGAACTTCCCAGCAGTTATTAACACAAGTCCACATTTGCTGGAAGGATTGGGTACCTCCACGTGCTCAGCCATAGCTGGAAGTTACACAATATCTGTATCATTTTTCACAGCTTTGTCATTAGCTGGTAATGATTTGATTATTTTGCAGATGAATCACAGTATAAATCTCTTTCACAAACACTACCTCCAAGTATTAATCAAAACCATTAAGGCAAAGCAGTCGGTGCAAATTAAAAAATTTGCATGTCTAAATTAAAAATTACAGTAATACATCATAAATAAATCTTTTAAATTCTCTATGGCCTCTGTGCACATCCTTTCTTTGGTGTGTGTATTTTATAATGAGACCGGAGATACCAAGTTTTTTTCTCTCTATATATATATATTATATGTATATATAAACATGATCTAATTTTAAAGGGAGAATTCAGATTCTTAGATGGAATCTGGTATTAGAACATGAAAAGGAAGGGGGAGGGATTTTTTCCTTTTCCCCATTTATTTCATTTTTTTTCCCCAGCAGAATATTCAAAGATGGCACAGAAAAAGAAGGGAATGGAAGCTATTGCAGATAATTTGCAGCGTCTTCCATCGTCGCAAAGTAAATATTTGTAAAAGGTGACGCTTCTTTTTCAAATAACTTTGAACTGTGAGGAAAATTACCAAGTTGTGTTTTAGGTAATATTTCATTTTGGAACTATTAACACATTACTTGCAGTATGGGAGGAAATTAGAGGGCTTTGAGTGATGAAAGCCACCTTTGGCATTAAAAAACTATTATTATTCCCTTGAAACGCCAAAGCAAATTAAAACAGGAAAATGAAACTTTCAAGTGCCCTGGATTTGAAAAGGCATTTTTCCCCCTTTCATTTGTCAAAAAAAAAAAAAATTTTTTTTAAATGACTTGTTTCACTGGAAACCTGAAAGAGATCATTTATAAGGCAGAAAGTACTTTTTTCAAAATGCCTTTGCCAAGTAGTTTAGGGGTATGAGAGTGCCCACATGTGAGTCACCACCCTGTGCCGCGTTTAAGTGGGTCTCTGGGGAGCCAGATACAGACCAGTGTGCACCGAGGATCAGCTCAGCTCCAGGTACCACGGTGGCAGCAGCAATTAGAAAGCACGTTCGCTCTGCCCAGGATTTAACCCAATTAACCTATCTGTAACCTATTAACCTAATTAAACAGAAGAGCTCCTCTGTAAGGGAGGTCTGCAGGACTCTCTCCATTCGGGGGTAGAAGTTGAGAAGGAGGGCGTAGTTTAGGGAATATTGTAATTTGAAGTCAGATTTTTTTTTTTCCTTTTTGGTAACAGAATTGGGACATCAAAACACAATTCCAAGGTGCTCGGTGTTTCCCTAACAGAAGGGTATAGGTTTAACCAGCAGGTAACTTTACACTTACTTGTGTCCCTGCCTTGGGGAAATCTTGCCTTAAATTATTTCTCACTGATACAGAGAGATTCAGTAAGAAGTCAGGAGAGCCATTCTCTACGTAGGACTGTTTGTCGCTTTTTCCTTGCCTCGTGCAGATTTCAAAAAAGTGCACAGAAAATCCTTTTATTGTTTTCCTTAGCTTAACTCAATTCTGTGCAATTGTTTTACCGCCATGGCTAATCCTCATGTCTTTAAAAGGTGGGATTTCTCTCTGGCCCCTTGCTAGCTTGTGCGTCCTTAGCGAATTGCTTCATCTCTCTCTGGGTCTCACTTTACACATCTGTGGAAAATGAGTGGGTTGGATGAGATGGTCTCATAAAGGTTTTTTTTTTCCCAGCTCTAAATATTTTGTGATTTTTATATCCTTACTTCTCCCTCTATGTCCTCTCCTTTTGAATCCATTTACCAATAAACATTTCTTGAACGACTTTGGCTAGAACTGTGGCGCCCAGTATGGTAGCCATGTGTCTATTCATATTTAAGTTAGACAAAATTACAGATGCAGTTCTTCATTCACATGAAGCTACCTAGAGGTGATCAGCAGCCACAGGTGCGATGGGATGGCCCTGGGTCAAGCACTTCCATCACTGCAGACAGTTCTCTGTGCTGGAGGAAACTGAAGCTGAGTCCTTTCCTGTGACTTCCACAGTCCCTTGATTGTGTAGAATCCCGCATGTCATTTACACACGATGATGCGAGAAGCCAAACTCTTATGGAAAACTCATCTTTATTCAGTTTAACTTTGGTGATATTTATAGGACCCATAATACACTTAACCAGGCACTCAGCCACTTGCCAGCTGGATGACCATGTGCAAATTGTTCAGCCCTTCTGAGCCTCAGTTTCCTCATCTGTAAAGTGGGTATAATAGTACCTATTCTGCAGGGGTGGTTTCACATGAAGCCCCTGGCATGGTGTGGGGCAGGAGTAAATGCCTACTATCTAGTAGTAGTTCATATTCTTTTTGTGAAAGAGCAAAGCCCATCATTAAATTGCTGAGGAATTTGTATTTGTAGGAGATATCATAAATGCACGTATCTTGCTTCTGAAAAATATGTTAGCTTGGCAAATTAAACAGAAGGATGGCAAAAACCCTCGTTAATAAGTCACATGTCTGCTGGGCTAGAGGGAAGAGAGCTGAATGTGTAAATGGAAGTGGTCCCTTTAGTTTTACTCTTTCGTGCTTGGGACATGCCCTTCCTTCTCTCCCACATTCCATACTTGCCCTGTCTGGGAACAGCCTGCTGGTGGGCTTCTGTGAGGGGGCTGCTCTGCTGGCAGCTTTCTAGAAGATCCTCCCCATGCAGGTGGAGGAGGGCTCAGTTTCCTCGTTCTAACTTCCACCTAACACAGCCAGGCATCTTTTCTGAAGGCTGTGGTCAATGCATGAATATTTTGGTCTCATGCAAAACTGCAGCATTTGTCTTTTAAGAGGATGATGTCAGGAAAGGCTCCATAGAAGCAGTGGCCTCACCCAGTTACTGAGGGCCAGGGATAAAGATGAGGTGGGGTGCATATTCGAGGTTCTTTTTTGCGTACGTTGACATCCATCATGGATGCGTTCTCTGCTCCTACACCCCTTATAGGTATGTCTCTCATCCTCTTGCTAGAGGGCGAGGCATGGCATCTTCTGTAATGTCAGTATTGGGGTGAGTGGAGGGCTCCAGTGCTCAATAGTTTGCAGAGGAAGAGATTTAGTTTTCAAACTCTTTTCACTGTTAATGGCAGTGGTGTGATTTTATAAGCCCGGAAGCCCTCTTGTCTCAGGCTTCCCATTTTCTCTTCCCCAAACATAATTTCTCCACCGTTTATATTTACCAGGATAATCCAACCACACAGATAACCTCGGCTGACGTTTGAAAAATTTATACGAAGAGCACATGAACATATTTAGAAAATTCAGAGAAGGAAAAAGGTAGAAAACAGGGAGCAAAAATACACTCAGCCCCCAGCCCCACCCCTGCCCCAATCCCTCTAACATAAACAACCATTGCTCATTTTTTCTGATGTGATGTTAAAAATCCATCCACACATAATACCTAAAAGCCACCTCTTAACAATATACACAATAAAAGCCATGATATACACAGTGTTCCGACCCTGCTTTTGGTTTTTGGTCTTAATGTTATGTGTTTGAGGTTTCTTTCCCTACCAGAACATACAAAACTACCACAGTTTTTATGTTATTGGCTGCACAGGATTCCACCATACAGTGTCCCATTCCATAAAATATTTACTCCTTCCCTAATTGATAGACATTTCGTTGGTTCCAAGTTCCTTTTTGCTGCGACAGACTGTGGCTCACATTAGCTGTATATAGGTTTACTTCAGCAAGCAGCAAGTTGATTTCTAGCTGTGTAGGTGTCAGGTCAAAAACAATACATGTGACGATGTCCAGGTCCATCATGTTGCTGCAAATGGCATTATTCCATTCTTTTTTATGGCTGAATAATATTCCATTGTATAAATATACCACAACTTCTTTATCCAGTCATCTGTCGATGGACACTTAGGTTGTTTCCATGTCTTGTAAATAGTGTATTGTAACTAGTGCTGCTGTGAACATTGGGCGCATGCATCTTTTCGAATTAGAGGTCCCTCCAGATGCGCCCAGGAGTGGGATTGCTGGATCATAGGGTAAGTCTATTTTTAGTTTTTTAAGGAAAGGGAATGATATCCAATATTTTCTAGTAACCTATAACAAAACAGACTACGAAAAAGAATAGATACATGTGTATGTATGACTGAACTATTATGCTGTACATCAGAAATTGACACAACATTGTAAACTGACTATTCTTCGATAAAAAAAGACAATATATATTTTCACTTTAACAGCTATTAGTTAATGGTCATCTAAAAAGTTTTTAACTTGTTAATATGGTTATCGTCAGTGTTAAGAACAACTGCTTCCCTAGAGGCTAGTTAATATCAGCTATTCTCACACTTTACCATTTGCTTGTCAGATAAAAGACGATATTTTGTTTTGATTAACATTTCTTTCATTATGATCAAGGTAAACATTTTTGGGGTATTTTTACTGATTTTTGCCAATTGCTTACTTTCTCCCCTGTAAGCTGCCGTGCACAGCTACCCTTTGCTTATTTTGGGGGAGAGTCATGCTTTCCTCACTGTTTGTGCAGCACTTTATAAATTGACTGAATTAGCCCATTGTCTGGGTTTTGCACACATATATTTTGTCCAACTTATTGTTTGGCTCTGGACTTCAATTACGGTCCCACCCACCTCCCTCCCACCTCCACCCCCCACTGGAGTTTCCTTTGTATGTAGTCTATTCCTGATCATTTCCTTGACTGGCTCTGGGCAATTTGAACTTGTAGTTCTTCCTAAAGCAGAAAGGAATGATGTGTAAAATATGTTGCCCCGGTGCAATTATGAAAAGCGCCTCCTTTCACTCCCAAGAATGTTCTAGTGTGCATGATGAATTATATGGTCATGCTGAATTTTGGTCCTTCCCCACCTCCACTTTAATTAGACCGGCCAATCTTTGACTTCTTTAAAATACTGGGGTGCAGCATAAAATTTAATTTAAGCAATGCTCTTCGAAGCCAAAAAAAAAAAAAAGAGAGAGAGAAACTCACGATCTAAGGTCTTCATTTATATGTTCAGTAGGCTTTATTGAAACATATCAACTCAAAATCTTGTTCTAGACAATATAAACAAATCAAAAACAAGCTTATCACCCACTTGGAAAGGAATGACAAGCACTACCATAAAAAGAAAAGTGTGTTTAAACTGAAATAAGATTCTCAGCTTAATGGCACTTCTGTGAGTTTATAAATGCAAATTTTCCTTTCCTATGAGCATGAGCTAATATGAGAGGGCGTCTTCCAGTGCGAAGTCAAAGTAAGGAAGTAAAGGACTTGTTTGGCAAATTAATTATAGAAGATTTTTTTTTTCGCAGGAGGATAACACAAATTTGCCATCAGCTTTTTCCACCAGAGGGTAGGTAGAAGAATAGAAGAGGTAATACCAGTTGGTAGTTCTTATATGTGGTCAGATATACAAGATCATCTGAGTGATGAAGAGTTGGTTGAGTAATATTAAATACTGAGTCTTGTGTGTAACTGTTTTAAAGGGAGAAGCCTTTTTTAGTGCCGCTCATTGTGTTAATGTATCAATACTCTCATGGTCAGTTTCAGATACTTTTCTGTTTCCTGACAAACAAGACAAATCACGATCTTTGCTAAAAAAAAATCAGAAAGAAGTACAGAAAAGTTTAAGTGAGTAAAAATTTGTTTGTTTTGTTCTTCAGACTTCTTATAAACAATTGTTGATGGCTACAGAATATTCCCTTTCTGGGGATGCATATAATTAATTTAACTTTTTGTTGACTGTGTTCTTTTATTTTATATTTCTTTTTTTTTCAGTTATAAACAAAACCAGGACACACATCTTGGCCCCTAAATCTTTCTTTGTATCGCCAAACAGTGTATTAGGAAGAGATTCCTACCAGAGAAATAGTGGGGTGAAACAGTGAGCTCTTTTAAGGCTCTTATATCCAGAAGCCAATTTTGGGTAGAAAGTTGGCAATTCCTGCTGCTGGAACCACAGTGACCCCTCTTGCTGCAGCCGCATAGTGCAAAGATCCTGGCACCTGAAAGGAGGAAACATAGTCAAACCCATTTGGTGGCTTTAAAACAAAATTTCAAGCAGTGCTCCCTGTGACAAGGAAGGGGACAGCTCTCAGCTTTGTTCCAATTTTAAAAACACCTGTTCATGTGACAGAGGATTTCGTTTCTGTCTTCTATGTTATAAATCTTCAGCATGTGGTACAAACCAGCCATTTTTAAGCTGTGCTTGGCAACCCCTTGTTTGCACATTGCTCAGATAATGCTTCGCTTTCCTGGTGCAGGGTCCGGGGGAGTAAGGATAAAATGTAATTCGAGTTTACGCTCCCAAGTCAAGCTTGAGAATCCCTATTTACTGTCTCTGTGGTTTGCTCTCAAGTTACCTTCTGCTTTCCCCAGCTCTCTGGAGGAAACTTTGGCCACGTTCCTTGTACTATTCCAAGCAATGAGAAGAATCCATAACAGTTCTCACCCCCTTCTGCACTGTGGCATGTTAAGCACACGTGGAGTTTTTAAGGGTGAGCCAGGACTCGTGGAGGTAAGTGAGATTTGTATTTAAACAGGCGTAAATGACTGAGTCACTTGGGATGGAAACCCGTTTGGCGAATCCTCAAGAAAGGGCAGATTACTTCTGACAGGTCTCAACAGCCCAGGCAGATAGGATCATTTCACTATATTTAACTAACACTGACAAAGGAATGCTTGATTAATGCCTCCCACCCAAATATCCCGGGACTGGCAGGTCACCTTTTCAAACCAATAGGCCGGTGAAGCGACTTCAGAATTCTCCTTCATATGCATGATTGCCGCATACTTCGAAAGGTCTGATGAAGACACGCTCTGGCAAGATCTCTGGTTTTCCTTGGCTTTTTGAGGGGGGTGGGACGCTTTCCTTGAATGTGGGTAGGTCCATTTAGTAGAACACACATCTCTGCCAGACGAGTGTTACATTTATGATTTATTTATTTATGATTTGAAAATAGAATAAATAAATTGAAATCAAATCAACCCCTCCCGCCCCGATCGTGAGGCGCTGGAAGTTACAATGCGTGGCTTGTGCAGTCCGTGAACCGTGTTCACACCCAGCTGTTTGGTGAGGTGCCACTTGTGTGTGCTACCTCTTCACCTGTCTAGGAGTCTCTCACTTTTGAGATTGAAAATAAAATCAATTCTTACTACCAGGAACTGAGGAGGAACCTACTCTATTTTTTTTAAGATGTATTTTTTTAATGGTAGTACTGGGGATTGAACCCAGAACCTCACGCATGCTAAGCATGCGCTCTACCACTGATCTATACCCATCCTCGTCCTAGTCTGTTCTTAAACCCAGAGACCCATTGTGTTTCTAGCATTGGCAATTCCGATAGCCAGGAAAACATAGCGGCCACCAGAGGAAACCATGGGTGTCACTGCCAGGCTGAGGGATGTGACGTGAGGGGGGGGAGGTGGGAATGAGTGGGCCAGGCACTCCAACTCACCTGTCAAATCTCACTTAAATTCCTCAAAGAGGCTTCCTCTGACCCCTCTCCCTGCCAGGAAGTTTTGGACCTTATTAGTTTTCCATGGCTGCTGCAAGAAATTACCACACATTTAAGGTCTTAAAATAACAGACAGAAACTTATCATCCTACTGCCCCACTGGTTCAAAGTCTGACGCAGGTCTTCCTGGGCTAGAACCAAGATGTTAACACTTCTTCCCTTCTGCAGGCCCTAGGGGAACATTTTCTTGCCTCTTCCAGCTTCCAGAAGCCTCCTGCACCTCTTAGCTTGTGGCCTCCTCTTCCATCATCAAAGCCAGTAATGACAGGTGAGCTCTTCCTCTCACTGTATCACTCCAGCCTCCTCTTCTGTGGTCAACAATCCCTCTGCCTTCCTCTCCCACTTTTAAAGACCCTTGTGATTAGATTGGCCCACCGAAACCATCCAGGATAATCTCTCTATTCTTAATCACATCTACAAAGTCCCTTTGGCCATATAAGGTAGCAGATTCAAAGATTCAGAGCATGAGGATACAGACATCTTTTTTGTGGGGGAGGCATTATTCACCCTACACGGGGAGCTTTTATCATATCCTCTGATAGCACTCTGCACTTTGTAGCATTCTTTATAACGTGTGACAAATGTTAACGGCTCAGCGTATTCTGTGACTATTCATTTAATGTCTCTTTACCCCACTACAATAAAGACCCAGGAAAATGTGAGCACTGCCCGTTTTGTTTATTCCTGTATCCTCAAGTGCCTGGTACAGTACTTGGTTGATAGTGTCTGATCATTTTTTGTTGTTGTTACATGAATGAACATCATACCAACCTTATTTCATTTATGTTCTGATGCCTTTCCGAGACAGAGGTACCAGTCCCATTTTTTAGAAGAGGACACCGAGGTTCCGGGAGCAAATCGCTCTCCAATCTCTTCCTGGTCAGCACCCCCATCTTGTATCATAGTCTGGTGTACTGTAGGTGGTACTAGATGTAACAGCCCTGAAGTGTGTCAGCAGACAGAAAGAAAGCTTCCAAGAAGGGCAGCAGAGACGCTAACGAGTGCTGATGCCACTGCCAGGGACTGCTTGAATCTCTTGACTGGAAATAGTGGAGTGACTTGGTAAACATGAGCATTCACTACCAAACAGGATTTCCTGGTTGGGCAGGTTTGGTGTCAGCCCCTCTGGACAGAGAGCAAATTAGCTGTGTGGTTAACGGAGTTTTGATCCCACTGGTGTCTTTCTGCTATTTATACACATTCAGAAGGAAGTCGCAGTGATTTAAAAAAAATGGTTTTTTTTCCAAAATCTTCAGAACTCCTTTGTTCTTCCCTGGGTGGGCTCCTTGGCAATGATGTAGCTAGTGTGTTCGGCCATTAGGTCAATCTGTGGCAAGAGTCCTTTACAAAGCTCGGCACAAATGGTTGGCCCGTCGCAGGTACTCTGCCGCGTTATTTGAATGGATATTGACTGGAGCTAACGCTCCTTGGCGCTGGAGGGTTAGGGTTGTGGGAAGATGATGGCAATATCCATTTCTTTATGTTGATGATCTCTATCTTTTTCCGGAAACTATCTGACACAGCTGTGTATGTGATGGTAAATTTCTGAAATCTGAGACCAGAAATATGTTCCAAATCAGATGCTTTTCATGATAATGCATCAGTGGCTTCAAGAGAAGACAATCCTACGAGCTATCTGATGTTGAAACAAGATAACACCATGTGATGGAATGAGATCAGGCCACGGAGGAAGGTGGATTTGAGTTTGTACCCCTGGATTTACCACTTCCTGGCTGTGAGAACTTGAACAAGTTGCTTAACATATCTGAGCCTCAACTTGCATCTGTGAAATAGGTATATGCTTTGAGCTTTAAAAGTCAATATTTTATGTGAAGAGAACATAACACAATGATTAGATTCGAAAATATTATTTCTCTTTTTCCCATCTTTCGAAGGGTTTAAAGGGATTAACCTTTTTGCCTTGCAAACATTTCTTCAAAGAGCAAGCATTAGCTTAAACTGTCTCATGCCAGTGTAATAAAAAGGAGTAAGCAATTAATAAATAATCAGTTCTGTGTTAGGCTAAGTTATTGACCACATGGACAAGGAAGTGCCAGAAAACTCCCAAGAATCCTGGTGTAACACACCTTACAAAGTAGGAGAGACGTGGTCAGTGGGGCTGAGAGCTTTGCCATCAGCACAGAAGTGCAGAAATCTAAAAGGTATGAGGAGGATTACTATATATTCCAAGTCAGAGTCAGTCGGGAGAGAAATGTTCCGTTTCATTTAGTGATCATCACTACCCAGCAGGATTTTGATGAGTCTGTTGATGTGGTTACCTGTATAAATCAGGATTTGATAAGGTTTTAGGGCCTTTAAATGAGCCCCACCTTCCTGTATAGGTGAACACATGCTTGTGGCACCAAACGAGTTCCCGAGGAAGTAATTATGCACACGGCAAGGGGCATGGCACTGAGAACTGCACTGACTCTCAACTTGTGTGAATGAAAAGCCAAAGAATGCCATCAGTGCCTCCAGGTTGAACTTGAAGACTACAGAGAGATGCCCTTGAAAATCAAGAAAGAAAAGCAATCAGTGAGAGCAGATCTTGACCTTGCAGCCTCATTGAATAAATTCAGATTTTTCAAAGAAAGGCTGTGTCATAAGGAGGGAGGCCAGCAGCCCAGTGAAAGGAAGATGACTGGGCAGAGCCTAACAGTGCCCATTCATGCATGCACTGCGGGGGAGCCCACAAGCTCTGGGATTCTGGCTCCATCAACAGGGCTACCCCTGTGTAAAATGGCTGCTTTAGGCTCTCTCCATCCCCTGCCAATGCAATTCACTTCAGCCCTTCCTCTGATTCTGTGGTGAGACAGGAGGGGAAGGGGCAGGGCAAAACCATTAAAAGAATGATGTAGCTATTGAGTGTACTGTGCAAACTGGTTAGAACCAATCAGGCCCAAGATGGCAGAAGATTCACCTTCCAGTGGACCTTGAGCCTCATTATAGGCTCATTGTAATACATTAGCTGCTAAATGACACACCCACAGGTGCCACGACAATTCCCAGGCTGACCGTAAAAGGCCAAAAAGTGGGCGGTGGCCCAGTTCCTGAACACCCCACCACCACCAAATTTGGTAAAATCCTCCAATTTGTTAGCCTATGAAATTACCCAGCCCATAAAAACTGATCACCTCCACACCCCAGGGCTACTCTCCCTTCTGAGATGGACTACATTCTGCCTGTGGAATGTGTATCTCTCTAAATAAACTTGCTTTTATTTTATTGTGGACTGCCCTTGAATTCTTTCCTCCACGAGACAAGAATCTTCTCTCCACTAACGTGGTCATCAGATAACTTTCCGACGGTCAGTTTGGCTATGATTGCCTCCATGAGGGAAGAGCAGACAGGATAGTTATGCAACCAATGGTCTGGTAAATAGGACATACTCTGCACACACATCAATTTCATAATCTTTAGTCCAGCCTTGAGTGATCTCCTCGCAAAAGGGAGACTGAATTTGGAAGTTGTGTCCATAAAGGTAAACTAACTAAGTAACGGAACCCAATTAACTACCCAGTAGACTAACTGCCATCCTGTGAGGCTTTCAAGGAAATTATCAGCCTGTTTCCCAGGTAAGCAGAGAACCACTTGCAGACCTTTTCTGCATTTCTCCCTGTGCTGAATTACTCTATTGATCAAGAGCTGGCAAACTTTTCCTCTAAATGTCCAGATGGTGACTGTTGTAGGCTATGCGGTCCGTTGGTCTCTGTTGCAGCTCCTCAACTCTGCCATCATGGCAAGAAAGCAGCCATTGATGAAGCAAAAGTGGCTGTGTGCCAATCAGGCTTTATGCATCCTGGTACAGGTAGACTAAGAGTGAATTTGTGAACCAGCAAAGCAGAAGCACCTCCCCCAAATTATTTTTGAAAGTCTGTGTGAATTTAAGAAAAGCAGTAAAGTGATAATGATGGAGGAAGCCATCAGAACTTTGCTGGATTTCTTCAGCTGAAGAAAATATTAAGTACTGTTTTGTCTTGAATTATATCTGGTGGGGATGGAAGGATTTGGGCACCACTACTGATATCTCCTTGGGCGTTAGGACCTCTAAAGAGCTGCACGTAGCTCTGGTTTGTGGATGTCCATCTGTTTGCAGGCATCCCTGTATCGAGCACTCCTCCTCTGTGAACACTCACCCATCTCCCCTTTCCACGTGGATGAGGGAGACCTCATAGCTTCCGTCTTGTGTACAGTTGTTTTTATTATTCTATTCTTACTTTATAGATACATTCTAGAAGCACCACATTCCTTGTCTTTCTCATATTCAGTTTCCCCATATATTAAGTGGAACCAGAATACACACATCACAGTCGCTTTCCAGGTTTTACTTTTTATGCCCTTGAGGGGAGAAGCTGTGTACCATAGGGGCACCAGGGACTCTTACGAGGAGTAAATGCTTAGTCAGTTTTGAACGAATGAGTTAATTTGATATAAGGTCTCTGGCCCCTCTGTTTTTTGTTTGTTTGTTTGTTTTGGAGTGGTAATTCGGTTTATTATTTATTTGTTTGTTTTTAATGGAGGTGCTGGGGATTGAACCCAGGGCCTCATGCATGCTAAGATGTGCTCCACCACTGAGCTCTACCCTCCCCCCTGGTTTCTTTGGTTTGCACTTCTCTTCCCTCTCTTCAGGTGAATAGCTTTTCTCCTTGGATCCTAGAGTTCTCAGTTGTTCATTAGGCACACTCTGCCCTGGCCTTTGTTGGATACCTGCCTACCTGTCTCTGAAACGTGTAAGAGAATTTAGGAATTCTGCCAAACTCCTGGGGCTATTTGACTATATGATACAAAAAGAGCCTGCTTGGGGTTCCCCTTTTTTTGTAGTTTCGTTTCGAGTAGAAAATAGTGCTACAAAGATAATTTACAGAAAATGTACTTAAAAAGAGAGAGATGAGGAAGGTTCCTTACGAAAGAGAGGTGATGCTTATATCGGGAAAATGTACAACTCTTTGTAAATTATTTTAACGCCTTGTGAGTGCTTAAGGTTTAAGTGATATATGATGGAACAATATGTCCATATTTATCAGTTGTGTAGGTCTGTAATCAAAAGAGACTGTCTCAGCAGCTGGGGGTACCCACACAGTCATATACTTTGCATTTCCCAAAAAATCATTCAAGAGCTCATCTGCCTAGGGGTGTCAGTCAGGGTTTGCCAAACAGAACCATTTTACACACACACACACATATAAAATACATACATTATATATATATATATATATATATATATATATATATATATATATATATAAAACGCAGAAATTGAGAACTCTAGAAAATACAAAAAGACAAGACAGGGCTATTCACTTGAAAAAGAGAAAAAAATACAGTGAGAGACTAATTTTAAGGAACTGGCTTCTGTGATTGTGGGGCTGGCAAGTTTGAAATCCTATATAGGACAGTCCAGCAGGCTGGAAACTCAGGAGCCAGAGTTCTCTCCTCTCCAGGAAACCTCAGTTTCTGCTCTTAAGACCTTCTGACTAATTAGATGCGATATGGGCCCATCCATATTGTTGAGGATAATCTCCTTTATATAAAATCAACTAGTCGGAAATGTTCATCGCATCTACAAAATACCTTCATGGCAACATCTTCGACTGGTGTCTGACCAAAGAGCTGGGCACCGTAGCTTTCAGCAGCTGATACATAGCATTGACTCTCACACCAGGTTAGGAGCAAATCCAGCAATTTCTCTTCAGGCCGATGGCTCCCCCAAATTGTCAAAGCTTCCTGTGACTTGCACGCTTGAAAGAGCTCATCTGGCTTCTGAACGACACTTTGGAGCACGGGAAAGGACTTCTGGATCCCTAGCTGGAGCCTCCTTGAACAGTGGTGTTACTTCTGTTGCCACCACACCGTCTGATAGTTGATACTCTCTGATTTGCTTCCCTCTTCATTGTGGTGCTGGGTTACAGCTCTTTGAGCTCACACACACTGGCCCTAAAGCATCTCTTTTATGCCTAAGGGATCCCCAGCTGGGGAAAGGTGCTGAGTTTTCTCATGAGCCACCTATGTGCAGACATTATGTTGGCCCTCCTTCTGATGTCTCATCTCTATCGTCTGTGTTTTCACAGACCTCAGCAGCTAGGCTAATCCTTTGCAGGCATTCTTACGGTATCCCACCTCCAAAGAGAAGGGACTGCTTTCTCCCAGAAAGCTTCTTGCCCTTTAGTGACTATATCAACCTCCTTCCAGTTCTGAGCTCAATATTCTACATATGTTGGGAAGGCAGCTATAAAGGGTCTACTACACCAGGGCAAGGGGGGACTCCCAGCCTTGTGTTTGAATTACTAACAAAGATAACTTTTGTATTTAGAGAAGAGTCAAAGATCTGCTTCTGGCTAGTTTCTGCATATAAAGCTTGGCTAGTGGCTTCTCCTGCAAAGGTTCAAATTTCATCTCAACAGAAACATGCAGAAATACAACGTGTATGTGTTTGTGTGTAAGTACTGTTGATCTGTTTTTGCATTATACACTTTCTAATAGCATGAACCCTCCTCTGTAGTCTCAGAATATAGTAACCCTGGTAGGAAGAATTGGTATTTTGATGCCATCTCATTATGAGACATTTTACTGCTCCAAGTTTCAATGGGGAACTCTGTATATAAATAATGGATACGAGGATTTCCTACTTCTAAATCGCCCAGACATAATCTATAAACTTGATTCACCTCAGTTAATGGAGTCTCTTCCCTAGCCAGATTGTTCTTTGTGTGACATTATTTTGGAGTTGGTTGAAATCCTTATGCCTCATGAAAGAGCCATGACATTTCTAGCTTAGGTGGTTCGTCCTGCCGTCCTTGGCTAAATTTTCTTTGTAGCCTAGTTAAAACTTGGACACCTGGGAGCTTAAATTACCCCTGTAGGATATTAGTATATTAGCTACCTATAAAAATGAAATTTATATGAAGCATCTGTTTACATGGAGCATCCCATAAAACTGTGGCAGAGAATTCAAAGGAAAAGGCTTTCAAATGAAGGTTTCATAGCCAAGAGCAAAAGGCTCTTGAGAGTGGCATCTAGATAACTAATTTCCATTTTATACATTAACAAGAATTTTTAATAGACAAAGGATCTCTTTTTCCCCCCAAATGACAGTCTAGAATATATAAAAGATTTCAAGTATCCTTCTATGTTCATAGGAGGTGTCTCAATGCTATTTATTGTATAATTATTGTTGGTTCCAAGAGCAAATAAGGGAACAGGGTATTAAGCATTAATCTGTTGACATGTCATGGAGGACGTGACAAGCACAGGCAGTAGTCCCTGATTCACAGCTAATTCCAATTGCTACCCAATAGTGAGAGATTATATTAAGTCACCGAGTAAAAGTAGCAAAGGGACCTAGAGTTGCATACAAAGGCAGATCCCATACTACCAATAGGTGAGTGAAAAGAAATCATTTTGAAAGTCAACAGTAGCAATCAGATATCCAGGCTAGTCCACACTCTGGCATCCTTTGGTTGCAAATCCATGGCCAGTAGCTGTGCTAAACTTAATCCAAAGGAATAAAAGGAGGGAAAGGGAACCTATTTTTAAGCCACGTGGTAACTCATAGATATAAAGAAAGAGCTGAAGGAAGGAGGCTTGGAATAAACAGGGACCAGGGCAACCTAGAAATTATACTCAAAACACTTACCAACAGGTACAGGGTGGATACAGACTAAATGAAACTGATGACTGTGTGAAGCACTGGCACAGATGTAGGAGAGCATACTGACCAAAGTTGAGCCCCGAGTCTGGGAAGCAGGACCCGGTAGATGGTCTCTTAAGAGAATTCCCATGGCAAGCAGCCCTTTCCCCTCCTTGTGTCACTTCTTTCAAGAGGAGGGGTTGATTATTCATCCTTGAGTTTTTTGCCTACTGCTTGCCAAGAGAACGGCACAAGAAATAGATACATGTGCTACCAAGCCAGTAGGTGACAATGGAGTGATACTTTCCAAGGGAAAATCAAGGGACTACTATCAGAAAACAGAGATTGAACACTAGGTAGACAAAACCAACAGGTGCTTTTTAATATCACCAAATCCTATATGAGTGTCTGTAGTTGCAATGGAATAAACTTACCCCTTCCCATTCAGCTGCATCACCTCCTGTCACACATTTAGGACTCTTCTCCTCAATTAATCACATTCCTTCTCCTCTAGCTCTGGCATGTCTTCCAGTCTTTCTTTTCTTCTTTCCATAGTATTTCAATTGTAACATGAATTACGTAGATTTGAGATGTGGGGGACGTCTCAAGCTAAGGATATAAGCATCATTACAACATTGTTTCTCTGGGAAAAGGTGTTGATGTTGTACCAAAGAGAATGAGGCATTTCTCAGGGAATATGTGTCTCTTGGTACAGGTGCGATGTACCCTAGGTGGTTGGAGGTGAACACGGTGACTCTCCTTGAAATAGTTTGGCTGTCTGGGATGTCATAAAACAGGTGATCCCCAAAACAGGAGAAGATTTTTCTTGGTAGTTGAGCTTCTCCATCCCTTTCAGGCACAAGCCAGACTTGTTGCTCTATTCACAGGTACTTATAAGTTAGGAAGTATCAGTACATAAATACTGACAGCCAAGATGACCAAGGGTAAGAAAGGGTTCATAGGGAATACAGATAATACCAGTTACCAAGGGACAATCTGGTTCCAGGAGCTTGCCACACATAACATCAATGTTCAATCATAGTATAATTTCTTCCACATCAAAAAGCCTTCAATTAACTTTACTTTTCACAGCAGCTACCACTGTTTTCTCCTCCATCACAAAACTCCTTGAAAATAAAGCATCTGTTCTTTCTCAAAAATGTCTATTATCTCCTGAACTCCACACAGTTAGGTTTTCTCCACCTCTGCCACCCTTCCCCACAAAATGCTCTTGTCACGTTAGCCGTGATCTTCACGTTGGTCAAATCTGCTCTCAAGTCCTCTTCTTACATGACACACTGGCAACATTTGTAATCATTGATTACTCCCTTCTTTTAGACACTCTTTCTTGCTTTGTCTTCCAGATGTGTTCTCTTGGTTTTCTTTTATCTCACTGGTCACTGGTCTGTTTTCCTGGTCTTTAGTTTTCTGACACTGTTTAGTTTCATTCACTTGCCTGTTGATTTCATCTAGTCTCTTGGCTTTAGGTATCTCTCAGTGCTGATGACTCCTGAGTTGAAACACCCAACCCAGACCTCTTTTTTGAGATCTAGATTCGTACATCTGACTGTCCACTGGACATTATCCTTTATGCTTAATAGATATCTGAAGATAATTATGCCTAAATTAAATTCCTGCTTTCTCTGCCCCCAAACTTGCTAAAGTCAGTCTTCCCCATCTCACCTGAGGGCAATTCTATTTTCCCAATGGCTCAGCCTGGAATCTAGAGATCTCCCTCTACTCCTCTTTATCTTTCACACAGTATTCATCAGGAGATCTTGTAGGATTTCCTTCAACCTAGAGCTACACTTTCACAACCAATGTTCATTGAAACTGTATGGCAACGAAGTTTGCTGCAGGAAAGAAGGAACCATGAATTTTGGAGATTTTATCTCTTTCTACTATTTCTGATGAGAGCATTAAAACAGCTGGGAGAGAGAAGAGATCAGATCTCATTCAGAACTCAAGTAGTAAGGCAAATGGCTGTGAATTTGCTTCATGTATGCATTGTTACTCTCTTTCTCTCTCTCTCTGACTCTCAGCTGTAGGTGACATTGTGGTGGCCACACTGCACGTCTTCACCTGCTCTGTCATCTCTGAATTTAGGTTGTACTTTTTGGTATCAGCCCCAGTGATCTTCTCTCTTTCTCTTTCTTGCCTTTGCACCTCTTTGCTCACTCACTTCCTGACAAAATAAAACTAATTTTCATTCTGAAACTGTATTTAACCCTCTTCACTACTGCCAGTAATTCAAAACCAATAATTCCCCAGACTTGCTTATATTCAAGGAACTTTATTAAATTTCCAGGTTACTATAGTGATCTTCTTTGAGAAAGCTAAAAGAAACTTTCTCACCGTGTTGCTGCATATGGAACTGGCACTTTATAGCATCTTCCACCATCTTTGCAAACTCTTAATCTCTCCATAGATCTATAGCAATCACTACTCTCAGTTTATTTCCTGGCAGTGAACTCAATGACCAAAAACTCCCTTCATTGTGGAGGCCCAGGGAAACTTGAATAACAGTCACTTTTTTGAATGGAAAAGACTTAAAGTTTTGGATAGTATTGAGTTAAAGGTTAAATTTGAAAATTTGCTCTCTCTAAATTATTGCCATCACACTTATAGTAGTACTGACTGAGATTTCAGGTCTGTGAGGACATTTGCATTCTGTACATTTAAACAAACCATCAGTCATGGACATTAAAGTGAGTTGTACTCTGTGGCTATCAGCATGTTACTTGAGCCAGTGGGATCATTTCTTCACATTTTATATCTATACTGATTCTGGAGTAGCTAGGCATGTTTTAAGTTTTTAAGAATTTGGCTCTGTATGCAGAACTGAACATCCCCAAATCCAAGAACACACAAAAATTCTAAAATGAATAGTGAATCCCATTTTAAAATGTGTATAGAATTTCAATGTTCCTTGGAGTACAGAATCATTTAGAACAAAACATTTAGGAAAATAATATTTAATATAAATATTAGTTGCATCATGCTCAGCAACTTTTAACTGGTTTTACATAATTATTTTACTTAATTTTTACAATAACCTTGGGAAGTATATTGGACAGATTTTATTAGTTTCCTTCTTTTGCCAGTGAGGAAATTAAGGCTAACTTATACAGACTACAAGCCTAGGGTCACACTGCTATAAGCAGCAAAGCTGGACACAAATATATCTATTCTTAACTCAAAATTCAATTATCTTACTGCTACATAAAATTGGCATTTTTATGGGCCAGAATAAAACTGGACATTAAATAAATAATAGTAATGACAAATTAGAATAAATAATAAATAAGTAATAATCATTACAATAAATATGACCACTCCAAGGCTAGAAAATCCAGACATGACCATTAGGCTTTTGGAAAGACTGACTTCAAAAGGGACTTAAACAATTTTATTCCTATAGATCATACTTGAAATACACAAAACAATAAAGAATGGTCATAGCATTTTTTTTTCTTTTCTATAGATTGGAGAAAAGATGCAATCATGTCCATTTGGCCTTTGGAGGAAGACGAGAAATTGCATTTTTCCCATGGCTAGCAAAACTGCTGAAAATGGATGAGTCGCCAATTTTGATAAGATCCATGACTAGTATCATAATTTGCAGTGATTCATCTGTGATTTTTTTCCCTTTCCAAAATAAGGTCTGAAACAAAACCAAAGCCTTGGGAAAAAGATAACAACTGGCGTTTTTATCTCTTTTATGTGTGTGTATGTGTGAAATGGAACTTACGATAGATTTAGAATTCATTTGATTCCGGCACAGTAAGCAATCTCAAAGATCATCTGGTCTACTCCCTCACTGCTCTTCCTCCAAATTCTGAGGTTGATGACAATGAGGGCTCAGGGAGGGTTCTTCAAGTAGTCCATGGTAAATTTAAGACCAAAATCCAGTTCCTGTGCTGGTGTGTGAATTACCTTTGTGATACAATATTCCTTCTCCATGATTTATTTTAAAAAATAAGAAAAAGTAGGAACTGTATCCTTTCACCATGTGGTGGGTCTTTCTTACTGCTTCCTAAACATTAGTAGTTATTCTTCTTTAACTGGTATGCAATTTGACATTACAGTTTACAGATAAATGTAAACTGTTCCCAAAAACTATCAATTGTCCCATACCATGATCCTTTATTCTTTTTCTTGTGCCTGCATTTTTTAATGAAACTAAAATTACCATCCTTACATGAACACAGACTCTTCAAGGATTTAACCCTATAGCACACACATTTGTAGGCTGTATTTTAAAGAGCACCCTCTTTATTAAATTCAGAGGTAAAAATACCTTCTGAATCCTTGAGAATTTTAAAAAAGAAATTTTGAAGATTGAAATGAGAAAAGCCAAGAGTACTGCATTGTTTTTCTTGCCACACTTTGGACACTCGTTAGCCAAAGATTTAGAGGAATCTTTCTGACCTCAGGTAATTATTACTACAGCAAAAGTTCTCAAGTGAACTTGTCTATTGGGTTTTTTTTTTGGAGTTTAATTTAATTTAATTTAATTTAATTTAATTTATTTTTTCATTAATGGAGGTACTGGGTATTGAACCTACGACCTTATGCATGTTAAGTGTGTGCTCTACCCCTGAGCTATACCTGCTCCCTT
This sequence comes from Vicugna pacos, assembly GCF_048564905.1. NCBI lineage: Eukaryota > Metazoa > Chordata > Mammalia > Artiodactyla > Camelidae > Vicugna > Vicugna pacos. The sequence continues at coordinate 6,486,933 of NC_132987.1, forward strand.
CTATTGAGATTTCAAGTTACCTGGTTTAACTGCATTTTGGAACAAGGGATTATCTGATCTCATCATGTTTGGGGATATTGTTTTAGGTGAAGTCACAGCTCTGTTGATGCTGAGGAACTATAGACACCAAATTGTGTGCACGTGCCAGTTATTTGCGCTCTGCCGACCACCTCTGTTCTTTGTAATAAGAAGGGAAAAGAGGAAATGAGAAAATAACAGTGAAGGTGACGTTTTTCTTCTTTTTCCCATCTTCCTAGATTTGTGACTTTTTTAGGATGAAAGTTCTTTGTCATCATCTATCTTGCTTTTCTAGACATTTCATTCAACACTAAAAACCCTTTGGATGTCTAAAGGACAACGAGGACAGTAATAGAATAATACTAACAATTACTTCTCTATCACTTTGCAACAAAGAAAATCCCCAACTCCAAATTTCTATCGGTTAGAGTTTTGGACCACGTTTGGAACTATTCATATTTATTGACTCATTCAACTTAATTGACTCTCTCAAGTTTAAAAAAAAAAGCTTCCTTTTCTGGGGCATGTGGAAAAGATTAGAAAACTTCTCTTATCGATGCTTATTCATAACTACCATATGTGGTGCTAAATTATCATGAGAAATCTAGCCGAGCATGGGCAGTAAATATTAATTGGCTGCCTAAAATCGCTTCAATTTTGGACATCACTGTTACCTTGGTAAGTGCATCTTTTCTTTTGTTGAGGGGCTGACAAGGTGGTGAGAGGTAAAAGCAGAGAAAATGGAGACTGGTGACTGGGATGCTTCTTTGGGCCAAACAACGTAAGAGAAATTTGCAAGCATGGGATAGAGAATCATAAATGACATTCAGGAGGCTGTCATGATCTGTTCATAATCATGATCTACAGGCAGCCATGGCTTCAGAACCTCTACAAATACATACTGCTAAAAAGATAACATGCAGTCAATAATTTGTATTATAAAGCCCAGGTTGCTGGGGGGAAGCGGACATCATGTACTGGATTAATAGTGAGCACTGGCCTTCCCGGGATTGGACCCAAAGCTAAATCCTCTGAGTGACAGGAACAGCAGTGTTTCAGTCAGGATCTGAGCAAGACAGAAACAGCACACTCAAGCGGAGTAACTGAGAAGCATTTGATAAAGGAGCTCTTGACTGTGGTGTGGACAAGGTTAAAGGAAATCAGTAAGGGGTGGACTGCCCAAGAGCTAGCATTACCAGTGAGCCATGGCTATACTTAGATCTTAAGGGACAAGTGGAGGAGATGGTTACTAGAACCCAGAGAGAGCTTGTGTGGCTGTAGAAAGGTCTGCATGAGAAAGACTGTGACTTTTCCAAGGAGGTGAAACAAAATTGTATTGACTCGATAAGGATGGAGCCAAGGGACTCCAGTCTCCCAGTGGTGTTCCTATTGATCAAACTGAACTGAAGGCCAGAAAACAAGGGACCCAGTCAGTGCAGCCTGCATAGGTCAGCCTCCTGGGACACCGAATAGGGCGTGTGGACCTGAGGGGCTAAGATAGTATGTCCAGACCAGGTCAAGGCTGCTCTGAAGAGGGCAGTGAGTTCCAGTGCAGACAGAGTGTCTGGACAACTCAGATCCTTCAAAGCGCCAAGCAATGGCAAGGCAGCGGGCTTGAGTAATTAGATCAATTCACCTCTAAAGCCTTCAGTGACTCCTCTTCAGGTAAGATTTACCCAAGCTAAGGACAGTGCCGGGTGGGCAGGCATGCTATATAGGAGAGTGGTCCACAAATTTTAAGGTGACATGTTCCATGTATTTCTCTGCTACAGATGTTGAGTCTTATGGTGACAAAGACCACAAAAAAAAAAAAAAGAGAGAGAGAGAGAGAGACCACTTATGCCCAGAACATTTCTGTATTCACCAGTATTCTATATTCTGCTTTATGTTGATCATTGACCGTAAACCTTAAGTAAAAAATGTACAGCACTTTTGGAGTCAATTTTCCTTGTGTGTCCTAAAATTGCAAATAAAACTAGCAAGTTCATAGTTAAAAATTATTATAATGTTGCTGAATAGCATTAACCACTCTGCTACTAAAACCCAAAGTTTTATTTATCAAAATGATAATAAAACATACAAGTTGTATTATTGGCAATGGATTTTACGCTAGATGAAAATCTAACAAAAATAATAACTATACAATACATGAAATAGTCATTAAGGTGGGACAGAAAAAAAGTGATGCAATGGCTCTTATCCAAATATTAAAGTACTTCTGATAGATTCACCAATCATTTATAGTAATAGTTGCTTTTCATTCGTAACAGTCATATGAAATTGAAATTTTGGAGTTTCTTGGTTAACATTAATATTTACTCCCAGGTGCCCAGGAGAGCTTCCTGGTGAAGATCGAAGTCACATATCCCTAAATTAATGAGAAACTGAAGTCTGTTCTCTCAAGTAAAATATGTACTAGAGGACCCAGTTCATAACAGTCACTGATACAGAGATGATTAGGACAATGCTGTGGTACCACTTCAGATGATCCTACAGTTAGTAAGAACTAGAATGTTACACCTCTTATCTTTCATATTATATTGTAGCATTTTCTGAGGAGTCATTTGAGATTCTGTAAGAGGTTCAAGTTTGTCATTTGCAGAGAGTACACCACACTCCTGTCTCCATTTCTAGAAACATCCAGCCCTGTTTAAAGGGAAAAACAGGGTGAGCAGGAGTTTGGGATACTACCAAGAATCTCAAGTTTTATGTGGAGCTCTCAGAAGTCAAGCCTGTGAGCCTGATCAAAGGTGGCCAGTGAAATAGCGATGAAGGTTGTGCTGGTGGAAGGTAGGATGTCAGTGGCACTAGTTTATGGGAAGAACCAGAGAGGAGCAGAAACTCAAAGGATTGCTCAGGCAAGTCGACAGGAAGCCATCAAGGAAACCCATGGGCTGGCAAGAAGGATAGTCACTGGGAAAGACACCGAGCATCCATGCTTGTTTTCTGCTGGTCTGCTGAAGACCAGGGGGCTAATTCTTGTGTGCAGGCTCAGAAGAAGACTTTTAGGTTCTCTAGGCAACTGAGTAAGGGGAATTCTTCCTCATTGTTCTTAAGAACAAACAAACAAACAAAACAAAACTGTGTTATATTGATGTCATTTCCCTAAATTAATGTCCTGTCTTGGTCCCACAGGCTGGGGAGAAATCGTAGAAGTTGCCCCTTCCCTAAGTTCCTCTCTCTCCTTTCATTTGCTTAATGAAGTCCATCTCATGCTTACCGCTCTCTACAAACTCTTTGTTTTTGGCTGCTTTCCTTTATTCCCAAAGCAGCCATTCCCCGTCACACGTCCTCTTAGCAACTCACCCAGTTTGCCACCCATCACATGTTAATTATTTCTTCCTTTACTTTCATTGTACTTGGTATCTGGAAGGAGCAGGGATAAGCACTGAGTTGGTTTTGAGTGTCAACTTGGCGAGTCCATCGTGAAGGTATTTTTAGGTGGGATTAACATTTAAATCAGTAGACTTTGAGTAAAGAAGATTACCTTCCCTAATGAGTATGGGCCTCATCCAATCAGTTGAAGGTCTTAAGAAAATAGACCAGGAATTCTGCCAACAAACTGCCTTTGGACTCCAACTGCAATGTCAGTTTTCTTCTTTGAGTCTCCAGTCTGCCAGCCTACCCTGCAGATTTTTGGACTTGACAACCTTTACAATCACATGAGTCAATTCCTTAAAATAAATCTCTCTTGATATATCTATATCTATTTCTATATCCTTTTGATTCTGTTTCTCTAGAGAACCCTAATACAAACTCCTATGTTCACATGCCTCAGTTTGACTGGAAGTCACACTTTACCTTCCTTTAGCATGATAAAGATGTCAGTTCTCCTTCAATTTATTAGATTTGCATGTATTCATATATCCCTTTTTCTTACCTAAACAATGGCATATTTAATTTCCTGGACCTTGTTTTTTAACCTTAAAAGTATATCCTGAAGATCACTCCCTTTCAGCAGGCAGTGATTTTTCTTTCTATGACTGCCTAGTACTCCATTGTGTGGGCATCTCCTAAAAATGGGTATTTGAATTGCTTATACCCTTTGGATATTTTTAAAATTTCTATAAGGAATGGCTTTGTACATAAATAGATTTCTTTGGCTTTTGTTTTTGTTTTTTTGCTAGGTTAATTTAGGGCAAGATTTTTAGAAGTGGAAAGATAGCACATATGTAATTTTACTAGTTAGGAACAAAATTTCCCCCATTGCCCTTTTACTGATTCACATTCCCATCAGTAAGGTAAGAAGCTGCCTATTTATACACAGTTTTGCCAGTAGAGTATAAGTTCATCTGTGATTTTTGCCAGTCTGGTAGGTAAGGAGAAGCTCATGTAGTAGTGTGTTTATTTCCCTGACTAGGTGTAAGATTGAGTATCTTTTCATACATTAAAGGAAATATTTTTATGTCTTAATCTGTGAGTTGCCTGGTCAAGTCTTTTCCTCATTTATCTATTAGATTGTTCCTTCTGCCTCTCAGATTTTCAGAGTCCTTTGTATGTTAGAGATACTGGCCCTCTGGGATATACATTTTCTGGTGGTTTTTGTTTTTTAGATCTGCCGGCTTTGCCTTTAATATTTTTAATGTAATAACATTTGTCCATCTTTACTTACTTGGAGATTTTGAGTCATAGTTAGGAAGAAATTCCCCAGGCTCACATTATAAAATTCTTTTTCAGTATTGATAGAGTTTCAATGTTTATATTTAGCACTCTGCTGTAAATGTATCCATGATGTTTGTATAAGCTAGACATCTAATTTCATATTTGCTTTTCTTCAAAATAACTATCCAGTTGACTCAAGACTATTTGTTAAAAATTCCGTCTTTCCTGTACTGATATACGTTGCCATTTTTATAAAGCATTTCATTCCCATAATCATTTGTGCCTTTTCCTTTATTGGTCTCTGAATCCATTTATGCAACAACATTTACTACACTATTTTAACTGTTGAAGGTTTAGTAAATATTTATTTTTAGGTTTTAATATCTGGTAGGACTGGTAGCCCTATATTGCTCTTTTATTGTGTCAAAAAAATCCTCTAATTTTTTTTTTCAGTGTTTGTTTTCTCAAGATTGTTGAATTTTGTTCAATGTCTTTTCACATCTATGATAATGATCATATAAATTTCCCCTTAATTCTATTAATGTAATATATTATATATAGATTTATAGATTATGGATTTCCTAATAGTCAATAATTCTTGTATTCCTGGGATGGCTCTGACTTGGTCATAATGTATTATTATTTTTTAAAAAACTTTTATTAGTAAATAATTTCAAATGTATGTTACAATATTGTAAGAAAAATGTAAAAACCCCCATAAACTTCTTTATACCCATAATTCAGCATCTCTGATTGTTATGATTTGGCACATTTATTGTCATTCTCTTTCTCTCTACACACATCTGTGCGTGTGTGTGTGCACATCCACACATACCCAGTCACACATACACATACATGCACATTTTTTTCAGAACCATTTTGTGGTGTTACATTATATTCCTTTACCCTTAAACACTTCAGTGAATATTTCTCAAGAACAAGAACATCCTCTTACATAATCTTATTGCTGTTATCAAATTCAGAAAAAAATTACATGAGTAGACTACTACTGTCAAATTTTTCTTCAAACATTTTGTGCAATTCACCAGTGAAGGAATCAGGGCTGGTGCTTTTATTTGTGGGAAAATTTTAGATTACTAATTCCATCTCTTACTTGTTATTGATCTGTTCAGATTTTCTGCTTCTTCTTGAATCAATGTCAGTAGTTTCTAGTTTTTGAGGAATTTCTGGAAGGATAGTAGAGATGCTCCTCTTTCATTTCTGTTTTTAGTCATTTTAATCATCACTCTTTTTCTCTTGGACAGTTTAGCTAAAGGTTAATTTTACTGATCTTTTCAAAGAACTGATTTTTTTTCACTGATTTTCTCAATTGTTTTTCTAATCTTTATTTCATTAATTTCCACTCTAATCTTTATTTCCTTTCTTTTGCTTGCTTTAGGGGTGATTTTCTTTTTTCTAGTATCTTAAAATGGAAGATTTTGTTATTTATTTGAATCTCTCTTCATTTTAACGTGGTATTTTCACTATCAATTTCCCTCTATGTACTGCATAGCTGCATTTCATAAGTTTTGTTATACTGTATCTTGATTTTCATTCATTCAAAATATTTTTAAATTTTCCTTGTGACTTCTTTCCTGATCCATTTTTAAAAAGTTTGTGTTTTCATTTCCACATATGTGTGAATTTCTCACATTTTCTGTTATTAATTCATTTCTGTTGCTCATTTCATCATGGTTGGGGAAAACACTTATATGCTTTAAATCATTTTAAACTTATTGAGGCTGTTTCATGGCCTAGAACATGGTCTGTCTTGGAGAATGTTCCTTGTGCATCTAAGAATAACATAATTTTGCTGTTATTGGGTGCAGTGATCTATAGATATTGGTTAGATGTTTGCATTACAGTAGTTCAAGATGTCTGCTTTCTTGCTGATTTTCTGCCTAGTTGATCTATCCATTTTTGGAAGTGGGTATTGAAGTCTCCAGCTACTGTTGTTAACTTGTCTATTTCTCCTTTCTATTCTGTCAGTTTTTGTTTCATGCATCTTGGGGCTCTGCTTTTAAGTGCCTGTATGTTTAAAATGGTTTTATCTTCCCAATGAATTCACTCTTTTATTACTATAAAATGCTCTTCTTTATAATAATATTTTTGCATTACAGTCTGTTTTATCTGATCATTAGTATAATCACTTCAGTGTTCTTAATGGTTGCTCTTTGCATGGCATTCTTTGTCAGCTGATATTCATAAGTGAAATTGATCTATGAATTTTCTTTTACTGGGCAATCCTCATCACCTTTGGTATCCATGTGGTATTTGCTTTGTAAAAAAAAAAAAAGAAGTAGAATATTGTCTTTCTTTTTTGTATTTTGAAAAATTCTGAATACAGTTTGAAATGATCATGAAAATTTGATTATGGATTTGAACATTAGATGATTCCAGAGAAATATGGTTAATTTTATGTATTATGGCTACATAAGTAAGTGCTTTAATTTTTAGTGATACATATTGGACTATTAGGGACAAAATGACATATTATCTGGGATTGCCTTAAAATACTTCAGCAAGGGGAAAAATATCTCAAATCTTGATAATTATTAAATCTGGGTGATGGCTACATGGGGTTTGTTGTATTCTTTCTTTTTCTTTTTTTGGTATATTTAATTTTTTTTCATAATATAAGATAAACCTGAGTTCCAACCCAGATTTACTTTATTAGAATTTTCAAGTATTAAGCCAAGGAATCTGTATTTTTAAAAGCCTCTCAAGAAATTAAGAATATTGTCTAAATCCACAAGGACAAAGGAGAAGGAGACATTTTCAGTTAAGAGATTTTAATAAAAATTCTGGAAATGGAAAGCATATGGAGGAGTGGGAATTGATAAAGTAGGGGGAGGCACAGGCTAGTTTTTGCAAAGAGAAATACAGAAAAGAGGAGAGGTGATGTGCACTACAAGCTCAGATACATCCATATGGCTACAGATAGGAGTGTGTGGGGCTAAAAACAGAAGGAAATGGGATGAAATTCTGTATTTGGAAGCACTGACCTCCCTACCTCCCACTAGAGCAAGCAGAACCCAGGGAGCCAGATGTCCGCTCGGATGGGGTATTGGAGATTTATCTCAGATAGAAGACATTGGCATCTGAGTGACTGCTCTGTGTCCAGCATGTACCGTTCCCTTCTAGAAAAATAAAAGTTGCTTCAAGAGGAAATTAGCTTTAGGAGAGTTCATACTGACTTTCCTGAAACTATAATAAAGAACTAGGGAAATACAGGTGTATATCCAACTTGCTGTTAGATTTGTTTCCATTGTGTTATTTATCCACACAAATTTCACCTTCTGATGGAAGTTTACCTAGAACTTTCCATGTGCTTCCCCCCTCCCCAAATTGATTGAGATATGACTAAACATATGAACATTGTGTAAATTTAAAATGTACAGTGTGATGATTGGATACATCTACATGTCACAAAATGTTTACCATAGTTAGTAAGGTTAGTGAACCCATCCTCTGCCTTACATAATTACCATTTGTTGTTACTGTTGTTACGGTGAGGACGTTAAAGCTCTCCTGTCGCGGCAACTTTCAAAAATGCAATAGGGTGTCATTAACTCTAGTTCCCATGTTGCACACCAGGCTCCCAGAACTTATTCATCTTATAACTGAAAGTTTGTTCCCTTTGACAACATCTCCTCACTTCCCCCACCTCCAACCTCTGGCAACCACCACTCTACTCTCTATGAGTAGAATTTTCTACTGAGATTTTCTACTGAAGTTTCTATGAGCTCATTGCTTTTAGCTTTCGCAGGAAGGTGAGCCCCCTTTCTCTGTGACCTAACATCTTGATACTTGACAAAGAAGTCTCTGAAGTTGGGTTGCTGCTGTTCCAAACCTGTCTTCAGTGGTCTTTAGGCTGCATTTGCCAGACTCCCTTGCTGTTAAGGATGACTAATGGAATGCAAGTACAATACTGTGTGCTGCTTTGGGACCTCCCATGGGTGGTCCTTCCCCCACCCACCTCGCTGGAAGGGAGTCATCCACCAGCGTGAACTTGGTGGCCTCAAAATGAAAGACACCCGTGTCCCTTGGTTAGTGCTTGACAGGATGCTGTCTGCGCATGGGTAATGCCCAGCTTAGCCTTTGGATGAGTGAGAAATAAACTTGCGTCACGCTGAACCACTGACATTTAGGGGCTTGCGCTCTCTGAGACGCCATCTTCCCTCTAGCTAACCCACCATCCTTTCCTGCTTTCTTATCTATCCTGGCAAATAAAACCGCAAGTCCAGCTGCACCAAAAGAATTCGGGGAAAAGCGATGGCGTCGTTCCTCTTTGTTCCCTTGCAGATGAGCGACTGGCCCTTCCACACACCGTGGGGACAGCAGTGGAAAATTTCAAAAGAGCACAGAATGCTTATTTCCAATAAGCAATGGATAACAACAGCAATGGCAGTAATAGCATTCACAGCAATAATAATAAACATCAGTCTCTCTTCAGCACACCCCGATTGGTGTTCAGTGGCCCAAGCGCCATTATGACTCAGGTGTGGGCCTTTTCTAAGGCAAAGAGCGGGACACAGACCTCTGAGCCCGGCACACAACAGAACACAGTCTCCTTCCCTCGGCCGTTTTTCACAAGAAGCCGAAGGAGATCTGTCAGGGCAAAAGCTTTCTACGGAGCCTCCCAGGATGAGAACTCCTGGTGCCGAATGCTTTTACTGGAGCGCGCCAGGCAGGCATAATGAAGTCAGTAATTTCTCCTGCCTGCAGCCTTGAATTAGGCTGCACGGTCGAGCCTTTTAGGCTGATGAAAAAAAATACCACAGAACTTGAGAAAAATGGTTACGCCTTATTAAATTATTGGAAATCTCTGGAGTTGCATCTCTCTTAAGGTTCCAAATTGGCATACCTGTTAACTTAGAGCGTTCAAATTTCTCTAAGATATTATTGTATTTAAGACCCAGTGCCATCCCTAAACTGCACATGAATTACAGAGCGTCGGGGGAAAGAGCGAGCGAGTCACCGGTTCCCGGCTTAAAAATCTTCGCCACAATTAGTAGTTAGTAGCTTCCAGAAACATTTGCTGGATAAGTAACCACGGTCAAATCGCATAATTTGCCCCCCCCCCCAGCCCCTCCTCCTCCCTTTCCTTTTCTTCCAGGCTTTTGAGTGCTGGTCTAAGAGCTGTAATTTCATCTTTAGGCATATTTCTTCAGGCCTTCTTAATGAGGCATTTGATTTGTCCAGTCCTGCCTTTCTGAATTCAGCCTTTTAGGGATTTGGGGTGGCGAGAGTGTGGGAAAAAGGGAACGTGGAATACCGCGGCGCTGCTGAGAAAACACAATCTCAGGATTCGAAGCGATTGTGAGTTATCTCTTTTCCCCCTTAGGCAGTGCTATATCTAAAAGGATTCTAGACAGATAATTTTCCATTGTCAGATATTTATTGCATGCCTATTGTGGGCCTTGCAGATGCTGGGCATGAGAGATACGAAAATGAATTTATATTATTTTTTAAAAGCTTTTAAAAATGTGGAGATATTAGGAGTGACGAACTTCTTTTCCCGAACCCAGTCTGAGAGGAACTAAATACTCTGCTTTTATTATTTAGCAATTTTGGACAATAAAAATAAGAAAGGAAGGGGGAAAATGTAGTCTATAAAACACTGGGGTTTTGCCTATCTTATTTACTAAGTTCTGGGAGCCATTTAAATGTGTTCAATAAATATTTCCTTGTAAGTTAAAGAGTTACAGGGAAGAATGTCACATGCAAAATTCTCTAATGATTGAAATAAAACAGTTATGCTGCAATAAATGAAATATTTCCGGAAACCTTAAATATTTATTGCATGTCTATGATGGCCTATTAAGTATTTCCATACGGGGAGTATGAATGTTTTGTTTTTGTCACTTGACTTTGTGTATACGGAGTCACCAACAGGTTATATTGCTAAAGTTTCTTTCTAAGTGGAAACTGGGAACTGATTGTGTCAGAGAAATAAAGCTGTGAGTGGTGGGTATGTCCCCAAAATTATTCCATTAAGTCCTGCGATACAGCTTTTCCATGAAATAAGTGGAAATTAAGCTTTTTGATAAAAATAGATATATTTTCATAGTGAAATTAAGGAAGAAGCCACGTTCTTTTGCTTGGCTGTTAATGAGAAAAGCAGATTTAATTAGGAAGGGCATGAGGATATAGGTGTCAACACCTTTAGCAGGAGTTTGGAGATGGATTTCTTGATTCTGTCACCAGCATGAAGGAGTTAGCACATTTTTTTTTCCTGTGTCTTTTGGTGAAGGATGAATAGGCAAGAAGGTTAATACTTCAAAATGCATTTTGCTTTCCTTTTCCTAATCCAGGTGTGTTGGAAGAAACCCCCTTTCATTCATCATGTCGACTGGGGGTTTCACCCAGGAAATGAATGGCAGGAGAATGAAGAACAGAAAGGATATCTTTCTAAGGAGAAGGGGAAATGGCTGGAGTGTGAAGACAGTGAGAATGCAGGGGAGGCTGCGTGGTGAAAATGAGGTGCAAGATGCCAGGGTCCAGCGTGGGGACGCCATGTCTCCAGAGGGCAAAAACATAGGGGCAGAGAAGACAGCCCAGGCCCCGGAAGTGACCGCTGGGACCAGCCCGGGCGAGCGCCTTGGCAGGGTGTGGGCAGCAGGCCCAGGAGAGAAACCATCTGAAGGGGAGCAAGATAGCTTGTCTGAGAAATGCGCCATGTCTCACTAACTTGGCTGCAAGCTCACTGGGGAGGAAGGTGAGATATTTTTGTTTTGCCTTGAGGGTTGACAGAGAGCGTTATTGTCCAATGCTGGCTTCCTTTAGTATGGGGAACCTTAAGAGGTCTTTCTTATGTTAAAGTAGGGGCTGAGAACGCTATTGCTCCAAAGCTGGAGGCTTAGAATATTGAGGGAGCAGAGAAGAGGTCTAACTACAAGAAGCATTAAATTTCCTGCAACCGGGAGGTTGGGGGAGGGTAGGGAAGATCTTTTGCTTTGTTCCCAGATTCTGAGACCTCTAATGAGGGGACGATGTGGATGCTGGGGCTGGACATGAAGCGTTGGTAGCCCTGGGAGCTGTGATACAAGGGTCCAGAGGCTTATTTGGCATAAGGGAGTGGAGGATGGAAAGATTCAGTCTTACTGCTTTCAAGAGGTCTATGTAGATTCAGACAATGAGCATCTTACACGTGACCCCAATAACTTGAAAGCAAGAGGTTCCATCCAATGTCACTAAGTTACCGTAGTAGGTTTCTTGTAAGATTTCAATGGAGGGGGAAAACCACTCTCCAAAAGGATGGAGATGTGATTTCTTGGAAGCCCTGGTGTGTGGGGATTGAGTTACATGTAATGTAAATGAGAAAAATAAAAAAATATGTTCTGCTGTTGGCGTGTCCTCACGTGCTTGTTTTTATAGTTTTGCTACATATGCAGCAGTCCATAAAAATACATGGAATTGTTTTGAATGTTTTAGAATTTTATATAAATGGTATCATACAGTTAAGAGGAAGGGATGGGGGGGTGTGGAGCTGTGTGTACTGTGTTGTTTATTTAAAAAAGAAAAAGATCTGAAGCAAATACAGTAAAATGTTAACATTTGTTAAATCTGGATGGTGGATATCCAGGTGTCGCCTAAGTTTTTATTCCTGTACTTTTCTGTAGGTTAGAAACATTTGGTTATTTTTAAGAAATAAAGGGGGAAAAAACATACCAAAAAAAAATAATAAAGACAAAAATCAGCCTAATGTTTCTGCAGTCCAAGTGTCCTGGTAGGTTTAATACCAGTTTTACTTGAAATGTTTGCAAATTAGTTTGTTGCAACTCTTGAGGTATGTTAACAGCTTGAATCAAAGCCCCGCCTATCTGATGACCCACTGATGCTGCAAACTGAACGTGACCCACTTTTACCACAGTAACTGGTTTCCACTTCTCCCTTGTAGCAAAAGTTATGATACATTCGATGACTGCATCCAGAAACCTAGCTATTTTCCAGATTTTTTTCCCCCTAACTTCCCATGTTCAGGTCATTGATTCTGTCTCCAAAGACACACATGAGAACTGGACTTTGACCTCCAGCTCTGTGGTCACTACCTTATTTGGAGCCATTTTCTCTTCCCTGAAATACCTCAACAGCCTCCCAGCTGGTTTCTCTGCTCTGACTCTTCCCATACCAGCTTCCTCCACATAGCAGCAAAAGTGATTTTCTTAAAACATGGAAATTCAATCATTTTAGTCCCTTCCTAAAAGCTCACAATGTCTTCTCCAAATACAAACCTTTAAGCCCAGTCTACAAGGCATTGCGTGATCTGACTCTTGAATTCATCTCCAACCTCATACGTCACCCCTTTCCTCACCCCTCATTTATGCTGCAGCTATAATTAGCTACAGGAACACCCCAAGCTCCTTCCCACCCCAGGCATCTTTGCATCTGTCCTCTCCTCTGCTGTAACCGGTCTTTGCACAGCCAGATCCTTGTTTCTTTAAGTCTCAGCTTCAGTCCCTCACTGACCACTGTGTTTCAAGTATATCCTGCCCCCTTGCATTCTTTATTAACCTTCATTTTTGTTTCTCTTAGAGAACTTTCTGCCACTCCCCATTATTTGACAGGATTGATTACATGATTGATTGCCACTTGTCATTCCTTTTTGGCTGTCCAGGATCTAAATTCTCTTCATATATTTGGAAACTTTCTGACCTAGTGAATCTAAGCCTATCTCTAGGAAATGGCTGATCTTTGTCTTCTCAGAGTTCTCTGTACCTTGGACACACGACCTAGACTCTGTCATTCCGAGCACTCCCCCCAGATTTAGAAATCAGTGATGGGGGTAAGGAGAGACTGCTTAGAATCCTTATTGGTAAGGGTGGTGGCGGCAGAAGCAGTGGTCCAATCCATTTCTGGAAATGGCAGGAACCGTGGTTAGGGTAGAACTAATCTGCTCTCCAGTTCCAGACAGTGGTGGACAGTCCAAGCCTGGGTGTGTCTTTCCAGCAGTGTAATCTGGGATGCTGTCACTGGAGCTGTGGCATGGTTTGAAGCCTTGTGCCTCACCATGTAGCCTCCAAGCCTATTTCCCAGCACTGTCTGGGATTCTAGAAGTTATCTAAACAAATCTAACTTTTTAACAGATACTTTCTCTGCTTCAGTTAATTCTAGTTGGTTTCTGTTCACTTGTCAAGACTGGGACTCAGGTAAGGCAAATGGGGCACACAGGGGACAGCATTTTAGAAGGGCCACCATTGGGTCATGAAGTGCCAACCCTGTATTTGCATGTCCCCAAGAGGGAAACCTCCTTAACTTGTATGGCTTACGTGCCTCACTCTGCCCCAGCCCTATGCTTGCAATGGTAAAAAGATATCAAATTCAATTTTTCTTGAGGTCTGGATTTTCTGAAAATAAGTGGTGAATGACCCATCTCATGAAGCTAGAGGGTGGAATATTTCTGTAGGTCTAGCTAAGAGTGATAAACTTCTTCCTCCAGAATTAACCCATCACTCTCTTTCCATCTGTATAAGAGGCAAAAAATAAACTGGAATTTGGAGAGGCTGGGAGTGGGAAATTTCTTTTCATGGACTGAAGGACCCAGGGACCAGCATTTTGAGTCTTGTGTAAACCTAACAAGTTCTAGTTGGCTCATTGCCCTTGGACGGCACAGTAGACTAAGAAGCAATGGAAATGGCCAGAACTTCCTGAATTTGGCAGGATGGTTGATAAGTGAGTCTCCTGTTGGGAGAGTTAGGTGCTGTAAATGGGAGCTGGCCTGAGTCCTCTGCCCGAGAGAGCAACACAGAGGAGCTAAGTGGTCCAAACTGAGATATGAACTGCCAGCAACCAGGGTTGACGGAGAGGGTCATACATGACCGCTTGAAGAGGCCTTGATACTATCAATGCAGATCACTGGCGATGGGCGATCTCTAAAAACCCACAAAAGCACCTCAGGAGGACCACATCCAAGAGTACTTCTATGAGATTCCGGCTACTGGAGTTGGGTAAAACTTTTCCTGTCCTCAGTCCCTTTCTAATATCTCCTGCCTCACGCATGGTCTTGGCCATGGGAACTTTGAAGTATAAGAGGACTCACAACTTCTGTGCTACCACAATGGCCCAGGAAACCATCACCCTGCCTCTGGATTCGGCACAAATCTTCTGATGGATCTGCTTTCTCCTGGCTTTGTCCTTTCCTCATCCAGTCTAACCACAGCAGCTAAATGATCTGTTAAAGCCCATTCCACATCATGTCATTTCTCTGCTCAAAGCCCTCTAGTGGCCCACATGACCAACAAGGCCCTGTGTGCTCTTGGCCCCTCTTCACTCACTGTCCTCCTGTCCTTCTGTTCTCTCCACTTCTTCACTCTACTCTAACCAAACATCTTTAGGGTGTTCTGTATATAGTATCACATCAACTGCAAATTGTGGCACTTTTACTTCTTCCTTTCCAATTTGGATGCCTTTTCTTTCTTTTTCTTGTCTTATTGATGTGGCTAAGATTTCCAACACTGTGCTGAATAAAAGTGACGAGAATGATCATCTTTATCTTGCTCCTGAGCTTGGAGGAAACAGTTTCAGCTTTTCACCATTGACTATGACGTTGGCTGTGGGTTCATCATATATGACCCTTATTATATTGAATATGAAGTCATGTTCCCTCTATGCCCACTTTGTTGAGAGTTTTTTTTATCATAAATGAATGTCGAGTTTTGTCAAACGCTTTTCTCTGCATCTGTTGAGATGATATGACTTTTATCTTTCATTTTGTTAAAGTGATAAATTACATTCATTGACTTGTGGATATTAAATCATCATTACATCCCTGGAATAAGTCCCATATGATCATGGTGTATAACTCTTTTAATGTATTGTTGAATTTGATTTGCTAATATTTTGTTGAGGATTTTTCCATCTATTTTCATCAGGTACACTGGCCTGTAATTTTCTTCCTTTTTTGTAGTTGCTTTTGCTAGTTTTTGTATCAGGGTAATATTGGCATTGTAGAAGAAGCTTGAAAGTGTTTCTTTTTCTTCAATTTTTTGGACTAGATTGAGGAGGTTAGTTAGTAACAATTCTTTAAATGTTTGGGATAATTTACTTGTGAAACCATCTAATACTGGACTGCTGTTTGTTGAGACTTTTTAAATTACTGATTCAATTTCATTCTTAGTAACAGATTTATTCAGATTTTCTATTTTTTCCTGATTCAGTTTTGGGGGACTGTATGTTTCTAGAAGTTTATCTACTTCTTCTAGGTTGTCCAGTTTGTTGGCATATAGTTTGTTGTTCATAGTAATCTCATTACCCTTTGTATTTTTCTGATGTCCATTGTAACTTCTCTTTCATTTCTGATTTTATTTATAACTTCTCTCTTTTTGGTCTTGATGAGTCTGGCTAAAGGTTTATCAATTTGGTTATCCTTTCAAGGAAACAACTGATCTTTTCTATTTTTTTTTTAGCCTGTTTCATTTATTTTCACTCTGATCTTCATTATTTAATTCCTTCTACTAACCTTCTTTTAATGTTGTTGTATCTAGTGCTATGCCTGGAATAACTGAATCCATTTTTCTACTGGCCCAAGGATAAAGCAAACACAGAGAAGGACCAAGAGAATTGCTAAAAAGTATATAGAGAGCTTATTTTAATCTTGGACTTTTATTATGATACTTAATAAATCCCCATATTGTTTATAACAGTTTGAATTAGAGCTTGTTGCTGGTTGAAGTCTAAAGAATCCAGCTGATACACCTTTATTGCTTTTTTTTTCACTTTCCTCCAAAAAGGGATTTTCATCCAAATAAAAAGTAGGTTCATGAAGTTATAAGCCATATAATGTGAGTAGACCCATCCAAGAAAGTATCTTGCTAAGGACTCAAGGAGAAGGTGATAAGTCTGAAAGAAGAATGCTGGAAGAAAATGGAGGTAAGAAATAGACTAGAGAAAATGTATTATGCAGAGCAGAGGTGGATGAAGAGGGTGGCTTGGGACCAAATCCATGCGTGCTAGTGGCCTCTTCTGATGTGTCTTTACCTGAAGCCCCAGGTATCCTCAGCCAGTAGAGCTTTCAGACTTCAAAGAACCAAACTGGATCATAAGGAAATGACAAAGCCCTTCCTCATTTTCCATCTTGAGCCTTCTCTTGTTAAGTTATCTGATATAAAGATCATTTCAGCATGAACACAACAAATCTGTTCTCAAGGCTTTTGTGTCTTGCTAAAGCAAAAGGTATATTGAACAATCTTGCATTCAGAATTTTTGTGGTATCTTTTAGTTTGAGCAGTTAGTCACTCTGAGTTTAGTTAACATACGAATGTGCATTGAGTAACTACTATATTCATCACATGTGCAGATTAGTGCATACTGCAGGTCTTCAAGGAGTCAAGACAGAGAGACAAAGCCATACCTCATCAACTTAAAGCACTCAGAATAATAGAATAAGTGTGAAATAAAAATTCTTAAAATGTGCTCTAAGTGTTCTTTGAATGATCATTTCCTTTCAACCAGGTGGATCAAGAAAGGCTTGACAGAGGAAGGGACACACCTCAGTTGGGTCTTGAGAAACAAGTAGGCTTTCAAAAGAGAAGAATATTAACTAGGGTGAGATCTTGCATGGAATGAGGAAATTTCCAGGAAAGCAAGAAATCTGGTTAGGCTGGATAGAGTTACACATGAGGAGGTCTCCAGAGAGGTAAACCTGGACAGGTACACTGGCAATTGACAGTAAGGGAACATCATTCAGGGAAATTAGCCTTTATCCTCCAGGCTGTCCAGAGAAATGGTTTTCAATTAAGGGAATGTGACCAAGTCTGTGAAAATTAACCCAGGTAGCAGCAGGGGGACATATGTTCAGGGATCGGAGGAAAGAGAGTTAGGAAGTTAGAAGGCCCTCTTAAGGAACTATTTTGGTGGTACAAATGAAAGATGAAGAATATCTGAAAAAGGACAGTATTGGTGGGGACAGAAAAAAGAAGTTTGGATACTATTGCAGGAGAATCCACAGGTTTCAGGGGGTGGCTTGTGACTGAGTTCTGGTCCATGGAATGTGGGTGGAAGTGAGAGAAACCACTAAAAAGTCTGGTTCTTGATATTCCAGGTGGCCTCCAAGTCTTCTCTTCCTATCCGAACCAGCCTTGAAAAGTGTACCTGATGGTGTACCCATGTGATGGGAGAAGCCCAGATACTTTTATCACAAGATGCTGAGGAAAGCCACCTGACCACCTCTAGACTGTGACATGAAGGTTTTTGTTCCATTTGTTACAGTAGCAGAGCCTAGCCAACACTAATGCATGCACTTGTTTTTGGAGAAGTCCATGAATTTGTTTTGAAATGAGATGAGTTGGTGCTAACTACCCGGCACTTAGAGAGGCATGTTTGAGATCAAGAGGATGTTAAGAATAGAGTTGCCACTTTCCTATTTGTCTACATAAAAGTTTCATTTGAAATGATTTATGCACATAATTCAAAGGGTCCTAAAACTTTTATTTTTTCACATTGAACATCAACAAAAAAAAAATCTGTGGCTAAAGTTAGCTCCCAAACTTGGATTCTTTCATCATTTATCTAAATAAAATTTCCCACCATTGCACTCAAGACCAAAACTTTAGAAGGAAAACCTACTCCATCCTCCTAAAGTACTTTGGGGCTATAGGACACAGGAGCAGAAGAAATCTATTTGTGTGATGTGGAGGTCACCAAGGAGGACTAAAAGCTTCTAAAACCTCTCCATCAGAAGAGATTAAATTGGCATCTGAACAGAGCTTTAGATCATCAGGCAAACCTCCTCCTTTAGGGATAAAAGCCCATTCAATCAGATATGTGTTGACTCTTCTGACTAAGAGTAAAGAGTTTCAGAAAGTAGATTAAAAGGAGAAACATTTATCTGGGTATCACACAAAGATGACTTCTCTGCCCCCACCCCTAAGAGGCACAACCTTATACAATCAGGATCAAGGGCTTTATCAGGGGTCATAATAATGACAGTAACAAACATTTATCAAGAACTTACTAGACCCCAGGCTCCTGGCAATAGTCCCCTAAGTCAGATTGAAGTAATAGTTCCATTTTGCAGATGAAGAAGTTTGGTGATTTGCTGAAGGTCACAGCAGGCGGGATGCCCACAAACTCAGACCCAGGTAATTTGATATCAGACTCCAAATTCGTAATTATTACAGTCTATTGATTTAAGAACTTCCTTTTTTAAAAAGAAAATTGACGTCTCTGAATGCACCACGAGCTGTTTTCACTGGAAGTATGTTTCCTTCTTTGCGGCACACAAAATAATAATAGTACATCTCACTAAGATTGCGTCTTAGATTCCATAAGTGTAATACAATGCTAATCAGCCTCTACTGATTGTTACGGCACGTGTAATTAGGCGAGAAAGCAAGGGCTGACTTAGTAAGAGCTATGTATTAGGGAAGATGCTTTCCAACTTTCTCACAAAGCAGAATGCATTATGCAAACAAAATCTGACCCAGAGCTCTAATACGTAAAGCAGAGAGAAGTGGTATTAGTATAAATGTACGTTATGTTCAAATACACAACATGTATGTATTATGTGCTTACACAGTGAGACTACAAGTTAGCACATGGGAGGTCTTCAGTAGGTTGAATTTCCATTTGAATGTCCAGGATTTGTTTGTTTTTTTTTAATTAGTGTTTTAAAAATATTTAAAGATATAGTTTAAGCCATCATGTTCAAATCAAATATGAAGGAAATCGGGACATACCTTTGAATCCATAGCATGCACACCATTCTTTAAGGATGATTTGAATCACTACGTGACAACTGTCTTCATAAGACACTCCAGTTTCTCTTTTATACTGGACAGTATTACATTGAAATTTTGGGGAATGACAACCATCCAAAGAATAGCCTTGTAGGATCGTACAGCTTGAGGGAGGCAAAAGAAACAGTCTCTTCAAGTTCTCCGCCCTCACCCATGTCACTTCTACCATCACTAGGCGTTTTTTGCAGTATAACAGGACTCCTGGGGCCAGCTTTCCAGGTTTGAGTACCGACTCCATGCCTGAGTTTCTACCCGAGCCAGGACAAGTTGTTCAACTTTCCCTGACTTGGGATTTCCTGTAGGTAGGAATCCAAATATCAGCAGTTATTTTGCAATAATTTTAAGAAGCATATGAAATAATATAAATGAATCATTACCCACGATGTCTGTAGTAAGCAATTAATACATTTTAATGTTTATAGTTATTATGGTGTCTCTGCAAGGGGGCGATAACCATGTGAGGGGCTGGGGACAGAAAGATGCTCTAGTGATGGTCTCTGCCATCCAGGAAGGCTCATCTCTTTGAGGAGACTGAACATAAGCATGAAAGATAAATAGTAGTAAAAGTCGACACCAGGTAAGTGGTTGACAAAGACAGGGATGCTCAAAATCACAGGCGCAAGAGCACCTTGTTTTCAAATTATATTCAGCCAGCTTCTAGACCTCACAGTAATATAAAGATGTATGACAGTAGCTGTAATCTGGGGATCTAGAGAATATATCTGGGCCACTGATTGTAGCTACTGGCCTGCAATGCTTAGAAAGGTTTGAGCCAACTTTAAAGTATCATATACAAATCTGAATTTCCACAGACTTTTGTTTCTCTAGAGACTTCACCTATTTCTGGCAGAAATGTGGGGAGAGGACATCCACCCTGAACACAGGAATCAAAGGAAAGCACATTCAAGCAGCTGCCCCCAAATCCACCAGCCATCCGCAGAGGGGGTGGCATGGCCCTAGCCTTCTGCTGAGTGGGGTCACTTAGGGAGGGTGCTTCCAAAGGGAAGAGGAGACTCGGCTGTCCTTCAGGGGTTGTGCTGAGATCCTTCAGAGGCTGGAGAGGAAACTCACAGAGAACCTCCTTCCCTTTGTTCAAAGCCACTCTGTGAGGAGATGGGAACTTCAACCTTTGGGAGGAAGCCCAGTGATGCTCAGCATATCCAAGCATCAGATCAGATCATCATAATAAAAAAAAATCTAATGACATATTGATTTAATTTGGGGGGGGGGAGCAGGATAAACTACCACCCCACCGTATCTATGAGATGTCTCCACTTCTTACTGCAACTTCCATTTTTTTAAGTAGAAAGCTTTCAACCCTCTGTGCTTGTCTAATGCCTGTTCAGAGCAGTTTAAGACCCTGTTCCTGTTCCAAAGTCAATACCTGTTAAGATGATCTTCAACCCAGGGAAGAAAATAAAATTTTAAAAAGTTTGTTTAAAAATAAAATCTGACTTTCCAACTTTTTTATTTCTTTTAACCAAAAGATCGTACAGACTGGACCCCGGGTCTGCATATTAACAATCACTTGGGAGAAGAGGTTGCTATCCCTCTTAGGAATGTGAGCAAGCTCTCTGTTGGTCAGAGACCTCACCACTCCCTATTGGTCCCCATTGCTGCGGTCAATTTCACATCTGCATCAGCACTGCCCTTGTCCTTTTGGCTTTTTCCTACTTCTTCTTTGTGGAAATAAAGAGTATTGCTACATGTTCAACGTGCAAACAAAAGTCTCATGCCTCGTTTGCTTTACTCATTGACCAAGTCTTTCTGTTACAGTCATGTGACTCTCTATGATTTATAAAGACTTGGATACAAAATGACACTTGAAGAATGCTTACAATGGAAGAAAATGTGCAAGGAAGTAAGTGACACGGGAGGAAAAAATCAAATGTTGCAGGGATGGAAAGAGGGGATTGAGATTATCAGGTAAGATTTCATGGGGGAGGTGGGTTTTGAAGAAACTATGAGTTCTTGGACTAGGACGACAATATTGGGGCAGGTAAATGTCTACACTGTGCAAAATAAATAGTTGTCTAGAGACTCATGTCATATTTCATTCTTTCTCCCCTGCTTAATAACTTCCAGTGGCTTCCCATTGTCTTCAACACAAAATCCAAACTCTTTAGACTGATCGAGACAGGAAATCATTTAAGATGTGACTCCTGGGTACCTCCTTAGCTTGTTTTGTGCAGCCAAATCTCCCACTGTGGCCCCAGTGACCTAACCAAGCTCAACCGTTTGCTGTTCCCCCTAGGTACCAATCTTGTATTTTGAACCAACTTTGTTCAAATTTACCCCCTGTCCCCTCAACACACACATTGTCACCTCTTCTGAGAACCCTTCTCTGATATGGTCTTCCTCCAAGGCTGAGTTTGGGGTTCCTTCTCACTTAGCACGGAAGGAGAGCAGGACTATGTCTTCACATTTATGCCCCTGGGCTTGTCATGGTCTCACCATTCATTTGTCTTCCTCAATGGACTCTCAGTTCCTTGACAAAGAATAGCCCAGAGTGCAGCGCTGTGAGGAAAACAGAGATGGGCTCATTAGTCCCGAGAGAGTCACTCTATGAGCCAGCAGAGTACGTAGGCATGTTCTTTTTCATGCAATTCAGCTGACCCCCAGGGTTTCCCTGGTCCCAGATATTTAAGTCAACTTATTATGAACTTTTCTGAAAGTCCCAAGCCCTCTCCACAATTTTTGGCAAATTCCTGGCAACTTATTCCTTATCCATCTGGTCCTGGACACTCCAGCTGTCACATGTGAATCTTCCCTTCCATCCTACTCTGTCCTGGAGGTAACTCAGCCCCTGCACCCGTTCCCATGAGAGATCCTCTAGAAATCAGCTTTGTGCTAGTTTCATTACTTTATTGAAAAATTGAGGCGACAAAGGAGAGTTTACCACACATAGACAAATAATCTGTCTACGCCTAATTCTCTGTAATGCTCTGTTCTCCCTCAAGCACTTGTCAGGGTATATCCCTAAGCAAATACTGTTCTCTTTCTAAGAGGAGAGTGCCAGCTGTGAATGCAGGGGCATTTTACATCATAAACTCATGTTGACCCTAAGTCTTTCTCTTTGTGTTTGTCTCTTCATTTTCCTTAGTTCTACTGCATGGAATGAGCCAAAACACGTTTATCTTCTACAAGGCAGGTTTTCAAATCTTTCACATAGTTCTGATCTTTTAACAGGTCAAATGTCTACACTGTCTTTCTCCAGGATTGGGGACTCTGGGAAGTAATTCTTTTTATCAATGAGAAAAAAAGTCCACTGATTTTCATAGTATTACTACTGAGAGTTTTTATGTGCAAACCTTTCTTCAAAGTTGCCCTAACTTAATCCAGTGAAATTTAAGATTTCTCTTGCCTTCAGTTGGATGAACACTTTGGGGACAACAAGCAAAGTAGATTATTTCACCCAACTTATTTACACAAAGTTAAAAACCGGGTCACAGCCTTCCTATTTAAGCTGATCAACTTAATTATAACTCTTGGATGCAGGCATGTGCAATGTTTTCTGTGGTTTGGGTGTAATTTCCTGCCAGCGCGGGATGTGGAGGCGGAGGGGAGAGGGGTGGTTTGCTGCTGAGTTTTGGCACCAAATGCTCCAGTCCAGCTGCTCTCTGCTGAGTGTCAATGACCTTGCCCAACAGCACCCAGACAGTCAAGGTCCCCGTAATGAGAAAACCAAATTACAGGTACGTAATTTTCACAATTTTCTGCCAGGATCTCCAAGCTGGTGACAAATTGATATACTACTGTCTGTTCGGAAGGCTGGCTTTCAGAAAACAGACGACTCTCAGTTGAAATCCTATACCTGAGGGATTGTGCAATTTCAAACCTCTGAGATATATATATATATATATATATATATATATATATATATATATATAAATAAAATCCTTCACCCCAGTCTCTTGTAAAATGTTGAACTGTGGAGCATACTTGTTGACACTTCCAGAACAACAAGATGGGAGAAAACTCTTCAGGCATCGGGGACCAGGAGATCTTGGGAAGGCAGCTAACAATGGGAAGATAATGTAGGTCCTAGGATTAAAGTCTCATATTGTGAATTTTGTTATCCATTCCCCTGCCTAGCTTTTAAATGTTGACTGTTAGGTAATCATTCCTTTATAACTACATATGTTTCTCAAAGATAATTTCTTAAAACCATAATAGAAAAAGAGACATTGTAACAGTAATAAAAACAACTGATATTTATTAAGGTTTTCCTGCATGTGGAGTGCAGTGCTAAACATTCCTTACGTCTTCACTCATTCGATCCTCGCAACAAGTTCATGAGGTAAAGATTATTATTGCCCCCATTTTGCAGGTGCGAAGACTGAGGCACAGAGAGGGTGTACTTTGTCTGAAGTTGTACAGCCAAGGGATGGCAGGACTGGTACTCAACCCGGGCAACCTGTCCCTGGAACTCATGTCCTCAGTCACCAGCTTGGGTCTTTGTAAAGCACACTGTGTTTTTCCCATAAGAGCAAAGACATCGCTGATTGGTGTATTCCTGACCAAGAGCTCAGCTTCAAAGAAAAATAAATGACAGAACTACTGTTAAAAAAGTGAAGGTATAACTAAATGAGTCTCTTCCCAGTAGAAATAGTTACTAGTCGATCTGAGATCCCAGAAAGCAGTTCCCAAACGCTGGACTGTAGAAATGGTCCCTAGTCCTGGGGCTAATCACTGGGTCCAAGGTCAAGCATGAGAATCTTTATTTCTAACGTTTCTCCAGGTGATTCAAAAGCAGATACACCTTAGGAGATCACCAATCTAAGTTTTATTTTCAATACTTATTGAGCATCTACTACTTGTTGGTTAAACAGAGATTTAAAAAAAAAAGCAGCCATAACTTTAAGGTGCTCAAAAATCTAGGTTTGTGTAGGTGGGCGGAGATAGGAAAGTATACAACTATACTACAGTACAACAAACTTCTCTGACCAAGTAAAGGGAGGGCTAAGGATTCCAAGAGAGGGAAAGGGGCGAGGAGAATCTTAAAATGCTTTGCAGGGAGATGACCTTTAGGCTGAATTATCTGAAAAAGACAAGGATGAGTCACTTAAAAAAGGAAGATGGAGGAAGAAGGGTAGGGAGGCATTTTTTGGACCCAAGGACATATGTTCATTCAACAACCACGACAACATACTGCACATTTGCTCTGGGCTAGGAATTGATTCACATGATGGACAAAGGACATGCACAGAAGAACACAGAGGTAAGAGCATGTGGCCTATTCAGGGAAATAGAGTGGCCCATTGTGTTGAGAGGGGCCACAGTAAAGGGTGGCCTGGTGGCAAGGTCCAGGCTTGTGGTTCCAGAGAAGCACATCTCCAAGATGGAGATTAGCAAGCAGGTGGTTTACGAGGGCGGGCCCCAGAGATCACCACGCATGGAACACAAGATGAGGATAGTAGGCTTGTGCAGGCAGTCTGTTGCTCAGAATTATGTAGAGCTATAAGTAAAATCACCCCAAACGAGTTCTCTATTCACAACCAGAACACTGATTTTATTGCTAATATTAATAACAATTATACAGGATATTGCTTGCAAAAGTGCTTTTATCTTAATGCACTCATTATGCCCTTAATATATTCTTAAGAGCCAGCTGGAAAGAAAATTAGTTCCATTTTGCAGAGGGACAAATGAAGGCAAAGCAATGTTAAGTGTGTCACTTGGCCTGATTTTTTTCAGGTTGAGGGGTGACCCGCCCTCCTCAGAACACCGGTAGTTCTTCCTTGTGGTCTTGGACAGTTTTCTTCGGTGTGTATGCGTGACATTCTGCACCATCGAGTGGTAAATCTTTTTAGAGCAAGAATGTTGTGCCTCTGACACCTCTGCATCCCACAGTTTCCTGCGGCCCTTGCCTGTCTCCAGTGCTCACTTGGGGAGCTGACCGGGTGAAGGAGATGAGTGAATTGTACAAAACGCCGCTGGGCTTCAGCCATAGAGCTAGGTACACGCTTGGTTATCTGCCTGCCAGATGAGTCTTCATTCCTAGACTCCTCTGTGATTCACAGTATAGTCTGTAATCCAGCAGTGATGCAGACTCCCACCCCCAGCCCGCCAGGACCTACTCAGTCAGCAGCTGCATTTTCACAAGACCCCCAGGTAATTCCCACACACGTGAATGCTTGAGAAGCATGGCTCTGGACAAGACTTCCTCACTTTCAAAAGTACTGAGTTCTTGACCTCGAATAAACGTACCTTGACTGGCCTTCATTGTCTGTGGTTTACCTGCAAGGTTCGCCCACGACCCAAGGACGATCGAAGAGGGTCACACACGACAGCCGTCTAAGGAAACTGACATGAAACAAACCAGTTGTGGAAATCAGTATTTCCTCAAAGCAACACTAATAGTAATAATAATAAGCATAATATGGAGAGAGAACATTTACTGAGACTCTATGGCAGGTACGGTCCTAAGTAATTATATTTATCTCATTTACTGTACTTCTGGTACTTTTCTAAATATATATACATATATTATATTGAAAAATCTCATATATTATCATTTTTCCTTTGCTTCTCATTTATCCTTAAATAAGACTTTACACACACACAGCCCTAGAGGTCAAGTCCTGCCGTTGATTCCACATCACAGATGCGGGATGGAGGATGCTGGGCTCCCAGATCCCATGACTGGAGTGTGGAGAGGCCTGAACTCACACCCACGCAGTCTGGCTCCTAACCACCAGCTGAAATAGGCTTAGAATGACCTTGGCCTGTAGGTGTACTTTTCCCTCGGTTCCTGACGTCTACAATGGTGAAAGCTTTGGCAAGACAATCCTGATTCATAGAAGAAGGTGGCGGGGGCAGGGAGGACAAGTCAGGAGAGGTAGTGAGTTCACTCCACGTGGAATTTTGGGCCCCAGATCTTTGATTCAATCTGGGCCTGGGTGTCCAACCTCCAGCACCCACCTCCCACGATTCCAGCTACAGCTAATTTCCTTAAATTCCTATGCTTAGCTTAACGATTCCATTCCATCGTCTTGTGTCTCCCTCCCCCCTGACCCCTCGTGTTTCTGTATCTCTAGAAAACTAATAAAAACTCGAACAGGAAATATAAAATCACCATGAAACCAAAACCAAACCTGCAGCAAGACCTCGGAGGGCCCTGTGCAATCAGAACTGTGTGAAGCTATCTTCTGGGAGCTGTAAACCTAATAGCTCGCTCTGTGCGAGGCCAGCTGCAGGGCTCCGGGGACAGATCTGCCCCTTGTTGGAAAACAGAAGGGCTTGTAAAATTATTTTCACAAAAATTTTTTTCTTTAATATTTTCCCAGCTACCTCAGGCACACTTCTTCCCCTCTGCCCTACTTAGCTAAATGACTGGTGTTTGGGAGGAGCCCTGAGGAAGGCCTCGTGATTTTTTTTCCTCCCGTTTATGATTATTGATAAATAACAAATTATTCTAATAATTACTATTCTATTTCTCAATAGATCACTTAAAAGAAATTTTTTAATTGAGGGATTTTCTTTCTTCTTCGTTTTATTTGTAATGTGTGTGTGGGGGGGGGTCATCTAGGTTTGTGGCCTTAATTTTGCTGCAGGAATATTCTTTTGCTCCCAAGGACATTGCGACTGTTTTGTCCTGCGTGTGGCCTCTCTCATCTCATACAGACATGGCTCCATCCTAGCTCTTCTTTCTTGCCCACAGACCCACAAAAGCCCTTTCTCCTCTGAACCTGTGTTCCAGCACAATTCTCTGTGCTTCTGGATACTGGGATTATCTTTTGATGTGTGTCCCTAAGCCTGTTGTCCTGTTCCGAGGGATTGGATGTTCCTTTCCTTTGGCCTGGGTTTCCAGTCCCTGAGGCTTGAAAGCTTTGGAATCAGCCATAGCCAAGTCTGAGTCTTGCTTCAGTGATGATTCCAACTATCAAATAGCTTTGAATGAATGGTTGCATCTTTTTCACACTCAGTCCCCTCGATCATAAAATGCATTCAATAGCAGGCACCATCTTAATAAGTATTGACCAGGTGATCAGTCTCTGTCCACATGGTAACTTACTTCATTCTCCTGTAATCCTTTAAGGGAGGTGCAGTCAACATCCTGTTTTATGGGTGGAGAGAGGGGAAGACAAAATCATGGTCAAGGTCATAGATATAGACCTGGAATTCACTCATGGGTGTTATGACCTGCAAGTACTTGCTTTTAATTACCCTGTGATGAAATCTTCCAAAATGTAGGGTTACCGTGAAGAGTAATGAACGAATACTGATCTCCCAACAGGCCAGTCTCTGGCTCCGAGAGAGTGAGTAGTAAATGCTGTTCTTCCTCCATGTAGACACTCAGGTTTATAATCAGTGTCTCTTCTTGGTTCACTCCAACACGGAGACTTAGTGCAATTTGTTGCCTTTGTAGAAAGCTTGCTTGGTAATTCTGTGAGGTCTGTTGTCCTCAGACCATAACCTTCAACCGTCACATTAAATACCACACACCAACACGGGGTTATGTATGCACATGGAGGGTCTTTTCTGAGACAAGATTAAAGCTTGTCACAAGTGTTTTGTCTTCAGAAGATGGAGAAGGGGTAGGCGCCAAGGGATGGCGGAGGCAGTGCAGACAGGGGCTCTCAATGTGTGTTCAGTGTTCACTCTAACTCCCTCCTGATCACTTCTGCGGTTCCTGATCTGCACAACTTCCTTATGGATCCAGAGCAAAACAAAGCAGAAGAGGAAGTAGACAAGAATTCGATTAAAATGACCATTGTCAGATGTTTCAGTGCACTAAAAATGTAGCAAGGTAGATTTAGGTCTCCAGAATGGTATTGTACCTCACAGTCAGCAGCTGAAGTCCTGTGTCCCCGGACTAGTGGTTCTCAAAGTGTTTGCCTTTGTTCCAGCAGCAGCTTTATCGCCTGGGAAATTGTCAGAGTGCTCTTTCTTGACTCCATCCTATGTCTATTGAATCTCAGACTGCGAGAGGCTCCTGTTTCTACAAGCCATCTTGTAATCAGGTTCTGATGTGAACTCAAGTTCAATCATCATTTCAGGAGACAAAGGGTGTCATTGTCAAACCACAGCTGCAAGCTAAATGCAGCCCACTCCCTGCTTTTCGAAAGAAGGTTTCAGTGGGACACAGCCACACCCATTCATTGACTCGTTGCCTTTGCCTGCTTTCAGGCAGCCTTGAGTTGTCGCCACAGAGACTCAATGGCCTACAAAGCTGAAAATATTTACTAATCTCTAGCCCTTTTTGGGAAAAGTTTTCTAGCCCCTGGCCTAGAGAATTATAGGAACCGAGGCTTCCAGTCAACCGACAGCCACTTGGAAGTGGCTCATCCCCATATACGCTTTGTGACTTGGGAAAATTTCCTTCTGAGCTTTAGTTTTTGCCTCAAAATGAAGTAAGAATATTCTAACTACCTTGTAAATTGTGATGTATAGTTAATCTAAGAAAAGCTGTCAGCAGAATTCCTGACATTTAATAATCACTGAATGAGTGGTAGTTATTATTTTTGAAGCAATACTAGATAAAATTTACTAATTGGTTAGTTTATACTTGAGTCTGAACAAATGTAAGGAAAAAATACCAAACTAAGCTCATAGTTTGGTGGAAAACAAAGAAAAATTGAGGCCTGCAATCCTACAACAGGAAATACAAGTTTTCAAAGTTATGAGATATGCTTAGGTTTCCACTTTGATTTTAAAATGCATTTGTATACTTAATTTCTTTAGACTTGAGCAGAGCCCATTAATAAACAGTCATCTCTTAATGCTTTAGAATTTTTCAAGTATTAGTCAATGCTTTCATTTATTTTGAGTGTGAATATAAAGAAAACTACTTTTGGAAAAGGGATTTCAATTCAAGTACTATCTGCTCTTGACACTTTTTCTTCCCTGTTATGGACGTTAAAACTTGAACTTTATGTTGATAAAGAACAAGAACTACCAGTCATATCACAATATTTACGTACATATATGTTGCAATATATATGTGTGTACGTATATGTGTGTGTCCGAGATATGTGTATTTTGTGTTAACTAAAATGATGAGGGTTAAAATTATACACCTAATGTTTCAGTTCTTTATATCTTTACCTTGAGGTTGAAAACAACAATGATTTATGATTGTTTATGATTCTGTGGGTTGGCTGAGCTCAACCGGGCAGTTTTCTATTCCACGTGCAGTAACTACTGTCACTTATTAGGCCGCCTTCAACTGGAAGATTTTCTGGGGGCTGGGACTCCCAGGACAGGTTCTCCTCCTCCAGGGCCCCTCTCTCCATGGCCTGTCATCAGTCAGTGGTGAGACCGAGCTGTTTTTAACATGGCCGTGGGCTTCCAAGGTGGGACATTCCAAGAAGACAAGACTCAACGTGTAAGCACTTCTAAAACCTCTGCTCCCACCGAAGCTGCTAAGGTCCCATTGGTCAAGGCCATTCACATATCCAATGACAGGATCACTGTGTAAAGAGTATGAATAAACAAGGGCATGAATTCTAGGAGACTTGCTTACTGGGGACACCAATGCCCTAGACAACCACTACCAGTACATTCTGAATAATGAGAATTCAGTGGATCTGGAAGACACAGTGATTGACTAGACTGTTTCCAGTTTTGTGGGTACCAGAGAAAGGCTGTGACATTTATTTCAACATGTGTCTGGAATCCATTAGAGAAGACAAATTTGCTTCTGAATGTTTGTCTAAGGACCTAGGAGGTTTCACGAACTAAAGCACAAAAGGAAGAACTTCTATCTTCCATTACCCTACATCCTCACTGAGGGAGTTTTGAGCACAAAGTGCAGGACAGATGTTTTGGATTAGCTTACCACACCACACCAGGCAGCTGGAGTTTGGAGTGCAGTCTTATAACACACAGATTATGCCAGATTTTTCTGAGATGAGTCAAAAGCCAGATTCTGGTAATGAGATATCAAGGTAGCATTTGGCTAGTATCACTGGCAAAGCTAAAAAAAAAAAATGGAAATACCTCCACCCAAACTAATAAACAGAGTCATAAATCTGATTTAATGTTACAGTGACAGCTGATTTTTAATCCGTGGATTAAATCCCTGATTCCTTATCATTTGTGCTGAATGTTTTAAGAGATTTACACCTTTTTTTTTTCCCAAATGATACTGGACTCCATTAAGATTATAGGCTATTCAAGGTAATAAAAGCAGTATGAAAATAGAAAAATAAATAAGAACATGGCATTGTCTCCTGGAAAGGACCAAATGATTTGAATGAGTTCGATATTATCATAAAGCCTTCTGGAAAGCATATCCAACTTGAGTAGAGATTTCCTCTGGGGCTCTTGAGGGGAACTGCTTAGATATCCTTGGGTAAGAAATGCCCTTTTCTCTCTGGGATACCATCCTCTCTGAATAAATACAGAACTTCAGGATGTTAGCCAACCTGGGTAACTGAAGAAACCCTGGTGATCAGTGGAGTGATTGATGGGTTTCTGGATTATTCTCACTTCTTTACAATCTTGGCTTCGTGTCTATGGTAAGAGGCTGTCCTTAGAATTTATCATATTTTTTCAGCTTGAAGATAAGCTAACAATAAATGTAAGTGGATATTTAATAATTGATATATTTGGAGAGAAGATGACGGTGTTATAACACTGCATTTGTGAAGACAGAGAAGAACTCATGGAGGTCGTTGATAGATTTAATTCCTTCACTCACTCAAGGAGCAATTTGAGTGCCTCCTGTATGCCCATCCTGGGAACTTCAAGGCCTCTTCTCTTCTTACAGAGAAACAGGTTTGAGGTGTCTGGATTAGGGAGAGGGTTTGGGGTGAGGGGAGCAGAAAATTTCTGTGAATCCCCTAAATTGTTTCCAAAATTTCTGAAGCATTGTTATTCTTTCCATAGTTCTTGCTAGATTCTCAAAGAAACTCAAAGATCCCCAAATGTTAGAGCCAGTAGAGCACCATGGATGACCAAAATCATGACTCTTTGTCCTAAAGCCCATTTTCTAGCTTAACCCCTTCATTTTTCGAATGAGAAAAACCAGACCCAGAAGGCTGACATGAGTGCTTTGTTCAAAGATCACTCATCTGGTTGCTGATAGAGTTCAGTTTAAATCTCAGTAGGGTTCACTACTTGGGTGGTTTCACTGGAAATGATAACTGTAGTTTATCCAAATATCTTAATTGAAAGAAATATCCCAGAACACAGAATGGAATTGCAATTCCAGCCATGAAGAGGTGTTATCTTAGCAAGGAATAGAACTTTCCCCCTGGTTCCACAGACAAAGAACAGGGGTGGGAAAGAGGACTCCTTGCTTGGCGAAGGGCCTTGAGAAGTGTGGAGAGGAGTCTCAGTGAACTGACGGCCCAGGTAGAGCAAGGTATTCCACCCACTGACCTCTGTGACATGGCAGCTGGGGGAAGATTGTGCCTTTCCTTTTCAAAGTTTCTCTCTCCTGGTGTGGTCCATTGGATTCCATTGGTTAGAAAATTATCCACATTAGAATATTTAGCAGACACCGAGCATGTTAAATCAGAGAATTCTGTACAATCCTTTTGGAGACTTCTGGAGGACCTCAGGAGGAAGAGACAAGACACAGACACACAAAGGAAGTTGCAGATTGCTTACATTCCTTGGACCACAAGAGTCAGGTGAGACAAGTGAGGGTCCAATCAAATGGAGTGCAGAGTTCAGTTGTGACTGCACTTCCAACTACATAATTGCAGTGATCCTCTTCATATGAATGATGTTATACAGAAAACAAAACCTCCTATAAATTATATAAGCCCTAGTTATAGACAGAGCAGCATCTTGGCTCCACCATAAATTACCGTTTGGGGAAGAATTTGGGAGAGTTCTTGCAGTTGACAGTGAGATCTGCCTGGGCTATAATGAAAGAGTTTGGATTAAGTCTGCATGCACTGGAAATCCTTGGGCACTATACAACTTTTCATTGACTGCTAACACGATC
This sequence comes from Vicugna pacos, assembly GCF_048564905.1. NCBI lineage: Eukaryota > Metazoa > Chordata > Mammalia > Artiodactyla > Camelidae > Vicugna > Vicugna pacos. The sequence continues at coordinate 6,519,195 of NC_132987.1, forward strand.
ATGGTCAGTGTAAGAACTAAGTGTCCATTGCTGTGACCTCTCTTTCCTGCCTGTGGTCATTGCAAGGTGGGGAGGTAACTCAGATGAAGAATTTGTGATGTTGCTTCTCATGTGATGGCTTTTTAAGACAGGCTTCATTTATTTTTGTGGATCATGTAGATTACCCTTTTAGCCTTCTAGCCAGGAAAGCTGTCCCAGGACAGTTACTTAGCTACAAAGTCCTAAAGACCTGAATATTTACAACATCTCTTCCAAAACATTCAACTACTCTAGTCAGAGGTCCACCTCCAGCCAGTACAGATTCTTCCTTGTCCAGTGGGCAGCACAGGGGGGACAGAGGAGTTCAAGTCCAAGTTCTGTCCATGTCTGTGAGTCCACAGCAGGTTCAATCATTACCTTCAGTTTCCTGTGTTTTTACCACATAGAAAGACTTTGAAAAATGCGTGTTGGTTAATGCTTTGAGAAGCCTGGCTGCAAAACTGCCTAGTAGGTATAAAGTATGAATGCTCTTGGCATTGCCTGCTTTTACTTTCACCAACACCAGGACTATTGAGACCAGTTAAATCCGGGGACTTCTTTTGTGGGAAAAGAAGGTGAAGTTGTAACTGCATTCTCTAGACCCTGTTGCTCCAGGAAATTTATCCCAGGAGGACTCCTGTAGGGCAGTTTAATTAGCTCCAAGGTAGAGCAGTGGCAGAAAAATTGGGGCCAAATTGGTCCTTCACTCTGTATTAGATCATCTGGTCTGTCTGACTAACCATATACTCCAGGAAGAACAACTGGGTTGCCTCATACAGGGTAGGGTGATTCTTGGATACAGGTCAAATCCATTCATCTGTTACCCATACGAAGAGTAGCCTTTCTAAAACACAAGTTGGGTCCTGCCACTCCTTTGCTTAAAACTCTTTGATGAATCCACGTGACTTATAAAAAGGCGCAGTCATCTTAGAATGAAACGCAAGGCTCTCCCTTATGCTAATCTATTTTTTCTAGACTTCTCTCATCCTCTGCCGTCCCCTGTGTCCAGCCATAATTGATAGCATCTCTTTCTCTGAAATTGCTTCCTCTTTTCACAGCTCCTCGTTTCTCCAGTTGGAATGTCTGGTGGTTCTCTACCACCACTCAAGGGTCTCCTTTGAGAAGCACATCCTGGTGAGGCTCTTCCCAAGTAGAAAAATGTGCCCTCCTCTCTGTGATTCTTCTATCCCTCTGCACATGCCTTAGGATTGTGGACTTCTCTTAGTCCTAGTGTTGGAGCTTTGCAGAAATTGTACCATATTGTGGCCGTATCCTCAGCATTTGGTACAGTGTCTAGAACATAGTCAGTGCTCAGTAAGGTACGATGAGGCAGTAACTGGATGGCTATGCGTCAGACTTTGGTAGCATTCTCATGGAGGGTGTTTCAAGTGTCCCATCCTTTGACTGAGCAGGAGAGAGGCAGGTCAGATCTTTCTATGCAGCAACATGTAGAGAATCTCTTTTATTATAACAATGATCATTTCAGTGATATTCTTATTCCACAGCAGCAACTTCCTTACAGAAAAGAGACTGATGACATCTCCCACCATTCAAAAAGTCTCACCAAATATTGAACAGTGCCCAAAGAACACTCATTTGCATGGACTTGCAGGGTGCCAAGGTCTGGGACTGCAGGTTTTATGTTGAAAGGCAGCAGAGGGAAGTGGCTGAGATCAGGGACTGAGTGGAATTCTCACTCAGCTTTGCCACCCACTAGCTGTGTGACCTTGGGCAGGTTACATAAACTCTTTCCGCTCTAATTTCCCTACATATAAAAAAATGAGGATAATGATTGTACCTACTTTATCGATATCAGGAGACAAAGAAGAAATCTTTAACAATGCCTGGCGTACTGCCTACCCCAGGAAGCAATATAAAGTAATGGCCAAAAACAAAGATTTTAGGGCAGATAGATTTGGCTTTGAATTTTTGTTTTTCCCTAGTGACTAGCAGTGAGATTCTGGACAAATTGTTCATTGCCCCTAAACCTTAGTTTGACTTCTCTGTAAGTCGGAGCTAATAATTATGCCTTTTCAGCCATTGAGTGAGATAGCTCACTGAAAGCAGTTAGCAGATACTAACTACTACGTTTAAAATAAACAGCAAGGTCCCTTGCTGTCTATAGCACAGGGAACTGTATTCAATACCTTGTAATAGCCTATAATGAAAAAGAATATGGAAAGGAATATATATATGTATAACTGAATCACTATGCTGTACACCAGAAATTAACACATTATAAATCAACTATACTTCAATTTTTTAAAAAAGATTAAAAAGAGAAAGTATTCAACATGCTGCCTCCTATTGTTTTTCTGTAAGATAGCCTCTCAACAAATATCGGAGGCTAACTCTTAGTTGGGTTATTAATATAAACCTCATTCACCGTTAACTCTTTGATTAGTTCCCTCTTTTCTCCCTATCTTTATTAGGACAAATTGAGTTGAAACAAGGGGTCTTTTGCATCAACATATTGGCAATGGACCTAGAATCATGAAATGCTGTACTTGTAGACCTTTAGAACGAAAAGCCATCATCAATTTTCACTGCTTTATTTTAGACCAGTGGTTCCCAGCGGAGGGTGATTTTGCCTTAGCCCTCTTCCCTAGGGGACATCTGGCAATGTCTGGAGACTGTCACAACTGGTGGTGGAGGGGCGCTACTGGCATCCAGTGGGTGGAGGCCACAGATGCCGTCATATATCCTACGGTGTACAGGTCGGTCCCCTAAGACAAGGGATAATCTGTCCCCAAAGGTCAATAGTGATGAGGTTGAGAAACTCCATTTTAGGTTTAAGGAAACTGAAGCTAAGAGAGACTAACTGACTTGCCCATGGTTAGAGGATCTGATGACATTATTTCTGGTTCCATGTGATCTACTACAGGATACCTAAACAATCCCAGAAAGCAGGAGACTGCCCAGCATTTGGATTCCTTTCTCAGCATTCCAAACCCCATCTACCATAACATGAGAATACAGAACCCATATTTCTTCCCACACATCAGTTTTCACCCCATTGTCCCCCCTCCACCAAAACACACACGTGTGCAGTTTCATCACTGGAAAAGTAAAGCAGAGTTTGCCTTGTTCAAGCAAAGATGAATTTTCCTTCTGATCACATCCGTCTCAAACCAAGCAATTTCATTAGCACTGTGAGCCCAGACCAGAAGTAGGGTGAAAGGCGATCTAGGGCACTGTCTTTTGCTTTAGGACCAGAACCGGGCCAAGGTTCTCACGGATACTGATCATGGCTCTGGGGCAAGCAGGGTGCACAGACAATGGCAGAAACACTGTGACTACGAGAAGACAGAATAAGAGTAGGAAAGCGGGGTATGACTTGATGAACAAGCCACACAAATTCACAGGAAGTAGGCTTCATCCGTTCTAGTGTCTGTGGTTTTCTTGAATTCTCTTCAGATCTTATTCTGGGAAAAGAAAGTTATCAGGTCAATAGTGGTAATGTACTCTGTTTTGTTTTGTTTTGACTCTGTTCTACACGGGCAGAAGGAGGAGAGATACGCACTCAACGATGGGGACTAGAGAAGGAAAGAGATCCTGGAAAGGAATCCCCAATGCAATTTGGGGAGGGATGGGAGACCAGAGGAGGAAGGACCAAGTTGTGTCTTCAGAGATGCAAAAAACAAAACATTTACTAGAGGAGCGCAGACGACTTTCAGCCACTTTTCTTGGTTGACTGAAAATCGTTCCTTCTCCTCTAATATCACTAATGAAACCACACGGTGATGTCACTTCTGATCACGCTGTAATCTGAGTTGCTGATCTTGCGATAACAAGCTTCCTTTTTGCGCATTCACAGCAGAGTGACAGTGGAAAAGACCTTCAGGTTAACTGTGAGTAGGTGGAACTTGTCAAGAAAAATAACTTCACCACAACAACAACAAATGCCATGAGAGACAGATACGTCTTCGGGAGAGCAGAGGGGAAAAAAGAGCAAAGTCTGAGTACTATTACTCATGTGAAAGAAGAGTCATTTCTTTAATAGGAAGTAACCCATTCACACAAATGTAACTTTGTGGTCCCTCAGAAGTACGTAAATACTACCAAGCCGTCCACCACAGATTATCATCAAAATTTCTCGGGAAATGCCTCATTAGAGAGTCTTTATAGAAAAATATGAGTACGCATCAGTCAAACAATTTCAGAAAGATGTTCAACCCTATCTACTATCATATTAATTTCCTTCCCTTCCCTGGCTACCACATTTTGCCAAATTTAGTCTGACTTTTGAATTAAGGCCAAACATGAACCTTTTTAACCACACTCATCTTTGCAAGAGAAAGCTGTTTCCTGTTTCTAAGAGGAAGGCCTTAAATGGTCTGAAGAAAACTGTTCTCTGGCATTAAATAGTTCTTCCCAGATATCTTTATTGGATACTGGATGGAATAATTCCATCCCATAAAACTTGACAGAAAATCTTTGGGGAAAATGGGTTCAGGATTTTTAAAGCCCAGACGTTAGAAGATAATTTAACAGAGATGGATGCTCTCAAAACCACCCACATAACTTGGGTGTTCACCCTTCTCTCTCTCACGCTCTAGCCATGGTACTGTGAACCCCATGTGCCTCCCACTAAGAGAGCACCAGTGCTCACATCAGGGTTTCCAGCAGACATTGCATCAGAAAGATCCACATGTGACGTATTTTGAATTGTGAACGAGTTTCTTCTCTCTGGTCCACTGAGGTTGATCTCCATCAGTTGTTGGCCTGCTGAAGATGACGTGGCTTGGTTGTGGTTTTAGTTTACTGTGTTTTTCCAGGTTGGAGTTCCTGGTCCACCACCTCATAGACCACCCCCCATCCCCAGATAAGCTTGTTAAAAACTATGTCTCTGTCCAACCCCAGGCCTATAAATCAGAACCTCTTTGCAAGTGGGGTTCTGAAATTGATATTTTTAACCCATTTCTTAAATGACTCTTGTCTGTTTAGTAGATTGCGTAAATCTGCAGATACTAACTACTATATATAAAATAGATAAACGTTTATACTGTAGAGCACAGGGAAGTATATTCAATATCTCATAGTAACCTATAATGAAAAAGAACATGAAAATGAATATATGTATGTATGTGCATGACTGAACTATTATGCTGCACACCAGAAATTGACACAACATTGTGAACTGACTATACTTCAATTAAAAAAAAAGATTTAAAGACAAGAAAGCTTAATATACATCTTACAAATTGAGAAGGAAAGAAAAAGGATTAAGGTGGCATAGGATATTTTGGAGAAGAGGATTTCTTTGAAGAAAAAGAAAATTATACTACAAAATCATTTGTGTGTGTGTGTGTGTGTGTATGTGTGTGTGTATGTGTGTGCTTATGTACACAGCTAATTTCTTAATTGCATCCTTTATCCAGGCTCTATTCCTTACTCCCTGATTTTACTTTTTTTCCACTTAGTCTGTTTTAACATCTCTGCCAGAAGAAGAAAAGGGAAACTAACAGGAAAAATAGGTGAAATTTAAGAATTTAATATGCCCTTAAAAGTAATTTAACATTTAAAAAAATATCGATTTTGACCTTTTTAAGGCTGTGATTTGGCATTATCCAGTTTGTGTTTTGCATAGTGTCAATATGTTGAGAAATGGAAACGTAGCTAGCATTATTTTTCAGACCTCGGTTAACATTATTTACTCTATTAAAATGATGTCGTTATTTATTTAGTTATATTAAAGAAAGAGTGCATACAAAGGTACAGGTCACTTTTTAAACATATGAGAAGAAACATGAATTTTAAAAATATACCCTGTGGTTAAACCTAATCACCCTTCAATGATTTTAACACACCTTCTCTTTTTCATGCTATCAGAAGAAACTGGAGGAATTTTTTTTTAACATTTCAATATTTTGAGTCTTCCGAAAACTGCTTCTAATACAATAAGAAAGGTTCATTGTCACCAAATTCCAGTCGCAATAGCAATCTGGAATCTGCTCTCCACTGGATTTCCAACATGGGGGAGAAATAATGTTTTTTTTTTATGATGATTATGTAGACTACACAGTGATTCCCTTGACTTCGAGGCTGACATTTAATTTCCAGCCCGTTTGGATTAAAACCTAAAATTATGTTGTTATTTTAGTTTAGAATTCTTAGTCTTCTCATAATCATCATTAGTGAGATTCTTGCTTTGTTCAGAGAGTTATTGTTATAATCAGCAGTAATGATAGCTATTATTATTAACAATGCAGGCCAGACAATAAGGTTTGGACTGAATCTGATGCTCGGCGTTTGCACCACCATGGCCCCGCCATGCACAAGTGCACCTGAATGAAAGCAGCCTGGGGAGCCCGCCCAGCCTGGTCACAGTCACACAGCGTCTTGGGGAGAACCTGGCAAAATGAATTGGAAGCATCAATCAGGTAGGGAATTTGGGGGCTAGTCCTCCAGTGACTTGAGAAGAAAGACTTTTCTTGAAGGATAACAAGCTTATTCACTAGAAGGTGAAAGATCAGACTAGATGCAGAACACTCTTGGAAACCTTAATGATGGCCAGGTCAAAGTTCAGGCAGGGGTAAAACAGGGTTACGTGGGGCAAAAAAAAAACAGTCTATTTCAAAACATGGTAACAACAAGATTGTACTGTAGAGCACATGGAACTATATTCAGTATCTCATAATAACCTGTAATGGAAAAGAATCTGAAAAAGAACGTGTATATATATATGTATAACTGAATCACTTTGCTGTACACCACCTGAAATGAACACAATGTTGTAAATCAACTAAACTTCAATTTAAAAATTTTTTTCATTAAATAGAAATGGTGAGTTTGGGTCAAGTTGGGTGAAAGCCAAGAATAATGAGCATCTCCCCAGTTTGTTTTCAGGGTGAGTTGCCCCTCAAAAACTCTAGTCTTCACTCCCCATCTTTGCAGATGCAAACTTTCCTTGAGCCCTGTGTGCCCCTCTTCCAGCCTGACCCCCCCCTTAAAAGCTCATCAAAGAGTAGTGTTACCATGTTAGGTCCACCAAGGCCAGGCACAGTGCTGGGAGCCCAAGCAGAGCTGCTGTTACTCCTCCTCCACCTGCCTGCTGGTGGAGGAGGGTAGAGAGTACGTCCTGGGAGAGGTTTAGTGAGGGATGGGGTCCAGCCTCTCAACCTACGGGCACTGTCTCTGCGCTGTTTATTTTAGTCCAGTGATAACAATAATCTAAAAGTACCCTTTCTTCTTTGAAAAATTTAGAAATGTCAACTATCCTTTTAGATAGTGAATGAACATGGGGAAACACACACACACACACACAGAGCAATAATATTTATTTTATCTTATCTCCAGGGAGCTTGCTTTGAGAGGAGGGAGCTGCAGGAGATGGAGGTAAGTACCAGGTAAGCAGAAGGGACAGAGATGTGGCTTCATGAGGTGGCGGTGGGGGGCAGAAGGAAAAGAATCCAGCTTGTAACGAACACTGTATGCTGGGTTAATGGACTGTATGCTTTTAAAAAATTTTTTTAAATTATTTTTTTAAATGAAGGTACTAGGGATTGAACCCAGGACCTTGTGCATGCTAAGCACTCGCTCTACCACTGAGCTATACACCGCCACCTCATTTTCCCCTTTTCAAAACAAAAGTGAGGACTAAGTAACGGGTGACAAGTGACATGTACTCACAGTATCAGGACACGGAGTGCTGGCCCCACACCACCGTGACCTCTGTTAGGGCTTGTTTTCCACAGATCACTTCGCCCATCTATACCTTCCGTTTTCTCATCTGCAAAATGTGTTTAATCATACTAACATGTTTCCCAGGGAAGTAATGTGATACGTTAATATTTGGGAAGCCCTTGGAGATCTGAGGCTAAAAGGTACATTACACAAAGTAGTGTTCACGGCTCTCCTCCCCACCCCCCAACCATCGCAATGCCCCCATCATATACTTATTTTTGCAAAGTTCATGTAAATGATTCCAGGCTGTTTTCTTGAAGATAAATTAATGCCTGTGGTATTTCTCCAGAAGAACCTGACATAATCATCACAAAATTTAAAAAATTAAGAATAAAAGGAGTCACAGTGACATCCAGCGAAGGCTAAGGTATTTAAAAACCCGTAAGAAAACAGATTTCAGTTCTAGGCTCTTATGGGGTTATTATAAGCAACAGTGAGTAATAATGATTACAAAAAATGAGGAGAAATACATTGACAGTGTCATTTGAAAACAATTGTGTTAAGAGGCTTTTTACACACATTTTACACAGTGTGGATATCCAAAATGGGTTTTAGACGATATTAAGAGGATTGTTTTCAAGGTATTAAATCCACAAAGAGCAAGGATGAAAGATACAGTGAATTGGCCAGCCTAGAGAATCCAGCCCAGGAAACAGATTGAGCTACAGAAGGATCCTCTCTGGACTTGAAGGAGTTCAAACATCTTTAAACACTAAAGTGATTCCTGTTACACATATCCAACTTCAAATGTGTTCTCTGTTCCCCTCCAGCTGCTTGTCTCCACATGTGTGAACTCCTGGTATTGGAAGTGAATGACACTTGATTGTCATTGATCGGAGTGGCAAAAAGTGTGGGCAACTCAGTTCCTCTTTTCTAAAACTTGAGTGACATTCTTCTGCCTCTCCCTCCCTCCCACCTCAAACCAGTTCCTCTTTTGGTCCTCCGGATTTTAGTGAACATGACGGTCATCTTCCTGGTCAACCAGATGTAAAACCACAGCATTCCTCTGCCTTCACCATGACGCTACCTGTCACATCTAACGCGTCACTACACTTCTTGAAGCACGTGGGAACTGAACACCCACATGAACCCCTGGGAGATCTTGTTCTGATGCATATGCCGATTCTGTCGGTCAGGGATGGAACCTGAGACTCTGCATCTCTCACGAACTTGCCAAGGATGCCCAGGTTGGTGGGGCATGGACCACATTATGAATAGCAAGGCATAACTTTTGTTTCCAGCAAGAGGATGGCTTTCTGTTGATATAACTCTCTCCTTTCTGACCTTTTTTAAAGAAACTCCCAGCCCAGGTGGGACTGAACTGACAATCGCAAGCATATCATGCTTTGAATTAATTTTTTTAAAGGAATAAAACAAGGAACATCATGAGATACAAACTCTAAGCAACTGGTCAGCAAACGAATCTTCTCCATCCATCATTTCCGGTCTGACAGCTGTTTGCATACTATACTTAGCATGCTTCCCCACTCTTGTAGGCTTGTTTGGTCATCGTTTATTTCTTCAACCAATATTCTTTGAGGGTCCACTATGTGTGAGACACTAAAGTACACTCAGTGAATGAAAACAATAAAATAATACGATTTCCCACCATCCATAGCCGGCAATCTTCCATAGGAAAGAGACAAGTAAGCAAAGAAATGCAGGTGGAGCTCACATTTTCCTGTGCCCAGAATGCTCTCGTCACTGTTCTGAATTCCTTTTTCCCACCTCCAAACCGTCACTGTCACTCACACCACTGAACTATATTTTGTGATTCTCTAATACAAGTCACAATTGTAATCCTTAGAAATGTTGCACTGTCCATGATCCAATTCTGATATGTTTTCAAAAGTTGTGTTATAAAAATGGTTCCAAGACGAGGGGTTATGATTTTGAGTCTGGATTATTTTAAGGTTCACAAGGACTGAAAATTCAAAAGCAGCTATGACTCTAAATAAACGAAAGGAAAACTAAAAATCACTGATAAAGTGTAGTCAGTAACACCCAGCAGTAGTAGTCCTGCTAAGACGTGAATTCGAATGTAACAGGGTTGGCGATTGGCTTCCATCCCTGTCACAGTCCCTATTGTCAACCAGAGTCTCCTGGAGGAGCCGATGGGCGCATGTGGAGACTAGGGTCGGGGGAAAGCGCAGTGTCTTGCGGAGTTTTGGGGAAGAAGCACAGGGCCGGGGACCCCCAGTTCTTCCCAGCTCCACTTCTTCAGTGTAGGATCTTTTTACTACTCAGAAGATTGCTGGATGTTTCAGTCAGCCCCTGGATCCAGAAACATCCCCATGTAATCTACCACTAGTTGGCGCTAACTGTAACCAGGAGGATTTAGGATCACACAGATCAGAAACCATGGACAGAGACTCACAGACATAGAAAACAAACTTATGGTTACTAGTGGGGAAAGGGGTGGGAGGGATAATTGGGAGTTCAAGATTCCCAAATGGACAGGAGAAAAAATTTAAAATATTTACAGAAGGAAGGAAAAAATGAAAGAGATGTCCAAAGGGGCACAACTACTATTTACAGGAGCCAAGACATGGAAACAACCTAAATGTCCATCGACAGATGACTGGATAAAGAAGTGGTACATATATACAATGGAATACTATTCAGCCATAAAAATAATAAAATAACACCATTCACAGCGACATGGATGGGCATGGAGATTGTCATTCTAAGTGAAGTAAGCCAGAAAGAGAAAGAAAAATACCATATGATATCTCTTGTATGTGGAATCTAAAAAAAAGACACAAATGAGCTTATTTACAAAACAGAAACAGACTCAGACATAGAAAACAAACTTATGGTTACCGAAGGGGGAAAGAGTGGGAAGGGATAAATTAGGAGTTCCGGATTTATAGATACTAACTAGTATATATAAAATAGATAGACAAGTTTATACTGTATAGCACAGGAAACTAAATTCAATATCTTATAATAACCTATGATGAAAAATAGTATGAAAATGAATATAGATATGTATATGTATGACTGAAGCATTATGCTGTACACTAGAAATTGACACAACATTGCAAACTGATTATACTTCAATGTAAAAAAAATGGGAAGAGAAAATAAAGAAATTGCAGACAACACCGGAAACACGCAGGTTGCACAACTGGTTTCTTTGACATCGCAATGATATCACCCCATGTTTTGCACACTTGGAGTTGACTCTGTTGGATTCCACTGTGCCTCTTACCTCTACTGATGGCATTTCTCTTTCTACCGTATTTGTCCAGAGCTCATTCATTTTATCTCCTTTTCACTTATTTTACGTAAAATCCCAGAACCATTCAAATAAAAGTAGCTTTATCTCTGTGAATTCCTGATCAAGGCAACCCAATATCCAGTAACACTCTGCTAATGCACCTCACTAGGCCATCACAAATCATAATACAATATAAAACAAAGTGTTTACAATGTGCCAGACATTATCCTAAATGTTCTACAGGAATTGGCTTATTTAGTCCTTACAGCAACCTTAGGGGCCCTTTGTTACTATCATTCCTGTATTACAAATGAGGAATGTAAGGCACAGGGAAGTTAAGTAATTTGTCCAAGGTCACACAGCAGGTAACTCTCAGAGCTAGGATTCAAACCTACACAGTCTAGCTCTGGAGTTCAGACTCTGTACTGTCCTTCAATCATGAAGACTCTCCAGGCCTTGCTAGACTGTGTTTAGATGTTATTCTAGAGGCAATATGGAGTCATTGATGGGTTTTCTGAGACAGATGAGATCAGATCAAATACCTGAAGAAAATGGAGAGGAGTTGGAAGATGCAAGGTAAATCCTGAAGGTAGAATCAGCAGGGCTCATTGGTGGAATGAAAACAGTAGGAGGGTGAAATTAGCAACCTTTTGTTCGCCTGAATAAAAACTGTGGCCCCATTTCTTCTTTAATGCATAGTAGCTGGGGACGAAATTGCTGGATTTCCTGAGCAATCATTTCTACTTTGCAAACTCTTTGTGGCTAAGAGCCTGGGCCCTGGAATCAGACAGGCTATGGTACAAATTCCTGTTATAGTAACAGCCGACATTTGATGGCGTGTCACTGAGGCTCTATGGTAGTGTTTACAGGAATTATGACGTTTAATTTTCATAATAATCCTGAGGGAGATACTGCTATTGTCTTCCGATGAAAAAAAATCTGAATTCTCAGATTGGTTAAAAGGTGCATCCAGGGTTATACTGCTAGGGTATGGAACAGAGATTCAAAAAAAAAATATTACCTAATTTAAGAAGCTGTTTTAGCCCATTGTCAGACTGCCAGATCTGATACTTATCAGTTGTCATATGTTTGGCATTTCATTTAAAATCCCTTAACTTCTGTCTCCCTCCTCTGAAAATGGGCTTGTCACGTAACCTCCTTCATTGTCACGTGATGACGGAAAATAAACAATGGACGGAGAGCTATGTCATGCATTCAAAAAATTAAAAACTCGACTAATAAAAGATGCTCATAATGTTTTACTTCTTCCAATAGGGTGATGGCACTGGAGAGAAGCTGGAATTTGCCAGACAGATGTTGGAGGTAGAATCAGCAGGGCTGGCTGATGGATTGAAAATGGCAGGAAGCTGAAGCTAATTCTCTTCTGTTTTTCCAAATGAAAACTGTGAGTCCCTTTTTTCTCAAATGTAAACGTGAATTTCCTTCCAGATGCATTTTTTACTTTATGGAGGTGTGCCATGGTTCCAGACACACAAGAATTGCTTTTCAAATGTTTGTCACCAGCCTCCTTTTTCAGGGGTTTCTTAAATAAATTCTGCAATAGTTGTGGGTTGGAGATTTGGGAGTCTGCTCATAATAAAAGAGATCCCCTAAAGCTTAATTCGTCGAGATTTGCAGGTACTAACTAATTTATATGAAACAGATAAACAACAAGTTCATACTGTACAGCACAGGAACTATATTCAATATCTTGTAGTAACTTATGGTGAAAAAGAATATGAAAATGAATATATGTATGTTCATGTATGACTAAAGCATTATGCTGTACACCAGAAATTGACACATTGTAAACTGACTATTCATATATATATATGTGTGTGTGTGTATGTATATATATAAACAACAACAAAAAGAACTGAGGTGTGATAGCCCTCTGCCTTTAGGTGATGGTCAGACGTCCTCATTTCTTCCTGGATTAAATGTCTGTGTAAACAGAAAAGCTATGTTTCTGAGTCTGTGATCTTATTTCCACAACTGTAAAAACAGTTAAATGTAACAATGTCAGAAAACCATTTCCATGTTGCACTTTTTCAGTATTAATTCGCTACTATCACTCTTGGTTACAATACTAGTAGTAGCTTTCATGCTACTAGTAGTATTAGCTTCATGACTAATCAGGTTGTAGGGTTAGTGAGCAAACTTTAAAAGAGAGGACAGATTGCGATTCCAAGCCGTCGAGTGAGTGGCTCACAATCGTGAAAGAAGATACTGGCATAACTAGGTTGCAGAATGATGAATGGAAGCCTGACTCCTGTTCTCTGTGTATTAAACAATGAATTCTAATAAAAGAACTCTTAATCGCTGGCTGCATAATGACATCCTCACCAATACTGTTAATTGCAAAACAGCCTCCGTGTGTTTGCCCGTAGCTGTTCATCCTCACGGCGAGGTTTACGTTGTTTCTCTTTCAGCTTTAAACTCCCATCATTCGTCCCTCCATTCATTGATGGAGCAGGTGCTTCCGAAGCCTGCGTGCTGTTTCAGGCACTATGCTTAGTACTGGAAACCAGAAACCAGTAAGTCACTGTCCCTCACACAAAAAAAGCCGAACCCCTCAGTGTCTGTGACACATGATACATTTCTCAGTTGCCGTTTCTTTTTATCGGTAACATTTAAAAGTAGCCCCAAGTGCTTACAACAACTGACCCACTTCATTCATTTATTTATTTGGTTAGTCAGTAAATTTTTATGGAGAGCGCATTATATGCTATGAGGATGCAGTGATAAATGAGACAAATATAATCCCTCTCTCATGTGCCTTGTATTTTCTTGTAAAATATATTAAAAACAAACAAAATAATGACAGACTATGATAAACACTATGAAAGACACAAATATGAGGAAGATGATAATAATCATTAAAATGGGGGGACCTATTTTAGAGAGGATGGCTAGTGAAGGGGCTTTTGGAGTGCCATTTAGTCTGAAATCTGGAACATGAGGAGAAATTCGCCATGTGAGGAGTGTGAAACTCAGTTCAGTAAAATAGCAGAGCATGAGACCTTGAGTCAAGAAAGTGCTAAGAGTTTTTCTTAAGCAGAAAAGAGACATGATCAGATTTGGTTTTTAAGACTGAAATGTTGGCTGCTGTGATAGAATAGGTTGGAGGAGGGGCAAGAATGAAAACTGGGAAACTTTTGCTTGGTTGGAAGATGATTGGGCAAGAGAAGATGGGGGCTGGTGGTCAGGGTGGTGGCAACCGACATGGACAGGAGAGGAAAGATGCAGGTAGATACTGGAGGTAGAATCAGTGAGACATGCTGGGGATTGAAAACAGCATGAAGGTGAAATTAACAGTCCAGAATATTGTCCAAGTTCCCAGCTTGTAAAATTGGATGATTATTCTTTTCATTGACTGAGGGGAACCCTGGGTGATGGGAGGCAGGTTTTGAGGGGAGAAAATAGAAATTGAATACAAAGGAAGAGAACATCTAAAAGCATCCTTCCTATTTATAATGTAGAAATTCTATATTTTATATCTGTTATATACATACACACACACATATATATACAGAAATGGGAAGAGCAGGGTCTCTGAAAGAATATTTTGACCTCGTTCTAAAAGTAAGATGCATGACAGAAAAAAATATCTCTGCTACTCTAGGATAATATCGTCACAGAACATCTTGCTTGGGATGGGATTGATTTCAAATATTCCCCTGAGGCTTAAATCTCCTCTGTGACATCCCTGCCCATGGGATCACGCAGTCTCTGAACAGGCAGTTACAGAGGATGCTAGGTTGCAGTGATAGCTAATTCTTACACGACACTTAGCACGTGTCAGGCACGCTTGCAAAAAGCTAACAAAAACAAGATCTGCTTGTCAAACATTTCTCCTAATACTCATTAGGAGTCTGTTTCCCATTCTAATCCTTTATTAATTTAATCTTCAGGGCCTCCATGAACATGGTATGCTGGGCAGGGGCCTTGTAGGTCTTGGAAGTTTTCCTTGTCCTCATCCTGGCTCACTCACCCTCTTTGTATTGAAGATTTCCCCCCACCTCCTGTTGGTCACTAACAAGATTGGATGAGATGAACTTTGAACTCCTTTCCAGTTCTAAATGTCTACAATTCCAAAATGTGTATCTTCACTTTTAAATGAATGAAGGACTATCTGTAAGCTGTGAGAGAATGAAACTGGGGAAGAACTGAAATAATCCAAACTTATATTCCCTGTGTGTAAAATTTTGTAGCCCTATAATGATTAATGGAATTCTTAGTCTTTTTTGAAGGACCGAAGTGCCATTCACTTCTGTACTCTTTCTGATTTTGTGGACCCGAATCCAGGTTGAGTATATTGTCTACTGTGACATAAAATATCTATTTTTCAGGGGTCCACGTGATGCATGCTTTCCTGAGTTCTAAGGAAAGTTTATCTTTATAGACAAAAATGTATATTCCATACTTGTTTCAAGTGTCATGCTCAAGTTGAATGTTATCCCAGGAGAACCACTGATGGAGAAGGGGTAACACAGAAACTAGCCAGGACACTGCAGGGTGAAGGTGCTCTTCCATGTCCTCACCCTCATCTGCTACTTCATCAACAACAGAGGAGACGTATGATAAATGATACCCAGAAAGATAACCTGGTGTGTAGGGACTGAACATGCGAACCACAAACGACTGCCATGATTTATGCCACTAATGAGGTATCTGAAAAATGCTCTCACCCTGACTCCACAAGGCCCTCTCTCCACTCTCTCTGCCGGTGGTGAGGACATACATAAGGCATCTTCAAATTCAGTTCTCATTGGCCTAAAGCCAGGGTGGGACTGAGACTGTGGGTAGGTCTTCTCATCATCGGTCGATGGAGGGAAACTCCAACAGGAACACAGCAAGTTTCCCTTTTCCACTTTACCACCAGGGCACTCAGAGCCCAACTCTAATTAGCAGGTCATCTCAGATGCCCCAAAACACTTACAACTTGAGTCCAGATAGTCCTATTTTATCTATGGTTATTTTCTAATTGATACTGACTATCTCTTAACCCATGGGCTGCACTCAGTCTGGGAGAAAGGCTGAGTGAGATCCTTTCTTATGAGCCTGTGAGTTTCTGTTCCCACCAACGGAGTAGCATGTTTACCAGGAGGTGGTTATATTTGATCCCACACTAGTTCACGCCAGCTGTGTTAGAGCTATTATTACAATACACACTTTAATGAAAAATTCTATAAACTCTGAACTATTAGTGCAAAAAGAAATAGAATCATGTCTATGAGAACAAAGTTGTATGCCTTAGAATGATTCAGTATGTTGAGTTGCTGAAAATAATGATGTAGAATTAGGCATGAGAGAGGCAAATGGAAAAGATGGGGGGTGGGGATGGGAAATTAATTTTCTAGAAGGATTCCACATTCTGATTGCTTTGAAGATGTCTAGCTCTTCCTTTGTTTTAAGGAAGCCAACACTTGAAATTGCAGCCAGTGGTGGATTAAGAGTGTGACCATGTATTCAGAAAAAGATATTTATCCTACATCCAAATATTGGTGAACAAATGTATATTTATACATTTAAGGTAAAATGGAATGATTAAGGTGTACATCTCTTATTTAGAATTTCCTACATTACCTGATTTTTTTTCAATGAACCAACTAGTATAACAGATAATGGAGTATATACCATAAAAATGCAATTCTAATAAAAAAAATGAGTAGGAGGGATATAAATCTAAAAATACATAGAAAGAAATAAAAATTAATACACAAGTTCTTAAAGAGTCCAATATCAATATTTCAATTTGGCCAAATTAACCTGGTACTAAAGTGATGAGGTGAGTATATGGTACCCATATTCACTTACTGTGGGGCTACTTTAGAGAAGACTGTCTTGCTATAGCTAACACAAGGTCACAGAGTATGGGTGATCTGAAGACAGGCTCAGAGCTGCAACGTCAGATGCCTTCGGAGACTGACTGCAGCAGGTTGCTATGGTAATGGAAAGATCCTGGAGTCTGGAGTTAGCCAGACATAGCTGCATCACCAGTCAGAGTGCCCTCTTGGACAAGTCATTCAACCTTTTGGAGCCTCCATGTCCTCACCTGTGAAGTGGGACCAGTAATTCCTCTCTCACATACCTGTCGGGGGTATTAAGCACAATACTGTATGCGCAAGTATCTGGCAAGCTCATGGTCTTCAGACACTCCTGTTGGAAGTCTTCCTTCCTGTTTTCCCAAATGCAAAAATTAGCATTTGGGGTTATTGACTAGATATATACAAACATCCAAGTGAGCACCCTGTTGTTTTAACATCAGAATTTGATTATTCTCTACACGTAAACATTACATGACAGACACACAGCAGCTGCGGGCCCTTTAGTACATCACAATACTTAAAATTCAGAACTCTTTGGAATGACGGTAAAGATCTCTCTTGATGACTGTTGCTTTTCATTCACTCCCATGATGATGCAGAGATTCTTGGCTTATCAACCAACTCAGACACGAAAGCTCAAAGGCCTTCTGCTTTTATTCTCTGTCTCCATGGGTAAGCGTGGCAAATTGAGACACAAGTTCCACGTGGGGGCTTAGGCTCAGCCTGGGTGCCCACAGTCACCGGGCAATATTTCAATGTGTCCGTTTTTACCAATCCGACACTCACCCACCACCTTCTTTATTTTTTCTTTAAAATATATATATATATTTTTATATATATTTTATATATATTTTAATATATATATTATATATATTTTATATATTTTTTATATATATTTTAATATATATATATTTTTTTTTTGCAGGGAGAGGTGATTAGGTTTGTTTATTGAAGGGAGGTACTGGGGATTGAACCCAGGACCTTGCACATGCTAAGCAAGCGCTCTACCACTGAGCTCTACCCTCCCCCACCCACCACCTTCTTTAAAATGAATCTGGAATTGCCCCTTAAGTGGAGAAACAATGCTTTCCAAAGGCCCATTGATATAACTTCAGGGGGTACTCTGTTCTCTGGGCTGTGCTAAATCTAGGCCAGTCTACCGCTTCGAGTAGTTGACAAATTTCTACTGTTGCTTCCTTTTTGTTCTGTTTCCCATGAAGTTTAAAATAAACAATTAACCTATTTCCACCACCGTGTTGGGTATTGATTTAATTTAGCATGTGTTATTCATCTGCATGCCTCACAACGGTTGCTTAATTGTCTAAATCTTCCCCGTGTAGAGGGTGCTGCCTATAGACTCTCTTTCCACGGAACACTCTGAGCAGAGTGTGGCTGACTATTTCCATAACATCTGTCTTTTCTCCTAAAGAGCAGATTAACAATTATGCTTCTCTGAAAGGTGTGTGTGTGCCTGCTCACACGCGCACGGGAGCGTGGGGCTCTGTGCGTTGAGGGGAGGTATCTGCTTTTTGTGCAATTCATTTTCTTTCTTTTTTTTTTTCTATTTCTTTTTAAAAAAAATTGAGGGGTGGGTAATTAGGTTAATTTATTTATTTATATTTAATGAAGTTACTGGGGATTGAACCCAGGACCTCGTGCATGTTACGCACAAGCTCTAACACTGAGCTCTACCCGCCTTGCAATTCATTTTCTGGTACCGGAGTTTGCAGTCCTATCCCCAGGTCAGAGATTTTGCTTGTCCCCACCATGCAGCTGGCAGGATTGCCCTTTTGCTGTGCTACAGAATGCCACCAAAGGCCCCATGATTCCCATGAAACGTGGTTAGCTGCGAAGGAGGCAGCATATGAAACCCGCTCCTCTTGCCATTCACCCCCAGTGTTTCTCTCTCTCTCTCTCTCTCTCTCTCTCTCACAGACACATGTACACAAAGCTCCTTTCAATTGTGTTAAGCAGTAAAGCAGGAGGATTTTTTAAATTAGTGTTTTGTTTTGGCAATGGTTGCTGATGTGTTCATGTAATACAGTTTTAATCAAATCCCCAAAGCTGAAGACCTTTCAGCGTATCTTAGGCTGCACTGTGCACGGCTTATTCGACTCCAAGTGGCCACCAGGGAGGTACAATTAGCTGTTCCCATGGAGAAGTTTGTTATAGTAATAAATAATAAGAAGCATAGGTAGTGATGGAATCAATTAAAGATATTTTTGACCCTCTAATGGTTTATGGGAATGCTAAATAATTGACAACAACAAGTTTTGGACTCCGTCTTCTATCTGCACGTCTCCTACCGAAACACTGACCAGGCACCCAGCAGTGTCTGAGGTCACTGCTTCTACTTTCTTAAAAGAAGCCGCGTTGTCCAGGGTTCGGTTTGAAAGACCATGGCAGCCCACCCAGCACCAGGCTGATTTTGAGAAGGTTAAAACTCTGCTGTAAATATTTGCTGCAGGCGGAAACCTAACATATGAAGCAGGAGAACAAATTGTGTTATCAGTTTCAAAAACAATCTGTTTTGCCGTTCATTTATTTATTTTTTTAAAGCAGTGTAAAACAGAACAATAGAAGTTGACTGGCTGGGACGGCTTTGTGCTTTGTCTCTGGCTTCCCACAGCTTGGATGTTAAAAGAGAAATTTGGCACCTGGGACATTGGTAAAGTGCCCTAAACGCTTTTGGCATCTTGACAGGGGGAAAAAAAATCAAAATGGTCAGGCCACCTTGGTTTGAGATTGGTGCGTGTGTGCTCACAAGTCGCTTTATAAATAAACTCTCAGAAGGAAATCAGGTGGATGGGTTCACTGTGTGTGTCCGGGATGAATTGATCATGCCACACATCACCTGAAGCAGGTCCGTGATCCGCGAACTTAGCAAGATTTATATGAAGAGACACAATGGTTCCTTCAAAGTTATTAGGTAAGTGACATCTGGCCTCAACGCCAGTGTGGATATCCATGGGAATTTGTCAGGCTCAAATGCGGGTGAAATAAAGCTTAAATCACATGATTGTGATTTGATTATGAAAAGCCATTCTATCGGATGCTCTATTCTACAAATGTTATGATAATTGTAAAAACACACTGGGTGGATCGGTCTACCTGCTCTTCCCTGAGGGTCTCTGAAGTCGACTTGAGCACTGCAGGAGCAACAGAAGCCACCTCCAGGGGCGGCTGGTTTGTGAAACTTCTAAACGCATGTTAATTACCCCCGACGTTTTACTATAATGGCACCATTTACTTTAGCAGGGATTGGCAAACTACAGACTGTGGGCCAAATCCCGCCCACTGCTTGTTTTTGTAAATAAAGTTGTATTAAAACAGTGACATTCATTCACTTATGGTCTATGACTTTCATGGTATAATGGCAGAACTGAGTAGTTGCAGCCGTGGTGGTACCTATGACCGACAAAGCTGAATGTATTTACTTTCACTAGCCTTTCACAGAAATACATTTGCCAACCCCTGACTTCTGATGGTTTAAAATTTACCTGTTATCCTCACCATCTTCTCTGGAGAGGAAATTTTTTTGTCTCACCCCTCCCATCCCTATTTTTCAGACCGGAAGACTGGAAGGCAAGGAATCTGAGGCTGATCAGGTGACCAAAGAGGAGAGTTCAAGGATTTCTAGTTCTTTTCTGACCACAGCTGATGATCAAGATCTTCATCAGTTGCTGAACAGAGTGACCTGGGAGACAGAGGATACAGCTTGTTAGAAGGATCTGGCCCATTGCCTCAACTTAGTGAGAAGTCACCTGGAAGTTTATCAGGAAGGTGAGGAACTCCAAAGGGTAAGAGTGGAGGTCAATCTAGAAGCAAAACTGAAGAGTGAAAAAAGTAGATTGGTTCTAGAATTCAGAAGGAGTAAGAAATAGAACAGGATCAGAGCAAAAGATTCCAAAGAAATTGTTTGAATGTTGGAGGAGTGTCTGGAATCCCTTTTCACTGATGATGGCTCCTTGGTGGTTGTCCTGTGGCGGGTGGAGAGCTTTTGCATTTCCACAGTAGCTATTGTCTACAGGAAAATGAGGGCTGGGACCTTCCTCCTTTGCCACATACAGGATGAGCTGCAGAGAGCTGGTGAAAATGGTGAGAGAATGAGACCCAGAAAGGTGGTCTTTTTTTCACTCTGAGCCAGGAAATCACTGAACTTTCACCCACACAGTTTGAACACATCGACCCCACCAGTGGTTTGGTTTGGTTTTTGAGTGTTTGGGTCCAAAGTATGTAATGGTACATATTCTAAAATTGTCTCATTTGACAATTTCTACATCTTTTCTAACTAGGTAGGAATTAGTAAATGTGAGTTGGGGTTAAGATTCCTCCACTTACAAAAGGAGGTCTGGCACTGGTTTTTATTATTGAAAGTTACTTAATAAACAGAGAAAAAAATAGAATTATAGGCAGAGAATGGAATGAGTAGCTTGGTTCTTCCTTTCTTGAGATTCAGAAGGCTGAAGGCACCTGGTCTCCAGGCTCCAGCTCCTCTGCACGTCCTGTCATCTGGATTCACCATCCCCTCCTCCCTCCCCCAGAATGAACTCCCCTTGTGCCTAAATGTCTTCTTCTATATGTCTTAGCCTTGAATCAGTTCTTCCTGGTGTCTCCTTTCACTCCCCAGGCAGAGAAGGTTGGGTCTTCCTGTAATTTGATTCCATCTCACTCCTTGCTTCTTATTGTAGAGCCTTCTTTGTGTTCTTATAATTATTAACTTATTTCTCTCCTAGACTGTAAGCTCTGGGAGAGATTACTCACTGCTGGTGTCATCACAATGTAGTGGATACCCAACTCTGAAGACTCCATTATGAGACTGGATCTTTAGCTTAAAGACCAAAGAATCTGCAGAAAGATGTTATGAATTTGAGTTCCTCTTGGTTGGATAATCTTTCTAGATCTGTGATAGGGTTGGTGAAGGCAATAGGACCAATATTTATTGATCAGCATCTTTGCGTAGACATTGTACCTTGACTTCAAGAGCATTATCTCATTTAAGCATCTCAACAAGCCAATGTGATTGGGGTACCCATGATTGCACTGTTACAGAACAGGTCTAAAGAGGTTAAGTGGCAACCAGGGCCATACTGCCAGGAAGGAGGGGAGCCAAAATCTGAATCCAAGCCAAACATTTATACAGTCCAGCTTTTCTCAACTACTCCATGTGACTTTTAGTAAATGGCTCTTTTTAGATGAGTATCAGGGAAAGTCAACAATTTTCTCGGTCATTTCTTTCTTCTCATTCCTTCATTCCTCCATTTTAAACAAAAATTTATTTGTTCCTTTTCTATTGACAAAACCTGAGACTGATCACAGTTATCTATAAGCACTCTTTGTCCTATGACCAAAAAGTTGTTGACTTCTGCTTTCTTTGCTGAAACTAACATATTTATTTCTCATTATACTTCTTACCACTCAAGACCATGCATTTTCAACCACCTAAAGTGCTTGCAAACTCATAATTAGCTTTTGTGTAAACATTTAAGGGTTTTATTTTCCTTTTAGAAAGGGGTGTTAATTGAGACTTGAGTGGGGATTTTGGCACATTGGATCTTAACTTTTTTTAAGGTGACTTTTTAAAAAGCAACAACCCACATACTTTTGATAGATCATCAATAGGAATATGGCTCTCCAAAGTCC
Source organism: Vicugna pacos (assembly GCF_048564905.1). Lineage (NCBI taxonomy): Eukaryota > Metazoa > Chordata > Mammalia > Artiodactyla > Camelidae > Vicugna > Vicugna pacos. The sequence goes on from NC_132987.1 coordinate 6,541,596, forward strand.
TCATCCCTACCCAGTGTTCTATAAAATTAGTAGAAGATTAGATAAAATTATTAATCAAGGAAATGAAAATGGGAAAAGTAGGTCTTCGCTCTAAGTTGTTTTGCCTTTATCGTTTATCTAAGAACTCAGAGATATACCTGTCAAGGAACTCTCCTGCGGCCTTGGCATGAACCGATATTTAATCTTTAAAATTAGAGCCTGAAGAAGGAAATACCGTTCTTGAGAATCAAGACAAATATGAAGTCGAAATTATCTTTGAATATGACATTTAATTTTTAAGAATCTGTGCTACCTAGTCATCCGTATCTACTATTCTGCTAACATTGTGAAGATAATCTTTCTCAAGGAACCAGGCATGAGTTTTTGTCCTTCAAGGTGTGAGTTTTTACCCGTATTTCCATATTCTTTCAGTCTCCTGTATGACACACACTTTATGCCAGCAGGTTCAGAACGTCTGAATCACCATCTGATTTTGAAGAGTCACCTGGTCAACCAGGAGCCTGGCACTCCTGTTTCCAACTCTGTTCCTGAGTCCAGGATTCTGCACTGCTTGTCGTATGCCTGCCTCCTCAGCCTTATCTTGTATGACTCCCTTTCTGTATTATCTTCCAGCGACATGAACAAAGGAGAACTGTTCAGACAGATTGTTCTATTTTATGCCTTTTCACATTCTGCTCCCTTTTCACCAAACTCCACTCTCTTTCTCTTCCTCATTATTCTTTAAAACAATGCTTAGATATTGTTTCTCTCTATGAAGCCCACCTCAATGCCTCACGTCAGATGAAGTGAATTCCTCCCTCCTGTAAGCTACTTCAGCCCCTTCCTCACATTTCTTGTGTTGCACGGATCACACTGTCCAGCAATTGTTTAATGTCCATCTGTTCAAAGGGTAAATGCAACGACCTTCCTTTATCCCTAGTCCTTAGCTTAAGAGCACGTATGTATCTTTGTTGGTTGATCTTCCTACCCCAGGCATGTATTGAACTGAACTGATGGATAGATAAACACAAACTATCTGGTTCCTGGGAGATCAAACACAAAGCCCGAACCTTCTAACCTGCCAAGACAGTTTAAAATTTCAATATAGTTTGTCGTTAGGTCTATGAGAGTTGCTTTTGTTGACTTCTACAAAGTAGACTGTTGGGCTGAGATTATTGGTGGTTGTGATTAGGTGATAGAGTGAAGTTCAATTTTTTAATGGCTGAATTTCAATCAGATGTATCAATGTTTTGGAGCCAAAGGCCAAAACTTATATTTTAAAAAACTGATACAATCTAGTATCTGCAAAACGAACAACAACACACAAGTCCCTCCTTCTAATGAGTCACTTGAATATAAAATCAACTGTAATTCAAGAAACCAAAAACACTGAGAGGGGTGAGCTTTGTCGGACTGGACCAACTTGTTTTACTTGTTATGGACAAAGAAAGGACTGATTAGGTCCCGGGGTACAGAAGTCATGCTTTGGGTTACAAGGAGCATCCTGTGTCTCCCCCTGCTGGTGGGTGGGATAACTAAGTGGAACAGCCCCCAGGAGCCTGAACCTCCATGACCTCAGAGCTTTGTATCATCCCGTCAACTGGCCTCTGGGAACTCTGAATAGGGAAGGTTGATCAAGAGTTCATGCCAGGATACTTTATTTCATCCTCAGCTTTGTAACTCTGGTTAATTAGCATCTTGCTTTTCTTAACAATTCTAACTTCACATCCCATTGAAATAAACCATTAAAAAACCCACTTTTTGCATATTTTAATTCCAGGCTATAACTACATTTCAATTAGATTAAAATTGTTTTTAAAAAGGTTGTGTTTGAAAATAATCCCAAGTGTTACCACAAGGGATACCATTTCCTCTCATCTTCAAAGGACTGTTTTAGTTCACCAGTAAATTTGGAAATACGAAAAGAGAAAAGTAATTCTTATAAACAGCAGCACTGTATAAAGTGAATCCACAGAAAGTGTGGGCAAAAAAAAAGATTTTTCCAAAATTTGTTTGTATCACTCTGTCACCTTTATTTGGTGATTGTATATCTGAAAGACTCAAATTCCAAAAGAATTTGAAAAGGCTTTTTATTGTGAGTATTTATGCGAGTATTCACGGCAAGGACTAAGCAAAGCCAAGAGCCCACAATGAAGATATTGTATGATAGATGGTTTACAAACCAGAAAGTGCTCTTATTCAATGGTGACAGCTAAAAATAAAAACCCAAACCTTGCTATTATCAGCTGAGAAGCGAAAACTATACAACAAAAGTGAGGGAAAAGGAGAAGGAAAAAATAAAAGTGAGTAGAAGTGTGGATTCTCGTATCTAAGATTAGATATGAGAACCAACAATGAGACACCAAGAAGTCAATGCAATAGTGAGCAAAAAAAAAAAAAAAAAAGTAATATAAGGAAAAAGAGAGAAATGCACTATTTCCATTTGATACTAATGGTTACCTTGTGCTCATTATATTTTGTCTGCCATGGTAGGGAACAGTGTTATGTCTTTTAAGGAGAGTTTGGTTAAAAATAATATAAAATTTTAAATGTATTAATTTGCAAATATTCATTGAGTGTTGTGTGGTGTGTTAATTCCTTAAACAATTCCAAAGTGTCAGTAGCTTAATGCAAGGACTCAGCTGTTGCTTGTGTTCCAGTCCAGTGCCAGTCATTCTGGGACCCATGCTCCTTCTCCCTTAAGGTGCCACCATCTATAACAAATGGCTTCCAAGTTTGCTGGACAGGAAGAGAGAGGAAGCTCACTCATGAAAGATTTTTACAGACCAGCCCTACAAGTGGCTTACAATCCTTCTGCCCACATTCCATTGACCATAAATCAGTCACATGACTCCAATCTAACTGCCAGAGGGTTTCTGGAAAATACTGTCTTCCTACTATCTAGAGAAAATGATAACATGGACATTGATTAGCAAGAACATTCTCTCTAAGGATCTAGAAATTTAGCAGTGGGTGGAGGGTTGGGAGAACAGACAAAAATCCTGCCTTCCTGGACAGGAAATAAACAATAAATGAAATACATAAGTTAAACACATAGTGTAAGGAGTGGTAAGTGCTAACTGGAAAACCAAAGTACTCAGATAAGCAGGGCAGGAAGTGGCAGGACTCAGTTATCATTTAAATAGGCCAATCAGAAGGAGACATTTGAGGAAATATTTGAAGGAGGCAAGTGAGTTGGTGGAGGTCTAGTGGGGAAGAGGATTTCAGGGAAAGGATACTGCAAATCCAAGAGCCGTGAGACAGGAGTGTGGAGGAGGCTAATGCGGCCGGAGGGAAATGAGCTGGTGGTGGGAGTGGGGCTGGGGGGAGGGGGGATTCATGGGAGATGAGCAGTGAGGCCATGGGACGGGAGGACTTTGTAGTGTTTGCCGGCCATTGTGAGGACTTTCACTTTTTCTTCAAATGAAACTGGAAGCACTGGAGGGAGGGTCTTGAGAAGAGGATTGACATACATGATTGAGAATAGAATGCAGGGGCCAAATGTGAACACAGGTAGGCTTATCAGGAGACCATCCTAATAATCCAGGTGAGATGCTTAGCAGTAAAAGTGGTGGGGAGTGATTGAATAGTAGTTATATTCTGAAAGGAGAGTCCACAAGGTGTGCTGGTTGATCAGAGGTATGGTGGAGAGAAGGAGAATCAGGTGTAAGTCCAAGATTGTGTGCTGTCTTAGCAAACAGAAGTGTGGGAGCAGTAGATTTTTAAAGGGGGAATGGTGATCTGATCAGGAGCTAAGCTTTCGACATGTTAAAGTTGAGATGGTTGTTCGCTCTTCAGTCTGAGAAGACCCAGGGATATGATGAACCTGGACTTCCGAGGGGAGCCTGGCCAGAGACAGACATTTGTTAGATCTCAAAGCCTCATCAGATGAGAGCCCTGTGCAAAGAGAGAAGTGCTCCGAGGCTGAGCTTGAGGCACTCCAGCATCCATCCCAAGGTTGGACAGATGGGGAAGACTGACCAAAGGAGACGTAGAATATGTGGGATTTCAAAATTGTAGAACAGATAAACAAGATTACACTGTATAGCACAGGGAAATATACACAAAATGTTATGATAAATCACAGAGAAAAAAATGTGACAATGAGTGTGTATATGTCCATGTATGACTGAAAAATTGTACTGAACACTGGAATTTGACACAACACTGTAAAATGATTATGAATCAATAAAAATGTTAAAAAAAAAAAGAAAAGAACTAACTTATTAGTGATGAAATCCTGCTTTTAAAATCTCTATTACCAAAGCTAATCATTAAAAATAAAGTTAGCCTGTCATTAACAAAGCAATGCCAGTATAAATAAAAATGTGTTAAACTGAGAAAAAAAAAAAAAGAATATGTGGTTAGTGAGGTGGAAGGAAAACTGGGTGGAAGCTATGGGAAGGAAGTCCTCAGGAAGAAGGAAGGGAGCAAATGGAATGAATGTTTTAGATCAAGTGAGAAAGAAAGCTTGGGGCTTGACCATTGGGTTTAGACCATGAAGGTAACTCATGTCCTTGACAAGAGCTTTGTTCTTACCAGGTGGTGAGAATGAAACCACGTCTAGAGGATTGGAAGAGACTGTGAGGAGAGGAAGTGGGGGTGATGAGTGTTGACACGTGTTTTGCTGTAAAGAAAAGGGGAGGAATGAGGTGGTGGCTGGAGAGGGAACTGGGTTAAGAGATGGTTTCTTTTGCTATTTATATGCTGATGAGAAAGGTTCAGTAGACAGGAGTTGTTGCTTTAGGAGAGAGCAAGGAAATTTCTAGAGCAATTTTTTTGAGTGACAAAAAAGAATGGGACCAAGTGCACAAGGGCAGGACTGCTCAGGCATAGCAGGAAGAAGGAGGCAGTGTTACCTGACACAGGTGTGGGGAGGTGGTGGGGGTGAGAACTCATGGAGTTTCTCATCCCATCGTCTCCTTATCAGTAAAATGAGAATGAGGACGAGGGAGGAACTGTTAGATATTGGAAGGGAGGAAAGAAGGTACAAAATAGTCACCTAGGAAAGCAGGAGAGTGAGTGGCCTGGGGAAATGCAGTATGATTGTCCAGCCACATTAAGGGCTCTCTTGTGGAGAGTGAACAGGAGTTTAAAGTGAGGCGACTCAGCAGTCCTGTGTTTATTTCCAGCTTCATTTAGTTTCACGGGTGCAGGTGAGGATAAGAGAGAGTTGGATTTGACTAGAGCTGCATTTTCCAAGTGAGTAGGCCAAAGAGAGAGGTGGCGGGGGGGTGGAGAGGGAGAGAGAGAGCGAGAGCGAGAGGGAGCAAAGGAAAGGAGGACACAGGCAAAGAAGTGGTTATAATGACGGACTAGAGTTTCAGCTGAATAAGAAGTGAAGTTAGGATGTAAAGAGTTGAGGGACAGTCTCACTGATAGGGTCACTGGGCTGTAGATGCCCATGTTGAGTTGCGTTGGAGGATGTAAACGGGAAAGACTGAAGATGGACAGAGTGGGTGAATTAAGAGGAAGTCTTAAATTCTGGTAACTACAGATCTAAGGCATGCGTGACTGTGAGAGGAGATGCTGACACAGTGCGGAGAAGAGTTCAAGGGAATGAGAAAACAGGGGCTTGGGAATTATCACCTGCATGGATATTGAACTAAGAATTATGATAGAAGTTAGTGACCCTGTGCTAGGAACTAAAATCTTCCAAGAATTGGAAGGGGATGACCTATTAGCTCATAGATGCTCAGAGAGAGAGAAAGGGTGATCTGATGACAAGGGATTCAGAGCTGGAGAGTGTTGGGAGGTGAGGGGAAAGCATTGGATGTGGTAAGAAAATTAAAGGATGCCTACCTCTCAACCAGCCCAGTTCTACACAGAAGAAGGGTGTAGGGGAAATGGCATTCCCAGAAGAGGACCTGGTTTCAGTTGGAAGCACAAGATATAGGAGAAGAGACTGAGGGTTTTGGAGAATTTGATGATGTCCAACAGATCAGAAGAAGTGAGAGTTATATTCAGAAAATCGATTACACAGTTTTCACAGATGAGGATTAGAATATGGGGATAAGGTTTCCCACTGAAATGCAGGGCACTTAGTTAAATTTGAACTTTAGATAAGCAGTGGTTACTTCTTTGTAGTTGTAATCACCTCCGTCTTACCACTGCCTTTCCTTTCACCTTTGTCCCTCCGCAACCATTATCTCTTTATCTACATGATTTCTAGAACGTTATATGAATGGTGTCATACAATATGTAATCTCTTATGATTGACACTTTTTTACTAAGCATAATGCCCCTTAAGTTCATCCATTCAATCCTTTTTGTTACTGAATAGTATTCCATTGTAAAGATATGCCAGAGTTTATCCAACAAATTGCTCATCAAAAGATATTTAAGTTGTGTTATGGACTGAATGGTCATGTCCTCCAAAAATTCCTAAGTTGAAGCCTTAACCTCCAGTGTGATGGAATTTGGAGGTACCATCGTTGCTTTAGATGAGGTCATGTGGGTGATCTGCCCCTGTTGACTAAGGCAAGTTGTTCTCAGTATTTTGCTATGACCAGTGAAGTTGTGATGAACATTTCACAAACAGGATTGCAACTGTCTTCTTAAAGTTAGTTTCGTTTGAAGTTTCCTTGAAATCATAGGCTTGGTGGTGGTGTGTTCTTTTGCCCAACTCAAAGGAAAGAAATCCATAATTACTAAAATTGTGTTTGAAAAAGTTTAATCCATGGAAACCATATTGAAACATGCCCTATAGGATGAAACACACACACACAATAGTATGAATGGCTCTTACACACATAATGGGGGGTCAATGAAGCCAGTCATGAAAGGTTGATTTCGTTTATACAAAGTACAAACACGCAAGGTTCATTGAAACTGTCAGAAGTCTAGATGTTGGTTACCCTTCAGAAGAGGTCATCACTGGCTTTTGGGTGCCACTCATGTTCTGTTGCTTGATCTGGCTGATGGTTTCATTAGTCTGTTGGTGAAAATTCATAGAGCTGTACGTTTGTGAGACACACTCTTCTGAATGTATATATATCTCCATCTCAATAAAGTCCAAAGAATGAACATTAGTATGTGATTCAAGAGCTTCCCTGGCATGTTCCTTTGTTTCATCGCACATAGTAGGCTGGAATTCACGATTCCCCTTTAAGTTGCAGTCAACAATAACGTCCTATTTTCTAATGCCCTTTGAGAGAAAAGGAGAGAGATGTGTTTCAACCACGGTGGCCTGAACAAACTCCCACTAATTTACTTGTAGTGCTATCATTGATTTCATCTGTAATTTTTTTTCCCTATAATCGATCTCTCCGTCAAAGCCCATCGGGAGAGCAATGGAATGGGTAAGTGAACTTTTTATTTATTAAAAGGGCAAAGCCACAGAAATGAGATGACAATTTAGTTGGGGATAAATTGTCTTAAAACTTCCATTTTTTTACATTAAAGCTATAATTGAGGGGCATTATATGCTGTTTATCACTGCAATGAAAATGTCGTCAGAATGAATTTCTCTAGGCTGTTCAACTGCCTCCTATTAGCATTGAAACTATGCTCACAGCCCATTATCTTGGGCTATATTTTTTTGGTATAAGGGAATTGCTATCAGAGTGTACGTAATCTGAAAGGAATTGGATTATAATTGGAGTCTTTGTAAAAGAGGAGGTAAAATTATTTGGTCTTGCCAGAAGGTAACAGCGTACTGTTGGACTATCAAAAGAATGGAGCAGTGGCGTTGGAAGAGCACACTGATTATCATCATTTGATGTCATTTGATGTCATCTGAATTTTTGCTCCTAGTGAATCTCAGAAGCAAAAGATAGAAAATATTTATGTATCAATTCATCTAATAGGTCTGTTTTTTCAAAGAGCATTGAAGTGTTTTCATAACGTGCTGTTACCCAATCATAGATACCACTTGTTTCCTCTTCACAGTGGGTGTTAGAATCAGAGGGGGGAGGATTTCTGTGCTGGGAACATAGTAGGTGTTTCATAAATGTCAGTTAAGCTAAATCAAGTCTTCAAGAGGTCTGAGTGAAGGGAAACAGAATATTTCTTCTAATTAGGTATAATTATGCCTTATTATAGATACAATAATGGATGGAAAGTTAGCAAAATGCTAGATAATTTGATCCTTTTTATATTATGATATAGTGGCCCAGTTATTGCTGGGCATGCTTTTCAAGACAAAAGATAAAGAAGTGGGGGAGGGTGGAGCTCAGTGGTAGAGTGCGTGCTTAGCTTGTACGGGGTCCAGGTTCAAACCCCAGCACCTCCAGTAAACAAATGAATAAACAGCCTAATTACGGCCCACCCCCAAAAGACCACTCTAACAAGACAAAACATAAAAATAAAATAGTAAATAAATAGTGTCACATGATCTAGGTCAGAAGCTGGCAACTTTTTTTTTTTTTGCAAAGGGCCAGATAATAAATATTTTTAGCTCTGTAGACCATACTGACACGGTCACAGCCATGTAACTCTGCCACTGCAGCGCGAAATTGTCCATGAACAGTCCAGAAATGAATGAAGGTAGCTGTGTTCTAATAAAACTCTGAAAACAGACAGCTGGCTGGTTTTGGCCTGTGGGCCATAGTCTGCAGACCCCAAACTAAATGATTACCTAGTGACTTTGCAACTGTAAACAGGAAAGCAAACCCAGGCGCTGAAGTCTCATGTCTGTATATGGTCGTAGGTTGGCCATCCAGATGCCTAATATGGCTTTTTTTTTTGTTATAATGATATTTATCACATTGCATTATTATTAAATGATAAGGTTATTGTAATGCAACCATTCAATTATCATATACTAATAACACTTACTGATATCATCAGGAATAAATAGCTCTTCATTGTTTTCTCTTTGGAGACATCGAAATACAAGCATCTCTTACTTCTAAGTAGACACATAGAAAACAACTCAGTCTGATTTCTAAACAAAGAGGGAATTTAAAAGTGTGTTTTCAAATTTTCTCCCTCTCCCTCCTTGATGTAACACGCAGTCCTCCTCTGTGTGTGTGTCAGTGTGTAGCACTGATTGAAATGCATAGCTCTAGCTTGGAGAGTTCTCCAACTCACATTGCCTTCCCAAAGTCTTTAAATAAGGCAGATTGAAAGTGGCTTTGCTTCTCTCCTGACTTATGAGCAATTTGTTGCATTACTGAGACACCTGTTACAACAGCATCTTGCCTAAGCGTCAAAGCACTGGGGAATCCCAGAGACAACCAGAGGAACTTCCCACCAGGGAGAGAGGCTGGAGGTCTCACTGCTGACCCATTGGCACAATTAAGAGTTCACTCAGAAATAAGGTATTAAGAGCTTACTTGTGCCACCAGTTTGAGAATGGCACGGGTCACCTCATCACCAAGAACTCCACCTGCCCAACTGCCAGATCGCTCATTTGCAGACGTAAGAGAACAGCCCCAGCTTTCCAAGGTTGACATGCTCATTACAGGAGATGCAAGGCATCCAAGGAGGTTGGGCACCCTCAATCAGAAGGGGTTCTGTTACTCGTGTGTTTGCTTGGTTCTTTGTTCAGTTGCTGCTGAGGACTAGTACTGGGTGAACCGCAGGCCCTGAGAAACAATCACTGGCTTATTTTCCCAACTTCCAACTTGTCTTTCTCTTCACGTTCTCACGGGCTGACACCAGAATGCCAGGCACGAACTGAAGTGCTGTGACATCCTTGCATCCTTTAGCTGCGCACGCTCCTAGGGCAGGAGCTGAAGCCCAGTTGCCAATACTTCTATTTCTAGTATTTTTTTTTTTTGACATTTAACCAGTAGAATATACAGCGGAATCCAAGTAGTTTCTTCGAGGTAAAAATGTGAGTGTTTTTTTTCATATCTCAGTGTGTTGAATAACCTTTAGATGCAAAGTTAGCACAGCAAACATTGACATGATGCAAGCAGCTCAGTGCAGAGTGCCTAAAAATAAAGATGAGAAGTCCATATGCTACCAAAAGGAAGAGTTATGCATTTAATGGGAAGACGGCTTTGAGGCTTGGGTTCACGAGACCCCACTGCTGTCTTTCACCCCATGCATGCAGTGCATTGCAAGATACCAAGTATCATTGGACCTACTCTGTATACATTGTTCAGATAAACCTATCAATTGACTTTTGAGTCTATTGTTTTAAACGGTTTCTGGAGGCTGGGATGTTTGGTTATTTCAACTGGGACCTCTTTCTGGGACGCTGAAAGGACATGATCTTGGAGTCAGAATTTTTGGACTTGAGTTCTTAGCTGGTCTTTTAAGGGCAACATGGGTGATGTTTAGATCCTTGGTTTTCTTCTTGGTATGATTATTGTGACACCCTTTAAGGGAGAGCCTCTAACATTCCTGCAAGAAGACGTCATCCTTATGCCCCACCCTTGTCTTCTACTGGATATGATCCTTGGAAGAAGTTCTAAAGCTAGTTTCTCCCTCCTTGAAGATGAGGTCTTTTCCAGGGGTGCTTCCTGACTTCAAGCACCGTTGTTTGCTGACAGGCATTCATTCCCTCTCTTTAAGACTAATACTATTTCTAAGGTCTTTGGAAACCTCCCCTCACTTATTCTCAACCTTGAAGTTCAATGAGATTGACCCTAATTCCATTTTCGTTGGTGGATCTAGATTACTTTAGCAAATCAGTCTATCCCTGATCACAGGTGAATTGATTAAAGGACACTTAAGTGTCCCAATACCAACACTCGCTGGGACAGTTTGAGTCATGTGCCCTTTCCTGGAACCATCAGAGTGTATGTGAAGACTTTAGCTTGAAGCTCAGATAAAGACTTGCTCTTTCCTGCTGGACATGAAGGCAGATGCAAGTATCCTAGAGAGACTCCGACAGTCATTTTTGGAGTTGCATAAAAAAGTAACTGGGCTCTTGGTGGCATTTTCAAGCCACAGGTTCAACTCAACTTGAAGCCAGTGTTATCTTTATAATTGTAGTTACATGAACCCATAAATTCATTTTAGTGCTTAAGCCATGTGAGCTGCACTTTTGTCACCAGCCAGAAAGAGCACAAACTGAAGTACATAGACCCTCCAGATATGCACCTACGTGTCCGAATCTGAGGGTGAACATGGAATAAACCCAAAGGGAACTTGAGGTGCACATCAAAGCTTCATAACAAGATTAAGAGCTACGCCATCATTGTTACTCCTATATCCTCCCATTCTACCCAGATTCCTAAGTTTCTTTCCTTTTGTCTCTTAAATTCTTCTTTTTCATATTCAATGTGCATATCAATCCTATTTGCATTCCTATTTCTGGTAATAATAAGACTATTATTTATTTAACACCTCTTAGGCCAGACACTGCACTGGGTGATTTACAGGGATGCTTAATTTATAGCAGCCCTTTTAAGTAAGCATTCTTATCCCCATTTTAAGTTGAGGAACCTGAGGTTTAGGATGACTAAGTCACACACTAGTAAGTGGTGCACATGGGATTCAAGTCCAGGCATTTTGGTACCAGACTTTGGGTTCTACCTTTTTGTTGAATTGAATCAGCTTATAGGCGTGTTCTCACGTCATGAGGTAACTGGGTATGAACCTCCAGTCTTCCATGTGTGTCCAAGTCAACAAATATTTATAGAATGTCTAACATACACCAAACACTTCGCTGGTTTGTATCTACTACACACACAGTAGATACAACTGTGAATGAACCAGGCCCAGACGCTGCTCTCCTGGAGCTTACAGCCCAGCAGGGTACATACCCCTGGGGTGCCCACAATGATAGACCGTCATCATCAATCCAGTGTGGTCAGAGCCCAGCCCCAGAGGGGAAGCTGTCTGAAGGCATGTGGCAGAGTCACCTAACCCTTCTTAGAGCAGCAGAGGAAACTTCCAGGATAATGTGAAGCCTGTGCTGTGACTTGTTGGGAATAAGCCAGGTGCTAGGTGAGCAAGAAGCACTTCAGGGAAAGGAAATAATGTGTGAACAAACTCCTGGAAAGAGCACGGTGGGTTCAGAGAACCAAAAGACTTCAGAATTATGTAGAGGACGTGGCCAGTGAAGGGGCAGGGTAGGTAATCTTGGGAGCCAAATCCTAGAATTCAAATTTCATCTTAAGACTGGCAGCAGGGATTAAACATCTTGATCAGAACTGTTCTTTAGAAAATCATTTTGACTGTTTGGAAAACAGATTTGAGTTGGGCATGACTGGGGGCCAGGAAACTACACAGACTTCTAGGCAATAATGTGGGTGGAAGGTGGGGGGGTTCCTAACTCAGAGGCGGGAACAGAGAAAATGAGAGACATGACAAATACAAAATCTCTCTAGAAAATGGGATTGGCTTGATGACTGGGTGACGACTGAGAGGACCTAAGGTTTGAGGAAGAAGCGATATTAAGTGATATTCTTGGGTGGTGTCTAGGGTACCTGGGCAGAGAGTGGCCACGTGCGCTGACACGAGGACCCCAATAGGAGAAGCAGATGGGGAGGGAAAGGCAATGAGGTCATCCTTTACCACGCCAGTAGTTTCTGAACTCTGTGTTATGGGGCCTTTCTTGATTTAATTTCCTCCTTCTGCTCTTCCCTCTGTAATGGCGACTGTGTGGCTGTACGGAGCCAAATACACTGTCTAACTTTCTCAGAAAACAAAAGTGTGCAAGAGCTGCTGCGATCAGCAGAAACAAAAGTCACTACAGGGGGTAGGAAGGCGGTAACTCCTCGAGACCAGAAGCTCAGGCTTCCGAAATTAATCAGGTTTTCTATTAGAGACAGACATTAAATAAAAACAAACAAGTTGATGGTGTTTGAAGGTTTAAGTGATTTGAGGGGCGAGGATCAACAATAGATTTCATGAGGGAGTTCACAGTGGTGCAATAGAAAAAGAAGATATAAGCCAACACTTCTATGCCAGTCATTTTCTTAGGATTTTTAGCAAATTATCAACAAACCTTAATGAAGGGCCCACAGAGGAGAAATCCTTTGATGAACCTAAATTATAAGAGAAGGACAGCGGACTGTTTGAAACCAATGCCAGAGTGAGCCTTGCAAAAAAAATGAAGCTCCTTTCAGCCTCACATCTGCATTAACACCCACCCTCCTCTGTCCTCCCTAATGGTCTCAGTTCTAAAATGAGGGAAACAGACATCTGTCTGCATCCAGTATAGCCAGTGGCCTCCAAGGCACAGGCTTTGAAAAAGCGAAAAGGATAACAAATAAGAGGCATAGGACGTGAAATCTGTGACAAAGCTACTGACCAGTGATGTTTGCTAAGCTCCGGAATGGTGGAGGAATATTTACTTTCTTGATTCCTCTGATCTGATTCTAACTCTTCCCCTCAAGCATTGTGTTGTGTCATTAGCTATACCATAGCAGGGTTCCAGGAGGGGGCTGGCAACTGGTAGAAGTGGCCAATGCAGTGTATTGAGTTATTGACACCAATTGTCTGCCCTTCCCTGTTTCTCTGCCCTCTGCCAAGTGATTTTGCATTTCTTCCCACCTTCCCTTCTGACTGTCGGATTGGACGTGGAACTTGTTTTGGCCAATGGGATGTTATTAAACTGATGCAAACAGAGACTTGACATGTTCATTTGTGATTAGACTTCCGCCTGATTCGTTGGCCAAAGGCAATAACAAAGTGGGAAGAGACTGGAAGGTTACAGAAAAGCATGGATAAAGGGAAGGGTCAAAAAATTGGGGTCAGTAAAAAAATCTGCTACTAGCTTAATCACTACTTTGATTTGCTGCTAAGAAATAAATAGTGGACTGAGAGAGGATATGTTTGGAGTGAGAAGAGGTTGATTTAAATAAGATTGTCCTCGAGGGCTTCTCTGAAGGGTGAGAAATTAAAGTGGGAGGGACCTTTGCTTAGGGCTAGAGTAAGGATGTTCCCGACCTGAGGGCCTCTCGAGCACACACAGAATGTGTGTGTGGACTGAAAAAGGATCCCCCCACTGAGGAGTTGTGTTGCAAGGGATGCGCATCCACTGGACCACCTGGCTTGGCCAGAAAAGCTGGGGCTGGATTTCAGCTCCCTTTGGTTGAGCTGCCCCAGATGGGGGCACAGATAGGGAACTGCGACAGCGTGTTGCGAGAACCACCAAGAGGCCACCGTGTCTCGCAAACACGATCAGGTAGGAGTAGGTATTTATATCACAAAATCATCCATTATATTGTAAAGGTGAGTCCCGAGGGCACTAGAAACATCTGGGTTTGCTAGACAAGTACGTGTCACCGCTTGAGTGGGATGCCTTTAAAGCTAAAATGCTAAGAATCACTGACCAATATCAATCACTGGTAAAACCAAAGAGCCTTTGAGATAAAAAGGCACATTCCTGAGAAAATGCAATTCGTGGTTGGAAGGTTTGCATCGGTTGCTTTTAAAGTGCATCTACAAGGTAAGGCAAGTCATAACTCAGGCCAAGGCAAAGACAGAATACTCCTGCAGGGAGCCAAGCACTGAGGACGCAGCACAGCCCAACGAAGAAGATGGAACGTCCTAACAGGGTTTTTGAGATCATGAAAGCCATCCCTTCATCTTGTAATTGGAAACTGGGGTGAATGTAGATTAGTGAGGTTGAGTCCCAGCTCATCCCATTCCATGAACTGTCCAGTCAGAGCATCTTGGCCTGTCCTAACCACTGAGTGGAACTGGTACCAAGTCCAAGCTCATGCTGCTCCCCACGCGACAGACCAACAAATCGAGACAAGCTATCAGGGCAAGGAATAGCAACTGAATTCAAAAAGCCAGCAGACTGGAAGATGGTGGAGTAGTGTCTCAAAGAGCCATCTTGCCTGAGTTAGAATTCGGGCTTCTCTTATACGAAAAGGGGAGGGAGTAAAGTCAAACACTTCCCGGTTCTGGTCAGCCTCCCCTCAGTCATTCACAGGTGGGCCTGATCAGGACATTTCCTGTGAGCTAAGTAAACAGTGGTGTTTTGGCTTAATGCTCAGTACCTGGCACTCAAGATTCCCAGAGATGGGCCGTGATGTGTAGTTTAAAATTCTCAGTGACATCCCTTTAACTCATTCATTTGTAGCAACAGCAACAGAAGACGGAGGTTAAAGCAAAAGAAACAGAGCTCACATGGAGTCAGATTCGTTCCTCCCCGTTGCAGACCCTGCTGGTTCTCCCTTGTAGTTTAGAAAGGTTTGGTTTGTGTCATGCTAGGAGTAGACGAGGAAGGAAGGCTAAAATTCTATGATCCTTGTTGGAAGCACCCCGAATCTTGGTTCAGCAGTTCACGGGGAATTCTGAGACTGTGTTACTGACTCTTGTTTCAGGGAAGAGACAGAGGAGAGGGGAAATAAGAGAAAAAAATTTTAGGGGAGATGAGGGGGATGAATCTGAGGCTTCTGCAGTGACTAAGCAAGCAGCTGGTGTGTGGCTGGACAGCTTGAATTCTCTGCGGGTAGATTGGATATTTGGAGAGAAGGGCATGAGTCCCTTGGCTTGGACTCCGTTGTGAGCAGCAGGTGTTATAATGGGCAGCCGGGATCACTTGTTTGGAGAGGCTGCAGAGGAAACCAGGCTTCTGTCACTGCTACTTCTGTAGCAAAACATTTTTGCTATTGTTTCTAGTACAGCCATTCACCATCTCATCTGATGGGGTTGGACAGAATGAAGCCATTTTCATAAAACTGGGCAGAACTGGGCATTTTAGGAGGGTCACATTGGCATAGTTGAACACTTGGATTTTATTTTATCTTATGGCTGGAGGCTTTAAAGTGAGCAGCCTTCTTTTCAGAGAATGATCACGTAAAAATGTCTTGATGTTCTTTCCTTTAAGAGAGGGTGATCCTGTGTTCGCCTGTATTGTTATCCCTGCCTCGGGCAGACTTTGAAGTAGAACCCATTGCCGCCATGGAAGGCATTTTTGCTACTGAAGGTGGCTTTTCATTATACTCACCTGTTTCCTTTTGAAGACTTCCCGCAACTTATACTCACTGACACTAGCTTCAAAGAGTACAAAACAAAAATTCTGACAGTTTAAAAGCGAAATGCAGAAAAGAAATGATGGAAACCTCAGCCCACACCATCCCCTCTCCCCAGCAGGTCACGATGTCCACGTTGTGAACTTCATGGGAAACACAGTGAGTACTTCAAGGTCCAGGGGGCTTTCCAGGGGATGCGTGAGAAAGTTCTTACACTTCTCACCTTTGCTCTCTGTCAACAACCGTTTTACTGCACTGACATCCCTCCTGGAGTCAGGGAGGAAGGACTCTCCCCGTCTGCCTGCTCCCTTTTGCACAGAATGCCCTCTACAATGGGTGATACAATTGCCCAACCACAGCCAGAGCCAGGCGAACCAGCAGAGCATTGCCTGAGCACCGGGACGGAATGTCTCACTGGTTGGGTAATGGTGACAATCTGGGAACAGGCAGTGACTTATGTTGATCAGCATCTCTCCTGCCCAAACTGATGGCTGGGAAGCCAGCCCCTTGGCCCGCAGAGAGGACAGCGTGTTCCCTCTCTCGCTGGCTGCAGGGTGGGAATCACTGCTAATCTGAGCAACGCGAGCCCGTTAATCTTGGAATTATCTAAGAAAAGGCAATTGCCTGGCACTTCCTCAGCACACTAAGCAGAAGCCGCTATCAGTACTGCCATCAACAGGGTCTAATCGGACAGAGGCATCAGAACAGCTGAATAATGTACACTCATATCTCCTGGGCCCAGAGATGCCACTATCTGAGTTCCAGATGAAAGCAGAAATGCACAGAAAGGCATGGAGGCTGATTACAAACTCTACCCAAGTTATTTTCAAACTTTGGTGGGAGAGATTGTTAAAACATACATTGCTGGGCCCTTCGCTAAGAATTCTGAATTAAGAATTCTCCAGGTCAGGAGCCAGGCCTGAGCCTCTGAATGGCTAGCAGACTCCCAGGAGATGCTAATACGGTGGGCCCGGGGACCACACGTTGAGGTGTACGCTCTCCCCTCTGGGGGATTCACCATTTCTGGGAAGTTCGTGCTCTGCAGGAAAATGTCCTGGAACTCTGAAATTTCTGTTCACTGGTCTCAGAGCTCTGGTTGGCCCACTCCTTCATAGATGGCTCAATGATCATTAGGTTCAAAGCCAAAGAAATCTGATAAAAATGTACCCATTAGGCACCTGCTATTGTTCCCCAGTGACGGGATTTGTCCAGTGTAGAAAGGAGTACCATTGTTAGGGATGCAAAACAGGAGAGAGAGAAAGAGACAAAAGTGTTTAGTTTTATTTCTATTTCTATTTTCTACTAATGAAACGGAGTTTTAAAAAGTTCTCTCTCCCTCTGCTTCTCACAGAAAGATGTTGGTTTAAGCACAAGTGATGGGGGAACCCGACCCAGGCCCCAGGCGGCATTAAACTCAGGCCACTTTGCATTTACACCCTTCACAAATGTTGATGATTTTGAGATGATCCCTTGATATCGAAAACAGAGGAGTGCATTGATTCCTGCTGTGACCAGGTTGCTGGAACATTTGACTGACTCAATAATAATTATCCCTGTAGTGTTCTCAGGTAACTACCGTGGAATTGCTGGCTGCACACTCAGATTGTCCCTCCCCCAATTACTACTTCAACTGATTTTTAAAGAAGTATCACACTTAGAAGCAAAAAACAAATGCCAATGACCCTTGTTTTACAGGTAACTACAATCCAGATAACTAGTTGTCTGTAGTCAAGGTGGCATTCGCAAAAGTGCGCAATAAAATTGTTAGATGAATAAATAAGTTTGGTTGCACTTTCAAGATATGCCCACAGAGCAAAAAAAGCAACAAACGCTTATCTTGCTTGAGCATACATTGTTCACCACATTTCCCTGTCTGGCACAACTGTGCATGTGGGTGTGTGTTCTCAAATCCCACAAGCCAAGAGAAGCTTGATTCAATCAAAGATCAGTGTGTTAGGATGGGCTTGGTTATCTTGCAGGAACAAATGCATCCCCTTCCCAAACCTCCGTGGTTCACATGACTCCCCCAGTGGTGGTCAGCTCTGCTCATTAAAGTCACGCAGGAACAAGGCTGATGGAGAATCAACTCTGATGTGTGTGGTCCGGATTAGAAAGACAGGCGAAGGGCAAGGTGCAGGGTCTCACACCAGCAATGGAATGATTTGGCCCAAATGTGACACATGTCATTTCTGTCCACACTCAGCGAGGCCCCTGACAAACCAGGAAGTAATCATGACCTTGTCTATCTTCAAACAGATAACGACGCACAACCTCCCATGGGGGAAATGGGATGTTGGTGAACAGTAGAAGGGTCAGCCTTGGGTGGAATCTGAACAACAGTTTGAATATGGAAGCAAAGAAGATGGGAACTCTTTATTAGTCTACAAACCACGAATGCATGTCAGTTTCATGGCATGAATCCAGGCCTGACTAGAGCCTTCTCTCTGAAAAGGTGAGCTCTTTTTTTAGAAAATGGTGTAATTAACAGTTCGATCAATTGCTTTAAGATAAAAGACTTAGACCAGCAGGTTAAACCTCTTGTGCTATTAGTTCATGAGATGTGGTGGGAAGAGCACTGATGGGAAAGAGACCAAGACTCTAGCCTTGTATCTGCTGCTCCATGACTCTAGACAAATTGCCTCCTCACCCTGTATGTAAAGTGGCTCGACAAAATGATCTCTCAGCTTCCTTTCAGCTCCAAGATACTGTAACTCTATGAATTATAATCTTCACTCGTATTTATATAATTTTGACCAGAATATGGTGTGGTGGAAAAAAAAGATATGGGAGATATTAATGATAATAATGCTGGCCTTATAATAATGGAGCATAGATGAGCTGCGTAAGGAGTACCCGTTAATATCGTGCATATTTCTCTTTGGTGCCAGTGTTGAATTGTCACCTCCAAACCAACTGAAATGCCAAAATTACAGTCTGGGTGAAGTCTCTTGTGTGGTGCTGGGAGGGAGCAGGGCAGTAATGATTAATTATAAAGGACAGGGACTCTGGCTTTTCACCTGCCTGGTCTCTGTAGCTTTCGGGGTCCTGTCTATTCGGATCAATGGTTTGCTAATTACAAACTGTCTTTGGAAGACTCCAGCATACTCTCTGGTGATTCATGTTTTTGCATTGATTTTCACATAAGCTAAGATGCAGTTGCACCGTTTAAGCACTTGGAAATTGGTCATCAATGAACTATTTTGGACTTAATAGATCTGGTAACACTTGAAGACTCTTTATGTTTTGATTTTTGGATTATACCACCTAATACAGTGGGAGGTGAAACTTATATCCTACTTATCTACGTTTATAAAGAAATCTTGGAAGAACAGGCTCTGATTTATGACTGGACCTCTACAGGCCGCCTGAGATGAAATGAAGTCTAAAAATGAAGTTGGCCCTGCTGGGGAGGTGATCTTTGTTTTAAATGGGGAGTCCTCGACACTGTGATTGGACCTCAACTGCCAAACTATAAAGCCCATTGAGTCCTTTAGATCATAAATGCGAATTCAAGAAAAGTTGCAGTCACTCATTTATCTAACAGGTATCTGGAGTGAACCATCTAAAGCAATGTTCTTTATATATATTTCTGAGTCCTGGGAAGCAGTATGTACTTAATAAATGTGGAGCTGGGTCTAGTTGACGTGGGGTTCCTGGCTTAGTCTTCCAATTCCAAAGCTACCTTCTGCTCTTCCCAGATTGACCAGAAGGCCAATTGGTGCCAGGTTGACCAGAAGGCCAGTTGGTGGCATGCTAAGGCACCAAGGAATGCATTCAGGGACTCCTCCAGAAACAGTGATCTTGCTGCTTTGGAATTGTACTCCTGCATATTGCTCAAGAGCCTGGACTTTGGAGGCTCTATCTTGAGACTAAGATCCATATTGAACTCTTTCATTTATCACTGGCACCATCTTTAATCTCCTTCATCCTGCTCCCTTATATGCAAAATCACAATAATTATACCTAACTGAAAAGAGCCCTCCTGAGGGAAACATGAGAGTAAGGAAATTAGTAAAGTGGCCTGGCATGCAGTAAGCACACAGTAAATGTTAGCTCTTTCTCCTCCTCTTCATAAGCTACATGTCTTTCTCAGGGTTGCAAAGTTTAATAAGTTAGTAAGAAAATTAACACTGGTTTTACACCCTAAATTTAAGAAATAATTCCTATGCAAAATAAAACACACAGCACAAAATAACTAAGTATAAAAGGTGAAAGGAACATAATTTCATTCATCAAATTCATTCCTCTCTATGTAACTTAAGGATCATTTGTCTATCCTGAAATCTTCCAGCATTATGGGCCCCCTCTTTTTCAGTTCCTTAAATAAAAATGGTTTGCTATACACCAGAAATTAATACATTATAAATCAACTAGACCTAAATTTAAAAAAAGAAAGCTTGGAACCATCCCACAGCTACTCAAATCCATGGTGATTCTTGGACTCTGATCATTTCTCCTAAGTAATCCTTACCTTATTTCCCGCTTCTACTGAATTCTTCAAATCCTTCCCATTTCTCCAGTGGTTGGTCTCTTTTCTCTACCTAGATTTGACTTAAACCTCTTGTCCTAGCTCTCCTTAAAGCATCACTTATGCAAAGCAGATGCACAAAGGTATGCAGAGAGTGCAACACAACCGTTAATTTAAAATTATGTCCAACACATCCTTAATCTTACGAGTCATTACCTAAGCCCTGTGATGTGTTTTATGGGTCACTTTGGCTAGGCATAGTCCTCAATTATTTGATCAAATATTAGGTACTGTCATGAAGGTATTTTTGTAGATATGGCTAACAGTGACAACCAGTTGGATTTAAGTAAGGGAGACTTTCCTCAATAATGTAAGTGGGCTTCATCTACTCTGTTGAAAAGTCTTCAGGGTAAACCTGAGGTTTCCCAGAAGAAGGAGAGATTCTTACCTATGACTGCAGCATAAGCTCCCATCTAAGAGTTTTACCCCACAATTGGCCTAACTACCAGGCCTACCCCAGAATGACATAAGACAATTTCATGAAATCGATCAATCAGTAATTTATCAATCATCTATCTATCTCTCTATCAACTATCTATCTATTTATCATCTATCCATCTAACCTACTTACTGCTTTTGTTTCTCTGAAAGACACTGACTACCAATTTTGGCCCCACTCCCACTTGAAATTCCCCACTCATCTTATTTTCTTCATAAAGCAGATTTTAGGGAAAAAAAACTGATGGCAATGTTCTGCACCACTTATTATTATGAATAAAATTGGCTACCATCTAGTCAGCACTAGTATGTGTCAGACAAGTCTTTGTGACTGTAATTCTATTCACCCACCTCTCTGTGGGCTGGCAGAACTTCAAGGTCATATCAATTTCAACCCAAAGATATAATTTTGAAGGGACCCTTGTCAGGATCCCCTACCCCAGAAAACACCCCCAAATGCACTGCTTCAGCACTTGAAACTCTGCTTATTCCTTTGGCCAAAGGTCTTGTGGTACAGAATTCTTTACAGGAAACATGTGAAGAGGCCAATCATAAGTCAGCTGCTAGGACATCTAATATTTTATCAAAATTTCAGGCAAAAAAAACAATGGCCTACATTTTGAATGAGTACCATCTTGAGAAGTATCCCCAGGGAGCAGACCTGGATGGAGTTTCCCAGCTGGAGGCCACTGGACACCTTCCGGATGTGGGAGAAAAAAAACAGTATGAAGGAAGGTGGGAGGCTGCCAAAGGAAGCGTCAACTCCTTCACACTTGAACTGGTTCCAATCACACCTGCTCCCTTTAGGGGACGCCTTTCCATTAAACAATGATTGTGACAAGTTGGCAGGCAGACTATGTTTGGATGCAGGTAGATTATCAAAGGGAATTTTTTTCCTAAGAGCTATACCCTCTCCTTCACTGCAGAATATTTTCTCTGCTCCTTCCTTCTTTTTCCAGAGTCTCTTAGGAAGGGAAAGATGATGGTCTTCCAGGCTAAAGTTAGCTCCTCCAATTGTCCCTCTGACCTCATCATCTTCTCTTGCTTTCTCGAGGATCTCTTTCCATCTGTCTTTCCTTTCTCTCTGTTTCCTTCAGTCTTGGGTCTTCCTCCTCTGGTCTACCTAAGTCTCCTCCATCTCGACAAAAACACTTGCCCACATCCTGCTGCCTCTTCTCTTGGCTCACTGTCAACTTTTTCTTTATTTTCTGTCTCCATTTCCTCACTGCCCTTAACTCAAAGCAGTGCAATTTTTGTCCCTCTCATATCAGAACTCTCCCAGAGTCCTTTAAGCCAGTGGTGAGAGGCAGTAGCCTCCTTCAGGTCTCATCCTCCTTGGCCTCTGTTTAGTGGTCAGCTCACTGGTCACAGAGGACTTGGCACCTGCTGTCACTTGGGCATCCTAGACAGTCAATTTGCTCAAAGATTCAGATCATACTTTTCTGTAATTATATTTAGTCAAGATGTATCCCTCCATTAAAAATTCTAGCTATTATCTCTAGCTAGGTAAGTCTCTCAACTGGTCTAGAACACTCTCCTGAATTTCATTTCCACCAAAAAATTTCTGGCTGCCTCCTGGACATTTCTACACGTAAGTTTTTCTACCATATCAACCTTAGAGTATCTTCAAACAAAGGCTTTATCCATATTCACAAGCTAGTATCTCTCCCTTAGATCCTTGGTTTTTCACCTAGATACTAGGGTTACAAATTTTGAACTTCCTCTATCCATACCTACAAAATCATTTTGAGTCTTCCCTCACAATGACTTTCACAGCATATATTTTAATTTTAATTCCCCATCACAATCCCTTCTCCAATCTTCAGCATTTAGATCTAAATTATAGTCCCCTCCTTTGTCTCGATCTCTCTGACAAATTGGTTCCAGAGAAATTACGTTTGTAACACCATTTTTTTTCTGTCAGCTACTCTCTCCTCTATAAACAATAGTTAAAGAATAAGGTCTAATTTCCTTCCCTTTATAGTCAGGCTTCTGCCCCATCCCATCCGAACCTTACTCTCTAAACTTCCATGTTACGGTGACCTGAATCATTAGGTGATGCATCATTATCTTGCATTCCTGTCTGCAGATGTGATATTTTCACTTCTTTGGAACACTTTCTTCCTGTTCTTTTCTCTTGTTCATCCTTTGGTGCCCACCTCAAAATCTGATACTTACTTGTCTTCTTTAGTTGCCATTGTAAGTCCCATCTTTTTGAATTTCTGAAACGTTTAAAAGTACAAAAGTATCTTTATCTAAATGTATTTACCCAATGCCTTGCTGAGCAGACAAGTTTCTAGAAGCATTCAGTCCACCAAAACTGAATCAAGGAGAAATAGATAATTTGAACAGATTGATCACTTGAAGTGAAATAGAATCTATAATTTAAGAATTCCCTACAAACAAATGTCCAGAACCGGATGGCTTCGCTGGGGAATTTTACCGAACATGCCTAGAAGAACTTATACTGATCCTTCTCAAACCCTTCCGAAAGACTGAAGAGGAGGGAACACTCCCAAATTCATTCTTTGAAGTCACCATCACCCTAATACTAAAAGCAGACAAAGATACTACCAAAAAAGAAAATTACAGGTCAGTATCTTTGATGAATATGGATGCAAAAATTTTCAGCAAAATATTAGCAAACTGAATCCAACAGCACATAAAAACGATCATAACACCATGATCAAGTTGGATTCATCCCAGGGTCACAAGGATGGACCTTAAACACTTTTAAAGACAGGGTCTAGTTCTCTGACTCTTAAATCCCTAATATCAAAGAGTATTTGTTGCTGTTGATGCCAAGAATCTTCAATAGTTTTTTTTCCTACAACAAAAAGAAAACAGCATTTCATAATGGTTAACAGTGCAGGCGTCTGACTCGAGAGAGACATAGGCGACTCTGTCACACATTAGCTGTATGACCTTGGTCATGTTATTTCACCTCGCTAGGCTCTATCTTAAAAATGCAGATAACCATAGTACCTGCCTCAAATGGCTGTAAGAGTGAAAGAGATAATCCATGTAAAGTGTTCAGCCTACTGCCCGGCACACACTAAGAAGACAAAAAATGTTAGTTATTTCGTAGTGGGCATTCAATGCATAATGATGAAGGACTAAATTAGCATTGTATTGGTCGGTGAATTAGAAAATTATACACTTTATAATTTTAACATGTTCTCCAAGTCATGTTTCTACATTAGTTTATCAAAAACTTGAAAGACTAAAATGAATTAAATGTGAATTGCTGGATTACTTTTCACCAGGCTTGGGCTGGAAACAGTCAATAATATTTATTGTGACTGTTGAGCGTACCACACTGTAGGAAGCTTATCGTGCTTTTGGGAGTAAGTAGACGGACTCCATATTTCAGTAGAAAAGGCAGATTAGAAAAATGTAGAATCTTGACTTTGAAAATAATTAGGTTGCTGATTTAGGCGGCGGGTTGCTTTAGCTCTCTGAGTTTTAGTTTTTTAGGCTTTCTGAAATGTAGCAAGAATTAAGTAAAAGAATACATTTAAAATATTTAAATGTTGTATTCTTTGGATAAAAATACTACACTACTGATGCCCTTACTTGCATATTTTACCTTTAAAAAGGGTTGTGAGTGATACAGTTTTTAATAGGTTTTAAACTATTCTCCCTGATTTCACGGTTTGAAAAATATATTTTCTTCTGTTTTCTAAAACTCTGAGTCTTTGTTTGCTTGGAATCTTTTTTTTTTTCTGGCTAACCCAATATAAATGCATTGTATTGATTACTTAATATGTGCCAGGAACTACACTAGGTATACACAAATGCCTACACACATAGGCAGTGTGATTGTTTCAAATATTACTAAAATGAACACAGGAAAAGGAGTAATAAAGTCAGACACAGAAAGGCAAATACTGCATGATCTCACTTCTATGTGAAATCTGAAATAGTCAAATTCATAAAAGCAGAGAGTCAAATGGTGATTGCTAGGGGCAGGGTGTGGGAGGAGGAAGTGAGGAGATACTGTCAAAGGGTAAAGTTTCAGTTACGCAAGATGAATGAGTTCTGGAGATCTAATGTACAGCATGGAGATGAAAGCTAATGTTGTATTGTAGATTTGACATTTGCTAAGAAGATAGATGTTAAATTAAATATTCTTGCTACATATACATACACACACAGACACACAATGGTAACTATGTGGAGGTGATGGAAAAGTTATTTAGCTTGATTGTGATGACCTTTCCACAGTATATACACACAGCAAAACCTTAAATATATAAAATGTTGTACACCTTAAATAGATATACCTTACCTAGATACAATGCTATGTGTCAAAGTTGTTTCAATGAAGTGGTTTAAAAAAGGGAAAAGGAATAATTAATTCTTCCCCTAGAGGGAAGTAGCAATATTATAAAGCTTTAACGTTTTTCCTGGACCTTAGAGGTTAAGTAGGAGTTTTCCAGATACACATGTGGGTGGATATTTTTGGCAGTATTCACAGCATCACCAAGGGCAGAGGCACTTGAACGTGTTGTTGTATTTATGAATTTACAGATCGCCTGCTATGCTTACGGCATCGAGATGTGTGAGTGTGTGTGTGTGTTGGAAGCAGTTGTGTGCTGGTGTCAGCTCACACAAGCTCACCTCCTGAGCCAATTGTTCTCATCTCTTCCTGTCCTTGCATTCGCTAATATCATGTTGGTAGCTCACAATCGGCCACTGTGGGAGTATTTACACCTGGGAAATTGGCAAACATTCCAGATAAAGGTTTGTTGTTACTGGTGGTGTTTTCCTTCGGAGGCTGAATGGTAAACATTCATCAGTGTTACAGCTTGTAAGAAGTGGCAGTTTTGACAAGGTTAGTCTGAAATTTTAAATAAGGTGATAGAGTGAATGGCTTGGCAAGATAAGCGAAAGGTTTAAATTTTAAATAAGCTCCATCTGTAATGTATACTGAGAGGGGGCATTTTGTAGGCAAAACCTCTGAAGAAAAATAAAGCTTTGTAAAGTGGTAACACAAATGTATCTAAACCTGATTTTGAGGGCAAATGATTATAAACTGGTGAAGAGATTGGCATTGGCAATGCTCAGGGTAAGAAGTAAAAACATTTGGAAAGTACTAGACTGTTTTGTCAGTCAAAATAAAATGTTCTCTGCAGCTGTAATAATTCTGAGAGTCATTTCTGCCATGTAAACATTTCTTGGTACCTCTGACGTTTCCTGTTGACAGTGCTTCATCTTTAAGGCAATAACAAGTCAACACTGAGTCTATAAAATTATTTTTAAAAAACCTTTTGTCCTTGTGTCCTTTTTAGAAAAAGTGACTGGTGGAGTCTTTCATATGTAATAAGGAAATATACCAAAATGTAGAAGTGGCAAATTGGAAAACATCCTTTAAACAGATGATCAATCACAGTTCTCCGGGGCTCGGTTGTTCTTGAAATGAAATAGTCAGTGAGGGCAAGCTCATTATGGAACTAATCTTGAATATGGTTTAACTATGTCATACAATCTGAAAGGGGGACCAGGAATAAGGGAGATCAAAGAAGAAAGCAGAGACCACTCTATGCAGCAAAATGATTACTAGTGTTAGCTGGGAGTTCTCATCTGAGGTCTCTCATGCAGCTGTTTTCAAGCGGTGGCTGGGGAGCCACCTGGAGGCCTTCCTGGGCTCGGTGTCCACAGTGGCTCACTCAGGTGGGGGCTATTTGATGCTAGCTATGAGCTGAGAGCTCTTTGGGGCTGTTCACCAATTCTCCTATAATGACCTTTCCATGTCACTTAGATTTTTCACATCAAGGCAGATGAATGACAGTAGGGGTTGTCCCCAAAGCAAGTATTCTAAGAGGTCCAAGTACTGAAGCGTGTATTAGAAGCTGAAAGCTTTCTAGTAATTCACTTTCTGAAGTCCTAAAATTGCTGCCACACTAAGGCCAGCCCAGCTTCAAGGGGGTGGGAATTAAGTTCAAGCTGTTGATGTGAGGAACAGAATGTCAGTAAAGCTGGGAGAGGACTAGGTGGGGCCATGTTTGGAGGCTGTCATAGACACCCTTGCACTCTTTGCAAATAAGTAGTATTTTCTTTCCTTTTCTAAAGGCATCTTCCTCTCAGTTTTTCTTTGACAATCGGGTTCTTCAGCTAAGTCTTAAGCATTAAGTCACTGCCATTGTCAAGGACTATGTAGTCTACAATTGTACCCTTCTGTCAAGCAAATGCCACTCTGCCGCAGTTGCGTGGATGTTGGTAGAAAACGT
Source organism: Vicugna pacos (assembly GCF_048564905.1). NCBI lineage: Eukaryota > Metazoa > Chordata > Mammalia > Artiodactyla > Camelidae > Vicugna > Vicugna pacos. Next base: position 6,568,607 of record NC_132987.1, read on the forward strand.
GAAACACCTGGATCGGAGACAAACAATAGCTTCTTATTCCCAGCAATTGAAGTAACCAGGCTATCAGCACATCTGCCTCTGCCTCTTCGAGCCCCAGTTCCTACAAGGAGACATGAAGAGGATCTGATGACGTCTAAACACATGGGCAGCTTGTTACAGGAGAGACAGCTTGAGCTTAGGGAACATAGGTCTTTTGTACTGAGCAGTAAGTAAACCTGCCCTTTGCTCTAGAGGGAGATAGTCTCTCTTGGAATAAGTCTGTGAGCTACATAAATATCCTTGAAAGGACAGTCTGGAAAAAAAAGAGAGTCAGTACCTCCCTTGTGAGACATACAGTAAGGAGAAAGATTGTGGAGAACAGTCATCCGTCAGCTACGTGCCAGTTAGGTGAGGACACGAGGGGGAGATGCTGGACCACACAGTTAGCGCAAAGGAAGAAAGGCCTTCCATATTTGGGGGATTGCAAGAAGTTCAGCTGTCAAAAGCGCACCCGGAGAAGTAAAGGCAGGGAGAACAACCTTGGAGAAGTGTTCCGTGTGCTGGAGGCTTTGGATCTATTCTGGAGGCAATCCTAAATAGCTCACAGGGTTTTATGAAGGAGAAGACATGATCACCAGCTTATTCTGATAGGCTCTGTGGAGGATTTAAACACCTGGAGGAAACACTCATCTAGAAGGAATGTGGCTGAGGAAAGCCTGAGTCCAGACAGTGGAGAAAGGCTGGTACGGATGCCAGAAATCAAGGAGACAGACTTCACAGAGGTAGCCCGGACCACTGCCCACACCTCTGAGCACAGGGCTTTGCCATTGTCTGTTGTATGTCTCCCCCACTAGCCTCTGAACTTCTCCAGGGCGAGGACACACCCTATTTTTCCTTACATCCCCTATGTCTTGACTCAGTTTCATTTGATGGGTTGGTTGATATTTAGACTGCATCAAACGTAAGATAAGGCTTAGACTACATCAAAACGTAGCGATCAGAGGCAAATAAAGGACTAGTCCTTATGGAACATCTATTCTAATGGAATAGACTGTTAACAAGTTAAAGAACTAATAAGCATATAGTATTATACCAGAGGGCGGTAAGTTCCATAAGGAAAAATAAAGCCAGACCCAGGATGATGGCAGCGGGATGCTATTTTAGATGGGTGGTCAGGAAAAGCACATCTTTGAGGAAGTCATCTTAGGGCTTCTGTCACTTCTTTGCTAAAGGTGTGTATAGCAGGGGCTTATGATTATTTTGGACCTACAGAGATCATCCGGAAGCCAGGCTGAGGTCTTAACGAATCTGCATAGAAGTGTCCAGCAGGATTCATCCAGAAGCCAGCTCTGAGACAAAGATTTATTCTGGAGGTGATGTCAGGAAATACCAGCAGGCAAAGCAAACAATTAAGAGAGGGACATGAAAGTACGAATAGATGTGGGTAACTGGAGCAGAGTGCCCCTGGGGAACTCTGCGAGCCAGTGGCGAGCATGCACCTCAGAGGTAACCAGGGGTGTGCAGGTAAGTGTTTAGAAGTTGGTTCTCTGAGAATAAAAAGAGCCCCGATATAGTGTTTGAAAATTTCTTTGGGACAAATACTCCCACTGTGGCCTGTTTCAAGCTACCCGTGTGACATAGCCAGGCGTGAACTTGGGGAAGAGGCCCAGTAGCACACCATCCACAAAGGGTACGTGTAAATCACCACAGGAACACAGAGACGAGTAAAATCGAGGGAAATAATTAGGAAGTGATGCACTTGCATATTTATTACCTTTGCTTTTCATATAATTTGTCTAATTGAAATATATACACTTCAGTTTCTGGCTATGATCATACAACTCGCTTGTGAGAGTCCTAAAAGTTTCACGGGAGCTCTTGTGAGCTGGTGAGAGTTGGCCCCGGCACACCACTGGGGCATCCCACTTGAGGGGCGAAGGAGCTGGGGTATTTCTCCGTATCTGTGGATGGCTGCTTCTAAGGGGCTTGGCTCTCCTGCCCTTTGGGTTGTGTCCAGTGAGGGCAGAGCCAGCACTGGTACCAGAGGAAACCCTCAGAAGATGGTGTTGGCAAAGCCTGAGGGTTGGGGTGGGATACCAGCAAGGTGGTCCACAAGTAGGTAGAAAAGATCCCGGGACCTGGTGAGATGAAGGCAAGTGAGCTGAAAAAGTGACCACACCTGTATTTGGGCTAGCAGAATTCTCAAGAGTGTAGGGTTCATCTTTAGGTTGGATCCCGTTGAGTGCCACCTGGTCTTACCTTTGCGGTAAAAGTTTAATATACACACACAGCAGCTGTGGCATGTTTGGGGAATAAAAGAGTGGCAATTTCTTGGCAGACAGCAAGACAGGGAGAGAAGAGCAGCTGTATGGATGAGGACTGTGAACCTTGTTGGTGCTTAGAAACCGGGAGGAACAGAGAATGTACTTATCTTGACTTAGAAATCAAGAGTGGCAGAGACACAAGGGGACGGGACTCTGAAGCAGCCATGCCAAACTACCCCTTGTCCTCAAACATTGCAGAAGATGGTCGTTGCAAGGGGTCTTGGTGAGATCTTGCTGTTCCATAGATGCCACCAAGGAGGCAAAATCCTGGGTACCACAGGCAATTTTAAGAGATGGAGAATTGGTGAGTCAAAAGCATATTGAAGAATCCCGCAGTCAGCTTTTTCATTTTTACACATTTAAATATTCCAATTGCTATTGATATTTTAAATTTAATACATATATACCCGTATAATATATATTCTATATATATTCAACACATATTTAGTGAGCTCTTCCTGTATACCAGGAACTCAACTGAAATTGTTGCCATTTCAAGGAAGTCAGCACAATCACTTTATCAACTAAGGATATTGCACCTTAGCTGCACTTAAAGAACAGAAAGACCTTCACTGGTTCAAAGCATGTTTCTACTCTGTTTGCTTGCCTTTCCCAGGGGGAATGCAAAAATAACTAGCCTTGCAGAACTGAGTGTGTGCCTGAAGGTATCACAGTCTCTATTACGGCCAGTTTCAGCTTTGAAAATGCACCCTAGCCCTAAGCCAAACCACCGATCACGAGTCATGGTCCTATTTAATGCAAGGCTCCCTTATCTTCTCTGGAGCAAGCTTTCTTCTCTTCACATAACAAAGGAAATTAGGGGCATACAGAATCTCAGAGCTGGGTGCAGCTTCAGAAACCACTGATTCTAACACGTATGTACATATAAGACTGAAATGGACACAACATTGTAAGCTGACTATGACTTCAATTTTTAAAAAAGCCACCAGTTCTAACTTTCATCTGTAGTTTTTCACAAGTCAGCTAGGTCTCTAGCTTTTCCTTTTAAGAAAGCTGGGAAAGAACCATGGTTGAAAAAGTGTGAGACTTGAAGATGAAGACCCACATTATCCTGCAACACTCTTGCTTAAAAATATTTTTTAAACCAGTTTATTGATCACTTACTCCTCCAGGCCCTATTCTAAGAAATGAGACTATAACAGACCATAACAGAAAAGTTTTTCTGGTGTCATGGAGCTTAGCTTAATGTCTGATGCAGGAATAAAATACTACTACTAAAACTCATAAGTGAATGGATAAATAAGCAGGATAGTTTTAAATCGTGAATGTGCTGCTGGAACAGAGATGACTGTTCACTGAGAGCTGCCCTTATAGCTGTAAAGTGGCTGGACAGCCCTTGTCATTGTCTGTGTGGTCAAGGGCTCATGCTCCCCAAGGACATCTAAGAGAAGACAGTGTGTGCCATGTCCAGGCTGTCTCTCTTTCCCTCCCAGCAGCTGGAGGGAAGCCTTCGAGAAGGGCAGAACCACCCTATGGAAGCATCCTGGGTCTTTGCATCATTGCAGGTAGAAGATTCACCTTTTAATCAGGAATACCCACCTTGGACTGTTATATGTAAGAAATACACTTCCATTGTCTTTGACCCATTCAATGCTGGGAGAGGTGGGTGGAGGTGGGGGGTCTATCAGCCAGCCTTCTCTACCCAATATAGCAATACAGCCCTGAAGAAAGTAAAACAGAATGATAAACAAGAGGACAACAGGAGGCTGAGTGGAGGGCAACCTGAGAGAAGAGTGGTGGAGGACTCGAGTGTCTCTGAGATGAAATGTGTATGTTCTATTATGAGATGTTACTACCTCCAGCCATGCTGAGTTCAGGGGAAGAGCCTGTCAGGCAGTGGGAACAGCAAGTGCAAAGTCCCTGAGGCAGGAAGGGGTTTAACTCGCTAGTGTCTCATGTGACTAGGGCAGCATGAGAAAGGGGGAGACATTTTCGAGATGAGGTCATGGAAGTAAGTAAGGGTGAGCTCATGTAGAGCCTTCTAGGCCACAGAAATGTTGGGACTTTATCTCAAGTGTGATGGCAAACCATTGGGATGTTTTATGGGTTTGTTGTTGTTGTTGTTGTTGTTGTTTGTGGGGGGAGGGAATCAGGTTTATTTATTTATTTAAGGGAGGTGCTGGGGATTGAACCCAGGACCTCGTGCATGCTAAGCATGTGCTCTGCCACTGAGCTGTAGCCCCACCCCTAGTATTTTATTTAATTTAAATTTAATTTAATTAAACTTTTTAATAGAGGTACTGGGATTGAACCCAGCACCTTGTGCATGCTAAGCACACGCTCTACCATTGAGCTATAACCTCCCCCCGGAATGTGTTAATGGATAGGAAATGAGATAGGAATAGATTTTTTTATTTGCTGTGTGGAAAATGAGTTATCTTTAGGGTCCAACAAAAATGAGATTTCCTTTTTGTGGTGGTTAGTTTAATGTGTCAACTTGACTGGGCTGAGACACGCTCCATAGCTGGTGAAAAATTATTTCGGGTGTGTCTACAAGGGTGCTTCTGGAAGAGGTCAGCATCTGAATCAGTAGACTGAGTAAAGAGATCTACTTGCGCCAGTGTGGGTGGGATCGATCCACTGTGGGCCCACACAGACAGGGTGTCAGAGGAAGGGTGAATTCTCTCTCCCTCTCCTCGAGCTGGGGTGTCCATCTCCTCCTGCCCTTGGACATCAGAGCTCCTCGTTCTTAAGCCTTTGGATTTTGGGACTTATATCAGGCCCACGCTGCCCACCCCAACTCAGATCTTCAGTCTCAGACTGAATTATACCACTGACTTCCCTGCCTCTCCAGGTTGTAGATGGCAAATGGTGGGGACTTCTTGACCTCCATAACTATGTGAACTGATTTCTATAATAAATCGAATATCTATATATCATATATCCATAGGTATATATATGTACAGTAGATAGACACTGACTATAAAAATCTGTGTATAAATTGTAGTTAGCCCTGTGTTTATACATGGCTCCTCGGTATCCGGTTCCACATCCGGGTATTCAGCCAATCACAGATCATGAAGTACTGTAGTATTTACTATTGAAAACAATCGGCATGTAAGTGGACCCACAAAGTTCAAACTCGTATTGTTTGAAGGCCAACTGTATATCCTCTGGAGAACCCTGACTAATCCTTTTAGACCAGAGTTGAAACCCTTTAACACGTCTCGCCAGGTCCTCGTGGCTCTGGTCCTGGTTCCATCCTCGTTGCTCACATCCCTCATGTTTTTCCTGTCGTAGTCAATGGTTTCAGTTCCTGTTTTCTTTCTTCTCTGAGACTTCTTCTGCTGGACTTTTTGCTGGGAACACCTCTTTCCCACCTCTCTCTTTCTTTCCCTACTCCAACAGGGCCTCTAACCAAACTCTCTAGTCCTATTTTGAGCTCCAGTCATTTTGATCCACTGTTAGATCTGGAATTACTCTATAGTTTTTCTTATTCCTGGGTCTTTGAACATGGTCTCACTCCTTCTTGGTCTATTCATTATTCCTGTCTCAGTGTAGCTGGCACTCCATTTAGAAAGACTCCTCCTCTCTCCTAAGGATGGCTAAGGCACTCTGTTCATCGCTCTCAAAAGCCTTCAGGCCTTTGGTGTTTGCACTGCATTATAATCACTTGTTCTTTGAGGCATTAACTCTATAAACCAGGAAACTTTTCTCTAGTGTCTGTTGCATATCAGACATTCTACAAATGGTGGTAGAATGAGCACGTAAAACCAATATGACACTAAGTCCAGAGGACTCTCTCAAGGTTACACATGAGATACAGAGTCATGACTCAGACATTGGGAAGAGGATCAATGAGATGGGATGAGATTGGGGATGAATGGAAAAGGGTCATTGAAAATAGTCTTATATGGTGAGGCACCTCTTTATTGGTTATATCTGAAGGTATACTTGGCATATTTCAAGGTGTAAAGCTGAGTTCACCACTGCCTCAAAGAGAGGAAGCAGACTGTGACAGCACTTACACAAATACTAAATGATATTTTAATAATTTTAAATTTATTATTATTATTATTATTATCATCATCATCATCAACATTATGATCATCATCATCGTCATCATTATCATTATTATTATGGCTTGTGATGGACTAATTTTTCCATCCAAAAAAGGAAAACAGCTTGGGAGTTTTCTTAAACGGGCAAACGCTCTTTTCTGGGAGAGTGTTTGGTGGTAAAGGTCACTGTGAACTTAGAGAGAAGCTCATTGGGATGGAAGCAGCATTATTTATGTGTATTTATGTGCTTATTCACTGATGGCTTTGCTGAGGAAAGCTATATTGTCAAGTGCCCTAATTAAGAAATAATAATGTAATTGATTTTTTATGGATTATCTTCAATTGAGTCCCTTTACAACAGCAAACTCTCATTGACGACTTGGGATAATTGATGGCATCTCAGCACAATGCCCTTGGCTGACTGCAGAGCGGTGGATGCTGCGTCTGACAGTGGTCATGAGGGACCTCTGTTCTCGTGATGGTGACCCCAGAAAGGCCCCGGGCTGGTGTGGAAAGGGTACTGGTTATCCACGGAGCATCAAAGGGTGGGTCACTTTCCCTTTTGTACAACGAGACGGTTGAACTCAACCAAATGGTTGGAAAAAACAAAAATAAAAATTCAGCAGAACCCCTTTCATCAAACTCTACAAAGGAGGTATGTATGTAAAACAGGCCCTAGTGGTGTTAACTGTTCCTGAAGCAAGGTTGGAAGTGCACAGTTTGACCCACTGGAGTTGTCTCCCACCAGAGCAGACTCTGAAGGACTCCAGAACACACATTACTGAGGCCAAGTTCGTACTCCTCACCATAGGACAGGTCAACGAATTGAGAGGTGAATTACTGGGGTGAGGAACGGCAACATTATTCAGAAAGCCAGCAAACCAAGAAGATGGTGGACTAGTGTCCCAAAGAAGCATCTTGCCTGGGTGTGGATGCTAGTTTCTCTTATAGAAAAAAGAAGGGGAGGTGAGGAGGTAAAGTTAAAAAGGTGATAAGTCATTGCAACTATTTCCTGGCTCTGGCTAGACTCTAGAGGGGATATATTCATTATTTTTCCTGTAGCCATTCACAGGTGGGCCTAGCCAGGATGTTTCCTGTGAGTGAAACAAAGGTATTTTAGCTTAATGCTCAGGCATGGGGGCAGGGTTCCTGAAGATGAGCTATTATGTGTACTTTAAGCTATAGGCAACATTCCTTTAGTGATTAACTTGTAGCAAAAGCAATAGAATGCAAAGATTCAGATAAAAGAAACAGATCCAACATGGTGTCAGATTTGTTCTTCCTTATTATACACACAGTGTGAAAGCTGCTGGACTAGATAATCCCCAAGCATGATTCCAGTTCTAAAATTCCAGGATTTTGTGATATTAACTTCAAGGACTCCAGGATACACAAAACAGTCATTTGTCTCATCTTTGGAGTAAATGTGGCTCAAAGCATTTGCCATCACAGTCCAGCCAGTATATCAAACTTGGCACAGGACTCCCAAAATGTGGTTTAAGCAGAGTGAAGCCATCTATGCCTCTGATTTTAGTGACTTCATGTCATTGTGTGTGTCTGTGTCTGTGTCTGTGTATGCACACATGGGTGAGATAGTCTGCACCCTTACAGGAGCTCTGCATTTTCTTATTTCAGCAGATTTTTGTGGGATTGTGAGGAAGCTATGTTATCTAGGAGAAGGAAGCAGTGAGTGCTTTGCCAGACACTCTTTATGAAAGGAGATATGTTAACCATATTCATTCATGAGGTAATTAAAGTTCAGGAATGTCAACCAAGGTCACAATAAGTCTCTGTGACTCTAAAGCTCATACTTTTTACTCAATAATGGTTTATGGAGGAAAGAGAGAGATCTAAGAAGATTATTTGGGGAGAGGGTTAGTTGAGATACAGAATTATTCAGAAAAACATAATATTCAGGGTTTTTTTTTTTAATTAATGCAGGCTTCATAATGTAGGTGTGATCAATTATTAACTCAATTTCCAGTCCCTCTCTCCTCCCTGGAGGATGGGGGTGGGAACAAAAGTCCAAGCTTCTAATCATGACTTGGTTTTTCTGGTGACTAGCCCCTAATCCAAGAGCCCACCAAGAGTCACCTCATTAGAACAAATGACCTTTCTATGACCCAGGAAATTACAAGGGATTTAGGAGCTTTGTGTCAGAAACCAGGGGCAAATACCAGATATTAGAACAGAAGACACATCTAGCACATTTGTCACTTAGGAAATTACAAAAAGTTTTAGGAGCTCTGGCCAGGAGCTGGGAACAGAGATCAAAATAAGAAAGAAATGCATTTCTTATATCACAATATTGCAGAGATGTAGGCTAAACTTGAGATCATTTTGATGGAGCAACTTGGGAATCTTGGGGCATGTGAACTGTTGCCTTAGGAGCCAGGTGAAGAGATGCCACAGGTGGGATGGAGAGCACCTCTTCCAACCTTTTCCTTGGGTCTGCAGCAGGTCCAGTTTCTGCAGCAGAATCTGGAGGGGACTGTGGAGAGGAAAGTGGTCTTATGAAGGTCATCCTAGCAGCCACGTGATCCAAAGACCCCTTCCAATAAACTAAAGGCAGTGTAGTTCATGGGGCAGCGGGAGAGGGGTGGTGGCAGTGGGGAGCTCAGAGTAGGGAAGTGAATTCCTGAGCTCTATTTATACACATGCATATCTTCTCTCCCATTTGTGCTCATACGTTTTAATTGGAGAAGATCCCTGAATGAGCGTCTGGAACATTTTTTTCTCATTGCTTATTTTATCATAAAAATTAGCAAATGGCCAAAGGAATGATTTGAGGATGTTGTATTGTTTGACCTTGTACCAAAATGCCTGGCACATAGTAGGTGATATTTGTCTGTAGAATAAAATACTTGGCTTTTATTCAGAGAATACCCTAGTACTAAAACTAGCTGAGCAACTAATGATACGTTTGGCTAATGGAATATCAGCATAAGATATTTTTTTAATGAGAAAGGCAGGGACTCTGTTACCCCCATGGAAAAACACACCAAAACAAAAAAAAAATCTAATATGCTATAACTTTGTAGATTTTTCTATTAATAGCCCCAGTGAGTGCTGGCAAATGTTTGGAGTTTACCGCAATGCCCAAATCAAAACCCTCAAATGGTATGACCACAAAGGCTATGAACTCTCAAGCCAGCGAGCTAATGGACAAGATGCTAAATATCAACCTAGGACCAAGATATATTTTTAATTACTGTTGGCATTTTGTTTCTGCTTAATCCATTACATAGGAGCCAACAACATGCTTTTTTTTTTTTTTACCCCCGATTTCTGACTTCATCCATGGCTGGGACTCAGCTTCAAGCAGCAACATTAGGTAGGAGGCCAACCACTAAGGAGGGTGAGTGATTGACCTGGATGACACATCTGCACCACAGACAAAACCAAATGAACCCAAAGCAGCATACACACAGGTCCTTAGGTAAGCACTACTAATGTTTTGCAGCATTTTATGGTACTCTATTGAATTTCAGGTTGGGATAAGGCCTTTTCTCTTTTCCTAATAAAAATAAGATGAAAAGCATTTTTGTCTAAAGGGCCAGGTCTTCGAGAAAAAGTCTTGGAGTCAAGTCTTTGTACTCGATGAGGCATATAGCCTTTCTGAGCTTTGTTTGTCTAATTTATAAAATGAAGATTAAAAATACCTTCCCTATTTTCTTCGTTTGCATATTGGGAGGGTCAAGGGCAAAAAGTACTATTATATGCCAGATAGATTTTTTTTTGTAAAAGGTAATATGAATACAAGTGACTCTATTTTTGTGATTAACATTATAATCCTAGCTACTTATGAGGTATAATGGGATCATGTCCATTTGTCTGTGGTGATTATTTTTTGCTCATTTTTCTAAACTTCTTTGTCCTTCCTCTGACACTGTTCCCAGTCAGATTTTTTTCCATTGGTTTTATTTCAGTTCCCTTCTATATTTTCTCTCTGTCTAGTGTTTGCTTAGTAGTTAGAAATCACAGTGTACACAGAGTATTTAGCAAATGCTCTTCAAAAGTCTACTGATCCCTTTCTCCCAAAATCTAAGAAATTGTAACAGTCAGATATTGCTGTGTAACAGATACTCACACAATCATAGCAGCAGACACCAGAACCACTTATTTCCCAGCTGAGGTTGGGATTTCTAGGTTGAGCTCTGGTAGTGTAATAGGGAAGAACAAATCTGACTCCATATTAGATCTGGTCCTTTAGCTCTTACCCTGTGCTCTGTTGCCTGTGCTGAACCATGCTGATTCTGCACCTTTTGCAAAAGAATGTTGCCTAGAGCCTAAAATACACAGGAGAGCCCATTCTTAAGGCTCTGACCTTTAAGGGTAGAACACTTTTCTATTCACATGGAGATAAAAAGTTACAGAACAGAGAAAAAAATGTCTTGTTGGAGGTTTACAGGAACACTGTGATCTGACCTATGTGGACAGCTGCAAGAACAAAGAATTCCAAAACCAAGAAGTTTGCAACAACTAATCACCACCCCTCCCCTTTTAGTATAAAAGGAGCCTGAATTCTGACTTGTGTGAGATAGCTCTTTGGATAGTGTCCACCATCTTCTTGGTCTGCTGGCTTTCCAAAGAAAGTCGCTATTCGCTACCTCCACAACTCATCTCTCGATTTGTTGGCCTGTCCTGAGGTGAGCAGTACAAGCTTGGACTCAGTAACAGTAGGTGCAGCTGGGTTTGGTATTTTGCTTTGAACTGGTCTTAGATCTGTTCTGCGTGCCTTCAGTCTGAGGCCCGGGCTAAAAGGGTAGCACCTACCCTGGTGAATTTCCTCTCATGAAGATGGAAGAGGCATAAGATGACAAACACAATCAGACAACCAGGGTAGATTTGGCCTCCAGTGAGATTGGACAAAATACTTATTTTGAGGTTAAGTCTCTCCTCAGAGAAAATGTTCATTTCGTCTAACATTTAATCCTGTTTTCAAGTGAAACATTTTTGTGCTTTTAAGTTAGTAGCAACCACAATCACATGGTTGAAGACCATGCTGTCGAAACTTGTGCATGTCTGTGTGTTTGCGTATATGTGGACTCATGCTCTTGATTGCTTGTTATAGAAGGTAAATTTTTTTCAAATATTTTGCTCTTAATTTTCAAACTCTTGAAAAGTTACAACATTGAAATAATATTTTAAAATAATCAGTAAGACAAAATATGAATGCAAGAATATCTGGGTAGAAAAATAGGAATAATTTTTCTCTGGTGTGAGTCAGTGAATCTATCCTGAGAATGAAGTTTTATGAGGGGAAAGACATGCCTTCTTATGTCATACTCACATTCACGTTTGCAGTGCAGTCCTAATTGAAAACTCTGATCAGTTTGTTTGTTTTAATAATTAACATAGTAATCATTAAAATAAACTGAAGTTTATTCTGCTAAGAAGCTGTTTTGTCTGTTTCATTTTAAGATGCTTATGAATTGAATTGCATGCTTTATCATTACGATATTTATTTTTTTGCATGGAACATAGCAAAGATTTCTATCCTAGGATAGAAATATGTTCACTTTTCATGACTGAGAAGGAGCTCAACATGATTTCTGATAAAATCCAGTTAAAATCTATCTTTTTTTTTCCCCTTTGAAGACATGCTCAAGGCAACATTACAAATATTTACTGAAGGATCAGACTCAATGAAGATAACTGCAATTATCTACACAAACACACAAGCACACACAACACCCTTTATAAACGTCTGCCTTGTAAAAAGGGCTTCTTGTTTGGACCATTTCCATATTAAAGGAACAGTTTATAGATTTTAGGAGATTGCTATGGATCTTTACTAAAAATGAAGTTTACTTACAAAGTAAAATTGAAGCTTCTTTTGAGCAAAGATGCTCAGTTTCAACATTGTACCTAAATGAATAGGTTTACCTTTCTTGGCCCTGGGGAGCTAAATGCTTACGTAACAATAATCAAAAGATCCATCAATGGGCCATATTTGAAGTTGAATACATTTTTCTTGGTAGCATTTCCATCCATCAGCCTATGTGAAGAATACCTTAGGGCCGGCATCCAGGCTACTCAAAATAAAATCCCTGGAAGGACCATTTCTAAAGTCAAGCTAATTCCTGGTAGAGCACTGCTTGGCAAGTTAATCTATTAAAAATAATAACATTCAAATCACAGTCCTGTCCATCTCTCTCCCTCTCTGTTTTTCTGCCTCTGTCTATCTGTCTCTTTCTCTTTCTCTCTCTTTCTCTGGAGCAGTTATTTTTAAATTTTAGTTTTAAATGCTAAATGGATAAGATACGATCACATTATTTAAAAATATGTTAAAAAATACATAGTGACAAGTCTCTTATTTGTGTTTCCTATCCACTTTGTGCCCATCTTCCAATATATCCATGTTTATTAGATTTTTATGAATATGCAAATATAATCTCTTATTAAAAGTTTGATTTTGCATCTCCACTGTCTAAATTACAGGGAAGCATGAATTTGTATTATGTGTATTATACATAGGCACACACCATACACATAATCTGTGTAAGTTATCTACTGCCCCACTATAAACCACCTCAAGACACAGCAGCTTAAAACAATATTATTTTTCACTATCCTGTAGGTGAGGGATTTGGGCAGTGCTCTCCTGGGCAGGACTTTTGCTACATGGTGTCAGCGAGAGTCATTTATTTAGCTGCATTCAGCTACTGATAGGGCTAAGCTGGAAGATCTAAGCAAGTCCTCTTCTATGCCTAACACTGCAGCTCTCCTCCAAGTGGCTTCTCTCTTTCCAGGTGGCTTGGGCTTCCTTGCAGCATGGAGGTCTGACAGTGAGTGGCTGGGCTTCTTATGCAGTAGCTGGCTTCCTGGAACGTGCTAAAAGGTAAAGGTGAAAGTCCTAGGGTTCTAGATTCTTATACCATAGTAATCAAAGGGCCCAGCAAACACCAGTGGGTCATATTTGAGATTTAATAATTTTTTCATGATGCCTTTTCCATCTGTAAGCCTATTTTAAGACTACCAACAGGGCTAGTATCTTAAGGCTCAGCCATGAAATAGAGTGAATCCTACCACATTTCACTGGGCAAAACAAGTACCAAATTTACCCCCAGATTCAAGAGGAGGGAAATAGCTTCTACCTTTTAACGAGATGAGTGGCGAAGGATGTGCAGCCATCTTTAATTTTTTGATTTACCACAATATGTTTGAATTTATCCATGTTTTAAAGCCCACAGACCTCAGCCAATCAGTGATAGAAAGATGTCTGCTAATACGCTATAAAACATTCGATTCCTGTTCCCAAAACTTAATCAGCTTACTAAGAAGAATTTATTTTTAGAAATAAAAAGTTTTCTTTAAAAAAATAATAAACCTTCCTCACAAGCTCCTAGATTTGCCTTAAAGCCCACATTTTTGTAACATAATGATGTGCTATTAATTTAAAACAAAACAAACACCTCACCACGGTATTTTTCATCACTTGGACATGTCCTGACTGCCAATCTATGGACAGGCTATGTTCTTTATGTGTGCTTTGACATATACATTAAACCTTCTCTTGCTATTCTCTTGATGAATCTAATTCCCATCAAACCCGTGACATAACCTGTTACTATCCCCAGCTTCTTTGTGGGAGTTTACGATCTTAATGATATATGCCTCCTGAAATATACGTCGGTGGGCTTATGGTAAAATTAATAATGCTGAAATTAAAACTGACAGCTCTGAAATGATATGCTACCCTTAGCATATGGAATAACTACCGTGAACGCTTATGGGGTTTGTTGCAAGATTATAGACAGTTACCCAAGGGGGGATAACTTCTGAACTGTGTTGCTAAATCTCATTTGACAGTTTTTGGATTTGGTGTAATTTTTCTATAGCATTTTAGTGTTGGGTGAGCAATATGTTAGCTATGATTCAGATGACATTTTATGGCTAAGCCCTTTAGTCTCTCCCTTCCAAGTGCTCCCTCTCACACCCTCCTTTTTTCTTCCCTTCCCCTCCTTCTATGTACACTCAATCTTATCTAAATATTTGAGCAGTTAGTTCGGGGCTAGGGGAATCTTTGTGAAGTGGGACAATCAAAGCCCTCTTGTCTGCCTGCAAGTCTGACTGCGCACATCTGCAAATCTGAGGATACAGAACAGAGTTCTAGCTACCTATCAATTGATTTATTATGTTTTTCTTTTCCATTCCCAAATGTTTACAATCTTATTTCTTCTGTGATGGTAGAAAATGCAAATTGCAAGAATTTGGCCCTGTGTTCAGTGATCCAGTCTTTTATAAAATCTGTCTTGGCTTCACTTTATGTATTCAACTGTGTGTATACACAGACAGGAAGACAGACAGACAGACAGACAGACAGACAGACACATACACACAACTTATTTTTTTCTTTCCTTTAATGGGTCTGTTTCTCTCTTCCTCCGGTGAATGAAGAGCTGCTGGCCAGATGTTGGCTTTGTAGAGAACAGCACTATCTCTACAAAAGAAAGACTTTGGCAGTTTGGGGGAAAAAATTAGTTAAGGATTGGTTGCTACAATAGCAAAGAAATAACTCAGATATAGTAATTATACCAGAACTTCAGAATTCCATATACTGAACACTATGTAGGATGATTAATAGATGAAAATAGGAAATGGGACCAACAGGAGTTTGAGGTACTTTGAAAGGCATTCCTCCTCCTTTATGCCCGTTTTGACTTGAACACATGGAAGTTATAGAAACATGCTTCAAACAAAGGAAATTTTAAAAAATGAACACATAATAACAAATTTAGTGCTTCTAGGTATGGTATGACTCCTCATTTAAAATCATGGGCCCTTCCAAAATTTGTCTCTAATAGGGTAGACTATTGCTTCTGCTGTAGTTGAGATTGGGGCTGCCTTTAACAGTGTTTAAATAAGTGCTCCCAAATTATTTCTATCCCCCCATTTGGATCATCCTTTGATGTGAAACTGTTTTTATAAATAATAAAGTGCAGGGGGCAGGAAAAAGTTCAGTGGTAGAGCACATGCTTAGCATGCAGGAGGTCCTGGGTTCAATCCCCAGTACCTCCACTAAACAAATAAAATAAAACGGAGATGCTACATCAATGCCATAGACACTCTTGGTTGTCCACCCCACATTCAATTCACTCTTGTTTCTTGGCAACTGGGATACTGTGAGCGTGATTAAATGTTCATTTCTCAAACCATTATTTCAGTCATGAGTGAACTAGGCTTTGAACAATGAATTTTGTAAGCAGAGACCACTGGTTGTGTCTCGGGAAGAGTCGTCTTTCTTTAAAGAAGAGGTGATCTCACTCCCACCACTTTTCCCTTCTTCTTGTGCCTTGAATGAAGTTGCAGTAGCTACTTTGTAGCAACCAGCCTGTGACTCTGTGGGAGAAGTTGATACATTTAAGAACCCATGGCCCTGAGGATGTACAGCCCCTGAACTCGTGCTGGAAGCTGTCTTCTTCCCTGATTCATTATAAACTAAAATCACGATTTTCTACTTATTTCAACTA
The DNA here is from genome assembly GCF_048564905.1 of Vicugna pacos. NCBI lineage: Eukaryota > Metazoa > Chordata > Mammalia > Artiodactyla > Camelidae > Vicugna > Vicugna pacos. The sequence continues at coordinate 6,584,408 of NC_132987.1, forward strand.
TCATGTTAAGTCTTTTGTTGCATCTGCCAATTCTAGCTACTTTAAATAAGCAGTTATAAAAGACTCATTTGTGGATATGAAATTTATAATCTTTATGTATGTAAATATGTATTCTTTCTATATAAATGAATATATAATATAAAAAATACAGTCATCCCTCAGTCTCTGTGGGGCATTGGCTCCAGGACCCACCCCCCCATGGATACCAAAATCTGATGATGATCAAATTCCTTATATAACATGACATAGTCTTTGCGTGTAACCTGCACAGCCTCTCATATACTTTAAATCATCTCCAGATCGCTTATAATACCTATAAATGTACAATTTTGACGTCAAGTTTTCTGTTGTTATTACTGGTTCCCCTGTATGTTTCTCTTTTCTCCTATTCAAACAGACCCCAGGATGTTTGCAATGTTCTTTCTGGGTGTTTTCTTCAAAAGCTGATATCCATTGAGTAGTTTAGATTTGGAGGAAGGGGTACCCCTCAGTCTAAAAAAAAATTCCCAGGTTTGGGGGAGTCCAGAGGGGTATGTGAGTCGAGTGAAGCCTGAGGATTGAGAGTTGTGAGGATGTGGGTTTGTGGCGTAGGAAGAGGCTGCATCTGAGGCCCAGGGGCTCCAAGCTTCACTAAGATTCTGTATTATTTATTTGGGGAGGGGGTTGTAGTTATTTTTACTTATTTATTTATTTTGATGGCAGTGCTGGGGATTGAATGCAGGACCTCATGCATGCTAAGCATGAGCTCTACCACTGAGCTATCCCTCCCCGCAGCATTCTGTGTTCTGAGTCCAGAAGCAGCAGAGACAAGGAATCTGTTAAGACAAATTCTCTCAATTGAAGTCTTAATCATCCTCCCTTCTCTGAGCTAGAGTCCCCCGTCTGCTCTCACTGCTGCTTTTTCCGGGTTCCTTACTACATGAGGGCTGTCATCTCCTGGAAGGACATCCTGTCTCCACAGGACAGTCATCGCCTGCTCTCCCAATGCAGCAGGGCTGCTCGGGGCCAGTCCTTCCAGGCAAACTGTGCAAACGCCCCTTCTCTGTGCTTCTGATCTATGTAGCGGGAAGACGCTCTGATGAGACTGGATGTCATCCAGAAGGCTAGAGCAGAAGTAGGACTTAGGTCTCCTCTACCCCTAGAGCCATGAAATGATGTGGGGTCCCATTGTTCTTCTTTTACTGGGAGATAACTCTGAACTGAGGGGAGCAGGCATGGATGGAGAACCCTCGTTACAAACATTGGCTTCTTTTATATTATGAATCATAATTCCCTTCTAAAAACTGCACAAAACATAAGTCGATAGATCAGCAAATTCTCACTAGGCGAGCACCCAGCTCAGGCTTTCCAGTTGAAAAAATGAAACATTGCCAGCTCTCCCAAACCCTCCTCATGGGCCCTTTCAAAAATCATTTCATCATTCCTTTCCAAAGATCATCTTGATTTGTCAGTCATCTTTTTCTTGCTTTTATTAATGGTTTCACTGCTGAAGTACAAAAATTACTAACCATGAGCTTTGTGTTTTAAATTTTACATAAAATGAATAACACAGTATAATTTTTTGTCTGTGTTTTTTTTTCACATAAAAATTATGTTTGTGAATTATGGGTGTGAAATTTATGCGTATTATTGTACATAGCTGCAACTCATTTATTTTCTAGTGCTGTAAAGTATACCATTGTATAAAAGCATCACAATATACTTAGCTGTTTTATTGTTCAAAGGAATTCGAGTTATTTTCAATTCTTAGAATAAAACTTGTATGATTTTGGTAAGAGCACCCAGGTTCAAAAGTAATACACATAGGTTCTCCCCACTTCCCCGACTCCCACCCCTAATCCTCCTACAGTCTCTCGACCATCGACTCCCATATTAGTGTACTTATCCACCGCTGAGCATCAGACATAGCATTAATTACGATGCCCTCAAGACATCTTTCCTAACTGGCCATAATGGACTGATTCAGAAAGACGCTTGGACTCGTTTTTCCAAGGAGTCCCTTCCTGGGAATTTTGAATCGGAACAGAAGGAGAGTGTATGTCTCTGAGTTGCTAGAATATAATCTGTAAATCTCGGAACTATTGGCAGCCATGATTTCCAAATGGACGAGAGAAACGTTTAAAATATTTGCAGAAGGGAGGAAAGAATGAAAGAGATGTCCAACTAGAAGGCCGCCAAGAACCCTGATGATCAGATTCCTGTGTCAGTCTGTTCTGAAGCTTTTGTATCCTTATAGTAAATTCCCTTCAGCTTAGTAGAGTTTGCATTGAGCTTCTGTTACATGCAAATATAAAAGCTTTAACATTACTGATATTTATAAGTATTATTATACTTGCGGTTATTTGCAATACTTTTGTATTTGAGGATTTAAGTATCTGGTAAGAGATGCTAATGTGTTGGATGAACTTAGGTAAAAGAACCTCTCCGTCACTTAGATTATTCCTTAGTAACTTATGGGAGTTTGGACAGTAAGAGCTCTAAGATTTCAATTCACTTCATGTCAAATACGGAATTATTCCATCTAAGCGCCAGGAGAAAAACTTATTTGTACTTGACTTCTCAGAGGATGCAGTGGGGATCCTGGTAAGATCTAGTCTAAAAAAAAAATTTAAGATCCAATTTAAGATCAAAGTATTTCAGAACTCCTCTACTTCTTAGTAATTGCTGCGTTCTCCATTAGAATGTTTCCTGGTGCATAGCAGGCACTCAGTAATTATTTTTCGAATGAAAGAATAAATGAATGACTGGCCACATGAGGTATTTTACATCCCAAGATCTAGAACATTAAGCACATGTTCGAATGATCTCAGTTCTCATTTGACCCTTAGTATAAATCACTAGTCTTTACAAAAGTCAAATGCAGTGTTTCAAGCATGTGGTCTTCTGCATCTGGGTGATTCAGAACTGAAGGGGTTAAGGAAGAGTCATATGCTTCCATAGGATTTCTGTGAAGCACAAAAAGTACAGTGCCAACAAAATCCCCTGAAGAGTAAACAAAACTTGGAACTGTTGCAAACAATAAATTGTCAATACCTTATAGAAGCAATGGATAATGAAAACTTATCATGCCTAGAGTTAGTATCCTCTTTAAAAGAATTTACAGAGTCTATGAAATTAAATTCTGTGCACAGTTCTCTTAATTTGTCCTTAATTAAACAATACTCCATAAATGGTGCATTCAGTGACCAAATGTTCAGAGACAGCAAAATGGTGGGTCCCAAGCCATTAGGAATGAAATAAAGGCAATCCCTGGAGAGTCTGCAAGAATCTGGTCTCTCTAAGTGACAACTGATGGTTTAGGAAAGATAATTAACTTTGCAATTACAAACTGCAGCTTTCACCAATGCTGTTTTTTTCCCCAGTATAATCTTTTAAATGTTGGATTATTTCCTATAACGTGAAATAGTTTGCTTGGAAAGGGGAAAAGCAAGCAAATACCCTACCTTGGGCTGCTGAGTTCATCAGAATGAAACCCTTATTGATTAATTTAATGGGTATTTTTTTTATTTCTAATGTTAGATCAATATCCATTTAATGTGCATTGCTATGCAGATTCTCAACACTAAAATTTCAGCAGCAAATTTATACAAATAACAAACATATTTAGATTTTACACAAAACCAGAAGAGATAGATCTTTTATTTTATATTAGAAAGTAAACACAAAATTACTGTTCAATAAACTAAGAGCTAAAACTTTGAAAGAACCTTTATTCTGTTACGGATTTAGGAACTTCATACCATTCTTTTTCCTGCTTAAGTGATTCTCTGAAAACCTCATTACTTTATTTATTATGGATTTTAAATTACCTTAGTACTGGAATAATCCAGTTTTCCTCCTCCTCCCCCAAAGAATTCAGTCTAACCTAACTCTTAATTGGCCAACTCTTCTTAAAGTCAACTGACACTATACATTAGACAAAGGTTAATGGCAAATAAATAGTGCTTTTTTTCTGACTGTGGGAAGAACAACTTTATTGTGTCTATGCAGACAAAAAATGTGAACAGTAAAAATACTCTGGACTAATTTTAGACCAAAAATATCCATCTTCTCCATAATATTGTTGAATTTATTGGATGACAATGCCCCTCTCTGCTTTGCTCCATTTTCTGATTATTTCTGTTTCTAAACATGGTCATCCCTTGGTATGTAAGGGAGATTGGTTCCAGGACCCCGTCAGATACCAAAATTCTCCCAGGCTCAAGTCCTTTATAGGAAATGGCATAGTATTTGCATATAACCTATCATACCATTTCGTATTCCTGAAATCATCTCCAGATTACTTACATATCTAACACAATGTAAACGCTATGCAAATAGTTGCTGATGTGGCAAATTTAAGTTTCGCTTTTGGAACTGTCTGGAATTTTTTCGCCCAATATTTTTCACTCTTCAGTTGGTTGAATCCACAGACACAGAACCTACAGATACAGAGGGCTGACTGTTAGATGCGCCTTTGTGTGCACTCAAATGGGTCCTCCATTCACAGCGAACACACCAGGCAATAGTCACTGCCAGTTGACTCATCGTGTAAATGCCACAGTGCTTTTTGTCTACACTACAAGATAAAATGAAGAGTTAGGGGACTTCTAAAAGACACACTGATTTTGACTTAGTGCTTTAAAATTTTTCAGACCATGTCTCATGTCATCAGGCTTCTATATAACGTCCTTAGGTTTTTAATCATAGATTCTCATGTTGTTGAATCACCTTTGTATGTTCTCTGATCTTGGGCAGAATTATTCTTCCTCCCTCTCTCCCTCCCTTCCTTCCTTCCTCTCTCCTTTCATTCACTTGTTAAATGTTTATTGAACTCATGTTACGTACCAATGCTACATGCTAGCACTGAGCTGGAATCTCAGGTGCATAACACACCCGAGGAAGTCGCCATCAGTGGAAGTTGAAGTTCTTTGCTTGTAGACCACATGCATATACAGCTACAGAGGTCTTCGCTAAATATAGAGCCATGAGCTGCTTCTCTTCCCAGAGGTCTAGCTTCTATCCTGCCACAGAAAACCCAGACGACTTTCCATAGCCAAGTCCATTTCCCTGTCCACTTAGCAAAATTTCCATCTCTCCCTAAAGGAAAGAGCAACAAATACAAATTTTTCATCCAGCCAATTGACAATGGCCTGTTTTCCCTGTAACACTGTGTCTGTTTCTGCCCAATCAGCCTCCAAATTTTAAGAATGCTCCCTTCCCCATGTCTTTAACCTCCATTCCCTACCATTCACACCTTTAAGGTAATCAGGCTTTAATCATATACATTGAACTGTGGTCCTGATGGCATCTGCACATCTCCCACTTGCCTTAACTGTGACTTCTCACTCCTCCTTGTCTGATTTCCTTGACCAATTTTTAACTTTACATCACACTTCATATTCTACTTGGGTCTTTTCTTCCAGCCCTCTTACTCGCCCACCTGGTTTGCATTCACTCTCCCAGCTCTGACTTTCTCAAAAGTTTTCTCAGATGTCATGAACTAACCAGGCTGCAGCCCCACCCTGCCTCTGGGTCTGATGGGACTTCTCAGCTGGCCTGGACCCCATCATCACCAGTGAGGAAGGGGGAGAAAAGAGCACGTTAAACTGTGAACTCCTCACTCAAAGCTTCATTGCCTCCTTTTTGGACAAGTCTAGACGTTTCACAGCTGGTTTCTCTGTCCTCAGTCACCAACACTCAAGTTTATCATCTGCCACTTTGGGATGAATATGTCTATGAGCCTATTCTGGTTATATCATTCTCCAACTCTAAACCATGCCAAAAACCTCATGCTTTGCTGACTACCCAGCACTCCATCACTCATGGTAGGGAACATATGATATTCATTCTTTTATTTCTTTTACAGGTACTGCAGGAAGTTGGTAGAGTACTTCCCAAAATTCATCCATTTGATGCTGGATGTCTGCTGGATGGATATCAAGGTGCATTTTGCACAATTTTCCATCAGTAAACATGAGAACCACCAGACTAACAAAAATTAAGTACGTTACTTTACTGCAGGACCTCCCTGAGACTTAAATAAGGTGATGTAATTGTTGTATTCCAAGAGGAAGATAAAGGATCCAATTCTTAACCAGGAACATCTCTTTTTTTCCCTGGAGCATCTTGACTAGCCAGTGCCAGTGCTCTGTGAAGCACACAGTTAGTGAAATATTGTTCAACAAAACAAAGTTTTAATATTTAGAGTAATTAAAAGGCTTCCATGATTAGGTCCTTCATTCTCCTCCCATTCTATTCTATTTACCGTCTACCAATTTCCTATTACTAATGTTGCATTGAAGACTAAAAAGACCATTTATTATTGAAATATACCCTATGCTTTTCTGAACACTTACATTTGTTCTCTTCTTGCCATCCATCCAAACTTCTCCATTAATTTGACTCATAATTGAAGACCCCCAAGAAATGTCTTCTTATCCATAAAGCCTTGGCTTATTGTTCAACTAAACATGACTTCCCTGAGTTCTCAAATTCGACAAGGACCACATTATGACTTAGATCTCAATTTGTTAGATATTGTGGTTAATGGTGGACACATTGCCACCGCCAGTTTACCAGTTCTTAAAAGGTACTATTGTATATTGAGTCCTCACCACGAACTAGCCAAGAGACTCTTGTAAGCATTTTATTCATTTACTCATTCATCCATGCACACCCCTCCTTTCTTCGATCCAGCCGTCCATCATGCTTAGTGAGTACCAGAGCATGCTCTGCAGCCAAGCGTTGGGAATGTCACAGTAAAAAGGTAGACAAAGCACGTTCTCTCATAGAATTTGTATCCTAGTGGAGGAACACAGATCATAAATATGTGAAAAAGGAATAAGTAAGATGATTTAGAGGGTGACAGGTGATAAGTAGAAAATAAAACAGAATAACAGAACAGAGAATAACAACTAGGAATGAGATGATTGCACTAAGTTAGAGTGGTCAAGATGATTTGTATATGCCAGTTCACTTCATCCTCAGAATAATACTCTGAGCTACGTCTTGCTATTATCAGTTCACAGATGAGAAAACTGAAGTTAAGTGAAGTTCCATAGGTTGACCGAGGTCATCTAGATCCCAAGTATTAGAACAGGTTAATGCATATGATCAGGTTGTGCACTGCAAAACTCTAAAGAGCCCCATTCACGTCACAGTCCTGTGAGTGGTGTCTCTATCAGCCAGGGTTTGATAGAGAGACAGAGCCACCAAAAGTGATGTGGAATCAGGGCTATGGTAGAGACTGGACCATCCATAACTGTGAGAGTTGACAAAGAGTCTATGGAAAGTCGTTGTCTTTTTATCTGGTGTAGGATGGAAGTCACTGTAGGTGACCAGGGATAGTAGTCCAAAGAAAATACAATATATGGTGAGGGAAAAACTGGAAGCCCAAGGAAAAAATGGGTCCCACAGGGGCAAACTGGATCCCATGAGGATAAATTGGAATGTGCATCTGTGTCTCCTGGCCTCCAGTCTCATGTGCAGAAGACACTGGTGACTTTTACCACGTGGCTACAGGTGCACTGGGCCAGGTCTCGGAGAAGCCGAAGGAGGAGACAGTAGGTACTGGGGGACTGTGGCCTGGCTGCTGCCAAAGCCCTCCAGGTGAGCCCTGAGATCAGTGACAACGTGCACAGGCTGTAACAATGCATGCTGCCCTACAGTGAAGTTATGGTGTAATGACTGCTGCTTCCACATCTTGCACAAATTTCTCTCGTGACCAAGCCTTGCCAGAATCATACAGGGAACAGAATTTCTGGAAATGTAGGTCCAGTTTAGCTAAATGACACAGTGGCCCTGGATTGTACCAATGTGAACCCTGCTTAGCCACACATAGCATCCCTTGTAACAGAGATTAGCTTTCACCCAGACTCTGAGACTCCAAAAAATTGCGTGCTTTGAACAAGGTAGTACTATCTTCTCCATATGAGCCCTATTCTGTCTCATATGCATGTATCTCACAATACCTACCGCAGAAAGTAAGTGCTTACCAAATATTTAGTAAATAAATAATTCACACGGCTTTGCATAAGCCTGACCTGAAGTTGACTAGAGAATAAAGCTCTTGCATTCTCTCAATTGCCTAGACTGTAGCCAAGCACACAGGCCCAAAAACAAAGAATCGCTTTTGAGCAGAGAGAAGCAGAATGATCTCTTTGTCATTGAAAGGCTTTGCTTTCAGGTGCATGGGGAAGAAATACACCTTTGGCTGAGTATTGGAGATTCAAAACGGAAGAGAAGGGAAGACGGGGATAGAGCTTCCATACAGCCTGATCGTGACAAAGGATTTCAGAAGGAACGTGGTTTATCAGGCACATGAGTCGGGTAGGGGCAAAGGGAGCCTCAAAGAAGGATTCCAGGGTCCCAAACCTGAAACATGAAACAGAGAGCTTCCAGGACAGTGGGGGCCTTGGCATAACTCTGTGAACAAATGACCCATCACTAGTCTCATAGCATCCTCTCCAAACACCTTGTCACAGTGTAAAACTCCAGAAGTGGAACACGGGCAATTGCTAAGGTCAAATTTGCCTCTAAACCTATGTAATGGGTTGATTTATGGAAAAGAGAGTGGTGTTTCCTGCACAACTAAGGGCACAGAGTGAAGTTAATACTTCCTGAGACTGCACCTTTTTTTCTTCACTATGATATTATCTTCTCAATTACTTTATTTTGACAAACAATGTGTCACAAAGGGAAGACTTATTATCTTGAAATAACTCAAACATGGCTAGCTTGGCTGTTTTTAGAGGTCAGTTGCCAGAGATAGAGGGAAAAGGGAGGAGGAGGCAGATTGAATCAAATTCCAGATTTAGTGATTCTAACTGAGCATGTGAAGTCTAAACTGGAAAGATAGGATGTCATTGTTACTGGTGGTGCCTCTGCTGTGGGTCTAACTTGGTAGCTCACTCCTCTTAGCCTAGGAGAGTCAGGCAAGTATAGACCACTATATACACAGAATGTAGCAAAGTGTGATGTTCTAGATAAGTAAAATTAAGTCCAGAAAGATAGAGGAGGGAGTGATTAAATTTGTAGATTGGAGGATATATCAGTCAACCTCACAACACAAAATGGATGGGACATATAAAATAAAACAATTCTGGGATAAATTATTTTTACCGAAAATGTGGATGTAAAGAAATACAGGGCAAAGAGCCCTAACCCAGAACATAGAAGAAGCTGAGCTATTGTCATCAAGGGGCCAAAGGACAGAAAAAGTTACCAGAGGAAGAAAATTCTTGTAGAGTCAGAGGCCTGGAGAGGAAGAGTGGTCTTCATCTGAGACAAAGCCAGACATGAGATGATAAGAAGGATCTGGGGAAATCCAGCCCCAGATCTCACCCTTGGCCCCCTTTCTATCTTCTCCAAGAGGTCCACATGGGCTGAACCAAGCCTGAAGTCACAGGACTTGAGCGCTCAGTTGATATAGTCTATGAGCTCAACTTTCCAGGCAGAGGGTAATGGGGACAAAGATGGGGGTGGACCCGGAGCAGCAGTCAGAGGGCAGCCAGGCTAGAAATGGTGTCTCCAAGAAGATGATATCTCAACAACAATTTGAAGGGCCTGTACATGTTTGCTAGGGACATAACAGAAGGGATTGACTTAGATTTACTTTCCATGTTGGTTTTGTGTTGAGAAAGTGATAAATTCTGACATCTTCCTGGGCACATTTCCACCTATTAGAATAGGAAGGATGTCAGGCATATGCCAGGACATTTTTACCAGAGGACATTGGCTTTCTTAAGAAAGTCCCTATATTAATACTGTGTCACCTGTTTATGGATTGAACTGTGTCCCCCACAAAAGATGTTGAAGTCCTAGCCCTCAGGTGCCTATGATTGTGATCTTACCTGCAAATAAGGTCTTTGCAGATGATCAAGTTAAGATGAGGTCATTAGGGCAGGTCCGAATCCAATATAAGTGTGTCCTTATAAAAAGAGGAAATTTGGACAGAGACAGAGAAGCACACTGGGAGAGTACCATGTGAAGATGAGGGCAGAGGTCAGGGTGATGCATCCACAAGGAATACTGAAGATTACCAACAAACCACTAGGAGCTAGGGGACAGACATGGACAACATGCTCTGTCACAGCCTCAATGGGAACCAGCCCTGCTGACATCTTGATCTTGGACTCCTGGTCTCCAGAACTGGGAGCAATAAATCCCTATTGGTTAAGCCACCAATTTTGTGGTATCTCATTACAGCAACCCTAGAAAACTAATATACTTGTGACCAGTATAGTACCTATAATTATTTCCCTCTGCTACAAAACACATAAGCCAGTGATCAATGCCCTCTCCTGTTTACACCAAACAATATAAATGATCAAGTCACATATGGTTTTTAATAAGATTTTGCTCCCAGCAAAGGGCAATTTACCATGAACCCAATGAAATTTGAGCTTTAAGATCCCTCAATTACACTGACCGCCTTCTAAGGTCCAGTACCTAATTTTATATTCTTAATTTGAATTCTTTTTCTTAAAGACATCACCCCAGGTTATATACGCTGTGGATCCCAGAAAACCTGGATTCTGTCCTTATCCCAGCTTTGCTGTTATAACCGCCAAGCTCAGCTATTCAACACAGCTGGATATGATATCTTTATGTCCTGATTCACTCCGAACATGCCTTCAAATTCAGTGTCCTTATAAACAACAGCCATTAAAAATAAACTCAAAGGAAGGAATAACAAACAAAAGAACAAACAACTTTGAGAGTCCTTGAGCAGAGAGTGTTCTAGGCCCAGTGGGACTTCAAAATGAGGACAAGAAGCCTTCTCTAATCTGCACCAAATGGTAACTTTTACATATTTTTAAATTTATTTATTTTCTGCACAAGGGTTCCTGTTTCAGGTGAATTACCTTAGGGAGAAAGCCCATTTCTAATGCTCCTAGTCTCCTACCACTTTTGTTCCAGGTAGTGAAACCTCAATTGCTTTGGAGAGAAGATGGAACAAAATTAAAATTACATTCATTAGCATATCCAAGTGGAAGCATCCCACCTTACTGTATGTACTCATTAGGAGTAGCGTCAGCAGATTCCAGAATTTGCCTCATTACTTAGATACTAGAGTCACAGACATCCTCCATTCTCCTGGGCAGGATGGGAGGAGCCTGGGTGTCAGGACCAGACCTGGCCGTGACTCTAGGGGCTTTCTGTACCTGTAATTTATATATCCCCTCTACAGCAAGAGCCCTACTCCCGTCTGTCATTAAAATAACCATCTTCAGGCATCACAAGTATGTACTCAAACTTAAATCCTATTTTAGAAGAAGAGCAGACATCTCTCGAAGGAGTTAGACAAGGGAGCTGAGGTACTGCTGAGATTATCTCAGAAAACGAAAACCCATTTGGTATTTTGTTTGTTTATTTTGTTTTGCCCTGGACTGCAATGTGCTGGCACTTTTCCGGGCCATGATGACTAATGGAAAGTCGCAGAGTTCGTGTACACCTTCTGATATTGTGCTCTGCAAACTTTGTGCGTGACTTCGGCCCGGTGTCATGGTGGGTCGCTCGTTCCTTCACGCTGCCATAGGAGGGCGCTCTACCTGAGAGGCACTCTAGGCTCCATTCCACTGTCATTCATCCCTACCCCAGGGAAGGAGAGCTCATCTGATCGGTGAACTTGGGAGAAGGAAGTTCCTGGAGCAATGCCTTCCTTCCTCCTCTCTTTTGAATCCTTGTCTGTACAAGGTACTTGTTCTGTCTGCTCTCTGCCGTGCAATGTCCCTGGGTCGGAGAGGTCTGATGTTATCCGAATGTACCGATGAATGGTTGTGTAACTGTCCCCCCAAACAGGCTACTGACAATTCCTCCTCTTCCTGTACATGCCCACCTATTCTCTCATCAAGAGGAGGAACTCACTTCCTCACCCCTTAAATCCAGGCTGGCTGTCTGACTTCATGACACCAACAGAACACAGAGGAAGTGATGTTTCCTGAGTTCTAGGCTTTGTCCTTGAAAGGCCTGGCAGCTTCCATTTTCCCTCTTCTTGGAATCATGCTATGGAATTTCAGGTTGTCCTGCTGGTGGGAGAGAGGATGTGGAGAGAAATGTGGAGAAGAACCAAAGGACCACTGCCACCTCCCAGCACAGAAGACTCCAGACATGACAGGGCTCCCTTAGACCATCAAGTCCAACACTCCTGCCACCTGAATGCAGCCATAAGGGTGACCCCGGGTGATACCACCTGGAGCAGCAGCACAGTTCAGTCAACCTGCAGAATCACTGGAAGTAATAAAACGTTGTTTCAACACATTATGTTTTGGGGGTTGTCACATAGCCATAGAAAACTTATCTCTTTGTTGTAACTTTATGGTTGAAGACTTAGCAAGCCCATTTGGACACACACTTAAATCATATCCTACAATGTATAAAATGACATTTTTAATCTCCATCTTTCTACTCTAGGGTCTGCTTGTCAATTGAATCCAAACTCTGGAGAGGAAGGGAGCATTCCTGAGTGTTGACTGGCCAGAACTCCTCAGCTGGACAGCAGCTTCTTTACCTACCTAAAAACCCACATCTCTAAGAATCAGCTTAAATGTCACCTCCAGAAGTCTTGCTTGATTCCAATACCTTTTCTCCATATTTTTCCAGAGTATAACTTATCACAGCACATGTTTGCACTCTGTTTTCCATATTCCTCTATGCTCATTGAAATCGGAGGGTACGTTTTAATTTGAATTTACATCACCACACTCAATCAAGCCTAGCAGAAAGCTGTGTTTAGTAAATGCCTGTTGAATGCAATACTTGAGAAACTTTACCTGGTTGGCTTCAGTCAATAGTATGAAACTACTTTATTCCCCAAATCTTTTTTTTCTAAAAAGTTTTACTTTCAGTGCTTTGGTCTACAGTTTGGTGATGTACAAAGAGCATTAGCTTTCGACTAACATGGAGTTGGATTTCAAACTTAACTCTACTACGTTTTACTTTATGTAGCATTGGGCAACCATTTTCCATTTCTGAAGTTTAATCTCCTCATTGTCAGATAGAGATGATCATTGATAGAATTTCAGGAATGGATTTTTAAAATAGTTTTATTGAGATAATTCACATATTATACAATCATACGTTTAAAGTGTACGATCACCAGAGTCTAATTTTGAAATACTCCCATTACCCCATAAAGACACCCAATAGCAGTTCTTCCCCATTTCCCTCTTCCTGTTAACCCTAAGCAAGTGCTAATCTGCTTTTGGTCTCTTCACAATGGTTTTTTCTGGATATTGAATATAAATAGGATCATATAATATAAGATCTTTTGTGACCATATCCTTTCACTTAACAGAATGTTTTCATCTGTGTTGTAGTATGTATCAGTATTTCATTCTTTTCTATTGCTGAATAATATTCCACTGTATGAGTTTACCAGATTTTTGTTGTTCATTTATTAGTTGATCAACACTTGGGTTGTTTCCACTTTTTGGCTGAAATGCTGCTATGCTGCTATGAATATTTGTGTGAAAGCTTTTGTGTGGGCATTTGTTTTCATTTCTCTTAGATATATACCTCAGAGTAGAATCGCAATGTATGAGCATTCCAATTTCTCCACATTCCTGTCAACACTTGTAATTGTCTACCGTTCTGATTTTAGTCATCCTAACAGATGTGAAGTGGTATCTCATGGCTCTAATCTGTATTTCTCTAAAGAATAATGATATTGAACATTCTTTTTCCTGTGCTTATTTATCATTTGTTGATTTTCCTTGGTAAATGTCTAATCATTTCCATTGTCTATTTTTTTAAATTTGATTACTTGTCTTTTTATTGCTGAGTTATAAGATTTCTTTATATATTCTAAATATAATTTTCTTATCAGAAAAATGATTTCAAATATTTCTTCACATTCTCGAGGTATCTTTGCACTTTCTTGATGGTGCCTTTTGAGATGTAAACTTTTAAAATTTTGATGAAGTCCAACTTATCTAATTATCCTTTATCCACTCATGGTTATGGTGTTATATCTGAGAACAATTTACCTAGACCAATGTCACAAAAATTTATTCCAATGTTTTCTTCTAAGAGTTTTATGCTTTAGGCTCTTACATTTATTTTGAGTTAATTTTTGTGTATAGTGTGAGGAAAAGGTTCAACTTCATTCTTTTGCATGTGGATATTCAATTGTTTCAGCATCATTTTTTGCAAAGATTAGTCTTTTTCCTTGAATTATCTTAGCATCTTTGTTAAAAATCAATTGACCATAAATATAAGGATTTATTTTTGTACACTCAATTCCATTTCATTACCAGAATCTATTTCAGATATACTGACATAGTTTTAGTGAAATATAGAAACTTTACTTGTATACTACTCCATCTTCTACTTCCTTTTTTATGCTAAAATTGTTGTATATACTGTAGCAATGTATGTTGCAAGCACGATACATTGTTAAAATTATGTCTTTTAAGGATGTTAAGCAGAGAAAGGACAAGTATGTATTTGTAGAGTTGGTTATATTAACCTTCTGATTTACTTTTCCTGTTTCATTTATTCCTGTGGATTTTAGTTATCATCTGGTGTTATTTCCTTACTCCAATACAGCAATATTCCTGCCCACCTCCTTTTAACTGCTATCATCAAATATATTACATTCTATCTGTTAAAGACAACAAAATACAAATATACATATATATATTTATGCTACATAATTATATTTACTGCCACTGTTTGTTTTTTTTATGGGTTTTCAAATTACTGTTGAGGGTCACATGTTCAGCTTAAAGAGTTTTCTTTAGTATTTTTTGTAAGGCAAGTCTTTCAGCAATAAATTCTCTCAGTTTTTGTTTATCTTGGAGTGTATTTTATTTTCATTTTTGAAAGATAGTTTTGCTGTATATAGGATTCTTGGTTGACTGTTTTTTTACTTTCAGCACTTTTAATTGCCTTTCGGCATTTATTGTTTCTGATGAGAAGGTGTCTGTTAACCTTTGGGCTTCACCTTCACACAGTGAGTCATTTTCCTCTTACTGTTTTCAAAGCTTTGTCTTTGTCCTTCAACACTCTAACTATGATGTGTCAAGTTGTGGATGTCTTTGAATTTATTCTACTTGGAATTTCCTAAGCTTTTTGGATGTGCAGATGAACATTTTTCATCAAATCTGGGAAGACTTCAGTTTTCATTTATTTGAATAATTCTGTTGCTCCTTTCTCTCTCACCTATCCTACTGGTTCTCCCATTAGGCTTATGTTAGTGCACTTAATAGTAACCCATGTTTCTCTGAGGCTTTCCTCAATTTTCCTCCTTTTCTTGGGGGGGGGGCTATGTTCTTCAGATTGCATATCCTCTGTTGATCTACCTTCAAGTTCTTTAACTCTCTCTTCTGCCAGCTGCAGTCTACTCTTAAATCCCTCTAGTGAATTTTTCATCTTGCTTAGTTCACTTTTCAACCTCATAATTTCTATTTGGTTTTTTTTAAATCTCTTTATTGACATTCTCTATTTGATGAGACACTATCATCTCATCAAGAGATGGTGATGCATATCTTTAAATCCTGAAGTAGAATTTTATTTAGTTCTTTGAACATATTTATAATGGCTAAACTGATATCTCTATTAACTCTGACATCTAGTCCCTCTCATGGGCAGTTTCAGTTGCCTGCTTCCCTCCCCTGCCCAGTATATGGGCCATACTTTTCTGTTTCTTTATATGTATGTATCATAATTTTTTGCTGAAAATCAGTCATTTTAGATAATATATTGTTGGTACTCTGATTATTGATCCCCTACCCCAGGAGTTGTTAGAGTTTTTTGCTTGATTTTTGGTTTATTTGTTTAGTAACTTGGCTGAACTCATTCTATTACTTCTATTTTGCCCATGATATGCAGCCTTATATGTTGCTCCCCAGAAGGTACAATCTTGGACATACACACAGTCACCCTGATTTCCTCCTCTCTCCATCCCTCCAGGAATAGCAGTAGTTTTAGCCAGGCTACCTTTTATTATCTCCTTCCCTGATATCCCTGATAAGCTTCTGGCTGGTCTGCCTGTATTAGTAATACAGCTAGTTGTTAATTTTCACCGATTGCTAGCCATTTGCACTATTGTTTTAAACAATGCCCTGGGGCATAAACTACTATATACTACATGGAGTCTCTTTCAGGAAAGTCTTTGAGTCATGTCCTTGAGGCTTCCACAGACCCCTGAAGATAGCATCTTGGCTATCTCTTTTCCTGGTTCTCTTTGTGAAACTTGCGGCTGGCTTGCCATGTTCTTGTTGCTATTATGGAGCTACTAGACTTCCTTGAAATGCTCATCACCAAAATCTCCCGTGTCTTTGACAGAGCCCTCCTTTTTCAAGTTTGGACTTCTCTATACTCTATTCCAGATAAAGTTAGTCTCCTTACAGAGAGCTACGGAGCATCTTACAGCCCACCTCTCCCCCTGGGCAGAACCTCGGTACCATTGTTCTGGAGCTGGGGCATGGAAAGTGGCCAGCTTCTCTCAGAGTGACACTGCTGCTCTAGGAGGGAGGGCACTAGGTCCAGCAGATAGCCCTATGAGTGAGCTGGGATGAGGGCAATCAGAGCCCGATATTCTTGACCTGAATACCTTGGACAGAGTGCCCACCCTACAAGTAGGTGGAAGAAGAAGCTCCAAACCTTGGGCCATACTTGACTTGAATAGAGATTTTGCCAGCTGGAACTTGGAAGAGGAGAAATGCTGGTATCCTGTCTCTCCAGGGAGAAACCCTGGTCCTAGACTGAACACTGGGAGCAGAGGGAGCCTTGTGATGTTGCTACATCCACCAGGAGTAGAGCTTCCATCATACTAAACTGGGGTGAGAAAGGGAG
The DNA here is from genome assembly GCF_048564905.1 of Vicugna pacos. Classification (NCBI taxonomy): domain Eukaryota; kingdom Metazoa; phylum Chordata; class Mammalia; order Artiodactyla; family Camelidae; genus Vicugna; species Vicugna pacos. The sequence goes on from NC_132987.1 coordinate 6,601,190, forward strand.
TAAACCTGGTTGTAGTTCAAATGCTACAGACTCTCACAATTCTTACCAAAACTTTATACATTTTTAAAAATAAATGTTTCTTCATTTGCTACGTGCCCTTAGGATAATTTCTGAAAACTTAATATTTTTTTCTTAAGGCAATGTTCACCAGTTATGGTTATTTTGTTGAGGAGAGCATCAGCAGACCTCCTCACTCTGCCATTCCAACTCAGTAGTGGATGTGTGTTTCATGCATCATAGTAAGTTCAATAATCATTCAGAGTCTTGTTCAAAATGGAAATTTTGCATGTTTTAAAAAAATCTTAATAGAAATGTAATAGTTTATTTGTCTTCCTATTTGTATAATGAGTCAAAGTCAAGGATATGAAATCTTCAAGGATCAGGAACAGAAACAGACCAGTGAAATTTGAGGAATATCCAGAAACATATAGGAGAAGAATACTGTTATCTCCACAGAAATGAGCATGCAATTTATGCTGCTAAAGTAAACCACAAAAAACTGAGTAAGTTTGTGGTCCAGTCTAAACCTGAGATACATTTTAAAAATCAGTCTAACGTTTAATTTAAAATGTAATTTTTTAAGTTTTCTGTAAATGTGGAAAAAGGATATAATTTGACATCATGATGTTTTTAGCTTCTATACCTTGACAATCTTTTCTTTCATGTAAGTCAGGTCCTAAGTCTTCCTCTAGTGTCTCTAAAAGCTCATTATGTTCTACGTCCCTATCCCCCAAAACAACTGACATGAGCTTTTGTCTTTTCTAGTTTAAAAAAAAAAGTGTTTGGATATGTTCATTTCTCTTCCACCACTAACCCTCTGCTTTTTCCAATGTCAATCACTCAAGCAATTGTCAGTGACTTGCTGTTCTCTCCCTCAATTCTTTTCATGACTCTATGCAAGAAAGACTCAGGATCCAAGCCGACAAACACAGATTTCTCTTTAATAGTACAGATGGATAAGAGGTTTTGGATGCTTCTACATTAATTTTGTGTTCCCTGTTCACTAGAGAAAAAAGGATCACTAGTGTTGATATCCTTCTGAAGTGGTAAAAATGTCAATCATGGGAATGGTGGGCTGGTACCCTAACACAGAGTGTTGACAAAAACATTATCCTTGTTTTAACTCCTCAGTTATTTTGTTCTCAAGCATTTTGGGAAAACTAAGACATTTTAGTAGACATTTTAATAATACCTATTTTGTAAAAATTAAATTATATAGCTAGCATAAAAGCCACTTCTTTAATAGGTGTTCATTTAATGTGGATTTTATTCCTGTTCTCTGCCTACTATTGGGTGGTAGAGCTTATACATACCAAGAATGGGAGACTGCCACATTCCTTCTGGAGGCTTCTACTGGCTCCTTTGGATCTGCCTGAACATATGAAAATATGCCTAGAATGCTGGCAATGATTTTCCAGGATTTAGCAGTTGAGAAAAGAATCTCTGACAGTGGCTCAGGGTTATTCAATAACATATTTACTGTACAGACGTATATTGGTAGAATTCAAACAAAAACCGATGCAGTGTTCTACATTTGCATTAATTAACACAACACTGGCAAGTGACACTGTGCATAAATTTAAAAATATTTTTTAATTCTCTATTGTTTACGTCGACCTCTTGAAAATATAATATGGAAATATTTTCCTTACCAAAATAGTTTTTCTTCTGCTTTTTGAGCCTTATGTTTCCTCATTGGAATTTTCCCCTCTTTTCTATCTTGTAAAGTTAAAAAATTAAATATAGACAATGATAAAAGATAGATAGATAGACACAGACTTATTTTGAGGTTCTAAAACACAAAGTTCATATAAAATATTAGAGTCTAGAAATAAGCACACTCAGGCTGGGAAATTTATGGTCCCCAAATGTGTATAGAATGGCTTTTACCAGGAAAGTGAGTCTAGACTCCACAAGACTATGAAAACATTCCACCATCTGCAGATATGTTATGTGCCACTATTAGTACTACCATTACAAACACCACCATCATCATCACCACAGCTACCCCGACTCCTAGCTCCCAAATGGGAAAGTGTCACTGAGTAAAGAGAACTCAGGGGAAAACTTTGGGTCAAATATATAGTCTGTATCTAACTAGTTCTGCTAAGGTGGAGCTAGGGCAGTTTGCTTGTTAAGCTTGAAGCAATCAAATATATATCCATCCATTGAATGTATGAAGAATCCTGCTTGACTCTGATAATTGGCAATTTATAATGTGAGTGGGAAATAACATTAGTAGTTTAAAACCACTGAGATTTCCCAGTTATTTGCTACTGCAGCAGAACCTGGCCTTTCCTAACTAATGCAAACTCTTTACATTCTTTCGTAACAAGGACAGATAAGGACAGTAAGTGCTTAATTAAACCAGCAAACTCTTTTGAGTGGCTGCTATGGAGAGAAGCTATTGAGCACTAAAGACACAGGATAAAAAAATATATATTGTCTCTGACCTCAAAGAACTCACAGAATAATGTGAGAGAGAGGGAGAGGAGGCAAATGGAATACAGTATAGTGGATGCTCTGATAAAGGAAGGCACAGAAGAATCTTGTATGAAAGTGTCATATATTGTGGGGGAGAAAAAAGGTGGTAGGCCATCCCTTAACACTTCTAATGACATCTACTGATGGGTTAGCTAGGAGGGAGGAGGATGAAGCAGCATGAACACATATATCAAGTTACAGCAGTGGAAGGAGACTAGGATATGAGAAGCAGAGAGGCGAAACATGAAGCTAAGGCCAGAGCAGGAAGGGCACTGTGTGTTTGAATTGTATCCTAAAGTCAATAAGAACTCAAGTAAAGGTTTGTGTAGCAGTAGCTTTTGTGCCCTGCTCCACATCCACCATCTATCTATCTATATATATTTATATGTATATAAAACTATAAATATATATAAAATGATAAATATATAGAACTATAAATATATTTAACTATATATAACTACATATAACTATATATATATATACTGCCAACTTAAGACCTCAAGGGCACACAACAGTGTTTTTACTCTTCTGCTTCAGAACTTTTTCTAAAGCTATGGAAGTCACAACTAGGAAGTATAAGGGAGTTAATACCCCTTGGGCAGCCCTCAACCATAGGGGACAATGGCTGGAAGAGAAATGTCCCAGCCTCTTACTTACACTTTGAAGGAATGATTCTAATGTGCAAATACTACACGGTTCCTCAGAGAGTCCCCAAGCAAGACTGGGTCACTGTTCTCACAGTGGTAACCAACTCACTAACACACCCTTGATTGATCTTCCCTTCTTGCCTGTCTTGCTCTACCCACATCACCATCATAGCATTCTGATGTCCCCTTTGTATAAATACTTGCAACCAAATTCATGCCTCAGGCTTTGCCTTCTGAAAAATCCAAATTAAGATAAATAGCCAAGTCAAGTAAGATGTGTTATATGATAAAGGTTTTTTTTTTTTTAAGGTAAAACCATGACTGTCCTACAAATACATAATGAGCATATATCAAAGATTTTATTTAACTTATTAATTGATGAGGGATCCAGTAAGATGTTACAACTAGTTTAAAGGAGAATTTAAAGTATTACACAAAATAGCTCAGTCAGGATTACTAAAATTCATTTACTGCAAAACTGGTGGGATTTTTGTTTGTTTTTTGTTTTCGGAGCAGAAAGGTCAATTGTTCCCTCACCAAGCAGAGTCATATGCATCTGTATGGACTGGATCCATTTGTGCTGCTATCTATTATCTACAGTTAAAGAGTTGTAAATAAGTCAAAGACAATGAAAGGCAGAGATAACCTTGGAGGGGGTCAGATAGGACACTGTTCAAAGTCATTTACAACTTGTCTTACAGATGAAATTAGGGAAGATCTGCAGAGACACCTCAGGAGGAATCAGTTCAATATCCACATGACACGAACTCACTGGGAGAGGAATAAACTAAAGGTGCTTTTGAAAAGTAGAAGAACAGTGCTTGTTGACTGGATGTAGGAAATATAAAAGGAAGGACTGAAAGATAGCTCCATGTCTATAAAAGGTAGTTGGATGTTCCCATTTATTGAACTGAATTGAATAAATGGAAAGTTATGGGAGTAGATAAAGGTTGAAAACTTTGGTGGGGGAGAGGGGAAGCTGTCCCGAACCAAATTTGGTATTACCAATCTCTTACTGCTCTCATCTAGATGAAAAGGTTAGAAAATGAAAGGCAGCAATGGCATAGTAGTTAAGAGTCTAGCGTAGGTCTTGGAGTCAATCAAACAAGGGTTGAAGCATGATTTACCACTTCCTCCCTACGTGTGGTTGAGAAGCCGTGTAGACATTCTGAGATGCGATGTGATAGGATTTTTGTTTTCAAAGTTGATGTAAGGATAAACTGAACTATTGTTTGTAAAGATCTTATCTTGCCGCTAAGCAGGTAACACATAGCTATCTCTTCATACATACTAGCTATTGTCATTTATTCAGAATTGGAGGAGTATTTTGGGCTCTGCCTGCAAGTACCAAAGGGCTGGAATTGTACTGTTCCAGGATTAAGAATATTAAGTCTTCTATGTGGATTTCCCCATCTATTAAATAGGGACACAGTCATAACCTGCACTTACCTTTCTCTTTGAAAATGTTTTACTTTTCAATAGCTAGATGAGACTTGTGTGAAATTAGGATTTATGGAAAATGAGGAAAAGACTCATCACCGAGACATCTAGTTTAATGTAAATTATTTGTGGCTACCAGCTCACAGGGAGAAGCCACTAACATTTTAAAACTGAAATTGAAATTTTAGTGTCAAGCTGATGTATTCAGTCATTCCTGATAATGTTCCCCCTTCCCCATATATCCGAGCAGTTCACAGTTTTCCACTGGAAGAAGATTTGATGTGGTGAAGAGCCTATGAAGTATTGCACAAGGAATGGATTTCTTGGTACCTAAATACACCTTGGTCAAAAATGAATGCCTCTCAGACTTAGAGTTTTGCATGGTCTGTCTCAAGTGCTTGTCTCTTTTTCTTCACAAGAACAATGAAGTCTCCCAAGCTATTGCAAGTCTGACTCAACTTTGTCTTCTTTTAAGAATTGCAGTGTCTTGACTCCTGGTATTGGTGGCACAGGTGATGATTATGGTGACTGTGGTATTAATTATGACAGAAGGTTATTACAACTTACGTTTATATGTGGACACTTTCTCTCACTCATTCCTAAGTGTTATTCTCCTTTATCTCAAGAGACGTGTGTCTAGCCCTTCTAGGGTTCTATAAAGCCCTGGGTACCCTCAAGTGGGATGGTAAGAGAAGCATGAATCTGAGGCCAGAAACAAAGAAGAGAGTGAGGAAAGAAAGACCATTTTCCCCAGACTGGAAGAAGGTAAGAAGAGATTGACATGTCTCTGGGTGGGCTGTCTAGCCTCAGAGTATGTGATGGTGGGGACACAAAAGTAGACTCTAGGCATGGGACCTCTCAGTCTCACCAAAGCTCTTACAACCTGAGTATGACTCAGAACAGCAGAATCCCTGGATGGACAGAAATGTTGTTGGAAGAGCCCGGACAGTGGGTTAGCCATTAACCAGCAATGATGGAAAGTCTTTCTCACTGTTTTATTGCTGGGAAGATAGGATGGATTTTGAATACAACTTTGGATCTGTGTGTGTGTGTGTGTGTGTGTGTGTGTGTGTGTAAGGTGGTAAGTAAAATAGAATATTTTTAGCTTATTAACATAAAACAGACAAAGGTGGTATTTCTTGTCTCTTAGGTTTGGATTGAGAGTTGATAATGATGATAACAAGAAAATAAGAGGTGTGATTGATTTTAGGGGCTATTAACCCAGGAAAGCTTCACATTCTTAGAACAACCTCAAGATAGCTGCTACAAAAAAAAAAAAATACAAACAATAATACAAAAATCTGGAGAACTTAAGTAAGTGGTAGAGAAGCAAAGAAGTTAGGTAGCCAGGACTAAAGTGTGGATCTGTTTGACCCCAAAGCTCACTATTTCACGATCACAGACATTTTCACATCTGACCTCACAGCTGGCTTTACGGGGCAGACAACCAGACAGCTGGCATCACAGTGGGATCTGAAAGCTGAGTAAAGGTGCCTCAGAAGATAAGTATGAGGTTTATGATCCTAGTCAATAAAGCAATTCCTGTGGGAGGGAGATGTGAAGTACTTTCTTCTAATTAAGCCACAATTCAGTTGGAGGTGGATACCCACGCAGGGAGGAGGATTAGGTGTTTGTATCAGAACAGAGCTGAGGGGTGTGAGGCTGTGGAGGACCAGGGTGAAGTGAGGAGGGACCTGTTCCCAGAAACTGCAGGGGCAGGACCGGCTGTTGGAGTGACGAATCTGTAGGTGAGTGAGCTCATCTCTCCATAGAGACGGAGACAGAATGATGTGCGTACTTACGGGTTTTCACAAAGCTGACTCTGCCCTGTCACCACCTTGAACCCTAAGGGCCTCAGGCAGCCTGACAGTCAGCCAAACTAAAGTTTGGAAAAGGTGACAAAACCTTGACAAGATATGGGAGCCAGAAGGGATCTTGTCCAATCATTCGCCAAGTTCTAGACAAGGAAGCTTTTTTCACTTTCCAAATCCTAGCCAGAAGCCAGGTGCCCCAAAGAGACAAAAACAGCTCTTTTGGTCGAAGCTGGGTTGAGGGGCTAGGGTCCTGTTCATTCTTTTGTGTCCCTTCCCTTCTCCTTCCAAAGCATGGGTCTGTTCAACCCTAAGGTCCGCATGGTCTTAGCAGGGCTAGTTTGAAAAACCTCAGAGAACCCCAGCACCTTATTTTTAGGTGAGCAAATCTAATGCTGAGAACACAAAGGAGTTGCCTGGAGGCCTTGACTCCACTTCCTTTGATCTCCAAGTCAATATTTTTATTTACTTTTATAGGTAGATTTTTCAACACATCTATCTCTTACATATCTTATTAACCTTCAGAAAGGATGAGTAATTGGTTGATGATGAGTGGTCCTTTGACAATAACACTGATTCATCCGGTGCCTCTTACAAGCCAGGATCCAGGCAGCAACTTATCTACATTATTACAACCTCACAACCAAGTTAAGAGCTAAGTTTTATGCCCATTTTATTGATGGGGAATCTGGAGTTCAGAAAAATTGTCTCCCTGGAGATCACAAAGAAGTCAGATGGGGAGTCAGAAATTGAATACAGCCCAACTGACTCCTAAAATTCTCATTCTTCCCACTGTATCTAACTGGGATTCTGGTTTTGTTGTTGTTGTTGCTGAAGTGTAGTTGATTCACAATGTTGGTTTCAGGTGTACAGCCAAGCAATTCAGTTATACATAAATATATTATAAATATATATATATATAGTTTCTTTTCAGATTCTTTTCCATTATATGTTATTTCAAGAAACTGACTATAGTTTCCTGTGCTCTACAGTAGGTCCTTGTTGCTTATCTATTTTATATCTGGTAGTGTTGTTTATCTATTTTATATATAGTAGTATATATTAACAAATCCCAAACTCTTAATTTATCATAACTGGGATTTTTATGGAGGGTTTCCTTTCATGTTCTTGGTTTCCCTTCCCAAAAGTTTATCTGGATAAAGAATTCCCTGTAAGTCTGAAATTCAATCCATGTTAAACACACACACGCCCCGCCACACACACTCACACACACATATCCACACATGGTGATGATAGAGGTCTGTACTAAAACAAAACAAAACAAAACAAAAAGTCGATTGAACAGTTTCAGTCTCCTTCATTGAATTTACCGAACAAGCCAATCAAAATGATTCTATAGCCTCATGAAGCGACAGCTTCTGTAGTTGGAGGGACACGGCCCCAAATCCAAGTGGAAGGCAAAGGACAAGAGAGAGGTAAAGGCAAGGAGGATGCCGCCCCTGAAAACACTGCGGTTCCGAGCTCAGAGCTTACTCCACAGGGATGCCAAGCAAGATGAGCAACTGACCCTATATGTTCAGTGGGAAAATCAAAAAGTAGGCCAAGTGCACATTAGTTAATATTAAAGTGAGAGTCTCTGGAATTGTTTCTGCAAATCCCTCACTCACTGGTCTAATTAGGGAAAATGGAGGATCCCAATGTCTCAGTAATTTCACACTAGTGGAAAGCGTTGGGTTACATAAATGTTTACCTCAATAATCCAGGCACGGGGTTATGCCTGCCCCTGAACTCTTTGTAAAGGAGGAGAGGACATGAGCCAGACACCGAAGCTGATGAAGTTGCTCCCCAAATATGAAAATCAAAGCGAGTCACCGATCCTTGTCACTCTCAGCGTGGAATAACGTGAGAGGAATCCCAGAAACTCCATTTCTGGTTGCTACCTAGCAGGTCACTTGTCTCCCATTCAGAACCCACCCTCAGCTCGCGCAGAGGCATAGATGCAGTGAGCACTGACCATCTATCATTTCTGGCTAGGCAGCTCCAAGATGGGGGAAATGAATTGGCCCCTCTGTCTCTTTTTGCTCTTCTTTCGATTTAATTGTCTTAAAACACCTCAGCAAACACACTCAGTGAATGAGCACAGAAAGCAGCATCACTCATCATCCCCATACTTTTGGTCCCCAGCTTTGTGCGATAATAATGCCTATTTGCATAGCTCCGTCCAGCTTACACAACTCTTTTACCAGCGTCGATTAATTACATGCTCATTTGAATCCAGCTGGGAACCAGACAGTGCCTTTAAGCTGGAGGTGTAGAAACCAACTCTCAGACAAGTCGGCATCTTCCCCAAGATCACACAGCTGATGAGTTGTGAAGCCAGAATTAAACCCCCGGGTCTTCGACTTCTGATTCAGCCGTGTTTCCCTTGCTGCTCTATCCTGTTTCCTTTGTCACCAAAACATTAGTTTTGTCTATCTTCTGTTAATTGCGTCTCCCCTTATAAACATCTATCTTCCAGCCAATAATAACGCAGGAGAATTTTTGTTTCAATTCTCACTGAATGATTTTCCAACAATTTTTAAATACTCATCAGGAAAACATTTCTACAAGGTTATTAAGTCCTTCACAGGCATGTTAGAGGGCCACTTCACCGGCAGCCAAAAAAAAAGTGCATTAATACATTCTTGTGTGTGAAGTAGGTTAAAAATAATATGTACACCGGAGATAATGGAAACATGTTGACATTATTAAGGTTATAACACATTTGAAGTTACCTTAATTGTAATATTGAGCAAATTAAAGACTATCAAGTACAGTGTCCCTGAACACCCGGGTGCCACATCTTCCCCCATTTGACTAATTGCCGTGACACTTGAGATCTCAGTGTGATGTTTTCCTCCACACAAGTGCACAAGTGGAGGCCACTGCACCTCTTTAGATAAACAGGCAGATGTGCCTAAATAACAAATTTAATTTGTCAAGAGAAGTCAGAGTTGCAGCCCTGATCCTTGGGCTCTGCCACAGACATCCTCTTCCAGTTGAATAAAAGGGCAGTCTTCGGCATTTTTTTTTTTTTTGCTCCACTGAGCCTATGTGAAAAAGAGAGTCGTTCTTAACTGTGTTACCTGTATGTGAGCCCCGTACAGCCAGATGCCCCCGGTACAAATACGACGCAGCCCAAGGGGTCGGCAAATTTTGGCTCCCAGACAGTATGTTTTTCAAGCTTTGTGTGCTGGATGGTCTCTGCCCCTACTACTCAACTCTGCTAATGAAGTGAAAACGCAGCTCCAGACAATCGTAAACAAACGGGCGGGGCTGTGTCCATGCCCCGCTTTAGTGTCAAAAATAGGCAGTTGCTGGATTTGGCCGCTGGGGGCGCTGTCGATAGCCTACCTATGCAGTGGTAGATGGAGCGCGGAGGAGAGAGAGGCTCATTCACCCTTTTATTTTTATTTTTTATTTTTTTAAATTGAAGTATAGTCAGTTACAATATGCCAGTTTCCCATGTACAGCACAATGTCCCGGTCATGCATCTACATACATATATTTGTTTTCATTTTCTTTTTCACTAAAGGTTATTACAAGATATTGAACATAGTTCCCTGTGCTATATATAAGAAAACTTTTTTTCTAATCTATTTCTATATATAGTGGCTAACATTTGTAAATCTCAAGCTTCCAAATTTATCTCTTCCCACCCGTTTCTCCAGTAACCATAAGATTGTTTACTATGTCTGAGTCTGTTACTGTTTTGTAGACGAGTTCAGTGTCTTTTTCTTTCTTTTTTTCTTTTTCAGATCCCACATATGAGTGATATCACATGGTATTTTTCTTTCTCATTCTGGTTTACTTTACTTAGAATGATGATCTCTAGGTCCATCCATTTTGCTGCAAATGGCATTATTTTAATCTTTTTTATGGCTGAGTAGTATTCCATAGTATAAATATGCCACAGCTTCTTTATCCAGTCATCTGTCAGTGGATATTTAGGTTGCTCCAATGTCTTGGCTTTGAATCAATGATGCTGTGTGACTTCAGACAGTTCACATGTGATCCTATGCCTCTGCCTCCTCTAAGATCATTTCTGTCTGACAATCTGAGACTAAAATTTATTCTTGAAGAGCCCTTAGGAACCAGAAGATGGTCTAAATCAGAGATGACAAATATAGTTGGTTTCAGAACCTGTCTTTGTATGGTTCCCCTCCACCCCCAAACAGACCCTGAGACAAGGATTTGGGTACAATGACTTATTCTGGAGGTGATGCCACAAAGCATGTGACAGGGTGGGGAAGGGTCTCAGGAGAGTGAAGACAGTTAAAGTGTGTCAATGTGTAAAGGGTCCCCAAGGTGGGCAACTGGGACTCTATTCTGCTGGTAACTCTCTGAGAATCTACCTGTCACACTGAGGTGGCAAACAAGGCGGAATCTTCATCCAGCAACTCCCATCTCATTGGCTGATGGTTATTGGGGTGGGGAGTAGCTCTCTGGCCTGGTCTACATCTGTTCCAAGCACACCCCCGTGGGAAGAGGACAGCCTCAGGCAGCGAGGTACAGGAAGCCACCTGAGCTGTCTGAGGGCAACCTCCGGGGCAGGTCAATGCGTTAGTGTAAAGCTTTGACAGCATCTGCTACAGAGAGGTCTCATCCAGGAAACAAGAATGAGATAAATAGGTCTGTCAAGAAGACAACAGGGAGTGGTGGGGACTGTGCCAAACTGGAGAACACAAGTCCAGTCTAAAAGGTTTGCTGGTTTTGGCAGGTTTTATTAGGGTTCTCCTGAAAAGCAGACCCAATAGGATACAGATAGATATACAGACATGTATATATAAGAGGAGGCTTATTATAAGAATGGGCTCATGTGACTGTGAAGTTGAAAACTCCCACAGTCTGCTGCCTGCAAGTTGGAGACCCAGGAAAGCTGCTGGTGTGATTCAATCCAAGTCTGAAGGCCTGAGATCAGGGGAGCTGATGGTGTAAGTTCCATTCTGACCCAAAGACCTGAGAGTCAAGGAGCCAATGAGGTCGGCCCCAGGCTAAATCCCAGGGGCTGAGAACCATGAATGCCAGGATCCAAGGACAGGGATGCATGGGTGTCTCAGCTCAAGCAGAAAAAGCAGATTCACCTTTCCTCCATCTCTTTGGTCTATTCAGTCCCTCAACAGATTGGAGGTGCCCACCCACATTAGTGAGGGTGATCTTTACTTAGTCTGCAGGTTCAAATGTTAACTTCTTCCAGAAATGTCCTCATAGACACACCCAGAAATAATATTTTACCAGCTCTCTGGGCATCCCTTAGCCCAGTCACGTTAACACATAAAATTAACCATCACACAGATGTTTCAATTTTTCAATAGCACTCAGAAATCCAGCTTTTTATGTAAAATGCATCTTATTTTTAAATCTTAGCAACTAACTCAAAATTTTAAACACACAGAGCTGGCTAAGAAAAAAATTAGAAACAGTCAGGTCTAGCAGGACCTTAATGGTGAGAAGGGCCTTCTTAGATCAATGTAAAAGCAAAGAATCGAGCTTTCAAAGTGAATAAATGAATGAATGTAGGTTCAGCTACTTCAGAGCCATTTCCTTCCTCCGTGCTTTATCCCCAAACCTTCTGCTAATTCCTTATTTGGGCTACTGGTCCCTGTTCAGCCACCCTCCTCCCCACTAAAGCCAAAAGAGAAATGTTTTAGATGTTTTTCTAATCCTCTTCTAATCACTAAGTACTTCTTTTGTTTTGTTTCCTGGGTGCCCTTGAATTCCTTTCTATCATTCCCATCCCCAAGACCTGTGTTGCCTTAATTCAGGTCCCCATCACTTTTTCATTCTTTCTTTCTTTCTTTCTTTCTTTCTTTCTTTCTTTCTTTCTTTCTTTCTTTCTTTCTTTCTTTCTTTCTTTCTTTCTTTCTTTCTTTCTTTCTTTCTTTCTTTTCTTTCTATTTTGTGGCCATATAACTTTTACTACTGGCATCAGCTATAAGCAGACAATCCTGCCACTAGGAGCATCTTCAACCTCTGTGCCAAACTGCAGGTAAGTTTCTCTCAAACACTGATCTGAACATGCGGCTTCCCAATTTAAAACCCAAGGGCTGATCTCCATTGTCTAATGATTAGCGAAGGTATAAATTCTTGGTGTGGTTTGTAATGTGCCTCATCACATTTGGTTCCATTTGCTACCCCTCTGCCAACATGCGGGGCGGTACCAAGCCATGTGCTGCTCTCCGTGATCTTTTGCCCACTGGCAGCGACCTCTCACTGGACCTAGAACGCCTTCATCCTCACTCCCCTGAAATCCACACGCACACACTTGTCTCCATCTCCCGGTAGCCATGAGCTACCTGAGCTTTTCTTGATACCAGATAACAGATAGACCCATCTTCCACGGGGAATGTGAAGAAATATGATGCCCACCTTCCCTCCTAGGGGATAGAATATCCCAAGCTAGGCTCAGAGGAATAAAGTTTCCTTGATGCTTATACATGCCAGGCACCTCGTCTGCCCTCTACTGTCTCTGTCTCTGTGGCACCCCTAATTTAGCCCACTGCCATCATTATGGCCATCAGCTTTGCACAGTCAACAAATAAGAAGGAGATGCCCTTGAATGTTTCTTTTTAGGGATCCTAGGAAGAATTTTTTGAAGCTTGGGAGATCGTTGTATTTGCAATGTACGACACCTGCCAATTAGCTGTGTAACAGTCCCCAGATGCATTCAGGTGCTCAGACATTGAGGCACCAGGGTACCACTTAAATCTATGCATGTCCTCTCCCATGCCCCGGATCCACACATCAAATTAAGAGGTGCATTACAGTTACATAAATCTGACATAATAAATGTGGACAGAGGGAAAGATCTCTCGGACTATATGCTAGTCTGTTTGTACAAACGGAGGCAAAAGGAAATGTGAAATGTTTCCAGATATTTAACTACTGTTAGGTGGTAAGAGGGCTGTGATCCATTATAAAGGTCCTGACTATGGGAACTCAAAGGTTCAGAACACAATTTGAACAAGCAGGTCAGCTCTAGAACATCAGTGACCCTAGAGAAAATGCAGAATGTAAGAGAGATTATAAGAGAACAAAAAGACAAGGAGGAAGGACACAGGTCAGAGTGGCTCTGAGATCCTTTGCTCAGAACTTGGAGCCAACTGCAGTTCCCCTGCTTCCATTCGAGTGGCCCTTTTTTGAAGGACCCAACACCATGTCATGGACCAAGAACCCCCCCTTCCTTCTCCACGTGGGTCAGGGGTCCAGATTAACCTCAGGTATCATCTCTGGAAAAGCCTCCATCTCTGGAGTTTGCTTTCTTGTTCATCACTCTTGTTGAACCCTTCTCAGAACTTTGTCATTCTCACCACACTGCTGCTACACGAATCTTTACCGCTCTACTAGATTTCAGGCCCTTTCAGAGGAAGGACTTGACTTTTTCTGTGAACCCCCAGTCTTTCAAATAACAGACCTAATAAAAGTCTGTGGAATAAAGGAGTAAGTGAGTCTTTAGGTGAAAGGCTAGAGGTCCTCAGGGCTAGATTACCCTACAGGAGACAAGGCACGTGTTTAGGATACCCGCAAAGCAGAGGCAACAAAAAATTAGAAAAATATTTGGAAATATTTTATTTTATGATGTTATTAAAAAGTAATGAGAGGAATCTCAATGTCATTGGATTTTCTTACTCTTATTTTACAGCTCAGAATTGCTTTTATATTATTTTGAATTACATAGAGAGACCTACCATCTTTTCAGAGATTAAGATCTTAAAAATCTAAATTCATCCCTGAGTCTTTTTTTTTTCTTTTATCCTTCAATGGTTTGACCCCTTCACAAGGTATTAAGCAACTCCAGGAAAACCCACAGTATGAAATCTATGAACCCGTGCTGGAAATTTAAAGAAAAAAATTGTTCATCACTTTCAATTACATCTTCAATACTGTACTTCAGTATTACACAGGTTATATTTTTCTCTTGTCTAGCATTTCTATGAAGACCATCAAATATTTTCTTCTGGAGTCCCAATCCTTCAAGATCATCACTCTAAAATTTTGCTTCGTTAAGAATCCAGCCTCTAATGGGGAAGAAGTTGCAAATTTGTGAACGTATTTGATGGTGATCACAACTTTTCCCAAAATAGAGGAATACATCTGTCACAATAAAGCACTTAAGAACTTGCTCTGGCTCTCCGAAATATTTATCACAACAAACCCAAACTTGTTCAAATTTTTTGCTTTTAATTTTGCTCCCAAGAAGCGCACCGATTGGTTATTGTTGCTGAGGAGAAAGACTATGATGCAGAGATATCAATGGAAAGGGCTTGTTTCCTTAGATGCCTGGAGGAATGAAAGGAAGATTTGAGATAACAATCTAGGACCACAGTGCTTTTCTGCTCGCTAGTAAAGAATGCTAACGTTTGTGTCAACTTCAGTTGATTAATGAATCCACCCCTTTTGGTTGATAGAGGTTCTTAAAAATGTGCAGGTGTTTCTGTATAGGAGACTGTGTGGTTTGGGCAAAGGAAAGAGATAGTTCAGAGAACGTGTTTTGATCCTTGATGATGTGCCCAAAGGCACATGCGAGAAGAGGTACCCTCCTCCTCCTGCACATTAAAGGGACCTGGAAGGGGGAGACTAGAGCATCAGTCGTGGTTCCCTGTGGGTTGATCGCAGCCTGGAATCATGTGAATTTCCTGAGCTGCTGTGTTTATTAGCTCAGATCCAACTGGTTCATTTCTAAGACCTGCTTGGCTCTGCAGATGGCCAAAGCTGCTGGCTGAGGTCTCTGTGTGGGCTCTGCTGCAGGCAGGAATGTTCTCCACCAAGGTCTGAGTGCTAGTTGCTGTAATCACTGCCCCTTCTTCTCCATCCCCCTGTGGTCCCTAGTGATAGAGACCTGCAGGGGTGCCCAGTGACCCCGGTCTCTCAAGACTTGAGTGGGCCTCCCAGGAAGTGTCTTGCAATGCTGGGTGAGCTGGATGTCTGCCTTGGACTCTCTTTTCCCTTCTGCAGAAACCATAGGACCAAGGAGTCCTCTCAGTGCAGCACTGACCTGGCCGGGGGGGGAGGGCAATGCTGTCAGAATGTGGTCACCCCTCTAATCCTTCTTACATGGTCCTTCTCTGTCTTTGTAGTCCAGGATGGTGCTCCAGCCTCATCCCTGGGTTCTGGGATTTGCACAATGGTGTCTTCTCGGTGGTTAGTTCCTAGTTGGTCTTCTCAAGAAGGGGACTGAAGTCAAAAACGACCTCTGTCACCATCTTGGTGACATAACTCTATTAATGCTCTCTGCAGCCGGGATGGCCCAGGACCCTCACCAGCAACTCATTTTTAGAACGAAGCTGCATCCTATCGTATCTTCTCCAAAAAATTAAGGATTTCATCCTGACATATTTGGCAGGCAGGGCAATTTTGCATGCCAGTAATAACAGTGAGTTATTCAAGGTCACATAGCTAGTAAGTGGAACAGCCAAAGATGCAAACTGAGATCTGCCTCATTCCCAAGCTCGGGCTCCTAACATACTTTGCCACGTTGATGATGCACGTGATGTTAACCACTTACGACACACCACGCTGCATTTTCTCTCTGAAAAACATCAAGAAGTAGTACACTTTTTTCTGTTTTTTCCTGAGGATAGCTCTAGATCTGTGCAATCCAGTACAGTAGCTATAAGCCACTTGTGGTGACTTACATGTAAAATAATTATAGTTAAATGAAATTTAAAACACAGTTTCTCAATCACACTGGCCACATTTCAAGTATTCAGAAGCCACCAGTGGCTAGTGTCTCCCACATTGGACGGCACAGAGATAGAACACTCCCATTCCTGCAGAAAGTTGTGTTGGACAATGCTGCTTTAATCTTTTCTTTGACAATTTATTAAAGAGAACCAGTAGTAACAGGTCATGCAATATATACTCATCAGGCGCCACTATTTAAATACAACACCCTTCCCCATGAGGATGCACTTACTTTAGCTGAAAAAAAAAGTTTCAGTTCATTCACTTAACATTTTTTCTCGAGTATGTAATATTTACTTGGCTCTGTGAAGAATCAACAGAATGTAAGCATAGTCCCTTCCCTATGAGTAGATTATAAGCTAATGCTGGAAATAAACCTTTTTTAAAATGTTATTTCTTTTTTTTTTTAACTTTTTAATCTTTTTTTACTGAAGTATAGCCAGTTTACAATGTTGTGTCAATTTCTGGTGTACAGCATAATGCTTCAACCATACATGCACATGCATATGTTCGTTTTCATATTCTTTCTCCTTATAAGTTACCAGAAGATACTGAATATAGTTCCCTGTGCTTTACAGAGAACCTTGTTGTTTATTTTATATATACTAGTTAGGATCTGCAAATCTCGGACTCCCATTTTATCCCTCCCCTCGTTTCCCACCCCTCCCCTGCCCCGTCCTCGGTAACCGGAAGTTTATTTTCTACGTGTGTTCTGTGAAATCTGGAGCCTGTTGTAGCAGACGTTGAGTGCTGTAGGAGCAGGACAACGGAGAGACTGCAGTCAGTGTCACCGCCACCGATGTCGGGGTCACTAAGACCAGCCCTTTGCTCTTTGAGCAATCCAGCCAGACTGCCCTCCACCAAAAACTCAATGGGAATTGCACAAATTTCCCCGCCAGTCCAAGACTTAGCTGCCAGCCTCAGACATGATTCATTTCATTGCTGCAAAAAAAATGGCACCAGGCAGCAGCGTGAAACACCAGCTAGCTCTATCCCCAAGCAGGTGGGCGTTTCTCTTCTTCCTATTGCTGGTTTACAACAGAAGCTATCGTCTTCAAATCACCCCTGAGACACAGGAAGCCAAATACAAACGGACTTAGATCAGACGGGCCTCCCACTTGTCCCCAATAAATCATCTGAAATTAAGAGCACTTCCATTTGGAGCCAGGCAACACGGGAATGCTAGAGGGCAAATGCCAGGCTACAAGGGAGGATGTCAGAGCTGGCCCACGGGCAAGGTGGAGGCCCCACACTGCTCTGCATTAAAATGCCACTTTTGTTACAAAGGAGAGTGAGCAATCTTCATCCGGAGTCTGTGTGTGTGGGATTGTGCCTTTAAATAAATAATTCCTAGCTCAATGTTTCAGTCTCCCTCGTCTAGTTAGAGTTGCAAAGGGGAAAATAAAATGGCAAAGTTGTACCATTGGATTGCCCCAAGGAATGATCTTAATATTTGACTTGCAGACTCTGATTAATACTGCATAGGTAATACTTCTGATGGAAGGTAGGGGTAGCCAGCCTCGTGTCGTCTGGGGAAAGTGGAAGCCAATCACACACGAAAGGAACCTGTAGAGTTCCTCCTTGGGGTCAAAGAGTCACCGTGCATAGCTGAAGATTCTGCCATTCAGTCCTTGTGAAAAGGAAGCCTGGAGCAGCAAGAAGAGAACTAACCCATCCCGCTGATGCCCAGGTGGGAGTGTTTCCTCCAACAGATCCCGGAGTCTGCTTCACATTTCAGTTGCCACCAATTCTGATGCTCATTTGCATATAAAGCATCTGGAATAGCAAAACTAATTTGAATCTTCTTTTGTAAAATGTTAGCAGGATTAAAGGATCAGGTAGCTGGTTCCCTTACAAGATTCACTGGAGGGAAGTCAGACAGAGGATGAGATAAAATCATTAGGCCAGTCTCACACTGGCAACAGTCCCTGCGTCAACTCAGTCTCTAAAAAGGATATATTGATCTGGAAGCTTCCTTTCTTCCCCTCCGGACTTCAGAGTGATCTACAGTACAGACTTCAACTGTAGACACACCTGTGACCCTCTTATCTCCCCCAGATTTCTTAGGTCCTCTGATCTGTGGCCTCACCACAGCCCTGTGGGGGCCCCCAGGAGGTGCCCTACTTTGAACACCTGGGTGGGTTACAGCTACAGTTTCCATCACGGACCTGTTTTATGGGTTGCTTCTTCCCTTTGTCTTTATGGTGAAGACAACATCTGGCAAGAACATACAAGGACGTCATCTCTGGATCTAAAAGAGAAGTCGTTTTTAAGTTTATCTTTTAAAATTTATAACAAAACACAGGTTTACAGATGGCAGGAATCTTAAAACCCTGCAGTTAATGCTAACTGTTTGGTTGAATAGAAAAAGAAACCGAAACCCAAGGAGACTTCTACAGGGTCCTAGAACTGGTCAATGACTGGGTCAGGCTTAGAAGTCAAGACTTCTTATTTCTTCTTTCTGGTTCTGTCCCATCTTACTCAATTTCTTAACAAGGACTTATTGAGAAAAACCTATGAGAGAAGCTCACATCTTAATTCTGGGGGATGAAAAGATGATGAAGACACAGCTCTGTCCCCAAGGGTCAGCAGCTGATTAGAACAATATAATTATTAACTCAAATAAAAGCCAGGGAGGTCACCTAAGAAAGGGAAATAAAAAATACCTCAACAGAGGTTCAGAAGGAGAAATTGGATAGAGTTCTAGGGTTATAGAGAATTTGAAAACAGGAGGGTGGCTGTTCATGATCACATTGGGTGAGTTTTGGTATTGGTTCAACCCATGAGACCAGGCCTTCCATCTTTTAAATGAACCCTCTGGCCCCCTCCCACTGGTAAAATGTTCCTTGTAAGAAGGCTACGGCCTGCAAGTGGACCCAGGAATGAGGAGTGACAGTGACACAGCCTAGTGACGCCTGCACGTCCTCAAATCTCCTTCCTTTTGTAATGCTTCGTGGATCTTCCTGATCATTTCTCTGAACTGATAATGAGGTGCAGTGTCTTGCGGAAGATCTCTTGGTCTATTTTGTTGGCTGAGCATTTTTATAATGAGTGGGGGCTGCGGCTGGTGAAATGATTTTTTTCTGTGATTTCTATTGAGATGATCTGATTGAATGGTTTTTCTTCTTGTAGTGTGTTAAGATGCTGAATTACAGTCATTGATTTCTGAATGTCAAGTCAACTGTGAACAGTCTTCACAGACCTGTGGCCTGCTCTCTTCCTCTCTCTCACCTTCCTCCTTCCCCCTTCCCTTCCTTTTTCTTTCCTTCTCTTCCTTCCTTCTTCCCTTCCTTTTCCCTCTTTCTCTTCCTCCTCCTCCTGGGCTTTTTCAGACGATTTTTTTGTGCTTCTTGTTTTCGTCTTCCTCTTGCTGAGCATAGGAAGTTCTCTCAAGATCTCGCTGTTTTGTACATTGTGGGTACGTTTCCCTTGATATTTATTATTTTATCTGAGGTCTGTTTCTTTTACCCTCCAAGGTGCAGTTCAAGGACTGTGTATGGATGTCCTTTTATCACCTCTGTAGCCCTACAGTGCTGAGAGAGATGGACAGTGAGAATGTGTGTGCATGCGTGTGTGTGTGTGTGTGTGTGTGTGAGAGAGAGAGAGAGAGATGGGGAGACTATGGCTTAACTGGGCTATTTCCTCCCTTTGCTGGGTGACCTGGCCTCTCTCTTCTTTCTCTTCCCGACAAGTTGTTACACATCTGGTGCCAGGGTTCACTTCCCTACTCAGGAATGCATTTCCTTAAGAGAGACATCCCTAAGCTTTAACTCTTTCTCTCATCTTAGGATGGAGGCTTTGAAAATGGTGAATCAGACAGCTTTTGACATGAGGTTGTTAGGTAGATCATGGTCTCCTGAACTCTCTACTCACTCTGTATTGCACTTTTCTTCAAATTGGGGTGAGTGTGAGTTTAGAGGGGGAAATATTAGGAAATTTTTTCAATTAATTTATAAATTTCATCTTCTGCTCAATATCGCTAATTATCAGAGAAATGCACATCAAACTACAATGAGATATCATCGCACCTCAGTCTGAATGATCAGTGTTAAAAAGCCCACAAATAATAAATGCCAGAGAGGGTGTGGAGAAAAGGGAACCCCCACTTACACTGCTGGTGGGAATGTAATTTATTGCAGCCACTATGGAGAACAGGATAGAGATTCCTTAAAAAACTAAAAATAGACTTACTAGATGACCCAGCAATCTCACCCCTCGACGTATATCTGGAGGAAACAAGAATTTGAAAAGATACGTGCACCTCAGTGTTCATAGAGACACTATTTACAATTGCCAAGACATGGAAGCAACCTAAATGTCCATCGACAGATGACTGGATAAAGAAGCTGTGAGAGATATATATGCTGTTATTATATACAATAGCAACATGGATGGACCTAAAGATTGTCATACTAAACGAAGTAAGTCAGACAGAGAAAGACAAATGCCACATGATATCACTTACAAGTGAAACCTAAAAGAATGATGCAAATGAACTTATTTACAAAACAGAAACAGACTCACAGACATAGAGAATGAACGTATGGTTACCGAAGGAGAAAGCAGGGGGAAAGGGATAAATTAGGAGCTTGGGATTTGCAGATACAAACTGCTATATATAAAGTAGATAAAAACAAGGGCCTACTATAGCATAGGGAACTATATTAAATATCCTGTAATAACCTATAATGAAAAAGAACATATATATAAATGTAAAGCATTTTTACCAACTTCCAGAGGCATTCAAAATTGTTTATTGGTCATGTGATTTTCCGTAAATTCTTCTTCATTTGTACTATTCTCTTCTCTGTACTTTTCTCTCTCAAATAATAATAAAAATACATCAAATGGATTATGAAAATAGCTTTGTGGATATTGATTTTTATCACACTTGGCTGTGGCTATTTTTCCTAATTTCTGAGAAAAGTTTGGAGTTTGGACCCTAGCTCTTCCCTCGAGGATATGGTTATCAACAGGTTTTGGAGAGAGAAAGAGAAGGACATTTAAAAGGAAGATATGCTGGATTCTACAATCAGACCTAGGCATTACCTCGCATCCATCCAAGGATATGATGACCTTTCATTACAATTTATAATATTTGACTTTCCTCTAAGTACTATGAGGGGGCCAAACATACACCTCGGGTCATTACGTTCTCGGGAGACTTGGCTCTTGATGGGCAAAGGCCTGAAACTGGGTGACTTTTTACTTTAAGGCAAATTTTATATTCTTGGGGCTCTTCTCTTTTAAAGAAAAACAATTTTAAAAACCTATAATTGTCATTCTTAACTAAGCATTACAGCCATGGAAAATAGCTAATTGTTCACCGTGGGCAATATTGTAGAAATCAGATTTGCTGATTAACAAATAAACTTACAAAATATTTCTGAAAGGTTTTCTCATCAACCTGCTAAGAATTCATTTAGCCTTGGGAAACCCCTTCAGATCTGCAAGTTACTCTGAGGCCTCAAATATAATCTCCTTGAACACATTCTTAAAATCCTTCAGTTTGCACTGGTAGTTATCAAATATATTTAAGTATTTGGCAAGAAAATTAAAATATGAAAACTAATATAGCAATTGCCCCCAAACACACAGTTTTCCAAGGAGATTTTCATAATTCAGAAAGAAATCTATGAAAGCTGTTTGATATTTAAATGATACAACTGCATTCTGACATTGCTTTTTATAAAAATAAACTGGCCCAAGAATATAATAAAAATAATCTGTATAAACTCGCTATATTTTATCTGAACAACAGGGAACAGGAAGAGCAAAGTTACCTGCTAGCCTGTCTTCTAATAAGTGAAGTTCTTGTAGAAAACTCACATTCGTAAGTCAAGCATCTTATGGAGCATTTATTCAACCAATAAAATATCGAGTATTTTTTTAAATAACTGCACTCTGTTAGTGTATTGAAAACATGATTCAGTTTAGGTAAATTATTTTTAAGTTCAACTTTTTAGAAATGTAAATATTACATTGAAATTAAATATACATGATTATTTTAAACATGAATTTTCGACTAGACTAGCTGCAGACACATGAATGTAGGAATTTATGTCTGTACGTACAGAGACGTGGAAATGCAGGTGTTTGTATTATAATTCACCAGAGAAATTACCTTTGGGATCTTTAACCAGTTTGTGTGGCTATAATACCCATGGTTAGTTATGGCTGCAGAACAAATAACTTCCTTCTGTTTTTCTTTTTAAAAATTAAAAAAAAAAAAAGAATTACAGGGGTGCCGCTTGAATATATGTGAAAAAATGAAAACGATACAGATGGAGCTATGTCACCCTTATTTGGCACGTCTGTTCCTATATTTTCCCTAAGGATATCAAAGACTTTTTTGTTCATTAGATCAGTTTGGTATAGGAGCTTCTTCTATGCATGTATACACAGTGATATGTAGTTGTATATAGATGTATTTTGCATGAATTTTTTAAAATGGTATAATACCATATTTATTCTTCTGTAGGGCTTTTGTCGCTCAACAATATGTCCTGATAACCCTTTCACATCGTTTACATAAATTGACCACATTCAGTCCAAATTACACATATGATTCCATTGTATAGCTCTGCTTTTTCCTTCTCGTTCTGAATGTTACAGAATGATGAATTTTCTTCTTAAATTTTCTTGCTATCAGAACAATGTTGCAGTAGACATCACTGCATTTGCCTCTTTCTGCACACAGACACGTGTTTCCCAGAACAGATCATGAGAAGTGGGATTCCAGGATTAAAAGGAATTCGCTCATTTATTTACTTTTAAAAGGTTCAGAAATTTCCCCGTCAAAGTGTCTGTATGAACTGATTTTCCATCAATAGTATTAAAAATACCCATTTCTTCACATTTCACTACCTCTTAATATCATTAAGCTTTGTGATTTTTATCAGTCTTGTGCTCTGTGGCGTTTTCCTGGTTATTCATGGCGCTAAGCATCTTTGAAGTGTTTGTCAGCCGCCGGCATTTCTTATTCTGTGAATGGTCTGCTCAGGTCCTTTACCCACTTTTTCAGTTAGGTTGATTGTCTCTTTAGTAATTTTTAAGAGCTCAAAAATAGATTCTGGTTTTTAATCCTTTTCATTATAAACAATGAAAACATATCATTCCCAATCTGTACTTTCTCTGTAAATTTTTGAGTTTTCATATTTTGTATCATTTGTCTTACTGAGATTTTCTTTAAATAAAGAATATAGCAGAATTTTCCATAATGATATTTTTCAGTTTTTGTCTTGTTTAAGAGACCTAACTCTATTCTAAGATTCTAAACACATTTTGCCACAGTTCCTTTGAACAGATTTATAAAATTTTTTGGAAAATCAGATCTTTAATCTATTTGGGATTTTGTTTTATTTATGTGAATGGAAAGAGCTAAGTACCTAAGATTATTATTTTATATTCTTCTAAAAAAATAGTTAACTGTCACAACACCGTCTTTTTTCACTGCATGCAAAATATACAGCATTTCCACAGGTATACAGATCTGTGTCTCGGATTTCTATTACTTTTCACTGATCAGTTTTTTAATGCATGAATATTACTCTACTTTAATTAACACGAGTTATCACATAGCATCATATCTGGAAAAAAGGGAGTTCTCAATAGTTCCTATTTTCTGAGAAATCTTGGTTATATTTGTATTCATTCTCTTTCTTTTTATATAATTTATTCGTTTTTAAAATAACTTTTTTGGTGGGGGGGTAATTAGGTTTGTTTGTTTTTTTGTTTGTTTGCTTGTTCATTTATCTTAATGGAGGGACTGGGGATTGAACCCTGGACCTCATGCATACTAAGCACACGCTCTACCCTTGAGCTACACCCTCCCCACTCATTCTCTTTCATGTGGATTTAGAATTGGATTCTGAAGTCACAGGAAAGATCATAATGAAATTTTGATTGAAATGAGATTAAGTTTATGATTAGGTTGAGGATAACTGACATTCTTCAATGTGGAGTCTTCTCATTAACCCGAATACATCCATCTCATTGCGGGTAGTCTTTTAGGAACTTCTAGATTTATTTTTGTTATTTGTATGTGCATATACTATTCAGATTTCCCTCACCGTCTGAAGCCAATTTTGGAAATTTATTTTCCAGATTATATCATCCACTTCATCTAGGTTTTGAAATTTATTGGCATAACATCACACCTCTGTATCCACAGTTACGGCCCCTAACATTGTTGTCCTGTCCAACCACCATTCCGTTTGGGCCAGACATGGCAAAAATGTGTTTATTTTATTGGTCTCTTCAGAAAACAAACTTTTCATTTTATTGGTTAATACTTATGATGTATTTTTTTTATTGTTCTTGTTTTCCTATTTCTCTAATTTCTGCACTATCTTTTATCTTTGGTTCTACCGTTTGGAATTTTTGTTGACATTTTTCTAGTTTATTTCACTGTTTTTTAGCTCATTTATATTCATTCTTTATTTGTAATGTCTGCTCCTGAAGTTACAGATTTTCTTTAGGCACTTCTCTGGTAGCATACCCTTGGTTGATATTTACACTATACAGTGTTATTTATTTATTGTTTCCTTTTCTCTGTAACTTTGGGTTTTGCAATATTAAATTTTGAATTTTAAGAAAAATTACAAAAATAGTACAAATAACTGCATAATGACCTTTATCCAGATTATCCAGTTATTAATATTTTGTCTCATTTCCTTTATTTTTCACTATTTATAGGTATCTGTACATAAACATATGTATATATCTTTGCATATATACATATGTGTATATATGTACATGTATGCATCTATATTTTTTTCTAAACAATTTGAAAGTAAAGTACAGACATCCTATCCCTGAACTCTTAAGTACTTCTCACATAATCACAATTGGATTTTCAAATCTTGAAATATCAGATTGATTTAATTTTATTATCCAATCCTAAAACCATATTAAATTACACTAACTGCCCAAATATTCTGTTTTTTTTTTCTCCTGGTCCAGGATATAAGCCAAGATTGGTCATTTTATTCAATTGTTATATTTCTCAAAATTCCTTTAATCTGAAAATTTTTTTCTCAGCCTTTCTTTGTGTTTCATGACCCTACAATTTGACTATAATTTAATAGTCAAGAATAAAGATCTGCAAACAAATATGAAACTCTAGTTAGTAAGTTTGTTTCTCACAAAGATATGGATAAACAATTCTGAAACCACTTCTTAAGCTTGAGGAAATGAGTGAGTATATTGTGGATCAAGGGAGCCAGGTTTCTCATAGACAGAGAAAGGAGTCATAAAGATGGGGAGGCAGAAGACCAGAATGAACCCTGTCCTCTGGAAGGGTCTAGAGGCAATGACACTGCTAGAGTAGTGAGTGTGGCTAGGGCTTGGTTCCTTAATGGAATTCCTCATTAAAAGAACCAGCGCTCCTGGGGAGGTGGCTGGTTTCAGAGTGCGGGCAGGGAAAACATGAAGTGATGCTGGAATGCCTTGGACAAGAGAGTCAAGGAGTGTTCACAAAAGGATGGAGGCATGTCAGAAGGACAAGGAGCCACCTTGAAGGGCTCCCACTGGCCAAATTTAGAACAATTTTGAGGTCGAAATAAATGATTATAACAAATTATATTCAACTGAATAAAATAAGAATTCATAATATCATATATATATAAGTAGCTACATGGACCAATAGGTAGAAAGGGAGAAAGGAAGGAAGGGAGGGAGGGAACACTTCCTTGCAATAAAATGCCATTTATTGCTAAGTTGTTTATACTTTGAATTTCATTTTTTCTTTAATTCAAGAGTTCTTAGACGTTGTCGTTTGGATGGTGAGGTGTGGGTGTGGTGATGATGGTGGGCGTGGCTTGCTTAGAATGATTCATGTCTGATTTTATTAAATTATAGTCAAAGAATGTGATCCAAAGGATTTTTACTATTTAAAAAATACGTGGAGATATCATTTGTGGCAAGATGTATTATCAATTTTTGTGAACATTCTTTCCTTGTTAAATACAATTCTGTCATTTAAATACGTATTGTCTCCTTTAAGCTATAAAATCATGTGCCATGGTACATACAACTTTCTCTATATACATATAACTATGCATAAAACCAGAAAGAGAACTTGTTCTTCTCACAATAGAAGAAGTCCACAGCTTATTCAGTAATGTCACAAATTCGTTAATGTCCTAGGTTTCATCTCTCCTTCTGTGACTCCATGTTCCATGGGTAGCGTTCTTCCTTATGGCTACCTCTGTTCGTGAGATAGTTTCTTCTTCCACTTCCAGACTCACATCATACCCCAGAGTAGAAGAAAGATGGCACTTTGGCACTGCTATCAGAAAGGCTGACCACACCAGGAAATCCTGAGTAGCCGTCTGCGTGGATGTCATTGGTGGGAACAGTGGGGATCGGCCACCCTACCAAAGGGTGTGGAGCTTAGGAGACAGATCTCAGGCATGGAGACTGCTTGGGCGATTCAGTCAATGGATGCCACTTGCAGCTTTGGGGTGAATGAAGTGAACTCTCCCAAGGACAGTGTGCATAGAACAAACAATTTAGGCCTAGGATCCATACCAATTAAGAAAGATGAGCAGAGGAAAAGGAGTCTGCAAAGAAAATGGAGAAGAGCCAGCCAAGAAAATTGGGAATAAAACCAGGAGACTTTGGAATCCTGGAAGCCAAGGGAGGAGAGTATTCAAGGAATATGTAATATCAAGAACTGCAGAAAGGTAAGGATAGGATTGTGTATTTTTGTCACGGTGTTTATCAATATGTGATTTTTCACCATCCCTTATTTTTTTTCTGCCATGCCAAGGCACAAACAAGAAAGCATCCTTACACTCCTGTTCACAGGCCCCCTGGTAGACAATAGGTCCCCATTGAATTTAGCTGTCATTTGCCCTCAGTCTCTTCTCTTTCATAATTTCCCCAGGAAACTTAAAGAAAACATTATAATAGAATTTTTGAAAAGAAAGTCTGAATGAATTCATTTTTCAGATCATTCCATGAGCCTTTTTTTTTTTTTTTTGGAATGACCACTTCCATTGATGTGTGTAAACAGCAGTCCTTTAGGACCATGCAGAGGGCACCGTCCCTTTGCTAGATTTTGTTCTCTTCCTATCACACTCAGTTTAACAAAAACAACAGCAAAAAAAAAAAAAAAGGGAAGGGAAAAAAAAAAAGCCCTTATCTGCACAGTTGTGATGAATAGACTTGATTGGGCTCTCACACAGCAGGCAGGTGATGGCCATTGCCTGTCTATTTCAGGACTAAACTTTAGACTGGCCACAGGTGTTTTTCCTTTTTTGGCTCTGCGGCCCTGCCGTCATTAAGTTTGCCTGAAGCAGCAGACAGCTTCTGGGAGACCAAAAGATGGGGGGAGGCAGGGTGCAGAGACAATCCAGCTGACATTTTAAGCAGGAAATGCAACCAACTGAATGTAAAGAAGATAAACCCTGTCTCTACATGGACTGTGCACTCAGGGGAAATCGAGGTAAAGCATAACAGGATTCGGAGAAGGGGGCTATTAAACACATGCCTTTGAGATCACCCTTTGTGTCTGCCATTTCATTACCAGGAGTCCCTTCTCACCTAGAAGTATTGAAAGAGAGGAACATGGCATTCTAAGATACCACTGGAAATTTAAATTTTGGTGGAAATGTTTTTTCTTTATCAAATGCAATCATTATTTTTTCCATATGTGCTCAGCCTAACCATACAAAGCAAATAACAAGTGAACGTCATGGGGCATCTCATTAGTATAGGCAGACTCCAGGACTGAACACAGCTAAAATTCACGGAAGTATGACTTCTAGGATGCGGGAGAAGACATCTTGCCTCCTCTTCCAACTCTCACCCCCGGAGACTTCTCACCCATCAGCTTGTGTTCCAAATTCCTCAACAGGAAGCAAAGTTTCCAAATTTGAGTTCAGGCTTGACATGTAAGGTAATAGGAAAGTGACTGCACTATCTGACATTTATATTGGAATACACGTGAGTGACACTGTAGCCTGAAGTCAGATTTTGATAATAGGCCATCACTAGAACCAGAAAGGACAAGATGACATGGCAGAAGTGATGACTGTGAGGGCAGATATCACTAAGAATTTTACATGGGTCTGGACTTTCATTTTTTTATCCTGATGAGTTTGTAAACTTCACCCTGGAGTACATACAAATAAATATATGCAACATGCACAATGCCTTTCTGAATATGAAGATTTTGAAACCAGAAGAAGAAAACTTATGTGAAACAAAATGAACACCATGGCTTATATAATTCCTAAATACAGCTTAAAAATACAGATTCAGTACCTTTTAAAATATAGGGATCATGGTGAAAGTGAGTAGTTTTGTCTGGTGTTGTTTGTTTGTTTGTTTGTTTGTTTGTTTTTTGCTTTTTAAACAGAGTAGATGGATTCTTTTCCAGTTGTTAAAAGCCAATTTCTGGGGCACGTGGAATCACAATTCTAAAAGATGATAGAATCTTTTATTTAAGATGACCTTAAAATTTTATGAGAGCCCAATCACTAATTTTGTGTTTGAAATGTGTCTTTAAGAAAATCAGAAAACATTATATCCACTGTGATATTCCTCTACTGTTAGGGGAGAAAATGATGCCCTAAAACATTAGAGCAAATACTTTTCAGAGACCAGCCCAGCAAATTGTCAGCATTGCCAAAGTTAGAGCCGAGAGATTTGTCTTCCAGGTCGCTGTTCTAATCTGCTGGATGCTCTTCTTTTTTTGTTGTTATCACATAAAACCATCCATGTAGCTCCAGAGAAAGGATAATTTCTTTAATCAAGTGAGCCAGGAACATTCTGGCAGTCATTTTCTAAATGACAACCAAGACTCCATTACTGCTAGGTCATCCACCTCCACCCCATCCCCAGTGGCAAACTGACTTCAGATCACATCCATACTGTCCTCACAGAAGCAACAGGTCTAGCTGATGTGACTCTCTGTTACAATAAGAGTAGGTGGTATTCACATGACTGTATATTTGCATAGGTTGTTTGTTTCCTTTACAGAAGCAATGCTCCCAGGGGGAGCTCATAAAGGCAGATTGTGTAGTCTACTCAGATACTGCTCAAGGACCTCTACATTTGGAATCTGGGATGTGTTTTCTTGAGCTGGAATCACTTAAGGATGCTCCAGGGGAAACCTGGATGCTGATCGGCTGTGGTGAACAATATCTGGACTTGCATGTAAAATCATTGCTTGGAGGAGCAAATGATGATAAACAGTCATTGACTTTGAGTTTCATCCCAGAATATGTGTGCTGGGCTAATGGATAATGGAGAAGGATTAGACAGCTCAAGTGCGCATTCCACACTCAGGCTTAGCCTGTTAGGAGACAATGTCCTGGTATAGTTTGTCACTATGACACTTTCAAGGATAGACAAAACAGGCATATTTTCTGGAGTTTTAAATGCCCATATTTATGAATTACAGAAGTGTACAATTCAGTCCCTTTTCATGGATTAAGAATAAAACTAAAACGAAGAAAGTCATGGTTATAAGCCAGCTATCTTTTATTTAAACATAGTAATAGCAATAAAATAGAAATCGCTGTGTATCCATTTCTCCATTAATAATTTTGCAAGAGTATAATCTTCATGATGGCCACTTTCTATCGCACTAACAGGAGGAAGGCTCAAAATTACGGGCAAGTCAATCATGTTTACTAAAGAAATCTGGTTGAAGCTTATGCTGCAGAGAAGCATGCCCAATTCTAGGACACAGAGGAGAGACGAATGGTCCTACCTGCCCTTAGAGCTTAGAGTCTACCAGGAAAGACAGTGAACACAAGCATAAACAATGATAGTGTAGAATAAAAATCAGTAAGTTCAAGAGAAGAAGTTCAGGAAAAGAGCTGTGAGAGCTGAAAGTAACCAGAGGGGCAACTGTAGCCATTGGCAGTCAGGGGAGACTTCCTTGTAGAAGAGAGAGGAGGTTGTTGCTTTAAGGTATAGGTGGGATTTGAGGATGTAGAGATGAGAGAGAGAGGAGCTGTAGATGGAGAAGCCAATGCAATCAAAAGCTTGGAGAGCTAGGTGGACAAAACAGTCAAGTTTTGGAAACAGAGAAGTTCAGTTTGACTAGCTGTTTTATCAGTCAGCTTATAACTGGATTTGTTTAGGATGCCTAGCAAAGTGTATCTGGTTGCAAGAATATTTTTCACCTATTTGACATGTAAAATTAATTCATGCCTTGGTAAGAGCAAGCAAGTGGTTATGGAGACCCTACAGAGCTGCTGAGTTCACTACAGGGAAGGAGAATTAGTGTTTGGGTGGAAGGTGATTGAAGTTATGGCTCATGCCTCCCAGGGAAACCCTACTTGGAACTGAGCAAGTTTGTTGAGTGTGGAGCATTCTCCGATGCCTAACATTTGTTGGATAAATTCTTTAGGACTCTAGATTTTATTATCGATGATTCATTAAAAATGTTTCATTTCAGAAAAGACATGTCTTTTTTGGTTGTTGTTGGCTCTCTATGGGATCATGGGTTATTTTCCAAATAACTTACATTCATCTTTCAAGATTCAGCCACCAATGCTCCCCTCTTCGCGAAGTCTTCCTTCCTCAACCCTTCCCTGCAAATGTCTATCAAACAAGAATATAATCCATTTTGGCCTGTCTGCTTCATCCCTGCCCCCACCCTGAAAGTGGCACTTACTCATCCTCAATTTCACACCATAAGTTCTCAAATAACATTGTTGACTGGCAGAGAGAAAGTGAGAATGAGAAAACAAATAATTAAAGGGGGTTATTTTTAAATCGCTGCAGTGTTTGCTGATTTACTACGAGACATATGTGAATAGGTTTGTTCTATCTCCCTTCCTTTGAAGAACGGTTGGTTCAACTGGCTAACTCTTCTCAGGGAAGTAGACGTCTGCTCACCCACCCAGCCCACCTACCACACTGGGCTTTAGACTCGGTGTGACCCGACCCCAGTGTTCACTCAGGGCTAAAAAATAGTATCTACTTACAAGACTTGGAACTTAGGGATGCGGGGAGTGGGGAAAAGGGTTGTGGGGGGTGGAAATATTGTCTGCTTTGGACAGTCTAATGCCCAGTTTCAGAAGCACTTCTGATATTTCTAGTCCATTTCGATTTATTCTCTTTCTGCAATTCACCTCCTCATCTCCACATTCCTCCCCTTTGGCTTTTGTGACCACTGTGATTCTTGGTGTCTTCTTGACTCTTCAGTAATGCTGACAGTCCACAATTTCCTCCTCCACTTTTTGAGTATCAATTTTTTTTATAGTAGCCTATAAACTACCTCGTTAATCAGATAGTGTAAAATCCAATTAGAGACATTAGAATCCAGAAATACAAGTGTTAAGGAATGTATTTCTTGATTGACAAGGAAGCCAAATAGACCCATCTATTTAGAATCTTAGCAACAATTAGCTGCCTTAGTTTCATTTATTGTGACATAAAAAATCTGGTTTATTGAGAGCTCTATTGAAGAAGATTTCTATGATATGTACCATGAGAAAATATCTTCAAACTAAAATGATTGTTTTGCTGTAATAAATTGAACCATATGTACACTATGTTATTCAATCTTTTTTCTTCAAGGCATAAATTGATATTAAAGAACATTTAAGTCATAACACATGGTTATCCAGGCATGAACGAGGCAATAACCCATATAAGTTGTCAAGGTGAAGCCAAAGCATTTATTAGAGGTTTGTGTTGTTTTTGAAAAGTGCATGGTTGGATAAACATGGATTAGTGCTATTATGCTGCTACGATGACTCAAGTGTGTTTTTACAGTGTCAGTAATTTTTATGTTTAAAAATCACTGGTGCAGTATATTAGCTATAATTTATGTTTATCATCTTGTGTACTCTAATAGGTTTCAACAAACCATTTAACACTTCAGCTTGTGCTTATACATTACTTAATAGGTATTTATCTTAAAAAAGAGATACTTAACGGAACTTTCAAAGCTTGCAACTGCGTGCTAAGAGAGAATACTGCAGTGTGTCACATTAACTTTCTTTTCCCTGTTTGTAGTTAACTTTGAACATTCTGGCCATTCACTCCTTTGTTCGTTGTGCTACCGAATGACACAAGAAGACTGTAGTCTGTGAGTGTCCTTGT
Organism: Vicugna pacos; assembly: GCF_048564905.1. NCBI lineage: Eukaryota > Metazoa > Chordata > Mammalia > Artiodactyla > Camelidae > Vicugna > Vicugna pacos. The sequence continues at coordinate 6,633,330 of NC_132987.1, forward strand.
CAGCAGGAATGACATCAAGTTCTCCCAGCACGGAGCGTCCGTCACACTTGCTAAGTAGGTGGCTGCACAATTCAGCCAACACAGCTGAAAATGAGACGAAGTTCCAGCCATCAGTCACCACATTGGGTGCCCTTTCAGAGGGGCTAGTTTACTTCTGACTGTAGCCGTATCTAGGAGGAGTTTTGTAAATTCTGTGACCCAGAGTCTTACTTTAGAAGAATCTCTGAGGGAAGCTTAGGGGCTGTGTGTAGGGAGGAGGGATGGTGGAGAGTCAGCTGGGGCTTCCCAGTCACAGGAGGCTCGTTGCAGCAATAAAAGAGGGGACTTCATTTATCATGACACTATTGATTCTTCCAAACAGTGCGATGCTTATTGTTTTTGCTGCAATGATGACCTATTTCTCTTTTGGACATTCTAGGTGGATGAATTATTGGTGTGTAGTCTTTCCAGAAAGGAGATTGATTCACTTTTAAATGTACCCAGAGTTGGTGATGCTGTGATACAGTTTCTATCATTTTATTTTATTTTAATTTATTTTATTTTATTTTATTTGAGTTAACTACTTTTGGACTTACTTATGGTCATGGCAGTTATGGAAATGCTCATGAAATTCTAGTTACTGCTTACATTAATGATGCCACTTCATTCACTTGTGACATGACTGGTTAAGTGTTTGTTGGGATCCTGAGATTATGAATATACTGATCCACTCAGTAATACATTTTTATAAAGAGACTATAAATTCTCTAGAGTCAATCAAGTACATCATCTGGCTGAGTTAGCAAACAGAGAGGATTTATTATTCATCAGGGACAAATCAACCAAGGTGGACTATTTAGTATTGCGAACTATCTTTTCCCTTATAAAACTAATGGTGACACTTTGACATCTTATCAGAGAGAACCATTATATCTTCATGATCTTTTTAATATTGGCAACCTCTGCTAACTGCACCCCAAATTGTTTCCTAAATATTACAAACGTCACTATTCTCATCAAAATTACATGCTAAATATCATGGACAATTTATCTGAAAATTCATGTGGAGTTTTGTGTTTTCAATGAAGAGAATTATAGAGAAAAATTTCATTAGCATCCTGAATGAATAGTTATATTGTTTCAAACAGATCAAGAAGGATAATAGTCTGGCCTAAACCTTCTCATAGAACTTTCTAGAATGATGTAGAACTTTCTGGAATGGTGCATCTTTCTATGTCTGAGCTATTCAATACATTAACCCCTAGCCACATGTGGCTACCGAACACTGGAAATGATCCACTTAAAATGCTAGTGCCGTTGAACAACTGAATTTTCAATGTATTTAATTTCAATCTTGATGTAAATAACGATGTGTAGCTAGTGATTATCATGTTGGATAGTGCAGGGAAGTTAGTGCCTTTGAGAAATGCTTGAAGAACCATTTACCTGTGGGAGTAGTACTGGATTAGAGAAGCAGAAGTGGGGTGCTGGTGGACAGGTACCCTCTTTTAAAAGGCAATTTAGGACAAATCAGAAAACATGAAGGGAGAGAAAAGCCATACAGACTTTGAAATCTTCGTAGCAAGAGAGCTTACTGTAAGAATGAAGTTATCCACACATGAAACTTAACAACTTTACACACGGGTTAAGAGAGGACTGAAGTTTATGAAACATGAAAAAGTTGAAATATTTTTACAAACATATTTAGACAATAGGGAGCACAGTAAGTAATGAAGTATCTTAAGGTACTCAGGTGTCATTACTCGATGTGCCTCATGGTTATCTTCTGAGTGACACGCTCCCCTCTCCTCTTCCTAGGCAATCCTCCCTACAAGTAGCAAGGTCATGTTGCTTATCGGCTTAAAATTCTGCAAGAATCCCACAGACTGAACATTTGCATCTCCACCAAACTCAGCTGTTGAAATCCTACCCCAGATGCAATGGTCTGAGGAGTTGGAGCCCTTGGGATGTAATTAGGTCATGAGGGCGGATCCCCTAAGAAGGAGATGAGTGCCCTTATAAGAAGAGACACATGGGTGGAGGTATAGCTCAGTGGTAGATCACATGCCTGGCATGCACGAGGTCCGGGGTTCAATCCCCAGTGCCTCCATTAACAATAAATAAATAAATAGATGATTTTAAAAGGTAAAAAATTTCAAAGAAGAAGAGACACAGAGCACTTGCTTTTCCTCTCTCTCCCTCTCTCTTGCATGTGCTCTCTTCTTGCCATATGAAGACACAAGAAGACAACTGTCTACAAACCAGGAAGAAGACCCTCACCAAATACAAGAGGACCCCCAACAAATATTAGATCTGCTTAGCACCTTGACCAGCCTCCAGAACTATGAGAAATAAACGTGTAAGCTACCCAGTTTATGGTATTCTGTTACAGCAGCCTAAGACACAGGGCTTCTCATCACCTCTTTGTTACTGTTCAAGATGTTCAGCACACCCTACATGCCACCTCTTCACCCGCCCTTTCCCATCTTTCCAGCCCCGCCCCCTGACACTGCTTTCCCGACGTGTCCTGCTCCAGCCCTTAACGAGCCACAGCGTCCCCTTTCTCGGCTCTTTTCCCTATAACTGTCCCTATAATTTCCTCCTCAGTTTATACATCCTTCAAGACTCACCTCCAAATTACCTCCTCTGTGAATCCTTCTCCACCAGATAACTGCTCAAAAGAGTCAATCACCTCTCCTCTCATCCTCTTTTTCCACGTGCCTACTATAGTAGTTACGACATTAAATTCTGATTCTTTATTTGCCTATCTCTTGCAGTAGACTGGGGCTCAAGGGGTAAGAGAAGGCTTACTCATCTTTACATCCCTACTGCCCAACACAGTGACTGCCATCCAGCAGGGACTTCATGAATGTATTGGATAAATGACTACTTGCTTGGTCATTTTTCTTAGCTAGACATGTCTGTTGTAATTGGCAGAAATTACCAGAGTTAATATCTTTACAAGTTTGAGACATTAAATATCCTTCTAATACAGACTTATATACCAACCTCAAACTTCATTTTTAATTAAAGAACTCCTAGCATGTCATATTATTAGAAAGGACTCTTTTAAGACCACCAATGTAATAACCCCAAATAACTGAGTGAATTAGGCAGTTAATTTATACAAATACTGTTACTTTCCAGCATTTTGTGGCATTTGTGATATTTTCAGCATTTTCAAAGGTTACATCATGAGTATTTTCTTGTTCTGAATGAATACGCATGTTTGTACTCAACTCTGTGTTTGTAACTTTGTGTTCTTTTTCTTAAGAAGCATCATCAAAATTACGTAAACCACAGGTACTGAAAAGCAGGCCAAGGCGTTGACCTTCTAAGTGCAAAATGTAGAATCAGCATTGGCATTCTATGGAAAAAGACTAAAGTTGAGCCTTGGTGTAAATTTGAGCAAGTCAGTTAACCTCCATGTATCTCCATATACTTGCTACAGAATGAAAGATTAGGATTAGATTATTCTGTGGCCCCTCCAGCTCTAAATTCTATGATTTTCTTAAGTCTAACAAAAATCAAAAACCATGCGATTAACTAGCTCACACCTCTGGCATGGGTGGTACTTTTCAAGGAGCCTATATTTGTAACATCAGGAAGATATTCAACCTCCTCCGTTAAATCATCTTTGATGAACATAGAGAAGCAAGAAGACAGAACATCGGAAATTTGGCTGAAAGAATTTAACTTTGGTCAGCATCAAGGTATTTTAGCAAGGCTTAAATAAACAGTTCAGTGTATTCACTTGACAATCATTTATTTAGCTTTTCCATGTCTTGGGAACCAAGCAAACAAAAACATGCAAACTTCAAAACCCAACGTCTTCCCCCAAGACCATACAGTGAGTAAGACAGATACGTGAGCCCCGAATGACCCATCTGGAAAGGTTAGTGGAAGGAAACGAGCATTAACAGGTGTGGTGACTCTAGCCAGGCAAGAACCATTTTGTTGAAATAGGTGGTGATGCTGTGGGGGTCACGTAGGACGGAGAGGGGGGCAAATTTCAAGAAAAGTCTCCAATGGATAGAGGGGCATGAACCTGAGAAAGAACGTATTGCACGCTAGGATTGAAGAAGAAATAGGGCTTCACACTCCAGACATGTTTCAAGCCTCTGTATTTTAAAGGCCCATGGAATTTATTATGTTTTCTGGTAATTGCTATCAAAAGTATTATCTTATTAAACTTAAGAAGTTCTCTCTTTTTTTTTATCTCCTTCCTTAAAATATCTCTAGAGGAATTGATGGTATCTTTAAAAATTAATGATGAAAAATTGTAAGCACACACAAAAATCGTGAGAATAGCACAAGGAATTACAGGTGCCCACTACCCAGCTTCAACAACGATCAGCATTTCACCATTCTTGTTTAATCTTTCCCATCACTCTTCAAATCCCAGACATCGCATTCTTTCCCCCATGAAAATGTCAACATTTCTCCAAGAGGCAAGAATTTTTTAAACATTATCACATTGAAAAAGATTGCCATCATTTCTTATTTTCACCTAGTACCCAGTATGTGTTTATACTTCCCTGATTTTTTTTAAAGTCTCTTTTTTCCTGCCTGTTTGTCCAAACCAGGTTCATGCTGTCCATTTTAAAGCTCCTCTGGAAAACGATTTTGCAACAGATAAAGTTACTTTAAAGAAAGTGGAATGTTCTCAACAACAGGAGTAAGAAGTAGGTGGTAGGTAATGTTCTTGCTAATTGCTTTTTCTCTGGAAGCAGTCTGCCTGGGTTCAAATCCAGGCTCTGTTAATTATTGCTCTGTGACCTTGGGTTTAACATCTTGCTTAAATTCCTTCATCAGTAAAATGGGGATTAAAAAGCATCTATCTCATAGAGTCCTTACCAGGACTGAATTAAATGAACTAATATTTGAGCATTTAGAACATGCCTAGTACAAGGCAAGCTTTTGAAAGCATTTGTTACATAAATAAGAATAAGTAAATACATCCAACTTTCACCCGTGGCACAGTAAAAGGAGTGAATCACCTACGGATGGTCAGAAAAATTCACCCTTAGCCCAGAAATTGTCTTCAATGCCTGACTTACAATTCTGTTTATAGCATGTTTTTCTGCAGAACCAGACAGACTGTACATAAACACACATTTTCTTAATGGAAGCAACGGCAGAACCCAGGAGCCATGTACCAGAAGGCTGTGGAGCTCACCAAGCAGATTCCCTTGAGATGGGACTTCCCTTTGGGGGTGGCCACTAGGCGGTTCCAGCAGGAGCAGGGAGAATGGGGAGAGGTGGGGGTCTAGGCATTCCTTACTCGGGTGTCTTCCCTGCCTTGTGTTGGCAGTGACGATTCCTCCTCTGAAGACATAGTGCTTATCAGGCAGCCCTCTAGAACAGAGGCTTCTAGAAACTGCTCCCTGTACCTTCAGGTCTAGGGAAGGTCCAATCTACCCATCATTACTGTCCAGCCTTGGGTGATTTCTTTTTCACTGTTGGTTTTCCTTCATGCAACCCAAACTCCTGGCATTTAGTGGCTACATTTAAGGGGATCTCACCTGATGCCTGGAATTCCCCAAAGGGTTTTTCATTCAACAGTCATTTAATTCCTACCATAATCCTGTACCTGGTAAACTAAGGTTTGGCTCAGGTTGTGAGTGGAGTTGGTTTAGGGTAAGAGCACAGACTTTGGAATCTGACTGCCGGGCTCGAAATTCTGGTCCTGCCACCTGTGTGCTCTTGGTCCTGAGCACAATTCCAGTGGTCAGTCTCAACTATAAAAGGGCTAACGAATAGTACCTACTTCAGAAGGTGGTTGTCAAGGTGAAATGTGTTAATTTATGTAACACATTTAGAGAACTTGGCACCTAAGAGATGCCACTGTGTGTTTGCTATAATTATTTATGAAGCCAGAGCCCATTTATACATTACGCTGTCTACTATCAGAGAAAACATGCTTCTTCTCTAGAGTGGACGATCCCTGTCCCCATTTTTAAATAACTTGCATGATGTTTTCCATTTTATGCAGCAGATAGGCTGTCATTTAAACATAAGAGCTTTCCAAAGCTCTTATGTTTAAAAAGTGAAGTAAGATACTGAGTTCTTTTTCCATTGTCAGAAAGGCAAGTATGGACAGCATCACAGGAGACGTTGTGGAAGCCCCCTGTTTGTGTACTGAATGGATTGTAAGAAGACAGATAATATCTTACGGAACAGAAGGATTGTGATTTTTTCCATTGACATGCGGAGAAACTTGGGAAATTTGGCTACAGCCTCAGCCCTCTGTTCTAAGAAGAAGGGGGTTCTTTGTGGGCATTAGTGTGTTTAAGACGCAGATAAGCATCTGCCTTGGAGCACAAGTCAAGTGAAGCTCAAATTCAGGGACCCTTTCTTATCATCCCAGAATTATTTTTGTATGGACTTGATGAACAGCCGTAGACTCTGTTCTCTAAAGTCCACAGAAGCCAGTAAGCTGAAGGGAACACAGGAAGCTTTGGGTCAAGCAATTCTAGACCCAAAGGTGCGCGCGGGACGGCTGCTGAGCTTAGAGAAATGTTCTCCCACCGTCTTGGCTTTTCTCGTCTCTAAAGTCAAGCCCAAACTACCCTGTGACTAGGTAACGGAAAATGAACAAATGCATGAATAAGCCTGAACATCTGCATCTTTGCCCCTTCATCCGGGATATGAAAACTCACAACTGCCTAAAAAAATCAGAGTCTTAAACATCATAAGTATTGGCTTAAAACCATTTTTTTCTTACTAGACAAATTCCCACATTCTTTATTGTGTTTTAGATATAAAGACCTACAGGGGAGTGGGAGGTATATGGCTCAGTGGTAGAGCACGTGCTTGGCATGCCTGACATCCTGGGTTCAATCCCCAGTACCTCCGCTAACCAGAAAAAAAAAAAAAAAAGATGTTTGAAACTATTGCTGAACAAAGAGAAGAAAAATACTGGTAGGGTGTTACTACTTTGTAAGTCTCTTAAAAGATAAATGTTCTTATCAAATAGATGGAGCTCATAGTGATTATCAGTCATTTTTTTACCTTTATTCCCACTTTATTTATTTATACATTCATGCAGGCAGTTATTCACTTGACACTCAGTGCGCCTGGCACTTGCTAAGGTTCGGGAACGTGAAGGCAGGTAAGACTTTGTAGCTGTCGTCAAAATGCTCACTGACTAAAAACGGAACCATTGGAAAAACCACAAGCACACTAATGCCTTAGAGGAGGATGAAGTGTCATGATCAGAACAGACAGAGCTGTAGGTATACACACAGCTTCCCCTCCTGGCAAAGGTATGACTGAGACAGTGGCCAAGTCACAGTGGGGACCTCAGGCAGGGAAGGCTGAGCAGGAGCCGGTTTGGACGCTGCGAGTTTGGGGTGCCTGCGTGACATCTAGATGGCAATGCCAGGTCAGCTGCTTGATACAAGGGGTTTGGGGTTCAGAAAGAAATGCCGGCCCGGAAACTCAGGAGTCGACAGCATCCAGGCAGGTGTTAAAGCCAAGGATATGGAGAGACTCCCCCAGGAGAGTCCTCTTCGGGTGCTGGAAGACGTTTCCTCAACAAAACCCAGAGAGGGTGGGGAGGACACATCGCCCGTGAGAGCCGAGACCCCAGAAAAGAGTCTGTGCTGCCTGAACACCTTTAAAATCCCTTCCTGGGAGCCACCTTGGAAAGAGCATCATTCACACAAGGAAGCAGTGGGGACCGGGAGGGGAGGGAAAAGCTGTCTGACTGTTTCTTACTCTCTAAGCAAGTAGAAAAGCAGAGCTTCAGACCTAGACTTCACACCTACCCTGCATGAGGGCCCTCGGGGCGCAGAAGAACATCTGAATACAGCATATTCTTGGCTGTTAGAGGCAGAATGAGAGGTTATGTGAACTTAAGGATGGGTTTGAGGCTCACTGTCGGGGAGTGATTTGTAAATATATAGATTAAGTTTCCCCATAAAGTTAGGTTGGAAACCAAGAATGAAAGCATTTACTAAGAATGCTGATGCAAAAGTGCCTTGAAAGGAAAGGAGTGTTATTTACCCGCATGAATATGCCTCCAGGCTTGACTCTTATTATTATAAGCGACTGGTAAGGAAGGTGTGTAACAGGTCATAAAGTATCTGGAGGACAATACCTTTGATGAACTGTCTCACAGTTCGCATCCCCTGAGCTCATCTCCTCTGGGTCTCTGCAGACAGATCTCCCCAGCAGCAAAGCCCAGCACACAGGTCTGACCTGGGAGGGAGCCTCGGGAGGGGCTCTGCTGTGAGTTTCCAGACATCTTGCCATCTCTGTAATCTCAGGCAATTTCTTTGACGTCTGTGAGCTTCAATTTTCTCATCTGTAGAGTGAAGATACAAGTTCTTAGCTCTTGAAGATTCAACATGATCATCTGAGTATTTTCAGAATGGGAAATTTATCTTACTTGGGACTGATTCCCAGCTTCTAGAATAATAGTCACTCCATAAATGTTTGTTGAATGAATAAACAGATGTATGTACATCGAATATGAAAGAGTGCCTAAAATATAGCAGGTGCTTAATAACCAAGTATTGGCTGCTTTTCCCTCCAAAAATCAGCACCGGCACTGCCTTTTCCTACCTCCAAAGCTCAGGTGAGTGTCCTTCCATCATATCTGTTTTCCGTTTTTACACAAGTCCATAAATTAAGGAAGCATCCCTGATCCACTTCCTCAGACATAGAAGACTCTATCTGAAAATGGACAGAGAAAGTATCACTGGATGGAATCTGGTTGCAAACCAATACCCCACAGCATTCCAAGTGGTTTCGCAGAAACTTCGATAGGAGCTGCATGGGAGTAAAAGCGTGTAGAGTCGGAAAATGTTGGGGAGTACTGCCTCAAACAGGTTTCTTTAGTCTGGGACTTTTCAAAGCCCTTACTAGTTGTCTGTACATATGTGCATCCTCCAAGAGGGACCTACAACCGCACAGGGCTTCCAGCCACGTTTGATCCGAGGACCCTTCGGTCAGATTATCTCACAGACCTTATATTGGCAGAACTTCTTGGGAAAAGTGGATGTAATCATTATCTAGAAAAGCAGGCACAAAGCAAAAAGGATTTATTTTTATACGATGGTAAAATGCTCTCTCTCTCTCTCTCTCCTTTTTTTTTTTTTTTTTTTTTTTTTAGTTTGGGGAAGGCTTCTTTAGGAAGGAGATGTGGAGTTATCACAACCCAAGACAGCCATCGAGGAAATTTCATTTCAATGAAGCATTTAAATGAGCAAAAACAAATGAACATAAAATAAGTATATAATAACACCTTGGGAGAATTAAACATCTCTCCGTTTAACATCTGTCACATAGATAATCGCAGCAGCTAGATGGATTATGGAACAGGAAACTGGAAGTTTAAACGAGAAGCAGCTGAGTTTGCTTACATGCCCTGCAAAGGGACTACTTTCTTTGGCAGATTGATATCACACCAAGGTTTGAAGTTTCATTAAAGAAGCCTGGTTGTTCGGTCTAACAGTATGTTCCAGAATGTGTGTGTTTGTGTAATCGCTGTGTTGCATCACGCTCTTAGAAAGGATAATGGTATTATGCATGCATTCTGGAGTGTGCTGTGTCTTCAATGACATCTTTTCACAAGGAAACTATATAACATTGTGGCATATCTGTAACAATGAAAATATAATCAGCACATTAATTATCAAGTGACAGGTAGATTCCTCTGACTCATGATTGGGTGTCAGCTGGGATTTTTTTCTCCATTGTGCAATTTTTTAATACTTCGGTGTCTATTGTGGTTTTGAAAAGTGTATGTATTCACATTTTATGAAAGGCCTGCTGATATATAATGGAAGAATTTTTTTTTAATGAACAGAGTCAAGCAGCAGAACACATAGCTTATGTTGAATTCCTTTTAACTTAAATTCTGTACCAAGTGGTGTTCACACCTGCAGATCCTACGCTCATCTTTACATGCAAACTTCCTGCCGAAAGCAGGTTAGGGTTAACAACTGGATCGACTTGGAGGGCTGCTGTTTTGTTTTGTTTTGTTTTGTTTTTCCCTAACAGTTAGTTTTATGTTCTTTTAAATAATTGCTTCATTCTGTTTTTGTGCATCTGTGCAGGGGTTTGATGATGACATTGGTAAATTTCCAAATCGTTGTAAAACCAGGGAATACCAGTTAAGCAACCAAGTAACCCACCTGTGGGTGAGAAAAGAGGCTTTATCCAATGGCACCCCCCAAAAAAATTCCTTTGACAAAAGAATTAATTCTGCTCTGTGGGAAAATGGTTCTTCTTCAGGTGAGGATAGAAGACACCGTATTTTTAAGGACCTTGGGCTCTAGGTAGCTCAGAAGAGACCAACAAAAAATGATAAACGGTTTGGAAAACAAGACCTGTGAGAGGAAGCTAAGAACATGGGTGTTTATTCCAGTCGAAGGAGGCTGAGGGGAGACATAACTGCCTACCTAAAGGTTAAATAATTTTATAAGCAGGAGAGGCATTAAGTATTACTTGTAGTAGAATAGGACAGTCAGAAGGAAAGAGCTACACCCATTTTACTTAATAGAAGGAACAGCTTTTGTAACACAAAGATTATTCATGTGATGGAGTTAAGTGCCAGGGAACTCTAGGTCTGGCAGCTGTGGAATCAGGAGTGAGTTTCGGGCAAATTCTTGAGAATAATTTGAAGCACCTTGAAGTCAGTCTGTGGCCTGGAAGATGGGTTAGAACTCAGCTCTTCTACTGGAAATGATGGTGTGAATTCTTCATGGCTGTCATAATTTGTTCAGTCGGGAAGGAAATGTGTATCAGGGCATTCAGAGACCCATATAATCATTCTTAAGGGTCAAGCATCAAAACTCAGCATCAAAATATCCTGAAATATTTAAATTACAAATTACTGATGTTTTCAGTAGAGGAGCATAATTGACAAATACAAGAGCCTTGTATAACCTTTATTTTCCATTTGGGAAATCAAGCTACTCTCAATCCTAAGCTTCGTGGTCCAGGTGGAGGGTATCTTACTCCCAACCTCGGGCCCGGGCGTGGGTCCGGAGAGTACGTGACACGTGATTGGTTCAGGAGTGGACATTGAAAGCCAGTTGGAACTATTGAAAGGATGGAATCCTCTTTACTTTGCTCCTTCTCAGCTGGTAGAAAGCAACCTGGAGTTGCTAGAGATCATACCACTGCATCGAAGACTCTGTCTTAGGATGAAGGGGGAAAGTAAAGCAGAAAGATGAAGAAAGAAACAGGATGGTTGCAGGATAGTATGTGAACCCCTGGGTACAGCCATGGCTGCAATCAACTATTACCCAACTTATATGTAAGCCAACAAACTCCTTTTAGTTGTTGTTTTGTTTTTGTTTTTTGTTTGTCTTTGTTTTTATTGAAGTATAGTTGATTTATGATGTTTATTTCTGGTATATAGCACAGTGATTCAGTCATACATGTATATATGTATATGTATTTTTTCATTATAGGTTATTAAACAATTCTGAATATAGCTCCCTGTGCTATACAGTAGGACCTTGTTCTTTATCTGTTTTATATATAGTAGTTTGTATCTGATAATCCCAAAATTCTGATTTATCCCTTCCCCACTTTCCCCTTTTGGTAACCATAAATTTGTTTTCTATGTCTGTGAGTCTGTTTCTGTTTTGTAAATAAGAGTTACCCTATGATCCAGCAATCCCACTCCTGGGAAAATATCTGGAGGGAACTCTAATTCGAAAAGATACAATGTTCATAGCAGCACTATTTACAATAACCAAGACATGGAAACAACCTAAATGTCCATCAACAGATGACTGGCTAAAGAAGTTGTGGTATATATATATATATTTACATACCACACACACACAATGAAATATTCAGCTGTGAAAAAAAATGAAGTAATGTCATTTGCAGCAACATGGATGGACCTGGAGATGATCATACTAAGTGAAGTTAAGTCAGACAGAGACAAATATCACATGATGTGACTTATATGTAGAATCTAAAACAGTGAAGACAAATGACCCTTTTAGTTGTGTTTTACCATAGTTTTTCATTTGTCGGTTTTGTTTTGTTTTTAAGGCAGTGATCTCTGACCCGTAAAACTTAACTTTCTAGAGTGGAGAGACAGATGATAAGCGGTAAGCATGGTGAAACAGTAAATCATCTAGACTCTTAGAAGGTGATTAGCGCTGTGGAGAACAGACAAAAGCAGGGCAAGATGTGTGTGTGTGTGTGTATGTGAGGAGGGGACACAGTTATTAAAATGGGTGGCCAAACAAGGACCTTCTGAGAAGGTGATAACTGAGCAAAGACTTGAAGGGCATGAGGGACGTCTGGAAAAAAAGTACTACAGAGAGTATTTCAGAAAGTCTAGACTTCAAGACAGGCGATTGATAAAGGACTCTGAGCCACAAGCACATCTCTACCCTACATTCCTTTCTCAGACAGAAGCATGTGAGTTTCTTTTCAACTCTGTATTTCAGCTGAACTTGGACAGTTACTCATTAATAAGGAGTGCAATTTAATGTTCGAGAGTTCTAGACTTTGAAAGTTGAAATTTAGAGCAAACTTTGTTTAAATATATGTATACAGTTCTTCACGTGCATGTATGTACATATATATTTGTGTAAAAACTTTCATTTTGCTCAGTTCGGCTTATGGCTAAGGTTTCCGCTTCTGGGTGAATATGAGTTATTTGTCTTTTGTTTTATTTCTGAAAAATAAACCAATATTTAAGTGTGTGTACAATGACTCCACCATCAGAGTTTAAAAATATTTTCCAAACAACCACTTAGAACAAACTATACTAAGTAAGGAAATATCAGCCTTAACAGAAGCAATCCTGGCAAACAATTATTTTCATTGCCGCACTGACAATTATGTAAATGTGTCTGGAACTGCAATGGGCACCTAATTATGACACCTAATTATGCCAATTTATTTATATACCTCCTTGAACAACAATTTTAGCTCTAAGTCCCCTATTCATTCAAAGACAAGATAAAGAAAGGAGGTGATTGCCTCAACTTGGCAATAGGAACTCAGCTCATCTCTATGAACCTGGACAGTCCATGCTGAGCCCTGCTCACATGAAGGTTGGCTTTTTGCCAATTTTACAAGGGGAACGGACATGACCGTGGCTCTGGCTAAAGCCGTGATAGCATCAGCTTTCCTAGCCGATACTCCTAGCAGGGGAGCGATCACATCACGTCTGACTTCAGCAAAAAATCAGCATCGATATTTCCTTCTGCTACGTTGAGCAAGTTACTCTATTCTAAACCACAAACAGAGTGAGGGTAAGTGAAAGAAACAGTTATTACCACCATACCACAGGGTCATTTTATGTCATTTAGATGGGTCTTGTTTCTTTCTTTTCTTTTTTCTTTTCCTTTCCTCTCCTTTTCTTCCCTTCCCTTCCCTTTCCTTTTCTTTCCAGAACCCAATGACATTTCTCAGAATTAAATGCCATTTCTTGATTTTGGTAGAGAAAAGTCATGACATAACCTATTCAGATCAGCTCCCTGGAGGCTCTGCATCTAAGTGATTTATTCGGGAAGGGTTGTCAGATTAGGGGAGTGAAGGGAGCAGGTGTGTCAGCAGAAGGGACCAAGCTAGAGGGTGACCTCAGATGGAGATCCCCAGCCTGACCAAAGAGGGAGCCCTGGAGCAGGAGTCATGCTACAGAGTTGAGCCCTCCTTGAAGCGGGTGCTTGGTATCCCAGGATGATCTAGTCATCTGTCTAGGTCTAGGGGTGGAAGGGGTGGGGATGGGGGATAGGGGTTGGTGGCCTCCCAGGCCAGGAAGTTCCCACTTGACCCAGAGACATTCCATCAGCCTACACTCAGAGCAACAGGGGAAAAGGAACTGGATGAGACCCCAACAGCAGCCTCTGCAGGCCCCCAGCAAATGAGTGGTTAGCACATCACCCGGATTGTCCTAAGGAGTTTAAAGATCACCCTATTATAGCACCAGCATGGACCTCAGTTTAAGAAATGTAAAATTAAGCTTCTAATAAACCCTTTCCTTATTCTTGAAGTGCTGAGGTGATGCTGAAAAATGCTAAAAATATGGGCAGCCCTAGGCCTTTGTTCATCTATAAAATAAAGAGACCAGAAGACACGTTATCTCTCAGTTCTGAGCCCCTCCAATTCTAAATGACTTTCAAAGGACTTTTTTCTTTCCAAGATGTTTCCCTACTCTACTGTCCTAAACTCTAATTTTTCCTGCATATGGCATAGTTGAGGAACTCCAATTGGCATCAAGGATCTACCCAGGTATAAGGTGGCATCTAGACCATTGAAACTCAAGGTTTGATCTGTAGACCAGGAGCAGTACCTGGGAGCTTGTTAAGGATACAGACCCCAACTCAAATCTGTTGAATCAAAATCTGCCTTTCAACAAAGATTCACAGATTTACCTGCATATTCAAATTTGGGAAGCACTAAGATACAAGACCTTGTTGAAATAAACTGATAATTACTTGACAAGCCCTTCAAATTTGGGGTCCTTTGGCTAGAAAGGGAGAGGTGGAAGAGCCTAAGAATTGAACTAATTAAAACCTCCCCAAACAGCTGAAATTGAACCATTTTCTGACCCAAGTGACATAGTAAAGGCTGCTTTGAGTGGGCCAGTGTTTAAATCACCCATTTTTATTTTTTTAACTAATTTTTTAAATTGAAGTTAAGTCAGTTTACAATGTGTCTATTTCTGGTGCACAGCATACAAATCACCCGTTTTCATCTTAGTGTTCAACTGTGAAAAAAATCTATGTAAATTATGAGCCCTCGTGATCTAGCACATGCCTCTTCTGGTTCTTATTTGGGCAAGTCAGCTGTGGTTTCTGAAGGAAGCTATTCAGCAGCCTCTACTGAAACATAGAAAGTCTTATTTTCATGGGTTACAGAAGACAGAAAACCAGGTTCAGTGTTGACTGCCAAGGGGAGAAAGAGTGATGCATTCTCATTCGATGGTTCCCAAAACATCAATCATTCTGCCTGAATCCTCCTTCCCTCTGACCCTGGGGAAGTACAAAAATGCACTTGAGAAAATGTCCTGGAGGAGGCCTAGGGTGTCAGCGCCTTTGTATGTGCTCGTAAGGACTACCCCTTCAAGAAGTTAATATTCCGTACCCCTTGATCGAGCTCAGGACCTCCAGACAAGTTGGCGTTCTCCACAGCATGTGATATTTGGCAAGATTCACTGGGACTCCTTAGGCCTGAGGGCATCCATATATTCCACACAATTCTTTTCAAAATATTATCAACTTTTAAAAAGATGCAAATATGTGTGAGAGCTATAAATTCTCCTGTTTTAAATATCATGCTGTCCCTTTGGGAGAATCTCATTGGCATAGATAATTACTTCTATATGGGGAAAAATGAATCACAACATTTTTTGATTCATATCTATACTCTTTTGGCAGGTCTCTGGCATGAATCACAGTAAATGAATGAAATGTTTTCTGAATTTTACCAGCAGAGATATACTATCCATCAACTCAGAAAATATATGTAAGATAGGGCAAGATAAAATATTTCTGCCCCACCCATTCTATTTTTCTCAAAAGTATGATATGGAAAACAATGGACTGGACAAATAGCCCCTCTCAGCTTGAGAAAGATGCCCAAGAACAAAGCTTTACACTGTTCAACATCCTAGAATAAAATCTATTTGAGGTAGAAATAGATAGCTAGGATTTTTTTAAATTTCTAAAGACCCCTTAGGTTCTTAGATGGATCACAGAGAAGTCTCTTGGTTTTCCAATGTCATGTTGCATATTTCTTGCATTCAATCAACAATCTTTTATTGTGCCCATGCTAAATGGCTGGCACTTGGCTAGCGTTCTGAGGGGTGTCTAAAAAGGGATAAGACCTTGTGTCTGCTTTTCATATATTAAATTTTAATGGAAGAAACACACACTCAAACCAATATATAATTTTAAATCAGGTAAGTCTCCATTAGATAAATGAACAAAGGACTGTAGGTATATAGGGAAGTAGTGACTCTGTCTGCCAAGTCACAGAGAGCTTTCCAGAGAGGATGGTCTTTAGGAATGAGAGGAACAAAAGCTTCCTGGACTAGAAGCAGTGCTCACATCATAACAACAACAAGCATAGCTAGTTTTTGTTGCAAACTTAACCATGTGACATAGCCTGTCCAAGTACTTTTCTTGTACTAGCTTACTTTAATCTTCACAACATCCACATAAAGTATTTAACTTTGCTAGCTACACTTAATAATACAGGAGTAGTTTGGGACCCATAGAGATTCATTTGTAAAAAAAAAATAATAATTACACTCATAGTTA
Organism: Vicugna pacos; assembly: GCF_048564905.1. NCBI lineage: Eukaryota > Metazoa > Chordata > Mammalia > Artiodactyla > Camelidae > Vicugna > Vicugna pacos. The sequence goes on from NC_132987.1 coordinate 6,649,562, forward strand.
CAGAAATATGTGAGAGTCTTATTTCCAAGCGTGAAATCAAGTTAAGTATGGTAGAATCAACTTGAGGATGGATGTGTGTTGTGGACAAAAGGGGAGAACCCCAGGGGACAAGGTCGTAGGGGACCTTGTTCTCATGCTGAGTAGCTGGAACTTTATCCTGTCAGAGATGGGGACGTCATAAGGGCTTGAAGTATAATGACATGTAAGATTAATTTTTTCAGTAAAAATTTTAGTGACCTTGTGGAAAATGAATTGGGAAAGTGTCAGACTGCTTACCTTGCTAGGTAGAAATAATAAATTTCGGAACTAAAGGTAGTGAAATTGAGAGAGAAGAGGTATTTCTGAAGCAGTATGGGTCAGACTTGAGGACTCATTGATTGGTGGTTCTTTGATTTATGCAAGGGGGTTCAAGATGACTATTAAATTTGTAGACTGGGTCTTGACTACTATCACTAAATTAGACAAATTTCTAGATCATATAGCTGTGTTTCTCCAAGTAGGGGATGGGAAAAAGGGAGCCAGTTTTAGAGAGATTATGGATATTTTGTACCTTTGGAGTTGTCACTGGAATGACTTTGGAATATCCAGTTGAAGACTTCTAGCAGGCAGTTGGAGGTAAAAGTATGTAGGTCCACACATGCACACACATGTACACACACACACACACACATACACACATACACACGCATAGATTTGGGGGTTGGACATTCTGTCACTTATCAAGTCAGTGTCTCAGTTAAAAACATTGTTGCAGGATCTGAATGCTTCACATCTTGAAGATCCTTAATAAGTCAACAAACATTTGTTGAAAGAATGTCTGAATTATGTCACCAAGAAAAAGACAAGAAAGTTCTGTGGTTGAGGTAGGCTTTAATCCACATCACCATAGCTCTCCTCAGTATTTCAGGGAGAAATGATTGTCGCTTTCTTTTCCAAATCAGAAATGTTGGTCTATGAGGTGGTAAAACTTGTAAGTCTTCTTTTCATCATATTTTAATGTTTTATAGGTTGGGGGCAAGATAAATGGAAAAAAATTCACTTTCATTCAGTGGTTGTAAAAAGGGTATTTGGAAAGGTGTAGAAATTAAGTTTACAGTTGATGTAAGTTTGATATCAACCTTTAAATTAATGCCTATTCTAAAAAAAAATCTGTTTCATCATCTGTGGTTGTTGTGAAGTTTCTTTAGAGCTACCTCTGTTTTATTATAAAAGTCACAGCCACCCCCCAGAGCTTCCCATTTCTTCCCGAAGCAAGGAATGGAAAGGGATACTGCCATTCAACAAATATCTATTTTCTAAAATATCTTGTAAAGAAAGACCTCTGCAGATTTTTAAGAGCTTATCGACTCTTTGGCTATCCTAAAGATGGGTGAATCTCATGGTAAAAGCTATTAAGTTTTTAAAAATGCATTCGCTTATGCTAAATATAGTTGTAGCTTGGCGGCCAGGCTGATTTATATGAAGATTTTCACTATGGTCAAATATGAGTTGAAATCATACACACAGAGCCAAACAGAAATGAGAATCCAACATTTCAGTGCAAGGTTTTCTTCTCCCTTTGTCATCCCTCCACCTTCGTGCCTGTGAAGCAAATTGCTGGGAATCCAGTTTCTCCAAACAGTGTGGCTTGAGTACTATAAAAGTAGAGAGAGTAAGGCTCAGAAGAAATTCAAAGGATAAAGAGAAGAAAGAAAATGGAGTGGAGGGGAAACTAATTCAAACGGGGGCCAACATCCTAAAAACAACAAAATGGAAAACCTTAGGGAGAAGAAATCTTCCAAAAGAAAGGAACGTCCAAATGCTTAAAACAAGGAGGGAACCCCTCTCATAAAACAAGTGCCATGTGATAAAATGTATTCAAGTGAATATGAAAAAGACAAAGAGGAGATAGTTTGCTTCAGCTGGATAGTCGAAGAAATCTACTTCCTGCTGAAATACGAAAGGGGAAAAAAGAATGTAGTCTCTCTAAGAAGAAAAATATTCTTGCAAGGCATAAGCCTAATGGGTACCCTTTTGAACCCTCCGGCATGATTTCTTCAGACTTAGTTTCTTATCTTCTACATGAACAGGGTCTTGCTGTTTAGATTTTTATCTTAGTAGAAAGAGCAAAGGATCTGAATCAGCCTATGTGGGATGGGCATCCAGACTCTGCCACTCTCTGTATGTGTAATCTTGGATAAATTTCTCTAACACTGTTCAAGTCTCAGTTTTCTCATCAGACAAATGGGAAAAAAAGTATAAACCCCACGCACTTCTTACAAAGCTTAAATACGAACAGCCAGGAAAAGGCAAGCGCTGCCTCATCAGATTCCTTTGCTTCATCGGATTCCATTTTGAAAGTGTGATCTCAAGAGCCCGCTTGCATCCTCGACAATTTCAGAATCCAAGAAGCTCACTGAAGAGTTTTTCCAACCAGCAGTTTACAGCAGCCTGTGTTGAGAATATTGTTAAGGCAACTGAAGAGGAAAGAAAACATGTGGGAGCCTGCCCTTTACTCCTGTTTCAGATACCCTGTGCCCCTGTTAAGTTAGACTAGAAACTGATGAGGCAGTTCTTCCTCGGGTCATCCGTAACACAGGTATTCATTCACTCTGAAAGGTAACCAGAAACAGTGTATATGAGAGCACTTGGAAGGCAAGAGCTCTATTCAAATACATGGCATTGTTAGGATTTCTAAAGCCTCCTGAGCAAGGTAGGCATATACCATGTTTTGCTGGCTTTGGGCAGCATGCAGCTCTTGAATGGAGGTCAGATGCCTAAGCCCCTACTTGACTTGAACTGCTGAAGCTTCCATTATCCTCTTCAGTGATCCGGAGAGGCAAGCACAAATAAAACCCAAACGGCTGTCTCCCAACAACAAGGAATCTTTAAATGTGCATCATTTGGCAATGGCATTATCTGAAGACGATTATCCAGTGTATAAATGTTTATTGCCTTGCTTTAAGATGCACAGTGTAAGATTAACAATCGTGGTGGGTTTTTTTTTTTTTTGTATAAATGCAATATTTCTGCTATTGTGTTTGTGGAATTCAGCTAGATAATAATTGATTCCGTGACAGGGATTGGCTAATTTGCCAACAGTATAGTATAAAACACATTTATACAGTCAATTACACCCAAGTGCATGGCCTATTTGCTTTATAATTTCATAAACTTGCCAGCAATTTAAATAAAAAAGTTCCATTAAATTATCATATCATGTGATGGAATGATATTGCCAAGTATATTAAACCATGTGTGTTCAGCCAGAATTAATTAAATATTATTACTTTTTTCTTATTAACACATTGAACTTACCCTTCCTACTCTCTGCTCGAAATAGAAGCCTATTAGTGAACAAAGTAAACTTAAGGGCAAAGTTTAAACATTTTCCTGAGGGTGTTTCATTAAGAACCCTGGTTCTTTTGTTTAAACATTTGCTCTTGGTAAATGTACTTGTATTGTGAAAATATTTTATGTTCTTAGATATGAATACTGGAAAAGTTTAAAGAATTCTTTACTTGAATTATTCAGGTATTCAAAAAGGGAACACTTATGTCTTCAGCTTAGAGAAAGTCATAATATAAACTATTTTAGTATTATATTTTGTTTGGGATCCTTTTGTTATTTGTAACTCCATGAATCTATCCAATCATAGGAAGGGAAAGTTGCAAGGCTGGAGAGTTTAGCAATTCAAAAATGAATAAAATACAATACTTTCTGATACAGAAAATACCTGTTTCATATGAAATAAATTAACCAGGCCTCCCAAGGGACTCATAGTTCAATAAATCTACAGTGAACACTAAGAATTAAACTCTTAATATTAAAGTCCTTGTTTTATTTGATGAAAAGCAAAAAATAGAGGTGAACTTCTCCTGGACACATACTCATTATGCTAATCAGGTGCACACACACACTTTGACCTTTATTCTCACCCTTGTTTTTTGTCCATATGATATTTTACCAGGTGGCCCCACACTTTACTCACTTGAGGTTACAATTTGTTTTCCTTCTTCTTTTTCCCATTCATGCTTCTTAGTTCAGTGTTTTGGTTTTTGTTTCTAAAGAGTGTTATGCTATTTCTTTCATTTAATAAATAGAAACATTTTTTTTTCTCTTATTCATAAAGCAAGACATGCATATCAGTCAGAAGCAGACTATGACCCTCAAAAACCAAAGCGAGATTAGTTAGAAGCACAGGAAAAGCTCATGGAATTGTTTAAGAGCTGAGCAGCAGGACCTAGAGCAGAGGTCATGCTGGGAATGGTTGGGTTTCAGGCCACCCCCGCCCCAACAATGACTCTACAGCTAGTTTCTCCCATGCCTTTGAGTCACTTTCTTTAGCATCAAAATCCTGGAGAAAGAGTGTCATGTATGTGCCTTGTAGCTCTGAGTTAAAAAAAGAAAGATTCAGCCTCCTCAACACCCTTCAGCCCAGAGGCTTACAGCAGGACTCCTTCAAAAGGGAGATTAAGGTGCAAAGAGGAAAGTGAGTGAGTGAGTGATGCAACACATCACCAAAATACATACATGCATGCATAGATACCTACATACACGCATCCCTGCATATATACATACATATATACATACATGCATGCATGCATACGTAATATAGATAATTCATGGCCAAAGCTTGCTACTGTTGACAACTTTAAACAATAGAGAAGTAAATAAAGTAAAAAAGTGAAAATGTCTTTATAATCTGACTACCAGAAATTAACAATTTTAATGGCTTTAGTTCATATCTTTCCAGTCTTGTGTATTTACATATGTAACTATATCTCACTATATCATATTCTGTATATTACTCTGTAACTGTATTTAAACTTTAAGTATTAAATACTAATTTTTTTCACTTTAATATATAAAGAGAGATTAAGTCATTCCATTTTTATGGCTTCCTAATATTCCATTATTTGGATTTTCAAAATTTATTTAACCAATCTATTGATGGGGCCCAAGACTATTTTTCATTTCCCCACTATTACAAGCATCTTTGCACATTCATCTTTGCCTTCTTCTCCAATTATTTCCTTAAGAACAATTCTCACAAGTGGAACCTTTAGTTCAAAGGGTATTCTCATTTGAGAGATTTTGCCAAATTATCCTCCAGAAAGCCAGTGACAATTTACACCCCCACAAACAGCAAGTGAGACATAGTCATCAGCATCATCAAATCCTTCCTCATTTTTCCTTCCTAATCACCAGAAAGGTGTGAAAAAAAATCCTACACTTAAACATAAAGATTTATAATTACTAGCACTTACCTTAATAAGACAGTGCACTTGGAATTGGGTAAGCATAACTTTAACAGTCTCCTCAGACTCAGCAGAAAAAAAAAAAGATTGCAGATATTTAATTACTGTAGTCGGAAGAACCTACCTTGAATAACAGTGCAGACAAGAGTCTTTAACAGACTGTATATTTTAACTTGCCTCCTGTGTACTTTGTTCAACATAGTATTACTTTTTCTATGGAGATGGCTTCAAATTTATGTAATTGTACACATCAAAGCTATGAGTCATCCAGAATTCTGCTTATTTGTGGTGAGAAAATATAGATAAAGAGGCTTTGCCAAGAGAATTCAAGTTTGGACGGTCATCTTTTTCCTTTTACATGATTGTTGAAATCCCCTTTATTTCAATAATCACTTTAAAAACATTCTCACATTAATGGAATCCTTCTCCTTGAAGTTTCACAGATGCTTATCTTGAAAATTTATGGTATTTCCCAAACATTCCAGATATCAGGGAAACTCTCTTGACAAGAGGAGACTGTGTTAATGCCAACCCGAAAATGTGAAGATTTTTGCTTATTCGAGTGAGTAGTGGTTTTGAATAAGGCAAAATCTATAATCTTAGTAAATATTACACACTATTATTAAAGAAGCAAAAAGGAATTGTGCTGGAGTTAATTAAGGCTTTAAGAAATGCCTGCTTTTATTGGCAAAAAAAATTTTGTTGCAACAAGAAAACTAAAAATTAAGAGGATGGTTGGCAGCAATATTGATATGCTAATGGATAAACATGCTAATTTAGAAAAAACTAATCAGCAAAGACATTACTAATGGAAATGTACAGGAAAATGGCTAATGCTGTATGCAAACCTGGTATCTACAAAATTAAGAAGAAACCAGTTTTGTTTTCATAACTGTAACTTGAGCATTGGGTCTTCTCTAATCTTTGCTACAGGAAGATACAAACTTGCTGTGTGCTAAGGGAGTTAATTCATACACACATATACACACATAAATATATACATATATATGCATGTGTATTAAAGTATATAATTATTATTATACCCAATAGGGTGCTAAGGTTTCAAGTCTCCCAGTCCCATGGGCTCCAGGTGGCAACCTTCTTAAGAGCAAAGCAGGCAGACAATGACTTATTTCTTAGGTAAAACAGCCTCTGAATTGGATGGGCATGAAGTGGTAACTATATTGACAAATTAACTGGATAAATCATAATTCTTATTCTGCAGATATGCATATATCTTCCAAGCAACTCCTTTTCCTTGTTTTTCCCTCTAAACTTAAAGATAGGCACTTAGATACCTGTGGGCCCCAGGTTAGTCATTTAAGTGAGTGAAGTAGTCCAAGTGTCAGACACTGAGGAGTGGTAGAGATTGAGACGCACTGGCCAACTAAGCTTATCAGGGCAGATAGCACCCAGTTCCAAAAGACAAAATCAAGACCAGAAGGAGCCCTTGGTGTTGCCAAACCTTCTGATTTTATAAGGTAAGCTGGAAATACGAACTTTTAAGTGAAATCTCCCCAAACTGAAAAACAGTGAGTCAGTCCACTTAGGTTTGAAGCCACCCAATTATACATGTTTCTCCTCTCGTTCTCATCCTCCTTGGTTGACAGCTGAATTCCAGGGGCCCGTGAGGTGTCATGGCACTGGGGGGAGTCTCATGCCAGTGTTCAGAGTCTGTTCTTCTGGGTATCTGCAAATGTTTACTCAAGGATGACCAGCCTGCTGCGTTGTCATCTGAGACTAAGAATGAGAATGAATACTGTGCCCCTTTTTTCAGAGAGCCTCCAAGCATGTACCCTATTTGTGCTTCATTTCTGACTTTCCTTCCTCTCTGGCCAGCTCACATGACTCCTCTCTAGTTAGGGCTAGTGGCAGTAACTTACTCTAACTGATCACAGGTCGTTTTGTTACTCTCCTTTGGGTCAGGGTCTTAGAATATGACACTCAGAAGATACAGGCTCTTTAATACTCGAAAGTGTTGATTTTCTCAAAGCTGTTTCTTGCTTCCCTGGGAATTACAACATCCTTTTCTGAAGCTCATGAGCTTAATGTTGTCAGTTTCTTTTTTGCATTTTCGCAGCGGCCACCGTGCCCTGAGGACAATGTGGGTCAATGCTTTAGAAGCTATTTTGGGAGACAATATTGACTGCTACACGAAAATATTATCCTAACTCACTAGCTATCATTATAATGATTTTATTTTACCTTAGAGATTCAAACATCTTATTGATAATTGATAGTTACTTGTGAGTCTAATGAAAGGGGGCAGTTTGGTTCAAATAAATATGTTATTGGAGTTGACAACAGAAATATAAACAAGAAACCAATTAGTGAATGTGAAAATTGTCTTGCCTGGATATCTGTGCCTTAGGTTTTGCCCCATTTTATAGATGTACTATATCTATGAAAGGTCTTCCTTTGGAATGTAGTTATGTAGGGGTATATCCCAAAACTGTGTCCACCAATAAAAAGAAAACTATGCCCACTATTATGATATTCTGAGAGTTACACTCTTCCTGTCACTTCCAACTTTAAGCATTAACATCTCTGACTAAAGCAATTGTTAGCTATTATCATTGGTTAGAATCAATGAAAGTTTTAAAGGCAACTGCCAATAATTGAAAGTATTTGAGTTGCTATTTTGGTTGGGTGGCAGGAGATTATTACTGTTATTGAGGACTGAATCAGCCTTCCTTTAGGTCAGAATTCTTGTTCAGATCTTCTCTAACAGCTGGAGGTAGCTCTGGGGGTTTTCAGAACTAAAACAGCATCCACTCCTCAGAAACACAGAGGCAGAGGTATGAATTAATGTAGAGCCTGGAAGAGGGAACTGAGACTCAATTGCTAGGAAGAAGGAATATGAGGAAAAAGTTCAAACTGGTCGTTGCTTGGGTCAAAGGTCAATATTAAGAACACTCAGCCAAATGGTCAAGTGCTAGGAAGAAATTAGAGCCAAAATAAGTCAGGGCCATAAGTAAGCAGCAGGAAAGAGAATCCAAAGAATCATCTTGTGCTCTATTTTAGTTTGGGTTCCTTTGAAAGCAGAGGCAATACAAAGAGTTGGATATAAGTCATTTATTTGGGAAATGGTCCCAGGAAGCAAGGATGATGGAACAGGGAAAGTAAAATGAGAACTAGTAATAAGACTGGACAGTACTGAGCTGGATTTGCTGTGAGCAATTGGTGCTAAATCCAGCTGGGGAATTGGAAATTAGAAAGCTCCTCAGAATTGTCTGTCTAAGGACCAGAAGACAAAGTCCACTAACACCCACTATTCCTAGGGATGTCACCTCCCCTCACATCCAGGGAGCATCTGCATGCCTTCTGAGCATCCTTTCTTGGCTTCAGGTAAAGCCCAGGACAGAAAAAGCAGAAAGGTGCTGAGTTGGCACATGGAACTGGGCTGTCTTCAACGTGCACACAATAGCCTGCCATGGCTGCATGGATTAAGAGCTGGGCTGAGAGAACGTGACACAGGACACAAAAAATATCTGCTGTTAGCACCTTGTAGCTCTTGGGTCTTACCCTCATAGAATGGCAGATTTGTGGTGTGTGGTTAGAAAGGCAGAGGAAGGCAGGTGAAGAAGTCCTCCCAATCCGCTTGTACCCTGGTCAATATCATTTTCAATGTTATGCTCTCAAGTGACCTCATATTTAGATGACACTATGGGCTCCCCTTCAGTATGACTTTTTCTGTTCCTGTCTCAGATCAGATGATGGAAATCTTCCATGATCCCCTAACCCAAACAAGAAAGTTAGGATAACTTCTCAGAATCCAGTAACTTGCCAAATCTTGACCCAGTAGTCTGCATATCTCAAAAAACTTCTTTGCTTTTCCCCCATAACTAACTACATACATGTCAGAGTTTTGTTTGTTTGTTTGTTTTTGTCTCTGTATCCTGTATTATTTTCTTTGCCTCTCTTAAAACAGATCACATCTTCATCTTCTTCAAAGCCTCATCTCTGTAAAATTGTTCAAGATCTCATTTCCTCCCAGTCCATCTTGAGAAATCTTGCTCAATCCCTCTCTGACAAATGTCCTCATTACTTCATCTGTGTAATCCTAGCATTCCTGCCTTAAACCTCTCCCAGAACCTGGCCATTAATTCTAATCCATGACTAGACCATTTTCCGGTCATCATTTCTATAGTTGTTGAATTTCAAAAATGTAATTGAGTTACTGAACCATCCAACTAAACCAGTTGACTAACTCATGCAAATATAGAACCTCTATGATTCTGCATTGGTTACCTTACCAAGTTTCTCATGGTTGGACATATTTTCCCAATTATTTGTATTTTTTCATTTCTTCATATTCAAAGAGTAAGAGAACTTGGCTTTGTTAAGCTATTTTTTTCTAGAAATAAAATTTATATCTGAAGTCTTTTTTTCCCCACAGTACCATTGCCCCACCTCCTAAATGCATAACTAACTTTTAAATTTTACTAATAAGTATTTTATGGAGTGACTCTTTTCAAAACATGATTTGAAGAAACTTAAATAATATATATCCAGTAAGAGTAAGAAAATCAAAGGAAAAGGAAACCAGACCCAAGGGGAGACGAGAGAAATGATTAAATTGTGCATTAAGGTCAATACAGTTCTAATAAAGGAGCAAATCTTGATGAGCTGTCTAGCATATGTGCATAAAGAAAGCCTGGTGATTGGTCTGTCTCCTGTATTATTGGAAAGAAGAAGACTTATTAATTGTTTAGGGGTGACAGTTTTTTTTTTTCCTGACACTAAGTTCTAATAAATGCCTGGAACCCAACACAGGTTAAAGAATGACATGATAAATAACATCCTGACTTAACATTACATCAGTGTGGAGAAACAGAGACCAAGTAGTCGGATGTCCAAATAGAGCTGTCCCTTTGTTTAAATTCATCCACATATGAATTTAGAAAAATATTAGGAGTGTGTTGTAGCATACTGAATGTGGTGTAACATCTACTTCTAATTTTCTTCCTTTTAAAGCAGAATAGTACAAGCTTTATTTAAAAAATAAGAAATAAGAAAAATTTAAACTTCATTCCTACTGGTACCTACTCATATCACCATTGATGTTTGAGGTGTATCCATTCCTTCAGCTAATCTTCAATTTTTTTCTGCCTCTCTCTCCCTGCTTTCTTTAACATATATCCACATAAAACATTTATTTTTAAAATATCATATTATACACATTCTTCAGGTTGCTTTATTTACATAAAATATTATTTCTCTTTTGTATTCTATTTTCCAAAAGCATTTCTTTCCAGGCAAAACTTTTGATAAGATCTAGAGGGGGAAAAAGGGAAGATGAACTAAGAGTTGTGATACGTGGATAAAAACGTGGGCTTTAGAGCCTGAGCTGTTGCTAACTATGGCCTCCCTTGACACTAATTGTGTGATCTTGGACAAATAAGCTTTTTAAGCCTCAGTTTCCTTATCTGCAAAATGGGATTGGTGATCGTCTACAACCTCTCTTGTAGTATTTTCAGCAAAATTAAATGAAATATGCATATAAAGTGCTAAGAATCGTACCTGTGGAGAGAAAGCACTCATTTTAAAGCCCTGCAATGTTGTCCACAATAAACACTAAGCTTTAGAAACCCAACTAGTTAGTAGCAGATAAGACATTTCATTGCAAAACTTGAAAGAGCACTCCACCACCGCACTGGTTCCCACAGGGATTCTGCAGGAAAGGCCCCATCTTATTCTGGAAGGAGATTTGAATTTTCTCTAGTGTCTTTCCAAGAGCTTGACTGAGAGACTAGCACTTCAGATCACCAAGTATGGTACAAATAGTTTTGAAATGGATCTTTTTCAGAGTATTGTGACAAGTTACCAACCACATACTAAAAGAAATCTCAAAATGGCCCCATGGAAATGCTTCACAATTGAGAAAATTTTTTTACAGAGATGATCCCGTTTGGCCCCCCTGAAGGCTCTTTGAAGTCTGTATTATCTGTATGATGATTCTTATTTTACAGAGCAAGAAAGGGAGGTACAGAGTAACTTGATACTTGAACAAGGACACAGAGCTAGTCCAGACTAGATCTGGTATTCAAACCAGGAAATCTGTAAAACCGTAAAAACCCATGCCCCTGTCATTCCACTATGGAAAACCTGAAAGATAATGTCAGACTAACGTGACATTTTTAAACTCACAATGCATTTCAGAGTGAAATTGATCAACAGGTAGTTAAGTTAGTATATCCAAAGAACTCCAAGTGAAGATCTAAAAGCAAATCTAGTCCTAAAATGTGCATGTCAGTCTGAAACTTTTTGATGATTTACATTTTCACACATGAATTTAGCATACTTTTGGACTCTAAGGATACAGAGGTCAGTAAAATATTCAGTGGCCTTTCAAGACTGACAGCTCACTGAATTCTGCCATCCCTGCTCTGGGAAGTTCATGCTGGTATAGAATGCAGCAGTTTACAGAGTGGCCCCGGGGAGACTGTGTACTAGCTGGCTGTTTGCAAATGCAGTTCCAGGTGTTGGATTTTCATCTAGTTGTCCTGGTTTGCTAGTTTGGTGTCGTGTTGCCCTAGACAGGGTTTCTCTGCATGGTGTCCATGAAAAACAGGATCAACAGGCAACTGGACATTTTCTTAGGGAGCATTGCTTTTGGAATTTCCTTCTCCAAAAGCTTCCTTTGACTGACTGTGTTTTAACTCAGTGCAAAGTATAGTTCACACTGATTTACTGGAAAGTTCAGGGATCCAGAGTAGAATATTCATCTAGAAAGGTTTTCCTCCCTCCTTCCTTCCTTCTGTGCCTCCATCTCACCTCATTTCTCTTTACTTTCCCTCCCTCTCTCCCTCTGTTCTATTCCACTCCATCCTATCCCATCCTATTCCATTCCATGTCATCCCATCCCATCCCATTCCATTTCATCCCATGCCATCCCATTCCATCCCATCCTATCCCATCCCATCCCATCCCATTCCATTCCAGTTGACTCTAGTCTAGGTTATCTTTTTTTCCTCCCTTCCTGCTTCCCTCTCTCCCTCTCTTCCTCTCCTACTCTCCCCTCCTGTCCCCTTCTTCACATCTGCCCCCTCAGCTTCTCTCCCTCTTACACATGTAGGAACACACAAACACACACACACTTGACTTTTCCTAAGACATCAGAGCAAACTTGCTGGAAGTGCTTAAGGCTAAATCAAAAGTGAATAAATGTTTCCTTTACTGGGAACTTTAACTTTTTCTTTGCAGTTTAATTTAGTTCCTGAATGTTAAAGACGACATATTTGATATCTGTAAATCTGTCTGTACACGTCTGTGCATGTGAATATATATACATGAGCAAAACGAAAAAAAGAGGAAAAAAATCCCCCAAACTTCTGCTTTGACTGCAAGATTAGAGGTTCTAACTTCTTGATTATTCCTTAACAAGAACATTTTAGAGAAATCAGTATCTTTTGTCCTCATTCCATATAGATTACTGCAGTTTGCAGACAGCCCTTTTTGCATATTATGTAAATAGAAAGTTACATTAACAACACTGTAGGTAATGTAGGAACATTTTTTTTTAATTTCTCTTTTTTTCTTGTAGAAAGAGCTTCTGATTAAGAGCTGTGAATGCTGTTCATCTTTAATTCCTTGCTGACTCCCCAAGTGCTGTCTGGGATGGCTCAAATTTTTTCTGTAACAGCCCCCATCAGTGGTGTCATTTGCATCTGGGACCCCTAATCCTGGAAAGATCACAACTTGACCCCAAGGAAGGCACAGACTTTTGAACATACCCTGCTCTGAGTTACTTAGGTGAGGGTTAAAGCACAAGTGCTGGGGGGTAGAATGTCAAAACAAATCTAGGACCCAAAGGTAGCATTTTATGAGTGCTGGGAAACTGAGAAGTGGTGGGAGGAAGCAGACTTTCAGAGCACTTCAGAACTAGAGAAATAAGCTCTGACTCCAACAGAGAACAGGAGGGAGTGGGAGGGGGAAGAGCGCCGTGATGCTCTTTACTGGGTATGTCAAGTTATATATACACAAACAGAGGCAGTGCGTTGGTCCATGCATGCTGTGAGTTTTGCAAAATATTAGAGTAATAAAAAGATAGCTCGATGACTGATCACCACATTTAATTGTGCACAGAAAGTCACCTAAAGGTATTATAAAATTCATCCCCAAGAACAATGCAAGAGCTACAAAAAGCTTCACATTAGTGAATGACTTTAATTGCTAGTGGAAACAAAACATTCAACTTGCAGACTGAACCAGTGGCCCAGGCCCCTGACTCACCAGAAGCTGGAGAGAGGTGGTCCTGCCCCAGTACTGGTTTTCTCAAGGTCCTTAAAAGTCTTGGGAAGTGGACGATCACCACCAGTTTTTCTAAGAATATGACTTCCACATTAACGCAGAGAAGAAAGTTGCTCTGGAGAGCCCACTAGGAGCAGCGTCTGATTATAATTCACACCACCACCAACAAAATTATGCGATTCTATCAGCTTATGGGACTGTCTCACCTTAAGAAGTCACTAAAATTTCTCTCCTTGAGCAAATAGATTTCATAATGTTTCTGTACTGTCAGTGCGGAATGGATTCCTCCATGCTCCCTTTGGAAATGTTTGTGGTGATGACATGTGACACAATTTACTTCTTATTGTGGCAGAAGTTTAACGTGATTGAAAGCCATCAAAAGGCGTAGCATCTGAATGTCAAACATGACTTGTATTTATAATTCCAGACAGTGATTTGGATGCCTGTTGACTTTCTTCCTCATCCACAATGATTTTTCCCCCTTTCCACTAAGTGGCACTGTGTTATTTGCATTTTTCTGTTCGGGTCAAAATATCAGAACATTTGGGACGCTAGTCTGAAAACCAGTTGAAAGCTTTGTTGTAAATTTCTGCTAAAAAGGTTGGATAGCACAAAAGCAAGCAGTAATTAAATTATGATAAGAAAAAAAAATCTTCCAGGAAGCTTACTCTTTTCTGTATTTAACTCTTTCCCACTTTTTCTTTCCAACTCCATTAGCCTCCAAATAAACACACCATATTATATATGTCAAAGGAAGTTTTATTTAGACGTATAAGGGCTGATCTATTCCCATACTGTTTAAATTAATGTTCAAAAAAGAATTCAAACCACATTCTAACATTTGGACTATGTAAGAAGGAAACAGATTTTCGGGGAAAAAAAAGATGTTGTTTTAGCTAGGCAGAATGGGCTGTAGGAACTTAGACACGTGCAGACGGGATTTCTAAATGTGTGTATTATCTGATAAGTTCTGAGCTGCTTGTGTGTCAATTCGGAAAGTGAGTGCATGAGTAGAATTTCCTTCCTTCCTTCCTTCCTTCCTTCCTTCCTTCCTTCCTTCCTTCCTTCCTTCCCACCTTCCCTTTCTTCCTTCCTTCCCACCTTCCCTTCCTCCTTTCCTTCCTTCCATCCTTTTTTTTTTTATTTTCCATTTTCCCCTTCTCCTCTGCCTCCTTTTCTTCTTCAAACAGCTTGGGATTTACTTTTATCTCAGACACCGTAGCTGAAGGCTTGGAAAAACTCAAGTTCTTCACCTATCTGCTTACTTTTCAGACCAAATTAGCTCCAGAAATGCAGGGTGACTTTCAAAAAAGAAATGATAAAGGCTCTTGAAACAGAATGGCCTAAACTGGCAGCAGGGTAGCATTTTGAGAATCAAGTTCTAATGACCTTCTCCAAAGACAGCACACCATTGACAAATGGGATGCTTTTTCAGGTTGATATCTCTGCAATCATCCCACATCAGAAAACAGTCACGGGAAAAAAAAGTGGTTACTAATTTTGTGTGTAAGTAGCCACCTTTAGTTTTCAATGCAATGGATTTTTTCCAGTTTCTCAAGTGCTGCAAAACCACCTCCAGCTGAAGAAGCATAAATGCAACCTTGGAAAAGGTTGTGAGACCAACAATTTTTGTGTCTGTGCGATTGTGTATGTGTGTGTGTGTGTGTGTGTTCTGTTTGAAATTAATGAATTACATTTCAATTAGCCAGGTTTCAGCAGCAGTTACTTCCTCTGGTGTGTTGGCTTCTATTTGTAGCACGTATGGCAATGTATTTTTTTTTCCCTCATAAACGAAGTGGATTTTTTTGATCAGAAAAAGAAAAGAAATGAGCGAGCTGGGGAAATGTCAACATCTACCTTTTTCAAAAATATATCATCTTCTAGAGAATAGCACCTCCCTCTCCTCCACGTGGAAAATATTATACACCTGCCTTTGAAACAAGCTCACACTCAAGAGGAGAAGGAATCTGTAGAATTCCTTAGACACACAAATTACAGAGAACCATCACCAGAGGATGAAGGCTGGTGAGGTGGTGGAGGGTTGCCATTCATTCCCCTGTAGGTCAGTCCTTTAGGATGATCCTCAAATACAGAATACTGTCCTAGGGATGTTTTCATTTGTTTATAACAGGCTTGTGAAGATTCGCAAGCCATTAATGAATCTGAAACAGCCTAAGTAGCCTATTTAATTGTGTCCAAACTAACTTTTCCCAAACTTGTTGAGTCTCACATCCCTTTTTGCATACCCTGTGTATTCCAGTTCCAGGTAATTAGTTTAACAGTCAGGACAGGTGAGATTATGCTGAGGTAGCAAAGAGGCCTCATAACTCTCAATGGTTTATTTCACTACTGTTTCATTGGCTGCTTACACTCCAAGCCCAGATGTCCTGAGGAATCAGCAGGAGTCTTGCATTCATGCTAGTCACTCATGGACCAACCCTGAAGAAAGAGATAGAGATTGTATAGAGTATAGAGTGGGCCAGTTGCCATCCAAGAGGGAAAAGAGAAAGTTCTAGAGAGTCTCATGCTCACATGGACCAGTAAGTGCCATGGATCAGAGCTGACTCCCAGCACTGCTGATCACAATGATTCATGAAGAACTAGCCAGCTGGTCCCATCGAAATGCCAGGGGACGAGAAATGCCATCCTAACATGTGCCCCAAAGGCAGAGATCCTGAAATAATTCAGGAGTAACACTAATGACTGCCACACCTGATATTTTTCAGAATATATTTTAAGACTCTCTGGAATATGTACTTCTCTTAGATGCTCCAAAACTCACTGTTGTGAATTTTTCCTAGATCAAGAAGCTCAATCTCTCCACCTGGAAGAAATGGAGGAGATACTATAATACAATCACACACTGAAAATAATTCAGCTATGTGAGAAACACCTTTCCACGTTTGGGCTTCATCACAGCCCAGTTATATGAGTCAGGCATAGACTTTCTTGTGGGAAAACGAGACAGGTGGAAATGAGCCTCGGAGAGCTGATCTCATATTCAAGCAGTCTTTGTAAGTCAGACGGACATATTGGGAGATGGGAGCTGTGAACAGGGGCAAAATCTGAGACAGCTGGACTGGCAAGAATGATCACCACCATTCAGTTTTATTCTGAATTCTCCCAGATTTGTCCAGGAATTGTCCAAGTGTTGAGGAGATTATTTAACAGAAACACAACAAAAAATAAAGCCCAGTAACAAGAATATGAAGAAATTAAGTTTTGGTGAGGCTCCAAGAAGTGACAATTTGCTTCATAAATATCTTGAGAGCTTCTGGCCACTGGAAGCCATGAGAAAAAAAATTCCTATGGTGCCACTGGAGAAAAAATGTTAACCAATCACTTCAGCCATCCAAAAGAATAGTTCAAAGTAAAAGAAAAAAAAAACAAATTCTGCCCTTTTTATGTGCTGTAGGACTTCTTTTGAGGGCAATAAAATCTGATTTATTGACTTCTGCCTCTGAAAGAAGGATAGAGGCGCAAAATGACATTGTGTAGCTTTGTTCGGGTTTGTCAGTGGAGGTGGAGTGCCAGACTAGGGGAGCAGGTTTGACATGGCAGCTGCCAGCAAGCCGCAAGCCACCCTGTATCACCCATTCCATGCCTTGCCTCCCTTCCATCTCGCCTAACCCCGAAACCAGCCACAATTAGCCTTGCGAGGCGTTCACTGCCACAGCCGCACGCCGGAGGCATTATCTCCTATCTGTGGTATCCTGTGCTGTAATCCCACAGCTAAATGTGGTAACCCAAATCTCACTGAGACTCGGTCGCAGGCTTGCTGAGATACCCATCTCGGTATGCGGAGTGCCAGGTCGCACGGAGCCTGCAGGCTTGGAGCGCTGGGATGCTTTGTGTCGCTGCATCCTACGCACCCTATAGCTTACCCATCCTTCCAGAGATCACAGGAACCCTAAATAGCAAATATGGCATCCTAACTAGAACACCACCTGTTTTGTGCAAGTGTACATGGGTTTCTGCCACCCTGCTGCTTCTCTCTCTCTCCCCTTCTCTCTCTTTCTCTCCCGGCGGAGAAGAGACAAAGTTGAGAGTCCGTCTCTGCTGCCTGGCTGACCAAACAGATGTCAAACTGGTAGATACAGGTTCATTGTCTGCACCGGGGCCAACGGTCCCTATGCCCCCTTCACAACAACGGTGACCTACATAGATCTCTCCTCACAGAGGATGCTCTTAAGTCAGCTCGCAGGTGCTGGAATCCCAGGCAATAAAGATCGTTGCTTGACAAGCCTCTTTGTTCCACATTTCAGAATTTTGTGCTGCTGTTTGTTATCAAAAGACGTATATTTCCTCTCTTTCTCTCCCTCCTTTCTCTGGTGTGGGATTGCTTAGAAACATGCCGGTTTTGACATATGCTTTTACCTGGGACTGTATCTCCTCCTGCTGCTTTATTGGACCCCTTAATTACTTGTAAAAAAAATAATAAATTGGGCAGGTGTTTGCTCTTCCAGTTGATTAATTGACAATGATTTCACTACAATTGACAGCAGAAAGCTAGGAAGCTGCCGGTTGGAGCTCAGTGAGGAATACACATTTTTCTACTCAGCCGTGTGAATCAGCTCAAGAGGAGGGTTTTACAAAAGGCTCCAACTGCCAGCAAACTCTATGCTTTCCACTCCTGGAGTGGAGATCTCTTCGTCCCAGGGTTGAGTCCTGTCACATGCATAATTCTCTGTTTTATACACGTAAAACTCGGGAGCCGATAAAATGAATTTAGAAACATTTTTCCCCCCTAAGTGAAGAAGATCACCCAGATCCGTCACTGCTATGTGCAGAGAGCAGTGCCTCATCGTGGGAACAATGAGGTCTGGTGTAAAGTTGACCACATCAGTGATGTTTCACTTTTCAATTTACCAGAATCAGAAGCGGCAGCTGGCAAGCCTAGGATGGTCTGGGAGGGACTGTGCCTCCCAGAATATGTAGCATAGCGAAGTTGGGGCCATTCTGTATTAATTTTTTGTTATGGCTTCAAAGAAAACCACACAAGGTTTTCAGGCCAGTGAGTGAATAAAAATAAAAAGATCTAAATGTTCACAAGTAGAGAAACAAAACAAAGCACTTTTCTTCATTTTTGATGGAGAAGAAAACTTTCCATGTCTTACAAGGCAATCTAGTGGTCTAATGAAGACAGGAAATATCACAGAGTTTGTCATTTTAATTAAGAAGAGTCCTGGGCAGAAAGCTTAGATTCAGATGACCAGATTTTCAGAAGGGAAGGAGTTTGGCTAATAAAATTTTTTATGAAATAAGAAAGTGGTGAACTCTGTAGGATAAGTGAGATTCAAGGTTTGGCTGGAGTTCAGGCCGTATTTTTATGTTGATCCTTAGAACTCATTCATTCACTCTATTTTTATTTTACAGCTGGGCTTGTAAGCATGAATAATGTAGATACACAAATAGCATAGAAAGTGAGTGTAGCCAGAGAAAGAGAAAGAGGAGTCTGTATTTCCTGAAAACAACTCCAAATAGGGAAGGTATTTTCATGCTTTTTAAAAGACAGTAACAAAAAGACTTACCAGCAATGCGTATCAACTCCAAGTTCCCTTTGAAACATTTTTTTTTTCCCTAAATGTAGATGTTAGGAGACTACATTACAGGGAATTACCATTGCCATTTTATGGTATCTTTGCCTGATTGGATTTATAAGAGGAAGAAAAAAATAATGACATTCCAGAGTCATATCAATGAAATCAGGAAACTGACCTTTCAAAAATTCCTCGACACATGAGTCAGATTCAAAATATTTTAAAGGAACATTTCAACAGAACTTGCAGGTGATTTAAGAAAGAATGAATATATGAATTCACTCCTAAATGTTTGCATAAAGGAATTATATTCTCCTTGATGAAAATGATAAGGTGTAGAGACTCTTTTATTGAAGTCTAGTTGATTTACAATGTTGTGTTCGTTTCTAGTCTGCAGCATAGTGATTCAGTTATACATACATATATTCCGTTTCATATTCTTTTTCATTATAGATTGTTACAAGATATTGAATATAGTTCCCTGTGCTCTACAGTAGGGCCTTGCTGTTTATCTATTTTATATGTAGTAGTGTGTATCTGTTAATCCCAAACTCCTAATTTGCCACCCCCACCCTCCCCTTTGGTAACTATAAATTTGTTTTCTATGTCTGTGAGTCTATTTCTGTTTTATAAATAAGTTCATTTGTTGCCTTTTTTTTTTTTTTTAGTATTGTGCATTTTCAGCAAAGGGCTCTGAGTCTGTCTTTATTCACTGAGACTCCTTTCCTTGGCTATAAAACTTGCTCGTGTTATTGTGATATTCTGATTTGTCAAGCAGATAACGGGTTCAAATCTTCTAACTTGTCCTTTCACAAGAAAGGATTTTTTAAAAAAACATAGAAATACTAGATTGAAAGCTCTTTTTGGAGAGAGTATGCATTTGCCTCCTTTGCTCCGAGTTAAAAAAATCTCTTCTCACACATTCACGCGACTGAAGGATTTGCATGGTCAATTTCTTGTCAGCTCTCAAATTTCAGATTGGATGTGCATTTCTCTGAAGATTGTATAAGCCACCCTCTTTGCCACAAAAGCACTGAGGAAGCAAAGCAGACGTGCTGTAAATTTCAGTGATCCTGGGCTAGTTGGTTTCTGCACCTGATTCCAGTGATATGGTCTTAGAATTAAACTGTCCTAAGAAAATGGCAGCAAACTTCCAAAATACTCATAGTTGCAAAAACAACAATAATAATAATAACTACAACAACAATGTGTTTTATAGAGGTGAATTTATCTAACTGCCCCAAGAAAACACACCCAATGAACACTAGCACAGCTTTCCAATAATATCACACATCAAATTTTAAAAGGGATCAAGAACTTGATGCTTGAAAACTTCCTGTAGAAAACCCAGGCTTCCCTTTCATAAACCCCTCCATTTCCCAAGTCCTACCTAAACACCTTGATTGCTCTATGGATTACACAGTGTATGTTCAGTGCCTGCTCAGGATAGGCTGTGAGTCGGGGAAGACACAAGGCAGACGGGGATAGCCCAGCTGTAAAATTGCACATTCTACCATAAATGAGCAATCCAGACTACCTACTTCATCTCCTTCTACCAAAATATTGCGTTTTCCCTCCCAATAAAGATGTTTTATAATGGCAATGAGGTGCCGTAACTCACGGAGGTTCTGCTGCTTACTTCCTCTCTGCGTCCTATAACTCCCACTTTATCATGAGAACATATGTTGCATCTCTGTCATGAATTATTATTTGGCGATTCCACGTTGGAATCTGCACTTGGAAGGCAGTTTCTCCACCCCCACTGCAAAGATTCCCGCTCATTCATAGAAGGTCCATATTGTCTAATGGCTTCCATGTTGTAAAAACAATTCCTTAGGTCCTGTATCTAGGGGCTTGGTCTCCTAAATTCTCAATTAGCAAAACCATCCTGAACTTATATAGGTACCTAAGGTGCTGTGCCTCTTCATTCTGAAATAACCATTTGTGTATGCTACATTTGAGAAGACACTTCTCTCTACAATGAGCAAACCCAATGGCAAAATGTTTCAAGAGGCAGTGATAAAAATCTCACGAGCGCAGTCAGGCGAAAAGGCACCCACTTTTTTATGCACTGCCTCTACCTTTTCCCCAACTAGTAAATTTAGAGGATGGAGAGTAACAAAAAGCACTTCGTTAAAGGAAAATGTCTTTGCGATTCTGACTTCCATCAAAGGGATTTCAAACTGCTTTCCTATAGGGTCGTATTCTTTCTCCTCTACTGGAGCCCATCATACTGGCTCCTAAGCGTTGATTGGTCACATTCCTTCTCAACTACACATTTAGCAGATGACTCATTGTTAACCTGAAACGGACCACTGTGAGAGTATTTACACCATGGGCATCAACAAACACTACAAATCAGGGCTTTCTCAGGGGAAGATGGGGGTTAGTTGCCGAACAGTTACCAGCATCTCAAGAAATACTATAATGTGTATAGCAGTCCTACAGCAAAAATGTCTAAACTCTAGCTGCAAAGTCATTCATAAAACATGGTAATAATGATTAAAGCTATTAGTAGAAAAGATGTCAGATTGGCAGTGTAGCTTATTGGTTAAGGACTTGGGCTTTGTCTAGTTTGGGTAGCCTCCTTACTAGTTAAATATCCTTCAGCAACTCATTTCTCTGAACCTCAATTTAGTCCACTGTAAAATGGGAGTAGTAAAATTAGCTTCCTTGCATGGTTATTTTGGAATTAATTGGGATAATGAATGAATGACCTGGATGCTTGGCTCATACCGAGGGCCCAATACATTTTGGCAATATTGTCAAAGATGGGTAGTGGAAAAGTGACCAACTTCATCTTAGTTGTAGTTACTTGTTCACTTCTTTCCAATCACCCATCTTTTTTATTGTCCTCATATGTGCCAAGTTCCTTACTCTGAGCCTTTGCAATGCCCCTTCCTGCAGTCTAAAAAATCTCTCGTTGGATTTTTGCCTGGTTGCTTCCTTCTTATTCTGGCCCCAGTTCAGCTTTAGCTTCTCAAAGAGAACTTCCTAGGTCAGTCTTCCAGGGCTCACTTTTCTCCCATCCTCCATCTAGTCACCATGTTCCAGATTTCTATATTCTTGAAGAATTTGTCATCATTCCTGGGCACATATCCAGAGAAAACTATAATTCAAAAAGATACATGCACCCCAATGTTCATAGCAGCGCTATTTACAATAGCCAAGACATAGAAACAACCTAAATGTCTATCGACAGATGACTGGATAAAGAAGTTGTGGTAAATTTATATAGTAGAATATTACTCAGCCATAAAAAGAATAAAATAATGCTATTTGCACCAACATGGACCTAGAGATTATCATATTGAGTGAATTAAGCCAGACAAAGACAAATATCATATATCACTTATATTTGGAATCTACAAAAAGGACACAGATGAACTTATTTACAAAACAGAAACAGACTCACTGACATAGAAAATAAACTATGGTTATCAAAGGGGAAAGGGTGGAGAGGGATAAATTAGGGGTTGGGGATTAACAGACACACACTACTGTATATAAAATAGATAAACAACAAGGACCTACTGTATAGCACAGGGAACTATATTCAATTTCTTGTAATAACATATAATGGAAAAGAATCTGAAAAGAAAATATATATGTATGTACATGCATAACTGAATCACTTTGCTGTACACCTGAAACTAACATTATAAATCAACTACACTTCAATAATTTTTTTGAGAAGAAGTTTCTGCTTTATTTAGTGACTTGTTTATTAATGACCTTTTGTACTGAATCTAAGATTCATGAGAGTAGTGGTTCTGTCTGCCCTTTTCACCACTTAATGCTGAGGCTCACGAATGGTGACTGGCATGTGGTAGGTAGGCAATAAATATCAATGAATTAGAAATAAATAAATGGTGACTTTGGAGCCAGAAAAGTTAATTTGTTTCTTAGGTGGAGCAGCTAGATCTACACTTCTATTTTTAGTCCAGTTAAGGGTTGTTTTTGATAATAAAATAGAAATATTTATGGATCCACAGGAGGTAAAGAAGTTCATTAATTCTCTGGATAAATAACAGAATGAGCAGTAGAAAAATCTATTGACAGATTTAATCACGAAATTGTGAAAACAACCAGATATAGCTGATTTTGTAAGACATGGAAAGATTAGATTCAGAATAACTTGATTGGGTGAATTTGAAAAGATTTTCTTTCCCTACACACTGCTGAAAGTTTATTTATTGCTGTGATCTTAGCATAATGATTGGAAATAAGAAAGCAGAATTTAAATTCCCAATCATTAACCATCCTGATTATCACCATTCTGGCTGGGAGGAAAGATACAATGGCGACTAGCCTACTTGGTACACAAGAGTTTTTGTAGAGTTTCACGCAGGTGTGTGAGCAAGACTTTTCTCACCCTCATCATATCACCCATCTCATGTGAGCCTGTGAGGAAGGGGAATAGTGGGCACTGGAGAAAGAAAAGCAAAATAAACCTGTCTGAATAAATACTTTCTAATTTTTGTGGTATCAAATAATGATTTAAGCATTTCCATGTGAGGATTTTTTTTTTGAGTATGAAAAGTTTGGAGAGCTTTAAAAAAATCATTCTAAAAATGAAGGACTTCAATTAATAAAAAAAATTTCCTAAATAATACATTTATACAGTAAAATTAGGAAAGTTGTTATGAAGGAAGAAAATAGAATTGTAGCATAGACATGTATTTCTTGCCTTAATGGGAAAAAGACATTTTTTTAAGTGGAAAAGAGAATATAAATGCTAGATATGTGCAGGCAGAGTTCTTTATCTTATATCTGAATTATTAAATGCTCAAGTCCATTATTTTTTTCCAGTTTAGCTAAAATAGAAGAGGATGTAACATATATAATGTTAGCAGGGATTTCAATTAAATTGTGGATCTATAGTTAGATTGAACATTTGAAAGAATTACATAAAGTTTCAAGTATCAGATATATATATATATATACAGTCATCCCTCTGTATCCACAGGGGATTGGTTCAGGCAGCCCCTACCCATGCCAAAATCCTTGGATGCTCAAGACCCTTACATCAAATGGTATAGAATTTGCATATAACCTACACATATCCTGCTATATACTTTAAACCATCTCTGGATAACTTATAATACCTAATACAATGTAAATGTTAGGTAAATAGTTGTTAATTCAATGTAAATACTATATAAGTAGTTATCAGCATGCGGAAAATTTAAGTTTTGCTTTTTGGAATTTTCTGGAATTTTCTTTTCTGAATATTTTCCATCTGTAGATGCAGAACTCATGGATACAGAGCACTGATTATATGCACACGCACACACACACACACACACACACACATACACACACACACACATAATCTTCATTATCATCATTTTAGGGCAAATAAACTAGATAGACATATGGCTGCCTAATTCTCATGCAGTCTTTTTGAGTCTATTTCATTACCTGCATGCAGAATTTTAAGAAATTAGTTTCAGATTCTTAAAAACATAAAAGCCCTGATTTCCTCTGCCAAGAATTCCACAATTGTGCTTACATGGTCTAAAATGCAACCAACTCAGTAGAATGGTATTTTATATAAAAAGAAAGAGGCACCTAATTAGTGCACACATAATCTATTATTTACCAGAATGTGTAAGCATACACCACATACAAATTCTTACACTCACACTTGTACAGAGGCTAATTCTTATCATGGCTGTTTGACACGGTGAGCCAGATATTCACCCTAAATTAGGGTGCAGTATGGAGAAGCAGCTGTTAGTAACAACATCCATGTGCTAGAAAATTCTAGATGCTACATGTATTTTATTTCATTTCCTCCTAATGTTACAATATAACATATAATTATATGTAATATATAATAAAATATTTTTCTATACATAATATCTTTGTTTTCTTCTCTTTCTTTTCCTTTTCCCACGTAATTTAAGATATATTGAACTTAAAGTATTTAAGTGTTGTTAATTTGACAGCATAATATTTAAATTTGGGGATATCAAGGATGGAAGTAAACATCATCCAAGGACTTCGCATCCTCTTCTGAGGAAAGGTTAGTACGTTTTCATGTGCACACAGGATAGTTATATCATGTTAGGTGGAAGTATGACCTTGTTATTGTCTTTATTTGGAGATTAAGTACAGTTTATGGATATATGTATGGGTGCCAAGTTCACGGCAGGGTGGATTTGGGATGGCCGTCTTCAATGTGTCAACCTGGTTGAGCCACAGTGCTCAGATCTGTGGTCAAATATCATTCTGGGTGTTTCTGTGAAGGTGTTTTGAATGAAATTAGTATTTAAATCAATAGACTTTGAGTAAAGCATATTCCTCTCTATAACACGGGCGGGCCTCATTTAATCAGTTGAAGACTGACTAGACCAAAAGCTCCATGAGCTAGAGGGAATTGTGCAGCAGATGGCCTGTGGGCTTGACCTGCAGCCTGGGGTCTCCAGCCTGCCAGCCCACCCTGCAGATTTTGGATTTGCCAGCCTCCATAATCACATAAGCCAATTCCCTAAAATAAATCTCTTTA
This sequence comes from Vicugna pacos, assembly GCF_048564905.1. Lineage (NCBI taxonomy): Eukaryota > Metazoa > Chordata > Mammalia > Artiodactyla > Camelidae > Vicugna > Vicugna pacos. The sequence goes on from NC_132987.1 coordinate 6,675,109, forward strand.
TATATATGCAGATATACACACATGCAAACACACACATACATACACATATACCATTGGTTCTATTTCTCTGGCGAACCCTGACTAATACACAATTGAGTGAAGAAAGGACTCAAATCTCAATTACATAGATGAGGAAAATAAAGCTCACAGAGGTTTAATTATCCAAGATCATACAACCAGCAAATTGTGATGTTAGAATCTGAACCCTCCCGTCTTCCAGTGTAAAAGCCAACGTTCTTTTGTATCTTCTATGTGACCCTCAAAAGAGGCTTCTAATAACCAGTACTTTTATCAATGTATTGATTATTGGGTTGCATGACTATGATCACCCCTTAATTTGTAAACTGAAAGGGCAAGAAGCATACTTTAGCTGTTGTATTGGCTGTGTCTAACACAATGTTGGACACAGGAATCCCCAGGAAACACACATACTCACACCGCACATCCCTCCTCCTATTCTACCCACATCAGAAGCAATACACATTCCCTGCAGTATGAAGTATCTAATTCAAGAGAGTTTCCCATTTATGCAAACAGGCAATAGTGTGTTTCTTTTCTCCATTGTTTGATGTCACGAGTAACAGTGAGCACAGACAGTCCTCTTAATCTCTCTGAGCTTCCATTTTTTGTTAAACCTAAGTCTGGCCTGCAAAAGGGTTGCCGAGTTTCCCGACTTCGAACATTTGCACATTCGCCATCCATGATGTTTTCCTGATTCTCATATCATCGAAACAACGCGTAATGCTCTACTGATAAGAAGCACTACTTAACATTGGTCTCAACTGCAGCAGTAGCTTTGGCACTTTTTGAATACTCATTAAGATAAATGCATAAATGTTCAAAAAATTAAATTGTCTATGTACAAACTAAAAGCATACAGTACCACCTGTGAAATGAGTACTACACTTTGGGGGAAAAATAGATCTAATATAGAATTTAAATGCTTGCCTCGTTCTGTCTCCATGTATTTGCGAATTGACTACCGAACACTAGGTAATTTTATAATTACCCCAGATATCATCTTCCTATTAATCCTTCAAGACCTAAAACCCTCTAAGTGGGATGAGATGTTCTCAGTCCTCCATAGTCCGACCGTCTCACGGTAGCTCGAACACTTCTATAAAAGTCACAGGCAGTGAAGTGTTCATGGATACTTGTTTAAAACTTGAAGGGGTCTTTTCTAGAGGTTGTTCATCGATTTTGTAATCATAATCTACATTATGAAATACATTTACATGGTGACAGATAAATATAGGCACATAAATGTATATGGTATATAGATGTAATTAAGCTAATATTTTAATGAAATACACTTACAATTTCTTCATTCTGTTCTGTTCTAGTCTATTCATCCCTCTATTCTCTTTCATTTTTTCAAATTGTAGGTTGCCACCTACCAAATTTGTTTTATAACACATATTGTATTAAATATCTGTTGCTGTGTAACAATATTGCCACAAGTTTAGAAGCTTAAAAACATACTTTTAATTTCTCATAGTTTCTGTGAGTCAGAGATCAATATACGTCTTATCTCTGTCCTCTCCAAAGCTGCAATCAAGGCTTCAGCCAGGGCTGTGCTCTCATCCGAGATTCAACTGGGGAAGGATTCATTTCCTCACCCATTTGGTTTTTGGCAGCATTCAGTTCCTCACAGGCTATTGGACTAAGGGCCTGGTTTCTTCCTGGCTGTTGGCTGATCTTTGCCTTAATTTCTTGCCATGTGGCCCTTTTGCTTGAGAAGCTCTCAACATAGCAGTTTGCTTTCTAAAGTCAGCAAGAGAAAGAATCTCCTTGCAGAACAAGTACTATATTCTTATATAATGTGATCGCAAGCATGTGATCACATATGCCCTGTTGCCTTTAACACATTCTATTGGTCAGAAGTACATCACAGGTCCTGAACACACTCAAATGGAAGCGATTTTGCCAGTGGGTTAATGTCAGGATGAGAGCACTTAGGGGCCACCTTTGGTTCTGTCTGCCATAAAAACTAACGTATCCATCTCTGAAATTTGAAAAATACTGGCCTAATGAGTGAACTCTCCTCAGATAATAACTCTGAGCCTCTGTAGACCAGCAAGGCAAGAATCATCATTTGTAATCTTTGATATTCTATGTGATACTTATTCATATATACATACTTATATTTAAAAAAAGTTAATAGTATCAATGTCCAAAAAAAATAGTATCAATATCCAGTAAATATACTTCTCTACATGTTTAAAGGCAAATGTTTTCTCGAAATCTAGAAAGATGGATTTGATATATAATTATATGCAGTAATAGTTAAAGAAAAACTTAAAAGTAAGTTAAGTATATATCATATTAATCCACATATTTATCAGCTAATATTCCCCCAATATTTTTGATCACATCATTGTTGCAAAAATTAAGAAATTTTTCAAAGTTGTTAGTTCAAGTATAATTATTTTGCCATCCTACATTTTAAAACAATTTTATTATTTAGAACAATATTTATTACCCGTCACTGCTGCCCCAAATAGGGCCAGCTCTGGAACGAGGGTTTGAAGAGCTTTTAATTTGTAAATTAAGCATCATAATAAGAAGCAGCTTTTCACCCTGTCTCGTTTTTCCATATAATGGTCATCTGAACTGTCTCCGAGTCTGGAGGTTGCTGTTAACAATCCGAATTGTATTACCGCCGCGCTAGTTAACATTCAAATTAGACTTTCCAAACAGTGTGGAGAAAATGGTCAGCCCTTTGATGGGATTTATGATGGACACGGCCGGGCTAATGAAGACGATATGTCAGGCCTTGAACAACAATGATTTTAGGGATTTCTGAGACAGCTATTGGTTTGATAGAGAAGATTTCGTTTTTGGTGTTTGCAGTCTGAATTAGCGATAATCACCTTTACAGGAATAAGATTGAAGATGAAGGCTGTGTGTGTATGTGTGTGTGAGAGAGTGTGTGTGTGAGTGAGTGGCAGGGATGGGGGCCTGGGTTGGGCTAGACAAATAATTCTAGGAGTAGTCAAAGATAAATCTTATCTGAAACGATGTGCATACCCTGAAATTTGGTGGTGGGATTTTTGGTGGGATTAGGAAGAGGTAAGGAAGAAAATGAGGAGTCAGCACCACGTAACAAACATGCATCTCTATGAAGATCCTTAGCACTTCCGTTCCACACATGGGGAGCTTCTACTAAGATGAGCTAAGTAGGAGCCATTTCTCCAGCCTGTGTCTATTCATCTCTCATCAGAGATTGCACACTAGACACTTCTCCCTAAAGCCATGGTGAGCCTGACTCTCTACACTTCACCCCTTTTAATTTCTGAACTCCCCAGATTATGCTTGCTTACTTCCATGTCTGTGAAACATTTTTATTCTGTAAGAATCATATTTTTAGAGACAAGGGAGAATATTGAATGTTCGTGCTTTTCAAAGACTTCTACAAGCGTTCCGGTTGGAAAGAAAAGGCTCAGGAAATTAAGTATTAGTCTATCAAAATAACTTTACATTGGAAATTACACAAAAAATTTTCCCTTTTTAACTGGCAAGGTTTATATTTTGGAAGATTATTGTTAACTGAAATTATCATTAAAATGAAAGTGATCATTTATCAAACTTCAAAAATATTCAGTTGTTTGAAATTTCAGATCTCCATACGAACCATTGAGAACATGGCAGTGGAGTAAAACTCCAGTTTGGCTAACACCACTTCATGTTATCTCTTCAATTAAACTCTCACATACCCCTTTGAAAAAGATATTGAAACCTCATGTCCTCGTTGAAAGACCTTTTCTGAATTAAAAGTAATTACCATTCTTCTGTTTCTGGCAAGTATGGAGTAACAGGGATCAAATTATCTATCTACTTTGTCCATTATCTTAGCAACCATTATTTAAGGTATTTCATCCAGTTTTTGTTTGTTTGTTTGTTTGTTTTTTCAGATAAAACCACTTTAGAAGATAGTTTGGCAATTTCTTTCAGAATACATAGACACTTACCAAACAGTTCAGCAATTCCTTTTCAATTTATTTACCCAAAATGAATGAAAGCTTATGTCCACACAAGGACTAATCAGCGATAAAAAGCAATGGACCAGAAACTGGCACAACATTGTAAACTGACTATACTTCAATAAAAAAATAGTAATGGACTCTTGATATATACAACAACCTGGATGAATCTAAAATAATCACACAGAATGGAAGGAGCTAGATAGTGAAAGGTGTATACTATATGATTCCATCTCTATAAAACTCCAGAAAAATGAAATCTATAGCGATAGAAAGATCAGTGGCTGTCTGAGACCAGGGTCAGAGGTGGAGAAACTCTTCAGGCTGATGGATGTGTTCGTTATCTTGATTTTGGCAATGATTTCATGGAGTTATTTTAATAAATAGATCAAAGTTATAAAATTGAATATTTTAAGTATATGCAGTTTACTGTTTGCCAATTATGCTTTGACAAAGCTGTTAAATTCTTCCGATAAGTAATTATTGTGACCAGAACTTAATCCAAGCCATGGGACAGAGCACGGTGTTCTTTCCAAGTACTCCTCTAATCGCCAGATTATGATGTACCACTGATAGGAGTATGTCCTCCTCCCATGCCACTCAAATTCCTAACTAAAACATCAAATTGCAAAAGGGAAGGTAGCACCAGCAAGGAAGCCTGGCTCCCAGAAGATAGAATTTTAATTCTGTATGTCATTTGGCTCTTTTTTTAAAATGATGGAAAGATGCCATCTTTAAAAAAAACAGTATTTTTCTTCTCCACAGGTAAGTATTTTTAAAGGAAATTATACTATCAATATCTGATCGAGCAGATTTCTATTCCCTCCAGGTTTAATGTTTTCCATCTGCAATATAAAAGGAAGATAATGCACAATTATGTTAGTAAGACTCTCTCTTCCAATAATGTTTGCACTTCTCAATACCACATTTAAAAAGGAAATAGTAGCACTTGAAAAGTTAAGTAAGAAGATGAGCAAAATTGAAAAGAGGGAAAATAACTGTCTGAAGACATGCTGAAAATACATTTGCAGACTGTCTGAGACAGAAGCTGATCCAGCCAGCCTCCCTTTTACAGAGCTGAGCATCATTCAGGTGGAAATATTTGACCTGCAGCCTGGAAAGGGAGGAGGGACTCCAACAAGATATCAAGGGCTAAAGAAATGATTCATCCCAGGAATCAGGCAGAGGAGATCCAAAGTTCTATCCCTTTACCTGGGTAAATTTTTACCTCTTTGCTGTGCATTTTAAATATATGCATATGGAGGGGGAGGGGGGCAAATTGGAAGTATGAGATTAACAGATGCACACTACCATATATAAAAGAGATAAACAACAAGGGTTTACTGTATAAGCACAGGGAACTATATTCAATATCTTGTAATAAACTCTAATGGAAAGGAATTGAAAAAAGAATACAGATACATAGATATATGGATATGGATAACTGAATCACTCTGCTGGACACTTGAACCTAACACAATATTGTAAATCAATTCTACTTCAATTAAACACATATATAAATAAATAAATATATACATACACCTCACTTAATGACTTTTATACATTCCTGAAAAGTTTATCCCTAAGGAAAAAGTTGTTAAATTTTTAAAAAAAAAAGATTTCTTTCAATTTTAATTGGAAGAAATGATGGCATGTTCCATTCCAACCTATTACACCCCAAATATATCTATTATATATATATATATATATATATCAATTTAAAAACATATCAAAATATACAAACAAAAACAAATTGAAAAATATACCATCTGAACAATGAAAGCAAGCTTGTATAAGAAACAAAGAGTAACTTAAAGGTTAGTAAGTTGAGCTTGTACTTAAAACGTAATGGATTGAAAGTTCACAATGTTCAATACGGGAGGAAGGAAAGACTGTAGAAAGTGGTGGGTGGTACATGGTGGGAAGAGTTGCAAAGGACTTATTTTTGGGGGGAAATGCATTTTTATTTCTGCATCACTTTCTTCATGAATTGTTTTTTACCTTTTGTGAGCTTATCGTGTTCTTGAACTCAAATTCATATTAAAAATAAAGCACAAAGAAAAAAGTATTCTAAAGCAAAATAAAGGCAAAGCAAGCGAGCCTTTCACAACACATGGAAACTGCAAACACACACATACACACACTCATTTACACACACACTCAGAACAAAGAGATGTACAAATGGCACCTCCCCAACCTTCTCACTTGTGCCCTTTTACGCACAGTAAGTTTTTCTGGGCTCAACCAAGCACAGAAGCAATTTGAATATATCCAAGCGATTTTCTCTGATTAGAAACTCTTGAGGAGTAAATTGATGAGTGTATCTTTGCCTAAAACAGTAAAGGCAAAGTATCACCTCTGATTGCCTATTTAGTGGCATTGTGGTTATATAGAATATAACCGCTCTAATTATATACATATATATAATATATAATACATAGGAATTGTCTAAATAATAAGTTGCAGACCTTTTCCAGAGCCATTATTTGAAGAGTTATGTGAGAAATGTCTCCAGCACACTTAGGAAGGAATACTCTGTTGACTCAACGATTTTCTTCCCACAGTTGGGGAGAATTTTTCTTCACTAGTTGGTAGAAGTCTGTATAGTGTTTAGAACACAGAATACCTGAGCCCTGTCGCCCAAAATGTATCCATTAAAACTCATCCTCAAGGGGAACTATATTCAATTTCTTCTAATAACATATAACAGAAAAGATGTGCAAACATATATGTATGTGTATAACTGAATCACTTTGCTGTACACCTGACATTAACACTATAAATCAATTACACTTCAATAAAAAATGTTTTTAAAAAAACTCATCCTCCGATTTACTGAAATGGAGTTTCACCAGGGAGCCTCATTCCTAAACTTTGGGGCTATCTTCCCCCGAGTCATGGAGAAGGGATTGTATCAAACCATTGTTATTCTTCCTTAACAAAGAGCATGCATTTAAAACTTGGGTGGAATCGCAGGCACTGTCTGCAGCCTCCAAGGGGAACTTGAAGTCTCATGAACACAGCTGTCTGATCAGAGGGGCTGAGAGACACAGACCACTTCTGCATATGGGCTACAGGCTTGGTCTTCCCTGGAGACAGTGCACAATCATTAACTTGGTTGAACTGGAGGTTCTCTCCAGTTAGGTGACAGTGGAGACAATGTGTCCGAGCAGTGGAAGGTTCGTGCCTGAAGGCACTTCTAAAGCAAACGAACTTACATTAGTTTCCTTTTCACAAAATGGAATTCCAGATGAAAAACTGAAAGCAGCAACCACGTGAGTAAACATTAGTGATAATGACAAAATCTGCAAAGCCTTTCTAGATACACAGGTGTTACAGGGTTTTCCCTCACTTCCGTACGGAGTATAAAGAGCAACCGTTACTCTTTTATTGCTATTTGAAAACGAGGAAACTGAAAAGTTACTCTAAAGACACACAGGCAAAATACATCACAGTGCCCATGAAATCCAGGGGTCTGCATTTCGAAAGCAGATCTTCTGTTTACAAATTTAGACCTTCTCATGTTGCTATAAACCCCAGAATACGAAAATAAAGGTAAAGCCAAAAAAGGTGAATTTTTCCCCAATACGGTGATGTTCACTGATGGAAATAAAAATAATTTACTTAGAAAGTGCAAGTTCAAATAAAACCCATTTCATAAGGGCTATGAAAACATAATAATGAGATGGATTTTTAGCCATCTTGCTTTATATTGATAATTACACTTTTTCTAGCCTTATTTTTTTATGCATTTTTTTTCCTCCTCTAGTAGAAAAGTCATGCATGTCCACTAAGGAAAGCTTGAACAAAGTATAAAGAAAGATAACAGTCAAATTTCTAAAGCATTCAAAAAAGGACAAATGAAATGGTATCAGATTAAGAAAGTGTGCCTCAAAATGTGTAACAGAGAAGACTGATTGGCTTGGAGCTGCAGATCTCAAAGTGTGGTCCTCAGACCAGCATGATGGGCATCACCTGGGAACGTGTTAGGACTGCAATTCTCAGGTACCACCCAGACCTATTAATCCGATGCTTAGGGCTGGGAGCCAGCAATAGGTGTTTGAATAAATGTTCCACGGAATTCTGATATAGCTGAATTTGAGAAACACTGGCTTAGAGAAAACTGGTATTTTAAAATAATTGAACGGTTTCTTTTTTTTTTTTAATGATTTCTATTTCAGTGTTCAGAACAGACCCTGTAAATGGTCATTTTGGGGCGGTAGATTTAGACCTCATCCAAGTGAGGACTTCCAATTGAATGGAGCTGTCTGCAGATGAGACTGACCCCACGTAAGGATAGCCCACAGGGTTTTCCTAGGCTGAAGCTGGAGGCAGGTGTCTGTCTTGCATAGGGAACAAGTTTAAACTAAGGATGTAGGTTCCTGGGGCTCTCAGAAAATATCCATGGCTCTTTACAGCTCTGCATTACATATATTCAGCTTTAAACTCTGTCTCACTATCCAGTGTCTCTGTGTCAGTGAGCTAAGGATGAGATACTATTAACAATTATTTTGTTGCTGACAACTGATGATAAAGGAAAGCCTAGAGTTATGCTCTTCCCAGCCTGACACCATTGCCTCATTCCTTAGTCTAATTCTTTGATAAATGACCTTGACTTGACTTAATAAAAGTCCTCTGCCCTAAAGTCCAATGCAGTGTGATAAAAACTCTATGGAAAGCATCCTTGCAGCTCCAGTTTTCAATTCTGCTTCTCCTATCACATAGTCCTGTATTTCAGTTTCTTCTCTGTAACATTAAATGGTTGGGACATATGATTCCTTAAGCCTTCTTACCACATATTGGATTTTTCTTCTATACACCTTAACACACGCAACAATCACCCCATCAGAGTTTCCAAGACCCTGGTGGCGCAGGATGGTGCTATCCATATGCTAATCAGAGTGATCTGCCATCCAAACAAGAAAGTCATGATCTTTACCATTTTGGGGTCTTCCCTGGTTTCAGGTACTGGCCGACAAATTACAGAACAATCACTGAACAAAAAGGGATGTGTTTGGAACAATTTCTTTGTATCTACACAGGTTCAATATGGAGACTGGCAGTAGATGGCCAACAGACAGTTCCCTTAACTGGAAAAAGTTTTTAAATGAGGCTTCGTGGATGAACTCTTTTGCATCATTACAAAGAGGAAAATAGAGAAATCTCCTAACTGAAGAAAGTGAAATCCACTTTACTTAATGCGGACCTCTGTCCCTGGTGTGCAGGTCCTCTGTGTCCAAAGATAATTAGCACTTTATAATGCTAATTATTATAATTATGTCTGAGAAAAAAATCATTAGGGGGTAGGTCCGTTCACTGATTTTCAATTGCCCCCTCTATTTAAAAATAAGGTCACTTTTCTATAAAATAGCTTTAGGAGCGCAAAGCAGAAAGAGGGTTATGAAAAAATCTGTGTAGGTATAGTCCTGAGTTTTTAATATTCTTATAATTCTGTGATGTGTCTGGGAACTGAAGAGGGAGGGAAATACTGAAGCTGTTTAGTCTAGGAGACTGAAAATCAGGACCCAGAAGAGCAAATGTTTTCCATAAGAGTTAATCATCAAATACTCATTTATTTACCATTCACTCCGTGCCTGGCTCTGTGTGCCTGTGCCGAGCAGTTTCCAAATGCTACCTCATTAACAATCTTCACCACCATTCCATCAAGCAAGTATTAGTAACTCACTTTTGTTTTTACAAATAAGGAAGGGATGATTCCATTTGTTCACTATCATATTTATAGCAAGCAGAAAGCTGGATTCTGACTTAGGTTTACTCACTCCAAAGTTCAGGCTGTTAGCACTTCACTACCCCATGTTTATGAGCAAATGCACCATTTCTGTTAGGGCTCTGGAAATACTGACCTAATGTACTGGTATGAGAGGCCCGGACTGGAAATAGAGTTGGCCTTCCATATCTGCGGGTTCCGTATCTGCGGGTTCCGCATCTGTGGGTTCAACCAACCACAGATGGAATTCAATAGCCATTTTATAAAAGACTTGAGCATCGCGGTTATGGTATCCCCAGGTTTTGGCATCTAAGAGCGGTCTTGGAACCAATACCCCAACACTGAGGGTTGACTGTACATGGAATGTAGATTGTTTGAGACAAGCCCACCCTTGGATGTTGGGAGATCAAGCCAATAGGAGAGCTGAGAACACTTTCTGGAGAGCCCCAGAAGTAAGCTGTGGGGCGGAAGGGAGGATTTGGGTCATGGGGTGAAAATGGCCTGGATCTGAAGACTAATTGCACCTTGCTTTTCTGGCCGACCCTGGAAGAGTCCCTTTATTTTGCCAGACCTCAGTTACTAATTCCTAAAACACCAGCTCCTGCATTTGCTACTTTTTCTGGTAATTCTACAACTATTTCAACCACCATGACCTGTGGCTGAGAACCTACTAGGTGCCAGGCAAAGTGCTAAACCTATCATGTGCCTTGTCTTATTAAATACGAAGTGTTGCTACTAATCTAATTTCATGTGTAAGAAAACTGAAGTTCAAAGATGCTAACTTGTAAATGAATGGGTTTTATAACATGTAAAACACCATACACTGTACGTATCATTTTCACTAAGAAACTGTCAGCTGAGGAGGAGGAACTGGCCTTTCCCTCTTTCTGTTTAATGTTTTTTTTTTTTAATCCCCTTGTGACAAGCTCCAGAGGACAAATAATTTATTTCTTGTGGTGTATGGCTCTCTAAATGAATTAATTGCTAGGCTTCCCATTGTCAGTCTGAAGGATATGGAAATAAAACAGACATGAGATGCTCTGTACCAAACTAATTGGTACTTTAAACACATAAATAATCATTTTTTTAAAAGTAAATGTACATTTACTTCCTCTCCTGCTTCTCTTTGAATCCCCAAACCTTTGTTTTTATGGAGTCTTTGTGCCATCAGTTCAGAAGTTTATTTTTGTTTTTCAATATTAGTAAGTGGAATTAAATGGTAAATATTGCTGGGAGAGGGGGCCAAAAATAGCTCTTTTAATCCATTCCTATCCCCCGTTCATTCAATGGGGGAAAGGGAAAATTGTTTTCATAATTTCACATTTGTATTTGTTTGAAAGAGTCAGGAACAATAATTTTAATAATCATCATCATAATAATATATAATAGCAAGAATTACTCTCACCTTTCCCGGGGGATGTGGGGCCAAAATTATTTTCATAGTAATACTAAGGTACTATAAGCCTTATCACTGTGCTGATACTGGCATTAATTGTGCAAAAGCAATGATGCTTTAGCACAAATTAAGGACATGAAAAAACATCGGTACTGATAGTAATTGTATTCTTTACCAACTTCAAGTTGCAGAAAAAAAAAAACCCAGTTTCATTTAAGAAAGTCCTTGGTGAAGTAGTAAAAATGTTAATTTCATTACATCTCAACCCCTGAGTACAGGTCTTTTTAATATTCTGTGATGAAATGGCAAGAACATTAAAGTCCTTCTGCTGCGTATGACAACTGTCACTAAAAAAATGCACTTGTGTGATTGTGAGCTGCACTAGCCATTTTTGTTCAAGGACCACCATTTTTTTTTCCTCAGAGAATGATGGACAAACTGTGGGTGTTCAAAGTTGAATCTCCGGCAGATATTTTCCTGAAAATAAATGAAGGGAATCGGTGGCTTCAAGGAAAACAAGAGACAGTACTTGGAGCCAATCAAAAAATTCAAGCTTTCAAGCAACAGTGACTTGACAGCTCCCCAAGACTTAGAGACTTTTCTGATGAGACAAATGATGATGTTAATAACTATGATTTTTTTTTTTGGTATTCTGTAACGAAATGTGTCAAAGATTGGACGATCTGCATAGCTTTGGAAAACAGTATTTGTCAACACATGACTTTACATAATCACGAATGAGTAAAAGATCCATATAAAACAAGATAAACCATTGAATTTTAACTCAATGGAATACAAAACATTGAGTTCTGATTCCAGATTGCAGCTAACCTTTAAAAAACTACAACTTGTTGAATATCAGGTAATATCAAAGGAAACTAGCTGCAATTACATGAAAAGTCCATTAAAATACTTTTCCCCCCTTCAGCCACATTTCTGTGTGGGTCAGGACTCTCTTCATATATATGTCAACCAAAGATTGAATATAGAAGCAAGTATGAGAATCCAACAGCCCTCTAGAAAATACAATTATTTTTATAATATATTACTTTTATCAATATGTAAGTTTATTATTGTTATTTTAAATCAATTAATATATAGACATTTATAATTTTTTTCAGTTTTAATCTCCTATATGCTAAATAATATATACATTATGCCCACATAAACCAGAGATCTTTAGGAAATCTCAATAATTCTTCAGAGTAAAGGGGTGTGAAGGGGAAAAAAGTTCTAAGGAAATAAATAATTGTATGAACCACCGTTGGGTGTGCAAATTGGTTCAGCCTTTCTGTAGGGCAATTTTTTATTATCAAAGCTATTAAAATGTAGGTAACTTTGACCAAAAATGTCCTCATATAGTAGTATATTCTTACCAAAGAATTGTATATTGGTGCAGACATTGATTTATTAGAATTTTCATTGTAATACATTAAGACCAAAAAGCACCGTAAATGTCCAGGGGATTGGCAAATAAATTTCAGTATCCCCTTAAGATGGAGTATTATGCAGCCATTAAAAACATGTTGAAATATGTAAAAGAATAATTGATGACATTGAAAATGTTAATAGTATATTAAATTTAGAAATATACTAAATTGTTACTAATACAACTAAATGCTTCAGGCTTTTCCCTTTCCCAAAGCCCAGCCTCTGATCATTAGAGTGACCAAATAATGAATTGTTGTTCAAATCAGGACATTTTGAAATTGAAAGAAGGTGTTACTAATAACACACTGGAATGATAAGTTTAAACCTGGACCATGGGGAAGAAAACAAGATACAGGTTTTCCTACCAGTATGTGACCCTTCCCCACTTCCTTCCTGTGGGAAACACAGTTCTGTCTCCTCAGCTTTGAAAGCTTCCCTGACTGGACTGATGCACTTTACCCAGGACCCCAGGGTATTCTGAAGAGTCCATTTTTCTCTAACTCATTATACTTGTTTAATTCCTTAACCTATTATCAATGGGTTACCTCTCCCTAACTGTTTATGTTTCCCACAACACTTTGTATTTTAAAGCAGAACACAGTTAACCTCAGTATAATCACTTATGTACACATTATCTTTCCCACTAATCAGTAAGCTCCTTTGGGACAAAGACCACATCAAGCCCATTATAGCAGAATGTTCCAGTTGTCTCCCAATATCTGTTTTCTCTTTTTTCTAACCTACTAGAGCCTTAAGTTTTAGCTAAGCACATAGTCACCCAGAATTAAAACCATATTTCTCAGCCAACCGCCTTTGTAGCAGTTGAGTAATAATGTGATATAGATGTGTACAATGGAATAGGAGTGCTAGTTATACATGTACTTTCTGGGCATTCCTTTCCCTTTGCCAATTCATATTCTTGCTAGATAGCATATGAATACGATGCTATAGCCAAGAATATTAGTAATCGCCAGTTGTATGTGTGGTCCTCTCCATGTATAGTCCTCCCATGGCAGTAAGTTGGGACCATGTGACTATCTCTTATTAACAAGATGTGATTGATGCATGAGTCACACCACTTCCAGAAAGAGCCAGTAAAGACCCTATGTGTCTTCTCCATCTCTCTTCTTTTGCCCCAGTGACCTAGGAGGCCACTAGTTCCAGACATGTAACAACCAGGAGAAGGACCACTGGACCCATATAAGGCAGCTCAGGTTTGGAGCTAATTTGTTACTGCAGCACAGCCTGGTATTACTTGACTAGAGTAGATAATGAGCCATTTTGGGCCATGTAGTCAAGGTCCACACCTTGAGGGTAACAGAACCATAGTATCGACAGATTCTGTGTTGCTGACATGGTGGAGATAATATTCCACCTCTGAACTATTTACTCCTGAGCATGATGTGAGAAATAAATATCTACCTTGTTTAAGTCACCACTAATTTGGGTCAACTTCATAGCAGTCTAATCCATTCCCAATAGTATATTTGCATTTCCCTCTGTGTTCTGTATGGTATCTCACTTATCAGAGATACTCAATTAAACCTTTGGTGAATTGACACTGAACAGATGAGGAGATGTGTACGAGGGTTAAAGTATTTGGGTAAAAGTAGATTGAGAGGAAGTTCCCTAAAGAAGAAAAGCTATTCCAAAAAGTCTGAACTTCTGGACAAACTTTTCTGGCATTTCCTGGCAAACCTATTGGGAGACAGAGCCCTAAACCAGACGTTCCAGAGCATGGAGCTAATCACACCTACAAATGGGTTTTGTTGGCCTTGCACTACATTTTTTTAAAAATATGAATCAGTTGCCAATGTTCATAAATTGGAAGAGTTTACATGGAAAACCATATTTCTGGCTTCTCTGAGGGGAAAAAAGATCTGGCAAATTAGAGCACACATTCTTATATGGTAACAAGTTGGCTAGGGCTGTGGCTGCCTCTTTTAGTCAAGACATGAGTAATCAGTTCATGATGACTATGACACTGTCTCTCTGACGTAGAGGCTAAGTGTCAGTGGCCAGCTATACAACAGTGCTTACTTTCTTGCTTTTTAAAAACGTGGCCTGCTTCCATAGGCAGCCTTACAGATAACCGAGATTGAGCGCCTTGCCTAAGACGTTGAAACACCTGCCTTAGACATTTGCTTTAGGGGTAAGAGCCTAGGGCACAAGGGTTGAACAGCAAGAACAGAACAAAACAGAAGGTGACAACAGAGGAGTACTGCCAACAGAGGGACCTCAGACAACAAGAATCCTGATGGCAGAAGGCATTCATGTGAGCAGGTGTGATGAGAGGACAATGGTCCCAATAGGCATATGACCATCATGGTCGCTGCCTGTTCTCTTAGCCCCACCAAAAGATGAAGTGGCCCCCAGACCCTGAGTCTAATGTAAGAACCAGATGCTATTGTGCTCCTTTGAGCCCTGCTCCTAGATCTTGATAGAATTCTTGACAACTTGAACGGTGATTGGTGCTTCTCCAAAGACTTGAAAGATGGAGAGGAAAATAGATAGTCCATACATCTCCCCCTACTCATCTTGGTTTCAATAAGAAATGTGAAGATGGAAGGTGAAATACAAGCAGAGACAAAATGAGGTTGTAAATCAAGCACTTTCTTGCTTTCCTGGCTGAGAAGATTCCACTGAGTGCTTAAGAGAGCAAGAGAAAGAGCAAGATGGGGAGAGGGAGGGAGGGAGAGACTCGTATTGAGACAAAGGGAAAGTTGTATTGTTGTGTTCCAGTTAATCTCTTGCTGTTGGTGGGTGTACAGCCCCAGATGTCAGAGCTAATGCAATATGCATTAGTCCATCACATTGGGAAATCTCTAGTCCCTGCAACAAGGAATTAATAAATCTAGTCATTGTGTCACGTCTGTAATGGAGGCTAGGAAAAAAATTGTGTCAATCTTTTGATAAATGTGCATGCCCAGATATCATGTGTTCCTGAGGTCTTCCACGGGGACTGGATCACGAGGTTGCCCAAACAATTCTCTTCCACTGCACCCTCTGTAGGAGGAGCTGGCATGACACAGAATGGTCGTTCATTGAACATGGCATTGGCATCCAATTATATGGTGTACAGAATCAATTCTCTGTGCTTCGTTCCTTTTCAAACCCCTCCCCAGAACACAAGTTCTCTAAGGCAATTAGAAATAATCACCAGCTTGCCAAAATGTTCTTTTTGATTTTCTAAATATTAAAATCAAAATGTGGTTCAGTTTTAGCTCTTAAGAGACTCAGTTTTTTGGGTTTCTTTTTTTTTTGATGATAAAATGAACAACTCAGCAGTTGTCTGCAGCATCAGGGCACTATATGTGTACCCAGAATGACATATGCAATACGCCTTGTGAAACATTTCTGAATTTTTCTTTTGATTTTTCCACAGTATGTTGAAGGGTATGAAATTAAATATCATCATCATCACTGATTTGTATCTCTTCGGTGTGCTTAATGCTACCCAGAGGTGCGGATGTGGAAAAGTAAAAGAAATCTGAGAAATGGATGGAGTCTGGAAAGGAAGTGTCTTGAGGACAAAATCATATTGACCACAATTACATCAATTTATGTGCTGCTAGATTTCTGTGTCATTTATGATGACAAGTGGTATAGGCTTCAGCAAACCAATGAAAACAGAAAGCTATGTCCCCATGTGTACCCAAGCTGATTAATCTCTTAGAGACCAAAGACACAATAATTTGAAGGTGTCGTATATCACAATCAATGTAAGGATGGACCCGTTGGCAGGACTGTCTCATGCTACTCAGAAAATCACCATTACATGTTACTATAAATCCATCTTCTGTCATCAGTAAGTTTTGGGAGCAAAATCCACATACACCCACAGCCTTCTTCTTCTTTTTTTTTTAATGGAGGTACTGGAGGTTGAACCCAGGACCTCGTGCATGCTATGCATATACTCTACCACTGAGCTATACCCTCACTCCCACCACTAGCCTTCTTAACATTAGCTTGATTTTACCTCTTTCTTTCTAGGTTATGGGTCCAGGAAGGCAAAAGACTTTTATCTTGCATGTCAATGCAGATAGATTTAGTTGTAGGACCTCCTATGGTACTGTGTTGAGGCTCCTTCTAAGCGCAATGCTGAGACTGATCAGCCTTATTCGATGTGCTTAAGGAAAAAGAGCAGTGCAACACTTTTCTGGGTGTTTGGCAGCCCTCTCCTATACTCTTTCTTACTGGAGAGTAGTTTCTTGTTTCCTTGCAGAAAGAATTCAGAAACAAGACACAGAGGTCAAGAAAGTTGGGTGCCATAGGAAAAGGCAAGAATCTCTGGGGTCTAAAAGTAACCTTTTGTTCATTATGCACCCAATACGGTAGAGTTAGCCTTGCAGATGAGAAGTACCCATCATGCACCGAGACCATGACACTTTCAATCCAGACTAAATAAGGACAAAGATTCCTCCCCATCTCAGGAAGGTGAAGCTGGGATGGAAATCAGGAAATATGACACCAAACCCCTCCCTCTCTAATGAATATCCTACCTATTCATTTTTACCCTTTATGTAACCAGCTTGCCAAAGAAACTCAAGGCAGCTACTCACCTGAGTCTGCCCACTCTGTCATCTCTGAATTCTTTCTGCAATGAGATGAGAATGTACTCTCTGGTGACATCTTCACCTCTCACTTCTAGAGAATCTGCAGTTGACTCCTAGCTACCTCCTTCCCCAGATGCCCTTGGGTGTGTATTATCTCTTTGTAAATCAGCAACACTTTCTCAGACAAGGGGGATGGAGCTTAGAAGCGTATCAGAAAGACTGACTCCCTTAGGTCAGTCTAGAAAATTTGGTACATTTTAGTATTCCTGGATAATCACTGTGCCTTATTCAAATTACAAAGATCAATTTCTACAGTATGTAAAGTGAAATAATATTATATTTAAAAGCAGTCTAAACATGAATGAATGAAGTAGTCTAAGAGCCTGGAAAAGCATTTTAACTCTAATGTGAAAGCCTGGCTAGAGCTGGAGAAAATGGCGGGAAAGTGGGAAAGGCAAAGGAGTGAGAGGAGTTGGCTGAATCTCACATGTTAAGTGAAAGGAGCCAATAAAGCATCTGACTTGAAGAGCAAATGGAAAATTTCTGATCTGAAAGATACATTAGTCCGGGTTCTCCAGACAGACAGAACATGTATGTATGTATGTGTGTGTGTGTGTGTGTGTGTGTGTGTGTGTGTGTGTGTATGGAAAGAGACAGAGACAGGGAGACAGAAACAGAAATATTATAAGGAATTGGCTCATGCAATTATGCAAACTGAGAAGCCCCACAATCTTCCATCTGCAACATGGAGACCCAGGAAAGCTAGTGGTGTTGTTCCAGTCTGAGCCTGAAGGCCTGAGAACTGTTGATGTAAGTTCCAGCCCAAAGGTAGTGAAAGATCAATGTCTCAGATCAAGCATGCTGGCAGAGGTAGCCAATTCTCCCACCCTCTGCCTTTTTGTTCTACTCAGGCCCTCAACAGACTGGATATTGCCCACCCACACTGGGAGAATACCTTCCTTTCTCAGTCTGATGCTAATCTCTTCCAGAGACACCCATACCAACATACCCAGAAATAACAGTCAACGAAATAGCTGGGCATCTCATAACCTAGTCCAGCTTACACGTAAGATTAGCCATCACACATACTAACAGCATAAACTATAGGCTGCAGACAGGAGACTAGATACAATAGGAGATGCTAAAGACGTGTTGTTGATTGACACCCTGGGAGAAGATGCACAACTGTGGTGGTTTTAAAACATGTCTGAAAATTATCTGACACTCACATTGAAAGGTCAGGTCTAATTCTTTGGCACTGAATATGGGAAGGGCTGGTCTTAGTGACTTACTTTCAGAGACTAGCTCAGGACAGAGGATGCAGCCTCGTCTGTCTGTCTGTCTGTCTTTCTCTCCCTCTCTCTCAACATGGACCTTTGGAACTCTGAGCCACAAGGTAAGAAAGTATGATGGCAAGATTATGTCAGAAGTCTACATAAAGATGGAGAAAGAAGCTGGAGGAGCCCCGACTGATCAGACCCACTTGACAGAGCCACCAAGCAGCATCAACCTCGGGACACGTGAGTGAACCATCCTTCAGGTGTCCTGGCCACCGCTGTCTGACTCAGCCATGTAGAGACTCCAAGTGACAACTGCCGAGATGAGCTCAGTCAACTCCAGGATCATTAGAGATAAGAATGATGTTAATAATCAACATTGTTGTTGTTTTAAGCCACTAAGTTTTTGAATGGTCTGTTACACAATAGTAGGTAACCAGAATTACACCTTTAAATCACCTTTTTCCTAGGGAACCCTTCTACACTGTTGATGGAAATGTAAGTTGGTAGAGCCACTATGGATAGCAGTATGGAGTTTCCTTAAAAAAACTAAAAATAGGGTTACCATATGATCCAGATTCCCACTCCTCAGCATATGTTCAGAGGAAGCTCTAATTCGAAAATACACATGCACCCCAGTGTTCATAGCAGCACTATTTACAATAGCCAAGACATGGAAGCAACTTAAATGTCCACCAACAGTTAAATGGATAAAGAAGATTGTTTCATGTACATACGGAATACCATGTGGCCATAAAAAAGAATGAAATAATTCCATTTGCAGCAACATGGACAGACCTAGAGGTTATCATACTAGGTGAAGTGAGTCAAAGACAAATGCCATATGATGTCACTTACATGTGGTGTCTTAAAAAAAAAGACACAAATAAACTTATTTTAAAAATAGAAACAGACTCACAGACATGAAAAACAAACTTATGGTTACCACAGGGGAAAGTGGTTGGGGGGGAATAAATTAGGAGTTTGGGATCAGCAGATACAAACTGCTATATATAAAATCAATAAACAAAAAGGCCCTACTGTAGAGCACAGGGAACGATATTCAATATCTTGTAACAACCCACAATGAAAAAGAATATATATTACATTTACGTAGAACTGAATCACTGTGCTATACACCAGAAACTAACACAACATTGTAAGTTGACTACACTTCAATTAAAAAAAAATCAGCTTTTTCCTGAGTCTCCATCTCTTCATTAAGGATAGAAATAGGCCACCTCTAAGAGTCTTTACAATTTTAAAATGTAGTGGATTATCTAAGCTGCAACTGAAGCTGTTGTAGCTGGATAATAGTTGAGGTAACTTTGGGGAGTAGATTATCCCCACAGTGTGCCTCTTTCTCTTCCTCTCCTTCAAAGCACGGGCTTCTCTGCCCAAAGTCGCCTCAGAGGAGGAATGTTGCAAGACTGAAACCAGACAACGTCTTGCCTCTCTGTTTCCCAATCCTTTAGGAAATCATATGCCTTTTGGAGAGGTGGAATTAAAAAAAAAGCAAAGTAGCAGAGGAGCTTGGTAAAAAATATAGGAGCAGGAGAGGGACACCCCCTTACACACACACACACACACACACACACACACACACACATACCCCTAGAAGGAGATTCCTCTGGACTGAGGTTGGGGTGGAGAGAAAGATCTGAAAGTCATGCAAGCGGAGGGGGCTGTATGCATCTCCTGGGCAGCAGCCTGAGGAAGCAAGAAGTCACCAGAGAAGATGAGATGTCTGAACACTGGGATTCTGAGAGCCCTTGAGACAGAGTTCTGTGTCTCAAAAATGGCATGGGGCCCCAGAGAATCACCAAGCAGAAAGGACCTGCAAATCAAAATTAAAATGAAGAAATTGTGATTTTCCTTGTCTTCCTAAGTCTGTGAAGGGTAATTCATATCCAACCCTGGGAGTTAGAAGTGATCAGATATATCTCAGACATTGATGAGTTAAGCTTCCAGGATTGGGAAGATTATTTATTTATTGTTTATTTATTTATTTAGCCCAGTTTGGGAGAAGAAAGGGAGTGTTTTGCCAGAAAGAGAGAGTGATGGGAAAATTCATGGGGAATGGGAAAAGAAAACAAGAGTGTGTCTTGGAAGATGGTTTTCTTTCCAAACGACATAGTTTTATGTGAAAGCAGCAAAGAAAGGAAGGGGTGGGTGTGTGTGTGGGTGTGTGCATGTGTATTTCAAGACCTGTCAGCATAAGCCACACCAATGCCCATTTCACAAAGGGCCACACACTGTGGGGGTAGGGGGGCCGAGACTTTCCCCTTTTATGTGAATAAACCAACTTTGCTGCAGGAAAGAAGGGAGAAGCAGCACGTCTGAGGGTCAAGGAGGCACTGGCAGTGGTGACCAGGTGAGGCACTACCACCAGAGGCTTCTAGAGCCGTGGACCACGGAAGCAGGAGGAACAGGGGGAAATATCCAGGAAGGACTCTTCAAGTGTTCATGTGAAGTTTTCCAAGCATCTCCAGGAACATTAAACAAGTCTTTGAGAGGCTGGAGTTTTTAAGTGATGTACATGAAGACACAATACCAAGGGTATTTTCTATTTGCCCTAAAAGTGACAGAATACTACCTTTAGAGTGATAAAGTTTTGAAAAACTCAGGTTCCCAAAAGGAAATTTTTTTGAATCCAGAATAAGCATTCTAAAACTGTTCTGTGATCTAATTGACAGTAACTAAGCCTCTGATAGACCACTGTGCAAACCTAATTCTCTGATTCTTGGTAATTGTGAAATTAAGTTTAGCCAGAAAGCTTCATTTCCCTCTATTTCTTAAACCATGATCTAAATAAACAGTGCCTTTTAGAATTAATCTCTCTTTCCCACACACACTTACAGAAGTGTGATTGTTTCTCTACAGTAGCAATTATCACAATCCGATTTGGGTTAGTCTGTTCTGTTTGTGGCTGACTCCCCATGAGACTGTGAGCTGATGAAGGGCAGTGACCTTGCCCTTCTCACTGTGAGCCACTCCCAACTCCCCTTGTAGAGCTTTGCCTGTAATATTCATTCATTCATTGAAAGCATACATGGAATGCCTGCCTGGGGGCCAGCACTGTACTCAAAAAATGGCTCAGTGAATTGAAAATAAAAAGCTTCTCATTTGGGGTAACGAAGCTGTCAGAAAGACTAGGATGCGTCTCCAAAATATTTTTTACAGGAAAAGAAGTTATGAAAAATCTGTTTGATCACTTTTTTTTATTGAGGTATAGTCAGTTGACAATGTTGTGTCAATTTCTGGTGTACAGCACAATGCTTCAGTCATACATGAATATACATATATTCAATTTCATATTCTTTTTCACCATAAGCTACTACAAGATACTGAATAGAGATTCCTGTACTATACAGTATAAACTTGTTGATCTATTTTATATATATTAGTCAGTATCTGCAAAACCTCATACTGGGAGTTCGAGATTTGTCTGATCACTTTTAAATATTTTATTTAGAAGGTTTGCCTCTATGTTCCAAAGAGAGGTGGACCTACAATTTTCAATTTTTGTATTAACTTTGGTATTTATATAAGTGTTATAGAAGACTTGTATGTTATGTGGGGAACACTGCATTTTAAAAATGATCTTCAATAGGTTTTACCCCGCTGTAATCTATTCTCTTAAGTCTAGTAGAGTTCATCAGTAAGACCATATGGGTCTAATGTGTGAAAAGTTTGGAAGTCATCTTTCATGTGCTCACAACAAAAGGCAGAACAGACTGAAAATCAGCAACTCTTCTTAGCTCCATCAGAAAATTGAGGCCACAGAGCAAACTGCTGCCTCCCAAACTGGAGAGACAGAGAGTCACAGCTTGTTAGGAACAGAAGCCACTGGGGCCAGGGACTCATAGAGACCTATAGATGGTAGCTGACCAGTTGCTGGAGACCAAGGTGGGAGCAATTTAAAGGATGAAGCCGCCTGGAGGCCTCAGGGAGCAGGGGTGCTGTTTCTGGCAGAGAAGGCGGAAAAGTAAACATTTTGAAATATGCCCAGAGCATTCTGTCCTCCTGAACAAAGGCCTTCCTTCGAGAGAAGTGAATTTACCAGACCCTAACTGTTACGGGGCAAAGGAAATGGCCCAACATCAGTTCCCTCCAGCTTTTCAGACGGGAGAAGGAAATGCGTAACTCCAGTGCCTTTGTGTCTCACCTAAGGGGGAAAATGGTTAGAGGGCCCAGGCCCACTAAAAGACTTCATCCTAATAATAGGATCATAGGCCCTTCCCCCTTCACAGACCTGCCACATCAGTCAGACTCCTTTATAATAACCGGGTATTACAGCTGAAAGATGTGAAGATTCTATTTAAGAAAGAGTCTCTAGGGAAAACCAAAGGCCAGCACAGGACACAAAAACAAGGACACTAAAGGACATTTTAACCCATTGACACCTACTGACACAGCAAACAGTAAAGGCAGCCTAAATCCTAGCCACAGAAATATAAAACCTGACCCTAGACGTCTGTTCACTGCAGTTTTTTCACTCACTTCATCATATCCAGCTTTCAATAAAAATTACAAGACATGACAAAAGATTAAACAAGCAAACAACAACAGCAAAACCCCACAGCCTCAAGAGACAGAGCAAGCACCAGAACTAGACTCAGAAATGACAGAGGCTTTGAAATCATCAGACCAGGAATTTAAAATAACTACAATTAGTCCACTAAGAGTTCTAACGGAAAAGTGAAAAACATACAAGAACTGATAGGTAACATAAGCAAAGAGATGGAAACTCTAAGAAAGAATCAAAACTAAATGCTAGAGTTTTTTTAAAAAGTAACAGAAATGAAGAATGGCTTTAATGGGCTCATCAGTCGACTGGAAGCAGTGGAGGAAAGAGCCGATGATATGAGATATGAAGATACATGAATAGAAACTTTCCAAGCTGAAAAGCAAAGAGAAAACAGACCAAAGAAAGGGAACAGGTATCTAAGAACTGTGGGACAGTTACTAAAGTTGTAAGACACATGTGCTAGGAATGCCAGAGGGTTAAGAAGAAAAGAACATAAGAAATACTGCAGCATTAATGACTGAGAATTTTCCAAAGTTAGTGACAGATGCCAAAGCTCAGATTGAAGGTCAGAGAACACCAAGGAGAGAAAGTAAAAAAAAAAAAAAACAACCCCAGGTATGTTATATCTAAAATACAGAAAACTAAAGAAAAAGAAAGTTTTGAAAAAAGCCAGAAGGAAAAAAATATTTACTTATAGAAGAAAAAGCATAACAATTATGTTAGCCTCCTCTTCAGAACCATGTAAGTCAGAGGGAGGGAAATATTTAAAGTGTTAAAAGAAAAAAAAACCGGTCAACCTCGAATTCTATATCCAGTGAAATTATCCTTCAAACATAAAGGAAAAATAGACTTTCTGAGACAAAAATTGAGGGAATTGGTTGCCACTTGCCTTGCAGAAAATGTTAAAAGAAGTTCTTCAGAGAGACAGAAAATGACACAAATAAGAAAGTTTAATCTGTACCAGGAAAAGAAGAGCATTAGAGTAGGAATAAAGGAAAGTAAAAGAAAATATTTAATTTTTTTCTCGTAGTTGATCTAAAATGTAACTGTTCAAAATAATAGTAGCAAGAATGCATTGGATGATTATAGCTTATGAATAAATGAAATGAAAGACAGCAATGTTCTAAGGGATGGGAGAGAGGAATTGGACACACTGTCAGAAGGGACCTGCAGTACTTGTGAAGTGATGTAGTGTTATCCAAAAGTAGGCTTAGATTAATTGTAAATGTGTATTCAGGCAGACTCTAGAGCAACCACTGAAATAATCTAAAAACAAGTATAACTGAGATGCTAAGAGAGGAGAGAAAATGGAATCATATACTGGTTTAAAATCAGAAAAGGTAGAAGACAATATGAAGATAACAAAGTAACAAAGAGAAAGTGTGATGAGTAAAAAATGGTTACAACTGTGGTAGATATCAACCTGTTGGTACCAATAACCCCTTTAAACATGAATGACCCAAATACAGCAAGTAAAGGATAGAAACTCTCAAAGTGGATCAAAACAATACACAACCACTCAGTAAGAAACCCATTTTATTTTAAAAAGATAGATTGAAAGTAAAGGGATGAGGGGGGCTCCAGTAGCCAGGGCGAGATGCCTGTAGCAACAGAGCTTTGTGGGTAGGTGACTACAACAGTACCAGTAAGTCAGAAATTTCCACCTCCCTTGCCTCTGTCCTCTCCTTCGACTTCAAGTCAGAGACCATAAATGACAAGACAGAGGAGCATGAATAGAAGGGCAAGAAGGAGAAAAAGTGAAGAAACCCTACTTTTTGATGGTAGGCATCCCACCAGCCCAAGGGCTGGGTCCAGGAGTCATGGCGGCCTCTCGTGGGATACACTGGGCGACAGGGGCTGATGTGCTGGTTTAGTGATCTGGTTTACATGTTTGTTTTTTAGATAGTTAATAGTTTCTTTTCTCTCAATTTCTTCCCTTTTTTTTTAATATTTTATTGTTTTTTCTGCCTTCTTTAAACGAATGCATAATCCATTTCTTTATGGCTTTCTAACAAATATATTTATTTATTACTCATTTATTTATTTATTTAAATTAATTTTTTATTGAGTTATAGTAATTTTACAATGTGTAAAATTCCAGTGTAGAGCACAATTTTTCAGTTATACATGAACATACATATACTCATTGCCACTTTTTTTTTCTTTGCTGTGAGCTACCACAAGATTTTGTATATATTTCCCTGTGCTTTACAGTATAATCTTGTTTATCTATTCTATATATGCCTGTCAGTATCTACAGATTTTGAAATCCCAGTCTGTCCCTTCCCACCCCCCACCCCCTTGGCAACCACAGGTTTGTATTCTATGTCTTTGAGTCTGTTTCTGTTTTGTATTTCTGTTCTTTTTTTTTTTAATTCCACATATGAGTGATCTCATATGATATTTTTCTTTCTCTTTCTGGCTTACTTCATTTAGAATGACATTCTCCAGGAACATCTATGTTGCTGCAAATGGTGTTATGTTGTCAGTTTTTATGGCTGAATAGTATTCCATTGTATAAATATACCACATCTTCTTTATCCAGTCATCTGTTGATGGACATTTAGCCTGTTTCCATGCCTTGGCTATTGTAAATAGTAAGCAGCTCATACAACTTAATAAGAAAGAAACAAACAACCCAATCCAAAAATGGACAGAAGACCTAAACAAGCAATTCTCCAAGGAAGACATACAAATGATCAATAGGCACATGAAAAAATGCACAATATCACTAATTATCAGAGAAATGCAAATCAAAACTACAATGAGGTATCACCTCACACCAGCCAGAATGGCCATCATTCAAAAGTCCACAAATGACAAATGCTGGAGAGGCTGTGGAGAAAGGGGAACCCTCCTACACTGCTGGTGGGAATGCAGTTTGGTGCAGCCACTGTGGAAAACAGTATGGAGATTCCTCAAAAGACTAGGAAGAGACTTAACATATGACCCAGGAATCCTGCTCCTGGGCATGTATCCAGAAGGAACCCTACATCAAAAAGACACCTGCACCCCAATGTTCATAGCAGCACAAATACATTTAATATCAGAAGTTTTCACCCAAGTATCACTTTATAGGATGTGAATACACAGACATACACAGACACAGACACAGACACAGACACACACACACACACACACCCCCCTGTCATTTATTTTTAAATATTTATAATTTACATTTGGATTTCCTCTATAATCATAGCTATTTAGAATAGCATAATTGTATTGTTTCCAGAAAATATGGCTTGCATGATTTCTGATATGAGAATGTTGTCAAAGTGTTCTAATAGCCTAATACAGGGTCAATTTGAGTGAATGTTTCATTAAATTTTCAATGGAATAGAAATTATTTTGCATGTATAAAATCTTCTACATCTATTTCAATTACTTCTTGAATTTATATTAGTTTTAGTTTAATATATGTCAAAGTTATGCTGTTGGGTGCCTGGAGGTTTGTAACTCATATTTTCCTAATGAATTTTGCCTTTTACCAATATGATTTGATCTCAGTTAATGTCTTTCACCTTAAGTTCTGTCTGGTACTAAAATTGTAACACAACAATTTTTAACAGTTGTGACTATATCTTCCTGTCCCCTTTTAAAACTGAAATAGAAAATCAAAAATAAACATGGCTCTCGAGATGTAATTACAAAACAACTTTTTTTTTCTCAATAGTCCTTTAAATATATTTTAAGGTGTTTCCCGCTCCTGGATGAAAACTCAGACATATCATATATTTTAAAAATTTTCTTCAATAGCAAAATCTTTGATCCTGCAGGTTTCACACATAGCCTGATTTTAGTCATTTAAATGTCCATTTCTGTGTAGGAGACAACTTTTAATTTCCTTAAAATTGTTACTTCTCATCCAGTTGAGGCCTTGGGTTGGTGGGACACCTACCATCAAAAAATGGGGCTTTCTTCACTTTTTCGCCTTCTAGACCTTCACTCATGCTCCTCTGTCTTGTCATTCATGGTCTTTGTCTTGAAGTCAAAGGAGAGAATAGAGGCAAAGGAGCTGGAAATTCCTGACTTACTGGTACTACCTACAGACCTCTTTTGATTGAGAAGATCTTTAAACCTGCTTCTTTACCTCCTGGAGCATGGTTGTGGGCCCATCTTTGGAGACCTCTCTCAGGTACTTTTTCTCTGATGTGGGCAAATCTATCTCCATTTTGGGGTTACTTCTCCTTTTTGGGCTCTATAGGCATTCAGTAGTATATACAGTCTTCCTTTTCTCTGGAGTCCTTTTGGGTAGGACCTAAGAAAGCTAGCTCTCTCTTTTACATGGCCCACTATTGAACCCTCAGAACACACTTCATTATCCTTTACTCTGATAAATTCCAAAAGAGTAGGCCTGTTCCTTTACTGAATCCTCAAAGCATCTAACAAATCCATCTCTTCCCATTTAGATTTCCAAGAATGGAATCAGACACATTGTGTCCCTTAAATCTGTGGGGTTCACACAGCAAGTTCTTCCAGTGGTCTTGCTGAATGCTTTTTCATTTGGGAGGTGAGGTTCCCCAAATATCCTCAACTTATCTCTTAATCTAACCCTTTTAACTCTTTCTGGTGGGCAGGGGATGGAAGGGTCATGTAACTGGACTTTGGTCATCTCCTTGGAAACTTTTACTCTGATCCAGCACCTCACCTTGGAATATAATATCCATGGTCTCCATGGTTCCCCCTAAACCATTTTAGTGTCTTGTTACATGATCTCTCCGTATCATTTATTTTTAGGTGTGCATATGACAGGGGTTTTAGATGAAAATAACAGTATTTGGAAATAAGTTAAACAGAATAGAAGTTTATTTTAAGGTATTAAATAACTCCCAGAGTATGTTCACAGAGAACAACCAGGTACTCAGGCTCAAGGCCTATTTAACGGGAAAAACTAAACCCCAATACACTGGCCATACCAGTGAGGTACAGAAGTTCTGCTTCTATTCAAATCCCACCAGAAGCTGGATGCCAGAAGGCCAGAAGCTGGATGCCTTGCCCAAAGATGGATGGTCATTTTCCATCAGTTTCCCAGTTAGTCACATAATCTCAGGGGATGCTGGGAATACCAACCCTGTGGATGAGAGACTTATAATGGAGTCTCCAGAGATGAAAGACGTGCAAAAGAGATGAATGTTCCACAAAAAGACAAGTGCCTCCTTTTATGTGTCACTTTCAAATAATAATAGCTGGATTCTTTCTAACCAGAGAGCGTATATCTTAATAGAGAAACTTCACATTCACATTTACTGTGCTGTTGGAATTATTCCTGTCACCATACTTAATATTTTCTACTTAACACTTTCTTTTTTTCCATTTTTTTGTTGAATGGCTTAATTTTTATCCTTTTTGTGCTTCTTTTTTAAGATTTTTATCAAGTTAATACATTAATGACAAATCAAGTAGTACACAGGGTTTATGAGAAAAAAAATCTCCTGACTTCCCTCATTCCACAGATGACATTTCTTATAATTCCAGTTTTAGTTCTTTCTAATAATATTATGGTAACTGATAATTTTTATCTCTATTTTTTGATCCATCTAGTTTACACAAATATGAAGGTTAGAAACTTCTCATTTAAATATTACCTTAATTACTTTACATAGTAACTTCTTAGATTTTTGGAAGAGTCATATAAGTAACGTAGCTCTCTTAAGCAGGTATTAAATAGCTCAATAGTTATTAATTTTCATTTTCATCATCATTGGTACCTTCAGACTACTCACTATTGACTGTTCTCCGGAGCCTTGTCTTCTCTCTGGATTTACTTGCTAATTTTAACTGGAACATTTCTGGAATATCTGTGAGTCTCTTCCCCACTCTTCAGTACTGGAAAATTCTCTTTAATAATTTTTCCTTACATATGAGCTCTCTCATCCTGAGATTTCTATTATTTGTGTGTTGAAGCTCTAAGATAGGTCTTTATATGTCTTATCTTTTCTCTCACATTTTTCTTTTTCTCTTTTGTATTTTTCCCCTGCCTTTTTGGAAACATTTGTCCCTTTCAGAACCTTCTAGTCTCCCAACCCCTGCCGTATTACATATTGAGATCATCTGGGATTTGAGATCCAGATGGTTAGGTTATTATTTTTTTTAGATTCTGCATAAATAATTTTTAGAATTAACTAAATGTTTTATGTATTTCTTTGGACTGAAATTTTGCTTGCTTATTTGCTGGTTTGCTTTTTGTATCTCGTGTGTTTACTGTGTATATGTATATATGTATGTGTGTATTTATTTATTTTTGAGGTTTTTCTAGCCATTTTTTTTCAGAGTTTATGTATGGTAAATATTGTTTTGACATTTTAATTATAAAGCATCTCTGGTAGGCCTTCCAAGTTTCATGCCTTTTGCACTGAGTATAGAATTTTAGGTTCAAAATCATTTCCTTCAGAATAGTCAACATTTTGCTCCAGTGTTTCCTAACATACATTGTTTTTGATGAGAAGCGTGGTGTCAACTTGATTTTCATTGCTTTGCAGAAAACCTATTTTTCTCTTTCTGGAAACTAAATTTTCTCATTATCCTCAGTGCTTTAAAAATTTTACCCATGAAGTGAAATTATCATATACATTCTGCTTGATATTAAGTTTACCTCAAAAGCTGAAAAATCATTTCTTTCTTCAGCTTTGAAATGATTTTCTACCTTTTTGTTCTTAGCAATTTCTTCTCTACCATTTGTTCTTTTCTCCTCTATTACAATTTCAAAATTTAGATGGAATTTCTTTTGAAATTTTAGATTTCTATTCCATGACTAATATAACTCTTCAGATATATTATATATCTCATTATTATTTCGAGAAACTTTTTAGGAGAATTGACCCTTTTTAAATACCCAGATTCATAGATATTTCTGCAGCAGTGATATGAGGGTGGGGTATGATATACTCCTGGCTAGAGAGTTCCTGTAATTCCAATTGTGGAAGATTCTAAGGTCTTCCTGAAAGTTGCCATCTACCTGGATACTACCAGCTTCTCTCAATCATTTTCTGTTTTAACCTGTCCTGCTGAATCAGGTCAGAAGGGAAAAGGTAAGTTACCCAGGTGTGCAGGATGTATTTCCCCAATTTATCACATTTACCATGGTCCTTGAGCCCCTCCTCCTACTTTGAGTCTTTGAACGTCTACAGAACAGCTGCCCAGGCCTCCATTCATGTCATGACCTTCAGTTACTGCCATCTCTCCAATTCTATCTGCTTTATATTTGTTTAGGAATGTCGTGAAATTTCTGCTTCACAGACTTTTTTTCCCCCTTTTAACTTAGTCATTACTTAGTTCTTTTGAGAAATCTTTTTTTATTATTTCCAGAAATGTTGAGCAGGAAGGAAGTGAGCTACATGCTCCGTTTGCCGTGTTAATCCAGTTTCCCCAGAACATAAAGAATACTGTTTTTTTAAGAATGACAGTCTAGGTACCAAGTTCAAGCCCAACACAGTTCATTTTTAAAGTCCTGGAGTCTGCTGGAACACTCTAAGCATGGTGACCAAGAAAAGAAAAAGCTAGTATTTGAAATTGATTTTGGCTGAGTCTGGGATGTTATGCTTGCTTGCTTGTTTTATATGGTTGGTTTTGGTTTTTTTGGTTTTTTTTTTTTTTGATCCAGAATAACTAAATAATTGCTTTCACAGAGTGGATAGTTAGTCACTTTAAAAAATATATCACTTGCTAGCAGCATGTAAATCAATAAAGTTAGAACATTCCCTCACTCCATACACAAAAATAAACTCAAAATGGCTTAAAGACTGTATAAGACAAGACACTATAAATCTCCTAGAAGAAAACATATGCAAAATATTCTCTGACCTAAATCTTTGCAATGTTCTCCTAGGGCAGCCTTCCAGGCAATAGAAATAAGAGCAAAAATAAATAAATGGGACCTAATTAAACTTATAAGCTTTTGCACAGCAAAGGAAACCATAAGCAAAACAAAACGAGAACCTACAGAATGGGAGAAAATATTTGCTAATGATGCAACTGACAAAGGTTTAATCTCCAGAATATATAGACAGCTCATGCAACTTAATAACAAAAAAAATAAACAAACAAACAAATTACCCAATCCAAAAATGGGCAGAGGACCTAAACAAGCAATTCTCTAATGAAGACATACAAATGGCCAATAGGCACATGAAAAAATGCTCAGTATCGCTAATTGTCAGAGAAATGCAAATCAAAACTACAGTGAGGTGTCACCTCACACCCATCAGAATGGCCATCATTCAAAAGTCCATGAATGATAAATGTGGGAGAAGATGTGGAGAAAAGGGAACCTTCTTACACTGCTGGTGGAAATGTAGTTTGGTGTAGCCATTATGAAAAATAGTATGGAGATTCTTCAAAAAACTGAAAATAGACTTACCTTATGATCCAGCAACCACACTTCTGGGTATATATATCTGGAGGGAACTCTAATTCCAAAAGATACATGCACCCCAATGTTTGTAGCAGCACTATTTACAATAGCCAAGACATGGAAGCAACCCAAATGTCCTTTACAGATGACTGAATAAAGATGTTATATGTGTGTATGTGTATGTATACACACACACACACACACACACACACACACACACACACAATGGAATACTACTCAGCAATAAAAAAGAATAAGATAATGCCATTTGTAGCAATATGGATGGACCTAGAGGTCATCATACTAAGTGAAGTAATCCAGAAAAAGAAAGAAAAATACCATATGATAGCACTTATATGTGGAATCTAAAAAAAGAAAAGAAAAGGACAATATGAACTCATCTACAAAGCAGAAATACTCACAGACATAGTAAACAATCTTACAGTTGCTGGGGTAAGGGAGAGGAAAGGGATAAATTTGGGAGTTTGAGATTTATAAATGTGAGCCATATATATAAAAAATAGATTTTAAAAAAGTTTATTCTGTATAGCACAGGGAACTATATTCAATATCTTGTAATAACCTTAAATGAAAAAGTATATGAAAATGAATATATGTATGTATATGCATAACCGGGACATTTACATATTGAAAAACCACTATACTTAAGGGAGAAATTGTTTCATTGCACATGAGTAGTTTTATCTGCAAGTCGCATCCACAAAAAAAAAATTCTGAGCTTCAAAGGGATTGTTAAAAATCAGAATCATTTTGAGAATGCTGAGATGTTAACTTTCCTTTACCAAATGATGCTACTTTTTTTTAAATGAATAATAAAAATAAAGAATAGTATTCTGAGGCTTATTGGTTTGGTCTTCTTTTGATAGTTTGATCTTAGCGTATTTAATTTTAAAAATGTTTTCCATGAACAATAAAGACACACCAAACTATTATGTGGCTCTGTCTGGGAAGATTACTTAGTGCACTGAGGTAAACAGATAAATATCCAAAAGTTACCATGCCAGGCTAAAGTCTTGAACGAGTTGAGTTTTATTGACTCAGTAACTATGATAGAATCTCACCTTTCCCCTCCCCCATCATTATAGCTCAGAAAGAAGAAAGAGATAAAATTAATAAGGTTTAACTACATTTTGTCTCCAGGAGTAAGACTGAAACTACAGTTTTGTGACTAGAACTAAGAGGTAATATTTTATGTAAAAGACCATTAATGATGGACTCAATTTTCGGTCTTGAGTATCAGAATACTTACAGGTGGACAAGAATTTGTTCATTTCTAGGAAAGAGAATAGGAATGCAATTGACCTAATAATAAATAGATTAAACTGTTCTGGGTATGTTAGAGATCATTTATTTCAAGAGCCCTTGACCAGTGGTCCGTGGACCCTTGGTGGGAGTACTTCTGAAGGTCTGTGACTCACCTGAATTTAAATCCAAAACTTTCTAGATCTATGCAACATATCTTGCTTTCATCAGGCTCTCAAAAGCCATGTCAGACCCCATAGATCGATAGTTTCATTGACATCAACAATCAATGTCCAAAAATCTACAAATTTGCAGGAATCTGATGAATGACTGAGCTATGCTGGTACCCAGGGAGCCCTAGGTTTATTGACATCGAGACCATACATGTATCTTGTGTTTACCTTAAGCCATTGTTTGATTCTAAATATTTTCATTTCAGATCTATAAACATAAAGCAGTATAAATTATATTGTTCTACCCGTCTTTCAGTGGAATTTTGGACACCCAAACTTTCGATTTGGTAAGAAAATAGTCCCAAAACAGGAGAGGGTATGACCTGTGCAATAGCATTATCTGTTTTCCATTAATTTTACCTAGAAGGTTTTTATATTAACGTTACTTTTATAATTTTTCTAATGCTAAAAAAAATGCTCTTGAGAAGTGCACCATCTGTGCTTTGTCTGATTATCTGGTCCAAATGGAATGGATGTCAAATTCTGAGTCCCTTTTATTTTTATGAAAATAAAAAGAAGCTTCACTTCTAACTCAGCTCTATGAGTGAATCAGTGAGAAGTCATCTCCTGCATAATCTTCCCCCCAGAAAGTGATAAATATTTACAGTATATAATGAGATTTCATGTCAAAAATTGATGGTATTTATTGTGTTTTAATAAAAGCAGATTTGAAAACATTAGTTTTATTAAACAAAAAAAAGAATATTGTTTTAAAAATTGCCATTTTCATATTTGCTTTTTCTGTGGAGACCTTATATACAAAGGCAGATTTTTAGCTAACTATATTACTATGGAAATCAGCTCCAACTGAGTAGAAATAGTACAAAATAATGAAAACACTAATACATCTTTACACATTGTATTATTCATCTATCAATTACTTTCCCTTTTGTGGGCCCCCCTCTTGCAGGTTTGGCTGTTTAACAGTCATATTTTTTCCAATATTTATTCTCAATTTCTTTTCTTAATCTTGATCCTAAGAATTAACAAAAAAAGAATACTTAAAAGGTCATGTTGTCCTTTCCTGTGCAAATCTCGGAGATAAGGCTGTTACTAACACATTTTCTAATTTTTTAAGTAAATGTTAAGGGGAACATTTGGTTCTTTTATGAAAAGCTTTTCACAAACAGGTCAAATGTGTTACAGGTGGCGGAAACAGATTTTCCTTCACAACCTGTCTAGGTCCCCTAACTCCTGAGGAACTGGGTTCAAGGGGGTTAGCCTCTCACATTGGTCAGAAGATCATCTAATGAGTTTTAGGAGATGATATCTCTCCTAGAGTGAAAATGCTCTTAGAGATTGATCTGGGAAAAGTGATGGTTCCTACAGCCAATGATGAGACTATCTGGTCACAAGCGAATACATCAGAGATTATAACGCAAACGCTTCTCAGCATCTGGTATAAAATAAAAGATGGCCAGTGACCACAGCTAACTGGGAAGTGCAGGCTCATGTAGACACTAAGATTCACATTTTAAAACATCACTGTGCTGGCCAGAAACACACACACACACACACACACACACATCTGAGTGCTAATTCAGGATGTGGGGACCAGATTTTGACCCCCTAAGTACACAGTATTTCAAAGCTTATGGACTGATTTTGTCCTTTCCTCTTTCAGACTCATTCATCAGTCTGCTTGTTGTAGTTTGATGTATTTCTCCCTCCCCATCAATGTCTTATTTATCCTTTGCTAAAGGAACAGATAATACATTCGTGTGGTTCAAATAGAAAAGAAAATATAAAGACATATACAGTAAAATGTTTTCTTTCTTCTCCCTTTGCCTTTGTGTGTCCAGTCCCCATCCTGATTTCCCTATCCTGACAGATAACTTCTATTATTGGTTTTGGTGTTTCCAGTAATGTTACTATATTTGTATGCAAGCAAATAAATACACAAGTGCACACACACATATACATCATAGTCTTATATATGCTCTCCCTTATAGATAAAATATTGCATGATACACGTACATTTTTTCTTTGTAAAGCTAATTGTTTGAAAACAACTTTTTACTTAAATATAAACACATGAATATATAAAAATATATTGATGTACACACACATCTTTAGCATCTATCTACCCTAGTGACCTTTCTCCATATCCATACATAGTGCTTCCTGATTCCTTTACACAGCTGCATTATATTCCTTTGTAAAGCTATATATATTATAATTTATTTAACTAGTTCAATATTGATGGATATTCAAGTCATTTTCAAACATTTTCTATTATAAAAGCTCCTGCATGCATCATTTTGCAGGAATAGCAATCTGCATGCATTATTTTGCACATGTACAAGTATACTTGTAAAATAAATAAATATGATGACTGGGTCAAAGGTAAATATATATATAATTTTGACAAACATTGCCAAATTACCCTTAGAAACCACACTGGTTTGAGTCAATATTTTATTCTCAGTATATTTAGTCGACTACCTTTGCAAATGAAAAGTGTTATCAAACTATTCAATTTTTCCATTTAAATGTTTTATAAGATAGTCTAGTGTAGTTTTAATATTTCTCATATTATAAGTGGGATTGAGCATTTTCTTATGTTTTAAAACCACTTATATTTGGTTTCCCATTAATTATCTTTATATATCATTTGCTCATTTTTCTTTTAGGTTATTGATGTTCTCAATTTTTAGTGTTTATAAATTAAGGATATTAGTCCTTTGTCTGTAAGACCAGATATATAGGTACATAAGCCCCATTTTGTTGTCTGTCTTTTATTGTTGCTAAAGATGATTTCATTTTCCATGCATAGATTTTGTTTGTTTATTCTATTGGAGTTGAATTTATCAACCTTTTATTCTATGGATTTTGATTCAGAGAAAGATCTTCCACACTCCAAGGTTATAATGGAATTCATCTATATTTTCTTCTAGTATTTTTATTATCTCATATTTTTGCATCCAAGTCTTTGATCTTTTTTGCATCTTCTATCACCTGTAATTTATACTTTATAAATGTTTGGTGCATAGATATTCATAACTGCATTATGTCCATTGTGAGTTACACACTTCTGCACTATTAGGTTTTTCTCTTTTTTTAAATGCAGTTTGGCTGGAATCTCTGCTTTATTTTTGTTTGTATTTTCTGGTCTATCCTTTTTAATTATTTCATTTTCAGCCTTACAGAAGTAATTTTTTATGTGAGTCTATGCTACGGAGCATAGACTTGGGTTATGTAATTCATCCTGGGAATTCTCTTCTTTTAAAAGCTAAGTTAAGCCTTTTAATAGGTGAGTTATTGATATAAAAATTACATTTTGTCATTCTTTCATGGTATTATTTATTATTTTATTTTTATTTTATTTTATTTGTGATTTTTAAAAGTCTTTTATTAATTCTTTTTTTTTTTTTTTGCTTTTTGTGTGTTATTTTTCTGCCATTCAGATTATGTGTTTTTTATTTAGTTGTTACCTTTCTAATAATAAATATTTATATTAGACCCTTAGTCATATACTTCTTTTAACTACAGCTCTAAGTTCTGTACTATGAATAATGATTAAAAACTGGACTGTTACCTCTTTTTCCCCCTCTACTCTCTTTTCTCTCTCTCTTGACTTTAATGACTAATTGTGTTTACTTTTAATAAATTAAATAAGACAATGAGTTTATTTAATTTCTGACCTCCTTTCTCCCTTGCCCATACAATTTTTGTTAGATAATTTCTACATAGTCAAGGCACATAATATTTATATTTTATTCTGACATCACAACCTCCATATTTGTTTTTGTTTAGTTTCTACAGGTAAATACATTTGACATTTATTTCCAGTCTTGTGGCCCCTGTTACCTAGTTACTTCTCAGTTGGCCAAAATTCGTTCTCTATTAATTCCCTCAAGAAGGCTTCAATGTACCACATCTTCTTTATCCAGTCATCTGTTGATGGACACTTAGGCTGTTTCCATGTCTTGGCTATTGCAAATAGTGCTGCTATGAACATTGGGGTGCAGGTGTCATTTTGAAGTAGGGTTCCTTCTGGATATGTAGTATATTTATACAATGGAATACTACTCAGCCATAAAAACTGACAACATAATGCCATTTGCAGCAACATGGATGCTCCTGGAGAATGTCATTCTAAGTGAAGTAAGCCAGAAAGAGAAAGAAAAATACCATATGAGATCGCTCATATGTGGAATCTAAAAAAAAAAAACCACACAAACAAAGCATAAATACAAAACAGAAGTAGACTCATAGACATAGAATACAAACTTGTGGTTGCCAAGGGGGTGGAGGGTGGGAAGGGATAGACTGGGATTTCAAAATTGTAGAATAGATAAACAAGATCATACTGCATAGCACAGGGAAATATATACAAGATCTTACGGTAGCTCAC
This sequence comes from Vicugna pacos, assembly GCF_048564905.1. Lineage (NCBI taxonomy): Eukaryota > Metazoa > Chordata > Mammalia > Artiodactyla > Camelidae > Vicugna > Vicugna pacos. The sequence continues at coordinate 6,712,217 of NC_132987.1, forward strand.
AGAGAAAAAAATGTGACAATGAATATATGTATGTTCATGTATAACTGAAAAATTGTGCTCTGTGCTGGAATTTGACACAACATTGTAAAGTGATTTTAAATCAATAAAAAATGTTAAAAAAAAAAAAAAGAAGGCTTCAATGGCACAATATTCTCTGAGCTCTTGCATCACCAAAACTGTTTGTAGACTTTATATATTAAATGAAATTTGGTGGTTAAACCGTCTTTGTCTCATACTCTTTACTTGGGTATCTTGTTTCTCTGCAGCCTTTTTGTATTGAATGTTGATAAGAAGAAATACAAAGCCAGTATTTGGCTCTATGAGGAATTTTTAAATTTTTTTCCATAAACACTGCTGCAGTGGTGGGTCTTCCTCCCTCTCCTCCACTTTTTCCTCCTTTTTCTTCATTTTTAAAGTTCAAGCATAAGTCTTAAGAGTTGACTTTACTGGATCCATTTTCCTGGTTTACTCAGTGTCCACTGAAAATGTTGAAATTTACTTGACCCCTGTGATCCTGGAAAGTAGTGAAGATTAAAGAAATACCCCGACTCTTTTGTGTCCTGAGAACCTCCTTCTTACAAAGGACTTCGATAAGACTCATGAATTACCTGTGACCAGGGAGACACAGACATTCCAAATTCCCATTCTTTGCCTCATAATGATTAGCTGAACTGTTTTGTCCCCACTGATCAATCAGACCAAAATGCTATTTAACTAAACTTTGGTTAATTTTTTCTCTTTCTCCCAGGTATCTGAACTTTGACCCACCCTCTGCCCAAGCCAGCACACAACCACTCTTTAAAGGCTGCAGGACAACAGGATGACCTCAGGGTAAAACATTCTCTGATTGATTGATCATAGGTATTTCTTCTGTTCCTGCACCATCTAGGCACAGGGAAACTTAAGTCTTGCCTTAGTCCTGAATGCTACTTATGAAAATTTACATGGTTCTCATTTGCATTCAAATCCTCCCATTCTCTGGGTATTCTATTATGCCCTCTGGGATTAAACATAGATGGGAGATGAAGCATGGAGAAAGCAACGTGAAAGACTCAAGGTCCCTTTGCTGGAATCCTTCCTTATCCAGTTTTCTTTTGTATGCCCCCCCTTTTCTCCAGCATGCTCCCATTTCATGACATCTTTATCTACTGTCGATGGTAGGAAAAACTGAAACTGATCTCTTCTTCTAACTCTTTTTATCTTGAGACTAAAACAGCCCTTTAAAAAGTAAAAGAAAAATACTTTTCCCCCAGTTTTAATGCATTAGCCTCCCTTGAAGTAACCAGTACTGAATGAGAAATCATTGATGTCTGAATGTGAATTAAGAAAGTAAAAGACAGGAATTACAGAGGAAAGAACAGCATAGTAGCCTACACGAATATGAGCTGCAGAATGTTTTGTTAACATGATAAAAGTACTTTGAGTCATCTACCATCTCATAGATGCCCTCACTCTCCCTGATCCCCAAAATCTGCTAGATATCTGGATGAGTTTGGGGAGAGTATCTCCATTCCCTGGACAGAGCCCAGAAACATCCTGGAACATCTCAAGTCCAAGTCCTATAGGTAATAGGATGTCCCAGCCCTCATTGACACATCTTCTACTGAGAACATTTGGCCAGATAAACCCAATTATGCCTCATCCCCCCACCACTGTATTATGTTTTCTTCAAATTCAAGAGATGGTTTACTAGCCACTCAGTTCTCTCTTAATAACTCCTTAGTTTTCAACCCAGAATTACATAATTCTCTTCCTTTTGTAGTGGAAAGTATTTCCACCTCTCCTAGTCTCTGTTTCTTCACCTACAAAATGGAAATTATTATGTCTTCCTTATAGGGGTCATACCCATGACACTATAATGAGAATATGTTGACATTAAAGATCTGATACCCTTGTATTGATTGAAAGTGATTCTATTGATATCAATTACAATGAAAGGTTGACAATTCTCATGATTACACAGTATTAGCAAACAGATCTGAAGGAGCCTCTAAAAATTTAAAGAAAAACACTGGGAATGGTAGTTTTCCCAAGGTCCCTCATGTCCTCCTTTCCCTGGGGGAAAGTCTAACCCACATCGGAGAAGTCCCACCCTCCCCTGAAGGGGTCTACTTCCTCTTCATCTGGCTCTTATTTTTGTATCTAATCTTCAGAAAGAGTGATAGGCTGTTGGGGATGGGGTTGTGTGGCTTCTGTAAGTTTATTGTCAACAGGAGCCAAGGAGAGGGGAAGGGAATCCTGGAGTCCAGCACAAGGTTTCTTTCTGGCCCTGGGCAAGTGGGCATCCTGGTACCTCCGTGGGTATTTAACACCCATCACTGAAGCGGTCGCGGTAACTCACATGGAGGAACTCACTGACAGAGCCATCTATTGTTAGGGAACCCAATCCAGTACTGTCCAGTCTGAGAGCAAAACACAACCCATGTCTGAATCATGGGACACAGGGAAGCTTTAGTCATCTGCTGGTGTTTTTCCTTTGGATAAGGTTGCAAGCAGGTGGAAAGATGTATCTTACAGGGCCTCTGTGATTGGCTTCCAGCCAGTCTTATGCATTTTTCACAGCTGGCATCAAGCTAAACTAATTTTTTTTTCACTTAATTGACCCCTATTACTTTCATTTTCATAGCTCACAACCAAATGATGGGATACAATTTAATACAACACAATGAATGTTACAGCATCCTTCATAGGAAAATAACAACAAAAATGAGTTAAAACCTAAGTGCCCACCACAGGGGTAGGAAGACAATATAAACCTAGGAGGAAAGAGACTTCTAAGAAGTATAAAAAGAATTGTTGCTGCCTTTGCTGAGAGAGAAAGGGATAATGAAAAACAAGAGACAACAAGTGGTCAATAATGACTTCACGAAGATGATTTTAAGGATTCAAGAAACCTTCCCAAAGGAAATGACGTGTAGCTGAGCCTTAAGGAGGAGTGAGGGAAGGCAGAGGGCAAGCTGGGAGAACAAGGAAGGCTATTGCAAGCAGAGGGGAAAGTATGAGCCGCAGACGTACCCCCACCCCCCACCCACGATTGGACGCCTGCCTTTCCTTCCCTGTGGTTCCTTCCACCACCCCACCACCTGGGGTTTTTATTCATTTGTTTATTTTTATATCAGTTTGGGCTTGCATACCTTTGTTTTATTCCATGGATTATAATCCATTTCTAGCACTATTTACATTGATGCACGACTTGTTCCTGATTTTGGACATCAGGCTTTTCTGTTCTTTTTGACATGTCTCTGATGTTCCTTGAGCACTTTCTTGAACAACTCATTTTGAATTTCTTTTTTGCTTTTAGCTCTGGGAGTAATCTTTCCCCCAAGGAGCCCTGGTACCTTTCAGTGGAGAAGGGTATGTAGGAGCCAATATCTGAGCACTGGCTGTGCTCATGGCAATTAGCATTTCCCTGCTTTCAACTTTTTCAGTGTTCAGGGCTAAGGAAAACAAAACTAATACACACACACACATTTCTGTATCTATCTATTTATATACTAAAACAATGAATTTACTTGATAAAAATTCCAATTCCAGAGTAACATCTCTATATTTATTCTAGCTGTCTCCCTTCCATATTTACAACTCCAGCAGAGAAATATCTCGCACCCGTATCATCAATTTATTTACTTATTTGCTCAATCACAGAACTCACAGAGTTGTTTCAGAATTGTTTTTCCATACCATTGTGAAAATCATTCCTACTAAGTATAGTTTTCTATTTGGTTTTTTTAATAGTAACATTTATATACAAGAAAATATATAAATTTTAAGTGTACAAATCAATAAATTTTGATAAATGCCTGCATTTACGAAATTCACACTGCTCTTAAGACATAGAAGGGAGGTTTGCAGAAAGTTCCCTCTTCTCTCTTTCTGGTAAATACACTGCCCCAGTAGATCAGTGTTTCCTCCTCTAAAATTCATACATACGAAATCACACAGTGCACATTCTTTTGTTTCTGGCTTCATTTGCTTAGTATATTGTCTGAAAGATCCATGTTGTTGTATGAGTCAATAGCTTATTATTTTTATTGCTTGATAGTATTCCATTTTATGACTATATCAAAATTATTTATCTATACCTTGGTTATAGGCATTTGGGTTGTTTCTTGTGTTGGACTATTATGAATAAACCAGCTATGAATACTTCCCATAAAGTCTTGTGTGGAAATATTTTCTCATTTTTCTTGGGTAAATCCCTTAGGAGTGAAATTGTTAGATCATAGGAGGATATATCCTGAACTTGAAGGAAAAAAAACCTAACAGTTTTCCAAACTGATTGTACTATATTACACCCCATCATCAACATATTAGAAGTCGGCTTGCTCCGCATTCTTGACAACATTTAGTCTCATTGGTCTTTTTTCAAATTTAACTATTCTACTAAGTGTGGGATGGTAACTCTTTGTGACTTAATTGCATTTTTCCTGCTGACTAATGACGTTGAACCTTTTATTCATTTACTCATTGGCCGTATATATTTCTTCCTTTGTGAAGTCTCTGTTCAGGGCTTTATTGAACTGTCTGTCTTTTGATTATTGAATTGTAGGATACAAATTCTTTGTTTTTTGCCAAGTATGTTTTGAAAACAATTTCTCTCAAATCCTCAGTCATAAAGATATTTTCTTAAGTTCTTTTTAATAAGCTTTATAAGTTTAGATTTTAAAATTAGGTCTATGATCCACCTCAAATTAACATATGGCATGACATAGAAGTCAACATTCATTTTTTCCCATGTGTATTTCCATTTGCCCAAGCACTGTTTGGTGAAATCCTCCAGTAATATTATCAAGAATCAGTTGACTTAGTGAGTGTGGGTGTATTTCTGAATTCTCTACTTTATTTAACTCTCCTTTCATAAATACCACACTGTCTTGATTAATGTAGCTTCATAGCAAGTAAGTCTTGAAGTTAAGAATGTAAGCCCTCCTATATTATATTATTTTCCTTTTTCAAGATTGTTTTCCCTGTTCTAGGCTATATGCACTTCCATACAAATTTTAGAAGAGGCTACCAATTTTTAAAATAAAAAACTTGCTGAGATTATGACTTGGCTTACATTGAATCTGTATAACAACCTGGGGAGACTTGACATCTAGACAACATTGAAACTTCCAATCCATTAATATGGTATATCTCACCTGTTATTAATGATTTATTTCATTTTTCTCCTTAATCTTTTGTGGATTCAGTGTAGAGTTGTATTCCTACACTTATCCTTAAGTATTTTATGTTTTCAGTGCCATTTTAAATGGAACTTTAAAATTTTTACTTTCTAAATCTTTGCTCTGAGCATATTAACTCTGTATACTATGACCTTGCTAAATTCAACATTAGGGCTAGTAGGTATCTTCTGTATTCTTTAGTATTCACTACACAGTCATGTCAACTGCAAATATGAACACTTTCATTCTTCCTTCTAATCTTTATACCTTTTCCTTTCCTTTTTTCACTTCCTTAAACGTCTATAATGTAGAATAGAAATGATGACAGAGGAGACCCTTGCCTTGGCCATTCTCTTAAAGAGAAAGTATGAACTCTCAAAGGGAAAAATGGGAAAATCCTCATAAATTTTTGTGCAGTCCTTGTACAGAATTCATGCTGTTCTCTCTACGCTATTCTAATATTAGTATATGTGTTGTCGAAACAAGCACATATTTCCTCTGCAAATCTGCAGCTTTCTTGAGGTCAGAACTTAGGACTGAGTCATCTTTCAAGTTCCAGCCCCTAGCAGAATGCCTCAAACATGTAAGAATTCCAAAAAGCATTTTTTAAAAATAAATAACAAGATTAGTTTCAAAAGAAAGATTATTTTTTGAGAGGGAACTCTAATACAAGCATAGAACTTTATTTCCCAAAGGACATTTCATCTAATACTTGTTCTGAGAGAAAATACAATGTGTTAAGTTTTTTTAAATATGTTTTTGGACAAATAAATTTGGGGGAGTGTGCATTAAAAGGGGAATCAGAGTTATCTACGTTACAGAGTAGATGATTTATACCTACAACTCACTTGTAAAAAATTCTGTGATATTTCTATATAACTAAGTTTTTTATGTAATCTTATTTCTAATGGTGGGTAGAAAATAATAATGTGAACTTTCCAGTTACAGGTAACTCAATCTTTTCCAGTTTAAAACCTTCTCACTGAAGTGAATGTTCATTCAATTTAGACGTTTAAACACTCTTTCAAGCAATTTTTCTCCTCTGGATAGTCTCCCATAACTTTCTCTCCAAAATAGTGTCTATAATTGGAATTAAATGCTTTCTGGGCATCTGCTGGTTGACCTCTGATCACCTAACTTTGGAAAGTAGCTTTTTTTCTAATTGCATCAGCTTCTTAAGTGACGGAAACAGGTGTAACCCATTGCCTGTTCTCTCAGCAAAATCAAAGCCATGAAAGCATCTCATCACCACTCTGAATCCCCTGTTTCTCAGCTAAAACTTCTTTCTGCTTTACTGTGTTTCAAATGGGATCACCTTGTCATTTACTCTAGTGAACCACAGCTGGCCACTCTCTTATTTCTCAACTATTTTCAGTTGTCCTAATGGGATCACGGAAGCATGAGTTCCCACCACACCAGACATCTGTCAAAGGAGATCCCATGATAAAATCCTCTGCTATTTTTCTACCTGAATGTATGTATCCCCTTTTCTATTCCACCGTGGCCACCTTGTTTTGGCCCAAGAGGAGATCTTCCAAGTCAGTGTCCTTTTGGAGTTGCCATTAGTAGAGAGGGTGCACAAACCTTGGGTTTTAACTTCCCTTTCAATCTGCTGGGATTTTCATCTCACCTCTTTGGTACCTCTTGGATCAAGGTCCATAGAGATGAGGGCACTGGGTCTGAAAGATTCAGGCTGCTTTTTATCCTCTACCTATCCCTTCCAATATCGCCTCTTCCCCTCATGAAAAGTATCACGTTCCTTTCTCTGTCTGGTAGGTGTTCCTCCTTCCCCACTACCGTCTGAATAACCTCTCAACATCTTTTGGTAAAACTGAGTGACCTCCAGTCCCACTGAACTTGGATCTTGATATGTCAATATCTTTTGGAATTTACCAATCCGTATTCTCTCAATAAAGCTGGGATTTTAAGACATCCTAGCCATGAACCTCACAGTCATCTTTTGGAAGTTGAGTATTGAATATTAACTCGTTCTCTTCAAATTCCTGCTATAATTATCCTGATTTTCCCTAAGGCACTAGGTCCTTTGGAGTAAACAGGGTGGTGATCACGGGTAACACAGAAGACAAAAGCAAATTCCTATCTTCGTGTTACTCAGGACTCCTCAAAGTTTTAATGTGCTAACAGGTTTCATGACTGCAAGCATGGCTGAGAAGGTCTATAGCATTTTCCCACTTATCTGAACACAGGTCATTTTCTTTAAGAAACGTCTGGCCAGTCTACTACTCCATTGGAAATACTCCAAGGATCAAAATGATCCATTGCAAAACAGGAAAATCTGAAAGAAGGCAGAGGTGCCAGTGAAGAGGCTACTTCCTTTGCCCAGAAGAGAGGTGATGAGGATCTGAACTGGAGAAAGGTCAGTAGCTGTGAAAAGGAGGGACAGATTCAATAAGTAGGCAGAAAATAAAGCTACATGACTTGGTGAGAATATTTATGCTAATGAAACAGAATCCTAGATATTTCCATCTAACAACATGTTTTGTAAATTTTTTAATTTCAAGAAAGCAACAAAATGAAAACCAGAGGCGTATCTGCATGAAAATAGATATTTGTAAAACAGAAATGAAAGGAAAACCTATTTCTTTCAGGTTGACATTGAAGGAAAACTTCCCTAAGGAGATACCCAATTATGTTTTATTCTGTCCCTCTTAGTCCACGAAATGCTTTAGAAAGGTTTCCCTTGACGTCTCAAGACCTTTAAAAACAGACCTACCAATGGAATGAGAAAGATTGAAAAAAAAAATCCTCAATTAACTAAGTCAGTGAAATTCTGGATCAAAAGTAATTTCAGTATTTTAAGCACCAAATATCTTTTTAACAAGTTAGAGTATCTCTCATGGACCTCCACTGGTTGATATTTTTCACTTACTAGGTGATGCGTTTATTGTAATGGGATTTGAACATAGGAGGAAAAGAAGAAGGCAAATTTGGTCATAAAACCACATTAATTAGTATTATTAAATAAATTGTAAGGCATTCCAAATATTTCGGCTTAACAGAATGGAACAGACTCATCAGAATAGAATGGTCGATTTTTAAACAACACACAAAACAACATTGCTCTGCTGCTTTTTAGCAAGGACAGTGACAATTAGATAGAAATTACTCATAAGATACGTTCCAGAAAATGACTTTTTCCTCTATATCTTTCATAGAGTGATAAAAAATTATAACCAAAAAAAAAAAACAATGAAGCAAGTAACAAATTGGGGAGTGTGGCAATTGGCTGGGAAGAAATGGTCATATTTATTTCCCTCCCTCCCTTTTAATCACGAGCCTTTGCAATGTGACTTTGCAGCTGCTGAATCAAAAGATGGATTCTGTTTCACCTCCCTTTGTGTGTGGTCTGAGTTTGCCACGAGCTTTGACTCACAGAACACAGTGGAAATGACACCATGCCTGTTGGACGCATAGGCGTCAAGGGGCCTTGGCGTGTCTCTTTCTGTAGGAATCCCTTCCAGCCTCGTGTCTACGGGCCTGAGCCAGCCTGAGGGACGATGAAAGACCATGGGCAGTGATGAGCTATCCCAACTCTAGCCTTCCTAGACCAACCAGCTCTGATAACTCACTGAGACCAACTGAGACCAAGAGAGCTGCCCAGATGGAACCAGTCCAAATTGCCAACCTGAAGACTTGAAGAATAAATAAATGGTGGTTGTTTTAAGCTGCTAAGTTTTGGGATGGTTTGTTGCTCAGTAACCAATTCAGTGGTTTGGATGATTTCTTTCTTTAACTACTTTCATCTCCTCTCAGTATCCTACCTCCCAACTACATTTCCTCTCCCATCCTACTTACAGAACGCTGCCGATTTCATTTCCTAGACACTATTCTTATCCCATTACTTCTTGCTCAAAAAACCTTCAGTGGCTCCTGACTGCCCTTCTAATACGATCTCAACAACCTTAATCTGTTATGCAAGGCTTTTCACGATTTCTCCACAACTTAAATGTTGAATCGAAGCTTCTGCTTTTCTTCATTCACCCTGGATTCTGTCAGGACGAGCCACAAGTCCTTGACTGGGAGACACCGCTGGCTGAAGTGTCCATCATTTCTTTAATACACACCTTACGCCACAGCCTAATGGATGGTGTGTTTCTTTTGAAACCGATTGTAAGATAGCTCACGATATTCTCGACATTAAAATATGAAAAGGTAACATGACTGAGAATTGAGGAAAGAGTCCGCATTGTTCCCCACATGGCTCCTAGTCCCTGCCTCTTGTCCCTGTCTAGAACAACCCCCTCTGCTTTATATGCTCCAGGTTTACATATTCAAATCCAATCTCTCTAAAAATATACTCAAATAGTCCATAGAAATCCTTGAGAGTCTTTCTCTTCACTGAGATAAATGGAACCAAGGCTACTTGAACTCCCTGAGAAAGTGGTCAGAACCACTCATAGGCACTCATCACTTCCCACCTGTACTGGCAACTCTTTTTATGTGCTATTAGACTGTCTGCAGGTTGAGGGCAATTCAGCATGTTTTGAATATTTCACATTCTCTTTTTGCCATGCCAACCCAACGTTCTAAGTGCAATGTCTACCAGTGACTGTAACATACATATTTGTTAAGCAAATAACTCAGTGAAAAACAGATTTAACTTCGTAGGTGTGCTAGCTCAAATCACAAGGCGACTTAAAAAGCAGTTATAGAAACTGCCTCTTACCAAGCTCCTCCTGGTAGCTGATACACTAGTGAATATCCCTGCTGTGACTGCCACTCCAGACAGCTTTGCACCCTGCAGACAGGTCAAAGGAGGCCAGACGTACTGTGAACCCATGGTGATCGGGCCTCTCTCCTGCACTCTGAGATCAAAGGAGCCATGCGCACACAGGAAGAGACAGGTGTTATTACGGCAATGTAAACCACCCAAGAGTTTGGTGCAAAACTTTTTTTATTAGCTAAAACTTTTATTAATAAAAATAGATTAAAGCATATTAAGAGTTCAATATTTTAAAGAATCACCCTCAGGAAACAGGCACATGGTGGTTGGTGTTGGCTGTAAAGGTATGCCGTAATTAACGCTACAGTGTCTCAGCCTCACGTCGCTGCCTTGAGGTGGATTTTCCACTTCAGCTCAATACCGCTCCATTCAGTTCACCTTGATTCAATTGATACGTGTTTCCATTCAAGGTAGCATCGGGCTATTGTGGCAAGAATTCAGTCTTTATCTCAGATCTTAGAATTCGTGAACAATGAATATATGTATGTTCCTGTATAACTGAAAAATTGTGCTCTACACTGGAATTTGACACATCATTGTAAAATGACTGTAACTCATTAAAAAAAGTTAAAAAAAAAAAAGGTCTTAGAACTCGTAGACTTCAACACCAACTACTTTCTTCTGATGTTTGGCAATTTACCTAATCTCTCCACACCTTAATTTCTTCATCTGCAAAAGGGGATAATATTAGGCACTTCATTATAGATACAAAGCCCCCAGGACAAGGATCATGTCATCTTCCTCCTACTCCTTTAATTCCTGTCAGTTCAATTTGACTTAATCTAACAAACATCAAACTATTTATCAACTACAATGATGGGACATCACAGTGAATTATGATAGCATCGTTGCAAATGTGGACTTCTGAGAAGTCTCTGTAAGTCAAAAGTTTATGCCTAGGAAAATATGGCTAATTTGCTTAAGCAAGGAAAGCGACTGTAATGGGCAGTGACACAGATATATGTAGTATGGAATACAGAGTGAAAGGAGATTTGGGCCTCCCCTGCCTACCAACACAGGAAGGCCTTCAGAAGACTCACAAAAAGCCATCAGAGGGTGGCAAGTCCTTGAAACTTCCCAGTTCCAGTGATGGGTTCTGACTTGACAAGAGATATTAGAAAGTTTTCAATCAGCTCTGAATGTTAGTACAGGTAGAACCTTCCCTCACTTGGGAGTTTAGTTGCTCCTAAGCATGGATTACACTTCTGGCATATTATAAATAATTTATCACATTGATGTATAACCCATTCTCCTGACTTTTGATTACAAGGCACAAGGAATTTGCACATGGGTAACAGTATTCTAGACAGAATATGTTACGAACTTATAACACCCAGTCCCCAAATCTCAGCAGGTAAACACATGAAGTTTATTATTTGCTCCTGCAAAGTCTGTTATATGCCAGGTGACTCTCCCAGGCGGCTGTCCTCCATGGAATGACTCAAAGATCCAGGCTGCTCTGGTTCTGACATCTCAACAAACGGCCACCGTGTTTTCCACTCAAGCCAAGATGAGAAAGACTGCAAAATTGTGGAAGGGTTTACTCCACCTCCACTTAGGAGGAACACATGTCACTTCCGCCTATACTGCATTGGCCATAATTAGTCATGTGGCCCTGCCTTACTTCAAGGAAACTGGGTAAGATTGTGCCAGGAAAAAAAAAAAAAGAATGACTAGATATTGGAGCTTTACTAGTGTCTAATCCGGTAGGAAGATCACAAAGGAAAGCCTGATGTTTCCTCTGTGAATATTTGGGGTCCTGGTACCCTCTGCTTCCCAACAAAGATGAATAAGCCTCCTTGAATTTTAGGAAGGCAGTAGTCTCCCATAATCAGTTCTGTGGACTTGACCTTAATGGAAGGCAGGGGGTATCTAAGCATTGCAAGGGTGGATTGTACTGGACCTCTCTTTTGTCCCACTGAATTCTGTTCAGCCCAACTTCTTTCTCTAGCCCCTGCTGCAGGAACTAGTCTCACACACACTCTGATCAGCTTTCCACAGAAGCAACCTCACTTCGGGTCTGTGTTCGTGCCCTGGGATTCTCTGGTGCTGCAGCGTGAGACATGTGTAGGATCCCACTCAGAACCAGAAATGTGAATGAATGAACAGATTAGGAGAAGAATTAATGAATCCCCCTTCCATCCCCTAAGCAGGTAAACCCAGATGCACTTCATAAGGCTTCTCAGAAAGTCCCATGGGATGAGCAGCAGTCACTGAGTACCCGGCGTGATCACATGTCCCTGTCTCACTTTTCCACCTTTTCTGTTTCATTCACTCTGCCTGTCCTCACCTTTGCTTTCTCATATTACAGGGCGGGGTGGGGGGAGTTGAGCTAAGACTGAGTATAACAGGACAATTTTTTAAAGAAACCTTTTAAAAAAATATACAACCTGAAGGATGTTAAGATATTGTGGTAATCATTTCACAATATGCGTAACTCAAGTCATTATGCAGTACATCTTAAATTTCTACCGTGTTGTCTGTCAATTACACCTCAATAAAACTGGGGAAAGTCATTTATTTTTTTAAAAAGATCAGAGTCTGAGGGTGGAAGAGTTAAACCTGGAGAAAGAAAGAGGCACAGAGGATTCAAGGCTGGGGTCTCTTGGGGAAGGGTGGGTTGAGCCAGGAAAGTTCCTCAGAAAAGTACAAACAAAAGTACAAAATACAAACAAAAGACCCATAATATTGGTTTTGACCACAAATGTAACCCGTTGAAGGTGAGAACAAATAAGAAAACTTGATCTGGAAAGAGAGTAAATAGCAAAGACAAAATATCCCTAAGTTAGCCATTCTGGTAGGAGGGGAAGGTCTCGGGCAACTTCAATCCGAGTCTCGTTCTGCCTGACCCAGGGTGGCCTGGCCACTTCATGGTGATGCTGAGGTCCTGGGGCCCCACGTATCTATTGAGCCTGGATCCCAAAGTCCCTCCTCTGGGAGAAAAACAAACAAAAAAACACTGCCTCAGCTTTTTGGTTCTTCATTGTAGCAGTTCGGTTCAGCCTCTACCACCCTAACCCTGAACCAAGTCAGGACCCAGAGGATGAGGCCAGCGCCGGGGAGACATCAGGCCAGTCCTCTCCTATCGCATCTTCCACAATTACAAATGATTCTGCACGCTGAACAGGGCTTTGTATATTCCACGACTGCCCAACAGCTGTATAATCGATGTCGCTGAAGGTCCGGGCGCTGCTCGGAGCGCAGCACTAATGTCCACGGTGAGCTGCAAATGTGAGCAAGAAGGGCCCTGCCTGCATCGTAATTGGTATTATTACTGGAGTGAACGGGGAAGCCACGTATGGATGAATGGGTGGGGCTGTGACAGGGCGCAGCGTGTGTTTTCTCTCGTCGGCGCCGGTCTGTCCATCACCCAGCCAGCGGAGGTGGAGGGAGAGGTGCCCAGCGGGAGTCTAGCCGGGAGAGAGGGGTGCTGTTTCTCCGCTGCTCTCCATCAGCTCTTGCGGCTCCCGCTCTGTCCGTGCCCACGCTTATTAATTGCAACAAAGTATATCACACATATCCCTTTCCTGAAAAATAATCTGTTCCCACAGGGTGGAAGGGTGAGACTCAGGTGAAGGGGGTGGGCTGAGGGGAGAGAGGGAAGAGAAACACTTCAGGTTAATTGGAGCTGAGAATATAAAATACTCGTCTTAAAGTGTGTGCTTCAGCTCTGAGAAGGAAAGTGTCGCGATCATAATGTTTTCTGTGCGGGATTCAACACAGCATGGGTGTTTTAAAACAAGCGGTAATCATTTCTCATGGAGAAATTATAAGCTGCAGCTCCAGGCTCAGGACAAACGCCCGGGAGACTCAGGGTCCCCTTCTCCGGGGAGACACAAGGAGACACACGGTCGTTAGCGGCTGAGTCCCTTGAACCAAATGGCAGAGTTAGTGACGGGGAGAATTACATAGTTTAATCTGCTCAGTGCTTTATCCATGCAGAGACAAATGACACAGAATTCTTTGAGATTTCTGAAAAGTAGGAGGGAATAAATTTTGATTTGGAAAATCAAACTGGCTGGCTTCTGAAGGGAGGGCAAAGCAAACTGGTCAACTTTGCAATCCGGAAATAACACAGCATGGCTACAATGGTGTATTTGGCAAAGCTGGCTGCCCTCTTTCTTTTAAAGGCGAGACCTTCTGAGCCTGATGCAAAAACCCCTCTGCCCCGTTAGACAGCGCTCTGCTTTGCTTGCTCTCGCCCTGGGTACATCCATGTGGCATCTGCATCATGGTTAGGTCTCTATTTAAAGATTCCTTTTTACCAGCAATAATTTCTCTAAAGTAATAAACAATGCACTGTATCACACCAAGTTAAAAATTCTGAGACATAAATGCAGGGAAATTAGTTACAATTATTCACACAGTTCTTCAAAATGGTAGCACAGGAGAAGAAAGAAGGGTCCCTCTCACCCTTTTTTTGAAGACCATCTTTGTTTACTTCATTCCCAAGTATTAAGAGATTGCAGGAACCATTTGCATAGGGTAACTAACATATACCACATCATTTGCACGTCTGCAAGTACACGTGAGTAACCGTAATTACACGTGACACCAATTACTCTATTACTTTGTATTAAATTATAATGGAAAATTCCACTAGAGAATTGAAGCCTAATTGCATCTTAATTTGCATAATTTTGCATATTAATTACATCTCAGATGAATAATAAATTTCAGCAGATTTTTAATTTATGCATAGACACAAAAACAAGTGGAGAAATAATTTCGAAAAAAAAAATACCAGCAACTATTACTTAGGGCATTCAACTAATTTTGCTTAGTTTAGCAAAACAAAACTTGGTTTGTTTAATATAGCATCTTTAGGCTGATTGCTGTTTATTGCACAATATGTCAGTCTTGAAACATAGGTGCAGACATGGCTTTTCTTAATAAAAAAAGTGTTCAATGATAGCATTTTAGTTTTGGGATTTTACATTTGGATAAAACTGTCTTGAGGATAACATCTTTTCGTTGGAAATATCTTTAATTTGTGATACATTTTTATTGAGGCTTAATTTCTGTTGCAGTTATTTTAAATGCAAGGGATGATGAAAAATAGAATGTAAAAATATTGGTGGAAGAGATCACTAATAAAATACACCAAATGCTTTCTAATTTTGAGTCTACGGTGAAGTCGCCCAAGATTTAGTGATTTTGCATGAACAGTTCAGAGGGAGAAATTCCACACATTTCTGTTTGACCGTGTATAATGATTTAGAGGAATAGCTTTTAAAGAGGACTGTTATTTTTCTAATTGTCTTCTTTGTTTTTCCTTGCCTGCACAGTAAACAGTAACAATTCCTGACTGCTTGAGACCTTGTTTTTCAACGTAGTCACCATTGCTTTGGATTTATCAAACAAACAGAAGGTTTATTTCTCGGAGATAATTAATGTATTTTAGTTACATAGCTGTATCTAGGTTGACAGTCATAAAAAAAAAAAAAAGAAATCCCGACTTAGTGTTCCTCAAATGACAGTATGTAACTGAAAATTCATCTCATCCACCTCGTGTCTAAACCCAAGACTTCGTGCTTTCTACCTGCTGCCGCTGTTGGAGGCAGGGGAAGCCTTAGCTCTGCCTCCACTAAGTCTAATACTGTGATCATTTGCCAAATGATACAAATGAAGAGGATGACAACGTCCTAATAAATCAGGAAACTGTCAAGATTAATAATCTCAGCCGTCATCTGTTTTCCTACTGGCATCAAATATTTCCCAGTTTGTTTTGTAGTTCTCACCGTGCAGAAACCGGACTTGTGCGCGCCTGGTGCCATGCGACCTCCAAGAGGCCATTCTCCATGTCTTTTATCACATGAATCTGGATTCCGCAACTGCAAGGGCTCCAGGGGCTGAAAGCAAGAATCCTCTACGACACATAACCCCCTCTCCTCTTACTGATCACTGCTGTTATGTGCTTTCTGATAGATGACACTTTGAGCCAAGAGTTTGAAAATGGCTCTGTTTCCTTATATCTTAATATTTTCTGTTTATATCAAAGTTTGCCTGGTTCTTAGACAAACTGAGACCAACGGAAAAATAAAGACCAGCCAGCGCTTTCTTTATTATGTGAATTTCTAATAAAAGCTCAATGCTGGTCTTGGTTTTTGTTAACCAGGTTACAGTCCTAGGAACACCTTTGGTTATTTGAATGTTTAAAAGTTGAAATTCTTCAGCTGTCAAAAACAGAACTGCACTGATGACGGCATCTGTCCCTTCACTTTTTTGTTCAATCCTTTTGACCAGGTCCTTACATTCAAGAGAGATTTGAACTGAATGAATTCCTCAAAAGACCTAATTCTTCCAACATTTAAGCAATGGTTCCCTCTTGTGGCGATATTTGGGTACTGCGGTTTGAGAAGGGGGAGTAAAAATCTCTTGCAATGTTAAAACATACATACAATATTAATCTACTTGCAGATTGTATTTGGAGTCCTTCCCAGGTCTCCTAGGCCTTTCTTACCTATTTCCAGCCGGGTGAAAGTTTTGAAATTTCCTGTGAGAGAGCGGCAAGCAGCCGAATGCTTATTATTGGCAGTATTTGGGGGGAAACCAAAACAAAAAAACAAAAACAAAAACACAACAGCTACTCTTCTTTGGGGAATACTGTCCAGATTTTAGGACAATTTTCAAGATGATAATGTTGGAGGGAAAAAGGGCAGTCTAGGCTTTCATTGAAGCCTTTGGTAATTTATTTACTTACCTATTTTTTATTATTTATTTGTATTGATTGTCTCCTGAAGGAATATTACAAGTGTAGAATGAAATCTAGACTTTGTTCTTTCAGGCGTTTTATCCTCAAGGACCATCTGGGGTCGGGGGCAGAATCTCACACTTAACCAAGTGCTCAAATATGATCTTTCCAAGCACCTTTGATGGATGCTCTCAAAGACTTATTTTGAGTCAGATTTCCCCGGGGGCCACCATCGTACCTTCTCCAAATTACTGTGATACGGAGCATTCTTCTGATACAGCAACTGTAACAGCCCACTAATGCCTTCTTTCTGTGTTAAGCTATGTTCAGAACGGCGACAGCCAAGAGATGTCCCCTGAGCAGATTTTTTTCCTTAAGATCATGTTTAATGCAAAAGTAAAGCGTCGTTAGTAAGAGAGATAAAAGGCTGCCCTGTGGTCCTAGGACCGTAAGTCTCGCGGAAGGCAGGCAGTCATCCACGCAAGATGGGTGTGATGTTTTGTAGTGCATTGCAAATCCCAAGTGACAAGAATGCCGTCATTTCAATTCTTCTCCAAAGATCCCGTTTAAAGAGTAGAAGCACTCATATTTGCCCAGGCATTCTCAAGTCACAATTCTTTATTCATCATAGTGTTTACTTATTTTGAAGTTTCATGAGGGGGAACTGAGGCTCAGGATGAAAATGGACCTTTTTTGCAGGTAGGAAGTAAACTAGTTTCCGAGAAGCCAAAGCCTAGAGATCATGAAACTACTAACAACGTGTTACTCACTCCTCTGATTCCAAGTGAACTCTTCCCACATCCCCACCCCCTACCCAGACCCCCAGGCCCAGACACCAGGTTACAAGTCTCTTCCCTTCAGTGCCAAGGCAGCAGGACATCACTGGTCACCTCTGGTATTTTACCGACCCGCCCCATCTTGTGTCGAAGTGCACAGCCATTTCATTTTTAACTGCACACCTGCCATGTGAGGCATAGGAAGAATCACATGACAGAGGAAGATTATGCATCAAGAAGTAGGACTGGCATCCACTTATGTTTTACCCCAAATTCCAAAACTGAAAAAAAAAAAGACTTTCTTTCTTCAAATAGTAAACTTTAAAAAAGAAAAAAAAAAGAGGACACTATGAACTCATCTACAAAACAGAAACAGACTCACAGTCATAGTAAACAATTTTATGGTAACCAGGCAAGAGGGGGTGGGAAGGGATAAATTTGGGAGTTTGAGATTTGCAAAGGTTAACTACTATATGTAAAAATAGATTTAAAAAAATGTCTTCTGTAGAGCACAGGAAACTATATTCAATATCTGGTAATAACTTTTAATGAAAAAGAATACGAAAACGAATATATGTGTGTATATGCATGACTGGGACACTGTGCTGTGCACCAGAAATTGACACATTGTAACTGACTGTACTTCAGTTGAAAACAAAAGAAAGCTTCAGTTTCCCATGGTGGTTCTCGGCTCTCTTCCCTGGGGTCGGAAGGTGCCCCTTCTCCACTCCCTTTGTCCAGCTCCCAGGTCCCGTGTGAGTCAGTCCCCTAGGGAGTTGGTGCCCAAACAGTTACCCAGGATTGCTTTCTCTAGACTTTTCTTTCTGCTTTTTGGTTCACTACAGTACAAAATTAAAGGAAATACCGTGACAAGCTCCCCCTATAAATGCAAAACTTTATTAGCATCTTGTAGATATATTTTTTAAAATCACCATCAACTGGTCTTTATAGGATATGTTCGCTCAGACTCTTAATCTCCCCCATACTTGCTCCCTCTCTCTGTTTCTCTCTCTGAGATTAGCAGTGTAACTCATTAGCACAGGAAAGATACAAAATAAAACTCCAGTTGGTCCCACATCTTCTTTCTCTTAGGAGAACCCACAGGCCCTTGAAAGTCTGCAAAGCAAATAAGGGAGCAGCGGGAACTAGAACCCAGAGATACCCAGATTGTAGATTTAAAGGTCCAGTAAAATGTCAAACAAAACATTCAAGATTGGGAGCTAAGGTATATTTTCCAGTTTCTCATTTTGCCAAAGAAGTTTTCAAAAAGTGGAAAATAACCACATATTCTAACCGTCATTTATACCTTATAAATGAGGAGGTAGAATATAATCTCCAAAAATAAAAAGGACATCGTTTTATGTCAGCTATATTTAGCTGCAGAAAACAGTCACTCCACTGTCCTTATTTTTCTGCTGTACATGTTCATCAGGTAACTCAGGTAAACGCCGTCTAGGGTAGCACTTAGCTGGTCCACAGACCAGGACCTGGGACTCGCAAGCGAGCCTGCTTTGCTCCTGGGGACCTGGTCAAGTGCCACCTCTTCCGAGTGGCCCCCTTATCCCCTCATATCAGAGCTTTGCTTTATTTACATCATTTTCGTTCGAGTTTGATTGGTATTTAACTTCCCTCCATCTCCAGATTGTGAACATCTTGAGATCAGGAATTCCTATAACGTGAGCATTTTTTAAGCAGCACTCCATAAATTTCAACTGGCCAAATGAACCCAAAGGTAAAAGGAAATGGTATGATTTATGCAAGCGCTGATTTCTCCTCCTAAAGACTAATAATTCCTCGCAGGCACCGAGAAGGGTGAGGAATGCTAGGAGGGAGACTAGATCGCAGTCACACGTGCGCGCGACAAGGGCAGGTGCCCAGGAAGATGTGAATTTCCAAGCTGTTCTCTCTGGGTTCAACTCTCAAATCAGCCCATCACCACATATACAGGTACGTGGCAGGAGGTCCATGGTGGGATATGCAGACATCTGTACAGACATGTATGTATCTACATTACAAAGAGCGAGAGATCAGAATTTTCTGGACCCTTGCCCTAATTAGGACCACAACTTGTTGTTTAGCAATGGGGAGGAAATACAAATTTCTTACTGGTCTTGCTCTTTGCCGACCACTTCTATTTTTCAAATTCTCTTTGGTGAACTTGACACCTGATGGCCAGGGTTCAGGGGCGTGTGTTTCTTTAGAGTTAGAGAGACTTTTGGAAATGATCTGTCTCAATCTTCCAAACGTATGAAGAGGAAATTGAGACACAGAGAGCAAAATGAACCAGTCCTCTGACCCCCCAGACAGTGCTTTTCCCACTGAAATCTCTGCATGGACGAAAGGGGAAACAAATCATGTGGCAATTTGTGCTCTTTAAAAGAGAATTTTTAGAGGCAATCTCATTACTTTTATATTGCATTAAGAAAGGGAGACGGGAAGGAAGAGCAAAGCTACCGAAATCAGCCAGGTGAACGCTACAGAAAACCTGGATTTCATCCCCAGTCACAGCCTGGGGGGTCAGACCTGAACCCGGGGGAGACTCCAGGATGGAACCATTCTTGGCAGAAACCGCGTTTTGGGTGAGTAAGCCGCCCACTAGCCTTTTTTTTCCCCCCTCCCATCTTCTAGATAAAAATGAGTGTTTAAAAACTGTGCTAAAATTTTCAAAAACACCTTAAAAAGATTCCATTACTTAAAGTGATTTGGATAATTGTGTTCAATGGTAGCCATTATTTAAAAATATAATTAGTTGCTGAACTCAGAGAAGGAGGGAAATTTCTGCAGGTGTTTCTCATTATTTGCTATGCATACAAAATATCTGCATAAATTACCATTATTATTCCAATGTATACTAAGAGACAATAAAGCATTAGCAAGCAAAGAAGAACGCTGTTGACCTCCAGGCTGGGAGAGAGGCCTGGATTGGCGGTAATAGTGAGCTGGCCTTCAGAGCTATCGCTGCACATGTGCGGCGGCATTCAGGATTGAAAGAAACAATTTTGCACCTGTAACAATATTACATATGGAACGCAACTCCATCAGAAAGATATTGAAAATGGAGGGGAGGGGCGGGGAGAAACAGCCACCAAACAATGTGAAAAGGAACAGAGGATACTCTAATTGTTTCCAAAGCTTTAAACATACTTTAGGTGGGTGTTGGGAATACTTTGCATCAAAAGCCCCCACAGAACACACAAGTGAGGTGTTGTGGTGTTGTTTTTTTTTTAAGTATGTGGTGCATTTCATGTTTTTCTTATATGATATTTTTAGAGTTTGAGAGCAGTGTCATTGTCAGCTGGGTCCAACGGAACGTCCTGGGATGGTGGGAACGTTCTCCATCAGCACAAGTCTACACCAACAGCCACGTGTGGCCGTAGAGCACTGAAAATGCAGGCAGTGCAATTAAGGGGCTGATTTTTTTTAGGTTTAATTTTTGTTCATTTAAATTTGAATAACCACACATGGTTCGTGGCTGTGGAATGGCTCCTCACAGGACAACTTAATTTCATTGAGTCGTCCTTTTCAGTAAAAATAATAACTAATATCTGAGTACTTTACCATAGACCAGGCACTGGGCTAGACATCGCCTCATTTAATTACCACAACAAGTCTATGAGGTCGGTACTACTGTGGTTGAGGAGACTGGGGTCCATAGACATTAAGTGACTTATCTTGAAGTCACTAGACTTGCATGTATAAGGAGTCAGGATGTAATTTAGAGTCTAACTTTGGATTCTTCCCTGTTGAACTCTTGCTTAGGAAGCATCAAGAGACAGGCTACTGAATTCACACTGCTTGTCTGCAATGAATCAAGTTCTGTGGGTATATAACATGAGACCAAATGATGAATGAATGATACAGAGATGTATCACTCGGATGGCAAAGATTATCCAGCAATCAAGCCAGTTCATGATGTTGACAAGGTGGAAACCCAGAGCTCAAACACTCGAGTCAGTGGTTTGCAAGCCAAGAACCAAGGTCATAGAAAACCGAGTGCCTCAAACAGGATGTCCCATGATAAACACGCATAAAATGGTGAATTCACATCCTCCAGGAAAACTCAATAGAGCAAGCAAGAAGGAAACGTGGAAGATGTGTTGGGGTCTTGATCTTTTGCCAGCAAAGCGCAGATGGAAAACACTAACTGGCAGATGAGGACAAGTCACTGACCGTTTGACCCATAGCTCTGCTTTCCGTCCATCACCTTTGCTTCGTAGGAGCAACGCTCCACCAGTGTTCCCCAGCCTCTCGTCACTCAGGAGTTCACAAACCTCCTCACGCTTAAGGCTCATCCAGAAAGAGATGATGCTAAGAAGTTAGTCAAAGGGAGTCAAGCGGACAGAAAGTCGGTTCAACTTGTTTTTGTCGCTCTTGCACTGCGGTGCGCGTTAACAAAAACCGAGGTGGAGTCTTGCAGCAGTCTTAGAATTCATGTAGTCTTCTTGGGGGTCTGACACATCTAGGTATATTTTGACTAGGCATGTAGATGTTTAAGACCCCTTTGGACTAGAGGGGTCTAGAACATAGGAGAAAACCTTTTTTCCTCCTTAACTGTATGCTAGGCATTTTGCACATCTAAGAAAGGTAAAACTGTTCCCACTGAAATCCACAGTTTAAGTCACTAACCCCAGACCACATTGCTAGTGGGTTAGAAAGCTGGAATTTGAACTCAGATCCACTGAGTTCTCCAAATTGGCACTCTCTTTACTACTGTGACCTGCTCCTCCCTGCCATGCAGTAAGATCTGTGACCCTGGCTTGAAATTTTGGATATAATCTAGTCTCAGTTTTGACGGTCAACGCAACCAGAGCTTCCAAGATACAAGTCAGTTCATCAGCCTTGCGTAACAACACTTCCCCAAAATTTGGCTGATTCTGTTCCAACTAAATGAGATGCCACACTCTGTATTTCTACCCACAAAACTCCCCAAATTTCTCATTTTTCACAGTAACTTAATTTTACAGCTCACACATCCCACTTCCTCATAAGAACAGAGTGAATGACCCCTACCTGGATGCCCCCGGCCTTTCCTCTGTTTTTGCACCTGTTTGGTCATTTGTTTTGGCACCGATGTCCTCCACGCTGCCACCCAAAGGCATGTCCTGTCCTTGTTCCTTTCTGGGTCTTCAGTAACTGAGAAAGTGCCTGCACACAGTGAGTGCTTTAATATGCCTTGAATTGAACCCAAGCAGCAAGCTCACATAAACTCTAGCCAAATACCAATTAAGCCAAGATATCCCTTCATTTCACGTTGACAATATTGAGTGAGCTAGCCGTAACAGTGATATCTTCATGATTGTATTTACATATCACCTTGTAACTGTTTGCTTCTGACCCTGTGTCCCCACAAGACTGTGAGCTCTTTAAACAGACTATCTTTTTTAAATCAATGTAGCATGTATGTTGAGAGCACAGACTGGAGCCAACAGCCTCAGGAGTCCCAAGCCCCCACACCTCCCTCTTCGAGCTTGCTGATTGACTTTCCCTGGGTCTCAATTCATAAAGGTGACGGAGTGCTGACATGGAGAGGTTGATGCCTCTGAAAGAAACGAGAGGTGTGGCACACCCATCAGGGCCACAGGGGAAGCACCAGATTCAGGAGGTAGAAGAGGAGGGAGAGGAAAACCTAGATCAGAGCTCCGATCTGGGTTTCTGCGGGAAAAGCAGGACAGAATAAACATGTTAGGACTGGCTAATCTGAAGAATCCCAGTAGCTTTCAAGCTATGGGGATAGTCTCTGGTTACCTGATACCTGGCCCTGGAATGATGTGGGAGGGGGCAGTAAGAGGGGCTTGAGGTGTAAAGTTAGAGAAATAGGGGAGTGGAGAGGAGAGACTTGATTGGTTGGTTTGTATATGACAGACTTGCTCCTGGCTGAGCCCTTTGCTCTCTCTGAGAATCAACTAGCCAAGGAGGGGTGGCAAGATTTTCAAGATGTCAAAATACCATAAGATACAGAAAATTTAAAAAAAAGAACATGATTAACACAGTGACTCAACCTCTTTGCCTCACGTTCCTTATCTGCAGAAGGGGAATAATAATAATACAACATCATAGGGTTAGAATGAGGATTTCTATATCATACGGAACAGTGTGCGATATATAGGAGATACGATGTAAAAATGAGCAATGATATTTGTCACTACAGCCCCTCTCACAACACCTCCCACAGTGTAGGAGGTGCCCAAAAAGGACCAAATGAATGAACGAGTGAGTAACGAAGTGAAGAAGTTCCCATGATTGTGTGCCGTAATGTTAAGCAACCTGCATTCACAATTCCTTAGGACAAAAAAGGAATCCATGGACAGAAGTAGCAGCCGAGAAGAGGGATGGGTCAAATCTAGAGAAGGAGTAAGATTCTCAGCAACCAGAGGCTCTGCTGCCGTTTTTCTGTAGCTCATCCCTTAGTCCATCCATCTCTGTCTCCGTATTTAAGGCAGGCATTTGTCTTTCAGGCTCCTTTTGGCAGTCATCCTAGGAAACATAAACTTCCCCATCCATAACCCAGTGAAGTCTAGCTGGACTCGGTGCCACTCCTCTCAGTCCCAATTGAAAGAAGAAAATTTGCATCTTCAGGCATCAGCAGGAAGATACAACTGATGAATAAGTGTGCATTAAGTCCCTAAATAGACTTTTCCCCTCTATTATCTGCATACAGCATCTGTCTAATGGAAAATGAAGCAGGAACATCCATCTCTTTCAACAGCCATGAAAATTCAATGGGATCCAATGAACTCTCCTTGTTCGCCACTTAGGATCTACTACCATGCCCCACTTCTAATGAAGCTGAGATCTCAGACACATAGACATTTAGAATCGGGGGACTGGGTGGCGTTTAATCTACCCCCCAGATTTCCAATGAAGGAAACAGATTCCATTGTCCCATCTGCCATCTCTTGTGAACAATACTGGGAAAAGGACTCATTTGTGAATATTTAGGACACCCAGAATAATATCTCGTTTTTGTAAATCAGCACTTAGCTGATGAATGCAGACATTTTACAAATATTGATACAAGAAACTTGTTCAGTGAACTTGGAAAAGTCCACCTAATGTATCCTTGATGTCAAAAGCATGGAAGAAATAATTCATGTTAAAACGTGGATAAGTAAGTAATTCTCTTGTCCACAGGTGTAAATAGTTGCATTGGATAGCTTTGTGACTTTGTGCAAATTATTTAAACACTCGTAGGCTCTGTTTTCTTGTCTGTAAAATGAGGGCATTAAACCAGATATTCAAGATCTAACATTTCCTGGTTTGATGGGAGGGTTTATACTCGAGCTTTATGGTACTAATTACCTACAGGGCACTTTACTGAGTCTGAGTGTCAATGCCATTTCACACCAGACCCAGTGTAGAATTAAGCAGACCACATGATAACCTCATAAATACACTCCTTATGCATTTATCATCTCCTTGAATCTTCTGAGGCTATTTCCTATAACAAGAGGTCCAATTTAAAAATGAACTGAGTCAAAGGTCTTTATATAGCATTCATTTCAACACAGTTGAAATAGGAAATGTTAGCTATTTAATTAGCCAGGTTCATAATTTAGTTTGTAAACTCAGAGACCATATCTAGGTTTTACATAATATTGATTACATTTCTATCAGGGCTCATTAAAGGATAATAATTTAAAAATCACTTTTAAGTGTTAGCTTTTTGTAGGTAATTTCCTTTCCATATGAATGCTTCATATTTTAATATATCATCCTTTTCTCCTATTTATTTATTGATTTTTGCTCTAGAAAACCCGTGAGGATTAATCTTGAAATGATGACAGAATTAATGGAAATCTAAATGCAAGTGTAATCTTATTGGAATTTCGTTTTTGATGACATAATAATAGGCTTATATAGCACCTTTCATCTATGGACCTCTAAGCACTTTACAAACATTAGTTAATTCGCACAACAATCCTGTGAGGTTGGCAATTATAATCAGCCCCATTATGTAAATCAGGAAAGTTCAGGGAGGTTAAGTTCCTCAGGCAAATCCAGCATCAGACCACAAGCTTTCAGATCCTTAGCGCTGCATACCCAGAAAGGCTTGCGGAAAGTCCACCATTTTTGGTAGCTGCAACGAAGAGGTCTCTTTTCAAAAGAAACAAGGTCCCATAGAGAGCCTTATTTTGTCAGCTTTTGGTTTCCCACATGGGACGTGAAAGAGCTAGAAAGCAGGGCAGGCAGAGGGGAGCTTGCCTTGAAACGTGAAGGGAGCTTACTGGCACGCCTTTCCTCACCAGCATAAGACTCCAGGCAGAAGACTATGTGATACCCATTTATGCATCAGCAACATTTGAAGGAAAAAATATTGACCCAAATACTAGTGTGAGCATTATTTACAATAGCAGAAAATCTTTATTTAGTGTTTATTGATTAATGGACCTTATATTAGGTGTTTTATATACGTTACCTCACTTAATCCTTATGATAACCTAAGTGTATTAGTTAGCCATTGCTGTGTAACAGAGTGCCCTAAAACTTAGTGACTTTGAAATGCATTTATTCTTATGGTAAGTCTATTTTTAGTTTTTTAAGGAACCTCCATACTGTCCTCCATAGTGATTACACCAATTTACATTCCCACCAACAAAGCCATCAATCCCATTCCTGGGCATATATCCTAAAGGAACTCTATCAAAAAGATACATGCACCCCCAATGTTCGTAGCAGCACTATTTACAATAGCCAAGACATGGAAGCAACCTAAATGTCCATCAACAGATGACTGGATAAAAAAGATGTGGTATATAGATAGATAGATAGATCTATAGACATAGTGAAATACTACTCAGCCGTAAAAAAGAATGAAATTATGCCATTTGCAGCAACATGGATGGACCTAGAGATTGTCGTACTAAGTGAAGTTAGTCAGACAGAAAAAGACAAATATCCTATAATTTGACTTCTATGTGGAATCTGAAAAAAAAGATGCAAATTTTATTTGCAAACCAGAAATAGACTCATGGATGTAGAAAGCAAACTGTGGTTATGCAGGGGCAGGGAGGGATAAATTAGGAGTTTGGGATTAACAGATACACTTTACTATATATAAAATGGATGAACAGCAAGGACCTACTATATAGCACAGGAAACTGTATTCAATTTCTTGTTATAAGCTGTAATGGAAAAGAATCTGAAAATGTATATATATATATGAAAGCATGTATATGTATGTATATGTATACATGAAAACATATGTGTGTGTGTGTGTGTGTACGTGTGTGAACCAATTTGTTTTGCTGTACACCTGACATTGTAAATTGACTGCACTTCAATAAAATATAAGAATTAAAAAACGCATTTATTCTTGCTCATGCATCTGTGGTCAGCTGGAGGTTGGTCGTATAGGCTGCAGGTTGGAGCCAGGTCTGTTGCATCAGCCTCTCCTCCTTAGCCAGTAGGAGAGCCAAAGCGTGTGTTGCTTACAGCAAGCACACTTTCCACTGTTAACACGTGCTGTCTGTTGATACTCCATCAGCCTATGCAAGTCACACAGCGGAGCTCAAAGCCAAATTGTGGTGAAGTACCCTGTGCCCAGCGTGAGGTCAGTCCAGCCAAGCACATCAATGGGCTGGGAAAGTTTATTCCCTCTGTGAAGGTGCTGGGGAAGGGTGACTATTCTTGAGTTATTACTAACCTACCTTAGTACTTATTCTTGTTCCCATTTCACATCCAAGAAAGTAGGCTGCAAGCAGGAAAAACTTAGGAGTTTGAATTTCTGTATTTCTCCCAACCCCTGCTCCCCTGGCTGTATCTTTAAGCACCAGGTATGTTATAGGCTACTTTCTCACCCCTCAGATCATCCCCTCAGAAGTGATGAAGACACACCTTGTCCTCCTCTCTGGAGACCGATGATGATTTAAATTATAGGGCCATGGACTGCTCCATTCTGGTTATGGCTTACGCGGGGGCTAAATAGCCCTTTCTAATTCTGTGCCTACAGTTCCCCATGGGACCAGAAGCACGGAGCCCTCCTCATTCCTCCATCACTAGTGCATTTAAGCCATTAAACCATCCTGCTGCATTTCAAAGAAGGATGCAGACAGTTCACAGAAAGCATCCTTTAGCTTTGGGAATGTATGAATTAATCATTGCAGCTAACTAGACACGGAGTTCACCAAAGGTCTCTGACCTCCTCGAGATAAATATTAAATATATCCAACTTACTCAGTCGAAGTGATGCAAATTACCCACAGTCCCAGGGTCAAGGATCTGAGAAGCGATAAGAAGTTCAAATAAATCAGATTACGAGGTCAGGCAGGAATTTTATTACCGGTGTGAATATCACACATCGTCCACACACGGCTGTCTCCTGCCAGTCCCAGCAGGGACACGGGAGTGTGCGATGGGCTGGTTCAAACCCTGGACTTTCATTGGCTGATCTTGCAGCTCAATTTGCAGACTGCAAAATGACGGTGACCACAGGAAAAGAGAAAGATGGGCAACTTTATTAGGGTATGTCTACCAGTTTGAAAGGAGCTAATGGTATTTAACATCCGTGAAAAGTATGAAACAGATTGAAGCTGCAACCTTCCAATGTTTGCTTTTCAGATTCCATTTTGCAGAGTGCAAGGATTCCCTGGCAGGGCTACAGGACCAGCTGTGGGAGAAAAAAGAGACACAGAGGTACAGTGCCCTTGGCCTCCCCTTACTCTACTGGAGCAGCTGCATTTTTATCTGCTTTATCAATTGCACACCATGTACGATTCCATTTGAATAAAAGCATTCTGCTGCTTAAAAATGGTTGAAAGCCATTGGTTTGGATAGTGTCTTCCTCTGCCGTAATATTAATTTTTCTACACCCAAGAACAAGAGCTTCTCTTGAACATGCTTTTAACATCTATTTAACTCTGGCTCTTTACATATCAGCAAAGAATGGGATTATCTTTGCCATGTTGTAGCCTTTTTTTTCCCCAAAAAACATGCCCCATTTTACTTTGATGGCTTTCATCGTTTCGTTCTCTTCCCCGTATGTTCAGCCTCAAATTGCTATTTTACTCCTAGCCTAGGGACAGGCATGTTGGATACCATTTCAAATGAGTCATCTAACTGGAGACTGGAGAGGAAAACAATGTGGTCTCTCAGGTCGAGGAACGGTTGTGTTTCACTTAATTTATGCAAAGCCTTCTGTATGACACTCCCCACAGGGTTTCCTTTGGAAGCCTGATCACTCCCTTTCAAGACTGTGGCTTTTCCCGGAGTACCCCGGAAGGACGGGCTTACCCCAAAGGGCTCTTTCCAGTCAATTCCACTTCCCGTCTCTTTTTTTTCTGAGTGTCACATACGGATGAGCAGAGACCACAGGCACACACAGGCTGCTCCCAGCAAGCCAGAGCAGCTTTGTGTCTATTTATGTGGGTACATGGCGAGATTCCTTGGACAAGTGTAATGACACTTTGTTGAGAATGCCACAGCCTCCTCTCTGAACACGATAGTCCCACCTCCTGTTTCTTGCAGCACTGAGTCCTGTCTCACTTTGTACCATCCCTCAGCTTCCTGGCCATCACAGTTCAGAGAAAGAAGAACCAAATTTAATCCTCAATGATGCCAAGTAACACCTTGTGTCCTCTTTGGCACCATGCCTCATGGCAAATCTCCGACCTAGATTTAGACAACCGCGGCTTCAGATCTCATGAAAATCTCCTTGCTGGCACTTCTGAAAGGGTCTTGAGATCTGCCATCATGTTGAAATAAAGTTCATGATTCTGGGGGGTCACACTTTGGGGTAGTTGAAGAAAACGAGTTGGAATACTCGTGATGAACTTTTACTCATGTTCAAAGCAGGGGGATTACACCAACCCTGTTAAATAAAGCTTGTGTACCTTCCGTGGGACACAGAGATAAGCCTCACTGAGGTCCTACTGATATTTTAAGTTCTTCCTCCTGCACCGCCATATGAGCAAATCCAGATTCTGCAGAATTTGAGTTCCTTAACTGCCTGCAGCAGTTAACTGTCAGTGCCCCATGCATGTCTGCACCCACGTGTGCTTTATGCACTTTGGGCCAAATTCCAACTGCTAACTCCTAAAAATCTTTGTCTAAAGGCTTCTCCTGGTGGCCTGAAGCATGTCCCAAAAGTGTAACAAGCCAATGGCACAGAGAATTAATGCTTTTTTGAGAACAGCCCAAACCTACAAGACCGATGGAAGTCTGGGGTATAAATACTCCAGTCTAGGGTATAAATATTACCCTTCAGGTATGAGAACTCTGAGGAGCGTATGTTCTACATTGGCTTTTATTTCTTAAAAAAAAATTTTAATGGAGATACTGGGGACTGAGCCCGGGACCTCGTGCATGCTCAGCACATGCTCTACCACTTGAGCTATATCCTCCCCCCAACACTGGCTTCTAGAGTCATCTCACCCCTGTGGGAGGAAGCTTCCTTTGCCCATAGTGGTCATTGACTTAACACATCATTTTTTTCTGTTTTTCTTCCTTCTCTGACTTACTGCCCAAATTTCCTGTTGGCATCTTCAGGCATCACCTCTCAAATAAACTACTTGCACTCAGATCCTTGTCTCAAGATTTACTGTTGGAGCAACCCAAACACTGCTATAAGCCTCAAGTCAATCATTAGTAAAATGAGGGGAATATTAGCTCCCTCATAGCTTCGTAAAGATGAAACAGTATCTATACAATTCTTACCACTACTGCTACCACTGAGGAGGCATTCGATATATGACAGTTGTCCACAGTACCCACCTCCCTTACCGTGTCCCTGTACCTGTGTTGCCTGACTCCCTGCCACTGTATCCCCTGCTTCTTCCATTCAGGACCCATGGTCTTCTTGCTCTTCCTCAGACATGCCAAGCACACTCCCTCTTCTTTATCTGCATGGCTCTCTCCATCACTTCTTTCAAACCTTGTTCAAACGTGATCTGATCAATCAAAGAGTTCCCTGACCATCCTATACAAGGTAGCATTTCCTGCAAGATCTCAGGAGCCCCTTTACCCCGCTTCATTTTTCTCCATCACACTCAGCACTCCCCATCAGAACAGAAACTCCACAATGACAGGACCCAGGTCTGTTCTGTTTTCTGATATACCCTCAGCATGGGCAATAGGGCCAAGCACCTAGGAGGTGCAGAAATAATGTTTGTTGAAGGAATGAACGACTACATCTTTAGAAAATCCACCATTTAAAGAGTATTTTTAAAGTACTCTTAGATTGAGATACATTGATGAGGAGAATTTTGGAACTGGCTTGTTATAGACTCAGAAAGCCAGTTATTAAGTATTCAGCAATTTTGACCGAGATTCTAATACAAACAAAAATGCCTTCATATTGGCCAGGACATAGCTTTGGAGTAAGGATAAAAGGTAACATCAATGGATACTGACATCATCCTCATCACTAAATTGGGCTTTATGTATGTGCTATAGACTAAATGTTTATATTTCACCCCAACACATATGCTGAAAACTAATGCCCAGCACAATGGTGTTGTAATGGGGCCTTTGGGAGGGAATTAGATCGTGGGAGTGGAGCCCTCATGAGTGGGGTCAATGCCCTTATATAAGAGACCCTGGCCAGCTCCACTGACCCTTCTACCAGTGATGTTATGACAAGAAGACAGCCGATGAACCAGGAGGTGGTCCTCACCACACACTGAACCTACTGGCACCTTGATCTTGGATTTCTTAGCCTTCATAAGTATGAGAAATACATTTCTGCTGTTTATAAGCCACCTAGTCTATGCTAATTTGCTAGAGCAGCATATACAGACTGGGACAGTGTGATATGTAGACAAGAATCGTCCCTCCAGGCAGATTTAGTAACATTCTTTTCTGCACTACTCAGTAACACTCTCCAGACTGCTATCATTGCCCACATGACGTGAAGCTTTCACTATTAACCTATAAACCGTTATCTCTGTAAGGACAAAGCACTGTTCATCTTTATAATCCCCGGAGATTAACAAAATCTGCCCACATTTTACTGAATGTTTGAATGACACAGTGACAACAGTCAAGGTAACGAAGACTGATGTGAAATGTAAGGACTTGTATAACTGACCCCATAATGCTTCCTTTAACATTATCTTACAGAACAAATTGAGCCCAGCCTCCTCTTGAATTTATGATTACTTCTGTGGAGATGATGAAAATAAGTTAATGGGCTCTGTCTTTTTTTTTTTTTTTTTTTTGCACAGATAAACTCTGCTAAGGGAAACGATTTTCAAGATGTGAATCTAGTCAAGTTGTCAATCTAAGTGGACTTCTGGAGCCACAGGGATATACTATAAAGAATGAATGATGTTCTCAGTTTTGACTTTGCACGCCTTCAGTAAAAGTGCTACTTGGAGTTTGAATAAGATTTTTCTCCTTAGAAGAGACTGTGAAGCAAGGCAGGAGAGATTATGCTGCAGTGACACATAAACTTAGAAACTGTAATGACAGAAATCAGTACAGGTTAACTTTTTACTGGAATCTCAGTCTTCTGTGGAAGACACGGATCTCTTGGTTGGCCTCCTCAAAGACATTTCTACCCACTTTCCATTGACCAGAACTCAGTCGCATGGCCCCACTCTAACTGCAAGAGGAGCTGGGAAAGGTTATCTTTCTATGCATTGTGGAGGAAGAACTCATTCAGTTGCACATCTAGTCCATTTCTACTGCAAAATGGCTGAAAAATTATCAGAGATTCTGTGCATAAATTAATGTTATGGGAAATCTTCCTGCCCCAAATCACTGACAACAGCCCACTTTTCCGATGAGTGGAAGTCTCTGTGTGCTGCCCAGCGAATAGCCTTCCCAATTCTGGCAGGGAGAGCCAGCATCCCTCTCCTAGAGATTAATTTTTCTAACCTCCCTTCATTAACCATGGAAAGCTGAAAAATCAACCTGGTGTGAGCTGCTGTAGATACCCCTCCAACCCCAGCTCAAAAAGAACAGGAGTAATTCCACCTTTTTCTCTATGGATATGGCCCTAGGGTCTAAGGCTCCTAGAATCAGTACCACCACCTCATGACAGTGAGAGGAGACGTAGCAAAGGTACAAGTGGTGGCAGAAACGAATGACAGAAGGGACAGGTTCTTGATAACAGCAAGGAGCCATTGAATGAACTCCAGAACCCACTAACACTGGGGCTCTTCTTATAGGAGATAGTATGATTTTTTTCATAATAAAATCTTTTTCAGTTTACTCTTTACATATTTTAGGGTATTTATGGTTTGATCCAACAGGCATTTTTTGAGTGCTTAATTGTCACAAGATATAGTGTTTGCCACAGAAAGGCCATTTCCCTGCACCCTTGCTCCATTAGTTACCTCGATTGTTGCAGGAGGCCTCTTTCTAAAAGGCAAATCCATCCTCTCTCATGTCGAAATCTGCCTGAAGATCTATTCAGAACCTTTCAGTCAATCTGGGCTGCTGTCACAGGATACCCTAAACTGGATGGGTTATAAACAACAGAGGTATATTTCTTACAGTTTGGGGGACCGGGAAGTCCAAGACCAAGGTGCCTGTAGACTCAGTGTCTGGTGAGAGGTGTCTTCCAGGTTGCAGGTGGCAGTTTTCTCATTGTATCAGAGGAGAAGAGAGCGTATTGGGGTCCCTTTTATAAGGTCACTAATTCCATTCACGAGAGTTCCGTCCTCATCTCCCAAAGGCCCATCTCTTAATTCACACTGGGGGTTAGGATTTCAATGTATGAATTCGTGGGGGGACAGTAAACACTGAGTTCATCACACTTTCAATCCCTGGAAGATGGATTGGAGTTTTAGAACTGCTAGGGTTTGTTGTGTTTTTTGGACCAAGGTGAAGAGGAGAGAGGACCAGACCCTTAGCTACACTGGTGTCTGAACTCTAAGTGGGTGTTTTTCTCTTTTGCACTTTTATGTCATCTTTGTTGTCCACAATCCTTCAGGGAGTTTTGCTGTACATAAGAGCTGTAGCCTGGTGTCCTAGAGAATAAGGTGGACAACTCATTCAGATTTGCTCATGACATACCCAGTTTTATCCTAGGAAGTCCCACACCCAGGATGCAGGCAAACTAGGATGGTAGGTCACCCCTACAGAGAGAATGAAGGCAAGAGGGCAGGAGCTGAGGGTGAGAGGGGTCATTAGATGGTGGAGGCGGATCCAGATTGAGCTGGGAGTAGTTTTCCAACCAAGAGGTGACAGATACCAAGAGAACTAAAGTCCATTTCTGGGCATCCTGAGAGAGGCAAGGCAAGTTGTTAGCTTTCCGCATAGAGAAAGAAGTCAAACGGACTATTAGAATGGGAGAGACCCGGGGAACAGAGATCCTGGTGTTGTTGGTTATAACTGTAGTAGGTGCTGCTAAGAAAGGCAGGGCTCCCCAGGAGCATTAACAGGGCAGTCCACCTAGACATCTCCAGAGGCCTCCTTGAGGCCGTGACTCCTGGCCATGTTGGATTTGAGGTCTCCTGGGCTGATTAATTCCCTAACACCACTCACATAAGACAGTAACTTCTAATGAGTACATTCAGAGTGAGTTTCAGTGACTCCAAAAAGAACCTGGAAACTAGTGTTAGAATCATTATATATCTGATTTTAGCTACTTAATGTAATCTTTTACAGGCTTTTCCTCCTCCTGGGAAACTACTCTATCCTCCAAATGTGCCAGGTTTGAATCTCTCTGCTCCTTTTCTACCCTAAGGATAAATTTTTCCCATAAATCAGTTCTGCATAATGTGTTATCCAGTTAGAGAGTGGATTCTCCCAGACACAGTCATCCAACATAGAGACGTGGTGATGACCCTGGATCACTTCCGGTACAGCATTAAGGACACATAGTTTTGACTACATGAATCTCAAGGTCTTTCTCGAATAAAGCCCGTTTCCAAAACAAACAAGTGCAAGAGGGGAGGGTATAATTCATTGGTAGAGCACGTGCTTAACACGCATGAGGTCCTGGGTTCAATCCCCAATATTTCCGTACATACATACATACATACCTCTGATTACCTACCCCCTTCAATTTTTTAAATTAAATTTTAAAATAATTAGAAAAAAACACAAAAAAACTGAACGTTTTTTTTTTTTAAAGAATGAACAAGCACAGTTATTTATAACCACATGCAGCACATTCCTTAAAGCCCCATTGAACTCTTGTTACCTGGACCACTTGCCATCCAGGCGAGAAAATACGCCACACAGCTTTCTCCCTGCTAGAGAATAAAAGTTTCTCCAGCTTGTCAATAAAGTTCAGTGTTACTGGCTTCATATTCCCGCTAATGGATTGTGATCATGTACCGGCTATTTCTGCTTAGAAATGCTATCATTGCTACTTACTAGGTCAAAAGACCACGAATAAAGTTTCTCTACCTGGGTTGAGTGCCCCAAAGGCATTTTTGAAATTCATTTTAGGAATCAGGCAGTTGAAAACACAGGTTGCAATGAAGGCTCTGTAAGGCAGACACTTGCTCTGCCATAAAAAATTTCTCATGTGTTCTGAACTGAATAAATCTCACCCAGAATTTAAACATTTTATTTTTTAAAATAACAATAAATTGCCAAGCCTGAAATGAGAAATAAGGAAACTGATTATCAGATGGAAAGGCTCGGCATGACTAGTGGGTTTACAGGATGGCAATGCAAGAACAGAAGCGGACCTCGGTCCATGGGCAGAAACCTTACCTGTTATCAGTCTCCCGCCTCTAAGATTCTGATGATTCTTGGACGCCATCTCTGGCTTCTGGAACTTGGACTTCAGCCTTTTACTTCCCATCAGGCAGTATTATTATGACAGCCTGTGTATTATTTCAAAACAAATTTACCAAAAATAAAGATGCCTCTCGTACCACCAGTCCAGAGAAAGGGATTTCAAACCATGGAGTCACAGGAGTCCTTCTACAAAGGAGTTTTCAGAGATTCCTGGAAAGCAGCAGACACAGTGGGGCAGTGGTGTGAAGCATGCACTCCATCCGAGGTCACACGGTCAGAGTTTGAATCCTGAATCCACTGTTTACCACCGTGTGATCCCAGCCAGGAGGCTGGAACCTTCAGAGTAGCATCTGAAACAATCTGTAGCCACAGTCCAAAGGGCTGACTTCTTTCCTGCCCTTGGGTTTACCTGCGTGCACCTTTTTTTCCCCAAGGCAACTGTGACTGCCTTGAGGGAGAAAGGCAGAACGTCTCCTCCCCTCTAAGGAGAGCTGCTGTGAACATCGAGGTGCATGTATCTTTCTGAATTAGAGTCTTCTCCAGATATATGCCCCAGAGTGGGATTGTTGGATCACAGGGTCACTCTATTTTCAGTTTTTTAAAGGACTCTCCATACGGTTTTCAATAGTGGCTGCACCAAAGTACATCCCACCAACAGCATAGGAGGGTTCGGAAGGGCTATTTCTGGAAAGCTAGCAGCCAAGAGACACAGCATCCATGAAGCCAAGGAGAGCCTGGATGGGGCCATGAGAAAGAAGTCATGCAGGTAACTCCTTTGCTTTCATTGCCTTTGGATATTTAAAGGGAAAAGGCATTCTCAAAGATCATACTTGGTTCAGCCCATCCTAGGAAAAAGACTTGGCATTCAGTACTAAACGCTATTATTACGTATGGGCGATGCAAGTTCTCATCCTCCGAGTCTCCAAAGCTGAAAGGAAGGTGCAAAGTCAAGTACAAACCACAACTTTCCGGGGGAAGGAATTCTATTCAGCCCAGAGTCAGTTAATCTCATAATGTGTTTCGTGTGCTAAGTGGTCTGAGTGGCACACACTGCATTGCCACCAGCCTCCAGAGCTGTAGGGGAAAAAAAAATGATCATTTATGTATCTTGGTGGCTTATCAGGGAACACAGAAGAATTAATGTATTTATTCTTTCTTCTGAGATTAAATGTAATTGCTTTAAAAAGATAATCATGCTATTGTTTGAACTGTATGCATTTCTTATGAAGCACTAATACATTTTCCTGTAGTCTGACAAAGTGTATGGTCTCTTATCCTCATTTCCCTGTGGATAAATACTTTGTTAATTAATAAAGTATTATATGAGCACTTAGTGTCTGCATTTAACAGTGCAAGGATTTCATTCAGATTATGTTAATAGATTGTTCACATTATTTCTTGCATTAATTACAACTTCTTTCTGTGGTTTCATCATAAGTGCATTGTCTCTGTGAATACAGGGGGCTTTTTGGATTACATTCTTGTTTGACTACTGAAGGAATGCTAGGAAAATATTATTACATTGAGAACTACTCTCTAGGACTTGGATCAAAAGACAGAAACAGAGATTCAATTATTTCCAAATCTTAGCGGCAACACAATTAGTCAAAGTCTGCCTTCGTTGAATCAAAATCAAGCAATTTGGGACTTTCTCTGGAACCCACGATATCTTAGGAACACGTTTAGGAAATTGGTATTCCACATCATGATACCTTAGGCATGATTATGAGAAAAAAAATTAAAAGGTTTCCTCCTAGTAACTGATAAACGTGGAATTCAGATGAAGCAACTATGCAGAGTGGGTATGAATCTTGGGCCACAGGTGTGCAGTAAATTTTACTTTATTTTGCTTGAATCAATGTAGTTCTGACTCCTCCTGCTGTGATGCTGGGAAATCTAATCACGGGTATTATGTGATGCATCCCCTCCCCCTCCCCCTGCTCAGTATCACACAAAGGTTTTGGGGTCTTCAGTAACTTCTAGAAATGAGGACGGCAGACTGAGTAATTTAAAAACTCCCTGCAAACAGAAGTCTAGGACCAGATGGCTCCACTGGGGAATTCTACCAAACATACAAAGAAGAACTTAGACCATCCTCTTCAAACTCTTCTAAAAGACTGAAGAGGAGAGAATACTCCCAAACTTATTCTATGAAACAATCATCACCCTGATACCAAAACCAAATAAAGGTATACCAAAAAAGGCAATTACAGATCAATACCTTTGATGAATATAGACGCGAAAATTCTCAACAAAGTATTAGCAAACTGAATCTTGCAATATTCATAAAAGATCATACACCATGATCAAGTTGGATTCACCCCAGGGTCACAAGGATGGTCCAACATAAGCAAACAATCAACATGATACACCACGTCCACAGAAGAAAAGACAAAAATCCCATGATCACCTCAATAGATGCAGAAAAAGCATTGGATAAAATTTAGCCTCCATTCATGATAAAAACGCTTACCAAAGTGGGTGTAGAGGGAACATATTTCAACATAGTGAAAGCTATTTATGACAAACCCACAGCCAGCATATTACTCAACAGTGAAGGGTTGAAAGCCTTCCCACTAGAAATGGGAAAGGCCCTGGGCCATCCATCACTTGTCCATGACACTTACGACTGGGGAGCTGTGGGCCTGGCTCTCGGAGTCCCTTCAGGTTTGACCTGGCCCTGTCTGTGCTCCACAATCTGCCCTGATCTGGAAGACTGGAGAATCTCCTGCGTCCACTCCAGGGATGCACTCCCCCGCCAGCCCTCGGAGAACCCACTCCCTCATCTGTCTACAGCGGGAGCAGCACCACCAGGAGGTCAGCACATCCCCAGTCTCCTAGTCTCTGCCTCTGGCTTTTTTTCCTTATCTAGGAAATATTTCCCCCTTTCACGCCTGTTGCTCTAATAGCCACTTACTCCCCGTCTCTCTAGTTATCCTCAGGAGTGATCTACGCATCATCTTTTTTAGGCTTTTCCTAGTCTGGAAGACTAGTTTCAGGGAACTGAAGGTTTCTGCCAGGCCAAACCAGCTCAGGGCTCTCCTTGCAAAAGAATCAGTTCTGTGCTTAGACCACGGGCAAGAGGAACAGAGCGGGCAGACGCTATTATTTTAGAGCACAAGCCTATCCTGGAACCTCCACTCTTTTCCAAAGAAACGCAATTTTATTTTTTTAAAAAAGGAAACGTTACAAAACACGGTTCTGCTCTCATTATTCCAAATAAAGAGAGAAACAGTTTATACAAATTAACTTGTTTGAATTCAGAATTTACAAAGAATTTACAGCTCAAGGCTGATGTTCTAGATGGCAATGTGGATAAAACATTAACCCTTGATGTTAATGACATTTGTCTGTAGAAATGACAGTTATTTCCATTTTGTTTCTTAAATGGTCCCACGAAGCATAACTCCTGAAATGAGGAAGCATCATTTCTTTCCTCCCCTTTTACGCCCACATACATTGTCATCCTCGCCTCTTGCTCCCTCTGTTCCAAGGCCTTCAAGATGGGCTCAGGCCCACACGCAGCCTCTCCCACTCACAACCACCCTTTGCCCCCTGTCTAGACTTCTCCCTCTCTAAAGTCACCGATTTAGCAGATAAAAATACAGGACAGCCAGTTACCTTTGAGTTTTTGATAGCAACGCCGAACTCTTTAGTATAAGCCTGTCGCATGCAGGATTTAGGACAGATTTAAACTTAAAATGTTGTTTATCGGAATTTTCAAGTTAACTGAGGGTTCTCCATTTTATCTGGGAACTTTATTCATATCCCCAGGTCACTGTCTCCTTTCTTCCCCAACCTCTCCGAACTCCGCTCATAGGAAATTGCTCCCCCTTGAAAGAACCACTGCAGTAAATGTGGAACAATCTTTGAGGAAAGCCGCTTTGGTTGAATACCCCCAAATCTGTGATGGAGGTCACAACTTGGGAGCTGTCTAGGAAACAGGAAAGTGACCTCCAGAGGCACAATCGAATAGCTTCCAGATTCCACTTTCATAGGACACCTGCAGAGTCCAGATAAGGAGTTAAAGTTGAGGCTCAA
Source organism: Vicugna pacos (assembly GCF_048564905.1). Lineage (NCBI taxonomy): Eukaryota > Metazoa > Chordata > Mammalia > Artiodactyla > Camelidae > Vicugna > Vicugna pacos. Next base: position 6,751,274 of record NC_132987.1, read on the forward strand.
CGACTCTTGGTGTCACATAAGAAAGAAAACTTGAACAGTTTATTAGGATCAGGCATTCCAAGGTCACGAAACAAAGTGAAAACTATTTTGCAGTGTCCTTGAAAGGAAGGGAGAGTTTTGGGTTGTTGGGTTTTTTTTTTTTTCTTTTTCAACTTGATAGCACTAGATAGCTTTAGGAAGTAGGCTTACTCCTTGAACTCTTTAGAAATCATCTCTTTGAAAGATGAGGACCCTCGTTATCAAGTGAGGTGTGGCTGGGGAGGCAAAAGCCATTGAAATTGGCCATTGTACTTCGTCAAGCATTTCATGTAGTTGAAGCAAAGGTGAAATAGGAAAACAGATTTAAACTTACAAGCCGGGCTTTACATATAAGAGTGGAGGGAATAAGAAAATTTCGTAGAGGCTTTTATTTCGAGGCAAAGAAAGAATTGCACAGGATATGAGCCTTCTGGCTCAATAAAGTCTCCAAGATGCTTTCCAATTGAACCTTTCTTTGAGCAAGGATATTTCACAAATGGCTTTTCTTAAGCTGTTGTTTATTAAATCAAATCTGAAGCTGGCAAAGTAACAGCACAAGTCGGGGGAACGCCAGTAGGTGATGCATCGATGCAGCCTTGAAAATAATTTTCAAGTCTTACTCAGCAACAAAATTTGGTTACCTTCTCCTTCATTGGGAATGATTTCATTCCTTTGTTGTCCTAATCAGCACACCTTCTACAACTGCCTTTTAAATCAGCATGGAGTTTATCAAAAGGCCTTCCTTGTTGTAATTACTTCTAAGGGACTGCAGAATACCACCTTCTTTATCCAACAGACAGTGAGGAACCCTGACGTTCAATCATATTTATACAGAGAGAAATTGTATTTATGCAGAAAAAAAGAAGGCTGTTGATTAAAGCAGATCCGTGTTTAAAAGCCAGCTCCATCATTTACTAGCTTTGTGATTTGGGGTGGAGCCGTTAACCTCTCTGAGACTCTTTCCTCAATGGTAATATGCAGTAATAATGTCTTGCATAAATGACAGTTGTAAAAATTAAAAATAATACGTGTAAAGAGCTTCACACATAATAATTCCTACCATTTAACGAGGTCTATTAAGAGATCCCGAGGCTCATAAAGAATGGCTAAGATTTCTTAGGTAACATTTCCCAAAATGTGTTGGGAAAACATGACTCCTTACAGATGGGTCTTATAAAGGGATTTCTATTATCAAGTAAGTTTGGGGAATGCACTCTGTAGGCACCTACTAGAAACTGGTAAAACATTCATTTTTTTTAAAAGACTCTGAGAATTTCTGCAACTAAGAAATCTGTTTAAATGGAATATTACTCAGCCATAAGAAAGAATAAAATAATGCCATTTGCAGCAACACGGATGGGCCTGGAGATTATCATATTGAGTGAAGTAAGTCAGACAGAGAAAGACAAATATCATATGATATCACTTATATGTGGAATCTAAAAAAAGGACACAAATGAACTTATTTAAAAAACAGAAACAGACTCACAGACATAGAAAACAAACTTATGGTTATCAGCAGAGGAAGGGGATGGGGAGGGATAAATTGCGAGTTTAAGATTTGCAGATCCTAACTACTATATATAAAACAGATAAACAACAGGTCCTACTGTATAGCACAGAGAACTATATTCAATGTCTTGCAATAGCTTATAATGAAAAAGAATATTAAAAGGAATATATGCATATATAACTGAATCACTAGGCTGTACACCAGAAATTAACACAACATTGTAAACTGACTACACTTCAATAAAAATAAATAAATAAATCTATTTAGGTTTGTTGAACACTGAGTTCTACAGTCTTAAGGCTCTGGTAACCATTTATTTGTCATCAGTAGGAATTCCAGCCTTTGCCAAATCTTGCTTCTTGCATCAAAAAAGAAAAGCAAATTTATTGATATGTGTTCAGTGGAGGAATGCATTTCCCACTTATGTAGACTTCAACATTGTTCTCTTACTTTCTCGCTGATTTCTTCTTAACCTCCAGTTCTCATTCATGAAAAGAAATTGGGAGGAAATGTCATTTATTAAAAATGTGCCTGAGCACTTTCTGCCTGAGTGGCGCTTTTCTTGTGCAACCTTGACATGTAAAAGTTTGTTGTCTGCCCTGATGCATTTCTTTAAGGAACTATTATATCTACAGCCAAGAAAATGCACTGATCCTTTCTTTGCCTTATGGAAAAAAAAAAAACACGCTACTCTCCTAGCTTCCGTGACCCTGGAGCACCTCTCTCCTCAGCACATCCTCTCAAACCCCATCAGCTTCTGCACCACCACCCCCTCCACCTAGGCCACCAACATGACCGTCGCAGCATAAATATAACACTCTTTCATTTATTTTGGCCTCAGAATTTCTCTTTCCCTGGGCTACGCTCTCCATTCCCAGAGCAACTGTTTATACATGGCATTTCTACAAGCAGCAGAACGTGGGTGAACCGGGCTCTTTCCCCTTCTGGTTGGACATATCACGGCCCATCGAGCACCTGCTTGACTCCCCTGCTTCCTAGGGTCCTGACAGAAAGATCCACGCCTGGATCTACCCCAACTTCAAAAGTTAGACCCAGACATTTTTTTCTTTTTTTTTGCTGAAGTATAGTCAGTTGACAATGTTGTGTCAATTTCTGGTGCACAGCATAATGTTTCAGTCATAAATATACACACATATATTCGTTTTCATATTCTTTTTCATTATAGGTTACTACAAGATATAGCATATAGTTCCCATGCTGTACAGTAGGACCTTGTCGTTTATCTATTTTATATTTGAGGAACCCAAAGGCAAATGGTTGGTAACCAAAGAATCCAGCGTTGTTGGTAATACACATACAGAGCAGCAGTGTCAACTGTCACGTGGATGGTAAAATTCAGGTGACGTTATCCATGGTGATGACTTATCTTTTAGCAGACTGATAATAGTCTCATGTACTGTTTTCGATTTTTGGAAGAAGGACCCTACTGGTAATGACCCAGAAGCTTCCCGTTGGCCCCCAAACAGTCTCTTTGAGCATTTCCTCCCTGGCCATCATGCAACGAGCCCAGAGACCAACAGCTCTGATCTCACAGGTCTTGGATGCAGCCAGAGCATTCATCTCATAATCTCGGTTCCTAGGACACCGAGCCATCAAACAGCCTGCTGGGTTGGCAGGGACTGCCTCCATGTGTCCAAGCCCAGGGCCGTGTGGCTGGGAAAGGGCTGAGGTGTTCTGGCACCAGGGATGGAGAATGGTTCCTCGACACCTGCCCACAGTAGGCTTGCTTCCAGGTGCTCTGACAAACACCTTGGCTTTTTTATGACTCCCTAAAATCATCCTGCAGCCCAACATAAGACTATAAACAAAGGGGAATATGGATGAATTCCCTGAATGGAGACACATAAGACCCCTCTTAGAGCAGAATGCTATATCCCCTCTCATAATCAATCTTTGGTTGTGTTTTTCATGGTGTTCACTTCATGAACATTAAAGCTCGCTCCTGTAAAATTTAAGTGCAGGATTTCCATCCGGTTTCAGCTTCTCAGAGCAGAAAGCTTTGTATAAAAAGTCTAATGATAAGAGTTGACTCTCACAGCACGTTCCCCATACAGGCACTATTCTGAACAGTTCACGTGCACTGATCATCTTAATCCCCACGACAGTCCTGGGAAGTAGACATTGTTGCTATTCCCATGTTAGAGGTGAGACGTGAAGTTCAGTAACTCTGACTGTAGGGACTGGAGCGTTGTGGTTGTTGGTGGGCAGTTACAGAATTGGTTTTCCTCCCAGAGTGAGGAGGCACAGGTGAGCACAAAAAAGGACTCGAGGTTGAATGAAAGGGACTCTGACATTGTCACTGCTTAAATGAAAATTATGGGAAAGGCATTCTACTCACATTTGGCCTCATTTCCCTGCCTGTAAGATGAACATATGCCCATCTTGCCCCTGACTATTTGAAAGCATGTTTTAAAACATCATGGGGGCGGCAGATACAGCTCAGTGGTAGAGTGCATGCCTAGCATGCATGAGGTCCTGGGGTCAATCCCCAGCACCTCCATTAAAAATAAGTTAACAAATTAATAAATATATCATAGAAATCCATGACAATCACTAGGAGTAATGCGGTGGCCACTATTAATAAGTCACTTAAAGCTACAAAAATAGAAAACTACTTTGAGCCATAACTTTCCAACTTCCTATGCAGCACTGGGTCTCTTGCATCCAGAATTAGGACACGACTTAGAGCTCTCTCTGGGACCACTCAGAGGACAGGACTCTGGAGTAAATTCTTAAGGAAGAGAGGCAGTCATATTTCATTCAGGGGTATTTTTCTAGTTAGGGAAAAATATTAGTAGGTTGAATCAAATGGAATTGTCTACTTTTAACCATTTTTAGAAAAATGACAACTTCATATGATCAGTCCACTATAAAGCCCTACATTTGGGGATTCCTAGGGGGAAGCATGTTTGATTAGACTTTGTAAAAAGTCTAGGCTGAAATATCGAGCCCAAACCCACTGACCCACCTCAAACCTACAGCAACCTGGAAGACATGATGGACAGGTACGTATGCAAACCGTATTCATTCCTGCAGAAATCTGAATCAGTCTTGAGATCAGAACACAGGTGATACACCTGGAAACCTAGAAGTTTTGTCCCCATGCCCAGATCTCCAAAACACATGGTGCAATGATGCTCATCTGTTTCAGCAGGAAAATTTTAAAACGAATCTGCCATCTCTTGAAAAACAAACAAAAGGAAACAGCAGTCACAAATCTTCTTCCTAGAATTTTTTTTGTTGTTGGAAGACAGCGAGATAATGTAATGGAACTGAGTAATACACTTCTATGGCTCGCACTGTAATCTGTGAGCTATCCCGACAAAAACAGGTTTGGAGTCACTCCAGTTCATGCCGCTGGTTTGGACAAAGACAGGCAGTACAAATGGGCAGGCCATTTTTTTGGATAATGAAATCTAGAAATTCATTTGGAAGACCCTGAGTCGTGTCACCGGTGCTCGTTTGGTGCCGCAGTGCCGTCAGCAGGGAGTGAGAACAGCTCTACTTTAAAGCGTCTGGCAAAAAAGGGGCTTGTCTCTGCATCTCAGGAACATAAGCAATAAACATCATGTTACTGTAAATTCCATTTTTTATAGCAGAGATTAATAATGCATGAGTATGCATTTCTTATTGCATTCCGATGACTTTCCAGAAGACCTTTAATTCTACATGAAAAAAAAAGTTGTGTTTATACCTTTCCACATTGTCATGTGCGTGCTGTACCTCTAGGAATAGATACAGCTACATAAAGGGAAAATACAAATTATGACGCATTGAAGAATCACCTTTCCAGCCACAGACACTTTTTGGTGTCTCTAGAGAGATCAAAACTGTCTCTGCGCATATTTCAGAAAATAAGAAAAGAACAGAAGCATCGTGATGGTCTGTCTCCGTGGGGATTTCATTACTTAAAACGAGTGAATGGTGCAGGTAAGCACAAGGGAAAGTATGTCTCGGCCCTGCTCCAAGACGTCCCTTAGAAATCGAAAATTAGTGTGAAGGTTGACTCTGGAGGGACTGGCCTAGAAGACGTCATTTATGTGAGGATGGACGGTCACCCTGACGTGCCCATGTGCACACACGCACACACACACACACACACAGAATATAGTAACAAATAGGATGCTCCAGCTAAGACAATCTTCCTGCAGTCCAGTTGCTCAACTGGGAAATTCATTTTTCAGTGCATGAAGTCATGCAGCCTTATATTTAGACCCCGGATGGAAAATCATGTTGGAGAGGCCCACCTGAAAGCTTTTCTGTTTGCTGTGATTAAGTCTGGCCAGCTATGCAGTTGGGTGAAAAGTCCTTCTTGTTCCATTGCTTGGATTGTTAAGTAGGCCCTACAGCTTCTTCTGGCTCTGCTTCCGGCCCTTTCTCTTCTTTACAATGCTACCCTTAATAAGATTTTTAGTCCATCTTATTTATAGGTGTTGGGGAGTCTCTGCCCCAAACCCCCGTCCCACACCACAGCACAGGTGGGCTTCTAACTGCATGAGACCCCCGGAAGAGTACTGACCTATCTCAGAGTCCATTCTTCAGAAACTGACTTTATAAAATGACCTCCAAGGGGCGCACCAGCCCTGCTGTGAAATAATGTGTTGTCCTTGTGCTCACCTTATGTAGAAGGTGGTGGTAATTGTCGACTGAATATTGATTCCTCCATCCCTTCTTCTTTGTTCAAGGTGGCAACGTACTCAGCTAAAAACAGTCTATTGCAGGTAGAGCTGTCCATGGGACACAAGCCTAGCCAATAAAAAGTGGCTGAGACTCAGGGGGGAGGGTATAGCTCGGTGGTAGGGTGCATGCCTAGCATGCACAAGGTCCGGGGTTCAATCCCCAGTACCTCCATTAAAGACAAATAAATAAAAACCTAATTACCTCTCCCCCAACTAAAAAAAAAAAAAATGCTGAGGATTAATGGGAAAGTTAAGATTTCCTAGTATAGCTACCATTCCTTCCTGTTTGACCTTCTTCCTTCATGCAGTGAATGTGAGATGAAGATGTGGCAGCTATATTGCAGCCAGGAGGTAGCAAGCATGAATACAGAAGGATGTTGAAGCACAAGAAAAGAAAACGTCTGAGTTCTTGCTCTGTTGTTAAGCAGTTGTCACTCCCTCTGCACTTTTTGATCCTTTGGTCAAATTGACCTTATGTGCTTCAATGACTATAGTCATATTTTCTATTATTTGTACCTGACCCTTTCCTCAATTAACATACAATGCTAGTCGGGGTTCCCCAGAGAAACAGAACCAACAGAGATATATTATAAGGAAATGATCATGGAGGCTGAGAAGTCCCACGACCTGCTGTCTGAGGCATGGAGACCCAGAGGAGCTGATGGTGCAGGTCCTCATCCAAGGGCAAGAGAAGACAGTGTTCCGAGTCAAGTAGTCAGGCACAGGGTAAATTCTATTCCTCTGCTTTTTTTGTTGTTATTGTTCTAATCAATCCCTCAATGGAGTAAATGATGCCCACCTCCCTTTGGGAGGGCAATCTGCTTTTCTCAGTCTACTGATGCAAATACTAATCTCATCCAGAAGAGACATACCCAGAAACAATGTTTAACCAAATGTCTGGGTACCCTGTGATGCAGTCAAATTAACATAATTAACCATCATGCATACGTTACATTGCAGGAACAGTTTCAGGCAACCATATGTGTTCTTTGTGGGTTGCTTTGGAGGTAGGGTAAGTGGTCAATGGAGCAAAATGGTCAGGGGCCATTTCTTTCCAATTCCTCCCTTCTGAGCAGGTGGACACAGGGTACCACTGGAGAACACTCCTTGTCTTCCCTACTGACTCTTTCATTCTTTCAGTTATACTTTCTTGTTTTTTTTTTCCAGCCTTCTTTCCCTTAATGTTTCTATTTTGCTTCAAAAAGGGTAAATGGAAAAATCAGAGACATTGAATTGGGAGTAGATGTATCTTAGCTTGGGTGTCTCCAAAGCAGACCAGACCTTGGGACAAGGATGTGGTACAAGTAGTTTATTTGGGAAGTGAGTCTAGAAAATACCTGTAGAGAATTGAGGAGATGAGACAGGAAAGGGAAGAAAGCAAAGGAAGGGGGTGGTGTACAGGTAACCAAAAGTGGGCAGCTAAGGCTCAGAGAATTGGTGTAACTTGCCTCGGAGCTATCCCAGTGTGTCCAGGTACAAATCCCAGTGGGGCTGCAGCTGGGCTACTGGGCTGCACTGCCCAGGTGAGTAACTACTAGCCTTATGTGACTATTTCTCAAATATTATATGATATCATTTATATGTGGAACTTAAAAAATAATACAAATGAATGTATATACAAAACAGAAACAGACTCACAGACACAGAAAACAAACTTGTGGTTACCAAAGGGGAAAGGGAGCCAGGGGAGGGATGAATTAGGAGTTTGGGATTAACAGATACAAACTACTATACATAAAATAGATCAGCAACAAGGATATACTGTACGACACAAGGAACAATGCTCAATATCTTGCCTACAATGGAAAATAATCTGTATGTAAATATATATTTATTTACACATACAACTGAAAAAAAATAATGCTGGGACAACTGGATATCCATATGCAAAAGCTGAAGTTGGACCCTACTTTACATCACACACACATCAACTCAAAATGGATCAAAGATCTGAATGTTAGAGCTAAAACTATAGAACTTTTAGAAAAAAATACAGGCATAAATACATGACCTTGAATTAGGCAGTGGCTTCTTAGATATAATACAAAACCCACAAGCATAGAAGGCAAAATAGATAGAATGGACATCATCAAAATGAAAAACTTCTGTGATTCAAAACACACCATCAAGAAAGTAAAAAAAAAAAGAAAGTTAAAAAAGAACCTACAAAAGGAGAGGAAATTTTGTCTGGTGTAAACAAGATGAAGATTCATACCCACTACAATGGCTATAATTAAAAAGACAGGTAACAAGTATTGTTAGTATGTGGAGAAGCAAGAACCCTCACACACTGGAATACAATGAGTGTGAAACAGCGCAGCCACTTTGGAAATCAGTCTGATCCAGCAATCCCACGTCTAGGTATACACCAAAGGTATGTAGGTTCACACAAAAACTTGTGCCTGCACGTTTACAGCAGCATTATTCGCGAATGGCAAAATGTGGAAAGAACCCAAAGTCCATCAGGTGTGGATGGATCAACCAAATGTGGTCTGTCCATCCCATTTATTTGGGAATAAAAAGAAGTGAAATACTGATACATAGATGAATCTCAGAAACATTGTGCCAAGTAAAAGATGCTGGTCACAAAGGACCACATGTTGTGACTCCGTTTATACAAAGTGTCCAGAACAGGCAAAGCTATAGTGATAAAAAGTAGATTCGTGGTTACCTGTGGCTGGAAGGATGAGGCATGGGGAGGACTGAGGATGGGGGCTGGCGTCTAGCAGGGGTCAGCGGTTTCTTCTAGGATGATGAAAACATTTGACTGTGGTAGTGAATGCGCAACTGTCAGTATTCTAAAAGCTATTGAATTCTATGCTTTAAATGAGTGGATTTTATGGTATGAAACCCATAAAGCAGTTTAAAATAGAGTCATATCTAAACACCAGGTTCTCTGTAAACTGAGAAAAGCAGGAATACATGCAATTACAGAAATCACTTCCATTTTCTCTATCCAGTATGGCAGCCGCTAGTCACACCTGCCTACCTAAACCTACAATATTCATTAAAATTAACTACAATTAAAAATGTAGTCCTTTACTTGCAGTTATGACATTTCAAGTCTTCAATATCCACATGTGGCCAGTGGCTGCATATTGAAAAATACATATATAGCACGTATTTATTGTGTCCAAAAATGCTTTTGGACAACACTGCCATTTAGAATCTATATCACACAAATTTATTTTTACCTTTGTCCAAAGATTTCCCAAATATCTACTTAAGGACAAGTCCTTCCTATGAAATTTTTGTCCTTTGGGGTTTTAAGTGATATTTCCTGATAACAGAATTTTTTTAAATGTTCTTATCTTTTTAAAAGGTGGCTAATCTATAATAGTTCCCTGCTTTTCTCCCCAAACTTTTCATCAAAAAATTTCGGGATGATTGATGCATAATAGTTTCAACAACACATTGGTTTGAAAGTTTATGTCGAATAAAAGTAGTTTGCGAGTCTGAAACAAAGAAAGACGAGAGTTTTGACGTATTAAGTTCTATCTTATTAGTATGTAAATATGGGGTATTAATTTAGAAACGAAGGTGGTTTTGACAGTGAAATACTAGTATTTCAACCTCATCCAAGAGGGAAGCCTGCAGCTCACTGAATCAAAGGCATTCAGAGAGGAGGTTTATTTCTATTGCTGTGTCACACAGGAAGAATAAGAAAAAAGCAAAAGAAAGTATTCTATTGACATGTCTTGTCATCTGGGTTTGCTTTTCCATTGTCATCTGTGTGTGCGTTTGATTGTATTTTATGTCACCCTGGTGAACAATTCCGCAATATGTCAAGACCATTAGAATTCAACTACAAAGGAGCTGAGAAGAGGGTTCTGGTTTTCACGTCAATCACATCTTCTGCTTAGATTTGGGGGCCTGAAAATGAACCTATGCAATAGAAAAATACATATATATCAGACACAATGCAGAACAGGCCATCTCACAAAAGACTCCCTTTATGGCTCACCAGAGCAAATTTCTCTTCAAAATATTCCCCGTGTTAAGCAAAGGTTATCTATTCATATGAACACTTGACTTATAAAATCAATCAAGGCACAAAAAGAAAGATGCCTGATTTTTGCATGAATTCACGTTGTTGCTTCCATTAACTTAACTTCCTAAAAATATATTTCATTTTTTCCAGTCTGCTCTGCATAACTCATTAACATCATAATCGCCAGCAATAATTGCCTGGAGTGAGTGAAGAAAATCACGGAAGATGAAGAGTTGAATTACCACTTAATGAAAGAAGAAAAAAAAAAAAAGAAGACAATTTAAATCAACAGTCTACGATCCTGCCACCACTCCCTTTCTTGAGAAAATGTATAGTAATTGTGTTTCTTGGAGCTTGTCGTGTTTGTAAATGAGCGCTCTCAGACAGTGAATTCTCAGAATGATTCTAAGAGCTTAATTGATGACATGAATCACATGAACTCAAGATGATTTGCTCAGCAATTGAAAGATGCACTTTTATAGCAAGTTGCAAAATAATACTGTTTAAAATATTTCAGAATTATCTCTATGGCAATTAGAAGCCTTGACCAAAACAAAATATTCCCTTCTGGTCTTCAAAATGAGTGAAATCTACCAAAGACATGTTTAATGTATTGGGGGGCTCCATGGGAATCCACTTAAACCAGTGTTCCTCACCGAGAGTTGATTTTGACTCCCAGGGAACACTTGCAATGTCTGGAGAAATTTTCGGTTGTCACAACTTAGAGGATGGATGCTTCTTGGCATCTAGGGCAGCTGTCTACAAGAAAGCATCACCTCACCCAAAACATCAGTGGTACTGAAGGCGAGGACTCCCGACTTCAACCAACAAAGAGATCTAAGAAATGACTAGAAGAGGTAACCAGTGAAATAAAGAGATGTCTCTTAACAACAAAAAGTAGAAGTCTGATCAGAGCTGAAAGAGGTCTGATCAAAGCTGAAAAAGGAATGCAGTGTTTTGCAAAACAATAATTTACAGTCTAATGAGCAAGCTGGAAGCAGGAAGATGGGAGAGGGAAGATAATGACGGTCACTCCGGCTGGCCCTTAGTGACCAAACCTTCAGCCCATGGTGACTCAGGTCTGATGAGTGTCAGATAATCAGCAGACTGTAGCTGCCGTGAAATGTAGCTACAATCTATCATTTTTATAGTTATTCCTTGAATCTGTAAACATATGAGTTATTGTGAGAAGCAGATTTAAGTGTATTAACAAGTTCATGTGGAATTTTGACAGATGCCTTAAAACAGTGGTTCAGGATTTACTGATACTAACTACTATGTATAAAATAGATAAACAAGGTCCTATTCTATAGCACAGCGAACAATATTTAATACCTTGTAATGGCCTATAATGAAAAAGAATATGAAAAGGAATATATACACATATATATACACACACATACATATAAATGAATCACTATGCTGTGCACCAGAAATTAATGCAACATTATACATGGACTACACTTCAACTAAAAAAAGGATCAAGATAACTAATTCCAAAAAAAAAACCCCACAAAATATAACAAAAAATTCTATTCTTGACAGATATATTCAACTGAAATGTCTTGTATAAGAAAGGATTCTTTACTTATTTGTGGTTTTCTCTAGTTTATTTTGGTAATTTAGTTGTACACTTTAAAACATGGAAAATAAAGTGACCTTGAATCCACCCCCACCCCACACACAAACACAACACTGGTTCTCAAGCATTAGCATGCATCAGGAACATGCAGAGAGTTTGTTAAAAGCCAGACTTCTGGGCTCCACCCTTAGAACTTCTGATCCAGCAGGTGGGAGGAGGGCTCTGAGACTTGGCACTTTGCATCAGTTCCCCAGCGATGTTGACAATGCTGGTCGGAGATCACTCTCTGAGAACCACTGTCCTAATTCAGTGGATACTGCCTCCTACAGTGAGGTAGAGGACAACCATGATGCAAGTTTTTTTAGGGATGGGAGACTAAAACTCCTCTTCTACAACAAGGATATAAACCAGAAGACATTTACAGGTGAGGGAAGTAGAGGCTTCCAGAGGGAACTCTTCCAGCGTGAGCTGTGAGTCCCAGCCCCTCCTGGGTGGTAGGGCCAGGCACCGTTCATGATGACTAAGGAAAACACTCACCTCTGATCACTTAGAAAGACATGTTCTTTATAGATTGTAAAAACAGAATGGATTCATATTTTCCTTACGTGAGAAATCTAAACAGCAAGAGAGACTAATTGGCTAGCTGAGGTGATGATGGGCAGGTGGGAAGTGGGTACCGTGTCGGAATTAGCCTACAGAGCTGGAGTTTGTCAGAGACAAAGATGGGTGAGTGTGCCCCACTTGCTGATCAGATACGGGGTATATGCAAAAGGCTCTACATGGATCTTCTTAAATTACAACCAAGAGGGCAGCCCACAAGGGGTCAGTAGAAAAGGCTAGAGGGATTGCTGGATTTGTAGGGGTGGGACGAAGCCAGGTACCAGCCATGATGGGGACACATTTCCCTTCAGCAAGGTGATGACAGCTGGAAAACTTCTCCCAGAGGAGAGCAAGGGGCGTGGGATATCTCCAACAATCCGGTTAAGTGTCTCCAGAAAGTTCACCATTGACAAACCTCAAGAGCTCTGAAATTAGACGCCCACCTGTTAAGTGGGAACAGTTTCCTTTGATGCTTTCCTACCCAGCTCTGGAAGGGCTGGAAAGAAGGCTCGTCAGGTGATGGAGAATGAACAGAATATGGTGAGATGCCCGCTCCACCCTCTTCCTGACTCTCTGTAGGAGGTCTGAGCAGGAGGAAGAGCAGATATTCTGGAGGCCATGTAAGACTGGACTTTTAAATGACTAAGCTGAGAGTGTTTGTGATTTTATTTCACTGGAGAACTCTTAGTTTTACTGGAGAAGGACCAGGGAAGTCAAGGGCCTGCCTGAGATTGGGTCTGAGGGAAGGAGAGGAGCCTGCCCAATGGTGGCGATTTAAAAGGAAAGCTGAAGGCTAAACCAGAGAGCTTTGTCGTGGCCCCGTGAGCGATGAGTCTTCAGGAACGGTTATTCACACAGTATTGATCATTCCTTCCTCGGGACCATGAAGGAGTTTCCTGCTACACAGATCCATGTCTGACCCACTGCTCCACATTGGCCCTCCTCTGATAGAAGAGACCAAGGATTATTTTATAAAGTCTGGCTAACTGGACACCAAAGAAAATCTGATAAACAGCTGTCTGAAATCTGAAATACCATGTTGCAATCCAGGACTGATAAATAGCCCAAAGAGTTTACTAAGAGCTTGAAATCTTTTTAACAATCCTAAGTAATTGGATAAGTAACTGGGTAAGTCATGGGTTCAGTTACCATATTACCAACTGGATCTGCCTGGAGAGTTTGGGATTTCATTGCTATGAGCTGTGACAGTCACCTCCTCCTCCGGTCTCCTGATTTCCTCAGCCTCCCTTTCAGCACCCCCTCCTCACTGTCACCATGTCAGTGTCACAGATTGAAATACCACTGTAATCAGATCCCCAGTCAAAACTGGGCAATGGGGCCTCATCTCTGCAGAATGACAATAGTCCGCGATGGTTAGAATCACCGAGTAGGATGTTCTCAAGGACTATGCGCTCTGTAATTCTGGAACGGAATGTGGTGACTGAATCAGAGCCCCACCAGAGAAACAGAACCAGAACTGGAAGCACACATCTGTCTACCTACCTACCTAACACACAGGTGTGTGTGCACCTGACATGTGTGTATACATGACACGTGTGGATATACAAACATGTATATATGCCTATGACACGCGTATCCATACACTACCTATATTTGTGTGCATGGCACATATATACATATGTATATATGGCAAGGAATTGACTTAAGTGACTGTGTGGACTGGCTAGATAAATCTGAAATCTGTAGGGGAAGGGCAGACTAGAAACTCTCAAGCAGGAGCTGAAGCTGTAATCCACCGGAATTTCTCCTTCAGGAAAGTCTCAAGTCTGCTCTTAAGGTCTTTCCTTTATTTTTTTTTTAATTAAATTTTTTTTTGGCTGGGGGAGGTAATTAGGTTTATTTATTCTTAGAGGAAGTACTGGGGATTGAACCCAGGACCTCATGCATGCTAAGCATGCGCTCTACCACTGAGATGTACCCTCCCCCTTAAGGCCTTTCAACTAGTTGAATCAGGCCCAACCAGGTCATTAAGGCCCATCTCCTTACTTAATATTAACTAACTGAAAATGTTAATCACAACGTACTTTCACAGCAACACCTGGATTAACATTTGGTTGAATAACTGGAGACTATAGCCTAGCTAAGTTGACACATAAAATTCTCATTGACCATCACAGCAACATTACCAAGAGGCTTGAATAGTTTCCTACCATTTGACCCAGGATTCTAATTCCTAAACTCTGTCCTAAAGGAAATAAGTAGAGACGTGAACAACTTTATATATATATATCAGTGGATCACTCCAATTGCTACCATGAACCAAAGCTCTGTCCCACCAGCTGTTGACACACACACTACCCCAGAAAGCATGCTAATCTGGCAAGTTCAAGTTTAGGTCATTATTGAAGCATTGCCTAATAAGTTGGATTTTTAATTAAAAGTGGGAAGGGCTTACACGGGGCACCTGTTAAATGTATGTAAAAGGGGAATGAGAAAAAAAATGGAAAGGGCTTAAAGGTGTTAAATCTGCATATTGTGGTTTTTTACCTCTCACATTAAAACATTTCCCAAAGATTCTACAGCAAGAACCATACACTGAACACCATGAAAAATAAGTATTATAATATATATATATATATATATATATATATATACATACACACATACATACACACACACACACATATAAAACTGCAAGAGATATTTTTAAGCACCAATAAAAGCAAAAACAACACTGTAATTAAACTAAGTACAGCACTCAGAATATGGCAACATAATTTGTATCCATCACAATGTTATGATTTTAGTTCAGTGCCTAACACACCACACACTGTCTAATACTAGGGAATCAAAACTGGATATTAGAGAATTGAACTCAGACCTCTGGGTTCAGTGTGGGGTGAGCCAGTAATGACCAGAGCAGAGAGTCAGGGAAAACAACCTCCTGGTAATTAGCAGGGCCTGGTGCCCACCAGGCCAAAGACAGAGAAGACCTGAGTTCCACCGTAACACCCTGTTGTCTGACTCCACTGCTGTTGAAAGTGGCCTGGTCTGTGCTTTGCCACCCAAAAGCATATCTACTGTTCTCCTTACACCAGCATCCAGAAAAAAATAGGCCTCATTAATTGTAGCATCTTTAGGCCCTCCCCACAAATCCAAAGGGAACACAAGTGTCTTTCATCCAACTTCCTAACTCCTCCTACCACCAAGAGAGGTTATGACTGGTCATCACCCAGGCCATGCATTGGATCAGGTCGTATATAGCAGTGGACAAGGATGCTCTGACTTAATTGGATGAGCCCAGCTTCCACGCTCTGTCTCAACCTTCCAACTCACCCTTAGGGTAGGACCGGTCCATGGAACAAGTAAGTCAGTTAAGTCTTCTGAACTCCCTTCTTGGTTCCACGCAGTGGATTGAATGGGCTCAGAGCCTTTCCTGGGCTGGATGCTCACTCTCTCTTTCTGTCTTCAGATTTGTCTGATCACATTGGTCCCAGATTTTTAGACTTAAAGTTGAGAATGGGGAAAAGATAGAAGTTTCCACTTAGCCCTCAGCTGTAGCCTCACTCTCTGGTTAAGCTTCTATGAGAGAGCTTACAAAATGCCATTAAATAGTCTGTCAAATATCAATCAAGGTCTACTTTAATTCTAAGTTTCACCGTGGTTTCTTTTGAACACACATCCCTAAGGAAGTCACGGGATTTAAAGTGATTGGCAGGCAAGATCCAGACATTCCCAAATTCCCTACTCTGATTTAGTAGAACTAACATCTCATGCTTAACCCCTAACAAAGCTTAACGTTAGATCCTCTTCCCTCTCCTTTTTGTTAGTCTCACTTGTGCATGACACTCTAGCATTAACCCATCACTCTCATTTCAAGACCGGCCAGGACCACAGACCCGATTCCTGTATAAATCACAGCTACCCTTAATGACGTTAATGCCTTTGATCTATTCTGAATTTCCAACAGAAGCCTCTCCCTTCCTAGCCGCTGTCTTTCTGAGCTACTGTTTCAGTCTCCTGTTCAGGTCAAGCCCTGGTCTCCAGGAATGCGTCTCTTCCCGACAGGCTTTTGTGTTTACCTCCTCTGTTCCTTCTCGGTTTGGTGACTTCCTCCACTGCTTCGTCTTGAGCCCTGCAGAATTATAAGAGGGCTACGAGATTTCTGATCCTGTACAATCCCCTCCACTCAAGTGCAGTGGGGCCAGTGACTAGGATGGGCATCACTCTGTGATTAGTTTGCATTCTATGCCAAAAGGTAAGGGATTTTGCCTTAAGGTCCCAAGTCAGGTGGTTCTGAGAGAAATCAAAAGTGAGGCCATCCTGGGTGAGCCGAGCTAATCTAGGCCCTTCAAAAAGGGTCCAGAAGCAAGAGACAAGAAGCAGCAGAGACGCTCCCTTGACGCTGGTCTTGAAGAAGCAAACAGCCACGTGGTAAAGAGGGCCAAGTGGTCTCCGGGAAATGGGGGCCTCGTTCCTTCAAATGCAAGGAGCTACATTCTGCAGATGATCACATGACCTAGAGGAAACCAAGATCTAGAAAGTCCTGCAGCCCAGTTAGCATCTTGAGTGCAGTCTCCTGAGATCCTGACCAAGGGACCTACTTAAGCAGTGCCTGGACTCCTGAACCACAGAAACTGGGAGCTAGTGAGAGCACGTGGTTTTCAATTGTTACATTTGCTGTAGTGTGTTACCCAGCAGTAGAAAACGAACCCAGGTTCCCAGGTTGTGGTTGCTGCCAGGAGCCGGACTGAAGATTGCAGTGCTGAAGGTTGCACGGGCAACGCCAGCGTCAGCCGGAAATTTCTCTGAAAAGCACGCTCAAACTCATTCCTCCTTCTCTGAACCGCCAGGACCTGTTCTGCGCTGGGAGGAGCTGGATGGAATTTCAGGCTCAGGCTCCTCCCACTCCTGCAGGGGACTGATACCCGCAGACCACCTCTCCCGACTTTTCTCTGAGTCCTGAGATAAAACCACGTCGTCCTTGGGGACTCACAGGCTCAGCTGGGGAAGTTGCTGCCATTAATTACAGCACAAAGCAACCTCTTGAATGTGGTATTGTGAAGTTTGCTTTTGAAAATCATATTCCTTTTGAAAATTACCATTCCTTCTGCTTCATAGCCAAATCATTTTACGTAGGAGCAGAAATATGATTTTTCTAGCAGCTGAAGAAGGGACCCTCCACAATGTCAAAGAAGCATTTCTTGAGCAAGACTGCCTCTCCTGAAGCTACGGTCTTCTTGCATATTTTAGGGGGAAAGTGGACAAATCACATATAAATGGAGAAATAAATCCTTGAAAGCAAGATGGATCTTCCTTTTGGTACATTTCTACAAGTATCTTTTTCTTCTTTTGCTTGTAAAATGGGAAATAACTGTGTGTATTTTTGTGTGTATGACTAACTATATAATTGATCACTTCGGAAACCTAAATCTTTCTCTCCAATTTTTAGTACCTCAAGCCTCAAGCCTGCTACAATAAGAGAATCACATCGACTCAATGTGTCTCAGATATGCCACCTTTGTTACATTCCTGCTCAAAGTCATTTTTTGGGGGCTCCTTCCTACTTTTTTCGATATATGCAATACCATATTTATAGCTATGAATTGTATTTGCTGGATAGACTGCAATGATTTGTATAGTGATTTGTAATGGGTGTCCCTGAACGCAATCACACAGAAATAAACCGTGTTATAAAAACCATGTTTGATGTTTCAATCAAGCCTATTCATTGTAATTTTGAAAATTCCACCGTGCATAGGTCCGAGCTACTGCTGTGCATTTATCAGTAGTTTTCCATCCTTGTGGATTAGAGATCTGTAAGTTTCTAGTTATTTTCTAGACCCAACTGAATACCAGTGATCGAAGAACTATTTCATTTCTGACTGTTAGAATTAAATAACTTGTCTGATTACAAATAAATGAATCAGCCTTGTGATCAGAATCCTTGCATGGTTACTTAAGCCCTGAAGTGGGCGCTATGTGGAAGAAGCTGAGGGTCTTTTGTGGACACAAAAGGAACTGACATGGTTCCTTTCTCTTCTTCGCTTTCTTTTTCCACCATCACAGGATAGGAAATGGGGCAGGGGGGTAAAACACCATGTTAGTTACTGACTCAAATAAATATGTAAATGAATGAAAACCAAAGATGTCCTAAAGTGCCAGGATTCCCTTTTGCTGTGACTATTTCAGAACCTCACTAGGCATTTTGAGCTTTATTTAGGAAAAAATAATTTTGAAATGGCAAATACAGCCAAGTTTGAAAAACTTAAAAAAAAAACTTACATTATCCTTTCTTCATATCTGCCCCACTCCCTGAATATGGACTGTTGTGGCTTTTTTTTTTTTTTCCCTTTCTTGATTGCAGGCCCCATGGAGGTTGAAATGGTGACTTTTCTCTTTAATGTTATATTTTCACAGTTTAGCGGAGTTGGACACATAGCAGGGCCCTTATAAATATGTGGGGAATGCATGAATATCTCTAAGCATTTACAACTGTGGGTCTCCCTAAAATCAGAAAAATGGATTGAATAAACCATTTTGAGATTGAAACATTCCACCACTCCTAAAACCAACCACTGGCTGACCACTAAGCTCTTCTGGCCCAGAGACAACCATAAGAAGCCAGGTTCAAAAGTAAAAACAACCATAAGGGAAAAAAAATACTTAGCAGAGACATCAGTGATCACACACTGCAGGAAACAGAGACACTAGAGAATTAGTTTAGGAAAATCACCACACAAATGAAAAAAGTGAGAGAAAAAAAAAAACCCAGCAACTTCCATAATACCAGAGAGAGGTAGAAATCAGAATTTAGAGCATACAACATATCATCTAAAATACCCAAATTTCAACAAAAAATATAAGGCATGCAAAGAAATAAGACTATGCGGCAAATATAGAGAAGAAACTATCTCTCTTTTGACAGTAACTCTCTGAGGAGGCCCAGATGTTGGACTTACTAGCAGACAAAGAAAAGCAGTTATTACAATATACAAAAGGAAACCATGTTTAAATAATCAGAGGACTGTATGGTAACAAACAGAGAATATCAGGAAGGAGATGGGAATTATAAAAATTAATCAAATAGAATTTTAGGTATTGAAATAAAAAATCACTAGAAACAGCTCAACAGAAGGTTTGAGAGAGAAATGAAAGACTCAGCAAATTTGAAGTGGATCGATAAAGATGATCCAATCTAAAGAACAAGAAGGAAAAAAATAGAGTAAAAAATGAATAAATTGTGTGGGGCAACATGAAGTGTACTGATGAGTACAAAGGGTATCAGAAAAAGAGGCAAAAAAGGAGCAGAAAAAAATATAAGATAAAATGGCTAAACACCTCAAAATGTGATTACCAAAAAGAAGCATTAATACACATATCCAGGGAGCTTAATGAACTTCAAGTGCGATGACGTATTCAAAATGCTGAAAAAATAAAACTATCAACCAATAATTCTGTATGGAGCAAAACTATCAGCCATGAATGAAGGCAAAATTAAGGTATCTCCAGACACAAACAAAGATGGAAAGAATTCACTGCTAGCAGATTTTCACAAGAAATACTAAAGGAAAGCATTTCAGAGTGAAGGGAAATGACACCATATGATAACTTGAATCCACACAAAGAAAGAACACCAGTGAACATACTTATGCTAAGAAATACAGAAGAGTAAGTAAAAAATACTTACATATAACTAAATATGTAAGTATAAATATTTTTTTTCAATTTTTGTCTTAACTGATTTAAAAGACAATTGCATAAATCAATGATTGAAAAACCATAATTTGGGGCTCACAATGTACATATGACAAAAAGATGGGAAGGGAATAAACCTGTGTTGGATAAAGTTTATATATTTCACTGGAATCAAGGGGTGAGAGGGGGACTAGGAACAAAGAGATGCTTTAGGAAGTTATTCCAATAGCTAGGAAATGGTCACATACGGACCCACCTCGGCAGTAAATTGGAGACGATTTGAGAGGGATAAAGAGAAATAAATTCAGCAAAGGATTGGAACAAAGGGACAGGCAAGTGGGAGGAAGCATAAATTAAAGAAAATTCAAATCAGGTTGAAAGGGGAGAACTGGATATATGGACACTTTATTGTAGATTTATTTCAATTGTTTTCCAGTCTGAGGGTTCCCTAAAAGCCAGGTCTTGAGGAATGGAAGAAAGGTAGGAAAGTTTGATAAGCCTAACCTCTCCATCCCAGCCCATATTAGTCACCACGGTGGAAACCACACTTGAGTAAGTCATGAGTCTCAGCAAGAAGAAGTGCACACCAAAGATGCCAACTGCACTGGCATTTAATGAAAGTCCTTCGTGTTTCAAAATACTGTCTGGCACTGGCGCTTATTAATGAGAATGACTCTATTTCGACTCAGTTTCACTTAATTTTTTAAAAATCCAGTAGTGCAATAGCTTGATGATGAATACAGAGAAAACCACTAAGATTTCAGATTTGGAAGAGAACAGGAGAGCAAGTGAGGAGAAAAGACTCAGTCACGCAATCCGGCTGGCAGGCTGCCAGGAGAACCCGGCTTCCATCTGATCACATGTCTAAGCCCCGCCTCTGACGTTGCCTCATTCCGTCCTTCCTACAGATGGAGTGATCACTTACTTTCTTCCTCTTTTTTTTCTCCCCTTCCCAGTATTAACTCTTCTTTGAATAGCTTCCTGAATGTATGAGAGCATTTAAAAAATATCAGGGCACATTTTTATTATATCAAAAGATAAACTTTTTCCAATGGTCCATCCCCCATTAAAATGACTCTGGAAATTTTGACGAGACGTCTGGATCTCTGACACCCAGAAATCTATGTAGCTCAGCCACTGGAAACCAGAAGTTGGGAATCTTTTTGGTTTGCAATTCCTTATTGCACACACAGGTAGGATTTGTGCGTTTATTTGGAGGAACACTGCCTTCTAGAAAGTTGCTTTGATGATCAGCAGGAGAAGTTACTGTAAAGACCTGTTCAGGCAGCTGTGATGTTAATCGCCTCTCACCCCCCCCCCAAAAGAAAATCTTGGTTGAGGAAGAGTTCAGCATAGACTCAGGTCATGGACATGATGAAAACCACAAACGTTACTTAGAGTTGTTTGTGAATCATTCCTTTTAAAGTAACCTTTCAAATTGTACACAAATTTTAAAAATTTTTTAAAGAATGTAAGTTGGCAAAAATAGTTTTAGAAGGCAATATCTATCAAAATTTAAAAATATTTAAATTTAAAAATATTCTCTGAATGTTCAGTCAGCATTCACTCCATCGGAATGGGAGCAACACCAAGGAGGAATGTTTCACACCTTTATTTTGCTGTAGGAGGGGCGCCCTACTTTCCCAACAGACAGACGGCTTTGCCTGCTGAGGGCCCGCAGGGTAGATAACCAGACCTTGCCTACACTAACCATAGTTTTTGTTTTCTAATAATTTGTAACTTCTTGCCTTACTGAAAAAGCACAAAGGGCATTACATTACTATTTAATTGAATCCTCTCACTAATTCTGCAAGAAAGACATGCCTCTCTGCAGTCTACGGCTGAGGTGGCTAAGTCTTATACGATTTGAGTGATTTTCTCAGGATCAGCTCTATAAGCCCAGACTAGACTAAGGGAGGGGGACCTGGACAGTTTCCAATGGAATCAACCTGTATCCAGGACTAAAACATTACCCAAATACTTGGAAAATTTCTTGAGAGTTAATCCGAGAATTCACGCTGGACTCTTTGCCATCACTTGGGAAATGTCATTAGGTCACTTGGGCTGAGGAGAGGAAAACACAAACAAGACTGCGAGACACTCCGATGGGTGTTGTTCCCATTCCGATGGCGGAAATGCTGACTGAACCTTAAAAGAATATTTTTAAATTTAAAATTTTTAAATGTTGATAGATACTGCCTTCTAAAAATATTTTTGCCAAATTACATTATTTTTACATAATGTTACAGGTTGCACTCCATTTACAGTTATTCCAGAATATTGGCTATATTCCTCTGTTGTACATACATCCTTGAGCCTGTTCAAACCCCTCTTTTGCCCTCCCAGCTCCCCTCTCCCCTGCTGGTAGCCTCTAGTTAGTTCTCTAATTCTGTAAGTCTGCTTCTCTTATGTTATAGTCACTAGTTTGTTGTATTTTTTTAGATTCCACACATGAACTATATAATACAGTATTTATCTTTCTCCCTCTGACTTATTTCACTTAGCTTAATGCCCTCCAAGTCTGTCCATGTTGCTGCATATGGCGTTATTTTATTCCTTTTATGGCTGAGTAGTATTCCACTGTAGAAATATACCACATCTTCTTTATCCAGTCATCTGTTGATGAACATTTAGGTTGTTTCCGTGTCTTGGCTACTGTAAACAGTGCTGCCGTGAACATTACGGTGCATGTATTTTTTCAAGTTAGTGTTTTTTGTTGTTGTTGTTGTTTGTGGGGGGAGGTAATTAGGTCTATTTTTAGAGGAGGTACTGAGGATTGAACCCAGGACCTCATGCATGCTAAGCATACACTCTACCACTTGAGTTGCACCCTCCCCCCTCCCCAGTGTTTTTGTTGTTTTGGTACCTACCCAGAAGTGGAATAAAATAACTTTTTTTGAATAGAGCTGCACTGTTAGTTTCCCAAAGACCTCACCTGCCTTCATCAAGCCTCAGTCGTGTGGTGCTATTGGCAGGGTGTCCGGAATGCATTTTCTGAGATGGCGTTAGCGTGCTGGCAGTTAATTAGGGTGTAATCTCGGGATCAATGCCTGTAGAAGGGGAGGGAAGGAAGGAGGATCAGGCTAAGGCAGAAGGTAAGCTGGGATGGGAATTCAACAGAGGCCTCGGCCAACCCAGAAAGTTGTTGTCCTGACTTGAGCTGAGCGGCCAGGTCTTACCTATGCCTGTCAGCCAGCTGTTGGATGACATGGTCAGTTGCCTTTGGAAGAGGTGTGACCCCGGGCAGATTACAAAGAGAAATATCTGGAGACTCCCAGCCATTGCAAGAAAACCACCCTCATTCCTGCAGTGAATTCTGGGTGGCCTGTCGGTGCCTGCTACAGAGTGTTAATGATGAAGCTTGTCTTCCAATTCAGAAAACCTATCTGACTCTAAGCGTGTGCCTTTTCCCTTATGCTGTTATGCCTGTCTGAATGCACAAGGGATACTGTGAGTGACTAGTAGCAAAGTTTTACTCTCTCTAACCAGGCTTCAGAGTATCTTAAAGAGCAAAGTTTTGCTCTTGGTTGCTCAAGGAAATGTTTGGCTGGGTTGCAACAACCGCAGACTAGATGTGTGAGGGGACATGCGACAGCAGGGTATTTCCCCACGTTCCAGAGAGGATGAAGTCATTCAGAGAAGTCACCCGAGGTGCAGGCATGTGGAGACGGACTCCAAGCCTCTGTTGTAGGCAGGCAGCCCTGGAGGCCTTCCCGACCCGAGGGGAGTGCTCTGCAGAGATGAGAGCTGGCTTCCTCGTCAACTCCCTCCAGCCTTTGCTTCCCAACCTGAAAGAGGCATTTGCAGCTTTGCAAGGGAATATGGTCAGTGCTACTAGCCACAGGCTTTTGTTTTCCCCCTTCCCAATGGCTGAAGGTTCCCTGCAGGGAAGCCAGGGCAAGTTAATGGTGATTCTTGAATGCATCCCCCCAGCCAATGAAGAATGAACTGAAAAGGAGAAGCCAGGTATTATCCAAACCAGAATATAAGGTCTTTAGGTTGAGTTCCTGTGCAAGCAGAGCCTGAAATTTAAGTGCCAGCAGACTTGGAGGGGGATGGGGGATGGGGAGGTTATCCCAGGAAGCAAGAAAGAAACAAGGAGAATGAAGCTAAAAAGGAGCTTTAAAAGGTTTGAAGAAGGTGGCGGGTATATCTTAGTGGTCAAGCGCCTGCTTAGCATGCACAAGGTCCTGGTTTCAATCCCCAGTACCTCCATTAAAAACATATAAATAAAGAAACCCAATTACCTCTCCATCAAAACAATAATAATAATAAAAGGTGTCTGTTTGAGCTGGTTATTGCTGTGGGCAAGTGGGACTCAGTCCCATTGAAGACTGAGAAACCTTGCAGAATGCCCCTCAGAATTGCCCCACCAAAGAATGGGTGCCTGGGGCATTTTTGTTAGTGACTCCAGCCTCCCACTGCGTAATGGTGTCCCCTGCGAGAAGCTCCCTTGGCTCTAGAGAAAGCTTTGAGTAAGAACTGCGGGGGGTCCAGGGGTGACGCCATCAGCCTGCAGAGGAGCTGTCCACCACGGCTGCTGCTGAAGTCAGACATGGCCAAGGAAAGGCTGCAGAGAGCTCCGAAGAAAGGTGTCGGCTACAGCTGATGGTTGTCTGGTAGACATCTGGATGGGTGTTTGAAGGACGGGCTCTCGCAGGAGCAAGAGTGAAGTGGTGGTCACTGGATTGTCAGTTCTGCTCTTCAGTGTTCCTGCTCTCCGAGGCTCATGGGAGCTTCCTCCTGCGTCCACATTAGGAAATATTTGCACCCTTAGGGATCATTTCTCTAGGACATTGGTGGGCTTCTTGCTTTCAGTTCTGGCTCAGTGCTCCAAGATGCAAGGGTAATTTACCTGAACCAAGTCTCTCTTCTCATCCCCAATAAATATCATCTCCTACTCCTGCCCAGAGGGGCAGGGGTCATGTGGGCATATGAGTAAACCCTGTTTGCAAAGGTGGGGAGAGTTCTCCAAGCTACACATGTTTTAAGGGATTGGCTTGATCAATGTTTACTAAAAGAGCCAGTTACCAATTAAAATGTCATTTTAGTGACCCTTCGTTTTGTCTGCTGAAGTCAGCCTTGGCTATGGGAAAGGGACACCGGAGTTGGACTTCACCACTTTATTAGAATTAACTTTATTACTTCCTTGGGTTTCAGTATATCTTATCTCTAAATTCTACGATTTCTTTTTGTATCATGAAATGGGCTTCTATTTTATTTTTTTCCCATGGGCTTCTGTTTTATTTTTTTCAATTAGGCAGTTGAGATATGATATTTCACTTCTTTTTGATTCCTCAAATGTAATTCAGTAAAGGGTGGAGAGAGAGCTAAACTGTAAAAGCAGACACCTTTTCATTGCAACCCAGTTGGCTTTTCTCCTACTGTTGGAAAAACTCTGATAACATTCATGCTTGCAGAGATCTCCCTGCTTAACTTTTTTTTGGCTGTTTCACCGCACTGAACCTCAAAATGCATTTTTTTCAGCACAGAAAAGCAAGGCCATCTCCTCTGACTGACGTTTAGAGAAGAAAAACAAACATGAGGGTAGATTTTAGGCTTCCTTCCTCATTACCTGTTAAATGTGCGATCATAAATAAAATGGTTCAGACTCTAAAACTCAAATGCTGGCTATCCCTGGTTATTCAATCAAGGACACAATATATAATTTAAAAAAAAACAGTGAACTAGCTTTCTTTGTATGTCGTAACTCTCACAGTATTGTTAGTCCCATATACAGATAGAGACACTGAGGCATGTAGACATTAAAAAACACTCTCACAGTCTACACAGCTGCCAAGGAGAAGAGCCAGGATTCAAACCCAAGCAGTCTGGTTCTAAGAACCCATGCTCTTTTTTTTTTAAATAAAAGTTATATGGCCAACTACAATAGCTAATACATATATGAAAAAAATAAGCTGACATACTGTTTGTGCTTAAAAAGCAGATTATCTTAGGGAAAACAACGAAGATATTGAAGCCAAATGAAGAACCCACGCCTTTACCACCATCTTGTGCTGTCTCTTAGCTAAAACTCTCTCTGCGAAAGCCTTGGCATGAATTCACTTCTACCTTGTCAAGCTGTCAGGAAGCTAAGGACACTAACATTTTTTAGACAAACTGTTTTAATTTGTTTGAAAATGAGCAGTAAAGCAAGAAACTTCCTGATGAGTCTCATCTTTGTACACGTGGTCTAATTTCAGCAATTCTGATTTTCCCGCAAATTGGAACCCAAGGATGCACTTGTGTATTTTCCTAAGATCCTGCCAAGTATCCTAAATGTGAGGGCCTCAGTTTAGAGATACTTTTAGTCACAGTAAAATGTGATTAAATTAGGAATTCTGCTAGTGAATTTTGACCTGTTTACGTCTTAAAAGCACGAGAAAACCGCCCTAACGTAGCTAATAGTAGCTGTGTGTTGGCAAGCATGCGTACAGCAATTCCACTCATTTTTTCAGATGTAATGAAGTCTATTTTCCACTAGATGGCAGCGTTGCCACATGAGCTTCCAACCTAAGCCCAGTCTGAGAACTAATGGGAGACCGATTCCTGTTTGGAAATAGTGGAATGGTTAAGAAGATGCAAATAAGGGCTAACAACGAATCTACTGCTCTGATTTCAGGATTAGAGGCCAAGATTTGTGGACGAAAAGACTAACATGGAGGTGAGAGAAGTGCATAATTTTTTCTTCAAAACCTCCATTTTTTCCTCTAAAACATGAGATTTAGCGGATGAATGAAATGTTAATAATCTTTTTAAAAAAGGGAAAAAAAGAGAACACTAATAAACTCACCTACAAAACAGAAACAGACTCGCAGACATAGTAAACAATCTCATTTGTTTACTACCCCAGGGGAAAGGGGGTGGGACGGGATAAATTTGGGAGTTGGAGATTTGCAAATGTTAGCCACTCTATATAAAAATAGATTATTAAAAAACAAATTTCTTCTGTGTAGCACAGAGGACTATATTCAATACCTTGTAATAACCTGTAACGAAAAAGAATTTGAAAATTCACGTATGTATGTATATGCATGACTGGGACATTGCATTGTACGCTAGAAATTGACACATTGTAACTGACTGTACTTAAATTTAAAAAAAGTTAATAGTCTCAATATTATTCCAATTGATTCTTTAGTCACTTAACATCTATCTTTTTCCTTATCCCAGAAATGCCTCAGCTAATCTTTATCCCTGTTAAACTCAGTCCAAGGCCAATGTTCTATATCAAAATTTCCCAGGTAGCATGCCCTGGTCACTGCTGGAGAGAAGTTGATGGCATTAAAAGGGAGAGAGGAATGTCCTATTTCACAGAGCCCAGAGAGGCCTTCATGCAGGGAAATCTTGACCACATTGTTTTATAGACACAGAGACCACTTCAGGCAAATTAGTCACTAAAAAGGCTTTTGTGGGTTGGCTTGGGAACCGACCACCACGTATGTGCTTGTGGGAAATAGACTGAGCAGTGCAAACTGTTCAAACAGTTGGCTACAAACAGCTTCTAGACTGGATCCTGAAAAGGATGTTTTCATTTTCGGTTGGCTTCCTACAGTTTTCATCAGCTTTCCCAGGTCAGATGTCTCCTGATGTTTCAGGTTGTCTTGCTCCAACTATTTGTTCACAAAGCAATAATTATGGCATGACATAGATTCAGGAGGACAGCACAGCTTTATGATGACCTTCCTGGAGATGAAAACAAAAAGCTGTCTGTAAAACCCTGCATTGGGCGGGGGCGATGGTGGGGCACTATCTAGGTGAGTGTTTTGTACAGTGTGTAATAAAGACCAGTGATTCTGAGAAATCGTCATCAAACTTCAAAGAGATACAGCAAAGTCTTAATCTATGTACAACATACATGCAACTCACATAATTATAGACTTTTTAATCTTTTCATGCTTATGTCTGTCTGTCTGTCTTTCCTTCTGTCTTCCCTTTCTTCCTCCCCTCCTTCCTTTAGCAAAACTACAGTGCATATCCCTGTGTCAGTTACTGTATAAGGGCCATAGTCAGGGTGCAGTTAACATGTTACAAAGCAAGGAATTCCTCACTCATTATCCAGCAGATAACTTAAAACCACAGGAAAGCACTCTATACAGACTGAAGTTACATTTAAAGATTTACAACAACATGTCAAGCTCCTCCCTGTATGCTGTTGTGTACGTTAGAGCATTCAACTCGGAACCTTTTGAGTTGAAGAAATAGATGCAGAGAAGTTGGGCGTCTTGTTTAAGAGCATATGATGAATTCCTCAACCAGGATTCAAATTCACTTCTCTTGCATTGGTGTCCAGTGTACTCCTACTGATTACAGTCAGAAATGAATGCCCAGATGTTTTCTCAGTTTTAAAAATCAGCCTCCCCTAAGTACTCTCTAGTGACTAAGCCAGAAGATGAGGCAAATTGTGATAAAATCTGCTCTGTTAAGGGCAACTGACTACCTATGACTCCTTGATCCCCGGAGCTGCCTGGGTCAACTATGGCTCCCAAGACAGTAAGACAGTGTCAGTGCCTCAGCCTTGTTATGTGGGGGTACTTGGGAGAACAGCCTACTCTCCAGGACCGAAACCACCTAACCTAGCAAAGATGATTTCCAGGTCTCTGACAATTTGAATAAGAACATGTTTGGTTCTTTTCTTTTTTTAAAGACAACCCAATTTTTCTTTTCTTTTTTTCTTTTTTTGGTGGTAGGGGGTAATTAGTTTTATTTATTTATTTAATGGAGTTGCTGGGGATTGAACCCAGGACCTTAAGCATGCTAGGCAGGCACTTTACCACTGAGCTATACCCTCCCCCTTAATAAGACTGTGTTTGAAAGCCAAACTTTGCCCATACTTGTGAAAGACGAGGACTAGCATTGAGTAGAAAGAATTTCTGTTCAAGAGATGCAGGCAGACAGGGGACTTCGGGTATGACAGCCAAGTCAGAGACCGAAGTGGAGGTCATCCTGATAAATTCCACCAAAGAGGTGCTTTCCATCTTCACAATGATTGGGTGACAGCTGTCCAAGGTGGGGGCTGCCCACCCCCAGAGGAAGCCTGGAGGGAAACATCATTCAAGGCAGAGGAGACTTCATAAAAATGCCCAGCATTGGGCTTATACCTGAGTCCTCCCCAGGTTTTGGTGGCAGCAGGGGGTGCTAAGCCTAGTATCTAAAGCTGTAGAGGTTTCTGTAATGACTTCTGCCTCTGCGTTGGAGGAAGGGCTGATACATGGCTTTAGCAAAGCCAGTTTTTCTGCAGCTTTGTTTTCTAAGTGACAGTCCCAAGTATGCCAGAGAGATGTCATTCACTGGGTTCTTCCTGTGTTAGTGTTGACTTGGTAGATGACACAGGACGAGATGGCCCCATCATCTGAAAGGAGCTTTGCCATAAAAATGGAAAACACACAACAAATCAGCTCTTTTATAGTCAAGTTTTACCCCTCCTTGGGCTATAGTTCCCATGCGTAATTTATCCATAAAGAAAATGTAGCTTAATATTGGGCACTTGAAAATTTAATTTCCCATTGCTTTGAAATAAGTGTCTTCTGTATCAGATGGTACACTAATGGAAGAAAGACCTTTGAAAGGAAAAAGATGTCACTAGCAATTCTTACAAGCAGCATTTTTAGTGTATGAAAAATAGCTTTAGATTAACATGTTCATGGTCACTTATGGCTTTGAAAATACCACTGTGGAGCAAAGACTTTTCACATGCAGATATTACATTTTAAATATTTCAATAAAAATCCAGTGACACACATAAGTAACTTGTAAGAAACGTATAGAAACAGGCGGCATCACCAATTTGATGGATACTGAGAAAGAATCCTAATTTGGAAATTGGCTCAGTGAGCTACACATTATTCTCATTTTCAGCTTCTACATCTAATAGTCCTATTGTCACTGGAAAATTGCTTCCTTTTTGAATGATGAGAGAATGAGCTTGAATCTGCTCAATCAGATTCAGGAAGATGCTAATGTATTTTCTTAAACTCAGAAAGAATACATTTTGCTGGAGTCTAAACCAGGAGGCTTTCCTTCCACCAGCTGTAATTACATGAAGGTATCTTCCTCAAGCTAACTTTTCTTGACTGTGACTCCACACTCTTGGGGGTAACTCAAGCCATCTCTCACCCTCGCTCCAACACAAAGAAAGAGACAATCTGAGGTGGGTTAAAGGTATACAATGAAATGCAAAGGAAGTGAGGGGTCACCACTGTTCACTTCCCTCCAAGGGAACCCCTACCTTGGCACAATTATAGGATTGCCTTCCACCTACCAGGACATTGCTCCTGTCAGCTGTTCTGATTGGTCTAGTCTGGCTTGTCCATGAAAGGCAGCCCCAAACTCGGAAAACAACTCCGTTGCTATTTTTTCTTTCTTTCTTTTTTTTAATTATATATATATATATATATATAAATTTAGACATTTTTTCTCTATGTTTTAAGTTTATCTTCTGACACATTTCTCTTGTGTCCATATCAAAGAAAGCTGGAATAAAGGCTACAAGTCTAGACCACATCATCATTTAGGAAGTGCTCTCACATGTTATCTCCTGGCCACAGCATTACCTCCATTTATCTTTTGCAAAAGGAGAACTCAGGCTCCAAGCAGGTTATCAGGTTGATCTCAAGGTCATACAGGGAAAAAAAAAATACAGAGCCAGAACAGGAGACTAGCCCCTCCCACTTCCTGCTCCTGATTCTCAAATTCAACTCGGATTCGAATCCTGGAGGAATCCTGGAGGAGGAACTGTTAGAACGCTGATCTCCAAGGGCCGCAGCCAGAGTTCCTGAGTCAGCACATCTCGGGTGGAGACAAGCATCTGCCTTTCAAACAAATTTCCAGGTGATGCTGATGTCACTGGTCCGGGGGCCGCACTTTGAGAACCACTGGAAACTGCTACTAGCACATGCCTGCTTTATTCGCACGCCCCCTGCTCCAGACCCAGACAGATTGCATAAAATGAAAACAAAAGTGTGATTAAAAGGAGAGGGGAGAGAATTAAACTCCCCTAGGCTTGTTACTCTCCTTCACCGCAGAGTCCAGATTTTGCTTCCTTGCTGCTGTACCAACATGTCCTGGGATTTAAGTGGTCACAGCCAGAGGCTGTGGGGAGAGGCGAGTAGGTGGGCTTTGTGTTGACAAAATAACATTTCAAGAATATGACTCTTTTGGCATTTTCTGTTGATTTCATTTCATGCTGTTCTCCCAGCAGGTTTTCAGCATCTGGTCTCCACAGGAAACTCCAGCTTGACTCTAAGAGTGAGGTAAGTCTTTATTTTTAGCAAGGAAGTAGCCACCATTGCTAATTGTGTTTGGTTTTGCTTTAGATTTCAACCTGGATGAATTTTAAAAGGCACTGAAGCCAAAGGAAAAATAAACAGTCCTGTTTGTGGTGGAGAGTCCTGTTTTATTAGGAGTCAGGGAAGTCAGCTAGCTAAAATTTCAGACATTTTTTCAAAGCAAAAATACTATGAGCTTAGGGAGTCGCTTAAATTTAAATTCTAGAACAACCTAATATTAAGGAGCACTTATTACGCTCCAGACACAGTTTGATATATACCCTCATAAATTAGTTTCTGTAACATTCTCAGCAATTCTAAGAAGCAGGTACTGTCAATAGCTCCATTTTAGAGATGAGGAAACTGAGGTCAGAAGAGATTAGGTGACCTACCTACGATCACTAAATGATGAAGAGGTGGGATTTGAAACCACTTACAGCTTAGATTCTGTGCCAGGGCTCTGAAGCACTCTCTCTTTGCTCAATAACCCAAGCTTTCTGGCAGGTAGTTATAGGGAAAAGAAAACTAGGAACGAGGACACGGAGCCCAGGTTTGGTGCCATCCCAGGACTTTGCCGGACAAAGGCAGGAACTTTCCATCGTGAGTGCATTGAACTGCATTTGACTTGCAATAGTCTGGGTCCAAGGCTGGTCGTCTCAGACCCTGCCGGACCCCTGGATACCTTTGTTTGTTTACATTAATTGCCTTAACAACAACCGCCACCATAACAAATTAGTGAAAAGTAATGGGAAAACAGCACCAAATGAAATAACATGACTCATACAGAGATAATGAAGAAGAAAACAGTTCCGTTTCACCTGACGGGTCTTAGTTTGTTTAGTACGTAAGTCCGGTATCAGTCACTTCTCCTTTGAAAGAAAAGATCAGTCAGATGCCTGGGCTTTTGTTACATAATGAGTCATTTTGTGACAATAATGGACATCCTGTGGAACATAGTGCCCCTGCATGGTTTTTTGTTTTTGTTTTTGTTTTTGTTTTTGTTTTTGTTTTTGGCTAATCTATAAGAATGGTCAGCTCTTTTACTTATTTCTCTTTTCTTTCTTAATTGTCTATAAAAATGAAGTTGGGGAGAGCAGAGGGTGTCATTGTTGACAGTGACCCTCCCCCACCTCCACCTGAGCCTGAGACGAAGTAACATTGGGCCAAGCTGTGACCTCTTTGCTGGTTTCAAATTGTTTTCAAAGACCCAACTATCAAACTTTTCTAGGAGTCTCCGGAGTTCTTAGTTCAGTGTTGAGAAAATGAACAACCTTAATGAGCATACCAATGTCTGTTTACAGGGAATTTTATATATTATCTAGTTTGATTCTTATAACAGTTCATGAGCTAATTTGGGTGGTTATTTTTATCCTCATTTTCCAAATGCAGAACCTGACACCCAGAGAAACTCCTGTTGAAAAGCTTTTATTTAGTAAGCGACAAAGTTCAAGCTTAAAGCCCAACCTACAACTAAAATTTTAGTTCCCTTTTTTTTTTACTGTAATGTAATACCTGAAGTATAAAACAACCTTATTGTATTTGCTCTTTTAATTGCAATTGAAGGCATCCCACATATATTTTTTAAATAAAAAATGTTTTTTTTTCTAAGTGAGCTACTAACAATATTTGAGGACTGGGACAATATAAGTAAAAGTTCTATTTTGAAATTTAGAAAGCAAATTTAATGCAAAAATGTTTAGTTACGAAAAGGCTTTGGAAATTATTTATAAAATATTTTACAAATGTTAATTGCATTATATAATAATAATATTATTATTATTAAATGTGAATTGCATTAATTTGTTGACAGGGCTAAATTTCCACTTTAAAGATATGATCCAAAATAAAATGTAAATGACAGGTTTTTTAAAAGATAAGAAAAAACTTGCCCATAGTTGATGTGCTTTATCAATGAACATTCAGGAAAGGTCAAAGACTCAGAGTTAATGACATAGATGCAGATGTGGCTGAATTCTTGAGTCAAGATAGAGAAGTGAGACCTCTCAAATTATATAATAGTATCTTCCCACAGAAGTGGGTAGCAGTGCTGTCTATAAGGAATGAACCCAAATATAAGATTTTCAACACAATACAAAAGAAAGAGCAATGTTGCCTATTTTCATGGAGAAATACACACTATTCACAGTATAGGAAATGAAACAGAGTGTCTGGAGGAATATTAACACAGTATCATGAGAAAAGTGTGAGAGGACATGGTGTGGTAAATATTACAGACAGAGGGGGAGAGAGAGAAAAGGAGAAGAAGGAAGTAGAGGAGGAAGAAAGGGAGGGAGGAGGGAGGAAAGAAGGGAGAAAGAGGAAGGAAGAAGGAAAAAGAAGAAAAGAGAGAAAAAAGAATGGAAGGAGAAACCCTTTTAAAAGGTAGATTAAGAATCTGGTATGTCCTATGGTATAGCACAGACTATTGAACTATATTCAATATCCTGTAATAAACCATGATGGGAAAGAACATGAAAAAGAATATATATATGTGTATGTATAACTGAATCACTTTGCTGTACATCAGAAACTAACACAACTATAAATCAACTATACTTTAATAGAATTTATTTTAAAAAAGAATCTGGTCTGGAAACAAGCAAGAAGGCAAATTAAAAGACTGAAAGATAATCCCTGAAAGGGCTTTATATCATAGCAGAACTTAAAATGAGCAAGAGTTAAGAAAAACAAGAACTCAGATATTAAATAATGAAACCATATAAGGTCCAAGAAATATTATGGAGTTAAGAAAATAAAGATTAAAACATCATTAGGGAATTAATAAATATATTAGAAATAGCAAACAATAATGATAATAATGTTAACATTCAGATAGCAGTGATTGTCAGGCACTTTTCTAAATAAAACATACACACATATTTATACACACAGACACTGAATCCTTAGAATGACACAATATGTTACACCAAACCTGGCAGCATAAACAAAAATTAATTAGACACAGATCAGAGTCAAAAATGTGAAAGATATAACAACAAAGTTTCCAGAGGAAAATAGAACAGGGTATCTTTATAAACTCAGAGTAGACGAAGATTTCTATACCAAAAACCTTAACTAGAAAAGAATGATAAATTAGACTTTATGAAAGTTAAGTGTTTCTGTTCATCATATAGGGAGTGAAAAGCAAGACACAAATTGGGAGAAGACATTCACAATGAAACTTGGAATGCATATCTTTTCAGATTCATGTTTTTATTTTCTTTGGGTAAATACTCAGAAGTGAAATTGCTGGATCATATGGTAGTTCTATTTTTAATTTTTGAGGGACTGCTATACTTTCTCATAGTGACTGCACCAATCTGCATTCTCAGTGACAATGCAGGAGAGTTCCCTTTTCTTCACGTCCTCACCAACATTTGTCATTTGTTGTCTTTCTGATAATCATTCTGACAGCTGTGAGGTGATATTTCATTGTGCATCTTTGTTAGATTTATCCCTGGGTTCCTTATATTTTTATCCATTAAATTTAAATGTAGTTTGTACACCCAGGATGAACTTAACTTGGTCGTGATGTATCTTTGCTGTACATTGTTGGAATTGACTTGCTAATATTTCAGTTAGGATTTTTTCATACATATTAGTGAACTTCTTATGATATCTGTCTTTTAAATGGAGGCCTCGCTTCTCGGTTAGTGATTAGTAGGTGTAAATATGTTCTGCTGTGTCAAATGATGTAATTTACATTGATAGTTACCCTTTAGTGGATGCCAGCCCTTGAGCTACACTAAAGCTCTTCTCTTTTCTAATTTACTCCTTTCTCCCCTGGAGTCCATCACTGTAGACTCACTGTGCCTTGAGAGGTGTTTAATTTGAACAAGTTATCACAGCCATGGCGGCTCCATATAGTTCACTGTAGGGTCAAGAAGTGGGAATTAATTATCAAAAGTGGCACAGGGCTATGGGATGGCTGGTTTTACTCTATCACATGCCACTAGGCTGGTCTTGTGGACTCATGCTTGAGGACATATAGAATTGACACATTCACATAATCATGAAGACAGCACAGAGATATGCAAAAAGAAAATACTTAGTAACAACACAGCATCAAACAGAAAAAAAAAACCTCGATTAAAAAGTGGGCAAAGGACCTAAATAAGACACACAGATGGCCAGCAGACACATGAAAAGATGCTCAATGTCACTAATCACTAGGAAAACCATACCATGTTCATGGATAGGAAAGAGCAATATTATGCAAATTACCATTTTTCTTAAATTGATCTTTAGTTCAGGGCAATTCTAATAAAATTTCCAACAGCATTTTTGTTGACCTTGACAAACAAATTTTAAATATAGATGAAAAAACAAAATAATACATATGATACTATTAACATGAAGAATAGAATGAGAGGTTTATATCACTTCTTATAAAACCACAGAAGTAAAGACAATGTGGTATTTGGGGAGCTATAAATGCACAGGGAAATGGAAGTGAATCCAAGAAACAAAATAATACAAAAATAGAAGCTTATTTTATGTTAGAGCTGGCATTTCTCATCAGTGGTTAAACTAATCAAAAGTTGAACTGGAATAATTGCTTATTTATATGGAAAAAATAAAATCAATTCAAAGCATGTTAAGGGCTTACATTTCAAAATGAAAATTTTTAGTGCTTACAGAAGACAGAGTAAAAATGCTTTATAATCTCAGTATTAAAAAGTATTCAAAAAACATACAAATGATGTGAATATCAAGAACGTTAAGGAAATTTTACATTAAAATTAAACACTTTTTCATGAAAAGACAGGCAAAAAGCAAATATAAGATAATATAACACTTAGCACTGACAAAGGTTTTCATATCCAGACTCTATGTAGAATTCCTATAATATAGTAGGAAAAAAGACAAACAACCCAACAGAAAAATAGGCAAAATTACTGAACTGGCTTTCACAGAAGAGCCCACATGAATGGCAATAGGCATGAAATGATGGTCATCTTACTAATAATTAGGGAAATGCAAATTAAATCCACTATGAAATATACTTTTACTTGACATAATTGGCAGAAATTTTAAAATCTGACAATACCAACTGTTGCTGAGGCTGTGGTGCAGCAGGAGACCATTTTCACTACTCTTGGGCACGTATATTTCTACTCTCATTTTGGAAAACAATTAGACATTATTTATTACATTTGAAGATGTGCACCGCTGATTACCCAGAAAATTCTTCTCCAGGGAAAACCCAAACACAAACATCGGTTTACATAGACGCAAGCAAGTGATCACAGCAGCATTGCTTTTAGTAAAATACTACAAACAACTCAAATGTTCATCCAGAGAACAAACAGATTTATACGAAGGAACGCCATACAGCAGTGAGATGACTGAACTCCAAGTATATGAATTAAGATGGAAAACTTACAATAAAAGTTTTAACTGGAAGAACAAGTTTCAGAATAAGACATACGATATCCTTCTAGGAAAGTTCAAACTTATGCAAAACAAAATAATGCATTTTAATTAGAAATCCATACGTGGAAAGCTAGAAAGAAATGCATGGTGATGATGTGAACAATGTACTAAACAGTTTTCACAACGCGGGTATGAGGTAAGGTGTGACATGGGCAAACAGAATCTTCACATACAACGGGTGACGTACCATTTCTTAACCAGCATGGTGGTACATAGGTTTCATTTATCACTATTCTTTACATGTTTAATATGTAATCTTCTCTGTGTGTGAAATATTTCATGAAAGCAAAAGCAAATAGTAAATAACAACAAAAAGAGTAAGAATTTCTCATACAGAACTGCCATGCTCTGTAGATATGATGGCTTTCAAAAGAACTCGTTTTAACAACTGTTATAACCTCCTCTGGCGATAAATCATGGCTCCTGATGTCACTTGACTGCAACCACCCCTTTCTCACTGAGTATACTGGAGACGCAGAGTTATATGTCTACCCCACCTCCCCATCAGATTTCTGATAGAACATTAACGCTAAAAGTAAGCACCGTCTCCAGACAGGTTGATTTCTCATAGGAATTTTCAAAGCACAGTATGCGCCTTTCTTTTGTGGAAAAAATATAAATCATATCTAGGAGTGGAAAATTCAGGACCTTAATAAATAGTAAATAGAATTATAATATTGTTAAACCTACATGTCACTATATTCAAGGTAGGCAAACTTCTAAGTGTTTCTAATATTTACTCATTTGTCTTTACAGAAACCCAAGGAATTGTTATACCCATTTTACAGCTGAGGAAACTATGTTTTCTGAAAATTATCCACACGGTTTTTATTTCAACTTTTTCTTTTAAAAGAAAGAAGGATGCTCCCAGGACTGGTGCCCAGGGACTCCAGCCTGTTAACCGGGTTCTCCAAGAAACTTAGTGCTGATTGGAAAACATCCCACTGCCTGTTGTCTGCTCCTTCTGTGTCTCTCCAGCCCTCACCTTAATCACTGACAACCTCATGCCTCTGAATTCAATCCCTTTTTACTCTATTCCCTTGTCTTTCGTCCCAGGGTACCCACTTTATTCCTGTGTTTCAGACAACAAATAAATTACAAAAACTAATCTCCAGATATGTAACAAAGGAATGGTTCAGAACAATAGGGAAAAGATACTAATTTCAATAAATATTTCTGGGTCTACTGAATAATATATTTCTGCCTTTGGAGGATACAGAAATGCCTCGAACATGGTGCAAAAAGCTCTAACCATAAAAGAAACAATAAATTAGTATGTATTAAAATTAAGAGCATCTTTTTGTCAAAAGACACCAAGTAGAAAGCAAAAGGCAAGGCCTTGACTGAAAGAAGAGGTTTGGATTACATGCATCAGACAAATAATTCTTATCTTGAACACAAATATTTCCTACAAATTAATAACAAAATCACAGATAATCCAGTAGAAAAACGTGCTAAAGAGTTAAAAGGACACTTCACAAAAGGAGATATCCAAATGTCCAGCAAACACTGAAAAAAGATTCACTGCATCAATTATAGTGAAATGTAAATAAAACCACAGTGAGATGCTATACACACCCCCTATAATTGCTAAAATGAAAAAGACAGACACCAGCAAGTTTTGATCAGGGTGTAGAGTGATCAGAATGCTTATACCCAGTTTGTGGAAGTACAAGTTAGTAGCTCTACTTTGGAAATTGTCAGTATTCATTAAGCTTAATATATAAAGACTTTATGATCCAGCATTTCCACTCCTACCAATAGATGTATGCATAAATGTACAAAGGTCATGTACTAGAATGTTCATAGCAGGGATATTTTTAATAGCCTGAAACAATAAACACAAAACTCCCAAATGGTTATCAAAAGTTAGAGTTACCATGTGATTCAGCAATCCCACTCCTGGGCACATATCCAGAAAAGATGAAAACACTAATTTGAAAAGATACATGCACCCCCATGTTCATAGAAGCACTATGTACAATAGCCAAGCCAAACGCTAACCTAAATGGCCATCGACAGATGGCTGGATAAAGAAGGTGTGGTCTATATATCCCACTTCCAAACTACTCCATCAGAAACTCCAGGGTCGAGGCCCAGTGATCTGTGTTAATGTCTGGGGACCCCTGGGGACCACTGGTATGGACCATCTACCCTACTTGCTTTTAACTCTCTTACTGGCAAGAATGTGCCCAAGTATCCCACCTCTTCGTGCAGGCCTCTCCAAACTGATAACCCTGTTTGATAAGCAGAACAGAATTGCTCTGAATTGCTCTGTCCTCTGTGTTTTTAGGGTACTTCGGACACATGTATGACTCTCCACTAGAGCACATATCATGTTTTCTAGAATGACAGTGTTCCGCCCACTTCCATCTATTTCAGTTTAACTTGTATCTTTCACTGCAGTGAAAAGGGGTAACAGAGGAGCCTTCTGCTGACAGAGTTGGCCCAGTAAGTCATGCATGTTGAAGTGAGCTACAGAGAAAGACAGCCTGAAACACCCCGTCCTGAAATTTCCATGGATGTCTCTTCTTCAATTCTTGAGCCTCAGGCGACGCACAACACAATAAAGCAGTTATTATGACCAGAAAGAAGCTGATGAGCTGGAGAAGGTTAAAAAGCAGATCAGTGATCGGTGTGAAAGCTGAACCGTTGACCTCTTGCTGAGTTGAGATACCCTGCCTTTTCTTAATTAAGCAGGCTTCTTGCCTCTGTCGCTCCGAAGGCGGCAGACCTCAGTGCTTCTCTCATATGTTGGGTTGCGTATCCTCACTTTCAAGGAATCCTTTTCCTTGAAAATTTAGACGCTTCTGAACCAGACATGGGTGCAAACAGATTCACACTGTCTCTGCGGAATACCTCCTTGATTATAAATTAGACACTTGGGGGACTGCTGAATTCTCTTTGGCTAGTTGAGTCTAATTAGAAATTTACTGCTCTAGCAAACCAAAAACGATTTTTAAAAGTACGTACTAAGGATGCAAATTCTGGGAGAATGCAAGTCAGTTTCCATTCTGTGTTGTAAACCATAGCTGGATATTTGGAGCCGTATCACAGAGCTCTGCAAATCAATTCATTCCTATTTTTGTTTTCTTGTATGGGGGTTAGCTCCATGAAATGCTTTTCATGCTCTTGGGCTTCAGTGTGGTAGCCAATTAGAAAGATTTCCCTTGCAGTCAGTGCTTTTGAAAAACTGAGCAAATTCTTTTCGTGGTTCTTCCCTTGGTATTTTCAAGAAAATGTAATACCTTCTTCTTCTTGACACCCATGACTTTGACATTTATTGATAATGAAGGAGAGTGAGTCCAACTGATAATGGACAACTAAGGAAGGAAACTATAAGGTATTCCTGAAATAGTTGTCATCTGTCACATAATTATGCTATTGTATACTGCTCCAGACGGAAGAAATAAGCATTTCTCATTGCTTCTGTCCACTTTTCCTACGTATAATTTTTATTAAATATTTTGTAAATAAATAACAAAAGGACATTTTCCCATGACACTTTCTAAAAGTAATAATAAAATTATGCATGTCTATTTTAGATCATTAGAAACTAAAAAGCCACAATCACACATGATCCCACATCAATTGTTAATATTTTTGTGACGAATTTTCCAGTCATTTATCCATGTGTAGGCTTAATTTTTTTCAGGTTTGGGATTGTAATGCACGATGCTGTTTTAATAGTGCTTTATTTAGTTACTATATCTTGAGCATTTATTGATACCTTTTACATTTTAAACATTTTATAAAGTGGTCTTTTGGTTTTCCCCTTTCTTTTAATTTTCTTTCATAATATGACCTCAAAATTACCCAAAAGTTATTTTGATTTCAAAAATTCCTCAGATAAAAAAGCCCTAGCCCAGCATTACCCAAGAGAAAACACAAGCCACGTGCACAATTTAGAATGTTTTAGCAACTACATTTAAAAAAAGCCAAAAGAAAGTTGAAAT
Source organism: Vicugna pacos (assembly GCF_048564905.1). NCBI lineage: Eukaryota > Metazoa > Chordata > Mammalia > Artiodactyla > Camelidae > Vicugna > Vicugna pacos. The sequence goes on from NC_132987.1 coordinate 6,791,996, forward strand.
TATTGTTCATAACATTCTTTTATTCAACACAGTATATCCCCAAATCACCATTTTAAGAGGCAGTCGACACAAATGTTAATGAGCTATTTCACCTTATTTTCTTCACTCTACATCTTTGAAATCTGGTGTGGGTCATACACACAGCACACCTTAACAAGGACCAGTCCTGTGTCAAGTGCCCGGTGGCTGCGCATGGCCAGGAGCTGCCATGTTGGATTGTGCAGCTCCACATTGTCTGCATTGTTTACTTGACTACAGCAGATAACACACAAACAAAATATTTAAACTAGTACACGACGAGGTTATGATTATCTTTCCCTGGCTCCTCTTTCACATTTTTTTTTCCTCTCTTCTATCACATTTCCCCAAGGATTCTAAGAGAAGTTTCACGTAAAAATTCCCAGTGATCTGGAGGTGACAGCTCCTTAGAGACCTTCCAACAGACCCTATCCCAGTGGCTTCCACCCTCACCCCCATCCCCAGCTGCCCAGGCTTCTGTACAGTGGCCCTGAGCTGCCTGCTCCAGCCACCTTGTGCCCTTGTTCTGCAGAATTTCCTCTGTCTCTGTGCCTCATTCTCCCAACTCCTGCTTCCTTGGAGCTTATGTTTCTAGGGGGTATTTTCTGGTTACTACAGTCATTGCCCCTTCTTATTCCGGGCAATTGTGCAGCCTGTCCTCTGACAGCTGTCTTCACCCCAGGGTCTGGGAATCACTGGGTTCCCAAGGGGTACCTGGCCACGTAGATATCTTTAAGAGAATCAATTTCTATATGTAGTCTCATCTAAAATTAACGTACTTGGGAATACTTCATACCTGCTACTTTCTCACTTCCCCTTTTATACCCTCCCCTCCACACTGCCTAAGCACACCTCGCATCTGCTGCTGTGCCCAACAGGGAAACTCCTCTGCTGCACACGACAAAGAATTGTTCCCCAGCATCGGCACAGGTGCCAGGAAGGGATACCTAAGGTAGCAAACCCTGTCTCAGGTTAGGTGCTTTCTAATTCTCTGCTTTTTGCAACTTGTCTGAGTTATCAGCATGCAGATTATGAAACATAATTTTTGATTTCAATCACTAAGTAATTTTTGTTATATAGCTTGGAAGAGCTATCAAAGAGTCAAAGGGTCGTTGCTAGTAACGTAACTCATCATTCTCATCTGTTTATGGAAACATGTTTCCATCAGAAAAATAATATTAAGTAGTAATACAACTGACACTAAACCCTGTGCTTAAAAAAAAATAAGTATAATTTATCCCCCATGCCTGGAGAAAATCCCTTTTTATCTCCTTAAGAAATGCAATAAATTTCTCCTTTTTATGCTGATTATTTATTAACATTTGTAATGGATCTGTGTCACTTTTATTAGTTATGTATTAATAATAACTGTAAGGAAACTCAACCTGGAACCTTACTGTCATAAGAAATAAAATATTTAAATTTCAATTTATGTGCACCATTTTGTTGCAGAGAATTCTGATGGTGTGATCAATTCGAGCCTTTCAAATATAAAATATACTTTTAAGATAAAATCCTGTGGAGGAAGTAAAATGGAAATAGGAATTCAAAGAAAGATGAATTTAATGCAAAAAAAAAAGAAATATGTAAAGATTTCCTACTGTTAAAGAAAATCTTGCGTATACCTGCTTTAGAAAGGACAGGAGTGGATGTCAAATGGCTCCTGTACTCAGGTTGGATTTGTTGCACGTAAAAGAGGGGTATCAAATTTTCATTAGGCTAGAAATTACATCCTTTAAACTTATTTAAATATATGATAAAATTTGTGCAAGCTCAGTGGAAATCAAGTGAAATCAAGTGAAAATGTGCAGTGTGACACACTTTAAAAAAAAAATGAGATAGTAACATAAAAACTTTGCAGACCTGCTGAAACTAGCTCAGCTCCCCTGCCTCTGATCCTCAGGGAGACCCCCTGAGCAAGACCTTTAAGACTTCATCTCAGTCTCCACTTAGAATAATATTATAATATCATAATATTGATGACATGGAGAAAGATTACTTACCTGGCAGTGTTGTAGAATGAGATAACTTACAGAAAAGCCTTTTGTAAACTATGAAGCACTGAGGATATGTTTGTCATGAATGAATTTTTTCATCCATGAATTCCTTTAAGCAAAACTATTTCTTGAGCCTCTATTCTGTGACAGGAGCTGTTAGGTTTTGCAGATACAGTGATGCAATGAAAAGGGGAGATTCGTGTTTTTATAAACCTTACATTTTCGTAGGACTGGCAGAATGCCCAGGTAAGCCAGTGAATGAAACATGATCATTCATTGTAGGTAGTGATAAGGGTTAGGCAATAATGCCAGGTGTTTCAACTGTTGCTGAGTTTCCATCTCATAGTTTGGGAAAGGAAGAAAGCATCACTTTTCATTACAGGAACACCTGTCTTGATGTTTTAGCGCAGCCGAAGACCTCACAATGGTTTACATCCCCCCACCCCCGGCCTCTCCCACCACCACCATTGCCTCCTCCACGCTCCACCCTGCCCACTGTGTTCCAGCCACTGTGACGTCTTTCCTGAACCCCGGCCAGTCCAGGCAGGCTCCTGCCTTCAGCGTCTGTACGAGCTGTGCCCTTTCTCTGGAATGTTCTTTCCTGGTGCGTACATGGATAGCTCCCCACACAGTTCCATTTTTCCATAGGATTTATCACATTCTAACAAACGATACCGTTTCCATATTTATTATTTCTGTCTGCTCCTTCTAGAACGTAAGGCCCACGAAGGGACGGGTCTCTGGAATCCTGCCTCCGTGGTGCCATCCAATCGCGAATCACAGCTGAATTTGACTGCAGTGTCCCCCACGTGATGCCGTGTTATCGCTACTCATTTAATCCCAGCAACCGCCACACCAGATGGATCCTCTCTCTGTGTCGGTGATCTGCTGCTCCCTGGCACGCCACTCCAAAATGACGTGGGTGGATGTGCAACAGCTGGTGATCGTTTCTCACTGTGTGGTGGGTCACAAATTCAGGAGAGTCTCGCTGCGGGGCTCCCGCGCTGCGCGGGGGTCACACACCCACCTGGCCTCAGCTGCTGGCGGGGCTGAGCTGGGAGACCCACGGAGACCCCACTCAGGTATCAGGGGCCTCTGCGTGCCTTCCTGCAGCCTCTGCCACGACGTGGTTTTTCCTCCACCGAATCGTCTCACCTGAGTTTCTTTCGAGCGTGGCAGTTGGCTTTCCTGAGCAGAAGGACTAGGCTTCTTAAGGTTCCTGACTGGAACTGGCCCAAAGTCATTTCCTCTCCAATCTCTTGGTAAAGGGAATTCACGAGGCTGGCTTCCCTTCGGGGGGACGGGCAGTGGAATTTCGCTCTTCTTGAATGGAGCCGCGTGGACCCAGAGAGAAGGGAGTGATGGCAGCGCCCTCTGGCGACTGTCGGCGGCAACTGCTCTCATTTCCCAGATGAGGAAATCCAAACTCGGGGAGAGTGGGTGGACAAATTAATAAAGGCAGAGAGGTGAGGTGAGTCAAATCTAGGTTTCAAGGACTCCGGAGCCTTCTTCCTTCAGCACTCTGCCTTACAGCCTCTAAAAGAGCGGCTTCTACCCCAGCAGAGAGGAGGTCTGGACCTCAGAAGACAGATGCTTAGACGGCTGGAAGGCAGGCACACTGGGGGGGGCAAGGAGTAAGTGTTCTGGGACCCTATCCTTGATTCAGTTGAAATAATTCAACCTCAAGTTACCTTATCCACTGAGCTTGCACAAAATTTGATCTGAAGAAGGGATTCCACTTATTTAGGGCACTGCCATAGAATACAAATACAAAAAACAAAGAATACAAGAACAAAACATCAGAAGCAAAAATGAAGTTTATATTGCTATGAGTTAAAATCTCTAACGGATTCTGAAAAAAATATAACTTTCTTTTGATGTTGATTGTTAGCCTTCTTATTTTGTTTATAAAGATGAATTTGAAAGAGATAACACTTCACCACTTCAAAGAGGAAGTTTACACATAACACTAGTATTTTGAGGAAGGCTTCTTTTGAGCTCTTTTTAAATCTTGCAATGTGTGATGTATCCAATTTCAAACCGATAGGGAAACTGTACCTTTCTGCTGTGTTCTTTACAGGCATATAATTTGGGGAGCAATTTTCCATACAGTTGATGGTACATTACATTACAGTTTTGTTACATTACAATTTTGTGCAAGCTTGGCACAATACTTTTGTAAATTCTGATAACTCTGTTTCTTCATAATACTGCAAATAATGGAGGAGGGAAAGGTGAACAGTCACACTCCCATGTTTCATTCAGAGGAATACTTTTTTTTTCTTTTATACACTGCATTTCTGTACAAGATTATGTTTGAAGAAAGGTAGTTGCTGCCAAAGAAAAATTCAAGTTCAAAGCTGTCTCACTGAATGACCTCCAAGCCATGGAGTTCAACTCCAAAGTCTCTGGTTTTCTAGCCACCAAGTAATTCATTTGCCAAAGTGCATATCAAATATCTCCTTGGAGGGGTTACAGGATTGGATAATTTTATGAACCTTTTTGGCAAGGATGATATTAATTGGACATAGACACAACAGAAGATAGAATGAACAACTTCCCTCCATGTACTGCTGAGGGTGTACATATTTTGCCCTGGTATAATAATTTCATTCAAGACTTTTTGAAGGTAGTTAAGATGCCCACTGTTTCTCTAGAAAAAATGTTTAACTTTCCAGAAAACTGCTCTAGATGAGAAATGCATAGACTTTTCTATCAAGACATTAGTGGAGGACCAGAGTAACGGGCTTAGTGCTCACCAGGAACCACAAGGTCCTAACTTCCCCACACCCACAAGCTCAAGTTTAATTCAGAATCCATTCCACTTGCTTGACTAGCTTCACTTTGTTTGCATCCAAATCCTGCTTTAGAGATGAAATTTTAATGCATGCTCTTTTGGGGGAACAATTCATTTTTATTCCTAAAGTAGCAACCTGAGAAACCAGGAATAACTCGAATCCCTCGAATCCTCCTGGATTGGAAAAAAGCTCATTGGAAACTCATCACACGTTGTGAGTGTTGGAAACCATCAGGCACTGTCAAGTCAGTAAAGAAAATATTAAGTGACTCTAGATCTGGTTTGACTTTGGCAGTTGATACACATTGGATCTAGAAAATATAAAGCATTTTCTATAATCAAAATGGATCATTTCCTACATCCCATTGGTGGTCTCTTCCATAATTAGAACAAACAGATGGATATTGAAGTTCTAGCAGACAGATAAACTTTGGTTTCAAGGCAAAACCAATACAGAACTGGCTTCAAGAAATGTAGTTCAGAAGCTATGCTTGTTCTGTGTTCACAAATTTGAAAATGAGAGCTAAAATCAACACTGTATGTACAGGTGTCCAACAGGTACATGAAAAGATGCTCAGCATCACTAATTATCAGAGAAACGCAAATCAAAACTACAATGAGGTACCACCTCACACAGGTCAGAATCGCCAACATTAAAAAGTCCACAAATAATAAATGCTGGAAAGGATGTAGAGAAAAGGGAACCCCCCTACACCGTTGGTGGGAATGTAGCTTGGTGCAGCCACTATGGAGGGCAGTATGGAAGTTCCTCTAAAAACAAAGTTACTGTATGATCCAACAATCCCACCCCTGGGTGTATATCCAAAGGAAACTAATTTGAAAAGATACATGCACCCCAATGTTCTTAACAGCACTATTTACAGTAGCCAAGACACAGAAGCAACCTAAATGTCCATCGATAAATGATTAGATAAAGAAGTTGTGGTATATATACACAATGGAATATTACTCAGCCATAAAAAAGAATGAAATAATGCCATTTGCAGCAACATGGATAGACCTAGAGATTATCATACTAAGTGAAGCAAGTCAGAGAAAGACAAATATCATATGATATCACTTATATGTGGAATCTAAAAAGAAAATACCAATGAACTTATTTATAAAACAGAAACAAACTCACAGACATAGAAAACACACTTCTAGTTCCCAAAGCAGGAAGAGGAGGAATAAATTAGAAATTTGGGGTTAACAGATGCACACTACTATATATATCTAAAGTAGATAAACAACAAGGTCCTACTCTATAGCACAGGGAATTATATTCAATATAATGTAACAAACTATAATGGAAAAACAAAAAGTGTATGGGGCCAGTGATAAAACCAAGAAAACCAGTTAGCAGGATACTGTAACAATCCAAATGTAAAATGTCATGGAAACGAACTAAGCTAGTAACAAACAGGATAGATAGAAAGGGGTGGATAAAGAGATAAGTGGATGTAGGATGACCAGTCATCCTGGTTTGTGTGAGTCTGAGAAGTTCCCCAAGATGCAGAACTTTTGGTTTTAAAACTGGGCTATTCCTGAGCAAACTGCCCGGTTTTCATGATACTGAGGGGTTTCCCAGAATGCAAGGCTAGAACAGGGCAAGTCCTGGGCAAAAAGGACAAACTGATCACTTTGCTCAACCTTCTTTCACTTTTTAATAATGACCCAGCTTCTCCTTCCTGCCTTGGCGTCATTGCAGAAGCTTTTCCCTCCACCCGTGACACTGAGCCTATCCCTCCAAAACACTCAGTAACTCCTGGAAAGCTTGAGACAGTTCTCTTCTAAATGTCACTAGAACATCTTGGGAGGAGTCAGAGGTAGAAAAACACACTGTACGAATGAACTGTATGAATGAACTAGGATAAGCATCACAATTGACTTCCTTCGAAATCAATGTGAACCAGTAGACAGTGGGCTGCCATCTTTAAAATGCTGGAGAAAAAAGAAAATCTAGAATTCTACAGCCACCAAAGTATCCTTCAAAACTGAAGATGAAATACATTTTCAGATCAACAAAAATCTAAGGAACGTGTCACCAGAAGATCTATGATACAAAGAATGTTAAAGAAAGTTCTTCAACCTGAAAGATAGATACAAATAAGATAAAAATTCAGAGATACCAAAGGAATAAAGAACACAAAATAGTGGAAATAGGTAGAAAAATAAAAAATAACTATTTTCCATGCTTCTCTGATTTTCTCACACCCTCTCCAGCATTTCTTGTTGGCTTTTTAATGCTATTTTCCATATTTCTTAATTTCCCTTAAAAATGAATTACAATTTAAAGAAATAGTAATAAACATGTATTATGACTGACTTGTAGTTTCTGCTCAGAATGGAGAAAGCTGGAAGGACTGTCATTTTCACCCTTACAACAAAAATTTAAAATCCCAGATATTCTGCTCACTATTTTCTCTCAAGCTCAGCAAGATAACAGACGGGTTCGCAAGGCAAACAAATAACTTGAACTCTAAGGGAAAGCATGGGGTCCCGGGACCGAGGGGACAGGAACAGCTGCTTATGTGACTTAGGACACCACACAACTCAGTAAAACAATTCAAGCAAAATATTTATTAAATTACTAAAGACGGGGGAGGGTACAGCTCAGTGGAATAGTGAGTGTTTAGCATGCACGAGGCCCTGGGTTCAATCCCAAGTACCTCCCCCCCCCAAAAATTAAACATTAAAATTACGAAAGAACATATGTAAACTAGTAGGAAATTATAGGACCTCTGGGCGCAACACTCACAATAGTTTTACCTCCTTACTGAAGGCTCTTAACAATGGATCTCCCAAGAGTCGCAAGATTAGGGACAAGGAGACATGCTGAACTCAGACCAGTAGAGATCCTTTGCCACTAGCAGAGACGCAGGGTCATCAGCATCTCTGATGTCCAGAGTCTTTGCACCTGCCTCAGATGGAGATCAAACCCAAACAACACAGGATACACTCCCCACCCGTCACCATCAGGCCAGCCAGAGTTGTAGTAGATAGCAGAGTAGTCAGTAACGGCGCTCTAATTCTGGGACAGAGGCAAGAACATGGAGAGAGACACTTTCTGCGGAGCAGATTCAGTGAAGAGAACGGAGGCCAAAGGCAAAGAAGGCATGGAGAACACCCCTTTAATACACCAGCTGTCAGCCGAAGCACTAGCTAGGGCTAAACGAATTTGAAGGGATCTGGCAAAAAACAAAACTCAGTCCAGATCAGATCCTCACGGTAAAGCCCTGTCAAAGCACGAGGCATGCCTGTTTCCATCCATAAACTTTGTTTACCTCATTCTCCAGTATTCTGTACAATATGTCAACTTTTAACCAAAAATTAGGCACCGAAGAAGCAACAGAGAAATACTGTGTAAAAAAAAAAAAAATACTGAAAGTGAAAAACACAGAAAGAGAGATGAATCATGCCTTCGATGAGATCACCAGTGGACTTAACACAGATGAGGAATGAATCAGCTAATTTGAAGAGAGGTCAATAGAAGTTGCCCCAAAAGAGGTGAAAGAAAAAAGAAATGAATAAAATAGAACAGACCAGTGAAGACTGTGGGACAGTATCAAACAGTCTAATATATATGTAGTTGCAGTTCCAGAAGGGGAAGAGAGAAAGAATGGGGCAGAAGAAATATGTAGTGGGCTAATGGCTAAAAATTGTCCAATATTAATGAAAAATTAAACTGTCCATTATCAATTGCCCAATATTAAGACATAGGACCAATAATACAGAGAAACCAACAAAAAATAAATACCAGCTAATAATAACACCTATATCTAGACTCATCATATTCAAACTGTTGAAAATCAAAGATTAAAAAAATTCTTGGAATCTTAAAAACACATCTCATACAGAACAAAGGAAAGAATTATAGTCAACATCTTGTAAGGAACTATGAAAGCCAGAGATAATGGAGTGACATCATTAAATAATTAAAAGAAAAAAAAATCTGTTAACCCAGAATACTATACCCAGTGAAAACAAATCTTTCAAAAAATAAAGAATAAAGAATTTTCAGACAAACATAAACTGGAAGGATTTATTACAAGTATCCCTGCAGTATAAGAAATACTAATGGAAGTTCTTCAAACATAGGACAAATGACTGGATATCTATAAGAAAAGAAACATGAATTTTGATTCTAGTCCCATGCGAAAATCAATTTAGGTAGATTTTAGAAAGCATATAAAAATCCAAGCAATAAAATTTTTAGAAGATATTATAGAAGGATATCCTTATGACTTCATGGTATGAAAAATTTCTGTTTGATAGATTAGACTCCATTAAAATTAAGAACATTCCTTAATGTTCCTTAAATACATTAAGTGGAGGAAAAGGGAAACCACAGAATGGGAGAAGCAAGCCACAATACACTTAACTGAGAAATTACTTGTATTCATGATATATGTAGAAGCTTCTTCAAATCAATGAGAGAAAAACAGACAACTCAAGTAGAAGAATGGACAACAGATTCAAGCAGGTAGATAGGCCAAGAGTATTTAGACGGATGTTCAAGTCATTTAGTCATCAGTGAAATGTAAAAATTGAAAAGCAAATGAGATCCCATCAGAATGTGTGAAATGAAGGTAATGAACAATAAATGCCATGTTTCCAAGGATATGTAGCAACGGGAATTCTCATAAACTGTTGGTCAGATTGCTAAAGGTACAGCTACTTTGGAAGAAATGGCATTTGCAATGAAAATAAACATACACTTGCTGTCCATAACCCAGCAATTCCAAGGAATATGCCCAAGAGAAATGAGTACCTATATCCGTAAAAAACCTTTTCATGAGGATGTACATTACAGATTGGGTAACAATAGCCCAAGACAGGAAACAGCCCAAATGTTGATCAGCAGTAGACTGGGTCAGTAACTCATGGTAGTCACACAGCACAATACTCTCTCCAGCCATGAAATGAGTGAACATATGTCTACACGCAGTAGCCGAGAGGAGTCTTAAGGTCAAAATTTTAGTGAAAGAAGCCAGGCGGGAGAGAATACCTACCACACAATTCCACTTCTGTAAAGTTCAATATCAGGCAAAATTAATTTCTGGTGGTAAAATCCAGATAAAGGAAACCTCTGCAGACAATAGTAGGGTGGTGACTGGGAGGGGGCTCCAGGGGTGCTGATAATTTCTTGATTTGTGCAGTAATTACCAGTGTGTTCACATTGTGACAATTCTTTGCACTGCACACTTAAGGTTTGTGAACTTTCCTGCACATATGTTAGAATTCAATAACATGTGTATATTTAAAATAATAAAAATAGAGTATAGCAAAGTGAAGCATATTGAGTTCAAAAGTTGAGTAAAATTAATGACCATAATTTCCTTCTTTCTTTCTTTTTTTTTTTTTTTTTGGAGCGGGGAGGTAATTAGGTGTTTGTTTTTTTTAATGGAGGTACTGGGGATTGAACCCAGAACCTCGTGCATGCTAAGCATGTGCTCTACCACCCTAATGACTGTAAAATTGGCGACTATTTGTTGTCAGTTCGATCTGAGTTCTTCCTGTTCACCAACGTTGTGCACTGGGTGAGTGAGTGTGGCGTGGGTCTTGTTCTCCAACAACAGTCCTGTGGAGCCTGAAGTGTGAGTCAGTTCAGGGACCTCAGCCTTTGAGTAAGCAGTGCCCAGCAGGCGGCGTTCCCCTGCCCTTTTCCAGCACCCTTTTCCTGTTCACTTGATGCTCCCTCCCTGCTGAGAGGTCTCTGGAATTAACCAAAAATAAACGGGCAGCTGTAGCCTACAAAAAGGGGTGCCTTCGGTAATCCCTCTGTGGTGAATCATCTATTTTTTATTAATTCTTGTCCTTTTTATTCCAAGAGAAGGCAGAGGGCACTGCCTAGGATCCCTCCACTGATGAATACTATTTGCTGTTTACTTGTCAATAACGGAGAGGATTGATTTTTCTAAAATATACAGTAATTATAACCATACCTATGCTCATCTGGGCAGCCCCTTACACCACATTTTGTTTTTATGTGCATTATCTCACTTGATCTTCCTAAGAATCTTAACAAGAGAGTGGGCAAGCATTACAATATCCCTTTTATTCAAGAAGAAACTGAGGTTCTGATAAATCTTGAAAAATAAACATTTACATTAGAAATGAGTAGGGGAAGGTGAGGTATCAATATCACTGCCTGAGTTCGGATTTCGCCAGACGCAGATCCTAAGCCAAAGATAGAAGTGCAAAGAGCTTGTTTGGGAGAAGAAGGGAATGCTGGAAGGGGAACAGAAAAGAGAGACAAGGAAGGGGAAGCAATTGATAAAAGGCAAGTTATCAATTCAAATCAATTCATCTATAACTGAAAGTTATTGGGATTTAATCCTGCTCTGTGAGCCAGGGTGGTGTACGTGCCTTAGAATGATCTGGCCCAAAGAGCAAAAGAACCAGGAGCTGGGGTATTTGTCTGCCAACGTTGGGGGACCATAAAAGTCCTAAGGCAGAAGATGTGGGTGCTGACAGTCGGAAGTCAGGCCCCAGGGCACTGATGTGTGTGATGATAGAGACAGGAAATTGATGGGTCTGCTCTACTTGGTGAGTAAGTGTATTTTCTCGTTTGTGATTTTCTTTTTCTTCCTACTCAAGAGTTCTCTCTTACATTTGGGGACTCAGGGATGGAGCATGTATGTGTCCTAAACTGGCCCAATCTGAGTGACCTGGTAACTTTTTCTGGATTTCTAAGGAACATTTCCCACTTTATCCTGCTGACTGTGGAAAAAGAAGCCTGTTGGCCCAGCAACTGCTGGGAGTCACCTCGACATTATAAAGAGAGCGAATCTGGGGAATAAATCCATAATGTGGAAGGCAGGGTAAGGACACAGAAATAAATTCCTTAGTGTACTATGAGCCCCTGGCTCACGATTGACCTGAATCAAGCTGAAAAATAAGACTTTGTCATTAATTAAAATAATTACCTTTAGTGTCTAGGCAAGTCTGAGTCTCTTACTTTTTTACTTACAACAAAAGCATTCCAACAGATATAAAAATGTATCATCTAATTGAAAACACTATCATTGTACAAATCATCATTATTTTACATACTACTGGGTGGAAAATGCTTCCAGTTAAACTAAGAACCATTGCTTTATATCCCTTAGGTTTTGCAATTTTTTATACTTTTTGAAAGATCTGTCAGACTTTTACAGATGTAGTTTTTTCCTTCTATCATGTAAGTTTGGGGGGCATTCATTAGAAAGGACATATGAGTGAAATAGTCTAGTTAAGATAATCTCACAATGTGTTCTCACTTAGAGCCCAACTCTTTTCATATCATCTCAGTCATCATCATATAAATCACCATTATCATCATCATCATCATCATCATCATCATCATCATCATCATCATCATCATCCACGGGTTCCTACAGGTATCCTCCTTGGGAACACGGCTTTGTTTACAAGCCCAGCATGTTTCTGCAATTTCCTCTATGCCCCACATATCTATTCTGGAAGTTTTGATGCTTACTATTTCTTGTGTGTGATAGGCAATATTTTAGCATCTATATAAGGAAGAAAACCTCACACATCATCTGCTGTGGATTTCTTCTTTCCTAGGTCTCATAAAGCATTTGGTTGCAGCTTTACAAGAAAATATAGCATAGGTGTATTCTTCTGATGGAAATGTTTGCTTTGCAAATAGCAAATTTATGCCCCCACTGCTTTCTTCCTTTGCTTTTCTAGGTAGACAATAACTTTTCACCTTTAAATCATTGTGAAAAATTTTTTAAAAACAGGAGTGGAATTTAGTATACACAGTGTATTTCAATAATGTCCAGAGCTCAATTGATGTCATAACAAATAACCAGCTATGCCCAAGTCTTGGTCATGCACACAGGCAGTGATCACTATGTCATGATTGTTGCCTGGCTGAAAGCCAATTTAAGATGCCCTAGATTGTACATTACATGACAACTTCAGAGATATTCAGAGCAAACACATGGATTTTTAAAAATTCTTCAACATTAGAGCATACTTTAAGGAACATCAAATTCTCATGTTCAAAGTATTAAAAATATAAAGAAATGTTAAATAATAAAAAATGTAAAAGAATTCTAACTCTAGTAATAAAATGGAAGGAGATGAACATCCTTAGTGAAATAAGGCAAACGGTGTATTGAAAGACTAGACTAGTAGAGATGAGTGGATTCTACATCACTAGATGTGTGATAATGTACTTCATCTACTTTAAGAAGCAAATCTGATGATTGTCCTGAGTCCTCACTGCCTGCCTGTTTTACATTTACTGAAAAGAGCCTTCTGAAAATGCTGTATCTATGGATTGGTGTCTATCAATCACTTGTCACTATTTTCAACTCTACTACGCCTTGAATTTCTGGACTCTCTTTATTCCTTTCCATTTCCACCTGCAAGCCAGCTAATTGTTTTCAAAATCTGTTTTTTTTTTTCTTGAAGTCAGTCGCAAAAGATAACCAATAGCACCACCAAATTTCACCAAGTGTTTTGCCAGAGGATAACAGAATCACCACGTTTCCAGCCACTGCATACTTTTTTTCACTTCCTACTGCCCAACGATGACCCTAATGCCACATATTTTAGAGTTTTGCTTTTTTTTCTCTTGTTTTTATGGCAGCCCTCGCTTCTAGTACCAATAATTGTATTGGTACGTAGAGTTAGCCGAAGCTGAAGTAAGAAACAAATCCTGAAACTCCAGTGGGCAAGCATAATGAAGATTCATTTTCCACAAGTGTGTATGCTGTTATTCACTGGTGACTCCTTGGGTTAGCAGGTATCTGGGCAGAACACCTTTCACTTTTAATCTTGTGATGAGATTTCCAGTCTACGGCAGAAGGGGAGAAAGATCTGTAGGGTAACATCGTAGCAAAAATTCATAACACAATCATGTAACCTGAAAGGGAGCTAGAAATTATAAGGGAGCATGTGGATGTGTGGTGAGCATTCAACGTCTCTGTCACTGCGTATTATGAGTATTAGTTATGAGCATTGAGTTTTGTACTGGAAAATGTAAATCCATTTTATACAGATCACTACTACCAGTCCCAAAAGAAAAAAAAATAGAAGTTATTTTTTAAGAAGTTTATCAAGAAAAGGCTAAAAGAATTTATTCCAAACTGATAAACATAATGCAATACCTTATGTTCAGAGAAATATATTCTGGTTTTCAACAAGGACCTACTGTATAGTACAGGGAACTAAATTGCATTTCTTGTAATGAGCTGTAATGGAAAATAATCTGAAATATGTATATGTATATGTATATGTATATGTATAATTGAATCACTTTGCTATACTCCTGAAACTAACATTTTAAATAGACTATACTTTAATATAAAATAAATATTAAAAAATATTCTGGCTTTATTTTTATGTCAAATACATCAAGCATAATTGACTACTGTATAGGATATGTATTTAGATATCTTTACCTTATAAAGTTTTAGCATCTTTGACAGTATATTTGCAAATATTAATAAAATTAATGTTTTAAGTTATGATGTAATTTTAATCCTAGTTTTCTCACAAAAATACAAATTATGAAAACAGAAAACTGTGAAAAAAAGAAAATGACAATCATAATCTTGCTTCCCAGAAACGACCACTGTTAGCATTTGTATTTATTTTCTTTAAGTTTTCACATTCATAGTTTATGCTATGGATACAATATTCCAATATTAACGGCTATCCTTTCCTTTTGCTAAATATTTAATAGAGGATTTTTCCATACTAGTCAAAAATTGTTTGTAAACATCATTTAATAGCTATTCAATCAACTGCATAAATGTGACATACTTTATATAATTACATCCTACTTGTTGGACATTCAGGTTTCTTTCCAATTTTCTAAATTATAAGTTAAAAGAAATGAGTCTCCATGCATATAAATCCTTAGACTTCTGAATGTTTCATTAGTATAGATTCCAAGGAGTGTAATTACTGGATTAAGTACTAATGATTATTGGTAAATTTATTTCCAGAAATATACTAATTTGTATTCCTACCATCAGTATACAAATATGTCCACCTTACCAAACTTTCATCAGCACCAATGCACATACACACATGCACACACACTACATATATATATAATATATATTTGTTAATTTGAGAGAAGTAAAAATACTGACTTGTTGCTATATTCTATGTGTGTTATTTTTTGAAGTAACATTTTATGTAATTGAGAAACGATTTTTATCAACTAAAATAAATACTTTAAGGTTCAAATAAATACTTTAAGTTTGATAAGTTTTGACAAATGTGTACAGCAGAGAGACCACCACTCCAATCAAGATACAGAATATTTTGATCATTCCAGAAAGTTCCCTTCTGCCCATTTTGTTAATCCTCACCCATAAGCAGGCATTATTCTTATTTTATAGTTTTTAACATCAACTCTATCAAAGTTAACATCAAAATGCAGCCCTTTCATAGGGTATGAGTCAATGAGCTTTAACTATGTGTATGTGTGTGTATAACTAACATCCCAACGAAGACAAGGGAGATTTCTATCACCTCAGAAATGCCTTCCTGTTCTAATCAATCTGCTTTACCTCTGGCCTTGAACAGTCATTGATCTGCTTTCTGTCACTGTGGATTGATTTTGCCTAGTTTAGAATTTTTCTATTGAATAAATACCTAGGGGTGGAATAGATGCATCCTGTAGTAAGTCTATGCATAACTTGAACTTTACTGCAAAACTGATTTCCAAAGAGCATACTCATTCTGACTAGCACGTATGAGACTGTCATTTGCCCCATTTCTTGCCAACATGTGAAACTGTCAGTTTTTTCAGAAAATTTAGTCATTCTTGTGAGTGTGTAGTGGTATCTTATCATTTTTTAATTTGTATGTCCTCAATAACTAACGATGTACGTCTTTCCATGTATATAAGCCATTTGTATGCCCAATTTTGTGAAGCGTCTCTCCAGATATTTTGCCCATCTTTTTAAAAATTGGGTTATTTGTCTTATTATTGAGTCATAAGAGTTTTTGGTTTGCTGGACACTTCTCTCAACCAGATATATGTATTGTGAATTTTTTTCCCAGTCAGTGGCTTTTCTTTTCCTTTTCCTAATAATGTCTTTCAAAAAGCAGTTTCTTATTTGCAACTTCTTTTGTACAACTTATGTTATATGGTTAGTGCTTCTTGTAACTTGTCTTTTTTTTTTTACCCCAAGTTAACAAAGATTTTCTTCTTGTTGTCCTCTAGAAATGTTGTAGAGTTAGCTCTTATATTTAGATCTATGGTGCATTTTGCATTAATTTTTCTGTATAGTGTGAGTTAAGGATCAAGGTTCATTTCCCCCTCAAAAGAATATCTAATTGTTTCTGTACTGTTAATTAAAGAGACTCTACTTTCCCCACTGAAATGCTTTGGTATCTTTACTGAAATTCAATCAATCCTATGTAAATGGATCTGTTCTGAAGTCTCTGTTTTGTTGCTTTGGTTTATTTATATGTCTGTCCTTGCATCTGTACCATATGGAATTGACTTGGTAATCTCTTTGGAGGGGTCATGGGTGATGGTCCACATTCACATCACAGCTTCCGTTTAAAAGCCTCTGAATAACTAAGATCCAAACGCCCTTGCATAACTCATGTGAAGGAACTCCCCAAAACACAAAGAACTACATTTTGGAAAAAAAAAAACAAAACTTAGCTTAGGGCTCCCAAAATTTATACTTAGGATAATTTCTGTGTTGTCTCTTCTTTGCCATCTAGTAAGAAGTCACTGTGGTTCACTTTTATTAAAGGCGTGTATTTTAAAATGGGAAGGAATTTCAAATACATGTGGCCTACTATTGCTCAAATTGGGGTTTGCACAGAGTCTAGGTAGCATTTATTCCCCAATAATCAGGCTTCATATTGTATTGTATATGGATATATATGGCTATATACATATTACTTTATTATCATCTGTACTATGATGTATTAAATATTTCATTAATTCATTTACTTTATTACCACCTGTAGCATTAAATATTTAACATTTTATATAATCTTTTTCCAAACATAAATCATCTCACGGAAATAAATATTAAACAGTATTTTACATACGGCAGAAATGGGAAATTTTTTTCTAATGTGTATTTTTATAATAGATATAAACTAATTCGCTTTGGTACAATCTAAAATCATCCCACCAACAACCTGTAGAGTCCTAATCTGAGAAATACTGGAGGCCTGTAAACTACTAGGTCTTTTAGGGAGATTTCCACAGAAAAATGAGCAACATCTTATTTAGTCAGTAAGTTCCACTTGTAGGTGAGAAATGAAAATTCTGAGTCCTTATAATACGGCTTAGGGGTCTTACGCTCAAGATCAGGGCTCAAGTTTCCTTGCGCCAAGTCCACTGTTTTGTTAGTTATGTTTCTGTGTGAAGAGCGCCCTTTTTCCCTCCATTTACTTTCTGACACACGCATCCCAATCATTACTAACATAGGCTCTAAGAGAATGGAACCATTATCCACATTAGTGTAATTATGCAGAAAGAGGCCAGTTGGTAAGTCAAGCTCTGCTTTCGAATTTTGTGAATTTATAATTCACAGAAGCCTCCAAATTTTCGGCTTGCTTAAACTATGTCTCAGGAAGCAATAAAATAAAACATGAACTTCTGTAACTGGAAAAGACAGATTTTCACTGTAATTATTAACCTTGACCATCTAGTTTACAATAGAATTTCTCATTTTCCCTGAATGCCGTCAATATGATGGGTTACAGTTTATCCTTTGACTATAACAATATAGTATACATTTTTTAAAAGAAAATAAACTTTTCAAAGGATCTAATCCTTTTAACAAAAAAGAGGCAATAGAGGTAATGTTAGCTACTCCCCCAAATTCTGCCACATGTGCTTACATAAGCATTTAAAAGCAATTAAAACAGCTAGATGTTCCTGTTTTGTTGCCTTTGGCAATGAAGAATGAGTAAGCTTAAAAAATGCTATTTAGGGAAGTATCTGTTGAAATTTGAAGTTGATATGAGGGAGCCACAGCGTGGGCTTGTTGATCCATAAAAATGTTCTTCCTTTCAAAAATTCAAATCAGTCGACACTTGTGCACCCCACTGTTCAGAAACAGCACACAGAGTCAAGCCCCTGCCCCTTGATCGGCGGGCACTTGACTTCATTCATTCATTCACTCCCTCACTCTCCAGCAGGGCAGTCACAACCTCCACGGTCCCTGAGCCGCCTTGTGAATGACTTCTGTTTTGAATCATTTTGTGACTAACCATTTTGTGGCTGTGATACCGGTCTGCATTTTTAACAAGAATAAGCCATTGAAGTTTTAACCCATTCAAATGTATCTTAGCATTTCCAGTGATTTTTTTTTTTATACTTTGTTTCTCTAGATGTAACTTCCCACTTCTTCTCCCCCGCAAAACATTGTGATGGTCACATGACAGTATCAGCTAAAAGAAGGGAATGAAAAGTGAACAACCAATTATACTCTGTAAAACACTGATAGTGTTTGTTTTTGGAAAACAGTCTTTCCATAGCTTTTCTTTTACAATGTGGAAGTGTCGACATTTTTTTTTTTTGGTTAAAAATATGAAAGCTACAGTGTACAGATTTTAAATTCTAATAACTTCATTATTCCAGACACTTCATTTTTTAAAGTTTTTCATTTTTTCCTTTTAATTAAAATTTAAACATGATTGTTTTTCTTTAATGTAATAAGGAGAGTTTTTTAGATGTGTGTCTCTCAGAATAATTAAGACAGCATATAGGATCAGGTCATTGTGTAGCAAAATGATCAATTCATGGGCATGCAAAATTTATTGAGCTTCTAAATCTTGTTCTTATTAAAATTCATATGCATAACAGGTTTTATGGAACTTTCCATCTATTTTCTTTCATATCAGCAACTTAAAATGAAATCATTCCTTAAAGCAGCCTGGAATGTTGTGTTTTTTCCTAATAATTATAAGAATTTAAAATACCCTCAAAGCGCTGCACCATCTCAACTCCTGTGATACCTAGTGTGGCATATCTGGGTCTTCAGATTTCCTGAGGCAGAAACTGCACATCCTCCACCTCTACAAACAGTCTCAGTAACTATTTGTCATCCTTAATATGTATTCCACATTTATTAGGCACCAGCTCTGCACTGCGCTCAGTGCTTTGCTAAAACAGTAGGCAACCCAAAGTATAAGACTGACAGAAAGTCAAGGTTGAACTACAAGTTATACAATAATTAAAGACAGTTTTATGAACTGACATGGTGGCTGTGTTGCGATTCACTGGTTTTGGTACAGTCTCTACGTCGATTTTTCTTCTTGAGTTCTGCTAACTTCAAGACAGCATCAGTGCCTATTCCCAGGAGGATAATCTGATGTAGCAGCCACAACTTTGGAATGTTTTAAAACTCCCTTTATCAAAAAAGAAACCTATAGTTGCACTTTGAGATGAAAACAGTTTCTGGAAGAAGTGCCTTGTTTATCCTGTGGTTTTAGAAATAACTTTTACCACACACCATGAGTCATCAGATGTACATAGGCTCCAAGAAGCTTTAAAGGTGATCTACAAAAAGATGAATGCCATGAATATTTTATCAGAAGACTTCCAACTCCAAAGGGAAGGAGGAGGTTCATCTCCACAGCCACCCGTTAGGGATGGAGCATAAAGGCAACTACCTTAAGAGTCTGAGAAAATATTGATCCAGGAAAAAGCAGAGGTACCAAGGAAGAGTCACAAAGGCTCTCTGCTGAGACCATTTAGATTTAAGTGTCCTCTCCTGAATGGGCTGTCTGACCTTGGAAACGTTGGAGCCTTTCTTAGTGTACCGCTCTCCTCAGCTAGAGTGATTGCCCGATCTCTACCATCTTCTCCAGTTTTTCTATCCTAGGATACAGAAATGTACTGAATTTTTTGTCACCTTTCTGTGCTCCATTTTGAATTAATGAACGCCATGTCCCTAAGTGCTAAGCTCGCCACCAGAAATAGCTTCAGGTATGTGATTTTAAAATATGTTTTGACTGCTTGCAATCTTGAGGCTGCTATAAAGGGAAGGAACCAGCATTTACTGAGCTACCACCATGTGCCAGTCAGTGCACATTCGACAAGAAGAAAGAAAGAAATTACTCAACATTGTTCCGTACAGTCTATTTAGGAGCCAAATGTGTAGAGTAGAATCACAGGACAAACATTTTCAAACTGGGCAGCAGCAAAAGAAGAAAACTGAATCTTGAAAGTTAAAGTGATGGCCAACGTGAGAAAGAATTAATGTTGGAAATCTTCTGGTGAAAGTGAATTTTTCAGCTGATTCTGGAGGAAGATGAGAGCTAGGTTACAGAAAGAAAGAAGAGAAAATAGATGTTGGGAAAGTAATAAAAATGCACCTGCGGAGCATCTGCAGTTCAAGGGTTTCTAATGAAGTTGGAGAATGAGGTTGGCAACATGGCAGCCATAGTTCAGTTCCTTAAATCAATCCACATTGAGTAAATAATCGTCTCTATTCAGAGGACATGAGTCTCTGTTGAAAACCTACAGAAATCAAAAATTCAAGCTAGGGACCATGCAAGATACAAAGCATCTAAAATACAACGCAGACCTCTAAGACATCTCTGATTTAGTGGAAGACCCAAAGCATGCAGACTTTAAAAGGTAATAAAACTAAACGTTAAAGAAAAGAAATCAAGACATCAAAAGAAGACCTGTCTCAATATTTTATGAGACATTACCAAATAAAGAATTTGAATAGTGCTACTACAATTCAGAAAAGAGAGATACTGAGCCAGCACCATGAGATTAAAAAAGAAATGAACAGCATGGTGTCTGACCACCAGGAACTTATAATTTTTAAACGTCTGCTTCATCGGCACTTAGAACTGCTCAACCCCTCCCTCCCCTTTTATTTCTGTTTTCCGTTAGCTGAGTGATGACGGCATTGCCATTTACATCAGCACCAAGCATCTATTCTCATCCTCTGCTAAAACATTGGGTTTAAAAACATACAAAGGAGCAGCAGGAGACTTGAAAAAGACCGACTTTATATATATATATATATACATATAAATATATATACATATATTTTTTTTCTTGTGTGAAAGTCTAAAAATGGAAATCAGGATAGAATCTAGGGAAGAGAAGGGGGATGGAAGAGTCACTCTTTTTATCTTTAATGCACTAGGCTAGACTCTGAATTGTCTTTATCTGTATGTGAGCGAAACGATACAGTTTTACTTTCAGGTTCACAGGGGCAGCAAGGATTGTTGCTGGGGTTCAACTTTCAAGTGTAGAGAGATGCCTCCTAATGTTATTTTGACATTGTCTGCCTGAACACGGAGAGCTGAAGCTACTCTTGCTTCTTTCTCTCTCTCTTTGAGAGTCCCAGAGATAGTAAATGATTCGTTCAAAGTCACACATTCGATGGAAATAAGCTTGGAGTGAA
The DNA here is from genome assembly GCF_048564905.1 of Vicugna pacos. Lineage (NCBI taxonomy): Eukaryota > Metazoa > Chordata > Mammalia > Artiodactyla > Camelidae > Vicugna > Vicugna pacos. The sequence goes on from NC_132987.1 coordinate 6,813,193, forward strand.
ACTTGGGTTTTTGATGCTCAATATTTTGCTATTTCAGTAAAACCAAGTGACAGTTTTTCTTGTAGTTTAATTCCAATGAAGAGTTTGATCTCACCCAAATGCTTGATGCTTATGGTCACCAGGCCATGGTTTGGCCTCTACTTAAGTCAGGGCTTAATTTAATGCTCAGACGAGAACACCACATTCCTTGCCTAATAAACTGCCCCTTCCTTTATATAATTTCTGATTGCTCCTGTTTTTTTTTTCAGTGTACTTTGGACTTTATTATAAATTAATATTTATTTTGGAAAATCTGGAAAACATGTCAGACTATAAAGAAATAAAAACTGTTCTTATCTCACCATTCATACTAGTTTATATGAAAAACCTCCTATGTGTTTTAACTGTCAACTGCCTTGAAATAGTTTAAGAAGTAGGAAGATACTACTTTACGAATAAGTTTATTTTATTAAACAGGAATTACATCACTTCATATTTCACAGATATCCACCCATCTGAGAATATGCATAGTCCCTTTAGTTTAACAGGCATCCAGCCAATGGAACGCTCTATTTTTTTTAAATACGTATGTCATAGGGAAACGGAGGCCCTAAGGCAGGACAGGGTCATGGGAGCTTGCCCTGAATTTGTAGTGACTGGTAATAGATTTACGAAATATCCCATAGCTTGAAATGTCTGTGACTTAAGGAACAGACATGTTTATAAAAAAAACCTGTTCAATAATTTGAACAGAGAAGTTTGGATCCTCGACCAATCCTACCCTTCATTTTTTTACACTGTAAATGATCACTCCAGCAATACTGGGGAAAGCACTCAGGATATTCTTTTAGGTTCAAATTTGTGTGATTTATAAATCAACAAATCAAAAGTGATCACCCGCATCCATGCACACACACTTACACTCAGGACACCAGTTGGCTGGGGAAAGGGCACAAGATTGGAAAGCGAAGGCAATGGTAATGAAAGAGCCATGAAGTCAGCGTTGACACTTAGTGCAGAGGGGGGCCTGCTATAGAATAATTTCAGTCATCCACTCATTTATTAATTTATTAAACATTTAAAAATATGTTATGTGTGCCATTAAATAAACGATGGGGTAAGACAATCTGAAGATAACAAACCTTGCAAAGCTCCATGTATGGTGTAAGAGGGAGCTCAATAAATATCAAGCCATGTACTGGTGAAGTGATTGAGGTAATAATTATGATAACTAACCTTTATCCTTTCAACAAACGTATCTGTGTGTGCAGTGTCCCACAGACCATGTCATTCACGGGGAATGCAATGGGGAACAAGTAGTAGAGGGTGTCATGATCACTTTTTTATGTCATCTTATTTATCCCTCACAGTTGCCCTATGAAATGTATGTTATTATCATTCCTGTGAGACTCAGAAAAGATAAGTAAGTTACCCAGAACCACACAGGTAAAACTAGGTCAGATCATCTTCAACCACTGATACACAACTGTTAGGAGAGCAACATGGCTCCCTTTTGATGGGGCGTCCAAGTTAAACTGGGGTAGAAAGTGGGTATGTGGGTAGTGGTCGTGCTCCAGGAGTTTGGGATGTGCTTCCCAGGAGGTGAGGATGCTACGCTCAAAGACATGGTCTCTAGAAGGGCACACTCTATTCTGGAAACTTCCTTGAGCATAAAATTTGAAGATGAGAAGTGTGTTTTGAGAGATGAGCTGAGCTCAAACATAGACCTTTGACTTTGCCCCATTGGCAGCGTGAGGAGAGTCAAGCTCACATTTCCCGTCTAATGAGATCATGCCAGCTGCAGGGTGGAGAATGGCTTCAGGAAGAAAAAACTTGAGGTCGGGAAAGCACTGCAGGGGTTCAGACAAGGCATGGTTAAGGCTCAAACTAGGACACCAATTGGTTGGAGGAATTAGGGACTCAGAATCTTGTTAGGAGATAAAATAAGGACTCAAGGATCGGATGAACATTGGGAGTAAGATCTAAGAAGGATGACTCCCTGGATTCTCATATACATTACTTGATGGTAAGTATGAAACCTCATGTGGAAGAATATTCAAGGGGTGATGTAGAGCCCACAGTTGGATACTGTCAGTCAGAAGCTCAGAGGAGAGGCCTGGGCTTCAGATAAAATGATGGAAATTGTTCTCATACAGGAGATATTTAAGATATGACAATAATCGAGACGTAGAAGTGCAGTGGCCCAGTTTATGGAATCTCGGAGAACACTAGAATATGAAGAATGGCTGAAGGAAGAGGATATTTTGAAGTAAACTGAATATTTAATCAGTAAGGGTCTCTTTGTCCACGGTAAGAAACTTTGCTATCTTAGAAACTTACAGAGAGTCAAATGCAGAAAAAAAAATCAGGGATACATGAATTGAAAATGTCCATGTTTCAGAATCCAGTTTGATTGGACAACAGAAAGGACAATTCGAAAGCACTGATTTTCCTTCTGAGCTTCTAAAGCCATTTATACTTAGAAGTAAATGCTCAGAAGTCATAGGTGGTGACAGGCTACTAATACATGGTTGTGTCCTGAGTTAATAAGACCACATATTGTAGCAGTCAACAATATTTATTGTGCATAAAGAACTTTGAATTCAGTGTGTCAGAATACCAAAAAAGAGAGAGAAATTGCTGATTATATAATCTTTTATATCATATGCTGCATTACAGGTTTCAAAGATTTTTCACAAATATTTTCTTCTACTCAGTGAAGTAGCCAGAGAAAGTATCACCCCTGTTTTACAGGGGAGGAAATGGAATCTCACGAAGGTTCAGTGACTTGCCCAAGGTCACATCAATGCTACACAGCAGGTAAGTGGTAGAGACAAATCTAGACATTTCCGAGTAGCTGCTCTTTTACACCAGGCTGTAAATTAAAAGTTATTTTTCCTGAGGGCTAAAGTTCTTGTTGACAGAAAACGTTTAAAAATATCTTCAAAGCCTACAGCCAAAGGCATGAACACATAGGAAGCATTTGTTTGCTCCTTGGTATTGAATCAATGTTGTAGTTAGACAACAGACAGGAAGAAAACCTAAAACCATGAAACAGATATGGGGGTTTCTAAAGCCCTTCTCACTCTCATCCAGACTGAAAAGATAGCATAAGGTATAGGGGAGACGTTGGCTCACAACCTCAGGCGCTCCCGGAGTGAAGTCGGCAACTGGCCCTTATATTCGGAGGGCAAGGAGAGACCAGACCCCCTCCAGATGGGTGGGTGGCAGGTGTAATAAACAAGAGAGCTTATATAGGGGGCTTACCTTGAGCGACTGCAGGATGCGTAGAAATTCACATTCACCTGCCAGAACCCTAAATGTTTACACAAATGAGTACACTTAACGGGGTTCAGTCCCAATGGTCTCAACACAGAGAGCTCTAGCAAGCAATTCTGAGTCCTTGAAAACTGGCTCCAGCTGTGTCCGTGCGCGCGTGCGTGCGTGCGTGCGTGTGTGTTGAGGGAGGGAAGTAGGGATGAGGAGCCTCTGATCACCCAGGTCTGCTTGCAGGTCAGCTCGGGTCAAGCCCTCTCCATGACCTCCCCCAACAGGGAAGAATCAACAGTAAAGCAAATAATGACAATTTCCATTTATACGTGGCTTTAGTTCTCAAGTGATTTTCATGTATATTTCTCACTTGTGTCTTAACAGTTTCCCTGTAAAGATTTACTGACTTGAGACCAGATCGTGTACCCATAAATTCTAAACTCTTATGGAAATACGTAGAAGAGGTGAAAACAGATTTTTTAAAATCAAATTTGGGAATGCTATTATAAGGCAACCTCCTTTGAAACTTGAAATGTTAAGAAATTGATGGAGATTTTAACACACGGACTTATGCTCTCTCTCACTGAATACAGGCTCTGAACCGGTGGTGTTCTGTCAGTTTCTAGACCAGGCCTTAAGAAACTGGTAGCTCCTGTGAGCCTGTTTCTAGTTGATAAATAAGTCCATTTGTGTCTTTTTTTAGATTTCAAGCAGATATTAATTACTATATATAAAATAGATAAGCAACACGTTTCTACTGCATAGCCAGGGAACTATATTCAATATCTTGTAGTAATCTATAAGGAAAAAGAATATGAGAAGGAAATACACACACACACACACACACACGTATATATGTATATATGAATCACTATGCTGTACATGAGAAATTAACACAACATTGTAAACTGACTATACTTCAATTTAAAAAAATTTAAAAGTTAAAGGAAAAAAAAGAAACTGGTAGCTCCTAATTCCCATCTCTTGGGATACACATTCTTGAAACCCAGCCACCATGCTGTAAGGAAGCCCCAGTAGTCGATGGAGAGAGTCGCATGAAGAACTGAAGCCCCAAAGCCCCAAAGCCGGACAAGCCCGCAGCCAACAGCCAGCACCAAATTGCCGCCCATGCCAGTGAGCCGTATTGGCAGATCTATGAGCAAAATAAAATATTACTGTTGTGGGTTTTAGGGTGGTTTGTTACATGGTAAATTGGTGAAATTTGCCTAGGTTGATTTTTACCTAGAAAGTCCTTCTGTAGTGCTGAATGTAGAGGACCTTGGTGTGAGTTTAACATTTTTGTGCCTTCTCTTACATTTCAGAATCAAAGAAATGATCTCCTTTTCTCTGAATATGAGTCTCATCAAATGGGCCTTGGGTGTAGTGTATTGTGTGGTGATCCCGTGTCCTCGTGGTGTTGTCTTATTGAGGTCTTAGGGAAAGGTCACATTGCTACAGGATGGAAGGGTATTCAGGGAAATGGGTTGGAGTTCTTTTTGACGATCAGTGGGGACAGTGGGAACTTTTCCCTTAAGGAAATGAAATGAGAGTTGGGTTAGGTAATACAGAAATTCCCAGTTCTCAGTGAGCCTCTTTCTTGAGCCTCTTTGATTTCAAAGTGCCAAAGGATGCTGAAGTATGCTTAAATCTCATCAAGGTCAGGCTCAATGTCGCAGTATAGCCCCACCACATCACAAACACTTAGGAAGAACATTAGGGCCTTGACTAAATCATGAGCTTGGCGAGGGCAGGGGACTCAAAGACCAGAGTGCTGATGGCTGGAATCTTCATTAAGAAAAATTTCTTCTAGGTAGGGAAAGCATGTATGAGGTGGTGTGATCCACCAACTACAGATCAATAGGATCCGGGGCTGGAATGCACATTCAGGGCAGAGCTTCTGTCATCTCTGACATAGAGTAGGTGGTGGAGGGGAGACTAAGACAGCGAGTGATAACGCTGGGTTCCTTTTGCCATTAAACCAAAGCTTTTGGAGGATTGCCATTTTCAAGCCCCGCTTGTTGCTTTTGTCTTGCAAGTGATTTCAAGCATTTGGCAATACAGATCAAGCCCACAAGGAATCAGTTTATACATACACACACAGTGCAAATTTTATGAACCCGAATCGTGGTTTACACTTTATATATTTCATGATGAACTTTGAGCAACTTAAAAGGAGGCTTTTTTTGTTTTTGCTTTTGTTTGTTTGTTTTGTTTTGGCTTTTACATTGACTGCAGCAGTCTGGGTTTTCTAGGACCTGATGCACCGCCCAAATGGCAGGGACACCCTGGTCTTTCTCTTCCCCACGCTCTGCCGGAGAGAAGACCTACGGAGCCACCCGCAGTTGGCTCGGCGCGCCGCTTGGGGGACACCACCCAAGTGAGCTCGGTTTTCGCCAAGCGCAGCCAGCTGGCGATAGAAGGACTGGGGAGAGGACAGAGGCGGCCCTGGGGCCAGGCGCTGAGCGCAGCGAGGAAGGGGACCCCAGGCCAAGGGCCTGGCCCTGGTACTGCCGCCCCGCGCCGCCCACTCAGGAATCCCCTCCCCTGCTGGGCGCGCCCCCGCCCCGCTAGCCGCGCGCGGAGGCCGGATCTTCTTGAATTTCAACACAAAGGGAATCCTCGGCCGCAGGAAGTGCATCACTAGGACGGGGGACCGGGGGCGGGGAGAGGGGGATGCGCCCCTCCCCCTCAAACCCCCGCCCTCTGGGAGCCCTGAGCAGCCGTGACGAAACCCTCAGGGTCCCCTCAACGCCCCACCAGCCGGGAGAATCCAAACAAGGAACCCGCTGCCCCACCCGCTACACGCATAGTGGGGAGCGGGCGCTCCCGCCTCCCGCCGCGCCCAAGCTCCAGGTGGCGCGGACCCCGTGCCCCTCGCCGTGGCTCACTCACCTGTTCGCTTCCCGCCTCCTCTCCTTCCGGGTGCTCCGGCAGCTGGGCTGACGTTTGTCTTTCTACCCCTGGGCTCTCAACTTTCCTTCCACATCTTCCTCCCTTCCTGGTTTTCTGTACACTCCGGCTCCGGGGGTCCTCCGCTCCCAGCAGCGCTGCGCCCCGGGCTTGGCGAGGCTTTCCCGGTCAGGATGTAGGTCCCCAGGGAGTCCCCTCGCGAGCCAGAGGGACGGGACCGGGACAGACCACTTTCGTTTTCCCAGACAGTGGCTGTTCCGGGGACTCGGCCGGCCTTTCTACCTGGAGATGCCGGTCTGGGAGGGAGGAGAGGGGCAGATGAGGTTAAATTATGCTGCACCGATTTTCACTAGGCAACCTGACCCGTGTTACTTACATTGTGTATTGCAAATCAATAGCAACCGCAAACTTTTCTGGAAAAATTTTATTTCACATTTCACCCCAAAATGGGAAACCATCCATTGTCCCTATAAAAAGCTACTATTATTTTCTTTAGACTGGATGGGGGAGACAAATGGTTATTTAGAGAGAGGAGTTGAAACACCACATTCGGAGCCCAGGAAAAGGAGGTGGGCAAACCTTGGGGCTTGGCATCAGTAACAAGGTTGAAAGACCCGGGTGACTGGGGAGGGGGTCGCGGAACCAACTCCAGACTGCCCTGCTCGGGTGGCGGGCCCTCGCCGCGGCAGGTGCACCGGAAAGGGGCCACCTCCCCCGGGGGCGCCTGGCTCCCTTGGACAGCACCGGGGGACGTTCCCCCCTCCCAAGTTCTAGAGCCGCCGGGTACCTGCCCGACCTGTCTCCTCCCCTTCTCCAATACCACACCCACGGGACTCTGGTCTCCCCGGGAGAGGGACAGAGCGGGAACAAAGGGGTCTTTGTTCCCCGGCTCCTGGGGGGGGGGGGAGTCGCGCTCGCTCGTGTTTCCAGGCGCCCCAGGAGACCACGAGGCTCCGCGCCTCCGAGCCCCACCCAGCCTCGTGGGCCGCCCTCCGTGACCCCCAGCGCCTGAGGTCAGGGCGCGGCGCCCCGGGCCCCCGCGGGCTCTTCCCGAGCGGGCGGGGTGGGGGGCGAGGCGGCGCCTGGCGGGCTGTGCCGCCCGCGAAGGGCCGGCGGGGGTTCTCGGAGCTGGCGGAGGTGGCGGGCGCGGGAGAGGGAGCCTGCGCCGCGCAGAGCCTGGAGGTGCGGGGCGGGCTCCGAGAGCGCTCTCGGGGCTGCTCCTGCCGGAGCCGCGGCGGCTGGAACCCGCTCCCTCGCTCCTTCCATCCTCCCCCTTCCCTCCAGCGGCCCCTTCGGCGCGCCGGGCCCCCTCCCCTGCCGTCATCACGCTCCCCTTCTCCCTTCTCGGCACTTTTCCTCTCGAACCATCCTCCCGGACAAACTTTGATGGAGAATTTCACACCACGCTGGAAAAATGCCGGTTATGAAAGGATTACTGGCGCCCCAGAACACCTTCCTCGACACCATCGCCACCCGTTTTGACGGAACACGTAAGTCTTGCACTTAGATGAGTGGCGTGGGTTTTTATTTTTTGTCTTTTTTTGAGAACGATTTTTCTCGTGTAAATTACTTTCGTTGCCACCCTCCTTTTTGCAGCAGTGGAGTGTATTTCCTGATGTTCGTGCCAAGGTGTCTTTTGTGCAGAGAATTTTCTTTTCCTCGCGTGGTTCGGCATTGTATTGACACTTTGTGTAGTTGGCCCCCCTTGACTTCTTGGGTTTGTAAGGTTTAGAAAAGAGCCTGAAGAAAGGCCGACGCCAGTGTTCACTGTGGGACCTATATTTTGGTACCTCTTTAAGGAATTGGTTTTTATTAATCTTATGAGGTGAAAGCGGGAATTGTCCATATTGGTGAACTGCCAGTGTATCCTTCTAGAGTTTCAAGGCTCCCTCAGTTTCTAGGGAGAGTTTGAAATGTTCTTCGTACCCGGAGCTTAATTCCGTGAGGTCTTTTGGAGGGGCATGATCCCCTGAGTTTAAGAAATGCAAACCAGAATCAAGATTGCTAAGTGTAACCTTTCTGTAGAATTCTAAGCGCTGTGAGCTTGGCAGAATCCTGACTGCTGCTTCTAAGGTGGAATAGCGTTCCTCAATCCTGAATTATCTTAACACTCCAGGAGAGGCTGAGTAGTATAAAGGCTGATCTGATCATAAGAGAAAGTTTCAACATATCTTTTGAAGGCGAGTATTATTGGACGTGTAGCTGGATTAAGCTACCGTTAAAAAACAAAGATGTGGCGTGTGGATTCTTGGAGACTGTTGGGGAACATCTGCAAGTTGTTCTCTTTCAGGACCACGGTCAGGTCCACGTTCCATCCCGAGCTTCTCAGACTCCCCTCTGTTTGAGCCAGTTGATCTCAAGAGGCTCCCCCTGTAATTAGGAGTCTGTATATTCACCCTCAGCAAAAGCTATCAATCGGTTTCACAATGACTATCCACACCTTCCTCCTAGTATGTTGCTTCTGCCTGCCGTCTTTCCTTTTTCTGCCTATTACACAAGACTCACAGAAACTCATTTGTGCCGAAGGCTTGCTCAGTGATTCAGGTATCATTGTTTCTAACGATGATGGCATATTTCTTGGAGCTAATGTGGGAGAACACATCTGACTCTTATGTCCACTCCAGTAGTCTGGATACACAGCCCTCTTGTGGGTGGGAAGTAAATCCCCTACTTCTGTGCTTCACAAATAGTTGGAAAAGTTTATAGGAGGGAAAAATGAAATATTTACTTGATTTTCGTGCAGTTGTTATTTTTGACATTCCAGCCTACAGCCGTCAGGGTCGTTGGTGTGAATATTCTTCTCGGTGTTTTTATCTTTATCTTTAGCCTTTCCCTCCCCATTTATGTTCTTGATGTGTCAGACAGTGGAAGTGAAGTGCAATGTGATTATTTATCTGTCTTCCTTAGATAATAATAAGAGAAAATACCATCTTAGGACTTCAGATCCCTGCCAATGTCGTCACACCCACCACCCGGCCACTACACAAAATCACCACCACTGACCTCATGCACCAGTGTGGGTACTACTATTTATTACCTTAGGAATCAATCCATTTCTTGGAGTTGCTTGTTCTTAAAGTTGCAAATTTAAGCCCGGAAGACTTTCAACATTAATCACAAATGCATCTACTGAAAATGAGCTAATCAGTAAGTGGTAGTTACTTATCTCATTGTCATTTAAAGTTGAATGGAGAGCACCATGTAGTGAATCATCCCAGCGTAGCCCTGGGAAGTACTGCAGGGATGTTTTTAGATTATCATTTGCTAATGAGAGAGGCTTTAGATCATTTGCGTGAGGGTACCTCTGCCTCTTTCACTGCAACATTTGATTATCAGAGGGCACATAGAGAAAGATGGGTAGACTAGGGAATAGCTCTTGTTGTATTTTAACTACAGATGCTTGTGAATCCAATAGAAGGTTAGACATTTTAAATCCTTATTTGGGAAGACCATCATCACATAACCAGCATTTAGAATAATTGCAAAAGTAAAGCTGTTGGAGAGCATGCTTGGTCTATGCTCCAAGGGTCTGTGGGATTCCTGGAGGGAACCACTTTGGATGAAATCAATCTGAAAATCAGTGAAGTAGGTTTCAAAATAATGAGTAATGTAAAGGTTTATTTTGGCAAAATTTTGTCTACGACATTTAATGAAGACCCCTTGTCCCAACAAGCCCCACTCAAGGAAAGAGGATTGTATTTTCTCATTTGCTTTTCATTTGAATTTCAGGATGCCTTGAATAATCTGAAACTTAAAGAAATAACTTTAAGTGAATTTTAACCACAAATTTTACTGTATCTAGCATCATGGCATACCATTTTCCCTACTAAATATTTAGTTTAACTTATTCTGTCTTTTCTGTGTTCACACAATTTTCATAGGTATGATTATTGTCCCTGAAGCTCTTTTCCCATGATCATCCTTCTGTCTCTTGATTTCTTTTTATAATAGTCATTTATTTTCTTGTGCAAGATAAAACTATTTGCAAGTTTTAACTCTGCCTTATTTGTTAGGTATATTTTATAGTCCTGTAAGTTTTTTTGTTTTGTTTTATTTTGGAAAATTCTGTTGAAAAAATAAGCAAGCAAGCAGTACCCTAACAAACCACCTTGCTAACTTAACCATCATGCAGTATTATTATTAGCTTTATTGATTTAATACTGTAATGGAAAATAATAAATCTTAAAATATCATCTCAGATTTCTCCCAGGGAAAAGCAAATATGTACCAATAAAAGCCTATAATATAATCTTACTAATTTATCAGTTGAGGTAGTATCACAGGGCAACATAAAAGAAGTTAGTAATATATTTCACCACCTAGTGACACTTTATTGTTTTACATAATAGGATTTTTTTTCTTTTTAATATTTAAGAAGTGAGCTCATTGTCAGGATTGAAAGACAATAGTGGACCATTAATTGAAACTGTTTTTTTCTCGTATACAATATAATTTTTTAAAACAATTGAAACATATTAATCTTTTTTCTATAAAATGACCCTAAAATATATTTAGTCTTGAAATGTGGTCTCCTGGTTTGCGCATTTAATTAAATGTAAATGAGACTTCGAAAAACTACGAACCTTGCAATATTGAGGAAGTGTACCCCATTTAGGGAGAAAAAGTAACTCCAACAAATTTCTTTGACTCATTACACACCATGCTTCTTACTTGACACACTTAAGCGCACACACACACACACACACACAGAGTCTTAACATTATGACCTGCATATAGTTTACTCCTACCATAGTTCCTCTTTTTCACACATCTAATGTACTTTAAAAAACTTTTCTAAGTAGGCTTTTGCTTTGAGTACATGAATATTAATCTGGACAAAGGGAAAGAAAAATAACAGAGAACATAAGTACATAAAGTACATATTTTTAAAAATACTTGCCACAGGGTACAATTTGAGAAAAACACATCTTTTTGAGGATATAAAACTTTCAAAGGGAACTGTCCATTTGCAAACAGAATGGTGCATTAGCCTACATTTTCCAATTGCATCAAAATTTGGCCAGAACACTTCTTTCCCTTTGGGGTTAGTGAGACAAGATCTAAGCTCTCAAGGAAGTTTGTAGCCCAGTAGACTCTATCAAGGAGAATCCAGTCAAAGTGTTCAAAAGTAATGGTGGTTTAGAATTTCACTCATATTTGCATATGTTTTATGCACTCCTGTATAGCCTGTTCAAAATGGTCCAAGGAAATTTGTTAAATTGAAATGCTTCCTTCACAAAGGAAATTAACAGTGGTTTTTCTTTCCTCTGTTTTGCTTCGGTCTCTTAACATTAGAAGCACAGAGAGAGGGGTTGTGTACCCAGTGCTGTGGGAAGGGGGCACAGTGAGGTGGAGCAGTCAATCCTCAGTCTTGGCTGGTCGCAGCAGTCATAGCTTGGAAATATCATCAAGGGCATTAGCCAATAGAAAAGAACGAGCTTCATTATGTCTGGGTCTGTCTGTAAAAGGCTGTTACATGGAAACATTCAAGGAAATACCCAGCACTCTGTAGATGTCTCCCTACGAAGAGAAGTTTATAATGACTCTATCTTTATTTTTTACATGCCACTAGTAGTCTCTCTTACTCCCCTTTTTCATGTTTAGAGAGAGAGTTTCTGTGTTAGCTTTCTATTTCTGTGTGGTAAATTACCACACATACAGTGACTTACCCTGTCACATTTTCTGATGGCCAGACATCCAGGCAAGGACTAGCTGGGTCCCCTGCTCAGGGTCTCCAAAGACCACAAGGCTGCAACCAAGTTGTCAGCTCAGGCTCGAGGCTGTCCTCTAAGTTCACGTGGTTGTTGGCAGAACTTAGTTCCTTGAGGTTTCAGGACTGAAGCCCCTGTTTCCTTGCTGGCTGTCAGCCTGGGACTTTTCTCCAGAACTGAAGGCTTCCTTCCGGCTCCTTGACACATGGCTTCTTCTCCAGGCCCTCTCACAGCAGGACAGCCTCATTCTTCAAGAGCAGCAGGAGTGTCTTTCTTTTAGGAGCTCAGTCAGGCCCCATCCAGGATCATCTCAAAGTCAACTGATTATGGATCTTAATTACGTGTGCAAAATCCCTCCCCAAATCGACTGTCCTGTCCAAACGTAAGGGAAAGGGGTTAGATGGGATGTGTTTACGAGGAGCTGGGAATCTTGAGAGCCTGCTTAGAATTCTGTGTGCTCCAGGGGCTGTCTCATTGCTGTGCTCATGCAGAGCCTGACGTTTGTTCTTCTACGAAGCAGATTTATGGAGCTCACTCTCTGTGATTCTGTATGCGTGGTCCTTCTTTCCAGATAAGGAGGGTGACATGGGGTCTGTTGCTCTGTGTACAGGAGTCTTAATCTGCACTGCAGGGAGAGCCAGTCCATGAATGTGGCGTTTACAGCAGACCCAAGACAAGCCCTTGTAACCTAAGTACGTTTTGCAGTATCACCTGTTACTGGGCAGTTATGTGGGCTCTTTTGAAACAGCATCTTTTCCATCTCTTTCTTATGCCTCTAACCATGTTTCAGATTTAAGAAATTCCCCACTGTGCACTCTTGTCTTGAGCTGACTGTGTTAAATTGAATAATGTGCTTTCTTTAAACTTTATTCCAAGTTCACTAAAAAATAGAAAGGAAGAAAGAGTGAGGGAGAGAGAGGAGAGAATCAGGAGGAGGGATGAGGAAGGAGGAGATTACTTGTTTTCATTCTTTTGACTTTAGAGGTGAATTCTTTACCCTGCAAAGGACCTTTCACATGGGTTCTCAGAACTTCCTTGCAGTAACCTACGTGTTTGCTTTACAAGAATTAGATCTCTGTATTTACCAGAAATGCACTTCTCTGGATGAGTGAGATATACAAATAATAAGAAAAGTTTTATTATATGGTCTTTAAAAGTACCAGATAAATTTATGGTTATCAAAGGGGAAAGAGGGTGCATAGGGATAAATTAGGAGTTTGAGATTAGCTGATACAAACTGGTATATATAAAATAGACAAGCAACAAGGTCCTACTGTATCACAGAGAACTCTATTCAGTAACTTGTAATAACCTATAATGAAAAATAATAATACATACATATATATAATATTATATATATATAAACTGAATCACCAGAAACTAACAGCATTGTAAATCAACTATACTTCAATTTGAAAAAAAGAAAAAAAATACCAGATAATTTTTTTTTGGTGTCATTACAGAGAGTAAAATGGATGGCTCACATGTTAAGAATGGAAGTTATACTCACAATATATTTTCTATAGGCTCTGGCATTTTGCATTACCTGGAGACCAGACTCAGCATTCTTCTGGGAGGGCCCAGTCTCTCTGAGGAAGTCTTTACTTTATTCAACCAATCAAACATTTTTTTCAATGATATTTAATTGACGCTGACTATATACGAAGCCATTATTCTAGGATCTTTTGGATAAATCAGTCTTGTCTCTCTAAGAGGACAATAAATGTGTGCACCAATTACCATAATATAGGTTGGAAAGGGATAAAAGTATTCAGGAGGTCTAGGCAAAGGACTGTGCACATTTGGATGAGGGAGGAATAATTTCTGTGGGGGAATGAACTGGGAAGTCTTCCTATAATAAATGACTTCTGGGTGGGAATGATGGGGTCATATATGACAAGGGCAAAAAGTAGTATTCCATTTATTTTGCCAGTTTGTGTGTCACTTGAGGCTAAAATGGGGGTGGGGGAGCTTCAGGGAGGATAACAAGTAGCTTAGAGGATGTGAAAGGGGCAAGGTAGAGGCAGGAACACAATGGAAAGTCAATTAGGCCAGACACGGAAGGTCTTTAAAGCCAGCCTGCTTTGTCATAATAAGCCATGAGAGGCGGTGGCTCTGTGTCTTGGTGAGAGAAGTAGGTTGCTGCGTGTGCCTGGTGTAAAAACTCAACCGTCCCACATTCCACAGGCTGATGCATAATACAGGAGAAATGGCAGCCTTGAAACCTAAGATGCCGCTTCTTCCTGTAAAGCCTTGACACTTGAACAAGGGTCCCTTATTATGCAGTGGAACTGTGTGTTCTTCATTTGCTTACGGATGTCTGCTTTGCCCCGGGAGCTAACTTTCCATAAGGAAAGGGAAAGATGGATTTCTGACCACCGAGCTGAGCACCCTGCTCCTCCAGGGATGCTCACCCCAGTGTTGTCCTGTAGGATTACGCCTGTAGAGAGGAAAAAGAATTGAGGGTGTGCTAGACTTCTGGCCCCGAGAAGCACCTGGAGAAACGCCAACAGTCAAAGGAGACTGCTGCAAACAGAATTGCAACTTCTGCAGAGATAGTGGCTTCACCCAGGCAATGCATATTTGCTGATAAAGTCTAAACACCAAGTTTTTAAATCCATTTTGATTTAGCAGAGCCTGCAAACAAAAAAGAAGAGACTTCAGCTTTACCTGTGGTATAATTCATATTTACCAACTGGAGTCATGAAGAGTTTACTCAGTAATTTAAACAGTCAGCTATAGTTCTTAGCTTATAAATTCCCTGGAAGATATATTTTGCTTTCCTTTTTAGCTCTTAATACAGCTCTCATCTCCCTTAAGGCCTTCAAAATTCTCATGTCCTCAAAGGAACTAATAATCTTTTCTAGCCCATGATACACATTTATTCTCTGACCTTGAAATTGGCATCCCCACCCACCCATTTCTTCAGGCTGGAAATCTAGCCCATCCAACTAATTGGTTATCAAGTCTTTGAGATTTCACTTAGAAATGCCCTCATTTGACTCCTCATCTCCCTCTTCCATGCTTCTGCTTTGGTTTGGATCCTGTTTCTTATGACACAATTGCAACCTTACTCTCTCTAGACTCCTCCAGCCAGAAGCCCTGTCCCAGCCCACTCGCTCCCCCTCCAGTCTGCATTGCCCCAGAGTGATTTTCGTTAAAAGCCGAATGACCGTTTAATCATGTAACCACCCATGCGTTTCCTGCCACCTCTTGGAGACTATCCAGAGTCCTTAGTGTCATCTGAACCCTCAGGATGGTTTGGCAGCACCTTTTCTAGCCACTGCCTTGGAGGCTGCAGATGCCCCCCAAATCCCTTGCGCACTCGTGCCTCTGGGTCCCTGCAAGGCTCCCATCCTGAAGGGTACCTTCTATCTACAGTCTTCCTGGGAGGCTCCAAGTCGAGGCAGGTGACATTTCCTCTCTGCTGCCTGGTGGGCTGTAATGATCTGCTTTCAGATTTCAAGCCCTCAGCTGTCAACTCCTTCAAGCCCTGACCGCGCCATCATTCATTTGTATCTCCCTCGCATAGACAGATGCTTGGAACAGAGCTTTGACACAATAAATGTTTCCCTGAGTGAAAGAATCTCAGATTTCCTCAGGTTTGTATATCAGTTGTCTTCACTGGTCACTGGTGTTCCTTTTATGCAGTATTATGTGATTAAATTTAGTTTTGAAATCTAATTCTAGACTGGCTTCCAGCCCCTCGATTTCACGTGGTGGAAGCACTAATTTCTTTTTCTAAAACTCTAATGATAATAGTGACTCCCATTCGGGGTCTGTCTGGGTGCACGCTGGTCCTTTATCTGCTCCTACACAACCCAACCCAGTGAGGAGGCAGGCTTTTCTGTTACAGAGGACAGGACGCAGCTCAGGATTTTTCTGTGTAATCACACTAGCCTGTGATTTTGCTACTATAGCCTGTGATTTTGCTACTATACCCCACTGCTTTTGAAATGTGGCTTTTTAAATAATAAGTATAAACAGACTGGGGCAATCTGTGGTACCATTTCTAGTTTCTAACTCCTGCAGAAAAGGATTTCTTCTTTAAAGTTTCTCACCCTTTCTAGTTTATAGGCTGTTTTTTTCTCTTCTGATACATTATACTTTAAGTACTTGTCATTTAAAGAATGTTTTTAAATTCGCGCCTAAGACTCACATCTAGAACTGCTAAATGCACTCACTGTGCAAAGCAGTCTTACTCATCAAAGAAAATCTACTGTCCTTTTTAAAAAAAAATAAAGTAAAGAAACCCATTTTCTTTGAGATTCTTGGGCTGAGAATTTGTTGACTTTCGAACCTCCATATTATTGTGTGTGTGTGTGTGTGTGTGTGTGTGGTCATTCTAATCGTGCCATAGAAGATATTCTAATTCTCATGACTACTGTAGTGACATCATTTTGTATTTTTATCTTGTTAGTTAGTTACAGAGGCAATTCATCTACCTATTTTGAGTCTGCTTTCATTGGGAGAAATATATTCTCCAGTGTCAGGCTCTGTTGACACCTTTTAATAGAAATCATTTACTTTTTCTCCACAATGAACTTATAGGAAGAAAAAAGGGGGATCTAACTTCTAAAGCTCAAATCTAATCCAAAGCCCCTTTTCTCCCCCGAAGTTTTCCTTGATCCTGATAAGTCTTTGGGATAGATTTCCTTATTGCACCTGTGAGTCCAACTGAGTTTCTTATTCTAGCTATTGAACTAGAGGGATCTAAGACCAGAGCTCTTATCAGTCTTTCCAAATTTTATTTGATTTTCTAGAAAAAAAAAAAGGCCCACATAAGAAGTTCAGATGTTATCAAAATGTCCAATACCCATTTTGACAAGAAGTAGAATTGTCCTTAAGTGTGGTGTTCTGGCTACACCTTCAATGGCAAGAATAATGTAGAAGATTAAATTGGGCATACTTTTGATCCTAACACCAAAATTAATGTTTCTACTGTGATTCCGTGGATTGTGGAAACGAATGAATGTCTTGAGACTGGAGTTTTTGTATTGTGTTATAATTTTTGATTTGAATAAAAGTTATAAAATTATTTGAAAGATTGTAATAATAGCTAATGTTTGTGTAGGGTTTCCGTATATTCATTCTTTTATTTCGTTGCTTGAATTGCTTTTGAACTAAGATAAAAAGTGGCCTCCTACTATAATTTTTAATGTACATTTATTTTACTGTAAGTGAAGTTTAGCATTATTTAAAGTACTTAAGATCTATTTGAATTTCTTCCCTGGGCATTATTTGTTCCTATTCATTGCTCATTATTAATTAAATTGTTGGCATTCTCTTTTTGACATCTGTGAGCTCTTTACAGGGTAACAAAATGAAGACTTTACTGGTGATGGGAATCATGTATGTTTTCTCCACTTTTAGTGACGTTTTTGATTTTTATGTAGATGAACTAGTCAGTTTCCTTTTATGACTTCTGTGTTTTGTGTCATACTTAGAGAAGCATTTCCTATTCTGAAATTACTTTAAAAATATCATATCTGTTCTACCACAGTTTCATTTTTTATATCAATTTTTCGCCTCTATTAAAAAGTTCTGTCATTTGATCTGTTGAGTACCATGTAGGGGTTGAAAATTTTCTTTCTAGATTTCTATCCACTTTTCTGACAGTATTATTCAATAATTCATCTTCCCCGTGCTGATTTGAAATCGCTAGTTTATCATATTTCATATTCCTATATGTAACTGTCTCTGTTTTTTGACTTGCTATCCTATTACCTTTATCTATCTTTCTCTGTATTTGTTAGTTCCACAGTTTTAACTACAGACGTTTTTTGATATGTATTAAAACTCTCATTCCATTCTGTGTTTTCCATCAGAATTTTACTTGGCTAATCACACTTACTTGGAAGTCCACCGGAACTGAAGAGTAAGATTAGCTAGTGGGGAAAAAAGTCCTGATGGTATTTTTAATGGAAATTCCTGGAGGAAAAATGACATTTTTATAATGTCGGAAACTCATATGCAGAAATGTGCTATGTATTTCTGCCATTTACATCGTTCTGGAGGGTTCTCAATAAAGCTCTTGCACATCTGTGGTTTACTTGATTCCTAGTAATTGCATCTTTGTAGCTGCTACGTAAAGTGGATTCTCTTCTTCCACTGTTTTGATTTTGTAATTCAATCATGTTCATCATTTGAGGGCTGTTGATTCCTATGTTTTATTGTTTTTCTAACCAGCTGGCTTGTTGAGTTTCTACTGCTCTTTGTAATAATTTTACAGATGGTGTTTTGGGGTTTTTATGTAAGAAATGATATTGTCCTCATTTCCAATTTTCACAGCTCTTATTCTTTGTCCCCTTAATTTTTTTTCCTATTATCTAATTCCTCTGGTTAGTATTATAAATACTATGGAAATGGTAATGATAAAGAATATCCTTCTTGTTCCTGACTTTAATAGAAATTATCTTAGTGTTTTTCTAGTAACTATTTTTCTGGTTTTTAGTTTGAGAAATAAATGTTTCATTATAAGGAAATTTTGTAATGTATTCCTATTTTATTAAACAATTTTATCACTTCTTTCATCATCTATTCAAGTAATTCTTTGTTTCTTATTGAATCAATTAATATAATAAAATCTTTTGACAGGTTTTATAATATTGAACTATCCTTGCCTTCTTTCAATAAAAGTTACTTGGCCACGTTGCTGGATTTTACTTGTTAGTGTTTTATTTAGTATTTCTTTTAGAACTTTACTTGTTAATGTTTTACTTAGAATTTTAGAATGTTTGTGTATATTCATTTTTTCTTTTTTTTTTTTGTATGCATGTATTATTGGATTTTTGGTGAGGGGAACCACATATGCATATTTGTGCCAGTTGTAATGTAGTCTCATCAGATTTATAATTCATGTCAGATTTTTCTTATTTTAATTAACTATTATCATTCATCATTACATTAAAACAAGCCAAGGTGGGCTGGTTGATCTCCAGTTAGTTCTTACAGCTTTGGCTGTGGTGTTTCCTAGTAGTGTCTCAGATGCCTATGTAGTGAATATAGTTCTTATTTTAATGTGTCCCTACATACTACAGATGCCCAGCAATGACATATATCTTCTATCCTAACATTTTCCAAATGTGAAATACACATGTATATTCTTTCCTAGAAGAACATACACCTTGTACACCAGCCAGTAACACCATGGCTCACAAAATGCATAATATTACCAGGTCACAAGTTAGTGGACTTATGAAACATGGGAAAGTATAGCTTAAGTGTACATGAACTATATATAGAATACTTCTCTACTCTAAAAGAAATTTTGTAGTGAAACTTTTTTGTTAGTTAACGTAGTAGTCTCACAAATATGAAAAATTCTTTTAATGAAATGTCAAATCCCCATTTCTTAAGAAAATTGATGATGAATGTGTGTCTGAAAGAAAATGTTGACATTTATATCTATCATGGGTGACCACATTGGGGCAGTATTACTGACTTCATTAAAATCAGAAGCCACAAATCTGCTGAATAAGCATCAGCATGTTTTTAAAAAATCAGTAGCTGAAAGAAGACTGTACCTGCAAATAATGATTCATTCCACAGAAAGTATCTTGGACATACTGCTCTGTGTAGCAGTATTACCAAGTCCAAGCTCATACTGCTTGCCCCATGACAGGCCAATAAATTGAGAGACAAGGTGTTAGGCAGGGAATGAATGGTGACATTATTTGGAAAGCCAGCAGACCAAGAAGATGGTGGACTAGTGTCCCAAAGAACCATCTTACCCAAGTTAGAATTCAAACTTCTTTTATACTAAAAGCAGGGAGAATGCTTCTCATTGTTGTAAATTTCTTGGTATAGGAATCCTTTATTCTTGCAGCTGTCCATGTAGGTCTGGTCACAGTGTTCCTATAAAACTCCAATGAGACAATTGCTAATTTCTTTTCTGCAGTGTTTTATCTCTGTATGAATGGAAAAGTGTTATACATTTAAAGGTCAAGCCTGGGAGGCAGAGCCTTGAGAATGAGCTCTCCTGTATATTTCAAGCTATAGGCAACATTCTTTTACAAAAGGTGCAGAGTGATTAAGCCCAGGCAACACGGCACAAAGTTTACAGCTAAAGGAATAGATCCAATGTGGAGTCAAGTTCGTTCTCTGTTACAGCATGACTTTTCATTTAGGTCAAAGAACTGACACTCTAAATTAATTGTATTCATTCTTTTTTTTGACAAGGTTTATAATGGTGTAATTTATATACAATAAAATCATCCCTTTTATGTGTAGACTTCAGTGGATTTTGCAGAATGTGTACAGCCATATAACCATCACCACAATCAAGATTTGGAACAGTATCTCCTCCCCTCAAAAAACTAATACCCTCCCCCATCTTCCAGTTCCTAGGGACAACTAATTTGTTTTCCACCCCAATGTTTTTGCCTTTCCTAGGAGGTAAGATTAATGAAATCATATAGTACGTAGCTCCCTGCTCCCCAGCCCTGGCTTCTTTCCCTTAGCATAGTGCTTTTACAAGTAATTAATTTTTTTGCATATGTCTGTAGTTTTATTGTTGAAAATTTCATTCAGTTTTGATTTTGAGTTTTCTTATACATGTAGAAAAAAATGAGGCAACAGTGGATAATGTATTGTTTCTATAGTAGAAGAACTTATCAAGTATTAATACCATCAAGGTTTTAAGTAGAAAATCAGTTAATTTTAATAATACTTGCGTTTGCACATCAAATTCATGGATATAAATAAAGCTTTTCAAAGTCGAGTTTATAGAAGGTAAATCACATAGTATTGTAAATCCTATTGTACATTCAGTTAAATGGATCACTAAAAATAAAGTTACTTATTTTGTGGTGACAAAACTTGTAAATTTTGGTAGAGCAGAGTGTCACAGTAAAGGCAGTGTTTCTTACATTAAAAAGTATATAGACAGTCTCTTCAGCAAATGGTGTTGGAAAAACTGGACAGCAGCATGTAAATCAATGAAGTTAGAACACTCCCTTACACCATACACAAAAATAAACTAAATGGTTCAAAGACTTAAACATAGACAGGATACAATAAACCTGCTAGAAGAAAACACAGGCAAAACATTATCTCACATATATCTCAGCAATGTTCTCCTAGAGCAGTCTACCCAGACAATAGAAATAAAAGCAAGAATAAACAAATGGGACCTAATTAAATTTACAAGCTTTTGCACAGCGAAGGAAACCATAAGTAAAACAAAATGACAACCTATGGAATGGGAGAAAATTTTTGCAAACAATGAAACCGACAAAGGCTTGATCTCCAGGATATGTAAGCAGCTCACATGACTTAATAAGAAAAAAAACAAACAACCTAATTCAAAAATGGGCAGAAGACCTAAACAACCAATTCTCCAATGAAGACATACTAACGATCAATAAGCACATGAAAAAATGCTCCGTATCACTAATTATCAGAGAAATGCAAAATCAAAACTGCAATGAGGTATCACCTCACACCAGTCAGAATGGCCATCATTCAAAAGTCCACAAATGACAAATGCTTGAGAGGCTGTGGCGAAAAGGGAACCCTTTTCCACTGCTGGTGGGTATGCAGTTTGGTGCAGCCATTGTGGAAAACAGTATGGAGATTCCTCAAAAGACTAGGAATAGACTTACCATATGACCCAGTAATCCCACTCCTGGGCATACATCCAGAAGGAATCTTACTTCAAAAAGACACCTTCACCCCAGTGTTCACAGCAGCACTATTTACAGTAGCCAAGGCATGGAAACAGCCTAAATGTCCATCAACAGATGACTGGATAAAGAAGATTTGATATATTTATACAATGGAATACTATTCAGCCATAAAAACTGGCAACATAATGCCATTTGCAGCAACATGAATGTCCCTGGAGAATGTCATTCTAAATAAAGTAAGCCAGAAAGAGAAAGAAAAATACCATATGAGATCACTCATATGTGGAATTTAAAAAAAAAAAGAAAAGAAAAAGACAAATGGACATAAATATAAAACAGAAACAGACTCAGATATAGAATACAAACTTGTGGTTGCCAGCAGGGAGGGAGGTGGGAAGGGACAGACTGGGAGTTTGAAATTTGTAGGTACTGACAGGTATATATAGAATAGATAAACAAGATTATACTGTATAGCACTGGGAAATATGTACAAGATCTTGTGGTAGCTTATGGTGAAAAAGAATGCAACAATGAATATATGTATGTTCATGTATAACTGAAAAATTGTGCTCTATACTGGAAATTGACACAACATTGTAAACTGACTATATCTTAATAAAATAAAAAAAACTTTTAAAGTATGTGGGGCAGGAAGTAACGTGCTCGCCCTTGGTTGTGGTGTATGCATAGTACATTTTTGTGTCCAAAAATAGTGGTATTCTATCAATCACTCTAGTGGCTGTAATGGTCAAAGTTACCAAATATTTTTATGAAGAAAGAATTGGTTACAGTAGTTAAACTATATGATATTTGTTAAATACGAAGAACATTTGGCATGGCAGTATGTGGGTTTTTTTTTTCTCTGCCGTCATCAGTCAGAATTTTAAAATGCCTGAGCCTTTGAATGAGTGCTTTGTAAAACAATCTAAGTGTCCTGCTGTTATTAGTCTTTCTGAGCGAGCCTTTTATATTTTCTTTGTGTTTTCTTTGAAATCACTTGAAAATATTTTACCAAAGTGTTTAATGAACAGAGTATTAAAAACTTCATTTTAGTGGACAGCAAGTATTGTAAACAAAACTTAAAGTCAGAAATACATTGAAATGTATCATTAGATAACCAAGGGGAAAAATTAAACAATAAGAGCTCAAACTATGTGCTAGATTTAACTTGAAATTTAAGAATTTTCCCTTGGAATATTTCATCTTGGAAAATTCTTTTGATGAAGCTTTTATATTTAATTGGATAAATTTTTGTTTATTACTGAAATTGAAGACAGTTGAAAGTTTTCTGATTTTTCAGTACCTACATTTGGCAAAACACTAAAAAGAATCAAGGAGATATCTTTTATGATAGTTTTTTTTTATAATGGAAATTTTTGGAAGGTAATTACTCTGTAAAGAAAACTGGGAGGACCAATGAGGTACTTGGACTGAAATATTTACACTTTCAACATAAAACATAGAATTGAGAGATTCTCAATACATGGCAAAATTCTGGGGAAAAATAGAATTGAGAATATTCTCTATTTAGCAAAATTTGTTCTGTGCCTACAGGGTATTTCAGCAACTTCAGAGTATGTTTTCTATTAAAAATTTAATGGTCTGGAGCAAAGGATTAATTGAAGGTGCCCACAATTTCAAAGTTATTGGCCATAAAATGCACCATTGTGGGAAATTACAGGCAATTTTATAAAAAAAAAAAACATAGACACAAAAGAGATATTCTTTAGACTAATACCAGCAACTTGGTATAATAGGCAAATATGGCTAAGTATGTGACAAATACGTGAAAATATAATGAAAAATCATTGTGCTTGTGTTATTTTATTTTCTGGCACGTAATTTCACAGAGATCATTTTACATTTCAAAAACAGTTCTGGAAAAAAGAAAGGTGATAGGATCACAGATAGAATGGAGCCAGTTAAAAATTTATTTTTAAACACTTTAAAAATTGTATAATTTTATTCCTTGATACCTATTTTCACTTTCAGAGGCGTCCCTAAGTCATCCTGTGTTCTGCTCACTTCACGACAAGATTTTTGCAGCTCTTTAAAATACGGTTGTTTTGATCTGCCCCAGGTCGCCAAGTACATACTTCTTTAAATTAGATGTTTTACATAATTTACTTTTGATATTATCTTCTGAGGTAGGTTGTTGAAATTGGGGAAGAGTTTATTCCCCAATTTTAATTGTTAATATAAATGATCAATAAATAGTCAGTGGTTTATATAATCCTGTTTGCTATGTCTTTAATTTCGATATACCAAAAACCTTGGGTGGAAATGACTTGGGTCTCTGCTGTCCTGTGATTGCTCCTAAATATTTTTATTGTCCTTATTTTAGAGAAAAGGAGGCAGAGGACCCCAAAGAGCCTCAGTATTTTGTCTTAAACTAGTCATGAGAAGGCTGGATTCACTGTCATCCTTCAGTTGCAAAACTCATGTTCTTCCTTCAGCTTTACTCTGATTTTACTTTGAAAGAAGGAAAGGGGAGGAGAATTGACATTTAATGAGTAACCATGAACACAGTGCTATGTTTGGGGTCTTCACCTATGTTAGTTTATTTAATCTTTGCAATACTGCCAGGTGGATGTTTTTATTCCTACTTTGTGGGCAGAGAAACTGAAGCTCAGAAAGGTAGAACACATTGTCAAAAGTCACACACTTTATCAGTAGTGAAGCTGGAATTTATACATATTCTTTTGATAATAGCAATCTGTTTTTAGTAAAAAGATTTAAAAAATGGAGCTAAATTGTAAGGCATTAAATGTATATGATTACGATCTTAATGGTTATGGTTGACTTCACTTTGAGACAGACAGTTTTTGTGCTTTTTAAGAGTACACCTCTTGAAACTCAGTTTAGAAAGTTGCAAAGTGGCAGTGTTTTATAAACAGCATTTAGTGGATTATCCAGGAATTTACTTCCCTCGTTAGAATAAATACCAAAAATGGTTCTTATTTGAGGGATCATGGACATTGGTGTTAGAGATTATTTAAGTGCTGCAAATCACAGTTATCTATAGAATAATGTCACAGTAACTTGAATTTAAAAAAGCTTCAGGCCAATCAGTTGCTACTTAGGAATGGGAGGGGGTGGAGAAGGATGGAATTACAAAAGAGCATGAGGAAGCTTTTGAGGTTAAAGGCTATGGTCCCTGTCTTGACTGTGATGATGATGTTTTGGGTACATACGTCTGTTAGCCTTATCAAATTATACATTTTAAATATGTGCAGTTTCTTGTACATGAATTGTACTTTAAAAAGGCTGCTATAAATGCTTTCCTGGGTGGTAGTGGGAAGAGGGATGTTGAAGAAAAGAAATTCTGGTCCTGGGTAAAGTTCATCTGACGTGTTCTTAACCTCCTGTTTCTTTGGTTCCCTTCTTTAACGGTTCCCCAAACTCCGTCTCCAGCCCATCCACTCACGTGTGTACACCCATGCACGTGCGTGCATACACAACTATTTATAATTCAGTATTGCTTTGATTCAATGTTGATTGCTCCTGAAGTATAATGTCTTATATAATGTCATAGTTTCTCAAGCTTAAAGAGTTTACCACATTTTCCAATATCAGAGAGTTAGATGGGGAAGAGATTTGGAGAATGATGTGAAATGGGTCGTGTTTTTTTCCATGAACAGGCTTATGAATGCTCCGAGTTGAATGTTCAGCCTCTTTTAGTAAATGTACAAGTTCTTGTGGCATGGATGTTAAGAAAAGGTAATATTCCCGGCCACTGAGCGTCTTTATCCATCTTACTTGTTCCAATTTCCTCCCTTATATGTTGTTATAAATTATATATATTTTGTGATCCATATGAATGATTTCATTTTTGGAGCAATTTGTCATATAAATAAACATGAGTTCTAAGAAAAAAAATTTTTTTGCTTTCTGAGAGGCTTTTTCACTGGCCTGGAGTTTTTAAGGTTAAATTAAGTCCTTCGGAGGATGCAGCTCATATTTATTGCTCCTAGTCATTCATTTCTCTGTATCTGTTTATTTTTCAGTGACTAGTAAGGTAAAAACTAAGATTCAGGGGAAAATGAATGATCCCTGCTTGCAGCAGATTTTTCAAGTTGTCATTTGTTGAGATTTGATGCAAACAGTAGAGATACATGGCTTTCCTTCAGTTCCTCTTCAGTGTTCACATAGATACGCAGGAGCTTGAATCTATAAACAAGTGAGGCCACCAGGAGTAAGATGCCATGAATGACAGATCTCCTCTGATGACTAAATGCACATACATGATTGCACATATACTTTTCAATCCGTGTCTGTGACATTTTTCTGAAGTGAGCAAAGAAGCGTGCTGATTGCTTCCACTGCCAAGTTGACAGAGAAAATGAGACATATCTCCTTAACTCAAAGGAGAGAGGGTTGCCTATGGAAAGTGAGAAGCTGAAACTGGTTTTGAAATCCACAAGAGGAGCTCACAGGTGACTTTGCTGGGTCAGTGGGTTGATGTTGATGAGCTGGTTGAGTTTTCTCTGCTCACTCAGTTGTGAAGGGTCTCCATGCTTAACGTCTCCAGGAACTTGACAGCACTGGCACTCAAAATGTGACAGTGGGGTCATCTCATCTGAGCGTGGCGGTCCCCTTCCTCAGCGATGCAGGACCTAGAGGGAAAGGCTTCACACTGTGTAGATAGTTGCTGTTTGTCAGGGGGATTTCTAGGTAAAGAGGTCTTTGCCTTTGTCCTGATGTTTGTTGCTTCCTTTGATTACCTTCCTGGGTTGAGCAAGTTGCATAAAAGTAATACTCTTATAAATCATGCCGCCTCTTAGTACCTAGTTAATCTTCGCAACAAATTTTACTCAGACCTAGAGCTCAAAGAAGGAGGTAGGCCTGTTCACACTAGTATTATTTTAGCACTATTATTTTTCACTTACCTATGTGTCTCCCACACAAGAATACATACCTCTTGGAGACAGTCTTGTCTTTTTATGATTGTCTGGTGCCTTGCAGAATGCCAAAAACCTGATAGACAAAACTATTTACTGAAAAATTTCTAACTTGAAAAGTATGAAACAAGAATTATAGAGAGTTTTTCTATTCAACTACTGGGGGTTTTCCAGATTCCTTGATCACTCAGACTCAGGAATCATTTTGTCACCATGACACCTCCCACTTATTGGGCTATTATTAAGTACTAGTCTCTCTGCTAAGCATGTTTGATACGTAAGTTCATTTAATTCATACAACAACCTTACATGATATTAACCACATTTTCATCTTGCAAATGAAGAAACTGGAGTTCAAAGAAGTTACGCAATTTGTCCAGGCGTCACAGCTGAAAAGATACCAGAGTCAAGATTCAAACTCAGATCTGCCTTGTTTTAAGCCTGAGCTACCACCCCCACCCTCACTTACCAAGTAACTCTTCTTGATTTAAATATGTATTGATTATCTACCACGTGCTGACAATGTATGAAAGCTTGTGCTTCCCCCACTGTAGAAAGCAGGGAAACAGTTCAATCAATCAAACTACTTGATTTTTCTTCCTAATTAAAATTGTGAGGCAGATCTATGGTGTTTACAGCACACTCGGCTCCTCATTTTTCAGTTCTTTGCTCACTTTGTCAATGTTTCATGGAGACAAAGGGTGTAGAGAAGAGAGGGCGGAGGAGAAAGGCACAAACTCTATGTGGACATAACAAATCATGGCAGAGGGAAACACTGAGTCATTCACGTGAGCTGTTCACAATGTATGATTCAAGAGAAAATGCTAGCAAATTTAGACTCATATTTAAATAAATGCACCCAGGAACAAAGGAATTACACATATGACCATGATTCTCAACATCACTGCCTGTGCTGTGTCTTGCAGTTCATCCTGGTAAAAAACACCTCTTTTTGCTTCCCCAGGACTTACGGGCACGCAAATTCTTGACAACTGTTCATGAGGTTTGGCATCCCAAAGTCCCCACCGGTGACTTTCCTGATCTTCAATCTGTCCTAGAATGTAGTACCTGCGTGTCACACTCAGGTGCTTCTTCCCCTCCCATCACCCCTGTGACATCCTGGTGACTCCTCCTCCTCATCTGCCCCCACCCCCACATCGTCTCATTCTCTTTCTTCTTTGTTCTATAGCTAAAAATAAATAAATAAAAAAAGAGAAAGAGAGGGCCCGGGGGGGGGGGCAGGTACCGTGACACAGGTCATGTTTCCTGCTTAGTCTTCTGTGGCTCCTCTAGGTCTGCGTGTCTGCATGGGGGTTCCTTCCCCCAGCTTAACAGTCTTCAATGTCTTAGAAAGCAACGGTATTTTGAAGGATATTTTTTCTGTACATTTTCAAATACATTTGAACAGAAGAACTTTTTAAACCACAAATATGGTGATTTCCTTGATAAAAGTATTAAAATGGCTCCAAAGGTTTCTACAAACATGAAGAATTAAGCTTCATCAGTTCTCTTGGCAAGTTCTCCGTGTTCCCTCCTTCTGCTTTTAGGCGGGTGGGAAAATGTCTTGGGTGAGGTCGTGCAGGCTAGTCAGTAGTCAAGGATTTACTTTAAAAGTTCTAATTTAGATCTTTTTCAGAATTTTAAGGCATACTGATTTTTTTTATGTTCACAAACTTAAGAACTAAATCAAAATTGAATTTTCACGTTTTCACGAGTTCATTTTCCCATTGTGTCTTAAAGCATAATTCCTTATCAGTTTGCCTGACATTTATTACATGCTTTAGAATGTAGTTAATAAAAAATATTCACTATCATCAAGGAGGTGATTTCTAGCATAGGTGACAGAGATGAGCGTTATTGCCAACAATAAAGTCTGTATAGTGTTATAATGGAGAAACATATAAAAGGTGAATTATTTTTGATTTTTTATATAGTAAAAATTTTACTCCTGTTTTCTTTAAGAAAAGGAATTTTTGAGTCTAAAATTGCTTTGTTTCTGTTAGTGAAAAGTATTGCAAAAGAAAGAACTATACCAATGTACCCCTTTGAATTAGACACCAGTCATTTTATGTTTTATTCTATAGAGTCTTTGACCAGCTAGTCAAAATACAGTTTCTCCTTTTTTTTTTTTTTGATGATGAATCTTTACCCTAGATAAGTTTTATAGGACATCATCACACTGGGTTAAATACTTTCTGAGTCCATACTTTTGATAATGGATTAGCTTGGTCTAATGGATTATATAGTAATCCAGAAATACCCTGTTAGCATTTAGCTAAAAATATATGAATTTGAAGAAGTTCATGATTTGAAACATGCAGAATAACTGTTTTGTTATTTTATAAGTCACACTTTTTTGTTCTATACCCATTCTTTTATATCAGTCCATAAATTGTCAATGAATATGTCATAATTATTATCAAAAGTATGTGACTTTAAGTTGTTAAGATGCCACTTTATGGTGATGTTTCCTATCAACTGTATGAGAATGTGAAGCCTAATTCTGCTGCACCTTCTAGTATGTTTCTTCTGGAAATGCTGTAATATCACCTTTGATCGCTTCTGAAATGAAATTTGGTTTGTCATCTTGCTTTTTCGGTTGATCATATATTTATTCAATTAAATGCAAAGACTGATTGTAAATTGGTTCTCCTAATACTGTGACATTTCAGCAGGGGAAAAAAATCTGTGGGCTATTTAAATTTACATTTGAATTCAAGTATAAGTTCCCATTAGAGTACCCAGACTTCACATTAGACAGTTTCCTCAGCTAATACATTTTCAGCAGATGTGTGGGAGTTTAGGATCAATTTAGCTACATTATTAGCTTGTTTAGAAATAATGCTACCTAAAATGATAAAAATTCAAATCATGACGTCAGTACTTCCTCTCAACTTGGTTCCTATTCCTAGGATTTTCTCAGAAAATATGTGCTGCTGAATTGGGGGTAAAATATTTGTTCTCCTCTTGTCCTTGAATCTCTCCCTCTGGTTTTACTCTCAGGCAGCTTCAGAAGGCCTTCTCTGGCAAAGCCCTAAAAGAGGCTTGAAGAATTATCTTGTTTCAGCTTCTTATTTGAAGATAAGGAAAGTGAGGCTCAGAAAGCGTCATGACTTGCCCAGGGTCACGTAGCTGGTTAGGACCCATGCTTTTTATCCAGTGTCATGTCTATTCTGTAGGTGAATAAGTGAAATTGACAGGATACTCGACTTTGAGATTCCAAAGTGTCTTCTCTACGTAGACTTTTATTCCATGGGAATTGACTTTTAAGATAGGAAACACCTTAGAAGTCATGAGATTTGCTTGGGCAACAGTGACTAAAATGATGAATTTGGAGTATTTTCTTTGAAATGACCATTCTGCAAGCATTGTAAAGTTGAGGTTAGACAATCGTAGAAAAAAATGGAAATGTTGTGGAGACAATAAAAAGCAGCAGACCTATTAAGATTTAAAATAGGATTCTGAATCTTCCGTATTTCCCATAATAGGCAGTGTCTACCTTGGATAAGAACATTCTAAGAATACTCTATAAGAATTCTTTTCCTATTAGGTACTAACATCCTTGCTTATTGGTTGAGTTCTAAGCCTGATACTGAATGTGATGCGTGTTCCATTGGGCACCACTCTTCTCTAGATTAGACTCTTCTTCGTTGCTCTCTGAAGCAAAAGTGACCTATAGTATCCATCCCTGAAGGTGGACACAAAGCAGAGAAAGAAGAATTTCTTTTTAATTTTAATCTTGGAAAGTTAAAAGTATCTTATTGAATCAGTGTTTTGGGATTTGGGATAAGGTTCCACTATCCAAAACTAATAAAAAATTGATGCTAAGTTAAATATCTGTGTTCCGAAGTAGGGGGTATAGCTCAGTGATGGCACACAAGCTTGGCATGCACAAGGACCTGGGTTCAATCCCCAGTGCCTCTGTTAAGGAGAAAAAAACTAAAAACAAAAACAACAAACACACAAAATATCAGTGTTTCACAAGGCATGACTCTGTTGTTGTCTTTGTGGGTAGTCTTGGCCATAGAGTGATGTTTCTTCTTATAAGCTTACAGCAACATTCCAGTGCCTTCCTTTGGGGACACCATATGAACTGGACAGAGCACTATTCTTGAAAGCTACCTTCCCTGACCACATTAACGTACAGGAATCTCTCCCCTTTTCCCCAGTACTCGTAGCACTTCATTGTACGTAGCACATCATTCTGTACTACTTTGTAATATGTATAACTTACCTTGTCATGGTGAGACACTATAAGCTTTTTGAGAGCAGTGTGTTTATTTTTGTAAGTTCAGAGATTTGTTAACTTTCAACTAAGTCAAAGCAATGATTCATTCCCCTGTAAGCATTTGTAGAACACCGACCATATGCCAGGCACTATTCTAGGTACCAGGGACCCAGGTATGAATGATTCAGGAAAACCCCTTCACTCATGAGGCTTCTGTTTCTGATGGTGGTGAGGGGAGAAAATCCTAAACACACAAAATGAATTACGAGAAAGAGAGACACAAAGTTAAGAAAACATAAGAGGAAAGGGAGAAGAGTAAGTAAGGGGAAAGAGGCTATTTCTTTAGATAGGACGATCATAAAAAGGCTCATTAAAAATGGCCATTAATCTAATACTTAAATAATGAGAACAAAATGGCATTGGAAATGTTATGGGTAAGGAGAGATCTTAAGGCAGAGAAGGCTGGAGAGGGAGAGAGATAGGAGACGAGTTCTGAGTGATAAGAAGAGGCTGAATCATGTAGGGCCATACAGGGCCATGGTGGAAAGGAGTTTGAATTATGTTCAGATTGAAATAGGAAGCCAGTATAAGGTTTTAGGGAACAGAGTGGTATTATCATTTTGGCTGTCTTAGGAGATCCCATGATCTCTTACTTGATCACATTGTAGATCAACATGAATGGAAGCCAGCTCTTCATATATTTTATTATCCTCTATGGAACTGAGTGGAAAGGAATCTACTTGGTGGATCCCTTTGGATCATGTGGTGTGTGTGTGTGAGAGAGTGTGTGTGTGTATGAGTGTGTCTCGGGGAGGAGTAGGGCTTGGGTTACCCTTCTACATGCATGGGTAGTTACAGATCTGGGAGGCTCGGAGTTGTACTGATTGAGTCAAAAGTATCTTGATGCCTGAGAGAACATTAGGACTTGAAGGAAGAGATAGATTGTATTTGAAAAAGGAAGTCAAGCAGGCATGGAGGCCGGGGGAATGAGGAAGAGCAGACCTGGACCTGGGCAGGTAGGGAACTCACTCAGATAGGGCCAACTTGAGAGAGTTTAATGAACCAATGAATTTCTATGTTCTCTTTTTCCCTCCTTTTTTGGGGCCAAATGCAATATGGACTAGAGTGATGTGGTCTGATCTTACGTAGTCATGTGTTTATAAGGTACACATGCATACTTTACATGTATTGTCATGTGTTTTCCCAGCTATTTCATGTTGAGTACTACTACTTCAAAACCCTTAGGGCTAGATGTGTTTTGGAATTAAGAATTTTTCACAATGGAATATGTAGAATGGTAGGGAAGTTTCTTAAAAAACTAAAAATAGAGCTTCCATATGATCCAGCAATCCCACTCCTGGGCATATATTAGAGAAAACTCTAATTCAAAAAGATACAAGCACTCCAGTGTTCATAGCAGCACTGTTTACAAAAACTAAGACATGTAAACAACCTAAATGCCCATTGACAGATGACTGGACATAGAAGTTGTAGTATGTACATATACATACAATGGAATACTACTCAGCCATAAAAAAGAATAAAAGTAATGCCATCTGCAGCAACATGTTTGGACCTAGAGATTATCATACCAAGTGAAGTAAGTCAGACAAAGACAAATATCATATGATATCACTCACATGTAGAATCTAAAAAAATGAGACACATGAACTTATTTACAAAACAGATCTAGAAAACAAATCTGTGGTTTCCAGGGTGAAGATGGAGGGATAAATTGGGAGTTTTGGATTTGCAGATACAAACTACTATATAGAAAATAGATAAACAACAAGGACCTACTGTATAGCACAGGGACCTATATTCAGTGTTTTATAGTAATGTATAAGGAAGAAGAATATGAAAAAGAATATATATATAACTGAATTGCTATACTGTATACCAGAAACTAACACAACATTTTAAATCAATTATAGTTCAATTTAAAAAAAGAATTTTT
Source organism: Vicugna pacos (assembly GCF_048564905.1). Taxonomy (NCBI): domain Eukaryota; kingdom Metazoa; phylum Chordata; class Mammalia; order Artiodactyla; family Camelidae; genus Vicugna; species Vicugna pacos. The sequence continues at coordinate 6,845,778 of NC_132987.1, forward strand.
CAGATGATAGTTAAGATCATATGATGCATGTACTAAATGTTACCTAACGCCCTGTTGGAGTCTGCGGTGAAACATATTGTTATCCACGCAATGTAGGAAACATTAAAATATAAATAGCCTCCCACCAGTTCAGATGAGGTTTGCAGATAAGAGAATTTGTGCTAAGCTTTCAAAAAGCTTCGCATTTTCAGAGTTTTTTTTTTTAAACTTTTGGAATCAAGTAATTTTTTTACTAAGGAGTAAATTAAGGCTTAGAGAAGTTAAGTGACTTGTTACATAGTTGTGTGGGAATTTGGACATGGCCTTGGCTGGCCACAGTCTCCATGGTCTTCACCACACGGTACCACCTGTACAGAAGCGGTGACCCTTACTTGTAAATATCTGTCCTGAATATAAAGGCATGTACATGTACATGGACAGCTGGATAGCTGTAAAGGAACTACAATAACAGATGTCACTAATAATGTGAAAATCTAACCATTTTCTGGGGATGACTACGCTGTCTCTGGGAATAGTTTTATACTGTTTCTAGCATGGGACCAGCTATAATATTAGTAATGACAAAAGTATCTTGTAATACTTTGAAGATCTAATTATGATAAATCTAATTAATGACAATTAAATGACTTAATTTTGATAAACTATCTAAATTATGATATATTGTAAGGGCCACATTTTCTCCATTATCCTACTAATTAACAGAGAAAATTTTGCATAAATTATAGATGAAGGCAATCTCATTTATTTTAACAGAACTTTAGAATGTAAATTCAAGAAGTTGTTTGGCTGGAGGCCCTTGTCTATACTGGGTACTTACTTTATTGGCAATTTCCAGCTGAAAAGTGTGAGGTCCCACAAATATAGGATGAGAATGTTCTCATACAACACAGACCTCTCTAGTTTATGTAAGAACATTACAGAGACAGAAGGTTCTGGAAAGATCTGAAAATGCTGAGATCGTGGTTATTAAAACATTTGACGTGCATTTAATGTGGCCACCAAATGATTTATTTTTCCTTCCTAAGGACTGTTTTTCAATCTTAAGAGTTAACAGAGACATTAATAGAAAAATATTCTTCCTTGTACTGAAATTCAGCATAGACTTAGTTTTACCAAAATATATTGATTTTGAGCAGGCCATGATTTATAGTTAGGGAAAGGTAATTTTTTTTAAACGTTACCTATCCTTTCATTATTTAGTTTCATAACTTTATTTCAGACTATTCTACTCCACGTGTGTGTGTGTGTATGTGCGTGTGTCATTGTGTGTGTGTGACTGTGTGTGTGTGATACCCACATGACCCTCATTATCTGCAGTAGTTGTGTTCTCTAAAGCTGTCGTGGACATTAAATTAGCAAATACAGAATGGTGATCCTAGGGAAAGGACACGGTTAGGTTCTGCTGAGCCTCTGGTCACTGCATTTTTGTCAACTGATTAATACATGATTTTGTTCTTCGCACCTCATTTAATTATTGTTGATTTATTGACATTGACCTCAGGAGCCACAGCACTGGAACTCATGCCTGAACTAATACATCTAACTTCTCCGCACCTTCTCCAGAAGGCACCTCACAGCCTTCTTGGGCTTCGGAGCATTAGATAGCACTTCAGCCCTCCGCTGGGTGGCTGTTTCACACAGCCACATCACCAACAGAAAGCACACGCGTGAAAAAATGTGACTAAATAGACCGTGAAAAGGACACTTGTTTACACTATGAGACCTGAACCAGGAAGGCAGAGCATCCTCCTGTCCCCCCTCAGGTGAGGACTCAGATGGTTCAGTGCTCTCTGCAGATCTGTGAACACCCGAACGCACAGGTATTGATTTTGTGGTTACAGATACATTTTAGTGGGTAGGAAATTCACAAATCAGGAATCCACAAGTAATGAAGATTGACTGTATAAGGGTGCATTTGTGACACCTCTTGGTTAGTCTAGGGTCGAAATTCTCTGCTGTTATGTTCTTTTAATTCATGATACCTTGTGGATAGCCAAGCCTGTCTGTGCTCCCATTTGGTAGTCATAAACAAATATCTCCAAGTGCGGTATTTACTGTCTTTCATGTACATGCGTATTAAATACCTGAGTATTTAAGTGCAACCATATTTACAAACACATGTATTATTCGTAGGTACACACAGAGACAGAGAGAGCAAGCGAGAGAGTGAGGATGAAGGAGAGAGAGAAGGAGAGAAAGCCAGGACATGCTGATGTACAGAAGAAAGTAATTTTTAAAAGTAATGAGCCTCCTAATTCTTCTGTAGCAGCCTGCTTAAAAATTCCTTGAAGTACATAAAATTGGCTTACCCTCTTCTGTTTATAGACAATTAAAATGAAAAGCCTTCATAATTAATATAAGCTTAACATTATTTTAAAATGCTGTTAATGGGAAGTCATCCATCTTCTGACATAGTTAATTCACTTTTTGCCACACTGTTAGCTACTGAATTTGAACATGTCATTATACATTAGAAGGTGGTGCTTTGTTTGTTTTTTTTTCTCCTTCTTAATATGAGAGTCAGTGGCACGTTTGCTTGGTATATTACCAATTCAATTCTTTATTCATTTATCAAAATTAATTTATGCCTTCTAGCAACACTGAATAGCACAGGAAAGTAAATACAGTAATTGGGTGGCCCTTTTCCAGGAAATTCTCCATTCGATTGTTAGTGAGATCTAGAACCAAGGCCTCTTGGAAATAAATGAATCCACTGGTTTGTATTGTATTAAATTTTGTACTTAGAGATTTTTTTCACTGCCATATTTTTGGATCACAGAAATACTTGGTCAGTTTAATTGTTTTGTCCATTTGAAAAAATAATTGGGAATAGGGAATAAAAAGTAGGTGCTTTGTCAATCCCCTGATCTCCAGGCTGTAACTCAGTGCCTCGAACATCAGTTCAGCCGCCACTAATGCAGATCCTTGTATTACACATTGTCGAGGGAGTGGCTGAAATCAAGGTATGAACCTTCCTGTCTCAAGACGAACTATAGGGAGGGAGAGGTAAGATTAAAACCCAGTGTGAAATGGAAAGTTATCCGAGAACTAACAGCAAGAAGTATGAACTGATAAAGGAGGCTGATGCTTTAAGGAGACTAGAAAAGGCAGCATTTAGACTGGGACTTGTATTCTGAGTAGAATCTGTGAGGTAGGAAGGGAGAGTGTGGTTCTACAGCAGATTTTGCTGGAGCAGGGCATTCCTAAAGGTGGATAATAGGGTGGCAGATTTTTTCAAGGCCGGAATGGTGATTTGGACCCAGTGGTTCAAGTTTTGGAAGCTCAGTAATATGGTTGGATGTTAACAAATAGACAATAAAGAACTATAACAAAATATTGAGCTGGTAAAGGCAGAGTCTTAAATTCCCTCTAGCAATGGAGTTTAGAAGGATTAGAAGAGACGAGGTACAGCAGACAAAGAAACCAGTTAGGAATCGTGTTAGTGATGTCAAAAGACCTGAACCAGAGAAGGAAATTTGAAACAGGAAGTTGGAGGTGCCTGCCAGTGACATTGTTGAGAAAGAATATGTCTTTAATGTGATAAATACTGCTCATTTGGCCAAGATATGCTGTGCTCCAAACACTGAGTTTTTGTAGAGAACTGACTGCTATGTATTGTTGCTCAGGTTTTATGCAGAGTTGGGTAATGTTTATTATTTGTTTCTCTGCAGTTTCGCAGAATGTGGTAATGCTCAGATATCGTATATGCATGATCCATTTTTGAGTAACAGGGACAAAATATTTCACCTACCCCTAGAATTATGTTGCTGAATAATCTTTATTACTCATTCAGAAGATACTTTCATATCATGGGGGTTGGTGTCAACATTAAGAATATCAGTTATCATGTTACTTTTTTTATAGCATTGCTGATTAATAGAACTCAAAGGAAGAGCTTACAGTAGTATACTTCACTTAATCAGTAATTATTACAGTAATCTGCTTCAATTATCCAGTATAGAAGCAACTTTGAAACGCAGCTTTGTTGCTTATTTTTGCCGTAATTATTACTCTCTGAGATGAAAGTTAATGAGGCAATCAACAAACTTTCTGGCACACACCTTCTTTAAAAGTAGAAACAGCTCCATCTCAGGGACTTTGGGAAGATGTCATTGGTATTTCATGAGTAAATATATATATATATATATATATATTTGAACAAATTCAGCATTTGCAATGAATTAATAGAGCTCAATAACAGTAGCAACAACAATAAAACCATTCCCCTTCTTAATCCCACAGAAATACCATGATAGGGTATTGTTGTTTCAGCAAAGTCATGGTGGAAGCAGGGGTAAAGATGCTTGTTGAAACATTCTAAAAGTCTAGATGGAGGAGACATCTGCATCCATGAACATTGTCTACCATCTCAACTCTAATCATTGCCAGAAAGACCAGAATGATGGGTATGATGTAAATGGCATTCATGGAAGTTTTGCAGTAGAGCTGAGGAGTAGAAAAGGAGAGACGTCTGGAGATGGACGTGCTATTACAAGTATTTGTTAAAACACAGAAGAAGATCTGGGTTTCTGATACAAGACTGATGCTTTTAAACATGGCCAGAATGAGAAGAAATAGGTGAAACAGAGAAGTTTTGCAGCAAGAAACTTTTGTAAATTTGTACCAAGGATTTCATACTGAGCCCTCAAAATATTTAAAAGGCGAATCAATCTTTTCTCCTAAAATATTTGGAGATTATATGTTAGGACAGACTAGACTATAACACACTGTAAAATGAAGTATTTCCACCCTCTCCCTACTTTCAGAACTCAGTAAAGGTGATCCAGTATGACCTACATTTGCCCAAATCCAACTTTTCCAATCAGAGCTGAAGGTTTTTGAAATAGGCATTTCAAAGGATTCACAGAGCCATGCCGCTTACTGAAACAATTATGAAAGCCACTATTGAACTGTCTGATATTCATCACTGGATAAGCAGCAGGCTGTCAAAATGGAAGATTAGTTTTGACCCTAGGAATATTGCACTTTTTGAAATTAGCAATTTCCAGTGTTGTTACAAGAATAAGCAATTACCAGTTTCATTAAGTTTGACCCTTGTAAAAGTAGTTTCATTTTGGGTGGGCTCACATGTCTTCTCAACCTGACTTCAAACATTCAAAAGTGCTGTTGTGGCTATAAAATCTCACTCACTATAAAGCAACTCAGTACCAAGGTAACTTGTTTATTTTTGTAAATATTTTGTTTTGTTTGTTTGCTTTTAAAATCCTCCCAAAAGACTATTTGACAGGCTACAAGGATGTACTCTTTGTAAAATATTCTGTGAGAGCTTATTGTTAGATTGTTGCACCAAATCTAAAATGCATATTCCATTTAATATTTCTGCTGATAAGTGATGGTCATGTGTAATTTTATAGAGTGAGCACAGAAAAGGGTATTGGTTAGGGGAAATAGAATAAAATAGAACTTAAATTAGTTTAGTTGATTAGAGACATGAATATAGCATGGGACTATAAAAGATATGCAATGTGGGAGATGGTCTAGAATATTAACAAATACCAGCTACCTTAGGGAGGATTCACATCTTTACACGTCATATTTCTTTCCAATAATATGGTTTTTCTTTCTTGTCAATTACTTTTGTGGAAAATTTTTGATACTGAGACTAAAAAAGTTTGCTCCACCAAACATTCAGATATTTATCAAGAAGAAAATTGACGTGGAAGGGTTGTGTGCTGGCGTTTGCTCTGATCACTCTCACATCTATTCTTGTCATCTTCCTGCCTTGTTCTACTTTTCATTCAACTCCAGAAGTTGGAATAAGAAAAGTAGAATAAAATTAAAGAACAGAGGAGGAAAAAAGAAGGAGGAACAAAGATCAAAAATGTTCGATATAAGGGTAAGAAAGAGATGATCAGCAAAACCAAAAGTTTTGTTTGAAGAAATTAATGATAAATATCTGTCAAGATCGATCTGGAAAAAGAGAAAAGACACAAAAAATGAATTTGGAATAAAAAGAGGCACATAGATTTTTTTTAAATCTCTGTGATTTTCATGAGCATCTTTAAGCAAATGGAAAAGCTTATATGAAATGGATGACTATCTATACAACTATAAACTTCCAAAATGGACTCTTAATAGAAAAACTGAATAAACAAATAGTCAGTAAAACATGGATTAACTAAAAAATGTTCATACTCCTCCCTCATTGTCCCTTTGCCTTGCACAGACAACAGTAAGTTGATGGAAAAGATATTCACTGTTCTATTTAAGAAACAGATAATCACTAATCTGGACAAACTGTTTCAGAAAATAAATAAATAAATAAAAGTTTCTTAACCTAGAAATCTTGCTATAAAACAAGGACAAGGGTAGCTATAGAAAAGAAAATTAGGGACTGATTCCTTCTGAATATACAAACATATATATGTTATATTATATATACTTTAGACATAATATTATATTACATTATATATATACATATATATTTTATATATATAATCTAACAAAGTGAATTCAGTGTCTTGTGTGTGACATTTATGTAGAAAATGACCAAATACTAGGATATCTGTATCACAGGAAAAGTATGGTTCTATCTCAGAAAAAACTGTAATGTAATATACTCCATAAATAAAGGAGACTCTAATTGTTTAAGATTGCTGGAATGTGATGAATAAAAAACAAACAAACAAACAGAACAGTTTTTCCTTTTTTTTAATTGTGGCAAAATGAATATAAAATTTATCTTCTTAAAAAAATAGAGAAAACTCTAGATTGTCAAGAACAGCAAATATTCCTCACTGCTCCATCCATCAAGAGGTGGAGTCCATTCCTCCACCCTTGAACCTGAGCTTGGTCCTGTGACTTGCTTTGGCCAATGGGACTTTAGCAACTATGATGAAAGGAGAGGCTTAGAAAGTGCTGTGCATATGGTCTGCCCCTCTCACGTTGCTTGGATACTGTCATGTGAAGAAGGGAGTGCTAACCTCTTGCATAATGAAAAGATGAGTGGAGAGGGAGCCCCAGTAGTCCCGCTGAGCCCCTTTGGCCTTCCTGCTGAAGATGCCTCATGACTGAGCCAAAGTGAGAACAGTAGAACTGCTCATCCAACACACAGAATTTTAATAAAAAAAAAGAACCAAAACTGTTGTTTTAACCCACTGAGTTTTGAGACATCTTGTGACTCAGCAAAGGCTGAATGGCACATTAACACATAATCACATGCAGAACAATTTTATAGTTTTCAGTGCTTCTTCACTGGGAAACTCCACAGCAAAATAGCCATAGAATTGTCTTAACCTGATTAAACGTATTTATCTAAAACTGACACTTAATGTATTTAGTAGTGAAGCTTTAGAAACATCCCTATTAAAATTTGGAGCTAGTCAAGAATCCTACTGTTACGTCGTTTGTTTAATATTGTACCAGAAGTTCTAGCACATGTAATATGATAATAAAAAGAGAAATGAGATACATGAATTAGAAGAGATGGGAGATGTTTGTCTATGTAGGAAGCTCTGGAGAATGTACATCCCGTTAGAATGAAAAACACACACAAGATTATGCTGAAGAATAACAACAAAATTTGGAGACCTGTTCTACCAGATGGCAGATTTATTATTTATTAAATTACAATAAGTAGATAACAAGATAATGGGGCAGGCATAGAAAAATGGCCAGTGGAACAGAATACAGAATCAAGAAACAGGTCTCGATATGTGTAAAAACCGTAGGGCAGAGATATTACAAATGAATTGGGAAAGGATGAGTTAACTCTCAAGTTTTAAGTGGACTAAAGACAAAGAAATAAGTAATAAAAAATGAAATATAGGAGAATATCTTTCTGATCATAGGAAGGGAAGCATTTAAAAAATATGTAAAAAGCACAAACTATAAAAAAGTTTGACAAATGCAACTGAATTAAAATTTAAGATTATTCATCTATGACAACCACAACAACATTGTCCATTAAGATAGTTGAAATGCAAGTTGAAATGCAAGCTACAGACTACAAGTAGATATTTACCATGTGCATGGCTGACAAAGGATTTCATGTACAGAATTTAGAAGAACTCCTATTTGTCTAAAACGAAATGGACAAAGGCAAATCAGGAAGGAAACTCTCATAGTAAGTGAGCAGAAGAGAGGAAACAGAAGAAGTGCTCAACCTCGATAGTAACCCAGAAAATGCAAATCAACACATTTCACATTTGTACATCAGTATAAATTTTGAAAATCTGAATAGAACATGTATTGGCAAGAATTTGGAAAAAACAGGTTTTAAATATGCTTATATTACTATGACTTGAAATAGCCCCCCCAGAAGAGCAATTTGGCAAGTTATAGTTAGCTTGAACATGGGCATACTTTTTGTCAGAGCTATGCCACTTTTTGATATATGATCTAGAAAATAATCTGTTACCAGTACCTAAAGAGGTATGTCCAGAATGCTTCTTGCATTATTATTTGTAAAGCAAAATTTACTGAAAATTTGGTAAGGAAACTCTGCATGTAATCATATAATGAATTACTAAACACCTGTGAAGGTGAACCATCTGTAACATGGAAGAATCTCAAAACACAATTTTGAGGGAGAAAAAGGTGAGTGTGTCACTGCTCATACAAAGTTTAGATTATATAAAAATATATATCATTTACAGACATATATATGTGTGTAGTAATAGTATAATAATGGGTATGTAATGATAAACACCAGCTTAAGGTAGTGAATACAGCTAGAGAAGAAGAGATAGAACTTAGATACAGAAATGTTTCAACTGCACATCTAAGATTTTGTATCCAAGATAATCTAAAGCAAAAATGGAAAATTTTTTAATTTAATAAAACTAGTTCAAGGTACAAGGACATGTCATTCTCTAGAACATTCTAGACAGTATGATATTTCATTTAAAAATGGGATTTAAAGTCAACCTGTATTGTTGTTGATGCAGGAATTCTCAGAACCTTTATTATGCTAGGATGATCTATGACTAAGAGGTAAATGCAGTGTGCAGTGCTCCTCAGACACCTTTGACCAGGGAGTGAATTTTGAAGATGGATTTTTGAGACACTAGATTATTGCAGGATGAGTGGAAGAAATGCAAATTTAGAGATGGACAATGCTGTGGAATTCTTTTTCAATGCAAGTCACTGGGTTCTAGATGATCCTCTGCCTTATGTTCAAAATATTCAATCAAAATGGTGAGACTTTGTTATATATGATTTAGTTTGGGGGGATTTAATGGAAAAATTGTTCAAACTTGTGTCATAAAATACCTATAGAATTTAAAAATTTCAGTAGAATTTTACAGCTTTATGGAGTCTAATTTATATTTCATGAATTTTTTGCTAGTGTACAATTAAGTGATTTTTAGTTAATGTAGAGAGTTATGCCACCATCACCGTAGTCTAGTTTTAGAGCATTTCTATCACCCACAAAATTCCCACCATCTCGTTAGTAGCCAATCCCTGTTGCCACCCCCAGGCTGCAAATGATTTGCTTTCTGTCTCTAGAAATTTGCCTTTTCTGGATATTTCATACAGATGAACCCGCACAGTACGGAGTCTTTTGAATCTGTCTTTTTTCACTTAGCATCATGTTTTTGAGGTTCATCCATGTCGTAGTATGTGTCAGTAATTTGTTCCTTTATATTGCTGAATAGTAGTCCATTGCTTGGATATACCACATTTGGTTTATCCATTCACTAACTGATGGTTGTTTGAATTGTTTCTAGTTTTTGTCTCTGAGTAATACTGCTATGAACATTCATGTACAAGTCTTTGGTAGACATGTGTTTTTATTTCTCTTGAGTAATTCATAGGAGCGAATTGTAGGGGCATTGAACATTTATGTATAACTTCTTAAAATGCTGCCAAACTATTTTTAGAGTGTTTTATCATTTTACATCTCTACCAGTAATGTATGTGGGTTCCTGTTTCTCCACATTCCTGCCAAAACTTGTTACTGTCTGTGTTTTGATTATAGCCATCCAGATGAACATGTAACGGTATCTCAGTGTGATTTTTAATGTGCTTTTTCCTAATGACAAAAGATACGGAATGCCCTTTCATGTACATATTAGCTATTTGATGTCTTCTTTGGTGAAATGTCTCTTCAGATCATTTGCCATATTTTGTATTGAATTATTATTATTATTTATTGAGTAATAAGAGAGATAGTCTGGATACAAGCCCTCCACTAGATACAAGATTTGCAAATGGTTTTTTCTGTAAGAATTAATTTCATTTTAAATGGGCCTTTATTTTCATGTGTATCATATCTCTCACATGATCTTAATTTGGACAGAAAGTTCTCCTGAAGAGACAATTTAAAAGAGGATTATTATCACTATAGCAGATGCTATAGGTAGTTAGCATTTTTATGCTCCTATGCTTTATTTGCCCTTTTTCTTTTAAAAGGCGATTTAAATCTTACGAAAAACATTGGTTCAAACTTATTAGAGCTCATGTGTTCCAATTACCGGTGATTCTGTCAAAGTAATTATCTTATATTTACTCTCCACATTTATCCAAAAGTATAACCATTGTCCGAAACATTCTCGGAGGTTTTCTCATGGTTTGCATTCTAAGCAAGTTGTTAACCCCTCGCACACAGTGTACACACACAAACTCACACATGCTCATTTTCTCGGCTTCAAACTGTAAGTTCATATTTTGCCAGTTGCAAACAGTAGTTGGGCAAACTCCAGTTGGCGAAATGAGTGTCTCATTTTGGGATTTAGTGAGAAAATAATAAAAGTTATTCCCACATATGTTTTAAAAAATAACAGTAGGTAACAATTCTAGAAGTCAAATGCATTTAAAGGAACCGGATTAAACAGCATTAAGCCTTGTTGGGGTAGGTAACTCTCCTCTGGAATCACCTTCCCAGATTGTCTGGGCGATATTGCTGTATTGACACAACCCAGTGGGGTGCATTCTCCCGTGGTTTTATTTTTGGCAGAGAGTGCCTCTTAAAAAAAGGGAAAAAAAAAGTTTTGCATCTTGCCCTTACTGGCTTGAAATGAATGTCCTTTACACTTGAATATGCCTTTTGTTTCATTTTCAGAAAAGTCTCTCCAAAAGAAAGCCTTGTATAAACACCTGGCATTTCCCAAATTATTGTGTTGCTTAAGGGCACCTTTCCTGAGCCTTGTCTTTTATTCATATATTGAAAGGGCAGAGTGTAAACAGATCACTTTTGTGTGCTTGCCCCTTACATGGTGTAAGAGGTGGGGCAGGGGAAATAATACGTATTCTTTGATGGGTTCTTTTTGTTCTGTTGAAGGATATATTTGAAAAAGGAAAAATCGCAACTTTCATACAGACGCAAAATAAACCGGTGTTAAAGATTTCATTTGACCTATTCTCAGAAAGGGAAGTATGCAGATGTTGCAGTGTTCAAAGGAGAGGTCAGTGAATCTCAAATTGATGTGGAGCGAAGAAATGTTGAAATGAATTTACAAGAATAGGTGTAGCTGGCTTTTTCCATGGGGGATGGTGAGGGGGCGGGGAACAATGCATGGTATTTCATGGGAGACATCCAGTAAGTTTTTCTGCTTATTCCAAACATCTGTACAGTCTTCAGCAGGGGTGGTCAAATTATTTTCTATAATATGTCAGATAGTAAATATCTAATTTATTAAATATCTGTGATTTCCAACTCCACTCTGCCGTTGGAACACGAAAGCAGCCCTAGACAATACGTGAACAAATGGCATGATTGTGTTTGAATAAAACTTTACTTATAGGCACTGAAATTTGAATTTCATATTATTTTCATGTGTCATGAAACATCATTCTTTTTTTAAAAAATTTCTCCCCAATCAAATTGGGATTATGAGCCAAATTTGGCTAACCTCTAATCTACAGGGAATAACTTGAAAAACTCATAACTAAAATTAGCAGTGCTTTTTCAAACTATGTGATGTATGGTAATAAATTACATACATAATAGCATCAATCTGTCTACCTATCTGTGTATCTGTTTATCTATCGTCTTCTGTCTATAAATGTATATACATACAAATAATAGCATTAAGGAACAACAATAAAGCTTTTTGCTGAAATAGCCAAAAAAACCCACAATTGGTTGAGTAAAGATTACACTACCTTGTTGTTGACTCAAGTTATATCACCCCAGTTTTGTCCTTCATTTTAGTCGTAAGACTCAAAGTCATATGATCAGGTCAAAACTGCCTTAATCTTGAAGTGATTCTCTTTTCAGAATTTCCTTTACAAACTCACATGGAGTTCCAAGATACAGTGGAACTGTAGATATGAGTATTTCCCTTTTGTTAAATAATGTTTTTAAATTGTATATGTAAAAATCAAAACAATCCTTGGGAATAAACTTTTACCAGCTCTCATCGACTCATTGGCTGAATAAATTAGTGATTCCATAAATCAGGAAAAGCTGTAAAACTGTATTTTTATATATTTATGTTTATCTATTACTGTGGTTTACAACTACTATAGACATACTAAGTTCTTCAGATACTACATTCTTGGGGTCCGTGAGCTCTTAATAGGTTCTAAAAGATGTAATTTTATTTTTATGAATGATCAAATAAAATTATAAGCATATTTTCTATTTTGCTGGATTCCCACTTTATGACCAAGTACTGCTGGAACAGTTTTTGCTTCTATATTTATTTTTTTAGTGGTCTTTAACCAGTGTTTCAAGTGTAACATTTACCATAACATTGGTCTAACTATGATCTTTGGCTCCTTGTCGTGGAATATTCAAATATATTCTAGCTCAGGCATCAGCAATCTTTCTGTAAAGGGCCAGACAGTAAATATTTTAGATTTCAAGTTCTCCACCACAACTATGCAACTCAGCAATTGTAGCATGAAAGCAGCCATAAATGGTATGTAAGTTAATGAGTGTGACTGTATTCCAACAAAACTTAGTTTTCAAAAATAGGTGGTGGGTGAATTTAGCACAAGAGCCCTAGTTTGCTAACACTTTTTGTAGAGCATCTGATGATTCTCAAAAGTCTAAGAAAAATCTGTCTATATTTATGCACTGCTTTAACAAATTTATTCTATAAATTAGGAATAATAAATTTAGAAAAATGTTATTTGCTTGACAATTGTGATCCTTTATAGAAGTATATTTTTAAATTAGGTCATTATTAGTGCTTTATATTAAAAGCATGGAATTCTAGGTTTTTAAAATTTGTTTTTAATAAAAAGCTAATTCTTGAAGAAAATTGGCCTGCATTCCACAAGTTTTTTGCACAGACTATGGTAACTTTTCTTTTCGACTTTGCCATAATCCATATACGTATTTGAGTAACTAAATAAATTGCTAACCATATTCCTAGATATGGGATATCCCGTTTCATGCTTATCTTGCAAGCGAAGGATTTTTAGATGTCAGCCAAATCAAAGCTGTTAGGATGAAGAAATTTCAATAGTTAAAATGCATTGGTGGGTAACACTCTGATAGACCCGAAAGAAAGCTTAAATGCTCATCAGTTCTCCCAAAACTCTATTTGCTAGATGACTGATTTGCAGAATTTATCAAAATTACCATTTCTTCTTGAATATATATGCAATGAATATTCATTTGCTGAATTGCTTAATTTTTATGACTGCATTTATAAATACATTGTTTTATTTACTATTTTTGATGAATCTAACAAATACTTCATATGGGGATTATTTCACTTATGGTAATCACTTTTAAATTCCTTTTCATGTCTCTTTTTATTTTACGTCTTTTAAAGGATCTTTTTAATTCTCAAATAGCATTGATTTAACTTATTTAATCATTTATAAATTTATAAATTTTATAGCAATTCATATTGTAGGACTATATTAATAGTTTTTAAATATTTCTGTGAATTTTAGTCTATTGGATTTTTGTCTTCATAGCAATAATTTAAAGAATTATTTGGTTGAAAGGTATTTTTAAAAGGTCATAGGATGACTTAGCTTTCCTATGAATATATTTAATATTCAGAAATTTGTCATTCATATTCAGATACAACCAAAATTTAGAGTAAATTTGATTTTCAATGACCATAAACATAACTTTACCTATAAATGTTCCAAATCAAGTAAATTGATTTAAAATATTAACTATTTTGGTAGTAATTACCAAATTATGGTTGATATGACATTTGGTGAAATAATGGTGAAATAAACTTACTTAAAGCCTAAAATATAAAAAAATGAAATTGCACAGAATGTGAAAGAACTAAAATAAATGGCAAAATGAATTTCATCACATATGAAGTACTGATATTTTTAATTTTAATTGATAGAATTAAAAAATTAATGCTGATGTTTTCATAACAGACTGAAAAAAGGGGTATGTAGTTGTTGACTATAATTTTTAAATTTATTGACATATTCTTTACAAGAGTTGATACGTTTGACAAATGTTGGTGATGATTTAGTTGATTTTTGGCAAAACTGACTTGAGCCAGCAGAGATGGTTTAGTTAAGGAAGAAAAAAACACCTTTGCTTGCCTTGAGGAGAGCACTTAATTTGGGGCATCAGGATCAATATTTCTGGGAAGTCCTGTAGTGAAGTGAACATTTTAAAGCTGGTGTTCACAGGCTTTCCATTGATTCAAGAAGCTAGTAAATGCTTTCTTCTGTTTTTCACCTGCAGAAGTTCTAAGAGGAAAAACTGAGTCACTTCCTCCATATCGTGTCAGTAGCTGTTTGTCTTGGTAACAAATCTACTTCTCTCTGGTTGTCAGAGGAAACCTGGGACCCTTGTCACATGCTGTCACAGGACAGCCCTTCTCATGGGTGGTCTGTGTGTACTATTTGTCTTGATCCTTCTGTTCTAAATTCTTTTCGGTTCTGGCACTACAGCCCAGTTAGAAGTTCCATGGTTCCTCTATAGCAGTGATGAATTCTCTCTCGTTCGTTTTCATCCTCTATCTCTGTCTCTCACTGCCCGACAGCAGAGATGGAATGGATGCTTCATTAAGTCTAGTCCCACCCCTGGCTAGCCAAGGCTGCTTGTCTTCAGTAGCTCAAGGATTTTTTTTTTTTAATTCCCGCAGAAGTGTTTTAAAAAGTGTAAACAAGGCAGGTGAGATTAATTTGACTTTTGAGAAAGTAAAAGGAATAAAATATGTAAAACTGGCTTCTCTGAAAGGATTTTTCCCCCCGTGGAATAGCTCTATAGGGAATAAGTTGTATCCAATTTAGTTACAGCCAAAGAAATATTAGCTGCACAGACAAGACGCCTAATGCTTTCACGTGGAAGAAAATAGGACACTAATGGGGATAAGCTCATTTCTTAAAGCAACCAGTGGGGATGACAATGTGGCAATAGTTTGCCTTTCACAATATGTGAAACAAGGACTCCAGAATGGCCCTTGCCAGCCCCAGTGCCCACGTGGGAGAAAGAGCTCCCCAGATTGGCTGCCACCAGTATCTGTGTCCCCAGGTTGAGCTCCAGTTGCCTCCTGCCTCTCTGGGAGTCTCTCTAAGATGAGCAGGTGGGTCTGACCCAGGCTTCTTTTAATTTACTGCCTCTGTCCAGGGTCCTGGAGCGTGTATGTGTGTATCTTCAAGAATAGTCTCTGTATCCCTCAGCCCTCTGGATCTCCTCAAAGTGCACCGGCCTTAAAGCCAAATGTTCTGGGGTCTCATCCTCCCAGTGCAGGACCCCAGGGCTGGGGAGCCCGACATGGGGCTCAGATCTCTCACCCCTTGGGGAGAACCTCTGTAACTGTAATTGTGCTCTCATTTCTGGGTTGCCCACCTGAGGGTATGGGTCCTGCCTGTACTATGACTCTGCCATCACACCTGTCTCGTTGTGGTTCCTTCTTTATGTCTTTAGTTGTAAAAGATCTTTTACAGCTAGACTGTGGTTTTTCTTTCCGTAGTTGCTCTGTAAATAATTGTGATTTTGGTTCCCATGTGAGGAGGTGAGGTCAGGGTCTTCCGACTCTCCCAGCTTGGCCTTGACATAGTCTCCTTATCTTTATATGTTGGTTTTATTTTGTGGAGTTTTCCTATGGCATCAATACATTTTTTTCTTTGATTATTTCTTCTTTTCTGTTACCTCTGTCTAAAACTCCTATTGGATCGATGCTAGACTATCTACTGCTAATCTGTATGTCTTGTAACTTATCTCTCGCACTGCCCAATTCTTGTCAGTTGCATTCAGCAGGGAGGTCCCCATGCTCAGTCTAGGTCCCCAGTTTTGCTCAGGGTCCACTCTGCTACTTAGCCTTCTATTATTTTGTTTTAATTTTAATTTTGGAATTTATGCTTTTTTATAGTAGGTCATATGTGCTTTATAATTAATTTTTTTTTTTGCTTTTTTCTCACTATTCTCTTGGATATTAGTTCTGAGGGCGTTAGCTCTACTCATTTTTAATCTTTCTCCTGTTTTGTGGTTAAACTGTTTATTCAGGTTTGTCTTTGGGATCGTAGGTCGTTGCCTCTTTTTCAGGTTACTGGATTTTCTCTACAGGTCTTAGATTGTACAGTCTTGGTAGCATCAGTATATGCCCACTGACTGAATGATCTTCCTGTTTGTTTGTTTGTTTGGCAATAAAGACACATTTTAAAGACAAGAGTTTGGCTTCTGGTTATTTTTCAGAGGAGAAAATGGGCAAGCTGTTGACCTGAAACCAGCTCAAGCTTTCCTTGAGTGCCCCAGGGTATGTTTTCCTTAGGAATTTGTCTCATATTTCTAGCACCTGGGCGCACTGTTGGAGTCCTCCATGTCAGAATTCCTACTTTAATAGAAGGTACTCATTCTTGTTTCTGTTTTTTACAGATAGAAAAAAAAAAGTTATCCACCTTACGACTCAGTTACTCTCATTGGCGTCCTACATGCTGTAATTTTTTTCTTGACTGCCTGAGGTCCAATTCCTCTACACGGAATGTCCTTATCTTAGGGTTTTTTAAAGTCTTCTCTGGTTAAGATAATGATAATATGGTTGGATTTTGACATTAATGTATCCCCATCTGCTTTAGATCTTCCGGGAAATCCATAATTGTTCCAAATGTTCAATGCTCTTTTACATTTACATTTGTTTATTCATTTGTCCTTTTCAGAGGGGTTTGGGGAGTGAAGAGAAGTGTTCATTCAGCTCTCTTCCATCTTGATTTAAATACAACCACATCTCTTTTATTATTGACTTGAAGTGTTTCTATGTCAACGGATGATGCATTCATTTTGAGTAATTGATTATATTTTTCCAAGTTATTTCTTTCCAATTTTGTATGGGGTTGACTTGGGTTCGTGGTTGAATCGGTTACCACTATATTTATTTTCACTCAGTCTGGTTCCAATAAAAGAGAGGACTACTTATCTTGCTTTCAGTTTGAAATATTTGCAGCAGGTATGTTTAGAAATGGTCTGCAAATTTGCTGGAATTTTAAAACAACCAAGTATGATTACAAGCATTTTTCTTCACTTTTTTTTTTTTTTTACTGTTTTAAGTGCAGGATAGCCACTGATTGTCCTAAAAGATTTAAAATTTCCACATCACCTTTTAGAAAGATTCATTTGCAGAGACACTGAAACACTCTCATTTTAAAACATCAGTAATGAGAGAAGGAGTTCAATTTGAGAGCTGAAGCTGAGCCCATGCAAGGATTATTTTCATTCCCTATTTGACTGAAAGTTTTTGAGTCTCAAACATATGCCATTTTTAAAAATAATAAAGAGAACATCTCCCAATTCCAATATTTAGTAAGTCCCCTCTTTGTGAAACCTATAATCGAGTGCTCAACACAAAGGATATATGTGAAAATTGAATATTGATGTAATTTAGTGGAGTTTCTGCTCAGAGTAAAATGAGAGCAATTTTCTGTATCTCCGTGGACACTAAACTTCCTGGCTTTTGTGTCCTGTCATTCTTTCCCTTAACTTCTTGTTTTTCTTCATCCCCTTCCTTCACAGTTAGTCCGATAAATATTTATTTAATATCTCATAGGTATCGGGTACTTTGCATCCCAAGAGATACAAAGATGAATGAATAAGCCATGATTTTGGCCTCACGTCTTGACCTTTGTGTGTGTGCAAATTGAAGTGAGATGGTAGATATGAAAATATTCTGTAAACTGTAAAGTGCTATGTAAATATAAGGTGCAGTAGAAGGTACAGGGGGCTACAGATGTTATTTCATTTAAATTCAGGGTAGAGATTTTCAAAGTTGTGAAACTAGCCCTGAAAGCTTTCAGGTCGTCTTGAGTGCTAAGTATCGGAGATAATTTCGCTGTTGTGCAAAAGTTTTCTCAAAGAAAGAGCTGTCTCACTGAAGAAATTTTTGCTTTACCTTCAGAGCTTCAAACATTTCGGGGAGCTTTTTAAGTATTAACACTTCTCTCTTGTGGTTTTTGTTTGTGTGTGTACAAAGATGATCAAATGAGATAGTAGGTGTGAAAGTGTTCTATAAACTGTAAAGTGCTATATAGACATAAGGTACTGTTACTGTGAAGGGAGGAGATGTGAAGAGACAGTGGAGCAATCTGGATAAGATGCAGACCCAGGCTTACACAGCCGCATCGGGACCGGAAACGACAGTAGAGGAAGTTTAAGCAAAATTATGACTCCCTATATGGTATATTTGGAGGCATTCAACAATGGACTCTATTTCCAAAAATATCTTCTGTCTACAACCTGCCATGGCGTTCGAAATTCCGCCAGGGAAATTGTTTTTGTTTGATGCTAATAATAGTTAATAGTGTGTGTTCAGAAGTAGTATTTTTATAATGCCGTGGTTTAATGTTTGAAAGCATTTTGCTGTATTTTTATTAGCTCATGATAACATTCTGAGCTCAGTCTTGGTGATGGCATTTTTAGCTTCAGCATCTTTGTCCCTTTTTTATTGCTGAGGGAGTAAAGGTTGACAGTTGAATGAAGTATCTATCCCCTGACCCCTGTGTGACAGGTTTCACCCAGACCGTCTCCCTTCTGGCTTCTGTCCACTCCATCTTGGGGTAAACCCCCGATGAAAGAAGTATTTATTGAGCACCTATTCTAAACTTAGGAGATTTCAAAGCCTGACAGTACAGTGTCTTCACAGGGCCCCCAAATTGGTTGAAAAGACAGATCTTTGGGGGGCAGAAACAATTAGAGAAGGTCACAGGCAGTGTTTGCTTTTAAGTTTTAAGTCTTACCAATTGCCTGATAAGAGCTTTAACCAATTTAGATCATGGAGAAGACAGCATTGGTTGGTTTCAGTCAGGAAATGCTTTGCCAAGAGTTGCGATTATCCAATTGTTTTTAAAAAGTTACACAAAAAGGAGTTTTCAGGGTAGTAGTAAATTTAATTAGTAAGACGTGATATGTTTTAGGGGAAAATACCCGTCACTCCTATAGTCAGATGTCTCCCTGAGCCTCCCCAACCATGAGCTCCAGAGCACTGAAATCTTCTTTTGCCAGCATGAGGCTCCTGGAGAGCCACCACCCCCACCCCCATGCCTTGTCCCTGCTGTCGTCACCTACTGGTACCCACCCACGGGCTGCTGCCAGACCTCCTGCAGGTCCAAGGCTCCAGTCTGCTCCGTCCTCCTCTGGTTGGGAAAGGCTCCCCTTCCCCGCCATATTCTGCCTTTTAAGAAGGGATCCAGCCACAGAACATCTTGGCTCTGGCACGACAGGCTTTCCCCCACTTGCTTCTTCCAGGGCTCTTCTTCAAGGTACAATCATGCTGACAAAGTAGGTGCATCGGAGGTGGGTTGAAACCCCATCTCTTCTCCATACCCAGCAGAGAACCTCTCTTTGGTCTCAACACCCAGGCATCCCTGGGCATTTGTTCTGTGCTTTGACAGTGGAGCGTCCAGTCCCCTCTTGGTATTTCGGCAGTTTATCAGATTGGGGTATACATTGTTGCCTCTCCCTACAAAAGTGACAGGGACAGATATTCCATCTACCTGGTAATTCCCCAGGAGCCAGGGCATAGCATGTAACCCAGGCCCAGCCAATCAGATGCTGCAGCCTGAGGCTTTGATTCTGGAGCAAGTGACCCAGGAAAGAAGAGTCAGTTAGGAGCTATGATGATTATAGCAAGCAAGGTTCAGCACTGATGCCGGTGGCTTCTGGCAGTAGTCATATCTTTGCAGAAACATCCGTCTTGTCATCAGATCAGATCTGCCTGCTTCTTGGTTCTCCAGCTCAGACCTTCCCTGTATCCTGCTCTTTTTTAATCAGTTTGTACATTCCTCTATCCTTGCAGATTCTGCCACACCTGATATCTTGTATCAAATGTTAGAAAGACAGAAAGTTAGAGAATGTTCATTTGCTTCTTTTTTTTTAATTAAGGTAGTTTATTTGTAACAAAGTTAGGTTTTTTGTTTTTGTTTTGTAGCAAAGCACTCAGACTGAAAACAAAAGATTCTGTTGCAAGCCCTGCCTATTAGGCCTTTCTGAGATTTCTTTTCTTGTGCCAGATTCTCCCTAGGAGACCCCAAGACTCCCCCTTGTTTAGAAAGATGGGATGAAAGGGGTCCCAATCAAGGCCACTACTTGAAAGAGCCCAATGTCACCATTACTTCAAATCAGCAGTTGGTGGCACAAGGTGATGGAGACTGGCTGGCTGACCATCTGCCTGTTAATGGCTTCATGTTTATGGCAGAAAATGATAAAATAGGAAATGCTGTGGGAAGGGATAGCTTGACATTTTGAAGGCTGTTTTTACTGTCTTCCCAAATATTTAATTTCTACCATTCATTGTGCTATGTCATCCTACTAGTACCTAAAGTCTGATAGTTATTCATTGCTAATCAAGTTGAAATAAATCATGTTATGTGTTGAACTAAGTTCTACCTGCTGTTTTTTCATGTGACAGGGTGATTTTAGTACAGTTAAGTTCCACAACTGTCAACGCACAAACAAACCTTCATTACAGATCCAATTCACTAATACTACTTTAAATCATGATAAACAAAGGACATCACGTCCTAAGAGGCAACTTTTTCAATCATCTAATAAAAGAACACTCCCTCAAATGTGTAAATATGTATTCTCACCTTGCAGTATTAAAAGTTCTTGTAGCTGCTGGATAAAAATTGTTATTCATATAATTCAGGTAGCAGAAATGTGCTTACATCATTCGTTTCTGGGAACAATGCATGTACATATAATATGTATTTATATACTTATATAAAATAAAAAATTATGTACACAAAGATTT
Source organism: Vicugna pacos (assembly GCF_048564905.1). NCBI lineage: Eukaryota > Metazoa > Chordata > Mammalia > Artiodactyla > Camelidae > Vicugna > Vicugna pacos. The sequence continues at coordinate 6,866,867 of NC_132987.1, forward strand.
ATATTTTTAAATCCCTTAGCAATGGATACCTAACGTTTCTAATTGTAAAGAACTGTGTCAGCCTCATAAATAAGGCTGTATTCAGTAAAATATGCAAGTCGCCAAGAGTCTTGTTGACAAGAAATGGATGTAGTAATAAGGCAGAATAGTGTGTGATATAAAATTACTGTTGCAACTTAAAAAGTGAGTTGTCCTGTCTCTTCTGATGAACTGGGTTTTAGTCAGCTAATTTAATGATCTAGAGCCACAGGTAATAATGAAGAAGTTCAGAGGGGGATCTCCTTTAAAACTGTCTTGCTATAAGCTCTCATGTGCTGTGAATGCCTAAGTACACACTTTTATTGTGAAACTGAAGAATATAATATCCTGTTCTGAACTACTAGAGCTTTTTTTTTTTTTAAAAAAAAAGCTTATTAATTTATTCCCTACATCATTCTAAAAACTAATATGAGCCTGCTTTCAGAGGTACAAATAACTGATTAAAAAACCAAATAACTGTTTAAAACTAATATTATTTTCCACATAAAAATAAAACAAAACAAAAAATGGGTGAAGAAATGAGTGAGGAAAAAAAATGAAAGTAGAAAATAAGAAAAAGCCCCAAGGATCAGCTTGACATAAAACGTGATCTTGAGACATTGCTAAATGTGGTTCAAAAATATATCCAGATCAAATAGTAAACACAACTAACTTACAGATTTTTATTTTTAGGTATTTATTTTAAAGATGACATAAGAAAAATGAATAATCTATTAAATAAAGTTTACTAAAATTTTATATTCTGAAAAAAATTTGCATGTCTTTAAAATTTACTGAAAATCTAAACAATATGACATCCTAGGAAAGTTGCAAAGCTTTTATTACACAGACAGTTGGGAATTCCCACTTTTTTCCATTTCTGGAAGAGTGCTTTATTGTCAGTGTATAATCAGTGTGATAGTGAATTGCTGTTTTCCAGCTTACTTATGTTTTTTAAACTTTTAAAGTGATATCTATTCAGCCTTCATCTTTATCAACTAATTTTTGTTGTAGGCTTGGTTTTACCCTGCATTATGTACTAATGTCAAATTACGGTAACAGTGGTCTGATCCATAAATTAAAAACAAAAACCCCCAAAATAAAACACTTTGAGACATGAAGTTCCCCAAACCATTACTTGTACAGTGAAATTTCACTGGTGCAATTCTACCCTTAAAGTTGTGCTATTTAGTTAACTTTGTACCCTTAGGTTAGGCATAATGACTGACTGGGATATTTTCAAGTATGTAAGTGAAAACATAACATCATTGACAGGTATTCTCTTAAAATTTATATTAGATACTCATAGGCTGCTAACAATATTTTTATCACAATATGTTTATTTTATTCCTCTATAATTGTTTGTTTCTATCTAATTCATTTTCAACACTTAAAATTCAACGAATATTTTTTAAGGGCTGATTATGCCCTATTGTGTTATTTCATCTCATAACATTCTCTCCCCTGAGGATAGTAGCATGTTTGTTTTACAGATAAGAAAACTTGGTTTAGCAATATTAAAGGATTGTAGTAAGTACCAGAGGGGAGGTAACTGAATATAAACTTTTTAACATTTTTTAATATAACATCCCACCAGCTGCTACACAGCCCAGTTCCTCTTAGTTTGTCCTTAGTGGATGCCCTATTCAAATCTGAATTTTTATGTCAATACCCCTGGGCTACACACCTTAATTCTGCAATCTCTTGGGGCCTTGAAGACATATCCACACTAATATTATACTGAGTCCTCAGCCCAAGGCAAAATGAGGACAGGATATCTGAACTCTCCCATATTAAAATATTGGTTTTCTTTTCACTAAGCTCCATTCTGTTTTCTCTTTAAATGCTTCACTTATATTGTTATTCAGGGGATAACAAGTTGATTGCTTTGGCAGGAGGGTATAGCTCAGTGGTAAAGCACATGCTTAGCGTGTGCAATGTCCTGGGTTCAATCCCCAGTAGCTCCATTAAAATAAATAAACCTAATTATCTTCTCCCCTCAAAAGTTAAGAAATAAAAACAAGTTGATTGATTTTACCTTTTAGATCAAACCCATTGGATGTTAATTTGTTTAATGTTAATTCCTTCCTTCTCCCTTCCTTCCTTCCTTCCTTCCTGCCTTCCTTCCTTCCTTCCTTCCCTTCCTTTAAGCCTGAAAACAATTCATTAAAATGCCTTTCTATTCTAAAAACAAAATAACACTAACAAAAAAAAAAATAAGAGGTCAATTCCTTGGGTTTGAGGAATTCATCACTAATCTTAAAGATAAAAACTGACAATATCAACCTCATGAACATATTTCCTGCACCAATTAGTGAATTAGGAGATGTGGGTAAAAAAAAATATAGATGTAGATATAAATACAGATATAGATATATAGATATATTTCCTTCTTGAGTTAGGGCTGAAAGTGCAAATAAGTGTCATGAGGAGGGTGACCATATGTCCTGGTTTTGCCTGGGCCAGTCCTGGCTTATGCCTGTGTCCTGTCATTCATTCTGGTTTAGCATCTGTCCACATTTTTTAAGGACATGTTTTTATTACTTATTTTATTAAAATGAGTTGGTTGGGTCTGACAGATTTTTGCTTTACTTGCAGCTTCTTCTGTAATCTGGTCTCGTTGAATACATAAATATTTCCTTTAAGCTTTTAGATTTTAATTGCATTAAGAAATATGGAATTCTTGTAGAAATATTTATTTGGGGAGGGAGTGATATTTATATATTGCTTAATGCTTTGAACTCTTAAATGAAAGTTCTACACATGAGCACAAGCGTATGAAACAAATACCTGCCCTATATTTGAATACTTGGGCAGAGAAGAAAGTGAAAGCTTAAAGTGAACAGAGGCTTTGTGAGACCCACGGACCATGCAGAGATTTCTCATGTTAACTTGCAGGTAGATGTGAAGGACCATGACCAGCCCATCTCTCTCTTCCCAACCCTTTCGAGCTCCAGCTTCCCTTCAGAGACTGCTTGCACTGTGCTTGCTGATAAAACAAAGAGCTCTCAGACTGCAGAGACTAGGAACAGCTAACTCCTGTGTGAGAGTCACAAAGCTGCCAGGACACCAGTGATGGGGCTTAGAAGGCAATGGGGGAAATTTGGCTCAGGGTTTGGAAAATGTGTACGCAAAATAGAGAATGAGCAATCCAGTCTGTAGTATTTTTGTCTTTTATTGGATGGTTTAAGTGTGCAACTATATGCATGGTTTGGAAAACTTTTTTTTGTTTTGGGATAAACCTCTTTGGCAGCAATAACACAGGGAAAATGCAATGAATGTTTAATGAGATGTTAAGAAAGAGATTTAAAGTTCTTTTAAAAAGTTGATGATATACTTGTGACTTGCACAAAAAATTTGTTGATATTTCTAATCCATTATGGAGACCGTAGATGTGTCACATGACCCAGAAAATGCAAATTTGCTGAAGAAGCAACAGAGTCCACATCAAATTCTGTTTGCATGTTGTTCGGAATTAGTTAGAAATTTAGAATCAAAGTAGTCAAAGGATGGAGTGGCAAAAATATTCATATTTAGAGCATGTAGCACACTGTTAATTACTGCAAACAATGCTTGCAAACAGGAACATATTGAAAGGGATCCTTACAAAAGGAGAAGCTAAACAAATTAAATAACAAGAGCTCAACTGGTATAAAAGATTTAATTTTGGAATTTTGGAATTGCATGTTGGAATGTCTTGAGCTATGGAAAAACGCTTTCTTGGCACTGCTCTCTTTGAATATATTTAGATATTTTGAAGCATTTCAATTTTCCTAAACATTCAAAGAATCATAATAGAGTTGACTTTTTGGTGTATTGTATCACATAGAAATGATTGGCAAAGACATTTATAACATATGAAAACACAAAACCCTCAATATCTATAAGAATATTTACATGTTTTATATTAAAACTTATATTGAAACATGTAAATGTATTTATAGATATTGAGATTATGCTTCATATAGCATGATTTGCTTTTAGTTTACCAGTTACCTTAGGACTTAGAATAATTTTTCACTTAAAAATTGTATGATTTATCAAAAAAAGAGCCAATTGAAATGTCCAAAATTTCTTATTTATTATCCATAAAATGCATCTTTGAAGAAGTTTGCAGATAATTTTACCAAAAAAAAAAAAAGAAAAAAAGAAAAAAAGAAAGAAAAGAAATAACAGGACCATATTGAAAAAATGCATTTTCCAAATACTAGCGACGTTGTAGTAGAGACGGGTATGGATAAGAACCTGTTTAAAGTACCTAAATACATGCATGAATATTTTTCTTCTTATGTTGTTTCTAAACTTAGTTTATAGAGCTTTGCAGTCCTTTTTTTTTTTAATTCTTAACTACTTCAGTGTATACTTTCTACAATCAAAAACAGTCTCTGATAAAATCAGTACAACTATCAGAGTCTGGAAGTGAAGAAGTATTTTAAGGATGTTTTACTACAAAAGATAGGTGGTATTTTTATTTTTTAAAGAATTTTATTTTGAAAATGGCTATTGAATAGAACATTTTACTGACTTACCAAGATATTAAAACCAAATTGTCAGTTGTTAAATATTTTTTTAAATGATACAATTTCATTATTTTTATTGCTTCCATTCACTCTTAAATATACCCTGATTTGCATGCTAAATTATATGGTCTCCCTGCTCATGTTGAAAGGATATGTGACAATTAACCAGATAAAAGAAGGGAAGGAAGGACATTCCAGGAACTTGATTCTACTGTGAACTGAGGTGGCTCCTCTGTCTCTCCTCTTTGCCATCATCATTTGTCTTGGAAAGGGAATTCCATCAGCTACACATGGCTTTAGAGCCCATCCCTCTCCACAATGGGACAGTTTTAGACGTGGCTGCATGGATGCCCTGAAAGCTGTCTACTATCAGTTGACTTGAAATTGCAAATGGTAGCTTTAAACTATGGCACCTGATGCCACAAATAAAGAAAGGCAGAGTTCTAAAAGGGAATTAAAAGAACCCCCATTGTTATCATGCAGATTATTGTCAGGTTTTCTTTCTTTTTAAAATTCATATATTGCCAAAATAAATTTTAAAAGTATTTAATCAAACATTTTAAATTGGTTGAAAGGACAAAGTGGTACTGAGGAGGAGAATCATACCCAGTTGTAAGTGAGGAATTAAAAGAGATTATGCATGAAACCAAGATGCTATAATGAACTTCAAAAATAATGCGCAGTTCATTCAAATGCTCCTGAGTCTTTGCACGTGGTCATCTTGAGTCTTGTCAAAATGGAGGGCAAGTGCACATACAAGCAGACCAAGTAATGAGGTACCAAAAGTGTTTACTAGCCTTATTAATAAGTAGGTGGTCGTAAAGAGACCAAAACACAGATTAAGAGAATACAGTGTTGAAACTATCCATCCACTCATCCACCCACCCACTCACCCATCCGTCCTCCCACCCACTCACCCCTCCGTCCACCCACCCGTCCACCCACCACTCAGTTATTCATGTAGAAGGTGTCTAAGGACAAGAGATCCCTGACCTCCAGGAAAGTCGGAGGAGGCTTTGTAGGGGAGGTGGTCTTCTTCCTCTTTTATTTGATGCTGATAATAGTCCCAGAGAGAACTTTGTTTTCCCCATTTGTACTAGTCTCCTATTCTATGAGTGGGAGATGGGAAGAGGGGAATTGAATTTGCCACTTGGAGAAACTCAGGGTTAGCGCAAAAGACCCAGAGACATCAGATCTTCAACATTTTTGGACCCTGGAGGTGTTTTCCCATACTTCCGTGGTTCAGGAAGCAGAACCACAGGTCTGCCTTGGGCAAAACAATTTTTTACTCAGTCCTTTGAGACTTGCAGTAGTAGGGACATGGCTCCTTAAAGAACAGTCTTAAAAAAGATAGATGTATGTATATGTAGAACTGAATCACTTTGCTGTCCACCTGAACCTAACACAACACTGTAAATCAACTAGACTTCAATAAAAATATAAAAAGAAAGGACTTAAAAATATATATTTATTTATGTCTTCATTTCAAAATAAAATGTGTGTTTCCTTTACACATATTTATACTTCTCCTATTCTGGCAATAGGTTTTTCTTTGGCATTTAAACAATATGAGCTAAACAACAAGTTCATACTGTAGAGCACAGAGAACTACACTCAATAGCTTATAATGACTTATGCTGAAAAAGAATATGAAAACGAATATATGTATGTATATGTAAGACTGAAGCACTGCTGTGCACCAGAAATTGACACAACATTGTAAACTGACTGTACTTCAATAAAAAAAGTATACATTAAAATAATAAAAAATAAAGCAATGTGCCTTTTTACTTAAAGAGATTCATTGTGATTGCCATCACAAGTAAACTGATAATCTCTTTTGTGTCTAGAAGTTCATTTACTAATGAATATAAATCACTAAACGGTGCACTTTTCATTTAGCAGAATCATTTGTATGTCTTGGGCATAATGTCATTGTCCTTCCTGAGGTCAAGGGAGTAGATTTCATCTAGAAAGTAATGCTGAGATATTTAAGAGAAGACGTCCACCGTTTTAAAATAGAGGAGGTTCCTGCCAGCAAAGCTAATTTAACCTTCGAGAGTTTGGAAGGTTACTTAACACTTACCCGGAGATTGGCTGACATTGAAAAACATTCAAACCAGTCAGGTGGACTGTCTTAAATTATCCAAGAGGTTGAACTTTCCTTTGCAGAAGTGAGCAAAGGACTGTGTCTCCACACCTGCTCTCAGTACAAAGCACAGTCCATCTACAGAATTTGAAACAGAAACCAGCTTGGCTTAGGGAGATGGATATTTCATGGTGGTGTGTGACTTGAGCGAAGTGAGGACTGGGGTTCACCCCCAGTGCCGAGCAGAGAGGTCACAGACATGAGCCATGTGTTTGCTAAAGTCCCGGCAGAAAGACTCGTGGGAGAGCCGCAGGCATCTGATGAGTTACATGTCGCCTGTGCAACCACCGCCTGTTTCTCACTGTTACTACAGCCTGGGCTGACGTGGAGAAGGAGGCTTTAGGCTTCATGCTCCAAGAAGAGAACTCTTTGGGGAAGCACTGGAGGGGCCAAGGTTAGAGATTCGGCTCCAGAGACCTGCACGCCAGACCTCCCTTGGCGAGAAGCAGCCAAGTGATCTGAGACATTTTACACTCCTCTCTGGTCTTTTCTTGGTTTACCTGTAGAATATGGAGTTTGAACTAGGCAATCTCTGAGATCGCTCCCTGTGCTAACAAAAGTCCCTTATAGAATTTCCCATCTATTTCTTTCTCTGTCTTTTTTTAATTGAAATATAATCAGTTTACAATGTTGTGTTAATTTCTCGTGTACAGCATAGTGATTCAGTTATACATATATATTTCGTATTCTTTTTCATTATAGGACATTACAAGTTATTGAATAAAGTTCCCTGTGCTATACAGTAGGACCATGTTGCTGCTCTGTTTTATATATAGTAGTGTGTATCTGCCCCATCTGTTTCTAAGAAAGCCTCTAATGTTTTAAAGTAAAGAGAGAGGGACAAGGCACAGCCCCAGCCCTGGGCCCTCAATTATGATTCCTTTCTTCTTCCCCTTGCTTTCTTTTCCCATTATCTTATTTTCTCCAACGTGACATTACCCACATGCATGAAATAAAATTATAAGCTTTCAGACCACATACCCGGCTCTGTGATGACTAACGTCCTGATTATTACACAGGCCTTAGTAGAAAGCAAGCAAGAGCCCTGCCACCAGCTGCATAAAGCCGTCTTCTCCTGGGCATCCCAACCTCATGTGAGGTGTAAGACGGACAAGAGAGGATTCATTTGACTACTTTACCTTCTTTTGTGGGATCCGATGTTTTCCACATTGCTTTCTTCAAGGCTGTCTGTCTTTCTCCTCCTGAGAGTCCGCTGTCCTGGGTTCTGACACGTTGAGGAAAGGTTGCAGCCTGTTAAGTTTCACGTACCTATCTGTAAAAAAAGTCATTAAAACACACACACATACACACACACACACACACACACACACACAGAGACATCCAAAGAGGAGTTATTCATGTTTCCCAGGGAGTCAAATGAGAGATGAGAAAAAGGACCCTGGCAAGACGTTGGAGGTGGCGTCCTTTGACGGCACCACCTGGTCACAGTCCTGCTGCTGCTGGACCTGGGAATCATGGTGACTTTCTGATATTTGTGGTAACAGCTTCCTTTCTCTGGGCTGGCAACCAAATGCATCTCAAGAAAACGTTTCCCTACCACCCAATATTCAAATATTTTTATTTCCAAAATGCATCGTTAATACCACTAGTCTTAGTCTTCATCTAGATTATCTCCATTGTCTAATTCATTGCTTTCATTCACCACACTTTTTAGTCATTTATTCTATATGCTTCGCTCCTTGCCTACCATTTGTATCAGTAAGATTCCATGGTTGGAAAAGACAGATTCTCCACTCAAAATGACTTATGTTGGGGGAGGGGTAAAAATATATGCATACAATGATCAAAAAAAAAAAAAAAAGCAAGAGCAAATTGCCAGTATAACACTCATAGAACAGCCGTTAAGAGGAAATGCATGATTTATTTCCATATGGATTTTCTAAACACCAAGGGCTTTGATTTAAAGGCAGAGAGCTTACTCTGATAATGAAGGGAGACTCCATGGAGGAGGTGGGGGTCTAGGGAGCATTGAAAGTCATGAAAAGTTGTGATAAGCAGAGACAGCAGGATAGTGTGACCGAAGGCAGTATTTCTCAAAGGCTCTGTACCCCTGCTGATGTGCACAATGTACAGATGTAACATTAAGTAAGATTGAACCACATGTGAGAAAGTTTTTTCTTTCCAGTTGTCTTTCAGTACTTTAATTTAGGGGGAGAAAGGGGCCTCAGCTTGATGCTAATACATCTTTAACCCCTTTCCTTACTTGCTAGTTAACCAGTCCCTCTTCCCCTTCCCTGTTCTTTAACACAGAGATTGTAGGGGCTGAGGACAACAGTAACTATAATTCAATTAAATGGTTTTCAGATTACATTTATTTTTTAATTCTGTTCTTCTTATGGAAAGTAATGCTGGATTTTCACTTAAAATTGTGGTATAAATGTTTTATTCAAATAAGTGTATTTAAGAGAAAACTTAGACAAGCTAAGGAAAAGTAGAGGGAAATAATATTACAGGTGTTACATAGATAGGGCAGAATTTGTTTGGGTGAAATATGAATGAATTGGGGAGAACATGAGTTTCAATATAAGTTACACTTGGGATGGTAAGTAGTTCCATGTGATAATTTTACTGGAGAGTAGGTTCTTGTCTCATCACAGAAAGAATTCAGAGGTCAAGAAAGTAAAGTGAGGATTTATTCAATGATAGGATGCTCTCAAGGGGAGAGCAGGTGGGCTCAGTTGAGTAGCTGTGCTGAGTTTCTTTGGCAAGTTGGTTGCATGGGGTGTAAAAAAATGAATGGGCAAAATATTGGAGAGGGGAGAGTTTGGTGACGTATTTCCTGATTTTCCTCCCAGCTCCACCTTCCTGAAGGGAGGAGGTATTCTGGTCCTTTTGATTGGAGGTGTCATGGCATCAGTGCTTGACGGGTACTTCTAATCTGCAAGGCTAATTTTACTGTAATGAGTCTATGATGAGGCTAAAGGTCTGCTGGAAATCAAATCTTCTGCCATCTTGGGCCTAGTTGGTTCTAACCAGTTTATGTCATATCCTCAATGGCTATGTCATTCTTTTAATGATTGTGTCCTGTCCCCTTCCTTTCTGTCTCAATAACAAGAACAGTCATAATGGGAAGTATATGATTATAGAATCTTATAGTATATTATTATAGAATAAGATTAGAAAGAGAGGTTGTGAGCAGGTCTGGATCCTGTTGTGTCTTCTTGGAATTCCATCACCACTTCCATTACCCAGTTCTTAATGATTATGGTTTATTGATTCCTTCTTAGATGCCAAGTACTGTATTATCTTACATTATAAGGATCACATTGACCCTAAGAGGAAGTTACTTAGCTTAAGTTTAGGAGTGAAAAATCTTACCAAAGGCACACAGCTGATAGTTAATAGAGTTGGGTTTGGAACCCAGACCTATTGGATTCCAAAGCTCCTATTTTCATTGTGCCTGGAAACCCTGTTCATCTCCCAGCCCCGACATGAACACTAGTTTTTTCTGGCTAAGCCCACCCTTCCAACACTTGGCCAATTTCCTCTTTGGACTTCCTGTAGCCATCACTGCACATTTCTGGGTGGTAATTTCCTTCTCCCCTTCACTTCATTGAAGTGTTTCTTTGCCCAACTACCAGCCAGATTGAAAGGGCCCAGAAGTCGTGTCCACATGTTCCACGGCATCCAGCACTGTACTTTTTTCATCGTCAAGGCTCATATTGTTTGAATTGAGCTGAATTTTCTTGCTCTGCCATGGCTTATCACAGAAATACAGCTGCATCCCCTCCGAGTGGAAGTAGGAACAGGAGCTCCAGCAAGGACAACTCAAGAACTACGTGGAAAGGCTTTGCTTTGTCAGATTCCGAGAATCTAATTAATTAATTTTGAGCAAATCAGCAACTCTTTGGATTTGTTCAATTATTCTGAATTTTTTTTATATAGCTGGGTTTTGTAACATCTGAGTTAAATAGCACAAAAAAAGGGTGCCTAGTAATTATAGACTTTTAGATCTCAGGAGAGAATTTTAAAGAATATCTTATACTCCTTTATTTTGTCTGTGAGGAAGCTGAAGCCTAAGAGGGTTTCGTGAGTTGCTTCAGGCCACAGAGCACGATAAGGTGGGCCTTTGACTGAAGATCTTTGGATTCCTGGTCAATGATCTTCTATGTTGATGCCTTTGAGCTTGCAGGTGATGTACCCCTTCTTCCCATTGAGTGTAGGAATCCCTGCAGCATCTCTGACTGCTCTAACTGGGGCTCCTTGTGAGCATGGAATAGGAACTCATTATCTTGGAAGCAATCAGTTCCATTTTAAATTAAAGAACATCTTTCCTTCTGTTGAATGCAACGGAACCTTGCAGTCGTGTCCATTGCTCTAAACAGCAGAGCTTTCTAGGGCTCCATTTCAACCTGTCCTCTTTTCCATCCACATGCACTCCTTCCATGATCCTATCAGTTTCAAGGTTTTAAATCTATAAACTGGGGACTTTCACACTTGTATCTCTAGGCCACCCTTCTCTGAACTCCAGACTCATGTACAACTGCTTACAGGACTTCTTTTGGATGTCTCGTAGGCATCTCAGATTTAATACCCAAAACCAAAATCTTGATTGTACCTTCCCACCAAAAAACCTCCTCCATCTGCTCATCTTCATGTCATGTTATGACACTTTATTTTTTTCAGTTGCTTTGGCCAGTAACCTGAAGTCATCCTGATGTTTTGTATTCTCTGTTGTTGTGTATCTCAACCATCAGCTACCCTATTGGCTCTATTTTAAAATTACTTCCAGAATACAGCAAATTCTTACCAACTCCACTGTTCCCATGGTAGTTCAGGCTGTCATTCTTCTTGCACAGATGATGACCCCCATCCCTCCTTGTTCTTCAATAGTCTGTTCTCCCCACAGTGGCTGGAATATATATCAAAACCCTCGCTGTGGTCTGCAAGCTACTCACCATGATCTGAAAGCCCCTGCTTTCTTTCTGACTTTCTCTCTTACTCCTTTCCCTCCACTCAGTCTTTTCTAGGCACCCTGCCTCCCAACTGTCTCTCCAGCACACCCTGGGAACTCTCACCTCCAGCCGCATGACTTGGGGTTCCCTCTGATTAAAACACTTTTCTCTCTGACATGCCCACACTCACTCACATCTATCCTCCTCTTATTAGGGAAGCCTTTGCTGATCCCTGCCTCTCCCATTAATTATCCTCATACTCTCATTAACTTGTATTCATAACATTTATCACCACCTGACAAACTGTGCATTTATGTGTTTGTTTTTTCATCCTTTGCATGTCCCACAAATGTGTATTTTATTTTTGTTGTTCCCTGCCGTTTCCTCAGCACCTAGGACAGCGCCTGCAAAATATCAGTGCAATCAATAGGTATTTACTAATGAATTTCTCTTTTAACTTTGCCATTTAGCCAGGTCTTGTACTGTGCTGTTTCTGGCACCCCTGTGCAGGAACCTGCCTTTATTTGCCAAGTTTGCAGAATCTTTTTGAATCTGGGTTCTTGCCATCCTGCGTGAATAGATGATGATTACTAATATTAGCCACAGTTCCTACTTACTGAACTCTTCTATGGCCATCGCCCTGCCAAGTGTTTTACAATATTATTTCCCTTGATCCTTACAGTGACTCTATGGGAAATGCTACGATTGTCCTCCTTTTGCAGATGAGGAAACTGAAGACTCGAGAAGTTAAGCAACTTGTGCATCCTGTCAGAGCATGGTGGAACAGAGCCACACGTGGAAGCCACGTGTTCCTGATTGCAATACAGTAGCGCTTCAAGAGCCTGGCCTCCGGCAGCAGAGAGACCTGGGTTAGCATCACTGGCACAGCTGTGATGCTGATCAAGTCAGCTTCCTCTCTTGACCTTGCGCAGCCCCTCAATGAGGATGACAATAACAGCAACCTCGTAGGGGTGTTCTGATGATAGGGGACTTGAGTCCCATGCTTAGGGCCATCCTAGCACAGAGTGCAAGCTCAAGAGCTGTTGTCATCATGGTGACAAAATGAACATCACTAAAAAAAAAATTTAACTAATAATTATTTTGCTACTCTTGGGCAATGCATGTCCTCTCACTGGTCTTTTATCTCACATCTGTCTGTATTCGTGCTCACTTCAGTCTGTGTATCTGCAAATTCCTTCATGTCTTCGTAAGATAAACCTCCAATTAAACATGCTGAGGGATGTAGAGGTCAGGATAAACCTTTACACAGCCAGAGATTCCCTCTGGAAACTGTTTACTGTCTTTACCTGGGGAATCCTACTGGGACTTTAAATGACCTGTTAGGAGACCTAAGAAGAGACTCTGACGTCTACGGCTCTGGGCAGACTGGTCTCTGTGAGCCCTCTTCTTAGTGGTGCTGGGGGTAGCTTGGGCGCTTGGCACTTCTCAGCGGAAGTGGAGAGGAGCAACCCGCCATTTCCATGGGAGCTTTCCGTGCCTTGTCATCACACATTAATGATGACAGTACCAACAGCCACTGGTACTGTTTGTCAAGTGCTTACTGTATACCAGGCACTGTGCTAGACACTGGGGGGGGGGCCTCCTTTTATCTGCACAACAACTATATACTATATCCCTGTAGTATACCTAGAGGTGTACTTTACCCTTATTTCCTAGAGGAGAACACTGTGCAGAGTGGGTATTGGTGCCCCATCCAGACCCCCTTCATTTGACTGAGTCAGTTAATCAAGTTGTTACCTCGGCGTGGAATGCAGTTTCCTCTGTGCTGTGTGCTAACGGACTTCCAGTAGAGGGCGCTGCGGGGGGCTCTGCGGGAGGAAGACGCTCTCCTGCCTGTGCAGGGCGGTCCTGGCGGAGGGCAGTGTGAGTGCCAGGACCTCGGTGGAAGCCAGCCCGCCCCTCTTCCAGCCCCAAACACAGTGGCTGTGCAAACCTGCAGCCTTAGCCTCGTAACCTTCCCACGGCCTTCTTGACCCCAAAACCAGAGCCCCGCAAGTGGCTTGCGCCCTCCTCCCCTCCTCCTGCCAGCACCCAGATTTCCAGCGCACACACCCAGGGGTCCCTTGCTGATCTTCCCCTACTTGCACCCGCACCCCCGAGAGGGTGCGGGCCTCTTGCCTGCCCTGCAGCCCAGATCATGTCCAGAGTGGCCAAACCAGTGTCCTTCTCTGCTCTCTCGTGACCCCAACGACACTGTCTCCAAGTCTGTCTTCCTTGAATTCTTGGTGCAGCCCCAGGGTGCTCTACAGTGACTTTTATCACAGTTAGTTGTTACTTATATTCAAGTCTTCCTGTTTCATTTGCTGTGTGATTTCTGTATCCAGGTTGGGCGCGGACCGCTAGAGGCCCACCCCATGGCTGCCAAACTCACAGCTGCCCCTTCCTCAGATATTTGCCCTCACGGGGTAGGAACCACCTCGCCTCCTGGTTAGCACCATCCCAGATCCTCCCCCTCCACTTGCAGGCCAGAGTGGGTGACGAACCAGCATAAGCCAGCTCCCGTGACCTCAGGTAGGGACATATCTGTGGTTCTGTTCACCCTCCCGTGCTCCCTGGTGGATCAGGCTGAGGTGGAACTTCACCCAAAACCAGGTTCTTTCTCAGCTCTTGCTCCCATTTTCAAGGCTTCTCATCATGTTTTCTTACAGGCTTTCCATGAGAGTCCGCCCTCAGTAGACTAAGTCCTAATCCTTGTCTCAGGCTCTGCATTTAGGGAACCTGTACCCAGGCCACGTTGCTAGAAGGTAAGGAAGCTGGTGGTTGCCTCAGGTCTGTCTGACTCCAAATCCCGTGCTCTTTGCCACCACTGTCTCATGGCGGAGGGCCTCTCCCAGCCCCAGCATGTTCTCTCTAACATAATATGCCTTCAAGGCTGAGCATCTTGGTCTTGAGGATGGTCTGACATTGGTCCAGGGTGAAGTTTGTAGTTACTGGTTCAACAATATCCAAGGTCTGTGCCCCAATGGTACTGGAGGCCCACAGACCCATTACCTGCTCTGTGGAAGCTCCCACACTTTGCTGTTACTGCCTTGGCTCATATTGCTTCCTCCTCTCTCCTCCACACAGAGCGAGGACCAGCATCCCGCTTGGAGCACCAGCATCCCGCTTGGAGCTCTCCCATCCCAGGTCCTGCAGCAAGTCTGCTTGTTTAGCTAAATCATGCTGCTCTTCTCCAGGCATGTTTATTTGGGGTAGGCTAGTTCTCCATGCCCGGGGAACTGGGCTCTGACATTGACGAAGATTCCAGAACTAAGGTGACAACGTGACACTTGTGTGCCCTTTATTCTTGGGGGCCAGAGCAGCAGGTTTATTTTTACCTCCTTCCGCCACAGACCGACATGAACTGGGATGGTGGGATGTGGTGGTTGGAAGGCCACAGGGACCCAGGAGAACTAGGAGGACCCAGATTTACGGGTGAGGTTGTGCGGGTAAACCTTGAAAGATAATTGGGCTAATTCTGCATGAGAGCCACTTGTTTGAGCTCATTCAGTTTTCGGGCGCCCTAACACAGAGTGAACGGGTCAGCAGATATGTCAGCGAGTCTTGGATTTAACTGTCCCTTTCATGTCATCCCAACATGTAATTCGGTTCCGTGGTTTGCTCTTTGACCATCTCATGCCGACCCCATCGGGATCTTCTCGGTGCAGTCAGTGCTGCCTGGCTGACTCTAAGCCCATTTGGTAGCAATTACTTGACAAGTTACACCGCTTCTCTCCCTTGCTCAAAAAACCAACCATGAAATAAGGGGCTGGTGGCCTCACTGATAGGCCCTCCTTTCTAAAGAGAGGCCGTCTACCCCACTTCAGAAGACGGTTCCACTCATTTCGGCATTGCCACCTGTGTGGCTGGATGAAGTGCCACTGCAGCAAATTCACTCCCGTCTTTCCTGTTCCACCATTCAATGAAATTATTAGCCATCCCTACAGAGTGTCAGCAGTTACAAATAGTAACGTGCTTCTGACGGCAGCTGAATCCAATCGGGAACCGAGAAATTAATAGGAATTTGGGATAATGGGCATACTTGTGATGAACCGTTTATGGGCTCAGAAACCTAGGGCCTCTGGTAATTGGAGTGAGCAGGTTTGCTAATAAAATGTGTCTGTCTTGAGTGGACCTGCTGGATCCACCTGTCATTCATGAACAGCTTGAATTATCACTTTCCCATTGAAGTTTGCCCTTTCCTTTCACTTGCTGGCTCTTGGGGTCCATTTTCTCCACTGAAAGCTGGGAATGGAAGGGAGAAAAAAATAGGAAGAGATCCTAGAGCTTGCCGAGGCGGGCTGGCCTCCATCTGCATCGAGCGGGAAGCTTCTTTATTTTATGCAGGTAACTTTGGAGGAAATTCAAGCACTGCCACGTTTAGCTGAAAGGGCAGATGTTCGTAATAGGAATTCCCAGCTGTGTTTGGTATTTACCAGCCGTTCTTGATAGACTTGCAGGTCCATGATCCCCACCCCTCTGACCACAGTGTTTTCTTTTCATTGAAATATAGTCAGTTTACAATGTTGTATCAACTTCTGGTGCATAGCATCATGTTTCAGTCATACATATACATACGTAGATTCTTTTTCATATTCTTTTTCATTCTAGGTTACTACAAGATATTGAATCTATTTCTCTGTGCTCCACAGAAGAAACTTGTTTATCTAGTTTGTATATGGTAGGTAGTGACTGCTAATCTCAAATTCCCGGTTTGACCACAGTGGATTTTAACTTCAGGAAAGTGAGCCATTATCACCGGGCAGCCTCAAACTCTGAACAGTCATCCTAACTCCTCGCACCAGTGAAGCGCGTTTGTTTGCTGCCACCTTCCTGTCCGTGCCCGGAGCCCCCGTGGTGTCACCTCTTTTCCCCGGGGGAGCAGAGAGACTTGTCCCCGGAGGCAGTACGAAGCGCCGCCCACCCACGGATACATCAGGACCCCCATTTGTGTTCTCCACCGTTTCCCCGGCAGTCAGGGTGCTGTTCTCAAGGAAACCGTTATCAGCAGGATTGATTTTTCCACTTGGCCCCTGGCATGGCAGCAGCGGGCTGCAGGCCAGGTGCAGAGCCCAGGAGCCCGGGGAGGGGAGGAGGAGCCGGTGTGGGAGGGCAGCGTGAGCCGGCTGGTTGCAGGGCTTTGGGGCGAGTCAGGCAGCCTGGGGGAGAGCTCGCGCTCTGAGTTTTCCACCCTGCCTGTGTAACCGTGTGAGGGTGGAGAAGATACCTGACATCTCCGGGCTCGTGTCTTCATGTTTCTGTGGAAGGTGCCAACCTCCCGAGGTTACTGTGAGGACTCAAGGAGAGATTCACGCGGGCCTAGCTCCGTCCCCCGTTTTGCTTGTGTGGACTTAACCTTCACTGCTGATTCACACTGAGGGGAAGCACCTGCTTTTGTTGAAGAGCGTTCACTTTGAGTTTATTTAGCTAATATGGCTTAAGAAATGTGTCACCTTCCACTTCTTTTTTTTAACTGAAGTATAGTCAGTTTACCGTGTTGCGTCAATTTCTGGTGAGCAGCATCATGTTTCAGTCATCCATATACAGACATATTCCTTTTCATATTTTCATTATAGGTTACTAAAGATATTGAATATGATTCTCTGTGCTACACAGAAGAAACTTGTTGTTTACTATTTTATATTATAGTAGTGTGTATCTGCAAATCTCAAACTCCCAGTTTATCCCTCCCCACCCCTTTAACCCCTGGTAGCCATTTTGTTTTCTATGTCTGTGAGGCTGCCTCTATTTTGTAGAGAAGTTCATTTGTGTCTTTTTTTTTTAAGATTCCACATATAAGTGATATCGTATGGTATTTTCCTTTCTCTTTCTGGCTTACTTCACTTAGAATGACAATCACCGTCCATTTCTACAGTTCAAAAAATCCATTCAGTCCAAACCTTGGAAGTCGGTGAGGGTTCTGTGAGCAGGTGACATGCAGGTACCCCTGGGAGCAGTTGTGATGAACACACACATTGTTTTCTGGAGGCAAATAGTTTAAGTGCTTGAAAAGTTTGTCTTTAACAGATGAAGTCTTTTCTGTTCTAGCCCTTTTAACTTTTTTTAATCTGTTTATCTTTTTCTGGGAAAAGTACGTACTTCTTTACGTGTTGAACAAATTCTTCTGTGATTTGTAGTGAATGCCAGGCATGTTTGAGGCTCCTTACAAGTGTTACCTCGGTTAATCCTTATTACAAGACTCTGAAGTCGGTTCTGTTATCATCCCCATTTGATAGATACATGCATCTAAGACCAAGGCCATCAAGCACATTGTTTAAGATCCCTGGGTAGCCGGCTGCCCAGCCAGGCTTCTAGTCCAGGCAGCAGGGCCTCAGAGCCAGTGCTTGCAGGTATCAGGCGAGGACAGTCTGGCCTGTCCATATTGAGGGGGCTTTGGAACGACAGGAGCTGGGAGTGTTTCAGTTGTCCTGTGCGTCTGTCAGGATGGGATATCTGGGTTGACATTCCGTCACCTCATTTAGGACTGTAATATTAACCAGGAATTTCTCCTTTGCATGTAGCCCTACGGATAGGGAGTTAGGGTAACAGGGCAGGCTGCACAGTGGGGTTAAGGACTCCCTCTTAAGAATCTGTGCTTGGACTAGGAGCCACTGGAGTTGAGTGAATTAAGCTGTTTTCTGAATGAATCTAAACCAGATCTGGAGACTTGGCATCTCTGAATCACCTTCCAAATCCCTGCTCAGCCTCAATAGGAAAAACCCTCTACATTGAAACCAGGATTTTGCCATTATCTTCCTCCTCCTTTTTTTTTCCTTCTGAAAAGTAGATTCTGTATTTTAAGAAATTTTGAAATGCCACTCGCCGTAAGGAAGCCCGCGGACTTAAAAGATTGTTGATGTGCTTCCCTGGCTCATGGTGATGGACTTGTTCGGCCTCCCTCTTCCGTGGCTGTGCCTGATCCACCAACAGCCAGCCGCTTGTACGATACCCGCTGACCGTGTTTTTGTCTGAAAAACACCGTGAGCTTCCCTGCTGCAAGTTCTCCTGGTTTTCCTTCTGCGTCTGTGGTGGCTCCTTCTCAGCCGCTTGGCTGTGTTGTCCCCTTTTCTGAGACTTTGTAAAATGGCTGTGCTCCAGAACTCAGCCCTTGAGCAGGTCACTTCACTCCTCTGCTCAAAATGCTATCAGGACTGCTCCTCCCCAGTTCTTGCATTGCGACCCTTTATAATCCGCCCCTTTACTCTCTCTCTCTGGCCTAACTGCCTATTGCATTCATTTGCTAGAGCGTCCAGGACCCCGTGCTGCAGGCAGAGTGCCTTAAACCACAGACATGTATTGTCTCACAGTTTTGGAGGCTAGAAGTCTGAGACCAAGGCGTCAGCAGAGCCCTGCTCCCTTTGAAGGCATTAGGGGAGGTTTTGTTCCAGGCCTGTCTCTGGGCCTGTCTCTGCTGGTACCTTGGCTTGTGCCAGCATCACTCCAGTCTTCCCGTGGCAGTCTCTCCATGTGCTTGTCTGTCTCTGTGTCCGAATTTCTCCTTCTTCCAAAGGACATCAGTCCTACTGGGCAAGCAGCCCACTGGACTCCAGTGTGACCTCATCTTAACTAATTACATCTGCCATGGCTCTATTTCCATAAAAGGCCACATTGTGAGATAGTAGGGTGAGGTGGGGAGAAACTTCAGCCTATGAATTTGGTGAAATTCGTACAATTCAGCCCATAGCACTTGTTTGCTTTTCCTGGCTCCCCAGGAGATGTCACGTGCCCCTCGTTGCTGTGCCTTAAATATTTGTGCTCTCGCCTTAAGGCCTTTGCATTGTCTGCTCCCTCCGCCTGGAACGTCCCCTCACCCCGTCTGTCCGTGGGGCTCCAAACGGCCCCCTTCTCAAGTCTGTTCTGAAGTATGCTCTTCTCAGGAATGCCTCCCTCCCCTCATCATCCTGTTTAAAATCTTATCTCCTCTCTTCCCCATACCCCTCCCACCTTGTTTGCTGTTTTTCGTTTTTCCATAGTCACACACTTGGTAATGAACTTATTTAATCGTTTTGTTGTTTGTCCTCGTCCTGCACTGACACTGAACTATGTTGTGGAACACAACGCGGCAGACTGGTGACCCGGGTTGGCGGGAGAATTACCAGAGATGGAGAAGAGTTTAGGAAGGTTTAATAGGTCCGCTGCTGCAGGCAACAGCAGGGCCACACAGGCGGGAAGTGCCCGCGTCAGCACCATGGGGAACATGTAGGGTCTTTTACTGGGGGAGAGGGCTGTGCACACAAGGAGGACGGGCTGCGCGATCTGTTGGCGCACAGGTACCTGACTGGTTGTGAGACCTGGCAGAGATTTCTCTGAACAGTAGGTTTCATGACTTTCAAAAAGGCGAGATGTGAGGCCTGTCTGCCTAGGGCATTATGAGCCGAGCTCTCTCCTGGGGCGATGAGTTTTGTTAGGGTAAACACACATTAAGAGAAGATGTTTTGTATCTTGCAGAAATGCAAGTATGCACAATGGGGAGTAGGGGGTTAAAGTGCCACTAGGCTGCAGGCACACAGAGAACCTAGGGGTGGGGGCCTTATGAATCCAGAGGGTGCCCCCCGGCTATGCTGAACATAAGCCCAGTGAGGGGCTCTTGTCTGTTTCCTTCTCTGATTTATTCCAAACACCTGGAACAACAGTACTTGGGGCGGAACAGCAGCTCAGAAAATGTGGACAGCTTTCTCATGTTTCTTTGTTGGCTCCGTGGTGGAGATGCAGACCTTTCATACCCTGGAGTGCGGCGGTAGGGGGAAGGCAAAACACATCTTAAACTATTTTTGAGCACCGTGCTATAGCTTTCCCGTAGTGCCCTATACCTGGGACCTTTAGCCAAAGGTCACGTTCACAATAATTGCAGATCCTGGGGGCCAGGGGGAGGGGAGGGCGGGGCTGGGGGAGGAACTTGCCATCCCTCCCTTAGAGAGCCTGGAGCGTTTTCCGCACTCCAGGTGAAGTCAGAATCCTTCTGCAGAGATGCTGAGAAGCTGAGTCCTCATTTGACTCATTGCCATTGTCGTTCAGCCCATGGAGGAGCAATCACCCAGGCTCCTGGAAGAAACGGACGGTCCGGCTGAGAACTCGGGCGTCCTGACTTCTGTGATTTTCCTCCCAGCGTCAAAAAGCAGAAAGCTCGGAAAGTGACCATGAACTGCGCTGGGAGACATCTGCCTGGCTTCACCAGAGCAGAAGAGGTTTCAGCAGCCCACAGATGTCATGTCCAGTTTCCTTAACGGTCACATCCAGGTCTCTCTCTCACGGGCCCCTGGCCGCCCGCATCAGGAGCGATGGCTGTCAGAACCACTGAGCACGGCAGCTCACCGTGCATTTCTTGGTCTTAAGATCCATCATTTATATTAAAATTTTCTACTTGTTGTCATCCTTTGCCCTCATAAACATTGTCTGTTGTTCACGAGCCTCTGCCCTCATGGAATGTGGAGTGTAGTGAGGGCTAACGCGTCTTCCCCGCTGCTGGTTTTCATCGTGATGCCGGCAGGGATGTTGGCACCTGGAAGATGCCCGGGAGCTTCTGACGCCCCAGCGGCAGCCCAGCCCCTGAGCGCGGCGCCCACGGTCTCGGGCAGCCGCGTCAGCACCCACCTTCCTGGCTTAGTTATCACGGTGGGCGGGGGCCATGCCTTGGCCATTTTGGTTTAGTTTCTCCTTGGAACTCACTGAATGGCTTTCTAAAGTAAAGGGTGAAACAGCGCTTTAAGCAGGGCTGCAGCCGGGAGGGGGATGAGTGGTTTGTCGGGGAGCCTGGAAGGGTGTTTCTGACATCACGAGGCCAAGAGGTGATTTGTCTCAATAAGGCATTCAGAAAAGTGTGAGACTTCCAAGGGGAGGCCTGGCTACACAGAGGCGGCCACAAGCCGTTGATTTTCTTCAGCCATCCCTGGCTGGCAGCACGACCAACAATAAAACAGCAGGGGTATCAGAAAGTAGGAGCTGGCTGAGGCCACACAGCAGATCCCTCAGTCCACGGGTCATAAACCCCACCATATGCTTCCTGCAAGGTGTCTCCTCTTCCTCTCCGTCCTGTTGGGGCCGCCCCCATGAATCCTTTTGGAAGAAGACACTGGGTACGTCTGACTCCAGAGGTGGTACCTTTGGACTTGATGCATTCTTTCTGCTTTGAGGGTTTATCAGAAACTAAGGAAATTTAAACCTCAGGGCTTTTGACTTGCCTCAGTAGGGCCCCTGGCACGTCCGGTTAATCATTTCTGTTGGTTGAGGGGGAGGGTAGAGCTCAGTGGTAGAGTGCATGCTTAGCATGCATGAGGTCCTGAGTTCAATCCCCGGTACCTCCACTAAAAAGATAAATAAATAAGCCTAATTACCTCCCCCCAAACAAATTGAAAAATTTAGAAAAATCATTTCTGTTTGTCAAATTTTCAGAAGTAAGATATTTTAACCACAGCGGGTCCTTGTACTATCCCTTTCCATCCCAGTTTTCCCTCTGCCACACTGGCCTTCAGGTGGCTGCAGGCAGTGTTGGGGTCCAGCTCAAGTGGAAGTCGAATTGAAAATGCATTTATTTAGTTTAGGTTGAACGAAGTACGTTCGTGTCACTTGCAGTCATTCCCGAGTGCGCTAGTTGCTAGTCGTCCCTGGGTAGGAATCAGCAGCTTCCAGGGCTGCCCTGCTTTGTGACTCACCAGGTGTCCAGACACCCAAGTGCAGGGCCTGAGATCTCGCCTCAGGATGAGCTGCCCCTGGGATGCCCTGCACTGGAATTGTGTGAATGGGGAGGAGGAGGCAGGACTGAAATTGACAGCGCCAACGATTTCTGGTGAAGATGGCAGAGTGGTAGGACCACGAGCTCGCCTCTCCTCACGACTACAATGAAACCACAATTGAATGCTAAACAACCATTGAAAAGAAGACTGGAACCTAGCAAAAAACATCTTCTGCAACTGGAAACATAAAGAGGGAACCACAGCAGGACGGCGGGAGGAGCGTGCTCATGATATAATTGGGCCCCATACACTCTGGGTGGGTGACCCACAAACTGAAGAATAGTTAGGTCGCAGAGGCCCTCCCACAGGAGTGAGAGCTCTAAGCCCCGTGTCAGGTTCCCCAAGCCAGGTTCCGTCATCAGGAAGGGAAGGAGACCCCAGGACATCTGGTTTTGAAGGCCAGTGGGGCTTGGTGCTGGGAGCCCCACTGGACTGGGGGAAACGGAGAGTCCATTGGCTTAGGAAGTGTACACAGAAACTCGTGTGCACCAGGTCCAAGGGCAGAGGCAGTGATTTCATAGGAACCTGGGCCAGGCCTGCCTGCTGGATTTGGAGGGGCTCCTGGGGACGTGGGGGATGGCTGTAGCTCACTGAGGGGATATAAAAGCTGGGGGTGGAATGTTTCAGGGAGTGTTCATCTACATGAGCTTTCCTGGAGGCTGACATCTTGATTGGATCATTAGCACCAAGACTTAGCCACACCCAGCAGCCTCAGGCCAAGCAACAGACAGGGTGGGAACAGACTTCCTAAGTCACAAAGGCCTCTAGACACAGCTCTACCCACCAGAGGTCCAGGACCAAGCCTCACCCAGCAGTGGGCGGGCACTGGCTCCTCCTGCCAGGAAACCTGCATAAGCTTCTAGTCCAGCCTCATCCACCAGGGGCAGATACTAGAAATAAGAAAATAATAATCCCAAAGCCCATGGAAGGAATCCACAAACACATAGAAAGATAGACGATATGAGGCGGCAAAGGAATATCTCCTAGGCCAAGGCACAAGATAAAATCCCAGAAGAAGAAAAAAGTGATGAGGAGATAGGCAATCTGAGAAAGAGTTTAAAGTAATGATGGCATAGACGTTCACAGAACTCAAGAGGAGTATAGATGCACAGAGCGAAGTTTTTAGCAAAGAGTTGGCAAATATAAATACTCAAACAGTTGAAGAATAAAGTTATTGAAATGAGTAACACACTAGAAGGAACCAAGAATAGATTCAATGAGGCAGAAGAATGGATCAATGAGCTAGAAGACAGATTAGTGGAAATCACTACTGCAGAACAGAAAAAAGAAAAAGAATGAAAAGAAATGAGGATAGTTTAAGAGGACTCTGGACAACATAAAACACACTAATACTCTCATTATAGTGGTCCTGTAAAGAGAAGAGAGAGAAAGGGCCTGCGAAAATTTTTGGAGGGATAATCACTGAAAACTTCCCCAACTTGGGAAAGGAAACAGGCACCCAAGTCCAGGAAGCGCAGAGAGTACCACACAGGATCAACCCAAAGAGGAACACGCCAAAGCACATAGTCATCAAATTGACAAAAATTAAGGACAAGGAGAAAATATTTAAATTAGCAAGAGAAAAGCAACAAATAACATACAAGGGAGCTCCCGTAAGATGATCAGCTGATTTCTCAGCAGAAACTCTACAGGCCAAAAGGCAGTGTCACGATATATTTAAAGTGATGAAAGGGGCAAACTTACAACCAAGAATTCTCTATCCAGCAAGGCTCTCACTCAGACTTGATGGAGAAATCAAAAGCTTCATGGATAAACAAAAGCTAAGAGATTTCAGCACCACCAAACCAGCTTTACAGCAAATGTTAAAGGACCTTCTCTAGTCATCAAACCATAAGAAAAGAGAACAAAAAGAAGAAAGAAAGAAGAAAAAAAGGCCTACAAAGTATTGCTTTGGCTGTTCGGGGTCTTTTGTGGTTCCTTGTGAATTTTGAAACTGTTTGTTCTAGTTCTGTGAGGAATGTCGTGGGTATTTTGACGGGAGTTGCATTGGATCGATGGATCGCTTTGGGTGGTGTGGCCATTTTGATAGTGTTGATTCTTCCAGTCCAAGAGTACAAGAAACCTTTCCATTTCTTTGTGTGATTTCAGTCTTCAGAGTTTCAGAGGTAGGTTTATTTCTGGGTACTTTGTTGTTTTTGATGTCATGGAAATGTTTATGCTGGTTATAAAATTCTGGTTTTTGAAGTGAAAAAAAAAGTGAATAAAGGGCCACAAATGGCAAAATATTCTTTGTTCTTATGGGTGAGTTGTATTCCATCACATATATATATATATATATGCTGCATCTTCATTGTCTGTTCAACTATTGATGTGCACTTTGGATGCTTCCATGTATTGGCAATTATAAATAATGTTGCTGTTAATAGCAGGGTGTATGTATCTTTTTGAATTAATTCTTATTTTGTGGTTGGCTTTATTCATTTGATAACTAGGTAAGTTTAAAAAGCTAAAGCTCTAAACGTTCCTAGAAACAATGAATACTACATATATGTAAATTTAAAAATATATGTGCAGTAAAAAAAAAAAAAGAAATGAGCTATCAAGGAAACACATGGAAGAAACTTAAAAAGACATTACTAAATGCAAGAAGCCAGTCTGAAAAGGCTACGAACTGTATGATTCCAGCCAAATGACATTCTAGAAAACGCACAGCTACAGAAACAATAAAAAGATCATGGTTTCTAGGGGTTTGGGGTGAGGGAAGGAGGCAGGAATGAATAGATGGAGCACAAGGGATTTTTAGGGCAATGAAATTATTCTATATGCTGCTATAGTGGTGGCTACACGTCATTATGCATTTGTCAAAGCCCATAGAATGTACAACGTCAGGAGTGAACCCTAATGTAAACTATGGACTTTGGTTGATAATATGTGTCCGTGTTGGTTCATTGATTGTACCAAATATGCCACAGTGATGAGGGATGTTGAGGGTAGGGGAGTATATACGTGTGGGTGGGGAGGGCTGTGTGCGAACTCTGTATTTTCTGCTTGATTCTGCTGTGAACCTGAAACTGCTCTAAAAAATAAAGTCTATTAATTAAAAAAAAAAAAGAATTAACTACCAGTGAAGTTCTTTAAATAGTGTTTGGCAAACAGTAAACACCCAACAAATATTAGCTGTTATTGCTTCAAAATTAGGTTATAGTTTGTGCTATAAGTACTGTAAAATTATTTAAAATCTAACTCGCCAAAGATTCACTGAATTTCACCCGCCTATCCCAAACTTAAGATGGAAGAGGGGAAAAGGAAAATTTTTAAAAAAGCAAGTTTACAAAAAAATAAAAGAAAGAAAGAAAGAAATTAACAGAGCCGACAACAGGTCTGTGAAAAGTGTCCCAAAAAGGGTGTCAGGCAGTGAATAAAGCCATTGTTACTCTGCAGCTTACAATGTTTGTGTTTGTCGGCTTTTCACAATTTGTCATCTTTGTGGTTATTCCGCATCCAAAAGGAATCTTCATCTTTACTCCTAATGTCTGTATGTTTTTTCTTATAAAATTCCTTTTATTTTTCAAAAGCTTTAGGACCTTCCAACACGTGGATCTTCCCTGCCTCCCTCTTATCAATTCTCTTTAATTTGTTACATTTTGACAACTCTTCTGGGGTCTAATACATAGAAGTTCCAAATAAGATTCAACGTCATTTTTCAGTTAATATTGTCTACTTGGACTGTCACATCTAAAAAATATGCAGATATTCAATAATTAGTACTTTTTAAGTCTCTATACGAAAAAATAACACTTAACATGTGGTTTTTATAGGAAAGTGCAGTCAGGCAACTTAAGTAGATTGTCATAGCCTCAAGGCTTCTGTGAATCCCTCGGAGTTCTTATCTGTCTGCCTTCCAAATGAGGCAGAAATTACATTTCTACATTAGAAAATGTTTTTTCCCCAGTGATTTTCAGATATGAAAGAATTGTTAAATGCCATTTTTCCTGAAGGCCTTTATTTTATAATAAGATACTTAAAATAAATGTTTTTTTATAGCCAAAATATCCTCAAGTTTTCTGGGGGAAAAGGGGTGGTGGTGAAATGTGTAATCATTTCCACTTGAACTAGAATTGACTCATTTAGAATAGGTGCACGTGGATTTTGGGCACAGAGGGCAATTTTGTTTGGCATTTCCAATCATCCACAAAAGTGCAGCAAAGGTTTCAGAGAACATCAGCGATGCCCAGTGAAACGGCCTGTGGTGCGACAGAGGACAGCAGCTCCCCCTTTCAAAAAGATGCATTCCGAGGGTCACAGTGATGTTAAGCTTTGAGGGAAGTGAGTGGACCAGAAGGACTTCCCAGCTGCCGTGTAAGATAGCTGTAAAGCCTTGGAAAGCTTTGGGACCTTTGAAACTCCTGCTGAAACCCCAGATGAATCTGCAGCAGGATGACTAGCATCCAGCTGTTTCCAGCTCACCTCTTAGGAGGAAGCCCATCTGGGAAGTGAGAGGCCTCCCACGATGCTTTCCTAATGAAGACACACTTGCATTTCCTGCCCCGAGATTTCCCAAGTGACCCCAGTGTGCTCCACCCCATGCAAGTGTCAACCCGGACCAGATCCCTGAACCTCCTTGGATCTCAGTTTCCTCCTTTGCAGTACAAAGGTTTGCAGCCACATCTCCAACTCCGTTCCCAGCACTGACACAAGTATTCCATGGTCTTTATCTCTTTCTACATCTTATCTTTTAGGCTGTACTTTACCCACGCGTTTCCTCTCGATCATGTTGGGCTCATATGGAGAACTATTAAAATTTCTTGACTAATTTGCATCATGTTTTTAAAATAAAAACAATAATCATCTGGGGCCCTTTGGATGAGAATGACACAGATGTGAAATTTTTAGAGCAGCTCAATGAAACCATCAAGTAGATTCTGTATTGTGTTGTAGGAAAGTATGATGAATGTCCTCCTCTCACCATTGCCAGCTCTATGACTCATTAGGAAAAAAATTCATCCCCATTGACAAAGAAAATGGAAGTTTATTCATGTGCTACATCGCCAATACATTGAGCTTATTTGTATTTATTTGTACTCATCAGGTTATTTTCTGAAATAGATAAAAAGTAGAACATTAGCTGGAAAGTTACAAATAAGAACCACGCACACAATGGTTCAGCTAACAAACCCTGTGAGAAAGGCTAAAAAAGGAATTAGCCCAGCTATGGAAAAGGCTGATATTCAAGACACCTGCTGTGTGTGTAGGCAATCACTGATTTTATTCCTACACCATTTCGTGGATAAGGGCACCGAGGCTTAGAGGTAAAGTAACGGCTGCGAGTCATGCAGTAGTAAGTGACAAAGCCAAACCAGATCTTTCAACTCCAAATCTGGTTATCTTTTTATAAAACAAATTCCAAGGAATTTACCATTTCACGTTGTAAATCGGTCTAGAATTACTCCAGTGGAACAACTGATTCTTCTTCTAAGTGTGGCTCATTATTTGACGCTGTTACTTCTGTTTGTTATTAGTTGTTCAAAAGCAGGAAAGCAGTAGAAGTAAGTAATATTGCCATCAATTCATCTCACACACATTAAAAAAATAGCCGAAGGTGTTGACCCTAGAGAATGTGTTTGAATAATTGGAGAGCTTTAAGGAATTGTATCTCCAGTTTTTTTTAATAGACATTGGAGAGAGAACTTTCTTGATTTCCATGTATATGACTACTTTTTACTTGTGATTGGTGGTTATCACAATGTTATAGTTGCAGAGAGTAAACATAGAAGTTTAGAGGTTTAACAAAATCTAAATGAGCAGTGGACCACTTCGCAGTGCCCAGACTCCAGTAGCACAGATGCCAGCCTTGATGGTGGGATTACCGGTCAGCTACCATGCCATCTTGCTACATCATGGTTTTAGATGGTTGTGATAAAAGGTGTCAGAAAAATGCATAATATGTCATTGGTTACATGCTACTCAAGATTTACCTTCCTTTGCTTTAAAAAGTTTTAGTTTTGAAAAAGATAACAGATAAAACCAATTATCATCTCGGAATCTTTATGTAATATAAACACATATTCACTTGTGCCCAAGAGCTAAGAGATTGTTTGCACTTAGAAACATGTTAAACTGTAGTGAAATTAAGGACAGTGTGATTATCTACTAGTGTGCACTTGTGTTTGTACTTTTTAAAAGGCTCACCTCCTGTGAGCATGTAATTTGGCACAGTGTTTTTGTTCTTTGTAAAGCAATTTTGCAATATGTGCTGGGAGTTTTAGAAATGTTCTTATTTTTTTAAACCAAAACTTTTAACTTCTAGGAGTTTGCCTTAGGGCAAATGTGAAAGATGTCCATCCCTATGTTAGTTAAGGAGTGGGAAATTTTAAATAATCTGAACAAAGTAACATAAGAAAAATGTTTAATAAACTATAATGTATTCAAAGCATGAACTACTTTATAATCAGTAACATGATGTTCAAAATATATATCTACCATTGTGGGGAAAACGTATATTAGCTGAAAATGAGTCATCCAAATTTTTAAAAAATTGATTCTCAGTATAAAATATGAATATGTCCTCTTATGATAACACTGATCAAAATGTATTGCATTTTCCTTTTTGTTTACGTATGTTCCCCATTAGATGACACATAATTTGAGGGCAGGGACTGTGTTTTGTTCAGTATATTTCTCTTACTAAACATAATGTTTGACGTGTTGTAGGCAATGTATAACTTCCTTTAATTGAATAAGAAAGGTGAGAGAAAATGATCTGGTTGTCTTTATATAACAGAATTATAATTTTTCTGTACTTTACATTTTATTTAGTACTTTGTTACTTTTGTGATCAGAACAGAACATTTTAAAAGTAATAGTAAATTTATATATTGGAAAAGAGAAATGCCATCTTTTCTCCAGAACTGCTGGTAGCTTAGATATCATTGTTGAAACGGTTCTTTATAACTTGGCTCTAGTTTAAATAACCCTCTCTTAATGGACCAGCCTACAAGAGCAGATCTGTTGCTTGGCTTCCTTTGAACCCCAAGGTATTCTTCTACAGAGTGAAAGTACCCAACAATGCCATGCTGAATCATTATTAGCTCTGATTTGAGAGACTGAGCCCTGAGATAATGAGTGTTTGGAGTCTGATTCTGTGGATGCTACTCACTCCAGGCTTTGGTTTCATCAAACGATCTCATCTTCATTCGCAAACATTCCTTTTCTCCTAGAATATCTTCTCCAGTGCCCTTGCCAGGTAAATACATTCCTGCCTGAGATGTTAAATCAGTACATCAAACTAACTGCAATGAGTTGAGACCTGATACCTAAAGTGAATACACAATACCTACCTCTAGTCAGAGGTCACTGTGCTGGATGCTTTTAGAATCTTCTAATTATGCTTTCGAGATGTTTGCTGCTGTATCTCGGTTGGAATTTATTTTTAGCAAGAACACAGATGAGGAGAATTAGTGCTACAGAGTTTTCTATTTTGTTGTTGTTGTTGTTTATTTTTTAAAGAAAAATACATGGTCAAATAAAAGCCTCTTGTATGATCAGCAAACAAAACACACCCCACAGATTTATTAACTTCAATCAATAATAGGTTGCAAATGTCCTAATGTAACTGAAATACGTCATCTCTGTTTGGTTGCCAAGAAGATACAGTTTTATTTCCCCAACCATATTCTTCACTCAGAATCCAGAGCTGAAAATCTCTCAACAATTTCAGCAGAGGGATTTTTGATGCAGAAAGATTTGAGCTACAGGAAAATCAAATGTCCCATCTAACAGAGGAGAGTTGCCATTTGCAAACACCATGAAGGTCCAGCTCACCATTGACCTCCCAGTTCATCTTATGCTTCAATTTCCAGGCTCCTATAGAATTTAGAGATGATCTACAGTAACCTATAGGATGCTTCTGTGAAAATTAGAAAAAGGCACATCTGTTGGGCAAATCAATTGAAAGAGAGACTTTCTTGGGTGGACTAAGTAGCACCTTGGGTCACCAGCCCCCTACAGCCCCTTTGCATGTAATCCTTTGTGAAAAATACACAGCTCTGATGGCACCCCTAGGTAAAGGGTGAGTCTCCACCCACTAGTGTGAGGATTACGTGAAACATTGTGTTCTGAAAGGAATGCATCCAAATCTCAACTGTCATGGGTCATACATGTTTAAGAACCTACAGGTGTCTTAGAAATAATTCTTGAATATTTCAGAAAATACCAGTCCTGGTCATGCCAAACCCAGAAAGCATGAGTAACAGCCTATTTTGATGAATTGCCAACACTTCACCTACAAAATGGCAATTTTCCATTCATCCTAAATAGTTCATCCTGTCAGCTGCACCTGGCCATTTTTTGATGTTCTGACTACAAATGCTATTTGTCTCTCATCCTTT
Source organism: Vicugna pacos (assembly GCF_048564905.1). Classification (NCBI taxonomy): domain Eukaryota; kingdom Metazoa; phylum Chordata; class Mammalia; order Artiodactyla; family Camelidae; genus Vicugna; species Vicugna pacos. The sequence goes on from NC_132987.1 coordinate 6,897,548, forward strand.
ACACCTCATGCCTTGATCTTCTTTCTCATATATAAACCAAGCTGGTATCTTAAGTGACTGCCATCTCTGCTGGCCCTGTTAACTCTTGATACTATTGAAAAAAATTTTGATTCAATATTATCATTACTGTCAGCACACTGAGTGGGTGCCAATTTGAGGATGCTATAGCAAGTGAAGGACTTTTTGTAAGTGGACAGTTTGTAGTAGAAGAGTCACCAGCAGCATTTGCTAATTATGCTTAGAAAAATTAAAATTATTAGATTAATTGCTGGATAAATATTTTGCAAAATACTTAGACTTTTTTTGTCAGTTATAATGCTCAGTTTTGATTTAGCTTTTGGTATGGAATAAATGAATTCTTGCCTCCTAATAAGAAAGTTTATTCCATTTATTATTAAAAATGTTAGATAATGGGGGGGGGGGTCAAGATGGCAGGATAGGAAGACCCTGAGCTCATCTCCAAACAAGGATAAAACAAAACTACAACTACATGTGGAATAACTCCCTTGGAAAGGGACCTGAAAACAGAGTCTCCAAAATAAAAGGCAAGAGGACTGCATTGAGACAGGCAGGAGAGGCAGAGATAAGGTCTCATCAAGGAAATAACCACACCCCAGCAGTGTTGATTCACACTGAGAAGGATTAAAAGCTATGGATCTATTCCCTGAAGAGTAAGGAATTCAAACTCCACATCAAGCACCCCAACTCCTAGATCTTGCACAGGAAAGATGAGCCCCCCAATCTCCTGACATTGAAAACCAATAAGAATACATCCAGGAAAGCTCTAATGCTGCAGGGAATGGAAAACTGAGTCTTAAAGGGCTTGGGCACAGACATATTTGATCCAAAAACCATCACAGAAACAGCAGACTGAAAAGCACAAAGACGTAACTGAAGGGAAACCACTTACTAATTTTGAAGCATCTGCTGGAGAGGCTGGAACTAGGTGGGAAGCTCCCTGGGGACTGAAACACTGGTGGAAGCCAGTTTTGCAGTCTCAGGCTGCCTTGCTAATGCTGGCACTGGTGGTCACTGGTTTAGAATTCTCCCTGTAATCTGTGAGCACCAGTGGATGTGCCCTGCTGAGAGCCCTTTCTACCCTTGTGCCTCTGCCAGGACTCACAGCTGGCAGAGCCATATTCCCACCACACCCATGGCTGGGCCCTAATCCTGCCCAGTGTTATGTTGCCGCAGCAGCCCTGACCCCACCACAACAGGAGGCCTCGCACAGCACACATAGGGGACACCCCTGGAGTGCCTGGTTCTGGTGACCAGGTGGAATTGCACTTCTAAGTCCCACTATCTCCTAAAGAAGGCCAATTCTTCAAGCATGGGAGAGACAGCTGATTTACCTACTATGCAGAAACAAACAAGGAGAATTAGGCAAAATAAGGAGACAGAGAAAGATGTTTCAGTTGAAGGAACAAGACAAAACCTCAGAAAAAGAACTAAATGAAACAGATTTAAAAATCTACCTGATAAAGACTCAAAATAATGGTAATATAGATGCTCACTGAATCTGGGAGAAGAATGTATGAACAGTGAGAAGTTCATCAAAGAGAAAATATAAGAAAGTACCAAACAGAAGTTATAATTGTCCTAAAAAAATACACTAGAGGGATTCAAAAGCAGACTGGATGAGGTAGAAGAATAAGTCAGTGAGCTGGAAGACAAAATATTGGCACTCACCCATACAGAGTAGAAAAATGAAAAAAATAAATAACAGTAAAGATATCTTAAGTTACCTTTTGGAATACATCAAGCAGAATGACATTCACATTATAGGGGTCTCAGAAGGAGAAGAGAGAGAGAAAGGGCCAGAAAAATTATTTGACTAAATACTGGCTGAAAACTTCCTTAATCTGGGGAGAGAAACAGACATCCAGGTCCAGGGTGCCCAGAGAGCCCCAAATAAGATGAACCTAAAGACACATACACCAAGACACATTATAATTAAAACAGTAAAAGTTAAAGATAAGGAGAGAATCCTAAAAGCAGCAAGAAGAAAATAATTTGTCACATGGTAAGAATACCTTATAAAACTATCTACAGATTTTTCAGCAGAAACTTTACAGAAGAGAGTGGCATGACATATTCAAAGTGCTGAAAGAAAAAAAATCCAATCAAGATTTCTCTTCCCAACAAAGTTATCATTCAGAATTGAAGGAATGATAGTTTTCCAGACAAGCAAAAGCTAAAGAAGGCCTTCACCACTAAAATGGCCTTACAGGAAATGTTAAAGGGACTTCTAAGGACACTAATTAGTAACCGCCCACAAATCATGAAAGTAAAAATCCTATTGGTAAAGATAAATGTATTGTAAAGGTAGTGATTAGTCACTTACAGAGCTGGTATGAAGTTTAAAGATGAAAGTAGTGAAAATAACTATAATAATTAAGGAATACACAAAAAGATGTACAATGTGACATCAAAACATAAAACATTGAGGGGTTATAGTAAAAATTTAGTTTTATAATGTGCTCAAACTTAAAATATCAACTTAAAATAGACTGTCATGTATATAGGTTGCCATATGTGAACGTCATGGTAACCACAAGGCAAAAGCCTGTCGTAGATACACAGAAGGTAATGAGAAAGGAACTTAACCATCCATAACAGTGAAGAAAACCACTGACACACGAAGGGAAGGAAAATGAGAAGAAGAAAGGGATAGAGAGGAACTACAAAAACAGCCAGAAAACAATTAACATAATGGCGTAGAATACATACCTACCAATAATTACTTTAAATGTAAATGGGATAAATTCACTAATAGAAAGACATAGAGGGGCTGAATAGATTAAAAAAAGAAGAAGAAAGACAAAAACAAGACCCACATATGTGTTGCTTAAAAGAGATTCACTTCAAAAAAAGGACAAAAAAGTGAAGAGATGGGAACAGATATTTTATGCAAATAGAAATGGAAAAAAAAAAAGCTAGAGTAGCTATACTCTTGGCAGACAAAACAGACTTTAAAAGACAAAGAAGATCATTACATAATGATAAAAGGACCAAATCAGCAAAGAGATATAACAAGTACACAGGTATATGCACCCAACTAAGGAAATAAGTGGCAATTTAACATTAACAGACTTAAGGGAGAAGTTGAAAGCAATACAATAATAGTAGGGGATTTTAGCACCCCACTTACATCAATAGATAGATTATCCAGACAGAAATTCATTAAGGAAGCATTGTCTATAAATGATTTAGACCAGGTGAACTTAATAGATATATATAGAACATTCCATTCAAAAGCAGAATACACATTCTCAATTGCACACGGAACATTCTTTAAGATAGATCACATGTGAGGTCACAAAGCAAGTCTCAGTAAATTCAAGAATATTGAAGTTTTATCAAACATCTTCTCTGATGACAATCAAATGAAATTAGAAATCAATCACAAGAAAAAATAAAACAGGAAAATGTAGAGATTAAACAACTGAACAACCAATGGGTCATCTAAGAAATTAAAAGAAATTTCAAAAAACACCTAGACAAATGACAACAGAAATATGGACCTATCAAATATCTATGGGATTTTGTAATTCATAGCAGTAAAAGAGGTTCTCAGAGAAAGTTCAGACCAACATAGGCTGACCTCAAAAACAAGAGAAATCCTAAGTAAACAACCTAAACTTACATAGGTATTATGCTACGTGAAATAAGTGAGATGGAAAAAGACAAATACTGTATGATTTCAGTCATAGGTGGACTTCAAAACCTCAAAAGAAACAAGCAAAATAAAACTAAAACAAACTTACAGATACAGACGTCTGATGATAAGGGAGTTGAAAAGTGGGTGAACGAGGTCAACTGTGTGGTGACGGATGGTAACTCAACTTGCGACGGTGATCAGTTTGTAGTGCATGTAGATGTTGAATTATAGTGCTGTATACCTGAAACATACGTGTAAGATAACAATGAACTCAGAAACTCTGGCACTCACGGTTATGTGTTTTGCTGCTTTATTTACTGTAAGAAAGGAGGCCAGGGAGGGAAAGAAGGGAAGAAGGAAATTAAATATCCATCCTTAGAGAGATAGATCGATAAATGGTGAAATATGCCTACTGTAGCCTAGTCAAAATGAAGCAATTAGATGTAGAGTTATCAGCATGATAGACCTCAAAACAAAATTTACTGGGAGTGGGGGGACAAACTTCAAAGCAACTCATCAAGCATGATACGAATTTTTTTAAATTTTAGAAACACATGAAAGTTTTCTATATGCTGTTTAAATACACAAAATTATGTTGGAAGTGTGAAAACAAAGGGGAGTTGGATACACGCCCACTCCAGGATTGTGTGTGCCTTGGGGGAAGGATGAGAGGGGCCAGCACTAAGAAAAGCATGTTAACAGCATCTCTAACATAAAATTAAAAATTAATACGGAAATATTTTAACATTTATTAATTCTGGAGGATATGTATCTAGGTGTTGGTCACATTACTCTTTAATTTTTATGTTTGAATATTTAATAATAAAAACAATAGAACAATGATCATCTGCATAAGTCTGTTGTAACAGAGCCCCACTCTTCCCGGTATAACAAACATGAGAATCTTTTAATAATAGTATAAGAGTGGCCCCATAGATTCTCTAGAGGGATTTTGACTTCCATCTCTCTCCAGTACCAGTAATAACCAGTGTGGAATGCCAAGGCCACTGGGGCTTCATAGAAGTTGCTGATGTCTCTGAATTATTCGAGAAGTCTTCCTTTGTGTGGGGTTGGGTCTGTGAAACTTTTTGGTTAAAAACAACAAGAAAGGTGTGGATAAATCACAGACTCTCTGTTCTCTTCTTCTCTCACCCTTAACTTACTCCCCTCTCCAATCTGTTAATACATTTACGATGAATTACTCTAGTGCCCTTTGCGGGGGAGGCAGGTGGACAGGAAAGCACTGCTGTGTGTGCTGTGTGTTTGCACCTGTTGAAGGTGAGGTAAGAGGGCACTGGTTACAATCCGGTATGTAAGAGAGACAGGGAAACGGAGACGGGAGGAAATGACCTGATTTGTGACTCTTAAACTGTTTTAGAAAAACGCTCGAAATTTTTTCTCTACTGTCATACCACTCTTCATTCTGACGCCAACAATGTGTGGGTTTTCCGACTCATCAAGCAATTCTGAGACACCACCTGGGGGTCCAATGTAACATCAGAGCCCACAGGTTAAGGGCTTAGTTCACAAGACTGCCCCCGCTTTCCCACTTCAGATGCCAATCCCAAGTCCTGGCTGTCACCTGTGCTTTTGACTCATTTGCCATCAATCAGAGGTTCCTACTACCTGCTCCTTGGGTTCAATTGATTTGCTAGAGCCAGTCACAGAACTCTAGAAAACATTTGACATGCTGGATTATCCATTTATTATAAAAGATGTAACTTAGGAATAGCAAGAGGGAAAAGATGCATAGGGCCAGGTATGGGGAAAGGGCGCAGAGCCCCCGGGCTCTCCTGGTGTGCCACGCCCAGCACCTCCATGTGTTCACCAAGCCCAGATGGCTTTCAGCCCTGTCCTGTTGGGTTTTTATTGGAGGCCTCATTGTGTAGGAATGATTGAAAAATCACCTACAATTGGTGACTCATTCAATCTCCAGCTCTTCTCCCCAACCTGGAGGTGGTGGTGGAGCTGAAAGTCACAACCTTTTTTTTTTTTAATTGAAATATAGTCAGTTTACAATGTTGTGTCAATTTTTGGTGTACAGCACAATACGTCAGTCATATAGGAGCATACATATATTCATTTTTCATATTTTTTCACTGTAAGTTATTACAAGATATTAAATACAGTTCTGTGTGCTATATAGTGTAAACATGTGTATCTCTTCTATGTGTATTAGTATCTGCAAATCTTAATTTATCCCTTCCCACCCTCTTCCCCCCAGGTATTCATACATTTGTTTTCTATGTCTGTGAGTCTGTTTCTGTTTTGTAAATAAGTTTGTTTGTCTTTTTTTTTTTTTTTAGATTTCACATATAAATGATATCATATAGTATTTTTCCTTCTCTTTCTGGCTTACTTCACTTAGAATGACATTCTCCCGGTCCATCCATATTGCTGCAAATGGCGTTATTTTATTATTTTTATGGCTGAGTTGTAAACTTCTAATCAGACGGTTGATGCCACTGGTAACTGTCCCCATCCTTAGAGGCTTCCCCAAAGTAACCTCATGAACAAACTTGGTTGTGGTTGAAAGGAGTGTGTCATAAATAGCAAGGTTCTTCTCTCACCCTTATCACTCCGGAGCTATGTCACTTTGGAGCTGTTTGAGGATGAAAGACCAAATATTATAACAGAAGCTTATCCCATTGCTTAGGAGATTACAAGAGTTTTAGGAGCTCTGTTCCAGGAAGACCAAACACATTTATTAATACCACATATGGAATTAGATAAAACTATTATACTCTAACCATTTTAGAGGCCCATTTCTTATAATCCAACAAAGGAAGACATGGTGTAACTTTGAGATGAGGCAGTGCATAAAATCGTTTACCCAAATTGCAACCTTATAATGGCATAGTCTCCATTAGTAGGTGTTCATATAGAGCATGACTAAGTGGAGGTACCTAAGGCAAGGGGGAAAAAAGGTAGAGTGAGTTTTAAATATAGAAATTATTCACTTTTTTATAACACAGTCAATTGCAATATCCTGTGCTATGCATATATCATGCAAAAAAATTTTATTACAATTGATTTTAAAAATCAATTGGCTTTCGGGTGATGGAAATGTTTTGGAACTAGGTAGAAGTGGTGTTTGCACAACATGGTGAGTGTACTGAATGCCACTGAATTGTTCAGTTTAAAATGGTTAATTCCTAGATAAAATAAATAAATAAAAATTTAATTTTTTTAACATTTTATATTGATTTATAATCATTTTACAATGTTGTGTCAAATTCCAGTGTTCAGCACAATTTTTCAGTCATTCATGGACATATACACACTCATTGTCACATTTTTTCTCTGTGATTTATCATAACATTTTGTGTATATTTCCCTGTGCTATACAGTGTAATCTTGTTTATCTATTCTACAATTTTGAAATCCCAGTCTATCCCTTCCCACCCTCTACCCCCCTGGTAACCACAAGTCTGTATTCTCTGTCCATGAGTCTATTTCTGTCCTGTATTTATGCTTTGTTTTTGTTTGTTTGTTTGTTTTTGTTTTTGTTTTTTAGATTCCACATATGAGCGATCTCATATGGTATTTTTCTTTCTCTTTCTGGCTTACTTCACTTAGAATGACATTCTCTAGGAGCATCCATGTTGCTGCAAATGGCATTATGTTGTCGGGTTTTATGGCTGAGTAGTATTCCATTGTATAAATATACCACATCTTCTTTATCCAGTCACCTGTTGATGGACATTTAGGCTGTTTCCATGTTTTGGCTATTGTAAATAGTGCTGCTATGAACATTGGGGTGCAGGTGTCATCCTGAAGTAGATTTCCTTCTGGTTACAAGCCCAGGAGTGGGGTTCCTGGGTCATATGGTAAGTCTATTGAGAAAGGAAAATGGAGAAATTACAACAAACAAAATAAAATTTTTTAAAAATAAAAATTAAATTTAAAAAAATCTGTTGGCTTTCAAATCCAGCTGAACTTGACTTTATTGTTCTCCTTTGACTAATTGTAATTCCTTTGGAAATCACTTAACTTACTTATATTTCAGTATTTTTATCTGTATTATAGACTGATAGGAGGTTATAGGATATAAATGTATCATTCATGGTTAAGTTAAATAACACATGTTAATGAAGGAAAGAGCTGTAAAGGATTTTTTTCATTTGTTTCTATAATTAATTTTATAAATCTCCTGGAAATCTCATTTGATGAGAGGTCATACGTCCAGTGCACACGGCCCAATACCCAGGCTCATGACTTGATGAGCTGAATGCAGCCTGGATTTCAGTCCCACACAGTCCTCAATCAGGCAGACTCTTTCAGGACGTGACCTGTTCAGTTGCACGTGGCAACCCTGGTTCTTCTCTCCAAAAGCCCATGATGGCTTGTAAAACCCTGCCCTTGACATCAGCACAAAGACCCCACTCGAGTATTAGAGAGTAAGTGACCATGGTAAGCACGTGCTTACCATTGTATAGCAGTGCCTTCCTTGATTTTAGTGATTTACATGAATCTGTGCAGAAGCAAATATCAGTCACTAATTAGCGTCACAGAATGCGGGTGATGAGGACCCCGTACTTTCCAGACTGAGCTTGGTGGGAATGCAAACAGCAACACTGAGAAATCTGTGCAATTAGCATAACAGCTCTGAGAGATCGAAGTGCATAGGCCAGTGTGGAACTCAAAACAGGACCAAGATGTTATGTAACTGCGGGGCCTGTGTGTGTGTGTGTGCACGCGCACGTGTGTATCCTCCATTTCAAAACAATTTAAATCCAAATAATATCTCTATTGCTTAGGAAAAATGTGATTAAAGAGTCCATTCTGAGACTTGGTTGAGGGCTACATACATACATATATAACAACTTATAATTTATATATATATATATATATGTATGTATATATCCTAAAATTTTATGATGAGAAATGTAGCACTTTGATTTGAATACTTTATTTCTATATTTAAAAGAAAAGATCTCTAGAATTCAGGGCTTGGTTGGAGGAAACCCTTTAAGAAAGCCTGGCAAGATTATTTCTTAGATTTTTTGTTAATGGTCTTAGGCTAAGTTTCTAGGCTCGTTGGAGCCCCCTTCCTGTTGTATCTGTGTGTCAGTCATCCGTCTCAGTCTGAGTACTCTTGGTGATAGGAAGCTCACTGCACTTGGGGTAGCTGGTGATCTTTGGGGCAGCCCTAGCTATTAGCTACAATTATATTCATACTGAGATGAAATCTCTTTTTTTTATAATGTGTATCCATGGACCTTGCTTCTGCTTCCTGGACAAACTGAGAGCAAGATTGCTCTCTCATCTCCTTGGCAATGCTGCAAATATGTGAAGTGGTACAATTGTGCTGTCTCTAGACTGAGAAGACAGTGACTGGAAACCATAAAACAAATTGAAAAAGGAGGGGAAAAAGCCCCAGAGAAGTAGAGATTACTCCAAGTCTTTGTTTTTGCAGACATTAGCACCCCTTTCTGAGAATTTCTTAATTGTGAAAAATAGCAACTCTTTTGTGATTATATAACCACATGCTGAGCAAATGCGTCTTGCTTTCCAATTATGGATGAATAACGCAAATGAGGAAGAGCCTTTACAAGGGCAGAGAAACCAATTACCTAACCTCCTCGTCTCTAAAATTCTAGTTAATATAAAACAGAGCAAAAAATAGTGTTCAGGGTGACGCTACTTTATAGCATACATTTATATCATAAGAGACACATCTTAGGCCTTTCCTTCAATGGACTTTTGTTGGAAATTATGGAATTTGATACAGATATTTAAGGTCATTTGTTATCAAAAAGTATCTAAGCAGTAGATGGGAGCAGGGTATCTTAGTCTTTTTTTTTTTTATTCCAGAAGATGTATTCCAAAATATTAACTTTAATTTTTATTATCACCAAAAACTTTTAAGGAGCAGATCTAGAAATTCCCCCCCCCAAATGTATGTAATTATCAGAATGGAGGATTAGCTAATTAACTTTTGCTACGATGGGTATTATGTCTCCATTCAAATTATAGTTATTAAAACAGGAATGATTGGGGAAATAGTCATGATAACGTATGTTTCAGTCAGGAATCGTTTTAGCTTCAAATATAAGAAAACCCAAATATCAGAGGTTTGAACAAATTGGACTTCATTTTTCCTACTTGATAAAAGGTTTGGCAATATAGTTTGTGCTGGACTGTTCTTCAGTCAAAAGAGAGTGGCTGAATGGATTAAAAAGATAAGACCCACCTACATGCTCCCTAAAAGAGACTCATTTTAGATGTAAGGACACACAGACTGAAAGTAAAGGGATGGAAAAGTTATTCCAGGCAAATGGAAACCGAAAGAAAGCTGGGACAACTATCAGCTTATATCAGACAAAATAGACTTTACAAAAAGAGTATAATGACAGACAAAGGTAGGCATTTCATTGTGATAAAGGGGTCAGTCCAACAAGAGAATATAACATTTGCAAATATTTATGCACCCAACATAAAAGCACCTATGTATATAATGCAAATGTTAACAGACCTAAATGGAGAAATAGACAGCAATGCAATAATTCTAGGGGACTTTAATATCCCTTTTACATTGATAGATGGATCATCCAGCTGAAAATCAATAAGGAAACATCCACCTTAAATAACATGTTAGATCAAATGGACCAACGTAAACACATAAACAGAACATTCCATCCGAAAAAAAAAAATAGAATATACGTTCTTCCCAAGTGCACATGGAACATTTTCTAGGACAGATCACATGTTAGGCCACAAAGTCGATTTTAAAATAAATTCAGGACTGAAATCATATCAAGCATCTTTTCTGACCACAGTGGTATGAAACTAGTAACTAATTACATGAAGAAAACTGGAAAATTCACAAATACATGGATATTAAAGAGTATGCTTATGAATAACCAATGGGTCAAAGAAGAGATCAAGACAAATTTAAAAACACCTTGAGACAAATGGAAATGGAAATATACCGATATTTGTGAGATGCAACAAAGGCAGTTCTAAAAGGGAAGTTCATAGCAATAAATGCCTATTTCATGAAACAAGAAAAATCTCAAATAACCTAACTTAACACCTCTAGGAACTAAGAAAAAGAACAAATGAAGCCCAAAGTTAGTAGAAGGAAGGACATAACAATTATCAGAGCACAAATAAATGAAACCAAAAAGGAGATTCTTAAAACTAAGAACTGACTATTTGAAAAGACAGCCTAAATTGACATGTCTTTAGCCAGACCTACCAAGAAAGAGAGAGACAACTTAAATAAATAATATCAGAAATGAAAGAGGAGATGTTACATGTGATACCACAGAAATACAGAGGAGAATGGGAGACTGCTATGAACAGTCATATGGCAGCAAACTGGACAACCTGAGAGAAATGGATAAATTCCTAGAAACATCCAGCCTACCAAGACTGAATCATTATGGAACAGAATGATGACTAGTAAGCAGATTGAATTGATAATCAAAAACCTCTCCAAGAACAAAAGTCCAGGACCAGAACTCTTCACTGATGAAATCTACCAAACATTCAAAGAAGAGTTAATACCAGCCCTTCTCAAACTCTTCCAAAAAACAGAAGAGAAAGGAACTCTTCCAGATTCATTTCATAAGGCCAGTGTTCCCCTGATACCAGAACCAGAGAAGGATGCCACAAGTAGAGAAAAATCACAGGCCAATATCCTTGATGCATTTACATGTAGAAGTTGTCAACAAAATATTAGCAAGTGTTCATCAACTGATGAATCAGTATAGAAGATGTGGTATATATACACAGTGGAAGACTACTCAGCCATAAAAAAGAATGAAATGTTGTCATTTGTAACAACATGGATGGACTTGGAGGGGATTATGCTAAGTGAAGTAAGTCAGACAGAGAAAGACAAATACTGCATGATATCACTTGTATGTGGAATCTAAAAAATACAACAAACTAATGAATACAACAAAAAAGAAGCAGACTCACAGAGATAGAGAACAAACTAGTGGTTACCAGTGGGAAGAGGGAAGGGGTAATATAGGGGTAGAGGACTCAGAGGGACAAACAGTTATGTGTAAAATAAGCTGCAAGGATATATTATGCAACAAACAGAACGTAGCTAATATTTTATAATAACTACAAATGGAGTATAACCTTTAAAAACTGTAACTCACTATATTGTACACCTGTAACATGAAATATTGTACATCAACTACTAATTAAATTCTTTAAAATGGAAATCAGTACATACCTATTAAAAATTACTTCCAGTATAAATACTGACATTAGTTCTGCTATTCTAAGATGTCATAAAAATTCCAGGATTATTCCATCCTTTAGTTCTGCCATATTCAAACATGCCACCTCAGGGTCACAGAATGACTGCCATAGCTCTAGACACCACAACTAAATCCCAAGGTAGGAATGAGGGGAAAGAGAAGGTAGAAGGGCACAATGGCCTGGATGGTGAGAGCATTTGTTTCCTCATATCTCTCTTTTAACAAAAACTAAAATATCTTCCTGGAAACCTATAAACTGATCCAAATATCTAATTGAACAGATCTTATTAACCTGGCCACACAATTACAAGTGAAAAAAAAATCAGTTTCACAATTACATGATTACTTATGAATGATTTAAAATAAAAAGTTTAAAAAACTAGTTTAAAATTATTACCAGTAGCTGAGAAACTTAGAATAATGGGAAATATTTTTATTTCTTCTCTGGTTTCCTAAGGCTTTGTCATATGGCTACATTAATTGGATAATGAAAGCATGCATTTATAATAAAAGTAAGTTCATTTGAACTCATAGTAATTAGACTCTTGCCTCAAAGACTCATTGACTGATCTAGAACCTTCTCTTACCACCCATCCCATACATCTATACCTTCCCAAAGCAGGGAAGGGCGCGGGGAAGCCATGTGGTAACTTTATGGTCATTCTTTTAACTACAGCGCCTGTGGTGTCACCACCCACATCTCTCCTAGTGTCCTCTGACTCAGAATATGATTATATTGATTTAAAAATAAATCCTGCAAATCACATTTACAATATGAAATATACTTAGTATTGACCTGGAAACGTGATATGTTTCGTCTGGTTTCATGACCTCCTTGGTGCTCCTCCTAATTTACTGGCCACTCTCATCTGATGCCTTCTACCTGATTTTTCCAGCCTCTTAAGTCTCCGGGACTCAGCCCTCAGACTTCATCTTTGCTCTGGTTAAACTCACTCCCTCAATGATCTAATTCCGTTAAGTCTTCATTTTCATCTTCAGCATAGATGTTGTATTTAAACTTCAGACTCGTTTATTCGACTACCTACTTGACTTCTCTTCTTGGATGCTTAATAAGCTTCTGAAACATTGTATAAATACCAATCTCTTGAAACACCTCAAATCTGCAGAGTTGTTTTTTTTTTTATCTCATAAAATGCACCTCTCCCCTTCTAGTCTAACACAGTCATTGGCATCATTCTTTGATTCCTTTTTTCTCTCCTGCTGTGATCAAATCCATTGGCAAACCCCTTCAGCCTCTCCTTCTGATGATGATGCCTCAGATCTGACCATTTCCCATCACCTCCATTGCTACCATCCTGGTCCAGATCACCTCCTTTGTAAGTGGACTATTAGGATAGCCTCTAACTGGTCTAACCAGGATGGCTCCTACCTGCTATTCTAAACAAAACAGCCAGTGTGGACCTTTCATTGCAGACTCGAAACCCCCCCAGGATCATATCATTGCTCTCAGAGTAAAACCTCGAGTCCTTACCAGGCTTACCATCCTTGAATGATCTGGAGGGCTCCCCCACACCACCTCTGTGACCTCATCTCCACCAAAGTTCCCTTTGGTCACTGTGTTCCAGCCCCACTGGCTGTCCCTGCTCTTCCACAAGCACACTCAGCAGGCTCCCACCTCAGTGCCTTTGAACTTGTTCTTGCCTCTGCCTGGAGATGCAGTTGACCTGTGAGCAACAGAGGGGTTAGAGGTACCAACTCTCCGGCAGTAGAAAAACCTCATATAACTTTTAAGTAGGTCCTCTGTACCTGCAGGTTCCGCATCTCTGGATTCATCCAACCTCAGATCACACAGTACCATAGTACCTATTTACTGAAAAATAATTCATGTATAAGTGGACCTGCACATCCAAACCCATGTTGTTCAAGGGTCGCCAGTACTTTCTATGCGTATCTGCATGGGTCACTCCTCATTTCCCTTGGGTCTTTCCTCAAATGTTACTTTATCAGAGAAGATTTTCCCGATAATGCTAATTTAAATTACACTTTACTCTTAGAGCATTTGTCACTATCTGAATCACATCTCTTTCTTTCCTTCCTTCCTTTCTTCTTTCCTCGCTCCCTTCCTTCCTTCCATTTGCGGAATGAGTGATGAATCTATCTGTATAATTAGAATACAATACAAATTAGTTTCCTGAATAAAAAACCTTTCTACAATTTTTAACTGATCTGAGTGTTGAGTCCCAGAGAGAGAAATACTGGAAATGATACCTGTGGAAATATTAAAGTTATAATTTATGCAGCAGCATTTTTAAATTCTAAGCATTACGTTAGGTGTTTCATGTGAAGGAATAATCACCTCCTGTCTTACAAGAGGAAGACACCACAGTTCAGAGAAGTTAGCCACCTTGCCCTCTTCTCCAGGTAAAAAGAGACAGAATCTGGCTGTGGTTGGAAACGTGTGCTGCCATCTCTCACGCCAACCCTGTCCCAAATCTGCAGAAGTACTTTAGAGTTTGAGACATTCCATGTTGTTTGAAGATGCTCCTTCTGCCTCTAATATTCAAGCTCTTTTTCCTTCTATCTTTTGTCCTTTTTCTCTTCCTCTTTCCTTCCTTCCTCCCTTCCTCTCTTAAAATTGTATGCAGTGCCTTTACATCATTCATTGCAGTCATTAAGTTCTAGTCACTTTTTAATAACTCCCTGAATTACCGTGTGTCTGAGCTGGAAAGAACCTTGGAAATCATGTAATCAACTCCCTCAGTTTCCATGTAAGACGAGTAAGACCCAGCGAAGGCAGGTGGCTTGGCCACGATCACACAGCTTATCATTCAGAGAGCCAGAACCCAATTCTAAGCGATCTGCTATGTAGACCAGTGTTCATCCCAATTATAAAATGTTCACCAGATATGTTTTATTTCATATTTATACCTTCTCATGACTTAGGTCTAAAAGATGTTCAACCTGAAATTTAATCATCAACAGAAATGAGCTTTCTCTAGATTGCAGGTTAGTGGCTACCGTGGTGCTCCGTCAACATAACTGAGACATACTGACTGCATTCACTCAGGAGAATGGGAAAATGTGTGTGTGTGTGTGTGAGATAATATTTAGTTAGAAAAAAACACCCCCCCATAGTGTGCTTGGTGATGGGGTATACAGTGACAGACCATTTGCTGATAGAATTCAGCATTTGTTGACAGTTCCGTGTACAGGGGGCTTGGGTGTGAGTGGTTAACGGATCGTAAATTAACATGTTGAAATGTCATTACAAATTGCAATACTCAGTCTTAAGCGGAAAAAAGAGGCTATCATGATAGAAAAAAACGGGGGAGGGTGGTGACTTACTTAGATAACACAGTCAGGGAAGGACCCTCTGGAAAGTGGACATTTGGTATGAGACCTGAAAGATAAAACCCAGGGAGAAGAAACTGCACAGACAAAACCTTGGGGATGAAAAGACCCGGGAAGAAGCCATTCTTCAGTATCAGGTGCCAGGAAGGGAGCAAGTGAAATCTTAGTCAAGGTACCACAGGCCATGGTAGAGGCATTTGAGTTTCATTCCAGTTGCGCTGGAAAGCCTTTAAAGAATTTAAAACAGGACAGTGATAGACATGGGCTTCTTTGCAAAGATTGTCCCAGGTCATAAGACCAAGGGCAGCGGTTAAGCCCACATGTGAGCTGGTTTAGTGGCTTCACAGTCCCAGCGCTGGTCTCGCTGGTTGGTGAAAGGGTGAGGGCCCCACCACTACGTATTTGTGCAACCACAAGATGAGATATGGCAAGGAGGGCTTGAAGGATTATGGATGGGGCATCAGGTTAGATACTGACCTGTGTAATCGTCCCCAGACTTTGAGCTTCTGAGCTTATTATGAAAAGTCTCTTTAGGATGGTAAGAAATCATAAAAATCAAAGGAGTTAGTATTTAGAACAGAATTCTCCCAAACCTTACGGATTGAATATATACTCATCTACCCCATTCCCACCTTGGGGCCGAGGTGTATAATCTGAACCTCCTTCTGTTGGGGCAGAGGTCTCAATTTGGGGGAGGGGAAGTATATCATCTAGTGATTTTGTTTAAAATGAAGGTCCAAGGGCTCCCATCCCTGAGATTGTAATTTTCATCAACCTGGGGTGAGCCCTGAGACACTGCAGCCTTAATAAGCAACCAGGGAGATTGCAGTGGACGAAGTGGATGGGGGCTGCTCTCTGGGGAACAGTGGGCCTGGTGATGTCCCTGTGCAGATCCCAGCTCTCCTTCCCGTCTTGTCATCCACTGAGATCAGGAATACAGTGGCTCTGAGGATATTTTAACTTACATCGTTAGGTTATTCAGCCGTTCTGAGCCAAAGCCCCTTCATCTACAATCACAGCATCAGATGCTCTTGTGAGAGCTGGAATGCAAAATGCTGCCCTCCACCCCTGGCATGTCATAGCTGCTTAATAAAAACACCTATCACCTGCTTTATTTCTGTCTCATTTACTTGGCTGCCTCCTTCCTAGGCATCTCAGGTTCCTAATGCGGACTCAGCACTCGCCTGTGTTGGCTTGTTTCTCCATTATTACCTCCTTCTTTTCCCCTGGTCTCCATCTCTAGCACAAATTCCCAGAGACCTGCAGATATCACCTTAATTAAAGTTTTGCACGCTCTCTGCATTATTCCAGAGACACTATAGTACAAACACGAAGATTACAGCCGTGGACTATCTGTAGCCATCAAATTAGTTTGCTCTTGTGTTTCCTGCTACCGAATTCACAATTCTTTCTTGTAAAAGCACTCATCTTTCCTGTTTAATCTAACGTGAGGACTGTGAAGCAGAGCACACTGTGCAGGGGACAGATGAGGTTCTGGAAAACGCTACCCAAATCATGAGAAACATTTGAATGGCATTAGCTTCCACAGAATACAAACAGAGCTTGACCAGAGAGGGGAAAGTCTCTGGGGCACTGGGCACACTAATTTGTCTCTGCTAAATTAATCCCCCTGCCTTTTTTTTTTTTTTGTTCAAATCTTCATATATGTTTGAAGTTAAAAGCCTGTTCTACTTGGTGTGAAATTAAAAGGTAATAGTCTCTGAATTAAACATAATTGCAAGCAAACTCTAGGTTGTGCTGGAGGAGAATCGGGGGAGAAGTTAAATGAAATATTCTGGGAATCTGGGTATTCATAGAATACGGCTGGTTTCATTTGCGAGGTTCCATTTAATCTGCCTTTCAGTGGCTCAGTACGATGCCAAAAGAAATAACTATGTCTTTTAGAACAAAAATACTGTCTTACGGTCTTACTTTGTCTTTAAATAAACCCCTAAGAAAAGTTTTACTGAGGTGTAAAATTTAAACCACAGTTAGCTACATATTTGGTCATTTTTTTAAGAGAATAAAATTACACTGAAGAAGAAAGGTGCTTCCCCCTCCCCCAGTCCCCCAAAAAAGAGAATTGTGCGAGGAAATCCAGGCCCCACGATTACCAAGGAGCTCACCCCTCCCTTGTCAGTTTCCACCTCTCTCTCTCCCCTTTACAGTTCTTCTGAGTCAGGGGAGCTGGGATTTTTATATCATCCGATTGTGTATATTTGAAAAGGGAGAAAGTATAGCAAACATTGTGCTCTCTCCTCCCCTGTTCTTTGCAAAAGCAAGAAAAAAACTTGACCCTTGCAGGAAGCTCACCTACGGTTCATATTTGATTTGAAGAAGGAGAGGTTGGAAGGGACAGAAATCATAAAAATGAAAATGTGGGGAGAATGGATATACAAATGCAGAGGTGTTTACATCATACCGAGTTCTTGTCTCTAGGTGCTGTTCAGAACAGGGGAGCCAGCCTTCACTTGGGTAGCGGCTAAAATGCAGCATCCTGGGTTAGAAAATTTCACAGTAGCCCCTTAATGACCCCAAAAGAGTCCCTAATGATTCCAAAATGCTGAACACATGTGCACACAGTAGTCTTCTCTACTGAGTGAAAGTGCCTCATAATGTCCTCATTGCATATTTTGGAGAAAGGGCTTTGTTTAGCATTATTTAGCTTTCTGTTTTCGCCTAATTGGCTTCTTAATATAAAACAAAAGTTCCTATTTCTGCTTACCAAAGACTGTACTAAAAGGAACATGTCAGGTTGAAAACTATGAGCATGACATGGACTGTTCAGAGTGGTTTTGATTTTATTTTTAAAGCAAAGGTGCTAGTTCTCAGTGATTTCCTGTTAAACAATAAAACAATAGATTCAGCTTTTAAAAATGCCCTCATCTGGTGTGCTTTAATGGAGATGAGTAGGTTACAAGTGTATTTCATTCATTTGCTTAATACATATCTGTTGAGCACCTACTATGTGCCGAGCACTGTTCTAGAAGTTGTGATTCTGTTAATGAACACAACAAACCAAGCCCCCTGCCCCTGTCCCTGGGAGGACACATCCCATGGCAGAGTACAGATAACACTACTAATTTTTAAGAAATTAAACAGGCTGTGTGAAAGACCATTTTTGCCTAAGAGACTTAATCTTATATGCCAAGAGCCAAAGAAGACTGGGGCACAGTTTCATATTATTTCAAACATATTTGTAGAGAATCAATTGTGGGTTCAAAATATCAAACATATTTTATTGTTATTGCCTTTGAGATTTTCTGGTTTCTCTCCCATTTGTTTAATTTTTGATGAATCCTATCCTCCTGTCTTAATGAAAAATCATTCTCTTTAGAAATTAAACTCATTTACTGAATTCTAAGAGACAATACACCTGAAAGGAAATAGTACAGCTCACTGTTGACGTGCACACAGCTGAAGAATGGAATTTGCAAAATTTGCTAATACCAAATTAGAATGAAGAGTATACTAAACTTGCTTAAAATGTATTTGTCTTAATGAGCTTTTTTTTTAATTTACATTTTTTACTGAAGTGTAGTTGATTTACAATGTTGTGTTAGTTTCAGATGTACAGAAAAGTGATTCAGTTATATGTATTTTTTTTATTCTTTTTCAGATTCTTTTCCATTATAGGTTACTACAAGATATTGAATATAGTTCCCTGTGCTGTACAGTAGGTCCTTGTTGTTTATCTATTTTATATATAGCAGTTTCTATCTATTAATCCCAAACTCCTCTAATTTATTCCCTCCTCCATTGTCTTAATGAGCTTTTATCTTTGTTGATTGGAATTTTAAACATTTATTCATCTGGGTTCTTTTTACTTCATCAAGATTACTATCCGTTTTTAAAATTTTTTTAACTGAAGTATAGTTGATTTATAATGTTGTGTAAGTTTCTGGTGTACAGCATACCAAGTTATTTTTATTTAGCCATTCAGGTGAATGGTTAAATACCTTCTAAGATGTTTTTGAATAAATAATTACATGCATTTGGTACACAATTCAAATTCAAAAAAAGGGCTTATAATGAAAATCAGTCTCCTTTCCTTTTTTGTCCTCAGCCACACAGATGCCCTCCCTTGGTCATTTCCTGTGGCTAGGTTCTTCCAGATCTTTCCAGTGATGTTCTAAAGGAGCTTATCAAATGTGCATGTAAATCTTATTAAAATAAAAATTCTCATTCGGGGGTCTGCCCTGAGGCTTAAGACTGTCTATTTCTAAGAAGTTCCCGGTGAGGAGGATGTTGCTAGCCTCAGTGGCAAGGTGGTAAAGCCCGTCTGTTTCAATGTGTCTCTGTGTTTACTTGATACTGGACTTGAGAGCAAGATATTCTTTTTTTTCTTTTTAATTTTCGAATATTCTGAGGGTTGATGGATTTTAGTTAGTTATTTATTTATTTAATTGAAATATAGTCAGTTTACAATGTTGTGTCAATTTCTGGTGTACAGCACAATTCTTCAGTCATATATGAATATACATATATATGTTTTCATATTCTTTTCCACCGTAAGCTACTACAAGATATTGAGTATAGTTCCCTGTGCTCTACAGTATAAACTTGTTTATCTATTTTACATATGGCTGTCAGTATTTGCAAATCTCAAACTCCCAATTTATCACCTCCCACTCTGTTTCCCCCCTTGGTAACCATAAGTTTATTCTCTATGCCTATGAGTCTGTTTCTGTTTTGTAAATAAGTTAGTCTTTTTATTTTTTAGATTGCATATATAAATGATATCATGTGTTATTTTTCCTTCTCTTTCTGGCTTACTTCACTTAGAATGACGATCTCCAGGTCCATCCATGTTGCTGCAAATGGCATTATTTTATTCTTTTTTATGGCTGAGTAATATTCCATTGTGTAAATATACCACAGCTTCTTTATCCAGTCATCTGTCAGTGGACATTTAGGTTGTTTCCATGTCTTGGCTGTTGTATATAGTGAAGAGCAAGATATTATCATACTATTTCCTGCTGTCTACTACGACTTTAGCACTAGGCTTCCAGCTTGGACTTTTGCTTTGTTACAGAGTTCTCTTCTAATCTTTGCCTGAAGTGATCGTTTATACAGTATTTTAAAAATCAAACCATAAATGAATGACGAAAGCCAGCAATATGACCATTTGAAGTGTGCTACTAGATGATATGTAAATTGTACTGACGGTAAGAATCCCTCTTTGCAAATTTTTCATCTGCGTCTTAAAATGAGGTTAGAAAAGTCCTCAATTCCAAGCAGCCTTCTAAATTTTGGCAGAGGGCAGACTGAGAACTTTAGCTTGTGGCCAGCACCATTAATCAAATAAAGATGCCACCGTGCTTGGAAATGATACAGTTAAGCTCCCTGAAATCAATATAAAGTGCAAAGATCTTTTAAATATTTAAGAGTCTTAGATATTCATACTCTACGTGCCTGGGTAAAGCAGTCTCTGAAGGGGCTGTGACTGACAGCACGAGGGGTGTTACAGATGTTGTCTTTGCTGGGCCTGTATGTAAATGCACTTCATAAAGCTTGGGGGCAACTCATTAAAAGAAAATGAAAGTTTCATGTTTGTTTCTTCCCCTCTGCAAGGAAATGAAGGCTGCAAGATTCAAATGTGCCCATCTGTGTTTTCGGCAGAGTTTGTTCCTTTGAGCGCTTGCTTGCACAACACAGGATTTGGTAAAAGAACCGAGGTCAGAGGCACTTGTCAGAAGTAAAGATTTGGACCATCCAAGTCTCAATGTCTGTGTTTTTTGGCAGAAAGAGCCAGAGGGAAACAGGCTTCTCTTTGATGCTAAGTTGGTATTGGTCAGTGTTTCCATTGGTGGCTGGCTCCTGGGGTCTGCCCCATGGGGAGTTCTTAGACTGGGTGCTGAGATGGCTGTCTTTAGGTACTGGGGGTGGTGGGGAGGAGTGATTGCATCTGCCCCAGTTCTCTTGAGCGTGCATTGTTCTACCTCCAGGCCTGTTCTCTAACCTAGGCGATGTAGAGGTGTACTAAATGGTGTGCACAGGGTCATAGAACACAAACAGTCTATCTTCCTGAAATTTCAATTGAATTAAAAACTTCACAGGTCCATGTTAAAACAAAATAAAAACACCCAAAGGAGCATAAGTATGCAGCCAGCGCAGTAGAAGGCAAAATTCTGATGGATTTTTAAGTTAACCATGAAATTTAAAAACAATAGCGAGCTTAGATCTATGCCTTCAGGCTTCTTGGAATACACATTTATTGGCCTCGGCCAGTAGAAAGATATTTCAATGGGGACATTTTAGAAGTACTGTGATTTACATTAAAAGGGCATGAGGAAGTCAGAAACCGATAGCAACTCCATTGCTTTGCCTACTGCAGGACTCTGGAATGGACCTGTGCGAAATATTTTGGAGCCCAGAAAGTTATTCTTGTATTTTTGAACTACTGACTTTCTGGAGGAAATGAGGAAGTGACATAGAAGTCGCTGAGAGACCCAGACTGTTTTAAGAGATGTCATCAATGAACTTTTAATAAATGATTTCTATAGGAAAAAATCTGTGACTTTGGGCTTTTTGTAGACTGAAGGGGTAAAAATATTTTTCTGGAATTAACCCATTTGTGCTGGAAATAGAGAACAAGTCACTTCTTTCCTGAAAGAATGCACAATATAGCAAATGTTGTCTATTGCATAGATGGCGTTTAATCCCTAGTGTTGGATCTTGGACTGGAAACTCAACTCCTCCAGGTCTCAGTCTTCTCATCTGAAAGATGGGCCAAGTATAAGGATGAAAGGAGTTAGTAGTGAATCAATGTTTGTCTTCTCTTTTTTTTTTCTTTTTTCTTTTCTTTCTATATCTTTCCTTTCCAACCTCCATTCCCTGTGTACATGGAAGTCAACAATGAATAGTACTTCTCCATTTGAATGGGAAAGTGGTACTTCGCAGTGGGGAGTTGGAGCAAATGACCCGGGTCTCTACCAGCCCTGAGATCCCCCTCTGAGGATCCAGGAAGTATCGAGAGAAACAATCAACCATCTAAAATGTAAACACATTTAGATCTTACGGTTTACTGGCACTTCGAAACTGAATTTACACAGAAGGATGACCTAGAAGCAAGCAGGGAAAAGCTGTGTGGCATTTCGATGCATAATTGATTCTTTAGAAGGTTAAATACCCTTAGCATATGCA
Organism: Vicugna pacos; assembly: GCF_048564905.1. Classification (NCBI taxonomy): domain Eukaryota; kingdom Metazoa; phylum Chordata; class Mammalia; order Artiodactyla; family Camelidae; genus Vicugna; species Vicugna pacos. The sequence goes on from NC_132987.1 coordinate 6,919,892, forward strand.
TCAATAGGGATATACCCATGGTAGGTGCGTAATCACTATGGCAGTGGCTTTGTTTTACATCCTTCTAAGGTAAATGTCAGGTTTCTTCTTTGGAGATTCCAGGACTGGTGTTCAAAAAAAGCATCTGTTTCTGAGGAGATAGCTGGATAGAAGGAGCTACTCTTCCCCAAACAGAAGGGCTATTCCTGTCTCTAGTACGCTAAGCTTTGCGGGGCTCTGACAGCCACTCAATTCTCTTTGGAATTGAAATGCAATTTACATATCAAGGACAAGTGCTAAGTATAAACAGAAAAGGCCAAGCACATAACTTTTTTTTTGCTTTTTTTTTTTTTTCAGAATATTTGCAGGAAGAATTAACTACCCCAAACACAGGATAATCCTTCATGGAAACACACAGTTAGGGCAATTTGGGGAATCCTTCAGCGGCTTTTGTTAGAAACTTATTGTAGCTCTGAGAGATGGCTCTTTTCTTATGTCCATAAACAATTCTAAAGATGCTAACGAAATTAATAAAAGAAGAAAATCACTGAAAAATATGTAGAATGAAATGCTATAATCTGTGCTATAAGAATCAGGAAAAAAAGACAGGCAGCATGTTGCATAAGGATACATGCACAAGCGGTGAAGACTATAAATTGGGGGTAATTATTAAAGAATTCAAGATATGGGCTTTTTCTTTGAGGAAAGAAGGAAATACAATCAGTGTCGTGTACATGGGGGTTTTCACTAGATAAATGCTCCACTGGTGTTTAGTGTTGTTTTTAAATACTGCTATTAAATCTTTTTTAAGGTATGTTATGTTTCCTACTTTCTGAAAATGGAGAAGGCAAAGTGACAAAACAGTGAAGAGAAAGCATACATTGAGTTGGTAAAAAAACAAAAACAAAACAATATAATATAGTAATTATAATAAAAGCCAATATATTTGTCTCAGGCTGATGGATGTATCTTCATACTGTACTTTTTAAAAATTTAAATGCATGCCATGTGCAAGACACAACTATAAAATACAAGTCCTTACAAGGGGGTTGAAAGTGGAAAGAGGAGAAAAGGTATACCAGATAAATACTAATAAAACTATTGTAGCTACTTAAATATTAGGAAACTGGACTTCAGAACAAGATGTGATGTTGTTTATTCTCTGTTTCCAACTCCTTTTTCTCCATTCGTCCTCTGAGCCTATTCCATCTGGGCATCTGCTCTGACCTTCCAGGACTTTTGTTACAAAATTTTTGCCTTATTCGTAGCTAATCCTTATTGCAGCCCAGGATCTCCGATTTCTCCGCTCCGGTGGTACTTACTATCTGTGTACCACTGATTTGGGACTTATCATCTGCTGTGTCTTAACGTTACTGACATTCATGCATGTCTTTCGTTAAGCGGTAATATCCTAAAGCTAGAGACTTATACCTTATTCACCATTTAACACCTCCTGTCCCCTCACCCTGGGACCTGCCATATGGTAGAACCATGTCATCTGGCATATAGTACAAAGTCAACAAACATGTCAGTGGTCGGCTGAAAAATGGCTTCTGAAAACACATTAAAAGCTCTTTTGTGGGTGGAGGAGGGTACAGCTCAAGTGGCAGAGTGCGTGCTTAGCGTGCACAAGGTCCTGGGTTCATTCTCCAGTACCTCCTCCAGAAACACATAAACCTAATTACCTCCCTCCACCCTCACCAGGACAAAATAATTAAATAATGCAGTAACAAATAAATAATATATATATATATATATATATATATATATATATATATATATATATATATATATATATATATATGTTTTAAAGGCTCTTTCAGGATGTTTGTATACTTTGCCAATACTATGCATTTGCATTTTCTAAGCAAGCTCTTAGAATGGCGGGAGGAAGAGACATTAGGGTTAGAATGTGACCCAGAGCTGAGTGGAGTTGGTGAGACTAAGACCACGGCCTCAGTGGAAGGGCGCCCCACTCTGGACCTCGCTGGGAACTCCCGTAGGTTCACAACTGATCTTTAAGAGCAGGGACTGAATCTAAGTTTTTTGGGTTTTTTTTTTTGTTTTTTTTTTTGCCTCTGCACCTGAAACAAAGTCCAACACATAGTACACTGTCAATAGATGCTTCGGCAAAGTGTGAGAGAATTAACTATTAGTCTTGGAAAATTTAATTCACTCTCATGGCCTCCAAGCAATCTGCCACTGAAGGCTTCCCAGTGTGGGTCTTAAGCTCTGGTTTCTCTGCCCAGAGAGAGGGTGACTGGGGCACAGAGAAGGGTCAGCCCAGCCCAGGGAGGATTCAGATGTTAGCAGTAGGATTTGTGCTCTGGACTTTGGATCTGATTGGAGCAAAACTGAGTAGAGTGGATATGGTTTTGCCAGCTGACAATAGACTATGGAAACATGCAACATGTTTAGAAAGAGATGGGAAAGCCCATGGATCAGATCTTCAGTGCTTTCCTGCCAGCCACCGAGAAGTAGCTAGAATTCCCTTTTTCTCATGGCATAAAGATATGATGCTGCTGCAAACCTCTTTTAAACATACTAGTTTTGAATAAGCAATACATAAAGCATATGGTATAAAATTCAAAGGATATAGTAGGAATGTGGCGAAAATAAGTGTTCCTATCTTTGCCCATCGTTGCCCTATCTTAAGACATCTACAGTTACTAGAAATTTATTCCACTTGGTTTTAGGTGTGCATAAATACTTCATATATGTGTATATATGTTTGTATGGGTTTATACATTTTCAGACAGATAATTCTTCCAACAGCGTACTGTATTGAATCATGATTTGTTTTTATTTAACAACTTATGCTGTAATTCTTTGCATTTTTATTCATTTTTTTTATCATCTTTAAAATCCCAGCCTATAATATTGTCTGGTTATACTGACAGTGTTCAACTTTAGTTTCATGAGTGAATGAATGAGTGATTTAATAACGGTCTCTAATTCATTCTGTACCTAATAGTCACCCACCAACACCTTTTGTACATACCTTATCGTATACCCCATCTCCAATATGCATCTTTTTGCCTGTGAACATCCCTCTAAGTTCATCTCAAAAAATCTGTCCTCAGGAACAGTCCCCAAATATTGCCTCTCAGGCTCTCCTCCAGGAGTTCTCTAAGCACTTAACAATCATCTTATTTTTGTTCATCCTCTGATTCTTAGTTATTAATGCAATAGTCATAAGATGTGAATAATATTCTTAATAATAAGTTTCGAGTACTTATTTGTGCCAGACACTTTACTAAGCACCTTATATGCATTTCTCATTAATCCCTGCAACGTACCTATAAAGTAAGTAACAGCATCCGGTATCTCCTTGACTCAGCCTTAAGTCCACAAACAGACCATTTCCTTATACACCAGTGGGTTCTAGCATTGTGCTGCCCAAGGGACCTCCGGAGAGTGTACTCAGCCCAAGTGGGTAGACCAAAGTGACAACATATTGACAACCTGGAAGTGACCCTAACCAATGGGGTATAGACACTGGTGGGTCAATACCCCAGCTTTTTCTCTGGTCAGTGGGAACATTTTGAGCTGTGTTCTTCCCAGACATGTCCACTATCCTCTGTTGCCCATCGCTGTAAACCCCTTCCTACCTCACCTTCCATTACCTTTCCTCCCTCCCCACTTCCTTACTTCCTAGAATCATCTGCCAAATAAACTACTTACACTCAAATCCTTGTCTCAGAGTCTTCTTCAGGGGAAATCAAACCTAAGGAAACAGGTTTAGAACATGTGAGTTAAGTGGCAGATTCAAGAAAAGAACCAGAAGCTGTGCTCAAAAGCACCATACCTCACTGCTAGATAGGTGGTAAGTGTTTCAAAGCAGATCACTGGATACTGTGTTCCCTCCATGGTGTGTTTCAAAATGCAAGCCAGAGTCAGACCTTAATATGTACTTCTGCTGGTCAACGCCATCTTATGTTTTGAGGTGTCTCTTTTCCACCTGAGTACATCGGGACATGCATTTTAGGTAACCTTAGCTAAACACAGGTGCTCATCATTTGCTACTGAAACTCTGATTTACAAAGAATTTCTCATGCTTGTTTACTTGTTGACTGTCTTCTTCTTCTTCTTCTACAGACAGTAACTTCATCCTTGCCAATGCCCAGGTGGCTAAGGGTTTCCCCATAGTCTACTGTTCTGATGGCTTCTGTGAACTTGCTGGATTTGCCCGAACAGAGGTCATGCAGAAGAGTTGCAGCTGCAAATTCTTATTTGGAGTTGAAACCAATGAGCAACTGATGCTTCAGATAGAAAAGTCGCTGGAGGAAAAAACAGAATTCAAAGGCGAAATTATGTTCTACAAGAAGAACGGTGAGTTGGCTCTCTTCGATTGGTGCTCCTTGGACAGTTGTGAAAGATCAGCCTCTTTCAGCTCCCATTGGAGTAATTGCTCCATTACGCCCATCAAGGCCTAATGATATTTCACATAAATACAGTCTATTATTGAAGTTCCCCGAATGACTTGGATGATGGCCTTAGCCGTTAGCAGCATAAACTACCTGCAAATTTAGCCTTAGAATTAGAATTATTCAATGTCAGTATATTAACTGAGCTAATACATGTTAAAATAAAGTGTATTAATATTATATTGTGGTCATTCTTAAAATACATTACATATGATGGTTGTTAATATACTAACAGATGAGCTTCTGTGCAGAGTTAGTTTTCCAAACGTTATGCCTTTAAGAACCACATCTCAGCTTCAGTCATTAAGGACAGAGATCTGAGTGTTCGCTGGCAGAAAAAGAAGTTAATTTAAGGGTAATCAGCATAGGGATTTTCTCTTCCAGGTCCGTGACCACAAAGCCTTTCTCACTACTCTTTAATTCTAGAGACAAAATTAAGAGACACATGGTGTCTCAGGGTGGGAGTAAATTTACCTGGACTGGGGAAATATTAAGTGTTTTCTTGTGGCTGCAGTTTTGTGACTCTCTTCTAAATGAAAAAGTATCTGGGGGTGGGTGTGTTTTCCACGGTGCTTGAGTCCTGTGTAGGAATAGGTATCATTATCCTGTGGGCTGTGGTAGAGGGGGTGAGTCCAGGAGGCATTATGTTGAGGAAATGCTAGATCAAAAATGAGAACAGAGGTGGTGGGGGAGGAGTAGAGCTCAGTGGTAGAGCATGCACAAGGTCCTGGGTTCAATCCCCAGTACCTCCATCAAAAAAAAAAAAAAAAAAGAGGACAAACTATCATTTTCCACTTTCTAAAATTCTCTTTCTTTCATAGTTTCCTGTGTAGTGACACAGGCCCCTGAGTTTTAGCTGAGCACGTGCTGCCAAGCTGAAGAATCTATTCCCCAGCCTTCTTTGCAGTTAGGTTGGGCATGTGGCTAAGTTCTGGCCAATGATACGTTAGAGGGAGTTATTTCTGCCACTTCTGGGTCAAACCCATAAAAAATGAATCGTTTGCCCTCCGATTTCTCTTCTCCTTTCCCATGGTGTTGTGGACTGAACTATGGCCCTTCAAATTTTATCAGTTGAAACCCTAACCCCTAACGTGACTGTATTTGGAGATGGAGCCTTAAAAGAGCTAATTAAGGTTAAATGAGGTCATAAAGATGGGGCCTTAATCCAATACAACTGGTGACCTAGTATGAAGAGGAAGAGATACCAGGGATACTTGTACATAAAGGAAAGGTCGTATAGAAATACAGCGAGAAGGTAGCTGCCTACAAGCCAGGGAGAGAGGCCTCACCTTGATCTTCGACTTCCAGCCTCCAGAACTGTAAGAAAATAAATTCCTGTCATTTCCTGCCCAGTTTGTGGTATTTTGTTATGACAGCCCCAGTAAACTCATAGGTGTGGGTCAGAATGTAAAGGTGGGGCTGGAAAGCCAGCTTCAACCATTTGTCAAGGACAGTACTGCAGAGGAATGCAGAGCAACAATAGTTAGGGAGCCTGGGTGTTGTTTAGGTCCACCTTTCCCATCTTAGACAAAGGCGCATCCAGTTCTACCTTGTTTGAACCACTATATTTTTAGGTCTTTTTGTGACAACATTTAAACTGTACCCTAATTCAAGGTCCTCAGTGTCAGCACTATGAACATTTTGGGCCAGGAATTCTTTGTTGTGGCGGTTGTCCTGGGCATTGTAGATAATGAGCAGCACCTCTGGCCTCTGTCTCTTGCGTTTAGTCTTTAGCACTAGGGCCATTTTCAGGCAGAGCTGTAGGAGCCTGAACATGGGAACTTTGTCCCCTTTTGAAAGTTATTTGTCCTTGGAGGACATTCCTTGATGATGTGGAGTTTGGATACACAGTAGTCATAAAGTATTGGAGAGCACTCCTCTGGGGAGAACAGGTTATCCCAATTTGGCACCAGGAACACAGTTCAGACCATAGTGTCCCTCCCAGTGTCAGTCGATAAAGCCTACATAGCAAATATGATAAAACAAAAGGATTCTGGCTCTATCTAATTATACCTCAATCACTACAAAGAAGGCCTGAGATGAAAGGAAATAGAGGTGATCACAGAGAATGCTGACTGTGACAAAATGTAGAATGTGGCAGTGATAAAACTGCCACCCGGGGAGCAAAGGGGAAAAGGAGAGGCTTTGTCTGAAATATCTGCTGACTGTGGACTGGTCCTTCTTAAGACAGGCACCTTGTACAGGCCTCTCCAAATCCATTTGTGTTTCTTCCTTTTTAAGCTTTCTCAAAATATCAAAGTGTGGCACCTCTGAGGAAGGTTTATTTTGGCCAAGGAGGAGACATTAGGTGACAAGGCCAATGGAGGGAGACTTTGGAGGCCAGATAAGTAGAAATAGGGAGCAGAAGGTGGGAGTGAGCCCCCCAAAGACTTTCCTGAGCCCAATTTTTTATAAAGATGCCTGCAACCTTGGACCCCTTTGGATGGAAACCATTAAAGGTACCTAGAAAGAATAAGGTTTTTCAAAGTTAAGCAGTAATTAAGAAGACAACTAGTTTCACCGATAAGCAGACTATGCAGACTTTTCTTGGTCTAAAGTAGAGACAGTAGGAGTTTTTACTTGTATGTTCAGGAGTTGGCAGTTCTCATTTTTATCCTGTCTCTAAAGGTTGTCCACATTCTACTTATATGTCAGAACTAGTATCATTAAGATGCCTTTTCAGAAAGCAGTCCCCTCTACTTCTGTTGATCTACAAAAGGCATTAACCATGGTGGTTCTGGACACATTAGTTTGGCTGCCCTCACCAAGGGTAACCATTTTATCAATTTGTTGTTTATCCTGTCATGGTTTTTTTCCCTAGTATAAGCAATTCTTCCATCTGTGTAGTTCCTGCCTTTTCTTACACACAGCATGCTTTGCACACTGCTCTAGACCTTGTAGAACAGCATGTACTGGGTGGCTGTCACCCATTCTTTCTCACAGCTGCTTCATACTATATCACGTGGCTCCATCACAGTCAACTTGGTAACCGCCTACCAATGGACACGTGTATTCCCTCTAGAACCTGTCTTCTTTGCTATTTCTGTCTCTCCCTCGTAAGTACTACTGTTGCTATTCAGAAAGTTTTGTGATTTTTTTTTAAAGTTACCTTCTATGTGAGATGTTGAGGGTTTTTTTATGTTTTTACTGAATTATTGTCAGTTTACAATGTTGTGTCAAATTCCAGCGTAGAGCACAATTTTTCAGTTATACATGAACATACATATATTCATTGTCACATTCTTTTTCACCGTGAGCTACCAAAAGATCTTGTATATATTTCCCTGTGCTACACAGTATAATCTTGTTTACCTATTCTGCATATGGCTGTCAGTATTTGCAAATTTTGAAATCCCAGTCTGTCCCTTCCCACCCCCTGCCCCCTTGGCAACCACAAGTTTGTATTCTATGTCTGTGAGTCTGTTAATGCTTTGTATTTATGTTCTTTTTTCTTTAGATTCCACATATGAGCAATCTCATATGGTATTTTTCTTTCTCTTTCTGGCTTACTTCACTTAGAATGACATTTTCCAGGGACATCTATGTTGCTGCAAATGGCATTATGTTGTCTTTTTATAGCTGAATAATATTCCATTGTATAAATATACCATTTCTTCTTTATCCAGTCATCTGCTGATGGACATTTAGGATGTTTCCATGCCTTGGCTATTGTAAATAGTGCTGCTATGAACATTGAGGTGCAGGTGTCATTTTGAAGTAGGGTTCCTTCTGGATATATGCCCAGGAGTGGGATTCCTGAGTCATATGGTAAGTCTATTCCTAGTCTTTTGAGGAATCTTCATACTGTTTTCCACAGTGGCTGCACCAAACTGCATTCCCACCAGCAGTGTAGAAGGGTTCTCTTTTCTCCACAGCCTCTCCAGCATTTGTGATTTGTGGACTTTTGAATGATGGCCATTCTGACTGGTGTGAGGTGAAAATTAGATTTAGTAGATTTTTCAGAGCATTACACCCCCCAAAAATAGGATATACATTCTTTTCAAGTGCACATGGAACATTTTCTAGGATTGATCATGTACTTGGGCAAAAAAGAAGCCTCAACAATTTTAAGAAGATAGAAATTATCTCAGGCATCTTTACTGACCGCAATGCCATGAAACTAGATATCAGCTACAGAGAAACAAAGGAGAAAAAAAGGAAAGCATGGAGATTAAACAATATGCTATTAAAAAAGCCAATGGGCCAATGAAATCAAAATTGAAATTAAAAAGTACCTTGAGATAAATGAAAATGAAAACACAACCACACAAAATTTATGGGACGCAGCAAAGGCAGTGCTAAGAGGGAAGTTTATAGCGATACAGGCCTTCCTCAAAAAAAGAGAATAATCTCAAATAAACAATCTAACCTATCAGCTAAAATAATTAGAAAAAGAAGAGAAAAAAACCCCCAAAAGTCAGCAGAAGGAAGGAAATAATATAAAGATCAGGGAGAAATAAGTAAAATAGAGATTAAAAAACAAGAGATGTTTGTTTATATTATATAGTCCCACTTTTTTTTAATTGAAGTACAGTCAATTGCAATGGGTCAGTTTCTGGTGTAGAGCACAATGTCTCAGTCATACATATACATATATATATATTTGTTTTCTTTTTTTTCATTAAAGGTTATTACAATACATTGAACATAGTCCCCTGTGCTATACAGAAGAAACTTCTTTTAATCTATTTTTTTATATAGTGGCTAACATTTACAAATCTCAAACTCCCAAATTTATCCCTTCCCATCCCCTTTCCCCAGTAACCATAAGATTGTTCACTAAGTCTGCGAGTATGGAGATTCCTCAAAAAACTAAAAATAGACTTACCTTGTGATCCAGCAATCCCACTTTTGGGTATATACCCAGAGGGAACTCTAATGCGAAAAGATACATACATCCCAACGTTCATAGCAGCCCTATTTACATTAGCCAAGACAGGGAACCAACCTAAATGTCCATTGACAGATGACTGGATAAAGAAGTTGTGAGATACTTATATGATTAAATACTACTCTGCCATAAAAATGAATACAATAATGCCATTTGCAGCAACATGGATGGACCTAGAGATCGTCATTCTGAGTGAAGTAAGCCAGAAAGAGAAAGAAAAAATACCATGTGATAGCACTCATATGTGGAATCTAAAAAAAAAAAGGACACTATTAACTCATCTACTCATCTGCAAAACAGAAACGGACTAGCAGACATGGTAAACAATCTTATATAAAGCCCTTTTTAACGATTTTGGTCTTCATTTCCTGTCATAAGCAGTGTTCTACTTAGCCAGGAGACATTTCTCTTTCCTTTTCCCTTCCACCAGCTAATTTAAAGTAATATCTTTTCAGTATCACTTCATATCTATAAGACAGTCAGCAAGCATGGCCTGCTTTCCTGAATGTCTCCCTGAGATCCTCTCTCACCTCTTCCAGAGTTATGTTTACATTGTCAGAGCAGACAATTCACGTATTTTGTCACTGTTATCCTCTTCGTTTAATCTTTTTTTATTGAAGTATACTCAGTTTACAATGTTGTACCAATTTCTGGTGTATAGCATAATTCTTCAGTCATACATGAACATACATATATTCATTTTCATATTCTTTTTCACCATAGGTTACTACAAGATTTTGAATATGATTCCCTGTGCTATATAGTATAAACTTGTTGTTATCTATTTGATGTATATATTTGTTAGTATCTGCAAATCCCGAACTCCCAATTTATCTCTTCTCACCCTCTTCCTCCCTGGTAACCATAAGTTTGTTTTCTATGTCTGTGAGTCTGTTTCTGTTTTGTAAATAAGTTCATTTGGCTTTTTTTTTTTTTTTAGATTCCACATATAAGTGATATTTCATCTTAATGCTACAGTGAAATATGCTTAGTGATCACCATATATTCCATTCTAAAGCTTCTCCAATCATGTCTTGGTTGTCAAAGCTTGTTCCCTGAGGCATCCCAGGAAGAGCTCATGGGATCTTTTTCCCTGAGCTTTTGCATGTTAATAACCATGTAACTGTGGGCTTTATAACTGCACATCAATTTAGCTGAAAATCAAACCTTTGATTCTTATTTTCTTTACTTTCATATCTCAGTTGCGTTATTCTCTTGTGTACTGACATAGAGTATTGTTTTGCCCTAGAAGTGCTGTTCATTAAGTGATGTTGTGTTTTGTCCAGGATGTTTGGTGAATTTATTTTATTTCATTTTTCATTTCATTTCTTTATTTCATTTTATTTCACTCCAGTATTTTTACTGGAATAATCTTGGCATAGACCTGGGTCAGCAAAGTTTTTCTTTGTAAATATTATATATTCTACAGACACTGCAGTCTATGTTGCAAGTACCCATCTCTCTTATAGTGTGAAAGCAACCCTAGAAAATATGTAAGTGAAAAGATGTGACTGTCTTCAAATAAATCTTTTATTTACAAAAACAGAAGATGGGCTAGATTTGGCCTGCAGGCTACAGTTTACTGATATAGAGTGGGGTCAAATTTTCCATCTGATATATGGTATACCCTGTAGTATTTATGTTTAAGTCCCTTTTACTTGGCAAATTTTTTCTTGACTTTTAATCATCATTGTTCTGTTCTATCGCTTTGAGTTTCCTCTTTACAAGCACCTATTACATGTATGTTGGGTCTTCTTTGCTTGTTTTTCTTATACCTATCACTTTCTCTTTTTCATTTCTTTTCTTTTTTCTCTTTCAATTTTTCACCTTGTGCAATTTATTTCCTTTCCTTTACTTTTGTGGTATCTATTCACACTTGAATTTCTTCTCTGTAAGTATTGAGTTCTTTATCTTTCATTTATATTTGCTCCTGAGCTCAGTTAGCTTATATTATTTCTATCATTCTTTTGCCTAATATCTTACTTAGAGCTGCCATCACAAAGTACCATAGACTGGGTGACTTAAACAACAGAAATTTATTTTTCCTTACAATTCTGAGGGCTAGAGCCCCCAAATCAAGGTGTTGGCAGGATTGGTTTCTTTGAAGCCTCACTCCTTGGCTTGTAAATGGCTGTCTTCTTCTCTCTGTGTCTTCATGTGGTCCTCCCTTTGTGTCTCTTTGTCCTAATCTCCTCTTTGTAGAAGGACACCAGTCATATTAGATTAGGGGGCCCACCCATATGACTTCATTTTCAGTTAATAACCTCTTTAAAGACCCCCATCTCCAAAAACAGTCACATTCTGAACTAATAGGGACTTCAGCATTTGAATTTGAAGGGATATAATTCATCACCTAACACCTGGTCATATTATTTCTGAATCTTTCTAAATCAAGTGTACTATGTACACTGTTGTTTTGGAGTTTGTAAATGTTTGTTAATTACTTTTTACTTATTCTGAAATATTTGGGCTTTGTGTGCTTCTGAAATATTTGGGATGTGTCTTTATATTCTGTCTCTATACTCAGATAGTTTTTCTCTTTTTTTTGTGTATATATATGTATATTTCTTTATTGAAGTGTAATCGGTTTACACTATTGTGTCAATTTCCAGACAGATGTTCTCTTTATCTTCTCTTTCATCCTTTTCAGTTGTCATGTTTGAATAAGATGCATTTTTCTCAACTTTAAGAATATTGGAAATAGAGGTGTGCTAGGAGAACTTTCCTAAATCTATGGTTGCTTTTGCCATTACCAAAAGGTGTTTTTGGGTTTTTTTTTTAATGCCTTCTCCATATAGCTATGTTTTACTGCTTTTTGAGTTAGGTCTCCTCTCTTTGCAAGGGCCTCTTTCACACTGGTATTTGAAACATTTCCTTTCTTTACCCTGATTTTCCTGCTTTGACCAAGCAGGGCTCTGGTTCCAGCAGTTTCTCCTCGGTATTGTTCTATACCTCAGTGAGTGCTATATTTCCAATAAAGAATTTCTGCTGAATTTTCTGAGTGCATTGGAGGCTCAGGCAACCCCAGTATCATCCTGTCTTTCTGTAGCTTATTTCACTCACCTTCAAACTGGGGACTGTGGAACTCTCTGCTGGTTTTAATTGTTATCAGGTGTGTGTGTGGAATTCACTACTTGCAGAGGATTTCTTCTTTGGGGAGTAGATACCTGTTGACAGATTATGAGGTCCCAAGCTCCTAGGGCTATTAGAAGCCTACTTTCCTGCCTTCTTTTTCCTCTGCAGCTGCTGTTCCTTCAAGGATCTAGCCTCTTAGTTGGTACTGCTCATCATCCTGTATTCTCGGGTTTGTGGGGACATATTGTCATCTAGTTTTGTTGACAATGTATTTTTGAGATTTCTAATTTTGCTATCTTCATTATTTTAATTTTGTAAATGTTTGGGAATATTTCAAAAACAAAGTCTTCATTGCCACTGCTATTTTAAATAATCTCTTTAGACAAAGGATAATGGCACTGGATATATAAACCCAATTTTTTGTGTCTCTTTCTCCCTTCTTTCTCTCTAAGTTGCTGTTTGCATGGATGGGTGATACAGAGTTTATCTAAACTCATGGCATTGTGGTAGAAAGGGTCCCCCTAGCGCCTTATATATTCACTGATTCATGCCTGGACCATCTGTCTGATGCTCCCCTTACTAGCATGTACAGCTGAGTTTTGTGGCTGGTGGTGCTCTTTAAATGACTGTACCTCCTCTCAGCTCTTTTTTTCTAGAGTGTTTATTTTTATTTATTTTTGATTGAAGTACAGTTGATTTACAATGTTGTGTTAGTTTCTGGTGTACAGATAGTGATTCAGTTATACATATACATATATATATATATATATATTCCTTTTCATGTTCTTTTTCATTGTAGGCTATTATAAGGTATTGAATATAGTTCTCTGTGCTATACAGTAGGTCCTTGTTGTTTATCTATTTATATGTAGCATTAATATCTGCAAATCTCAGATATTTTGTTTATTTACCCCAATAAATTGGGAGGTCCTCTTAGCTCTTGAAACCACTGTAGATCTCTCCTAATTTTTGCCTCCTCTTTCATCATCATGCCACTAGTCAAGGCATTCACTCTTGTCTTCCACCTTCTGTGTTGCTAGTCTTGGGAGGATGATGGCTACCTTAAGTGAGCACTCCCATCCTTCACATGTAGAAGCAGAGGACATCTCTTCATACACTTCAGCACCATTTATACCATCACATTTCCTCAAAAGTGGGCAGCCTCCTTCATGGTGATAAACAGGTAGCCTGATAAGCAGTTTCTAAGACTCTCAAAGAGAAAGTCAAAGGTCTCTTCTGCTTTCAATGTTTCCAAAAACCATCAAAACACTATTGGGTGTAAGATAAGTTCCCAGAATGTATTGTGCAACATGGGGAATATAGCCAGTATTTTGTGACAACTGTAAATGGAAGGTAGCCTTTAAATTTTTATTAAAAACATAAAGTAAAAGAAGGAAAAAATAAAAACAGAATAATCGAAAAGGAAAAAGAACAAACAGCTTTTCCCTGCTTCAAAGCTGTGAAACCTCACAGAGAGGAGATTGTCTCCGCTTCCTCTACTCTTTCTCACAACCCCTCAGGCTGAGAACGGACAAGCTGGACAATATGTCATACCATATTTGCCTCCTTCCTAACTCTGGCCTCATGGTTAAATGCTAATGGTAGAAAATTGGATCATCTCTGTGTCGTGGAAGACCATCCTTTTTGAATCTACAAACCCCAACCTTTGTATGCTCATCTTAGCATATCTTCTCTACTGAAAGCTTATCTTTCAAGCCCATTTTTATATTAAATAGATTCAACAGGAAGAGAAATGCTGCAAGATAACAAAAATTTAAGAAGAAAATCAAAATGTGTAGTTAATTTTGCAAAAACATATTATCCTAATATACTAGTTTGCTAGGGTTGTTGTACAATGTACCACACACTGAGTGGCTTAAACAACAGAAATTGATTGTATCACTGTTCTGGAGGCTAGAATTCTGAGAGCAAGAGGTCAGTTGGGTGGGTTTCTCCTGAGGGTTGAGAGGAAGAATCAGTTCCATGCCTCTCCCTTAGCTTCTGATGGTTTTCTGGCAATCCTTGACATTCCTTGGTTTGTAGAAGCATCACCCAAATCTCTGCCTTCATCTTCAGATGCCATTCTCCCTGCATGAGTATCTGTGTCCAGATTTCCCCATTTTATAAGGACACCAGTGTTATTGGATTCGTGCCCACCCTAGTGGCCTCAACTTACTTCCATAAAGACTCTATCTCCAAATACGGTTACATTCTGGGATACTGGGGGTTAGGACTTTAACATCTTTTTTGGGAGGGACAAAATTCAACCTATAACAACACCTGATTACATTCACATTAAACAGATTACAATTTAAATTACTTACCCAAGATTGTAAATAAAGAAGCCAAGATATATAAAAATTTTCTGACTGTAAGGACCTTACTCTTAAAGCATTGATTTTCTGTGAAAGTGGGGATGGTACCACTTCCTAGGAGCATTCTGCAAATCTCTGGGGGTGTTTGACTCCAAATTAGGGGTGCTTTTGCCATTTAATGGGCAGGAGTCAGAGGGGCTAAATATACTGTAATATATAGGATAATCTTACAATTGAGCAGTTTGTCCAGTGCTTTGCTTTGCTTTGCTTTCCTTTCCTTTCTTTTTCTTTCCTTCCATCCTTCCTTCCTTCCTTCCTTCCTTTCTAGCCTTATTGAAGTATAACTGATATATAAAACATTTCACACATTTAATGTATATACCTTGATGAGTTTGGATATAACATAAAACCACTGCAACAATCAAGGTACTAAACACATCCATCACCTCTAAAAAGGTCCTGTGTTCTTTGTGGGTTTTTCTTTGTTTGTTTTTTGTGAAAAAAACACTCAACACGAGATCTATCCTCTTAACATTATGTTAAGTAAAATAAGCCACTTACAGAAGGACAAATACAATTGCAATTGACAAGGGTTGAGCTGAGGGGGAAATGGAGAATTGATGCTCAAAAGATGTAAAGTTTCAGTTATGCAAGATGAGTACGTTGTAGCGATCTGCTGAACAGCATGGTACCAATGGTTAACAATACGGCATTGTGCACTGCATGACTTCCTAATGCCTTGTCGGTCTTTCCAGGAAGTAGAACACTGGTATCTAATTACCTGAGCTTAGAATTTAACACACAGTGTTATTTGGAAGGCTTTAATTCCCCACTGAATTTCCAAGAGTAAAACCGTAGTGTAACGAGAGAAGATTGAACTTGATCTTGTTTAGAGCTTCACCATTTCAGAAAATCTTGTCATTGACTCACAATTCTTGTCACGGATGCAACACATCTGCATGGGCTCTGCACTCAGAGCTACTGCATTCATGTGATTCTGCACATTGGTCCAATTATCCAACTGCTCTTTTATATCTTCTGTTGTAGTCAGTCACACCTGAGCATTTCATGTGGACGTGCACTTTATTTTATCAGACACAACTTCGCTTTTACTTTTGTTATATTACTGTTAATAATATAGGATGTCATTTTCTGAAAATAATATACATTAACAGTAGGCAAGTTTTATTGGTTCAATTCTTCAGTTTTAAAAAGAGAGAAGGGAAATATAAGAGTTTGTTACAAAAGGGAATCTTGAGTCTGATAGGGTTGTGGATAACTCTCTTAACTCACAGACTCATTCCCATGTCACCTTTAAGATTTGTCATTTATTTCCATGTACCTACTGAGTTATTGCTTGCTTGATGGTTTTCTTTAAGTTGACAATTTTATTTTTTTCTCAAATTGCAAGCAGAGGAAAACTAAATCACCACCCCTAATGGAAAATGGGGATCACTAACCTCAAACAGAAGGTAGCCATGAATAAATACACAGTGAAAACACTGTTATTAAGCATTTGAAATTAACAAAAAGTACACCATGAAATCTAAGTAATAATAAATCTAATTGGTTATATTTTGCCAAGCAGCACATATGTTATTTTATTTAATTTTTCTAATAACACTTCAAGGTAAATATGAATTATCTCATATTTACAGGTGAGGAAACAGTGATGCAGAGAAATGAATACCTTGTCATTGTCCTGATAGTTCTCTCATTCATGTATTTGCTCACTGATGCAATTCACATTTCTTAACTTAATTTTCTCATGATATGGTAAAATGTCTAGAAAAATTAATACCAAGGAGAAGGGAGTCCAAGATATTGGCCTAGGAAGATCTCAAACTCATCTCTTTCCATGGACACACCAAATCTACAGCTACAGCTGAGTCATTTTGTTCTTCAAAAGATCTGAAAATCACTTCTCCACAACAAAGATTAGAAGGACCGCACCGAGATGGGTAGGAGAGGCAGAGACACAGTCTTGGCCAAAACCCCACCCCCAACATGATGACACACACTGGGAGTGGACCTCCCCAATCCAGCACTTCTGGAAGAACTAGGGGTTGGTGCCCCACATCAGACCTTGGACCCCTGGGAGCTGCACCAGAGAGACAAGCCCAGAATGCCTGGCTTAGAAAACCAACAGGGCTTCTGTTCAAGGGACCTAAAGTCCTTTAAGAAACTGAGATTTTCCCTTTTAAGGGCTTTGTATACAATCTCATGCACCCTAAAACAAAGTGAAACACACAGCAGTTTGAAGAGCATCTACACCACATGTAAAGGAGACTCATTTGCTAACCTAAAAGCATATGCTGAAAGGGTGAGGGACAGCTGAAGCTCTCCCTGGAGACAGAGGTGCTGGCTGATGCCATTGTCACCCTCTCCACCTGCCCTATGAGCACACCTCTTGCCACTTTGCCAAGACAGGCAGGGGTCAGGGGTCTAGGCACAATCCTGCTGCCTTGCTGAAACCAGAGGACGCAGGTAGTTGCAATGTTCCCCCACTGCCTGTATGCGGTTGGCGAGCATGAATGTCAGGGCATTGCCTAGCTCCCAGCCTAAAGCCAGCACATGCACACAAGCAAAGCATTTTCCTGCTGCATTGCTAAAATCCACAGGTGTGCACAGTCCAGACATTTTCCCACTGCCTTTCTGAAGTGGGCAAGTGTGCCCCATCCCCTATACTCCTCGGCTGCCTTGCCAAAGACAGCACATGTGCACAGTCCACACAGGGGACACCTCTTTGATCCCCTGGCCCTGATGGCCAAGGAGGTCGAAGTTACTGAAGCTCCACAAGACTGTAACAATCAGAAGACAGTTTTTGTCAGGCCACCACCCCCAGGGAACGGCACTGACAGCAAACTATAACACAACCCATCTTTCTGTGAAAAATGCCCATTTACTTGTCCTGGAGCTTCAGATGAGGAACAGGCTTCAAGGTTCCCCCACATGTGGGATCTTAAGAGGTGCTCCAAGAAAATGTAAAAGGGGGGCACCATCCTTCACATTCCTTCAGCCTTGCTACAGTGCAATGAGACGTTACAGAAAGGAGCTTATACACTCTTCTGGAGCCCTGATTTTTGCAGCTATCACCCATGGGACACTTCCAGATCTCCTGAACTGGAAGCCAATAGGGATTTCAATTGTAGCCTCACAAGCCTCTATATATTTGCACACTTTTGTTTTTGTTTTTTCCCCTGTGGATCTATGGAAACATTTTTTTTTACATTTTTTAATTGAGTTACAGTCATTTTACAATGTTGTGTCAAATTCCAGTGTAGAGCACAATTTTTCAGTTATACGTGATCATACATATATTCATTGTCACATTTTTTTTTCTGTGAGCTACCACAAGATCTTGCATACATTTCCCTGTGCTATACAGTATAATCTTGTTTACCTATTCTGCATATGTCTGTCAGTATCTACAAATTTTGAACTTCCAGTCTGTCCCTTCCCACCCCCCTCCCCCTTGGCAAACACAAGTTTGTATTCTATGTCTATGAGTCTGTTTCTGTTTTATATGTATGTTCTTTTTTTTTTTTGGTTCCACATATTAGTGATCTCATATGGTATTTTTCTTTCTCTTTCTGGCTTACTTCACTTAGAATGACAGTCTCCAGGGACATCCATGTTGCTGCAAATGGCATTATGTTGTCGGTTTTTGTGGCTGAATAGTATTCCATTGTATAAATATACCACTTCTTCTTTATCCAGTCATCTGTTGATGGACATTTAGGCTGTTTCCATGTCTTGGCTATTGTAAACAGTGCTTCTATGGACATTGGGGTGCAGATGTCATTTTGAAGTAGGGTTCCTTCTGGATATATGCCCAGGAGTGGGATTCCTGAGTCATATGGTAAGTCTATCCTTAGTCTTTTGAGGAATCTCCATACTGTTTTCCACAGTGGCTGCACCAAACTGCATTCCCACCAGCAGTGTAGGAGGGTTCCGTTTTCTCCACAGCCTCTCCAGCATTTGTCATTTGTGGACTTTTGAATGATGGCCATTCTGACTGGTGTGAAGTGATACCTCATTGTAGTTTTAATTTGCATTTCTCTGATAATTAGTGATATTGTGCATTTTTTCATGTGCCTATTGATCATTTGTATTTCTTCCTTGGAGAATTACTTGTTTAGGTCTTCTGCCCATTTTTGGATTGGGTTGTTTGTTTCTTTCTTATTAAGTCATGTGAGCTGCTTATATATTCTGGAGATCAAGCCTTTGTCAGTTTCATCGTTAACGGAATGGGAGAAAATTTTTATATTTGCACACTTTAAAGTCTACAGTCTTGGGGTCTGGCTTCTAAAACTAAGTGCTAAATGAGATTCCTCCCTTTGGGACACTGACATGACTCAACATACAGTCAATAAAGGAAACATATCCAGAATAAATCAGGGAGTTTAGATAATCACAAAAGTTTGAAAGACAACTAAGAGCTAAGGCAAGTTTGAGTAAGGTTCATTTTCTACATAAGGCCACTCCTTCAAGACTGGGCTAGATAACTATTTTCTCTAATGCACAGAACCAAGGGCAGAGGGCCAGGCAGAATGAAGAAACAGAGAAGTGTGTTCCAAACAAAAGAACAAGACAAAACTTCAGAAAAAAACCTTAATGATATGAAGATAGTTAATATACTTGATGAAAAATTCAAAATATTTGTCATAAAGAAGATCACAAACTTGGAAGAAGAATGGATAAACATGGTGAGAACTTAAACAAAGAGATAGAAAATATAAGAAAGTACCAAACAGACATTACAGAGCTGAAGAAAACAGTAACTGAATTGAGAAATACACCAGAGGAGTTCAATAGCAGACCAGTTTAAGCAGAAGAAAGGATGAATGACCTGGAAGATAAAATAATGGAACTCACCCATACAGAGCAACAAAAAGAAAAAAACAAGTTAAATAAATGAAGATAACTTAAGAGATCTATGGAACACCACCAAGCAGAATAACATTTACATTAGAGGGGTCCCAGAGAAGAGATGAGAGAGAGAAAAGAAAACCTATTTGAAGAAATAATTGTTGAAAACATCCCTAACCTAGAAAAATAAATAAACATTCATGTCCAGAAAACCCAGTCCCAAATAAGATGAACCCAAAGAGATCCAAAGTACATTATGATTAAAATGTCAAAAGTTAATACAGAGACGCTTCAAAGCAGCAAGAAAAAAAATTCTTGCATATAAAGGAACTCCATAAGACTATCAACAGACTTTTCAACAGAAATCCTACAAGTCAAAAGAAGTGGCATGACATATTCAAATTGTGAAAGGAAAAATCTTCCTACCAAGAATACTGTATCCAGTAAGGTTATCATTCAGAATTGAAGGAGAGGTAAAGAGCTTCCAAGTCAGACAAAAACCAAAAGAGCTCATCACCACTACAGCAGTCTTACGAGAAATGTAAAGGGACTTTTTTAAGCTGAAAGGAAGTGGCATTAGTTTACAGGAAAGCATATGAAAGTAAAAATCTCACTGGAAAAGATAAATATATAGTAAAGTTAGTGGAATAGTTCCTTAAAAACCTACTATGAAGGTCAAAAGACAAAAGTAGTAAAATTAATTAAAACTATAATAATTTGTCATGCGATGAATGAAAGATGTAAAATATGACATCAAAAACATAAAACACGGGGAGGTGAAGTAAAAATGGAGAATTTTGGAATTTCTTGTAGTTGCTATCAACTTAAAATAAACTTACATACATAGAATGATATATTCAAACCTCACAGTAACCACAAAGCAAAAACATACAGTAAATACACAAAAGAAAGTGAGAAAATCATCAAACCACACAAGAATTGAGAAAGAGATAGAGAAAGGAGAAGAGAGGGACTACAAAACAGCCAGAAAACAATTGAAAAAATGGCATTAAGTGCATACCCTATCCATAATTATTTTAAATGTAAATGAGCTAAATTCCCCAATCAAAAGACATACGTGGCTGAACGGATAAGAATAAGAGGCATCTATATACTGCCTACTAGAGACTCACTTCAAAAGTAAGGAAACACACAGATTGAAGGTGAAGATATGGGAAAAGATATTCCATAGAAATGGAAACAAAAAGAAAGTCTGTGTAGCTATACTCATGTCAGACAAAAAAGGCTAAAACAAAGACTGTCATAAAAAACAGAGATGCACTACATACTCATAAAGAGGTGAATCCATCATGAAGATATAACATTTATAAATATAAATACACCCTACATAGGAGCACTAAAATGTATAAAGCAAATAGTAACAGATCCAAATGGAGAAATACATAGCAATAAAATAACAGTAGCAGACTTTAACACCCATCTTACATCAATGGATAGATCATCTAGAAGAAAATAAGGAAGCATTGTCTTTAAATAGCACATTAGACTAGATACAGTGAACACATATATACAGAACATTCCATCCAGAAGCAGTAGAATGCACATTCTTCTCAAGTACACATAGAACATTCTCTAGGATAGATCACATGTTAGGCCACAAAAAAAGTCTCAAAAATTCAAGGCTATTGAAATTAAAGCAATAATTTTTTTCCAGCTACAGTGGTATGAAACTAAAAATCAATTAAAAGAAGAAAACTGGAAAACTACAAATAAGTGGAGATTAAACAACATGTTAGCAAACAATTACTGGGACACAGAAGAAATTAACAGAGAAATCCAAATGCCTAGAGAAAATGAAAACAGAAATATTACATACCACCATCTATGAGGTGCAGCAAAAGTGGTTTTAAGGGGGAAGTTCACTGCAATTCAGGTCTATCTCAGGAAACAAGAAAATCTCAAACAAATGAGTTTTACACCTAAAGGAACTAGAAAAAGAAGAACAAGCAAAACCCAGAGTTAGTAGAAGGAAGGGAATAATAAAGATTAAAATGGAAATAAGTGAAATAGAGACAAAAGACAATAGGAAAGATCAATGGAAATAAGAGCTGATTCTTTGAAAAAATAAACTAAATTGACAAAGGTTTAGCTAGACTTAACCAAAAAAAAAAAGAGAGAGAGAGAGAGAGAGAGAAAATGGGCTCAAATATAATCAGAAATGAAAGAAGAGAAGTTACAACTGATACCACAGGAATACAAAGGTCACAAGAGACTATAAACAATTATATGACAATAAACGGGACAATCTAGAAGAATTGGATAAATTCCTAGAAACGTACAACCTACCACGACTAACTTATGATGAAAAGAAAACCTGAATAAGACGATGACTGCTAAGGAGACTGACTCAGTGATCAAAAATCTCCCAATAAACAAACGCCCAGGACCAGACAGCCTCACTGGGGAATTCTACCAAATTTTCAAAGAGGGTATAATACCTGTTCTTCTCAAACTTTTCCAAAAAATTGCATGGAAGGGAACACATCCAAACTCATTTTAGGAGGCCCTGATACCAAAACCAGACCAGGAGACAAGAAAAAAGAAAATTACAGGCCAATGTCCCTGATGAACATAGATGCAAAATTTTTAACAAAATATTTGCAAACTAAATTTAACAATACAGTAAAAGAAACATATACCATGATCAACTAGGATTTATTCCAGGGATGCAAAAACGGTTAAACATCCACAAATCAGTGAATGTGATACAACACATTAACAAAATGAAAAATAAAAATTGTATGATCATCTCAGTAGACGCAGAAAAAGAATTTGACAAAATTCAACATCGATTTATAACAAAAGCTCTCAACAGTGTGAATATACTGGGAATTTAATTAACAAAGGCCATTATGGCAAAACCACAGCTAATATCATAATCATTGGGGGAAAGCTGAATGCTTTTTCTCTAAAATCAGAAACCAGACAAGGTTCCCCATTCCCCACTTTTATTCAACATAGTATTGAAATTCTAGCCAGAGCAATTAGGCAAGAAAAGGAAATAAAAGGCATCCGTACTGAAAAAATAGAAGTAAAACTATCATTATTTGCAGATAACATGATTAATATGTAGAAAACCCTAAGAACTCCACTAGAAAAATTGTTAGAAATAATAAGTGAATTCAACAAAGTTGCAGGATACGAAGTTAATATACAAGAATCTGGGATTTTTATGTACTAACAATGAACTATCAGAAAGAGAAATCAAGACAAGAATTCCATTTACAATTACATCAAAAATAATAAAATACTTAGGTATAAATTTAAGCAAAGAGGTGTAAGACCTGTACACCAAAAACTATAAGACACTTAAGAAATTAAGGAAAACACAAATAAATGGAAAGATATTCCGCACTCATGGACTAGAAGAACTAAAATTGTTAAGCTACCCATTCTACCCAAGCAACCTACAGATTCAGTGCAATTCCTATCAAAATTCCACTGACATTTGTCACAGAACTAGAACAAATAATTCTAAAATTTTATGAAACCATAAAGGATCCTGAATAGCCA
This sequence comes from Vicugna pacos, assembly GCF_048564905.1. Classification (NCBI taxonomy): domain Eukaryota; kingdom Metazoa; phylum Chordata; class Mammalia; order Artiodactyla; family Camelidae; genus Vicugna; species Vicugna pacos. The sequence goes on from NC_132987.1 coordinate 6,942,985, forward strand.
ATACAATCTTGAGAAGGAAGAACAAAGCTGGAGATACGATGCTCCCTGGTGTCAAACTATGCTACAAATCTATAGCAATCAAAAGAGTATTGTATTGGTTTAAAAGCAGGCACACAGATCAGTGGAACAGAATACAGAGCCAGGAAATAAATCCACATATATATGGCCAATTAATTTACAACAAAGTAGAAAGAATATAATGAGGAAAAGGACAGTCTCTTTAATAAATGGTGTTGAGAAACCTGAACAGCTATAGATAAAAGAATGAAACTGGATCCCTTTCTTACACCATATACAAAACTTAACTCATGATAAATTAAAGACTTAAATGTAAGATCTGAAACCGTAAAACTCCTAGATGAAAACATAGGCAGTAAACTCCTTGACATAGGTCTTAGCAATGTTTCTGTGGATCTGACCCTAAAGGAAAGGGAAACAAAGACAAAAATAAACAAATGGGACTATACCAGACTAAAAAGCTTCTGCATAGCAAAAGAAATCATCAACAAAATGAAAAGGCAACCTGCTGAGTGGAAGAAGATATTTGCAAATCATATGCGTGATAAGGAGCTAATATCCAAAATATACTTTTTAAATGTATACAACTCAATATAAAAAATTCAACAAAAAATGGACAAAGAAGCTGAATAGGAATTTTTTCAAAGAAGACATACGGATAGCCTACAGGTACATGAAAAGATGCTCAGCATCACTCATCATCAGGGAAATGCAAATCAGAATCATAATGAGATATCACCTTACACCTGTCAGAATGAGTATTATCAAGAAGACAAGAAATAGCAAGTGTTGGTGAGGATGTGAAGAAAAGGGAGCCTTCATGTGCTGTTGGTAAAATGGTGTAGCCACTTTGGAGAATAGTATGGAGGTACCTCAAAAAATTAAAAGTAGATCTGCCATATGATCTAGCAATTCCACTACTGGCTATCTGTCTGAAGGAAACAAAAACACTAATTAGAAAAGCTATATGCACCCCTATCTTTATTGCAGCATTATTTTCAATAATCAAGGTACAGAAACAACCTAAGTGTCCATTGATGGATGAATGAATAAAAATGTGAAAAAAATAGAGAGACAGAGAGAGAGTCACACATTATATAATAGAAAACTACTCGGCCATAAGAGGAATGAAATCTTGCCATTTGCAAAAACATGGATGGACCCTGAGGATATTATACTAAGTGAAATATGTCAGACAGAGAAAGAAAAACATCACATGATTTCACTTACATGTGGAATCTAAAAAAACCAGAAAAAACAAAACAAAACAAAACTCAGACTCATATATACAGAGAACAAGTTGACGGTTGCCAGAGAGGAGAGAGCTTGGGTTGAAAAGGTTCACGAATTACAAACTTTTAGTTATAAAATAAGTCGTGGGGGTATAAAGCACAGTATGGGGAATATAGTCAACAATATTATATTATAGTGCATTGTTGACAGGTTGTAAGTGCACTTACTGTGGTGATCAATTCACAATGTATTCCAATGTCAGGTCACTAGGTTGTAGCCAGGCAACTAATATAATATTGTATGTCAATTATACCTCAATAAATTAAAGATGTTTCTAACCAGCTTTTTGCATGCTGTGTTCAGTTCATTGTTATTTCAGCGTGTGAATGTAGTACTTACTACGTAGCAAGTGTAGTGAAGTGTTTAAAAGGCTTGTGGAAAAGATGGTTCTAACAAGCTACTTGCAAGTTCCATTCAGGACAGTGTTGTTTCAGTGAGTGGAAGTTATGCGGATCCTATGATACATATAGTGAACTTTTAACATGACTTGTAATAAAGACATTTCTAGCAACAACAACAACAAAATCAATGCCGAATCTGTTGGTTATTTTTCTTTATAAACATAGTTATATTTCAACTTTCTCTGATATGGGCTATACATATATTTTTGTGACAGCAAAAATCTTATTTCTATTAATTGATCATTTATTGTTTTTTATATGTTTCTTTAGGGAGGATGCCTCCTAAGAAGGATCCTTTGCTTAAGCAGCTGGTAGATGTATATTCAGATGCAAATCAGAAGTGAAAAACTAAATTGTTCAGTAAATAAAAAGTGGTGCCCGGGAATAGGAAGGGAGCTGGAACCAGGGAGCTGAGGAGGCTTCTTCTGGGTTGGGATGGGTGGAAGAAGAGGGGGCGAGACCGGAGAGGTACCAGGAGCAGAGGAGAGAAGAGGAGAGAGTAAGAGAGAACGGGGAGACGTCTGATGGTATCTTACCCATTTCCCTCAAAATGTCTAAAGTAGGTTTGATGTACTAGCTGCAGACTTTTATTTCAGTACACACTGAAACCAATACACAGATAGGGAAATCTAAGTTATTTATGTTTACCACCTAAAGTCACCTGCACTTCCAGGAGTGTGCATACCTAATTGGACTACATGCTGTCTTCCCTCCATTGTACCCGGAAATGCTTGAATCAGACTTATTCACACTCGGTCTTACGAGGTCAGCTCATGATACAAGGCAAAAGGAAGGCGATTTCTTCATGAGCTTCCCCTGCCTTTTTTTTTTTTTTTTTTTTTTTTTACAATGAGCCACTCATGGCAGATAATTATAGTAAGAAACATTACTTTTCTTCTTTTTCAAAAATTTTTTATTGAGGTATAGTCAGTTTACAGTGCTGTGTCAATTTCTGATGTACAACACAATGCTTCAGTCGTACATGAATGTGCATATATTCATTTTCTTACTTCTTACGCTAAGCTTATATGTAAGATATTCTTAGTGAGTTCTGTTACACTCAGTTATTCAGTATGACTCTGCAGATGGTTTTCAGAATATTTGATTATGCCTTCCAGGTATTTTAGAATTGGAGCTCAGTATAGGAATATAGGCAAAGCTTCAGGATTGTAGAACATCAGATTATTCTCAAAGTTAGAGATCTTCAGATACTAACTGATACATATAGAACAGATAAACAATAAGTTCATATTGTATAGGGCAGGGAACTATATTTGATATCTTATAGTAAATTATGGTGAAAAAGCATATGAAAACAAATATATGTATGTTCATGTGTGACTAAAGCATTATGCTGTACCCCAGAAATTGACACATTGTAAACTGACTGTACTTCAATAAATATATATATATCCATAGAAAAAATAAAAATAAGAAACCAAAAAAATAGCATTTTAAATGTACAGCATATGTGACTTCACCACTTGACTGTTAAGAAATGGGCTTGAAGCGTTGCATCTAGGATAGTTTCCTATGGGGTCCAAATTTCAGAGCAAGGTATGCTGTGTCCAGCCATGTAATAGATGAACGACAGGAAAATGCTCTTTAATGAACCTGCAGAGTCTAAATGAGGGTCTTCTGTGGATATGGGGGCTCCCAGCGTGGGAATCACTTGTGGTCACTTTAGATTTTTCACGTCTAGAGAACAATGAGCAAGCCAGCCAGCCAGGAATCAACAAGAGCTAGAGAAACCAGGCTTGAGGGTACGGACAACAAAAGGAACCATATCCCAGGGTTGAGTGAGACTGGGGAGGAAGGAAACTAATTCTGAGCAAAACAAGACCAGTACCCCACCGAGCCCTCCCGTGGACTCAGACTAGTCCAGGCCCAGAGAGGCAATGCAAGGGCCAGGGCCATATTTTCCTCAAGATCTTGTCCGGCTGTTGAGGCCGTCGGAGCCACAGTCCCATGGACGTGACCTTTGAATGGGATGGTGCCTTTGGCAGCAACTGAGGGCATCCAGGTGAGCCTGGAGGATGGTGCAGACCTCAGTCCTGCATCCTCGGAAGCCCAGAAGACTGCCTTGGGCAAATATTTCCTCTAGATTCTAGAAGTGTTTGTGAAAAGCCCAATTAGGGACACAGTTTCCTGAAAAGCTAGTGAAGGTGGGACCTTGGAAACTTTTTTTCTGTGCAGTGGATGCAGCCATACTCTTTCCCACAGACTTGTAGGGCCAAGGAAGTTCACCTAGTTTTGCAGTTACCTGCTGCTGCCTAACAGCTACCTTACAACTCAGTGGCTTAAAATAGCAACCCTCAAATCTTATGATATTGTGGGTCAGGAATCCAATGCGAGCTTGGCCAAATGATACATCTTCCACGTGGAGGGAGCAGAGGTGGGTGGGTAGGTGGTGTTCAGGTGGGACATGCACTGCTTTGGAGGATCTTGGATGCCTCCACTCGCACTGGGCGTCCTGAGAGTCTGGGGTTCTCTGGGACAGTCCCCTGAAGTGTCTGCCCATAGCCTCGTTAGCCCGGAGGCCTCCAGATAGTCTAGTTCCACGAATCAGGCAGAAGCGGCAAGACCTTCCTAACCGAGTTTGGGAAGTCACCTAGCAGAACTTCTTCCATCCCACATGGGTACATCCCACATGGATGGGGCAGCAACAAGTCCACCCAGGTTCGGGAGGTGATCCCAACTATTGATACAAAGAGTGCCAAAAATGTGCAGCCATGTCTTAAAAATTCCACACCTAGATTTGTAGAAACACATTTATTTTGTGTGTGTGCATATGTGTGTGTGTATGTGTGTGTGTGTGTCTGTGTGTATCAAGAGGCAAGAGGACATTTAATTTAGATGCTCGTAAAATTTGTAGTTTTCATAATGTCTGAAGGGGCAGCGATTAGGGACCATGCTTCCTCCAAGTAAATCACTGGACACCATGGGTCAGATGGTTATTGCTATCCCAGCTACATTCTCCAGCCTGATTCCTCTCTCGGACCTTACTTGAGACTTCACCTGCTCTGAAACAGAAAGCAGCTTATGATGCTGTGATGATGCTGTGATGATTCTCTGATATGACTCTTCAGTCTCGGTAGAAGATCAGTATTTCGTACGTCACTCCTGCGTCTTTTGCATTCAAGAGGTGAAGCTCCGAAATGCAAATAGAGTTAACAATTTAAAAGTGATGGTAGGTGAAGTTGAAGGGCTCAGAAGAACCCTAACTTTAACCCTGACCTTAATCTAACCTTAACCTTAACCTTAACCTTAACACTAATCTTAACCCTAACCCTAAGCCTAGGCCTGTCTGAGGTGCCTGCCTTGTGGTTTATTTTTTCACTTGCAGGTGTCCAGGCTTTGTGCTTGTAAACCTGGGCAGCTCTCCTGGTCCCCTTCTCATGTATCTGAACAAGCTACACTGAGGCAAAGCCTGTTTTGTTTCTGCGCCCACGGCTGAGGATGCATTGTTTAATCAATGAGCAGTTTTACGTCAGGCCGTTTACTGAAGTGGTCTGTGCTCACCCAGGCTCTCCAGCCCGAATGATCAGAACAAAGCGAGGCAGACGCGTAGCTCAGGCCTCAACACCTTCATCCGGATGAGCTTTGCTGAGTCTGTCCTGTCTCGACGGTGGTCACTGTTACTGGTTAACTGGATAGGTTCCTGTGGACCTTCACTTCCCGAGGGTCAGCCTTCCTGACTTGGATGGACGACGTCATAAAATATAACGGCTCCCATTTAATGAGTGTTCATTGCCAGCCAAGCTCTGTGCTCTGCTCTTTGCCTGCGTTCTTACATCTCTAACCAAGCTGGACCTATGGGGCCTTCCTGGAATGGACACCCCGCATGTCCTCCACCCATCTCTTGTCTACAGAAGAACTGTAGTCTCCTGGGCTTCCCCAAGTTCTGAAGAGTACATTTAATCAGAGATGTGAAAAAATGCAGAAAGAAAGGAAAACAGTCAAGCAAGACAAGATAATAATAGGTTAGCCTTTGAACAAAGTCAAGGACCCTTAGTTCCTCCTCAAAGGCTGCAGGTAATATTCTGAGCCATGCCCTTTGAGCTGTTTTACAGGTACTGAAATCCCCACCAGGTGGAGGAAGTTAACTGTGTGTTGCCCACAAGGACATAGACCCAGACCTGTTGGAACCAGAAGGTTGATGATGTTGGCTCCTGATTACCTCACCACCCACCCATCAGAAGAATCCACGAGCTGATCACATATCCTACGACCCCTCTCCCTCACTGCCTTTAAAAACTCCCTGAAAGCCTTCGGGGCATTGGGGTCTTTTAGGCTCTAGCTACCTGGACTCCTTGCTTGGTGCCTGCAGTAAATGCTGCCCTTTCCTGCAACATAACCCAGGGTCAGTAGACTGGCTTTACTGTGTGTGGGTGAGTGGACCCAGGTTTGGTTCAGGAACACTTTCACTGTTTCTTTCATCAACCCTTTGAGGTAGATCCTAGTAATACGCCACTTCATAGTTAAAGAAACTGATTCACAGAGAAGTTCAGCGGGAGAGCGGAATCCAGGTCCCAGCAGCCATACACCTGACCCCTGTGCTCTCTGAGTCACAGCCGTGGGCCTGGCAAACTTGAGCTCCCCACCCAGGACGCCCATGGCACTCCCTCACCTGCCCTGGCCTCCGAGGGGGGATGGATGGACTTCCCAGGTGCTACACACTCCTTTTGGGAAATAACTGGCAGACCGGGAAGGCAAGAATCCACCAAGTTGCTCATTTCACAGGCAATGTTTGAGACTCTTTGAAGTTAAACATGTGCCCTTTGAAATAAGAGAAGCTGGTTATTTTAAAGGTTCTCTCTCTTTCTGTGGTGGGAAGCAATGGTATCGAACTTGCAGGAAACCATGGTAAAAGGTCTCCCCATACATTTCCTGAGCCCAGCCAAGGACCAGCTCTGAACAGCTGGTGTAAAGACACCAATAGTTAGAGGCAGAAGGACTTGGGGTGGAACCTCAGCTCTCTCCACTCACTAAGTGTGCTCTCTAGTTAAGCGACATTCCTTGTCTGAGCCTCAGCATGGTTTCCTCTGAAACAGAGGTAGCAACGCCACCCTTGTGGACATTGGTGAGATAACCTGTGTTCAGCATACACTGTCAGGAAAGGCCACATAATTTGCACAGTGAAAATGGCAGGATCCTTTGTTTAAAAAAAAATTACTAAAACTTTCAAGACAACAATAGCAGTTCTTTAACCCAAAGCTGGGGGCCCTTCTGAGTGTGGGGCCACCTGGAAGACGGTCCTCAGCAGAACCCAGCCATGCTGGCACCCTGATCACAGGTGCCCAGAGCTATGAAAAAAAAAAAAAAACTCTGCTGTGTATAAGCCACCGTGTCTGTATATGGTGCTTGTTATAGAAGCTGGCACTGACGGAGACACACCCTGTGTTGTAACTTTCTCTTCATGCATCTGCCTTGTGCACAGTTGAGGATGGGATTTCTCCATGGTGCCATTTTTAATCTTGGTCTCTGTGGTGCCTCAAACAGTCCTTGATATGTAAGAAATGTTTAATAAATCATTACTGGCTGAATAAAAATATTTCTTTGGCTATTTCAAATGAGGCCCTGCTCTGCTCCCAGGTAGGAACAGCCTTGAGATGCTGTATGAGTCTGTCTCTCATCAACTCACTCTGCTCCTTTGTTTCAATCTCATGGTTACCTCGCCTTCCAAGTTGCCTCAGGCTTCTCACCCCATCCTCCCCTTTTCTGTTTGTAGACTGACATGAGTTCCCTTGCTAGGAGATATATATATATATATATATATATATATATATATATATATATATATATATATATATATATGTTTTTATTTTTAAAGAAATAGCTTGCACAGATAGAGGGAACGGCATCCTGGAATTTTCTGCTGGGTTAATAAATCAACAAACGTTTGCATAAGCAGTCACCAGGTTGTCCTTAATTCATCTTAATTCAGGAGCGCAGGCCTGGGGCCCTGAGGATTATCCATCAGCATTGCTATGCCGTCAGCCCTTTCTAGCCCAGCTGCCTCTCAGAGGCTGGGCCAGTGCAGGCAAAGGAGGTAAACAACTAAGGAGGCCAAGGGAGGTGAGGGCCTCCCCAGAGAACACGGGCAAGAAAAGGCAAAGGGGGAGCAGCTGGAGAGGCAGCCGCCGAGAGCACAGGCGAAGCCAGCAGCCCGCACAGCGCTCGGGAACCCCTGTGCTTGCTGATGGAGACGGTGCGCCTCCTCTGAAGGCGAAAGGAAGGAGTGTTTTTGCTGTACCTAGAAGCTCCGGCATGTCAACAGCTCTCAAAGCTGCAAGAGCTTTCTAAGAAGTAATCTGGTTGTTGGCCTTCAGCAACTTGGCAGGATGTTCAAATGAACTCACATTTTCAAAGGCATATTTGAGAACAGAAATGGAGTAAAAGTCATCTTACTCTAGAGAGCGGTATTTTTTTTTTTCGTTTTTGTTTTTGTTTTTATCTTTACCATTTCTAGCATGCTTGGCTGCAAAAAAGTGATGGCTTTGTGTGTGAAGACTTGATTCTGAGTCCTGGCTCAGTCACTGACATGCTCTGCAAGACCTTAGCCAAATCACTTCACGCGTCCATATCTTATCTTGTCCATATGAGGCCAAAAGAGGTCATATTTCTATCTTAAAGTTGCTAAGAGGGTCAGATAAAGGAAGTAAGTGATAGAAAATATAAAGAATAACATAAATGCTGGCTATCGTGATAGTCAGAGTCTAGATTTGTATCTACCCGGCAAAAAAACCTCTCATCACTTATAAACCATGTGATTTCATGATTTGAAACCATGAAGCATATTGATTTATTAAACCATGGACTTCAACCTTCTGAATCTCAGTTTCCCATCTGTAAGATGGTGATAATAGAAGTAACATCTACTTCATAGGCTTAAATGAAATATTACTTGTAAGGTGATTTGCACAGGGCCCAACACATGAGGACTTAGTGAATGTTAGCTCTCACTCTCGCAACCAATGGGGTTATTATTGTAAAGTGGGAGTTCATCTTATAATAATGAGCTTTATCCTTTCAACACAAATTTTAGAGCGGCTGTGATGTTCAGGCCAGGCCCTCTGCTTTGCACACGGTGGGAGTGCAAGAGAAGGAAGGCATGGTCTTTGATATCCTGGACTTTTCAGTTTACCAAGAAAGAGACGTGTCAAGTAATCACATGAGCTGTTAAGCAGTTTGTTGGAAAATTACAGGCTGCTATGGGAGGGATAAGCGAGGGGCCTGAGAAATCTGGGATACAAGGAAGGCTTCATCAAGGAAGCAAGGTTGAGTTGAATTGTGAAGGATGTGGAGAAACTGATGACACAGAGGAAAGAACTAAAGCATTCTAGGCAAAGAGAGCAGCATGTGCAAAGGTCCTGGGAGAGAATGCCTCACTTGAGAAAACGAGAGAAGGCCAGCGTTGCTGGAGAACAGGCAGCAAGGTGTCCCATGGGAGCGGGGAGGCAGTCGGGAGTCAGGTTGCTTTCATGCTCAGGCTGTTGGCAGTTAACTCCTGGTCCCCGAAGTGTTCAAAGCAGGCGAGTCCCATGATGAATACTGCATTTTTCAGAGATCAGTTTTGCTGCCACATGAGGCAGGTCACGCCCAGAAGCCGTGATGGTCACTCAGACAAGTGCTGCTCAGAGTGTGATGTGAAGACCAGAAGTACTGGCATCACCTGGAACTGTAAGAAATGCAAATTATGCCCCCGCCCAACCTACTAATTCCAATCCAGAAGTAGGTCCAGCAATCCTGCTTTCTCGAGCTCTCTGGGGGATTCTGATGCACATTGAAGTTGGAGAGGACCTGGCTTAGACTAGGATGCGGCCCAGAAGACAGAAAAGCGGATGGATTGAAAACTGTTTTCACAGGTCTAGCTCCTGGAAGTGGCAGAGCCCGGTAGCTCTTTGGTTTGGGGGGATGAGAAAGAAGGAGGTGCTCAGAGTGACTCCAGGATGTGCGTCTGCAGGAGGAGCCAGCTTTCCTGCTTTTTCTACTATGTTGGGGGGGGGGGGTGTTTTGAGATGAGAAGAGAGAAAAGTCTGGGGCATGGATTTTGGTTATTGTGTGTTTGTTTGTTTGTTTGTTTTTAATATTTACTAATCCACAGAGCATGGATGAGAGGATCCAAGAAGCATGGTTTATTAAAAGCGGTATCAATTGAGGAAAGGATCTTTGGCTGGGAACATCTCTACCGACTAGGGGTAAAACCAAGCTGGAACTGGAGAGCTGATTTCATCTACAATAAGGAGAGCTATTTTTCTTGAAGTCTTTACTCTCTAGAAGAATTCTTAGTCCACTAAATTATCTTTTGAAACATTATGTTCCAGTATATTTTTTTAAAAAAGCACTGTTTCAGAAATACAGCAGGAATCAAACAGCAAAAGGAATCTTGTTAACAATGCTACTAAGAAGAGATACTATTGAAAAGGGAAAACATTAAACTCTGAATGTGTTTTCAGGTTCAAAAAAAATCCCCTTTTGCCTAAGGTGGTTTTATCGTGCAGAATATACCTAATGCTCTGGAAAACCACCTATTCTCCGTGCATAAGAGAGATTGCCAGAGTAGAAACTTCTCACATTTTTTAGCTTCTCATTGCTTTGGCCTGGCTCTGTATAGACTCTTTGACCTCAATCTCCATTTCATTCCTGTAGCCTCTGGATTTGCATGTATTTTGCTTGGTGATGCAGCTCAGACAGTTCCTACTCAATGCCGTAAGCCCCAAAGTAGCTTCTCTTGATGGAATTGGATGAAAAGCCTTGTCAGAGATCCCTTGGGTCATTGACAGTAAAGCTTGTTTTTCAGGTGAAGGATAATTAAGTATATTCTCATTATCAAAGGAGAAAGGAAATTGCTACTCTCTATTCTGGAAAAGAAGTTTGTCTAGATAATCGTCTTTCAGCTTGCACCACTATGACATTCATAATCTATGTTCTACCTAAAAAAAAAAAAAAAGACTCTCCCTGGTTCTTGCACTAATAAATAGTGCTTCTTAAATACTGTAGAAACTTCCAAAGAATCAAGAGTTAACTATTAGTGTATAGTAATCTGTAGGTTTCTACATAAGGGGTTGGCAAATTAGGGACTGTGGACCGTATCTGGCAGAATGCCTGTTGTACAAAGGATGGTTGATTGGAAAACAGTCATGCTCACCTGTTTGTGTTGTCCACTGCTGTTTTAGCACTACAGCAGCAGCGCTGAATAGTTAAGACAGAGACTGTTTGAACTGCAAAGGCAAACATACTTCCCATCTGGTCTGCTGACCTCTGAAGATGAAGGCAGCACATCTGTTCAGCTGACTATCAAAATGAAGCCCTCATGGTTTAGGAGAATTCTGAATTGCATTGCATGTGTTCATTACAGGTAGAGGCTCAAAATGTACTTTTTTTTTTTTTTGTCGTTGGAGAAAAATGCCTCTAATCATATGGATGCTAGTAAGAAAATGGTACGCACGAATTTATTTTTCACACGATGATGTCTGTCTTGCGACAGGCTTGTCAGTGCTGAGAGCTGATCTGTGCTTGGTGGGTCCAGCCGTGCTTCCCCGGCCACTGGGGTGTGGCCTCCAGTTCTGGTGAAGTCTCTGCTCTATTTTAGGGGAGAAGCAGTCAGTCGAGGAAGCGCCTGTTTTCCCTCACATGGCTGCCAAGTTGTGACTCAGGGCAATCTGGCACAGCGTTCATGAGTCTTCACTAAGCGTTGCGTTTACACAATGGAAGAGGCGCTCAGTATGTTTGTTGTCTGCATGTTCTAGGAAAGTGCGAAATTGACACCTAAAACTGCAATCATCTATTTATACACTGGAGAATTGTCATGAGATCCTCAACCATTTCTTCTCAATTCCTGTTTCCTTGTTTCCAAATACTCGTCTCAAAATTTCTGCTTTCTCCCAGAGGACATATTTTCCATCCTTTTTACCTTATTACTTGCCCAACCTTTTAAACACAGATTCTAATTCTGCACCTAATTGCTTAAAAAGGACTTGGTCAATGCTGAATTTGTGACATGTCCTGGCTTATTTTATCAATAATAGATAGAAGTACAATTTTTTCTTTTAAGACGTCAAAACTAGATTATTCACTCATGTGATAATTGCTTCTTTGGTGATTTTTTTTTTAACATTCACTGTGTTTTAGCACAAAGCCACAAAACTGAGAGTCATACGACTTGAGGTCTAATCCCACCTCTTGCAACAACTAACATGAATCGTTTTGCGTGATTTACTCAACCACTCAACTCAGGATCTTCATCATTATTACAATAAAAAGTTCCATCTCACCATCTCTAAGATCATTTCTAACTCCAGCAATCTGAAAAGATTTTGTATATTACCACTTAGTACTGGGTTAGATGTTCGAGGAAGTGCTGAATAATTCTCCATTTTCCAAAGTAATATGTTTTCCTTGATTAAAAAAATATCATGAAATGTTTCATACATACACAGAATACAGAGATTTTTATAACAGATATCCACTCTGTATCCACCTAGCTCTAACAAATATTAATACTGAACCATAGTTGGCCCTGATTTTTTTAACTATTAAAAAAAAGGAATTAAAGCATTACACATTCAAGTAAAAACCTTTATATAATTAGCCAAAAAGTATAAAATACTTTGACATGTATTGACATCTTCAAAGCTCTTAACTCTGGGAAGTGGGCATATATTCAGTAAGCAGACATGGTACAAACAGGTGTGAAAATTGTATCTGAGGATACCCAGCAAATAAGTGAAGAATTCAGGACTCAACCACGTATAATGTCATCTAAGCCCTGGATTTTGACTAATCCTTTTCTAAATATATCATTTTTGTAGAGTTCTTTGTAAGCAACATAAATCGATCCTGATCATCTGATAAGCAGAAATATTAATTTATTGAAGGCATATATTATAACTTACGAAACCAAAAAAAAAAGTAATGAGCCACCAGCCCTTGGAAAAGGCAAGAAGCAGCGGTGTTCCATGAGGTCTGTGTAGCAGGAATAACTGGAAAGATTTTTCTGGCCGTCATTGTTGAATGAATTCTGCTTCCTTCATTTTTGATCTTGTTCAAGATTTAAATCACCAGAAGAGAAGAAAGATTGGTCCAGCATGGACGAGTTGCCCATCCTTGCAGTGAGGGCTCAGCAGAGCACCAGATTCGATCATTCTATCAATGCTGTGCACAAAGAGGAGTGTTCATTACCAGTGGAACTTGAAGGGGCAGTGACCAGAGGAAGCGGCAAGGATGCTGTTCTGCCAAAAATAGGAGACGTCTACTACGCTAATTGTGGCAACCGTGAGAAAGTGTATCCATATCTCTGATTGCAGAGGAGTAACTGGCTAATGGTCTCAGCTCCTGTGTACTGAAACACACCATTGTGTTGGCACAGGCCAGACTTTCCATGAGCTGCTACCAGCCAATGAGCGATTGAAGCAGGGCTGCTAAGACAGGTCTGTTCGTAGGAGACGCGGAGCTCCTCTGATGGTTGACTTGACCAAACGATTCCTCGGTGGCCTTAGCGAACTTCCTTTAGAAATGCGCTGCAGTCTGAAGCACTATCATCTAATTTTTCTTCCTTCTATCTCTCCTTTGTTTGACCACAGACCTGCATCGTGCTCCTCTCATCATTTGCTTCTTAGAGGACCAGCAGCAACACACACATCATTTATTAATATTTGAAAGCAATATTAAGTAACACTTTCCTGACTCATTCCTTAAGAATGTCATGTTACAGTCCAACACTGCGTTTTCCTACATTCTATATTCCTTTACCCTGTTCTACCTTTCTTTTTACTGGAACACTTAAAACCTTCTAATAAACTACATGATTATTTATAATTTATTGTTTTTCTCTCGAAAGTAAAGTGCGCATTCTCTCAGGGCATAAGACAAAGACCTATTCTGTTTACTGGTATATCCAAACACTCAAAACAGTGCCCAACTATAGCACGCACTCAGTAAATATTTGTCGTATGAGTGAATAACTTTATGTCCAATTGCTTGCAATGTAATCTCCAAATACTTTCTTTTGGGTCCTAAACTAAGTAATTCCAGAGTCCCATACTCCCTTAACCACGCTGAGTTTATGTAGACATTACGCTCATTGGTACTGACAATTATTCCCATTGCCCTACAAAGACCATCAATTTCGCCAACTTATGCAATTAGAGAGGGTTAACATGATCCTCAAAATCTCATTTAAACCAAGTTCCTTTTCACTGAACAGCTGCAAGTTTGAAGAAACCTTAAATTGCTTTTCTTCAAGTCAAGTGTCAAGGGAGGGAGTTCGTTTCAGTGGCTTGTTCTCAGAAAGAAGTGGCTTACAAGTAGGAATCATGACACCAAGCCTGTGGGAGTGGACATTTTTCTGCTCACTAACCGTTGTACGTCACGTCTGGCCTTCTTTCCCCTAGAGCATCGTTGAAAGAGAGAGCCGTGGCTCAGAGCTGATTTGGGCTCAGTTCTCTTTGTTATTTCCCGTCCTAGAAGAGATGCGTGCAGGAGATGTCGCTACGTGTCCTACCGAGAGCTAATATTGCTACCGACACCACCATTTCTAGGAAAGAGGCAGAAACAGACGGGGAGAAGGGGTCGGGCAAAGGCTTTGTGAGTGAGGTCAGAATATGATGCTACCTACATTAACAACTCAGGTAACCACGCCTACAAACATCACATAATGAAGCCTTAATGACTGCATCACTGGGGGTGGTTTTCAGATCCCATTGTCTCATTGGATACCGACTGAAGCAAATTTAAGACCTGGAGCTGTGTTTACCTAAATGAAGGAGGTATTTCCACCTAAAACCAAAGCAAATGAATCTTCTTTCAAATAGAGACTACTCTTATTCTGGGGTTGAGCAGGAAATTTGTTGATTATCCAAAGGGTTTAGGTAACTTTTCTCTCTTACAATATGACATTTTAAGAATATGCATCATCGTGTCCTACAGCATGGGTAGAAAGAAAGACTAAACGGTAGTGAAACTGAGTTTCTAAAACAGTGTGCCCAGAACATTATAGTAAGGCAGAATTAGAAATCAGACTCAGGCCTGTGTTTAAATTCCGCTCTTGGACACTCAGCAGCTGTGTGACCCGGAAGAAAGTACTAGACTTCTCAGATTCCACACTTGTAAAATACAGTAACGTTTGTAAAATATTGGTCAGGTTGATCAATGAGAAGTTTAGGCACGATTCATATAAAACATGTGGCATGATGATTCTTAGCAAGTGACAGCTATCCTGGGTACACTGTCCAGTCAGGAACTCCTTATCTCTGTTTCTCACTGGTCTGAACCAGTTTTGTTCTGGCTCCTCCTCTAAACCTACCCCGGAGGAATCTGTGGCTAACTGCATGTGAAAAATCCTTTCCGTTGTAGGTAAGAATGATCTGTTTCTCATCAGAAGCAGTTTGGTTTTCTTAGAGCAAGTAACAGCTCTACTGGTCAAAAACCCAGTCAATGATTTGTTGAGCAAGGATGCTGGAACTATTGACTAAAGCACATCTTGGAGATATGCTTTGGATCTCAAGCTCCCAAGCTCATCTTGTTCCTAATTGTTAGAGATTTTTGAGAGATGCCTATGCATACTTCTGGGAGAGGAATTAAGTACTTTAATTAGGGAGAGAGGGAACTTGGAACAAAGTAGAAAGAGGAAGGGGAAGAAAACCTTGGCCTATTTCAGTTCAGTAAGCATCAGTTGATTTGTATCTCTCCTTTCCTTTCTTTTTTTCTTTTCTCTTTCCCTCTTTTATTTTTGTTACCCTAACTTAACATGGAACTTTCTCATAGTTGGAAACGGAACACCTGTTAGAACTTAAAACATGAAGAATATGTACAAAGTCATCTCCCCAGAAATGTGACCTCATCACTCCTGCCACCTAGTCCTGAACTCCTTTGATTGTTGCCTTCACATCTCTAGACTTGCCAGAACCCACTATATATTCCTTCGTGTTTATTCTAGCAAAACTGAAAACAAGCATCTGAGAAGGAAAGAAAGTAAAGGAGACTTGAATCCCCCAAGTCACCACGGTGAACAGTTGTGTGTCTTCTGCCACCCTTTTTCTTTTACACAGAAACAAACTGAAAACACATTGCTTTGTGAGATGCTAATTTTTCATTAAACATTGAAATAAGAGGGGTCCTTAGCCGCTGCTCAGCTCAGGGAGGCCTCCAGCCGGTTCAGTTCACCTCCCACCAGCCCCACTCTCCTGCACAAGGTTCCCGGGGCCCCTGTGCACTGTACTTTGGTTCATTATGCTCCTGGGGCATCTGGAAGTGGGGTGTCTGCCCAAGGCACATTCACTGGGGACTGAGCAAAGATCTGAAATGCACATAGGCTGCACTGCAGATGGATGGTCCTTGGCAGAGTTGCTCCCTACAGATCAGGTGAAGCCTTTACCTGGTATTTCACGAGAGAATCATTGCTTTTGTGGCTTCATACAGTACAAACACTGGGAAGAGCGAGGGAGGCTGCTGGGGGGCTTGTCTCCCATGCAGCTCTGGGTGCCCCCCCGGGACTCCCCCACCTTTTCAGCATGACTCTTATTTAGTTCATCCCTTCACCCTACCCACCCCATTCCTGTTTTGCTCCCTGGTTTTGTGAGAGTGGACATTCCATATTGAGAGAGTCTGGACTTTTGCTTCTGCTTATGTTCTAAGTGAGCAGTGAAAAACCATTAGGGGTTTTTAATCAGGACCCTGTCTTTTCACGGATGATTGGAAGCAACGGGAAGAAAACTAAAGGCAGAGAGAACACCTTTGAAGAGTGGGTAAGTGATGGTTGGGGCCAGGATGAGGCGGGAGCAGCTGTGATAAAGAGGAGGAGCCACTGGCACTCGGTGGAGACTCACCTGAGCTGCTCCTCACTGCCCCACTCTGTGTGTTATGGACTCGAGGGTCCACCATGCAGCCCCCTGGTGGCTTGTTGACACACCCGCAGCCCCTGTCCCACACCCTCTCCCCCTCAATGTTATACCTCCTGGACTAATTTCTAAAAACTGCCCAACCTGTCCTCACGCCATTGAGTATGTAGCACTGAGACAACAGTTATAGAGAACAGGACCCGTCGGATTTACTGTGACATATGAGGCGCGCCTAAAAGTGTTGAGGTCATGTGATCCAGACGCTGGAAACACTCCGGATGTTACACTATCAGAGTCATCAGTTCAAAAACTAAAGGTCGTGAGTATTTATCCTTTAAGATCCAATCAAAACCCTGCTTGATACCAGGAGCATGCCATGCAAAGGGTCCCCAGCCCACTTCCCACTGCTGCGTTATGTTGAGAAATACAACGTGTGTCTCATCCCGGCAGGGAAGGGGACTATTCACGACTCTGTCTTCTTTCTGTCTGTACCTCCTCATATTAAGTTATTAAACCGTGAACTACCACTGGAAACCTTATCGTTAGTTTTTGCTTATTGCCAAACATAATCTTTGTGGGGGAGGGGCCTAAGGAAAGTATGTGTCTTTCAGCTGTAACTATTAGCAGGTCAAATTCTCTCACACCCTTGTTTCCCAATCAAGAAAAAGTACCGACAACGGAGACGTGGGATATTCCGCCAGATTTAAACTCTGTGTAATTATTTTGCAATTCCAAAAATACATTTTACCATGTAGGGTATAAACCCTGTTTTCTCCCCCCAAGAATTGTATTTATCCATGGAAATTAGAGGTGTTATTAACTTAAATCCTGGCAGATTTCAACCCACATGCTAATTACTGCTGCTATATACAGAGGGAGTCAAAACTGACACAAGATTACTGCCCTCTAACCCTGCTTTTGAGAATCCTTCCCATGTCTGGGTTGTGAGGCTGAGGGATTTTCAGCCTCCCCCCTTAACGCTAAGATGGATTTATGGTACCCCCTTAACGCTAAGATGGATTTATGGTACCAGGGCTGATTTGCTGTGGACTGAAAGATGCTGCGTGATCATCATTGTGCTGATGGCTGAGAGAGGACGAGGCAGACCCCGGGGGAAGTGCTTTGAGTTATTACAGTCAAGCAAGGTTGGAGATTTTGTCGGAGGGCGGGGCGGAGGGATTGAAGACAGCAGGGAAGGGAAGGATAAGTGAGCAAATTAAGCGTGAAGAGCCTTGCTTTGAACCTGATTGGTAGGTTTTGGCATCTATCCTCTTTATCTAGAAGAAGTGAGTGGCTTATGCTTTGCTGTCTAACTTTAGAGGTACCCAAAGCCAAAGCCATATTTGGAAGGAAGTTGGTGTGGATGAATATGAAGGAGCAGCTGAAAGAAGAAAGAAAAAAGGAAAAGAGGGAGGGAGGGAGGGAGGGAGGAAGGAGGAAAGGAAGGAACAAAATAGGCTACATGTCTCTTACATACTTTCCCTAATACACTTTTTTTTTGTCATGTAAGCAATGGAAGGTTGACATTAACCTAGTTCATGCCAACTCTTTACAAAATTTGAATTTAGAGGGACCCATATTAATGAAGTTTTACTGCATTTATACTATGTCAAAGACCACATCTCACTGTAACTTAAAAGACAAAGTTCAGAGTGATTTTCGCACTTTTCCAGGACACAAAATGCAGTGACACCTGTGCGTCAGGGCTGATGGGAGAGTATTGTCCTGCTGGCAGCTGTTTCCTTGGCCTTTGCCTCATTTTATGCTTTGGGCTCTCAAAATGCACCAGTGCACCTGTGCGAAGGCTCTGTGGGGACAGCAATGATGCTTATCTGAGTGCATAGGTCAAATGGATTTTCAGGACAATTAATGGCCTCTTTTCTGATTTGGGTGACGTTCCTGAAAGGTAATTGACAAAGATTAGAACGTGAACCGAAATATTAGACTCGGGCTAGTCTCCAAGTCCCCGCTATCTAGGGTCTGACTGACAGCTCCGCCCAGTGTGTCTTTTTGTTTCTTCCAGGGCTATGGCCTTAGTGAAAATGGCCCCCAACTTGAAATGGTGGCCGTAGAAAAAACTGAAAGTCAAAGCCGCCCTGGGATGACCAGAACAGCAGTGCTGGGCCAGGGACACGGCTCATTTATGAGGCTTCCTCATTAGTCACAGACAGTAGAGTTGACTTATTATGCCACGTTCTTGGGCTACTGAAGCTACCCCTGGACAGAAGAATGTGAGACTATTACAGTAGAGGGAACTGAGTCCCAGAGAGGTGAGCGGATTTCCTCGGGGTCACGTGGCCAGTGAATGCCGGAGCCGTGGTGAGATCCTAGGTCTTCTGGAGCCTGTGATGCGGGATCGAGATGGGATTGCTGTGGCAGAGATACTGGGGAAGATGAAGGAACAGAAACCATAGGTCTGAGTCAAAAGAGCGAGAAGGAAATCATGACTCCAGACAATCAGGGGGTGTCAGGGAGCAGACAGACACTCAGTGCACACTTTACAAGTAGAAGCGCATCACACACACATTTATTGCATGTGTGTTTAACCACACTTTTCAAAAAGTACAGTAGCAGCTATAATAAAAGATGATTTTTATGTCAAATGGGCCCTAAATACAAATCAACTGTTTCATCTGGTGTTCAAATGAAGAAAAAATGATCGATTCCGAGGCTGGATGGATTCATCAGCTGTGTTGGAAATTGTGGGGTCTAATACAGTATATACAAAACAAGTTAAAATAGCAGAGATTTCTGATTCTCTGTTATCTTTGTTTTATACCCAGCTTTGAAATCAACTCCCAAACAAGATGGAAATTCGCATTATTAAAGTTTTTTTTCCCATCGAAAGAAAAGTGAAGGAAAAGTTATGTGTGAATAGATTAACAATCTAGTTCTTAGACAATAACTTTTGCATCATTTTCAAGTGTTTCTGCTCAGTAATGCTTTTTGATAGGAAATCTAGTACAGGAGGTTTAATATATTTTAAAAATATGTATTTTAAAATATATAAAAACATTTCAAAATAGAAACCTTAGGTTTGAACTTGGGTCTACCAATGGTTTCTCTCATGGTTCTTTTGCTCAAAAAATAGAATTGAACTTGATTATCACTTTTAAAAATATGTTCTTGAAATAAAACATATATACTGAAAAACACACAGAGCATAAGTGTAGAGTTTGATGTGTTTTCAAAACCTGAACAGAAAGGTCATAAAATGAAACTGGACCAACCTCTCAGAACTCCCCCATCTGTGTCCTCTTTTAATCACAGTCTCCCCGAGGTGACCATTAACTGATTAACACCCTAGATTATTTTTGCCTGTTTTTGTATTTAATTTAAATGGACCTGCTCCTCTGTGTCTGGCTACTTTTGCTCACCATTATGTTATATTCATCCATTCGATTGTCAATTATTGTATATTACTCATTCACCTTGCTGTACCATGTTACATTGTGAGAATAGATTTTAATACTACCAAACAGTGTTTAAAGTCCATGCACTAATCTGCAACCAGTCTGCAGTGTAGGAGAGTTCAAGTAGCTGTCCATCCTTCCCCAAACTTGGTTATTTTCCATCTTTTTTCATTTTAGCCATTCTGGTGCACAAAGCATTGATCTTTAAATTGACTAAATAAACCTCTAGCAAACTCATAGCAAACAAAGGTCTTTATTTAGGAACCAGTGTGTGCTGGGGGTGGGATGGGGCAAAATTTCATAAAGTGGAATGCTTCCACATCAATACATTCAAAGAAAAAAAGACAATTTGAGCAATGTCAGCAGAAATATCTCAGCACAGACAAGTGTTTTTGTTTAAAATACTGCCTTATTTTCAGAGAAAGCACTTCACTTGGAAACGAAGAGATATGCATTTGGGTTAGACATTTATGGAATCTAAAAACTGACATTTTTAAGATTTTGGGGGGGAGTTGTGGGATAGAAGAAAACAGTGAGGACTTTATTAACTGTACCGCTAATGATTTGATTCTCATAGGAAAAACACGAGGCCGTGGTTGATTTGTACTTTTATTATCATTGCAGGGTCTCCATTTTGGTGCCTGTTGGATATTGTCCCCATAAAGAATGAGAAAGGAGATGTGGTTCTTTTTCTGGCCTCCTTCAAAGATATAACAGATACGAAAGTGAAGATTACTCCAGAAGATAAAAAAGAAGGTTTGTACTGTTTTCAGAAAACATTGACAGATGGAGTAACATTTTGAAATTGTTTACTCAAAAACTCCAGGAGGGAAAAAATATCTTCTTAATAACAGCAACTGATAAATATTCATAACTGTTAGCAGTCTGGATTTGGTGCCTATTCCAAAATCACAGACTCTCACAAATTTGCATTCCTCTCTTTGTAATAAAGACTCATTTGACGGGAACCAGAAGTCTGTATTCCTATCCAAATGGGATGAAGATAGGAAAACAGTTTCTCAGAATATAAAGAGACACATCAACTTGTTTTATTGGGGAAAAAAATAAATTAATAGCAATAAGTGAAGTTAAAATGGTATGATTAAAAATACAGCTCTCCGTTTCCCCTCAAGTGCTGTAGCTCAAAACTGCAAAGTGCAAGGTTTAACGTTAAATACAAAATTCAGAACCCTGGTGCTTGTTAGAGTGGATCATTACAAATGTGTATCTGTGTCTTGTCTTAAGTAGCAGTATAATCATTTGTTTTAAGACATAAACAAGCTTTTCAATGATCTCTAAAGGATCCGAAGATTTTATATTGCTCACTTTATATCTTCTGTTTATAGCTGATTAGGAAGTTCCCTGCATTCATGTAAGCAGACAAAAATGAACACTGAAAAAAACGCTACATTATTACATTGAAACAGACGTTGGATTAGATATTTTAGTGACCAGAAAAAAAGCAACTGTTATTGTGGGGATTCCTATCTGATAAATTCTTTATGGGAACCAGCTATTTGACCTTTCAACAGCCATGTCTTTTTAAAACTCTATGTGTGTTTCAAATACATTATGCCTCTTGAAATGACAACACAGGTGGAGAACCATCATGATTTGATGCCCCCACCTCCAACGTCTGTCATTTGAACTGTTTGCAAATGCCTCCCCATTTTCTTGTGTATTTGCATGACTAAATACTGTGGCATATTCTACATACACAAGGGGCAGGGGCGAGCAGTCTGACAATGATAGTTACTTGGATATTAGAGCAAATGTCATGTCCAGTGAGAGAAGAGAAAGTGTGGAGATCAGTGTGCACAGTTTTGGTTTCTGTTTTTACTTTCCTCTTTGGTTTTATAGGAAAACAAAAGGTTAAGTATGAACTGTACTGACTCAGAACACTTCTAATACCAAACGTAGATTTTTTTTCCCAAACTAACAAGCATTTCTATGACTCTCCCGACCCCAGCTGGGTGTCTTGTAATTTAATTCAGTTTTGACACTATCCAGAGATGGCATCAGTCTCCACAGTTATAAGAAACACTTTACTTACGTTATTAAAAAGGATATAACTCGGAAACAGCCAGGGGGAAGAGATGCGTAGGGCAGCAGAGGGAAGGAGGGGTAAGGGGCTGCCTTGGGCCCTCTGGGTGTGCCACCCTCCTGGCACCAATCCGTGTACATCAACTTTCCCAGTCCTTTGTTCTGTGGGAGTTCTTATGGTGGCTTCGTTGTGTAGGCGTGATTGATTGTATCATTGGCCACTGGAGATCAGCTCATTCTTTAGCCCCACTCTCCTCCCAAGAAGTTCAGCATGGGGGAAGCTAAAAATTCCAACCCTCTAACCTTACCTTGGTCTTTCTGGCAATGAGCTCCCAAGCTGGAGCCATCTAGGGGGCACCTGCCCCTTCCCCACTGTCACCAAAACATTCATTTTCATAAAAAAAGACCCTCTCCTCTCCAGAGATTCCAAGGGTTATAGAGTTGTGTGCTGGGAACAGGGGACAAAGACCAAGTATATTTCTTATTATGTTGCAGTAAGGATATTTGAATAACATTATTATTTAGTTATTAGATATATGTGTGTATATATTATGTATGCTCACTTATGTGCATAGATAGGTATATAAAACTATCTTTAGAAAGAAATTATGGCTTTTTTTTTTTTTTTGCTTCCAAGGGGGCAGTTTAAGCAACCTGCCCTGCATTGAACATGAAGACCATAGCTGATGGTTTTATGTAATTTCGGTCATCACCATTGTCTTATATTCCTTGTGTCTGTAGATGGGGGATTCCCCCTCTTGGAAAACTGCAGTGGATAAAAGGAGTATAATATACTTATTCATTTGGGGCTTGAAAGAGCTCGATACAAATACTTCTTTTCCCCACCCAAGTCCTGAACCAACTGAGAAAGAAGTAAGATTAAGGCAGATGGGAGGTCAACGTATCACCTTTATTTCTGATCAAACTGGTAGCAGAGAGCGTGGCATGTACCTGCAGCCGATGGGCTTCCTCATTGTGAGCCCAGATTTAGGCAGCGTGACCTCCCAGCTGCTAATACTGGGGCAGAGACAGAGCTCCCCACGGTGTAACTTAAAGCTTGGAGGACCAGAGCAGAACAGGTGCCCCCTAAAGGCACCTGCTCCCAAGAAAGAGGAAGGGCCACCCCTACCTGCCGACATCTCCCGCCGAACTCCATCATATCAATTCCACCTCTCGCCCTGGGAAGAACTGAGTAAAGGAGTCATAGGCCAGGTGTGTTCCACTAGCAGAGCTGCTTTCCCAGGAGAGGTTGCACCTGTCATTTGAGGGGTGGAGGTACGTGTTTAAACACTCTGTGGAACCAGTAACAATTATTCTCATCCAAAGTTTCATCATAAAAAAATGGGTTTTACACTTCTATTTAAATAAATGTATGAAACTATACTTAATCATAGTCCAATATTGTTTAGAGAAGACATAAAATACAGAGACTATCTCTTGTAGGGTTTAAAGAAAGAAACATCAAAAATCACTTTTAATGTGAACTGTATAGAGTACATTTTAGAAATGTTGAAGTATTTGATAGCAAGTCCCTAAATCTTCATACAGCTTTATGACTCTGTTCCTCAAATGATTATTTCCTATAAAATTAAGTATTATTTCTAATATATACTGAATACTCAAGAATATTCTTTTTCTGTTGCTAAGTTATGAATGTCCCACAAAAGTATGAAATATTTTAATAGAGGCAGAGTAACTCTTGTAAGCCAGTGGTTATAAAATGGTCGTGATCATGAAAAATACTTAGATATATATTTCTCTTTTTTTACCTGCTCTTAATAGGGTAAAATACTTTAAAATTCACCAATTAATGGCATGTCTTTCAGGAAAGGCACACCTTAGTGTATGGTATTTTTAGAACTTCAAGATGTGCTGGAAAACTCTTAAAATGTCACTATGTAATTGGAGCAGTATTGTATCTTAGCACTAGGAAACTGTGGGTGAGCATGTGGCCTGATGTGACCTGATACAGCATTTCTTGCAAATGTATCCCTGAAGCTCATCTAAGCTCTAGAAATAGGGCTCATGTGAATTAGATTAATTGCCTACCAAGGCTCATATGATGGACTTCGTTTGAGAGATATAAACTGTACTTCTGTTTAAAAAAAAACTTATCATTAATACCTACACTGTTTTGGGTTTTATTTGAAACTTCAGTATAATGTAAAAGTGGGTTAATAATGAGTTAAACAATTCAAAAAATGTTTATTGAGCTGCCAGTCTGCCTTCAGGATTGAATTATTGTCTGTAGATTTCAAAATGGAGACAGTATGTTTTGGATCATCTGAACCACAGCTTGAATCCTGGTTCTGCACACACGGGCTGTTAGGCCTTAGGCACGCTGTTTACCCTCCCAGAGACTAAGTTCCTTCACTTATAAAATGGGGTAATCATACATGTCTACACTTATCTTAGGTTTATAAGAAATAATATATGCAAATCACAAAGCACATGGAATACACTCAATAGAAGAGAGTTGTGGTCATTGTTAAATTCCAAATGTTTTATAAAAATAGCTAGCTTATTGATCCTTTGTTTCAGACTGATGGATTACTTCATTTGCTTTTCATTATAACCCTATGAAATAGGAATTATTCCCATTTTGATTTACTCATAAATTGGAGTAACTTGACAAAGTTGACATAGTAAAAAATGGTAGAACCAGGATTTACGCTCATACAGTCAAACTCCAGAGTATACATTCTTTTTATTGGGAGGTATTTTTTTTTTTTGTCTCTCCAAAGAGCTCATGGTCTTCTGAGGAACAGAGATTCAGTATTTGCTATGTAGTATGTTCAGTGTCAGCAGAGTGACAGAAATGGTAAATTCCTCCCAGACAAGATAAAAAGACAGTGTCAGGCCAGCAAGAATTGGAGCAGCATCCAGGAGGGCTTCACAGGGCAAATGACGCTGAAGCAGCTCGTCAAGGAGGAGTGGAGTTTGGTAAACGGACAGGAAGGGATGTTGATTGCGGGAGATGAGATAACAAAGAGCCGACCTTTGCCCAGGAGTACATTATAAAAGGCGTAGGAGGCGTGGCTTAAAACTTGAAGATTTTGTTATGTCTTTCTGAGGAGTTTGGATGGTGTGGGGATAGAGTTGAGAGTTAGGACAGACAGGTAGCCCTTGGCAACAGGAGATGAGGGAAGAGGAGGACTTGATGAATTCCAAGTTTCTGATCTGGGGACAGTTATGGACTGAGTGTTGTCCCTTCTACATTCATGTGTTGAAGTCCTAACCCCCCCGGACCTCACAATGTGACTGCATTTGTATACAGAGCCTTTGAAGAGGTGATTAAGGTAAAATGAGGCTATTAGGGTGGAACTTAATCCAGTCAAACTGATGTCCTTATATAAGGAGGAGGTGGTTTGGTCCCAGGTAGGCAGACACCAGGGCAATCGTGCACAGAGGAAAGGCCACATGGGGAGGAGCAAGAGGGCATTTCCTCTTTTAACCCCCAAACCGAAATGCTCTTAGTTCACATGAGTAGGTCTGAAGTTCCGGTTACTTAAGAATCAGCTTGTGACGCTCTCCACAATCCACTTTCTAAACCCCATGCCACCTTCTCACCTCCCGGAAGTTTCTGGACAAGCCAGGATGTTCTGTTCACGCTCAGCTAATAAAAGTCACACTTTTGTTTTTACTCCATACCTAGGTCCTCCCATTTTCCCTCACATGGAACATCTTTGTTACCTCTGTTTACCATGAAAATCCCACATCTTTGTAGCCACTTGTCTGAACCACCTTAGGTCAGAGTGAGGGTCCTTCCCTTAGACCCTGAGGTGCCTCGCTGCTGGCTTAACCCTTCTGATTGTCTTTCCCACACCAGGGAAGGCCCTGAAGTTGGCAGACTGCTTCACCTCCCTTTCCCTTCCTCCTGGGCCTCCCTGCGCATAATAGACACTGAGTAAAACTCGCTGATGGGTTCCCGTGATGGAAGGGCCTTTGCTCCTGTGACAGTGCTGAGCTTGTTTTAAAAGTTCCTGTAAAACAAAATTAAATTAAATGAAAACATTTAAAAAATAATAAATAAATAAATAGTAAAAAAAATTTATTAAAAAATTTTTTAATAAAATAATAAAATAAAAAACGTTCCTGTCCTCTGCACCCAGTGGCATGCATCTCAATTTTCCAAACTTTTCCCACAGCAGTTCATTCACTGTGCTAATTTGGTTTTCCATTCAAAGCAGCGGAGTGTAATAACTCGTGCCTTGTGTTTTCAGGCACAGGGCCTCATGCAGTCATTTTTGGTTATGTCTTGTAGGGTGCCCCAGATTTGGCTTGAAGTGATGGTTGACACTGGGTTATTCAGCCGCAGACCTGGGACATTCCAATGACCATTTCTAGAAAGTGGGCCCTTCATATTTGCCTGGAGAATGTGGGGGTTGATGTGTGAAGCTTTCCACGTGATCCTCGGTGGTAATACAGGTCAGGACTCAGTGCAGTGACGTTTCTTGGGAGTCTAGCTTTTGGCAGGTTGGCATAAGTAAGTAAACTGGCAAAAGTTTAGACCACACCTGCCTTTTCCTGTTACTAAGCGGCTTCAGAAGAAAACAATAGTAATGAATACCTGCACTAAGTAATTAGATATGAAATGCATTTAGCTACTGGAACCTGAAAACCTAACATGAGCTTAAAGAGTAAGGGCTTATTCTTCTCATATTTTTAAGAGTCTGGAGCTGGGAAGCCCATGGTTGGAACAACCATGCAGCAAGACTGGGGGGCCCTCTGGCTCTTTTTGCCATTCTGCCCGCCTGTCCTAACCTGCTGTTTGCCATCCTCACACTTGTCAGCTGGTGGTCGTAAGACACCTGCTGCACCAGGACTCGTATCTGCTGTGCAGACAGAAAGAGGAATGAAGGTCGGACAGCCAAGGGCTTCTGCCTATCAGGCTGTGCCTTTGTATAAGGAGTAGTCTCCTGGCTCCTGCCCCACCCCCAGCCTCCTGCCAGGGACTTCCGTGGGCATGTCCTTGACCATAACTCTGCCACCTGCATGAAAGGCTAGGCAAGCAAGGTCATTTTGGTCTATTGTGTAAACATTTACACCTGTATAGTAGAAATAGGCAAATAGAAAGGGCTTGGAAATGAGGTTGGGCCAGCCAATCTAGAATGCCTATCATTTGCTGATTATTTTCTATAAGCCAGACAGGTTAGCCAATGATCCTACAATATGCAGGAATGAGATTTAGACAGAGTACATGAATTGCCCAAAGCCGCAGTGCTGTGAAGAGGTGGAGACAGGACGGTAACCCAGGACTGTCCAGTCTCAGAGCTGGAATCTTCCCTCCATGCCCTGGGACTTCCTATGAAACAAATGAAAGCTAGAAAGGAGTTGGACACAAGGCTGGACTTGTCTCAGTTCCTTCCCCAAACTTCTATACGTGATTGTCATTGAAACTGATAGTTCCTGCCCCAATTCTTTTTACCATTCTCATTTCTTTTTTAGTTGAAATATAGTTAATTTGCAATGTTGTGTTAGTTTCTGGTGTACAGCAAAGTGATTCAATTATATATATATGTATTCTTTTTCAGATTCTTTTCCATTATAGGTTATTACAAGATACTGAATATAGTTCCCTGTGCTCTACAGTAGGTCCTTGTTTATCTATTTTATATATAGTAGTTTTAGCTGCTAATCCCAAGCTCCTAATTTATCCCTCCCCTCCTTTACCTTTGGTAACCATAAATTTGTTTTCTATGTCTGTGAGTCTCTTTCTGTTTTGTAAATATGTTCATTTGTATTAATTTTTTAGATTCCACATATGTGATATCATATGGTGTTTGTCTTTCTCTGTCTGACTTTCTTCACTTAGTATGATGATCTCTAGGTCCATCCATGTTGCTGCAAATGGCATTATTTCATACTTTTTAATGGCTGAGTAGTATTCCATTGTGTGTGTGTGTATATGTATATACATATACACACACACACATACATGTATATCACATCTTCTTTATCCACTCATCTGTCGATAGACATTTAGGTTGCTTCCATGTCTTGGCTATTGTAAATAGTGCTGCTATGAACTTTGTGGGTGCATATGTCTTTTTGAATTAGAGTTCTCATCTTTTCCAGATAAATGCCCAGGAGTTTTAACCACTCTCATTTCTTCTTCAAAGTCCTCACTACCCAAAGTGTAGTCTGAGGACCTGACACATTAGCATCACCTGGGAGCTCATTAAAAATGCAGAATCTCAGGCCCAACATCAGCCCTCTGACTCAGAATCTGCATTCTATCATGATGGTTTACAGGCACATCTGAGTTTGAGAAACTTCACATCATACACATGCCTCAGAAAGGTCCTCCTGACCATCCAGTCTGGAGGGCCCATCTCCAGCCACTCTGTCACATCCCCTGGTTCACAGTCTGCATAGCCTGTATGGCTAAATGAAACACCATTTTCAAAAGTTAGTTTATATTGTAATTCTTCTCCACTCCATTAAAATGTAAGCTTCATCAGGAAGCAGGCTTTGCCTGTCTTGTTTAAGATCCTATCCACAGTACAATACAGTGAATGTCTAACACTTAGTAAGTACTTAATAAATATTTGATGGATGGGTGGATGATTAAATGAATGTATAAATGACATTCAATTTAAGAAACATGGCTCTTCAGCGATAGAAAATAATACATCATTCTTGCTTTTTCATAAGAATCATATCATAATTATTAAAGCTGCATGTCTCAGGTGCAGAATCTGATGAGTATATTGCTTAGTTTAAGTCAGAAACAGTTTGACGTGTGTTTATCATAGTTGGCTCCCTCTCAAAATGTGTCCTTACTGCTGGTATTGAGTGGTCCTTTCACATCAAATAGAATCTCTGCTGCTGAATAAGTTTTTGTTCTTGTTGACTCTTCTGTTTGTCCTCCAGTTTCTAAGAATCTCAGTTTGGTCACATTTTTGAAGATAACTGTAGTCATTTGCTGAAAATATATTTTAAAAATTCTCCATAAAAACAGACATTAAGCCACTGATCAGATATTAATTAAGTCTAAGATGATTTTTATGTATTTTGAATATTTTAATTTTCAGTGTGGGACATAATAATAATGGAACAGCACATCATGAGTACTGCTGGCTGGCCCTTCACTCTGTGTAGCCATTTCTTGATCTATAGATAGTTTTCTCCATTACCTACATTAAAGGAATGCACGTCTGTTGCTAGTGTCTGGTGGTGTCTCTCCATAGTGACTATCACCCTTGTGCAATCACACAATCAAAAGATACACTATTAATTAGTGAGGGCAATAAATAATAGCAGACAGGGAAAAAATCAAATGGATCTGATCATCTACACAAGGATGGCAAATAAGAGTTACTATATGACCTAATGTCACGTGACTGGTAATAGCTTCCTCGAATTTAATGTTGGAAAGCCTTTTGAGGTGGCATCTTGTCTCAAAGGGGAGGGGCACTAAAATCAATAACTGAACTCTTCTAAGGTCACGTTGAATATAAGAGCAGGTGATAGTCGCATGCATGCCAGGTATTTCCCACACATGCTGCTGAGGAAGGCATTATCATTTTTGTAACAAGTAGAAAATTGGAGACCTCAACCTTCTCTTGTAGGGTTAAAGCACTGATTACAAAATAATCTTTCATGTATTTTTTAAATGCAAGTAATCCATCCATTGTGGTTTGTTGTTGAGTTCTCAAGAATCCACAGTTATAACGAAATTAATTATAAAATTAAGATGCATATAATGGACTAGAGGTACAGAGATGACATCCTAATACAGAATATCTAAAATTGCTGCATACAGTTTTTTAAAAATTACAACATGGCTGTGCTGGTGGTAAAGTAAGGGAAAGAATTAGATTCGAAGAACAAAAAGAAAGTATGAGTAAGAGGGGTATGTTGGAGTTGGTGAAGGAAGAAAGACAAAGCCTAGGTCCTCAGCAGAGCAAGAGATCAGATTGATGTCATCAGCATAAATCTGGGACAGAGAAAGACGTTTATGAAGTCTCCTGGAGTAGAGGCTGAGAGGTCCCAAAGAAGACGTGCT
Organism: Vicugna pacos; assembly: GCF_048564905.1. Taxonomy (NCBI): domain Eukaryota; kingdom Metazoa; phylum Chordata; class Mammalia; order Artiodactyla; family Camelidae; genus Vicugna; species Vicugna pacos. Next base: position 6,973,004 of record NC_132987.1, read on the forward strand.
TATTTAAACCTTGATTCTGGGGAAAGCAGGAAAAAAAAGGAAAGATTTGTGTAAGAATTCCTAATCAGAACCTTCACTCATTTAGGTGTGGAGTCTGAATTCACAGTAGCTGTTGGATATTGGGCAATCCTAGCTGAAAATTTTACTTAAAGTGATTCTAGTCAGTGAGGTCCCCAGACACGAAGGGAAAATAAAATGCAAAACCTTTCTTGTTGGGCACGTTTAATTGCAGTTCTAAAAGGATTCTCAGAGATACAGTTTCAAGGAACATGAGCTTGTGATAAAACTCATGAGCCCTTGTAGCAGGCTACCACGAGTAAGAGTCATCAGAGAAAAGGAAATTACAAAATTGAATCTTCAAGGACAGTAGATATTGGAATTATTAGATAAGAATATGTCTACTTAATTTACTTAAAGAAAATTTAAAAGGGGTTAAAAAAATGATGGAGGGACAAAGACCATCAAAATTTACTAGGCAGATTTGAAAAAGAACCAAAGAGAACTTATATAAATGAGAAAGAGGATCATTAAAAAGAAAGACTCGATGAACAGGATAAACAACAGACAGATCACAGAATAAGAGAGAATTTATGAACTAGAAAATAAAAATAAATCCATACAATGTATTACAGACACATATAAAAAAATGTTCAAGAGAAATAGTGCTTAGAACAAAACAATCCAAAATATCTGGAATTTTAGAAAGAGAGAATAGAACAGTGGAGAATAAACTGAAGAGGATTTTTCAGAAATCATAAAACTCAATACTCAGATTTAGGAAGCCCAACATATCTGAGCAGGATACACGTAAAGAAACCAAGACCTGGAAATGTTGTGAAACTAAAGAACTTAAGATACAAAGAGAAGATCTTAAAATTAGGCTAAAGGAAATGACTTTATCTGCAAGTGGAAGCCACTGTGACTGACAGCTCTGCTCTCAAAGACAACAATAAAAGCCAGAGAGACTGGAATAATCCATATTCAAAATATCGGTAAGAATCAGTGCCAGCTAGACTGTTTTATCCACTTGAACTCTTGAAAAAAATAGGGATAAGATACAGAAACTTCAGACAAAACGTAGATCATTCACTCACCAAAACTTTACTGTTGGAAACTTCAGTATTAGGAATAAGAAAGGGGATATGACAAGAGTGGCAGGAGAGATTCAGGAGAAAATAAAAGAAAAACCTTATGCCAATGATTTTAGAAAATTAGGTGAAATGAAAACCTTGTTAATTTTTTTAATTGACTCAGGAAGAGAAATACAATTTGAATTACAATTACTAAACATATTGAATAAGAGTAAAAAATTCTCCCCAAGTGTTAAGCTCAAATGATTTTGTGGATGAGTATTCCCACACATTTCGTAAACCCAATCGCAAATGAGTTCTTTCAGAGGATAGACAAATTATACAATCTTGACATCAAAACCAGACAAGGACAACTTGAGAAGTATAGGAAAAGAAAATGACAAGCTAATCTCACTATAACTATGGAAACAAAAATTCTAAACAAAAAATATAAACAAGCTGAATCCACCACAGCAAAGACTATCACAGCAAAGAAAGGTTCAATGTTAGTTGAAGTTTCAAATCTGCAATTATTCACTGGTTAAAGGTTAATATGATCATCTCAATAATTCAGGAATTCCACAGCAGTTCACATTAAACATGTTTCTATAGAACTTGTGGTAAAAACAAATATTTTGATTATGGTTTTGTTCTCCCATGTCCCCCCAAAAAACCACAAGCAATATAATAGCCATTTGAAATACTCAAAGTATTTCCTCTAAAAATCAGGATCAAGATAAATAAACCCGTTGTTGCCCATTCTATTTTGCAATACACTAGCAGTCCTTGCCAGTGCCCTAAAAAGAGAAAAATAAAAGTTATAAAGATTGGAGTGAAAGTAACAAAATTATCATTATTTTCAAAGATATAATTGCCTACATAGAAAGCCCACACAAATATACAGAGAAATTACTTATTTTGACTTTAGCAAAATTGACAATTTCAAGAAAAATATCCAAAGTCAATTGCATTTCTGTACATGAGCAACAAATTATAAGTAAATGCAACTTTTAAAAAATTCTCTATATAAATGCAAACAAAAGGTTCCTGTCAAAAAGATGCATGAACTTTAGGAAGAAAATTCTGCCCTTCCTGAAGGATGTTAAAGAATATCTAAATAAGTGGTGTGCCATAAAATACTCATAAATTAATGGATAGAAAGTTTTACTGTAACAAAAATATCAGTTAAGCCATAATTGATATATAAATCCAGTGAAATTCCAATGAAAATCCTGAATCTCAACAAGTTGTTTTTTTTTTTTTTGCTTTCCTTTTTCATTTTGATTTTGGTTATTTGTTCTTTTGTGGAGTCGACCAAGGTGTTTTTAAAATTTATGTGAAGTTTTTGAAAAAATTGCAAAAATAGCTGACAATCCCGATCAAGATAAACTAAATAGGAAAACCCGTGCTACCACCTATCAGTGTTTATAGTAAACTTATAGTAATAAGTAGGGTGTGGAAGACAAACAAATCAATTTGTAAAGTGTACCAGTGGACTAGAATGGAGGGCCGGTAAACATACACATACCCATGCAAGAACCTGATGTATGACAGAGCTTGTACTGTACGCCAACGTAGAAAGGGTGGACTATTTAATCAAATGATGCTGGGAATATTACCCATCCATGTTTAAATAAAAGTATATTTGGACCCCCATCTCACAATATAGTTACAAATCAATTCAAAGAGAAACACCTACTTAAAACAATTTTAGAACATTTATTTTTGTACAATTAATTTATTTATTTGGAGAGGGAAGGTAATTAGGTTTATTTAGTTTTAAATGGAGGTACTGGGTATTGAACTTAGGACCTCATGCACGCTAAGCATGCACCCTACCACTGAGCTATACCCTCCCCCACTTTTTTTAAAGAAAGAAATATAATTAAATATCTTACTGAATTTGGAGTAATGAAGGTTTTCTTAAACATGATATTAGAAATTTAATTTATATTTGACTTCATTAAACTCAGAACTCTTATTCATTAAAAGTGTAATACAAGCAAGAAGATGAATGATCACCAAATTGACAGATGTCAGTGGGAGCATCATACGAGGGAGCGACCAGACACAGAAACCTCCTGGGTAAGCGAAACAAGGGTCATCCATCTAAAAGATAGAGAAGGACGTTAGATCACTCAAGATACTCAGCAGAGCACTGGCATTATTTTCCAGTGACAGAGGATGACAGAAACCCCCATGAAAGATGCAAAACAGTCACCCCAGTGGACTCAATTGCAGGTTAAAAGAAAAAGTTATTGATCAATACATCAGATATTCTGGGAGCTCAACTGTGCCTTTCGAAGCCAATCCTAGGTACACGAGACAAGAGTGCTTCTGTATGTAAGCCAGTCTGGATGTTTGCCGAGGACTATCTTGTCTAAGGAAATACAAGTCTCATCCTTCATGTAATGCAGTATACGGTGTGACTCAGCTGTGGAGTATATCACACTTAGTCTGAACACAGTCCTTTGTTACCACTCATGGCTCTTCTAGGCTAGCACAACACTAAAGTAATGAATTGACAATGGCCAGACAAAAACAAGGGCCAGTTAGTCAGACATCTCTGGAAGGCAGAGATGTATGATTGGAGTACAATGTAAGCTCTGTCGTAGGCTGACAGACCAGCTGTGGGTCCATCCTGCAAAAGTCTGTAAAAAATATTTGAAACACAAAAATATTGACTATCAGTTAGCATCAAGAACATATAAGGAACACTTCCAAATTAATAACAAAATACAAACAACTCAATATAAACAAATTGCAATAGACATAATAGGTCAAAGGAGATGAAACACGAATTGGCCACAAATATATCAAGAGACTCAACCTAATTAGTAATTAGGAAAGTGCAAGTTAAAGAGTTAGAATTTCATACCCACCATACTGGAAAAAATGAGCACAGGACACACCTGTTGTTGTACTTAAGACCCTCTCTAAAGACAGCTAGAATGACGCTAAGAAAATAATTATTTAAATAGGGGGGATTCAGTCAGTTTATTACCTTAGATACTTTTGATCTGTTAACTGGTGGCTGAAATTTGTAGGTAAAATTCGACATTAGCCTAGTAAAGCAAGAAAGGCATTAATCACTCCAGCTGAATAGGCATGGCTTGATTTTAGTAGCTGACACACTCCAAGTTTCCCTTTTCATTTTTTTCATTTAGCAAAGAAATACAATCTTCATTTTAAAATTAGAGGTTATTAGCTTCACATTTAAACATAAGCTTTAATGCGAATATGTATGTCAAAGCAGAGTTTTCTCATGTTTCCCCAGAAGTAGTAGAAGTCATGAATGTTGCTGAAAGTACACAAAGTGATTTTTAGATGATACCTAAAAGACTTTTTAAAGAAAAGTATTACTATTTTAACATATACATTAAAACATATAATCAATGCATGGGTATTCTTTAAATCTAAATAAAAATAAATGACTTATTTGGAAGTAAATTTAAATATATATATATTTATATTTATATGGAAGTAAATATATGTATATATGTGTGTGTATATATATATATCTCCACACAAGCATTAAGTATGGCTAAGTAAGGAAACTAATATTTAAATGCATGTATTTGGGGACACACTCATCAATTATATGAAGACTCACCAAGGAGTGAGATAATAAATACAGAAAGAAGACAGAGAAGCACAGTTAACTTCAGAAGTGTCATAATTTTTTTTAGCTATTGATTCATTTAGCTGTAATGAAATGTAAGCTCCTGCACTGGGACAGTTTTGTCATGTAGCTGTGCTTGATTTCTGTAGTTCAGAAAATAAAAAAAAAAAAAACAAAAATACTTACTCACCATAAGGAAGCCTGGCCCCCAAGTATGCATTAATATTTAGACATTTAATTTTAACAAAATTTAAGAGTGGAGGTAACATAACCCCTTTATACTTTCCGATTTAGAAAAATTTATATATCCTAGTGTCTCCTTTATGAGAATCCTGGGGAAAGATATTTTTAGGTCAGGATATGAGTTTTGAAAGCTTATTTAGAGATGCTCTGTTATATCCAATCATATTTTTCTCTTTTTGAGAGCTAGAAATTTAATAAGAATATTAAATATTATTAATAAATAACATTAAAGTTTAGCTCTTTTGAGCTTATTTTCTATCCTCTACCTAAATTCTTTTTCTTATTTTTAAAAACCTCCCTAACATAGTTTTAAAAGCACCTTAAATGTCTTTTGGAATAAAAATGATGTCTACCATTTATTGAGTGCTTATCGTAAGTCAGAATTTTTCTAAATGTTTTCTATATGTTCATTAATTTAATCCTTTCAACAACCCTATGGTATAAGGAATATTTTCATCAGTGTTTTCAAAAGTTAGGTACCGTGCCCAAGTTCACAAAACCACTTAGTGGCAAGGCTGTTACTCAAACCCAAGCCTTGTTTAGCTTGAGTTTGACCTGTAATCTTTATATTATAAGGCCTCCACATCACAGTGAAAAGGATTATATCCACAAATCATGTTGTAATTTAAAACACAAGTGGTGTCAGTTTGTAGCCATTAGAAAATATTACCTGGTCATTTATGAAAAATTATGTAAAAAATTAGGGAAATATAAAAGAAAGTTGAAGAAATAAGGAAATATATCATTCCTAGGTTCACTGTGCAAGGAAAACTACCTTCACACATTCATTGACCTCTTTCCATCCATCCCTTTTTCGATGTAAATACTAGTTTTTAAAGCAATCAGTTTATCCTACTGTAATCCTCACTGCCAGGGAATACTTATGTAAAAATTAATTCCTTCTTGTTGAAGTTAAAGACCACTTTGTCATGCTTGGATCCTTTAAGAAGGAAGAAAACTAGCACTGAATGGCCTACTATCAGTAAAGAACCTTACCCATCAATTATCCCATTAAATTTTCTCAGAAAAAGCACTTCAAATGTGGACGAATGAGTACTGCTTCATATGCTTTAGGGCCATTAGAAAACCATCTAATTCTTCTCCTCTGAATAAACTGTGTGTTCTGCTTACACTTAGGATCTGCCTATTCCCAGCCCTTTAATCATATCTGCCATTTTCCTCTAAGCCCTCCTGAAGTACAGTCTACTTCTTTCGTGTCTAGAACGGTATACACTGTTGCATATTATATCTCATCATACTGAGTTCAATGAAAAGACAGCTTTTAAGTGCCTGCATTTGATGTATTCTACCCCACCAGTTTGGCTGTTAAAAATAATTATGACTGTCACTCAAGTCATAAGCCATCATGATCCTTGAGATAATGTCTTTTATTTTGATCTATACTCAGTCACTTATATCATCTTGTAATTGCAAATGCTGTAATAACTCCTTCCATACTGAACCTCAATCTGAGAGTTTCCCATCACTTACTTCCTCAAGAGTATATCAGATTTCAAGACACACAATCCCTTTTTGACTCACTCTCCTGAGTAAGTGCAACCAGAAAGCTTTAATGATGAAGTGTTTCTATTTTCCATACAATATGGCTTGCAAATAAAAACGTCAGAAGTTCTAGATGCAGAGTGAAGTCTATGCCAAGACACTGGCAGATTAAATGCATACACTTCCAAAAGTATCACTGAAACAGCAGTGAAGAGATTGTTTTAAAGACATAAACCTGCAGGTCACAGATAACAGGAAAGATGACAGCAACAGAATTGATGTGTGAACTGACTTAATTGGATCTGAGAAAACTAAACCCTAACCAGCAGTGGGAAAAGCGAAGAAACAAGGCAATTTCCACTGTAGAACCTTCCAAAAGCTTAAGAATAGATGCCTGTGAAAGTGACAATGATGGTAAAGCTGAACCCAGAAAGATAATTTAAAGTATTTTTAAGAAGCAGCTAGATTCAGATTTCCTCCCCTAATATGTGCAACCAGACAACTTCCTTTCCCAAACTATCCAAGTTCTCTGGGAAGCAAGTATCAGTGGGATCAACATCAGTGCGGGAAAGCAAGCAAGCAAGCAGGCTTTGCGTCCTAACAGAGCAGCAAGAAACCTTTCCAGCTGGGATGGCCTTTCTGAGTTGGGGGCGGGGCCTGGACACACACTGACCAATCATTATGGGCAAGCTGTCGCCACAAGTAGTGCGTGAACTCCCTATCACAGCGAATGGAATTCTCACCTGTTACAGCGAGAAACAAGTCAACAGTGCCTAGAACTGGAAAATCAAGAAAGTGACAATATAGATATGTTATCTGTAAGGAGGTGATTACTGAAAATGAAATGGCCAAAAGACTGGAAACATTTTGTTTCTGGCGCAGGAAAAAAAATGGGATGAAAGGATCTAAGAACTTCTGGTTTTCTAAGAACTTCTGGGTTATGTACAGCCATATGCATGTATACAGTTGATGTATTTATTATTTATTTATTTTTAAATTGAAGTATAGTTGATTTACAGTGTTGTGTTAGTTTTAGGTGTACAGTGACTCAGCTATATACATATATGTGTATATATGTGTGTGTGTGTATGTATATATATATATTCTTCTTGAGATTCTTTTCCATCATAGGTTATTACAAGATTCTGAGTATAGTTCCCTGTGCTATACAGTAGGTTCTTGTTGGTTATCTATTTTATATATAGTAGTATGTGTATATTAATCTCAAACTCCTAATTTATTCCTCGCCCCCCTTTTCCCCTTTGGTAACCATAAGTTTGTTTTCTATGTATGTATGTCTATTTGTTTTGTAAGTAAGTTCATTTATATCATTTTTTTAAGATTCCAAATACAAGCGATTGAATTTTTTTTTGATGGAATTCATGTGACTGTTAATTCTTATTTTCTGATGTTTTACAGTAAGTGTGGGGAGTAAAGACAGGGATGGAGTAACGGAAAGGAAGAAGACAAAACTATTCTTTCAAGTTCCTTGAACAGTTGAAGCAGGTACTAGGATAGGAAAGCTCAGCAAAAGCATCACATCCTCCTCAGCACAGAGCTCTTAGTGGAGAGATATGACAGAAACATAGTAACTCGTTAGATCTGGTGGAAGTGACTCTGGCAGAGAACCAAATCCTGCATCAAACTGGGCAATGCAGCTGCTACACTGCAGGGCGGATGAAAACTGGACTCTCCAGAACCTACTTCTTTGCATGTGAGCAGGAGCCTGTGTGCCCTTCTCTGATGTCTCTTCCTTTCCAGCAGGGAAGAGAGACCCCACCAACCATGCAGCAGTAGGAAAACTGCGGGTCAAAACTCTTAGAAAAGAGAAAGGTTTCTTTTTCGTACTTGCTGATGGTGTTGATTGCTCAAAAGTGACTTCTTTTCCTTCGGGGCAGTAGCACTATGTCCTGGTGATAACATATTCTACACTTAACACTCTTAAAAGGCATAAGAGTGAAAACAAGGCCTCTTTAGGACCTGGACTAGTGGGAAGGGGAATACGTGGATATGTCTAAGGGCAAGGGCATGAAACAGCTAATTCGCTACCATCGCAAATGAACTGACACAGATAAATGAGGCCTTGGGTTTCCCCCTTCATACAAATACCCACCTCTTCTAGATTATACTACTACATCTAAGATCAGCTTAATCATGGTTTGGGATCAACTATAACTGTGCTTCCAAACTTAAGATGAAAAGTTACATTCTTAATAAAGTATTCCTTTCTCCTAATTAAATGGACTTGAATAAGCTGAAAGACTAAAATCTAGGGACCCTTTTCATTATTTTATTTGTTGGGGGCAACCCTTGAAATCTATCACTGCCCCTTTTTAAACTACAGAATTAGGATATGAAATGGGCAGGGAGAAGTTATTACAATCATAGAAATGGTTAACATGCATCTAATTCTACTTACTGAGCAGAGACTAAGAGACCTAAGGGAGGCAAGTTCTTTGGAGAAGAACTTAAATGTATTTAAAAGGGACGAATATTACACTAGCCTTTTTCTGAATGGGAGGAAATGTTATATGGGATTGAGGGCGGTGAGAGGGCAAGTATTCATTACACAAACACCTATCCTGTGTGAAACAGCTCTACCAGCATGGTGTTGGCTGTGAACTGTGGGCTTATCTTTGGCAGTGAGCTTATGTTTTAGGTATCTAGGGTGAGATTATATAGCAGGGTAATGGCTGGGTATAGTGAATGAATACAGGTTTGAATTTCAGCTCATAGCAAAGTGATGATGATCACAGATTTAGCACCTTAGTTTGTATTTCCTCTGTATCTGAATAATCTAGCCTGAGTGTTAGGTGAGAAAGCTTAATTCTTAGATAACTCCTCTGTGATTGCTCTAGGACTGCAGTTTGCTCCAATCTAAGGTGTGGTTTTCTTATTAGAGAAAGTATTTAATGCTAAATATGAGACTGAAGTCTTGAAGACACTGTATAGTGGTGACTGGTGTTTTGGATCAGGAATAGGCTGTTTAACAAGTCAAATGTATATTACCCCCTGTTAAGCATTGGCTTTTTTTAAGTAACAGAACTATATTTTTGGGCTTGAAATGGTACTTTCTCCTTTATTTGATTTCTCGGTTTTTTTAGTAGATATTACTGTCTCCTCCAATATTTCTTCAAAACTTTACTCTGTCTGGGTGGTTTTCCTAAGGCTCCCTTAGAAGCCTCCTTTTCCTTCTCCTCTTTGTTAAGAGACCACCCAGTGGATGAGACTTTGTTGGTGGTAAAGCTGAGGATTCTAGATAGGAGCAGATACCTTGGATTGGGAAGTGGATTCAGCCCCTAAATGCTTGATCCACTGGTGCTGAAACGTGTCTGTTCACCTTCCAGCAGTTTCCTGAAAGATGCTAGCTCAATGTCAAGCGCCATTTTGACACTGAGCAGGTCCCCGTATTCCCGAAGGTGGCGTTCCATCTCACTCACGGTGTTCCTCAGATCATTCTCCAGCTGCCCAATGTTCTTCTGGTAGCCAGCCACCTCGGCACTGTGCTGCTCTTCCAGCTCCAGGATCTGCCTCTCCAGGGGCTCGTTGGCCCCACGCAGCCCCTGGGACTGGATGGTGCGTGCCTGCAGCCGGCGCCAGTACTGGCGCATCTCCCCGCGGCTGGCCCTGGTGGCCTCAGTGCTGCGCGCCGCCTGCTCATTCAGGTTGGCAAACTTGGCCTTGTACCAAACCTCCGCTGACTGCAGGTTCTTGGCAGCCAGGGACTCATCCTGGGCGTGGCTCTCCCGCAGCGCCGAACTCAGGTCTGGTTTGGCCACAGCCACGTTCACCTCGGCCGCAGCCTGCGATGAGGCCGGCAGCGTGGCCAGAAGCTGGGCCACCTCCTCGTCGTGCACAGCACGCACCAAGGCCAGCTCGTCCAGCAATGGCTCCACCTTCTTCTCCAGGTCCATAGCGCCGTCCACGTCGCTCTGCTGCCCCTGCGCGCCGATCTCTCTCCTCCAGGCAGCGCGCCCGCAATCGCTGCGCCCGAACTGCCATCCTGTCGCGCTCCAGCGGGGCCTGCGCGTGCGCCGAGCTCGCTTCCTCCAGCTGCGTGCGCAAGTCGCCAACGCGCAGGCGCGGGGTTCTGTGTCTCCAGCTGGTGCCCCTTGTCTGTGAACGCGGGGAAGCTGTGGTTGAGGCCCTGGGTGGCTTCTTCTCGTTGGTGCGCATGCTTTTGTCCTCGTGTGGGCGCTCCGACGCCTGACTCGGGTCCAGCCCGTCGGACGCCGGAGACCAAGGTAGGCCAGGCCCTGGCCAAGGGACGAGTCGGGAGGAGGAGGTCCCATTGCAGCGGACAGCGACTGCGAACACAAGCTGCCCGCGCCTCAGGCCTGGGAAGGGCGCGAGGCCTGGTGTGAGCTGTCTCCCAACACCTTGAGGTAGGAGGAGGTGCCGCACAGTTAGCGTTTGGACCCTAATCTCACAGAGCCGGATCAAGGCCGGGAGAGCGGCTGGAGCCAAGAGGAGAGATGCGTTGGGCGAGGCCTGATTGATAATTTTTTTGAAAAAGGATATGTTATCGAGCCAAACTCATTCTGCTCATGGCATGACAGGCCAGTAAATCTGGAGACGAGGTGTTGGGGCAAGGAACAGAGACTTTATTCAGAAAACCGGAAGACCAAGAAGATGGCAGACTGGTGTCCTTGAGAACCATCTTCTTGGACTTAGGATTCAGGCTCTTTTTATACTAAAAAGGGGAGGGGATGTGGTTGGTTGTTGCATACTTGTTGGTGTAAGAATTCTTTGTTCTTGGAATCCTTCGTCCTTGCAGCTGTCCACGTGGGTCAGGTCATGGTGCCACTGTAAAACCGCCAACAAAACAAAGGTTATTTCCTATTCTGCAGCTTGTTATGTTTATGTGAATGTAGAAGCGTTAATATCCTTAAAGATCAGAGCCTTGAGAATAGGCTATCCTGTATATTTCAGGCTATAGGCAACACTGTTTTACAAAAAGTGCAGAGCTAGCAAGACTCAGCCTAGAAAACAAGGCAGAAGGTTAAAACCAAAGGAACAGATCTAATATGGAGTCAGACTTTTTTCTTTTCTAGTACAAATATGCATGCCTAATTAACTATTAGAGTCACCAAGAAATTATTAATCCACCTTGGGTTCCATCAGCACTCATGTAAATCTGCTCTAATTTTTTAATGAGTGATAAATTTCTTGAAATCTTAGGAAAAACATAAAAAGAAACAATAAATACTTCCCTTTTATCTCTGTGAGATACTTCAGTTGATGAGATGGCTCATCATATTAGGAAAAACAACACATTACTCAAAGGGAAGAACAGCATTCAAAAGTGGCCGTATATGAAGAAGAGTAAGGGAGCAAAGATTCAACTGTCTTAATGGAACCAGGAGTTCTCTGCAGGGAAAGAGTGGGTGTTGAACTCTTAACTGTGTGCCAGGAGGCAGGGTGATAGGTGATTTCACCAGCCGTCTCCCATCTAAGCCTGTTGTAAGGCCCTGCAGGTGGTGAGTGTCTAAGGCTCCATCTCAGGTCTGACTTCAAAGCCAAAAGGAAACACTTCATTTGGAAGAATGAGCAAAAGCATGGCAAACATGCATGCAGATTAGATGGTGGCCAGAGCACGGACCAGTAGCCCCAGGGCAGGACTCGTGGCCCATCACTCTTACCTATAAAGTGAAGAAATGTGCAAGGTGTCAGTACATGGCTCACTTGATTCAGGTTACCTGTCAGGAGATGCGGTATCATTTTGAGTATTAAATATTATAGATCACCTATGTCCTTCAACGATCAACAAAAGGTCCATTTTCCAAGTGTTTCCTCGATTAAAAAAAAAAATTGTTTCCACAATTAGTAGGGCTATCCTGCAAAGCTTAGAGGTTCTCTAAGACATAAGACAGGGAATTTTCCCTCAATTTTTTTCAAATGATAATTAGACTTTATATGGTCTTAACACTGTTAATGAGTCCAAACTCATTCTGCCCACCACATGACAGGCCAGTACATTGGGAGAGGAGATATTAGGGCAAAGAATAATGACTTTATTCAGAAAGCTGGCCAATCGAGAAGATGGCAGACTAATGTCCTGGAGAACCATCTTCTTGGACTTAGAATTGAGGCTTTTATACTAAAAGGAGAGGGGGGTGTGGTTGGTTGGTGCAAAATTCTTAGTGTCAGAATCCTTTATTCTTTCAGCTGTCCATGTGGATCAGGTCATGGTGTCCCAGTAAACTTCTAACAAAACAAACGTTATTTTCTATTTTGCAGCTTTTTTTTCCTTATGTGAATGGAAAAGTGTTAATACCCTTAAAGGTCAGAGCCTTGAGAACGGGCTGTCCTGTTTCAGGACAAGGCAACAGGCTCTAGGCAACAGTCTTTTACAAGAGGTGTAGAACCGGCAAGACTAAGCCCAGGAAACAGAGCACAGGGTTAAAGCCAAAGGAACAGATCTAATATGGAGTCAGATTTGTTCTTTTCTGTTACAATACCAGCAGACCTGTAGCTAATCTGTGCAAAGCAGCCTTAGGTGGACTTCTCCCTGACCTGACCTAAGTCCTGAGGAGTCCTATTGCCTGATTGGAATCTAATCAGTTACCTTTGGGAAGAAGGATATTTCAGCTCAACAAAATAAAACTTCGTGGGACCATCATAATGTTTATAGTTGAGTGAAATCTAGAATGTCACATGAAATTCAGTTCCACTGCCGCTGAAATATTCAAATGATCAAAGAATCAATAAAAAATGTTTTAATCCCAATGAGTCCTGTCTTAGGATGCTTGGGTTGCTGTAGCGAAACACCATAGTCCGGCACCTTAAGCAGCAGGCACATATTTCTCGTGGTTCTGGGGGCTGCGGAGTCTAAGATCAAGGTGCCAGCGTAGTCTCAGCATTGCTTTTAGGAGGTCTCCGGGGAGGGGCTATGAGAAAGGGATTAGCAGGTCTGGAGGAGATGAGACCCATCAGTAGGGTAACAGCTTTTTGAAAACAGAATAATAACCCTTAGATCAACACATCCATATTGGCAAGGTAGATTGCTGTTCTCGAGTTCAAAGGTTTTTAAGTTTCAGTCTGTTAATTAATAGAGTAATTTTATGAGTGTGTCACAAAAATCATATAAGGATGTTGACATATAAAATTTTTCTTAGTGAATGGCTTGAATAAAATAGAAGAAGATACAGAATTGTTTCACAATACAAGACCAGTAAATCCAAACTGAAAGCAATAGTTTTTTTTCAGTTCCATTTTAGGAGCACAACCCGGCAGATTAACCTACGCCCAGCGTTTTTGAAAACATCTTGGCAGTGAAGACCTGGTTACAGTTTCACTCTGCACTCTAGTCAGATGGGTTGGTCTACTGTGACTTCTGCTCTTTGCCATCCTTACCCTTGGGCCTGATGTCATCTCCTCACCCTTCTACTTACGACAATGACCCAGTCTTCCCTGTTCAGTGCAGGTCCACGGTTCAGCACATCCTTAATTCTTTGTAAGTGTCTCTCCCTCCTCTGAGATTTTATAAAACTCATCATCTTTGCCTCTCATATACAATAATACTCATAATCATGACACTTAGCACAGATTGAGTGGTTACCACGTGCCAGGGATTGTTCTAAGCACTTATAGGTTTTATCTTATTTAATTATCACAGAATACTTTTGAGTAGATATTATTATCATCTCTATTTTTGGAGGTGGATACATTTAAGCCCAAGAAGGGTAAGTAACCTACGTAAGCTCACACAGTTCACACGTGGTGGAATGAGGTTTGGAACCTGTGCAGGTTGGTTCCAGAGCCCACACTATTAACCGCTCTGCAGTTGTGCCTTTCATTTGTCCTACTTTGCAAGGGAGATCTATTTTTAATCATTTTTACTGTGTGTGTTTTCATGGGCATTTTTTGTCTCCTGGCCATCGTTGATGTATTTGCCCTACTCTGGGTAACATATTTGAGAAAAGGGGATCTCCTCTTTCTCCACTCCCAGACCATAGTTCTGATGGAACTTTATCCATCCCTCCCAGACTCCAGGTATGTCTGACTCATGCCTGGCCAACCAGAGCTGTACACCCCTGATGCAGAAATTAATCCAGGGTTAGACACACAACCCCACCAGAGCCAAGGAGACATGAGATGCAGGCATATGTCCTTTCTGGCTAAATTTGAAACTGAGATGGCAGAAATTCTTAGAACCTTTCTGAGAATGGAGTTAACTCAGAGCCTGGACCAAATTTTTTTTTCTCCCTCTTCAGCCAATTTGAGTGGGATTTTTTTTTTTTGTCAGTTTCTGCAAAAAGCATCTCAACTGTATAGGGTAGATGTATTCTTCTAGATTAAAAGGTGAATTTTTAGAAATAAGGACTGACTTTTTCAAATTCTTCTGCAGTGTTTTGCACTTAGCTATTGTATAATATTAATTGACTCATTTTGGAAGTCAGCTGAAGCTATGCTAAACCAGAATTCTTGCTCAGTGTACTTCAAATTACATACAGACTTAGGTTAACTTTACTGTGCATTCAGCTTTCACTTCTTTATTTGAAGTCATACATTCCAGCAGTGTGAGTGTCTATAGATAAGTCTATGGCATAAAAAGAAATAAATGACTTCGATCTCTATCCCCTCTACTTTTTCTTGTTATTCAGAACTTGAGGGAAGCAGGGCTGCGTGACCGGTTTGCTCTAGCAGATTCTAACTGTGATATAACACGCCAATAGTGGAAGGGACACTGCCTTAGGAGTGGGAAACTTGGCAAGTTATGGACCCTCGGGTTGGCGTTTAATTCTCGCCTGGGCTTGGGCTGGATTTTCCTCTTACATACTCTGAATATGCCACATATCTGTCCCTTCCCCTTACCATTGATCTTATTAAAAAGAATGGGAACGATGACTATTTGGCATGTCTGTGCCTCATCCATCACTTCATGGAAATCCTTCTGATGTCATCAGCAGCTAATCAGAGCTCCTGGTTTGGTGATATCAGCACAAATATTATTCTAGATAAAGTCTGGGTTAGGAGAGTATGATAGAAATATGGCTCTTGGGGGTACCAGGATGAATAAAAATGACTCCTCCTAGGTTTTGTGCAGTATTAAAATGAGCTCAAGGAGCTTGCTTCTTCACCACTTTTCTGGGCCACACAATTGAAACTGGGTAAGATGTTCCATAAGTTCCCTTCTAGCCTCAGCTTCCATGAAAAGACACATGGCCGTTGGCTGGAATCAGCTCAAGACTACCTTGAGTAGTCAGGATGGGGCCTCCTTCTTCTTATTCCAGATCCCTGTTCTTTTGGGACTGGATGAGTTCTGGTGCCCAGGTTTTCCTGAGGACACTTTTTCTCCAGAATTGTCCTTGGCTTCTTGGGCTTCTGAGGACATGCTGGCCCGTGAGCTGTTCTAGAACTCCAGCAATATGAGCAGTTGCCTTGGGTGGAGAACACAGAGGAAGTTCAGGCCTCCAATTGTAGGTCACGCTAAGGAGTTGATTTCTATTCTTCATTCAGTGGTGGGTGGGTCCTGTCAAGGCATGGGACTATTTCTGGTTGTCTGAGGACAGCTTTTCTCTATTTCACAGTCTTATCTGGGGCAGGTCAGCTAGCTAACTCTGCAATATAATAAAACGGTCCCAGGAGTCACAAGTCCAAGCACCATCTCTGCCACTAGCTAGCAGTGTCAGCTTAGGCCAGGCATTTGCCTCTCCTAATTGCTGTTTCTCCAGCTACAGTGTAACACAATTAGTCTAGATAATTTCTGAGGCTTCTTTTTATGGCCGGGATCTATAATTCCATAATCATTCATGTCAGGAAGGCTTGTCGTATGCCAGGTCACAGACCATCTTTAGAGGTACTGAACCAGTGACCCTATTTTCTGCATCTTCAGTCCAACCTTGCCAGAGGAAGGGAATGCTCAGTGTGTTTGCCAAATGCAGTATTACTATCCAGGAAAAAAACTCCTGTTTTGGCCTAAGTTCTTGAAATTGAAGTGCACACTCTTTTTTTCTGATGCTCCCACAGATTCAACTGGAAAAAAAAAAAAGCAGTAGATAGCTCTGTGACTAAAGGAAGAAGCACTTTCTGAGGAGTGTTACACATAAGATTGCAGATGGTCCTATGAAGTTTCCTAGGGTCCCTGGTTAACTTACGGTCCTATTCAGGGAGGAGAAAGACAAAAATAGCCCTTAGTATCTGTGTTAAATTTAGTGGGAGTTTGCATTTCAACACCAATTCTTAAGTGGCTTGATTCTCATAAACCCTACATTTTGTGGAATGTTTGCTGTTACATAATGGTGAAATGAATAGAATTGGGAAATATTTGAACTTCATTTGTGCTCACTGAGTGCTTTTCCCCCCTCCTTTAAACCACCTACATGCGGAAACCTAGGATCAATTATGTGAAGTTTAATTTTTAAAAGTTTTGAATAAGCTGGATCATTATACACTCTCCTTTTCCAGCAAGTTAGTTCTCAAATAGGAATGTATTGGGGAAAATGGTTAGTTGAATTTTCCATTCTCATTTGCTCTCATTTGATCTGGATCAGGGAGCAGCAGACTTTCTGTGCAAAGGCCTGATAGTAAATATTTTAGGCTTTGTGGGCCTGATAGTCTCTATCTGAACTACTTTATTCTTTCACTATAGCGAAAAAGCGGTCATAGACAATATGTAAATAAATGGATGTGGCCCTGTTCCAATAAAACTTTATTTGCAAAAACAAGATGACTGGTCGGTGGGCTGAAGTTTGCAGATTCTTGATCTAGAGAATGAATTAAACACCCTTCCCAACACTAGGTCGTTTTATACTGGAAATAGCTTTGGAATCGGAGATCTGTCTATCTGGCTCCCAGTTATGGCTCTTTCAATCACTGGGCATGATACTCTGCAAAGTCTTATTGACGTGGGTCTTATTTTGGTCATTATAATTCAGTACTTACCATATGTTAGCTAAGAACTAATAAAGTTGTTGTGCTTAAGACCTTGTGTAATACTTTAATTGTCACAGGAATATCAGTGGCCTTTAGAATTCTAGGTCAGGGCTCAGATCAGGGGGACCGTGTTTCTGATCTGGAGGAGAGAGAGGAAAGAAGAAGTCTCCTCCACGTGACCTTGGAAGTGGTCGTGTTCTAGAACCCTAAACAGACACGGCACAGTATCGTGCAGTATTAAAACTGGGAAATGAGGCGTCAGTGCCAGAAATGCTAAAGAAATGACCATTTCTTTGGTTCAATTTCTGACTCAGGAGGTAGGATAGGGAAAGTCAGGTTTGTGCAAGGAGGTTTGAGAGACCGTAGAGTCAGACAGGCCAAGTTTTAGGAACCCAGGACACCGGCAGGTACAGCCCAGGTATTGAGAAAGGGAAATCTTGCCTGTGCTCTCTGTGATAGCTCTACAAACCGTTTCTTATCCAAGAGTTTCTTTGAATAAACTGAGACTATTTGTTGCCAGCTCTTGTCTCATAAAGCTTACAGGCCCGGAGGCACTGCCTGGCACCTCACACATGGTAAATAGAGGCAGAACCGTAGAATGTTGACATATGGAGATCATTTGGGTACCCATTATACATGACTGAAAAAGAGTATGTATTAGTGTTGGTGGTTTGCCACCTGGTTGACCCACCTGGAATGCTTTAGTATGCCTCAAAAATAGTTCTTTTGCACACTTAAACAAATGTCTCCTGACCTAAATGAATTATCTTTATAATACTAATTTAATTAGTGAATTATCAAATCAAGGCTAGTGATCCAGGACCTTTTCTCTTTGGTTTTACTGAGATTATTACAGATTCAAAGTTTGGATTCAAGTGAGTGAGAGGCTATCATTTTTATTTTAGGGCAAAAAGATCAAGGGACTATCTTATAGTTTGCCCCTATGTCTGTAAGAATTGTTTCAAAAGAAACTCTCAAGTTGTCAGAGGCTTAAGTTCATTATACGGTGAATCCATGGGCATAACTGGAGACATGTGAAGCAACTGAGAGGGGACTGTCCCTGAACTGAATATTTAGTGTCACCCTGATTATGAATGCATGACCCAAAGATTTAAAAGAAATTAAGTAATTTATTGATTTTAAGTTATTTGGCTTCTGTGCAACTCTCCTTATTTTGAAAAAGACAGATAAACCTAAAAATTTCTTTAGGAATAAATCATCTTTTGTGTATGATTTGTTGCATCATTTTGTGATTGGATTATATAAAGAGGTTTTAAAGTTCACGTAAAAAATGACATATAGGTGGTTTTCTCAACCTTGGTTGGCACTGTTGACATTTTGGTTCAGGTAATTCTTTATGGTGGAAGATCGTCTTGTGTATTGCAGAACTTTTAGCAGCATTCCTGGTCTCTATCCACTAGTTGCTAGGAGCACACCCCAGTTTTGACAATCCAAACTGTCTCCAGACATTGTCAAAAGCTCCTCTGGTTAAGAAACGTTGGTATACAGCAGCCAAGCCGTCACCCTATAGCATTAAGAAATAGAAGAGGGACCATATTAATAACAAAACCACATCTTTGCTAGTTGAGTATTGCAGTTGAAATCAATTAATTTGTGTATTTTTGAGTGGTGCATTGTTATGCCTGGCTTTCGAAGGAAGCCGATCACTTAGACAGAAAGCAACCTTCTAAAGACTCTCTCTGTCACGCTGTCAGTATCACGCTGTGGTTGTAATAAACAGGACCATATTATTGACTCTGTTCTTCAACCAGAGGTTGCAGGCAGAGCAGCAATGATGGAGTTACGTCTCAGAAGGGAAAGTGAATTGGGCCTTATCTTGGGACCTCTGTGAATTAGCTGGATCACCTACGAACCTCCCAGCACACCTTTTGTCTAGATAAATCAGACTGCTTACTTTTCCTTAAGGTCAAGAAATGTGAGTTATTTATCTCTGTCTCCATAGCTCAGTGGCTGGCAAAGGATACATAAATGCTTTAAAACTAGATGAATAGGTTGACCTTGTAGACAGGGAGTTGGCATACATTTTCATCTTCTGCCCTTCCTTTTGCCTCCTTTACCCCTGCACTTTGATTCCTGGCTATTTCTTGCTGGCCTGAGTTCCTCATAGATACCCTGTTCTATTCCTTCCCTGACTCAAAGGATGGCCAAGACCTTGCTTTGCCAGAACAGAAAGGCACTAAGGGATTTTTATGGAGGACATTGGGGAATACCAGTGAGAGAAGTATCAGATCCTTCCAGCACCCAACCATCATTGTGATAAAACTGTGACTGCTACAGAGTATTAAGACAAACCATTTAAAATTATTTTTTCACCTTTACTGGATTTCTCCATTAGCATTCCTATAAACTTGTTTCTCATATTAAGTAATTTTTAAAATATATTCTATAATTCTAAGATACAGACCAATTTCCTATAGGACTTAATTATTTTTCAATGTCAATTACCAACACATTTTTAAATTTTGGGGTTTGACAGCCCTCAAAAACAAAGTGCCCATAAATTATGAGAAAATGAATGATAAAGGCATAAGACAAAGGCTTTGGAATTGGGCAGAACTAAATACTGTCATGCTGCCTCTTGTAAACTGCAAGGACTTGGGCAAGTTGTTTAAACGTATTGAGCTTTAGTTTCACTATCTTTGAAATGGGCGAGTGCCCACCTTAGAAGGTGACCACGAGAATTAGAGAAAAAAATAAATCCGATGTCGTTTGGATAACATTTGTATAACGCCAGTTGTAGTCACAGTAAGCAGTTAATGACTGGCGGTGGTTGTGGAGGCAGTGGTATTAACTAGATGTGGCAGGGCCAGCGCTCTGCAAGGTCATAAATTCTCTCTGGTACCTTTTTCACTCCTCTTCCTGGGTCAGGCTAACTGGAACCTTTTCCTCTATCCTGTGCTGTATGCTGATGCTCTGTTGGTTGTCAGCTGATCCTTGCTAAGAAGCTGAGTGTCCCTTCCAGGGAGCAGTCGTGTTTTAGCAGACAGACTCTTTAATGTCAGGTGGGGGCTCAGGAATCTGAGAAAGATAAGAGACTACGGTAACACTACCCTATTGCTCTGTCTTTCCTCTTTTCCTGGTGATTTGTTTTCTCCCTTCCTGGATCCCAAAACAAGGTGTATCCATCAGCCTTTGCTACATAATAGATTTCTCCAGAACTTGAAAACAACAACAGTTTATTATTTCTTGTGACTTTTGGGGTAGCCAGTGTGGTTCTTTTGTTCCAAGTGGTGGTGTCTGGAGCCACTTGTGTAGCTGCTGTTAGCTTGGGAGTAGGCCGGGGCTGGAGCATCCCAAGGGACTTCACACATCTGGTGCCCTCAGTGAGGAGGGTGGACTCACCAGGGGTTGTCTCGGTCTCTCTCTCTCTTTTTCCTGTTTCTCTTCCTCTATCTCTATCTCTTACTGTCACTCTTTATTAGTCAGTAGTTGAGTCTGCTAATTTGCACAGAGGCTGCATCCAAAGAAGGGAAATACAGAAGCACACATCATCTCTCCTGCCATAGTCTGTTGGTCAAAGAAAGCCCCAGGACCAGCTCAAATGCAAGGCAAGAGGAAGCAAACCCTATGTTTTGAGAGAGGCATGCATGGGTGAGAATGTGAGGATTGTTTGGCGGCCGTATCTGCAGTGCACCACGCTCTGGGAAGCCATTCCATTTCACCCCGCTTTCCACCATCTCCTCCTCATGAGTCCTTTTTCGTATTTTTTTTTCTTTCAGGCTCAGTAGAATCAATGGTTTCTCATTTTATAAGAGGTACATGATTGTCATCATTCTCTTTAATGCAGTATGTTTAGTGGAAAATGCATGGGTTTTAGAGACATGTAGACCTCCAAATGGATGCCAGAGCCATGTATTCCTAGTTGTATGACAGTGAGCAAGGACCATCAGCTCTCTTACCTCAGTCTTCTCAAATACTAAGCTGAGAGGATAAAATTGACCTGATGGGGTTAATATGAGTCTTAAATTACTATAGTTTATGCACAATGGCTAACTGAAATGTAACAGAGTCTCAATAAATGTTGATTCCTCTATTTCTCCCTATGTCTCCCTCTCTCTCTCAGTTTTTCTATTACCTTTTTCTGGAAGAGAAACATTTCTGAAACTTTCTAAACGTTGCTTATAATAATCAAATGCATTTGTTCTTATCCCTCTGATAGTTCCCAAAAATGCTTCCAGATTTTTAGAGCATTTTGAAAATTGCTATTCTCTTAAGCTGATCGCCTTACCCTTCCCTGAATTTATCATGCTATTGCCACCCCTAAGCCTTGGGTCGTATTTTCCTCTTGCCTAATAGCCATCGTCATTGTCTGCTCCTAGATCCACATGACATCCTTTCTCTTCTAAAAGACGTCTCTGTCTAGCGTTTCTGGTGCCTAATATTTGCAACTTTGTGTTTTAATCTATCTTATGTTTCTAAACTCTTTTTCCCATCAGTTTTATTTTCCATAATGGTTTTGGGGGTCTTTTATACCATATTTCTCCCAGTTGCTCACTCCAGATTCTGCACACTAGAACTAGAACTAAACCTTTAGTGGAGGAGGATATAGCTCATGCTTAGCATGCACAAGGTCCTGGGTTCAATCCCCAGTACCTCTTCATAAAATAAATAAATACATCGAATCACCTCCCCACCACAAAAAAAGTACAAACAAACAAAACCTTTGGCATCTTTCAGTGCAAATATTTTGACTTCAATTCTTCTACAGAACACCCAAGGAGGCTTTTTTAAAAGCTTGGTTTAAGGGCCACATTACCCATGAAAGATTCCAGAAAACTGCATGATTCAATGTCTTGATAAATCCTGTGAGGGGCAGGGGGAAATAGAAACTAATGGGAATGACTGGGGACAATTGAGCAATTGCAATTTTTGAGAGGATAATATTGAAGAAAGCACATTCTCTTGATTGAATCATGCATTATATTGTGTGATTATAATCTCCGTAAAATAAACTCCCAACCAATATGTGACTCATCATTTAAAAAATAGTGAATGAGAGAATTCTGTTTCTATCACAGTACTTGTTATATTTTTAGGAATTAAATTCTTTATCATGATTCTCAATAAACTGGAGCCAAAAGTTTTCTCCCAGTCTGTTTTCTACTTCACTGGCAACACTCAACTTAACTGAAAGAAATGGAATGAAAAGCAGAAATACATGGTCCTCTGGCACATTGGTGCGTTACTTCTGATGTGTGTACATACAACTATCTCGGTGAAATTGTTGGTGCTCATTAAATGATAACTATTCTAGCCTTGGTCCAGTTATTTGAATTTAAGACTGAAAGATACTTTCATGAATTCAGAGGATTCAGAGAATCATTCATCAAAGTATTTTCATTCCTATGATATTTTCTGAAAATGTGTTTCCACCAGTATTATTAAGAAGCATAGATTTAAAAAAAAAAAAAGAAGAAGAAGTATTTATTCTTCCATTTGCCTCTCTGCCTTCTCTGTTAACAGTTTGGTGAATATTTTTTTCTGATAGTAAAAATTTCAGATTTTAATTTTCAAATATAGGGAGTGGTCACTTCTAAGATTCAGAATGGCTAGTGTTTCGATACCTACTTAGATTATAACCACATACTTTTATGTCTTTTAGTTTGTTTTTAAAATTTTTTATTATGAAAAATTTTAATTAAAAAAGTAGAAAGCATGTTACAATAAAACCCCATGCATTCATTATCTAGCTATAATAATTTCTGACCTTTAAAAGCAGGTAAATGTAAATTTGCTCTAACAAGTATCAAAGTAAATAATTCTTGAGTCATTTTGTAATTTGATGTAGTAAGTTGTGCAATTGCTTTTTAATGGCAAGTTAAACTAATCTTGATCTTCACACCTAGAATCTATTATAATTAATACTTTTCAGATTCTTAATATTAGTTTATCTTAATCTCTCACTTTATTTCCTGCTGTTTTGCTGCTTGTACCTCTCAGACTTTTAAAAATTTATTTTACATAGTTCTGCTTCTCACTCCCAGGGGAAAACTACCTTCTCCTGTAATAATCTTCTGGCATTATTCTGATTTCTTCTGACTCAATAAGGGGTCTATTCAAAGGAAATTGAAGTCCTGCCTTTGAATTCTAAAACAATTCTCCTTTTGTCTCTGCAGCCAGTTCTTGCTAAACTTCCCCCAGTTTGTTAAAGTCCTTACACAGAACAACTGAAGTGAATATATCACCTACTCCAATAAGGAAATGAATTAACTCTAGCTACAGTTAGTAACTGACTTACCCCATCTCTGTACGAAGTTATGAGTAGCTCGATTTTTAAACACTGTAACGTGTCTTTTAGGCCAGAAATTGTGTAAAGAATTATCCAGTATACTTCTCTTAGTGTATATTTTTCCCCCAGTTTGAGAAAGATTACTTATTTAGTGATTTCCATTTCATTTTGTTCAATAAATCTCAGTTAGAAGCCCATTTTATAAAACAGACACACAGAAATGGGATTTCCAGGCTTTGTGTATTACCTGGTGATTTCTTCCTGTTCTGCATTCAGCATATTTCCATCCCTACAGCACCTCTTGTAACCCCTGGGGGTCTAAGGATCCCAGTTGAAGAAAAACCACAGTTCCTCAGAGACTGGATATTTGATAATGTTAAAATACCGTGATTATAAAGTTATGTGGTATTGTGATTCTGTTTTAAAATTTTTTCATCATATGTGTGTGTGTGTGTGTGTGTATGTATTTATAGATAGATAAACTGACTAGATTAGTTTAGACAGATAGATGGATATTGTTACCAAATCCAAACTTGTTCTGCTTGTCACACAACAGGCCAGTAAATCAGGAGGTGAGGAGTGGGGCAAAGAATAGTGACTTTATTTGGAGGCCGGCAGACTGAGAAAATGGCAGACTAATGTCCTGGAGTACCACCTTCCCCAAGTCAGAATTCAGGCTCCTTTTATACTAAAAAAGGGAAGGGGTGTGGTTGGTTGTTGCAAACTTCTTGGTGTAGGAATTCTTTGTTCTTGGAATCCTTTGTTCTTGTAGCTGTCCACGAGTGGGTCAGATCATGGTGTCCCTGTAAACTTCAACAAACAAACAAACATTATTTTCTATTCTGCGACTTGTTATCTTTATATGAATGTTAAAGTGTTCATATCCTTAAAGGTCAGAGCCTTGAGAATGGGCTGTCCTGTATATTTCAGGCTCTAGGAAACATTCTTTTATGAAAGGTGCAGAACCAGCAGGAGAAAGCGCAGGAAACAGCACAGGGTTAGAGCCAAAGGAATAGATCTAATATGGAGTCAGATTTGTTCTCTTCTGTTAAAATATGATGGCTTGAATTTGCCTCAGAAAAATCTGAAGGACTAAAGTGGAAGGAACTAAACACGATTATACATGGATTCATGCTTATTGAAGTGAGGTGATGGGTGTACTAGGACAGTTCTACCGAGAAGGAGACCAGTAAGATATCCATATGTGTGTGTGTGTGTGTGTATATATATAACATACAAATATATGTAATCTTTATCTGATTTAGATATTCAAGATCAAGACCAACCAGAAATCAAGCTGCACACTTTTGATTTGTCTGGGATTGTTTTAGTATATATGCTATACTCAATTAAATGTTTACTTCATAACAAATAAATAAACTAAAAATATTTACATCATAAGTGGTATAAAATATATGTGACTCTGTAAAATACAGATGCAAGTCTTACACACGGTGGTCCTTGAGGGTTTCTCTGAAAAGCAAGCTAAAAAAGACAAAATATGAAGACAATGATGGTGACTGATCATTTGATAAATACAGCATCTAGCCTGATTCCCAATAATCAATAGAAATGTAAGTACCTAATTCCATACGAAATACATGATAGGGAAGTGTTCACTTACTCTGTTCATGTGCTCATTTAGAAAAATTAAGTACTTGCTATATGGCAGGCTCCGTTTTCAATATGAGTAATGTAACCATAAACCACGTGTATCTCATGAAATGTATGAGCAACAGATTAAAAAATACACACCTTTACCTTATAGATGTGTAAATTTGTGTATTTTGTAATGAAGTTTCTGGCACATGATAGTAAAGTGTTGTATTCTGACAAGATGGGCTCAGTGTAAAGTGTTGTATTCTGACAAGATGGGCTCAGTGTAAAGTGTTGTATTCTGACAAGATGGGCTCTGTGTAACAAATGTGTAACAGAAGTAGCATGTTTGGAGGGAAGATTCTTTTCCCAAATTGACACAAACTCTTGGGAATAGGCCAGCATCACTGAGCATGAAAAACCAGCTTTCAGTGCTCAATGTCTCACGTGTTTAAAGCATTTAAGAGACCTCAATATGCTGCACTCAAAATCAGTTTAAAAAAATCTAGGCAAAACCTGACAATTTCTTTGACTTTCTATTTTGAAGTAGTTATAGATTCATGGGAATTTTTATAAAGATAGGAGGGAGAAAGGTCCACATTGTTCCTAGTGGTTACATCTTACATAATTACAGCATATCAAAACTAGGAAATTGGCAATGGCACATTGTGTGTAGAGTTCTGTGCCATTTTGTCACATGGGTGGGTTTGTGTGACCGCCACCGTAATTGGGATACATAATTATTTCATCACAACATATGTCTTCCTCCTGCTCTCCCTATATAGTGATACCCCCCACCCTCTACCATTGCTAACCCGTGACCAACGCTAGTCTGTTGTTCATATCCAACATTTAGAAAATATTATGTAAATGGAATCATATAATATGTAACCTTTTGAGATTAGCTTTTTTTTTTCTTTTACTGAACATGATGTCCTATAGATCTATCCAAGTTACGCATCTATATTGATAGTTTGTTCCTTTGATAGTTTGTTCCTTTTTATTCCTGAGTGGTATTCCATGGCATGGATATACCACCATTAATTGAACCATTCCCTGATTGAAGGGCATTTGTGTTGTTTCCTGTTCTTGGCTATTACAGATAAAGCTACTAAGAACAATTGTGCACAGGTTTTTGTGTGGACATAAGTTTTCATTTCTCTGGGATAACTGCCCAGGAATACAGTCGCTGGTTTGGATGGTTAAGTATGTATCTAGTTGTTGTTTGTCAAGAAATTGCCAGACTGTCTTCCAGAGGGACTGTACCCCTTTACATTTTCACCAGCAATGTGTGAAACACCTAGTTTCTCTCCATCCTTGCAGCATTTGGTATTGTCACTATTTTTCCTTTTAGCTCTTATTTAATTGGTGTGTAGTGATTTCTCATGATAGTCTCAGTTTGCATTTCCCTAATGACTAGTGATATTGTACACGTTCCCATGTGAATATTTGCCATTCTGGTATCCTCTCAAGTGAAATCTCTCTTCTTGTGTTTTGTTCATTTTCTAACTGGATTGTTCAGTTTTCTTAATGTTGAGTTTTAGGAGTTCTTATGTATTCTAGGCATGAGTCCCTTGTCAGATAAAAGATTTGGAAATATTTTCTCCTGGTCGGTAATGGTACTATAAATGTGCTAATTTTGAAACGTACAGAGATGATTAAAATTGGGCAATAACCACAGCAATTGTTTTGGATTAAGATCAACCAAAGATTTGGGGTTGAAGAGGAATGTTTTGTCACTGAAATTATGTAAATTACTGGCACATGGCAGTAATAAAAAGCCGATGGAATGGAATTGGATTAGTTATTGTTTTTACATTTTCTGCAGACAACACTTCTCCTCATTCCCTACATCTGGTTTGGACTGCTCCCACCACCCTGTCCTGGCATGCCACTGCTCAGATAGATCCAGAGATTGGCAGCCTTGTGTGACACTCTCAGTAACAAAGTCACAATAGACAATTGCATACTTCAGTCTATGGAAAACCATAAAAAGCATAACCCATAGATATCTCCTGAAAAAAATAAAAAACTACTTGAAGATGTATTCCAGACAAATAGATATGATTCAAAATTATAAATTTAAGAATGTGGAAGTTACACATTTGTGTCTTTCCTAAATCGTTTTGGACCAGTTATATATGAATCCAGAGAGACTCTAGTTCCTGGAGCAAACCAGGCGCTGTAATAATGTACTACATTCTCCTTTCTCTTCTAGTCATTTCTGTTTATCATAAAAAATAGTAAATATTTTTTCCTGGGGCGCATCCTTTACCCTACTGTTCAGACAGTAATCATCACTTAAACACCAAGTAGCTGTGTTTATTCAGACCCTGTGAACAATGGTTAAGGTGCACCATTGTTCATGCAGGTCAGGATCTCTGGGAAGCAGCTGTGACAAGGAGATTGCAGGAAGCTTTGAGAGCCCTCTTAGGATCAAGGAAAAGGAAAGACTGAGCCGAGGAGGAAGTTGGGACGCAGTGCATTTGCGACAATATATCTTGCTGACTCCAAATATACCACCAGCTAAAACGGAAGTTTGGGGGGGGTCTTCAGAGTTGGGCAGGGGTCCTCCTATCACCCACTCAAAGCAGGCTGCTTTGGGAAAGAGGCATGATCTTAGTCAAGATCACTTCCTTTAGCCAAAGGCAGTGCCATAGAGCACTGAGGGCTGAGAGGTGAGGCTCTGGCAGGCAAGGTCCCAGCAACTGCAGACTTCACCCTTTTCATACTGAGGGGGCATCTGGACGTGTTGCACAGCAGGCTCCACAATCCCACCAGCAGAATCTTTCAGCACTTTCATTTCCCATCACCAAAGCAAGGCTTAATTTGTGGCCAAATGACCATTTGCATTGCAACCTTTAAAAAATAATTTTACATGTTTTTTAAATAATTATAGATGTATACAAAATCCATATTGAATGACCTGAGTTACAGATATTTTTCTTAATCAAGTAAAGCTGAGTCCAGTCCTGTGTATTTTGACAGATATTTTTCCCTCCAGCTCTCTTCATATCTACAATCTGTGATTATTTCTGTTAATTATATTTAAGATGAGTTACCTGATATGAAGTCAATGATGTGAGGGAAAAAAAAAAAAGAGAAAGCGTAGAACAAAAATCCAAAAATAAATTCACCAAAATGTTAAATTGTTTCTGGGAGATGGTATTATGAAAGAGATTCATTTCCTGCTTTATACTGTTTACATTTCTAAGCTTTGTAAAAGGTACATGTATTTTTTTTAATATTCAAGGAATAACTGTGTATGTTATTAATTGCAATTGAATTAATAATATATGAAATATTTATTTATTACTTTTTTGAATTAACTTTTTGTGGGGGAGGGTAATTGGGTTTATTCATCTATTTATGTGGTGGAGGTACTGGGGCTTGAACCCGGGACCTTGTGCATGCTAAGCATGCACTCTGCCACTGAGCTATACCCTCCCCCGAGTTAATAATATAAATGGAGTAAAAATGTGGAAGGAAATGCATGAAATGTTGATATTGAAAACAGTCAGATATTCCTTATTTTGTTATTTTTCTGTATTTTCAAAATTTTCCATGATGAGCTTACATCAGCTTTATTTTCCATTTTGGGGAGGAAATCTTGTCATTTTTTAAATTGTAAAAACTGTCAAGCTTCCAATGTCACCTCATTAAACATGAGTTTTCCCTTGGTTACTGATAGATATTCTCTATCAAGTTAAAGATTTCTTCCTTCTATTGCTTGCTGATTACAAAGTTTTTTTTTAAAGCAAGAATTTTTTTTACATTTTTTATTGAGTTATACTCAGTTTATAATGTGTCAATTTCCAATGTAGATCACAATTTTTCAGTTATACATGAACATACATTCATTGTCACATTCTTTTTCACCGTGAGCTACCACAAGGTTGTGTATAGAGTTCCCTGTGCTATACAGTATAGTCTTGTTTATCTATTCTACATATGCCTGTCAGTATCTACAAATTTCGAACTCCCAGTCTGTCCCTTACGAGTTATGGTAGAAAATCAGTACTATGAGATAGTAACAGGGGCTTTCTTCTTTTTAAATCTGCTGAATTATGATTTCCTAAAATGGAACCATCATTGGCATAAATCCCACACAAGCATGGGACATTTTCTTTTAACACACTTCTATATTCAGTTTACTAATGTATTGTTTAGGATTTTTGCATGTATGTTCGAAGTAGTATGTAGCTATCTTGTTG
This sequence comes from Vicugna pacos, assembly GCF_048564905.1. Lineage (NCBI taxonomy): Eukaryota > Metazoa > Chordata > Mammalia > Artiodactyla > Camelidae > Vicugna > Vicugna pacos. The sequence continues at coordinate 7,002,380 of NC_132987.1, forward strand.
TATTATAGTCATCTAGTTTTGGTATCCGAGTTTTCCAGACTCACAGATTGAATTCATAAATTTTCAGGCTTTTTTGTTCTGCAAAGCTTTAAAAGAATCATTTGTTCCTTTAAGACTTGACAACATTGACATTTAGAACCATCTCAAATAGGCTTTAGTGCAAGTGATAGGCAGTGTGGATGCGGTGGCCTTTTTCTCTGCTTCTTCTACCATGATTGGGCTACTGAAGTTTTTACCACTTTGACAGCCCATCTTGGTAATTAACTACCCACCCCAAAGTATTCATTTAATCTGGAAAATTATGCTGATACAATTCCGTACAACATAATCTCATAATTTTAAGGATCTTCTAAATGTATTATCCTTTTTTAATTCTTAACATTGTTGGTGTTGTCTCTTTTTTTTCCCCTTGAATACATTTGCTGGAAATTTGTTTTTCTATCTTCCTTTGGTTTTATTGATCAAATATTTTCTTTTTTTAACATTTTTATTGATTTATAATCATTTTACAATATTGTGTCAAATTCCAGTGTAGAGCACAATTTTTCAGTTATACATGAACATATATATATTCATTGTCACATTTTTTTCTCTGTGAGCTGCCATAAGATCTTGTATATATTTCCCTGTGTTATACAGTATAATCTTGTTTATCTATTCTACAATTTTGAATTCCCACCCCACGCCCTATGGGCAACCACAAGTTTGTATTCTATGTCTATGAGTCTATTTCTGTTTTGTATTTATGCTTTATTTATTTGTTTGTTTGTTTGGATTCCACATATAACTGATCTCATATGGTATTTTTCTTTCTCTTTCTGGCTTACTTCACTTAGAATAACATTCTCCAGGAACATCCATGTTGCTGCAAATGGCATTATGTTGTCAGTTTTTCTGGCTGAATAGTATTCCATTCTATAAATATACCACATCTTCTTTATCCAGTCATCTGTTGATGGACATTTGGGCTGTTTCCATGTCTTGGCTATTGTAAATAGTGCTGCTATGAACATTGGGTTGCAGGTGTCATTTTGAATTAGGGTTCCTTCTGGATATATGTCCAGGAGCCTCCTGGGTTATGTGGTAAGTTTATTCCTAGTCTTTTGAGGAATTTCCATACTGTTTTCCACAGTGGCTGCACCAAACTGCATTCCCACCAGCAGTGTAAGAGGTTCCCCTTTCTCCACAGCCTCTCCAGCATTTGTCATTTGTGGATTTTTGAATGATGGCTATTCTGACTGGTGTGAGGTGATACCTCATTGTAGTTTTGATTTGCATTTCTCTGATAATTAGTGATATTAAGCGTTTTTTCATGTGCCTATTGATCATTTATTTATATGTCTTCCTTGGAGAATTGCTTGTTTAGGTCTTCTGCCCATTTTTGGATTAATGGTTGCTTGTTTTTTTCTTATTAAGTCGTATGAGCTGCTTATATATTCTGGAGATCAAGCCTTTGTTGGTTTCATTTGCAAAAATTTTCTCCCATTCCATGGGTTGTCTTTTTTGTTTTACTTATGGTTTCCTTTGCTGTGCAGAAGCTTGTATGTTTCATTGGGTCCCATTTGTTTATTCTTGCTTTTATTTCTATTGCTTGAGTAGACTGTTTTAGGAGAACATTTTTGAGATATGTGTCAGATAATGTTTTGCCTATATTTTCCTCTAGGAGTTTATTGTATCTTGTCTTATGTTTAAGTCTTTGATCCATTTTGAGTTGATTTTTGTATATGGTGTAAGGGAGTGTTCTAGTTTCATTGCTTTACATGCTGCTGTCCAGTTTTCCCAACACCATTTGCTGAAGAGACTGTCTTTATTCCGTTGTATATTCTTGCCTCCTTTGTCAAAGATTAGTTGACCAAAAGTTTGTGGGTTCATTTCTGGGCTTTCTATTCTGTTCCATTGGTCTATATGTCTGTTTTTGTACCAATACCATGCTGTCTTGATGACTGTAGCTCTATAGTATTGTCTGAAGTCTGGGAGAGTTATTCCTCCAGCCTCTTTCTTTCTCTTCAGTAATGCTTTGGCAATTCTAGGTCTTTGATGGTTCCATATAAATTTTATTATTTTTTGTTCTAGTTCTGTGAAATATGTCCTGGGTAATTTGATAGGGATTGCATTAAACCTGTAGATTGCCTTGGGCAGTGTGACCATTTTAACAATATTGATTCTTCCAATTCAAGAGCATGGGATATCTTCTCATTTTTTAAAGTCTTCTTTAATTTCCTTCATCAATGGTTTATAGTTATATATTGGTTGGATATTTTCTAAACTCTATTTTCCACTTCATTTATTTCTTTCACTTGTATATCCTTCTCATTTACTCTTGTTTGATTTTCTCTTATACGTGGGCAGAGTGATGGAGGTGACCATGCAGGTTCATTTTGTGTCTGAGAGACTCTTTCATGCACAACCATGATTGAATGGGGCACGTAGCTGCCCAGCCAGAGCCCCCACTCCTCAGCTTTGTAGCTCAGTGTAGCTCACAGAGGGGTGGGAAAGCTCCGTGTGCTTCTGCCCACCCTCTACTTTGCCTCATTATCCCTCTTCTTCCCCTTCTCTGTATCCCGACCCTCCAGAACTCCCTTCAGTTCTTCCAAGATTCTGAGCTCTTTTCTGACCAAGGCCCTCACATCTTTCATTTGCTCTTGGTGTTATCGAGTCCAAACTTGTTATGCTGGCCGCACAACAGGACAGTAAATTGGGAGATGAGGTGTTGGGGCAAGGAACAGAGACTTTATTCAGAAAGCCGGCAGACCGAGAAGATGGCAGACTAATGTCCTGGAGAACCATCTTATCCAAGTCAGAATTCAGGCTTCTTTTATACTAAAGATGGGAAGGGGTGTGGTTGGTTGTTGCAAACTTCTTGGTGTAGGAATTCTTTGTTCTTGGAATCCTTTGTTCTTGGAATCCTTTGTTCTTGCAGCTGTCCACGTGGGTCAGGTCATGGTGCCCCTGTAAACTCTCTAAGAAAACAAATGTTATTTTCTATTCTGTGACTTGTTATCTTTATATGAGTGCAAAAGTGTTAATATCCTTAAAAGTCAGAGCCTTGAGAATAGGCTGTCCTATATATTTCAGGCTGTAGGCAACATTGTTTTACAAAAAGTACAGAGCTAGCAAGACTAAGCCTAGAAAACAGGGCACAGGATTAAAGCCAAAGGAACATATCTAATATGGAGTCAGATTTGTTCCTTTCTGTTACATCGGAAATGTTCTTCCCTCTGCTACCCCTCATCTTATTTATAACTATTCTTCCTTCAGATTTTAACCCTGACTCCTTCATCTTAAGCAATTGACACCCCACCCCCTACAACACCCCTACTCCAAAGAAGTTGGTCAAGTCCCACCATTCAGTAGTCCAGTACCACTTTAGTGTTGTCCTTTTTTGGTTGTGAAATATTTTTTACATTCAAAAATACACATAATACGAAAATATGATTGAAATTACTGTGCACCCTCAATCCAGTTTACAAAATAGAATTTTACTAATTCCACTGAGCAAGGGACATCATGACCCAGCTAGAGACTACATTTTCCATGCTCTGTGCCATTTGTTGTAGTCATGAGATGATGGGTAGTTTTACAGCATGTACATTTCCTTAGGCAATATATAACTCAGGTTTGCATATGTGTAAATATAGAAGGATATTGTCACGTTGTCAGCTCTCTTCTGTTACTTCCGTACTCAACATTATTTTGAAATATTTCTATGCTAACAGGTAGGCACTATTTCATTCATATTCCTTTTATTTTCATGTAAGTCTAATTTAATAGAATTTTAGCATCCTATGTCATGACTATGCCTCTTATGCATTTTTTTTTTGTCTATGGACATTTAGCTTGTTTCTAGTCATACATGCAAATATAAGTGTATATTTCATGTATTTGTATATGAAAATTATGCATCTTGCTGTCATGAATATTTTGTATATATATGTGTGTGTGTATGTATGTATATATATACATATATATATATGTATATATATATACATACATACACACACACATTTTTTAATGAATTTCTCCCTGGTCTATTTATGATTTCTTTTTCATTCCGGAACCACCAACCCAGGACCATTTAATTTTTTAATTTTTTATTTTTTTGAAATTGTTGAGTTTCCCTCATTTAAATTTTAGGTTATTTTATTCTTTTTAAAAACTTTTTTGTTGTTTTTTTCCGGGGGGGGCACAATAATTAGGTTTATTTATTTTAATGGAGGTGCTGGGGATTGAACCCAGGACCTCGTGCATGCTAAGCCTGTGCTCTGTCTACTATGGGGTTCAAGATCCTTTTAAATTCATTCCTTTGCTTGGGCGATTTTAGATCACCTACGTGGACTGACTTTCAAGCCCAATCTTGCAGGAATGTTAAACTGTGACTAAAACTTTTTAAGGGAAACTTTATTTTTCCTTCCTTGTAGAGCCAAGACCAAGACACATGTATTTCTTTGACATTTCCCTTTGAGGGGCTTTGTTTTTTTTAGAACTGTGAAACCGTTGTTGTTTGATTTGGAAAAATCTCACCAATAATTCGATTTGTCCACTGAGGAGGGCTTTGGCTTATTGCCTGTCATAAATCTCTAATCTGGTCCATTTTGTACTCAGTACTGTAATTCTACCTGGCATTTGGATACTGACTGATATTACATAAACAGCCTGCTGGCCTTTTGTACCACGTTCTGGAGACCTTATCTTAAAACTCTGGCAGTTTTCCAATTTAAATATATTTAAAATTACGCCCTGATGGATCGATAATTACATTTTTAGATGTAATTTACAAGAGTTCTCTGCAGACCAAAAACTTGAGCACATGGAGACATGATCTAAACTTTCAGCAATACAATGAAATGTGCCTTATTCAGTCGAGTTTCCAAAAAGCTTCCCAAAAAAGTGCCCCCTTTGATCTTCTACATTGTTGTTGTTGTTAATCTGTTTATATTGATTCAAGTCTATAGTAATCTATCATATTTTAAACATTCTTTCAAAGTTTGAAGCAAATGGCGAGCAATTAAAGAACATGTAACGCCAATGGGATATCTCTGTATTTTGTGCTCAGGTTTGCTGCGAACCTAAAACTACTCTAACAAAGTCTATTTTTTTTCTTTAAAAAAAAATGAAACATCAGGTTAGACTTTTGCAGTGAATAAAACATCCTTTTTTGGTCCTTAAAAGCATGCCAGGGTGAACTGAGACTGAGGGGTGGTCTGAGTCCTTCAGGCACCTACAGGTGAGGCTCAGGTAGGCAGCGACTATGATACCCATTAGTGTATGTGACACTTAACACCAGGCAGCAGTTCCTGAATGTTGGTTTACATCATTAAGGGACTTGGTGCTGCGGGTGGAAGGAGAAGTTTAGACCAGTCTGGCTTTGGAGACTAGCTCTGCTGCTGACTGGCCCTGTGATCACAGGACATGACGTTGGACCTTCCAGTTTTCTCCTCTGTACATAGAATATAATAATGTTTATTTCACTGAATATTCATGAAGGTTAATTGAAACTTACTAATACTGAGGATCAAGTACAGGGCCTGGCACACAGTGGCAATCAATAGTAGTTACATCAATAATACTTCCCCAGTGTAAAAACCAAACCAAATCATTTTTATGATGAGGAATCAGACAGCCTTCATAATACTATAGAGCTTTGATGATGAAGCTTAGATAAATAATAGTTTATAATTTTTGTACTTTGTAATTATTGTAATATATATACACAATTTATTTTTGTAATTTTTATATTTTGCAATTATTGTAACATATATGCAATTTATTTAGGATGAAATTGTATGTTCACCAACTGACCAAATAGAGACTAAATGTTTCTTAATGTCACGTAATCAATTTATCTGTTTCTCTTGGGCATTAGCTTTTTGGAAAGAAAATAAAATAGCTGCATTCCTACCTAGTCTTACTAAAGTAGAGTACAATTGGATTAAAGGTTTAGATGTTTAAAACGTAAAGACATAAACATGTCAGGAAAAAGCAAACTTAGATTTTAAAAATAATTTTTGAGTGTGGACAGTTTGACGATGCAGTTTCACTCTACATAAATTCTAGACACTGCAGATTGATAGATTGATAAGTCTGACAACATAAAAATGTAGTTTTTATACTGTATAAATGAAATCCAAGGTCAAATAACAGAATGGGAACATTGTTGGCAGCCCCTATGATGAGAAAATGGTGACTAATATACAAAGAGCTCTTAGAAATAAATAGTAAAGTACCAATTTAAGTTCAAAATTGGCAAAAAATTATATGAATAGACTTCATAAAAATAAATGCAAATGGACAATAAATATTTAAGTGAATGCTTATTCACATTCATAATTTCAGAAATGAACTTCAAACATATTATAGCATTTTTCAACTATCCAAATGTTGGGCAACACTTGTTTTATATTTCATAATTTAATATGTGTGTTGAAGCAGACACCATCCACTCGCTATTGCTGGGAGTATAAGTTGCTAGAATGAAATTTGGAATGTGTATACCAAAATTTTAAATTTTAAATACACTGCTAGTGATTTACTTACTGAATATCTTGCACACCAATGCATGGCTCTAAGCATTTAAGAATTTTCATTGCTAGATTATCTGTACAGATGTTTTAAAAATCCTGGATAAACCTAAATGTTCATGATAGGGAAAGAGTAAAATAAATAAGGCTAGTTATATCCTTAAATAGTATACTCTTAGGGATAAAAAACAATAAGAGAGAGTTATAATATTCATATTAGGAATGATTTATATTATTTTGATGTGGAAAAAATTAGTATGTAAATCACTTATTATAAACTTCTATTTATGCAAAGAAACAAATATGGATATAGCATGTGCAGTAGATACTTTCTGGGAAAAATGTTGAAAGTAGAATTAAGGATATAAATGTGGAGCAGCAGAAAGGAGTAAGATTTTTTTATTGGCTACTTTCTCTCTAAGAGTTCCTCTATGCTCTTGTATGTTTTACTTTAATTTTTTAAAATGACTTTAATTTGGTGATACAAATATATATATATAAATTGTAAAGAACTAAAATTAAATTAAATGTCATTAGAAACCAGCAGATAATTTTAGGTGTTGAAAAACATGTACTCTTGAAAAGGAACTGCCAAAATGACGTTTTGGGGTCAAATAATACATTCATTGGTGCTTAATGAGTTTTATTTTCCCCCAGATAAAGCCAAAGGAAGATCAAGAGCAGGGACCCACTTTGATTCAGCTCGGAGACGGAGCAGAGCGGTCCTTTATCACATCTCTGGCCACCTGCAAAGAAGAGAAAAGAACAAATTGAACATAAATAATGTAGGTGGTGTGTGTGTGCACTATGCATGCTAGAGTTTCCCCTGGTGGCAAAGTTTGATTCTCTAAAGAAAAGCTCCAATTACTCATTTATTGGCTTTTCTAGGTTTTTTTTACTCAGGCTTGTGCTTTCCTATAAAGAAGAAACTGGAAAAGGTTGGCAGTCACGAGGCATTTCTGTAATAAAAGTGCTCAATCATGCTGTTACCACAGCATCGGATATTACTGCAGCCAGGACAGTGTGGTACTAGGGATGCGACAAGTGGGACTGGTTGCATTTCACAAACAAGATGATGAGCAAGTCATACTGCAGATTTGTAGTTTGTTGGTTAAAATGTCTCAAATTTGATTTCAGTTCCATCTATTCTGCACTTTATCTGATTTCACTAAAAGGCTGTCATCCGGGGGATCATGAACAAATCATTGTTACTCCAAGTAAACATTTATATTTTAGGCAAAACACAATTGAAATTTCACATATTGGAACATTGAATTTGAAATTACATGCCATTTTTGTGTAGTTTTTCTAAAAGTTGTGCTCTTAGTAAATTATAGTACGGCAACTTTCTGAAACCTGGTGCTTATCTGTCCAAAGCCACACCACATAACCGTACCTGTAAAAGGTAACTACAGAGCTTTACCTGATACACGTCCTCCAGGATTTCACAGTTAATTTCATCACTGGTTCTTAGAACTAAGAGACTTGACTGAGAAATCCAGAACTATGTCTGTTTAGTTGTAAATATTCAAAGATGATTTTTCAAATGGTGGTAGTGTCATTAATTCACACTGTGACATCTCCAGACATACAACTTAGGAGGTAAGTGTGACTAACGGGTGGCCAACATAGAAACTTGGGGTCTAACTTGCCAGTGACATTAGAAAAAGTCACATCAAACACCCAGAGCTATTTGGGAGCTGATCTCAGACCCAGTGGTTCTGGGAGTTAAGGGCACAGAGATTCTTTGGCATCTTCCTTTTTACATCGAGAGCTCCAGACTGCCTAGTCTGATATACAAATGCTTTGCTAAAACAGAGTCGTGCATCAGACACAGAAAGTGGCCACTTAGCTGGTTGTGGCGAACAAGGAAAGCTGCATGAGCCCAGGTATAGAGTGAGACCTGACGTGAAAGGGCTAACAAACCTGCCTCTGCTCCCGTGGGATTCCTCCCTGGGAGCCAGACAAGCTGCTTCCATCCATTCGTGCTCCTGGACTGTCACCCACACTGATGTGGACCTGCCACGCACCGCTGTGAAGGTTACACACTGTTCAGTTTGTCTTGACTTAATATAAAGACTTTCTAGGGGAACCAGGTGTCTTAGTGTCACACTGGTTTCCTGAGAGTCCAGGGCTAGACTTCACACCGTCCACACCACTTGATTTAAGAAACCTTCCCCTGTGCCTACTTGTATCTGCCTTCAGGTACCAGGTCAGCCTCAGCACCACTAAACAAGTTCTAGGAAGAAACGAAGGTAACCACATCTGGGCTTGATGTTACGCAAGGCAGGCAACAAAGCCCCTGAATGAATATTAGCCACAGATTCTGTGATGCTAAAAGGTGACACTGTCCTCCAACCTTTAGCTGAGAATCTTTTAAATGTAACAAGGAGTAGTGAGCTTCAAAATGCGTTCTCAGAAAATGCTGGGGTTTTCTTTCCCCCCTTGGATTCACCAAAGTACAGAACAGTACTTAAAAACCTGATTTAAAAAATCATAACTCCCACTGCTTGACTAATTTGCTAAATTGCATGTATTTAAGAAGTACAAACATCAGGATGGAGCATTAAAGTAATACATAGTAATTAAAGACGCATAATAGACACAGTGACTCTGACAATACAGGTAACTTCTTATTTCTGACAACAAAATGTGGGATCAGGGCTGGCCCTGTTCGCAGTCTCCTTTCAAGGAGAACAGAACCGAATGGCTAAAAGGCAGCAGAAAGAGAAAAGGAAGAAGGGGAAACACTGATCTGGATGGTTTATTGGCTAAACAATCAACCACTGGGGGAATTCTGGCGATATGAACATTCACAGGCCAAAAAAAGACTTTCCAGTATTTTTATAGCTCTTCCATATTTACAGATTCCTTTTGCTGCTGTGGTATCATTACAACGGTCCAGGACTAGACATGATTTTTGTTAGTTCCATTTTAATGATGGGAAAGAACAACTTACTTGAGATCTCAAAAGTAGAACCAGCAGATAGGGGACCAAGCTGTGTTACCCTCTGACTCAAAGGCACTGTGTTTCTGCCTTCCCTTTTACTTCTCAGATGGAGTTCTGTGGCGCAGGAATACGTGATTCAGCTCTGAACAGATGAGCTCATCAGGCCATTAGCAATCAGGATGTAACACATTTTAGTCCTGGCTCCAACTTTGCCTGGTGCAGCTTGGACAAGGTTTTTCATTTTTGCATTCCTTGATTTGCTGCTCTGTCTATTAAATGACATTGGGAATGATGCAAGTGTCTTCATCCCGAAAGATCACACGGGGGCCTTGGGAGTTTGAAAGGTCAGAGCTTTAGACGCCCAAGTATGACCAGCAGGGTGCTCGTGCTGGGCAGTCACCAGAGGTACACACTACCTGCAATTACCCGGCATCATGACTGTAGAAACGTTTTCCCATCCTTTTGCTCATTCCAAAGTTAGTTTCCAAGAACTGTTGCAAAATAGTTTAGGAAACAGTTAACCTTAATTAGGCTTTGGCCTCAAGAACTGTTTCAGTAATTTAGACACAACTGAGGTTAAACAAGTGTTAAACCATTGGTTCTGAAGAATATGCTGCAAAACTAAAACACAGTATATAACTAAAATCCAGAGTAGTTGGCTGAATTATTCTTTAGACAAAGTCTGTATGTTTCAGGGTTGTGAATAATGTGTCTTTTTCACCCTCCTGCTAAAAGCACACTTTCCAATTGTAAGAAATTTTCTTCTATTGAAAAGGTTCTTGGTAAAACTTTACAAATACAGTGATGGGAGGAAAAGGACATCTATTCCTTTTTTTCCCCCCTACTCAGGTAATTGTGTCAAGATGTAGGCAGAATTTGAATTAAAACCCTTTTAAAATTTTAAGTCTAATCTGAGATGTACTGGATTCTTAGTACCTTTTTAAATAACTTAAATACTATGTTTCTGGTAGCCTGTAAAAATGAAATAGTGTGACTTATTTTCTTATGGGTGAATGTAACTATTACATGGCTCATCTTTTGCATCAGCATCACTAATTCTTCATATAATCAGCATAAGCAAAAAAAAATATTATTTCTCGAGTTTTCCAAACCTTCACTTCTAGAGTTGGCTTCTCCCTCAAATAAAGTAAAAATTTCATCGCAGTAACATGATAGGAAAAGACTTACTTGGATAAAGATGGAGTTATTTTTCCATGGCCCTTGGTAACGTGTTGTTGATGTAAATATTTGAAAGAAAAATAAGTAGAATCCATCATGTCCTGATGTCGACAGAAGTCCTCATCAGCCTCGAGATGAAAACTTCTAGACCCTAAGTCTCCCTTCTCCTGTACACCAGCCTCAGCTTCGATGGGAATCCTAACAGCAGTACTTCCTTCTTCCTCCTCAGTTTTATGCCACCATCCACCTTTAGAACTTCTTCCTAGAAACCAGGGAATGAGGTGAGCGGGCGGGTCAAGTCAGGGAACTGAATGGAGCAGAGATACGGGGGCAGATGGGCATCAAAGAGCCACCTGGAAGGGGTCAAGCACAAACTCTCGCTCTATGAGGTGCCCTGTGGGCTGAGTGAGACTATGAACAGGAGGTAGAAACGTGTTGGGGAGCCTACCCAGGAGAGATGCGAGACAGGAGGGGCATTAATATTAAAGTCGCAGAACTATTTGGCCCCTGATGGTCACCGTAAGAGAGCTAGTGTTCCTGACAGCCCTGAGCCTTTCTTGAAGCCCCACGTGCTTTAGGACTCCCTGAACATAGCACATTAATTTGCCCTTCCCTCAACACCCGACACGAGAGAACACCACGACCTGTAGGCAGCAGGTATTCCAGAGCTTTAACTGTTCTGTTCATTCTACTTAACTTTCACATATAACTTGCCATGACCTGCCTTGTCCTTCTCATTAATTGAGGTCAAAGCCAAGTCTGCAAATACCTGGTCATAGGCTGTCAAATTTCCGCACATGCTATTGTTGGGCCTCCCTTTGTCTCAGAGCAATAAAGAGAATTGTTCATCAGTTTGGACTGCCTTCCAAGTCAAGTGCTTTTGCATTTATAAAAATTCCAGCTCTTCTCCCGCATTTAATCAGCTGCACGGTGAACATTGCCTTTCTCCTCCCATGACTTTAATAATAACTTTTAAGTAACTGTTTCTCACGTTACCATCTTAACAAGGGCTAGCCACTGTCAAAATAAATCCATGTCTACCAAGATTATGAAATTCGGTTTCCATCTTGAAACTTCGCCAACAGCCATAACACAAAATGCAGGTAGTCACCACAGCCTGGTTATATTTTGAAAGAAATGGAAACAGCTATTTATAATGCAGTGTTGATCATCTATCTCTGTCCTTTTTAGGGAAAAAAAAGAGGTACCTTTGCTGTTATTAGAAGAATTTCAGGTCAAATATATTTCTTAGATAATGCCTGTCATCTCAAAATGCTACATGTATGGATTGGCCCCATGACAGTAGGGATGTAACTGTATCTGTGTCTTTATAATGTATGTAGGATTATACCTGCAACTTCAGATGTTTCTAGTTGACATTTTAGGTCAATCTTATTCTTAATGAGCAAACCCTGGGTTACTCGCTTACTAACCTTGATGACTACTGCATGTCCCTGTTACTTATAGCAAAGATTTCTGCCCAGTTTTGACTTGTACATCGCTACTTTTTTGCATCACCGACCTCTTAAAAGTCACTTGTGAGATGGATTGACACTGCATATATAAATGATCCTCCCCTCAGAATTGTGTGTGTAAGGCTGTGTGCTCCTTGTGTCTAATGTTGTGTTTCTCCCTTCTCTCCTTTTTTGTCTTTATCCACAGAATGTTTTCGTAGATAAACCAGCATTTCCGGAGTATAAAGTTTCTGATGCAAAAAAGTCCAAATTCATACTTCTGCATTTTAGCACTTTTAAAGCCGGCTGGGACTGGCTTATTCTGTTGGCGACGTTTTATGTTGCCGTGACCGTTCCTTACAACGTCTGCTTTATTGGCAACGATGACCTGTCTACAACTCGGAGCACAACAGTCAGTGACATTGCAGTGGAGATTCTTTTTATTATAGGTAAGAACCGACGGCTGCTTTCCTAGGAGATTTGCATAGGGGAAGTAAGTGTGTTCCGGATTTTTCTAACATGAATTTGAACTAAGATCCATTTGCATGGGCATGACTCAGCCTCTGATGCAGATTCTGGAGAAGCACATATTTGGATTTCTGAAAACTGCCTCTTCCAGCTCTCTCACTGTTCCTGTGTTCAGACAGCTCTAAACTGATGTTTTTTGTTTCTATCCTTCTTTTATCAAAAGTGGGCTAAAAGAGACTTAACCGCTGTTTTGTCTGTACTCTCAACATCTATTGTGATCTTAACCTGTACCAGGTCAGAGATGAGCTTGGCAAGAACCCATCAGTGGTGTTCTGATAGCAGTCCTGCCCTGGGCACGGTTCTCCATGCCCGTCTGTGCCTTTCCGGCATGTGGACGGTGTTTGCCATAGGTGGCCTAGTTATAGACGCAAAGGGTTACATAAACCTTCTAGTCAGTCAGGAGGAGCGCCGAGTGTCTGATTGTAATGAAAGGAGAGGCCCCGAGGGATGTTTGCTAAGAATATTTATCTCTAGAATATTGGGAAACTCTGCTGAAGCTGCCTCTGCTCCACTCTAGTAAGCCTTTTCCTATTTTCCTGTCCTTTAAAGGTTCACCTTGTTTAGACCAAAGCCTCGCTCTTGCTTGTTTGTTCTAAGACACATTCTGGATCTCCACTAAGGCTTAGACTGACCACCTGTAGAGTTCTTGACCACCATCAGCAACCTGATTCCTGAATCTTCACCTGGTCACGGAGATGTAGGGCAACATCCTTATCGTAAAGTTGGGAGAATGTTTGGAAAAAGTTTTCAAGCAGTCGGTGAACAAGGGAATGAAAAAAAAAATGGACCCTAGAAGTTCAAAGAAAAGGAAATAAGTAAGGGCAGATCAAAACCTTGTTGTGAGGGTACTTTTTTGGTGGTACTTTTATCTCTGTGGAGCTGGGGTAGCTCTGGGTTCTCTAACTGAATGTGCGCAGTGTTTGTTCTGGAAGGGTTTCTATACTCTTGGTGTGACTTTGGCATCCCTGTTAACATTGCATTTACTGGACAGAACTATGCTAGGACCCCAGTCCCCACCCCAAAGGTGATGGCCGTAGTATGTTTAGGCCACTAGATGGCAATGTTGTCTAGTTAGGTAGGTCGCTAAGGCTACAGATTTCAAGGAAATTTATCTTTAATTTTTTTTTTAAACTTAAACCATTCTTTATTGGGAAAGGTATAAACATAAACGGATATTAAATTGCTGTTAAATGGAAAATAACAGCATTCTAGTTTGAAAGAGAATTAAACCGAAAACCGTAGGAGAGGCGGTTCAAGATGGCAGTGTAGGAAGAGCCTGGACTCACCTTCTCCCACAGACACAGCAAATCTGCAGCTGCCTACGGAGCAGTTTCCTCTGAAAAACACCTGAAAACCAGCTGAACAGCTCCTTCACTGCAAAAGACAGAAGACCACATGGAGACAGCAGGAGACGCAGAAAGACGGTCTCACCAAAAGCCCCACTGCTCTGATGGCAGCCCACAGCTGGAAGAATCTCGCATGTGGAGCTCCTCCCTGAGGAGTGAGGGGGTTGTGCGAACATCAGGCAACCCCACCCTTCAGAACGGCGTCTGAGAGACAAGCTCCTCAATCACCTGACTTTGAAAGCCAGCGGGGCTTACATCCAGGAGACGCAAAGGGCTGTAGGAAACCGAAATTCCACTCTTAAAGGGCTGTGTGCAGGCTTACTCACCCCAGGACCAACGACACAGGCATCAGTCTGAAAAGTGCCAAGACTGTGTGTGGAGGGGATTCCTTAGCTAGTCTTACAAAGTGTGTGCTGCCGGAGCAGAAGCTGTTGGGGACTCTCTCCAGGAACTGGGGCTGGTAGGTGCCATTTTTGTGCTCCTTCAGTTTTGCTAGTGCTGGTGGGCATGCCCCTCCGCCACAGTTCACACAGGGGATGCTCCTTGACTTCCTGGCTCTGGTGGCCGGGGGAACTTGTCTTTCTGGGCCCCATGGGACTGAAACAGAGAGACAGTTCTCAGCAGGCTGCCGTCCTTTGGGCGTGTCATGGCAGAGTGAAACACTCCAGATCCTCCTGTGAAAAAGGCCTATTTACTTGTCCTAGAGCTACACTCTGAAGGGCAGGCTCCAGGTTTACCACCCATCTGGGGTCTAGGAAGGTGCTCTCAGGAACACAGACTGGGGATGCCTCCTTTATGGTCTTCCTTGGCCTTACTACAGCTCACCAGTCCCTCCCAGTGAAGAGCGTCTATACTCATCTGGACTCCTGATTTTTGCAACTGTCACCAGGGGGACACCTCCAAACTGCCTGGTCTAGAGGCCAACAGGGTTTATTTACATCTGAAGTCTCAGAGGACCATATATATTTTCATACTTTAAAAGCTGCTGCCTAAGGGTCTGACTTCCAGTCAGCCTGGAACTCAGTGCCGACTGAGGTTCCTCCCTTTGGAACACTGACAAGTGTTGACACACTCTCAACGGCTGGGACCTATCACGAATCAATCAGGCTGCTTAGACAATCACAAAGCTTCTAGAGACAACAAAGAACCAGGGCAAAGGAAGAACAGGAAATTTCATCACCTCCACCAGGCTTCTCCTTCAGGATTGAAAGAATTAGCTACTTTACCTAATACATAGGAACAAATACAGAGAGTCAAGCAAAATGTGGAAACAAAAAAATATATTCCAAACAAAAGAACAATGTAAAAACCCAGAAAAAAAAGTTAATGAAATAAAAATAGTAATTAACTAGGTAAAGAGTTCAGAGGAAATGACAAAGATGCTCACCAAACCCAGAAAAGAATAGATGAACACAATGAGAACTTCAACAAAGAGGTAGAAAATATAAGATGTCACACAGCTAAAGAATACAGTGACTGAACTGGAAAATACACTAGAGGGGCTTGACCATGGACTAATTGAAGCAGGAGAAAGAATCAGTGATCTGGAAGACAGGGCAATGGAACTCACCTGAAGAGAGCAGCAAAAAGAGTTAAAGTGAAAATAGCTTAAGGGACCTATGGGACAAATCAAGCAACATAACATTTGCATTATAAAGGGTCCAGAAGGGGAAGAAAAAGAGAAAGGGCAGAAAACTTACTTGAAGAAATAAAGGCTGAAAACTTTATTAAGTTAGGGAAGGAAAGAGACATCCAGATCCAGAGAATTCCAAATAAGGTGATCCCCAAAATATCCACACCAAGACACATTATAATTAAAATGTCAAATGTTAAATATAAAGAGAGAATCTTATAAGCAGCAAGAGTAAAACAACTTGTTGTGCACAGGGGTAACAGATTTTTTTCAGCAGAAATTTTGCAAGCCAGGAGGGAGTGTCATGATATATTCAAAGTGCTGAAAGGAAAAAGTTTCCAGCCAAGGATTTTCTATCTAGCAAGACTGTCATTCAGAATCAAAGGAGAGATAAACAGTTTTCCAGACAAGCAAAAGGTAAAAGTTCATCACCACTAAAATGGCCTTACAAGAAATGTTAAAGGGACTTCTAAGGACACTAATTAGTAACAAACAAACAAACAAATGAAAGTAGAAATTTCATCAGTAAAAGTAAGTATATAGTAAAGGTAGTAAGTAGTCATTTATAAAGCTGGTATGAAGGTTAAAAGGTAAAAGTAAAAATGGCTATAACCACAATAATTAAGGGATACACAAAATTAAAAGATACAAATTGTGACATCAAAAAGGGAAAACATGGGGGGGGCAGTAAAAATAGAGTTTTAAAATGTGCTCAAACTTACTTGCTATCGAATTAAAATAGACTGTTTTATATATATAGGCTGTTAATGTGAACCTCATGCTAACCACAAAACAAAAGCCTGTAGTAGATACACAGAAGATAATGAGAAAGGAATCTAACCACAACAGTAAAGAAAGCCACCAAAGTTCAAGGGAATAAAACAAGAGAAGAAGGAAGAAAAAGAGAACTATGAAACAAAAACCAGTTTATATAATAGTGATGAGTGCATATCTATCAATAATTACTTTGAATGTAAATGGACTAAATCTTCCAATCAAAAGACATAGAGTGTTTGAATGGATAAATAAACAAGACCCATCTCTATGCAGCCTACAGGAGACTCTCTTTAGATGTAAGGACACATACAATTAGAGAGTGAAGGGATGGAAAAGGTGTTTTACACAAATGGAAACCAAAAGAAAGCTGGGTAGCTATATTTATATGAAACGAAAGAGACTTTAAAACAATAGTAATTGTTTTACTATTACAGTAGTAATGAGACAAAGATAGGCATTACATAATGATAAAGGGATAAATACAACAAGAGGATATAACATCTGTAAGGATTTATGCACCCGACATAGGAGCACCTAAATACATAAATATTAACAGACTTGAGAGGAGAAATAGACAGCAATACACTAATACAAGGGACTTTACTGTCCCACTTACATCAATGGATAGATCATCAGGAGAAAATCAAGAAGGAAGCATTGGCCATAAACAACACATTAGACCACATGCAGTGAATATGTATATACAGAACATTTCATCCAAAAGTGGCAGATTGCACATTTTTCTCAAGTGCACATGGAACAATCTCCTGGACAGATCATATGTTAGGCTACATTACAAGCCTCAATACATTAAAGATGATTGAAGTCATATGAAGCATTTTTTTCTGACCACATGGTATGAAACTAGAAATCAGTTACAAGAAGAATACTTACAAAATCTCAAATAAATGAAGATTAAACAACATACTACTGAACAATAAATGGGTAAATAAAGCCATCAAAGGAGAAAATTTAAAAATACCTTGAGGTAAATGAAAAGACAACATACCAAAATCTGTTGAATGCAACAAAAACAGTTCTAAGAGGGAAGGAAGTTCACAGTAATACAAGCCTGCCTCTAGAAACAAAGGAATCTCAAATAAGCAACCTAACTTTCTACCTCAGAAAACTAGAAAAAGAATAAACAAAGCCCCATGTTAGAAAGAGGAGGAAAATAGTAAACAATTAGGGGAGAAATAAATGAAGTAGAGACTTAAAAAATATTGGAAAAGATTAATGAAACTAAAAGCTGGTTCTTTGGAAAGATAAGAAAAACTGACCAATCGTTAGCTATATTCACTAAGGGGAAAAAAGAGAAGGCTCAAATAAATAAAATCAGAAATGAAACAGAAGACAAAGCTGATGCCAAAGAAATGCAAAGGATCATAAGAGAATACCATGAACAACTGAATGCCAGCAAACTGGACAAGCTAGACGAAGTGAATAAATTTCTAGAAACACACAGTCTTCCAAGACTGAATTGTGAAGAAGTAGAAAACCTGAATAGACAAATTACTAGTAAGGAGGTTTAATCAGTAATCCAAAACTTTCCAACAAAGTCCAGGACCAAATGGCTTCTTTGGTGAATTCTACCAAGCATCCAAAGAAGATTGAATACCCATCCTTCTCAAACTCTTCTCAAAAATTGAACTTATTTTATGAGGACAGCATTACCCTGATACCAAAATGTACAAAGGCACCACAAAAAAAGAAAATTATCAACTAATATTACTTATAAACATGGGTGTGAAATCCCCAATAAAATATCAGCAAATCAAATACAGCAATACATTATAAGGATCATAGACCATGATTTAAGAAATAATGAGAAATATTTAATGTGATACACCACATTAAAAAAGTGAAATCACCTCACACCAGTCAGAATGGCCGTCATTCAAAAATCCAAAAATGACAAATGCTGGAGAGGCTGTGGAGAAAGGGGAACCCTCCTACACTGCTAGTGGGAATGCAGTTTGGTGCAGCCACTATGGAAAACAGTGTGGAGATTCCTTAAAAGACTAGGAATAGACTTACCATATGACCCAGGAATCCCACTCCTGGGCTTGTATCCAGAAAGAAATCTACTTCAGGATGACACCTGCACCCCAATGTTTATAGCAGCACTATTTACAATAGCCAAAACATGGAAACAGCCTAAATGTCCATCAACAGGTGACTGGATAAAGAAGAAGTGGTATATTTATACAATGGAATACTACTCAGCCATAAAAACCAACAACATAATGCCATTTGCAGCAACATGGATGCTCCTGGAGAATGTCATTCTAAGTGAAGTAAGCCAGAAAGAGAAAGAAAAATACCATATGAGATCGCTCATATGTGGAATCTAAAAAACAAAACCAAAAACAAACAAACAAACAAAAACAAAGCATAAATACAGGACAGAAATAGAGTCATGGACAGAGAATACAGACTTGTGGTTACCGGGGGGGGGGGGTAGAGGGTGGGAAGGGATAGACTGGGATTTCAAAATTGTAGAATAGATAAACAAGATTACACTGTATAGCACAGGGAAATATACACAAAATGTTATGATAAATCACAGAGAAAAAAATGTGACAATGAGTGTGTATATGTCCATGAATGACTGAAAAATTGTGCTGAACACTGGAATTTGACACAACATTGTAAAATGATTATAAATCAATAAAAAATGTTAAAAAAAGTGAAAGATAAAAATCCTACGATCATCACAATAGTTGTGGAAAAAGAATTTGAAAAAGGCTAGCAGTCATTATGATAAAAACTCTCAACAAAGTGGACATAGAGGGAAGGTACCTCAACATGGTAAAGACCATATATGTTAAGCCCACAGCTAACATCTTAGTATGTATCTGAAAGCTTTGCCTGTAAGATCAGGAACAGGACAAGGAAACCAACTCTAGTCTGTCTTTTTCAACATAATACTAGAATCCCTTGCCAGAACAGTTAGGCAAGAAAAAGAAATTAAAATCATCCAAATTACAAAGGAAGAAGTAAGAATGTCACTATTTGCACATGACATAATTTTATATATAGGAAATCTTAAAGACACACCAAAAAAAGTTTGGAACTAATAAACTAATTTGGGAAGGTTGTAGGGTACAAAATCGACTTACAGAAATCTGTTACATTTTTATACACTAACAATGAACTATCAAAAAAAAAAAAGAACTTAAGAAAACTGTTCCACTTATAATTGCATAAAAAAAATACTGTACCAAGGAATAAATTTAACCAAGGAGGTGAAAGACCTGTACACTGAAAACTATGAGACATTGATGAAAGAAATGGAAGAAGACACAAATAAATGAAAAATATTCTATGCTCATGAATTGGAAAGATTAATATTGTTAGAATGTTATATTACCCAATCAATCTGCAGAATCAATACAGCCTTTATCAAAATTGCAAGGGCATTTTTCACAGAAATAAAACGTACAATCCTAAAATATGTATGGAACAACAAAACCCTGAATAGCAAAAGCAGTCTTGAGCAAAAAGAACAAAGCTGAAGATATCACACTCCCAGAATTCAAACTACATTACAAAGACATGGCAATCAAAACAGCATGATACTGACATAAAAACAGATACGTAGATCAATGAAACAGAATAGAGAATCCAAAAATAAACACACACATGTATGGTCAATTAACTTATGATAAAGAAAGCAAGAATACTTAATGTCCTTAGAAAGGACAGTCTCTTCAATAAATGGTGTTAGGAAAACTGGACAGCCACATGCAAAAAAATGATAATAGACTACTATCTCATATGCACAAAAATTAACTCAAAATGGATTAAAGACTTGAATGTAATACTTGAAACCATAAAAACTTGAAGAAAACATAGGCAGTAAACTCCTTGACATCAGTCTTGGTGAGGATATTTTGGATCAGACACCAAAGGCAAGGACAGCAAAAGCCAAAGTAAATGAATAGGATAACATCAAACTAAAAGACTTCTGCACAGTGAGGGAAACCATTGAAAAAAAAAAGGTGAAAGTTTAACCTAATGAATGGAAGAAGACATTTGCAAATTATATATTCGATAGGTTAATATCCAAAATACATAGAGAACCTATACAACTCAATATTAGAAGCACAATTGAGCAGAGGATATGGACACTGGATTTTCCAAAGAGGACATAGAGATGCCAACAGGCACACGAAAAGTTGCTCAACATCACTTATCATTGGGGAAATGCAAGTCAAAACCATAAGCTATCACCTTACACCTGTTAGAACAGTTACTATAAAAAGGCAAGAAATACAAGTATTGATGAGGATGTGGAGAAAAGGGAAACTCATACACTGTTGACGGAATGAAAATTGGTACAGCTACTATAGACAACAGTATGGATGTTCTTCAAAAAATTAAAAATAGAGCTACCATACGATCCAGCAGTTCCACTTTGGGGTATTTATCTGAAGAAATCCAGAAGACTAATTAGAAAATACATATGTACTTCTACATTCATTGCAGCATTATTTACAATATCCAAGATACAGAAATGACCTAAGTCTCTGTGAATGGATGACTAGATGAAAAAGATGTTGCATATACAGTCCTCCCTCCATATCTGTGGCTTCCACATCTGCAAATTCAACCAATCTGGATTGAAAGTATTTGAAATATATATGTATTTTTAATTTCCATAAAGCAAAATTTGAATTTGCCACCCATTAACAACTATTTACTTCACATTTACATTGTACTTGCAACTATTTACACAACATTTACATTATGTTAGGTATTAAAAGTAATGCAGAAACGATTTAAAGTATGTAGAAGAATGTGTGTAAGGTTATATGCAAAAAGGTTATATACTAAGCCATATATAAGGGGCCAGGGCACCTGCAGATTTTAGCATCCTCGGGGGCCTGGAACCAACCCCCCACAGATACTGAGGGGCAGCTGTATAGACAGTGGAAAACTACTCAGACATTACAAAAGTGAAATACTGCCACTTGCAGTAACATGGATGGACCTTGAGGGTATTGCACTATGGAAAACCAAACGATTAGGACAGGCTGGTGGCCGCCAGAGAGGAGAGGGTATTGGGAGCTGGGCAAAATGTGTGAAAGGGGTCAAGAGGCTCATACTTGCAGTTATAAAATTAAAAAGTCATGAGGCTGTAATATACACCATGGTGACTATAGTGAATCATACTGTATTGCATATTTGAAAGGCGCTAAAAGAGTAAGTCTTAAATTTTCTCAACCCAAGGAGAAATAATTTGTGTAACTGTACGGTGGCAGATGCTAACTAGACTCACTGTGGCGATCATTTGACAGTATATACAAATACCAAATTCTTCTGTTGTACACCTGAAACTAATGTAATGTTGTATGTCAGTTATACGTCAGTTTTTTAAAAAGGAAGAAAAAAGGGAAAATCATAGACAAATTGGGTACATCCAGATGTCAGTTCATTGTGGTTTTATATCCTTTTACTTTGCTAACCTTTGATGTCTTCTCCCACCCGCCCAAGACAGACATAAATTAGCATCCTCTTGACCTCGTCAAAGTTCTCTTGAACTTGGGTAGTCATTCAGTGTATCTAAGCCAGAATATCGGCTTAACAAATTTTTTTTTCAACTCTGTCATAGAGACAAGGTTTTATCTTGAACTTTATTTCCCACTCTTCTTGGTTCTTTTTTTTAAAATATTTATTATTTCTTTTTATTTTGGGGAGAGGTAATTAGGTTTTTATTTATTTACATTTTTGTGGATGGAGGTACTGGGGATTGAACCCAGGACCTCATGCTTGCTAGGCATGCACTCTACCACTGAACTATACCCTCCCTCCCTTTCCTGGTTCTTAAGTTTTGGAAATCTCTGGGGCTTAGAAACCATTTCTGGTACTGCCTGCTCATTGGCAGATGATGATTTTACTCCCAGAGGGACTGATACCTGTAAGAAAGATATATAAGAGTTTGGTTTTTTTTTTTCAGGCTGCTTTCCTCTGCTAAACTAGCAGAGTCTGGCTTGCCTCTCTGATGGTTGCCCCTCAATCTTCTGCTGTTCTTTCTTGCTGCCATTTCTGCTGTGCTCCAGGCATCAAGATGTTTCTCTAGGTAGAAGACAGTACCCACCTCTTACTAGTCGCATGACAAAAGAATGGAAACCCACTCCTGTTTTTATACCTTTAAGCTCCTACAAAGATTCCTTTAAAAGTTGGGGTTTGGCTTGCCAGCAGTTTCAGTGCATCTCCTGCCAGGACTCCCTAGCTGACAAACTTATTTTTATAAGCAGTAAAAACTTCCCTGCTGTTTCCTACTGTTTTCTTCCTGCTCTTTCTTCTTTTAAATGAGTTTAAACTCATCTACATATTATTATAATGTATTTGGAAAATGTTTAAACTAACATTTCTCAAAGTATGTTTCCCAGAACTTTTATTCTATGAAGTATTTCACAAAGGTGGCCTAAAAAGGATCATTGAGAATTAAGTCAAAATATAAGAAATAAAAAGGTATATTGCCTCTAATAATGTATTTTCACAATATTCGTATTGTTGTGTTTGTAAATATTTATTAAATTGGTGTGTGCAATTAAACCCATATGTATATTTAATATATGGTTTATATTTTGTTTATAGAGTAGTATATTAAATTGGCATTTTATAATCAACTAGGTCAGAATTATTAAAAAGTAGTTCAACAAGAGGTTTTGGAAGGAGAGGTTTTTATATAGCAAAAAATAATGTTTTTCAAAATATTTTGTTATTTGTACCACTCTGTATAAGTGTGAGATGATGTGGTTCTTTTCTTTTTTTTTTTTTTTCATTTTGACATGATTTATTAGGCAGAAATAGATAACCAAGATATCCTCCAAATTTTTTGTTCTTTTAAACAATATATTGGACATCATGGGTACTTTAATTACTTCTAATGTGCTTTTTTTTTTAATAACATTTTCATTGAAGTCTAGTCAGTTTACAGTGTTGTGTCAATTTCTGGTGCACAGCACAATACTTCAGTCACATAGGGTGATTTACTTCCTAAACGGGGAAAAATTAAATGTTCCACGAAAAAGAAATACATAGTCAAAATGGAAGTTGGGAGATAATATATCTCTTTTGGAGTGTCACAGTGTACTTTTAGCATTATCAATCCTCTAAGAAATTTAGCGATAAAGAAATCTGTTTAACTGTGATTAGTCCAGCGTCTAAATTTATTGTTACCTCAGGGCTCGTTCCTTTCCTGACCACTTAGTAACAGGCCTTTGGGAAGGCCGACTTAAAACACCCTCCCCTGACAGACTCACCTTAAAGAAAGTGTCTGAGTGTAGCTGTGCTCGTCGGAATGTAAATATGAGTGGTGAGGTGAATCTCTTCTAACTACCCTCTTCTTCTTAAAATAAATTGTTTGCAAGCCACATTGGTTCTTTAGGACCAATAGGGCCCAAGGTTTGGCTGTAAGTTACAAAGTGGTTATACAGTTCCTTTTACTTTGAAAACCATCATATTTAAGTTAGCTGCTGATTCAAAGCCTTACAGAAGCTTAAAATGAAGAGTGACCTACTGGTGATTCCTCTAATTCAGTCTTAGTTATGGATAAGAAACTGAGCCCTAGTGCCCAGGGCCCCATAATTAACTGATGGCAGACTCGGGTCTCCTGGTTGTTAGATCAGCTTTCTTAAGAGTGTATGATCGTGATTCCATTTTCTGAAAAATTCCGCTCAACTTGCTTTCCTTTATTAACAGCAATGAGGCAGAAAATGAGAGAAAGAATGCCAACTTCCCTTTCTTCCCTGAATGCAGATAGTAATCGTTTGAATCTCTGAAATCTTGGCTGGTAAAACTGTAGTGTACCTGTAGTCCAACAGTCACTTTCCTGTTTCCTAACGACCCGAAGAAGTCAGTTTTGTGCAGGCAGCAGTGTGCCCAGACCCAGGGAAGTAACTATGAGGATTCGAAGCCAGGGGTAATTCTCTTCACCTTGCAGTTTCAGGTGTGGGGGTGAGCGTGTGACTGGTTCTGTCCTATAAGATAGTAAGAGATCATTTCCCTGGGGCTTCTTGGAAATCATTTTTACCCTGAAGAAAAGAAAGAGAGAAATGTGAGGGGAAATACTCATGTCCCTATTCTTTCCTGTCTCCCAGGGATGTGTGGGTGGGAGGGCATGATGTGGGTAACTACTGCAGTCACCCTTAATTATTAGAGGAGATGTAGAGAAGAGGATGTGGGTGTCAGAGCAGAAAGTTGAGATGATGTGTCTCCAGACTCTGCTAGATAATGAAATAATGTTCCTAGTATTGGAACCACTGTTAATTGGATATTCTGTTACTGATAGTTCTGTCATTCTAAAAATTAAAAAAAAAACCCATAAATTACCATGCTGTTAACCATGGTAATCCGTGGCCACTTCAGAGGTCCTAGATACACCTGTTCCCAAGAAACAGAAAGCTCTGTCTTCTGTCCTGTCATTTCCCTGGGAGCCTGTCCAGGGAGTGGTTTGCACATACTTCTTATCTGCTGTTACAACCACAAAAGCTTAGACTCACAGGCTACCCCAAACCAATAACTCCGATTGACTTGGTCTCTAAGAAGTCCTGAGAAAGCTGCAAGTCAGAGGGAACATGGTTTGCAGTTGTACCTTCAGTTTACTCTGTAGTTCCCTCAGTCACAGAAGGACAGTTGAGAGTCGTGTGAGAGAAACGGCAGTCACACGCTGTGTGCTCCTGTCTGGGACCACACATTTCACACGTGCACCATGACCCACCAGCCAGGCACCCCAATTACTATGACAATGTCCAACACCCCAGGCATATTCAAAAGGCATTTTTCTCAAAGTTATATTTTTTAGGTTATACTCTTGTGTTGATTTCGGTAGTTCTGGTTCACTGGTTCTTAGTGGGGACAGTATCACACAGAGGGACCATTTTAGGAATATGTGGGTTTAACTCTAATTCATTAATCATCACTACCATCCCATCCTTTGGTGTTTATTTTGTGCCTTTAGAACACCATTCACATGTTGTCAAATGATTTACCCCAACTAATGAACAGAATTCTTGTAAGTGCAGTTTTCTTATGAATATGTGTGTTTTCATCATTTCTGATTATTTTATTTCTTTCTCCTTTTGTCTGCAGTGCTGTGTTAACCAATGCTTCTGTGCACCTTCCTGTCCCTACATTTTGCTATCTCAGAATCTTTATTTCTTCGTATCATTTAATTTTAATTACATAGTTAAGGCAGGTAAATCTGTTTACACATAAGGAGGAAAGGGGGGAAAACAGTAAGCAGTTTATCCAAGATCTAGCTAATAGCTGACCAATCTAGGACTAAAACCCAAAACCCGTCTGTAAAACGGGCAAAATAGTAGCATGATTGTGAGGCTTTCGGGAAGTGATTGTATCAAGAAATAAGCTCACTCACTCTTTAGTCAATAATAATGGGTATTGCCAATAATGTCACCAAGTCCATATTTCTTTAGTTTGTTTTGATATCCACTATTTTCAGAAAAATCAGCACTCTGTAATACATACTGATAATCCAGCTAACCATGGGAATAAAGCAGACCAGAACACTGCACATCCTTAGCTCTCAGGAACGCAGGTGTCTGGGGCATCATCTATCATGTAAAGGATGTAAGTCTTTATGCAGCCATTCCAACAGACTTGGATCAGCATCCTTTTAGAAAAATTGAGGGAATTTAATTTTTTTGGTCTTTTTTTTTTTACATATTGTTATTTTATTACTAATTTTTTTTCCCCTTAACAGAGGCACTGGGGATTGAACCCAGAGCTCTAACACTGAGCTCTATCCTCCCACCCTACTGAGAGAAAGTGTCTTAAATACCATCATCTTCCATCTACCTAAGTCAGGCATCCTTAATCTGCAGCACTCTGGTCGGGCATGCATCGAGCCATTACCAACCAACATGAGAGGTGATGATTCCAGTGTCTTTTCCCATCCAGTCTTCAGCACTTCTAGCTGATCTGCATTTCAGCTCCTCTCCCTTTTTCCTGCCCAGCTCTGATGTGCCCTGAAAGCACAAGATAATCTTCCAGTAACCGTCGAGAGTCAAGACGTTAACTAAAGCCTTGAATCACCAGCTTTAGAGCAACAGGCTTGTCTAGTCAACAACTCTAAGTTTACTGGATCTGTGTTCAGTTTCTAATAGTATTTTAGAATACATGTTTATCTTGTAAAACTCCTCCACAAATTGTCTCTTTCTTATGTACCATCTTCATAAATACGCCTGTTTCCATTCAATGTGGAACCAGGGAGTCATGTTCTTATCCCATTTAACTCCAATTTGTTACTCTTTGGTAGAAACTCAAGCCTCCAAAGAAGTACTTTAATTCTTTTGGCATTCTTGAGTACCTTTTTCTGTTAGGATAAAATAAATAAATCCCAGTGGAACCTGAAAAAGTATAGTCATTTTTTTCCTATTTCATTGTATAAGCAAACCCAAATTTATACTCCTTTTCCTCAAAAGTGAGAAGGTGTCATTTTCCCTCCTTAGTTAAATGACTTAAAATTAAAGATAGAGACTTTGAGACTGGAGGGAAAGACTCTGAACAATAAAGTTGAAGTTTCATAGTGATAAGGGACTTAAGGTAAATTCTACCACTGAATATTTGGACATCATGGAATTCCTGGGCTATGTATTTAGAAGCTTTGATTAGTTAATACTCGTTTCTCTCTTAGCATTTAAATCCCTCCCTCCCTTCCTCTCTCCCCGTGGTGGTACCATTCTTCCTCCTGTTCTCTTCCATACTCACATTCTCCCTCCTCGTCTCGAGTCTGCTTTTCAAACCTGGGGTGGTGATGGAAGTCCACACAGTGCATCCCCATGTCTGCACACCTGCACCCCCACACCCAAAGCCATAAGCATGTTGAATTATTCCGTTTAGCCAGTCACACTGATCTTGGATTGAGTCTTCGGTCTCTTACCAGCAGTAACTCAAGATGGCGTTCGTAGCCAGGGCTCAGATTTGACCTTCGTCCCATGTGGCCTTCTTACCCCAACTCTGACAGTATTCCCAGTGCCTCTGCTGTAGGAGAATAGGTTCTTGCCTCTCCAGGAAAGAATTCAAGAGCAAGGCATGGTAAAGTGAAAGCAAGTTTATTTATAGAGATACACACTCCATAGGCAGAATGTGGTCCATCTCAGAAGGCAAGAGAGAGAGCGACCACAAGGTGTGGATTTGTTAGGTTTTGTGGGCTCGGTAATCTCATACGCTAATGAGTAGGAGGATTATTCCAACTACTCTGGGGAAGGGACAAGGATTTCCAGGAAATCCCCTGCCCCACCCATTTTTGGACCTTTTATGGTCAGCCTAGGAGCTGTCATGGCCCTGTGGCTGTGCCATGAGGCTCAAGGTCAACTGGAAGTCTAATCTTCTGCCATCTTGGTTCTAACCAGTCTGTCTTGTCCTCACTGCTGTGTCCTTCCTTCAGTGGTTGTGCCTGGTTCCCTTTCCTCCCACTTCACCTCCATCCACAGATAATGTATTTGAAGTATCACATAAATGGAATGTATTGTCCTGGGCATTAATCACTGACTAGAAACAAATCAGTGCCCATTTGGCTGCTGACCAGCCGTTTTCAGCCGAATAAACCCAAGCCTGAGGATACAGCAAGAATTAAACAAACAAACAAGCAGAAAATTAACCTGCCCCTTAAGATTCCCAGAGAAGTGGGACACATCCAATAGCTTATCTCAAAAGTGAAGAGATTTTATATGTCAGGACGTTTTTAAGGGAAAAAGAGTGCACTGAAAAGTAGATAC
Source organism: Vicugna pacos (assembly GCF_048564905.1). NCBI lineage: Eukaryota > Metazoa > Chordata > Mammalia > Artiodactyla > Camelidae > Vicugna > Vicugna pacos. The sequence continues at coordinate 7,030,515 of NC_132987.1, forward strand.
TGTTTTCATTATTGTTACTAGAAGTTCCCAGGTGAGTTGGCTTTAAAGTACTTACTTAAGTACTTAACCAAAAAGTAAAACTACATTTATTTTGCAAGTAAACTATAGTTTAATTATTGCTGCTTTAGGCTGTTCACCATTCCACGTGGGAAGAGAAAGTGCTCTGATAAATCAGCTGTTGTTATGTAACCACGTAAAACTGCAAAGCAGAGTGTTTTCTTCATTTGATTGGTTCAAAAATAGCAATTAATGTTTTAAGCTAGAATAGTAGGTTATGTTTGATTATAAAAAGTACTTTATTCATCATTTCCTACTAGACAGACGTGTAGATTTTTGGAAATAGTCCCACCGTCTTTGCTATGAACAAAATCCTCCTCAACGACAATGTTCTAACAAACCAACAGATTACATTTTCCAGGCATTTTATTTAGATTAGTTTAATTTCTTCTCTATGGGTGTATTATGCTAGTTATGTAAACTTTAAAATAGAAAACAGTGGAGAAGAGCAAATGGCCTTCAGTCACAACCCCTCCTGCCATGTTAAATCTTTCTGGTTGCTCTTTTCTCTGCTTCTGTTCATGTGGTTGTAATCATAGTCTACACAAATTTCCGTGCCCCTTTTTTTCATGTAATATTTTAATAGAAATATTTCTCTGTGTTTTTTTTTCGTTGAAGTGCAGTCAGTTACAATGTGTCAACTTCTGGTGTACAGCACAACGTCCCAGTCATGCATATTGTGTTTTATAGATGTTTGTAAACATTCAGTAGTTAACATGATTTTCATCATGTAAACACACTATTCTGTTTACTTAACCATGTCTTAGTTGTTACACATTTAGGAAGATTTTTATTTGTTTATTTGTTTGCCCCTTGAATAAAAAAGTCTTAATGAACATCTTTGTGAAATGTATCCTAATTCACTAAGCAAATTGGTACCAGATGCCTTTTGTTGGCCATGCACTGTTCTAGACGTTAGAGATAGAGCCGTGGAACCAATGAGGATCCTCCAATTTATATTCTAACAGGAGACGACAGGACACAACACGATTACATAGAACAGACAGCATATCAGAGAGTGGTGAGTTGCATGGGGAAGATAAATCAGAGGCAGAGAAGGAATGGGCTGTGATTTTAAGTGAAATGGTCAGGAAAGTGACTTGAGAAATGGCATTTAAATAAAGACAGAGGAGTAGCAAGGAAGCATGTCTTGATAAACGTTCCAAGCAAAGAGAGCATCAAATGCAAAAGACCCTACTCCTTTGTTTCGAATTGTTTTAATGAGTGGAGTTTTTGGGCCAGAGACTATTAATATATGCACTTCATAACATGTTTTCAGTTTTATTTTTACTTACACTATCCTTAGAGCATTTATGGGTTAATAAAACTCTAGTTAAAATGCAATTTTTTTAATGCAGTTTGCAGCAACATGGATGGCCCTGGAGAATGTCATTCTAAGTGAAGTAAGCCAGAAAGGGAAAGAAAAATACATATGATATCACTCATATGTGGAGTTAAAAAAAAAAAAGACAAATGAAATTACATATAAAACAAAAACAGACTCACAGACATAGAATACAGACTTGTGGTTACCAGAGGGGAGAGGGATGGGAAGGGATGAACTGGGAGTTCAAGATTTACAGATACTGACTGGTATATATAAAATATATAAACAAGTTTATACTGTATAGCACAGGGAACTATATTCAATATGTTGTGGTAGCTCACGGTGAAAAAGAATATGAAAATGAATATATGTATATTCATGTATGGCTGAAGAATTATGCTGTACACAGAAATTGACACAACATTGTAAACTGACTATACCTCAATAAAAAAAATTTTAATGCAATTTTTCATGCTAATATTTATTGCTATTTAGTAACAGCCATTGTGAGAAGTTCTAGGTGCATATCATTTTCTGAATTTTTTAATACTATATGAGCCCTCAATAGAGTAGTTCAGACAAAATAATGTTAATCAATATTGTATTATTGTCCTTCATTCCTTTTTTCCTTAGGAGACTAGATATGTATGAAAAATAGAATTATATTTGCCTGACAAACCAGAACTGATTTCACAGCGTGTCTGCGTTGCTTTTTTATCTGAAGCATTTGTGAGGCGGCAGATTTGGAGGAAAATTGTCTTAGCGCACATCCGAGAACGGCGCTGCCCCTGACTTACAAATTACTGTAAATAGACTGTGAGAAGGAACACGTGCTCATAAAATATGAAACAATAGTGCTTATTTTGAACAAGGCAAGGAAATTAAGAATGGAATATTACTAAAGTTAGAAACCGAGAAGAAAATTGTGAGTTCTTGATTTAGAAACTTACTGTAGAGTAATGAGGGTTTTTTTTTTTCCATTTGCCTCTTACCAGGCGTGAACTCTGCTATGTCACTCTCTCCTCTGCCCACTTTTTCCAAGTATGTTTTCTTGCAGTATAAAAAAAATATATGTATGTTCTCTAAGTAAAAATGGCATGATTTATGTGGCTTATATTTCCCATTTCAATTCATGCATTTAGCATTTGTCACTAGAATAATCTTTTCTTCCATTTCCCCAATTGTTTTAAGATAAATAAATATATAAATACTTTTAAAACCCAAATATACATTGAATATATTGAGAAGTTGTTTAAATATTTTAAATAACAGAAAACATTATGGTCACCTGGGCCGAGATGTAATTCATTACATGTGTATTATATTACACAATTCATTCCAAAATAATGTCACCCAAGTGACTGCACATGGCAGTTCCTCAGCATAGCATAGGAGGCCCTCACGATCTGGGCTCTGTTCCTCTGTCCTTTGATCCATCACCACATGCTCCTCCTTTCTGTGGCTTCAGCCACACCAGACCACTTGCAGCTCCTCAGCTGTGTGATTCCTCACATCCTTTGTGTTTTCATATCCTCTGTCTTTTCTACTCTGAGAGAAAAAATGGCAAGACATCTGCTTATCTCCTCTTAACCCAAAATACACTTCATATTCTTGACATATCATCTTTGACCACTTCTACAAAGCCTTCGTTTTGAGTCGTCTGCACCTGTCACCCTGAGTCCAAGTTAGAGTGCCCTCGTGCACTGTTTAAGTGGTTCTCCTTGCCCATTCTTCAACTATATTTCATAACTGTCTCTCCCTCTCCCCCCACACATATACCATAAATAAACTGTGAGCTCCCGGAGGATATGGACTGGGTAGCGTGTTTATATCTCTAGTTCCTCCAACTTTTACAGTACCTGACCCATAGTAGGTAGTAAACTAAACTAATGTTTACCTACTTTTATGGTTCAGAAAAACAAAATATGAAATGGTGCTTATTGCACTGAACAACAGCCTTGTTTCCAAAAGCAGGCCTGCGTGGCTTCCTTCATATGGTCCCACAGGTGACTGTTTTTATTTTTAAACTGCATAGCCCACTTTGGAGTTACTAATCCTCAGCAAGTCAGTACCATTCAGCAAACAGCAGGTAGCTTGGGAAATTGCACAGGTCTGGCGCCCTCCTCAGCCCCTTGTAAATACACCAAGAGCTTGTCATGACCCTTCAAATGGTGCCCTTGACTGAGTGTGGAAGAAACCCAGAAATTCTAAAAGCTATGTGTTTGGATGTCATCTGTCTTTGGTTGAAACCCTAGAAGGGAGACCCAGGGACATGCAGAGAAGCAAGGAGAGGCAATAGCCTCAACTCAGTTGAACATACTGACCACCAGAAGATTTAAATTGCTCTCTGTCAACTAACTAATAAGATCTATTTAAAGACAGGCTCGAAATAAACCTCACACCATGATTTGAGTGAGGAAATAGGTACTGAAAAAAACTGAAGGCATTCTCTGTATTTGAGAAGCTTATACAGTAATTTGGGGAAATTTGCCTCCATGTGAAAAACTCTTAGCAGATAGTCAAAGAGCAGTGGCAGCCTTGCTCCTGACTGTGTAGGATGATTCCATGACTGCGGGAAGACATCTGTGGTGTATTTTGAAATAGATGTGGAACTGGGCCTTATTGGCTATGGGATGTGCAGGTGTGACCAGAGAAGATAAGTTGATGGGAAACTGGGAGCAACCTTGAGGGCTGAACTTGTGGAATGAGGATGACCATAAACCAAGGTGGCAACAAGAAGTAAGCTATGCTTGTGGTTATTCACTGCAAAGAAACAAAATTTGCCACCCCAACGTGTGTCTCTTTGGCGTGTGGAAGAAACAGAAGACTCAGGAAGGTTTTCTTTTCACCTCCCCCTTAACTGCCTTAAAGAATTTGGATAGAGGACCTGTTTCCAGGAAAGAGAACAATCACCAGAGATATCTATGACAATATGAATGAAGTGTTGTAGACAGAAAGGAGCCAAGCAAAGTCTGTCTGTTAAAATTCCTCTCTGTGTCCCATTGTTTCTGCATGGCCCAGCAAACACGTTTACCAAACGTTTGCTCTTTATTCATCTTCCTGTGAATTGGCTTCCTTCCCTTTGAAGTCCCAGACCTGCCCCCTTTGCTTTAGTCCAGAATGAGATATATACCTCATTTTGTCCGACTGTCTTTGGACTCTGCCATGTTTATACAGATTCCCTGTGTGTATGTATGTAATTCCATTTGGTTTTCTCCCATCCATCTGTCTTATGTCATTTTAACTATTCAACCAGCCAAAGGAACCAAGAAGGGAAAAGGAAAATTTCCCCCTTCCTGATACCACCCATTCGTAAGTCCGCCTAAGCCTAGCTTTCCAAGCAAAATGAAATTTACTGCGAGGATGCAGTGTTTGAAGGGATCTAACAGGAGTAGGGTCACCGGGTAAAGATCCTACTCTTAGAAGCAGAGTTGAGCGTGAAGACACCCGATTCCTGGTGTTTGGTGTATCGTAGCTGTTCAGTGAATTCATGTGGAACGTTTGAAAGTGAGCATGACTGGAAATTGACTACGATAGGAAAGAAGCCAAGTAAAGAAGGCTGCGATTCACTTGGGCTGAACCCCGTATTAGTCTGCATAAAACAGATGGTCTCACTAAGAAAAATGAAAGAGAATTATGATTTTTTAAATTGCTGGTACTTCATTTCTGCAGCAAATATTAGAATATTTAAAGCATAGTTATTTACATTATCTCCCTTTGAAACTTCGAACAACCCTTTAAGAAGACTGAAGCTGCAAAGAGCTACTTCCTGTTTTTCCTCTCTCACAATATCTTTAAGGCTGACCTTACATACTGGGATATAATTAAAAACAAAATTTTGATAGTAATACTTATCCAGGCTGTAGATAAAGAAACTGAACCTCAAGGAGGTTAAATCACTTTCAAAAGAAAGGAAATGCAAAGGGAAATGAGGAGTAAACATATTTTGAATGATAGATTTAATTAAGATAAATATTTTTATATGTTAGTGTTTTATTAATTGATTGTAACAAGTCCTCAGAAGAGTCTTCCAATCGCCTGTAGCTTGTTGTTTGTCAAATGATGCTCATTAGTCTTCTTCTGACCAGATCTTTTTCCAAGCTCTCTGGATGTTTCCTGGGAGCTTAATAGTCTAAGGATGGTTGTAGCAATAAAATAACTTCTTCTATTTATGGGCCATGCTTATGCTAAAGGATTTTTTATTCTTTATCTGAAACCCAAAGGTAACTGGCTGTCCTGTATTTAATTTGCTAAAGCTGGCAAGCATCCCCAGCAGGGGTGGCCTCAGTGGATCACATTAATGCCCTGGCGGTAAGCAAACACACCCAGCAGCCGCAGGAAGGGTCGGTGTTGAGATGAGGCTGACCAGCCTTTGGCTAGGGATTGCAAAAGAAAAAAACTCTCTTAGGAGTACTGCCATCATTAGTAGAGGCTGGAGAACTGGGTGAGTCTTTGTCCATAATGATAAAGGGTCATATTTTGATTGAACTGTCAAGACCAGCCACCAAAGCACTATTTCTTGGGGCTGGGATCTGTTGTTACTAAGGTAATGGAGGGAGAGAGCTGTGGGCTGTGCTTTGTGTATTAGTTAGATTTAACAAGATACTATAACGAGAGCTGCAACAGTAACTCAGTGGTTTATGGGTTGTAGAAATGTAACGTCTCCCCTAATGTTCTGCTGAGCGTATTGAAGGCCAGCAGAGGGACGTTGGGGGAGTGGTTCTCATACATAGCCATTTAAGGACTGAGACCAGTTGTGGCTCTACCATCTTTAGTAAGTGGCTTCTAAGGTCCCTTCATTCTTTACTCTGCCAGAAAAACAGAAAAGCCAAGAGCATGAAAAAGCTAACGTACACAATTTTATGGACAAAGTATAAAATTTGCACACAGCCATGCCATTTGCAAGAGCAGAGCCACATGACCACTCCAGTTGCCAAGGCGCCTGGGGGTGTTTTCCAGCTACAGTTTGTATTAGTCTGGAAAAAGGGAAATACGAATTTTAGTGAATGGCAGTATTTTGCATTATATCCTAGAGTTGCATTGCAGGGCTTTTAGATTAGGGGAAGAGAGAAGAAAAGCAATATACTATTTTTAATATTAGAGGCAATTACATACTATATGGGTGTCTCACCTTTTGGATGCAATTTTGGCTCTATATGAATGACTCCTTACTTACTGAGTTCAGATCTTAATATCAAAATAATATGCAAATCTTCTACCTGCAAAATAAATAAATATACTATTTCTTTACAGTCATTTATTAAAGAGAATTTTGCTGTTGCATGTTTTGAATGCATTTCAAATCCTGTGTATTACAAAACACCAAGTCAGTTCTTCCCAAGTGGGGAGGGGATATGATAAGCAAAGGTGATAATTTACATGCTCATTAAGAAAAGTAGGAGAAAGAATAGTGAACAGCTAAGGAGAGTGAGATTTGGTCATATCAGCCCCTGTCTTAGACATCTCTATTAATGTAATCCAAATGAATTCTTATCATCAGGAGATGAATTCTTATAACAGATTGAAAATCTGAGCTGACCAAAAACATGAGAAGTCTGATAACAATTGAAGGATATGGAACGCATGGCCAGTAACAATCTGGAAGCAAGCTGAGAGCCGGTTATGTTTGAATCTCCCTACTAACAAAGGATATGTTCCTGCTCCTGTTTAAATATGTGTTCAGAATAGCATCAGTACTGATGGGTATTCAAATGCTAAATAAGCAAGGAGCATTAGCTTGGGTAATAGAATTCATCAGACCACTCAAACTCAAGTACCATACTAGTGACAGCCAAATACCACATTTGCGTTACTCAGTTGAGTGATGTCTCAGAAAACAACGTCTTAGAGTAAAACCTTAGCCTTACAGTTTGTGGCGGTGTTCAGTCCTGAGTAACCTGAATTCTGTAGCCCCTTACTCTAGCCCCAATAAAGACATGTGGTTTTGTCAACATTGCTAGGAAAAAAACAGCAGTAAAACTATCTCAGTATAATAAAGGTTAATTTGAGGACTAGATTATTTTTAACAAATGGATGTGTTTTTGTAATATTGTTTATTTTTACACTAACAACCACTTCCCCATAAGTAGAAAATTAGTAGAAACAAGTAATTAAAATAAGTAGAAAATGTAATAAGTAGGAAAACACAGGCCTGGTGGGTTTTGAGATTTATGTTTTTGTTCTCTGTGGAATATCACAGAGAAACGCTCGACAGTGTGTTTTAACTATAGAAACAGATACAGGAGCAGTTTCTTTCCTTCTCTCCAGAGATACCACACAATAATTTTAAAGGATATACTTCGTAAGCACGTTAAAAAAAAAAAACTTTCAATGTGAAATATGAACAGATAAAATAACTGGAGACCCCACTTCTTTTAAGGCTTCACCCTGAGTGGTAGCCCCACTGTGATTTCCAAACCGTAGACTACCCCCCGGAGCTCATCTTCCGCCGTGACTTTGGGTTATAACCCAGGTGCGTCGCGGCATTAACTGGCTCTGGAGTCCCTCCTGCTCCACTCCAGTGCTGCTCCGTCTCGTTGGGTTCCAGTATGATTACGGGCATTTTTAATTCTCTTTGCCTTGTGCTTCCTTTCTTGGCTTTGGTGATCCAGCGACCGTGATGCATTCTTGGCCCCCAAAGGCCTGGTGACAGTGACTTCACCTGTCGTTGGGCTACTTTCTCTAGTCAGACAGCCCAGAGGGAGAATTAATAAAACAGACACGCATTCCTTTCCAACTTTCCCTTTGACTTCAGTGACCTGGATCGTAATAGGACTAGAGCAGAGAACTGCTCTGTGCCCCAGCTTTGGCATTATCGCCAGGGCCTGTTCACACGTTACTGAAACCAAATGGGACTGGCGTGGTGTTACTGATCTTTTTGTGATTTTACTTTTCACGATGACTAAAAATAAGCTGAATTATAGAAACCACAAGTAGAAATGCAATTCCGGCATTACACTAATGGGATTTCTACTGAAGGCATTCCTAAAAATAACTGTGAAATCAGAATGTGCTTAAGTGAGAATCTATTTTTTTCATAATCAAGCATGGTTCCATTATTTTAAATACTTCAGATTCAATATTTCTAATTAAAAAATCCATTTAGTTTTTTTTTTTTAGTGTAACACTTCAGCTTTGTGACTAATGAACTTACACTTTAAAAACCAACTATATTAGTCACATTTTGAATGCTATTGCGAGTCCTTAGTGTAGCTTAGACACCTCTGTTTCTGGCTGTCCTGAAAAAGCTAGTATGTAACAGATAGGCAGGCCATTGGAACAAAATTCAGAGATCAGAAACAGATCTACACATAGATGATCGCCTGATTTATGACGAAAGTGTGACTGAAGTGCTTTGGGGAAATAATAGTGTTTTCTGAAATGGTGCTGAATTAACTGGATATCCACTGGTAAAATGTAAATCCTGGCTCCTGTATTATACGATACACGAAACTGATTGCAGATGGACTGTGGACAAAATGTGAAAGTTAAAATAAAACTCCTGGAAGACATCAGAGTACAACATCCTAGTTACCTTGGTACAGACATAAATTACTTACACAGAACACAGCTCAAGTTCCCAAGTTTGCAGGAAGATGTGGAACAACCTGAAATTTCATACACTGTGTGTAGAAATGTAATTTAGTAGTGTCTCTGTTAAACTCCCTGCCAGCAGCTACTAAAGTAAAATATAGAGTGATTTTAGGACCCAGCAATTTGACTCATAGAATCAACAGACATACCTATACCTGTACAAGGAGAGGTACAGGTATTGTGTGTGTGTGTGTGTTTGTGTGTGTGTGTGTGTGCATAGATACTTATTTCTAAGAGCATTAACTGTAATAGGTGAAATAAGAAACAACCCAAATCAAATTTTCAGCAATAATAAAAATAAGTCAATTTCTGTATAATTATACAGTAAAATACTATACAGTAATTAAAAAGAGCAAACATGGTATCATGATACCAAATTGATGAAAATCACGTAAGCAATATCCGGTGGAGGAATTCATACACCAGAATGCACACTGTATGGTTCCATTTACACAGAGTTCCCAACTAATTAAGCAGAATTACTCTATGATGACTGGGACAACAGTGACTTTGGGTGGGGGTGTTAATGACAGGACAGCATCAAGAAGGCTTCTAATGTTCTGTCTCCCGAGCAATATTGTATCTGTATCCACGGTGATGACAAAAATGGTCAGCTTTGGGAAAATTCATGAAGCCCGCCATTTAAGACCAGTGTGTTTCACAGTATATGTGTAACTCTTGAAGTAAAACATGTTTGAAATATGTTGAACAACTTCTGTATATGGCAACCTGTAGTCAAAATGCTATATCTTCTTTTAAAAATTCACATATATGTATTGTTCATGGTTTCTAAGAACAGTTTGGAGCTTTAGCTTTTTAAATTTACATAGTTATCAAAGGAATAAAGCCAACCACCAAATAAGAATCAACAGAATGCAGTCACCCAGTCATAAAAGACAGTCAGGTGGTTACCAGGGGGATAGAGGGTGGGAAGGGATAGACTGGGATTTCAAAATTGTAGAATAGATAAACAAGATTACGCTGTATAGCACAGGGAAATATACACAAAATGTTATGATAAATCACAGAGAAAAAAATGTGACAATGAGTGTGTATATGTCCATGAATGACTGAAAAATTGTGCTGAACACTGAAATTTGACACAACATTGTAAAATGATTATAAATCAATAAAAAATGTTAAAAAAAAAAGACAGTCAGATGTGCTTACATATATTCAAGATGCTAGATCTTTTTATGACTCAAAAAATTACTTAAATTTCAAAACTCAGTTTATAGACATCATCGGAAGAATCCCCCTTCTAGGCTGGAAGGAGAGGAAGAATTATCATAAAAAGTGTTGGGGGGGTAGCATCCCGACAGACTCGAAGTGTGAATTCCAGCTTCTCACTTCTAGTTGGCTAACCTGGGGCAAGTTAATTCTGAGTCTGCTACCTATCACTACGTGAATGTAGAAGCCACTTCATAGTGACCACGTAGGGATCAAAATAGCAGATGTATGCACAGTACTTAATCTCTATCACATTAAAGTACCAAGGCTTTAATAAATGTTACCTGATAATATTTTCATTATTGGTTTTTTAATTTTATCGAGTTATAGTCAGTTGACAACGTTGTGTGCGTTTCTGGTGTACAGCACAATTTTTCAGTCATACATGAATATACACTTACTCATTTTCATATTCTTTCTCACCATGAGCTACTATAAGATCTTGTATGTATTTCCTTGTGCTGTGCAGTGTTATTGGTATTTTACTGTCATTTTAGCACCACTGTATTATGTGTATCATGTCTGTAAAGTAACAATAAAGGTAGTAGGATGAATAGGTTAGGCAGCCTGGGGTGACTCACTCATGGTCCCTGTTTCCCAGTTTCGAAGCCTGTAGATGGTAGCAGCACGACTGGAAATAACAGGAAAGGCAGCTAATGCCTGCTCAGTGCGCAGCGGTTCGCAAGCCCGGAGCCTGGCTCCAGCTTCTTCTCCCTGTGAGCCACTCGAGTTCTCTGGAGCCCTCAAGGGATGTCCATCAGGATAGGCTGGGGTTTGCTGTGGTCACAGGCCGCCTCAGACTCGTGGTGGGATGGGACGCAAAGGTTTGTGTTGCCCTCAGGCCATGCACCCAGTGGGTGTCAGCTGTGAGCCCTGCCCAGTGCGGTCCCTCAGAAACCCAGGCTGACGTGCCACCTCACCACACGCTCAGGGCAGGGAGAGGAAGCGGTGAGGAGCTGCACACAGCTGTCCACGTTTTGCCCGTCAGCGTTTCAGGCTCCTCCCCGTCTCACAGTGTTAGCCAGAGCAAGTCACAGAGACGTGCTTCAGCTCTTCAGGTGGCGGCAAGTGGGATCGTACCAGGAGGCAGAGACCCAGAAAGATCTCGTAAAGAGCACCCGAACTATCACCGATCCTAAGGATATTACTTTCCTCAAATATGAAAATGGACGTGGAAGTCCCATTAAAATGTAAACACGTAACTAGTAAAGCTCTTATTATTTAAAATGTTTCTAATGAGGATGTATATGTTGGATTTCACACTGGAGCAAACAGTAAATCTTGGTATCGACACATTTTATTTTATCTATCTTAGTCTTCATGAATTTGAAGTTTTGTTACTTGGATAACTAATATTTCATATGAAATTAATAGACTTTATTAGTTTTTTTAACTTCACGACTGGGTATTATAGATAGGGTAGTTCTTATATTTTCTCTTGCAGTTAAATGTGAAAATTTTATCACTTGATAACTGTAACTATAAACTGAATAAGTACTCCAAAGGACCTTCTGTAGTTAAGCAGTGTATGCTTAAATCATGGTTTTCTAGTAGGTTTATGTTTCATCATTAAGTTATTTTACTAAAACTGATCCACTAATTCCAAAGTTCAATATCTAATTTAGAGTTACAAAGCACCTGAAAAAGAGAGTAATTTATAGGGAACCCAAATTGGTAGTTTTTACACATACCAGTGTGCATGTTATGTGGAGGTTTTTTGATACAGTAACCTAATTACAATAAAGTGAAAGCCGTGTTCAAAGTCAGTAGAATGAAACAGTTGACTATAGACAGTAGGCGGGGGTTCTCACAGAGGTCTGCTGGGCGCGTGTGCTGTCTCCTGGGGCCTGCCAGCATCCTCACAGACGGGGCTTACTCGTGCACCGAAAGGCAGAATGACACCAGATGATAAAATGAGAGTCACGGTCGCCGTCAGGGGCATGCTTCTCTTGGGTGCCTTGTCGGTCTCTGGGTGCCGAGGACCCTGCACAGCAGGTCCTCAACTGCGACATTTTCACAGTACTTAAGGACGTTGCAAAGCTGAGCAGTATAGCTGTGCTGGAGGTCTTCCAAGAAGAAACAGAAGCAGTCAATTGGAAGCAGTCCATACAAAAACCAATACGGGAGAATTTAAGTTAAAAGTTTATTTCAACGAATAGTAATGCAAGAGCATTTTTTTTTTAAGATTCTCCAACAATTTATTAAGGCTGCATTACTAAAGGAAAAATCCATTCTAAATGTATTACTAGAATCATTATACTACCATCCGATTGGCAGAATGTTTTTTAAGTAGGGGAATATCAAGTGTTGGTGAGACTGTGCGTGAATGAGAATTCTGAGCACTGCTGGTGGGTGCACCTACTTGCTACTGTCTTCCACACCTGGCAGGCTACCGGGGACTGACTTTTGGCTTTCCTGGCAGAGAAGGGAGGAAGGACACTCTTGAGAATTTATGTCCTACTTTTAGGCAAATAGGAGGAGGGCAGGGAGCTTTTCTGGGTTTTGTTCCTTCTCAGCTGCCTTCAGCTCAAAACAGTTGTTATGCCAAAGTGGCATATTTGGGGATGGCCTATTCTGCTGTCTTTTCAGTACCTTACTTCCAAAAGGACAGTAATCAACTACAAGAGTGGTTTTCTTTTCTTTATTGTGTTAAAGACTTGAAAATTTCTTTTCAAAATGAAAGTTGATGGGGCAGCTCACTATGTAAAATGAATCAAAGTTCAGCCTGAAAAGAGGAAGGAAAGAAAGAGAGAGGGAGGGAGGGAAGAAGGAAGGAAGGAAGAGAAGAAAAAGAAAGAAAGAGCCCAAACCCTATCTTTCAGGAGACTTTGCTGTGAAACCCACCAAACCGGGGAAGAGGGTCAGGATTGGGAAAGGAAGCCATACCGGTAAGAGACAGTTGGAAGAAATGAAGATGGACAGACTTGGGCACTTGATGACTGATCTCCAATATTTGTAAGAAGGGCTTTTGGGTCAGAAAGGTGAATATATTCTGTATTGCTGCTAAGGACAAAATTGGAACCAAGGAGAGGTAATTAGAAGGAGGAAAACATCTATTTGAGGAAAGTGGGAACTACCTAGTCAAGGACGCGTCAAACTGAGACAGCGCTCTCAAAAGGCAGAGGGCTCACCATTGCTGGAAGCATTCAGTGCCTGGTTGAGCCCATCCTTAGGAGGCACGACGTGGATGGTTCCTGCATTCAGAGAAGTGTTAGGCTAGAAGGACTTCCCTTCTGGGTGGGTCGCTCTGATGTTGACGTTGGGGCTCAAAACTGGTGTCAGACTCCACCATCACTCGGGTACAAAACAGAGGCCGGTGACGGCATCAACCACCGCTTGTCCCACGCAGGTGCCTTCTTTCAGCCTTGCTTTTCTTCTGCAGGCAATTTGCTCTTAAATACTGCTTCTCACTGCATCTGCCGCCCTTTCTTTTCCATATCTCTGTCGTTTAAGGTAAGCAAGAGGGACAAATGCTGACAAGATGAGCAAGGATTGAGTGGTATAAAAAATCTCGTTGTATTAGGCATCAATTACAGTCATTCTGAGGATTGTTAGACCCTCAAGCCTCTTCATTAATCAACTCCCAGTTATTCATTCTTCCCACATCTTCCAAGCTCAAATTTGCTGTGGCATCCAACTGTGTTCAAAGGAGTGTCTCATAAGCAATGGAAAAAGACAGGGTATCTTTAGAATATTTGTCGGCAGCTTGTTAAGTTGAATATCCCCCCACCCATGCTGTACTACATCAATTAATTTTTAAAGAAATGGCTAAATGAAGGTATTAATTATTTGCATTTGGTGCGTATGCTCTCATGCACACCATTATATTTTAATTTACCTTTTAACGAGTAAGCCAATATTATTTCAAAATTATTACCCATCTGGCATGCATGCTAATAAAGAAAAGAAATCTACTAACTTCTGCCACATCAAATTTAACCTTTTTTTGGTACTTTCTAATTACATAATTTCTCGAGGAAATCGAACTGGAAAAACTGGACTTAATCTTGCTCTTAGGTCTCAGATACAACCATCCAGTGAGGGAGGAAAATGAAACACTTGTTTTTGGAGGTCTTAACAATATGCGAACAGAACATGTACAGTTCTCTATGATTTGTCTTTATTTTAATCATGCTTATGTAAAACCTAAATACCGCAAGGGAGATCGTGTGGAAGCATTCAGTGTCATCTGAATCATCAGGTAACTCAATTATATTCTGCCTCATGTTGGTGGGGTATATTCTGATCCATCTTTTTAAAATTCTATAAACCACAGGGAGAATGGATGGTAGTTCTCTGCTGCCCTGCTTGTTTACTCATTTCACTCGATACCAGCACCGTGTGCCACGAGAGACTGCTTATGCATATACACGTACGTGAGGCATTCATGTTTCCAGGTGTTAAAGTCTTACAAACTAATTCATTACAGTGTGGAGAATATTTTTCCTGATTCAAACTGTGTGTGTATGTGTACTTATGGACATACCATTGTGCACGTTGATAGTAAGTGAACTGAACAATAAAAATTACAGAAATTTGAATGTTAGTGAACTTTCACGTATTTTTCCAGATAAAGTTGAAAAACGTTATGCTTTCTAGATGTCTCAAAATGAAAACCACACTGCCGCCTTTCAGGGAGGCTGTGGATTGCCTGGAGGGGACCACGTTCTCACTGCAGCACCTGAATGAGCGGCTGATTGAATTCACCAAAGATGTAAAACTTCATGGGAAGGAGGCAGCCACAGGGTGTGGGGGCAGGGTGGCTGCAGCCACTGCTGGTGAACCTCCACTATGGCCCCACGGTTCTCTTACGAGGGTCCCTGGGTCTGGAAGGTTCTTTTCTCCCTCATCATAATCTAATTTTATTCTGTTTCCCCGACTCGTAAGGAACTCGTGCCACCCATCTCTGCCCTTCCATTTAAGGGAATACTTACGTGGCCATCGCATCCTTCTCAGGGAAGTCTCCATTGTCCCTGGACAAATGCTTCCTCCTTGTATGTCCAGAATCAAAGACACGTCATCTCCCCACACTCAGTTCTGTGACCCTGATTTAATATCCCCTTACCTGTGTGCTGCTCATACTGAACTGATCTAAGGGCTCCCGTTGGAAATGCATTTCCCCGCGCCGACCTCTCGTTATTGCCTCTAAAATAATTTGAAAGCGCAGTAAAGCTTTAAGATAATGGAAAGAAAATGCAGCTGAGAGTCAGAAGACGTCCTGTTTCTCTCCTGCTTACTGTCTTCATGACTTTAAACAATTTCCTCAAGTCTCCTGAGTCATTAGTAAAATGACAGTGATAGTACACCTGAGAGCGTTTCCATGGGAACCACACAAACGAGTGAACATGAAAATGTTTTGTAAATCAATCAAAACAGTAGAACAGAACCATGTCTATTCTTATATGTATGACAAAAGTAATTTTTTAAAAACTAAGCTACCTAAAAATAGTACTCATCACTCAATTTTAAACCTCCAGCCTGTATAATGTACCGCAGTCCTAGAAATCATAGAATGTGACATATGTATATCTAAGTTTTTCCCCGGGAAATATTCAATTACTTCAAAAACATTTGTATCTGTAAATTTTAAAAGTAGCCTTTATTCTTTTGCTGTTAACACTATTTGTGTGTAAAAGTCTTATCAGTACTTCTTTTTAAACTTAAAATAAGTATATCTTCTTTTCCTCCAATTAACTGACAGATTACCTTTTTAAAACGTTTCTAAATTGATATTGTGTAATGGCTCATCCAAGAAAATACCTTTTCTATTCAGCAGCCTGCACCCCTGTTTTATTCTTTAGTCAACCACATAATTAACCACATAGCTTTAAAAATGTTTGCTGTATCAATCAACCAAAAACCAATCCTGTCATTCATTCCTCCGTTCAGGAGAGTGCCCTAGGTATGTGGGTGGTGGCAGTAGGTTTTCTGTAAAATTTGTGATAGAATCTAGTGACCAGTTAGTAAACATGCAAGGAATTTATTCCTTCAATTTGATAATGACTTTATAGACTCTCTCAGCCTGTGTTTTAGGAACCAAAGCTCACTGAAGGGCTTGGTAAACAACTCTTTGGATTTCTCATTCCTAAAATGGAAACTTAAATTCCTAACTTGAGCTTTCTTTTGAAAACCAGGAGGTTGCAATCTCTGCTTTATTTCAACAGCTGGTGGTCTAACCTGTTCAGTTGCTCTGCTAATGCACAAATGCATGGGTTTAGAAGGTTAAAGAGAAACCGTAGTAACTTCAGGGCATTCTCCAGAGCTCCCAGCTCCCTCTTGGTGGCCACGGTTCAGGGACGCATGGGTCCTTTGCTGTGGTAGCATTTTTAGTCTGCAGTGGAAATCACCTTGGGATTGTTTGCGTCCTTTGAGTGGCTTATTGACGAGCTCCATCCTTTCATATTCTCAATATTAATAATTGTGGAAGTACTGTAATACTTTATTTTTTGACAAAAGTATGACTTTGAATAATGCCGTTTTAATAAGTTAGATCATTTGCAATAGTCTAATTAATGTTTTCTTATTGAGTCACCTGGAACTTGCTTCCAGATCTGAGGTGTGACTGATCTCTCTTAAGGCACCAAAACCCAAAGCATGGAACTGGAACTTAAGAGACTTGGATCCAAGTCTAATCCTGTGCTTCAGTTTCGTCATCTGTGTGACCCTGCGCAAATCGCTTGGCTTTTTTCTGCCTCAGTTTCCTCACCTGTAAGAGGGGCTAATAAATCTGCTTACCTCTTAACACTGTTGTAGGAAGTCTATGAGATTATGATTATAAAGGTCCTAGAACAGCACTCAGATCATACTAAGAATATATGTGTTATCTGTAGTAACGTAATAGTCACCCGCCTTGTTGTAATTCCTATATTATCTCATCTCACAAGCTATCCCAAGGGCCAGATGGCTTAATAAATATTACAGTAGTTTTTTATTGCTGTATAGCAAATTAGCACACACTTAGCAGCTTAAAACAACACATTTGTTATCTCATAGTTTGTCTGAGTCAGAAGTCCAGGTCTAGCTCAGCTGAATTCTCTGCCCAGGGCCCCACAAGGTTGAAATCAAGGTGTCCTCTACACTGTGTCCCTTTCCGAAACTCAGGTTCTCTCATGCAGCTGTTGAACAAATTTCATTTCTTTATGGTTGTGGGACTGCGGTTTCCACTTCTAGCTAAATGTAAACGAGGGGTCGCTCTCAGCAATTAGAGGCTGCCCTCCGTCCCCACAATGTGGCCCTTCCCGTATCATGGCAGTTGCTTTCTTCCAGGGCGGGAAGAGCACGCCTCCCTGCCTTCCAGTCCCTTAACACCAGATGAAGAAAACTCTGCTTTAAGGGGCTTGTCTGATCAGGTCCCAGGCTACGCAGGGTACCCCCTTTAGCTGGTTAGATCATCAACATGATCCTGCCTTGATATCTCCCCATGCTTACAGTTTCCTCCCTTACCCAAGGGGAAGAGGTCCTCTGACAGTGAGGGCCGTGGAGGTGGGGGTCATTTTAGAATTCTGCCTTCCAATGTGATCTGAAGTGAAAAGTAAGAATGATATGCAAATACGCAAAGTGCGTGTTATTGTAATTTTTATTATCATCATGATCACGCTTTCAACATTCTTAACCTCATACAACACTATTCTGCTTATTTTCAGTGGTTGAAATTAGCTATAAAGAGCACTCCAATTCATTTAAAAGTTACTTAACTCACCGCTTAGTATTGGCTTTGTAACTCCCTGATTTCCCCTTCTCTTGGGGTTGTTTACTTCCCACATTCCCGACACCTGTCACTGTCACAGAGTCACAGTGCTCTCCAAGAACGGAGTTCCACGGAGAATTATCTTTCTGTTGGAGTCACCAATCTGTAAAGTTCTCAACCCTCATCACACTGACGTGTATCCACCAATCCTGAAATTCCCTCTGGCCTGGTTGTCCTCAACTCTGAAACAGATAAAGGAAAAGATCATCTTTCCCAACGCTTTACTGATACTTAACCCAGGAACTGTATGACAGACTTGGAGAAGTTTGTGCATAGGCAGCAGGATTGGGCTCAGGACCATCCATGTGGCTTTGTCATTTGACCAACACTCAGGAGGACCTCATACATTGTAAACAGTTTGATAAACAGATAGTAAAATATAGTGTAAATGTAAAATAAATATAAACATAAAATATAATATGACATAAAAATAGAGTAAAAGGAGGATGGAAGGAAAGGTTGGAAATGATTACATCTTCCATTTAAGTGGAGTGGGATTTAACCTAGAAATCTAAACAAGAAACTTCTGGTATTTTGTGAATACAAGCACCTTCAGGGCAGGGACGAATTTCATATCCATACAGAGATTAGTAAACCTTTCATGCATGGAATAGAATTACTATTAGATAAAAAAAAAGATAAAAAGAATACAGACTACAGATTATACTTGTGTTCAAAGTCATCTCTGCCACTGTTCAACATGATCGTTGAATGAGCTGCTCTTCCCACTGAGGTTTGGTTTCTGCCTCTGTTAACACGGTCTACTGTGTTAACACCATCTACTGTGGTATTAGATGGTGTGGTAAGTGAAACAGCCTATGCTAAGCTCTTAGGACAAGCCTGGCCCATGGTGAGCATTTAGTTAAGTGTTGACTGTTGTTGTTGTTATTATTTATTTTAATTATCTTAACACGTGGCCCAATGTCTAGAATATATTAAGGGTTCAGAAAATATTTCTTTCTTCACCTTCTCCAGTACCTACCTGTCAAGTTGAACTAGATCTGTCAAGAGGCGTGTTGTGAAGGTGAATGTGTGTGTGTGTGTGTATGGCTGGGGCATTGTACTGTACAGCGGAGACTGACATGTTGTAACTGACTATGCTTCAGTACAGGGAAAGAAAGTATTTTGGACATTGACAATCTGAAATATGTTACGAGGTGACTGTTAGTCTAACTTAATGTAATTTTCTTCCTCCTTCCTTCCTGCCCACCTCCTTCTTTCCTTCCATCCTCTCTTCTTTCCTTGACTCTCCTACTCTCTCTCTTTCTCCTTCCTTCTCTTTCTCTATCCTTTTTTCTCAAGCAGATATTATTTTAAATTTTCGAACAACCTATGTCAGCAAGTCTGGCCAAGTTATCTTTGAAGCAAGATCAATTTGCATCCACTATGTCACAACCTGGTTCATCATTGATTTAATCGCTGCCCTGCCTTTCGACCTCCTGTACGCCTTCAACGTCACCGTGGTGAGTACAGCGCTCCCTCCCACGTGGCCTGGAAGGTTGGTTTTTACTCCTGTGTGTATTTTTCACATGTTCAGGTGTTAAATGTTTGTGGCAATTTGCATGTCCAGGATTTTGTGCCCTTTTTGATAAAGAAGCCAAGGTGACCAGTGATGTGTAGGCCAGATTTTCCACTTAAAGAAGTTACTTCCTGTTTCTAATAATTTCATTACCTAGAAGCAGGATATTAAAAAGCCTGAATGTGTCATCAGTACTGACTCACTAAGCAAATCCTTTGATAAGGGAACCATCTGCAGGAATATAAGCATTACTTCGTATTATTCAGCCAAATATTTGCCCCAAGAATTTGGTGGAGAGTTTGAAGATTTCTTCTACTTTTATAACCTTTTCTCTCTCTCTCTCTCTCTCTTGAATATTTCATTATTCATTGGCAAAACAAACTGAAGACCTACCAAGATAGAAAGAAATGCTGAAATTAAGAGAATTCAACCCCTTCTTTGAAGTCCTTGTAAAAATGTTGGATTGAGCAAAATGCTAAATGATGAAATTACCAACATAAACCAAGCATTCTCTTGAATTTTTATTGATATTTGTAACTTCTCTTTCTTCATCTAAAGCTTTTATTCTCATGTATTGTCACAGGGAAGAATGTATGCCCATTTGTAGTAGTCATTATTTTTACTGTTTAAAATGATTGATATTCTTAAAAGCATTAAGTGCTCCCTTATAAACAGAGTGACTTTTAGGAAGGTATAATCACACTTTTGGACCAGTAATGCAATTTGCTGCCAAAGTAACCTGTTTTAGCAGGTTTACTAAACATTAGTTCAGAGTTAAACGTATTTCCTGCTCAGTTGACAACCCCTCATAGAAATTATATTCTCGCTCAAGAATTTTAAAAGTACAGTTTTCAATATTAAACACAGTGATCAGTGTTTCAGATACAGTCATTATTGACTTCAGAACGAAGATTGGACTGTAATCTTGACTATTTAGTACAGATTTATGCATTTGTCAATTTCATGTACAATAGTATTTTTATTTTCTTTTTCTTTCTTTCTTTTTTTTAAGTTGGGAAGTTGAGTGTCAACGTCTTTAAGAGGTTTATAACTCAGCTGAAAGGAAAGCTCTGGGGGAAATCTAGTGTATTATATCAATCAGTGCTAAACTGAATTGTTACCCAAGTTATAAAGTGCTTTTTCAAGACTGAATTTGACTAGATAAGTGTACTATAATGAAAGTGTAATGACTTAAAACTTGCAAGGCTGCCAAAAAAACCCCAAGGAAGTATATAATCTGCAAAATGATAAGAAAAATTTTCCAAATTATCCTGGAGAATTGTTAAATAAACGGTGTTTCCTAGATGCTGCTATAAATTAACTTGCTTCTTTGCTAACTAAATACTAGTAATTTCTTTTTATATTCCATTTCTCTTTGGGCACTGAACAAATAAGATACTTTTAAATATGTATATTATATAATGCAAAGTTAAAAATACGTATGTTTGGATAGGATTAACATTTTATAGCCCAAAATTAATGTAAATAATTTTTGAAAAAGTTTAATTCTCATATTTTGATGAATTTTAAGCTCTTGTACCCTGCACTTCACTTCCACTCCCTTTGCTCATTCTCACTTGTGAAATACGGCACAAATTCTTTATTAAAAAAACAAGTTATAGACCAACCTCCATGCCAGAAAGAAAGAAAAAGAGGAAGGAAGGAAGGAATCTCTCTCTAATCAGTGACAGTTTTTCTGTTTTTCACAGGGCTGACCATAGGATCATTTAACAAATTGGCATATAAATTTGTTATTTCCCCACATAAATTAGTCAGTATGAAATAGTCTATTTGAATAGAAAAGCTTGTTCAAAATATTACATTTACTTCACAGGAAAGCGTAAGATTGGAGGAAAAGTTGATAAGTATCGCTATTGTTACACTACAAAGACTTACAAAAAGAAAAGCAGAAACAAACAAACCAAGGTACTGATTTTCCAGAGCTGAAATGGGTTCAGTGGGTGCATCTGCATAGACGACATTCAGAAATGCATTACAGCCATCAAAAACGTATTGCAAGGTTTAGCGCTGGCTCTGCCCACAACTGCTGAGGGCAGATGTTTCATACACAGCTCACACATTTATTTATTAAGACCTACTATGTGTAAGTCACTATGAAAGACACTCTGAGAGAGAGAATTATGAATGAGACGTAGAAAGCGTGACAGAGTGAAAAAGGCAAAAGTAGGAATCCAAGTTGCCATCTGAGTGACTTCCTTAGGGAATTTAACATCAAAATATGCCTAAAATGAGCATAAAAATTCGTCCGGAGTTTCTGAGCAGCCCCAAAAGGCAACATTTCTATAAAACACCTTGTTAAGTGTCTATCACCCAGAAGACCCTCAGAACATGTTGATTAACTTTTTTCGTTCTCTTTTTCCCTTCCCCAGCTGATAGGCAGGAGTTGGTCATGTCCAGTAGGTGACACGGGGAAGCACCATTTGATAGCGGTTTGTGACGAATGCATCACTCACTGTCTAGCCCCTGTCTACAAGGTGCTTATAATTCTCATCAGTGACAGATTCTGAGCAGCAGCCCCAGAGTGAAAAGAATGCTTTCTTTTTTCAGATTATGTATTTCCAGCTAAATCAAATATGCCTCTTTCTTCTGTCATTCATCTAGAGCCAAAGTTCACATTATACAGCAGGAAATGTTTGACTCAGATGGAAATATATATCTATATCTATATATATATGTGTGTGTGTGTGTATATATATATATATGTTTTTAAGTGCTAGCAGAATCACCAGGGCTGCCTCATCCTGGAGACCCAGGCTCATGTCCCTTATCTTTGCAAATGACTGTTGTTCTCATGTAAGGGAAACCCCACATTCTTCCCACAAACATCCCCTTTGTGGCCATAGAAAATAAGGAGATTGCCTGCACCAGTGTATGTTCAGAGGCTGTCTGAGGCTGCTCAGGCTGCTGTAACAAAATATCATAAACTGGATGGCTTCAACAACTGGAATTTATTTCTCACACTCTTGAAGGCTGGGAAGTCCAAGATCAAGGTTCCAGCCAATTTGATTTTTGATGAGGATTCTCTTCCTGACTTGTAGACTGCTGTTTTCTCTCTGTGTCGTCACATGGTCCTCACACGGTGAGGGGAGGGAGAGAGACATTGGGGTGGGTGGGGAGCAAGAGACAGGGCTCTCTGCCCTCTTCTTATAAAGGCATTAATCCCATCTTGAGGACCCCACCCTCATGACCTCATCTAAAACCAAATTAGCTCCCATAGACCCATCTCCAAACACCATGGCATTGAGGGTTAGGGCTTCAGCCCATGACATTTGCAGGGACACAGCTCAGTCCATAGCAGATGGTGTCATCCAGGGTTCACTCTACGTACAAAATTGTCATCTGTCTATCAAATTCACCTGCCTATACAACAAACTTCACTCCCAGTGAGTCCCTCTAAGCCACAAAGTAGAGGCTGCATCTGGCTTACAATCAGCAGGAGAAATAATAGATGAGAAGTTGGCTGGGAAGGAGAAGAAACTCTACACAAAAGGGTGACAAAAGGAATAAAAGATCACAGCTGCCTGGCAGTTTCCTCAAATGATCCTACGATTTTATTATATTTCAGTATAGAATAATTCTCAAGATTACAGTTGAAAACACTTTTATGGAATATCTAATTGTTACAGGGAGCTTGGAGTGTTTTTATTTAACATAAGTTTAACACAAGTTTATTGAGCATTTACTATGTGTCAAGCACTGTTCTAGGTACAAGTTTTTCTTGGCGATAAGGGAAGATGGTTAGTGGAAGGAGAAACCAGAAGTCAGTTGACTAGAGCTAATTATAAAGGCAAAGTCTCAAAAGTGCTGACCTTGTATGACCAGAATCATAAAATTCTGTCCATATAGGAAAAATTAGGCTTAGGTGTAGTCTTAAAAATTCCTTCCTTCCTCTCTATTTATAGTTCAGCCTCCAAATCAGAAAGGGTCAAGGAATTTGTCAAACTCTGTTTGCATTTTACTTGACTTTTCTATTCAGGAGTCTCTTGGAGGCTCTCGGAAGGTGTGAAAAGAGTGTATTTTAGACTACCGTGTATGTTGTTAACAGTGACATTGACCTTTCTGGTGGACACAAATGCTGCACACTTTTCAGTTGAGTCCCCCTTTGCTACCAGTCTGTTGTTTTAGTTCGTACAAAGGCAGGACTTAGGAGATTTTTTTAAAATTATGTTCCATTTAATTTTGGTTCCCTGGGCATGTTTGTTTAACAGACAGCCCAGAATGTCTATGCTTCAGGCAAAGTTTTTCTCTGTCGATTGATAATGTTAGACAGAAGCTAGTAAAACACGAGGCAGGAGGTGCTACTGGTGTTTGTCAACAGATCTTACTCAAGATTTATAGGTCTGATTATTTAAAAATAAGAAACCTAAGTTAATTTTGTTACCACTTCACAGGATTTTACTTCAATCTATACCAATTTTTCTTATAAAGCACCCCCCTCCCCTTACACATGTAGGAGGAGGGGAAGTGGAATTGGAAGAACATGTAGAAAGAAATGAAAAGAAAGGGGTAGAGACATCTCATATCCAATCCTAATCCTATAAAGCATTTCAGCTGTATATCAGGATATGTCCAGTTATATTCAGGCAGAGAAAAAAGCTAAATCCTAATGAAGGAAGATAAGTATTCATGCAAAGAAATTAAATTGTCTTATCATCCTTTATCCTGTCCCCGTCCGGTGTAACATGTCAAGAAATTACGCAGAAATGGTCATAAAAGTGACCCAAGCATTGGAATCCCAATTATACTTAATTTCAAGAATTTCTCAGGGTGGCCGTCAGCTACGGTACCTGTTGTGGCCGCAGTGACCCCACGAGCCAAGCTGTGCGGCTGTGTCTCCCACCGCAGGTGTCTCTGGTGCATCTCCTGAAGACCGTCCGGCTGCTGCGACTTCTGCGTCTCCTGCAGAAGTTGGACCGTTACTCCCAGCACAGCACCATCGTCCTGACCCTGCTCATGTCCATGTTTGCCCTCCTTGCGCACTGGATGGCGTGTATCTGGTATGTCATTGGAAAAATGGAGAGGGAAGACAACAGCCTTCTGAAATGGGAAGTTGGTAAGGGCTCACACTTGTCGCATTTTCCATTTTTAAGTGAACAAGGAGATTGTCTAGACTTTGGAGGAGGTGAAAGATGAGTCTCTAAGTATGTGTCATCTGACTGTTGATTTGCCTCATCTTTTTTTTTTTTTGGAGGGGGGAGTGGGGAGGGTCCACAGTACAAGTGATTTCTTTTGAGAAAGTTTTCTAGAACCACCTTGGATTCTTTTGTTCAGAGAGCAACAGGTTCAACTTGCAATGGGTTAACTTTTTTAAATGACCAGCAAGGCTGTAGAAATGTTTAGATTAGTAATGTGTGATGTTATCTCAACATATTTGATGGCAAGCTAGTAACAGTAAATCACTGGGTATCTGGCCAGTTGTTACAATATTTTTAAATCATAGAAAAATGATCACTTGTAACAGAGGTGGTGAGTTCATAGAAAAGATAATCTCTACTATTTTCTCCTTTAAAAAAAAGAGAGAGCAGTATTGTACTAACGCTCTTTCCACATTTAGGATACTTTGATAATTTGTATTGGTACAGAGGACTGGGTGTTAACAAATACAATTTGTAAGATTTTGTGTCCCCATAATGCAGGGGAGCTGAAGGGAGATTTTCCAAGTGTTATATAATTCTGCATAAGTGATTTCTGAAATGTTCTGCACATGAACACATTTTTAAACTTAATGTGAAACATAAGAACTTTATAGAAAATGAAAATTCTGAATGCCATAACCCTCTATCCTAAAATTTCTGCATCCTTCTCACAGTCTTTCTTTTTAGAGGATTGTCATTGTTCTTTATGTAGGATTTTTTTTCTTCTTACTCTGATATTTAATCAAAGAATCTGTTTCTTGGTTAGCTAGAAAACCCTTCACTTATCTTCTCCTTCGGAAACCAGTCTTGGACTTTTTAACGAAGCTCAGACCTCTGCACAGGCATAAAGCCACAGGAGATTCCCAAGAGAGAATACTCCTCTAATTTCTTACACCAGCATTTAGTGCGGGATCCATTTGAACGTCACTGGGTAGGGTCTCAGAAATGCCATCCTCTCACCATTGGGTATGGACAAAGCCTTCAGAGGGCGTCTTCGGAGAATGAGCTGGAAACCTTAAGAAAGCAGTTCAAGGGAGTGAATCTCTTCTCTAGGTTCTTAAAAATGCTCCTGCACATCTCAGTTTTGTCCCTGAGCTAAACAAAGAAATTGATGCGTTCTGATAACTTTCATCTCAGAATGGTTTTCTTATCTTCCTTATCACAGTGCTTTTTCTATGTTTGCTGTGGACCTTCTATTCAGAAACAAAGTCAAGGGAGAAACAAAACTGTAGAATGAAAACAAAAGTATCCTGCATAAAGGCAATAGGAGAAAATATGAGATGGAGGAAGACAAGAATTGATTAAAAGGAGAATCAAAGTCTGGATTGTACTTGGATTCAAACATTTTCTGTCCCTCAGTATTGTTTCCCTTTTTATAACTGTCCTGAAGGCTTCCTCATCACACTCTCTCATGTGGTCCTCATGCTGTTCGGTGGATTACAGCCTGAGATCTCCGCCCTTTGTTTTGGATCCACATTAGAATTCTGGTTTGTGGTCAGCCACCTGATTCCTCTTTGGACCTGACCTAATTTCTGTGAGGCCGCAGACCCATACACTCATATTAATTTGTATGGCTTGTCAAGTCGCAGGGTCTCCAGATGGGGAAATCCAGCTTATTCACGCTCCCAAATTGAGTTATACGAGGGAAGCTTTCTGTTTCATTTCCAGCATACCAGTCCTGCTGCAGACTTACAAACAAGCTGATGTTTCTCTTCCCACAAGCATGCAGAGGTATTTAAAAAGAAGCCAACCGCCTGCACTGCTCCTCTACTGCCCCCCACCACTCCTACTGGGTCTTGCTGTTGTGGTTTAGGGTAATGAACGGGGAGCTTGTAAGCTGCAGGTCAGCTCATAAAGGCGAAATACAATGATAGGAAGAACATCGGCCTGGGGGCAGGGGACCTCTCCTGTCACAGCTCCAACACCCGCCAACCGTCAGATTTGTAGTAATTTTGTTCACCTGTCTGGGCCCTGGTTTCCTCATCTACAGCATGAGGAAACTTACGATGTTAACTTGAAAGGCTATTTCAGATTTCTGACTTTAATGGAGGAACAAACCCAGTTTTATGTGCTTAGTGAGTCTATTTTTTTATCATAGCTCAGTGCCCATGTCAGAAGCGACCATTAATGTCAACAAGTTTGAGGGGTGTGTCAGAAAGGACACCCTATGATCACAGCATGACAAGGAATTGATATGTTTTACTCAGTTACGATAAAAAAAGAAAACTGAGTATGTATCTTTAGGAAATTAGATCTATTGCCCAAACACCTCTAGGATGACAGAACGCTAATTACGTCTGTCAGTATTGGATTCATAAACTTGGCTCCGAGGACTTTCCCTTCCCCTAAAATTACTTGCTTCATTTGTTCATTTAAAACATTCTCCAGCTGAGCTTTGGACACAAATTAAATAACTATGACCTTCCTTACCTGATTTTATAATGAAGCAGCTGAGAGTCTAGGCTGATTTAGTTTTTACTGTGTCATTTGTCCATTAATAATACGTCTTACCTTTTTGTGTCCAATTACCATGAACCAAAAAGTACGTCACACAAATCAAACTTGATTAGAGAGCACATTGTTCTCTAGCGTTGTGACTACATTAGACACACAGGATGGATTCACCTTCCCAAGGAGTAACACGGAACTTCCTTTCTAATCATCGTTAATTGCCCTGAAATGATTTCTTCCCCCTTTTTGTTTCTGGCAGGTCTACTACTTACAGGCAGAGAGACTTCCAATATTTTGTATCAGACCAAATCAAACTTAATCTTTAAAAGATGTTTTATAGTGTCACTTCTGTATAAGATCTCTGTTTGGGGAAGGAAGAATGAAGACTCCTAGACTAGTTATATCAGAGGCAGGTTATGAACTGATTCGCCTGTGTTGTATTTTACTTGATATTTTCCTGTGTTTCTGTTCCGGATTTTAAGGAATTGGAGGTTTGGCTAATCGTTTCAGGGAATTTGAGTCCTGGAAGGACCTTGGTCCAGCTCCTCGGTTCCATGGTGAGGAATCCAGCTCTGCACTTTTGTCTCTGGGGGAAGAGGTCGTTACCTCTTGCGTCCACTGCTGCTGCTTGATTGTGGTGTACAGTTCGCAGCACATGGCAAATGCGTAAAAAAAAACTTGTTGAATGAATCAATCTCCAAGGTCATCTAATTACTAAATGACCGTCATGGGACAAGAGCCTAGATTCCCTAAGTCCCTGCACAGAAGTCTTTCTAGTAATTTTGAACATTATGGTATTGTATGAAATGGCTGTTTGCCAGATTCTTTCCAGCAGGAAGTCTGAAGGAGAATAGAGTGGCCACTTAAGATATGGTCATTCATTCAAAAAATATTTTTTGAGTGCCCACTGTATGCTTGGTCCTGTGTGAAGTGCTGGCGATATCAAAAGAATTAGTTCCTGTCATGATTAGATTAAAGTCTAGTGGGAAAAACAGACCAGCCGTTCAGTGGCTGTATCACAGTGTGACAGGTTCTGTAACAGGAACTTGTGTAAAGGAGAGGCAGCTAAATTTAACCAGAATATCAGCAAAGGTGTTTCCAGGATGAGTTGAGTTTTAAAGAATGAGTAGATCTTGTCTCTGCAGATGCCCAGAAATGGGCGTGTGTCCTGCAGGGACAGGACTGTATGAAACAGTTCACCAGGACCGGCATTAAGGGTGAAGTGGGGGAGGGTCATAGTAAGATGATGCGATAAACAGGTAGGTAGTCAGGGACCAGATCTTTAAAGACTGTTCATGCTAAGCTTTAGAGTTTAAACTTCATCCTAAGGCTACAGCAAGTCTCAGATTTCTCTCTTGAGCAGCAATCCCTGAATACGGAACCCCGGGAAGCAGGAGATGGATGTTTTGTTTTGCTGCTTTTTCAACATCCGTAAGGTGGCTGTAGTAATAATAGTGCCTCCCTCACTGAGGCTGCCAGTATTAAATTTGGCATCTATGTGAAGCATTTAGCACTATGCCTGCCATCTAGTAACTGCTCAATAAAATAGGAGCTGTTATAGCCATCATCCTGTCTTATTATGCCAGTTACTTTTAATAAAGACAGTCTCGTGAGCTGGGTACTAGACATACTCATCATTTTATACGGGAAGAGTTACTAAGTACTGGCTTTACAAGTGTTGCCTTCAAGGTTTAGTTGTACTGCTGGATAACTCATTACATAGTTTTTTAGACGGATCTTCAAAATAATATATCTGCCCAAACTTTCTATTTGAGTCAGCCTTTGAAAAATGAGTGATTTTCACATAGCCTCATGATTGCACTTAAATAGGATATTTCAAGGCTACTGCAGGTGAGAGGTCCCACATCCTCCCTACATGCTTGTTGGGATATTAGGCTTTTATGGGATTTAGACACAAGTCTAGAGTCTTACGTCTCAGTGTGGTGTTAAAATTTTAAAGTTTGTTTCGGTTGCAAAGAAATGTTTCAGAATATTTCTATAAGGCTCCAATAAATATCTAGCTAAAAATGCTTGAGAAGACTTTGCATGTTTTCTTAGATCCCAATTAATATAGGGATATATTATTTTAATATAATACTTGTAATTATATATAATAAATATAAATATAAGCATAAATTATTGTATAATATAATTGATTAATAATTATATTTAATTAATATATTATAATATACATTATAAACATAAATACATAATAAATAACTTATAACGTTCAATTTATGACATTTATAAAGTTCAATTAATGACATTGAATTAGTCCTTAAAGACTCCATTTGGATCATGAATAGAATATAATCGTTCTGATTTAAGCTAGAAAGATTTGGATTTGAATCTTAACCGGGCCATGGTGACTTCAGTGTGTGACGTTTTCTACAACAATCTCTGTTTCCTCATCTGTAGAATGGGTGTGATAGTAGTGACTCTCATAGTGTTTTTTACAACTAGAGGTACTCAAGTTGATGTACCTAACTCTAGTTATATTCCTGCAGCTGGTAACTACCACGACCACCACCTTCAGTCTTATCACTAATCGAGGCCATTTTCTAACTGCAGCCACCTGCTTACACTTACGTCAGTGAGCTGCATAGAACTGAGGTAGCAATACTGTTCAAGCCTAGTGAAGAGGTGATATTTCTGTATCAGTCACAATGCTTCATTTTTTTTGTTGTTGTTGTGGGGGAGAGGTAATTAGGTTTATTTACTTATTATTATTTTTGGCTGATGGAGGTACTGGGGATTGAACCCAGGACTACCAGTGAGCTGTACCATCCCCCAACAATTCTTAATGTCCTTTTCTGCTTTTGCTCACCATTCTTGATTGAAAGCAAAATCAGAAAAGGAGCGCATTAGCAGGACATGCAGACTCAGGATTAGAACGATGGAGAGAAAGAATGTGGGAGAAGAGTGTGGGCCAAGGCAGCTCCAGACACCCCAGTGCAAGAAGCCCAGTGGCTGACATTTTGCAGAGATGGACTGGACGCATTTCTGCCTTTGTCGATGTCATGAGCAAGTCCTAACCTTCTGTTAGTCTCTGATTCACAGTCCCTGAAAGGAGAATCCGATTGGCCAAGCTTACATGCTATGCTCAGACACTGACTGCTGGGCCAGGGGGAGACCCCCCTCTGTACTTATCCCCCCTTACCTTCCATTTCCATGGTGAGAAATGGGGCCCTGTGTCTCTCCATTTCGTTACACAATGGAGAGTACCCCCATCACATAAGATTTTAGATAGCCCCCTCAAAAAGACAGACGTCTTCTACCATAACAACTTTACCCCGACATTTAAAAACAAATAGTAAAATTTATTTTCTAAAGTTTGTTAAAACGTTTCTGTAATCATCAGACCCCTCTCAGACGGTGTATGTCAGGTGGCATCAGCTGGAAGGCAGGCGGCGGTGATTCTCCATGCATCTTGGTCTCTGTAACACGGTGTGCGCTCCTGTGTCAGCCTCACAGGGGCACTCACCTAGCTGCGCTTCCTCGGCTAGGCGGCACTTTGATCAGTTACTGCCTTTTGTAGCTCAAATGCTACCTGCATTCCTCCTCGAAGCTACCTCTATCTCTAAGGTGATGACACGCTGAACTTTAAATGATCTGCTTCAAAGGTTAGAGATGAGAGTATATTGTAATAGAGGGAAGCTCTTTTTATCTTTTAATCCTTTGGCTGGAGTATGCTTCTCCATTATAGATGCCTAAATGTGTATCTGTATCACTGGGGAGGGGAAAAAAAAAACAAGAATTTAGAATGGGAAAAAAAGGATTAAGTCAGATATGATTTTCAAGTTTTCATTAACAATTTTAATCCTAAATATCCTGATTCTCAGAGAAAACATCATAAAAGCTGATTTGAAGGGCTCTCTAGTTATTAACCACTTAGCATGTACAAGCCTCATGTAATGGGAAAAAAATGACCAGGCTTATGATATCATGAGCTGATTATTTCAATAATTGTATTAAATTTTCCTCAAGAAGGTAGAATGGACTAGAAGTCTACGTTTTCAGGTTCTATGAAAAGGATTATAAAAACATTTTTAGGTAACCCTGACCTGTGGATTCTCATTCTTGGGACCAAATGGAATAAAGAAAGGGGAGAAAAGACTTAAAATGAGGTTTCTAATCATTCAAATGGACCCCAGGGAGGGACTCCTAGACTTAATTTTGTTTTGAAACAGTGTCTTGAATTTTAATATGCACCAACATCACGTGAGGATTGCATTAAAAAACAGATTCTAATAAACAACAAGGTCCTGTTGTTTAGCACAGGGAACTATATTCAATATCTTGTAATAGCATATAATTTTAGAAAAGAGTATGAAAAGGAATATATATGTATAAATGAATCACTATCTGTACACCAGAAATTAACACTGTGTTGTAAATTGACTACACTTCAATTTAAAAAAAAAAAAGCAGATTCTACTTCGGTAAATCTGAGGTGGAGCCTGAGACCCAGCATTTTTAATCAACTCCCTCATGAAATCAGGGCTGCTGGACCCCACGTCACACTTTGAGTAGCAAGGTTTTAAACAGTCTTGAGGGTTTTTGATGAATTTAATACTCCTGGTTGTGAAGTCCTAAACTGTAAGGAGATAGGTTAGGGGGGTCCCCAGAGAAAGAGAACCAGGCATGGCTCTCTTAACCTAAGGGAAGCCGTCATGTGAGCTAAGCCTGGCCACAGTGCTTGCTGTTTGAACAGGCCTCAGAGATCAGTGGTCATAAGGCAAGTAAGAGAGAGCAGGAACAAAGGAAGAGCAGTCAGGAAACAATAGTCCAGCAGTAGAGGAGTCCGAGTTCCTCCTGAAGGGGTGTGCGTCACAATCTGACACAGTCTGAGCTCTGCAGGCTCTAAGGCCCCCAGCCAGGCAGAGGATGGAAGGATGGTGTTGACCCTCCTGATTTCAGTCAGTTAAAGCTCGGATTCTGGCAACCTTGGCCTCGAGTCTATGCTGAATTCTTCTCTGCTCAAGCGCCTTCGTGAATGTGCACGTACCCTTAGCTTAAAACTTCCCCAGTTCTACTGTTCGGGCAGACACTGCTTTGGGAAAGCTCCCTGGTGTTCTGCTTACTTGTTGCAAATGATAAATCCTCCCTTCCACCGCTCTTCAGCTTGGTTGTGTCTGCTGGCTCGACACCTACCAGGAGGTGAACCCAGTTTTTGGATAACAAATTCAGCAACAATTGAGTTCTTCCTCCTCTTTTCACTTTCCTATTCTTTTCCAGTCCCCATCCCACCTGCAAATTTATTTGAATATAATTCATTCCTAATAAGCCAAAGAGGTCCTTGGGGAAGGAACTGACCTCAATGCTGAAACAGTACAACCCAGTGGCTTCAACAGCACCATCATCAGAGACATCCGTGTCACCGACGTCTTCACATCACTGTCGGTTCTAAGAAACTACAGTCCAGTGCCATCAGTTTTAAAAGGATTGACAATGCCCCACTTTGATAAAAAGCTTCTAGAAAACAGAAGTATTTCCATGTTTTAAGGAGCAAGATTTTACTCTTTTACCATAAAAAGCAAATGGTTTATTCTTAATACTCAGATCCGTCTCATACTTCATTTCTGAGTCATAACAATAAAGTTTGCTTATAAAAATTGGGGAAACAAAGTACACATGAATGTCCAGTTACGAGGTTGAATTATCTCTGCAGTCTGACCTTGTGTGTTTAAAATTGTTTGGGCATTTAGAGAGCCAGCAGTGCACAATTAGTTTTTAATTGCGGTGTTCTCAGTCCTTAGAAAAGGAACTTCTGGGTTTCACGTCGCATATTGGGAGTCAGTATGATTCCAAGTTGCCAGAGTCTCTCGGTAAGAGGACACTCTTAGGCTAGAAAACACTGAAGCTGAAATGTGCTCTGACTGTCTCTGCTCCAGAGCTTCAGAGTGTGTGCACACTTGAGACCAAACACTCCAGGCAATGAATGGAGTTGTTGGCTTTTTTTCTCCTCTCTGGTGACACTTACAGTGTCTGTGAAACAACTCAGGAATGTGCATCAGACACTGAGTCTGTGACCCTGTTGTCTTAATTATTAACTGCTCAGTTTGGTACCTGGGGGCAGAGGGGCCCTGCAGGATTCTGCTCGGTTCCAGTCTCACAGTAAATCTACAAGAATCGGGTGAGAGATCATCTTCATCTATAAAATGCAGACCATACAAAAATACCTACTTTGCAGTGTTGTTTGTGAACTTAAGTAAGAGAATGTGTATGAAAGCAGTTCTCAGACTGGACATTCTGCCTACCTCTGACCTCTTCCTTTCTACCCTATTGCTCTGTTCGAAGTTGTGGGGTGAGACTGGGGACAGTCGTGTCGTTCTAGCTCAGGGAATGCCAGATGCCACTGTTCTCAAATGAGTTCGGAGTTGAAGACATATCTCACACAAGAAACACTATTTTTAGGATGGCCCAAAAGCGAACATGAGTATCCAAAGAAGAGAGAAAGAAATTTGCTTCTAGGAGGTAGAGGGGGAGTTTGATATAGCTGATTGAAGCTTGGCTCTCACTTAACTTACTTACTTTACTTATATAATAAATATCTTAACTAGTTCCCAAGTATCATGTATCATTTACTGAATAATCCATTTATTCCCACTAAATAAGGCATTTTAATCATACTAAATTATTATGCATACTTATGACTATTACTAGGTTTCATTTTTATTCTACGGGCAATCTAATTTTATGCCAACATTGCAGAATTTTAATTATCATAGTGTTTAAATTTGGGTGCATCAAATAGAATGGGGCCATTCTAGCTCATTTACAAATTCAGATTAATATTAGAAAAAAATTCTCCCCCCCGAAAATCCAAATGGCATTTTAATTGGGGTTATTTCAGGAATTAATTTGGGGAATTTTTATATCATTGAGATTTCTTTTTTGGTATCCAAGATTTTGATATTTCATCTCTATTTTATTTAGCTTTTTATATAATTAAGTGGAATTGTGTAGTTTTCTTCACGTAGGTTGCACATAGTTCTTAAGTTTATATGTACGTGTTATACGTTAGTGATTTATATCTCTTCAGTGAAATCTAGTGAAGTTACAGCAAATACTTAATAAAATAATTTTCTCAAACCAGTAGGCAAAAAAGAATACAGATATTAGAGAAAACAGGGAGAAATTTATTAGTATTCATACGTTATATGATTGTATTCCTAAAAAACTCAAAGAAGTAATTAAAACTAATGAAAAATTTAATATACTTATTTGAGATATCTATAAATATTTTACAGTAACTAGATTTTTTTCTAATTTATTATTTTCAGTAATAACTGGAACAAAATTAATGGAAAGCAGATTCCATCATATAAACATAAAATGTATAATACTTAGAATAATTTAAATTCTGCAGGGTTTATATTCTAAACCTCTAGTTTTGCTTTATTTTGCTTCTGTTTGATGAGACCTCGTGATGTACTGGGAAGGACAGTGGGCTGGGAGTCATGATATCAAGATTCCAGCACTGGTTCCAGGCCTCATGTTTCTCTTCTGTGCAACGAGGTGTCAGAGTAAATGATCTCCAGAATCTTCAGAGCCTCAGCTTCTCTTGTTTTTATGTGAAAAAGAGGGAAACGAGAGGCTTTAAGAGTTATTCCATTCTCAGGTATTTCTGAAGATACAAATACATATTTCTTCTTCCAAAAATAGGTGAACTGGTTTTGTGTGTGTGTGTGTGTGTGTGTGTGTGTGTGTGTGTGTGTGTGTGTGTGACTTCTGGCTCTTGTTCCAGAGAGGGAGTAGGGTTGACCTGATGTATGTCTTTTTAAAATTATTTTTTAGTCTATATATTTCTTTCTCCAAGTCCAAACATAATATATTTTAAGTTCCAGTGCTAAGGAGTAAAGATAATTTTTTTAGAGTAATAGGAAATAATGTATGATTTCATTGAAACAGAATCCTGTGCCAGTATTTTTCTTACAGTAGTATCTTCTTTACCTTTATCTGTTTCTGTCCCTCACTAACTTTAAGAATATTGGGTCCAGATAAGAGTTCTTCTGGAGAGCAACCCTCAATGCAGCTTCTCCTATCTTCTCACTAACATTGCTCTGAAGGTCAGGAGAAAGACATAATGTCACATCTTAGCCATCGTTGAAAAGTAGGGCCAACCGTAGATCTGTTATTACAAGAAATTAGAAGAATTTCCGCTAAAAAGCAAGTGAATAGGGTTGGGTTTTGTGTGTATATATATATATTTTATTGAAGTATGTCGGTTTACAATGTTGTGTCAATTTCTGGTGTACAGCACAGTGCTTCAGTCATACATGAACATGCATATATTCATTTTCATATTCTTTTCACTATAAGTTACTACAAGATACTGAATATAGTTCCCTGTGCTATACAGAAGAAACATGTTGTTTCTTTTATGTATGTTAGTATCTGCAAATCTCGAACTCCCAATTTATCCCTTCACACCCCCTTCTCCCCCTGGTAACCGTAAGTTTGTTTTCTATGTCTGTGAGTCTGTTTCTGTTTTATATATAAGTTCATTTGTCTTTTTTTTAGATTCCACGTATGACTGATATCATATGGTATTTTTCTTTCTGGCTTATTTCACTTAGAGTGACATTTTCCAGGAACATCCATGTTGCTGCAAATGGCATTATGTTGTCGATTTTTATGGCTGAATAGTATTCCATTGTATAAATATACCACTTCTTCTTTATTCAGTCATCTGTCAATGGACCTTTAGGCTGTTTTGATGTCTTGGCTATTGTAAATAGTACTGCTTTGAACATTGGGGTGCAGGTGTCTTTTTGAAGTAGGGTTCCTTCTGGATATATGCCCAGGAGCGGGATTCCTGGGTCATATGATAAGTCTATTCCTAGTCTTTTGAGGAATCTCCACACTGTTTTCCATAGTGGCTGCACCAAACTGCATTCCCACCAGCAGTGTAGGAGGGTTCCCTCTTCTGCACAGCCTCTCCAGCATTTGTCATTTGTGGACTTTTGAATGATGGCCATTCTGACTGGTGTGAGGTGATACCTCATTGTAGTTTTGATTTGCATTTCTCTGATAATTAGTGATATTGAGCATTTTTTCATGTGCCTATTGGTCATTTGTATGTCTTCATTAGAGAAATGCTTATTTAGGTCTTCTGCCCATTTTTGGATTGGGTTGTTTGTCTTCTTCTTACTAAGTTGTATGAGAAGAAGGATTGGATTTCTAAGTATAATCAACAGCAACTTGAATTTTTTCAAAGGCTCACACAGTTGAAAGCCCTTCATCTTGTACTTATCCTCAGCACTCTGGTTCCAAGAGCCAAGGTCTCCAAGAAAATGTAACAATTTTCCTTCTACTGCTTAGGTGTTGCTTTGCAGCAGAATGGTAGTTCCATCAAACCCAGTAGTTTTTCTGTGCCATCCAAAAATAAGAGAACCTTTAAAGTGTACAAATTTTCCCATTTTAGAGATGATGGCAGGGAAAGGAGATACTAAAATGGTGGAGTAAATTGTCGTTAGTGACTGATTAGTAGAAAGCTAAGTTCCATGAGTTTTGAAAAATTGTGTCACCACCAAATGGAACTTAAAATAGCACACACACCTTATAAATCACACCAACACAGAACATTTAGAAAAAGACAGGAAAAGAGGAAATACCAAGAAAATACAAATGTTAAGAAGTAATATGCCATTAAGCATCATGATCTTAATGACTATTCAATGACATGGGGAAAAGCTCAGGTTATTTCAAGTGAAGAACTCAGGATGTGGATTTCTATATATCATATGATCCCTATTTTGGATAAAAAAAGGAAAATATACACACACATGAACTAGAAATAAATTTAACGAGTAGAAAAATTACTTACACATTTGTCTTTTCCTTTGCATTTTTTGAAAACAATCGATTTGTATTAAGTGAATATTTAGTTTACATCCGTTAGCACCACCTACATGCGTGGTGCAGTGCTTAATACATTTGTGTGCATTTCCTATCTGCTCTTTATTGCAATCCCATGAGGCAGGTATTTTCAACCCCATTTTGCAAAAAAAAAAAACAAAACAAAAACTAAATCTTGAAAAGTTTGAAATTTCCTGGAAATTTATTTTTTTACTTATGAATATTTTAACACAAAAAAAGTTTAGAATGAATATAACAGACACCTAAAAATTATATCTTTAACATTTTGCCTTAACATGTTTGCTTTATTTCTATTTTCAAAATCAATACAATATTGTAGATAAAGCCAGAGCCCCACTGTTCCCTCCTCCTTCACGTCCCCTTTGTTCCCTCCTGCTTTCCTCCTTACTGCTCGAAAGTGCGTAAGATTCCCTTAGATGCTGTTTTTACGATATGGTGTATTAGTAAAGCAATATATGGTATCATTTTGTCTCATCATCTTCCATATAAATCATCACAAATGTGAGTAGCAGCAGTGGTAATGGCAATAGTAAGAGTAGTAGTAATAATAATAGTAATCAGACTTATACGGGGCTTTCTCGATGCCAGGCACTGTTCTAGGCACTTTGCAAGGACTCAGTCATTTAATCTTGCCATAATTTTAGGAGCCCAATACTATTAACATCTGTATTTACAGATGAGAAAACTGACACACAGAGATTAAATGACTTGCCCTGGCTACACAGATAATATACATAGGAACTGGGATTTCTCTCTTCTTTGTATCTGTTTACAATCTCATGAGCTTTTTTTTTTCCTTAAGATTAATCTTTCGTACGTATAAGTCTTATATGGTTTTGTTTGTTTATTTGTTTATTTGTTTATTTATTTATTTATTTATTTATTGAAGTATTAGTTTCTGATGTATAGCTAAGTGATTCAGCTATACACGTATGTATATATATTCCTTTTCATATTCTTTTTCATTATAGGCTATTACAAGGTATTGAATGTAGTTCCCTGTGCTCTGCAGTAAGACACTGTTGTTATATCTATTTTATATATAGTAGTGTATGCAGATCCTGAACTCCCAGTTTTTAACTGTTTAATAGAATTCTGTTGCACAGTAAGCCAGTTTACTCATCCTGTTG
The DNA here is from genome assembly GCF_048564905.1 of Vicugna pacos. NCBI lineage: Eukaryota > Metazoa > Chordata > Mammalia > Artiodactyla > Camelidae > Vicugna > Vicugna pacos. The sequence goes on from NC_132987.1 coordinate 7,068,610, forward strand.
GTTGACTTCTCCGTCCCCTACTGAGTTGCTTTGCACCTGTCACCATTACCAGTGGTGGGCAATGAGCACTCAAATACGCATGTGCGAGAATTTCCCTGGGTAGGAGATGTAGAAGTGTACTTGCTTGGTCAAAGGGCTTGTGCATCTGCAAAGTTAACGCATGTTGTCAACTTTTCCTCGGAAGCAATTGTATTAATTAATTATTTGGTCAGTCATGTTATATGTGTTCTTTCCTGAGATTGTTACCAATGTTTTTAAACTTGTGAAAACCTTGGAGGGTACTGGGGAGTGGAGGGCATAAGTAATGTCTAATTCTTGTTTAAATTTCCATTTCCCTGAGTAAGTAAGGTAGAACTTCGTTTTGTGGGGGTGGTTTGGGTCAGGGGGTTGGCCACTCTGGTTTCCTCTTTGGTAAATTAGACTCTCAGGTCATTAATTTGCAGTTTCTCTTCTTCCCTAAATAATCTATTGAGGTCTTTAAAAATTGGTTTTCAAAGTATGTAGAACTTTTGAAGTTAACACTATGTTACTGATTTCTAATCACATTCACTGGTTGTCACAGTTTGGTCTGTGACACTGATTCTTCAGTGTTTGCTGAGACTCAGTTGGGTATATTCTTTATGAGTCAGGGTAGAACGTACATACAGTTTTTTTGCATATAATTTTTAGTTCAAAGTTTTACGTATGTCCATTAGATCAAGTTTCTGAATTTAATTACACATGTATTGCAGATCCATATTAATTATTTTCTGACCAAATATGTATAAAAATTTTATTTGGTGCTTTTTCAGACCTCTGTTCATTTTCCATAGTGTTTGGTTTCATTTCCTAGCTCCAGTTCCTTATTTTTTGTCTACTAAGTCAAGCTTCTGAATTGAATTTAAATACTATCTTATCATATTTCTCCATTTCTGTTTTATTAATTCAAGTTCATGGTGTATTAATTTTCTGTTCATCTAACTCTTGCAAAAGGTGAACTATTTCTTCACGTATTTCATATTTGTGCTCATTTTTATTGTGAGCTCATCTTTAGTAGTGCTTCTTCCTTGTAGAAATCCTGCTCAGACTGAGGTCTGAGAATGTCCAGAATTTTGGTTGTTGTTACTTGCTTGTTTGCTTTTGTCAAAGACAACAGGATTTTCCTCGCCCTAGGATCAAATTTTTTTTTAATGTCTTGGCTTTAAGGCTTCTGTGCCTCATGGATAGTGTACATTCAGACACCAACATGCAAGGCACAATTCTGAATTTTTGTAATTCTCTCAAGACTGCTTTTTTCAAACTCTGGATTTCCTCATCATCCTCGTATGCTGTTGGATAAATTATTTCTACCCATCTCCCTGCATGCATCACACTTAGAGTATGCCAGTCATATACGAGGTATCAGTTCCAGCGTTTGTAGGATTTCAGTGTTCTCTCTTCTCTGGGCGAATGGCCGTAAAACCCAAGCCCATAGACGTTATTACTGCCATTAGCTGCCTATCCCTGTCTCCCCATCAGTGTCACCACCACAGTGTCAGTTAACATAATTGCTACTCCTCATTTTTGCTTATGGAGATTTCACTTCCTCTTTTGGAAGACTATGTCTATTTCCAGGTATTTATATTGGAAAGGCTTGCACAAGCTAAGTTCATAATCTTGCCAGAACCACAGTATTAATTTCTGGCCCAAATAACATAACCTAAATTCCAGTGTGCTTTTATTGTACGTTATATGTGAAATATAAGACTGGTTGTAACCTAACTCATGAAATTCCAGTTGAATAACGGTTAATTACTTAAGACCTTATTCCCACTTGGGATGCCTTTATGGGGGAAAATCATTTAAACTTAAGACCTCAAATGTCCAGTTCTACCGAGAGAACTGTTCAGTTACCAGGAAAATAAGTTAGGCTGCTGTCTTGAGAAGACATCATCAAATGTGCCTCATATACAGTTACTCTTTCTAGCTACTGTATTAACCGTAGTAATTCTTTCAGAATAAGTGACAGTTTAATGTACTGCAGATTATTTTCCTAAGAGACTATAGATATAGATAAAAGCAGAACAGAAAAAAACTGAGTCATTGAGATTGTTTCTTTTAAACTACAAAGTTTTCAGTGCTTTAACTATAAAATAAATATTTCTTGAGTCCGTAAGAATGACAGTGTTGTGAGCTGTGAGCATTACAGGGACTCTTTGAGGCTGCCTTCTTAGAAGTGTATTTTGTTGTTAGAGATTCAAGAGGTGGACATAAAAATACACAAAACTATTTTTTTAATATTGGTTTGGCAGTCTATACAGGCAAAAACCTCCTTAATAGTTTAGAAAGAAGCAGAAGTGATCCAAACTGAACCTCTGTGAAGACGGCATTTGAGCTGGGCTTCGAAAGCTGAGTACTATTTTGGAGAGGATTCATCAGAAAACATTTGGGGGAGGGCACAGTGTGAACACGTGTATGGAAGCAGGAGATCTCACAGTGTATTTGAGGAACAGTGAGTGGATGAGATGAATTTGTCCAGTGTAGAAAATTCTAGACCAGCTGGAGTTGCAAAATCAGAAGCCCCGGCGAGGAAAGGGCATAGCATCCGTGGGTGGTGTGACAAAGGCAAGCCTTCTCAGAGGGAGTTGACAATGACCTAACTCCAGCACCAACATAGACCAGGTGTGACCACATCTGATTTTTCCAGAGAAGTTGGGAGTTGGGATTTGGGGGTAAATCTTTGATATTTAAGTATTGGCAAATAATTCAGAACTTGAAAAGCACAGTGTAAGAACCAAATAATATTCTGTGGGCCTGATCAAGCCCCGTGGGTCACCAGTTTGCCATCCTAGACAGAGCAGGTGAAGAGCAGGATGCGACCAAAATAATGGGTCGGAGTCCTGGCTGAGATGTGCAGATTCAATCCCCAAGACAGCAGAGGCCAGAGAAGGTGACCTGACTGATACAGTTTTAGGAATTTTATTATAAACTCAAGAGGGACAGACAGAGAAGATTTCTCTTTGTGATATTTGCCAGAAGGTTCAGTCTAGCTGCATATTCCTGTGGAAAGGAGCACACGTGCTGTTTTTTTGGAACTTGGCCTCACAATCTATAGACTTATGCTAATGAAAAGTTTTCCTCTATTTGTTATCCTAATTGTGTGAACATTTTTATAACGCGGATTGAATGTATGAAGAATGTCCACTGGAATACTTTCCCCATCTGAGATTTTAGCCAACATGAACATAACTCAAAGATAGATACATGATAAGAAATAAAAGATAATTAAACATTTTGTCTGAACGAATTAGACATCTGGCATCAAAATTTCCATCCCTCTTTTCTCTCCTTTCTTTTATGTGCTCGTGTGTGGGCATTTGCTTTGTATTTAGAATTCGCCCAACTAGCCACAGACAGAAGAGATAATGTAAATGTTTCATTGTCTGTGACCTCACGGAGGCCACTGCCCAAACCCCGTTGCTAACATGTCCTTTTATTTGGACATAAGAGTCTTGCTTTTTGGATTTTTTCCACTGAGATTAGTCAGGAAAGACAAAGATGAAACCCAAACTTAACTTCTCAGAAACTCAAGTCCCAGGACCCCATTCAAGTTGGAAATGATTTACGAAGGCCCTCTTTTCAAAAAGGCTGGGTCTGTATCCTAGCGTATTTGTTCGTGCCAGTGTCCTCTGCACTGAAATCAAAGGAACAGAAGTTCGGCCCCAGAAAATTCAGTCAGTTGAAATATTGAAGACGAAAATAAAAGCTAATGCACATCTGACTCTACATAGCTTTCAAAATCTACATCCGTTTTTCTCTTCTGAAGATACTGAAAATCAACTTCCGGCTGGACAGCCACTGTGCACCTATGTTGGCCTCGTAGGGTAAGGTGTGGCGTGGCAGTTTTAATTTAAGTGTGAGTTCACGATTCACTTCAAAGCCTGGCTCCTCCGCTTACTCTCTGCGTCAGTTTCATGTGTGTTACTTGCCTGTCTAGGGCACTGTCTCCTTATCCGTAAAAGAGACACGGTTAGCCGTGTCATCAGGTGTCACGAGAATTAAATGATACAAAGCGATTGCTAACTGTTTGGTATGTGTTCTTGGCTCCCGCTGCCACTGCCACAGTTGTGGTTTTAGTTATCATCGCTGTTATTATTGACACTTGTGGTATTTTATTAAAATCATGATGATAGCATCTAATCTTGTTCCCAAGAAATTAAATTTTAATTATAACTTTATTTACAGTATTAAAGTCAGTGCCCAGATGGCCTGCAGTCTTTACCGGAAAACCTACTGCTGATGGTCAGGGATTAGAGGCTTATTTTTAGCAATCTTTCTAGCCTAAAATGGAATTTTTGTCAGGGTTGGCTTTTTTAAATGTGAGGCACAGAAGGAAGGCGGTATTTCTAATTTTATCATCTGCCCGTAAAATCATGCTTTAGTGCTAGCTAATTCCATTAATTTTTAAAAATATCGTGGTTTAGGTTTACAGGTCGCAAAGCTATCCTGTGGCCGGAATGGTATATTTGGAGATATGGTGACTCTTGCTGACCCACTTGGGAGTCACCAACAAAACAATTTCAGATTCAGTTAGCACCTGATTTTCATCATGAGCCTGTCATTAAGTGAGCATACGCAATTCCGGTCTCCCGTGCAGTGTTTTTTACATGTTCCATTCAAACATGTTTATTCACAGCAATGCACGTGTATCTGCAAAAATCCAAAAAATGATGCTTTGGTATAGTGGGATTCTGAAGAGTTAGATATTCTTAAAAGAATAATTCAGTACTTTTTGTTGTTGTCGACAATTGAGGGTATGTGACCCTGTGATTTCTCTGTCGAGAATGTGCTTGGTGAATGGTATCAACAAGGCACGTGATGGTGGTAATTCTTTACAGATATCACGGCCATAGTGAGTGTGTGTGAAAGATCCAGAGGGAGACAGAGAGAGAAGGGAGAGAGACAACAGCGGTTTATTGCCACTGCTAAGTTTAAAAATAGAACTTGACATTATTTTAAATTAGTGAATCAAACACTATTTTTATTATTCTTTAGAAGGGAAAGATTCCATCTTTGGGTGACCAGCTCAATGGAATTATTTTAGCCAAAGTCTCTATTTTCTATGAGTCAACAGATACATTCGAAGATATCAATCAGGCAATTTAAAAATCTTTATTTGACCAAATACTGAATTGTTTTTGATGAATACGAGATGTTTTGATCCTGCCATTTTGAAGGTCCTCTTTTAATCCTGCTGATGTTCTGTCCTCACTCTTTTGACCCCCAAGGACATTTCCATCGTGTGATTGAGTATGTTCCATCTTGTTAGAATGGTAGTAACGTTTTGGACTTCTCATCTAGAAGGTACTTGCTAGAATCAAAAACCTACACAGTTTTATTCCATTCCCTTTTTATGTTGCATTGGAAATTATTTTATCGAGTTCTTTTCTACATGAACTTTGCACCAAAAATTTAATTCATCAGTTGCTGTTTTAGAATTCCACATCAGATAGGTTGAGTTTTCCCTTTTGACAATATTTCTATCAAGTCCAATTTTCCATATTTAAGTTTTAAATTGAGAACTCATTTTTTTCAAGATTTTATTCTTCCATCATTTTTGATCAATGACAAATTTTACTCTGTACAGTTTCTCCACTGGCACATGACCATGTTTAGTTATATACATGATATACAATGAAAATTAATTGACCACTCATCTTCCAATTTAGAAAGCTAACTTATTTTTGAATAACATAATTACTTGTGAAAAAGTGATAGACTACAGAAGAAGTGAGAAGGAACCAGTGTTTTCAGCAGTCAGTCATATTCCAGGCACCGTGCCAGGTGTTTTGCAAAATTATCTTCTTCAATCCTCACAGCAAAAGAGGCATTTTTTTTGTTTCCATTTTTTAGTTGAAGAAGCTGGAACTTAGATAACTAGCTTACCTGAAGTCAGATTATTGCTTAGTGACGGGGCTGTGGTCCAAGCCATCCCACAAACCCAGACCCTTTCTGATTGCTCTCCCAAGGAGCCTTAGTTTGGTCATCCTTATACTTGTATGAGAGCTTCCCCAACAGAGTAGCGAGGTCATGAGGACCTACCTCCTGTATCTTTATGTCTCACACGGCATCTCAAGCATTATAAATGGTCACTAAATAATTGCTAAGTGAGTGAATTAGTTAATTAGGCTATTAATTATTAAAGAGGCTATTTAGAGACGATAGGACAGGTAGAAGCAGTGAAGGTAATAATTTAGTCTCCTGGTTCAAGAGAAGCCTCATTTCAGGAACAGGGGGAGGGAATTGGTCTGAGTGTACACCTGGCTGGGAACTGGGCGGGAGAACAGGCCAATCAGGAGTCAGGAAGTGTTGTCATGAGGGGGCAGTTGCTGACCAAAAGTAAAATAAAATAACTGTGTTTAATTCTGAGACAAAACATCAAAGATGGACATTGAAAATCTGCAGGATGTTCAGGAAATGGAAACCATACTCAGCAAGTGGTGTCATGTGACCTTAAAAATGGTGGCTTCATAGAGTGGGTGGGGTTGGAACTGGGGCATGGACCACTGTATTTCTCAACACTTTTTGCATATTACAGCAAAAATCCTCATTCTTATTGGAGAGGAGAGCAGAAACAGGGCTGAAGGGTGGAGAACCAGGGGAGGCAGAGTGGGCTCAGCATCAAACTTAGAGCCGGGGCTGTGACGACAGGATTTATCATGGGTTCCTTAGATCCTCAGCTCTTGTTGGAACTGGAGCCAAATCCCAGCCTCCACCAAGGCCTGGGTCCACCAGGGCCCCGAGTGCTTAGTTTCCTCCTGAAAGGCCCCGTTGCAGCTCCCTCTGCCCTGCCGAGTTCAGCGGATGCTGCTTCCAGCCACATTTCCCCAAGATGTTCTGGTGCTCTGGGACTTCCCCATTCATCCCAGCCATTGCTGTGCCTCTTACATCTCTGCTGTATATGTTCCAAAGTTGGACAACTTTTTCTCCCTGTGTGGCACTCACAAAAGCCTACCCTGTGGAATTTGAAACACATTTCCCAGAAACTAAACTGAAGAGTTTTCAGAGGATACCATCCAAAGAAAGTATAAACACACTTTTTTCCCAAATTGTTAGGGCAAGACTTAGGCAAATGTATAAACAAACTGCATTCTGTACTTTGGTTATAATGTGCGTTAAATCAGCTTGTGTGTGCCTAGCTGGAGACTAAACTGTCTTCTGCCCTGGTTTCTGATGTTTCAAAACCATTTTTAAAAAGCATTATGGTTGTCAAATAACGGATTTGTGAACAGAGAGTTGGCATCTGTAGGTGAAAGTCAAAGTCAGGTGCCAGTGAATGGAGTGGTTACAGCCTGCTTCAGGATGCTCAGTTTAGCCAATATTTTCCAGAAAGTCCAAGACGTTACATAAGAAAGTGGGTTTTTGTAAGAAAAACAAAAACTGTGTGGTCTTTAAATTCTCCACAGTGTAGGTCTGACCTATATAAAGTCTCTTGCAAAGTTCACAAGAGGGTAACAGAAGAGTTCTATTCCTGGAAAAAGGAGCGTTGGGAAGTCACTGAGAGTTCAGTCTGTGGTTCCAAAAAGCTCTTGTATTACCCAGGCTTCTGGGTACCCAGACCATTAACTCATCAGTTCTCGCCAGCAGCCCTTGGGAATATTAGCAAGGGCTCCTGGGGAAGGGAGGTTTGTGAAGAACGTCACAAAAGTTTCCATGCTCAAAATGAAAACAGCGTCACGTCTCCAGACCAGATGTCCTCAATGATGGTGACTCGAAGCCGAAGAGGACAGTGTGGAAAATTTCCACTTGCAGGTGGAAGGGAAGAGCAGTGACAGAGAAAAAAACCCTGGGGCAGCCATTTCTATGGACGAGATGAAGCCCATCAGGAATGCACAAATGCCAAGACCTTGACTGACAAGAAGGATCAAGAGGGAGCATGGTGCGTTAGAAAGCGTGAAGACTTGTGCTCTTGCACCCTTCTTGGAGACTGGAGTTCTGCTGGGAGCAGGACTTCTAAAACAATGTGTCTGGGAGGCTGTGGTTTTGCTGACAATAAGCAGGGTGTCCAGAACCAGAGGGAGCACACCGCTCTTCTCAAAACTGAAGATGTTTATGCTCAAGATGAAACTGAATTCTGCCTAGGCAAGAGATGTGCTTACATGTACAAAGCAAAGACTAACACAGTAACTCCTGGTGGAAAACCGAACAAAACCCGGGTAATCTGGGGGAAGGTAACCCGCGCTCCTGGAAACAGTGGCATGGTTTGTGCCAAATTCCGAAGCAACCTTCCTCCTGAGGCCATTGGACACAGAATCCAGGTGATGCTGTACCCCTTGAGGCTTTAAACGTATTGAAAGGTGAATAAATAAAAGCGTGGCTTTGTTTTTTAAAAAATAAAGTGTAAAGACTTTGAACTCAGACAAACAGATTCAAAGCCTTGGTCCTGTTTTACTTTAATCTAAGTACCAATATTTTAATATCAACATTTCATATTGTAATACTTAGCTTGGTTGTAAGGAAGTAAATTTTACCACATAGGATTAAGTTAAAGAATATGTATTCAGCACATTGGGTGATACATGTGTGTTCTCCAACCACAAGCACACAAATAAAAATATTGCAAGTTACTGCTGTTCTAACCAGAACCAGTCAGGTAACAGGAAATCAGATGGACACCAGGAAATATTCTGAAATACAAGCCTATATCTTATCCTTCATGTCTTCAGTATCTTGTAATGGAAAGTGGCATTTGTAATAATGAATGACGCAAGGTCCTTGATTTCCAAGAATGGTGTGATTGTGTACTTTACTTCTACCACTGTGCTCTTATTTTCTACCTGTGGAAATAGGATTCTGGATTCATATTTTATACAGGTTTTCAGTAATGAAAGATTTTCAAAGTCTCCCATCATTTTCAATAAAACAGAAAGCCTTCATCCTTTCCAACAACAGCGGCAACAATCAGAGTAGCTTTTGGTCTACGCTTGCTGTGTGTCACGCTGTCCTCTGCTAAGCACTTGATGTGAGTGGCGTTCCTTAACGTCACGACAGCCTGTGAGGTGAGTTACTGCCGTGGTCTCCATTTTACAAAGGGCGAAACTAGGCTCCTTAGGAGAGAATAAGTATCTTCCCCAACGTTGCACACTGATTAAGTGGCAGAACTAAGCCGCGACAAGGTCAGGCAGTATAATTCCAAGACAAGCTTTCTGAAGTGCTTGTAGATGCTGCATTGCTTTGCCTTTGGGGCTTTCAAGCTTCTCTGCCCTATCTGGTCTGACACCCTTCTCTATAGTGATGTTTCTTTTCTGTGTTTTTCCTGTGTTTCTCGTTCCTCTATGTGTTGCCTCTCTGCACTCTGTCTACTTCTCATTTTTAAAAATGTCCACGTCACCCTTTGGATCTCTCTGACACAACCCACACTGTGCTGTGTTTACTTCAAGTCCAATCACTGGGCCACCTGCTAGCTAATAACTTACTTTTGAAATGGTCACACAAGCTCCCATGACTTAACTGTGTTTCACACCCCAGAAAGCCATCACGTAGAGTTAGTTATGTGTTTTTAAATGCGTTACTAGACATATGACTCAGAATCAGCTCTTTTAAAGGGAAACAAAAGCTGACACCTCAAAGTGGCTGTTTCCTTTTGAGTCTCAGGCATTTCCTGGAAACTTGAAGAAGATGTCTTTAGAACAGTTTCAATACGTGAAGGTAAATAAAATCCAGAGGATTCTTTTTTTAATTCTTATTTTTTTTGAAGTGTAGTTGATTTACAATGTTAGTTTCAGGTGTACAGCAAAGCGATTCAGTTATACATATACGTACATACATACATATTTTTTCAGCTTCTTTTCCATTACGGTTCATTGTAAGAAATTGAATATAGTTCCCTGTGTTATACAATAGGTCCTTGCTGTTTATCTATTTTATATAGTGATCTATATCTATTAATCCCAAACTCCTAATGTATCCCTCACCCTTCCCCCACTCCTCCGGGAGTTACTACAGTTTGTTTTCTACAACCATGAGTCTATTTCTCATTTGTAAATAAAATTTATATCTTTTTTTAAGATTCCACATATAAGTGATATAAGATATTTGTCTTTCTCTGTCTGACTTCCTTCACTTAGTATGATAATCTCCAGGTTCATCCACATTGCTGCAAATGGCATCATTTCATTCTTTTCCATGACTGACGAATATTCCATTCCATATCTCTATCACATCTTCTTGATCCATTCATTTGTCAGTGGACATTTAGGTTGTTTCCATGTTTTGACTGTTGTATAGTGGTGCTGTGAATGCTGGAGTGTGTGTGTTTTTGAATTACAGTTTTCTCTGGATATATGCCCAGAAATGGGATTGCTGGGTCGTATCGGGTATTTAAATATAACATTCCAGCATATTATGTGGTCTAGTTTAGAGTTACTTTTAGAATTGAGATGTTAGGAATTGTATTTCCCTCTAATTTATATGGAAGAAATGTAATTAGAATTTTAATTTGAAGTTCTGCAAACCAGAGAAACTCGAGATTCCTCTTTAGAAGATGCCAAAGCCTTATCTGTCTATCAGGCAACTATGAAAACCAACTGAGAAATGGTCTGTGAACGTGGGATGTGTTGATTCATCTTTTTTCCCTAGGTTTGCACCAACTCTGAATTTTTGAGACAAAAGAGAGGACAAGAAGGAAATTGGGGGCAGATAATAAGAAAGTAAAGGGGGAGGGTATAGCTCAGTGGTAGAGTGTGTGCTTAGCATGCACAAAGCCCTGGGTTCAATTCCTGGTACCTCCATTAAAAACAAAATAAATAAATAAACTGAATTACCTCCCTGCCAAAAAAAATTTTTTTAATGAGAAAATAAACTAGCATACCAATAAAATGAAATAATTTGTCTGGATTCAGTTACATTTATGCTAAATTATCTTCCTGAAACAAGTTTTTGTCCTCATGTGGGCACATGTGATAAAATGTTTGGGGTTAGAATTTTCTTATGGAATGACAAGTCTTAAATGATACTCTGAGCTCAGGCATGAATGTATGTCCCACAAGTTTGTTAATCTATGAGAAATACCAAGGCAGTTACTCAGGGAAACATGTCCACATTGAGGCACAGATCAGAAAGCACCGCGAGTTGTATGAGCATTTTATGTCAGAAGGCTGAGTGCAAATAGTTCATAGTTAGTGTTCTGCTAACTTAGCCATGAGCCCAGTCTTTGTTCGAATTCCCTTTATTTTTAGCTGAGATTTGAGAGGCATTTGGAAGTGCCCCAGCTGGCTGGGAACAGATGGCCTGTTCTGCCTCTTCTTAGGATCCTTCAGAAAACCTTACAGTAGCTGCTCAGCTGCGGTTTCAGCTTGTTTCACATTTTTCATTCTCTCTAAGGTGCTTTTGCTTGGTTGGTTTTGGTTTTGGTTTTCTGATGCATGGGATGATGGCCTATTTTGGTGGTTTGCAATAGTGTACACTATTTCAGTTAGCCACTGCTTAATGAAATGCTCTATCTGAGTTATCAATATTTAGCAAGTTTCTGTTATACCAACTTCAAATTTAAGTGGACTTTAGAAAACTGGCAAACTCTGGACTAGCTTTAGCACAAGTGGGACAATTTTTTTTCTTGGCGATACTAATAGCATATAACATTTCTTGCTCCAAAAAAAATTGTTCAGCAGTGGAAATAAAGCAGAAGTGTTACATGCATCAGAATGTAAAAACCTTCCGTCCTTATTCCGTCAGGATTTGTTCATGGGTCACCATTCAAATAATTAAAAACAAATAAAAGATAAATTCACAAAATCATGGATTATTACACAAGCATTGGGCTTAAAAAATTTCAAAAGCAACCATTTGTGGAGAAACGTTATAGGACCCGATTTCATGATTATGATTTATGGTTTATGATTAATTCTTTTTGCTTCAGACTTTTACCTTAAAAGTAGGTTATACCACTTCAGAAGTGTAAGTCTCCTCTTAGTTTGTGAGACTCAAAGAATGGGATTCGTGGGAACGCCAAATAATGGAATTCCTGTTCAAACTGGGAGTTACGAAGGGAGGGGAAGCAAATGTTGAATATAGTATTTTCTGTGCTTGGAAATTATGTTAGAAACTTCTTGATCACTTTCATTTTTTTAATTAGAGTTGATTTACAATGTGTTAGTTCTTGGTGTACACCATAGTGATTCTGTTAAACATATATATGTTCTTTTTCATTATAGGTTATTACAAGATATTGAATATAGTTCCCTGTGCTATACAGTAGGACCTTGTTCACTTTTCAAGTACTTTTCAGGTCCTAAATACCACATTATCCCATGTCTACATTGTGAATTATGTTTGGATATTTCTTTTATTTTCTCTAATACGATTTATCTTTTAATTTATTTTGGGACATGTTCCCCCACACTAAGCAAAAGTGGGCATTGGAAATGTAAGCTCAGTTAATAGTGGTGTCAATAAGCACAATTAAATGATAACTTTAAATGATTACCTCTTTATAAGCTGTGTCATACAGCAGAAAGATCATGAAAAAAAAGGAAAGAAAAGAAAAGATCGTGGATGTTTAAGTTAGTATGGATTTGTCTCTCAATTCTAACAGTTCCTAAAAGAAGAGAGAAAATTGCTCAACTTCTTTGTTGGGGCTCTATCAGTTTAAAAAAAAAAAAAAAGCAGAGCAGGGAGGGTATAGCTCAGTGGTGGAGTTCCTGCCTAGCACACGTATATGAGATCCTGGGTTCAATCCCCAGTACCTGTATTAAAAATAAAATTAAATAAATAATTACCTCCTCCTACCCCCCCAAAATAATAAAAATTTTAAAAAATTAAAAAGCAGAGCTCACATAGCATTGGATGATATAATGTTATATGAAAAAGCCTAGCGAGATACACTTGGCGTTGAGTAAATGCTGGCTGCTGTCGCAAATGTTGGTATTTCGCCCCCTCCCCTGAATCTGTCTGATTCTCATCCTTGGGGTCTGATCTGTTTGCCCGAGAAATTGACCCACTGCTGTGGAAGGCTCTTCTGCTCGCAGGCGTGGCATTGTGGGGGATTAGTGCTCCGTAGGGGCAGTTGTCAATCAACGGCAGCTGATGGACGGCTGATGATGGATGGTGCACATTGTGCCCTGCTCTAACCAGAGTGTGTGCTCTACACTGAGGTTCCCAGTGGGCTTAAGCCCCAACTGCCTGTCGTGGTAACTTTCCTGAATGCCTGCTACTTCATTGTGCCTCCCTTTCTCTGGGTCTCTTCCTCACTGTCTCCTAAAGATATTTGCTAGACCCAGCACAAAAAATGTACGTATCCTTAAAGGCTTCTCTGCTTCTGGAGAGCCTTAACCAAGACCGTTTCTTTCTCCACTATGTATGCATACCATAATAAAAATAGTAACTTGCTTATAAAGGCATCTGGCCATGCTGCAACACCAGTGCCCTGGGGCTCTACACACAGCATGTGAGCACTGTGGCACAGCACACAGGAATCTGGGCTTTAGCACCACACGGATCTGGATTGAAATCCTGACTCTGCCATTTTGAACAAGTTATTTAATCTCTCTGAGCCTTAGTTTTCTCATTTAAAAATGAGGGGGGTGGGTATAGCTCAAATGGTAGAGCGCATGCTTAGCATGCACGAGGTCCTGGGTTTAATCCCCAGTACCTCCATTTAAAAAAAAAACAGATAATAAACAATTAAATAGACTTAATGACCTCCCCCCTCCAAAATCTTTTTTAATGGTTATGATAATTTCTAAGTTGTTGCAATGATTAATAAATAAATCAAAATAAGGATAATTGACCTATTCTATAGGATTATTACATATAAATGAGATGGAAGATGTGCCACCCTAATAGTGTGTCTGGAACACAAGAAGCCCTCAATAAAGTGTTTACTGTGGCTCCATTCTTGTCTAGCTAAACCCTGTTACAGCATGATTCCTCCACACCAATTTAAAACACCATTTGGAATTATTGCTGTGATTATGCATCCTTTAATCCTTTCTCTCTTCTTTCTGTCCACGTAAACTCATCTTTATATACACATCTAAGTCTGATTTCATAAGCTTATATTTTCCTGGATGGTTTTTCATATTACTGAAGTATTTTCTGACATCAAAGACATTCACCATGGGGCTTCCTTTTTTCTTTCAGTTTTATTGAAATATAATTGACATACAGCACTGTATAAGTTTAGGATATACAGTACCATAATGATCTGACTTACATGCATTCTGAAATGACTCTCACAATAAATTTAGTGATCATCCATCATCTCAAATAGATATGAAATCAAAGAAATAGAAAAAAGATTTTTTCCTTGTGATGGAAACACTAGGATTTATTCTGTTAACAACTTTCATATCTAACATACCACAGTGTTAATTATATCTGTCATGTTGTACCTTACATCCCTAATACTTACTTACCTTATAACTGGAAGTTTGTAACTTTTGATTGCCTTTACCAATTCCACCTACCCCGCCTCTGGTAACCACAAATCTTACCTCTCCCTATGAGTTTGTATGTTTTAGAAGTATAATTGACCTACAACACTTTGCTAGTTCCTGTTACACAACATACTGATTCAATATTTCTATACATTTCAAAATGATCTCTGTAATAAGGCTAGTTACAGTCTGTCCCCATACAAGATACTATACAGTTATTGACTGTATTCCCCATACTGTACATTTCATACCTGTGACTCATTTATTTTGCAATGGGAAGTTTGTACTTAATCTCCCTCACATATTTCCTCCCCTCACCTCTCTTCCCTCTGGCAACCACCTGTTCTCTGCATATGTAACTGTTTCTGTTTTGATATGTTTATTAATTTGTCTCAATTTTTAGATTCCTCTTATAAGTGAAATCATACAGTATATGTTTTTCTTTTACTGACTTATTTCACTTAGCATAATACCCTCTAAGTCCATCAAGTTTGTCACATGTGGCAAAATTTCATTTTTTATGTCTGAGTAATACTCCACACTGCATATTCCTTATCCATTCCTATTAATGGGCACTTAGGTTGTTTCCATATCTTGGCTCTTGTAAATAATTATGCTGCTATGAGCATTGGAGAACATGTATCTTTTTGAATTACTGTTTTTGTTTTCTTCAGATAAATAGCCAGGGTGGAATTGCTGGATCATATGCTAGTTCTATTTTTAATTTTTTGAGGAACCTTCATAATGTTTTCCATAGTGGCTGCACCAATTTACATTCCCACCACAAGGGTTCCCTTCTGTCCACATCCTCACCAACACTTCTTGTTTCTTGTCTTCTCTGTGACAGCCATTGTGACAGGTGTGAAGTGATATCCCACTGTGGTTTTGATTTGCATTTTCCTGACGATTAATGTCATTGAGCACCTTTTTATGTGCCTTTTGGCCATCTGTATGCCTTTTTTTAAGAAATAGCTATTGATATCTTCTGCCCGTTTTTTAATTTGGGTTTTTTTTTTTTGATGTTGAGTCGTATGAGTTCTTTGTATATTTTGAATATTAACCACTTCTCAGATATATCATTTGCAAGTATCTTCTCCCATTCAGTAGGTGTCCCTTTCATTTTGTTGACAGTTTCCTTCACTCTGCAAGATCTCTTTAGTTTGATGTAGTCGCATTTGTTTATTTTTTCTTTTGTTTCCCTTGCCTGAGGAGATTGGCCCAAAAAAACTATTACTAAGGCTGATGTCAAAAAGCTTGCTGCCAATATTTCCTTTTAGGAGACTTATGGTTTCAGGTCTTACATTTAATCCATTTTGAATTCATTTTTGTGTGTGATGTGAAAAAGTAGTCCAGTTTGACTCTTTTAAATGTAGCTGTCCAGTTTTCCCAACACTATTCATTGACGAGGATCTCTTTTCCCCATCGTATATTCTTGACCCCTTTGGCATAGATTAGTTGTCCACATAACTGTGGGTTCATTTCTGGGCTCTCTATTGTGTTCCATTGATCTATGTGTCTGTTTGTGTGCCAGCGCCATACTGTTTTGATTAGTATAGCTTTGAAATATAGTTTGAAATCAGGGAGCATAATACCCGCAGCTTTGCTCTTTTTTCTCAAGGTGGTTTTGGCTATTCAGGGTCTTTTGTGTTTCCATATAAATTTTAGAATTACTTGTTCTAGTTCTGTTAAAAAATATATGCCATTGGTTTTTTGGTTGGGATTGCATTGAATCTGAAGATTGCTTTGGGTAAAATGGTCATTTTAGCAATGTCAGTTCTTCCAGTCCATGAGCAAAATATGTCTTTCCATCTGTTTGCATTGTTTTTTATTTTCTTTAATCAGGATCTCATAGTTTTCTGCACACAGGTCTTTTACTTCCTTAGATGTATGCCTTGGATTTTATCCTTTTTGATGCAATTGCAAATGGGATTGTTTTCTTGATTTCTATTTCTGATAGCTTGTTGTTAGTCTTTAGAAGTGCAACAGATTTCTGTATATTAATTTTGTATCCTGCAACTTTACTGAATTCATTTATTAATTCTAATAGTTTTTTGGTTGTGTCTTTAGGACTTTCTCTATATAGTATCATGTCATCTGCCAACAATGAGTTTTACTTATTCCTCTCCAATTTGGATGCCTTTAATTTTTCTCTTGTGTGACTGCTGTGGCTAGGAGTTCCAATACTATATTGAATAAAAGTGGCAAGGGTGGGCATCTTTGTCTTGTTCCTGATCTTAGAAGAAATGCTTTCAGCTTTTCACTATTGAGTGTGACATTAGCTGTGGGCTTGTCATATATGGCCTTAATTCTGTACAGATATATTCCCTATACCCACTTTGCTGAGAGATTTTTCTCATAAATGGATGTTGATTTTTGTCAAAAGCTTTCTCTGCATCTATTAAGATGATCATATGATTTTTTTCTTTAGTTTGTTAATCTGATGTATCATATTGGTTGATTTGCAGATATGAAACCATCCTTGCATCCCTGGAATAAATCCCACTTGATCATGGTGTATGGTCCTCATAATGCGTTGTTAAATTCTGTTTGCTAATACTTTGTTGAGGAATTTTTGCATCCGTGTTCATCAGTGATATTGGCCTGTAATTTTCTTTTTTGTGTGATATCTGTGTCTAATTTGTTATCAATATAATGCTGGCATTGTAGAGTGAGTTGGGAAGTGTTCCTTTTTCTGCAGTTTTTTTTTTTTGGAATAGCTTGAGAAAGATAGATGTATACTCTTCTCTAAAGGTTTGGTAGAGTTCACCTGTGAAGACATCTGGTCCTGGACTTCTGTTTGTTGGGAGTTTTTAAATTACTGATTCAGTTTCATTACTTGTAGTTGATCTGTTCATATTTTTTTATTTCTTCCTAGTTCAGTCTTGGGAGATTGTATATTTCTAGGTCATTTGTCCATTTCTTCTAGGTTGTCCATTTCATTGGTGTTATAATTGTTCATAGTAATCTCTTGTGATATTTCGTATTTCTGTGGTGTCAGTTGTAATTTCTCTTCTTTCATTTCTAATTTGAACCCTCTCTAATTTTTCTTGGTGCATCTAGCTAAAGGTTTATCAATTTTTTTTTATCTTTTCAAAGACCAAATCCTATTTTCATTTATCTTTTCTGTCAGTTTTTATGTGTTTATTTCATTTATTTCTGCTCTAAGCTTTATTATTTCTTTTCTTCTACTAACTTTGGGTTTTGTTGCTTGGTTTTTTTTCTTATTCCTGTAGTTGTAATATTAGATTGTTTATTTGAGATTTTCTTGTTCCTGAGATAGGCTTGTATTACTGTAAATTTTCCCCTTAGAACTGTTTTTGCTGCATCCCATAGATCTTGGATTATTGTGTTTTCATTTTCATTTGTCTCCAGGTGTTTTTTGACTTCTGCAGTGATCCATTGTGTAGTAGCATATTGTATAGGCTCCAGGTGTTTATGTTTTTGCAGTTTTTTCTTGAAGTTGATTTTTAGTTTCATAGTTCTTTGGTCAGAAAAGATGCTTGATATGGTTTCAATTTTCTTAAATTTACTGAGACTTGTTTTTTGGCCTAGCATGTAATCTCTTGTGAAGAATGGTCCATGTGCACGTAAAAAGAATGCATATTCTGCTAATTTGAGATGGAATGTTCTATATATACATATTAATTGCATCTGATCTAATGTGTCATTTCAGGCCAATGTTTTCTTACTGATTTTCTGTCTGAATGATCTATCCATTGATGTAAGTTGGATGATAAAAGTCCTCTACTGTTAGTGTGTTACTGTCAGTTTTTTCTTTTATGTCTGTTAATAAACGTTTTATGTATTTAGGTGCTCCTATGTTGGATGCACATACATTTACAATTGTTATATCTTCTTCTTGCATTGATTCCTTGATCATTATGCAGTGTCCTTCTTTGTCTCTTGTTACAATCCCTTTAACATTTCTTGTAAAGCTGGTTTGGTGGTGCTGAACTCTTTTAGCTTCTGCTTGTCTGTGAAACTCTCTTTATTTCTCCATCAAATCTGAATGAAAACCTTGCCAGGTAGAGTACTTTTGGTTGTAGATTTTCCCCTTTTATCACGGTAAACATATAATGCCACTCCCTTCTAGCCTGAAGTTTCTGCTGGAAAGTCAGCTGTTTGCCTTATGGGAGTTCCCTTGTATGTAAATGTTGCTTTTTATTTGCTGCTTTTAACATTCGCTCCTTATCTCTGTTATTTGCCATTTTAATTGCAGTGTGTCCTGGGATGGTCCTCTTTGGGTTGGTCCTGTTTGGGACTCTATTCTTCCTGAAACTGGACTTCTGTTTCTGTTTGTGGTTAGGGAAATTTTCAGCTGTTACGACTTCAAATATGTTTTCTGCCTTTTATTCTCTTCTCCTTCTGGGACCCTTATAATTCAAATGTTAGTGTCCTTGATGTTGTCCCAGATGTTTCTTAAACTGTCCTCATTTCTTTTTATTCTTTTTCCTTTTTTCTGCTCTGCTTCAGTGATTTTCACTACTCTTGTCTTCTAGCTCACTGATCCATTCCTCTGTATCATTTAATCTGCTATTGATTCCTTCTAGAGTATTTTTTATTTCAGTTATGATATCCTTCATCTGTTTGGTTCTTCTTTATATTTTCTCACTCTTTGTTATAAATTTCTAACTTCTCACTCTGTCCATCTAATCTTCTCCTGAGTTCTTTAAACACCTTTACAATAATTACCTTGAACTCTTTATCAGGTAGATTGCTTCTCTCTACTTAGTTCTTCTGGTGTTTTATCTTGTTCCTTCATTTGGAGCATGTTATTCTTTTGCCTTATTTTGCCTGATCTGCTGGGTTTTTGTTTTTTTTTTTTTTTCCTATGTGGTGGATTGATTAGTTTTCCTGACCTTAGAGAAGTGCCCTCTTGCAGAACATGTCCTGTGCATCCCAGAAGCACACTGCCCTCTGGCCATGAGAGCTGTATGCTCTTGGGGTGCCCTGTGTGGGTCCTTCTCTTCTTGGAGGCTGACTGCTGTGGGTGATCCAGTAGGTGTGGCTGGCCCCTGGTTAGGTTGGTTGCAAGGCTCTGCCTTGTGTGGAGGCTGTTGGCCGTGGTAGGTGGGACCATGTCCTGGAGCTGCTGCAGGCTCAAGGGGTCTTAAGACAGCCAACCTGCTGATGCGTGGGACTGTGTCCCAACCAGGCTAGCTGCTTGCTCTGAGGTGTCTCAGTACTAGTGCTGACAGACTGGTGGTTGGGGCCAGTTCCCAACACTAACAAGCGAGAGGGAGGATTCCAAAATGGTACTTTGCCAGCACCAATGTCCACATGGTAGAATAAGTTCCCCAAAATGCTGCCACCAATGTCCGTGTCCTCAGGGTGAGCTCCATTGCCTCTTATCTCTCTGGGATGCTCTCCAAGGTGAGCAGGTAGGTCTGACCTAGGCTTCTTTCAAATTACTGCTTCTCCCCTGGGCACCACAGCATGTGAGATTTTCTGTGTGCCCTTTAAGAATGCAATTTCTCTTTCTCTCAGCCTTAAAGTAAGCCATGCTGGCCTTCAAAGCCAGGTGTTCTGGGGGCTCATCTCCCCGAGGCAGGACCCCCAGGCTGGGGAGCCCTCTCTCCCTGGGGGAACCTCTGTAGTTGTAATTACCCACTCATTTGTAGGTTTCCCACTGTGGGTCTAAGTCTTGACTATATACCCTGTCTCCACCCTTCCTACCCATCTCACTGGTTGCTTCTTTATACCTTTAGTCTTAGAAGATCTTTTCTGGCAGCTCTTCTGGTCTTTCTCATCACAGTTGCTCTGTAAATATTTGTAATTTGGGTGTGCCCATGTGAGGAAGTGACCCTGCTCTGCCATTTGGCCACACCCTCCTATAGGCTTTCCTTAAGTAACATGCTTCTATTCCTTTCATTTAAGCTAAAATACCTGTTATTTTACCAAATTCTAATATAAACTTCTCAGGAACACATCTGTTGTGCAAAGCAGGTCACACCTGTATAAACTGTGAATGCACACATACGCACAATAAAAGTTAGTATATTATTGGCAGAAACCCAAAGAGTAAAATAACAAGAAACTCCTGCTTAGAGTTAAAAATATATAATTGAGCAAAATACTGGGCCCAGGGTAAGTATGCAATGAAAAATACATGGATTGAATTATCATGCTTAATTATAGACTCTTCTGGGAGTGGTCATTAAGAGTCATTCTGTCTTTGAAATTGATATTTATTTCACAAATCTATTCTATTTTATTCATCTAATCTATTTTGGCAATGACAGGATTATTTTATGATTATCTTTTGCTTTTATCAGATGGCAGTGTGTTCCACATGTTTAGATTCTACTTTATTTTGTGTATGTTTTTTCCTTCGAAATGTTACTTAGGTAGAAGAAAATTGAGCAGAAGCAGACAGACTGTTCTAGGACATCCCTTCCTTTAGAGAAGAGTTTCTCTGGATTAAAAAAAGATTGGCTTCCAAATTGGTTAAATTGCTTCTTCTGTACAGTCCAGTGACATGTTGTCTTGTTACAGTAGAACATGTGCTCTCCTTGCAGACAAGCTGTTCTGTGAAAAAGTTTTATTTAGCCCACAGAGCCAATCCCCGGGTTTGTGGGCGTTACCTCCTTTCCGTGTTACCAGGTTTTCTCACCATTATTGCTTCTGTTCCATCAGCTGTAACACAGTTTAGTAGCAACCCTTCTTAAAAAAACAAGATGTTTCTGAAAGTAGACAGAACAGTTGGCCAGACAGAAAAGAGAGATCAACAGAAGCAGTTCTGTTGTTTGTCTGTGTTTTGCTCCCCGAATCACTTCTGAGACAGTTTCACACAAATGTAAGTGAGCAGGAATTGAGTGAGAATGTAATCTAATATAACCTGTGTATCCTATCGCAAACTTTTATCTTCTTTTATTAAGGAAATCGAATTAAATGCAAACTGATATGATTTGGGGAAATCTTTAATTTTTCACTTTCGTTCCAGTTAATGAACATATCGGCTAGGTTTGTTTGCTTTTAATTTTTTTATGAGAAAACTTTGGTTTCTGTAAGTAAATGAACACTTCAAGATCAGTAGATGGGTTTGTTTTTTTATGACCTGATTGTATAACTAATCCAACTCAGAGGGAGCAGTGGCTTTATTGTGTGTGGTGGTGATGGTTTCATTCCTCTAGGCATCAACTAAAACAAAAATTAGGTCATGCAATATTTACTCTCTGGGCAAAATGACATTTTTCAGCTGCTCAGACTTCCCAATAATTAGCAGGAATGATCAACCTGGAACAAAGAGACAATTCTCTCTAGTCACTTCTTTTCTGAGCAGAAATATGACATCCCTTTCAGAGCACTACTTGGAAGACACATGAGAACTGCCCATCCACCAGCTACTCAACTTCTCGTGGTTGACCACACTTGACAAGGCACGGATCAAATGCTTATAAGAGCACTGCTCTAGAGAAGTCAACATCCTGCGTACAATGATGTGTTCAGCTGTCATCTTTGCTCCCTGATTTTACCTGTCTTGATTCTCTTCCTACAGTGCATATAAATACGCCAGTAGTATTTTTTTAAATGCACATTCAGTTCGCTTTTGTAATCTCTTTAATTAATCTGAGATAAGTTGCCTTTATTTTATTTCTAAATCTTCTTCCATACAGGATTAAACCAGGTTTTACCAAATCATGCTTTCTCGCCTCCTCCTTTCCCTCACTTAAAACTCTAGTGCAGAGCTCTTTAATCTGGGCCCTTAGACCAGCTGAAAATGTGCCTGAAATCGTGTGTGTGTGTGTGTCCATGTGTGCTTTGTCCTGGGAAAAGGAGCATGTCTTTCTTCAGATTCACAAATGGGTGTGGAAGTCCCCAGTTTTAAGAACTGCCATCCCCTGGATTTTCTCCCTTCTGTTTCTCTTAGATGAGAATTTCTCTTAGTTTCTTAGTTTCTCTCAGTTCTGTCACACGCCAGCCCTGGGTTCTACTGAATACGCTTGGTCGCCACCTTCCTTTTCCATTATAATTCACTCCCGATCTCGTATTTTCCCTCACTCTCTGAATTTTATGCTTTTCTTTGTTCCAATTTAAGCAACATAAGAAAGTGAGAGAGAAGAGATATCAGCCACTGAACCTCTGCTGTAACAGAGTTGGCATTTTCTTCACGTGACGTCTCATTTAATCCCACTGCAACCATACCAGTTAGAGAGTATCCCTATTTTGATGAGAAAAGGGAAGAGGAAATTAGTCGTTCCCACAGCCTGCAATGGAAGAGTCCAGATTGAAATCTGTGTTTGAATGTGGAGTTTAGCCCTTCACAAAGCCTTTGCAGACGGAATAAATGGGCATAGCTTACTAGTGGCATCATCTTTCCTAGCATGTAACTTTCACACTATTACGATTCTCTATCATCGAAAAATCCATTCACTACACTTTGTTCATAAATCTAGTACAAATTTATAAATGCACATGTAGTGCTGTGTTGCACCAGTATTGCCATGTTATCTCATACTACCGCAGAGAGCAGGAACCATTTACACGTTCATTAATTCATTCATTTTTTAAGATAGCATTTATTAAACCCTACTATTGTTAGGGGCTTTGTTAAGTTCCGGAATAGTGCTTCTGATTTCTCTCTTAGCATTAGATTCTACCGGGGAACTTTTTAAAAATACCAGTACCTGAGCTCAGAACCAGAAGTTCTGATTCAGTACTGGAGGTGGCCCTGGGGCAGTGTATTTTTTAAAAAGCTTTCCCAGCTGCCACCAGCATTGAGGACCCCTTGTTCTAGAGCAGTGACTTTTCAAAGCGCGGTGCCCTGAATCTGCAGTGTGAGCATCCCGTGGGAACCTCTCGTAAAGGCGGGTTCTCAGCCCTTCCCCCTCAGCCCTCCTGTGCACTTTACCAGAAACTCCAGGGATCGGACCTGGCTGTCTCTAACGAGGCCTCTGGGTGTTTCGGAGGCGAGCTAATGGTTGAGAAACACTTCTCTAGAGACAGGATAAATAAGGCACAGGACTTGCCACTCAGCCTTTCTTCTTGACCTCAAGGAACCCGGTCGTTTCAAATTTGCATTTTAATCTTCTAGCGCAGTTTCATAATCTGTAACTTTATTTAATAATGACAGCACTTTTACTACTTAAAAAAGGTAATTACTTTCCCTCTTCTTGGACAGCCATTAAGTAAAGTGTTAATAAGAAAGTAGTGGTCAAGCTGGGAAAGGTATAGCTTAGCATGCACAGAGCCCTGGGTTCAAAACTCCCTTTAAAAGTAAATAATTGCCAAATTACCCCCCAGATAACTTATTCAGCAAGAAAATAGTGGTCAGTGAACAACATTCCTTAGCAAAAGTCTTATGGTCATAGGTTTTGTTACACACACACAGAATTTTTAAATACAAAATTTTAGAGGGAAAAGATTTCCAATAAACGATTTTAAAGTGGCCTTTGGGTTGTGTTTCCATCCTATTACAATATTATACTTGTTATTTCCCCTCTTTATTGGCATAGTTTTTATAGCTTTATGACAGTATAATTGACATACAATAAAATGCATGAATTTAAAACATTTGATTTGATACGTTCTGACACACACATACACCAGGATGATGAAGCAGTCGCAGGGGGGCATCCAGTTCTGTTACAGGTGCCTCTTAGTTGTGCTTCCCCCCCACCAGACAGCAGAATAAGGCTGCAGAGAAAACTTCCTGAGGAAACCGTGAGTGAACACCTATGAAGCAGCTGATACCAGTGCAAGTGAATAAAACAGGGAAAGTTTGTACCGAACAGAAATAAAGCCCATCTCACCTGTCTGAAGTCTAGATTCTTGTCTTGGTTGCTGTTTGTCATTGTGTAGAGTTGAAAATACCTGCCAATCCCTTTGTTTCTTAAAATTCCAATTGAGAAATGAGCTTAGTGGCTACTGAATTAGACCACAGAATTTCCTGAGAGGAGAAATCCCGGTTTCTGGCTCTGCAGGTAGTTTCTGGCTTAAGGGTAACCTGTTCAGCTTTGACTACCAGTCTGGTCTTGAATGCGTATTTCTCTGCTGCGCGTATGATAAAAAAACAGTTGCATGAAAGTGATGCTTTTGCTTTTAGAGCCATGGGATCTAGTTCCTTGCCTTCGATTTCCTTTTAACTTTCTTTTTTCTCCTGAGCAACGTTGTGCATCCTTATATGTTCACTCATCATTACGTCCCTTTTTTAAAGGGGGGCTTATGTGCTCATTCTTCCATTGCAGGTTGGCTCCATGAGTTGGGAAAGAGACTGGAATCTCCGTACTATGGCAACAATACCTTGGGGGGCCCGTCGATCCGAAGCGCCTACATCGCCGCTCTGTACTTCACGCTCAGCAGCCTGACCAGCGTTGGGTTTGGGAATGTCTCCGCTAACACAGATGCAGAGAAGATCTTCTCCATCTGCACCATGCTGATTGGGGGTAAGGAGTCTTCTTCCTGTAGACCAAGAGAAGGAGCAAATGTCTGCCAGACCCTTGGTTTTCTGTTTCTCTTCGTCTTAAAACTCAATTCGGGTAGACCGGTCTACATTGGAAGCGTCTAAAAGTGCTAATGAGGAGATCCGTGCCCAACATTCTAATATCCATGTAGATTAGCAGCGAGCGTCTATGACGGCAGAGAATTCCACATTCTGACGGATGAGGAAATAACTGTTTACCTGATGGTCGATTTTGAAAGGGCGGGCACTTTGTTTTCCTAACATGCTATTTACCTTTAGTGTTGGTGAGTTACGAGAGTCTGAATCTCAAGTATCCATTTGAAATGCCATTTTATAGCTCCAAACAGGTCAAGGTTATCAAATCTTATTAATACTAATATAGAAAATCAATTAAGGGTGTTTGATAGATAACTTAAAGACAAAAACAAACACCAGTACAATAATGGTAAACATTTAACCTTTATTAATAGCTTTTATGTTCCCATTCTCTGTGCTGAGTGCTTCAGTACAACACCTTAAGCAATTCTGAAGGCAAATCCGTGGGGAACCATTTATTATCCCATTTAACAAACAGACAAGTGATTATATATTATCTCTGAGCTTCATACCCACCTTCTGTCCTCTGCTTTGTAATGCTGAGTGTGGACTCTGCAAATCTCCTCCTTCTTTGCCCACTGACATCAGTTACTTCTACCAATAGGGGCACCAGAGGGAGGCTGGAACTTAAGGCCCCTGACCTGTGCACTGTGTGGTCAGTGGCAGCCACCGCAGACAGCTGTAGGTGGTTCCTGACTTCAGCCCCTTCGGTTACCTTCAGAACCAGCCTCGCTGGGCCTCCTCAGAGATCCCTGCCTCTGTCGGGAGGGCCCCCACATCCAAAGTCAGAGCTCTGGCCCTTGTAACTCCTCACATCTTCTCCCCTGGGCTCGGGGGTTCCGATAACCCCACGTCTTCCCTCTGTTCATCCAGCTCCAAGGGCAGAAGCTCCTTCCTGTGGTCATTATAGTCGTCTCACCTCTTTTTGATCCTTCATCCCTCCAAGGCCAAGGCAAGCTCCCCCTGCTGAAGTATTTAATTTCTCTTCTCTGAACCTCCTAACCGATACAGGATTGGTGCTATTATTACCCACATTTTTCAGATGACAGATCTAAAGCTGGGGAAAAGAGAGTGACATTCTCAATGCCGTACAACCAGTAAGTAAAGAGGCAAGGTTTGAACCCAGGTGAAATGGAGAGATGCGTATCTACTCAGATCAAGCAAATTTTCTTAAGACACAGTTCTATTAGTATTTTCTGCCCCACCGTCTTCCCTCAAAAGCTTGTTTTATCATGTTCTCTTAGTGGCCTCCGTCCCAGACATCTCTTTGAGTTTTGACCCTTATTGTAGAGGATGGTTTCCACCAGCTTCCTTGCAGAGATGTGAAATGAACATGTGGGTCTTCGAGCCATGAGTCACCCAGCCTACCATGAAACCAGGGCAGCATAAAGTGAAATTTTCCCTCAAGGAGTTGACAATCAGTTTGGAAGAGAGAGGCTGAAATATGTGGAGAGAGTTTTAACAACACCAGGCAGTCAATGCTAAGTGTCAGATCAGTTAGGGAGTTCAGAAGCAGTGAGAAATGGGGCCAGGGATTGGGAGAATTTCTTGGAAAGGCAGTGCTTGTGGCAGAGTTGCTGGAGTCACTATGCTGGGACTGCAGCAGTTGGAACAGGCTCTTGGCTGATATAGTGTAGTAACAGCCCAGGGAGCAGAGGCCAGGAATTCTCATTTTCAGAAGAGCTGCTATGTGCCAGACACGCTGGTGGCTACTTAATACCCAGTATTATGGCTTATACAATTGCGGCTCTCCTTGCTGGTCCATCTTTCAGCCTAGCAGAATGACAAGCATGTTGCAAACAGACTACCTATTTAATAATATTAATTTGCCCATGTTTCTTCTACTTACGATGGAAACTTTGGGAAATGCTCAATGCTTAACCTCCTAATTTGATGTTTAAAGAAGAGTTTCAATAATTGAGCTTATCTCCCATTAATTCACTGACTAGAATGTAAGTCGTCCTGAATCAGAAATTGTTAAGGGATAAATTATTCCCTGCTTTTCACTGTAAGTAGAAGCTATGCTGGTCCACAAAGCCAAATGATATGGGAAATAATCAGATAATGCCACTTTGTCACTTGTTAAATGTTGCAAATTGTGCTGGTGCAAAACCAGTGCTCATTTGTTAATGGCTTTAAAACACGTAGGTGACTGGAGCAACACTTAGGAAACCACTGGTTTTGATCGGCAGATGGCATCTTAAGTAACTCGAATTTATTAATTAAAGCTTCCCAAATTTGTGTCTGTAGGAAGTAACTCTGTATTATTGTGACAGTTACCCTAGGCTAAGAGAAATGACACCTCGGTTTTAGTATTTCCTAATTGACTAATTACTTGTGTAATGTTGAGAACTAGTCATAAGAGCTCACAGTATTGAACACTTTGTTCATTTAATTCTCATAACACTATGAAATAGAGGTTTTTTAATTGAACTATAGTTGATTTACAATGTGTTCATTTCTGGTGTACAACATAGTGATTCGGTTATGTGTGTGTGTGTGTGTGTATATATATATATATTCCTTTCCATATTCTTTTTCATTATAGGCTATTACAAGATATTGAATATAGTTCCCTGGACTCTATAATAGGACCTTGTTGTTTATCTATTATATATATTAGTGGTTTGTATCTGCAAGTCTTGAACTCCCAATTTATCCCTCCAAAAAAAAAAAAGAAAAAGAAATAGAAGTTAGTAACACCCCAATTTAGATGTTAGGCAGCAGAGGTTTAGTGAGATTAAATGCTAGGATTCACTAAGACCCAGCAAACTTTTTGTAAAATATCCATTTCAGTATGTATGGTGAATTGATTTTATTCACTTAATTTCTGTAAATATACACAAATAATTTATTTTAAAACTTTTTCAAGTATGTGTTACCATGGACTCAACTCTAAGGTATCTTATTAGGAATCCCCACACAAGGCTGATGAAATTGCTCATGACTAAGATGCAGTATTTACTACAAGAGCAGGCAGGAGTAGTGTTAAACGTTGCAGGTGAGTGTCAAAATCCCAGATAATGATCTCGGGCAGAGGCACTCACAGGCTGAGTGAGGAGGAGGGATGTAGGGGAAGCTTCCATCTGAGCACCTGTAGTTAAAGAGTGTGTAAACCACTGATTTATGGGAAGAGTATTTGAAACTATCAAACAGAGATTGAGCAAGATAATGAAAAAAAAATCATACCTAGACAAATCTATGTGAGCTTTGAGAACACCCAAAACAAAGAAACAACCTTAAAAAGCTTCAAACAACTATTAGAATTAATAAATAAATTTAGTAAAGCTGAAGGATAGAAGGTCAGTATGCAAAAATTTAATTGTATTTCTGTATGCTAGTAACAATTAGACAAAGAAATAAAAGAAAGTTATAAAAACATCAAATACATAGAATTAAATGTTTAAAAATGTGCAGTACTATTACACAGAATACTATAAAACATTAGAAAATTTACAAATGGTTTAAAATAATGAAAAGATATACAATGGTGATGATGTTAAGTAAGACTCAATATTGTAAATATTCCAGTTTTATTCAAAGTAACCTAAGGAGTCAATGCAATTTCAATTAAAGAAAAAAGCCAAAATGTGTGTTTGTGTATATGTATGGCCTGTTTGAAAATTGACAAGCTGTTCTGAAAATTATAGGACCTGCAAAACTAAAACTGGTACAAAGCAATTATAAAGAGGAACAAAATTGGAAGATTTATGCTGCAGATATCCTGATGTGTAATAAAGTTACAGTAATTAGGAAAGTGTGGTCCTGGTTCAGGAATAGATAAATAAGCCAATAGAATAGAAGAGAGTGCCAAAACCTGCCCATCTACATTTGGTCACTGTATTTATGATGCTGGTGGCACTGTAGTGCAAGCGGGGAATGACAATACTTCCAATAAATGTTGTTGGGT
The DNA here is from genome assembly GCF_048564905.1 of Vicugna pacos. NCBI lineage: Eukaryota > Metazoa > Chordata > Mammalia > Artiodactyla > Camelidae > Vicugna > Vicugna pacos. The sequence continues at coordinate 7,097,411 of NC_132987.1, forward strand.
CACATAGATATCTACATGTTGAAAAACAACCTTGACCCCTCTTGAAACTAATTCCAGATGGATTTTGATCTAACTGTGAAAGGGAAAACAATAAATCTTCAGAAAGGTAATATAAGAGAGTATTTTCTTGACCTCGGATTTGGCGAAGGTTTCTTAAACATGACACAAAAAGCTCTATCCATGAGGAAAGACTGATAAATTGAACTGCAGAACTTCTAATTATCAAGGGCATTATTAAACATGTGAAGAGGCAAGCCACAGGTAGAAGATGTTTGATACATTTGTCTGACGAAAGCCTTTTCTCTGTTCTATGTAAAGAACTCTTACAAATAAATAAAAGCAAGACAACTAAAAAATGCATTAAAAACTTTAAAAAAGCACTTCAAAAATAGATCTCCATACCTGAATAGACAATAAGTATACAAAAAAGTGCTGAACGTCATTCATCTATGATATGCAAATGAAGGTCAAAATTAGATAGCATTTGCATTTACCAGAATGGTATACTTAAAAACACTGACAACCCTAAGTGTTTGAGAGGATGTAGAACATCTTGGCTTCTCCTGTACGGTTGATGTAAGTGTCAGTTGGTACAAGAGTTTGTCAGTATTTACCAAATCTGAACTTATCTGTACCCTGACTCAACAATTCCATTTGTGAGTGTACTACCCGATAAAAAAAATGCATGTGTATACACATCAAAAGACATACATATAGGAGCATTACTGTAAAAACTTCGAACTGCAAATGCCCATTAATAGGAGCATAAATAAGTAAATTGTGAAATAATTATTCAATAGAGTACAGTAATGAGAATGAATGAACTGTTATGTCATGTGACCACATGGTTAAGTCTTACGACCTCAATGGTGGGCAGAGAGGACAGACACAAATAAGTACATTATTGTACGATTTTGTTTAAAGAAAGTTCAAAAGTAGGCAAAGCTTATTGACTGCAATATAATTCATAACTGTGGTTACCTTTGGTGAAGGTGCTGGTTAGTGTCTGTGAGGGGGACACCAAGGAGGCCCTGGGGTGCTGATAACATTCCTGTTTATTCATCTGGGGGTGATTCTATAGGCCTGTCCGCTGTGAGAAATCTCAATGAACTACACATTTAGTATTTGTGTCATTTCTCTCAATGTGTGCCTTTGGTATTAATTTTAGCTTGCAAAATTAAAATTGATGAGCTAAAAATAATACTGTAACTATCAATGGGATGGTTAGTGGAATGAGAAAGTGGGTAGCAGTGAGCTGAGTTCTCACCTTTCATGCCAAGTTGTTTTTTAGGTTTTGTCTTAATCTGATAAGTCAAGCAACCGAAGTGAAATTATATGATCAAAAATATCGGTGATGATCACAAAAAGATGTAAAGGAAATAATTCTGAAAGGTTGCCTTTGGAGAGTGGGATGGGAATGATGGGACAGGTTTGATGGGACTGAACTGTTCATCAAAAATTTTCTGAGCTACTTGCTTATGATTGTAAAACTGTTTTAAAGAAAGCATCAAACTGCCAGAGGTTCATTTCAGTTCCATAAATATTTATGGTGCACTAAAATTATGCCAGGCACCGTGCTAGGTGCTGGGGAAACAAAGAGACTCAGATATGATGTTTCCTTCGAGGAGTTCACAGTTTAGCCGTGGAAATAGGTACTTAGGCAGGTGATGTCCCTTCTTTTCCCATTTCAACTTCTATGATAATGCACACTTCGAAAAGACTGGGAAAGCCACATAAAAAAATAAAATTATGTATAATTCCATCACCAAAAGATAGTCTTTTCAGTCTTTTTATACATGAGGACTCATCACTGAGGACATGTCCAGTTTAAATGAGTCATGACTGTCATGGAAAAGATAGAGTGAAATTCTCAACACCCAAGGCTTCCCTTGGGTCCTTTTAATCCTATATACACTATCCTGACATGATTTTATTGGACCCATATGGGCTACGGTGCTCACAAATTCACTGTTTTTAAGATGTCTCTACACCCCATTTCAATTCATCATTTAGGAAATTGTTCTCACTCTCTGTTTTCTCTGCCACCCACAACCCAGTGTATTTGTAGCAAGGACTGGAAAACTCCAGGGCAATAAGTAGGTGAGAGAGAGGAGCAGGGCAGCTGGGATTACCCAAAGCCGGAGCTGTGGTCTCTTTACAGCAGGAGAGCACGGTCCCTCTGCAGCTTCTGAAGGCGCTGCAAAGTAATCAGCTAAAGAAATCAGGAATGATGTTACACCCCAGGACAGCAAGGCTGCCCAAAATCCAGAGTGGTGGGGAGGGAGGGAGAGCGGGGCAGGGAAAGCGGGAGGGAAAAGGGGGAAGGAGACGGGAAAGACAAAGCAAAAAGAGAAAACCAGGCAGCCTCCAAGAGTGCACTTCCATTTGAGGTCTGTTTACTTTCCTCCCGGATCTCGATTGTTGGGTTTCCTCCAAAGACCTGATACTAAGATGGTGTTCTACAAAACGCATTGTCTACAAGACTCCTCCAGAAAGAAAAAGAGCCTCCCACACACTCGGTGGCAGGCCTAGTGTGCTACTTGAGGAATTATATATATCAAATTTGCGAGGAGTAAAAGGAAAAGTGAATGATAACTTCCAGACTGACCTGGATATAAAAGTTCTTGAGTCAAACTTCCATAGCAGATGGAATGATTTGGCCTGACAGTTACACACACTCTTTGCCAGTGTGAAAGTGATAACCAGTGACAGAGAGGCAATGATAACTTTGGAAATCGAAAAACTAGGAGACTAGGGTTTTAGTTTTTAACTACTTAAATTGAAAGTGTTTTCCTATGCTGAAAATTTGAGACTCTGAGATTACGGTGCCTCAGACATAGACGAGTGCTTTCCCACAACATTTACAAATGCTGCCGTTAATGCAGCAGTTCATTTTATTGATCATGTACAATTAGGATGCTAAATGGTCTGAACATGCCACTTCTCCTACCTGAAGTGCTTTACACACATTATAATTAAACAAAGCAAAGTTAAAATCATACACATAATTAAGGAAAGCCGTGTTAAAATAAATGAAATAAAATTGTTCTCGGTACTCAGTTTAATCTCCATAAAAGACTGTTACTGCATACTTTTCCAGGTGGTGGGGCTCCTGAACACGAAGCACATAAGCATATTAATGGAGCCTGAAATCGATGTTTAATTCCTTTCACTTGGAACAGAATCAGTTCTTTTCTTTGCTGAGTGTTCATCATAAGTAGAAATCTCCTTCCAAGTAAAATATTTAAACAACAGAACCCTTGTGCTTCTAACACCATACAGAATAATGAGCCTCTCTTTAGAATCTACTAATAACCGTGCAACATGAAGTTGTTTAGCAATGTATGTTTTTCCTAGGATATTTTTAACTCTTTGGAAGACATTTCATTTTTGACCATTTAAGAAGAATATGTGCATGCATGTAGCAGACACTTATTGAATAATTCTTGAATTTCTTTCATCAAGAAGTTATTTCCATTTCTTATAATAAGCTATAATGGAAAAGAATCTGAAAATATATGTGGATCTGAATCTCTTGGCTGCACACCTGAAACTAACATTGTAAATCAACTACACGTCAATAAAGAAATAAAAAATAAAACAGTATCACTACAGTAACTCAGCTATTATAGGTAAAAATCGTGCAATTAAATAAAAAAGAAGTTATCTCCACAAAGAATTACTCTTAGTTATTTAAGAGGTTGCTGGAAAACCTTAAATCTGGGTTTTACCCCCAAATTTTACACCTCGGAGCATCCTGAAAATTTATAACACTTTTTACTTTCATGGGAAAAACTAACATATTATATATGTTATATATATAATATGAACTCTTTAAATCCTGAAATAACCCTTTGAGTAAAGTACTATTGTGTCCATTTGCATACAAGGAAATTGATAATTCCTTGCAAGAGAATTACTTATCTTGCCTGGTTTACAACAATTAGGAAGGGGTAAAGCCAAGATTTAAATCCAGTGATGTCCGATTCTGAAGTCCATGTTTCCCCTGCAACATTATATTGCCTCCTGGATATAGACCCTAAGTTTAACCCTATTCTGTTAACCTAGCCAAAATATTGAGACCTTCCTTGTTAATATGGGATGACTTTATTGGCATAGTGACCATATTTCCATAGAGAAAGGGTGATGTATAACCTGATGAAGAATTTTAATCCCAGTGTTAGATTAGGTTGAGATTAGTATAACAAAGATTAATAATTTCTAGTAAATGTCGGGAAAAAAGAATTCGAATTGGGGCTATTTTGAAATATTCAGGATGTAATAAACTGACACATCTGCACTAATTTATCTGATGCTAAGAAGCTTTTAACATAGTTCTTTGGACATTGAGGTTTTGATACAGGGAACTTCAGATAGATCTTAATAGACAAACTACTAAATTTTTAGTCTTTTTTTTTTTTTTAACCAAAAACTGCAGAAACCAGTGATTTCACCCAACCCCCGTGCTCCCGACCTCCTTGTCAATCCCATCCCAAGATGGGGATCAGGGCTGAAACCTGAACATCACAGAGAGTTGGTCTGCCTGTCCATGTGGACACACTTGGCTCTCCCTCCCAGTCTCACAGACCCAGGTGGGTCCAAGCCCTTCTCGCGCTATCTGCTGGCGTCCTCCAGGCCATCCCTGTCCCGTTTGACTAAAGACTACTGTTCAGTGCACAATCCTCACGTCTTTTCTGACTTCATATCCCTAAGCAGCATGCTCTGCCAATTTAGGATATGCAGACTGTACATTTATACTCAAGGAGGGAGCGCCTCCATCCTGGTTCTCTCCCATTGTGTGCTGTTTTCTCTAGCCTTGATGCACGCCCTGGTGTTTGGGAACGTGACGGCGATCATACAGAGGATGTATTCCAGGTGGTCCCTGTATCACACTAGAACGAAGGACCTGAAGGACTTCATACGCGTCCACCACCTTCCCCAGCAGCTCAAGCAGAGGATGCTTGAATATTTCCAGACAACCTGGTCAGTCAACAATGGAATAGATTCAAATGAGGTAATGTTCATTTCTCACGTTGACATTTTCAGGCAGAAAGCACATATTCTAAGGTAAAAGTAAGGTGCTGTAATGCAGGTCTTGAAAGTGAAGTACACCTACACCAACCAACTTCTTTACTTCATTATTTTTAATCCCTCATGACCCCAACACATCTTTCATCTCCTCTAGCTTACGTGTTCATGGTGCTACTTTTGATTGGCCCGTGTTTTACATTAACTTGGTACTTTGGTCAGTTAGGCAGACTTATTTTCATTCTCATTGACCTTTGAGGGAACCAATTCTTATGACAGCTGAATGGTGTAATCATGAAATATTAGATTAATCAAGTTAATGTTTGCCTTTAAAACCAACAAAACATATATATGTTTCTCAGCACATGTGTTATCTTTGGACTTCCAGAAACACTCCATATCATCACTGTAGAAAAAGTGTCCTATAACCATTCCACCAACTCCCAGTGAAACCAGTAATCAATATTTTTAAAGTGATTATTTGTTTTTTCCTCTCTTCAGATGATCATGACACCAGAGGAAACACTAGAGGGTCCAATTTCCATATCTTCTATCTTTGTGAGAAGCAAGTCACAAGGAATGATATGTTTCATTCTAGAGTCTTTTATTAATTTATTCTATTTCTCCAGACTTATTAACAGCTGGTTATCCAATAGCACACAACTGGGGTCACAGTCACTGAAAAATCTCTCCAGGATTATTCATACATATATTTGCACGTCTGGACTCTGGTTGGTCCCATAGTGGGGAAGAGCCCCTGTTGTCTTACAGTAAATCAGTCACACAGGACTCACTCCAACTTGGTTCCCTCTTTTATCTTCCTTGACAGCTTTTGAAAGACTTTCCAGATGAGCTCCGTTCTGACATCACTATGCACCTGAACAAGGAAATCTTGCAGTTGTCCCTTTTTGAGTGTGCCAGCCGGGGCTGCCTCAGGTCTCTGTCCCTACACATCAAAACCTCCTTCTGTGCCCCGGGGGAGTATCTGCTGCGTCAGGGAGACGCTCTGCAGGCCATCTACTTCGTGTGCTCAGGCTCCATGGAAGTGCTTAAAGACAGCATGGTGCTGGCGATTCTTGGTAGGTCTGTGTTGAAAAGCCTCGTGAGATTTCACTTTGGAGCATAAATTAAGGAAATAAAATGGGGGACAAATGCAATCGAGAGAAGGAAACTTATGCATGAATATGTGGACTCAGGATTCTAATTCATATGGGTTTATTTTGTCAATTTTTTTTAATTTGGGGGAGATAATTAGGTTTTTTAAAATTTATTTTTATTTTAATGGAGGTACTGGGGATTGAATGCAGGACATCATGCCTGCTAAACATGTGTCTACCACTGAGCTATGCCCTGCCATTATTATTTTTTTTAATTCTTATTTTTTATTGACGAGTAGCCAGTTTACAATGTTAGTTTCAGGTGTACAGCAAAGAGATTCAGTTATACATTTGCATATACATACATATATATTTTGTTTCTTTTCCATTATGGTTCATTATAAGAAATTGAATATAGTTTCCTGTGCTATACAGCAGGTCCTTGTTGTCTATCTGTTTTATATATAGTAATATATATGTATCTATTAATCCCAAAACTATCATTATTATTAATTGTTATGCTATGTTTTGAGTTTACACTGTGCTGTTAAAAAGCCAGCAGTATAAATATTATCACCATTTTACAAGTGAATAAATAGTATCTTAGTTAACTCACTTTGTCCCAAATAATAAAGCAAGAGCATGAACACAGTTCTTTCTGATTCCTGAGGCAGATTATGAATTAAGATGTAGACAGCCTCTGGGTGAAGCAGCTGATCTGTCTTCAGAGGGCATTTCTGCATTTTTGTGGAGAATCAATTCGGAGAAGAACATTGAAAATTAAGTTTTACCTGTGCTAGAAATGGCACAAAAAATGATTACATGTTAAGAATAAGCTCTCATAGCATTCATTAACCCAATACTGTCAAAGAGACTACAGGTTTTTTTTTTTTATACTTCTTTAAAGAAAACTCATAGGACAATTTGCGAAGATTTTGTACCACAAAATTGACTCCAACTATTAAGGTATAGTTGGTGTTCACCGAAATGTAAAAAGTCAGCTGACAAAAGATGACACGCAGGGTTAATGCAGAAAAATTCCCATCTACAATTAAGTGCACTTCTTTTAAAAATCACTTTCATTTGTCTGTTTATTTATTTATTTGACTAATATTTTTGAGGGCCTATGAATGAATCAGGTACTGGTCTAAGCAGCAGATTTTGAACACCAGTGTAATACATCAGTGTTTAGAATTTGTGTTAATAAAAATGGGCTAATACAGCACTTTTCATTTGTTTTTAATTTTCATATTTAAGAACAACTTAACCCTTTACAAAATATTTTCACATGTGGGATCTTATTTAAGTTTTTTAGCACAAAGAGACAGGTAAGAGAGATATTTTCTCATTTTTCCAAAGTCAAAGCTAGTCGATGTCTTCAGACTTTGTATCCAGTGCTTTTTCAACCTCTAAAATAAGCCTGAAATCACTAGATTTTAGCTAGTAAGCCTCGAGACAAGTCATATTTTGGAAAAGAGAAGAGAATTAATATTTACTGAATCCCTGATAGGGGCCGGGTGTTTTATGTCCATTATCCAATTCAAATCCTATTAGGTTTTGTCATTATCCCCAACTAGAGGTGAAGAGCTGGGGGCCAGCGAGGGGTGGAATACCAGTGTGCTTTTCATTGCTTCCCATCAACTCCAGCTGACTGCTTACCAGAGGAGGGGTAGGGCTTGCCTTCCAAAGCTTGGGCTCAATTCTTGATTCACCCCCTTATGTTTTTTTACTTAATAGAAAGGCATGGAATAGCAACAAATGAGGAATTTGGGATTAGCAGATACAAACTTCTATACACAAAAGAGATAAACAACAAGATCCTACTGTTTAGCACAGGGAACTATATTCAGTATCTTGTGATAACTTACAAGAAAAAGAATATGAAAAAGAATATATATATATACTAAATCACTGCCATACACCAGAAACTAACACAACATCGTAAATCAACTGTACTTCAATTAAAAAAAAATAAGTTTATCATCAGCTTGGTCAGCTCATTATCAGTGTGGGACTTTATGTATGTCTTTTTCAAGGGGGGAGTATTTAACTTTCTTCGTGCCTACTTCCCAACTGTGATGTTAAAGACCAGTCATTCTGTCATTTTTATTATAAATTAAAAATGACTAATTTTAAAATTTGCTTCAAAAATTTAACTTCAATCATGCAGTATTTTTCTGTGGGTTTCCTTAGTGCCGCTGAAAGTTTTACAGCCTATCTAGTGGCACAGCCTGCTTTTAAAAGGGCATATAGTTACTTTTCCATAAATGTATGGTTTGATATACATGTAAGCAAATTAATGCACCATTTTAAAACATATGTAATGTGGGGTTTTTTTCGGATAAATTTTTAATTCACCAGAAAATTATGGTGAATTTTTAAATTTGGTAACCCGCCCAATTTAAAATTGTGGTGGATTTTTAAATTTAATGATTTGCAACAATTCGAGGAATGGAATACAAAGGTACTTTCTATAGCATTACATCAACATAGGTACAAATTTGATGGCTTCTATATAAATACTATTGTTTGTAATGCATGATTCAGTTGGATTTTCTTATTTTAAAAAATTCTACTAACAGCTGAAGATTTAATCCATTGCCTTTTGCTTCCAGCCCCGATTTCCTCCGTCAATTGAGATTCTCATAATTAACGTTTTCACACCTTTGCTGCTTCCGTGTATCTCTCAAAAGTGATTTAAATGCACATGGCCGTTCTAAACACGCCTATGTGGTATTGGGACTAAATCCAAACAAAGCTAATAAATTATTAATATTTTCTCTCTGTGGTTAACATTCTTTCAACAGAGATTGACTGTTTTACTTTCCCTACGGTCATATTGTCTTATGGGCCAATTTAAATCAATACTGACTTTGATCAACTTAAGCATATGGCTTCACAGTTGATCTATAGATATTTAATAAGTGTTCACTCTGCCAACAAAATAAATTAATGTGTAATGTTGTAGGGGAAAGTATCACCAAACAGCTGTCAAGCCATAATTTATTCAAGCAATTCCATTGTCCAGTCAGTTCATAAAGGCATTTCTTACTCTGATGCCTGGGGAGACAGTTGACGTACAGGGTTTGTTACAGGGATAGAATTTGTTCTCCTTGTACACCTTCATTTCACGTCCCGGTAATTGTGTTTTCCCACCAATTTCTTCATTGTGGTTTAAAAGGAGACGACAAAGCACTGATAAAAGCCCTCTTCACAAATGGCATTAGTCTGCCTAATTATAATTAATCATAAGTTATAGCTCTAACCAGGATGGTTTGCAAATGCATCCCATCAACTTCTCTTTCCCCAGTGATAAGGCGAGCTGATTAGCAAGTATCAGTAATGGAATTCTGAGCAATGGGGACTGTAAGGGACCATAGAGATCTTCTTTTAGAAGTAAGGAGACTGAAACCCAGTGTAATTAAGAAACTTAGATCTAGGTTCTACATCTAGACAGTGAGTAATCCACAAAACCATAAAATTAGTAAGGATGAGAACCATGTCCCTTGCCAGGGCTCAGCACAAAGTCTGGCACACATGCCAGTGCTCCATAAATATTTATTGGAAAAATAAATCAGCTGGAATTCTTTCTAGGGTGTCAAGTTTAGCAGGATGCTGGTGCTGTTTTAATAGCTGGGATCACTGTGGCTGAAATCACCATACTCTAGTCACCCAAGCTATGAAAGTGTAGCAGTCCTAAAGTTATTCCAAACATCAGTTGCTTAATAGAAAATGTGAATGGTCATCGTAGCTAGGCAGTGCATCGTGATAAATTCTCCTCAGATACACAAAATTTGAAAATTTGCTGTATGCCAGGCTTCCTGGCTGTCTTTACATCTTGCATCAGTACCCAACTTTGAGTTTTTGAACAGCAACTTAGATTTCTAATAAAACATGCAAGAAGAAAAATTGCCAAGTTTAACAGTCTTGGTGTCAATGATAAATCAAGAATTCTTCAGTACCATGTGCTGTTTATCCCCTTAGTGTCTATAAATAAAGATTTCTTGTTTTCTTCTTCCAAATAGGCTCAATTTCAAGGTTTAAATTCAATATTAATTCAAAGATAATACCTAAAAATAAGTCAATAATTTACAATTTTTGATCTGCCAGAAATATTTATGAAAAGCTCAGGTATTCATAATTAATTTGGCATGTCTCCTTTTACTGTCAAATATAATAAAATTGACTTTCATTGAAGCCTGCTTCATGCCAGAGACTTTGTTTCTAGAAATTCTGAGCACAATAAAAAATAAAAATTTAGAAGTTAAAAAATGTAAGTGGATTAAGGTTGGACGGGGACAGTTTGTTCTATAACATTCCAAAGAAATTGTTTGTTAGTTTTTGGTTGGCCAACTGTTGACTGTTAGTTCCCTATGAAATAGAACAAAGTGGCCATTAAAAAAAATAAGTTAAACCCGAGGCAGAACAACATTTGAAGACAAAGCAGAAATGCTTAAGTTGTGTCCTTAAATCTAATGCCAGTGTCCTTTATGAACTTGGTCAGATTACCTCAGCTTTTCACCTAAGTTTGAGAACTGAATAGATTTTCTTTTGGATTTCTCTCATGGGCACCGAGTGAATTAATGGCTCTATCTAAAATATAACCCAAGCTGCCATCAGTTTTTTTGTTAACACTTCCAGTGATGTGCAACTTCCTGCTAAGTGAAACTGATTCAAACCAATTTTAAGATTTTAAAGATTTCAATAATTGTCCAATATTATCTAATCAGCAGACTCAGAGAAGTGAGCTTGTTCCCAGGCAGGTGAATTCCAACCAAAGAGTGAAAGGCAGAGGAGTTACAGACGAAATACCAGAGGGCACTGTCTGTGGGGTGCAGCACAGATAACTTGAATGAAGTAATGATAACGTCCTCTCTTCTTGCAGTGGCCCGAGTGATGAGCTCAGAGCTTTTATGTTTTGTTTCTTCTTTTTTTACTGGAGAAAATGGGATTTTATGCTGTCACAGGTCATTAAAACTATGACATGTGTTTTGCCTTTTTATGTAGTAACCTCCATTGTCCTTCATGCCCAGTGGCTGCCTCTCAGCTTCCTCCTCCCACACCACCCTCCTGCCTTGTAGACATATTGAGAGAGAAATAAAACACCCTGAGTGTATTAGAAAGCTAAGGTGATGCTTGTATTATTGGCCAAAGTGCTGGAATCAGAATTTTAATACACCTCCTGATGGTCTCACCTCAGAATCACAGAGCATTTTTACAGTCAGAAAAACCAAGACATTATTATTTCCCTTAATGGTTAAAGCAGCTGTGATTTTTTTTTTAAATGTCGACTGCGTTGTCTCAAGTCCTTTATGGAATCCTGTGAGGGACCCATCAGGGTCTCACCTGTGACCTACAGCTCCTAACTCTAGGGCTCCTGGGCTTTGTTCTCTCGACCAGTTTTCTCAACTGAGGACAATTCTGCCTGCCAAGGGACAGTTGGCAATGCCTGTAGGTATCTTTGGTTGTCACCTCTGGGGGTGGGGGGATGTGCAACGCTGCTGGACATTCTATCCTGTACAGAACATCCCTCCAACACAACAAAGAAATATCGGGCCTCAAATCTCAACAATGCTGAGGCTGAGAAACCCTGCCCCAGAGAAAGGCACGTCTTCTCTTTCAGTGTCGTTTCAGAGAAGTGAAGCCTGTAAATCAAACGAAGTTACCAGTCCTCAGCTTGCTTGTAAAGAAATATGTCTCTTTTTTCACTCTTTCAAGGGAAAGGGGATTTAATTGGAGCAAATCTATCAATTAAGGACCAAGTGATTAAGACCAATGCGGATGTGAAGGCGCTCACCTACTGTGATCTCCAGTGCATCATCCTCAAAGGGCTCTTTGAAGTGCTGGACCTTTACCCAGAATACGCTCACAAGTTTGTGGAAGACATTCAGCACGACCTCACATACAACCTCCGAGAAGGTCACGAGAGTGATGTAAGTCTCACTTCTAATTAGTGCAGCGACCTAAACACACGGGCGGTGCCTGGAGATCATTTATATCAGGAAAGGCACCTGTCATGACCTCACTTCAAAAAGTCTCTGAACAGATAGCATCTGACTGTCCAGCAGCTAGCTGAGCAATTAGATAATTAGCTAGAAGTCAAACCTGGGTTTTGTTATCAACATTTTAGAAAAGTATTATTTATGGGTGACTTCTTTTAACTCGGTTTCTTTCTTGTTTATTTTCCTGTGCTTATAACCAGAATCAATTTCAGTGACATATAGTATTTAGCTAGAGATGTGTGATTTCTCCTGAATTTAAAGATTTCCAGGTAGAGTATGTGGTTCAGAATTCGCTGTCTGTAATTGTTCACTACTCCACCGCTTGGCATGCATCTTGCTTAAGAATATCTTTTGTTGTTGTTGTTGTTAACTGATTCCCAAAGCAGTCTATCTCAAAATGACTAAATATGCATGAAAACATTCAAGCCAAAGACTGGCACACTGAAAGCATAATGAACATTTTATGAAATTATATATTTGCTGCCTGTTTCAGTTTATACAAACAGCGTCCCTGTCAAATATGTCCTTTACTGCATCCTGTGATTAAGCTGCTTGTGAACATGACTTCATTAGATGTGTCAGAGAGACAAATGGTCTAATAGGAATGATTGTTGAAAGGCAAGCCAGAGCATGTAGGCATAGCAGTCTGTATCAGCAGAAACCTTGATCTGCTGCCTTCAGCTTTGTCCAAGGTATTTGCCATAGTCAGTTTTTCCCCTGGGGGTCTGAGAAGCTCTGGTTTTGATGAACCCATAGTGGGCAGACGTTTTGTTTGTCATCAGTATTCTCCACTTTGAAAGATAGAGTCCAAATTGTGTATTCCCTCATCTTGGTTGAGTTTATCAAATGACAGCACATAGATGGTACCCCTTTCTGAAGTTCAAGATTACCAGTTTTGAATGTGCTCTTCTCTCCACTGACAATAGCAAACAGCAAAGGAAGTATCAATATTATTACGAATCTATTTGTGCTAAGTACTCTGACCATCTGAAACATCCCCTTTAATGCATAAAATGACTATTTAAGGTAAGTGTTGATCAGTTTTTATGGGATGAAATGGTTAACGAAATATGTGTGTGATCACACAAACTTGTAAGTGGCGGGAACACAGAATGGGCACAAGTAACATGTCATTTTAAACTCTGTACGCTACAAGTTACGTTGCCTCTTCTTGAAGACTCTTTTCTTGTCAGTCCTTCCAGTAGATCAGGTTTTAAGACAATAGGTGCCTTTTGTTTTCCCCATGACAGCCTATTGTGACAACTGTTTTTGAATAGGATGGAAGCAATCAAAAAAGGGAAAAAGAAATGAGGGCAGAGAGAAATAGCCAACATTCCTTAGCGTGGACAAGTGGACAATGTTAGAATGCGACCCCTACTTTCTTTTTATTTGATTACATTTAAGGTCCTTACTTTTAGTCGATTTTTTATCCTCTTTTTCTCTTTGCTACAGCATTAATCACACTGATTTTAAAACTCCAATATCTGAATTGCCTGTGGGACTGTTTTCATTCTGTTATTTCTTTTGGGCTTTTTTGGTTTGTTTTTGTTGGGGTTTTTTGGGGTTTTTTTCTTTGGTCATTTGGTCCCGTTTTCTTAGCAGATGTCATGATTTTGTTTAAATGTAGATGTTGCTTAGGAAAAAGTGTCTGTATTATTTTCGTCCAAATAGGGTTATATTTTCTTTTGGCAGGTAGGTCAAGTACCAGCAAGTCACCTTCATCCTGTCCACAGTCCCTCTTTGGCTTTGCTAGGCTGATCTGTTTCGGTTCTGCCCTTAACTCTGGTGGTGTAGCCCTCACTCATAAGCCATGCTTTTTCAGGAGCTCAGCTAAAATCCTGAGATGTCCGCCAAGGCTCCTCCTATATGGTGAACCCTGAACTCACAGCCTCCATCTCCTCAGCACCGCATACGTGGCTGCTGGAATCTCTGCTCCACCATTCAGCCTTTCAGCGGCTGTTTCCGTCTGAGTTTCTTGGAGCACTGCCCTGTGTGTGTCAAGTTAGGAGCTGGCTAATGGTCAAGGGCCACATTGATGCAGTTAACCTCTTCTCTGGGACTGACTCCTCAAATCCCAGATGGTGTGGAGCACCTGAACGTCCTCCTCCATCTCCTCTGCCAGTTAAGACTCCTTTCATTCAACAATGAGTCCCCCTCACAATGAAACAGCTGATGCCCTGGGGAAAAAATACATGGATAAACGTGGTGCCCACACTGCTGTGCCCTCCCCCCCGCCCCCCCGCCAGGGATGACAGCCCTTTGAGTCTTACTTTGCTCTCCAATGCTCTCAAACAGTTATTTTATGAATTTTGTCTATGTATTTTTTACTGGAGTATCAGTTCAATATAAGTATTTCATTATGGCTGGAACTAAAAGTGCTGTTTCTTTACAGAGGGCTCCTGAGCTACATTTGTAAAGGCAATTGTTCTGTATTTCCTGATCTTCCGTCGTTCAAAGCTTCTATGTACATATATCTCTAAGATCCTGGGATGCTGTGCCTTCTAAAGACTAAGCAAATTTGAAGCACCGTTACCCATAGTTTTAAACTCAGAGGGGAGAAGTCTTGTGCTGTTTCTGAGGATATTATGACTTTGGAGGAAGCTTATATTCTGACATTTAGTGGATTCCTGCTTTCTGCTCTGAAACTCTGCCCTGGTGTCAGACTAATGTGGAACCCAGCCCCTTTCCTTAATTTCCACCCACACACAAGCAAAAATACTCAATCACACAGGGTTTCTGACAGGTTGAAGCCTTTGTGGAAGGCTGGTCACTGGGCTCTGGAAGGAGGAACATTTGCACAATGGAAATGCAAACCACATGAATGCAACTTCGCTGCAAATCCTGTTCTTAAAACTTCTGTGGCCTCTCTGCCATGTGGTCCAGGCCTTTATCATCTCTCTCATCTCTCTCCTCCCCTCTCTTCATCCTTTCCCTTCATCCCCAAATCCCCCATCGTTGCTGACACATATTGCTGATCTCTCTTTGATTGCCTGTGTCTTTCTGATTTCACCTTCTCGATATCACCCTTTATACCAAGTCGCTTATAAACTATCAGGTAACAGAGGTACCAGGACACCTGGGTAATGAGAAGACTGATCGTCAACCCGTTTGGAAATAAAGAACAAAAAAAGCATCTTAAGAAATAGTCAAAATTTAGAGGATATGTGCATGTTGAAGTGAGGTGTGACTCTAGGACGGTGATAAACGATGTGACTTTAGAATGGTGCCCCATCAAGTTCTCATAGGAAAATTAATTAAGATGTAGAAAATGTTTTACAAGTCTATGAAGAGGGCAGCTAGCGCTGTTCCGACCTCATGCTAATTATGCATTTTATGCACTCAGCGTATTTTCTGTGTTTGCCCTTATTTACATTTCCTGGATGACCCCAGTAAAGACATAGATTAATGTAGCTACTTCTGTCTATGGAGATTATGAGAAATTTGCTTCCCGGCTTCTCATAGTAAAGCCTATAAAACTGATTTTAGCACAAACTAGTTGTTGGCTGTGAAATTTAGCATGCCTTAATGTGAGAATTTTGAATTTGTGGGAGTGATTGACGAATACCTAAAATAATCTGTTTCAAAAAAATTAATAACCCGAACACACTGAAGACCAGGTACTGGTACGTGTATCGCCTGTGTTTGGTACATGGTAGGCACTGACTTGCTGGTGTGGTTGTGAAGCAGCAAATGACAATGGTTGTTGAAAAAAGATGATCAATTCTCCAGTTTTACCTTACTAGGGGTTACTCAAAACCTATTCAATTTTAAATGTGTTGGTCACCTCATTTTTTCCTTCATTTTTTCCACTATTTTTCATATAATCTGATCAGCAAGAAAAAATTAAGTCTCCTTCTTCAGTCTCCCCCATCTTTAGTAAATGGAGAGAGATCTTCCCGGGCTCCTGATGGTCAGTGGCTTCAAGGTGAAGATCTTTGAACTCCCATCTCTACAAGAGGGTACATCAAAGTTCAGAGAAGATTCCTGAACACAGACAAGGGAGCCTGGTGCTGACCCATAGCCACTCCAAACCCCAGCATTCATCCCAATACCCCAATTCCCCCACCAGCACACACTGTCTCTGCACACATTCATAATTAGTGTAGTTACAAAACTGAACACTCCAGTCTTGACATTTAGAAACATAATTAATGAAAAACGTTCCAGGGTGATAGTATGCATTAAATAAATTGTATATGTTAAACATAATTAAATGTAAAAGTTTCACACTAACAGGAGAGTCAACTTGCTCTCACCAGCCTGTGGGAGTTGCATGTCTGTGTATGTGTGTGTGTGTGTGTAGGTGCTGAAACACCTCTCTCTGATGATGACAAATGACAAGTGATACAGTGGTCCTCCCTGCCTGTATTCTTTTTCTTTACATTGAATTACAATTAACAAACAATGTTATATTAGATTAAGATATACAACATAGTGGTTCAGTATTTTTAGATACTATGAATTGATCACCACTATAAATCCAGGTACCGTCCAGCACCATACCTAGTTGTTACGACGTCATTGACTATATACCCTTTGTGTATGTTACATCCCTGTGACTTATCTATTTTGTAGCTGGAAATCTGTACCTCTTAATCCTCTTCACCTATTTCATTCAACCCCCAGCCCTCTCCCCTCTGGGATCCACCACTTTGTTCTCTGTATCTAATAGTCTGTTTCTGTTTTGTTTGTTCTTTTGTTTTGTTTTTTAGACTCCACATAGAAGTGAATATATGGTACATGTTTTTCTCCATCTGACTTACTTCACTTACCATAATACCCTCCAGGTTCATCCATGCTGCTGCAGACGTCAGGATCTTATCATTTTTATGGCTGAGTAATATTTCATTGTATAATATACCACATCTTCTTTATCCATTCACGTATCAGTGGACACTTAGATTATTTCCACGTCGTAATTATGGAACTAGTGCTGCAATGAACATAGGGGTACATACATCTTTTCAAATTAGGGTTTTCATTTTCTTCAGATAAATACTCAGAAGTAGAATTGATGGATTGTATGATACTTCTATTTTAACTCTTTTGAGGAACTTCCATACTGTTTTCTGTAGTGGCTACACTAATTTCTATTCCCACCAACAGTGCATGCGAGTTCCCTTTTCTCCACATCCTCACCAGCATCTGT
Source organism: Vicugna pacos (assembly GCF_048564905.1). NCBI lineage: Eukaryota > Metazoa > Chordata > Mammalia > Artiodactyla > Camelidae > Vicugna > Vicugna pacos. The sequence goes on from NC_132987.1 coordinate 7,114,687, forward strand.
TACTTGTTGCCTTTTTGATGATGTTCACACCATCGAATCTTTTGATGAAGATCACACCTTCTTACAGGTGTGAGGTGATAACTTCCTGTGGTTTTTATTTGCATTTCCCTGATGATTATTGATGTTGAGCATCTTTTCATGTACCTGTTGGCCATCTGTATGTCTTCTTTAGAAAAATGTCTGTTTGTAGGTCCTCTGCCTATTTTTTAATTGGGTTGTTTGGGGTTTTTTTGATATTGAGTTGTATGAGTTCTTTCTATATTTTGGTATCAATCCTTTATTAAATATATCATTTACAAATACCTCCTCCCATTCCGTAGGTTGCCTCTTGGTTTTTTGGTAGTTTTCTTCACTGTGTAAAAAGCTTATTAGTAGGATGTAGTCCCGTTTGTTTGTTTTTGCTTTTGTCTCCTTTCCCTGAAGAGACTTCCAAAAGACTATTATGGAGACCAGTGTCAAACTTACTGCCTGTGTTTTCCTCTAGGAGTTTTATGAGTCAGGTCTTACATTTAAATCTTTAGTCCATTCTGAGTTTATTTTTGTATATGGGATAAGAAAGTGGTCCAGTTTCATTCCCTTGCCCATAGCTGTCCAGTTTTCCCCACATCGTGTATTAAAGAGACTGTCTTTCCCCATTGTATAGTCTTGCTTCCTTTGTCATAGATCAATGGACTGTATGAGGTGGGTTTATTTCTAAGCTTCTCTATTCCATTCCATTGATCTCTGTTTTTGTGCCAGTACCATACTCTTTGATTACCAGGTACCACACTCTTTGATTACCAGCTTTGTAGCATAGTTTCAAGTGTGGGAGCATGATACCTCCAGCTTTGTTCTTCTTTCTCAAAATTCCTTTGGTTATTTGGAGTCTTCTGTGGTTCCATAAAAATCTTAGGGTTATTTGTTCTAGTTTTGTGGAAAATGCCATTGGTGTTCTGTTGGGATTGCATTGAATCTGCAGATTGCTTTAGGTAGTATGAACACTTTAATAATATTGATTCTTCCAATCCATGAGCACAGTATAGTTTTCCATTTGTTTGTGTCATCTTCAGTTTCTTTCCTCAGTGTCTTATAGTTTTTAGAATACAGGTCTTTTACCTGCTTGGTTAAATTTGTTCCTAAATATTTTAGTCTCTTTGATTCAATTATAAATGGGATTGTTTTCTTTATTTCTCTTTCTGATAGTTTGTTATTAGTATATAGAAATGCAATAGATTTCTATATATTAATTTTATATCCTGCAGCTTTACTAAGTTCGTTTGTTAGTTCTAATAGTGTTTTGAGGATTTTCTATTTATAGGATCATACTAGCTGTAAATAGTGACAGTTTTACTTTTTCCTCTTTAATTTGTTTGGCTTTTTTCTTTTCCTTGCCTAATTGCTATAGCTGCGACCTCTAACACTATGTTGAACGAAAGAGATGAGAGTGGGCATCCTTGTCTTGTTCTTTATTTTAGAGAGAAAACTCAGCTTTTCATCGTTGAGTATGATGTTAGCTGTGGGTTTGCCATATATGGCCTTTATTATGTTGAGCTACATTCCCTCGATGCCCATTTTTTTAAAAGTATTTACCATAAATGCATATAGAATTGTGTCATGTTTTTCTATCTATTGAGTTGATCACATAATTTTTATTTCTTGTTTTGTTAACGTGATGAATCACATTGATCAATTTGCTAATGTTGAACCATCCTTGCATCACTGGAATGAATCCCATTGATCATGATATGTGATCTTTTTAGTGTATTGTTGAATTCCATTTATTAATATTTTGTTGATGATTTTTACTTCTATATTCATCAGGGATATTAAGCTGTAATTTGTGTGTGTTTTCTTTGTCTGGTTTTGGTACTAATGTAATCCTGGCCTTGTAGAATGAGTTGGGAAGCATTCCTTTCCTTTCAATTTTTTGTAATAATTTGAGAAGAATAGGTATTAAATCTTCTTTAAATGTTTGTTTGATTTTACCAGTGAAGCCATCTGAACCTGGACTTTTGGTTTTTGGAAGTTTTCTTCATTACTGATTCAATTTTGTTACTAGTAATTGGTCTGTCTAAATTTTCCAGTTCTTCCTGATTCAGTCTCGGAAGACTGTATGTTTCTAGGAATTTATCCATGTATCTGGGTTGTTTTATTTGTTTGCTTATAATTGTTAATAATATTTTCTTATGATCCTTAGTATTTCTGTGGTATTAGTTGTAATTTCACCTCTTTCATTTCAGATTTTATTTATTTGAGCTCTTTTTATTTTCTTGATGAGTCTGGCTAAATGTTTGTCAATTTTGTTTGTCTTTTCATAGAAGTAGTTCTTAGTTTAATTGATCTTTGCTAATTTTTTTTGTTTGTTTCTATTTCATTGATTTTCACTCTGATTTTTACTATTTCCTTTCTTCTACTGACTTTGGACATCACTTGTTTTTCTTTTTCTAGTTCCTTTAAATGCACTTTTAGGTTATTCACTTGAAATTTGTTTTTCTTTTCATTCTTTCTTTTTTTTTTTTTAATGTAGGCCTTTCTTGCTATAAACTTCCCTCTTAGAACTGCTTTTGCTGCATCATGTAGAATTTGGAAAGTTGTGTTTCCTTTTTGTCTCAAGGTATTTTTTAATTTCTTCTTTAATTTCTTCATTCCTCATTGATTGTTTAGTAACGTGTTGTTTAGTCTTTACATGTTTGTGGATTTTTTTCAGTTTTCTTTTTATAGTTGATTTTTAGTTTCATACTATTGTGGTCAGGAAAGATCTTTGATATGATTTTAGTCTTCTTAAATTTATGGAGATGTTTTGTGGTCTGACATGTGATCTATCTTGGAGATGTTGCACGTGCACTTGAAAAATATGTGTATTCTGTGCTTTTAGATGGAATATTCTGTATAGATGTGTTAATTGCATCAGAGCTAATGTGCTATTTAAGGCCATTGTTTCCTTATTGATTCTCTGTCTTCATGATCATGATGTAAGTGGGATATTACTCTATTCCTGTCAGTTTCTCCTTTTATTTCTGTCAATGTTTGCTTTACATATTTAGGTGCTCCTATGTTGGGTGCATAAATGTTTTACAAATGTTGTATCTTCTGGTTGGATAGACTCCTTAATCATTATGTAATGCCTTTGTCTTTGGTACAGTCTTTGTTTGAAGGTCTGTTTGTCTGATATGAGTATTGCTACCCCAGCTTTCTTTTCTTTTCCATTTGCATGAACTATCTTTCTCCATCCCTTCACTTTCAGTCTATGTTTGTGTCTAGATGTGAGGTGAATCTCTGGTAGGCAGCACATGGATGGATCTTGTTGTTTTATCCACTCAGCTAGCTTATATAATTAAAGTAATTTAATTCATAGTAATTTTGGTGGGTATATGCTTATTGCCATTTTGTTAATTGCTTTATGCTTGGTTTTGTAATTATTCTCTGTTCCTGTCTCCTCTTATTTTATTCCCTTGTGGTTTGATAGATTTCTTTATTATTATGTTTGGATCCCTTTCGTTTGATTTTTTATGTATCTATTGTGGGTTTTTGGTTTGTGGTTACCATGAGTTTCATATATATTGACCTGTATATGCAGCCACCTATTTGGACCTGATAGTTGCTGAAGTTTGAAGATATTTTATAAGCACTACGTTGTTATTCCTCCCCACCAAGTTTTATTATTTTGTATTTCCCTTAACTAATAATTGTAGTTATTGGTGATTGTACTAATTTTGTTTTTTAACCTTCATATTAGCTTTTTAAGTGGCTGATCCACTGCCTTTACTGTATGTTTGTCTTTACTAGTGAGATTTGTTTCTTTCATATATTTTCTTATTTCTAGTTGTCGTCTTCTCTTTTTTGTTGTTGTTGTCTTCTTTTTTCCACTTGAAGACCCTCTGATATTTCTTATAAGGTCAGCTTAAAGGTAAAGATCTCCTTTAGTTTTTGCTTGTCTGAAAACTATTTCTTCTTCAATTCTGAGTGAAAAGCTTACCAGATAGAGTATTCTAGGTTGTAAGTTTTTCCTTTGAAAACTTTTAATGTATCATGCCACTCCTTTCTGGCCTGTAAAGTTTCTGCTGAAAAACCAGCAGATATTCTACAGGGCGGTTGAGGAGAGGGGTCCTTATATATGTTCAGTTGTATTTCTCTTGCTGCTTTGAAATTCTGTCTTTGTCTGTAACTTTTGCCACTTTAATTATAGCATATCTTGGTATGGATCTCTGTGAGTTCATCTTGTTTGAAACTTTCTGTGCTTCCTGGACCTGGATATGTTTCCTTTCACATATTAGGGAAGTTTTCATCCATTATTTCTTCAAATAAGTTTTCTGTTCCCTTTTTCTTTTTCTTCTCCTCCTGAGACTCTTATAATGTAAATATTGATACCCTTGATGTTGTCTCAAAGGCCCCTTAAATACTGTTTTTTTTTTTAAATACTTTCTTCTTTTTGGTGTCCTGATTGAGTGATTTCCACTATTCTATCTTCTAGGCTGCTTGCCTGTTCTTCTGTACCATCCTATCTGCTGTTGATTCTCTCTAGTGTATTTTTCATTTCAGTTATTATATTCTTCAGTTCTGCTTGGTTCTAGTATTTTCTAAGTCTTTATTGAAGTTCTCACTGTTCTCATATTTCTCCTGAGTTTGGCGAGCATCCTTATGACCATTTATTTGAACTCTTTATCAGGTAGATTACTTATCTCCATTTCATTAGGGTTTTCTGAGGTTTTATTTTGTTCTTTCATTTAGAACATATTCCTCTGTCTCCTCATTTTGTTTGACTTTCAGTGCTTGTTTCTATGAATTAGGTGAAATAGCTACCTCTCCAGTCTTGAAGGAGTGGCCTCTGGTGGGAGCACCCCCTGTGTAGACTAATGTGCCCATCCTTATCTCTGTCCTTATTCCCTTTCCACCCTCTGTCCTCAAGTCTACAGAAGCAGTCTTTCCAAAATATAAATTGGATCATGTCATTCTGTTGCTTAGAGTATTTCAGTGGATCCTCCTGAACTGTTAATAAAATCCAGGCTTATCATAACTTTCAAGATTCTACACATTCCAGCTCCTTCCTGTCTTTCAAACTTACCTGATACCATCTTGGGTCCAGGATTATAGTCGAACACACTGACCTGCTTTCCCTTCCTTACCCGTGCCAGGCCCCTGCCTGCCTCTCATGCCTCAGGGCCTTTGCATTGCTGTTTTTTTTCTTTCTGCAGTGCTACTCCTCTGGTCTTACCTGCTCATCTGCCCTGGAGTTTACCTCCCAGTCACATCACCTTGCTTATCTTTTTCTAGCATTTAACAAAATCTGAAGTTAGTTTAATGTGTATATTTTCTTGTTCATGATCAATTTCCTGTCGGAATGTCTATTTTATGTACTCTATTCTATATGTATCCTCTGTGCCTAAATCAGAGCATAATGCAGAATCAACATTGAATATATGTTTGATGCTTGAATGAATGAATGAATGAATGTCAGAAAATTTACTTTGGGACCTGGGACCTATGTGAAATTTTGAGAAAATGAATAAAGTCCTGAAGACAGATATCTATATAGTTCTTAAAAGGAGTCTAAAATGAAATGTTATGTGAATGAAGAGTTATATATCTTAGAGGTAACAAAGCCAGTAGAATTTGAAAGAATATTGAAAAAACAGATAAATTGCAAAACAGCTATTTATCACTTTTCATAAGTTCAAGACAAAAGGTTTCAAAAGCCATAGAAGGAATTTAAGCTGAATGATAGGGAACTCTTGCAATAGAGGTAACGTAATTCCTCCAGGTGGTTTGATATAGTAAATGGTGTTATATAGTAGGCTGTGTTAAGATGAAAAAAAAGATCTGCCTTCAAATCTAGGCTAACACATATATTTTCTGTAGAAATAAATGAATTATTATTATAACACTAATACCCCCAGAAAGTAGAGAATCAATACTGTTAACCATCAGACCATTCTGAACTGTTATTTACCTCACTTTTGTTGCCCAGGGCATGAGGCCACGAACTTTTTGGATGAAATGAACTTACATGTGGAAAACTCCAGAGTCTAGTAAAGCCGCTTATCTATGTTCATAAAATATTTCATTAGATTATAATACACAGATCTGTTGCCCTTAGTGGTAAACTGTGAGGTATAAAGTCTATAATATATATGATGGTCAAGCATTTCTCATATTACTTAATCTGCATTAGCCTCGGTGGTATCTGTATATAAGTTACATTTCTTTTGGGGTGTGGACCCCATGTCTTTAATATGCAAAGGTGAATCTTGCCCCTATTTCAGATGCAGATGTCATTGGAAAAGGGATCTGATGCCCTTGCACTATGGAGTTGTGTCCACTTGGACCTCTTGGCACGAGACACTTCCTTGTGTAATTAGGCTGTCCTGCATCCATGAGGCTTGACTCCTCACTTCTTAAAAACAAGCCTGAATGGCTCTTTCAAGTGAAGTCTGGGACTTGCCAACATCTCTTGCTTCCTATTTGACTGCATTACAATTTATTTCAAAATTATACTGAAAAGAGAGTTATTTCCAAAGGAAAGACTTGGTTTAAACTTAGTCCTCATTTTAGTCTGAAATAAGATCGGGCTGCTTGGAAGCAATTTTCTTGACAATGACTTATGGAGTAGTAATAATTGTAAAAATCGTATCTGACAGCCCAGATACTTAGCTCTTCAAGAGTAGCCTGTGTGTGTAGTTGTGCCTCAGCTAGCACGGCCGTGTGTAGTAAGAGGACATAATTAATTCTGCACCTTCCTGAGATAATCATCCTTAGAAAATTGCATATTGAAGGACTCACATGGTGTTTTACCAGGTCAGCTTTCCTTGCCCTTCCAAGCCTAACAAGAGTTCTGCTGGTTGTGTGTTTTAAAATACCCTCCCTACATGCACCTCTTGGGAAGTGATGGAAATGTTAGCGATCCTGACTGTGGTGGTGGTTTCATAGGTGCATACATCTATCAGAATTCATCAAATTTACATCTGAAATATGTGTAGTTTGCTGTACAGGAATTATACCACAATAAAGGTGTTTTTTAAAAAAAAAAAAACTCCTAAAATGAAAAATAAAAAAAAAAAACAAACACAGCACTATCCCTTAGGGAGCAAAACTCCTTCCTTGAAATATCTTGCGGTAGCCATCTTACCTGCCATACACTTTCATAGTGCTTGAGACAGTGGCAGATAACACGAGGACAAGCTCAGTAAGTAAGGCCCTGGAAATTTTCCTTGCATCCAGTGTACATTTTATGTTCTGGAATACCCCTACAGGTGTTTTCCAGTAGATCCAGAAGTTGTGACAAGCATAGTACCTTGAAGGAAGAGATCGTGCTTTGGTTAGTGTCCTCAGAGCCCAGTATTGTATTCACGCTCAGGACGTTGAGTAAATGAAGGTTGCTGTTGAATTTCTTGCACGTCTTAACCCATCCTACGTGCTCTGACTACAGCACAGTGACCCTCAGTGCCCTCTTCTCTTCTTAGTGATCGCTGTGCTTACTGCTTTAGCCCCGTATTGTTAGTCTCATCCCGTTCCCCCACCCCTTGAAGAAGATCTTAGGGATGACTGGACTCCACTGGTCTCTAAGTTGACACTCCCCTCTATCCCTGAAGTTTTGTTTCTCCTACTTGGTCCCCAGCCTCAGAGAGATGAAGGCTTTATACTTTCAAGAGCTGTAAAACCAAAGAAAGAGGTTGCCCTCACTCCTTCTCAAACTACAAGCTGATTCTTTTTAAAAATTTTATTTTTGGACAGAGTTAGTGTGGGGCATTGGCAAGAGGGCCAGCCTGAGAAGACTGCTAAATTTGGGGCCAAGTCAGAATGAGGACATCTACTGTAAGCAATCGAAATTCACCTCAAATCGAGTGTTAAAGGCAGAAGAGATTTATTGTAAGGATAACAGGTATCTTACAGGGTCAAATAAAATACACACACACATCATATACACCCTCACGTGCACACCTGGATCTCAGAAACTTTAATAATCCGGCTCCCAAACTCCATTTCTTACTCTATTTTCTCTCCATTTCTTCCTTTTCCTTTTCTCTCTGTTCCTCTCTGTCCTTCGGTAAACTCCCCATCTTTCTTTCCTTGTCCTAATGGCAGGAAATGGTGACAGATGGCGGCTCCTCAATTCAAGGGGGCAGCAGATTAAGCTCGTCTCTTGGTTGATTCTAGAATCCTGTAGAAAGACTGAGTGGTTCCCCTAAGTCAAGTGCCCTCCCAGGTTTCAGCTGTGTGTGTGTGTGTGTGTGTGTGTGTGGTGGGGGAAGGGGAGGGGATCAAGGAGGAGGGGAGATCACACTGTAGTAGAAACTGCAGTGGTTTCCATGGGAATCCAGTTGGCTGAAGAGTTGCCATAAGAGACAGAGTCCAGAAAAGGGGATGGGTGGTCAGTGGTGATCGCACAAATGAAACAAAGCTAGTGGCTGCGTGCGAGCCACGGGTAGTCCCCTCGTTAGAGGCCGTACAGTCCTAGTTCAGCAACATTTTCTTAGAAACCAGATTCCACCTCAGCATATGTTAGAAGCACATAAAATGAAGAACACACAAAAAAGCTACAAACATCTGTGAATGGGCTCCTGTTTCATCTCCTCTGGATTCGCTCCTGTGTAGCCTTTTGTCAATCAAATAGATGAGGCATCCCCTGCAAAGAGATCAGCCCTGTTTCGATGACATCTGGGGATTTCAGCTCCTGTTGGCAAGTTGAACAGTGAGCAGTTAGATTTTTAAGTTCCGTGGGGGTTCACTGGGTTGGGAAGTCAGAGGATGAAAAGGCCACCTGCCATCCCATAAACAAGACAAAAAAGGCCTCTCTTTCCCTACCTCTCTCGTCACTTCCATCTGGCAGGGAACAGCAGATGTTCAGCCTGAAATAAAAGGTGTCACATTTGCATGTGTGCACACACACCAGCAGGCAGGGCTCAACTTACATGCGTTCCCTGAGAATGAAAAACTGCCAACGCTCCATCCACCAGTAGTTCTTAACCCAGCCCTACTTGGAGAGACCGCATCCTCCGTTCCGCACTGCATTCTCGGCACCTGTTGGAGAGGGTGGGGTCTGTACTTAAGGGCTGTAGATCAGGACAACAGCCCTGCCCTCCCGACAAAGGCTCCGTGATGATGTTGGTGCTGCTGGTGGTATAGTTACTGCTATGAACCAAAGTGTACCGTAAGCACTTTACAGACATGAGCTTTCTTATTCTCATAGCACTCATGGAGATTGGTTGTTAAGTTCATGTACTAGATAAGAAGACTAGCGAAGGATAAGAGAAGGAAAAACCTGGTCCTGCGTCCCTCAGCAAGGAAGCAAGGGAAATCAGGACCTACAATTGCAGTCCCAAACCACCTGACTCTAAAACCCAACTGAAACTGAGTGGAAGTTTATCCATCGAAACAAAGAGACATTCCAGCTCTGTCCCTCCATCGTTCGAGCGCTTCAGGCCGCCTGTATTGTAGGCTAATGGAGCATTCTTGGGAATTAGGTTTCCGTGGGAAAACAAACTTCACCTGCCAAGTGGATAAGTCAGAGATGGACCACAGAACTTTTTGATAGCAGCCCACTTTTGATTCATTCACTTCATTTGGCATGTCTCCCCTCAGTGGGAAAGCTTTTGAGAAATTAATCATAAGAATTCAACCACATTGTACGTGCTTTTCAGCCCACGATTCACATCATTGTTCTTTATTCTTCCCTTGCTCCACGTTCAAGGGTAAACCTGTAAAATCTCCACTCGATTGTCATTTTCGATGTGCAAAATAGGATTTCAGTTTCTTTCCAGACTCAGTTTCATCCTTGTAAGAAGTTGGAAGCCTTCTTATTAATCAAAATAAATAAAAATCTCTTGAAGTATGAATATATCACGTTGCCAACAAATAAAGCATTCTCAGTACTTCCTGTATGCATGTGCAGCTCTGCACGGGGATCGAGAGTAAAAGTGAATGAAGCAATATTTCAAATTTAGTTTTGTTCACGTTTCTCAGTCATTCTGCAAATGCTTCTCCTGTGGATATGTTAGGACTTTTAAAAATATAATTTTACTCTGTTTTTTGTTGTTATTGTTGTTGTCCAAGAATCTGATCTCCTGGGACTTGTTAAAATAACCCTGAATGTCTTACTGCAGAAAATATTTCACTCTTTGGGCTACGCTAGTCTGATCATGTTTCACGGGTCATCCCTGGGCGTGCGCGACATTCCCTCGAACTAATCCCGCTAATTCTCTCCCCCGATCCCAAACCCAGACTCCACTGTTACAGTATGGAGCCAGTGGGTGGTGGTATGATTAAAGCTGTGGTAAATGAGCTAAGTTAATGGAAATTAAATTAAAATCTAAAATGAATTACAAAATCCCAAGGTAAACATCTTTTTAGTGCTTTTCCCGTGAAGGTCCCCAAAAGGATGTAGACGGCAGAGAGGAAGGCATATGGTGGGGACAGTCTGCTGACAGGGCAGCACAGACCGTGCTCAGCAGGCAGAGCTGGGAGCCTCCGGTTTCATCAGATTCAGGGCATCCAAAAGCTCACCGCTTAAACCCAGCAATCTGCAATGCCGAAACAGCGGCGGCTTTAACTAGAGGAAACAGTAGCCAAGTGATCAGAAACATGAAGCAAAGAAGACGCCAAGTTGGGGGGGTGGGGATTGAAGTACCTCGAAATGATGAATTGGAAGGCTAGCGTGCCGTCATAATGACAACTGGGTAAGGGTGGAGGGACCTGGGGAGATGCATTTCTGCCAAATGAACTGGGATTTAAAGGATTTGGTTTCCGTGTCATTGAGGAAAAATGATTAAGGAAAATTCTGAGACGAACATCTGCAAGATGCTAAGCTTTTAGTGATGCGGTAATCTCACTTACATTTTCCACCCTGAAGATTAAGCAGAACATATGGTGACCGATCTGTGTCACTGCATTTTGCCAGCGTTCATAAATCGTCCCAAGTCTGACTAGCGTTCACGAAGCATATTTATATTTCTAGGTTATACAGTTTACATTTTTCCGTTGAGGATCTTAGCCACCCTTTTTTCTTGTTGGTACAAAATGTTAGCATCATTTATGGGGAAAAAAAAAATCCGAAATCTCAAAACAGGCTTCTGTCGAAAAGAACAGTGAATGGTGGGTATTAGAGTCAGTACACATCCAAGCTGTGTGGCTTGCAACAAGTTACTTTCCTTCAGTGGGCCCCCAGTTCCTTGTCTCTGGGCCAAGAAACTGTATCAGTTGGATCAGGCTAAATGCTGTAACAATTACAGTACCTAGAATAAGATTCGTTCATACCACAATGTACAGATCATGGCTTTTCCCAGGGCAACTCAGGGATCCAGGCCACCTCTGCTCAGTGGCACCATCATCTTCCAGGCCTCAGCATCCTCTGGAACTCAGAGTCCTCCCCTGGAGACTTGGTACCTCGCCAACCAACCAGCAGAGACAGAGAATGTGCAGGCCTTCCTTGCGTCACTGCAGGGCCAGACCTAGAAACAGCCCAGATCTCTGCTCACATGCCACTGGCCGCAGCCTGGGTGAGCCTGGGTGCAAGCGGTCTGGGACATTCCATGAAGCCGTGTTTCTCAGAGGACGCAACTGGTGAACAACCAACCTATGTGGGCCACAGGCCCTCCTAGACTCATTTTTCCATTATTTTTTATTCCAGTCTAAGAAAACTTTTAAACACTGAGAAAGGTGTGCAACTGAATGAAAGTGTTTTTGCTTTTGCTCCACTTGTGTATGTTTGATTTTACTATGGTGTTTTTATGTTGCCTTTAAATGAGAATATGTTCTTCCAGAGAGACAGAATTGACATGCATGACATCATTTAGTCATTTGAGTAAAACGTGAGGCGTGGAAAGCGAACGCAGACTGCTGGCTATGTGAGTGTGCTGTCACTGTAAGAAAGCCTGGCCTGTGAGAATATGACTACCAAACTCATCGATAAATCAGAGGCTATTCGTACCTTGAAATATTTCCCTAATTCTTCTAAATAATTAACCAGAGTCACTTTTATGGTACCTTCCCAGGTAAGAGTAAATGTTTGTTTAGAAATTCTGAGTAAATTAGCAGAAAGGGAAGAGTGAGAGGAGAAGGAAAGCTTAAAGACAATGACTCAGAGTCATTGCCAAGTAGAAATCACACCTCCTGAAATCCTAATGGAAATGAATGGGAAAAATATGCCTTTCTCTGTGAGACGCCAAATGGCTCATTTTGGAAGCACGTTTATTACCTAAAAGGTAGCGTGGCCCTGCAGTCCAACTGAGGCCAAAACTGTTCCTTCAAAGGACCCAACGGTCCCGATTTCCTGCAACCTCGCAAGAAACAACCTGACAAGCAGAGTTGACCTGGGAGATGAGACACGTGAAAGGCACAGATTCATGTGAAGGTCATGGAAGCCTCATCCTCCCCATGGACTCCCTTGTGCATATTTTGCGATCATGGAATGAACTGCTTTGAAACGTGGAGAGAAAAGTTTGTTCTGAAGGGCATTACATGTATACATTTCATGCGTGTGACTAAAAGAATGATGTCTTTGTATGAATCTGTATAAATAACGGAGTCAGAGAGTTCTGTCAATTCAGAATGAACCCCGCTATCAGGAGTCCCGCCCATCCTAAATGGGTATTTACTCAGCGCTCACATTTTTAGGAAGAGGAGTTCCTCCACGGATAGCACTGAGATTTCCCCCAAAATGGAAATGGCCACTTAATGACTAGGTTTGCGTGTGATAGCTCTTAACAGCTTGTCCACATAGGAGAATTTCAGGAAAGGGGTTACAGCCTGGCCTCTCCTCACAGATTTCCTCCCCTAAATTCCTCCCTGTTCCTTTTTCAAGGTTGAGGAAAAGTCTATCCTCGGATGGAAGCCCAGGCTTAAGTCACACATTTTCGTAAGAAAAGCAACAGAAAGTGCCCATGACTGTGCCAGTAACTGGGAATGACTCCCATCGCAGGAAGCTGCTTCGGGCCAGAACGCCACTAGGAAAGAAGCCCAGAGTAAGAAACGAGATACACATCAGGCACATTTTCTCTGCGACAGGAACTTCCTAGAGCACCACTGGGAGATGAGAAATGCCAAACCAGACACATTTCTTCCTACATTTCAGTGGCTTGCAAGCCCACTGTGAATGCTCACAAAGACGTGTTTTTAGTCACTGTGTGAGTAGTCAATAGTGCTTCCTCCTTCTGGGGTTCCACACCTCACCTTTGAGTTCAAAGAAACCTTAACTTAAAGGAGCTCACCCTTATATCCGGTAACTGTGAGAGTTTCTTCCTCACCTAGAAATTGTCCGGTATTTGGTAAAAATGTGACTGCTGTGATGAACAACCTTCTTGCTTAGGTTTCAAAGATTTCTGTGATTTAAAAATGCTGGAGAGGGTGTGGAGAAAAGGGAACCCTCCTACACTGTTGGTGGGAATGCACTTTGGTGCAGCCACTATGGAGGACAGTATGGAGATTCCTCAAAAGACTAAAAATAGACTTACCATATGACCCAGGAATCCCGCTCCTGGGCATATATCCAGAGGGAACCTTCATTCAAAAAGACACATGCACCTCAATGTTCACAGCAGCACTAGTTACAATAGCCAAGTCATGGAAACAAATGTCCATCAGTAGATGACTGGATAAAGAAGTTGTGGTATATTTATACAATGGAATACTACTCAGCCATAAAAAAGAATAAAATGATGCCAACTGCAGCAACATGGATGGTCCTAGAGCTTATCATACTATGTGAAGTAAGCCAGAAAGAGAAAGAAAAATACCATATGATATCATTTATATGTAGAATCTAAAGAAAAAAAAAGACAAATGAACTTATTTACAAAACAGAAACAGACTCATAAACATAGAAAACAAACTTATGATTGCCGGGGGGAAAGGAGGTGGGAAGGGATAAATTGGGAGTTCGAGATTGCAGATACTAGCTAACATACATGAAATAGATAAACAGTAAGTTCATACTGTAGAGCACAGGGAACTATAATCAATATCTTGTTGTAACTTATGGTGAAGAAGAATATGAGAATAAACGTATGTATTTTACTATATGACTGAAGTATTGTGCTGTACACTGGAAGTTGACACAACATTGTAAACTGACTGTACTTCAATAAAAATGTATTTTAAATTTTTTTAATCTTCAAAAAAATGTATTCAAGAAAGGTGAATGCATTTGGTTACGTAGAAGCTGCCTGGAACCCCACTATTGGGGTCCTGTATAGGCCTCTTCTTATTTTCTGTAACTGAGTGAGCCTAACTCCATGGTTCACATACACAAAGTAGCTCATGTCTGTTTGCTGGTCTTGCATAGATCGGGCTGGTCAGCTTTTTCTCTTACAGCATAGAATTGACAGTGGGCTTCCTAGGCAGCAAATTAGGCATTTTGCGTTAACTTTAAAAGTGCCGTCAGGAGTTGTGATGCGAGAAGTTCTCACAACAAATTGAACATCTTTGTTCACCGACCTGGTTTGGAACCAAAGAGTGGTCAGCTTGTAGCCTGGAAATCTTACGAAACCAGCTTGTGTTTCCTCACAATTACAACACAGGTGGTTTTACAGGCTAACCAGGAGCCATTGCGCCCTCATTAGAAGCTGGTCATTGCAGGGGCCTGAGATCTCAGCTCCACATAATGAGGTTAAACTGTGTAAGTTTTTTTAGCACTAATTACCCTATTGAACTCCCAGATCATTGATTTGGTACATAGCTCCTTATGCCTAAAATCTTTAAAGGTGTGTGTCATTGCTGAGAGATTCCTAGTTAGTTTTCATCACACCAGAGTGTGTACTTGCTTCCTTTTTCTTTCTAGGATAATATGAACTACTTGTTAGTAAGTAACTCTCTCCCTCAAAATCATCCAGCGTTTCCAAGTTTTTAAATAAGTATTGAACAATTCCTTTGGGTTTTCTTTTAATTCCAAATCCTTGTTATTTATATATGTGAACTCAAAGATAGGAAGTTAAAAGCGTGCTTAAGCTAATTTGAATATATTGTCAATGTCTTGTTGGCTGTGTTCCTACCTATGGACAATTTGCATGTGCCTCATTTTGTTTAAGCAAAGCAGTTAAAGGGGTTGAGAGGGGAAAGAATGGAATGCCAAGCTGTTACTTTATATGAAGTATTCTACCTAGTGCTGTGCAAAGAAATGTGTTTTTGTGGCATAGGATGACAGCCCTTCTGCTAGGAGAGCAATTTGGGGGGAACTTGTGTTTGAGAAGTTTAATAGCCTCCTTATTAAGAAGTCCTATATGGGAGGAGGGGAGAGCTCAGTGGTAGAGTGCATGCTTAACATGCATGAGGTCCTGGGTTCAAGCCCCAGTACCTCCATTAAAAAATAAATGAATAAACCTAATTACCTCCCCCTCAAAAAAACTGAAGGAAAAAAATTCCTTTAAAAAGAAAGAATCATTTTTTTAACTGGCTGCTGTACAACATTTCTCCTGATGGGACACCACATCAGATGTGGCCAACTGGGTCTCCAGGATTTGCTCAGTTTACGCATCTACATCTCATTTAGTCCTCAAAACGACTTTCGTTATTATCATCACTTTAGAGAGGAAGAATGAGACATAAAATTTTTTGTGTGAAGCCATTGAAATTCACTGCATTATTAGTCGCCTCAGCATTACCCATCCTGTTACAATAATACCTTCCCAGCGTTACAGAGCTAATAAATGATAAGACTAGAACAAGTCCAGCTCTTACCCACAGTGCTCTGCTACCTCCTCAGTGGGTCCCCTTCCCTTTCCCCTTCCCCGCACACAGACCTTTCATCGTAACACACATCAGTGAAGAGGTTCTGTGGTCCTTTCTGCACTGTAGGCTCAGGAGCTGATTGTCTCACACTAGCAGTCAGTAAGCACTGAATTCAAGACTCAGTTACTTGTAGGGAGGGTAGAGCTCGGTGGTAGAGCACATGCTTAGCATGCTCGAGGTCCTGATTTCCACCTCCCAGTGCCTCCATTAAAAAAAATGTAAAAGACTCTATTACTTGGCTTGTCCTGCCCACACCAGAAGCAATAGCAATTGCCTTGGGGAAGAGAATTCTCCTCTAAGTCTTAATATTTTGTCTTGACCTCCAGACTCAGGATAAAATGGGGATGTTTCAAAATCATCAGTTTTTTCATTAAAATCTCACTTCTGTTTCTAAGTTACTCAACAAGCCAAGGAAATAGAATGGAAACGATTACCCACTTAGGGTTTCAGACCAGCCTCAAAAATCTCTTCTTTTCAATGGTGGTGACCTTTCTGACTTGTTTAGTTGAAGATGGACGCTCCCCTATTCAAAGCCTATCCTTTCTCCAAAGGTTCCCCATCCCCTTTCCCAACTGCTGCTCCTCTAATTCACCACTGGTTGGGGATTTGACAGTTGTTTATGGTTTTGTAAGAGTGGACATGTTAACCTGGGGAATGACCAGGTTATTTGTGAGTACCTGTCATTCAGATTCTCTTTATCCCAAACAACCACCCGTGCTGATAATGTCGCTGTCCAGTGAATAAGAGGAAATAGATGATAATCCCTTTTTTTGAACAGAGACACATGTTCCTTCCATCTGCGCTGTGACTTAATCAATGCGGCATTATTAACAGGGCAGAGAATATCATGAATCAGAGAGAGGAGCCTTGTAAATCTCATCTCATTTCCCAGTTGAGCAGTCAGCTGCAGACAGCATCCCCACCAGGGTACTTTCATGTTTTAGGAGATTCCATTTGACAGGACATTTGCAGACCCACACAGGGGCTCATTAATCTGACCTGCGGACCAAGTAAAGGAAATAGATTTCCTACCTTCCTTGGGCCTCTGCTCCCCTGGGTTACAGTTAGGAGTCCTGAGTCTGTGTGGTGGGTTCCACTCACATTTGCTTCCTTCCTGCTTCATGGAGGTCGAGTTCTTAATGGTTTGGCCTTTTGAAAGGAGCTCGAGAGTAAAGAAAGGTTATTGGTGATGCTCACACTACTGGAAACCCACCCAAGTTCCTTCTAGAAGTCGAGCATTAATCTTCCAGGAAAGGCCGGGTCCCAGACCTTACTGTCATAGAACCATCTGTCAGGATGTCACCAAGTCCAATCTCATACTGCTCACTGCACAACAGGCCGAAAAATCGAGAGACGAGGTACTGGGGCAAGCAGCAGTGGCTTTATTCAGAAAGCCAGCAGACCGAGAAGATGCGCACTAGAGTCTCAAAGAAGCCTCTTGCCTGGCTTTGAATGCTAGTTTCTTTTATAGAACAAAGAGGAGGTGAGGAGGTAAAATTAAAAAAGGAATAAGTTGTTGCAAATATTTCCTGGCTCCAGCCAGACTCTGGAGGGGATGTGCTAATTTCTTCTTTCCAGCAGCCATTTGCAGGTGGCCTGGTTGGGATGTTTCCTGTGAGCTAAACAAAGGTATTTTAGCTTAAGGCTCAGGCATGGGAGGCAGGGTTCCCGGAGATGGGCCATTATGTGTACTTTAAGCCTCAGGCAACATCCTTTCAGTGATTAACTTGTAGCAAAAGCAACAGAAAACAAAGGTTCAAGTAAAAGAAACTGATCCAATATGAAGTCAGATTTGTTCTTGCCTATTACAAGAATTCAAAGGGATTTTAAGGGGGGGGGGGGGTGGATTGATGAAAGAAATCAAAGAGCTCCCCTTCCCACTTAAAGAATTTATGAAAATCCTAATAGCAGGAAAATTTACTGTTGAGAAACGTAAGAACTTAAGGAAGAAACGAGTTGGATGGCCAAGATCAGGTATAAGCCCATGAAAGCTCCCGCAGAAGTGTCTTCATTCAACAAAACAGACATTAAAGAATGCAGTGGGCATTTTTCACCTCTACAATTACTATGAATTTGAGTATGTTTGATTTCCATTCGCAATTCAAGTTCCATAGTACAATTTGAAGCCTTCTTTGCACAGTTAAAAAGCTGTGAATTTGTTTCTCTTTTTTGTAGCAAATTGTAGGAGGATAGAGAGAGCATTTCTCTCCTGGTCCTGGATGCCAGTGAGCAGTAGTTTTTCAGTTTACACGTCTCCCCTCCCTGTTCCTGCTGGACTCACAGAGTGATGGAGTCATTTAGGTGGTTAGGACGGGGAAAGAAGAAAGGCTATTGAGAAAGTTTTTAAACCAACGTGCTATAGCCGAGGACATTTCTTTCCCAGTCTTCGAGGTTAGGAAGCCTCGCCTCTGTTCATAACCTTGTGCCTGGCCGTGTCCCCAGCCCTTCTGCCCACACAGGGCTTCCTCCATCCTTGACAGGCTGATGGGGACCATCTTAAGGTGTGAATGGGCTGACCCTCAACCATCTTGATTTCTCTCAAGACTTTATTGCAATGACCTCATTTCCTTCTCTTGTGTCTGACTTACTTCCCTTTATCTTCCCAACCTCTATTACTTCAGTCTTTTTTAAAAATTACCCCCATTGGAAACCATCCACAGTTCTTCTTATTGTCTAAAAGGTGTAGAAACTCCATGTGGGAGGGACTCAAAATTGGATGGCCGTCTTCCTCAAAACAAACCTTGAGTCTTCTAGTTGCTGGAACAAGAGAGTCGAATCAGTAAACATTTTCCATTTAAAGGCTGTATCCATGTGTTTCACCCCCATCCTCCCAGGGAAAGAATGCCTAGAATTCATCAGATTTCCTGAAACATCTGTGACTCAGAAAATGTTAATGAGGTGCTTGGGTAACTGAGTGTCCAGAGTTTTTGGGGGTCTGCTTTGGGACCACATCGAACTGAATTAAATTCCACAGTATGCCAGGCATTTAGTCGTTCACCCCGAGAAACAGCATGAACTGTTGGGGAAGGTACCTGAGAAAACTCATGATCCTGCATGAGATACACTAAGAGTCAAGAGGGACGGCTTCTGCTAGGAGCCCTGCTGCTAACTTGCTGCATAAATCGGGCAAGTCGCCTCATCTCCCTGGGCCACAGCGTCCCCATCTCTAGTGAGGGAGGTGGACTAACTCGGTGGTTTCAAACTTGAGCTGGAGGCCTGGGTCCCACCCACCACTGACTGCAAGGGACTTGCTGGAGTTGGTACTCTGCTGTCTGCTTTTTCAAGGAACGCTTTTGAGAGCATCCTATTATCTGCCAGGTGTACAAACCATTGTAGCAGGGACATTATAGGGTCACTTCTAGCTTTAAAATACTGGGTTTCCCTTAAACTAATATTCTCTGCACTTGGCAGAATCTGGATTAGCATGAAGTATTAATGTCAACAGAATGAATATATCATACTACTCTTTTTTCAGTGCATGTGATTAACACTGTATGTTACTGAAATCATTTATTCAGAGGGCATATTACGGTAGTGCTGGCTATATGATGTACACTTACCTTACAGGATTTGCAATGAACATTAGTAATGGCTGGGGAGCATTTGACCAGTTGCTGATCACATAGTGAGTACTTAGTGAATTGATAGCTTATAGGATGCTAATAAGAGTGACATTGGCCATAATATCTCACTATTCAAAGTGTGTCCCCTATAGGCCAGCAACAGCTATATTACCTGGGAGCTCATTGGAAATGCAGGGTCTCGGGCCCCACCCCAGTCCTCCTGAATCAGAACCTGCATTTTAACATCCCTAGGTGGACTGTGTACACATAAAAGTTCAAGCACTGATAGAGAAAAACAGTCTTGGGGTTCAGCAACTTGGCAGAACTCACTCTAATAGTAAACCAGGGAGCTGGGAGTCACACCCACATCAGAAGAAACTAAGGCCAGTGCCTTCCACGTATACCTTAGCGAGCGTCTCTGAGCCGGTTTATTCAGGCTTCTTGAATACTATTGGGATGTTCTTTCTCTCATCCAAGCTGTAACTGAAAGACTTTTTTAAAAAAACACACATTTTTATGTCTACCGCAGTAGCAACAGCACTGTAATTTTGTTTTATTTGTCACGTTTTTAATTATTCAGCTGTTTTATTTGTCACCATTTAGGGAATTATGACAAAACTTATGTCTACAATGCTCCTGATTAATGCATATTTAGGCAACTAAACAGATGTAGAATGGGCTGACTGCTTTGGTAAAATTAAACATTGATGAAACATATATTTGCACAGCAATAATGATGCTGGCATTTGTATAAATAATAACAGATCCACTTCCCTAATCATCTAGGAGAAAAAAACATCAAGGGGGTGACAGAATTACCGAATATATCTCACTTACCAGGCAGATCATTTTCAAGTGTAAGTTTTTTTTTCATGTGAATAAAATTATGTTAATTTATAGCATCTATTACCACTTTAAATTGAAAGAAGTATGTTTGAGCAGAAAACAGCGTGGTTGAGACTTAAGTGTACTTCTAGGATATGTCACAATTTCCTGGCTTTCTTTGTGCATCATGGAAGGTGCAGTGTTTCAATGTATTCCTCCTCAGTTTCATAGTTTGATTTTATGCAAGATGTGTTTTGAGATCCAAGCTTAAGTGATTCTATGTTACACATTTGTTTTTTACATTTTTAACATCTCTGAAATAGGGATCTCTCATGATTGATGGCATGTCACAATTTGATTGATAGCATTTTGTTTTCCATTTTTCTTGCTTTTTACAATCAATTGGATCTTAAAATCAATTAAGTTGAGGATTAGGATCCCCAGTGAACTTAAGCCTAGTCCACAGGGAACATCACAGGGAGTAAAACAAATGGGACAGAAAGGCTTCATCAACTCCACCGTGGTCGAGTAAGAAGGGGAGATGGATAAATAGAAAGAAATGAGATTAAATAAGAAAAGACTCTATGCATTTCTGTTTTCACAGAGCCAAGAGAAAAATCATGGAAGATAATTTAGCAAAAGGGCGAGAAAGAGGAATAAGGACATAGGAAACAAAAGGAGAGCAAATAAAGCATCAAGATGGAAACTGTAGCCCATGAGTCTGTTGTGACCATTGTTTCCTAGGTGTGGTGTCCCATACTAGACAGTCAACTTGTTGTTCCTTTTTTTTTCAGTCATATACACTTGTCAGTAGAGCTCCTGGGTGGTTGGCATGTGGGAGGTGTTTCCAGCATCTTTCAGGAGGCGTTTTCTCTGGCCTACAGGGGTGGGTGTGGGCCAGATGCCCCCCACATCCTCTGAACTTGCCTCTCTGTCCCCTGCCGCCTATGTTTCACCCAGTCCCAAACTGTTACCCTAAAAAGTAAAGACCCAGATCTTGCCTACCCGAAAGATACGTTTACAGTCAGGCAGTGGTGCATCATGTAGTGAAAGATTTTCAAAGATTTAGTTAAAAAGAAAAGTACGTCTCCAAGAACGGGAAGCGGGCTGAGCCAAGGGAGGAAAAGCGGCAGTTTTTGTCTCCCCTTTTCTCTTTCTGACACCCTCGTTTAGAGGTGGTCTCTTGATTGATTGACAGCTCTTGCCCCTGGAGTGCTGAGTCATGTTTGGCCCCTTTGCTCATGTCCTTACCGGTGACGCACACAGCAAAACCCAAGGCGGAGGGTCGGGGTGCCTAACTGCAATGTTAATTATAATACAGTGAGCATTGATCACGTCCGGTTAAGTCATTGCTGTTGGTTCTTTCCCTTGTGGGTTTTGTCCAGCAGAAGTCCCACCGCGGAAGAGTGGTGTCAAGTCAAGAGAGGAAGAGGGAGCCAGAGACCAGCTCCCCGAGCTCTTCCAAAGCTCTTGTGTTTATTGAGAATAGTCAAAGAATCGAAGTAAAACCTGTCACAGGAGTGAGTGAGGGGCATGGTGTATGTGCAGGGATGCAGGTCAGTAGTTTCAGTTTGTGAAAAACAGAAATATTATCATCTTAATTTATACTTAGAAGGTTACAATACTGATGGTACAAATGGTTATTTTAAGCCTCCAACAATCATGAGCAAGGTTACAGTGTTCCAAACAATTGATAATGAAAATTGGACCACCACAGAGTCTCTATACAACGATCAGAAATCATGTAAGTACGCGAAGCAGCCCAGCTGTCCCCAGTTAAGGGCCAAGTCACAGTTTTCTGTGAGCGAGAGCAGCGCACGCTGTCCGCCTACGGCTGATGGGCGAAGCACGTCCTGCCGGTCAGGGCAGGGGACGAGTTACGGTTTTCCACAAGCACAAGCAGCCCTGAATCTATGACCTTGAACTAAGCAAAGCAAGCAAAGCACGTCTCTGCTTTTTACAGCAAGGAGACAGATTGTAGCAGATTTCCTGCTAGCAAAGCAGCTTCAAGGCAACTGAGCTCAGTTCCATAGGTAAGGCGGTGACTGGTACTGAGAGCTGAGTCTTTTGCGCTCTTAGACATTTTGCTTTGAAGTAGCCGTATAAAGACAAACAGAGAAAGCACTGGCTTGGAGTATACATTTCTTATGTGCTGGCATAAAGGTGAGGATGCATAAAGGTGAGAATGTGATTTGGTAAAGGCAATCATTACAGTATCAAAGTGTGTTAACCCAGGTTTGCGCTCCCACAATTGCGGCTGTCGGGTTCTAACCGGTTTCTTGCTGGCTTCTTGCTGGCGTTTATTTAAAGGAAGCAAAGCCCCTTGATGCTGGAGGCGGGCATCTTCCAGACCACCCTCCCTCTCCTCTGCCTTATCTGTCTGGTGCCCCCACTTAGCTGACGACCTAACAGAACCACGTGGGAAGGTGTAAATGATTATTACAACTTCTGTTTGTTTGTTCAGGTGTAAATGATTATTACAACTTCTGTTTGTTTGTTTGTTCTTCCAGGTGATATCAAGATTATCAAACAAATCCACGGTCTCCCAGGTACGGCTTTTGCCAGAGAGCAAAACATTTGTCTAAAATTTGTGGGATTTCCAACAAATCTGTCTCCCTCTTGAGGATTTTGTGTGTTCATTTTTGACTTCCCCTGATACACTTCCTAGTGAGAGATGTTTGGGAATAGAGAAGCATTGAAACTCCTTTATCTATTTAAGGGTCTTCTTATTGTTAAGAAGCATTTTGTCTCCAAAACCTGCCCAAAGTAGCAAAGTCTTGAGCTACCGATCTTAGAACTACCAGGCTTTTAAGACAGTCCCAAATTTTAAGACCTCTCACAATTTCACAGCAAACTTTCCCTCCAAACAGTGACTTGTCAGATTTATTACCCAAACTTTTATGACCTATCATCCTGCAAACAGCACCTTTTCTTGCTCTGCACTCTCCTTGAAGCAGAAGCCCACAACTTTCACATGCATGCGTGCACACACACACACAAACACACGCGTGCAGAGGCACCCACATAAAGCCAATTCCATAATACGTTTCAAAGACATTGATGATTAACTGAAGACGGTTGCAGGTGGGGAGCAAACAGGGTCACTCTTGAGAAACTTTTTTTAAAGCCATTGAAACATCTCAGTGCTATCAACCGAGTTTCTGGCACTAGCTGTCTGTTCTCACTCCCCTCTGCAAAATCCCTCCTCAGGAACAAGCAAAATGATTATTATTTTTGAACTCTTTCCTCATTACTGTACCACTTTTCCTCCAGGCCTTTCCTGTATTCTCTTTCTCGTGAAGAGAAATTCGGCCTTCTTTTTGATTCTGCAAATTGAATTCCTCATCCCTCCATAATTCTCTGTGAATGCACATCCCTTCCAAGAATGCAACATTGTTCAAAATTTTTTTATGTATAATTAAGGCTGAAATCCATGTGCAATACCAAAACCACCAGAATAACAGAGGTTTTGAAATAATAGGCACCTATTTCTCTCTCAGGAGCAAGGCTAGAGGTGGGCAATGTAACAGTATGTCAGTAGGGTCTGGAGATTTCCCCCTCTGCTTCATGATCCTCTACGTATGCCTTCCTCCTTCAAGATCTCCTCATTCTCTAAGGTGGCTGCTGGGGATCCATTTGTTTCATCACTATTCCAGACCAGAAACTAAAGAAATATGACAGAGCAAGACAGAAGCTCCCTCTTTCTTAGGAGCCCTCCTAAAATTTCCTTATAACCTGTCCAGTTACACACTGTCATCCGAGAATTTGGCCTCATGGCCAAACCAAGTAGCAAGGGAAGCTGAAAAAGGTGATCTTCGGGCAAGGTGCATTGCTAAGAGTTCTTTTAACTAAGAAAGGAGGGGAGGCTATATAAAATCTCCCAGCACTCTCTGTAGCATCTGCCCGGATCTCAGTGTTGTTTCCATTTTCTTCACAATTCTCATTGTCATCAGAAGGACAAACATTTATTAAGCACATCCAGTGCGTATCACAAAGTGTTTAACCTCCATTACTTCATATCTATTTTTTCCCTCACACAACTGCCAATTTACAGATGAGGAAACCTAGGCTTTAGACATTCATATTATTTGACCAAGGCTGCTGCTAGTAAGTCACAGGACTTTTAGGACTGTGTGATCAAGAGTGCATGCGTTCAGCCATTGGACTTTATTCCGCTTTCCTTGTAGTCAAGACAGATTTCATTGAATCATTTGTGAGTTTAAAATGACCGTCCCAGCCAAATGATATGAGCTAAATTAGAGGTTCCTTTGACTATGGGGGACAAAAATCTCATTGCCCTCTTGGAAGACTTCGCCAGGAGAAAATGAAGGGATGGGTCAGAAAAGCAGGAAAAGATCTGTGGCTGAACCTTGTGGCCATGTACACACAGGTGAAGGCAGCCACACAGGAAGAGGGTGTTACTGTACCGACGGCCCAAAGAAAGTAACTGGTCCTCCTATACAGAGGCTGCATGTGGGGCCGGATATTTAATAAACTGATAAATTTGGGTCCTGTCTGCAGTGGTGGTACATGGGCTAATTAATTCTTGGTATAAATGATGTTGGCTGCCCTGATCACGAGAGGCAGTAGCTAAGCAACTTGTCCAAGGCACCGAGCCTCTGCAACAAGATGGAAGTGTGAGAATTAAACAAACTTGTAGAAGGACAAACATCTCATAGGTTATTAGTCAGAGGACTCTATTAGAGCTGATGGCGTCTCCTTGAAACAAAGGAATGATTAAATTGCCAATGCAAATGAAAATAGAAGCCCAATTAGAGAATGCACTGAATGCTTTTTCATTTCTTTGATCAATTTGCCCTGTTGTGTCTTTAGCTGGGTGAACGCATTTTTCTCTTCTGAAATACTGGTATACAGAGGTTCCTGTGCAATTCCATTTGGGTCTAACTTTTGTTAAAAGCACAGAATTTTTAACTGCTGTGGGGGAAAAAAGTAGAAGCAAAAAAAAAAAACCCAAAAACTAAACAAAACAAAAAAAGCAAAACAAATAAAAGCAAAAGCCAATAAAGAATTAACAGCTTGGAAGAAGAGTATTGCTCAAGTGGTAGAACGCATGTTTAGCAGGCATGAGGTCCTGGGTTCAGTCCCCAGTACTTTCCAAATAAATAAATAAACAAACTTAATTACCTTGCTCCCCCCAAAAAAATTTTTTAAAGAAAGAATTAACAGCTTTACCATTAGTTAAAATATCTAGTTGAAAAGATGAGTCTAATAATTTCATTCCCTCAATACATTTTGACCCATTAAAACTAAAATATAAAATAAAACTTTGTAAGTGAACTGATCATTTCATTTAACAGCTATGGCCCAAACTGAATGGACTATTTATTGCCTGTCAATCACTACAGATTCAAGTTCATTTTTTGTTTTTTATATGTGCGTGTGTGTATATATATATATATACACACACATTTTATATATATACACATCAATCATTATAATTGTTATGGTAAAATTCACATATACCAAGGAACCAGCTGTTTATTAGGGTGAAGTAATAATCATGACAGCTCATGAGATTTTACACAGTACCCTTAGGTCACTTTGGTTTATTTTAGAAATTATTGATAAGCAGGTATAATGGATTGCATCCTCAAAAAAAAAAAAGCTAAGGCACAGATAATGTGTTGACCTTTTCGAGCAGGGAAGCCATGTCTGGGCAGAGCAAGAAACATACACATATGTATATGTTGCAGTGACTCTGTTGAGGGCCATTAGCTTAGCCTTTGCTACCTTGCCTTCCCTGCCCTTTCATCACCTCCTTTGTCCTTTCTCATCCTCTCCTTTGCTTCTTCTAAGCTTCTAAAGTTGAATGACCCCAGGCAAGAGCCCTACGATGGGGTTTGACAGGAGTCTCCTTCCTTTCCCGAGGCTCCTCTAGGGTTGCAGATCAAATGGTCCTCCCCACCTCCTGCCACCCAACTTGTAAGAACGAGGAGAGAAGGAGGCGGAGGAGCCTAGGACACTTCTGATCTTCCTTCATCTATGATCCAAAACAGAAAAGAGTTCTATTCTCAAGAATAATGTGATTTTGCTGGCTGATTTCCACCTAAAGTTCCACTGAGGACCCTGTAACTTTAAAATATCAAGGCCCAATTATACTAAGGGAAATAAGTCAGACAGAGAAAGACAAATATTGAATACCGTATGAGATCACTTATATGTGGAATCTAAAAAATACAACAAACTAAGGAGTATAACAAAAAAGGCAGCAGACTCACAGGTCTAGAGAACAAACTGGTGGTTACCAGTGGGGAGGTGGAAGCAGGAAGGGGCAACATAAGGGTCAGGGAGTAAGAGGTACAAACTATTAGGTATAAAATAAGCCGCAAGGATATACTGTGCAAACAGGATGTATGGCCAATATTTTACAATAACTATAAATAGAGTATAACCTGTAAAATTTGTGAATCACTGTATTACACACCTATAACTTATATAATATTGTATGTCAACTACACTTCAATAAAAATAAAATGACGAGGATATATGAAAATAAAATAAAATAAAATATCCTAAGACCTTCCAGTAAAATTAAAAATGTCTTATTCATAAAAGCATGCCATCACATAGTATTATAAATGACAGGCTGGTTAAAATCTAGATGCAGTCCTGATAAAATTGCATAGCTCCCCACCAAGCAAGCTTAAAAGACCAAGAAAAGGGTTGTGGGCCAACACTAGGAAGGCAGATAGAGTAAATCCAGCAAAGATCAGAAATGGGGAGACTTTGAACCCCTGAGTAAATCAATAGCCAAATCTGCAAAGTCTTCAGTTTTAAAGAGAAGGAAGTCTCCAGGGGATTTGGCTTCGTTCAGGGGGGACCCACAGCATGAATAAGAAGCCCCTCGAGAGGTCTTTGCCATCTGTGCTCATCCGTATCACCCTCTGATTTAGCCAGAGCCCAAGGGGAATGGCAGCATCAAGAAGAGACTCCCATCCATTGTGGAAGATGAGGAGGAGGAGGAGGAGGAGGGGGAGGAAGACGAGACTGCCTCCCTCTCTCCCATCTACACCAGGGGGTCCTCCTGTTCGCGCAGCAAGAAGGCTGGAGGCAACAAAAGCTACCTTGGCTTAAGCTTGAAGCAGCTGGCCTCAGGGACGGTGCCATTTCACTCACCTATCAGAGTCTCCGGTTCGAATTCCCCCAAAACCAAACAGCTCACTGACGTTCCTAACCATGGCAAGAGAAACGAGAAGAACTTGAAGCTGCAACTTTCTACGCTGAGTAACGCAGGCCCCCCAGACCTCAGTCCAAGGTAAGAGTGCACATCATATAATTCTTTTCCAAGTGTAAGTACCTGCTTTCTGGTCACACTAGGACCTGGCTAGGAAATTACTCAGACTTCTCTGCCTTCTGCCCCAGGGATACTTCAGCTTTCCTAAATTATGTGTGCATTTCTGCATGGAGGTGTGTGTGGTACGCGAATAAATCGTTTTAGTCATAGTCTCAAAGGGGTCCATTAAATGTTCAAAATTCCTTCTTTTCTCCCTTCATCCATTTAGTTCTACCTACTTTTATAAATGTCTGTTTCTACATTGTAATCTTGTCATTTATAAATGTCTAATGAAAATAAAAGAGACAGAACAAAGTCTATATTGTTACCCCCCGGATGTCTGATCTTACCAAGTTTCATGGAGCAATGAGTTGAAATTATGAAGGAAATGAAGTGTTGATTTTCATTTCCTGTAATACTTGCTTCATTACTGTGGATGCTCGAAGCTTAGTTTTATTTCTGGCCTCTTTAGTAGGTAATATGGGACGCTGCTATTTATAATGCTAAAAAATTCACTCTAGGATTGACTAACGATGATTGAGTCAGTAAAAAATCCTGACTCAGAAAATGTGAAAGTGGTAGACAGTTTCCTGTTGCAAAACGACTAAATAAAAAATAAACATAAGAAAAAAACAGTGTAGTTGCCTCATGTAGTTGGTAATTTTTCATTTAATATTACATTTAGTCTTTTCAGAAATCCTATAAAGTAGTTCATATAAAGTTGTAGGAAATGTTAAGTGTTTTGAAGGTTATGTATTTGGTTCAAAAATCTCAGAAATCTGACTTCTGAAATATGGATTCAGATTCTGTTTTTCTACTTACAAGATAAGAGATCTTTCCTATGTGCTATGTATTTAATTACTCATCTGAAGAACACAATTTATCAATTTAGAAAAAATATTAAGTGTGGGAGTGCAAACTTGGGTTAACAAACTTTGATATTGTAAGGATTGCTTTTACTAAATTATATTCTCAATAAATACAAGAGCTTTGGAGGAGCTCGGGGAGTTGGTCTCCGGCTCACTCTCACTCTCTTGACTTGATAAAGTCTTGAGTAATTTCGTCTTTCCGTGGTGAGACTTCTGCTGGACAAAACCCGCAATTAAGGGAAAAATAAGTGAAACAAGCTTAGTGAAAAGTAGGTGGACGTTAAATATTCAGAAGTTCAGTTGGAGATGGTAATTTCAAAACATCACTGAACTCTTATTCCTAAAATGTTAACTAAAGTGAAAAATAATAAATATTAAATGGCGGAAAGTGTATCAGAGCTGGAAAGAAAGGTTTGTGTACAACCGATTCTACATTTATGAAGAAATGTATCTTATTTTGTATATAGAAAAAGATTTTGAGGACACACACCAAAATGTCAACAGTCGTGGTGAATTACAGATGATTTTTATTTTCTGACTTTTGTTACCTTTATGTTTACATTTTCTACAACAAATGCCTTTTTTTTTAAATTAGTGAGTGGGTTAGATATTATTTACCAAGAAAAGAGACTAGCTAAAGTGCTAACAGTAACTTAAATATAACTCTTCAACTCCCACTTCAGAGTTTTGTCCAAGTCCAGAGCCAGCGTGTCATCACAGTCATTTTCTGTGATTCTGTAATCATTAGGTTAAAACATTTTCATTCTGGATAGAGTAGTGAATCAATGAAAATTTAGGTAAGAAGACTTCTGTAGCTTAAGGTTTTGAATCTGAGGATAAATAAGAGTCTTAAGATCTATAGCACTGCTGTCCAATAGAACTATAGCATGAACTAAAATTGTGAGCTGCATGAATAATTTTAAATGTTCCTATAGCCACATTTTAAAAACATAAACCCACACACAAAATTAATTTTAATAACATATTTTCTTTGACTCAGTATGCTCCAAATATTAGCATTTCAAATGTAAACAATATAAAAAGTTAGTCATGAAATAATTTACATTGTGTTTTACTAAAATCTTCAAAATCCTGTATGAACTTTATACTCACAGCACATCTCAATTTGCACTAGCCACATTTCAGGTGCTCAGCAGCTGCCGAGGGTTAATGGCTTACATATCACATTAGGTAGGACAGCTCTGGAGTATCTGGAGTTTAGAAACTTAATGCAAGGTTTTTTAAGTCTTCTAGAAATATTGGAACCAATGAATATAAATGCACAACTAGCCACACCTTGTTATTTCAAACAGGGTTGTTGATGGAATTGAAGATGGAAACAGTAGTGAAGAAAGCCAGACTTTTGACTTTGTCTCGGAACGAATTAGACCAGAGCCCAGAATATCTCCTCCTCTCGGAGGTAAGCTCTATATTTAGTCTTCTCTCAAGGGGTGATGTTTCTTTCTCACTTGTAGTAGTTAGTTCAGGCACCTTTTTGCCTTCCCATTCTCGGAAAATTCTCCATGTGATAGAACTTTATACCAAAGCCATAGAATAATTTGCCCTGAGTCTGTGCCACGTCCGAGCTGTTAAGATAGCGTTTGTAACTGTTCCTCCGTTCAGGCTGGATGCCTTGCCACTTACCAGCCCAGGGAAACGGTGTGTCAGGAGACTCAGATTTCTGCTATTCATCAGAGGGTAACCATGTTTTCCTATTAAAAATGCAGACTAATCCACGAAAACAACATTACCCAAAGGAAACGCTGTGTTGGTTCTGCATTGTAGGTTGGCTGTATTTAACCAGTTTATTGGGTAAGAGGTTATGTACTTGCAATTTTTCAGGAATAAACATCTTCAGAAGTACATAAGGCTGTCAGAAATGACAGAGAACTGTATGAAGCACTCCCCTCTAGGATGGTGAATTAATGCAAGGGTACCCCCAAACCTAGCCCAGGCTCCTCTCTCTTTTATTCTTGAATTCATTGCCCATAAAAAGGAATCTGTCAACATGATGTAGACTAGAAATGACAACTCCTTTAGAAGACGCACCTGGAGTTGATGAAGGGAGAATAGTGAACTAGCGTTAAACAGGCATAGGCGATCCAAAAGTCACCAGGTGCAAGGCCAGCGTCCCCTGCCGGCTCTCTCCTCCCCTTCCCACCCAGCTCTAGGATCCTTGTGTCACGATCTCCTGCTAATTAGCACATCCTTCCATAGGCAAAGCCAAGCCCAAGAAAGACTTTTGAATGTACAGTTCTAGGGGTGTGTCTCCATTTGGTTGAATACCAGAATTCTATCTCAATCAGCAATTCTTCTGAGCAGTCCTCCTCTTCTAGGGAAATGGAAATATAAGAATCCTTGGTAGGACGAAGGTGAGATGGGGGGAAGGTGAGCAGAGGCGGGCAGGTGTCAGTCCACAATCCTCATTCATTCATTTAATGGACTGACACGTGTTGATATTCCTCTACTTGGGGCAAAGGGGCACAGAAATCGTAGAGATAGTTAAGCAGGTGTGAGTATTTGCTGTGGAAGCTGATGGTGGGTCCCACCTGGAAGTCTTCCTCACTGGCTCACAGACTCACCCTGCCCATCCACCTAGTGCTTCTGGTCCTGCACCCCCTCAGTCTCCTCATCTCCCTTTTCCCGACATCCACCCCAACATCCCCCCCCATTAAAGCAACAAATGCCCTTGATCTGTTTCCTAAATACCTTTCAGTTCTTTCTAAAGCTTTCTGTCCTTACTGCCACCACCCTTTTCCCTGCCACGTTCATCTCTTGCCTGCCTTGCTACCAGTCTCTTCTCTGGTTTCACACTGTTCTCCATACACAGTGAACTTTTTAAAGAACACAAACTTATTCTTATTACTCTACTCTTAAATGCTTAAATCCCTGAGATGGATCCCTACTTGTCCTTGGTAGGAAATCCAAACCCATTGCATAGTTGCTTTTTAAATGTCTCTTTTCCATGCTAGACTCAAACTCCATGAGGGTCAATACATTTTCTTTATTCATTGCTCTCTCCTCTAAAGGAGGCCTGGCCCATTGCAGAAGACCTCTTATCACTCGTGGAATAAGTAGATTAACTTTGCAAAATATCTCTGCAAAATGAGCTTTTACTACTGTGCCACTTCGGATTGTTTTGAGTGACTTTTTTCACCCACAATAAGTCTTCTACTGACAATTAACTAGAATTAGGACATACATATGTACATACATGACAGATACAGATATCTATATATAAATCAAACCGTTTCCACTCCAGCTAGCAATGACCCAGCCTTGCTTCTGTTCCTGGCGGATATGAATGCATTTGCAAAAGTAAGGTAGAGAAAAAGTGGAGATGAGAGAACCAGGAAATGGGAGAAATTACCTTTTAGAGCAACAGAGGAGGAGACAGAAAACCTGCAGTGGAGATAAACACCTGAAACAGAAGTGGGCGGAAAATGCTTTCATGGGCACAGAAATCAAAATGTGGAAAGGAAAGAAAGGAGAAAAAGAACGTCCCTCTTCCATGGCTTGGACACTGGCTGTGACATACTTTTAGAAAACGGTCAAAGAAGAGAAGATATGCCATTTCGGCACATGGTAGTGACTGTGTTCAGGAGACGGGGAGGTTTGCCCTGGACGCATCCAGTGAGTGTGGTCACGATCACCACCGTGATGTGGGCCTAGTTCCACAGCCTGTCAGGTGCACCCGGAGGAGTACTAGGGAGGCAGAACCTGCAGTGTCCAGACATCAGGGAAAGGGAAAGGTGGCGTGGGCTTCCCTCCCTGTCCGAGCTGCCCCAGTCCTCATATATGAGGTTTATTCCTAAAGGACTCATGCTGTATGTCATTTGTTCAGACCCAGAGGTTGGAGCCGCTGTCCTCTTCATCAAAGCAGAGGAGACGAAGCAGCAGATAAACAAACTCAACAGTGAGGTATGAAGCTTTCTGTTCGTTCGGTCGTGCCGCAGTGGTCAGAGGCGCTGTAAATCCTAGTCACCCACAGAAGCAGTGGGATACAGTCATTACGCACATGCATGCGCTCTGGTGTCTGGTGACGAATGTGGACAAATTTCCGCTTTAGTCACTGACCCTCTCTCCAGCTCTGTTTCTCCATGTGTTACAAGGAGATAGCAATTATGCCAACCCTATGGCCCATTTGTGAAATTAAATGAAATAATCTAGGTGAATTATTTAACATAAAGTAAGCCCTAAGTAAATGATGCTTGTTATAATTAGTGTCATGAATGTATTGATATTTGATTAAACTGGTGCTTTTTTCACTTTTTCAGGTACTTTAATTTTTAATGAGTTAAAGAAAGATCATTAGTCCACTGATGAATCAAGAAGGAGGTGGGAAAGTATAAATTGGGAGTTCAAGATTTGCAGATACTAACTACTATATATAAAATAGATAAACAACAAGTGTATACTGTATAGCACAGGGAACTATAGTCAACAACTTGAAAAAGAAAATGAAAATGAATATATGTATGTATATGTATGACTGAACTATTATGCTGTACACCAGAAATTGACACAACACTGTAAACTGACAATACTTCAATTTCAAAAAATTTTTAATTTAAAAATAAAAATAAAAATGGCAACATTCAGGTTTTAAAGAAAGAGGGGGGAATGAATCAGTAATCAAAGGCCCGAGACTCTTTTCTTTTTCCCTGACCTATATTTGCTGTGTAACTTTGAGCACTTCACCTATAGGTCTTATATCATCTCTCCACATAAGATAAAGTAATTTTTTAAACAATTTCATTGAGGTATATTGTGCATATCATAAAATTCACCCATTTCAAGTGTACAGTTTAATGATTTTTTAGTAACTTTACTGAGTGGTTCAACCATACCAGGTGAGTTTTAGAATATTTTTACCTCCCTAACAAGATCTCTCACACCCCTTTAAGATTAATCCCTGTTCCCACATCCAGCCCTAGGCAACCACTTATCTACTTTCTGTTTCCACAAATTTGTCTTTTCTGGACATTTCATATAAATAGAGAAGGTTATTTCTGAATCACTGTCTTAATTTGGGTGCCCCTCCCCCCAAATTAAATATTTTTTAAAGAAACAGATTTGGGGGGAGGTTATAGCTCAAGTGGTACAGTACGTGTTTAGCATGTACAAGGTCCTGGGTTCAATCCCCAGTACCTCCTCTATAAATAAACAAACAAACAAATAAACCTAATAAAAAATAAAGAAACAGATTTTGAGACAATGGTTTAGATGCAAATTGTTTCTTTGGAAGGTGATCCAGGAAGCAAGATGAAGAGGTAGAGAAATAAGACAGAAAAGAAAGGAAACCAATTAATAAGGGTGTACTAATGAGATCATTCTTCTTTGGGCAACTGGAGCTTAGTCCTGCTGGGACCACAGAGAGCCTGTGTGGGACAACTCAGAATTGTTCTTCCATGAGACAAGCGAAAGTGGAGATGAGGGTGGTCCCAGAGGGATTAACTGCAGGCTTAGCTGCAGAGGAGACTAGAAAGCACCTTCAGACAGGAGTATGCGGGAAGACCTGACTGTCTTCAGTGTCCTTCAGGGTAGACCTCAGCCAGGTACAGCGAGCAGGAACAGACAGGGTAATAGGGCTGAAGGTTCTGATTCCCTGATGAGATCTCGGTGGAAGATGTAACCAACTGACGCTACTCATGTGAGATTTGAGAAAAATGAACTTCATCTAATCATAATCAGTTTCCAGTTATCTGTAAGAATGGAAAACTGGGCAGCTTGTCATAAAATCCGTAGGTTTTTGTTCAACCTGTGTTCCATCAGTGTAGTAAAGATCGGTGTTTTACGGCCATCTCTCCCTCCGAGCCTACACTGTCTGGAAGTGTGATTGTTGCTAACAAGACGTAGGAGGGCCAAAGGGCAGACTAATAAGATAGGGGTAGAAAAACTAACTGGCTTGAAACTCCTTAAATCACAAGGACTTGGCCACGTGTGGGATCGCCCAAATAATTTCTTGTTAAAAATACACCAGAGCAAAATAGAGTAAACTGAATACTCCGCTGGAGACCCAGACATTAACCTTTTTATTAAGCAATTTCCTTTCAGATATTAGTCCCAGATTAAACCACCCATTAATACCATGCGAATTATTTTCCCTCACTTTTGAGGAGATTATTTAATGGTTTTAAGAACTGACTGACCAATATCTTAGCTCAAATGCTGGACTTAATGATTAGTCTGGGGTTAAAAAAAAATGTGTTTGTATCTTCACCTTTTGAAATGTAGATAGTTTTTCCAATTTACAGCTATAAATCCACACACTACATGATTTTCCTTTCACAATGTGAGCCCAGTAGATGTGGTAAAACACATAGCCGGTTGAAAAACAAAATATTTCCCCAGTGTGCTTCTGTATCCATGATTGCTTTTCTGGTGAGATACCGTAAATCTTGTTATCTTGTCATAAATTGAAATAAAAAAGAGCAAGAAAAAGTATGAGTGATCTAATTATCCATCCCTAAAGAATTAGTTTTTCCATGTAGGAAAATATCCTATTTCTTCATGTTGAAGCTTAAGTTAAAAAGATCTAATTTTTTTACACGTAATTCAATTTATGCATAATCTTGACCCTTTGGGTAGTGCCTTAAAACTCACTAAGACAGAATAAAAATACAAATTGACTTCAAACTGTAAAATTACCCTTCTTTTAACCGCCCACTTCTTTTTCCCTCATGTCTCCTACAAAATAATCTTTCTATAGCCAAAAAAACAAATCTGTCTTTCAAAGGCTAAGAGTAAGTTTTTCATTTCACCGATTTCCCACTACTCACATAGTGATTGTTGGATCGCTCTGTCCTTTGTTTATTCTGTCCTTTGCTTAGCAGTAAGCACGAGAAGGATTGATAATAAACGTGGGAGGCTCTGCATGGTAATAACTCTGCAACCAAAGGGGCAACCCCCCAAATAGGTGAGGCACGTTGAACCGCTGCGTAATCTGGAGGGCGTCACACAACCCCCATTCTGATATTTAAGGTATAAAGAAATTGTTCACTGATACGTGGATTTCATAATCAGCTGGCTTAATACAGAACGAAATCTGTGAACCTACATTCACAGAACAGGTAAGAGTGTTTAAAAGATGTAGGGCAGCTGCTAATATTAGAACGCTTTTGAAAACATTGCCGTTGCAGCAGAGAAAGAAATAGTGAAATTCTAAGAAAAGTGTTTAAAAATAACAACAAAACGCCCCAGTGGGTGCCATGGGCTGCATGAGTCACATGCTCCAGTTCTGAAAAGGTCTGTAGGTAAGGCTCAGTGTTTCCTCATTTCTGAAATCTGGATGACCCAGAAAAACTCTGCAGGCAAGCCTGCCCAAGAAGCTGTGTGCCCCACCACAGCAGAGAAGGAGGAGACGCTTTGGAGAGAGAAGGACCTTTAGATCTCCAGCCACAGCTCTGTGACTTCAGCAAAAATCTGAACTCTGTTTTCCCTCTATTAAATAGTAATAATAGAATGTGTAATAGAGGAATGTTGTAAGGACTTCATATGTAATGTACCAAACATGGCAAATTCCCTTAATAAATGGTCAAATGCACATTCCCTCGTCATACAAGGTTTAAATGTGACTCTCCAGTTAGCACCCCTGCTACCTAACAGTGCCCCAGGCAGAGTGATAGAGGAGAGAGAATTAGTCACTGCTTATGGAATAAAATGAAAATGAATGGACTTAAGGGAAACATTTGATCATGAAAATGACCGCTTTCACCTAAGACTTACCTTTTACTATGAAGATGCTCAATATAAAATTAGAACAGAAAATGGTAGGATCAAAAATTTATATTTCAATGCATCTTATTTTAGCTAAATAGTTTGATATAATAGTGTCACTGTGCTGAAGAACACATTCTGTGACACTTATAGATTTAAAGGCAAAGAGACCCAGTTTGCTAGTTTAACAATACTTAACCATTACCTGATATTACACTAAATATATAACTGGCAAAATGATAATAAAACTAGACAGAAAAGAATCTGCCAGGCTCTTTTTTAACTGAAGTATTATTAATTTATAATATGTTATTTTCTGGTGTATAGCATAGTGATTCAGTTATACATATATATATTCTTTTTCATATTCTTTGTCTTACAGGCTTTTACAAGATACTGACTATAGTTCCCTGTGCTATACAGTAGGACCTTGTTTATCTATTTTATATATAGTAGTGTGTATCTACTAATCCCAGACTCCTAATTTATCCCTCCCCTTTTCTTTTCCATTTGGTAACCATAAGTTTATTTTCTATGTCTGTGAGTCTATCTCTGTTTTGTAAATAAGTTCATTTGTGTTCTTTTTTTAGATTCCA
This sequence comes from Vicugna pacos, assembly GCF_048564905.1. NCBI lineage: Eukaryota > Metazoa > Chordata > Mammalia > Artiodactyla > Camelidae > Vicugna > Vicugna pacos. The sequence continues at coordinate 7,151,246 of NC_132987.1, forward strand.
TATATAAGTGATATCATATGGTATTTTCCTTTCTCTGTCTGACTTACTTCACTTAGTATGGTAATCTCTAGTTCCATCCATGTTGCTGAAAATGGCATTATTTTATTCTTTTTTATGGCTGAGTAGTAGTCCATTGTGTATCTATATCACAACTTCTTTATCCAGTCATCTTTTATTGGACACTTAGGTTGCTTCCATGTCTTGTCTATTGTACATAGTGCTACTATGAACATTGGGGTGCCCGTATCTTTCCAAACTAGAATTTTCTCTGGATATATGCCAAGGAATGGGATTGCTGGATTATATGGTAACTAAAAACATAGGTTTTTAGTTTTTTAAGGAATCTCCATACTGTTTCCGTTGTACCCGCACCAAATTACATTCCCACCAACAGTGTAGGAGGAGAACCTGCCAGGCTTAACAGAACGATAAATCACAGCCAAGTCTTCATTTTCAAAGTGAAAGAACACAGTGGTTTATTAAACCATCCTTGTCCACCAGAGTGCACTTTGGCTGGAATTCTCTAATTGCCACATTTTAGCATTTTATTCTGTAGGTACATCAAGGAGCCAGTCAATGTTAGGCCATTTTAATCCACTTTGAGCCTTAAATGTATTAAGGAGAATGAAATGTATACATACCTTAAAAGACACGAACTTTGTAGAAACAACAGCTTATATTGACTCTTTTTGAGAGAGAAGTCTGGCTTCTCATACTGTTGAGTAACTCCTTCTTTTAAACAACTTTATTGAGATATAATTAACATGTCATACAATTCGTCCATTTTACGATTCAAGGGCTTTTAGGATAGTCACAGACTTGCGCTTCCATCACCATAATGCATTGTTGAGCATTTCGTTACCCCACAAAGAACCCTTGCACCACATAGCCATCACCCTGACACCAGCAGCTCCCTCACCCTGACACCAGCAGCTCCCCCACCCTCGGCCTCAGGCAACCAGTAATCTACATTCTGTGCCTATAAATTTGCCTGTTCCAAACATTTCTAGAAATGGAATCATACAACATGCTCCTTTGGGCTCCTTTGTGGCTGACTTTCTTCCCTTAGCATAACGTTTTCGAGATTTTCAGCTCACAGTGGCATACCAGTACTTTATTCCTTTTTATCACCAAACAGTATCTCATTGTATAGATATCCCACATTTTGTTCATTCACTTACCAGTTGATGGGCATTTGTGTCGTAACCACCTTTTGGCTAATATGAATAATGCTGCTGTGAACATACGTAAAATATTCATGCAAGGTTTTGTGGGGGCCCTGTTTTAATTTCTCTTGGGTAAGGAAAAATTGCTGGTGAGTCTGTGTGTAAACACTTGAGGAATGCCAGGCTGTTTCCCAAAGCAGCACAAGCATTTTTCACTTAGCAGCAGATGAAGGTTCCAAGCTCTCTACTTCCTCACCAACAAATTTTATGTGTTATTATGTGAATTTTTTTTATTACAACCATTCGAGTGTGTGTGAACTGGGATCTCGTTGTGGTTTTCCTTTGCATTTCCCTGAATAGCTAATGTTTAGCATCTTTTCATGTGCTTATTGGCCATTTGTATTCCTTTGGAGAACTGTCTATTCAGATCCTCTATTCATTTTAAAATTGGGTTGTCTGTTTATTAGAATTGTAAGACATCTTTATTCTAGGTAATAAGTTATGAGTCAGTTTTCTTCTCCAATTCTTTAAGCTGGTCTCTCATTTTTCTTAATGTTTTGCTATAAAGCACAAAAATGTTAATTTTGGTGATATCCAGTTTATCTGGGTTTTTTTCTTTTGTTCTTTGTGATTCTGAGGTCACATTTAAGAAACCATTGCCTAGCCCAAGGTCATGAAGATTTGTTCCTCTGTTTTCTTCTAAGAGTTATATAGTGTGAGCACTTACATTTAGGTCTTTAATCTATTTTGAGTTAATTTTTGTAAATGGTGTGAGGTATGGGTCTAATTTTACTTAACTTTTTATGTGAATGTCCATTTGTCACATTACCATTTGTTACCAACACTATGCCTTCCCCACTAAATGGTCTTAACACTCTTGTGAGACTCAGCTGGCCATTAATGTGAGGGTTCATTTCTGGACTGTTTATTCTATTGGTCTATGTGTCCATTCATATCTTTTTAAATTTCTTTCAACACTCTCCGTTACAGTTGGAGAACACACTTTGTATGATTTTAATCCTGTTAAATTGATTGAGATTTCTTTAATGGCATAGCGTAAGATCTTACCTGGAGAATGTTCCGTGTGTGCTTGAGAAGACTGTGTATTCTTACTGTTGTTGGGTGAATATTCTACAGATATCTGTTCGGTCTATGACTGTGGGCCTGTAATGTTTAAGTTTTCTATTTCCTTGTTGATCCGCCCGGTTGTTTTATTTATTATTAAAAATGAGATATTGTAGTCTCCAACTATTATTACTGATTATCTCTTTCTCCCTTCAGTTCTTTTTTTGGTCCATGTGTTTACTGCTGTGTTGTTACGTGTATATATACTTATAATTGTTATAATTTTCTGTAAGGGATTTTCTATAATTTGACCACCTTTTTAACAAAATGTCTCCTCTTTATCTCTAGTAAAAAATTGTAAGTCTATTTTGTCTGATATTAATATAGCCTTTCAGGCTTTCTTGTGGTTGTTGCTTGCATGATATATCTTTTTTCATCCTTCTACTTTGAACCTGCTTATATCTTTGACTCTAAAGTGTGTCTTCTGTTGACAGCTTATGGTTGAATCTTGATTTTTTTGGTTCAGTCTATCAATATTTGCCTTTTGATCAGGTTGCTTAATTCATTCATATTTAATGTTATTGATATACTTTGATTTATGTCTTCTATTTTAATTTTTATTTTCTATTTGTCTCATGTCTGCTTGCTTTTAGTTACTAATTGTGGGCTTCTTTGTCAATTATTCTTTTTTAAGATATGGTCAAAACACTGGTTTTGATGGTTATTATGGTTACTTAATAAAACAGGATTGCCTGGACCAAAGGGTAGATGTTCCTCACTTAGTTTATAGAATTCCAAAAACATTAGAATACTTGAACATTTTTGTTCTTTTTCAGATGGTTTAAAATAAAACTTCGAGAATAATTCCTCTGTGGTTAAGTACATCTGGTATATTTTACTTAAAATTAACTCGTATTCTTAGCGATGCACATTAGTCATTAGCATACTAAGGCCCTATGAATTCTTGCAGTAAAACAACTAAATTAACTTATATTTAGCCTGCATTGACCAAATGCATTTGCTTATGGATCACGTTAGTGACAAAATTATATTAACATTTTCTTTCCCATTAGCATCCCTTGGAGTAATACGGAAAGCACAGAGCTGAGGATGAAGCCTCTTTCAGATGTTATCCAAAATTCTGATCTTCCTTTTTTAGTCTTTGCTATTCTGAGTTTGGTTTTGCCCCATTTTCTATACCAGGATTTATTCACTTTCTTATTTCAGGTCTCTTTTTGGTATTCCCAGAACATTGTTGATTTTTGCTTTTGCACCTGCTTAAAGTTCACTTCAGGTATAGTCTTTACCAATTGATTTCTGTAAAGGTTTGTACCATCCACATGTTGCCCAAAACATATATGTGTGTACACACCTATATATACAGAGAGTGAGTGAGTGAGAGATTTATTGTAAGGAATTGGCTCATGCAAGTACGGAGGCTCAGGAGTCACAAGACCTGCAGTTGGCAACCTGGAGACCCAAGAGAGCTGATGATACAATCCCAGGTCAAATGCAAAGGTCCGAAAACCAAGAAAGCTCATAGGAGTAAGTCTGTAAGTGCTAGTGCAGAAGTCCGCAGGCCCAGATCCAGGAAGACCCTGTGTTTCAGTTGGAGGCTGAAGGCAGGAGAAGACTGATGTCCCAGACAAGGGTCAGGCAGGAAGAGTTCCCTTTTCGTTGGCCTTTTTGTGCTATTCAGGTCTCTAATTGACTAAGGTCCACATACATTAGGGACAGTCTTCTTTACTCAGTGTACTAATTCAAATGTTAATCTCATCCAGAAACAGCTTCCCAGACACACCCAGAGTAACGTTCGACCAAACGTCTGGGCACCTCAGGGCCCAGTCAAGTTGACGAATGAAATTAACCACCACATCCACCAAAGGCTTTCTGTTTGTCAGTCCAGTGGCTTTCTTTCCAGCTAAGTCATTGGCCTCTTGCAATGTTTAAACTGCTTTGGTGGGAATAATTCTTTTCTGATTGGGTCTAATTTTTTTTTTAAATATTCTTCTATGGCCAAGATGTTGTGGTTCTTTTTATGAGACAAAATTAAACATTTTCTCAAACTCCAGAATTTAGGAAGTTATTTTCGCTTCACCTTTTACAGTTTCATATATTGTAGGTTATGTATGACGAGAACCAAAACTTGCAAGAGTCTGGTTCTCTTCTTGACACCCCTCCTTTGCTCAGAATCTCACCGAGTGGTCTGGAGCCCTTTATCGCACTGACACATTAGCACACTGTTAGGAGAGATGAGAAATCTACTCATATCAACTCGGCCTCTAGCATTTTAGCATCCAAGCCCCGGTTGCTATTGAGACCGACAGAAAAAACATCTTTTCAGACATGACTGAGTTTGCATCACATTTCATAATTGGATCGTAGATCATGGCCTTTAAAAATAGCTATTCCAGCTATCTCCTTAGACCCATTATTTTCTTAAGGCTTTGAAGAATCATTTTATAATAGTCATTAAGACTACAAGTCAGATTTCAAATTTGGTTTTGTGACATCAACATCTTTTAACTGTTTTTTCCTCATTTTCAACTTCCTTACTAGTAACTGTTTCTGAAATATTGAAGTGTCCCACCATTCTCAGATAGGCATTGTTACAGGGTAAAGTATACCGAGATAACAAAGAAACTCAAAATCCCATTGGTTCAACTGTATTTCTTATTCAAGCAAAGCGCCTAATGCTGGTTAGCAAGAGGGGACACCACTACCTGGACTGTCATTGGTTAGTTATGTTCCATTTGAAGAGGGGAAGATAGGCAATCATTTTGGCTCAAAAGATACATACGTCATTTCTGTTCATATTTCATTAACCAGAACTAATTGCATGGATACAATTAATTTCAAAAGACAAAAAAGTACAGTCTTCTGTTTCCTCCAGAAATAACAGAAAACTAGATCCTGGCAAGCACTAGTAATGTCTCCCCCAGCATCCAAACACTAGTAGGGAAATCTTGTCTTCCCTTTCATTCTGCTTGAGGTTGAATGCTAATTCATCCCCGATTAAATGTGTCGTACAATATCCTAGTAAACAGATACAGGTAATGACATGTTTTCTGCTGAAAACCAGAGAGAGAGTCTCAGTTGTTTTCTAGATTATGCTCGAGAGAGCTATCGGTTAAGTTTTAAATTTGTGTCAGCTGGATCCGTGAAGTCTCCTTCAGTCAAATAAAGGGAAGAGCAATAACAGACGTTGTTCTTTAGTTAAGAGTTGCTCTACTGCTTTTCTAAATGGCTATGAAAACTCAGGGCTCTATCAGTAATTCACGTAAGGAAACCTTCATGAGTGATACCCAATGGTCCAGGTCTTTCTTGAGTTCTCTGGTTAGTGTTATCATTATATCTTTTCATCGGCAATTGACTCGACTGAAACACACTGATATAATCGCCGGTCCCTCCCTAAATCTGACTGTACACTCTCTTTTCTTTCTCATCATGGTCATATATACCTCTCCACTGTCAGTTCTCAAAAGCAAGATATAAGCAAAGGCTGTACATTCACTTTTTGACAAAGAAAAACTTAAGTCCATTTAATGGCTGGCAAAACCATTCTGCTTTTTTCATTTTAATATGTATGTACTGTTGATGTTAGTGCTGCATTTTGTGGACACAGGTGTCTAAACTGGAATATATCCAAATAATTAATGATTTGTAGGACACTTTCTGGTATTTTTCCATTTCTCAAGCCTCTTTGTGTAGGCGGATTTGTAGCTTTTGTGAGAGCTTTACTGACAATAAATAAGTAAATAAATTAAAATGAACCCTAAAGAATAGGGAGGAAATCTCAAAAGGAAAAACAAGTGTCACTAAATTTTGTGAAGTGAAGTGTGGATTTTAAATGCATGTGACGTTTGGAGATGAAATATTTTTGTCCTCTTTGCCCGGGATTACTTAGATGTGGACCTCTTCTCACCTTTGACTAGAGGGACTAGACGGATGTGACAGTTAAGTGTCCAAGTGAGACCAGTGCCACATTCCAGATGGGTGATTTGAGCTGCGTTGAACAAAAGGAGTATTTCCAAAGGAGTGAGTAGAGTGTAGGGAAACCACAAAGGTTGGAACAGCCCCTCCTGCCCTGGGGCAACAGCAACAGAAGTTCACTACCTCTCCGAGGTCCGAGGGGCCAGAGTAGAGAATGGTTACAGAACCTTGAGTCAGAGAAAGCTGGATGGAGAAGGCCACCTGATAGGAGCCATGACCTGTTGTTGGTACCTTCTGTGACCTTCTAGCCACCTCAGCCCTGCAGGGAAGCAGCCAGAGGACCATGGCCCCTGCCTCCCTGTGCTGCCTCCCTTCCATCTGATGCCTCTGCAATGGCCAAACCAGCCAGAGGCCAGAGCGCCAGTGAGGCTACTGATCGAGTCCATACAAGCCAGCCTCCAGGGGCAGAATCGGTTGGAAAGTGGATCTACTTTAGAGATACAAATGGAAATGTTTGGTAAAATGAGTTACTATGTAGACAAACAAGTATAGAAAGATTCAAATGAAATTAAACAATTAGTTATTAATTATTCATTACTAGACATCAGCCAGTTGGTGGTAGCTAGCTATTAATTGACCACTAACTGATAGTTTCAGAATAACTGCTTTTGTAAAAAAATAGATATGGGTATCCACCCCCATACCTCCTAAAAAAATTTGTAAATTGATGTAATCTTTTAAAAACATTGAGCTCTGCCATTTTTCATTCATCAGTAGGAAAATGAAGTTCAATAATTGATCATATCCAACAAGTACAAATAATGTTGGAAAGTTTCTTTTAGGATCTTGCAGTTGGAAGGGATCGCGAAGGGCCTCTTCTTTCTTATCCTCTCCCTGATACATGAATTTCCCCCTTTTTAAATGACATCGTAGATTTTTCAAAAGGGCTCCAATTCCTTTAGCATTGATCCTACCTCCAGTCTCCTATCAATGTCCTTGATTCTTCCATGATGAATCCCAATTACTAAGTCCCTTTTCTGAAGTTCAACACCTGCTTTCCAACCTTGCCATTCAGTATTTGTTTTTATATAGTTTTATATTATTTTCATATGCATATTTCTTCCTTCCCCAAGTAAAGCACAAAGCTCTTGAGAACTTGGATTATATCTCAAAAAAAAAAATTCTGTGAATTGCCTCAAAATTGTTATTTTAAAAGTATCCGGGCTTTACTGAAATGCAATAGAAAATGTTCTGTAGCTCAAGCAACGCAGTGTTCAGGGCTATAAAATAAATATACATGAACTTGAGGAGACGTGGGGTTTTTTTCAGTTTTTTTTTTTTATTAGAAAACAATCAGGCACCTGGGGAAATGAAGGCCAACACTTCCGATTCATTTCTGCACCGTTAGAAATAAGCACAATATACGTAAATCAATACTAAATTAGTTACATTTCCTTTTTGTGCTTCTGTGAACATAGGATGCGCTAGAATTTGAAATGATCAATTGTTTAAAAGAATGAGTAAAAGAACTGTCCTGAAATAAATAATTAAGCAACCTCAGTTCGATACTATTATAGTTTCATAATGTGGTAGAATCATGAAATCCAAAAGTTGCGAGGTATCTCAGAGGACATCTATTTTGACTTCTCACTCAATGTCGGAATATTCTTTCTGAAGTTACTGGCAAGAAGTGATTTTACCTGGATATTTTCCCTAGTGAGAACCTCACCCTGACCCAGAAAAAAATCTACAGCAGAGGTTCCCAAACCTGGTTGTGTTTTCACATTCTCTGGGAATATATTTTTATATAATTATAAATATTTTTAATAAGCTAATATGTAAAATAATGAATAAATATTTTTAAAATAACCATTCCTGTAGCCGATCATAGGCTGACTCTCAGAACCTCTAGCGTTGGCACTGGGATTCTCTATTTTTTTTTAATTCTCCAAATGCTTCTAATGACAGCACACCATGCACACAGTGGCCCACCTCATTTCTCAATTGCTTTAGCAATCAGAAACCTCTTCTCTATATTTAGCTGATACAACTCTCTGTAAAGCCTGTTAGTCATTTTTCCTGCTTCTGCAGCTCTTGAGTCGTTTTGAAGAAGCGACTTAACTGTTCTTTTTTAATGAAAATACTTTAAATGTTGAAGGTGGCCAATATCTCTCTCCCTCCCCCCTCGGTAGCTTATCTTCCTCTTCTAGAAATATTCTCTCTTCCTTGAAATTTTACTCACGTAATGCAAAATCCAGACCCTTCATCATCATGATCAACTTCCTTTGCCTCTGCCCCCTCCTCTTCACCCAGTTTCTGAAAGACAATGACAAATGACCCCAGTGTCCTACAGGTGACACTTCCAGAACGGGTCTGTTGTCTAGCTCAGTGTTTCAGCTTATGACAGAGTCTCGAGGTCTTGTATTCCTTCTTTCTGTTCAGAAAGCTCTTTTCCGAGACACCTGTGGACCATTCTCTTCCCTCCTTCAAGTCTGTGCTCAGCTGTCAACTTCTCAGGGAACTCTTCCTTGACCAACCATTTTAAAATAGCAGCCCCCTCTCCCCAAATTTGTTTTCCCTCCTAACCCTATCAAACCTCTATTATTCTGCATAGTTTATTTATCTACATTTTCATTGTCTCTGTCCCACCATTAGAAAGTCAGTTCTAGGACGACAAGAATCTTCATCTGCTCTTTCCTTTGCTGTCAGTTGGTATGTAGTAGACACATATTCATGGTTGACGAATGAATAAAAGATGTTTGGATTATGCATTATGTCCATTTTAATGATAGGCAGTAGAACACTGAATAGAGGAGAAAATTGAGATTTCAGTTTTGAGTCTGAAAAGACATGAGAAATCCTGACATGGGAGATGTTCCTATTGCCGATGAGGAAACTGAGGTCCAGAGATAATCACACAGGCAGCAAGTGGCACAGAAAGGCCTGGACACAAGACCCCAGTCCAAGTCTATAGGGTAGCTTTCCAAGTAGACCATCCTTCGTCTGCATTGAAGAGACTTCCTCTCTGAAATGTCAGAACCCCACATCAAGACTTGAGCCTTGGATTCCATAAATTGGCCATATGTACACTTAAGTATAAGACTTGATTAAGTCATGGACAGATAATTTCAGGATAGGATAATTTTATAAAGGGCTTTTCTGAAAAGTCTGATAAAATACACTATATGTTCATTCAAGGGGAAATTATGTATTTCTAGTATATGTTTTCCTGTGGATGACTTTTCCATGTTTGTATTTTCAAATCTTAAAAGGAGTGCATTTTTAAAGCAAATAAAGAGTGTTAAGGAGAGATGGGAGGGTAGGGAATCCCCTGGTAGTTTACTTTTTTATTTCATTGAAATGGTCAGTTATAGTGTGTCAATTTCTGGTGTACAGCATGATGTCCCAGTCATGTGGATACATATATATTCATTTTCATATTCTTTCTCATTAAAGGTTATTACAAGATATTGAATGTAGTTCTTCTGTGCTGTCCAGAAGAAATTTGATTTTTTTAATCTATTTTTATACATAGTGGCTAACATTTGCAAATCTCAAACTCCCAAATTTGTCCCTTCCCACCCCCTTTTCCCTGGTAACCATAAGATTATTTACTATGTCTGTGAGTCTGTTTCTGTTTTGTAGATGAGTTCATTAGTGTCCTCTTTTTTTCTTTTTTTAGATTCCACATATAAGTGATATCATATGGCATTTTTCTTTCTCTTGCTGGCTTACTTCACTTAGTATAACAATCTCTATGTCCATCCATGTTGCTGCAGAAGGCATTATTTTATTCTTTTTATGGCTTAGTAGTATTCCATTGTATAAATATACCACATCTTCTTTTTAAATCAAATCAGATCACTGGTACAAGATATGGTTCCTGCAGCCCTGTGCTGACCTCAGCAGATGGTCTGCAAGCTCACTTTATTTTTTTTTTTTATCTGCAAGCTCACTTTCTAACCTGAACCTCCCCAACCTAGGAGATGCAGGAGTTTCTGTTCAAATGGCATTTATTAATAGAGTTTATTAGGGGAGTATTTTTTTTTTGTTAAAACTTCATTATCCAAAAAGCTTGATTGGGGAAGGTGTCCACCAATGATTAAAAGAAGACTCTTTCTGGAGCCCTGAAACACACATTAGGCACCCTGCTTCCATGAGGGGTTCTGCTAGACCTTTCCTGGTCAGTCTCTCTCACGGTCTTTATCACTGTGATGTTCATTGCTCGGTTGCTCTGATAGTGAAGGGACAGTCTCTGCATTTGTTCAGTAAGAACCTACCCTGTCGTGGGTTTTTTGGAATATTAATTGGCAGTAATTAAAAATGGGTCATTGAAATTTATAATTGTGAAAGATAAAGAAGAAACAATTGATGAAAACTAGGTTTTTTCATGTAAAATACTTTGTTTTTTTTAATTAAACTTATATAGATACTGTTTGTTATAAATATGAGATTCTAGTGTGCAAATCGAGTATTTTGTTCTTCCTTTTTTAAAAAAAAGATTTTGGGGGGTGAGGTAATTAGGTTTATTTATTTATTCATTAGTTTTTTAATGGAGGTACTGGGGATTGAACCCAGGACCTTGTGCATGCTAAGCATAGAGTGTACCACTGAGCTATACCCTCCCTGGTGTTCTTCCTTTAAAAACAAAAAAATTATTTATTTATTTTAATTGAAGTACAGTCAGTTACAATGTGTCATTCTCTGGTGTACAGCTCAATGTCCAGTTATGCATATATATACATATATTCATTTACATGTTTTCTTCCTTTTTAACCATGAGCTACTTTAGACATATATATTTACATAACAAATATCCAAATAACCAACATTCATAGTAGGCAAATAATAACATGTTCCCATATTTCAGATATTGGGCTTTAAAGAAATTTAAAATTGTATATCCTTCCAAGAGGACTTGAAAGACATTGTCATAGGACAAGTTCATCAGCATTAAATACATACTTATTTATAGCCCCAAATCTAAATGAAAGTTAAAGAGGACAGAGTATAAATTGTCAAGGGCCAGATGCCCTGACAATGTACTTATAGCAGAATCATAAAAAAAGGAGTGAGGAGAGAATGAGAATAGAATATGCCAAAAAAATTTTTTTAACTGTTTTCAACAGTCATAATTTGTAATGGTAGTACCAGTATTGAAATACTGAGAGTGTTGTGTGTGTAATGGGCCGGGGTGGGGGTTGGGGGAAGCAGATGAGTGCAGGCACACCTTACAGATGTTGCAGTTCAGTTCCAGACCACTGCAGTGAAACAAATATCACAATAAAGTGAGTCACACACATTTTTCAGTCTCCCAGTCCCTATAAAAGTTATGTTTCCACTGCACTATAGTCTATTAAGTTGTGCAATAACCTTATCTCTAAAAAAACTATGTGCATGCCTTCATTTAAAAAAAATACTTGATTGCTAAAAAAAAATGCTAACCATCATCGGACAATGCAGGATTGCCACAAAGCTTCAGTTTATAAAAACGCAGTATCTGTGAAGCACAGTAAAGCAACGCAGTGAAGTGATGTACGCCTGTAATTGTGGCATATCATAACTCTGTCATCCTCTGTACCTCAGTGACCAGAATTCACAGTGTAGAATAAAGGGCATACAAATGTAATATAGAAATGTTAAGTAAAAACTCTATAGTCCTGAAATGGCATAAGAAATACCTGTGAACTGATGTAGTATCATATATATTCATACATCTCCAAGCTCTTTCAACAGAGAAAGAATAAAAACAACGGCCAGCCCAATAACAATGAATATTACTGTGCCTCAATCATGGTCTTGAAATACAATTTCCCATGAAAAGAAACCCGGGTTTCTGGCATAAATGGCTGTTTCTGCTTCTGGGGCATGAACTGTACATGATGAGTCTGGAACACCTTAGTGTTCAGAACAGAGCAAGAAAGCTACCAAAAACTATTAGTATGATGTCGAAAGAACTCAGGAGCCAGGATGAAGAGTCTCCCAGTGGCCAAAGATGGGGTAATTTGAGCTTCGGTAAGAAATACAATGATCGGAAGTACAATGGGTAAAAATGCATACAATAGATAACAAATGCTCCCGGAAGGCATCACAGGAAGCACCTGGATTGCCCTCCTCTGATGGGCATGCTGCAGGTGCAGCCACGCACAGACTAATTCCCTCTGAGAGAAATGCGGAAACTGGCTGGGTGACTCCTGCACATCAGGTGAACGAAACAATGTCCACGTGGAGACCGGTGGGAAACGCTGAGGCACACTTTTGCTGTGAACCCCATCCCTGGCACAGCACCATACAATCGGGAGGGAACCTTCAACTCCCAGCTTGTCCCTGAGCCTGCACGTTTTGGATTGCACATCTCATGGCCCCAACTCTTTAGGCTCCTACCCAAGGGATGGGCACCAGAACACCTAGCTCTGTTAGCCAATGAGGCTTCCGCCCCATGGGACTACAGGCAGAATAGAAGCAGTTTGTAAAGGGCACGGAACACCCCCATGGTTGTATCCCCGGGCTCAGCAAAACAATGCTCATCTCCCAGCTGCTCCCTGAAAGGCATTAGACTACATACTTTCCCAGCTGGTGCCTGAGTGTCCAGCTTCTAGTCAGTCTGCATCTGGGTGCTCGCTTGATCCTCTGTCTCAAGACACTGACAGATCTTGGCACACCCTCAACTCCAAGGAGCCTCCAAGAACAGAGACCCTGAACTCTCAAGATGCCACCAGAAAACTGTTAGAACTAATCAATGAATTCAGTAAAGTTTCAGGATACAAAATCAATAAACAAAAGTCCATTGTATTTCTACGTACAACAATGAGCTACCAGAAAGAGAAATTAGGAAAACACCCTGCTTACAATAGCGTAAGTAGAACAGAACAGAGCAGAACACCTGGGGATAAAGTTGACCTAGGAGATACAAGACTTGCATACAGAAAATACAAAATAGTGTTGAAAGAAAGGTAAACAAGAGGGGGGAGGGTATGGCTCAGTGGTAGAGTGCATACTTAGCGTGCACGAGGTTCTGGGTTCAAGCCCCAGTACCTCCATAAGAAAGGGTGGAAGTAAGGAAGGAAGGGTTAAATAAATGCAAAACTCCAACTATAAACTTGCCAAAGGAATTGAAAAAAATCAGGTTAGTCTTAATTTTCAACTCTTTCTGAAAGATCAGTACATGAGAAGTTAACCAAAAGGACATGATCTGTAAGAATATAAACTATTGATCTGACCCTGACAGCAGGAGCCAGCAGTACTGGCCTTAACCTGGAGCTTATTAGAAATGCAGAATCCCAGGCCCCGCCCCACACCCTCTGCATCTGAATATGCATGGTGACAAGATGCCCGGGTGATTCCTATATACATCAGAGCTTGACAGGCACTGCCCTATACACTGGCATTCTGAGAGGAGACTGACTTTTGTTTGGTGTTTGCTGATAGCAGTGAGGTCCCCTCAGCCAGATGCTAACTGTAGCTATAGTCGGATACTAACTAGATAAGGAAAGCAATCAGAGGGTTGATAAATAATGGGTTACCATCGTACAGCTAAAGTAATAAAGTTGTGTCCAAAGGCCTGAGCTTGCAGAAACTGAGTGAAATCCATTGGAGTTACCACTTTAAAGACTCTTAATTGGTCATTTTGGATTGACAATGCTAGACTTGTATTCTTCTCTTATTATAATTTAAGAGGCATCCGATGCACCTGCAAAAGCAAAGCCCTTGGTACGGTTCCTGTGTGACGTCAGATAAGCCATTTCACCTCCCAACTTTCTAGTCTCTCCAGCTGTAGACACAGATTTACAACTTTCATTCATTAATGGGACTAAGATCTTCATTTGGCTGAAATTTATGCAAGTGCCAAGTATGATTATTATTTTAGCTGACAGATAAAAAAGACTGTCACTTGTTTTTGAATGCTTTGTGAAGCAAAAGACACAAGGATGAAATTATGCTGATCGTCTTTTTTGTTTTGCCCGCTTGTGGAGTTTGATTGAACTTGTCTAAATCCCATGATAAATATACAACATAACAAAGGATTAAATGAAAGACCATTTAATTACCTGAGTCAGAGCTTGTGAAAAATGTATGCGTTCGTGGCAGGGGGAGAGGATGGGTGTAATTAGTACCCCTGAATTTAGGAAAATTGTGTCTAGCAGGAAAATGTGTACATGTTTGGCAAAAATTGAGTGACAGGTCAAGACCTCTTCAAGCTAAGAAAATTGTATCAACAGATGCATTCCCCATCTGCTCACTGAATGCACAGAAATGGAAATCACTTTTTTTTCTCCGTCTATCAACTGAAGTTTCAGTTTTACTCAAAGTCCATGAATCATACCATACCAATAGCCAAGATTGAGAAATGTAAAATATGAATAATATAAGATGAAAGGAAGCTATTTCATATGTGAAAGGAAAAGTATTGTCAAAGACACGTTCTTGTCTTCATTATGAAACTCACAGTCCTGTTCCCAAAAGGCACAATCCGAAGACACACTAGGACAGCAAATCTGTGCTTGCACCAAAACGCACATTAACTGTAAAAGCTGCCGGTGCAGGTGTAATTGGGACGAGAGGTCACCAACACCATCTGTGCCTAGAAGTACAAGATCTTAATCAAAAATTTTCAACAGCTCTGGTTATTGCTGTTACAATTTGCTACTGGAAAGCTGCGTGCAAGGCACTGCTAAACTGTGGAGACTGTTTCTTCCAACTTTAATTATGTAGAAGTGTTAATAGGAGTGGTTTATCCCTCCATGCTGAGGCTGAAGAGGAGTTACATCAATAACTGGCTTTTATTTTCTTTGGGCTCAGTGTTGCCTGCGATAGTATTCCCTACCATGCAGAAGTTTCAGCTTAGTTGAGTCCCTATCTTCCGTGATCAGATCCAGCCACCTGACACTCTGACATAATCCCAGTCTTCTGGGGAGTAAATGCTAACATCCACTCTATTATTTAATTATCACAACACAGCCCTTGTTGAAATATGACTCAGGAGGATGAGAAGTAATATCACATCAATGGAGCCAATTAAACATGAGAGGAGAAACCCAGGCACTCTGGAAACATAGGCAACAATGACTATTTCTGGGCCCACAGAAGTTCGGAGGAAACCAGGATATGGCAGAAATAGATAATGGTACTACTGATTCCCTGCTTAGCAGTATGGAAAGATCAGAGTGTGGATTATCACGGACATTTGATGAGTCTGTTGTCACACAGGTGTTTCTGTTCCTGATGGGAGATGTTCAAAGGAGTGAAAGCACTGCCTGGAAACCTGCTGAACACCGAGCGATGTGTACGGTTAAATGTGTGGTGCTGGGGTAACAGAGAAGGGAAGGCTCTCCAAAGTGTTGGATAGAACACCGAATTACTTGGAAGCACAGATGGTGTTTTCATCACTTCTTTTTTCCAACAGTTGGGACTTTGGAAGGGAGAGAGAAATCTTGGATATGAACAATTGCCTATGCAGATGGTAATCATGAACTGGTTTGGCCAACAGTTTTAAATTCCAGACTGATGGATTCTTATCCACTGAAGAATGAAAAGGAGGAGGAAGAGGAGAAAATGAATAAAGTATAACTTAATACAGAAGTAAAAGAATAACATGTGTTAAGTTATGTTTTCTTTATCTACTATATTTGTAAGCAGAAATAATCAGAAGGCCACATCTAAAATAGCCATGAAGGGTAGCAACCAGGGATGCAAAAAGCTTTGCTAAATTTCAGCTGATAAAACAACTCTGAATAAGTTAATTGAATTTGTCACTTGGTGCTCATAATGCAGACATGAGACTTGGGAGTCAGTAAACAGGGGGAATTGCCCCAGGGAATTAGAACTACCCATGGAAATCAAGTTGATGCTGAGACAAGTGACAAAGCAGAAAGATAAATGAAGTCTACCAGAAGTCTTGGCCAAAAGAGACCTATTTCTACCATCGTGAAGGAAACACAATAAAATAAAAGGGATTCTTAATGGTGGAAATGCCACCTGCTCTTAAAAACTGGAAAATACCCAAGGATTTGATTTAGGAAATTTACATACAAAAACTCTTTAACAGTCAGAGTACCTACTTCTAACATATTTACTTGGGATGAAGAGCCCCAGTTACAGATTTTCCAGTATAATTTTGTAGTAGGAATCATTCTGCCAGGATGTTTATGATAAAATCATGAGATGAAATAAAATAAAAATTGAAGGTGGCTATGAGAGCCAAGTTCTTCAAAATGGCAGGAATTGCATTCATGTATTCATTCCAGATTTACTGAGTGCATGTTGTGTTCTGGGCATTGCCCTGAGTCCAGGAGATACTGAGATAACCACTTCTACCCTCATGGAACTTATAGCCTAGTTGGGGCCAGACAGTCCTATTTGATGCTCAGACAGCTACGTGAGTGTTACTAAGTCCAAACTCATTCTGCTCGCTACACGACAAGCCAATAAATCGGGAGACAGGGTGTCTTGGGGCAAGGAATAATGACTTTATTCAGAAAGCCAGCAGATGAAGAAGATGGGGGACCCAAGTCAGAATTCAGGCTCCTTTTATACTAAGAAGGGGAGAGGGTGTGGTTGGTTGTTGCAAACTTCTTGGTGTCGGAATCCTTTTGTTCTTGGCAGCTGTCCACGTAGATCATGATGTTCCTATAAACCTCCAACAAAATAAATATTATTCTCTGTTCTGCAACTTTTTATCTCTGTATGAATGGGAAAGTGTTCCACCCTTAAAGGTCAGAGCCTTGAGAATGGGCTCTCCTGTCTATTTCAGGCTCTAGGCAACATTCTTTTACAAAAGGTGCAGAACCAGCAGGAAGGAATGAGCCCAGGAAACAGAGCACAGGGTTAGAGATAAAGGAACAGATGTAATATGGAGTCAGATCTGTTCTTCCCTATCACATAAGTATCAGTGAGCTTGTCAGAAAAAAAGCTCTGCAGAGGAAATAAAGGCTTAGATGTTTGAAGGGAGAGAAACTCACCAGGCAGAGAGGGCGGCGGAGGAGAAGAGCTCCAGTCCGGGGGGAGAGCCTTCACAAGGGCCGAGTGCTGACTGGCACCATGTGCATCTGATGGTGTTCCAGAGGGGAAATGCAGGTAACGGGCCATGGAAAAGCCAAGTGGGGCTTGTGAAGGGCTTTGTAAGTCCTGCTCAAAGAGATTCTGTTTTCTAATATGAGTGACAGAAGATTTAAAATTCAATTTATTTATAAAATTTAAAAATTTAGGCAGCTGCTGAGGTAAATGGGAAAACATTGGTTCATTTGATCTAAATGATTGTTTTGCTTGTTTTTATGGACCCATCTCTTCAGTTCTGTTTTTCTGTTGTGTTTTGAAGACACCTCCTTAAGTGGATGGAGCATGGAGCACAAAGCAGCCCCAAGAACCTTTTTTAGCAAATGCATATCTTCTTCACTGTGCTGTGAAAGAGCCTCGAGCCCCACCACCCTTAGGAAGTGCAGACCTTGCATTCTTTGTTTTCTGCATTTGGTTAAGAATAAAGCTTTTCCTGTTTTAGAATGAATCTTGTTAGTGAGCCCAGCAGGAAGCAGTAAACAGAAGTGCCGTGAAACTTCACTGTGTTGTCTGGCAGTTGTCACTTCGGTGTCACCAGAGTTTCCACTCCCAGGAGGTGGCGTCTCTCCTGTGACAGCTGGCTTTGTCCATATAAAGGGAGAGAGCCCTTGTCTGATGGGGATTAATTCCCTGTGCAGCTTTAATAAGGTGCAGGGGTGTGTCCCCAGTGGCACAGTGACAGAAATCTTCCCTGACATAAATTGATCATTACCCTCTGGAGCTAAAGAAAGCTCTGTTTCCTTGGGTTCTTTGCTCTTTTTAGGTCAAGCTAATGTAGTAATTTTGTTTTCTGAAATGTTAATGCTATTTACATTCCTGGAGCCCGTCGAAACTTGTGATTCCCAGTCAGAGTTCATGGCCTCAGAGTTGTGGCAAATGTGGCCGTGGACATTTGCAGCAACATGGATGGACCTAGAGATGATCATACTAAGTGAGCTAAGTCAGACAGGGAAAGACAAGAATCATATGATATCACTTACATGTGGAATCTTTTAAAAAATGATACAAATGAATTTATTTACAAAACAGAAAGAGACTCAGAGACATAGAAAACAAACTTAAGGTTACCCAAGGGGAAAGTGGGGAGGGGGTGGATAAATTAGGAGTTTGGGATTAGCAGATACTGACTACTATATATAAAGTAGATAAACAACAAGGACCTACTGTAGAGCACAGGGAAGTATGTTCAGTATCTTGTAATAACCTAAAATGGAAAAGAATCTGAGAAAGAATATATGTGTGTGTGTGTGTGTGTGTGTGTGTGTGTGTGTGTGTGTGTGTGTATAACTGAATTAAAAAAAAAAAGCTCCCTGGACTTGCCAATGTAGCATCCATCATCCAAAAAAAAAAAAAATAAACATAAAGTGAATATGGCCAAGGAAAGCTATTTCAACCACAGGAAAATACCCATTTATTCTGAAAGCTGTTTATCAGCAATATGTCTATTAACATACTGCCTAGTTCCAGATTTTCCTTTAATACAAACCTTTTTTGTTGTCATCCCATTCACATAATTTGCCGTGAAGAGATTTTACTGTGCTTTGTCGGAGCCAGCCGACAATCGATCAGGTCCAGAAACCTGTGCTGCAGGACTGAGAAAAGAAAGACAAGACTAGAAGGTGGGGTTGAGAGGGTCTCTAGCCCGCAAGACGCTAAGTCAAGAGTGGACCTCGAGTTTATTTCAGGCAGTTAATTTATACAAATTCAAGTGACTACCTTGTGCATTCTTGCATGTAGGCACAGGTATTGTTTCATGGTTTAAACACAGTGTGTACTAAACTCACTAACTTGTGCATAGTTCTATAGATCAATGTTGTTTATAATACTCATAAACTAGGGTATATGTTCCCACATACCAAGATCACTAACTAAGGTTGTTGTTTCTCTAAGCTAACATCGAGACTCGTGTACTATTAACTCAAGTGATTGTTCTTCAGGCTAAGATCACTAACTTGTGTGCCGATTGTATCTCTCCTTCCAAAGGTCCTTAGTGACTTAATAGCTCAGGATGTTCCTCAGGCTCTAATGCACCTGGTGCATTCTTCAAAGGGGTGGCGGGACAGAGATTGTCTTTGTTAGAATCAACCTCAGAGCCTGACGCCCTGCACTGTGGGAGTTTAGGCCCAACCTCTGTGCTCGGCAGTCCTCAGGTTATGAGTGGCCCCCCGCAGTGCTTAATCAGTCTCCTGATTTTTTTTTTAAAGAGATGGCGCTATTTGCTTATTTGATGTTGAATTACCATTTCAGGCAACTTTCACACGAAGCTAATTTTTGTATCATCTGTGCTCCTCACAAATTCTCACCACATTAGCAAAAATTTCTCAACTCTTAATATCTCCTTTTCCATATGGTAGTACACTATAATAGAAACAGCACCAAACCTAGAAGGCTCGAATTCCAGATCAAAGCCTGTCATTCACGAAATAAGCGACCTTAAAATGTCATTTAACCTCTGGGCTTTAGTGTCCCCATTTTACAGGTGAAGAAATAATCGTGTATCCTGCTGATCGTAGTGTTTTTATAGAATCAATAGGGAAAATGTACCTAAAAGCATGTTATGTTACACGTTTACTCAAGTATTTGTTGAAAAATGTAATTGTTGATGTGCCTAAAATGCAAAGTTGTCCTTCAAACATTACGTCTTCATTCAATGCTAACAAAAGGCCAGTTTTTACTAGGAGATGAGCCCTGGTGAATTTGATACAGGCATTAGGCTTCAACAACCTACAGGAATGGATGGTTAATATATCCTTCAAGCATCTCATTTAGCATCAGCCTTCTCTTCTGAAATTCTGAGAGAAGAGCTAATCAACTCAAGATAGACCCCCTGGGTGAATGTCCGCTGTGCCAAGATCCAGAGACTGACTGGTGTCACCCCTGTGCTTTAGAACTGAGGCGTGGCAGGTTATGAAATTGACAACCTGCAGTGAACATTTTAAAACTCAGAGACTTTCTCAGATTCACCATTTCACTTCTTAAGTGTGAGTCTCAGGGGTATCTTTTTGTCGCCAAAAGTTTTAGATCTGCTGAAAAGCCTGGGCAGAAGTATTTAATCTAGTCCCTCGAGTTCCATGCAGGCAGCAAAGCAGAAATAGTTCTGGCCTGGCAATTTCAAGGCAGGTGTTACCAGTTGGTTGCCTGAACCAGGAAAAAAACCTCCTTCTGGCCGTTTTTAAATGCCTGATTTGAGCGGCACTACCTCCTGATGGGCCTGCCAGGGAGAATTAGCTTCAGAATGTACTTACAAGGAAGTGGACTGAATCAAGTTACTGGACAAATTAGGAGTGTGTACTTAAATATTGAAAAATGTCTGCCCGAAACTGTAATCTCGGTTTTGGCGTCATTGAAGTTGGACTGCCCTTTTGTTTTGTTTTGTTTTGTTTTCCGATGGTATTTAGCCAGTGAGTTCAGCTGCTTATATAGGAGTTCATGATTCACGATAATAAAATCCAGGCATAGGAATTCCTTTATAAAATATAATCTTATAGCAATGAAGGCAAAAATATTACAATACATGTTAGTGTTATGAATCTAACCAGAGACTAGAAAATGCATGTGATTCCTGCTTTCTGAAAGATACATTTTCCTCACTTTGAAGTATATAAATACCCCAGAAAAGCTGGATTTCGGTCAAATTCAATCTTCTGGTGGTCTTCCATGGTTAAAAAAGTGATGCGGTTGTTAGGAAAATAAGTCCTCCTGTGAATTATAGTATTGGTTTTAAGTGTAAAAGGAATAATGCAAACTCTTCAGTGGTTCTTGAGAGTTTGAGGGTCATGTCTCCTTTGAAAATCTTACGAACACATCTCGGCGACATCTCACATAGAAAATGAATAAAGCACTTACCATACAATCAGGGTTCTAATTCCCTGATGGACCCCAGCACTCCCAGCTTCCCCACCGTGCTTATCTGTATGAACCCTCCTTGAAGATCTTATTTCTAAGCTCATTTTGCAGCTTCTCCTTTTCCTGTAGACAGTCTCCCTAGCAAATCTGGTGTGAGGTCGTGTTTAACACCCTCACCATCTCATGAAGGCCAGTGTGTTTCTGAAGAAGCATAGATCTTGGCCAGAAGTGACAGACAGAAGCAAGAACTGTCATTTGCTGGGTATCTGCTCTGGGCAGGCAGCGTGCTGAGTGCTTTATGAACAGTGCTCACCGCCCTGCATTGTTTTAAGGTATTTGGGATGGTTGGTGTGCATCACTAACTCAGGAAGCAAAAGATGCCGTCTGTATTTAAGAGATGTAAGAGATGATGAACCTCTGTCTCTAATTTTGGTCCCAGAACCCCCAAATCACCAGGTAAGAATGCCAGGCTATTCATGTCTTTCTAGGTTCCCTCCGAATGAGGGTGGCTTGAGATCAGGTACCCAGCCTCCCCGTTCCGCCTATGGGCTTGGCTGGAGTTGGAGGTGGAGCAGCCTTCCAGACCTTCTTACTGAGAAATCTCACACCCCTTCCTGCTCTGAAATCACTACCATGCTCCTCTGATGATTGCCTTTTGCTTTGCTTTGTCCACGCAGGTAACAAGCCTGACTCAGGAGGTCTCCCAGTTAGGTAAAGACATGAGAACTGTGATGCAACTTCTAGAACACATTCTGTCCCCCCAGCAGCCCTCTCGGCTCTGCTCCCTGCACACCACCTCCGTGTGTCCCTCCAGGGACAGCTTCCAGACCAGGACGACCTGGAGTGCGCACCAGCCCTGCCTACACTTGCAGGCAGGTGGCGCTGCTTATTCCCAAACACAGCTTTGTCGCGGGAACGTCACCTCAGACATATGGAGTGTGGATCCCTCCTCTGTGGGGAGCAGCCCCCGGCGAACTGGAGCCCCCGAGCGAAATCCTGCAGACACTGAACTGTTTTATTCACCTGCCCACCACCAGGTTGTCCAGGAAGGTCATTTGCAGTTTCTAAGGTGCATCTCTCCACAGTCAGATACCACCCTGACACCCCTGCAGTCCATCTCGGCGACGCTCTCGTCCTCTGTCTGCTCCTCCGAAACATCTTTGCACCTGGTTCTCCCCAGCAGATCGGAGGAGGGCAGCTTGGGCCAGGGAGCCGTGAGTTCCTTCAGTCTGGAGAACTTGCCAGGATCTTGGGAGCGGGGACGAAGGGCCTCAGTCTCTCCTGACCCCTTGGAGAACTTTCCACTGGAAGTTGTCACCAGCACAGCAGAAGCGAAGGACAAGAAAGCCATAAATGTATGACACTCGTGCCTGTTTCAGCCCCTCCCCGCAGGACAGCTCTGGTTTGCCTTCCTCACCCCCAGCAGCGTGAAGGCTGGGTGATGCTGGGGGTCCCGAGGAAGAGAGCGTGAGGGGCCGGGAAAGGCAGAACCACCTTCATGCTGCAGCAGACACGCCCTAGGTCCAAGAAACAAAGTAGGAACATTTTCCTGTACAGATAATAACTTACTGGTCTGTTTGACAGACTTGGGTAAAAATCCAAAGACCCTGCGGGTCTGAGCGGCTCAGAGTCCCAGACAAAGAATTTGTGGATTGGTTTTGTCCTAGGTGGCTTTTGTGAAATGCAGCAGAGGTTTTTCCTGAGTGCCTGTGTGTCACTCCTGAACAATACCCACCGCACTGCGGGCCTCGGGAGCTCACAGCTCCCGCTGATCTATTTTTGAAATATAGAAGGCCAAGGGACAATTATCACTGCATGTCATCTCCTAGACAATCAGTCACATAGAGCCGGTGGCCAGTGGTTAGCTAGTGCACGTTATTTGCCATGTAAAAAATGAATGTCTTTATTTATCAAAAAAAAAAAGCTATTTTTATATCCTTGGTATGAAATACGTATTTAAACTATTTAAAATATTTATAAAGAAATGAATGTTTTCATTTTGGTAAAAAAAAAAAAGCTTGCCGTTTTAACAAGAAATGCACTCTTGTTATGTATAATAGATCAAAAATTATTTATTATTAAGAGGATGTAGTTTCAAAAGGAATCCCCCTTTTATCTGCATGCAGTTTGCAACAAATGTATCATCACGCTTCTGGATTACAAAAGACGAGGTCAGATTTTATTAATGAAATAAAAACACAGACTGAGCGTCCGGGGTGAGGGTAGGGAGGGTTCCGCCTGGGCTCTGCTGACTCACAGAGCAGCCTGCATTGAGCCTGCCTCAACTGGGCCGGCAGTCGTTGTACTCTGTGCTTCTGGTCCGGGGAACATGAGATCACAATTACATTGAGCTATTATTTGGGCTTCAAAATGAGGGAGAAAACCTTGGGTGTATCCTTGCTCTGTGCCGTTCTTTCAGAAAAGCTCGAGGAGACCAGTGAAAAATTCCAAAATGGAGCTAAGACTTCTGAGTTATGGCTTGGGAGGGTGATGCCAGCTCACTTTGGATCAGCACTTTTAATTTTTTTCTTTAAAGCTCTCAACCATGCTGTAAGTTACGCAGAGCTGGTGTTTTCATTCTCATCTTGCAGAGAAAAAAATACAAACATAAGCCCCAGAGATTACACAGCTAGGATGCTGGAGACAGTCTAGAACCCAGACTGCTTCCTCCATGTCAACCAATGGCAAATTCAGATGCTGGCGTGGGAATAATTTAAACGCCTTCGTTAAAGTTTTATTTTGTGTGGAAGAATGTTTAGGGCCTCATCATCCCAGATATTCTTAGAAAACATATTGAATTCACATTCTGGAATCATTTCCCACCACAAAAAATAAACAATTTGAAAACTGTATCATTAAATCCTCTATACAGCGGGTGGGGGTGGGAGTAAAGCTCGGTGGGAGAGCGCGTGCCTGGCGTGCACGGGGCCCTGGGTTCAATCCCCAGTGCCTCTGCTGAGGGCAAAATAAATAAATAAAAGTTATGAAAGACATCTACACAAAGCAAGACTTCTGGTGTATGAATCTTATACCCTAAAATTGGCTAGAGTAGCAGAAAGGCTACAAACCTTCTCCAAGAAAAATGGAAACAGTACATCACTTAAGGTTCCATGTCTCCTACCCCCACCCCACCTCCAAAGCTCAAGTCTCTCCCTGCCTAAGTGGACCGGAAAACTGAGGCAAAGGCAACATGCTGGATTTAATGTATTTATTTGTATTGGCAGTTGCTCATCCTGACCTATGTCGTCATTTTAAGGGCCATTCGGATAGAACTAAGTGTTGTTGGCTCATGATTATCCCCGAGGTTGCTTCACTATTTGACAAGAATATTGTTTTCCAGAAGGGCTCTGTATTAGGTGTGGTGTTAGTGGAATGCTTGCATCAGAATCACACGGAGTTAGTTCTTTAACACGCAGAAAATCTGGCTTCAGCCCAGTCCCTTTGGATGGCATCTGGGGATCTACCACTTGGTGAACTCCCTGGGTGACATGTACGTTAAAGATTGGGAAATACTGGTCTGGATAGAATCTAGAGCATCACAAGTTGAGTCCTAGCTACATCACACCTGGGTTGGCTGGCATCTAAATTATATTTAAGACAACCCTGGGTCTATAATTGCATAATAGGCCTGGTTAACCCTATATAGTAGTTCTCTTATTTTAGTTTGAATAACATCTTTCCAGGGGCTCTTATTAAAATAGATTTCGGGGCCATGACACCTAAGACGTGGGCTGGGTCCCCAGTGATTCTGATACAGCTACTCCAGAGGAAAAGAAAGCTCTAGACACACGGCCATAAGAAGTGTAATCATCTCCATAAGGAAGAGTTGGTTCTGCAGGAGACAGACTGACTAGAATCAAACCGATTACAACTGACAATTGCATGCAATACTGTTTCCACACGGTTCCTAACGCGGCCATGATTTTTTTCGTGAAAGTGGTGGATCACGTCCTGCAAGACAGCTTTGAACATTCACTCGCTACTCCAGCTCTAACGGTTGAGTGCCAACTACGGGTCACGCATGAGGACCACTTGTTTTGTTGTGGGTCTTTGAGTTTCATTTGGACTTTCTAGAAGGAAGAAAGTGAAAATGCCCTTTGAAGTCTGATAAATGGGTCAGTTCTACCCGGATCGGGAGGAATCGTGTTTTGGATGTGAAGTAAGCCAAGCATTTGGTGAGAGAATGACAGTGCTGGAGGTGGCCCCCGTGTGGATTAGACCTGCCCCGGTCAGGATTATTTTATCCAGAGCGCTGGAAATAGCTTGCTCCAAACAGTTTTTGCGAAGGCTGCTTTGTCTCACGAAGGGGACAGTTCATTGTCTAAGGTCATCCTTCTCAGACATCGCCTTTATCCTAGAATCTGTAATTCTCCAAATGTTGTCTTCCTCAGATCACCACCACCCCTACACAGAGAGCCTCAGTTCACGTGCAGCCTCAGTGAAGGGCTGTTCCAGAGGCTTCCTTTGCCCACTTCGTTCATTGTCTCCAATGACAAACGCCCAAAATAAATAGGATGCTGAGGAAGGAGGAGTTTTGGCGGAACACAAGTGAGGGTTTGCCGCCAACGATTTTTAACTTGCTCTGGGACCTCAGTCAAGTTGTTTTTAACACTTCTGAGTCTCCATTTCTCCATCTGAAAATATAGGATTAAGCTACATCTAACTTGCAGAGTCTTTGTGAAGATTTAATGAAGTAATTTATGTGAACGCACACTGCCTGACATAAAATAAATGCTAAGCAAATGTCAGCTCTCTCCCCTGGCTCCCTCCTCCCTCCCCTCCTCCTCCCACCCTGCCCTTCCTGATTCTTCCACCTCCCCGCCTTCTCCCCTCCCTCTTCCCTCCTCCCCGCCTCCTCCCTCTCCCCCAGGTGCCCCAGGCTAACTTCTGGAAAATGAGCCCCTTTGACATCCTCTCTGCATAGGTCACAATCAAGCCTTTATACTATGTCCGCTACAATCTACTTCTCACGTATTAACAATCATATCAGCGTTGACCTTAAAAAAAAAGTCATTGAGGAGGTACCAGGTAAAAAATACGCTCTCTGCTCCCAGCCGTCCTGGCCCCAATCTGTGTGGCTTCTGATTTCTTTATCTGAATTTTAGTAATTAAAGCCCTTTTTAAAACCTCTTGTGGGGAGGGTGTAGCTCAGTGGTAGAGCGCATGCCTAGCGTGCACGAGGCCCTGGGTTCAATCCCCAGCACTTCCCTTAAAAAGGTAGATAACTAAAAAACCTAATTACACCCCCCCAAATTTTTTTAAAATAAACTTTTAAAAACTCTTTACAGTTTCAGGAAGTACATTCCCTCGTGAAAATACTACATATACGTGTACTTTTTCTTTTTTGCCCATAAAGATTCTCTATGGAAATTCATGATTGCTTCAGAAATCACACACACATGCATGCACGCCGGGCCCACCAGCCCTGGCTGCTGAAGACCTGGGCTCTGTCAGCCACAAGCCTCAGAACTTTCTAGCAAGCAGTCTTGCTCTCTTCCCAGAGCTCCTCCGCTGGAAGCAGAGATGATGAAATGTCGGCCACGTCACACGGAAGCCTTCAGAGCCTCCCCTGGGTGTCCCGTGGAGACAGTAGGCCCCACCAGAGGGACTAAGCTAAATGTCACTCCCGGCAGCGTGTGTCCTGAAAGAAGCGGCTCCTCGGGGCGTGTCACTCAACAGCGCCCTGAATAAAGAGCTCACAAAAGACCGGAGGACAGCCCAGTGAGGCAGGGACGGCGCATCTGCACCTGTGGTTCCAGGCAATTCGATGTACGTTCTAGGGGTAAAAAACAGGCTGGGCGGGTAGAACCATGCCTTGGACTCTCTCCTCCTGCCTCAGCTTTTCCCCTATGGAGAGATAAGGCTGGGAATGAGATGGAAGGTAATACTGAACTGAAGGCTTTGATTTTTAAACTTGGGGTTTTTGTTTTTTGGTTTGGGTTTGTTTTTTTTTTTTTTGCAGTTGACTTGATAAAAATAGAACATACATATGTGATACATTTGAATACAACAGAAAATAAAATGGGAAGAAGTGAGACTTAAAAGTGTATCTGTGCTTTTCATTTTAGCAAGAAACCAGTATACTCCCTTCAAGGAACCACGCTCATTTAAGAATTCCCTGTGGGGTAAAGACTACACACGCCATCCCTTCGGTAGGCTTGCTCTCAGTGAATATTCTACCAGGGCCAAGGCCCCCGAACTCCAGCAGGCAGTTTCTTCTTCACAATGGTTAACTGGTCCCGAGGGAGAATTATCTTTCAACTCGGTGTGAGGGTTGTGTGAACCGCAGCTGAGGAAGGGGCTCAAACTCAGCCTCATCTCTCGGGGGGGGGGGGGGGGGAACACCAGGCCCCCTGAGGGGCTGCAGCTCTGTGGCCAACACTCTGAGCGTCTTTGGGGCCCCTTGCTGTGATGGGCAGTGATGTCCGGAGGCCCCCAGGTAGAAATGTAGATTTCGGAAAGTCACCATGGTAACCCATTGCCCAAAATGAGTCCTGATGTTCCTCTTGCTCTAATCAGATAAACTAGAATAAAATCAAACTGTCATCTCTGGCTTCTAGTACCAAAAAGATATTTGAGCCCTAGCTCTGGTTCATGTAGTATATTTTCTGGCTAATTTACACAAAGACCACATCCCCAGAACAAGGATAAAGGAGACAGCTTTTGCGACGTTTGGTTCTCAAAATGTGGTCTGTGGAGCAGCTGCGGCAGCTTCATCCTGGGAGCTGATCAAAAATGCAAATTTTGGACCCCATCCCAGAGCTACCGAATTAGCACCTGCATTTTAGCAGGATCTCCAGGTACACGTGTTACAGTGTTTTAGAAACACTGGGGAAAACACTGGTTCTTGACTCTGGCTTACCCATGGGAATCACCTGGGCAGCTTTGACAAGTCAGATTCCTGGCCCTGATCTCAAAGATGTTGCTTCAGTTTGAGTGGGAGCCAAGCATCAGTAATAGTTAAAACTCCCCCAGGTGACTCCAATATGCACCCAGGGTTGAAAACACACTCCTCTAGAACAGCGCTTCTCAAAATGTGGTCCCTTGATCAGAAAGAAGCAGCAGGCTCACCGGGAACTAGTTAGAAATGCAAATACTCAGGGCCCACCCCAGGCGTACAGAAACCCGGAGGGCGGGTCCGGCGATATGTGATGGTTCTGGCGCTGCTGATGTTTGAGGTTCCTGCTCTAGTCTGGAGGACAAAGGAACCAGCATGGGCTGAAGTAGGTCTCAAGCAGGTGGGAGTTTATCCGTAATAATATATATCTGTTAGATGTTTAATAAGATGTGTAGCAACGTCAACCTTCTTCTAGGAAACTCATCGTTTTCTGTCTATTTCAGATATTCCTCTGTGTTTTAAAACCGTACGGCTAGACGAACAGACCACTTTCTAATTAGAAGAGGTTCCCTCCATCGCCATCTTTTCTATTTCTAGTTTGGCCCCATGATACCCTTGCGAAAAGGTTTATAACCAGGATGGCATCGGTGCACGTCAGCCTCATCAGGCTGGCTTGGGGACGGAGCGCTGCTTCCCTAGGGGCGTGGCCTGGGAGAGAAGCTCCCCCCCCCCCCCCCGGGGCTACGGGCAGCACGGTGCGCGCCGAGGACAGCCAGCCCAGCGTCTTCCCCAGTGTTAGTTACAGAGGCTGTTACATACGAAATAGAAACCAAGGTGTTACTGGAAGGAGGAGGAGAATAAAAGTTACCTTGGTTCTTAGTCACCAGAAAAAAAGAATTTCTAATGGGAGACAGAGACCGTGATAGACACAGATTTTATTAGTGAAGTAAACGTAGTGAAACATAGTACACCCCCGAGAACTAGGGCGGGCCGACCCAAGAAAGGGAAAATGCTTGTTCCTCCTGTTTTGTGTCCTGGCTTAGGGGGCATATTCGTGATTGATTGACAGCTCAAGTTCCTTGTGCTCAGGCACACTCGCCCCTTTAATGCATGTTCTTACCCTGATGCACCCAGAGAAAACCTACAGGAGGGGCTCACACTGCAATGTTAATTACATTATAATGAGCGCTGGGTCAAGTTAAGCCAGGTCCTCCTCTCCACTGCGCAGCCGCAGCATTTGATCCTAGCCCGCTTCTTTTCTGTTCCTCATTTAGACAAAGTAAGTTTTCTGAGTGCCTTATCCTAAGCACAGGTGCACTGTTGTTTTCTGGGTTACTTCCTCCCCCCTTGCCTGGTGCTCCCGTCTATCTAATTGCCTAACAACGGCTTCATATTTCCACACAGAACCAGCTGCGTATAGAAGCCGTAAGAGCCACTTTATGCTTCTATGATCACATTCACAGAAAAATAACTAATAACCTATAATCTGACTATGGAGAGATAGTGATTTTACTGAGTCCAAGCTCATACTGCTCACTGCATGACAGGCCAATAAATGGAGGAAAGAGTTGTTGGGACTCAAGGAATAGCAACTATATTTGGAAAGCCAGCAGACCGAGAAGATGGGGCACTAGTGTCCCAAAGAACCATCGTGCCTGAGTTAGAATTCATGCTGCTTTTATACTAAAAGGGGAGGGAGTAAAGGCAAACATTTCCAAGTTCTGGTCAGCCTCCGGAGGGGAGGTGCTAATTTTTCTTCTTGCCTGCAGTCATTCACAGGTGGGCCTGGTCAGGATGTTTCCTATGAGCTAAAAAAGAAAAAGGAAAAAAGGAGTTTAGCTTAATGCTCATTACCTGGGAGGCAGGGTTCCCAGAGATGGGCCATTATGTGTAATTTAAGCTTATAGGCAGTGTCTTTTTGTTGATTAACTTACAGCTAAAGCAATAGAAGATGAAGGTTAAAGTGAAAGAAACAGATCCAACGTGGGGTCAGATTTGTTCTTCCCTGTTACAGAACATGCTGGCAGTCAACAATCATGTACAAAACAACGAGAACACAAAGTTTTCTGTAATCAGAAACTTTCTATATTTATTCTCATGATGCCTATGTAACTGCTTCGGGAGACCTTTACAGAGATTCACTTTTAAGCAATTTAATTTTTATATATGGGGCACCTGTATTCTAGGGTTTATGTGTTTAGACTAACAGTTCTGAAATTTATTTAATATCTTTATAGAGATATATGCTGAAGTAAATGTAAATAATGAGACTTGATGAGATGAGTTTTTAACTTCGCTCTGTGACCGTTTGACTTTGGACAAGACATATTCTCGGACACTTCAGCCCTCCTCTCTGAGATGTGAAGTATTCATTTGAGTACTAGGAGCCTGTCCTGATATATTAAAAAGTGATAGTGAAATAGTTTATTTGGGGGATGACTTCAGGAAACACCAGTAGAGGAGTGGGGAGGTAAGACAAGGAGAGAAAGGAAGCCCATAAAAGACGTGCCATTGAGCAGACAATCACAGTGAGCAGCTGAGTTTCAGTAGCCCAGAGGAGCTTTGAGAGATGTTGTAAATGTGGCCATGACTTGCCCCATCAGAGGAGGGAGAAGCCGGTACCTTTATCCTCAAAAATCTCACCTGTCATGGGCTTAGGGATGCTCCCAGATGTGCTATTTCCATAGCACGCCCAGCTTGCCTCAAGCAAAGGCAAAGACAAAGCCTTAGCATCGAGTCACAGCTGCTTACAGCAGGACTCCCAGGGCTTGGAGCGGAGCGGTGTGCACACAGCAGGTATGGGCAGGGCACCAGGAGCACCTGCTACCTGAAGTATGTATCAGGTCCAGTCAAAAGAAAGAAAACAGTGATTGGAACAGGAAATGCTTAGTATAAAAAATTAGTAATTATTTAGCATGTTAAAGAGTACCCCCGAGGGTGGAGGGAGACTCGCCTAGGAGGGAACAACTTTGGAAACAGCATTCCCAAAGATAGTCTCAGGACTTGGTTGAAAAGGTGCAGACATAGACCACTGAAAGCAGAGAGGTCTGCTGGGTTGCCGGGACCAGAAATGGCCACCGTCACTGGACTGAGGCTGGAGGACAATGAAATGCAGGCAGGGCAAACAGAGAGCCTCCTGCTGGGGTGCAGTGGGGACCAAGGCTGGCATCAGAAGTGGCAACTGAAGGTGAGTGTCCTTGGGTGTCCAGCACACTACTGGCCACCGTGTACTGCAGGAGCCCCCCAAGAAGCAGCCCACGGAACCAGCAGGAAAAGCCCCCTTTTTCTGCAGTGTCTCCAGCGCCCCCTACTGCCATAGGGGAAACGCTTACAGAAGTCAGTCCGGCGCATCTGTAATGGCCGTGAGCAGGCAGAGAGGGGTGGATTTCCAGGTGAAAGGCGATCGTCTCACACAAGATAACACTACTTACACAAGATCATTGTCTATGAAGAGAATGACATGTACTAAAATTCCTTTTCAAACTGTAAAGTTCTCCTTGATCTAGTATTCTTTAAATGAGTGTTTTTGTTCAAAAAACATCAGAATTACTGCTTATAGTAAAAAGGTGTTTTTCATTGACACCAGTGATTTATTACTTTATCTAAAAAAACCTTTAGCATCTGGACTTCTTAACAGGGTTTGTATTCTGTGTAAGAATGTTGTGGATTGACCCCTGGGTCCTGAATTGACTCCTGGGTCCACAGACCTCTTCTTTGGTTGCCTAAAATTCCTTTAATGGGGAGCAAGTCTTCTACTGTTAACAAGTGGAATAGATCTGATTTAACCTGTAGAAGAGCAGGGCTGAAGCGTATCTTTATTTCTTTACTGCTAATCTGATAGGCGACAGTGACAATGAGGCATCTGGCTGGGGTACAAGGTGCATAAGCCGTCGCTGCACAGCTGGAATGTCATTGCTTCCTCTCCTCAAAGAGCCTCCGGAAACCGCATGTCCACTCACGCTGGTGAGCGCAGAGTCAGACGGAGTGCAACCAAACCCCGAGTTGAAACCCTCTGACATTGCACACTTCTCTCTTAACCCTCCTCGCTAGTGTATGGATATGACTGTCAATTAAAACATCACCTTGAGATGTCTTTATCACACACACATCTAGTTAATTAACCTTTCCTCCAAGTGAATTAATCTCTTGACCCATCAGTATGCTTCTAGCTATTAATTTATTGTCTTCTTTCAATTACCATCAATCTTCATAGTCATGCATAACTCTTAAAAATAGAAAAATAATCTGTCTTAGGGTCTGCTGGTAGATCAGTGCATCCTTCTTTCTTCCTTCTCGTTCTTGCTTCATGAAACTTCAAAGACCATCAAAAGGGTGCATTCCTATGACATCATAACTCTTATAGTGCCCACAGAAACCAAAAGACAACAAGAGGTGACCAGGGATGGACATACACACTCTTCTGAGAGTTGAGCATGTGTTAGCAATTGGCATTTTGAGGAAATACTAACACAGGTGCTCAGAGTGTTGGCAGCTGAGCACTGGTCCAGCCCAGGGGGAGGCAACGCACAGGCTGAACCAAATTGGACCAGGTGATGCTGAAACAGATTCTGGTTTAAGATCCTCCAATTGTGGGGGAAAGAGAGAAAAGTAGGACTAAGGAAAAAAATTCAGTGGGTCACTTGTACTCTACTCGTATGTGACCAAAACTAAAATTGAGAGTCCAAAGAGGCACAGAAATGGATAGTCTAGTCAAGAGTGAGAAACAGCTTGTATAGGAAATATTCAAGTAGCTCCTCCCCCGACTCACCAAGCTTAAAGAACCAGCTATTATAGCCACCAGAGAGAACTGCGTGGCTCCTTCCTCTGATGCTGATTCTGGGCAGGTAATTCACTTAACTCTGATGTTCAGCAGAGGGGCTGGAGCGAGAGGCAGCCATCAATGGGACAAGAGATGAAAAGTAGCAGAATTGGGTACTGTGCCCCACTCTCTGTGCCCAGGGTGTCCGCAACTCTGGGGTTGGTGTCAGTGGGTCTTCTAGTGATAAAAAAGAACAGAAATAGACACAAACAGTTTGATTTCCTCCATCCAAACCAGCACTGACACACAGACATTCAAGACAGTAGACACCTTTCTCCTCAGTCTCTCATTAAAACAGACACAGGTTAACTGGGACCCTTGTCCCACTGGAACAATTCTGCGTTAAACATGAATTTTTTGAGGCCCTCATATTCTTATGTTTGCTGCTGGAGCCTTCTTTCAGAACCAAACCCTTATTATTCATAAAGCCTGAGACTGAGCAAAAAAATTCTCTGCCCTTCTTCCTTCCTCGTCTCCCATCCCTTCCGCGATGCCCTCACCCCTCCTCCCCTTAGTTCATCCTTATTCTCTAAGTTGAAATATCAACCCAAGGGAGCTGGCTCAAATGTGAGAGAAAATATTTCCATCATCCGCTCAGAGACCTCTGCCAAATAGCAAGGTTATTGACCCACAGGAAGTGTAAATATACTTTGAAAACCATACGCTAAGGGACCTCAGCTTACGTTACTCACTTGGGTCTGCTCAGAACCAGACTGCTCAAAGAGAGGGCTGTGCCAGAGGCACAGTGTGGTTGCTTATTTTTTTTTTAATTGAAGTAGAGTTGATTTACAATGTTGTGTTAGTTTCTGATGTGCAGCATAGCGATTCAGTTATACATATATACCTTCTTTTTCATGATAGGTTACTACAAGATATTGAATACAGTTCCCTGGGCTATGTAGTAGGACCTCGTTGTCATTAAAAAAGAATGAAATAATTTGCAGCAACATGGATGGACCTAGAGATTATCACACGAAGTGAAATAAGTCAGAGAAAGACAAAGATCATGTGGTTGCTTTTTTATTGCCCTAAAGAATATTGGAATGGATGAATCATTTGCTGCAATCATTTATTGAAAAACACTTAAAATTTTTTTTAATTTATAGAGAGAAAATTTGACAGTTAGGGGGACTTCAGATTTTTTTTCCTAAGACACCATCCACATTAGTTTTCAGTAATCACGCGGACTGCTATCTTTCCTACAATGGTCTGTGGATAGAAAAGTGCAGAAGGCAGATTCCAACATGGCTCCCGAAGGTCCAAATCCCCCAGGGCTCATGCCCTTGTGAGATCTCCTCCCCTTGAGTGTGTGGGACCTAGTGATTCCTTCTAACCAACAGAATACAGTCACAGTGATGCATTATCACTTCCATCATTAGGTAGCAAAAGACTGTTACTTCCGTCTTGCTGGTATCTTCTCCCTCGGGTCTTCTCACTTACTTACTGTGATGGATGGCTCCTTCCTGCAAGGGACTGGGGGCAGCATCTGGCCAGTACCCAGCGAGAAACTAAGGCCTTCATCCCACAGAGAACTGAATCTTGCCAACAATCGCTAAGTGAGCTTGGAAGCGAGTCCTGTCCCAGTTGATCTTGAACTTGCAAGCTCTGCCTATACCTTGATCATAGCCTTGTAGGAGACCTGAAGCTGAGGACCCAGCTGAGCTGTGCTCAGATTCTTGACCTACTGTGATACAATAAACATGTGTTGTTTTATGCCAATAATTTTGGAGATAGTTTGCCATACAGCAATAGAAAACTAATTCAATAAGAATGGGGGAATATGCCCTTCAATTGATCAGAAGTTCTAACCTCCTTTCTCGGTATAAAAGGAGATACCAAAAACCCAAACACTTCGTGGTCATGGGTTGCTTGGTTAGCATGACACAAGGTAAAAAGGAATTCATTGGCTTTAAAAGCTCTTTCATAGATAAACAACAAGGATCTACTGTCGAGCACAGGGAACTATATTCAATTTCTTGTAATAACATATAATGGAAAAGGATCTGAAAAGAAAATATATGTGTATGTATATGTGAAACTGAATCACTTTGCTGTACACGTGAAAGTAACATTGTAAATCAACTACACTTCAATAAAAATTTATTAAAAATAAAGGCTCTTTCATCCAGAGTTGAATGGCTCTTAGTCTCAAGATTAAAAAAACAATGTTCTCCTCTTTGGACAGGGCAGGAAAGTACTTGTGAGATTTTTGCCCTTTCATTCTACACAGCCCTTCTCCAGAGCCTCCAGTTACAATACAGTTGATTAGCTTTCTGCCTCCTGTAGTTAAATTAGAATTTGCAACACTTTGACCACACTGATTGGTTGTGTGGCTTCCAAGTCTCATGCAGATGGTTCTACTGTCCTTCTAATGCTGATTGTTACCATCTAAGTTTTGTCCCAATAACTACAGTATTATTAGTTCCAGCTTATGCATAAGGAAAGCTGAGAAAGATCATGTGACATG
The DNA here is from genome assembly GCF_048564905.1 of Vicugna pacos. Classification (NCBI taxonomy): domain Eukaryota; kingdom Metazoa; phylum Chordata; class Mammalia; order Artiodactyla; family Camelidae; genus Vicugna; species Vicugna pacos. The sequence continues at coordinate 7,186,432 of NC_132987.1, forward strand.
TAAGTGGAGGAGCCAAGAATAGAATCCAATCTCAAGGGCTCGTCCCTTGAATTACTCAACTTCCTAATACCATTGCTTCTTGATTCTTTGTGGAAATATGAAATACATTTCAAGACTTGCACACTGAATAGGGCTCACGGCTTCCAGTCCTACCAATTTCTGCACTAACATCCTGTTCTCAATCCCAACTTCTTGTCTTCAGGGGTTATATAGTCCATCCCCCAGCTTCGAGCTTTCAAAAGTACATTCTGAACTCTTCCCCAGAGTCTTAGAAGCTTCCCCCAAAACTCACTCTTTCCTCCTTGAAAGTCTTAGAAGAGGCATGCACTTTGAAATCTTGCATCCTTGGGTTCTAATTCTGGTTCTACCGTTTACTAGATATGTGACTTTTAAGAAAATTGCATTAATACCTCTGGTCCTCAGTTTCCTAAGAGTTTCTGGAAAAAAAAATAAAGAATCATGTGTGTTTTAATAATTAAATGAGATGCTAGCTGTAAAACATCAGCACAGTGTCTGCCACATTGTAGGCACTCATCAAGCTTAACTCTCTCCTACCTGTCTTTTCTATTATCTCCCCCATAGTCTTTCCTATTTAAGTGAAAAGGAGTAGACAATTTTTCTTGGCAAACCAGTTCTTTCTCAACATCAATTGAGTACATAATTAAAATGTTTAAAAACATATGCATTCTTTCAGGGGTTGATTCTTCCTGTTGTGTTATTTCCTGGTTCATGTTAAAGTTTCTTTCAGCATCATCATACAGTAATAATACTATTCATCATGTTAGATGTCAAGCATCATTTCAATGTTGTTAGGGTGGAGGGATGTTGGTGGTGATGATATAAATCTTAAGTTAATGTGAATGTTGGTCCCCAGGTAAATCTGCAAATGATCCCATGTGTTCATCTGCCTTTAGGAAGTGTTGTACCCCCAAAAAAATCCCCAAGGTAAGTCCAAAGATGACCAACCTCAGAGCATGAATCAGATAATACATGACAAATTTTGTTTCTTGGTGTGTGCTCCCTTCGGAGTCCACTCCTCCCGGCTGCAATTTTAGATTGCATGGAGTCAGAAAGGCACTTCCCTCATCTCAGTCCTTCCACTTCAAGCCATGTGATAATCACTCTATGTTTATTTCACAATTTGTTCTTGATTGTGTTTACTAATTTTTCTGATTAGTTTCTACTTTTTCTCTGTAGGGAAAGACCCCAGTTTTTGCATGCAACAGGGTTCTGAGTATTAAAATGTGGATGTCTTTCCATTTTACTGATGCCTGTAGACTGGGATGCAGAACAGGTGCTGGGCTCCCTTGAGAATCAGAAAGGAGCCTGGTAGGCAGTTTGTTGCTGATTTACCTCCCCACAGACAGGTTTACAGCCCAGCGCAGGACAAACTTTCATCCTTTATCTTGAAGATCTCCAGATTTCTTTTCAATGATTTCTTACCCAGATGAAACAAATTTTTACTTCTTACATTCAGTGCAAGGTTTCAAGCTTTAAGTTAAGGAATGTAAGAACTGCTGGGATTCCCTCTTAACAAGATGTACACGTGAAAATGCAGGCACCGTCTTTCTTTATTCTCTTCCCCATTAATTCATTATGATTTTTTACAACCTGTGTGCAGAGACTGGACTACGTTCTACTACAATTTTAATATGAAACAGGAAATTTCAATGAGATACATATGGCAATTCAACCTTCAGGTCTCAGCTCAACTGTCACTTTTTTAGGTTTACACTATTAGAGTGTTATTAAGATTTTCTTTTTTTAAAAGTTATTCTGTTTTAATAATTAAACACATAAAATGTTTAATATCTTAAATGCCAGAGTCTTAACCTATAAGTGATTGTAAACCATCCTAGAAACTGTGCTCAATGCACATGGATACTTTATTTCCGTGAATAAAGATAGTAAGAAACTTAAAAATCAACATCCTTTAAAAATTTCCCAGTCTACCATAATGTGTTTTAGGCATGAAGAACAAGCTGGGCATAGTGAAGAAAGAAAGAAAAGAATGAAAGATAATTGAGGGTTTTTTCCCTCTTCTAAATCTCTATGAGATTTTTCTTTTACAGGATTTAAATTTGAAATGTGTGCTACTTATTTGATTTGTGTCTTCTACTCAGAATAAACTCTTTGCGAGCAGGCCTCTTGTCTATTTTGCTCATCAGTATATCTGCAAAGAACATAGAAATGAATAAATGTGTGTTTGACGAGTGAATAAATGAAGGAATGAATGCATAAATGAATAAGGAGCTGGAATCAGATTTTGTGTGTGTGTGATACAGACTGTGTTCTTAAGAAATCTTGTTGACACCCAGCCAGTCTCTAAATTGTGTTCCCTATTTGAGTCATATTTATCCCTTCATAGGGTAGTGGATCTTCCAGTAGAATTTAGGGCTGACTTTGAGTTCTTCGAGCCCCCTTGAAATCTGTAACAGTATAGTTGCTCTGCTACATACAAGCACATCTGAGCTCTTGCTTCCTCAGACTCTCCAGGTTCTAAGAGACCACTATCAACATCCAGAATTCCTAGGCTTCTTAACTAAAAAGCATGAAATTATATGCACTGGGTTAAAGAATTTCCCCAAAACTGAAAGAAATTTTTGACCTAGAATTCACCCATACTAAATACAGAGGAAAGAAATGAAAGAGGAAAACAAAAGTCAGAAGTGAAAAGAGAAGGAAAACAGAAAAGAGCATAGTTTTTTTTAACAAAACCATTGCACATAAGAAAAATAACAATTTTTATGTAACTAGTTATAGCATTCTACAATTACCAAAGAATTATAGCATGTTTCTCAAAGCCCAGGTTTTAAAATTGATGAATAGATTGTTGAGATAGTGATTTTACCTCTTACAGTTCAATATGTTGCTGTTGGGAACATAGTAAGATACCTGGTGTTTACATTTAATATGTTTCTATCTTTCATCTATCAAGGGAAATTTGAATAGGGACACTGTGGTTTAGAATACCTCAGAGTTTCTCAGCTGTAGCTTGGTATGCAGATATAATTAGTGGTGGGAGTGGAAATTCCCTGCACAGGGAATTCTGGCTTTATTGCTATTAAATTTTCTGCACAGAGTTGGGCCAGAAGATCTTGGAGCCACGTGTTTCACTTCCTCCTCTGATTCTGTCCCCATTTCTGCTTCTGCAGAGATTTTCTCCAAGAACAAAACCATATGATATAAATGGCCCCTGTTGCCATAGCAGCTAAAACGTTCAGTCCTACCTTCCTCCTCTCAAAGAGACCTTAATGCATTCAGTACCTTTCTTGAGGCTAGAACATAAATTAGAAGTGAGGCTAGGATTAGCCTCAGATAGTCTCTCAACCACTGAGATAAGCACCTGTGAGAATTCATTGACTGTGGATCTTCCAAACCATCATCAAATCACTTGCAGCATGAAATAGAATCAACCATATGATTGACTGATGGTTCCGGAGTAGCACCATCTGTCTAGGGGCTCTTCTAAGTGTTCTGTGGCAAGAGAGAACAAAGAACGCTAATTGAGCCTGAACTTTCTATGGCTTAGAAAGTTGGTTACATCTCAGGTTAGATTTACATGTTTGATTCCCTGCAGTTTAATTTAGCAAGCAATATCCCATTAAGGTTAGCCCCCCTGTGATTGAGTCAGATAATTACTTGCTTATACTTGCAAGCTCTCACATTCATTCCAATTACTTTTGTTTCCTCAATGGATCTACTGTCTTGTTGGTTAGTTTAAAAGAGTAAATCCTAACTGAAAAGGTAGGATTCTTTCTTTGGAGTGACTACACTCTGTGTCTCTGTAATAGAAACAGGAAAGACAGGAAGTTCTACAAACGTTGTCACATTTATTACTAAGTTTGCCCATGTCTCTCCATTTCAATGCGTGGCTGTCTGAAACTGTAGAAAATCAAAGGGAGATAGAGTGCACAAAGGGAAAACAAACAGACAAAGACGTATACAAAATTTCACAGCAGCTTTATTCATGATAGGTTCAAATTGGAAACGACTCAACTGTCCGTCATCAGAGGTTGGACAAAATGCTACTCAGCAATAAAAGGAAATGATTTACTAACACATGCAACAATGTGGATGACTCTCAAAAACAGTACACTGAACGGAGATGCATACTGTATGATTATATTTATATGAAACTCTAGAAAAGAGGAATTGAATTTACAATGACAAAAAGCAAATCTTAAAGAAAGGAACACTAGGAACATTCGTGGGGTTATAAAAATGTTCCATGCATTGAGAGTAGGTGTACTCATGTGGCTGTATAACTTTATCAAACGTATTAGAAAACTTAAAATGATAGCATTATATTGAATGTAAATTATATTCAATAAACATGACACATACATAGTCTTCATTTCTTACTACCAAGCCCTTGTCAACATGGAGGCTGTCTTTTCCCTTGACCTTCACTTTCAAATAGAGGAACAGATTCAACATAAAAATATTGTCATATTTCCTTAGATTAGATGCCATATATCTATAGTAACCTGTATTATAATATCCCTAAAGATACCAAGTCCTAATCCTGGGAACCTGTAAATGAAAAAATTGTCTTTGCGGTTGTGGTGAAGTTAAGGGCCTTGTCTTGGACTAGGATCTGAAGTGCTACCAAAAGAGTTCTTAAAAGAGAGAGAGAGGGAGATTTCACATACAGAGAAGGCAATGTGAAGACAGAGACAAAGATTGGAGTAACAGAGCTGTAAGTCAAGGAATGCCGGCAGCCGCCAGAAGCTAGAAGAGATAAGAAAGGAATCCTTCCATTGAGCTTCCAGAAAAAGCACAGCCCGGCTTGATTTGGTCCCTGTGATACTGATTTTGGACTTCTGGTTCCAGGACAGCGTGAGAAGGAATTTGTATTGTTTTAAGCCACAAAATTTGCAGTAACATATTACAGCTGCCACAGGGAAATTAATATAATTTTTATTGAATCTTCAACACTTAGAAGTTTTAAAATTCCATCCAATCAGAAAAGCATTTAATGACTGAATATCATCAACAAGCCTTTCAGGGAGAACCAAACTCTGGTCACTGATAATCAAAGGGAGGAAACATGCCAGAACACAGGGCCAAAGAGGAAAGAACTGTAACAGAGGCTACGTGGGTGATGGGAAAACAGAGGAGGAAGCGATGATTCCCGACCCACAGACCAGAGAATGCTTCTGGAAAAAGCTGCCCTCAAAGCTGACATTGACAATTGATAAGACTTCAGCAAAGTTGACAGGAAGCCTGAATGTATTTGAGAGTCATCTGCACAAGTTCATTCATGACTGACCCTCCTAGGGACTCCTGAAATCTGCTAGCTTGTAGTTCACCTAATGCCCTGTGAAAGCATAGTGGTTCTCTCACTCAAAATGGAAAACGTGTAAAATGGATGCTGTTCTTATACTTTGACATTAGCCATAACCAGTGCGTCCTCCTCTGTAGGAAACGTTCTAATGCTCAGATGAATGTGGAAAATATAGCTTTTCTTGGCACTAACCTTTTAAATGTATCTAAGGGCAGGAGTCTGAGGTTTTGTAGTTGATTTATAGCCGTCCCAATATCTCAGAGACTCATTTGTCCAAAAGGTATAATCTACACACAATGTTGTAAGAACAAGTGAAGAAACACAAGAATGCCTGAAGTGTGTTGTCTCAGAAGATGCGTAGGGACTGGTGACCAAGAGAAGCACTTTACAAAAATAAAAACTAGGTTCCAGGATTAAGAGCTTAGTAACCTATAAAATTCTACTTAGTTTTCACCAAGTCCCTACACTTTCCCTCCATATACACACGTATTATTAATAATATGTCAATATGATCAATACAAGCTGTGAAAGCACATTACAATAATGAAAGCAGCTTGTTGCTGGAGATGGACTATCAAGCTTGTTAACAGAGAAAGAATAGGGAAACCAGAGTTACACACAAATATAATAGAAGTTTGGTACATCAAAGGTAATATTTCATATCAATCATAGTAAGTGGCATGAAAACAACTAGCATTAAAAAATAAGCTGGATTCTAATTCACCTCTTGCACTAAAACATAAATTCCAGAAGATCAAAGATTTAGGTATTTAAAAATGAAACAATAGAAGTGCCAAAAGAACAAAGGCACAAACACATGTATAAAAATCTTTGAGTGTAGAGTTCTTTTCCAATCAGGAAACAAAGCCTAGTATCATAAAGGAAAAAAGATTGAAAATGTAAATTTAAAAGACTGATAAATCTGATTACATAAAAATGAAAACATTTGTACCAGAAAAAAAATATTCTAAACCAAGTCAACAGTCTGGAGAAAAACATATGCAATCAAGGACAAAATGATAATTTCCTTGGTATGTGAAAAAAACTTATATATTAATTCAAATATAAGCTCAGTTATCCCATGGAAAAAAATGGATAAAGGACAAGGATAAATGGTTCACAGGGTGAATAAAACATCTATCAATGGTATGTTAAATCGGTATCACCTTCTTAAAGGCCAATTTGGCAACATCTGTCAAGTTTTCCAGTGCATATATAATCTGATGGAGGTTTCCACTTCTAGAAACTTATTCTACAAATATTCTCAACCAAGTGCCCACAAATATTTAAGAATATGTTTTTTATATGGCAGCATTGTGATATCCTAATGGCATACACAATTGTTCAATCAAATTTTTCCATTAAGATGAGAGCCTGAATTATGAGTATCACCCTCACTCTGTAAAAAGAGCTATCAACTTATGAAAAGATTTTTGTTATTATTATTATATGTTGAAAGTATCTGTATTGGAGAAAAGGTGCCAAGAATATGTTAGGGAGAGAGAGAAGCAATCCATGGTTACAAAGTCATGTGTGTTATTAGTTGTTTCAAAGAGAAGGGCAATAGAATTTCAAAAACTATGTAATACTATACTCTACTATCATATCTTCTGGGATAGATACCTTCTAGGACTACACCTATGCTGAAACTCATTAAAATTGGTCATCACCATTTCCTAAGGTTTCCAGTTAATCATTTTAAAAACATCTCTCACTTCACTGTCAATAAGTGAGACAGTCATGCAGCAGAAGTTTTGAGGTGAGGATGTGTCCTCAAATGTTTTAGCCTGTTGTAGCAGAACACTCATCTTCCAGGCTACTAACAACAAAGGAGATCACAAAAGTAGTCTAACCTGAGATGAAGGCAAATGATACAGGGATCACTTCATAACTCACTGAAAAGAAATGTCACTCCCAACTGTCAAAAAAAAATAGCTTTTATAAATTTTCAGAATTAAAACTATGTGATACATTCCAGACAAGATTTCAAACAGATTGGTGAAGTTTTGCTAAGCATACAGAGTCACCTATGGAAAGCTACATGAGAAAAGAAAAATCTTTGGTTAGCTTTCCCTTGTGGTCTAAACCTTTGGTAACTCGGGGATGGAAGTTTTTGTTCAACTTTCTAGCTGGAAATCTTGTTAAAATAACCACCAAGGGCTTTAAAATTCATCAGCACACAGATGAACCCCTTGTCAGTAAACGGAAAGATTTTATCCCCTAGGATTTCTAATTTAGGCCAATAAAAGAGTCGAGAACAGATTGTTTCAACATAACTATCTATCCTCATGGTGAAGGCACAACCTTAAGAGTTAATCTCAGGTGACTGCAGGGACAATTCCAGCCATAAATAAGAGGCATCAGATTCTGCGATTTGCTGCCAATTTCTCTCTGATCATTACCCTGGCTTCTGAAATAATAGAGCCAACCCCTGTCCCTAGTTTCAGAAAAATGTATTTGCCCAAACATACAGAACTGTAATGATGGAAAAAATGCTAAATATAAAACACCATTTAAATGTGCCACTATGACCACCTTCTTTCGAGAGAGTGTCTATTTTATCACACTATTTGCTCTGCAGCAGCTTTGTACATGCTAATACAGATTTCACACGAAGCTATAACTCACTCTCTCAACAGGACCAAAACATCTGAGTACCGTGGGTCTGAGAACCAGTGACGATTTATCACCGTGACAAGAAAACCCAGAGCAGCCTCTACCCTAGCGCTACTCACACCGTGAAATTCTTTTCACCGCATGAGAGATAACTCGGTAATTCTGGAGTTAAGTCTCTGTATGGTTTACAGAGGCCTTGCCTGCGCATGCTCGCCAGTCTGGGTACCACGACCGACCACCGAGACGATTGCACCGCCTGGAATCCTAGAGCAGACCGGAAGTGAGCTCAGCGCCCGGAGCTTGGCGGGAATGTGCTGGAGCCTGAAGCTGGTGCGTCAGGAAGCAACTCCCTGCGCGGTAAATGTTACCTCTGACCCCCTTCTCTGGCTGGGCGTGAGAGGGTCCGAATTCCTCAAAGATGGAAGCGGCGGCTGAGGGAAGGGTGTCTGCGCGGCGACCATGGGGCGTCCTCCTCAGACAGCTCGTGCGTGGTGTGGAAGGAGCCCCTCGTCCTCCTCGCCCTTTCTGCCCGGGCCTGTAGGGAGCGGCGCTTTCAGAGAGACCGCTCTGGTTTCCTCGCCAAGCCTCGAGTATCCAGGCTTTGTTTAGGTCCAAAGGGGCCTCCATTTTCCGTCTTGCAAGTAACCCTGCAGCTTTAGTGAGTAGTTCTGGGCTCACTATTTCCGGTCTTGTCAGAAGATGGCTTCGCTTTCAGTGGGCTGGCTCAAGTGCCTTGACTTTGTCACCGATGCATAAAGTTTTTGAGCTGCGTCTGTCATTTTTCTGTGTTGACTGTGTTTTCTTATATTGGAAACTTTCCTGACCGAGGGTTGGGTGGGGACCTCGAGTAAAACCACCCATCTGCCTAGTTGGAGAGAGCCTGCCTCTGGGCTGAGCTAAGGATGGCAGCATCCCCCAGGGCCCTCCCAGCCTTGGCTGGCCAGGCTTCCGAGGAACCAGGGGAGATTATCCAAGTAAAGGTTAAAGAAGAAGGCTATATTTGGGACCGGGAATCCCAGGCTCCAGGAGGCGCTGGGCCAACTCCGGGAACTTTGCCATCGGTGGTTGAGCCCAGAGAGACACACCAAGGAGCAGAGCCTGGAATTGGTGCTGGAACAGCTGCTGACCTTCCTGCCTGAGGAGCTCCAGGCTTGGCTCCGGAGCATCATCCTGAAAGTGGAGAGGAGGTGGTGACTGTGCTGGAAGATTTGGAGAGAGACAGCTTGACGAACCTAGACAGCAGGTGAGAAATTAGAGATGCTGTTTTCTGTGGAGAATTTGAGCATCTGAGTCCAGGGTGGAGGAAGTGGGATTAGCTTCACACTTACGGCTGCAAATTCTGATTCTGAGCATTATTATTTGATTGTGGATGTCGATGAATGAATTCATGCTACTCGGCTAACCGTTTTCATGTAAATAATAGCTGATCCTAATAAGTAACTGATTTAACCAAATAGGAAACCTTGGTTTATTGCTTACCAGTGGAAACAGTATTTTATTTAGTGACTGTGAGGTTAAAGTAGCCATCTCTTCTTATGATACCTACTACTTTTACCATATATGGAAGCAAATCACTGTAGGAATATAAGGAGTCATCTTCTAAGAGAGACAAATAGAGAAGTAGCCGAATTTAATGAAACTAACAGGAAATGGTGAATCATAAAATCTGGGATCTAGGATAGTTTCTGTCACTAATTAGCTGTGTAACTGGGCTTTAATGTCTTCATCTGTACATTGAAGGATTAATTGCATCATTTCCTAGATACTTTCCCGTACTTGAAATTGCTGGTATGTGAGGTATATCGAGCCTAGCATTCTGTCTTTACCATTACACTTGAGGTTATTTTTAAGAGGGTATACTGCTTTCTATGACAGTAATTTTAGAACATTATGGATATTGCCAAATACTCTTAACCTTTCTATAATGATACTATCCGTACATTTATCTGAACTCTTTTTGAATATGAACATTTTATGTATCTAGTCTGAGCTGTTAAAACACGTTTTTCTGGAATGCAGAATCTTCCGTATGAAGCTGGTAAATTTGGAAATGACTTGGCATAATACTGAAATTGTGCAAGCTCATACATGAGTTTTCCCAGAAAGCTGATACTTTGGGCCACCAAGTAAGGGCAGCTAAATGCAAAGTATACGTCTATAATTGAATGCAGCAAGTTGTGAGACATAACAGTACTGTATGTAATGCCCATTCACCTCCACATTCTTCCTTTTGGCGCTCGGCCCCAGTCTCTATTTTGGAAGTGCTTATTTGCATAGTTCCCTCCCATTCTGGTGTATTTTTTGCCAAACTTTTTGGTATTCCAGAAAACGAGTGAGTTAGGGGGTTTGCAAGTGTCACAGAGGCATGCTTGTGATAAAATTTCTGCTAGTGAGCGTAAGAGAAGAAAAGATGTAACAAGTGAAGAAAGCTCAAAATAATAAAATATTTTGAAAGAAATGAAAGAACATGTTACACTGGTCATGCAACTGGCGTAAAAGAGTCAACTTTACAAACGATTAGAGACAATGCTGGGAAAATAAAAGAGTTATCTGGCTAGAACAACTGCCAGTGCTTCAAAGTCTGTTAGAACAAGGCATAAGGAAATGTAAGAAATGGAACATTTGTGACGTGTGTGGACTGAATACCAGATGAAGAAGCAATCAGGGGTAACTTTTCTCAAAATTAAAGAGAAGACCTTAACAATATATGAAAACCTTAAGAAGAAAGTGGAAAATCCTGCATAAGTGCCTTCATTTAGTGCAAGTAGTGACAGATTTAGTGGCTTCAAGAACCACTGTGATTTCTACAATGTTAGGCTCTCTGGTGAAGCAGTGAGTGCAGAAGAAGCTGCAAAGACATTTCCCCCTTGTTAAGCAATTTGATTGGATCAAGTTGTAATTTTGATGAAACCAACCTCTATTGGAAGCAAATGCCTTCAAGGGCCTATGTATGTTTTTTTTATTTTATTTTTTATTGATGTGTAGTTGATTTACAATGTTAGTTTCAGGTGTACAGCAAAGTAATTCATCTATACATATACATGTGTGTATACACACATGTATTTTTAGATTCTTTTCCATTATAGTTTATTACAAGAAACTGAATATAGGCAAGAATATACCATGGAGAAAAGACGGTCTTTTCAATAAGTGATGCTGGGAAAACTGGACAGCTACATGTAAAAGAATGAAATTAAAACATTATCTAACACCACATACAAAAATAAACTCAGAATGGATTAAAGACCTAAATTTAAGACCAGATACTGTTAAAACTCTTAGAGGAAAATATAGGCAGAACACTTTTTGACATAAATTGCAGCAATATTTTTTTTGAATAAGTCTCCTAGAGTGATGGATATGAAAGCAAGGGCCTATATCTTGAAGGAGGAAACCTAAGCGCCGGTGTTTAAGGCTACAAAAGACCAACTGTGATGCTGGGTGCAAATGCCAATGGGTATTTAAAGTGAAAACCTGTGTGATTTATTACTCTGCCAATCCACATGCTTTTAAAGGAATTGTAAAGACTAGCCTAGGTGTCTACTTTAAGTCTATCAAGAGAGGCTGGATGACAGGGCAGATACTTACTTTCCTTCTAGGTCATGTTTTTGTAGGTGATTTTTAAAAAATATTGCAAGGGGAACATTTTGTCTTCAAAAATTCTTAAAATTCTCAGTAATACACCAAGCCATCCTTCAGCAGTTGCTGAAGTTTCGTCAAATATTAAAGTTTTTTTTTTACCTCCTAATACAACTACTTACATGCACCCCAGGGTTCATAGCAGCACTGTTTACAATAGCGAAGACATGGAAATAACCTAAATGTCTATCAACAGATGACTGGATAAAGAAGTTCTGGTATATTTATACAATGGAATACTACTCAGCCATAAAAAATATGATGCCATTTGCAGCAACATGGATGGACCTGAAGATTGTCATTCTAAGTGAAATAAGCCAGAAAGAGAAAGAAACATACTGTATGATACCACTTATATGTGAAATCTAAAAAAATAAAAAGACAAATGAACTTATTTACAAAACGGAAACAGACTCACAGGCATAGAAAACAAACTTATGGTTATGGAGGGAGGAGGGGGTGGGAAGGGATAAATAGGGAGTTCAAGATTTGCAGATACTAATATACATAAAATAGATAAACAATAAATTCATATGGTGTAGGGAACAGTATGTTGTAGTAGCCTATGGTGAAAAAGAATATGAAAACAAATATATATATGTTCATGTATGACTGAAGCATTATGCTATACATCAGAAATTGACACAACATTATAAACTGACTATACTTCAATAAAAATACATATATACTAATGCAACTACTTTACTCTAGCTCCTTGATCAGGGTGTGAACACAGCCTTTAAAACTTATTATTTAAGGGTAACATTAAAGATGTTTTTGCATCTATAGGAGGTGATTCTGCACACACAGTTTTTGAATTCTGAAATTGATTCAACATTAAACTTACAATTGATATTATTAGAGAGGCCTGGAATGTCACAAAAGTCTGCTGGCGTGGGATGTGGCATAAGATTTTCCCTGATTTAATTTATGATTCTAAAGGCTTTGAACCTTCAGAAGAGGTCCCCCAAATTAAAGCAGGTTGTGTTGCTCTTGCAAAGGAGGTTGGATTTGAAGAAGTTGAGAGTGAAGATTTTGAGGAGCTGCTGCAATGTCATGCAGAGGCTCTCTCTACGCAAGAACCATCTTTGTATTTCTTGCACTATCACTGCATTTCTTGGAAAGTGTGAAAATGCTTGTCCACCTGAACTTCTGATGATGATATACCTCTATGCTTGCCTTACTGTTTCCATACACCTCTTTCTAACAAGATACCATCACCTTTTTAAGGTAAAATCCTATTCTTAATGTAGTATTTCTTCATTTAATATGTCTTTTTGACCATACTTGTATTTTACTAGAATTGCTTTAATTTTATTAGTGCTCTCTTGACAAAGTTGTGTAGAATTTAAGTAGTCTACCCTACAACTTTATTTTCTCTGTAAATCCTGTGTTTTTTTGGTGCAGTTCTGCAGAAAGTGTGGTATTTTTCATGTATTATATTATTGCATAGATGCCTGTACAGGCAGTCTCTTACCTCTATCCAGCACACTTTTTCTCTTTGTTTCAAATAAATAGTATTGATTTTTTTTTCCCTGTGAAATATGCCTGTTACTTTAAAATTTTCCTCTTCTAGCAGCTTTGTTGAAAAATGCAGCCATTAGTAGGGCTTGGTGTTTGGTCAGTCCTGGGTAATGTTCATGGTTATACCCTGATTATGTTTAATAGTTTTTCATGTGACTCAGGGTTATAGATATCTCCTAGTCTTGTTGAATATCAAGTTTTTATAAATGTTTTACATTTTTGTTGTTTCTGTGTGATTTCTGAAGGAAGGGGAAAATGCCATTGTTGCAGGTGCTTTTAGCTGCTGACCCAATATCTATTATATACCCCTTCTTTCTTCCTTAAAAAAATATTGGTTTTTGTTTATGTTGGCTGTGTACCTAACTAAATACTTTTCAGCTTCCCTTGTACTAGAGTTGGCCATGCAACATAGTTCTGATTATGAAATAGGTATATTTTTCTGGGAGGCTCTGGAAAAGCTTTTATTTTACATATAAAATAGCACAGATGTGTTTAGTTATGCCTTTTTCCACTTCCTGTCTTGAACACGAATGTGGTATCTGGAGCTCTGGCAGCCGTCTTGTGACCATCTTGTAACCATAACACTATGATAAGCATAATAATTAATACCAATATGTTATGAATAGCAAAACAGAAATATAAAGACAGCTAGGGTCCCTGGCAAAGTTGTTAGATATGTGAGTCAATGCCAGCAACTGCCCTACTCTGGATTTCTTATCATATGACAAATATGAACCCCTATTTATTTAAACCACTTTAAGTTAGGTGCTCTAATTAATTGGGAAATACATGCATTTGTGATGAATATAGCCATATCTGCTCCACTATTTTATGACCAAAATTTCTTACTAGAAATGAAAATAAATCAAATCTAGGAATCATACAGCAAATGACAAATGACTGTCATAACCAGTTTGAAGTAATTTCAGCTTTGTGATTTTTTTTGCCATCCAAAGTCACCCTTTATTTAAACTTCTGTGGTAGAGGTAGAGTGGGAATTCCTTCCTATTCCTTCCAAGACCAGGCCCACCTACCTTGGACTAGTCCCTCTGATGCAAATGTAGATGAATTAAGAGGCTAGATATGTGTGGGTGTGTGCATGTGTGCATGCATGCCTGTGCAATAGAGGAGGAGGAGTCAGTGGGAAATGCATCACAGTGAGCCATATCTATATTTTATTTCATATCTTAGTTGCTCTAAGAGCTGGTTATGCTTATACCAACTTTACTGAATTGATAAGGTTGTTTAATTATAAACAGATTACCCTGTATCCCAGATGGCTTTTATGCCTTTCACTCTAGGATCTTGTTTCCCCCAAGTTATGGAGAGACTTGGGCAAACTGAAATGCATGCTATTATGTTATACAAAGTAATTTACATAAGATATCTTATTCTTAAGATTAGAGAAGGGAAGAACTTACCAAAGGGAACTGGCTCAGCTACTGTATGAATTTTGTTTTAAAAGAAGATTTGTTTCTTATATACTTTGCACTGTCTAAGAAGAGGCAGTAAATTTATAATATTGTCCAGCTTGGGGGAAAGGACATGACACATAAATTCCATAAATGCCGCCATGATGTTATAATACACCATGTCTTTTGTTTCCTCATAGATCACTGAATATTTCTTTTTAGAATACTTTCGTTTATGTGCAATTTGGATTCAATATCCATGGACATTTCCAGCCATCCAGCAGATTAAGTGCTACCACTGACACTTTTGCTGTTAAGTTTATTTGAGCATCTTGTTCTGCTTGGTGAATATGAATTATTAGAGTTTATAGTTCTGACAGTATTTGTTCTCCACAAATCCACTGGTCTGCAAAATTAGGGGAAAGAAAAAGATCAATGTTGTTGTCATACAATCTAAAATAGTCACAATTTAATGTTAAGTGGATCAGGAAAGTTTTCTCCACAAAATAATTTCCATGGATATTGCCAGTGAATACAAAATTATCTGTAATCTACTGTACATTTTAAGTGTAACATTTTCACTAGCTGACACCTGAACACTGGCATGACCTGTTTTATTTTCTTTTTAAAGAGAAAAAAATCATAACAGCATTTAGCATAGGAAATGATAGGATGTCACTAATAACACAAGTTAATTCCTATATTAACTTTACTAATGCAGCAAAAATTAGATAATTATGTGTTTTATTGTCAATTATAGGGTAATCTTTGATTATTTAACATATTATTTCTTTTCAAAGTATACAAATGGGGAATTAACCAATCAACTTAAATAAATCAGGACATGAAGATCAACAGTAATTTGGCTTGTGTCACAACTTTATTCAGGATTTTCATAATTTAGATTGATCAATAAATAGCATCTCTGAGGCAATACTGAGAATTTATATGTGCATTGTAATTGACTTCTGTACTCATTTCATAGCAACTTCTTTTTTATAGTATTATTATAGATAAAAAGCTTTCTTAAAAAATGCGTGGCTTGTTTCAATTTGCCATAATAATTGTTTTCTACTGCTTAGTTTGTCACTGCTTGGCATTGATAGTAACACTAGCTCAGACATCAACGAAAGCATAACTTTTCTAAAATCTTACAGACTTATTTTCCCCATAATCTAAATTCAGGCATAAAATCAATAAGAAAAAGTCAGATACACGAATAGAAAAATTAACAAAAGACTTGAACATGCACTTCACAAAAAAAGACAACCAATGAGGCAA
The DNA here is from genome assembly GCF_048564905.1 of Vicugna pacos. Classification (NCBI taxonomy): domain Eukaryota; kingdom Metazoa; phylum Chordata; class Mammalia; order Artiodactyla; family Camelidae; genus Vicugna; species Vicugna pacos. The sequence continues at coordinate 7,202,194 of NC_132987.1, forward strand.
TAAAATCAAAACAGTTACTCAATCTTAGTGATCAGAAAATGCAAATTAAAACAACACATGGTAAGCACTTTATTCCAACCAGAGTGGATTAAATTAAAAGTGCTGACGTGACCAATTTGGGTAAGGATGTTGAACTAATAGAATACTTATGTTCTACTGGTAGGCATAAGTTGTTATTGCCACTTTAGAAATACCTACCATGTATAATCATATTCCATGATCCAGCAAACCTACTACAAGATGTATATCTAACATAAACACATTCAAAGACATGAAAAATAATACAGCATTATTACAATTGCCAAGAACTCTGTACAACTCAAATGCCCATTAAAAGTGTAGTGAATGAATATATCATGGTATATTTGTACAGTTGAAAATGAATGAACAACTGCTACATTCAACAATGTGAATGAATTTTACAAACATAATGTTGAGCAAAAGAAGGCAAAAATAAATACATATTGTATGATTCTGTTTATACAAAGGTCAAAAAGCAAAATGAATCTGTGGTGATATATGTCAGAGTAATAGTTACTTTGGGAGAAGAGGGTAGGGCACAAGTAGCTTTCTGATATGCTGATAATGTTCTGATTTTTGACCTGGGTAGTTAAATCATCGAGCTCTACACTTATGAGTTATGTGTTTTTTCCCTAAGTTTATAATACTTCAATAAAAATTGTATTAAGAAACAGAAAAAAAAAAGAGGCTGTATTTTCCCCACTTGCCACCTTTGTCATAGACTAATTGACTGTATGCGTGTGGTTTTATTTCTGGGCTCTATATTCGGTTGTGTTTATCTTTGTGTCTGTTTTTTCATTGGTACCATACTATTTCGATTACTGTAGCTTAGTAGTATTGTTAGAATCAGGGAGTGTAATACCTCCAGCTTTGTTATTCTTTAAGATTGTTTTTGACTATTGAAGGGTTTTTGTGTTTCCATATAAATTTTAAAATTATTCTAGTAATGTGAGAAATGATATTGGCATTTTGATGAGGATTGCACTAAATCTGTCGATTGCCTTGGAGACTGTAATTATTTTAACAATATTAAATCTTTTAATACATGAGCATCATATATCTTTCCATTAGTTTGTGTCTTTTTCAATTTCTTGCATCAGTGCTTTTTTTTTTTTCTTTTTCTTTTTCCTTTTTTTTTAGGCAGGCCTTTCACATTATCTTTTTTTTTTTTAATTGAAGTATAGTCAGTTTACAATGTGTCCATTTCTGGTGTACAGCACATTGCTTCAGCCATACGTGAATATACATATATTCATTTTCATATTCTTTTTCACTATGAGCTACTACAAAATATCAAATACAGTTCCCTGTGCTATACAGTATAAACTTATTTATTAGTTTTATATGTACCATTCAGTATCTGCAAATCTCAAACTCCCAATTTATCCCTTCCCACCCCCTTCCCCCATGATAATCATAAGTTTGTTTTCTATGTCTGTGAGTCTGTTTCTGTTTTATATATGTTCATTTGTCTTTTTTTTTTTTTTTGGTGCTTAGTTTTCTGAGTAGTTTTTTACCACCTTGGTTGGATTTATTCCTAGGTATTTTATTCCTTTTGATGTAGTTGTAAGTGGGATTATTTTTTTAGCTTCTCTTTCTGATCTTTTGCTATTAATATATACAGTGCAGCAAATTTCTATATAATAATTTTGTATCCTGCAACTTTACTGAATTCACTTATTAGTTCTAAAAGTTTTGGGGTGGCATCTTTAGGATTTTCTATAAATAGTATGTTATCTACAAACTGTGACATTTTTACTTTTTCTTTTTCAATTGGGATTCTTTTTATTTCTTTTTATTTCCTAATTTCTGTGCCTAGGACTTCCAATACTGTATTAAATAAAAGTGGTGAGAGTGGACTTCCAATACTGTATTAAATAAAAGTGGTGAGAGTGTCTTGTTCCTGATCTTAGAGAAATGCTTTCAGCTTTTCATTGAGTATGATGTTAACTGTGAGCTTGTCATATATGGCCTTTATTATATTGAGGTATGTTCTTTGTATATCCAATTTATTGAGAGTTTTTGTCATAAGTGGATGTTGACTTCAGTCAGAAGCTTTTTCTAGCTCTATTGAGATGATTGTGTGATTATTTTTCTTCAATTTGTTAATGTGGTAATGTGATGTTGTTTACTTTGTGGATATTGAGCCATCCTTGCATCATTGGGGTAAATCTCACTTGATCATGGTATATGATCCTTTTTTTTTTCTGACTTTCTTCTTTTTAAATTCAGTTACAGTTAATTTACAATGTTGTGTCCATTTCTGGTGCACAGCACAATTCTTCAGTCATACGTGAATATACATATATTCATTTTCATATTCTTTTTCACCTTGAGCTACTGCAAGATATTGGATATATTTCCCTGTGCTATTAAATATAAACTTGTTTATCTATTTTATGTATACCAGTGTATAATCCTTTTAATGTATGGTTAAATTCAGTTTGGCAATATTTTGTTAAGGATTTTTGCATCCATGTTCATAAGTGATGTTGGCCTGTAGTTTTCTTTTTTTGTGGTGGTGTTCTCTTGGTCTCAGAGTCAGGGTAATGCTGGCCTCAGAATGAGTTTAGAAGCATTTCTTCCTCTTTAATTTTTCTGGAATAGTTTGAGAAATGTAGGTGTTAACTTCTCTAAATGTTTGGTAGATTTCAACTGTAAAGCCATGTGGTCCTGGACTTTTGTTTGTTGGGAGATTTTGATTACTGATTCTACTCTTATTACCTGTAATTGTTCTGTTTGTATTTTCTGTTTCTTCCTGGTTCAATCTTGAGAGATTGTACATTTTTAGGAATTTGTCTGTTTCTTCTAGGTTGTCCTTAAAATTAGGTTCTTCTAGGTTGTCAATAAAATTACATTTTATTGGAATGTAATTATTCATTAATAATCTCTATGATCTTTTGTATTTCTGTAATGTTCATTGTAACTTCTTCTCTTTAATTTTTTTTTATTTATTTGGGCCCCCTCTCTTTTTTTCTTGATTAGTCTGGCTAAAGTTTTATCAATTTTTTTTGTCTTTTCAAAGAACCAAGAATTAGTTTCACTTATGTTTTCTACTTTTTTGTAATCTCTATTTCATTTATTTTCACTAAGATATTTATCATTTTTTCTACTAACTTTGTTTTTGTTTTTCTGATTCCATACTGTTTTCCATATCCTCATTTTTTTAAATTCTTTTTTTTTCTGCTTAGCTTGAGTGATTTACACTACTCTGTCTTCCAGTTCACTGACCCATTCTTCTGTATTATCTACTTTTGATATCTCCAAGTGTATTTTTATTTGAATCATTTAGCTTTGTTTTGTTGTTCTTTGCATTTCCTCATTCTTTGTTGAATTTCTCGCTATGTTCATCCATTCTTTTCCCAAGTTCATTGAGCTCTTTTGTGACTATTACCTTGAACTCTTTATTGTGTAAATTATTTTATCTTCACCTCTCCTGGGGATTTTGTGTTGTTTCTCTGTTTATAAAAGATTTCTGTCTCCTCATTTTTGCCCTGTTCTCTATGTTGATTTCTGTGTATTAGGTAGATCAGTTATATTTTCCAATCTTGAAGAATTGGCCTTCTGTGGCAGATATCCTACTGGGGTCCAGCAGCCCACTCACCTTATTAGGTCTTCAGAGCTGTATGCTCTAGGGTACTTCCTGTGTGGGTGGTATGGGCCTTTCAGTTGTGTCAGGACCAGCTACTGTGGGTGTACTGGTTCACAGGGCTGGCCACCAGCCCATTTGGCTGCCAGGGCCTGCCTTGTGTGGAGGCTACTGGCTGCTGGTTGGTGGGGTGGGTGGTCCTGGACTGATGCCAGGCCACTTGTGGGCAGGGTCAGGTCATGGCATGGCTGATTGAGGGAGGACAAAACAAAATGGCACTTCCCAGCACCAGTGTCCTTGTGGTAGAAAAAAACTCCTCCAAATGGCTGCCACCAGCATCTGCTTCCCTAGGGGCAGTCCCTGTTGCCTCCTGCTTTTCCCGGAGGCCCCCTGAGATCAACAAGTGGGTCTGACTTCGGCTCCTTTCAGATGACTACTTCACCCAGGGACTTGGAGTATGTGAGATTTTGCATGCACCCTTTAGGAGTAGAGTCTCTGTTTTCTATAGCCCTCTAGCTGTCTTGTACACAATCTCTACTGGCCTTCAAAACAAGATATTCTGAGACTCATCTTCCAGTGCAGGACCCCCCCCCCAACCCCGCGCACTGGGAAACTTAATGTGGAGCTTGAACCTGCTGCTTCTTGAAGGGAACCTCTGCAGGTGTGATTATCTTCCTGTTTATAAATCACCTACCCTGGGGTGTAGGTCTTGACTATATCATATCTCCACCTCCCCACCTGTCTCACCGTTGTTCCTTGTTTATGTCTTTGTTGTAGAAAATTCTTCTGGTGGTCTTCAGGTTATTCTCATTGATAGTTGCTCTGTAAGTAGTTATAATTTTGGTGTGCCTATCGGAGGAAGTGAGCTAAGGGTCTTCTTACTTTGCCGTCTTGCCCACACCCTCCTCAACTGTATTTCCTGTTTTGAATTGTCAGCCTATATCTCTTGCCTGCTTATCTTTTATAGTCTCAATATTTTTCTCATAAACTTTGCATCATTAATATTTTATATATATTAAATTGTGTCATATCTGATGTAAATATTTTGTGGTACATTTTATTTCTTTACTATTTTTTCCTCATAAGAATACTTTTAACTTTTATATATTAACATATTTCTATTTTTCTTATTGTTATTTCGAAGTTGAAAAAGTTATTATTTCTCCATAGATATGATAAATAAATGATTCTGTTTTCTGCATCTTCTTCTCTAATTTGATGTTTTATATTTAACTGTCTAATTTGATGTTTCTGGATAGTTCATTTTTCTTCAGCACACAAGCAGAAACAGATAAGTTAAAATTCCTACTCTCAATCTAGCTGTTAAAATATTCCTTTTTCTTTCTCTCAGCAAAGAATGCAGCATGATTCTGCAAAAGACATATATTCACTCCACACCTCACTATTCACTCCCCAGCCTCCCACCCCCATGACAATCAGTGCCTTTTTTCAAATTGAGTATATTTTGGTGATTAGTATAATTTTAAAAAATATGCAATTAACTAGTTGTTTCCAGTATTTGAATGATTTCTCATTCCTTTTTTCTGTCCTTCAGTGCGAATTGCATTCATTGACAGGAAAGATGACAGTGGGCATCATTGTTATATTTTTCTTGAATTTAAAGGAATGTCTCTACTTCATCCAAATACAGTGGTGGCTTTGTGTTTACAAAAGTTAATTGTTCTTCTGGATTCTTAAAAATATAGATGGTTTTAAAATATATATGTTGTAAAACATCAAAGAAGGGGGATTCTTCTAAGAATCAGCTCTATATTTGAATCTTATTTTAAATGTATCAGTAAAGTTTTATACTGTAAAAAAATTCTACGTAGTTAATTTTTTAAAGTAATACCCATTTTTACCTATTTGAATTGTGTTTTCTTGCACCATTTTACATATTTGCTTTAAAAAAAACTTTAAATTCTAAACAGAGCAAGGTGAAACATAAATTATAAATTCATGTTTTCCATAATGACTTTGAAAGGCTCTAGTTTTTATTGTTAGTAGAACACAGTTTGTGTGTATATGTATACATATGTGTGTATATTTATACATATATTCATACAAAATTTTTCTAGTCACTTTCTCAAGTATTTCTATTAATTCTAGTTGTTTTTTTTTCTTTTAATTCTTATACTATGATATTTTATCAGGTTAGGGACCTAAGATCACATTTGCTCTATAGAAAATACTTTTGGAAGCTTCCAGTTTCCAAAATGAGCTATGTAACATACCTTTTACTTTGTTAAGTGTACTTCTGTTTTTCCTTGCATCTAATTTTTTTTCATTAGATCTGTAGTTGATTAATTACAGTGTATTAAAATCTTATTTTTCTTTGATTTCACACAATTTTTGCTATTATTTTGTGCATATATTAGTGTTTTATTTGTGCACGTATTGGTGCATTAGTGCTATATACTCATTATCATTTATGCCTTATATTCATGATTATCTTTCACCTATGATATCTTTCCTTTTCATTTTACTCTGCCATTTTTGCTACTCTTTTATCCCTTTTGGTCTATTTGTCTTCAGCACATATCTAAGAGAAACAAATAACTAGGAATTTTAAACTTCAGAAATTGAAGAATATGTGTTTCATGCATGAATAGAACATACTTATATTACTTGTTACATATATTTTATGCTTTTTTGGAGAAGTACATTTCCTTTTTCTTCACCTATTTCTATTAAGCTTTTTATGTTTGATCATATTCTTTTTTACTTATGTATTTTTAGTGTAGTTAGAAAAAGTAAATTTCTTCTTTCTACCCTCACTCATAATTATGCCACTCTTGTTTTATAACCTAATTAATGGGTTTATTGATTTATCTCCAAATTAGATAACTGATTTCAATATTCTTTATATGTATTTCCCACAAACTTCTGAATTCAGTCAGTTTGTTTCTTTCTGTCCAATCATTGAAAATCTGAAAATTATCCTAAATGATGAAAATAAAGTTAAAATTTTTGGAAGACAAATTTCTGAAATGTGTTGAACTATACTTGATGTACTAGCATCTCTGCTGGACATGGCATTCCTGCATCATGTCTTTTTCTCTGAATATTAAATATTACTCTATTATCTTCTGACTTTAATAACATGATAGAGAAGAGTTATACAAATTTTAATTCCTTTGGTCTTCAATTTTAAGATGGGAAGGGCATAAGAAAAAATTTTATATTCTGAAAGATATGAAATAGCCAGAGTATGTCTTGTAGGGCATTTTTACTTTTTTTATTCACCTAAGATAGTGTAAGATACTGTTGTCTCCTACTTCAGTTATTTAACATTTGTATTTCTTTCTCTTATATATTACTGATTATCAGTGTGTTCTTTTATTCTGACTTTTCATTAAGGAACTCCTGTTTTCTCTCATATTTATCTTTTATGTTCTTATGTTTCACTACTTTGTATTCCACTAGTCTGACTTTCTGCAGCATTGTTTCTACTGTAGGTATTGTTTTCAGAGATGATGTGAATTGGTTAATAGCAGAATTCTACCTTTTATTTTGTAACTCTTATATTCTCTTTCATCACTGCAAATAGGTAACTACTATCTTCTAAAATTCTATACAAAATCCATTTCAAGTATTATCTGAGTATTAAGAAAATAATCTCATGAAATTTGAGGGAGCAAAAGTCCGTTATCTGGTCTCAGTCCTAAGTAAATTCTGCACTACAAATGAGAAAGGAAAAGGAGGGGGGGTAGAGGGTGGGAAGGGATAGACTGGGATTTCAAAATTGTAGAATAGATAAACAAGATTACACTGTATAGCACAGGGAAATATACACAAAATGTTATGATAAATCACAGAGAAAAAAATGTGACAATGAGTGTGTATATGTCCATGAATGACTGAAAAATTGTGCTGAACACTGGAATTTGACACAACACTGTAAAATGATTATGAATCAATAAAAATTCACTTCCTCTTCAAAAAAAAAAAGTACATCATTCTTGGACTTACATTCTTAATTTAATCCAGTTAATTCAGTGAGTATATCATTGAAAGACAGGTACACGCTCAGTGTTGAAAATCAAATCTAAGTCCTAACTTCTTTTGGATTTTGTCTACAGACTAGACATTGGAATGTTTTATTCCATCTTATCATTCCACACTACTTTTAAACACTTAAGTTTGGAGCTAGAGTTTTGAAAGACCTCCTCTCAACTCTCCCCTGGAGCAGAGCAGCCTGGAACCACTGAGGTCCACGGATCCACGGATCGTTTGCTACCAGAGCAAAGCTGACTGACACTGTTAGGTCTGGGGCTGTATCTGTTTGCTAGGCCATGACAGAGTACCACAAATAGGGTGGCTTAACCAGTAGAAACTTAATTCTTTCATTTTTGAAGGCTAGAAGTCCAAGATTAAGTTGTTGGCAAAGTTGGTTCCTTCTGAGAGCTGTGAGGGAGAATCTGTTCCATGCCGCTAGCTCCTGGTAGTTTGCTGGAAATCTTTGGCATTCCTTGACTTGGATATGTATCATCCTGATCTTTGTCTTCATGTTCATTATACATTCTCCCTGTGTGTGTGTGTCTCTGTATCCAAACTTACCCCTTTTGTAAGGACACCAGTCATATTGGATTAGGGTCTACCCTACTGACTGACCTCAGCTTAACCTGATCATCTGCAAAAAGCCTGTTTCCAAATAAGGTCACAGGGACTGGGGGTTAAGATTTCAGTACCCTTTTATAAGATATAGTTCAGCCCACAACAGGAGGAGATATCAGATTAGCAAAAGGTCAAGTGAGGGTTTTAGCTTTGATCAGTAGCAGTCTTCCTTTACATGTGTTTAGTCAGATGACACCAAGTTGGGAAGTAGATCAAGCTTTAATCTTGCTTATGAAGTATATAGAAGTATATAGAAATCCCTTTTGTAATTTTAAATATTCTTCAATATTTTTATTTAGGCCAATGAAGACATTTTGTTTCTAGATTAAATGATCTCCTATGCTTTTTTTTTTTTTTTGAGAAATTAGAAAAGGAGGCCTATCGGTGTTTTCTCTAACTCTGCCATCTTCCTAGACTTTATCCACTGGAGATTATTGTCAGGGAGAACAATTCTCTGCCAACCTCAGTCAAATAAAAATAGGAAGCACAGTGGTATAATTTCTGCTTTTAAATATCCAATAGTAATGATGAAGACAACATCAGTGGTGATTATGTAATGATTTTCAGTGACTCATCCAGCATTTTATTATGCCCTACATTCATTCATGCACACACGCGCGCACACACACACACACACACACGCTCTCATTCAGTTAGTGGTAGTGAACCCAAATTAAGTGTTAGACGTCTGTAATCACCTGTAGCTTTCATGCCATTTAAAGGTAATAATTATGGACACCCTCAAAAATATTAATTTTCTGTATTTTTCTTTTCTACTTTTATTTTGGCATGGATTCTTTCATGCAGATTGTTTCTTCTGTGCCTGCATTTCCAGAGTTTCATCATGTTAGACTCTAGTGTTTAGAACTTAAGTTTTAGTGGTTGTGCAAGCAAATGATTGTAAAGTAACAAGTGAATAAATGAATGAACACAAGATCAGTTTTACTGAAGAATGTGGTTTTCAGCCAACATCATCAATTCCCATCATTCCCTGAGATAGCACTAATTTTTAGGGCCCTTTGTCATTAAAACACTCCTGGTTAAATAAATTGAACTGATACTTATAAAAATACTAGTTCTGATTTAGGCTAAATTTATCATTCTTTCTACTAGGTTAACATGTACTATATTATGTACTATGGAATATTCTGTCATCAAATTTGTATTCTGCCATCAAATTTAACTCTATATTAAAACACTTATTATTGGCCTGAAATTATAGGAACTCTCACCTCCACCATGGTTAGGTAAAATGTATCATGTCATTAACTGGCTTTTCAAAGCTCTAGGACCTAGGGGATAATTGGATGCTGGAAAAAAGCAATCTTAGTTGCAAGGTGTCTCCTCTACTGTGCAGAAAGATTGACAGCCCCACTTCCACCACCCAGAGGCCACACTGCACCTGGACTTTTAAATGCATTCAGAGTGGCTGTGTCTCTGGTGGTTGGAAATGGTCATTGACATTCAGACAGATAGTCGCCTTTTTAGCATTTCTTTTCTTTTCTTTATGCTTTACCTTCAATATGACTGTCATTGCTGAAAGGATCAAGGGAAACGAAAAGGATGAGGCTAAAGAATGAGAATGTGGTAGTAAGAATGAAGGCTAAGCAATCAGAGCATGACTTTCCATAATGTCTGAAAGGTTAAAATGCAGTTGTCTTCTAGAATTATTTTCTATATTTACCTAGTTGACTGCCAAGTCATTATGTAGAGGTTCCATTTATTTTGTTTTTTGTCAAGCTGCTCCATGAATTCAGTATTTCATTTTCATCATATAACTTAGAGATACTTTCATTTGTTGTGGATAGTACGAGGAAGGAAAGAGGGGTAAAGATTCAGAGGCAAAGAAAAGAAAGTAATAAACAGACTCAGGATTCAGAGAATTCTAACAATGTAATCCCATGCAGAGGAGGGTGTGGAGGTGGCTAGGAGGGTAAACGCTAGAACCCAATCTGAGACAAAACTTCCTCCCATGCTTTCTGGAAATCAGAATCCTGTCAGAATTATATTACTGAAATGGAATAAATGCCTGGTGTAAACAGGATAGAAGTGGCTCATAGGATGATGAAGGTAAAGCAGAGGATGGTGTACAGAATCTTTGTCAGTGTCTACCGCCTCCAGGATGATGTCATGGCTGTGAAATACAGTTTACTGTGGTCCTGTTTCAGTTGGATTAAGGCGTTTACAGTGAGCTCAGAGCTCCCTCTAGGCCGCTGCATTTATTTTTCTGTTACGCTGGCCTAGGAGTCATGAAATTGAAGTGCTAGGGAGGTCATGTTGAGTGTGAGCATCAAAGGTTTCTGTGGGTTACTTTAGTGTTGCACAGACAGACATACCCCTGTGGGGTGGTGGTGATGAAGCTATAGCGATGAAGGAAGAAGCCTTTCCACACACATATCTTCTATTCTAAGGTCATCTCTTTGTGTCTCTGACTCATAGGCACTGGTGCTTATGGACACTAGGGCTGAATATCCCTAAAGAGACTTTCCTGGGGTAATACCGCCTCACTTGTCCCCAAATAATACAACCTAGACAACAAGACACCTACCTGGTGATTTCTGGTATCCATCAAATATGTACTAGAGAACACTTAAGTGTGGCTAACACCTTTTTGGCATCACATGGACTTCTTGGCTGGACTGAACATAGCTTAAGTATTCCACTTCTTGTCATTCAAATGTAATTTCTTAAGATGGGTCCCTGGTGGTTCTACCCCAGTTGCTATAGAAATACGCAAACCAGAGGTCCTCATGAGGATATATTCACCAAGTAGCCCCAGGAGGAGGGCTGCAGTGGAAGCCCTCATAGATGTAAGCTTTGAACGTGATGGACAGCCAGGTGGGCATACTAACTCATGCCCCTCCTATTTTCACAGACTGGGCTTGGTTGATAAAACTACCCAGCAAGCCTACAGAGATGGTTCTAGGTTGAGGAACAAAGAGATAGTGGGATGAACCCTAGACTAGACTAGTTCCTTTCCACTAGTGGATTGATTGGATTTCCCTGTGGTGAGGCTGGCATCTCTTGAACCATGCAACCTGCCTCACCACAGATTGCACATGAGGGCCCTCCCATATTTGCCATCCCTTATAATGAGCCTACTTCAGAGATGCCAACAGGGAGGACGAACAAACACATACATTCATGGGTTTTTTCATGTGTCTTCTTTGGGTAGGGACTGGCCACATCTTCATATTCCTGCAGCTGAACCACCATCTCTGGCTGCCCTTCTGAGGAGGTGTGGGCAGGTCCCTATCAGTTCAGAAAACTCAGAGGTTAACAATAATAGCAGTAAGATAGTACTGCAGAATAATAAAAAATATTATTGCAAGTTTTTTACATGACAGGCCCTGTGCCAAGTGCTTTACATATATTATTTTTCTTTTTCTCACAAAAACTCCATGAAATAGTGTTGTAATCTCATGAATATGAGATGTATAGAGCTGAAATAACTCCCTGAGGTCACGTATTTAGTAAGTAGTGGAAGGAAATTGAAATTCAGTTCTCTCAGATACCAAAGCCCACACTCTTAGAAATGTTTAGGAAAAACACACACAGATATTTTACATATGCATACATACACATAATACACAGATGAGAAGGATTATTCTCTGAAAAGGGATTTTGCAAGGCTCTCTAATTACCTACTAAATATCCTTTCTCCCTTATTCCTTACTAACCAAAAGCCCAATTTGGGGAGTGTGACAACTTATCCAACTAAAACTCTTAGTTTCCCAGCCGTTTTTGCAACTATAGGTGATCCTGTGACTCAGTTCTGGCCAAAGAGACGTAATTGGGAGTGTAGTGTGAATTTCTTTCTGGCTGGAATATGGATTTGATGCCTGGAGGTGCAGAGCTATTCAGAGACCATGAGGAGGGTATCCACACACTAAGGATGGCAGAGAGAAAGATGGAAGAAACATGAGGCCCTGATGGCATCAGAGTCCTACTGAACAATTTCTGGACTTTTGTGTGTGGAAAAAAACAAACAAACCTTATTTGTTTAAGCCATTGTTTCATGGTTTTTCTTCTGCTTTTAGCAGAGCACATTCCTAACTGATATAAATATCAGTGAACACTAGCTTCATATCTCATAGCTCAAATTTGAGAATTAAAAACTCTGCTTTCTTAAGTCTTGTTGTAGTGGGGTCCTCCTTGGTAGTGGGCACTTCTAGACTGGAGCAATACCCTTCCCAAAACTTTCCTATATGCCTCTCATCGTGGTTAAAACAGCAACACAATTATGCACCAAAAAATACCATGTCCCAAACACATAACAGCTTTGGTGCTGCAACCTGGTTAGTTAAACTAAATTACAGGGGGAGCGAGGGGAGGGGAGGGAATATTGTGATAGCGCCTGCTGCTCTCCATCAATTTGCACATTTTCCTAGAGTTATTTTAGATGTTGTTATCACCCAAACACCTGCTGCTATGTAGGCAGGAAAACAAGCCAAAAACAAATGAGGAAGCAAAACATACTAAATTAAAAACAAATGAGCACAATCCCTAAGTATAGGATATGCATCCTAGCCTTCATATTTGAGGGCCAGTACGCCTGGTTACTAACCAGTCTCCAAGATACTGTGAGTGCCGAAATCCAGACAAGGAGAAAAAAATCATCCAGGTAATTTTCATGTTGGCTTCTCCTCTTTTTCCCCTGTGCCTTCTGTAGAATGGAGAAAATTATTTCACAGGCTACATTCTTACCTGTTTTCCTGTTTTTCAGCAAATTCGGCTGCAACTTTATTTACACCAATATTTTGCCCAAAATATCTTTTAAGCTTCTTTACTCAAAAAATACACATACAAAATAGTAGGTAGTAGAGAAGAAATGCTGATATTAAATATAGCTTTATATGATTTGAACATTGAAAACTGTTGTTTTTTTTTTTGGCTCTCTTGACTCAGTGGACAGGGGTGGGAGTTGGGAGAACAACTCAGAGCTTCTAAGCTGAATGATTTAAGGCTAGTGCTTAGAGTGTTGTATTTCCAGAGACTATCTTTATTCCTAAGACTGCCCATGAAAAGGTGTCCTCTTCACTTTCTTCTTGATTGAGTTTGGAAGGAAGGAACCAAAGGAAAAAGAAATCAAAATTCGAACTTCGGTTTCTTGATGACAGCCCTTTGTATAGAGGTAACTTTATTCATCAGTGTTCCAAAGCAGAGTTGATGCCCGGTTATCATGAGAAAACCATCAGAACAGGGGACCAAACCATCTTCTCAAGGGTCACACACTGTATCACAGCTCTTTCGGGAGAGTGCATTGCATACTGTGTACAACTGGGGAGGAGAAAGTCGATGGAACACAGGGAGATGATGATGAAATTGTATGAATGAGAGAGATGGGGAAAGGTTTTTAGCAGTTGCCATAGTAGAAGGAAACTTCCAGGACAGAGAGAGATCAAAAGAGGATATTTGTAGAAAGCTTTCTGTACTGAATGAAAGTCCTTGTGCTGCCTCTTGAAAACCTACAGTACTGATAGACACAATTCTTTAAAGCTGCTCATAATGGACAGTAAGTCTTTGAATGAAACATGGATCATAGGTTACTGGGATTATGCTGGTTATATATTGGGAACCACCACACAGTTTATGTGAACGTAGGTGTAGTGCTGGCCTGTGTTGAGACAAAGCACTAACAAAGACCCAAGCCCAGGAGTGCCCCACCAACCACACCACCTCAACTCCTAGAAAATTAGTGTCAAAGAACAGATGCCAAACATATACTGGCATGGTTTTAGAACACCACTGCAAACCCATAGAGACAATTTGGGGAAGTATGCCATTTTAAATTATATTTTCTAGCAGACTCACAGATACAGAGAACAAACTAGTGCTTACCAGTGGGGAGGGTTACAGAAAGACCATGGCCTCCATCTTGGGAGCCTCTCTCACTCTTTCGCTAACTTGCTTTGAAGGAAGCCAGTTGGCATGCTGTGAACTGCTTCTGGGTAAGGCCTACAAGGTGAGGAATTGATGGCTCCAGTAAGCACCCAGGGAGACCAGAGGCCTACCAAGAGCCACATGAGAAAAGTTAGAAGCAGATTCTCCCCCAGTTGAGCCATGAGATGCCTGCAGCCTTGGCTGATGCCTGACTGCAGCTGAAAGACTGTCACTGAGCTAGAGGCACCCAGCTGAGCTCCACCTGGTTCTCAGCCCATGGAAACTGTGAGATAATAAATGCTATTTTAAGCTGCTAAATTTGGGGGTAAGTTGTCATGTCATGCAGCAACAGATATGACTGTTATGAATGTAAACCCTCAAAGGCTGAGAAATGCTACAGACTAGATACAAATACAGTTGAGCCTTGAACAATACGGGGCTTGGGGCTCCTGAGCCTCCATGCTGTGAAAAATCCACACATAACTTACAGTCAGCCATCCGCCCTCTGTGTATGTGGATCCTCCACATACATGGTTTTGCATCTGCAGATTCCAGCAACTACAGATCATGTAGTGAAGTAGTATTTACTATGGGAAAAAAAACTCCCTTGTAAGTGGACCCATTCAGTTCAAACCCGTGTTGTTCAAGGGTCATCTATACACAAATTCAAAGTTAGGAGTTAGTTATGGACTCAGGTCTACCCACTAGGACTTCCAGTTTATTGACAAGTTGTCTCTCCACCCCAGAAAGTGTACCCTACAAAGTACAAAGAGTAGAGATTCAGGTCAAGCAGCCAAGGGAAAACATCTTGTCTTTGGTTCCTACTGAATTTCTAGAGTGAGCTCTCTCCCCACCAGGACTGTGGAATATGGCTTATAGACTCAGAGAATTATGGTTCACGTCCAGGCCCAAGTGATTTATAACTAGCGGTGGAGGGGAGCTGCCTCCAACTGGCCTGGGAGAACCTTTTCTGCACATTTCTTCCCACTTCCACTTTCAGTGTCATGAAGCTGATAGCTTGTGATTGGGTGTGGTGGGGGTATATATAACAAGAAAAATTTTAAATGCTACAAATCACAGTTTTCTCCAGAAAGTCAACTATTAAACTTTTCCAGCAAATTACTGTTGGTAACCAAGAGCTACTAATTATCCCAGACCCAAGGAGCCACCTGAATTTCATTTCTAGTGAAGTTAATCAGAGCTAAGGAAGAGAAGAGAGTGATCATAGCTGCCCTCAGGGAGGGAGACAAAATAGAAAGTTGAATCAGGACTGAAAACATCACTGTAGGCTTGCAGACCCTGAGCATTCCTCAGTCTCTTGAATTTAGATTCATATGAACAAGATCCTATTAGCTGCTGTTACTATCACCATCTAGAAGATACAGATACTAAGAATTAGAGGCATTAAATAGTGTTCCAGGACTCCAGGCCCAGAATTAGTTAGGGCACAGTCTACACCTGAAGCCAGGTCTGTGTGGGACCACAGCATGTTAACAGTATGTTCTACTTCCTCTGACTCTGCTTTGTCTTCTGACCTTTTGGCATTTTAAATCACAAGAACAATGAAGATTCATTGAGAAAACCAGGAACATATCTGGGGATAATACAATACCAAATTAAAGAATTCCCTTCAAGATGTTTTGTAAAAACATAAGGCCTATTGCACAGAAACAGAGCTTTGCACGATGACCTTGTGCAACATGTCTAATGACTAAGTTTCCATGTTCTCCAAATGAGAATGTGACAGTGTGTCGTACTGTCTCTAACATCATCAGAATCTGGACCACGCTTTCTAAGGGTCATAGTTCCCATCATTTGGAGCCCTAACTAGTGAATTTTTTATGAGGTTAAATGCATGAGCTACACAAATATAACACTAATTTTTTTAAAAAAATCAAACTTAAGAAAAAATTGAAAGCCATATAACAGGCAAACATTAAGTAAGACCTGAAAGTCATACTAGCCTGAAGGTAAATAAAATGCAGAAATCAGATAATATTTAGCCTTTCTGATTGCATTTAAACTGTGAATTAAGCAGAATTCTCCAATTCCAACCTTAATGACAAGAGAAACATGTATGTACGAACATGAATCAAGATTTCCAGGGACAGCTATTGAGGAAGTGTGCTGCCTGGGTGACTTGCTGAAGAGAGAAAATCTAGAGATAGGAGATCCAGGTGCTGCATTTATACAGAAAACACTAGAGATCCCATAAACAGTTTTTCCTATACTGCAACATTTTTTAAAGAGATTGTAGGGGGAAAAAAGAATATATCCTAAAACAAAATCAGCTGTCATAGGAAGATACCACAAAAGAAAATTTAAAAATTAAAAACTCATCCAATCAGATAAAACATAGCAGAATGCTTTGCTTTCCACTGGGCCACCACTGGCCTCAATAATAGGCCAGAAAATTACTTAGTCTGTGTGCAAGCCCGTTCTGGGAGCTAGATGATTTGTACAACTTTACTATTCTTTCACAAGCGCATTCTTGGCTGAACATCTCATTAGGTTTTTACTCCTTGCTAGATTCTGCCCTGTAGCACAGCCTTGGATGCTTGTGAAGCAAAGTGTCAAAAAGTTACACATGGGGGTCTTCTGAGAGCACTGACATAGGGATTTTATATCATTAGAGAGAATATTTTAAAAGATAAGATACCTTTGTAGACATCATTAAAAACAGCAAGCATCTTACAAGGGTTACTTCTAGAGGAAGTAGTGATTGCAGAAGGCACAGAGCGACTTCAGTGGGTACTGTTGTTTTTTTGATCTAGGCTACTCACATGAGTATTTTCCAATTTGTGGGACTACGTCAAACTGCATACTTACAATTTGTGCACTTTTCTGTATGCACATCGTACTTGAATAAACATGTCACTAAAAGCAAACAAATTTATGGCTACTAGAAATCACTATCCTACCCATTTTGGAATGACTAATTTATTCAAATATTTATGAAGCACTAAATAAGAGCAGGGGACTATACTTGGTGCTATGTGACAGGACTTCTTTTCCTCCAGGAGCTTTCTGTTCAGAGAAGAGAGAGAAATAACCCACCAATAATTCGTGCACACTGCAGTGCAATTAAATAACATGGAGTAATAAGCAACAAGTGTTACAGAAATACTGTGGTTGCAGCATCACTGTTACAGAAGTTGGAAGGAGGATCACTTTTGGTGGTAAAAACCAGTTATGAAATATTCTATTGCCCCTACCCTGTGTCCTGAAACAAGTTATATATTGATAGGCATTAACTAGATCAGCGGAGGCAGACAGGGAAATAGCAGAGGCATTAGGACAAAGGCATAGACAGAAGTGGGTTCTAATCCCATCCCAGTTCCCTCATTTACAGATTGTGTAAGACCACGGGCAAGTCACTCAGAGTCATCAACTGTTGGGTTTGTTTTCCTGGCCCTGCTCTCCTCTTCAAATCAAAATTATTATGGGAAGTGGGTGGACCCTTTCTTTCCTGAATCCAAACTTGAAGCAATGGTGGAAGTAACCAGTCTTAGCACCCAATCCTCTGCCCCTTTCATTGGTCCAGAAATGGGCACGTGGCTCATACCCGACTACTCAGTTATCGCCCATGTCTCATGAGAGGAAAAACTCTTGAGTTAAAGAGCTGCCAAGGGCCATGCTCCCAGCCATACTGCAAAAGCCAGAGTGAAAGAGTAAAGCTGATACGCAGAAAAATGCAGGGAGAGTAAAGAGCCAATAGGAGAATGGGGCCCTGCAGCACTGTTCTTTCTTGTTCTGGAAAGCTCTGACTCTCAGCATTGTCCCTGCCCTTTTCGTGGTTTGGGCATTTATGCCAGTTAATTCCCCATTTTGCCTATCGTAGTTCACACTGGGCTTTGGTCATCTGCAGTCAAAAAAGCCATGACTAATAATGTTTCCCACACTGATCTTTGGTTTTCTGACTACAAAATTGAAAATACAAATATAGAACACATAAGTTTGTAATAGGGTGGAATTCTTTACCACATGTGGAGACAATTGCTCAATATTAATTCCTAGCTAGTGTCCCATCAGAGTGTGTATTTATGTTACCCAGTCAAGGGTTCTCCAAAATAAGATTGATCTATATTGCCTCTGACTTTACACAGCAGCTGGGCAATCCGTAATCCTTACTCCCATCATGCAATAAAGGCAAGGGATAAACTGATCTCAAGATATTTCCCATCTGAGATCAGTCTATCCCTTCTTTTTCCCTAGTCGGCTCTCATTCCAAACCCATTCTCCTTTGATTCACCAGATTGTTCCCCATCCCAAATTTGATACTACCTCTGATCTGTTACTGGGTTTCATGCTTGTCCTCCACAGCACTGTTATTTTCCAATATCCCTAAAGAATTTTTTCACCTGTTACACCTCAGATAACCACCCTTCTTCCCAGAGGTAAATTAAGCATATACTTAATTTGGCTTCTTGAATTTCAACCCTTGGCAACGGATGTGTGGTCAGCACATCTCCTGGTTTAGTTACTAAGCCAGTTCTCACCCTTTTCAAAGGAAAGAGTTCAAACAGCCTCATATGACCTCCAAACCACCACAAGATGTAACAGTTATAACTAAAACTCATTGAGCACTTATGTGACAGGTTCTGTGCTGAGCTCCAAGTTTATGTTATTTCATTTAATCCTCGTTGCAACACTATACTGTAAGTCCTCTTATTTTCCCTAGTTACTAGACAAAGAAATTGAGACGAGAACATTTATATAAAATTTTTAAAGATTTTATACCTAGTAGCCTAGAGAGTTCAAATTTAAACTCATACAGTTTGATGCTAGAGATTACGTTCTAAACACTGTGAAAGGATATGAAATAAACCATATCTCCAGATTTCACCTTCACCCCATCCTCTTTTTTCCTACTACCACCAAATCCGAGTTAGAATAAGAATTCTCTTAAGCTGTATCTTCTTGTGGATTAATTCTTAATTCTTAATTCTTATTACGATGAATATTGGTATACAAGTTTGCTTAAAATTTTGCATTATATAGACTCAAACTAAGAGAAAAACAGTAATTTTTTTTTCACTTCTCTCACCCACTATAGGGATATTTTCGTCCAAGGAAACACAAAAACATATTCATGTGAGAGGATAACTCAGGCATCAAAAAAGAGATTTGCTTATGAGAAAGTTGGCAAAAGTCAGAAAGATTGGCTTGTCAAATTAAAAAGTACAACAAATTTAAAGGGAAAAACTGAAATTACCAGGGTTATATAGTTTAACATTAATCTATTCATAGTAGAAAAACACCTTTCTCACATAATTATATTCACAAAGAATGTTACCTGTCTTTAGAAATCAACTTTGCAAAAGTCAGGGTTACTTTGCTAGGGAGTGAGTGATTTAGAGGAAATGTTCAAAGCTTCATTTATTTTAGGGACCAGAACTAGACAGGGTGACCCTGTTATTTCTAGTGTATCTCATTCTGGGACATCATGGATATGTTTATTCATAATGGTGGCAGGACAAATGTTCGTTTTGGCCTGTTCACATTGGCCTTGATTGACATGGCTAGGAGGCCCTAGACAACAGTTAGGTCATTTGGGTAACCTAGAGGATAAAGAAAATACCTTGAGACTGACTCAGAAACTGTATCATTGATAAAGTGGTTATTGCTATTAACACTTCATGGAAGGAAATGTTACAGGGAAGGCATTTTAATGAGCTCAGACACCTCTGTTTATCCTCAGTTTAAAGACAGCATAGTTCTACTGAAAGAACATGGACTCAGGGAGACTGGACCTGAGTATTGACTCCATAAATTCCCAGAGGTTAATGTTGATAAAGCCACAGCATTGGGGGTGATACGAAATACAATGATTTCTTTTGTTAATGGGGCTTTTGTGCAAGGACATATGGAGAATAGTTGTATTAATCAGGGTACAATCAAAAAAGCATACCTCCTAGGAGACATATGTAATAAGAGACTCATTATAGGGATTTGATCTTACATAATCATGTGGGTGGTTAAGCAGTCTATTTAAGGCTAATGTTACTGTGTCTGGTTCTGGAAACTGAAGCCTATAGGGACGGCAATTAGAAAGGAAAAGTGGATTTAAAGTGGAAGAAGCAGTAGAGAATATATAAAGAACTCCTACAACTCAACAACAAAAAGCCAAACAACCCAATTAAACAAGGGGGTAAGTCTTGAGACAGTTCTCAAAAGAAGATACATAAATAGCCAGCACACAAAGGAAAAGATGTTCGGTTTCACTAATCATTAGGGAAATGCAAATCAAAACTACAATGCGATACCACTTCGCATGCATTAGGATGGCTACTACCAAAACCAAAACCAAAACAAAAACCGGAAAGCAGAAGATAACAAGTATTGGTGAGGATATAAAGAAATTGGAACACATGCTTTGCTGGTGGAAATGTAAATGGTGTAGTAACTGTGAAAAAAAATATGATGGTTCCTCAAAAAATTAAACATAGAATTACCAGTTGATCCAGCAATTGTGCTTCTGAGTATATCACCAAAAAAAAAAAAAAACCATAGTAGGCTCCCAAAGAAATATTTCTAAGCCTGTGATCATAGCAGCAATATTTTTCTAGCGCTATCGAGATATAATTGACACATAATGTTATGTAAGTATAAGATGTCCAATGTGATGATTTGATACACATATATATTGCAAAATGATTAACACAAAAGCCTAGAAAACACCTCTATCATGACACATAATTACCATTTTTGTGTGTGTGGTGAGAATATTTTAAGATCTACTCTCAGCAGCTTTCAAGTTGACTCTTGAACAGCTCAGGGGTTAAGGGTGCCAACCCACTGTGTAGTCAGAACTCTTATTAAACATTTCCGGTTGGCCCTCTGTATCCACAATTTCTATCTGCAGTCTTGAATTCATGAATTCAATCAACCATGGATCATGTAGCACTGTAGTACTTATTTACTGAAGAAAAATTGCATATGAGTGGACTCACACAGTTTAAACCTATGTTGTTCAAGGGTCAACTGTATATAATCAGTAATGTTATCTATAGTCACTGTGCTGTATGTTATATCCCCAGAGTTACTCATCTTATAATTGGAAATTTGTACCTTTTGACCAACATCTCTCCATTTCTCCCGCCCCCCCAGTCTTTGGCAAGCACCAATCTGCTCTCTGCTTCTGTGAGTTCAGCCTTTTTTAATCCTACATATAAGTGAGATCATAAAGTACTTACCTTTCTATTTCAGACTTGTTTCACTTAGCATAATGCCCATTAACATCCATCTTGTTGCAAAAGGCAGAGTTTCCTTCTTTTTTATGGATGAATACTATTCTGTTGAATATATATATATCACATCTTCTTTATTCATTCATCTGTTGACTGACACAGAGGTTGTTTCCATGTCTTGGCTATTGTGACTAATACTGCAGTGAACATAGGGGTGCAGATAACTCTTTGAGATAGTAATTTCATTTCCTTTGGATATATACCCAGAAGTGGGGTTGCTGGGTCATATGGTAGTCCTATTTTTAATTTCTTGAGAAACCTCCATACTATTTTCCATAGTGACTGTACCACTTACATTGCCACTCACAGTGTACAAGGGTTCCCTTTTATCTACATCCTCACCAACACTTGTTATTTGTTGTCTTTTTGATAATAACCATTCTCACAGGTGTGAAGTGATATCTCTTTGTGGTTTTGATTTACATTTCCCTGATGATTAGTGATGTTGAGCATCTTTTCTTTTACCTCTTGACTTGAATGTCTCCTGTAGAAAAATGTCTATCCTGGATAAAGAAGATGTGATTATATATATATATATATATATATATATATATATATATATATATATATATATATATATATATATATAAAATATACACGTACATACTACTCAGCCATAAAAAAAAAGAATAAAATAATGCTATTTGCAGCAACATGGATGGACCTGGAGATCCTCATTCTAAGTGAATTAAGTCAGAAAGAGAAAGAAAAATGCCATGTGATATAGCTTATATGTAGAATCTTAAAAAAGGACACAAATGAACTTATCCACAAAACAGAAACAGACTCACTGACATAGAGAAAAAACTTACAGTTACCAAGGGTTAAAGGAGTTAGGAAGGGATAAATTGGGAATTCAAAAATTGCACCTGTTGGGGAGGAATGGGAATGTTAGCTATCTTGATTGTGGTAGTGGTTTCATTGGTATATACATCTATCAAAATTCATCAAATTGTACATCTGAACTATGTATAATTTACTGTACAGGAAGCATACCACAATAACGGTGTTTAAAAAAAAGAGAAATATATATATAGTGCACAACTAAAAAAAAAAGAAAGAAAAATGTCTATCAAGTTCCTCTGCCCACTTTTTAATCAGATTGTTTTATTGCTTTTGAATTATATGATTTCCTTGTATAACTTGGATATTAAACTCCTATAAGATATATGATTTGCAAATATTTTCTCTCACTTCATATGTTGCCTTTTCATTTTGTTGATTCTTCAGCTGTGCAGAAACTTTTTAGTTTGATGTAGTCTCATTTGTGTATTTTTGCTTTTGCTTCTTGCAGTTCAGTGTCATATCCAAAAAGTATTGCCAAGACCAAAGTTAAGGAGCTTTACCCTTATGTTTTCTTCTAGGACTTTTATAGTTTCAGGTCTTAACATTTAAATCTTTAATACATTTCAAGTTAATTTTTGTGAGGAGTGTAAGATAAGGATCTAGTTTCATTCTTTTGCTTTGAAATACCCAGTTTTCCAAAACATCATTTACTGAAGAGACTATCCTTTACACATTGAGTATTTTGGCCCCCTTGTCTGTATTAGTCGACTGAATATGTATGGTTTATTTATGGGCTCTGATTCTGCTCCATTGGTCTGTGTGTCTGTTTTTATGCCAGCACCATACTGTTTTGATTACTATAGCTTTGTAATATAGTTTTAAATGAGGACGTGTGATGCCTCCAGCTTTGTTCTTCTTTCTTAGGGTTGCTTTGGCTATTTGGGATCCTTTGTGGTTCTGTACTAATTTTTGGATTATTTGTCCCAGTTCTGTGAAAAATGCAATTGGGATTTTGATAGAGATTGCATTCAATTTGTAGGTCACTGTGGGTAGTATGGACATACCAATAATATTATTTCTTCCAACCCATGAACACATATGTCTTTCCACTTACATGTCTTCATTTTTTTTCATCAGTGTCTTATAAATGTCAGTGTACATATATTTTATCTCTTTGGTTAAATTTATTCCTAAGTATTTTATTGTATTTGATGCTATTGTAAATGGGATTATTTTCTTTATATCTTTTTATATGGTTTGTTTTTAATATGTAGAACTATAGAAATGCAGTTGATTTTTGTGTGTTGATTTTGTACCCTGCAACTTTACTGATTTGATTTATTAGTTCTGATAGTCTTGGTGTTGTCTTTAGGATTTTTAATATAAAAAAAAACCCAAAAAACAGAAAATTATACTTCTTCTCTTACTTAGATGCCTTTTATTTCTTTTACCTGCCTAATTGTTCTGGCTAGGACTTCAAGTATTATGCTGAGTATGAGTGGTGAGTGTGGGCATCCTATCTCATTCTTGATCTTAGAGAAAAAGTTTTTAACCTTTCACTTTGAGTTATTCATTTAAAACGTTTAATAATCATTGAGTTCTTTTAAGTTATTCATTTATAATTTTACTAGATTATGGTCAGAAAAATATGGCTACTTAAATCTCTACTTATAGAAATATGTCCAAGTGTATGAATGTTTTATGGACATATAATAGGCTTTGTTGGTTCAAAAAATTCACAGCTAGCTAAGTGGGTAGATAGAGAGTGATAGATACTATGTGGTGTCAAGCTCTTCCCTGTTTTCTCTCTTCTTCCTCATTCCCCAATAGCAGTCTCTTTTGTGATTCTTTGTGTGGAGTTATAACTCTCTCTTGCTTATTATCTTCAGAGGTGGTCTTGAGTGATATACTCTCTGAATTCCTGCATATCTGAAAATATCTTTTTTTTTCCATCCTAACAAGTCAATGATAACTTAGCTAAATATAGTATTCTTGGGTTTTGTAGTGGTCAGTAGATACCCTTCACAATGAAGGGCCAGTGTTGTTTATGTGAAGTTTCAGGGGCCACCTGTAGAAGAACAGTAATGAAATGTATAGTGCCAAACCAGTGACAGGAGAAGACATACAACCAGGAAGCTTCAAGTAATCCAGAAAATAACAAGAAAATAAGAATGAGAAAAATAAGAGTGAAAAATAAAACAAAAACATACAATAGGATTAATAAGTCCAAACATATGTATATTGTCAAAAGACTCAGACTGGGGAGAAGGGCAGTGCTCAATAAATAAATTAACTTATATGGAAGTTTCACTATGCAGTACCTGATTAATTAAAAATAAATTTGATAAAATGTTAACCATAAGTGTAGACCTGTGCTACACTTGGCTTATTAGTTTGACTTTTAGCCAGTAATTAGCATGGATGATATTTGTGAGTATTCAAATAATTTCTCAAGAAAAAGACATTAAATTTCCTCCATAATTTGTAGCTTAATGAAATTTCTACTATGTGATAAATCATTTCAATTGCCAGAAAAGCCATTCTGAGTAGCCTCATTTTAAAATTGTTGTCAATGGCTAAAGACACTGTGTAGAGTTTGTATTTTGTTCTTAACATGAGAGCACTTTCCTTAGTAAAGAGATTTCCAAAGAAAGTTACCCATCAATCTAATTATTTAAAATCAAATAGTACCCTCTTGACTTGCATTATAATTTCAGAAATAGGAACCATTTCTTATGGCTCGTTAATTGACTGGGGCTTCTATTCATTAGGTTTAAGATTCTTTACTAACTGATTGAGCAGTAAGCAAATAATTGCCTGCCCAGAGAAAAGAATATATTAAAGGAAATCTGTATACATTCATTTTAGATTTGGGTATTCCTTAAGACAGCTGTCACTTAATAATTCAAGTTTGAGTTTTCATGTAATTTTTTTTCTTGGTAGCACACATTTATGCCCTATTTTTGGCTTTGTGTTCCATTCCCAGTTTGGTAATGGCTCCCATAGCAGGGGTCCAATGTAGGGATCATTTCACACCGCACGGAAGTACAGCCACTGAAGTGAACTATTTCGCATCCAAGAAAGGCTGAGAGGACTTTCAGTCACACAAGCTGTTAATTTCTCAAAGGGGATTTAGTAAGGGCAGTGAAGTTCATGGATTTGGAGAAAACTTAGTGAAGCTTTAACAGTGATCAAGAGCTCAACTTTGGCATTCTTATTTTAAGGCCATAAACAAAGCCAAGAAAAGGCTGTTTCAGAGCAAATAAAGTCAATTCTAAAAGGGAGGTCCTGATAGAATTGCCATTTTTCAGCTCCAGTGTATTCTTAACTTCTTTACACTTGAAATTATAGAGAAAATTCAAAACTTTTTATGTGAGTTATATCCATTAATATTTACAGTATTAGAAATTAAAACAGAAAATATGTGAAATATTTATTAATCAATATTTAAATACATTTATTGCATGTTAGCATAAGTAATGTACTTTATGAAAAATAGCATCTTAAGAGTAGTTAGCCTAGATATAAACACCATGGGGCAAAGACTGTATCTGCATTTGGAAATACCTGTATTTGTAATCAGATTTCATTATGAAAAAAAATAAGTATCTCTCTTTAAAAAAAATCTGTATTTCCCCAAACAGACAAAGAGAAGTAGCATCATTTTACATTTTTGCAAATCCCTTTAATGTCTACCTTAATAAAAGACAGCTGGATTTTTATATCAGCTTCTGCATTCAGCCAAATGCTGTGTGTTTTTTGGATTGAAGTATATGAAGAAAATGAGGCCTCACAGAATTATGTAATTGGAAAAAGGAATATTTTAACAGCCTTTTCAGATATTTGTGGATTTTATTCTTTGATGCTGTGTCAAAACTCAACAAGTGGGCAGTTTCTTAAAGGTAAGTTACAATGAGGAATCTGAAACAATCTCAGTGAGCTTTGCATGTTCTGTGACATCAAAATCCATTGGTCTTTCTTGCACCCTGAATGGCTCTCTTAAACATGAATAATTTTGTAACATCATAAGATGGTCGTTTGGGAAATACTTGTTCTCTGAGTTATGTAGATCTTCCAAATGTTAACACATTTTATTGTAGAATACCAAAAAAATAATATTAGTTAATATTACCACTGATCTCATCAGGAAAGTCTCTGGGAAAATGTCAAGGTCACATAACAAGGGGAAGGGTATAGCTCAAATGGTAGTGTAAATGCTTAGCATGCTCGAAGTCCTGGGTTCAATCCCCACTACCTCCTCTAAAAATAAATAAGTAAGTAGACATAGTTACCTCTGTGCCAAAAAAAACAAAACCAAAACCAACAAATCACATAACAGATGTAGGTTCTCTAAAATTCTGATTTTCACATGAAAACTTGAGCGGCAGCTTACTTCACTTATTTTTGAACAAATGTTTGCCAGATACCCAATTCTGCATAACCATAGGTTGTCAATAGATCTTTCAAGTAAAAATGGAACTTCCAGGCTGCATGAAAAAAGCTTTAAACTCAAAGCACACAGGTGCTTTATGCATACTTCCCATTATGTCACCCTGAATATTTTTGAAGTGTACTCTAGGGTGATTTAATAAGATTAGCAATTTTACTAGTTCATAAAGGACTTTCTTAAGTAAAATTGACATTTGTGAGTGTGCAGCAATGAAGCATACAATGACTGCTGACTAATACAGTTTGGTGGAACTGCCTTGATTTGTATTAGACACCAGCAGTTTTCATACCACAGGTTTTGCACCATCAGCATGTATATCAACACAATGCAAAAGGCAAATACCGTCTTATTATAAAAATAGCTTTAACCTCACAGACTTCCTGAAAAGCTCTTGAGTATCCCCAGGGGCCTGTGGACCATATTTTGAGAACTGTTCCAGAGAATTCCAGTCCTATTAAGTGGTGCCAGTCTTAAAAAGCCTTTTTAAGAAGGATCTGATTTCTTTGGTTTTAGCTTTCCTTTCAGGATCTAGCTGAGGACTGGAAAACTGGAGTTCTTAGTTACCTGATGACATGCGGACACCCAGATATTCTCAAATTAGAGAGAAAAAAACGTTATTGTTCTGAAAACTCTCATATTTTACAGACAACATAAACTGAAGCTCAAAGAATTTCCACTTAAATCTTAGAACCTTAGAACTGAAAGTCTTTTAGATCACCTAGTTGAACCTTCCTCCTAAATGAATTTCATCCTTCTTAAATGAGAACTCCATCAGTGGTAGATAGCTCACTGCCTCAGGGGACATTATTGTGTTTCAAACTGGTAACAATTCAGGTATTCTTTTTTAGATTGAAATAAGCAAGTCTTAGAAATACTTCATAATGTAACATGTTCTGTTTCCTAAGACCATCTTAGCTTCTTCAGCAAAGCATAATGTTAGTTTATGGTGACCAGATAGCTTGTAAAACCTGTAAGTCTTTCACATGAATTGTTATCAATTCATCATCAGTGTTGTCTACTCAAGCCCCTCTTTGGATTGTGCTATTGATATCTTTCTCTAATGATTAGGTTTTAAAATTATATTTCATATGGATCACTTTGATCCATTGTCCAGCTTCTCATGATCAGTTTCAGTTTTGATGTATTCAACACTGTATTACCTATATGCAATTTGTGTCGTTAGCAATATTGGTATAGCGGTCAACCATGTCTTCATCTAATTTTGTTTCTAATAGGATAACAACAGAGAGGAGGACAGAGGGCTATGACCTGACACTGGAGGTACTCATTTATTCAGTCACTTTTGTTAAGATTTTATGGTACTGTTCTAGGCCCTTAGCTAATTACCTAACATAAGAGAGGAGAGAAAGGAAGGGACAGCAAGTCTACTAAAGCACAGGCCCCCTTCACAATTTCTGTGCACCCTTCTCCAATATCTATGCTTTTGCTTTCAATGGCCTACCCCGCTACCCTCTTCATAAACCTTCCTTAGGCTCCAAGAGTCACTTTGCTTGTTTTTCCTAAAAGGACAGAGAATCAGAAGGACCTGGGAGTTCATGTCCTCCTAGAATGCTCATTTCCAATGATTTACCAGTGGAGCTCCAACTCCTTTGACTTGGGCTGCGAAAAATAAGAGGTGTAAGATTCAGAGCTCTCAGCGAAATCAGGACGAGCCTCATCTGAAATTACACCCTTGCTCATCTTCCTTCTCTGCACCTGTCCTGCTCCCCTCACTCTCTTTCTCCTGGGAAAACTTTCTCATAAAATCACCTGCATGCACTCCTTCCCCCAGTGTCTGCTTCTGGAGAACCTAACCTAAGGCATACTATCTTGGGGCTGGATGCTAAGAAACATTTGCAACAGTGAGCGAATGGAACACAGACATTGCCGCTTGAATCTCATGGTCTAATGAAGAAGATGGGACATTGAATTGAATTCGTGTAGACTCTCAGGAGTCTCTCAGGAGACAAACACTGCCTTGGGAGATGCAGCACATAATCTTTTAGGGTGACAGTTGTCAGAGGTGGCTCACCAGACGAAGCAGCATTGAAACTGAGACCAAAAGCTAAACAGGAGTTATCCATGCAAAGGGCAAAGTGAAAAGTGCCAAGGGAACATCAGATGCAAAGGCCGAAGGGGAGAGAGTGTGCAGCTGGATCATTTAGTGAAGAAATCTGTACACAGCCTTTGTGTTACCATATTGTCCTGTAATTCCAAGAAAGTAGGACTTAATTTAATGAGACCCTCTGGAATGGTCATTCCTGCATTCAACAAGTATATCTGTGTATTACTGTTTCAGTATTTCATGTACTTTACAATAGAACAGGAGAGCTCTGACAAGAACTACATTATCAAGTGCCTATTGAAATCAACAAACCAAGACCATTTAAAGTTTAAAATCACCAAGGATTGCTTTGAGCTACAGTGGCCCAGGTAGGGTTCAGTCATTCGGCTCAAGACAGTTGGTAGAGAAGTGAAGACTACCTTCCAGTTGGTAAGTTGCAGAAGAGGGAATGGTAAGGTGTGGAAGGACAGATCCAGATAAAACTTCATCACCTCTGCAGGCATGTTCCCTGGATCATCTAGGTACCTAATCACACTTTTCTATAGACTATGAACTCTTCAGAAAAAGTACTTTAATATGCCTGATGATTAGCATATGGCATGTGTTCAAAAATGTCTACTGGGTGGAGGAATTAAAGGATAAATGAAAGATGTTGTCTTTCAGGTTTTGTTCTTTTCAATATGAGCAGGATAGCTTATGTCCAAAATCTCTAACTCAGTAGTTCCTCCTTTTCTAGGTCAGAGCTGTTCAATGAAAATATAATAAGCTACATATGTAATTTTAAATGATCTAGTAACCACACAAAGAAAAAAGTAAAAAGAAACAGATGGAATTAGTTTTAATAACCTATTTTACTTAATTTAATATTTCAAAATTATAATTTCAACATGTAAATAATATTTTAAAATTATTATGCAATCTTTTACATTTTTTTCCATACTAAGAAACCCAGTGTGTTTTACCCATGCACATGTCAGTTAAGTCTATTTGCGTAGCTACCTGTAGCTAATCAGTACTCCACCAGACAACACACTTCTACATACTCCCTCAAAATATAAAGCTAACGTTTTTCCAGTACAAGATTTTTTTTCCATTACAAGACTCCTAAGAAGCAAGAGCATTTCAGGCACATTAGTTAGATCAGGACTTCTCAATAGTGACCCATGGAGATAAGATACTTCTTTGTTATGGGGAGCTTTCCTGTGCCTTACAGGAAGTTCAGCAGCATCTTTGCCTCCACTAAGAATCCTCTCCTCCAGTTTGACATCAGACTTGTCTCTTGGCATTGTCAAATGTCGCCTGGGGGTAAAACTTCCCCTGAAATCCACTGAATTAGATGATCCTTTTCAACTCTGGGAACCAGGATTCCAGGGGCTCCAGCAATCTAGCAGAAAGGTAGGTCTCAAGAAGATGCATGTCCATGAGACTTATCATCCCACAGAGGAAATTCTGCACCATAAGGGGCTTATCCTGGAATTTCTGCTTGCTGAGGCTTTGCTGATCCATCAAGAGCACCCACAATTTCCCACCCCTGCCCATTGCAGGACATGGCATTTGGTTTGACTGGTGTTTTTCAGAGACTACACCAGAGAGAGACTTTTCCTGGCATTTTCTGTCCCGTTTCATGTCGTTGTCCACCATGTGTTAATAAGCTCATTGCCAAATACCGCAGATGCAGAGTAACCAAAACCAGGCCCTGTGTCTGTGGAGCATATAGTCTAGTAAGGGAGACAGACATTAATCAGATAATCACCAAAAGAAATATCCCAACCTGGACAAATCTATAAGGAGAGCTTATACCATGTGAAATCTGATATATGGAAGGTTACTGTGATGCTCAATAGTCCGGAAGTCAGTGAAGCTTCCTCTGAGGAAGTGAGGAGAGCTGAGGGCTGAGCAGAAGGGAAGTAGCTGAGGACAACAAGAAGGAGCATTCCAGGAAATACAAACAGTGGCAGGAAGAAATGCAGGAAATTGAAGAGTGTAAAAAAGGCCAGTGGGGCTGAGGCAGAAAAAGTGAGGGAGAGCATTTGTGTCTACCTCCCTAATCTCCAGCCTTGCTCAGTCAGATGTATGTCAAAGCAAGGGTTTTGATTAACCAAGGAAAGAGGTCCTTTGGCTGTTTATAAGGAAATCATGGAGGCCAACTTGAGGCAGCAGTCAGCCAAGAGACCTTCCTCTATAATACAATCACCATTTAAATGAGAGTTTAAATGGACAGCCCAGAACTGGTTCCTTTTGTAATTTAAAAAAAAGCAGAAGACTTTGGCGTACCCACCTTCTGCAAGCACACTTCCATGTTCTGTTGCTGTCACTAGTTGATTTGCACCTACTGCACCAGAGAAAGGGGAATCTGGGACCTTTTTATTACTGTTGTCATCGGCAGCCATATATCTGAGTCCAAGTATAAACTTAATGCCAGAATGATGGGTGCCTAATTGAAAATAAAGAAAATTTGCTTCTGAAACATTCTAAGTTTCTGAGACAGCTTGAAGGGAAACTAAGTAAGCCTTTCCCTTGAATGCCTGTGCCTGGCCCACGCAACCCGGATCCAGAATAGTTCAAAGCAAAGTAGGTTGTCAGGCGGGGCGGCTTCTTCACAGCTGAGTATCTGAAAGCAAGCAAGGCACAGCCAGCATCCTGTCTTCATTTACACGTCTTCACCCCTCCTGCCTCCCCGGTTGGGCTGGTGTGATGTTGGAGCCAGACTCATCTCCCCGAATGCTGCTTCTGACCCAAGGAGAGTGGACTCCATGGAAACTAAAATAAGCAGTGCTTTGACCTTCATTTGCAACAGGAAATTCCACTTTGATGAAACTAGCATATTTCCTAAGATTAAAAAGAGAGAGAAAAAAAGAAGAGGCAGGGTGGCACTGTGGAGTCTCCTGCTGCAGAAGGTCAGTGACTTTTTAAATGGCCTTACCCTGGTGTTTTTGAGAACGATGTTCGTATTTGAAAGCACCTGCCACTCATCCTCCAACCTGGATCCACATCTTGGAAAGAGGAAAAGCCTGAAAGCATCCAATAAAGAAACAATTGGAAAATTAAGGTTAATGGCTCCCACACTTTGCTGTCTCAATTTTGTGGATTCTAAAGCCCCACTTGGTGAGAACAGGCCATCAGAGGTAGAGCTAGAAATGGTGAGCAGAGTAAAAGTGAGAAGAGAGGCATATGGAAGCAATTCCAAAGTTGATAAAGAGATGACGTGAGAGGAGTGAGGACAGATAGAAAGATGAAAGCAGAGAAAAGAGACAGAAAGTGATTCACAGGCCAACAGGGAGAGAGAGAGGGGTGAAAACAGAGAGGGATTGAGAGGGAAAAAACCTTGTAGAAGTGGAATGGAGAAGACACCTGTAGTGAGAGTATGAGACAAAGAATATTCCTTCAGCAAGACTCCATTGAGCAGCTCCTGTGTGAGGATTCTATGTTAGCAGGCACTGGGACTGCAGATAAAGCAGTTAAACAAGCCACTGCAGTGAAAAGCAAGTGAGAGCAAAGTGGAGTGCTCTCTGGGAAGAGGAACCTATCAGGGATGCCCAGCTAGTATAAGTGATCTGGCACCCTCTGGGGAAAGATTCAGATCGTGCCTTTTAATAAATGTATAAGAAAAAGATAATTGAGAGTTTGCTAGCAATGGATTCATAAAGCTGAAGTTTATCTGATTTTCAGCCTTCCTACACATTCTCCTTTTTTGTTTTTTCACTGAAGTACAGTCAGTTCCAATGTGTCAATTTCTGATGTACAGCACAATGTCCCAGTCATATATATACCTACATATATTCATTTTCATTTAAAGTTATTACAAGATATTGAATATAGTTCCCTGTGTATTGCACAGGGAACTATATTTTTTTAAATCTATTTTTATATATAGTGATTAACATTTGCAAATCTCAAGCTCCCAAATTTATCTCTTCCCAGCCTCTTTCCCAGGTAACCATAAGATTCTTTACTATGTCTTTGAGTCCGTTTCTGTTTTGTAGATGAGTTCATAGTATACTTTTTTCCTTTTTTTCTTTTCAGACTCCACATATGAGTGATATCATATGGTATTTTTCTTTCTCTAACTTACTTAACTTAGTATGATAATCTCTAGGACCATCCATATTGCTGCAATTGGCATCATTTTATTCTTTTTTATGGCTTAATAGTATTCCATTTTATGAATATACCACAACTTCTTACCCAGTCATCTGTCGATAGACATTTAGGTTGCTTTCATGTCTTGGCTGTTGTAACTAGTGCTGCTATGAACATTGGGGTGCATGTATCTTTTTAAATTAGAATTCCCTCTGGATATATACCCAGGAGTGGGATTGCTGGATCATAGGGTACATCAATTTTTAGTTTTTTGAGGAGTCTCCATACTGTTTTCCATAATGGCTGCATCAAACTACATTCCCACCAGTAGTGTAGGAGGGTTCCCTTTTTTCCACACCCTCTGGCATTTATCATTCATGGATTTTTGAATAATGGCCATTCTGACTGGTGTAAGGTGATGCCTCATTGTAGTTTTGAGTTGAATTTCTCTGATAATAGCAATATTGAGCATTTTTTCGTGTGCCTATTGGCCATTTGTATGTCTTCACTGGAGATTTGCTTGTTTAGGTCCTCTACCCATTTTTGGTTTGGGTTGTTTGTCTTTTTGTTATTAAGTTGTATGAGCTGTTTATATATTCTGGAAATTAAACCTTTGTCAGTCACATTATTTGCAAATATTTTCTCCCATTGTTTTGCTTGTGGTTTCCTTTCCTGTGCAAAAGCTTATGAGTTTAAATAGGCCACATTTGTTTATTTTTGCTCTTATTTCCATTGCCTGGGTAGGCTGCCCTAGGAGAACATTGCTAAGATTTATGTCAGAGAATGTTTTGCCTGTGTTTTCTTCTAGGAGGTTTAGAGTGGGGTTTTTTTATGTTTAAGTCTTTAATGCATTTTGAGTTTATTTTTGTATATGGTGTGAGGGAGTATTCTAACTTCATTGATTTACATGCTGCTATCCAGTTTTCCCCAAACCACTTGGTGAAGTGACTGTCTTTTCTCCACTGTATGTTCTTGCCTCCTTTGTTGAAGATTAATTGGCTATAGATCTGTGGGTTTATTTCTGGGCTCTTTATACTGTTCCATATGTCTATTTTTGTACCAGTACCACACTGTTTTGATTATTGTAGCTCTGTAGTATTGTCTGAAGTCTGAGAGGGTAATTCCTCCAGCTTTGTGCTTTTTATTCAGTATTGCTTTGGCAATTCTGGGTCTTTTGTGATTCCATATAAATTTTAGGATTGTTTGTTCTAGTTCTGTGAAAAATGTTTTGGGTAATTTGATAGGGATTGCATTAAATCTGTAGATTGCCCTGGGCAGTATGACTATTTTAAAAATATTGATTCTTCCAATCCAAGAACATAGGATATCTTTCCATTTCTTTAAATCATCTTTAATTTCCTTAATCAGTGTTCTGTAGTTCTCCATGTATAAGTCTTTCACCGCCTTGGTCAGATTTATTCCTAAGTATTTTATTGTTTTGGATGTGATTTTAAAAGGCATTGTTTCTTTACTTTCTTTTCCTGTTGATTGATTGTTAGTGTAAAGAAATGCAACTGATTTTTCTGTGTTAATCTTGTATCTTGCTACCTTGCCGAAATCTCTTATCAGCTCTAGTAGTTTTTGTTTGGAGCTTTTAGGGTTTTCTATATATAGTATCTTGTCATCTGCATATGGTGACAATTTTACTTCTTCTCTTCCAGTTTGGATTCCTTTTATTTCTTTTTCTTGCCTTATTGCTGTGGCTAGGACTTCCAAGTCTATGTTGAATAGAAGTGGTGAGAGTGGGCTTCCTTGTCTTTTTTCAGAGTATAGTGGGAAGATTTTCAGTTTTTCACCATTGAATATTATGCTGGCTTTGTGTTTATCATAAATAGCTTTTATTACATTGAAATATGTTCCCTCTATACCCACTTTGGTAAGAGTTTTTATCATAAATGGCTGTTGAATTTTACCAAATGCTTTTTCTGCATCTGTTGAGATGATCATGTGATTTTTGTGCTTTCTTTTGTTGATATGATATATCACATTGATTGATTTGTATATGTTGAACCATCCTTCTGTCCCTGGGATGAATCCAGCTTGAACATGGTATATGATTTTTATTTTTATGTGCCATTAGATTCTGTTTGCTAATATTTTGTTAAGGATTTTTGCTCTATGTATCAGTGATATTGGCCTGTAATTTTCTTTTTCAGTAGTGCCTTTGTCTGGTTTTGGTATCAGGATGATGGTGGCTTCATAGAATGAGTTTGGTAGTACTCCCTCCTTTTCAGTCTTTTGTTAAGAGTTAAGAAGGACCAGTATGAGTTCTTCTTGGTATGTTTGGTAGAATTCCCCAGTGAAGCCATCTGGTCCTGGACTTCTGTTTGTAGGGTGGTTTTTTATTGCTAATTATGTTTCATTTCTAGTGTTCAATCTGTTCAAGTGGTCTGTTTCTTCTTATTTCAGTCTTGGTAGACTATATGTTTCCAGAAACTTGTCCATTTCTTCTAGGTTGTCCAATTTGTTTCCATATAGTTGTTTATAGTATTCTCTTACTTTTTTTGTATTTCTGTGGTGTTGGTTGTACTTTCTCCATTTTCCTTTCTTATTTTATTTATTTGTGTTCTCTCTCATTTCTTCTTGGTGGGCCTGGCCAGAGGTTTGTCAATTTTGTTTACTCTTTCAAAAAACCAGCTTTTGGTTTGATAGATTCTCTCTGTTTTTTATCTCTATTTTACTTATTTCCTTCCTGATCTTTATAATTTCCTTCCTTCTGCCTTTAGGTTTTATTTGCTCTTCTTTTTCTAGTTCTTTTAGATGATAGGTTAGGTTGTTTACTTGAGATTGTTCTTTTTTGAGGAAGGCCTGTATTGCTATGAACTTCCCTCTTGGGACTGCTTTTGCTCCATCCCATAGATTTTGTGTGGTTGTGTTTTCACTGTTGTTTGTCTCAAAGTATTTTTTAATTTCATCATTGACCCATTGTTTTTTTAGTAGCATATTGTTTAATCTCCATGTTGTTGTTTTATTTTCCTTTGTTTTCCTGTGGTTGATTTCTAGCTTCATGGCATTGTGGTCAGAAAAGATGCTTGAAATAATTTCTGTCCTCTTAAACTTGTTGAGGCTTCTTTTGTGCCCAAGTACATTATCTGTCCTAGAGAATGTTCCATGTGCACTTGAAAATAATGTATATTCTGGTTTTGGGGGGATGTAATGCCATAAAAATATCAACCAAGTTCAACTATTCTATTGTGTCATTTAGCTTCTCCATTCCCTTATTGATTTTCTGCCTGAAGATCTGTCCAGTGATGTTAATGGGGTGTTAAAGTCTCCTACTATGATTGTGTTTCCATCAGTTTCTCCTTTTATGTCTGTTAGTATTTGCTTTAGGTCACATTCTCCTTTGAACTCAGACCTCTCCTCAGAGTTGCCAGTAGCCTGTACAGTAAGTGAAAAACAAATAAACAAAAAACTATTTCTTCAAGGCAGTTTACTTCCATCTGTTGGAAAATTGTCATAATGTTCTGGTTCTCTTGGAACAAAATAGTTTACTGCTATCTGCTGGAAAATTATCTGAATAAACATACACAACCTTCATGTGGACATCAGTGGTGACTTCAGGTTTGTGTGTTCTTGGGCAGTGCCCTGTCTATACAGCCGTACTCAGCAGCCCTACCTTAAATACTGACATACCCCCTCTTCCTTAGGCCACGGCCTCAGAATTAAAATAATGGAAAAAATTCTGCATTATTCATCTTCAGAGCTTCTGCACAGAAGTCTAAAGGTTAATGTGACCCAGAACTATGCTTGCTTTTATCTGAAACTTTGAGAAATCAGAGTAGTTAAGATAAAAACACAGATCTCTTGAAGAATTCGTTCTGATGATAAGCTTTGTTCCCTCATTGCAATAACCTGCAGGAGCAGAGTAGCCTTGCCCCTCATAGCCAAGGCATACCAAAAAGTACTCTTTCTCCCATTCTCCAGTACTCCTTATCAGTCTCTGGAACACTGAACCAAGGAGTCAGTGTCATTCATCATAATGCTTCTACTGCTGTTTTGTTTTATTTGATCAGCTTCTCATATTTATATATCCTGCCTGGCCCCTATAGGCAACTGAATTTGAAAACTTTGATCTAAAGCTGTGTTGTCCAATATGGTAACCACTAGCCACATGTAGCTAAACTTAAATTAATTAAAATAAAATTTGAATTTCAGTTCCTCAATTTCACCAGCCACAATTCAGATGCTCTGTAGCTTTTGGAGAATCTCAAGAGGATGCGACCCCTGGTTGACCTGACAGCCAACCCAAGCAATCAGAGGCTCTCCACCCCTCCACCTGTCCTTGGAATGTACATTCTGCCCACCATTCCCACAGTGGGGAGCTGTTTCAAGGATGCAGCCCTGAGAGAGTAAGGTGCTGCTGAGACCATCTGGAAGGGATATGTGAGTGAACCCAGTTAAGACCTCTAACTTTTTAAGATACGGTGGGCAGCTGTGGAGATCTACAAATCTTGCAGACACCCAAAACAAGTCTCAGATGCATGCTTCCTGGTCTGCCTCTTTTTTCAGCCTCTGCTTGCTGTCCATGTATGGGGCCCAGTTCATATCCAGAAAGCTCCTGACATTAAGAACTAACAGTAGCTGATGGTTCCCATTTTGGACAGCACAGATATAAAAGACGTCCATCATTACAAGAAGTTCTGTTGGATATGTCTAATCAAGAGAAGAAAGAAGAGCTGGGACTAGGATTACCCCCAAGTTTTGTCCCAAATTTGGACACATGTTCCAGGACACAAAATGGTCATATAACATTGGAAAACATTGTATTAGCATTGTATGGCTTGCTGTAACAAATTACTACAAACTTGGTGGCTTAAAATAACATGTTATTTTACAGTTCTGGTGACCAGAAGTCCAAAGTGGGTTTCTCTGAGTTAAAATTAAGTTGTCAGCAGGCCTGAGGTCCTTTTGGAAGGTCTAAGGTGGAGTCATTTTCTCACCTTTTCTAGCTTCTAGAAGTCACCTCCTTACATCTTCAAGGCCAGCAGTGGCCAGTCAGTCTCTCTGTCTCTAAAACTGACTCTGCTTCCATCTTCCACTTTTAAAGACTCTTATTATTACATTGGCCCTACTCAAATAATCTGGGATAACCTTCCCATCTCAAGGTCAGCTGATTTGCAACCCTAATTCCTCGTTGCTTTGTAGCATAGCGTATTAACAGGTTCTGAGGATTAGAACATAGACATCCTTGGAGACAGTTATTCTGCCTACCATCCTATGTTAAATAAAATTAAGCAGGGGTCTTTACAGCAGGACTTCAGTGAACTTCTAGTATCCAGAGAACAAAATGAATTGCTTGGGGAGTATATGGTATATATAGTGTTTGTTAAATCTATTTCATTATAGAACTTTTTAATGAAGAATATTAAGTGTTTTAAGGAACAGAACTGAAAAATGCCACTGTTGGAAATCAAAAAGAATGACTCAGAAAGAAGTAATGCTTCCAATTAAAGACCATGATACTGACAGAACTCTAAATAGCACATGCAGATTGTTTTGCAGGAACTTACAGGGTCCTGTTGAGACCTTATTTCTTTAAACAGGATTAAATGAAGGAAGTGGAAATGAGCTAGACACATGGAAAGGTTATTGAATCTGCTTGGTCTGTGTTGTATAAGCATCCAGGGTCATCCATGCCTTTGCCTGGGCCCCATATTCCCAACTATTGGAGAATAGTCATGGGAGACTATAGCTAGAAGGGACTTTGAGGTAATCTAATCTAGAAGCCTGAGGTATCAATCTGTCCTGTGCCATGCATCTAATATGCATCTAAGTACAGACTAGATTTCCATATTCCCAAGTAAATATTCTTCCCATCGTATAAAGCTGCATCTTCCCAAAATGTAGAAAGCCTAGTCATGTAAGTTGTTTGTAACTAAATACCTTAAATATGATCTTTGTCCTTTCTAGGGATTAAGAAATAAAGGCTTTTATTAGGAAGAAGCACAATATCATTTTGCTGTTGGTTCCCTCCCTCGGAAATTTCCCAGGAATTCACATGGAGATTTTAGATTTTGCTTCCCTGTCCGTATGGACCCTCTAATGAGAAAAGGTGATTAGGTCTCTTACCTGACCTCCCCACCAAAGTTCCTCCAATGGACCTGCCTTTCACGAAGGAGGGAACCAAAAGTGTACTACGAAAAGGATGGAATTAGATGGAGTTGATGATGTGGGAAGTCAGTACATAAAAATGTGAACAAGAGGGCCATTTATTTCCAAGGATGAGAAGGAAGGATAAATGACTTTGTTCCCAGGTTTGAGTGGGAAATTAATCTGCTGTTCATGTGTCTCTACCGGGTCAACAGTACAGTCTGTGCTACAGGAGTGAGGCCCATCTTCATTTGGCTCCCAACAAAGATTTCTAGGGTGGAGTTGAAATCTTTTAAAGTTGTTAACAAATAAACTTTGCTATTTTAACACTACCTTTTTGAGGCTTGTAGTCGGTCTTACTGGTTGTTAATAAGCAAGCTCTTTGCAAAGGAAAAAGATTAATAATAATACTAATGCTTATGTTGGAAATGAAAGCAGAAATATTCAGGAAGTAATATTCAGAAGCTGAGGGAGATAGTTTTTTTTTTTTAGTTAATTCTTAGTTTTGGAATCGTAAAAAGACACAGATTCTATTTTTGAAGTATTTTGGGGTAAACCGACGTAGAAAAGTAATATGAACCTTGTGAAAGACCCACGCTCTTTTTTTTTTTTTTTGAGAGGGGATGTAATTAGTTTTATGTCTTATTATTATTTTTTAAGGGGAGGTATTGGGGATTGAACCCAGGACCTTGTGCATGCTAAGCACACACTCTACCACTTGAGCTACACTCTCCCTAAACCCCACACTCTTTCAGATTAATTTTACAGAATTTAGAGTTCATGTAATTAGGTTACATATATGACTGCAGGGGATCAGTCCATTTTCTAAACATGGTCTGAACTCCCCTCTCACTCACTAGAACCAGGGAGCAGTGATCTTTCACTAGATTCCAGGAGAAGGAATTGACTCCAGTGAGGTTGGAGGGGACAGACTGCAGAAGTAGAAAGATCCCTGGACCAGAAATTTGGTGACGCTGAGTCAGGATCTACCTTCAGCCTTAATAAATGCCTCTAAAACATTAATTTCTCTTCAGTAAAATGATGGGGGCTATGTTAATTCACCTTTAAAATCTCTACCTCTATGAAATACAGGTAGTGTTCATGAGGAAAAGAAGAAAATCAGCTCCACTGGTAGATTTTCAGTCTTGCCTCCAAATAGTTCATCTCACCACAGCATGGGCAGCTGAAAGACAAAGCCAGGATGAAATCCAGGGATTCAGGATGCTTCCTTTGTCCCAGCTAATAACTGAGGACAGACAAAGGGCTGGGTGTGATGTCCTAGAAATATAGATGGCAACTATTAAAGGCCAGAGTAAGCAGTGTGCTGTATTGAACAGAATTGCTGGTTGGTAAAACTTCATCTCAAAGTAATTTAAGAACAGAAAGAGAAAGAACAAGAGAAAGGGAGAACTTTGTCCATGAAACTGGGAAGGGCATTCAGTGTAACTATACTTAGGGATGCCATCAAACCATATGATTCTATCTAGACTTCCTCTCACCATTCTTTATCTGCTTTTCTGTGTCTCATTCATTCTGTTGTACCATATCTGGACCTTCTCCTTTTAGTAGAGTGAGACAAAAACAGTGGCATTTTTCAGTTCTGTTCCTTGGCGGCAGACAAAGTCAGGCACGGGAAAGGGAAAAAAGTTCTAATTTAGTAAGTTTTAGATGCTGTTGGGGCCCCTCCCTGTCACATTTACTGGGTCCCGCCTCCTGTGAATGTTGGCCTTTCAGAGCTCACAGATGTCCTTTTCTTGAGAAAATTGCCGTCTGTTGATGGGAACCACGTGGCTAGAAAGTTTCACCAACCCTCAAGACAGCCTAGAGTTAATGATTAATCAGTATAAGGATACGAAAGACTGAGCCCCTTGTCTCATGGAGAAAAGACTTTGTGGTGTGATCTATGCTCTAGAGAGACTCACCCCACCACCAGTGGTTCAGGCCAAGGCAAGGTTTTCCCAAGATAACAACTTTGCTCTTTCTCCTTTGCCATCCTGCTTCTGTCACTCACCACTTCCTCCTAAGAGCATCTCCACCATAAATCAAGTTCATCTGAATCCTTGCCTCAGGCTCTGCTTCTAAAAAACCCAGTCTAAGTTAGCAGGGGTTAGCAAGACTTCATGGAGGAGGTGACCTTTCAGCTGAGCCTTGCTGTGTTGGTGATGGGCATTTCATGTAGATAGAATGGGTAAAGAAAGGCACTGAGACATACTTGGGAACCAGTGGGTGCCTTCGCATGACTTAAGTGTGAGAAACTGGAAGAGCTGGGGAAAGTATTATGCATAAAAAAATAACTTAAAGAATATCAGTTAGAAGGCTAATGCAG
The DNA here is from genome assembly GCF_048564905.1 of Vicugna pacos. NCBI lineage: Eukaryota > Metazoa > Chordata > Mammalia > Artiodactyla > Camelidae > Vicugna > Vicugna pacos. The sequence goes on from NC_132987.1 coordinate 7,243,354, forward strand.
CAGCCTCCTTTAGGTCTGGATTTCAAAAATAACAGCCAAATTCCATCCCCCTAACAACACTTCAATAATTGACAGAGTCTTGGGAAATTATGTAGATTACTAGGTAAAGGTAGACTAAATGTTTTTAAAATGTTTTGGTTTAGCACAGAAAGAGACTGTAAGCTCAGATTCCAATTTAAAATTTAAAAACACTCTAACCTGCAGCAAAACCACATTATTCATCACCAGAACTTAACCAAATGACAAGTCCAAAAGACAAAGCATAAAAGGAAAAGAAGAACCTGCCAAGTCAGCAAGACTTGACAGGTGTTCAAGGATTTAGGCTAATTAATTGACCACATGGCTGATGAATTAAGACAGTATCCTTGTTTAGAAAGAAGTACGCTTGCTGTGCAACTTGTGGGGGATGGTGATGAGGAGAAACAGGGGAAACATAATTGAAGTTGAAATAAAAAGTAATTAAAAGAAGAAAAATTAAAGAGTAATGAGCAACTGGGAAGTGTAGTAATTTAGATGACTTTTCCACCGTAAAATGGCACATGGATGTAAGACCTGGATGCTTTATGGGGTGGGCAAAACATGTATGATCCTCAGATCTTTTATGGAGAACTATGTATTTGAAGAAGATGATGAAAGCTAGACGATAATAGACTGAAGATATATTTACTACCTACCATGTGTAAGCAAATGCTCTTTGAGGCAAGCTCTTCCTTCAGAAGCTAAAAATATTCATATTTTCCAAGGAAAGGCTATTACTTTAATAACAAACACCATCTAACAGGCTTACTGACATACGCTCATAATAGGCAGCAGAACACAGAGAGGAACATCTAGTCCAAGAAGCGTGGGACACAGTAAATCTGACTTGCTTTGAATGTCCTTTGCATTTCTTCCAGCCCCTATAGCTCAGCCAAAATAGAAACAATTTGACCATCTCAGTTTCCCCTAAGGTAAGACAGCGTAAGGGGAAATGCACAATCTTAAACCTGGGTCCTGACTGTTTCTGCCACTAACCAGCTGTGTCACCTTGCAAAAGTCATAAACTTTCTGGAAGATGAAAAGGGCTGTGCAAGAGGTTAAATTCAACTCCAAAATACTCTTCCCCTTTTTGAAGCCTGCAACCATCATTCTTAGGCACTAAAATGACAAAGTAGGATGAGTTGGTTTATATCGCACAGCAATCAGCTCTATTGATGACTGTGTCAACTGGTTTGACTTGGAAGTGTTTTATATAAACATAGTTTCTATTGCAACTGAGTACAGCGTCTTTCCTTCTGGATCTGATTTGGGATTAGTCCTGCTGATGAGGGATCATTCTATTCCTTCTGAAATTATGAAATAATCAGTTGACCCCTAAGGTTATGTGGTCTAGTGGAAAGAGCATGGCATTGAAATCTAGTTCCTGCCTTATTGGTAGTGGATTTCATGGACAGTGGGAAAGTCACTTAACTCTAGAAAGCAACCATAATTGGTGTGTCTTCTTAATAGTATTATCAGGGTCAAAATGCATGCAAGAGAGAGCAATTTGAAAGTGCTGTGTTTGGTGAACCTGCATCTCAGGCCACAAACTGTGATTTGCCAAGCTATAACTTTATTTTATTTATACAAATAAATTTTTTTTGAGCTCTCATTCTACTAGGTGTGAAAAATTAACCTCGTCAATTCAGGTCCTTTCATACTTTTACTGCATTTCTGCCCGTAGTTCTAGAAGGGCTATGTAGTGCCAGGATGTTAGAGTGGTCTTCATTTGTCACTTGTCGTTGCTGACATCTGCCACGACTGGCCCCCACCTGCCCCCAGCTGGTTTCTGATTCTCAGTCCCTCCAGATCACCCTTCTTCATAACTGCAGAGCCACTCCAGTTCTGGAAAAACGAGTAAAGGAGAAAAAGAAAAAGCAGCCAGAGAAGTTAAAAACCTAACATTTTAAGATATGTTATAGAATCTCAGGCCACAAACTGAGATTTTCCAAGCTATAACTTTATTTTATCAATTAAGTTATCTATTTATAATAAGGGAAAACACCAAGAAAAATGGTGGCCAGAGGCTTTGAGTGACTCAAATAAGTCTAAGAGTAAAGGAAGACCAAAACGAAGCTACAGATAACTTTTGCAAGAACAGTTTCCATTGAGTGGTAGACATACAATCCCAACTGCAGAGGCAGAGAAGGAATACTAGTAGTGAACATGACAATTTTTAAAAAAAATTTCTTCTAAAAGAATTTTTTGATTGCAGTTATTTTCACTCTGGAAAAGGATGAGAGTCATACAGTATTAATTTAGAATGCAATAATTTGAGTACATGAAAGGAGATAACTTTTGTACTGGTCAGCAAGACCTAACCACAAGAGTGATTAAAATTCAGTAGTACCAAATTTTGTCTCCCTAAGTAAGATAAAATATTCAAAGCCACCACTTCTCTGAAATAGTCTTGGGAGTAAATAGCCAATGAAAATCAGACTCCTTCTTCTGCTGTAACAACCTGAGACAATAAGGGACCAGTGAGTCATGAAATGGGCACAATTTCACATGGATGAGGGAGAGGAGAAGGTAAGTGGAGTTGCTCTGGCTGCGATAATTTTTTTACTTTGCATGATTCCATGAGGCCTAAGGTTCCTTTTAACTTAAAGAGTACCATATAAGATCAAATTGATTGCCTGGGAATGTTCATTATCAGAGCATTAATGCCAGACACATCCATCTTGGAGATGCTCAGATTGTGAGAATATGCTATCCTATATTATACTCCTAGGGCTGTGAAATGGAGGAGGAAATAAGCAGGTATCACCATAACTTTCTTCTCTTTCCATCTTGATCCACTAATCCCGGTAAATACTCATTTTTAAAGTTTTAAACATTTAATGTTGAGAGTATTCAATTCAGTTGGACAGTGGAGTAGGTTAAGAAAAACTTTGGTCAATTTTATTTTCCCTCTGATTTCTTTCTGCTAGGCTCAGATAAGTCATCCAGAATAGGAGGGTGAAAAGATAGGCTTTGGCAATTCATGTCAAATTGGCTCAGTCTTAGACTCACAAAATAAATAGGGCTCAAATATGCTTACATATCATCTAGACCCACTGCATTATTTTCAGAGGGATAAAATCAGGCTCAGGGAGGTTGTGTGTCTTAACCCAAGATATCACAGTGAGTAGAGCCAGGAATAGAACTCAAATTTTCTAACGTTAAGATCTATAGTCAATAAATATTTATTAAGTGCTTAGTCTATGCTAGACAGTGTCCTAGCCTCTGAGGATTAACAGCTGAAAAATATCACCTGGGAAATGGAAAGCAAGTTGATAACTGCCACAATGACTTATAATAGCACCAAAAAATGTGAAACACTTAGGTATAAATCAAGCAAGGTAGATGCATGACCTATGTGAAAACTACAGAACGCTGATAAATCATAGAAGACTTTAATAAATGGAGTCACATACCGTGCTTGTGGATTAGAACACTCAATGTTGTTAAGATGTCAGTTCTCCCCATTGAACCTGTATATTCATTACAATCCCAAAAGAAATCTTGGCAAGATTTTTGTAGATATTGATAAACCGATTCTAAAATGAATATGGAAAGATAAAGGAACTAGCATAGTCCAGCAATTTTTAAAAAGAAACACAAAGTTGGAAGATTGACACTACCTGACTTCAAGTTTTACTATAAAGCTGTGATGTTGGTAAAACCATATATAGATCAGAAGAGCGGAATAGACAATCCAGAAACAGACCCTCAAAAATATGGTCAGTTGATTTTTGACAGATGCAAGGCAATTCCATGGAAAAAGAATAGCCTTTTAACACATGGTGCTGAAGCAATTCAGTATCCACATATAAAAGATGAACCTTGATCCGTACTTTATACTATAATTAAAAATTAATTCAAAATGAGTCAAAGAGCTGGATATAAAATCTAAAGCTCTAAAACTTCTGGAAGGAAACAGAATAAAATCTTTGTGACCTTGGGTTAAGCTAATCATTCACAGAGAAGACACCAAAAGTACAATCTGTAAAGGAAAATACTGATAAGTAGGGCTTCATCAAAATAAAAAAAGTTTTTGTTATATAAAAGATATTGTCAAGATAATAAAGAGACAAGCCATGGAGTGGGAGAGAATATTTGAAAAACATATCTAATAAAGATCTTGTATCCAGAATATAAAAATAACTCTCAAAACTCAGTAACAAGAAAACAAACAACCTAATTAATGATGAACAAACAGCAAACACTAGAGAACATACAGAGCAACTAAATAACTCATACATCACTGGTAGAAATGCAAAATAGCACTGTGCTCTGGAAAATAGTTTGGTAATTTCTTTTGAGACTAAACATCTGTTTACCATATTATCCAATAATTGTACTTCTCGGCATTCCCAGGGTAATAAAACTTATGTTCATACAAAAACCTATACATTAAAGTCCATAGCAGTTCTATTGATCATAGCCAAAAGCTGAAAACAATCCAGATCTTCTGCAGTGGGTGAATGGTTAAACAAACTGCAAGACATCCATACCACGGAATGCTACTCGGCAATAAAAATGAATAAACTATGAATACGTGCAGCCACTTTGGTGAAACTCAAAGGAATTATGCTGAGTGAAAAGAAGCCAGCCAGTCCCTGTCTTCACCAGGCTCTCAGGTAGAAAGGTGAAGAGTCTTCTCTTGGGAATCTGAGCAGCCCAGAGGACAGAACCAAAGATAATGATATTACGGGTTTCCCAACAAACCTCCAACCTGAGCACTCCATACTGCACTTCTCAATCAACGAGCTCTGTGTATTGTCCTCAGAGCTTCCAAATCAGCCTTTTTGTCTCTGACTAAATAAGAGTTGGCAAGCAAGGGTTGCCCAAAAGATAGAGACTACAACAAATAAATAGAAAACAAGAACTGGAAAAAAGAAGACTACTAGGAGAAAAAAACTTCTCACATATACATACACCACTATACTCAGAGATCACAGAATACATTGCACACATGGAATAAGAACAGGATGTTATTTTAAAAAGGAGCATTCAGGGAATAAGAAAGAAACACTGAAGATGAAAAACATGATAGCAGAAATAAAGAAGTCAAGAGAAGGGTTGGAAGACAAACCAAAGATTGTGTGTGTGTGTGTGTGTGTGTGTGTCAGAAAGAGAGAGAGAAAGAGACAGACAGAGGGAGGGAGGGAGAGAAAGAGAGGAAAAAAGGCAGAGAAATAGAAAGTAGGGGAGAACAGGGAAGGATTGATTAAACGATCAATCCATCCATTCTATCCAGGAAAACACATTAGAGAAAATGGAGGGCAGGAAGCCGTCAATAAAATCAATCAAGGAGAAGATAAGCATATTTTATATATATATATTCTTACTCAGATTCTTTTCTATTATAGGTTATAAGATATTGAATATAGTTCCCTCTTCTATACAGGAGGTCCATGTTGGTTTTATGTTTTTAAAATTTTACTTTTTATTATAGTGTAGTTGATTTACAATGTTAATTTCAGGTATATAGCAAAATTCAGTTACGCATATGCATACCTGTGTATTTTTTCTTCTCCATTATATGTTATTACAAGGAACTGAATATAGTCCCCCTTGCCTTGTTGTATAGGTCCTTGTTGTTTATCTGTTTTGTACATAGTAATGTGTATCTGTTAATCCCAAACTCCTAATTTACGCCTCCCCTGCCCTTTCCTCTTTGGTAAACATAGTTTGTTTTTTGTGTCCATAAGTCTATTCTTGGTCTGTAAATAGAATTTGTATCATTGTTTTAGACTCCACATATAAGTGATAATTGATATTTGTCTTTCTCTGTCTGACTTACTTCATGTAATATGATAATCTCTAGACTCGTCCATGTTGTTGCAAATAGTATTATTTCATTCTTTTTCATGAGTAATATTCCATTATATATATACACACACATACGCACATACACACCACATATACTTTATCTGTCGTCTGTCAGTGGACATTTAGGTTGTTTCCATGTCTTGGCTATTATGAATAATGCTGCTGTGAACATTGGGATGCATGTGTCTTTTCAAATTACAGTTTTCTGTATATGCCTAGGAGTGGAATTGCTGGATTATATGGTAAGTCTATTCTTAGTGTTTTAAGGAACCTCCATACTGTTCTCCATATCGGCTACACCAATTTACATTCCCACCAACAGTGTAGAAGAGTTCCTTTTTCTCCACACCCCCTCCAGCATTTATTATTTGTAGGGTTTTTAATGATGGCCATTCTGACTGGTGTGAGGTGATACTTGATTGTAGTTTTGATATGCATTTTTCTAATAGTTAGCAATATTGAGCATCTTTTCTTGTGCCTGTTGCCCATTTGTATGTCTTTGGAGAAATGTCTGTTTAGGTTTTCTGCCCATTTTATTATTGGGCTGTTTGTTTCTTTGATATTAAGCTATATGAGATGTTTGTTGCTTGTTGGTCATGTCATTTGCAAACATTTTCTCCCAACCCATAGGTTTGTCTCTGTTTTATTTATGATTTCCTTTGCTGTGCAAAAGCTTTTAAGTTTAATTAAGCCCCATTTATTTATTTTTGCTTTTATTTTCATTACTCTAAGAGCTCATTTGAAAAAAATATTGCTGCAATTCATGTTAAGAGTGTTCTGCCTATGTTTTCCTTTAGGAGTTTTATAGTATCTGGCCTTACATTTAGGTCTTTAATCCATTTTCAGTTAATTTTTGTATGTGGTGTTAGAGAATGCTCTAATTTCAGTCTTTTGTATGTAGCTGTTCTGTTTTCCCAGCATCACTTATTGAAGAGACTGTCTTTTCTCCATTGTTTATTTTTCCCTCCTTTGCCGTAGATTAATTGGCCATAAGTGTGTGGGTTTATTTCTGGGCTTTCTGTCCTGTTCCATTGATCTCTGTCTGTTTTTGTGCTGGTACCATACTGTCTTGATTACTGTAGCTTTGTAGTATAGCCTGAAGTCAGGGAGTGTGGTTCCTCCTGCTCTATTCTTCTTTCTCAAGATTGTTTTATCTACTTGAGGTCTTTTATGTTTTGATACAAATTTTAAAAGTTTTTGTTTCAGTTCTGTGAAAAATGTCATTGGTAACCTGATAGGGATTGCACTGAATCTGTATATTGCCTTGGACAATATGGCCATTTTAACAATATTGATTCTTTCAAGCCAAGAACACAGTATTGTTTATCTATTTTATATAAAAGAGTGTGTATCTATTAATCCCAAGCTCCTAATTTATCACTCCCTCCCCACTCCTTCCCCCTTTCATAACCAAGTTTGTTTTCTATATCTGTGAGTCTTCTTCTGGATAAACATACTTTATTACAGCAGTCATAATACACTCTTAAAGGAAGAGAATCCTACGTCAAGACTTTGTGAGAAATAACCACATCCCAGACATCTTTGTGAAAAGATGTCTTTTGAGCACATTAAGGTGACAAAACACACCTTATCCTTCCTTGAAAATGCACTGTCGCTGTCAGTACTGGGTAGGAAGGGCAGGGAGGGTCACAACTTCTTTCTTCTCCTCATCAATCTTATACTTTTATTTATTTATTTTTTTTTAAATGTGTCTTTCAGATTTTAACCACACTTTAACTTAAAAGAACTGAACAAATTATAACAGTGAAATCCAATGATTGATTGTGGCATTTTATTTTACAGCAAAGGCTTATTTTTAAGGAAGAAAAAGCACTACCTAGCTTTCAGCTTGAAAATATGTCAGCTCTTTGGGAGGCTTGTGCTGCTCTCCTTTCTGCAAAAGATGTCTTTTTGATATTCAGAATTCTTATAGTGACTCCAGTGGCACCCCTCTGTAGCGCTCTGCTGTTCTGAGGTGACAGCATGGGAACAACCCCCAGCCGGGGCCATCCTGGCCCCTTCCCCCCACTCAGCCACCCATTTCTAATGGTCTCATTAAGGGCACAGGGCCATCACCATGATGAAGAGATGTGAGTTAGTATAAGAGGCCAGGGTCTTGGTAAGGCAGATCTTGAAAGACAGTCTTCATTTGATCACTTCAATAACATGTAAATCTGATTTTTTGGAACAAATTGTTCATATGCAGCCAAGAATCTGTTCTGTCTTATGGTCTGAATTACTTTTCTTCAATAAATATTCCCAGAAAATGCATGCACAGTTTCCTACTGTTTGAAGAGGCAACATTGGACAAAGAATAAAACCCAAGAAAAGCCCTTAAATTGATTGATGGTCGCTTTAGAGTTTAAAGTGACAGATTCATGTCAGTCTCCCTCTTGAAAATCTTTTGTTTTCAGTTCAGTTTTTCTCTGCTTTGTCTTCATTTTACTTTTTCCCCTTCAGTCTCTCTTCAAAGCACAACTTCTTATAGACTGTTTCTTTTACATGTTGCATAGATAATAATACACAGATGCAGTAAATACTTATTCATCAAAAAATACTGAGATACTATTATGTCATATACTGTGCTAGGAATTGGAAATACTGTGTTCATCAAAAAAATATACTTGAGGGGTTTATAATCTAATGTGGATTAAAACTTGAAATTCCTGTGTTATTGCCAAATCTTCCCTCCTTTTGTCCCTCCATCACTCTCCTCTGTGTATGTGATCATCACCCATCCTGTCACAAACACATAGGACATAGAAAATAATATCATTTTAATTGATAGATTCAGGAATCAGTAATGCAAAAGCTGTCAAAATGCTAAAAACAGATGCCAAAGCTTCCCATTCTCGGTCTACAACAACAAAAAGAAAATAAAAGATTCAAAATCATCATACCAATCAAAGAGTCTATTTCAAGCACTCAAGTTGGCTATCAGATTAGATATGACTAGAATTTTTTAACTATTGCCAAACAGCTGTTCATACTCCTTGGCAACCTGTGTGTCCACAGGCCCTACCAGTTTGGGAGTGAAAGAGAGTCATATTTATAGAAACACAGTAGCTTTCTAATTTTGCCCTCACCTATTATTGAGCATCTTCCAGATCCCCTTAGAAGCTTCCCCAAGCACTCCTGCTTGTCCCCTGGAGATGTCTCACTGGTATTGAAGAGCAGGGCCTCTCAGCCACCACTTCCTGTGCTTTCGCTCTGGCTTTGGCTCTGGCTCCATGTGGCAGAATCAGCAAGCCTCCAGTCTCTGTGAAGCCTGGTGAATGTGCATTTTCACTGATGCTGCTTCTGATGACATCTTTTATCAATGTCATCTGAAGTCATGCTGTGCTCATGTTGTGCTTTGCTGAAGCTGCCAAATCTCCAATATGGTGCACGCCGTCCCCTGCTGAGTGCCCAGTGCTCTCAGTAGAACAGTGGATAAAACAGACAGCCTCACCCTTGTTCCTATCCATCAAATGTACCTTGTTAGCAGTTCAGAATGCTGCAACACACACAAGGCAAATAAGAAACAAAGTGCTGGTTTATTTATATGGAAATGTCCAAAATGTGAGGCCTTTGTATAACTGTGTTGGATGGTGTAATTAGGAGGCCAAAGATGAGCCTCTCACCTCCCATTCCAAACCTAGATCTTCGAGCCTGCTTGCTCAGGCGTGCACCCGGAGGCATTACAGTGGCTGTAAATCAGACTCCTATTCACTTTCACAAACAGTCCTACCTTATACACCCAGTTACACAGACCAGAGAAAACTTAGAGAATGATGACATAAAAGTCAATCATGGCCAGGACCACTGCATGGAAGCCTTACCCAAAGATACAGCAAGAGAAAACTAGGTATATATATGTACCTATAGCACATCGCACATCAGGAGATTCATTTTAGGGTTGCTTGACTTGCCCATCTTCCTCCCACCTTGTGTCCCTCTGACCCGGAAGATTCTTCACTCTGCATCGGCTGTGGAGATGGAACTTCGTACGTGCCTACGTGGGGATCCAGGAGGAAGGATGGAGCTTCCTCCATGAGTGCCATCAAGTATCCTCAGCCTCCTGTATACCCATCCCATGACTTGTTCACTGATGCTGCAGTAAAACAAAATCATAGTCACTTTGGGCTAGTTAAAGAAATCACCCCTGCTAGTCCTAAATCTAAACTCACCTTGTGTTTTATTGAAGTATAGTTGATTTGCAATATTATATTAATTTCAGGTATACAGCATAGTCACCCAGGATTTTTGCAGACTATACTCCATTGTAGGTTATTACAAGGTAATGACTGTAATTCTCCATGCTCTACAATATATTGTTGGTTACTTATATTATATGCAGTAGTTTGTATCTGTTCGTCCCATACCCCTAATTTGTCCATCCCCCCTTCCCACTCTGCTTTGTTTTCTGTATCCCTGTAGATTTGTCTTTTGCGTCTGATCTAGCTCACAAGACCTTCTTCAGAATATGGGCTCTGAGCCCTTCCCAGGTTAAATGCAGGGAGACACAAATTGCCAGGAAGTAGAAAATAAAGACAGTATGCCACATATGAGCACGTTGCTATCTAGTGGGTATATCCCAGTGAACAAAGTTCTCCCCAATGAGCTTAGCTCCTCCACCTCCCTTACTTAGCAAGAGTAAGAGAAACCAGAAGTGTTTCTCTGCCTGCCTAAGGGAATATGGAACAAAAGTTCATTCAACCCTCATGCCTATAACGTACTGAGACAGAAACTTGAGAAAAGAGGCTTAAGTGTTTCTCCTTACAAATTTCAAGAGTGAATGCCTGTGTCTTCCATATCACTTAGAATTTGGGAGAAACTTAACCTTCGGTTTCACTGGTAGCCCCCTCCCTGCTGTCTAAAACTCAAGACCAACTCATGCAGGCAGTAATTGAGGATAATCTGTATATAGTGTTTAAAATTACCTTCTCCCTGCCAGTGCTTTGGCATACACACTCTACCTTTTCAGGAAGTGTATTTCCCAAGAGGTCTCTTGCCATTTGTACAAATAGACTCCTGGTGATCACACCCCTCCATCCTTCAGCTAGGATGATCACAACCTTGACTCTGCTGCAAAATCAAGATCTGTCATAAACGAGCTCCTGTTGACCATGGTAGTCATCTATATTTACTTTTTGTCTAGTTTGCCAAACTTCACATTGCCCTAGGCATACGTATCTCCTATATATCTGCCCAAAAATTGTCTGCCCGTAAAACAAATAACCAAAGCACTGGGGCCAAAGACTTCAAAAAATATCAACCTACACTGGTATAAGCAACCCTTGTCCTCTTTCACTAGGAAATTGGCTCTGGTTATTTTCAGAGTCCAAAGAACTGTCAGCTAGGGAAATGGCTTTCGTGGGTATAGGCCTAAATTCTGGACTGCTCCTTTCAAAGAATTTTAGTTGGTTTTACTTTTACAACATAATTAGTAAAGCTTGGTGAACACTTGGGTATGTCGCCTTTGGACTGAAATATTTGCATATTGTCTTCAATTTGTCTATAATTATTGTACTTTTGTATTTCTGAAATTGCAAGGCCTTAATTGAACTGATCAAAGTGAAATAAGAAACAGCAAGCGTTTTGATTAGCATTCTTTGCAAAGGAGTGAAAATACCCTAGAATTAAAGACTTTGCCCTAACTTGCTCAAAATGAAATAGATGGAGCTGTGGAACAGAGTAGGGAAAATAAAGCACTAAAGAAATATCATGTAAAGGAAACAGCCCTGATACTTTGCAAAACAGTATGACCATTGGGTTTAAATAGAAAACTGAGCAAATTAATTACATTAAGTGTTCTTGGATTAGATGATCTTTGTGATAAATTGTTTAGCCCCAAGTCTTCATACCCACACTCTTGTTCCCACACCTTTTGTCGCGGAATTTGCAGTTACTCATTCTAAAAAAATGTGACTTGCTTTGGCCAATAGAAGAATGGGATGGAAAAGAAATTCGACTGGTTCGGCCTAGGCCTTAGAAGGCCTTGAGTGTTTCTGTTTACATTCTTACGTTTCTGTCATCTCTGTGAGAAGTTTATGCCTGGTCTTGCCTACTAGTCTGAAGCAGGGGCAAATATCACGTGGAACAGAACTAGCTCGCTAGGCTGCTAAGAGACAGAGGAGTGAGTCCAGCCAAGATCAGCAAAGCTGGCCCGCCAGCCAATTCCAGTCTAGATCACCTGCCTCCCAGCTGTCCTGCAGGTGCATGAGAAAAAATAATGCTTTTTGCTATATATGGAGGTTTTGTGGTGGTTTGTTATTTAACAGTAGTTAAGCAATACAGTCTAATTAGTAGGATATATAAACTTCAAAAATATTAACTTAAATTCCATTTAGAAACTTGTTCCTTTGGAAAAGCTCAATTCTAACTCCTCTTGAAATTAAAATTGCCAGGTAGGAGCAAAACTTCGGCCTTTCAAACCAAAGCATGATGGAGTGATTAGATGCATTTTTTACTATATATTTTAAAGGTAGATGAAATGTGAGGACATGGCGTGCATACACACAAAATCTTAGTAACGAGACAGATAAAAGGAAATAGAAGTCAAGATACGATGACAATCCATTGATCCTATGATAGAACTCTGAGCTATTACACCCTAGCCAAACTGACAGATTTTAACTTAGCAGTGGCCTGGTCCCATCCCACAGATTTTCAAAGGAAGCCTTTGTTCCACCTCGCCAACCATTCCACAGCACTCCAGTTTAGGAAGAAACTACTCATCTCTCTTGTGTAATCCAAGTGAGCTTTCTAGGAGGCAAGATAGTGATAGCAACTAGACAGCTACTTTTAACAATTCACTTGTAGAATTGTGGTCACTAGCTAAACAAAGTTCAGTATAAAGATGAGTCAACATCTATATTCTGCCTTTTCAGACTTTCTCTATAAGCTAGTAATTAGCATTAATCATGAAATACTTTTAGGCTCCTAAAATCTCATGAGAAAGCAGAGCTTCATTAATGCTAATTTCTGTTTCTTTTCTAGTTCTTGTCCATGTTGAAATGAAACCATTCCTATAGGTCTAATGCTAAGAAATAATGTAAAAATGTTTATTTAAATTAAATCAAATTGTTAGTCTTTTACTTGCTAACAAGGTTACCTTCAGTTATTGAGTGTCTAAAACTATTGAAAATATTCCCTTGCTTTGTTTTAAGTTAATTATTACAGACTCAGCTTTGTACAGTTTGTTAAGAAATGAAATCTTCATGAATATAAAATACATTTATAAGAAAAAAAGATGAGGAGGCTATTTTTTGCATGCCAAGGAGCTTAGAATCTCATATTTAAATTCATTAAAAGTAATCTGAATGAAACATTCTATATTCTGTGTACCGTGAACATTCACTGAATCCTTCTTCAAGACTTAGAATTACTACAGTCTTATTCATTAGACGTGATACAAGAATATGTATTAAATTTAGTATAAACCTGGGAAACTACCCCCTTTGTCCTTAAAAATCTGTTTTTTAACCATTCAAAAATAATAGTTACTGACCACTGTATTAGTCAGGGCCTCAGCAGGAAATGAATGGCATACTCAAATGAGATTTTCAGTAGGAACTCAGTATAAAGTGTGGGCAGGGTGAAGAGTAAAGCAATAATGTGGGCTCAAACATCAGACCTGTAGGTGTCCTGAGTCCACGGTACAGAGGGAACCAGGGCATGGCCGCAAGTCATCGGGAGAGAGTGTGGTAATAGCGGTCCACCTTAAGAGAAGCAGTGACTTAGGGAGCACAGCCAGCTTGAGGCCACCCCACAGGGTGGGCCCCAGCAGCCAAAGTAATAAATATTCTCTCCCTCCAAGCCACTGCTCTGGTGCTAGGAAACTGGGGATCCAGCAGTGAACAAAAAGGACAAATGTTACTGCTTCCTGGATGTGACATTCTAGTCAAAAGAGACAAGTGAACAAAACCAAGTGCTACGAAGGAAAATAAAAACCTGGGCAGGGTCACATAGAGAGCTTATAGTAGGTTAGAGGTATTGCAAATTAAATGGGATGATCAAGGAAGACCTTGTTAAGCAAGTGGTGCTGGAACAAAGGCATGAAGGGGGTGGAGAGGCTAAACGTATAGATATCAAGGGAAGCACATTCCAGATGGAGAGAGAAGAGGGCCCCGGGGGAGTGCTGGCCTGTCTGAGGGAACAGCCAGGAGGCCAGTGCCAGCAGAGCAAGAGGGAGAGGAGTTGGAAGGAGAGTCAGAGTGTAGAGGGGAGGGGACTAGGTAGACCCTTGAAGGCCACTGTAAAGACCTTCGTTTTTATTCTGAGACGTAGGAAGCAATGAAAGAGCTTTCAAGTTGAGGAATGACATGATCTGATTTCAGCTTTATCAGCATCATGCTTGCTGTCGAATTGAGACTAGAATGAAAAGGGTAGGGCTGAGACAGAAAGACTTGTTAGGAGTCTACTGCGATAATCCAGGCAAGAGGTGATGGTGGCTGAGACTTGGGTAGTGGCAGTGGAAGTGGTGAGAAGTAAAATTCATCCACTTGTGAATAGGAGAGTGGCTACGAGGGCAAGCTTTGGCATTAGAATCCCTGGATTTAGGTCTGTCACTTAGCTGTGTGGCTAGGGCAGGTCATGTAACCTCTCTGTGCTTTGTTCTTCTCATCTGTGAATTGGAGATAATAATAGCACCTAGTTCATAGGGTTGTTTCCAGATTTAAATGATATAATTCATGTAAATGGCTTAGTAGAGTATCTGGCGCATAGAAAGCCCTCAATAAATATTATGATTGTTGTCTCCATTTGAAAAGCATCCTGAGATGCTTTTTAAAAGTTACCTCTCATCACTAGTGTGGTTGAAGACTGTCTCATGCAGTCTGGAAGAAGTCTGCATAAAGTCACTTATACTAGAGGTTTAGTTATTTTTGTAAATCCTTATTGGTCTCCTTGCCTGTTCCTGACTTCTCTGAACAATGGAACAAACCGCTTTGCCTAGCAGGCCCTACCACCTTGAGATACCTCTGACTAGATGAAAGTTTCTAGTAAGTTTGAGCTGGAACCTGTTTCCTGTTGTCCCACCTGCAGTTCTAGACCTCTCTTTGGGGATTTACAGTTCATTTCCTTTCATGTGGCAATAATTTTAGTATTTGAAGAAAGTGAGTAGGTCCTTCTCTCCTCTTCTAAATAGTTTTTAGACTCTAGTTTTTTTTTTTTTTTAAACCAGTCCTTTAGAACAAAGTTCAGGGAAGGGAAAAGGAGTTATTGAAGAACCCTGGATTCAGAGTCATGAAAGCTGATACTTAAGGTTGGCTCCCTCAGCATCTTTTTCTCACCTCATTTCCATCCCATTCTCAACCACAATCATTGGAAGACTGAAAGCTCGCCTTTTCAGATTCTTGTGGTTAGAGGGGGCCGTGCTGACTCAAGTGTTGGCCAATGAAAGGCAGGCTAAGTGCGAAACTTCTTCTGCTTTGTCCTTCTGGTCTAGACCGCCAACAAGGAGCTGTCCCTAAAGATGGTGAGACAGAAGGACAGAGGAGCCTGTTTCTTTGATGGAAGCAGGGAGTCCCACTACCAGCCCTAGACTACTTTTCTCAGGATATCTTGTTGTTTGGGGAAAAATAAACCCATTTTAATTATACCTCTGATTCTTAAAAATATGTAGCCCTCTGTAAAATGCCCTTGAACACAATCCTGCCTTTTGAACCTGTGTTCTAGTGCTGACTCTTACATCGTCCATATGAGTTTAGGCAAGTGCACATACATTTTGCCTTTACTTTCACGTATGTTAATTGTGGAAACTGGATTAAAATACCCTCCCAATCTTCCAGTGCTAACATTTCACACTTGAATTTTCTTATCAAAGTATCTGTTCCAGTTCTTCTCTGTTTTATCCAGGTCAAATAACCTACCTGAATTCCAGATTCATTCTTCTGATTTACCTTCCCTCGTTTAAATAGCTTTATTGGACTAACCTAGTGTCTTACTCAAAAAAATGGTTAATAGTTGATTGATGAATCTAATATAGTTAGATTGACTACAATAGGATACCATTATTTATCTTATCTACCCACTGGATTACTTTCCTCTGATCTTCAGTAACTTGATAAACAAAATAGCACTTTTGAACAATTACATTATGTATTAGCTTTTTAGGCTTTTCACACTTGTTACCTCATTATATCTTCACAGATTTCTTTCATAGCATTTTTTTCTGATCATAAATAAATGTATTTACTTATAGAAAGTTGGGATATTAGAGAAACACAAAAATTTTTATGTATTTGCATTCAACATGTTTTACTCTGTATGTTACAAATTAGAGATTATTCTGGAAGAGTACTGCATTCTTTTCTTCTCATTTAACATATAATAATATCTCATCTCTTTAAACTGTCTTTGGAGCATAATATAGCATCATTGATGATTCTTTCCTGGGATAGTTTTGTTTTGTTTTGGAGAAAGATATTTTATTAACAATTGATAGATGGAAAACCTTAAGCAAAGAAAATTACAGTTTTCTGAGGTTATAGGGTAAGTTAATTTTTAAAATTACTCTGACTCCTCCTGACAACTTTTTTCACTGAAATATGAGGATATCCCCCAAAATGTTGATGTTGGTAATCAATAAGTATGATAAATATCACATAAAAATCAATTTGTCATCAAAATTCTCAAAAAAATTACATAGAAGATATACAGATAAGAAGTAGATATGTAATAAATATGGATGCATGCATGCATGGATGGATTCAATGAATAAATTGATGAATGAGTGGATTTGATGAATCTGAGCTGGAATGCTTTTTCCATTAGGGCAAATGGCCAAAGTCTGCATTAGAGCATAGTATTCGGGAAGAGATTGAAAGTTTAACATTTCCTCTGTGCTTCAGAGCTAAAATATGGAGCCCAATGCAGTCTTTACCAAACTAGTCTCACTAGAAAATGAGAACCTGTGAATCACTCTTGACAGAAATGGGTCTTTTTTTTTTTACCAGATCCAAAGTTATCCCAGCTGCATTCCACCAGCCCATGTGATGCTGTTGGGGAAACACTGTAAACATTGGAAAGAGCCACTGTGGAGCTTCTTACGGTGCAGATAAATACCCAAGATGGCAAGCATGCCATGAGCATCTAACACATCCTGCCTCGTGCATAGCGGTGAACAATGATAATTTGTTTCTTCTAACCCTAACTAACTCTAGGTTTCCTCAGTTCTGAAGAAAGTATTTAGATCCAAGTGAAACCAACTACAATATCTGAAACACAGAAAACCGTGCATTGGTAATAAACTCTGATATTGCTAAAGAAAGAGGTATCGAGGAAAGGAACCACGGAGCATCTGCCTTATCCCAGCTGGAGGAAGGAACTGCATTCTCTCTGGTGCTCCCAGTTCAGACGCGTGGCCAGCTACACTAGCTTGTGATGCCAATGAGGTGCCTTCTCTCTCACCTGAACTCTCATCATTTCGCTCATAAATATTTAAATATGTAAGTTTCAAGCATTTATGGATGAAATGATAAAGAATCCTTTTAAAAAGTATAATACTATGTCAATTTAAGAAAATTATTAATTTCTTAATATCATTGAATAGCCAGTTACAACTCAGATTTTTTTCTCTGTCTCTTTCTCCTCTTCATCTTCTATTTGTGTATTCAAACCAGGATCTAAAAGTTTCATGTAATTCATTAGGTCAACAACACATTGCTATGTCTCTTCAGTCTCTTTTAACCTCTCTATTTTACTCCCTCACTCTCCCTTCAGTTTATTTAATGTATAAACCAGGTTGTTCATCTCTCTATATGCATTTCATGGGTCACAAACCTTTTGTGTTGTCATATAAATGTTTGTGTGCCTCTATATTTCCTGTAAATTTACATTAATTTCTGTATTTCCTGTGGGTCTAGAGGCCTGATCAGACTCAAGCTTGACTTTTTTGGGCAGAAGGAGGGAATTTCTCTGTTTTTAATATCCAAGGGAAGTATTTGGGCTTCATATACCATATTATCAGAGAACCATTTTGCTTAGTTTTAATGTCTGTGCCACCTCTAAAGTTCCCAAGAGACTATGGAAAGAACAGACACACCCTGGCTGCCACACCCTCATCTCCTGCTATAAGGAAGGACCTTCTGTCCTAAACTCTGAGCCATTTCCAACCTCAGTTTAACAGTTTGCTATATGTGTGACAGTCTCAAGCTGTCAAAAATCTCAGCACTGAAATTGGGTGTCCATTACAGACTCCTCTTCCTGTTGTATATTTTGTTTCACCAAAGGTCTCAGTAAAGGTCCTCTCAATCCACTAGATACCTTCTCATCAAAGGAAGTATCTTGGCCTTGAACCTTTGGCTCACAGAGTCTCTATGATCTTAACACTGTGACCTCCTCTGGCCTTTGACCTGTTACAAGGGGGATCTACTGTCCTTACAATTACATATCTAAGAGAAACACTACATCCTTCTCAAAACAAAGAAATTCTTCTGAAATGATTTGCTGTCTCTGTCTATATAGTGAAATAGCAGGCGACTTTATTTGATTAGCCCAGCGTCTAGGATACAGGATTAAATATAAGTATAATCTTATAGGGTCATAGAATTTCATGGAAGGGGTCACAGTCAGCCAAGAAAAATTTTCACAAAGAATACCGGATACAATCCTTAAAGGAACATTGTGAGTTAGCCTCATCATCCTCATTCTATAGGTGAGAAAATTGAGGCTCGGTAACCTACCAAGGGTCATAAAAATGTCTTTCTATTACAACATATGGTATTTAATCAATATTTAAATTAGTGATAGTTTCCTAAAGTCAAACAGTGACATAAGAAAGGAACCATATTTCAAAAATCTGTAAAAATCTGGTGACATATTCATTCTGAAACCAGAGCAGCAATCTTTTAGAATTAAGGAAAGAAAAAAATATAAAGTAAAACTCTACACACTTCTCTGGGCCCAGGAGATTGGCAGAGCACCCTGGGGGTAATCTTCTGTTAGTGATGGAGATGCAAAGTGCTGTTGCTGCAGAGGCAAGACACAGCTTGGCATTGTTCTGTTTTTTTGCCTCCAAAGCTGTAAGCTTGTTCCTTGCTAAGCTGTTTATCTATTCTCACCCCATTTGGTGTCATCACTGCTTTTGTGTAAACATCTTTCTTCTTTCTATCCAGCACTATTTTTAAAAAATATCAAAGAATATGTGAGATTTAGGATTTAGTTAAACATTCATGTTTTCTATATCAAATTGAAAAACTAATTTTATTTGCTTATCTCTATAACCTTTCCGCTAGATATCAACACTGAAGAGCCTTTGTTTATTCCACCATGTAGTCCCCAGGTGTCTTCTGACTTTTTCAAACCTGAACAATAGGGAGGCACATAAGTCAGGATCTGTCACTTTATGCCCTTTTTTATTTTTTAATTGAAGTATAACTGACTTACAATGTTATGTTAGTTTCAGGTATACAGCATAGTGACTCAGTATTTTTGTGGATTATATTCCACTATATGTTTTTATGAGATAATGACTATAATTCCCAGCACTATATGGTATATCCTTTTTGCTTATTTATTGTGTACATAGTAGTTTGTATCTGTTAGTACCATAACCATAATTTGTCTCTCCCCTTTCTCTCTCCCTTTGGTAACCACCAGTTTGTTTTCTATACCTGTGAGTCTGTTTCTGTTTTGCATTTGCAATCATTTGTGTTTCTTTAGATTACACATGTAAGTGATACATTTATTTATCTTTCTCTGTCTGATTTATTTCACTGAGCATGATACTCTCTAGGTCCATCCACATTGCTACAATGGCAAAATTTCACTTATTTTAATAACTAAATAATATTCCATTGTATGTATACACCACATCTTCTTAATCCAGTCATCTGTTGATGGGCACTTGGATTACTTCTGTGTCTTGGCTATTATAAAGAGTGCTGCTGTGAACATTGGGGTGCACATGTCTTTTTGAATTAGTGTTTCCATGTTTTCTGGGTATATACTCAAGAGTGGATTTGCTGGATCATATGGCATTTCTATTTTTAGTATCTCTGAGGAAACGCCATACTGTTTTCCATAGTGGCTATACCAATTTGCATTCCCAGCAGCAGTGTACAAGGATTCCTTTTCTGCACATCCTTGCCAACGTTTGTTATTTGCAGACTTTCTGGTGAAAGCCATTCTGACCAGTGTGAAGTGATGCCTCATGGTGGTCTTGATTTGCGTTTCCCTGACGATTAGTGATGTTGAACATCTTTTCATGTAGGTTTTGACCATCTGTATGTCTTCTTTGGAAAAATGTCTATTCAGGTCTTCTGCCTATTTTTGTATTGGGTTGTTTGTTTTTTCTATATTGAGTTATATGAGCTGTTTATATATCTCAAACATTAACCCTATGTCAGTCACATTATTTGCAAATATTTTTTCCTATTCTGTAGGTTCTCTTTTCATTTTGTCCATGGTTTCCTTTGCTGTCACACTTGTTTATTTTTGATCTTTTTTCCCCCTTAGGAGACTGATCAAAAAAATATTGCTGTGATTTACATCAAAAAGTGTTCTGCCTTTGTTCTCTTCTAGGAGTTTTATGGTTTCCATTCTTACGTTCAGGTCTTTAAACCATTTTTAAATGGTTTACTCTTGTATATGATGTAAGGGAATGTTCTAATCTAACTGTTCTACATGTAGCTGTCTAGTTTCCCCAGAATCATTTGTTGAAGAGACTGTCTTTTCTCCATTGTATATGCTTGCCTCATTTGTTGTTGATTAATTGACCATATGTACCTGGATTTTTTTCTGGACTCTTTATTTTGTTCCATTGATGTACGTCTGTTTTGTGCCAGTACCATGCTGTTTTGATTTCTGTAGCTTTGTAGGATAGTCTGAAGTCTGGGAGGGTTATACCTCCTGCTTTGTCCTTTTTTCACAAGATTGCTTTGGCATTTTGGAGTCTTTTGTGGTTCCATACAAATTTTAGGATTATTTGTTCTAGTTTTGTGAAAAATGTCATGGATATGTTAATAGGGAGTGCATTAAATCTGTAGATCGCTTTGTGCCTTTTTAAAATGATTGGAACTATTGCCAAAAATTTTACCAGATTCTCTATTAAAGGACCCAGTCCATATAGGCAAGATACGATTTGCTGTACTATCTTTTCCAAAACTATCTTTTCCAAATCAGTGTATTCCATCCATTCACACATACATTCAGCCATTTATCCATTCTTTTATTTAGACATCTATCCATTCACTTGACCACTTACTCATTTACCCATTTATTCATTCAGCAAACATCTGTTAAGTCCCTACTCTTTGTTAGGCACCACTGTTAAATTATTCCCTCATTTCTTATCCTATCCCATCCCTTCCTATCTTTTTACCTCATGTTCTACTCAAACTTCTGGATCCACCTCAGAAATCTTATACTTCTTTATTGTCACCTTCAGTGCATGTACTAGTCTCTCAATATCTATGTGTTGATTATTAAGAAAAGTTTAGAGAACAAGAAATAGGAAGTCAAGGTGTATAAACAACCAGGAGAAAGGTTAGGAAGGGTTTAGAAGTGAGGTGACCAAAGGATTACCTAATCTGATCAAGTTTTTTGGAGTATATACTTGGAATACTGGTATATAATTTAGGTTCCATAGAACATGAAATATGGAAGGAGGAAATCAATTTTATTTTAAGTTAAATCAGCTTTCCCAAGGCTCAGTTATTGTTGGTGATTTTATTTCCTACATAGATTTATATTCTAAATGATGGAAGTCATCATGGAATAATCCCTTTGATATTTACCAAGTGATACAGTCTCATTAAAACAGTCCTGCCTGGACCATGGTCTTGCAGGGATTCACTAGATAGTATATGCAAATTTTGGAATGAAATAGACCTGAGTTCAAGTCCAAACTCTTAACACTTTCTACCTATGTGACCTTAGGCAATTTATTAACCTCTCCGAATCTTTGTTATTCATTTATATAAGAAGAATAGTAACACTTACCCCTACTGTAGAATTTTAAAAATTAAATGAGATATATGATGAAAATTTTTAGCCCTACCCCTATAGTAAAATGTTTAATTATAGTAACTATTATTGGTACCATCACATGGATTTGCTGTTTCTTATAAGCAAGCTGAGGTAATTCTTGGTTTGTTTTCATATATGTCTACTTCTGCTTCATAAATAGGAGGGGTCATTACCAGTATTAAAATATGTACTAGCTTTCGTTTTCAAGTAAAGACATATAATTTAACTGATATTTTATATCTTTAAAAGAAATTCCAAAACTCCCTACTGTATTGACAATGAGTGTTTAAAATGAACTACTTATGAAATTGTCTCTAGACCTCATTTATTAAATCAATCACTTCCTCCTGTTGGCCTTATTGCACAACAGGCAATAACCCTGAACAAATTAATCCTTTATGTTCTAACTTAATAAAATTTTAATGCACAGGTTTTGGCCAGAAGATAATAAAATATGAATCAAATAAGATTATGGGGGAAATAAACCAATCATTAGAAGTAATCCAGAATCCAGAATCCAGCTAGGGTCACCCTTCTCCTTAAAATGAAGGTAAGATTGGCTTAAACCCAATGTCACAGCAGTGGGAAATCCAGCACTCTATTTAAGACTCCAGAAAATGGACTGGGAGCTTTGGCTCTTGTGTTCAGCTGGTCACCAGTTATCTGCTTCTTCTAGAGATAAATTATTCAATTTATGAATAATTTCATCATGAACCTGAAATTGTAAACTTCTCCCAACATTGTATTGACCCAAATTTGAAACTTGGCCTTTTCTCTTGATCTGTATAAAGACAAACTCCTCACAAAATGTATTGTATACAGAGCTGACTTTCCTGAAGGTTTGGAGAGCTGGGAAGGAAAGGAGATGCTTAAACATCACAATAAAGAAAAAAATTGTTAAAATTGTTATTGAGACAAATCATCCCAAAGTTCTTTCATTGACTCCACCACTGTGGCTTGTTCCTCAGCTGCTGTGCTCCAGTTTGTCCCAGACTCTAACCAATTTCCTGATACTTCTCTCCTCATTCTCTGTCCCTACTCCCTCTTGAAATGTCCCTAAAAAGCTAAGAACTTTTCTTACTATTTATTAGTGTATTTTGTTCTCTCTGGCTATTATTTATAAATTAACGCCAAATCTACTTTATGTTGGATGAATCTTAAACTGATCACGTGTTAAACATATGAATGGCCAGTCTCTTCTCTTGGTAACACTAGCGACCAGCAGAAAACTAAAGTTTCCTTTACCAGTACCTTCTCTCCTAAAAAATATCTAATTTTAAATAGCGATTTCTCCTTGTTATGGAAATGTATAAAAAAGTAAACCAAATAAACAAAATAAAGCCAGAAACAGAATATTTTTTAATGGAGGAATTATTCTTCAAAGGTTAGAAGAATGACCACAAAGAATGCTCAATGAGATTTTTCTTTGAGATTGATGTGGAGAAGTTTGTATGTCTTTCCCTAATCTGAGAAATCATTTGAGATGTGGCTATTTTATTGGTCTTAGATATAGAAATTTACTTTAAATTTCCATTCATACCAGTATGTAGACCTTGTATGGCTTTGAACAAACAACATCTTAGAACCTCATGTGGAAACAGAAATCAGTGCCAGTACAGGACTCAGTTGGTGTGAGGATCAGATGAAATAATAGATGTATAAAAGCTTTATAAACTGGGAGACATAATCCAAACCATTCCTTTTAACTTTTTAAAATATGGAGACCCATGAGAAGGTACACAGACTTCTTGAAAGTCATAGGATGATCTACTCTTAAAATTTGGGACTAGATATTTGGCAATCATGCAGTAGCTTTTGCAACAGTATTTTAGTTCATTTTCATGGATACTCATGTTAAGTACTTTCTTGGTACATGATATAGAAACCAGAATATGAAGGAAAGTAAATATCAAAATAGAGATATCTCCATCAGGAGAGCCCCCATTGCATTCACCCAAAAAAAGATGATGGACAAAAAGGATATCAGTCATTATATTTGCAGTAAGATGTGTTATTTTCATTTGGCATTGAATATCCATTCTACTGTGATAAGCACCTTTTCTTCCAATGTGCAGACCTCCGTGCAACGGCAAGTTATAGATTGAAAAGTTCACAGTGAGTGTGGCACTAAAGTAGGAAAATTAACTGTATGATTCTTGCTTTGGTTATTACTAACTGGTAGCCCAAAATATCCATTTTCTTTTTTTTTAACATTTTTTATTGATTTATAATCATTTTACAATGTTGTGTCAAATTCCAGTGTTCAGCACAATTTTTCAGTCATTCATGGACATATACACACTCATTGTCACATTTTTTTCTCTGTGAGTTATCATAACATTTTGTGTATATTTCCCTGTGCTATACAGTGTAATCTTGTTTATCTATTCTACAATTCTGAAATCCCAGTCTATCCCTTCCCACCCTCTACCCCCCTGGTAACCACAAGTCTTTATTCTCTGTCTGTCCTGTATTTATGCTTTGTTTTTGTTTGTTTGTTTGTTTTTGTTTTTGTTTTTGTTTTTTAGACTCCACATATGAGCGATCTCATATGGTATTTTTCTTTCTCTTTCTGGCTTACTTCACTTAGAATGACATTCTCCAGGAGCATCCATGTTGCTGCAAATGGCATTATGTTGTTGGTTTTTATGGCTGAGTAGTATTCCATTGTATAAATATACCACATCTTCTTTATCCAGTCACCTGTTGATGGACATTTAAGCTGTTTCCATGTTTTGGCTGTTGTAAATAGTGGAACCATCAAAGACCTAGAATTGCCAAAGCATTACTGAAGAGAAAGAAAGAGGCTGGAGGAATAACTCTCCCAGACTTCAGACAATACTATAGAGCTACAGTCATCAAGACAGCATGGTATTGGTACCAAAACAGACATATAGACCAATAGAACAGAATAGAGAGCCCAGAAATGAAGCCACAAACTTTTGGTCAACTCATCTTTGACAAAGGAGGCAAGAATATACAATGGAATAAAGACAGTCTCTTCAGCAAATGGTGTTGGGAAAACTGGACAGCAGCATGTAAAACAATGAAGCTAGAACACTCCATTACACCATATACAAAAATCAACTCAAAATGGATTAAAGACTTAAACATAAGACAAGATACAATAAACCTCCTAGAGGAAAACATAGGCAAAACATTATCTGACATACATTTCAAAAATTTTCTCCTAGAAGAAATAAAAGCAAGAATAAACAAATGGGACCTAATGAAACTTACAAGCTTCTGCAGAGCAAAGGAAACCAGAAATAAAACAAGAAGAAAACCTACGGAATGGGAGAAAATTTTTGCAAGTGAAACTGACAAAGGCTTGATCTCCAAAATATATAAGCAGCTCATACGACTCAATAAGAAAAAAATAAACAACCCAATCCAAAAATGGGCAGAAGACCTAAATAAGCAACTCTCCAAGGAAGACATACAAATGATCAAAAAGCACATGAAAAAATGCTCAATATCACTAATTATCAGAGAAATGCAAATCAAAACTCCAATGAGGTATCACCTCACACCAGTCAGAATGGCCGTCATTCAAAAATCCAAAAATGACAAATGCTGGAGAGGCTGTGGAGAAAGGGGAACCCTCCTACACTGCTGGTGGGAATGCAGTTTGGTGCAGCCACTATGGAAAACAGTGTGGAGATTCCTCAAAAGACTGGGAATAGACTTAACATATGACCCAGGAATCCCACTCCTGGGTCCAGAAGAAACCCTACTTCAAAATGACACCTGCGCCCCAATGTTCATAGCAAAATATCCATTTTCACAGTAGGATCATACATGCTTTTGGTATCAGGTGCTCATGCTAGTTGCTAAGATTTTTTTTTTTAACCCTGGAGATTGTTTGCATGGATTGAGTCCCTATTTCTGTGACCTTTCTATTTCTACATTAACCAAACTAACCAGCCACTTCTCTTTGTTACCTTCTTTCCCGTATATGTAAATACCTTTAGTCAAGGCTTGTAGCTTAGTGGCCATTCAGGCTTATTAAATTGACTTCACCTGTTTCTGAAGGGATTGACTGTGCTACAGTCCAGTCATTATTTCACTCTCCAGGGTCCATATATTGCTCCCCCTGTTTCTAAGTCATTTGAGAGGCATCTCACTGTTATGACTCCCTTTTCCCCTCACAAAGCCAAGTAAATATGTTCAAAGAAGAAAGTGTCAGCTTGCATGTTACACCATCATCGACATCCTCTGCTGGGTGGAAACTCATCTACACTTGTCTTTTGAAAAACCTAAGGGACCTCCCTCAGGCACTGAACAGCAGCCTAAGAATAGTCTTCCCAGGAAAAAAATCAGAAAGTCCCTGAGAAATAGCAAGGTATAAATCTTAAAGACCTGTAGAAGTTGGTCTCCAGAGGTTAAAAGTAAAGTTTTAAGAAGTAATGACGAAGGCACTGATGTTCGGTTTTTGAATTTTCCCAGCACTCTCCTTACTTTGCTCAAGACATTTCAAAATTGCAAAACTTTTAATGAACACTGAAGAAGTAAGAACTTATCGACCAAGGTACGTTTCAGAGTACCAACTATATTCCAGTTCTTGCAGCCAGTGAGCAAGATCAAATTAAGGCCATAGTCATAGCTCTCAAGGAATTTACATCCAGTTAGCAGACAGAAGAGACAAACCAACAATTGGAATAGGGGATAAAAAGCAATTTGAAAAGCAAATAACCCCTTGGAGGGAGCTCAGCACCGCCCTCCCCCAGCAACAGCAGGGGGTGAAGAATGTAATCAAGGCAGTGGACTGCATTCTTTTCCTGTCCTTTCTCCCATCTAGTGAGGGCACCAGTTGGAACGACAGAGACAATACAAATTCTCAAACACAATTAATTTACCCAGGTTATAACAGCATCAGCAGAAAAGGCAACAGACCTGCCATATTCCTAAAATTTCCCAGCTCATATGCTCCATTCAACCATTTACTTAACACCCAAAAAATCTCTCTTTGATTCATCCTTTGTGAACCTGATAGACTCCTCCAAAACTTTAATTAAATAGATCCAGTTAGAACATTGCTTTTATTAGAATCTCTTATTAGAGCTGTATACTTTTGTCTTTTCTCCATATAACATCATTAAAATGAGGCAGAGCAACTAGGAGAGAAACCTGTGCATTTCAGTCCTCATTACACTCTGTTCCCTTAGTTGAACCCCAGCGCTGCCCTTGGCTCATGTCATGTGCACAGCCACAAAACTGTAACGGTAAGATTAAATGGCAGTAGTCTTACCCTCATCCTCTTTGTTCTTCCACATGTCCACCAAGAATTTACTCACTTAATATATTCAATTTTGACATCAAATACAATATATTTTCCTTCCCTTGTATAGATTTCTTTTTTGACCAGTTTTACCCAACTTGAGGGACTGTGGGAAATGGAGAGACATCTACCCCAGTCCTGGGAGACTTCCAGGATGGGTGTGGAAGGATGGATAGAAGCTAGCTAGTTAGTGAGGAAGAGGAAGGGACATCCAAGCAGAGAGATAGCAACAGGGACAAGATCCAGAAGGGTGGAAAGTGTGATTCCTTCTGGGAAGAAGTTGGTGAAAATGGAGCATCTGGGACAGGGAAGAGAAAGTCAGTAGAAGAGAACATAAACAAACCCAGTAGCCAGCTGATGAAGAGAATGTGAAACACTGGGTCCAGCAGCTTCTGTGAATCACCACAAAAGCTATTACTGTGTGTTTCTCGTCCACTGCTGCAGAACTATTTCATGTGATGAAGGGGTTGAAGAATAATGAATGAACGAACAAGTGAATATAGGCATCCTTTACGCACATCAGACTTACATGCAGCATTCCCAGGATAGCGTTCCTTTCAAGGGAGCTGTTAAGTAAAGGTAAGAAAAAATTAGTGCCAGTAGGTATTCAGACAAAATGTGGCACTTTGAATGCTCAAAATTGCTCCTCACCTAGGCTGAGTATGTAGCTAGAGCAGAGGTCCACAACTTTGGCTGAGTACTCTAATCACCTAGGGAGCTTAAAAAAATCTCAAAGGCCAGTTCCCAATTAAATCAGAGGTGGAACCCAGGAGTAGTGTTTTACATCTCCAGGTGATGCCAGTGTGCAGCCGCAGCTGAAAACCCCTGAGCTTGTGTACGTATCAAGGTGTACAACAGCGTTTCTTCATCTGTGATGGACGTAGAATCACCTGAAGAATCTTTTCGTGCTTAAAAACCACCTGTCTGGTCTCAACTCCTGATTTCAGTAGAAGTGGGAAAGATCCCTACCATGTGTATCTGGAAAAAGCTCATTAGAGGATTCTACTGGATGCCAAAGTTTGAGCTCTACACATTTAGAGAAGAGATAATGAGTTTTGGCAAATACTCAAGATCACTTAATGGCAGGGGGTCGAGATAAGAAAAGAACTCCCCGTGTCTTCTGTCTTGAGCCATGAACCTGTCACTGCCAGAGAGAGAGAGAGACTGTGCAAGGATGGAGATAGAAGATGTGCCATGAAACAGACGATGGAAAGCATCTCTTCATTCAGAGAAGCGACACTCATCTTGCCCCAGGCACGTGACTTGTTTCCCGGGAAATACATCAGGGGATGAGGCCACCTATCAGGTTTCATGTGTAAGCCTAGTAGTTGATCATCAAGTTGACTTATCTGCATCTGCTCTGAGGCAGTGGTAAGAAGGCCCCCTAAGTCCTAAAGTGCGGGTTTCTGGGCAGTCTTATTCACACTGAGACTATATTACAAATCACCTGCTCCTGCATCCCTGACTGTGAGCACGGTTCTTTCTTTAATTAAATCTCCTGGGTGAAAGGATCTTTCCTTTCTGGAACACTCTGCAGAGGTAAGCAGATTAAAGAGAAGACAAACAGGGTCAGCCAATTATTAGTTAAGGGAGTGGGAAGCAGGAGCTCTCTGGTACCTCTTTCAAAAAGAACATGAATTGTGGAAGTTAAAAAAAAAAATCCTAATAGTCATTTGCATTGTCTTCTCCACAAGGCAAAAGATTTTTACGTTTTTTCCCCAAAGTCTTTGAAGACAAAATCAATGAGCTTCATTGCAGCATAGAAACAAGAGTTTCTCAAACTGTCAAGAAAAGAAAGAAGTTAGCATTCATTAGTATTAAACTGAGCATTCTCTCCTACCAAAGTCGGATGCATTCTCTCGACTTTATAACACTGTACTTACTAGCTTGTCTCCTTTGCTGTTATTAACTAGATAGAAGTGCACACAGACTTAAAAATTGGTTTATTTTTATATAATTTGTTCTCAATTTCTTTTTTTTTCCTCATAGAAAATGGGTTGCGGGTGTGTTGCCTTGCTCTTATTATTTATAATAGTTACTAATGAAATTTAACTTTCACATGTATTTATACGGTACCATTTCATCAAGCTGCTTTGCCAGTTTTAAGACAAATAGCCTTATGCTCAGAAGTTGTGAGCCTGTCCCGTATTGGAACAATTAGTGATACTCTGATGCCTGTCACTTGCACACATTTTCTCAGAAGAGCTGTCTTGCTGACTGCCTTCACACACACTTCTTTCTCCTTTACAACCCTTCTGTTTCTGACGTCAGTAATTAATATTTGCCACCCTTAAGGAGGATTTGTGTCAAAGAGGGGAGAACAGCCTCTTCAACCCTAAGAACACCAGTTGAAAGTGGCTGTCATTGCTCTGCTCTTGCAAAGGCATAAACAGGACAAATGGGGAAAGGGAAGAAAAAGAAACGTGTACTGACTTTGATAAGAAAAATCATTCAACTTAATGCTAATGCATGCCAATTTCTTTCTTATTTTTAACAGTCTGAGGAAAAAAGTAATAAAAGTAATAAATGCTAATCTTTATTGAACAATGGTGATAGGCTGGTATTTTGCTAAATCTTTTCCATGGGCTATTTTAATCCTAGTCTTAATCTTCTAATAATCTTATAAAATAGGTAGCTTTGTGATCCCCATCAAAGAGAAGAAAACTGGGACTTAAAGAGATCTAGTGACTTGTCTAAGGTTACATATGAAGCAAATGGACAAGTGGAGGTTGAAACCCAGTTAATTCCAAACTCTCATGGGAATGTCCTAAAAAATGCTCATGCCACTCAGGAGAAGAGAGATGGTACCCCATTCCAGATTTTACCTTCCGGGCGGTATCTCATTTTGGATAAAGTCAGCATAATTGATAAATGTGTTCTTCAAATTTTGGATTTGTTAAGTATTTTCTCTCATGTAAGAGGATTTCAGTCTTGTGAAATCAACAAACAAGAATTCCACAGTACAAGGTTCTAACTTTAAACAGTGGGAACTACATTTTCCCAAAGGTGACTTCTCTGGAGTTATCAAGTGTCTATAACGCATTTGGTCCTTTTTCTCAATGAGAGGAACACCAGGAATAAGCTATAACCACTCTCAGACACATTCAAACAAGCCTCTTTGAATTGCTGTGGGACATCACAGATACAGATTCCAATCATTTTCTAACCTAGATTTGATTTGCGTTTGGTCTGTTGCTGGTAGAAAACATGCAGCATCTGATGAGTGGGCTCTGTCGTGAGAAAATTCAACAAAGCTTCTCTGGACACCTGCTCTGTATTCAACAGTGATAAATGCTATGAGGAACACCAAAGAAATACAAGTGAAGGTCCTTGCCTTTGGAAATTTCACAATTGGATTGCTAAAATGAGATGTTCATATGAAATAATTCATAAATGAGAAAAGCATATAGTAATGCATGGTAGTCATGTATAAGAAATAATACTGTGTTGAAGGTGTTGAAGAATAACTATAGGCTGAATTGAGTATTCATTTATCAAATATTAATTCAACACTTGTCAGGTGATATGAAATTTCAATGATGAATCACAGATAGACTATGTCCTCTGGTCTAGAAGCTTATAATCTAGTTGGGAAAATATGTACCTATAAACAAAAATAACTAGGATACCATGCAAAATATGATGCATCTTAGAATATCTGGTTTCGAAAATCAGAGAAATCTTCAGGAAAACAGTTTCCACACAAGCTTATCTTAAAGGCTGAGGAGACTTAAGGGAGTGGAGAGTGGGGAGAGATTTGCAGGAGAAGGGAAATTATGCATGTGAGCCAGCACATGCATATAAGCATCCATGCATTTTTTAAACTTTATTCATGTATTTATTTTACAATATCATTTTTTTCCTTTTTCAGTTTTATTAGGTAGAATTATTACAGTTTGACTGCACATATGTGCACATATGTACAATTTCATATTTTTAAGTTGAAGTGTAGTTGATGTACAATATTAAATGTTACAGATATACAATATAGTGATCCACAATTTTTAAAGGTTATACTCCACTTACAGTTATTATACAATATTGCCTATATTCCTCATGTTGTACGATACATCCTTGTAGCTTATTTTATACCTGGTAGTTTGTACCTCTTAATCCTCCACCTCCATCTTGTCCCTTCTTCCCTCTTTCCACTGGTAACCACTAGTTCCTTCTCTACATCTGTGAGTCTGTTTCTTTTCTGCTATTTTCACTAGTTTGTTGTATTTTTTCAGATTCCACATGTAAGTGATATTTTACAGTATTTGTCTTTCTCTGTCTGACTTATTTCACTTAGCATAATGCCCTCCAAGTCCCTTCATGCTGTACACCAGAAACTAATACATCATTTTAAATCAACTGCACTTCAATTAAAAAGCAAGCAATGGAAAAAATAAGAAAACAAATATATGTATGAATATGCAAAAAAAAAAGAAAAAAGAGCAAACAACTCATTTGAAATATGGGCAGAATAACTGAACATTTTTCCAAAACAGAGAATGCAGATAGCCAACAGGAACATGAAAAGCTGCTCAACATCACCAGTATCAGAGAAGTGCAAATCAAAATCACAAGACACCATCTTACAGCTGTCAGAATGACCATCATTAAAAGAGCACAAATAATAAATATTGGCAAGGATGTGGAGAAAAGGGAACCCTTGTACACTGTAGGTGGGAATGTAAATTGGTGCAGCCACTAAACAACATGGAGTCTTCTCAAAAACCCAAAAACAGAGTCACTACATGGCCCAGCAATTCCACTCCTAGGCATATACCTGAGAAAAACAAAAACATTAATTCAAAAAGATACATACACCCCACTATTAACAGCAGCACTGTTTATAATCGCCAAGACATGGAAGCATCCTAAGTGCACATCAGTAGATGAATGGATAAAGAAGATGCAGCACATGTATATAATGGAACACAATTCACCCACAAAAAGGGATATTTTGCCATTTGTGGCCCTTCATTCACTTTTTTTTTTCACTTCAAACATCAGAATTTTATAACTTGCATAAACATTTCCATTACATCAAAAACAACAATACCTAGAAATAAACTTAACCGAGGAGGTTATCTACACTCTGAAAACTGTAAAACATAATGAGGGAAATTGAAGGTGATACAAAGAAACGGAAATATATCTTGTGCTCTTGGGTTGAAAGAATCAGCACTATCAAAATGGCCATACTACCCAAAGCAATCTACAGATCCAGTGCAGCCCCTGTCAAAATATTCACAATATTGTTTACAGAACTAGAACAAACAATTCCAAAATTTATATGGAATCATAAAAGACCCCAAATTGCCAAAGCAGTTTTTTGTAGGTCTTTTTTTTCTTTTTGTTCTCTTTTCTTGTGGTTTGATGACTAGAGAAGTTCCTTTAACTTTTGTCATAAAGCTGGTTTGGTGGTGCTGAAATCTTTTGGCTTTTGTTTATCTGTGAAGCTTTTGATTCCTCCATCAAACCTGAACAAGAGCCTTGCTGGATAGACTATTCTTGGTTGTAAGTTTTTCCTTTTCATCACTTTGAATAAATCACACCACTCCCTTCTGGCCTGTAGAGTTTCTGCTGAAAAATCAGCTGATAACCTTATGGGAGTTCCCTTGTATGTTATTTGTTGCTTTTCTCTTGCTAATTTTAATCTTTTCTCCTTATCCTTAATTTTTGTCAGTTTGATTACTGTGTGCCTTGGTGTGTTCCTCTTTGGGTTGATCCTTTGTGGAACTCTCTGTGCTTCTTGGACTTTGGTGACTGTTTTCTTTCCCAAGTTGGGGAAGTTTTTGATTATTATCTCTCCAAAAATTTGCTCAGGTCATTTCTCTCTTCTCTTTCTGGGACTTTTTTTTTTTTAATTAAGAAAGAAATGTACAAAACTTTAACTGGTTATTCATGGGTTGGAGAACTACAGGGGCTTTTTGTTTACTTACTGACAAATTTTGGAATTTTCCAAGTTCTCGACAGTATACATATTTTTCTTTGCCATCAGAAAATACTTTTTTCATTTTCAAAGCATTTTGCATGCCCTTGGTAATAAAGGAAGGCCAAAACAAAGAGGAGATTAAGCAGATTTCTTCTTGCCTTGTTTAAGGAAGGGACCAGGCACTGTGAGGATGAAAATGCATGTTCTCTTCTTTCTCTGCCCAGACGTGAGATCAGCGTTGCTCTCAACTGTCTTATCACTGATCCTGTATCAAAGGAACTAATCCCTTCTGTGTTCAGCTATAAGAAGGAAGAATAATCTTGAGACCTTTTTTCCAAGGTCTACTTCCTGTTTATAACCTTTTTCAAAGTTGATTTGTCCTTGTCCACAATTATTCTGTATCATCAGCAACCTAGCAAAGCCCTCAGTGACCTGTGTCTTAGTTCAGGTGCCCTAGAAAACAGGCATGAGACAAGGCTTAAGTGTTGATGCTTTATTGAGAGATACAATCACTGAACAGTAAGAGAGAAAGAGGGGAGGTAAATATAAGGGGATACATTACCATGCCAGCTGCTGATTCACATGCCACAAAAGAGGCACAGCTGGTCACCCAGCTGTACTAATATCTCCAAACAAGCTACCTAGAAAACCGTGCCTCAGTACCATCCATGAAGGCAGAACAGAGGGGAAGGTATCTGATCGCTCCCCCTCCCCTTCTCCTGTCTTCCAT
Source organism: Vicugna pacos (assembly GCF_048564905.1). Taxonomy (NCBI): domain Eukaryota; kingdom Metazoa; phylum Chordata; class Mammalia; order Artiodactyla; family Camelidae; genus Vicugna; species Vicugna pacos. Next base: position 7,277,080 of record NC_132987.1, read on the forward strand.
TTGGCCAAAGTTTCCCCAGAGAATCAACACTTCTGCTCTTCCAGTTGACATTCTTCGACCCCTTTGAACAGCCAGGGAAGCCAGGCCCCATGCCCTGTGGAATGGCGTCTGTTCTGAGTTCAAGGAAAGGAAAAGGAGCCGGGTCAGAGTGGGTCTAGCCTGAACTCACACCATAGCGGTGCCACTGAAGTTGTTCTCACAGATGAAGCTCTGGTGATGTTGGCAGCTGGCTTCCTATGAGCCAGTGGCTGAAGGCCCATAGACTTGTGATGTTAAGAGAGTCTAAGATAGTGCTTAAAATGTGTCCAATAAAATTTGTTATCTCAGCCTGGGTTTTCTCTGGAAAAGCAGAATGTGAGACAGGGCCCACAGGCAGGTAGTTATTTGGAGATGTGATTCTAGGCAACAGGAATGGAAAACTAGTAAGAGTGAAACAGAAAAGTAGAGAAAGTCAACATAACTGTTCTTCCTGGCTCAGTCACTGCTATGGGCACCTGGGCCTCCATCCTGCTGGGACTTTATGATAAGCTGTGAGGAACAGGCCTCAGAGTTGAATACCTCAGGGACAAAAGAGAGGCATCTGCCCCCTTGGTTCCTATTCCCTGTGGGTCAAGAGTTGTCCGTGGGATGCTAACTCCCGTGCACTTCCAGATTGCCCATCTAGAAATACTGAGTGGATTCCCACAAGCTTCCCAGGAAACAGAATCAAAAACCCTGATGCAGAAAGTTGAAGATACATAGTGTGACTGAGGGGAGGTCACACCTGCACAAAGCTGGTTGCCATGGGAACAGCTGGGGTAACATGTGGGCCGAGAGGGTATGAAGGAGGGTATGCACCTGTCAACAAGCATTTCAACAGTAGGATTTCTCTCTATTTTTACTTTCAAGAACCAGTTAGAATTTTGTCAGCTGTTCATTTTTATTGTTCTGATATTTGACATGTAACCCTATAAACAGGGTGTTTGCATTTTAACAGAAAGTAAGCCATAAAAAGTGTAGGTATGTTGATTAGGTTTACATGGGGAAAGTATTTTCCTTTCTCCTTCCTCTGAAAGAAGAATCTAGGAAGAAAGAAAATTTACTTTCACTGGACTAAATGCCATGCCCTGGTGGACTAACTTTCCATAAACTCTATGAAAAAGCTTTGTAATCCAGCTATGATTTGGAGCCTCTTTGCACATCAGAGATTTCAGTTTAGTAGGTTTCATGCCCCTTTCCCAGCCTATACAAATCAAACACACTCCCCTACATTCCTGTGACCTCCAACTTTACTTCTGCAGGGTGTCCTCTGTCTCAGCCCCTTCACCTGGAAGTGACACCTCAGTAAGATCCCTTCTTGCAGAGCAGACAGAACTCAGCCCTTTGGCTGTGAACACCCAAAAAATCCAATCACACTCATGATTGAGGAGTAATTGAAAGAGATCACATCCATCACCGCCCAGCCTGCTACCTTCTCTCTGAATCCCCCATACTCTGTCCCCCTTCCAGAAGCCTGTCCAGGAGACAGGACCATCTGACTACACACAGCCTCTGAGAAGAGGGAGAGTAGTTTCCTGGCTCTGGCTGTCATTGAGAGCTGCCTGTTCCAGCTTGTTCCACTAGGACACTGCTAAATAATATATCATGTCCATAACATTATTCATCCAGAAAACACACATTGACTCTCTACTGTATTACACGTCAAGCTCTGTGCTCAGATCAGAAATTAGGGGCACTGTCCATCCCCACGTGGTACTCAAAAGAGTTTTGTGGAAGAGACAGAAAAACACAGTCACAGTTCAGAGTGATTAGTAACATAAACACTTTCAATAAAAGAAGAAATGATTGACTCTGTCTGAGGTAGCCAGCAAGGCTTCTAAGAAGAGTAGATTCCTAAGATGTATTATAAAGGATGAAGGTGAGTTTATTATATGGAAAAGGGATGTAAGAATATTCCAAACGCAATATAATTTATAAAGGCACACAGGTAGGAAGCCCCACTGATATGTCTGGAGGAATTAATAGAGTTTCAAATTGATGGATGAAAAGTATAAAGGGAAAGAAGTGAGAAATGAATTTGGATAGGCAGATGACAACCAGATGATGAAGTTGGAGTCATGCTAAGGAACTTGGACTTCTCCTGGGAGTAAGGAGAGTGACACAGCTAATTTTCTGTCACTCTGGTTACCCTGTGGAGGATCAGAGGTCAGTGAGAACAGGGGTGGGAAGATCGATTAGTAGCCCAACTGAAAAAGTATTGGGTCAACAACAGGCAGCAACACTGAGAATGGGGATGAAAAATGGGTTTTAGAACTAGTTAGGAAATGAAATTGACAGAATTTGGAGACTTAGGGGATGTAGAGGGTAAGGGAAAGGTTGGAGTCAAGAATGATATCCTGATGTCTGACTGAGAGGTAAAATGAGTGATGAGGCCACCAACCAACAAAGGAAACACAGGACAAAAGAACAGGTTTATGTTAGATGGTAGAAAAGGAGCTTAATTTCAGGCAAGTTGAATTTGAAATGCCTGTGGAACTTATATTGGCTAGCTATTTGTGCAATACAACCTTAAAAACTCAATAGTTTAAATAAACAATTACTTAATGTCACTCATGTATCTTGTGAATGATTGGGACTTGGCTAATCCAGGCTGGATTCAGCAGGGCAGCTTTGCTTTATTCTTTGATGAATGGGTCTGCTTCTCACCACATATCTTGGATTGGACGAGGAGGCTCTGCTCCATGTTTTATTTATCCCCCATGTATTAACAGGCTAGCTAAGGGATTTTTTTCGTGAGGACAGCAGAAGTGGAAGAGTGCAGGTAGAAACACATAAAGTCTCTTAAGACTTGAGCTCAGAACTGGCATACTGTCACCTCTACTACATGCCAGTGGCCAAAGCAAGGCAGGGCACATGGCCAAGCCCAAAATGAAAGGGTGTGGATAGATGTCTTTATCCACAAATCAGCCACTGCAAGGCTGTGGATGCAGACAAGGGTGAAAATTTGAGCTAATAATACACTGGGTCAAATATCCAGTTAACAGTTTTGGGAAGGATATGTATGAGGCGAAAGCTTAAAGGAAAATCGGGGCTAAAAGTTATAGATTTTTATTTCATCAGAGTATAGCTGATGATTAAAACGATAGGAGGAAATTATACGTAGTACTTATAGTGATAAGAGAGGCAGGCCAAAGACGGACTCCTAGGAACAACCAACATTACGAGCACAGTGTGGGACTCCTTAAAGGAAACTGGAAGAGAATTGATCACTGGGGTTGAAGGAGGTACAGGAGGATTTGCTCTTAAGGAAGCCGAATGAGTAGAGACTTTCAAGAAGTATACTGGGGTTAAAATTATATTACATCTACGAGTAGTAATAATACAATATTTATTGAGTTTACTAGGAATCAAGTATTATTTTTAAACTCTTTCACATGAATTAACTCACTTAAAACTCATAAGGATGAAATGAAGTACATAACATTACTATCTCCATTTTGCTGATACAGAAACTGAGGTAGATAGGAGTAATTTGTGCAAATTCACACAACAATTGAGGCAGTATGACTCCATAACCCACACATTGAACCTCGATACCATACTGTGACTTGGGTGTTAAATGCCACCTTTTCCGTCTTTAACAAGTTAGTACTCAAAATTGCTCATTTTCACAAATGAAAATACACGCTCAGGGGATTTACCCAATTTGCCTGAGGTGCATGCAACTTGCAAAAGGCAGAGTCACAATTTGAACCCTGATCTTTCAAACTCTGGGGTTCTTGTATTGACCGCACTGCAGCCAATGCAGTAATGATTCCTCTGCACATTTAGTTTACCCAAATCCCTTCTCCAGGAGTACGGGATTTGAAGCAAGGCTTGAGTTAACAGCATTGCTTTTCTTCTACTGTTTAATGAACGACAGCCTAAGAAAACAACAAAAGAGTAAAATATGTGGATCATCTACCACTTTCCTTTCTGATTGATGTGAATTCCAGACATAGACTTGACAAGTAAATCAACATCTGATAAATACCAGACAAGCTGCCGTTTCTTTGGGAAGGCTGTGCTTGCTAAAATAGCTAACAAGTTGAACATACCTTGTATGCCAAATCCAGTTCATTTATACAGAGTACAAAATTCACAAAATTTAAGCCTTTGACAAATTCATAAATTTGATCTACATGATACGAGGTCATTCAGAGTATTACTTGGAAGGAACATACAATTGTATCCTGTGCTATAATTAAAACCATGTAAATAGCACTAGGTATATATGGATAAAAATTGATAGACACTATGAAAAATGAAGATCAATTGTTGAGGAGTTTCTTTCATTTATAACATTTCCATTATTATTTCTTTATAATAATTTTCCTTCAATACATTCCCTCTTTTTTTCAATATGGTTTTGAATCTACTCCAGGCCCTTTCCCCTCAGACTTGAATTGAAAAAACTTCTAAAGGTAATAAATAATATGATTTGTTACTTATTAATATGATTATTGACTAATATGATTAATTAAATTTATTAATATGATTAATAAATAACATGATTTATTATTTAATAATATGATTTGTTATTTATTATGTAAGGAATTTTTGTCTGAATTATTTCGTAATGTCTTGTTGAAATTAGAATTAATTTAATAAGTGCACCGAATAACAAGACCCACTACTTTGCCTCCATCCCCAACTTTTGCTTAGGTTTCAAGGACACATAACACACACACATCAATCCAATTACCCACCCAGGCTTTTGGGTTTATAAATAAGCCTTTCAACCCCAAAATTAAAGCTGCTTATAATAGATTTCCTTCTGCATTGAGGTTGGGAGAAGTGCATATATAACTCTAAATCTTAAAGAAAAAGTAACACCCTTTGATGATGAGGCTTTGACTTTATGCATAGCAAGAAGGGGGCTTTCTGCAGCTCACACTTCTGTCCTAGGAAGACTGAAACCTATAGATTTTTTTTCTCATGGAGGCAAGTTCCCACTTTATAAATTTCTGTCACCCAACCCAAAAGTTTAGTGGAAAAGAAAGTATATAGTGTCCCATACTCTTAGTTCATACCTTGGAACATAGCTAATTACATCATACTAAAATTTATTGTACGTATTTCTGTTTCCACCACAAAACTGAGTAATTTTAGAGAAATGATTTCTTGTATTTATAATTTTTTAAATGTTCCATTCTGTGCTTAATCTTTATTTTGAATTAGTGTATTTTTATTGTTATTTTTATTTTTGGTTATTTTGGGGGGAGGGTAAACAAAGTTTATTCTAGGAAGAGCAACTCATTGTCTTGCATTTATAATTATACCCACATGCCTAGACTGGTGCCTGGCAGTATGAGCAGAGGTTGTTAAGTGAACGCAGGCGACTACAAATAGAAATCATGAGTTGTTAAGGCCCTACCCAAAGATTAGTGATTAAAATTAATGCTACTATTTACAAAGTTCCAAGAATTATGTTAAGCATTTTATATGCACCATTTTCTTGAATCCTCATCGCAACTGCATGAGGTTGGTATTATTATTTCCCTCATTTTGCAGGTGAGGGAACAGAGTCCAAGAGGTAAATAACTTGTTCATGAATAGAAAGTGGTCTAGATTCAAACTCAGACATTTTGACTTCATTCTTACCTAGTATTGTAAGCTGCCTACCTTTAGTGCTGAGGACAGCGTTCGCTGGGGAGAATATAGAATATTCTGTTTTCTCTTTATCTAGAAGAGGCACAAAGAACAATAAGAAAACATTCTCTGTCACTTCCTGGACTTCATGTTCTCAGGGCGTGTCCCATTTTGCAGTCATGAAGAATATAAAAGAAAGTCAATCCATACAGCTCTGGGCTCAGGAAAGTCCTCTCGATCTTGCCTTCCTTTCTTCTGCTTTTGGTCAAGGTAGATAATGACTCTCCATCCTAACTCATACTTTTCACATTGCTCCCAATTTCAACTCAATAAACCAGTTTCAGAGCCGCTTCTTTACTGATTCTGAAACCCCATAGGCCTGTGCACTGGTTACAGCAGGTGCTACAGCAGTAAGACCCTAGACTAGAGCCTGTGTTGAGCCCAGGGACTTGTGAATCACCACCTTTCTCACCCTGAACGCAGCCTGCAAACACTTCCAGGGAAGGAAACCAACCATGTTCCAAGAACACCAGAATGTTCAAGTGACCAGCAACTCATTTGTATTTTCTTTGACCCTTTCCGAATTTTATTCCTCACTTCTGAAGAACCAGTAATAATTCTTAAAAACTAAGTCAACCAGATAATTTACATATACCAGCTCTTTGCTGCACCAAGTATGAACTCCAAACCAGGGAACTTGTTAGAATGAAAATTCTTGAACCCCACCCCAAACATATGGAATCATAATCTTCATTTTAGCAAGATCCCTAAGTGAGTTTTTACACATTAAAGTTTGAGAATCATTGTAGTGGCTGATAATCTCTCTTTACTGAACTGCTCCAGTATTTTCTGCATTCTTATTCTTATAAAATATGTTCTTATTCCTACATAATCCCTCTAGCTGGTTATTTCAAATATGTTCCTCTGTGTAACTGGGGGAAAAAATCCAATAACATGAAGTGAAGTCACGTTCATCATAGTATCTAGATCTTTACTTATGTCCAGCATGAGAAGTTTATTGAGTCAAGGATGCTATTTTGTGTTCTGATCTTACTTTTCCTCACAGACAAAGCCTCCAAGGCCAAAAATGCATTGTATTAATCTTTGTGGCACTGAAGACTACCATAACATCTAGTACACAGTAGGTGACAAACAATATTTGCTGAAAAAAGTATGGTCATTTTGCCTTGCATGTATTTATTTCTCTGAATTAAAACCTTTGTAAGATTGCAGAACCCTGGGAAGTAGATGCCTTGTCTTACCCATCTTTGCTTCTTCTGGCATCCAGCAGTGTACCTTACATGTAGTAGGTGCTTCATAAATATTTATTAAATTGAACTGAATTGGTCACTGGGCATGAAAAACGACAGGTCATTTACCAGATTAGAGGATTTAATCTGAGAGTGAAGTTGAATGTGTCATCAGGTAAACAGGATGGAGAAAGCATCAATGAGAACAGAGCAGTTATTGTCATTAAAATATGATAGGATGAAATCTTGCCTGAGGGAAAAGAAAATGATGGGACATTAATTTTTAGTGACTTAGTTCAGGATTATTTCTTGACTCAGATGTATTATGCAAACAATACAAACTCATCTTCTTTAAAAGACAGTGTGATGTGGAAGTTTCATAGACATTTTCCTTTCTGTGTGAAGTGGGAGTAATGATAACACATCTTGTGTAGGATGGTGTGAGAATCAAACAAGAGCCTATAGGTAAAGGGCTTAACACATTTCTTGACACAAATTAGGTGCTAAATAAATGTTAGTTTCCTTACTCTTCATTGGAGCAAATCAGATTGTTTATTATGCCTTGTTCATTTATTCATTTCACATTTAGAGGAGATCCACTGTGGGGTCAAAAAAAAAGATTTCAAGGAGAAATAGCACTTGTTTCAAGCCTTGAAGGACAAAGAAGATTTCAATGTACAAAAAAAAAAAAAGAAGCTGAGGCAGGTGGTGAATTCAGGTTGAGAACAGTACAGATAATAGCACAGAGTTAAGTATGTTTAGAACACAAAGTCAGCTGGAGAACAGGAATAGAATTTGAAACTGAAAAACCAATAGATAAAGACAAGAAAATGGACAGCTTTGAAAGCCAAAATAAATATTGGCTGTTGGAAAGCAGTGAAGAAATTTGGCATCACCATGGCTGTCTTCTGGTCCTCTTCTCATTCTACAGTCCTCTCTAGGTGATCTCTTCTGTTCTTGTGTTATGGTGACAACCTGCATGACCTAAATCTACATCTTCAGCCCAGACCTCTTCCCTGAGTTGAGTCACACCATGCAACTGCCTGAGGACATCTCCATGTGGAAATATCACAGACACCTTTCAGCTCACCATGTACAATTAAACTCATCATCTGCCCACATTTTTCCCTGTGTCAGAATAATTCCATTATTATCCACCCAATTCTTTAAGCCCAATATTTGATATGCATCCTTGACTTTTATACCCCCCCGATCTCTGTCCAGTCATAACATTCTCTAGAATCAAACGCCTAAACATCTCTTGAATCTTCTGGTTCTCTCATCCTAGCTGAATCAACCCTAAGCCCAAGTCAATGTTGTCTCTCACCTGAATGAGTGTAAAAGTCTCCTAACTGGTCCTCTGCTTCTGCTTTTGCCCCCTCTCCAATTTATTGCCCAAAGAGAAACAAAGATGACTTTTTAAAAATGTAGTCTGAGCACATTACTCCCCTGTTTGAAACCCTTCAATGGATTCCCTGTCACACATGGAGCAAAATTCCTTCTCCTTAAGATGACTTGGAAGGCCCTGCACGATGTGGACCACGCTTATCTTCATCTTTATTTCGTGCCCCTTTTGCCTTTGATTAACCTCACTCCAGTTCCAGTTTCCTAATGTCAGGGTTTTCAAAAATGTGTTTTCCTCTTTTTGAAGGTCCCCCACCAGTGTGACTACCACTGCCCCTTGTGCATCAAGTGTATAATGCCTTGTGCCATGTCTGTCCTCCTGGGAAGACTACAAGAGCAATCTCAGCCCTCTGCCTCAGTGCCTGGACAGTGCCTGGCAAATAGTGACTGTTCAATAAAGACATGAGTAAAGAGAAGGGGCATAGTCAGAGCTATGGAAGAGCCTTCTGATGTCGGATGGGAGGTTGTCCTGGACAGTCCAGGGACCATATTCAGAAAGCTGTTTCTGAATTGGATCAGCACTTGGCCTGAATTAGATAAACAGGAAAGAAAAGAAGATAATAATGAAAACTACGAATATCCAACCTAATATCCTGGAACTAAAATGAAAACTCATCACAGAGTATCTTTGCTTAAAAACATGAAATGGAATAGAGGTACCGCCCTACATCTGGACTGCTTACAAGTGATCAGTTACTCTACCAGCTCCCTATGATTCGACAGTCCCCCTGAGAAAGAGACCTCAAAACACAGCCTACATATCAGGACTTTAGAAACCTATTCAATCTATAACAACTACATACAGGTCTCTTTTCACTGCCTTAGAAAATGGTCCAGAGAAGTTTTCAAAAGGCTCTTTAACCTACCTCAAAAGGGAAACCTGTCCCTTTAGAACCACCATTATTTCCTATATCATGTTTGATGTGAATAAAACTAAAGAGAAATGCATCTCGTAATGTGAAATAAACCCAACAGTATTGTTCAGTATTGCGAATGGATCATGTCCATTTTTAAAAGTTCATTTGTTACAGGAATATTTTTTGGTGGGTGTCTTTACAACCATGGGCACTGATCACTCTGTGAATGTATTACTATGTTATTTGAAGAAAAAGACATGCCATTGAATAAACTTTTGGTCAAATCCCAGCAAACTAAGAATTTGCTGATAAGCTGTTTTAAAATCATTTCAGGGCTTTGAGCTTCTATGGCTAAGTATATTTCTAAATATGCATATGTATTTCTAAATATCAGAGTAAATAATAGATCTTTATTCTTATTGATTGCCCTGGACCCAACCATATCACTAAAGAATGATATTTTTAAGCCAGGAAAAAAGACAACCAAAAATTTTTCAGACTTTCTGTGAGTTAGATTTGAAGGTTGTAATGATGTTGAGCAAACAGTTATGCAATGACCTTGGGTAAGTCACTTCTCTGCCTTAGTTGCCCCATCTTTCAAAAGAGAAAAGTAAACCAGGTGATCATTAAGGTCTCTTGCTCTTGGAAAAATATCTCACAGTCTAAAGAGAGAAGGAGACATTAAAAAACAAATAACTGTCATACAATGTGATGTGTACAACAATAAAACTGGGGTGGATGTGGGGACTAGATACTACCTCTCCCTGGAGGTCCTGGGAAAGAAAGTCTTCAAAGGGAAAAAAAAGGTTCTTTAGCTGAAGTCTTGAAAGACAAAAAGGAGTTGAATAGAACAACAAAGGTGGAAGAGACATGCCAGGCAAAAGAAAATTTGGGGAAAGACCTAGAGGCCTGAAAGATCAGGTGGTTCCATGAAACAGCAGGGGCTTTGTGGTAACTGGAGAGAAGCATGCCAGTGATTGGGCTGCCGGAAGTGAGCTTGGCAAGCTAGGCTGGAACCTGGAGAGGTGATTAATATTGGGTAGAAACTGTGGCGGGTAGAAACTGTGGCAGGCAGACTGGGCAGTGAGGAATTTTAAGGAAAGAAGAATTACAAAAAGTTTGTTTTACTCTAGAGTAATAACAGAGGATGCAAAGAAGGTAGGAGGGAGCAGACACAGGAAGACCAGCCAAGGCTATTGTTATTGTGAAGTTTTAAAATGATGAGTGGTATTGATAAGGGATAGGCATTTTTATTTTTTTCCCAAATAAATTTTATTACAAGTTTATACACACATATATACACAAAAGCCATGAGGATTCCAGCTTTGATATTAATTTCCAATAGGTTGTATTGAGAAAGGCAGATATTTATTTTGTTTATTGAAGTATAACCAGTTTACAGTGTGTCAGTTTCTGGTGTACAGCATAATGCTTCAGTCATACATACACGTACGTATATTTGTTTTCAGATTCTTTTTCATTATAGGTTACTACAAGATATTGAATATAGTTCTCTGTGCTATACAGAAGAAACTTGTTGTTTATCTATTTTATATATAGTAGGTAGTATCTGCAAATCTCAACTCCCAATTTATCCCTTCCCACCCCCTTTTCCCACTGGTAACCATAAGTTTGTTTTCTATGTTTATGAGTCTGTTTCTATTTTATAAGTAAGTTCATTTGTCTTTTTTTTTAAGATTCATATGGTATTCTTTTTCTTTCTGGCTTACTTCACTGACAGTGATGATCTCCAGGTCCATCCATGTTGCTGCAAATAGCATTATTTTATTCTTTTTTATGGCTGAGTAGTATTCCATTACTATATTCCATAGTATATATATATACTACATAGTATATATATATACTACAACTTCTTTATCGAGTCATCTGTCAATGGACATTTAGGTTGTTTCCATATCTTGGCTATTGTAAACAGTGCTGCTGTAAACATTGGGGTGCATATATCTTTTTGAATTAAAGTTCCCTTTGGATATATGCCCAGGAGTGGGATGGCTGGATTATATGGTAAGTCTAAATTTTTAATAGCCCTTTTTAAACACCAGTAACAACAACAGTGCAGTACTTGCATTATGCTTTATTTCCCCCATAATATCACCTTATATGGAAACTTAATGTGAGAAAAGAGACTGATTTCTGAGAAATGATATAAAGCAACTTACAGAATATGAGTTCAGTGACTCAGGGTGTTGAGGTAGAGACAACGTACTTCTCCTTGCCCTCTAATTTTACCTGTTTACACATTTCCAGGTACTCTACATACATGTTTTACAACCTGCTTCCTTCTACGATCTTCAGAAAAATCTCTCTCCCACTTTGAGAACAGTTAAGTGCTTTTGTATTAAGAACACCAGATGCTAATCCTAATGGAATCCTGGGCATCCTCGAAGCACTTGGAAGAATGAAGCAGGGGCATGGTTGGGGGTGTGACCTCAGAAAACCAGGAGATGACTCTGGTCCTCCCCAGTGTCATTCAGTACCCACAATAAAGAATGGATGAGCCAGCACCTTCTTGCACTGCTGAGTGGGCTTCCAAGGAACGAAATGTCTCCTCCAACACCAAACCCCAAACCAATGAGGGGAGCAGTGCCTCTGGGGAAAGGCATTTTTAACACCTACACATAAACCTATATTGTCAGGGCTGATAAGTGATCAGATGGGGTAGTTAAGGAGAGAGGGTAAAGCTGATGCTGACTTTCATAGGGAGAAAATACAACAAAAGTGCTAACACACTGCTAGTAGGAATGTAAAATGGCATAACTGCCATGAAAAACAGTCTGGCATTTTCTCAAAAGACTAAATACAGTTACCATATGATCCAGCAGTTCTATGTCTAAGTATATACCTAAGAAAAAGAGAACATATGTCTATCAAATAGTTCTATGAGAATTCTGATAGCAACATTATTCCTAATAGCCAAAATATGGAAGTAGCCCAAATGCCTAAAAGCTGATGAACAAATAAATAAAATATGGTTCATCCATACAATGGAATCTTATTTGGCAGTAAAAGGAATGAAGTACTGATGGTACAGGATGGGTGAACCTTGACTCATTATGCTAAGTGAATGCAGCCAGGCACAAGGGACTATATATTGTATGGTCTTATTTAATAAGACATGTTTAGAATAGGCAGATCCACTGAGATGGTAAGTATATGGGTGGTTCATAGAGCCGGGAAGTTGAGGAGAAGTGGGGAGTGACAGCTAATGAATAGGGTTTCTCTTTAATGATGAAAATAGTCTAAAATTGATTGTGGTAATAGCTGCCCAACTCTGTGACTATACTGAAAACCACTGAATTGTCACTTTTAAGTGGATGAATTATATGGTATGTGAATTATATCTCAATATCACTGTTATCTAAAAAGTGCTAGGGGGACCCATTCCCAACTGTAAGCTCCTTGAGGATAATAATCATGCCTCAGAGGTAGTAGGAACTCAAAAATATTTACTGAAGAGTAATCACATGGCTAGATCAGAATCAAAGAAAAGACAACAGTGGTGCCAAGGATTGCAAAATCTTCTGGCCTTTGGTTGTGCACCTAGAATTAAGAGTGATTCAGAAAAATAACCAAATGATGGGCCTGTGATCTCTATTCCTCCGCTCAGGTGTTAACCAGCATCAGGACATCCATGGCTTCCCTCATCAAATTATACGTAGGAAATGTTTCCCCAGACGTGCTCTTCTGACTGAACCTGGTAACTAAACTCTGCTTCTCCTACAAGAATGGATGACTCTGGAGGACTGAACCAAGAGGTAAGAGAAAGTTGTGAAAGTTGGAATTGGGTTTTTTGTTTGTTTATTAATTGGTTGTTTGGTGATTGTGTCGGTTTGAATTGGTTTTTGGAGGCAATGAAAACCATAACGGAAGATTTTAACTTTATAAGAATGTAGCTTGTACTATACCTGAATAAAAAAAAAATTTTTTTAATAAATCTACTTCTTGCTAAGTGTGGAAAATAAAGGCCACTATTCAGGAAGAAAAAAAGAATGTAGCTTGTCCTTTCAGATACTGCTTAAGGTATAACTTTATTAATCAGTCCAGACGTTTATTTAATTTCTTTGTGTGTTGTGCCTTGTTTTATCTTGCTTTCCTTGCTTTGTCTGGCCTGACCTGGCTTGGTGTTGTACGTGTTTGCCTTTGTTACCAGAAGTATTTACCAAGGTAGGCACTGGAATAGTGAGTCTAATATTTATGGGAAAACAAAATAAAACCAAATTTAGTTAATCCATAAATAACCTGTGTGTAAGAGGTGGGAGGAAAGACATATACTTCCAGACATTCAAGACATAATTTTTGAGAAAATACTGAAAAGCAAACAATTACTAATATAACTAAGAAGTAAATCTGCCCCCCTTTCACCCCACATCAGTTTTCATAACTCTTGGCAATCTCCTATTTCACTAGAAGAGCCATAAGTTTAGGCAAGCTCTGGGTAGTCTAAACAGGGAAGAACATTATTATAACCTGTAAACCTGGACCCCAAAATAGAAACAGGGGGAGATTAGGTGAAAATGAATCATTTTCATCACACTCAATGCCTTGACAGAATTATCCAGATATATTCTCGTTGCTGCCATTCAACACCACCTGTACTTTTTCCTTTAGTTCATCATCCATCTCTAGAGGAATGTGGCCCACAAGAAATCATTCTTTCCATTTGTCAACCATCTATGTAGAACTCATTAGAACCCACCACCCATTTTATCATTTAGATCTCCAAAAATTATCAACTCTACAATGAAACCCATTAAAGGCTGAGAAATTGACAAAATGTGATTATACAACATAACAAGCAGATCATACATGAGGCAAACCACATCCAACATGTTTACACACAGAATCCACATAGATTTCTTCTTTATAAGAGTAGGAATATACTTTACCATTTTCCAGGAGGGTGCAGAAATGTCAAAGTTTGAATATACGTATTCTAAATTCCAGGTCTCTTGCAAATATGTAATATTTAAGCCTGCAAGAAAAGTCAGCTTATTGCATTCCATCCTCAGGATCAGCTCCATCGTACCCTGTTCACTAAAATAGAGACACTGGGAATCTGTGCAGTGTAAAATAATGACATAATGCAAAATTTGTCTTTCATTAGGTGCCTTGCCAAGCTCTTTAAGGCTGTGTACTAAGTGTTTAGTAGAATAAAAAAATAATAATACTCACAAATGCTTATTAGTATTTACTTTATGTCAGGCACTGTCCTCAGTATACACTAGCTCATTTAACTCTTACAACAACCCTACATGGTAAATGCCATTATTACACCTGTTCCATACGAAAGCACTGAGTCTGAGAGACACTGAGTAACTTGTCAGACACATACAACTCGTAACAGCAGTCTGGCTCAAGAGTCCGTACTTCTTCCTGCCAGCTTTATTCAGATATAATTGACATTTAACATCATGTAAGTTTACTGTGTACTATGTATTGATTGGTTACACTTACATATTGTAAAGTGATTACCAGTAGGGTTAGTTGACATCTCCATCACATCACGCAATCCCAATTTCTTTTTTGTGCTGAGAACATTTAAGATCTACTTTTTTAGCAACTTTCAAGTGTATAATACAGTATTGTTAACTATAGTCTCCATGCTGTACATTAGATCCCTAGAACTTACTCATATTATAATGGGAACTTTATACCCTTTGACTGACATCTTCCTACTTCCTCTGCTCCCCAGCCCCTGGCAGCCACCATTGTTCTCTCTGCTTTGTGAGTTTGGCTCTCTCAGTGTCCACATACAGGGGGCCATACAATATTTGTCTCTCTGTCTGATTTGTTACACTTAGCATAACATAATGCCCTCAAGGTCTTCCGTGTTGTTACAAATATCAGGATTTTTTCTTTCTCATAGATGAATAATATTCCATCATATTCATATATATATGATGGTGTGTGTGTATATATATATATGCATATATATATAAATCTTCTTTATCCATTTATCCATAGATACACAGTCTGTAATTTTCATCATTACACAATACTATCTCAAAGTAGAGGGAGGTCTATACAAGTGTCTAAGATCTGGACTCTTTTAGACTTAAGATACCTTAATTCTAATGCAACTCATTGCTACATAAAATAAACTTTGAGAATGTATGTTAGATGATAATAACAATAAAAAATATTTACCATTAAATCCTTAAAATGTAATAGGCATTCTGTTAAACATTTTACGTATATTACCTCTTTTAATTTTAACAATATCCTGTAAAGTGGGAAAAAATCATCACCTCTATTTTCTATATGAAGAAATGGGACGAAGAGTTGAATAATTTAACCTTTTTAATAATAATTTAATTTACAAATTTAAAATGTGAATATTTGGCTGAAAAAAATCTCGCTTAATACAAACCTATCAAATCAAGTTAAAATATTCCAAATATTTATAATTTCCCATCAATCAAACTGTATGTTTATCTGAAACTAGGGGAGAGTATGACCTATTATATAAAATGTTCATTGAGCAAATGCATCTACCAACCAGTTTTGCATGGAAAATCAAAGTTATTGATACATGCTCATTTCGTTAAGCCCCTCTCCACATCTATGATGGGAAAACAAGAATGAATAAATATTCAAGAAATATTTAATGACTTGTGTATCAGCATCTGCAGAAATTGGAGAAAGAAATGAAGTCTTCACATGTCATAAGATTAATAAGCACCACCAACTTGCTTTTGCATCCCCTCCTTTTCAAATCTCTTTCAGCGCTGGTGGTATAGTGGTGAGCATAGCTGCCTTCCAAATCTCTTTCAGTATTACATCTATAGTATTTTTCTGCTCTGTGTAAATGACTCTGTGTTTTATGAGTTTATAAAATTCTCACAATGGCAGCTTATTCATTAATACACCCTCTGCTGGCTTCCTTCCCTCACCTGTCTACCTTTCCTACTTCCCTATTGGTACTTTTTGGAATTACCTCCCAAATGAAATACTCTTGATATGCAAATGCTCATCTCAGGGGGAAATCTAGCCTAAAACATTTTAATATAGACCTTATTTTATTAAATTATCTTTGTTAATCTTATTTCACAGTCACCATTTTATCTCCAACATCCTGCCTGAAATGTAATGATCTCTATCTAGATGTTTTCTAAATAAATGAATAAAAGAATAGAGGAATAAGTTTCAAATCAAGTCTGTTTGTATCAGAATGTTCCTATATCATTAAGATCTGTTTTTGCCTCCACCAAAGTACTTAATGTACAGTTGAATCAGTTTGCTAGTGTTTTGTTGAGGATTTTACATCTGTGTTGATGAACGATATTGGCCTATAGTTTTATTTTATGTAGTATCTTTATCTGACTTTGATATCAGGATAATGCTGGCCTCATAGAAAGGGTCTGAAAGCATTGTGTCTCTTCAGTTTTTTGGAGGAGTTTAAGAAGACTTGGTGTTAATTCTTAAATGTTTGGTGTAATTTACCCATGAAGCTATCTAATCCTGGGCTTTACTTTGTGGGGAAATTTTTGATTACTGATTCAATCTCCTTACTAGTTATAGGTCTTTTAAGATTTTCTATTTTTTCATGATCAGTCTTGGTAGATTGTATATTTCTAGGAATTTATCTGTGTCTTCCAGGTTATCCAATTTTTTGGCATATAATTGTTCATCGTAATATTTTATGATCTTTGTATTTCCTCAGCATCAGTCTACTGTCTCCTTTATTTCTGATTTTCTTCTTTGAATCTTCTCTCATTTTCTTTAGTTTAGCTAGTGGTTTGTCAATTTTGTCTTTTTTAAAAACTCTCAGTTTTGTTGGTTTTTCTTTATTGTTTTTCTATTCTCTATGTCATTTTTTCTGCTCTAATATTTATTATTTCCTTCCTTCTGCTAAATTTGGACTTAGTTTGTTCTTCCTTTTCTGGTTGCTTGAGATTTAAAGTTAGGGTGTTTATTTCAGATCTTTTTTCTTTTTTAACGCAGGCATTTATTGTTATGAACTTTCCTCTTAGTGCTGCTTTTGCTGCATCCCATGAGTTTTGGTATGTTGTGTTTTTGTTTTCTTTTATCTTGATATATTTTCTACTTTCCCTGCTATTTCCTCTGTTACCCATTGCCTATTCAAGAATGTGTCAATTTCCACATGTTTGTAAATTTTTCAATTTTTCTTTTGTTACTGATGTCTACTTTTCATACCATTGTGGTCAGAAATGATACTTGGTATGAATAAAATCTATTAGAAAGATGTAGTACAGATGATCACCATGATCACCAATTCCATAAGTATTACCTCATAGCTTAAAAACAGAATCACTGAAAGCATTTCTTCTACAGCAGTATTCCCCAAGTATGGCTTATGAAATGAATGTAGGTGATTCAGAAACCAAATCATCTTTTAATGTCCATGCATCCATTTAATATGAATCAGAAAATTAAGCATTCTATTTATGGCAGTGATTTTAATTTTCTTTCTAAAAGAATTTTAAGTTCTAAAGTGATTTTATTAAAAATGTTAAGTACATATGAGTATAGCTGGTAAAAATATCTTGAAAGTGAAAATAATGCCCAGAAGTCTACTGATACTGAATTTTCAGCTGCATCTGCTAGAGGAGTCACTGATGCCACAAGGTAAAAGATCAAACCTATAACTTAAGTCTCTATTCAGTGCCCACTAATTTAGTCGAATTTTAAAATAGATTGTACCCTAGCTGCTTATCTCATTAACTAAGAGAATGCTGGCTATTATTTATTTCATGAATAGTTAAGTTTCTATGTCTTTTATTAATCCATGACTGTAAACAACAGTGATGCTGTGAGTAGGTGATTCTATGGTTCCTAGCAGTAATAAAACGCTGTGCCTAAAGCCTGCCATTCTTCTACATATTATTGTTATCAAAACAATAGAAATGTTTCAACCTATCCAGGTCAGTTTTCCAAACTTATACAGAGGAAAAGGTATCTACAAAGGTTGTCTGAAAAGTCATTGTTGGGTAAACAATACCATTGTTTCCCAGGAAGGTGCAAAAGTTTATTGGCATTGGCAAAATAGAAATGTCTTCTGAAATACTCTAGATAGGTGGCCTCTCTTTAATATAGTCATCCATCATCTACAATGACACAATTCCTTCTATAAGGGGCAACTCTAAACCAGTAAGGAGATGAGAGAACAAATAAGAAGAAATAGTGCCAGGTGAGGAAACCATTAGGGGTTCGCCGTTTGAGAAGTGGAAGGTAAAGGAAACTCAGATACATCCCCAGGGGAGTCCTCTGACAGGAGAGGTTATTGTATGAAACTAAAGATTTATTCACTAACTAAATTATACATTAAATGTTCAGTAATTATTTCCTGAGCCATTCAGTAAAAATATTCAATACAAAATTGGCTATCAGTATATTCAGCCTGAATTTTTATTTCACTTTGGAAAATTCCAAATCCTATTATAAACACTGAGAATAACAAATGTGGCTCTGAGTTTGACTTTTCAAAATCTAAAGGGGAAAATGTACTACAAAATGAGGGGGAAAAACTTTTTTAACTCTGGATAGGCAAATGAAAATAGGGGAAGAAGAAAAAGTCAGATGCAAAAGGATTATGTAAGTGACTTGTTTGGGAATTAGACTTTTCTTATAAAAGACCTCCTGAACCATGTAAGTTTTGCTTCAAAATGGACTAGAACCCTTCAAAGATTGCATCTGATTGGTATGTCTTCTGACACTCAGCCAACAGAGACAGTGCAAGTCAATCACAGGCATGATTTATGTGCAGTAAAGAGATGTGGTTTGTGTAAGAAGCTTACCAAGCATTTTCATTTTCAGGTTAGGTTAATAACCTCCTCGTTGTCCATAAGAGCCCAGTAGTTTCGCCATCTTACTTATTTCTCATGCATCAGGTTATCTTTTCTCATCCATCTTCTCCCATCAGCTCTTTCCCTCTGTTTATTACCCCAAGTTTTGTTTTCTTCTTCTCTCTTCCATATCCTTCCCATTTATCTTAGTTCAGTTTCCTGCATAAATTCCTGAAGACTCTGAGACAAAAGTTCATGTCAAAGTAGTTTATTTTAAAAGTCCAAGAAACATTTGTGTAGGAGCAGGGGAAAATATTAGGGAAGGGAAAGCAGTCAGTAAGTGGTGTGCATCTGGTAAGTCAACACTGTGGGTAACTGGAGTTTAATTCTACAAGAAAATCCTGGAAAATTGTATAAAATCACATGCCTCAGATTTCTCCTAGCTGAGGTCAAGGGGACTAGAGTTTTGTACACCATCTCTTAGCAGACTGGAAGTGAAGGTATGGGAAAAGATATTCCATGAAAATGAAAACAAAAAGAAAGCTGGATAACAATACTTATATCAGACCAAATAGACTTTAAAACAAAGGCTGTAACAAGAGACAAAGAAGGAAATTACATACTAATAAAGGGTTCAATCCAACAAGAAGATATAAGAGTTCTAAATATTTATACACCTAACATAGGTTACTTAAATATATAAAGCAAATATTAAAGACATAAAAAGAAAAATTAACAGTAATACAATAATATTAGGGGACTTTAATATGCCACTTATAGCAATGGGTAGATCAGCTGGACAGAAAATAAGTAAGGAAACACTGGCCTTTAAGAACACATTAGACCAGATGGACTTAATAGATATATGTAGAACATCCCATCCAAACAGCAGAATACACATTCCTTTCAAGTGCACAGGGAACATTCTCTAGGATAGAGCACACATTAGACAATAAAACAAATTTCAATAAATTTGAAAAAATTGAAACCATATCAAGTATCTTTTCAGTACACAATAGTATAAAACTAGAAATCAACTGTGAGAAGAAAACTGGAAAAAACACAAGCACATGGAGATTGAACAACATACTACTAGACAGTCAGTGAATCAACAAAGAAATCAAAGAGGAAGTAAAAAATTCCTTAAGACAAGTGAAAATGGAAACACAATGTACCAAAATCTATGGAACATGGCGAAACTAGTTCTAAGAAGTTTTTAGCAGTACAGGCCTACCTCAAGAAACAAGAAAAAAATCACAAATAAAAAATCTAAACTCACACCTAAAGAAACTAGAAAAATAAAAGAACAAAGCCCAAAATTAGCAGAAAGAGGGAAATAATAAACATTAGAAAGGAAATAAGTGAAATAGAGACTAAAACGACAGAGAAGATCAGTGAAACCAAGAAATGGTTCTTTCAAAGGGTAAACAAAATCAATAAATCTGTAGCCAGACTCATCAAGAAAGAAAGAGAGAGGACCCAAATAAACAAAAACAGAAATGAAAAAGAAGTTAACAATTGACAACATAGACATACAAAGGGTTATAAGAGATTACTAGGAACAATTATAGACCAATATACTAGACAACCTAGAAGAAATGGACAAATTCCTAGAAACATACAATCAAGACTGAATTAAGAAGTGGAAAATCTAAATAGACTGATGACTAGTAGTGAATTTGAATCAGGAGTCAAAACACCCCCAACAAACAAAAGTTCAGAACCAGATGGCTTCACAGTTGTATTATACCAAACAGTTAAAGGTGATTTAATACCTATCATTCTCAAACTATTCCCAAAAAATGAAGAAACAATGCTTCCAAACTGATTCCATGAGGCCAGCATTACTCTAAAACCAAAAACAAGATAAAGCTACTACAAGAAAAGAAAATTAAAGGCCAATATCCTCAATGAGCATAGATGCAAATATCCTCAACAAAAATATTCACAAATCAAATTCAATAATACATTAAAAGGATCATCATCTGGTCAAGTGGGATTTATTCCAGGGATGCAACAATAGTGCAACATCCACAAATCAGTCAGTGTGATACACCACATTAACAAAATAAAGGATAAAAACCACATGATCATCTTAATAGATGCAGAAAAAAATCTGATAAAATTCAACACCTATTTATAATAAAATCTCTCAACAAAGTGAGTATAGAGGGAACGTACCTTAACATAGTAAAGGCCACATATGACAAACCCACAGCTAACACCATACTCAGTGGTGAAAAGCTGAAACCTTTTCTCTAAGATCAAGAACAAGAAAAGGATGCTCACACCCACCACTTTTATTCAACATAGTATTGGAAGTTCTGACTAGAGAAATCAGTTAGGAAAAAGAAATAAAAGTCATCCAAATTGGAAAGAAAGAAGAAAAACTGTCAGTATATACAGGTGATGTTATACTATATAGAGAAAACCCTAAAGACTCCACCAAAAAAGTATTAGAAATAAATGAATTCAATAAAGTTGCAAGATAAAAAATTAGTATCTGTTGCATTTCTGTACACTAATAACAGTCTGTTAGAGTCAGAAATTAAGAAAACATTTCATGTTCAATTATGTCAAAAGAATAAAATTCCTGGGAATAAATTTAGCCAAGAAAGCAAAAGATCTGTACTCTGAAAACTAAGACATTGATTGAAGAATTTAAGTATGACACAAATAAATGGAAAGCTATATCATGCTCATGAACTGAAAGAATTAATATTGTTAAAATGTCCATACTACCCAAAACAATTTACATACTTAATGCAATCCTATCAGAATACCAACATCATTTTTCACAGCACTGGAACAAATAATACTAAAAATTTTATAGACCCATAGAAGACCCCCAGTGACCAAAGCAGTCTGAGAAAGAGGAACAAAACTGGAGGTATCATGCTCCCTGTTTTCAAACTATACTACAAAGCAATAGTTATCAAAACAGTAAGCTTTTGGCACATAACCAAAAATGTTTGTCAATGGAATGGAAAACCCAGAAATAAACCCACACACATATAGTCAATTAATTTATGACAAAGGAAGCAATATACAAGGAGGGGAAAGACAGTCTCTTAAATAAATGGTGTTGGAAAAATTGGACAGTAGCATGCAAAAGAATGAATCTGGACCACTGTCTCACACCATATATAAAAAATAAACTCAAAATGCATTAAAGACTTGAATATAAGACCAGAAACCCTAAAACTCCTAGAAGAAAGCATAGACAGCTCTCTGGTATCAGTCTTAGCAACATCCTTTTGGATCTGTCTCTTTTATATACATATATACAGATACAGTTATCTTTATATAAAGAATCCATACAACTTAACACCAAAAAAACCAATTTGATTAAGAAAGGGGCAGAGGACCTGAACAGACATTTTCCCAAAGAAGACATGATGCCCAACAGGCACATAAAAAAATATCCAACTTCACTAACCAACAGGGACCTGCAGTCAAAACCACAGTGAGAATGGCTATTATTAAAAAGACAGAAAAATTACAACTGTTGGCAAGAATGTGAAGAAAAAGGAATTATTGTTCATTGTCAGTGAGAATGTAAATTAGGGTAGCCATTATGGAAAACAATATGGAGTTTCCTCAAACATTAAAAATAGAATTACCTCGTGATCCAGTAGTTCCACTTCTTGGTATTTACCCAAAGAAAACAAAAACACTAATTCAAAAAGATACATGCACCCTTATGTTTGATGCAGCTTTATTTACAATAGCCAAGATATGAAGCAACCTAAGTGTCCATCAACAGACGAATGGATAAAGAAGATGCAGTACACACACACACACACACACACACTTGCTGAAATATTACTCAGCCATATAAAAAAATGAAGTCTTGCTATTTGCAACAACATAGATGGACCTATAGGGTATAATGCTAAGCAAAATGAGTCAGAGAAAAACAAATACCATATAATCTCATTTTTATGTGGGATATAAAAAAATAAACAAATGAACAAGTAAAACAAAACATAAACAGAATCATAATACAGAGAACAAGCTAGTGGTCACCAGAGAGGAAGAAGGTGGGGAAATGAATGATATAGGTGGAGGAGATTAAGATACACAAACTTCCAGTTATAAAATAAAGAAGTCATGGGGATATAATATACAAAATAGGAAATATAGTCGATAATATTATAATGACTTCAGATAGTAACTAGACTTATTGTGGTGATCATCTCATAGTATATATGTCAAATTACTGTGCTATACACCTGAAACTAATGTATGTTATTATACTTCAGTTTTTTAAAAATCATGTTTTGTACTTGTGTACAAACTTAGTACTTGTGTAGCCAACTTAGTGGTGCTAAAATATTGCTTCCCAGAATTCCCTTCTCTATATGATTCTAGGTTAGCATTGGCCACAAAAGAAATTCACACAGATATTGGGGGGCAGAAATGGAGCAGTAGCTATTGCACGTTGAAGGTCACTCCTCCATGTACTGTGGCAGCTGTCTGGAATTCATAATAGAAAGTGATGGGGAATGAGGTGGGTGTCATAGACAGGGCTGAGTTATAATAAATGGAGAAATTCGTTTTTTTAAAAAATAGCATTAAAATATGTTAAACTTTCATTCAAGTTAATAATGACATTTATTTACAAATCACATTAGTTACCTTTTAATTTTGATTTCATTTTCCAAAGAATAATTTTCCATTAAAATCATTAAATTAATGTTTCCTGAATTACTCCCTCTAAATCTAATCTACTCCTGAAGATTGAATTATCTTTTCAGCACATTAGGCTCAGATACTTTCTTATTTAATTGTCATTTAATGCAAGAAATTGCCTATTAATAAGCAGAAGAAATGAAATATGATAGGTGGGTGAAGGCAGTTTTGTTATGATATCAAAGCAGTAAAAATCAGTATATAAGTCTCCAAATACTGTGAATTCTGTTGGAACATAAAGTGTTTACAAAACAGCCATATATCCTTCTAAAGCTCTAAAGTACAGAGGCTTACATTAAAAATTTCCAGCATCTTGAAACTGGGTCCCCAGATTGACTGGGGCCCTGCCCTCAGACCATGCTCCACCCACCTTGGGCTAGCAGCAAAGAGAGGGCCAGAACATCATTCAAAAGTCCATAAATGACAGATGCTGGAGAGGCTGTGGAGAAAAGGGAACCTTCCTACACTGCTGGTGGGAATGCAATTTGGTGCAGCCACTGTGGAAAACAGTATGGAGATTCCTCAAAAGGCTAGGAATAGACTTAACATATGACCCAGGAATCCCGCTCCTGGGTCCAGAAGAAACCCTACTTCAAAAAGATACCTGCACCCCAGTGTTCATAGCAGCACTGTTTACAATAGCCAAGACATGGAAACAGCCTAAATGTCCATCAACAGATGACTGGATAAAGAAGATATGGTTTATTTATACAATGGAATACTATTCAGCCATAAAAACCGACAACATAACACCATTTGCAGCAACATGATGTTCCTGGAGAATGTCATTCTAAGTGAAGTAAGCCAGAAAGAGAAAGAAAAATACCATATGAGATCGCTCATGTGGAATCTTAAAAATACATACGTACGTACGTACGTACGTACATACATACATACATACATACATACAAACAAAAAAAATAGAAACAGACTCATAGACATAGAATACAAACTTGTGGTTGCCAAGGGGGCGGGGGGTGGGAAGGGACAGACTGGGATTTCAAAAATGTAGAATAGATAAACAAGATTATACTGTACAGCACAGGGAAATATATACAAGATCTTACGGTAGCTCACAGTGAAAAAAAATGTGACAGTGAATATATATATGTTCATATATAACTGAAAAATTGTGCTCTACACTGGAATTTGACACAACATTGTAAAATGACTATAACCCAATAAAAAATGTAAAAAAAAAAAAACGATTTTCCAGCATTTTGTCAGTGTGGTTGCATCTAATAAAATAAATAGCATTCATTTGGTCTCCACCATAGCAGTTGCTACAATCTAAAAGTATTTTCTGCAGTTATGTCTATATCTATCTCCCTACCTGCCTAGAATACCAACTTCATAAGGGCTGGAATCATGTTTGCTTTTGTTGTTGTCTTCCCATTTCTCTCTTAGCACATACCATAGCACCTCTCTTATAACTGACACTCAGTCATTAACTGGGGAATGACAATGACTGATGTATAAGTATGAGTTGAGGAAAAAAAGTCACTTTGGAGGACTTGAGTTATACTACTAGCAACCTTACAGATACTGGTGAAACTGTGATAGAGCAATTGAAACCTTGATTTTTAACTTTTGATCTCATCTTGTCAAGGTGAATGGTGAAAAAAAATTATATCCATTTAATTCTCACATGCTATTTGTGCCTATATTGAAACATCATCCCCATCAGCAGAATACAATTGAGGAAAGAGAGACTGGATGTTACATTAACCCATTTTTTTGAATTAGATTCTTTGGTGACAGAAATCCAGCAGCTAACTTAAGCAAAGGGGAATTAAGCTACCAAAAAAAGAAAAAAAGAAAGGAAGGGAAGGGAAGGGAAAGGAAAGGAAGGAGGAAGGAGGAAAGAAGGAAGGAAGGAAGAAAGGAAGAAAGAAAAAGAAAAGAAAAAGAAGAAAGAGAAAGAAAAGAAAGAGAGAAGAAGGAAGGAAGGAAAGGGGAGGGGAGGGAAAGGGAGGGAGAGAAAAAAGAAAACAAAACCCAACAAAAGAAACAAAAATCTGTATTGGGATTTTAATTGGAATACATTTATAGACCAATTTGAGGAAAGCCAACATACTGACTGTATTGAAATTCTTATCTATAAAAATGTGTTTCCTCTTTATTTATGAGATTTTCTATATATAGTTCAACAAATTTTTATACTTTTCATCATAGATGTAATTGCATGTCTCGTTAGATTTATTTCTAGATTTTTCTACCTGTACAAACACACATATATACACAACTATGTGTCAACATTTAAGTTATACTATTTAAAAATTATATATTCTAAGTACATTTGATGTATTCATGAAGGTTAAATTGAACAGTGTACATTGATTTTATAACCTGTATCAGTCAACTGTAGATGTGTAACAAATCGCCCCAAAGCCCAATGGCTGTGTTCTTATGCCAGTTTTATGAGAAGATATATACAATCTTTCATGTCCATGAGACATGAGCTTTTTAATCCATTATCTTGGACAGAATATGAATCTGAATAACTGGTAGGTGGATTTAATCCTCAAGGCAAGTCATAACACTCAGTCCTAAGCACTGTTCTGAGTGAGTGAGGGATGTGGAAGATTGTATTTTCCGGAGTGGTCACAATAACACCCATTCAACATGCTCTTCTACATTGTGACCTAACTGCTAACTCATAAGAGGTGGCACTTGTGTCCCCTCCCCTTGAGTTTGGGCAGACCTGTGACTGCTCTGGTGAGTGGAGTATGGCAGCAGTGCAGTCCATGACTTCTGAGGCTAGATCGTAGGAGATGGTGCAGCTTCTGCCTTCTGCATAGAGACATTCACATTTAAAGCTGTGAGCCACCCTGTGAGCATCCAGCTACCCAAAAGCCTCCATGCTGTGAAGAAGCCAAGCCCACGGAGAGACCGTACACAGATGCTGCCCTTGACGCACCCAGCCAACAGTCCAGCCAACGACAGCCAGCACCAGCATCCAGACGTGTGAGTAAAGATGCCAACTTTGGAAACGGAGTCTCCAGCTCTCAAACATTCTGAGTTTTCCCAACTGAAGCCCCAGGACCACAGAGCCAAAAAAATCAATCCCCACCATGCTCGTATTGAACTGCCACCCCAAAGGATTTGGAGCCGTAATAAAATGGTTGAGATTTTCAATTAATTAGTTTTGGGTGGATGTTTGCTACACAGCAGTAGTAAACAGAACAGGTGGTTAGCCAGATCCTTCTGAGACCTCCAGTAATTGGGTTCTAAAGCCTTATATCTAAGTTTGGCTGCGAAGTAGATCATGTTGGAGCAAAGCCAGGGAGAATGCTAGTAGTGAAATCCCAGCCTACTTGTTTGAAATGGAGAGGACTCACTTACTCTTGAAATGATGCATAATTCAGAATCGGGGCTCTCCCACTTGGGGCTGGGTCTTTTGGGGTCTCTTTTTCCCATCAAGGTCATATCACCTTTCCAGCTACTTTGGAGAACAGGATCAAGGGGGCCTACCAGAAACACAGCATGCCCACTGCATCCCTGAGGCACTGACACAGCCAGACTTCAAACTGAGCCTGCTTCTGTTACACTAGCTTTATTTTCTGTTTTCTGAAAGTATGCTTTGCTCAGCTGCTTTTGTAATTCTCTCTCTTACCAAGACAACTTGAGAAAGAAACACACATCGGGGGAGGGAGAGATTGTTTAAAAACACCCATTGTGTTAAATAATTAAGTACTCCCCAAAATACAATGTAGCTGACCAAAGATGAACTGAACTCAGATCTTCTATGGTCTCCATAGTCTCATGTTGGCTGCTCCTTTTCAGTCCCTAGAGCAGCGTTCGACCAACTTTTTCTCTGACTGCAGCAGGGAAGAATATCCACAAGCCTCCCTGCTATATTTCCCACTTTCAAATGAATTGCTTAGAATATCACCCCAGTAGATTCAGAAGATTTTCTTGAAAGTGTTACTTTTTACTTCCAATGTGAGTAATTCACACAACTGTAAAAGCCCAGCTTCGCATAAAAGATGATTATATGCTAAAAAGACATTATTTGATTGTAAAATTCTAAAGTTGCTGAGTGGCTTGTGGAAGGCAGCCGAAAATATTCTTTGAGGGGAAATGTCTTTCCTATCTTCTCCTGAAATTGTTTGTCTCCACTTTGGAGGGAAGATACAAATGTTTCAGCTTCACAGTTGGAGGGACTTCACCTTGGAGGCAAGAATTCTAGCTGTCAGAGTCCCCGGATAGCAGCACTAATCCAGAGGCCTCTCCTTGGGAGACAGAAGCATTCCCGAGCAAGAGCAGAGCACCAGTTCCTTGTGAAACCTGCTGACAAGGATGTTTGCCTTTTTCTGGAATAAGAGGCCATTTGAAGTTTGTCAGAGGTCTGCTTATTTGTAGAAGATCAAACCCAGGTCACTTTAAATGGGAATATTCTGCCAGTTTACAGCTGTGCTTTCAGTGGCTTCCAAATCTCACAGAAAGATGTTCTGAAGTGGGAGAATTATTACAGAGGGAACCATTGTACTAGGAAACTCGGACCCTGCAGAGATGGTGACTCCAGGTGGTAGCTAGTCTCCAAAGATGTTCTCCAGCAATCTCTCACCGCCCTGTTTGCACACACCACTCCTCCATGCAGAGGTGGAGTTTACCATCGCCCTGTGAATCTGTGCTGGGTTTTCTATTGCTTTGACTAATTGAGTGATGAGGTAGTGGCGTTTCGGTATATCTGAGACCTCTTCCTCCTTCAGGGACCCTTGAACTGTCATGTAAGAAATCCAGATTACCCTTCTGGAGAGGAGGATGAGAAACCAAGTGGAGAGAAAAGTTACATGCAGGAGCTCTGAAGCACAAATATCCGCTGTTTATCAGCACTGTGGTTCATCAGATTATTGAACTTCCCTGAACCTCAATTTCTGAATTTGTAAAAATGAAGATAGTACCTGTTCACATTGTTGTGAAAAATCAAACAAAATTGTTCTTTCTTTTTTTAGGTTTACTAAACACCTACTATGTGTCAGACACTGGTGATACAATAATAAATAAATTATGAATATTGCCTTACAAGAGCCTACATTCTAGAAGATGCATATAAAATCCCTGAGCTTAGTTCCAGAGTATGCTTTGAAAATAATTAATAATAATAATAATGGTCTAGAGTTGTGCAGAACATTGAGGGTCTATGAGGCATAACTCTTGCATTTAATACAGTTTTAATCTAGTTTAAAATATAGGACTAACACATAAAATAACAAATGAAGAATACTTGACTGCATAATATGTTCTGAACTCTACAGATGCTGCCCGAGAAGTATAAAAACTGGAAAATTCAATGTGGAGTAGTCTTCCAGTGCATGATAGAGGTGAGAATGAGTCAGACTTCAGTAAGACTAGTAGGTCTTACAGCAACAGTGATGAGGGAAGCTGATATTCCTGGATGGGAAACAACTCAAGTAAAGTGATAACTAGACCAGTGTTGTTGATAAAACTTTCTGCCACAGTGGAAATAGCCTGTATCTGTGCAATCCCACGCAATAGCCCCTGACCACTTGTTGCTACAGCACACTTGACGTGTGGCCAGTGTGGCTGAGGGACTAAAATTTTAATTTATCTAAGTTTAATCGGTTTATATTTAAATAGACACCTATGGCCCGTGGCTACCGTATTGTATGGCATATGCCCAAAGGACTTGAGACAGACCAACCATGATATTTTTCTGTTACTTTCAGTGATGTCATACAAGCTCAGCTGACATATTAAGATGATTTGCCTCCCACTATTTACCCAAACTATCCACTCCAAATTATAAAACAGACTGTCAACGTAGAGTCTTACCCTGTAACATAATTCCAGGGCGATTTAATGAGCTGCCAAAATTTTCTTCTGTTTGCACATCCTTAAGTTTATCTGAACCAGTGGTTTCCTTTTTCAAAGGATTGTTGTTTCCCATAAAATCCAAAGAGAACTGGAAAATTTTTTAAGCCAACAATGAAGAAGAAAACGATGGAAGGTACATTCACCAGAAAGCTTTTAGTATGCATCAGTTTCCTTGGTTACAGGTAATAGAGAAAGTGGGGAGGGGCAAACACATTTGCAGCACAAATAACTGCAATAAGAGGCCAGACAAAGGCTTCAAAGCCCACAGTAACATTTAGGCCACTAGCAAAGCAAAGTGGAAACAATGAGGCAATTATCCTGGTAGTCCAAGGCAAAATGAAATCTTTCACCTGGAAACAACCAGGTAATTCCATATGAAAGGTTTTTGTTTGTTTGGTGGTGGTTTTTCTTTGAGTGAAGCTAATAATCACCAGGGTTTATTTTCTCCATGTACCCTTCAGCATAGCTATAGATGAGAAAAGTACAGAGAGACCTGTTAGGAGCTGGAGTCTGTCTGTGATGGATATGATGGAATGCATATCCCTTGAGGAACAAAATCAAGGTCAAATAGGAAAACCAGAAAGGAACAGCACATGTGAATCAGGAGGCTCTAAGGAATGTAAGATGAGATAGCTGTGGGTTTTTTCAGGAGACTTCCAGTGATGCTTCATACCCAGCTGTCAACACTGGGTTTAAGAAGGCATGGGCTAGGATTTGCAGATGCTGCCTATTATATATGAAATAGATAAACAACAGGTTTCTACTGTAGAGCACAGGGAACTGTATTGAATATCTTGTAGTGACCTAGAATGAAGAATATGAAAAGGAATGTATGTGTGTACATGTATGACTGAAACATGATGCTGTGCACCAGAAGTTGACACAATATTGTAAACTGACTATACTTCAATTTAAAAAAATGGAAAAAAGAAAAGAAGGCATGGATTGGGAGGGAGGAAGTTGTAATTCCAGAAGCAGGAGCAGCAGCTCCATGCACATTACCTTTTCCATTCGGCTGTTTTGTAATGACCTGACCTATTTCTCTCACCGTGGACCTGAGAGAAAGTCTCATTAGAGTGTGCAAAACATGCATATGGATGCCCTCATGCAGGAAAGTGTCCCTGAGGGGAAAGTGTATTCATTAGAGTAGTTGGTGAGGGGGAGTAATAAACCAAACAGCAAGAAAGAAATTCCAGAATCAGTTTAGATGTATTGCTTTGGATTCTAAGTATTGCCAAGACCCAGCAGATCTAGGAAATCAGAGTAGGTGCTCTAGTGTATTATACTAGGGGGAACTCTCAAGTGATGAGTTAGCCCCAGTGTAGGACATGCAGCTGAGACTGGCTTTGCCCTTTGGCAAGTTAAAAGGCTGAAACAGTGGAGCAGGGCTCTCCAAGTGTCCATTAGCCACAAAAGAAACCCCCACGCTGTTCAGCACATTGTGCTGGAGCAGTCAGAGTTCCAGAAATAGACTCACCCAAATCCCCTTTTTGTATTTTCCCAAGCTGAATCTGAACTTTTCAGGGGCTTGGCTTGCCTTTTATTTTTCACTCTTCTTTTCGTAGATGGTTGAGTTTCTTAGTGTTGCTTTCAGATCAGATGTTATTTAGGGCACAATTCAAAGAAAGCCATCAATATCCATTGAGAAGCAGTAGGTGGCAGAAAAGTTCAGCTTCATTCCTGATTAAGCAAAGACACACATCAGGGGGTGTAGGAGATGGGGGGGAACCAAACGCTCCAAGATCATTGAAAAGTACAAGTATTTGATGACATAGGATGATGCTGGCTGATGCTTAAAGTCTACCAGGTTTTAAAGAGACATTTACAGTTTTTAAAATTCCAGAGCTACCGTTCACATTTGCTACCATCACCAACAACATATTTAATCACAACACCTTGAAATTAAAATTTTTGATGACAGAAACTTTAAAAAGTCACAATGGAAAAATCATCATTTGATGTAACAAAGGAATTTTTGTGGTTAAAGCCTGAGTGAACCATCTCTGAACAGCACAGCAACTCTATAGTGTGAATTCATAAACAGTCCTCAAAGCCTCTTCCCTTCCTCCCTGTCCTCCTTCACAGCCTCCTCCTCACCTGCCAGGAGATAATTGTTAAAGCCAAGACCCTGCGCAAAACCACCTGCCTAATTGTCTCATTTAATTTTCATAACTACCCTATGAGGGAAAATCAGGGCTCAGACACGTAAATTACTTGCAGATAGACAGATCATAATCGGATCTGTCTGATTACAAAGTTTACACTCAAAATCTTTCTGTTTGACCACAAGGAGAGACGAGCATGTATTTTAATTCAGAGTTTGAAGATTTTGATGTAATGACCTAAGGAGGAAAATCCCTGTACTTTCAGGGACTTATCCTCACTAAAACACTCAAAGTCATTATCATCTCATTATTGGTTCCTAGGTGTATGGGGAAAATAATACAATTTTAATTGACTCCCTAGGGACTAAATAACAATATGTTTGTGTCTTGAGCTTGCTGAAATAGAATGGAAACTAGTTTTTGTCATCCTTTTCTTCTTTGGAAGTCTAACTCATCAGGAACCACCTGGGACAGCACCCACACACACTTCAGCATCACTCCTCAGCTGGGCTCCTCCCCTCCAAGTTTCTAAGCCACATCCTAGGCAAAAATCCTGTGCTTAAGGGGAAAAAATAACAACAGCAACAACAGCAAAAGAAAAAGAAACAGCAGCCCACCCACACATCCGTTTCACAGGACTAAAATCAGATGAGGTGAATAACAAAATAGGCTTCATATATTCAGAGACCTAGAGTTTTAAATAAATATATATATTCGTCTACTCTTACATCCCAATGAAGACATTTGAGGTCTCACTGAAGGTGTCTTAAAACAATTGGAAAAGTATTTAAACCCGAAATATGTACCTACTTTGTTGTCCTACCCTGCCGTAGCTTCCACAAAAGCTTGTGATTAAATTTAATAGAAACTTAAGCCCACTGTTCTCTTTGACGTTTCTTGGTGACAGGGTAATAGACTCAAGATTAAAGAAGACAATTGTCTTGTTTTGAACCATCCTTTAAAGATGAAATATGACCTCAAAATGCTATTATCCGAGGGATGGGGAGAAGTTTGTGGATGATTCTTATCTTTATCATTTTTACTGATCTCTATTTTCTATTTTTAAATGACTGTCATATATATTTTAAAGGTTGCTTTATTTAAAAAGGAAAGAAAGCCAGCATGAAAAAAAAAAACAAAAAGAGATCTGATATGCTCCTGTAACTTCAGCAGTAGCTGGGGAAAATTTTTTTCAAGGCTTCATTAGGTCCATGTAGTTCTCAGGCTCCTTTGCCTTTGGGAATTCAAAGCTCAGGCATTAATAAAATGTGGTGGAAACCCCTCTGGAGCAGAAGGCAGACTATCTGGAAATTTAAACCCCAGCAAGTCCACCCAGTGGTGGGATGACCCTGGGCAGGTCATTTAACTTCTCCAACTCTTGATTCACTTTTACAAAAGGAAAGATAAACTAGATACAGTCTACAGACCTCTAACAGTCCTAACCATGCTCAAAATCCAATGCAATAAGCTATATTTAAGCTTTAATGAATGCTGCTTGTAGAGGTAATTAGATATCTTTGGGGATTGCAAGATGGTAAATGGATGCCTGTTTCTCTCAAAGGATATTATTCCCCCATCTGTCAATTCCCTTGAGCCAAGATAATAATCATTAGTCCTTTCCTGAATTTGTTCTTGTCTCTTTTATTGCACATATAATTTGAAAATGATGTACACTCTCCTATCCCTTGCTGGTAACAAGGCATACATTATTCTCTGTCCTCTCACCATGTCTACAGCCAAATAGTTATCACCTTTAACCTGCAGGAAAACACCACAGAATCTCAAAAGAACTCAAAAACAATGTGATTACATGGAATATCACAAATGCTGTGATGACAGACACCTAAGGAAGGCATTTCCAAATGGGATGGCCAGAAAAGGCCTCTCTGAGGAAGGGAGATTCGAGTTAAGATGTGTTGGATAAGGAATTGGACATGAGAAAGGCACAGAAAGAGCTTCCCAAGAGAAAGGAGCAGCCTGCACAGAGGTCCTGAGATGAGAAAAGATTGCCACGTCCCAGGAACTCACAGAACACCAGGGTGACCAACTGGGACACGAGTACATAGAATGGGCTTAGCAAGGCTGGAAGGCCTGGTTCCTACAACACATTGTAGGCTGTGCTAAGAGTGCTGCCAAGTGCAGCGGGAGCCACGGCAGAGAGGTAGGGTGTTACCTGCTCCAAGTCTTTGGAAGAAAAGGGACTCAGGCTGCTGAATGGGAGACAGATGTTGGGAGGGTGGGATAGCAAGAGCAAAAGTGAGAAGTATGGGGAGAGCCCTGCAGCAGTTCAAGGAAGGGTTGGCTGGACTATAATGGTGCCGATACAGATGGAGGAAGTGGATGGATTTGAGATATATTTTGGAAAAGAAACAACAGAACTTGTTAATGGATAATATATGGTGGGAGGCAGGGGTAGCTGACAGAAGCAATAATGACTCTTCAGGTTCTGGCTCAAGTAACAAAGACATGGGGAAATTCAATGCGATGGGAGATTCTGGGAGAAAACCAGGTTTGTGTTGTGAAAGCAAGACTATCCGTGTACAGATGATATTTAAACAATGGAAACAGATGGGTTCACCTAGGGAGGGAATAGGGACAGAAGAGGGTAGGGGACATGGGACCAACACCAAGGGATTTAACATTTACAACAGAGAGTGAGAAGGAACAGAGAGGTCAGAGGAAACCAAGAGAGGGTGTTGCCCTGGAAACCAAGAGTAGAGAATTTTCAAGAGGGAAAAAATGGTAAACTGGACCTAATCACTCCAGTTTGGTAAGGTGAGATCTGAAAAGTGATCAAGTGGCAATATGGAAGTCATCGGTAACAGGAACAAAAGCAATTTAAAAATGTTTAAGTACATATTTAATGGCATGCTAGGAAGTCAGCTTCAGTGTGTATAGAGGAATGAGTGGCAGGTGAGAAAGCAAAGGCAACACACACATACAATTCTTTTATCTATTTTTAATTTAATTTCTGAATAGAAACTACATTAATATGACTCAGAAGACAAAGGGTACCAAAGAGT
This sequence comes from Vicugna pacos, assembly GCF_048564905.1. NCBI lineage: Eukaryota > Metazoa > Chordata > Mammalia > Artiodactyla > Camelidae > Vicugna > Vicugna pacos. Next base: position 7,311,632 of record NC_132987.1, read on the forward strand.
ATGCAGGGAACCCTCCCTCCCATAGATGTGGCTAAATCCCACTCTTCTTTCTGAGGTATTCTATGCATATGTAAGCAGTGTCCTTGCATTTTTTGTTTCCTTTCTACACGAATAACAGTGCACTATATACACAGTTCTGAGTCTTGCTTTTTTCAGCTAAAATCCTATCTTAGACGAATATAATGGAAAATACCTTAAAGCACATTTTAGACTCTTGGTCCTCGTTCATGAAACCACCCACTCCAAATGTGAAATTACCATCTACTAGGATGTAATAAAAGCCCGTGGCAATATGCAATGCAGACATGCACAGAAGTTGGGAGCTGTGATTGGCATCATCCTGACCACGTTAATGAAAAAACAGCAGGTTTAATTGCCCAGAGTTCTATAAATGGTACTCAAGCACACCTTCAATAAAATAAATGTTCTTAACTTTGATCCTAAAGTATCCTAAACTGCATTATACAGCTTCAGAGCTAAATTAAATATGCTGTTTGACATAGCTTTAATGTTTTACTTTAAATGTTCTGAACATCTATAAGTCAAAGAGGTTCTATGCGATTTATCAAATAATATTATAATATCATGGATATTATATATGAGAATTGTCTGCTGAACAGCATATTTAACCAGAGTATCCCGTTTCGTGACTAAAAAAGAAAACAGTAAAAACACACTTTTATATATGAAAACTGTGACAGTATTAAAACATGGCTCTAATTTTTTGCTACTCCTCCCCTTCTGAGAGGAGAATATAAGGACCTGGCAGTGTTATTAATGAGAGTGGAATTGCAGGCACTCTTCCTAAAAGACATTGTTTTTTGGTTGGAATTTGTCAGAAGTAAAGAAAAGGGTGTGAAACTCAGAAAAATGTAAAGCTGCTTTTCTCCATTTAGGAGAGAAGAGTGATACTATGTACCCTTCCCATCTCTAACCAAACACTCTTGCCTTCTCTGTGAAGGTAGCAGTAAAAACACAACTGGGCTATAAATTATGGGGCATCTGATAAGATGTTTTTATGATTATTTAAAATTAAAATGCATAATATTAGCAAATGCATGTTATAGAGGAATTGAGTAGGCATATATTGGAGAAAATCAATTCAAAACATGATAATAAATCTCTTAAATTATCGGTTGGTAATATTTTGTAGGTATATTTCCAATGGATAAAAGCAGAGATTTTCAAAATACATACATACTTAAACACACCCATATAATATATATATAATATATAATAACATAATACATAATAAATATAATCTATCACATTTTTATGTTATATATAAATATCATATGTAAGTATAAATATATATGCATGCATATACAGAAAGATAAGGCCAGAAAGAAATAGACCAAAACATTATTGATCGTCTCTTAGTTCTGGTATTACAGGTGGTTATTTTTTCTTATTTTGTAATAAGGAAAAAGAAACATTTACGATTATAAAGAATAAATAATTTCAAGAGACAAGTGTTAGGCACCAAAGAAATGTTTTATTAGGTATCATTGCCTTTATTTAAATATGTAATTTTTTCCTTTTCAAAAGCAGAAAAATTTTAGATTAAGAGCTTTAGAATATATGTGTGAGCATATATATTATATATACATATATGTACATACATTGCTACTCGGCATACAGTGCTTACAGCTGTCTGTCTCTAAAACACATTAAGAAAGCACTTTAAACTAGAACTCTCTGCTATGATTGCTACTGGAGATAAGATACTAAGCAACTTACTTAACAGATATTTTTCATCTAATAACATTTCTGATTCTGTGTCCAGGAGAAATTAATTGGAGCAGTTTTATTAAGAGGTAGAAATGATTATAAGCTGGTAAATTAATTCTGATTCATGTACTTTGGTTTGGAGAGTCAGAGTCTAGTACTTGAGGAATTTGCTGAGTTGAAAACTAAGGTGCATACTTATTGGTGGATTTGGGCAAATATCAAAAGCTACAGATGCAGAAGAGTTTCTGTTTTGGGGTTAAGGAAGGTAGCCCAGGATTTTTACAAATCTCTCTATCAAACTGTGGTGACAAAGCCTCTTCATTTTTGCCTGCAACTTGCAAAATTAACTGGCACAGGGCACCATCTTTAAAAACATTACAAAGTTATACCATCAATAAAAATATTCCACATCAGATTTTAATAGAAAATTTGGTGTCTGTATGGGTAAAATTTTTGTTTTCAAAACTTTCTGAACATCAGGAAAGCATCATAGCAGAAATTTCTGATAAAGTGGTTGATAAAATTAGACTGATTACAGCAATTTCCAAGTCACAGATTTATATGCAGTGAGTTTCAGGGCATTTTTCCTCCTGATTCAGATCCCAAAGAATAGTAGAAGAAGAGGTGAAAAAAGAAACTAGCATTTACTCTGTGCCTGCCATATTCTAAACCCTGGACTGGATAGATGCCTTACATATATTCTCTTCTTTAATTTTCACAACCACGCTGCAAGGTAGTCGTTAACTCTACCATTTTACTGATGAAGAAACTGAGGCTCACAGAGCTAAAATTACGTACTTAAGGTATCACAAGAAGTAGATGGCTGAGCCAGGGTTTATACCTGAATGGTGTATGTCTCTTAGTCCCATGCTTTTCCCACACTACCACTTTTAGAGACTAGAATGTTATTTAAAAATGAGTCTAATATTGCCAAATTCTCTGCAAGGAACCCCAAGTTGCACTAAGGAAAACTGAGTATGTTTAAGCTATTCCTGGCACCACAGTAAGTTGGTGTTAATTGAACATTGCTGAATGGCAAGAGCTATACAAGACAAACCTAGGCATGGAGAGAAATTTTTTAAGCATTCTTTCCTTAAATAGTTTATATTCCTACAGGCTTGAGTCACTTGGAAGGGAGCAGGAGAGCTGGTGGACCCAGGGAAAACAAGTACAGTAGACCTGCTGTGGTGTCACCTGGGAGCTTGTTGGAACTGCAGAGTCCGCCCCACCCAGACGTCCTGAGTCAGAATCTGCATTAGCAAGATTCCCAGGTGGTGCACACTAAACATGAAGGAACACTGTGGTTGAGAGATTAAGAAATTCTTTCTCCCTATCAGAGTAAATGTCTTAAGAAAGGAGGTATTTTAAATTTAATTTTTAATGGAAAAATACACGGATGTTGATTTTTGCAAAATACTAGGATTTTTCATATTCAAATCTTTGAAGTTATCCTTAGAAATAGAAGGGTTCATGCATTTTATTTCATACTGGTTATCTCTGAATCAAATCTCCTTCCTTGCACATCCATACCAAATCATATGCCAGTACCCACAGCACATGCGTTCTGTGTTTTATTCTTCACATGGATGGTAACAAACTGTGTTACCTAGAAGGTGACTTCCATATGCCTCCTGAGGTTCTTCTTAGCTCATGGATTACTACAGCAACCTAATAAAAATATTTATGATATATCAAAGACATGTAAAAAGATTATTATGGAAGAGGCAAGAAATACAATGCTGTTTGCCAGTTATCTAACCAAAACAGCTTAAAGTTTCCCAACTTTGCAGTGAATGCGCTTGTTAGAAAAACCACTAAGTTAATGACTACAGTCAATGGTCAGACCTTATTCTTTCAACCTAAGTTTATATGCAAAACACATAGATAAATTCCATCAGATTTGAGATGATCCTGATGGAGGACACATTCTTCATGAAATTTTAGCCAGAAGATTTATTCGTTCCACATCTCAAAGTGGACCGTTAGCAACTTGATTTAAAGGGTTCTTGCTTCATGTTGTGACACTTCTTCTCCTGTGGCTCCCTGTCTTATTATCAGGGGAACTCTTTCTTAACACTGTTTACTAGGGAGGGCATTCAAGGTTGACACTTGAATTCCCAAAGATTTATTTCAAAGCCTTTTAAGACATTTGGTACTTCAAAGGCTTTATGTACCAGTGTCATAGTAAGAATAAAAGCACAATTCTTGAATACCAAAGAAATCTAATGTCTGCTGTTTTCCCTTCTGTCTAAATTATTTAAGCCCCTGAGCATAACAGCTCCAATGTACATGTTATCTCTAACAAACAAAATGTAGTTTAAGCCCCATAATTTTATAACTTTCTGATTTTTTTTGTGATGAAGGCACATTATTGAGTGTAAGTAACATGAAGTGGAGCATTTATTCTTTTTGTGTTCTCCATCTAGATTCTGATTCAAACCACCACCACCAAAAGTGAAAGATTTTCTTTTCCTTTTCCTTTCCTTTCTAAAAGAATTTTAAACTAATGAATTTTTATTGTATTTTATATGGAAAACAAACAATTTTTTAAATTTTCTAAGAAGTCTGTCATTCAAAGAAAGCTAATTTTTTGCTATTTCCATCCCATCTTTGTGTATATATATATATATATATAGAGAGAGAGAGAGAGAGAGAGAAAGAGAGAGAGAGAGAGTCTCATCACACACAAAAGTAATGCATATTTATACAAAACATTACAAGAAACCAGACATTTGAAAGTTAATATCCCCATTAACTCACAACCAAGCACAGTCATCACAGATAGTTTTTTTTATTATTCTGTTATCCTCTTCCATATTCTAATCATACATTTATTCATTCAATATTTACTTAGTACCTCCCATGCATAAGGTACCATTCCAGGTACAATAAAATTATAGAGCTCAAAACTGACACTTATCCCTGCCTCAGTGGTGCTTATATTCTTGTGAAAGGAACAAATATAATAAATAAGCAGGAATGAAAAAGCTGGGATAGCAGTACCTATCCAAGACAAAATAGACCTTAAAACAAATACTATAATAAGATAAAAAGGGCATTATGTAATGATAATGGATCAATCTAACAAGAAGGCCAACTTTTGTAAATATATATACACCCAATATAGAAGCACATAAATACATAAAGAAAATATTAACAGATACAAAGGGAGAAATTAATAGTAACATAATAGTAGTAGAGAACTTTAAAATTCTGTTTATATCACTGGATAAATCATCCAGATAGAAAATCAATAAGGAAACATGGGCATTGAATGATACATTAAATCAGACAGACTTAACAGATATATTTAGGATACTTTAAGCAAAAGCAGCAGAATACACATTCTATTCAGCTGCACATGGAACATTTTCCAGGATAGATCACATGTTAAGTGACATAACAAGTCTCAGTAAATTTAAGAGGATTAAAATCATATTAAGCGTCTTCAGATCAAAACAATATGAGACTAGAAATCAACCAGCAGGAAAAAACTGGGAAAAAACCACAAACACATGATGTCTAAAACATGCTGCTAAACAAGCAGTGGGTCACTGAAGAAATCAAAGAGGAAGTCAAAAAATACCTTGAGACAAATGAAATTGAAAACGCAATGTTCCAAAATCTAAGGGATGCAAAAAAGATAGTTCTAAGAGGTAAGTTTATAGCAATACAGGTCTACCTCAGGAAACAAGAAAAATCTCAAACAGTCTAACCATACATTTAAAGGAACTAGAAAAATAAAAAGAAAGGCCAAAGTTAGTAGGAGAAAGGAATACTAAAGACCTGAGCAAAAGCAACTGAAATTGAGACTAAAAACTAACATAGAAAAGATCAGTGAAACTAAGAACTGGTTCTTTGAAAAGATAAACAAAACTAAACCTTTAGTCAGATTCATCAAGAAAGAAAAGAGAGGGCCCAAATAAATTAGAAATGAAAGAGGACAAGTGACCACCAACACTACAGAAATACAAAATATCATAAGAGATTGCTATGAAAAATCATACATCAACAAATTGGACAACCTAGAAGAAGTGGATAAATTTCTAGAAATATACAATCTCCCAAGACTATCAAGAAGAAATAGAAAATCTGAACAGACCAATTACTAGTAATGAAATTGATTATAATTTAAAAAACTACGAGCAGTCAAAAGTCTAGAACGAAACAGCTTCACGGGGGAATTCTACCAAACACTGAAGAAGAGTTAATATCTGTCCTTCTCAAACTATTCCAAAAAGTTGAAGAGTGCTCCCAAACTCATTCTATGAGACCAGTATTACCTTGAAACCAAAACCAATATATTTAAAATATAAAAATATTTAAAATATAAAATACTTAAAATATAAATATTTAAAATATATTTAAAATATAAAAATATAGGCCAATATCTCTCTTGGACATAGATGAAAAATCCTCAGAAAAAGTTAGCAAAACAAATTTAACAATATATTAAAAGGGTCATACACCAAATCAAGTGGGATTTATCCCAGAGCTGCAAGAGTGGTTCAATATCTGCAAATCAATCAGTATTATATACCATATTAACAAAATAAAAGATAAAGAAAATTGTATCTTCTCAATAGATGCAGAAAAAGCTTTTAACAATATTTAACACCCATTTATGATAAAAATTCTCAACAAAATGGGTATAGGAGGAATGTACCTCAACATAATAAAGACCATATATGGCAAACCCAGAGCAGCATCATATTCAGCAGTGAAAAGCTGAAAGCATTTCCTCTAAGATCAGGAGCAAGACAAGGATGCCCACCCTCACAACTTGCATTCAACATAATATTGGAGGTCCTAGTCACCGCATCAGACAAGAAAAAGAAAAGGAATCAAAAATGGAAAGGAAGAAGTAAACTATTTGCAGATGACAAGATATTATATATAGAAAATCCTAGTAATGCCACTAAAAATTACTAGAACAAATAAACGAATTCAGTAAAGTTGCAGGATACAAAATTAATATACAGAATTATGTTGCATTTCTATACATTAATAAACTATAAGAAAGAGAAACTAAGAAATAATTCCATTTACAATTAAATGAAAAAGAATAAAATATATAGGAATAAATTTAACCAAGGAGATGAAAGGCCTGTACTCTGAGAAGTATGACATTGATTACATAAATTGAAGACAACACAAATCGAATTATATACTATGCTCATAGATTTTAAAAATTAATGTTGTTAAAATGTCCATACCACCCAAACAAATTCAGTGCAGTCCCTATTGAAATAACAATGGCATTTTTCACAGAACTGGAAAAAATAATTCTAAAATTTGTATGGAATTATAAAAGACCCCAAATAGCCAAAGCAATCTTGAGAAAGAAGAACAAAACTGGAAATATCACACTTCCTAATTTTAAACTATACTACAAAGCTACAGTAATCAAAGTAACATAGTAGTGGCACAAAAACAAGACACATAGGTCAATGGAACAGAATAGAAAGCCCAGAAATAAACTATGATTAATGATAGTTTGGTGAGGGAGGTAAGAATATATAATGAGGAAAAGACATCCTCTTTAATAAATGGTGTTGGGAAAACTGGACAGCTTACATGCAAAAGAGTCAAAGTGGATTATTTTCTTATGTGATACAGAAAAGTGAATTCAAAATGGATTAAACTTAAATGTAAGACCTGAAACGATAAAACACCTAGAAGAAAACATAGACAGTGCACTTTTTGACATGGATCTTAGCAATATTTGGGGGAAATATCTCCTCAGGCAAAAGCAACAAAAGCAAAAACAAACAAATGAGATTACATTAAATTAAAAAGCTTTTGCACAGCAAGGAAAATCAAAACAAAAAGGCAACTATTGAATGGGGGAAGATATTTGCAAATGATATATTTGATAAGGGGTTAGCATCCAAATTATACGTAGAAATCATACAGCACTATATAAAAGAAACAAATAGTCTAATTTAAACATGAGCAAAGGACCTGAATAGACATTTTCCAAAGACAGACAGATGGCCAACAGATACATGAAAAGATATTCAACATCATCCATCATCAGGGAAATACAAATCAAAACCACAGTGAGATAGCACCTCACACCTGTCAGAAAGGTCATCATCAAAAAGACAAAAAACAAGTGTTGGCAGGAATGTGGAGAAAGGAACCCTCATACATTGTTGGTGGGAATGTAAATTGGTGCAGCCATTATGGAGAAGTGTGGAGATTCCTCAAAAAATTAAAAATAGAACTACCATACAATTCACCAGTTGCACTTTCAGGATTTATCTGGAAATAACAAAAATACTAATTTGAAAAGATTTATTAACCCTTATGTTCACTGCAGCATTGTTTACAATAGCCTAGATATGTGAAAAATCTACATGTTCATCTATAGATGAATAGATAAAAAAGATGTGATATATAGATACACAATGGAATATTACCCAGCCATAAAAAATGAAATCTTGCCATCTGTGACAACATGGATCAGCCTAGAGAGTAGTATGCTAAGTGAAATAAGTCAGACAGAAAGATAAATGCTGTATGATCTCACTTACATGTGGAATCTGAAAACAAAACAAACAGACTTACAGATACAGAGAACAAATCGGTGGTTGCCAGAGGGAAGGTGGGTGGGAGGTTTGGCAAAACAAGTGAAGGGGATTGAACAATACAAACTTCCAGTTATAAAATAAATAAGTCACAGGGATGTATGAACAGCATAAGGAATATAGTCAATAATACTGTGATAATTTTGTTTAGTGACAGATTGTTACTAGACTCATAATCATTTTGTAACATATTTGATTGTGAAATCACTATGTTGTACACCTGAAACTAACATAATATTGTACAGCAGCTATACCTCGGTCAATCAAAAAGGAAACTGCATAGCACGTTAGGTGTCATTGCTACAGAGAAAAATAAAGCAGGAAAAAGCAGCATGCAATTTACGTTTTACATATTTTTTGAATCCTGACTTTTTTCCATACTTAATATAATTATGTCTGTATTATCAACATAAAGTCAAATTTCAACATATAGATGTATCACAGTTTACTCAACTGTTCACCCATTATTAATCATTTACTTTGTTTCTAACTTTTGACCATTTTAAATTATTTGTAATTGTCTTTGATTACTCTATATATGAGTATATGGTCTTCCTAGCTAGTTTTTAATCAACTAAAATAATGTCATCTTCAGTTTTTGTGTCCCAAGAGTAACCAACCCCCCTGTACAAAGTTCCCTACTCACCTACACTCAGCATATGCTTTCTGAATAATAAACCCGCACCCTAATAATAAATTAGAAATTAATGATAGAATGAATGAATGAAGTCCTCGGGGGGCACTGAACTAACATTGAAAGCAGACAGCAGACTGCCTCAGGCTACACAAGCTGGCTACAGGAGTAGAGTAACTCCATGCTTTGTTAAAACTCTACAGAGATGGACGGCTTCATGCCTTCTAGTCATTATGTCATCACTGGGGAAAGAGAATTTCGTCTGAAACTATGAAGCACAATTCCAGTGACTTATTAAAACTCTTTAATTATAAATAAGTACCCCCACAAAAAAAAATGTCCTATGTTAAATTTTTAGAAAAGCCTCAGTGGGACAGGGAGTGGTGAGAGAAGAGACAGAAGGATCTACAGACCTTCCTGTATAGACACGTTCTTAAGTCGGCTTGAGTTTCACGTGTCAGAGGTAACTTACCTGTATTGCTGCCTGAAAGCAGTTAGAGGGACCAGACCTCCGCTGAGTAGCTCCCGTGTGCCAGACACTCCAGTAGGACAGACAGTGGTTCTTCATGGAGTTGAGAGACGGCAAATGGAGTGGAAGTGGGCAGTGGGGAAGGGAGACAGACAACCACAATGTAAGCAAACAAACAAGTGTTGAAAATTGCAGAACGTGCTGCGACAGAAACAAACAAGGTTCTGAGAGTTATATGGTGGAGGCAGTGACTATTTAAAGCAAGACCATTTCTAATGAGAAAATGTTAGATCCAAGACCTGAAGGATAAAATAAAGTCATCTATACAAACAAAGAGGGAAGGGTGGGGAGTAGCAGGAGGAAGAACGTTCTAAGTAAAGACTGCAGCCTGTGCTTGGCTATGAAGAAGCCAGTTTAACCTCAGAATGGTCCCCACTGTCCTTATTCATTTTCACAACCTAGGTGCTCCCATCCTGGCTTCCTGCATTGGCCTACTTTCCACAACCTGCTTCCCAATTAAGTTTTAACTTGTGTTTGCAGTACCTTAGCATCCTCCTCTCTAACAAAGCAATTCATTTTTATGTACTCAGACTAGAGTAAGCCCCATGTGACACGCTCTGTCTGCATGCTTTAATTTTTGTCTGTAACACCTGTGTGTGTAATGTGTGTATAGACTTACATGTTTAAAAAAAAAAACTAAGCAATATTTTCAAAATCCAGCTGGAAGTAACACTTACGTATTTACATTCAGCCAAAGAATACCCACGCACTCAATGATGACAGGAAGAACTCAACTTAATTTATATATGTTGATAGTTTCTCAGAAAATCAAAGTTCTACATATTTACTTGTGAAATTAATTTAAATGTAGGAGGACTTTTGAAATTTTTTTGATGTTAAAAAATCTTTGCAGCTTCTTTAAATAGTTGAACTTAAATTTATTAAATATGATCGATGAGTTAATTATCACAAAATTGATGCACAAAATTCACCTGCCATGACAAACATAACTGGCGGAATGAACAAACACAATTTTTCTGCCACAAACATCCTAACGAATAAATTTTCCCATAACATTTGACTTTGGCCTACAAGTCAGTCCTTGAATTATAACAATAAAATTTTCAACTTTATAAGAAGTCTCAACATTTTAGGAAACAGACATAAGTTCAACAAAATTAATTTTGTATAACTTTAGTATCATGGTAAATACTATGGAAGTATTTGCTTTTTTGTATGTGCTCAATGGAAACAAATTGAAATGGTTAATTGTAAACTAAGTTCTCAGAATCTTTGGGGTCCATAGTTCTCTCCAAGTTTCTATTATGGAAGATAGTAATATCCAAATTTCAATTTAATTTTTATTTATTATTAAATATTGAATAGATAAAATGAATAATTATAAAATATGTAAGGCATAAAGAATAACAATAGAGGAACCCACCTGTAATCATAAACTCATGCTTCAGTTTAAGAAACAGAACACTTCTAATTAACCTCCAAACATGTGTCACCAATTCTGCCATTAAAATACTACATATGAAATTGGTGCAGCCACTATGAAGAACGGTGTGGAAGTTTCTTAAAAAACTAAAAATAGACTTAAAATATAATCCAGCAATTCTACTCCTAGGCATATATTTGGAAAAGATGAAAACTCTAATCTGAAAGCTACATCTAGCTTTCAGTGCTATTTACAATAGCCAAGACATGGAAGCAACCTAAATGTACACTGACAGATGAAGTGCTATTTACAATAGCCAAGACATGGAAGCAACCTAAATGTACACTGACAGAGCTATTTACAATAGCCAAGACATGGAAGCAACCTAAATGTACACTGACAGATGAACAGATAAAGAAGTTGTGGAATATTACTCAGCCATAAAAAAGGATGAAGTACTTCTATTTGCAGCAACATGAATGGGCCTAGAGATGATCATACTAGTGAAGTAAGTCAGAGAAAGACAAATATCATATGATATCACTTATATGTGAAATCTAAAAATAAAATGATACAAAGAACTTATTTACAAAACAGAGACACACTCACAGACATAGAAAACAAATTTATGGTTACCAAAGGGGAAAGCAGGGGAGTGATAAATTAGGAATTTGGGATTAGCAGCTAGACACTACTATATATAAAATAGATAAACAACAAGGACCTACTGTTTAGCACAAGGAACTATAGTCAATGTCTTGTAATAACCTATAATGGAAAAGAATATGAAAAAGAATACATATACCTATAACTGAATCACTTTGCTGTACACCTAAAACTATCACAACATTGTAAATCAACTATACTTCAATTTAAAAAAATACTACGTATAAAAGAATTTAGCAGATGTGACTTTTTCTGAGCACTAGTTTACTTAACCAAATAATTGGTGTGTTTCTGGAAGTTTAATTACATAATCAGTATTCAGGCTTTTAAAGAAGTGTACAAATGGCTGAGTTGAAAAATGAAGAAAGGGTATACAGAGTAAATAGATATCACTTACGATTTTCTGTGACCACCAAGATAAATAAATGATGAGAGGAGTAAATCAGAATGGGAGTCATAAAACAAAGTGCCAAATGCAAATAGTCAACAGCTGGTCATTGTAGGCAAGCATGAGCTTGGGTCAAGAATTCAGAGCTTAAACACAACAGATGCAGTTTTGGTGAAAGTGACTCATTGCACAAATTTTCTGAGAGTTTCTTACAAGAAATATACCTGAAAAAAAGAACTACAAGAGACATGTCTGTGGGGTAACAGCCAAGACAAATGATGTGCGTCCAGCAGGCATCAAGGGTCATCTGCTGCCTGTATTAGTCACGAGTAACTGTTTGTTGGTTTTGCTTCTGAATTTTATCTTAAATTAAATATTTAAATAAGGAATAAAATTCACTAACATTTTATTTAGCATTAAGAGACTCTAGAATAACTTGCATTAACACTTCGTGCAGCTAGTTACTTCTTTAGTGTTTCCTTTTTCTTCCATAAGTTTCACAAGGCAACGACCATGACTTTTTCATTACTGTATCCACAAATGCCCAGTCCAGTGTTCAGCACATGAGGATGTTCATTAACTATTTGCTGATTGACTGACTACAGATAAGCTCATTGGTTCAAGGTGTATCCCCCAAGAGCAATATACTTAATTTTTAATTATAGCCTCCTTTCTTTTTTTATTTTTTTAATTAAATATAGTCTGTTTACAATGGTGTGTTAATTTCTGATGTGCAGCATAGCGGCTCAGTTATACACATATACATATTATTCCTTTCCATATTTTTTTCATCATAGGCCATTACAAAGAATTGAAAAGAGTTCCCCGCGCTACACAGTAGGACATTGCTGTTTATCTAATTCATATGTAGTAGTTAGTATCTGCAAACTTTTCAACTTTGAAGAGTCTTTTCATTATTTCAAGTCCACATAAATCCAACATTTTGAGAGACTTATTATATCAGATTATAATTAATAATTTATCTCATTTTTAAACAAAAGTATATAAATCCCAATCACTACTTCCAGTTGGCTCCAGATAACCAGTGTTACCTCCTTAAATTCTATAATACCAGCCAAAACTAAGAAGCTATGATGTTAGGAAAAGCCTCTGTTGCCTAATCAAAGAATTTTCTTTAGGCTGTTTTTAAATATTGAAAATAACTCAGGACTGCCCAGCAAGCTCCTTCTCTCTGCTGTACTTAATCCCTTTTGTTTACATCTGCTACAGACTTCAAAACTGCCCTCAATCCCCTTCATACAAAAAAAAAAGCATCTTCACTTTTCACAAAAGAGAATGAAATAATTACTCTGTACTGATTACTCTTCCTCCTCTCCAAGGCCTCACACTGGTAATGCTGCCCAAAAGACAAAAGAAATACTACAATCCCATGGGCCCAGTAACAAGGAAAAAATTACTGATTTTAGGAGTACAGCCTTTCCCAATGTAAAGCAATTTCAAAACTTCAATTTTGTAAATTCTTCTGAAGCATTAAAGTTTGTGAATTTTGTTATATACCTACTGACACTGAATTTTTTTCTCATATTTGGCATAAGGACTCCAGAATATTCAACTTTTCAGAAGTCTCAATTCTTCTGAACAGCCCTGAAGCCAGTTTATTTACAGACTGATAAAATGAATTGTTTTCTCCTAAGAAGCCAGCTTGAAAGATAGGGAGAAAAATAAAACTCTCTTTAAAAAAAGAAGATGGAGGAGGAGGAGAGTCATTGTTTAAAAATGTAGACGCTAAGGCTTGTGTTTACCAGGGATGGTTCTACACTTGAATAGCGAGTCTGAAGCTTGTGTACTGCGTTTGACGTTGGGAAAGAACTTAACACCTTAAGCAGCAATATCTCCTTTCTGGATTCTTAACTGCCATCATTTGTGTTCCTCCTGGAGCCTCCCCATCACCAGAGCTTCAATTCACTATTCTCTAAGAACTTATTCTTCACCCAGAATTCCAGAAGAGTTGCAGAAGTTTTCCCCCAATCTGTCCCAGGTTAACGTACAGTGAGTAGCTAATACTTGAAGTAATCACATGAGCACCAACTCTTTCTTCTAAGTGTCAGTGAATTTTAGGTGGAATTCAGTTGGATATGATAAGAGTTTAGGCTGTGATCTTCCAGAAAGCCACAGGGACATTGGTGCAATAAATATAACTTAACATCACTGATATCCTAACCCCTTAATAACCAAAAACATGGCGCAGGACCCAGCAGCATGAGGCATTCCTCAAGAGCTTGTTAGAAATGCAGAATTTCTGACCATGTCTCAGTCCTAGCGAATCATCCGCTGCATTTAAGCAAGATTCCAGCTGACACCTCTTCACATTGCATTTTGAAAAGCATTATTTTAATTGACATAACCCATCAGCAGCAACAACATTCAGAACCATATAATGAATCTGCCAACCACCACCACCACTAACCTCTTATACAAGACATGCGTCCTGTTTCTTCACCACTGTTAGTAAATAACTATGCACATTCTTAAAACCTGGCTTTTGCATACTCATGTAGAATGTTCATAACAAACTTATTCTTGGGTAGAGAGAATTACTATTGTAAATATACTTCAGAAATTGGCTTTTTATAAGCTAATATTTCTTACATCGAAAATGGAATTCTAACTCAAACAGTAATATGTAAGCACATTACTTAACTTCTCTGGAGTTCATTTTTCTCATCGGCAAAGTAGGGATAGCAATGGGTAATCTAATAGAGTGTCATGGAAATTAAATGAGATCATACAAATGGAGCACCCTGCTTCATCTCAAAGCTTCTCCTTTCTTGACACTTCGGTCACTTTCTCTCCTACTGGAGATGACTCTCTGCATGCAGCCAAGGGAGATGGCAGCAGGTTTACAACGCCAGCAATTCATAACTCCTGATTTCTCCAGCCAAAAACTACCCGGAAAAGATGCTTATCGGTCCTGATGAAGCATTCTGAAAAGCAAATCCTAGGTCACATCCCTAACACAAAGTGAAGTAGGGGTAGAGGAAAAAGAACAGGGTCCTCTCAATTCAAATTATGATTGAAAGATGGGATGGGAGTGCTTTGCAGAGGAATAACTAACAAGTAACATGTACCTAGCCACTTCCAACATCCATTGCATGGAATGGTGTACTTGGAAAGGGAGGAAGCTGAACCCAGAAGCAAGGCAGAGTAAAATAGATGAAGGGATGCAGAAGCATCAGAAGGGTCAGCAGATGCAGTGGTGCCTGTAGTATAATCAGAATAGGATTGATGTTAATATGAGTGCTTGGGGCCAATGGGAGAACAGTGAGGAGTCTTAAGCAGACTGATTAAGGTATTAAGGATTTGACTCTCCTTGCTGCATGTGGAATGGAGCTGTGATTCTCAACTTGGGTTACACATTATAATCTTGGGGAAATTATTTAAATCACATACTTAGGCCACACCCCACGAGAGACCATCGAAGCTTGGATGATACTGATGGCAGCAGAAATGGACAGCTTCCAGGTATATTTAAAAAGAGTCTACAGGAATTGATAATGGACTGGTGTAGAGTAGGTCAGGGTATGGGAGAAAAAAGAATTTAAGGGTGATCTTACATACCTGCATAGATGATGGCTGTTCCCTGATAAGGAAAAGATATGGAGAAAAACAGGTTGGGCATGGTGGAGAATCACAAGTTCAGGACATGTTAAATTTGAGATGTAAGTGAATCACATCAGGCATGTGGTTGGAGTCAGATAAAAGAACTGGACTGAAGACATGCATCTGCGGATCATCAGAAAATAGACAATATTTTGAGCCATGAGCATAGATGAAATATCTCAGTAAAACATAGGGAGAGAAAGAAGAAAGAAAACATTGCATGCCAACCCAAGGAGACATAAAGGTCTTGATGCTTGCAGATAATGTAAATCTGTTTTGAGTCTCCCAGGTGATTCTGATAATGAACCAGGCTGGAAACCACAGTTTTATAGTATTTTTTCTAGTAAGCTCTCCAGCAAAGATACCTCTCCCATGTTTCAAATAATCCCAATCCTGGGAAGGGGGATATGCTTCTCAAAATACTCAGTGAAAATAGTTCCTGGGAGAACTCATGAGGAAAATCATTAACACAATTGATATGTAGTAATATGATGTATATAATAAAATACACATAATAAAATATGTGTACAATAGACATGTATAATAAAATACACAGTAAAATACGATGTGTATTATAAGAAGGAATGTTGACTAACTGGATAGATATCAACACACTGAATATCCTGGTTTCTTGTACCAGCCTTTTGAGACCAGATAATTAAACACTCTCAAGAAGTGTATGTATGTTTCCCAGAAGCTTGCACCAAACTTGTGACATGAACAGATCCTGTTCCTGTTCATGTCAGAAAGAATCATGAAGGGGCAGATGGAAGCTCTAAAATGGAACAGTAATTACAGTAAAGGAGCATAACTATTACTTATAATTACATGCCTCGCTAGAGTTCTTTCCTTCAGTTCTAGAGGTTTGACCCCTTCTGAAGTAGAGTACTTGTAAATACTAGGGAAGCAAGACAGATTGAAAGGTTATCTGTCAGGAGGTAGAGGCATGTACTTCACAAACTTCTGTAGCTTCATGAAAGGAGACTGAAAAACACAGCAAATGTCATCTTAAAAAATAGGTGCTTAAAGTCAGAACGAATATAAATAATTTATTGAAATATTAAATTTCAGGTCAGTACCTATAAGTTCTAATGGATAATAAAGTAGCATAGAAAGTATTTTCATCCCATTAAATGAATGAAATTTTTCCATTTTGCAGCAACATGGATGGAGTTGGCATTAGGCTAAGTGAAATAAACCAGGCAAAGACAAATACTGCACGATATCACTTACATGTGGGATCTAAAAAGTACAACAAACTAGCAAATATATCAAAAAGAAGCAGACTTACAGATATAAAGAACAAACTAGTGGTTCATGAACTTGATTTTGGGGACGGTTTCAGGGGTGTATACATGTGTCAAAACTTACCAGGTTACGGATGTTAACTAGACTTATTGTGGTAATAACTTACAAATATATACAAAGAGCGAATCATTATGTTGTACACCTGAAGTGAATATAATGTCACATGTCAATTATACCTCAAAAAAAAATCTTCTGGCAAAAAAAAAAAAAAAGAACAAACTAGTGGTTACCAATGGGGAGGGGCTATATAAGGGTAGGAGATTAAGAGGTTCGATTATGTACAAAATAATCTACAAGGATATGTTGAACAACACAGGGAATATAGCCAGTATTTTATGATGACTATAAACGGAGTATAGTCCTTAAAAAAAAAGGGTGACTTGGGAACTCTTTCCCAAACTCTGATACTCTCCTCAATGCTGATGTATGTGACTCTCCTCTATGTTCCTGAGTAATTAGTCACCCCAGTGGATATCACTGATTATTTAAAATAAAGTAGTAGAATGAGGAATCTTTAAAAACAAAGTTTCATTCCAAATTATCTGCTGAAGTGAAGGGATATTCATAGAAAAATTTGGCAGTCAGAAATTAAATAAGAACATCCAGATAGCATATTAGTCTATAGGCAGCATTTTTCCATTTTAACCTCTGCCAAATAAGGAGGCGACTCCATCCAAAGACTTGTGATCTCTCTGCATCCTCTCTCTGGATAATTCTCCCACAGCACTCATGTTGATGTAAGTGACCCCCAAATTCCCACTTCTTTTCCAGTCTCTTATTTCACTTTTTTAATGACCAGCTGGATATTTTCACCTGGGCAATCTTAAACTCATCTAGTTCAAAATCGATTTTATCCTCTTCCTGGGAAAACCTGCACCTCCTCTTGTGTTATCTTTTTCTGTTTATGTCATCACCACCTTTTTGTCACTTTTAAACTGTAAATCTCAGATCTATCTTTGTTTCCTCCTCTTTGCCTCCAGCAGACGATACAAATCTCTGTATTTTTAGTTTCCCAGTTGCCAAGCCCTGTGCTTTTATGTTGATGGAGTCTGATGTTTGTTCCATCTTCCCAGTTCCCTCTGCCATTTCCATGTCCAATGCATGTTACCCCTTATGAAGACTAGTGTTGTAGCCACTCCATTTAATATCACCTGCAGAGATGGATGTTCTAAGAGGCTAGTGAAACTTAGATTTCAGGGCCCAGCACTTACATAAGCCCCTTCCAAGATCCTGCACCTAATGTCAAATTTATAATATATTCTTTTTCTTGAAGAGCACCCCTTAACTGCTTAAGCTTCAGGCTCCCAGAGTATAAGATTAACTTTCCTAAGGCATGACTGACCATGCCATTCTCTGACTCAGTGGCTCACCATCAATCCACACAACTTGACCAGGTAATAAATTTATTCTTCTTTGCCTGATTGAAAAGCTTTCTCGATCTTGCCTACACATCTCTTCCCACCTGTATTCTATTAGTCCACTTAATGTATACTGTCCTTAAACCAGTGAGTTGCTACTACCTACCCACTTGCTAACTCACTCCACTGTGCTTCTGGCTACATATTTTCCTCTACTCAGAGCATCCCTCCTGCCCCACCTTCACCTTTCTCCCTACCATACCCCACAAGTTGATATTCCACCCAACGCTAACGTTCCAGATCCAGTATCATCATCCCCATGAAGTCCTCTCAGATGCTTGCTAGCTAGATGCTAGCTAAACTCCCATTTACTGGAATTTCTCAAATGAAATTATTGCTTTACACCCTTGGGGTATAAGCAAACAAGGACCCATGTGTTGAATCCAGCCCGACACCTGTTCATAAATAGTGTCATTAGAACACAGCCACACCCATTTGTTTACATATTATCCTGTGACTGCTTTTGCATGACAGCAACAGAATTGAATTTTATGACTTTTATCCAGAATCTATATTTATATAGACTTTCATCTTTTAAACTTCCTAAAATTATGAGCTTTTCTTATTAGTCGGTAGTTAATTGGGCAAGCTGACTTATCATATCAAGTTTTCTTTGCGTTGTTATTTCTTGCATCCCAGGTGAAAGACACCTGGGACATAGAGTAGAGACGTTAAGATGGTGGCTGGGAGGACACTAACTGATTTATGCAGTAAGAAAGTCATTCTTGTTTTTAATAGTTAGATTTTTTATTGAAGTACAGTCAGTGCAATGTATCAATTCCTGTTGTACAGCATAATGCTTTAGTCATACATACACATACATATATTCCCAAGAAAATCGTTCTTGATGTAAGGGTTTGTGGATAGAAAAGCCTTCCATCAGAGGTGTAAGATACTGTAGTAGACAATGAAATGTGATGCTCAGAAAAGGACTTTCAGGAAGGGACTTACTCCCCAGCTGTGAGGAGAGTCGTTGGCTAATAGCCTTGCCAACAGGATGTGTACTCAAACTTTCTGAAATTTGTCACTGATAGGTGACAATAACAGTAGTTTCAATATGTGTTTCCTTACCATGAACAAGATAGAACATTTTTTCGTATGCTTATTTTCAAGTGTTTACAAATTATTTCATTTCTGTAAGTTGTCTCTTCATATCCTTTGACTGTTTTTCAGTTGGGCTGATAGTCTTAATATTGATTTGTAGAAATTCTTTGAAATTGATTTGTATATTAGGGAAATTGACTTTTTATCTACAATGTTAGCTGCCCTTCATTTTCCTTGTCTTTTGAATTTGTTTATGGTGGCCGTGTTGTGAGAACTAATTTCTGGAGGTCTGGAATTAGCCTGAGCTGTTTGGCTGAAGTACCTGCACAGCACTGACCCCTGGTCAAGGTATCAAATGAACTGATTAATAGTGTTGCTTTGTAACCACGGGTTTTAGGTGAGTTTTGTCATAGTAGTTTATACCAGCTTGTTAGCATTGTTGATTGACAGCAGTGAGAACGATGATTCGTACCCAGCCTCACTAAGACCCCCTGAGGAGCTCTCACATAGGGGCCAGTTACATGGAGGGAATGTGCCTAAGTGACCAGCAAGGTGAAAAAGCCCCATCTGAGACTCCGTTGGGGGTTCCCTGGTTCTGAGATACTTTGTGCACAGATCCGTGGTTCCTGATCTGAGAGATGAAGGGCATCCTGGGCGAGCCCTCCAGACAAAGTACAGTTGGAGTTGGCACCTGGCCTCTCCAGGCTGCCGTTAGCTGTGGTGCATATCCGTATATTACTGTGGTTGCTATATTATATCATTTTCCTGTAATAAACTGTAGATTTTAAAGCACTGACATTTGAGGTCCTATGAGTCTTCTTTAACAATCAGATCCTGTCACCATCAATCAGTGCAGTGATTTTGGTATTAAAAATTTCATTTCATCTTTATATAGTCAAAACTGTCAATCTGCTTTCTAGCTTTGGGATTTGTTGTGCTATTATTTTTATCTAAACTGATTTTTCATCTGATATTTGATCCATTTTACCTTTGTTCTTGGCTTAAAATTGCTTCAGTTGTTGTGGAATTTTGAGTCTCAGACTTGTTGAGTGGGAGCTTTTGCCTTCTTTCTCTCTCTCTTTCTCTCTCTCCTCTCCATCCCAGGTAGACTTAAATTGATGATTCAAATTCCTTACCCCAGAGTGATTTGGGAAGTATAGTAAATTGAGTTCAGTCACTGAGCCAGTAGGAGGCTTGCTCCAGTGATACTGGTGAGGCTGAATCCCAACTCCGCAGGCTCAAAAATTTCTATTAGTCGTAGGTTCACAAGAACTTTTTTCTGACTCATTTCCAGAGCCCAGGACATTGAAAGTGAGTCCCATACAGTCTCAATATACATGTTACCCAAAGCCCAACAAATCTATATTTTGAACCTCAGTCAACTTTTGATTTTCTGACCATAGAGAGATGTTCTTCTAGACTTTTGACCCAACCTCTGTCTTTTACATTTTGTCTATCATTCCAGCATGTTTGGAGCAAAACTTACAACTCTTATCTTGACCAGAAAATTGTGGTGGTATGCAAATATTTTTCCTATATTTCTCCATCTATATGCTGAAAGCAATAAAATGTTATATTATTGAACAAAATGTACATTTCATATACATATTTTACTATCTGTAACTATGCTCCCAAGAAGAACTCTCTTCTAAAACCATGATCAGGAGAACAAAGAATAGCTCTCAGGAGAGTTTGATAAATATCCTCTAATCACTCTCAATCAGGACTCCAGCCAGAATTTCTGACACTGCTGTATATTTTAATAATCCCAGCTACTCACTGAGCAATCTTTCCTTGTAACAATAGATCACTGACACATCATTCTAACTAAAGTTCTGAGTGTGATGTTTTGATTAAAACCTAAGTTGCTAAGCATTGTACAATGAAAAATCAGGCTTCTATAATTATGAGTTTAAGTAGCTGAAAGCATCCGAAAGAACAGCCTCTGATCTCTTCTTTCATTGATACAGGCAAGAGGATTAAAGCTGAAAGACCATCTAGAGATCTGAGGTCTGAAAGAATGCACAGACAAAGCACACTGTGAGGAGACTATGATCCAGCTGAGATCCAGTTTGAGAGTATTAGAAAGCAAAGTCATTAGCACCTAGAGAAGGCTCTGAGCCTCGGCTAAATCTCTAGAGAACTATTGTTCTCCAATAGTAATCAAGTGGAGAGCACTGTGTCCACCAGAATTCTTTTTCAGGGGCAGCACTACCTTTGGAAATCATCCCTCCACAAGCCTGCCTGGGGTGGATGTTGAGACCTGTAGGGAACCTCCAGGTGTGTGGAAGTGACCTGGAGGAAACTGTTAGCCAAATAACTGAGGGGAGAGCGGCAGAAAGAAGAAGAGGGAAAAAGGGTTATAGCAAGGAAGAGGATAAGATGTGCAGTATGCCTATGATGCCATCCTGTGTCCCTTCCCCCAAATTCAGTAAAGATCCTCAAAATGTATAAAAAGATTTGATGCAGATGATTTTTTCCAGTGGAACCAATGAAGGGATGGTCCTGTACATTCAAAGTGTCCCGGAACAATCTGGAAATAGCCCACACAGACAAGAGAGTGCAGAAGCAGAGAGAAACACTCATCCCAGAGTCAGCAAATATTTTCTGTTAAGAGCCACACAGTAAATACACTAAATATCTTAGACCTTGTACGTCACACAATCTCTGTCACAGCTGCTCAATTCTGCCATTGTTGCATCAAAGCAACTGTGGGACAATGTATGAAGAAGATATTTTGAAATTGGAAATTTCATGTAATTTTTCATGAGTCACAAAATATTACTCTTTTTTTTAATTTTGTGGGCAACAATTTAAAAATGTAAAAGCCATACTGAATTTGTGAACCATATAAAAACATAGAATTTGGCCCTTGAGCTATAGTTTGCCACCCTCTGGCCTGAGATATAAGGTGTACGAAGGCAGTTAAGTCATGGGAAAACCTGCAGGCTATCCAGGGAGTAGAAATCATGCTAGTCTATAAAGGAAGGTTGTACCTGCAGCCATGTAGGTAAGTTCTATCAAAACTCCAGGCAGCTCTGTCATAAAATCATGGTGGACTCTAAGGAACTTCTTAGTTACCTTAGCAGATCCTCCCTCCTGGCGTCTGCACCCCTCTTTCTAGGCCAGATTTGAGAAACCCTCTTGTGTATTATTTAAGCAGAACAAGTGTTTCTGGACTAGGAGGGACAAGGAGAAAATTTCATGGGGAGTAGAATGAAGGAGTGACCAGATGACACAAATTTGGTTTGGGGGAACTCAGGACACGGCTAGATCCCAGGCATAGACTTTCAAAGACTTGAGTTCATTGTATAATTAAATTTGTATCATGGAACCTTGGAGATGAAGGCCCTTCTTTCTCTAACTCCTCTGAGCCACACATCTCCTAAATGAGGAGGTAAGTGAAGAATCAAGCAGTTCAAGCTCCTATAGGGCTTGCAGGCGATGGTGTGGAAGTTTCCGAGGAGGGAAAGAAATTCCGTGTGTTCCTGAGTCACTCCAAAAAAGTAGTCAAAAACTGAAAGCTGCATGGTAAACTTAGATTAATAAAATAGGGAGCATGTAGGGAGAGAAAATACGGGATGAGGGCAGGCAGATTTCAAACGCATTTTAACAGCCCTATATTTTTACTCTCCTCCTTCCCTCAATTACTGTTTTTGACATCATATTTTGAATTTTTTTGTTTTGTGAATCCCTTAACTACCTATTGTGGATATAGGTGATTTTGCTGCTTTTGTCTTTGAACCTTCCTACTAGCTTTGTACGTGGTTGATGTTACTACCTTTACTGTATATTTGCCTTTACCAATGGACTTTTCCTTTTGTAATTTTTGTGTTTCTAGAGGTGGCTTTTCCTTTTTTACTTAGAAAAGTCCCTTTAACATTTCTTGCAAAGCTGGTTTGGTGGTCCTGAATTCTTTCAGCTTTTGCTTGTCTGTAAAACTTTTGATCTCTCCATCAAACATGAATGAAAGCTTGCCCAGTAGAGAGTACTCTTGGTTGTAGATTCTTTCCTTTCATCACCTTCAATATATGGTTGCCACTCCCTTCTGGCCTGCAGAGCTACTGCTGAAAAGCCAGCTGATAGCCTTACGGCAGTTTCCTAGTAGGTAACTTTTGCTTTTCTCTTGCTGCTTTTAATATTCTCTCTTAATTTTTGCCACTTCAATTACAGTGTGTCTTGATGTGTTCCTCTTTGGGTTGATGTTTGGGACTCTGTGCTTCCTGCACATGGATGTCTGTTTCCTTTCCCAGGTTAGGGAAGTTTTCAGCTATCATGTCTTCAAATATGTTCTCTGCCCCTTTCTCTCTTCTCCTTCTGGGACCCCTTTAATGTGAAAATACACTTGATGTTGTCCCAGAGGTCTCTTAAACTGTCTTCATTGCTTTTTATCCTGTGTTCTGTTCAGTGATTTCTGCTACTCTATCTTCCAGCTTGCTGATTCATTCCTCTGTATCATTTAAGCTACTGTAGATTCCTTCTAGTATATTTTTCATGTCATTTATTGTATTCTTCAGCTCTGTTTGGTTCTTGTTTATATCTCCTCATTCTTTGTCACACTTCTCACTTCGTTCATCTATGCTTCCTTTAAGTTCTTTGATCATCTTGATGATCATTATTTTGAACTGTTTGTCAGGTAGATTACCTATTTCCACTTCACTTGGTTCTTCTGTGGTTTCATCTTATTCCTTCATTTGGAACATGTTCATCACTTCATTTTGCCTAACTTGCTGTTTTTATTTCTATGTATATGATAGGTTGGTTATATTTCCCAACCTTGGAGAAGTGGCTTTTATAGAAGATGTCCTTTGCATTCCAGCAGCTCACTCCTCCAGTCACCAGGGATATATGCTCTAGGGGTGCCCCCTGTGTGGGCTGCATATGTCCTTCTATTGTGCTGGGCTGACTACTGTGAGTGGTCTGCTAGATGTGGCTGGCCCCCAGTCCAGTTGGTTGCCAAGCCCTGCCTTGTGTGGAGGCTGTTGGTCGCTGGTTGGCGAGGCTGGATCACAAGGCAGCTGGCAGTGTAACTCCAGGTGGTCCTGGCACTAGTGCTGGCTCAACAGCGGGCAGGCTCGGCTTCTGGGATAGGTGGTTGTGTGGCCAGTGTCCCGGGTAACCTAGAGTTGGTGTTGGCCTGCTGGCTGGGGCCAGACCTGGGGGTCCTGGAGCTGTTGTCCACCTGCTGGTGGGCAGATCTGGGTCCTGGGGTTTCTGGCTACAGGGCCCTGGGAGTCTGAAGCTGGTGTCAGCCTGCTGAGGGGTGGGGCTAGGGCCTATCGAGTCCTGGGTGGGATTTCCCACTGGTAGGTAAGGTTGCCTCCAGGCCTACAGCCAGTTTGCTAGTGAGTGGTGCCAAGGCCGAGGGAGTTATGGGGCTGGTGCCTGCCCACTGGTGGGTGAAGCTGGGACCCCAGGTCTCTGGCTACAAGGTCCTGGGGGTCCTGGGTCTAGTGCCTGTGCACTGATTTGCAGGCTGGCTGTGGGCTCAAGTGGTCTTAGGCAGCCTGCCTGCTGTTGGGTGGGGCTACTTCCCTGCCCAGCTAGTCACTTGGCCTGAGATGTTCCAACAGTGGTGCCTGCAGGCTGGTAGGCAGGGTGGGCCTGGATCCTGAGGCTAATAAGCTAGAGGGGGGATTCCAAAATGGGATTTTCCAGCGCCAGTGTCCATGTGGTAGAATGACCTCCCCAGATTGGCTGCTGCCAGTGTCTGTGTTCCCAGTATGAGCTCCAGTTGCTTCTTCAGGAGACTCTCCAAGGTCAGCTGGTGGGCCTGACCCAGGCTCCTTTCAGATTGCTGCTTCTCCTCTGCTTCCTGTGTGAGATTTTGTGTGCGCCCTTGAAGAGAGGAGTCGCTGTTCCCCACAGCCGTCTGGGTTTCCTGATAGTAAGCCCCGCTGGCCTTAAAAACCAAATGTTCTGGGGGCTCATCCTTCTGCTGCAGGACCTCCAGGCTGGGGAGCCCGACGTGGGGCTCAGACTCCTTGCTCCTTGGGGAGAGCCTCTGTAACTGTAATTATTTTCCCGTTTGTGAATCGCCCACCCGGGGCTTTACTGTACCGCAGCTCTGCCCTCCTACCTGTCTCATGTCGTTCCATCTTTATATCTTTTGTTGTAGAGGAGCTCTTCTGGTAGATTCTGGTTTTTCTCATCAATAATTGCTCTGTAAATAGTTGTAGTATTGGTGTGTCCATGAGAAGTTGTAAGCTCAAGGTCTTCCTACTCCACCATCTTGTCCTGCCCCTCAAGAGAAGATCTTTAAGAATTGCAGCAGTGAAACTCCTCCATCAAAGTATATTGTTTTCAGATCATCTAGAAAGTTCTAGAAAGGCACTGCTATGGGGAGTCCTGAGTGATACAGGACTTGAGCATTTAGCTCCCCAAACAGCTGACTGTGGTCCTTATCCTTCTTCTTACAAAGAATTTTGGCTTTACCCCCACCATTAAAACAGGGCTCAGCACTCCACAAAAAATAGTTAAGAAATTGGATTTTACTGAAACGTTGTAAAGGGAGAAGGAAAGATTTTAATTACTTAAATACTTATATAATTCTCATGGAAATGGACTATACTCCATATAAAGTTATAAAATATTGGCTGTATTTCCTGTGCTGTATATTATGTTCTTGTAACTTATTTATTTTATACCTAGTGGTTTATATTTCATAATCCCCTTCACCTGTCTTGCCCCTTCCTCCACCACTCTTCCCTGTGACAACCATGAGTTTGTTCTCTGTATCTGTGAATCTGTTTCTGTTTAGTTATATTCATTTATTTCTTTTTTTTAGATTCTACATTAAGTGAAAACATAGTATTTTTCTTTCTCTGTCTGACTTATTTCACTAAGCATCAATCACTACGTTGTACACCTGAAACTAATACAATAAGACAACTATATTTCAATTTTTTAAAAATCTTAAGCTTAAAATAAAATAAATCAACCAGTTAAAAAATATTTTTTAAAAAGGAAACAATGCACTAAAATAATCTAAATTCTTCCTAGACAAAAAGGCCTAGAAATGCTACATAAAATATAACCATCTCTGAGCTGGGTTTTGTTTTTGTCCTTTTTTTGTAAGTTCACAGGAAAAAGAAGGAAATCTCCAGATACTAGAAAGGAAAAGGAAGCTAAATATTAGAGTAATAAGGGCTTGCTCTGATACTAGACTTCCCTGGAGGGTAGATGTGGATCTTAGTAATAGGATTGTTTTGGGGTTTTTTTAAATCAACTTTATCAGTTGATAATTTACATACAATAAAATGCACCTATTTTAAGTGTACAGTTCAATGAGTTGTGACAAGTTATACACATATGCACACTTGTAACTGTCACGATAATCAAAACATAGAACATTTTCGTCACCCCCAAAAGTTTCTTTGTGCCACTTTAAGTCAAGCCTGCTGAAACCCCAGCCCCAAATAACTTGCTTTCTGCAACTACAGTAGATGAGGCTTCCTTGTTTTAGAATTTGATGTAAATGGAACAATACGCTATGCAACTGGGGATAAAACTTCTTTCTTCATAATGCTTTTGTGACTCATCCGTGTTGTTGCATGTGTGAGTAGTCCATTCCTTTTCCTAGGGGAGCAGTAGTCCATTATATGCATGTACAGTAGGTTTTTTTATGCATTCCCTTGTTGATGAACATTGAGTTTTCTCCAGTTTGGGGCTAATATGCGTACAAGTCTTTGTTTGGACATATATTTTCTCTTCAATAAATAACTAGAAGTAGAATTGGTGGCTCATATGTTTAACATTATAAGAAGCTACCAAACTGTTTTCCAAGAAAGTTGTACCATTTTTTACTCCCCGAAAGCAATGTATGTGTGCTCTACATCCTCTCCAACACTTACTACTGATAGTCTTTTCATTTTACTCATTCTAGTAGGCATACAAATCAAATATTATTGTGACTTTACTTTGTATTTTCGTGCTGACTCATGATGTTTAGCACCTTTCATGTGCTCATTGGCATTCAGATGTCTTCTTTGTAAGGTGTCTATACTAATCTTTTACACAGTTTTATTGAATTGTTTAGCTTCTTAACTGTTGAGTTCTAGAACTTATTACATATTCTGGATAGAAGTCCTCTGTGAGATATGTGATATTGTTAATATTTTCTCCCAGACTGTGGTTTGTATCTTCATTTTTGTCACCTCAAACTGTGAGAGCAGGTTAAACTAAAAGGAGCTACTGCAATCATCTGATGTCGCATGGGGCTCCATGATGTTTGTAAAGTCTCAGAGTCAACTGAGATATTCTATCTGTGGAGCAGTAAATCTGAGATAGTCTAATTAAAGTCCTATAAAAATCTAGGTAACTGGGCTTCATCAGATATCTGATTTTCTAGTACAGTGGTACCCAAGCTGAAATGTATGGAAAATCAACTGGAGATGTGGTTAGCAGACAGATGCTGATTGAGCAGGTCTGAAATAGAGTTTCAGCTTTTAAGTTTCTAACAAGCTCCCAGGTGATGCTGGTGCTGCTGGTCCAGAGGCCACCCCTTAAGTCACAAGGCTCCACTGGGGCCAGAACAGTTTGAAAAACAGAAGTAAACAAGCATGCATTCCCCTCTGTATAACAAAATGCTCCAGGACCAACTATGAAATGGTCGAGTCTGTCCTGTCAACAGCACTATCAGCATGCCCTCCAAACACCCCCAGCCCACATCATGGCACAGCATGGACTTGGCTTAAAAAGTCTCATCTGAAGCTGGTGCAGAAGGTGAAGCAGGGGAGAGGAGAGGGATGAGAAGGGGCCGACGGAACAAAATCTTCTATTCATGTTGATTGGCAGGTTACCTAAATAGCTGACTTTTCATATATTTTGTCTACAAGCTAATATTAACAGCAATGATAATTTGTCCAAATTAGGACAAAATATGAATACCACTTTTTGTTACACCAGGGGGCCCAAAAGGGCTCTATTCCATCAACTCAAATTTAAGAAGATTTAATACAACACTTGAAGAATAGAAAATAATCAGGCAAGAATGTTTGATAGCAGCCAGTGCCAAAAGGTTCATCTTCAGTGACCAACACTTGATAAATCTCTATTAAATAAACACATACCCTAGCCCAAATGGCTCAGAAAGTCATTTGTATCTGCCATCACTTTAACACTTAGCAAAGCAAAACTTGTGTCTGTGCTTTGGAATCACAACCAACTGACTGGACACCTGGGCAACAGGCAAGTAATATATCTCTGATTGATTTCATAAAAAAAGAAATGGAAATTGTACTGTGTTAGCTTCCCAAATTGGAATAGAGATTTTTCAGGATAAGCAAAACAAACTCTTCTCAGGATTAAAATGCATGCTATTTCTGAAAGTAGCTTAGTCACATTAAGTCATTTATGAATAACAGATACCAAAGATTTTCCAGAACCCACCCCAAAACTTCATTTTCTGTCCTGTCACTTCCAGCATTACCATTAGCAGCAGAGACAGCTAATTGCCTTACAAAATCCATTCTCCTGTTTTCTTCTGCAGTAATAGGGTTTAGGCAATAGTTACCCAATCCACACTATATTGCCTGACCACCCTTGAAGCTAAGCGTAGCCATGACCTGCTATCACTAATTCAGCGTTAGCAAAAAGTAAAGCATTCACCTTACGCTTCACCCACTTGTGAGGAAAGATTTCTTGCCCTAGGCATCCCCGCCTTTCCAGTCTCCTGTGCCTGAGATTCAGCTTGACCCTGCAGGTGAACACAAAGCCCCAGGATGTGGATGAACCCACAAGATAAAAGACACGTAGGTCCTTGAGTGACTGTGAGGAACTGAGCTGTCTTCACCCGGATGCTGACAATGAAACTCTTGTGTGAAACTTAAATAAACCACGTTCTTCTTTAAACCACCATAATGTAGCCCTGCTGTGTTCTAACAGCTTTGCCTGTGTGTTATCTATTGCCGTAGCCTTCTGAAGAAGCTGTCAAAAACTGAGTCTTACTTAATTAGTCTGATAAAGCAATTTCAAGCCTTCCTAGGAAAGCTATACCAACCACCCATTAGCACTGACTGTGTTTTTTAATAATAAAAGAGATATTTGTGGGCAAAACTTTTTAAAGGAGATTGGAGAATTTAGCCATTTTTATAACGGTTAAATCCTTGTGCTTTAAATAATAAGAGAAATATGTTTAAAGGCCAAACAACTACAAGAAATTGGAGAAGATAGCTTTCGTATCACTATCGATTATTTTTATTTCCTGTTATTCAGTAAATGATATGTGGTGTAAAGGGGGAAATTACTTGTGTAAATTATCAAAGCCAACTGTCTTTCCAAAATCAAAGTGAGCACTGATTCATCCCATCCCTGCGGATGTACAGCTCATGCACTGGAGAACAGATCGTTGGCGTATTCCATTAGGCAGGTTCTCCTAGCACTTTCCACTCTTTCCATCCATCGCCCCCTGGATTAACGGAACAGCAAGCACAGCTTTGTTATAAGATTCACCCCCATCTGAGCATTGGATCTAGCAGTTGCTGTGTGTTCATTCATTTAGCACTAGGGATACAAAGATGGATATGGTTCTGCCACTACCCTCTAGGATCTCACAGCCCAGAGTGGGAGACAGACACCTAAAAAAGATTATTACAAACAAAATGGCAGAGGGGAGCAGGTGCTTCAAGAAAGGCCAAAAGGGTATCTCATCCATTTATGAAGGTCATGGGCTTTGTCTTCTTCCACCCTTGTACCCCAGTTATCTTTCAATATATACTTATCAAACCAGAATTAATTTAGACATAAGATGCATCTACAAGAATTCTGTGGCCTAAAATGAGTTGCTTCTTTAAGTCACATTTTCCTCATCAGTGAAAATGGAAAATTAATCTTTACCTCATAAGATTGTTTTGAGGAGTAAATGAAATAAAATGTATAAAGTACCTGCAGATAGTAAGGACTTAATATATTAAGGTTCCTTTTCCTTCTCTTCCCCTTCCAACAATGACACCCTTCATATATTTCAGTCTTGAAGCTAGAAACGTTCATGTATATTAGATTTATTATCAATTTCCCCCACTTTAACTAATTTCTATACTAAATACTCTGTCATGTATTTTCATGACAGCCAGTCAGTCTCTTGTGGATAATATGTTCTGATGGTTTATTACTTTCTATAAGGAACAGTATTTCCATATAATGGCTTTAAATTTGCTTCCTCAAGTGTCAATGGAGTTACTTTATTTTTTAACACATGGTGATTTATTGCACAATTTCGTTCACATGAGCCAAACTATAATTTCATCAACTGAGTCCAGATACAAGGAAAACAATCTATCTTCAGCAAACAAAGATCAGAAAATCCCAACCCACCAGTCTGAAACTGCAGCATAACTCAGTCACCCACCTCAAGCCACGAGTGGAAGCAGATCCTGAGAGAAATTAGATCTTGTACTAAGCATGGGCGAGGATCAAATATGCACCACCTGCACGTGCAGAACCTCCAGTCACAGAAACCAGTATGAAAACTGGTACAAAAATGGAGTTCCATGAAATCCAAAAATGAACCGTTCTCATAGAAGATCCTCCACTACTAAAAACACATATGCAGGAACCCCACCCCCATACACAAAAACACATACACACATACATAGAAGATAACTTCCTTTAAATAAAGAATTCATAGAAATCATAAAATACAGAAGGTATTCATGTTATTGTAAAATTTAGGTGCCAAAAATACATAAGAGACTTCACCTTCTTGATATGAAAGAGTAGCTTGTGGAAAAGCAACTCTTCTTCCAAAAACAATTAGAAAAATTGAATACAGTACTGAAAAAAAATCTCTTTGAAATCTCAGAAAGCTACCAAGGTATGTAGGACTTGAGAAACCAAGATCTCAGAAAGGTTAGGCCAACTAAGCCACGTTTACCTTGGAAGCATTTGCAAATTCTTTGCACAACATCAGAATCTGGGAAGAGAACTACAGAAGTCAAGCTTCTGACAAAGTCAGAAAAATTAGAACTTGGGTCTCCTAAGGCAGCTAATAATTGAGCACCCAGGTTCCTGAAGAGAAAAGAAATGGAGAGAAGTCTAACATGTAGTGGTATTCCACCCAATGCATATGTTGGATGCTTACACTGCATGGGGCAAAATCTAAGTTAGACATAAAGATGCTGCAAAGAAAGAAGAATTGGGGGCATTCTCAAGTGCTATGGAGGCAAAAATAAGAATTCAAGACCAGAAAGGGCTCTAGGAAGTACCCTCACCTGGACTCAGTTGGGATCTGAAAATGGCTACACCCCAGGGACAGGGACAAATCAAATATATGATATCATTTAAATATGGAATCTAAAAAATGATACAAAGAACTTATTTACAAATGGAAAGAGAGTCACAGTCATAGAAAACAAACCTATGGTTAGCAAAGGGGGAGGGATAAATTAGGAGTTTGGGATTGACAGATACACATTATATATAAAGTAGAGAAACAACAAGGTCCTATTGTACAGCACAGGGAACTATATTCAATATCTTGTAATAACCTATAATGGAAAAGAATCTGAAAAAGAATTATATTTATATTTATATTTATATTTATATTTATATTTATATTTATATTTATATTTATATTTATATTTATATTTATATTTATATTTATATTTATGAATCACTATGTTGTACACCAGAAACTAACACAACATGGTAAACCAACAATACTTCAATTAAAAAAAAAAGGACACTGATGAAAGAAACTGAAGATGACACAGATGGAAACATACCGTGTTCTTGGATTGGAAGAATTAATGTTAAAATAACCATACTACCCAGATTCAATGCTATCCCTATCAAATTATGAATAACATTTTTCACAGAATTGGAACAAAAAAATTGTAAATTTTTATGGAAACACAAAAGACCTCGAATAGCCAAAATAATCTTGAGAAAGAAGAACAGCTGAGAGAATCACACTCCCTGACTTCAGACTATACTACAAAACTACAGTGATCAAAACAGTATGGCACTGGCACAAAAACAGACACATAAATTAATGGAACAAGATAAACAGCCCAGAAATAAACCCATGCACTTATGGCCAATTAACCTATGACAAAGGAAGCAAAAATATACAATGGAGAAAAGACAATCTCTTCAATAATTGGTGCTGGGAATACTGAACAGCCACATGTAAAAGAATGAAAGTAGAACATTCTCTAACACCATAGACAAAAGTAAACTCAAAATGGATTAAATATTGAAATACAAGACAGGCAACCATAAAACTCCTGGAGGAAAACATAGCAGAGCACAATTTAACATAAACTAAAGCAAAGGAAACAAAAACAAAAACAATCAAATGGGACCTAATTAAACTTAATAGCTTTTGTACAGCAAAGGAAATCATTGACAATTAAAAAAAACCCTACTGAATGGGAGAAAATATTTGCAAATGATATAACCAGTAAAGGGCTAACATCCAAAATATATAAACAGCTCATACAACTTAATATCAAAGAAAAATCCAATTAAAAAATGGGCAGAAGTCTTGAATAGACATTTTTCCAGTGAAGACATACAGATGGTCAACAGGCCCATGAAAAGACATTCAGCATTACTGATCATCAGAGAAATGCTAATCAAAACCACAATGAGATAGCGCCTCACACCAGACAGAATGACTATCAATAAAAAGACCACAAATAACAAACGGTGAGGATGTGGAGAAGAGGGATCCTCATACACTATTGATGGGAATGGAAATTGGTGAAGCCACTCTGGGAAATACTATGGTGGTTCCTCAAAAAACTAAAAATAAAACTACTGTATGACCCAGCAATTCCACTTCTGGGCATATAGCCAAAGAAAATGAAAACACTAATTTGAAAAGATATATGCACTCAAATGTTCATAGCAGCATTATTTTTAATAGCCAAAATATAGAAGCAGCTAAGTGTCCATCAACAGATGAATGAATAAAGATAATGTGATGTGTGTGTGTGTGTGTGTGTGTGTGTGTGTGTGTGTGTTTTATGGAATACCATTCAGCCATAAAATTGAGGAAAATTTTGGTATTTCCAACAATGTAGATGGACCAAAGGGTATTAGGCTTAGTGAAATAAGTCAGAGAAAGAGAAATATTGTATAATATTACTCATATGTGGAATCTAAAAAAAATGAAACAAACAAATGAACATACCAAAGAGAAATAGACTCATAGATGTAGAGAACAGACTAGCGGTTACCAGTGGGAAGAGGAACAGGAGAGGGGCATGAAAGGGGTAGTAATTAAGAGGTACGAATTACTATGTATAAAATAAATAAGCTACAAGGATATACTGTACAGCACAGGGAATATATCCAATATTTAATCATAACTTAAATGGAGTGTAATCTGTAAAAATCTTGGACCACTATACTGTACACCTTAAACTAATACAATATTGTAAATCTAGTATACTTCAATTTTTAAAAAAGAGAGAGAGAGAGCCAAGTGGAGGTGAACAGAAGCAACCCAGCTGACAGGCAGCAGCACCAAGGCTCCCAAAGTATGAATGGGGCCCTGGTGGACATTACAGCATCTCCCAGCCCCAGGTGAGCACAGCCACGTGTGTGAGCTCAGCCAGCATTGTGTGCAACAGAGATAAGCTGTCTTTGCTGAGTCTTCCCAGGAGTTCCTGACCCACAGAATTTTAAACAATAAATGATACTGTTTTAAGGCACTAGGTTTTGGGGTGGGTTGTGATGCAGTGATCTAATAAACCATCTCTTTCCCCCACTTCCTTATCTCTGTTACTCACCTGCATTCCAGATCTCGTCTATCTGGGTCTTTTAGGAAGCCAGGAAATGATGTCCAGATAGGAAAGACTCCCTGGAGCCAAAATGGGCCAGCAGGCTTGTCTCCTGCCCACATTTCCGAGGCCTTGTCCCATTGCCACTTTGCTTTGCCTCAGATAAAATACTAGGAATTTTCCCATTTCTGCTTTATTTTGCAGTACCTCTCTCATAATCCCAAGGCCACTACCATAGCCAGTTTGGATCTTCCCTCAAGAGACCCTAAAATCACAGCTTGCATATGGTTATTTTTGAGCACAAGGAAGATATGGCAATATCTGTATGCACGTACTTATTTGTATTTATATTCCCTCAGTCTCAACTAAGTTGAAACTACACTTAATTCTATATAAAGTTGAGTAATACAACCTAAATTTCTATATCTTTATTGAAGTCTTCCAGTGCCAACTAATCATGTTCCGACAAGAAGCCCCTTTTAATTCTCTATAAAAGATGTTTTAATCCAATTTGATGTATTCAGTAGTCACAATATGAATATGAATTGACCTGAAGAGCTTATTCAGTGTTTTTAAGAGACCTAAACTGTTTCCAATGGCAACCAGAGAATCAGCTTGACATCTCAGACTGTAATAACCTTCGAGTTCATCCATATGATGAGCCCAGTGGATAACTGGGGGGTTTATGACATTTTAATCATTGATAATTTGGTTTGTTGCTGATGAGAAGACTTCAATGTGAGGAACTTGGAGAGGGTTCCAAAGAGAGTTGCCAAGGTAATTAAACCAGCCTTGAAAATTTGTTTGAAGAATATGCCAGGCTGCCAAATTGGCCATCAGCCTATCTGACCCTCCTCTCCCCTCCCCTGGCCACCCCCATCTATTCATCAGATGTTCTCAGCCTTAATTGAAATTGACAACACAGTGATGACAAAAATGTGCCACGGCTCATGCAGCACACAGCATTCATAATCCCATACAGGCTGTGACACCAAGTGATGAGACAGAGTGTTTACACCCTGCCGACTTTCTGAAAATGTTTTAGGTAGCTTACAGTAAAAAAAAAAAAAAAAAAAAAACAAGCAATGAGAATTAACACAAGGTAATAGCCAGGCTTGAGTATTTTTAAATGTATACAGGAGAAGGTAACGTAGCAGAAATTAAATCCCAACAAATGCTAAATGAGGAGACCCGGGATGTATGGATATAGATGTAACCTTGACTGTACAGCATGGAGGAGAGATGATAGGAGGGAGAGGAGAAAGCACACTCACAGTGAGCTGTAGTGGGAGATGGAGAAGAGAAAGTGGAGGCGAGTGCTGACGTGCGCTGGGGTCCAGTCTCCATAAGGAGAGCTCTTCTAGGGCTTTCAAGCGTCTCCTGTGATCTTCACAGGAATTGATGAGCAAATGG
Organism: Vicugna pacos; assembly: GCF_048564905.1. Lineage (NCBI taxonomy): Eukaryota > Metazoa > Chordata > Mammalia > Artiodactyla > Camelidae > Vicugna > Vicugna pacos. The sequence continues at coordinate 7,347,090 of NC_132987.1, forward strand.
AGACTTAGAGCTTGAGTCTCACACAAAGTCTCGCAACCAGAAAGTGATAGAACCATATGCCTGACTAATCTAAAGCTGTATGTCTCCAAAGCCAGTACTCCTTCTGCCCCGGAATTCTCAGTCAACAGGAATTTATTTAAGGGCACTAAGCAATAGAATAGTCTTATGCAGAGCAGTTATTTTACCCATGCCAGGGTGGGTCTGTTTTCAGAAGACAAGAATGTTGTAATGGGGAGGCATTTGTATACAGTGGTTAAGAACACAAGATCCAAAATAGGTAAAAAAAAAAAAAATTGAATTTTATCTGCACCACTTCAAGCTTTGGCAAGATCCTGGAGCTTCCATTTCCCCATCAGAAGTGAGAACAGTTATGCCTAGTTAATTGGATGGTGAAAGGATGACATAAAATAACACAATACAGAATGCTCAATATGGAGTTCTGAACAAAGTAGAACTTAATAAATGTAAACTATAATAATTATTTTATCCTCATAGCTATGTATATGATTATTAAGATGGCTATGATTTTTTTTCTGTAAACAACTCTATTGAGGGCTAATTTACATGCCACAAAATTCCCTCATTTTATATGTACAACTCAATAATTTTTATTAAATTACAGAATTATACAACCATTACCACAATCTAATATGGAACATTTCCATCATTTCAAAATGAAATCTCATGCCATTCGTGTCCATCTCTACACCCCCCGCCACCCCGGCAACTACAACTCTTCTTTCTGTCTCTACTCTTATTCTAGACTGGAACAAAGGTCAACTCTAGTAAGAAAAACATTAAAATATTAACTTAATTGAATATTAATACTTCAAAATGCATGACAAAAATTTGACAACAAAGAAGATCAGTGATAAACATAACTGTCAAATCATTTTAAAAATGTTAGATGGTGAAGTATGTGCTTTATTACTAATGCATTAAATAACAAGATTTAGTAGTGGCTCTAATAACAACTGAGATTTTTTAAAGTTTTATTTAATTTATTATTTAGGGGGATAATTAGGTATTTATTTGTTTATATGGTGGTACTGAGGATTGAACCCAGGACCTCATGCATGCTAAGCACATGCTCTACCACTGAGCTGTACCCTCCCCATAACAACTGTAATTTTAAAGTAATGGTGAGTATTAAGGATAATTTGAGTATCTGAAACAAGTATAATATGAAAGAAAGATGATTTCTTCTTTTTTAACTTGTGTAAATGGAGTGTTTTACTGAATGAAAGATTCTTTAAATTCTCTAATGCTTTACAATTTTCAAAAGCTTCACACACATGATTTCATATAATCCCATAATAACGCTTTTCTTTCCCCTACCCCTATATTGTCCCTCCCTTTCCTGTCCCCTCTGGTAACCAGTAGTTTGTTCTCTATAAGATGGCCATGCTTTTACTGAAGTATTTACAGGTAAAATAACATACTTCCTAGAATTTGCCTCAGAATATTTTAGCTTAAAAAGAGGACTGAGGGGAGTTATTATGTGGGAATAGAAGGAACAAGACCAACAATGCTAACGATTGTTGAAATTGGGCAAAGCATGTGCATAAGGTTCATTTTACTCTTCTCTCCACATTTGTGTATATTTGAAATTTTCCTCAACAAAAAAAGTTTTTTAAAATATTCCTGATTGGAATACCGAAAGGACACTTGGTTGAAAAGCGCCAGATCTCAAGACTGAGAAGATAAGACTGAACTTGAGGGAAGCCTGGCCTCTTTTCCAAAGGCTTCGTGGATCTGCTCCAAGCCTAGAATTAACACACTCTGGGACCCAAACTGTGCATCACAAAATGGGAAAGGAGTGACCTTGTCCTTCAGAAGTTTGAAGATAAGAGTTATCAGACGGTCTCCAGAGCTAAAGCTAATTATTTTTCCAACCTCATCACCCTGGTTTAGCTTCTCCCCACTTGCATCCATTGGTATCCAGCATTTTTATCTCTTCTGTTCCTACTCTCCACCCCACCCCCAAAACACACAGCTTCCCTGTCCCTTTGAACTTCCCTCTACCTACGAGGGATTCCAGCTAAGTGTCTGTGGTTGGCCTTCCCCAGATCTCCTTACAGTGCTTCTTTCCCCATAGCCTTGAATGTCCCTATTAGCAATACACTTCTTGAATTAAACTAGCATGTTTTTAAAGGCATATATGCTTTCAAGAAGGAAACCACATTGCTACCTATTTGTATGAATTAATTGATCGTAAATTAAGTAGCATGAGATTCTAGAGTGTACTGACTGTGGAAAGAAAACATTGTTCAGAAAGAGGAGATCATACTGAAGGGCAAATTCACAATTTTGTTCCATAGTGTTTCCCAAAGCATTGTCTCACGTTTGTATCCTGCACTCCTGCTTCTTAACAAACCTACGTGTCCTCTGTCACAGGATAGCCCACTTGCTGTTTTCTAACCTAGATGATGTGACCAGCTTCTCCTGGGTAAGGTGGAAACGGCTAACACAGTCTACATCCCGAGGTGGAAGCCTCCTAGGGGGACGGTCGGTACATGGAGATAAAACACAGACCTTACTCAGAGTCAGAGGACCTATAAGAAAAACTAGAGAACAAGCAGTCCTCTATTTCAGTCATCAGTGCCACAAGATGAGGGGGAGGGTATGGCTCAGTGGTAGAGTGCCTGCTTACCACGCACAAGGTCCTGAGTTCAATCCCCAGTACCGCCATTAAAAATAAATAAACCTTCTTACCCCCTCTAAAAATAAAAATTAAAAAATAATAAACACTTTTTTGGAAAAGAAAGAGAAATTTTTTAAAATAAATAAATAAATGCCACAAGGCGAAATGGTAGAATTTTATTTATGTTATTAAAAATCAGTTGTGCATTTGCTTTCTGAAGTCCGATTGGACTATGAAGGTACAACCCTTCACCAGCTCATTTCACCTCTTCTCTTCGCCATGTCACCCTGTCACATGTAACCACCATGGGAACCCATTTTAGGAAGGTAGAATCCAATACAGCTAGTTTTAGCATTTTCCTACAAGTATGAGTAGTGATAAGACCAGTATTTCTAGGATCTATGTAACAAGCTGCTGCCAGTGGAGTAGCCTCATTGTTTCAATTTCATCCAAATTCTGCAGTTTACTCAGTTAATGTCTCTGGCTCCTTGCATAAATTGATTGGAGATATTTGTCTCCAGTCAAATTATTTTATGAAACTTGAAGTTACCTTCAGTATCAAGTTATCTTTCTTCGAGAAATCGACTGCTAAGTAACAAAATGTTAGCTCAACATCATCTCACTTACAGATTTCAGCCACAAAAGGGTTTTCCACGTTTATTACCAACCCAAGCCACCTGTTTTCTATCCTTTCTGTAGATAGAAGCTATAAAAGGTCAAGTCAAAGCACTTCTATTAAGAAATAATATATTCTAAACAGAAATAGATCCACAGACACAGAAAACAAACTTATGGTTACCAAAGAGGAAATAGGAGGAGGAGGGATAAATTAGGAGTTTGGGATATGCAGATACAAATTACTATATGTAAAATACATAAACAAGGACCTACTGTCTAGCACAGGGAACTACATTCAATTACTTGTAATAATCTATAATGGAAAAGAATCTGAGAAACAATAGTTATGTATATATGTGTAACTGAATCACTTTACTGTACACCAGAAATTATCACAACAATGCAGATTAACTGTACTTCAATTTTTTAAAAAAGAGAAATAATATACTCTTCCCTGAAAATTCTACATAAATTCTTTGGTCTTTCCCTGAAAGGTACAACAGAAGCCCAGAGATAGTTAGACCTGTTCCCTTAGTCTGCAGTTGCCTTCATCATTGCTTGTGATTGAAAGCTTTCCAAAAACCGTCTGGGCCTCTGTGCATCACTCCAGTGACCTCGCATTAACCTGAGTAACTAGACTGCAGCTAAGGCACCTCACACCTGAGTTTTCCCCGCTGCCAGTCTTTCATGCCCCACATTATTACTAAAGCAATTTAAAGAACTGTATTCTGGAAAAAAAAATTCTTTATGTGTTATTTTTGCCCCTTTAGATTTTTCTCTTCAGTTGGATGAATTAGCCCTAGCCCGGCTAATTAACTCTCGTGCAACCCATCTGTGTGTGTGAATACTCCGTTGTTCTGCTTATTGGTCTTTAGTTGCAGTTATCCACTGACCTGTCTATTGTTCCTTCTAGACAGAGAGTTTCCTCATGGCAGGGGTCATCTTTCATACACCTGTCACTAATCATCTCTGACAATGCCTGGTGCGCAGAAAACGCTCAGAAGTTTGTGTTGAGCACACAGCCCATACTACATAGTGCCCAGTGTGTAATACCATGTCTGACACATAAGTATTTCTACATCAGCTTTGCTATTCTTTAATAACTGCAGTCAGTCTAAATATGGACGTAAAGTACATATTTATATCGCTCTGTTGGCTCTTTCCATCTGTCTTCTGTTCTAGGAAATTTCCTTTATTTCTCTGAGTATATCCATCATTCCATTTCTCATTCCAAGAGATTAGCTTTTCTCCTAAAACTCCCATTAACTGAATGTTACACCTCCTAAATCTGTGCTCTCTCTCTCTCCCAACCTCATTTTCATACTTTCCATTGATTTATCTCTTTATCCCTTTGTGCAGTGTTCTAAGAGAAATTTCTTTACCTTGAGTTCTCAGCTGTATCCATTGGTTCACCTATTAAATTTTTCCTAATACTGTATCTCTAATTTACATACAGTGAAATGTGAAAAAAGTGTGTGTGCACATACACAAATATATACATACATAAATGTGATATAATAAATATACATTAAGTACATGTATGTATATATATATTTTTTCAACTTTAATCTTTATTAATATCCCAACCCTTGATTTGAAAATCACTGCTCTGAAAAGTCTCTGGAAAAAACCTCTACTGGCAAATAGCCTCTTCAAAACCCTTACATTTCAGCAGGAGTTACGATCTTAAAAGCCTTTTGGAACCAAGTAGAACCTTTAACTATATAAAATACCTGGAATAAATAGGAAAAAGTAATGAAATAAAATGAACTCAAATAGAAAATATCAGCTCATTCCATGTAGTAAAGGTCAGTATTGTTTTGTGAAATCTGCACTATGTATGAGTGCCGTGTCCTGGCTTTCAATGTAAGAAGTATTTTGATTGAGCATCCCAGTCACAGGATTTTGAAAGGCATGGTGAAAGCATAGTTGTGGGTTCTCCAGTCACTGAGCAAAAAGATCTATGTCTAAAACATCAGGAGGGTGATTTGAGGCTGTCAAGGCTTCTTTACGATAGAATCAAGGGATGTGAAGGTCTCACTCTGTCATAGTGGTAACAAAATTAGGGTGCTCTACCGAGAAGGTAGCATCGCTCCTTCCCCACTATCATCAGCTTCTTGTCTGAGGGCAGACAAGACTGTTAGCCCCAACTGGGCTGGAATCTGAGCCTCTCAAAGTGGCATTTTTAAAAGTATGATATAAAGGCACTGACATCTTCAGATTTTTCCAAGTAGACGAAAAAAGTATTTGCTATCTGTGAGAATTCAGCTTGCCCCATTATCTTTGCACGTGAAATTAATTCAACCAATATTTTTCAGAAGTTTGTTCTTCTTGGATTTTTTATTAGTTTAAACCAGCCCTGCGCCCCAGAGTCCAGTGAGCACGATGCTGAGCCCCACCACATCCCATTAGAGCAGGTTCTCCACGAGAACACACATCCTTCCCGCACCCTTCACAATTCCCATTTGTTCCTCTGCCAACGTGGTAAACAGAAACTTTGATTTCCCTGAAGACCAAACTACATTCTTATGAGCTCTGAATGCAAGGAATACAAGATCCTTTGTTCATTTAGCAGAAATGGAACTCCTCTGCCAAAAGGTGTCATCTTAACCTGGGGTTGATGCACACCCTTGAATAGAAGAAATGTATTTTCACAACATCCAATTGAAGTTGAGCACTTCCTTCAATTAGGAATGTAGGCAACAAACTGCTGTACTGTGTGCAGTACCTCTGACTGTGTTACATGTAGAATCACAGGTATTTTCATATCACATCAGAGGTGTTGCAAACATCTCAAAATATCACTTATGCTCATCATTACTTTGAAATATGCCAGTTATTTGAGCTGACACTAGATCTTTTTATTTAATGTGTTAGTAAATATCATATATATCATAGTATTTTTAAGATTTGATAACTTAATTTCAATGTAATTGATTTACTTTGTAATCTTAGGCATTTTAGTTTATGCATTTAAAGATACTATTCTGAAAAGAAAGCCACAGGGGTCACCAAGTTCCTGAAGTTTGTCATGCCCAGCTCATATTAGCCCTGTATAAGTTTTTTTTTTATTGAAGTGTAGTTGATTTATAGTGTTGTGTTGTTTCTGGTATACGGCAAAGTGATTTCAGTTTTTTATATATATTCTGTTTCATTTTAGGTTATTACAAGCTATTGAATGTAGTTCCCTGTGCTATACAGTAGGACCTTATTGTGTATCTGTTTTGTATATACTAGTTTGTATCTGCTGATCGCAAATTCCTAATTTATCCTTCCCCATCACTTTTCCCTTTGGTAACTGTAAGTTTGTTTTCTATGTCTGTGAGTCTGTTTCTGCTTTGTAAATAAATTCATTTGTGTCATTTTTTTTTAGATTCCACATATAAATGATATCACATATCATCTGTCCTTCTCTGTCTGACTTCCTTCACTTAGCATAATAATCTCTAGGTCCATCCATGTTGCTGCAAATGGCATTATTTCATTCTTTTTTATGGCTGAATAGTATGCCATTTATATATGTAGCACTGCATATGTTTTCATTACACAGATTAAAATAAATGTCAGGAGTTACTGGTGGAAGGTGGGTACAGAGTCATGGACTGGGAAGGCTAGGTGATAGAGGGAAGTAAGTTAAAAAGAAAATGAGAAAAATATAATGTTACTAAATAAAACCCCACTATGTGTGATATGACCCCATTAAGGCATGTTTATATAATTTTAATGCTTATCTATAAAGCAGAATTTTAAATCTCTTAAGTATTGGGAGTCATCCTTTCCTAATGCTATATTGAGAGTTTAAAGATTAAACAATTCCATAGAAAAAGCCAAATAGGAGGCATCTGCAGAAAGACCGACCACAGCAAACTGAACCACTGAGACTACACGCTGCCTTCCTCTGAGTGTAGAACCAGTCCCAAGTTACTGAATTTCAGTAGATTTTCATTAAAAAGTAAGACAGGTGAGAATTTAAGGAAAACATTATCATCTGTGCTGTGAAAATCTTTCAAAAACTTGTAGCTTCTTGGCAGCTCTCTTGAGGACAAAAAAATGAGTGGCAAGCGATGTGTCACAAGATATATTATAAGAAAGCCAAAGCACACCTGTAGAGTCTAGCACCAGGTTACCCATCACCTGCAGATGTCCTGGCGTGCTGACTCTCTCTGAACTTGCCACGTCTGAGGACTGTTCCCTTTCAGTCAGTTAAGTCCAAAGTAATCCTCAGTCTTTCTGGGTTATCCTTCCTGCTAAGAGAGTCATGCCTAAAGGTTAGACTATGGAGAGGGGAGGGTATAGCTCAGTGGTAGGGTACATGCCCAGCACACATGAGGCCCTGGGTTCAGTCCCCAGTACCTCCATCAAAAAAAATAAACAAACACAATTACCTCCCTCCTCCAAAAGAAAAAACAAAAAGTTAGACTACAGGCACCATCCACTAAGCTTCCATTCACCCTCAATCCATTTTTCTTACTGCAGCCAAAATTACTGTTTCTAAACCCAAATGTGATTCTCTCAAACTCTCCGTTCAGAATCCTTTTAGTCTCCCCATTTCCCTTCAGATCTAGACAGAATTCCTTCACGTGGCTACAACACTCTATGGGGTCTCACCCAAGCCTGCTTCTCCCGCCTGACCCACCACCGTGCCCCTCCATCTCCACTCCGCACACCCAGCCCTCCTATTCTCTGTCTTCCCTGTGCCCCCCTGTCCTCAGGGCCCTTTCTGTGTGCTCGTGCCCCTGGCTGGGACTCTCTTCCCTCTTCCTCACCAAGCCTGTACATCTTTCAGATCTCAGCCTCAATCTCAGTTTCTTCAGTACTTCAGACTCTCTGAAATGAGAGTGTGTCCTACAAGTCAGTGGAGTCTCGCAAGCACTCTTGGCCCAGATTAAAGTCAAATTCTTCCAACAAGAATTGCATTTGCCTCTGCCAGTCATCTTAGGAAACTACCAATTTGAAATTACTTAAAATTCTCTGCTTGAGCTTTTTGGATGTATCATTGATGTGAATTCAAATGGAAAACCATTAAGCACTGAAACGTTGACGTTGATGTTGGAACTCTCGGGGAGTTTTATTTTTCTCCTTCAACTCAGTGCCAAGGTTGTGACAAGTGAGTTCCCTTGCTGTCCTTGTCTGTCAGATCACTGATTTCTCATCTGGCCTTTTACTGGGGTAGCCCAGCTTCATTTGGAGTTTCCTTTTAAGATTTCCATCATGGATGCTTTTCTTCCTGGTGGTGCATAGAATAACCATGCATCATTTAAGAACCCCCTCTAAGTTTTGATGGAATCCTGAGGTTTGAATTCCCCAGTTAGAGGCTTTCTTGGTATTCTGTGCAGCTCCAGTCACAGTTTTCTCACTTGTCATCATTGTAATTTCAGCTTTGTGTCCATCGTGAGGTTAAATCTGCTTCCCTTACTAGACCATGAGCTCTGAAGACCAGAACATGAGACCTTATTTTTCTCATCATTGTAATCCTAGAGCCTTGCACAAAGCTTGAGTGAGTAGTAGGTGTTCATTTAATATTAATTAAATGAATGAATGGCGTGATGGAAGGTTGGAATGAATGAGGTGACTCCTTTGCAGCATAACTGATAGACATGCTGTTAAGATCATGGCCCACTTGACCCACTTCCTTTTCTAATCAACCAGACTATGAAGTTTCATATGTAATGCCACGAGACTTAGAAACACACCTCCCAGATCCTTCAGACCTCTGTTTCATCCTTCTTTTACCTCTCAGTCACTTCCTGGCTTTCCCCTTCCCCTAATTCTCCACCCGGCCCTTTGGCTGGAAAGCCTCCTCCACCTGCCGTGAACAACAGACGTGCATCAGTGCTGATCTGCATGGGCCTTAGCTCACCAGCCACATCCTCTGGTTTTCCCTAACATGATGCCACTATTTATTTGGGGTGAGGACATGTAGAGCAGTCATGAGCCCCGAGCTGGACACCCAAGTGATCCTCGGACCCCTCAAAGCCCAGGGTGAGATCCAGGTTTCTTAGTCTCTGGGACCCCTAGTTCCATTACTGCTCAGCAAGCCAGTCCTGCTAGACTTTTCTTAGTTGTGAGCATATTCTTCTCCAGACTCTAAGCTCTTGGTGCCCAGGGACCACATACGAGCATTGTGGTTTAGAGCCCTGGATTTGGAGTTAAACTGCATTTGAATCCTTGCTCTGCCACTGTGTTGTCTCAGGCAAATTCCTTAATCTCCCTGTGTCTGTTTCCATTAGTAAAATAAAGATAATAGCTACTTCATGGTATATAAAGTGTTGGGCAGAGCAGACTCCCAATAATACTGACCGAGGTCATTATCCTATGGCGCTGAGCCCCTGTTTCTTTGTTTTTTTTTTTTTACTTTGTTTCTGCCTTTTCTATTTTGAGTTCCAGTGTCTACTCTGTACCCTAGATTCTAGGACTAGGGGGCCTGTGACAATGCTATGTGCAGCTGGACACTTGAGACACCTGCTGTTTATCTGCCTCCCTGGTGTCCAGGCATCAGCAGCTGTCAAAGACCCCCATCATCTGCTCCACCCTCCTGCCAGCTCCCTCACAGCTCACTAAATCTTCATGCTTAACAGGAGTCTCGCTTGAAGCCCGCCACACTCTTCTCTGATATCCCACCTGTCGGCTGGCAGGGGGATCTGCTCAGAAGCATCACTCTCTCCCTTTTTACTATTTAGTTTCCAGGATTCAGCCCTAGCCAGATGGCCAGTTCTACAACCTTCAGAATCCAAGTTCTGTCACCAAGAAAGTCACTTCTGATTTAAAACACATAAATAAAATACAAACCATGGTCTCTACCAAAGCTGCCTTCAGGCCAAATTTCCAAAGTCAGGAAAGACTGTGATTTCCCCACAGTATTTCAGCCTCCATCCCTCACGGGTCCTCACGCTGCCACGTGGCTTCCCTCCATGGACCACTGTGTTTCCCCCGGAGTTTCGTCCCTGCCTCTCTCACCCCAACCATCAAGACTTAAAGTCAGTATTCTACTCCCTCCGTGCCCACTTGACGATAATAGACAAGGGCATCTGCATCCGCTATTATCAGATCTGATTCTGGTCCAGCCCGTCAACAGATGCTAAAACCACTGGGTAAAAGGTTGGAGCTGGAGAGAATCTCTTAGTCTCAAAGTGTTGTTCCATAGGTCACTTCCTGATTACAGTGCAAAAAAGGTGGCCTTTACAAGGACAGCACCTGGCAGACATCCCCTAACTGGAGTCATCAAATTTACCATCCTCAGTAATGGGACAGACTGTCACATGCCTGTCGATGACACACCCCAAGAGGAACTCATCATGACTTATGAATTAACTTTTGCCAGAAATGTCTAACACAGATATAACCCTAAGGAAACAATCCGATGAATCCAAATTCAGGGACATTAGCCTGGATCATTTGAAAATGTCGAACAAAAAAAAAAAAAAAGAGAGAGAGAGCAATTAAGGAGCATAGCTACTAAATAGAGTGCATGATCCTTGGTTTAACAAACAAAAACAGCCATAATGTTGGGATAGTTGGAGAGACTTGAATGTGAACTGTATATTAAGTAATAATATCGAATTAAATTATCTAAATTACTTTTCTTGAGTGTGATTATTGTATCGCAGTTATGTAGGGATGTTAGTCTAAGTACACAGGGGAGAGGTGTGCTGTGTGAAACTTACTCTCCTATACTCAGGTGCATGTACAGAGATTAAACACACTCAGAGACAGAGGAAGGAGTATGCAGATGTGGCCAAAGGTTAACTGGTGATCTAGATCAAAGGTATGAGATATTTATTACAATGTTTTTTCAACTTTTCTGTCGGTTTTATATTTTTCAATATAAAACGCCAAGGGAAAAAGACCAAAAGACTGACATTTCTTTTTGATATTGAGGAAGAAGGAGATTGAGAAAGGATTTGGAGCAGTAGAAAGTTTATCAAGGAGCATGGTAAATATTCAGGACAGAAAGCACTTTACCTCCCAGGAGTTTCTCAGAGAAAAGTGATGCCAGGTCCCTCGTTTGTACTAAAGGGCCTTTCCTCTCTGCCCCAAGCATGTACTAGATCATCAGGTGTGTAGGTACTTTATGAGCACTTCTCTGTGAGGGCATTGCATGCAGTCAGTCAGTCTGCAAAGGAGGCAGGACAGGCATTACTGTGTTCACCTGACAAGTGAGGAATCAGAATCTGAGAGGCTGGTTGTGTTCAGCTCCACTTACTACAGTGAGTATATGGCAGAAGGAGGTCTTAATTCCCGCCTCCCCTTCCATCCTGGCTCAGTATTTTTTCCCCACAACAGCTGCTGTTCACAATACCATGGCTATTCATACATTTCACAGACTACCATTTATTGCAGGACAACCATATGCTCAGTATTATGGGTCTAGGGAAATAAATAAAGTACTTGTTTAGAAATATTCATAGAGCATTTGTTCATTCCATAAATTCTTATTAGGCTCCTATGGGCCAGATACTGGACTGTGTGCTGGGGATACACACCGGTAAATGAGACCCTCTGGGGAGCACTGTCCAGTGAGAGGGACAGAAGCTTCCTGTACAACGAGGAACATGCCATCAGGGTGGAAATCACAAATGCTCTGCCACAAGAAGGAGCGGCACTTCTACTCTGACCATGATAATCATGCTTTATTGGAATTTCCTCCTTTAATACCCACTTTCCCCATGAGAGCATCTTACCACTGTATCCCCAGCCCTGAGCACAGGTCCATAAACAGAGGAGATGCTGAGTAAATATGTGGGAAATATTTATTAAGTCTTTAAGCCATTTGGAGTCTATCTTTGTGTCTAGACTGAGGGAGTGTACTAGCTTCATTGGTTTACATGCAGCTGTCCAATTTTCCCAGTACAACTTGCTGAAGAGACTGTCTTTTTCCATTGTAAGTTCTTGCCTCCTTTGTTGAAGATTAATTGACTATAGGTCTGTGGATTTATTTCTGGGCTCTCTATTCTGTTCCATTGATCCATATGGCTGTTTTTGTACCAGTACCATGCTGTTTTGATTACTGTAGCTTTGTAGTATTGTCTGAAGTCTGGGAGGGTTATTCCTCCAGCTTCATTCTTTTTCTTCAGTATTGCTTTGGCAATTCTGGATCTCTTGTGATTCCATATAAAGTTTAGGATTGTTTGTTCTAGTTCTGTGAAAAATGTCCTGGGTCATTTGATAGGGATTTCATTAAATCTGTAGATTGCCTTGGGCAGCGTGGCCATTTTAACAATATTGATTCTTCCAATCCAAGAGCATGGGATATCTTTCCACTTCTTTAAGTCATCTTTGATTTCCTTAATCAGTGTCTTGTAGTTCTCCATGTATAAGTCTTTCACCTCCTTGGTCAGATTTATTCCTAAGTATTTTATTGTTTTGGATGCAATTTTAGAGGGATTGTTTCTTTAGTCTTTTCCTGCTATTTCATTGTTAGTGTAGAGAAATACAGTTGATTCCTCTATGTTAATCTTGTATCCTGCTCCCTTGCCAAATTCTTTTATCAGCTCTAGTAGTTTTTGTGTGGAGCTTTTAGGGTTTTCTATATATACTATCATGTCATCCACACATAGTGACAGTTTTGTCTCTTCTCTTCCAATTTGGATCCCTTTTATTTCTTTTTCTTGCCTGACTGCCATAAACCTCCTAGAAGAAAACATAGGCAAAACATTCTCTGACATAAATCTTAGCTATGTTCTCCTAGGGCAGTCTACCCAGGCAATAGAAATAAAAGCAAAAATTAACAAATGGGACCTAATTAAACTTAAAAGCTTTTTCACAGCAAAGGAAACCATAAGCAAAAGAAAACGACAACCTACGGAATGGGAGAAAACATTTGCAAGTGATGTGACTGACAAAGGTTTAATTTCTAGAATATATAAATAGCTCATACAACTTAATAACAAAAAAACAAACAACCCAATCCAAAAATGGGCAGAACCCTAAACAAGCAATTCTCCAATGAAGACATACAAATGACCAATAGGCCTATGAAAAAATGCTCAGTATCGTTAATTATCAGAGAAATGCAAATCAAAACTACAATGAGGTATCACCTCATACCAGTCAGAATGGCCATCATTCAAAAGTCCACAAATGATAAATGCTGGAGAGGGTGTGGAGAAAAGGGAACCCTCTAAACTGCTGGTGGGAATGTAGTTTGGTGCAGCCATTATGGAAAAGAGTATGGAGATTCCTTAAAAGACTAAAAATAGACTTACCACATGATCCAGCAATCCCACTCCTGGGCATATACCCAGCAGGAACCCTAACTCAAAAAGACACCTGCACCCCAATGTTCATAGCAGCACTATTTACAATAGCCAAGACATGGAAACAACCTATATGTCCATTGACAGATGACTGGATAAGGAAGTTGTGGTATATTTATACAATGGAATACTACTCAACCATAAAAAAGAATAAAATAATGCTATTTGCAGCAACATGGATGGACCTGGAGAGAAAGAAAAATACCGTATGATATCACTCATATGTGGAATCTAAAAGAAGAAAAATGAAGACACTAATGAAGTTATCTACAAAGCAGAAACAGACTCACTGACATAGTAAATAAACTTACAGTTACCAGGAGAAAGGGGGTAGGAAGGAATAAATTGAGAGTTCAAGATTTGTAGATACTACTATATATAAGAGAGAATAAACAGGTTTCTTCTGTATAGCACAGGGAACTGTATTCAATATCTTGTAGTAACCTATAATGAAAAAGGGTATGAAAACAAATATCTGTATGTGTATATATGACCGAAACATTATGCTGTACACCAGAAATTGGCACAACATTGTAAATTGACTATACTTCAAGAAAAAAATAGATAAACAACAAAGTCCTACTGTATATAGCACAAGGAACTATATTCAGTATCTCATAATAGCCTATAATAAAAAAGAATACTAAGAGGGAATATATATATATATAATATAGATCTAAATTATTATGCTGTACACCAGAAATTAACACAACATTGTAAATCTACTATACTTCAATAAAAAAGGAAAAAAATAGGAATAATGAAAAAATTTTGATTGTCATTCTAAAGAGTATAATCCGAATGCACAGGGTGTCACAGGGCTTTCTGTACAATACATGTCACATCCTCCTCAGGTGCTCAAACACAATATTGTAAATCAACTATACTTCAGTAAAAAATATTTTTTTAAGGAAAATTCAATTTGAAAACAACAACAACAAAATAGAGCTATGAATTGACCAGATCAGGAGGTTAGAGCTACGGCAAAATCAGAATCCAAACTGGGGCCATGATCTCCATGTTCTTGTTACATAGAGGCTTTCTACTTCCTACAGATTAGAACCTTCCAAAGTTCCCAGTTTGGCTAGAACTTACTGTTCGCTCCTCAAACCTGAATCCTTTGAAAGCTGAGTTCCCTCCTTTGTCAGTTATCACACGTTTATGCATTCTTCCAAAAAGGAAGGGATGAGCCCAGCTCTTTCTTCCTACTTCCCCATTCCAGTATAGAACTAATCATATTCAGATATTGCACCGACTCCTTCAGACATCATAGAATAAGGTAATGCTTATGGTGTAAAAAACATTTGATATATTAATACATTAATGCATTTTCTGAAGTTTAACATTACTTACTAAAATCTAATACCCAAAGCATGGATTGAAAAGGAAGGATGAAGTTAGTTAAGACAAAGGAGTTATTTCCTAGTGTTTCATTTTAGGAAGCAAAGATGACTACCATTTCCTTTTTTTCTTTTTCCCTGTTTTTGGCGGGGGAAGGTAATTAGGTTTGTTTGTTTGTTTGTTTATTTGTTTGTTTAATGGAGAAACTGAGAATTGAACCCAGGACTTCATGCATGCTAAGCATGCACTCTACCACTAAGCTCTATTCTCCCCCCATTTCTTTTCAAATAAAGAAAAACAAATGGGTTTTGTAAGACCGAGTTGATGATCCAGAAATGATCTAGGATAATAATAATAGTTAGTTGCTTGAGGCTTTCCATATAAGGTATATGGTATTATGCCTTTTAACAAATGGGGAGATCATAGCTTGGAATGGTTAATACTTGCCCCCAAGGTCATAAATCTACAAAGTGATGAACATAAGATTTGAATTCAGGTAGTCAGATGCTTCTAGTGAAGGAAAGAATTTCAAAGCAGAAAATGATGACTGGTTTCTCATTGCAATGAAAATATATTCCCTTTAAACCGTGAAATAACTCATCTGTTCATAAATGTAGGTAATTGTGATACACCTTGGGAGGATGTGGCCTTAAAACTTAGCCCCTGTCTCATGTGATATGCTGGAAAACTTAGCTGTCAGTATTGATTAGTCAGAAGTCATTTCCTTCACATTTTATATCTTCTGAAAGAGATAAGCATCGACTGCTAAAGTCAAGTGCCTTATTTACACAGTGATTATGCACATTTACTTGGATTTATACCTTTTTTCCTTTATAGTTTTTTATTGACCAGTACATAGACATTTATTAAATGCTGTTTCGAATGGACAGATGGATGGGTGGGTGGATGGATATCACTGACTGTCTTGGGCAGCTGTTTAAGATCTACTCTGACTGGGTATTGTGATCTTGGCTGTTTCAGTTATCTTTTGCTGCCTAACAAGTTACTCCAAAACTTAGTTGGTTAAAACAATAACAGCTTATTATTTCTCGTGATTCTGTGGGTTGAGGGAGCTCAGCTGAGCCGTTTTTCTCCTCCACGTGTTGTTGGCTGGACCACTCATGTGGCTGTGTTCAGCTAGGAGCTGGGTTGGGCTGCCTCTGTGTTCCTCCATGTGGTTTATCTCTCAGCCGTGGATCTCATCCTCTAGGCGCTCTCCAAATGGACTCTGACTGCAGCAGAGCATCCTGGACATTCATTCAGCATGGCAGCTGGGTGCTGGAAGAGAGAATTCCAAGAGGACCAGCCCCGAAACACAGACTCTTACAGGTAGTCATATGGTCACACCCAGACTCACTGTGGGAGGGGAAATACAGAAGGTAACTCCAGGAGCTATGGCTCACTTAAGCCACTGTGCAGAGTCTGCCTCATTGGCTAACTTGTTTCCCCTTCTGATCTCTTTGAATATGAACTGGTCTAGAAAAGTAGAGTTGTAATGGTTAGGATGCTTTCAGTTAGACTTAACAAAAACCCACCTCAGACAAACTAAAGCAACAAAATAAGCTGACTCATGTAATTGTAAATTCAGGCATAGGTGGATCTAGGTGCTTAAATATTGTACTCCGGACTCTATTCTCCCTCTCTCATCTCTGCTTGATTCCATGCCAGCTTTATTTTCTAAAAGGCAATTACCATGTGATGAAAAAAAGTATCAACCATCCATATTTAAATTGTCTTCATACCTTACAAACTCAAAAGGTGTCAGCTCTCTTATGACTTCAATTTCCCAAAAGAGACTTATTTGCCCACAGTCCCCAGACAGAGGGGAGGTTTCCTGCCACATCAGTCTGTCTGTGGAAAGGATCCCTTTGGTCCCCTTTTCACTAAGACAACAGCTGTTCAAGTCATTATCACTGCATAACAAATCACTAAAAATTTAAGTGGCTTGAAATAACATTTAAAAAATCATTTTATTATCTCATGGTTTCTGTGGGTCAGAAATTCAAGACTGGCTCCACTGTGCAGTTCTGGCTCAAGATCTCTTCAGTGGCTGCACTCATATGGTGACTGGAGCTGGAAGTGGGGCAGGTAGGTGGGGGAAGGCCAGCAGGAGCAGATGGGAGCCAACGAGGCATCTCTCTCAGTATAGTTTCAGGGCTTCTCCATGTGCTCTCTCCACGTGGGACAAGTGGGGCCTCTTCATAGCATGGTGGCCTTGGGGCGGCTGGACTGCTTACATGACAGCACTGGCTCCTAGCACGAGTTTCCCAACAAGCAGGTGGAAGATGCATCACCTCTTCTGCCCTAGACCTGGACATCATGCAGCATCACTTCCGCTGACCAGCTCCATTGGTTACAAGTGAGACATACAGGATTCAAGAGAAGGGGAGTCAGACTCCACCTTTGATGAAGGAGACATGAGTTTCTACAAAACCACGTGGACCGAGAAGTATTCTTATGACCATCTCCGGAAAATACAGTCACCACAGCAGCCCTCACAGGGCCCTGGCTGGATGTAGGAGCCTCCGTTCTAATGTGCCCACTGCGTGGGCCCAGGTCATCATCACATTGTGCTGCAGACAGGTTTCTCTGGTTTCAGATGACCTTTGTTTTAGGTTAAGCAACTGCGGGTCTCCATCTCTTGTTCCGGAGCTATGATTGAGTTTTGTTGCTGTTCCCGTGTCCCCTCCGTCAGGCCCATGTGTTAGTAGCAGGAGGAAATACAGTCGTAGTCTAGTCCACCTGTCCCCAAACTGAATTTCACCTCCGTTCTTTGTCTCTGAAATTTTTGGCAAAAACTTCCACCAAATTTAAATCAGGTTTCTCTCAATCTTTTAACTTGAGAAAATAAAACATTTGAAACTCTTAGATTTTCTTTTTAGTTCTCTTGTCAAAAGTGAATCCAGATATAAGGAGTATGAGTTTTGAGCAAAATAAGCAAAATAGAGTCACACAAAAAATAGGAGAAAGTCTTGAAAGCAAGCAGCAAGAACTGACATATGACCTACAAACAAGCAGCAACAGTCCGAAAGCAGTTATTTCAAAAGTAACAATGTAAACTAAAATACAGTGAATATTGCCAGCATGCTAAGCGACAATAATTATCAATCAATCAAAGTTCCATATCCAACTACAACAGCAGGTAATGAAAACGAAAATGCCATTGAGGATACAACCAAGATGGCGGAGTAGGAAGACCCTGAACTCACCTCCCGCAGACACCCCGAAATTACAGCTCTCAGAAGAACTATCTATGAGAACGACCTGAAGACTAGCAGAAAAGATTCTCCGAAACTAAAGATGTAAAGAAGGAACCACAAAGAGATGGCTAGGAGGGGCAGAGACACGGTATAGTCAGAACCTACCTCCCCCAAAGGGGCGACCCCAAAACAGGAAGACTATTACAATTGTAGAGATCCTCCCCAAGAACCAAGGGGCCAGAGCCTCACATTGGGCTCCCTGGCCAGAGGTCCGGCAGCAGGAAGATAAGCTTCCAGAACATCTGGCTTTGAAAACTAGTAGGATTTATGTTTGGGAACTGGAGGGCTGTAGGAAACAGAGACTGCTCTCAAAGGGCACGTGCAACACGTCTCATGCGCTAAGTCCCAATCCAGAGGCCATCATCGGAAAGGAGCCTGGGTCAGACCCACTTGCTGATCTTGGAGATCCTGCCAGAGAGGCGGGAGGCAACTGGGACCTCCTTGTGGATGAAGACACTGGTCCAGCCATACTGAGGGGCTTATTCTCCCGTGGTGACATCAGCACATTTTGGAATCCTCCATCTCGGCTATTAGTGCCGGGGCATCCTCGCTCACCAGCATTGGCCTCACACCCCCTGGGCCACACAGCCAGCCATGCAGAAACCTGGCCCCACCCACAGCAGGCCCACAGTCACCACAGGGGGCAGGGCCTCAGTGGATGGCAGAAGGGTGGAGCCAGGATTTTCACTGTTGGAGTGGGTGGTTATAGACAAGCAAGGAAAGAGGTCTAGAACAATCTCTGCAGTAATAGATCAGTCAGACATCTATATAACTCATGTTTAGCTCAATGTGGATACAGATATTTACACAGAGAAATATCTGCAGATATGTGTATGTACACAGGTTAATATACACATGTATATTTGCTTGTTCTATGAGCTACGAGGGCATAGAAGCAGAGGTACCCCAGGAGCAGCCAGCACACTTAGTACCCAGAACTTGGTTTCCAGTAGCATTCTCTGCTACAAGGGCTGGTTAGGGCTCCTTGGAGAAATGGCTAATTCCACGACCGGGGCAGAAAATATACAAGATGAGCCTGGAGCATCTTATAGTGACACAAAATTTTTAAAGTGCTAAAAATGAAAGAAAGACTGACTAGAAAAAAATGAGTGACAAATAAAGTAGTATGGGGTTATAAGCCAAAGTATAAAATAAATACTTATGATATAAATAAATTATTAAATAAACATAAAAAGGGGGCGGGGAATAGACAAATCTCCCATACAGAAGAACTGCACTTAATTTATGTTGACCCTTAAAGAGGTGCAACATAACTTGCCACTTCTCAGGCGTGGGCTGCACGTGGTGACTCCCTGCCGTAGAGAGCAGTATGGAAGAGGGGAAAAGAGTAGCTGGACAGTGGAGACAGTTGAAAACACTGCCTGAGCCAGGTGATCGGGGTTAACACCAACAGTGATAAATAATGTGGAAAGTATGTTCCTTAGATGTGTCGTGATGAGGATGACTCTTTACCTCTGTGATCTCCCTCCCCAAAGCACATAACTGCAGGCTAATCGTGGAAAAAAATCAGACAAATCTCAATTAAAGGACATTTTGCAAAATAACCCTAACAGCACTCCTCAGACTGTCAAGGTCGTCAGAAACAAGTCATGGTTGAGAAGCTTTCACAGCCAAGAGGAGCCCAAGGAGACACGGCAGCTAAATGTCCTTTGTTGTCTTGGACGGGATCCTGGAGCAGAAAATAGACATCAGGTAAAAACTAAAGAGATCTGAATAAAGGACGGACTTCCATTAATAATAATGCATCGGTATTGGTTCATTCATTGTAACCAACCTTAGTTAATTATTAAGTCAGTAAGAAGGGAAACTGAGCATGGGGGGGGGGGACTGTCTTCACAATTTTTCTGTCAACCTAGAAGAGTTCTAAAGTTAAAATTTTATTTTTAAAAGAAAGTGAGTGCTACCAAAAAGGGAACACGAACACTCATGGGCAGAGAGCAGGAGTGTAAATTCCAACCAGGAGGGCGCATCACAGAGAGCTGGTCTACATAAAGCAAAGTCACAGAACTGCCAGAAAGCTTTTCAAGCTTTGTCACTCCAAGTGTGACCCCTAACCAGCAACGCTGTATCACCTGGAAAAGTCAGAAATTCAGGACCTTGGGCCCTACCCCAACCTACCAAGTAAAAATCTGCATTGTAACAAATTCTATGGGGGATTAATATGCATAATAACATTTAGAAGGTGCCAGCTTAGTGGCTGTCAGATGAGATTGGCTATTCATCCTCTGTCCTCCCCCAGCCCCACCTCTCCCCAGCAAAAAAAAAAAAAAACCTATAAATCTCAAGAATTCTGTTTTTCTGATAGACATTATTTACTACAAAAGTTGATGAACTTACCAAGGATTCTAATTGTGAAAATATTTCTAACAGGACAAATTACAGGCTGGATCTCTGGATAAAGACAACACTTTCAGTCTTATATAAATTCTGTACTAGTTATTACCCCTCAAACAACTTTGAGAGCTGGCGGGGGAGGGGGGTTCCTTTTTAAAAGGATAAGTGTTTACCAATCGGTTTGAGGTACTGATATAGGTAAGCTCACTCTGGAAAAGAAAAAGGCTTTCCCTCTGCCGGGATGAAGGTGTGTTCACCTGTCTACCGAGTGGAAAATCAGGCAGAGTAATTACAGGTGGAACAAGGACTATAAGCTCCCGATTACTCTCAGGAAACATTTCTGAGTCTAAATGCACTTTTTAATTAGCTCTTCCAATAGCATCATGCTAATCGGCTAATTTGGAGATGATATGAGACCCCGTGTGCTTTAAAGAAAATCTGTTTGTTGATATATTTATTTGCACCTGAGACTGTCTTATTGCTGGCAGGATGGATATTATTAAAACAGAATCACCTGCTTATTTTAACCAGATTTTTTTTTTTAATGAACAGACATGAATTGGATTATCCCTCGGGTTTCAGGAGGAAGTATTAGCATTTTGAGTGATGGGAAATTGCCACTTAGCCAGGAAATAAATGAGCTTTAAATAGATCCCATTATTTTTTACAAGGTTATTATTGTAAATGTTTCATAATAGAAGAAATGCCCTTCAAGTCTATCCTCATTGTTGGTTTATGATTGGGGTGTTAACCTCTTAACTAGCCCAGCTCTTCACATCAAACCACAGTGAGTTTTCGTAAGTGGTTATTACATAAAATAAAATTACCTTTTATTGGTCCACATAATATTTCCAACAAGTTTCTCCATTTGTTAGCAATGTTGTGAAGAAAATGTATTGAGGTTATTCATCTGCGCTAGGAAACAGAGGCTTTTTAAAGCTTTTATGAGTTTAACATATTTTACTATTCATCAGACCATCCTGAACTCTATCAAAACATGACTTAGGTGAGAACACAGTGTTATATTGGTATATTTATTTATATCTCACCTGAATATTTCACACTGCTTTACCCGTTTCACTAAGAGACGACACTTTATAACCCAAACCAACTCTAGCTTACTATTTGAAATGTTCCTTTCCAGTCTAATTACTGCCACTAAATAATAAAAAACCTGGGTCACCAGGGATTTCGGTAAGTGTAGTGGTAAACAGTCTCCTCCCTCCAGCTCCACATTCTCCTTTTTTCCGGAAAGCGTTACTGAGCCGCTGCCCTATTCTGCGCTGCAGGTTGAGCCGCGTCGCTAACTTTAGAAATGCTAGGGTGCCCCCTACCGGTGCAAATGGGGAAGCACGCTTCTCCGCCGTTCTATTCAGAGAATAATAAGATTCTTCCAAAAAGAACACTCAAGTTCAGGTAAATGATGGTTAGTCACGTGGATGGATGGATGGAAGCATAAGGACGGATAATAACCCTACCTAAGGATAAAT
The DNA here is from genome assembly GCF_048564905.1 of Vicugna pacos. Lineage (NCBI taxonomy): Eukaryota > Metazoa > Chordata > Mammalia > Artiodactyla > Camelidae > Vicugna > Vicugna pacos. The sequence continues at coordinate 7,369,054 of NC_132987.1, forward strand.
TTAAAATTTAGGAGCGGAGCTACTTTAATGTTCAACCTGGTCTAGAGAGCCATTGGTGAAGAGGGGGAAGGAGGTTGAATATTACATGACCAAAAGTACCTGTGTATGTGCACTTTTCTAAAATGACAGTTTGCAACTCTCATCATGATTTCAAAGGGACGTGTAGCCAAGGTCACTCTCTGCGCCTTTCCCTGTCACCTTTTTTTGGTAATGTCAGCATCCCTATAGGTGATCCTTCTGCTTAACCCCCAACTTCTCACTTTTTGAACTCCTCTCCTTCCGCGATCTTGTTCTCCACCTACTTCAGTCACTCGGGCCCATTGTCACGTCCTAACCATTATCACCAACAACTCTACCACATCCAGACTCACGGGCAAGCATTCCACTCTCCGATCACCAACTCATATTTTCCTAGCTTATTTCTTTGTGTTACGTCTTCACAATTCTTTGACCCACTGGAATGGTTCAGTCCATCCACTCTGCCATTTTTCACTACCATTTCATTTCTGAACTCTCTCTTTACCCACCTTAGTTTCCACAGTATGTCACCAGAATCACTTTCTTGCACGCACTCAGCTCTTTTATCCCTTCCCCCTACTATCTTACTCACCAGGTGAAATTCCAACCCAAGCTAAATCCAGACCTCCACTATTCCGGATCTGAAGTTCAGGGGTTGCATATGGAGAAACTAAAGATAAACACAAAACCGAGTAATCAATCTTGCCTTACATTTATAATTTCCAAATTCAAGAATTTTAAATATTATTGACAAATTGGACTTCATCAAAATTCAGAACTTCTTTCTTAAATTTAAAAACATCTACAAAACACAAAGCTGATAAAAGACTTGTATCCAGAATACATAAAGAACTCTCGAAACTCAAAAATAATAAAACAAATGTCAATTTAAAAAAGGGGGGCAACATATTAGAACAGACACTTCGCCAAAGACGGTACAGGCATGGCCAGTGAGCCCATGAAGGGTGCTCAACATCACTAGTCACCACAGAAATGCACATTCAAACCACAGTGTGCCATTCCTGAGCACCTGTTAGGATGACTGAAATTAAAAAAGGAAAACCGACAATACCAGGGTGCACGAGAATGCTTGGAAATTGCTGGAGATAACACAAAATGATTCAGCCGTTTTGGAAAACAGATTTGCAGTTTCTCAGAAAATTAAACATGGACTCACCATGTAGCCCAGCAGTCTTACCCATAGGTACTTCTCAAGAGAAATGAAAACTTACCTTTACACAAAATCTATACCTAAGTATTCGTAGCAGCTTTATTCAGAATTGCCAAAAACTGAGAACAACTTACCCAGTGAATGGATCAACAGGTTGTAGTCCAGCCACCAAGTGGAAGACTGCTCAGCGATAAAAAGGGGGTACCACTGACCTACTGCAATAACATGGCTGGATCTCAAAAGCATTGTACGAAGTGAAGGAAGCCAGTCTCAAAAGGCTAGCTACATATTCCGTGATTCCATGTATATGACATTTTGAAAAAGGCAAAACTATGGGGACAGAGAACAGATCAGCTGTTGTAGGGGCTGGAATGTGAAGGGGGAATGAGAGAATTTTGAGATGTGGTAGACCAGTTCTATACTTTGTTTATGCTGGTGTTTGCACAGGCTGAATGCATTTGTTGACACTCATAGACACACACACTTCAAAAGAGTGGATTTTAACAGACGTAAATCCTATCTCAATAAACATATTTAAGAAGTGATACAATTGATCACAACCTAGAAAACAAAAAATAATATAGAAATAAATCTAATAGAAGATGTACAATATCTCAACAAGGAAACTAAACAGCATTTACTGAGATGAGGAAAGGCTAAATAAATGCATGGATGTACCATATTTATTGTGTGGAAGTCAAAACATTATCAGAATGTCAGTTCCCCAATTGTTCTTTAGAGTCACTACAATCACAATAAGAATCCCAGCAGATTGTGTGTGTATGTTTTAAAAAAAATAGAGGGGGAGAGTACAGCTCAGTGGTAGAGCGCATACTTAGCATGCATGAGGTGCTGGGTTTAATCCCCAGTACCTCCATTTGAAAAAAAAGTAGAATGAGGAGCTCTGCTCAAAGAGAGAAAAGTGCTAGGCAGGCCATGATGGGTATTCTGAATGACCTGAGCTATAAGCCAGTGGGGATTGTCAAATCTGCCAAAGTCAACAATGGACACCTAGTTAAGAAAAGTAAGAATCATGGAGCCGAGGGCAAAGTCAAGAGGTCAACGTGATGATTATACTAATTGATGAAGAACAAGGGGGTACTTACAAGTGGGTGGGATGAGCTATGACCTATTCTAGGCCTTCTGATATTTTCTGAGCTAAAACGGTGCAAGGTACTCACCTGCCTACTATCTCCATAACCATCGAAACCACCTTACAAGCTGAGGAGGAGGCCCTTGTTGCTTCTTTGTCAGTAAGAACACAGCACAGCTTCGTAAGGTTAGGTGTCTTTCCCAAAGTCACAGATGCAGTGAATGACAGATTTATTTTTCATGTCTAATGCTCCCAATTTGCTCCTCAGAAGGGATCTGATTGATGAACCAAAATTGCTAAGCCTTGTAACTCTCCGCAGTCAGACTTAGTAAAGCACAAGGTCCTGCAGACTGTGTCATCCTAGGGACTGTGGTTCCTGCAGGTGGGAATCAAGAAGCCAGCACCCCACATCTGATGCAATACAGCTTAGGAAAAGGGTGTCATTGTAGCAAAAAGCAGCTGTTTGACTCCAGGGGTCTGTGTGGGGCCACACAGCTGGGTTCACAGGAGGGCCGCTCGCTCCCTGCTGAGCCCTGCGTGATTCACAGGCTAAAGGCTGCTTCTTCAGTCACAGGACCATGTACGCAAATGGCATCAAGCAAACAGCAGAGATGCTGGCCTTAACTGCAGATACACTAGACAGTTTCCAATTGCTCATATGTGGGGGGGGGGGGACTTTATTATAAAGCCACAAGGAGGCCTTGGTGACACCACAAGCTGGGGAGGTGTCTCAGCCAGGCTTCTGTAACCAGCAGAGGTGGCTTCAGGGTGCAACCTGCTGCTCCTTGACTGCCTTTCAGTTAGAACATGAGTCTGCTTGTTAGTGGCAGTGACCTCAGCTTATGGCAGATTGCCAAGACCCAGTAAGCAGCCACTAAGGCAAGGATTCAGTCCTGGAAAAGGGTCTTTCCATGTACATTTTTAGGCATTAGGAGATGAAACTTTTAAATGGTAAGTCATTCAGATGCCTTTTTGCCACAGAGCTTGGGAAGAGATTTTAAACAGGGCTCACACAGATAGGCGTCACCAGGTCCCTGGTCCCAAAGCCACCCTCCATCAGCCTCACCTGGACTCGTGTGGTTCAAGGGTCACCCCCACTGTATACCCCGTGACTCTAGACTGTTTAATTCATTGAAGGAAAAAGCCTTCACAGGAGGTAGGTTTCTGAACCGTAAGCAATTCCAATGCACAAAGCAATGGAAGCAGCTCGTGGGAACAGCACTGAACAGGCCCCCTCACAAAGGCTATGGTGTAGCAGCGCCCACACACAGCTCAGGCCCCCAAGGCTTGGACGGCATCCGCAGTCATGAAGCTTAAAGGCAGAAAAGTTGTTTCAGATTAATGGAAACTAAAGAGACATGACAACTAAATGCAGCCTGTGTTTGTAAGTTGGATCCTACCTAGGTCAAGAAGAGTATTTTTCAATATAAAGGATTATTGGAGAGATTTGCATAAAGTCTGTAGATCGGATAATAATGCTACAGTAATGACAGTTTCTTGGTATTGAAAATTGCACTGTGATTGGGTAACAGAATGTCCATGTTTTCAGGAAACATAAACCATAGTATTTAGAAATAAAGTCATGTACACATATGTGAGTGGGTGAGTAGGTGGATGGAAGGATAAATGAATGGATAGATATGTTAACATTTAAAACAAAAAAATGCAGAGGGGAAGAGTATAGCTCAGTGGTAGAGCGTCTGCTTAGCATGCACAGGGTCCTGGGTTCAATCCCCAGTACCCCATTAAATATGTATATGTGTGTGTATGTGTGTATATAAAATTACTTTCCCCTCCCCCCCAAAAAGGTAAGCAATTTATCCAGCAAAATCATGTTTATTTGGCAATAGGAGAGGAATTGCAATTCTGGACATGCAAACTATCGCAAACCTTAGGCAAGTCTAGAGAATACAAGAGAAGAACGTTCATCTATAGAGGAAAAGGAGAAAGTTGGGAGGGACTGTTTTGAGCAAAATGTCATTGGAGGAGAGTGAGAATTCGTGGTTGTGGCAACTTCTCATTGGCTGGGTTGTTGCTGGGCAAGGAGAAAACCTCCCTTCTTCCTGCTGGGGCACGCGAGGCAAGCTGCAAAGAGCGGGATGTTCATGAGCATTCCCCCTTCAGAGCTTCCTGAGTCCATTTTGAAGGAGGATGTTCATGAGCGTTCCCCCTTCAGAGCTTCCTGAGTCCATTTTGAAGGAGGTTTTCCTTTATTCATTGTTACAGATAGATGGATGGACGGATGGATGGAGTTAAAGAAGACAGAGCTGGACATTTGTTAAAACAACAAAAGACAGATGCAATAGGGGGAACAAGACCTCAGTATAGAACTGGGCTCATTTTTTAGTACAACAAGGGAAAAGGGGATTGGTAGCCAAGGGAGGTCGCTGGATGGAAAATTATTAAGCAGAGACATCAAGGTAGGAGGAATGCTCCTAAGCTTATGTAACAGTAGTTCTTGCTAAAAGCTGGTCAACATTTAATACATCCAAGATGAGGGATGAGGAATTTGATTGGCTATGGAGGGTAATGAGGTGTCATCAGTGGGAGGAGTCTCTGCAGAATGACACAGCGAGATTCTTGCTCTAACTGGGCAGTGCAAGCCCAGGAAGGACAGACAGAAGCCCAAGGTCAGGGGCCGACTGAGAAGAGGGTTCTGAAGAGCCTAACCAAAGTTTGGTCAAGGAGCCTGTCCTTGTCAACAGATGGATGAATAGATAGATGATGTGGATGGATGGAGGGATGGATGGGATGGATGGATGGATGGATGGATAGATAGATGGATAGATAAATAGAGGTATAGATGTAGATGTGCTTGTAAATGTTTAACAACTGGCTCTTTGGGGAGGGGGGATCCTTAATCTGTAGCATTTGTTGGTTTCCTTAGTGTACATACTCCCACTATAACTGGTTTCAAAGCATCCATCTATTGATTGATGGTTTCAAACCACCAGTGTGGGGTCACGGATGCAGTGCTGGGAAGAAAGGCCCACAGTTGACCTGAGTGGACAGCAAGAGTAGCCTCCAACCTACCCCTGCATAATTCTTTGTGCTAATTGTGCAAATCTTCTGTAAGTCTGGAATCATTGCATAATAAAAAGTTAAAATTTTTAATATAAATTACCTATAAGATAAATAGATTATAAATTTTTTCTAGGGTTTGAGTAAAGCAATTTTTTAAACCTTAGTAATTTTTTTCTTTTAAGTAATAGTAGACTACGGCATAACCCAATATCTGAGTTAAAGAGTAATTTTTTATAGTAATAGGCAAACAAACAAACAAAAGGTCAAGGTCTATCACAGAGAAATACTGGTAAGATAAATGTTATTGATCATTCAGTTAATCATGTGATATTACTGAGAAAGCTTTGGTCATGGATTCAACCCACACTGGTCCTCTTCATTACACAGAACACATGGGGTTGGGGTCACCCCCCCAACTGTCCCCATCTCATCCTGGCCCGGGCATCACATTTGTTTGTCAAAGAGCCAGGGCTAGAGAGAAGGAATGATTCAGCACAGTTTGCTACTAATAACTCTCGAAAGCTCCATCTAACGGTGTGGGCAGCTGTGTCCTCTTCAGACACTACAAGGAAATACGCTTTTCTGGCCATAGAAGGATGTTAAAAGCTACCAGCAGTTACGTCGTTGTTGGAACTCCAGTTTCTGCTCTCTAAACTCCGCTCCTTGTGATTAAATCCGTTTTCCTCAGAGGATGATAGACTAAAAAGCCCTTCAAATGTACGCTGTGTCATAGTGACACCTAAAGAGAAACATGACAAAGTGCTGAAGGCAAAATTTTGTGAACCTGATATCACAAGCCATACTTCAAATTTCAGGCAGCGAACTAAAATAAAATGCGTGGAATTCTTAAGCACACGGAACATGACAAACTTCTAGTAGCATTCTGAACTGTGCCTTTGGTGAGGTTAAAGGTTAACTCCAAGCGCCAAGTTGTCAACTTCTTTGGTGTTTTATAGGAAACAATAAAATAAATTTTAAAATCCAAAATCTGTAATTTATTAGCAAACCATCCAGGCATATGAGCCCTCCCATGGTGATTGCTGAATTATAACATAATATCGAAAACCAGAATGAACTGAACATTTTAGATGAACACGGATTTGTTTTGTGTAAATGCAGGAACTCCAAAAAGTTCACGTGGCTGTTTTGCACTTGGTCCGGTCTGCATGCAGTAGCTCATCCAGAGCATTTCTGATGTTCTCAACACAAACTTCTCCTCTGTGATGTTTTTTTGATGCAAGATTCCATACATTTTCAAATTCGTCATCAGAAAGCTTGACCCCAATGTTACAAAGTATCTCGGCAATCTAGAGAAAAAAAACTTTGAAAGTCAGACTAATATTTATGGGTTTTTAAGTTTGTATTTTTGACTATCTTTATAATATCTAAGAATATGAACATTTATCCCCCCCAAAAAAGGTGTGTGTGTGTGTGTGTGCACTTACTACATATGGTAAGCAGATATCAAAATTCCAGTACTTTCAGTTTAGGAATCATTTTGTTAATATGAATGAATATGACGGTGTTCATCTATACTAGCCTATGTATAAAATTACTTTCAACTCTAAGTATTTCTGGTTATTTTAAAGGGAAGCAGCCAAATTCAAGGAGAAAGAGTAGAAGAGTTACAGATGGAGGACTTGCTGGATTTGGGTTCCAACCCAGTCACCTCTCAAGTGCATTCTCTAAACCCCCTGCATGTCGTCTCTGCTTCTTCAAAATAAGAACATTTGTGAAATGTCTGTAGCTGGCCTGTTGCAAACTTTAACTATAGTTGTGGGTGTGCAAATGTCAGAGAGAGAGTGCATGCGTGAGCAAGGAAGCAGACGGAAATCTGAGCAGACTGAACTTGGCTTATTAATAATCTCCCCACAGTGGTAATTATTAAAAGGGTCAAGGGGGGGCATATTTTTATGTCCCAGGGAAAATTTAAGAAAGGAAAGATAAAACCAAGTAGTGGGAAGAAATATGAGCATGAGTAGAGGGAATAAAAGATTTGAAAAAAAAATTTAAAGAGGAAAAACATTAACTATGAACCACATAGGAAGAAAGAAAAGAAGGAAATAGAAAAGTTAGACAGTGATAAGAAAGCCAGAAAGTTAGATAGTTGCAGAATACATCTATAAAACAGAATCGCAACAGTTAAAAGATGCCCGGGATAGGATATGCCTTGTGGGAAATTAACAGTATAATCAGATACACCTGAGATGCTGAAGTGCCGTCCTTGGGCGTAGTCGCTAGTTTCCTGCACACAGTGGCAGGTAAAGAACGGCCCTGCAGTGTGAACCCACCACGTGGTCCGAGTCGGTCTCAGGCATCCCAGACCGTCTCCCCTGCCTCCCCTCCCACACCTCGGGGGGCATTCTACCCTAATTCAGCATTCCGGCCTTGGGTATCGATTAGCTAACACTTTTTCAGAAACCCATCTCTTCTCAAAATAATGTTAATACTCCAGCCAGGCCTCTGGGGTCTCACTTTCTCCATAGAACTGTGAGAAAAAGGATGCCTTCCTAGTTAAAAGAATTTTAGGCATCAGGAAACAAGCAGGAAATTTTTGTTTCTTTTGGCAGCCGTGAAGCCCTGCTTCATAGGCCCTTTAGAGTGATTGAAGGAAGAGAAAATGCAGTCTGCAAAGGGCTCTGCTCTGCTCTGGTCCTGGGTTCTTGCTTTGGGGGCAGCCAGCAGGCGTAGTCCTCTCTCCCCGAGTTCAGTGGGAATAATCTTTCAGGGGGTGAATCTGTGACTAAGTCTGCAAGTTTTCAAGGCATCAACCCTTCATCTGAAGTCCCAGAAAACATCATGTATCTATTCATATAATTTCTAGCTTTGGATTTGAAAGTTCAAAGAAGCCATTGCTCCCTCCATCACACCCTGCTCTCCACATGGCAGATCTAGACAGACTGGTCTGACCATACCCTGCTGTTACTCTGCAGCCCTCAGGACCCCAGTGGCCATCCTGACCTACCATGCCGCTCCTGCTTTATAACCAACCTAGTTAGACAATCACCTGGGATATGAGGACCACGTTTCTGAGTGAACAGACAAGATGTGCAGGCTAACATGCGATGTGGCAACAGGACGGAAGGTTTTCAGTCAGTGCTTGTTGCAGAGAGTCTGAGACGTATGCTAGCAGCACACGAGGAGGATGACAGAGTGGCCCTTCTCATGCCTCCTCTCTGGTTTTGGAGACTCACGACCATAAGGATACTTACACAAGGTTGGGGTTGGTCCTCTTTGCTTGTTCTCAACCAAGCATAGTGCTGAATGCCTTAGGAAAACACTTTTCCTCTTATACATAGGTCATAGTGAGTGTATGACACGAGTGTGATGCTTCTTACCAGAGTAAATTCTGCTTCAAGAATTATACCAAGGGAAGAGGGTGCAGCTCAGTGGTAGAGCCCATGCTTAGGATGCACGAGGTCCTGGTTCAATCCCCAGTACCTCCATTAAAAATAAATAAACAAACCTTGTTTAAAAAAAAAAGAATTGTACCAAATATGACAGCTAAATTGAACATTATCTTCATTATGGGGATCCTAATGACATCTGTGATACAAAGCTCAAGTTTTTTGAAGTTTAAAATTAAATCATTGTTGACAAACATTTCCAACTTTGTTTGGGTAAAGTTGGCCTTTCTTTCAACTCTTTTGAAATAACAATGCTGTACCTCTTTCTTTGATCTGGTCTTGAAGAAGTCTCTTTCAAACACTCCCTTCTGGCTGAAGATAGTAGGGTGTAGTAATGAATAGGCATTTCCATCTTCGCCATAATTAGTTCTGTCACTGATGCGGCGAATTCGGGGGGCAGGGATATCGGACCGAATGGTTGGGATGCCGTAGATGGGATGACCTGGGACACCGACGGGGAGGAAAACAGACATTCTAGATAAAACAGTTACCAGCCACAGGTGGCTATTGAGCACATGAGTTAGGGCTAGTGCCAATTCAGGTGTGCTGTGAGCATAAAATACACAATTTCAAAGATTCAGTACCCAAAAGAGAATGTGAAATATTTAATTAATCATTTTATATGGAGTACTTGTTGAAATGATAACATTTTGGAGATATATATATATATTTATTACATATATACTATTAGAATTAATCTCACCTATTTCTTTTTCTTAATGTGGCTACTAAAATTCTAAAACTACATGTGACACCAATTATATTTCTATTGGACAGCACTATTCCAAAGAGAATAGCAAGACCTCATTGCACAGAATGTACAGCGTGTCTATAAAATCCAGTTAAGAAAAATCTGTAAATCCTTAATCATGTCCTTAGTCCAAGAAAATGATCTTGACCAACATAAAAGAGTCTTTCTAAATAACAATATTCGTCATGCTTGATATTGAGATGTGGGGTGTTATGAGTTGAATTGTATCCTTCCCAGACTCATAGGTTGAAGTCCTAACTCCTAGTAGCTCAGAATGTGATCTTATTTGCAGACAGGGTCATTGCAGATGTAATTAAGTTAAGAAGAGGCCTTACTGGAGTAGGGTGGACCTTTAATCCAGTGTGACTGGAGTCCTTATCAAAGAGGGACATGGGGACGCAGACACTCGCACAGGAGAACACCATGTGAAGGTGAAGGCAGAGATCCGGGCACAGAAGTCGAGTAGTGCCAGAGCCTGCCAGGCAACCCCCAGAAGCCAGGAGAGGGCCAGGGACAGATGCCCCCTCACAGCCCTCATTAGGAAGCCACCCTGCCACTCCTTGAGCTTGGACTTCTAGCCACCTTGAGATGATCAGTTTCTGTTGATTAGCCATCCAGTGTGTGGTACTTGTTATGACACCCCTAGCAGACAGGGAACAGACAGGGAGTGAGGGTGTAAGGGATCGTCTCTCAAGAGCTCTTCAAGTATTGGAAGGCAGATCTGTTTGGAGCTAAGAATCACTTGGTTTAAAAGTCTCCTAACCCTTGATGAGGTCTGAATTATGACAGTGTAATTCAGTGTTCTGAGCTCTGAGCTATGCTGGTTTCAGTTTCATTAACACAGAGAGAATCATTTCACTTGGGTCACCATTAACAATTGTTCAATTTAGCCCCCATTTCTTGAGACCTGACCCCCCTGGGTGCTTAGAATACAGAGTTGAATGAAAGGCCGTGGGCTTGGAGAAACTTGGAGTCTAAGAGAGGCTGGGGACAATGCAAGGACAGACAGAGGGACACTCTGTTCTGTGTTTGCTGATCCTTTTTAAAACTCAGCAAATAATGGGACATACTCACAAGTAGAAGGAACAGCTCCTACCACCGCGCTGATCTCCGAAGAGGTTGTCTTGTAGTGATTAGAAACTTTATCGCTTGGCCTCAGAAGTGTCCGGACAGTCTTTTCTGAGCTCCCTGGTTCTCTGAAGACAATATCTTCAGGTTTTATCAGGAGAGCTGGTTCAGATTCTTCTGCATTAGCCTCAGCAGGGTTTGCACAATCTGACTTTCTACCTTTAAGCAGAGGGAAAGGGGAAAATATATATATAGGAAGAAGTTACTACCTGATGCTCGCTGCCCTGTAACAAGACGAGTTTTCCCAACTAGTCTCTCCTTGCTGGTGGAAACGGAGGCTGGACTGGTATGAACCCTCCGCTGACACCAGCACCCACTGTGGAAACCCAAGTTCAGGACAACGGACAATGTCGTACACCAGGAAATCTGAACAAGGTCTGATGTTTCTGTTCACCACTTGGTTCACTTCAGTCTGGAATAAAGCTTCTGAATCTGAAAGACCAAATGAAAACAGAGAATCTATTTTTTTTTTATTTCCTCCTTTTTAAAATTAAAGCTTATTTTCACGTTTCACTTGAACTACAGGATTACCAGAGTTGTTCCAGGACTGTGCCCTGGGGAGGGATAAGAGAAGGTATCTCTGGAGTTGTAAATTCCACACATACCCAATCCTGGTGCGGGGAGCCCCGTGGATTGCAACATTTGGAGAGGCGGTGAGAACTCGCTGTGAGCGCAGGAATCCATCGTGTAAATGACGCCCTTCAAATCAGTGTATAAAAGGAAACCCTGAGGTGGAACTACGATTGTAAGATTCTGTCCACTTTTGCAGATTTGTTTTGCTGAGTCAGTTCTCAAGTTTAGGAGGGAATAAATTCCTGGCATCTTTTTCACAGAGCTGGTAGGCACACAGCTAGCACTAGAGGGCGCTGTGGTCTTTCCAGCTCTAGAGGAACTCAAGGTGCCGAGGAAGGCCAAGCTCTGGTCGCAAAGGCAAATGGTGCCCCAGTGTCAGACTAGGGTGGTCAACCAGCAAAGACATGCCGTCTGATGTCAGCAAGCCTCCCTCAGCTCCCGCCAGTCGTCGTGGTGACAATGCTCAGGCCCGGCGTTCCGGATCCTCTGATCCCCTCCCTGCACCCCGCCCGCCCCCAAAAAGGGCAGAACTCTGGGCAAAGTATGAAAGACAGTTTCTCAGAAAACTGTTCGAAAGCCGTTGTCTTAAAGGACTCACCCCCTTTGCTCCAGATGTCAACAACAGTAAGATGGAATTCCATATAAGAAAATTCCTGGCCGAACGCCCCTGCACCCTTTCTGACTGATCCACTGGCCACTCACTACCTTAGAAGATGATGAAAACCTCAGGAACTCCATGGAAAATGGCTGATGAAGTCAGGCCCCCAAAACTGGGAACAGTTTGAAGAACCATCTGGTTTGAAAGCAGGCTTCTGCTTTCCCCACTACCTCATGAGCTGTGCCAAGAAGGAGAATCCTCTGTCATCCTCTCCTTTTTTGTGAGAGGATGAGGATCGAGCTGTTTTCTATAAAAAGCTTCATTAGGATGAGAAACTCCTCCTGCTTTCCTAGTGGACAGAAAAAAAAAGGCCGTCCCAGAACCTGGTAAGGGCTGCATCATCCAGAGAGCCCAAAATGTGATAACTAGCTTTGCAGGAATAAAAGTGAACACAGCAGGATCTTCACTTTTTCAGAAGAGAGATATTCCAAGAGCAGATAAAAATGTAAACAACCTTTTAAAAGTTAATGCTCTCTAATAATCAAGATTTGAAAATTAAAGCAAACGAGGTATCATTATATAACAGCTAAATTACAAGAATGTTTGAAATAACAGTGGTGGCAAGATTGGAGAAGAACCTTCTCACAGCCTTGACTGCTAAAATTGCCAATTGGTACAATCATTTAAAAAAGCAAAAAGAACAGAGAGAGAGAGAGTTACTTCTGGGACAATAATAACATTCGTAGGAGATGAGATATAATTAGAAACAGAAAGCTTTCTGAGAGATGATAATGATTATATTGTCACCTGTATGACTTTTAAAATACCTGGAAATAACCTAAATTTTAAAGAGTGAGGAAATAGTTTAGTAATTCATAATACATCAGCATGAGGGAAATGAAAATGAAGTTTACAGAAGCCATGAAAGTATTTCTTCGTTCCACAGAAATTTGAGAGCTAAATTTTTAAAAGCCAAATAAAAAGGGTACATTCACTGTGACTTTAGCTATTTTAAAATATTTCCATGCCCACACATGTAGGTATATATGTGTATCTATGTATAGTTTTAGTGATTCAGGAAGATAATGTATAACATGAAAATACTTGAATAAAGGTAAAGGTGATGTTTTTCCTTTTCTTAGAAAAATTTGAAAGATCGAGTTTTCTTACGTCAAATTCTATTTTACAAATTGACTTTTCCTGGGGGAGGGGAGCTAATTTCTCTGAGAAAATGGCTTTCAAACAGCTTTCTGAGGAACTCTCATATTTTTGGTTCCAGGTAAATTGTTTTGCATTTAATTTTTTTCTTTTGAATGAGTAATACACAGTTCCACACTCAAAAGATACAAAAACACAGATTAAAAACTGAATCTTGCTGCTACAAAAACAGATTAAAAAGTGATTCTTGCTGCCACCTTGTCCCTCAGCAACCCAGTTTCCCCTCCTTGGAAAGAATAAATGTTACAAAATTCTTTCCTTATGCATGATAGTCTATGTGTAATAAAATAAAATAAATGCATATATATGTGCATATTTTAAAATATATAATAATAAATTTGACAAGAGTTGAACTCCTAAAAAATATAAAAGTCCACTTAAGAATTTAGCAGACCTTCAAAAAATTAAATACCTTTAATAATGACCCTCTCTTCATACTCTTTAAGGGGGGTTTTATCTTTCCAGGTGAGAAAATTTGCAAATTCTAGGTAATTAATCAGCCCATCATTATCCACATCACAGTACTCAAATAGCTGGTCCAGGAGCTTCTCATCCAAGTGCAAGCTGGCCTGGTCACAAGCTTCCCGAAGTTCAGCTTTATCTATCGCCCCATCTCCTTTCTGTTGGACACAAAGAAAAAAAAAAAAAGTGAGCACTGCCTTCAAGAGCAGAGCATGCAACATCTGTTATTTCCTTAGGAAAAAAGAAAGAGCTCTATCACATAAATTCAAAGTATCCTTCTTATTTTTCACATAAGGTATAAAATCAAATACTGAGCCTTGAGTCAAATATTGGTCCTTATTGTGTCCATCTGAAATGTGCACAGCCATTTCAACCCTGGTTGGAGGGATGTGGCTCATAATCTTTGTTCATTTTAAAGTGTTTTTCATGGAAGTACTGGGGATTGAACCCAGGCTCTACCAGTGAGCTATACCCTCCCTTCAATGCTTTTTTCTTTAAATCATGCATGCTTACACTGCAGTAGAACGGGCATCACCATAATTCACGCTTGACATTTCATTTGACCAACATTGTGTACTTTTGACAGCTCTCTCCAAAGTTTCTAATACTTCTGGTGTTCCAACTGGGCAGTAAATGTCCCCCACTCCATTGCCTGGTGAAGAGGAGAAACTGGGCAAGTGGTTGCAGGCCAAAGACAGAGAGGTGAATTCAAGGACAGCTGCCTCTGGCTGTGAACACTCCTGTAGGCAAGAGGATTCGTTCACTAAGATTCATCCTGGTAGTAAGAAAGGAAGGGAAGTTTCCACCCCTTTCAGACAACAGGAGGGAAATTTAGGAAGACTCTGGGAAGAACCTGGCAGATTCACTTGGGCTTTGAAGGGGTGGAAGGCGTGATGCTTGTTAAGGAAGAATGGCTAGAGCTGGACGTCTCACCACTCGGCCCTGCTGCAGTCTGTCAGGCCAGCCTGAAATCCATCGGTGATGACAGTGAAAGGTCTGAGTGGGTCCCTGCTGCTAGAAGAGAGCTTTGGCCTCCCAGAGAGACTTCCCCGACACAGATGAACTCCCAAGGGAAGGCATTAAAGACTCATCGACTAGGAGTCAGCTCCTGCGCCCAGACCTGGCTTCACAGTGCTGTTGAGGGTCATCTCCTGGAGAGTGAAAAACTGAGCTGGTGAGCTCTGGGTAAGTTCCTGCAGTCAGACCCATAGGCCTGGGGAACGTCCCTAACCCTTCTGTTGAAACAGAACGAGAATTTGAAATATGTTATCTTGACATGGAGCTGCACGTGCCCTGGATTCAGGTAAACTGACTCATTGATGAACATCTCTGCTCGCAAGCCCAAGTCCACCAAAAATGCAACCTCCCTGCACCTAAGTCAGAAGCCATGTGGGATGTGGCTGCTGAATCGAGGGTCCTCAAAACTGAAATACGCGGTGGCAGTGATGACTCTGCTGCCATGGGCCTCGTGTGGATTGAAAGCATAAGTGACTTATTTCAGTGAGCTGCGTGCCACCCCCATACTGCTCAAAACCCAAAGTAAATGTTTCTTAAGGACTTAAGGAAATACCAGCCATCACTGTTTTGCCCATTTTTCGATATGTGTGCACATTTTGAAATCTTTTAATGACAGTAAAGTTACATGTCACTAACATCTTAACTCCAAACATCTGATCTGCAGTGTGTACGTCAGCAGCTCTCACCACACAATTATTAAGATGTATTTTTCTTCTTAGGAACCAGCAGCTTATGTTTTGTGTTTATTTTTCTGAAGTAAGAACTACTTCTTCTCTGGTAACTGGCTCATTTATCACTTTTCAGAAACTAAAAGGTGGGGGAGGAAATGTGATGGATTTTTAAAAATTATTTTTTAATGAGTAAGAAGCATTTACCACTCCCGGCCTCCGCACCCTTGATTTTTCCCTCCCACAGCCCCACCCTCAGCTGTTCTAAGGAGGATGATAACTGATATGGGACACCGTCTCCCTGTCCCCAAGGGGATCACAGGCCACAAGTATCTGTCCAAGAATGCTGTGGAGCTTCAGGGGGTGGAGACCCAAACTGCTTCGGCTTTGTTGGATATGGGTACCAAAGTCATCATCCTGCTCTGTCTGTAGGGAGAAGAGATGTCAGGATTCAGCTACGGGGGTCTGGGCAGGGTCGGTTCAAAGTGGAGAAGGAATGCTAACAATGTATTACTTCTGTGGCTTCTACTGCTGGATGTCTAATTGGTACTAATGCTCTCTGTACCTGTATTGGGAGTGTTCAGACACTTATGCCCAAGAGAAGCCACACGTGGAGAATGCTAGTAACCTAGGGGCCCCTCTTTGAGCTACAAGTCTCTACGAATAATGATTTCACCACGCAGAGCCTCTGGGCCCGGTTCACTGACCTGAAACCCAGTGGTGCTCACTGATCTGCTGTGGCTTCCAACCTCAGCGAGGGCTGTGAAGGACCAAACATGGGCATAGTCACTCTACTCCGTGGGCAGAACTCAAGGTTATTCTCACAGCTTTGGCCAATACGGCCCTGGATGAATCTGTTACATTTTTACTGACTTTTGGACTGTGGCCAATGGCCTGCCCATTTGGTTGCCACTTGGAAAACTAGAAACTGGAATATTCAAGACACTTCTTTTTGAGACTGAAAGCTAGGGAAACAAATCATGGCTGCTAATTGAACCATCCAGGTGATTCATAGATGCCCAGGATAAGGGCCCAGCCTCTGATGCGGATGACAAGAGTCAAGCTTCAGGCTGAGCCTGAACCACTGATGGCCACCGTCACTGCCTGGATCCACGGCGGCACCAGACACGGCGATACACCCACCGTCTGACCGGGCGCAGAGTAAAGTGGTCCACTTTTCTGAGGCACGGGCTGCCACCACATGCCAAACTTGTGACTCCTGCCACAAGCTGACTCATCTGCCTCATGGTCAGGGAGGACACTTCACACACGAGGCATCACATGCTCCTGGCACTCGGACTCCGTGGAACCTCTGTCCCCTCTCAGAACTGCTGGTGGTGCATCCCAGTGTTGACGCACTTTCAGGTGATGGAACTGCTCTTCCAGTCCAATCAGTCACAAGAGTATATGGCCTGCGAAATGAATCCGAGTCATGTGTTTTGCTTTCCGGACCGTTTTCAGTCTGACAGCGCCCGGTAGCACAGAGGTTCCCCCACAGTGAGCTGTTAGTCAGAGTATTCAGTGAAGCTCTCCTGCTCCCAGCCGTCCAGCGCCATCTGGTTTTACTGAGCTTTGGAAGAGCCTTCTCAAAAACTGCCTGCCTTCCTCACCAAGCCCCCGGCTCACGTGTCATTGTCAGCCAGTTCTGTCATTGAATTCAGCTGTCCCCAAAAAGGAACCATTGCCTCTCAGCTACTTCCTGGATAATTAGTATAAAAGGAGCTGGAATTATATATACCTATTTTAAAAAGTTGAGACTCTGCTGTGACCATTCTTGGACACGATGAGTCTTTTTTGTTTTTCCTCCCCTCTAGATTTTAAGTCCCCTACGTGGAAAGCCGACACATTGTCTGGAATAATGTTCAGTGTATTATGAGTGTTCAACAAATAACAGAATTAATCCTGTAAGCCAAGAAGATTCATTTAGGAAACCACAGTTTATTTGTTCTGCTTTGTTTTGCTTTTCAATTAAATTAAATCTGGGCATTCAACAATGTAAGATTCAAATCATCAAAAACCCTCCTACAGCTGTACTAGGAAGGCCCACGTCTTATTACCCTCTCAGAAAAAAACCTCCTCAAAGACACTGAGCACTACATTGTGCATATTAAAAGTTAACTGTTTAAGAGGTTTATCAGCATTAAATAATTCTCTGTAATTTCCTCCCTGCTTAATTTAATTTTATCGTAAGGAATGTGCCTGGTGGTTCACTAAGATAATCAACAGCTATTAAGATGATCGTCTTGCCTTTAATTACATTTAAAATGAAGAATTTTTAAAAAGCAGCGCTCCATGCATCGTGCTGGGTTCTCTGTGTCAGCTTCCCTGATGTCATCTTTGTAGCTACTTGGATCTGAGCAAAGTTTAAAATGTATGTTTTAGCTTATGTATTTCAATTCTGAAGAGTAACTTTAAAATTACCTGTAAAGAGCAATCAGTCTCTATTAAAAACCAGAGAAACAGTCAAATACTTACATTTTCTTTAAACACAGCTTTGTGAGAAATGTCGTCGATGACTGATTGGCGTTTGTCCCTACGTAATTAGTCCCAACTTAAATGGGATATTTAACCCACTTTTTGTTCATCATTACAACACAGGCACACAGGCCCTAATCTAAAACCAAGTAAAATGAATGGGCTTAAAATGAGTTAGCCAATGAGTGATCAAGATTTTTTTTTATAAGATAAAAAATGTGAAGTGTAACTTTCCTAAAACTGTACTTAACATTAGAATGGGTTAAGAATATTATATTTTCCTTTGGAGATAAACTAAAATTATCCTGCTCTTTTTTTTTTTTCTTCTCATACCAAGATTATGATGGACTACATCCTCACCAGTTTATTTACAAGCTTTTATTTGTTTACATCAGACTCATTCTAAAATGATTTTAAGGCCACTTAGAAAAATAAGTACAAGTAGAGGCAAGAAAAAAAAAAGTGAGGAAATCAGGGTAAAGAGAAAACAAAGTTGGAATAAAATAAGATGAAACCTGAAATAAAAAGAGCGCACAAAACATGCTATAAGATCATGTTCACAAACTAGATGTGTTTCTCCAAATTGGCTCTAAGCTTCCTGGCAGCCAAGTCAAAACATGTGCACAATCTGTGCAAAATTCATGCTTTTCATGAGGTAAAGACAACCTAGATACTTAGATGAAGCACAGTTATTTCCTTTAGAAGGACTGGGTTTCCTTAGAAAGAGGATGACAAAAGTAAACAAAAGCTGCATGGGTGTACTAATAAAAAATATGCCACATTTCACCGGCAGTTTGTATTACAGCATTCCTTGGTGTAACCTAAGGCTGTGCAGCTGGGTAAAAGCAACCCTTGGATGGCCTAAAATGATGCAGCCCCAGGTTAATCTAACTTGCTCAAAGAATAAACTTTAGAGAGGCTTGAAAACTGAACGAGCACGCTCTCTCAAAACTGAAGTATACACCTGCTCCCCCGGGGAGAGCATTGTAGACTTGACTTAGATCAGACTGACGGCACTCTGTGTACAGACTCAGAGTTGAGTGTAGGTCATCCGTCCCCCAGGCTCCCAGCACACGACAGTCACTGGTCTACAACAGTGGTTCTCAGACTTGAACGTGCGTCAGAATCACTGAAGGGCTTGTTAGAACACAATTGCTAGACTCATAGATACAAAGAACAAACAAGTGGGGAGAGGGGAGGGGCAGTAAAGGGGTGGGGGAGTGGGAGGTACAATCTACCGGGTGTAAGACAGGCTCAGGGAGGTGTCGTACAGCAGAGAGGAATATGGCCAATATTTTGGAATAACTGTAAAAGGAAAGTAACCTTTAAAATTGTATGAAAATTTTTAAAATTTGTTTCTTTTTTTCCCTTTTTAATTTTTTATTGAAGTATAGTCAGTTGACAATATTGTGTCAATTTCTGGTGTACAGCATCATGTTTCAGTCATACATATACATACATTTATTCCTTTTCATATTCTTTTTCCGTATAGGTTAGTACAAGATATTGAATATAGTTCTCTGTGCTGTACAGTAGAAACTTGTTTAAAAATAAAATTTTTTTTTAAAAAATCCACAATTGTGAGACCCCCCAACCCGAGCTCCTGATTCAGTAGGTCTGGGGTGGGCCTTAGAAGGTGCATTTCTAGTATGTTCCCAGGTGATACTGATGGTGGTGAAAGAACCACAGTTTGACAAAACTGATCTACTCAGGGGTCAGCAAATTTTTCCATCAAGGGCCAAAATGTAAATGGCATAGGTGTTACAGGCCATTCATTCTCACTGCTCTGCGTGTGGATAGACACATGCTACAGGCAGTGCTTAGAACAAATGGGCATGTGCAACTATTGACAAAAACAGGTGGTGGGCTGGATTTGTCCCGTAATCGGCTGACTCCTGATCCACACCAGCCTGTAAGCCCACGCACAGACCAAACACCTCCGCTTTGCTACTCACCTTGTCGTAGTGCCTGAAGGCGGCCAGCAAAGTGTCAAAGTTTTGGTAGTTAACTTTCTTCAAGTGATGTCTCACTGCCGCGACCAGGGCTCGCTGTCTGTCCTTGCCTCGGAGATACTCGCCGGGAAGTCTTCTGTGGATGAGATCACCAGCTCCTATTGGGGGGGGGGGTGCGGAGCAGTCTTTTATCTGAATTTAAAGTCTGTCACTATTATTCCCATCCTGAGAGAGAGAGAGAGAGATCTAGCAACTTCTGTGAATGAAAAAAAAAATCCTAACTCCAATACTATACATGGAATGACAGAAAATCCTTTTGTATACAAATACATATATACACAGTGATTGATAAAAATGAATTCTTCTCCTTTATGTGACCTCTCTGCTCAATGAAAAAATGAATTTTATGGGGGAATCATCAGCCTGCTCAGCTGTCAAGTCCTTTCCTGAGACAGCGAAGCCCTTGCCTGTCTGCGTTTTAGCTGAAATTTGTCTACAAGGCTGAGGGTCTGAAAACCAGGGGTGATTCCATGTGAGGGCCACTCTGTGCCTCAGGGTTGACTAAACCTTTGGGAAACCTTGTAAAAAATGACACAAATTCCCTGTCCCTCCCTAACATTTCCAGTCTGCTTTCAGTCTGCATATTCCAGTCCCCATTTCTCCTCCTGCTTCCCCTGTTCCATCACCAGCACAGGAGACCTGCCTCCATCCACTCCATCAGCTGAGTCCTGATGCGCAACCCCCTATAATGACCTCTCCAGTCCCCATGCTACAGCCCCCAGGCCTGGCCCACGCTTTCACTTTTCTTTCATGACTTAAAGGAACTTCCCTAAATTTGGACACACAGAAAGCACGTACACACACACACACACACACAAATACACACACACACACTGCCTATAAACCCCGTTCCTGGGATGTTAATGGTGACAGACCAGAGTTGACTATGTTGCTTCAGATGTGGTAGCCTGGTAGATGTCACCAGAAGAAACCTTCTGCCTCTGTTCTTTTTGCCCTGTGCTATACCCCTCCCTTCCTGCTTTCCTGGAGCAGGGTCATGCTGGCAGTTGGCTGTGATGTTTCAGGTAGATTAATTTACATTGCAACGTTGGTTGTAATTCAAGATAACTAATATTTACACCTACTCTGTACAAGGTCCTACATTAGGCTCTGTCAAGGTTCTCTTTTTTTTTTTTTTAATTGGTGTATAGTTGGTTTACAATGTTGTGTTAATTTCTGGTGTACAGCACAGTGATTCAGTTACACATTTTATATATATGTATATATATTCCTTTTCATATTTTTTTCATTATAGGCTATTACAAGATATTGAATATAGTTCCCTGTGCTCTACAGTAGGACCTTGTTGGTTATCTGTTTTATATATACTAGTGTGTATCTGCAAATCCCCAACTCCCAATATATCCCTCCGCCCACCCCTCTTCCCCCCTGGCAACCATAGGTTTGTTTTCTATGAAGGGTCTCTTTAATAAGTCCTTGTAGCACCTCTAAGTGTATTATAAAATCAGGAGCTAATCCTGCACATCCTGATAAAAGTCTCCTTTCTAAGGGTAGACCCTGAGGCTAGGTGAAAAGCCCACAGCCAGTGGTGCTTCCAGGAACGGGGCAGGTGCCTCAGAACAAAATCATGTGAGATGAGGTCAGCTACCGTCAGACCATCCTAAAGCGGGTTCTGCGAGAGGAGGTCAAAATGATGAGGGGTGAGTTTTTGTGGTTTTTTTTTAATCTGCGTGCTATTTTATTTCCATTAGAAAAATACTATCTATATAAAATTTTGGTCCAGTAGGGGTGATTTTTGAAAACTAAGTGTGATTTCCTTTTCTCCTCCACATCCCTTCCCTGTATAAACCCTTTAGGGGCTGCTCTGTATAAGGGAGGCCCTGCCTCCGCCACAGGATGGCTCTTGGTTGAGTTTTTTATCTTGAGAGATCTTCCCTCTCCATTAACATACAAAAATAACCATTTGAATGGTTGTATCTCCAACTCCCCGCTGGTTTTCCCACCACACGCCCCCCCCAGGTAAAACTGCCCGATGGGTGAGATAGACAAACGCTGACACCTTCTTCTGGCCTCGCCCCGAAAGAATATTTGTGAAGCTCATGTCAGATCACTGACAGTTACTCAAAAGCCATCTCTACAGAGTAAAATCAGGAGTACAAGCTCTGGCCCTAAGAGACAGACCCATGACTTCACTACCACAGCAGGGACATCAGAAAAGCCACTCTACCTGCAGCCAGTTCCCGTGATGCACCACTGCCCACCTGTCCTGGACTCCCTGTCAGGCCACCTCTGCCTTGGTGCATTCTGGGAGCTGGCACAGCCCTTACAGTCTTCCTAGAGGAATCTCAACATAACCAACAACCCCAGGGCCCCGGGATGAGGTGTTCTTTGTGCAGCTGCCTCATTTCCCTAAGTAAGGGTAATGGAGTAATCTAGGCCCAGTAAAGAAACCAATATGTCCTGTGAAGCAGGCCGACCCTGAATCTTTCCACGGAGTAGACGCTGTTAGTTAACCCCGATAGTTGTCACAGAAGGCAGCTAGAGTTCGTCTGTGTCTGTCCATGGGCTCCAGAAAAGACCTAGAGGGGACTTCCAGGCCCCTTTCACAGTTACACTGTGCAGTACCAAGGCTGATACTGATCATATTTTTTCAACTATTAATGTCAGTGTCCTTCCTTTTCATTTTATAGCACTATCTTATCATTCAATTTATAAAGATAAAATAGCTCAACTCTTAGGAAATTTGTCAATGTTGTCTAATTGTCAACATGATAAACTATGTGTTGGATTCAGCAATTCATGCTATAAATACCAGTGAAAACAATGTCCTGTGTGCTAGACCCCAGGAATCCAACAGACAGCAAGATGGGTCACCCACCAGCCTAAACCTGCCCTCAACTAGGCAGCTGACCGTGACTACCTACTTGTTTTTCAGGCTAACTGATGGGTTTCCTAAGTCATCCTTTACCTACCCCTAGGTGTATGAAGAGCCTCTCAGATGGGCAGGCATCCATTAAACATACAACAGTTTATCTAAAAACAGAACCAAAATATGATCTCCTAATGTGGTGATTCACGGTGCTCTAAAACACTGAGTTGCATAAGCTCGATAAACCTTTAATTTGTCAGGGAGTGGACTTTAGCTGACACATTTTCAATAGTGGTCCTTAAACTAACGTACATGAGAGCCTACTGAATCAGAATATCTGGACACGAGTCCCAGGAACCTGCGTATTTAATAAATTCCCTGGATGATTTTAACACAGGTAGACGGCAGACAGTATTTTGACAACCACTAATATGCAGTCCAATCCTGATAAGCTTTGGCATAGTTTTCCCTTTGAAGGGCTGCTGTGTAGCTTAGCACTGAAGACAAAATCCTGAGAAGTTTCTTTTGCTGATTTGTAGATTGATTAATTGATGGAATGATGGGTGAGAAGAGTGATTTATAATTACGTGATCATAGAGTACAGTGCTTTCTCGACTTTGAACATCCATCCAGTTCATCTGGGAATGTTGTTAAAATGCAGTTTCAGATTCAGTAGATCTGGGGTGGAGCCTGAGGTTCTGGATTCCAAGAACTTGCAGGAGATGCCAACACGGCCAGTCTGCAACCACATTTTGAGTCACAATGGCCTGGTACAATATTTGAATTCATTAAAAAGCTGCCTCACTTCACTTTGGCATGTATAATACACACTATATTTATTTTCTGAATAAATTCTGAGCCTTAACTACACGTAAGGAATTCATTACAAGGGCTTTAAACTGTACCTATCTCAAATGTTATGTGAACATTTTGTTTCCTTCATGTGCTACAAATTGTTCTCATTACAGTTAACATAATATTTTAAGCCTTTAAAATTGGAAGCTTTGAGAGGAGGAGATGGTGAACTCTGGGGGGATTTTGCTGTCGTCATTTGTTTTTTAAGAAGGGAATTCGTACACTTACCATACTCGTCCGGATGGAGACAAGCCCCAAATGTGTGGTCTGGGGGAACGTTCATTGTTTCTGCAATGCTATCAAAGAAAACAAATCCCTTAGTGAAAATACCCACCACATGGCATCCCTAGAATTTAAAATATGTTTGCCACATGTTTTTAATCGGCTAAGTTTTCTCCTACAACCAAACTATGAAGATCAAACAGAAGTTCTCCAACAGAGCTTTTGTGTAATCTTCCACTTGTATCAGCAATAGCTGAATGGTTTCACTGGCTTTCAGTAGCCCAGACTGAAAACGAAAAAACAGAACATACTCAAAGCAGAATTATGCAAGTATATATATATATAGAGAGAGAGAGAGAGAGAGAAAGGGAGAGAGAGGAATGTAGCACAATAGGTTAAATTTCTGATAGCCCAGAAATAAAGCTTTCCACAAAATTCTTCCTCCCTCTTCTCCAAATGCCCTCTCCATCTGAGAGGACTCAGCACTTTCCTGGAACCCCAAGCTCTGTAGAAGCTAATCGAGTTCCCTGAGTGACACAAAAGGATGATTCTTATTGAGAAGGTAGAATCTAATAGAACCCAAACCAAAATTCCGCAAGAGTACTTTTTAAATTTGAGCCGAAAAAAGTATCAATTCTAACTTAATTGTCGACTTACGGATCTAAAACTCTTCCAAGCTTATGCTGAAACTTTTCTTTGAAATCATCAACTCTCTTGGATACGATCTTAGCTCCTCTTTTCCTGTAAGATGAGAAAATTGTCAGGTATCTGTATTACCTAAAGTATTCTTGGCTACCTAATACACATATATGTGAGGACTACCACCGTATCATTTGGGCCATCAAAAAATAATTCCAGTTTTGGGGGGAGGGTGTAGCTCAGGGGTAGAGTGCACTGCTCAGTGTGCACAAGGTCCTGGGTTCAAGCCCCAGTATCCCCTTTAAAAAATAATAGTAACAAGAATAAATAAATGAACATAATTACCCCCCCAAAAAATAGTAATAGTAATTCCAGTTTCAAAAGAAGCTATATGCTAAAAAGAAAGCTTTATGTGTTTAGTGTAAAGATAAGTTTATAATAGAGTGTAAAATTATGATTAAAGAATAAGACAAGCAGACAAAAATATTTTTGGGGAAACAAAACCGAAGTGTTAATATCATTCTTCTAAGTGTAACTCCTAAAATTGCTAGAAGAAAAGTAAGCATCAAATAAATAACCAAAGGATATGAACAAATAACTCACATCTAGTAAACAAATATATGGAGAAATTACAATACTCTTCAGTAATAAGAGAAACTTGAAATAAAATACTTTTAAATGTAAAATAAAGTGCCACTTTTAACATAAGTAAATAGAGAGACTATCTAAGATTGGCAAAAAGTTTGGTAAGACACTTGTAGATTGCTAGTGCAATTGCTATAATCCTTTTGGAAATAAATTAGTAATATGATTCAGTGAGGATAAAAATCTTCATCCTCTCTTATGTACATCTGGAAACCAATCATAAGGAGATAATCCACATAATTAAAAGTGTGAAGAAGTTGTATTCATAAAAATGCTTGTAGCCTCATTGACTATAATGAAAAAAAAGCAAAGAATCTAAATGTTCAATCACGGAGGATGATTAAATTACATCACATTAACAGGAATACACTTTTTGCATTTTAAATGTTGGTTATTAAGAATAACACAGCAATATAAAATTATTTTATGTTAAGTGGAAAAGCAGGATATAAAATGAGGTTGCACTCTGATTAAAGCTATGCAGAAATCTACACAGGAAGCCACACTAGAAAGAAATAGATTAAAAAGATAATAATGGTTGAATGAAGGTGACAGGATTATGGGTGATTTTATTTTGCCAATTTTCTGTAATATAATTTCATTACTTCCATCACTGTGATTAAAAGAGTGTAATTTCTTTTGAGAACTGTGGAATTATACCACCGCTATTTAATAACATTAAAATTAATAAATTCTCTATTGTTTTGCTCAAACTAAAAACAATGAACATTAAATTCTTGAACTCCATTTGCTTTTAAAACTATTTCTTGTACTGTAGAATATGGAGCTGAATAAATTTCTGGAGAAGAGTGACACTCTGTGGAGAAACAAAAGATGAAATAAGTAATTCATCTCTTATGTCTTCGTTTACTTCCCCTTAGTTCAGAAAGGGGAAAAAGAACAATATGGGTAAAGTCAGAATAAATCAATGGCAGTTTAAAGGCTGTAATTTGAACAAATCTAAGTGTAAGGATCCCAAATCATGGATGCTACACTTTTCAGCCTAAAAGGGCTTGAATTATGTTTCTGGGAGAATCAGGAAGTATTTGTGAACAGCCATGTATGTCAGAATATCAGTAACTGTAACATCAGTACACACCTCGCAGCATTCCCCAGCCAACTCAGAGTAAAGTCTTTTGCATGCCAGTGAATTTTTTCACACACACACACACACATACACACATACACCACCTACCGTTTCAAGATTCTAAATGATTCTTCAGACCAAAAGTCACAAACAGAATATAGATAGAGATAGTTTTATGGAAGAAATACATCCCTTCATAGTTAAGGGTAAATGAAATAAAATGGTGCATGTCAAATTGAGAGGTAAATAAACACGCTTAGCTCCAAGTTTATAATAGAAATCACATTGAAGAATGAAATAGTAAGTTCTTTTTAAAATCCAGCAAACCAGGAGAATAATCTCTATTGTTTCAGCAGCAGTTTTCCAACTAAGTTTTGAAATACAGAAAGTATGATCAAATAAAACATTGTTCCATCAATGATGTTTCCTTGGGGATAGAGACAAATTGGAGGGAAATGTATCTTACATACTGCCTGCTTTTATAAATTCAGTGTGTTTTTCTATGACTACGCCAAGTCATTGATAAATATGTCCTTGTTCATGACCCAAAGGCTCTGCTCTTAGGACTTTCTTAAGGACTACATTGTCATTGTGTTTATTTCATATCTTTTATAAATTGATAGCAGGTTTATATTTCTAAGCTTTCAGAAATGGGTAAACCATATTTGTTATCTCCCTTTAAATATCAATTTCGACATTCTATTGAATTATAAATATCTACAGTCAAATATTTTAATTGTTTCTTCATGTTTTCCTTTACATATGGTTTAACCACTCTAATCATGATAAATTAATGAATATTTGTTTTATGAGCTCTTCTGTACCCTAAAGAAAACTGGGTTTACTTTTATTTTTTAATATATAAACATTTTTTTATTGAGTTATAGTCATTGTATAATGTTGTGTCTGGGTTTACTTTTCATGTGGGTTTACTATAATATTTTAAGAATTTCTCCTGTGTTTGTGTTTTACCATTATTGTTTTGAATAATTCAAGTATTAGAAACTCATATAATAAAGGAGTAGAAGGAGACTGGAAATCAATATTTGAGGCCTGTGATCACAGGGTCAAGTGCCTATAAAGCCGGTGTACGGGTTAGGGGCGGCCTCTGGAAACACACTGCCAGGTTGCATTCCTCCTCCAGTACTTCTTAGCTGCATGATCTTGGGCAGATGATTTAACTTCTCTTACCTCAGTTTCTTCATCTGTAAAATAGAAGGGATAAAAAGTATAGTACACCTACCCCGTCGAGTTGTTGGTAGGATGAAATTGATAATATATAAAGTACTTAGCACTTTGCCTCTGTAACCAGGAGCTGTTTCCACAGCGACCACACAGGCAAATGAGCAAAGCAGGCCAGGTGCCCGAGGGAACGCAAAGTCCGCGTGCACACAGGGGCCTGTGGAAACTTGGAGGGCTGGTGCATCCTTTAAAGAGAGCAGAGGGCAAAAGTAATCCACTCCCACCACTGATGTATAGAAATGCAGGCCCGGTATATTCATTTCCTGTGGTTGCTAGAACAAATTACCACAAACATGTGGCTTGACGCAAGAGAAAGGTGAGTTCTCTCACAGTACTGGAGACTGAGTCTGATTGAGATCAGGCTGCACTTCCCCCAGAGGCTCGGGGGGAGAATCTGTTCATTGCTTCTTCCAGCATCTGGAGGCTGTGGGCATCCTTTGGACTTCCTTGGCTTGATGCCACATCATCGCAGTCTCCTCTGTCTTCACAGCGTCTTCTCCCCCGTACGTCTCTCTTCTGTCTCCAGTCTCCCTCTGCCTTTTCCTTATAAGGACACCTGTCACTGGACTCAGGGCCCACCCACATAACCCAGAGTGGTCTCTTCAGCTCAGAATCTTTAACTTAGTTGCATTTACAAAGACCCTATATAAGATAACATTCATAGGTTCTGGGAATTAGAATATGGATACATCTTTCGGGGCCACTGTTCGGTATTTTCAGTCTTCTGATTTTTTAAGCATAGTAGGAAATACGGGTTTTGTGAGTAATCTCCCAATATTTGTTGATTTAGATATAAAATATAAGACAAGAAGTGAAAAACTAAGAAATTTTATTTTAATTTCTTAGGAAAGTGGTCATATATGGAATGCAGGCGTAAAGAGGTCACAGTTTGCAAGAGTTAAGTCAGATACTCAGGTGCTCAAATCTCTATTAAACAAAGCTGAACGACAGATGACAGGTCAGTTACATGTGACATGTTTGTAGAGATTTGAAAGCCCACCATCTTTAAGAAACATAACAGGGTTGATCCCATAGATTAAAAACATTCGTGTATGTAGAAAACAATCTTGTGGTTACCAGGGGGAAAGAGAGGTGGAAAGGGATAAATTGGGAGTTCGAGATTTGCAGATACTACTATCTATAAATAGATAAACAAATTTCTACTGTATGTAGTACAGGGAACTTTATTCAATATCTTGTAGTAACCTATAATGAAAAAGAATATGAAAAGAAATATATGTATGTGTATGCATGACTGAAACATTATGCTGTCCACCAAAGATTGACACATTGTCAACTGACTATACCTCAGTTAAAAAAAAGTCATGTATGTCTTCAGACCTGCTGAAAAGGCATAAAGTAACTTTAGAATCACACATACACAACATACACTCAAACACACACACACAAAACAGTATCATAGTTATCTTTGGGGGAACTAGATAGTTTGGAAGACATATCACTGTACGTCTTTTTCTGTTATTTTTATGTTTGAACCACGTCAGTGCATTACCTCTTCAGAAAATAAATTTAATAAATAAACTTTTCTTTATGTCCATATACCATGTATCTCACACTTGTTCCAAGACACAATATACTTGAACTTACATTTGTAGTTCCTGAAGCCAATATAACGTTTTTGCCATGTTTCGTCCATCATTAAAATGTGGCGTTGGGACCCCATACAAGTTAAACCTATGAAAACTTGATGGGTTATACTTTCGGTTCTTTGCTTCTCCTGTGAAAAGTAAAAGGGGAGGAGGGGAGACTTCTGACTTAAGCAACACAACTAACCTTATCTTGCATGAAGCACATTATGTTCTCATTGACAATGAAAATGAGAGTGAGACAAAGAATGAAGTTGTAACAGCGCAGGAGATTGCAAGCATTTGGGCATAGACGATAGAGGCCTTCTCCCACGTGAGGGGGGAAGACTGGTGGGACAAGAATTCCTTGTGTTAATATTTGGAAAGTGAATGGAAACATGATGTAGGAGAAAGATAAATATAAATGATGAAAAGATTTTACCTAGCATCAACACGTCAACAATTAAATTGTAGGCTACAGCACTTAAACATCCATTGCCTTTTAGTTATGCTACAGAATAATTCTAGTAATAGGCTACTTCAAGTCAAGATCAAGTAATAATAGTAATAACAGCTAATAGTTATTGAGCCCTTGCTATGTTCCAGGCATTATGCCAAGCATTTTTCAGGCACTCATTTAATCCTCACAGTATTATTATTCCTACTAAATAAATTAAAATGGATTGTGATAAGTAAAAAATTCAAAGTCTAAAAGATAATAAATGGACAAGCTAGGACTTGAATCTGATTGGATTCAAAAATTTCCTCACTTGATCATTATCTAACATTCCTCCTATAAAGCACTTCGAGTAACCCTGATATTTGAATAAGAGTGGTATTTTTTAAGCCTGAAGCCACTAAAACAAGATTAGACTAACGTTTAATCTTTCTTAGCTGTTTTATCATTTTGGTGATACATATTTTTCTGCATTTTATGCACAAAATGCATAGGTGTATGTGTTCCCAGCTATCAGGACTTATAACCTCATAAATAGTACGTTATTTTTATTGATCACCTATATATGCCAGGCTTTTAACTTTAAGCCCATTATCTCCTCTATTTGTGTTCACATCCCTGAGAGTCTCATGTGCTCAGACCTGTTTCACACACGAAGACACTTACCTACATAATAATCATTGTGAGAAACAATATACAGGTCATGTCCTTCCTGTCCTTCTTCAAATACTTCTTTATAGGATTTTGGTGGATTCACCACATCTCTAGCGGATAATCCTGAAGGAAGAATTAATGAAATCACTTTTAAGGTATTTTTGCCCGTATTTTTTTCTCTTTTTAAAAAATTTTATTTTTTTAATTGAAGTACAGTTAATTTACAATGTTAGTTTCAGGTGTACAGCAAAGCAATTCAGTTATACATATACATACTTTTTTTTTTCAAATTCTTTTAAAACTTTTTTTAATTGAAGTATAGGCAGTTTACAATGTGTCCATTTCTGGTGTACAGCATAATGTTTCAGTCATATGTATACAGACAGATACTCCTTTTCATATTCTTTTTCATTGTAGGTTACCCCAAGATATTGAATATAGTTCCCCGTGCTATATATGGTAGGTCCTTGTAGCTTATCTATTTTATATATAGTAACATGTATCTGTTGTAACAGATTATCTGTTTATAACATTTAAATCAACTAGAGCAAATGACAAACTAGGTATGCTGATTGCATAAGCTACATGGGCACAAAGCCAGCACAAAGATTTATCAAGAAAGACAGGAATAGCCCAGGCATTGCTGTCTTTGGGACCCACGCTCGAACAGGCTCACTCCCTAGAATTCTGAAGAATGTCAGAACTCTGTATCAGTTAACCACTTTAGTTGTCCTGAGCCATATTCCAAGCCCAATTTGGAATCTCTGGACAATTTTTATTTTAGTTTGCTCCAGACTTCCCAAGATGCTCTAGGCAAATTTGAATCACAAGTCAGTTTCAGAAACCCGGATACCCTGTTGAGAAAACTTGATGCAAATTTTACCAGCTGTAGACTGGAGCACACACCCTTAATCTGTTTTGATGTGAATATCCATCTTCAAAGTAACTGAAAGTGCCAGAGTAATCACTGGAATCAGGAAAAAATTCTTCTTCTACCAGTTCCAAACCTGGAGCAGGTGGAACAGTTGCTCTCCCAAGACTGGTGGTCCTGGGGATTTTATATCCAGTGAATTATTTTATTTTTATTGTTTTATGTAATGATTTTTCAATATAATTCCATTTACAATTTCACTCTTCTCTTTCAACCTAACGACATATATTAAGATGTTTTCTTTCTATTGACTTTCTCCCAAGAATTGGGGTCTGTAAGCAAACATTTAAGAATACCAAAAGGTTTTCTGACTCAGAATAATCCTGTAAATCAGTGCTTCTTTATGATACATGAACCATTACACCTGTTGATACACATATACACGTAACATTTTGGAACATTCCTTCTATTGCACATTTAAATGAGGTACATCTGGACAGTACTTTCCATATTAAATGAACTAATCCCAGATAGCCATTATGATATAATTAGTGAAATACTGTAATGCCACGTCTGCTTAAATACAATTCTTAATCCCACTTAAAAGAAAAACAGATATTTTACCCATTCTAAAATACATTTTTCCTGTTCCAAAGTTTAACAAATGTTAACTTTAGATCTAATACAATAAAGTCTTACTGCAGATTTTTCATCCCAAGAGAAAGGCATCATTTATCTCCAGAATATATGTCACTATGTTAAGGAAAATAATCTAATGGACCTTTTGGTGAAAAAAAAAAAATGATACAGTTCCTGGAACAGAGCCTTAATGGATGCAGAAAGACAAAGAGAGAAGTGAATTCCTCTGCAGGATGAAAAAGAAAAATGGAATTTTTTTTTTTATCTGAAGGGAAGGATGAGGGACCTGAAGAAGCTAGGAGAACTGGGTAAACGTGAAAAAAAAGGTGTCAAGGAGAGCACCCAACAACGTGGCAAGAGCTGCGTTCAGAAGAAATAATGACCTGTGACCAGTTCTATTCTAAGTCCTTTATTGAAAGATGTGCTCTACTCCCTCTCAAAATGAAAGGGGGATCTACCTGTTTGGTTAATATGCAGGTAGATATCATGAATCTGCATGAATGAGGAAGTATGCAGAATTTACCAAACTTCGTGGTCTGTTGTATGAAACAGCGGTTCACGAAGAGTTAACAGTTATGGGGGAGGGTAATAGCTCAGTGGTAGAGCACCTGCTTAGCATACACGAGGTCCTGGGTTCAATCCCCAGTACCTCCATTAAAAAAAAAAAAGGGTTAAGACTTATGAACACATCAGGGGCATTGGTGTGTAATAAATCACACAAATAGATGGGGGGTGGTAGCAGGTAACAGTCCTCACAGTTGGCCCCAGCGTCCACTTCCCTGGGTCTTTTTCCTGCCTTTATACCACCTCTACTCTGCCCCATGAGTCACCTCTCCAAACCCTGACATTTCACTGCCTTGACACACGTAAACCCTAAGGCTTCTGGGTCTGAGAGTAACTTTCTTGCTCCGACCCCATCTTTCATTCTTGGATCATAATTTACACCTGCACTGAACACCATCCCAAAGGGATATATAATCCCATTTTCTAAGAAAACTTCTTTCATCACCACCACCCCACCCCTTACTTTTTCGCTACCTCTGACGACTGCTGTCCCAAACGTCGTATTGAGTGTATCCAGGCCTTTGGGTAATCCCGGCGTCTGATCGTGAGATTTTCCCAGCGGTGCTCGTCGACTGCTAAAATATACTGATTCCTTTTTGTCTTTAATTTTCTGTTGAAATGTTGTAATTGGCTGTGGGTTTATCAATACCTTTGCCTAAAGAAATCATATAAAGCAAAGATGCCACAACAACAACAAAAAGGTAAAAATCTGAAAACTGAAACTCTAATCAGTACCCGGGGAGAAGAGAACAGGATTGTGGGAAAACATTTCCTTAGCGTTGCCTTTGCTCACCTTCAAATGAGCTGTCAGAACTGGGACTATGCAGCTTAAACATGTCAAAACATGGCTTTGCAATGGGGCTAAAAGGTTTATGAGGCCAGCTCGCTGGTTACTCAACTCAAATCTTCCAGAAAAGTGGGAATGACAAGCACAAGAATCCCATGATTCCCACAAGTGCCCTCCAGAGATGAAATCAGGGCTTCTGACCCTGGACTGTCCATTCAGTCACTGATTCAACGCCGAGACCCTGCACGCACTCAGTGCATGTACAAGCATGCGCAGTGCCTCTAGGCATCGCCCAGCCTTTGTCCGCACTGTTCTGTAATAAACCTTGACAGCAGCTCTCACTACTGTGAGAAAATGAAGTGCAACTCAGCTTTTATTATCTGAAGGGAGAATGTATAATTTGTGGCTCAAACCATTGATTTTTCTACACTCTCTTGGCTGCCATTGCTTGGGGTTTTTTTTCACTGCCCAGGATTAAGAGTGGGAAAGAGATTGGAACCGATGATTTCACTAACACCTCGTTTTGCATTTTCACCTTAGTAAATTATTAAGGTACAGGGAATAATAGAAAGGAAGTTACCGGTATTGAAATTTTAGATCTTATGCCATGTGTCAAATAAGGTGCGATTTGAGGATCATTTGCTCTGCCGTGAAATACTCTTTCGGCTCCAGCAGGTGGATATCTGAAGTTGAAAAATTTTTTTGCCTCAGGTGGGGTCACTGGCTACAAACAGTGAGACAAAAAAATAGGATTATCAAGTACAGTTGTTTCGATCTTAGCAAGACTGATCTATACCAATCAGTGAACACCTTTCTTTATATGAGTGTAGTAAGTACATGGGGAACCACAGTCCCAAATAATGAAACATCCTAAATTTTCTTTTGTAGTGAAAATAAACAACATATTTTAGAAGTCGTATTCAGAAAACAGTCAGTATCCAGGTTAGGAAGCATACCATAAATAATTTTCCTATCAAAAATAAATGGAATCTCCACTAATTTTAGTAGAGCTGGAGATTGTAAGCCTGGAATTTTCACTTGCTTGGACAAACTCAATAGAGGGCCTCAAAATACAGTTTAAAAAAAAATCCAAATTGATCACATTAAATTTACACAGCTTTCACAAGAAATGTTGAAAGTCATTTCTCTTATGTTCACACAGATGCATTTTGAAAACACTCACCCTGGGAAGTTTTTCAGTCAAGCAGCTTGCAACTCTGTACCCAATCGGAAGAACTTTTCCTGCCTAAGAGAAAAATAAGCAATAGTTGGTCATTGTCAGAGTAGAGGGGGAGAGTTTTGAAGAATGGAATGTATTTCACATTTGGTCTATGATTCTGATGCTACAAAGTTACTTTCAACTACTTAACAATTAAGAAAAATAGCACAAATAGCAAATTGAAAGCAATCCTCATGTAGAATATAAACATTAGATGCTGCATATATTCAAATACTTTTTTTTTTTACAGTGCATTCTCAGTGATCCATCCAATTACAGGACCTCTGTGACATGCTGAGGAATTCAACTTTCAGAAATAATCTTATCATCGTTCACAGGTTAATTATCGGCTGTCCTGTGCTCATCAGTACAGTGAGAGTAGGCTGAAGTCAAGCTAAATTCTAGATAAAGTGTTAGATATTTCTGAGCGCGTGTGGGTGCGTTTGCCTGGGGGTTACATTTCCACCAAGGCTCTTAACTTTTGGCACTTGGCAAACATCACCCCTGGCCAAGCTCCTTCCGTAAATGGCCCAAATCTCACTTGGCTTTGTTCATTTGATTGTAACTTGAGTCTTATCTGTCCTTCCTTTGCCCAAGCAAAGATAATAACTCTTCATTCCCAGCAATGTACCTCTTAACTATTTCCCCTTATCATTTCAAGGCAGCTGATAGTTATTTCTGCAAAGCATAAGCTTCTCTTTAAAAACTGAAAGAAAGAAACTTCCTGTAAAGAGTGTTCGAGGTCTCTGGAGGGGGATGGGGCAGAATGGGTGAGGACAGAGACAAGCAGAGAGGTTGAGTGAGAGTTGGGTGGATGGATGAATGTGTAGGTGTCAGCACGTGGGTGGACAGATTAGCTAAATGGAGGGATGGCTGGATGACAATATGGACAGATGGATATAGATGGGCAGATGAACTTCTTTATTACATTGAATATCAAGTGCAGAATTACTCTTAGAGGGAGAGCCATCAAGGATTATGAGAGTATCTTGATGACATCTCTGAATATCAAAGAGGAAGCCCACAGACATGGTCAGACAGAGAGGTTAATTGCATTGCTAAAAAAATGGGAGAAAATATAAACTATTGTTGGGATAGACCAAGGAAGGAAGAAGGAGAATGACAGATAGATTGAGAAAAGGTGTGAGAAGAGCAAGATCCAGCAACAATGTGAGAGGCCAGGAAGCCCAAGATGAGAAACTGGCCAGGGACGAGCAGCCCAGCCTTAATGCCAAATCTTGGGTAAATTCTACTTACATAGCTATGTGATAGAAGGAGAACCTGGTGTCAAGAAGGAAAGGGGCTGTATTCTAACTTGGTCTGAAGCAGGTCAGGAAAAAGGGAGGAGAAATACAATTTTTTTTTTGCATTCTTTTTTATTGAAGTATAGTCAGTTTACGATCAATTGTGTCAATTTTGGATGTACAGCATAATGTTTCAGTCATACATATAAGTACATATATTTGTTTTCATATTCTTTTTCATTATAGGTTACTACAAGATATTGAATATAGTTCCCTGCGCTATACAGTATAACCATGTTATCTGTTTTATATATGACAGTTAGTATCTGCAAATCTCAAACTCCCAATTTATCCTTTCCCACCTCCTTTACCCCTTGGTAAGTTTGTTTTCTATGTCTGCAAGTCTGTTTCTGTTTTGTAAATAAGTTCATTTGTGTCTTTTTTTAGATTCCACATATAAGCAATATATGGCATTTTTCTTTTTCTTTCTGACTTATTTCACTTAGAATGACAATCTCCAGGTCCATCCATGTTGCTGCAAATAGCATTATTTTTCTTTTTATGGCTGAGTAGTATTCCATTGTATGTATGTACCACTTATTTTTTATCCATTCATCTGTAAATGGACATTTAAGTTGTTTCCATGTCTTGGTTATTGTAAATAGTGCTGCTATGAACATTGAGGTGCATGTGTCTGTTCAAATTAGAGTTCTCTCTGGATAGATACCCAGTAGTGGGCTTGCTGGATCATATGGTAAGTCTATTTTTAGTTTTTTAAGGAAGCTCCATACTGACCTTCATAGTGGCTGCACCAATTTACATTCCCACCAGCAGTGTAGGAGGGCTCCTTTTTCTCCACACCCTCTCCAGCATTTATTACTTGTAGACTTTTTAATCATAGCCATTCTGACTGGTGTGAGGTGATACTTCATTGTAGTTTTGATTTGCATTTCTCTAATAATTAGTGATGTTAAACATCTTTTCATGTGCCTGTTGGACATCTGGATGTCATCTGTGGGGAGATGTCTATTTAGGTCTTCTGTTCATTTTTTTATTGGGTTATTTTTTCTTTGTTTATTTGTTTTGTTTGTTTGTTTTGATATTAGGCTGTGTGAGCTGTTTGTATATTTTGGAAATTAGTCCCTTGTTGGTCGCATCATTTGCAAATATTTTCTCCCATTCTGTAGGTTGTCTTATCATTTTGTTAGTAGTATCCTTAGCTGTGCAAAACCTTTTAAGTTTAATTAGGTCTCATTTGTTTATTTTTGCTTTTATTTCCATTACTCTGGGAGCTGGTTCAAAAAGATATTGCTGCCATTTATGTTGAAGAGTGTTCTGCCTATGTTTTCCTCTAGGATTTTTATAGTATCTGGTCTTACATTTAGGTCTTTATCCATTTTGAGTTTATTTTTGTATATGGTGTTAGAGAATGTTCTAATTTCATTCTTTTACAGGTAGCTGTCCAGTTTTCCCAGCACCACATATTGAGAAGACTTTTTTCCATTGTATATTCTTGCCTCCTTTGTCATAGATTAATTGACTATAAGTGTGTAGATTTATTTCTGGACTTTCTATCCTGTTCCATTGATCTATGTGTCTATTTTTGTGCTGGTAC
Organism: Vicugna pacos; assembly: GCF_048564905.1. Lineage (NCBI taxonomy): Eukaryota > Metazoa > Chordata > Mammalia > Artiodactyla > Camelidae > Vicugna > Vicugna pacos. The sequence continues at coordinate 7,405,825 of NC_132987.1, forward strand.
CATACTGTTTTGATCATTGTAGCTTTGTAGTATAGTCTGAAGCCAGGGAGTGTGATTCTTCCAGTTCCATTCTTCTTTCTCAAGACTGTTTTGGCTATTCAGGGTCTTTTGTGTTTCCATACAAATTTTAACATTTTTTGTTCCAGTTCTGTGAAGAATGTAATTCGTAATTTCATGGGGATTGCATTGAATCTATATATTGCCTTGGGTAGTATGGCCATTTTAATTATATTGATTCTTCCAATTCAAGAACACAATATATCTTTCCATCTATTTTGTGTCATCTTTCAATTTTTTCATCAGTGTCTTATAGTTTTTGGCATACAGGTCCTTTGTTTCCTTAGGTAGATTTATTTCTAGGTGTTTTTGTTTTTTGGGTTTTTTTTTTGATGCAATAGTAAATGGGATTGTTTCCTTAACTTCTTTTTCTGATATTTTGTTGTTAGTGTATAGAAATGCAACTGGTTTCCATGTATTAATTTGTATCCTGAAACTACCAAATTCATTAATGAGCTCTAATAGTTTTCTGGTAGTGTCTTTAGGATGTTCTATGTATAGTATCATGTCATCTGTAAACAATGACAGTTTTACTTCATGTTTTTCCCATTTGGATTTTTTAAATTTCTTTTTCTTCTCTGATTGCTGTAGCTGGGACTTCCAAAACTATGTTGAATGAAAGTGGCGAGAGTGGGATTTCCTGTCTCGTTCCTGATCTTAGAGGAAATGCTTTCACCTTTTCAACACTGAGTACGATGTTAGCTGTGGGTTTGTCATATATGGCCTTTGTTATGTTGAGGTATGTTCTGTCTTTGCCCACTTTCTGGAGAGGTTTTATCATAAATGGATGTTGAATTTTATCGAAAACTTTTTTTATGGACCTATTGAGATGATCATACGGTTTTTATTTTTCATTTTATTAATGTGGTGTATCACATTGATTGATTTGCAGATATTGAAAAATCCTTGCATCCCTGGGATAAATCCCATTTGATCATAGTATATGATCCTTTTCATGTATTGTTGGATACAGTTTGCTAATATTTTGCTGAGGATTTTTGCATCTATGTTCATCAGTGATATGGGCCTGTAATTTTCTTTTTTTGTGATATTTTTTGTCTCATTTTGGTATCAGGGTGATGGTGGCATCATAGAATGAGTTTGGAAGTGTTCCTTCCTCTGCAGTTTTTTGGAATAGTTTCAGAAGGATAGGTGTTAACTTTTCTCTAAATGTTTGGTAGAATTTGCCTGTGAAGCCCTCTGGTCCTGGACTTTTGTTTGTTGTGATTTTTTAAGTTACTGATTTGATTTCAGTACTGGTAATTACAAGTGATTTTTTAATTCAGCTGGAAATGATAAATGTCAGAGATATCAGGGAACATAAAGTCTCTTTTGCTATTCATGTTATAGAATCTCCAGCCATTCTTTTATTTTTATTTTTATTTTTTTGAGTGTTTTTAAAATTAAGATATAGTCAACTTACAATGTTGTGTTAGTTTCTGGTGTACAGCCTAGTGATTCAGTTATACATAAGTAAATGTTCTTTTTCATTATAGGCTATTAAAAGCTATTAATTCTAGTTCCCTGTGCTATACAGTAGGACATTGTTGTTTATCTATTTTATACATAGTAGTTAGTATCTGTAAATCTTGAACCCCCAATTTATCCCTTCCTTCCCTCTTTCCCCTCTGGTAACCATAAGTTTGTTTTGTATGTCTGTGAGTCTGTTTGGTAAATAAGTTTATTTGTGTCTTTTTTTTTTTTTAAGATTCCACATATAAGTGATATCATATGGTATTTTTCTTTTTCTTTCTGGCTTACTTCACTTACTTCACTTACTTGGATGGACTGATGGACCAATCAGTCCATGGCCTGATAGATAACTTTACTTGTCCCTCATCTGCTTCCCTTCCAAGTGTTTGACAGTGGGTATTCTAGGTTTCTACCATTATAAACATTCTATTGGACAGAAATGCCCTTGGTTATTCTTTATAGAGTTGCCCACTGGAAAAGTAATTTGATTGCAAATTAGGGTCTGTAATCAGGTTTTGATGTCCTCAGGCCATTTGACTGGGACACAAAAATGGAAGCCATTGTGTCTGTTTCCTGTCTGCAGTGTCATAATATGTGTGATGTCTCCCCATCTCCTTCAGTCATGGATCTCTTTTTATTTCGGTTGTTCTTAAGGATGCCTGTTCATCAGTTTGAGGTGTGAAGGGGAGCAGAATTTGCCACCCAAAATATGCCTCCTTGAGATAAGGATCGTTTTGAACCAATTATTTTAAGAAACAGCAGACATGAGAAAAGCTCTGAAAACAGAGTTGAAATTACCCTTTTCTAAGGAACATTTACATTTCACAAAGGAAATCATTTATAAAGGTGTCTCTCTGTACCAGAAAGAGAATGTTGATTCTAAGTGGCCAGAAACTTTTATCAGTAGAGAAGGCACTGATTTAACCTACATAAGAAATCTTACCCTTGTTTACCATGCTTTCCCTGGTAACCTCCCATAGCTGGCCCTACTTTTGCCCCAACATCTTATTTTTTTGTCTTTGGCTAAAGATGGTATTTAAAGTGGTGGCTTGGGCTATCTTGGGGATTACTCAGTTTTCCTGGGTATCTCCCATGTATACATGAGGTCTCCATGTTAATAAATGTGTTTGTTTTCCTCTTATTAACCTGTCTTTTGTCTCAGGAAGTCTCAGCCAAGAACTCAGAAGGTGAGGGGAAATTATTTTTACTCCCCTATAGTTTCTCCACCAAGCTCCACAACATAAACATACTCAATTCTTTATAGTCTGCACTTTGAACCTGGCCATTGTCGACTGAAATAAATGCATAGCCTAAAAGTTGAAAGTTATGTTTTATTTGGCGGGAGGACTTGAGCCAGGATGACAGCCTCTCAGATCGCTCTGAGGGACTGCTCCAAAGAGGTAGGGAAGGAGCTAAGATACATAGGAGTTTTACAACAAAGACCAGGTAGTTGGAATATTAAAAGATTACTTGTTAACTGAAGAAAACCAGGCATCTCAAGTTAAAGAATTTAGCCCTTTTCTATGTGTGGGAGGGAGCAAACATTTGGGCTCATTGAATTCATTCCTTTGACAAGCACCTAGCTATCTAGGGCCAGTATCCTGTCCTTTCTTATTCTGAGTCCCCTCAGAGGGCACCACTGTGACTGGCTGCAGAGGCCAGGCTGCAGGCTTGTCTTCACTGTGGGGGGGGGGGGGGGCGGTGGCAGCCGCTGATGACTTGGTGACTTCCGCATTCTTTGTTTACTGATATGGTTTGCAGTATTTTTCATTCACACCAAGCATACTCTCCAAGTTTGGTGAAAATCTGCTGTGTCATTTTTCATGTGGTCCAGTAAGAGACAAACAGAAGGGACTTATGTTTTATTTATATAAATATAAACATACTAAATATACAACAATAGGCAAATGGTTAAATAAAATATGGTACCTTCAAGTGATAGGTACACTAGAAATAAGAGAATCAATTGTGTGCAGAGCCAGGACAGAACTTAGGAGCAGTTTTAACAGCCACCTTGAGTTGATCCTAGTGACCCCCTAACCTGAGAAAGGGGACAATGATCTTCTATGAGACTTCCGTCTGCCTCAAGGGCATTTGTTTTAATGTCTAGGAAATGTCTTTGACTTCATTCTGCAATCCTCTGTTGAATTTTTATTTAGCCTGTCACACTTAAGTTCTAAAATGTTCTATCTCCTTCTTTGGCTGTTCTTGTAAAAGTTCCAATCTTGTCTTCTGGATGCAGCCTCTTTTATCTCTCAGGTTACTTTTCTGTGTGCTTACATCTTCCCTGTCCCCTCTGGGTTTTCTGTCAGCTTGTTTCAGCCTCTCCCTTCCAGCTGGCGTCGGATCAACAGATCAAAGTTAGGCTCCACGGGGACTATGTAGCTCCGTGTGCACAGGGCTTGTTGACTCTTGGGGCTTTCCTATAAGATGATCAGATGATGAGGCAGTCTTTATTTTGGTAGGGTCCCTAATGTCCTTTGTTTTTCCCTCTAGGCTATTCAGAATTTCCAAAAGATAGTAATGATGGTAATAATAGCTAATGATTATAAAGCACATAGGATATGCTGGACACTGTTTTAAGGGCTTTGTATTAATTCTTTAATACTCATAATGATTTCCGTGAGGTAGGTACTATTAGCCTCCCCACTGTAACAGGGTTACACTGCTCATATATGGGCAGATCTCTGAACCCAAGCAGGCTGGCTTCCAAATCTCTGCTCTTATTCCCAATGCTCTCCTGCCTCTCTCTGCACTGCCAACTGATGGAAGAGCTGGCTTTACACTGGCTACTTGCCCTCTAGGGGCCTATTGGGAGAGGAAGCTAAGGAAATTACACCACAGAAAGTACATTTTACAATGCCCCATTTTCAGCCTGGAGCTGCCCCTCTGCTTTTCCTTGGGCTTGGTGTCTTTTGACTCCAAAAACCCTGTTGGAAAAATAAATCCAGTTCTAGTAGAAGGGAGCAGGAGCTGGTGCAAAGAGGTAGGGAATCAGGTAGCATAGGATGGAGGGGAACCAGAAACCCAGCTACGCTGAATTCAGACTTTGAGCCAGTCCTTCAGTTTTCAGCTCCAAGCTTTACTACATCTTCTTCCAAGGGCTGATCCAGGCAAACTGGATCATTTCTGGTGGAAATTTCTACCTGGTTTCCGTCAGATTTCATTTTCTTCTGCAAAATCAGTTGCTGTAACTCCCTATTTTCTTCTGTTTTCTAAAGTGTATTGAAAATCTTCCTATTTTCTAAAGTATATTGAGAATTTTAAACTGTTGTCTCTTCTATTTTCTTTTATTTCTATTATCTTAAAAAAACAACCACTACAGGCCACAAAAATCAGGAAATTAGCATGGATATAATAGTAGTATCTAATGTAAGGACCCCTTTCAGATATCACCAGTTACCCTAATACTGTCTTTTATCGTAAAAGGAGCAAATCCATGGGTCACAGTGTGATTGTGTGTTTCCTTTGAGAAGCAGACACCATGATTAGCCATACAAGAGACTTAGGAAGGGAAACACCTGTGACAGATGAGGGCAGTGTAGGCAGGGGGAGATTTCAGACCATGACACCTTTGAAAGGAGAGCAGGAAGGCAGTATTAAGAAGGAAGGGCTTCAGAACACAGCATGGTTCTGAGAACACTTTGGCCAGGTCAATGTGTGGTCTCTGAAACTGTATTTCCCATTTAAGGAGTCTGTGTTGGGTAAACAGGTTCAGTTCTAGAGTCCCTGCTGAGCTCCATCACTGAGAGCGTGGCCGGCTAGTTACCACGGCCGTAGGTCCCTGAGGGCAGCAGGTAGAGGCTGTCAACTGGCTACACGCCCCGGAGCAGGTCCTCTTGAAGGGAGTCAGGATCCAGGCACCTGGGCAGCCAGCACCCACACACAGCATTTAGTCCTCATGTCTCTTCTGTCTCCTTTAGTCAGTTCCTAATGTTTTCTTGTCTTTTATGATCTTGACATTTTTTAGTATAGGCTAGTTATTTTGTTAAATGTGCCCCAGTTTGGGTGTGATTAGAGTTAAAGTTACACATTTTTGTCAGCGATATCACAGAAACGATGCTGTATTCTTCCATCAGGGAGGACGTGCTGTCAACTTGTCCTATGACTGGTAGGGTTAACTTTGATCACTCATTGAAGGTAAAGCCTGCTGGGATTCTCTGCTGTAAAATTTGTCATGAATCATTATTCTGTGTAAATATCAGTTCCTCACTAAACTTTTACCTGCTGTTTTAATATCCATTGATGATTTTTGCCTAAACCATTACTACTATGATAGTCACCAAATGATGACTTTCTAATTCCATCATTCCATCTACATTATTAATTGGCATTATACTGCAAAGAAACTTTCTTTTCTTGCTATTTATTCAATCGTTGATATATTATATCAGTATGGAGTCATGGATTTCTATCTTATTCAATGGTAATTTTTTAAAAATTGAAATATAGTTGATTTACAATATTATGTTAGTTTCAGGTATACAGCAAAGTGATTTGGATATATATATATATATATACACACACACATTTTTTTATTCTTTTCTGCTTATAGGTTATTACAAGATATTGAATGCAGTTCCCTGTGCTATACAGTAAGTCTTTGTTGTTTATCTATTTTACATATGATAGTGTGTATCTGTCAATCCCATACTCCTAATTTATCCCTCTCCCCTTCCCCTTATAGTCAAAGATGATTTTATTCAGTCCTCAAAGTATAACAGTTTGGGCCATTGGGGGCCCCTTCAAGCTTGTTTCTGCACCTCCTTTGCCATATCTGCATTATTCTTTGAGAATTTTCTTACTTTTTGGCTCTCTAAGGTGTTCCAAGTACATACTGTACTACACCAGCCCTAGAGTCAGCCATTCCTCCAAAGGGTCCTGATTCCTTTTAATAGAAAATAATATTTAGAAATCGAGATCTGGGTTCTAGTGTGCTCATTGCTACCAGATAAACATTGTTTCTTTTAGGTCCTCTTACAGGACAGAGCTAGGAAATGTGTGTGTATACTGCCCCCCCTTGTATCTGTATCAATTCTGTAATATTCTGTTCAGTTAAATGTGTCTAGTTTAGATACACAGATGTGGATTTTGACATGGTTTCCACCAGTACCTCCAATTACAATCCAACACAACAGGATTCCTTCTACCCTTCTCCTTTTTGTATTTGTAACTTGTTTCTCTACCAGTAAGAAACCTGGCTTCTATTGTCCTCAGTATATTTACTTATCTGCCTCTGGATGTTACCAGCTCCCAGCTTCACTGACCACCTCCCTCAGCCACCTCCTTCCTCAGTTCCCAACTACACCAGTGCCACCTCACTTGGCCACCTACTCAGCCCCCAGTATTACAGTTTTCAGTGACCAAGTACCTTTTTTTATTTGTCACAAGATTGGTTACCATGGTTCAAGTCAACTCAGGAAGGTTGATACCAGCCCATTTTCAGCTGCTGAAGACGCACTGACCCATAATCATCATGTCACCTTCCACTCTCCAAACTCAGTATGGGCTAGGACAGTGGTCCTATCTCTCCCACTGTGCCTTGGTCAAGATCACTCTGTTTTCCTGGTAGATATCCCTAACTCTGAATATCTCAGCAAAAAAGTTAGGCATGATAGCATCAATCTTTCTGCCCAGAAGGCCCTGAACCCGTTATGCAGTTGAAACCACCCACTTCTCAGAATTCTGCAGAGAATAGCTCTTTGCGAATTCAGACAAAATGAATTGTTGTGCCTTTTTTGTTTCAAAACAGGGTTTGTATGACTGTCTAGTTTTCACAAGATTTACAAATGGGTGACCCCTTCGCCTCTACCCATCCCCACATAGCCATCAGGTTCTCTGGGTGCACAACAGGAAAAAAATTAAGGCATCCCTTTGCATGACATTTACCATATTGTGAAATCATTTGTCTATTGGGCTCAAGTCTCTAGACTGTAAGTTTTTTGAAAGCAGATACTGTATCATTTTTCATCTTTGCAGCCCTAGCGCCTGACATACTATCTAGTCATTGTAGACAAAATAACTTTTTTAAAACTTTCTTTGAATCTTTCCTTCCTTCTTCCTCTTGGTACTTCAGGGCTCAATACCATTTACCAATGCACTTTGTAAAGTTCAGTTGTTTTGTCTTAATAACCCCAAGGTTTCTGTTACAGTCAGTGCATTAATGGTGATCAAGGGATGGCTTGATGGAAGACTTGTCAATTCTATTCATGTACTAGCATTACCCTAATACCAAACTCAAAGAAAACACAAAAAGGAAAACTACTGTCCAATATTACATGGGGTCATAGATGCAAAACTCCTAGTGAAAAACTGGAAGTCAAATCCAAGAATACATTATAATAATAATATGACAACCAAGTAGGGCTTAGCCCCAAAATATGAAGATAGTTCACTATTAGAAAATTAATCATGTTAATTCAGAAAAGATGTATTTCAACAAATATGGAGAAAGCTCTTCATGGTTCAAGCTCTATTCCTGATTTTTAAACATTCTTAGCAAACTAAGAATGGATATGGGTGTCCTTAACTTGATAGACCAAAAATCTTCAGCAAAAATAATACTTAACAATGAACCATTAGAATCATTCCCATTAAAGTTTGAAAAGAGACCTTTCAATATTATCTTATTTATCATAGGCAATGCAATGAGATAGGAAATTGAAATGAGAGCTATGTATACTAAAGAGGGAAAGACAGAAGTGTCAATATGATTGTCTACCTAGAAAATCCAAAAGAAATAATGGTAAGCAATTACCTCACACCAGTCAGAATGGCCATCATTCAAAAGTCCACAAATGACAAATGCTGGAGAGGCTGTGGAGAAAAGGGAACCTTCCTACACTGCTGGTAGGAATGCAGTTTGGTGCAGCCACTGTGGAAAACAGTATGGAGAGTCCTCAAAAGGCTAGGAATAGACTTAACATATGACCCAGGAATCCCGCTCCTGGGCATATATCCAGAAGGAACCCTACTTCAGAATGACACCTGCACCCCAATGTTCATAGCAGCACTATTTACAATAGCCAAGACATGGAAACAGCCTAGATGTCCATCAACAGATGACTGGATAAAGAAGATGTGGTACATTTATATGATGGAATACTGTTCAGCCATAAAAACTGACAACATAACGCCATTTGCAGCAACATGGATGTTCCTGGAGAATGTCATTCTAAGTGAAGTAAGCCAGAAAAAGAAAGAAAAATACCATATGAGATTGCTCATATGCGGAATCTAAAAAAAAAAAAAAAACCAAAAAACCTAAATACAAAACAGAAACAGACTCATAGACATAGAATACAAACTTGTGGTTGCCCGGGGGATGGGGGTGGGAAGGGACAGACTGGGATTTCAAAATGTAGGCTAGATAAACAAGATTGTACTGTGTAGCACAGGGAAGTATATACAGGATCTTGTGGTGGCTCACAGTGAAAGAGAATGTGACAGTGAATGTATGTATGTTCATGTATAACTGAAAAACTGTGCTCTACACTGGAATTTGACACAACATTGTAAAGTGACTATAACTCAATTAAAAAAAGTTTAAAAGAAAAAAAAAGATTGATCAGAGTTCAGCAAGATGACCAGCTATAAAAACTAAAAACAAAACAATTTTCAATCTTATTATAAATCAAATAAATGTGAATTAAAACAGTGTCTTGCAAATCATTAATTTTTCTCTTTCCTTCTTTTTTTTTTTTTTTTTTTTTGCAGGGGGGATGTAATTAGGTTTACTTACTTATTTGATTTTTCAGTGGAGGTACTGGGGATTGAACCCAGGACCTCAGGCATGCTAGGCATGTGCTCTACCACTTGAGCTATACCCTCCCCACAAATCATTAATTTTTAAACTTTAGTAGTACAATCTTTTAGGAAGGGATTTGGCAACAAGAATTAGAAAATAATCCATCCTTTGGCTTCTGCTGAAACTCTATGCTAAGGAAATATTCTAAGACATGTGCATAAAGAAGTTCATAGACTATTTTTACACAAAAATATGGGAAAAAATTAATATCCAACAAGAGGAAGTGAGTTAACTAAAGAAGTATATATTGGCTTAAAGAAATCTTATCCTTATTTAATCACTAAAAGATCTTTTAAGTTCTCTGTAATAACATCAAAAAAATATTAAATAATAGTAAGTGAAAAATCAAGACAATTCTTATGCTTGCTGTATAAGCTACATAAAAGTGAAATTGGAGGGAAGTGTCAGGAAGTGCAGTGCAGTTAAGAACTCAGCCTCTTGAATTGGAAATGGTGACTTCAAATCCTGGGGCTACCACTTCTTAGCTGTAAGACTTTGGCCAGATTATTTAATTTGCCTCAGTTTCCTCACCTGTAAAGAGCTCATGAGTAGTGATGTTGAAATAGCAAAGCCACCAATAACTGTTAACTAACGTGAATGCTGCAAAGTGCTAGTAGGCAAAGCGTTACGGTGATGAGATTAGGGGTGTTTTCATTCCTGTTTTCTAAATTTTCTATAATGGTATCTTCATTTTATAGTAAAAGTAGACAGTTTAATATTTAAAAAATTATTTTTAAAAGGGCCTCGTTTCTAGCCAAGGCTAATCTCTCCTCTGGCCTGTGATCCTATTTCCATACCCTCCTAGGTATCTGGAATCTAGTTATGGCCATTATCTCCTTTGCATTATCTCAAACTCCTCTACTGATTGGCTAAACAAATAAAAATACCTTTAAAAACTAAAAACAGACTTACCCTGTGATCCAGCAATCCCACATCTATCTGGAAGAAACTCTAATTCGAAAAGATACATGCACCCCAGTGTTCGTAGCAGCACTATTCACAACAGCCCAGACATGGAAGCCACCTAAATGTCCATCAACAGATGACTGGATAAAGATGATGTGGTATAGATATAATGGAATACTACTCAACCATAAAAAATAATGAAGCAATGCCATTTGCAGCAACAGGAATGGATCTGGAGATTGTTATACTAAGTGAAGTAAGCCAGAAAGAGAAAGACATATCATTTATATGTGGAATCTTTAAAAAATGACACAAATATTATTTACCAAACAGAAACAAACTCACAGACATAGAAAACAAACTTATGGTTACCAGGGGGAAAGAATAAATTGGGAGTTTGAGATTTGCAGATACTAAAACTACTATGTACAGAATAGAAAAACAACAAGGTCCTACTGTCTAGCACAGGGAACTGTATTCAATATCTTGTAATAACCTATAATGAAAAAGAATATGAAAGGGAAAATATATATATATATATGTATAACTGAAACACTATGCTGTACACCAAAAATTAACACATTATAAACCGATTATACTTCAATATAAAAAATTTAACTAAAAATTAAAAATATTCCTGAATAGAATCTTTACTCTGTTCTCTTCACTGCCACACTTCTTAAGGGAAAAAAAAAATTCACAGGAGTTTTCTTCAACTCTAATTTCACTCTTCAGTGTATTGGAATCTGAAATGTCCCTCCATCATGCCATTTTAACAATGTTTCTAATTCCCTTAAAGGCCAAAGTGAATGCATCTTTATTCTATGTATCTATCAGAGATATTTTAACACTGCTGGTCACTTTCTCCTTGAAACTCTCTTCCCTGTTGGATCACATTTAAAAGGAGGGTGTGAGGGGCAGGAGGAAGCAGAGGTTTTAGAATTGCCTGTATGGGGAAACTGGACACCTGTATCAGCTTCTGTGTGAGATCAAGTCTGAAGCCATAGACTGGAGAACCAATCGAGAAAGGGAAGCAGTCGTAGTCAAGTGAGAAGAGAGTGGCTGGGGAAATCCAATAAGGGAACCAGAAAGCAAAGTGGGTCAGATTTTTAAAAAAGAAAAAAGAAAACACCCGGAATCCCAAGGGGAAGAGAAGTCTGCAGATGCAGAAAAAATTCTGCAGAATCCCTGTGACCACTTCAGCTGAATTGTGTTCTCAAATCTCATTGTGTGGAATCCTTCATTCCCAGAATACTTAAATGTTGCTCAATACCACCGTCTCAGACTCACCTCTTTCTTCTCTGACTGTTCTTTCTCCCATTTAATCATCCAGCCTGCCTTCCTTTGATCAAACGTACATTTACTGAATGACCACTGTCTGCCATCTGCCAAGCATGGTAATAGGCCATGACACTACAGGATAAATAAGAGAAAATCCTTGTCCTCAAGAACTCACCTTGTTGACATTTCTTTCTCTGACCATCTCATATGTTTCTGAAGGTCCTTGCCTAGACCTTCTTCTCCCATCCCCACTCGTGGCTCCAGCTGTCTCCTATTACTGATGGTCTCCCTGGCTTTTTCATCTGATATCCTGTAGCTATCTCAAACTCAGGACAGCCAACACCAGATGCTCATTTGCCACCAAACAGGAAGAGATCTCATTATCAACCTAGAAACTCCTAAGTCACCCGTCAACTTCCCTCTTTCACCACATAGATGGACAACTGGATGACAAGTCTTCACAGCACCATCTCCTAAAAAGCTCCCAGAAATGCCCTCTTCTCTCTATTTTTTCTAACTCTACACTAATTTAAGGTCATCATTATGTTGGAGTAGCCTTCTAACTTTTCCCTGTTATCCAGGATCTCCTCCTTCGAGTCCACCATTTTTATCACTATCAGAATTACCTTTCCAAAAGGCGTATTTTACTTATTTCTTCCCTCATAAAAATCTACTATTGCTTCTGTTTTACCCCCACGTTCTGAACCTTTTGATTTCTTCTTCTTCATGTATTATCATCATGTTGGCTAAACAGAAGTACTTACACGTCTCAAACACAAGAAGCTTTGGGTATGCTCTTTGCCATTCTTTGCCCAAGATGCTCCAACCCTTTTTCCCATCTGACAAATACTGATACTTTTCTAAATTAGATCAAACATTATTTGCTCTGTAAAGGCTTTCCCATCGCCTCCAAACAGAACTGTCCAAACGTCATTGAGCTCCATGACTAAAGTGTACTTCTATTAAGGAAGAATCACACTTGTTGCTATTCATTTAGATGTCTGTATAATATTTGTTTTGTTATTGTTTCCAACACTGGCATGAGAGCCTAAACCCATAGGATAGGGATCATGGGCTTTTCATTTTATAGTGCCCTGTACCCAGCATAATGGCCTCCACAAGTCTTTGCTGGAAAGAATAAGTAACTCACAGAACAGTGAATGAAAAAAAAAGTTTCTGAAAAATGTACATGAACATTAAGGATAAAACATGTATTTCAGTAAGAGGGTTGAAAAAATGCAGACTGAGGAATGAAATGTAGATCAAAGGAGAAAGGAGAGAGAAATCAAGAGGAACCACTTATGTGCACAGAAAACAAAGCTGTCATCTAGGAAGGGAGGCAGAGTGTCAGAGGCGATCGGACAGAGGAACAGCTGGAAAGAGTCCAATGGGACAAGGAATATCAGAATCTCAACAAATTCTTTGCGATGTGACGCCACACATCCAAACCAGTCTCTCTAGTTTATCATCTCGATAAAGACATGGCTATACATTGTTCACAGGGAAAGTACTGGGGAAAAAACTTACACTTGGCCAACAAGGCATCCGATCAAAAAACTTGCCAGAGTATATGGGTCTGATGCGATCTGGAGGTTCGACTCCTGGTTCAATATTCACAGCCTCTTTTTGTTCTTCAGGTTGCTGGGCACACTGGCACTCAGGAGGTTCTATCACCAAGCCCATTTGGGGCTCTGTAGTCTTAGCGTCATCTGGCTCCTCTGGTCGGGGAAGCCCCGTGTCCACCTCCACAGGAGGCTCCATCTCTGCGCTGGGCTTCGTCACCACACAGGTGGACTCTCTTTCCAGTTCCTGTCTGGGTTCCATAGCCGGAGCAGGCTGCTTCCCCACGGGAGCCTCTGACCCTTCCGGGTCACCAGCCACAGGACGTCTCTTGCTTCCTAGAGTCTGTGGACTTTCACACACCCTGCCCAGTGAAGGCTGTGTTACCCTTCCAGGAGAACACCCTACCAGCAAACACTCACCTTCTAAACCCACTCTTCCTGGCAACATTCTCAGAGAAGGTTTTGTTTCCTGTGAGCCTAAGACCCTGCTGACTCCTAAATTACTCCTCTCCATGAAGGTCCCAGAAATATTCTGTCTTTTTAATCCTATTTCAAGCTTCTTGCTTGATGGAGATTTTGTTTTCAGTGATGCCATCCTGTCCTCATATTTATTACTACATGGGGAGCCTTCTCTTCCTAATCCCACTCTGAGCCCCAACTCTGTGGGAGAGTTTGTTCCCACGAAGACCCTCCTCTCTCCTAAGACATCCTTTCCTTCCTGGGCGAGCCCCACCTCCATGCTCAGGGGAGAATTCCTCTCAGACACCCTCATTCCTCCAGGGGCACCCCTCTCTAAGGGGTAAGCTGTACCTGGCTCGGGGGAAGATCCCAATCCCTTGGAAGGCCCCAACCCTTTGGAGGACCCTACTCGCACGAAAGAGCACATCTCCACTCGGACTTCCTGCTCTCTGCTTCCTGCCTATCACTTAACAGCTGGCGGAGTTCACTGGGAAAAGGCAGATGGTCTGTTTACCCGGTTACCTGGGAAGCGGGGGCGTGGCTTGGAGCGCAATTCTTTCTCGGGCAGGGCCCCGCCCATCTCTCTTCCTCTCTGTCAGGATCCTCTCCCTCATTACCTCCTCCTCCTCTCTTACTCCCTCTCTCTTTTTTCCCCTTCTTTACTAGATCTAGAGGGCAGGAAAACTTGAAGGATGAGGTCTTAGGTACTAGAGCAAATGATCACCAGCTTCTCTTTGCTTTCCCAAGCAGTGCAGTTTCCTTAGGATGGGTTCAGCCAGGGGCTTCCTCCTGGCCGTGGGCCTAGTAATCTCACTGGTGATCAGGGAATAAACAACCGCTTTCTGGTGGTGACCACCAGTTTTAGGTCCTTCCTTGTGAAAGTACATGCACACTGCTTGTGGTTCTTTCAGAGCTTAAGAACTTCAAAAATTCCGTTAAGTTTTATTTGGCCCCTATGGTAAGAAACATCTCAGTCTTTGAGAACATCTACACTTCAATAATTGGGCTTTAAATAGCATTTCAAGTATATATATTAAAGTTTAAGATGCATTATGCAATAATGCATTATTGAATCTTTAAAATAATGTGGCAAATTCAAACTTTTTAAGTATGAGATTTTCTTTAAATTCTCTTTAAACCCTTTCAGGTTTTAATGAATGTGTATTTGGTGAATATTATGTTCTACACATATAGGGGATATAGAGCACCTTGCCTAGAATTTGAATGAAATTTGTAAGATTCCACTTTTTTAACTGCCCTATGATAAACTTGTAAAATCCAAAAAATTTTTAAGTGATTAGGGGAACCTATTTCACATTTGTAAAAACTATGTACTGTAATTTTCTAGATAGTTAATATAAATATTCTTTTCCCCCAACCACTTTAAATGACTTGATAATATGTAAATCAAGGTATGTCTGTATAAGGGTTCATTCAGTTCTTTTGTTTACAATTATCTGTCGAGTCTCCACTTTGTGTCAGTCCTGGGAATTCAATGGAATATAAACCAAGCCCTGTCTCATAGACTATATTCTAGTGGGGATAGATAACCATCAAGTGCACCAATAAATAAGATCATTTCACCTGGTAACTGATGAGTGTTGTGAAGTAAACAGAACACGTTGGTATGGAGGGAAGCGACTTTAGAATTGGTGGGCTTAGAAATCCCTTCGGTAGGAGACATTTGTGCTGAGGCTTGCATGATGCCCTGCAAAGACACCAGCTTTTTGAACTTAACTAGCTCAGGTTTTCATTGCCTTTTCCTCACTGCCTTGCCACCATGCCTACAACTCCTTACATTAGAATGACCTTTTGGTTTGTCTCCCAGTTAACAGTCCCAGTTAGAAGTAAATGTTACCATTCATTACCATCTCTGCCAAGAGTCATTCTTCAACCACACAAGGGAAGAGAAATTTCCTGGAGGAGAAGGTAGAAGATATGGGGGAGCTGGAGGTGATGAGAGATGCAAGGTGCTGGGAATTAGTGACTCAGTGTTTAGGTTTGACAGCAAAGGCAGCACTAAGGGCAGTGTGCAAGTCTGTATGACTTTATTTAGGCTCCATCTATTTTGTAGCTTCCTTAACAAATTTTATCAACTAGTAGGATCACACATTTGATACTAAAATGTATCCAACTATCGGTCCTCTTCAGTTATCTGGGGTTAGGGAAAAAACACAGGCATACTGTGAGTGGCAGTACAGGAACAAAGCTTTACTGTGGTGTTTCAACCTCCCCAAAATTACCACTGGATCTTAGAACTACTAGCCACTGGCACAGCACTCCCCTAAGCAAACATTATGACTATGCTATAAATACCATGGAAGGCACTCCTGAAGGAGGTGCATTAAAAGACAAAACTGGTAGAAGTAAATGAATGAGGAAGCAATGTCCCAGAACAACAATGAAGTTCCTGAGAATTTACAAATTTCAGCATCCTTGTGTTATTTGTGAGGTCTTCTTAAATGTTCACCATTCTAAATGTAATTAAGCTCACAAATATTTTTGGGGTCCCTATCATATCAAAGTTCCTCTGGGAGGAATTGAAATGATGAATACATTATGATCCTGGCCCTTAAGAACTTTAAAAATCTGAATGTGAATAAAACTCTGAGGAGAAAAGGCTAGGCATTCTCTTACTGCAAAATAAAGCAAATAGATATTAGAACTCTTATGAGTAAAGTACATGAAACTACAGGAAAAAAGATAACTAAATCCAGTAGAAGTATCTTCAGATGCCATCCGGAGGAGCTGGCATCCTGAACAAGGTGAGTCCTGCAGCGATGGGCGGTAATGGTGTCGCCGGGGGACAGAGCAAAGTGCCAAGATGAGAACACACAGGCAGCTCTCTGGGAACACAGAGTAGACTGGCGTATGATGAGGGCATGAAGCAAGAGCTTGAGGAGAAGGTGGCTATAGAAACAGAATGAAAAAAACATGGATTGGGACTAGAGTTAAAGAAATTTGTACTCTAGCAATTGAACATTTTTGAGTAGGCGAGTGATGGGCTGAAGTGTAAAGAATGGATTGAAAAGGCATGAGTGTGTGTTAATTCCAGTTTCTATGAATACTGCCTTGGCCCAGGCACTGGGATTAGAGCTCAGATCTGGGGAGTAGAGGATTTGGGATGACAGAATGGACAAGAGTTGAAGATGATTCTGCTCTTTCAAGTCCAGGTGACTGGGAGGCTGTTAATACCAGTCACCAAGCAGAAGCAGGTTTGAGATGGAACAGGTTTGGTTTCCAACATACTGTTGACATGCCAAAACTGATGTAACACATCCTGTTTCCCGATTCTTCCTGGGATTGTCAGAGATACACTACCATGACTAACATACCATATTGGAACAAGCCACTTGGGATAAAGTGCCACAGATCCCATTTGCACATGACGCATAATGCTCTTCCGCTTAGTAACTGGGGAGTTGATCAGAAAGACTGGCTGTTCAAGGGTCCAAGGCATCTTCATTGCAAAATGTTGACTGAGCACCACAGGATACCTTACCCCAAGCACACATCTAGACAATCAATACTGATGTCCTCACAACAGGGCTATAAATAGTAAACAGCAAACTGAAAAAGCAGCTCTCATCCTGAGGGAAAATCGATTTAACATTCTACCAAATTCCGGGGGGTGGAGGGTGGGAAGGGATAGACTGGGATTTTAAAATTGTAGAATAGATAAACAAGATTACACTGTATAGCACAGGGAAATATACACAAAATGTTATGATAACTCACAGAGAAAAAAATGTGACAATGAGTGTGTATATGTCCATGAATGACTGAAAAATTGTGCTGAACACTGAAATTTGACACAACATTGTAAAATGATTATAAATCAATAAAAAATGTTAAAAAAAAAAGATGGGGGAAAATCATATAGCAGGCCCACTGTGCTTCCATTTTTATACCTTCTATTTCCGTTTAGGAGCCAAGTTGTATTTGCTTTTTCAAGGTATACCTACAATTCTAAGCATACCATTTGTTGAACAGGAAAAGGTTATTTCAGCATGAGAAATGTTAACTTCCTTGCATGACTGGGACATTGTGCTGTACACCAGAAATTGACACATTGTAATTGTACTTCAATAAAAAGTAAATTAAAAAAAAAAAACGAAAAACATTCTACCAAACTCCGAAAGGAATTTTGTTCTGTTTTATTTCAGATGCCAGCAAAAGGCTGTCTATTGTGCGAGATTTAACCAAAACAGCCTGTCTTAAGTAGGTCTGCAGTGGACGGTAATGCATATCTTGAGTTCTTTTTACTTGGAATAGTGCCTAAGAACGCGGGTCCTGGAGCCAGCCTGCAGGTTAGGACACAGTTTCGTCACCAACACCGCGGTCATGCTGAACAAGTTACACAATCTCTGTGCCTCAAATTGTTTACCTGTAAAACAGGCACGCCACATTCATTAATTCCACAAACATGACCCAAGACACCTGGCTGCCAGGCACTGTGCCTGACAGACAGCGTGGACCATTTTGGGGAGGTAATACTCAACGTAGTAGGGCAGACGATAAAGCCAGTTTCGAGCGAATGCCTCATATTGTACGAATTAAATGGGATAATTCCTGTAAAGCGCTTAGTACAGTAACTGGCGATAGAAAACTCTGTATAAAAGTTACCTATTATTTTAGAATGTGCCTCTCCCCACCCAAAACAGGTAAGCTGTTTTCTGTTTTCTCCAGAAAAGGAAGTTACTGTTGAGGATTTCCCCGCCTAAATACAACTCTGTGGGGGTGGGGGTGATCTCATCCTCCTCCCTGCAGTATATACCACTTACCAGCCTTTACCTACCCACCTACCCCCAGGGACGTGTTGGGAGGCTCTCTTGTGCTAGAAAAGTCGCCCCAAGAAAGGCCCTTAGCCGAGTTGGCAGAGTCGGAGTGTTGCGGAGTAAGGAAAGGGGGACTGTGAGCGCACAGCCATAGAGGGAACTTCACCGCCCACACTGGCTGGGAGCAACAAACCCAGGTCTCCCCGGCAGGTCAGTCAAGGAGTCCCCTGCACCCGCCCTGCGCCGCCGGGAGTCCGGGACCGCCGCCCAGATAACAATGGCGCCGGCGAGGGCGGGGCCGCCCTCGCCCCGGGGGGGTGGGGGAGAGGGGCAGGCGGTGGGCCCCGTGGCTCGCGGAGGCCACGTGACGTGCGAGGAGGGCTCTGAGAGGGGGCGGGGGAGCGGATGGAGCGGGCGGACTGGTGACGACCGGAAGTGACGAAGGGCCGTAGTTTACGACGTGCAGCGACGTGGCGGCGAGGCCGGCGCCGGGCGGCGGAAGTGGCTCCCGCGCTGGGACTGGAGTGTTTGTGTTTTGGTTTGCAAAGGAGCCGGCGGCCCGCCTGAGGGGAGGAGGGAGGAGGAGGCAGAATTAGTGGGAACTCGAGCGCCGGCGGCGGCGGAGGAGGAGAAAGGAAAGAGGAAGGCGGAGCGGAGAGAGGCGGGGACCGAGCCCGACAGGGGCGGCACCGCGGCACCAGCTCCGCACCGTCCAGTCTGAGGGGAGCGGCGCAAGGAGGAGACGCGCCGCCGCCGCCGCCGCCTCCTCGGCCTCCTCGGCCTCCTCTTGGGCTACGCCTGGGATCTGCCGCCAGGAAGCTTCGGGGCCGCGGCTCCGCGCGCTGCGGGCTCAGGTAACCGAGCCGGCCCCCCTCCGCCCGCCCGGAGCGGGTCAGGACCCGGGTGGTCTGCGGGCCGCTGCTGGCAGGGAGTCCCCCGCCCTCCCCTTTTCTTGCCGGGGCGCTGGAAGCTGCCGAACCCGGCGTCCCGTCCTGCAGGCCCCGGTGACTCATCCTTCAAGGGGCTCCGGAGGCCAGGATTTGGGGACCGGCCGAGGGAGCGACGGGTGTCACCCTCTTCCCTTCTCAAGATGGCGCCGCGAAGGAGGCCCGGAGGCCGCGGTTCCGCCTGCCCGGTCCTGGCGGTGCGGGGTGGGGGAGGTCCCCAGCTAGAGCCCGACCGGAATCCGGGGAGGCGGATGGGAGAGATGGTCCAGGAGCCCGGCGGGGCCTGCCCTTTCGGGAGATCCGGAGTTTGGTGTCAGTGACCCAGGTGCTCTCCGAGGAGGAACCGGGGCCTCCAGCAGGTGTGAATTTGGGGGAGCTCCGCCTACCTTCGACTTCCCGAGCTGGTAATGAAGGGAGGCGGCGGCTCGGGAAGACAGACTGTCTAGGGATTCTTGTCGTATCATTTCTGGAAGGTGGTGAACCGCAGGTTTAAAGAACTCGAGACAACTAGGCCGCTGAACACCATCAGAGGGTAGAGCCCTCTGAACGTGCTCTGCTGTCCGCCTCCCTGCATGCTGGTGAACGTCATAATTCACATACTTGGGTTTTGTCTTTTGCCAAAGTGGAGCCAAAGTGTTGAATTAGTTGTCTTTTACATAATTAGCAGGAAAAAACACCATGGACACCAGTGAGATATTTCAGGACAGCTCAGAAACTTTAGTCTTAATGTAAAATGGGAATAATAATAAGATCTTAAGAGGGTTGCTGTAAGCGTAATTGGTAGTATAGCGCTTGGCCCAAAATAAAGTGCCCAGTAAATGTTAGCTGCTGCCATTAATACAGTTTTGACCAAAGAGCACCTAGAAGACTATATAGAATACTAGTTGTTTTCAAAAGATTTAAAATATATTTTATGCGAACTCTGGTTTTGCAAAACAAGTTTAAGTAGTGAATACAAATGAATGCAAAAAGTACAAAATGTGATTTTTAACCTTAATGTTATGCTAGCTGTACATTTATAATTAGTTTTAGTTATTTTTTTCTTTAAGATCCTTAGCGGGGAACCGTAACCCAGAGCTTTAAACCTTAAAAGTCAAAGCTAAATCATACTTTTTTTTAATGGGCATTTGATGTTTTCCCTGAAATTGTGGAAACACCATGGAAATTCGGAGCATGTTGTCCTTGATGCATAATTCAATTTGCTGTTTTGTAGGTAATCAGACTCAGACCGTTGGGAAGTGTTTCAGTTGTTACTGTGTGTAATATCTGAAGGTGTGTTGGTGCATTTTCAGTCTACATGACGTTCTGTTGATATTTGGTCATTTCATTAAAGGAGCACTTTACCAGTTTTCAATCCCTACTATGTGTTGGCCACTGTGCTAGAGACTTTTCGCATATATATTCTCTTATTCTCACAGCAGCTGTGTAAATTAGGTATTCCGGAAATAGAGGCTTTGAAATGAAAGAACTTGCCCCTGCAGAAATTGGTATAGCCAATCAGGACTAGATCCCCAAATCTAGTATGTTTTTAGGGCAGTGAGAAGGTAGATGTGGGGTTGGAGCGGTTTTTTTTTTCTTACAAAAAGTATTGTAAATGTACAGAAGTAGGGAGAATAGTATAATGAACCCATCACCTACCTTCAGTTATCTTATGGCAAGTCTTGTTTTATCTACACCCCCATTGTTTGGAAGCAACTCAGACCTATTTCATTTGTAAGTGTTTCAGTATGTATTACTTAAAGATAAGGACTCTTCAAAGCTGTGTTTAGGTGAGGCAGAGGTGATTTTATTGTCTCGAGAATGTTAAGTCTTGTCGATACGTTTGTTAATGAGTTCATTGTCAAGAGGGATTCTTGTATAAACTCATTTCATGGGTAAGGCAAGTTTCTTATAAAGTACCTAAGTGAAATAAAACAGTGATTCGAGAAGGGGAATCATCAGATTTAATGTTACTAGCACATGATCAGATTTTGATTAAAGATGAAAGAAAACTGTTAACGATTGATTTGTGAGGAGATTGGAAGAGTTCTTTAAAAGTTCATAAATTCCTTTGAGATTGAATATTAGCATCATTAGATAATAAGAGAAGACACAGAAGTTACCCTTCTCTGACCAGTCTTTTCTAAATGTGTTAAATAGAAAATAATGACACATTTAATTGTTAGCTCAGAAACTACAGAAAAGTATAAGTAAATAAGACACTAATTAGCTCACTACATAGAGGACCACTGTTAACACTTCCATGTATGATGTACTGGAACACAGGAGAAAGCAGTTTTAAGTCTTTTAGCCACTAGACGCACAACCTGAGAGACTTAAAATATTTGTTGCTCCAAAGTTACCATAAATTAAAAAATATGTACCATTTAACAGGAGACTTTAAATAATAATGACCAACATTAATTGAGATCTTACTATGTTCTAAGAGCTTTCCATTTATAAACTTAAATTTACTCAAAACTGTTTTAACCTAAGTAGTCTGTTTCCAGAACCTTAAGTCTTGAGTCACCTCTCAGGTTGCCTGGGTTTGAAACAGCTCTGTTGAAGCTCAGTCAGAGTAAACTATGTGACCTCAATCAAGTTACTTAACCTCTCTGTGCCTGTTTCCTCATTTTCAAGGATTGTAATAGTCAGCATTATAGGATTGAGTGGCTGTGTGAAGTACTTAAAACCCCTGGCACAAAGTTGAGTCTTTAATAAATGTTAGCTTTAAAAATTTTAGGAAGCCTTGAAAATTACAGCATGATTTTAGGCTCAGTTCTCACTGAGTTTATATTACTTTCTTAATGAAGGTAGTGATTTAAACTGAATGGCATTCAGTGTCCAGTAGACGTTACAATTGTTATACAATAAATGTTAGAGGCAAAATTTATTAAAGTGATTAGTATTAGGGGATTTGCTTTGTTTTTCGGATTTGTATACTTAATTCAAATTTGTTTCTTTACAGGTTTCTTTGCCTTTAGAAAGAAAAAAATTGACACCTTGCATCCTGGAAGTTCATTTAAGAGACTGAAATTAGGGACTTCTTTCAAATTTGGACATGGCTAATCGAGGAGCAACAAGACCCAACGGGCCAAATACTGGAAATAAAATTTGCCAGTTCAAACTAGTACTTCTGGGAGAGTCTGCTGTTGGCAAATCAAGCCTAGTGCTTCGTTTTGTGAAGGGCCAATTTCATGAATTTCAAGAGAGTACCATCGGGGGTGAGAGTTTCTTTTATCCTTTCTTTGTTTAATTGAATCAGACATAGACAAGTAAGATTTTGCAGTTCCGATTGTATGATGAAGAATGCCGAAACAGGTCATAGAGTGGAGACAAGAGCTGTTCAGCAGACCTCAAACTTTATAGCTTGATTTTTGTTAAGATAACATTCTTTAATATTTTGATTTCCTGGTTATCCCCAGGATTGTTGTATGGAAGCTAAAATACAGGTGCAAATTGAATAGAATCAGTGTCCCAAGAATAAGATTTGATCTGGTATCTTTCTTGATAATGATTAGAAATTTCTTCAAATTAAAGAAGCTGAATTATATTGGCTGTATGTTTGTGCTGAGTTATATTGGCTTTAGAATGAATAGGTAAAATAATAAAAGTAAATAGTAAAAGAGTTAACCTTAAAATTCTAATTCTAAATAATGACTGTTTATAAATTACACCGATTTGTAAAATTAATTAAATTTTATTAAACCTGTTTAAAAATGCTCCTAGGGTGAGGGAAGAGAAAAAGTGAGTGATTAGCAGAGAGGAACATGAAAGGGGAATGGGCCCTGGAGAAAAAGATGAAAGAAGAGGGGAAAGAAGAGGAGTTAAGCACTGCATGCAGTGGTTGTCGGAGGACTGAGGTGAGGGCAAGATGAGGTGCCAGACAGAGAGGAGACAGCTAACAGTGCAGTGTTGTGAATAGAAGGCAAGAGATCAGCTAACTGAATTTAGCTAGAGAAATCCACAGCTGTGTACAGCAGCAGGGTTAAACAGCCTTTTTTGGGCCTGTTTCATCTGTCAAATGAAGCTTTTGAATTAGATAATGTCAGAGGAACCACACAGCTTTTAGATTCACAGTATTTTGCAAGGGGTGTATAATTAAGCAGTACTGTATTTTTCCAGGTACTCTTGAATGTATTTTTAACCTCGTATGTTTTAAAGTCAAACTCTTGAAAGGCATAAGACAGATAGCCGTTAGCATGTGTCAACTTCTTGGAGTCCACCTTTCAGAAGCATAACTTTATGCTGTGCATTGATTGTATGTTCTCCAGTACACTTGAGAAGTTTATTTGTTGTTTCAGATCTTTCTGATAAGATAAATTACAGAACTCTACTGTCTCCTGGCTTTTCCCTACATAGAGGAGATAAGCTGGATAAGTGGTATTTCCACTTTAATAGGCTCAGCAATATAACACTGATTGTCAGCCCTCTGCGTTTATGTATCTTGTGCAGTGTAGTCCCATTTTAGTTTAGTATTTTCTGTTTTTTTATAATGGATGAGCATCAGAAATATAGCCCATATAGTGTGCTTTTATTTTGATTCAGAAATCTTGGTATTTTTTAAAACTTTAATGCACATTATTTGTAGTTTCTTTGTTAATGCATTTGTGTGTGTGTGTATATGTATATCTGACTTAGTAATGAAATGTTACCTCTCAAGCTTTAGCCTCCTCCAGAAAGCAAATTGAGCCAAAGCTAACTAGTCACATGGTAGGAAGAGCTGTAAAGACTTAAAGGTTATGTTTACCCACCTTCAACTGGTGCAGAGAGTAGT
The DNA here is from genome assembly GCF_048564905.1 of Vicugna pacos. Lineage (NCBI taxonomy): Eukaryota > Metazoa > Chordata > Mammalia > Artiodactyla > Camelidae > Vicugna > Vicugna pacos. Next base: position 7,429,851 of record NC_132987.1, read on the forward strand.
TATAACTGCTTCTTGGCAAGTGATTGTCAATTGCAGCATTTTCCAAAGTACATATGCTTTGTAGGCTAAATACCTGGGCCCAGAGATGTTTGGGACTTGTTACATGCTTACTCTCCCTGCCTTCACAGTTGTATTGAAATAACAAAAGCACTGAAGCACTATAGTAAAGAACTTAATTCCTAGGAAATTTTAAAAGAGCCTAAGACTAGAATTTTTATTTTTGCTTTGAATACTTCCAGTTATTTTCTACGTATATTTTTCCCTAATGACATTTCAAGAAGGACATTTAAAAGAAAAGTTTAACCCCATATCAGCACATCATCATAAATATACATATCCTCTGATATGTGTGTGTGTGTGTATGTGTATATATATATATATATATATATATAAAATCTTCATTTCCATTTAATACCAATTAGATTGTCTACATTTCATTAATGAGATTATCAGAAGGGTTTCATTCTAACACATAGAACTTCCTTAATGTTTTCTGCTTGTACAGATTCAGTCTGACTCAATCTGGCTTTTTAAACCAACATTAGAAGGAATTTACATCCAAATTTCTGTGTTAATGGTTATTGGATACCTTTCACTGTGTTGACCACATATTAGTATCTTCAGGAGGTATGACAGTGCCCTTATGATATGGCTGTGAGCCGTGGCTTTTTGTTTTTTTTTGAGATATAATTGACATACAGTGTTGTGTAAGTTTAAGGTGTTAGGCATATTGATTTGTTTACAGAGTGAGCACTGTTCCTTTATGCCCTTTGCTAGCAGCTCATACCCTTAAGGACTAGAGTAGGTTTAAGGATTTCAGGGATTTTCAAAGATTTCAAAGTTTGAGCTGTGTAAGGATCAGTAGGTAATATGTATTTTTGTTTTGGCTGAGGTGTGGTAGGAGTTACCAAAAAATGAACCTGGCCAGATATTTTACATTTCATCTGTTCCTTATTTTTTACTTAACTGTTTATATCTTTTAACATTAGTTATGGTTTGAAGAGCTCACTTAAAATTTTCATCTCTGTTTGATTGTGTTGTAAGGTGGAAATCACGTACTGCACTCTTGAATTTGTATATTCGAGAACCTTATATTCATCAAGAATATCAAGGTTTCTTCTGTAGTTTTTGTGGTTCTTCCTAAACATGATAGCTTGATTTAAGAATCCCATGTTGTCCTACTGTACCGCACACCCCTGCCCCTTGACTCCACAACGTTCATAATGAGATTAGGTAGTTAGGGGTGGGTTTAGCACTTTAGGGAATTCTGGCTTATTTGTAAGAGTTTAAAGTGTACATGACATTTATATTCCTATTGGTTTGTCTAAGATCAGCCCAGGTTAGCAGGGAGCGTTAGCTCCAGAAGGTTGTCGTCCTTTTGTTACCTCATCTGGGGGCTCAGTAGCTCTTGAGTAAGTCCTTGTTGATGATAGGATAGGGCTGACCATCTTTCACTTAACATCTTCAACACCTAAAGACTTTAAACATTTCTAGTGAGTTTCTCTTGTCAAAAACAAAAACAAAAACTTGTTTAATATATAATGAAAAAGCATGCAATCATCCAGCCCTTTTTTTCTTTTGAAAGATAAATGTTTGATATTGCCGTCTAATTTTATATGTAGTAATCATCAAAGAAATATCTTACTCTAAAGTTCAGGTTACAGAACTCTTCATGAGAATAACAGCATTACTCTTGCTCGTACTCTAGTTTCTAAGTGTTATTTTAGAGCACATGTTCTCAAAGAGGGTTCCTGTTCCAGAAACATCTGCATTTCATTGGAACTTGGTAAAAATGCATACTCCTATATTGAGTCAAAATACTGGGGCACAGCCAGTAATCTGAAGTTTTAACAAGTTTAACACGTGATTCTAATACGTGCCAAAGTGTGAGAACCTCTGCTTTCTGTTTTCTGAGCAGTCAGTATACATTTACACTGCACATTTAAGTTCTCCCACAAATGGAACAGGTGCTTTTCTTTCTTTAAACTGTGATTTTTTTGAAGGATTGTTAAAAAACATATTGTTCATCTAACTACTCCAGTCTGAGAATTACAAGTATTGTGTGCTGATTACATTACATATTACCCCTGTCCCTTTGTATGGAAACCCCTTCCTGTTAACCTGCTGGGCCTCTTTGAAAGAGAGCGTGACTCCTTTGTCCCATCAAGGATACTCTGCCTTGTCTCTACTTACTTACGGGAGTTAAGAGTATCCATAGTTTTCAGTCATCTGTACCAATGCTGCTTCCTTTCATTGCCACAAATAATCAGGAACTGGTTATACATGAAATTAATTCAGTAAATAAGTGCCTTCTTTTTTTAAGCTATTTTCAGCAATTATTAACTCTAAGTAGAGTATCTAAAACAATTCAGAGTGGTTTTTACTGGAAGAACAAAGTTTATTCTGTATTTAACATCCGTTCAGTTTCCTCTAAGGGGCTAGCAAGACTTGTTTTTCTATTCAGATTCAAAAACATCTAATGAGGAAAAGAGTATTAAAATTACGAAAAACAAGATTAGTTTCAAAGTTATTAACAGTCTTTTACCTTATCAATTCATGGCCAGGACATTAAGAGTTAAGCATTGTGGTTAAGGAGGACTTTGGGGGACAGTGGACAAACTCTGTATTCACACTGTTTAATTTAAAATTCTAGTTCCGAAGGAAAATACCATATAATACCACTTATGTGTGGAATCTTTAAAAAAAAAAAACGCAAATGAACTTATCTACAAAACAGGAAGACTCACAGACATAGAGAACAAACTTTTGGTTACCAGAGGGTAAAGGGGGTGGGAAGGGATAAATTGGGAATTTGAAATTTTCACCACTTGGGGAGTGATGGAAATGTTAGCTGTCTTGGTTGTGGTGGTGGTGGTTTCATTGGTGTATACATTTGTCAAAATTCATCAAATTGTACCTATGAAATATGTGTAGTCTACTGTACAGGAACCATACCACAATAAAGGTGTTCAAAAATAAATAAATAAAATAAAAAAGTAAAGTAAAATTCTAGCTCCACAGCTACATAATCTTAGGCAAGTCATACTCAGCTTTATTTTCCTCTTATATTAAATGGCAATAATAGTAACTAACTTGAAAGGTTTTTTGTAAGGATGAAATGAAAGTACATGTACATTTCTTGGCACAGTGCCCAGTACAGAGTAAAATGCTTATTAAATGTTAGCTGTTACCCCTACCATCATGTGACACCATTACTTTCTGCTGAGTCATTTTTATCATTGTTGATATTTTTGTTGTATTGTCATGACATGCCATTATTTTAGAGTCATGACTGTTCCACCTAGTCCATAGCATTTGATTTAGGATTTGACAGTGTTAATGAATTTTATATCCAGATTTTCTTCTCCTGGAGGCTAAAGTTTCTCATTAAAAATTATAGGAACAGACAAGATGTAAAAAACTTCATGAGGAAGTACTTCCTAAATTTGAGCCTTCCTAAAAATGGAGTTTTTGCAGATTCCTTCAAATAGATAGCATGAACATTTACGACTAATTCTCTTTAAATTCTGTTTGGTAAATTCTTACCGATTACCCTCCCATTCATTGGTTTTCACAAGAGTGGTTAGTCATGCATATTAACTGCCTGCTACCCACATCAGCTAAGTTATTTGTTGAAGTTTTCTCAGAGGGAGAAATTACACAGTTAAGTAGAGTGCTACATGTATGCAGATATTAAAGTTGCTTCCTGAACTGAGAGATAAAAGCTAGCTAGGAAATTTAAATCTGAATAACCATGTTTTCCCTGTGGTTAGTAAGATTTCTATGACTGCCCTTCGCTTGTTAGCCTTCAGAAAGAGTTGTTTGTGTAAGTGTACTGTCTGCATTTGTTTACTTCTTTTATCTTTTTGCACCTGCATATTGTTTTCAACTAAAAGTACTTCTGAGAAGGGACAGAAGACCTGAGACAAACCACATTTGGCATATGATTTTCAATTCAGGAGAAAAATGGGTTTTGAAGTATTCATTATTCTTTCTGCTATGGTGAGCATTAAAATTTGTGGAAGTTAATCCTTTGGTTTCAAGTGAAAGAATATTATCTTTATGCATAGTAATATTTCCTTCTAGAAAATACATATTCAGTATTTGAGAAAGGTTGTAGTACTCAGAGAAGTTGGTAAAGGTTTGGTATTTTATACATTTGTACAAGTTTTGACCTAAGAAGTTTTAATAGCCTTAACATCAGTTATTCTTCAATGCCCCAGTAAAAAATGTTATCGTATATCACTACTTAAATATTGCTGTGAATTAGGAACCACTAAGCTTGGCTTCAGTCCTGGCAAACTCTTACAGACAGCCCTGTTTACACATTTATAAAATGGGAGGATTGAGCTAAATTAAGATTCTTCTAAAACAGACTGTTTTTAAAGTGTGTACTCTCTTCCACATTAAACAACACAATCAATACAGTTAAACTGTTTTTTCCTCTTTTGTTTCACAATTTGGGATTGTAGACGTCTGTTCTTGTCCTGTCTTACTTGATTCGTTGATGCCCTCTGTGCTGCTGAAGTATTCAGTGCTATTTGGTAGAATGATTTTGCCAATTAGCTCTAACTATGGTGAACCGCCTCTATTGAGTCACTAATTTGCTGCTTTTATTCTGTTATATACTGGGAAATAAGATTATAAAGCTTCTCTAAAACTCATTTACTCAAGAGATTTACCAAGCTCCTAACACTGTGCTAAGTACTAGAAATCAAAGTTGACCTTTCCCCCTTTTGGGTCTTAACACCATAATAACCTGATGTTACTTATGTGTAACCTTCCTTATGATGCGTGGTGCATTAATTCACCATAGGATAACATTTGGAGTCATCACTGAGAGCCTTTTGTTAATAGGCCTCTTGGTGGAGAATGGGGTGAGTTACAGTGAGAAAAACAACAGAAGTCATTCCAGAGGTTTTTGCTTTTTGATCACAGACTATTTTGATGTAAATATGAATTTTAACTGTCAGTTTACTAAATTCCTGTCAAGTAAGAGTGAAATCACATACTGGATTTTGAAAATGAGAAATAACCCTTAGTGTTTTACACGTGTTGCAAAACACTCTTGGAGGTAGGTGTTGATGAACAGTATTCACCCTCTTTTCCAGGTAACGTAGATGAGGAAGGGTAGCAGCCATATGAGGAACCGACCGTTCATGGTTATTTAGCCTGTTTCCAAAGTTAAATATAGGTGCTCTGTGGACTCAGAAAGACAAGAGAGAGTAATGTGATGATGTGGGACTGTAGTCACTCTAATTATCAGACGCCTTCAGCATTTCTCAGTCAAAAAATAGTTACTTATCCTTGCATAAAACTGGAGTCAGAAGGGGTTCCACTTAGTTGATACCAGTTCTATTTGAGGGGTAACATGAATGTATCTTGGACACATAGGTTACATTAACAAGAGGACTTGAACCTAGAGAATCCTACTATTGCATTCAAATCTATGTATTTTCTCTTTTTTATGAGATTTGAAATATATCAGACCGGGGGGAGGTAATAGTTCAGTGGTAGAGTGTGTGCCTAGCATGCACAAGGTCCTGGGTTCAAGCCCCAGTACCTCCATTAAAAATAGATAAATAAAAACCTAATTACCTCCTCTCCGCACACACACAAAAATTAGACCTACTAATCCTTTTTTATTTTTCACTTTAATACTGTCCCAGTTATCTACTGCTCAGAAATGAATGACTCCAGGGCTTAGTCATTTAAAACAATTATTAGCCGTTTGGTTCTGGGAGTTGAGCAGGCTTAGGTGATTCTCTGACCTCATGGGTGGCAGTCAGTGCTGGGGCCAGAATCATCTCAACACACCTGGCAGCTCATTCTCGCTGTTAGTTGGGACCTCAGCTGGGGTTGTCAGCCAGAACACTTACATGTGGCCTTACCACCTGGTATGGGTTTCCTCACAGCATGACGGCTAGGTTCAGACATGAATGTCCCCAGAATACCAGGCAGAAGCCAGGTAGCTTTTTATGACCTACCCCCAGAAGTCACATAGATAGCATTAGTTATGTTCGAGTCACAGGCTTGCACAGATTTGAGGAAAGAATGTCAGCATCATGTAAGAAGGATATGCAGGACCTTCTTGTGACCATCTTGGAAAATACAGTCTGATCTTTGATATCATTTTATGAAGAATGTCCTCATTTTTCTTGGCTGTAACAGTATTCTATTGAATGGATCATATCAATATATGTTTAATCAGTTCTGGTTTTATGTTTTGGGTGTTAACAGTGCTGCAGTGAATAATTCGTAGTCTTTTCTCACATATTCTAAGTATTTCTGTAGCATAAATTCCTCAAAGTTGATGGTTGTATCAAAAGTTATATACACTTGTAATTCTGATAAATTTTTTCCACACTGCCGTCCAAACAGCAATGCACGGAATACCTGTTAACCCTATTTTACTAACTCAAGGTAGTGTCATACTTACAGAATTTTGCCATTCTTACATGCATTGCTCTCTGCATTTTTTAATGTACGTTTTCCCATAACAGGAGTAAGGTCAAGCATCTATTCATTCATATTTTTAAGAGCCCATTGTGTTTCCATTCTCTGTGAACTATTGATAACTTCATGATATTTGTATGTAGTTTCATTTGTAGTAGTTATACTATAGTATTGTTTCATTTATTAATAAAACTTAATATCTCTATTGTATTCATATTTATTTTAGTAACTGGTAATCTATTTTTTAACAATACCCTTATTGTTGGACATTTAATGTTTGCATTTTTGTTTGCTGTCTTACATAATCATCTTATAGTGGCTTCTTGGACTTTTTTTCCTTCTGGGCTTATTTCTGTAAGATTAATTTCTCCATGTGGTTACTGAACCAAAGTACTTTTGTCAAATGATTATGGGATCAAAAAGATTCCAGTGTTTTCATCAGTTCTTTTTTCCCTTAGGAATAGATACTCCCAGTTTCTTTGAGCCTTGCTTGGCATAGATAATTATATTCTGGGATTACAGGTTTTCTGTAACTGTCACTCTGGGGTTTAGTCTTCTGTTTCTCTTCTCCCATCTTTAGCTTACCCTTTTCCATTCTTACATTGTAAAATTCTCAGATAGTAGAACTTTTATTTTAAGCTTACATAGTGGATAGGCTTATTGCTAAGCATTAAAGAGTCACTTTCAAGGCCAGTAGTGTTTTAAAGGCCTGGTAGATTTCCTTCAGGCCTGGGAAGTATTAAGTGCTGAAGTCATGAAGCAGATGCAGAAAGGGATATCTCCAAGGAGAAGGGGGAAAGAAGTTTCCTTTGCAGAATAGCCTGGGCACTATCCTTGCACATTATCTTTGATTTTCTGTAGTTTGCAAATGATACGCCTCAGTGTAGATTTTTCAGCATTTATCTTTCTTGGTGTTCTCTGAGCTTTCTAGATCAATAATTTGGTAACTTACGTTAATTTGGGGAAATCTTCGGTCTTTATTGATTCAAATATTCTATTCCTTTCTTCTTCTGGTATTCCCATTATGAGTATATTACACATTTTGTAGGTGTCCCACAGTCCTTGGATATTCCCTTCTGTTTTTCAGTCTTTGTTCTCTATATTTCAGTCTTGGAGGTTTCTATTGATATACCTCAAAGTCTGAAAGTCTTCCCTCAGCCATAGGCAGTCTTCTGATAAGCCTATCAAAAAAGGCATTCTTTCTGTTACAGTGTTTTTGATCTTTGACAGTTTTCGGGGGCCTAAGATTTCCACCTCTGCTGCTGCTGCCTATCTATGTTTGCTTTCTGTCTTCACCGTTAGAGTCCTTAGCACATTAATCCTAGTTGTTTTAAATTCTCGATCTGGTAATTCCATCTCTGCTGTGTCTGGTTCTGATGCTTGCTCTGTCTCTGCAGTCTGTTTTTTTCGCTTTAGTGATTTTCCCTTGTGATTTTTTTCTTGCTAGCTGGATATGATACAGTGAGTAAAAGCAACTGCTGTAAATAGGCCTTTAGTAGTGTGGTAGAGAGTTGGGGCAGGGAGGAACCATTCTGTGTAGTCTTATGATTAAGTCTGTCTTGCAGTGAGCCTGTTTGTTCAAACAGTGAACTTCACAAGTGTTCATCAGTTCTTTTCTCCCTCCCTGAGATGAGGCAGGATGGCTAGAATGGGCTGGAATTAGAGATTTCCCTTCTCCCCCATGGAGGGATAGAACTGGCTTGAGTTGGATGTATTTTCCCCCAGGTCAGTTAGAGTCTAATAGTATTCCAGCAGGTTATGTTCAGATTAACCAGTTTCTCATGGATTCAGGCTTTGTTAAGAACAAGGTAGTCTGGTTTATTTCAAATGGTTCCTTTTGCCAGAAGCACGAGGGGATTTTTCTCTGATATTTTCTGTGAGAACCTACTCAGATTCCTGGAGATAAAACTCACCAAAGTGTGGTGCCTCACCCCCACCCCATCACTACTGAGTTCCCCTAGAGTTTTTAACTCAGACTTGTCCATACCTAACCTCCAGCGATTTGTTGATTACAGTTCTAGTGTTCCTTCACCAGCACTGGTTTCCTCAGATTTCTGCTCTCAGATGTTGTGGGGGTTTTTGTATCTACTTGTCTATCTCTCCAATTTGGGGGGCAGCAGATTGCCTTGTGACCTCACTTCTCTTTCAGATCTAAGAACAACTATTAATTTTTCAGTTTGTTCAGCTTTCCGTTTGTCAGGATGGAGTGGCAACTTCTAAGCTCCTTATATGCAGAACCAGAAGTCATCTTTCCCTGCACATTATAGGAATTTTTTAAAGTACTGTTCAAACTATTTAACAAAATATCTGTTGTCCATAGATAAAATGCTTCCCAATTTAATATTTGCTACATCATTTTTATATCAATCCAATCTGGTAAGTAGACTTTATAAGGATTATGCCCTTGATGTGGTAACCACAGACTCTCAGCCTTGAAGGTTCAAATACTGGTTTTATCAGTTCATTCTAGGTGATCAGGTTTGATGTACTAAATAGTAACCAAATTCAAACTCCTAAGACTAATTTTAAAACAATGTGCTTTAGTGTGCTATGAAAAATACTAGTACAGTAATGTTCAGCTGGTGTCTTGTGAGCTTATGTCCTGGCTTAGTGGATTCCCTTAGAAGAGTTGGGTGTCCTTTAAGAGTAATTGTCAAACTATGATAGCAGAAACACTGACTTCCATTACTCTTGGATTATTTCTGAAAAAATTATAAGAATTAGGTCTTTTAAAAATAGTATCTTACTCCCAGACAGTGTTGGAGAAAAACTGATTATTACTTTTTACTTCATTTTACATGACTCTCCCCTTTATATCTTTAATATTTTCCAGGATTGCATTCATTTGGCAACAGTTACCTTAAGGTGTTGCTTGAATAATTTTTGTTATGGTAAAATATACACGATAAAAAATTTATAGTTTTAACCATTTGTAAGTGTGCAGTTCTGTGGCATTAGGTATATTCACATTGTGTAGACATCACCATGCCCATCTTCAGAACTTTTATCTTCCTTGGCTGAAACTCTACCCATTAAACAGTAAATCTCCACTTTCCCACACATGCACACACACACCCGTGGCAAATAACATCTTCTATGAATTTGACTACCCTAAGAACCTCGTGAGAGAAATTAGATGATATTTGTCCTTTTGTGACTGGCTTACTTAATGTAGTATGTCATCAAGATTCATCCATACTGTAATGTGTCAAAATTTCCTTCCTTTTTAAGGCAGGATAATATTCCATTGTAAGTATATACCATATTTTGCTTGTTCATTCATCCTTTGATGGACTCTTGGGTCTCTTCCACCTTTGGGTTATTATAGCAATGCCGTGAACAGTGGTGTACAAATATCTTTCACATCTTTTGGGTATATACCTGAAAATGGAATTTTCTGATCATTTGATAATTCTGTGTTTAATATTTTTGAGTAATTTCGATACCATTTTCCACAACAGCTGCACCATTTTTCATTCCCACCACCAGTGCACAAGGATTTCAATTTCTCCACATCCTTGCAAATTTTTGTTTTCTGTTGTTTTGATAATAGCTATTCTAATGAGTGTGAAGTAGTCTCATTGTAGTATTGATTTGCATTTTCATAATGATTAGTGATGTTGAGAATCTTATAATGTGCTTCTTGACCATTTATGAAATTTGGAGAAATGTTTACCAAAGTCCTTTGTCCATTTTTCTAATTGGGTAGTTTATGTTTTCATGTTGCTAAGTTGTAGGAGTTCTTTATGTATTCTGGATATCAATCCCTTATCAGATGCTTAATCCCTATCAGATGCTTACTGATTTTTAAGAATGAGCTCAGTGTGATGAGTATTTCCAGATCATCTCATAAGGTGGATTTTGGGCATATTGCTGTCTTTATACATGATCTGTATAGTAAAATATTTTACCTTGTTGCCAGGCTTTTGGAGTATTTTCTGTTTGGATTTAATGACTTTGTATACTTTCCTCTGCGCCAGTCTGTTTTTATCACCTTTCTTCTCTTCACCCTCTGATTAGTTGAAATGTGACTCTTCTCTGAATACATGGTCTTTGTCTTCTTTTCTGCCATATCTACTGGGTACTCCCTCCTATACTACACATACAATTTTAAAGGAAAATAAAAATGGCTTCAGGTTTTATTTTGGCTGTTGTTGGCTCTTACTTAGACCATTCATGTATTCTTGTCTGTGTGCAGTTTTATCATTTGAAGTCACTGCTCATCTGTCTGATAAAATTCATTATAATATTACTATTGCACTCATTTTTCCAGCAAACCAATTTCTGCCTTCATGGATAACTTTGATTACTGATTCTTGATGCCATTTTGATCAGTTCCTGCCGATCTTTCTCCCTGATTAGGTCTTCATCTTGGAGTGTGATCCAGATCCATTGAACTCATCCACTGACTTAACTTGGCTCTGAAAACTTTGCTTCCCCTAAACATCACTCATAAACAACCTCTAACTTGGATTTTATGATCACAAGCCTCTGATCTACATCTGAGATCTTGAACAAGGCCCTTTCCCTCTCTAACAACTACATCCTTTTTATAGGGCCCCAAATCCACCACTTTTGTGACAGTTTTATGTAAGGGAGAACATTCTGTCATATACATATATATTTACTTTTTGGGAATTAAGAGGCCACTTTATAACCATTTTAAATTTAATTGCTTCTTAATGCTTACCAAGCCACTGGTGCCTTTTCATATATATATTAGGTTATTTGAGTATAAAGATGTGTTCTCCCTGCTCTCCTGCTCCCTTGTCATCTTTTGGAGATTCCATGAGATACTAGATTAATGAATATTAGCATTTTCATGGCTTTGCCACATACTGGTAGAATTGTTTCCAAAACAGTTACACAGTATCTCCAGCAGAGCGTGAGTTTTTGCCACATGCTCTGTTTTATTTTAATTTTTCACTTTGCTGAGTAAGGGATAAAGCTTAACCATTTTTGCTGTGAGGATGATTTTGTTGATTACTAGTGGTGTTGACTTTTTTCTGTGTTATATTCCTTATGTGAACTTCCTTTACACATTTACCTTTGATGCTTTTCGAGTTTTCTTAAGATTTATATGAACTTTCTACATATTAAAAATTAATCTCATAACATCCACTGTAGAAATTTTCCTAACTGTGTTTGCCCCTGTGTTCTGAATGTAAGATACATGTTTCACAAACCTAAAGTCTCTTAAATTTTATGTTATCAAACCTGACAGTCCTAGAATTTTTGGTCAATTCTAGTAAAGTAATTCTTTCCTATCAAATTTGATAAGATAATAAGTTGAGAGTTGAGTGATACTGATTCCTTGGTTTTTCTCTTTTTTGTCCTATTTAGTTCAGGTAGAATCACTTTAGTTGCTAGTTTAACCTTTTTTTTTAATGAGTTGTTAACCTTGGGTTAATGCTGTTGATTCGGATGTTTTCTCCCTCGCCCTCTGTGTTGTAGGATCTCCTCCTTCCTTTTTAATTATCAAGGTCTTACACACTATAGGCCTTTGGTATTTGCAGATTTAACATTTACAGTTTCAGCTACTCTCAGCTGACCCTGAGGTCTGTCATCTAGTGATTTGTAGTTTTGCTGAGACTGAAATGTTACTTGCTTGCTGCCAGGCTTGCAGATAATTGGAACTGATCATGTGAGCTCAAAGAGGGAGCCTATTAGACAGGCCAGCACCCGCATCTCAACGCAGCTTTGTTTTTCTCTACTTGTCGTCGCGTACACAGTAACTCTCCAAGTGATAAAAGCTGTTTCTTTGTGAAATATGGGCCCGAAAAGAAAACCAACCGCTAGTGCTGGTGATGGAAGTGAAGAGAAAATGAAGAGGTCTAAGAAAGTGATGGTTCTTAGCCAGAAAATAGACGTTTTGGATAAATTAAAGTGGTTTTGCAGATTCAGGTAAGTTTGTGGTTGGTTAATGTCGCTACAGTATTTATGTAGTAATTTATATTTTGAGTGCTAGAATTTATTTTTATGACTTTATAAATGACCAGTAATGTATTTTTAGAAGCACCAAGTGTTTAAAGATGTCAGCTATACTTCACTGACTTTTATGGGGGAGATTAAAAGCTTTGGTAGCATTTGAAAACCTGAGAATTTGGGGAAAATCTTGATGCTTTTGCGGTACATAATGTTTACAGTACTGGGGTATCCTGTTCCTGTCATATTTCTGTCCTTGTGGCACTACAGCACTTTCACATGGTCTTAATGTGTTTTTGATGTGCTCTAAAACTCAGTCCCCTGGCCTCTAATATTGGTCTTTTTCTCCTCCCTCCAAATTACACTCTCTTTATCATACCACGTGAACAGGATGGTGTTATCAAATTAAAAAGATCTTACTGGTATTTTGTTTGAGATGCTGCTAGTTACATAATAACTTGAGAAGAGAGAGGCCTTTTGAAATACCTATTTTTTTTTTCCTATTTGGGAACTGTGTATCTAGTCAAATGTTACTGAAATAGCCCCAAAATATTTCTACATATCTTCTATGAACTTCACCAAACCAATTTGAACATTTATATGAACTGAGATTTATATTAGATGTTGGATATGGACGAGAGTAGCTAGTTTCTCAAGGAACTCCCACTCTAGGAGAAGAAAAAGATAATGTGTAAACTAGTGATTTTTGAAAGTGTAAAACATGTTCTTACACAGGCAACTCTGGGAGCCCAAAGGTAGGACCTACTGAAAGGGTGTGATGAAGGATGGTTTCTGAGAGGAACTGAGGGGTGAACTGATAATTCTTGTTCTTGGTTAATTTGATTAGGATCCATCTTCCTCCCAGCATAACACTGAAAACCTGGTCATTGTGTATTGTAAGCCTATGACTTTGATCTGTTCCAACCAATTTAAAAAACTTACCAGCTTTTTATTTTAACTGATGCCTTTGGATTTTCATTGTCTTGCCTCTTCCAAGTAATGTCTTTTTCTAATAATTTCTTACTTTATTTTAAGAATATCTGAAGTAATATTACATGATCTTGATAGTGGTCATTCTTTGGTTTCTAGGTTTAGAGACACTGCCTAAGAGCTTTGCTACTAAGCAAAATGCTGGTTTCAGGCTTAAGGATGGAATGCACACTTGATAAATTTTAAGGAAGAATTCTTTGTATATGTTAGGAGTGGGTATTGAATCAAATGACCTTTTGTAATTTTTTAAAATAATATATGATTTTTCTTTTTTAGCCTACTGGTATAATAGCTTTGTATTTTCTGCAAGAATCTACTTGGGCATGGACTATTGTTCTTTTAATGTATTTGTTGGAAATTTCCTTTTCCTGTATTTTGTCATTTTTATACATGCATTTATAAAAAAGATTGATGGCCTTCTGTGATGTCTTTAACTGGTTTGAGAATCAGATTATATTTTCTTTAAGGCAGCATAATTAATAATTATTTCCCTGAGCCTATAATTGACTTACAGAACTGTAAATGAATATTTTTGTTAGCAGTGTACTTTGTGGTTATGGAAAAGAGAAAACAAAGTCTGAATGCAAATTGTAATCCATTGTTTTTCAAGTTGTATCAAACTATACTTGTGAGAAAAGGGTTGTATTTTGTGATCCATTCCTTACCTATTTCCTCTTTTATTAAAAAGGAGTTCTGTCTTAGAGCTTAATTTAAATGTTTAAAACTATTAATTCTGCATAAGAACCTATCATGACTGAAAAAATGACATAGCACTTTCTTGGTATCCTTTACATAAATACAGGATTTTAAAAAATGGATGTTTTTGCTAATTTTGTATGGTAAAAGAAATTTGAAATAGAGTATAGTTCACTTGTGAGAATTCACAGAACTATTAATTTGAATTTAGGTCAAAATAAAGACATTTCCAATTATGTTTGCAAAATTGAGAAGATTATAGTTGCTGATATTAAAGCCAGCACAGCTGCCAGTTGACCTAATAAAAAGAAAAAAACATGAAAAATGTTATGTCTAATATAAAAGAGATATAATATCAAATTAGACTTGACATGTTCAGCACATTGGTATTAACTAGTGAATCTCGTAAGTTTGACATCACTTAATAAACTGCTACAATTTACAGGAATAGATCCTAATTCTCTTGCATGATAAGACAGAGTTTTAGAGAACTTTATAACAATTCTGTGCCAGTTTCAGAGGAATTGAATACATCTTGAGCTGAAAGAGGAAGAAGCTTATCAGCCACTGGTGGATGAGAGCAGCAGGGTTTAACTACCAGAGTCAATGAAGGAATGGAGCTGTAAGGTGTGCTGACCGTTGGCCAGCGTGCTGGGGAAAATGGCTCTGTATGGGTCTTGTTTAATCTTCAGTGCCACTAACTAAACCTAGAAATTTACCCTAATAGTTGACACTTTAAAGTTCAGTTCACTTGATTATTACCTACCTCTTAACAAATCAGTGGTTCTTCATGAGTATCCATGTGGTATCTTTCGTGATGTTTATTCCTAGACCCAAGAGAGTCATATTCATAATAGACATTTTACTTCCTACTTTTCTCATGAAGCGATTGTGAAATAAGCAGTACTGTAATTCTTTTGCAAGATATGACAGCAATCTCTTAATTTTAAAATCAAAAATATTGTTATAAAATGTTATGTATTAAAATCTGAGAAAAGAACGGATGAAAAAGTACAAATCAAAAAATCCTTGAGGCAAGGAATGAAAGAGCTATGAGTTAATGTTTAATGTACATTTAACAACTAAAGTCTCATAATGTTTGATGAAATAATATTTTTTAAAAATTGACTTAGTGATAATGGACTGAAACTAAATCCCCAGAGTATGCCAGTAAACCTCGGGGAAAAGGAGCAAGTGTCATGGGGTTGTCAGTATAGATGGTAGTTAGATAGGTGTGCTGATCCACCCTCCCCCATTTTTTCAGGAATATCAATATATGTATTTCTTAAATCATTTTACCATTTAAAATTCTTAAATTTACAATTTGTAAAATAATTTAAGAGCTGTATTAATAAACTTATTTAATATTACAACACTTTTTAAGAATGTAGAAAACATTTAATCTGTGATTTTGCTACAAAGGTTTTATATGTGAGCATATATTTATCTCGCATTGAAGCATAGCTCTTGCAAGTATTTAAAGCCACTGTTAACTGTGGGTGTGCAGTGTATCAGGTTTCCAGGTGTTTTCTATAGTATGAAAATATTAGGTGGAAACTGATAAACTTATTGCAGACATTTTCTTCTTTCAGCTGCTTTTCTAACCCAAACCGTGTGTCTTGATGACACAACGGTAAAGTTTGAGATATGGGATACAGCTGGTCAAGAACGGTACCATAGCCTAGCACCGATGTACTACAGAGGAGCACAAGCAGCCATAGTTGTGTACGATATCACAAATGAGGTACGTGGAAACACATTCTCCAGTGGAACTTGTCTGAATATTCATTTTTGGTATGCAGAATTTCAATTATAGGAAAGATTTTTTAAAATCTTTTTTTGTTAGCTAAGCATGACATTTCTGCCAAAGCTTTTATGAGATAGAAAAGCTGATTTTAAAAAATAAGATGAAAGTGTCTCAAATAATAAAATAGTCCTAATAGTTTCCTTCCAAGTGTCACATTGACAGTCTTTAAAGTCTCTTCTCACAAAGACGCTCCCTAACCATTTTTTGAGCCTGTGCCGAATAGCTGTTTCTTTGTTTCTCAGGAGTCTTTTGCCAGAGCTAAAAACTGGGTTAAAGAACTTCAGAGGCAAGCCAGTCCTAACATTGTAATAGCTTTATCAGGAAATAAGGCTGACCTCGCAAATAAAAGAGCTGTGGACTTCCAGGTACGTTGAATTAACTTTCACTTGTAAGCACATATTTTTCTTCCATATCCACACTTAAATTATAGTTACAACTTTAAAACCATGCACAATAGAACACTTTTAAAGAAATGTGATGTACTGTATGTAATAAAATCTCATGATAAACCTGCATTTTTAAATATCATTATGTAGTTACAATATATGTTGATTCAGAGATCTTGTTGACCTAAACAATTACAGAGAAATAATTGTTCACAAAAAGTGCAGAAACATATAAAGCAAGATGATTGCCTCTTGACCTAATCCCTCCACTCCTGCATAAAAGTCAGTATTCCTAACATTTTTTTAAATTTATGTATCTGTATATCAACACATATGTGCATACTCACTTTTACACGTACAACCTATGTGTTTGTTTTTAAAGGAGTCTTTGAAAATAAAGGCTTTTAAGAAATCCAATTTGTATGTTATCTAATGTAGCTAATTAGGCGTGTTCGCTGCTGCAAAGTAGAGAAAATACAATCATTCAAAACAAAACAAATGTCTCTAGTTTGGCACTTCTAAACTTCCTGTTCTCTGGCTCTTCACTTTCTCTACCAGAGAGGTTTGGTTGTGGCCAGTATACATATAATATCAGTGATAAGAGAATTGTCTTTTTGGATGATGGAGCACCTGCACCGGGAGAGAGGCAGTGATATTTCTTGCACCATTAGGTATTAAACTGAGCGTGCTGCACGTGTGGCTTCCTTTAATTCTGGTGAGAGCCGTGTGAGGTATAGTATCTGCTACTGTTTCTAAGGTAGCTCCTTCCCCAGCACAGAGTGGTAGGTGGAGCACTTAAATCTTAGTCAGAAGTGGCCCTGTCACACCACATTGCAGAGGAACCTCTTTTTTTTTTTTAAATCAAATTAGGAAGATAATTGGTTGTTCTTCTCAACAGCTGTGAGGATCAGTGGTAATAATACATGTAAACTGTGAAGCACGACAGAAATGTAGAGTAGTGACAGAATTTTCAAAGGAATGAGTCATGACAACTCAAAATTAAAATGTTGCTTGTGGAAGTCATTCAGAATTAAATATAAGGGTGCCATTTCGTGGTTTAAGCCAGTGTTAAAGATTTGGTTTCCCCTTTGTCTTCATTGCAAATAATGAGCGTAGGTAAAATTGCTGCAGAGATCAGAGTTTTATTTAGAATAGGATCATCGCCCCTCCCTCAAACTTGCCATTTGAAGGCAGATTTAATGTGTGACCAGAAGGTGCAGGATGGGATAGTGCAGGAACTTACGGCAAAAAGGAATGATAGACTTCACAGTACTCTTAGCTTTGCTTTACTTTTAACTAGAAATAATTGCTTATTACACAGTTGCCGCTTATAGGTGATCAAGTTGGAGCAATAATAAGGAAGCCTCTTTTTTTCTGTAACAAGATTGTATGCTATACTATGTGTGGTAATAGTATGTGCAAAAGATGTATCTCATTTTTTATCCTCTAAACAGGAAGCACAGGCCTATGCAGATGACAACAGTTTATTATTTATGGAGACATCAGCTAAAACATCAATGAATGTAAATGAAATATTCATGGCAATAGGTAAGATTACCTTTTTTGCAGACAATAAATACAGGTAAAACAGATTAACCTGGGAGCACATTTGGTTTGACTTCTTTTTTTCAATTCTTGGATTTTTTTTTTTAATGGTTATACTACTTACTATTCTAGATTTTCTCCACAAAGCATTACTTTGTTAGGTATATTGTTAAATTTGAAAAATTATTACCCATTAAGTTGTACCACTTCGTTAAATTTTTTCTGGTGAGTTGAGAGCCTGAACTTTTGAGCTGATGGCTCAAGCAGATAGATTTTTCTGAAGATACCACTGAAAATTTTGGATAAATATGTTTTTGTATTACAGTTTTTATATAAAAGGAAGATAAACTCAGTAATTTTTTCATTGCAACATGTAGGCATAATGAGATTTCTTTCCCACTGATCAGTAACTATTTTCACCTCACCTTTGCCCCAAACAGAACATTATTTTTGTTTATTTTTCAAGTTCTTTTTAAATCATTGATTATTGACAAACATAAGACAGGCAAGTACAGTGCACATAAGTGTACAGGTTGACAGAGTGTTTTAGTGCAAATATTGTGATGGAGAAAGTCTCAGAGCACTGAGGCTCAGAGAGGAGGAGTGAAGGCAGAGCGACACCCACACTTTTCTTTTCGTTGCCGCCAAGGGCGTTTAGTTCTTCACCGTGCTCTCCGCTTGCCTCTGCGTGCCCTCGGCTGATAATGATTACTGCTACACAGTGGTTGATGATAGGTCGTGACCTTGAGGACTTACAAGGAAGCTTCCTTTTTTCTATAACAAATACATTTTTATTGACCCTAGTCTTCTCCTAATTGTAAGGTGCAGGTTCTAAGGGAGGGGTCTATTCTGGTGGCTCTCCCTGTCTCCTGCCTTCACACTGTTCGTGTGCCACGCACTCATCTCATCCCATAGCATCTTTTGTTACACAGCGGTGATCACATCCTTGTCCCCAAATAATAAGTATTCTTTTATATTGGAGTCCTACAAATTAACCAGTATAAAGGCTGATTCAGAGGCTAAAGAAAACCGAGTAAGAGCTGCTGGTAGATGAGAGAGATGGTGGCTTCATTTAGGGAAAAACTTGCCTGTTTATTGGGTAAAATATTTTCCTGAGAAACTCAGACTTGCAGTTTATTAGGGAAATATTAGCACAGTTGTGAAGGATTATGTGACAGTGTATACTTTTTTTAAATAAATAAGACAGATTGTACACCCAGAACCACATCTGAAAAGTAACAGGAAACAAGGAGATAATAGGTCCCTCAAATGAGGCTGAACTTTAAATCTTTCTGATGATGTTAAGGCTCCACCAGATGGGCTTTATTGGATTTGTACCTTTTATTCAGACTTGCTAATAAGGTTATATTTTCAGTCAGAAAGTAGCTTACATATTAGGGCTTTCGGTTATGTTTCTGAAATTAGAATGTTTCTTTCCATGAAGGAAACTTCAAGTATAAATTGAATTCTGGCTTCTCTATTAGTAAGTTAAGTAAATCACATAGTAAACTCATGTTTTCACTTTTTTTAAATTGAAATATAGTCAGTTTACAATATTGTGTCAGTTTCTGGTGTACAGCATAATGTTTCAGTCATAAATATACATACATATATTTGTTTTCATATTCTTTTTCATTATAAGTTACCACAAGATGTTGAGTATAGTTCCCTGTGCTTTACAGTATAAACTTATTGTTTATCTATTTTATATATAGTGTATATCTGCAAATCTTGAACTCCCAGTTTATCATGTTTTCACTTTTGATGACTTCCCACTTGTTTAGTAGGAGAGAGTCTACAATAAATTTATCATCTGCTTTTAATCTGATAAGGTTGAGTGGCTTCTTTCATTGCATATCTTCATTAAATTGGTTCAGGATACTGAGCTTCTCACAGTGCTCATCAATTTAGGGTCAGATTGATCAGCTGCAATTATTTATGTACAAAACAGATAGTGCCAGCTTCACTTTGGTAACACTCTTTAAGATAGGAGACAGGAGACTACTTCTTTTGAGACTCCAAAGGCGTGTTTTACTTTATCTTCATACAATAAAAATTAACCAATAGAAGTTAAAGGCCCCTCATTCCAGTTTATTTCTTTCAGCCTCCTAATTTCACTCATCTAATTACAGAAAGCCCTTGGAGAAGTATGCTAAAGGGAGAAATGGTCACTCAGTCCAAAACCTATCTTGGTATTAATTATAGTAAAGTTATAATGCTAGCTACTCTTTGTCCCTCCAGACTTTGTAAATACATTTGACTAGAAATTTACCATTTTGTTACCATTTACACTGTCATTGCCACAGCCATTCCTAGAGAAGTAGACCAAGGGTGAAGGCGCTTCTTCCCAAACCTCAGCACTCCTGGCTCCCAGATCCAGCGCCCAGCCAGCATCTAGGATTCTAAAGAGGATTAGTGCTCTTGTGGAATATTACTACAAATAAAGGGTAAAAGATCCAGAACACAATGAGGCATTTAGATTTTGAAGTAGAGCATGTTTGGCTTTTGTGGCGCCTGAGCCAAGGCTAAGGTAAAGCTGGCGTCTTACTGTAGTGGTCTGTCCCCATGGTTGATAGACCAGCATGTCTAGCCACCCTTACAGTATGTGCTCTTAAAGGTATTTAATGTTTAATAAATCCCAACACATCCAGGATCTTGAGGTCCAGGCAGACTACATCTAGCATGTAAATTTTCTAATTAGTGGGAGCCACAGTCTAGAGAACAGCCATTAGCACTACAGGGCTTAGCAAAGCAAAAGCCATAACTGCCAGTTGTGGGGCTTTTTCCAGATGTGTCAGGCCATGCTTATCTGACTCAGAATTGGAATTTTTTTTTTTTTTAAATAGAGCCGTCAGGATCAAGTCCATTTTTATCAGGCAGAGCTACTGACGAATCAGATTAGAATTCTTAATTAGCCACAAGAGAGGAAAATGATAGACGTTTGAAGTAAAGTCTGTAAGCCAGGAAGAAAACAGGAGCTGTTATCTGTCATGAGTTGGGGTAATAATTTGCATAGTAGAGGACAAGTTCCACTGGAGATGGTATTTGTTTATATCCTGACTTGTTCCAAAAAGTTTGTGGCAGTCCAGACATCTCTGATGGGTAGGGGCTGAGCTTCTTGATTATAAACACATTGGCTGGTCATTATCTTTAGTAACTTAGGTATTCTTTAAATAACAGTAGTAATAATGATGATGAAATAAAGTACAACTTTTTCTGGTATTGTTAAATGACTCTATACAAAAAATTAAATATATCTCTAGTCAAGTTTTAATTATGTGTCTGCAACTGGCTCAGTTTTACCCTTCCCTCAACCTGCTAAACTCCTTAAGGACAGTGATCAGTGTTTTGGTATTTCAGAGATACTTAGTAAACATTTGAAAACAGTGAACACATGGTTATATGACACTTAGGGGTAACCTAACTGGAAAGAAAGATTACAAGTAAGCAAATAAAGTAATTCTCTTGTGAATATTCTAATGGCATTTGTTTTGATAATTTATCTCACAGCTAAAAAGTTGCCAAAGAATGAACCACAGAATCCAGGAGCAAATTCTGCCAGAGGAAGAGGAGTAGACCTTACTGAACCCACACAGCCAACAAGGAGTCAGTGTTGTAGTAACTAAACCTCCAGTTTAAACTAGCTGGAATATTCTTCTGCTTCCTAAATGTTAATAACCGTGGCATTGGAGCATTTAACCAGCCCAGTATGACTTCCAAAAAGAAGAGACTTACGATAGAGTCAAGTTTCTAATACAGAATTATTTTAAGTGTTTTGAACTTAATTTTTAATAACATGCATGTGGCCCTCCTGACTAATGTTTCAGCAGTGGAAGGGGGAAATGAGAGCTGTGTGTAAACTTGTTTCCTTGGAAGGTTAGGGGGACTCATTTCTCTTCACCAGGGATATTGACAGATGACTCTGAACCCACAGGTAACCAGCCAGTTCTGTGAAAAAGATTTGGAACTTATTCATTTGGGCTTTTCAAGAAAACATTGTTTAGAAGGAGGTTCTAAAGAGATTTATGCTTAACTACCATATTCAGGCAACCTATAATTTCTCTTAGGATCCATATTAAAAGTACACATTCCACATTTTAACAAATTAGCCACAAGAAAACAGTCCCACTTTTCTGGGGGGAGAAATGAATATTAGTGGCACCTAAATTATAGCCAATCCTGTTATTTTTTCAAATGGGGTTTAAAAAAATCAAATGTAATCCCATCTTATTTTAGGAATATGAAAACTGATAAAAATGCATCTTAAAGGATGGTGTTCCCTTCAAACATGTGAGCTCTTCAACAAAAATGAAACCAGGTGTCTGATTTCTGTTTAATCACTGCTGGCCATTACATAGGTTTTGTTGTTTGGGGGTAGGGAGGGGGCTTTTGTGCCCTTTGGACATAAATATAGTCAATGCACTAACAATTATGTACATTCAAACTTGATTATTTTAAATTTGATCTTCAGCTGTACTGTAAATAGGGTACTGCATTGTAGTCTCCATATATGTTTATTACTTTTCTGTAATATTTAAGAGTTGCTTAAAAGTATACAAAATGTACAGTTACTAAAACAGCTAATTTTTTCCTTCTCTGCCGCTTTGAAAGGAAGGGGCTTCAGTTGTTCCTGCCTGGTTAGAACCATAATAAACAATGTACCGGTAATTTGTAACATAAGTATTGGATATGTTAGTAACAATCTTGCAGCCTTGTTTTCCAAAGTTCATTTTATTTTGATCAGTTCAGTATATTGCACTAATTGTTTTAGGTATTTTCGTTACATGAAATCTACCATGTGTTGGAGATGATTTAATCTATTTAAGTGTTGAACTGCTAGGCGAACTTGTCCATTTACAGTCATTCAGAGTTAGCAAGGACAACAGTTCACCAGTGTTTAGTTTTATATTGAGGTGCTCAGGTTGGAATAAAGTGGTATGAAAAGCAAGTGCTGGTTTTTCTCTCTTTTTTGGCATGAAACAATGCACATACATAAATGGTATCGCATCACCTAGAATATGCTTTTGTATTTTCTTCACTACATTCTTTAAAATGATTTGCGTGATATTGATGTGTTGTCTTAATATCTGGTTCACTGAAGAACTGTCTTCATGTTTCTGTTCTCTGGATAATCTAAACTTTAACTTTTACATTTGAAACTGATACTCACTTCCGCTGAGCAGTATTACCATAACTGTAATGTTGTCTCTGGAGCCAGCCGCTAAAGCAGCGTTCACAAGTTCATGGCTAATGTACTCAGCAGCTCCTTCATAGAAACTCTTAAGGTAAGATTTTTTTTCTTTGTCACTTGCATCTTTTGGCACACTGTCCATGCTGGTTGGTTCATCAGTTTCTTTCTTACTGCAGGGACCAGGGTTACAAGTGAAGTGTTCAGAATCTTTTGAGTCCGACCTTTCTTTTGAATTTGTAGCTGACACACATTCTTCAAATTCAGATTTGCTCTGAAATACTATGTGGATATTGGTTTCTGATTTAGATGCGTTTCGTTCGTTGATTGGGGAAAGCAGGGGCCCCGTGGATGTTGACAGTTTGTTTCCTGTGGTAGAACGTGTTTCTGTATACACGTGAAATGCTGTCATTGTCAGTGCAGTGGCTTCCTTTATATCCAGAACTTCCCAGAGCCCATTGGTAGCTAAGATAAGGAATTGACATAAGTCATCGATAGGGACAGAAATAGTTTGAGGTGCTGGGATAATGAATTTTTTCAGTTTGGGATTTCCATGAAACCCAAGTCCTCGTGTGGTTTTTATTTGCTCTTCTACAAGCCCATACGGTTCATTTGAGCTACTTACTGCTCCGTTCTGAAGTACTCTTCTTCTTTCATTTATGTTTTGCATGGTGTGTTCTTTGGTTAGGCAAAAGCCTTTTCCATTTCTGCATAAGATTGCTTGCACGTTACCTAAAAGATTATTTTAAAAAATTGATCCTAGAGATTTATAATCAATTGTGTCAAAGCATGCTGTCAACTTCGTTGATTTGTTTCAGTACATAAACAGAAAGCAGGTCATTTAAAAATATTTTTTTAAATATGTGTAATATTGATACCATTATTAGAAGATACACAGTATTTCAGATATCAAACAAGGAGGCCAGTTTATTCCTCCTTTTTAAGCAACTTAGTGTTAAAAATACTGCATTTAGTATTAAAATAACTAAAACTACAGGTAATGAAAAAGAAGTAATTTTTTTTTATGAAACAGCCTCTGAGTGTTACATATATTGGTAGTGTCAAGAATTGAACGTTTTTATAACCAACATATCTTCCATAGAGCAGACATTTTTAAATGTTTTAATAAATGCCTTTTCAATTAAAAACACAAACTGACTTAAATTTAAGAGTGGAGTTTGATAATTTTTTAACTGGTCAGAGTTAAAACCTGAATGGATTGTAGGTGTGTGTGAGAATGGCACTGTTAGTCCGTCTTACTAGGCTTGCTATTTGTGTTAAAAAGAAGGAAAGTCAGTTAGCTCTGTGAAGAAAACATATCATTGTTTTAAATAGATAATAGCTAGCCAACATTAAAACCTCTTAATTGAAAACCGAAATCTTAAAAAGCTGACTGTAGTTTGTTCACGGTTCAGGCGAACCCGTGATGTGTGCTTTATTGAAATCTTAAGCAAATCTGAGCACAATGCTCTGAACAGATTGAAGGGTGGTTGTATTACCAGTTTTCTTTGGCATACAAAAAAAAAAGACTTTTTTTAGCTTGTTAGGGAAAATTGATTTCCCCAAGTCTTTAGGAACATAATTGTATATAATACCTTTGAGAATTAAAATTCCTGGAATCATAGGAAAATTTACATTAGAATATTCTGATTTGAAACATGATACTGTACCTGGAATCAGAATTTTGTGTTGCAGGCCTTCATTTCTAATCCCCTGATGTTTTAGGATATAGATTTCAGAGGGCTAAGGTTCACCCCACTAACATGGTTGATCAGAGCCTAATTTGGTGAAGCGTTCATGGCAGGCATAGGGGTGAGCCTATTGGCTCATTTACATAATGGGAATTGTTAATATCTGAGCAATTGGACCCCAAAAGAGGGTATGATGTAGTGGAAAATGTTTTGGAACCCTAATAACCATGAATGATGTAGTCCTCAAAACTGTGTGACCTCTTATTTCTTTGTGGTTTGATTATTAATATTTTCTATTAACTTCTCTGCCAGTCATGCTAAGTTTACACTCTGTAGAAGGTGAATCAGTAAGATAATTGTTGACTTTTGCTGAGCTGTAAATTGTTACTGTAGCAGCAAAGCAGCATGGATTGGCGTTGAACATGCCAACTGGGTAAAGTGAATTGTTCTATTAGGAGAACATTTGGTTCCGTTCCCCTTTTAAATTAGAAAATTTCTTTGTGTGTGTACCTACACGTATAAATAGTACAACCATAGCTCTGAAAACACAGGGGGACATAGTTTGGCTCAAAATAGTCAAGTCCAGTGACTGCCTACATGTTTTATTTGCATGTGGCAAGCCAAAGCTCACTCAGCAAGAAGAAAAGGCATTGTTTCTCTTCCGTGTGATTTGGAAAGAACTTAATACGATTATGTAGTTACAGTGAAAGTGTAGTAAATTGGTATTTTGATTTTAGTTGCCTCTGCAGAGAGCTTATGTACTATTTGTCTTTTTTTTTTTTTAATTGCTGTGCTATAGAGTAGGAAATGCCATTTTGGTTGATTTTATTATTGTGGACATCCCTTGTGATCAGCACAATAAAATTTTCTAGAAAATGGGGACCTTAAGTAATGGCTGCAGTTTTTGCTCTACCATTGACTTGCTGTGCCTGACTTACTAAGTGAGTTATTTAATTTCTTTGACAGTTTATTCATCCTGATAAATTGTGCCTTCCAGATAGCTCACATCCGTACCTGTGTGAATTTGCATGAAGGAAAGAGGAGATGACAGAGAGGTGGCCAGTGTTTCTCAGCTCTTCATGCATAGCCCAGGACATAAGAGGATAAGTAAGATTATTTTGGAAGAGTATTCATGGAATAGACTTGAGGAAACAGTGAATATGCAGTTAATAGTTTTATTTCCTGACCCTCAGGTTGCATATGCTGTCAGCTGCAAATGGGACTGTTGAAAGCAGGTGAAAGCTGAAAGCGAGAATAGATGAAGATTTAAAAATAACACTGTATGTCCATGTGTCACTGAAGGAAGAGAGAGGCTAGATTTGCTCTAAAGAAGGGTTCCTGTAACATCTGTTTGAAGGAAATGAGACTATGCAGTGAACCATGATGAAGACCCTTAGGCAAAAATTTTAATAAATCTGAGCATAAATGAGAATTTAAATTCCTGACATAAAGTTACCATCTTTTAATAGTTGGAGAGATCGTGCCCTTCAGAAACTTATCAGAACCAAAGTGGAACAGGGTTACTAGAGAGACAGCATGTTTAGGGACATTAATCAAATGGGAATTTAAAAAGAACTGCTGTGAGGTGATATTTAGGCCTTTCTTAAGATGGCGTATCCGTATAGTCAGGCGAAGTGTGCGAAGTGTTCCTTACGCGGGAGGCAATGGTGTAACTTGCCTCCTGCGGTTACTGGGTTGTCCCTAGTTTTATGAAAAGGAAGGGTGCTCCTCTGCATCTCAGAGGGACCTCTAGATCTGAGTGGGCAAGATCAATACTTTTTTCCAGGTAAGGCCATCAAGGTCCTTTACTGTTGAAAATAACAGGAAAGCTTTAAGAAAGTACTGGAGGAAAAGAGAATGAAAAATTTTATGCGGTGGTAAAAAAAAAGGAAGCATCCCTTGGATACATGAGTGTCCAGGGGTGAAAAAAAGGTGGCTTGGTGTGGATGCAGCAGCCTGGGGAAGAGGAAAACCTGGGGGCCTGACACAGTTGGGCTCTAACCCCAGTTTTGTCTGTGTGACCTTCATTAAGTCGCTCTATTTCCCTGAGTAGCAGTTTCCCGCCTGCAGTGTTATTTTTCGTCAAGGTTATTGTGAGGAATTAAGAAGAATTTAGTAAGTAGGTAGCTGATACTTTCTTTTGCTTTGCGTTCCAGTGAAGGGGGAAGCAGTGGAAGAGGGGCTGTCCGAAAGAGGTGGAGGGGGAGCTTGAAGTGTTTCATTTCAGACTCATTTAAAGAACTTGTAAGGAAAGCATTACTAAGAAGTACAGGCTTAAGGGAGTAGGGAGCAGGAACTTAGGAAATGAGGAGACAGTAACTGGAGGAAGAAAAAGGAGCATAAACTAAGGAAACGTGAACCCTAGTGAGGTGTACCTAAGAGGGAGGCGTGGTTGGAGTGCATGTAAGTGAGATCAGGAAGACAGCCTACATCCAATGTCTCTTCAGGACTAATTTTGGCAGAAGAAGCTGAAATTGTGTGCATGGGCATCAGGTTTATGACTCTTCCTACTGCTGATGAGCATGAGCGCCTTTTTGATATGGAGCTGGTTTTCACTGTATGTTCAGAAGATCCCTTTGTTTTGTAAGGTGGGTGAGCATGGAACTCATATTCACTGTTTTCCATCTGGAGCCTAACAGTCCTGTCTGTCCAATATGTGTTGATTGTGTTCTCAGAATCAGATTTGTATATATGTGAATCCACCACCAGTATATCGCAAAAAAAGGAAGATGGGGAAGGTTAAGTCTATAAAAGGTAAGTGTATATGTATATATATATATTTTTTTCCTACATAAGATAAGGTGATTCTAGAGCTGAATTTGGTTTTGGAGAAAAAGGATAGGGCTGGAAATAATTTTAAAAGCAACTTATTAAACCACTATGAGTGAGCAGAAATATTCACATCTTTCAGAACAACCACAAATCTAGATAGGAAAATTAAAAAAAAATTTTTAAATCTGCATATACAGCGCCAGTTGTGAGTGAGGAAGATGAAGACCACATAAGAATGAAGGGACACCTTAAAAACAAGAAGCTGCTGGTGTTCACTTGAATAATGAGACTGAGTCCTGGCTCACTCGCTAACAGTGTAACCTCGTATAAGGCTTTGGTGAAGCTCAGTCCTCGTGTATTAAAATGTGACTTCTTACCCTCAGAGGTTGTGAGAATTCATTAAAGTAGTCACTTGGTAACCTTGAGAAGAAGAGAAGGAAGGGGGCTTGAGGAAAAACTAAGGAATTGTGAGGAAGAGAGAAGTCTTGGGTAAGCCATGCTTGCTTGGTCTCTGGATCTAGAGTGAGCTCATGGGACAGAATGCTAGGACACTAGGGAAAGTAGTTTACAGGGCCTCATTAAAAGGAATTGTTAACAAATGTGTATAATCTAGACATAAAGACACTGGAATAGCAAATACACTAAAATACTCAACTATTAGGAAGGAACAGTAATGCACCAGTATGGGTCTTAGACTGACCCTCCCACTGAGGATAAGAAAATGCCCCAGATAACACATACACTTTTAAGTCATATAATTTGATGAGCTGGTAAGAAAGTAAGGAATTCTCAGGTCAAAAGAGTAATGGCTGAATCCTAGAGTGTGCCAAGAGCAAAAGCTAGCTTTTAACTTAAAATTCATACGGAAAAGCAGGAGACCCAAAATAGGCAAAAACACCTGGAAAAATAAAACAGAGCTGGAGACTCACACTTAACAAGTTTCAAAACCTACTACAAAGCTCCAGCTTTCAAGACAGTATGGTACTGGCCTAGGGACAGATAGAACAGAATTAAGACTTCAGCTCGAAACCTTTACACTGGCCAGTTGATTTTCAAGAAGATTGACAAGACAATTCAACGGGGAAAGAATAATCTTTTTAGCAGTTGGTGCTAAGACAACAGTATATTAACATACAAGAGAGTAAAGTTGGACTCCTACCCCGTCACACGTACAGAAGTGACTCAAAATGTGTCGTAGAGCTGAGTATAAAAGATAAAACTGTACATCTAGAAGAAAACACTGCTGTAAATTTTTGTGACCTTGGATTAAGCAGTGGTCTCTTACGTTTGACAACCAAAACTAAAAGCAACAACA
This sequence comes from Vicugna pacos, assembly GCF_048564905.1. Taxonomy (NCBI): domain Eukaryota; kingdom Metazoa; phylum Chordata; class Mammalia; order Artiodactyla; family Camelidae; genus Vicugna; species Vicugna pacos. The sequence continues at coordinate 7,458,622 of NC_132987.1, forward strand.
GCATAGTTGAGAAATTGTATTTTGTCAAAATTAAAATTTTCTTACTTCAAAGGACATCAGGAAAGAGAAAAACAAGACATGGAATTAAAGGAAATGTAATATTTCATAATTTTATATCTGATAAAGGACTTGTATCCAGAATATAAAAAGAAACTTTCCAACTCAACAGTAGACAAATAACCCAATTAAAAACGGACAAGAGATTCGAATAGAGATTTCTCAAGGGGAGATATTCAAATGACTGATAAGCATATCAAGAAGTATTTGTCATCATTAGTCATCAGAAAGTGCAAGTGAAAATCACAGCAAGATACCACTTCATACCTGAGAAAGGCAGAATCAGAGACAGTGTTAGGAGAATGTAAAATTTAAAACACTCATACATCACTGGCAGGATAGTGAAGTTGTGCAGCCACTTTGGAAAATAGTTTGGCAATTCCTCACATGGTTAAATGCAGAGTTACCTAATAACCCAGCAATTTAACTCCTGGGTATATACCCCAAAGAAGTGCAAACATGTCCACACAAAAACTTGTACACAGTGTGCACGCCCACATTATTCATAATAGGCAAAAAGTGGAAACAACTCCCATGGCTAGCCGCTGATAAAGGGATAAGCAAAATGTGGTCTATCTATGCTGTGGAATATTGTTTAGCAATAAGAAGGGAAGGCGTACTAACATGCTACAACGTGGCAGAACCTCCAAAACATGCTAAGTGAAAGAAGCCAGTCAGAAAAGAACACACACTGTGATTGCACTGCTACAGGACGTCCAGAATGGGAAAACACGTAGAGACCCACTGGAGGTTAGACCTAGAGAAACAGGAGGAGGAGCTGGTTACTAAAGGTGCTGGGTTTCTTTCTGAGGTGACAAAAACTGCGGTGAAGGGCGCACGTGTCAGTGAGTGCACTAAAACCCACCGAACGGTGTGCACGCTTGACCGGGTGACGTGTGTGCTTTTGAATGCTATCTCAAGAAAGCTAATGAAAATAAAAGCACTGGGGAAAGGACATAAGGGTTCGAGTAAGAACCCCTTCTGTTTATAAGGAACTAGTGTGGTTAATTAGAAACGGAAAATTTGTTGTTTATTTGATGTTAGGAAAAAAGTAATTTATGTATTCTGTATTAATACGTTAGTGTTTTAATCCTAGTTAAAGTGAAATAAGACAGCTTCAAGAGACGTGGTAACAAAAAAATCAAGAATGTCAGTTTGGAAGTACCTTTTTCCACAAAGTGCAAGTTCAGCATTTATTCAGTGGCTTCATCCCTGCACTCATGTTTCATTATAAAGTGAGGGGGGGTTTGTTTTAATTCCAGAGTTGTGATGGCATAGGTATTTTACAAATTTCAAACAAGGAAAATGAATTCCCTTACTATCATTATAGGTCTTATTTTTATAAAATACAAAACATGCTCTTATAAACGTGTGAAAATGTATTTTTTTGTAACCCACTGAAATTGATTGCTTTCTTGTAGAAGCACTTCTGTATCAGAAATCATGACCTGCCTTTCACAAGTTGGGTATTTTTCCTACCATATTTGTTTCTCTGAAAATGAAGGGGGCCCAGATGAAAACATTTTAACACAGTTATGTCAGCCTGTTGACAACAAATGTCTGACCTGGAGAGTAGAACCTGCTGGTGAGCTTGGAACTAGTGAATCATAGTAAACTGACCACTTGGTGACAGTGTGTACTTTTTGAATGTCTCGTAACTTTTCCTCTAATTTTACAAGAACCCTGATATTGAATGATATTTTCTTTTTTAATGATATTTTCTAATAGAGGTCCCGAGTCCAAGAATATAGGTCAGTTCCCAGATTGGTGTGAAATCTGAAAACTCTCCACCCATGAAGCAGGCCTGCCCTGAAGCCCTTTGGAACCTCAGCGTAGAGCCTGAGCAACAGCAGAGCCTCCGGGAAGCTGGCACTGCACGGGGCTCCTTGGCAGTGCCTAATCTCGAGCTCTCCTTTTGGGCTCAGAACCAGAGCTGGCTCAGAAACTGGCTGGCTTCCAGGGCCCTTGACTCTGTCGTGGTCTCTGTGATTCTCTCTGGCCCTGGTGTGGAGCTGTGTCTGCCTCCAGGTTCCTGAGGCCCAGACTCACTCCTCAGGCTCTGGAATCAGTCCCCTTCAGAGGCAGCTCCAGTTCCTCTCACCTCTAACACCTTGAACAAGTTATTTCACCTCTCCAAGCTTCCATTTGCTCATCTGGAAAACTGGGTTAACAACACTTGGAAATGGCAGGGGGCGGTGGGGGAGATAGAGCACATGTTTCAGGGTCCAAACTTGCAGCGAGGAGTCAGTCAGTCCTAGACAGCTCATGCACAGAAGACGTGATTTTATCACCAAACTTGCTAAGAGTCTAGAACTTAATTTTTCCAACCACTAAAAAGGAGTGATAGTTACGTAACCTGGTAACAGTGCTTAATAGCGCCATGATGGCAGTCATGTTCCAATATAAAAATGTATCAAATGAACAGGCTGCACACCTTAAACTTACACAGTGTTATATGCCAAACATTTTTTTTCAAACAATACTTAGGTATCTTTAGATTTCAGGTTTCTCGTAAGACTACATGAGAAATAACTCTGTATTCAATATTCTATAAGTGGACACTGTCATTAATCTACCCATGAAAGGGGAACCCTAGTTGAGCATCTCACGGAACTCGGCATGGAATTCAGGTTATCTTAAAGCTGTTTTACCTCTGGGCTTTTCATTTTGGCAGGCTCCTTAGCTACAACTTTAGCGCTGAAGGTCTAAAGAATTGCTTTGTGAAATAAAATTAGAATATAGCCAATTTTTTTTTTTGAGAAGAGAATACATGCCTATAAAACGAAAGCAGGAACGATTGTTTTCTCTAAGATGAAACTGATGTTACTTGACCAGTGAGCACGAGAGTGCAGATACGTTAGTGACCAGAATAACTGACCCATTTGAGCAACTGTACTAATGACTCTCAAAGAACTTTCCATTCTCCTGAAAAAGGGAAGTGTGGGAAATGTTTTTAGCTTCATTTAGATCTAAGCAAGTGTAATGTATATGCTTTGCCTTTATCAACAGCTATATTGCTACCCCATTTGAAAACCGGATGCTTTGATCACCTTACTTTATATACGTGCCTCCTTGAAAAGTAGTTACAATTAACTTGGTGCCTGCAATCTGAATTCAAACTGGGGTTGTTGATTGTTTCTTAATTTAGTCAATGGAATATCTATCATCAGTCGCTCAATAATAGGTCACTAAATAATTCTGGAAGCAGGAGAGGTTTTGCTGCCAGGAATAAAACAAGGTTAAGGTGTAACCTGGCGCATGCGTACCCGTGTTTGCAATGTGTAGTACTCCAGAAATGACTTGTGGCATCTCCTGGAAAGGGAACCTGTCTGCCAAACCGTCACGGCCGCCCATCCTTCTCCAACTCCTCTCAGCATAGGGATTTTTAACGTTGCCTTCCAACAGACAGGTCACCGCAGAACAGCCACTCCATCGAACCCTGGAGGCTTCTTTCCTCCCGAGACGTAACAGCCTGTCCATCCTCCAAAACGCTTTTGCAAAGGCTGTGTGTATCTTCTCATACTCCCCTTTCAACTCTCTTGTCTTTCTCTTTCTGGAGAAGAGGTCTTCTACAGCCGTGTAGTCTGCCCTGAACACCGTGTGGAAGGAATCGATTGTGCTTTGCTCGTCAGAGGTCATTTGGTAGGAAGGATCAAGTGTGGAGAGCTGATGGAGAAGTAAAACTGGGAATTCCACGGATGTCAGGTCTGCCGCCGAGGCCCCGTGATGGCCATCAAACAAACCAAAAAAACACACGTTGGGCTTGTTGCCAAAATTATTCACTATCGTGAACTTATCGTTCATGTCAACCCTCCACGTAGAATTCCTGTCTTCACAGATGGCTGCTCCTTTAATTAATAGGTGGCAGATTTTCTGAGAGTATGTGGAACTCTTGGGAATGTTGTCAAGAATCTTATAGTATGATGGTATCTGCTTCTTCCGGAGTAGCTCGAAAGCACTATTAATGCTCTGTAAGGTCTTTTCAGTGAATGCAGAAGATGACAACAGCTTAGCGATGATGGACTGTCTCTGAGTGGCAATCACTGAGAGCCCCGGCTTCTTTCCGCCCATCCACTGAAAGCCCAGCGTGGCCAGGGCCACGTGCTGCTTTTTATGGAAGAAAATTCTAGGCAGGTCAATTTCATGGTTGCATATGGAACAGGGGAATGTGACTGTCTGCTTATTGTCCTGGTCCTTGTGGTTTTCAGAGTCTTTTGACGGTCTCCTCTTCTTCCTAAAATACTTTCTCCTCCATGAAAGCGGGACTTCCTCATCTGAATCACTTGTCGGTTTTCTCACAGTCAGTTGCTTAGGTTTCCAAAACATTCTGTAAATGAGATGAAAACTATTTACATGCCAGGAATGATGCAATGAAAACCTCTTCAACATCTATCTTTATTTTTTAGTGGAGGTACTGGGACGTGAACCCAGGACCTTGTGCATGCTAAGCACGTGCTTGCTCTACTGCTGAGCTACACCCTCCCCTCCACCCCAGGCAGGCCCCTATCTTTACATTTTTCTTTGCTCCTTGAGATTTTTATATCAGCCTAGAATTGAACGTTCTGATTCATCTTTCTGTGATTCCCAAAAAAACACCTAGTAAGTACTCAGTGAATTGGTGATTGACCTGTGTATGCCTCAATGAAATTAGGCAAAATCTCCATAAAGACAGCTAGGCATCTAAGAACAAACACTCAGAGAAATTAGCACAGTATTTTATCTAGGCATGTGAACGTGTATGCCTGAGCTCTAGGAATCTGATTTCAAGTATGAGCATAATTATTGTTGTATTCTATTTTGTCTTGCTTAAAACACTTTTGCCATAATAAAGAGTTCTCAAGAGAATGAACAGAGGATGTCAGAACCAAGCAGAATAATGAAAAGAATTGATAGTAAGGACAGAATTTTTAGGACGACAATGGGAAAGAGGTATGGCCTAAGGAAAGGAAAGAAAAGATGTGGTGCTGGATGAGAAATTTCCCAAAAGCAGAAACCGTTTCTTATGCTGCTTCCTCTCAGAAGCATCCACTCAGCACATGAGGCCACTTTTATCCATTTTATGGGAAATTCCTAGGGCAGGAGATCTTTGCAAGAGATGACGGAAATTAGAGACTGGAAAAAAAAATGCCTTTGTTATAAAATATTTTAAAACCTAAAAAAAAAAAAAATCAAAGTTAGTAGCTTTAGCTGTTTATGCAAAGTGACATTTTAAAACTAGTTAATGTCAACACAACTCATACATAAATTGTATTTGATACGAGTACATTCAGTGGGCTGCTCTTCTTGCTTGGACTGAATTCCCCGACGTTCACAACTCTATTCTCATCCCAACAGTAAAACTTCTTTTAAAAATTTCCACTCCATAAATGCCTGTACAACTGTTAACCTGTTAGCAAGCCTTCCTGGCTTTCCCTCCCCAACACGTTTTTGTTTCTTTTTTTCAGTGGAAAAATTTTTAAAATCACACAAAAATGGAAGGCCACCCTGAGCCCCCATCGCCCATTTCAACCAGGATCAACTTTTTCTTCACTCTCCTTTTATCCATGTCCTCAGCCACTTTATTTCATTTCATTTCATTCATTCATTACTGGAGTATTTGAAAGCAAATCCCAAAGTTATGTCATCTCACTCAGAGACTTCAGTAGTCAGCATCCATTTACTTCCTCAATACCCACAGCAGGCCAGCCACTGCATGCTGCAGCCTACACATAAGGCTGGTGTCCTGCCCTGGAAGCCACGAGGGAAGGACCCTGTAGCACCATCCATGCGCTCAAAGAATCAGACAGGTCAGAGGGATCCAGGACCAAGCCCCACCACAGGGCCCCAGCAGGGACCCAGCCCTTCCTCTGGCTAGCAATAGTTTTCCTGAGGCTTGTTGAACCACTGGGACGCTGATACTGTGATGTGACCTAAAGTCATCAAATCACAACAAAGTTATATCAGAACTTTATTTTTCTGTAATTAGGGGATAGCCATGATACAACTCTCTCACGTGGAACCATTCTTGGAATGTAATGTGTCTTGGGGGGAGGGTAGAGCTCAGTGGTAGATCGCCTGCTTATCATGCACGAGGTCCTAGGTTCAATCCCCAGTACCTCCATTTTTAAAAAATAGGATGTAACGTGTTTTCATATGTTCATTCATTCTTTCATTCATTCAACAAACACTTGGGTGTCTGCAATTTACCAGTTTAACTTTCTTGGGATAGAGAAGTAAACAAAACAGGCATTGTCTGGGATGAAGCTTATATTCTGATACAAAAGGCACACGATTATAAAGGAAATGTAAACATATAATATCAGATAAGTACTATCATGAAAAATATAGCAGAACAGGAGTATAGAGAGATGGAAACCCTTTTTGTATAAGGTAGTCAGAGGCATATGTCACTCCTCCCTGTATGTAGTCCAACAGGAAGCCAAGGTGTCATTTTATTACTAAGAAAATGGAGGGACAAGAAAACCACACGTATAATTATTCATTGAGTACATTTGTCATCCAATAAAAATGAAAAGCGTTTACCTGAAAGCATTATTAATGTCCATATTCCTTTGGAATTGCTACCTTCCTTTGCTCTCTACCACCTCTCTCCAGTCTCTGTTCCTCCAACCTGGGCAGCACTGGTAGTGGCAGCAGTGGAGGTGGTGGTGCTGGTGGTGCTGGTGGTGCTGGTGGTGCTGGTGGTGGTACGGCCCCACTGACTTGGCGGTAGACCCCTCTGGGTGGAATGTTAACTACCTCACCTGGAACCTCGGCCAGAACTCACTATGATTCTGAAAGACTGTGAGGCAATAAGGTCACAAATTGTATAAAGTAACAAACTTGACTTTGAAAGTTCTGAAAGAAGGATCATTTATTAAATATACTGTAATATTCCTGCATAATGGGATTTTAAAAATGAGAGGAGTGACTACCAATTAACATACAGTTACTTTCCCCCTGGGAGGTAAGGTATCTCAGCCACATCTCCCGACACCCCCTCCATCCTGCTCCCCAAGTCACCGCTTGGAGGTTATCAGCCTTCCTGAGACTCTGTTTCTTGAAGCTGCTTTCACTCCTGGCTGGTGTCTTTAGTTCCCAGGTTCCGAATTCACAGCCGCAGTTACTTTCTCACCCCAGGCTGGGTTAGAACCAGAGTCCTAGAGCAGCTTGTTTGCATATTGGAGGAGACTGGATAAACCCCACTACTTCCTAGTCATCTCCATGGCATGTATCCCAGTCAGTCTAAAGTTAACATATCCAGAACAGAACTCACCATCTTTCCTCCAGAGTCACCTTCCGACATTGGCTTAGGCTGGAAACTGTTTTCCAGAATCCCTTTCCCTGTGCGCTTCCAGGTTAGAACTGGCCAAGAAAGGAATCTGGGGGCACTACATCTGAACGCCGTCGTGGTTCAGGGCGGTGACCCAGGTGCAGAGGGGCCTGGAGGCTCCGGCCTGTCCTCGCGCCCCCTGCGCTGCCTGCCGTCGGACCTGCAGCGCTGCCGCTTCGCCGGGTTGTCCGTCAGCGTCCCCTCCGCGGTCCTACTGTAGCGGCTGCACGTCCTCGGCTTCTCGGACTGGCTGGGGGCCCCTTGGTCCCCCCTCCCCCTCCCAGATGTTCAGCTGCCCGCTCCTTCCACAAAGTGCGAGGTCAGGTTTCAGCGAGGAATTCTTTGCCCCGTAACCCCTGGGGTTCAGCTTTCCTGGCTGAACGGGCGTTGATCTGGGCACCACCACCGCGCCCCCATCCTCCCCGAGGACTGTCCGGTCTCGCCTCAGCATCCCTCTGCTCATCCTCGTCTCCTCTCCGCTGCTGTCACTTCGCTCCTGGGCACCAAAATGTTTGACCGCGCTTGGCTCCCAGCTGCGCTGCCGGCCCGGGGCTGCTCGCCTGTCGGGGCAGCAGCCGGAGGTGGGAGGGACCGGCGTGCTCTCTGCTCTTGCTCCTGGGGTAAACGCCCTCAAGCCCGGCCTCCTCTGACTTCTGCTAACCTGTCTAGCGTCACCTCCCACCCCTGCCCCTCCACGCCGGGCCATTAAAGCAAACCCTTGCCACTTTGGGAAGAAGCGGAATTTGATTGTTGTCATCTGAATTGCTTACTACTCAGTCGCTTTTCAACCCACACCACTTCCGCCGGCGCTGCACGGTCGCTCCCCGCAGCTGCATCCCCGCGCGTCACGTCGGCGTGGGGGTTAGCGGACGGCTCCTCCCTGAGCGGGTCCGGAGCCTCCCGCCGGCGCCCGCCCCCGCCCCCCGGGGCGGGCGCAGTCCCGTCTCCCCGGGCAGCCCTCAGGCCCGCTGGTGTTAGGGCTGCAGGAAAACCCCTTGAAGAGGTGACAGTGTCCGCTTCTTTCCAGAGAGGCAGAAAGAAAGAAAACCCAGTCCCAGAGTACTTCGCAGGGGACAAGGTGGGTTCCCAGTGGCTTGTTTTCTTCCTCAGTGCACTTGCTGTTAATTTCGTCCATGAATTGATGATTTTATTTCTGTTGTTACTAACAAATAAGAACATGCACTTTTATTATTTATTAGCTACCCATTTAACATATTCTCCTCTTAATAATAATCAAACAATACGGAAGTGTGTAGAGGAAAATCAGAGGTCTCCCTTTACCCCAAGTAACCACTGCCAAAATTTGGGCGTGAATTCATTGCTCCAGACCAGTTTCTACGTATTTTCATATACAGGTACATGAAAACATAGACACATCCTATTTTGAGATTTAGGTTCAATTTCATTACAGTCAGTTGCACAAAATCTAAATGTACAGCTGGATGAATTTTTACACAGGAATCCACTTATAGACTCCATTAAGTCTCCTTTTCTGTATTTTTAAAAATAACTTGGCAGCATAATCATAGTATTATTCTGTAAATGTTTCTACTAGTACGAGGTGGGGAGGGTGATGATTTTTTTAGGTCAGGACCTATCAACCTACCCCATTCTTGTTAATCACTGTGTTATATTCCACAGTGAGTGTAAAGATGTAACAGAGTATTTAGCCATTTACCTATAATGATGGAAGTGATTTTTTTTTAAACTGTAATGATCAACATTACAGCAAACACATCCAGGCCTCTTTGTGCAGATGTCGGTTCTCCCGGGATGTCCAGCCCACAGGAAGTCGATACAGCTGAGTAGAAGGAGCAAGCCTTAGGGACAGGCCACTGGACTCAGATCCCAGCTTTCTGCTGCCTTGCTGGTGCTCTTAGGTGAGTTAGCCAGTGTAGGCCACGGTTTTGTCAGCAGTGAAATGGAGAGAATACTAATAACCTTGCTGGATTGATGTGAAATGAGAGACATCTGCCTGACACTGAGCATGGCGTGCTGGATAGATGCTCCCTATGTGATTATTATTAATATTCACTGAGTAATATTATTTGGTATCCCCACATTCCACAAACACCTTTGCATGTATGTTTCCATTAAATTCTCTCCCCGTGATCCCCTTTCATTGATTTGTTTCTTCCTGCTCACATTTGGTCCTCCTTATGCCTGCATCTAAACTCACCACCCTGGCTCCACGTCACCTTTACCTGCACACACACACACACATCTGTAAATACATACGCAGATACACACACAGGTTTAAAAAGCAACTTAAAGGAGAGAGTGGGCAGGAGACATGGTGTCAAGCTATTGAAGAGTCCGAAGCCTTTAATATTGGTGAGGTATCATTGTGTCCACAAAAATGATAACTTGTACTCAGTCTGCCCAAATAAGGAAAAAGAATGAAGTAACCTGATAAGGTGGAGGATTGCATAATGTACAAAAATTAATTTGAAATACAAAAGAAAACAGAATCCATTGGATATTCCAAGAAAATAATTTAATTAGAAATAAACCCCAAAAAAGTATGAGGGAAAAACATTCATATGAAAAAATATTTAAACTCTGCCAAGAATATAAAAGAAAACATGAATAAAGGTGAAGACTCATTTACGTTTTGGACTGGAAAACTCAATATTGTGTAAACGTCACCATAAAAAGGGGGAAAGCGAACCATCTCTGGGGAGAAGATATTTACAACACATGTAATTGACAAAGTACTTAAATCTAGAATATGTAAAAATATAAATAATATGAACAAATCGATAAGAGAAAGACAAACATTCCCTTCTGCCCAAAAGACATAATACTTGAGGGACATGTCACAAGGGGAAATATAAGTAATGAACATGAAAAATTACCTCACCTCAGTACTTACCAAGAAGATGCAGGTTTAAACCGTAATGAATTCATGCTTCACATCCACCACGCTGGTGCAGTGCTCTGCTCTCATCCTCCCATACAGGACCCTAGACAGAATCCTCACCATGACCGGCCCGTCGAGGACATGAAGCCACACCACAACTAGGAGAAGCCTTGCTGAGGGCGACGGAGGGAAAGTTACTCACCTGCCGAAGAGTCTACAACATAGAAATGGCTCCTCAGATCAACCTTTTTTTTTTTTTTAATTGAAGTATAGTCAGTTTACAATGATGTGTCAATTTCTGGTGTACTGCATAATAGTTCAGTCATGCATACACATACATATATTCCTTTCCATATTCTTTTCCATTATAGGTTATTACAGGATATTGAATATAGTTTCCTGTGCTGTACAGTAGGACCTTGTTGTTTATCTATTTTATACATGGTAGTGTGTATCTGAAAATCTTGAACTCCCTTCCCCTTGGGTAATTCATCCCTTCCCACCCGCTTAGTTTGTTTTCTATGCCTGTGAGTCTGTTTCTGTTTTGCTTTTGCACCGCAAAGGAAACCATAAACAAACCAAAAAGACAGCTATGGAATGGGAGGAAATATTTGCAAATGATGCAAGTGACCAGGGCTTAATTTCCAGAATATGCAAACAGCTCATACAACTCAATAACAAAAAGCAACCCAGTCCAAAAATGGGCAGAAGACCCAAACAAGCAGCTCTCTAATGAAGACACAAATGGCCAATAGGCACATGGAAAAATGCTCAACACCGCTAATTATCAGAGAAATGCAGATCAAAACTACAATGAGGTACCACCTCACACCAGTCAGAATGGCCATCATTAAAAAGTCCACAAAAAAAGATCAACTTCTCGATGTGAAAGAATTTGGCAGCTCTTGGCAGGGATGTGGAGGCCGATGGAGAGAAGGCCCATATGAAAACCCTTTTCCAGTTGTCTCTGCCTCTTCTTCCTCCAACTCCATTTTCTCTTAACTTTCTTACAATAAACTCAATCACATATTTTTAAAAAAATGGATAAATTGAACTTCATCAAAATTAAAATCTGCTCTGCAAAAGACATTATCAGAATGAAAAGACAATCCACAATTTGGGAGAAAACATTTGCAAAATACTACATATCTGACAAATAATTGATATTTTAAACATATACGAAGAAGTCTTAAAACTCAACAACAAAACCCCAGTCTAAAAATGAGCATAAGATCTAAACAGACACGTCACCAAAGAAAATACACATACAGCAACTGAGCATATGAAATGGTGTTCAGTATCATATGTCACTAGAGAACTGCAAGTGGAAACAACAGTAAGATGTCACTACCTACCTATTAGAATGGCCAGAGTCCAAAAGACTGACAACAGCAAATGCTGGAGAATGTGTGGAGCAACAGAACCCTCACTCATCGCTAGGGGGAATGCAAAATGGTACAGCCCTTTGGAAGATGGTTTGGTAGTTTCTTACAAAACTAAACATATATTTGCCATACAACTCAGCTATTACGTTCCTAGATAGTTACCAAAATGAGCAGAAAATTTAACATCCACACAAAAACCTGCACATGGATGTTTACAGCAGCTTTACTCGTAATTGTCAAAACTTGGAAGCAACCAAGATGTTCTTCAGTTGGTGAATGGATAAATAAACTTGGTCCATCCAGACAACGGAATATTATGCAGTGATTAAAAGCAGTGAGCTATCAAGCCAGGAACGGACATGGGTGGATCTTAAATGCATATTACTAGGTGAAAGATGCCAGTCCGAAAAGGCTACATACGTAATGTGTGATCTGGCTACATAACATTCTGGAAAAGACAAAACTATGGAGATGCTAAAAGGATCAGTGGTTCCTAGGTGTTGGGGGGTGGGAGAGATAAATGAGGGAGTTTTGAAAGCAGTAAAGCTATCCTGTATGATGCTGTCATGGTAGATGCATGTCACTATACATTTGTCAAAGCTCACAGAATGCACAACAGAATGAACTTTAATGTAATCTGTGGGCTTAGTTAATAATACTGTATCAGTACCATCTCCTCCGTTGTAACAAATGTCCCACACTAGCACAAGCTGTCCATCCTGTAGAGGGAAGGGGGTGAAAGGGCACGTGGGAAATCTCTGTACTTTCTGCTCAGTTTTTCTATAACCCTAAAACTACTTTAAAAATAAATTTTCTTAATTTAAAATATATGTGTGTGTGTACATAGAAACATTTCTGAAAGCGTGTCCAATGATTTTTATTTTCTGAATTCGTCTCTAAATCAACAGTAAAGCTTGTAGGAAATTAGGAGGTTGACTCTCTCGGGAAGGGAGGGAAGAATTCCTTTACTGTAAGATGCTACGTCAACTATTCATTTCATATGCTGAGCGCCTGCAGGACAGAAAGGCCAGTGGTGGTTCTGTATGCTTGAGGAGCTCAGTGCCCTGGGGAAGAGAGACACGCAGATGCATTACTGGATAATAACCACGCCAGTGCTTATTTCTAGGCATTCCATCCACCTTGTGTCACATCCACACAACCCTGCCACCAGGCACCGGTGACCCATTTTACAGACACGGGCCCTGAAGTTCTGGACGGTGAGTTACCTTGCCGTGGACTGAGCAGCAGAGTTGGGCATCAAGGCAAGTGTGTCAACCGGCGAAACGGGTGGCTTTTCTCTGACGCCAGTGACGGAGGGAACATCGATTCCTTTGGAAGGAGGGGGCGACAAGGGGTTCACTTTGTGCAGGATGTCGGAGTCTCAAGAGTTTGAAGTTCAAATACATTTGCAAGTCTTCTCTCCCACTTCCACTCTGCATTTCTTGCCCTTCTCCCACTGGAGTAAATCCTTCGTCTTGTCACTCTCCCTTTTGAAGGCCGATGACTCCATGGAGCTCCATGGAAAGGTGGCCAGGAAAGAAAATGCTGAAAGTCAACTTCTGTCTCTGCCCTGGTTCAGCATCGACGGCCCGTCAAGTTCAAGTTTCCTAGATGTTCCACGGCTCGGATCGTGAAAGTGGAGGCAGCAGGCACCCGCCTGTGCGCGAGAGAGTTATTATATTTAGCCGTCCTCTCGGAGCTGTCTCTTTGGATATCAGAGATTCTCGTACAGCCTGTTACTGTATGTGGCCTCCTGGGCCCGAGGCAGAGAAAATGGGGTGGGTGGTTTGCTGACAGTTTTTATAAATACTCAGTATTTATTTAATGGCAGAAGCACACAGAGAGAGAACACACAGAGCATTAGGGGAAAAGAACACAGCTCAGCTCCATTCATCCGCTGGGCCCCAGACCAAGCCCTTCTCGTCTGCTGGGAGGCTGTGCCTCTGGAGTCAGCTGCAGCCCTGTGTCTGGGGAATCACCTGCCCGCCTGCCGGAGGAGGGAGGAAGGAAGGAAGGAAGGAAGGAACAGGGAACAATGAAGCCCTTGTTAAAAGCCAAGTTTTGGGGGTTCGGTTTTATTTTTCTAAGTTGATTTTCTAAGCATGTCACTCCTCCGCTTAAACCCTTTCAGTCGCTGACCGCTGCTTTTAGGATAAAGGTCAAAAGCCCTGATGCCACAGACGAGGCTCTGGGGAGCCAGCCAGCCCCAGCCCCATCTCTCCCCACCGTCCCGCTTTAAAGATCCTCCAGCACGTCTGCCCTCTGCCCACCTGCAGCCTGTCCATGCCGTTCCCTCCATCTTGCGTGCTTTTCCTTCCTTGTCACTCAGTTAATTCTGCCTCCCTTTTAGTGTCTCAGCTGAAACATCACTTCCACAAGCTGAACTTGAGCTTCACTGGAAAAGTGCTTCCCGGTGCCTCACACAACTCCTCCATCCTTGTCAAACGCCTTCACCACTCCTTGTACTTTCCCTCTGCTTGAGTTTCTAATGATGCATTTGTGGGATTGTTTAATTAACGTCTGTCTCTCCAGTCCTGCTGCCTTGTTTGCCATTTTAACCCCAGAGCCAAGGCCTAGACTTAGAATAACTCGATACGCCTGCCGTCTGGGAAGGGTCCCATAAATATGTGTTAGAGAAATGAAAGAATGAAATAACTGTTTTAACACTTAAATATTTAGCTTTGTATAAAGGGAGTGAGAAAGACCCTGATTCTTTTCCTTCTTCCTCAGTCCTGGGCAGTGCCTCAGTCCAAAGATACGTGTCCCAAGGCTGACCCACAGAGGGGAGACTGCAGTAGCAGAAATTCTTAGATTCTGCTGGGAACGTGGCCACCAAGCAGCCTTCCCCTCGACAGCTGTGCCGTCCAGTACGGTAACCACTAACCACATGTGCTATTCAAATTTAACAAGTTAAAGTGAAATAAAATTAAAATTTTAGTTCATCAGTGTCATCGGCCACGTTTTTACACGCTCAATGGCCGCATGTGGCCGGCTGCTACCATATTGGACGGTGCCAGTGCAGACCATGTTCATGATCACAGTGCTGCTCTGAAATAAAACACTCCCTCTTCTGCACAGAAGAGACGAGGTCGGGGAGAGACTCTGCACTCATTACTGTCATTGTCTGTGTGACACGCAATCCGGCTGAAGTTCCTTCATCTATAGACGGGACTCCTAAGTGCTTCCCGCTGGGATTTCCAAAAAGACTAAAGTTGCTATAACACCTGTTCAGGCCCTAAGTCAGCTCGCAGTAAACAGTGGCCACCCTCGTCCTGGGCTGAAAGTTAAAGTGGTTCAAAGCAGGAGAGACTCAGGTGCAAATTATTTAACTTCTCTGACCCCCAAGGTCCTCACCTCTACGCTGGGGATAAGAGCTTTAATATCCTGGCAAGGATTAGATAGGATATTTTGCAAAAAAAAAAAAAAAAAAAAAAAAAGGGTTAGCACGTTGCCTGGCATGTAGAAAGTACCCCCAGACTGTTCATTATTCTCGTTTTACTACTGTCGAGTGCTAGGACAAATTTGATTTTCTCAGGCACCAACTCAGGAATTGGATTCCAGCTGTTAAAACACTCCAGGTGTGTGTCTAAAGACGTGCAGACGTGGCCGGCAGTGCTAACTTCCTGAAGCTTTCATTTGGTTTGCTGAGGGCTGGCTGCCCAACCGGTAAGTCAAATTATTAGTAAGAGGCCGTTAGATTCCCTTTGGTCACATCTATATTTCTGAGATGCCCAAGGCTTCTCGGTAGGCCAAGAAGTGCCTGACATATGTTGTAGGTCAGAATTCTGCAAAAAGAATTGGTCATCTTAAACAACTGAGCTTTGATCTCATTTCTCTCTTCCTCAACTGAATTCTTCTGTCAGTTCTGTTGGCTCTGTTTTCTTCCAAACTTTACACTTGTTTCCATAAGGCAACCAAATTCCGAACAGGATCTGTATGTTTGTATTTACAGAGTGGAGGGTGGGAAAAGGAGCCAGGGAAAGGGTGCTGAATCTGGTATCAAGCTAAAACCAAGAGAGGAAAAGTGTGGGTGGTCAGAAAGGGGTCCCTAATATTTACTGAATACCCATCATTTGCCAGATAATGTTCTAAGCACATTTTTCTCCTGGACTTTCTTTTTTCTTCCTTTTTCTTTATTTTTTTTAATCCAAAATAATACACAACTACTTGGTCAAAATGTAATTGTACTCAAAGTGTGCAAATTTTAAATCTATTTTCATCCCCAAAATGTGAATGACATGAATGTGATACAAATTTTTAAAATTCTGATTTCTTATGTTTTTAAAAAGGTCATCTTTCTTCTACAATATACAAAACCTATCACAATTCAAAGGCAAAATGACATTGCAGTTAACCACTAGCACAGTTTTAGTCAAAGATATTAAAATAAGCTGAATGTCTTATTAGCTGTTTAGAAAATTCAACGCCATCTTCCGAAATAATTTTATAAAACCATTCACGGTTTTCGCATTCAATGTGCATCTCTTTGCCAATGAAAAAAATCTATGTCGTGTTTCCCATATGCAGTGTTTAGATCTACAAACGCACAAATTTAAGGGAAAGATGAATCCTTTAATTTTACAAAATATTCCTCAAACATTGCGCAGTGTCAGTGAATACTGTGCTTATTTATGAGGCTCTTCAGAACCGTGAATTGAAACACAAAGACAAGCAAGGAACCGGCTGCCTGACACTCTGGGAAACAGTCCTCGGTTATGCAAGAATCTTTTGCATTCATGCTTAGAAGGAGGATTTGACAAGTTAATTAATTTGTCTTTTCTCTTACCTAAGCATTCCTGCCACTCAGATCCTTCCCGCCCTCCCAAACTGTGCCTCATTCACATGCAAAACCTCACGCTGCTCTGAGGCGGGTGCCTTCTGCTTCCAAGATCTAGGACAAGAGATGGGAGGAAATGAGTCTCCCGAGGGCTCCATCCTGTTAGGTAGAAGGTAAAGTCTAGGTTTACAGGGTTGCCCTGTCTGGAGCTCAGACCAAGTGACAAGTGACAGAGAAGTCCCCGCCCCCACTTTGCCGCTGAGTGTTTGTGACAGGAGGGATTCGGTGGGGCCCAGAGTAGGGGCTCCTTTTGCCTGAGGCTAAGGGTTATCCTGCTTTAAGAACTAATTAAAGAGCACACACTCTTTAATGGGGTATAAGGCGGTTCTTTTAAGCAATACTAGGGTGAACTCTGAGTAAAGATAAAAGAGCTGGAAGGTCATGCTATAAGGCACTCCTTCCGCTCCAAATATTTAACATGATAGTTTAGAAATAAAACACAAAGGGAAAGTTTAGTAAGACCGTGCCCATGACCGCTGCTACCTGAACCTACCCTCAGCAATTGATTGAACTGCAACAGAGACGTCAACGTGAGAGATCAGAACAATGAAAGTCAGCGCACAGGAGAGGATCTTTATAAGCACAGTAGGCAAAGAGTTTTGAAGTGGAACACAAAAGCACTGAACACAAGACAAAACACTGACAAATCAGACCCATAAAAGTAAGAGCTTCTGCTCATCCGAGGACACTGCTAAGAGAGTGCAAGGGGAAGCCACAGACGGAGAGAAGAGGTTTGCAACAGATACATCCATCGAGCAATTCAAATCCAACTCTGTTAAAAATCTACCACGAGTCAATTTAGAAAAGACAAACTAATGTAGACATGGGTAAAAGACTTGAACAGACATCAGTTTCACAAAGGAGGATATCCTAAACGCCCATGCGCAAATGAAAATGTGCGCAACATGATCTCACGTGTTGTAAATGCTAGTTAAAACAACAAAGACATACTGTGGGGGCGGGGACGGTACAGCTCAGTGGTAGAGCGCATGCCTAGTATGCGCGAGGTCCTGGGTTCCATCGCCAGTACCTCCGTTAAAAAACAAAACAAAACAGGCAAGACTAATCTAGGGTAGTGACTGGAAGGGGGCAAAGGAAGCCTTCTTAGGGGTTCGGAATATTCTGTGTCTCTATCTGCATGGTGGCTGGCCAAGTATTTGCATATATAAAAATACACTGAGCTAGACAATTAAAATTAGGCCACCTACTACACGCACTTATCTTAAAAAGAAAAGAAGTCTACTTAAAAAAACAGAATATTCCAAAACAGAAGGACAAACGGCTAGAAGCAGCTGAAGATACAAATGTGCTGGTCTCTCTTTTCCTTTTCGTTCTTTCCTTCTTCCTTTTGATGTGGAAAAAAATGCCAATGTTTAATTTTTAAAATTGACATCAAATACCATGTAAATGTAGAAGAGGTCATTTTTCTTTACAGGCTTTTAAAAAATATGAAATTCATCCTAACTAGATAGAACGTATTTGTTTCAAGTGTTTCACCTCCTAGAGATTTAAGGCCTTCCCTCAACAGAAGGTTGACTGAGTAGTGGTTTAGGTCCTCTTTGAGAGAACTGCTCAAAGGTATGTTCAGCAAGAAAAAAAGCAAATCTAGATTGAGGGAATACAGCGCAAGAAACAGTGATCATGGGCATTGTTAAAATATATTAGTGAAAATATGTGAAGTGTGTTAATTAACTATTCACTGCATGTTAGGGACTGAATCATACCCACTGCCCCAAATTCCTATGCTGAAGTCCTAAACCCCGCACCCCAGACGTGATCATACTTGGAGATCGGACCTTTAAAGAGGCAATTAGGTTAAATGAGGTCAGTAGGGTGGGCCTTCATCCCACCTGACTGGTGTCCTTATAAGAAAAGGAGATTAAGACGCAGACACAGAGGGAAGGCCACGTGAAGACGGCGGAGGGAAACGGCATCTACAAGCCAAGGAGAGAAGCCTCAGGAGCAGCCAGTCCTGTCTACACCTTGACCTTGGGCTTCCCGCATTCGGAACTGTGAGGAAAGAGATTTCTGCGGCGTCAGCCTCCCAGTTTGTGGTGCTTTGTTATGGTGGCCTAGCAAAAAGCAAATATTCAAGTAGTTACATAAGCTGCTCTTTGTCGTAAAAACCATAGATTGGATAGTCTGGGCAACGGGAAGAAGAGGGATGGGGGTGTTCGATGGGGAGAGTGTGAGAAGGTGCTCATGTCCTGCTTGGCTTCCAGCTGTGTGGGAGGAAGCAGTGCTCTTTCCCAGAACACTGAACCTTGGCGGAGGTGAGCAGGTGTGACGAGGCTGAAAATCCTCGAATATCTACACTCCGGCCCCTTACAGTAAAGGTTCCCCTAACCCTTCTCTGCGGGGTTTATTCCATAAATGTTAAAAGAAAACATGAACAGGGAAGATACAGACTGCACTTCTGGGGAGGCAGGCACTTGGCAAATGAGATAAGGAGAGTTAGGCAGGAGGAGCTTTTAAACTGATAATCTCTCTCTCTCTGGCAAATGAACACATGAAGGAAATGGGGTTGGTGAATAGAGATTCAGTCACTCCCTGAATTTTTCTGTATGTCTGAAACATAACAAAATATTTTATAACAATGTATACATTTTTGTGCTTTGGGAGGATATCCTGTTACCATGCTTCACACCTTTTGTTTTGTTTTGTTTTGTTTTGTTTTCACCCAAAGTGGTTGCTGATGTATAGCAACTATTTTATAAAGTGAAACACTCTGCTCTGGGCTTTTTATTCTTCTTACCATTGAAGTGTAGTTGATTTACAATGTCGTGTCATTCAGGTGGACAGCAGAGTGACTCAGCTCTACACACATTTATATATTCTTTGTCATAGTCTTCTTTATTATATTGTAGTTCAAGCTACTGAACATAGTTCTCTGTGCTGTACAGTATAAAACATACTGAGTTTTGATTTTAGACCCAGAGGGTCAGCCACAGTGTGTTCGGCCAGCCAGGACATTGAGGAATTGAAGGAGCGGGTGTGCCCTTCACAAAGAGACCCTAAACTAGAAAACTTGTCCTGTTAAAATGCTTTTCTTAATCTGTGAAATTACGTGTATGACATTTTTATAAAGTGAGGGAATTAGAATCCCTCTTAATGTTAATTTTTTTCTTTCTAGTATTTTTTTTTGTTCTATGCACTTTATATGTTTTTTCTTTTTTGTTTTGTTTTCTCTTAGGATTATTTAATTTTTTTTATTTTTCATTTGATTAAAATTTTTTTTAAACACCTTTATGGTGGTATGATTCCTGTACAGTAAACTACACATATTTCAGATGTACAATTTGGTGAATTTTGATAGATGCATGCACCAGTGAAACCACCATCTGAAGTTTATTTTAAGCAGTTATATGGTACTAACAAGAGTAAAATTTATAATATTCAGATTGTCACAGAAAATCTAGGTCATACCAAAGTTTGGTTCTTTGGAAATTTCACTTTCTCATATAATTTTCAAGTGGCTCAAAGAGATAGATGCTCACATATTGCTTCAGAAAAGCAGTCAGCCATTTATCCCGCGTTCAGAAGAAGGAGACTTCTTCTTTTACTTACTTTGTACCTTCCTTGTAAACGGTCCTTAGGCCTAAACAACAAGCATATGTGTTAGTAACTGTAAATAGAAAACAACAAAGAAAAGCTTTCTCTCTTTCCAAGGGCAGTGCTCAGCCAAACCCATTTAGACCTAACCATATTAGATATGAAAACTGTTATTAAGAACAACTAAAAATAAAAAAATGAACAAAATACCACTAATGTTATTTGGGGGCATAGTTCTAAAGCCTCACACTGGAGATCATAATTTAACTGCAAAAAAATGCTTGAAAACTAGGGAAGGAGAGTTTATGTCTTCCCATCCCAGGATTCATTTCATAATTGCTTTCCAGTATTTTTTCCTTAGAAGGCTAGATTTTATTTTAGAGGTTATTAAAATAAATGTCCAGTGATCACAACCACTTTCTTTAGTGAGAAGCTGGCTCAAGGAGCTCCACCCTAAGGCATCTGCCTCACCTGTCTTTATTTTATGCTCCCGTTGAGCCGCTGTCTCTAAAAGCAAGTGGCTGTGCTGGGAAGGATGGCAGCCACTGACCACACGCTGGGCTAAGCCTGTTCTGATACCGCCTGGTCCAGACTCGGTGCTGCAAGACTGGGCCCTCACTGGGGACATTTCCAATCCACCTGTGGGCTTCAGGGTGTCGGCACTTTACAGAAGCTGTGTAGGCTGGGTAGGAAGGAATAGGAAGGAATACGGCAAAATGGTACTGGATGTTGGAGTAGCAATAGATGGTCCCAAACTTTCCTTTCTTAGATGAGAAGGTATCACCGAGCAAGAGACACTTCATGAAACAGGGGCCAGCCATGCTGCTGAGGGGAGGGTGTCAGGCAAGACAGCAAATGCAAAGGCTGATGCAGAAAAGAGCTTCCTGAGTTAGGCTGGAGTATACCACCCACCTGGGAGAAGGGCCCGAGAGGTGGGCCTGGCCAATCAGGTTGGGGGTTGAGATTGTATTTGTTTTTTTAATAGAAGTACCATCAGTTACAATGTATCAATTTCTGGTGTACAGCACAATGGCCCAGTCATGCAGATATATACATATATTCATTTTCATTTAAAGTTATTACAAGATATTGAACATAGTTCCCTGTGCTATACGGAAGAAACTTTTAAAAAAATCTATTTTTATGTGTAATGGCTAACATTTGCAGATCTCAAACTCCCAAATTTATCCCTTCCCACCCCCTTACCCTGGTAACCCTAAGATTGTTTACTATGTCTGCAAGTCTGTTTCTGTTTTGTAGATGAGCTCATAGTGTCCTTTTTTTTTTTTTTGGTCCTTTTTTCTTCTCTTAGATTCCACATATGAGTGATATCATATATTTTTCTTTCTCTTTCTGGCTTACTTCACTTAGAATGATGATTTCCAGGTCCACCCATGTTGCTGCAAGTGGCATTATTTTATTCTTTTTGATGGCTGAGTAGTATTCCATTGTTTAAATATATCATGGAGATTATAGTTTAAATGTTATGAGACGACATTGAAGGGTTTTGAGCAGCGGGGTGTGGGATGAGGTTTGCATTTACAGTTTTAAAAGTCTGTACCATGGAGAGGGGATGGTGGCAGAGTGAGGGTGGAGACCAGTTCGGAAGCTGTGGTTGGCAGCCTGGGCAAGAGGTGATGGCCATGGAGACAGATGTGAGCAGACGGAAGATGGAGTTTACAGGTATAAATGACTACTAGTATTTATTGAGAACTTTTTTTGAGGGAGGAATAGGGAATATAAAAATGAGAAAAATAAGTTTTACTCTCAAGGGAGCCCAGTGAAAGGCAAGCACATTTAGGAGTTGGCTGTGTATCTTTCTACCTCTTTCTCTTGCTTTTGCTTCTTCTTTAAAATTGAAGTTTAGTTGATTTACAATGTTGTGTTAGTTTCTGATGTACAGCATAGTGATTCAGATATATATATATACACTTATTCAGTATAGGTTATTACAAGCTATTGAATATAGTTCCCTGTGCTATACAGTAGGACCTTGTTGTTCATTTATTTTATGTATAGTAGTGTGTATCTGCAAATCCCAAACTCCCAGTTTACCCCTTGCATGCTTTTTCATTTTATATGCACTAATTGAACATATACAAAATTGTGCTTATACGTCAGTGTGTGTTTGCTTTTAACACAGACAGTATTATACTGTATAGGGTTCATTCAACAGTATTTCCTGGAGACCTGCCTATGCTCTTACATTTGTGTAAAGGTCATTCTTTGTAACAGCCACATACTATTCTATAGCATTAATATGCCAGAAGTAACCTTGGTGGGGCAATGGGGAGCACACCTGCTCCCTGAGTCTCTACTCACCAAGACCTTTCTAATTGTTGTTTTCTTATCTCAGCAAGTGGTGTCAACCTAAATAAAGAACTAAAGTGAGGCAAGCTGGAACTACCAGAAATTGAGTTTATTCTGGAATAGCCTAGGAATTGCAATCTGGGGAAATGCGGACCACAGCAAGCTACAAGTGGGCGTGTTGAGGGTGTGTGTGAACTGTATTCAGGGGCAGGGAGCGCAGACAAGTAGGGGTCTGGCTGGAATCCAAGCAGTGAGTTCATTGGCTTGAGGATGGGGAGAGACTCCTGGCGGTTGTTCACGGGGCAGGAGGGAAGTCAGGGTCTTCTGTAAACCAGCCTTTACGACTAATTGGTCTCTCAGCTCTTCGGTTCCAAGTTCCATTCTTCTCAGGGCATTTGCGTGAGATTCTCTATTTCATATCCTCTGGTTCCATTTTAGATCACAGTTGTGAATACTCTGTCAGTGAAAACACTGCTTTTTATTTTCTTGATGTTCACTTTGTAAAAGGACTGCGCACGAGAGCTTACTAAATGCTCACAGCAGTCTGATTGTGCAGAGGCAGCCAGCCTCCTGAATCCTTTGCCCTTGAAATGTCCCTGCCTGGTGCTCAGAACACACTTTGAATAGGCCTTGAAATGGTGGGCCTTCAGCCTAAGGCAGTATGTCATCTGGGTTCTCTGAGCAGGGAAATAATGAAAAATCATGCTCAGTTTATGTCACAAGCCATTCGCCATTCAGACAAGTGATGGCTTTCAGAGCGGACTGAAATGAGGTTGTTTTCTTCTGCCTCAAAACATCCTGGGAATAGTCTGCCTCCTGAAATCCAGGGACAGCTTGGGAGGCAGAGGTGATGGATAGGTTGATATTGAAGCTTGGTTTCCCTCTGCCCCCAAAATTTTATGCTCTGTTTTTGTTGTTGTTTGTTTGTTAGTTTTTAATGGAGGTATTGGGGATTGAACCCAAGATCTCATACATGCTCTATCACTGAGCTGAGCTATACCTTCCCTCCCCTATTTTATGATGAAAACTTCAAACATACAGAAAAATTTACGAACTGCACAGTAAACACTTCTATACCTGCTACCTAGATTCAATTATTAACATTTCACTCTAGTTGCTTTATAGTATATCTGTTCATCTGCCAATTTGCCTATTCACAGCTGCATCAGTTCATCTTTTTTTTTCTTTTCCTGCTCCAGGCACATTGCATATATCAGGACACTGCACCCTTAACCTTTCAGCATGAGCGCCATCGACTAGATTTTACTATTTATATATTTTTTAATATATGAGGGAAACTGACATCCAGTGAAATACACAAACCTCAAGGAGAGGATGAGTTTGACAAACGCCAAACGTGGAACCCAAACCCCTATCTGTATCTGCTGACACCATGTTGGACTTTGCTCATGGGATCTCAGCTGTTAAGTCTCCCATTCTGCTTTATTGAGAATTGCAAAAAAGAAAGAAAAAAAAAATCGGTAAACCTCTCGGTAGAGACAGAGGGACTAAGGGTGATAAAGTGAAGCACATCAAGATAAGAAAGGAAGCCCCAAGTAATTGCCCGAAGGAAACAGAGTCTGTGATGGCGAACCTTGAAACTGGACTCAAGCTGGGAGAGGCTATTTCCTTTTATGCTAACGTCACTGTTGGGATCTACAAACTTAAACAAAAAAGTTCACTTTTACATACCATTCTGCATTAAAAGTCAAAAGAGGGGAGTGGGTGTAGCTCAGTGGTGGAGTGCATGCTTAGCATGCACAAGGTTTTGGGTTCAATCCCCAGTACCTCCATTAAAAAATAATGTAGATTTTAAAAAGTCAAAAGAACATAAGAGAATCTAGAAAAGGGATAGAGAAAATTAACCAGAACAAAATGGGACGGGAAGGGGAATGTTTTCAGAGAAAAAGCACATTCCTGCGGGCATTTCTGGCCGGAGTTGAGGGTGAGCTAGACAGCATGCAAAAAATTTTATAATACGCACATTATGATCCTAATTATGTAAAAATTATGACCCATATGACAAAAGCAGGGCACTTGTGAAGGGTCCTGAGATAGAGCGCTGGGCTGTAAAACCTGCTTTAGACAGGCAGATCAAAGGTGCACAACTTTCAAATGTTAAACAGAGACGTGCCTTCTAAACACCACCCTCCTCGTCGTCAACAATGAAAACGACAGTTTTCAACAGTTTCAACAAAGTTGAAAACGCTGAGTTGAGTTTTTTGTTCTGTTTTTAAGTTTGAGGCCAAAATCAACACATTCTTTTGGACACGGCTTAATTTTTTTCATGGTTAATATGCATGCTGGTGATATCAATTCTGAAAACTATGGAACGTTATAGGAAAGAAAGTAGCAAGGGTGCAATTCCACACTGCAGAGATGAGCCCGATGGACAAACTTTTACCACTGCGCGTAGTTTTCATTCTGACAGGGGTTTTCGGACAACCGTTCTTTTACCAGCCAGCACTTTGAAACAAAAATGACAAAAAATATTTCCTTTCTCTGGCAGATGGGATTCAGAAATTGCTTAGAGGGAGAAAGCGTTCTTAATTAAAAGAAAGACGTTGGACCGAAAAGTAACTAAAAAGAGAAACAGAAAACATCACGCCTCTATTTCGGTGAATTAGCAACAAAGAAAAGGATTAGCATGGACGGGTACTTTTCAAAAATATTTTTTTTCCTCTGGCTCCCGCTAGGGTGGAGGAAGTTGTCTTGGTTCCAAGAGACGGTGGAATAGAGGGGGGAACCAACGATGGGAGCCTCGCCCCGCGCCCCGCGCCCCCCCCTCGGCGGGGTCGGCGTTGGGTGGGGGGTGGGGGCTGCGGAGACGGAGGCGGCCAGCAGGTGCCTGGGCTCCGGCCCCTACCCCCACCCTCCTCCCCCTCCCTGTCCCCCTCCTCCCGGGCTTGGCCTCGCCCCCTGGCGGGCGAGCGCCGGGTGCTGGGCGCGGGTGGGGGGCGCACGCCCCGCGGGCAGCGGGAAACAGCCGGGGTGGGGGCCCGGCCCGGCCCCGGAGGGAGGCCGGCCCCCGCCGCCCGCACCCCGGGAACATGTCCGCGGCCCGGGCGCGGAGCGGGGCCCCGGGGAGCAGAGCCCGGGGAGGGCGGGTGCCGGGGCGGCGGCGGCCGCGGAGCCGCTAGTCCCCTCCCTCCTGGGGGAGCAGCTGCCGCCGCCGCCGCCGTCAGCGCGCGGGCCGCGGCCG
The DNA here is from genome assembly GCF_048564905.1 of Vicugna pacos. NCBI lineage: Eukaryota > Metazoa > Chordata > Mammalia > Artiodactyla > Camelidae > Vicugna > Vicugna pacos. The sequence goes on from NC_132987.1 coordinate 7,484,140, forward strand.
GAGCGAGCCGGGCGGGCGGGCGGCGCGCGGGGGAGGGCGGGGGCGGGGAGGGGGGTGGGCGCAGGGGCGGGAGGGCGCGGGGGGAGGGTCTCGCGCTCCCGGCGACCAGAGCCCGAGAGGGAGACCCTGGCGGCGGCCGCGGCGCCTGACACTCGGCGCCTCCTGCCGTGCTCCGGGGCGGCATGTCCGAGGCTGGCGGGGCCGGGCCGGGCGGCGGCGGCGGCGGCGGCGCGGGGGCCGGGCTCGGGGCGCTGCCCCCCCCGCCCCCCGCGCCGCCGCCCGCGCCCCCGCAGGGCTCCCCGGGCGCCGCGGCCGCCTGCGGACCGGCTACGGCGGTGGCGGCGGCGGGCACGGCCGAAGGACCGGGAGGCGGCGGCTCGGCCCGGATCGCCGTGAAGAAGGCGCAGCTGCGCTCCGCTCCGCGGGCCAAGAAACTGGAGAAACTCGGAGTGTACTCTGCCTGCAAGGTACGCGCTCGGCGCCCGGAGCGCCCGGGGGACCGCGGCCCGGCCCGCGGGACCCCCGCCCCCTCCCCCTTCCGCCCCCGCCTCCCGCCCGGGGCCCAGGCACCGCGGAAGTGCCGCTGTCGCCCGCGCCCAATTAGCTGCTCTCAGACCAGAGTCCTGCCGGGTGGGAAGAAGGGATCGCCAGGACCGAGAGCCTTTCATTCCTCCTTCTTGGAAGGAGTTGCCTCTGCGTCCGCGCTCCTGGGCTGCCCTGGGGCTTTGTTGCTCTGTAGGAGCTCGCCGGAGGCGCCTTGGCCAGGGAGCAGAGCTGGGCTCACTGAGTGGCGAGCGCCTCAGGGCCAAGGAGACGTCTCCTGGGGGACCTGACCGCCCCCTCTCCGCCCTCCTCTCCCGGTGATCCATTGGGCAGATCTGGAAGGAGCGAGGCTGGACTAGGATCCCGGACTCCCGGCGCTTTGGGAGCTCGAGGGGGCGGAGCGCGCCGGGTGGGAGGGTGGGCGCAGCCCGAAGCAAGGGTCCTGGAGCTCCGGGCGCCCTCGGCTGTGGGCGGAGGCGTTTCGGCGCGCGGTGACGGCCCCGTCATTACTGTATTATTACTTGTTTAGTTACAACGCTGTCCCAGCCTCTCGGGGTGTAAACAGGATTTGGCAAGGTGACAGCCCAGCGCGGCGGACACTCCTGCTCAGTTTGAGGACACTGGTTTCTTGCCATCCCCTCTCCATCCCAGTTCTGGGCACCCCGTCGCCCCTCAGCTGCGGCTCCAGATGTGGGCACCGTGCTGCCGGGGTGGGAGGATTGCCCGAGGCCGCGGGGCAGGCTGGCCCTGCGCTGTCAGCAGCCGCTTTGTTTTGACAGGGTGACAGCTGAGGGGGGCGGGGACTTGGCCTTGTCAGCTCCTGCGGCCTGTGGCTGAGGCGGGGAAGAGACACACTCACACACTCACACCCTCCCCTGTGTTCCTCCCGCCCGCCTGCCGCAAACAGGGTCAAGTTCCCAGATTCCAGATTCCCACAACCCAGCTGCAGTTGGCCACGTCTGAATTTTGGTGTAAAGATGATGAATCCTGCTAGAACCTCTCTCCCCGGTGATGCTGTTTTTAGTATTTACGTGAGCTTCTCAACCGCAGTGGAATGTCTGTGCTTTACCTTTTCCCACCCCATTCACATCCTCTTGTGTCTGTGGAACACCTACTCTCTATCCTGCACTGGCTCAACAGACATTTGTGGAATGAGTGTAGGATCTAGCCCAGTGCTTCTCAAACTTTCACGTGTTTGGGAATCATCTGGGGAGCTGGTTAAATGCGGATTCCGAACCAGTAGGTCTGGGAGGAGGCTGAGATTCTGCGTTTCTAACTAACTCTCGGGTGGTGTGATGCTAGTCCACTGACCACACTCTGAGTTGCAAGACCCTCGTTCAGATGTGGACGATACAGTGTTAAGGCTCCTTTGAATTCCGCCAAGAATACTGAAACTTTGCCATCCAGTTGCGGTTTCTGAAGAAAGAATGAACAAATAATAGCGTGGGGATTGTGCTTCTAACCTAGCGCTTTGCATTGGGTCCCCATCATAAACAGCTTTTCTCCTTGCTGCCTGTTGCTGCCTTAAGGTGTGAAAACTTCCCTAAAGTTTTGGTCCTATCTGAAACTTTCCATGAGCGTTTGTGCCCTGAATCGATATTTCTGATCCTTTCAAATTTCCACCAGGGAAATGTAGCACCTTTTGTAAAGTTTGTGACTCCCTTATTAAAGGTCCGTCTTCCTGCCCCGGGAGACTCTGAAAGTGTCAGTTTCTATTTCCTCATTCATTCAGTAAGTACTTAGAGGGGTCCCAACTGGGTGCCAGGCACCGTGCTGGGTGCTGGGTGCTGGGGCTGTGACGCCCAGAATCTGTCCCTCTGGGGCTACTGACCACAGGTGTGCATGCACTTTCATGCATGTGTTGAAGGCTGGGGGAGGTGGGCAGTGAACCAGTCACAATGAAGTTCAAAAAGACTGCTTTCTTAGTGTGGTTTTGGATCTCAGGACAGGGCATTCATGGGCTGGAGCACGGGTTGAGGGAGGAATGGCTTCCTGGAGGAAGTGTCAGTGGGTGCTAAGGATTCTCAGCCATGCAGGGTGGGGTGAGCTGGAGCTCCTTGTGGTGGAGAAACTGAAAGCAGTTATGAAAGCTTGGAGCTGCGCCAGCAGGAGCTAGAGTCCATTGGCTGAGGCCACTAGGATGGTGGTGGTGGTGGTGGTGGGGTGTGTGTGTGTGTGTGTGTGTGTGTGTGTGTGTGTGTGTGTGTGTGTGTGTGTGGTGTGACCCAGAGGAATCCAGGAATCTTAACAATATCTCAGATTTGCTTTTTTTTTTTTTGGACTATACTTGATTGAGTGTGAGCAGGTGCAGGAGAGCGGGATCTGTGTTTCCTTCTCAGCTCGTCTCTCCCCTTCACGTAAGAAAGCCTAGAAGGACAGATGCCCCTGCCTTTTGTCACTGACTGGCCACTTGGCCAGTTGGAGAACACAGCGAGGTTACAGAGCGAGGAAAGAGTTGCGATACTTTGCTGGGGGCAATTGAGAGAAAACAGGTCCCAGACCTGAAAAAAGGCCTTTCAACTTCACAAACGAAACAGAAAAAGAAGGGAGCCAGTTCACAGCCAGGGTGGTGCGCCACACCCTGGAGAGAAGTTAAAAAAAAAAAAAGAAACAAACAAACTTGTTTTGCAGGATCCCAGGTAGAGCTCTTTGAACTCTGTTCTGGCAAAGGTTGCTTCAGTGTCACTTTGTTCCTGCGACACAGCCAGAGTGGTCATTAAAAATGTGGATCTGACAGTGTTAGGCCCCTGCTTGGGACCCTTCAGTTTTCTTTACAGGGGTCCACAAGGCCCTGCGTGGCCTGACCACTGCTGTCTCTAGCCCCTTTTCAGGGCCTTGTATGCTTGGTTCCCTTCTACCTCAGGGACTTTGCACCATACACTTTGCATATTCACTAGGACTAAAAGCTCTCGCTTCACTTTCTAATGAACTCAGCTCTTCCTGCAAATCTCAGACTCCTTGCATTTCCTCTACAGCCCTGGCCAGCCTTCCCATTATAAATTTTCTGAACCTCTCTGTATCTGCTTTTTATTCTTGGTGCTTTTATCATGATTTTTAATTGTGTGATTATTTGATATGCATTTGTCACTCTGAATTGGTTCTAAGTACTGTGGTTACTGACTGGATGGGTGAACTAGAGAAGAGAACACTGAAGAAAATGATTAACTGTCAGAACAGCAGTAGTGAAATTGTAGCCTGACCACTTCTTGACAGCTGGGCAGAGGGGTTTATTTTTGCACACAGGGCATTTCCAGGTCTTGTGCAGATGTGCCCAGGGCTGGAGTTTTAGTGTTATAAAAGGAGCCCTGAGTGAGTTATGAGTAGCCTAAATTTGTATCTCCTTGCACTAAACCATTGACTGAGTCTTCCTAGTGAAATAGGCCATTTCTACATGAGTCGGGGCGTAGCGGCCCCTTCTGAATCTGGACTAACCTGAGTTCATATTCAGGTTCAGCTGTGTGACCTTGGACAAGGACTTTACCTCAGCCTCCATTTCCTTGTCTGTAAAGTAGGACTGATACCGCCCCCCCCCCCCGCTGCCTCCAGCTTAATGGTGAGGATTTTAAATGGGCGCCTGTGTACAAGGCATTCAGCGGGGTGTCTGGTCCCTGGCAAGTCCTCCCAGCAGCTCAGAGGAGGGGATGCACTGCCAACGTGGATGTCAGGAAAGGACACAGGGCTTAGTCTCCAATCCCAGCTCTGCCACCTGTGTGACCCGGGGTGGAAATCACTTAGTTTTTCCTCTGAGCCTTGACTGCTTCATCTCTGAGATAGTGACTGTAACTTCACCCTTGACGTTAAAAGAGAGAAGGTCCCCTTAGAGTTCCTGGAACCTGAAAGTGTGGGGTGGATGCTGGTGAAACGAAATTGCCTGATGCTCTACTTGTCTGTCAGAGTCAGGGGCCACAGAGCGTCCGTGGGGAACTCGGTTGCTTCGATTCTGGGCTGAGTGCCATCCTTAGAGACTGAAAAGGGCAAAGGGCTACACAATTATTTAGAAAATAATGGTTTAGAGATAGACTCACAGATGCAAGAAAACAAACTGTAGTTACTGGGGGGAAAGGTGAGGGAGGGATAGATTAGGAGTTTGGGATTAACAGATACACATTCCTATATATAAAACAGATAACAAGGACCTATTATAGAGCACAGGGAACTATATTCAATAACTGGTAATAAACTCTAGTGGAAAAGAATCTGGAAAATTATACATACATATTTGTGTATATATATAGATACAGGAAACTATATTCAATTTCTTGTAATGAGCTGTAATGAAAAAGGATCTGAAGAAACATATCTATATATATGTATGTGCATGTGTAACAGAATCACTTTGCTGTACACCTGAAACTAACATTGTAAATCGGCTACACTTCAATAAAACGTAAGAATTAAAAAAAATAATGGTTTATAATCTCAAAGTGATACGTGGCTGTAGAATATGCAGAGAGAGGTAAAATGCAGTTTCGTGAGAGGTACCTTGGAACAGTCAGAACATCCGCTTCTCAGGTGAGAGCTCTGGATACTCAGGGCAGCGCCAATAAAACTTGCATTTCCAAGTGGCAGAGGCACCAGTGCAAGAGAAAAAGTGACCGCCTTTGGCCGGAGGCTGGTGGATGGGGCACTCAAACAAGCCTTAAAGTGAGGGAGAGTCCTGAACGCCTTTGTTTGTATTTGTCTGTCTCTCCTCCGGGGAGAGCAGATTAACTCAAGTGTTAGCAGCGGGAAGAGCAGTGGCTCTTACTCAGGAGCTGTTTTGCCCCCCAGGGGATATTTGACAATGTCTGAAGACATTCTTGGACATTGTAATTGGGGGGAGGGAGTGCTACTGGCAACTAGTGAATAGAAGCCAGGGATGCTGCTAAAACGGCCCCCTCCAGCCCCGTGCACAGGACAACCCCACACAACAAAGAATCATCTGGCCCCAGAAGACAATAGTGCCGAAGTGGAGAAACTGCCCTAGAGGAAAGTCGTATTGCCCCATAATACGGTAAATACATTCCAGCATAGGAAAAACAAATGCTTTTCCTGTTAGTTTGAATAACTCTCCAAAGCTGAAAAATCTTGCTTTGTTTTTAAAAACCTTTATTATGGTAAAATGGATAGATCATCACACTCACTGTAAGTGTACAGTCAGGTGCTGTTGAGTAAATGTGTCAGTTCATAACCACAGTCCAGTTCTTCTTCCTTTTTTTTTTTTTTTTTTTAGAGTACTGGGGATTGAACCCAAGACCTCATGCCTGCTAGGCACACACTCTACCACTGAGCTCTACCCTCCCCTCATCGCAGTCCAGTTTTATAACTTCCATCCCCACCAAAGACTGGTTGTTCCCACCCCCACCACCTTGGGCACTTTTAAGGTGACAGTTTGTATCAACTGATTATTGGTTTGCAAATAGAAACCAATTAAAAGTATCTTTTTGGAAACTCTTTGATATAAGTAGTATTGTTACAGCAAAGCTCAACAAGGAGAAGGGGGTAGATAAAATGTTTTTTAAAAATCAGACTCTAGCTGCATAAATCTATTGCATACATGTAGAACAGATAAACAAGATTACACTGTATGGCACAGGGAAATATACACAAAATGTGATGAATCACAGGGAAAAGAATGTGACAATGAGTGTGTATATGTCCATGTATGACTGAAAAATTGTGCTGAACACTGGAATTTGACACAACACTGTAAAATGATTATGAATCAATAAAAATGTAAAAAAAAAATCTATTGCATACAATGATTTCATGTGTGGTAACTTCTCAAAGGTGGTGTCATGGAGCCAAGCACACAGGAAACATGATTCGTTTGGCAGGCACGGTACAAAAAGCTTGAGAGAAAGATGACCAAATTTAATTCTATTTCCTCCTAAACCTTCAAGGAAGATGGAAATCAAGCCTTCAGATTGCAATTTGCAGTTTGATATAACTGAGAAAAGCAAGTTTATAGGGGAAACAGTACAGAATCTGTAGAGCACTGTTTTGTTTTGAGAAGCTTGTGCTTGCAAATTGCTTTTTGTGATTCAGCGCTGGTGGGTTTTGGTTGTTGTGGCTGTTTTTGTTCATTTGTTTTTTAACCACTCGGTGTATTTAAACCTGGTTACCTGTCTGCACCGGCTGGATTTAATTGTGTCTATCAGGCAAAGCCAAAACTGACCCATCTTAGAGGACATTGAGGGTAAAATGCAGTTTCGTGAGAGGTACCTTGGAACAGTCAGAACATCTGCTTCTCAGATGAAAGCTCTGGATACTCAGGGCAGCGCCAATAAAACTTGCATTTCCAAGGCTCGGTGGCTTCTGTTTGAGTTGTTTGTTTCTTCACAAGAGGAAGGCAGCAGTTTAGGAACGGTGTCAATGGTTTCCTGCTCATGATGGTTTCCTCCTCCTCATCTGATTCGAACAGATGCCACCTGCCACCCGTGGCATGAGTGCAGGCCTGCTGACCACCTGGCACCTGGACAAAACCCTGGAAGATCATCCCCCACCCCACCACCACCCTGTGCCCCCAGGCAGCCCCTGAACTGCCTTGTCTTCCAGTTTCCTCACTGTGGAAGTGGGAGGCAAGGTCCCACCTCCCCCAGTGTTGTGAAGATGAACGTGTCTGGCATATGTGAGAGTTCTTAGAACGCAGGCATTACACAGACGGCGGTTTTAGTTTGAAACGCTTTCCGCTGGCATCAGCGGTTTTGTTGCGGTGTTTTGCTGCCAGTCATCTGAGTCTTCTACCTGGGGTGAGAGACAGGTGAGGAAGGTCATTTTCCTAGCAGGAAGCCGAGACCCAGAGAAGTTAAATTAAGCAGCTTCTTCCAGCTGCAGGGCTGACTCGGCGGAAGGTGCCCCCGGAGGCTCTGTCCCCAGCGCGCTGTTGGCACTCTCTTCCCGGACTTTCCCATGGGGTGGAAGGGACGCCGCTCTTCCAGATGCTTCACAGAGGGGACCTCGTTTGTCTCAGGCAGTCTCCTGCTCCCGTTTGATGTTAATGGTGCTGCTGTTGAGAGGTATGTTCAAAGGCTTTTCTAGTTCACTGAAAACTGTGCAGGCCATAAAGCAAACAAAATAAGTGTGCTTTATGACTGGCCCAGGACAGACAGATGCATGCCCCTGATGGTTTTAAAGCTGACAATTGCGGACTGTCACTGTGCTGGCCCAACAGAATTCCCTGCCGAAGGGAGATGAAAGAGATACCTACTCAGGCTGTCCAAGGTGCCAGACGTACTAGAGATGTAAGGAATGGGCCCTCCCGGATGTTCAGGGGTCCCCACTCAGCTCTGTGTAAGACTACACACCCAACAGTATTTCAGCACAATCCAGAGGAAAGTCTTTTTAAAAAATCTTTTAATTGCTGAGTTGTTTTTTTAATTTTACTTTTTATTGAAGTGTAGTTGATTTACAATGTTAGTTTCAGGTGTACAACAAAGTGATTCAGATACACACACACACACACACACATATATGTATATATGTATACACACACATATATTTTCAGATTCTTTCCCATTATAGGTTATTCTAAGAAATTGAGTATAGTTCCCTGTGCTACACAGTAGGTCCTTGTTGTTTATCTATGTTATATATAGTAATGTCCGTCTGTTAATTCCAAACTCCTAATTTATCCCTCCCCTCTTTCCCCTTTGATAACCATGGTTTATTTTCTGTGTCCATGAGTCTTTTTCTGGTTTGTAAATAAAAATTTGTATCTTTTTTTAGATTCCACATGTAAGTGAAATCATATGATACTTGTCTCTCTCAGTCTGACTTACTTAACTTGATATGATCATCTCTAGGTCCATCCATGTTGCTTCAAATCACATTATTTCATTCCTTTTTATGGCCGAGTAGTATTCCATTGCATAAATACACCACAGCTTCTTTAGCCAGTCATCTGTTGGTGGACATTTAGGTTGCTTCCATGTCTTGGTTATTGTAAATAGTGCTGCTATGAACATTGAGGTGCATGTAAGTCATTTTTTTAAACTTTTAATTTTACTATTCAGATGGGAAATTGCTCATGTCATCAGTACATATGATGATTTTGGATGAGTTTTTACTTTTGCACATATCCCTGCAACGGCCATCCAGATAAAGCTATGGAGCGTTTCTGGCACCTCACAGGCCTCCTTGTGCCCCCTCCCCACTCCTGGTAACCCTCATTCTGATCTTTATTACTAGAGATTTTCTTAAACATCACACAAATGCAGTCACATGGGGTGAACGCCTTTCCCTCTGGTTTCTGTCGCTCTGTGGTGTCTGAGCTACACATGTGTATTGCTGCAGATAGCTGCAGTTTGTAAACATATTTTTAAAGACCTTTATTGTGGTGTAGTTCCTGTACAGTAAACTACACATATTTCAAATGTACAATTTGATGAATTTTGATAGATGTTTACACCCATGAAGCCACCACCACAATCAAGACAGCTAATATCTCCATTACTCCCCAAGAGATGAAAATTTCAAACTCCCAATTTACCCCTTCCCGCCCCTGTTACCCCTTGGTAACCATAAGTTTGTTCTCTATGTCTCTGAGTCTGTTTCTGTTTTGTAGATAACTTCATTTGTGTCCTTTTTTTTAGATTTCACATGTAAGTGATATCATATGGTATCTTTCTTTCTCTTTCTGACTTACTTCACTTAGAATGACATTCTCCAGGTCCATCCATGTTGCTGCAAATTTTATTCTTTTTAATGGCTGAGTAGTATTCCATCGTATAAATATACCACAGCTTCTTTATCCAGTCATCCGTCAGTGGACACTTAGGTTGCTTCCATGTCTTGGCTGTTATAAATAGTGCTGCTGTGAACATTGGGGTGCATGTAAAGACACATGTTTTTAAGCGAAAACAACAAATTCAACATTGTTAACCATTCTCAGAATGGAAGTCATTGGTTGTGGACACCCTTCTAAGATGAATGTTAATTAGGCTTTTGAAAGAAAAGATGGGGATCTGATCTTCGGGTGTGCTGTGCAGGCACGTGGGCAGGAAATCCAGGAGGTGTGCTGGCTGAGCCGGTAGAGAAGGTTTGGAATGGAGGAGAGGTGGGCTGTTGGGGGCCTGTGATGTCACAGCCACGGAATGGCCAGTCTGCATGGTTCCTTCTCCCTGGAGTCTGTCTCGGTGAGCCCTCACTGGTAAATATTCATGCTAAGTCCTGCTGGCACCCTCCCTTGGTTCTGGAAGATGACTCGAGTTATACAGTGTGTCCTGTAAGCCATGCAGAGCCATGCATGGTGGGGGCTGTGGGGGGTCCCTGGAAGGCTGGCACGTGAAGCCCAGGTGCACACCGGCACCTCTGTGTTATCGGCCCAGGGGATGGAGACATGGGACAAAGAATGCTCTGGTTCGTCTTCACACGATCTCTTCAACTGTGGGCTGAGGCCCCTATGGGCCACCTTCTCCCTAGGAGTGGCAGTGAGGGACACAGATTACTATGCAGCCTACAGTTTTTGCATGACAACTCGTCCTTGAAAACTCGTATTAAATGTATAAGAGAAGCTTACTATTTAGTGCAGTCGTGTGGACCATTCACTGAGAAAGCCATCGCTCCTGTGATTGACGGAGCTGGCGATGGGAGCTTCACCCGTTTTACTTGCTTGTGTGTGGGCACGGCGGGGCGGGGGGGCTGTTATACCCCTGCCCTTTATTTATTCACCTAACATTTGTTTCCATGGGCTGCTTTAGAAGGTTTCTGCTCCAATAGCTCCTGTCCAGACTCCATGTGCCAATTCATCACCAGGTTATAGTTGAAATAGAATTGCATCCTTTATGATGTTGAATTGCTTTCTTCGCTGGCATCTGATTGCCTTGTGGTGCCCCCGGCACTGCACACTTTTCTTCCCCGGGTATTGGTGTGGCTCGTTGTCAAAACCCATTCCCGTCTGTTCTCAAATGCCAGGTTCTCAGAGAAAAGCCTTCCCGACCCAGCCCTGCCCGACCCTTCGCCCCAGCGAAAGTGGCCGTCCCCCATCGGTCTGTCATCTTCCCTGATTTTGCTTTCTTTTACTGCAATTTATTTTCAAATTTCCTGTCAGTTTCCTTTATGACAAGAGAAGTTCTGTGAAGCAAGGACTTTGGTCCATTCCGTATCCCCAATCCGCAGACCACGCCTTGCACACAGTAGAGTTGAGTGAATGGGTGATTTCACATTCACAGCCTTCGTGAGGTTGGGGGAGAGGAAATTTTGTTTTAAAGACAAGGAAACTGGGCCCCAGAGAGGTTTAGCAACTTGCCCACAGCCGTGCGGACGGCAGCAGGGCGGCCCCCATCAGGGCTGGAACGGCGTCTCCTGACACTCAGCTCATGGGCACCTGATGACACTTGGTGTTTGTCTGATGGCCTGGACTTCAGCTCACGATGGAGCAAGGAGAAGCCACACCCGCTTTTGATTCTCCTCTGAGTGGATGAGGTGATCTTCTCTGACCCCATTTCCTCTTCAGCAAATTTAAATTCACACAAGGGGGTTGTGAGTATTGGAAGACCAGTGGGCTTATGGAGGGAGAAAAGGCCCCACCATATATGCTGAACATCCAGATTATGTTGGTGATCTAGAAAAGGAAAAAAGATTCAATCGCCTGTGAAGTTCTGTTTTCTAACAAGTTTCTATTTTTTGTGGCTTTGCTGGGCACTCAAACAAAAGCCCCACTAGGCTTTATTTAATTTGTTCTTCTGTTTGTACCCTGAGGCCCAGACGCAGGGTTTATTATTTTTTAATCAGGAGACAAATGCATTTATTTTGGAAAAAAGTGTGAATAACATCTCCAGTGATCCATGTGGAAGGTACACCCCCTGACCTCAGCAGGGGCTCTTGGTCCCCTCTTCTGTGACCCCAGGATGGGCCACCCCCTGACTGGGGACGTTTCCATCAGTTCTACACCATCCTAACCAGTCCCCGTGCATTGCGAGCTCTCGGCCCAGCTTCGGTGTTGTGCAGGAGATTCCAGAAGTCCAGGGGTGCGACCTGACTAATGTCCTAGTGACTGATGGCGACCGCCCCAGCCTGCCTCTGCTCTAACGAGCTAGTGTTGAAACTGGCTGGCAGGATGCCACGGAGGCCAAGGTCAGTGTCCTCTGAGACAGCGAAGTGAGTCACATCATCTAGGACCAGCACACACTCACAGGACCACCTGACTCAGCCCACCTCTGAGGGAAGGTGTCTGCCGGTGCTGGCTAGGTGCCTGTGCCCAGCTCTGTGCTTGGTGTGTGGCGAGTGACCAAAGGGTGTGACAGCCACCAGGAGCCCCTCTTCTTGAGGGGGAGACAGACACGAAGGGAAAGAAAGACAACTGTGAATAATCAGGCACAGTTAGTCCGTGTGGAGAGAGAAGCCATGCAAATAAGTCCGTGCAAAGAGAAACCATCCCAAGCTGGGGCGGGTAGAGCGGGGAGCGGGCCCAGCCCAGCTGGGGTGAACAGGATGCAATGGAGCGGAGAAGCGAGCAAGGCGTGGGGTGGCTGGGAACGCGGACCCGGGCAGCACAGGACCCGGGTCTGAATCCGACACGCTGCTTTCTTGCTGGGAGGCGGTGGGGACGTGGTACCCTTATCCAGCCCCGGGTTCCGTGGCTGTGCAGTGGAGGGAGGAATGCTGCCAGCTCTCTTATTCATTCAACAAATTGTTCCTGCATGTGCCAAGCGTTGACTTAGATCTGGGGACACAGTGACAGATGGGCCCTCGCCCTGGTAGAGCTTGCTTCCCGGTAGCAGAAGCAGACAGCAGACAGGAAACTAGCAGAAAGTGGTAGGTGCCACACGCACAGAGGATGAGGACAGAGCCGTCAAGGAGGGGGTGCCTGGGGAGCTCCTTCAGGTGCAGCCTGGGAAGGTCTCTGCAGAGGGGAGGAGTCCTGGACGAGCATCATGACAGGAGGCCAGCTGTGCGTGGGGAGCGGGGGGAGAAGGGCAAAGACGCTGGGTCCAGAAAGGGCCGCCCGGTGGCCCCGGTGGCTAAATGGTGAGGGTGGGAGACGAGTGAGTGTAGGTGAGGTAGGAGAGGTAGATGGGGCTAGGTGAAGTGATCCAGTCTCCACTTCTGGGCAGTTCAAACAAATGCCCATCAAGACCCAGAACATTTTTGTCACCCTAGAAACTTCCCTCCTGCTCCTTGCCATTCAAATCCGCCCTGCCGTCCCCCCCACCCCCGCCCCACGGGGCAACCACGGTTCTACTTTATGTCACCACAGGTTAGTTTTGATGTTCTAGAGTTTCTTATAAATGACACACAGTCTGCATGCTTCTTTTTTTTTTTATTTGTAACTTTTTGTTTTTTTAAAAATTGAAGTCTGGTTGATTTACAGTATTAGTTTCAGGGGTACAGCATAGTGATTTAGCATTTTTGCAGACTATATTCCATTGTAAGTTATTACAAGATAATGCCTATAATTCCCTGCACTATACTGTGAATCCTTGTTACTTATCTACTTTGTACATGTAGTTTGTATCTGTTAATCCCATACCCCTAGTTTGCCCCTCCCCCTTCCCTCTCCACTTCTTTTTTTAATCCACTTTTTTTTTTTACTGAAGTGTAGTTGATTTACACTGTTGTGTTAATTTCTGGTGCACAGCATAGTGATTCATTTATACAAGTGTGTGTGTATATATTTATGTGTTCCTTTTCATTATAGGTTATTACAAGGTATTGAATACAGTTCCCTGTGCTGTATGGTAGGACCTTGTTGTTTATCTATTTTATATATAGTAGTGTCTATCCGCAAACCCCAAACCCTCTTCCCTTTGGTAACCACAAGTTTGTTTCCTATGTCTGTGCACACTGTTCTTTTTTCACTCATCTTGGTAATTTTGGGATCCATCCACGGCGTTGCATGCATCAGAAGTTAACTTCTTTTTATTACCGAGAAATACTCCGCTGTATGGCTGAACCACATTTTGTTTACCTGTCTACTTGTTGATGGGTACCTGGGCTGTTTCCAGTCGATTCAGAGAAGATCTGCATTTTGAAGCACCCCTTCTGGCTGCTCTGAGAGGAATAAAGTGGACAAGAAGAGGACCAGCTGAAGTGATTGCCGTGTAGATACGAGTGGATGGTGGCTTGGAGGAGGGTGTGTCGGGGAGGGGGTGAGGAGGAGAGAGTATGACGAGTGCACAGGCAGCGGGATTTGATTTTATTGCTGAGTTGGTGATTCCGGCATGTGAACAAAAGACACACGTGAACGTAATGTCTGGGTTGCTGGCCTGAGCAGCTGAAAGGATGGTCATTCCATTTACCAGGAGGGGCGAGACCCAGGGAGGAGCACACTGGGGTGGGTGGGAATCCCAGGTTCTTTTACAGATGTGTTAAATTAGGTACCTCTCTTAGTGGTCAGGTGCTGTCTTGATGATAAAGTGAGATAATCCATTTAGCAGTTGGGTAGGGAATCTGGAACATTCTACATGCTCGGTAAATGGTAGCAACCATTACACTTAAAAGCTGTGCTAAGCCATCATCGTTGGTCTTAAGAAAGAGACCAGCCAAACTGGAGAAGAAGGAAAAACGAGGAAACGATCATAGCAGGAAGTGGGATCGATCCACTGGGTAAAGAAGAAAACAGTTGTAGGTCTTGAACTTCGGGTCGGAAACTTGGAACTGAATCCCTCTTACTGACAGCGAGTCTCTGCGCTTCAGGGAGGAGGAGACACGCGGTGTCTCGGGGCGAGGAGTGTTAGGTTTCGGGCTTGAGTGCTTGCTCCTTGGCAGCTGGGGGAACGCGGACAAGCCACAGCCCTTCCCTGAGCGCTGAATCACGGATCCTCTGGGTTATCGGGTGGGGAAACAGGGTGATGCAGGCGAACACTGCCTCAGGAAGTAGCCGGCAGAAATGTTTGACGGTGTTAAGTGGCAGTTCAGGGTTGAGCCCTGTGTGCGGTGGGTGTTACATGGAGGGTGGGGGTGGGAATGTATCAAAGGGGTGGGCTTCTAACTGGCTATTAAGGGCCTGGCCGAGGGCCTGGGCAGTGGGAAGGCAGAAGGTATGAATCTGGGAGAGACTTTGCAAGGAGAATCACATGGCCTCAGGTGAGGGCATTGAAGGCAGATGGATGGATTGCGTTCGGGAGCTGGGGGATGGCTAACGCCAAGGTGACGAACAGGGCAGTTGAAAGGGGGTGTTCACCTTAATGTGAAACCTCCCTCGCTGAGATGCCAGGTGCAGACACTTGGAAACGTGGGCTGGACCTTCTGCTCCGCAGGTGGGGCTTGTTCCTTGGATCTGGGCGTCATCAGCCCAGATAATGACTGAGACAGAAGACCGGGAGCTTCCGAGGAAGCGGCTTATTTTGCTCATCCTGGTGGGGCCAAGACGGCAGGCGGAGGAGTGAGAGATTCCGTCGTCACCGGGTGGCCCGGCTGCTGGGGGCCAGCCAGCCAGCGTGAGGAATCTCTGCTGTGCTGGAGGCTGAGCCGAGGCTTTGGCAAGTTCACCAGTTTGAGGGGAGGGGAGGTGTATGAAAAAATTCCAGGAATTGTCAGGGCTTCAGGGTTCTGGGCACCAGTTTCTTGACTCTGGCATCTCTCAGGACCTCTTGAGGCCCTTCCAGGGGTGATGCATGTTTGGGTTTGGGCCTGGAGAGGTGACTCAGACGTAATGAAGGGTCTGGCCCAGCCCTGGGTCATTTGGTGATGCTGGAGTCATTCTGGCACCTTCTGAGGTAATGCCTGAGGGACCTGGGCCTTGGGGGTCAGCCAAACCTGATTATTAAGCGTGAAGAGCACAGTTCCTTATTCAATCCCAGCTCAGGCCCGGGGACGTCTTGCAGACCCGGGTGCCTCCTGCCCAGAGCTTTCTGTTGATGTGGTGTTGGGGTGAGTCCTGGAGGGCCTGGGAGAGCCTTGTTTGAACCGGGTGTTTGCACCTGGTTGTCTCGCTCTGGGTCGCCCCTCATGGCGTGATTTCTGTTCCCCTGCACCCTCGACACTCTCTTCAGCATTTGATTTTGTGGCTCCTTGTGGCTTTCCCCACCAAAATGGCACTGTTAATTAAGGTCTTCAGAGCTGCTCCTGCTACTGAATTACCTCACCGGTTATCCATTCTCTGCTTCCAACCCAGTTTCCCTCTCGGCTCCAGGAGGATTTGGTCTCCCGAGGGAGGAATCCCCACTCCCACTTAATTCGTTTCACTGGTGCCCAAAGTCCCCCAGTTCAAGACTCCCAGTGTCCGGTCAGAGCCCCATGGTGTCCGCTGGCCTCCCGTGGGCACCTGTGGAGCCAGGAGGATGGCCACACGGTGAAGAGAGCAAAAGGGTTCATGTCCCAGAAAGGATTATTTTTTTCCTTCAGATCGTTGCGGCTCTGAGTGAGGTCCTCACCTGGGGACTTGTTAGAAATGCAGGCTCTCAGGCCCCACCCCGGACCCACTGATTCTGAATCTGCACTTTAACAGGCTTTCCTCAGTTGTTCGGGAGCAGGTTAAAGTTGGAGCAGTGCTGCTCCGGTTCCTGGGAGCTTTACTCAGACTGCTTCCAAAGGGTTCACTGTCAGAGAGGAAATTTATAAGGACCACGGCTCAAAACAGAGGACTCCAGGTGTGGCTGCTGTTTGAAAATAGGATTAAAAGAATTTTTTTTTTCCTCAGAGTGACACAGGCATGCAGTTAAGAGCCAAATTCAGACAGCCCACAGTGGTAGCAAATAAGCTCTCACTCCTATCCCCTCCACCCCCTGTTTCACTCCTCCCTCCCCGGTAATCATTTCCAGAAAATTTTCATCCACCCGAGGCTGCATCTTGGATTCTATACTAGAATTCAATCAGAGAGGGGGACTAGATTCACTACAAAAACCCATTTTCTTTTTTAAAAATTTATTTTCATTTTTCATTTTTTTTAGGGGGAGGTAATTAGGTTTATTTTTATTTATTTATTTAAAGGAGGTGCTGGGGATGGAACCTTGTGTGTGCTAAGCAGGCGCTCTCCTACCGAGCTATGCCCTCCCTCCTCACCCGCCGAAAAAGCCCATTTTTGATTCCTGTTAGGCTTGAGTGGATTTGGGAGCCAGCCAGGCAGCTGCGTGTGAGCAGGTCAAGGTGTGAGTGAGGTTCCCCGAAAGGAGCACCAGCAGCACGGCTTTATTATTAGCAAGTTTTAATTGTTTCAAGCTCTCCACTAATTTTAAAAACAGGGCGACCCACTTAATGACCGACTTAGTTCTGTCACTTGCTGTTTCCCCTTTGCTGGGACAGATTCCAACAGTGGAGGTGCAGCCACCCAGGTGCTGCCACTTCTGTCGCTTTCTTGGGTCAGAAGAGACAGAGATGGCGATACCCACGTGCTAGTCTTCCATTAGTTGTGATATAGCTTATTAAGCCTCTTTAATTTGTACTTGAGAAAATAAGCTTCCATTCTGGCACGTGCTGTGGGGAGACTTCGCAGAAGTTCCCTATTTGAAGTGATAATTTGTTGGCAAGGTCTTGCCCTTTTCAGAAACAATTTTATTGAGCTGTAATGTGCGTGCTGTAAATTCCTCTGGTTGTTAAGTGTGCGATTCAGTGATTTTTAGGAAGCTGAGCTGTACGGTCATCACCAAGAACCCAGTTTTAGGAGGCTTTTCATCACCCCAAAAGGGTCCTCATGTCTGTTTGTACTCAACCCTACTTCACCCCCTGCTCCAGACCACGAATCTACTTTCTACGTCTATGAACTTGCCTTTTCTGGACGTTTTTATAAAAGGATTATGCAATATGTGGTCTTTTATGACTAGCTTCTTATGCTTAATGATTTTGAGGTTCATCCACTTGGTAGCTTGTATCATCATTTTGTTCTTTTTTTTTGCTGCTGAATAATATTCCAATCTATGGAAATCCCCCATTTTGTTTATGAATTCACCAGTTGATGGGCTGTTGGGTTCCTTCCACTTCTTGGCTACTATGAATAATGTTATGGTGGGCATGTGCATGCAAGTCTTTGTGAGATTTATGTTTTCATTTCTGTCAGGTAGATGCCTGGGAGTGGGTTTGTTGGGTCAGGTGATAAACTGATGCTTAACTTTGAAAAAAAATTATTGTTTTGAGTGGTAGAATACGCATCACATGAAATGTATTATCTTAACCATCTTTCAGTGTGCAGTTCAGCGGCACTGAGAAATTCATGTTTCGTGCAGCCATCACTGTGGTCTGCGGTCCTCTTTTCATTCTGCAAAACTGAAACTCTACACCACGCACTGGATGACAACGCCGCGTTCCTCCGAGCACTCAGCCCCTGCCAAACCTCTGTTCTTCTTTCTGTCTCTATAATTTGGCTGCTTTCCACTCTGTTGATTGTGTTTGTTGACGCACAGAAGTTTTACATATTGCTGAAGTCCACTTTGTGCATTTTTTGTTGTGGTTACCTACGCTTTTGGTGTTCTATCCAGGAAATCATTGCCAAATCGAACGCTGTGAAGTTTCCCCCTACGTTTTCTTCTCAGAGTTTTGTAGTTTCAGGTTTTACATTTAGGTCTTTGATCCAGTCGAAGTCAGTTTTTCTGTATGGTGTAAGGTAAGGCTCCAACAGTTTCATTCAGTTGCATGTGAACATCCAGTTTTTCTAGCATCGTTTGTCGAAAGACTGCCTTTTCCCACTGGATGGTCTTGGCACCCCTGTTGGGAATCACTGGACCATATATGTGAGGCTTTATTTTTAGATTGTCTCTTGGTCTCTATTTAACTTCTTAAGAAACTGCCAAGCCGTTTTCCAAAGGGAATACACTGTTTTACAGTCCCCTCCAAGGATGTGTGCAGATTCCTGTTTCTTCATATCCTTGGCAGTGTTTATTATCTGCCCTTTTGATTACCGCCATCTGCGTGGGTGTGAAGTTGTATCTCATTATGGTGTTAGATCCTGACCTTTAAACATTCTGCCTTTGTCCGGCCTGGAACAGAGAGGTGGTAAAACAGAGTGAGCCCCCTCCTCCACAGCCACAGGACCAGTTACCTGCCTGAACACACTCAGTGCTCCTGCAGGTAGACGGAATAAGCTCAGGCAAATGTCTTAACGTCTGGGAGCCTCAGTTTTCTGTGCTGAATAATGGGCGTAATCCCTTCCGCATACAGGGGGAGCTTGGAACATGTATACAAGCGCCTTTTTTGTTTTTGATGGTTAACGAGTGTTGGATTCACAGTTTTACTCCATACATTTCCCATCAGGGTTTTTTTTTTTTTTTTTTTTTTTTTTTTGCCCTGGGGCATCCCTGTCACTGATTTAAGTTTTCAGCCAATGTGACTTTCCAGCATTTTAAGCCCGACCGAATCCTGCTGGACAGCTTGGCTGTCTGTCTCCTGCTCCACTGAATGTCACCCAGATATCTTCACACCCATCTCACTCGGCGACACTGTGCGACCTGGGGGCACCCTGCTCCCCAGGCTGCCTGTCAGGTGGGTCACCGTCCCTTGTTGATCCAGTTTTGCTTCCTTCTCATCCTCCATCCCGGCTTCTGTGGACTCTCACAATATCTGATGTGTTCTCTTGACCTCTCACCCTGGATCCTATTGGGGCAAAACTATTTTTATCCCAGGCCTGTCGAAACCAGAAGGTGGCCTTTTTTCTGTGGGCTCCGCTGCCTCTGTAGAGACTTGCTCCTGGCGAGGTGACCTCACCCTGCCCGGGGGAGCCGGCTGCCGTGGTAATTGGCCGGCCTGGCAGCCAGCTCCCTAAGAGGCTGTCCTTCAGCTGATACTTTGTTGAGGCTGCAAGCCAGCCCCCTTGGGAGTTCCCTGAGATAGCAGCTGTCTTGTCTAATTAAGGAGAGACATGGGCAAGGTGTCTGGACAGGAGACCTCTTATCTCAAAGAGCAGTAACTGGGCCTGAACATCTGGAAGGCCCAGGCAGAGGGCGGGGGGGGGGTGGCAGCTCGGGACACTTGCCAGAAAATGCTATGCTGGCCATCGAGGATAGCATTCGAGGGTTTTTTGAAAGGACTCAACGTGTCCTATTTAGTGAATCGGGCAGTACGTCCCATGCATATTAAAAATGTTGTGCACTTAAGTTTCCAAGTATCCCCCTATATTTGTACACATGTAGGAAGCACTTCTCATATTCTACCAGAATGAAAAGTCCTGAAACAAGTGAGCAAAAGTCAAGAGGCTTCCAGATCTTTCAATGGGGTATTGCTTTAATCAGTTAGAACCACTTAAGAAATACTGGGACTCTTCTGTGCCTAAGCTGTTAGGGTCCACAGTGAAGACGTAGGTGTTAGGGGTGGATTCCCTTCAAAGTCTCGGGCAGCAGTGTCCAACAGAAATAGAATGTGAACCCCCACATGTGACTTACCATTTCCTAATAGCCACATGTGTAAACTTCCTGGGGATGCTGTGAACAAATGGTCACACACAGGGTGGGTCCAGTGACAGGAAGTTCCTTTAGTTCTGTTTTGGAGGCCAGAGATCTGAAATCAAGGTGTCAGCAGAGCCATGCTCCCTCTGAAGGCTCTGGAAAGAATCCTTCCTTGCCTCTTCGTAGCATCCGGTGGCTCCTGGCATCCTTGGCGTCCCTGGTCTTGTAGATGCTCCGTATCTCCGCATACGTCTCCCTGTGTCATCTTCCGTATGTCTGTCATTCCACATCCCCTCTCTCCTTTCTCTTACAGAAATACTTGTTACTGGTTTTAGGGCCTAGGCTAAACCAGGATAATTTTATTTCAAGATCCTGAAGTAGTCAGAGCTGTTTCCAAATAAGGCCCCATTGTGACGTTCCAGATGGGCATAAACTTTGGGGGACACTGTTCAGCCCACCGCACTTCACTAAACAAAATGAGAAAGACCAACAGCTACATTTCTTCAATTTAAATGTTCTAGTTAACCTCATATTCTAAAATACTATTATAGCATGTAATCGATATAAAATAATTCTTAATGAGATACATATGTATTTTTTGATGGTTAGCTTTTTCTAGCAATAAATTTTTTTATGATTGTCTTTTTTATTGAAGTGTAGTTTTTTTATGATTAATTTTTTAAAAATTTCTTTACTTTAATAGAGGCACTGGGGATTGAACCCAGGACCCCATGCATGCTAAGCACACGCTCTACCACTGAGCTATACCCTACCCCCTGCTGAAGTATTTAGTATCTGCTAATCCCAAACTCCCAATTTATCTCTCCCCGCCACCCCTTTGCCCTGTGGTAGCCATAGTTTATTTTCTGTGTCTGTGAGTCTGTTTCTGGTTTGTAAATAAGATCATTTATATCCTTTTCTTTTTTTTTGGATTCCGCATACAAGTGATATCATATGATATTTGTCTTTTTCTGTCTGACTGACTTCACTTAATATGATCATCTCCAGATCCATCAGTTAATGAGATATTTTAACCTTTTTTTCCCCTTGGCACTAAGTCTTTGAAATTCAGCACACTTATGGCGCATCTCAGCCTGGACCTGCCCGAGGGCTGGGCGGCCCCCGCGGCTGACCTCCGCGGCCTGGCCCGCGCAGGCGGGGCGCTGTGCTGCGGGCTTCAGCGCTTCGCCTTGTGTTTTCACCCTCTCCCCTTTCTTCTCTCCCTCCCTTCATCCTCCTCTTAGTTTCCATGGAATTTTCTGTTTATTTGGAAGAAGTCTCGGTCAGTTCTGAACAAAAGAAATACAAGCCTACTTTGTAGAAGCTCCTGGGTTCCCAGGACTCAGTGGGAGAGGCAGAGTTAGCCAGTTTCGGAAGAAAAGTCCTGTGCTCAGTTCCATTTTTAAGTATCAGGCTTTATCGGTGTAGTTTATTAAGCGTTTCTGTCACAAGTGGCTTAAATACGTGTGGCTAATATTAGGGACACAGCATATTTTATTGAGCAGGGGGCATAAGGGACTGTTACTACTCATCTCCCTGCCGTGAGATTTGTGACCCATCCATCTCTTGGCCCCCCGGGAACACGGGCATTATGCTCCCATGTTAAGACAAGAAGAGGCATAAATTTTTCTTTCGGCCAATTGCTCTAAGCCCGTTGCAATAATGGAGGCAGGATTTATATCTCTCAAAATCAGTATTGTCTTCTCCAAGAATTGCAAGCTTGTTCTTTTTTGGCTTGGACTTCGCTGAGGGGAGGAGGCTGGTTTATAAGCAGCCCCACAGGGGACCAGTTTTGGCTCCTTGAGTTCTTTAGTGTGGTTTGTGATAAGGATGTGGTTTCCACCCTCCCTCCCCCAGCTGATGCGTGCTGAGCCTCTGTTACTGTGGTTGGAATTTCTCTGGAACTATGTTTTCCCCAGTGAGGAATCAGCATTAGAGAGAATTAGCAAGCAACCCATGAATATGAGTACCAGAGAAGAAAACAAAGTTCAGAGTGAATGTCCCTTCCCTTCTCCAACTTTTGCACCGCCCCCCCCGTAAATGTATATCTATCTTGTTCCTCTGTACACCCACATTCATGTATATTTAAATTGATTATTCATTTATTTAAAAAATACTTTCAATGATGCTATGTATTATTCTATGGTTTGCCTTTTCTTCTATTCACCAGGACCTAGAGAGTTTGTGTCAGCACAGATAGTTGAGATTTGCAAAATATTAACTACTATATATAAAATAGATTTTAAAAAACCCCAAGATTTCTTTTGTATAGCACAGGGAACTATAGTAAATATCTTGCAACTTGTAATGAAAAAGAATATGGAAACAAATATATGTATGTATCTGCACGACTGGGACATTGTGCTGTACACCAGAAATGGACACATTGTAACAGACTGTACTTCAATTAAAAAAAAGTTTTTTTCACTCTTTTTTTTAATTGAAGTATAATTGATGTACAGTGTTATGTAAGTTACAGGTGTACAATATAGTGATTCACAATTTTTCAGGTTATACTCCGTTTATAGTTATTGTAAAATATTGCCTGTATTGCTTGCACAATACATCCTTGTAGCTTATTTTATACCTAATAGTTTGTATCTCTTAATCCCCTACCCCTCTGTTGCCCCTCCCTGCTGGTAACCACTAGTTTGTTCTCTAAATCCGTGAGTCTGCTGCTTTTTATTATATTCACTAGTTTGTCATTTTTTTTTAGATTCTACATGTAAGTGATACCATACAGTACTTGTCTTTCTCTGCTTGACTTATTTGACTTAGCATAATAGTCCATTCATGTTGCTGCAAATGGCAAAATTTCATTTTTTATGGCTGAGTGATATTCCATTGTCCTTATATACCACATCTTTATCCATTTATCTGTTGACGGGCACTTAGGTTGCGTCCATATTTTGGCTATTGTAAGTTAGCCTGTAACAATCTATATAATTGAATAAGTTTCCTCTCTTGTGGATCAAATGTTAGATGACCTATATATATGTATTTGCTGTATATAAGATGACATATATATTTACATTTTGCTTTAATAAACAGCAGACAAATGTCATTGAGCACATGTGAATTATTTCTGTAAGAGAGTTTCCCAGTAGCGCATTCGGGCCAAAGGGCAGGAACATTTCAACTTGTCTTCTGAAAGGCTGCACCAGTGTCCCCTCCCATACGTGTGTATCAGTTGCATGCATGTTTCCTCACATCCTGGGTGCTTTAGATATTAACAGTGTCAACCTTTTATTTTTATTTTTTGCCATCATAATTACTGTGAGGAAATATCTCACAGGGCTTTTAATTTTTCATTTCTCCATTACCAGCTATGCTGACCACTTTGTATAGGTTTATTTGCTATTAACATTTATTTTTCTTTCACTTAGGTTTGCTGTTTTCTTTCTGTCAAACCTTTTTATTGTTCTGTAGATGATCTTTTTATGTTCTGGATCTTAATACTTTGATAAATGCATTGTAAGTGTATATTCTCTCAACTGATCTGACTTAACAAAATTCATAGATTATTTGGAAGAGAATTGATATTTTTACAATATTGAGTCTTCCTTGAGAATTGATAGCTTGGCAATATTGAGTATTCCAAGAATAATGCATATTTCTTCATTTATTGGTCTTCAGTAGACAGTTGTAGTTTTCTGTTTATGGGTCTTACTCATTTCCTTGAAGATTTATCCCTAAGTATTTGATGGCTCTTGCTATTAAGATTTTTTTCCTATTACATTTTCCAAGTGGTTATTTCTGATATAAAATCTGTGTGTTGTACGTTGATCTTATATCCAGCCAATTTATTGATTTTTTTTTTTTTTTCGTTTTGATAATCTCTAAGCATTGCCTGCCAATTTTCATGGTTTTTGTGTACTGATAATACAGTGTTGAACTCTGGGCGTATTCAGGGCTTCCTTGTTTTGGTAACTTTAACAGGAACAGTTTCTTGTCTCTGTTCAGTATAATGTTTATTTTCAAGTTAAGATAATTTTCTTCTGGAGGGAGAGTGTAGCTCAAGCGGTAGAGCGCATGCTTAGCATACACAAGGTCCTACTAGGTTCAATCCCTGGTACCGCCTCTAAAAATAAATAAGTGAACCTAATTACCCCTCCAAGAAAATTTTTTTAAAAATTAATTAAAAAAAGATAATTTTCTTCTGTACCAAATTTGCTATTTAAAAAAAAAATCTGAAATTGTGCTTGCTTTGGCAGCACATATACTAAAACTGAAGCGTTACAGAGAAGGTTAGCATGGCTCCTGCGCAAGGATGACGTGCAAGTTTGTGAATCGTTCTGTATTTAAAAAAAAAAAAATCAGAAATTGCTGCTGAGTATTATGAAAAGTTTTTTTGGGCATCAACTATAATTCTTTTATCTTCCTTTAATTTCTTAACATAATCAATTTGTTTCAAATGATCTATCTATGCATTCCTATAACAAGCTTTAGTTATTATGTACCAATCAAGATGCATGATTTTATTGGTGCAGCCACTATGGAGGACAGTATGGAGGTTCATTAAAAAACTAAAAATAGACTTACCATGTGATCCAGCAATCCCACTCCTGGGCATATACCTGGAGAATAATACAATTCAAAAAGACACATGCACCCCAATGTTCACAGCAGCACTATTTACAATAGTCAAGACATGGAAACAATCCAAATATCCATCAACAGATGACTGGATAAAGAAGACATGGTACATATATATGATGGAACACTACTCAGCCATAAAAAAGAACAAAATAATGCCACTTGCAGCAACATGGGTGGACCTGAAGATCATCATTCTAAGTGAAGTGGGCTGGAAAAAGAAAGAAAAAAGCCATATATCACTTATAGGTGAAATCTAAAAAAATAAAAAATAAAAATAAGGACACAAATGAATTACTTATTATTAACAACTTAGATGGTTGATTTCTTGAATATGTGTAAGCACATCTAACTGTCCTTTATGATTGAATTCCTGCATTCTGTTGATTTTTATTTTGTGGTTGACTTTATTCCTTTGATAACTATGTAAGTTTAAAAAGCTAAAGCTCTAATCTGTTCTTAGAAACAATGATCAGTACATATATATAAACTAAAAAAATGCAGTATATTGTATATATGTATTTACATACAATATATTGTACACGTGCAGTCAGATTGTAACAATTCTACTAATAAAACTGAAAAAGAAAAAAAAGATGCATGATTTTGATTGTGTACTATTGGATTTGATTGACAAATATTTTATTTCTGTTTTTGTGAGGTTGAGCTGGTGACTTTTTCCATGCTTTTTGCTCTCTGTATTTTGTGTTAGTGTCAGGGTTATACTAAATTCATAGAATGACATGAGAGTTTTTAAAAAAATTCTTTTTCTCATGCTTTGCACTTTGGCACAGTCTACAATACATAGCAACGAACTGGTCTCCTGCTGGCTAATATGGTAGCCACTAGCCACAAATGATTTGAGCACCTGACACCGTTTGAATTGAGATGTACCATGTCAGACATAGCTTGGAATTTTGAAGACTTAGCATAAAAAAAATTGGTAAAATGTCTTATTCATAATGTTTTTATACCAATTCACATGTTGAGATGATAATATTTTAGACATTATAGGCAATATATATATTAATTAAATTAGTTTTACCTACTTCTTTTACTTTTTAAAATGTGGCTACTGGAAAATTTTAAATTTTTTCTGTGGTTCACATATTTATGTTGGACAGCCCTTGAAAGTAACTACAACCTTCCCATAAAACCATCTGGACCTGGGTCCTTTTTTAGGAGCAGATCTTTGACTACTTTTTTCTTTCTTCTAGGGTTTTTAGAAAGTTTACTACTTATTAAATCAGGGTTGATAATTTATGTTTTCCAAGGAACTCACTGGGTTTCATCTAGTTTATCAAATTGATTGGCATAAAGTTCTACAGAGTACTTATTTAGCTATAAAATAAATCTGTAGTTTTATCTCCTTTTTTTTTTGTTTGGTATGCTCTCCTGACCTTGATTAGACTTGCCAAGAGTTTAATGTTTTTTTTCAAAAACCAACCATGGTTATACTGGTTAGGTGTATGATTTTGCTCATTATTGATTTCCTTAAAAATTTTTTACCTTAATTTCTTTCATCTGTTTTCCTTGAGTGTCTTATTTTCCCCCTAGATTATTGAGTTGAATGATTAGTTTATTTATTTTTAATCTTTCTGTTTTTTCCACAAGTTCATTGAAGGATCTATGTTTTCCTTTAAGTGTGGCCTTAACCATGTCCCATGGACTTTGATACATGGTGCTCTTGCTGAGGGATTGTATACATGAAACCTGGCCATTTCTCTGTCTTCGCATCCAGTCAGTTATGAAAGTGTCCCCTGCGATCACCCAGTGAGCATTTTGAGTAATTTCCATCGTTCTCACGTATCGTGGGAATGGAGCTGATCTGTTCTGTGAGGAGCATGACTTTTCATTTGTAAGCGGTCCAGTCTTGTTCAGTCAGAGCTGTGGCCAGTTTCACAGTGACTGGGGCCAGTATCCTCAGGCTGCTTTCATTGGTTGCATACTCTTCAAGTCCTTGCTTTAAAGTATTAACCGTCATAGTTCATCATGGCTTATAAAGCTCTTGTCCCATCTCCTCCTTCACCCGACAGGCACTCCTAGCGTATTATCATCTTCTTTATTACCACCTCCATTCGTTCAGTGCCTCCCACATTAATTACTTAGCGCCCCCAACAGTTTTGTGAGATAGATATTTTTATACTCATTATATAGGTTTATACTCATTATGTAGATTTTTATACTCATTATAGAGATTTTCTTTCATTTTTCAGTTTAATTAGGTAAAATTGATACAACTTGACCGCACATTTACAATATTGCATGTAAATACATATATACAATATACGGCACGTATTTTTTAAAATGTACATGAACGTACTGTTCGTTGTTTCTAAGAACAGATTAGAGCTTTAGCTTTTTAAACTTAAGTAGTTATCAAAGGAATAAAGCCAACTAACAAAATAAGAATCAACAGAATGCAGTCATCCAGTCATAAAGGACAGTCAGACGTGCTTACACATATTCAAGAAATCAGTCAGCTAAGTTATAAATGTTAAGTAGTTCACTTGTGTCATTTTTTTAGATTCCACATGTGAGTGGTATCGTGTGGCATTTTTCTCTTTCTAACTTACATCGCTTGGAATGACGATCTTCAGGTCCATCCATGTTGCTGCAAATGGCATTATTTTATTCTGTATTTATTTATATATATACACCACATTTTCTTTATCCAGTCATCTGTTGATGGACTTTTGAGTTATTTCCATGTCTTGGCTATTGTCAGTAATGCTGCTGTGAACTCTGAGGTGCATGTCTTTTTGAACTATATTTTTCTCTGGTTATATGCCCAGGAGTGGGACTGATGGATCATATGGTAAGTCTGTTTTCAGTTTTTTAAGGAAACTCCATACTGTCCTCCTTAGTGGCTGCACCAATTTACATTCCCACCAACAGTGCAGGAGGGTTCCCTTTTCTCCACACCCTCTCCAGCATTTGTCGTTTGTAGACTTTTTAATGATGGCCATTCTGGCTAGTGTGAGGTGATACCTCATTATAGAGATACTTTTATACTCATTATAATCATTATAGAGAGTACATTTTATATTCTATATTTTTGTACTCATATAGGTATTTCTATACTCATCATACTCATTATATTTTACTCATATAGTTATTTTATACTCATATAGATTTTTTAACACCCATTATACATTCATTATATTTTATACTTATTAGATAGATATTTTTTCACATACTCATTTTATACTCATTATATTTTATACTCATGATATATTTTTATATTCCTCATATAGATTGGGAAGCTAAGGGAGATTAAGTGATTTGCCCCGGGTTCATACAGTTAGTAAATTTTGGAGCTAAGACTTGAAACCGCATTTATTCAACTGCAAGGCCCACCCCCGTGAGCACGACTTGATGCTGAGTACTGTCCCCTGCAGCCTTTCTCCCCGCTTCCAGCTAAGACGAAACACTTTGCTGACAGTGAGTTGGCCTCCTTTCCTTCCCCCGTGGCTGCCGTGGGCTGATTCAGGGCAGGGTGCTGAGCAGTGGGAGAGGGAGGGAGCCTCCCTTGCAGGAGGCCGGACAGGACCCCTCCCCGGAGTCTCCGGCCAGCCTCTCGTGATGGAGGCGTGTGTCAGCCCTCCGTCCCTGCCCCTGCGCCCTTCCCTCCATCCAGCTCTCTCCACGCCTGCAGAGTCTGAGGGAGGCAGTATGTCCTGAAAGGACTTTCTAGTTCTTAGGCTTTGCTGCAGGAAGATCCAGTCTCCTCCTACCAGGTTATCTGAGGAAATTTCCAGACATCTGTTTGCTCAGCAGGACTTGAGGAAGAATAGGTATGCGTTACCTCTGTGATTCAGTCCCAAAGTCTTATCTGTTTTAGGCTAATGGATCTCAACCTTTTGTTTTTAATTTAGGTTTGAGTTTTAAGGTAAATATTATGACATAAGAAAAGTAAGGGTTGTTCTATTTGTGATGTATTTGTTTATGTTGGTAATTCTATTTTATTTTTTATTTTTATTGTTTTTATTGAAGTTTAGTTGGTTTACAATGTTGTGGTAGCTTCTGCTGTAACAGCACAAAGATTCAGTTATACATAAATATGTATTTCATATTCTTTTTCATTATAGGTTATTACAGGATATTGAATATAGCTCCCTGTGCTGTACAGTAGGTCCTTGTTGTTTATCTGTTTTATATACAGTAGTTTGTACCTGCTAATCCCAAACTCCTAATTTATCCCTCCCCACTCCCTTTCCCCCCTGGTAACCATAAATTTGTTTTCTGTGTCACTGAGTCTGTTTCTGTTTTGTAAATAAGTTCATTTGTATCATTTTTTTAGATTCCGCATATAAGTAACATCATATGAAGTTTGTCTTTCTCTGACTTACTTCACTTAGTATGATCATCTCTAGGTCCATCCATGTTTCTGCAAATGCTGGTGATTTTAGAATATTAAACAATACACGTTCTTCTGTCCCCCTCACCAACATTCTAGAAAATTGTGACACGGAGGAGGAGTAGACCACCCCCTACCCCCCGTTCTGCCTCAGTCTCTCCACATTGCTGCTCTCGTGCTGCATGAAAATGATCTGGAGGAAGCAGGTACCCGTGTGTTTAACTGTACAGGAGGCGGGAGGTTACAGGTGTGCTCAGAACAAGTGCACATGCTATTTCCTCTTGACTGAGCTGCCCTCCCCTCCCTGCTCGAAGGGCCCGTGTCTGCAGAGATCTCTCTGACGTGCCCCTATGAGCACTGTCTTTTCAATGGATCCATTACTAGTATCCCTTCCTTGGAGATCAGAGATGCTGTACCTTGGCTACACGTTGGGAACAGTTGCTAAAAGTACTGGCGCGTGGGTCTTATCCCCTGAGCTTCTGATTTCAGTGGTCTGGGTTCAGGGGTGGGCCTCAGGCTTTAAAGAGTGCTCCAGCCACGCCAGGTGCCTCCAAGGTTGAGAACCCCCGGGGTGGACTTTTCATTTCTGCAGAGGTTTCTTGTGTCCTCAGCATCCAGTCCCGTGAGTGACACGCAGTGGGAGTTCTGTGTCTGAGAGTCAGTAGACGGTGCCTGAGAGAGTGGGAAAGGCTGGTGCTTTATCTGCTCCTTCCCCTCTCCTCCCTGGCTTTCTTCCACCCCCTCACCGCGGCCAGAGGCAGGGAAAACACACCCCATTCGCCTTGTCTTCTGAGGTAATCCAGTCCTAACACCGTCTGTGTGAGAAGCCTCGGGGAGGTCCCGGGACAGTGACGTTTCGTCCAGGTTGGTGGCTCTCTGAGGGGAAGTGGAGGATGCGGGCCAGCAATTGCTTTTGGATCGATTCTCAGCAAGCTGGCTCCCGGAGCTCCCTTGTAAGGCGGAACTTTGTGCTTAACTAGGTCACCGTCTCTCTGAGAATCTGGAGTGACAGCTGCTGGCTCTGGTGGGTTTGATTCTGGTCCATGCAGAATTCCTGCCAGTTTTGCTTCCTGCCCGGAGCCAGCCAGCCTGCCAAAGAAGGAGACTTGGGCTGCGGTTGCAAGTTTGCCCAGATGCAAAATCCATCCTGGTGGTCAGAAGCTAAAGTGTTTCCTGAGGCAAATGAGGACAGCCTCCCAAGTCACGCGCTTCCTTGGGGTTTTGAACCTCAGTCATTATCCAGCTGCCCCCAAGTTGTGGAGTAAATCTGGATCCTTCTGAGGTTATGAAACCCTTGGCTAGGCAACTTGGCATCTTTATAATTCAAGGAGCGCCCTGTGCACTCTCGGTGGGCCTTGGTGGAGGTGTGGCATTCCTTTCCACCCAGGTGTCAGAGAGATGCATCCGTTCTGGGTTGTAGTAATGATTGTGTTTCCCTGTGTACCAGAACACACTGTGGTTCCTGGACTGGATGTTAAAAGGAGGAGGAAAAAGGATGATTTGCTCATGTAAATTAGAGACCGAAACCTGGATGGAATTTTTTTTTCTCAATGATTGCTGTTAAAGAAAATAAGGAAGTAAGGGTGGTTTACCCTAATGCCTAAAGGAAAAAGTGAGAGAGAGAAATGAATGAGTTTGGAGACATCCTGTCTCGCCCTGGTGATCTGTCTCTGTCCCTGTTTCAAGCCTGGGGGATCCTGTCTGAGAGCAGGAGGAGAGATCAGGGAGCCAGGAGAAAGGCCTTATCATTGCCTGGATGCCTTGTAGGATAGCCACCACTTCCACCCCCCCTCACCTCCTCCAGCTCTTCCCCTTGCCCCCCGGGCTCTAGCCTCACTGGCCGTGGCTCCTTGTGGAGCACACCGGGCTCGCCCTCAGCGTGGTGCAGGCTGTTCCCTCTGCCTGGGATGCTCTTCCACCCGATCGCTAAGTGGTCCAGCCTTTGCTTGATGCCGGCTTCTCAGAAAGGCCTGGTTAGAACTGCACGTTCGATCTCCCTCTCCCCCGAACTCCCCTGTGTCCGTCTCCCCATCTTGCTTTCCAGGTGCAGTCACCCTCTCATGTACTGTATGATGTGCTTATTTGTGTTGCCTGTTTGCCCCGTCCCCGCCACCCCAGTGTCAGCTCCGCGAGGACAGACGGGATCGCGCTTCGTTTCCTTTTACACCCAGCAGAAGTCGCTGGCAGAGCGTGGCCCTCAGCGCGTGCTGTGGCGTGAGTGAGTCGACGTGCGTAGTAATTCTTTGGCCAAGAATGTAGCTCTCCGAACTCAGAGTGTTCTGGCCGGCGCTGCTTTCTCATTGGAGGTCGGGCCTGCTGTACTCGGCTGGCTTGCTGGGACTCTTCTGTTGTCACTTTCCTTCCTCTAACCAGAGGCCTCTTTGGAAAGGGCAGCCGGATCTGCCCAACTGCTCAGGGCAGCTGGAGGCTGGGAGCTCTCCCACCGCCGGGAGAGGAGTGGTCCTCGCGGGCTGGTTCCCTCCACTCCTGCGGAGATGGTAGGGATGCTTTCTTGGGAGCAAGTCCTCAAGAACATGGCCTCTGAGACCTTCCCAGTCTCTAAAGAGGTGGGTGGCTCTCTGCAGAGAATGTCAGGGCCCAGCTGAGCCAAGTAGCAGAGCAGTGGGGGTGACAGCTGGTCCTGCCTGATGCCTGGCCACGCGAGAGGCTCACCGGAGCTACTCCGGGGGTCTGCTCTGCTGGGGTTGCTGACGTGGGGCCCTTCCCCCGGCCCATCCGTGCCCATCTTGTGATGACATGTGAGGAGCAGTCAGGTGGGGCTTGCCAGAGTCACTGGGCCTGCTGAAAGGGCTTATGATCAAAAGCCTTCTTCCACCTTGACCTTTTCTTCTTTCACCTTCATCTTTGACCCTTCTTGCCTTGCCAATTATTCTTTCTTTTTTTTTTTTAATTATTTTTTTAATTGGAGGTACTGGGGATTGAACCCAGGACCTCATGCATGCATAAGCATGTGCTCTACCACTGAGCTCTCCCCTCCCCACTATTCTTTCCTTTCTTACTCTCCTAGACATGTGTACCCTTCGGAAACTGTTCTGTCTTGGAGAATTGTCTGTGTGATGTCAAGGCAGCAGGCATTCTGGAATTTTCTGCAATTCAGACTTCCATTAACTGCAGCCATCTGGTCCACGAGGATGTGGAGTGTGGGGACATCTAAAGCAGGGAGAAAAGATGTCTCAGGGAAAAAAAGATTGACTGCAAAGCTCAGGAACAAAAGTCTGTACAGTTTGTTTAAAGGCCAGTGCTGTCCAGTTGAAGTGTAATGGGAACCACGTGGGTAATTTTGAATGTCCTGGCAGCCACATTAAAAAAGGAAAGAGAAACAGGTCCAATGAATTTTAGTGTCTTTTATTTAACTTCATGTATCTAAAATATTGAGATTTCAACATGTAATGAATGTGAAAATTATTAATGAGTTTTTTTTGCACCTGTCTAACTCTGGTGTGTGTTTTACACCTACCATGCATTTCAGTTTGCACAAACCATATTTCAGGTGCTCAATGGCCACATGTGACTTGTGACTCCCGTATTGGACAGTGTCCCTAGAAGTCTCTTAACGCGAATGAATCAGCCTGTGTTTCTTCTTATTCTAACAATTAATTTCATAGTTTTCCAGCCATAGCAGATTGAAGCAGTACATAGATGGAGAGAGGGGTGGAGGGGTAAAGAACAGAGGGGAATGGGCAGAAAAATTCTAAGTGGCTGGAGTCACTCAGTGCAAGCCTGCTAGCCTCCCACCCCTGCTGACCCCCAAGTCCCCAGTGTGGTAGCTTGGCAGGATCACTGGGAACAATTGATATCTTTCCATGCTTGTCCTCTACTCCATAACCCACGTCATCACAAAAAGGCTAGATTTGTATTCAAATTTGTGTCCTCTAAGAAGGTAGGGAAGTGTGAAGTATATGTGGAAAAAGTTAAGATTCTGTCAAGTGTTGGTAAGATAATAGTACAGGGAATTTGGGAGGTACACACGGCTCCCAGACTGTGATGAGCTCTCTCCACTGCCGCAGAGGGCTTGGAGGAGCCTGCAAGCGTGGCTTCAGCTCGGCTCAAGTCCCTGAGATTGCTGGCTTCTTCAGTTCCACGGGGCAGGGTTGGAGCTGGCGTCTTGGGGCCTGTGAGGCTCAGCTGTGACCTGGGCCCCAGCTCTGTTGCAGGGACTTCAGGGGTCTCGCTTGTCCCTTTGGGAAGCTTAATGGATGGGCTCCCTTGGGATCCACTACTCCATGGATGCTTGCTGGGGGCACTGGTACCAAAGTGGGTGGGTCTGCTCTCTGTGCTGCAGTACGCAGCTTCCAGCCAGCAGAAAACAAACCAGTACCAAAACCCCAAATGCCCAAGTCGCACACCCGCTTTGCCTTTTGTCTGCGCTTGTTTCTTGTGGATGTGTACAACACGGCTAACTCAGGAGCGGGGAGGGTAGCTGTCATGTAACTAGTGTGTACGGCTCGTGTGTAAAACATTCAGACCACTGCTGCCTGTTACCTGATTCTGCTTCTCTCTTTGTTCATTTTGCAGGCTGAGGAATCCTGTAAATGTAATGGCTGGAAAAACCCCAACCCGTCTCCCACGCCCCCCAGAGCTGATCTGCAGCAGATAATCGTCAGTCTGACGGAATCCTGCCGGAGCTGTAGCCATGCCCTGGGTGAGTTCCTAAACCTTCACGGAAACTCTGTGTCCTTGTTGCCTGAAAATTGTAACTTACCAAATTCCGTAGCTTGACCAAACTTGTGTGCTTTCCCTCTATATGAGGCCACAACAAAAGAGACTTTTTTTTTCCTTTTTTGGGGAGCAGAGGGGAAAGTAATTAGGTTTGTTTACTTATTTAATTTATTTATTTATTCATTATTTTTTTTTAACGGAGGCACTGGGGATTGAACCCAGGACCTCGTGCATGCTCAACACGAGCTCTACCACTGAGCCGTACCCTCCCCGCCAGGAGAGTCTCGTGACTTTGCCGGGAAGGCTTCATGTGAGAGGCAAAGCCTGCGCTGTTTGCATGGATTCCTCATCTGTCTCCTCCCCATTTTCCCCAAGAACGTGGTTGCGTGGGGCTGCGGGGAGAGGGAACTGCCAAATAAGATGCAGCGCGGCAACTGAGCTGGTCAGAGTAACACGGAACACGTCCTGATTCATTCTGAGTCTCGTTAGCGTTATGAGTCTCCGATTCCCTGAACTTTCTGGGAGTGCTTCGTCTTATCTTCACATTTTTTTTTTTTTTTTTTTTAGTTTCCTGTGTCTGGTAGCTCTTGTCTTCCTTGGGGCTGTGTTTGGTAAATATTTACTTGTGTTTTCCCTTTCAGCCTTATCTGTCCCTGCTAGATAATCATTGTCAGCCTGGCGAGATAGACTCAGGGGAAAGGTGCTAGTATGTTCTGTGTCCCAATACTCCTCTTAGGATAAAACATGTTTTTAAATTGTATTTTACCGGAGTGGATAAAAGTTACTGGGTAATTAGTGTTGCCTAGAAATGGAAATTCCAGGTCACGAGGGATCTTGGAACATTATACTTCCTTTTCTTTTTTTTTTTCCTGCCTTCAGTTATCCAGTCTGTAACTATGAAAAAACGTGAAAGCAGGAATGAATTCAAGAGCAAGCCATAGTAAAGTGAAAGCAAGTTTATTTAGGGAGACACACATTCCCTAGGCAGAACGCAGTCTGTCTGAGCAGGGAGAGTGGCCCCGGGGTGCGGGGGTGGCTGGTTTTACGGGCTGGGCAGTTTCACAGGCAAGTGGGAGGATTATTTAGCTGTTTTGTGTAAGGGGCGGGGATTCCTAGGAATTGGGCCCCCACTCAGTTTTTGGCCTTTTATGGTCAGTCTGGGAACTGTCAAGGCACCAGTGGGTGTGTCACCTGACAGCTAATGTACTGCAGTGAGCACATAATGAGGTTCAAGGTCCACTGAAGCCGAATCTTCCGCCATCTTGGGCCTGCTTGGCTCTGACCCGTTTATGTCGTATCCTGGATGGCTGTGTCATTCTTCTGGTGGCTGTGCCCTGCCCCCGCCCTCCTGTCTCACGTGGGCCTTGCCCGCTGACCCTTTGGAAGCGGGTGGCTTCTGTTAGCCATCGTCTCTCTCTCAGGCTTCCTGTGTGTATGAGAAGGTCGCAGCATCAGCCTCCCTTAGCCTGGTGTTCCGTCTAGTTTGAAGTGTTAATTCTGTCCTCAGCTGGAGAGGATTTCAGTACTTACAGAGCAAAAAAAAAGTAGGCAGTGTGGTCTTCTCAGGAAGTTACTGCACTCGAGTGACCTTCCGAGAAAAGGAAATAGAGAACATTGATCTCACAAAAGAAATAAACACACCGATGATTACATCACTGTGTTGATTTGTCTGGTGTCTCAGCAAACGTCCGTTCTGATTTCTGAAGCTGCCAGAAGGAAAGGGCGAAGGAAAGATGCCAGAAGTCACAGAACCATCTTTGCTCATAAGGTACCTTTTCACAACTGGTCCCTGAGTGGCGCCCTTTAGAATTGCTTCGGGAAATATGACGCAGTAAAGATCTGCTCCGACTGGGCTAGACCTGTGCTTGGTACGATCGGGAAATCCTATTATCCTACAGCAATTAACGTTGAAGAACAGAATCTTCTTCCTTAGTTAGCTGAACAGACTGTCTCCATTCTGAGCTTGTAAACACACATGAATGCCCAAAGGCAGGAAAAGCCTTTCTCAAGGAAAAGCCAACTTAGTTCCCTTTTAAATTTCTTAACAAGCTGTGAATACAAATACCCTTATTTGACAACACATGACCAGGAATGGAAGGAAAAGGGACATGTCCCTTGACCTGACGAATCTGAGCCACAAATTTCACCGAAATATAAATTAAGATGTGCCTTCAGTTTGAACTAAAAGGACAGCTATTATAGCCTTATGCATGATATTAAAAAACTGGAAAAAGCGTGGAGGGTGTAGCTCAGTGGTGGAGCGCATGCTTAGCATGCACGAGGCCCTGGGTTCAATCCCCAGTACCTCCATTAAAAATAAATAATAAATAAACCTAATTATCCCCCCATCAAATAAAAACAAATAAAAAACTAGAAGCAACCTAAATATCCCAGTGTAGGAGATAATTGGTTGAATTATGAAAACCTATATTATAATATTCAGTATGGCTATTAAAATGTATTTTCCATCATCTTAACATGGATAGAATGGAAAGACATTCTTAGCACATTATTAATGAAAAAAAGCAGGTCAGAAAGCAGCTCAATGGGAGGTTTTACAATTTAGGACCAAATGACAAGATCCACCAGCCCATGTTCAAATCGCAGCCAGGAGCTGTGAGCGGGGGCTGTTATGTAATATTATTGAATGTATTAGATTAAATGTAATGTATTATTATTGGGGCATATTATTGAATCTGCCTGGACCTCCAGTTTTCCAGCTCTGAAAGGAGTTAATAGTAGTATTTCCCTCCCAGGAGCGCTATGAGAATTAAATGAATTAAGGCAGATGAAAATTTTCGCCCTTTTCTTGGCCGATTAACTGCATCCTTATTAGCTCCTGTTAGCATAGCATTCCAGGACTCTCAGGGTTCTTCACTTCCGATGACAGACGTGAACTCTGCCTAATTTACGCGAGGAAACAGTGTTTCTGAGGGTCGTGGGAGCTTCCACAAGCTGCAAACGAAGGGAAACCCGGCATCAGCCTGGTCCTGGGATCCCGGTGGCAGGAGTTTGTGGACCTTCTGTCTAGGACACTGGGTGGTCCAGCTCCAGCTCCCTCGGTCCCTGGGAGTGTTGGCTCAGGATTTAAATCCTTACCGGAGGGGCCCTGATGAGCGCAGTTATCTGTCACTCGTCTGACCTTGAGTTTCCCTCTCCGAGAACCAGCTGGACGGCTGCCAACACAGAAACGGCGCTACACGTGTAACCTCATTTCGTTGGTGCAGGTAATGAAACGTATGCTGTACTGCATACGAACAGGAGAAGGTCTGGAAGGACGTCTGCTGAGCTGCTGACGGGAATTTTCTCAGGATACTGGGGTTATGGGCACTTTCAAAATATTCCCCCCTTTTCCTTCCTTT
The DNA here is from genome assembly GCF_048564905.1 of Vicugna pacos. Lineage (NCBI taxonomy): Eukaryota > Metazoa > Chordata > Mammalia > Artiodactyla > Camelidae > Vicugna > Vicugna pacos. The sequence continues at coordinate 7,520,913 of NC_132987.1, forward strand.
CTTCTCTGTCTTCAAGTCTGCTTCCTTAAAACTGACATGTCTGCACATTTTCAAGTGATCTTAGGGTCTTCGCCGGAATGCGATAGTTTATTTCTTGGTCTTAGTGTCAGGGCTCTAGGGCACGTTCTCCTGTGATTATGTCTCCCCCTTCTACCCTTAAAAAATAAATTTTTTTGTGGAAAATTTCACACATACATAAAGGTAGGAAGCATCGTTTAATAAACAGCCTTGTATCCATCACCCAGCCTTGACAATGATTCACGTCTAATTTCCTTCCCCTACTTTTTTTTTTTTTTGCCAGAGTATTTTAAGCAAGTTTCAGACATCTTTTCTTATTCATGCAGATTGCTGCTTAAATCTTACCAACAGACTAGAGGTTGGGGGAGTTCTGTTAAGCATCAGGCAAGCTTGGATTCTCAGAAACGTTTCAGTTTGTGGACATTGTGCTTCTTCCCAGTCCCTGCTCCGAGCATGGAGATTTTAGTCTCCAGCAGTCATACACGGGTGTCAATCTATGTAATGCGCCCGGACTTGTCGAAACAGAACATTCAGGCCTATCGATTGAGAATGGTGTCTGTTCTGTTGATTTGCCCTGGGTAGCCTTTGCCCAGCCAGGCACAGTCTTTTGACAGTGAGCTCCGGTTTCACGTGGTCTCCTGACAGCTACTCCCATCTGGCTGTCCTTGGCCTGCCATCATTTGATACTCCTCTGTGTCTCCTGGTGTGAAACGCAGGGCTGAGTGTCATCAAATGGAAAGAACATTCCGCTGCAAGCTGGGAGATAAGAAGTCCAGGCCCGGCTCAGCGGTTTACCGGTCCCTTCACTGTTTTGCCGTCCATTCATATCTTCATCCGCAGAATGAAACTGTTCACCTGGACCTCTGCTGTCCAATATCATAGCCACTCGCTGAGTTTGGTAATGAGCACTTCAATGGTAGTGAGTCCAAACTGAGATGAGCTGTAGCTGTGAAATACAGGCCAGACTTTGAAAGCTTAGTGTGAAAAAGAAAAGTGAGATATCTTATTAAAATTGATTACATGTTGAAATGATACTCTGTGGGGTGTATTGGGTTAATGAAATATTATTATTTTTTAAGTAATTAATTATTTTTATTGAAGTACAGTCAGTTACAATGTGTCAGTCTCTGGTGCACAGCATAATGTCCCAGTTTTGCATATACATACATATATTTGTTTTCACATTCTTTATGAAATATATTATTAAAATTAACTTCACACTGTTTCTTTTTTCAGTGTTGCTACTGGGAAGCTTAAAATTACGTGTGTGGCCTCCATTATATTTCTTTTCTTTTTTTTTTGAATCACTATGTTCTTTTTTTTAAAACTTTTTTTTATTGAATTCTAGTCATTTTACAATGTTGTGTCAAATTCCAGTGTAGAGCACAGTTTTTCAGTTATACATGAACATACACATACATTCATTGTTACATTCTCTTTCGCTGTGAGCCACCATGAGATCCTGTATATAGTTCCCTGTGCTACACAGTACAATCTTGTTTATCTGCTCTACATTTTGAAATCCCAGGCTGTCCCTTCCCACCTCCCCGTCCCCCTGGCAACCACAAGTTTGTATTCTATGTCTATGAGTCTATTTCTGTTTTGTATTTATTTATTTTTTTAAGATTCCACATATGAGCGATCTCATATGGTATTTTTCTTTCTCTTTCTGGCTTACTTCATTTAGAATGACATTCTCCAGGGACATCCATGGTCCTGCAGATGGCATTATGTTGTCCGTTTTTGTGGCTGAATAGTATTCCATTGTATAAATATACCACATCATCTTTATCCAGTCATCTGTTGATGGACCTCCATTATATTTCTATTGGAGCGTGCTGGCCCAGAATGTTCTAGTCCATTGTCTGAAATCATTTGATATTTGGGACTGGTATAATCAAATTCAGTTTACAAAAATTTGACAGAATGTCCTGCAGTGGGCCCCACACACTCCTCCTTACTTTAGTTTTAATTAAAATTCCTTTTGGGGACTGCTTGTTGGAATGGTGATCTGCTTCTGTGACCAGGACGGGAGGAAACACACTGTTGTGATCAAAACACAGTTGGAATTTTTGTTGTCATTTTGCCCCTGTTTTGAACTATGATGGAACATACTGATTATTAAATTTGACTAGTGAATATATATTTTTTTAGTTTTATGTAAGTTTCTGATTATTTTTCAATGTCATCATTTTTTTTCCTGATACACACACCTATTTAAACATTACAGAAGTGGAAACTGGTGTTCCTTTATTACTGTGGTTGCCTCCACTTACCTACTTATTTACAGTAGAAATTTTCCAAGGAAAGTAAAGACCAACATGAACAATGTCCCCAGATCCCATGCTTAGCATGCACTGGTCCTAGGTTCAATCCCCGTACCTCCAAAAAAAAAAAAATGAAATAAACAACGACCTCAGTATACAATATGAAGGGCCTTACCAGCGCTTTTCTCATGGACAGCTGACCCAGCACCTCTCCTCCGGCCTTGGACATGTGCACAGCCCTCCCCTAGTCCATCATGCCTGGTCCCCATTTACACGTGTCCCCTGCAGATGCCACGGGCCGTAGCTCTGGGGCCGGCCAGCATGCGGGCACAGTCGCCTGGGTCAAGTCTGCGTATTCCTCTTGGCTGGGGGACCTGTGTCTTCCTCCATCTTTTCTACTCTGATGTCAGAGCCAGGAGCTGTGAGGCTGGGACAACAGAAATTAAGGGGATAAACCTGGTGGTATTTTTCCTGATGACTTGGTGTAAATTCTTTTCCCTGCTCTCCTTGGGTCTTGAAGCCCTGTTGCTTTTCTCTGAGTGCACCTCCTGCTCGCACTGCCCAAATCAGGCTGCTCCCCTGTATGTTGTGGTACCCACAGCAGCACCTGGAGTCCCCATCCCCACTCTTGTGCACCTGGCTTCCCGAGAAGGTGCTTGTGGTCCAACCTGACCCCGTTCTCCTCTTCCACCCTTTGGGCATCTAATCATTCTCAGGATGGAGTCTGTCTTCAGCTGAGTGTGCGGGTGGCTCTGGCCTCTGTCCCTGGCCTTCCCCCCTCTGCCTGTGTTGCATTTTGGTCCCCGGGCCGCTCCAGCATCTCTGAGGGTCCCTCACACTTTCTCCCACCCCTGCCTTGGATGTGGAGGCCACAGCTCCTGCAGGGCCTCTGCTGCTTTCCCCACGGGGGGAGCCCTGTCCACCCCCAAGGCCTGACCATGCCAGCCCGTGGTGCAGAGAATAAAGACCCCCTCGGAGCTGCGTCGCAGGGTTTCTGCTTGTATCATCTAGTTATTTGTATCCGCGTTGGTTTTCTGTACTGGACTGAGATGAAGGGCTGACTTTTCCTCTGGTTCCTAGTATGTCTGGCTTCTTGGGTGTAATTGGATTGGGAGGTGTTCATTGAATTTGGTAACACTGACAAAACAGCTGGTCACGTTTATTTATTTGAAAGCTTTTGTGGTATTCGATCGGAACCTCATGTAGGTGCTGTTGATGGTGTCCTGCCCAACACAGGCGCCACCGGGCACGTGTGACCAGCGAGCACACTGAAAGTGTGGCTGCAAGAACTGAAATGCGTTGCTGGTGGAAAATGCATACTGCTCTTGAAGCCTTAATATAATGAAAGAATGTACAATATTGTTTATACTGAGTACATATTAAGTGACTGATCTGGTATATATTAGTTTAAATAAAATTAGTTAATTAAAATTAACTTCACCTACTTCGTTAACAATGTTTTTTTATTGAGGCGTAGTCGGTTTACAATGTAGTGTTAGTTTCTGGTATACAGCATAGTGGGTCAGTTATACATATATATACACACACATATTCCTTTTCATGTTCTTTCTCGTTATAAGCTATTTCAAGCTATTGTATATAGTTCCCTGTGCTGTACAGTAGGACCTTGTTTATCTACTTTACATAGAGTGATGTGTATCTGCAAATCCTGATTCACCTGTTTCATTTTACCTTTTAAAAGTGGCTACTAGACTATTTAAATGTATCCATGTGGCTCACATTATATTTCTGTTGGACTGAACTCCCTGAAGGGTTCTTAATCTTAAACGACCCTTTCTCTCCAGTCCAGGTCTCAGATCACTAACGATGAGACCGCTTATAAATGATCAGCCTTTTGCACATAATCAACTCAAAAGGTGTCATCGAGGGACTTCCTTTGACCTTTTCTGGCCTTGACCTCAAATTCCCATGAGCAGAGAATACTAAAAAGACATCTGTAGGCTTTGAACCGCATACAGACCCTTCCGGGGCAGGGCCCTTTGCTGCTTCCTGGTGTCCGGGGCCCACCCAGCTGCTGTCCATTGGCCCGCGGGGCACAGAGGACCAGCCTGGAGCCTTGCAGCCAGAGCTCAGTGAGTGAAGGTCATGGCCCACAGAGACAGCGTGCCTCCTGTTCCCAGCGAGGCCGCCACTGCGCCATGATTCTTGGCAGCAGGTGTTGGCAGGTCGCTCTGGCACCCTGGGTGTTTGCAGGTCTGACGCAGCACTGTCAGTGGCAGGATCCGCCCCGCTGGAGATGTAGGCCAGCAGAGCCTCCCTGCCCTTGATGCACACCCGCCCCCAGCCCCGTCCCCGCCCCGTCCCCGCCCTGCTGTCCGCACGTGGTGGCTGACCCCCAGAAGTGTGCTTTTCCCGCAAGTCAGGGGTTGGCCATTCTCGGGTAATTCAGTGCTTTGCACCAGGCTCTTGGAAGGTGATTTGAAGTGAAAGCAGAGTCCTTCACCTTTGATGATCAAATTCCAAGTGGAAGAAAGTTTTTTTAAAAGACTTTTTATTTGGACGTAATTTCTACCTTACGGAAAAGTCTTGAGGATAGTAACAAGGAACAGCCCGTGTGTCTTTTGCCCAAATGTACCAATTGGTAACATTTTGCCCTGTTTGCTTTGTTGTTTATTCTCATACGTGCCCCCACCAGACTGATACCATGTATGTGCGTCTGTGTGTGTATTTGTACGTGTTATACTTTTTTCCTGGACCATATGAGAATCGGTTACATTTACATTGTGGCTTTTCCCTCCTAAATACTGAAGTATTAGCTTTTCTAAAAATAAGAATATTCTTTTACATAACCTCAGTCTAGTTACTGACTTCAGTACATTTTAACGTTGATGTAATGCTTAGTCTGCTGTTTGTATTCCAGCTTTATTAGTTGACCTCAGAATGTCTTTTAGGGCATAGTTTCCTCTCCACTAAGCATCCAGTCTAGAGCCACATATGTATTTAATTGTCATGTGAAAGGAAAACATGGTTTGTCTGCCCTCCTCCTCACACCTACCACTTCCAGACGCTTCTAACATCAGACGTGTGGGGTTTCCACACCGAGCAATCCTCCAGCTCTCCAGCGGACACCGACGGGCGGCCTACGATTTAGCTCAAGTCTGGCACTATCTGCCTCTGGTTAGTGCAAACCCCACAGGGTGAGGGCTTGGTCTGCACCCTGCCCCCGCAATGCCAATTCCAAGTTCAAGTTATCATTCACACTTCTGATTGACTTGCTGCAAATCAGAGATTCCTATGACCCCTCCTTGGGTTAGATAGTTTCCTACAGTGGCTCATGGAGCTCAGGAAAACAGTTAACATTCTAGACTTCGAGTTTGTATAAAAGGATGCAGGTGACGAAAGGCCAGATGCGCGGAAGACATACATAGAGTGGGGTTGGGGAGGAACATAGGGGCTTCTCTGCTCTCTCTGAGCAAGTCACCCTCCTGGCACCTCCAGGTGTTCACCAACCAGGAAGCTCTCCAAACCCCTTCCATTAAGGTATTTATGGAGGCCTCCTTACGGAGGCATAGTGGTCAAATCATTGGCTGTTAGTGATCAGCTCCACCTCCAGACCTGCTCCCTTCCCAGGGGTGGAGAGGATGGACTCACCTGTTTGGCTTCCTTGGCAACCAGTCTCCATCCTCAGGGCTTTCCACGAGTCCATTCACTTAGGTGTGGTTGAAAGGGGCTTGTTGTGAATAACAGCAGACACTCCTGTCACCTTTATTGCTGTCATTACTGATGAGACGCCAAGGGTTTTAGGGAGCATTGTGCCAGCAAAGGGGACGAAGGCCAAATACATGTTTCTTATAAATCACAGCACCACAGCATCATGGCAGGCCTCTGTAGTCTCCTCTGCTCTGGCACAATTCCTCTGCCTTTTTGTTTTGTGTGTTTTTTTTTTCAGTCTTTTATGATACTGACGTTTTGGTGGAGGACTGTTTTGTATTTTAAATGTTCTGGGAGAACATCCATTTTCGTCATCTTTTGGTTGTATGGGGAAGACCTCTTTGCAGGCCAGGCCTTGAAGACATGCCAAACATAGATTCGGCTTTCTAAAAAATTTACAAGTCCCGTCTAACCAAACCCAAACCCCAGCGAAATCCAGGAGCATTTGCAAAGAGAAGGACAGACAGAGGTCTCTTTCAAGGCAGGAAGGAAAAGACCCACCTCCTAAAAAAGCAGGCAGAAGATGTGAATAGGCAGGGCACAAAAGAGCAAATGCAAATGGACGGTAACGGGGGAAAACAAACAACTCTAGGGTGTCCGGTGAATGCAGACTGAAACAGTGGGGACCCTGTTTAATTTTCAAAAGGCTGATTAAATGACTGAGTATGATTCTCCGCTGCTGGCGAGAGTGAGGAAGGAAGTCTTCTCTCACAGGGCTGGTACTGCGGACACTGATGCAGACTTTATTGGAGCAGGCGGATTCGGGAGCATGTCTCACAGCTTTAAATAGCACTGATTCAGTGTTTAGTGTTACGAGTCCTGTGGCAGGTTCACTGCTGTAGATTTGTGCTTTGGAGTTTACAGATTTTTATTTTATTTTCTTTAATAGTATGCCTCCCAGCTGGTAAATAATAGAGGCATATCTCTTCAAGAAAATATATTTTTGGTTAATTGAAGGGAACTTATTTGCATCAAAAAGATTTCTTTGGAAAAGATTAAGCAAGTAATTTTTTTTTTCAATAGTAAGTGGCTCTTCTGGGTTAAATATGAGTTCAGTAAGTAGCTTTGCAGTCAGAGTGAAGTGTGTCTGCATGTTGATGTATCTTGGGAAGGACTATGGGCTTCTGAGTGAGTCCTGTCTAATTCTGATCAGCCACCCCGAAGAGTCAGAAGTCATCTTGGGTTTGGTAGAAATGGGGTTGCTTGAGGAAAGTAGGGGGCTGTTTTGGTCTGAAGGCTTGAGATCCCAGTGACCATAGTGGGAGCCAGGGGAGAGGGGTGACAATGAGGAAGCTCTGCTGAGTCCTGGCTGGTCCCCCATGGAGGGTAAAGGACAGTAAAGGAGTGAGTGGCTGGCTCCTTGGCAAGGGGAGATCAAAATTTTGAGGATGGCCATGAGGATTGCAGTCTGCAAGTCAAATCTGCCGTGAGGGTGGGGCCGCTGGTTGTTGGGGCGGGGAGGCACTGAGGCTGGGTGTGGGGATGGCGTGAGCTGGAGGGGAGGTTGGCTGGTGACGTGGATTTGGTGAGAGGGGAAAGCTGAGCGCTGGGCGCTCAGAGGCTGAAGAGAAGTCTCGGTGAAAGGGGCCCAGAGTCGCAGAGTCGGAGAACACGGCAGGTCCAGGTGACAAGTGTGTTTACACTGAGCACCACTGTCCTTGTCCCCTCTCATTGCAGGGGAGCTTCTCTTTCATGACAACTTGTCCAGACCTCTTTTCCCTTCCCAAGCAGATGGTCCATTCCCTCTATTTTCATCCCATCTCCTCCCACCACCGATTCCGTCATTCATTCTAGAACGTTTAACCCTTTCCATGCAGTACCATCCTTCTGCCTCAGTGTACCCTCTTTCACCCCAGTCCCACCCCTCCTTTATTCTGGGGGAGATTCCGCCCCTCTTCTGCGGTAAGTCCTGCCCCAGTTGTCCAGCAGAGCCTGACCCTTCCTCCCTCTGGGAAGGTGCTGCTTCATTTACACGCCCCCTCCAGCTCCTCGGTCCCCTGGACGCTGGGTCACACACAGAGCTTGGAGGAGAGAGGGCAGATTCCCTTATGGGCAGCATCAGAGGGAAACTAATCTCCTTAAGTCTCATTTCTTAAGCGTTTTAATTTTTATCTAGTCTCCTCTTCAGAATATGCTAGAAGATGGTTCTAAACACTGGTCTTCCAACCATGGAACCCCAGCCAGGGGAGGGGATGCTGGACCCCTGCCCCACCTCCACCACCCCATCCTGAAAGTAGGAGCTTCCAACCTCTTTCTGGTTGAACACTCTGGTGTTTCAACCAGAGCAACTCTTTCTAATTCTGCTGACAGGATTCCTCTGGGCAGTGTTGGTGGCTTAAAGAAAGTGAACCACCAGTTTCAAAAATAAATCATGGCATGTACTTGTGTAAATTAAAGACATTGTATGTTAGCACCTTAATTAAACTCTTTCACATTATGGAGAATCGGAAGGAATTTATACTCTGTTGTAGACTGATCGCTTTCATGGCTTATCACTGGAAAGAGATTAAAACGTGGCAAGGCAAAAATAGTCTTAAATAAAATTGTTTCTGGAAGTAAGTGACATAAATATTTGTGACCTAGTTGTCTCCAGAATAAGGCCCATCTCCCAGAGGCTACAGACTGACTTCACGAAATATTTTGCCTCCTTAAAAAAAAGAAGGTGACTCTGCAAATGTTCCACCTAAAAGGGCATTTTTCAGAAAGTGATGGAGCCATGGGTTGTGTAGCCAAGTAGGAAGTAGTAGCTCTGAATTACTTTTTGTGTTTCTGTAATGTAACAATTCAGTGTGGGCGTCGGCAAGTGGAGCTGCACCCACAGCGCCTAAGGCAGACCTCTTCAAGTCTCCTTCCCCTCCGTACCTTGTAGAAACGGCCTCTTGGGGTGCATGTGCGCGCACACAGAGGGGTGTGCACGTCCGCGCGCATCGCCAGTGGCCCGTGACTTGGGCCCTTCCCCCTGCCTTTCCCTTACTTTTCTGCATTAGAAAAGGATGAAGCAGGGTAGGGGCTGCATATAGCTCGGTGGTAGAGTGTGTGCTTAGCATGCACGAGGTCCTGGGTTCAATCCCCAGCACCTCCATTAAATAAAGAAGCGAACAAACCTAATCACCCCACCCAAAAAATACCAAAACAAAAAGAAATTTTTTATAATAAAAAATTTGAAGGTAGGCATGAAAGGTGGGAGGCCTCTGCTCCTCTGATGTGAACCCCTTTAGTCTGGCTTCCTGGTGGACACGTGGAAGGCCCACCCTCTTCGTATGTAATCCTCTTAACTCCCTGGAATGATGCGATGCCTTAGTGTGAGCTCCTACAGAAACAGAATCCAAGACAAGGATTTGGGTGCAAGTCCTGGTTCATTTGGGATGAAGGTAGGGGAGCGGAGAAGTGAGACAGGGAGGAGGAGCGGCCAATAAGGGGTGCATTACTAAGCCAGCTCCCCCTGAGGGCGACGGGTGTGGAACTCTGCGGGGGGGATATGGAGACTTACCCCAGAGTTACTCCCCTGAGAGGGGACGAACTGGGGTCACGTCTTCCTTCCATCTTTGGTTGAAGGCTGTTCTTGACGGTGTGGTGGCAGCAGATTACAGTGACGGGGGAGATGGGGCTGCCGGCGGGTGGAAGCAGGGGGTGTGCTCCCAGGTGGGGAAGGAAGGGGACCTGGGAGGGGACCGGCAGGGCTCTCTGTCCCAGGCCTTTGAGTGAGCTTCATGGTTTGATGACAGAGGCACGGTGGTCTCTGGCGTGGACTGCCCCACGCCTGACACCCGGATCGTCCCTTGAGCACCTTTAGTTCCATCTCCCCTTAAAAAGGCAAGGGAAAGCCCGTCACCCTTCTCCCCAGTTTAGTCTTTGTTTAGAAACCGTCCCCAGCACCTCTCCCTGCAGGCGGTTTCAGCCCACGCCCCGAGGGCCGCCCCTGAGAGGCTCACTCTGGAGCTGGCGCTGGCCCCGCGCAGGCGCAGTGGTGAGAGACCAGGGCCGCCGCCCCGCGCAGGCGCAGAGCTCCTGGTCCGCTGCCGCGTGGCTCCCCAGGCGGGGAGCCCTCAGCGGGGAGTCAGCTGATCATCCCGGACTTGTGGGTGTGGGCACCTTGGAATGCGGGTCAGGCGTTCTTTGCTTCCGGACCCGGCTCTGCCGTACTGGCTGGGTGGCACTAGAGGAAACGATGTTCCATCTCTCTGAGCCTCAGTTTCCGGAACGTTAAAATGGGATTACTGAGACCCACTTCATGGCATTTGTTGAGGATAAAATGGGTTAACCTTGAAATGGACTGGAATTGGGTAGAAGAGGGGGTGGGGGCATAGAAAGGAGGAGGCCAGTGGAAACGCCACCTACCCTCAGTGAGACCACAGGGTAAGGGCGGAAGAATGGGTTTGGGGGCGTGATTGTGGAGGATGTTGAATCTCAAGCTCACACAGACCTCGGGGCTTTGCTACAGAGACGGGGTGGTGTCCACACTGCGTCTCAGAAGGGCTGAGGAAAAGGGCTTCATTCAGTCTCGACGGATACGGGATGTTCTCAGCCAACGGGACCACTCCCAGGGCTTAGAACCACACCTTTGGGGGGCTTGGTTTTTGTGTCCCTCTGAACCCCCAGTCCTCAAATCCTGACTCCACCTCGAGGACCCTCTTGGTGCGGTGGAGAATCAGCTTACATGGAAAGTTACTATAAGAATTTAACACTCTCATGTCCAGACATGGTGCCAACAAGTTCCAGATCTCAAAACCATACATTCGCCACTAGTGGTGGAGGCAGGCTTGTGCTTGACAAGGTGGTAGCCTCTTAGTCATGAGTCAATTTTGAGAGAAGACCTCAGTCTTCCAGGAGTTCCACAAGTTCCTGTATGTGCAATGCAATCTGGTGGATCACATTCCAGAAGGTTCCTGAGAGGGAACTTCCCATTTTTATTTTAATTAAAATTAAAAAAAATCTCTTTGTGTTTTTTTTTGGGGGGGAGAGGGGAAGGTAATTAGGTTTATTTATTTTAGCAGAGGTGCTGGGGATTGAACCCAGGACCTTGTGCCTGCTAAGCATGCACTCTACCGCTGAGCTACACGCTCCCCCAAGAACCTCCCACTTTTATAACAGAGACTGTCCTTGGTGTCATCAGTTTCTCACACGTGTTCCTTCACTCTTTGTCTGCAGCGGCTCACGTTTCCCACCTGGAGAACGTGTCTGAGGAAGAAATGAACAGACTCCTGGGAATAGTGTTGGACGTGGAATATCTCTTCACCTGTGTCCACAAGGAAGAAGATGCGGATACCAAACAGGTGTATTTCTACCTATTCAAGGTGAGACCTGAACGTTCTGAAAGGCTCTCCTTCTTCCTCTCACGGTTCATCTGTGCGCATCTGCCACCCGCCAGCTCAGGTGGGAAGGCGCTCAGCCTCAGGTTTGCTGAAGCGCGTGCTTCCTCGTGCGGGGCTCTCTACACAGACCCAGAGTCCTCTGGGCACGTCACGCCCCTCGAGAGCCTTCATACTTGTATGCTGAGTTGAGTATATTTATTTGTGTGTGCTTATCGACTTCTTGGCAGCCAGCCATCCGTCCAAGGACCACCTCCTGTGCACCTGCTCTGTGCATGGTGCTCGTGTAGGTGTGAGGGATGGATTGGGGGCAAAAGAGGGTCCTCGCCCTTGTGGAGTTAGCATTTCAGTAGAAGAGGCAGACCCTCAACAAGTTAATAGTGTATTTGCAGATGGTGAGAAGTGCCTTGAAGAGAAACAAAGTAGCTTAAGTGGAGTCACAATGGCAGGCACGGGGGAGGGTGTGGCGACATGGTCACAGGAAGGGCAGTTAGGGAAGGACTCTCGGAGGAGGTGACAGTTAAGAGTCAGGAGCATAAAGGGCTGGGGGAAGCGCCTTCCAGGCAGTAGGAAGAAGGAGCGTGCAGCTTGGGTGCTGAGTGAGCGTGACTGGATGCAGGAGTGGTAGGGGGTCCCTCATGGGGGACCGGGGCAGCAGGGGGGGTGCAGAGGGGACGTGATTGGAGGGGTGGCGCCATGCCTGGACTCTTCCACTTCCAGGGGTGGGATCAAGAATTTCCAAATTGGTTCTGGCGTCTCACTGCTGTTCTCTGTGTCTTGTTGACACCAGTCACCTTGTCTTGCTGCCATGGCCCCATCATGGCTCTGCCTCAGCTCTGTGTGCACCCGACCCCTCCCTTCCAAAGACAGAGGTCTCCCCATGTTTCTGATTATGGCCAGGACAGACAGATGTTGGGGAGAAAAACAGGTGGTGGGGACAGATAGAAAAAATTCAGGTTGCCAAAAATAGACTCATAAAAGAGACTGATAGATGGAATAATTAAAAAACAAAGCAAAATAAAATGAACACAACGTTGTAAATTAACTATACTTAAACAAATAAAAATAATCTACTTTTTAAGTTCAGATATGTCCCATGTAATATTTAGGACAAACTGGTGTAATATTAGGGGCATCTTACACTAACAATTATTTATCTGAAATTCACATTTGCACTGTCTGTATTTTATCTGGAAACTCTATTTAGTACATTCATCTATTGAAAAAAACAACCCTGCTACTGAGGGCACAGTTGATTATGTTGTGTTGTGTGACCCTTATAAGGATCTTTAAAAACAAAAACAAAACCCAAAACCCTCCACTCAGGGCTTACAGCCAGGAGGAGCCTGCATCCCCAAATGGGTGCTGTGTTTCATCTTGTAATGATGAGGAGAGAGACATTTTCCTTTGTGTTTCCCCTTTTGCTTTGGCTGCTAGGAATCTCAGGGCAAATTTGATATGAATTCCTATAGCTTTTTTTTTTTTGGTGGGGGGTTGGGTGATCTGAATTGACTTGATAGATGATTTTCCCTTTTCCCCTTTTATTAACTTTTTTTTGTGTGTGTGCTAATGGGGGTTTTGGGGTTGATAGAGAACAGGAGTGGGACAGAGAATTCTGTTTTTAAAATTTGAGGTCATGGGGGAAAATTAACACTAAAATGGCAAATGGTGGGGGAGGGGAGAGAGAGAGAGAACACACAGCTGAGTCCCCCATGCCGTGAGCAGGCGCTTAGCTACTCCAGGTGACAACTTTTGACATGACTGTGGGGCCTGAGTCACCTGGATTAAACCCTGGCAGGTTCATAGTGTTTGGAGCTTCTTTGGGAAAAGATCTCAGTTGGAGAGAAGCAACATCTGCATGGCTGCAGCTTTTGTTTGTCTTGGAACCCCGCTCCCTGGCAGGCGGTCCCCCACCGCCCTGTTGGAAGGGAAGGTGGTACTAAGGTTTCCATCCTGTTGGCCTCCTCTCAGTCCTGTTTATAACCCAGCGGCAGGCTAGAAAACAGTGCTGCACTTTGAAGTTCATTTTCTCTCTCTCTCTCTCTCACTTCCCTCATATTTAACAATGCAAGTATATTTGCTCCCGGGGACAAAATCCAAAATATTCAGCCTTCTCCCCTTGCCCCCCCCCCCAGAATCATTCTTCAGGGCAAATACATTCTCAATCATCTGTTTCTTAGCTTATGAAAAGCAGTTCCTTTGTCTCATGTCTCAGTGATGAAATTAAATGAAAACGTACTTACCCATTTTAGCGGCATTTTAGAAACTTCCTCTTTTGAGGTTGAAAGTAAACTCAGTGAAAAGCTGCTTGTTAAATAAAGGCTCCTGTGTCCTGGTGCTGAGTCCAGCTCTCTGGGTTCCAGTCCTGCCTTCATCACTGAGTGACTGTGACCTCGGGCAAGTCATTCTTTCTCAGTGTCCTTACCTGTGAAATACAGACAAGGATAGCAGCTTCCTCAAAAGGTCATTAGGAGGATTAAGGAGATAAAACGGTACAAAGAACTGCCCAGGGTGGGAGGGTATAGCTCAGTGGTAGAATGTGTGCTTAGCATGTACGAGGTCCAGGATTCAAACCCCAGCACCTCCATTAAATAAATAAACAGCCTAATTACCTTCCCCCTACCCCCCCAAAAAGTAACGAAACAAAACAAAACAAAACTGCCCAGAGTGCCTGGCAAAAGTAAGGATGCACGTGCTTGCTGCTGTCAACATTTTCGTTTACACCCACTTATCCCAGCTGCATCCTTGTAGATGAAGAAGACGAGATTCAGCCTCTCCCCGGTCCACCCATTTACCCACCCCCAGTTGAAACCCACCATGGGTCAAATTCCCAAATGGTCTTGTTTTAACCAGGCAAAGAAAGTAGGCAGCCAGAATTATTTGTGTCTAATTTTCTTTTGTTTTTGATGGAGGTACTGGGGATTGAGCCCAGGACCTCGTGCCTGCTAAGCATGTGCTCCACCACTGAGCTATTTCCTCCCCCTATATTTAAATTTTATGATCAACCTTTTCTTTATATGCATCTCTAGAAGGGACTGAGGCCCTTGTAAGACCTGGCCCCGTGGGGGACGTGGGGCGACCCTCAGCCTTGGGGTTCATCCGTTTCCATTAACTCTTGGGAGAAATGTTGCTGTGTTTTGTTCCTATTGACAAGGCAATCAGTGGAGAAAGGACGGAAAGATGTAATGAAATAAATGCGCTGTCATATATCATAACTGGCCCACGTGTAAGGGTCACAGAAATTCATGCAAAGGTTGAAGGCGAAGAATTTCAGTATCAGTCCATCAGCAGATGACTTGATAGAGAACTGTGGTATATACACATACATGCAATGGAATACTACTCAGCCATAAAAAGAACAAAATAATGCCATTTGTGGCAACATGAATGAACCTGGAGATTATCGTTCTGAGTGAAGTAAGTCAGACAGAGAAAGGAAAATACCATATGATCTCACTTATATATGGAATCTATAAAAAAGATGAATGAACTTATTTACCAAACAGAAACAGACTCAGACCTAGAAAACAAACTTACAGTTACCAGAGGGTAGAGTGAGTGGGAAGGGATAAATTGGGAGTTCGAAATTTGCACCTCTTGGGGAGTGATGGAGATGTTAGCTGGCTTGATTGTGGTGGTGGCTTCATGGGTATGTGCATCTATCAAAGTTCATCAGATTGTACATCTGAAATACGTGCAGTTTACAGAAATTATACCACAATAAAATTGTTCAAAAATTTAAAAAAAAAGAATTTCAGTATCAAATTTATTTTCAAATTCGGTGTTGATCCGTGGTTCGGTGTTCCCTTTTCTCGCTGATGTTTGCTCTTTGAGGGCCTTACGTTCCAGTGGCAGGGATTAAGAGCAGTGTTTTATTTTGTGGGCACAGAGATGCCAGAAGGCTTGGCCTGCATTCTGTGATGGAGAGCCGATGGGAAAAGACCTCAGCAGCGAGTGTTGCCAGTTGAGAGCCTTGCAGGATTCCTTCCTGGGCCCTGGATTACGCCCATGACACACAGCTGCGGCACAGGCAGCTCCCTGTCCCCCGGCCTTGTTTGTGCAGGATGGACCTTGGCCTTTCATGGGCTTAAATAAGACCCTTCAGGGTGTGAGCACCCCGCGGCGGCCTGGATGGGCATGTTCAGAGCCTGCGCGGTGCCCCTGGGTCTCTGGCCCAGCCGAATCCTGGAACAGAGAGGACAAGGGAAAGTCCTCAGGAGAGAGGTGGCTGTGGCCACTGCTGGGTGCTCTGGGCTGCCCAGAACATGCAGGTGGCCGGCTCCTCACAGCTCTGGTTGTGGGCATGAAGGCCAGTTGGGTTATCTGATAGTCACCCATTTTACTGATGTAAGGATTTATTTCCTTGTAACAAAGATAAATAGAATGCAATGACTTTCCTTCAAGGCTCTGTGTGTGTGACACTGATTGATTTTTTTTGCAGCTCTTGAGAAAGTCTATTTTACAAAGAGGAAAACCTGTGGTTGAAGGCTCTTTGGAGAAGAAGCCCCCGTTTGAAAAACCTAGTATTGAACAGGTAAAAAGATAAAAGAGCAGCCCCCCCCCCCTTTTTTCAATTACTTTAAGGCTGAACAAACCTCATCTTTCTTCCATCCTTCTCCGTAGCTTAGAGATGTTCATCACATTGGTAGAAATTGTCCTGAACTCTTTGGATCAGAAGTAAATGCTTAATGTAATAAATGATCTAGCTTTTGTCTTGTCGGGTTGAAGAAAAAAATTAAGAAGAACATGGAGTTCGTGAGAACACACAAAATGGGCTTTTTCTTGGTGTTGATGTTTTAAAATCAAGTCTTTGTCCCTTTCTTTGGCACCGTCTAAAAAAGTCTTTTGAGGTGAGGGAATTCAGTCGCAATGTGAAAAACAACACTGTAGGTCAAGCAAAAAAAGCACAAAAGAGAAATGGGATTTTGTATCCAGAAATTGACTCCCTGCCACAATATGATTCCTGGATGGAAGCCGAGATTTACGTGGGGAATCTGTTGACATGTGCAGACCTTTTCCGTTCGGTGTTGTCAGTGTCTGATCAGTGTCACTTTCTGTCCAGTCACGATTCAGCTAAGTAAATCTCACATATTCCTGACGGCATTTCTTGATGAGACTGATTACACAAGACATGATATCAGAGTCCTTGCAAATACAAATAAATATATTTTACCGGTCAGTTTTTAGTAGAAGAAATTTTGTCTTCAAGCCCTACTAAATAAGAATTTATTTTTCCTTTATTTGAAATTAAATAAAGATTAAATCAATCTACAGATTCTTATAGAAGCCCATGTTTTATTTTCTTTTCCTTTTCCTTTTTTTTAAGGGAGGTACCGGGGATTGAACCCAGGAGCTCATGCACGCTAAGCATGTGCTCTACCACTGAGCTACACCCACCCCCAAAGCTCGTAATTTTGAATAAGATTTTTTTTTATATAAACTTGATGAAACGGGAAGAGTGATAGGTAGTAAAGAGTTTAAATTCTATTGGTTTAGTTCGTTGAAAGATCCGCTACCAGCCTTTTGATTTGTTACTGTAAAAACATTATATTCATCCAAGGATCTTTATTATATGTGAGCTACTGTGTTGATAGCACAGCAGCAGTTATGCTGCAGAATAGCCATATTTTATTGTTTCAGGGGCATTGACCTTTTCAGCCTGCGATTTTGATTTTCTCTTTAGCGTGGCCCGTTTGCACCAGCCATAGAATCGCAACTCACAGCCTCTCTGTCTTGTTGCTTTGCATCCACTGGGATCTGAGGCACGATTCCCTCTGGGCATTCCTGTTTTCTCATGGGGAAAAGGAAGAGATTGGTGTGAACAGAGAAATGTCTATTCTTTTGCTAACGACCACCAATAGTGCTGACTGTGTGGCTGTTCAGAACTGGGATGATGGCATAGCTGTGTGAATAAATTGCCTTTGCTCCTTTTCAGGGTGTGAATAACTTTGTACAGTACAAATTCAGTCACCTGCCATCCAAAGAGAGGCAAACGATTGTGGAGCTAGCAAAAATGTTCCTAAACCGTATCAATTATTGGCATCTGGAGGCACCGTCTCAGCGAAGACTGCGATCTCCCAATGATGACATTTCCGGATACAAAGAGAACTACACCAGGTAAGCCGGTGACCAGTGCCTTTTCTTTGGCGCATAAAGCATGTTTTGGACGTAACATTTGCTACTTGCATCTGCAAGTAAAGGGTTGCCCAGTTATCATGAGACTCCATCAATTCAGAGAGAATGTCTCTAATTTAACTCCCCAGACTCTTCATTAATAACATGATGTTTTGTGGGGTAAGGGATCCAGATCATCTAGACCTGTGCTCTCAATACGATAGTTGCAAACAATATGTGTCCACTGAGCATCTGAAGGGTGGCTGGTAGGAACTAAGATTTCTGAAATTGTACCAGAAAAAGAATGTAAAGTGTTTCATTAATAGTTTTTTATACTGGTTGCATGTTGAAATGGTAATATTTTGAATATATTGAATTAAGTAAAATATATTAAGTTAATTTCAGCCATTTCTTTTGACTTTTTTGATGTGACGATTGGAAGATTTAAAATGACATATGTGGCTTGCATTGTGTTTCTTTTGAGCACTGCTGACCTAGATAACTATTCTACACAGTTACACAAAATCTATGGGGTGCAGCAAAAGCAGTTCTAAGAGGGAAGTTCGTGGTGATACAGGTGATACACAATGAAACTTTCTTCAAAAAACAAACAAGCAAAATCTCAAACAACCTAACCCACCACCTAAAAGAATTAGAAGAACAACAACAAACAAAAACCTAAAGTCAGCAGAAGGAAAGGATAAAGGTCAGAGAGGAAATAAATAAACAGAGATTAAAAAAGCAATAGAGAGTGGGGAGGGTAGAGCTTAGTGGTGGAGCCCGCGCCTAGCGTGCTGGAAGTCCTGGGTTCAATTCCCAGTCCTCCATTAAAAAGAAATAAATAAGTAAACCCAATTACCTCCCCCCATGAAAAAAAAAATGGAGAAAATCAATAAAACCAAGAGCTGTTTTTTTGGAAGGGCAAACAAAATCAACAAACTGCTGGCCAGGCTCAGCAAGAAGAAAAGAGAGAGGAGCAAATAAACAAAATCGGAAACGAAAGAGGAGAAATTACAGCTGATTCCACAGATACACGAAAAAAAAAAAGGGAATACTGTGAATAATCACATGCCAACGAACTGGACCACCTAGAAGAAATGGACAAGTTTCTAGAAACATACAGTCCACCAAAATGGAGTCAAGAAGAAATGGATCATTTGGACAGACCAATCACTAGAAGTGAAATGGAATCTGTAATAAAAAAAAATTCCCTGCAAGCAGAAGTCCAGGGCCAGATGGCTTCACTGCAGACTTCTACCAAACACACGAAGGTGAGCTTAGTCTGACCCTTCTCGAACACTCCCAAAGTCATTCTATGAAGCCACCATCACCCTCATATCAAAACAAGACAAAGACACTCCCCCCAAAATAGGTAACTATTCTATGACTCTGTAATTATGATATAGAGACCTCACTCATTAAAAAAACAAAGCAATCACCATGAATAGAATAGTGTTATATTTTTTTTTTTTATAGAAGGAAAGACCACCATAGTCCCAATACCAGGATGAAACTAATCTCATTATACATATTCTCTTATGGTCTTTGTCCCTTTAAATAAATATTGTATGTTAGTTAGAATAAAAGAAAACATAAAACTTGCATCCTTTTGTCCCCTATTGAAATGGTATTATAGACCGTTGAGTTGATGGACTGTAATTTACTTAATTCTTCCCCTATTTGTGGGCATCAAACTCTGAAAATATTCTTGAATTGAGTGTATATTTTTTTTTCCTAAAGTTGGAATTTATATTTATTACTTGTGAACTGCAGAATAATAGAATTGACTTTGAAAGTGAAAAAGCATGGTCACACAAAATAGAATGACCTACACTGGGTTTTACTTTAGTAAGAGTGACTTGGATTATCCATTCTATTCACTTTTTAAATATTTTCCATATTATACATATATAGAAGTACAGTTAGTTACAGTGTGTCAGTTTCTGGTGTGCAGCACAGTGTCCCAGTCATGCAGATACATACATATGTCCGTTTTCATATTCTTTTTCATTGAAGGTTATTGCAAGGTAGTGAATATAGTTCTCTGTGCTATACAGAAAAAAACTTTTTTAAAATCTATTTTTATATATAGTAGCATTTATGTTTTATAGGCACATCAAGCTTGCTTCAGGGGATATACTTTTTTTCTGATTTAAAATAGGCAGTGTTTTTTGACAGCCTGTAAAAACCACTTGCAGCCAGGTTATTTTCTGTAACAGCTGGTGATAGTAGAAATGGGTGTAGTTGAAGGTAAGTTTTCTCCTCTGATCACTGACCTGATTTGATGAGTAATATCCCTTTTTTTTCTCTCCTTCCCCTTTTACAATATATACAATTTGAAGTATAAAGTATTTTCTCCTAATGATTGACTTTTATAGAAATTACAGATTTCTTCAAAATTGATTTTTTCCATTAATATCTTCATTTTCCCCCGTTTCAGAGTTTTACATTAGCAGTTGTTCCTAGATTATTGTAACTCTTGTTTATAATGAGTTGAGGTACTAGAACCCTCAAAAATTTCTCTTTTAACTCCATCACGAATGATGGATGAAACTGAGTATTTGTCAAAGCCAACCCCCTGAATGTATTCACCACTCTTAATAGAGGAAAAGTTGTTTCATCTGGAAGGAGAATTAAATGTGAAACAGCCCGGGAGTTAATGCTGTGTTTTAGAAAACAGAACAAAAATATTTTGTAGCCCTTGGGGATTACCAAGAAATGGGCGGCACTTACAAATTCTTCAGGAATTGTGAAAACAGAAGTCGGGTTTTGGAATGAGCGAGGGGTTTCAATCCTGGCTCCATCCCCCCTCAGTTCTGTGCACGTTGGGCCAGTCACTTGGCCTCCTTGACCCTCAGTTTCTTCCTCCGCCCAGCCAGGGGTGTTGTGGTGTATGGCACACAGCACGGCTGCTGGGAAGATGCTAGTCATGTTTTTCCTCCCACACACGTTCTCCAAAACCCAGTCACTGCCAGCGTGCGACTTTTAAGCTGGAGCGTGGACAAAGGCTGAGAGTGTAATGATTTGAGCATCACGTTAGAAAGGAAGATAACGGCACAGAGAGATGGCGGCAGAGTCTTTCCTAGCCCAGCCTTCTGAGCCAGCAGCTGAAGGCAGAGGAGTGGAGACCGATGTGAATGAGTCTGTCCTGCCGAGTTCTGCAACCTGCTGATTTCTAGGCGAGATGGAGACCAAGAGCCTCTGAATAATAAATAAGGAAATGAAGGTAGACGACAGCCTCTCCCCCCAACCCCCCGCTCCCCTGTCGCCCGGTGGTGATGAAGAAAGCGAAGGAGAGGAACACCCTGTGACCACGATGGGAAGCAAGACGTGTTTCAAAGCAAAACCTCACTGTCACGACCACTTGGGAATTCAGAAAACTCATGCCACGTGAGCCTGGTGTCTCACTGATTGCATCTTCTCAAAGATGGGTGCCGTTACAGCTGCAGGCACCACGGGGCCTTATCTTGATGGTAAAGGAACCTCAGACCTGAGCTGCCTGTTCAGCGTGTGATGTGCAGCAGTCGTGGCAGTTAGAACAAAGGGGCCGAGCACGTCTGGAACATGCATCAGCACGAAGATGGGGAGAGGTAGGGTTGTCCGTGGAGAAGACTGGACTGAACAATGATTATGAGGGGAGAGTGTAGCTCAGTGGTAGAGCTCTTGCCTAGCATGCACGAGGTCCTGGTTCAATCCCCAGTACCTCCTCTAAGAAATAGATTAGTAAGTAAAACCTAATTACCTCCCTCCACCAAAAAACAAAACAACAAAACAAACAAGACAGCAACAAAAAAATGATTATGTTCCTTACAAAGCCAGCCTGCTCAGATTTATCCAATAAATTAAATGCAGACTGAACAATGGGACTGCTTAAATTACTTATACTCTCTGTTCTGAATTAAGGGAAAATATAAATATTTTATATGTTATAAGTATCTGGTACATCAAGGTTAACATATACTTAACCTTAAAAATGTCTTGTAAGTGTTTATGGTGGGGCATGATATAGCTCAGTTGGTAAAGTGTGTGCTTAGCATACACGAGGTCCTGGGTTCAATCCCCAGTACCTCCATTAAATAAAGAAATATACCTAATTACCTACCCCACCTCAAAAATTAATATCAAAAACATTTAAAAAATATTATAAGTATATATGAAATAGATCTTTATATATCCTCCAGAAATCACTGTGGTTTTAGGAAAAAAAAAAGCTGAACAAATATTTTGGAATTCCCTGAATTTCACGATGGTGTGCTTATATAATGCCAGGAGGAAATAACCTGAACATTAAGTATCAGAGGAATAGGACTTCTGAAAATAGACCTGACCCACAGAGTACGCTAAGGGAAAGTGGCAAATAATTAGCTTTAGATTCTGAGTTGTGCAGAACTTCTCAAAATGAAAGATCCTACAGCAGGGTTTTAAGGTTAATCTCGAATCTAGGTGAACTAACACTGATGAAAGTTTTCTTCCCCAAAGATGAAACACCCGTCACCCCCCACTCAGAAGAACTATGAAGTAATACAGAATAAAAAATAAGTCCATAAGCCTGAGTGTAAGTTAACATTATCCGCTCTTGCCTGAGGGGGTGGCGGTTCACTGGGGCATCCTCCCCACCTTAGAGCAGATCAGGAAGGCACACAGGGAGGCGAGGGTTTTACTGGGGGAAGGCGGTCCTGTCCTGGCAGAGGATGGGTTTGGATCTGCTGCTAAGGCACAGTGGCTGGGCAGTGACGCTCCGACCCCTCCCTGGTCTGTGCAGCCCTGCGGGCCCCACTCTGGGCCATGTCACTGGGTCCTGGGAATTGCAGGCCTTGCATTCGCTGGGAGACCAAAGAGAAGGCAGGTCGATTGTGAATGGATGTTCATTTTCTAGCATCTCTTGGCCAAATGAGCTTTCTTTTCTTTTTCCTTCCCTTCCTTTCCCTTTTTTAAAAAAAAATTTTAATTGAAGTGTAGTCAGTTTCCAGCATTGTGTCAATTTCTGGTGCACAGCATCATGTTTCAGTCATACATACATATATATTCCTTTTCAGATTCTTTTCCATTACAGGCTACTACAAGATACTGAATATAGTTCCCTGTGTTCCACAGAAGAAACTTACTGTTTATCTACTGTGTATATGGTAGTTAGTATCTGCTAATCTCAAACTCCCAGGTTATCCCTCTCCATTCTGAGTCGTGTGCCCTAGGTAGCCCGGGGGCCCCGGAGCTGTGGTCAGGGCTCAGGAACGCTCTGCTTTCCCTTGGGGCCCCGGCACTCCTCCAGCCCCGTGCGATGAGTGCATTTTTCGACTTTGGGTCTAAGTGAAAATACACCCAAGCAACAGATGGTGGAAGCTTATTACTTCCTGCTTTTTGACTGAGTTTTGCACAGTCTGAAGATCTTTATCTTCCCACCAGAGCTCGGGGGTATGTGAGTACTGCCTTCATGAAGCCTGAAATTTCACTCAGAGGATTAGACGGTGGGGTTCTGATTCTTCCCCAGAAGGGGCTTCCTTGGTTCCCCTTGTAATTTCTCCTCCTCTCTAAAGGATGCTGCAGAATGGAATGATTCTAATAGAATTGGACCCAAGCGGTGCGCCAGCCTGATCCCCAGGTGTCACCAGCTGGTAGAGATGCTTCTGCTGGTCCCACAGACCTCGTTCCTCCCGCCGACCTCGTTCCTCCCGCCGAGGTTACTGGGATAGAGTAACCGTACTTGGGTGTTTGGTGTCTGGGACGGCCTGGGGTTCATGGGATGCTGATGGCACGGGTCTCCTCTGGTTGCAGGTGGCTGTGTTACTGCAACGTGCCGCAGTTCTGTGACAGTCTGCCCCGGTACGAGACCGCCCAGGTGTTCGGGAGAACCCTGCTCCGCTCTGTCTTCACCGTCATGAGGCGGCAGCTCCTGGAACAGGCGAGACAGGAAAAAGACAAACTGCCGCTGGAGAAACGGACCCTAATCCTCACCCATTTCCCGAAGTAAGGGAGCATTCCTGTGGGTCTTTGACGCCAGGGCTTGAGACTGCGGGATGAGTGGCAAAGCCCACATCGATGTGAGGTCAGGAGGGGTAGGAAGAGTGCCCGCCTCCTTCTCAGCGTCCCCCCGGGGTCTCCTTGGGTGCTTTCCAGCCCGGCTGAGAACAGCTTGACTCTGTGTCACTCGCCCCCCTCGCCCCCCCCCCGACCCACCTGCACCAGTGTCTCCGAGCCTCACAGGTGGGGCAGAGCTTGGTTGTGTGCATTCAGCTGCCAGGATGCGAGGGGGCACAGGGAGACTGCACGGAAGCAGTTTCCATCTCATCAGAAGCGGTGCAGGCAACTCGGGGTCTGGTCCTCCCATCCCAGGTCTCCAGCCCGTCCTAAGCCAGGCTGATCTCTCCTGTCTCAGCCCAAGTGAACTAGGTCCCAGGAAGGGGGGCCTTCTTCAGAATGATCTCTGCACCTCCGCACCCAGATTCTTGTAGACCATGCACGCTCTTGCGTGCCGGAACCCCAACATATGAGTAATCATTTAAATATTTTTCCAA
This sequence comes from Vicugna pacos, assembly GCF_048564905.1. Classification (NCBI taxonomy): domain Eukaryota; kingdom Metazoa; phylum Chordata; class Mammalia; order Artiodactyla; family Camelidae; genus Vicugna; species Vicugna pacos. The sequence goes on from NC_132987.1 coordinate 7,544,805, forward strand.
TGTGGGAAATGTGTCACAGGCGTAGGAAGTCACAGGGCTGTGCCGTTGGCCTTGGAAGTGCATTTTCACTGCAGAGAACCACAAATTTAAGCTCAGAGTCTGGCTGCTGGTAAGAGGCTGAGGGTGCAGATGACAACGTGTCATGGAGCAGTGATGACAAGACATGAAGGAGACAGTCCATTCTGCCCGGAGTAGCACTGGGTGGAGGAGGCGGAAACCATCATTTGAAAAGGCTTCCTGGGTCTGAGAGAGGATCGAGTGAGGGCTTGGAGACCAGAGGATAGAGTGGAAGAGAGGAGCTGTTAAAGTCTTTGAGCAAAAGATTGAGGAAATTCTGTTTTATTTGAGAAACTAGATTTTTTTATTACTGTAACTATTACTGGATTTACCCAGTGTGTGTCTCAGGAAAGGTGATGGTTTTAATTTGTAGAAATAAGTGAGGACCAAAACAACAACAAAAGTGGTTTTGCGATAGAGGTTAACCGCAGTTTTTTTTTCTTTTGTTTTTGCAGTTTAACACGAACCCTCAATCTTAGTTACAGAATGTGTCTAACGAGCTTTAGCTAAACGTCCCAGTATTTGCACATAAATCCCAGCCTCTGATTTGTGGTATTTCCTTAAGGCCACCAGCGCACAGGATTGAGGCCTGACAGGAACATTTTGATATCCTCCAGGGAGGAAGGTTCAGAAGCACTTAAACTGCAGTTTGCATTTTTTTCCCTTCTGTTGATAGAGGGAGATACAGGGGATGGAGCCCAGGACCTCGGGTGTGCTGAGCATGCGCTCTGCCACTGAGCTCTGCCCTCCCCTGCTAAGCTGCAGTTGGGATGCTGCCCTAAACGGGTTGTGAGCCCTGGGTGTGCTCATGTGTTTCAGTGGCTGCCTTGTAACTGGTCTCAGCAACTTTCCTTAGAGATGAAAGCAGTTTTCTTATTTCTCTCTTACATTTGCCACATAAGTAGCATTTTGTGTTTGGATTATAGTTGTCATTTGGTCTCTAAGCCAAGGGACAAAGAGGAACCCTCTTCCCTCACACCTTTTTTTATGGTGCTTCAAAAGAAATTTTAATTACCTTGCACGGTAACAATTTTTTTTTCCTGTAGCAAATTCATTTTTCTAATTACAGTGCGTTGTTCCTTCAGCCCAGGGTCTGGCATGCTTTGGCTGCTCAGCCAAAAAATCAGTATCGCTTTCTTCCCTTCTCTGTTACTAATGGTAGGGTACAGCTACCACCCACTCCTCTGTTAAAATCTCTTTTTGTTGAATATGACAACATATGAGGCTCCGAGGGGCTGATAACCTGCAGGTTTGGCAGCAGAATCGCATCTATTGAAGCTGGAGCTGCCACCTGGGTCTTGGACTGACTCTCAGTGACAGCTCTGGCCCCTCGCAGCACCCGGGGAGGTCGCTGGGCGTCCCAGCTGCACCTTCAGGGCTGCATCCTTACGATCCTGCTCCTCACGTGGCGCCTTGGCTTCCGCTTGGCTTTCCCCCCATCCACCTACTGACACAGTTGTTGTTAAAAAAGAAACAACTTCAGTATTTGATTCTCAAAGTGATAAACAGACATGTTGATGAAAATTTGGAACCAACATGCAAAAGAGCCACAATAGCCCTGCCACCGTGAGAGACTGTCAGTGCCTTTAGATCTGTTTTTTCCCCAGGTGTTGCATTCTTTTATTCTACATACAGTTTTGTATCCTGTGTGTATACAAGCACCTCCTATGGCATTACACGAGATTGTTCTTTATTCTATTGAAATAACTATATATAACTATATATAAAACACTATATATATATAACCATATATATATATATAGATGCGTATACATATGTAATACACACATGATTATTTTCCTAATTTTTTTTAAATGGAGGTACTGGGGATTGAACCCAGGGCCTCATGCATGCTAAGCACACACTCTACCACTGAGCTATTCTCGTCCCCCACCGCCTCCATTTTCCTAAATTATTAATGGCATTCTTCTTTGGTGAGTCTCTGTAGGGCTTTGTGAAGTGTTCTGACTGTATAATTACTGATAAAGGAGGAGCCTGGGGAAGGAAAGAGAGTGGACTTCCACGATGAAGGGCAGGCGGGGAAGCACTGAGGGCTGTGGCGGGTACAGGCAGGCTCTTCTTAGGCAAAGGCGGAGGTCTTCCCTCTCATCTGCAAGATCAGAGCGTGATCTTAGGAAGGACTTCCCCTCCTATTGCTGCCAGCCTTGCTGTGTCCGCTAAGGCACATACTAAGTGTTTTAAGGCGTAAGCTGACGGTGGCTTGCTTAGCAAGAAGTGACACATGCTATGCTGTGTCTGTGAACCGTGGAGTACAGGTGGATAGGTGTTCATTCTCCTGGTCCCTTGTTCTTAAATCCTCTGAGCATGAGCGGCAAGTTGGAAGACCCTCGTGACCTTTCCCAACCGGTTCTCACTTCCCAAACCCCAACTCCTCCCCTCTCTGAGACCTAAAGTCTTGTGGATTTGACTAGTGAGCAGAGCAGTGGTACTCTCTCAGTAATAGTCACTGTGGTGGTGATGTTGTAGGTCCTTGATCAGTTATCCAGACCTCACAATTCAAGTTTGAAGGTGACTTGACACCTTTATGAAGGTAACACAACACATGTTCTATATATATATATCATAGCTTTAGGGGTGGGGCAGTTTCCCCAAAGCAAATCCATCTGTAATTATAAAGACTGTGGTCTTATGTGCGTTCGGGTGAGAATTTGTTGCCCAAATGGGTTAGGGAAAAAATATTTTTAACGGCTTTTGGATTTCAGAATTTCGGAGAAGGGATAGTGGACTTAGAAGAGCGGACCTTTATGATGTCACTGCAACGTCAGCTTCATGAGGCCGGGCCCGGCTGTCTTCACTCTGTCCTCCAGCGCCTCCCACAGCGCCTGGCACGTGGGGAGGCGGTCAGGCAGTGTTTGTTGAGTGAAGGAATGAGCACCTACCTGGGGTCGGCACCCCTTGAAGCCTGACATTAGTGTATTCCTTACTGCTTCTTTGTGCAGGAGTTACTGTCGATAGTCCTGTTATGAAAGGAGAACTGAAGAAGCAGAAAGTTAAGAATTTGTTCCAAGGTCACACAAATAACAAGGAGCTTAGCACCGGGATTTAGAACCCAGGCTCTTGGCTGGTCTCATTATGCTGCTCCCCTCCATGAGAAGTCACGCACCTTACAGAGAGGCTCGCAGGAAGGTCCTCCAGTGCCGGAAGCGTAGACCTGTGTATTTACTTTCATCATGGTTCTTCCATTTGAGAGTCTATACGAATTGTCCTCGGTATTTATCAGAAGTCTGTTGCCCTGGCCATGCTCACAGCCTCTGTTTCAGTAAACCTTGGTTGGGCATCGGTATCTGTATTCCTAACAAGGTACCCAGGTGACTTCTGTGGGTCCCCAAAACTTGAGGTCCCTTTAGTTTAAAACATGACAGGAAATATAATACAGTAATTAATCACACATTCTAATCTTGGCCCCGCAATTTACTGGTTGTAGGACTTCGTACCAGTTCTTGAGCCTCTCTGTGGCCTGAGTTTTTCCATCTGTAAAATGGGTACAATACTACATCCTGTCTCCTGGGGTTGTTATGAAGATCAAGTGAGTTAGTAGACTTCAATTACTTAGAACGGTGTCTGTCACATAGTAGGAGCTGTGTGTGTGTGTGATAAATAAAAATAAGAAAGGTACGAGGGGAGGGTATAACTTAAGTGGTAGAGTGCATGCTTAGTGTGCACGAGGTCCTGGGTTCAATCCTCAGTACCTCCTCCATAAAAATAAGAAAACCTAATTACCTCCCCCCACCAAAAGAAAGAAAAGTAAAAAAGAAAAAAAACATAGGAGCAAAAGAAAAAGTACTGGAAAAAAAAATAAGGAAATAAAAAGGTAACTCACTGGCTTGATGGAGATTTCAATAAAAGTTTTTAGAACAGTGCAGGCACAGGGCCAGCGCTCAATAAATATTAGCACCTTTGTGATGGTAATGACGGTGACAACGACAACTCGGCAGAGGGCTGTAATCCTGTTTGGAGACTCGCTGAGGGGGAGCCAGGGGAATGCATTTCCACCGCTGTGATGCTCTGTATAGTCTGTGTTGTGTCTGTCTTTGCAGAGCCAGAAGAGAGTCCCTTTGCAGAGATGCATTTCTGTATTTGAATATCCCAGGGCTGTCCAACTAAATCATCCTTTGAGTCGTCATTCCCTAGCGTGTTTCTGAATCGAAGAGGAGATACGGATGTGGCGGTGACTGCCGTGGATGGCGGGGTCTTTGTCCCTCTGGTAGGACGGTAGTTTTGATCTCACTGTTGCTTTCACTCTTGTGTCTAGGTTTCTGTCCATGTTAGAAGAAGAAGTTTATAATCAAAACTCTCCCATCTGGGATCAGGATTTTCTGTCCGCTTCTTCCCGAACCAGCCAGCTAGGAATCCAAACAGGTAAAAAAAAAAAAATTTTTTTTTTTGTGTGTTAATCAGAAAACAACCAGGGAGGTGTTTGTTGCAGTTCAGTCTGCATTCATTTGTATTTTTCATCAAGACCTTGAAGGCTGGAGCCAGCAAGAAAGCAAACCCTTGGGCAGACGTTGCATCTCTATCTCTGTTAGTGAGGAGAGCCGCTGTGGCCAAAGTTAAAGCAACAGCCATCACTGCTCCTGCTGTGGGGTTCCCCTGCCCCGCACATCTCAGTTGTACGGGAGGTTTCAGTTCTGCAGGCAAATGCTGGCTCTTCCTAAAGACACTGACAATCTCAGCCAATGGCCGGATACGCCCAGGAATCAAATCTCATCCCAGTGCCTGAATCTGTGAGGTCTGTTTTGTGCATCAAGTTGCTCTCGTGGATAAAGGTAGGCTGGTGAGTGGAAGAGAGTGGTCTTGAGTCTCGGGACGTAAAGTCCTTCCCGGTGGGGCAGGGCACCCGCTGGCCTTGCCTTGGGTCAGCCAGTGGCCTCAGCTGCCATCTTGTGAGGAAGGAAGGCGTGTGACTTCTGGCGTCACACTGATCCTGGGGGAAGAATGTGCAGTCCCGCCTCAGATGCTAGGAAGATCTGGAGACGCTTGGCGAGAGATGGTGCCAAAGCAGTCATTTATATGTGGCCGTGGGGAAGGACAGATGCGGAATTTCAGTGTCGCGTTTTCGGTAGATCTAGTTCAGTGTGTAATACGGGGGCTCGTGAGTGTGACCTCCAGCAAAGGTAATTTTATTCTTGCCATTTCCCCACCCCCCCAATTTTTTTTTAACATTCAGTGAAAGTCACTCTTTTTAGTATATGGTTCTGTGAATTTTGGCAAACACACATAGTTGTGTAAGTATTACTGCCATCAAAATACAGAACACTTGCATCACCCCAGAAAACCCCCTATTCTTTTTTTTTAGTATTTATTTGCTTATTTACTATTGTATCATTTTATTTTATTTTATCTTGCTGAGGAGAGGTAATTAGGTTTATTTATTTTTAGAGGAGGTACTGGAGATTGAACCCAGGACCTCAAGCTTGCCAAGCATGTGCTCTTCCACTGGAGCTACACCCTCCCCACCCCGTCTTCTCTGTAGTCCGTTCAGCGCTCTCACCCCACTGACTTGCTTTTTGCTCGTGTAGTGTTGCGTTTCCTAGAATGCCGTGTGTGTGGAACCATACAGCACGTAGCTTTGAGTCTGGCTCCTTCCACTCAGCATCATGCATTGGAGGAGGTGATTATTATTTTTTTTTTCCATCTACAGCCCAGGTTTGGACCTAAGTATAATTAAGTCCTACCGAGCAGAGTTACTTAGGGAAGAGGAGGTGTTTTGGTTTGGATCCAGCCCTCTTTGTCTGGATTCTTGTTGCTAAAAGCTTGTGAAAAACATCTTCTGTGTTGTTTTTTTTTTACTTTAGATCATAGAATATCGTTTCATGTGTCTCTGGTTCAAAACCTGCTGTGCTCTGGCCCTTCTGTGCGTGACGGAGCCCCAGACCCACGCGTCAGCACTTCCTGGACGTGCTCTCGGTGGCGCCAGGGCAGACGTCCTGCCTTCCTCCCCCTGTCTCGTGCTGTTCACTTTCTCTCGGTCTTTCTCTCACCTGACTTTCAAATGGCCTCTCTCCCACAGACTCTTCCCCAGTGCTTCCCATGCCTGCCTTCCAGCAAGGGCTGGATCTCCTGTCTTCCAGATGTTCCTAGAACCTCGATTACATCCTATTCTTGGTTCTTTAACTTGGCTGCACCATGGCATCACTCACGTGATTTAAAATAATACTGATTTCAGAGGTCCTCCTCCAGAGAGTGTGTGTGATGTCATTGGTGCAGGGTGTGCCCTGGACATCGAGACTTTTGAGAGCTCGCCAGGGGACTGTGACGCGCAGCAGCCTGAGAACTCCCGTGTCGCAGGGCGCCTGCCCCGTGCTGTCCCAGCCGCCTCTCCCAGTTCATCTCTCTTTCCCGAGAGCATGACTCCTGCACAGAGTCCACAGTCGTAGCGGACACGTCCAGGAAGTGCTTGCCCGTGAGATTTGCTTCATGTCTTTAAGTCTTAGCACAAACCATGGGAAGTTGGTATGATTATCATGATGTGTATTTCATTATCTACCTCTTTATATGGATGGGAAACGAGGGCTCAGAGAGGAGCAACCAGTTGCCCCAAACCGGAGCTCGTGAGCGATGGAGCTGGTTTCACACTGGGCCTGTGCCTCCCTGCGGCGCTGCGTTAAGGGCCAGCGCTCTGACCACTGCTTTGCACGCGCCAGTGTCCTTTGCAAACGTGCAGGCAAATGCTTGTGGAAGGAATGGGTGAGGAGCACAGGCAGGGGACGCAGAGCTCTCGGGTGGGGTCAACTTAGGCTTGTGCGGAGGGTCCTCCGTAGAGGATTTGCCTCTGTGTGAAAATCCCCTTGGCCCCGGCCTGCTCACAATGTGCCCAGTCCGGCACGCTGTCTGCCACTGCCCAGGATGGAGAAGGCAGGTTGTCTCCGATCCTCTGGGAATTTCAGGTTTATTTCTGTGGCTCAGGTTGTAACCCAGTTAAGCTGGAGGGGACTCTTCAGTGTCACCTGCCACCGTTGGAAGCAGGCTGTCTCCTCCTCTGATGTAACTGCGGTGTGTTCTCAGGGGGGGCGGGTGGTGGTGGGGAAAAGTACAGTCATCTACTTAATTGGCGTGTCTGAGCATCAGTGTGGCTGCCAGACATGACATTCGTAATGATGGCTCTGAAGTTCTGCGAGATACTGAGATGTCTTCTGAGTCACCAGAGCTCCCCTCTGGGGAGAATTGCTCCGGCGTACTTTGAAATTCAGAAAGCCTGTGTGCCGGAGGGAAGACCACACGGCTCGGCGTGTTAGCGTATTCTGAATTTTTGCGGACCATGGCGTCATGTCTCTCTGTTGCTGGGATTACTTACTCCATCACTTTCTTGGCTGCTGGGAGTGTCCCCTGTGGACCGAACTGTGGCTGCATTGACTCCGAGATGAACACGCTTTCTAAAGGGCACCTGTCTGCACGGCCGGACTAGGTCTGTGACCAGTGTCACCGTCATCAGCTGTCCCTCATCAGCTACGGATGAGCAGCCCACTAGCAGACCACGTCCTGTTTCCTACAGTGGCTTTTTTTTTTTTTAAAGCAAAACAAATAGTTTTTGTTTGGAAATACTCTCAAACTTACAGAAAAGTTACAAGTGTAGGACAGAGAAGTCCTGTGTACTGTGTATCTTTCGCCCAGATTCACCAACTGGTAACATTTTGTCACACTTGATTTATCAGTTCTGCCTCTCTCTGTCTCTCTCTCATAAATATGTGTGTATTTTTTTTTCTAAACTATTTGAAAGTTACAAACATCATGCCCCTTTACTGACTTCAGCAGGTTATCTCCTAAGAACAGGGGTGTCCTCTTATTTATCCACAGCATAGTTATCAAAGTAAGGAGTTTTAACCTTGATGCACTAGTATTATCAAATCTACACGCTGTTTTCCATTTTGCCTCTCAGTCATGCGGTTCGTAGCACTTTGGGGCCACATCAGGGGCCACACGGCGTTGGCCTCTCCCGTTGTTGCTGACGTCAAGTTCGATCCCTGGGTTAAGGTGGTGTTTATGATGTTTCTCCAAGGCAGTGTTACCATTTCTCCTTTTGTTTAAAAAATTAAAAAAAAAGTACTTTTATGGGGAGATGCTTTGAGACTATCTTGTCTTTATCAAAATTACATTCACGAGGTTTTTAGCCTGTACAGGTGATTCTTCCCTGAATCAATTATTATATACGGGCTGCTTGCCCCCACCCCAACCCCAAACTTGCATCATTCCTTCCTTCCTTATTTATTGGTTGACATTCATTCTCCTGTAAGGAAGAACTTTACCTTCTCCCCACAGATTCATGTATGCATTTATTTTATTTTACCAGTGTGGACTCAGATCATCTTGATTCTATCCAGTGGGTTACAATCCATCCCTGTCTTTTCATCATCCTCACAGGGTCCCCATAGCTCTTATTTTAAAGATGACTTCTGTGTGCAGCTGGGTGGGGATGAGATGGTCTCACGTGCACTTGGTTCTCCGTTGCCTAAGAAAGACATCATTTAATAGCTTCTTTTCCTTTTCCTGGGGCAGTTATCAATCCACCTCCTGTGGCCGGGACAATTTCCTACAATTCCAATGCATCTTCTCTGGAGCAGCCGAATGGGGGTGGTCCCAGTCCTTCCTGTAAAGGTGCTTCTGGGCTTGAGGCAAACCCAGGTAAGCTCTTGGAGGGCACAACCGAGGGCTGTGATTTGCCTTAGAAGGTCTGTTATCCCAGGAGTGCCAACCATAGACTCAGACCAGCTGCAGATGGTACCTGTCCAGGCTTTTCATGGCTGGAACTCACTCTGAGCTGTATTGGTTAGTTCTTGCTGTGTAACAAACCAGCTCAAAATGCAGAGTCTTAAAACCATAATGGTCTGTTATCACAGCTCACTCATCTCGTGTGCTGCCTGGGAGGTGGCTGATCCCAGCTGGTCTCCTTCAGGCTGGGCTTGTGTGTGTCTGCCCACTGGCTGGGGCCTCTGTTCTGGGCTCGGCGAGGACACTTAGGCTGGAGCATCTCTGTTCCACATAGTTCTCATCCTCCTTCTAGGATTACTGGATTACTTTCCTTTCCTTGGGGCAGTGTATGTCCTCCTGGCGGTGGCACAAGCACCAGAGAGTGAGAAGAAATAGAATTTCTTGAAGTCCACTCTCGGAACTGGTATACCAGCCTCTCCCCTGCTTAGACTCATTTTTTGTCACGTCATTGAATCACATGGTCAGACTCAGAGTCAGGGAGTGGAGAAATACACTCTACTCCTTTTGTAGGAAGAGCTGCAGAATCACTTGGCACGGTGTGGATACCGGCGGGGAGAGAACTCTGCCGTGAATGGAACCTGCCATGTGGGCAAAACCATCTCTTCGTCCTAAAGGCATTTCACAGATGGAGAACGTTATGAAGGCAGCCAGCAAGCCAGTCTTGGGCACGGCCAGAGTTTGACGTTAAAGACGTGGCATGAAAGGGGGAGAGAAGAGGGCTTCAGATGATGTGCTAAGCATTTAACATGCGTGCCACCACTCTCTCGCCCACTTCCAAGGGGAGACGTCACCCGTCAACCTAGAAACTCTTTGCCAGGGAGCTTGGGTGTGGCCTCAGATGCTTTCTTATCGCAACACTTAGCAATCTGCCCAGTTTGGGGCTTATTAGGTTTAAACCTCAGCTACAAAATAAATAGTTCACAACAGTATTCTTGGGGAATCGTGGGATTGGAAGTCTTGTTGGTCAAATGGCTAAAAATATTCTCACTCCCCTCCAGTAACAATGACTAAAAAGTTATAAAAACAAGAACTCGACAGAAGCTATTTACTAAGTAACACGTACTGCCTGGGGGTGCGTCTTACGCAGAGAAGACACTTCGCTCTGCTCCTTTCTAACTAAAGGTCATGCTTGCTGGGCTTCACACCTGAGGGACACATTAGACGTGAACATCTGGGGAATTTTAATTGTAAAAATAAATACGTTATGACAGAAGGGAGAACGAAAGGGAGAAACCAAATGTGATAATAGAAAGGACAGAAAGCCACTGTGTCATCTAAGGAGGGAAGTGGGAGAAGGTTCTCCGTGCCTTTGCCTGGCCTTTCCCAGCTTGTGTCATGTTGACAGTGTCCCTACTTCATCAGCCAGTGGCCCTGCTCACTTTGTGAGGCATCGTTTTAAGGCAGGAAAGCATTGTGAGAGATAATGAGGGTCATTTTGTAATGCACAAATTAAATTTCACTAGCAAAATAAAACAGTTCATGAGTATATGTCAAATAGATATAGACACATGTACATTGTATGCACCCCCCACACACACATACATACAAACACATATGAAAGAGAATTAAGAGAAGTACAAGGAGAAATAATGAACTCAACCACCAGTCAAAGTCTTGAAGAAACATCTCTGGTTAATTCATCGATCAAGCAGACAAAACCGTGTGTAAGGACACAGAAGCTCTGCAAACACGATCAACAGTTTTCATCTAATACATGTAGAGATCACTAAAAATCTGAAAACATAATGTTCGTTCCAAGAAGATGCTTAGTTTACAAATAATTAATGAACAAATAATGGGTCAAATCTTAGGCCATAAAGCAACTTTCAAAAACTGTTGACCTTTGGTATCACATGGACCACATCCTCTGGCCACAAAGGGACTATTAACCTCCAAGTTGGACACTAACAACCAGTAGGAACTAGACTCACCCCTTAATGTGCAAATGCAGGAACGCACCCCTCAGTAATGTGTATACTGAGTTAAAAAGTTCTCAGGGTAAATAGAAACTGTTTAGGGCAGATCTGTGGTTGGCGGGTCCTGGGACCACTTCCCTTCTCCCCACTTCCACTCCCGCCCTCCCCCGTCCAGGAGAGTTGACTTCATGTTGACACCCAGCATTGCTACTAGAAAATTAGTTGGATTCACTGGCCTGTATTATTTGCTTTGTGTTTAAGGTAACTCATCATTTGCTCTTTTATTTTGACTGTCAAGGAGAAAAGAGGAAAATGAATGACTCTCACGCTGTGGAGGAGGCCAAGAAACCCCGGGTGATGGGTGATATTCCCCTGGAATTGATCCACGAGGTCATGTCCACCATCACGGACCCCGCAGCGATGCTCGGGCCAGAGGTCAGCAGGGTGGACCTGGGCAGCCAGCTGGGGGACCATTGTGCTCTCCGGGCCACCCCCTCTGTGGGGAATGGGGGCGGGGCTGCGGAGGGAGAGGGTGTTTATTCTACCTTGCTTTGCATTTTGCCTGGTGGTCGGGTTGGGGAGGGCGTGGAAATCGATGCTATCACATTACAGGGAGACATCCTCATGATCGCACACGGCTAAAGGCATTCGTCCTCCTTCAAATTTCCATCTTGAAAAATTTAAGCCCTCCTAAATGTTGCAGAAATTCCCTGATAAAGATCTGCAGACTCTGTTTAGATTCCCCAGTTGTTAACATGCCCCATTCGATTTCCCTCTGTCTCTCTCTCTCCTGTGAACCATTTGGAGCCATTTCTAAATTACGTACAGAGGTCCTAACACTTCGCCCCTAACTATTTTTGCTTGTATCTCCTAAGACTGAGACTATTCATTTCCATGACCACAACGTGGTTATCACTACCAGAAAATTTAGCTATATTACCATATTATCTAATACATGGGTTGGCAGTCTACAGCCGGCAGGCCAAATCCAGCCCACTTGCTGGTTTTGGAAATAAAGGCTTATTGAAGTATATTATCTGTGTCTGCCTTGCACAAGAGCAGATCTGAATAATTAAGACGGGAGATGTGGTGGGGGAAGGCATAACTCAGTGGTAGAATGCATGCTTAGCATGCACAAGATTCTGGGTTCAATCCCCAGTACCTCCATTAAAATAAATAAATCAAAGTCTAAAAAAAAAAATCTAATTACCCATCTCCTCCTCACCACCAAACTTTTTTTTAAACTTAAAAAAAAGAAAAAAAAGACAGAGGATCCATGTTCCACAAAGCCCAAGATATTTGTTATCTGGCCCTTTATAGAAAAGCTTGCTTGGACAGAGTTACAGTAGACCCTTGGTCTGTATACAGCCCACATCCAAATTCCCTGTAGATCCAAATTCTGTCCTTGATAACGTGTGTGGCTGTTGCTGAAGGATCAGCCACGGATCATGCATTACATGTAGTCCTTATCTTTTCATCTCCTCAGCTCCTTGACTCTAGAATGGTTCCCTAGTCCTCTTTTGGTCTTTTGTGGCCCTGCTGTTTGTTGAAGAGTCCGAGTCATTGGCTTTGCATGATGTCCCTCTGTTTGGATTTGTCTGTTTACTCGCGATTAGACTCAAGTGAAGCATTTTCAGGAAACGTACTGCTGTTATTTCATTGTGTCACACCCAACAAAGCAGGTTAAGACATTTCTGACAGCTTCCGGGAAATGAAGAAACGGCTTGGAGATGATTTTGCATCTTTTAAAATCTTTTTAGTATGCTTCTGCCAGATTAAAGTACCAATTTTTAATTTGTCATGTTTCCTTAGAGATTTCTTTCATGCTATTGAGGATAATTCAGAGAACTGGAAAGTCGTTAAGAGAAAGATCTTAAAAAACTGCTCTTTCTGTTTCCTTTTAGAGAGCCGGCCCTGGGGACTTCAAACCACAGTACCTTTTGCATACTTGTCTTTCAGGGACTTAGTAACTTCACAGATTAGTTTAGCTCCGTTTTGTTCAGCCATAAAATGTGGGTGCAGTCACACATTTCAGAATTTGTTGGGTGTGTTTTGTAGGTACTGGAATGGACTTGTACTGGTGTGCATGCGGCCGCTATTAGGTTTTCAGGGATTCTGGGAGCTGGTTGTTAAATACCTTGGTAGCTTGAAATCAACCACGATGGCATCTGGTCACCTGGGCAGCCGGCTGTAGACCAATGAAATGAGCAGGTTCCACAAAGCATTTGGGGAGATCACAGTATTGTATGTGTACATAGATGTTTGCTATAGAGTAGGAGTCACCAAACTTTTTTTTTTTAAATAGGATTTTCTTTTCTTTCTTTCTTCCTCGGGGGTGCTGTATGTTGAACATGTATCTGTGCAGCACTGAGTAGGTTAATAGGTTGTGCGGCCTGCTGTAGTTGAGAGTGGGTCCACAGTGGTCTTCTGCAAAGAATACTGTGCTCCGAAAAGAGGTACTGACAGGATAAACGTGACTGCCACTCTTGGGTCCAGAATGAGGATTTGGGATCTGTCACCCCCGCGGGTGCTGTCAAGCTCAGCCAGGTGGGATTCCTCTAACTCAGGGTTTGGCAAACTCAAGTGCGTGGGCCAAATCCAGTCTGCACCCCCAACCCCCCACCCCACCATTAAATAAAGTCTTACTGGAACTTCTTTCGCATTACAGCACTGTTGGCGGTTATCCAGAGACCTTATGACTTTCAAAGTCTAAAATATTAGCTATCTGGTCCTTTACAGGAAGTTTAGGGGGAGGGTATAGCTCAGTGGTAGAGGATGTGCTTCGCGTGCACGAGGTCCTGGGTTCAGTCTGCAGCACCTCTGTTAAAAATAAATCAATAAAATTCTATTAAAAAAAAGTTTGGTGACCCCTCATCTACACCAGATATCCATGTACACATACGATGCTCTGGTCTCTCAAAATGCTTTACCTGCTGTCTCTTTGGTTTTCATAACTCGCATGTATTGTTTGGGACCCCGAAAATCCACAAACACGTGTCTGATTGGAACAAAGACGAGAAATGTTTCTGTGTCCCAGCCCCTCGCCACCCTAAGAGAAGAGCCCTGTGTAATTCTCTCCCGACTCCCGCACCCCAGACCAACTTTCTGTCAGCACACTCAGCGCGGGACGAGGCGGCCAGGCTGGAGGAGCGCAGGGGTGTGATTGAATTTCACGTGGTGGGCAACTCCCTGAACCAGAAGCCCAACAAGAAGATTCTGATGTGGCTGGTGGGGTTGCAGAACGTCTTCTCGCATCAGCTGCCCCGGATGCCAAAGGAGTACATCACACGGCTTGTCTTTGACCCGTAAGTCCTGCTTTGCTCTCCCTGCTTCCTTTTTCCCGTCTTAAACGAAAGAGAAACTACTCAGATAGCGAGAGTCTGCCTTCATCACCCGCCCCACCATGGATACACAGCGGCATGGCGGTAGTTGCCTTGGATACAAGCTTTTAGAGTAATTTCGCATTAAGTCATCAGTTTTTTGACCGTGAAGCTTTGTATTTTAAGTTGCTGGTGACTGTCCTGTGCTTCATTCATTATAGAAATGAAGGAATATGAAGACTCAGAAGATGTCCCACTTTTTTCACAGTCTAAATGTTCTTGATTTTGGGATCTTAATTACGTGCCATTGTTGCCTGGGTCTGTGAGCAGGGGGAAGATTACTGGGGTATCATATAGGTTAACTCTGACCATCTATTGCTTAAAAAAAAAACAACCTGCAAAAAAACACAGAAAAGTAAGCCTCCTTAATTGACTGTATTTTAACCTGAGCGCCTGGCGCCCTGTGTGGACTGCAAGCCTTGCAGGCGACTGTTCAGAGAGAGAGCCTGGCAGGGGTCTGTAATGCAGGTTTTAGCAAATTGTATGTGTGGACTTTTCTTTTCCATATTATTTCTGTGATATTTTTGAGTGAGATAAACTCTTCAGAAATATAGTCACGTTTGGCTGTGATGCTGCTCTCCCGCTGGCCTCACCGTGGTTCTGTGGGAATCGGGGGTACCCTGTTCCCCTCCCAGCAAGCACCTCCACACATGCTCTGTCACTTTTTTTTTTTTTTAAATGGAGGTACTGGGGATTAAACCCAGGACCTCGTCTATTCTAAGTACATCCTCTACTACTGGGCTATACCCACCCCCACCTTTTTAAAAAAATGCATTTATTTATTATTATTTTTTTTAAATGGAGGTACTGGGGATTGAACCTAGGACCTCATGTATGCTAGGCATACACTCTACCACTGAGCTGTACCCTTCCCCTGACACGTGCTCTGTTCTTTATAAACCTCAGACCCTGCTTTGGTGACTGGCATTTTGTCCTCAGGGGAGCTCTGATGAAGTCTTGTGCAGGCAAGCTTGCTTTAAAAAGTCCACATTTAAGACTGGTCTGGCAAGACGCTGGCTACATAAAGGGAGGTTTCCATAGAAAATCAAGAACCCCCACTCCCACCCCAACTTTTCCTGGTTGGTCAGTGAGGAGCACCCCAAACAGTGTATTTCCAGAACCAAGACAGAGGGAACATTGACATCATCTTATTCTTTCAGGAAACACAAAACCCTAGCTTTAATTAAAGATGGCCGTGTCATCGGTGGCATCTGTTTCCGGATGTTCCCATCCCAAGGGTTCACAGAGATCGTTTTCTGCGCTGTAACCTCAAATGAGCAAGTCAAGGTAAGGGCAGCCCAGGGCGGAGAAAAAACGCAGGATGTGGTGCTTCTCGCTGGCGATGCTGAGCTTGGTCCGGTCTCTCTGAGCCGTGTCCAGAGAGCGTTCCCAGTGGCGTTCAGGACTTTAGGAGGAGAGTACTCTTTCTACAGGGGTGTCTGTGTGTGTGTGTGAGTGTGAATGTGAGTGTGAATGTGTAGGGCACATGCTTCCACAGACCAATAGTCAGGCTCTACCGGGCTGGGTTGGACTTTGGGGCAGGGTGCCGGGACACCACGCAGCCCCAGGTGCAACTCAGGAAGACTTTGCAACAGGTGAAGGGATGCTTGAAAGTAAGTCTCAGTGTCACTGATGGTTTACACATGCAGACATGTGCACACATGCCTGGCGACGCTACCCTCCAGAGTGGGAATGATGCCCTGTGGATTAGGAAGATGATTTAGGAGGCTTACACTTCAGGAAGATTTCTTAGGATCTTGTGCCTGAAGGGGGACGAAGACTAAAGAAATTTTATAAGGGAAGTCATGAAAAATTTGAATAAATTGATGACCGAGTTTCCAAAATATTCATGCAGAGTGTGGAACGTGGGGTTTTTGGGGAGTGTGTGTGTGTGTGTGTGTCTGCCCACCTGGCCTTGGCTCACGTCCTTTCCTCCCCTGGACCCAGAATGTCCATCCCATCGATGCTGCAGTTGGCATTGCAGTCCGACTGGAATAAAGGAGTGTCTCAGTTGGCAGAAAGGTCTGGATTATGTTGTGTTCTGCTCTGCTGCTTTTATGAAAGTGGAACCAGAAATATGTCTGTTATTCATCGGTATTTTCGGAGTCCTAAAATCACGAGCAAGCAGTAGAAAGACGAGCAGCTCAGGATTGGATGACTGTTGAGAAAAATGACTGGAAGGTGTAAGGGCCCGTCGACCAGTGAACTAGACTGTGATGTGCAAATGGGAGCCATGTGTGTGATTTTAAATTTTCTAGTAGCTACGTCGAAAAAAAAAAAAACAAATGAAAATAGGTGGTCACTTCTACAAATATATTTAATTTTTCTCAATATATCCAAAGTGTGGCCATTGTGACAGGCACTCAGCGTCAGAGTCACTGAGACATTTTACACCCTTCGATTTGTACTATGAGTGTATCTACATCCTTTGATCTGTACTGAGTCTCTTGCACGCATCTCTGTGTGGACTCGCCACATTTCACATGCGCCCTGGGCTTGGACAGTGAGGGTCTAAGGACGTTGTCGCCTTCTTCCACTACAGTGAAGCAGTGCTGTTTACAAGACCCAACAGTGAGCAGCTGGAGGGGCCCCTGCCCGGCGGGGGCTGCAGCCGGTGCGATGGGTGTTGCGCCTTCATTAACAGCTCTTCTCTGTGCGCGTCCCAGTGCCAGTTACAGTGGCTGCGATTTATTCTCACAGGGCACGGACGGGGCTTCTGTCTTTGACTCAGGGTACGAAGCATCAAAGGGCAAACAAAATCCATCCATCTCACATTCATCATTCTGACTGGGGAAGGTGAGGGCCGGACTTTGCTGGAACTGGTGTCTGGCCCTCTTGCAAGCAATTTTGACAGCGTCGTTTTTAGATGGGGCTGTTGCTGTGCGTACCGTGTTTTTCTCTCCCTCTCGCCAAAGTCAGAAACAATTCCAAGCGTTCAGGATTTAGGAACTTACTTAAGAGGAAAATTTTGTCTGGCTTTTCATAGGGAGAGGAGCTGGAAAATATGTCTTTGGTTTATAATTTCATAAAAAGATGGCATAATTTTTGTTTGCAAAGCAAGCTACACCAAGCAGCTTGTTTGGAAAGGTTGGTTAAGGTTACCTTGGACACTTTGAGGATACCAGAGGGAAACTAAAGGTGTTTAATAATGAATTGGATGCTTTGTCTTATTATTTCCCAGAAGGGCAATTTATTTTTTTGCCCCCAAATTATGTAATTTTCTAAAGACTTAAAGAAAGGTGGCCAAACATCACAAGCTGAGTAGGAAAAACTAAAAAAAGAAAAAAAAAAACACTTTAAAAAAAAAGTGAGTTGAAACTAGTTTTAGAAAATGAAGATGAGTCTTTCAAAACTGAGTAGAATGGATGAGTCAGGGAAGCCAGTGCTGGGAGCACGTATTTGTGAAAACAGCAAGTTCATAAGTGGAGGTTTAAAATTTTTCTGTAATATAGTCAAAGTCTTGGCTAAATGATACTTCAACATTTGCATCCACTCATTTTGGAGAATTAAGCTTCTATACAAATTCCTGTGAATGTTTTAAACTAGGTTTGTTTGTGAATTTACCTTGGTCAGAGAACACACAGGATAACATTTGAGAATTTACTTTAAACTCACCTGGTTTTAGAATAGCTTATCTAAGAACTATTTGGCTTTGATATTACGTGCAATACTACATACAATTCGTGCATATCTAATACTTACCATAATAAATGCTGCTATAACCACTGAAGTTACCAGGTGGATTTGGAAAGGGGTCCTTTTGGTGACAGTTAAAAATAAAAGCATAGCAAATAAGGGAAATGGTTCTGGGGTGAAAATCTGAGCATTTGCATATAACAGCTTAACGCTGTAAATGCGTGTTTAACCAAGGAATGAATTGTTGATTGATTTAATTGAAGTATAGTTGATTTATAACGTTGTGTTAGTAGTTTCTGGTGTTCAGCATAGTGATTCAGTCATATATACATATATGTGTGTGTGTGTGTGTGTATATATATATATACACATATATATATGCACATATTCTTTTTTTAACTTTATTTTTTATTGAAGTGTATATATATATATGCACATATTCTTTTTTTAACTTTATTTTTTATTGAAGTGTAGCTGATTTACAGTGTTGGTTTCAGGGCACAGCAAAGTAGCTCAGTTATACATATATTTTCAGATTATTGTCCATTATAGCTTATTACAAGCTATTGAACATAGTTCCCTGTGCTACACAGTAGGACCTTGTTGATTACATACATATAGTAGTGTGTATCTGCTAATCCTAAACGCCTCATTTATCCTTCCCTGCCCCTTTCCCCTTTGGTAACCATAAGCTTGTTTTCTACATCTGTAGTGTTTCTGTTTTGTAAATGAGTTCATCTGTCTGATTTTTTAAAATTTCACGTACGTGGTATCATGTGATACTTGTCCTTCTCTGTCTGACTTGCTTCACTTCGTACGATCATCTCTAGGCCCATCCATGCTGCCAGGGACATATTTGAGTGTCCACTCCTGCCAGTCACAGTACTAGACACAGAGAGGGTTCGAGTGGAAAGACACAGCCCCTACTCGCAAGCACCTGGAACCTGGAACCTGTCTTTGGAGAGGTGATGAGTTAGTGGCCACTGATGGAGAATCTCTTATGGAGGTTTTGGGAAGCTGTTTACTAAAGAACCGTTATTGTTCTTGAGGAAAATCCTTGGATTGTGGGTGAAGGGGAGAAGAGGTATAGGTCTGTGAACTCCTTGCCGGGTGGTGTACACAGTGAAAGCTGAGCTTCGTCAACCACATCTATGTGAAAGTGAGTTTCTTCAGAAGACGCATTTCTACTGTATATCAAATAGGTAAATGACAAGGTCCTAGTGTACAGCACAGGGAGCTATATTCTGTATCTTGTAATAACCTATAATGGAAAAGAATCTGAAACAGAATATATATATATATATATAAACTGAATCACTATGCTGTACACCAGAAATTAACACAACACTGTAAATCAACTATACTTCAATTTTTTTTGAGGTAGGGGAAGGGTAATTAGGTTTATTTATTTATTTTTAGAAGAGGTACTGGGGATTGAACCCAGGACCTTGTGCATGCTAAGCATGTGCTCTACCACTTGAGCTATACTCTCCCCAACTGACTATACCTCAATTAAAAAAAAAAAGAGATGCATTTCTTACTGATTGCTAGACATTGCTATTCCCATGCACAGACAGTTCCCTCAACTAGCCAACCCTTCTCTTTTCTTCAGTTTTTTTTTCCTTTCACTTTTCTTTAAAAATAATGTTTAATGACATAGGTCATGCACAAGGACATTTTCAGATCAAGCAAAAATCCCTGTCGCCCATCCCTATGCCATCCAGCCACTGTCAGCCTGGTGTGCATCCTTCCAGGTGGTTCCCTGCTGACTCACGTATGTGGATGAGTACCTGTGTGTAAGAGGTGACTGTGTGGTGTGCTGTTCACATAAACAGAATTCATCCTGTACCTAATTGGAAAAAAAACCCCAACACTTTTCCATTATATCTTAGGGGTCTTTCAGCTTTAGTGCATAAATGTGGTTATTTAAATTTATATTTAGATCAACAAAAATGATGAAACACAATTTAAGTTTCAGTTTTTCAGTCACTCAGTACTCAGTAGCCACATGCAACTATGTTTCTTTTTTTAGTTTAGTTTTTCTTTTTCTTTTTTTTTGGGGGGGGTGGCCGGGTGGGGGAAGATAATTAGGCTTATTTGTTTATTTTTTAATGGAGATGCTGGAATTGAACCTAGGACCTCGTGCATACTAAGCATACGCTCTCCCACCGAGCTCTGCTCTCCCCCACGTGTGACGATGGCTGTCATTTTGGACGGCATAGATGAAGACTGTTTCCATCCTTGCAGAAATCCCTTTTGAATGTGCTGATATAGAGGTCTTTTATTCTTTTTATATAAATTTGCATAATGCAGAAAGACCGTAATTTGTGCAATCATTCCCTATTGAAGGCATTCATGTTTATTTCCAGTTATTTTCTGTCACAAACAGTGCTCTGTTTGGAAATGATTTCTAGACACCGAGAAGCAGCATTGTTAGATGAATGAATATGGCCACAGTCTCGATTTTAAAATTTATGTCTAGATCACCCTTCTCAGTGGGTTTTCTCATTTACACTTGCCCCAGTGGTGGTGGAGAGTACCATTTTGCCTGTCCCACTGACACTGGGTATCATCAGCCTTAAAGAAATTTGCATACTGCTGAGTGAGATACTCCATCTCCTGATGGAGCGCCCTGATTACTACTGGGATCGAATATCTTTTTTATATTTATTGGCTATACTTATTGCTTGTTCCTTTGATGATTTATCTTATAGGCTGTCTCTCTCTTTTTGCAGTGATCCTGTAGAAGATTCTTGATGTCAGTTTCTTGTATCCCTTACACCTGTACCCTCCCTGTTTGTCATGTGTCTTTTGTTTATGGTTATCTTACTTCGCTTACGAATTCTTTAAGTCTTAAACTTTGAAGTTGTCTCCTTAATAATCAGTCCTTTCCTTTATGCTTTTGCATTTTATATCTTCTTTAAGAAGTCTTCTTGTGTCCCTAGGTTATAAACCCACCTTCTTGCTATCTTTTTAAAATACTTTTGTGTACGTTAAGTTTTCCATACATAAATGTATGGGTTTCCAGGCCATCTTCTTACCTTGTTTCCCATTTGACAAAACTCCTTTAAGGCATAGCTTATTTTCTCCCTCTTAATTATCTGACACTATTGTTCGTTACTTCCTCATGTCTTCTGGCTCACTCAGAGGTTTGCGGCTTCTCAGATCTTGCTTGGAAAGGTCTGAGAAGACCAAGTGGAAAATCCTGTGCACATGATGGTACTGTTCTGTGGAAGGATGGCTGATTTGGAGTCTTGCAGGAAAACACTTGAGTTAGTTAATATCCTAGTAAAGATCAGCACTTCTCACTTATGTGGCTCTTTTCACCTCAGGTTCTCAAATACTTTGAAGATAAGCAGAAATTCATAATCAGTATTTACTCCAGAAGCCTCTTTATCAACATCCAGCATGTAATCTCCAGGACCGAACCAGCAGCTTGTAGCCTCGGTGTGTTCTTCTCAAAGAGCCAGAAACTTGTTTTTGCAAATGATGACCGTATCTCAGTTCAAGGAGTTAGAACATTTTGGTTCTGTATCTCGTTTTCAAAGTCGGGAAATGCAGCAGAGGGTGTTAGCACTGTATCGGTGATAACAGTCTCTTAAATTTGCCAGTATTTTCCAGTGAAAATGTAGGGCTTTCTTTTCTCCAGAACCTAATATATTTGTCTGTATACTGACCTGCACACAGGGCTACGGAACGCACCTGATGAACCATTTGAAAGAATATCACATAAAACATGACATCTTGAACTTCCTCACCTATGCAGATGAATATGCGATTGGATATTTCAAGAAGCAGGTCGGTTGTTTTTTTTTTGTTTTTTTTTTTTTTACTGTGCAACCCTGTCTGTCATTCTTTTTCTTAGTATGTACTCAGGGAGCTTTCATGCAAATAAGCCCCTCTCCCCTCCCTAGTGTTTTCTGCTTATAAGAAGGACATACATTTATTTTTCAAGCCTTTAGCCAGAGGTCAGCCTCAGACCAGATCAGAGGGTATGACCAGTACACCGTGAGTACTAAATAAATGTTGAGTGCAGGGGTGAATGCCATCTGTAAGTGAAGGGTGATACTGCAGCCTGAAATTCTAAGATATGGTGTCCCCAGGCCAAGGAGACATTCCCATTGCTGGGGAATTGGAGTTCCCTGTGAGAGAAATCGGCTTGGTCTCTGGGAGGCCTTCATTTCTGACAGCAGAGAGCAAATCCTAACATTTGCAAAGGGCTGCTGGTTCCGCAGCACACAGAGGCCTAGGGGCTTAGTTCTTTTGGTCAGAAGTTCTCATCTTAGCTCTCTGAGGGTTACTCTTTCCTACATTTTTTTTAAAATAGTGCTTTATAATTCCTAAACATTTCTGTTTACTTTTCAGACTACCAAAGTAATGTATAGTTACCGTAGAAATTTGGGGAAATGAAATAAAGGACAAAGGGGGGAAAAAAAAAGAAAAACTGCTTATAATTCTACCACCCAGAGAAATTTACTGTTAATGTTTTGATAAATAGCCTTCTAGTATTTTTTTCTGTGTGTTTGTATAAATACAAAAGTTGGCTCATGCTGTATGTAATTTAATTACTTGCCTTTTTAACTTAATACAGTCTGATTTTTTAAAATATGATTTTTGATGGTTCTCCGAAGTTTTGTTGTGTAAATGGAAAATAATTTATTAAGCCAATACCGCATTTTGGGACATTTAGGTATTTTTTGTAAGTAACTGCCCATTTGTAAGTATATGCTTGCAGACATATTTAAGATTTTGTTATTCACTGCCAAATATTGTAACAACTTCTTTTCTTCAGCAGCATTTCAGGGGGCTCAGGAAAGGAGTTGACAACTGAAAAATATTTTTTTTTACCCCTTTCCTAGTTAACAAATTATGCATGTTTGTATTTATTTGAATATTGTGAGGTTTGACTTTTTTCCCTCATTGACACTTTGTTCATTCCTTGTTCATTTTTTTTGACCTGCCACGTCATTGCATTTTGCCTCTTTTTCTATTGAAATGTATTAAATTCTTTTTTGTTTTTCATATAAGTCCTCATATGACTAGAAGGCTTTCCCTCCTCCAGTGTTGGATAGTTAACCTATTTATTTTCTTCTCGTTCTTTGGGGTGCATCTATGATTGTTACAATAAAACTCACTAGAGAGAGCTTGGGGGATTGTTCTACTGAGGGCTTGAGTGTCAGCTGTCCTAGGCTGGAACTGCATCGCAGAGATGAAGTCCCAGCCGTGCTTCTTAAATGACTTGTCTGTCGTCCTCTTTCAGGCCTATGGCAGTTATTGCCTGGAAAATAAGTTTTTGCTGAAAGAGGAGAAAGGACACTGAAGTCCAAGTCATTTTCTCCAAAACTCTGAAATAGGCACTGTGAGGCAAATTGTTACAGATATGTGACTGTGTACCCTGTAGAGCTATGTTAACACAGCTTAAAGTATGTAAATGAATGTCCTGCGAAGCATTACTATCACTGAAACAGCCACAGTTGTGATGGTCTGGAATTTTTTTGCCTGTCAAGTGGGTGTTTCATTTCCTCAACATCAGGGTTCTAATTGGTGTATGTATATATATAGATATATAGAGATTTTTTTTTTCTCCTTCTTCTTTATACAGGCACTGTGGATTGAACCCAGGACCTCAGGCATGCTAAGCATGTGCTCTACCACTGAGCTATAACCCTGCCCCTAATTGCTCTATTTTTTGACAAACTTTTCTTTCAGAATTTAGATCCATGTCAGTTTTTGATTTGTTAGGACTTCTAGAGGCCCCGTCTCCACTTTGGGAGAAATTGTGTAGTTGGATACAAAATTAAACCTTAGTTTTACTTAACAGCCTCTTAAAAAACTTTCTAATCTTATGTATGTTTTCCTAGGATTATTTTTTTATGTTGAATTGCTTCCCATTTGCACAGTGTTATTTTTGATGTTTCTGAGCTTCTTGGAAGGGTTTCATGCGAATCCTTCCCGGGATAGGCGAGCTTGGATGTGAGCTCGGCGTGAAGGCGTGCCCAGCACGCACGACAGGTCTTTGAGACACAAGGCCCATCTGAATGAAGTTATTTGCCTTGCAGGGTTTCTCCAAAGAAATTAAAATCCCTAAAACCAAATATGTTGGCTATATCAAGGATTATGAAGGAGCCACTTTAATGGGATGTGAGCTAAATCCACGGATCCCATACACGGAATTTTCTGTCATCATTAAGAAGCAGAAGGAGGTAAGCTTCTGTGTCACTCACATTCCTGCCCCAGGCTCAGTCGGGGTGAAACGCACGTCACCCATCGCCGTGCTCCGTGTGTAGGGTCTGTGGGTACCATCGCCTCAGGGTGCCGTGGTTTGTTTAGGTTCCTTCTTTGAAGGTATCCTTCCTCTCCTCTCTAAGTCACCACTTCTAAGAGGGTCAGCACATGCTAAGTTGGTGTGAAATACAAGACTTGTAAACTATGATGCACATCTTAATTTTGCCTTCAAGGCCTTTTACACTCTGGCCTTAGGCATCCTTTGCAAACTCACCTCTTTATTTCCCTTTCTCAACTCATCTCCAAAGGCTGTTACTGACGCTTCAGCCCTCTTGCTTGGTGTCTTCATCCATCACTCACTTGCTCTCCTAGCACGCATGTGCGTGCGTACACACACACACTGGACCACATACCTGCCTTCCTTTCCTCTTCGAACTTCTCAAGTGTTAGGTGAGCCACGTGTTTGAATTTCAGTTACTCATCACCTGACATATTTACCTTAGTGCGCATCAGTCTCTCCTTTTGCGCTGCACGTTCTGAAAGCTTATCCTTCCTGATATTAAGCGATTTGTTATCTGATCCCGGAGTGAGGTCTTTTATGCACATGAACTGAAAGAGAAGCAGTCAAGGGAACAGTTGATAGAGAAATGTAAAAATTGCCACGTAGTCAAGACAGCAAAAAGAAACACAGAAAGAGCATAATTGGGGTGTGCACACTGGCTGTCTGTGAAACCAGTGAACTTCATGCCGTAAGCCCAGGACCACCCCCACCCCAGTTCTTTGGAATTCAAAACCTGGGAATTTGCCCTGTCAGTTCCACTTTTTACTTCTGCTATTCATTCTCGTGGGCTTTTCTCTAGCCAGTGACCAAAAAGACATTTGCCTTCAGCCTGTCTGTGTCTTCTGGTTTCCGCTGATGTCCCTTGATCCCATTTCTTAGTGGCTTGTCAGATGTCGGTGACGTCGCAGCCATGAAGCTCCTTACGCCGTGTCTGGTGCAGGGTAGGTGCCCCATGAGGATTTTCCTTCTCCTTAAAGCAGCTCAGACTTGTTCTTATACTTCCCGCGGAAGTGAGCAAAGGGCTCTTGCTAAATTAGAAAATAAAAGCAGCCTGTGTTGTTTCTCGGTCAAAGATGTCAGCCTGAAACAGAATTCCATGTCGGGTGCTTGGAGAGTCAGTGGGAGCACCGCAGGCCCCTCTCCCTCCTTGTCTCTCAGGAAAGGCTCCCTTGCTCATTGTCCTCCAGGGGCTTAAGGAGCAGGTCTGAACTCACAGCCCATTGTTCACATCTGGGGCTGCCGTCCACCACAGCCGCTGCGCCCACTCCTCCGGCAGCCCCGGCCCATCTCCACGGTAGAAGCCGAGAGCAGGATCCCCCGCAGGGTCTGCAGGTTCAGAGTCCACACCGCTGGCTCTTCCTGCATCGAGGGGGGCGCGTCCACACGAGCTGCGTTGGATGGCAGCGCCCAGTTTTTAGTAGACAGCGCTCCGTCCCCTTCCCCGCTCTCTTGCCTTTTGGGTCTCTTTCCCCTTCTCCCCTCCATTCTTCTCTAACACACCCTAGAATGGATGATGCTGGCCTGCAGCTGTTAACCTAGTTTTTTTTTGTAAAACCCAGTCGTTTATTTCAAAGTATAAATTTCAGGCTTGCTGGACAAAATCCCACTACAGTTAACATTTATACAGACACTACTCTACTGTACAATTAAAAAAGAAAAACCCACATAAACCTTCAAAACCTAATTTGAAAAAAAGGGTAATTTGCTATAGCCCGGTTTATATTAGACATTAGGAAGATCTTCGACTGTCTTCTTATTTACAGCTTCACCTGCAATAAAGAAAAGTCAGGAGGCAGTTTAATCTAGTTCTTTTAAAAGAACTCTGAAGCCACCATAATAAGATATGTGGGTTCACACATTGTTTTCTTCTCCAGAGTTCAGATGATTTTTACAGGTGTCGTTTATTCCAACTTTGGAAACGTGCCGGAGGAAGGTAGAGACCAATGGTGGTAGGAGACACACTAAATATAGGGAGGGCCTCCCCCGCCCTGAACGCGAACAAGAGCAGAGTGAGCTGTGCTTGTGGGGAGTGGAGAGGACCCGAGTGCAGGTGCCCCAGTGGAGCCGCTAGGGGAAGGCGGGTGGGGTGCTGTTGGTGAGTGTGGGCTCCAAGGAAAAGTGGGGCTCCTGAGAAAGTGGGAACAGGCCGTGAGCAGCAGTGAGGGTGTATGTGCGGGGGCTGGGAGGTGGGGTAATTCTTAAATCTTAGTTCACATGTGGGACTCCAAGAGACTGGGTGTGAAGGAGCCAAAGTCAGGGTGAGGGAAAGCAGTGGGGGTTTTTGTAGGAGGACACGCTGCGGCTTGGTGACGTGTTAAAGATGGGGGAGTCCCCCCAGTTTTCTGTTTGGGAAGACCAAGACTGACAGCAGTGGAATGAGAGGTGGATTTGAGGAGAGAAAGATGACATGATGACAAAGTAAAGACAATTTCTGGGAAGGTGAAGAGACTGGAAAGAAGTAAAATGTCTCTTTTCTTCAAAGTGATCCTCGGAGGTGCAGTGAGTTTGGAAGCGCCTGCTCCCATTACCAGTCACTTCCCAGGGGCTCCGTGAGGGGTAGGGAAGCCACCTGCTGGGTACTCACAGTAGAGAGAGCATCCTTGGTGAAGTGAAACAACTTTAAAAATTATATTTGAAATTAAATTTTCTGAAGGCGTCCATTTAAGAGGTTGCCATTGGGATTCTTTTTTGAGAAGACTTGGACTTTCAAATAAATGCAAATCACCCTTCGAGATCTGTCCTGTCCAAAGTGGCAGCCGCTGGGGGGAGGGTGCAGCTCAGTGGTAGACTGTGTGCTTAGTATGCACAGGGTCCTGGGTTCACTCCCCAGTACCTCCATTAAAAAAAAAGCAAAACATCTAATTACTGCCCCCCCCAAAAAAACCACAAACAAAACAAAAACCAAAAAACACGCAGAAAAATAAAGCGGCAGCCGCTAGCCATATGTGGCTGTTGAGTGCTTGATATGTGGCCAGTCGAAATTGAGATGCACCGTAAGTGTAAAAAATACATTCCAATTTTGAAGATCTAGTATGAATAAAAGCATGTGAAATATTTCATAATTTTTTCTATTGATTATATGCAGAAATGATAATATTTTGGATATATTGGATTAAATACAAATATATTGTTAAAATCAACTTCTTAAAAAAAGGGAGAGGCTACTGGAAAATTTAAAATTACATGAGTGGTTTGCATTATATTTGGACAGCCCTGGGTAGATTTACCAGGAGCATACTTTTGCCGGTCCTATTCATTTTATTCAGTTCTTTGTTTAGTTGTTAGGATTGTGTATTCATATGGTAGCCTTTACCAGCCTTCTGTTTGAAATCAAGCAGTTACGAGCTGGCATTTTTTGTTTTCCTTCATGAAGTCAATGAATGACTGCTACTGTTGTTTTTTTTTTCTTTCCCAAAATTCAGTTGTGAGATGGTTAATTTCAGGATGGTGACATCTGAGTGTTTTTTTTTTCTTTCCCTTTTAGGTAAAACTGCACCATTCTGGAAACAGTTAACTCAGGACATTAGGGATTATTTTTCAAAACAGTCACCTCTCAAAATTCCCTCACTGGTCCTGGCAGCTCACACCATGGCTGTGTTGCTCTTTAGAGCTGCGTTTTTGTTTTTGTTTTTATTTTTATTGACGTGTAGTTGATTTACAATGTTGTGTTAGTTTCAGGGGTACAGCAGAGTGCTTCAGTTATATGTATGTGTGTGTATGTGTGTGTGTGTGTGTATATATATACTTTTTCAGATTCGTTCCCATTATAGGTCATTACAAAAAAATTGAACATAGTCCCCAGTGCTGTACAGTAGGTCCCTGTTGCTTATCTGTTTTATATGCAGTGGTGCGAATCTGTTAATAGAGCTGCCTTTTGGGGCTTGGACCCTTGAAACCCGTGATCACTAGTAAGGCCACCCTCCCAGGCTTCGGGGTCCCTCTGAGCTCCGCCCCTCCAGGGTAAGGGGTGGCTCCTGTCCTGGGGCCTGATGGTGCTTGGGCAGCTGGGCCGTGTCCTGCAGCCGGGGTGGGGCTCCTCGGGGAGCAGGGTAGGGTACCTGGTGCTTATGCAGAAGAGGACGGTGGATCCTGGGGACAGTGTGTTCTCTCAATACGGCCTTTTCCTGGGTGGCAGGGGACAAGTGTTCGGCAACAGCTGTGTGACGGACAAGGAATGTGCACGGTAGGGTGGCCTTTTGCATCTTACCTCCCAGATAGCAGTCACCTTTTCCTTCCTTTTTGTTCTGAGAGACTTTATGTTGTTGGGAAGACGACTCCTTAGGAGGACTGACTGGGCACAGCCTTCTGCCACTGAACCCGTTTTCCTCTTGTGCTTTCCAGATCATCAAGAAGCTGATAGAAAGAAAACAAGCCCAGATTCGGAAGGTCTACCCTGGGCTTTCCTGCTTTAAAGACGGAGTTCGGCAGATTCCAATAGAAAGCATCCCGGGAATTCGTATGTACCCGTCTTCTTTTAAAAGCAAAACCTTTTGGTACTGAAGTGAGATGTGTTTGAAACAAGCTTTTTTGGTTTTATTTTTTTGGTGGGGGGTAGTTTGGTTTATTTATCAATGGAAGTGCTGGGGATTGAACCCAAGACCTCGTGCACGCTAAGCACGCGCTCTACCACTGAGCTCTAACCTTCCCCCATTTTTACACACATACACACACCCACCCACCCCAAAAGGAATCGCAAAAGAAACAACATCACCTCAATTTTAGAGTTCTGTTTAATAGATTGGTAAACTGAGAGGCAAAGGTCAAATGACTTATTTAGAGTAAGTTAGCTTTTAAGGAGAGAACAAGAAATCAAGTCCAGGTCTGTTGGACTCCAGGCTATGTCTTCTTTCTGCAACACTAAACCATCTTGCATTATAAGCGGGGTCTTCGCCAAATAAAATAGAAACCAGGGCAGAGTTGGTTTCCAACCTAAAATAACAGCTTAACGCTTCAACATGGTGATTAGCAAAAAATATGACTTAGGGTTTTAAAAATATCCATGCCCACAATACCAGACGTGTGTTTTTTTATGCTCTCCTCTGAAAGGTTGGAGTTCCTGCTTTAGAAAACACTACCACAGCGTTGTCAGTCTTGGAAACGTTTCCTGTTGTTAGCTGTGTGAGGGAGTAAATGAAATGTAGTTCCTTCCATTCAGTCTCTTTTCAGAAATGGACTTGCCTTGAGTCATGGCTGTAATTCATTGCATTTTTGATAAATATTAACTGTGTTATTCTCTTGACTGAAAGCAGTTCTCATTCGTTGTTCAATTTCATTGATATATAGGAGAGACAGGCTGGAAACCGAGTGGAAAAGAGAAAAGGTAAGTATGTTCCTGGGCCAGAGAATATTAGCGGAAGTGGGTTTTTTTTTTGCCCCCCCCCCCCCCCCCCGCGAACTGGAGAAAACAGGCAAACTGACTGTAATCACCATTACAACACGTCTTAGGTTTCAGTTTTCATAAAAATTTCTGGAATGGATCCAGATCTGTTTCTGTGAAAATGAGCTGGATGGGAATCCCCCCAGCCACAGGGTAAAAAAACTAATCATTGCTCCTTCTTGTTTCCTCTTTTCCTTTCAAGTAAAGAGCCCAGAGACCCTGACCAGCTCTACAGCACCCTGAAGAGCATCCTCCAGCAGGTGAAGGTGGGTGTGTGCTTTCCCTTCACCTCACGCAGGTATTTTGCAGTGATTTCCCACGTGGAATTTCCAGATTAGATACCTTACTTTTTTCTTTACTCAAGAGCCATCAGAGCGCTTGGCCCTTCATGGAACCTGTGAAGAGAACAGAAGCTCCGGGATACTATGAAGTTATAAGGTTCCCCATGGGTAATGCCATTAACCTTTTCTAAGTATAGATTTAAAGCTCTCTGGATGGCGGTGTGGGGGACAAACGGTTGCCGAGGTTGGTTTGTGCTCGCCTGTGGTAGGGTAAGGCGCGTCTGGTGGGCAGTGGGATCCACGTGCCTGCGGAGGGCCAGCGCACCAGAGCAGGCTGACAAAGGAGCGGGGGGTGGCCGTGTTCACAGAGACGGCCTGCCCCTGTCCTGCCAAGCCCCGCACCACCAGCCCTACATGCAGACAGCCTGGGCTTGGGGGAACCTCAAAAGGGGAGAACTGTGGAATTTGCTGCTAAGTCTGCACCATGCTAAAACAGATGATTAATTGGCTCAATTGAAAAGCCCCAAATTTGAACCAGTTTGCCATTATGCAGAACATGCGGTTGAATTCCAAAGGGAAGGGTGACGTGGGATTCAGGATTTCCCACGGTGTGAAAAATGAGCCATGTCAGCCCGGCAGTAGTAGTGATGGCTCCTCCTCTTCCCACCTCTGCCCCCACGCCCCCATCGTTGGTCAGCTGGTGTTCAAAGGGAGTCAAAGATGGCTAATATTTTTGTTTTTTCCTGTGCAGATCTGAAAACCATGAGCGAACGCCTCAAGAACAGGTACTACGTGTCTAAGAAGTTATTCATGGCAGACTTACAGCGAGTCTTCACCAACTGCAAAGAGTACAACCCCCCTGAGAGTGAATACTACAAATGTGCCAACATCCTGGAGAAATTCTTCTTCAGTAAGATTAAGGAAGCTGGATTAATTGACAAGTGATATTTTTCCCCCTCTGCTTCTTAGAAACTCATCAAGCAGTGTGCCTAAAGCATGGTTTAGTTTTACAAAGAATTGGACGTAATGTGTTGAAGATACTTGTAAATGTAATAATTAGCACTTTTCAAATGACAAACAAAAAAGCCTCCTCTTAGCCTTTCAGATATGTATTTAAATTGGAGTCATAGAACATTTTTATTTTATGGAATAGATTTTAATCTATTTACTACTATTAATGTAAATTGTCTATGGCATGTCCATTAGCTGAAATATTCCATCATAGATGATCAGGGGTTTCCTCAAAACTTGTATATGAGGAAATTGCACATAGTACCGCGAGATTTGGGGGAATGCAGAAAATTTTCAGACCGTGAATGTTTCCATTTTTCTCTAACAAAATGTGAGAGTTTATTTTTATTTTATTCTGAAGGACTTTAAGGAAGGGATACATGATAAAAAGCCCGCAGAAAGTGAAGTATGTGATGTTCGAAGTCTCATGGTAGACTTTTTATATATATTTTTAAACACTCATCTAGATGAGGTGCTTTGAGCAGTTCTGAAAAATACAGTTCCAGAAAAGCAACTGCTTTGATTCCTAAGGAAAAAATTCTAAATGCAAACTTTTTTATAAGCATCTGGGTTTTTGATAATTCTATCTACCTGCAACAAGCTTGTGAGTGCATAACCACTATTTTAATAATTATTTCCTCTACACAAATGTGGAATATTATATTTGACTTTGCTTATGCAGGCCATAAGTTCCCAAAGGCAATTTCCCGGGCCACAAAAGCATACATTTGAAAACACTTGAGACTGAATCAACATGCTTTAACAGGAAAAAATGTATCATCTATATATATGTATCAAATTTAGTGAATCCTTGTTCTAATAAGGATTTTCCCTTTTCTGTGCTATACAACCCCACTGATGACGTATTTATGAACCTTTTCCTTCTGCACCTCCAGATTACGTTCATTGTCTGAGGTCAATCAGATTACCACCCATATTTGCTGTCAGTATTTTAACACCTCCATTGGTATCTAGACCCAGGGTGATATCCCACAAAAATCCATCATACAGCCTTATTAACCTGACTTGGGGTTCCAGCTTAGTGCTTGGATTTATTTCCTGATTAACACTACATTGAAAAGTGGGACGTCTGTCATCCCAGCTCTGGAAGAGAACCAACTCGTATAAAACAAACGAAGGCCATCTTGATGGTCTCGACACTAATTTTTATGATACAAATTTATAAACTGATTTTTGTAAAGGACTAGGTTTTAAAAGTGTATTTAACTTGATGTTTTCTATCAGCATAAATGACTTAAAATGATCATTTAATAGTCATTAAACACAGTTGCCAGAGATAATCTGCGTGAAGGAAGGAAAAAAACCCTGCAGATGACTGAAGCTGGAAGTATTGTTTCTCGTACGTAGGGGATGTTCAGAATGCTCACACTGAGAAATGCCTCAACTTTTTTAAGTATAAGAAACCACCTTGAGTGGCATCTAGATTTCTAATGAAGAATGGTGATACAGTTTGGATTAAGTATCTTGGACTGGGTTTAAACAGTGCTTTGTACTGGGTCTCCCGAAGCATCTGTCCAGCTTGGTAATCCTGTGAAAGTTTGTTATTTTCTGGGTAGACATTCTTATAGAGTATTGTCTTTAAAATCAGATTGTCTCTTCTATATTGAAAGCATTTTTATGTTTTCTAATTTAAAAATTAATATTTTCTTATAGATATTGTGCAATAAAGCTGAAGTAGGCTGTGTGGTTTTTGCAAATGCTTTAACAGCAGATAAAATTTTACATTTGTAAAATTAATATATTGTACTGGTACAAAATAGTTTTAAATTATATTTTAAAAAGCTCTCAATCTGGTGGTGTGTTTTCTTCACCTAGCAGATTAACAGGGCAGATGTACCATCTGACTGATGACCAACTCCTTCCTTAAATCTTAGGCCTTAAGCATTTTGAGGATGTTTAGAATCGCTGCATTTGCGGGAAGTTTCATAACAACTCCCAGCCTGTCAGTGAGAGATTTTTCAAGAGGAGAGAGACTTACTGTTTTTCCTGGGTGGTCCACTGTGTCTTGCCAGTTGTCACTCACTAAACGAAGAAAAAAAATTCAGCTAAAGAAGAGTCTTAAATGGGTTTTAGAAACTGAGCTTCCTACCCCCACCCCTACCCCAGATACTCTGTGTCTGAGACAGAGGGAGGAGGGGAGACCTGAACGTACAGCTGATGTTCAGACATCTCCCGTGTGAGCTCCCGGTGTTACTCACAGTGCTGAGTGTAGGAAAGGATTCTGTCCTGTTGGGTGGGCGTGTACCCACTCAGGAGCATCCCTCTTCCTTTCTGAATTCTGAGCCAGCTAAGAAGTCAAAAGAGTAAGGCACACGATGGACAAAATGCCCTTATTAGTAATAGAACGGGTATTGGAGAATGTGACTTACTTATGGATCTGGAAAGTGGGCTTTCTAACGCTGAACCCCAGGATGCGACTGACTTGACTTGCCAGCTGCCAGCAGCTCTGCATCCCTGGGTCCCCCCTCCAAAGGCAGGGCCTTTGCCACGAAGCCTAGCGCACGGCCGAGGGCAGTGGAGCTCTCGGGAGGCAGGCCCACCCCCGAAGAGGCACAGGAGAAGGAGCAGAACATGTAGGCCAGCTCCTTACCTTAACTCATCAGTGAGGTGAGTCCCTCCCAGGGGAGCAGGGAGCAGGCAGCGGCTGGTGGGTGTCCTTCAGTGGGGGTGGAGGCCACGTCTCCCTCCCACCCTACCCCATTTCTATCCTCAGTCAGAAATCTTTATAAAAATAGTAGCTTTTGATGACTCAGTACTGGTTGTTGTCACTAGAAGAGTGAAAAGACAACTTTGTGGTTTTCACATCATGTCTTTTCACTCTTTTGTCTTTTATTACACATACCTTCTTGCACAAATGCTCCTTCTCAGCACCCTTTCTGGATGAAGCACAGTGTACACTCCTTGGGAAGCCAGTCCACCTCCCTCTGTCTAGTCCCTTGTCAGACACACACCTTTTGGCTCAAAGCTGTAGTGAGAATGTGTTTAAGTAATATTTATGCGGATGTTTCAAAATCCATGTGAAACATAGAATATTTAATACTACCCATTTGTGAATTAGAAAGGCCTTTTACCTAAAACAGTTTTTAAGTATTTGTAATAGAATGTGAAATTTAGAAACTCTGCACAGATACTAAGCAGGTTTGAACTAGCAGGGGTCCGTCCAGATGAGTCAATCTGTGGCTGCTACTTGGATTCACATAATCAAGCCATGTCCTCACTCAAGAATCTACCACTTACCAAGCACTGACTAGGTGTCAGTCACTCTTCTCTAAGCATTTTACTTAAGTATATTGTCATTAAATCCTGGCAACAATTTAATGAAAACACTGAGGTACAGAGAGGCAGTTTTCCTAAGAAGTCACATGCCAGGATTCTTGATCGTGAGTCAGCGTTCTTAAACTCTGTGCGAAACCAAGCACATCTACAGCTACAGTAACGGTCCTAGTGCGTTGCATGAAGTATCCAGATATTAACTGTAGTTCCAATTCCTTTTACACTATGAATTCTTATTTCACTCCACATTTCTTGAGCGTCTCTCATGTATAAAATGATAAAGCTACAAAGGTGAGTTGCCAGCATTTAAGACTAAAGTCAATTACTGGAGATGGAATGGAAACCAGCTGATGGGGTAATGTCTGTGAATTCAGAGGTGAGATTAACGTGAAGTTGGGGTGAAGGCTGATGATGTGTTGTGGGGAGGGTCATACCTTTCAGGTTGGATGGGTCAGCAGACACCTTGCTAAGGAGGCTGTGCTTTAATAGTAGGCCCAGGAGAGCCGCTGAAACCTAGGGGGTGTGCAGGTACAAAATGAACAACGTTGTGATGACATATTCCTGAGCCAGTCAGACATTTGATAAGCAATTACAAGTGTCAAGGGAGCTACACTGGGACGTGGAGCTTGCAGAGGTGGCACAAAGGGTGGCTTCATTCCACATACAAGTTAAATTAAAAAGGTACTTGTTGGAAGGGGTTCAAGATGGCAGAATACAAGGGCAAGGAGTGCTTCTCCTCCCACAAATACATCAAAAACACATCTGCCTAAGGAACAGTTCTCAAAGAACACCTGCTGAACTCTGGCGGAATATCTAACACAAGCAAAGCTACAAGACGACCCTCCAGGTAGCCAAGTAGGACCAAAAGTGAGGGGAAAAATATCAAGATGAGACCTGCACCTCAGGCCAGGAGCAGAGAAACAGGAAAAGTTCCCTGACCCTGGGAAGCCCCTTCACCTGCAGGGAGCCCAGCTGGGACAGAAAGGGAGCTTCAGAGGCTCAGAGGAGAGTGTAGCAGCCGCTTTGCATGGGCAGAAAGGAGAGAAACTGCAGAGGATCCATGCAGTCCCCATCCCAAAACGTGAGCCTTCAGAATGTTACATCCAAAAAACCCATAATATACATTCAAGTGCACATGGAACATTCTCTAGGATAGACCACATACTTGGACATAAAACAAGCCTCAACAAATTTAAGAGGATAGAAATTATTTCAAGCATCATTTCTGACCTCAATGGCATGAAACTAGAAATCAACCACGGAAAGAGAAACAAGAAAAACAATAACAACAACAAAATGACTGCATGGAGACTAAACAACATGCCACTAAAATACCAGTGGGTCAATGATGAAATCAAAAAGGAAATTTAAAGACGCCTTGAGACAAATGACAGTAAAAACAACCAACATAAAATCTGAGAAGTAGCAAAAGTAGTCCTAAGAGGGAGGTTCAAAGAAATACAGGCCTTTCTCAAAAAATAAGAAAAATCTCAACTAAACAACCAAACCTACCATCTAAAAGAATTAGAAAAAGAAGAACAAACAAAACCTAAAGCCAGCAGAAGGAAGGAAATAATAAAGATCAGAAAGGAAATAAAAGACAGATTAAAAAAAATCAATCAAACCAAGAGCTGGGCTTTTTTGAAAGAGTAAACAAAATCGACAAACCTCTGGCCAGGTTCACCAAGAAAAGAGAGAGGACCCAAATAAAATACAAAACAAAAGAGGAGGAACTACAACCAACACCACAGAAATATAAAACACCATAAGAGAACACTATGAACAATTATATGCCAACAAATTGGACAACCTAGAAGAAATGGACAAGTGCCTATAAAATATGGTCCACCAAAGCTGAATCAAGAAGAAATAGATAATTTGAACAGACTGATCCCTAGAAGTGAAACAGAATCTATAATTAAAAAAAAAAAAAAAACAACTCCTTGCAAACAAAAGTCCAGGGCAGGGATGGCTTCATTGGGACATTCTACCGAACATAAAAAGATCTTATACCAATCAATCCTTCTCAAACTCTTCCAAAAGATTGAAAAGGAGGGAACACTCCTAAACTCATTCCATGAAGCCACCATCACCCTGATATCAAAACCAGATAATGATGCTACCAAAAAAGAAAAGTACAGGCCAATATCTTTAATGAATACAGATACAAAAACCTCCACAAAACATGAGCAAATCAAATCAAAAAACACATAAAAAAGATCATACACTATGATCAAGTTGGATTCATCCCAGGGACACAAGGATGGTTCAACATAGGCAAATCAATCAATGTGATACACCACATCCACAAAAGGACAAAAGCCACATGATTATCTCAACAGATGCAGAAAAATCATTTGATAAAATTCAACATCCATTCATGATAAACTATTACCAAAATGGGTGTAGAGAGAACATATCTCAACATTATAAAAGCTATTACGACAAACTCAGCCAAAATACTTAATGGTAAAAAGTGGAAAGCCTTTCCCCTAAAATCTGGAACAAGACAAGGATGCCCATTCTCACCACCTCTCACCATTTGTTCAACATAGTATTAGCAGTCCTAGCCATAGCAATCAGATAAGAAAAAGAAAAGGGATCCAAATTAGAAAGGAAGAAGTAGAATTATCACTGTATACAGATAACATTATTCTATATATAGAGAACCCTTAAGATTCCATGCAAAAACTACTAGAGCTGATACAAGACTAACATACAGAAATCTACTGCATTTCTTTACACTAACAAATATCAGAAAAGGAAATTAAACAATCACTTTTAAAATCACATCAAAAAAAATTTATGAATAAATCTGACCAAGGAGGTGAAAGACTTACATGCTGAGAGCTATAAAACACTGATAATGGAAATAAGAAATGGAAAGATATCCCATGCTTTTGGATTAGAAGAAATTAATATTGTTAAAATGGCTATACTACCCAAAGCAATCTACAGATTTAATGCAATCCCTATTAATACACCCAGGACATTTTTCACAAAATTAGAACAAATAATCCTAAAATTTATATGGAATAACAAAAGACCCAGAACTGCCAAAGCAATACTGAAGAACAAAACTGGAGACATAATCATCCCAGATGTCAGCCAATACTACAAATCTATAGTAATCAAAAAACAGTGGTACAAAAACAGTCACATGGATCAATGGGACAGAATAGAGCCCAGAAATAAACTGGCCCACCTGCAGTCAATTAATCTTTGACAAAGGAGGCAAGAATATGCAATGGAGAAAGAAAGTCTCTTTGACAAGTGGTGTTGGGAAAGCTGGACAGCTGCATGTAAATCAGTGATGGTAGAACACACCCACACCATACAGAAAAATAAACTCAAAATGGCTGAAAAACTCAAACGTAAGACTGGACACCATAAATCTCCTAGAATAAACTGTAGGCAAAACATTCTCCGACATAAATCTTAGCAATGTTCTCCTAGGGCAGTCTACCCAGGCAATAGAAACAAAAGCAAAAATTAACAAATGGGACCTAACTAAACTTACAAACTTTTGCACAGCAAAGGAAACCATAAGCAAAATAACAACCTATGGAATGGGAGGAAATATTTGCAAAAGATGAAACTGACAAGGGCTTGATTTCCAAAATATATAAACAGCTCATACAAATTAATAAAAAAAAAACCCAATCCAAAAATGGACAGAAGACCTAAACAAGCAATTCTCCAATGAAGACATACGAATGACCAATAGGCCTATGAAAAAAATGCTCAGTATCACTAATTATCAGAGAAATGCAAATCAAAACTACAATGAGGTATCACCTCACACCAATCAGAATGGCCATCATTCAAAAATCCACAAATGATAAATGCTGGAGAGGCTGTGGAGAAAAGGGAACCCTCCTACACTGCTGGTGGGAATGCAGTTTGGTGCAGCCATTGTGGAAAACAGTATGGAGAGTCCTCAAAAGACTGAAAACAGACTTACCTTTTGAGCCAGCAATCCCACTCCTGGGCATATATCCAGAGGGAACCCTAATTCAAAAAGACACCTGCACCCCAATGTTCATAGCAGCACTATTTACAATAGCCAAGACAGGGAAACAGTCTAAATGTCCATTGACAGATGACTGGATGAAGAAGCTTTGGTATATTTATACAACAGAATACTACTTGGCCATAAAAAATGATAAAATGCCATTTTCAGCAACATGGATGGCCCCAGAGAATGTCATTCTAAGTGAAGCCAGAGAAAGAAAACTACCATATGATATCACTCATATGTGGAATCTAAAAAATAGGGCAAATGAACATAAACCTAAAACAGAAACTGACTCATAGACATAGAATACAAACTTGTGGTTGCCAGGGGAAAGAGGGGTGGGAAGGGACAAACTGGGAGTTTGAGATCTGCAGATACTGACTGGTATATATAAAATAAACAAGTTTATACTGTATAGCACAGGGAAATACATTCAATACCTTGTAATAGCTTATGGTGAAAAAGAATATGAAAATGAATGTATGCATATTCATGTATGACTGAAGAATTGCGCTGTACACCAGGAATTGACACAACATTGTAAACTGACCAAGCGTCAATTAAAAAAAAAGTGTTATATATACACAGA
This sequence comes from Vicugna pacos, assembly GCF_048564905.1. NCBI lineage: Eukaryota > Metazoa > Chordata > Mammalia > Artiodactyla > Camelidae > Vicugna > Vicugna pacos. The sequence goes on from NC_132987.1 coordinate 7,583,377, forward strand.
GGAATATTACTAAGTCATAAAACAGAATATCCTGCCACTTGCAGCAACACGAATGTACCTAGAGATCATACTAAGTTAAATAAGAGAAAGACAAATATCATATATCATTTATATGTGGAACAAAAAAATATGATACAAATGTACTTACATACAAAATGAAAATAGACTTGTAGTCATAGAAAACAAATTGGGTTACCAAAGGAGAAAGGAGATGGGGAGGGATAAATAAGGATAAATTAGGGATTAACAGATACACATTACTGTATATAAAATAGATGAACAACAAGGACCTACCACATGGCACAGGGAAGTATAATCCACATCTTGTAATAACCTACAATGGAAAACAATCTGAAAAAGAATATATACATATACATACACACACACACACACACACACACACACACACACACACACACACATATAAAACTGAATCACTTTGGTACATACCTGAACCCACAGAACATTGTAAATCAACTATACTTCAATAAAAATTAAGAAATAATGTATTTAAATTTTAAAAACTGTTAGGAAAATGATATACTCCTTGTATCAGCAGAATTGATAACAACCACTTACAAAGCAATCCCACCTCCGGGTAGTAACTCCATGGAGACTTATTCACACGCATACAGGAATGGAGAATATTACCTGCAGCACTAATATGTAACAATGAAAAAGTGGAAGCAAGTTTGTTTCTCAAAAGAATATGTCTGGTTTATTTACAAAATACTGAGCATGGATGAAAATAATCTACATCTGCCAATGTGGATAAACCTAAAAAAACAATGTTGAGCCTAAAAAGTCAGTTGCAAAAAAGAGACGTACAACGTAATATTCATGTAAAATGTTAAAATGCAGAACAATGAACTGTCTATGGATAAATATTACAAGAATAATGAAATATTAAAAGTACAAAATTATAATAGTACAAAACCACCAAGTTTAGAAAAGTCATTGATTCTGGACAGAAGGGAAAGTGAGGATCAAAGCTAGATCCAAAAATGTCACAAAGGAAAGATTTATAAAGTAAAAGAAAAGGCAGTCAATGGTCTAGAGCGGGAGTTGGCAAACTTTTTTGGCAAAGGGCTGGATAGTAAGTATTTTAGGCTTTGTAGGCTAAGGGGTGACATCAAGGACATTATGTAAGCACTCTATTGGGGTTCGGAGCTAATGTTTTCTATCATCAAAATCAATAGCAAGTGTTTGACTTAAGAACCTAAAAACCATTTTTAGCTTGCAGACCACACAAAAGCAGGTGAACAGCTGAATCTAGCCTGCAGACTGCAGGTTGCACGCTGTGGGCCTAGAGCAAAATTGCCCAATAGAACTGTCTGTGGTGACAGAAACGTTCTATGTACATGTTGTCCCCAGCGTGGTAACCACCAGCCACGTGTGGCTACTGAGTGCTTGAAATGTAGCAATTGTGACTGAGAAATTAAACTTTAAATTGTATTTAATCTTAATTAAGATAGCCATTCTAGAACGTTCATGAATTTAAAGAACAGGTGTAAGGGGAGTGCTTGAACAAACTGGAAAAATAAGAGACTACGATGGGAAGGCAGGATGTATGCATCAGTGACTCCATCAGGGAGAGCCAAATTCTGGCTGATGGAAAGGATGACAGCTGGTAAGGAATGCAGGAAGATGTGCAGACGCAATCAAGAAAATGGGAGGTCCGGGTTGGAAGAGTCACCAGTGAAATAAGACGAGTTGATCGTGGACCTGGAGATTGCACAGTGAGCAGTGGGAGGAGGAGAAGTATGAGGAGGGGGTGTGCTGGGGCGGTGACTGCAGAGAAAAACCAAGGTCCAGGAGAGAAACGTCCACGAGGGGCGAGACTGGTGAAGACTCAGAGTCAAGACCACCAGAGCCAGAGAGAGATTCCACCTCTGATGTTTAAAGAACAGACAGAAAACACAAGCAATATCTTATACAAATTTTATTGCTCTTTAAAAATGAGTAACTAAAGTTTAAAGAGGAATACACAAGTACAGGCTTCAAACTTTCAGAACCAAACTAATTCCCTCTCACTGGTTCACCAAAAACACAAAAGAGTCCTTGGCATTTACACATTCCACATCTGGGATTTCTGACCAAATGAGGCGCCATCCTGAAAGGCCAGAACATCATCATTTGTGGTTTTGCTGAGGCACCAAGTACACGGAGAGCTGGCGGTTCAGAGCTAGTCACTTACCTGGTCCCTGAGCCTGAGAAACATTGACTCTCTCATCATGATTTACACGTTTTATCTGAAAAGTCAAATACAACGGCTGTACCCTACTGTGAGTGCCAAGGGTTTATCTTATTCAAATATTATACAGGGAAGTGTCAAAAGATCCTCAGCCTGTCTTCAAAAATCATTCATTCAATTATAGTATTACCCACTTAAGGGAAAAAATAAAGATGCCTTATAATTAAAACATCTTAATTTGAATGAACATTATTAATTTCCAAATGTTGGTCTAAGATATGTTTTGACTACAATACAGTTTTAGGCAGTGTAAGAATTCTAAACTATTATAATGCTTAAGTCCAATTATTTATCTTTAAAAGGAAAAAACCCCAAATTTATTAAAGGCTGAAGGAAAAAAAATCACATCTGATGTACAGTTCTGAAGAAATGTTCATGATTGAAGAGTCTTGTCAAGAGAGTACTCTACGGAAAGAGTTCCACCCACTTGAACGCTATCTTACAGATTCTCTCGTGGCGCCATAGAAGGGGGTGTAGGATGAATTTAAATAGCATCCAACAAATGCTTCATTGTATCTGCTTCGTACTTTTTTTTTTTGAACTGCATCTGGAATCCCTTTTCTGCTTGAAAATAGGCGAATTCAGGAAACACAAATCTGTAAAAGGGTCTCCTCTTCTCAGTTTCCTGTAAGGGTGAAAAGAACCCTTAGGCCTAATTATAAGCTTCCCAATATTAACTTACTCTTCAGTAAAAGTTATTGGAAAGAATGCCATTGTGAATATTCCTACTTCAGTTTTTCATCAAAATGGTGTATTTCAAATAACACTCACAACCTCACTCCCCCCAACACGTAACATTAAAAGTCAAATACTTACGAGGCGAGCGTGGGTTCCTTATAGTTCACAATGGCTGTGCACCTGCGCTTGCGCAGAGATACCGGTGGGCTTTCTATGTTCTTTTTTGGAGAAAGAGAAAGTTTTCTGGCTTTCACTGCAGGATACAAGGGGACATTTGTGATATCCTTCAGGCTAAAATGAGGTGACCGGCGAGTCTCAGGTAGTGCACCTACAAAAACAACTTGTATTGAATATGGTTTCAAAAAAAACAAAAACAAAACCAAAAAACACAGGAATTAAAACTATGCAATTATACATCCTAAATGTATACACAATCCAGCATTTTATAATACAGATTTTTAAACACTTGTTCATCACTTTTTCATCCTAGATAATATTAATTACTGTGGATGTGAAGAACTGACTAAAAGCAACAGTTTACTGAAACTTAAAATTCTTAAAAATTAAAGAGAAATTACAATTCTCCTGGGATAGCCTGGGCACAAAGAATTAGTTTAAACTCTGCAATTTCGTTTAGTCACACTTTGCTCTTCAGAATCATCAGGCCTCTATTTCAGTTCCAAAGTTTATCATCAGATGGCTTCATATGGTCTTAAAAAGCCACTTGAACTCACTTCTTAAATAAGTGAAAATTTGAAATCACAGTCTGTGTAAACCAGGAGAAAAGGGGTTCCCTCTAGTAAAGCTAGTAGGTTAAAAAGATTCCAATGGTTTTTTCTATCATAAACATCCAAATTATTCTACCTGGGAGCCACATCTATATTGGGAGACAGGTACCCAGTACACAGTAAGAACACTGCAAGACAATCTCTGAAAATTGCTTTAAAAAGCAAATCATTTCCCAAGAAAAACTACACTGGAACTGTAAAATGACTTCATACTTAGTAACCATTCTCCAGGGTTATCTGGGTTTCAAATACTCTGTCTTTCTTGTTCCCACATAAGCATATTGTACTACACTAATTATTCCAACTTTCAGTTTGGAAAACATGGTTAAACAAGAATCAGATCAGTTGCTATGTTCTGGAACAACACTTCTAACACTTTAATGCATATATAAATCTTCTGGCGGAATTTGTTAAAAGGATGCAGATTCTGATTCAAGAATGTAGGGTACGGTCTGAGATTGTTTTTTCTGAGAAGTTTTCAAAGTAATGTTGATACTGATGGTCTGAGGACCAAACTCGGAACAACACTATTTTAGAGTATATTTTTTTTCCTTTTAAGAACTTACTATGAAAAATTTCAAGTATACACAAAAATGGAGGCAACAGTGTAATGAACCTCCAGCCACCCTGCTTCAATAATTATCAACATTTTGCCAATCTTGTTTGATTTACTGTAACATCATTACAGCACATTTTCCAAAAAGATACTTGCATGATACCATCACCTAACTGGTTGACCTTGGAAAGTCATTTAACTTTTTTCGGCCTTAGTTTTCCTTATAAACAAAACAAGCATGGCGTCACTGACACTTCACAAAGTTGTTCTGAGGACCAAATGAACCAGCATCACAATATTTTGAGGATGATACAACCCGTTTATATTAGCTTTAGCACCCTAAGGAAAAGTCCCAGATGAGAATCTGTGGGCAGGTGCAGGCTGTATCATCAGCATTTGAACCACGCCTATTTTTTGATCTAACTAATCTACGTGAGATTTTCTAAGCCACAGTTTTTGCATGTCTTACAAATATCTTACAAAAGAATCCTAAGTCCATCAATTGAGGGAAAGACTTTCTTGGTCTCATTAGTCAGCCTTCACTAAACAGAAAGTTATGTTAAATCACGGTCCTGTTGAATACCAAACAAGGCCGTTAAAGTTACGGGTCACTGGATTCAAGTTTGATTTCATTTTCAAGGGGATGTTTCAGGGGAGTGTATAATAGGTATTTTAATTCAACCCAATACCACCAAAGTTTTTTCCTCACCTTGGAAGCCTTCATTCACTGAAAGTAAAAATGTTTTCTCCAAAACTGGTAGTATTTGTTCTTAAAGAGGATTTAAATTAGCTTAAAGCAGGTCAAAGCAACACAACTGTGATTTCCACCCACCCCTCAATCCCCCACTATTTAATCAGACTGTAATTTCCTCCAAAGAGACAGATGGTAAGTCTCTAACCTCCCCCAGAGAAACAGATGGCAAGTACAGTACCTAATACCAGGAGTGATCATTTATCATAAACATTAAAAACGCAAGCAAACAAGTAGATCACTTACTACTAGGAGTTTTTGTTGGCTCAGAGCCTGCTGTCTCCTCCTCACCACTATGTTTCAGTGCTCTTTTAGATCGAGGCCGGGTGACCGGACTCTTATGTGACTCACTGGTGAGATCCTGACGGCTCCTGCACGTGGGCAAATAGAGGTCATCAGAATCATCACCGGAGCTGCTGGATTCACAGATGCTCGCTTCAGATTCATTGCTGTTTTCTTCTCTTTTAGAATCTTCGCTCGTTTTTTGTCGGAAAGGAGTAAGATGAACACCCTCTTCCAAATTAAAATTGTAAGCATCCTTGCAGGTGACAGATTTACCCAACTTTTTTTTGGAAACGTTTTTTTTATTTTCACTTTTGCTCCCCTTATATTTTGATATAGGTTTTGATTTCCTCCTTCTGTTAGCTTTTCTTCTCCCTTCTCTTTTTCCTCCTAGTGCGTCTCTGTGCTTGTTTTCAGTTTGTTCAGATTTGTCCTGTAAAATGTCCTCTTTTGTTTCAGTAAAGTGTCCTGGGTGAATCAGCTTTGGTGGTAAGTTGATTTGATCCTTGTTCCATCGATAAACATTCTGTTCTACATTTTCAGGTATTTGCATGTTTCCTGGTGGGTGTACACATCTAATTCTTTTCAGTTCAAAAGACTGCTCTGACAAATGACTGATTCCAAAATCATCCAAGCTACTGAACTCACATAGATTATTAACAGGTTTCTTCAGACTGCGACGGAGAGACACAGTTCTAGGTAAGACACTGTCAGCTGACTTCTCTTCACCTGTATCCACATCAAATCCCAGTCTGTCTTGGGAAATAGTAGGTATTTGCTCTGATAATTTAAAAAACAAATGAGAAAAATAGTTTTACTTTATGGGAATTTTAATTTCAAGAATCTCAGAATTCAAAATTAAAAATGGAAAAATTGAAAGTCATTCTGTAGTTTCCCCACGTTTACTGTAAGTAAATGCAAATCTGGGAACTTAACCTTTCCTCACTCCTTTGAGTTTATATAGAATGGGGCCGTGCCTGTACTCCAAGGCTGTTATGAGAGTTTAGTAAGATGATGTAAATAAAGTGCCTAACACAGAGCCTGACACACAGCAGGCTCAGTAAACTACAGGCATCCTTATAGCCAAGGTTCCTGATTATACATTTGGCAAAATAAATGGATGTATTTTAAAACTCTTACATTCTGTATAAATAAACAGATATTTGCTTTGAGCAGAAGAATACCAGACAAGCAGATTTAAAAAGGTAACAAAATCAGACTTAGAGAAATTTAATTATGTTACTTGTTCTCAAATATCTTATCTTGACCTTAACAATATTTTTAGATTTTCATTTGAATCACCTTCTATTTGGGATGATTCTCCTTGTCCTGGAAAGTCAGCTTCCTGAAGAGGAACTTGCCTTGGAAAATACCAATAAAAAATTTATTTAACAATTATGCAATAAAAACAAATTTTAAGATTTTCTACAAATCAAGTTTCTTCCTTTTCTTTAGTATCATAATTCCCATCTAAATCAGTATGTCTGCTCTGTTATCAAAAGAAACCAAAAACACTTATCCTGAACACATGGAGGCTGATTTGTTACGGCTGACACTCAACTCTCACTGGAGGAACTAACATACCCCACTGGACAGTTCCTCCTGAAAACATGCTGTAACTTGTAATTTCATTTAACTGGAGAAACAGACAATCAGATTGGTCCATAAAACACACTAAAGAAATTCAATGTGATTATTCTTTAGGAGCCCGCTTTATCATTACCTGAGCTGTGATTTTTTTCTGGTAATGCATACTTTCATGGTGCTTAACTACTGACTCCTCTGAATGTTCACTTTCTTCAAAAATCTTGTCCCCCTTTGGTTCATGGAACAAGAAATTTCCATTATTTATGCTTTAATATGGCTGTTTCATTCTAATTATCATTTTATTCTTTATGTTCTGTACAGAATTTCCCTCTGGACATCAAAACTTAAGTACAAGTATAGGTAACAGAGTTATGGTAATCAACTAATAACAATTTCAGAAATTCTCTAAAAACTCAATCATCTCATTTTACTTTTTGGTCATGACATAAATATTTCATCAGATCTTAACATTCAACAGTTTAAAAACTATTCATGATTAAAACTAATGTGGAGGGGGTAGAGGATAGCTCAGTGGTAGAGCACGTGCTTAGCATGTATGAGGTCCTGGGTTCAATCCCCAATACCTCCTCTAAAAATAAATAAACCTAATCACCCCACCCTCCAAACAAACACAAAAAAATAAAAAACTAATGTGAGGACGTAAGTTGTATTAGTGACTACTTCTGCAAGGAGAGGGGCACAGACTTGAAAGGGACTTGAGGGAACGGTTTATGGCAGCAGCTCTCACCTGGGGACTGTTAACCCCCCCCCCACCCAGGGGATACCTGGCGATGTCTAGGGGGCACTTTTGATTCTCATAGCTGTGGGAGGCAGGGTGCTACTGGCATCTAGTGGGTAGTGGCCAAGGATGCTGGCAATATCCCACAACAATGCTTAGAACAGTGCCCACAACAAAGAATGATCTGGCCGCAAAAGTCGGCAGTGCTAAGACTGAGAAACCCTGGGCCAGAGTGAGGGTAGTATCTTAAGTCTGTGTCTTAACTCAGGTTTTGGATCACAGGAGTGTACATTAGTCCAACTCACCGAACTGTGTACCTAAGATTTGTGCATTTTACTGTATGTAATTACATTTCAATAATTCATAAGCAATCAAAGTGTGCTTAATCCTAGAAGAGAAGAGGGTGTTTGGGGTCTGATGGTATTTAAGAATCACTTGGATTAGCCAAAGTGACAGCTGTGTTAAATATGGTATTTTATTAGATTTCTTTTCTAAATCAAACTATTTGTAGTACTGGCAAAACACCATCATTTGAATAACCAACCCTCCTTAGAATAAAGACATGATACCAGAAAAACGTAATCGAAAGGAGTAGTTCAAAAACTCGAGAGAAACTTCTCACTTCTAGACATCAAAAAAGTAACTAAATATTAGAAAGCTTTGGCTTGGCTTTATAGAACAGAATTTCAACATACCAAATTTTCTGAAATACATTCTTACAACTCAGACTCCAAATACAAGGGTCAGTATGATGCTAATTTCCTTTCGTAAATGGATCACAGAATTAAATATTTCTTGGCATTAATAATCTTGATAATGAATTTGATACTAACGGTGAATCCTCCACAAGCAGATCCCCAGAGTCGGTGTCACTACTGCAGTCCATTCCAGAGGGACATACTTTCTGGTCCTGTTAATGTGTTAAAACAGAGAAAACACTGGTACGGCTGAAGTATTCATAATGGAGTATTCATTTACTCAACAATAAATGCTTACTGACAGTCTGCTGTGGTGCCAGAGGCTGTTCCAGGAACTGAGTCCACAGCTAGAAACAGATTAAGGACCATCCTCTTAAAGCTTCCACTCTAGTGCACGGAGAGAACACGGTAAAGAGAAAGGAAAGTTACAGCGATAAATGCAATGAAGGAAATACTCCGGTGAAATGACGGCGAGTAACTGATGTGGGAGGGGGGCTCTCATCCAGAATTCTGAAGAATGCAAAGAGCCAGCCATTGAAAGAGCAGGGGGAGGAGGAAGCAGTGGAAACAGCACACACAAAAGTCATGATGTAGGGAAGACCTTGCTGCATTTAGAAAAGAAAGGCCACTGGGGTCGGAACACAGTCAGTGAAAAGCACAGTAGGGGGTGGGCACGCAGAGGCCAGATAATGCGGGGCCTTGAGAACCGAAGGGTGAGTTTGGGTTTTAGTCTAAGTGTGATGGGGAGTCACTTAAATGTTAAGTAGGGAAGTAAAATGATCTAAGTTTTAGAAAGACTGGTCTGGCCACTGTGTGAAACACGGACGGCAAGGAGTCAAGGGCAGGAGGAGTTAGGAAATTATCACAGTAAATTCAGCAAGACATAATACTAGCTTGCACGGGAAGGCTAGGGCTGTGGTGAGGGAGCCCAGCGGAAGGTTTTGAGATAATGGAGTGTGCTCGCACTGACGGGGTCAGGGTAGGGTAGGGTGGGGGGGAGGTAGGGACAAGAAGGGAGAGGGGAGCCTCTGACTGTTCTGACTTGAGTAAATGGGGGTGGGGGTATAGCTCAGTGGTAGAGTGTGTGCTTAGCATGCACAAGGTCCTGGGTCCAAACCCAGTATCTCCATTAAAAAAATAAATAAATCTAATTACCCGCCCCCTCCAAAAAAACAAAACAAAACAAATAATGACTTGAGTCTTGAGTAAATGCGTAGGTTGTTTTGTTGAGTTGAGTTAAAATTTAGGGAAGCAGAAGTACGTGATATCCTTGGGAGGTGGAAAATGAAGAGTTGCGCTTTGTACAAAGTATGTTTGAGATCCTTTATAAATACATAAGTGGATATATCAAGTAGTAACTGTGTGTGTGTGTGTGTGTGTGTGTGTGTGTGTGTATCTTGTGCTACAAATTTGGAAGTCACTAGTGGGCAAACAATATTTAAATCTATGGGAGAGAATAAGATGGGTCTAGAACAATTGATGGTTACAAGCAAAGACGTGAGTAAAAGAGAGGGACATGAACAGCCAGAAAGGTAAACGAGAATAAGATGGTGAGAAAGCTAAGAGATCAAATTATTTTGAGTAGAGTAATCCCTGTGTTATAAAGTACTTCAAGGCCAACAAGAAAGAGATGTGACCACGGAAAGTGGTAACATGGAGGTTTTGGGGACCTTGACACACAGTGACAACAGAATGGAAGGGAAAAAAGCCTAATAAGAGTGAGTCCAAATGGAAGTGGAGACGTGAAGACAGGAAGTCCACTGTTCTCTCTGGCAGCGTTCGGCTGTGAATGGAAGCAGGGACTGGGGAGACAGAGGGGTCTGGGAGCAGGAGAGGATGCGTTTATTTTCTCCTCCTAAGGTGAGAGCCACCGAAACGCATCTGTAGCAGCGAGAATGATTCAGCAGAGGGAGATACATCTTGGAAGCAGGTGCAGACTCCCAGGAGCGAAGTCCTAGAGGAGATGAGAGGAGGGAACCTGGGGCACAAGGGGAGGGTTGGCCTTCGACGGAAGCAGGGACACTTCTGCCAACAGAGCCAGAGGAAGGACGGGAACTCAGTGTAGACACGGGCAGACATGTGGAGCTGTGCTAGGAAGACCAGACGTGCAGTCTGATTCCTTAAAAGCCATTCTAATTCAGTTCAGTTGCTTTTTGAAATTTGATGCACATATACTATGTAGACATTAAAAATAGGTTAGTACTGTTCATCAGAAACAAAACAACTAGACATTTAACGCTGTTAAAAGTTTTAAATTTAGAATCAATATAGCTAATGTTCTAAAACTATTATTATCACTGAAGGTAAATAAAGGAGAATAATTAATGATAGAGTGATACAAAAATTATTTAAAAGATCCATCATAAAATGAAGGGAACAAAAGGCTATTAGAAGTTACATTCTGATTAATCCTTATAAGTTAATTATTAGTAGGTAAGAAAAACATTTTTCTTATTAAAGCATTTTAAGCTTTTCCATCACTGCTAAATTGACTTGATAAACACGGACACACAACTGCTGAATGATGGTTGAGATTGTTTGACACACTCAACAGGAAGCAGAAAACACACTTTGATGTTTTAAATGCTAAGAACACTTTCACCCAGCAACTAACACTTTAATCAACACTCAAAAATCATTGATAAATGTCCAAAGGCCGACAAAAACAGAATTTGTTCACCAGTTTTTCTGATTATCTCATTGAGTACTCATGTCACACTATTCTGTGTGATTTCAGCAAAAATGTGAAAAGGGAGAAGATTCAAATGTCTTTGGAGAAATTTTTTTCCTCACTAGTTGACCAAACAATGAAAAAAAAATTAGGAAAGATTACATTCTGAAGGGGGAAAAGAAATTAAAAATAATCTGACCTTCACATGAAGTTAAAGAAAAACCACATCTAATCTTTATAGAGAATTCTCTACATTACACATGTATATATGGCATTTGTGTATTATATATGGGACTCCACACACATACACGCATTCTGTATATCATAGAGAAACAGCACGGGGTCACCTTAGTTGCACGGAAGCAAAAAGTCTTTCAAACTGACTCCTCCTGTCCATGGGAGGTGACTTGATTTCCTTTCTCGAGTCCACACCCTCTCCCTCATCACTATGCCCTGGCTTCCTTTCCTGGCCTAGATGCCAACACAACGAATGGTCTGCACTGGCGTGGCGAACAGACAGCCGGGAAGGAGGTAAACTGTCCAGGTAACACCTGACACTCCCCACTGCTTCTTCCTTCCTCTGCTCCAGGCAGTGACCCTGGCAGTGGCTTCCGGGAAAAGGAGAGAGGGGACCCTGGCTCGTCACTGCTCTCCCAGGGATTACATGCAACGAGACAAAGAGAAGACTGTAAATTAAACTATCTCCATGACCATTATAGTTTGGCTGGCTGGTCTAGACATCCCTGGACACACAAAGAATAGACTGAAATGTGGATAGCAAAATGTTCAGGATTTCCTTGTTTGGGGGTTAATGGAGAGCTGTCCTTATTTAGCAAACTGGGAGGTAACAGTGATTCTCCGCAAAGCACTTAAATACTTCCCATCTCCCCAAGAAGACAGTTATTACAAAACCCCACTGGATGGAACAAAAGCTGCTCTCAGCTCTATAGCACTTCAGGACCAGTCTGCTTCCACTACAGCTCTCAGACCTCCAGCTTAGCTGCCCTGCCTTTGACTAACTTCGCTGACCACTCAAAGGGACCCACTGTGCAAAAGGCTAAGCTGCTTCTTCTGTACCCTGTCTTGCTGCCTGCTTTCAGAAGCGAGTTGTGCAAGTCCAAGCCTCCATCACCTCCTTGCCGGAAACTTCCCCAGCTGGCCACACACAACAACTGTGCTGGTGCCCTGGCGACAGATGTGCCGATGAAGTCACTGATAACAGAGCTGCTGATAATTAATTTAAAAAACACAACTGATCTAAACTACTAATTCATGGCTTTAACATTTTTTCCTAAGAACTTCAGCCCTTGTGATGAAAATACCTGGGCACGTTCTTCTGCTCCTTGTGAAGTCAGTTTTCCTCTCAACGTGTACAGCTCGCACGTGAGGTAGTAACACTCCCTCCTCAGCTGTAAGATGATATCCTGGGCTTCTCTCACTTTGCACTTCTCATTTTCCAAAGCTAAGACTAACATTCTGTTGTTGTCTTGGTAGTTTCTCAGCAGTGTAGAAGTGTTGGCTGAAAGAGGATAAAAAATGTTTTATTAGTTATTAAATGTAACCATAAAAAGTGACGGAAAGGAGAACACCAAGGCCTCTTACTGATGATCTGGCCTGGCGCAGCTATCAGAGACTTCCGTTTGCCAATCTCTGCCAAGTTTTTACTCCTTTTCTCCTTCATGCGTTTCTTTATGTCTTCAAGACTATCTTGAAAGGACTTTTTAAGGCATCTTTCCTTGGCCATCTTCTGCCTAGGAATTTAAAACAATAAAAATATTTAATTTTCCTATGAGATGATGTCATCAAATATAAAACATGATTGAAAAACACAGTGTTCATAAAAGTGGATTAAATAGAGACTTAGTAACTGTAGAATTAGCTCAAAGTAGACAGCTAACCTGGTCATTACCTAGACTTTGCAGCTTATAAATCTCATTAATATTTTTGGCATAATTTTATCCTCCTTGGGTACTTTATAGGGACGGTTTAATAAATACAGATTTCCAGCTCAAAGACTCTGTAATATGCCACTTAATTATTCTTTAACAGATACTCATTGGGAGCTTAGTATGTATGAGGCACTATGGAATTGCTTAATATATCTGATGTTTTCACTATGTTTCTGACGACAATACTTACGGCCCACTTTTAATGTTTATTATGCTTACAGTGTTAGTTCAGAGGCAATCATGTATCTGGGCTTTGCTTTCCAGTTACTTAACATATGTACACTCTCAAGAGAGTCAGTGATCTTCAGAGGTTTAGTCATACTATGTAGCACTATATACAATTTTACTAGGCTGTTATTAGCAATCATTGAGTTAGAAAAAGCAGGGACTGGGGCAGAGGAACATGCCAGTTTCTCAAAATTATTTCTAAACTCGGAGCAGCTAACTCCCAGTAAATCACGAGTACAGCAAACAAGACGTTGTATAAGTACTATTCTACATACAGTTTAAAGTACCAAACCTCACATCAGTGGACTATGCTATTGAGTATATTAATACCTAAGCATCCTTAAATCTTTCAATGCTGCAAATCACACGTGGGGTATTTTGCTACTACGCATGTCAAACTACTTTTCATGAACATCTTTTGCTGTTAGATTGTACTTTGCAGATCTTAAAACTGCAAAAAAAAAAAAATCTTGACATACATGTTTTTCACTATAAAGGATACCTTCATCTCCTCTAAGTTAGTCAAGTATTTTCCTGAAACTTACATTTTCTTGAAAACTTTCTCCAAGCCTTCCTTATTTTCCTCTGGGGCCTTAAATATAGATGTTACAGATTTCACGTAAATATTTTCTTTCTGCCGATACAGATACAGTATATACTGGGATGTTTCCAGTAGAGCAAGCACAACATTTTTTTAAAAAGCACTAACGTTAAAGGGGTTGTATAAAATTTCCTGCCACAGTGAAGTTTCTGGAGTGCGAACCTGGAGATGTTTGAGAGCCAGACAGATTAGGTAACTGATCAAGTTAGTCTAGTTAAGGTATTCTACTTTTTAATATTTTATTTAGTTACTGTGTTATTTAATTATTTCATTTTGGCGAGGGTGGTAGGCAATTAGGTTTTATTTATTTTTAGAGGAGGTACTGGGGATTGAACCCAGGACCTCCTGCATGCTAAACATGCACTCTACCACTTGAGCTGTAACCTCCTCCTTATGGTATTTTAAAAGCAAGGCTTATCTAAAAAATAACTTTCGTCATTACATGCGATCAATAAAACTACAAAAGAAATCTGCCGTATCAGAAGTTTCATTCCAGTCCAGGTCGACGGTGTTAAAAGGGGGTGTGGCGGAGAGAACAAACGAAAACAGCGCGGGATGGTAGTCTCAACCTGTACAGCATTAGGGGAAGGGGTCTGGATTCAAAAGAACCTAGTATATCTGATCTCCGTCATAATTCTTTCAACATTCCTGGTGCTGAGGCAGCCAGGTAGGACAATGGCCCCTGCCAGCTTCTCCGTGGTAAGAGAAGCAGCAAAAGAAAAGGCCGTCAACGGTACCGCGCTGCACAAAAAACAGCTGCTGGTTTGCGTGCCCTCACGTCGAGCGTGGCTTTTAACTACCGCAAACGCTTTACTTACACATCACAAGTCACACAAGTCCGCAAGGCGGGAGGTGCGGGTCCCCACTTAGCAGAAGAGGAAACTGGAGCAGCGGAAAGCGCAGGTCGGGCGGCTCAGCAGAGGGGGTTGACTCCGCAGCCTGAGCTTTTGGCCACCGAACTCAGCGCGACAGAGAGACCCGAGGGAAGGGGAACGCGGGTCACGACGCCCCGGTTCCACGTTCGAGAACCCTGCGGCCTCCTCTTTCTCGGAGAAAGCGGAGCGGAGGGGCAGGGGCCGCCGGAAGAGGGTCGGAGACCCGCCTCCCGCGGGGACGTCCCCACCGTACCTCGGCCACCGCTTCTGCCACGGCTGTCGCCCTCCTCCTCACATCCCACGGCTCCGCGAGGCTGTCCGGCCGTGCGCGCCCCGACCTCCGGGGCCTCGGGTTCGCAGGCACCGTGTCTCGCCGCCCGCCGACTGCCGCCGCCACATTCGAAATTCTCCACCGCGCTCTCCCATTGGCTGGCTGGGGCGGTCACGTGGCGCGACTGGGGCCGCCCCCGGACGGGCTCCTCACGTGACGCACTCTCGCGGAGACTCCACATCCGGGCATCCGCCCCGCCCTCTGAGGGGGCGGGGCTACTTGTCGGGCGGCGTCAAGCCCGCCGCCCTTCTCCACCCCTGAGTCGGTGGTTTTTACGGGGTGGAGCCGCTCCAGCACCTGTAAGCGGGGAGTATTTTGGGGCGTTCAAACACTTCCTGTGTGTTCGGTCTTCCCGCTGGCAGCCTTCGAGCTTGTGCGCAAGGGCTCCCTCTTGTGAAAAGAACCTTCTTGGTTGGCTGCCCGCCCGGTCCACCTGCAGCACAGAAGCCGCTGAAGGGCTGTTCCAGCCAAAACAGGGGGCGGGTTTTGGATTAACGGGATTTCCTTAGGGAAGTTGCGGAGACCTGAAGTAGTCAGCTCCAGGTTCTTTCTCTTTGCCTGGCTATCTCTGGCTCTTTAACCCTCGGGAAGGGGCACCAGCATCCCTCCCATTACATGCCCAGAAACCTGGGGAATCTTCCATATTGATTCTTTATTCTCCCTTGGATTTTCCACGTCCAGTCAGTCACCTAGTCTTGTCAGTTCTACTAAGTATTTTTCAAATCCCAACCCTAGTATTTCCCTCCCCGTCCCCAATCCAGGCAACTATCCAATCTCGTTCTATGAACTGCACCGGTACCTTCTCTGACTACATACTCCACCCCCTGATGTTTTTAGTGTGTTTGACAAAGCAAATATGATTGAATAGGAAGCTCTTAAATGGCTCCCTCTGCATTTAAAATGAAGTTCCAGATGCGCACTACTACATACTAAGCAGATAAACAAGGACCCACTGTATAGCACGGAGAACTATATTCAGTATCTTGTAATAATGTATAATGGAAAATAATCTGAAAAAGAATATATATATTTATCTGAATCACTTTGTTTAATACACCTGAAACACAGCATTGTAAATCAATTATACCTCAGTTAAGAAATGTATCATGAATTTAAAAAAAAAGACTGAAATTCACGCTCCTTTAGGTGTTTGGCCCTTAAAGAACCCCATGATTCCTGGGTCCATCTCTTCTGAATTTGCTTTCATTTCCTTGCAATTCCTCCTGCTGTTTTTGGCCATGAAGAAGGTAGGAACTACATCTGCCTGTTTATAGTTAAATCTTCAAGGTCTGTTTAGCGTTTTAAAGTAAGCCGATAAATATTCACTGGGACCATAAGAGAATGAATAAATGACACATGAATTTGAATTTAGGCATTCAATTCATTATGAGGTTTTTTGTTTTTTTAAAGGGTACATATACATCTTCTCCCTAGACTAGGCCTCACTTCCCACCTTCCTGGTTTAAGTGGAAGAGATTAGAACAGCCATCTCCAGCTAATAACAGCGTTTTCCAAGTGTCACCCACAGCTCCTCTCCATGAGTCCTCAGTTTACCACCACCAGGCAGCATGGCTCATCTGTGCAGAAGCATTAAGAGGGAAGGAGAAGAGAGGTTCTCTTATGGCTTGAGGCCAAGGGTATGAAGTGGATGGTGACAGCAGGGTTGACCACATGGACGTGTGACCTGTGCTTAGAAAGTCCCTGCACTTGGTTTCATGCTCTGCTCTTGCCATCTTGAAATGCTTAATAATTTATCTTTGAGCTTGTGAATTGTAAGTGAAGTCTGATGAGACACATGGAATATATGTGTCCATCTGTGTCTCTTGCTGCCCCATTGCCATACAGTGTTCAGGGTGGTCACTAAATGGCTTCTGTGACACACTGTCCTCGTCCTCAGGGCCCCATACTCAGAAAGGCTTCATATTTGGTTTGATGCTTTGCTGCTGTCTTGAAAGTCTTACCAATTTTGTCTTTGAACTTGTGTACTCACTTTGAATCTCACTGAACTTTCATACTTCTTAGCCTGAAGACTTAAAAAAATCTAATCTGGGATTCTTTATTACCAATTTTAAGAAACTAGAATTGACCCTTTGGAGTGAATAAGTCCCCTTGGATATTAGCAACCCTTTAACTCAAATATTATATTTTATTTTTATGAAGTTTAAAAAAATTTTTTGTTGAGGGTGGAGGTAATTAGGTTTATTTATTTAAGATAGAATGTCATACACTCACACACATGCACTCAGCAGATGAGTAGAACAAGAAAACTGAGGAAATCTCATTAAAAATGTTGGACTGTATCAATGTCAACATCCTGGATGTGATATTATCCTGCAGTTTTGCTAAATGTTACCATTGGGGTAAACTGGCCAAAATGTATGAGGGACTGCTGTATAATTTCTTACAACTACACAAGAATCTAAAATTTTCTCAATGCAAATTTCAATAAAAAATACTAATCTGTAGAAATTGCTGCTTTTTCCTTTCTTGCCCAATTAGTGGTAGTCAACTTTTAATTTTCTTTCCTTTTTGTATCTAAAAGAAGGGAACATAATAGCAATTATTGCCAGGTGAACTGGGAGCATTATGTGGGTATAGGTAATTCTTGTCTTTTTAAAACTAAGTGGTAGGCATATAAAAGTTTTAGTGTAATTTTACATACATTCCTGTTTCAACATGTAGTTTTTTTTTTTTTGATTCTTATTTTTTATTGAAGTGTAGTCAATTTACAATGTGAGTTTCAGGTGTACAGCATAGTGATTCAGTTACACCGTATACATACATACATATATTTTTTCAGATTCTTTCCCATTACAGCTCATTATGTAGTATTGATTTTGATTTCCACCAAATGCTTAATCATAATGACACAGGTAAGTGAAAATTTGGTGACTAGGAATAATTTTAGGGGGGGACAAAGCTTTTAAAAATATATCCTCAAGTTGGAATATAGTATACTTAATACACAAGTAAATAAAAGCACAGGTGACCAAATTACCTCTTGAAATTTTAAAATCAGATCTTGTCTGAACAATTTTATTTTTGCTAAGCTTTAATCTTTCTTTTTTTTTACAGGACAACTGTTGTTAATGGGCAATTAGCTGCTTTCTTGAATATAATGAGAAAGCCATCGCATACCACATGAATGTAAATTATTATAATAAGTACAAGGCAAAAGGGCACAGTAATCCTTTGTGGCTTTATTTGTTGAAAGAGGAGACTATTGGCTTGAATTCTGTCATCCCATCTACTTACTTTACTGTGTTCTTGAAACACTGTTCATAAAACTTCTTAGGTGACAAGTTGAGCATTAAATGGAATGTTAATGGCAAATTATTTGCAAATGTCTATCTTAAGTTTTTTTCTTAAATGAATTAGAATTTACCATGAAATGTAAGTCTTGTTTTTCAAGAATTTTCTTTTGCTTTTCTTTAATCCCGGTCTCTAACATTAGAAAAGTTTGTTTTTGCCCTTTGGTAATTTCTAAATGCAAGTTGAGTTAAAAGATTGTTCCAAAATCTGCTGGATATTGTTCTGCAGGTGGGTGACTGTGGCCACCAGGATGTTGGAGAGGCTCATAACCTGGGTACACTGGGTGAAGCCAAAGGGTGAAGGGCTCGTTTTAGCAGGCTTGTACCAGGCTGGCGTGCAGTCCTGCCCAAGTGCCCAAAGGGCTGGGATTGACCTGGCGCAGGCAGAGGAAAAGCAGGCAGGATATAGACTTGCGGATGTAGTGTGCGTTGAAGTACTCTAAAATTAGGCTGGTCATGTGATGTAGTATTCAAAAGGAAGAGGGCTTGGACCTCAGTCATGGGTATGGACTGGTCTCTGCTATGACGTGGTTGTTCCCTTCTCCGCTGGTGTCTAGGCCATCTGCCAGGCTTGAAGACGAGGCGCTGTCTGTGTATCAAACGCTTTAGCTAAGGTATCAAAGCCTGAGTAATCTCACCTGCAGGTTGGTCCTTTGGTGGTACTTCTGAAGCATCACCACTGATAAGGGATTCACGGAGACTGGCAAGGGAGGCTACTACATTTACCAGCGTGCCCAGAGCTGGCTTGTTTCAGCCTTGGAATACATGGTCTGAAGAGGGGTGCCATCCTCATGTGTGAAAGAAAGGCTGCTGGATGTTCACAGCCTCTGGGATTCAGATCTGTTTGTCTTGTTCCATCTTCATCTGCCACAAATGCAGGAGTGGCTCTCAGAGGATTTCTCAGATCCTGGATAAAGATTTTCTCAGCTGAAGCAGCACAGTTGCTTGGTTTCTCCCTTTGCACATCAAAGGGCTTTCATTCCCTCTGTCCAGAGTCCATTTTCATGCCAACCACTAAGCTTTTTTCCACTGGGCAAAACTGATGGTGGTTCTGGTGGTTATTGATGCCATCCTGGTTGCTCTGACGCTGTAGATCACACTTTTCCTAATGCTCCTTTGCAATGTTCACCACTACCAATCTCTGAGTACTGGCCAGAGGCTTTGTCGCCACAGACCACACAGTGTTCTATCACCTGGGGCCGCTGGACCTGGACCTTCCGCAGGAAACGCTTCACAGAAGCAGGGTCTCTGACGATTGGAGCCTGCCAGGCATGAGGTTGCCCGAGGCAGTGAGTGTGAACTGCTTGGCCCAGGAGGTCTCCAGCATCAGGATCACCTGAGTTCCAGCTCCATCTGGGCTGGTCAAGATGACCTGCTGCTCGGCAGATCTGGAGGTGTCCATTTCGGTGACTGCATCTTCTGTCCTGTTTGCTGTGTGTCACAACCTCAGTGCGCTGAGCTGAGGCCACCGCAGAGTTGCGGAGATGATTTGGATGTGTGGGGAGAAGCTGGTCAACCCTGGAGATTCCGCCCAGAGATCTGTGTCCATGGTCCCTCGTTTAGCTGCTGGGTCCCCACTGTGTGCTGAACCAGCTGCTCTATATTTGCAGCAGTGGGGAAGCAAGATCATTAGGGAATTTCAGGATTTGGCGCCCCAGCTGCCGGAAAGTAGGCAGTGTCGGCAGTGAGGGGATGCAGCCCACCTCCTCATCTGAGAATGGAGGGGCCGAGATGCGGGCAAGAGACTGAGCCCCGAGATTGGGGGTGGGGATTGGTCCTGAGGATGGGTGACATGTGGTGAAAAGTCAGGGTTCTTGACCCTCATGCAGCTGCCACCCAAGCTTCTTTATTTTCCCAAGGTTGAAAAATTATTTCATGAAGACTTAAGAAGTACTGAGTATAATTAACTGTAGTCCAGAGTTAGATGCAATTGGATAATAGTTCAATTCCAAAATACAAGTTGTAGGTGAGACTGTGAAATTTCCTGACCCTTCATTTTAATATGTTGTGCTAATTACCTAAAATAACTCAGAGGAACTAATATTTACAGTTGATGGAGTATTTATGAAAAACGTGGCCCCAAGTATTGTGCATGTCTATGTACACGTGTGTGTATGTGTATTTATATACAGTTGATATGAACTAGGAAATGAATGTTTCAGAACCTGATGTTTTCCTCAGGACTGAAGTCAAAATTGACTGAAGTCAAAACTGACATGGAAAAGGAAAAAGAAAAAATGTGAATGTGGGGCGGAGCAACCTGGCCCTGCTCACCTACGATGTGCGTAGTGAAGGTACCAATGGATAACCCAGTGTTTATCCAGAAAAACATGTGCATGAGTGATTCCAGCTGTGATGCCCTGCATCGCTGGCCGGCGGCTGCACCTGCGGCCAGATGTGGACAATTATTGGGTGTTCTGGGACTTTGTCGCCTACGGTGGCTTGATCTGTAAGCATTTTAAAATAACCACTAACAACATGCAGTCCTGGATTACCAGGCCCTTCACCAAGAGCTGGGCGGACTGAGAAGACTCTGTGGACAAATTGGTATGGAAAGTGTAACAATTTTAACTCATTGAATCACACTGCTTGTGAGATAATAAACAATCTTATGGTTACTGGGGAAAGGGGGTGGGAAGGGATAAATTTGGGGGTTTGAGATCTGCAAATGTTGGCCACTATAAATAAAAACAGATAAAAAAAAGTTTCTTCTGTATAGCACAGGGAACTACATTCAATATCTTGTAATAAACTTTAATGAAAAAGAACATGAAAACGAATATATGTATGTATATGCATGACTGGGACATTGTGCTGTACACCAGAAATTGACACATTGTAACCAACTATACTTAAATAAAAAAAGTCATACTGCTTGTTTGTAATTATGAGGGTTTTCTGTTTGCAGCAAAAGTGGGCTTTTTAGGTGCATTCAAGATTCTTAGTTTGTCCACATCTAGTGAGAGAATTCCCTAAGGAGCTTTGCTCTTGTACGTCCATGGAGGAGTGTTCTTGAACGATTCTTGTAGTTCATTACCTGTACCCGGGGAAACTGCTGAAGACCAATTCCCTGCACGTGGCCTTCTTTTTCAGCAAATTCCATGAATAGGAGAAGAGCATTCAGCAATGTTGTGTACACAGTAGGTTTGTGACTGACTTTTGGAGCACTTGGGTTGGTAGTGCTGGTAGGCACCTTTGTCAGATGGCTCTCAGTGTTTGAGGGCTGTTGCTGTAGGGAGACATGCTGCGCTGATATCCAGGAACCTTATTTCAGAATTACGTAAGCCCTCGCTGCAACTTGTAACATGCGCTGGTGAAATAAAATACTCAAATGAAATATAATCTTTGTTTAAACGCCTTTTGTGGCCTTTTTGTGCAATTCAAGCGATTGCGTACTTAATCCCTCACGTGCTTTTCTTAAGTCAGTGCACAGTTCCACCTCCCCTCTGAATTTCTGGATGGAAGTCTCCCTTCTGTGAGTCAGTAATCAGGAAAGGCCAGAAGAGAGAAAGTAAGGAGACAGGAAGGGATTATTCTATGACACTGGCTGCTAAATGACAGCTTAACTGTATGATTTTACCAATCTTTGTGGATCAGAAAGAGGATGGGGTAGAGGGGAAGATCTAGTGAAGAACAATTTTTTTGCAGTTAAAATTTATTACCACTTCTGCCTACATGATATTTTGAATCTTGAATTTGCTGAGGATGTTACCCTATGTTGATAACAAACAGAAGAGAGAACCAGGAATGTAGAAAATGATTGAAATGTGGTCAAGATTTTAAGTGTCTCATAGGAAATCATTTCTATTTTATTTTGTGAGAAAACAAACATTGTCTTAAATAAAATAATTTAAACCTTTCAAACAGTTGTGAATAGATAGTAAATGTATTGTGAAATTGCTCATGATTCATAAATTCTAAAATATTAAATATTAACCAATAAAAAGTTACTTTTTAAAACATTTAAAAAACATTTTTTGTTGAAGTCTAGTTGATTTACAATGTTGTTAGTTTCAGGTGTACAGCATAGTGATTCAGTGATACATATATTCTTTTTCATATTCTTTATCATTATAGGTTATTATAAGAAACTGAACATAGTTCCCTGTGCTATACAGTAGGATCATGTTATTTATCTATTTACATATAGTAGTTTTTATTTGCTAATCCCAAACTCCTAATTTATTCCTCCCCCCAAAAGTTACTTTTAAATCACTAAATCTAATGTTTTAAGAGAGGGATTGGTTTTAAAATCTGGAAACTTAATTTTTTTTTAACATTTTTTATTGATTCATAATCATTTTACAGTGTTGTGTCAAATTCCAGTGTTCAGCACAATTTTTCAGTCATTCATGGACATATACACACTCATTGTCACATTTTTTTCTCTGTGATTTATCATAACATTTTGTGTATATTTCCCTGTGCTATACAGTGTAATCATGTTTATCTATTCTACAATTTTGAAACCCCAGTCTATCCCTTCCCACCCTCTACCCCGCCCCCCACCCCGGTAACCACAAGTCTGTATTCTCTGTCCATGAGTCTATTTCTGTCCTGTATTTATGCTTTGTTTTTGTTTGTTTGTTTGTTTTTGTTTTTTAGATTCCACATATGAGCGATCTCATATGGTATTTTTTTTTCTCTTTCTGGCTTTCTTCACTTAGAATGACATTCTCTAGGAGCATCCATGTTGCTGCAAATGGCATTATGTTGTCGGTTTTTATGGCTGAGTAGTATTCCATTGTATAAATATACCACTTCTTCTTTATCCAGTCACCTGTTGATGGACATTTAGGTTGTTTCCATGTTTTGGCTATTGTAAATAGTGCTGCTATGAACACTGGGGTGCAGGTGTCGTCCTGAAGTAGATTTCCTTCTGGGTACAAGCCCAGGAGTGGGATTCCTGGGTCATATGGTAAGTCTATTCCTAGTCTTTTGAGGAATCTCCACACTGTTTTCCATAGTGCCTGCACCAAACTGCATTCCCACCAGCAGTGTAGGAGGGTTCCCCTTTCTCCACAGCCTCTCCAGCATTTGTCATTTTTGGATTTTTGAATGACGGCCATTCTGACTGGTGTGAGGTGATACCTCATTGTAGTTTTGATTTGCATTTCTCTGATAATTAGTGATATTGAACATTTTTTCATGTGTTTTTTGATCATTTGTATGTCTTCCTTGGAGAATTGCTTGTTTAGGTCTTCTGCCCATTTTTGGATTGGGTTGTTTATTTTTTTCTTATTGAGTTGTATGAGCTGCTTATATATTTTGGAGATCAAGCCTTTGTCGGTTTCACTTGCAAAAATTTTCTCCCATTCCGTAGGTTTTCTTCTTGTTTTATTTCTGGTTTCCTTTGCTCTGCAGAAGCTTGTAAGTTTCATCAGGTCCCATTTGTTTATTCTTGCTTTTATTTCTTCTAGGAGAAAATTTTTGAAATGTATGTCAGATAATGTTTTGCCTATGTTTTCCTCTAGGAGGTTTATTGTATCTTGTCTTATGTTTAAGTCTTTAATCCATTTTGAGTTGATTTTTGTATATGGTGTAAGGGAGTGTTCTAGCTTCATTGTTTTACATGCTGCTGTCCAGTTTTCCCAACACCATTTGCTGAAGAGACTGTCTTTATTCCATTGTATATTCTTGCCTCCTTTGTCGAAGACTTAATTTTTTTAATTAATGAAAGGATCACTGAAGGTTTCCCTCTGGAAGAGTTTCATAAAGAAGAGGATGGGACAAATATCTATAACTTTTAATATTCTCATATTTAAAAAGGTTATTAGTATTTTAGTAAAATCAATGCATTGCTTTGTACTATTATAACTGGAATACTTTAAAACAAGTTTCTATTTTTGTGTCATCTTTTCAAAGGATTTTTTGGTTTTGTTTAGGGGGAGGTAATTAGGTTTATTTACTTATTTGTTTTTTTAATGGAGGTGCTGGGGATTGAACCCAGGACCTCACACATGCTAGGCAGGCACACTACCACTGAGCTATACCCTCTCCACTTCAAAGGATTTTTTGTTCTGTTTGTTTATATTAAACTTTTAATGTTTCTTGCTTTGAATCAATTTCAAATTTCCAGAAAAACTGCAAAAATAGTGCAAAGATCCATAGAGTCCTGTATACCCTTCAGCCAGATTTTCTAATCGCTAATATTGTCCACATTCACGTTCTTACTCTCTCCCCCGACACACACAGATACACTGACTGCGGGTTTTGTTTTTTCCTGAACTACTTGAACACAAGTTGCATACATGATGCCTATACTTCTTAATATTTAGAGTGTACTTACAATGCAAAAATCAAAATTATGAAATCGACATTCATCTGAGACTACCATCGAATCTACCGATTCCACTCCAAGTTTACCTATTTTCTCCAAAATTTCCTGCATGAGTTCAAGATGCTACCCAGGATGGTGCGTTGCCATTCAGTGGTCACTCCAATGTGGAACAGTTCCTAAATCTCTATCTTTCCTGGCCTGGACATTTTTGAAGAATAAATGCCACCTACATTGTAGAATCTCTTTTCATTTGGAGTTGCCTGATGTTTCCTCATGATTTACACATTTTGGGCAAGAACTGTCTCATCTTTTAAATCCACTTTTGTGTATGTTACATAGGATAGAAGATTTGTCAGAAGTGTAGCACCTGTGTATAACTTATAATCAAATAAAAGGAGTTGTGTGCTTAAACACCCTTTTTTTTTTTTTTTAAATTGATGGTGATACATGGAGATAAAGACTTGGAGGCCACTGTACTAAGTGGTGAGGGAGGCTAACCAGCCACAGTCTAGGAGCTGGAGCCTGGAAAGAAGAGAACGGGCATTTCAGCTGGAGAATTGTTATGGGAGCCCAGGAGCACTGAGCTGCTGGGTTTGCCTGGTTCTGGGTAAGTATACAATTTAAGCCTCACATCATTGTGTGATCAGAAACTTTCTTCTAATTTAAAGACTTGGCTTAGCATTTTGTAATACAGAAATTCAAAAGCCTATGTTTTCAATTTATTTAGTTACTTTTGTTTTGTTTTGTTTTTGGGGGGCGGGAGGTAATTAGGTTTATTTATTTATTCACTTATTTTAATGGCGTTACTGAGGACTGAACCCAGGACCTCATGTAAGCTAAGCCTGCACTCTACCACTGAACTATACCCTCCCCCTTTACACACTTGATTTTAATGGCTATTGTGGTTGGAAAAGCTCTTTCAACTACACATTAACCCAAATGGAAAAAGTCTAGCTTTGACTCTGCCTTCCAAATGGTAATTGCCATTGTTTAAAGTTAATTCAAAATTACACAAATATTATCATTAAAAAACAACCAGGAAATTTTTATCTAGTGGAGGTTTATAAATTTAAAAGTTTTAACAAGTAGTTTTTTCACCTTTTTTATAAACACTGAAGCATAGTTGCTGTACAGTAGTATATAAGTTACAGGTGTACAGTATAGTGATTCACAATTTTTAAAGGTTATACTCCATTTATAGTAAAATATTGGCTACATTCCCTGTGTTGTACAATATATCCTTGTAGCTTATTTTATACCTAGTAGTTTGTATCTTTTAATCCCCTACCCCTATATTGCCCCTCCCTCCTTTTTTCTCCTCACTGGTAACCACTAGTTTTTTTCACTACATCTGTGAGTCTGCTTCTTTTCTGTTTTACTCATTAGTTTGCTGTATTTTTTTAGATTCCAAATGTAAGTGATATCATGCAGTATTTGTCTTTCTCTGTCCAACCTATTTCACTTAGCATCATACCCTCCAAACCCATCCATGTTGCTAAAAATGGCAAAATTTTGTTCTTTTTTATAGCTGAGTAATAATATATATATACACACCACATCTTCTTTATCCATTCATCTGTTGATTGATGGACACTTAGGTTGCTTTCATACCTTGGCATTAAAAATAATGCTGTCATGAACATTAGGGTGCATATATTTTTGTGAATTAGTTTAACATCAACATTTAACATGCACTGAAGCTACTGAAAAAATTTTGTAAATTAAAACAATTTTCCAGATTTCTTAAGGGCACATGTATTAGAGGTTTTATAGGCTGCATAATTTTTGGAAATAACAGCATATAACAATGAAAACACTTCCAAACTTCTGTTTTCCACAGCATAAATGTCTTTCAAAAAGTAGCTGTTTTCTCATTTATTGTTGGAGTGAATTTTTTTGTGGTGTGTCACATTCTTGTGTTCTCTGTCATCACTATAGCAAAGATGGGCACAATTTGGATCACTTGATTTCTTTGCAAGAGAGAAATGAAGAACTCATCTTTAAGTTGGCCAGTTCTTTCAAGGACTTCACCACAGTCTCTCCTGCAACCTGCTACATGGTTGCTTTAGTGGACACCGAGGTGCACTCTCCCAGCCCTTCACATCATGTTGGTGGCTGACAAGTCATCCCCTAGGTACTGCACTCAGTGGAAGAAAGACACCTCCCCCAAAGTGACATCCCCTCCCAGGGGCAGCTCTCATTCAATAACTGGTCGGTGCTGGGTTAAGTCCAGGCTAGCTTGCTGCAACATGGGACAACATCGAAGGGCCATCCCAGCTCCAGTGCTGCTCAGGGGACTGGTTGAGGATGCTGTCCTAACTGCATCACGGTTCAATTCACCCTCTGCCTAATCCTGCCTCTTGCACTTCCCCGGAGTTAATCCTGAGGGCACTCTTTAAGCAAGTTTCTATATGTGACTCTCCTTAGAATCTGCTTCCTAAGGAACCTGATCTAAGAAAGTTACCCTTCATAAAGGAGTGCAGTGAGTCCCTTACGTTTTGTAAATCCAACTGCACCTGCCATGTCCTGCCGCACGTGGCTCTCTTTCGGGGTCACCATCTTTGCTGCCGAGAGCTTGTCTGTGAATGGCAGCAGGGATGCACTTTAGGTGGGATGCTATATCTGTACCATTGCTTGGGAATTTAAAAGATTCCAACTCAGATCATTGACTGCAACTTTCCACATACAATTTTTCTAACAGGAGTTATTTATAACTGAGAGAAAATTGCATTTGGCCCTTCATTTTAGCAGCTCACCAAAAAATGTAGTTCTTCACGTATTTTATTATTGGAAACAGAATCCAGAAAATACCGTAAGCTGAAATGTGTTAGAAACATCAGTGTTTCATCCAAATATATAGCAAAAATTTGACACAGCGTAATTCGTTCCTACATTTGTTTCTTTACTCTTCTATAATGCTTTCCATCCATCATCAAAAAATACTTGCTGACAAAGATATACATTTTAGGTTTTACCATATGCTTTTGGGGCGGTATTATTTCAGCCACTTTAACTGTGACAGAAAGAACAAGTGTTTCCCCAGTCAATGTGGCCATGCTTCTTACCTTTGATGTAAAATGAGAAACCTCAAAAGAAGCTCCTAAATATTTATTACCACATTTCATGACACTGTAAAATTCTGCATGACTTTATAAATCACTGAAAAATTGTCATGGCTTTGTCTACAGTTTTGAGATGCTCAGTTTTAACTTATCCTGCTGATCTAGGTTGCATTGTGTTACCATGCGCCATGTCTATTTCTGGCAATTTGGCAAACTAGATTACCCATGAAGATTTCTGCTGTAGAACACTCACACATGTTAGAAAATATAAAAAGATATCATTTTAAAATGTGTAATCAAGCCAGGAAGCATGTAAGGGAATTCCCAGTGGGCAAAAAATGAAGTACAAACTGAGAACCAAAGCTGAAACACACTGGATGGTTTGACAGCCGGGGAATGGGATCAGGGGAGGGGGCAGGATCCTCGTCTCAGTGGCATAGAGGTTTAGCTCTTAGGGCTACACAAGAATAGAAGATAATGCGTTGGCATTCCATGAGTTTAAAGATTGTACTTGGAACCCCCTGCAGAAAGCAAGAGCCTTTGAAGACTCACACTAGAAAAACAACCTACTGGTGCAGAATAGTGTCTGAAGGACATTTGCAGGTCTTCATGTAGATTTTAGATAGAAAAGGTCTTTCCTGAAATTCCTAATTATATCCTTTTCCTCACCCAGAGGTGGGATTGAAATCTTTCTATCTGGAAAGATGGTTCTGGAAACTCCAAGCCAATGAATTAACATAAAAGTGGTCTGAGCCTGTGAAAACCCTGGGCTTTTGGCAAAATAAATGTAAAACCCCTCAGAGGAACACCCTCCATCTGCATAGTATGAGGTTCCCACCAAGAAGAGTCCCAAAGAGCATGAAAGAGTTCACAATCCAAAATTACAAAGCCTGGAAGAAAACACTGTACCACCATCGAGAGTCAGCAGACACAACGAGCAGCAATAATATACCATCAAGATATATTCAGACAAGAGAACTACTCAAGAGTAAGGATTAAATAAGGATGCTTAAAACAGTGAGAGTCGCAGATGACTCCTAGAGCAGTAGGAAGGATGGCAATGAGACTTACTGAGGTGGGAAAGACTAAAAGAGGAAGAGAGATTTTCTTGGTAGGGGTGGGGGTACAAATCTGGAGTTTTGAGTTTTTACATCATAGTTTTGAACTATTAGCTATTGAAGAAACAAGATCTTAACAGGCAGCTGGATTGATCTATCTATTTATCTATCTATCTGTCCATCCATCCACCCACTCCCTTACCCACCAGGCATCTCTGTTTCTATCTATCTGTGTATATATAGCCAGACTTCCTAGTATGGAAATTTGATATATGATTGGCATCTGCTGACTTCTCCCATTACATTTCCCTCCAATTCCCTGCAGGCATTGGGTCCTCTTTTGGCCCTTTGAATGCTAGTGAATCTCACATATTGTTACGTATAGAACTACCTGGGGGAGAGTTAAAAAAATCCTGATGCCCGGGTTGCATCCCATACATATTATATCAGCATTTCAGGGTGGAGCCAGGCATCAGTGCTTTAAAAAAAAATTTTCCCAGTTATATTGAAAAATGCTTGACATACACCACTAGAAAAACAACCTACTGGTGCAGAATAGGTGTACAGCACAAAGGTTTGATTTACAGATATTGTAAAATGATTATTACCATACATTCAGCTAATGTCCATCATCTTGTGTAGGTACAATATGAAGAAAAGAAAGAAGAAAAGAGAAAGGAAGAAAAAACGTTTCTACTTCTGGTGAGGAGTCTTAGGATTTTATTCCCCCAAAATTACCTATATATCATACAGCAGCGTTAACTATCCTTAGCATGTTGTACATTACATCCTAGGACTTACTCTCTTATAACAGGAAATTTGTATCTTTTGGACCACTTTCCTCCAATTCCCTCTCCCTCCAGCCTCTGCCTCAGGTAACCACATGTCTGATCTTTTTTTTCCTTTGAGTTTGTTTTTGTTTTTGTTTTTAGATTCCACATGTAAGTGAGATCATACAGTATTTGCCTGACTTGTTTCACTTAACGTAATGCCTTCAAGTTTCATCTGTGTTGTCACAAAATGGCAGGATCTCCTCCTTTTTTATGGTTGAATAACATTCCATTACTTACACACACACACACACACACACACACACCCCACATCTTTATCCATTCAGCCATCAATGGACACTTAGGTTGCTTCTGTGTTTTAGCTATTGCAAATAATGCTGCTATGAGTATGAGGGTACAGATATTCTTCTGAGTTAGATTTCATTTCCTTTGGCTGTATTCCCAGAAGTGGAATTGCCAGATCATATGGTAATTTTGTTTTTAATTTTTTGAGGAACCTCTGTACTGTTTTCCATAGTTACTGTACCAATTTACATTCCCACCAGCTGTGCACAAGGGTTCCCCTTTCTGCATGTTCACTCCAGCATTTGTTATTTCTTGTCTTTTTGATGATGGCTATTCTACTAGGAGTGAGGAGTGATACTCATTGTGGTTTTAATTTGCATTTCCCCAATAACGAGTGATGTTGAACATCTTTGTAATACCTGTTGGCCTTTCATATAGAAAAATGTCTATTTAGGTGGTCTGCCCATTTTTAATAGAGTTATTTGGGTTTTTTTTAAACTACTGAATTGTATGAGTTCTTTATATATTTTGAATATTAGCCCTTTATCAGATATATCTGAGACATACCATATATATCATATAAACCATATTGTTTGCAAATACTTTTTCCCATTCCATAGGTTGTCTTGTCACTTCAGGCATCAGTAATTTTTAACATTTTTTTTTTAATTGAAGTATAGTCAGTTACAGTGTGTCAGTTTCTGGTGTACAGCACAATGTCCCAGTCATGCATATGCATACATATATATTCATTTTCATATTCCTTTTATTAAAGGTTATTACAAGATATTGAATATAGTTCCCTGTGCTATACAGAAGAGATTTGGTTTTTATCAATTTTTATATAGTGATTAACTTTAGCAAATCTCAAACTCCCAAATTTATCCCTTCCCACCCTCTTTCCCCCAGTAACCATAAGATTTTTTACTATGTCTGAGAGTCTGTTTCTGTTTTGTAGATGAGTTCATTAGTGTCCTCTTAGGTATCAGTAATTTTTAAAAGTCTCCAGGGGATTCCAATGTGCAGCAAGGTTCAGAAACAGGCTGCTCTGGCCCCTGGGTGGCTCAGAGTGTGGCTCTCCATCCAGCAATGCGGTCCTTCCCGGTAGCATCGGCATCACCTGAGAGCTTGTTAGAAATGCAGGATCTCAGGCGACACCCCATCTGCCTGAATCAGATCCTGCATTTTAGCCAGCTCTTCCAGGGATTTACGTCCACATTAATGTCTGAGAAGCACAGTGTCTGTCTCTTGTTTTTATCCCCCTCCTGGAAGCCTTGCCCCTTGTTCCTTGTACATCCTCTGGCTAGTCTTCTGGGGATGGCCTTACTGTGATTGTTGGCTCAGACAGCAGTCTCCTAGATTTTGAACCCATGGCAGCAGGGACGGCTTTACCGATCGTAGGTGCTCAGTCGGCGTGTGTTGAATTGAGTGGCTAAGGCAGAAATTGGTCCGGTGGGACTCACAGCTGTAGATGGCAAAGCCCTGGGTCTGTCAGATCCAACCCCCTGGAGAAACGGGTCTAACAGGCAGCGGGCTCTGATGTGATGAGCTATGACCCAACGGCTGCACTGGGCTATTGATTCTCTCCTATCTTCCTTGCTGTGGGGGAGTTGAATGTGGCTTGCAAGGTGCGTGCTCCTAGCCAGAGGGGAAGCCTGAATTCTTTTGGTATAACTCCTCACAGGTGTGGCAGAGAATGAGGGGTTCGGCTAGCTTGAATTTCTCCTAAGATTTTCTTAAAATTGTTTCCTACGATAACTTTTTTTCCTAATTATGAGACGGGTACAGAAAGAGGCACAGTTGGAGGAAGGTGGTCAAAAGGCACAGTCTTCCGGTTATAGGTAAATGAGTGCTAGGATGTCAGGTACAACACGATGACCATGGTTAACACTGCTCCGTAATACACAGCTGACTCCCGACCAGCGCAGGGGTTGGGGCGCCTACCCCCGACACCGTGGAAAATCCAAGTGTAACTTTCGACTCCATAAAAACTTAACTACTAATAAGCCTCTTATTCACCAGGAACCTTACCAATAAATAGTTGATTAACACATATTTTGTATACATACTATTTGCTGTATTATGTTGGGCCCTACTCCACAAGACCACAAGGCCTGAACTCGCCCAGTTCTAAGACCAAAGGAATAGCCGGGAGCAGTGACAGAGCCATCAATGAGTTAATAGATGGGGGAGCTTACTTGTCTGAAGGAAGGTCCTGGGGCGACTCCCCCAGCGTGCGGTGGACCGCGGGCAGCGGCTGCAGTCTGTGCTCCTGGGCCAGGGGAGCGGGGAGGTTAGCAGTTAAAAGGGAAACTGACATCAGGTTGGCTCCTCGGTTGCCAGGGAAACCAGCAGAAGGGCACGCCCCTTCCCACCCCCTGCAAGAACAATCACCAGCTGGGGCCTGGGGCCCCGTCACCCGAGCAGGTGTATGACGCAGACGCCTACTGAGCAGGGGACAAACAGAGCAAGGGGACAGCCATCGTGAGTGACCGGACTGTACATCTTACAATTAAATAAGCTAGAGAAGAAAAAATGTTATTAAGAAAATCATGAGGAAAATACATGTACATTACGGTATTTACCAATCCCATTAAGTTGGTGTCTGTTTACCTGCCGGTACCCACATCAATATTGTCTTATATGGAACAAAGCACTGTAGATGTTATTACTAACACTAGACATCAAACGTGAAAAGCTAATGTGAAAAAGAAATTCATATTTATTTACAAGTATAAAAATTCATGCATTGATACTGAAGCAGCAGCAATATGATTGCTTTATGGTAGCCTAGCTCATACACTAACGGAGGAATTATTATAAAATTTTTATGACACACAGTATTACAGTCACATTCACAATATAGTATCGGAAACATTGTTACATAAAAGAAAAAACAAAACACCTACCTGTGATGACAGGCTGATAACGCAGTCTCTCCGGTTACAAGAGAGAGAGAGACACCCTGTGTGGTCACGTAATTCCCTGAAAGGGAAGTTATAAAACAGTAAGAACACATTATGAATTCCATATTAAATACCACTCTCATGCCTACGTAAGGGTAGGTTATTCAGTTCAAGGCTAGGCTATTCAGTCTTGCCCATGACAGTCTACAAGTATATTTTCATATGTTTATTGAAAAATATCTGCTTGTAATGGACCCACACAGTTCAAGGCCATGTTGTTCAGGGGTCAACTGCACAGGAAACCTAGATTGTATTCTCATCACAAGGGGAAAAAAACCCTTTTCTGTCTTTTTTTTGCTTTTCCTGGGTGGACCCAATATGGACGCTAACTGAACATATTGTGGTGATGATTTCATCATATGTGTGGGTCAAACCTTTATGCGGCACACCTTAAACCTATACAGTGATGTATATCAATCAAACTGGAAAAAACAAAGAAAAGCACATAGGAAAAATGAATTACTTGTTATCCTGTCACTCAGAAAAAAGAAATCCACCTATTTGGCTTACATTTTCTAGCATTTTTGTGGAGACAATACTACCACACAGTGTCTTAGGAGACCCCTGGCGTCTGCCCGCCTCGTCCCTCTCTGACTTTGCTGGTTTTTCCCCCAACGTGAGCCCCACCCTCCCACTGCTGATGCTTGTGCAGGCAGCCACACCACCTTCAGGTCTTTTTTCAGGCTCTTTCCCAAGCGGGCCATCTCCTTAAATACCCCTCCCCTTCTAGTCTTTGCTCAAATCTCACATTCTCAAAATAGCCTAGCTCGACAACTCTGTTTCAATCCTAAACCCACCCCTACATTTCCTCAAACCCACGACTTCCAGGCCTCCTTAGTTTGCTCCACTCTGCTTTTCTTAACAGAATTTGGGATTTTCTAACATGCTGGAGAATGTACTTATTTAATTCCATCACTGTTTATTACCTGGCTTGCTCCCCCCCACCCCCACCCCCTTCTAGAATGTAGCTGTTCAAGGGTAAAGGATCTTTGTGAGTATAGCAGTGATCAGCAGAGTAGGTGGTCAATAAAAATTTGTTGAAGGAATGAGTGAATGTATAACTGTCACCAAAATTGCCACATACTGTGACATGCTCTTTTGTAGACTCAGTGATAAACTGCTGTTGTTTTTAACTTGTTACTGAATGCAAGGTCACGTGCCCGACATACAGTGAGGCCAAACTGAAATGTGAGAGTTTGGAGCAGAGAAAGGTTCACTGCAGGGCTGATCAAGGAAGATGGGGGTGGTGCATGTGCTCAAAACCCCTGACCGCCCTGAAAGGGTTTCAGCTGAGACTTTTTAAAGACCAGATGAGGGAGGGGCATGCCCACGTCTGTGATCAGCTGTGCACAATTCTCGGGACTGGTTGCTCAATCCTTAGGTGCCAGAAGAATTATGATCATCAAGCAGTTGATTTCTTCCATTTGGTGGTGGTGGTAGCATCTGAGAAACTCAGGAAATATTCATGAGATACTATTATCTGAGTGTTTCCAAGAGGAGCTACAGCGGAGGACATGGGGAAGGAATCTGTCCTGGGAACACCTCATAGGGTACAAACTTGGCCATAAACTGCATCCATCTCATCCCGTTAATAAACATTATTTGACATGGCTATATCCCTGAAAGTTTTCATGATTTATTGCAAAGAGTTTCTGCAAACATTATTAAACACAAACATCGGTAAAGATTGGAAGCAAGAGTAGGGAAGAGCGGATCTCACCCCATTCATTACCTTTATTCATATATATTTGCTGAAAATAAACGAATCTATATTTATTGCAGACATATATAATATTTTAACAAACATTATATCTTTATATATTTCATATAATAGGATACACCTATTCATAATTATATATATTCATATATATCATGAAAAAATGGTGGTGGAGAAGCTGAGGGAATAAAAATTCAAATTATATATTGAAATAATATTCTTGAAGGCAGAAGCCATATGTGACTTAACTTTTTTCTCCCCAGTCATTGTGGAGCCAAGCAGGACCCTGTGGGGCTTTCGGGGGTCAGACCCCTCCCCCATATCCTCTTCTGTAGCTCCTCTCTGAAGGACCCAGATAATAGTGTAAGAGTAGGCAAACTGCTAGATACGAGCAAAGAAAGAGGGTCGCAGGCCAAATGCAGGAAACCACACATCATGTGAGAACCAGGGGTCCCTGGGCAGAGAAAGAAAAGCAGGAAGCTCTGGGTTGATAAGTGGTCACACCTTTTGGGGTGATGGGCAGCTCAGGCCGACAAAGAAAGGTAGGAAAAAGCAGGAATCTCCAGGGTCTGAATGTAATCTTTTGCTCATTGTGCCCTCATTACAATAAAATTAGCCTTGCAGATGAGAAGTACCCATCATGCACTGAGGCCATGACAATGATGATCCAGAATAAATAAGGACAAAAATCCCTCCTCCCTTTGGAAAGGTGGAGCTGGGATTGTTACGGAAACGACAGGCCAGTCAAGAAACAAGCACCACTTGGAGGGTTGGAGTACTCAGATGTATTACGCCGGCGGGCTCAGAGGGGCTTCTGCTCCGAAGCTCTGAGCACCTCCAAGACGTGCGCATGAGGTTTTATAGGGTAGATTACAAGCTTGGGGTATTCGGCTAATAGGCATGGAACAGCTTTAGCAGCATTATCATCACAAAAGTGGAGGTGGGGAGGCAGCAAACCAACATTCCAAAGCCAGATATGTATCTTTGAAAATCCAGCTGGCTAGCAAAAAACATAAACAGCAAACCAACCCTAATTAACTTAGATTTACAAGTTAGTCCAGCAGAACTCAGATCAGTATTTCAATACTTAGATTTGTGAGTTATCTTGTTAGCCCAGCCCAGCCTCTCCTTCACATCCCTAGACCTGTGAGTTATCTTGTTAGACCAGCCCAGCTTTTCCTTCACAGGATGAAAATCAGGAAATATGACCCCAAACACTTCCCTCCCCAATGAATATTTTGCCCATTTTTATACTCTATGTAACTAACTTGGCCAAAGAAACTCAGGGCAGCTGCTCACCTGAGCCTGCCCGCTCTGCCCTTGAGAGTGGCCTATCCATTACTTAATACATCCCCACTTTACTTTCTTAACCTCTGCATCTTGTCTCTGAATTCTTTTTGGGACGGGACAAGCACTGATCACTAGTTACATCTACCAGCAACAATAGTATCTCATGTATATTTCCTGAGTTTTTCAGATGCTTAAAACCACCACCAAAGGGAAGAAATGAACAACTTGGTGATTGAGAGCAGGTGGCCCCAGACCCACTGGCGCCTAGGGGTTGATAGTGTTGGCTGCCCTGTTACCTCTACATCAACACATCAGGAAATTGTGCACGAGCTGATCGTGTACCCTGTGACCACCCCCCACCTCTGACCTGGCCTTTAAGTATGCCTGGCTGAAACCCTTTGAGGAGGTTGGGGTTCTCTTGGGCATGAGCCACACCGCCCTCCTTGCTTGGCCCTGCGTAAAACTTTCTCTGCTCCAAACTCATGTTCCAGTTTGTTTGGACTCATGGTGTGTTGGGCACTTGAACTTACCTTCGGTAACAATTGGGATATAGTCCAAGCTCTCTCCAGCTCTGATGGGGTCAGCCCATTCTCCCTGCAGTGGCTGCCACTTGCCTTGGAGGTGTGTGTGACAGCAGCTGTCCACCCCCAACCCCAAGCAGCTCCTCTTCCTCCCCTGCTCCTGGTTCCAGGGCTGATGGCACCATGTTATTCTTAGATACCATTTTCAGATTTGGGGGCAAATCGTATGTGTCAGGGGGAGGAAAGAAGCAAAGATTCTGGTGATTAGAGGAAAGAGTCCCATTTTGCCACTAGTCCCTTCCTCTGCTCCTTGGCCAGGCTCCTTCTCCCTTCTCATTGTTCTGCTACTGACTGTTGTGACTGTGTGACCACCTGCCATCTTTTCATCTGTTTGGTAGCATGGTTCACACGTTCTGGATGACAGCAGAGACCGTGAGGAACTATATAACTCAGCCTGGGACAATGGCCACCTTTCTTTATTGTTCTTCTTTGGCATTTGTGTTGTTTTTAATTGCTCTTTCTTGCTAATTATCCTGGGAGACAGCGAGTGTTAAGGGCCTTCTATCAGACTACAAAAGAAGTTAAAGACTGGCATCTTCCATTTTCAGAAAGGAATTAAAAGAAAATGAACCTTCTGAAGTAGACATTGCTCTTTTTACTAAATGAGGAAAATTTTCGAGAAGGCACGCACGCTGAATGCGTTAAAGGAGAGCTTCAATTGCGATGCTGGATGAAAGTGTAACAAGAATTTCTTAGAGCTGAAATGACTGGAGAGTAAGAGGCATCTGTTATTACTATCATGCCCATTTTTTACTCTTCATCTTTTATGTATTGTGTATTTGTCATCTTTTTTTAAAGTGCTTTTTTAGGGAGGAGGTAATTAGATTTATTTATTTATTTTGATGAAGATACTGTTAGAGCAGGCAGAGAGCTAGATATGAGCAGAGAAAGGGGAACACAGACCAAATGGCAGGAATTGGGCAGAAAGGAGGGGCACAGGCCAAATGCAGGAAAACCACAACATCATGTAAGCAGCAGGGATCCCTGAACAGAGAAAGAAAAGCAGGAACCTTTGGGCTGATAAGTGGTCAGACCTTGCTGGGTGATGAGTGGCCTGCAGACTGACAAAGAAAAGTGAGAAAAGGCAGGAATTTCCAGTGTTCGAATATAACCTTTTGCTCATTATGCCCTGATTTCAATAAAATTAGCCTTGCAGATTAGAAGTACCCATCATGCACCAACGCCATGTCAATGCTGATTCAGACTAAATAAGGACAAAAATCCCTTCTCCCTTTGGGAAGGTGGAGTT
Source organism: Vicugna pacos (assembly GCF_048564905.1). NCBI lineage: Eukaryota > Metazoa > Chordata > Mammalia > Artiodactyla > Camelidae > Vicugna > Vicugna pacos. Next base: position 7,620,955 of record NC_132987.1, read on the forward strand.
GGGATGATAAGCAGGGAATATGACCCCAAACCGTTCCCTCCCCAATAAATATTCCGCCCACTCATTTTTACACCCTATGTTGCTAACTTGCTAAAGAAACTCAGGGCAGCCGCTCACTTGAGCCTGCCCAGTCTCCCCCTTGAGAGTGTGCTATCCATCCTTTAATAAATCCTCACTTTACTTTTTTAACCACTACGTCTTGTCTCTGAATTCTTTCTGGGACCGGACAAGAACCTGGAACACCGGTTACATCCACCAGCAACAATACTGGGGATTGAACCTGGCCCTCGTGTGTGCTAAGCACATGCTCTACCAGTGAGCTGTACATTTCCCCCTGCCCCATCTCATCATCATTTTTTTTAGAAACTGCATTACCTCTTTCAGAAAGATTTCTGAGAAGTCCAGTTTGTGACAGAAAGATGGATTTACTGAATAAAATATAATTCATAAAGATAATTTGAACACAAAGTCGAGTCCAAGTTTATCTCTTCTAGAGTTGGAAGGTGAATCTGGTAAGTCAGACATGTACTCATAAAAATTGTATAAGACATACTTGTGTGGAATGAGATAGATGTCAGTATTCCTTCTGCGTAGTCTAGTTAATTAGAAAAGAAGCAGAGAGGGGGAAAAGCTCCTGGAAATAAGATTTAATTTCATATGTAATCAGAAGAAATATGCGAAGTAATTCATCACTAATTCAAATAGTCAAGAAAAATTTAGGAAGAGCCCTAGGAAACAGAATTAGCTATGCAGAGGTTGGAGCATTGGCAAAGTGTCACAGTTACAAATTGCCATTTTTTTCCCCCATGAGACCTGAGTAATGCTTCGTCCACAAATCCCAGAAGACTTTTCAGCACGTCTCAGCAAGGAACACTTGTACTTGATGCTGGACTTTCCAGCTAGAGAGAGAAGAGGCTGACTTTGGAAGGCCGGCTTCTTAGTTTTTGAAAAGCTTCCTGGAAGTCTGCCACTACCCTTCATTTCCTCCTCATGAAAAATGGGACGACCTGTGCCTGTCACCCCTTTGTCTCCCGCAGGTGCTGTAGGCCATCCGCAAGGGTCCATTTACACACAATCCTGTGCTGTGAAGGATGGCCCGTGGGCCTCTCTGGCCCAGTAATAGGTTCCTGGTTTCTTCTGCTTCAGGGAAGGGAATGCCTTATTATCCCCTAACCTCCTACTGACAGTGCTTTTTTGCTACAGTTCAGATAGCTAGTGATTGAATACAGAGCTCGAAAACTTATCTTAGACAGGACCCCTGACCAGAGGACTCATTCCTGGGCCTGGCTGCCGGAAGTTCCCTTCAAAGCACGCTGGGAATGGCCCCAAAGTTCTGATCCTGGAGGCTTCTCAGTGTGCTCAGGACTCTTCCCGGCTGACACTGGTTATGGCTGAGGCTGGAGATTCGCTTGGGGTAAGGGGGAGGCAGGGAGGTCTAGGTTCTGTGGGGTGCTGTTTTACTTCCTAATTTTTCTTCCTGATTCCTTTGGAGCCACTGGAATCTGTGGCTTTGCATAGCGGCTGAGGGGCAATTAACCTTTCCCATTCCTGGATCTGCATTAAGAGGAAACCATACTATGGCATTTGAGGTGGAATTGGCATCAGTTTTCCCTGAGGAACGATACTGTCAATGGTTAGGTTCTGTGGGCCTGTTGGTAACACTATAATTAATCGATGGTCTGAGTTAAGTGGGCTTCAGTGGGCTGTTCTACACTGTCTGTAACATTCTTTCTATGAGAAGAATATATCCTGAGTTAAGAATGGACTTAAAAACATTTGGAAGGTGAATCATTTCTCTGTGGGAGCCTGGGGGGCTGACATGTGGCAGCCATGATGGAGAGCTGAGGGAAGGTGGTCCCAGGTGGCATTCTCTTTGCTTGCAAGTTTCAGTCTCCTAGCTTTAAGTGCCTCCATAGCTCCTCATTTCTCTGATTGGTTTAGGAGTCTGAATATGCAATTCTCCAGTCAGGTGAAGAGGATTATTTTCTATTCATTCCCCCATCAGTGATTGCCCTAGAACTTGCTGCTTCTTTTTTTTTTTTTTAATACAATGCCATTTCATTTTTGTAGTTTGGTGAAAGGAGGGCATTAAAAAACATTTTCTTTTAACTTAAATGATTAAATTACTGAATGAATGCTGAATTTTCTTAGTTGCATGGGTCAAACTTTTGGAATCTTAACCCTTTTTTTCTCTCAGACAATATAACCACCAATTGTCAGCAAAGAATGTTGTCTCTACATTCAAAATATATTCAGAATCCAGACACACACACACTTGCTCGTGTGTGCGCACACACACTAGAATATTACTCAGCCATAAAAGAAAATAAAATGCCATTTGCAGCAACATGGATGGACCTGGAAGTCATCATTCTGAGTGATGTAAGCCAGAAAGAGAACGAAAAATACCATATGATATCACTTATGTGTGGAATATTAAAAAAAAAAAAGGACACAAATGAAATTATTTACAAAACAGAGACAGAGTCCCAGACATAGAAAACAAACTTATGGTTACTGGGGGTGGGGAGGGATAAATTGGGAATTTGAGATTTTTAGATACTGACTACTTTATATGAAATAGATAAACAACAAGGTCCTACTGTATAACATAGGGAACTATATTCAATACCTTGTAATGGCCTATAATGAAAAAGAGATATTTATATATATGTATAAATGCAGCATTATGCTGTACACCAGAGATTAATACAACATTGTAAACAAACTATGCTTTAATAATATATATATGTAAGAATTCAGTGACTTGTCAGTAGTCCCATCATGGGTATTTTTCCCAGCCCCTGGAACAGTGCCTAGCACATAGTAAGCACTAATAAATTACTTATTAAGTGAATGAACAAATGAATGAATGGATGGATGAAATACTTTTCTGATTCTATTGAGAGAATCATAGGATCTGTCCTCCTTAAATGTCAATATACTGAATTGTATAATAGGCTTTCTAATGTGAAACCAACCTTACATTCTTGGGAGGAAACACAACCTAGTCAGGCTGTATTATCTTTTAAAATAGTTGCTGGATTCAGGTCTAAATGTTTTATTTAGAATCTTTTTTTTTATCAAGTTTGCTAGTGATATTGCACTTTTTGCTACACTCTCTTTGATATCAAAGTTGTACAAGCCTCATACAATGAGTACAGAGTGTACCCTGTTTTTCCTATCTCTGTAAGAATTAATGTAAGACAGGACCAGGATATACTTAGATTTTTGGTTAAAACTCACCTGTTAAAATGTGTAGGCCTGTTTGTGTGCATATGTGTGTGTAAATATTTTGGATCATTGACTGTTTCTTTAATTAACTAGTGGGATTAATTAGTTTTTAAAAATTCCTCCTGATTCAGTTAGGATGAAGTTATATGTATGTGTGATTGTGTGGTTGTGTATATGTGTGTGTTCATGTACATATGTGTATATATGTATTATATAAATACATATGTATGCATGGAAATTGTGCACTTCAAGTGTTTACATCTATTGGAGTCAAGTTATTCATAATAGTCTCTTTTTAATCTCTGTAATGATGCGTTTGTAATAACTTCCATTTTTTCAGTTTTAACATTTTTAGGAAAGGTCTTTTACTCTTTATCAGTCTTGCTAGAAGGTTGTCAATTTTATTAGTGTTTTCCAAGAGCCAACTTTTAGTTCATTTATTCTTTCTCTGATTTTTTTTTATCCTATTAAATTAGTTTCTGTTATTTTATTTTTATCTTTTTCACCTTTATTATTTTATTTTTTTCTAGCATCTTAAGTTAAAGCTCAAAAGATAATTTTAAGGTTTTCTTTTTTCTCACAAACAAAATAATGAAATTTTAATAGATATTATTTCACTTATAATTCAACTCTATATATTCTCTAATTTTCACTTTGATGCTTTCTTTTAGTCTGAATTACTTAGAAAATTTCTCAATTTCCAGATGCATTAAAAATATCTTTGTCATGTCATTCTAAAATTGCATTATGATCCACATGAAAATAATTATTAAAAATTACTGAATTTTGCTTTATTGGTAGCAACTGGTCAATTTTTATATAAACTTTTATGTTCTCAAAAAGGCTAGGTTTTTTTTTTTAATTTCATTCTCGAGTTTAGTATTTTTTATATGTTCTTTTAAATATACTTGTTAATTATGTTATTCAAATTTTCTATATTCTCACTATTTTTTGGTAAGTATAATAATCTAATATAGGAATAGCCAAAAGCATGTAAAAGTTCCATATATAATATATATTTTATATAATGTAAATTTCCTTATATAAATTCTTTATATAATGTCAATATATTTTAGTTCTGTCAAATTTTGCTTTTATTTTAAAGCTATGCTTTAGACATGTACAAGTTTAAAATCTATATCATTTTGGTGAAATGATCCTTTTAGTCATGAAGTAGTAATTCTTTTTTTCTAATAATGCTTTTTGTTTTAAAGTTTTTTGATATTAATATAGATATATTATACAAAATAGCCTATTTACAGTTGTCTGTTGTGGAGAAAAATTGGCACCAAGCAACAAAAATTTTAAGACATTGATATACAAAGGATAATGTATTTTTTATTTTGGAACATTATGCATCTGTATAAAATAACATTACACATTATAAGTAACCTTTATAAAGAAAAAAGAAAAGTAGAACATAACTTGCATTATATTGATACAATTTTTGTGCCCCCTGGATACAGATGTGAATGTATGTAGCAAATAGCCCGATATTATCCACTAGAATGTACTACTGGCTACTTTGGGTGGAGGAATTATAAATAGTTTCTAAATCTTTTTGTTCTCTTTGAAAAATGTATTTCTGTATTATAAGTTAATTATTTATTTTGAATACTGAACATGTTATTTTTATTAATAGAAATAGAATATGGCTTGTTATTTGACAAAAAAAGCTCCCCCCATTATTCTGTAGTTTCTGAGCTAGAGAAACAGGAATTTGAGCTAGAGAAACCTTGTTTTTCAAAAATTATATTTTAAAAATGTTTAAAAATAAAATAAATATATTTATAAAATTTACATATGTTAAATATATAAGTATATATTTAAAAGTTTAAAAATATAAATAAATATATTTAAATATATCTATACTTTATAATAATTTATATATTAAAATATATAAAAATATAATGTATGGTATACATAATTTATATATACAACATATAAATATATAATAAATATAAATACAAACATAAAGTGACTACTGTGACTTATATAAACTTTAATTTCTAAAACACAAATATCTGGGATGAATAGGAATCTTGCATCCATCTTTCTTCCTCAACAAACATAACGATAAGCTCAGAATGGTATGTGACATAATGAATTTCAAAAATCCTATTATTGTATGACTTTCTATTTCAAGCTGATGTATTTTAGAAAGACAGAGTGGAGGATAGAATTCCAGAAGCTCAAATGCAAGATTGTTTTTTGAACCATGAATGAATAGAGAAAAATCCCCTCCAGTTTGACCAGTTGCATGAGTGTGTTGTGCGTAGAATGTCTTATTTTGTTGGTACCCCTCTCAGAGGTTAGCAGATGAATGTCAACATAGCAACAATATGAAACTGTCACTTGGTGGAGCTAGAATACTACACAATTCCAATATACTCTTTCAGCAGATTTCTTGGGAAAAGTGGCTTCACTGGCAAAATTCAAGACTAATACCCCCAATTGTCAAATATTGGGAGACACAGCCTTCGGGGAAGCCTGTTTTTATGGTTTTCTTTATTATTGTGCCAGAGTTTAAGTAAATGTCAAATTTATTGGGCACAGAGGTCTTTTGCTTGTTGCAGTCAGTACATGACAGTCTTTTTAGCAAGCTGAATCAACGCTGTAACTCCTCCCACCCCAGGAGTCAGGTAAATGGGTATATCATCTAATGATTGAATGATACCTTAGCACATTTCATATGGCACCTAAAAGGCCATGATAATTTCACTTGCTACGTCAATTACTGTAAGGTCAAGATGGGCTTTCAGGTAGTTTGTGATGCTGAGAACACAAATGCTCAATAGATGTCACAAAAGTGCTGATGGATGGCTGCCTTGAGGCTTCTCTGGGCACACTGGAGATTTTAGGGCCACCCAGATATTGACCAAATCTTTAAGATGACATGTTAAGGTGTCCATTAAATAAAGGCTTCTACAGACATGTGAAGTCCTTCCCAGGAATGAATTGAACTCTTGGAAAATTCTGATCACAGCCTCTCTTACTTCGATCTCTCCCAAATTGAAAAATCAAAGTCAGATTTTTCTATTTATGTATGGGTAAGTATAATTTTGTACCTTTATCCAGGTTACATTTTGCCAACTTTTTCTCTCAGGTGATGGATATATTCCAAAAGGAATGATCTTAAAATAAGATTAATACCTTTCTTACTTAAGAGGTCTTAGCTAAGATACCTTGACTGCATGAATAGAATGATGAATTTAACATAGATATGGGGGATTATAATGACACATGAAAAAGAATAATTGAGGGCTTTTAAAGATGTCTTAATTTGCCTTGATTCTGATACTCTCATATCTTTTCTTTCTCTTTTTTCACAGAAGGCTTGTTTTTTTGCAGTGAGAAAGATTTCATTTGACTCTGTCGGTGACCCTATCTGGGAGAAGTGTGCACACAGGACAATTAGCCTTCTATTATTGTCAGGGTAGGTCCAGGTTTTGCGGGACTTGACTTTGAAGCCCTATACAGGTTACTGCTCTTTTATGTAAAAGGACACAAAATTACAAATGCAGAATTAGGCATAAAAGTCTACATTGGTTTAAAATGAGAAGAAAGTAACAAATTGAAAATGTAGAAAAGCTGAAAAAAACCCTAGAACATCACAAGATCCATAGAAATAATATTTTTGTTAATTAACTGCCAATACATCTGTATTATAATTTCCCACAGACTGTCTTCTGGCTCCAAATATTTGCTGTCTTGTTTCTTCTCCGCTATGCCTACAATTCCAGTCCGGATACCACAGCCGTGTTTCTATCGCTGTATGAATTCTGTCTCTCATCTTAACAAAACAATGCTGGATAATTCACTAGAGTGGGCAGGAGTATTTTGGAATCCATTTGTATATCAGAAATGCCAATAATAACTTAGCTATACAAGGAAGTGACTGCAAACCACGTAAATAACTCCCACTAAACTCAAATTAAATGTATCTCTAACTCAACATCCCAGAGTTCTGGAAGGGCCCAATGCAAACGAAGAGCCTTTCATGTGAACTTCATTAGCTCCACAGTAATTTTACCTTAAAAAAAAGTCATTCTATCATAATGTACCTCATCTGGTTAACATTGTCATTGTCTTTTAGGGTGATTAAAAATCTGGAAACCACTAACGCTAATGACACTCGCAAATGAAGGGATGGCAACTTTAGGCAAATGTAATCTTAATATTTATCGTATAAATGAGGACATCCCCACAGGGATGTTATTTCAAGATGTTGTTTTTCTGAGAATTGTTCCTTGGCTTTAGTAAACAGTTGCTGAAGGAAATAAAGGCATTAGGACTTTAATTCTTGCATATTTCTCTGATTCACTCTCATTCCTTCTGTATACCATTAGAAAATATCATTAAAAATTTAGCTTAAAAGGCACAGATACTGTTCTATTATTTAACTTGTATTTTTTAAACTGAAGTACAGTCAGTTACAATGTGTCAGTTTCCAGTGTACAGTCGTACATATACATGCATGTATTTGTTTTCATATTCTTTTTCATTATAGGTTACTACAAGATATTGAATATAGTTCCCTGTGCTATACAGAAGAAACTTGTCTTTTTAAATCTATTTTATATACAGCAGTATTTACAAACCTCAAACTCCCAATTATCCCTTCCCACCCCCTTCCCCCCGCATTTAATTTGTATTCTTAATCTCACAGATCTTCAGCTCCCACAGGGAAGATCACTGGTTATGTCATGGTGCATATCCACATTATTGAAAGAGTCTCCCTTTTTGTGATCAAATAAAAAAAAACTCAAACCCAAAACAACACAGCTTTGCATCACACACAAAACTGTGTTTGGTTTGACGATGTAGGAAAATCTGACCCCTGAACAGAGGATCCTCTGCATGCCCTCCTTTTGTCGAACATTAAAGCCATCTTTATAACAGTCAATGTTGATCAAGTGCTTGCTGTCAGCCCGGCTCTTAGGTAAGTGCTTTACGTGCATTCCTTGTTTAATCCTCAAGACAGTTCTAAGGAAGTCGGTATTACTTGACAGATGAAGAAACTGAAGCTTAGAGGGTTTAAAAGACAAGCCTTGATCCATGCAGAATAAGTGGCAGGGCTGGTGTCTGAATACAGACTTTAACAAAATCCACCCTGCAATATTGTCCCCGTAGCTGTGAAGAATGGCAGGAAAGTTTGAAACTCATAGGTAGCACTTGAATGACCACAACTTGGGAAATGGAGAAGCCCTCAATTGAAGAGAAAGAACAGCGAGGAAAGACAGGAGAAGCCCTGCACTAGGCTCACACCGTGTGGGTTTGTATCTTTGCTCCATCATTTACTAGCTGGTTGACTCTTGGCAAGTTACCTAACCTTCCTGGACCTCAGTTTCCCCTTCTGCTAAGAGAGGATAATGCGAATATGGTGTGAGGATTTAATGCGCAACCAGTGCCTGGTATATGAAACCCTAGAAAAAGAGTACACCATTATTGTCCCTTAACATTTAAGCTTATTTGTCCTTTGAAATAGAGTATGTGGCATGTGAAATGCTAAGTAAACAGTATGAAACAATTTCTTCATCTTTCTGACTTTTATAATACATACATTATTTGGTTACGGAAGCTGTAGGTATATTGGAGAATGTATTTATATAATATTTATAGCAATATTATAATATCAATATAAAAACGCATTCTAGTTTCAAAAAAATGAAAACACTTCCCGGGGAAAATAAAATTTAAGAAGTTTATACCTTATTTATATTTGACTTTGATTTAGAGGCTCTTGCCACCATGTGAAAGAATTTCCAGTCCAGGTATGCTCCAATAGATGGTGTGACTTTTCAAAGCTTAATCTACTATTTATGTTATAAAATTATTAATATCTTGTAGCTCAGCAGAAACAGTAATATAACATAATGAGAAAAGTTGCATCTCCACTCCTGATACTCTTAATAAACACATTATTCATTTTTCATTCGATTTAACTGCAAATAGCTATACTGAAAACATTGCCACAGGGCACGCTTCTATTTTAGGGTGACAGGAAAATAACTCCTCAAGAGTCTCAGAAGTGAGAAACAAAATATAAATTGTGCAATAGACAGAAACACAGGAAAGATTCTGATATCTACGAATAACTATATTTCCCAGAGGAGTAAACATGACTGGCTTTAATTAGATTATAACTGCTCATGAGAGCACGCTCTTGAACAAGATAAAAATACCTGACAGTCCATGACTGAGCTTTTCTGTCAGCAACGTAGGATGGATTAATGCAAGTACCATTTCAAGGCGGGGCATTGCCTAAATGCAAACTAAGGCCTTAATCAGCGCCAACATGATGAAAAGCCACTCTTATAATTAGGTCAAATTCGATTCCATCTTGACAGTTTTGCATTATGCTGAGGTTTAAGATAGGATTGTTTCTGTGGAATACTCCAGAAGGTTATTTCTTACAAATATTTCTCACTTCACAAGTGGTATAAAAATAAACAAAAATATTTTTTTCTTTTCTGGAAGTTTCTTTTTAGTATATACATATACCAAAATATATATATATATACACACATATACCAATATATATATATACACACACACACATAGACTTATATATATATACACACATACATTTAATATATATACTTATATATATATGTAAAAATATATATTTTAATGGAGGTACTGGGGATTAAACCCAGGACCTTGCACATGCTAAGCAGAGGTTCTTCCACTAAATTACACTCCCACCCCCTACTTTCTAGTATATTGTTCCTCTCATTTGCTTGGAGAAACTCTCTGAACATAATCTGGTTTGCAATTAGATTTAGGAATTTTCTTTTATTTCTTGGGCACAGTGTGAGAGCCCATATCTACTCCCTCAGTCACCCTTGATCTTAAGAATAGATGAATTTTGCAGTTTCCTTATTTTTTTTAATGTTTTATTGAAGTGTACTTGATTTACAATGTTAGTTTTAAGTGTACAGCAAAGTGATTCAGTTATACATACATATATATAATTTTTCAGATTCTTTTCCATTATATGCTATTACCAGAAATTGAATACAGTCCTCTGTGCTAAACAGTAAGGCCTTATTGTTTATCTACTTTAAATATAGCAATGTGTGTCTGTTAATCCTTAGGTATTAAACTGACTCAGTTTTAGGCTAAAAGACTTAGTCAAGGATTTTCAGGTCTTATTGGAAAAATAGATAATAGTCATTGACATGCTAAAAAACTAAATTCTCTATGATTTTTTTTTTTTTGATGGAGGCACTGGGGATTGAACTCAGGACCTCATGCATGCTAGGACTTGTGCTCTACCACTGAGCTATTTCCCTCCCCCATTATGATTTCATAATTTACTTTGTTTTTGATACTCTTATAGGAGAAAAGGCATCCTGCGTTGGGCAAATCTGGTCCTTGTAGGACCTTTATAAGTTATGATGTTTTCAGATCCATCTCGTAGTGGCCCAGGCTAAACATTTTGCATAATGGATTTTATTGAGATCTTGTAATGAGTCCATCTGTCACCAGACTCACCATATTTTGCTGTGTTGAGTCAAATTTCCTGTGATACCTTTCAGAGCCCATTAAGTTCTTCCAAAGCCACACATGCCGTCTTCGACACAAATCAGTCAGGTAATACAGATCAGTGAAGCAGGTGAGGGGAGACAGTGGTAAAGTGGCGGTGCATCCTCCGGCCAGTGGGGACAACAGATAGTCATGTGGCGTCCACTCTAACCAGACCTTATGATTGAAAAGACACTGCAAGTCTGTTCTTTTATGTAAACTCTTTGATAGTTAAATGTTGGCAGCTAATTACAAGAAAAACTTAGGAAACCAATCATGCCGATGTCTGATGGCCTTTTATGAAATCTAATAAAGAATTTGGAAAAAAAAATCTGTCAGTCTCTACACTACGATCAGCTAGCCAAACCAACATTATTGTCCCAATCTCATATTCTACTACACAGTTCGCTTCTGGGTAATTTCTAAAATTAATGCTGTGGTATTTCAGCTACATATGTTTTTATATGACTAACAGTACAGTACAGCAGTGATAACGTGCCACATTCAAAGGGGAAAGATAAGTGAGAAATACACGCCATCGATGAAGATCTGGCTCTCCTGTTTATTTAAACCTTTGGGCGTCTATGCTGCTGGGTGGTTAAGGAACAGATGGGGGAGCTGTGATTTAATAGCACAGAATTCCAGTGCCAATTCTGCCTCTAACTCCAGGTGCCCCTTGGCAAAAAATATCATCCTGTGCTATAGTATCTTGTTTTGAAAATTCACTCGAAACAATGAAGATGCTCTGCAAATATAAAATGTACCTAAAAGCTTTTAAATTGTAGAGGATGTAGTTCTTTTTAAAAATTTTTAATTGAAATATAGTCAGTCTACAATGCTGTGCCCATTTTCTGGTGTACATGCATGTACATGCATATATTCCTTTTCATATTCTTTTTCATTATAGGTTACTACAAAATATTGAATATAGTTCCCTGTGCTATACAGTATAAACTTGTTGTTTATCTATTTCATATACAGTAGAGGATTTAGTTCTTGATAAAATAATTTTTTGTTTAATAAAAATAATTTTTATACAGTTAATAGAGATGCGTTATACAGAAGGGCAGACACATAGTCACAATACATGTGGAAAAATCTATCTCCATTTGGAATGAAATTCTGCATTACTGCACCATAAATGCCTGATGTGGACTTAAGAGTGCAAGGAGAAAAGAATATTGAGGTCACAGTGAAGCACAAAATTGAAAATGAATCAGCAAGCAATGGAAGTAAATGAAGAATAAATTAACTGAGGATAAAAGTGGAAGATGCTGGCCAATTGTTAGTAAGATATATCTTGGTAATGTCCAGTGGTAAGGGATAAGTTGTTCATCAAAAGCAATTATCTCCCTTTAAATCAATAGCGTCTACCTGTAGTTTACTGATAGATTACTATTAATTTTGCAACATGTGACCTTGCAATGAAGTTTATTTTTCACCTACTGTGAGATCAAACGTAAATTAAACACAAGACCCAACTTCATTAGCTTGGCAGTGACTAAGCGTAGCATTTAAGGGTTTTGCCTGACAGCTCTGGGCATGAATCCCAGTTCTGTTTCAGATGAGGTGTGTTGGGAAAATACTGCACTTTTCCAATCCTCAGTTTCCTTATACACAACTGGAGACAATAATGTTATTTACATTATGGAGTCATTGCAATGTTTGTAGAAAACAGAGTATGTTTCCATGTAGACAAGAGCACCAGACACATGGAAAGGGCTCAGTAAGTGGCGGCTGCAATTACTGTTACAAAATGAGTGACCCAACCTGTCCAGATCTGTTCTAAGGAGTACAGTGGGGGGAACTTGATCTTCATTGATTCCCTCACTAAGCAATCAATAAACAATGGGAGGAGCAAGGTAAAGAACTGACACACTACTGGGGACACTACCAAAGGGATATACATTATTTAGCAAGGAAAAGAAAGCGTGATATCTGTCCTAGTATTTTAAATAATATTAAAAAGGATTTGAAGAATTATGGAAAGGACACTTCTATGTATTTGCAGTGATTGAAAAGAAAAAAAATTGACATGCACGTAGACTGCGTTAGGAGGTATTTGGAATAAAATGGAAACTTGATATGAACCACTGAAATGAATTTATGTGACAATTTTAAGAATCTCTTTCTCTGGAGAGTTTGTAGTTTATATTACTTAGGTGGGTTGAAGACCCTGAGGATTAGAACTCTTAACCTTGAGGTTAATTCCACCAATACAATATTTTTTTTGTCTGATGGCAAAAATGTAATACTCTCAATATAAAATTTGACTAAGAATAGATATACTTGTAGATTAAAATGAACAATGAGCTTTTTCACTTGAGATAATATGAACAATTCTGGACTGCTACAACATTGTAAACTTCAGTCTTCAGGGGAACATAAAAAGGAGACAAAGGCCCCTTGGTAGTAGTGTGGCTATAAATTCACACTGTGTGGTTTGTGTAACTAAATGATTTCAACCTGGGGTTTGAAAAAGTAGCCTCTGGGATAAAGATCAGAAGTTTCTATAAGTGGATTTGGCCAACAATTTAACATAGAAACATGTGGTAACAGATTTAGACTCTGGAATACAACGTGGAGACAAATTCCAGGTGCAAAGCAATTTGAAGTTTGCAGCTGAACATTTTTGAAATCACTAAAGAGCATGCTTGGTGAAAGAGTCAAGGGAAGTAACTAAATGGGCATGTGTCTTCATTTCCCTGTAAGTAAACTTCTTATCGAGAACGTCATTGATGCCACACAGCAAGACCGCATCCGAAGTTGTTGGCGGGCCTTGTGCGATGGTGTAGATATTACTATGTGAAACGGGAAGGTGTTGGAGCCTAACATCTTAAGCACACAAACGGTATATTAGATTTGGCAACACAGTTGAACTCAAGGGCATTTTGGCAAACTGGAAGTGGCAGACAAATTATAGGCCCAGGAGCATCTGCAAAAAGCTATGAAATTTGTCTGTGGTTAGAATTCAATCATGCACCAGGGTGGAAAACTGGCAGAAGCAACGTCGGGTAGTCAACATTTGTTGAGCACCCTTTACTTAGGCAGTGAGAGCTGGCAGGAGGTGGAATGAGGTCGGTGTAACCTGCGAGTGGGTGTGCAATCACCACGCGGAGGCGTCTGAGGGCCTGTCAGTTTGCACGCGGCCCAGGTTGCCGAACCAGCGGTAAAGAGTGACTGTGAGCCGGGCACTGCTCATTCCGACTGCAGGCACTCTTCTCACCATCATGGAAATCTCTAAAAATAGTAAACCTTTAGAAGTGAATCTGTCTGTGTTTAAACATGAACACTTTTTTTTTTTTTGGCCTTTTTTTGGTCTCTGTTTCACGTGGTCCAAAGACCACCTTCATGTACCCCGTTTAATATTTATATAACAAATATTGTCAAAACTGATTCACTTTTTCACTTTCTTTTTCGTATGTGGAAAGCTAATATCACTAGTCACAAATACTTGGTACTCAAACATAAAAACAATGGAAATTTAAAGTGTCACTTAAACATAAAAACAATGGAAATAAAAGAAGTGTCCTTAAAGTCTAGCTTCCTTCTGTGGCTTGTTGAAACCTCTTGTTCTGAGGTGTACTCTCTGTTAATATAAGTGTAAAAAGTGCCTATACACTTTTACCCAGAGAAAATGTACATACTTCTGTGAATCTATACTGGAGATTTGCTTATGCTGTGCCTTGACTTATGTGCTAGGCTATTTACTGAATGGTTTGACACAACAAAAATCAGAATAAAATAAATGCTCACTGATAGTGATTAGTAAGAAGTTATGTTGTGTCCGTACACTAGAATGCAATGCAGCTGTTAAAACTCTGTGGAAGATTTTATGGAAAGTACACTGTGATGTGAAAAAAAATTCATTGGTAATTTATACACAAACCCATCATTTCCCCCCTTTTTTACAATTGAAGTATAGTCAGTTTACAATGCTGTGTCAGTTTCTGGTGCACAGCATCATGTTTCAGTCTTACATATACACACATATATTTGTTTTCATATTCTTTTTCATTACAGATTACTATAAGATATTGAATATAGCTCCTTGTGCTGTACAGTAGGACCTTGTTGTTCATCTATTTTATATATAGTAGCTAGTATCTGCAGATAATGGACTTCCAATTTATCCCTTTCCACCCGCTTTTCCTCCTGGTAACCATAAGTTTGCTCTCTATGTCTCTGAGTCTGATTCTGTTTTGTAAATAAGTTCATTTGTGTCTTTTTTAGATATGAGTGATATTATATGGTATTTTTCTTTCTCTTTCTGATTTACTTCACTTAGAATGGCAATCTCCAGATCCATCCATTTTACTGCAAATGGCATTATTTCACTCTTTTTTATGGCTGAGTAGTATTCCATTGTGTAAATATACCACATCTTCTTTATCCAGTCATCTGTTGATGGACATTCAGGTTGCTTCCATGGTTTGGCTATTGTAAATAGTGCTGCTATGAACATTGGGGTACATGGGTTTTTATTTGTTTATTATACATATAGAAATCTCTGGAAGGATTTACAAAAACACAGCACAGTGGTTGTATCCTATGGGAAGAAGTGGGCAGATGGCTGGGGCGGAGCAGAAGGGAGTCTAACTTTTCACCATGGGTGGTTTTGGACCCTTTCCATCACAGACTGGCAGTTAAGAGCACAGGCTAGCTTGTCTGGGGTCAAATACTTGCTCTGCCACTTATCAGCTGTGTTACCTTGAGCAAGTCAATTTCCTTCCATCTTAGTTTTTTAACCTGTAGAATGGGAATATTGACTATATTTACCTCACAGAATTATAATACAGGTGAAACAATATATGTGAAAAGTGGTTAGAACAGTGCCTGGCATGCAGCAAAGCTACGTAAACTTTCACCATTATTTTCATTGCTGTTCCATGTGCATATTTGATCAAATGAAAACACACATACTTTTGAAAAAGAGGTTTCCCTAGCAAGAATGGACAACTGTGGCTTTGCATATATGATAATCAGAAGGAATGAAATACAGCCAGCCCTGCCCAAGAATGGACAACTGTGGCTTTGCATATATGATAATCAGAAGGAATGAAATACAGCCAGCCCTGCCCAAGAATGGACAACTGTGGCTTTGCATATATGATAATCAGAAGGAATGAAATACAACCAAACCTGTGGAATCAGGGCTGACTATTCATCTTATGGCTGTACTTGTAGGACTGCATTGATCATATCTAAGGAACTTGAGCATCCATGGATTTTGATATCTGCAGATTCCCATATACACAGATTTCAGTATTCGCAGTCGGAGAGGGCTGTGGGGGGGGGGTTCCCAGAACCAACCCCCTGCAAATAGCAAAGGACGACCATAGAACCTAAAGGAAACTAACTGCCTCGCTCAAATATTCAATGTTATTTAGTGTTAGGTCTGCATAGCACCTACAATTGTTTTAAAAAAGAATCCCTACTTCTAGAAACTCTTCATAAAAGTGCCAATACTGATGGATACCCCATTCTGCATAGATCAGTCCTTTGCTGCATTTCTGAACACATGACTGTGAGAATTTTTGTTATTTGCTTCCTTTCCTTTCCTTTCCTTCCTCTTTTTTCTTTCCTTCCTTCCTTTTTCCTTCTTTCTTAACTAGCAACCTCCATATTTTCTGGTCCAGTGTTTTTTACCCTTAGTATCAGAGCTCATTGGAAGCTTATAAAATCAATTTAGGAGGTTAAAAAAAAGAGAAAACAACAGAAAAGAATAGAATAGAAAATGCCAAAGTATTTACCACAGTAAAGCTAAATATTGTTTCTAGTGTCAACCTTTGCATAGGGGTCAGGAGAATGAGCTGAGTGGGCTTTGCCAGAACTGGTGGTCCAGGAGTCAGGAAGTTTCATCAATTATCACAGGGGAGGTCTAGTGATGAAAGCTCAAGTGTGGAGCAGCAGACAGGAAAGAGGTGAAGTCTGAATGTTAGAAAGGTACAGAGAAGTTGCCAATTTCATATAACCACACACCACCTCCGTCAGTCTGAAAATAAACTCTCCTGAATCAGAAACAAATATTATCTAAGTATGATCATCCATCATCCATCCACCCATCTTCTATTTATCTATTTATTCATCCATTTAAGGGGATGTTGTGTATCTCTTTTAAGGCATCATTTAAACTTTTGATAATTAGGGTGGGATATTATTTTCATATGCAGTTTTATATTATCTGTGATTCATCTATAAAGTAATCCTGAAATAAACGTTTTGCTTCTTCCTCCCCTGCCAAAAAAAAAAAAGAAAAAGAAAAATTTTGAAAATTGTCACTTATTTCTGAAAAACCAGTAGCAATTCACCAACATTCAGGAGACAATGGTGAAAGAAGTGTTGTGTGTTTGAGGATAATATTCACATCCAACTAGGTGGTCCCTGGAGCAGGTTGGAATCTCCAGTAATCCTGGAACTGACCCAGCCATCTAAGGCCCGAGTGATCTCTGGCCCGTGGACCCCAGAAGCCTCAAGAAATAATGGAAGAACCAGAAGGAGTATTAGAATTTATCAACCAGAGGTTTGAGTCTATGACTGGAAAATAGGAAATGAAAGACCTAGAAACTATATACAATTGATTGGTTTCTCCCTGAAATGAGAAGGTGCCCAGTAGCCCAACACGATTAAAACAAGTTCTCTTATTTTAATATGTTCTCACATTTAATACGGCTGTCTATTTTATTGCCTCCTGTGGGATATCAAAATATCAGCCCACAATAAAATATCTTGTCCTATATTTTTGAATGCTTAAAAATCTAGGTGCATTGAAGTATTTCTTATATTCCTCCATGTATTAGACTCAATTTTCTCTGTGTAAAAACTTTGCATTTCTCTCCCAATCACAAGAAAAATTGGAGAAGCATTAATGAACAGAGAAAAACACAAAGAACCTAAAATTATACAATAGATGCTACCAGAGATTAGGAAATTTAGAGAACTAAAAGGAAGAGAAGTAAAATTTACTCATAATGTCACCACTGAGCAATAAATACCGTTAATTGTGGTTTTCCTTCTAGTTCGTGCATGCGTGTGTGTGTGTGTGTGTGTATGCATATACAGATATGTAGATCATTTCTGGTTTTTGCTATCACTAACAATTTGACAAGTGGTCATATACATAAATCTTCACCAATATACAGACAAGCGGAAATGGCCATTCTAAAGGCTCTGTTGTTCCATTGCCACATCTCTTTCCAGGAGGCTTATCTAACTTACATTCTCATCAGCCCTGGTTATTACCATTTGGATATTTGCAAATATAACGGCAAAGCATATTAATTTTTTTAAATTTAAAAGTATATTTGTTAGCCAGTTTAATTTCTCTTGGGGTTGTTTGCTCATGTACTTTGCCTTGGTTCCTACTGCCTATGAATGATTCCGCATTAATTCTTGTATCCTGATTAAATCAACAAAGTCAGGCCTTAACCTTTTCCCTCTTATATTGTGACAAATAACTTTCCAGACATTTCTTTTAACCTTTCAATTATTTTGGAGGTTTTAGACAGAAGTTCTAAATTTTTCTCCAAACTTTTTTAAAAATTGTTTTTCATAGTTTTTTTTTCTTTTGTGATTGTTATTCTTAGAAATTCCTCTTATATCCTGTGATCAGGTAAGTATTTACTTATATTCTTGTTTGGTTTTGAAGAAAAATGGTTTATTTTAAATGTTGAGCTGTACACTCCAGTTAGAATTTACTTTGCTTTGTTGCTTTGGGTAATAATCTAAACTTGATTTCCTATCGAGCCCATAATTAACTTACTGATTTAGCACCATTTGCTGAATAATCCTTCTCCACTGATTGTGATACTGAATGCATCTGTTTTACTCTGTTTAATTGCTTCATCTACCTCTGTTTAATCCCTATTATTTAGATTATTGTAGCTTTACTGTATGTTTTGATATCTGTTTGGAAACTTCCCTGCTCTTTGTTAGTTTACTTATTTACACCTTTACTTTGAAATAAGTTTAAATTCATAGAAGATTTCCAAGGAAAATACAGAGAGTTCCCTGATGTTCTTCACTCAACTTCCCTTACTATTAACATCTTTCATAACCATAGGACAATTATTAAAACTAAGAAATTAACACAAGCATATTATTAACTAGACTTCAGACTGTATTTGGATTTCCCTGGTTCTGCCACTGATCCTCTCCTGTGTGGCTTGTCACAGCTTTTTGATAGACTTGAGAACCATTTTAACACTTTGTAGAAAGTGTCTTATTGAGATATTGGTTAGAATTTTATTAAACATGTAGATGAATCTGTTCAGATTGACATCTCTATGATACTTAGGTTTCTAATCTAGAACTGTGGTATCTAGTTCTGTAACTAAGGACTTCAGAAGCTGTCTCCGAACTTTCCATAGGCCATTCACTTCCTATTTTATTTTGGTTTCTGATTTTGTCATCTTTCATATCTCTCAGTAACAGTCAGTATTTCCCCTCACTTAGGAACTACAAGTTGTGTGTTAAAGTTATTTCTGGGTCATTAAAATTTTAAGTAGATAATCCTGTATTCATTATAATAATTTTGTTTTCTCCATTTAGGTGTCTTTGCTTCTTTTTTCCTTATTGTTTTATTGACTTGCCTAGAATTTTCAAGATAACAGAAAATAACAGGAATAACAAATAATAGAAATGGTGATCTTATAATGCCCTTATTGAACTATCCTTGCACTCCTGGAATGTAGGTGGAGAATCAGAGGAAGTGATGCCTTTTTTGGTCAAATGAAGAAAGAGAATGGATAGGCAGTCTTCAGTGCTATTTATAGTTCAAATAAGAAGAGAAAAGTAGTCTTTGAATTTAGCAATGTGGAGGTCAAAAATGAAGATGGCATGATTGAGGGTGGCCTGGATGGAATGCTCTAAGAGAAAATGAGAGAACTTGGGACACCAAGTATAGACAAATTTTTCAGGAGTTTTGCTTAAAAGGACAAGAGAAATAGGGTTGCAGGTAGAGAATATGAGAAGAAACAGATTATATTTTTTAGGGTGGGAGAAAACTATGAAGATTGGAGATAGCAAGTTTGTATCCTGACAGAAATAACCAAGTAGGGAGAAGAGTAGATGCAGAGAAGAGAGGATAGGATTGTTGGAGAAATATCACCTTGCAGGGAGTGAATGTAGTATACAAGTGTAGGGTTGGCCATTGCTGGGAGTTAGATAATTCATCTGGGAAGAACAGAGTTTATGAATACAGATGTCGGCAAGTGGGTAAATGTGGTGGGAGCAGGTCATGGAAGATCTCTTCTGATTCCTTCTATATTTTTTTCATTCAGCTAAGAAAGAAGATGGGGCAGGATGAGGTATACTTTGCAGAGAGAACAGAAGGCATGGAGTAGTTGGCCGGGAAAGTGGGAGAATGGGTGAACTATGGACATGAGGCACTATTAGTGGGTTCCACAAAGGGCCCCCTAGAGTTGGTGGGAAGGAGTTTAAGTTGGCCCTGGCCAGTCTGGTGGAGTGATTTTCTCCATCAGCTTTCAGGTGCATGAGAATGTTGCAGCGTCAGAACATTTAATCAAGGCTGGGGATATTCCAGGCAGTAAAATGAAACGAAAGGACAAAGGAGAGATTGTGGAGACTGACAATGTAATTTCAGGTAAATTAGGGGAGAAGGCAGAGGGTTGAGAGCGAAAAGGATTGAAGAATTCTCAGTTGATCAACTAACTGATCACATGGCCAACTACGTCTTTGATTTTGGTTCTGTTTGGAATATATGTTGAAATATGAGGGCAAACAGAGTTCTTGGGCCACTGCTGACAGGAAATATCAGTCACACAGTAAAGGACCTCCATCCAGTTCTCTGTTGGATGAGGACCTGGATCCACAAACTAGGCTCAGGAAATGTAGTCCCCAGTTTTAACATCCCAATCTGTAGAACTAGTAACTCCCAAAGGGAATATATCTGGAAGTCCATCTCTGAATGATAAACTATTTTTAGAAGGTTTCAGAATAATTTATTGAGAAACAATTTTCAGACATGATCAACAAATGATGAACACTTCAGCTGTCCCAGATAAAAGTGAGATTTTGAATGCAGAAAGTCAGAAACAGAAAGAAATGGAGAAAATTAGAGAGAGAAGAAAAATCAGGCTGTGGAAAATAAGAAACAGAGGTAAGTGTGCTGTAAATATTTGTATTTGGATCTCCTTGTGTTATGTAAGAAGAGATTGACCATGGGTATGTGTAGGGGAGGTGAGTGAGTCAGCGACGGCAAACAGAGTAGGCAGAAGATACATCCTACAGGGAAACTTAAGAAATTGGAAAAGCTACGTTGTTACTGAATTAGATTTACCCCTGGGAGGAATGGAGGTGACAAAGTGAAAAACGGTGACAAATTTCAACAGAGTATTACTCAGTTGATCATATGTGTATTTCATAATCACACATGCACGTGCACACACACACACACGCACAAAACTGGTGTTTGGGAGCTAGCCTGAAGATGGAATTACACCTTTTTTCTTGAGCTTCCTATCTTTGCCAGGTTTCATGGAATTTTAATCAAGATCCAGACATCCCAGCCATAATTTTTAGACAGCTTCTGTTAAAAATATCAATCTATATATTTAATGAATTCAAACCCATTTCTTTGAAAGTAATGCCTGTTTATTCCCAGTGTTTATGTTTTGTAAAACAGAGACATGACGAATAATTATCGTAAAATACTTTAATTTTGAACGTCACTGGCTCCACTGAATAACAGAAAAGTTATCTAATTGTTGTGATTACTTCCAAGGAGTACCATTCTCCCCCAGTCTCCATCTTTTGGAGTATTTTTATTCTGTTGAACTTTTTAGAATACATGCAAAACATGCTGTTAGTTATTTATCTTTAAATCCTGATCTGATGATTTTTGATATTATATATGGAATCTAATTAGCAAACTGTATATTATTCAATGGCTTTTATATTGAACTTTTTGCTTAACATTTTTTTGGGGGTGGTAATTTTAAGTGGCAAATTATTTTTAAAACCCTCAATTATGTATACATGCTTAAGCATTTTAAGGGGAAAACAGATGGCATATTTTTCCAGGGAAAGTTGTACATCTTCTTTGTTTCAGATTCTAAAATACACATCAGGCTAAAATAATGGAAAATCAGATTTAAATAATGAAAAATTACACTTACAGTATAGATGTATTTTTCTGGGTGTGATTGATTGCAATTTTAGGTAAAAGCCACTGTTATTTAAAATAATCCCCTCTCTGAAGGGTTTATAATATGCTTATTTGAAGTCTGATTCAACTATTTTCAACACAAGAAGGAAAATATGAATCAAGAATATGACACTGCAGTAGCAAAAAATACAATTCTAGAAATGTGACAATAGATAAATTATTGTCACACGGTTGCAGGGGAAACATGTGAGCAGGGAAGTTATGAGAAGAATTCACAAACGCAGTGGATGTTTCTGGGAATCACATGGCCAAATATTGCAGAGTCAAATTTATTTCCCAGGATAACTTTATTTTCTGTTTATTGCCCACTCTTCAATTTCTGAAATCATTAGAATGAGGCTTAAATGCTATAAGAATGACTTTTAAACTACCTTTTGTTATAAAAGAGTCTAAAATAAATGGAAATTGAAGTTCCTCATTTTTTCCCCCATGTTGAATGTTGTTAAATTTGACCAGGGCAAAACCTGGGGATTTGGGTCTTCCTCAGGCTGTTTGATTCTTGAACCTATATGATGGTTTATGATTTTTCAAATGTTGCCACAAATTATATGGCTCTGATTTCAGTGAAAATGTTTGAAAATCTAGGGTGATCTAGGCTGATTTTGTTTAAATTATCTCCTCAATATTTATTAAATCAGCCATCATTACACATTGCAAAAAATCGCAGAGTGTTACACCAGAAAGTCATTTTCAGAATAATCACCTTGAAGAGTCTATGTTTGTATTTGTGTTGCTCAAATTATTTTTAGAATTGCATGTATCCATGCATGTGTGTAATGATCTTTTGAGAAGATTCAGTGTAGATTCAGGCAAACGTTTATTCTGAGGATAAATTTTTTAAAAAAATATAACTTTTTGCCTGATTATAAAAGTAGGAAAAGTTTATCTTAAAAATATTGAAAAGTGATAACCTTTTATATAGTGGGAAACAATCTTTGGAATCCGAAGAGACCCACACCAAAACACATTATAATTAAAATGTCAAATGTTAAGGATAAGGAGAGGCTATTAAAAACAAGAGGAAAACAACTTGTTAACATACAAGGAAATCCTCATAAGACTATCAATAGCTTTTTCAGCAAAACTCTGCAGGAGTGGCACATTGTATTTAAGGTACTGAAAGTAAAAACAGCCAGAGGTTAGAGGACCATAGATTCCAGGAAAAGAGAATGTTTCAATTGTGATGGAGAAATCAGAGATGTAAAATGCATTGATGAAGCCAGCAAGCTAAGAACAGAAAGGTACAATGTTTATCAACATAATTTTTTTCTAACTTTTGTGAGACTAGGGTCAGTAGGGAAGTGCTGAGCAGGATAAATTGTGTAAGATAAATGGGGGCTGAGTGGGAGATGCACACGTGGAAACCACGGATGGAGAAACATTTTTCAAAAAGCTTGGCTATGAAAGGAAGGGAAAAGGAAAGAAATGACAGAGAAGGTTGACATAGGGTTTTCCTTTTGACCAAGAGTGACTTCAGCCTGCTTAAACAGGAAGGAATCTGTGGGATAGGAATGTTAAGGACTTAGGAAAGGGAGGTAAAGACAATTGATGAATGGAGACATCTGAGGAAGCCAGGATGTACCAGACTTATCTCAGAGACAAGGAAGGCGATATCTGCTCCACCAGGAGGAAAGAAGCCAAGTTGGCTGTACATTTTGAACTGAGGAAGGAGATGACATCTGAGTATGTTCCCAAGTGATGAATTCTCTTTTTTCTGTGACGTAGGAGATGGTTTCATGACCCAAGATTAAGGAAGCAGGTGGAGGGTGAGGAGCTTGCAGTGAGTGGAGGTGTTTTGAAAGAGTCATGCTAGGAAACAGGGGAAAGGATTTTCTAGAACAAATATGATTGTTGGATAGAGCTGAAACACATTTGTCCTGGGAACTGTGAATTGGTAGTGACACCAATCTATGAAAAATGAGCCAGCTAAGCATGCTGTGAGGGCAAGTACCTCGACTGTCTTGTTCACCAATATACCTTCCAAATCTACCAGAGAACCTGGCACATAATAGGTACTCTAAAATATTTTTTCATTTTCTCTGAAGGTACTCAACTTGATATAGGAGAAGAGACAGCAGAATACTGGCATGAGATAGAGGGGTTTCCCCCCTTAAATCTGAGTGTTTTATATTACTGGATGCACTAGAATGTATTTCTAAAGGTAGTTACAGAATCCAGTGTATTTGGTTGCTGGAGAGGATGTGGAGAAAAGGGAACCCTCCTACACTGTGTGTGGGAATGTAAATTGGTGCAGCCATTATGGAGAAAAGTATGGAGATTCCTTAAAAAACTAAAAATAGAGTTACCCTATGATCCAGTTATCTCACTCTTGGGCACATATCCAGAGGAAGCTTTAATTAGAAAAGATATAGGCACTCCAATGTTCATAGCAGTACTATTTAAAATAGCCAAGACATGGCAACAACATAAATGACCATGGACAGGTGATTGGATAAAGAAGCTGTGGTACATTTATACAATGGAATACTACTCATCCATAAAAAAGAATAAAATAATGCTATTTGCAGCAACATAGATGGTCTTGGAGATTGTCATACTAAGTGAAGTAAGCCAGAAAGAGAAAGAAAAACACCATATGGTATCATTTATATGTGAAATCTAAAAAAATGAGACAAATGAACTTATTTACCAAACAAACAGACTCAGACATAGAAAACAAACTTATGGTTACTGGGGGGAAGGAGGGTGGGAAGGGATAAATTTGGAGTTTGGGATTTGCAGATACTGACTACTTTATATGAAATAGATAAACAGTAAGTTTCTACTGCATAGCACAGGGAACTATATTCAATATCTTATAGTACATAATTTAAAAGAATATGAGAAAGAATATATGTATATATATGTATGATTGAACTGTGATGCTATACACCTGAAATTGACACATTGTAACTGACTATACTTCAATTTGAAAAAAAAAAAAAAGAAACCAGCATATTTGGAATCGTTGATCCATCTATAAAAAGAGAGAAAAGAATTACCTGTCTGAATCAGACATTGGACAATGACAGCGTACATTAGGAGAGGACAGACAGGGACAAAGTAAAGAGATCTAGTAGAGAGAGCAGAATTGAAAATTTTGAATGTGCGGTTATGGCTCGGTCAGTCATTCTAGGGCGTGGTCTCATGAAAAATGGATCCAAAGTTACTTTCCAAACTGAGAGATTCAACTTGGGAGGAGGGATCTTGAAAGATGTGCAAAGGACTCTATAAAATCTAAATAGAGTTCCAGGTTGAGTGCCATCAATTCAGGGCAGGACAGAAATACTCTGAGCTTCAAGTAATAGGAGAGGTCCAGATGGCACCTCAGGGCAGTCATATGCCAGATCTTAGAAACTCGGACGTGGGCAATAATGCAGTTTCTGAGGGACTAGGGCATGAAGCAGGCACACTAGATAAGTGTGGGGAACCTTATTTGGATTCTTTTATTCACCCATTTGTGTGACAAGTATTTATTGAAAAATGAGTAAGGCATTGTGTAAGGCAAGGGAGGAACGTAGGCCCTGGGGAGTACGACCACAACACAGTGACAGAAAAATTGTGGTGTTAAGTTTAGAAGTGGTTCAGCAGCAAAAATGATCTGGAATTTATCCACTGTCTGGGGTGGGCTGACCCCTCAGGTAGGATTTATGCTCCTTAGCTCAGCTGCTGAGGTTATAGAGAGCTGAGTGAGGCAGTGCAGAGAGTCATTTGTTTTCAACTGCTTTGGAGGATGGTGGCTTAAGGTGGTCAAGTCTTTTGAATAGACCAAGGAAACAACTTTCTCAAAGAGCCTTGGTTCTGTGGACCCAAAGGACAAGTACTTTCTTGTTAAATCTCACAGATAAACAGAGTTCTAACCTGGTAAGAAGGAAATTATTTTTAGAAAAGTCTTAAGTCACTCTAACGGGCCAAGGATAAACAGAGTTCTAATTTGGTAAGAAGGAAATTATTATTATTGTTTAATTTATTTTTTTATTGAATGAAAGATTCTTCAAATTCTATAGTGCATTACAATTTTCAAAAGTTTCACACACATGATTTCATACAATCCCATAATAACCTCTTTTTTTAAAATCCCTTACCATTATATTGCCCCTCCCCTCCCGTCTCTCCCCACTGGTTACCACTGGTTTGTTCTCTATATCTGTGAGTCTGCTTCTTTTTTTGTTTTATTCACTAGTTGGTTGTATTTTTTAGATTCCACATATAATGATATCATACAGTATTTGTCTTTCCCTGTCTGATTTATTTCACTTAGCATAATACCCTCCAAGTCCATCCGTGTTGCTGCAAAGGCAAAACTTTGTTCTTTTTTATGGCTGAGAAGTATTCCTTTGTATGGATATACACCACATCTTCTTTATCCATTCATGTTAATGGACACTTAGGTTTCTTCCATACTTTGGCAATAGTAAGTAATGCTGTTATGAACTTTGTGTGTGTGTGTGTGTGTGTGTGTGTGTGTGTGTGTGTGTGTGTGTGTGTGTGTGTGTGTGTGTATTGTTTTAGTGGAGGGACTGGGGATTGAACCCAGAACCTTGTGCATGCTAAGCATGGGCTCTACCACTGAGCTATACTCTCCCTTCTGGGGTATATCATTTTGAATTAGTGTTTTCACTTCTTTGGGATACATACAAAGAAGTGGGATTGCTGGATCAGATGGTAGTTCTATTTTTAATTTTTTAAGAAACCTCCATACTGTTTTCCACAGTGGCTACACCAATTTACATTCCAAATAACAGTGTAGGACGGTTCCAGAAGGAAATTAATTTTAGAAAAGACTTAAGTCACTCTAAGGGGCCAGAGCAGACTTCCACATAGATGACTGCCAAAACTTTGTCATTTCATGGGAAAAGGAAGATCGTCCTCAAACTAGTCTGCCAAATATTATTCACCAATTTCTCAATGATGGGTGTAGATGCTCAAAATTCCACCATGACTCCTCGTTAGTCAAGCTGGGAACATATGAGACTCGGGTAGGAATCAGTTCACTGTGATCTTTATTACTTTGGTCGGTGAGGAGAGGGTAGGGAGGGTGCTTTAAAAGGCTGACTCTCTCATAGACGGAGGGGAAATTTTACTAATGGACAACTAAGATAACAAAAGGAGAAGAATGTAGAATGCCCCCAAACCATCTCTGACTATTTAAAAAGTCTACCTTCCAGGGGAGACAGAATCAAAATTCTTGAGTGGATCTCTGTCATCCTATGCTCTTTAAAATGCAAACTGTATTTTTGCATTATGCGGATGCTGTTCTTGCTCATGGATTCCAAATTCCCCAGTGAACCTGCTGGAAAGTTATTTTTGTTGCACCTAGAGCCCAATAAAATGATTGATTTCTACAGTGTTTGTAAGGTGAAGCTCAATTCATGTGAATAAATTAATAAAATGAATAAATGATAAATGAATTGAAACATAATAAATTAATAAACTCTCCATATAGTATGCCTTTTAATATGTTCAGGAGGGAGTGTTTCAGCTGTTAAATGGATTGCAGTTAAATGAATTAAAAAACAAAATAAATTTTAAAATGCTCCATTATTCATGAAAGTACTTTAGGGCCTCATTAATCTATTTTAGATCACTCAGGCCCGTAAGTGCCTATTGTCAAAAGCTGATAAACTACGAGGCATTGCTTTTCATACTCTTGAGTCAACTGAAATACCATCACTCTTAAGAGTGTTAAGGTCACGTCTATAGGGCACAGAGTAAGTGCTTTTGCAGCTTGAAAACCCTCAGAAGTTTCAGAGGAGTCATTTTCACGTTTTGCGGCAGCAACTCCTTAAAAGTTGTTCTTTAAAAAAATTTAAAAATGAAGTGGGAGAAGCTACTCAATTTTAAACAACTCAGTTTCCCCCTTTATATCCAAAGAAAGCATGGTTGAAGTAAGATGCATCAATGGGCCAGCCTGCAAGATTTCCCGAGTTAAAACTCAGTTGTGACTTCATTTTATTGAGTTGCAGTCTCTGAGAGGTAAGTTACATGTCCTTGAAACTTTGGGAAATTTAAAATGATTTTATAGGCAGAGGTGCACTTTTCAGAGGTACAAACCTGGGTGGTGGAGACAGTACTGCGTGTTACTTCTGTTCTTTGAGACCCTGGGTCTTTCAGACCGTGTGAAGCTGGTTTACCCTATGAGGTGAACAGTAGTGGGGATGGCAGACTGAACAACAATCATCCTTCTGTCTACACCTAATGATCTCTGGTTCTTTTATAAGAAATGTAGAATAAGCCAAATCGTAGAGGATAAAATTTTAACACCCAGAGCACTAAAATGGTCATGAGAAAACAAAACAAAATAAACCAAGAGATGTGTTCTTAGAATGTCTTTGGCTGAACTGATGGGCGATGTCTAAAGATGGTGACTCTGTTTTGGACACCCATAAGCAATCAAGAACACCTGCTTTTACCATAGGAGGCTAAGGCTATCTTGAACGCTCTTCAGAGCAAGCCATTTTACTGAGGCCCAGCTCTCTTTGAATAAGAGTTGGAAACCCAAACAGTGGGAAAATCCATTCCATTTAGGGTTCTTTTTGTACAGGGTCACCTAAAACAGAGCAGTGGAAATCCAAGTCTTCTTTCAGTTACTACACCTGGTCCTCCATTCCATCATAATCTGGGGCTTTTGCCAGACCAATCAGGAAAGATACTCTCCCATCCTTGAATAAAAACTCTTAGAACCAAGTAATCTTTTAATTGCTAGTGAATGGTCAGTTTTCCTGCCACTTGGTGATAGCCTGCCAGAAAAACAAAACAGAACAAAACAAAACTCCCAAACTAGAGGCGATTTGGTAAGAGAGGTAGAGTCTTAAAGACATTAGTCAATTCCTGGACCAAGTCAGATGCCAAATCCTGAATTTTCCATTATGTGAGCAAATAAATTTCCTTTTCAGCATTAGCTAGATTGAATTGTTTTTCTGGCATTTGCTCCCCAAAGAGCTATTATTAAAAAAGAAAATAGTATGGAATACCAGCCATTTATCTGTCAATATTAATTACTGTGTTTCTCCCATTCTAAGATACCAGTGATTACAATATGTAGCATTTATTTAATAATAATTGAGGAGAAAAAAATGCTACCGTATTAAACATACAGATCTATTTTTTGGATACGTCTGTATTTCAAAAATATTAAATGCAAAAGCTATATACCTCAGAGTGAGGAAATATGGAAATTTAAACACAATTTTTTCCTTAATTATAATAGTTAAAATGATTCCTTTGATTAAATGAGGGGTTTGAAGGGACACTAGAAGGACAGGAAGATAAAGCGGAGAAGAGATTTGAAACAGGAAATCTCTTCGATGAAATGAGATCTCGCGGGAAGAGACTGGAGTGAGGACCGGCCAATTGCAAAGCATAGGGAAGACCCTGGGGAAAAGTACTTGGATGCAAGACGCAAGTGGAAAGGAAGGTAACAGGACTGCTGTGCACTGTGCCGGGCACAGACGACGTTGCCAGGGTGTTCGTGGTTCCTGCCCGCACCAGGCTCCCAGGCCAGCGGGCCAAGCGAGAGGCTCTGGTCCCTTTCTGCTGAATCTCCTCCTCCAGGGAGCCCTATTGACGAGACCCACGTCATCCTGTGCCGGCTCTCTCTTGAGATATCTCTTCACCTATCTCTGCAAAATTTACTGCCTAAGAGCCTCTTTTCATAGCCTTGATCTTCCTTGGGGATCTGTGAGTCATTAAACAGGCTTTCTTGGTTCTCATTTAAAGTCTACATATGAGGGTGAGTTTATCTTATTCATCTTTGTATCCTACCGACAAAACCAAGATTGGAGGAGTTCCATTCTACCTTTATTTACTGCATGAATCATGCCTACAATTTATATTTATTAAAAAACCTCCCCCTTTTAACTATGTGTGGTGATGGATGTTAACAAGACTTACCGTGGTGATCATTTCACAATACATACAAAAATTTTTAAATGGAATTATAGTCAGTTACAATGTGTCAATTTCTGGTGTACAGCACAATGTCCCAGTCACCCATATGTATACATATATTCATTTTCATATTCTTTTTCATTAAAGGTTATTACAAGATATTGCATAGTTCTCTGTGCTATACAGAAGAAATTTGTTTTTTTTAAATCTATTTTTATATATAGTGGCTAACATTTGCAAATCTCAAACTCCCAAATTTATCCCTTTCCCCCAGGGTTGTAAACAAATGAGGTTGTTTACTACGTCTGCAAGTCTGTTTCTGTTTTGTAGATGAGTTCATTAGTGTCCTCTTATTTTCTTTTAGATTCCATGTATGAGTGACATCATATGGTATTTTTCTTTCTTTTTTTTTTTTTGGCTTACTTCACTTAGAATGACAATCTCTAGGTCCATCCATGTTGCTGCAAATGGCATTATTTTATTCTTTTTTTATGGCTGAGTAGTTCACAACATATAAAAATACTGAATCATTATTTTGTACATCTGAAACTAATGTATGTTAAATGTCAAAAAAGTTCTCTGAAAATATACTTACAAAACGTATAATTAAATACATTTAAAATAACATTGCTTAATGATGTCTATAATAAGACTATTATTGACTCTTAAAATCATGTTGCTATATGATAAACTCTTCTTATAATTCAGAATGACTAAAGTTTTCTTATAAACTTCTGTGATGGTCTGCTTTTTCTTTAATTAGGGAGTACTAATTTTAAAAGCACTTGTGTGTTTTCTTTCTTCTTCTTATCTTGGATGGAAGAATTTCATAGCTAAGTTTTGTGATTCACTGTGGTATTGTCTCTTTCATTGGTTTTATTTTTCCAGATTTAACCTTTTCTCTCTCTTTCTCTCTCTCACCTTCCTTGGTTCTTTTACTCTTCTTTAGAAATTCTTTTAAATGTGTGTCTCTTTAAGCTGCTTCAAATTCTTTCTACAAATAAGCTTCTTGTAATGGGTATAGAGAGTTTTACACATCAGGCTGTGCTTCAGAATACAACTTGGAAATTAAAATAACATATTGTGCAATTTTGGAAAACAATTTCAATTCTAATTTGTCTATTTTATTATTCATTCATTCATTCCTTTACTTCCTTATAGACATAAAGTGGAAATATAAATAATGAAGATGTGTAGGGTTTTCCAAGCCATATTCTGAGATGTTGATAGGTATGAAAAAATTGCTCTGTGTTCAAATTTGCTTGGAATTTTGGTTAAATGAACTTCAGTGGGTTTCTTTAAAATTTAGTACAAAATGATCCTTGGGGATGGCACAGGGCTAAAGTTAAGACGCAACATTTACTTAACACATTTAAAAAGCAATCTTTTTTTTTTCAGTAAAACATCTATTAACATGTTTAAGAACTAGTGTTCTAGGAAACCCAGTAGGAGAGATGCTTAATTAGTTAAGTATAAATAAAATCAATAGCAGAAAAAACCAAAACAGAATAAATTATACCAGAAAGGAAAAAAACAAACAAACACTGTAAAATCTCATGTGATTAAGCTGTAAATCTGTTTCTGACCTTCCTGGAGGTCAAAGCAAAAAAGAAACATGGTTTACTACATAATTCCCACTGTGTGGGAAGAAAAAAGAATATGTAATTTCCCTGGGGGCAGACACACTGCTACTGGATTATGACAAATGTGTTTCAGTTAGATCACATGAGTCTTTTTTTTTTTTTTTGTAGCTTTTCTAATGTCAGCTGTTGCATAGGTTACAGGAGAATAAGCTGGGTAGGTTTTGCCAGAACCAGTGGTCCAGGAGTCAGGAAGTTTGATCAGTTATCAGAGGGGAGGTCTAGTGAAGCCAGCTCGAGTGTGGAGCAGCAGAAAAAGGCAGAGTCTGAACGTCAGAAAGATACAGAGAAGTTGCCAGACAGTTTTATATAACCACACACCACCTCCCCTACCTGGGGTTCAGTCTAGAAATAAACTCACCTGAATCAGAAACAAATATTATCTATCTAAGTATTATCATCCATCATCCATCCGCCCATCTTCTATTTATCTATTTATTCATCCATTTAAGGATATGTTGTGTATGTCTTTTAAGGCATCATTTAAATTTTTGATAATTAGGGTGGGATATTTTTTCATATGCAGTTTTGTATTATCTATTGTGAACGAAAAATACTGCAAACCGTATCAGTAAACAAAGAAAGCTGAAGCCATCAAGTCATCAGCGGCTGCCGCCACCCCCCAGTGAGGACAGACCTGCAGCCCAGCCTCTGCAGCCACTCACAGTGGGGCACCATGAGGGGACTCAGAATAAGAAAGGACAGGACACTGGCCCTAGATGGCTAGGTGCTTGTCAAAGGAATGAATTCAGTGAGCCCAAGTGTTTGCTTCCTCCCATACACAGAAAGCGCTAACTTCTTTCACTTGAGATGGTTGTTTTTCTTTAGTTAACAAGGAATCCTTTAATGTTCCAACTACCTGGTCTTTGTTGTAAAGCTCCTATATATCCTAGCTCCTCCCCTCCCTCTTCGGAGCGGTCCCTCAGAGCGATCTGAGAGACCGTCATCCCGGATCCAGTCCTCTCGCCAAATAAAACATAACTCTCAACTTTTAAGCTGCACATTTATTTCAGTCGACACTGTGTTTCATCTGTAAAGTGATCCTGAAGTAAACTGTTGACCCAATCACTAAGTTGACAGACGTTTTGATTTGTCTAGGATATGGAAGTTAAACTACTTTCTTACGGAAAAGGGACTTTTTTTTTTTAAATGAAACTTGTCAACTTTCTAAATATTGGGTTGACTAACCTTAATTTTTTGCAACAGATAATAGAACTTGATCATTAGTTCTGTAGTTTATTGATGATCTTGTGGAAGGATAATTATATGCTATATTTCTTTATGTCATGAAAATAAATAATTCTTCATTTATCATTCTTTATGAATTATAGCATAGGGGCTCAAATGAAAACCTCAGAAGTCAGAGTACATTTTCAACATTAAGAAGTATTAAATTTTGATGGAGCTGACCTCAGCTACACCATCTACTTATAATAATTGTGTGAACTTAAGGCAATTGCCTGAATCTTTCAGAACCTCAGTTTCCTTATCTGAATAATGGGAAAATATTAGTACACCCCTTACAAAGTTGCAGTGAGGAATACACAAGACAATATAAGCACATTATTGGAGACTGGTACATAAAGATCACTCAGTAATTTTTTGGTATTGTGATGATGATGATTAGGTATTTTATGCTGAAGCACTGTCCCTTTGACCACTGCAGCACTGTTTTTAAGATTGCATAAACAGCAGACTATTCAGTTGTACCCCAACGAGGAAAGATAATATCAACTCTACCCCCCCTTTTAAAAATTATTATTTTAAAGAAGTTGATTATTGTGAAATGATGGAGATAGATCTATATTCAAACAGCTTATTTTCAAAGGGCTCTCTTTTCCCAGACTTGACAGCCCTGGAGGATATTGGCATTCAGCACTGACAACATTCTGAAGATCAAACTGTGTTTCCACCATTTATTTAATGAAGATTTGAGATTTTCAGAGATTGTAGTTTTGTTGTTCCTGTGTCAACTTCCATTAAGAATGTCATGTTCTCCTAATCTTTATGGCTGCTTTTAGAATTCAATATCATTTTAGGATTTGGGAGAGTATTTATGAACTGGATTGAAAGAAAAGAGGCAGTTTTAATGTAGCAGGCGGGAAACATTAGAAAGAGAGGGAGCAATGAGAAAGGAAAGAAAGTATTTCTTATGGCATCAATGCATTTTTTTGTGAACATTTTTTAAGAACACATTTGTCACTTAAAATAGCCTTACTGTATTTATGTATTTTCTTATAGATAAGAGGCATTCATGGAAGAATAAATCCTTAAGAAGAGATCAAATTAAATAACTTATTATAGGAATTATTTTTACTGTAGATCACTTGTAAATGGAAAAAAAATCATAATAAGTTTAAGACAGGAGAGAAGGGGGCAGGGCACAGCCATTAACAGAATGACACAACAGTTAGCACCAAGATGAAAGATGCAGCTCCCGGTAGTCCTTGAACTTCATGACGCACTCATTGTAATGCAATAGCTGCTAAATGGTACTCCCATAGGTGCCATGGCAGTGCCAAGGCTGACCATAAAAGGTCAAAAAGTGTGTGATGGTCCAGTTCCTGGGAATCTCTGCCTCTTCCCCAAAGTAGTTGGAATAATCCTCCCACTTGTTAGCATGTGATGTTACTGAGCCCATAAAAACTAACAACCTCGCACCTTGTGGCCTTTCTCTTGTCTTTTGAGATGGCCCACAGTCTGTCTGTGGAGTGTACATCTCTCTGAATAAATCTGTTTTTACTTAACTGTGGCTCGCTCTTGAATTCTTTCCTGCACAAGCCAAGGACCCTTACTTGGTGGGGCATGTCCCAGGGATTCAACCAAGACCTGGGCCAGGGCCATCCTCTCATACCCCACATTTTTCCTGTATCAGGTTTGCCTCATATTCAGAGAAGATTCCAAAGCAAAATGATCATGGTTATATAATGCTGGAAGATTGTTTATCCAGACCATGAATATGCTAACCTGCTCTAGGTTAGTATTGTGTCTGGAATTCAGAGAGCACAAATTCTATAGGGCACAATGATTGACAAAAGACATTTTGTCATGTCATATATGTCATCATGGTTGCACCAACATCCACCCCTCTTATGCCACGTGGTACCTCAGCATCCCAGAAAGAGATACTAGGCTACAGTCTCTAGTTACTTCAAAGTTTTAAAACATGTCCCACAAAATTTTAATTCTCATTAATTGATATAGCTATTTACTAATTTCTAAATTCAAAGCCTAAGAGAAATAAAAAATTTCAGCAAAGTGAAAAACTCCCCTCCTATTCTATATAAAACCACGGTGGTAATTATACTGATTATGAGTAAACACTGTGCATGTATGTTCACAATAGGACGTTATGCAGCTACTTATTTGTTCTGTAGAGTTTTATTAAAAGTAATAATTAATCAACACTTAGTTAGTGTTCGCATTTCATGAAGAGCAGGGATGGTTAGTGCCATTGCTTCATATAGACCCAGATGTATCGTTCAGCGGAAGCCTGTTTACCTGACTTCATTGATCTTTCCTTTCTTTTAAAATTTTCAAATGGAATCTCAAGTGAATAAATTAGTAAATTTATCATTTTCTCTATAGTACTGTCATAAGGACACTTTGATAAAATAGCTCATTATACTCAATGATGTGAAATATGAGTTCCATCAGCATGTTTTCAGCAAATGCAGCTACAGAAATTAGTTTGCTATTATCGAGGGCTGTGGGATGCAAAATAAAATTAAGCATGCTATTATACTGGTTGAATTTGGGATTGACCAAAGTGAAGTAAAAAAAGAAAACTTGTAGTGACAAAAGAAAATAAAAGAAATCATCCAAAATTAGTTGACAAGCGATAACGCTAGTCATGTAATGACTGTCTTAGAAATAAGCTGTCATCTCCTTCAAAGGTAGTCTTCAGGTCTACTGTTTTTTTAAAACATGATTTTTAAAGTCTTCTTTTGGTGAAGCAAATCAAATCCTATATATAATATTCTATATATAATACAGGGTACTTGTTATTTATAATGATTGTTTATATGAATTAAACAGTTGGTTTAATTGTGTATGTACCTATTGTGTCTGTAATTTGAACCCTCATTTGCTTAAAATAGTACATTTAGGAGGTAATGAAGTTAATGGAAAATAGTCTGAAAAAGAATACATATATATATATACGTATATATATAAAACTGAATCACTTTGCTGTACACCTGAAACGTTATAAATCAACTACAATTTAAAAAAATTTGGATGACTCCAAAGAGAAAGACCTCACCAACCCCTGGCAAAAAAGAAGTAATAGAGAAATCTCTTTGATTTTGCCTGATGTATGATTGGTTTATGATGAATATACATACATCCATTCTGACTGCAAATATTAGAACTTTTCACTCCTATAAAGATCTGTATTAGCTATAGTTACAAAAGTAGCACAAAGCTAATGATCGCAAAACGTTGTGGCACACTACAGTAAGTGTTTGTGCCTGTTTGTATGGGGGTGCCTGGGGGTTGATGGGGTTGGCTGTTCTTAGCTGGGTAGCTGGCTGGGTGAGTCAGCTCCATGAATTTTTCATCCTCCTCCTGGAATTAGCAGGATTTTCTAGGCAGATTCCTTTTATGCAATAGTAGGAACACAAGAGAACAAGTGAGAACACGTGACGTCTCAAGGTCTAAGCTCAGAACTGGCACATAATCTTGAAAATACTGGTCAAAGTCATACAACCAAACCCAAAGTCAGAGGGCAGGGCAATATACTTCACTACTTGAATGAGACAAACTGCAAAATCACACGGCACAGAGCATGGATGCAGGGAAGGGTGAAGGACTGGGGATGGGGAGGAGATTGACCATAACATCAATTCCATTAAGATGACAGTTAACGTTAAACACTTTGGGTCAAAACATGATGAAGATAAAAGGAAATAAAAAGTTGGAATGACAGTCCAGCTCTTTTCACAAGCTTGTGGCAGGGTTGGCGGTATTACTAAACCACTGCAATTTAAATTCCTAGTGTATCATAACTACAAATGAATCAAAGGTAGATATTAAAAAAATAAAATGCTTCCTATAATATTTAGTGGAAAGTTAGACTATTTAGGTAGGCTCAACAAATGAAAATATACATATATTCTTTTTTAAAAAATATGGTATGTTTGTTATTTAATGAATTAATAGTCCATTGTTTATTCAGATTTCCTTAGTATCTTTTTTTTTTGTCTTTTTTTTAGGGGGAGAAGTAATTAGGTTTATTTATTATTTTAAAAACACCTTTATTGTATAATTCCTGTACAGTAAACTATACATATTTGAGATCAACAATTTGATGAGGTTTGATAGATGTACACATGAATGAAGCCACTACCTCAATCAAAATAGCTAACATTTCCATCAATCCCCAAGAGGTGCAAATCTTGAACTCCCAATTTATCCCTTCCCACCCATTTTATCCTCTGGTAACTGTAAGTTTATTTTCTGTGTCTGTGAGTCTGTTTCTGTTTTATAGATACGTTCATCTGTGTCCTTTTTTTTTTTTTTTAAGATTTCACATATAAGCAATATCATATGGCATTTTTATTTCTCTTTCTGGATTACTTCATTTAGAATGATGATCTCTGGTTCCATCTATGTTGTTGTGAATGACATTATTTTATTCTTTTTTATGGCTGAGTAGTATTCCATTGTGTATGTGTGCGTGCACGCGAGTGCATGTATGTGTGTTATACACCTTCTTTATCTAGTTATCTGTTGATGGACATTTGGGTTGTTTCCATGTCTTGGCTATTGTATAAGTGCTGCTATGAACATTTGGGTACATGTGTCTTCTCCAATTATATTTTCCTCCAGATATATGCCCAGGAGTGGGATTGCTGGATCATATGGTAAGTCTTCTTTTAGTTTTTTAGGGAATCTCCATACTGTCCTCCATAGTGGCTGCACCAATTTACATTCCCACCAATGGTGTAGGAGGGTCCCTTTATCTCCACACCCTCTCCAGCATTTATTGTTTGTGGACTTTTTAGTGATGGCCATTCTGACTGGTATGAGGTGATATCTCACTGTAGTTTTGATTTGCATTTCTCTAATAATTAGTGATGTTGAGCATCTTTTCATGTGCCTGTTGGCCATCTGGATGTCTTCTTTGGAGAAATGTCTGTTTAGGTATTCTGCCCATTTTTTGATTGGGTTGCTTGTTTTTTGGATATTAAGCTGTATGAGCTGTTAGTATGTTTTGGAAATTAGTCCCTTATCAATTGCATAATTTGCAAATATTATTTATTTATTTTTAAAAATGGAGGTACTAGGGATTGAGCCCAGGACCTCGTGAATGCTAAGCATGCACACTACCACTGAGCTATACCCTTCCCCCAATATTCTTGTTCCTGTATTTAGGTCTGGCTGATCCACACTCAAAAACCAATACCAAAGGGGCAAGTGTTGGTAGAAAGGAAAGTTGCTTTTAATCAGAAAGCTAGCAATTTGGGGAGAAGGTGTACTTATGTCCTCCTAAAGCCAACTCAGAAGATTCTGTTCAGCCATGAATGTTTTTAAAAAGAAAAGGGGAAGTAATTTCAGTTAATCATGGAGACAAGGGGTCAGAGTCATTGCCATCCCTCACTGTATGTAGGCTTGCTGACTTCTTGTGATCTTTCTTTAGATGCTATCTTGTTCACAATCTGTTCACATAGTTTGTTTGCGAGATTAGAGTAAGCTAGGGGAGAGATCTGGTCATGTGTTAATTACTTATTCTTCATTTCTACTTCTTTGATTTATGGAAACAACCAACAGGTTAGGCAAAGTATTGTGTGATCAAAAGATTTGAAAGGTGTGCTCTGGCCAGAGATGAGTAGGGCATGGGATTCCTGGTTTAAGATTAGTGACAATATAGCTTCGCTAAAGTGACCAGAGAAAGGGGTTTTCTGCTGAGGGTGGTTTCCTGCAAAGAGCTGCTTCTCTTTCTTCGATTACACCAGAAAAAAACTCACATACTATTATTTGATTTGATTTTCCAATTGAAAAGTTTCAATAAAAATATTCTGTTTCCTTGGACCTCATCTTTTTTCTTGACTTCATAACTGAACTCGAGAAGGCCAAGTACATAAATTATCATACCCCCTTTAACCCAGCCCAAATGTATACTGTGAGAGATGAACTCAAGCCAATGCTGTTTTGAAGTTGGTCAAGAATAAGTTCTAAATAAAGGTGAAAATGAAATTTTTTTTATAGAAATATGTTGCTAGAGAGTGAGCAGAAAATCTGAAATCTCAAGCATCTGGGATCATGTCATATTCAAAAATTTAAAAATTGCTCTGTTTCTTCTATATAAAAGCTGCAAAAAATAGTGAGAAGAGAATAGAAAAATAAGTCAGAAGAAGTGGACAGAGGACGGCAAATACAGAGTAAATATCAAGGGTCCTGAGGGTTTCAGAGATGCGGGGATTATGTGCTCAAGTTTTCCGATAGCCGTGAAAGGGAGGTTTCTGACATGGTAAAATGTCAGAAAGTGGAAAAGCCAAAATGTAATTTAGATTTCAGTATTTGGTCATGGTAACGTGTGTCATTTTAAAACCACTTCAACCATGGGACAGACAGCTGTGAAAAGGTAGGCTAAGTATCACTGGACACCATTGTTTTTAGCTGGAGTTATTCTGCAGATGTGGAAGCTTATATAGTTGGACTCTGAGGAGGCTTTTGGTTTGAAGTAGAATGATAAAGTGAGCCACAGCAAAGTAAGGTGTAGTCTACAAAACAGTGTAAAGTTTGAACGTATACAAATCAGCAGAGTGATCATAATATTTCAATGCATACATTCAATTTATATAGCAAACTATTTTGATTGCAATGATATCCTTATGAAGATATCATCCATCTTCCTGGGAACACCAAACATAACCAGGAATGTTGTGCTAAACTTCACAGATGAAATGCAGAGCTGAACGTGACTTGAAAAGTAAAAATAAAGGAAAACATTGACAGATCTATAAAATATTGACTAACTTGTGTTATATGATGAAAAGCCTCAGAACGAGTAGCTATACAGATTCTGTGCGAAATCCAAGGCAACTGAAACAATATGATGAGTAAGAGCATGAACTGTGGACCGAAATAGAACTGGGTTTGAATACTTGTCTGCCGTACCCAGCGTGGGTGACATCGGGCCAGTTGTTCAAACACTCTTTATCTCAACTTTTGTAAACTTGTGAAAATAAAATGAGTATCTAATCAAAATCTGTAGCCCTAGTACAATGATTTTTTTTTTTTTTAGATTTGATGCCAAAAGCAAACGCAACAAAAGCAAAAATAAACAAACTGAGGAACTCTGTGCATCTACGGAAATCACCCACAGAGTGAAAGGCCCACCTAAGGAATGGGAGAGAAGATTTGCTAGTCATATATCTGATAAGGGGCTAATATCTAAAATATACAGAGAACTTGCAACTCAATAGGAAAAAAAGCCAAAAATGATTTAAAAATGAGTAGAAGTGCAGGCAGAGAGCTTTTGGTGATGCTGGTGCCCAGGCAGAGAGCCTGGTGGTAGCTTTCCTGAGAACTGTCTGAGCTGGCTTCCTGGTGGAACCAGGAGCAGAAGTGGAGAGGGAGGGTGGAGTCCAGCCCCTGCCTCGCTCCACCTTCCCCGAACTGTGGGATGACTTTGCACCAGCCTCAGCCTCTGGAGGTGGGGATGGGGAGATGGGGGAGCAGGGGGATGCTCGCCCAGCCTCCTGATGGGTCCTAAGGAAAACCTACCCTTTGCAGGCATTTCCCTGCTGTCTTTCACTTTGGAAGGAAAGAGTGTGTCCTGGAGGCCAGCAGGCCAGCCTCTTTAGTCTATCTCCCTACCCACCCCCTACTCCCACCCCAGCCTTCAGAGCAACCCAGGCTGGCTACCACCCAGTGCTTGAACACTCACATTGCTCGTGAAGGACGGTGGACACTGACCACGTGGGAAGTCAAGGTAGCATGCAGTTTGCACGACATGGGGAACCTGGGTTCAGAAGAAAACACTTTAGACCTGAGGTATAGACAGAAGGTAATGGATAGAGACACAAGGACCAGGCGGCCTCTGGCCCCGACACCTGAGGGGAGGCAGCCCACCAGTGGAGGAGAAATCCTCCAGTTGTGGGTATGCCTGTTGGTTTGCAGCATATTGGGGTGTGTGTGTGTGTGTGTGTGGATGATGCTTGTGATTTAAGGGAGAGAAAGCTGGAATCCAATATACATAACTCTGTACACTAACCTGAAGTGATGTTTTTAATTTAACAGATGTATCCGGGGAGTACAGTTTCCGTAGCTTTGTTGTAAATTATTTCCAGTGCTGTAACAATGTCTTTGGAAAATATAGTTCAGTTTTGTTAGGGTGTTCCCAGCTTCAGGCTTCTGTGGTCTCCGTACAAGTCTTAGATTAGCAAGCACTTGGTGCATGACATCAAAGCCAGGCTTGAAGTGACTCTGAGACCGACGCTTCTTGGTTGATTGCTGGTGGAGATGTCCTGTTGTGACTGCAGGTAAAGCCTGAGGAAGGCAGCAATTGATGACTCCCCTGAGAACCACTAAAATGCCCCCAAGGGTATCTGTTGTTCAGCTTCTGGATGGCAGGTCTTATATAAAGGACTCCTGGTCCCAAGAGGCCAGAGTGCGTCTTCTGAACACTGCAGTCGCAGCCTTCCATTGGAAAAGCATTTCAAAGCACAATGGCCAGTGGGCAAACAGACTGGGCTGTTTCCTGTTGCATGAGGAAATCTCAAGTTAGATCTCTGTACTGCTCACCTCAGTTCACACCTGATGCCTGTATCATTGAATGCCCAATCATGTTCAATTACTACATGAGTCTAACATCTCAATACATCTCTTTTTATAAAAATAGGCAAACAACAAACATTTTTTCAAAGAAGACATACAAATGGCTATCAGGTATGTGAAAATTTGCTCAACATCACTAATCATCAGGGAAATACAAATCAAAACCATAATGAGATACTGCCTCGCACCTATAAAAATGGCTATTATAAAAGAGACAAGAAATAACAAGTAGTGGTAAGAATGTGGAGAAGAGGGAACACTGATGCACTGTGGGTAAGATGTAAATTGGGGCAACTGCTATGGAGAACAGTAGGGAGTTTCCTTAAAAAGTTAGAAGTAGAACTATCATAAGATTCAGCAGTTCTATTTCTAGGTAATTACCTGAAGGAAACAAAATCTCTATCTGGAAAAGATGCCTGCACCCCCATATTCATTGCAGCATTGTTTGCAATAGCGAAGACATGGAAACAATCTAAGTGCCCATCATTGGATGAATGGATAAAGGATATCTATCTATCTATCTATCTATCTATCTATCTATCTATCTATCTCACATCTTCTTTATCCATATCCATATGGAATACTAGTCAGCCATAAAAATAAGAAAATCCTGCCACTTGCAAAAACATTCATGGACCTTGAGGGCATTATGCTAAGTAAGGTAAGTCAGACAGAGTGAGACAAATACTTAATGATCTCAAATACTGTATGATCTCACTTCTGTGTGGAATCTAAAAAAATCCTAAATCCACGGACAGAAAGAACAGATTAATGAGTGCCAGAGGCAGGGAATAAGGGGTGGGCAAAGTGGGTGAAGGTAATTGAAAGGTACAAAGTTCCAGATGTAATATAAATGTATCCTTGGGATGTAATGTACAGCATGATTACAGTTAACAATACTGTGTTGTATGTTTGAAAGTTGCTAAGAGAGTAGATTTAAAACATCGTCATCACAAGAAAAAGATTTATGTGCGGCGATGGATGTTAACTAAACTTACCGGGGCAATTATTTCACAATGTATTTGTATAGCAAATCAGTGTGTTGTACATCTTAAGCTTATATCATGTTATATGTCAATTATATCTTCAAAGAGGTAAAAATCATAGGTCTCATAAAAATATAAAATAAACACATGTTAAAGATTTTATTTATCGCCCTAAATAATGAGGGAGTCAGTGAGATATCAACACTGATTGAAAAGAGAATTAAAACTCATGTGGATATAAGCAATGAGGAGTTGTGAGATGAATTTATAAATAGATGCAAAATTGGTCAGTATCAAAAGGAGAATTATCAACTGCATCTTCACTGGACATAATTCATCAGCATTTGTATAGGCAAGAAACATTTGCATAACCATCAGCTCTCTAAAACTTACAGAGTTGAAAAATAACCCAAACACAGTGATAGATCTATCTCCGTGACCATGCTCGTCAGGATCGCTCACAATCCTTTGTTTTTTGACTGCAGTAACTTCCTTCACAATTGTTGCTGACTAATTTTATGTGTTAAGTGGTATAATTAATTTAATTTTGTGAAATACAACATCTGAGGGGAGGAAAGACAGAAAATAAAGCTTGAGATTTTTGGTGGGGCTAAGTTGTGCTAAACCTAAGATTTTATCCTGAGCGTGATGGAGGAACCACTGAAGGACTTATGTGGAAGACTTGACCACACTTTCCTTGCCTTTTTGTGATTAAAACAGCAATTTCTACTCTAAGAGAGACGGTTCTAGTAGAGTATTTGAGGTCAACTGTGAAGTTCTCTTGGGGTCTGCATTTCGACAGGGTGCATGGGAGATGAGGTGGCCATCTGTAAGGGTGCTCAGTGTTGGAAGCACATCAATACCCAATAATTAAGCAAGACTTGATTTTAAAAAACCACCAAAACTACTGTATTAATGATCTGTTACTGTATTACAAGTTACCCCTAGACCTAGTGGCTTAAAACAGCATTAAGTATTTTTCTGTCTCACTCTTCCTGTGGGTCGAGAATTCAGGAGTCATTTAGCTCGGCTGTTTCAACTTCGCCTCTCACGACCAAGTTGGCTGGCTCTGTAGTTATGAGAAGCTTGACCGGGGCTGAAGGATTACCTTCAAGGTGGCTCGCTCATAAGGCTGGCGGGCCTCAGTTTCTCTCTCTGTGGGTTTTTCCACAAAGCTGCTTGAGTGCCCTTATTACATGGCGGCTGACTTCCCCCAGAGGGAGTAACCCCAGGCAGAAAGAGAGCCAGGTAGAAGCCATCCTTTTTATGACTCGGCCACAGAATTAACATGGTGTTATTTCTACAACATTCGGTCATAAGCAAGTCACCACGTACAAGTGGTGGAGAATTAGGCTCTAACTTTTGAAGGGAGGCATTTCAGTGAAATTACTAACATATTTTAAATCTGCCACAGGTTTGGTTAACCTTAACTCCTCCTTACCAGGTATTTTACTGATACAACTGGCTCATCTCCATATTTAGATTAATTTCTATTTGAGCAAAGCATACAGGTTGCCATTTCAGCATATTTTTAAAATTTTATTTTATATTTAATTTTATTTATTTTTTACTTTTGGGGGGAAGGTAATTAGGTTTATTTATTTATTATTGTAATGGAGGTACTGGGGATTGAACCCAGGACCTCATGCATGCTAAGCACATGCTCTGCCACTGAGCTATACCCTCCCACCAGGTTGCTATTTCAAATTGCTTCCCACTGCATGACCATTCTGGGATGACACAGTTACAAGTTCTAGTTATATTACTGCACCCAAATAGAGCAACTTCCACTTTGTGCTTGTCCATATCAACGCACGAGAGCAGGCTGCCCTCTTTACAGAAGTGACAGGTTTATGCACACCA
This sequence comes from Vicugna pacos, assembly GCF_048564905.1. Taxonomy (NCBI): domain Eukaryota; kingdom Metazoa; phylum Chordata; class Mammalia; order Artiodactyla; family Camelidae; genus Vicugna; species Vicugna pacos. The sequence continues at coordinate 7,665,072 of NC_132987.1, forward strand.
CGCTGAAATTCCGAGCGCACTGGAGGTTTTCAGCTGCACCTAGGCCCCTTTGCACACTAAAATCCCAGAACATCTATTCAGATTCACATATTTATGTTTTTCATTTCACATTAAAACTATGGCTGCCATATAACTTGTAACAGATGTCTCTGTGAGATAATGAATGAACATGCTTGGGTTTAGAAGGTCATTTCTGGATTTGGCCTAAGTAGCTTCCATCTTACTTAAATGTTGATGTTTGCATGTTAACTAGCTCCTACTGACCCTTGTGTACAGGGCTCGTGCAGTTTCACTATGGATGTCTTCATATTCACTTACAGGAAAAATATCTTTTTTTGGAGAGAAGCTGCATTTGTTTAACATGCAGAGTTGTTGCAAGCAGTGGGCAGAAAAGTTACCCTTTAACTGTTCTTAGGGGAATGTAGCTAGACAGTATTATCTATCGTTTCACCTCCTGTGTAGAGCCTTGATGACAGGTCCCTATGAGCTTGCTGACAGCCGTTTCCTACTAAGAAACAACCCCCTATACCACATGTTTATTGTTGACTGAGAACAGTCCTCAAGCGGTAAGTTCTAACACTCTGGGGCACCTCTAATTATCTGAAAGTAGATGGCAAAATTCTTAATCTGGTCTCCAAAACAAAAACCTATCTTCATTTTATTAAAATGTGCGGAACCAATAATTAATTTCAGGGAAGGACGATGTAGAGGGAGTGGTTATTTCGAAATTGAAGAAAGAATAGCTGATCAACTCCTCAACTTGGTAATCAGAGCAAAGGACAAGCAGACTCTTCGAAAGTATTTAGATCCCAGGCCTTGGCCATCTTGGCCTCTGACCTGCCTTTTTGTGTGTTTTCTAGAAGCTGCTAACCTAGCCTGACCTACTCTGACCAGGAAACCAGAAGTAGCTCTATGCGTCCTCTGTTAATGTGAGAGTAAGGAGCTTTGTTTAATCATTTTGGTTAATGTTGGTGTATTGGGCAGGTGTGAGGTTGTTTGACTGAATTTTGCAACGCAATGGAAATAACCCTGGAATGTCCTTGAACTTCTGTGTCTGGAAAACGCACAACTGCACAACAGAAACCGAGTTGAACTTGCCTTTGTACTCATGAAGAAGCATGCTTGTTGAGATATAATATTAAATGCCCCTCACACAGTTTTATAAATAGATACTGATGTAGGGGTTTGATTTTTAAAGATGTATCTATTTCTGTGTATATCACAAACTTAAAACCTACCCTCTGCCATATTTATGACCTCATTTAAACACAAATCTAAGCAGATATGGCCCCACTGATTGATTCTGTATCTTCCCATTGGCATTGCTGATGGTATTTAGAGAGAAGACAGTTCCAAAAAATATGCCTAAAGAAACATGTATTTATTAACCATGTTTTTTGTTTTGTTTGTTTTATAAAGGGGAGGTAATTAGGTTTATTTATTTATTTCTATTTGGAGGAAGTGCTGGGGATTGAACCCAGGACCTTGTGCATGCTAAGCATGCGCTCTACCACTTGAGCTATACCCTCCCCCTTCCTTTTTTTTTCTGGGAACCTTGTGTATTAACATTTCCTAGCCTACCTTTGGTTTTTTGAGAGGTTCTGAGAACTCCCATCCTCACAATAAAATGGCTCCCCTAATGCTCTCTGAAATCCCCCTAAATAACTTCTTTCAAGGTCTTTTATTTTGTTACTGATGAAGTTATTTAGATATCCAGGTAATGTCTAAGAGTTTTTCAGCTTGTCTGCATAATCCAGGATTGCTCAGGGATTTAAGGAAACGGGATTTGCAACATCAACTTTTCAGTGTAAAAGAAAAGGTTATAAAGCAACATCACACAAAATACCTTTAAATGTAGGATGCTGGAGGACCTAAGACTGTCCATATTCCAGAGTTCCAGAAGTACTCTTTCCACCATTCAGTGCATGAAATGTTGGTGGATACTATGCTGAGTACAGCGGGAACTGGGTTTTCAGCAGGTAGCTCTGCCTAGAATCTTCCCACTTTAGTCTTTGCGTGGGAGCTCATGGACGATGCTATTCTGGGTAGTCAAGCCATATTGATTGGGCCACTGTAGGCACAGAGAGAGGACAGACCACATTTCGTTTATCCATTCACCAATTAATGCATTTCTTTTCCAGCTTAAGGTTCTTATCAATAATGCTATTGTGAACATCAGTATACAAATCCTTCTTGCCTTTTATTTTTGTTGTGAACTTTTTATCGTGGCACATTTCAACCGCATAAAAAGTAGACCAAACAGCATGATGAATCCTTCCATGTCTACCATCCAGAGCTGACAACTCTTAATTTATGGCCGATCTATGTTCTCCTCTACTCGCCCCCCCCAACCCCTGCTTTCGCCATAATTGTATTATTTTGAAGCAATTCTCTGATGTCCTATCCCCCCATCGATTAATATCTCAGTAAATAGCTCTAAAAGATAAGCCCCTCTTTTAAAAAATGAAACTATAATACCATTATCATACTGATGAAATAGCACTGATTCCTTAAATTCCTGTATCTAAATTTCAGTTAGATATCTCCACTTTTTATGTTTACAGTTTTCATGTTAATATCATACATTTTAAAGTTTGTTTGAATAGGTATCCAAAGAAGTCCTTCATACTGTACTTGACTGAATTAAATATTCTGCCTATTCAAAAATTTTTTAAAAAATTAAAAAAATGGAAGTATAGTTGATTTTTTAAACATTTTTATTGAGTTATAGTCATTTTACAATGTTGTGTCAAATTCCAGTGTAGAGCACAATTTTTCAGTTATACGTGAACATATATATATTCATTGTCACATTTTTTTTTGCTGTGAGCTACCATAAGATCTTGTATATATTTCCCTGTGCTACACAGTACAATCTTGTTTATCTATTCTACATTTTGAAATCCCAGTCTGTCCCTTCCCACCCCCTGCCCCCTTGGCAACCGCAAGTTTGTATTCCATGTCTATGAGTCTGTTTCTGTTTTGTATGTATGTATGTATGTATGTATGTATGTATGTATGTATGTATGTATTTATTTATTTATTTAGATTCCACATATGAGCGATCTCATATGATATTTTTCTTTCTTTTTCTGGCTTACTTCACTTAGAGTGACATTCTCCAGGAACATCCATGTTGCTGCAAATGGTGTTATGTTGTTGGTTTTTATGGCTGAGTAGTATTCCATTGTATAAATATACCACTTCTTCTTTATCCAGTCATCTGTTGATGGACATTTAGGCTGTTTCCATGTCTTGGCTATTGTAAATAGTGCTTCTATGAACATTGGGGTGCAGGTGTCATTTTGAAGCAGGGTGCCTTCTGGATATATGCCCAGGAGCAGGATTCCTGGGTCATACGGTAAGTCTATTCCTAGTCTTTTGAGGAATCTCCATACTGTTTTCCACAGTGGCTGCACCAAACTACATTTCCACCAGCAGTGAAGGAGGGTTCCCTTTTCTCCACAGCCTCTCCAGCATTTGTCATTTGTGGACTTTTGAATGATGGCCATTCTGACTGGTATGAGGTGATACCTCACTGTAGTTTTGATTTGCATTTTTCTGATAACAGGTGATATTGAGCATTTTTTCATGTGCCTATTGATCATAATAAAATTTATATGGAACCACAAAAGACCTAGAAATGCCAAAGCATTACTGAAGAAAAAGAAAGAGGCTGGAGGAATAACTCTCCCAGACTTCAGACAATACTATAGAGCTACAGTCATCAAGACAGCATGGTATTGATACAAAAACAGACATATGGACCAGTGGAACAGAATAGAGAGCCCAGAAAAGAACCCATGAACTTTTGGTCAACTAATCTTCGACAAGGAAGGGAAGAATATACAATGGAATAAAGACAGTCTCTTCAGCAAATGGTGTTGTGAAAACTGGACAGCAGCATGTAAATCAGTGAAACTAGAACACTCCCTTACACCATACACAAAAATACACTCAAAATGGATCAAAGACTTAAACAAACGACAAGATACAATAAACCTCCTAGAAGAAAATATAGGCAAAACGTTATCTGACATACATCTCAAAAATGTTCTCCTAGAACAGTCTACCCAAGCAATAGAAATAAAAGCAAGAATAAACAAATGGGACCTAATTAAACTTACAAGCTTCTGCCCAGCAAAGGAAACCATAGATAAAACAAAATGACAACCTACGGAATGGGAGAAAATTTTTGCAAATGAAACTAACAAAGGCTTGATCTCCAGAATATATATGCAGTTCATATGACTTAATAAGAAGAAAACAAACAACCCAATCCAAAAATGGGCAGAAGACCTAAACAAGCAATTCTCCAAGGAAGAAATATTTACATCTTTTTAAATGTAGCATTAGGGATTAAAATTTAGTCACACTTGATACAGTTCCATCTTAATATTAGATACATATATAATAATTTATATTTTGACTCTGTACCTACTTCTATGTCTCCAGAGCAGCTGAGCGTACTGAGCACAACTCAGATGGCCACCAGCACCCTCCCTGCCCACCACGCTCTCACGGGCCTCCTTTTAGTAAGAGAGAGGAAGAATTGTGCAGCAAACTGAGGATGGAGTAGAGGAGGCAGTGCACAGAATATCCTGACATACTGACAAATCAAAACTGCTTTCCAAGGAGCACAAGACATTTTAAGGGGCTGGAACTATTCTATGCCTTGATTGTGGAGCTGGCTGCATTTGTCAAAGCTCATAGAACTGTACATTTAAAAAGATGAATTCTTTGTATATGAACTCTACCTATAGAAAATTGTAATTCTAACTTTTAAAAAATGTGGCCGTGATAATCTATATATTTTCCTCTTTATATTCCAATTATTTATGGTGGTTTAATACAAAAAATTATTATGAAAATGCTTGAATTTAGGGGAAAAATACATCCCTAACTCTTACTTGATTATGGTGACTTTATGACTTAGGTCAATTTCTCTCTGTTTATAATATGAAAACTTGAGTTAGGCAAGGCCCAGTGGCCCCCAAACTTTGTGGCACATTCGAATCACCTGGGAACTTTAAAAATCGCGATGTCCAGAATGTCTGGGGGTGGGAGCCAGGCACCAGTAGTTTAAATTTTTCTCTTGGTGATTACAGTGTGCAGGCAAGTTTGGGAACCAGTGGTATAGGGTCTTTGTCTTCACTGGGTCTCAACCTTGGCTGCAGGAAGAATCACTTGGGGGTCTTTAAAAGAGACTGCTGTCTGGGCTGCCCTTCCCCTAATTAGGATTTAAGGGATCTGGGTTGTGGCCTGAGTGTGAGGATATTTAAAAGCCTCCCCAGGTGATTTTATTTTGCCATCAAAGCTGAGAACCCCTGGTTCCTCAAAAGCTATGCTGGGCTTCCTGCTTCCCTGCCACTTTCTTGGGACTTTTGTTCTCAAAGTGTGGTCCCAAGACCAATAGCATCAGTGTTACCAGGGGAATACTGGTAATACGTCCCCCTGGTAATAGTGAGGGATAAATTGGGAGCTCAGGATTTGCAGATACACATTGCTATATATAAAATAAACAACAAGGACCTACTGTAGAGCACAGGGAACTATATTCAATATCCTGTAACAAACCATAATGGAAAAGAATATAAAAAGGAATATATATATAACTGATAAATGTATATACTGTACACTAGAAATTAACACATTATAAACCAACTATACTTCAATTAAGAAAATATAATAAAAGGGATCATCACAGTATCATCGGAAATGTGTTCTCAAATTCCACCCCAGACTAAATGAATGAGAAATTCAGAGGATGGGACTCAGTGATGTGTATGTGTTTCAAGCCCTTCAGATGACTGCGATAGTGTAGTTGGGGAAGAAGCACTGCTTGGGGAGTTTTGGTGGCTATTCCTCAGTTGGTGGTGGTGGAGCTGGACCCTCTCACTGCTACAACCTGCAGGAGGCTCCTCATGGCTTTGGCCATGCTAGTCTCTGGACCTCAGGTCGGAGAGGCCTGATTTTGCTAGATTTGATGGCTGCTATGTCCATGTGGCATTGTGAATGGTCTGTGGCTCTCAGAGAGGATACCCCATTCACACAGTTATTTTAATCAACTGTGGGAAACAGGAACAATACTATCTCTTGTATGCACCCAGTTAAACTGCTTTGCTATTAACGTGGCCTACTTCTCTGTGATTCTGTTTTAGAATCTGCAGGTCTTCCTTTGTTGGACCTGCTTTGATTTAAAAAAAAAAAAAACAACCAAAGCTCATCTTGAAAGAGAACCACATTTATAATAGGAAGTCCAGAGACTTCAGTGATTCTTCACCACAAAGTCCTCCATTTTAACATTGCTCCAATTTTAGATTTTATTGTAACAAGACTTCATAGACAGTTTAAAGAGACAATTTGCCCCAACTATATCTTATCCTCATTTAGAAAGGCCTAAACATGTGTGAATTAGAAAACAGTCCTATGTGAACGAGTTTTATTCCATGTGTGGGCAGGATGGCTCATGGATTCAGTCATTTAAAGTCTATGGTTTGGGGTGGTGGTGGAAACCGGTAACTTTAAAGAGGACTTATCTTATGGTTTGTTAAAAATAATCATAAAAACTAAAACTGACTTAAGATTCTTAATAAATGAAACTCTAATTGAACATCAAAACTTTTTTTTGGTAGGGAAGAGGTAATTAGGTTTATTTATTTAATTATTTTTTAAATGGGGGTACTGAGGGTTGAACCCAAGACCTCATGCTGCTAAGCACACACTCTCCCATTGAGCTATACCCTCCCCACCCCAGAAGATAAAAAATTCGATTGTGTTCGATGCTGGATGACTCTTCACCCCTTCCTCTGACAAAGGAAGATTTGCAGATTCTAAAACGGAGTCATACTTCACCTTTCTCTTCATCCCCATATTTTAAATATTTAAAATATATAATTAACAGGATAGAGCAGCAAAACATTTTGTAAATTTAGACTCAGCCTCCTTGCTAAGTATGTATGTCACTTATATAATTAGACCTGATATTTGAATAACACAATTTGTTTCTTTCCTCCTCCTTTTTTTTTTTTCACATTTTATCTCAGTCCTATCCATTTGCTTATGGATTAGTAACAGTAATTTGGGAATAAAAATTTGAATAATAGACTTCAGTGAATAAGCTGATGATTAAAAGATTAAGATTTTGAACCATTACAATGAAACATTAAAAAAAAAAGATCCTGAAAGGTTAGAGTACGAAATTTAAATCCTCATGATCTAAATAGTTTAATCTGAATATTACCTTTAGGTAAATAACAGAAACTAATTAGCAATTTGATTATTCTATTAAAATAATTCTTGGTTTTGGATGGCAGCTGAGATTAAGAAATGGGTTTGAATATTAAAAATAAAATCTTTGATTAGTGGTAGATTTGAATTTAAGGATGGTACCTAGGAGAATGAAAATCTTAGGTGGTAAAAGTTTTTATTCCATTTCTTGTATTCAAAGGAAGCTTTCCAAACTAAACCATGTGCTGTAATTTTCCAAGAAATACTAAGTACTTTGTGGCAACTTCAGAATACCTTCTCTGTGAGTGAGACTCTGGGGTTTGCTGTACCCACTGCAACTTCTAGAGAGCATGTAGGAACCTTCCCTCCCATGGTCCAGGGCTCTTGGTACAGTGATGGGGATGCCATGATGTAAATAGCAGGGGTGGGATGAGCTCATCTTCCAGGGATGTGCAGAGCTAAGCAGCCTAGTTCTGTAAATATGGAAACCCATTTAAAAAGAACCAAGAGGACATGGATTCTTTTGGAGCTAAATAAGGTCTACTCATAATCTTTGCATTTGGGGATGTAGGTTTTTGCTTAAATTTAACTTTAGGCTTACTTCTCCTGCTACATGCTGATTGTGACCAAAGAATTTAGGTTTTTACTTCCTTTGTTGAGCTATGAAAATTTGCAGTTATTGTCAAGAAGATATAAGTGTGTTTGTGGGGAAACATGTGGTACGTGGAACATACAGTGGAGAGGGCTTGAAAGGGAAGTGTGAAAAAGAAAAGAATAACAGGTGAATTTGAGAATTATGACTTTAATCTTTTAGAACTCATTGTAAATTAAATTTAGCTAAGGAGATACATTTTTATGGAACATCGTATTAATTTATTTCACGCTCTCCCATCCCAGTCCTCAGGTTAATTTCAACTTTTAATCTCTGTCTTTCATAAAGATAAACTCCATGCTTTGTTTAATTTTTGGACCCGTAAGTTAGTCAGATAATATTATGGCATGTTAAATGACTCAGCTCCCAATGCATAGAGTTCTGCCTGTGGGAAAGAAACAGTGTTTGTTGGTGAGCTGTTTTATACCTATACTTCAAGAACAGTCCACAGTGCATTCTATTCAGCTCCCTAAGACCAAGAGCTGCACTTCTGTCCTGTTTCCTGGCAGGATAATAAATTACATTTACAAGGTTAGGGCTAGTTCCTTCAAAACACTTCTAACATTTTTAGGTCCTAGTTTTTCATGACCAGTGTGCCTACCTTTTATTATACCAGTGCTTTTGTGTCAGAAACATGCAAGCCAAAAGTGAAAAACAACAACAGCAAAACCACCTGCAAAATAAACCCTTGGAGTGTGTTGGAAAGGAAAAGAGACATGTCTTTTCATCATAACTGAGCCTCTGAAAATACTTGGTTTTCTGGTTTGGGGTTAGTCATGTGACTTATTACACATGTATTAGTTATCTATTGCTGTGTAACAAATTACCCTGAAACTTAGCAGCTTAAAACAATAAACACTTCTTATCTTACACAAGGAGCACCTTAGCTGGGTGGTTCTGACTCACGGTCTCTCATGAGATTGCAATCAGAGTGTTGGTTGGGCTGAATGCTATTCTGAGGCTAGAAGATCTTCCTCCATATAGATGGCAAGTCAGTGCTGGCTGTTGGTAGGAGTCCTCTGTCCTTGCAGTGAAGACTTCTGCATGGAGCTGGTAGAGTGTCCACACAACATGGCAGCTGGCTGCCCCCAAGAGTGGGTGATCCAAGAGACAGCAAGGTAGAACTCACAGTATTTATGACCTGACTTCAACAGTCACACACTGTCACTTTCACAAGATTCTCTGGTTATGTAGACCAGGCCGATTATATATAGGGAGGTGTGAATAAGAGGGGATGGAGGTTACTGGAGACCATCGTGGATACTGGCTACCACAATATGCATTTCCAAAAGCCACAAAGAAAAATGAGACTAAGACCATGAGTTTGCAATCTTCCAATTGACTATGAAAATCAACTTTGTCTATTTCAGGAAGCACATAATCTTATTACTTTAAATGTTATGTTTAGAATTTTGCATTCCATCTTGGCTTTAAAAAAAAAAAAGAGAAGGAAATTGAGGACAGACGTGTAGCTTACAGGTCAAATCACTTAAGGGTCAGAAGGGAAGGAACAGTCCACTACAGGTCAGGCCCTTTACATGAATTCTTTCTCTCATTTATGCCTCATAACAACCCTGGGAGGTGAATGGTGTTAGTCCCATTTGGCAGAGTCAAAAATTATGGAGAAGTCTGGTAATTTGCTCATTGCCACAGAGCTACTAAGTATTTGAGTCTGCATTCAAATCAAGGTTTGTTTGGCGCTAAAGTTTGTGAGTTTCTTATTGCATAATAGAGTAATGGGCTGCTCAGTCCAAGTGGGTGAGTACCATGCCTGCTGTCTTCACTGCTAGGAAACAGAAATGTTTGTTGAACAAGTGAAATTAGTTAATGCCAGCATATACTGAAATTACTACCTAAAAGATGCATTTGGATCTTTAGCGATGGCCCTTTAGTTAAACTCAAGGCTTTAGACCCAACTGAATTATATCCAAAGACATTTGAAACAAACTTATATTCTCTTAAATTAAATTAACATTCTCTTAAATTCTCTGCTTATCGCTAGGTGAAATAACATTTATAAAGATGGCTAGCGGTGTCTGACATATTAGGTGCTCAAAAATTGTCTTATTCCCTACTTTACATTTGTAGAAATTTTGTTCAAATCATTACATTATCAGAAAAACATGTACATTTTCTGAAAAAAAGAAGAAAGGGAAACATACTTTTCCAAAAAAAAAAAAAAAGGAAAATATGGATTCTGAGGACAGATAGCTAAATTGACAAATTCTAGCAAGGTTTTAGAGTAAATTGACAAATGAGTGGTTTAGTCGCACTTAGAAGCAGTGACTCCTGGGAGCTAACTTGGTCCTGGGCTGCCTGCTTCTTTGCCCCAACATTTTATGTTTGTCTCCACCATCTTTGCCGCTTCTGTAGTCTAGGAATGCGATTTATGGTGGGGCTTAGGACCATGTGGTGTCAGCTTGACCTTCAGAGGGGCTTAAGACTAAAGGTCAGCCATGGGAGCAGTCAACCCTGTCTCCATGACAACACCCTGACTAAAAAGCCTGGCATCCATGCTCAGGTGAGTTTCCCTCACTGGTAACTCACCAAAAGCTGTTATGTGCAGGCTACAGGTTACTACAGTGAAGGGATACGGATTACAATCAGCCAAGGGCCAACATGCATAAGGAAGAATCTAGGAGAGTCCCACTCACGGCCCTTCCAGTTGTCCTTCTGCACTAGTGTCATGCACAGTACTGAATTCTCTTGGGAATCATGTGTGACAAGGCACACGGAATATTACCAATTGGTTGCAGGTAAGGAGTAGGCACAGAATGGAACAAGATAAGATCGGACAGGTAGGACCCTCCAACATCATTAAAAGGTGTTCAAGTTTTATTCCAAGTGCAGTTAGATGACCAGCCACTGGAGCTAGTGAACCTGGTGATCTCAGGGGGTCCTGAACTTACAATCGGTATCAGAAGTAAGGACAGCCTCTGTGACTTCCCTAGCTCTGCCTCACTTCTTACCAACAACCACATCATTCCTTTGTTTTTCAAATACGGTCACAGCATGTTTGCACGCACTGTTTCTTCTGTTGCATCACTCTGGCTCCAGGTATTCCCAGAACTGATTATTTTATTAGGATCTCCATTAAATACGTTCTCTGTCCCAAGAGGCCTTCCCTGATCACCCACACTAGGCCGATCCACTTACCCACTGCCTCAGGCACTTAGCACTTTATGGCACAATCTTATTTATTTGACTACTTTTTATTATCTGTCTGCCCCATAGAAAGCTAGAACCTTGTCTGTTTTGTCACTGCCGGGTCCAAGTGCCCAGAACATTGGCACTGAGCATTCACTAAATATTTAATAAATAAAGTCATGAAACTTACTTCCTTTTGAAACAAGAGAGTAAGCTGTCAGATCAGGAATTATTATAAGCCACGGCATGTTTTATATGGAAAGATATTTAACAAATCATCTCTCATTATCCTTACACCCAAGAATAGCTAGTAGACGGCTGAGTGAATCTATTTTCACTTGGTGATGTTCATTAAGACTTTCCTTAGCGCTTTAAACAATGAATTGACAGAAGATATCATTTTCAGATAAGACAAAACTTGAGATTTGGATAAAAGTTGAAAATACCAGCACAGGTAGGAAACTTGAACTGAGACTGTTAAACATGAGATTGAATTAGGATAACTTAAAATTTTTACATTCAGTTTAAAAAATAAGGTTCAGGAAAGATCTTATTAGCCTCTTCCATAAGAAATAGCTAAGAAAACTAGAGATATTAAACTTGAAAAAGAGATTTAGGGAGATGTGAACACCTGTCTTCCAGTATTTAAAAGTGATCATGTGCAACAGAGGTTCAATTTATTTTATATAATTCTATTGCTTACAAATGAAACTGGGGCTTGGAACTTTCAAGTGAAGGTGGATTTTGGTGAGGAAAAATACCATAGGAGGGTTCACAGTGAAATTGGGCAGCATGAGAAGTCCTGACCTACCTTGTTTCCACGTAAAGTGTTTAAACCTGATCTAGTACAAACTAGGTATAAAACTGATAAGCAACAACAAGGACATACCGTGTACCACTGGGAGTTATAGCCATCCATTATCTTGCCGTAACCTATAATGGGGTATAATATGCAAAAATACTGAACCACTCTGCTGTACACCTGAAGTTAATGTCATGTTGTAAATCAACTATACTTCAATTTAAAAAAAAAACAAAAACCTGGCCCAGATGACCTGTCCTAGGTAGATGGATGGAAAGTTGAACTATATGCTTTCTAAGGACCTTTACAGATCTCAGAGCTCTCACAGTTCAGGAAACCTAGGGACCAGTGTCTAGTTTCTTAGAGAAGCCAAGGACCATATCCTTAACACAAGATGATATGCCAAGGTCAGTGTTGGCAGATTTAGCAAAGATAGACTTTGCAGCCACACATTCTTATCAAAACAGAGGCAGCTTCGGTGGCTTACTGCTTGTGGGTAGAAAGCAGTGGAAAAAGCATGCTGCATGATTTGTGAGGCTAGGTTAGAAAAGATGACACAGCTTCCACCTGACTCCCTCTTGGGAGCCCAGCCTGTGCTCAAGTCCAGAATTATACTCACTGAGTCACTGGCCTAGAGCATCGATCTCTTCCAGGTGCAGCAGTCACATGGCAAGACCACGTTTAGGTATCCCAGCCACGTGCCAGCTGACAGCCAGCCCCGCTGGCAGATGAGTGAGTAGGTGAGCCTTAGACAGTATCACCCCGCCTTTAAGTGCACCCCCCTCCCCAAAGCTGGTGGTATATGGAGCGAAGATGAGGCGTCCCTCATCTTCTGCTCAAACTGCAGAGCTGTGGAGTCCTTTAACCATTTTGCTCTCAGTGAGGTGTGACGAGGCCCGATGCAGATCAAAAGAGAGAAACCGAAAATAGTTTTGGGTTTTTGGTAGATGGGGTAGATGACCTGCGGTAGATGACGGCAGGTCATGCAGGGTCCGGCACAGGCAGAAGGCGGGGGACTGTGGGAAAGTGCCTCTGCTGTGGTTTTGGTGGGAGGGAAAAGGCGAGGCAGACCAGTAGGCTTAGGATTGGCTAATTTGAATAATGTCAGCAGGTTCTGGGGTGTAAGGATGGTCCCTGCTTGCCTGGTAACTGAGCGGGACCCTGTGGGGGCTTCCCGGGGACAGATGCCTCCCCCTGCCCTCTGCTGCAGCTCCTCTCTGAACGGCTCAGATAACAGAATCTCCGGCCTATTTCCTGAGTTTTTCAGATGCAGAAACCACTACCAAATGGAAGAAAGTAACTACTTGATGATTGTGAGCACATGGCCCCCAGAACTTCTGGTGCCCAGCGATTGAGAGCGCTGACCCCCTGTTACCTCAACATCAACCAATTAGGTAATTGTGGGGGAGCTGATCACTACCCCGCGACCCCCCCATCTCCCTCACGTGCCTTTAAACGTGCTCTGCTGAAACCCTTTGGGGAGTTAGGCGTTTCCTTGGGTATAAGCCACCCTGTCCTCCTTGCTCGGCCTTGCAATCAGCCTTTCTCTGTTTCAAACTCCAAACATTTCTGCTTGGCCCCACTGCGCCTCCAGCACACAAACTTACATTTGGTGACAATTTCGATGAAACCAGCCTTGGAGTCTGTGCTGGTGGCAGGTTGACCCGGGCGAGGGCAGCCCCTTCCGCGGCCGCGGTGGCCGGAACTCACTTCCATCCGGGCACCTGGGAGGGACTGTCCCGTCAGGCACCGCGGCACCACAGCCCTGCGCCGGGCTGTTCGCAGCCGAGAAACGTCTGGAGCTGCGTCCGCACTTGGGGTGGCTTGGCGGCGAGTCACTCTAGCTGTTGAGGGCTGGGACCCTCCCCGCAGCCGGTGTCACGGGGTGAGTGGCTCTCTCCCGCGAGGGCTGGGACCCTCCCCACAGTCCGTGTCATGGGGGTGAGTGGCTCTCGCCCGCGAGGGCTGGGAACCCCCCCCCGCGTCCACCTGGGCTCGTTGCTCTCTGGAAGGGAGCCGCTCTGGGTCGTTCTCTTTCGGGAGCCAGGCCCATCCATTTGGGGGCCTCTGTCTGGGAGTGGAAGTGGAGTTTGGGAGCTGCACCTTGTCAGATATTTTGTGTGGCCGTGTTTGTTGGTTGTGCGCGTGTGTCAGTACTTACACTGGCCGGTTGAGACGTCTTTGAGTACCTGGGCTTGTGTGTGAGGGCACCAGGGTGTCCTTCCCTGTGGCACTGGCCTCACCTGGGGTGCAGGGGCGGAGCTTTGGTCAGGATGTTCCCTTTTGGTCAGGATGTTCAGGACGGTCTTTCATTCAGCTTGATCTCTGATGGGATGTTGGTTGGGGTTCTGCCCTTTGGGGCTAAGGAACTCTAACCCAGAGAGACTGTTTTGAATTATTGTTTGCTTGATATTTGGTAACATTGGCCATGAATAATTAAGTGTGGATGATCTGAGCTCTGTTCTATCTTATATACAGTCCTCCTAGAATGTATTTTGCAAAACTTGGGAGATTTTTAGCTATGCTCCCATAAATGAAAGAAAATGATTTTTTAAAAAATTGAAGTATAGTCAGTTTACAGTTTACAATGTTCTGTTAACTTCTGGTGTACAGCATAGTGATTCAGTTATACATACATATATTCCTTTTCATATTCTTTTTCATTATAAGTTACTATAAGATATTGAATATAGTTCCCTGTACTACACAGTAGAAATTTATTTATCTGTTTTATACATAGTAGTTAGTATCTACAAATCTCAAACTCCTAATTTATTCCTTCCCACCCCCTCCCCTCCAGTAGCTATGAGTTTGTTTCTATGTCTATGAGTCTGTTCCTGTTTTGTACATTTGTGTCTTTTTTTTTTAGATTCCACATATGAGGGATATCATATGGTATTTTTTCTTTCTTGTCTGACTTCGCTTAGAATGGCAATCTCCCTGTCCATCCCTATGTTGCTGCAAATGGCATTATTTTATTCTTTTTTTATCACCGAGTAGTATTCCATTGTAAAAATATACCACATCTTCTTTATCCAGGAAAATGGTATTTTTATTGTAACACGGTGTGACCTTAGCACTCCTGAGATCTGGAGAACAATGGCCCTGATGGCTCTGCTGTTATATTAAAGTGGGGCTTCTGCAGTTTGGCTTTTATCTTGGGTAGGGGTGTGTGTGTGTGTGAGTAAGCATCTTGGTATCTGAGTTCAAATCCTGTGCTCTCTTCTGGTTTTGCTGAAAGTGAGACATGTGAATGGAGTGAATGATTATATATTATTGTCTCTTACTGTTATTTCTTCAAACTGAAGTAGATATTTGGGAATTGGAAAAAAAAATCCCTGAAAATAATCAAGATGGTTGGGTTTTGTAAAAGCAGTTAGAGGAGGAATTTTCATTTCTCTTCCTGTGCCTTTGAGATGTAGATGATCTACCTGGTCTCGCAAGGAAAAAAGATTTTTTTAAACTCAAGTGGAAAAACTGAGATCTCTGGTTCTGTTGGCCTTTATGTAAAAGTTAACACTTTTATATAAGAGCTCTATTTAATTGACTTAAAAGTAAGCACTTACAAATTGAATACTTCTAAGTATAAAAGAAACTAGACACCAAATTTCAGGTTCATGTGATCTAGGAAATATTTGATATTAAATTAATATCTGATATTTAAACTAGCTTAAGCTTGTTGGTATAATCAACACAGAGATGTCTTTTGTTGTTCGTAGGTTTACTGAAGGTTGCTAAGTTCATGTTGTTTCTGTTGCAGTTTTTTCAGCAGAAAGAAAAAAAAAATTAACTTGGTATGATAAAAATCTTATAAGGAAATTAAATGCAAGTAACACAAGACCTTTTGGGTGAACTCTTAAGAAATAATTATGTTTTAAGAATGTCTACTTAAAAATAATCTCTCTAGATATTTGGTAACTTGAAATTTTAGAGTTGTTCTAACTTAAGTTAAGTGATGGAAGTTTATTGAATAGCTAGATTATTCCCAAACAGAAATAAGATACTGGAACATTATTTACTGAACATTGCCTTCCCTTTACAGAGAAACTAGTGATGTTTAGAACATTATTAAGTATGTTTGGTGCCACACTGAGATATTTTCTATAAAAAGCACATGTTGTTAGAAATTATTATTGGTATTTGCCAGTTTACAGAACACTAATGTAAAAGACAGTTCATAATTGTTTACTTCCTGGTTTTCACTAGAAATTAAGAGTTTTACGAGGTGAGGATTCTAATTTATATGTCATTAAAGCTACTAAAATAATAAAGGAAACACTTCAGTGTACAGTAGGAAAGTAGGATATATGTTTAGAATAAAAAGTGTGAGGAATGGAGTTGTATTTTGTTAAGGGAAAAGTTTGTAGAAAGGATGCCCTAAAAAAAGGAGGTTTGTGCATGGTCAGGCTAAATTTAAATTGAACTTAATTAGGTAAATGGATTTTGTCATAAAAGTAGGCTGGTGCAGGACTAGATTAGGTTCCGCTCTGTTAAGAGAACAGGTTTACTCAGGATGCTTCTGATAACGGATTGTGTGGAACTTGGGTATTTTTGACAAACTTCCTAACATTCTAATGAAAGTTCTTCAGATTGCTGCAGAGAGCCCCTGAGGCATCTCAGAGAAAAATATTAAACTAACTAGGATTGGTTGGTATGTTAAATTGCACAGGAAGCCTTGAGTGATAAGTCTTCCCAGATGATACAGTATGGATAAGTGTTATTAATATAGACATTCTAGAAATTATATGAGGTTTCTGAAATTTTAACATGTCTTGGTATAATGCTAGCAATCATAAGCCTAATTGTTATCTTAAAATGTTGTATGCCGCAGTGACTTGATTAAGCTTCTTTGTCAAAAACATTGTAACCAGATCTTTCAATGGTGCCTTTTTACGTCTTGTGTCATTCATAGACAGTTAAGCAGGTACTTTGCAAAACTGCTTCATCTTCAATAAGATACATAAAAAGGACTTTTTGACAAAGTACAGGTTTCTTTTAAATCATACTGCTGAACTGGGTAAGATATTCAAAAAGTCTAATGAAAACTTTGATTTCATAAAACTGTTAGTAAAAAAGAATTAATTGCATAGCATAGAGTAAACTATGAATATGGTTATAATTTTTTGGTTTTGTCTGAAATACTACTGGCTTTTCATCTTTTTTTTTTTTTAAATTAAACTGGTTACTGAATGTTTGTCTTTCTATCAATATTGAAAGTTACTGTTTTATTTCCAACCACAATGTTGCCCTCAGTGTTTAGGATAGAAAAAGTGTTCTCTACTGGAGCTGTCACAGAGGGTAACTACTCATGATCTGTAACACTGCATGCTTTAAGTCTACTGCTAAAAGCACGTGTACGATGCTTGTGTTACAATTGGGTATAAGTGATAAAATGTATGGCCTGTAAAGGATTTCTCCGTTAACGTGCCTCTGAGCCTGCTCACGATGTCTGATCAGTTTACCCCCAATGTGGGTACCTAGGCAAATACGAAGGAGGCCTGACCCCGAGGGACAATCTAACCTGCGGTGGGAGCCATCGCCCCAGCATTGAGGGATGGGTAGTTTGATCATCAGTGCTTTCTACTGAAAGATTTACAATCAAAAGGGGAAATAGTGGGAAAATCTGCACATACTGCAGCATGGGGAAGTCACTCTGGCTTACACATGGTTTAACCTGGACTTTACTGACTAGAGTGGCCTGTTTTATGGCCTTTTGGACATGCATTGCACAACTGCTTTGGCCTTGAAGGGGAAAGTCAAGACGGAGTAGCTGGGATTCAGACTTCCAAGGTGACCATTGTGGGTGTGGTTTCATACACGTTCCTGTATTGTTGAGAACTTGAATTCTCTGAGTAGTGTCAGACTCAGGACGCCACCAGCCATTCTCCAAGCAGGTCATTCTTATGACCTGAAGATCTCCTCCTGTAACTATTAAATTTTTAGACAATAAAATTGCTTTAGATCAGTTGTTAACAAAAAAAAAAAAAAAAAAGGAGGAGACATGTATAATGGCCAGTAGCTCCTGTTATGTGTGTATTAATAGCACATCAGTAGTTAAAACCTACTTAGATAAAATGGACAACTGGCTGCAAATTTCTCCCAAAGGGCCAGCTCCAGATTGGTGTTCAGGTTTATTCTCTGAACCCCTCAGGGAATGGAGAACGAGGTCTACTTTGTCTGTTAAATTTCTGATCGTCATCCCTCCCACTTCTTCTAATTGAGTCTGTTGGCACCAAAAGGGTGAACTAAAAGAGTGGGGTCTTAGTCACACAAGCCTTGGATTCAGGACTTGAAAAGCAAGAGTATTTTCAATTCGGTGTCCACTCCCCAGACTGAGGCAGGGCTTCGCCCCATTTCAGCAGGAAGTAGCCAGGGCAGTTTTCGCCTTACTCCCTGAAAGGTTTGGGGAAGGATGAATGGGACTGGAGATTGAAACCGAGTTCCCTTAAAACCAGGTTTCTCTGGCGAATTGATGGCTAACCTCTGTATCCAAAACATTATTCCCTTTTTTTCCTTAACACTTGTTCTCCTGAAGATTGAGGAGTATAAAGGAAAGGAGGGACTTGTAACTGAGCAGGACCCTACTGGTCCTTCCCGGGCCACACCCCTCCCCCATACCCTCTGCTGTAGCTCCTCTCTGAGGGACCCAGATAATAGTATCTCATGCACATTTCCTGGGGTTTTAAGATGCCAAAACCCACCACCAAATGGAAGAAATTTACTACCTAATGATGGAGAGCATGTGGCCCCCTAGACCTTCTGGTGCTTAAGGGCTGGCAGTGTTGATGCCCTGTTACCTCGACATCAGCCAATCAGAGAATTGTGCATGAGCTGATCACGCACCCTGTGACACCCCTCACCCTGATGGCCTTTATATACGCTTTGCTGAAACCCTTCAGGGAGTTCAGGGTTCTCTTGGGCATGAGCCACCCACCCTCCTTGCTCGGCCCTGCCACCGACCTGTCTCTCCTCCAGACTCTGACAATTTGGTTTGTTTGGCCTCACTCACTGTGCATTGGGCACACAAATTTATGTTCAGTGACAGTCCTTGGCTCTGAGACAATTACAGTGGGTTTATAGTGGCCTGAAGTGTGATGGCCAGGTAGAGGGGTGCTTGTGGGCTGTGGACGTAATCAGCTGTTCAAGAAGGGGAAATGAGCAGCCTCTAGCCAGGGCCTCAAAACTGGGTCACGACAGCATTTATAAAAGTATTTTACTCCAGGCAAAATAAATTTGACATTAAACCACTAAGTTTTGGGTAGTTTGTTACACTGTTATATAGTAATAGATAATTAGACTTTGACTGTTGGTAATTGCAGAAGCCTGCAAGGGGGAGTCTGTTGAGTTCTCTAGATCCCAGGAGGCTGACATCTTCTGTTAGCTTTTAGGGCCCTTTATAGAAGCCCGAAGGGTCGCTCTGATCTAGGGTTTCAATGTTCTTATTTACTGGGTCAGAACCTGGGCCATCAAATCTGGCCCCAGACTATTTCTGTGTCTCTCATGAAGCCCCGAGTGAGTGCTTTTTCTGTGGGTCTTCCCAGAGCTGCAGTGAGAGAGCTACTTTCTGGATTTCAGGAGGAAAGAAAGTTATCTTGGTTTACTCTGGGGAGGAAGGTATCTGTCTCAGTTTGGGTTCCCCTCAATGTAAAGCTTGAGAAAAGAATTCGGGGGCTTTATTTGCTAATGATCCAGGAAGCAGGCATTAAAGAGTGGAGGGGTAGACAAAGATGGAAGGAAACCCATGCAGGGGGGTGGTATCAGGGTTGTTGTAGGAAATAAAGACTTGAATCTTCTGGGACCGTCTGAGAAGCGTACCTCTTAGGTGAGTCCTCTTGTAGGGTAGTGTTGCTGGTAATTAGGTTCTTGTCTCATCACAGAAAGAATTCAGAGATGAGACACGAGGTCAAGAAAGTAAAGTGAGGATTTATTAAGGGATGGATAGCACACTCTCAAGGGGAGAGCCGGCAGGCTCAGGTGAGTGGCTGCCCTGAGTTTCTTTGGCAAGTAGGTGACACAGGGTGTAAAAATAGAATGGGCAGAATATTCACTGGGGACGGAGGGCTTTGGGGTCTTATTCCCTGATTTCCACCCTAGCTCCACCCTCCTGAAGGGAGGAGGGATTTTTGTCCTTATTTAGTTTAGATTGGAAGTGTCATGGCATCAGTGCATGATGGGTGCTTCTCATCTGCAAGGCTAATTTAATTGTAATGAGGGCATAATGAGCAAAAGGTTACATTCAGACCCTGGAGATTCCTGCCCTTCCCCACCTTTCTTTGCCTGCCTCTGGGACACTTGTCACCCTAAAATGTGTGATTTCTTATCAGTCTCAAGCTTCCTGATTTTCTCTGTCTGCTCAAGGGCCTCTGTTGTTCACAGGATGTACGGTTTCCCGCCATTTGGCCCAGGCCCCCTTTCTCTGCTCATATCTAGCTATCTGCCTGCTATAACACTGGGAGGCAGAGATATTTATCCAACCCTTCTCATTTGTCCTTGGGTTAAGGGCTGTCCCTGAGAGCAGCCTGTAGACTGTGCTTGCACATGAGCCGGGCAGGCTTCTGCAGCATCAGAAGGGGCCCTTGGCAGATGTGGGATACTGTCAGACTGACACTTGGCATGTCCAAGGTAGTGTGCTATAAGACACCAGAGGCGTTACCACAGAATCAGAGTAGGGGAGTACACTGCAGCTGGGGTCAAAGGCTGGGGTTCCAGCTCCCAATTATAGCATTAACCAAGTAGCAATGGCAAAGGCATTGACCTCCCAGGGTTAGCTTTCTCATAGGTGAAACGAGGAGGACGTCATCAGGTGAACTTTGTGTGGAAGATGCGGAGCCAAGGGCAGTGGGTCACCAGGAGAAGTGAACTAGCTGGCTGCCCAGGAGTCTCTGGAGGAATTCTCCATAATCCATGCAGACTAGGGTTTCCCCTGTGCTGACAGGGGTCTCTTCTTCTAAGTCACAACTTGTTAACCAAATTCACTAAGAATGATGTATAAACCAGCATGGACATTTTTAAATTTAGAACAAGAAAGGTAGGGTCCCCGGGAATGCACAGTGGTTTTCTTTGGCTAGCGTCTACCATCTGTGTAGGCAAGTTATTCTGGAAGTTCAAGCAAAGTGAGAATGCCATCAGGTGGGAATAGGATTCAAATAAAGGGAGCTGGTTACATGGATTGCACTTTGGAGCATCAGGGTAAGGGTAGCCTGACGTAGCCTTTCCTATAGTCGGGGTATCAGCTTCTCTGACTTGTACAGTGAGCTTCATTAAGAATGACCCAGTCATTGGCAAATATCTCCAAGCTTGCCTTATGCATGTCTGGGATTCAGTTGACCTTTATAAGTCAACTCTGCATACATATCTCTATCACTATGCATTGTATTGATTTTGCAGTGAAACTTTCAGAGGACAACTTTTTTTTTTTTTAACCCAACACTTCAGGGAACAATTCATCCTTTACACAGCCTGACAGGGTTATTGCAGAGTTTCCATGACACTGTTAAACTGGTAACCATGGTGTGTGTTACTCTTTATGTTATTAAATCATGGAATCCAAGAGGCAGTCCTGGGCTCTGGCAAGTAGAGGAACGAGTCTGATAATCAATGAAATACAGGAATACTTTGTTTATTAAAAATTTTTTAAAAATTGAAGTACAGTCAGTTACAATGTGTCAATTTCTGGTGTACAGTACAATGTCCCAGCCATGCATATACATACATATATTCGTTTTCATAAAGAGTACTTTAAAAAATTCCTGTTTTGTTGAAACAAAGTTAATGGACTTTTGGCATCATGAATAGAAGGGCTTATGTCACTTTAGTTTTTCATTAGCCAATTTCAGTACTTACAGCTTGAGTCCTGTTGATCAAATTATAAAATCATCTTAAAAGAATTATGAAGAATTTTATTAGGAATTGTCAAGTCTAGTAAAGGGGGAAACAAAACATGGAAAAGCTTGGGCTTATTGACCATAAAATATAATTTTTTAAAAGCCACATTTGAAAGAAATGGCACAAATCTGGAAATTGGGAGACCTGTATTGGCCTTGTTCTGCTGACTAAAATGTTGTATGAGATTCAAGTTTGCTCAGCTATAGAAAAAGGACTTAAATTAGTTAATTCTCTTTATATTTCAGCTCTGAAACTTTTTGGATACAAATCAGTGAGGACTTTTGGTGGGTAGTGGCAATAGCAATCAGATCACTTCTCCAAGTGTGAATATTCTGGAGAGAAATGAGGGGTGAGAAGAGGTTCATTTTTGTAGGAGGGAAATCACTAACTTGTATTTCAGGAAATTACAGTCTGACATTTTCAATTTCTTGACACTAAACCAGAGGGAAAATACTTGAGGAAAAATCAGTAGGACATTCCTAATAAAGGTGAATCACCACCCCAGTCTGACTGGAACTGTTTTCCAAAAAGCAAGCCTTTCACTAGGTCCACTGAAGAAAAATGTACAACCTAAAAGTTGCGAAATAGTTTTATCTGGAGGACATTTCTGAGGACTTCAAGCCCATGAAACGAGCCTCCCAGATGGCTCTGAGGGACTGTTCTGAAGAGGCAGGGGAGAAGCCAGGATACACAGGAATTTTTTGCAATAAAGACCAGGTAGCAGGAATATCCAAAATTACTGTTAACTAAAGAAAACCAGACATCTCAAGGAACTTGGTGCTTTTCTATGTAGGGGAAGATGCAAGAGTCTGGACTCACTGAAATCATTCCTTTGATATGAGCCTTAGCTATGTAGGGCCAGTGTCCTGTTCTTTCCTATCCCGAGTGTCCTCAGGGTGCACTGTTGGGGTGGCTGTAGCTGATACGCCGTGGCAAGTGTCCTATTTTTCTCCTGAGTTCCTTCAGGGCTTACCACTGGGGGCAGCTGCAATGTGATGGCTCAGTGACTCCAGCATCCTTTGTTTTCTGATATGGCAGGCAATATTTTTCACTTACAACTATTAAATAGGGGGAAGTCCAGGGCAAAATGGGACCAGTTGGTCCCTTTATTCCTGACATGCAATCTTAGTATCTATCTTAGTCTGCTCTGCTCTAACAAAAATACCATGGACTGAGCACATTAAGCAGCAGACATTGCCTTCTCACCATCTTGGAGGCTGAGAAGTCCAAGATCAAGGAGCCTGCAGATTTGGAGTCTGGTGAGGACCTGCTTTCTCGTTCATAGATGGCCATCTTCTCGCTGTGTCCTCACGTGGCAGAAGGGCAAGGGAGTCCTCTGAGGAATCTTCATGAAGGCACTAATCCCATTCATGAGGGCTGCAACCTCATGACCTAATCACCTCCCAATACCCCCACATCGGGGAATAGATTCTGACATAAGAATTTTGCGGGGACGTGACTATTGCCAGGAGCAGCATTATTTCAGCCTAGGCTCCAAGCTGCCCCCTGTTTTGATGGCAGCCAAGAGGTAGGAGGAGTTGCTAGTAATAAACTTCAGATGAAGCACCTTACAAATGGTGCTTCTAAAAGGCACCATCTCAGTGATGAATACAGTTTTAAAGTCACAGGCAGGGGGACGAGCAGAAAGTCTGGCAGGTTAAGACATCAACATGTTTCCCCAGGGTTGTGTATGCAGTTATCTGTTCCTTCATGTCTTTGGTGTCATGGAGTACCTCTTCTGTGTGCAGCTAGTTGCTGGGAACGAAAACAAACAAACAAATAACACAACAGGAGCAGCTCTCATGAAATTTATTTTAATCCACCTTGTTATTACTAAGCTGGTCCTCCTGTTTCTCCTCCGAGTGCCGTCCTGTGCGTGCCTCCCTCATCTTTGTATTGAGCCCAGGGCCCAGTGCAAGGCTGGCACTCAACCAGTATTTGTTGAATTTCTGCTATCCCCTTTGCTCTTTCTGCCTTAAAAATAACCCCTCTTTCCTCTTCTCTGTCTCAAAGGATTCCACTAACATTTTTTCTCCAGGACTCAAAGCACCTGGCAAATATTTTCCAAGATCTTTACAGCATGTCTCTGAAATAGATAAGAAGGACCCTGGGAGCAGTTGTCCCCAACCTGGGCTGTGGTCTCTCTTGGTTCTCCTGTCTCCTTTTACTGATGCTCCATTTGAGTGTCCACGACAGGGCAGGACACAGTTTAATAGTTCTCATGGCTCATTTTGGGCATCTGCAGGGCAGCCGTCTCAGGAAATACGTGGACTTCAAAGGTACTGATTGGAGGCAGATTCAGATCAAAGCAAGAAGCACAGTAAATATGCCGAGTTTAGGCCTCTTGTTCCACAGCACGGGTCCTGTAAAGGTCTCCCGAGGACATGCGCCAGCAAGGGCCACCTGGAGCTGTAATTTTCCAGTCCTTCTGGAGATGAAGGTGAGGTCATTGCTGTTGATTCCATTTTGGAGTTTGGCAGCAGGCAGGGATCTTGGGATTTAACTCTGTCCGAATGTCACTACCTTGAAAATAGGACAAAATAGTGAGACATTTATGACAAGGCTATTTGCTTTTTGCATAATGTCTGGAATTGAAGAGCTAAAAATGTTACTCAGTTAAAAAAAATCCCTAATTAATTCCCATCACATTTCAGTGAGATAGATGAGTATGTTCATTTTTTTTTTTTCAAGTAGGAAGGACAACTGAATCGCTTAGTAATTACTGAGGGTCACACATCAAATTAACAACCGCACTAACGTCCCGCAGACGTCTAGTGTAACACCATGAGACATTTCTTGGTCTCAGCAGGCACGGCACATTTGAAATTGTTGAAACGCTGGGACTTTGCTTGGATTCTAGGGTTACAAACCCTGCAGTAGGGTTTACCTAATTTACTTATCATCGATGAATGTGACCTGATATTTGCATTGTTAATGGCCCTTAAGCTTAGATCTGTCTAAATCATTGCCCCAGTATAGGCAGGCGGTTTGTGGGTAGAAGTGCCTTCCCACAGTTGAGCAAACTCCTGCACGTGGGCAGCAAATGTCTTTGAACTTAGAAATAGCAATTGGAAAATCAGTTGTCTTGATAACAAAGCAATAAAACCAGCCAGCCCTTTGTTATGTGTGTGTGTGTGTGTGTGTGTGTGTGTGTGTGTGTGTGTATGTATGTGTATGTGTGTCTGTCTGTGTTATGAACTAAATTTTATTACAGGTCATCACCAATTCTTAGGGGAAAAAAATAAGTTTAAAATTCTCCAGGGTCTTGATGAAAAGGATGGCATAGGAAGCAACCAGCCAAGGTAGTAATCCTTTTTAGCCACTACTTGGGAGATATGCCTACTTAGAAAAAAATGTCTTATCTATCTATGTATCTATGTACCCATCTATCTAAGAGTTAATACATTCATATGGTTAAATAAAAATCACGAAGTGCAAACAAGTTCATAGTTACAAGTCTCCCTTTTATTCTTTGTCCTCTCTACCTACCAAGATCCCTCAGCCAAAGGTAACTAGTCTTCTTAATTTCTTACCTACTCAGATATTCAGAGTTTTAAAAATTTATATGAAAGTCAATTAAAATATGATTTCTTTCCTCCTCCCTTTTACACCATAGGGAACATACCATAGACACTCATGTGTAGTTTGCTTTCATCACCTAACGGAGGATCTTGGCGATCTTGCCTTAGCAGGACATAGAGAGCTCCCTCCCTCATATTTTTTCCAGCTGTATGGTACTTCATTGCTGAGTCAATATTTTTCAAATTTTATGTGCATCAGAAGCACCTGGAGGGCCTGTTAAACTACAGATTAACAGATTAACTCTCAAGTCTCTGATTCAAGAGTCTGGGGTGGTGTCTGAGAATTTACATTTCTGGTAAATTTTCAGGAGATGTGGATGCAGCCGTCTGGGGACCTCACTTTGAGAACCACCGTTCTAGATGTACCATAATATATTTAGCCTGTGGACAGTCAAAAGGGATTCTTCCAACCTCTTGCCATTATAAACTGTGAAGCAATAGATTTTCTTATTCATATACCATTTATATACCATTTTATACAGGTATAACTTTCTGTAGGATGAGTTTCTAAAAGCATATTTTCTGGGTTGGAAGTTACATAAATATATAATTTTGATATATAGTGCCAAATTAGTGGTGGTTCCAATTTATACTTGTGCCAGCAATATATGAAAGTACCTGTTACACCATGCCAAGAAAGTCTGTTATAAAACTTTTTTTTGATAGTCTAATAGGTAAAAAATTGTTTTAATTTATATTTCTCTTTTCATATAATTAAGGGCCCTTTGTATTTCTTTTCTGAAACTTACTTTTTTTGAGTAAGTTACCTAATCGTTCTAGATCTCAACTGATCTGTAAAATGAGAATATTAGTGATTCTTAGGAATTAGACAGCCCAAATGGCTATAACCCCAAACTTTAATTCTAAATAATCAAACTCCACTTTATTCCATCACAAAGTTTCTTTCATTTGTTCATTTATCTATTCATGAAACACTTATTCAGCATCTACTATACTAGGTAGTGGAAATGATGAGGTGAAAAACTTACCTTCAAGGAATTCCCTGTACACTAGGGAAGACCAGCCTGTGAAGGGTTACGTTACCTTAGCTACGATGATGCCTACAAAGCCAGAAAGGCACGTCAGCACAAGAAACCCTCACTCTCCCTGGGGGAATCAGGGAAAGCTTCATGCAGAAGGTGGCTTTGAACTCACACTTGGTGAAGAGTAGTTTGCTAGATGGATGAGTTGGGGAGAGTGTTCCAGACAGAAGAACTGCTGGAACAAAACCCAAGAGGCATGAGAAAATATGGACATTAGTGAATGATACAGTAGTGTTAATGCTTAAACAGCAGGAATGGAAGAGGGACATGTCTGACTTTCTGACTCACCTTTGGGGCAGGAGAAGAGCCTCAATTCCTTTAAGTTGTGTGCTCATTCCAAACTTTAATATGAATGTCGATGTTAGACTATAATATGATTGTTTCCATCTTATTTCCAGTAGCCAGTTTCCTTTCTATTAGTTCTCTTATCTGGACATCTGGTGACCACAGCATTTGTGGTTTGGACTCTTCTTTGTCTCAAATGCAGACTTATTTGGGTCCTTGCAGCATGAACTTGCCAATTTAATGTTCCATCCATGATTCCATAATTCTCAATGAGAGAGTCAGAGGTTAACAGAAAAATAAAATAGATGAAATGTCTTATGCTATAACTTTGAGAGTGTATGTTCTCAGGGACTATTTGTGGAAACATGGAGGTGCTCAGAAAATATTACTGGGTAAAGAGAGAGGATGCAGAATGTCTCAAGATATAACAAGTGTTCTTTCTATTATTTTTCATACATAAATTTCTATCTATCTCATCTGTCCATCCTATTTACTTGGCTAAAGCTGACACATTCATTTTGTATTCTGATGTATTTCTACATCATTAAAACTCTCCTTAGACACCAGTTTTAGGTTGTCTTGGCTACCATTCATGGTGCCATTGGGTGAATAAACCATTTGGTTGTTTATTTTCTGATTATTAAACATTTGGGTTTGTGTATTTTTATCCATATAAGCAGTGATAAAAGAAATAAACTAAATTACTAATAGAGTTTATATTGAATAGTGGGAAATGGGCAAAGATGATCTTCGTACTAAAAACGGTGTAAAAAAAAATAAAGCCAGGTGTGAGAAAGATACTTTGATTACTGTAACAGCAATAACAATGGCAGCAGTAATTGTTCACATTTATTAGGTGTTGTGTACCCAGCACTATGTGAAGAGGAAGTCTCGTATGATTAGTGTTTTGGACTGTTTAGTTCTCCAAAGGCCACACCATGAAGTCTGTACAGTTATCAACCCCCTTTGACATGTAGAGAGAAACTTTGTGTTTCAGTAGAAAACTCTGGCACACCCTTATGGGTTGTAAAATTCTGGCTGTTCCTTGTCTTTGAGACATTTTGAACTTCTCTGTAAATGGCAGGTAACTGACAGAGGCAAACTCTGTTTTGTCTGGTAAAGATGTAGTTCACTTGTCTCATTGTTACCTGCTGGACATAAGTTTTCAACTCTTTTGGTAGATAACAAGGAGAATGATTGCATGGTAAGAGTGTTTAGTTTTATTAAAAAAAAAAAGTCAACCCATTTTCCAAAGTAACTGTACAATTCTCATTCCTACCCGTAATGAATGAGAGTTCCTGCTGTTCCACAGCTTTGCTGGCATCTGGTGTTGTCAGTGCTTTGAATTTTGGCCATTTTAATAGGTGTGTAGTGGTATCTCATTGTCATTTTAATTTGCGTTTCCCTGATGATATATGATGTGGAGCATCTTTTCTTATGCTTATATGTCATCTGTATATCTTCCTTTTTCAGTCTTTTTTTTTGGGAAGGGAGGTAATTAGGATTGATTAATTAATTATTTAATTAATGGAGTTACTGGGGATTGAACCCAGGACTTCATGCTAAACATGCCCTCCACCACTGAGCTGTACCCTCCCTGCCCCGCACTCCCATATATCTTCTTTAGTGAGGTGTCCGTTGAGGTGTTTCAATGAGGTTTTTTTTGTTGTTGTTGTTGAGTATTAGATGTTCTTTGTATATTTTGCATAACAATACTTTGTCAAATATGTTCTCTTGCAAATATTTGTTCCCCAATCTGTAGCTTATCTTTTCATTCTCTTGATGGATTTTTAACTTGACAGACATATTCAGAAAAAATGGTGAAAAACTTTGAAATGGTCAAATCCCCACCTCCGCTCCTCCTCCGCAAGAAGGTTACCAAACATCTTATTAGTGCAGTCTTCAGAGTTATCTGTGTCTTTCACTGTCTTTGAGTGAATTTACCAATTTGTAAGCTTCAGAAAACTGATGACAATTATGATTCTTTTCCTTAGAAATGCAGATAAACTGTGTTCAAAATGTAGCTCCTTAGTGCTTTGAGGATAGACCTCTTTGCCTCTGTAATTTCAGTTCAGTGTTCCTTATTGCTTATATAGATGTAGTTCTTTGAATTATCCTTGGAGCTGGTTGTAACATCTTACTGGTTTCCTCATTGACTAATGCATTAAATAAACTTTTTGACACATTCATTTTGTATCCATTTGTCTGAGAGTCATGATTTTACCTTACAATTAGAAAAAAATTTTCCTTTAACAGATAATTGGTATAACATAGATTACACAGCTAGTGGAGACTTGTCTCACACACAAGACTCAGACCACAAAGCTCATGTTCTTACTCACCACGTTGTACTTGGAAGCAAAAAGATACAACGGAGAAGTGAAAGAATTTTGCCTATTGAGACCAGCATTCTAATGGTTAAAGCCATTGATTCCTGTGGGGAACTCAAATTGGAAAGAAAGGATAAATAAGTTCACTTACAAAGAGTTGGAAAACCTACATTTCACCAAATATAGTTTCTTCCAAAAGTCCCTCCTAACATTTGGGAATCAGAGTAATTAGCAGAGAAATCAGGCTGCTCTGTTGAGCTTAAGGACATTTTCTAAAAAAGTCTAGTGAGAATACGAAATTCTAATGAACATCCAAGAGGGTGGTCACCTGGGACCGTGAGCCCAGGGTGTTGTAGGAGTTGCTTTGTTTGGGTGAAGTCCCCTTGGGTTGATAGTTGAATGTCTGCAGATCAAGTGCAGATAATATTTGGATAGACAATTGAAAAGTGATTTTTTGATTCTCTCCTCAGCTGCTGCTGACTGATCAGCTGGGATGTTACCCAGGCTCCTTCACTGATAAAGCTGCACCAAAGCAGCACATGAGTTTCTGTGTCATTGTTGATTTAGCAGGGGAAGAATTTGGAAACACTTCTTTTATCAGTTGTGAGTCAACTAGCCTAGGCTTTGCTTACTGGATGTTGCTTCTGTTGGGAGGAAACATGTTACTATGGATAAACAACTAATTGAAGGAAAACCATACAAAACAATTATTCTCGTCGTCTCCCTGGCATTCATTCTACCTCGTTCCATTTTGTTGGCCACCATGATCCACGTCTCCTGCGTTGGGCTGTGAACAGGAAAAGCCACTTAGGATTATCTCATTTCCCTGGGCAGAGAGATTGGCCAAGGTGGGGGACTTCCTGACCTGGGCAGACGCCAGCATGTACATGATATTCCTTTGGCCACAGTGATTGCTTAGGGGCAGTCCAATCAGAGTAAACCTTAGAGGTTTTGTTCTATTGTTATGGGAAACTATAAAACCTGGATGTGTTTGAGAAAGAATTGTAGCTCCACTCCTGCTTAGCAGTGCTCTTTTGTCCATGAGAAAAGCCACCTTGAAGACCAAGTGGATACAAAGAAGAATGCCTAAAATTCACAGAGAAATGAAAACAAACCCTAATGAAGTTGCACTTAAAGCCCATTTGACCTCTGGGCTTCTCGGTGACTGGAACCTGTAATTCCCTTCATTGTTTGAATCAATTTGATTTGAGTATTTCCTACCACCAAACATAGGCTCTTTCTATGGCCCCTGTTGCTTCCTACTCTTCACATGATACAAAGGATATCTCAGTACATGCTTTGGCTTGAATCTTGTCCTTGGAGAAGAGCTGAGAATATGCTTACCAACAGCCTCTGGGACTCTTAGAATTTGTTCAATCTGGGAAGCTCTTCACCCCACTCAGCCCTAGCAGTTAAAGGTGTTACTCTTGACTGGATTTCTGAGCAGAGAATGGGATTGGCCCCAATTAGGGAAAGCTGGAGAATTCTGGACAGATGGAGTTTCATGGAATTTTCTCTAGGAAGCACAGTTCTACAGATTTGGAGATGATCAGACTTATATTTGTGCATCTTTAAGACCAGAGGTGTCTCAAAGCCTGACTCCCCTACCAGCACTATAAGCTCTAAGGATCAGGAGTCACATTTGTTTTATTCACTGCTGTATCTCCAGTGCCTTACATGGCGACTGGCTCCTAGGAAGCATTTGATAATTATCTATTAAATTAGAAAAACAAACAGAAGAATGGTACAGAATTATTGGTAGGTTTCTTCTGATACTGTACCAGTAAGGGATTTTCATTTCAGAGCATATAATTATAATCGCAGGTTCCAGGGTTTTTTCTTTTTTTCCTCTTTTTTAAAATTGAAATATAGTTGACATACAACATTGTGTTAGTTTCAGTTGTAGTACATAATGATTTGACATTTGCATACATTATGAAAAAGATCGAGACCATAAGTCTAGTAACCATCTGTCCCCATACAAAGTTATTACAATATTATTGACCATATTCCTTATGCCGTATGTTCCATCACCATGATGTATTTATTGTACTAACTAGAGATTTGTACCTTTTAATCTCATTCACTTGTTTTACACCTTCCTTCTGACAACCATGCATTTGTTTTCTGTGTTCAAGTCTATTTTCGTTTTGTTTGTTTAGATCCCACTTATCAATGAGATCATGCAGCACTTGTCTTTCTCTGTCTGATTCACTCCACTTAGCATAATACTATCTAGATCCATCCACATTGTTGCAAATAGCAAGATTTCATTCTTTTTTGTGGCTGAGTAATATTCCAAAGTCAGATATTCTGGGAGTTCTTCTTCCCAGTGTACCATCCTGGACTGGGGAGCCTTATAAGGGGCTCTGACCCCTTGCTCCTTGGGGAGAACCTCTGAAATTATGACTTCCCCCCCTTTGGGAGTTGCCCACACTGGAGGTGGGTTTTGACTAAACCGTGTCTCCACTCCTCCTGTCCATCTTGTTGTGGTTCCTTCTTTATTTCTTCAGCGGTGAAAAGTCTTTTCTGCTAGTCTTCAGGTCATTCCAGTAGAGAGTTTCTCTGTAATTAGTTGTGATTTTGGTGTGCCTGTGGGAGGCAGTGAGCCCAGGGTCTTCCTATGTTGCCATCTTGGCCCAAACTCCGGGCTTTTTCTTTTTCTTTTTCCTTTTTCCTTTTTTCAAGTTGAGTTGTAGTCAGTTTATAATGTTGTGTCAATTTCTGGTGTACAGCACAATGCTTTACTCATACATGAATATACGTATATTCATTTTCATATTCTTTTTCACCATAAGCTACTATAAGATACTGAATGTATTACCCTGTGCTATGCAGTATAAACTTGTTTATCTATTTTATATATACCAGTCACTATATGCAAATCTTGAACTCCCAGTTTATCTCTTCCCACCCCCTTCCCCCTGGCAACCACAAGTCTGTATTCTATGTCTGTGAGTCTGTTTCTGTTTTATATATAAGTTCATTTGTTTTCTTTCCTTTTTTTTTTTTTAGATTCCACATATGAGTGATATCATATGGTATTTTTCTTTCTCTTTCTGGCTTACTTCACTTAGAATAGAATTCTCCAGGGACATCCATGTTGCTGCAAATGGCATTGTGTTGTCATTTTTTATGGCTGAGTAGCATTCCATTGTATAAATATACCACAACTTCTTTATCCAGTCTTTTTCTAAATTAAGCTTCCTGGAAATCATACCCCTTACCCATTTCTTTATATAACCCTTACTTCTAGTTCAAAGGTAACTCATCATCTGAATTTCTCTAAGAAGAAAGTGATTTCCTTGGTGACTGTTCAACATGCTTTGGGTTGATGAAATTTCTGTGTACTATGGTAAATAAATTAATAATGTATAAACACCCAAGGAACCACGTCACATTGATTTTTTAAAAATAATTAAGTAACTTGCAGAGTTAAGGTCCATGATTTTTGAGTGACCTCCATGCTTTTGGTATTACTGGTTCAGCTGCAAATAGCTAAACATGGTAAAGATAGGAAAAAAGCAAAATGCTACTGTTAGCTCCTTTTCTTTGCTATAAGATATTAATTGAAATATTAGCTTTTTTTTTTTATAGTCAAAGGGACAGAAACCATGAATCCAATTCCACTAACTTCCAGGGAAGACTAGATAAGAACCGTTCAATTACAGGTTGCTTGTTTATCTAATTCTCGTGGCAGAATTTGCTTTGGTGAAATGAATCACCTGTTGAAGGAGAAAAAAAATCCATTTAAGTGATTAAAATCTACTTCAGCTAATTTCCTCTTTAACCTGTTTGTAAACCAGCAAGAGCTGATAGTTGTAATGAATAGCTCTTAGGGGAAGCTTTCGTTGACATTTGGATCTCACTAGACTTTGAAAAACTTCTGCCATCTTGTTGTTTTTGAGCTCTTTTGCTGTTTTCAGAGTAGGCATCAGTGCATGGAGTTTAGTGCATGACCTTTGACACTTCAGAGTTTGGATTTTAGCATTGTTATTACCAGTGGTGTGAACCAGGGCCATTTTTAATTTTTAAAAAAATTTATTGGTTTTTTATTTTTTGGTAGAGGGAGGAGGTAATTAGGTTTTACTTATTAATTGTTTTAAACTCAATGTTTGCAGTTCTAAAATGATTGTTGCTGTGGATTGTTTTGATAATTAAATGAGCTAATGTAAAGTGTAAAATACAAGTGTAAAGTGCCTGATGGCATCTGGCATATGGTGAACACATATTAACAAGTACGGGTTATTATTAATAGAAGCTCTGACATGAGAAAAGCTGACTGGATGAAGCGGTGGTGGTGGTAGGGTGCCAGAATAACTTCCCTTTTAATATTAACTTACCCATTGCTAGCAAATTTAGCATATGAGTAATAGACATCTGCTCTATTATCAAGAAAATACTAGAAACAGACATCGTTTCACGTTCTGGTACCAAACTACTTCTGTGTTATATGTACTATACACTCAGACTTTTCATTTCAAACGCTACCTTATCTGAGGGGGTCAGAGTGTAACAGTGCTTTTTGAATGAGAGCTCTTTAGTCCCAGTGAAGAATTAAAATCAGTTACTATGAACGTCAACTCAGCCCTTCCTCCTGGTGTTTTAAAGCATGCGTCATTTAAAGGTGAAGCAAGTGTAAAATGGAAAAAGAAATGACTGCAGGACGTGGTGAGTGTGACTGGGGTGAGGAAATGCAGGAAAATGAGGAAGGAGGACCGAAGTAATAATCAGCAGCTTCTTGATATGAAGTGTATAAATATGATGTGAAATCTCATGTAGCATTGCAGTTTTCTGGGCATGTCATTAACCTCAATTTTTACCCTTTTCTGAGGAGGTAGACTGAGTCATATTCTTAGACAAAGAAGTCAACTTTTGATTTTCCTATGCAGAGGAGATAGTGGAGTTTGTAAAAAAACTGACTTAAGGATGCATTTGAAATTTTTGTTGTGTGTATGGGCGGGGGACAGTCTGGTTTACCATCTCAAAATATTTTGCTCAGGCTTAAGTTAAAATTAATTTGCTTTTTGAACACACACCAGTTGTTTTTGCCACTCAGTGGACTATTTAGAGCCAATTTAGATGGATTTAAAAGTATGCAAGTAATCCATGCTGTAAATAATCTATATGCCAAGAGAAATAACAAGGAGTCCTCATTTTTGTTTATTCAGTACCCTGCTTTGCGTTTAGATTTAGTCTCTTGTTTATAGTGGAAAGCAAAGGGATTTTTTTCCCTAGTCGAGAAGTGGTTTAGCCTAGAGATAAAAATAGCCACATGTCACAGAAAGAACAGACAGAGTGTGGTACCTCTGCTCTCGCTTTCAAAATGTTCCTTAATTTCCTGCCAATGTGCTGATTAAACATAACAGAAGCCTGTCTTGGAAAATGAGGAGACATCCTGGTCAGAAACAAAACTCCTTGCATTCAAGGCAATAGTTGGTGCCTCAGAAGTTTACCCTTCTGGTATTTCTCCTGCTTCATAATTTCTCTTTGTATCACCAGCACGTGCCTTTGTTACCAATTCTGTCTCGATGACTGAGCTTGTCTTTAAGAGTCTTTCTTTATCCTGGTTCTCTCAGGACCTCCTGAACACCCTCTGGTTGCGGAGGGATGTGACAAGAACAAGGAAATGAAAACCGTCTTAAAGAAGCCTCCGAGAAGCCATTCACTCTCACGCTCCAAATTCCTGCATCTCCAAACTACCCCGGGAGGTGTATTTCCATCTGGGGAAGAGCCGATTCATGTCATCTTCCTTCTGGGAAAGAAAAGCATTTAGCTGCTGCTGTATGTATATTATTGTCAAGGAATTTGTAAAGAGTAGGTCATGCACTGGAGGTTATTTTTGCTTTTTTGTGCTTGTGCTGAGTGTATTCCACTGGAAGGTATCATGAGGGAGAGGGAGAGAGAGAAAGGGGTTAGCTGGCATCTCAGTTTTCATAAACAGCTGGAGGTCTGAGCAGAAACTCTTTAAACTGCACGTCTGAAAGTAGTATCTGGCACAGAGGAAACGGCAGAGCTCCACGGACCCCCGGAGGAGGCAAAGGAGAGAGTTTGTTAGGTTCTTTGTGGCTCTAACCCCAGACCTGAAGAACAGAATTAACCAACAAGTAACGAGATTTGCTGTGGCATCTCAGGAAACACGGTCAATAGGATTTCAGTCTGAGTGAAAATTGTGCAGACTGTGATGGAAGAAAACAGAAGCTGGAGACTGACATAAATTAGCTTGAAAGTAGTGGTTCTCAAAGTCTGGTCCCTGCGCCATCAGTATCAGCAGTACTACAAGTGTGTCAGAAATGCAGGTTCCTGGTCCCCCACCCAGACCTACTGAATCAGACTAGGACCCAGGGATCCATGGTTCAGCAAATCCTCCAGGTGTCTCTGACACATGCAGAAATCGAATAACCTCTATGTTAGGTCATTGGGGCCACTTCTCTTTATTGACCTACCTTAATGAGGTTGTGGCCTTCACCTACTCCTGGTTTGTGAACCATCGAATGCATGGATGGCAGGTTCAGAAAGTGATGCCAGAATCTGGAAAGGCGTTGCTGTTCCATTTCATTATTTTAAGACCTGAAGTGACCTGTATCTTGGGTACTTCTCTTTCTTCTCAAGCCTTAGCTACCTCGGTCTCGTGGATCTTGGCAGATCCATCAGTTGGTATTTCACAGTGCAACTGAGCTGCCCAGAATGGTAACCATCACCCACACACGTCCTTACTATTCCAGTTTCATTTTACGGGACTGGCTGTCCAAGAACACAAAACTAATATCATACTGAAAGTGCTCAATAACTTGATCACCCTAACTTCATTTTAGGTGTAAGGTGAGAACATACACTATGTAATTTAACTGAAAAACTTTTTGTATCAATGGGAAAAACTACTCAAATTGTATTGGGACCGGTCTTACGATGTCCATGCACTCAAAGCTGAACCGTACAGGATGTTAAGATGCATGTGTTCTAGTCTGAATTTTATATTGCATTCAACAGGGGTACTTCACTGATTATTTCTACTAACTGGAGGTGTTTCTAGTCATTTCTGGTTCTGGATGGTAAGCTGATAGGAATGACTTAGTCACTAATTGAGAATGGAAGTGTTAGTCTTTGATCTTCAAGGTCATGTGTGACTGGCAAATAATGCCATCAAATGTAGGCAATGTGCTTAACTTTAAAAATATTTGCCAGTTTTAAGATGCTTAGAAATCCTTTTGGAAGGATGGAAAATGATCCTTTTAATTGCAGGCTAAACAAAACCCAGCTGATACGCAGTTGGGGCTAGTTTTAAAGTGCCATACAGAAATAGACTTTAGACCATGGATGTCACACCCCAGATACTTGGAAATGAGAAAAATGAAATGATTTCTGTGCCATTTCCTCTTTTGACAAGGAAAATCCCTAACTCTGAGTGTCTTTGTTACTAAAACTGTTTGTTAATCGTGATAATCTTAAGTGGATGAGAATTATCAGTTAAACTGGTAACCATGTCGAGTCCATTTATTTCTGCAGGAAGATTACACACATTTGTGTCAAACTGGGTCATTTTCAGGCCTTTAAGAGTCTGCCATGCCAATGCTGGCCCAGCCAAAGCTGGATGTCCTTGAATGACAAGCTGCTAAAAATCCAATCAATAAATGGTGTCCAAATGTCAAAGAGAGTCGTGCAAATTGTGCAAAGCTGGGGCCAGTTGAGCCAGTGTGCAGGGTTTGATTCTGGGTAGTGAGAATTTAAATTTGACTTAGAAAAGAAATAAGTCAGCATCTTTAATCCTCAAACATTATACACCATCTAGTCAGTAGACTTAGCAAAGGTCAAGCAATCAATACGGTTGGCATTAGCAGAGACAGGTTAGGCGAGATGATTTTATTTCTTGAAATTGTTTTTTACATTCCAACATACGAACAGGTAGGCAGACTGTCAGGTGGAGTAAAAAAGAATGTGCATGACAGTGACATGAGCAGGTCATTGATCCAGGGGCTAAATTTAGAAATTCGGTGGACTTGGGAAGTAATGGGGCAGGAGGGGAGGATCTGAAATTGCTGCCACATTTGTCTCTGCTAAAAGTTTAATATTTTGAATGCACACCTATCCTTTGGGCAGAGTTGGGCTGCCTGGTATATCATCAACCCAGCAAGACAGAAATACCAGAAGAAGCATATTTTGGCTTATCAAGTTGTTACTGAAATCTTGACAAAGTAGGAAAAATCATAAAAAGAAACAAGGATAAGTTTTTGCACTCGTTCTTTGCAAAATTACTTGGAATACAGTTAGAGAAGGATAATTAGTGAAATATTAGATTCTCCTGTTAAACCCTGTTTAGAAATTTGCAAACCGAGGAAAGAAGGGTCTTGTATGTTCCACTGACATATTATTTCTAGTGCAGTAACAGAACAGGTGTGGAGTGGAAAAAGAAAGAGGAATAAGAGACTGAGATGGAAGGAGATAATGACTTGGGTAAAACCTAGTCATTTAAGAACAAAATAGTCATTATATGGACGTCTTCAAGAAGGGGAATTCAGCATGGCCATTTAAAAGCCAAAAGCCAATTAAAAAAGAAAAAGTTCCTTAGTTCCTTCTTAGAAGTAAAAAAGAAAATCCAGACAGTATGTGTTTTAATTTTTACCCAGAAAAATTCCTGCTGCAACTGATCAAGAAATTAACCTGTGATTCCTAATTTGTATTTTTAATTATTTTTATTTATTTATTTATTATGATCACACAAAGATCTGTACATGAATGTTTATAGCAACATGATTCATAATAGCCAAACATGTGAAATTACCCAATGTCCATCAATCGGTGAATGGGCAAACGACAGCGCATGCTTACAAGAGAATATTGTTCAGCAATAAAAAGGAAAAATACTGATGCACATACAACACAGATGTATCTCAAAAGCATTATTCGAAGTGAAAGAAACCAAACTAAAAGCTGTATACTGTGTGCTACCATCCTGGACTTTCTGTGGGATCCTGGAAGAGGCAAAATTATCAACAGTGGTTTTGAGGGGCTAGAAGTGAGAGTAAGAGATTCATTGCAAAGCAGCACAAAGGATTCTGGCTGTGGTAGCCTAATTTTTAAAAATCTTATGTTGTCACACACATTTCTAAAAGTTGAAACAAAATATGAATGGATACATATTTTTTGACCAAAGATTGTGGTTTAGTAGGAGACAAAATTAGGGACATGTGCTTGCTTTTTCTTAAGCTCGAAACTGCTCTCTAATGAAGTTTGGACCAGGTAGCAATGTGGAATTGATGGCACTAAGTGATAATTCATGTCAGATCCAAAGGCTCTGGGATAATCTGGATTAAGGTGTGGGGTGCTCCGGATCTCACAGGGAGAGAGGTTTAAGAATCTCGTCGTGATTAACGCTCACCAGTACAATCTAGAGAGCACGCAGATCACCCACCGAGCAGGGCAAGTGCAGGGAGTACATGTGGGAAACTGGCGAAGTGACCGAGTGGATTTCATTGATCTTCTGAGCCTGCGGTAGATCCCAGCCATGGCCCCCATTCTTTTGCCCATCCTTGTAACCACGCCCTTGGCCTTGAGACTGCATTCCCTCCCAGTGAAAAGACTGGTCCCCCTGAACCTGGGCTTGTGTTGTGCGTTGCATTGGCCGACAGAACACAGCAGAAGTGACAATGCCGCTTCTGAGACTGCGTCTAAGAAGGCATCGTGACTTCCATGTATCATGTATCCACTTGCTGAGAACACTGCACCGGGAACACCACTGGCCTGGCCGGCGGTGGTGTGAGGGACACAGCCTCACACACGCGACACAGGTGAGAGCCGCCTGAGAGCCGCCCAGGTGCCCGCAGACCTGAGCGTGATGAAGGCTTAATGCTGTGTGCCGTTGGTTGGTGGTGGCTGCACTGCGCTGTTGTGGCGATAGACAACCGACGTAGGGCACAAGCTTCCAGACTGACTGAAGGAGAGAGGTTCTGATTAATTCTTCATGGAACTCTTGATGCTTTATTGAAACAAACAAGAAGTCCTTGAAGTGACAGGCTTACTTGGCCCAAGCACCTCCCATGAGACATTTATCTACTGAGTTGATGTGACCTGGAGGCAAAGGTTTCAGCCCTCTGCTTGGTAGCAGCAGTATGCAAATGTATTTGTGTCTTTTCAAACCTGACAGATAGACAGACAGGTGTCTAGTCAGTATCAAGTTAGTACTCACAGTGAACATCCATGCATTAGTATCCTCAAAATTCCAGCAACAAGCTTGCTTGCCTTGGGGATTAGAAGTGGCTTAAAGAACGGCCACTAACTTATTTGTATTTGCCACGAAGGTAGAATGAGCAAGTTTCCCTACATAATATATCTTGGGAGAGATTTTAAAAAAATTTGACAGATTTAAAAAAAAATTTGTCAGGTCCTTTTCTAGCATAGATAAACCATCTTTTTAAGACTGTCTTTTTTTTTTTTTTTTTTTTTTGCCAAAAAACTGGCCTCTGTACCCTGATAGCCGAATTGAGAATCGGAGGCAGAGTTTGGGGAAGATACAAAAAAAAACCCAGCTCTAATTGCTTTGCCAGGCAAAGGGGCTCACAGCAGGCTCATGCCTTAAAGACTGTGAGCCCCTCTTGGGGCTGGGCTCTTGAGGTTTTATAGAAAAACTGGGTGGAACAGGAAAGGTGCTAACAATCAGGGTGTTTTACACAGGGGCTACGTTTCTTGCATCTTGATAAGAACTTACTGTTATTTTGCAGGAATTTAGGAAGGTCTGCCGATTTTCTTGAGGTTCAGTCCACGACCTACTTTCAAGATCTCTGGAGTAAAAGGATAAGTTATTCTAAGAAAGGAATGCACAGGGAAGGGAGTATGCTGGTCATAAGACCAGTTTAGCTAGCAGTACAGGCTTGAGCAACTCATTAGCCATCTTTGTTTTGTACTCGTTCAATTTCATTGTTTCTTGGCTTTATCTTACTTCTACGTTCCCTTACTAGACAATTTTGTGGAAGCCCCAGGGGTTTTGAATCTCCTAGGGACAGCCTTTTACCTCTGAAGAGAAGGGGAATTTTATTGAAAATAGAGGCTACTTCTGGTTCATTCAGAGGAGTGTTCCCTCTCCATCATCTTATTTGCCTAGTGATGGATCCCATGTGGCCACTGGGAAACGACTTGTTTCAGCTACACTGGCTCTTTTTCAAATGTTTTCCAAGGACAAACAGCCTCCCTCAGCAGCAATGATTGTCTTGTCTGAGGATTGTATTCTGATTAATTTAACTTTAGCTTTCTTACTGCTTCAGTGAATTTCAAATTTGTCATGGTTAAAAAAAAAAAATCAATCCTGGAAAGTTTCCTAAAAGAAGTTGGTAAGGACAGGGCACAGGATTGATTTTGCTGAGGAGCCTTTAGAACGTGGCAGAGACCTGAGAGGCTAAGAGAAGAATGGAAGGAGTGCCACATTCTTCCTGATGCACGCTTATAGATCAGGTGTAATTTCAGGACTTTGCAGAAATTTTGGTGATCATTGCTCTGCAGGGAAGTGCTCCTTCTGTCTTGTTGAACACAAAGCCATCAAAAGCCTGCAGTAAGCACATGCCGCCAGCAGGGGGCGGGAGCGTTGCGGCCATAGACCGCAGTCTCTTCTGCAGTTGCTTGGAGCAGCCGATGTTCTCAAAGCCTGCTGGTTCTGAACTCGCCATAAGCCTTTCTTTTTCTAAGACTTTTGCTTTCACTGTCTCTTCTGAGGACAGTGGGTGCAGTAGAGTCGGTCTGCCTGAATTTGAACCCCAGCTGCCCCTCTTGTTGGCTTTGTTATCTCTCTGTGCCTCAGTCTTGCTCATCTGAGAAACGGGAAAAGAGTAACTGTGAGGATGCTGTAAGGATGATTGCATTAACTCATGTAGTGCATTTAGAACAGTGCCTGGCACTCAGTACGTACTTGATAGATACTAGCTAATACAGTGTAGCCATTCCCTTTGCCCTGCACCTTCCATCCTCCCAAGTCTGAATGCAAAGTTCGATTAATCTGGCCACGGGTTCTGCCAGCTGACTTCTCTTCATTCTTCCAAACTCATCTCAGAAACACAGTTTCACCTCTGTGGCATTTCTGCCAAAAATGCTTACACAAAATCTAATAAAGAGAAAGCATCAGACAAAACCAAATTGAGCGACATTCTACTAAACAACTAGACTATGCACTTCAGAAATGACAAGGTCACAAAAGACAAAGAAACTGGTTTAGGCTGCAGGACACTGAACAGATATGACAACAGAGTGCAGTGCACGAACTGGGAATTTCTCCTGCTATAAAGCGCACGTTGGGGAAATTTATGAAATGTGATTAAGGTTTGCAGGTAAGGTAGCAGTATTAGATTGGTATTAATTTTCTGATTTTGCTAATTGTAGGCTATGGAAGAGAATGTCCTTGCTTAATACACACTGGAGGATTTAAGAGTAAAGGGGACATAATCTCTGCAAGCTACACTGAAATGGTTCAAAAATGTATATTTGTATATAAATATATACATATATGAGAGAGCATATTTTAATAAAATAACGTCTAGTGCATTTGGAGGAAGTATATAGAATTCTTTGTATTATTTATGTAGCGTTTTTTTTATAAGCCTGAAAGTAAATCTAAGTGAAAAAATAAAACCCTTAACTAAAAAATAAAGTCCTTTTTCTCAGGTGCCTCCTCCAAGAAGTTCTCCCTGATGTTCCCCTGTCCCCACTCTTAGTTGGGGTAGGTGCTTCTGCCCTTTGTGCCCTTGACCTGCACTCTGTGTCTGTCACAGCGCCCACGACACTGTGTCGTGACCACCTGTTTATGTCGGTAAACTGTGAGTCATTTCATCATTTACCTCTGTATCACCTGAGCCCAGCAGATTCCTCTTACAGAAGAGAAACTTATTACAGATTTGCTGAGTGACAAGGTAGTGGAACTTGGCTTTATATCGAAGGTTAGGTTTTCCAGGGGCCTGTTGTGAATTTCAGGCTTGCTCCTTAGGTTTTGTAGCCGAAATGTAGCACAGGTTTGGGACTCGGCACGCCTCACCGGACAGCCGACTTCTGGCACAGCACTCACAAAGGACAGTCTCTTTCTTTGGTTTGTTTATACCTTAGTGCTGTGATTCTCAAGCTCAGAGATACAGTGAGGATACAATCAGTGGACTCTATCTAGGCATTTAACTTAAGGGAATTCCACGGTGTGCGCTCAATGCTGAGTGTGTTTAGTATTAAAAGAATCATACGTGTCTTAGGGCGTAGCCTCTGAATGCCAGCCATGATTCCATCTGGTGAAGAAACAGCAATCGGACCTGAAGTTGGAGACAAATCTCGCTGTAAGAGCATTAGTGAGAGACTGTGTGTGTGTGTTTCCTACTTGTTCCCTCTTTTATGGGTGTTGTTGGGTTTCGCTAAGGTCAGGTTTTGTCCGTATGCAGTGAACTGGTGTTAGAAGGTAACAACATAAAGATGCAGCTCACTCCTCCGTTTGTGGTCTCCACGTTAACTGACTCTCACAAGAGGGTGTGCACTGCGGTCATTACTTCACACTATTTTTGTCTAATAGTTCCTTCCAAGCCAGACACTTTGCCGTTTGACCAAGATAACGGTACAACAGAAAATCAATATGACTTTTAGCCTTACTGAGTGCCGTAGAAGCCTATCTAGAAAAAGTTCAAACATGTGCACAGGACTCTAGGGCAGGAGCTTGGCTACAGTTGGTTAGAGATTCCAGGCCAAGCCAGGTTTCCTCCTGCGGTGCCTTATCTATAACCGGGTGAATTGGACCCATGGCATACGTTGTCTTTAGTTCAGAAGGAGATATCTGTGAGGAGGAATTGGGCGGAGAGGCTCTGGTTGGTATGAATAGATGAGAAGAAGGCATTACTCCCTACACCTCAAAAATTGCTCCCTCGCACATTCCCACCAGAGATACGTTCACAATAACAGGTTCTTCTGAAAGCTGCTGTGGAAGTTAAGCCTCCCACCGCCTATGCTTTAGTGAGAATTGATTTAATCAGGCATTTGGATTGCTTTTCCTCTAACACCTAGTGGAGAAGATGGAATAGTTCGTGGTCCTGTTTGGAGGGTACTGAAGAAGGAGGAGAAAGGGGCAATTTAAGAGCAAGAGGTGCTTTGGGAAAGGTGCTGACCAGGAGGAAAGTGCTGAAGTGGGATGCTCAAGGTGCACAGGGGGTCCTGAGACTGGGAAGTTGGGGAACAGAGGCAAGGAGAGGGGCAGGAGGGGCCCAGGCTCCAGAAAGAGAAAGACGAAGTAGCCAAAACAGACGCAGTGGTGGTAGGAATCCTGCTTGCATGCCTCCAGACAATGCATGGTTCTGCGGTTGTTCGCCTTGAAGCATTACTTGGCTTGTTTCCTCCCGAAGAATGAACTGTCTGATGCATCGACAATTATCTCAGAGTATCCCCGTGCTAGTGCTCAATGAACACTTAGTTAATAAAACATCTAGTGCCCTTGACAACTTTGCCATACCTCCTAATATTTGTCCAGGACCTTACCACCCGGAACTTAATTTAAACAAAGTCTGCCAAGCACTTGGCCAAAACTAACTTCTAAAAATGAAACGAACAAATTCCAGGGCAACCAACCGAATAATTCTGTTATATGAACCATCGCTATAAATGGCTCATTTATCTAAATAGCAATTTGACCTCACGTGGGCATTCAAGAATTTTAAAAACAGGTGCAGCGGTCTCTCCAAACCCTAAAAATCTCAGGAGACAGGAGCAGCAGGCAGAAAGCTTTCATTCTCCTCGACATCAGTCTCGACTTCTGTGTGTCACAGTGGCTGTGTGTCAATGTCACATTCTGTCCACTCAGGCAGATGTGTTTGGTCCACTTGCCCATCCTTCTAGATAGAAAACCAAGTGTTGAAGAGTCTTTAAACCCAGAGCTCAAAATTAGGAAGAAAGAAGCCAAGAAAAGGCTGGGGGGAGGTCAACACCAACAAGGAAACTGCTCTTGCTGAGGGTTTGGGGGGTTGGGGGGGCCGGGGCGGGGCAGGGGGCAGTGGAGGAGAAGGTACCTAGGGAAGGAGTAATGGTCACAGCAGGGCACAGTTTTTGCAGATTTCCCAGTTACTTGTCATCTGCTCCCAGATTTTCCCTGACAGACTCTCAGGATAACGTCTTGGAGGAAATATATTCTTGG
Organism: Vicugna pacos; assembly: GCF_048564905.1. Lineage (NCBI taxonomy): Eukaryota > Metazoa > Chordata > Mammalia > Artiodactyla > Camelidae > Vicugna > Vicugna pacos. The sequence continues at coordinate 7,709,157 of NC_132987.1, forward strand.
GGGAGGTGGAGATAAAAGTTTAAACCAGGCGGATGAGTACATCTATGAGCCAGGCAGACCCACCGTGGCTGGCGCTGCCCTTGTGCAGATCCACGTGTTCTCCCCTCTGCAGTTACGATCATCCTGTAACTGCTGGTGTTGTCTGTGACCCTCTGTTTCTGTTGCCTCACCCTGAGCCTTCAGAGTCACCCTTTACCTACTCCGGGGAAGACCTTCGAAACCGCCCATATTACTTGACAGCTGGGCTTAAAAGCTTTCATGCGTTTCTAATTTCTGTGGAATGAAGCTCAAAGTTTATAGCATTCAGAACCTTCAGATTCTGTTCTTCCAACCTGATCTCTTATGACTTCCCTTTATTAATTCTAGCTTCACACAGAGGTTTTATAATTTCTGTCTCCAGTTTTTATATATGCTTGACAAACTGCTGCTCCACCGTGTAGAGGCAAAATCAAGTGTTTTCTCGTCTTTGGAAGCCCCTTCCTCATAGCTCCAACTCTTACTCTGATAGGTCAAATTGAGTATATTCACTGGTATTGCCGCTCAATGTACTATACACCTTGTCTACAATTTTTTTTCACAACCTAGTGTAGGTGTTTACTTATCTCCCCTACTAGATTTTGACCTTCTTCAGGGTGGATATCTAATTTATTTATTTTTGTAGATGTAGGATATGACAGATAGTAAGTGCTTAACAATTGTCTATAGGATGAATGAAGTTTTCATCATTAAATCCTAGTATTTATTTTGAAGAACAGTCAGTCTACAATGTTGTGTTAATTACTGGTGCACAGTATAGTAATTCAGTTGTACATATATATGTATATTCGTTTTCATATTCTTTTCCATTTTAAGTTATTATATGCTACTGAATGTAGTTCCCTGTGCTACACAGTAGGACCTTGTTGTTTATCTAGTGTGTATATAGTGGTTTGTATCTGCTAATCCCAAACTCCCAGTTTATCCCCCCATCCTCCCTTTTCCCTCTAGTAACCATGAGTTTGTTTTCTATGTCTGTGAGTCTGTTTCTGTTCTGTAAATATGTCCATTTGTGTCATCTTTTTAGATTCCACATATAAGTGATATCATACAGTATTTTTCTTTTCCTGGCTAACTTGACTTAGTATGATGGTCCATCCATGTTGCTGCAAATGACATTATTCATTCTTTTTTATGGCTGGGTAGTATCCCATTGTATAAATATATCACATCTTCTTTATCTGTTCATCTATCAGTGAACATTTAGGTTGCTTCCATGTCTTGGCTATTGTAAATAGTGCTGCTATGAACATTGGGGTGCATGTATATTTTTGAATTAGAATTCCCTCTGGATATATGCCCAGGAATGGGATTGCTGGATCCTATGGTAAGTCTATTTTCAGTTTTTAAAGGCATATCCATACTGCTTCCCATTGTGGCTGCACCAAACTGTATTCCCACCTTAAATCCCAGTACTTAGTTAGTAGCTCAATAAATAAAAGTGAGGACTATTTACTAAGAGCCAGCCCAGCACTGGGCTACGTAGCCCATGGGAGTGGGAAGTAAGGGAGATGCAGGTTGGAGAGAAGACTTTGGGCCAATGCAGACGCGGATTCCTTTTTTAGGGAAAATAAATGTAGAAAGACAATAGCTGGTGGGAAGGTAGTTCTGAAGAGGGGAGATAGTCACGATATTATAGAAAAGCACTGTTAGATTAAGCAATATGAATGGGAAATGTACCATTATTAGAAGGGGCTATACACATGTTTTTGAATAGGAGTGAAATGTACTGAAATAGTAGAATCAGATGAACATGAATTGGTCAGAGAGAAAACGAACGTTGTGGTCAGCAGGGCACTGAAGCTGGAGGTCCAGAGAAGAGCAAGACGCTGTGTGGGTCTGATACTCTGTCAGCCACATCGAGAGGGAGAGGGAGGCAAGGGTGGCATCTGGGACGGGTTTGTGTGGGGAACAAAGCCCCACGAGCCTACATTTCATGGCGCCGGGGCTCTCCTTGGGGCAGCCCAGGGAACCTTCCCGCTCCACGCAGCCAGGCCTCGGTGCTGGTGAGCCGTAAAGGTTCATGAATTTTCTATTTATTGGTGCCGTGGCAGCTGCTCCAGCGAGAGGCTCACAGCCCGGTCCCTCAGCTGTACACAACTTCCTGACCCAGCGTGGAGCACTTTGAAAAAATATTGCATAATGAAAATTTCCAAACACGAAAAATGGAGAGATTTTACCCATGTACCTATGACCTGGTTTTAACAAAATCGACATTTCATGGTCCCTTTTTATTGACATATTTCAGAGCAAATTCTGGGCTCGGATCGCTTCATGCATCAGTACATCGATATGCATCTTTAACTGATAAGGATATTAAAAATAATTGTAGCCACCAAGCCATGATCACATCCAGGTTGCTCTTAATATGCCCAGGGGATCAGCTTCCTCCCCTCCGCCCCATCCTACTCCTCTGTCAGTGGTACATACTATTGTTCCCATTTATGCCTGAAGCCGTTGTCTTTCTGGCAGAGGAACCAGTCATTTTACCCACTCTCCCTGGGCCAGCAGAGTCTTCTTGCAAAAATTCCATCTACAAAGAATGAAGTTTCCTGGCCCTGGCCATTGTCCAGCCTGCACCTAATGGTTTAATTACTAGACAGATTTATTCAGCCTGTAAATGAACCTAGTGCTATTTCCAGTCTCACTCCTCCCTGCGTGCCAAAATTGTTCATTTAAAAAAATCTCAACGTGAAGGTTCTTAGAGATATTCGAGCAGCATACATATGCCGCGTGCTTATAGATACACGTGGAGTGGTCTGGCCTGCCTTTCGGTTTTGGGGGGAATGAAAGAAGCTCATTCACCTAGTGACTTTCCGAGACGACTGGAGGTGGTACCGATCATGGCTGCCAGTGATCTTAGTTGTCCCTCTTTGCTGCTAGAGAAGGTCAAAACCACCTGCGTGGAGTAAGTAGGAGTGATGAGTGGATACAGAGAATTCTGGCCCTCAAGTATTGATGATCTACTTGGGAAGACAAAGCACGTATGTCAAGACGTCACCATCCGTCAGGCATCAGAGTTAAGGGTCCGACATCTGGCTGTCTGTGTGGCAGGCACTGCAAAGAGTGGGAGGCTCTTCTTGCTGGGAATGGTCCTAGGTTTCCTGGAGGAAGTGAGACTTCACCTGGACTTTGGCTGTTGGTGAGAACCATAGGTTGGGGGTGGATGTTTGGGAGTACAGTTTTGGGGGAGAAACACAGGACAAGCCAGGTGAGCAGGTGAGGGAGGGAACAGGCGGGCAGTGGGCAGCCCGGGAACCCGGTGTGACGGTCATCTGCGGGGACCTGCACCACGGCACCCTCTTCCCACCTGATGGAAGGCCAAGCGGCTAGACAGTTCCCCACATTGACAGGGTCCCACCTCAAGTGTCTACGGGGAAGTCTCTGTTTTGGCCTCAGGGCTTTCTCTGATGCCCAGAAAGGTGGCTCAACACAGCAGAGATGGTCCCCAAATGTCAGGGAGTCAATGTCAGTGGGGGCAGCCCTCAGCTAAGGGAGGCTGAAAGTTGGAGGAAATGTCCCAGAATTGTCACAGGGACAGTTCTGAGGTGCATTCTCTGGTTTCCGCAGTGGGACCGAGCCTCAGCGGCCCATGGAGGTAATCAGCTCAGCCCCACCTCTGCACAGGCTTTCCATCCTCCTACTGTGGGGGTGATCTCCTCCTCCCTGAGAATCCCCTGCTGAGAATTCCCCCCACAGCAAACCCCCTGCACCCAAATTCCCTGCTTCTGGAGGCACCCAAGCTCAGACAACCAGGCTGGTAGAAACGAGGCACTATTCTAGGGAAAAAGTCAGAAATAATTCCAGAAGGGTAGATTGATGAAGACTTATTACAATTTTTTTTAACCAATTAAAAAGAATGAATCCTCCTTCCCTATTTGCTTTCTGCTTGCTTCCTCCTCCCTGTTATTTCAAAAAAGGGAGACTGCAAGTCATACCTTTTAGAAGACAATTTACACGGAACAAGGCATGGCTTACAGCTTATGGTCCTCATGGATCTGAGGACCATGGATTGTGTCCCAGTGTCTCTCATTTCATTAAATGACAATCCCTTCTTCCCTCTGCTCTGGCTACAGATGTTCAGGGATTCTCAGGCTTTCCTCTCTCTCTCCCCCCCGCTCCACAACCCATGTCTATCCATCAGAAAATCTGTCAGCTGTGCCTTCTCAGTATGTGCAGAATCTGGCTGTCTCAGCAGCACCTTCACTGCTCCCACACTGGATTAAACTGCAGCTCTTTCTGTCACTGGGGTTGCTCCCAGATCATCCTGGGCTCACTTCTTCTGCCCTTAATGCTCTACAATCTACTCTCAGCCAAACAGCCAGAGTGATTCTGTTAAACCAGAGATGAGAGGGCGTCTCTCCGATCCTCATCACCCTCTTATGATTTCCCATCCTACTTTGGGTAAAAGCCATCATTCTTACAGTGACTATGTTACCGGAGGGTAGGTTCTTGTCTCTTGCAGGAAAGAATTCAAGAGCAAGCCATTAGGAAGGTGAAAGCAGGTTTATTTAGAGAGATGCACACTCCACAGAGAGAACAGTCTGTCTCAGAAGGGAGAGCAGCCCCAGGAGATACGCATTCTATAGTAAAGTGAAGATAGATGTATTCAGGGAGATACACACTCCACAGACAGAGCTGGGGCCAGCTCAGACGGCAAGAGAGGTGGCCCTGGGGTGCAGGGGAGGTTAGTGTTTATGGGCTGGGTGATTTCATATGCTTACAAGTGGGAGGATTATTCCAACTGTTTTGGAGAAAGGGTGGAGATTCCCAGGAATTAGGCCCCTGCCACCCACTCTGTGGCCTTTTATGGTCAACCTGGGAACTGTCAAGTCACCTGTGGGTCTGTCACTTAGCAGCGAATGTATTACAGTGAGCCTATAATGAGGCTCAAGGTCCACTGGGAGTCCAGTCTTCTGCCATCTTGGGCCTACCTGGTTCTAACCAGCTCATGTCATACCCTCAACGGCTGGGTCATTCTTTTAATAGTTGTGCTCTGTCCCCTTCCCTCCTGTCTCAACAGAGTAAAACCAGTTTTTACATAATCTTTCATTTCTTTCCTTCTTTGACCTCTTTTCTTACTACTCACCCCCTTGCTTGTTCAACTCCAGCCCATTGGCCTCACTGCTGCCACTCAGACAGGCCAGCACGCTTCCCACTCAGAGTCTCTGCACTTATATAACCTCTCCCGAAGTGCCTCCCCACCGGAAACCCACACGGCTCCCTCGGCACTCCTCAGCTGTCTGCTCCCCCATCATTTTCGCATTCAGTCCTCCCTGATCTAAAATTCCACCCCACCTGACACTTCCTTCCCCCTTGGAACTTTTCACCATCTAATAAATACTTTTCTTGCTCATTTAAGAATTTCTAATCTCTTTTTCCTTTCTAGGAGGCAAGCTCCATGAGGGCAGGTGTTTTTCCTTGAATTTTTTTTTTGGGGGGTCTTTTTGGTGTTCTTTCTAGCCAACACACACACACACACACACACGTATAGTGGAAGAATACAATTTGTGGATGTCTGATAAGTGGATAGTCAATAAATGTGCCCCCAAAGGCTTAGTGGATGCAAACAGATATGTGTAAATAGGAATGTCTAAGAAATAAAGGAACAAAAATGAAAGAAGTATGTGACCATGACCTTTCTGAGGCTCTGTTTTTTTCAGCTGAAAAGGGGGATCCGATATCTAACTTACGGGAGCAAATCAGATTAAGTATTTAAAGATCTTAAGAGAGGAAAGAATGTAGGTAGATGGTAGAAATTACTATGTATCAGAATCTGTGTCCTGATTTTTAGTTCAGGGTCTTGAGCCCAAGGTCTTGAGATTTATACCTTAAGCCGTAAGAGGTCCCTTTTAGAGGTTTTATAAATGGTGTTTAAGATAATAAGAGTCACTTTTACCATTCATTTTTCTCCAGGAAGCAGGTGGGAATGAATCCCTCTGCATCTTTGACTGGCTGAAAGTGCCATATGGAAGTTTCTAGACTAGACCACAGGCTCCGACAGAGCAGAGAGCTAGTTACCTTGCACACTGCGGCGTTGCCAGTGACTGCACCTGGTGTAGAGCGAGTGCCTGGTGAGTCTGTGCTGAGTGAACAAATGAAGACAATGTGAAGTTTTCCCTTTGTTTAAGAGGTTCTCATTAGCATGGCTGAGATTTAGCAAGATCTGTGATCTGTTTCCTTGCTCCCAGCAAGAAGCCACAGATGTGGACTTCACCTGTCTTCCTGCTCCACCCCCTCCCCGGTCTTCGGTCTGGATTCGGTCTCTCCTTAGCTGCTTCTCTGTGCAGCTGCTCCCATCCATCCTCAGTGCATGGCTGGCCCAACATCTGCCCCTTTCGTACTGAGCACAGTGCTGGGAGAGGAAGGCAGGGACTCCCCGCGTCCGTGGTCCCACAGCACAGGCTTCCCTTGAGGGAGTGGTTGTGTGGGGACCAGGAGGTGCGGAGTGAGCTGGGCAGGGGTGTCTGGGTGGGTAGTTTATGTAAGAGCTGGAGCAGCGATTGTGTCGGGAGGGACGGTGATGTGACAGTGTTCCCCCACGTTTTAAGACCAGAGAGCGCTGTCTACTATAATATCAAAAATGAGGTGCTCCTCCCATGGAACTTTTCTACTTTTTAGAGAAACATTGTTCCCATTTGCAGGCAGCGTAGCTGATAGAGAGGAAGATGTCTTGTTTGTTTCAGTGGTTCCATTTGGCTTATTTTCTCTTGCCTCCCGAGGGTTAGAGCCTTTGTTAGTGGCTTTTAGAGAGGACCTGTTCACTGTGAGTTTTGGACAGATGGGTCATCACTTGGTTGTTTTACTTCATTTACACAGATTTCCAAAAAAAGATGTGGTTTCAGGGAGGCAGGGGGAAAAAAAGGAAAAAAAAAAAGGAGAATGTGAGTTACAGCCTTAGTGTTTTACTTTTTTAAAGACCTAATCTTTATTAATTGTAGTCACTGGTTTAATAATGACATAAAAGTCAGTTACCTAGGGTGCGCTGACTGCCAGGAGCAAAGACCTCAGATATACAAGTGGTTCAAACAGGAACTTATTCTTGCTCAGGTGACAGTCTTGGGGTGGTGAACTGGTCAGCAGATAGGGCTCCACCCCTGGCATTCAGAAACTCAGGCGCACGGAGGCTCTGTCTTACTCAGGCTCCAAGTGGCCCTGGTTTTTCTCCTGATTTTCCCTTTCTAGTTAGTAGGTAGGGAAAGAGAGCAAGTTTAGAAGTGGTCTGTGTGGTTTCTCCTTCTGTTCCATTGGCTAGAATCGGGTTGTGTGGTCACATCTAACTTCAAAGGAGTCTGGGTACTGCACGTACTTAGGTTCCTTAGGAAACGGAATCTAAGACAAGGGCTAAGTTCTAATGCTTTATCGGAGGGCTAGAAGTCTAGGGCAGTGAGGGTGAGTGTGAAGGAGTGGAGGCAGAAAAGGATAGTGAGCTCAACGCGAGGTCACACGCTGACTATTACTTCACCAGAAGTTGCAAGAGATGGCAGGCCACTAGGTCACTTAGCAGGTCAAGGTCAACCCACTTGGGCTGGCTGTGTGGTGAAACTGGGATCCAGGACATTCCGTGGCTGCGAGGAAGGAGAAGAGAATTTACATGCCTGCCTTTCTCCCATCTTTTGCCTCTTACTGGTCCAAGTTTGCCCCAGAGTTTTGCCCCTCAGCTCAACAGATTTGCACCCATTCATCATCTTCCACTGCTACTCAGATGCGAAAGCAAATGTGCTTTGGTGTGGCATTTCATCAGAGTCTGAGTCTGTAAGGGGCAGGAGAAGACAGAGACTCATGTGTGGCGAATTGGCCTCCAGCAGGAAAGCTTCCCGGGTCTGCACTGAGTGGGCGGCTGCGGTGGCAGCTGTCTGGAGGATAAGTGAAGTCAATCCAATCTGAAAAGTTACAAAAAAGATGTCTTACGTCTTCAGTGAAGATCAGTGTCTTCATGGATGCCCTCTAATTATGTCTGGTTCGCAAACTAAACTGTGGGACAACGTTATCTTGTTAGAAGAAGAGGACGTCACAGCTCCTGGGAAGTGGAGGTCCAAGTTCAGCCGGTCACAGAGCCACCTTCACATTGCATTTTCCTGAGAGAGACAAGGCAGGAGGGGGCAGTGAAAAGCACCTCCAGTCCCTGCTTCTGCCGCCGGTCCAGAGACTCTCACAGACCCTTCTCATCCCGGTCCTCCACCACCCACTGTGAACTTTCCCCCCTCTCTGCAAACACCTCCACGGGTCTGCTTGCCTAGTGGGGTGACGTGGACCTTCATTTTGCAGATTCTAAGCTCTCTGTGGCCCTCATGTTATTGGATTGTGGCTGTTACAATTGGCCAATGACAGTTATTACAGGATATGGAAATGCTAAGAGATGCCTGAATGAATGTCCTGTATTTGTAGACATTGTGTAGAAGCGACCCTCACTTCTCACGGTCATCAGGGTTGATTATCGCAGCCAGCACAGTAATCGGTTTCTTTAACTGCCGCTGTCATGAAGCGTTCAAACCATCCCAGGGTACACACAGCCTCTAGTTCCATGGAACCACCGTTGTGTCTCCCACACAAAAGTGTTCCTTTCCTGGGAATGGGAACCTGCGACCCAACGGAGCCTGGAGCTGTGGGATTGGAGGCACAGAGCCCACTGGTGGGTTATTGAGGCTGATGATCAGATGGACAATTCTATTTCTACCTCTTTGTTCTTGGACTTTTCAGGGTGTTGGAGGCATGGCATCACCTGTCACGTCCTGGTGCAGCACAGACACTGCACCCTGGGGTCAGAGTCCCAACTGTGTTGTTACTGACGTGGCCCCTTGGCTGAGCCCTTGACAGATCATTCCTCTGTTCTTTTGGTCGGCTGCTTCAGAATGATGAATTCATTTGTTAGAAAAGGCATAGATGATCTTCCAAATATACCTCTTTAATCATCAGTAAAATGAAAACACAAAACAGGGTGTGTCAATAATTTCATAAGCCTTAAACTTTGTGTGAAGAGTCTGAATACTCCGTTCTTAGCAGAGAAAAATAGAGTATCTTATTATCAGATAGAAACTTAAGAGATCAACTAGTTCAACAGCTCCATTTTACAAAAGAAAAATGGAAGCTCGGAGAGAAAGAATCACTTAATAGGGACCACAGCTAGTCAATCAGTGAATCGTTGCCGCGTGCAGGTTTTCTGATTTCCAGCTTCCTAAAAGTTCCGTTATATCACATATTTTTGAACAAAAAACATAGCTTCATCTTTTGAAAATTCAGAGTGGATTTTTAAATGCAAATCAGATTAGTTTCAAGGTTGCAATCAGCTTTGTTCATCCTTTGCCACGATATATAGTAGAATTGTGTTTTTTGTTCCTGGAAGTAGTGCAATTTTTCATGGAGAAGCAGGGGAAACATTCATCTTTCGGCGATAATTACTTTCCAGTCCTTCCGGGCCTTGTTCAAGCCTCACCCCCTCCAGCAAGCCTTCTCTAAATTCTTTAGTTTATGGCAAACTTGTCTTCTCTTAACTCCCACAGAAACCATTGGCCATCTTTTTTAAAATTATTATTTTCACTGCAAAACAATTTTTACAAGATCGCAATAAAATAAATAAAAGAAAAAGGCTTCTAAAATCCTGTCATTCCAACAAATTAGGCCATTTTCTTTTTTCAACAATCACATTCAGCCTTTGTATGTATATATAACGCATATATCCTTGGACGTTTCTATAATTGTAGTGCAGATATGTATTTGTAGCCCTTTCCCCACTTGACACCTATGCACAGTCACTTTTTCAAGTTGCGACATGATTTCCACAGTTTTATTTTGTGTAGTGTTACTCATTACCTCTTGGACATTTTGTAGGAATTTTACAGTGAATGTGTCTAAGAGTGGACTTGGATTTTCCATTCAACACCATGCAATTTTAGACAGAAAAAATTGTTCTCTCATTCACTACCCGCTGCTTCTGTTCGGTTTACAAATTGAGTCCTTCTACTGCCTAGATGTTTCTCATTTATAAACTCTTCTTTCCAACTTCATCACTGGCTTAGGCTTCTTGAGGCTCATAGTCCAATGTTGGGAGGCTGGTACTGGCTGCTACTGGTAGGTGGCTCGTAGTAGGTCTTCCCAGCAAACCCTCGCTACGGGTGCACAAGTCATCTTTCTGAAATGAAAATTTGATCTATTAAGTCTCTCTTAAAAATATTCAGTGATTCTCCTTTGTCTGTGAGGAGGTTGTCAGTCCTTACCACTAATGTTATTTTGCACAAAAATGTAGATTTCTGGTTTCTCTTGGGGAATCGAAGCTCTGGCCACGATGGTTCTGCAGCCCAGCCTGGCACCAGAATCCTGAAACCAAATAGAGAGTCTTTCTGTAGACAAAGCACTTGCTTTCCAATGTGATACTGAGGCCTCTAAGTCGGTTTTATTGATCTTAGCTCCCTGGCTCCTCTGGACTTTAGAGTTTGAGATCCTTTGCTGTCCAGTCTAAAAAGCTTAAAGTCGGTTGAATGGCACACACGTTTCTTCCTGTTGAGTTCTTTAGGCTCATTCTTTCATTTATCAAGAAACATGGCTTTTCAAATGTGCTGCAAATGTGCCCGTTGCTTCCCCTGCCTCACCATCCTCAGTTCTGGGGGAGGCTCTTCCTTCCAGACTGTGATGCGTCGTCACCTCTGTGAAGACCTTCCTGGTTCCTTGAGCCTAGCGGGTGGCAGAATGATCTGGAAAGGAATTTAGCTTCTCACCCTGGTCTGCAGCTCCTTCTCCCAGCTCAGGCTGGGGAGACAGGGCCGGAAGCTCTCCTTGCCCTTTGTGTCTGCTCTCTTGCCTGCTTTTCACTTCTCTAATCTTTCCTTGTCAGTGGAGTTCAGCACACATTTAAAGAGGGGGCTGTTGATGGCACTGGACGCAGTGGTGAGTGAGGGGTTCCTGCGTGGTGGGGCTTACATCACGTGGGGACAGAGGAATGTGTGCTGCTGACGGCGTGACCAGGAGCGCCTGGTCAGGTCCAGACAATGCGCTGAGGGAGGGTGGAGGAAGGTGTACCTGCCAGTCTTCTTTGGCAAAGGGAATGGAAAGAGCTTGCATTTAAAAAGATTTCTGAAAAGGATAATGGAACTGTGGGTTCCTCATAACTCTGTTTTGTGTTTTCTTCTCATCTTTACATGTCCTTCTCAGCCACTCTAATGTTTCATTTTAGAACATGAGCATCCAGTCTTCCAGTTTTTGAATCTGACCCCATTACTTTATCTCTGTGATACTGGGCAGGCCCTTAATGTCTTCACGTCTCAGTTTCTTCATCTCAAAGTGAGAGAAATGATGGTACTGACTTCCTAGAGCTGTTGAGAAAATTAAATGAGATACCCGCACAAAACATTGGGCGTATTGTCTTGTAAAGAACAGGCACTCTGTAAGAGTCAGCTATTATTAGTATCATTATTTAGTAACCCACATGCTCCCACATCATATTCTGGAGACTTGCAAAGTGATAATTAGGGTAATTTTCGCTAACATCATTAAGAGAGCATTCAGTGCCGCGGCCGGGTCTGCAGACTCTGGGGCCATATGGCTTGGGCTCAGACCTGTCACACCTGCCTTGCAGGCTGCTTAGTTTCTCAGCATTTGTTCCCTTGTGTTTAAGATGGAGAATCGTGTCTATGATGTACGGGTGGAGTGAAGATTAAATGAGGAAGTAGAAATTAGGTGCTCAGAGCAGTGTTTGGTACGTGGGATGTGCTGAATGCATATTTTTTGAATTACTTATTTTTATTGAGCTGTGCTCAGAGCTTCGTATATGTTAGCTCTGGTATCCTGACTAGCTTCACAGTATAGACGAAGCCCCATGAGAATTTTCAGAAACTTTGGAGCAGACTTTTGATCTTCTACGAGAGAACGGAATCATTGAGAGCTCAAGACGGTTACTCCCAGATCTCCAAAGAGACACTCGGTCCCCAGCTGACATCCCCCGTGCCTGTACACGGAATCAGTACTTCCTGCGTGACAAAGTGATACCCTGAGAGAAGCATGCAAGTCTAGTGTTTCTTTTCCTCTCTGTGAAAATACAGCCAAATGATTAATTGTCTTAATTTCAGGATTGACTAAATCAGAAACTGACCTGGAAAATGCATCCCAATGATCTGGATTTTGTTCACAGTTCTGCCTCTTCACTGGGTTCCAAGGGACTTGCCAATGGGAAGCAGTTTAACTTCTCTGTGACCTCATGTTTCTCCTGAGTAAACTGAGGGGTTAAGGCCAATCGTTGTTCCCTAAACTTTGATCCATTGTCCGTATAACAGTAGTTGTGGGAATTTCCACATCGCTATCCGCTTCCTAAGGAAGTTCATGGGTAGTGTGAACAAAAATTACTGCAAACTCTATCAGTAAACAAAGAGTGTTGAAACCATCAAGTCATCAGTGGCTGCTGCCACCTCCCAGTGAGGACAGGCCTGCAGCCCCGCCTCTGCAGCCACTCACAGTGGTGCACCCTGAGGGGACGCAGAATAAGAAAGGACAGGATACTGGCCCTAGAAAGCCAGGTGCTTATCAGAGGAATGAATTCAATGAGCCCAAATGTTTGCTCCCTCCCACACATAGAAAAGGGCTAAATTCTTTCACTTGAGATGCCTGGTTTTCTTTAGATAACAAGCAATCTTTTATTGTTCCAACTACCTGGTCTTTGTTGTAAAGCTCCTGTATATCCTAGCTCCTCCCCTACCTCTTCGGAGCAGCCCCTCAGAGCAACCTGAGAGGCTGTCATCCCGCCAAATAAAACATAATTCTCAACTTTTAGGCTACGCATTTATTTTAGTCAACAGTAGGATGACTACATGTCTGGGTTTACCTCGTATGGTCCCCATTTGTTCCTGTTTCCTGGTATAATTATTAATAGTGCCCCACTGCACTCTCAAAAATGTCCAGATTTGGAGAATAACATTTGCAATCATGCTATTAATAGGGGTTCCTTGAATATAAAATATTAGGTTAAATAATTTTTAAACAGCTTTCTTAAGGGCAAAACTTTGCAGATCCTCTAATATGCTAGCATGCCTTATGATTTTCAAAAAGGCGGGGGGTAAAGTTTCCAGGATTTGGGTTTTGGAATCCTTCTTTTGCTTCTTATGGGAATAGGTTAATGGAACTTACTTTGGGAAAGAGGATTAAATCATCTTAATTCAACAAATACTTAGCAACTGCCAAGTGCCAAGTCCTGGAAGAGGCAATGGAGAAATAGTGATGGACAGAACTTAATTCTGCCCTGGAGTAGTTTGTAATCTGACCTATAAGTAGGGTGAATGGCAGTGGGAATTAAGATAGCACACAAAGAACTGTGTAAACAAGGGTGAGACTTTATGCAGATTTAAGCCATTGCTTTCTCCTTTGGTAAAAGTTTCTCGAAATTTAGAGTCATCTCCCCTCTTCCTGGTACAGGAGGGAGACACCCTTAACAAACGGAAGTCTCACTTTTACCCGTAAATGTCTCTTATAAAAGAGTAACTTCTACTAGGTTTTCAGAGCTTCTGCTTTGTTTGCAGTTTCTTAAAAAATAATCAGCCGAAAATAATCCTTTGTCAAGGAGATGTGTTTTGGGTGGCAAACTCTCCTCCCCTACAACATCATGAATGCATTTGTGATGTTTATTTTTCTACACTTGAAGATGTAACTAATTTATAATATTATGTTTCTTGTTATAAATAGGCCTAAACTACTGATTTTTTTTGGGGAGGGTGGTGTTTTCAAGATCTGTACTAAAGTAACTGTTGGTTTGTATTTGAACATCTTGCTTAAAACTAATTTTTTCTTTTTGGCTCTTTCTTCTGCTGAGGAGAAAGAATTTCCCTCTACCCTTCACAGGCTCTTGTGACTGGTTGAATAATCAAATCAACATGAGACAGACTAACAGGGGAAAGACAAGTTTTATTTCATACATGCAGGAACCCCACCTACAGGAGAGGTTCAAAGACAGAAAGATAAAATGAGCTGTATATGACATCCTGAGCTAAGGAATGCCAAAGGGAGCTTGAAAAGGGAGGAGGGCAATTCACAGGGCAAGAAGAAGAGTAGACGTTGGGTAATTAGATGTCTGCCCCACTGTTACAGGAAAAAGGGGAAGGAGGGGACAGTTGTGTCCCAGGTCTCAAGCAAGTCTCTGGTATGCACCCTGCCAAGTGAGGGTCCTTGGCTTCTCGCAGGAAAGAGTTCAAGAGTGACCCACAGTAGAGTGAAAGATTTATTTAGGGAGATACACATTCCATAGACAGATTGTGGGCCATCTCAGAAGGCAAGAGAGGCCCTGGGAGATGACATTGCCTTGGAAAGTGAGAGCAGCCCTGGGCTGCCAGGGTGTTTCATTTTTATGGGCTCAAAAATTTCATATGCTAACAAGTGGGAGGGTTATTCCGGCTACTTTGGGAAGGGGACAGGGATTTCCAGGAATTGGTCCACTACCCACTTTTTGGCCTTTTATGGTCAGCCTTGGAACTGTCAAGGCTCCTGTGGGAGTGCTAGTTACCAAGCTAATATAGTCCAATGAGCGTATAATGAAGCTCAAGGTCCACTGGAAGTCAAATCTTCCGCCATCTTGGGCCTAGTTGGTTTTAACCGGTTTATGTTCTATCCTCAACAGCTGTGTCATTCTTTTAATAGTTTTTCTCTGCTGGTTTCCCTTCTGGCTCACTGCCATACAGGTGGGTCACTCAGACAAAATTTATCTCTGGTAATAATTCTCTCTCTCTCTCTCTTTATTTATTTATTTATTTATTTATTAAGTGTGGGGAGGTAAATATTTATTTATTTATTTGTTCTTGGAGGAGGTACTGGGGATTGAATCTAGGACCTCAAGCATACTAAGCATCCACTCTGTCACTTGAGCTGTACCCTCCCTCATGGTGATAATTCTCATTTGGGGAAAGACATCCAATTTAAATTCTTCTAAGTAGTTAAGGGAAGGGCAGTAGTTTCTGCTGAGTTCACAGGGTCTTGATTGCCTTTAGCTCAAAGTAATCCACAATCCAAAGTGATACATCTTGAGGAGGCTCATTCTAAACCCATTACCTCCTACTAACTCTGATTTCTAGTATTTTGTAAACCACTCCCCCCCACCCCCCCCAGGTAAATAGCCCTTTTAGTTTTAGAGAACAAGTTCTATTTTGAGGGTTTTTTTTTTTTTTGATCTTGATGGTTTAGATTTATTCTAAACTTTCATCTTGCCAATGATCAACTTTCTAGCTAAGCTGTGGACAAGCAACATCAGTGTAACCTGGGAGTTTGATAGAAATACAGCATCTTGGGCCCCATCTCAGACTTACTGAATCAGAATCTGCATTTTAACAGCATCCCCAGGAGATTTGTATTCACATTAATGTTTGAGAAAAACCAATCAATTGAGGGTTTTTCTGAAATTCACCCTGCTGCAGGAGCAGCTGACTATAATGTATTCTTCAATGCAGACAACAGTTTGGAATTCTGATTTATTTTATGGCTTAATGTTTACTGACTGCACCTGGTGTGCTAGATGCTGCAAAGAAAATTCAAATCACCCAGCCATTGTTCTACAGTTACTTTACTCTAAAATAAGAAGACACAAACACTACTATTTTTTCTTCTATTTGTGCTTTAAAAATGCATACAGATACATTGAAAGAAGAAAAAGAGTGTGCAGAGGAGACAGGCAGATTAGAATCCCACTCCAGGGGATGTGGTTCATTGTTCGAATGAGAGTAGATGAAGGATGTTCATAGACACAAATAGAAATGGAAAGAAATCCATCCATCATCTAGGTGTTTGATATGGGGAAAGCAAACATCTGGATGGCTGAATTTTGTGCAGAGTATATGGATAACTGCTTGCATTTGCCACAACTCCTCCAGATGTTTCAGTGTTGTGTTGGTGTAGCCCAAGCTGCAGACATTTTATGAATTTTTAGTAGAAAAAGTTCTGAAAGCATTGATTTTGTGTCTACATTTCATTCTTTGTGAATATTATAGTCTTCTAAACCTAGTATTTGGTCAAGTTTTCCCTTCTTGTGTTAAGTTACCATTTTATATAGTGGATATAGAAGACATCCTTAGTTACTATCATTAAGATATGATGAAATAAAATTAAGAATTTTGATGGAATCAAGACTATGTTACCCCGAAAGATGCCACTTTGGCATTAGGATTATTTTAAGTTGAAGTCCATTGAAAATCAACAGATACAGAAAGAGTTTTTGCCCTCCCCCGATCTGCCTAAAAACAGGGCATGTTACTCAATTCATTTGCGGCTGCTCACCTTTTGAGAACCAATACTCAAGAGACAAGTGTTGGTTGGAAAGGAAAGGTTGCTTTATCAGGAGCCTGGTAACCTGGCGAGAAGGTGGACTCATGTCCAAAAACCAATTCTGAAGATTCTGATCCATCATGAAAGGTTTTGAAGGGAGAATCACTTGGGGAGGGGATCAGACTCTTAATTATCTTGCAAAGTGTGTAGACTCCCTTCTGATTGGTTGGTGGTGAGGTAACAGGGTGGTGTTTCAGGAATCAGGAGCTCAGACTGAAGTTACTTTCCTCCACCTTGGTGGGGGCCTGAGTTCCTGCAGAAGATCTCAAAGGTACTGTTATGTGTATCCCTCGAGGAGGAACCAGGACCCTACTTTATGGCTGCACTATTGTTTCTTGACTGCTTCTTCTTTCTTTCTGCATTCCCTCCCTTCCCTGATGAGCAACTATTTGAATCTGCCCTTTGAAACTCAGGGAAGGTCAAGGAGGCTGAATAAAGCCTATTTCCTACAAACAAGAAATGGGGGAAAGGCAAAGGATTGGTACCTGGGAGGGCCCTGCAGGGTCCTGCTCCATTTCTGGTATAAATTTTTCTCTGTGAAGGTGTCTCTCCCCCTTGTTACCGCAGTCTGCACTGAGACGAGTCTGCGTAAGCAAACCTTACTAAGACAGCCCTTCTCTTCCATGTTTCCCCATATATTTCCTAGTGAATTTTCTACAGCTTATTGTTCCCCCAAAGACAACCCTATTTCCTTTGTTAAAATGGTGTGTAAACCCCTGAGTCTAAATGCTTGAGTTTCACTTGCTTTCTGTGAACTCCCGTGCATGCAAAATATTAATACATTTGTGACAATGTGACAATGAGTGTGTATATGTCCATAAATGACTGAAAAATTGTGCTGAACACTGGAATTTGACACAACATTGTAAAATGATAATAAATCAATAAAAATGTTAAAAAATAAAATAAAAATAATAAAAAATAAAAATTGCATCTTAAAAAAAAACTCTTTGAAAGTCTTCTTGAGGAAGTAGGACAAACAGTCCCATTTTAATAAGAATATATAGATACGAATTAGGAAAATAGGGGATCTGCAAAATTGTTACAGCCCTAACCTCATGAAGTTTAAAATTAGAAAAGTCCATGCATACAGAAAATACTTGCAAAGTAATATTACAATAAGGGCAGGAAAAGTCAGCACAGGAAACCCTTCAGATTCAGGCTCATGATTTACTTTTCAAATGAAGTAGACTCAACTAGTAGCAGAGTAAGGTGGCCTTGAGAAAGTCACTTCACTTTCTTCTATGGATTCATCTGTTACCTCCTGTCGACCCTATGCCATGTTCATACATCTCATCTCACCGTCATTATTTCAGTGGTGATGATGGCAATTTAGATAGACAGCTTTGGACTAAAAAGTCCTCAATAAAAGCAGTCTTAATTTAAAAAAGATTCCATGCAAAGTCACCCAGGATCTCAAAAGTCAATAAAAAGTTACGCAGTGACCCTAATGCCAAGGTAATATTTGAATTTTTAGATGCAAATGCAAGTAAAATGTGTCAGTAATTAATAAGTTGCATCCTTTGTAATTCTTTCCATTTTTTGTTTTTATATTTCAAAACAAAATCCTTTGCTTAGCTTGTGTGCATACTAATTAGACAATTTTTCGGATGTTGCTCATTTTTGGAACACAGAACTAATTAATGACTAACCCTGTTAATGGGCTAAACTGAGCGTAATGTTTTCCTAATATGTAATTGTATTTGTAAATTTGAATAGGGGTATTTTGAGCTCTATGGTCATATATTAAATAAAATATTTTGTGCCTTTTTTAAAAAAAAATACATTTGTATTCTTTTTCTTTTGTTAATGCGTCTTTTGTCGGTGAAATTTGAATGCCCCCAGTCACTGACTCCAAGAGGGTAGGAGAAAAGTTTTTCTTTCCTAATAATTTAGCGTCTACTAAAACTTTAAAAAAAATCATAAATCATTTTAAAAGAGGAAAGGAGGAATTGAAGAAAGAAAGATAAGATTAGATAGGAAACATGGGGAAAGTCTGAAACACCCACAGAAATGGAATAAGAGTTTTTAGGAATTAGCTATTTAATCGTCTGTTTTATCTAATCATTTCTCAAACCGTCAATGACTGCAGGCACACTGTATGGAGAGATTATTATTGTCACACCCTAAGCCTGCAGTGAGGTCAACTGTTGGATCAATAACAACTCTGCTCCATCAGATAATGAATCTAAATGAGAATTGTCACTGCTAATCAAGTATCTTGAAATCCTTGAACAGGATGCAGGGATAAATGATTGCTGACTATTCTTCTCCTTTTAACCTTAGTGGATTTTGCTCACCCATATTTTTAATTAACTAATTTAGTTCAGGACATTTAAAATGCTCAGATCCTGTCAAAATTCTCCCCAGGGAAGTTATTCCTGGAGTAGACATCAAGGAGACTGTCCTTCCTTTCTCTGTGGTGATAGATTTGACACGTTTTAATTTTTTCCCCGAGGAACACGTTCCCAAGGAAGACTTTGGTTTCACATTTCACTTAGCACTTAGTTCTTTACCTCACAGAAAGGTAGCACTTTAAAATTCAGCGAAAAGGTACAATGTTCTTTACGGGGTATTAAACAAAAGTCAAAGCTATGGAAAATTACAGCCTTTGGTGCAAAGGGAGATACCTTCTGCCTTTTTGAGGGTTAATTAGTAATGAAAAATCTTTTAGAAAAAAAGGTTGCGTGAAACTGAGGTTATGGAGGAGTCTTAACAATTAAAAGATATTTTGTACATTAAAAAAGACTAAGATTTTGGCTGTTGTATTATTTAGTTTTACATTTTTGTAGACTCTGTTCTTTAGCATGTTTTATTTAAGATCGGAAACTTTGAAATGTAGAGTTTGCCTCTTCTTTACAACGTTGAGAAAAGCCAGTGATATTATATCTGTTAAATAATTTTGTAACACTAGGGTTGATGATTTAGTTAACAGAGGTAGTCAGTTAACCTGCACTTTTGCTTTCCAGTTCACCACTCTCGTGTCTAGAGACTGAGCAAGACAGGAAAATAAAAAACTCATGTGTTTTTTTTTTGTCTTTCTGACTTGATTGGTAAGTTAGCAAATGTACTTAAAACACTATGTGTGCATCCTAAGGTATGTGGGGAGAAAGTGAGTTGTCCCAGAATCTCATTGAAACTTTTCTGGGTATTGAGTCCAACTTTCTATTTCCAGAAACTTTCCTATCTGTTCACATGAGCTCTATATAGCTTCCATTATGAAAAAAAAAATTCGTCTCCTGCGGTTATCTACATCAGAGATTTTAATTGTTACCATTTATTAACCACCAATTCTAGTTATTATTGCTGCAAAGCAAAGCACCCCAAAACGCAGTAGTGTGAAATAACAATTGTGAGTCAGGAATTCAGAAAGGTAGCATGGGGATGGGTTGTTTCTGCTGCACCAAGTCTGGGGCCTCAGGTGGGAGGACTCAGGTGGCTGAGCGGTGGCTCAGGTGAATGGGGGCTGCAATGATTTGAAAACTTCTTCACTCGTATGCCTGATATGTGGAACCGGATGATGCAAAGGCTGGGCTCAGCTGGAGCTGTTAACAAGTGCACACACACGTGTCCTCTCCACGTGGACTGGGCTTCTCCTGGCTGGGTCTGAATGGGAGCGCCCCAAGAGGGAGGGCCAGGAGGGTGAGAGTTCGCAGAGACGCAGGTGGGACCACTTGCCCTTCTATGACCTCACCTCAGAAATCACAGAAGGTCACTGGTTCTTTCTGTTGATCACAGCAGTCACAGGCCAGCCCAGATTTAAAGGGCAGTGACATAGAGCTCACCTCTTGATGGGAGCAGTGTCAAAGAATTTGTGATCTTTTTAAAAACCACCACAACATCCAATTTACAGTGTTTTTTCAATCCTCTCAGAGACTTGTCCTTACTCATTTTTAAAAGCAGCAGAAGATACCTGGTGCTGTATAGAGGGCAACCAGAGGTGAGCCCCATGTTTGATGATAAAGTCAGGTGCAGAAGTCATATCAATGAATTCCTTTGCCTTTCCCAGTATTACCCAGTTCATCAGTCTGTAGACAGTGGGTTCCGGAAAAATTTAGGGGGGGAACTTAATTGCTTAGAGAATTTTACGTGAATTATGTTTTTTTCCAAGGTCCACTGCAGTGAATCAGGCTGTTGCATTAGCGTTCTTCCTGAGGTAGCCTCTTTAATTACAGCTCTCTTATCTGTTCATCTGCAGCATAAAACAGACCCAAATCCAGAGGGCTGCTTTTGAACTGAGCCATTGTTTCATGACAATTAGAACAGAAATCAATGCATATCGACTGGGTGCGTGTAGATAAACAGGATAACATTGCCCTCCACGATCCACGGTGCATTTCTTCAAAAAGATGCACAAAGCTAGAACCAAAATAAGAAAGCTCTGAAGTTTCTCAAGATACTGAATCTTAGGTACTGAACTATTAAGTTTATTTCACTAAATGCTTGGGGCTGTGTGAGCAGATACACACTTTCTGCAGTCCGTGCTGCTGTGTAGGTGGCCGTGGGCAAGAAGCCCAAGAAGGAACAGTAACTGTAGGTGACACTCTCCTGACACTGAGATGAGTATGCATCACCTCCACTGACACTCAGAACAAACTTGGGAGGCAAGTATTATCATCCCAAGTTTACAGATGGGTGAATTGATGTCGGGGATTTTCTGCTGTATGCCTGATGTCATTCCCTTGCAGTGGTGAAAAGATATAACTCCTCAGACGTGATTTCTCTTTGGAAAGTCAGACCCGATCTTTCTCAGCGAAATTAAAGTACTCCTCCTCGGTGCCCTTTTCACACCTTGAAATCTATCCATATTCACCTCTTTGCATTGTAATTATCTTCTGTGTTTGTTTTCCCTCCCTTGACTTGAAGGGAGGGACCTTGTCTCATCTGTCTGCACACACCAAGGATCTGACCCAAAGGGACCAGTGAATGCTTGTGGAATGGGTGAGTGATGGAAGGTTCTTTCACATCAGAATTTTCTTTCCCAATCCATGGTGCACATCTAGGAAGAAGTGTTCTACTGGGACACTGGTAAAGAAAAGCTGGTATCTGTGGATGGGACACAAAGAAGCCTTGGAGGTAAAGACTTGTTAATCATTGTGGCATATTTTAGCTCATTCTTTGGAATATACCAGGAACAGCAAGAAGGCCTGTGTGCCTCAGCAGAGTGAGTAAGAGGGAAATATTAGGAACATTGGGAATTTAGGCTGAAGAGTTAATGAGCTGGGCATCAGAGCTCAGAGAACTTTGTAGGATGAATAAGGATGCTGTCCCATCAGAGTTAGCTGTCAAGTGATCCTTTTAAAACCCATGATGAGAGGGGCTGGGCAAGAGAATGACTCATTGTTTTGGTAATGAGTAATGACTCATCATGGCAGTGATCGATTGGCTATGGTTGCTTGGACAAAAGTGAGAAGTGGTTGAATTTTAGACGTGTTCTGAAAGCGGAGCCAACAAGACTGAGCAGATAGAGGGTGAGAGAAAGAAAGAGGAGTAAAAGATGAAGCCAAGATTTTGGGCCTGAACACCTAAAAGGATGGAATTACCATCAGTTAAGAACGGAAAATATATGGATGAAGCAGGTTTTGGGAAGGAAGACTGAGTTCAGTTGTGGACCATGTCACGCCTGGGGTGAACACTGGGGATAACATGAAGCAGGCAGTATGACGAGTTCATGATTAAGTTGGAGATGTGATTCTTGAGTTTTGGAGAGAGATGTCCATGTGAGAGACATCGTGTAGAGGTGGTAATAAAAGCCAGGAGACAGAATGCTATCACCAAAGGAAAGGGAGCATACAAGGGGAAAAGTTCCAAAGATTGAGCCTTGAAGTGTTCTAGCCAACAGGTCCCAGAGAGACAAGAAGTCTGCACGACTTCTTGCAGATGTGATCAGACCTCAGTGCTACTGGCCTGTCAAGGCGCTGTGGCCTGAGAATAGAGCATGGGTTTTAGCAACTTGGAGAACACTGGTGACTCTGATAGGAATAGTTTTGGTGGCTCACTGAGGGTGAAATTCTGACTAGAAGTAGATCAAAGGAGGATTAGAGGAGAGGAATTGAAGCCAGCAATTACATGATGCTTTTAAGAAATTTTGCTACAAAGAATAGAGAACAAGCTGGAAGGTAGGGCCCAGAAAATTATATTTTAAAAAAAATTAAGAATATATAGGCTTAATTTTAATCAAGAAAAAGAATTTAAAGGCTTGAGTAGATTTACATTAAATGCTTTCGTCACTAATACTTCATGAATAGTGTGTATTCCAAATTGCATTTCATTAGGAGGCATGAATACCACGTTGTCTTAGTGATTCCAAATTTCTGTATTTCTGTTTGGTTAGGATTGTGCCCAACAGATACTTCTATTAAAAAGTTACAGTTTCCTTTTTGCAATTAGCAAACAATCAATATAGTGCTATTTTGGCTTTGTGTGGATATTTTGTTTTCTCTCTATATTTCATTTAGTGCTTAAATCAGTTACTTAATTGGAAGAATTTAAATGATGATTTTCAAATTTTAACATTTTTTCCCCCTACATTTTTAGCTGGCTTTTTGTTTTGTTTTGTGGTTAAAAGAGAGCTTTTATTCATCAACTGGGGATCAATTGTACTCTCTCCTAAAAGCTTAATTCTTTCCCTTTAATTAGCAATTATCAGGATAAGAAGCTATTTCCAATAGGGGAAAGTGATTTCTTTTTGTAAGAGAAGGGTTTGTGTGTGTGTGTGTGTGGTGGTGTTGCGGTTTCTTCAAGTAGATGAAGTGATGCGCTGTTTACAAGCTGATGGGAATGACGCAGCTAGGCGGAGTCACTGATGACACAGGAAAGAGTAGGGAGAACCACCAGCATGAATCCTTGAAGCATAAAGGGGGACAGACTTGGCTACACAAGGAAGGGACTACATGAATGGCTCCCTTGTAGTAACACTTAGAAAGGAAGAGGAGATTATACTGACACTAGCAGGCAGTTAGTTGTGGTTGGGGGAAAATCTCGGGAAGTTCGATCCTGATTGCTTCAATGTTTTTCTCAGTGAAATATGAAGCAAGGCAAAGAATGGGAGGCATGAAATAGACATATGGATGGGGTGAGCCGTTGTAAGGACAACAGGTGCAGAGAGGGACATAATTTATGATAAAGAGGTGGTCAAAGAACTGAGTGGTCAAAGTGTTAGATCATTTATTTATATAATGACTTTGCAAAGAAATGATGCAGTAGCAGTCTCAGGGAGAGGGATGATGAACCAAGGACAAAAAATATGAAGAAATGACAGGCAGTAATTCCTGGGCATAAGATGACTACAATAATGTGGGGTAGCAGGTAATTGACTGTGATAACACAAAATTCAAAGCTGAGACTTCTAAGGGAAGTGTGAACAAGAGTGGTTCAGAGTGATGATGACGAATAAGACTTTCCACCTGCAGGTGCAGTGAAAGGGGCTGTAGGAAATTTCCTTAGGGGAGAGGCAAGTTTCTAAGACAATTTTTTCAGTAATTTGATTACAAAGTGCCTTGGTGTAGGTTTCTTCATGTTGTTTGTGCTTGGAGGTTTTTTGAGCTTGAATTTTGGGGTTTATCATTTTTATCAAATTTGGAGAATTTTTGGCCACTGTTCTTAGCCCCTTTCACTCCTTCAGGGACTCCAATTACATGTATATTATGCCCTTGGAAGGCTTCCCAAAGCTCACTGATGCTCTGTTGTCTCTCTATTTTTATTCATTCTTTTTCTGTCTCATTTTATTGTTACATCTTCCAGGTTACTAGTTTTTTTCTTCTGAAACGTGTAATCTGCCCTTAATTCCATCCAGTTTTTCTTTCATCTCTCACAGTATAGTCTTCATCTATAGATTTTGATTTGAATCCTTTTTATATCTTCAGTGTCTCTTCTACCACATATCCTAGCATCTTGAACATGTGGAATATTGTCATAGTAACTGTTCTACTGTCGTTGCCTACTAATTCTATCATCTGGGACATTTCTGAGTCATTTTGGATTGACTGATTTTTCTCACTATGTATCGTATTTTCCTTATTTTTCCATGTGTGGTAAGTTTTGATTGTATACTAGACATTGTAAATTTTACTTTGTTGGGTGTTGTGTATTTTTCTATTCCTATAAATATTCTTGAGTTTTGTTCTGGAACTTAGTATAGTTACTTTTAAACAGCTGATCTTATTAGGTCTTGCTTTTAAGGTTTGTTTGGTGGGACCAGAAGAGTATTTAGCCTGGGGTTAATTTTCCCCACTCATGAGGTAAAACAAACCTTTCTGAATACTTTGCTAAATGCCCAGTCAGTTATGAGGTTTTCCAGTCTGGCTGAAGGAGCTGGCTGGAGGGGTCAGGCTCTTGTTTCTGGTGCTGTGTGAGTACCAGGCACTTTTACTTCTAAACCCTTTGGGTGATTCTTTCCTCAACCTTGGATGCTTTCCTCAAAGGCATATGCTGATTAGTACTCAGTTAGAGACTAGAGAAGGAACTCTCTGAGATCTCCATAGTTCTCTCTCTGTGTAGTTCCTTCTCTCTGATATTCTGTCTTGTAACTCTAGCCATCGCAGTCTCCCTGGACCCAGATCTTCATTTTTTCAACTCAGGGATGCCACTGTGCTCTGCCTTGAGTCTCCCTCCCTGTACTGTGACCTAGAAAATTACTCCAGGCAGTAAGTTGAGGTTGTTACAGGACATACTTCACCTATTTCCCATCTTTAAGAGATTATTATATTTTGTTGCCCAATGACTACTATTTTTTTTTGTGGTTATTTCAGGCAGGAAGGTAACAATGAGCCCCTGATAATCCATCGTGGCCAGAGTAGAAGCCCAATTAAGTCTGTTACTACTCAATTTTTTTTTTAAAAAAAGAACTGTATATTACTATGGTATGGATGAGCTAGTCAGATTATGTGATAGGATTGTGAGGGGTTAGAACTTGGAAAGGATAATTCCAGGGGAGAGACTAAGCCTACAGGTGAGGGTGTATGTAGCTTAGGTCAGCGTGGGAGCACTGACAGTTGGAAGAGGGCTAATATTAACAATCCATACACTGAGGGCAATCTGAAGAAAAGCGTCTATTTCTAATGCTTTAATCATTTAAAAAGATGAAATGATTATTGCAGCAAATTAAGTTGTTAATTTTAAGATGTTCACGTATATTTGCCTATTTTGAATCTAGACAAAAATGAATAGTTTATTTTTTTGTTTGTTTCAGCAGTGATCTTTCAACAGTATAGTGAAGAGAAAGCATTGTGATCATGGTCCTTATAATAATGGTATGGTCTGTATCCACCTGCAAGAGGCAATTTTTATAAATGGAATAAATGAAAGCTTTAAGAGGCTAAGAAAAAAGAGGATGGATTTGTAGAGGTAGAGTCATTAATATCTTAATAGAAAAATAATTACTAGGAAAAGTTCTACTGAAGAAGGAAAATGCGATCACAAATGTACATGAAGTGTTTCTATGAATTGTTTCTGTTGGGAAAAAGAACCCTCCCCCTCAAACCCCATCCTGATACCTCCATCACTGCTGTCTGTCAGTAACCTTAGGAAGATTAAATCAACTGTAAAACCAAAAAAGTAGCTCCATTTTCTTTGCAGACCTCAGTGTTGCACAAAAGGATGTGGGACCCTGTTAGATTTACATAACCAGAAGGCTACCCACCCAGAGGACTTTGGAATACACTTTCCCTTGACTCTTCTCTGCCTGATTTCCTTAATATCAGGACACCCATCTCACATGTTATAGTTCATAAGTGAGCATTGGGAACTGGCATCTGCCTTTGGTGACATAATGAGGTATTCAGTTCACTTTTTCAGTAGAGGAATAGGGCAAAAAAAGAACGGAAACAGAGACTGAATTGAGTATACCAACACACAATGTCATTGATGCATGGAGGAGTAAGTTCACAGTAAAACTAAAAAAAGTAAAGGTAAAAATTAAGACAAACAGGATTGGTTTTTTGACTCATGGTTCCCTCCTTGGTGGACAGGAAGTCCTCAGGCCATGCAGGGTGCACATAGCAAGTGGGCTGAACTGGTGGGTGTCCTTGAACGGCTCCCACTCCCACTCAGCAATGGAGGTTTTATCAAGGGCTGCAAAACTCTGGATGAAGCTGGGCACTTCCTTTAAATCTGGTGATGTAGTAGCCAGTGATTCTGGCCTAGAAACCATTCTGAAAAAGACTTCCAGGGAGGTTTTCCAGTGCAAAAGTGGCCAGAACGAAACAGCCAGCATCTTCCAATGCATAGACAAAGGGCTTTTGTACTCAAGATGGGCACCTTGAGGACCACATCTCCATTCATGTACAGCATACAAGGCAGCATTCCATGGAACAGTTGCTGGCTTTGAGCAGTAGAAAAACTATGTACCATGTGATGTTGGCTTGGCACTGACATTACTCATCTCATCTTCATAAAAGTGTTACAGTCTCCAGCGTGAGGGTATGACATTAGTTAGGGACTTGGTTCCGAGCTGACTTGCTGAATTGTTGGTGTTCTTATAATACCCCACATGCAGTCGCTATGTTGGCATTAGCTCCTCTGCCCAGGGCTGTGTATTTGATACAGAGGAGGACACGATCTGCAGGCAGTGGAATTTAGGCATGAAAAGCTGAAGCCCGCTGGAATAACCAATATGATTAGTGTTTCTCTTTAAGTGTACCAAATGTACCTGATGGAAATTCTCAATTCTGTTAAAATATATTTTATACTTGTAATGAATGATCATGCAAGTTCTATAAGAAGTGAAGATTTAGTCTCAGGTGACCTCAAATGTTTAAGTATTCTGAAAAATTGTCCAGGATTTGGTAGCACATCACACTCATACCCACTACACACACACACACACACACACACGGTTTCCGTTTAGTCATTCATTCAGCAGTTCTTTCTCTAGCTTCTGTTTTTGTATTGTGCTAAATACTGGGGATGAAAAGATGTATAAGGTACTGCCAGACTTAAAGCTTCTTGTGTCTAGCGAGACGTAATTGGAGTGGTAATTTTCATTTCTTGTATGGATTTTGAAATTACATTAGCTGAATTGATCAGAGTCCTATAAAAGAAAAGTAGAGGGTATGAATTATGAAGTGAATTTCAGACTGTCTTTGGAGAATCAGCACTGACATAGATGTGAGAAAAGGCTTAGAAGTCCTCTGTTTTATTAAGAAATTGAATTCTGACTTCCTTTCTGCCTTTGGGGGCACAGGTAATTTGCTTTCCAAAAGCGGGAATAGATCTACCTTCCACTTTCCTGATTTTTTTTTTTTCCCAGACAGTTCCAATGACTTTAAAGTTATGATGGACGCATCAGTGGTGCTTTCATATCCCAGATGGCATCAGAGATCACACCTTCCCTGTGAGGGAGGCTAGGCTGGTAGTGGTTTTATTTCCAAGTTATAGATTGACCTCCAAATTGAGTAAGCCACGTGTCCATGGTCACACAGCTACTAAGCATCAGAGCCATGACTCAGTTGACTTCTGTGCCTCAAGCCCACTAACCACATTAAACACATTGAAGTTTTCTTAGGTTGACAGTCTTCCAGGGTTGCTCTTGTCAATTTTAAGAGCAACAAACAAGTGTCCCTCCCATGAGGCCTTGCCACCTTCCCCACTACAGGCGCAGAGGATGCACAACAGGAAGTGGATGTGACATGTCCAGTGTGCTTGGTTCTTGACATTTTGGTTTTGCCAGTGGGGAAGCATTTCCTCAGCTGCAGACATCACAGAGGTGTCCCCACCCTTTCCCCATCTCCAGTATCTCACAGCAAAGAGGGAGAGATCAGTTTCTCCATTTATAGCTGAGGAAACTGAGTCTTAGAGGGCTGAAATAATTTCCTCCGAGTCCTGTTGCTTGTCATTGGTCATGTTTCTTTAGGCCACGTCAGCCTCCAAGAATGTTCTTTGTCCTCTGGCACGCTGGGCCCTTAAGCAGGAGTGCAGCAGGGAAAAAAAAGGTCGCGGGGAAGAGAGCTAGGCTGTCAAAGGATGTGGAAGCACGGGGTGAATCAGCACTGGTACCTGGTCCTGGAAAGCCGGAGGGTACCAGGCGCTGCGGAGGGGAGGAGGGAGGCTGGTCCTTGCCCAGCGCCTGACGTCTGTGCATATTTAACACGCTCTGGCTTCTCCTCCAGGCAGAGCACTTCTCTCGTTAGTGCTTCCTTCACCTCAAAGGTTATGTAATTCTGTCTGTGTTCTTTACGTGGGTATAATTATAGGAAATTCTTAAAACTACCATTTACTAGGGGAAAAATTAAGTCATGTATTTATACCACATACATTGTCTTAGTGATGAAGTCCTAAAATTGAAATTCCAACCGGGGCGTTTTATTTGTGATTATAACAGCAGTTTTCACATGGCGGAAGCGGATTCTAACATCTCGGACCCACACGGTAGCTTTTCAATCAGGAGCTCAGCGTCTTCCAGTGGGTGGCTGCTTAGAGGCCGACGGGTCGCATTTGAATCCTGGTTCTTGCACATGTGTGACCTCATTTAACTTGTGTACTTATCTACAAGAGGGAGGTCATTTCTACCACACAGGGGTATCCTGAGGATTAAATGACACACGTCATACGGGGTCTAACGCAGGGCCTCGTGTGAGATAAGAGATCAGAAATGACTAGTTTTCATTCTCTTTCCTCAGCCCAAGGATGGAGGGTTAGCTTCAATTTTGGTGCCTCAATTTGCAGACGGAAACATAGAAACAGAAGTGAAAGACTGACCACACGTCCCAGCAGAACCTAGTAACTTTCAATCTGCTGTTCTAGTTACTGACTGTTAAACTTGGATTATGGGCAAGGAGGAAACCCCGTAGGAGGGAATAATCCTCTCTGAGGGGTGTTGAGATGTGTTGATTCTGCTGGGGTGATATTCTGGGAGGGGGTGGGAGGGGCAGTTGCTGTGTCTAGCTCTCTCACTGAGAAGCTGTGTGACTTCGATCAAGTCATGTGACCACCCTGGGCTTTGATGCTTTCGAGGTAGTTGGACTTTATGTCTCTTCTTGGTCTTAGACTTTTTGATCTCCTATCATTATGTATATATTTGCCTGTTTCTGCTGTTAGATCTCAAGTGTGTGGAGGACGGGGATACTGCCCACCTGGAATCCTACACCGGGTCTCTTCCAAAGCCTCATTTATTGCTAATCAGAAAAACTACAGCAGGTTTGGTATGAGATGGGGTGACCATGTTGCAATTCATAGCAAAGTAGTGAATCTATTAGAATAACTGAATACATGCACACACACACACTTACCTACTCAAGATGTTGCCACCCACAAGATGAGTACCATTAACTGTGTCCTTCTCAAATGAGCTTTGATGTGGAATCTCCCATGATGAAATAGTCCTTGTCAGATGCATCTGTTTGCTTGTTACGATTTCTCTTTCTTACTGCTAGGTGAGCACGATGAGAATCGGAACCTCTTTGTCCTTTTTCCACTGTGGCCATTGCACTAGAATAGTGCCGAGTCATGGTAAGATGTCAACATAAGGTTGTTGAAGGACTTGAAATGAATTAAAAAAAATCATCATTTCCTTCATAGTGTTTGCCTGTAGGCAAGAGTACCAGGAAGATTACAAGGTTCCAGCCATTGTTACAACCGCATTCCATGCAGAGGCAAATAACTAGATCCTTTGTGAGGAAAGAGGGGCCTGTGAGGACTGTAATGGATATTAGGGTTCACAACACCTGTAAGCGGGCACCTCAACGGGTGAAGGAATTCCAGTAAGACCGAAGATATGGGGCCTCCCACAGTAACACAAGAGTTGATGGAAATAGAAGCTTGAGGTAATAACCCTAAACTGGGATGACAGAGGCTGCATTTAGTAGCTTTAAACCAAGATTACAGAAGCAGATAACCAAGTGGTTTTTCTTTTAATTTTATTTTCAATTTACGTCCAATTTTGGCTGAACATAGAGGTTCTCTTCCTCCTCTATTTTGCTTTTCTGGGTTCACACTGTAGTCACTCATGTCATCTCTCATATATTTTGATTTGCTTTTTACTCATTCATCCAAATTGTCTTCTGTCTTGGTCCCAAGTTCCATTCCTTGCTTTCTATTCATCGCATGGGCTCAGCTAGCACCCACTGATTACAAGGGATAGACCTCTATTTTCTCTACCAAAGATACCTGGAACTTCTGCAGAATAAGTTTGTCCTGCTTGGCATTGAATTTCATGTTATGGAAATAATCATTTATTTCAGTGGATACAAGTTCTGGATGAATGCAGCTCCACAGAGAAACCAAGACGTGTCTATACCACCTTCCCAGAAGATTTTCACCCACTGGGCAAAAGAAAGTGTTTCAGCTCTCCTGGCTTCTAATTTTCCTCTTTCCTCCCCATTTGGAAAGTAGCTTCCATATTCCTTCTAGCTTCTTGAAATGAATCAATTTAACCACATCTGTATTTGTCGAAGAGGTGACAGTCATCATTTTGTGATTTGAGCTGTTCTGCTGAGAGATAGTATGTCCCCAAGTAATTCATCCTTGTCTCATGGGACACTCAATTTTGAATCTTTAGGGATTCATGACTTTGAAATCTTTAAGAAGTTACTGTTTATTTAAAATTTTAGTGGTGGTGGGGAGTAATAAGATACTAAGTAATGGTACATTGTAAATAATATTCGTGTCTTTATACTTCTATAAATATACTTTACCCATAATTTCTGTTCATATTGTTTTACTTAATATTGTCATATAAACATTTTCCATGCTGCTACATAGAATTTCATAATGATAATTTTTAATGGATGCATAATATTCTGTTGAAAGGACGTATCACAGTTGATTTAACTATTCTCTTGTTATTGATTGTCTTCAACTTTTCATTGATCTCTTTGGTTATCTTGATGAATGTGCTCTTCTTTTTATTTTCTAAAGGTATTATTTGTTTTATAAAAATGATAAATATCAATCAGGAAAAAAATGTTGAAAAGTAAGATGGCAAGAACAAAAATATCCATCGCCAATTCCACTATCCTTGTAGAGCAGTAATTAATATTGGGGGGATATTATTCCAGATATCTTTCTATGTCAATGTGGAGATTAATGGAGATTCTGTCATGTAATGTGAAATGTCTAATTATCCTCTTAAAGTAAGTTTCAATACAGCTGTCTACCTGCAGGTCCAGGAGGCTTAGGACTCAGGGATGGAAGGGCTGAGCTCAATGGGTGTCAGCCTTGGTTGTGTGTCGGAATCACTTCATAAGCTTAAAAAAAATAATAATACAGGTGTTGAGCCCCTTTCTCAGAGATTTCTTAAACTTCGGCATAAATTCATCAGATTTGAGTTGTAAAGCTGATATTTCTTGTAAAACCTCCATAGCAAAATAATAGTTTTGAAAGCTAGATGGTATTGAGAAAGGAATTTTATAATATACCAAAATCCAGGCCTAATGGACTTGACTGTTCAAGTGTATTATGGAGAGAGAAACAGCGGCTAAGTGAGAGTGAAAAAGTAATCGCTCTTTGTATTCTTTGACCTGGCCCTTGGAGGCTAAATCTTAGCAAGAGGAAGTGGCTTTAGAAACATCCAGAGAAGTAGCAAATTTGGGAGGACGTAAGATGAAGTGCACTTTACAAATGTTGTGGGGGAGCTCTCTGGTCCTGTGAGAACTTCAGTCTTCAGCTCAGTGTTACTTGCAAGGAAGCTGGGGAGCAATGGTACAGAGGTGGTGGCCGAAGGCAGAAAAATGGATGAGCTTGGACAGAGCTCCCAGTTTCCTGTGTTCTATCCTGGAAAGCAGAGGGCCAAGAATATTTCTGAATGCTCTGGGAGGGGATGTGAAAGAACCAAGGGTGCTAAGGGGCTTCCAGGGGGAAGAGGCTACAGGACCAGAGGTAAATGGTGGGCACCAGGGGTGGACACACGAGTGTTCACTCCTCAAGGCCAGTCTCACGTGGACTCAGTGTCCCAGGGTGGGGAAGGTCGGAGACCAACTCTTCATAGCACAGAGCCTCAGAGAGCAACTGAATTTGAGGACTTCATTTTCCTCCACTCCCAGTGCCACAGGTCATCCAAGCCATACTTCATACTCTCAGATGTTGTCTTGGAGGACCTGTAGGGGAGAAGATCACAACCTTAAATATTTGAGCATTTACCTGAATGGTCTAAGGTGAGGCTGGATACAGACTAGCAGAGTGTTTTTTTCCCCCCTGCTAGATCTTACCTAGTGGACTGGGTTTTGGCAGTGGGACTCAAGGAGACACCTGTTTTCAGGTGTCTTTCAATTGAAGGGGTTCATTCTGTCATACAGCAATCCACTTAACCATCAGCATGATGACTTCCAGGCTAGTGTCAAACCAGTACACATAAAGGTTGAAGAGTTTTATAGAGATATATTAAGCTATTTCCTAGGGCCAATCTATATCTGTTTATTCACAATCATTTTAATGTTTAAGCCTAAAATATTCACTAGAGCTGAGAGCGCTAGATGTTTTTGCCATTTGACCTCTATGAAAGCTACAATTTTCCCTAAAAAGCTTTCCTCATGCCTAGATCTGCCAGTTTGCAGCATTAGCACATTAGAAACTAAGTTATTTTTCTTAAAAACACACCAACTCTAGAACTACCAAAACACATTAGCTTCATGTCTAAATGACATTCTTGTTTTATTATAACCATTGTAACTATTGAGAGCAAGGGCTGTTGTCTCAGCTACCCTCGGAAGTTTCAAAGACTTAAAGAGATTGGACTCTAAGAAGAAGTCTTTCCCCTTCTTAATCCTTAACTGGTTGCAAATGTCAATGGGCCACATAGCTGTTCCTTAATATTGTCAATGTGATGCTTTCGTGGCCTTTAGATTAGAAACTTCTTGCTTTAAATCCCCTAACATAACACTTTAGGATTAGAGCTGAAGTTCAGTGTGCAGTCGGTGACCACCCACTGCTGGGTCACACTTCACAGGCCACAGCAGGGATTACTCAGGTGCGATAGGAAACTGGTGACTTGAAAAGAGCCCCGTGACCTCTCCCTCGGCTCAGTGGTCCTTGTCTTCCTTCCACACCAAGACAGGTACAAAACATGTGTCAGTGTAACAGCAGCACCACAGATGAAAGGCTGTTGGGCAGGCATTCCATTTAAACCTTCAGGGAGAATGGAGGGAACAGTGCACCGGCAGCTAAAGCTGTGACACTCTTTGCTTGCAAGTTTCTATCTGTGGTGTCAAGAGTCCAGGCTGGCCATGTATGAATTCTCCCATCCAGTGCAGAGCACACGGGGGTAATGTGAACCGTGGCTACTTGTGTGATTATGACTTTTGGCCTCTTATTACAAAACTATCCAAGAACCTTTGATGATAAAGTTCAGTGAAATTAAATTAATGACCTCATGGAGTGCTGAAAGGGACAATTTGTCAGCACGTTCCTCAGGTGAGGGACTGGAAACCTGAGATCGAGACCTTGAGAGGACGACATTTTCCTGGTTGTAGATCTATAAAATTGGACCATGGGTTATTGTTGCTTTGTTTTATTGCAACAAGTTTTGCAACATGCTGGATACATCTCTTCAGAGTTTTTACAAGCACAAATTATATGATATGGGATCAGGAAAGATAGTATTTGTACATGTGGACACAGCATGTGTGTTGGAAGACAAAGACATAAGATAGAAAGTTGACTTTAGCCACGTGTCTCACACACAATGTGTTTTATTACCAGCTAAGTTTGTTTGCTAATATTTTCTGTTCCATTATTTTTATATGTTGAGCAGCACACTCAAGCTGGATATTCACAAATTCTCTTTGTATTAATAATCTAGATGTGGCATATTAGATTTTCCAAAGATGGCTGTACAAATATATACATACATATATACCATATGTGTATGTATATATAATTGATACAAATATATGTATGATGTGTGATGAACAGTACATGTACATATATATGTACAAATGTATGTCCCATGCCACATGTGACTTCCAAAGCAAGGTCATAAAGAGAATAGAGCGTGTGCCCGGCCCTCTCCTGAGGCTGCCTGCCCTTGGAACTCAGCCATCACGCCACACTGTGAGGAAGCTGAAACTGACCCATGCAGTGTGACCACACGGAGAGGCCGGCAGGGAGAGGAGGCGATGTCCGCAGCTGACAGCCCCAGTCACTGCCACATGTGCATGAATGGGCCTCCAGATGGCTCCAGCCTCAGCCTCTGCCACCTCTGACTGAGACCTCAGACAGACGTGGCGGAGCAGACAAGTCTGCCCTCCCCACAGCAACCTCGAGAGGGAAAAGTGGCTACTGGTGTTGAAGTGGCTGTGTTTTGTGGTGGTTTGTTATGCAACACAGTGATTGCAACATGAGTCATTTTCAGGCTTTGTTGGTGTGCTACCTCAGAGAGCTCTGCACTCCTCCTGACACAGGATTTGCGTAAATGTCCCTCTTCATGCAGGGTGGGTATGTGGCTTAGTCTCTGGCCCTCTGTCTTCTTCCACGTTTAAGACGTGCATTCTTTTTCACGCTCCTACATTATTCCCAGGCAGGGCCATTTCCAAGAAACGTTCCCTGAAACTCCCTGGTTTGGTTTAGATGCCACTTTTCTGTGATCCCTCCTTAATCTGTCACCAGTGATCACTGCGCGGTCGTCATCAGTGCTGTTGCCTCTTCTTCCCGTGAGACTGCGATCCCGGACCCCAGGGGTTCTTTCTCCTCGTTTTTGTGTTGATAGTACTTAGCACCACTTCTGTGGTCATAAATTCTCACCACGGAATTGTGCAACTAGGACCTTGTTTATCGAGGCCTTGACTCAGAGGACAGTGGAAGACGGGGGAAAGACTTCCTAGGAGTGGGGTCCCATGATATAATATCTCGAAGTTAGCAGGTTTTTAACAATGTTCTGAAGGGAAGTGCTCCTGTAAAGTATGCAAACCTCTAGCTGCCTCCAGAGAACATGGAAGCATCTTTATTCCGAGCTGGCATGTGGAGGGGCAGCGAATCTGTCCGAGTCCTGGTGGACTGCTCCAGAAACACGGGATGTCTGGTAAGACAGTGTCCCTGGGAGCTGGAGGCAGCAAGAAGGCTAGGGAGATCAGCGCCCCTAGTTTTTCCTTCTTGACTTTGGGGTCAAATAGAGGGAAGCCTGAGCCTTCAGTTCTTTTTCAGTCCAACAGTTCATGCATTTACTGTGCTTCAGATGCACTCGGGGAGCTTGTGATGAATGCAGGTCCCCAGGTTCAGAACTCTGAAGCATTAGATCTTGGGTGAGCCTAGAATGTGCATTTTTTAGTAAGCTTCCCAGGTGATTCAGATACTGGAGATCCAAGGATCATAATTTGAAAAAAACCAGAAACAAAAATGAACCCAAAAAACAACATGGTAAACTGAGAAATAAAATTTCCCTCCAGACACTTACAGAATTGGGTCCCGGAACCTCTGGAAGGTACTCGAACCAATTACGCAAATCATATACAGAAATGTGACCCCTGAATTCTGAGCTGGGAGTATGACTGAAACATTATGGTGTACAGCAGAAATTGACAAAACATTGCAAACTAACTACAATTTAAAAACAAGATTATCCTAGAAAATTCTATCTACATCTGACATTTCTGGGCTGAAATTAGGATTTAGTGTAGTCCTCAGATGACATATACCATGTCAAGGTTTGCAGTGAGAACAAAGGATGGGTCCCGAGTATGTGTTCTCTCTCCTAGCTGAGAACTGATTTCCTGAGTCTCCCGTTGCCTGGCCCCTCACCCTGTGTGCCTCCTGCCCTGTTGTCTCACCCTTCTCCCCTCCCACCAGCTGCTGCACCTTGCGTTTCCTCCCAACCTGAGAGCTCCTTTGTGTGCCAAGTCCCACCTGACAATTTCCAAGGCAAATTTAACCAGAAAGATGGCGACTGTGGTTTCCAGAATTCTGACCCTCTTCCCAAAAAAACAAATAGATTCCTGAAGTAAAGGATGGCAACATTTTAAGCATAGCTGCTTTTAGAGCATCTGGCTTTTAACCTCAATCATTAAAAGCAGAATGGAAAAAAGAAAAGCATCCAAGTCAACTATAATTAAACTATCCTTGAGCTCTGCTTTGTGCCACCCACAGAACTGGTCCTGTGTTTTGATGACCAGGGCACTCATCAAATGTCACAATTTAGGGTGGCGTGATTCCTTAGTGGCTGCAACCCCCTCAGTACGGTTTCTTGGTTTTATTCAATGTAATGAATAATTTTTTTCTGTGCTTCCCTGAGAAATGTTTTGGAAGCACTTCTTGACCCATCTGTCTGTCCTGGTTTCACAGCAGTGCCTGCCATGACCAGGCTTTGTCCACCAGCCGGAGATCGTATGACTACGTCAAGGAAGTCTGGAAGCCACATTTACCCTTCGGTGCAGTGTTTGCCTGAGATTGCTGCACTTGAAGGGTGGAGGGACATTTCACCCCCCAAAGATGAACATGTTAAATTTTTACAATTCAATTTTCTATGAAGAGGAAATACGGACAATGGAATTGTTTTTAAATGCAGAACCATCTAAGGACAAAAGGGTATATGGAGACAGTGAAGAAAGGCTGGTTTTTTCCCAGATCCTGGGAAAAGCTGGTGCGTGTTTCTCCAATGGCTGCAGGGAGCTGGGGGAAGAAATAACAGAGCACTGAAACCATACATGGTCAGCCAACAGATGAGGGTTTGTTCTTACATTCCGTAAGTATTTGTTCTAGAATGGGTATGATATAGTAAAAATGCACCTTTACTTTTGTCCCCCCTCTGTCTTAGGTAGCAGACTCCAGAGGCAGAGCCAGATTTGGGAGTCCTTGTGCCAGTGGCTTATTGAAAGGATATCTTTAGGAGAAGGAGTAGGGGCAAGACAGGGCAGGGAAGGATGTGGTCTTGATGGAAGTTTAGCAGCCTTGTCCCAAGGGGACCTGTGATGTACACATTGCAGGACGGAGTTGAACCTCCTTCCCCACTTGAAATCCCAGCTTTTGTCCTCCTGAGCCCTTCCCGGCCATTGTCTACTTGAGGGTGACAGCAGACAGTGATGTCGTCTGGGTGCGGTGCCTTCTGCTCTGCTGCCCACAGCTCTCAGGAGAGAGCCACAAACAGCTCAGCACTTACGGCTGGGTCCCCCCTGCGGAAGGGGACCTGTGACGTAAAAAGCATCCACGACATCTACTGTCCACTTTAACTTTATTTAGTGGGGGATTTTTTCCCCTGCCACATGAACCAGAGCTTTTCGGGTCACTCCCGGACAACTGATAGTCCTACAGTCTCTTTAAGCTGAAAGACGGCATTTTGATTAAGAAGTGAGGCTGGCCCATTCATCACAGAACATCACACTTCTGACTGTATTCGGAGACAAGTCTCCTCTCCCACACCAGCATCCATGCCAGCTCTCTCAGCTGTGGTGTGCTGAGTTTGGTTTCTGCCTTCGGGAGATAGAAGGTGGGGTGGCTTACTGCTTGCTCACTCCACCCCCTGAGCAAGCTGCTCTTCCTGACCACAGGAGGGCTGCAGTGCCTCAGAAATCAGTGGGCAGGTGGGCGATGGTCTTCCCTGACTAGTAATAGTATAAGACGACTGAGTTCTCCGCGCCGGGCAGGTGGGTGCTTTCTGTCACGAATACCTGTGTGGGTTTCTCAGAGGCTCTCTTGCTGGGTCTTGGTAACTGCAAACCCCCCACCCCCCCACTGTGAATAACACCTTCTGTTTCTCTAGCCTTCATCCTCCCATATGGCCCTCTTGGGCAGGTGTCACAGTGCCTTCAAGCTGGTCTCTTTCCTGTAGAACCCACATCTGGTCCACAGGAGACACTCACTCACACATCCTTTGTCCTTGCCACCTGGACAGGCAGCCTTTTCTCCACCCCCAAAGCATCTGGCCAGTCTGACTTTGCAACGGGAGATGGGCAGTCCATTGTGCTTGTATAATTTCAGGAGACTGATGTCAAGTTCTGCAAGCAGTCCTGTTGAAGCCACTGTCTTGTTTCCTCACTAGTTTATCACGACAGTTTTCAAATATGCAGTGACATTGATAAGATTTCTATACAGTGAATATCCTATACCTTCCACCTACCATTACATTGTACTGTGCTCATTTTATGACATTTGTATCCATTGTTCATTTCTTTATTCATCCTCCAGTTCAACTTCTTTTTGATACATTTAAAAAGTAAATTGCAGACATCCATATATGTCCCTGTGAACACCTCAGCATCCATATCGTTACATAAGGTTCAGTATATGTCTATAATTTTTATTTTTATTTATTTTTGTTTGTTTTTTAATTTTTTTAACATTTTTTATTGATTTATAATCATTTTACAATGTTGTGTCAAATTCCAGTATAGAGCACAATTTTTCAGTTATACATGAACATATAATTTTTAGATGTAAAATTTATACATAATGAAATGCACACATCTGAAGTACTTACCAAATGACATTCTGGAAGAGGCACACCTACTACAGAAACAATAAAAAGATTGTGGTTTCCAGGGGTTTGGAGAGAGGGAGGGAGGGAGGAATGAATAGATGGAACACAAGGGATTTTTAGGGCGATGAAGTTATTCTGTATGATACTATAGTGGTGGCTACATGTCATGCATTTGTCAAAACCCATAGAATGTACAACATCAAGAGTGAACCCTAATGTAAACTATGGACTTTGGTTGATAATAATGTGCCCATGTTGGTTCATCTATTGTACCAAATATGCCACACTGATGAGGGCTGTTGAGGGTAGGGGAGTATCCATGTGTGGATGGGAAGGGCTATGTGCGAACTCTGTATTTTCTGCTCAATTCTGTTGTGAACCTGAAACTGCTCTAAAAGAATAAAGTCTATTAAAAATAAAATTAAAAAAGAAATACTTACACTGAGTTTTGAGAAATGCATACACCTGTGTCATCCAAAGTCCTATCAAGATATAGACGTCATCCTAGAAAGTTCTTTCATGCCTCTTCAATGTTAGTCCCCACACCCCTCACCCACCAGAAGCAACCACTTTTTAAATTTTGTTTTTCTACTATAGATCAGATTTGGTATTCAAGAACCAGAGAAAAAGGAGGTGATCCAGGATGTATCCCTTTGTGTATGGATTCCCTTACTTAACACAATATTTCTGAAACTCACATTGTTATATGTGTCAGTAGTTCCTTTTCATTGGTGAGTAGTATTCTCTTTTATGGCTATAGCACAGTTTATTGTTTACTGATGGGCATGTAGAATAATGTGATTCCTCTGTCTTGGCTTGAGCTGAAGAGGGGAGCTTCTTTTACCCCTGCCTTTTGGTGATGGGAGAGTGAAGTGGAGGCTGAGAGTTGCGCTACAGGAACAGTTCTCCCCAAAGAGATTTCTTCACACACTCTCTGTAATCTCTAACTTGCTTGATCCTTTTAAATCTTCACTGAGGGTCAGCCATCAGATTGATTCTATGCTCTTTCCTTTGAAAAGCAATACTGTCTTCTGATTGGCAGCGGCACCTTCAAATCTGATACCTCTGGTATCTTGGTGACTCAGCTTAAACTTCCAGTCTAGCAAATGATGAGTCCAGTCTGGTACTCATCATTCCTTGAGTTTCAGCAGAAATAAGGAACTGCTTTGGTAGAGAGGGACTCATGAGGCTGTAGAGGCTGAATATTTCAGAGAAGTTGAAGAGGAGGAACTTGCTCACGAATAGCTGTGGCTGTCAAGTAGTGCTCTATGCGTGAGTTTCTCCCACGATATCAAATGACAAAACCAACTGTGAGGCTGGGCTCGTTTCTAGTCTCTTGCTGAAGGAGGCTCTGGAATTCCTGGCAACGTGAGTTTGTTGATGAGAAGGACCTCCATCCGTCCCTGCTAGTGAAGGTGGCCATGGACAGTGAGGTAGTGGATTCCATGATCAGCTTTGGCCCTGTGACAGACAGGGCAGTGGTGCCCTGGCCGCACTTTGCATTATTAATGGCTGCAGTACGATCACGGGGATGATCTGCAGAGACACAAAAGGAGGCGTCCCAGTGGCGGTGCATCCTGAGGTGACCACGCTACGGGAAGGGGTAGTTCTCAAAGTTACCATCTGACTGTCACCAAGAAGTACTCTTAAATGAATAAGCGCCTTGAAGTGAAACTGATTCCGCTCCATTTCAGCACATACATTTGCAAAGAATCTCAGTTAACCTTTTATGTTTGGTTCACTAATTCTGAAATCCTGGGTCAGTTAGCTAAAGTATATCGAATATAAAGAGACACAAGAGAGCATTCGGATTTAGGTGTGCAGTAAAAAGAAAAGTAGAGAGGAAGAAAGCTGAAAGACAGCTAATAGAATTCTACCTCTTCTGTGATGAGATACAGGAAATGCAGTGAGGCTTCCAAGCCTCTTGATGGAAACAGACGTAACTGCGGCACATACTCAGCACGTTTGCTATTGACAAGGAAGAACGTGGTTCTCCTTAAAGCCAGCTGATAGCAAGGAGATAACTCGGTAATTTTCTCTTTTTCTTAGTCCCAAATTCAATCTTCTGCACATTTTTATCAAAGCTTGAGTTTGTCTCTAAAACTTTCCCTCAGTCATTGTGGAATAAGACTTATTTATTTTTTATGAACTACAATTTGTTTTTATAGATTTTATTTAGGTATAGATATTTTAGTTAATTATAATTAAGTAAAATGTACTTATATTATTGGGAAAATCATGACTCATATTAGCTTTTGTTTCTTTTAGGGAGAAACAATAGTGAGGTTCTACATATCCCCAGTTCAGCCTCCTTTATGATCGTGAAAATCCCTAGAGCGTTTCTTATTATTCTTGCTATTGAAAAACATTTGCCTGGGTTTAAATTAAGTGCTCAGACCCCCAGATATAAGAAAAGGTATCATAGTGCCTAAGAAAATGATAAGTAAATCACAGATGCTTAGTTAAGTGAATTCAATTATTTTTAAAATGTTATCCTTCCAAAAAAAAAAAAAAGGATTGACAAAATGCTATACAAGGGATGAAAGTAACTAATTAAAGGAAGCACAACAGCAATAAAAATGAAGGTATAAACAGAAGGTAAAGCAAGGAGTCAAATTAAAATGCACAGTGTGTACCGTAAGATCCTTGGTGAATGGTCCCAATACTTAACGCTGAACTTTCTGGCAACCAGTTAAAAAGGAAAGCAGTCAAGGTACACAGGTCACACAACTGTGAGATTAAATAAATCAATTTGTGTGAAGGAAGCAATCTATTATTAATTGTTGAGATTAAATTTTTACCTAGAGGTGATTCTCAGGATGACATAAATTATGTCGTGAATGATGTTCTCAACAATATGCACATAGAAACATTTCTCAGTGTGTGTGCGGTATAACACCAGTGGGATTTAGTAAAACGGGTTTTAATTTTTCCTTGGGGAAAGAGGGTGCAGAGAAGAAGGTGCCCTGTATACATACAGCTCTGTTGCGGGCTGGTTCCGTCTGAGGATAAGTCGTTTTGAATGTTAGAGGAATGGATGGGCTACTTTTTCTTCAGGCAATTTTCTAGAAATATTACTTCCCTTGACCAAAATTTTGAAAAGTCCTGAGTGTCGGTGCATTTGAGGTTATACTTTCTGACAAGTACTTGGACTGCAAATATTCTTTCACACTTATGACTTCAGTGTTCTGCTGCTCTTTGGATGACGTGGACATCCTCTCATGAAATTTCAAATAGGAGAAACCTTACCCTGTCAGGAAGATGCATGGTTCTGTTTGAAAAGGAAAGCAGAATCCACTGCCATTCATGAACGAAGGGCTCCCTGGGGCCTCTTCACTTGACACCACAGAGCATGGTTATTCTAATTTTAATCTGCTATGAAGAAGTATTAACAAAGTCCCGATAGAATGTTTAAGTTTTAACAGCAAATGTCTCAGTTGCATTCTTAAAAGTAAAGCAGTTTGCAAAATGCTTCTGTTAGTAACTGAACTGGTTGATTCGTTACATGGAATTACTAACTCTCACTGTTGGAGGTGATACCTTTGTTCTTCAGCTTTGAAGAAGTTGGTAAAATGTTCTTCTTTCTAAGAGATGTGACAAGCCAGGTGTAATGTCTGTAGAAGTCATGCCTAGAGTAAAATAATAGGAAAACACTGTATTTATATGGAGACTTGATTATTTAGTATATGTGCAAATTTTTTTCCACTAAAGAAAACATATTTATATCCTCTCTGATACAGCAAGAGTAGCAGGTAAGCTATGTTTATTTTAAAGGTAAATCTATCTAGGGAATCATTTTAAAATGAGTCTTTTTCTTGGATGCACATAATAACAG
Source organism: Vicugna pacos (assembly GCF_048564905.1). NCBI lineage: Eukaryota > Metazoa > Chordata > Mammalia > Artiodactyla > Camelidae > Vicugna > Vicugna pacos. Next base: position 7,751,648 of record NC_132987.1, read on the forward strand.
AGTTGGGTTTAGGACAACTGTTCAGGATCAGCCTCAGTCTTGCAGTTGGAGAAACATTCGTAATAGTCAACCAGTTAAACAATCAGTTAACTAATTAGCCCTGCATATCTTTGTTTCTCTCTTCAGTGGTTTCTGTATGTGTGACAGATGATAGATCCTGTTACCATTCCTTTTGAATATAATTAAATACCAAAAAATGAAATCAAATTCCTCTCTTACACCATCAATAAAAATTAACACAAAATCGATGAAAGATTTAAACATAGGACCTGAAACCATAAAACTCCTAGAAGAAAATGCAGGGGAAAATCTCCTTGACGTCAGTCTCAGAAATGATGTTTTTTTGGATATAACATCAAAAGAAGAAGAACAACAACAAAAAAGCAAAAATTGACGAGTGGGGCTCTAAGAAACTAAAAAGCTTTTGCACAGCAAAATAAACTTCAACAAAATGAAAAGGCAACCTATGGAAATGGAGAGAATATTTTCAAAACATGAATCTTGATAAGAGATTATTTTTCAAAATAAAAATTATTAGTAATAAAATTGGATCTATAATAAAATAAAAACTTCCAATAAACAGAAGTCCAGGGCCAGATTAGCTTCACAAGAGAATTTTACCAAACATTTAAAGAAGAGTTAACACCTGTCCTTCTCAAACTATTCCAAAAAGATGAAGAGGAGGGAACCCTCCCAAACTCATTCTATGAGGCCAGTGTTGTTCTGATACCAAACTAGTAAAGATATCATGGTAAAGAAATTTACAGGCCAATATCCCTGATGAATATAGATAGAAAAATCCTCAAAAATATTAGCATACACAATTCATCAATACAATAAAAGGATCACACATCATAATCAAGTGGGTTTATTCCAGAGATGTAAAAGTAGTTCAATATTCACAAATCAATCAATGTGATAATAAAACATTAATAACTATTAATAAAAAAGGATAAAAATCATGTGACCATCCAGACATAGAAACAAACTTCTGGTTACCAAAGGTGAAAGGGAGGAGGGAGAGGGATAAATGAAAAGTATGGGATTAACAAACTTCTGTGTAAAAAATAGAGAAGCAACAAGGATTTACTGTATCACACAGGGAACAACGTTCAGTATCTTGTAATAATCTATAATGGAAAATAATTTGAAAACGTATATAACTGAATACACCTGAAACTAACACAGTATTGTAAACCAACTATACTTTAATTAAAAACAAAAACAAAAAATCACATGATCATCTCAATCAGTACAGAAGAATCATTTGATAAAATTCAACATCCATTCATGATAAAAACTCTCAACAAAGTTGGTATAAAGGGAACAGATTTGCACAATGAGATATGGCCTCACACCTGTCAGAATGACTGTCATCAAAAAGATAAGAAATTAAAAACTACGAGGTATCATCTCACACCAATCAGAATGGCCATCATTAAAAAGCCCACAAACGATAAATGCTGGGGAGGCTGTGGAGAAAAGGGAACCCTCCTACACTGCTGGTGGGAATGCAGTTTGGTGCAGCCACTGTGGGAAACAGTATGGAGGTTCCTCAAAAAACTAAAAATAGACTTACCATATGATCCAGCAATCCCACTCCTGGGCATTTATCTGGAGGGAACTCTAATTCGAAAAGATACATGCAGCCCAATGTTCACAGCAGCACTATTTACAATAGCCAAGACATGGAAACTACCTAAATGTCCATTGACAGATGACTGGATAAAGAAGATTTGGTATATTTATACAATGGAATACTATTCAGCCATAAAAAGAATAAAATAACACCATTTGCAGCAACATGGATGGACCTGGAGATTGTCATACTAAGTGAAGTAAGCCACAAAAAGAAAGAAAAATACCATATGATATCACTCATTTGTGGAATCTAAAAAAAGAAAATAGAAAAAAGAAGACACTAATGAACTCATCTACAAAACAGAAACAGACTCACAGACATGGTAAATAATCTTATGATTACCAAGGGAATGAGGGTGGGAAGGGATAAATTTGGGAGTTCAAGATTTACAGATATTAACTATTATATATAAAAAGAGATAAAAAACAAATTTCTTCTGTATAACACAGTATCTTGTAATAAGCTTTAATGAAAAAGAATATGAAAAGGAATATATGTATATATGTATATGCATGACTGGAACATTATGCTGTACACCACACTGGAAATTGATGTATTGTAAACTGACTACACATCAATTAAAAAAAAATAAAATGAAAAAACAAATCAACAGGTTGTGCACCTTAAACTGACACAATGTTATATGTCAATTATATTTCAATAATTAAAAAGAAATAAAACGTATTTGTGAAGTGTATATTTTGTCCTATCTGTACTTGACAACTCTACCGGCTCATACTTACTCGCACTAATTAGTACAACAAGGATTGACATTAGAGAAAACCCAGGTGGTTTCTTCCATTTTCCTACTCCCATTCCAACGGGCCAAGCTTTAGTCCAATCTGTAACCAAGAAAATTTTAGCCTAGTGAAAATTCTGGAACATTGAACTGGAAGTGTTGGAAATGTTTTTTCCCCGTTTCCTGTACCCCAGGGAAGTGGCTAGTCAGTACTAAAAAGAATGATTTGGCGGAAGGAGCGACTGAAGCCTGCCATGATGAGGACATCAACCTCCTGTCACAAGCCGGGTGACCTGTGCTGGCCATGTTCACTCACCTGGAAGCCTTGCACCGTTCTGACCCTACATTCAGTCTTCTTTGCTTCAAATGTAGGGTGGGGCTAACAGCTGTGCTCTGTGCCTCCTTAGCTAACAGCCTGCCTCTCCCCTCATTTGACGGGGCACCTCTTATAGCTGAACGTCCTTCGAGTGAGAAGGGCCAATGGAGTGAAGTTGTTGCACACGACGCTTCACACACAGGAAGGGCATACATGTGGATGTGGATGTAGATGTGGATGTGGATGTGTGTTTCCCAAAATAAGACCCACAAAGAAGTGGCCCCTGGGGAAACAGGAATCTTACATACAGATCTCAGTAGTTATTGGCAGATAATTCACCCTTGAAACATAAGTTGGCTGATGTTTTTAGACAAGCAAAAGCTAAGGAAAAAGCAGTCAGAAAGTAAACTGCACCCTGGAGTTGCATATCCCCCCATGCCTGTCTTCTGTTGCTGCTCACTGGTGTGAAGTCCATCCTGCCCCCTTATTACCCGTATCAGAAAGATGGTCTGGGGCATAAAAGCCTCAGTGCTGGCCTGAAAATGTCCAAGACCCAGAGGAGACTGGATCTTGTTGATGGCTGGGGGGAGAGTTAGCAGCTGGGAAAGACGGGGGAAGTGGGGATTTCAGGGGGCCAGATGGCAAGAGAGGATCTCCTGGTTCAAGAATAGGAGGCATCGGTGTGGACGGTTCCCATGGCCTAAGGAGTGTCCAGCTGGACAGAGCAATTCTGTGCAGTGAGACAGCAAGCTGTTCCTCAGGGACAAGCACCAGCTAGCCACACAACGCATGGTGCACGGCTTGTCACTTTCCTCAGCTTTCTCTGCTTGGGATTTCATCACATGGAGACACCTAGGGAGACGCCCAGCAAGGGAAACAAGTTTATTCTGTGGGGCTGTCCCCCTCTGCCAAAAAACAAAAACAAAAACCCCACCACCACCAACTCACTAACACTCCTTTGAGAAGGAGGGTCCAATGCATAGGCTATCTAAAGACTGGGATGGGGTGGGGGGGTGTCACTGCCACCCTGCTGTCTACCTTTCCTCATCTCTAGTTATCAGGAAAATGGCTCCCCCATTGCTGATTTATGAAATTTGTTTCACTTTTTCAGACGGTCCCCAAATGAACAGTCACTCTGCATTAGCAGGACTTGCACTAGTCAGGCATCTCTGTGCTTTCCGTCCTTTCAACCTGGGGGTGCTGTCTGTCACTGAGTTTAACCGTAATAGTTATACCTCATCAGCTTCCAAACGGTTCCATGATCTGTCAGCAGTGATCAAGGTAGGGCAATGAGACGTGACAGGGCATTTCCAAGTCATTTTTTTAGGGAGGTCCAAGATGGAAAAGGTTGAAGCCTAGGGGGCATTTGAGTCACTCTACCATAGATGCTCTTGCGAGGTCTTTAAAGTTCTCGGTGGTTATTATTATTATTATTATTTTTTAATATCCTGAAGCAAAAGCTTATAAATCCGATCTTACTCTGGCATGATAGCAGATAGAAGTGCGCTGTATAAAACCCTAGTACAGAGACGTGCACACATCCGGGGGTTGTCTAGGTGGTGGACAAAGCAAGAGAAAGGATAGGGTGGGCGGGGGAGTTGGGGTAGTGGTGCTCTATGTGTGAGTGAGGGTGAGGGACCTGGGAGGTAGTTTACCTCTAATGGTAGAAAACTGTAGAGATGTGGGTAGAGGAAGGTCACAAACACTGATTTACTTAGAATCTGCTGTGTTCCAGGCATGAGGCTAATTTTTGCCTCTACCTTGTCTTGTTTAACCCTTAAAAGAACTCTGTGAAATTACACAGCAGTGGGTTCAGTAGTAAGATTCCTATTTCTTTTTCTTTAACAGATGAAGACATAAACCATTTTAACAAAGAGATTGGATCTTGATCAAGGTTATACCTGTAATCAGTGGAGCAACTTTAAGATGTGACAGATTCTAGACTGTCTGCTATTTCCATAATAAATGAGAGGTGTATCAAGATTTTTCAGCTAATCTCTTTGAACCCCCTCTTCCTCAGAATGGTGTTGGGATGGCTCCAATCCTCAGAAACTATAATTTAAAGTCTATCCGGCAAGATCTTTTCCAGTCTTATTTCCTATCATTTGAGAAACATTTATTCTCTCTTTACTGCTGTGGCGTTCTGCCTGGAAATAGGTGCAATGTATCAATTCCCACAATAATGGAAGGTGGGCTAGGAGTTACCTGTAATTTGTTCCTCCATCCAGGCACGCCAGATCACCTACCGTTTTATAGCTGATGTGATTGTTTTTATGAAGCCTGTAACGTTTCTAACGCTATGGTTGTGAGGATCCCGATTCTTGTCTCAGCAGAACAGTGCTACAGGAGTTGAGTCAATTCTAATTACAGAGGACAGGAGTGTGGCTGGCTAGTGACAGGGTCGGAGAGAGAACTGCACAAAACCTGCTCCTGTCCCCACCCTCTCCGATAGACCATGTAGGGATCTTAGGCCAACATTCTGCTGCCTCCATGAATTATTCAGTTTTCTCCCTGTCAAGGGGGGAGGAGAAAGAGTGGCAATCAAGTCATTCTCAGATAACTAGGGATTTAAGGTGAGATTCTCTACAGATCATTATATTCAAAGAGAAGACATGGGTCAAGGATATTAGTGGAACCATCTTCACATTTGGGGGAGGTTCTGGAGCACAATACTACAGATGTTGTCCCTTGACTGAAGCTTGGTTGTAGAAGAAAGTGTCATGTGGGTTGTAGAAAGTGTCATGTGGGGAAGCATCCCAGTCATGGTCCTTGGGGTCTGCTTTTATTTGAACACATGTTTATGGAACATCCGCTGTTGGCCATGCCTACGCTGGATTCCATGTAGAGAATATGATGCAACACCATCCCCGACAAAGTTCAGGGACACTGACCCTTAACGTTTTAAAAACATCTTGGCAAGTGCTCTAGCAATGTTATGAAAATGGAGGTGATGAGAATTCCAGTAGAAGCAATTAGGGAAGACAGTCAAGAGGTGATATCATTTGAGTTGATTCATAGTGCCTGGGTAATGGATTTTACAAGGCAAAGCAAGGTTAGGGAGGATACTCCGAATAAAAGCCTACTTGACAATGAGGGCATGCTCTGTGATGGGGGAGGCTGTGTGATGGCAGGTGTTTATGAGAGTAGAGTGGGTGGAAATCAGACCTGGCACGTTGAAGTTGGAACAATATTGTGAAGGGCTTGGGAAATCACAATGAAGAGTTTGACCCTGTGGGTCATAGGTCACAGATTGCACACAGAGATCAGGAAGGAAATGTAAAAGAGCAACATGGATGAAGTAGTGACTGTGGAAGCCTGGGGAGGAAGAACCCTTCCAAGGAAGGTAGCTGAGACTTCATTCCCACCGATGATTTTTCTAGTCTATGAATCCCTGCTGCCAGATATCCCAATTTTCAGGGAGAAGGCTAAAAATCTCATTTTTAAAATGTGAGCTCTCATGATACTAAATGCTAGAAACTAGTAAAAGAAAAATTGGGGAGACAACTGGGGGCCAAGAAAGCAAGTCTTAAGGTTTGTGTCTGTTCACATGCCAGTGGCTTGTAACAAGGGAAGGTGATAAATGGGAACCCACAAATATTTATACTCAAGGAGCTGACTCAGTTGTACAGAAGATGACACTTGAGCAGCTGGTTGGACGGCTGGAGCCTGAGAGATGAAAGCTTGAGCCCAGGCCGTTGGGGCTCGGTGTGGGGGCAGAAGAGGGAGTGGAGAGGAGAGCCTTGAAGCACCTGCTGACTTCTGGACGCAGGGATGAGGGTGTGATGTCGTCACAGTGACACCCAGGGGGTTGGAGGCTGTTAACTGAATTGAGGAGACTGTAAAAGGAGCTTCTGTCATGTGCCTGCTGGGCTACGATTTTGCTTTTTACCATTTGAATCGACATTTGCTTTTTAACATATATTTTATACCTGTACCTTCTCTATGTTCCTGGAAGAAATTTGAAGTCAAGAGAATAGACTTTTTTCTTAAACCAAATAAATGACCCTCTCTCCTTCTTCCCGTTCACACTCCAAGACGAACGTGGGCGTTAGCTGCTGGATTTCAAGCTCTTCCCCTGTACAGCATTAAGCACGTTGAGGTGGTTGAGCAATGAGCTGAAAGTATTTTAATCCTTGATGGATGGCAGAAGAAGAGGAATTTATGAGTCCAATTCTTTTTGAGTTTGAAGGTAATGATTCTTGCCTTTTCTGCCTCCGCTTTTTTCTCTTGCATTTTACATTTTGCGACAGTGAGTCAGACACGCTATTATTCTACTTAGCAGCCTTGGCATCAGCAGCAGATTTGCATGAATCGAGGACAAGATGCTTCTTTGTTATTTTCCTCCATTTGAAGTGGTATTTTATTGCAGCATAGGTTTTAGGTGGTCTCTCCGTTAGAACTTTGAATTCTGTAGGGATCTTCTACATTGTCCGTTGATCTGCTTAGAGGATCATTGGAATAGCCTGATATTTTGGATGGTGCATGTGACACAGAGAGGTGAGTGGATTACTTCACACCACTCTGTGCACATATGGAAGAGCCGAATCTACAGCGGACTCCCAACTGACACACTGAATCTGCTAGGGAGATGCTTCCCAAACGTCTCCTATGCAGAAAGCTGTGTTGTTATCCAGCCAAAGTTAGGACCCCTGCTTGTACCTGACGTTGTCAAAGTTCAGGCTTACTTTTCCTTTTCTATTGCTCCACACTCAGGCTTTTACTTCTGCACCAAGCAAATTGGATCAGTTCTCAATACATCGAGCAAAATCTCTAGTCTAAGATATGGTAGACTCAGTGGGATTTTTAGGTAACTTGCAACATGAGCAGCAAGTAGAAACTTCTGTCATTTTCACATGTCCCTAGATGGCCACCAAGAGTGGAGAATCCTGTCCTGTCTTCCCATCTCAAGTTCTCTGAAATGGTCTACCCAGGATTTGTGGGACTGAAGCAGTCTCTCCAGTCTGTCCCAGCACTACCTTCCTCGTGCCTCTGCAAGGAGTGAGCAGTTAGACAGGAACTGTGTGCTTGGGACTGAACAGCAGTCGTGCACACCTGGGGAGACTGTCAGGTAGTAGGTGGCTTTGATGCTTTCACTGCTGGGCGGCTGGCAAGTTGGCAGAGAATGGGAAACAGAGTCGATTCCTTCCCTTTAATGAGATGGCCGTATTCCCTTAACGTTCTTTCATTTGAGAAAAATTTAAAATATCAAAGTTAACATTTTTTTGGTCAGGTAAAATATGCACATGGTAAAAAAATTCAAATTGTATATTTAGTATTTCTTAAATAATAGCAGGAGCGCTAGAAAGGAAGAATAAAAGAGAGAGTTTACTCCCAGTCCTGCCACTGACTTATTTGTTACCACGGGGTTAATTAGGATACTTTTGTGTTTGAGTCTCTTCACCTGAAACCTAGAAATGGGAAACTTTGTCTAATCACTCTTTAGAGTTGTTGTGAGACCTGAATCTAATGGATGTGTGAAAATGCTTTAAGGGCATGGAGATGAAAGGATTTTGTTACAGTTTCTTTCCTCTTATCTCATTTGAGGACCCAGCCAATATAGAGTGTGTGCTTGGTGGAGGCTGGGTGATGATGAAGAGCTTTGAATTATTAACTCAATTCTCAAAATAGTTCGATCAGATAAGTACTGTTATTTCACTTTTCCAGTGAGAAAATGGAGGCACAGAGAAGCTAAGCAACTTTCAAGGTTCATATGCATGGTAATTAGTAGCAAATCTGATATAAAACTAGTCTCTTTTTCTCCTTTTCTCTCCCTCACTTTCTCTCTCTCTGTATGCGTATATATGTATAAATCTACCTATTATCTATCTATCTCTATCTATCTATCCATCCATCCATCTATCATCTATCTATCAAATGATTGTAGCCACCTGCTCTTTTACTTACTATTTTATGCTAAACATTCTGCTTATGTCATTAAACATTCCTTTAAAACGTATTTTCTGATGATTTCAAAATATATCATCTGTCTGCAGAGGAGATCCTTAACCAATTCCTATCTGCTTGGCATTTGTCTTGATTTTTTTTTGTCATTTATGCATAAGGCAAATTTCCTAGTTGACAGATCTGTGTGGGCATTTCTGATGATTTCCTTAGGGAAAAAAAAATCCAGAGATGGAATTACTATGTCAAAGAGTATGGGCACTTTTAAGGCTCTTGATATGTATATTGCCAACACCTCCTCAGGAAAGGTTGTGCCAATGTATTCTCCCTCCAGAACTCTATATTCTGTTCTCATGAAGATGGCAGGGCAATTACAGAAGGCTAGATTAGGACCTTAAAGATCAACACGTGTATCTGCATGTGCACTTGCTCACGTGCATGGTAGACAAGGAAACAGAAGGTGGATACCTTGTCCAAGGGCACAGGGCAGATTAATGGCTGAATCCAAGTGATATTGGTTAATGATAAGTAATAGACGGGGTAGGAAATGCCTGCGTGGGAGTGAAAAATCATCTTTCAGCCATTTTGCAGTCTCATTATAAAATGTCATCCTTCCATTTTCTGGTTACTTTGTTCTGATGACCTCAGGGACTAGCCCGCCTTGTTAGAGCTAAATCAATTGTGTGCCAAGCAGCAATGTGAAATGGCATTGGGAAGTCTGGGAGGAGGGCTGGGGAGAGGTCAGCTCCCTGTAACTCTTCTGGGGCTGTGTATCTATAGAGTGAACACCAGTCATTTAAAAAATGACGATTTGTTGTACAACCTAATAACAACATGAATGAAAATAAAAATTAAATTTAAAAACACCTACAATTCTGCCATGACAGATAAAATTGTTTTTTCATATTCTTCATATAAATTACACTTTTGATGCAGTTTTGATTAGGCCACAGATACAACTTTGTATTACTCTTTTCACATCTCAAATCTTAGTTTTGAAAAACATTTTGCAAACTCTTCCTGTCAAGTTGTATTTTTAACAGCTTCCCAGTTGAGTATCTTGCCCTGTTTAATTAAGCATTCCCTCCTTGTGACCATTTAGGTTATTTCCCAGTTTTCAGTATCATTAAATAGGTGGCCAAGACATCTAGACTATGTGTATGTATTTCCCCTCTTAGTCAACATCATTTGTAAGTCCTCAGAAGGAGATTAACTACCTTAAAAAATCTGAACATTTTTAATGGGCTTTAATACATGCTGCAAAGTGCTTTCCAGGGTGGTTGGGTAACTAGATTAAGTCAATATACATTACAAAGCATTTTTAGATGCAAGGATTTGTTTAAAAATTTTTTAAGTCGTCCAAGCCAACTCTAGCTTCTGTCTTGAGAGCCATGGCTGTCAGCCTCATAGAGGATTTGCTCATAAACATCCTTGGTTGCATGACTGTCATTTTTGTCCAACCTGGGGAGAATGCTACAAGATGAATGGCTGTTTAACCAGTTCCATTCCCAAACTTAGTGGTCTCTTAGCTGACCTCCATAGGTTTCCTCCTGGAGAGGTGCTGCGTAAGGCTTCCTGATTTGTAGGGGTTGAGGGTAGACCTCCTCAATTTATATATTTCTTTGTTCTCTCTCATTCTGGGCATAAAGACCCCTGCTTATTTGAATTGGAATTAGTTCAGTGCTTTCTAGGTCCATCCTGAGTTCAATAAACAGCCAACAACTGGCTTACTGGCTAGAGTACCATTCTGATTGTTTCTTTCATATAATTAAGTAGTTTTGATCGGACCCTTCCTGTAAAAAACCCAAAAATTTCTCGAGCATATTTCACCAAACTGCCTCATTGGGTAGATACTGTTAGCAGAAATTGGGAGGCAGGGAGTTTGGGGAGAGAGAATGAACTCAATTTTGTTATTCAGTTGAGGAAGATGAGGATGTCTAATGAAGGTGCTGGGCGTGTAGAAAGCAGACTTGATACGTTGGGAATCTGTGGTAGGAGAAAATGAAATTTGGAAATCACAGAGAGGTAGTAGGTGAAGTGCTTGTGTGCCTTAAGAAGAGAAATAAAAAAGAGGCATTATAGGATAGAGGTTACGAAAGTGAGCTCAGAGGTCAGATGGACATGGGTTAAAAACATGGTTCTCCATCTTATTTTGTGTCCTTGGGCGTTTAACCTTCAAGCCTCAGTTTTCATATCTACATAATGGGGGTAATAACATCTACCTCACTGTGTGGATGTGAGGATTGAATGAGATGCAATTTATTAAGATCGATGAATGTCAGCTATTGTTATTGTTGTAAGACTGATGGCACAACATGTGTAGGTTGTCATAGGAGGAGTCAGCAGAAGACAAAGAATAAATGGTCAAAGAGAGAAAAAAAATTAAACTAGTAATATTCAGGAAGCCAGGGAAAGAGGGACTCTCAGAAAGGAAGAAATGAGCAACAGAGTCAAATCTGAGACAGAAGCCAATGAAAGTCAAGACCAGAAAAGGTTTTTCAATTTGGGGATCGCTGAGTCTCCTATGACTCCCAAGAGAATGTCTTCAGTAGCAAAATTGGGCAGAAATTACTTTGTAGACATTAGTGAGCAGTAGGAAGTATTTCCTAGGACCTACTGTACTCAAAATAGATCAGATGTATTGCCAAAGACGTGAAACAGTTAGCCTTATTGTGGACTTCGATTTTACATGTGCGCTCTCGTCCTACGTGCACCAAAAGCCGGGGACTTCCACGGTCCTATGAAGCCGAGATGTGCTACTGGCTGCAGCCGTCCTTGTACCCTGGCTTACAATGTCAACCTCTGACTTAGAAGCAGGTATATTTTCAGCTGCTTATAGGATGACACATCAGTAGGCAGAGATTGGGTTCAGCACATTTACAAAGAGTTGATGGCATTTAGCTGTTAGGTACCTACCACATGTGCTCCTCATAGAGCTCGTTCACCTGCAATTAAAAGGAAAGGATGTCAAGTTAAATCCACCCAATGTCTCCATTGTGGGGGGCCTGTCAAAAGAATTATTCATTGGGAGTAGCTTTCCATCCTGTTTTTCCTCTGGTTTTATTACCTCTCTGGCAGTCATGAAGATGGGTTTCTATTTTTTTTTTGATACAAATTCTCATAGGATAAAATGATTCAACTTTAAATGGAAATAAGAGCTAAAAGCAAATTGCAGGTTTTCCTGAATGACACAGGGCTATGGCAGGCATACCATTTTTTATAATTTCAGAGAATTTGATCTAAACACAAGGAAATAAGAAACCAACCAGAACCATTTCAGTTTTGGAAAAACAATCGAAATCTCTGTCTCTCTGATCTTTGTCCTCAGAATCTTATCCTGGGTTCAAAATATTTTAGACTTTGAGTACCTGTCTGTACTAACATTTGCTATGGCCCCATCTTCGATTGCCCCTGGAGGTGGTTCCTCATTTTGCTGCCACTAACCCAAGACACTGCAGATACTTCTGCTCAGATGCTAAGTCACCTAGAACAAGCTCCGTGAAGTGGTTTGATACTGACAGAACGTATAATTAGTAGCTAGCCTTGTGAAAGGATAAGGGGGCCAGGAACATTTTCTGCATGAGATGACTGGCATTTCGCAAGGAAGTTGTACTTCTTTTAAAATACAGGAAACGGTATCAAGAAGTTCTGGGCACAGCTCTCCCCTTGTTGCTGGCAAAGTGTCTGCAGTTGCAGGCTGAGTTCTAGTGTTTATTGGTCCAATGAAAAGCCGTCTTGCTAATTTTCTAATCACATGTAGAACTCTCACCTCAAAGCCACCATCATAAATTGGTTTACCGGTCAAGCCACAATTTTCTTTCCAGAGAGAGATTTAAGTCTTCATGGTCGGCATCGATGAGTGACTCTTTCAGAGGTTGATTGGGAAGTGAAATAATAGCTCAAAGAAGGAACCAGACACACGTTTGTAGAATTCACTGTTATGCGCCAGGTCCTGTTTGGTGTCTTGTGGCGGGATCTCTCCTGACCCTCGATAGAACAAGGAGGCATTGGTTGAAATTGGTACCAGGAACCCCTTCAATAGTCCTGATTCCTGCAGTTTAACTGGGAGAAAGAGGCAGTTTTACTTGAAGCACATGAGACCTTTATTCCCCCAAAATGCACACAGACATCCCTTCTCACCCAGTTCAGGGAATCCTTTATAACAATTGATATGATAGGTTGGAATTGGTGGTGCCAGGCTGTGCTGGCTTGCTGACATAAGTATTTGGTCCTCACATTATTTAAAAAAAGTTTTAGACTGCTGCCTGTATTTAAAAACTTGGAGATTTCCCACATAAATTTTGATTTGTGCCTTTTGAAAAAGTTGGATGATCTGACAATATGAGGCTGAAGTCCCTTAGGTCACTGATAATTGGAGTTGGGTACCAGTTGTCCCCATTAGATGACCTGAATGCCTCCTGTGGAGCATTAGTGTTGGAAATCCTTATTTCCGTAGAACAGATCTCTCTTTATCTATCTCCTTCTAATTCACCTTCTCCCAATGATCACATTATCCCATAGCTCATAGCTAATAATGGGAGCCATTAGTATGACAGAGAAAAGGATAAATAATTCCATTATTATATGTAGGGTTTTGCTCAGAATTTTATCCCTAGGTCCTTGAGATATTAACATGTTTGCCATAGCCAATCAGTGCATTAAATATGTCCTCTCTGGATCAGGGTTCTGCTTCTGTTATCTTGGCTCCAGGGCTGATACCCAGAGTAGTAATGTCTTATCCAACATTTAGCATCAAAACATCTAAGACAAAGGTAATGTTTAAGTCACATTGATCAAGCAAATACTTGGACCACATCTGTATCCTAAGCATAGCAGTCTAACACGTGTCCTGAGACAGAAAGGAATGCAGGATGTCACACAGGGTGCAGACTGAACAGCGGGGCGGGTTTGAGACAGCCAAGGGTGCCAATGGAGTTTACTCTGATTAAACTCCAAGAATCTCCATTTTTAAGCCCTCTTAGTATCATGATTACCACAGTTTCCACTTTCCAGTTTAGGAAGTTTAGGAAGTGCAGGTAACCTGACCTGGAGACCGTGAGCTGGGACAATACCTGTCCGTGTCTATATCGACATCAAGGTCTATGTCTGTGTATGTCTATGCCTATGGCTGTGTGTGTTGTGTGACTATATATGTGTATGTGTATGTCTGTGTCTCCGACTGTGTCTATGTCTCCATGTCTACGCCTATGTCTATCTATATAATGTATTTTTAGCTACTTTTATGTGGTATAATATGTATGCACACACAATATTTATCTGTTTAAATCACATTGATTGTCAGACTTAAGACTTAAAAATAGGGTCACCACCAGCAACACATTCGCCACCTTCAGCATCTGCAGTCTCCCAGTGGCAATAATGAGCATAGGCGATATGATGCCCGGGTAACAGCTCAGAGAAGAGAACTTGAGCCGGTTGCCAGAAATGAGCCTGCAAATGGGGCTTTCCCTCTACCCTTGTAAGAGTTGGAAGTGTTATTAAAAAATGTATCACGGGGTCATGTCATGAGACCTTGACACGCACTGGCCCATTGGCATTTTAAATCCCATTGGAGTCCGGGCTTGTGTTCAGGCTCTCCCACGGGAAACAGGGAGTTCCAGCTTTGTTTACCAAACCCTGAAGTCTAAAAGAATCTAACATCAAAGGAGTGCAGGGTCCGAGCGAGCAGTAAAAGCACCATCTAGGGTAGTTAAGGGGAGGAAGGATACATTGGTTGCAGACTCCTAGCCCTCAAGCTGGATGCCAAGTAGCTCTCACTTCAATTTGTTAGAATGTCTTTTTACAGTAAGCCTTTCTGACACCTAGGACATCAGACTCTGTCCGTGAAGAGGACTGTTTTTGTCAAAGGACAGAGTGTGAGTATTGACACTGCCTTTATCAGCAGTATAACTCTGGGCCATTGCCTTAACCTCTTTCACACGGAGTTTTCTTATCTACAAAATGAGGGTGATAAGCACACTCTGTAAGGCATGTAATTATGGTACCTCCTTGATAGGATTATTGCCATATTTAAATAAGGCAAAGCATATAAAGCAATTAGTACTGGGCTTTTCACACGTGAGAATTTATAAATTTTAGTTGCTACCCTTTTTTATTTACCCTAAGGATGGAAGAAAAGGACTGACTCCTAGATGGTACACCCAGGACTGCCCTTGCTGACTTTGACATCTTTCCAGTCTCAGTACCTCCCTGAGATACAACCCTAGGGTCTCCTCAGGGTAGGAGTCACGAGGTGGGACACCAGCATGGCCACTCTGTGGGCTAGGAGGAGCCATTATCACTGCATCTGCCACCATCCACATCCTCACCTTGGAGGATTCAGGGCCATAGCCTCTTTTGGGTCCAGGGATCAAATCTGTGTCCTTTTTTGTCTCACATACTGCAAGTAAATTTGCTTCTGCTTTAGAAGCCTCGGTGTGGATAATTAATTTCACTTGTCCTCTTGGGAGCAGAAGAGAGATGAGGGAATGAGCTGGTTCATGCTGCAGTGCACAGTCCTTCCTATGAGCTTGGCTCTCCATTGAAGACTTTGAGTTTCGTAGCCCATTACCATGGTACCTTAAACTTGCTTACAAACAGATGACCACATGGTGGTTTCATGGGTGTAAACAGCTATCAAAATTCATCAAATTGTACCATGCTACTTCCTCCCTTCTTCCCTCCTTCCCTTCTCCCTCCCTTCCTTCCACCTGGTGCATATTAAAGTTAGAAAGGCAGGAACTCAACGTAAGTATTATGTCAACCAAGCTTATTCCCCTGTAGGATACAGGAAAGTATTTCTCATCTCTGCCAACTTCAGTTGGTCTTAGCAATACTAATAAGGTACTTTTATTTTGTTTTAAAGAGGCTTTTAGAAGCATCCCTGTCCATCCATTGTCTTCACTAATTCCCCACTTTAGTGAGGCCAGTAACTTTACCCACTGGTTTCCTCGCACTTCCTGAATGTGGGAGAGAAGCGGTGGTGCGTTTGGACTTACACGGCAACACACATGTTATCTAGGTGATTGAGAATGTTCGGTATGAAGACTGAGGAATAAACGTACTCTCTCATGGACCTACTAGGAATCTCCTAAAACACGTTTCATGCAGGTATAACAATTCTTAGCTTTTAAAAGAAAAAAATGAGCCCGACTCTGCCTCCTGCTTCTAAATGGTTTCTAGAAGGGTTGGATGTCCGTTAATTAAGAAAAACACTGGTTTACTTCGTCAAGATCATTGACGGGTCTGTTTCCCAGCAGGAGACATTTCCTTCCTCCCTACCACTTTCCTTTTATTTATATTGAAGCTTTGATCAATTTGGGGAGTGCGGGAGTAGAAGGAAGACATCTGGCAATGTATTTTCCAGCAAAGGTTGAGAATTTTATCTGAGGAATCCTCCTAGCCTGGTTTTGAACCGCTTGCATCGTCTCTCCAGGAGTAGGTGTTCTCAAGAGGGTGGAGCCAGATGTGAACACTTTGGTCCATACTTTATTCCTCCATGGGTGCTCCTTTCATCTTCAATCCAGGCACGATTTAAGAAATTCTTGCATTCAGGGTGAGCCAGTGACTTGAGGAAACGAGTCTCCAAATCCTTGCTTGGGTCCTGCTCATTTAAGACTAACATTTTTAGGTTTAGGAACTGACTCTAAGGCACCATATTATTTTTTAGGAAACGATTATCTCTTGCCCAAATCTAACTTCCAAGGAATTGGATTAATGGGCCAATTTATGAAAATTTCTTCGTGGAGCTGGGAAGGAGGGAGTTGGGAGGAAAATAGATTAAGACAGATGAAGAATATGAGACGTCTTAGAAAGCAAGATGGACATTTCCAGTTGGGACTTGCAATGTGCCCTCGGCTTGGCTGTGTTAGCTTTTAAGCCATATTGTTGTACAAGAGATACAGGAAAGATATTAAAAGTGGTTTCATTCATTGTGTTTACAAAAGAGATGGGAATGTGGGTCCTCACCAAATATTTCTTAGAAAATACGATGTGAACGTCAAAAGGTTGGAGTCTGAAAAAGATTAGGTGGAGTCAAAGCAGCACATTTTAGCTAGAAAAATGTAGTGGATATAGAAAATTTGTATGCTGGATATGAGTGTTTTCTTCTTTTAGATTATAGTACTTTCTGTCATGAGCTATATCAGAACTATTCTGGTGAACTGTGTGACAAGCTGGGGAACATTTGATAAATTACCCATAATCAGGATTGTGATTTTGTGTGTCACGTTCTCAGCCCCGCTGCTTACTCCAGGCACTGCTGTGGTGACCCGTCCTCGCAGAATTTTGACTGGTTTCCTCTAGGAACAACCTGATAGTGTCTTGCGTTGTACTCTATCTGCATAACTCTTGCTTCCTTCCCTGTAGATCAGTTGATATCAAGGAGAACTTCTGCTCGGTGTTCACATACATGCTACATGAAATGTGGCTGAGTCCATGCCTGGAGGGTCACCCATGAACAACGGAGGACAGAAACCCATGGATAAATGCTTCCCTCCTTTGTATCCCAGGTAGACAGTTCTGGAGTGTATTTCATAAATGTTTCCAGAAGATTCTAGAGAATGGAGCACCAACTACCTGTAGTGGTGGGCAGCTCCATAACACATCCTTGGATTTGCTTTCTGTGGATTCTGAAGGTGTTAGCCCATAACCCTGGGTGCTCTGACAGAAGCCACGATAGGATGTAATAGAGGAAGAGAGGACAGAGCAGTCATTTCTTTAATTATGAATCAAAAAATGGCTTCATAGATAAGGCAATGCCTATAGTTGCCAGTGTTACAAATAGAATTGATAAAGGAGTCTGTGGGAAAGTGAGGTTCTTTCTGACAGAGTCTACAGTGTGAGCATAGCCATGGAGCCTTGTCGTAGCTCAGCCTTCTGAGTTAATGGTGAGTACTTCTGGGTTCACAGCGCACAGATGGAACTATGTGGGAGGGGCCAGCAGAAACCCTGCCCATCTGTGCTCATGTTTGTAGAATTAGTTTATTTCTAGTGCTGCGCTGTAAGCCCTCTGTGTGCAGGACTTGCATTTTACATCCATTCTGACTTTATAGCACAGAGTCCAGGGGAGGAGGTGGCTCATCCAAAGCCATCAAAATCAAGTTGCTTGTCAGTCAACATTAAAAGGAACCCATTCACTTGGGGGACACCAAGGAAAGGGGCTAGGAATGTCGACATGAGTCATTTGGTTCAACCTTAAAAATACAAAAAAATGAAGATAATATAACAAATATTGTCTAATTATTTTTAATGAACATTTGAAGACGTTTGCTTTAAAATGGAGCGCATAGTAAAACAGTGAGAGAATTAGTTAAAAGGAATGGAATCCATTTTAATAAACTGCACATTTTGAAATCGGCTAAACTTAGACTACGATCAATTTATGTCAGTTAGTACTTAGACGTAGATCAATTCAGACATCATTCAATCTGCTTTCATTCTAGAAGGCGTATGAATGCACTGAAGTCCTTTCATGGGCCAGAATGCCCAAAACAATGCTCTCACTAGGTTATGAATGGAAAGCTGTCAGATGGCTGAGAAATATCTAGGTAGACCAGAACCCCCTTTTCATCCTAATAATTTATCATCCCTCGCTTATATATTTCATATTGATACTTCCTGGTCTTCAGTGAATGAAACTTTTTTTTTTTTAAAGTCAACACTGATTTACTAATTACAGCATATCCTGGGCTGTTTTTATGCAACTACATAAAGCTCGTAGGTGAGTTCAGTGATGGATGTGACTTTACTACAGACCTGACCAAACACATGCCTTTAGGGTCAGCTATCTTTACTCCTTTTGGTCATGCCACAGAATTGTCTACAGCAGAGCGGAGACTTCTTGAATGCCAATAATTTGCAAACACCGTGATTATCTTCTGCAAAATACCTCTGCAGTTGTCAGAGGGATGGGTTTATAGACTCCTGAATGGCTTTCCTCTCTCTGTTGCCTAAATGTAGGTAGAGGAAATGGGCTTTCTGGAATGGGTACAGCCTGTTGTTTAACATTCTCTTTCTCTCTGCTTCTTTCTCGCCTTCCTCAATTACAGATTTTTCCTCACATGCTAAAGCAGAGTTTAACAACTCCCCACATAGTGAGAGATTGCTGTGTTACCATTTCAAACTCATACATGTTGGAGATCACACTCCTTCCAAATCTGAATTTATTATATTTGCAGTTATTGGATGATTGAGGGTATAATGTGTATATAGCACTGACATTTGTTAATCACTTATGAGAGTGAAATGAAGCAAAATAAAGCATGAGAAAATCACTTGGAAAAAGAAGCAGCAAACCAAGCAAGAGTTTTAATGACAATAATAATCACTGGTACCAGATGGGTTTAAATACATATTTAAAATCACTTATTCTTGGATTTTTGGTGGGCCCACTATCCAGGTAGTATTTGTAATATTTCCATTCTGAAGTCTCAAATGTTTCAATGTTAACAGGAAGAGTAGAAATAGTGGCTATCATCATCATCATCATGGTAGTTTAATGAATCTGCGAGACGTACAAGAGAGTCTTCTGCAATTAGAAAAGTGGTGATCTGAAGCCAGGAACCTCAGTGTTGACAGCCCTGCCTCTTGGACAACGCACAGAACTTGTGTAACGGTTATTCACTTGTCCTCTTTTGAACCGGCAGGTTTAGAGATGCTGGTATATAAATATCCCTGCTCTTGCCTTACTTTGAAGGCTTTAACAGAATACAAAAAACAGCTGACACAGGAAAATGAGGAATAAGAAGGAAACAGAGAAGGCAACAGACGTGAAAGCAACAACTTCTTTGCCTACAGATGACTTCCTGTATCATCTTCCCACCAGGAATTCCAGGGCAAATAGACCCCACCTGTCAGACAACTGGAGACGTATCCTTGTATTTCTGTGTGACTCACAAAGATGGAGGGTTAGAGCAGAAAGATTTTTGGAGACAAACGCCCTGAGTTCAAATCCTGGCTCCACCAGTGACTTCTGGCTGACCCTTTAAACCCTTTATTTCTTGAGTTGCTGGACCCCTGGCTCCTCTGGTTCCTCTTTCTCCTCCGAATTTACTATGGCTTTCAGAGTTTGCTTTGCTGGTAGCCAGGAGTCCATGGCAGGTCATTTCAGCCATTCTTCTCAACACCCCCCGCCTCTGTACCTGCCTGACCTGTATTCAGCCTGCAGACAGAGGTCCATCTAAATACGCGCTTTCTCAGTCCTGGGATGCTCACTGCAGCTGGAAGGAGGAATCCCCGCACACTGCCCTGTTGCAGAACTTGCCTCTCAGCCGGGTTCCCAGGACCACTTGAAACTTCACCTTGATACCTCAGTGATTTCCTGTTCCCATTGCCCACAGTGGGTTGCTCTCCTAAGTGCTCACCACTCTTCTGAATTTCCAGGTCCCGCTGTTTCATGTTTAGTAGATCGTCTTTTTTTTTTTTTAACATTTTTTATTGATTTATAGTCATTTTACAATGTTGTGTCAAATTCCAGTATTCAGCCAAATTTTTCAGTCATTCATGGACATATGCACACTCATTGTCACATTTTTTAGTAGATTGTCTTGACTCCGATTGCTTAGAGAGGATGGTGTTCTCAGGCAGAAACTCTTTAGCCTTCTGTTAAGAACATGAAAAATCACACCTGAACCACCTCATTGTCTTCCCTCCTGCCTCAGAGGGAGAGGTAGGCTCAGCCCTTCTGTGTTCTTGATAAGATCTCCTTTTTTCTTTTTTCCTCCAGAATAATGGTCCTTATCCTTCTCCCTCCCACGTCCCCACCGTCTCTTTTTCAATTGGTATTTCCTTCACAGCCTAAAACGTCTTCAAAGAAAGAATGCCTTCATCAACTCCGCACTCCACTTTAACTTCTGTCCCATTACTCTCCCTTCTTGCTCAGCAGAGTTGATTCCCACCTCAAACGTCATGGTTTCAAATGTCTATTGGCGCCCAGAGGGGTAATAATGACAGTGAGTGAGGAGGGTGGAAGGTAGGGTCATTGTGGGCTCATTTTTGTCAGAAATAGACACTCTATTCTGCCCTTTGCTGTCATTTGGGAATGGGGGTCCAGTTTGTCCAAAACATCTGATTTTTTTCCTAAGAAAATCCAGAAATCTGGATTTCTATTAGAAATTTATCAGTGTTTAAAACACTATACAGTCTAATCAGGGAAAAAAATTGAAACTATGTATGGTGTTGGACATTAACTAGACTTACTGTGGGGATCATTTTGCAATATATATAAATATTGAATCCTTATATCAGACACCTGAAACTAATATAATGTTACGTGTCACTTATACCTCAATTAGAAAAAAAGAATAAAGGATGAAAATTATTTTAACAATTGAAAAAAAAAACACTGTACAGTCTTAATAAAGTACATAGGTGAGCTGAATTTGGATTTCTGACCCCAGTTTTAAATTCTTGGCCTACACTGCCTTGATTCCTCATCTCAATTTATCAACCTACTACAGTCAGTTTCCTGTCTTTACCAGTCCTTGAAAACTGCTTAGGACTAGCCCTTCTCAAAGGTTGATGTGCCCACGAATTTTCTGGGAATTCTGGTAGAATATGAGAATGAATTCTGATTCAGTAAGATCTGGGGAAAGGCCTGAGTTTTGCCTTTCTAGCAAACTCCCATGTCATGCTGCTGGTCCCTGGACCACACTTTGAGAAGCAAGGCTTCAGAGCACCTGCTCAGCTTTAGAGATTTATCCTGAGATAAACCATTAAGCATCTCCCCTCCTCCACCATTACTGGACTTGACACTCTCTATTTCAGGGCACTTCCTGTATCCTCACCCAACCTCCATAAAGGTGACTGTAATTCTTCATTTCATTTGCGTGTTTATCTGCCTGCCTATTGGTCTATAAGCTCCTTCATGGCAAGGCCCAGGTCTCGCTTACACCTGTTTTTCCGAAGCACTCCTGTAGTGCCAGGAAGACAGTAAGTACTTAACAATCTGTCCATCTGCTCTCATCTCCTGTCAGGCATTCTCTAGGAGTGTGTGCGCAAGTGTTTCTTCTCTCAGGAGTTAGGTTGCAAGGGGAAGGTTTATTATTATTATTATTGTTATTGTTGTTGTTATTATTATATTTATTGAAGTATAGTCAGCTACAGTGTGTCAATTTCTGGTGCACAGCATAATATCCCAGTCATGCATATACATACATATATTAGTTTTCATATTCTTTTTTTATTAAAGGTTACTACAAGACATTGAATATAGTTCCCTGTACTCTAAAGTAGAAACTTACTGTTTATCTGTTTTATATATAGTAGTTTGTATCTGCAAATCTTGAACTCCCAGTTTATCCCTTTCCCCCTCTTTCTCCCTGGGTAACCATAAGTGTTTGTTATGTCTGCAAATCTGTTTCTGTTTTATAGATGAGTTCATTAGTGTCCTCTTTTTTTTTCCCTAAAGATTCCACATATGAGTGATATCATATGGTATTTTTCTTTCTCTTTCTGGCTTATTTCACTTAGAATGATGATCTCCAGGTCCATCTATGTTGCTGCAAATGGCATTATTTTATTCTTTTTAATGGCTGAGTAGTATTCCATTGTATAAATGTACCACAGCTTCTTTATCTGGTCACATGTCAGTGAACATTTAGGTTGTTTCCATGTCTTGGCTATTGTAAATAGTGCTGCTGTGAACATTGGGGTGCATATATCTTTTCAAATTAAAGTTCCCTCTGGATATACACCCAGAAGTGGGATTGCAGGATCATACGGTAGGTCTATTTTTAGTTTTTTGAGGAACCTCTACACTGTTTTCCATAATGGCTGCACCAAACTGCATTCCCCCCAGCAGTGTAGGAGAGTGGGTTTATTATATTGAAGGCAAAATTCTCCACAGAAACTTCTACCTTGCGATGAGTCCCCAAAGAAGGATTCAGTGCCTTATTCTGATAGATTTTTTTTTTCCTGCCTCATGTTCAAATTGGCCTCATAATGTCATCTTTTCATTTTGTGTTGCCAGTTTGGAAGAAAAACCCCCCAAATTCCTCTAGTTTCTATCTTTCGAGTGTTTCCCACACTTCCCTTCACCCCTTGGAGAGACCCCTGGAAGCCATGTGTGCTCTCCTAGTATGGCTTGGTCAGTATCTCCCAGGGGTTTTCTGCGTTGAAGGCAGCCTGCCCGATGTCTGAGGGGACCTGATCTCCTTTAGAGGAAGGGAGCACAGGGCCTGGAGGAGAGCAGTGCAGGGTAAGGAGTGTGAGTTTTGCCACATTCACAGGCATTTTTCTTTCAGTGGTAACAGGCTTAAGAATACCTCTTTTCTCCCAAGTGGTTTAATACAGTGCAGTGAGGTTCAAAGGACTGCATTCTTTAACCTGGCTTCAGTCTGACTCATCACATCCATCAATCAATCAATCATTGAGTGTTTATGAATAACCGAGCATGTGTCAAACACATACTTAACTGTGTTAAGTACCCAAAATGGTAAGCTATGTCTTTCCTTAACTTCCTGCTTACAAAGTGTAGACACAGCATCTTAAGGAAATCAGCACTGATCTAAGGAAAGGAGATTGATATTTTTTGAGGCTTTAATTTGGCTATTCAAGGAGCTTTATAGACTTTATATTTATTCAGTGGCAACTCTAAAACACCAGCACATAGGTATCGTTAGCCCCACTCTACAGCTGAAGAAATTGCAAAACTCAAAGAAGTCAAATGATTTGTTCAATATGCCAGATTAGTAAGTAGTCCAGCCAGAATTTCAACACAGTTCTGACTGTCCCCAGAATTTGCAGACTTTGCATCACAACCCCTGGCAGGATCCTAATAAAATTTGACAAGGAAAATTGTTAAGTCTTCCATAACTTTCAGCTTCTTTCTGTATTTGGTTTCCAGAGGAATCTGGGCTTAAAAAGGTGAACGAGGCTCCTCCTGTTGGGAGGATCGAATTGCTTACTCTGGTGGTAGAGACAGAGGAGAAAAAGGTTGTTAAAAATAGAACGAAGCTGAGAGATTCCGATCTTTGAAGATCGCATAGGATTCTTGCCTGGTGCTGCACAAATCTTTGTCTGCATCAGAATCAGCTTAGAGGGCTTATTAAAATACAGTTTCCTCAGTGCCACCCCCAGAGGTTATGAATTGGTAGGTGTGGTGGGGCCCCCAAATGTGCGTTTCCGACAAGCTCCCAGGAGAGGCTCGGATTGCCAACTGGTGGACCCCATTTTGCGTAGCACTGGTTTTTAAAATGAACATTCACTTATGTACTTCATCAGTCCACAAATACTTTTTGGGTTTTCACTATGTGTCGGATATTGTGCTGGATAGTGAGCTGTAGTGCCCGCTCTGGACAACGTCTTATCATTGATTACTAACATAATGTCTAATTTCCCGGGAATCCAATGATCTAATTCATACTTTCAGAGATGACATACCAGCATTTTTAACTATGTCTGAATTTTTTTTCTCCTTTTCTGAGTAAACTAGATGTGGAATTGTTTTATCATTGGGCAAAACATTTTTAAGAATTTTGATACGAAGTTACCAAACTGTTTTCCAGAAAGGGTTGGCCCATTTGCTACCCAGCCACACTGGAAGAGAATGGCTATTTTAATAAGCCTGCATCACCACAGGGCATTGTAATTTCCATTTAGGAGTTTGTCTCTTCCTAATTGATTTGTTGTATCTGTTACCTATCAATGACACGGGTCCTTTAAAAAGCTTAATTTTTGAAAACTGTATATATTTAAATTTGTGCCAAGTGACCTTGAAAAAAATTGCTTTGTGACTTCCTGGATCGCAAAGCAAGGAAAGAGTGGCAGGAATAATTCACCTTCTTTGATAAACACGTTATGAAATGATTTTTAAGACATGAACTCTGCTAGAACGTACTAGCAAACACTAAATCAGCTTCCGTGGTCGTTCTGACACTTGGGTTGCTTGCTTCTCTGGTACCTGCAGTGCTTTGAACGGAAGATGTAAAACACAAGGAAGGATGGAATACGAACGGGATCTTGCTGACAAATCCAAACACGAGAAGGGTTCCTTTCTGCTCGTCCTCAGTGATGCAAGCAAACTGAAAGGGACAGCAGGCAATGACACTAATACATCATCGAGCTGTTTTGTATTCATAACTTCTCAAAGATAGCACCGTTCTTTAATGCAGTATTGATTCAGCCAAGCAACGTTACTCTATTACTTTCTTGAGCTGTTGAATTAGGTTAAAGGACACTATTAGGGTTTTTAACTGGAGATGAAGAATTTTTATAGACTAGGAGCCCTTAAAATTTTCCAAAGGTCGTTGGCCAGAAAGTTGACCCTTGGTAGGTTTATCACAAATCGGGGACATGGCTGGGTTCGCTATTAGGTACAGTGGTGTTTTAGGCAGTAACATAATAGGGGGAGAAATACCTGGGGGGTTGGGAGCCTGTTGGTAACCCCAGAGTTAAAGAAGAAGGCATACGCCAATTCTGTCCGCCCATGAATTTGACTCATTGTCTTATAGCCACGACACGTGCTGGACGAGGTGAGCCGCAGAGCTTGGCACCCAGGCCGTCTTTAAAGCCTGGGGAACGGGGATTGTGACTTCTCCTTTTTCTACCAGGTCTTAATTTTTCTGAATCTCCTTCTTGGAAGTGTCTGAGATGGAAGAGAAATCTATACTAATATGATAAGGGCTGCTCAGATGAAAATTGTGCTGATTTTGGGGTGGGGGGCTGGACAATGCACAGAATGATGGCAAATATTTATACTGAGTTTTCAGCAAAATGATCTTTCCTATAGCGGGATTTGACCAGTTTATAGATAGAATCATTCCATGCATGTCATTTCTTGCTGGCTAACCCGTATTTTGGGGTACTTTCCCTTTGCTGATCACCAAAATAAGGGATCATCTGTGTGTAGACTGAACCCCTGTTCTTTCTAGGGTAAATCTCCCCCTCAACCTGAAGATGGTTTGCCTTTATTTGCTCTGAAAAAACCAAGTACTTCTTCTTTATGGGGGAACAATTTCCAAAGACTCAGGAGGCTTGTTCCTGCCGCACTTCGTGGCTGCAGAACGCCTCGTGATGCTTGTAAGTTACTTTCACAGCCTGACCCCCCCAGCACTCCCTGTGGGCTGCAAACTCTCTTCTCGTTCCTCTCCCTTCTCCAGCGTTGCCCCGTCTCCCATACTGATAGGACAGTGCAGTGTAAATTTTGTTCTGGAACCATTTTCTGCAAATGAGGATGGTTATGATAGGACGCCTCACCATGTGACCGCTTCTCAGTCTCTTCAGGAGGACTCTGCTTCACCAGAACATGTCTTCTTGATGTTTTCATTGAGAGCAGCATTTCTCGGTGTTACATTTTTAAAAGAGGCACCTCAGAGAGAAGTTATTCATCAACATTTTATTAGATATTGGTACCTTCAAAGAAATCAGTTTTCAAAGCCTCTTTCTGCAGAGAATTTTGGAGGGCTGAGAAGAAACTTCAAGGTGCCGTGACTTGAGCTGGGAGGAGAGGGAGGAGGTGGGGGTGGCAATGGTGGTGGAGGATAATATATACTGTGATACTTGGAGAAAGTTGTAGGGCTTGGACACAAACTTCATGTGGTTTAATTTTTCACGAAGATAATTCCCAGAGGGCATAGTGCAGAGGAACAAACGCCTGAGGTGGTGGATTAGCTGTCTCGATTGTTAGTTCTTGCTCTGCTGTCTGTGATGCAGGAGGCAAGTCCTTGGAGCCCTGTCTCAGTTTCCTCATCTGACAAACTGAGGAATTTGTTTACACGTCTAGCTCTTCTTTCTGCTTCAAGGACTGTCTTTTCTCCCTGCAGGCTGTTTCCAAATGTGATTTTCTGGAATGAATTCAACTGTGGCATTTTTCCTCACTAGAACCTTCAGTAGGTGTCTGTTGCCTGGAGATCAGTGTCCAGACCCTCAGACAAACATTTAGGACCCCCCACCACCCCCAACTACTGATCTTGTTGCTGGCTTGGCCTCAGTTTCCAGACATATCTACTGGAAGCACACAGAAACCTGCAATCACAGTACCAGCTCAGGGGGCCTGCTGTGTGTCCCATTGGGAAGCCTGTGTTTTCCAGCCCTCACGTGGTTCCCTAGAGCACCCTGGCCCAGAGTGCCTCCTCCCCGTCTGCCTGGCTGA
Source organism: Vicugna pacos (assembly GCF_048564905.1). Classification (NCBI taxonomy): domain Eukaryota; kingdom Metazoa; phylum Chordata; class Mammalia; order Artiodactyla; family Camelidae; genus Vicugna; species Vicugna pacos. The sequence continues at coordinate 7,778,337 of NC_132987.1, forward strand.
CTCCCTGTCCCCTGCCCTTGAGGGTCCCATCCCCGCACCTCTCAGCTATCACTGCACCTTGTCATGACCCCCTCCCAAATCTGACGGGATTCCACAATCCCATGTTCAACAGCACAGCGTGTGCTGTAGGTGGAGAGTCTGTCTGTCCTAGGTTGGCCTTAACTCCTCATCTAGGCTCTAGGTGCCTTAGGACAAGGGGGACCTTTTGTATTTCAGTATAATTCCTTGCTTACTTCACAGCTGGTAGATAATAACACTATTTATGGCTCCCTAATGCTAGGAGGATGTTATTTTTTTCCCTTTTTATTGGGGGAGGGTGGTAATTAGGTTTATTTGTTCATTTATCCATTTATTTATTTATTTTTGGGGGGAGGTAATAGGGCTTATTTATGTATGAATTTTTTTTTTTTAAATGGAGGTACTGGGGATTGAACCCAGGACCTCATGCATGCTAAGCACACACTCTACCCCAAGCTATACTCTCCCAGCCAATGGTTGAAAATATTGAACGAACCTAGATTTCATAAGCCCCAAATCATGTTTTAAAGGAAGTTCCCTTTGCACATGAATAAGGGAAATCCTCACGGCTGCTGGGGACCCAGGCTAAAGCAGAGAAGGTCGATTCAGAGTGAATGAGGCCCCACTGAGGATGCCACAAGGGGGAAAGAGACTGAGGTCCCATCTTCCCTTCTGAAATTCGATGTTGTTGGAACTCTCTGATCCACCATGGTAATCCTCCTTGAGGTCTGTGGGCAGGAAAAGAGTGTCAGAGTGCTAATAATTTTTCTTGCTTTATTACTCTATCTTCATCCAATAGATATTGATGTGTAGTGCTGTCACTCTCCTATTGCAAAGGTTCCCTGACTTCCATGGTCCTTTTCTCTTTAATTCACAATTCATTTAGTAGTGACTTAAAAAATCTCCAAGTTTTAATTTGACAACCTTTTAATTGTTAATTTCTGAGGTAATCACGACAAATTATATGATTTAAATGGTATCATTTTCCTAAAACGTATTTTCAGAATTCCGCTGAGACCTAGGAAATGGATAGTTTTGTAATTGTTCCATGGGTACTTATGTGTACTTGAAAAGAGTATATTTTCTTGGTATATGTGTGTGTGTATAAGTAAACACATACACACACATACATCTCTGAGGTTGGTGAATTTGGTGATTTGTTGTTCAATCTTCAACAAGCTATTTTTTAAAAAGCTTGAACTATTAGTTTCTGACTGACCTGTGTTTTCTCCCCAAATAATTTGGATATGTCAATTTTCTTTGCAATTATGTCAGTTTAAAAAAAGTATATTTCAAATTCTGGTGTTTGTATTAATTGATTGTTTGTCTTCTTGATGTATCATTCTTGTTATTATGTAATGTTCCACCTACATCCCTATGAATCATTTTTCCTTAAATTCTATTTTGTTTGCTCTTATTGTTGTCACTTCAGCTTCCTTTTGGTTATTATTTGCAAGAAATATCTTTCTATCCTTTATTTTCAAGTTTTCTGTGTCTTATTGTCAATGTGGGTCTTTAAAACAGCATGAAGCTGGGTTAAAAAATTCAACCTGATAATATCTGCATGTCTAAAGATCCATTATTAGCTTTATATTTATTTTAATAATAATAATAATTTTTGGGGGGTTCTGCTCAAGTTCTTTTCTTTTTGTTGGCTCATTCTTTTCTGCTTTTGGTTGAATTAAAGACATTTTCCCTATTTTTATATTTCTTTTTATTCTCTGCTAGTTTGGAAGCTCTGTAATTTGTTTCTATTCTACTAGTAATTGCTCTTAAATTTATAACGTACATACTGAACTATATATAGGATGTGTGTGTGTGCATTTATATGTGTTTATATAGACATATTTGCTTATTTTATGAAATATATGTTTATAGCTTCTTCCTGAATATACAAAAAAGACTTTCATTATTTATTTTATACCCTTTCCCTTTTTATTTTTGTTGACCAGTACCTTATTATAACTAAAAAAACAAAACTCAGAAATATTAGCTATCATTTTTATAGTTAATAATTCAGTTTACTAACACGCTTTGTTGATTTCTGTGTCCATCATTTAATGTTGCCTTGACCAACTTCCTTAGTTGTCAATCTAGTCACGCCTCATAGAATCGGCTGCTTGAATTTTCTTCTCACTGGTCGTAGTGGAGTTTTCATAGATCCAGTCACCATGATCTTCTACTTGGGTTTGAACTTGTTGATAGCTTTTTGATTTTTTTTTTTCCTGAGGTGTTTTGTCTATTACTGCTGTGTGCTTGGAGTAAAATGTTTTTTTTGCATCAACATGTGAATGTTCTGTGTCATCTTGAGCAGATTCCACCGCTGTCTAATTTGAATATGTTTGCTTGGTACTGCTAACTCTGCTTAGAGAGCAGTAAAATAGCAAGTTAGCAAATCTAAGACACGTTAAAAAGGAGGCCAAACTTACTTCTTAATTCCCTCCTTTGTTTGTCAACTTAAAGAACTTGACCGTGAGTTGGGGACCATCCCATTGAAAGGAAGATGTGAATGGCCTGATTTGTCAGCCCTGAAGTGGATCATCCCATTAACAGGGATGGTTTCTCCTTCTTTCTTTCTTTCCCTTCTAGACTTTGCTTCTCCCTACTGCTGCTTTCCTTATTTAAGTCTAGATACGACCATTTTGAATAATCAGAACCACTATATTAATGGGATTTTTCTACTTCGGTTACAATGAAAGCAATCAAGGATAAGCTTGATTGAAGATCTCACATAATTAATCACTTCTTTTCTTTATTGTTATCTCTTTTTAAAAGTGTTTTGTAAAATGATCATCTATATTAATGGAACATCTTTCAAAAGAGAGGACGTGAAAGAATGTCAATTGATATTCTAATACTAAATATCATGAAACATTTCACTGTCTTATTCGGGAACCATCTGAAACTATTGAAACTCATCTTTCAATTCACACTTTTCTGGGGCTGTCATTATCTGCTGCCATATATAATAAAGAAATATACTCATCCTAACGGCTGCCAACTTCCATTTCAGCATCAGCAAATTTGATCACAATCCCAGTGAAGGATTGTGATAAGAACACAGTTTGATCTTGCTTTATGAATTATGTGTGCTCTATATAATGAGGTAGGAAATGAATATTTGTATACTTAATCATGATGTTAATCTCTATTATAACTTCAGAGAAGTGTGCCTAAAAAATGGGTTCCAACACTAATAAAACCCCACCCTCAAGAATCTGAATAACCAGGTCCAGGAGCAAGATATATTTGTCAAAGTGTCACCTAAGAGCATTTATTTCTCCTTTCAAACACCTATAGGAAGCTTGGTCAGATGGTTAAACTGACTTATAGACTTTGCTCATTTGCTTATTTAAAAATACTCAGGAGGCCAATGCCTTATCTATGAATGAATGAATTAACTCAGATAACGGGGAAGGGGCTCTGGTTGGCTGTGGGATGATACCAGTTGTGCAAGAGGAAGTCGCTGGTTTCAGGCAGAACCCGTGCGTTGAGCTGCAGTGTCTAAGAGCCTTGGGGACAGGCAGGGGAGAAGTAGCTCCCATCATCTTACAGCTCAGGGAAGAAACACTCTTTCCCTTGCCTCTGATGATAAACTCAGTTATGCATATACACTGGGGACTGCATTTCCTCAGCGTTGGTCGCACCTGTAAGACATTATGGAGCTAAGAATTAGAACATGAACTTGGCTTATGGAATCATCATAGACAAGACAGATGCCGTTTTGCTGCAATGGTCAGTTCATGCTGAAGACTTCCTTTCTTGTGTCTCTGTCTCCATTGATTTGACTATTGGCTTCGTTCTCTGCTCTGCTGCTCTGTGTGGAGTTACCCAGGTCTCTGTCTCTCCGCACCTTTGTCTGGTATTCCTTTTAGCTGGATCTTGGACTCAGGTTGTTATTTACTCAGTCTTTTCCCGGGTGTATTTTGCACACTTCTGCCTTCACATCTTCTTTATTCTCACATTTCATCTCCATCTTTGGCTTTTGAACAAACACTGGCGATGCATAGGGGCTCACGATAGAAGAGAAGGGACGTGACATCTTCATGAAGTTCTAAGTAATGACCCCGTCAGCTGTTGTCCTGTAAGTGCTCTGGCCCTTTTTTAGCATCAGAATAATCACTTAGTGTCTTTAAGGCTAAATCTGTGTCATGTTTTATATAATGCCCTTAATAGTTGCTTTTTGTATTTTGTATTGCCATCTGCCTGCCCTTCATTTTTAAAGATGCTGCCCTGTTTTTTCCTGAATCTTATTATGTGTGTATGTGTTGGTGTGTGTGTCTGTGTGCCTGATATAAAGTTCCAGCAATGTGTTTCCATGAATTATACAGGGATAGAGTTGTCAAATAAAACCTTGGCGAGCAGTGAAGGGGACTACAGAAGAACTGCTCTCTCCAGTATTTGTGAGATACAAGTGTCATGTTTAATTCAAAAGACAGGACACAGAGACATGTGTGAGGATGTTTATGGAAGCATTGATTATGATAGAAAACATCTGTAAAGAATCTCAAGTGTTTATGGCTAAGAGATTGGTTTTATAAATATGGTATGAATCTATGATGTAATACATTGAAATGGTAATGTACATCTCTACTACTAATGTGGAAAAATACCCACTATATATTAAGGGAATAAACGATTACATGCAACATCTACTATGATCCTGTTTTTGTATAAAAATATATAAACATGAAGGCATATGTATATATAAATGGAAAAATGTCTGAAAGATTACACTCCTACTTGAACATTTAGTAGTCATAATCTTGAGTTTAGTGGTATTAGAGAGTGTCTTCACATGAATATTACTGTTTATGAAACAAGTTACTACTTTTAGTAATAGAAATAGTAAAGATATATAAATATATGATATTTGTCAATAGAAAAGTATATTTATATAATATAAATAAAATATTCTGTGAGTTAAGTCAAAATTTCAATTACCTGCTAGAAACCCTGCTTTTTTATGCTGTTTCCAGTTGCAAGCTGTAAGCTTGCCCTGTGGTTTGAGAAGGGACAAATTGGGGAGTGTGTTTAGCCAATTTTACTCAACCCAATCCTTAGCTTGCGCAAGGAAAGAGATTCATGTGTTTTAAAAATTGTGCTTGGCTCTGGGAAATACTCTAGTGGCGAAATTGAGTTTCATTACTTATTTCTCCTGTACTGTGATCTCTGTGTACTTAAGAGTTACTTAGGCTGTGATTTTGCTTTATGTATTTATTAATATCATGTTGATTCACACTCACAAAAGTAGGTTACTGGAGGAAGGCTCTCCGGGTGTCACCATAACTCACTCTTTCTTGAGCCTAAATATAATACCTTTTCAATACAGTATATTGAATTGTGTCTCAGGAGAGGAATCTCGCTCTGATTCATACACAGATCCATTTCTCTTGTCACTCAAATACTGAAATATCTATTGCTCCATTTCAGGTTTTATTAATCTTTTTTAAAAACTCCATTTCAGTGGCATTCTCCACTACATGCACATATAAATGGTGTCGGATGCTTTATGCTCTTGGGAGGCATCTTTGACAAGGTTAGAAACCTTGAAAGGAATGCAGGAGGGAGCCGTCAGGTGGGGAAGAAGGAAAAGAGACACAAAGCCACACTGATGTGCGATGCTTTTTTACTGACTATATTATATTAATTTTTCACTTTCACCGACTTATAAGACTTTTACTCACCTCTCATCACTATGTATTTCTCTCTAAATATGGTATTTTGATGTGGTGGTTTCTTTTATGTTTTAGTCGAAAGTTTCATTTTTGGTTTAGTCACTGTCATAAAAATTTTGTATGTTTATTATCCCTTCCACTATCAGCATGTGTTTTTCTTTCATAAAAAATATTAATTTGAGTTAATTGATTTCCTCCTTTGTTCTTGAAGATAGTGAGAGCTACTGATTTTTACAAGAGAAATAAACAAGTTGATACATGGCTAGAAATCCTGTGAGCAACTGAAAATACTTTCCTTTTAAGTTAAAAGACTGGTTTTATTGAGGAGAAAGAGGAGAGGAGCAAGGGGTAGTGAGAGAATATGAAAATGTCTGAGAACAACCTAAAAGTCCATTGACAGATGACTGGAAAAAAGAAGTTGTGGTATATTTATACAGTGGAATACTACTCAGCCATAAAAAAGAATAAAATAATGCCATTTGCAGCAACATGGATGGACCTGGAGATCATCATACTAAGTGAAGTAAGCCAGAAAGAGAAAGAAAAATACCATATCATATCACTCATATGTGGAATCTAAAAAAAAGACACAAATGAACTTATTTACAAAACAAATAGACTCACAGCATAGAAAACAAACTTATAGCTACCAGGGGGTAAAGGGATAGGAAGGGATAAACTGGGAGTTCGAGATTTGCAAATATTAGCTACCACATATAAAATAGATAAAAAACAAATTTCTTCTGTGTAGCACAGGGAACTATATTCAATATCTTGCAGGAACCTATAATGAAAAAGAATATGAAAAGGAATACATGTACGTATATGCATGACTGGGACATTGTGTGGTATACCAGAAACTGACACATTGTAACTGATGGTACTTCAATTAAAAAAAAAAAAAAAGAAAATGTCTGAGGAATGGGAGAAAAGGAGGAAGAATGGAAAAGGTTAAAGTGTACTTTCTGGTAGAGACTGAGGTTGGTCTTAACTTCTTAAGAAGCAGAATTAATCTCTTCTGAGCCATCATTGGGCGGCTGTTAATTAAATGATACCACATCTTCTTATCTTCAACCTTTATAGCTCTACAGCTAAGTTGCTGAACTGGCTTTTTCAACAGATAAGATTTTCCTTTGGCAGCTACCTGTAACTTTCGATGAAAGCTTAAAGCGTCAACTGCTTTAAAGTTCTCTTTTTCTTCACTTGCCAAGCAAATAAAAGTTGCTTAATTTTGCTGACGAAAATTAGTGAAGCAGGAATGGAAAAGATTACGAGCCAACTTCTCATGCCCTACTCTTTCCAGATTTAAAGGAGTAAGATATTCAAGGCTGTATGTTATTCTGCAGGAATTTTCAAGCCAGAGCCCCTGGTGCTGACAGTTTCTTGATGATCACACTTTCTGGGTTTGTTTCTGCTTCTGTCTGACTGGCTTTTTATGTAATTTTGCTTTCTTCCCTGTTTCCTCTCCCCATACTGGAACCGAGCATCATGGATTTAGAAAATGTGGTACTTTACAGTATATATGTGTAATTTACAAATAGACCATCCTAACATTTAGGATATCCTATCTCCTCTAAGGCTAAGCCGGTGATGCTCTGGGTCAGCTCTGCCGGCTCCCTCAGGGTGTCCGGAATCCTGTCTGGGGACCCCAGGCACAGGCAGGAAAGGCATTTGGTGCCCCGGGGAGGAGGGAATGAGAATGCAAAACGGCTGTGTTTGCTTCCTCTCTGTTTAGTTGAGAAATTGGAATCCACCCTCAGGAGTGAGAAACATGTGGAGTTTTTAAATGCAATGACCTTGAAGGACCTGCAATACATCCTTATAATTGTCTCTGGATCGTAGCTAAAGAGCTGATGAGATACTGGGTGAGGTTTGAGGCAGACTGTATTCTCTGCATATCCTACTTTAGGGGCTAAAGTGTGATTTATTTTTCTCCTTTTTTTTTTTTTTGCACATTCTCTGAAATTGTCTTTGTGATTTTTCACCTGAATTTTTGTCCACGCCTTCATGCTATTGTCTTGTCCCTTGCTTTAGTCTGATGCTTTTATTTGAAGACATTTTGTTTCAAGGGGTCCATTTAAGTCAAGCAGCATTACTGGGCCCTGCATACTTAGGCAGTCTATGCACACCAGCCAGTCCTTGTCCTTTTTGAAATCAAAGCTTTGTCTAGTGGACACACACTTCACTGTAATAAAGGCACATTGTAACAAACGATATTCTGGATATAGTCTTGGGGCAGCAGAGATTAATTTGGACTGGGGAGAAGAAGAAAAATCCATCAACTCATATTTTTTACGCTTTTACTCTGGGTCAGGCCTTGGTGTTAAACTTGAAGAAACATGACATAGGTTTCCTTCTTTCTAGGAAATTATTTTATGGGACACCGACACAGAAAGTGTCACAAATCATGGCAGGAAATGACAATGTCAAGATCAATGGTGGAAGCAGGCAGGGTTGGAAGACGGGAGAAGGGCGGATTGAGTCAGGGAAGAAGCCTTCATAGAAGATCTGGGCTTTTCAGGATGGATGCAAATAGGGAGGCGGAATAAGAGGATAACTTGAACAAAGGTAAAAAGTGAATGTAAGGGAGCCAGTGAGGCTAGAATATTCCTTTACTCTGGTTTAAAATTCCCTCTGACAAAATGCCGGGAACTGTCTAGAAAGGCTCGTTTGTGCTTCCAAACTAAAAGCGAATGAGAACTCTCTCATTTGTATCCTCTTTCAGGCTCCTTCCCTGGGACTCTGTCCAAGGGAGTGAAGTCAGCTCAAATTCTGCATAAGAGAACAGTCTAACTCCGGTCTGCAGCACGGTGAGCTCATTTGCTCATGGGCAAAAGGTATTTTCCTGCAGGGGTTTGCCTTTCAGATGATAGCTTTTTGCCTTTGGACTCCTAGTTTTCTGGAGGTTACCCATCCCAAATGGTTTGCAATGGGGGCATTCCATTTAACTACTGGGTCACAGTGAGCAGGGCTGGAGGAGACATGGAGTGTGTGTTTTTAGAAAGCATCCACCGTGTGTAACTGTGCTGTATGGTTTACTGAGAGAGACTGTGGAGGCGAGATACAGCAGCTCAGGCTGGGAAAACAAGACCAAGTGCATGTTCCAACACGGGAGGGAGTAAAAGGAAAGGATATAGTAGGAAACCGTAGTCGGCAGAGACCTGACGGACTGGGACTGGTGCCAAGTAAGAGGACGGAAGTTTCTCCTCTGGGGGATAATGACTCTCATTGGAAGTGGCTTAGCCAAATTCATAGTCATTGTCACAGGGCACAGATGAACTTCTCTGAGATGCCAACTCTTCCGTAAAATGGTGCCCTATTATGTTGTTAAAAATATATTTGTTGAGTCCAAGGAGGCATAATAAATTGCAAGCAAGTGGAAATGCATTAAAACGCGAGGAGAAAATCAGTTGTAATAAAAGCCAAACATTCAGCCCAGGAAAGAGATGCTAAGTGAAGTTAAGGGCAAGCCTCACGGGTGGAAACGGCGATGGGTCATAGGCTAACACGTGAACTTGAACAGTAGGGGACCAAATGGCCAAACCTTTACCCAGCAGTTCCTGGGCCAGTTTGACTCGTCAACCATAACCCGTGGTCTTAAGTCAAGGCTTGAAGTTTATTCAGGAATTAAGAGATTGAATTGTTTTCTACTTTGACCAAAAAGAAAGCTCTGGAAAAGATTTCAGTAAAAGATAACCAATCTATGTGTCTGTAAATGTTGAGTAACCATGTCATAACTTAAAAAAATGCTTATTGAGCAAACTGTCTGTGTCAGGGGCTGTGAGCGTGAGTTTCAGAGTCATGATATGAGGTGGGAAGACAAGGCAGGTGTTGGAAGGTCCCATGATGCAAAGGCAGGGAAGGGGAGAACCGAGCATCTGTTAGAGAGAGTACTTGCCTTGGAGTTACAAGCTGAGGGAGTGATCCCTCTGCAGGCTTAACAGGGGACCCTGGGAGGATGCTTTACCTGTGCAAACAAGAGAATAGAAGGTGGGGAGAAAGGCAGAAAATACCCAAGTGAACTTTGCAGGGTAAGAGGAGTTCCTGTTTTGATGATGCATGGAGTTTGCCGTGGGGGTGAGCGGAAGTTTGTCTGGAGACACAGGTGAAATCCATACTTTGCATACCTGGCTAAGAAATTGGGACTTTTCCCCTCTGGGTCTGTGGGACACCAACAAAGCATGTTTCCAGAAGGTTTTTCTTATGTAGGATTGAATGTAACAAGGCTCAATAAACCTTATGGCACTTGTTAGGAAGTTTTTGCAGGAACTGAGACACGAGATGACAGGGAAAGTTGAGAGAAAGTAACAGATGTGAGGTCATAGTGAAGGATGACATCACAGAACTTTCTGAGAGGACGGAGTGCAAAGAAAGAAGTCCAAGAAGATGCTTGTGTGCTAAGTGAAATTGTCAGACCGAAAAGGACAAATATTGTATATTCCACTTATGTGAGGTTCCTAGGATAGTCCAGTTCATAGAGACAAAAAGTAGAACAGTGATTATAGAAGCTGGGGGAGGACGGAATGGGGAATGGATGTTTAATAGGTACAGAGTTTCCGTTTGGGATGATGAAAAAGTTCTGGAGATGGATAAGGGTGATGACAACAATATCAATGTACACATAAAAATAGTTAAAATAGTAAATTTTGTTTTATGTGTATTTCACCACAAGAAAACAAATTCTTAAAACAGGGAAGATGCTTATGGTTTGGGCATGCTGATTAGGACACTGATGGACTGAAGGGACAAATCATGAGGAGAACTGGCCAGCTTTGGAAACCCGAATACAGCTCATTTCAGTCATACTAAGCGGGAGGGAAGAGTATAACCAAGTAGGAATACTTTTTTAGGATATTGTCAAGTTCTCGATGGTCATGGTGGGCTTAGAATGATGGCTCTGTCACGATGGACACCTCTTAAAGCAGATGTGTTTCTAGTCAGCTGGCTCCCACGCATGGAGAATTTCTGGTCTGGATACCGGTCCTAACGTGTGGTGCTAGGATTCTTCCTTGGAGTTCTGTCAAGGAAACAGGGGAGAAATAGTTTGAAGGGAGCTTCAATAGAAATTTGAACCCTCTGATAGGCTCAAATAGAGGAAGAAGGAATCAAAGAGGCCATATTAAGACAAAAAACAGGTATACGTAGGGATTTGTTTTCTTAGAATATTTTTATTTTTTATATGTACAGTTTTATGTATATTATGTGTATGCTAATTCTTAGTGCATGTATTTTAAGACCTTCTTGGTATGTCATTTCTCCTTCGTATGTGAATAGTTGGCTTGTCTACTGAATGAGCTAGAATTATTCCTCCAAGCAGAGCTAAATGGTTTCTCCTTTGCTCCAACCTTATTGAAAAGGGGAACACAGATTTAGCAGAGAGAACCTTGGGGTCAACTTCTGAACTGATTCAGGAGATTCCAAATTTTGAAACTTCTAATAACTGAAGTGTTATCATCAAGTTCTTGGCAATCATAGAAAGAGATGTTCAGCAAAACAGATGATTTACCATTCATGAATTTTTATAATTGTGTTGAGTGTCTTGAAAGGTATCTCTTATTTAAGGAATGCATTGTTAGACACTGTGGCAACGAATCATCCTTGCTAATTGCTTTGTGTAGGCTCTTGGAGCATGTTGTTTTAAAATATATACAATTTGCATCATATCCATTTTTGATTTTAAGCAATAATACTTGTTAGTCACTAGGAGCCCAAGGTATGTACTGTTCTAACGCCGTGAGGAAGATTGATTTTAAATTGAACTTTAGATATATTTGGTGAATTTCTTTTATGGAATATCTTTGTATTTTCACAATTTGGCAATAATTGTTTTAATTTTTAATGTTATTTAAAACATTAGGATTCAAAAGAATTATTAAAAAAAAATTCAGACATCGGCTAGTTGTATCCGTAGACAGTATTTAAGAGAACATACCAATAATATGCTGTAGATGAATAACCTAAGGCTCTTGGTTTAAATAACTTCCCTGAGGTGAGGTGGCTCTAAGTGGCAAATTCAAACAGTGCCCCCTAAGTTGAACTTAGTGTTTTATTTGGTTTGCTTCTCCTCCTTTGACACCATTAATAGTGGGTGAACTTGCTGAGTCACTTATGTCTTTGTTGATGCTAAGGACAGGCCATAAACAGATGAGTCATGAGCTATACTTAATCCTTCAATAGGTTTTTTTGGCCGACACTGTTTTTTTGTTTTCTGTTTTTGTAATTAATTGTAGATGTTTAAAATCTACAGACAGACATAGTGATCTGGATTTGGAAACTCTCTGAAAGTCAACTACAGCTGACAATATTTGTGCTCATTCTTGTGTGGCGATATTTGCTTGGAACTGAGGAATGACTCCTCCTCTGGTTTACTGGATTCTCCAATACTTTTCCACCCATCCTACCTCACAACATTTTTATTACGTGTTTGACCTTTGAAGGTGTCTTAATTTATGATCCTTGATGTAAATAGTGTAGAAACAAACAAAAAAATAAGTACTGCTAACAAAGGCATGGCTTCAAAGTTTAGAAAAGACGTTAAGATTTTTTTTTTAATCTATTGAAGTACAGTCAGTTGCAATGTGTCACTCTCTGGTGTACAGCACAATGTCCCAGTCATGCAGATACATACATATATTTGTTTTCATGTTCTTTTCCATTAAAGGTTATTACAAGATATTGAACATAGTTCCCTGTGCTATACAGAAGAAATTTTTCTTAAAAACTCTTTTTATATATAGTGGCTAACAACTGTAAATCTCAAACTCCCAAATTTATCCCCTCCCACCCCCTTTCTTGGTAACCATAAGATTGTTTACTAAGTCTGTGAAGTTGTTCTTAACCAGAGCTAAGCTCCATTTTACTCTCAAGGGTAAAATAAACTGGTGATATTTTTATGACTCTAATTACTTGAATTGTTTCTCATTGAGAAGACAGGGGGGTTAAAGACTTCACAAAACTTTTATTACATTTTCTTGCGTCTTTATGGCCAACGTGGAGAAACTACAGATGGGTTTGGGACGTTAGCTTACAGTCCAGAAAATTTAAACCCAAAGCTGATCATTAGGCTCCAAGTAGTTTACCACCATGGCCTTCCACTACAGGGAATCCATCTGAGTGAGGTCGATGGGCTGCCCATCTTGTTTATGCTCCCTGAGTGAGTTAGATCTATCACAGAGGGCATTGCTGGATAAAGGGAGCAGTGATGCTTTAAGGTTAGGCACATCAGGATGTGTGTCCTCGGAAGCCAATTAAATAGAAAAGGCCACGGTGCCAACTGTTTTTCCAACTTTGATCACTTGTGATAAATCGGAGTTTCATCTCTAACATAGCTTGGTTCAACTCTTTTGAAATCTGGAAATCTTTCTCTTTTAGAGAAAGAAGGAAAGGGGAAAGTGTGGAGGCTGGAAACGTACACAATCACTTGATTTGTTCAAGCAACTTTTCTCCCGAAAGGGCAGTCAACATGCTTAGCATATTTGACGGCCAGAGTCTTTTTCTGTGTGTGCAGCTCCATTCTCTGAATCCCTCCTTCGCACGTATCTCCATTCCGTCCCACAGTAGCCAGGTGGTGCTGCCGGGAATGATGTCGCTGCTTCAAATGCGATGATTTGGCTCCCACATGTGTAGCAGTGTCAGATATTCTGCCTTCCAGAGAAGGGGATTATACAGGATCAGGCACCACTCCAACATTTTATCTGTGTTGTCTGCATCTGGAAATCTCAATGTGTGGATCTCTGTTTGAACGAGGACTAGAAACCTCAGTGAACACTCTTCTCTTACAATTTCCTTCTAACTGTTGGGACTTACTATGCTTCATTATTATTATTATTATTATTTTAATCTGAGGGTCCTCCTTGAAATTTCCCAAGAAAACATAACATAGAGAAGAAAAAATAAAGTCTATGCTTCAGAATTCTGCCTTAAAACAAGATTATTGGATTATGCACTTTCCATCCGATGATGTTAGCATGGTACATTGGTTTAGAATTGAAAATAAACTCTTGGTGGCATCCACATTGCCTGTGCATTTTAATTAGAGGATTACCTGTTCTAACTCTCTCTCTCTCAGAACTCTGCCCAGTGTTACCCATCCTTCATACCATGACTGGAATTTCCATCTTTGTGGTTTCATTTGTCTGGTGTAGACAATCATATCTTGGGTAGCTAGCATCTTCCCTTGGTATTTAGCTTCCATGAAACAAAGGGAAAAAAATGCACTCTACTGGGCAGTCCATCACCCTCCATTTGTAGGCCACTCATTCTAATTAAACTAAGCAGTTTAATTACTAAAATACAGTATTAGCAAACGTTAGGTTTGCAGACTTCATAAGGCTGTTGCTGATCCTGAAGTTTCCCAGTTGTATGCATGCTAACCTAGATCACTCCTACTTTCCAGAATGAGGACAAGGTGGTGTTACGGGGCCATTCCTTCCCTTCCATGTCTACTTTAAAAGGCTCTGTGACCATTTTCTACCATCCTGGACTTGAGGTCCTCTTTCTGAGAAGAACTTTCTGGGGCTTTCTCTTTCGTTTGATCTTTTAGTTTATCAGGGATCAGCCAACTGTACTCCACGGGCCAAAGCTGACCCACCACCTGTTTTTCTGTAAACAGCTTTGTTGACACACAATCTCACTCATTTGTTTATATATGGGCTGAGGCTGGGTTTGCTCTACTGCGGCAGACTTGAGTAGACTTGAGTAGATGTGATAGGAAGATTGCTAGAGACTGAATGACTCACGAAGACTAAAATATTTACTATCTGGTGCTTTGCAGAGGGAGCTTGCCAACAGCCGAAGTGCACATTCACTTAAGACACATTTATTGAGTGTGTGAGATTTTACTATGTGCTGGATGCTGTAGATCTAAGTATAAACACTGTAATCCTTCCTCTTAGAGAGCTAATAGTCTTGTGGGAAAGAGACACATCAGCATTTGCTTAACCACAAAATGCAAAAAATGCTCCAGAAGTGAATTTAGTAGACACTTAACGAGCATAGAATAAGGAACATGTGATTCTACTGGGGTGGGTGGTTTGGAAGAGGGCTCCAAGAAGAAGCGGTCTTTGCATGTTTGACTTGCAAGACCAAGAAGTTATCCAGGTAGAGGATGGGAGCCCTAGGTCACATCCCTTGCAGAAGGAGAAAAGTAAGCAGAGTCACCACGGTTGAAGGAGAGAAAAGGACTTTGGGAAACAGCAAATAGCTCAGTTCGGCAGAAGCCAAAATCCCGTAGGACTGTTTCCAGCTAGAAAGCGTGCACTACATGGAGGTGTTCGAGTTTTTCAAGTGGTGTAGTGGGGAACAGAGGGAAGGGGCGTGAGACTAGGAGCTGTTTTATCTTGCTCGTGCGGATGCTCTTTGGATTTCTCTCCACACCCATCTTCCGGCTCTTCTCGAGCGTGGCTATCATCTTCTCTGTTAGCTTGGAAAGTTCTTCTTTTTGGGGAAAGCAGAGGCAGAAAAAAAAAAAAAACTCCATCCAGGTGAAATCACTATTATTTCACTTCAAGCTGCCATCATATATTTTTTTAGAGGGTGTTGGAAGGTTTGCTTTTTTCTGCTCTTTGTTGAAAGGAAAAGGCAAGGGTCATCTCCCACTTACCTCAGTAAGGACCTACCCACGGTAGGTAATCCTAACAGTTCTCCATGATTATTGTAAGACGGAAGGAGACTATATGCTGGAAGTGTTAGATCAAGTGGCAAGACCGCTTATATCCATCGCCTGTTTTCTTAGTATCTGTCAGACCTTTATGACACTTGAAATTAATTTGTCTTCACGTGGTAGGAGGAATTAAGCAAATCGAATGAAAGGAATAGCCTTTCCTTTGCTGTGGAAACTACTCTGACTCTATTTAATTAAAATATATTATTAATTAGTAGATAACAGTAATGGAGGTTAACACAGCTGGCCCATTTACTTTCCCTCCATCAGAAATGAGGTTTTTAAACTTCTTACTGTGGCATTTATCTTTGTTCAGCTTCAAATCCTTCTTGTCCCTCTTTGAAATCTTGAGGAATAGCATTGCCATCCCATGTCAGAGCTCAGAAATATTCTTCCAAATCCCTGATCAACTGGGTTCTCCAAAGGGTAACAGTAACTAGCATTTGCATAGAACTTTCAGCACGGAAAGTGCCTCTAACATAGGTAATCTCATTGTACCTTCAAACATCTCACAGGGTAGATGCTTCCCTGACCATCTCACAAGTTGGAAAGGGAGGTTTCACAAAGTTAACCATTTCCCTCAAGATCTCGCACTAAGTAGGTGGCAGAGTTCAAAATGCTGACTTTGAAGTCTGTGCTTTTTAAGTCCTCCTGGAGTGATTCTTCTTTTGCTGAAGCATGGCACAGATGTAACCAACAGTGTCAGAAGCAATGGCTCCTTGCCGTCAGAGCCAGTCCAGGGGAAAGGATGAGTTTCTCAGATGAAGCAATGTTGCCCACCTGTGCTCCCCCAGGCAGAAGGTTCACTGCAGGGATTTTACCCCTTTCCAGCTGTAGTGAACTTCTGCAGGCCGGGCACAGCCCACGTTAGAGAGCACACAGCTTTGAAACCAAGGTCAGCATTCAGACTCACTCACGTGAGCATATTTCTCTCTCTCGTTTTGGATGTGGGGCTCGGTCTCTCTACCAGCAAAGTCTTGGGTCCCCTTGGGCATCTCTTTACTTAAATGACTTCCACAGACTTGTCCTATCAAGTCAACTGTTGCAATTAATTCAAGTAACGTTTTTGGGCAGCTGTGATGTGTCAAAAACTCTGAAAATGCCCCAGCTGAAGAGTTACAGAGAAGAGTAGGCTTATAGTAGACTCTTGGCATTCAAAACACTTCCATCTTAGCTCCATTCTTGGACCTGGGCTCTCCTGGACGACGCTGGTCTATTGTAGTTTACATTCCCATATAGCAGTGTTGGTGATGACACCACCCCTGGAAAGATGTGGTGCAGGTTTGGTGCTGATAGCTGCCATCAAAGGGAAGCTTTTCAGATGGCTTTTGGGGCAAATGTCTGTAAGAGTCTTAGAAATTGTCTTCAAAGTCTCATGAGCATCCTTTGGCTTTGGGGAAGGAGGACCAGGTGGGAAGGGGATGCAAATGAAAATGGTCTCTTTTCTTCTGTTTTCCCTCTTTGGTCCACCCATCCTGGCTTGGTAGCTCAGTGATTCCCAAGTGCTCCTTTACAGACCAATGTTGATTTGTGGTCATGTTACCCAAGTCTTGGCAAAATAAGGAAAACGTGTTTATAGATTTTCTTTTAAGAAATTATGGTATCAATGACAGTTTGAAAGGGAAATAATTGCTTGGCAAGATAGTTTGGCAATCTTTTGTAGATTCATGACAACTTTGGGGGCCCTTTTCCTGGCCCATTAAATACAACTGTCTGGACTCTCTTGCTCAAGCTTGCCGGTGTTTAGACTCACTGATTTGGACAATTATCTGTGCCCTAGAGTACAGGGCCTAGACAGATGCTAATGACCATTTTCCAGCATTGCAGACTGGAGTTACTTTCAGACAGCATAATTATTGTCAGGATGCTGTAAATGGCAGGGCAGCTCCAGGTGGTGTCATTTACTTAATGGTCTGTTTTAGTTTATGTTGTGCAGTGCCCAACTTTTCCAACCTTATGGGGCAGTCGTGACATTGTCTGGGGCACTGTGACCATAGTGTGACTTTAATTTTCCCCACGGTTAGCCACTTCTGTGTGTTCCCTCTTTGTACTCTATTGATGTCTTCTAGGGCCACGTTATTCCTATGACTCACTTAGAATCCAGTGTTTGTTCTGAATTCTAAAGTTTTTGGGTTCTAAAGTTGATGAGGCTTTGTGACCAAGAAGAGGAGATTTGGAATTCAGTGTTGGATGTGATAATCACACTATTTATTTTTGAAGTGTATAAAGGCGGCAGAAAGAAGAGTGAAAAGAACTTGGTTTGAGGGTTGCTAACTGTGTGATCTTGGCAAGGAACTTAACTTCTTTAGAGTTCTAATTGACTCAGATGCAGAATGGAGATAATAATGTGCATTTTGTAATTAGTTTTTTTTCTTGGTAAAGATGAAATGAAATTGAAGCTTTGTTATTTGATACATTAAGGATCATTGTGTCTTTTTGGTAGATGGACTCATCATTATGTATCGTTCCTCTCTGTATCTGGCAATTTTCTTTCCTCTGAAGTTGATTTTATCTGATATTAGTACAGCCACAGCTTTCTTTGGTTGGTGTTTTCATAGAATATTTTTTCCCATCTCTTTGCTTTTAATCTACTTAAAATGGGTATATTTGAAATGGGTTTCTTGTACGCAGCATATATGTGGGTCATTAAAAAAATCTATTCTGATGATTTATTTTAATGGGTGTATTTAAATCATTTATAGTTAATGTGATTTTTTTGTTATGTTAGGATAACATAACAAAAAGTGTTCTGAATGCCAAGTGTTCTGAATGTCTGTCACTTTATTTGTTTTTTGTTTCTCTCTGTCCCTTTTCCTGTCTTGCCTGCGGGTTACTTAAATAGTTTTTAGTATTACATTTTGCCTTATCTGTCATGTTTTCAGTATATATTTTTGTACAGTTTTTGAAAATAGTTTTCTCAGTGGCTTCTCTGGAGATCACTTTATATTCCCTTTCAAAGGCATACTAATTTATGTGCCTGGCGTTCAAGTCAGTGGCTACCCCAAGTCTCCCTTATATTCCCCTGCCTTTCTTTTTGGTTCTAGGGAGAGAAGATACACAATTCAGTGATACAAATCTTCTCCTCAAGTAAATGTGTAGCTTTTATACTTAAGTGTGTATTTTAAATTATAACAATAATGTTTTGTTAAAAAATTGGAATTTCTTACTACTTTGTTGAACATGCTTTGTTTTTGCTATTTATCTACACATGACATTATATAAACATTCTTCCTATTGTTTGGTAGGATTTTTAGTTAATTCTTTTTCAGTGTTCAACAGCCTGAGTACTGGTGGGTTTCTTGACCAAATTTTAGAAACCATGACAACTCAGGAAAAAGAGCTTATTTCCCCCAAACACAGCCTATTCAGAGTCAGAAGTAACCTCTCATGAATTGCTGTTATTTCTTTTCTTTTAAAAATATTACTGCTACCTCCTTATGTCTTCCTCAACAAAATAGTTGTTTTGCCTGACTTTGAACTTTATGTAAATGGAAACATACATTTATATTCTTTTGTATCTTGCTGTTTTTGTGTAGTACGATGGTTGTGAAATTCATTCATGTGATTTTAAGTGGCTATTAATTGACAGGAAAAAATATATGCAATCCAATAAAAAATTGGAAAAAGACTTGAACAGAGATTTCATAAAGTAGGAAATTCAATGACCAAAATCATATTAAAATGTGCACAAGCTCATTAGTAATCAGGAACGTGCATATTAAAGCCACTTGGATAAATTTGAGAGTTTGAGATCTGCAAATGTTAGCCATTATATATAAAAATAGATAAAAACAAATTTCTTCTGTAGAGCACAGGGAACTATATTCAATATCTTGCAATGACCTTTAATGAAAAAGAATATGAAAATGAATATATGTATATATATGCATGACTAGGACATTGTGCTGTACACCAGATTGACACATTGTGACTGACAATACTTCAGTTAAAAAGAAACAGTCACTTGACAATACCACCTGCCAGATTGGGGAAAAAAAAAAACTAAAAGTGTGGCAACACTATGTGTTAGTGAGAATGAGGAACAGTCAGAATTTTCATACACTGCAGGTGAAAGCAAAATTTAGTACAACTGTTTTGGAAAACCCTCTGGCACAATGCTGGACGATATACCAGCAAGTCCTCTCTTATCTGCGTATTATAAAAACACAATGGCACATATTCTTGTGAAGAATATTTATAGTGGCATTACTCACAGTTGCTCCAGGCTGGAAGCAAGTGATCAATCTATTGTAGTGGATTCATAAAACGGCATACTACACTCTAACAAAAAGGAGCATAGTGACATTACCTTTGTGTTTCAGTGAATCACCTTTGTCTCCTTTTTGTCCATTTCATCAGTTTGGGGCTACAACTGGTGACATTTTGGGAGTTCTGTTGAACTAATATAGTCTATAGAAATGTTTCATTTTATGTGATGCAGACCCAACAGTTCACCCTATTTATGCTCACTTCTTACTCAAATAAAACCTAAATGGTGTGTAGCTTTTTTTTTTTTAACCCCCAAGCTCAAAGAACCAGGCAAAGTGGAAAAGTGTAGTGATCGTAACAGGTTAGCCTGATGCGATTCTGCCCGTCACATGCTGCGACCCCTAGCTTTTGAAAAAGGTCATTGGAAATTCCAGTAAACAGAACGCAGCTGTGACCAAGGCAGCTGGAAGAATCGGACTAGAAGGGAAAATACCATCTGATGTTTGTTTCGGAATTATGTTGAGACTCTGTACCTGGGAACATTTGAAAATAAATTGCTTTTTTGAAAATTGGTGATAGGGCATAAAAACTGATGAATGGATTTTGCAGTCTTTGAATTTTTTTATTTACTCATTTTTTAACCGTGAAGGATGAAAGAGGGATGGGGAAAAGGTAAGAACTCCGTCCCTAGCCCCTCGAACTCCTGGCGGAGCACTAAGCATGGTGCAGCGGGTGTGGACCTAGGAACCCCCGTTCACAGCCTGTGGAAAGTAACTTGGCAGTAACCCACAGCTTCTTTAGCATCTGCCTACAACCTCTCCGCCAGCAGTGGATGCTTTCAGGGATGGCTTGATGGAATCAGGCGCTGCAGGTCGGGCCAAGCCCTGACCCAGTGCCCACTCCAGTCAGCTCTGACTGTCGGCAGTGGGGTAGCGATAGCAGCCGTGTGCTCACCTGCCTTGGATAGCATTTGCTCAGTTTTCCAGGCATAAGTGCCAGGCTTAAATGGCAGCCTACCAGGATCATAGGTACATTGGAGATTTTCAATTATATTTCCAAGGGAGAATTTGGCTTTGAAGCGCAAGCTTCCTTTTGGCCTCCAGGTATAAAAAGCACTGCAGTGCAGAGTAAATGTGCCATACTGTCTTCTGGAGGGGAGGCAACCCAGCCTATTAAAAGAAGATTCATAGAGATGTCTGCTAGGAGACACCCGGAAGGCTCTCCGCTTGGCCCGATTTCCTCTGCTTTGGTTGATCCAAGATCCACCCCCCCAGCCTGCAGGACTGAGGCATCTATGGCCAATCTGGCTTCACTTTGCACTCTTTTTAGGATGGAGAGTGTAACCTCAACTCACTGACTCTGATCCTGATGTAACCGAGAGGGACCCTCTGGGGCCTTCCCAGGACAGACCCCTCCCCCATCTCCTCTGTTGCCGCTCCTCTCTGAAGGACCACGATAACAGTATCTCATGCACATTTCCTGAGTTGTTTTACAGATGCCAAAACCACCACCAAATGGAAGAAATTAACTACATGATGACCATGAGCCCGTAGGCCCCAGACCTATTGATGCCCAAGGGTTGATAATGTTAACCTGTCTCACTGCCTTGTTACCTCACCATCAACCAACAGAGAACTGTGCATGAGCTGACCACAGGCACTGTGACCCCTCCTCCCTCACCTGGCCTTTAAAATGCTTTCCTAAAATCCATCAGGGAGTTCTGGTGTTTTGAGCACTAGGTGCCCTGGACTCCTGGCTGGGCATCCAGCAACAAATGCTGCACTTTCTTCACCACAACCTGGTGTCAGTACACTGGCTTCACTGTGCATGGGTGAGTGGACCCAGACTCAACTGGGTAACCCTGACACCTGTGGATAGGCCTCCTGGCATCTGGACCAAGGTTACATAGATCCTGAACGTTTGGCCAAAATTGCATTTGCAGCCACAGGGCCCTGGTCAGCCACTGGGTATTCAGTCTTCCCATTTGTAAAATGAAGGAATTAGACTAAATGGCTCTTACTTCTAGACTGATTAACTTCCACCTGAGCTCGTCTTTGCCCTTGGCCCTTGGCCCTTGCCAAGACAGGTTCTTGCATTCAGGCTGGAATCCACTCATGCAGCAAAATACCCCAAAGAGCAAAATACCCTAATATTCTGCCCAATCCTGGCTAAACTCCATCATTTTATGAGGATCCAGCAAGACTTGCACTAGTTTATCCTGAATATTGACAAAGACAGCTAACATGGACAACTGCTTAAAATGTTATTTTATAATATTAAGGTCAGAAGTTCTTAACTTGAGGCCCATAAACTCCAGAAATGTGTGTGTTTGTGTGTGATGCATTCTTAATTTCTTTATGAAAAGAGGGTCCAATGCTTTTATCAGTTTCCTTGCTCAAAGACTTGAGAATCTCTGATTTGTGGTGTGAGTTTCTTGCAGATAAGAAAAGCATATATTTAGTCAATGCATTGAGCATATGGATATGTATGTTGAGCAAACATCTTCCTTTTTCCAAAACTTTAATATTTGACATCACAAGGAAGACCCTCCATGATTGCATTTCTTTCCCATCAATGTTGATCTTTTATCTCCACTTCTTTTCCTTTCTCTTCCTTCCTCACATCTTTCTTCCTCTCCCTCTTTTTTTTTTATCTTCTTTCTCCCGCTTCCTCCTCTTCCTTCTCTCTCTCTCCTTTCCCTCCAGTTTTCTTCTTTGTTTATCAACAAATAGTTTTAGGGCCAAAACAACACCTCCTTTACCATTGAATTTCAGCCTCCATGAGAGTTCCTGGTGTACAGTACTTAGTCACAAAAGATTTACTGAATGAACACATAAATGAAGCATCCAGAAAGGATACTGTTCTGATTCTTTCAATTGTGAGGTGGTCAGGTTGGATCTCAGAAAGCGTGGAAAGTGTTCTTTCAGAGGAGCTCTGAGTCATCAGTGGATCAGAAAGGTTAGATTTGATAAAAGTACTGCATCTCCCCCAAGTCTGGCCAAGTTCCCTGGGTTTTGAGATATTGGTTGTAGTGGCCAGTTTCAAAGACGGCCTTTAAAGACCACTGCTTGGCAGTCATACTTTTTTGTAGCCTCCTCACTGTGCCACGGTTGGTCTGTGTGACCAACAGCATATGGCAGGCTTCCAAGGTAAAGTTATAAAAAAGAAAGCCTCTGTCTTGAGATCTCTCTCTGTCTCTGTCTGTCTCTGTCTCTGTCTGTCTTCTAGCTTTTTCTTTTGGGTCACACTTATATGGGGAAAACTGTGCCCTAAGCTCTATAGAGAGACCCACGTGTTGAGGGACTGAAGCATCCTCTTAACAGCCATGTGAATGAGGATGCTGCCCCAGTGGACACTTGGATTACAACTTCACGAGAGACATCCTGAGCCAGAACCACCCAATTAAGCCGTTCCTCGATGGCTGACCTCCAGAAACTGTGAAATTGTAAAGTGCGGTGTTCTCAGCTGGTGAATCTAGAGTAGTTGTCACGTAGCAACAGGTGACTAACACAGTTACTGAGTGACACCTCCGGTGGGGTTAGAGTTAATGGGCTGGCGTTGGTTAATGAAGAGCATTTACCTTTTTGCTTTATAGATTAGTACCCAGGGTGGGGCAGAAACAGATCTGACAGCTAGGTTCTGACCTCAAAGAAATGCCTCTCCTCTTTGGAATTCCTGTTTATTATATGTATTGTGACTAAATCAACATTCTAGCACTAAATAGTTTTTCTGTATAAAACTGAGCAAGTTCTGTAACTCCTAATGGTGCCAGAGCCAAACTGTTCCTAAAGAGAACATTTCTTTTCTGTTATTTAACCACAGATATAGCAACATATTCACTAACAGGGAATCTATTCCATCTATAAATGAACACATGAAGCTCCTCAGAGGCAGGGCTGGCTTGTGCAGGCGGATAGCTCCTATTCCGTACAGTAACTGATGTACACGCGATTTTGCAATTATATGTTGAAAACCAGAGTTTCTGGAAAAAAAGAGCATCTTCTTGAATAGGTATTGTATCCATTGATACTGACTCTGAATCTTAAGGTGGGTTAATGTGCTTTGAGATCTTCTGCTGGAGAGTCTCGTGAATTTTACTGATATTTTTGACAGGCAGAGTCATCACGTTTAGAACAAGGGGTGAAGAATAGAAGAGGGGGAAAAAAAGGGAAATTGGAACTGGGCCCTTCAAGCCCTTTTGTGAGTTTGATTCTTTACTCCATTTATATCTATGTCTTTATCTGTATTTATATCTATACAAATAGTGTGTATCTATACATGCACATCTAGTCTACCCTTAGTCCCACCTACTGATAATATCATTATTATAATTGTGGGAGATTTCCTCTAATCTCTCGTAGGCAATCTTTGTCAAATGGATGTCTGCTAATCTGCTGCATTTAGGAAACTTCACCAGAGGGAAGCACCCATCTACTACTTACAGATAAACAAGTCAAAATGAACATAACTAGCAAGATCTTTTTTTCCTTTTAACTTGAAAAGCCTTATCGATAAATGATACTGTTGTTCTGGACTGTGTGCTGTGTAAATGTGTTTTCTGCCAGCCATACATTAGCCTCTCACAAGGGCGAGGGAAATTGAAACTGTCTTTCTAATGGATCATAAATCTTGGAAAGGATTTGAATTCATGGATTACATGTCAGCTTTGAAAGCATTTGCTGATTTATCTTGGATCTTAAAAGAAAGAACATTTCTATGACAAATCAAATTAGTGCATTTTCATATTCTGTGTTGTAGTTTTTGAGAATAATATCCTTCAAAGAAATAATATAGCATGCAGATAAGTTTTTCCTACCCAAAGATGATGATGATGATTAATTATTATTAATATTGTTATTATTATTAAGCCTCTCTCTGCCAATTAGAAAACTGTTGGAGAGGAAGGTTAGTGTAGAGGTTATGATTAAACATAGTGGATTGCACCTCAGAAATACCAAAATCAGTTAGTAAGTGGCTAACTCAACTGCACCTGTGTGATTGGGACAAATTCATCTTTATGTCTCTAAATCAAATGTTTTGGGTCTCCCCTCTCTCATCTCTTTTTAAAACTTTTCCCAGCTATTGTTTCCCCTTGAACTAGTGATTTGGTTTTTTAAAGATATATTTTATCACAATTTTAGAAATTAATCAAATACTGTGTTGGATGAAACAATTTGTTTGTTTGTTTGTTTTTTAATTGAAGTCCAGTCAGTTTCAACATGTCAGTGTCTGGTGTAGAGCGCAATGTCCCAGTTGTGCAGATACATACCTACATTCATGAAACAGCTTGTCAAACCTGCTCACTAAAGCCTTACGTAACTTCAATTTGTACTATTTTCAATTAAGTCAGATTTTTTTCGGATGTTACATATGGTCTGAAACTACTTTAACTTGAAAGAGAAACAGCGAAAGAAAGTTTATGTACAGGGCACATCTTAACAACAACAACAGCAAAACAGCTATAATTTTCTCCATTTTCCTCCCCTCTGCTTAGAACTCCTAAGAAGGAAGCTGTGACTACTTGCCTGACTTGGCATAACTTTGGCAACTTTAACATGTCTCTCCTGGCCTAACTTCAAATGAAAAACATTCTATAAAAACATGCAGCTTCCCTTTGGATTCAGGGAATTGCTCCAGGCACTGCCTCCCATCCTTTAATTAGAAATCTTTAACTCTGGGTCCCTGGTCCCTTTCCTGTTGCTTCATGTATTTATACCAGCTCTTTCCCAAGTCCCCACAGTCTGACAGCACTTTCTGATGTGCATCCTGGTTGTTGATCAATCTTTCTTTTCCCCAAGGATCTTCTGCGGATTTCATACTCTTTGACTCCCACCTCACAACCTAAGGAAAAGTGATGCCCTGGTTATGCCTCACACCCAGACGTGAGCCAGAATCCAGCTCAAACGAGAGGACAGATTGAGCTTCTGGAGTTTGTTCCGTGTCCCAGTGGCCATGTGCCACTTTCGAGGAAGATTTAAAGCACGATGCACAGTCCCGCCTGTAGATGAAATTTCAGGGCAGTCCAAGTCTTTGTGATTCCGCATTGTCAAGGTCATTAGTTTTTATCATATAGTCAGTCTTAGGCTCATGAAGTTAGATGCTCTTCAGAGTTTTAAAGTAAAGTGGTAGATTGTGCCTCAAATTGGCAGTAAAATACCACATTGAGCTCTATCCTTGGCCCTTTGACCAGACTTTCATGGTTAATAGGGGTATAATCTGTCTGTCCTTTAGTAGAATTTTCCAGTTCTGATGCTCTCCGAGGGAGTAGTTTCTGTTGCTTTTAAAGTAACAATTTGTCCACTGCATCTTAACTGTCATATCCATTATCCCTCGATTTCTATTTTTCTACCTGCTTCTCTATAGAGGGCCTGGTACTGAATCTGTGTCCGGCAATCCAGGTTAGCACAGCTAAGTCAGGTTTAGGATTGTTGGCTCTCATCTTTTCAATGGGGGAAAATTGGGTTTATAGACTTTATTATCCTTGATACCTGAGTTTATTCCCTGATCCTAGGAGAACTGTGTGCATCACCTCCTTGGTTCACTGGAAGATTAGACCATCATGACTAAATTTCCTTGTGTGCCTACATGGTTGTAGTATCTCTCTGTTATTTGACATTTCATCAACAAGACTCTTTGTTAACTAGTATTTATCCTCCACTGGGGTTCAAGCTGACGATGATTTTCAAATGATTTCTGGCATCTGGCTTCTTCTTCCCCAGTGACGCTCCTTCCCCAGTAGGGATAGAGGCGTCCCTACTGCCTTCATTCATCAAAGCTATTTTTGAGCTCCTTGTATCCCAGGCACCAGGCTAGGTTCTGGGATACAGGAGGGAAGGAAACAGATGAACGCCCTGTCGTCATGGAGCTCACGTGTCAGTGGCTGCTGGGAATCCTTACGCCCATCAACAGAACCTCTGCTCCTCTGCCTTTTCTCTTTCTCATCTTGTTCCAAGTTTTCCTGGAATCTGTAACCTCTTCTGCTAGAGTCTATATGAAAACTCTCTCTTCCACCCACCTGGCTCTGCCCCCAAAGATACAAGTGCAGATTCCTATATCTGTCGCCAGAATGCAGAGGACATGTTCCTGGTATCTCAGCTTATTGGTTTGAAACACACTTTCTTGATAGAAACATTAGAAAATAATATGAAAATTGATAGTGACGGTCTTTAGTTTTATTAGTACTTTTGTTCCCAGCTACAGTATGGGATGAGAATATCTGTGTGGAATTTATCGGACAGTGCTTATAATTTATCATGCAGTCCTTACTAGTATTATGATTAATGAGAAATCATAATAGTATCTAATTTGTAGGGCTGTTGTATGATTAAATAAGATAAGATGCAGCACTAGGCTCAGAGAACGTCTCCGATAATTGTTAGACATTATATGGAACTTAAATGTCCTTCCATACTATTTTTTATTAATTGCAGTAAACAAAATTGATAACACTTTCAAAACTTCAAAAAAAAAATATTTGTATGGGCTGTTCTGAGGCCAGAGGCACCATTTATTACAAATATGCCTCTGGTTCCCAACCAGAAATTTTACAAGAAGGTTGTTGGAACCCAAAGCTATCAGTTGGTAGTTTCTAGTGCAATAATTCAAGGTTGTGTTGATGACCTTGAAGCTCTTTAAGATTCAGAAATGGCCTCTGAATTAACAAAGAATGATTATGTTTTCCTTACTCTATTTTTAGATTTATTTTTCCATATTCTGTTTCTTTGAAGAGCAATGACCTGCTACATAGGGTAGATAAAAGAATTCAATTGAGCCCTCGACTCCCCAGTAAAACCTCTAACATTTGACCAGATGCGATGACAATAAATTTACTATAGTCAGGAGCCTCCTTTGGTAAAATAGAAACCTAGGATTCTAGGTTATCTTTGAAGCTCAGGAAAAGTAACAGAAATGAATTATTTCATCTCTCTGATTGAACAGCCTCTCAAGAAAAGAAAACACTTTTTGAAAAATGAGATAAAACAGCGTCCAGTGAGTCATGATTTCAGGTTAGTTCAGGTCCAAAGCTCCAGAAAGAGTCTACCCAGGTGTTTCAATTAGCAGGAGGCATTGACCGGACTTCTCTAGATCCCTGAGCCTGACCCACTTACCTGTGACCTCATTTGTTCCCTGGCCTGATAGGGCCGCACAGAGAGAGCAGGAGGTCACCCAGGAGGTACAGTCAGGTTGAGAGAAGCCCCTGGGCATTACGGGAAGATTTCAGCTCCCAGCTCAACGTCACTCCCCATTCTCGCTGCCTTTCCCTTTCTTTCTGTGTTTAGATTCTGGAAATGTGAGCAGAGACTAGTTGAACTTTCAGAACCTCTCCCTTGCTTTTTCCGAGCTGCCTTTGGCAAGCGCTCTGGAGAGGACCAAAGGAGGGAGGGGAGCGGGTGCTGGCAGGGGCTGGAGTCTCTCTCACTTAGGCTACTGCTTGCTCTGTTTCTTATCTGATGTGTGATCCGGAGCACAGAGTTTCCGATGTGCCATTAGGCTGCCTGGGAGTGGGCATTAAGTAGGAGTGAGGGGATCTCTGAGTTTTGTATAGATGCATGAGTTCTGGATTAGGTTCTGAGCAATTTCACGTCTGAAGATTTCTCCTAAGGAAATAACACTGATGAGGATGAAGACTTTACCTAGAAATCTGTAGAAAGACCTTTCTGGGCAGAAACAGAGTGCAGTGATTAAGTGTTTGCTCTGGCTCGGACTAGAATGTCCAAGTTCAAATCCTAGATCTGCAACTTACTGAATATGTGACCTTGAGCAAAGTATTTTACCTTTTTTTGGTCAGAGTTTCCTCAGTTTCTGAAGGAAGGATTGTCACTGCCTCTATTTTGCAGAAGTCTTGTTCGCATTAAATTAGCTGAGAGCTATAAATTGCTTAAGACAATGCATGCCATCTATAAGCACCTGAATAAATATTAGCTATTATTATTGTTGTTGTTGTTGTTAGGTTTATCACAGCATTGTTTATAATAATGAAAAACTGGAGTGACATAAATCTCCGTTGCCTAGAAACTAATTAAAGAAACCATATGGTTTCACATGACACTATACAGCTATTAAAGATGATTTTTCAGAAGACTCATTAATGACACAGAAAAATATTGCTCAACAGAAAAAAAAACAAGTTGCAAACATCATGCATAAAAATAATTCCCTTTGTTAAATACGTTCTATGGATGCATAGAGAAACAGAGGACAGAAAATGTAAAAAGTGTTAGCCAGGGTCGCAGACGATTCTTCTTTCTTTTTGTCCTCAGCTGTATTTTCTGTCCTGAATAAGTCATATTTGCAATCAGAGGAAAGCGCATGTACTGTATTAGAGCAACAACAGTTTGGTTTCCGTGACTTAATCTTTCTGTTTGTAAAACGGGAGCAGAAGGGATGTGGTGTGATAGGATTGCTGTCATTATGCTTCTGATGCCTGGCTTCTTGCTCAGCCCGACTGCCCTGACCACCTGATGGAATTAGCCCAGCGGCCGTCTTCCAGGGCACACTCCTGCCTCACTGTTTCACATCGTTGATGCTTCTCTGAAATTAGTTTGCTTATGTGTTTGTCTTTCTTCTTTTGTTGTCTTTTCTCTCTGGAATGAAAACTCACTATCTGGGGGAACTTGCTGGTGTTTTTCACAGCTGAGGAGCTTACACTGTTGCCTGGCAGCTCAGGTATTCAATATATAATTGTTGAAGGAATAATGAATATCAATAATTTTGCAGAATGCTCCAGAAAATTTTAATTAACTATCGTTATTGGAGGCAGAGATGCATTTCATTCCAAATGCCTAGAAGACAACCTAGATCTAAAAGCTTGTCTTTAGTCAATGACCATGTAAATTGTCACACCAAGAGCTAGGTTTACCAGATGCCTTGCCTCAGGTTTCAGAATTAACTAGAAAAGAATAGCCATCTAGTTTAACTGGTTGCCTTGTTATTTTGTTTAATCCTCACAGCAATACTGTCTCTTACTTCCTTGTTTTACAGATTATTCGGAGGTTTTACAGATGAGGTAAGCGAGTCCTAGAGAGGTTAAATAACTTGTTCCCTTTGGCACAACTAACATGGCACAGTCCTGGGACTGAAACCCCAGGGCAGGGGTCCTGGCCGTCCAGTTGGTGCCTAATGCTAAGGAACTAAAACAATTGTCTGTGTGTGGGATGATGTGGACACATGTGTACGCAGAGTCGAGCGCTCACGTGATGGCCAGTTCAGCGTTAGGTTCAATAATGTCAAAAGAGAAGTAGGAATTGCACAAATCCAAAATTTGAAAAACTGAAAAAAGAAAAAACAAAACCCCCAAACAAAAGCAAAAGATTCTATAGCATTTTTGGCTTAAAAGCAACTTTCACAAATGTTATCTCCTATTATTGACCCCCAATATCTTGAATCTGAAGCTAATCTTGGAAATATTTTATCTGCAAAAGATGAGTAGCCTAACCATGTAAAGGAAACTTGAAAATCAATAGAAACATTATAATCATACTCTAAATAGAAAAAATGAAACGGGTGTAAGAACTCAAACAAAAAACATAAGAAATGCAAATGGGTTTTAAATGCAGGAGGGAGATGTTTCTTTTTACTATTAGTCAAAAAATTAAAGCAAATTAATACCACACTGCAATGTCATTTTTGGTCAAACCGATTGCTAAACATTTGAAAAGTATAATTTTCCACACATCAAGGAGTAGGGAAATGATACTCTCATCGGCATATAGGAGTATGTTCAGTGTCTTGTAATAACCTACAGTGAAAAAGCATCTGAAAAGGAATACATATGTGACTGAAACATGACGCTGTGCACCAGAAATTGACACAACATTGTAAACTGACTACACTTCAGAGAAGTATAGGAGTACGAATTAGGACAGACTTTATGGCAATTAACCGGTCTTGTTATTTTAAGAATCCTGAAACATCCATTCTTTGCTTTATTACTTCTCATTCTAAGAAATAACTGGGGATGTGGAAAGTATTTCTGTTCAACCTAGTGTTATTTACAAACATAAAAAAGAGAGCTCTTAAACTACAAAATAATAGAGACCCAATGAAATAAAAAATTGTGCACACTTTTAGGGATATTCTTAATCTTCTGGGGGTAGTGCTCATAATTAAATGTGTGGAGAAAAATGCAGGGGCTGAAATACTAAAATCATATTAAGATATATAAGCATGCCAGGAAGAAAGTCTGCATTTTCCGCAAAGGAGTCATATTAACTTCTTAATGTGAGCCTGAGTGCTTTCATTTTTCTTCTTTATATTTTGTTCTATTTCCTATAGTTTCGAACAACAACCAGAAAAAAATGAAGCATTCCTAAAAATAAGCACACAGTCCCAGAAGACAGTGTAAGCACTGATTGATTTGCCTCAGCATGGAGCCCGTTTCAACCGTAGCTTTGTGTCGAGCAGTGGAACCTTTGCAAAGACGAGTGTGAAGACATCAGACCTTGAGATGCCCTTCAATTAAAACGTAGTAATTCAGGACCTAAAAGATGATGCTCAAATTCAAGCATTCCAAATGTACTAAGAATTTTATGTTAGTGTCACAGGGAAAGCGATGACTCCAAAGAAATAAAGTCCTTCTGGAATCTGCAGAGTTTTATCATGCAGTCTTATACCAGATAGCCACTGTATTGGGGCAAAAAAAAAAAAAAACACAAAAAAATCCCAAACCCTTTCAGTCTATTGTTAAATCTCTTTTCTGCCTCATCGCCTTTCTTTTTGAAGCTTCGTTGCTTTTATGCGTATAGTTTTAGCCAGTATTCTTACCTCTGTTCTGCCAAAAATGAATGCACCATTTCTACATGATTTCTTGGTCTGGCCCGCTGTTCTTCTTAACTGAGCAGCTCACACATGCTGGCACGTGAGTGAATGGCCCCTGCGCTGCCCCGGGTCTCAGCTCTTCGCCTCTTCCTGCCCTCTGAGTCTGGGCTGCTCAGTCCTGCTCCCAATGTATTGGCTTTTCATTTTCTGTGTTTACTTCTAAATCATTTGTGCTTACCCCTTCTCTTAAGAGTTATTACTGTGTTAAAAATGATTTGGTGGTCAGGGTAGGGAGACGGAGATCTGGACTTTGTTCATTCTTCTGTCAGCTAGTATAGGTTCGGTTATACCATGGTAACAAGCAAGCCCCAAATCTCAGTGGCTTAAAACAGCAAAGATTTGTTCTTGCGTATGTCTCATGTCTGTTGTCGACTAGCAAGGGCTTCTGCCTACGTCCTCTTTGACCCCCGATCCAGGTTGTTGGAGCAGTTACCATTTGGGACATTACTGCTTGCATGGGTAGGAGCAAAATGAAGTCATGGAATATTTCACACCAGCCATTAAATGCTCTGGCCTTGGAGTGACTCTCACTCCCCACTTCAGCTTGGAGCTAGTCCCCACTCCGCCCACCCCTGGAGAGGGGTCAGGAATAGCCCAACAAGTAGATGGCTGGGAATAGCTAGCAGACAAAGCCAACAGTTACTCCAGTATACATAGAAATAATTCCCTTTGTTAAATATATTACATCTCCTAGAATAAACATTTTTGAGGCTTTGTTTTCGATAGTTTTGAGAGCCAGTTGCCCCGATTTAAACAAGCTTATAGATATCAGAGTTTAACTGAATCCACAAACATTTTTACATAAACATTAATAACCCACAAACATTTTTACACCAGATGTCAGATACTGCACTAGGTATGGGGGACACATAAATGAATAGGATGGGGCTCTCAGCTTCAGGAACAACCTGTCTAGTGGGAAAGAGAAACATAAAGCTAAGTAACTATAAAGCCGTAGATGTCAAGTGCTATGAAAGAGGTAAGAGCCAAATTGTACAGGAGCACACAGTGCTGTGGAACCTGCATGAACCCCATTCACTCAGGCAATACTGTCAATAGAAAGATGGATCCCTCAGGGAGGACGGAGGAAGACCTTATCCCTGTGTGCTCACTGCCCGTGTCGTGCAGACGTCTGCATGTAACCTGCACCTCAGCGGGGTGTCCTCTTGAGAAGTCAGAGAGTTTGACCCACACTC
This sequence comes from Vicugna pacos, assembly GCF_048564905.1. NCBI lineage: Eukaryota > Metazoa > Chordata > Mammalia > Artiodactyla > Camelidae > Vicugna > Vicugna pacos. The sequence continues at coordinate 7,810,916 of NC_132987.1, forward strand.
CCATGTCTAGTGGAGAGGCCCAACTCCATGGCCTGGTGGCTGGAACTCTCCAGGAGGCCTCTCTCCTCCTTAACACCGCTTGCTGTGGGTTTTTCTTTTCCACATCATGCTCCATATTGTATCTATCCCAAACGTGGTCTGAAGCCCAGCTGATTTCCACAAAAGAAGCAACCCCAGCAAATTGTGCTTGTGGAACAGCCTTCACAGATGCTTTGGTAGGTAGAGTTGGGAGAGTAGGAAGAGGGGTAATACTGCAGCAACAGAATCAACTTCAAATGGAATATATATATATATATATGTGTGTGTGTGTGTGTGTGTGTGTGTGTATATATTCACATTATTATTCTTTAATTTTATTTTTTTTCTTATTTTTTAAATTGATGTATAGTTAGTTGCAGTGTGTCAATTTCTGGTGTACAGCATATAGTCCCAGTCATGCATATATATACATATTCATTTTCATATTCTTTTTTATTTAAGGTGATTATAAGATATTGAATATAGTTAGTTCCCTGTGCTAAGAAAATTTTAAAACCTATTTTTATATATGGTAGTTAATATTTGCAAATCTCAAACTCCCAAATTTATCCCTTCCCACCCACCTTCCCTCAGTAATCATACGATTGTTTACTATGTCTGTGAGTCTGTTTCTGTTTTGTAGATGAGTTCATTAGTGCCTTCTTTTTTGTTTTAAAGATTTCACGTATGAGTGATACCGTATGGTATTTTTCTTTCTTTTTCTGGCTCACTTCACTTAGAATGACGATCTCCAGCCTTTCTGAAAGTACCCCAAAACCAGCACACCCGAGGGAGGCCCCAGGGGACTCTCACCCCACTTGGTCTCTGCTTCTCCCCATGTTGGTTTCTTTTTTCCTTTTCTACACATTTTTCCCCCCTTTATATTGACTAGGGTAAGCTAGATTATGCTGTAGTAACAAGCAACCTCCCAAATCTCATTGGCCCCCCAACAACAAAGAATTATTTCCTGCTCACACCACAAGTCTACTGCAGGTAATGAGGGGCTCTGTTTAAAATCATCCTTACACATCAGGAGCAAAACAAAATTTTCCACTTCTATGGCATGATTTAAGGCTCATGTTTTGATGCCTGGGGTCTAGCCAAACCTAGATTTTTACGGATTTACCTGATCCTGACTGCATTCTTACAGTGTTTATTTTCCCAAAGATAGTTAAGATAAAGATAGACATTATCTAAGAGCTGTTTAGATAATGTCTTTTTTTTGTGTAACAAATATCAATTTATGGCACATAATACTTATTTATAGGATCAGTTCAGTTCCCTCCTCTGGGAAGGAGACTTGAACTAAAAGAAAGCAAGTTTAGCAGGTCAGTTAATGAACTATGTCTTCTCAAGTGCATGGCTTTGACTCTTACAGGATCCTCAACTTGGAATGCCCTTCATCTTGATTGTTAACTAACCTTATTTTGGTAATCACTTCACAATATCTACATATTGTGTACACTTTAGACTTACTCGATGTTATTTGCCAATTATATTTCAGCAAAACTAGGGCAAAAAAACTTTTTGTCCTGTTATTGGCTATTTCTTATAATTGAGTTCAGCCTCAACTGAAACTTTCCTTGTTCAGAGATGTTTTTCCTGACTCTTCTATTTATTTATTTATTATTTAAAAAATGTTTTAAAGTTTTAATCTTTTTTATTGAAGTATAGTTTACAATGTGTCAATTTCTGATGTACAGCATAATGTTTCAGTCAACCATATACATACATATATTCCTTTTCATATTCCTTTTCATGATAGGTTTCTACAAGATACTGAATATAGTTCCCTATGCTGTACAGTAGAACCTTGTCATTTATCTATTTTATATATATTAGTTAGTATCTGCAAATCTCGAACTCCCAATTTATCCCTTCCCACCTCCACTCCCCCGGTAAGTTTGTTTGCTATGTCTGTGAGTCTGTTTCTGTTTTGTAAATAAATTCATTTGTATCTTTTTTTTTTTGATTCCACAATATAAGTGATATCACATGGTATTTTTCTTTCTCTTTCTGGCTCACTTCACTTAGAATGACGGATCTCCAGGGCCATCCTGACTGCCATATTAAAACAAGCAAACAAAACAACAAACAACTCTCCCTTATACATACAGTATTCCCATGTTATTGTCATGAAGGCACTTATTTTTATTTGAGATTACCTTGTTTATTTATGTTCCACTCATTTACTTTTCTCCCCCTACCCCTCTAAAATAAATTCCATGAGGATAGGAATACTGTGGTTCTTACATGCGCCTGTATTCTTAGCTCTTTGACCAGTTGCTGGCACACTGTAGGCCCTCAATAAAATTTGTTGCATAAAGGAATGAGTTTGTAGGCTCCTCGTGGCAGCCCTACAGTCAAATGCATGTGTTCTGACTTTTTGTTGTTGCTGTTGTTTTAAAGTGAAGGTTTCTCTGAGTTTGGGCATTTGCGTGCATTTACAAGAAGCATAAAAGTGCTTGGAGTACAGCCTATGGGGGGTAAGCGACTCCACTTCATGAAATCCAAACCACCAAAGTCAAGAAGTCAATGTCAAAATCCCTAAGGGATCTTTACATAAATGTAGCTGCACGACAGGCTCCCTTATCATACCTTCTAGCTAGACTGTCTTTGCTGGACCTGCTCCCCATGTGCCATCTCTCCCTCCCTACCTCCCTCCTTCTTTCCTTCTTTGCCATCAATTTATTTATCTCTCTGTATCTTCCTCTCTTTCTTTCTCCTTCCATCTTTTCCTTTCTTCCTTCCTTCTTTCCTGTCTACTTATTTATCATTCATTTTCCTGAAACTGAGTAACTGTTTCTAATTCAGGAAAAGAGCATGGGTTCATTGTTACTAGAACACTGGTTCAAGAGAAGAACTGGGGTGGGGTTGGGTATAGCTCAGTGGTCGAGTGCATGCTTCACACTATATAATTTTAAATTTCTTTTATAATAATAGAAAAAGAATATAATTTTGCCCCCCCACCCCAAACAAGCAAACAACAAATGGAGATTCCCTAAAAAACTAAAAATAGAGTGCCATATGATCCAGTAATCCTATTCTTGGGTATATATCCAGAGGGAACTCTAATTGGAAAAGACACATGCACCTCAATGTTCATAGCAGCACTATTTACAATAGCCAAGACATGGAAACAATCTAAATGTCTTTCGACAGATGACTCAGGATAAAGAAATTCTTATGTTTACATCATGGAATACTACTCAGCCATAAAAAGAGTAAAATAATGCCATTTGCAGCAACATGGATGGACCATCATTCTAATGGAAGTAAGCCAGAAAGAGAAAGAAAAATACCATGTGATATTACTCATATATGGAATCTAAAAAAAAAGGGCACTATAAACTCATCTATAAAACAGAAACAGATTTGCAGATATAGTAAGCAATCTATGGTTACTGGGGAAAGGGGGTGGGAAGGGATAAGTGTGGGAGTTTGAGACTTATAAATGTTAGCTACTATATATAAAAATAGATTTAAAAAATTTCTTCAGGGAACTATGTTCAATATCTTGTAATAACCTTTAATGGAAAAAATATGAACACGAATATATGTATGCATATGCATGACTGGGACATTGTGCTGTACACCAGAAATGGACACATTGTAACTGACTGTACTTCAATTAAAAAAAATAGAGGAGAACTGCAGTGTGGAAGGCAGCCTGTCGGGCTCAGACTTAAAAGTCTTGACTTGGGAGAAGTAACTCTCTGAGCCTGAGTTTCATCATCTGCCAAAGCAAGAAATGCCTTTGAGATCCATTGTGTCTCTAGGAATCTGTCAATCTATGAATGTTTCAACAATGAAGTGGTTCATTTTTTGATTTCTAGGCTTTAGTATGTTAAAACACTGGAGCTGCAGGAGTTTCAGTAGAATACTGCTTTGTGTCCCCTTTCTAAAATATGTAGAAGATGGCACAGTGACACATGGACATGAAGTCTGTGAGGCCCACATGTCAGCACAGCTGCCCCTCATATCTTTCTACTCAGAGAATAAAAAACTGTTGTCACAGACACTGGTCTTATCCTCGCCGTGAATTTGGATCCTGGAAGCTTTTCAATGAAATGGTGGGAGACAGATTCATTGGTGGCTCATAATAACCCAAAAGCTGTTTTTTTAAAAAAGATATTAGACTTTCCAGGTTGTATGTGAAATAGCCTTAGCGATGGGATGGTTTTGGTCATGGAAAAATGATGCAGTGAAATCATCAGTGAGAACCATTTCACAACAAACAGTGATGACGGTAAGTTGTTTCAAAACTAAAATATTTTCACTAAAAACTCAGCATCTCAGATATGCCTTCATTTGTATGAAGGAAGGATTAGGGCAAATGGAGAAATGGAGGTAGATGAAAACATTAGTGTAGAAAACACCAGATGTCTGGCAGCTGTATAAAAAAGATCTTTTTCCCCCAGTATGAACAAGTAAAGGAAGCTCATTGTTATCAGAAAGTTTTGCAAAGCAAAATTCTCATTTGGTTTTTAGTATTCATATCTTTGTGTCTAGACCCAGGAGGGTGTAATTTGGTAATAATGGAAATGAAATGTCCTCTGTCATGTCCCCACTAATTTGGATCCCCATGGACTCAACCAAATACCTAGATGGGGACTGCATGGCTCCGTCCTGTCTTCTGAAACCTCCAACATTTCTCTAACCCAGTCAATTTCTACCTTCTGCAGCAATTTATATTTTTATGATGTCTCCAAATTAAATTTTTCCTACCAAGAGATAAAAGTAAGAACATGGGGTTTTAAGACTTAAATTAAAAAAAAAATCTAATTTGAACAGATAATGCACCCCAATATTCATAGCAGCATTATTTACAATTGCCAAGATGTAGAAGCAATGTAAGTGTCCATCACACATAAATGGATAGAGAATATGTGATATATATACAATGCAATACTACTCAGCCATGAAAAAGAATGCACTGTTGGCGTTTGTAACAACATGGATGGACTTGGAGAGTGTTATGTTAAGTGAAATAACTCAGAGAAAGACAAATACTATGTGACATCTAAAAAAACTCAAAAAATTACAACAAACTACTGAATATATATAAGAAAAACAAACTTACAGATATAGAGAACAAACTAGTGGTTACCAGTGGGGAGAGGAGAGGAGGAAGGGACAAGTTAGGGGTAGGAGAATTAGGGGTACAAGCTACTATGTGTAAAATAAATAAGCTACAAGGGTATATTGTACAGCTTAGGGAATATAGCCAATATTTTATAGTAACTATAAATGGAAAATAACCTTAAAAATTGTGACTCACAGGTTATGCACCTGAAACTTACATAATATTGTTCATGAACTACACCTCAATAAAAACAAAGCATAATTGCAAATTCTTTGACACTCCTCCCATTGGTAGGTGGCAGCTAAGTCCCCTCCTTGGCATCTGGGCAGGCCTGGACTGCCTTGACTAGTAGAGTAACCTGGAGGTGCTGTCACGTGATTTCTAAGGCTAGATCATAACAAACCCTGAAACTTCCCCCTGTCTGCTGGAAGACCATCTTACATGACACTACCTAGAAAATGTCAATAGTTTTCCAAACTTTTTTGAACATGGGTCTCTCAGAATATACATGTACAACTCTAAAAAGTACGTTACAAAATTCACACAAAAAGAAAATAAAGGGATGAGATAAAACTGAATAGAAAGAGAAATTCTGGAAATTTTACTTGACACCACAGCAACACATCCTGTGAACCCACTGAGGTTGCCCACACCTCACTTTGAAGATGACTGAAGCAGACAATGGATGGAAAAGAAGGTCTAAATCCAGTTGCACATACTTGTGAAATGGTACAAAAATATAAGCTCATTGCTGGGGCTCATCATGGGTTCCATCTTCACACTTACACTTCTATTGACTTTTGTGATAATCACATCCATTATTTTACGAACTTCGCTTTCAAGACTGAATAATGAGTGGATCATTGACTGAACTGCGGTCAATAGGCTATTATAATTTCCCTTAATACAGCAATATTGGAGAATCCCAGTTTGTTTGAAAGATTACAGTTGCTGAATAACTATAAAAAATGGATATGCATAACAATGAAGACACTGAGAAAGTCTAAAAAAAAAAGGGCTAGTAATTGGAAGGAAAAGACAGCCAAATGCCATGAAACAAGGGAACTGTTTTCAAGGTTAAGTTATTTCAGAATTTGGCTAACTTTGTGCTATATATTTTTAAGGCGTGAATTAAAATTTTAATTCAGCCAACATTTCTTTCACATTTACTCTATGGCAGATATAAAGGATGTTTTCTCTAAGATATTATTTAACCTTCCAGATGCAGATACTTATAATCTCTCTTCTCAGAAATTGCTTATATTGGGAAGATATTTTTAAACAAATGAAATGAGAAGAACATATCATATCTTAACAAAATCATGACTTAAGACAGGTGTCAGAAAACTGTTGCCTTCCTAGTTGTCTGTTTTTCCAAATAAAGTTCTAATGTACCACGACTCATTTGTTTCTATATTGTCTTACTTTGAGTTACAACCGTAGAGCTGAGTAGCAAGAGAGTGCAAAGTCTGAAATATTTACTGTCTGACCCTTTACAGAAAATGCTGTTGATACCTGATTTGAGAGATGTACTAAACCCACTTCTTTATTTCACTCAATTTTGCAACATTCTGAGCAGAATCTTCTTAAAAATGTTATTTCAATAGTCAAGACATGGAAGCAAACTAAAAGTCCATTGACAGATGAATGAATAAAGAACATGTGGTGTGTGTGTGTGTGTATATATACATATATAAAAGTATACATTATATATAATAGAATATTATTGATTACTGTAATATATATAGTGTGTGTGTATGTATCTATGTGTGTCTGTATGTATATATATACATATATATAAAAAATAGAATGTTACATAAAAAAGAATGAAATAATGCCATTTGCAGCAACATAGATGGGCCTAGACATTGTCATGTCAGACAGAGAAAGACAAATACCATATGATATCACTTATATGTGGAATCTGAAAAATGAGACAAATGAACTTATTCACAGAACAGAAACCCAGGCTCACAGACATAGAAAACAAACTTATGGTTACCAAAGGAGAAAGGGTGGAGGGATAAATGGGAGTTTGGGATTAGCAGATACTACCATATATAAATAGGTAAACAGCAAGGACCCACTGTATAGCACAGGGAACTATATTCAACACCTTGTGATAAACTCTAATGGAAAAGAATAGGAAAAAATAGTATCTCTCTCTCTCTCTCTCTCTCTCTCCAAATCACTTTGCTATATACCTGAAACTAACACAATATTATAAATCAATTATACTTCAATAATAAAAACAAAGTTATTTCACAAGGGGCTGGGTGGCTCACATTGTTTGTAAAGGAAATTAGTTCCTTTCACCTAGAAAGTGATACTTAAAATTTGTCCTTGACTGTGTATTATCAACTCAGGCAAGCAAATTAGTACCTCATACCTGGAACAAATCAGACTAGGAAGAAAATAATCTTCGAGGTTATGAGTCAGTTAATTAGTTATGTGTAACTGTTGAGTTTTTGCCATTTTATATAGAATGTAGGGCCTTTGAGCGCCTTCCAAATTATTTAGAGTGGAGGGCCATCCCTCTGCCTTTCTGGGAGAACAGCTTTGATTTTTTTCATCTTCTCACCTGAGGTTCTTCCTGGCGGGTGTCTCCCTGGCCAGGGAGGCTGTGCATGATGAGGGTGTGGTTTCTCAGCGTTGATGGGCTGAGTTGCCGGGAAATACAATGTGCTGGACTGTGTCCTGGAGTGGCTGACGTGACTGCGGTTTGGACTGTGTGTGAAGGACTGAGCCAAGGTAAAAATCAGCAGTAGCATCCATCCTGGAATCCCAAGACATACTTACAGAATGGGAGCGATGTTAGAATTCGGAAGCAGAGAAAATGAGGACAAGCTTAAGAAATGCGGTGAGTATGTGAACAGTTCAAAGGAAACACTTCTGGGTGACACAGCTCAGGGACCCTGGTGGCATCCTTTTTTGGATTGTTGGCCACAAGGTGTGGCCACAAGAAAGACTTTGCATTTTGCTGCTGTTTTTCCAAGTTAAGAAATCAGCCAGTCCCATTAGTCATTGGGACTGGAGCTGTGTTGGGGCAGGCTGCACTTCAGTGCCCATGTGGTCTGACATCCCCATTTCTTCCCATCATAGGTGGTGAAGGAAAAGGCCTTCTAGATAATGCCTGGAACATAGCATTTACTCAAAACATGTCCAGTAAATAAGCACAAATAATTTAATGTTAGATAATTCATGCAAGCATCATTTAATCATCATTCCTTTCTGTTACTGTTCCAAAAGAGTAACATCTTATAAATCTAAAACAAGAATGCATATAAACAAAAAATTAATCTAGCTTTCTACCTAGTAGGTTATTCTAGTCCAGTTTAATTCCAGGCTGTCTTCATGCCTGCTATATCTTGGGTATGATAAAATCATATTTTTTTTTCTGAAGTGTGTATTCATTATAGTATTTATCCAGCAAAGATTGACGGGAAAGGTTAACACAACTTAAAAACCAGGCCTTTCCTTAGTTTTTTACCTCAAGCATGTTAGTCCACTCCCAACACTTAGAGCTATGCTGATTGGAAAAAAAAGTTTCTTCTGAATGATACTTCCTTCTCCCAAAATCTGTAAGTATTTTTCTGTTCCAAGGGGAATATTTTGTCTTCTGTAGGGGAGACAGTACCTTATGCTTCCGAAGTGTGGATATATCCCCCTGTCATCCCAGGAGCTTGACTCCCCAAACTCTGGCTTCCCTTATCTTAAAAGGTGAATCCTTAAGGAAGACAACATTACCCAAGGAGTGTGAAAACCTTCCTTTCCAAGACCAAAGGAGTTTCATCTTAGACCATGGAATTTATAATGCCAGGACACCCTAACTTCGCAATTACTTCTGAATCATCTCCTTCTTTCTATCTTATTCACAAACATAGCCTTCAAGCAATTTATTGAAAAAGAAATCCATTAATCAGAAAGGAGAGGAATTATTTCCGGAGAGGAGTTGTTAGTTTTGCTACTGATGGCTGTATAATTCCCGAGAAAGCACTGCCACTTTGAGTGGGTTTTAAAATCACAAAGACTAGTAAAGGGAGGGTGGCAGAGGAGCAGGCAATTAAAAAATATAGTATTGCCTATTTTGGAAAAACATAGCTAAAAGACTAGGTAGTCATATTATAGAAGAACTTTAAATCTTGCAAAAGTAACATATTATTAGCCCTCTAGTAACTAAGGAATTGGGCTGCAAGTATGGTAACAAAATTCTTTTAGATCCCTTAGTATGTTTTAAATTGTGTTACTGTGTTTTTGTTAGGGGAAAAAAATGGGTTTGCGTTGGGATTTTCTAGACTGTAGGCATATTGAACAGTAATTCATCTTATGGAAAGTACTGTTATCCTATTGGTCCAAATTCTCCCCAGCAGAGGGGATAACTTGAGAGTTTATTAAAATATAATTTGCCGATAGGATTTGTTCACTTTCCAGTCACCATATACCTGTCTGAATGCCACCAACAAATCCCTCAGTTCCTCGTACGTGTCAACGTGGGAGGCATAGAACCACATGGCTGTGCTTTCTCTTACAGCTGTCTCCATCCTGTCGTGTCAAAAGAGGTCATTGTTCTTTGTGTATTGATAGTAATGGGACAGCACTGTAGCAACATATTATTAAAGCATTTTTGTAGAATGACTTCTGATGGAATCTGGAGGATTTATATCTGTTAACCAGTTGAGAAAAATTTACCTCTTAATTGTTGTCTTTAAAAGTCATACTTTTTTGTCACACTGCCTTCCCAGATTCTGATGTTGTGTATTGATCCTCTCTGCAAAAAATGAACACATGCACACACATGCATGCATGCATTCCATGTGCAAACATATGCACACAGTTTTGCCTATAATATCAACGGTGTGATTGTGGACACACACTATTCCATAGGTCTTTGGCAGTCCATGAACCCTAGATTGAGCACACTGTTTATGACAGCTTGATCCCCATATGTGAATTAAAAAAATTTTTTATTGAAGTGTAGTTGATTTACAATGTTAGTTTTCAGTGTACAGCAAAGTGATTCATTATACATATGCATACATACATACATTTTCTTTCAGATTCTTTTCCATTACATGTTATTACCAGGTGAAATTTCTGATTGGAGACTAATTATAGTTTTCCTTAGTTTAAGAGTTTTCGTACTGTCAATAATGTCAGCAGAGGAGAAGCAGATAGACAGCTACTCATGTTGTATCGGCATCTTTCTATTGACTGGTTTAATGGAAATGTCAAAAACCCAAGCCAAACCTTTATAGATATGGTTATTTTAAGAGAAGCAGTTAGAGCATGACTGATATTTGATATACAGGTTGACATCAGTGCCATCACTTGGTCTGTCTATTATGGGGACGAGTACACACTGGCTACCTCCTTTCCAGCCGCCTTCTTCCTTCTGACCCAGGGTTGACTGCATCGTAGAGATCTTGCAGATGGGTGTGGTCATTTGATTAAGGTTTGTCAACAGAATATGGAAATAAGTGACACACATCATCCTTGGCCTCTTCCACGACAGACCCTCGATGTAAGGTCTTCATGCCTTGGTGGACGTGAACACAGAGAGCCTGGGAGCCACATCTTGGAGATAAAAACCAAATGGGAGGGACCTGAGGCCCTTAATCACCTCTTGGGGGAAAGCTATTGCTGAACCACCATCTTGGACTTCTGTGTTAAATTAGATACTTTTTGGAGTTTCTCTGTAACAGCTGCTAAAAGAACCTGACTACCACACAAGGCTCACTGCCTAATTCAGAGCACAAAACTGCAGGGGAGGCGCCAAGAGTGTTCGCACTGTTTACTTCCCAGTGTTTGGTGACACGTGCTGTTTACTTGTGCCTCGTTAGGTGGAATAATACGTGATATGATTATTATTAGTTTCAACTTGGACTAATGCTCAGCAACGGACCAACGGCTCAGAAAGATTTCTCCCGAGCACATGTGGTGTCAAGAGGGTTCTCTTAATGAAGGCGGACATGGAAATCCTGAAGAGGCACAGCTGCTTCTTTTCTGTGAGTTGAAAGAGGTCTTCGGCAATCACATAGACAGTAAAAGCAATACTCTGACAAAGGGGAAAAAATTCAACCAATAGGAGGTCTATCTGGATTACAGGTCTACACGCATCATTAATACACACAATATGGGGTGGGCATGTTCAGTGAAAAAAAATTGATCAAGGTGTGCAATCAGAATTCTTTGGAGAGCACTGGTCTAGACCCTCAGGATCCTGTATTCCATCCACTCATTCGGAAGAGTGTAAGTTTATGATGACTGCTTGGACACTGTAGTTCTGAACACAACTTTGGGATTAGCCTAATGGACAGGTCAGGACTCATGAGGCTAAGGCTATCCCGCTGGTGATTCCCCCAAATTAAAGAGTTAACCGATATAGTTAATAAAAAAGTTTTTTTCCCTTTTCAAGTATAAATACTAGGCTTTTATACTGATATATTCATTTGAATAGAGTGATGCTTTGGATCAACTGGATTTCTAGGGCTGCAATAACCTTCAATTTCAATTTCAAAATTAAAGAGACAATTTTCTGTTCAGTTGTTGAGCTTCATGCAGAATAATCTTGAATGAACAAACCTGTTATAAAATAGAGGTGACGGAGGACAAAATTTACCTTTATTTTCAGATTTCCCTATTTTTTGTTACATCAGCGTGGGTTTTGTAGATGATTTACCTGATTTCCAGACACTGCCTCTTGTTTCTGTAGGATCACAACAAACATGTGTTAAGGAAATCAGCCATTCTTTGTTGTGAGGGGAAAAGTAACTTGATTTAAAAAAAGTTAACCTGCTTTTATATAGTAGTGTATTTCCATTAAAAATCTTTAGAAATGGAGAAAATTATAAAGAAAAACCACAATTTATAATACAGAGTGGGCTCCTTATTTTGTATATTAGGTCCCTATTTTATATATAGATTTGTATCTCAGTCATTTCTAATATTATATTATAAAAGTATTGCTTATTCTAAACTACACCATTCCACGTTTTAAAAGTTAGGTTATCATTATTATATTATTTTCTTTCTCTCTAAAGAACTTCTTTTAACATTTCTTGCAAGGCAGGCCTATTGGCAACAAATGCCCTCAGTTGTTTGAGAAGGTCTTTCTTCTTCACTTTAGAAGGATAATTTCACAGGGTACAGAATTCTAGGTTGGGGTTGTTTTTTTTTTCTGTCAACACTTTAAATAATTCACTCCACACACTCCTTTCTTGCGTCGTTTCTGAGAAGAAGTTGGATGTAATTCTTACCATTGGTCCTCTGTAGATATGGTGTTTCTCTCCTCTGGCTTCTTTCAGGATTTTTTTCTTTATCTTTGATTTTCTGTAGTTTGAAAATGGTATGCCTAGGTGCGGTTTGTTTTCTGGCGTGTATCCTGCTAGTGTTACCTGAGCTTCTTGGATCTGTGGTTTGGTGTCTGACATTAATTTGGGGGAAATGCTTGGTCATGACTGTTGTAAACATTTTTTTCTGTTCCCTTCTCTCTTTCTTCTCCTTAAGGTATTTTTCATTATTCATGTTATACCTTTTGTGGTTGTCCCACAGTTCTTGGACATGCTGTTCTGTTTTTCTTTTTCAGTTGCTGTCCTCTTTGCTTTTTGGTTTTTGAGGATTCTGTCACTATATCCTCAAGCTCAGAGATTCTTTCCTCAGCCATGTCCAGTCTACTAATAGACCCATCGAAGGCAATCTTCATTTCTGTGATGGTGATATTTATTTCTAGAATTAATTTTTGGTTCTTTTCTAGGATTTCCATCCCTCTTCTTACATTGCTCATCTTTTCTTGTGTGTTGTCTACTGTATCCATTGGAGCCCTTAGCATATTAATCAGAGTTATTTTAAATTCCTGGTCTGATGATTCCAACATCCTTGCCGTGTCTGGTTCTGACACTTGCTCTGTCTTTTCAGATTGTGGGTTTTTGCTTTCCCTTATGCCTGTTAATTATTTTTCTTGGTAGGTGGATGTGATGTGCTGGGTAAAAGGAACTCCTGTAAACAGGCATTTAGTAACTCGGTGGTGAAGTGTGAAGGGAGGGGAAGCATTCTAGAGTCCTGTAATTAGGTCTCAATTTTTTGGCCAGTGTATGCCTCTGGACTATGAACTTAAGGGTTCTCAGTTTTTTTTTTCCTCCCCCTTAAATGAGACAAAGGGCTGGAGTTGAAGCTCTGGTTAACTAATTTCCCCTGGGGGTAGGTTTTGTGAAGAAGAACCGGGTGCCCTAGTGTATTTAAAAATGGCTCATTTCTCCCGCACCCCTCCCCCACTTGTGGAAGCTGGGGAAGCTCTGGTATTTAATGGGGGAGGGCATTGGTCAAGCCCCTGGAGGTGAATCTCACAATACTGTGAGAGCCCGTCTATGACTGTGTTTCCTGGAGGCTTTTAACTCTCAGAGTTGTCCATGCTGAGCTTCCAGCAATCTGTCAATTACAGCTTAGGTTTTCCTGTTTAGGCACTGGTTCCTGACATGGTTTCAGGTCTTGAGTCTCTGTTCTGCTAGGTTGTGACTTTCTGTATTTGCCTTTGTCTCCCATCTCAGGGGCAGTGGTTTGCCCTGTGTCTTTCCTTCTCTAAAGGACCCTAGAAGAGTTGTTGATTTTTCAGTCTGCTCAGCTTTTCACTTGTAGTTAGAACAGGATGGCGACTTCCAAATTTGTACATGTGGACACAGAAACTGTATTGTCTTTTAAATCTTTTCCATTTCATTTGAAGTAATTTCAAAGTTAAGCAATAGTTGCTTAAATGAAACAAGGAAAGCCTATATACCTCCACTCAGATTCCCAAAGTATTGGCATTGAATTTGTCATATGTGTATGATGATAAATTTTAGGTAGATCTTGAAAAAGGAAAAACATCAAACAATTTTAGTGAAATATAATTGGTTTCCAGAGGACAGGTCGAATTCACTTCCTTCATTCGACCTGCATTCACATTCCCTTCTGCTCTTCTGCATATTAACTTGTCCAGCTGGCTGGTGCCTTTGATAGCTCGTAGGCAACCCAGTGACCTCCAACGTTCTCTTTCATATTATACTGTTTAACATTCTCCATTTGGATTGTGATATTAGTTGGGCCATAGTTACACTATTTTTCCTATCCTAACTCTAGCAGGAGTTTGCTGTGACAATGATTATGTAAATCTGGGCTGTAGTATTGGCGAGTAGAGATGGTGAAAGTTAAGTCTTTGCATGGGAAGACATGGACAATTAGATCTGAAACTTGAAAAATTTCCTTGGCACCTCTGATATTTTCTTCCCACAACTGCATTTAAGAATGACTGAATTAGACAGCCACATTCATCATATATGCTATATAAAAATTTGGTAACTTTGGGCTGGGGAAAACATAATATGTTTTAAGTAAATGTCACTAATGTAAGAAATCTGGAGGCCCAGAACCGGGAGGTCATTTTTCTAATCCGGATTGGCTGCAACATTCCAGGACTACAAGGCCACTCACAAGGGGAAACATCCAAGGAATCACTTATGACTTGAGAGAAAAATGACATTTTCAGGCTTGTTTACTCCATCTTCTTGCAATGGTGTTCATTAAAGGACAAGAGTTGCTATGGTGATGGGAGAGCGGCATCACAGGAGGGGATTGGGGAAAAGACTGCAATTTTTTTATATAAATATTAAATGGAAGTTGATTCTTTCGAGTTATGCTGGATAATTCATTGTTCTTCCCTTGGTCTATATGCATCACCAAGCAATTAGAAATACTTCCAAATCCATCGCTGTTTCCACTGCTTTATTGGGATAACCTCTGGGAGGCCCCAGCTCCTGGAAGAGGGGTGTGTGGGGGTGGTGGGGGGAGGGGTGCAAGCCTCTTTCACATTCTTATTTTGTGGGGATCAGTTTCCCTGAATTATATCATCAGGAATTTTGTTCTTTAATTTTTTTTTTAAATCAGCTTTTGGATGTATCAGTTCTACTGTTACCTGCTTTCAGAATAATTTCTCCTTTCCTTATGCCTTTATTGTTATATGATTACATCAGTAATCACCCATCTCCAGGCTTGCTGTATGAGAAGAAATAAACCCTGTTTAAGGCCTCCATTTTGTCAAATATTTTGTTACTCACAGCCAAATGCTCTCACTAATTGACACACCTGGAATTTAATGGATTCTCATTTTTTATTTCATTAGTTTTGTATCTAGTTATCACTAATTTCAGCCTCCAATACAAATCTGTCAGCCTATTAGTAGTGGAAATACCTCCCAGATTTTGGAAAGCTCTTGACAGTAAATCTTATTTTTAATTTTTGCAAGATGTGTTTACTGTCTCTTCATTGCTGTTTTACCATGAATTTATAAAAATCTATATTAGGAAATATACCTAGATATCACTTAAAATCCCAGGATGTCTTAATTAGTGAATTATTTTTGTCTTTTATTCTACATTTACTTTTAAACTTAACTTTTTAGTATAAATATACTGATAATCGGATGTCAGTGCATTAGTTTTCAAACTGTTCTATCCTTAAGAAGGTATTTTAAAGCATTTTTCATTTTTCTGGACTTTTTTTCCTTTTTCTATTTTATTTTGTTTTTCTTCTAGTTTTTTTTTTTTGAGATAAAATTGACATACAGTGCTGTATAAGTTTAAGCTGTACAGTGTAATGATTTCACTTACCTATCATGAAATGATCACCACAATAAGTTTAGTGAAGATCCATCATATCACGTAAGACACAAAAGAAAAGAAAAAGAAAAAGAAAAAGTTTTTCTTTGTGATGAGCAGTCTTAGGATTACTCTTCTAACAACTTTCATACACAGCTTACAGCAGTATTAATTACATTTATCATGTTGTACATTACATCCCTAATACTCACTTATCATATAACTGGAAGTTTGTACCTTTTGACACCTTTCACCCAATTCCCTCTCCCCCTCCCCTAAAGTGGTTTTCATTTTTAATAACTGAAGAGCAGAGGTAATTTCAACTAAGCAAAACAGTTATTGGCCAAACATGATAATTTTGGGACCTCTGTAGAATTAGCACTAAACTATAAGTTTAGAGCATGTAATTCGATGAATGATTTAGCAAGCATTAGGGGTAGGGGTGCATTCTTGTTTTCTGAGAAATTTTTAGCAACCTTAGTACACCAAGACACAGTCCTGTCTGATTTTCCCCTTGGCTATTGATGACTCCTTGTATTTGGAACTTGGCCAATGCTCCAGTTGCTGCATATCTTCATTTAAAATTTCCATTTGGAGTCAATGATGTTTTCGAACTTTCCAACCAGAAGACTCAAAATGTCTCGACTGGCTCTACTCTTCTGTTTTGGATCCTTGTCTTCCTAACAGCTAACTACTAAGGGAGCAAATTTGGCACAGAAATTCCCTGAGTGATTGGCTGATCCAGTGGTTCTCAGTCTTAGGGTGTGGTCCCTGGGCCATAAGCATCAGCATCACCAGGGAACTTGTGAGAAAACCAACTTCTCGGGCACACCTGAGACCTGCTACATAAGAAAAGGGATGGGGTCCAACCACCTGTATTTTAACCCGCTCTCTAGGTGATTCCGATGCGTGCGTCAGATTGAGAGCGACTGATTTCAATCGTTAGGATCAGAAGAGAGGCAAGCCCTGATCAGCAGTATTTAAACACATTCAGCTGGCAATCTGAGGGGAAACGATGAAAAAGGGCATTTTTTTCCTTCAGTCAGCAAGGACAGCCACTGTCGGCAAAGAACTGGTTGATAAAATATTGTTGGCTGCACAGCTTGTGTAAAGACGTGTGATGCCACCATTCACTCACTCATTCGTTCTTTATTCTTCATCTACCAGTTTATTAGTGTTGATCATTTGCCAGGCATTGGGGTATATTCTGAGGCGGATACAAGGGTGTTTAAGATCCTCAAAGAAGTTATATTCTGTAGGGGAGAAAGCAGAAGTGGAGAGGGAAAAAGAAAAAAAGCAAAATACAGCAAGCACTTTACAGAGGCACAAATGAAGGGCTTTTAGAAGCACACAGGAGAGACCAATTAGAAATAAAAAGACAAAAACATTACTTAGTCGAAATGAAGGTACAGCGTTTGGCACCATTATGCCTTAAAGATGCTTCCCACTTGTACACTGCTTTGTGAGAGAAACATAAAAAGAACATGGGGGTTCAGATTCACGCTAATAATGGTGCTACTGTGGATTGTGGCAGTAATAATTTATGCTCCAGGGAAGCCACAGCAAAAAAATAAATGCAGAGATAATCAAAATACTCAGCGACAGTCTTTTCATCTTCTGAGGTGAGTACACTTCAGCAGGGAAAACAATCGCCTTAGACAAGAAACAGTGATGCGACGGAGAAACCTCTGTGACCCGACAAGCGCGAGTGAAGGGCACAGCAAAAGCAGCGTCTCGGGAAATCCGATGAAATCTAGTCGGTATGGATTTTGGCCCGCCGTCTCAACCTGATCAAATGCGGCTCACTGCATCCTAATTGTTCACGGGGAGAATTGACTGGGGAGAAAAATCAACTCCTACTATTGTTCCAGAGGCATTGCTCCAGCTAGGAAAGAATTCAATCTCTGAAGATCTGGCAGAGGCTGCTGGGAAGGGACTGCTTACAAAGCCCTCTCTGTGATTTTAAAAGCATGAAATAACCTCATTTCAAACTTGAAAGTCTTAAAAAGAAAGAAAGAAAGAAAAACACCTCACCTACACTCTTATCAGCTCTCACAGCCTGAATTTTGAATCAGGCTTGGGAAAAAGTGTGTGTGTGTGTGTGTGTGTCTGTGTACGTGAGTACCCAAATACCTGTTATCAAAAGCCTATCATTCTTTTCAGAGTTCGTGGCAAATACTATTTTTTTTTCCAGTGCTATTTTACTATCCAGAATAGATCTGCAGGGGCATTCACATCTTAGAACAATTTCTGTTGGGGGGGGAAAAATGTCTTTACAGGAAATCCGTTCGCACCTTACGCGTGCAGTCCTAGTATAATTAAATTGCCTTGTTTACAGAGAAAGAGGAATTGGTCTTAATGAATGGCTGACAATATTGCAGGATGGTTGGGTGGGATCCCAAAAGACAGTTCCTTTTCATTCTGTCTTACTCTTGTTCCTCTCCTACTAGGCAACAGACTAATTTACATCAATTTTATTTATGAAGCAGCAGCGAGGGTGTTCTTGGGTCTTTGGGGGTCTCAATGACTTTCAGCTCTCTTCCTGCTGTCCAGAAGGAAGTCCGTAAAACTCAGAATAAAACCTCTTTACACATCATGTAACTGCTGTGCCTGAGAGTTGCCTCCTCTAAAGTAAATAACTCCGTATCGATTTCTCCTGGGCCACGCAGTCCATTTTGTGAAAATTTCTCTCATCCAGCTCAAATCCCTGCGTGGAATTTCAGGGTGGCTGTTTTTCAGCATGGCTGAGAAGAGGATTAGCTGGTTGAAAATGCACGTAGCTACCTTGCGGATATACCCCCACATTGAACTTATAATTTATGTTGTTTAGGCATAGAGTCAAAGAGAAAATCTGTTATCCGTGGCACATGTCAGTGTTGCTATTAAGGGCAAAGCTTCTAGGTTCTAAGGTTAAGGAGAATAAAGAAGGTAAGGATAGAAGTGTCAGAATTATCTGCGTGTACTATAGGTGATGGATTTCCTAAGGAAAGCCTCAGGCAAGCAGCAGCACTTAATGAGGTTCTCTTAAGTCCTTACTTCTACCTGGGATCACAGTGTATAGCCTTTGATCTCAAGAACCGTGCTACCAAGGCAGTAATTATGTCCTGTATTAAAAATATAAGGAGCAAGATTTTTGTGCTGCTTGATGTCTGCGTATTTGTGCACTTATTAATTAATTTGACTACTTGCCGACAGCTTACAGAATGGCAGTTATTCTGAAGAATAAAGACATGAGTGAGATACAGCCGCTACCATCAAGAATCTCAAAGTCTGGTAGGAAGCTATGGCATGGACACTGATGTTTATAACACAGGTCACACTGTGATAGGTAGATGATTGAAAAAAAACTGACAGGATAGATAGACAATAGATATATAGGACAGGAGGTAGATAGGTAGATGGACAGATAGGTAGGCAGATGAATGGACAGGTAAGCAGATGGATAATGGGGTAAGTATATATCAATGGTTTAGATGTTTTCCATCACTGAGAGTAAAAGCAGGACTTCGAGTCCTACCTTGTTTAGCTTCCTGCTACCCTCTGATACCCTGTTCTCCCTCCTCTCCCTTACTGTGTCTCTTTTTTTTTGACATTCAAAGAATTATACGTAATGCATACAACTTGATGAGTTTGAAGATACGTAGGCACCATTATGTGTGAAATTATCACCACAATCTAAGCCATAAGCCCACTCCTCACCTGTGAAAGTTTCTTCCTACCTATTGTGTGCTATTTTTCTTATAATAAGAACACCTAAGATCTACCCTCTTAGCAAATTTTTAAGTATATAATACTGTATTCTTAACTATAGTC
This sequence comes from Vicugna pacos, assembly GCF_048564905.1. Lineage (NCBI taxonomy): Eukaryota > Metazoa > Chordata > Mammalia > Artiodactyla > Camelidae > Vicugna > Vicugna pacos. The sequence goes on from NC_132987.1 coordinate 7,830,458, forward strand.
ACCATGCTGTACAGTAGGTATGTAGGACTTACTCATCTTTTATAACTGGAAGTTTGTACTCTTTGCTTAATACCTTCCTGTTTCTCCTCCTCAACCCTAGCAATCACCATTCCACCTTCTGCTTCTCTGAGTTTGATTATTTTAGATTCATCCTATAAGTGGTATCATGGAACATTTATCCTTCTGTGTTTGCTTATTTCATTTGGCGTAATGTCTTCCAGGTTCATCCATGTTGTCACAGAGGCAGGATTTCCTTTTTTAAGGTTGAATAATCTGGTGTGTAAATGTACCACATTTTCTTTGTCTATTCATTCATCAATAGATACTTACTTGCTTTCATGTCTTGGCTATTGTAAAAAATGCTGCAACGAACATGGGAGTGCAGACATCTCTTTGGGATTTTGATTTCAGTTCCTTTGTGTATATACCCAGAAGTGGATTGCTGGATAATGTGGTAGTTCTGTAATTTTTTATGGGAACCTCTATACTGTTTTCCACAGAGACTCCATCAATTTGCATTCCCGCCAACAGTGTGAAAGAAATCTCTTTTCTCTATGTCCTTCACAACATTTGTTCTTTGTGTGTTTTGTTATAGCCATCCTAAGATATGAGGTGATACCTCATTGTGGTTTTGATTTACATTTCCCTAATGATAGTGATGTTGAGCACCTTTTCACGTATCTATTGGTCATTTGTATGTCATCTTTGGAGAAATGTCTATTTAGATCCTTTACACATTTAAAAAATTGGGTTTTTTGGTTTTTTGTTTTTGCTATCAGTTTTATAAGTTCTTTATATATTTTGGAAATTAACCTTTCATTTGATATGTGGTTTGCAAATATTTTCCCCGATTATGGAGGTTGCCTTTTCATTTTGTTGATGATTTTCTTTGTTGTGGCGAAGCTTTTTAGTTTGATGTAATCCCACTTGCCTATTTTTTGTTTTGTTGCCTGTGCTTTTAGTGTCATAGCCAAGACATCATTGCTAAAGCCAATGTCCAAAGCTTTTCCCCTGTATTTTCTTCTAGGGTGTTTATAGTTTTAGATGTTATGTTTAAGTCTTTAGTACATTTTGGGGTTTTGTTGATACCACTTATTGCAGAGATTATCTTTTCCCTAGTGTGTATTCTTGGCATCCTTGTCAAAGATTAGTTGCTCATACGGATGTGGGTTTATTTCTGGGCTCTCTGTTTTGTCCCATTGATCCAAATGTTTGTTTTAATGCAAGCACCATAATGTTTTGATTACTGTGGTTTTGTAACATATTTTGAAGTTTGAAAGTGTAATGCCTCCAGCTTTGTTCTTGCTTGAGATTGCTTTGGCTATTTAAGGTCTTTTGTTTTTTATATGAATTTTAAGATTGTTTCTATATTTCTGTAAAACATACTATTGGGATTTTTAGAGAGATTATACTGATTCTGCAGATCTCTTTGGGAAGTATGGACATTTTAACAATGTTAATTCTTTCAATCTATAAACATGGAATGTTTTTCATTTACTTGTGTCTGCTTTAACTTCTTTTATGAGTGTTTTACATTTTCCAGTGTACAAATATTTCATGTCCTTGATTATTGCTAAGCAATTTATTCTTTTGATGCTATTGTAAATGAGAGTGTTTTTAAAATTTCCTTTCTGGATAATTAATTGTTAGTGTATAAAAATACAGCTTATTTTTGTGCACTGATTTTCTGGTATTCCACACTGTTGAATTTGCTTATTCTAACAGATTTTTGGTGGTGTTTTTAGGGGTCTCTAAATATAAGATTATGTCACCTTCTAACAGATAATTTTACTTATTTCTGATTTGTGTTTCTTTTTTCCCCCTTTTTCTTGCCTTAAGGCTTTAGCTAGGACTTCTAGAAATATGTTGAATAGAATTGATGACAGTGGACATCTTTGCCTTGTTCTAGATCTTAGAGGAAAAGCTTTCAGTTTTTCTCCATTTAGTATGATGTTAGCTGCAGGCTTTCATATATAATCTTTATTGTGTTAAAATCCTTCTATACTTAATTTATTAAGAATTTTTATCAATAAAGAATGCTGAATTTTGTCAGATGCTTTTTCTACATCTATTGAGATGATTTTTTAATTCACTCTGTTAATGTGATGTATCACATTTATTGATTTGTGTATGTTGCACTATTCTGGCATCTCACTTTCATGGTGTATGATTTTTCTAATGAGCTGCTGAATTTGGCTTACTAATATTTTGTTAAGGACTTCCGTACCCATTTTTCATCAAGGATATTGGCCTGTAGTTTTCTTTTCTTGTGGTGTCTTTTTCTGGCTTTGGTATCAGAGAGATACTGGCCTCATAGAGAGTTTGGAAGTGTTCCCTTAAAAAAATTTTTTTTGAAGATTTTAAGAAATATTGGTACTAGTTCTTTAAATTATTGGCAGAATTCACTTGTGAAGCCACATGTTATCGTTTTGTTGTTGTTGGAAGAATTTTGATTACTGATTTAGTCTCATTATTTGTAATTGGTCTAGTCAGGCTATTTCTTCTTGATTCACTTTCTAGGAATTTATCCATTTCTTGTAGGTTGTCCAATTTGTTGGTGTATAATTACTCATAATAGTCCCTTATGACCTTTTAAAAATTTCTGTGTCATCATTTGTAATGTCTCCTCTTCCATTTCTGCTTTTAAGTCTTCCTTTTTTCTTAGTCCAGCTACAGTCAATTGTGTTTATCCTTTCAAAGAACCAACTCTTAGTTTTGTCAATTTTTTTCTATTCTATTCTATATTTTATTCATTTCTGCTTTAATCTTTATTATTTCTTTCCTCCTCCTAACTTTGGGCTTCATTTGTTCTTTTTTTTAGTTACTTGAGGTGTAATATTCCGTTGTTTACTTGTGATTAGCTGTTCATTAATGTAGGTGTTTATCACTGTAATTGCTTTTGCTTTATCCTATATTTTTTGCTGTGTTGGGTTTTTGTTTTCATTTGTCTTAAGATGTACTAGTTTCTCTTTTGATTTTTATTTTGAACCAAAGTTTGTTCAAGAGTGTGTTGTTTAATTCCCACGTATTTGTGAATTTTTTTCCATTTTCCTTTAGTTTTCTAGTTTTATTCCATTGTGGTTGGAAAAGATATATGTAATGATGTCAATCTTCTTAAATTTGTTAAGACTTGTTTTGTGACCTAGCGTGTGATCTGTCCTGGGACTTACTGCTTGAGCATTTGAGAAGGATGTGTATTTTACTGCTAAGTGGGATGTTCTTTATCTGTCTATTAGGTCCATTTGTCTATAGTGTGGTTCTAGTCTGCTCTTTCCTTACTGATCTTCTGACCAGATGATTTGTCCATTATTGCTATTGGGGTATTTAAGTCTGCCACTATTATTATATTGCTTTCTCCCTGCAGATCTGTTAGAGCACCATGCTCTGATGTTCGGTGCTTGTTTGTTTGTTTGTTTATTTTCAGCTTAACACATTTGTATTTGTGACATAGGGCAGGATAGGTGTAGAGTGAAGATGATTTATCATAGCTCAGCTGCAAGTATAATGTGCTCAAGTGACATTACCAGACCAGACTGACCAGATTCCTGACCTAGGCTTATTGGAATATGCAAGTCTTTGTTTCTTTTCTCTCTAGTCCCTCTCTCTGTTATAATGGGTCATATTGCCAGTGGTGGCGATGATGAGATATCACAAGTTGGGTGAGAAAGATATTGTAAGTCCAAGGAAAGCCAGTGGTCTTTGGTCTGGAGGGCTTGTTTCTGAGGCTCTGTTGGCTCCATCCACACAGTCACATTAGGACAAGCAGTTCTAGGGTGCACATGTACTTATAATTGTCATATCTTCCTGTTGAATTGAAACTTCTGTCATTATGTAATGATGTTCTTTGTCTCTTGGGACAGTTTTGCCTTAAAGTCTATTTTGTCTGATATAGGTACAGCCATCCCTGCCCTTATTATTACTTTTTACATGGAATATCTTTTTCTATTCCTTTCAGCCAATATATGCCATTAAATCATAAGTTGGTCTCTTATAGATAGCATATAGTTGGGAGTTGTGTTTTTTCTTCTATCCACTTAGCTACACTGCCTCTTGATTGATGAGTTTGATCCATTTACATTTAAAGTGATAATTAATGGTTATTAATAGATAATTGATAGTAATTATTGACTTACTATTCCCATATTGTCAATTGCTTCTTATTTGTTGTAATTCTTTTGCTTCTCTATTCTCCTTCTTCCTGTGTGATTTTAACTCTTTTGTAGTGGATATGCTTTGCTTCTTTTATATTTATCTTTTCTTATTGTGTTTCAAAATACCAGACTCCATGCTCTTGCTGAAATACACTTAGTACTCTTCAGTCCTTCTGATTGTGTGTTAAGGAATTTAAGCTCTATTTGGTAGGTGTGTTAAGGAATTTAAGCTCTATTTGGTAGGTAACACTTAGCTGTTACAACAAAATACGATGTCTCAATAGAACTGTAAACTTCTATTTCTCATGCACTGGAAGATCAGTGGATAATGGTTGATTTAGGATCAATAGGATGGTTATACTGGTCTGACTTGAGCTCATTCACGTATCTGGAGTCAGCTTAGGTCTGAGGCTGATCCTGGGCTGCACTCAACTTGGGTTGGTGATTCTCCACTTCTGTTTTTTTTTCTGTGACCAGCAGGTCAGCCTGGGAATTTTTTTCCTCAGGTAATGACAGACCCCCAGAGGAGCAAGACCACCTATGCCAGCAGTTTTTGATCCTCTGCTTGCATCATGTCTGCTAACAACGCATTGGCCAAAGCAAATTACATAGCTAAATCCCAAATCAAAGGGCAGGGAAGTTACTCTGCCGACAGAGGGGTAAGGTTTAAATCAAATTTACCATAGTGGGCAGTGTTACTTTATGGTTTTCAGCAGTTTCATGCTCCTTTACAGATTATCCTATAACATTTAAAATTTTCCAGTATTGAGATACATTATTCTGAGTCAACTTTGAATTAGGATTAATGTTAGTTAACCATTATACAGTCTGCCAATAAAATAAGTATTTTTTAATGTGCTTATGATGCTGTGCATATGTCCTGATCACAATATGCCCAGTAAGTAGGTCAGTAAGTTGGGCTGTTCAGAGATAGTTTGTCTTAAACACAATTCATTTCCAAGCTTTTATCCTGGAAACAACTAAGTACTCCCTCTGCTCCCATCCAATTTCCCCTTTGCAGGAATTTAATTTATAAGACTGCTGACTTTAATTACAGATAGAAGCATGAAACTGTTCTATCAAAATGTAATTGACTGTCATAATAGTATAGCTTGGAGATTTTCTTATTTTCCTCTCCCATCTAAAAAGAGTAGACTCTGGAGATTAGAGTTAATGACGCTGATGATGTACTGATTGCTGGATTATTTGTTTTCTTTCTTCTTGCATTTGGGACTAACTTGATTATTTTAAAGACACCTGCAATTCTTTAGCAAAGTGTTTAATTCCAGTCAGGGAAATTAACCATCACATATGTGGATACTATAATATTACAATATGTTCCCAAAGATAACACTTGCATGTATGTATGTGTGTGTATGTGTGCATGTGTATATATATGTGTATGTGTGTGTGTGCATGTATATGTGTGTGAGTGAGTGTGTGCATGTGTGCATGTGTATATATGTGAGTGTACATTTAGTATTAGGACCAGCAGGGGGAAACTTTAATATTGGGCAGATATCTGGGGGTTGGGATATTTGTCACTAGCAGGCTCAAGTTGAATGGAATTCCTCGGTTGCATTTCCTAGAAAAACTAAAGTCGCATCTCCTACATTCAAGAGGTAAGTTGTATAGGGAAGGTTAAGGGGCTAAGGGTTGTATACTTGGAGGTCGTTTGCTCATAAATCTGTCCAACCAATAAATCTTTAATGATGGCTACAATCCTTAGCAGGTTTTATGAATTGGAGCCTGAGTAGAGTCAACTATTGACAAGTGAATCTTTGTATATTATGGACAGTTCTGTCTGTTGCCCTTGTCCCAGTTAGACCTTACCATCTTAATAGTGCCTAAGAAGGGTTCTTTGCTTTCTGTGCTAAAATGGAACAGATCTACTCATCTTCTTTTTGTACCTTTTTATTGTTTTATGACAGTCATTCTCACGTCAACATCTGTGCCCAGTTCTTCACTTTGCCAATTTTCTGCAAATAACATGGCAATTTCCTAATTGGTTTTATTAGACACATAGGATCAAAGTAATAAATGATGATCAAGTCAATACAAGCATACACAACCCAACAAGAGTACCCAAAGGTGGGTAAAATGAAGCAAGTCTATTTTCTTAACCCAGTGTTTCATTAAAACAATATTTCGAATAGTCTTTGTTAAAGAAGCATAGAAGAATAACTCGCATATAGTTCTGACCTATTTGCTGGTATAAACACAGGTTTTTACCCAGCCCCTGGATAATTCCAGCCAAATGGTAATGGAATAACAAATTTCCAGAAGTTTCTTCATTAGAGAGTTTTGTGTGAAATTTTTTGGGATGGAACTAGGTACATTTTGGAGATTCCATCACCTCATACCTGTGACATTTCACATAATGACTCTGTAAAAACATATTCTGATGCATTCTCATTACCAAGTTACATAGGTTACTTATTAAAGTGGTGAAAATTACTTTTGAATGAACTCTGCAGGTCTGGGTAAATGACCATGTGAGATTGAGTTAATCAGCTGTCTTTGTTAAATGTTTTTCTTTAAGTGTGGGAAGCCCTGGCAGGTAATTTGGCTTTCTCTAATTTGTAGCTGCTATCACAATTGCTGTATGCGATAGATATGTGTGCCTGGACAGATTTGCAATCTGACACTAATGCTGATGAATGGTTTAAAGATACTAAATTATTGATAATTTCAGAAGTGTCCCTGGAATTGAATCTAAGAGGCTGGTTTCCAACTTACAGCTCCATGTTGTGGTGATAACTGTTAAGGCAACATTTCTTTGCAGGGAGTTTTGAGTTAAGCTTCATATCATGTGTGGTAAAATTGCAACTAATTATGCTGTGAATTTTCTTTTGTAGAACAAATTCCAGTCTCTGCTTTGGTAGATATATTCTTACATAAAATGGATTTTTTTTTTCAGTTATCATGTCTCATTTTCACCTGTAGCTGCTTTATGACTTACGGGGGGTACTTTTTTTTTCTTAATAGCTGAATCATGTTTTGCCAGCGATGTAGAAAGTTAGACTTAGATGGACCATTTGATATCACCCATCCCAATGTTTCTCAAAACCACTCCAGTGTCAGAGGAGGATGAGAACATACTTCCTGGAGCTTGGGGGTAGAGCATAAAATAAATTACTGAGGTCATAAGATTTTGAATCTTCATTCATAACGTACCTGTGTCCATTGAACTAAGACTTCTGCTTAGCTGAGCTACCTTGTCTGCATGAATTAAATAAAATTAACCTGGATTCCTCACCCCATGCCCTGTGGGAATTTTAATGCCTTTCTCAACATACCTGGAAATTCCTAAGAGCTTACGTCCTCTGGAACACCTGTTTCTTTGCTTCTCTTTTCCCACTGCGTTTTCAGTCTTGCTGATGTCATCATCTTTAGCTATTCTTTTCTCACTGACCCTTGCAGGGTGAATTGTTTCCTTCCTTTTTTCCCCTCATAATGCAACTCATACAAGGCATAGAAGAAAGACATTTGAGTGGCAAAAGTTTACATCATATTTATGTGTCTGTTAGAAGTAAATGTTGGCTACCCTTGTTCTTAAAGCCGCCTCGTTGTTCCTGGTGCCAACATCACACTAGCCAACGTGGATGAGTGAGCCCCTCCCCTGTCATCATGCGGCTTATCCCATCGTTCACTTTTTCTCTCCCAAGCTCCATCCTTTTGCATTCATCCATAGATTTCTGTTAATTTATTTAGAATGGTTTAGCTCTTTCTTTGTCTAGCTCCATAAAATTCCAGCCATTTAACTAGGCACTTCTTTATAATAAAACATTTCCATTAAGGTGTTTCCTTGAACAGCATTAGTTCATTCCACAGATGAATTCCATAAAGGGTCTCCTTTTATCCTCTTCCACGCTATTTTGATTTAAATTCACTTTAAAAAAAAGTTAAATCTTTAGTATTTTTTTCTGTGGGTTCAATTTTGAAATCTTTGGGAGCTTACTGAGGATTATAGGTGGGGAGACAGCCTGTCAGTGAGCTCTGAGGAACTACTTCCCTTTGGTACATTTTCTGCTTTAATAACATTTGACCATTTTTAACTTAAAATTTTGTGCTTACTGCTACCTATCCTAACAACCAGACTGAGTAGACTGGGTCTGGCCCATAAAAGCAGGTTGGTCTCAGCCTCTCTCTTATTCCAAATGAGAAATGAAAGCCAGGGACACAGAGTGATCTGCCTCATGTCCCAAACTGAGAACATTTAACAGGAAATAAAAAACTCTCTCTCATCATTCAAGATAGAGTAAGTGCTTCATTATCAATAAAATTAAGTCACCCAAGCACACCGCTGCTTTTCAATAGGGACTCCTTAACTGTGCTTAATTTTTGAGAGGAAATGTTTCATTCTCATCAAAATCCTTGCTAAGTCTCCAATGGCATGATTTTTCTTTCATTTGTGCCTGCATTGACCTGTTTGTGATTTCTTTTGGGGGAATGTTGCTTCCAGATAATTTCAGCATTATTCTAAGTAGGTGCCTTCCTATGGGAAGGTGTTTCTACCCGCACCAGAATCTGTCCCGGTATTTTTGTGTTTTGCGACTGATGCTGAGTCTCCTGATTATCAAAGTGCAACAAGACCTTGAAGAACTGAGAACAAGACTTCTATTCTGGTTCTTTCCCCCACAAATTTCTTTTTTGTTTTATTTCAAGCTTTGGGCCTTGTTAATTTGCAGGATTGTCCACACATATCCTTGCGGATACAGATACTCATCAAATCAACACCCATTTTCTGAATTTCTGCTAGACACTTTGAATTGCACACATTTGAATTGGATTAAAAAAATAAATACCATGGCCCTTATTCTCAAAAAATTTTATGACATATTTGGGGAGAGGAAACATATTTGTGAAAGTAAGTAGTGATGTAAGATTTAAGTAAAGTTTTACGAAATAATACAAGAAATATGATAAAGCTGAATAAGATACATTGACAAAAATAAAGGTGTTGAGACAAACGCAGTCTGTGCTTCTTTCAGTCCATCTCCTGGAAACTACAGACTCTCTCTAAAAGACGTGCACACAAACAGAGGCCAGCATTTCCTTACTGTTTCCCAGGGTCCAGGAAGCCCACCCATGAGGCATGTGGACCTCAGGTGGAGGAACTCTAAGATAAAGTACAGGTGCTAGTTTAAAGGCACGAATGACCAATTCTGGAGAAACTGATCAGAGGAAACATCTAGCAGGAGTTGGAGGAGCATCTTGAAAGACGAGCAGAGGGAGAGGGGTAAGGCTGGGCAGGGAGTATTCCAGGCTGGGAAAGTCTTGAGTAAAATATCAAAGGCAGGGCATTAAAAAGTATAACTGGGCAATTTTGTTAAGACAGATTGGCATGGCAGAGAAGTAGTAAGACATTAGGGAGAAAGGCTTGAAATTTTGGCTTCTGTTGGCTGGTGGATGACTGTGAGTAAAGGTACAAAGAAAAATCATTTTTATTTATTACGAAAGTGATATGTGCTCATTGTAAGAAATTCAAATCATATCTGAGTATATGAGATAGAAGGTGAAAATTCTTTTCTTCTAACTGGGTGGAATTATGAGTTTGCACTAAATGTGCTGCCTTATAACCTGCTGTTCCATTTAACAACAACTGCATTGTATGCATTATGGCCACCTTTCAATGTCAAAACAAACATCAATCTTGTCCTTTAATCTTCTTGGTGTGGTCTTTATATGGGCGTACCATAATTTGTTTAACCAGTTCTCCTATTGACTGGATTTTCTTTCTGATTTCACTAGTACATAGGTTATTGCAAAATAAATCTTTATTTAGATACTTTGGGGCACCTCTTTTATTATATCTTTAGGGAAAATTCCTAAAGCTGCTAGGTCAAAGGGCATACTGCTATAGGCAAAATGTTTGCATCCCCTCAAATTTGTGTGTTGAAATCTTAACCCCCGGTGTGATGGCCATTAGGAGGTCTGGGGGCTTTGGGAGGTAATTAGGTTATGAGAGTGGAACTCTCCTAAGGGGATTAGTGTCGTTATAAAACAGACTTGAGAGAACTCCCTTGACCCTTCTTTCATGTGAAGACACAGTGAGTGGATGACCATCTGTGAACCAGGAAGTGGGCTTTTACTAGACGCTGAATTTTCCCACCTTCCGAGTGTGGGAAATGTTTGCTGTTTAAGTCACCCAGTCTATGATATTTTTGTTACAGCAGTCTGGATGGACTAAAACACACTCAGCAAGGGATATAAGAATTTCTATCTCCTCATGCCTTCAATTTCATTTCTGATCTCTTAGCAACATCCTTTCTTGGTTTAGAGCAAAGATATAGTTACATTGTGTTAAAAAATAACTGTTCAGTCCTTTCTTTGGACCTAGAGAGAGAGAGAGAGAGAGAAAAGAAAGAGGAGGTCATTTGTGCTCATCCCTCTTCCTGTCCCCAGGGATGTCTGTTACTAGGGCAGGACCACAGAAAGTTCTGTAACGATGGTGGAAATGAGGATAAGGAGGAAGGTGGTTCTGTAGGGAAGAAACCCGTGAGATGGAGACAAGAGCCTGCCTGGAGGGTGTTATACTGGTTTTGTGATAAGTGGATGAGAACTGTGGTGAGGGCAGTTGCAGAAGACATGGAAGAGATGGGCTGAACTAGAGAAGTGGAGAAAGGACACAGGGTCAAGAATAAAGGACTGGAGGTATAGGTCTGCTAGAGAACCATTCTTCTCTTCACAGGTGGTGAATCCTGACTTGGCCATTTTTTATGCTAATAACACACAGACCTGATTGGAGGCAATAAAACTCTGTAGCTGGACCACCTCCAGCCTGACGAGTGCTTAAGCCTCAGTGAAATGCTTAGGTGTGGGCACCCAACAGCAGCTCTAAAGACATGGCTTTCTCAGTGTGGGACAGAGGTGATTCATACTATTTGGCTTTAAAAGGTTTACCCAGTTGCCCCCTCCCAAATTTGGATTCTGTATTGGATGCGGCTCCTGTTGGGAAAAACTTTTTTACTGTGTACTTAAATTTGCTCTCTTAGTCTGTGTTTTAAAATTTAACACAGCTTAGAATTTATTAGAGAGTAGATTGGCTTTTATTCTCACTGTGATATCCCTTGTGTGTCCACAAATGAGCACACACGGTGGTGAGTTCTTTGAGAGCCAGGACATGAGCCTTTACTTGCATAGTGGGTCAATGTGCCAGTTTCCTCTTGTGCCTCCTCCTTTCCCTGCTCCTTGCCCGCTAGGCCAGTTGTGGTGTTTACCTGGCTAACTCCACTTTCTGTTCTTGATATCCCTTCTAGGGACTTTTTGCTATTGTTGTTGTTGTAAAAATGTCCTCTTTTTCTAGGAAATCAGTACCTTCCTTCCGCTTCCCTCTCCATTCATTATAATTCAAGAAAGGCTGCTGTGTTAGTACCTCACTGTAAAGTGCAGTCCATTTTATATTTCCCAAGGTTGCCTGCAACATGAACCATATCTCACGTGGTGGTCTAAGACAGGGGGTCAGCAAATTTCTTCTGTAAAAGGCCAGATGGTAAATATTTTAGGCTTTTCAAGACACATGTATGCTCTGTGGAATATTTTTTGTTTTGTTTCTTGTTTTTTTGTTTTGTTTTTTAAAATTTTTATTTTTTAATTAAATTATAGTTGATTTACAATGTTTTAGGTATACAGCAAATTGATTCAGTTATACATATATATCTATTCTTTTCCAGATTCTTGTCCATTATAGATTATTAAAAGATATTGAATATAATTCCCTTTGCTCTACAGTAGGTCTTTGTTGTTTATCTATTTTATATATAGTAGTGTACATCTGTTAATCCCAAATTCCAAATTTATTGCTAATTCCAGATTCCAAATTTAAACCTCCTCACCTCTTTCCCCTTTGATAACCATAATTTTGTTTTCTATGTCTGTGACTCTGTTTCTGTTTTGTAAATAAGTTCATTTGTATCATAGTTTAGATTTCACATATAAGTGATATCATATGGTATTTTTTTGTCTGATTTACTTCATGTAGTATGATAATCTCTTGGTCCATCTATGTTGCTGCAAATGGTATTATTTCATTCTTTTTTTGGCTGAGTAATATTCCATTGTGTATATATATTCACACACACACATCTTCTTTATCCGTTCATCTGTGGGTGGACATTTAGGTTGCTTCCATGTCTTGGTTATTGGAAATAGTGATGCTATATGAACATTGGGGTGAATGTATCTTTTTCAATTAGAATTTTCTCCAGATATAAGCCCAGATGTGGAATTGCTGGATCATATGGTAAGTCTATTTTTAATTTTTTTAAACCTCCATACAGTTCTCCTTAATGGCTGCACCAATTTGCATTCCCACCAGCAGTGCAGGAGGGTTCCCTTTTCTCCACACCCTCTCCAGCATTTATTATTTGTAGACTTTTTAATGATGCTTATTCTGACCAGTGTGAGGTGACACATCATTGTAGTTCTGATTTGCTTTTCTCTAATAATTAGTGATGTTTAGTGTTTTCTCACCTGCCTGTTGGTCATCTGGATGTCTTCTTTGGAGAAATGTCTATTTAGGCTTTCTGTGGCATTTTTTTTTGTTTTATTTGACTTAAAAATCTTTAGAAATGCAAAAACCATTCTTAGTTCACAGGCCATATTAAAAAGGGCCGTAGATTTGGTGCATAGCCATATATTACTGACTCATGGTCTAAGAGGCTACATGGTGAGAATGAAAAATTTCCACTTAATAGAAACACTTGCCGAGGAGATATCAAAGCTGTATTTCACTATAATTTTTCTAAGCAGCTAAAGATGTTAAAGAATGATGAATTTTGAATGATTTTAGTCCACCAGATCCTTATTGGACCTAACTGAAAACTGCTCTTTGACCAATCAAGAGTGAGATTTGTTTTAACCAATTGTATATAGATCTGAGGACTCATTCCATGCTCTGTCTGGAAGGCTAGTTTTCAAACCTACACTCCTTGAAATCCCCAAATTCCTTTACTCCTAACCTCCAAAGTGAACTACTCAAGTGACTTTTGACATTGTTATATGTTTTCTTGCCTGGAAAGTTAATAAACTCCATTTTTTTCTTCTTTAATAGTATTTTAGTCTTTAATTCCCTATGTGGAAAATTCATACATAAGTCAGCAGGTAGAAAGGTTCTTTTGAATGTTGGTAAGAAGTGTCTTTCTTACGGTTTCTGAAATTATGTTTATAGCAAGAATAACATCTGGTTAGCTTTGGAAAAATGGGAGTGAATCAGATGAGGACATCTTGTTTGTGTGCAAAGAGTGGTGGGATATTGTTGTCTTTTTTTTTTTTTTTAAACAAAATGAAACAGAGATTTTTTCAGGAAAAAATTTTGTGAGCCTTTGAAATTGGCAAAAATGATTACTGAGTGTCCTGTAAGTAAGTTATAAAAAATTGATAATGATGCAAATGTTTGTTTGTAAAAATGCAACTGAATTGTGTCCAGACAAATGCAGTTGATTATTACCTAGTGAATTTTGATGCATTTTGCATCCATTTGTCAATTCATGTAGGATTCCTGATGGCCCACACAGGTGCATTCTTGGAGATCTCCTGTGAATCTGTTGTAACATCTTTCTGGCTCTCTCATAAATTAATAATTTAAACAAAATATTTTTCATGTGACCATTAATATGTGTATAACATTCATGATTTTATTATGAAAATTATTTTTTCACAATTCTAATATCTTTTTTTCATCATGGCATAGATGAATGTATTATTTGTGGTTACACACAGTTATATTTATAGAGCATGTTTCATATCAGTGTTTTATCTTGTTCAGTGTATATATAAACAATGAATTATTTGACTTAAATTATTTATATAATTTCCAAAAGAAATTGGGCTCTACTTGTCTGGGTATTCTGTGTGCAATTGTCTTTCTGTCTGAAAAGATCTGATTACAAGAAATAACTCTTCATTAACTTTTACTCAACCTGATTTGAGGTGATAGCTCATGATTGAATGTAACCAGTTTGATCAAACTTATATCTATGAAGACAGCCTAAAATTCCAAATCGATGCACCATTGTCCTTCTTTTTCTTTTTTTCATCATTTTGACAAGACTCGAGTGAAGTTAATAATATGCTAGTGATTATTAATATGATTTCTTTTTGTTCTAGATTACAGATAGATTGTTACATTAGAAGAAAAGTTTCCTTTTAACCTAGAAATATGTATATGCTGCTCTTGTAAAAATTCAACAAATTTTTGAGGACTCCTAAACTGATAAAAATATGTTAGATAAGATTTTTGCTGTCTCCAGGCAATGCCATTTTCTGGGTAGGAGTCAGTTCCAATCATGAATCACCCAAGATGTTGGCAAATTCAGAGCTTGTTTTTTCCCTTGTAAGGTTGTTTGGCTCTGGCTTTATCTGACACATTGCTTTCAAACACAGCACCTTTGGCCTTAAAGCTATATTAGGTTTTAATTCATGCCAATTTATACAAGCTTTTCCACTAATAGATTGACGTCATCCTCAGAGAAGTGGAAAAGACTTTTAAGGGAGATCCAGAATTTGCATGCCATCGGAATCTTTTGTTTTTAAGTGTAACACTGCTCTTGAAATTTCTGCTGTTTAAGATGGGAAGATGCTGATAAGGTTCAAACATTTATGTTTTACTGTATTTGGTAAGCTGTTTTGTAAATGCCTTTGGATATCCAATTCAATTCCACTCAGTGTATGTTTCTTGATTTCCTATCCTGTGGCAAGCATTGTGCTGGCTATTTGGAAAAGCAAGCTAGATAGATATAGATTCTCTACCCAGAGAGCAGAATGTCTAATAGAAGATGACAGATGAGAGATGGAATTTGAGATCCCAGGTTGCCATGTGTAATGATGTACGTACAGTGCATACAGTCAGCATACAGGAGGGGATGAGAAGCACTATGAAGCAGAGCATCGATGTCTTAGAGTGTAGCAAGTATTGTGGGCTAGAAATTGGGAAGATTAATTCAAAGTGCATCTATTGTTATAATTTGGTGAATGTTAGGTAAAACTCCATCTATACAAACACATACGCAAATAAGTAAAATGCAGACCATGCCTCAGAAAGCTCATAATCTTAAAGAAAACAAAAAGTGAATGTGTAATTAGGATACACCAAGAAAAGTGGCATTAAAGATATAAATCAATAAATTGGAAGTTTGGGATTTGCAGATAGTACCTACTATATATGAAATAGATAATCACTAAGGTGCTCGTGTATGGCACAGGGAACTATATTCAATACCTTGTAATAGCAATAATGAAAAAGAATGTAAAGTGGAAAAATATATATGTATAACTGAATCACTATGCTGTACACCAGAAATTAACACAACATTGTAAAACAACTTCAATTAAAAAAATAAATAAAAATCTGTAGGAAGATGAGGATCAGAGAAGGCTTCTGCTAGGGAAGCATGAGGATATATGAGAGGAGACAAGGAAAGTTAAGAGGGTCTGGACAAGTGTTCTGCACAGAGATCAGTGTATGCAAAGGCCCAGAGGCCTGAGAAACAGAGTCTAGCACATTAGCGGAATGGGACCTGAGTGAAAGCAATGGGAGAGACAAAGTAAGATTCAGTGCTGGGCAGGTAGGTAGAGAGTCCTATAGGAAGGGCCTTGTGTGTTAAATACATGGTAAGAAGAATCTTTGAAGTGTTTAAGGTGGGAGTAGCATCATCAAATTTGCCTTTATAAAGTGTCACTCTAGAAACAATATGGCAAAGGATTAGAGCAAAATGAGACTAGAGGCAAAGAGCCCGAGTAGAATGTCCTCTAGAAATCTGGATGGAGTGAGCACGGCCTGAACTCAGGCAGAGGCAGTGAGTACAGAGAGCAGGATGGCGTCAAAAGATGTTAAGAAAGTAGAACCAGGCTCAGTGACACGAGGATGACTCGGGAGGAGATGTGCAGGATTGTGCCCTGATTCCCGGCTTGTCGGGGTGGTGCCATCCCTAAATGGAGATGGTGGAGAGTGATGGCGGAGGCATAGGGATGGGGCAGTTCAGCAGGAAAGATTTATTTCATTTTGGATGCAAATTATTGAAGATACTTGTAGGATACAAACAAGGATGTTAAGTAGGGCAGTTGGAAAATTTGAGTTCAGGATTGAACAAAAATATGAGCCCAAAACACATACTGGGGACCTTTCAGTAGATGGTTATGGTGGAAGACCTATTTGCAGTCACTCTGGAAGGAGTGAATAAAATCAGACCAGGAATGGATACCAACAAATCTGAGGATGTAAGGGATGAAATGAGGAGGGCAAGGAGGAAGAGACCCAGAAAGAATATCAAGAATGAGTAGCCTTGAGGCTGGAGGAAAATGAGGAAAAGGTGGCATCATGCAAATCAAGGAGAGATTCCAAAATCGTGGAACGACCCATATTACTAAGTGCTGCGGAGAGGCCAAGGGAGAGTAAAAGGAGAAACAATGCACAAAGCTGCAGTAGCTCCTGGATTGAAGCAAATCTGTATCTGTCTATGTCTATCTCTATCTCTATCTATCTATCTATCATCTATCTCTATCTATCTCTGTCTCTCTCTCTCTCTAAATATATATATATATTTAATATATATATATATAATCTAAATATATATATATATTAAATATATATATATATATATATATATATATATACATATATATATATATATATATATATATATAAAAGTCAGAATTCAGTGTGCTATGGAGAAAAGGAGAAATGAGTTTGAGACTAGGCACTGTTTGTCCAGGATGTGTATCTCTGAAGGGAAAGCCAGAGAACTGGAGGAGTGAAAAGCTGTAAGCCCCACAGGCGCAGAGCTGACTGCTGTAAACTTCTGGACCGGTGCCTGGCAGGTAGTAGCCACTCACTGAATTCATTCACTGAATGAATGCATAAACAAGAAAGGCAAGACTTGAGGATGTCTATATATCAGTGGGGAAAAAAGATTCAACTTCCACCAAGGGAGAGCACACTTTGAGAGAGCCAGCTGGCAGGAGGGGAGGTTCTGAGAGTGAGCATGGAATGTGCGAAGTGAGGACTCTCCTTTCCCAGACCTGGGTGCATAGGAGGGTCAGTAATGTTAAGAGAATTTCAGTGCCATTCCATCAGGAAGTTGGGGAAAGTGGACACCTCATCAAATTCCTAGATCTTGTGGTTATAAAACCAGCATGTCCTAACCCAGAATACCCCTTAGAGTGACACAAATAATTCAGCTAATTGTGTGTATAATTGAGGTGAAAGAGCTGAATTATTTGACATAATAGCCTCAATTCTGTAACTGACAAGCTGAGGAGAACTAGTTTTCATTGATAAAATGCTTTGTCAGTCTTGGAGTTTTTCTTTTTTTTTTTGAATCTTATGTTTTATTGAAGTGTAGTCAATTTACAATGTCAGTTTCAGGTGTACAGCAAAGTGATTCAGTTATACATACACATATATATGTATATATTCAGATTCTTTTCAGCTCATTACAAGAAATTGAATATAGTCCCCTGTGCTATACAGTAGGACCTTATTGTTTATCTATTTTATATATGATAATGTGTATCTGTTAATCTCAAACTCCTAATCTATCCCCTCCCACCCTCCTTTCCCCTGGTAACTGCAGTTTTCTGTGTCCATAAGTCTATTTCTGGTTTGGAAATAAAATTTGTATTATTATTATTTTTTAAAAATTCCACATATAAGGGATAAATCTTCGAGTTAATCTTGCCGACTCCTCCTTTCAATACCACTCTGAGGTAAATTAGCTCCTCTGTTAATCCTGACAGAAACAGTCTGTCTCAGTAGGAAAGATACTGAATGAGAAACAGAGAGAATCCAATTCAGACCTTGTGGCTGTCCAACCCCAGTCTCTCTCCAAAAGCTGCCTCATTCTTTCTGCAGATAAAGAAATACCAAGTTGGACTTAGCACAGAACTGTGGCTAAGGGTTGGGTAGGCAGGGTATAGCTCTCATGTGATTTATAGCGCCGTGTTTTCTAGAATGGATACCCCAACTACTCTAGCTGCCTTGAGAAGTTGTTGTTGTTTTTAATGAGTTGTTTTAAAACCACTAGCAGGTCAAGAAGGCTGCCTCTGCCCAGCCCCTATGCCACTTCTAAGCATGTATGTGGAATGTGAGAGAGAGTGGGTCACCCCACGTTGAAACAGAATTTTGTATGTAAATACGAGTCTAATCTAAGTCTCTCCAAGACTAACTTTGAATATGTAAGGCAGCTCCCAAGGAAGCTGCTGTTTCTGACTACACATGAGCTATTTTTGCAGGGTGCTTGCAAGACGCTGAAATTCTGCACTCTCTAGTTTGGGGAACAGGCTGGTACAATTTGAATTTTACCATTCATGCGGCCACATTTGTATTTGCAGTGGGGCTTGGAGAAGTTAGCTTACAGCACTGCTTTGCGTAAAGTCTGAGATTTCTCCTGCGACAGCCCAGGTTGTGCCCATGGGACCCGGCTCCACAATATAAGAGATGGTGACAAGGCCGTTAAATGCTTGCTTTTACCCCCTACCTCACCATGAGCCTCCCCTAGTTTTATTGAGATATAATTGCCATATAACACTGTATAAATGTAAAAGGTACAACATTTTGATTTAATATACATATATATATCTAAACAATCACCACAAGTTAATATTCATCACCTCACATAGTTGACAATTTTTTTCTTGTGATAATAACTTTTAAGATCTCCTGCTTTCACATATATAATATCATATTGTTAACTATGGTCGCCATACTGTACATGACATCTCCAGGAATTATTTATCTTATAGTGGAAGTTCATACCTTTGACAATCTTCACCATTTCCCCTACTCCCCAGCCTCCACCTCTGGCAACCACCAATCTGTTCTCTGTTTCTATGAGTTTGAAATTTTTAGGTCCCACATGTAAGTGAGATCACACAGTATTTGTCTTTCCCTCACTTACTTCACTTAGCATGATGCCCTCACATTTCATTCATTTTCTTCTCCTATTCATTCGTTAATGGACACTTACGTTGTTTCCTTGTCTTGGCTATTGTAAACAATGCTGCAGTGAACATGGCGTGCAGATAACTTTTTGGGACAGTGCTTTTTATTTCCTTCAGATATATACTCAGAAGGGGGATTACTGGATCATATGGTGATTCTATTCTTAATTTACTGAGGAACCTCCATTTTTCCAGAGTTGCTGCACCAGTTGACCATCAATAGTGTATAACAATTTCCTTTTTTCCACATTCTCATCAGGACTTGTAATCTCTTTTTGATGGCAGCCATTCTAACAGGCATGAAAGGTATCTCATTGTGGTTTTGGTTTGCATTTCACTGATGACTGGTGATGTTGAGCACCTTTTCATGTACCTGTTGTCCATTTGAATACTTCCCTTCAAAAAGTGTCTGTTGAGATATATTGCATATTTTAAAATTGGATTATTGTGATTTCCTATTGAGTTGTATAAGTTCTTTGTATATGTTGGCTATTAACTCCTCATCAGATATGTGATTTGCAAATATCTTCTTCCATTCTTTGAGTTTCTTTTTCATTTGTTGATCATTTCTTTTGCTGTTGCCCTGTAAGCCTTTGGCATTTTTTTTTCTTTCTTTCTTTTTGTTAATTGGTAGGTAATCAGACAAGTGAGGTGAGGAGAATCATACAAGTCCCAGTTTGGATTCTGTGTTGTGTTTATTTAAAACTTGATATTTTGTTCATCATCGACCTTTTGCATCAATTTTGATTTTTTAAATATTGCATTATTATATTTATCTTGATATATGAGATTTTGGGGACACTTTTTCTTAAACTTTGTGCCCTAGTGAAGTGCCTTTCTCCCCTCATCCTATTCCCTGCCCCCAAAACCCAAAATACATTCATTAAAACTTTGTTTTCCCCCTCTATCATAGTGTTTTGGCTGATGATATGAACTTAGAACTACTACATGGCCAGTCCACTTTGGGATAAGGGTCAGATGGCAAATTGTTATGTTCCAGGATGAATTATACTTTTGGAAATTTTCAGATGCTGATTGAAACAAAGTCCGATGACATGATGTGAGTCGATTAAAATACAAAACTCTGGTAAACATCAAAGGTAGAACATTACAAAGATTGCTCTTTCATGTGGGTTTTGAAGAAATGCTGAGGGTAATTCCAAAGAAATAACTAAAAAAGGTTTGAGCATAGGAAATCACTAAATAATAGATTATCGCTAAAGCTGGTTCTCTGAAGTTCCGTTTAGGTGGTTAATGTTGAGGTATGTTTGTTCAAAAGGTTCATTGTTTAGTTTTATGCTCTATATTTTTGAAGAAGTCAATTTACATTTGCGTAATTCACATTATTCTGATGAAAAACATGATTTATCCCTTAAATAGATGCATCTGTTTATTGTGTTGAAATTTACATCAGAAGAATGTGTTTCTCAGAGAATAATGTCTGGCACATGGATTTCTTTTCTATTTACTATTCCTGTTATTTGAAAAGAAAAACAACATCCCACAAAGATTGTCTTAAGTCACTGCATCATGGCCACATGCCTTTGTGTTTTTGACATGTCTAATTTGCACACACCTGTTGTTAATTTTCATGTTGTAACAACTCTTGACTGAATGCACTTGAGAATTGCTGTGAGAATTGCATTTATTTCTAGAAAGCTAAGCATCACACATCTCCTTGATTCTACTGGTGTCTGCTAGAAACTACACTTGTTACCCCATCACAGCTGTACACAATTGTACCAGTCTGAATTGCGATCTCATTTCTCTTGGGAACATTACCTAGGTGTGAGATTATTGGATGACATCATAACGGATTGTTTATAAAAAAAAAAAGACTCTACCTAATGTTTTTCAAAATGTCTAAACCACATTTCATTCCCGCCAGAAACAAATGAGAGTTCTAGTGGCTTCAAATGCTTTCCTGATTTTTTTTTTTGTCATTCTAGTAGGGGTGAAATGTTACTGGCTACCTCATAATTTTAATTTTAGTTTCCCTAGCCACAGAGACAGAAACTTTTGTTATTCAAGAACATTGACTGAATTGAATATTGAACTAGGTGATATTTTAAACTTTTCAACATGGTTCTTCTAAGATTATTGGACACATCATACATAAAATAATGTATATTAGTTATGATCAGGAAAAAACTTTAGTTTGTACTTCATGGGTAGAGGAACTACTTGGGGAAGTAAGTGTTACTTTTCTTAATTTCTTGAAGTCGGTTCTGTAATTTAAATTTCTAAACCATAATAGGTATTTATTTGGATGGTGGTTTTATCTTGTAAAAAACAGTAAGGCAGACTAATAAAAATCTATAAACTGTATTTCATTATGAGTGGTAAATTTATATGCAATATTAGGGACTCCAATATTACTTTTGTATTAGTGTACATAAAAAGTAATTGTAGAATTAATTATTGACAATCACTTTTTCTTTCAGTAGTTAAAACAATTCATTTGTGATTCTAAGTGTGCTTGGCTTAAATTGTATACTGACTGCCTAGAAAGTTAGCTCTTCTCATACTTCAAAACACTGAATAAATTGTAAGTGCTTTTGAAAATTCTCTTCTGTGACTGTTCTGATGGCTTGGGACTAGAAATAAGTTATATGCCTGTGTCAAGTGCAGGTCTGGGGTAGCATTATCAACTCTTTTGAAAAATGATGCAATTTATTGTACTCTCCTGATTTTTTTATAGCATTATACTGCCATGTAGAGTACTTGAGCTATATTCTTTTTCCTGATGGAAGAATTGACACTCCAGAGTGGATATATGTGAAATGGGAGAGGCTTTACTACATAATTCTTGATATTTTATGGATATTTAATTTTTGATAATTCTGACTCCCTAAAATTCTTTTTTGCCTCAATTTGAGAGATAGATAAGGTGAATATATATATATATATATATATATATATATATATATGTGTGTGTGTGTGTGTGTGTGTGTGTGTGTGTGTATACACATATATATTGCTTAAATATGTATATACTATCATCATTTATTCATTTCACTTTGCTTATGTAGAGTACAGTCCCACCTACTCCAAGTGGATAATTTTAAAGAATTCCAATAAAATGGAATTGTGTCAATAAATCCATTATTTTAACTCTATTATCTTATAAGATAGTGATGGTATTCTATTAAAATGCTACTCAATATATGGTTCATAGAGGGATACTGGTTCACACATTTACTGGTCTGCAGTGAAATATGTACACACATTGAGAGCATGCATTTTGAAACTTTAAAAGCAATTTGACAGCATCATGATGTCTAAGCACAGCAATACAGAAATACAGTCCATGATGGCTGGGGTGGGTAGCTGGGGAGGTGGGGAGATGATCCTTCATTACAGATACTTATCTGTAACATAATAGTGATTCTCTGTATTCTTTGACTTTGAAATATAGCTTTTATTGATGATTGCATGTATCAGATACTAAGCTAAGTACCTTACAGTGTATCTTGTTTACCCCTTGTAACATTCCCACTCCATGCCCATGTTATATCTATTTCACAGAGGAGAATATTAAAGCACAGAGAAGTAGTTTTCTTAAGGTCACACAACTAGAACTTATACATCAAGATAACTAAGGAATAAAGTAACAGTAGATAAACTAATTCCCCTTTGATAGTAGGTCATGCTAATTTCAGCTTTTGCACATGCAGTTGCAGGAGAGTAAGTGACATATCATAGGGCTTTCTGAGATACCTCAAGCCTCTCACTTGTGGATGAATGAATGGACAGCCAACCCAGATAAGTCACAGCCCTCATATTTTAGGAATGAGAGGAATCTTCCCCTGCTTCAGAGAAAACACATCGGATATATGTGTTACCACAGGAGAACATAAATCTCAGGTGGTCAGAGAGATGAATCCTTGCTTATCAGCCCTACTATTTCTTTTCTTCCTTGGGCTCTGCTTAGGGACTCTGATAATAATCATTGTTGTGATTTTCCTACGTTATGTCCCTTATATGTTTCTTTTTGAAGCAAGGATGCTCAGGAGATATTTATTTGAAAAGTCCCATGAGAGCTGTAGCTTCTCTGCAGCCTGATTTTTTTACGTATAGGGCACCCACAGCCAGCTGCACCAGGACCTGGGCCTGCCCACCAGCAGGCTGGCAGCCACTACACAAGGCAGAGCCTGGTAGCCAACTGGGCCCGGGGCCAGCCTCTCCTGCCAGCACACCCACAGTAGTTAGCCATGGGACAGCAGAGGACCCACACAGCTCACATAGGGGGCACCCTTAGACATATACCTCTGGGGACCAGGGAGGGGTGGGCTGCTGGGCCCCATAGATGTCTCCTATGTAAGGCCACTTCTCCAAGACTGGAAAATGTAACTGATCTACCTAATAAATGCATATAAACACAGAGAATTAGGCAAAAGGAGAAGACAGGGAGATGTGTTCCAAACAAAGGAATAAGACAAGCCGCCACCCCCCAAGAAGAACCCGGTGAAGTGAGATAACCTATCTACCCCATAAAGAGTTCAAGGTAATGATCATAATGATGCTGACCAAACTGAGAAGAATGGATGATGAACACAGTGAGAACTTCATCAAAGAGAAAATGTAAAGAAGAACAAAACAGAGCTAAAGAATACAATAACTGAAATAAAAATATGCTAGACAGAATCAATAGTAGATTAGAGAATGAAGAGAAACAAATCAGTGACCTGGAAGACAGAGTAGTGGAAATTACTCAAGTGGAACAGAAAAAAGAAAAAAATAATTTTTAAGAATGAGGATAATCTGAGACCTCTGGGACAACATCAAGCATACCAACATTCACGTTTTAGGAGTCCCAGAAAGAGAAGAGAGATACAAAGGAGCAGAACTTATTTAAAGACATAATAACTGAAAACTTCCTTAGCCCAGGAAAGGAAACACACATCCAGGTCAAGGAAGCACAGAATCCCCAACAAGATGAACCCAAAGAAGGCCACAACAAGACATATTATAATTCAAATGGCAAAAAAATGAAGATAAAGAGAAAATCTTAAAAGTAGTAGGAGAAATGCAATTAGTTATGTACAAGGGAACTCCCATAAGACAATCAGCTAATTTTCAGCAGAAACTCTTCAGGCCAGAAGGGAGTGGCGTGTTATACTCAAGTAATAAAAGGGGAAAAATCCTTCAAAGAAGAATACTATAACCAGCAAGTCTATCCCTTGGATATGAAGGAGAGATAAAAAATATTTTACAGACCAGCCAAATATAAAAGAGCTCAGTACTACTAAACAAGCATTATAAGGAATGTGAAAGGGACTTCCTTTAAGCAGAATAGGCCACAGCTAGAATTATGCAAATTACAAAAGGAAAAAAAATCTCATTGGTGAAGGCAAAGATACTGTAAAGGTTGTAGATCCACCACTTATAAAGCTAATAGGAAGGCCAGAAGACAGAAGTACTAAAATCATCTATGTCCACATAATTAGTCAAGGGATAACACAATAAAAGGATGTAAAATATGGTATCAAAAACATAAAAGAGGGGAAGGAATGCAGGGTTTTAGAATGTATTCAAACTTAAGAGATCATCAACTTAAAATAATTATATATACAGATATATATTTAATATGTATACACACATAAATTGTTAGATATGAACCTCACTGAAACCACAAACCAAAAATGTATAATAGATGCACACATAAAAAGAGAAAGGAATCCAGACATACAACTATAGATAGTCATTAAATCACAAGGGAAGAGAGCAAAAAAGAAGAAAGGAACAACAAAGAATTACAAAACAACCTGAAAACATTAACAAATGGCAATCAATACATACCTATCAGTAATTGCCTTAAATGTAAACGGGCTAAATGCTCCAATGGGAAGACGTAGAGTTGCAGAATGGATTAAAATTGTACCACATATATGCTGTCTGTAAGAGCCTTACTTCAGATCTAAAGACACACCAAGACTGAAAGTGAGGGGATGGAAAAAGACTCCATGCAAATAGAAATGAAAAGAAAGTTGGGATAACAATGCTCATATCAGACAAAATAGCCTTTAAAACAATGACTGCAACAAGAGACAAAGGAAGACATTATATAATGATAAAAGGATCAGTTCAACAAGGAGAAACAACTGCACCCAGCACAGGAGTGTTACCGAGTCCGAGCTCGTACTGCGGTCGCCTGTTCAAATCTCACAGACAAAAAGCTTGTAATAGTTTGCCATTCTTCACGCATATTATAAAGCATAAAATAAGTGTAGGGAAATCCAATCAACTTTTGAGATTATTCCTATTATAATTATGATAATGCTTTGTTTAAAAAATTACTACTTAGAAACATACATAATTTTACCATATGCATAAATTAATGATATCACAATATTTTTCTAAGGTTAGGAAAACCTTTTTTTTAAATTTATTTTTTGGTCAGGGAGGTAATTAGGTTTATTTACTTAATTACTTTTTAATGGAGGTCCTGAGGCTTGAACCCAGGACCTTGTGCATGGTAAGCACACATTCTACCACTGAGCTATACCCTCCACCCTTTCTTAAGGCTAGGAAAAGTCTTTCTGCTCCCCTCCTTTATACTTGTCTCACTTTATGCCCCACCCTCACATACACACCATTTCTACCAATCCCTCCTCCTATCCAGCTTCACAACCTACGTGAACAACTTTGTATCATTTCAGTTTTTCTTCATATACTTGTAATCACAAACATATCCTCAGAAAACTGAGGTCTCTTTTTACAAAAACAAGTTTCTATTATTGCACGTTTTAAAAATCACTTCTCATAAAATTGTACACTGTGGAAATCTCTCCAGGTCAATTGCTAGACATTTAATTCGTTCTTTCAGTGGTTGCATAACATTCCATGATGTAGACGTAAAGTAATTGAACTTGCTCTGTGTGATCGCCACCCTGTTTCTTTTTCCTCTACTTTGTACGATGCTATAATAAACATCATTTTACATTAATCTTTATGTACTTACGCCTTGGTCTCTGTAAGACAGATTTCATAGGACGGCTCTCTGGCCAAATGAAGACATGTATTTTTAGTCTTAACTGATGTCAAATATTCTTACAAAAGCCAGTGACAATACACATTTCCTCTGGCAGTGGATGAAAGCAAACCCATTCTACCCCATCTCTGCCAGGAAGAGTTATTATGGATAGTTTAGAGAAAATACATCTGGTACCCTACCTCAAATCTTCTGGGCTTTATCTCAGATTTCATCCATGCCTGGAACGGATATTATTTTCAGGTTTCAAATAACTTCAAGTTTCACTCTTCTAAATAGAAGTGCCTGTCATGTCTTCACTTTCTGCCCCAGGCTCTTCCATGCCTTGGATGATGGCAAGGGTTTTCTTGACTTGCATCAGCATGTATGAGCAACTCCTTTCTTTGAATAGGACAATTCTGCGAGATAATCTCTTTACTTCTCAGGAGGTGCTGATGGAATAGAGACTCCGCTGCCCACAGGGGTGATCTTCACAACAAAAGTGACTCTTTTGATTAGTTTTCCCTCCTTCTGGGTATCATTCCCCTACTCCCTCAACCCCTGCTCCAAATAAACCGTCTGCACACAGATCCTGGTCCAGAGTCTCCTTTAGAGGAAATCCAAGAAAAGACAGGTCCTTCTTGTATTTCTCAATCTGATGGCTACAAAGTGGTATTTGTTGTTACTTTAGTTTTTATTTTCCTGATTATTAGTGAGGGTGATCACTTTTTCCTACGTTTATTACCCATGCTGGTTTCCACTGCTGTGAATTATCTCTTCAACTCTTAGCCAATTTGTTTGTTGGGTTTTTGTGTGATGTTGATAATATTAAGATCTCTCTTCTGAGTCTGTCTTCTGTATGAATATTTCTGTATTAATATTCCTATTTGTCTTCGACTTTGCTCTGCAATTTTTTACATTACAAAACTTAAAAAATTATTTTGTCAAATATGTTTACCTTTTATTGTATGAAATCTGCTTTTCTAGTTTGACTTAAGTGAACTCCCCCCACTCCCTCATAATTTACACAAATCTTTATTTTAGATTTTCTTGTATGACTTTGCTAGTTTTTATATTTGAAGTCTTTAATCCACCTGGAATTTATTTTTGTTTATAAGATAGATACTTCATTTTATTTTCTTCTAGATAGTTTATTGTGCAGTGTCATTTATTAAATAATCCATCATATTCTCCATTAAACTGAAATATTTTCTTTGACATGCATTAATTTTTTATTGTGATTTTGTTCACCTGGATTCTTTATTTTGTTCCTTTGAATTATTTGTCTTTTTCTGTTAATATGATATTGACCTGATTACGATGGCTTTCTGTACACTTTATTTTCATTTTTTATCACCTACTCTTCAGTTTTCATTATTATTTAAACATTTCAGATACTTTGATCCAATTTATTAAAAGAATTTTGTATGGATTATAGTTGGAAGTGCATTAAATTTATATATTAATTTGCAAAGAGTTGAATTTTTATGCTATGAAGACTTTCCATGCTGCAAAGTGACATATCTGTTTAGGTCTTTTTTATATGCTTCAGCTTTTTTATATGCTTTTTTATATGCTTCCAGGATTTTATAATCCATCTCCATATGGTTCCTTTTTTTTTGTTAAATATATTCTCAATTTCTTTAATAATATCAAAAGAATTTTTTGTTGTTGGCCCTCATTTGCTAGAGCCTTAAGCATGTACTTAGCTTGTCTTTGGGTAACAAAAAACTGTCACTTTTTGGATTAGAACTTAGCAGAAACAAACTTCTCTCACTCTGCATTACCCTGCAAAGCTAATTTCTTTCTGAGGTTTATCACTAATATTAGTATATGTAGGTCTTAGCGCACAAAGTATAAGCATTACTTAGAACAGTATAGAGGGCAAACAGCTTCAAGGGTAATCAGTCCACAGGTCTACACCGTTGCACTATCAGCTAAACTGGGATGTGTTCTCTTGCCTTTGTTTTGGGTCCGTGGATGCTCAGCTGTCCTTACGCTTTCCTGGCTTTACTCCCCTCCAGACACTATGTCCAATCATCAGTCCATCCAGCCACATCCAGTTTCCTTGATGACTATATCTTGTTTACTGACCTTGACTGCTTGGACCTCACATCTTGCCATTTACTTACTGTTTCCCATCTCTCGTAGATCTGTGGCATCTGAAGGAATGTGTTAGTATAACCAATTGATTCTTACACAAAGCCGACTGCTGGTGATTCCTCCCCTCCCTGTCCATGTATGCAGTGTTTCCAGTTGGGAAGTGATGTCTTTTCCATTCTTTTGAATCTGTACTGGCCCTGTGACTTGCTTCTACCAGTAGGATATGACAGAAATGACTGTGTGTGACTTCTTGGCAGGGCCTTAAGAGGCCTTGCTGTTTCTGCTTTCACCTTCTTGGAATCAAGCCATAGTGAGACTCAGGTTAGGCTACCTACTGAATGATGTGAATCCACCTGGAGAAAGAGGCCAGCCCGCCCCAGCCACGCCCAGCCACGCCCAGCCACGCCCAAGCCACGCCCAAGCCACGTGCCCTGCCGGATGTGGCACCAGGCACCCTCCAGCCCTAGCTAAGCTCCCAATATACGAGTAACCCCAGCTGACTAGTAAGAATTCTCCAGCTGAGCCTAGCTAGCCCATGGAATTGGGAGATAGAATACAACACTGTTTGTAAGCCACTTCATTTTGAGTTGGTTTGTTATAGAACATTAGGTAGCTGAGATAGTGGGCATCAAAGGGAAGTATGTAAATGCTGATAAGATGAAGCAGATAATTCTGCGATTAGGCTATGCCAACAAAAACATTAAGTGAGGGACTGTCTTCTGAGGGAGGAAATAATCAAGCAGTGGTGTATAAATAAATGATATTCATCATGTAAATAGAACATGTCTCCTTTTAAAGGTCTGCATTTTCCCCCATTGTTTTCTATATCCACCATGTGTGTATATTACAATAGGATGGCAATAATTTTAGAAATTTTATATAATAAAAATACAATTGAGGGGCTGTTATTGTAGTTCTTTGTTGTTATATGATTGCTCAATGCTTTTGTGTTCCTGCCTATAGCAGCCCCTCTCTTTGTTGACTCTCAGGTTGAAAATTCTAATGACTGAACATGTTAGGTATTGAATGATGCCTGAGGCCGTGCTATTCGATAAGTATATCAAATAGACACACGAAAGGTGGGGCAAGTTTTGTTTCTTCAGAGGCCATTCTGTATGTGTTTGATTCCTGGATCTTGGTAGATCCTGGATAGTAATGTTGCCAGATAAGGTTTTGATACAGTTGAGCTATTACTGTCCTTAGCAACCTCTTTAGTAAACACAGTAACATTGTCACAAGTCTGTAAGTTCTCTGCCTCCTTCGTATTCAGATTCAGTATGGGCAGTGGTATTGTCAACACTATTAAATAAGCTAAATGCCGAACATGCTATGTGTACATCTTAACCGTAAACTGTAAACAGCAAGATGTTTGTTTCAAGGTAAAAGATGACATTACTAAGCTCTGCTGTCTGGGCTGGCTTCTCCCTTGCTCTGCATAACTGCATCAGTAACAGAGCTGAACAGGTGCAGTGATTGCTTTCAAGATTACACTGATCGCTACTAATTCCTCCAGGCAGATCTATCCTTGGGTATCAGTGGGCTAGGAAAGGAAGACGGGATGTGCAACAGTGGAGGTGGTGAAGGGAGGGCTTCCTGGGAGGGGAAAAGTTGTTTTTCTGATTTTACACTATAGTTTAAAAACTGCAACTTCGTGGTCTGTCAACAATCTTGAGGTTACAGAGGCTTTGAGACTATGTTAAATGGGAGAGAGGTGGGTAGAGAAAGTTTTCACTTTGTATTTAATTTTACTGGTTGTGTTTTGACATTCTGAGAAGCATCAGTTGGCAAAGGTGATTATCAGCAGGGCAGAAGAAGCGCTCAAGGTTGCAATTAATATGTTACTGTTCACATCAAAGGAACAGTAAAAGGCAAATTGTGCAAGTTGTCAGAAGGCCTGGACAATCACCGTGCAGACAATAAGGGGTATAGAAAGTCGGAGTGGAGAAGCAAGTGAGTCAAAACAGTCAGGCTTTTGTTTTGTTTCTTTCCAGTTCGGTACTGGTCAGTGCACCTCTCTGATAGCTTTAGAGACAGTGACAGGGATCAATAATGCATTGTTTCTTTTTTTTTGAGTGACTTCTCAGCAAAAGTTTAAGTAACCTACTCAATTCTTTAGCTGTTAGTTTATAATGTTTGATATCTTATATTCCATCTTTACTATGCTAGGATTTAAGACAGTTCCCCTAACAGCTCTATCTGGATAAAATTTCATTTTCTGCCTTCCAACAAATCTCCAGGCACAAAATAAAGATTCCTCTGTTGGCATTTATAAAAACTCACAGCAGGTTAAAGTTCATAAGGACAAATTGTGGAACATTCCAAAATAAAATCAATAGTGACCATGCTATGAATATTGGTATAACTTAGTTCTGTTTGATAAAATAGAAAATAGTCTTTGATAAAATCCTTATTTACTTCATTGGCTAGGAGGATAGAAGATCATTGGTAATCTCATTCTGGTCTTAAACTACTTAAAGTAAAGGTCACCATTTGATACTTAGGTCTTATAAAGCACTTTGCATGCCTGCTATCCATCTATCATCAAATAATATTAAGCAGATGAATAAATACTGCTGTGAATTCCATAACTTTGTCCTTGAAACAGAAGCAATGCTTCTCAAATGGTTTAATCTACAGCTATGAGTAAATATATACATATATAAATGTATAATATCTATGTGTATAGAATATTATTAATTTATAATTTATTAAATTATACATTTTATGGAATGTTACTCATAATTTATTCAATAAACATTTATTGAATATCTACATTGTGCCAGGCATAGGGTTACATACCATTTTGTTTCTAACAAAATAAAAATATTTCCATAATGATTTATAGTCTAGCGTGGTGGTAAGATGGGGGTTGCAAGTCAGACTGTCTGGCTTCAAAATCTGCTTCTGTGATTTTCTAGCTGAGTAAGTCTGGACACGTTATTTAACTTCATTAGTAAAACACAGATAATATTTCTCTCATGGGATTTGTAAGGATTAAATTAGTCAATATAAAGAAATGAGAGTAGTGCCTGAGACAAAGTTCCCACACATAATTAATCTGACTATATTATCTTATTTCATTAGATGTGGTTCTGACCTTAAGAACTTGACACTGAGTGGATGAGACAGATGCCATCTGTAATCTGTATTAGTTAGGGTTCTCCAGAAAAGCAGAACCAGGAAGATCTGTGTCTGTAAAATATTTATAGATATATCTAGATATATATATATATGTAAACATCCTATGTGTATTGTATATATATACACATCATATACTGTCTAACCTAATACATGTAATGTATATGTATGCATTGTGTATATGCACATGTATGTGTAGGTACATATGTAGATATATTTAATGTATGTATATATATTTATATTTAGTTTGGACCAGGTAAACTGGGGGATAATAAATGAAATTACATTTTGATTAATTGCCAGGATGTATGTCCAGTTCAGGTTACACGAAGTCATTTTTTTAAGACTGTAGATGTTCAAAAATCTCATACACACACACACACACATATATATACATGTACATGCATAAATACACATATATACATAGACACATGCTTGTATAGATTCACACATATATACATACATACACCCTCCTATATATATACACATACATTAATATGCACATACATGTATTGGAATGTATCCAGGAAGACTTCGTTTTATTGTGATTCACTTTATTGTGATTCACAGATAGTGCATTTTTTACAGATTGAAGGTTTGTGGCAGCCCTGTATTGAGCAACTGTATAGGTATCATTTTTCCAACATTAGCTCACTTCATGCCTTTGTGTTGTATTTTGGTAATTCTCTCAATATTTCAAACTTTTTCATTATTATGATGTATGTTAGGATGATCTGTGATCTTTTGTAACTTGTTTTGTTGTGTATTTTTAAATTATGTACTTTTAAAAGACATAATGCTAAAGCACAACTTAATAGACTACATTATAACATAAAAGTAACTTTTATGTGCACTGGGAAACCACAATATTTGCGCAACTTGCTTTATTATGATGTTCACTTTATTGTGGTCTGGAACCAAACCGGCAGTATGTCCTAGGTATTCTTGCACACGTGTACATATATATTAGGAGGTATATATGTCTATGTGTGATGTGTATACATACAATATAGATAGGATGTGTGTGTATATTTATCTGTATGTGTGTATATGTGTGTGTGTATAAATATAGAGAGACAGAAAGAGAGAGAGAATGAGAGAGATTTATTTTAAGGAATTGCACTCCCAATTTGTAGTGGATGACAAGTCCAGTATCCACAGAGCAGGGAGGGAAGACTTGACTTAATAGTCTGAAGGCAGAACACCCTCTCTATGTGTCTGCATCCAAATTTCCTCTTATAAGGTTATCAGTTATCTTGGATTAGGGCCCATCCTAATTATCTGATTTTAATTACCTCTAAAGACCCTCTCTGCACATATGGCCACACTCTGAGGTACCAGGGGTTAGCACTTCAACGCATGAACTTTTTGGGGGACACGATTCAGCCTAGAACATCATCCTAACTCTACAATATGAGAGATGTGGTGCTGGTGGTCTGCACACAATTCTGAGGAAACAGAGGTGAGAGTACTTTTTCCTGGGCAGTGATGGTGGTAGTTTTGGTGGCAGTTGGAGGCTTAGGGATTTCAGTGAAGATGCCATTTAAAACAGGATTTATAGTAATGCAATGGAATACTACTCAGCCATAAAAAAGATAAAATAATGCCATTTGCAGCAACATGGATGGATCTGGAGATTGTCATTCTAAGTGAAGTAAGCCAGAAAGAGAAAGAAAAATATCATATGGTATCACTCATATGTAGAATCTAAAAAAAAAAAAAAAGAAAGAAAAACGAGGACACTAGTGAACTCATCTACAAAACAGAAACAGACTCGCAGATATAGCAAACAGTCTTACAGTTACCAGGGAGAAGAGGTGGGAAGGGATAAGTTTGGGAGTTGGAGATTTGCAAATGTTAGCCAATATATATATATAAATAGATTAAAAAACAAATTTCTTCTGTATAGCACAAGGAACTATATTCAGTATATTGTAATTTTTAATGAAAAACAATATGAAAATAGATATATGTGTGTGTATATATATATATATATATATATATATATATATACACACATGACTAGGACATTGTGCTGTATACCAGAAATTGACACATTGTAGCTGACTGTACTTCAATTAAAAAAAAGGAAAGAAAAAGAAAAAACAGAATTTAAGGGAAAAAATTCACTGGGAGTACAAGGAAAGAAACTTGTAAGTAGAGTATATAGCATGAACGCAATCACTGATGTGCAGAAGTGCCTGGTGACTAGGTTCCAGAAGTATTTCAGAGGAGGTTGTGGGGAGCATTAGAAGAAAAGGGTGAGAGCCTCAAGTCAGGGACAGTATCTGAAGTATTTTTAAAGCTTTCTCTAGATTTTAAAATTTATCCTATGAGCAACGCGAAGTTATTAGATAGTATGAAGTTAGAATCACAAACTATCTGATTTTAATGAATTTTACTTAGAAAAAGTATCCTGGTGGCGGTGCAGGGCTTAGATTTGGCAGGGGACAGACATGGGGCTGATGCATTTGTGAGGAATTAAGTTGACAATAGCTTGAAATAATTTAGTAGCTGTGGGGATGGGAGAAAGAGATGGATTTTGCCGAAGGTAAATCTGGCAGCATGTGGTTGAGGGAGCTGAGAGAGACGGAGAAATGAAAGGCATTCTGAATCCTCTGCCTTGGTTGGCTAGGCGGATGGCACAAAAGTGTTATTTGTGTTCATGAGATCGCTGTTGAGCGTTTGTTGTGCACGGTGCTGCAGAGGGCTTTGGATACACATTTTAGAGTTGATTTGAATTGCTATAAATTTAGCTCATCACATACACACCAAGTGTTGCACAAGTATTCACACAAATTCAAGGAGACTTTTTTTAAACACTAGAATAGTTGCTTGGGGAGGGAAGAATTTAAATAAGAAAGGGTGGTCAAAGGAAGCATATAAATAAATGAGGGACCTTGCAGGAACCAATGAGGATGGCATGGATGAGCTAATTAGTATAATTACTCAACCCCAGACACCTGTGCTATGAACTAATTAGCATGATTACTCAACCCTCTCCATCTGGGGTCCAAACAGGAGACTGATAAAATACATTCAGCATATTTAGTTTTGGACCAGATGAACTCCACTGCCTGATGCCAAGGAGGAACAATAAACAAAACCCATGTTGATAAATTCCCAGAATGTAGGTCCAGTTCAGCGTACACAAAATTGTTGATCTTTTTAAGGCTGTTGGTGATTAAAAATCTTAAATCAAGAATGCTGCAAAATTGGTTGACATTCTAATGTGTAGAATATAACAACAGTTAAATGTTTTTGAGGGCTTAAATGTTTTAGACTTGTTCTAAGAGCTTTATATGTGTAATTAATCACCACAGCAACCCAATAAGGTGGTTACTATAATTAGCCCCGTTTTATAAGTGAGGAGCCTCAGGCGCAAGAGAATAAGCAATTTGGCCAATGTCAAATGGCTGGTAAGAGTAGGAAACAGCGTTTCAGAGCCTGTGCTCTTAAACACTACTCCACTGCTTCTCTGATCTTTTTCTGTGGTGTCTTCTCTCTTCTGATGTCTTCCATGTCTTCCAACGGAGGGGTTTGAATTGCACAGTGAGCCTTTGATTATGAACTACATCTTGCCAGGGGCCCAATCAAATTTCTCCATGCCAAACATCATGCTTGGTGGATCCCTGGTGCTCATTTGTTAAACATTTGTTACATGAATACATTAATAAATAAAAATAAAATCCTCAAAGATACAAAAGAACTAATAAAATGATTGAAATCACTGGGCCAAAATTAAAGTGAATATAGGAACCCAGAAAGGTAAAGAAACTGGGCTTGAAATTGCATTTTCCTTGCGAATGTATGTTCATTTGGGGAAATTAGCATTTTATTTTCAATGACGTCGCTGGATGAGAAGGATGGAAATGAAAGTCCAAAGCTTGCACAGTGAGCAGAATCAGGTAGGAGACTCTCTCCACGGTGAATTATAAACTGAAGCAATCCACCCCTTGTGAGGTTCTGCAGCCTAGGTGCATACAGTCTTTGCATTCCTGTAAACCTATAAATAAACCCTGATTTAAGGTGGTTGCTGACCATACTCATAAAATTTGTCATAGTTGCCTTGCAAAGGAAGTTCTTATGATATACTTCAGATAGAAGGAAAATTACTCATTGAAGATACAAGATACGAAAAGAAATGAAAACCAAAAAAAGTGGTATGTGGGTATATCTATGCTAATACTGTCTGTATAAAAACTTCTGATTACATACACACACACACACACAGCATATAATTTGGGAAAGAGAGTTACAGCATTCTATAGACCATGTGCTGTCTTGGAGGAGGGTAAAGTTCCAACTTACGTTAGAACATAATAAATTATAAATACAAGTTTTAATTCCTTGGATAACCACTAAAAAAAGAAACTCTTTATAATTTTCAAACTAGTAGAGAGGAAAAAAATGGAGTGATAAAAGCAACACCAAAATGGTTCAAAAAGAAGGCAAGAACAGGGAAAAGATGGTTCAAGTATAAAGCAAAAAAACAATGATAGATTAAAAACAAATTATAAAAGTAATTATACTAAGTATAAATGAACTAAATTTTGCAATTAAAAAAGAGAGTAGTGTTCTGAATTTTAAAAATATCCAATTGCATGCTACTGAACAGAGCCATGTCTAAAATAGAATAATACAGAAAGTCTAAATCAAAAAGATAGAATAAGAAACTGCACAAACAGTAAATGAGACTAAAGATGGCATAACTATGTTAGTGTCCAACAAAATAGTTTTTAAGACAAAATGTTTTTTTCTAGTGTTGGAGTAGTTTTCTAAAAACTCAGTAGTTGAAAATGTTTGATCCTTATAACATCTTAAAATAATTTCTGTTTTCTTCTTCTGTGTTTATAGAACAAACTCAATTCAATAATGTGTTTTTGAATATAAATTTACTATACATAAAAGCCTGACCCTTTGAGTTACAGTCTACAACTGTATTGGCATGTTTATGTATAGAATCACTTGTCTGCAAATTTGTCTCAAAAATTTCCAAACTGTGTCCCAAATAACCCTATTCTATGTGTTATTGATAGAAATTCTGTGAAAAACAGAATCCCATGATCAATTACATTTGGGAAACCACTGCGTGTTATATCACTATCTTGGAGATTAGGAATCTATTAGCACCTTAAAGTGTTTGAATTGTTCTGCAGTAGAAAACATTTGCATCTTTGTTTACACCACCTTCTTTTTCCAAAGGTATTTGATTCCAAACTCTCTTTTCATGGGCTACTTTTAATATTTCTCACAATTAAGTTCAGTAGAATACCCACTGAAAATGATGCTGTAAGTAATTTGGCTTCTGAACACATTTTATAATATAATAACGTCTATACCACCATACTTTAATAACCAACTTAGGTAATTAGTGTCTCAGTTATAATGCCATTCTTCTTAGTAAGTCTCATCATTTTTCCTGTTTTATATTCTTAAAAATTTATGATCTATTCCCTTTAGCTAACCTCAAGAACTAAAAACTTCTTAAAGTATTTCTTTTTTTCCTAATATTTTTTGAGAGCAACACATCAAAAAATTGTACAATATTCTATCAATCACTGAATGGTAGCGCATATTTTCTAGTGCATGGACTCTTGTAGGGTGACCTGGTTTAGAATGTTATTCTGTTTACATCAGAGACACAGTTGAAGAGCTCAGTGTTAGCACTGACTGACTGAACAATGCACGTTATTATTTCACCAAGCATTTTTATTGCATTGCCTCATTCCAAAAATCCATTCCAAAAATACCAACTACCCTAGTTAGAAAGGTGAAAAATTCTAAAAAGTGAATTTTAAGTGAAGTAACAAGATGGTGAGAATTGGGAGGTTTGGGCAAGAAATTAATCTGCAATTGTCATTTTGTTTCCTACATAGAATAGAGACCCTCACATGCACTTTCTCTGCTTTGCTCAGATATGACCAGGCTGTCATTTTAGACAGGACAGGATTCTACTTTATGCCCAGCTAATATTAGATATGACCATGGGGCTTTCTTTGTCCAAAAACTTTAAGATCTGGTGTGTAGTTTTCCATGATGCTTATGCTGAGATGAAGCTTTCACTAGCTATGTAACTTGACTGTAAACAGGACCTCCCTTGCTACAAGTAGCATGAATGAGAAGTACACTTGGTTGTTTTAGGCTCTGAGTTTTTCAAGTTGTTTGTTATTGCAGCATTACTTAGCCTATTCTGACTGATACAGTATTTTAGTTTTATTCCATTTCTGTCACTACTTGCTTGGATGATCTTCACAATCCCCAGTGCTGAAGCGATGAAGTTGGATTAGACTCTCTGTCCCTTCCAGTTCATGAGTGTTAAGGTGCACAACATCCTAAGAAGGATTGTGACTGTTTTCCCCTCTGCAAAGCCAAGTGAGAGCACACAAGACACAGACAATCAGAATGCCTTTCCCAAGGGTTGCCATGGTCAACTAACCTCTCATGAAAGTATGTGCTTTATCATGAGACTGTGAGTTCACAAGAGCAGGGAGTGTACCACACTCATCTCCAACTTCTCAATGCATCACCATGAATTCACTTAAACATTTAAGTGGGCTCAGGTCTGGAAGCTGTATCCAGAAGTCTAACACAATTATCTCTCTTAATTTTGGCATTAGATACAGAACGCTAATTGGAACCAATCTTCTAGGCTTAAGTGTTGATTCATTGCCTTGGGACTTCCTGTACTCTAACCACTTAGACTAAAACATACACCATGACTAAATGGATGTGCTTCAGAGTGCCTGCAAAGGCTGGTTAATTAGTTTTGTGTTCAGAGAAAATGAAGAAATATAGGCACATTATAAAACCTTTATTGATGAGTACCCATAATCAAAGTGTCTACTTATATATGCTGATGTATATGCTCAAATGCAATGCCACCCTTGAGACATCTTGTAACAAGAGCTTGGTGGATCCTAAAGGGTTTCTGCTTGCTTCCCCTGTAGACCTCCCAAGTGGTGGCTGTCCGTCAACCCCCAGGTTTCCTCTCACTGGGCCTGGAGTTACTAGGTGTCCTCCTTGTCCCTCATTGTTACTTTTCTTTAATCATTCTCTCTCCATCATCTCTAAAAATATATGGCTTTGAACATCATGACACTGACTATAAACCATCCTCTGCTCCTCATTGTTCTGATCAACTCACTCCTGAGGCTCAGTCCTGATTTCTCCTTTTTCTAGATTTTGGCTTGTTGTCACTGTCTACATTACACCTCTATGTATGTATGTATGTATGTATTTATATTGAAATACAGTCAGCTTACCATGTGTACAGCATCATGTTTCAGTCATCCATATACATTCATTTTCATATTCTTTTTCATTATAGCTTACTACATAATATTGAATATAGTTCCCTGTGCTCTACAGTAAAAACTTACTATTCATCTATTTTATATATGGTAGGTAGTATCTGCAATCTCGAACTCCTAATTTATCCCTTCCCCAACTCCTTTCCCCCTGGGTAACCACAAGCTTGTTTACTATGTCCTTGAGTATGTTTATGTTTTGTAGATAAGTTCATTTGTGTCTTCTCTTTTCTTTTTTTAGATTCCACATGAGTGTTCTTATATGGTATTTTCTTTATCATTCTGGCTTCACTTCAAATGACAGTCTCCAGGTCTATCTATGTTGCTGCAAATGGCATTATTTTATTCTTTTTATGGCTGAGTATTATTCCATTATATAAATGTACCACCCAATCCAAAAATGGGCAGAAGACCTAAATAAGCAATTCCCCACTGAAGACATACAAATGACCAATAGGCACATGAAAAAAATGCTCACTATCGCTGATTATCAGAGAAATGCAAATGGAAGCTACAATGAGGTATCACCTCACACCAGTCAGAATGACCATCATTCAAAAGTCCACAAATAATAAATGCTGGAGAGGATGTGGAGAAAAAGGAACCCTCCTGCACTGCTGGTGGGAATGTAGATTGGTGGAGCCATTATGGAAAACAGTATGGAGATTCCTCAAAAAACTAAAAATAGACTTACCATATGATCCAGGATTCCCATTCCTGGGCATATATCTGGATGGAACTCTAATTCAAAAAGATACATGCACCCCAATGTTCATAGCAGCACTATTTACAATAGTCAAGCCATGGAAACAACCTAAATGTCCATCGACAGATGACTGGATAAAGATCCTGTTGTTTATTTTAATTCAGTTGATTTTAATGTATACACAGATGACCCTTCCTAAACCTTGAGTTCTCAATTCCTTACACTCCTCTCCTGTGTCTCAGCCAATCCCATGATCAGGCCTTGGACTTTGCCTCACTAATACCTACAAATTCTCTGTAATCTCAGTTCCATGTGTCACATTCCCTGATAACCACCCTATCTTTCTAGCTCACTCTCATAGTATCCTGGCTAAAAATCCTTCAGCCTTACCTCCAGTTTACTCATTCTACTGATTCTCATCATCCCTTGCTCCTCTGAAGTGTTCATTTCTCTCCTTATATGGTTTAAATTACATGGTTGATAGTTACAATCTCTTTTCAACATGTCTAACTTCCTTGCCATTTTCTGACTTTGTGGTACTCACTTGGCAAAGTCACAATCCTGATTATATCCACTTTTCTCCATATTCTATACCTGTACCTAAAGTAGCAGAACGTAGGTGAGGAAAAATACATCTTCTTGATGGTCTGACTTTAATCTCACGAACACAGGCTCCATGTGGACTTTTAATGCTGCTGCGGCATTATTTTTCATTAGTTCATTTATTTCCTGATTCTTTTAACTGACCTTGCACACCTCTTGTCTCTCCTCAAACATTCATCTCCTCTTCCTCAGATGAACTAATCATGTTCCTATCTAAGGTGGTTCCTCCACAGTTGCCTCCTCTTCTTCCCCACTAAAGGACATCTCTCCTTCAGTTCTCTTCCTACCTAACTTACTTCTTCCCTCACCTCTAGATTGAATTATTCCCATCAGCACAAACTTGTTATATTGTCCATCTTAAAACCATTGCTTTGTCCCCACTTCTGCTTTAGTTACTGTCCTATTACTTTGCTCCCTGTTGAAGCAAAATTCCTTGAAAGAATTGTCAATACAATTCCTCAACTACTCTATTTCCATTCTCTCCTAAACCCTTTTGCCCCCACTACTCCAGAAAAATTTCTTTTTGAGACTGTCATTGACCTCTGTGTTGCTAAATCCAATGATCAATTTTCACCCCCAGTTTATGTGATCTGTCAGTAGTATTTGACTTTTCAGTAGCAATTGGATGCTGTCTCCTCTTTGATATACTTCAGTCACATGGCTTTTCAGTGGGAGAGTGTCACACACTTTTGGTTTACTTCCTACTTCATTGATTGCTGCTTATCTGTTTCCCAAGCCAATTCCTTCTCATTCTCCCAACTACTGATTGTTGGAGCACCCCAGGGCTTGGTCCACAGACTTTTCCCCCTTTACTTTTCTTTAGTAAACGTATCAAGTCTTATGAATTAAATTCCATCTATAGTATGATGACTCCAAAATCTATATTTTCATTCTGAATCTCTACGTTAAATTTCAACTTGTATTCCAACTACCTTCTCAACAGTTCCACTTTGATGCTTCCAGTCAATATCCCAAACTTAGCATATTTAAAGCGAAATTATCATTTAAGTCTAAATTCCTAAAAAAGCCAGCAAACAAAAAAACCCATGCTCTACTCAGTTTTCCCTGTGTTAGTTAGTTAAGGCAAATCCCATCTTTTTACTGATTCAGGCCAAAAGAGCCATCCTGACCCCTCTACTTTTCTTACCCTCCCAAATTTTCTTCAGAAAATCCTCTAGACTCTGCCTCCAGATATATTGATATATCGAGAATCCGACTGCTTCATGTCACATTTATTGTTATCAGCCCAGTCTAAGCCACCACTGCTTTTATCTGCTCCTCCTGCTTCCTCACTGGAGTCCTTTCAATGTCTTTTCGAGCCGGAGTGATCCTGATAAAATCCTTCAAAGTTCCTCAATTCTCTCAAGAATTAAGCCAAGTTTTTCAAATGCCTAAGAAAGGCTGCACACTCTGTTCCTTCTCTAACCTCCTGTCTGCCGCATCACCCTTACTTAACTGGCTCCAGCAAGGTTATGCCTCCCTGTTGCCTCTCAGAGGTCTTAGATGTGCTCCCATTTAAGGCATCAGATTCAGCTATTTCCTCTTCCTTACAAATCCCTTCCATTTCATATCTATGGATTTAATTCCCTTGCCTCTCTCAGTGTTTCCTTAAATTTCACTTCTTAGATTAAGCCCATCCTGATAGCACCAGTTAAAATTACAGACCTCCTCCCTCACTTTTGACCCCTCCCCAATCTGCTTTTTGTCCATAGCTCTAATACACTTAGTACTGATGGGTTTTTATTTTTTTCTCAATGTTTCCCCAGCTCTCAGAACAGTGCCTGACACATAGTAGATACTTGGTAAATATTTGCTTAATTTTGAATTAATTATTTGTTGTTATGTTTGATCTTCCTTATACTGTAAGCTCTTTCCTTCCACAAAAATACATCCTCAAGGGTTTCCTGTGTATATATAAGGGAATACAAAGATGAATACGATAACCCTGTCCATAGGGATCTTAAACAGTCTTGTAAGGGAAACAGGCAGTGAATTCTATTCTCATTAAACACTACGCCAAATGTGTGATAATAACTCTGGGAGGATGAGCCTAACAGGAGATTCAGGGACATTCTTCTACATTATATTAAATAAGCTTTGAAGTATGAGTTAGAGCTCATCAAGTGGATAAAAGGGTAAGGGCATTTATGCTCATCCAAACCTGTTCCCCTCAATGAGACCTAAGAGTAAGTTCTTCAAGTCAGAAAGGAAGCTAGCCTTTCACACTTTGAAAATACACATCACACGTGGTGATGAGTTTACCATGAAGTTACTGAAGCTTAAGCTTCAGGACTCCTCACTTGCATGGGTCCCTTCCAAGAAAGGACCTTATTGATGCGTTCACACGATCATATTTTTTTGGTTCAAATTGCTAATGTAAGGCATATTCAACTTCATTAGTTCAAACTGATGTAAGTTTCCCCTCTCCC
This sequence comes from Vicugna pacos, assembly GCF_048564905.1. Taxonomy (NCBI): domain Eukaryota; kingdom Metazoa; phylum Chordata; class Mammalia; order Artiodactyla; family Camelidae; genus Vicugna; species Vicugna pacos. The sequence goes on from NC_132987.1 coordinate 7,872,811, forward strand.
TTCTTGTCACATTTCATTCAACATCTAGTGTGTTGAAGTGGCTGTGGGCACTTCCGGGATTTGGTAAGGGCTATTTGGATAGTGGACACAAGTAGTCTGAGTTTAGTGGGATATTTTTGTGGTTTACAGTCACTTCTGGGTATAGTTAAGTTATCTTTTGGATGCTTCTAATGCCTGCTCTGCCCACTTACCTGACAGGAGTCATACGGTTGCATGAATTTATCCTCTGGTGCCCAGTTGCAGGTGGTGGAGGAGAAACAAAATTATGAAATGCACAAAATCAGAAGCTAGAGTGAAGGAGAAAAATTCTCCAAATGACCAGATATGCAGCATTGTAACTGGAAGCTTAATCCATTTGGTCAAGATGAAACTGCTCTCTTTCAGAAAAGATAGCATAAAATCCATTATATATCACTGCAATGGGGGCATTAATACAAACTGATTAACAAGTATTATCAATATAAAAATTACTTAAGATTAAAAATGAAGAAGAAAACTTGAACGGACTTCATTCTTACATTTTATGTGTAAAAGAAACTGGATTAGAGGCACACAGTGGCATTAGTTTCTTAGGACTGCCACGACAAATTACATAAAACATGGTGACTTAGAACAGCAGACATTTATTCTTTTACTCACTTGTGGCGGCTGTAAGTTTGCAGTCAAGGAGTGGGCAGGCTTGGTCCTTTGCCCAGGCTCTGAGGGAGAATCTCTTCCTTGCCTCTCTCCTGCCTTCTGCTGGCTCTGGTGATCCTTTGCATTCTTTGACTTGTAGATTTCTCTCTCCAATCTCTACCTCCATCTTATATGGCTTCCTCCTGTATCTCTTATAAAAACACCAGTTATTGGATTAAGAGCCACCCTACATCCAAAATGATCTCATCTCAAAGTCTTTAATTTAGTTACATCTGCAAAAACCCTGTTTTCAAATAAGGTCACTTTCACAGGTACCTGGGGTGAAGACATAGACATTCCTTTTTTAGGGGACATAATTCAACCCATGACAATGATATTACCAATAATGACAGTTTGCAAATTTGAAAGAAGAATTTCTGCACTAAGATTTTGGTTAAGCATGCTAAAGAGAGAAAAGGTCAAAATATTTATGTATTCTTTCTATTGAAAATTATATTTCTAAATTTTTATTTGAAGAGGTGTTTGAAGAATAGGCAGTCAAAACTTGTAGAAAAAAGTATATTGTGTCAACCAGTTCAATAATAAAATTCTTAGGATATTTTCCCAGATTGGTGATGTCAGTACTAATTATCAGCTTTGCAAATTCGTAAATTATAGCTTTTATCATTCTTAATATTTACTTTCATATTTAATTATATGTTTGTAACTTTCCACTATTTTTCTCAAAAATGATTCCCCAAAATGTATATGCTTCAGGCTGCAGCATATGAAATGAATTCACAATATGGACATCACAGAAGATGAGATCTGCCCCATATGTTTCTTCTTTTTTAAAAAAAATTGTGTTTTTGCTGTCTATTCAATCTCCATTGATTGGTGCACATGAGCATACAGATAACCCCCAAACTATGTCTAGTCAGTTTGACCATTTACTTAAATTATAGGGTTGTTAAGTTTTAGCAAGATTCCTTTTAGTTTACTTCTGAAAGGGCAAGAAAGATTCTTTCTAGTCTTTACCATCAGCCTAGTAGGAAAAGGTTGTTTCAGAATTTTCACATGGATTATCTAATGGACAGTGAAGTTGTTTTATTGTGTATTTTGCTGGCATTCTGGGCACCAGTTATAAATAAAAGCTTCCTCACAGCATCTGGAACATTGGATCCAACTCCAAGTACATATATCAGAGGGGTGATGGTAACAGGATTTGAGAAGGAGTAGATGATATAGATTCTGATGAGACAGTGTTTTTTGCAAAGACGCATGCGTGTTCACCTTGTCCTGGCACATGGCTCTTTGTGTTTTAGCCATTGTGAAAGAATCTGTTCCTATGTGGAAGTAGTTTCAGGCATTTGAAGTTGTCAGTGATCTTTAAAAAAATGTTGTATGCATATGCTTATGTTAGCAAGAGAAACACTGAAACTACGATCTTGTTCCTTCAGAAAAATCCACCTCTGTCTCTACGGTAGGTAATACAAAAATAATTCATCCTGTCAATATGATGCCAACAATTGTTAACAGAACAAATGCTCATTAAATAACCTTACTGATTTAAAGTGAAAGGAGCAACCTTTTAAAGGGTGTACACATTGTATTATCCAACTCAATTCTGGAAAATGAGGTTTAACATTTTCAGTGGAGACTCTAAAATTGCATGGAAGTATATGATGACTACTTCATTTCCCAGTATCTTTTTATTACTGCTGTATTCAATAATGAGTAGAAATCCTTTTGCTTTTTAACATTTTGCTAACCTTAATTTTCATGAAAAAACTTTATAGATTTACTCAATTATGGGAGTTTTTTTTTCTTTTCCAGAGCTTCAACCTAAAATTGATGCTTTTATGTCAAAAACAGAGAGATTAAAGAATAAAGTATCTTCTCTTTCTTTAGTCATGCTAAATCTATACCTATGCATGTACCCAATTAAGAAAATGGAATAGGATCAAAAGTTATATATGTTAAGAGGAAATTTCTATTAATGACCAGGGTCTAGGACTCCTAGAGAATCCTCAATAATAAAATTTTAATGCCCATGAGATGATGCATGAAGGTAATTTGAAAGCAACAGCTAAACTCAATGATAAATTATTTCCCCATTGGACAAATTCCCTGAGGGGTCAGAAACACTTTGAAGTATAGTCCTCTCTTCAGGTTAGGATCCTGTTGATTGTGTAAGAACAATTTAATTAAAAGGTCCTTACTGCTAACTCTAGGCAAGCGTTTCGGATGATTCTCATCTGCTGTCTCCTCCTTATAGTCCTTATTTAATTCACCCTCGATTTCACACTTTGTTTGCTTAAAACCGATTCTCTTCTGCTGGGACTCTTAAAATATGAGTGTCCTTGGAGGTGCTCTATGGCTTTGTCAATAGCCTCCATTTCAGATTCACAGTTTTGACTCAAATATAAGTCTTTGATAAGGATATTCAGATCACCAAAGAAGATTTATTTGCTTTAAGGAAATAATGAAAACTTCAAAATGTTGCCCTCATAAATTTTATTTTGTTTTTTAATTAAGGTATCATTGGCTTATCACACTATATTGTTCGTGCGTCCAACACGATATTTTGACTTCTTTACACAACTACAGCATGTTCATCACCAAAAATTTAGTTTCCACTGTCACCGTACAGTTGACCCATCTTATCCAATTCCCCAGCCCCTTTTATTTCTGGTAACCATGGCTTTTTTTCTCTGTATCTATATGTTTGTTTTTGTTTGCTTTGGTTTTTTATGTAATTGTTTATTTTATTTTTATATTCTACATATGAATGAAATCAATACTTTTTTTAATCTGTATTAACATTTGAGAATTTTCATTTGTATCCATTCATATCATGATAGATTTCTCTAAAAATAATATTTAATGTTTATAATATTCTTAATATGTCATCTAACCTGACATTCTTAATATGTCATCTAAACTCATCAACAAATTATTTTTAGCAGTTTAACTTCTATTTATTTATTACTATGATTTTTCTGTTCACTCAGTGTAGAAAGTATCCCCTCACTAGTTATCTAGGCAGCAGAATAAGAATACATCAAAATAATCATTGAAAATTAAACTGCCTGCCTTGTTCTTCATCAAGGTTTTGGGTTCTCCATTTTGAATTGGGCTGGGAAATTATTTAATTTATGTATTTATAGAGAGGATGACTACCCTAGCATAACTAGCTAATTCAGAAGGTCTAACCATTTCTCCTTTAAATAACGGAATATTATCTTCATAATCGAATGTTTGATGTAAATCACATTTATAGCTATATGCACGTAATGTGGTCACTAATAAAGTTCTGCTGCGTTGCAGCTGCTTTAGATTCAGTGTAAGGACCTACCCATATGTTATAATTATTTTAACAATGTGTTTGTTGCCAGATGTGTATCAGCCAGCTATGGCCACAGTAATGCTAGGTAACAAACCACCCCCAAATGCAGTGGCTTCAAAAAGCATTTACTTTTACTTACACAATGCCTGCATTGGCTGTAAGTCAGATGATCTAGACTGAACTCATCTGGGCTTGACTCTACATCACAGGCTGAGTCCAAGTCAGCTTGATGTGTCTCTTGCTGTCTCTACAGCAGTGGACTATCCAAGAATATTCTTTTCATGGTATCTTAGTCTGTACATGATGCTGTAACAAAATACAGACTGGGTGGCTTATGAACAGTAAAAATTTATTACTCACAGTTCTGGAGGCTGGATATCTGAGATCAGGATGCCAGCATGGCCAGGTGATGGCTGTCTTCAAGGCTGCAGACTCATCATTGTATCCTTATATAACAGAAGGGGCTAAGGATCTCTCTGGAGCCATTTTTATGAGTTCCACACTCATGACTTAGTCACTTCTCAAAGGCTGCACCTCCAAATACCATCACCTTTGGGGGTTAGGGTTTTAACATAAAAACTTTAGGGGGATACAAACATTCAGACCATAGCACATGGCAGTGTCAAAAGCATGGTTAGGCAGGTCTGGCTGTGTAAGCACATCTCAAGCCTTTGTTTTTATCATGGCTTCTAATATAGCATTCATCATAGCAAGTTACATAGCCCAGCCCAGCATCAGCGGGGTGGGAAAGTATACTCTGCCCGCCATGTGAGGGAGAAGGGAGGAAACAGTTGATGAACATTATCTAACTTCTCACAATTTGGAGTTTCGTTTTTAAAATTTATGGTCTAAAATTCATTACTAGGCAGAATCTGTCTTAAAAATCTCTCCCCAGTGGATTTTTTTTTAGAAGAACCTCAAATGTCTTGATGTAAGGCAACCTCAAGCTATGCGCCTACAGGCAATATTCCAGTGAGGCGCCACTGTGTATTTAAGGTGCATATTTATTTCAGTGTAAAACAAGAAACTTGGGTGTGGAACTAGAACATACACAGAGAAAGATGCCAGCCATCAAGTGCTCAAATGAAGAGCATATGTACACATTGGTGACTTTCAACACTACTCTGCATATCCATGAGCTCCTTGGAAGCAGGGTGATACACACTCTTGACAGAAAATTCACTTGCTGTCAAACCGCTCATTTTTACCTCCAGTACTCCCTCTTCTTTAACTTCCTTCCTATGTGTTCACGCCTCATAGTTCTGTGATTCATTTGGAAAAATTGTCTTAGAAAATAACATGCTATTGATTTCTTGGTTGAATGTATACGAGAAAGAAAAAAAATGAAGGGAGCTGCTGTTCGGGTGATGGGGTTTCCACTTTTCACCAAGGTAAGTAGCAGTGGGGATGGCCATTGAGTCACTAGCCACAAGTAGAAGACAGTTCTAGGTGGGAGAAAAAGAGGTGTTTACTTTGGATGTTCCACTAGAATGTTTTGAATATTGAGGACATGGAAAATTGGAATTGCTCACAGCACTCCATCTTTTCTCAGCAAATCTGATGTATCAGATAGTCCCCAAACCCTCCCATCAGTTGATGATTGCACTGCAAAATCTACTGCTTGAGAAATGTGAAAATAAAAATGATGGCCTCTTTCTGGTGGTGTAATAGCCAAGTGAATTACTTAATATATTTTATACTCCCCTTCCTTCTCATGCACACACTATATTAAAATTTCATTACCTAAGTGAAAGAATGAGCCTGCCTTTAGCACAAATGGGAATTTTACATTATAAATGTCAATGTTTATTGCGAGGCATAATGCATGTATAGCTTTTGCAAGGATGTTAAACGTATCATTAGATATGTTTTGTAAATCATGTTTTCCTTACTTCCTCATTGTAATCCAAAGTGAATGTTACATACAAAGAAAAAATATGAATCACGTTTTATGCTGGGGCCTGTTCCTTGAAAGCATACTGATTGTGTTTTAACTATTTCAGTGCACATGTATGCATGAAAGGCATCAGTAACAAGATGATTTTTTTAAAAGGAAGGTTAACTCTCTAAGTCAGGATGATGAGTTTACTAAAGGAGAGGAAATCCTTTCCATGTTCTTCTAGGACCCAGATTTATTATAACTTTAGGTTGCATGTGATGCTCTATTTTGGGGACCAGATATTCTTGCTGAATCATTTTAAGGAACTACATCTATATTTGGATGATTTGACACCAGCACTTCAAGTTTTGTGGGTTATGGAAGGAAGAGCCCAAGCTCACCTTAGCTCTTGTCCCCCAAGAATTTAAAATACACTTAGAATTTGTTTTAAACTTGCGTGATGTTTTAATCGCTTCCACACACAATTTCCAAAACACAGGACCTGGTACTTGGGAGAAACTTAATAATTCTTTGAATTAAAGTGAAATCTAGTTTGAAAGTCATCTAGATTTAGAGCTTAAAATTCTGGATTTTAGTTCCACTGGTACAAGCAGTAATACCATTAACTAGCCGTGTGTTTAATTGTCCAGAACTTTCTGTGCCTCACAGTCTTAATCTGTAAATAGGGATACTTTTTATCTCAGGGGGTTGGAGTGACAACAGAATAATTCAGCAAATACGCAATTATCTTTGAAAGACTAAACCACTACTCATGTGTCTGGTAAAACTATACAGTTTCCTACTGTGCTTAAATGTAATACATGTGATAAAAAATTTAAGGAAATACAGGTACACACAAAAATATAGATAAACTAAAAGTAGAAAATTTAAATTTACATCACCTGTAATTTCATAACATATTTTGAGGTATAGCCTCCCAGTCCAGTTTTAAGTACGTTTGTGTGTATACACAAAACATATTCTTTTTTTTTTTAACAAAAAATTGTGAGATTAAAAAAAAATTTACAGTCCACCCTGGACATTTTTCCAAGCCATGAAATATTTTTCTTTTATGTGTTTTTATGGCTGTTCATACTGTTCTATGACTGTACCATACTTTATTTTACCTGTTCCCAATTGTCAAATATTTAGTTGGTTTCCATTTTTATTATTATGATAAATAGTGCTGCAGAGAACACTTTTACTGCAAGTTATTTACCAGGAACTTGGTATATATATTTCTGCATCTATTTCAAGTTATCATTTTCATTTCTCGATGAAGCTTTATAACTTGCAGAGGACTTGGATAGTACATTTTTTCACTTTATTAAATTATCTTATTAGTTATTGGTCCTAAAGTGTTATTCCAGACCCTCCAGGGTTTTTTTAGGTAGTTAAGAATGTCCAAATGAAATCATGACACCGTGTCTCCTTTTAATACATTTATCCCTCACTGCAGCAGCTTGTATGCTACTGGACAATGTTGAAATGAACAGTGGTGAAAGCAGATATTGCCAGGTTGTGTTCACCTTTAATAATCATGCTTCTATTAAAATGTCAAATGCTAGTGTGAGGCTAATGTTTATCATGTTAAAGAGGGCTAGGAATAAATTTTTTAAAGTATGGAATGGATGTTGGAATTTATCAAATGTCCTTTTTGGCCTCTATTGGGAGAATTGTACAACTTTTGTCTTTTGCCCCAGTAACAGGATTAATTCTGATAAGGGTCATGCAGCAGAGTTAGCTGTGAAGGACTGTGCTCAGAGACAGCAAAAAACATGCTGGGGACGAGGCTTCAGAAGCTTACGGATCTAACCACCCCATGGAAGTTGTTTATCTGCTTTGAAAAGCAGTTGCTTCTTTACAATGGGAATGCTAAATCTCTCACAGAACTAATTCTATGAATACGGACGTGCTTTTTAGACTGTGATTTTAAATATCAGGGCGGTCTCTATAATTTTATTCAGCTATGCCCTACTTAGTTTTCAAAGTCCAAACACTAGCACGGGGTTAGTGCTGCTTTTTTTGTGGACGGAGAGTGTTTTGATTTTCCTAACTGCACAGTTTCTTTTTTTTAAGTTTAACTGAAGTAATGCACACGTACAAACAAGTGCACACATCATAAATTAAAAGCTTGCTGTATTATCACAAAGAGGGTACAGTCATAGTCAAGAAATAGAACATTACCAGCATCCCAGACGTGTGAGAAATGATTCTACTTTTAAGCTGTTAATTTCACTGGAATCTTTTTTGGACATCAGACTGTGGCTCCTGCTCATCTGCCGGATTCAGAAGGCAGCATTTTGTCAGAAGAAATTTCAGTAGCAGCAGCTGTTAGGCATGTCAAGTCAGGATTTGGGGGCTAATCAAACACTGGGAGGCTAGGATCATCTCTGCCATGAAGAGCAGTCTTCTCCAAAGTCAACTTTGTGTTGCCTTCTTCAGCGGGTTTATTGCTTTCCTTTTTAAAAACAAAAGAGGCTGCGATACTGAAAAATAAATAATAAAATTCAAGCTGGTAAATATGAGGCCACACATTGTCATTTTGATATTAAAAAAAAAGTTCCTGAATTTCTGATTAAGATAATTCAGTGCGCTTGCAAGTTTTTAGGAGAGTTATCAAATTACTTCATCCCGCTTTCTAGAATCCTGTGATTCAGCTGAATAAATATTGGAAAAGAGAGCAAGCCTCACAGAAGCAGCTTGCATGGAACCATGTAATTTTGGGTTCAGTGGTTTAAACAAAGCTCCAAGTCCTTTATATCTCAGATGAGTGTAGCACCCTGGAAACTCTTGAGCCAGTTCTATGTGTTTAATTATGCGATTTCTCTTTTAATCTTAGCGAAGGGATGCCGATGTCTTAGCAGAGAAGGGTGAAGGACACAACCTTAGCAGACTTGATTCTTTACACTCTCGCCCCACATCGTGGCCTCCACGCACAGAAAGTCTTGGAAGAGGTCAGGATTTGGAGAAGCTGGTCAGTGTTTCTCAGGGAAGCAAAGGACTCAGGACTATGCCTGAGTCCTTGTAAGGCGTATGCAGTTCTAACATCTAAAATAACATATATTATTGCTCTTGGGGAAAGCGAAACAATGATCCCACCATTACTGGTGATAACATGTACAAATTTCACAACCCCCCCCAGGTCTGTGTGTACAAGAAAATGTAACTTTTTTTTTTTTTTGAACGTGTCTAATTTCCTGAAGGCTTAAATACCATCTAAGCAAAGCAGAGGCCAGCTGGCTTCTGTTGTTTTTTGCTTTTCTGCTGAAACAGCTCTCTCTGGGTGGAGGGACTCTGATGGCAAGGTGCCGTAGGGTGGGGGCAGGGAGCAGGAGTGTAGGTATGGGAGCAAGGAATTGTGGGTGAAACGAAACTCTGGTTGTTACCTAAAATTATTATCCTGTCTCACCGACAGGCAAGGCCAAATTGCTGTTCATAGGACTACAGCGTAGAGATTCTGCACCCAGCTGTTGAAAGGAAAGTGTTCCTCTCTTTACTTCTTTTTTTCTCAATCCCCGCCCACTAACAGGTGAATAATTAGGCTCATTTCCATTTAATAATGCCCTGCGTGGGAATAGATATGCATTTGGAGAGTGATTAAGAGAGATTAAACTTGACACTTGGCTTCCAGAAAAATAATGGCTGAGGCTTTAGCAGACACACAGAAAACCACAGACAGGCCGAATTCAGTCTGAGAGCTCAAAAGTCCTTCTCTGTAACAGGGCTTCCCTAAGCAATCTCTTGCAGCAATAAGTTCCCTGCCCTAAATGATCCCAGGCAGAACAGGTGGAAAATTTCAATTGCTTAGAAAACATGGAAAGTGATGGACATACCTGGACCCGTGTCCATCCGGACTATTTACAGGAATTTTCTCCGGACGGTACGTGGTCAGAGGGAACCGGGAGCGCTGCAGAGTTCAGCGTATCCATTATTTCGGATCCTGTGTAACGGCATGTAAAAATGTCAGCAGATTGAAGACTAGTTAGACTGAAGATTGAATTTAATAATTGGATTATAATTTTATGGGGTTGGAAAATATTAAGGCCTTTGGATGTAGAAAATTGCCCCCATTACCTGAGTCATTCTCAGTTCCCGCTGTATGAAATCGCATTTTCCCCTTACAAGTTAGTCCTGTTATTATGTGTCCTTGTAACCGCTGATTTTGAAACTTCCTTTCTAAAGCCCCCTAATAACTTACTTTGTGAAGAGGCAGACACAAAAGAAGAGGGCAAGGACTTAAGTAAGGCTGTATTGACTTTCCTTGGGATGGCGTTTTTATTGGGATTTATGAATGATTGTGGAGAAATCATTTTCGAGCTGGAAAGGAATTTACAGAGATCATCAAATACAAGTCTCTTATTTTATAAAAGCATGTTCACACTACACGATCTATCAATTAGACTGAAAATTCAAAGCACCATATCTCATAGGAACATTGCCTGTACGGGAGAGGGATGGGCACACCGTTTCCTATTTTTAGAAATATTTGGTCTGCCTTATAAAGGGTATCTCAGAGACAGCAGTCACTATCCCTTGATCCTTGATGTTGGAGGTAAATGCCTTAAAGGTCACTGTTCTTGGGGATGTCTGAGACTGTCCTTGCCTGGGCTGCTGGCGTTTGCGTGGCCCCTTGGATGCTTGTCCCAAATGGTTATCAGGTACTTATATTTGCAACAGTTACTGAAGACCAAGTTTTAAGCTCTAATAACTTGGTTTGATCACGAATTGCTTATGACTTCCTTTGGAGTCCTAATAAGATTTCACTGCCAATTATTTTTACAGAGTGAGTTTTGCTAAACCAGCACTTAGAACGTTAAAAAAAAAAATTCCAGCAAAAGGAATAGACTTCAGTGCAACTGCTTCCCTGAAATTATGAGTCTGAAAGAAACATAACTTAGGCCTTTGACACATTTTGCTAACTTGTGTTGGTCAAGGAACCCTTTCTCCATAATGGAGGTACTTTCCACTGATAAACAAACACACACAATTTTTTATGTTTGAAGAACTTGACCTATTGCCTTGGAAAGGCTTAATGTGGATTTATAAGTATTTTGTGATTAAGTGGCTGTTACCTGTTATGTCCCAACAGTTTCTGTTTTCTTGTTATAAGCCACAAATTTATGCCACAAATACCCACTCAGGAAGAAAATCTGTATTCCCTGGCCCGAGTCTCCAGATCGTCAATTACTCATTCATTCAGTCGATGGATCAATCACTTATTCACAAGTGTCCAATAAGCTCCTTTTATGTTCTGAGCACTGTGTAAGTTACTATGGAGACACAAAAGTGTATGAGACATATTTTTTTTTGTCAAGAATTTATAATGTTTGAGCAATAATGAGTTGTATGCAAATAACTATGATGTGAGCTCTTATAATGGGAAGTGTTAAGCAGTATTACACACACATATTTGAGGTGTGTACACACAAACATACATGATGTGTATAGAGTGTGTCTATACATACATATGAGGTGTATACCTACATACACATACAATTCACGTGTAATGCATGTAATTGTGTGTGTGCGTGTGCGCACACACACACACACACACATACTTCAGAGGTAATGCTTTTGTGTTTTGTTCTGTTACTATGTCAAAAGAGCCTCCTCAGGTATTGTGAAGAGAGGTAATTGACGTCAAGGGTTACCAGAGCAATCAATATCCTTTGTCCAAAATTCCATTGCTCATTCCTGTATGTGGAATTGATGACTTTCTACTTTGTTCTGTGAACAGAGAGCACAAATTGTGGACAGTGCTCCGGGATGGTAAGGATTCCTTCTTTTCTTGTGAGTTTTAAACATTTTATATCTAAAACCCCAGACCTAACACACATTCAGAAAATATTCTTTGAATGAATTAACTTGGGCAGCCCAGGTAAATAGCCCTTTCCATCAGTTAGAGGTCACTTTGAACACTGTAATAAATACCCAAAATGATATTGATGTAAGCAAGATAGAAGTTTATTTTTTTATTTTTCATGCAGCAATCTGTTATAAATAGTATAGGTCTGTTTTTGTCATTTCGTGGTATCAGGGACCCAAGGTTCTTTTACCATATTCTGTCATCATCCATAGGGTATTGTCTTTATTCACTTAGAGCAATTTAATTGACTCTATTACCTGAAATCCTGCCAGCAGGAAGGAGGAAAGAAGGGGAGGAGGGCTTGCTCGTTCACTTGAAGACGATAACTTGAAAATTGCACAAATTATTTCCACTCATAGCTCATTGGTCACCAGTTGTCATGTGGCTGCAGCTGGGCAGAAGCATGGCTAGGAATGTGAGGACTGGCTGGGCAGCCATAAGCCTTAGGTAATCAGACGCAGTCAGCAGTTTCTGCCATAACCTCTTACTCATGGTATAAGTATCATGTTTTCTTCAGTGTGAGTCTACCATGTGTCATGTTTTCATTGTACAGTCTGGCGCCTCCGATGTTGGAGTGTGTGAGAAGAAGATCTCAACTCATCCTCTGGTAGTTTTTCTAGCCAAAGAAAGTGCTTTGTGATGTTCACTGGATTATCAGATTTGTATGTGGTTATTACAGGAACTCACATCATTGTACAATTTCCACGTGTCTTTGCCAAGAAAACAGTTCCGTCCCTTGATTGACCCTCACCCCTCCCGTTCAGGGCTAGTATCCAAGTAGAGGAGATCGCTGTTTTCTTCAGTAAGTGTTCCAGGCTGTTGGTTGATTCATTGTCCAACAGGAACGGTGCCAGGTTGCTGAGGTCTGTTGAAGGCAAGGGTACAAATTTTGAGTTGAAAACAGTCATCAGGGTCTCTTTTGTATCCATTTGCCTTCATCTTAGGAACCCTTGTAACACTTGACAGATTTTAAAAAAATGAAATTATTCACTTCATTTCGTGAGGAGAAACATCAAAAGATAGTACAGCTTGGCAAACATCACAGGGTAGATTTCTAACAGAACTGGATGCTTGGGCACCTGTCCTAAACCGTGTCTCTTCCCTGTTTGCCATATTTATTTAAATGTCACGGGGTTGAGGGAGATTTTGGACACATCTGGATTTTATCAGATGCATGACATGACTGGACTGATTTGGGTGCTATTTTGTAGTCATTTCATGCAACATGAGACAGAATTGAGTTTCCCTTCTTTGGCTGTTTGAGCTCTAGCCCGTCAAGGCAACAAGTTCTCTTGGTAGGGGGGTGATGATATGGGAGATGAGCTTCAACTGGACCACTACATGTTTTCCGTAGATGATTAATTTATTCTTGGAGGTAAAAATGGATGCAGATCTCTAACGTGAGATGACAGGGTTATCCCCCCCCCCATAAGGTAATAAGTGTCACATTCTTCACGATGACCTGAAGGATGAACATGGGATTGTAGATTCAGCTCCTGCTATGGCTCTGATGTGATGGAAAAACAGAATATTTTTATCTGGCCTGTAATAAATCTTGTTTCACTTTCATGATTAAGTCTCTACTTGTCAATCAGTTGGGAAAAATAAATTTTAGTCCTATTCAGTTTGTATTTTAGTCCAGTCATGCCATGGATAGTGTACAGTCTTAACATGACTCTGGGGCCCAGCCAGCCATTCCCTCTGCCTGCTTTCCTTCCTCTAAGGTAGCATCGAGCAGTAGGAGGACTTACATTCCTTTGGTGAGAAGGTTACTCCTTGATCTGCTGGACCTTCAGTGGACACAGGCTGACAGCTGCAATCTGTTGACCTCCCAGATTCACCCTGGTTTCCATTAGATTCAGATCTCTAAGTTCCGCTCCATGGCATCCTTCCAGCCCACTGAGTGAATGGTGTTGACTCATTATGCCATGGAGGGCTCCACTGCAGCTCCGTGGAGCCTTGATGATGGCCCCTGGGAGTAGGGGGGACTTAAGAAAGTTAAGCCTCAAGCTTTTCTGTGCCTGACCATTTACATGTCTGTGGCAGCAGCAGAGCAAGAGACATTGGCTTCTCTTTGTCATGGGCATCAAAGGCTTCAGCAGTGGACTGGGATGTCTCCTTTACACGATGGAAGAATGCCATGACGTGAACTGTTGATCTGGTAAAGGAGGAGGCAAAGAGCTGGGAGAGTCCTTCTCAAGATGCTTGGTTTTATTTGAGCCACTCACTAACTTTCTTTTTGTGATAAATTTTAATGGCTATAGGTTGAGGATGCTGGCAAATGCAGTGACATCAGAAAAGTAAAAGAAGTGCAGACAAAATCATATCTATATGTATCTATATATAGTTCCTAATAACACGTTATTTGCAATAGGACTCCTGTGAAAGCCCAGAGCCTGATCCCTCCATCCAGCTCACAGATCCTAGTTTTCTGGTCTGCTTTCTCTATGAGACAAATGAGTTACTATCCTGCCAATATTTTAGCTACTGTGAGTTAAAAATATCTTGTTCACCCTTATCCAACTATCTTCCTCTCTTCCCTTTCATTAACACTCCTGGAGGAAAAGGTAAGGTGGCTTTTTCATTGTTATTTTCATGTGTCCAGGAATGGATATACAGAGAAAGCTAAGACATTCTTTTTTTTTTTTCTGTGTAGATTTTAGGGATACTAAGATGGGCACATTATGAACCAATGACAATAGCCAGATTCACCTCTTTGGGAAAAATGGTGCATCTATATTTAATGAACTTTTACAAGGTGACAGCTGTATACCAGCTGAAGCCCACAGAAAACAGACCACAAAATCAAATAATTTTGGAAAATTCTGCCTGTTATTTTCCCCTTTGGAAACAGATAGTACAAATTAACATGTTATAGGGTCCTGCAGTTAAGAACCCTAGTTTTGCCCAACACACTGCCACCAAATGTGATGAGACTAGAGAAACATTGTTCTTTAATTTGTGTGGGACAACTTGTAGCATCATTCAAAAAATGTTGAACTCTGGAACACCTTTCAGGAAATGCTGATTTAGGTATCAGTACTCTCGAGAAATCATTTTGCAAAAATGGGAAGTATTTTATATCAAGAATGTTCTTTGAGTGTATTCTGTCATGTAGATGTATGTCTATACCTCACAAATAATGCCATTTTTCTTACAAAAGAAGGCTTATTCAGATGTTTTGTTGTTTACTCTGATGGTATATCATGCCAAGGAGTTCCACAGCCCACACTTGTAAATGCCATTTACATTTCTCTCCCACTAACAAACATTGTGGCCTCCCTGCCTTCCTACTCACACCTGCCTGGCTACTAGCACATGAAGAAAATAGCAGTGTTTTCCAGCTGCCTGATAGCCCATTGGTTAAAGTCTCATTCTTTTATTTTTTTCCTTAAATTATTTGTAACAGATTGTTTTAAAGGTCAATTAAAGAGGATACCTTACATTTTTCCATAGCACAAACAGCTTCTGCAGTTTTGTTGTTTGTTACTAAAGCCAAATTAGAGAAGCTCCTTAAGAAACTTCAAAGGACTCATCTTCTGGGGGGATGGGTAGAGCTCAGTGGTAGAGCGCATGCTTGGCATGCATGACGTCCTGGGTTCAATCCCCAGTACCTCCATTAAAAAAAAAATTGTCTTTTTTTAAATCGAAGTACAGTCAGTTTACAATGTTGTGTCAGTTTCTGGTGTACAGCATCATGTTTCAGTCATGCACGTACATACGTATATTCAAGATTCATCTTCTTAAAAACAATCCAAATCATATGGGAATTGGTTCAAATTTTTAATGTTAGTAACTTCGCAATTTTTTCTCCATCAAGGGTTGCTTATAACTCTGATTGTTTTTTCCTCAGAGGTTAATGCTGATGTATCTTACTAATCCTTGCCTTAAGTTCATGGAAAGCTGTTAAAATTGAGTGAATTTGGAGGCTGGGGCCCTTTGGAGGCTTTACCAGATGTGTTCAGTTTAGCCTTTAGCAAAACTGCATTAGACCTTCCTTAGCATATGTCTCCTTGTCAAAGACAGCAGATGAGAGGCTGGAGAGCAGCTTGAATCCAGTCATTTTCACTAAAAGCAGCAAATAATGGGTATTAAACACTTAATTAAACAGAGACCATTCCAGATTGGAAGGGCTTCCACCACAGCTTTGATGGAGCAAGTGTTCTGTTTGCATCTCCAAGGGAAAAACACTATTAAGTGATCCTTCTGTGAATTATGCAGAGAAGCTATTTTAATCCACAAAACATCTTCCAAGCCCCCATACATAAGTGGACACGTGCTAGAGAAGTTAATGCTCTTACTCTCACATGAAAACATGAACATCACTGACAGAATTTCCTCTTTGTCAAATGCAGATGAACCACGTTTGGGTGCAGGGAGGTCACTGGTATAGCAGAAGTGAAATTGTTTGGAACGATGGGAAAACTCAGTTCTATACTAACTCTAGGTTTGATAAGCTGTCCCACCTCAGACAAACCACAACTGTCTGGGCCTTAGCTTTCTCATCTTTATATTGAAGGGGATGGAAAAAATAATGTCCAACAAATGACTTTTCTAATATTTTTGGATTTCAAGATTAAAAAAAAAAACTCAAACACATTTCTCTGGACTTCATGTTCTTTTCCCATCATCCCCCGTGGGTTGGCCCAGAGCGATATGAGTGGCCATCTGAGGATTTACTGCTTCGTGATTTATTATGTATTCCAGTTAAAAGCGAAATCCATAAAAGAAACAACAGATAAGCACTGAATTCAGAAGCCTCTTCAAGTACAGTTTCAAGTTAATCCCTTTTCATCTAATTCAAAATATTGCTTTCATCATTTATGGTACAACTTTATCTTTTTTTTCTATTCCAGTATAGTTTATTGCAAGATATTGAATATAGTTCCTTGTGCTATACAGTTGGATCTTGTTTATCGATTTTATATATAGTGGTGTGGATCTGCTAATCCCAAACTCCTAATTTATCCCTCCCTTCTCCCTTCCCCTTTGGTAACTATAATTTGTTTTGTATGTCTGTGTCTGTTTCTGTTTTGTAAATAAGTTCATTTGTATCATATTTTAGATTCCACATATACATGATATCACATGATGTTTGTCTTTCTCTGTCTGGCTTACTTCACTTAGAATGACCATCTACAGGCCCATCCATGTTGCTGCAAATGGCATTATTTTATTCTTTCTTATGGCTGAGTAGTATTCCATTGTATAAATATACCACAACTTCTTTATCCAGTCATCTGTCCATGGACATTTAGGTTGCTTCCATGTCTTGGCTACTGTAGACAGTGCTGCTGTGACCATTGAGGTGCATGTCTTTCTGGATTAGCCCAGGGAAAGCTATTGAAGAAGGAGAGAACCGTGGACAGAGAGCCAGCAGTGACCATAGCAGGGCTGAAGGTTGCCTTGAACTGGTGAACTGTGAGTGTGTGCGTGTGCGTAGGGGACATCTGAAACACAGAATGGCCAGAGATAGCAGGGAGAAGGTACAGTAGAGGACAACTATAACTGCTGCTTTGACATCTTGCTTGCATTGCCTTGAACAGCTTTGCACGTCCATTTACTGATGAAAGTCCTGGTGAGGACATGATGAATTGACAACCACCCTCTCAAGCATTTGCTTCTCTCTTTTTTCTTTTTTTTTCCTTTTCAGCTTCAGAATGAGAGTCTACCTTCTCCTTTCAATGCTCCTTCTTGGTAGGCATTTAAAAGGGGGACAGCAAATGTAAGGAATCGACAAAGTTTCCATGGTGTCTGTGACTCTTCCCACCCTTCTTTCCTTAAACACACACGGACTGATGTCAACAGGGGCTTTTCTCACTCCAGGTCATAATGCATGTCACTAAACTAAGTACCCGATACCCCGCCATGGACATGAGCTCACGGGCTAAACTAAGTGTACCTCTGGGGAGAAGAATAACTCTACGAAGAAAGGCTAGATATTGAACAACATATTTAATCAGCAGCACAATTGTTTCAGCAGACTGGCAGAGAATTTAAATTTAAAATAATGTATTTAAAGAGCTAAAGAAACATAAGAATGTCCAAGAAAAAATATAAAGGAGATAACATGTTTAATATGAAAATAACACTGATACAACACTATAATTATGCTAAATATTAGAATGGGCATAGCTAAAGAATGAGTTAGTGAATTGGAAGACAACATTGAAAAGCATCTCAGAAAAGAGCACAAAAACCAGAAAATCATTTAAAACAGAAAGAAATGCTAAAAATATGGAGGATGTAAATATTCAACATCTGCATAATAGTTTTGAAAGGAATTTTTAAAAAATGGAAAGTGGGGACATTTTTCAAAAATAAAGATGAATGAAGGGCATACACTGGAAGGAATTGGGGTGCCCAGTGGGGGCATGATGAAAGCCTACACCTAGACATATTATACTGAAACACAAGACTCTCAGGGAATAGAGAGAAAATTCTAAAACGTTCCCAGAGAGAAGACTACTGTCTGAAAAAGCAAGAATTTTATGTCTATTAAACATTTCAACAACAGCTCTGGATGCAAGAAAAAAATTTTTTTAAAGTACTGAAGGAAAGAACTTTGATTTAGATCTTATGACAAGTCAAATTTTCATTTAAATCTGTGAGTATAGTAGAAATATTCTTAAATGTACCATGCCTCGGGATGTTTGCCACTCTAAATCCCACACTGAAAGCACTCTGGAAAGAGAAACTTGAATAAGAAGGAAAAATAGTCCAAGTGACTCTGCAAGAGATATGCGCAGTAAAGATGATCAAATCACATAGATGAATATGCATATAGTGATATAATGGGGAGGAGAAAAGGCCAAAGATAGGTACAGAATTGAATCTAGACATGATCAACATGTGAGTGGCGATCAAATGTCCACCTGATCACATTAACATTTGTGTATAATTAAGTGAAAGATATATGTTGATAAGTTTAAAGTTCTGTGGGGGTTTGTAAACAGAAGTCCAACTGCCGTAAGAATAAAGAAACAATGTGTAACTTTTTAGAAAATAAGATAAAAAAAATCAGTCCAATGGAAGCAGAAATAAAAGCTATAAAGGCAAGTACAGTAAATGGAAAATGTGAAATGAGGTACTAAAATAATTTATATGTCCTAACAGAACAGTAATTCCAATAAATAAAAATGGATTAAACTCACCAGTTTAATGATAGAGATTTTTCTTACTGGATTAAAGAAACAGGACCCCAAAATATGTTGTTGACATGAGACAAACAACAAGAAAATGAATAGAAGACTTGAAAATGAAAGTAGAGAAAGATTATCAGGAGGTGGTGGGAATGGCGTGAGGAATTCTAACATGAGCAGCAGCGGGGCTGACGTGGGAATCACTATACTAGGTTAGACTCTGGGGAAGGAGCAGACCAAAAATTCAGTCTGGTTTATGTTCGGTTTGAAGTAGCTTTAAGATCGCCATGAGGAAGTGTCAGTTAAAATGCATGTGCTGGCTGGAGACATCACTCTGAAAGCCACTGGAACATACAGGACTCACAGAAACGTAACCATAGATAAGATACTGAAGAGAGTTGAAATTAACCACAGAAGTTTACCCATCAGGAACTCAAATAGAGCAGTTGAATGATGAAGAAAGAAGTAGGAAAGAGACCTCAAGGAGGGGACAGAGAGAAGAGAGGAAAACTTAGAAACAGAACTGATTTCTCCTAAAGTCAGGGGAAGGAAATGATCCAAGAAGGGAAGGTGGCAGCCTTGTGGGATGTCGCTGAGAGGTCAAGTGAAGATGGGGACTGAAAAATGTTCTTGGAATTTAGAGACACGGCAGTCACTGGTGACAGTTACCTATGTGTAAACCCACCGTTTTATTATGATTCTGGATTCTGCATAATCTAGGAATGCAGATGAATAAGATAACTGCAGATGGTTGCTTGTCTCTGCTCCACCTTGTCTGGGGCTCTGCTGGAACGTCTTGAGACCAGGAGTGACTCCACGGCTGGAATCTGGAATCGTCTGCAGGTGCCCACACTAACGTATCTACTGCTTGAGGAGTGGGGCTGGGAGACTGGAACGGTTAAACCCCAGTGACCACATGTGTCCTCTCCTTGTAGCTTGGTTTACTTTCCCCACAGCGGGGTGGCTTCAAGGTAAACGGACATTTTACATGGAGACTCAGGGCTCTGAGCTCTATGTCTTCAGAGAGCAAGGTGGGAGCTCCTCTTTTCAGGCCTGGTCTTGGAAGTCACTACATTCTGTTGGTTACAGATGAGTCACAAGCTTGCTCAGATTCCAAGGGAGAGGGCACTGGCCTCGCCTCCCTCCTAGACGGGATCAGAGTCCTTGTGGGCATGTTTTCAGAGCATTCTGGAGACTTCAGTCATAGTCTCAGGGGCCCAGACGAATGGGGTTTGCCAGATGAGTAGGTAGTGAGAGGTCCCCCTTGAGCACAGATTAATTTTATGATTAAAATAAAGAAAAACTTAACATTTATTGGATTCTGATACAAAGGAGATGGAGAGACTAGTAAAGAACTTCAGTATCTCCCAAGATTGGATCAGCTGATTTGAGCCTGCATTTGGAAACTGTAACTGCACCCTCAGGCTTTGAATCAAGCATCTTAAAATATCTCCCAAGTAGTTTTCTAAAAATTAACCTACAGACTCCTAGTATAGGAAGTGGAAATGATTACCACATCCAATTAGCAGACAGGGCATGGGAGGGTAAATAACACTTCTGTGGGTGCTCAGTTGACCCTGGCAGTGTCAAAAACAAAAGCAATGCTCGGGATTGGTCTGTGTGGTCCTTGTGTGTGAACAGATGTGCACAGGATAGTCAATCAAATCTCGTCCTTATAAACAGTGTTGTCCTAACTTCCTCAACAACGCCGAGTTCCTTTTCTAACTTTAGATGCTGTTTCACGTTTATAATAGCCTTTAAAATTTGCATATATAAAATATACATTACATCTGTATTTCTAGATCATTGGAACTGTTGACAGAGCTATAAATATTCAGCTAATATCACATCTTGAAAGAATAAGCAGAAATTTGCAGCAGAATAACTTCAACATCTTTAAAACTCAGCAGTTGTTTTTTTTTCCATTGTTTAGTTAAAGCTCCCAAAGCTCAGTTAGATAAACAAATGTTTTTCTGTTTATTTGCCATAAAACTGATCACAAAATGATTTTTAAACTACTAATGACATTAGCTAAAATTTGGCCCTGGCCGTGATTCACAAATTTATTCTTTTATTCATTCACTTATTTGTTCACTTACTCGATAGTTATAAATTGCATGTTTACCTTTTTGTGTATCTTTTGCTCCCTACTGTTTAAAAAGTAACATTTAAATTTTAGAATAATTTTAGATTTACAGAGAAGTTACAAAGGTACCACTCATATACTTCACACGCAGTTCCCCACTGTTGTTTTTTTTTTTAATGTTTAGAAAGAAACTATTACTGTTATGGAACCTCCAGAAATTCCTCTCTGACTCCCAGATATCACTGCTTTCTGTGCAAATCATCCCTGTAACAAGGGTGATTTTCATTTTCGTATATCTGATTACAGTATTTCTACATGTCACGTGGATTAAGATAATTTCCCTTCTTCCTTTCCCATTCAAATAACTTTTAATTTTTGTCTTTTTTTCAAAGAAGATAAATTTGAATCAAGTGTTAAATTGATTGTGAAGGAGACAGACCATTAAGGAATTCATTTTAAAATCTAAGTTTTCGATATATGAAGTTATAATTCAGTTTTCTAACCAAGCAAAGAGTGTGCGGATATGCTTTATATTTGTATTTATTTAGGTTACGACAGAAAGTTGATTGAAGTAAGATATCTGCAGAAAGAGGAGAGGAAGGACTTAACTCTGGTAGATTTTTGATTGGCTGTTGGTTCCCCCAAGGTCATGCTGCTGGGTGAGGGGGTGGGTTTATAAAGAGCTAAGCCTGCATCCAGGTAGGAGCCCACCCCACTGAGTAGAGCTGGTACTGCTGTCCCACTGCCCTCCGATGATGGGGTAACATCGCCTTTCCTGAAGAATTGATTACTCATGATTTAGGTGAGTGGGTCTCAAATTGTGGTGTGCTTCAGAGTCAAGGGGAGAGGCAGGTAGGGACCTGCAGATCTTCAGACTCTTGAATTCTTCCCGCCAGGCATCTGGTAGTGTGGGGTGTTGCCTAGGATCCTGTATTGGTCTCATTTTAATTTGTGGGTTCTGAGGACCACACTGTCTTGGTGCTTCTGTTTGGGAGGACGTTTGCTTTCATCAAGTCGGACCAGTTCTTGAGCTAAACTTACTATGTGCAAGGCCACATCATCTTTTTTTATTTTATTGAAGTACAGTCAGTTACAATGTGTCAGTTTCTGGTGTATAGCACAATGTCCCAGTCATGTATGTATGTGTGTGTGTGTATATATACATATATATATATATATATATATATATATATATATATATATTCATTTTCATATTTTTTCATTTAAAGATTTTACAAGATATTGTATATAGTTCCCTGTGCTATACAGAAGAAATTTGGTTTTTTAAAATCTATTTTAAACATGTAGTGGCTAACATTTGCAAATCTCAAACTCCCAGATTTATCCCTTCCCACTCCCTTTCCCCCAGTAACCATAAGGTTGTTTACTATGTCTATGAGTCTGTTTCTATTTTGTAGATGAGTTCATTAATGGCCTCTTTTTTTTTCTTTTTTTAGATTCCACATATGAATGATGTCATGTGGTATTTTTCTCTTCCTGACTTACTTCACTTAGAATGATAATGTCTAGGTCCATCCATGTTGCTGCAAATGGCATTATTTTATTCTTTTTTATGGCTGAGTAGTATTCCATTGTATAAATAGACCACAACTTCTATATCCAGTCCTCTGTCAATGGACATTTAGGCTGTTTCCATGTCTTGGCTGTTGTGAATAGTGCTGCTATGAATATTGGGGTGCATGTATCTTTTGGAATTAGTGATCCCTCTGGACATATGCCCAGGAGTGGGATTGCTGGGTCATAGGATAAGTCTATTTTTAGTTTTTTCGAGGAACCTCCATACTGTTTTCAAAATGGGTGTACCAGCAGTGTAGGAGGGCACATCATTATCTTGAAGGAGAAATCAGTCTATCCTGCTGTTCGTGGACACTACCTCTGCATTATGTGCTTCCCATTTTTACAGAAACCCCATGTCTGTACAAGATGACAGAAATTAGGAGCTGAATAAAGACAATGGAGCTAGAAAGAAAAAGCCCCTAAAATGACAGATGTTGTGGAGGCAAAGTCTATAGACCATCAATGAATGAGAAGACTAGCCACAGACTGGGAGAAAATATTTGCAAAAGACACAACTGATAAAGGACTGATATCCAAAATACACAGAGAACTCTTAAAACTCAGCAGTAAGAAAATGAACAACTCAATTTACAAATGAGCCTTAACAGACACCTCACCAAAGACGATATACAGATGGCAAATAAGCATATGAAAAGATACTCCACACCTGGTCGTCAGGGAAATGCATATTAAAACAAAGAAATACCACTACACACCTATTAGATTGTCCAAAACCCTAAACACTGCCAACGCCAAATGCATGTGAACTCATTGCTAGTGGGAATGCAAAATGGTACAGCCACTTTGGAAGATGGTTTGGCGGTTTCTTACACAATTAAATATACCCTTACCATTCAGTCCTGCAGTTGTGTACCTTGGTATTTATCCAAAGGATTGGAAAACCCATGTCTATACAAGCAGCACAAGAATGTTTGTAGCAACTTTATTCATAATTACCAAAATTTGGAAGCAGATAAGATGTCCTTCAGTGGGTGAGTGGGTAAAAAGACTGTGGCACATCAGAGTACAAAGATTGGTGATTGAAAAGGGTGGTGGGGAGGGAGGGATGAATAGGTGGAAACAAAGGAATTTTAGGGCAGTGAAAATGCCTTGTATGATACCATAATAATGGATACATGCCATCAGACATTAAAAAAAAAAATCTGCAGCCACTAACAGCTTGACTGCTGACTGATTGCTTGCAGGAACTGGAAGGTAACTACCAGAGATGAGTAGGAATTTGCCAGCCTTGTACCTGGGAGGGTGCTAGCCCACCAAGGGAAAAACGCTATTTTGTAAATTTCAACATGCCATGCAATTGGAAGCTATCATTTCACTGCAAAAAACATGTGAGCACAAAACCCACTGCTATTGCCGTGAGCTGAAATGTCCCATAAGAGCAATTTCTTATTCCACAATTTGTTTTAAAGGGATTTCGGAGTCTCTTAGAGTGAAAACAATATTTGATAGCAGTGAAGTGGATGAGAGGAACTGAATTATGATTTTATGTATGTAATTTTAAATTCACATTTTGTGGTATGGCTCACATCACTTTATTCACCAAATCACAAAACGAGACAACGTTTGTTTATTACTCAAAATATACACTTGTTTTTCAAATAATGGATGATTTAGAGCTTAAGGAGGAAGAGAGAAAGAGAGAAAGGGTGTGTTTGTATTGGGGTTGGGTTTTTCATAGGGAAACAGTGACTTAGATGTCTGTTCATTCAGTTATTACTGGGTAAGAGTGTTAAGATTCTCCCCAAAGAAGGTAAATTAAGGAAAGTTAGGGCTGGCTGTTTTCGAGAAGTTTAAGAAGGCCAGAAGGGAAAAAAAAAAATTCACAGCTAAAATAGCAAAGTAAATTCTGATTTTCATTGTTAATATTCACTCCTCATTTTGATCTCTGCCCTTCCCCCCACCCCCACTGGATTTATTAAAAGCAAAGCGATATAAAATGCCGAAGAGCCTTATAAACTCTATCCTACCAGTTACACAAGAATCTGGTTAAAGGGACACATGGCATCAACAAGAATGGCTAATTATGTCAAATTACAGCTTTAAAATGCCAAACGGGAAAAATCAATCAATCAATAAAATGCCAAACGAGACGTCACTTCAGTTTAAGTCCTGCTCAGGCCTCGGCTGGGTTTCTACTAGAGAAACTGCTCTTTAAATCAGATTTGAACTTTTAGCTAGGGAAGGAAGAAAAGAGACTCCCAGCTGAAGGACAGGATTAGTGTCAGCCGCACGGCGTGACCTTTGATAGACATCCACGTCCATCTCTGGTCGCCAAGGAATTACTGCAGAATTGTGATGTGAGAGGGACTGATGCTATTCCTGTATCCCAGGGGTCTCATTTTTCCCAGATATTTACCTCAGGCAGGGTTTAGGATTTTATAGGTAGATACTGTTTCCATTAGAATTGTTGTGAAACAAAATGCTCCAAAACGTAGTGCCTTAAAATCCCGACTGGTCATTATTTCCCAGAAGTCTCTGGTACGGCTGGGCAGATCCAGGCTGGACTTGGCTGAAACGGTAGACGCCCCCTCCTCAGTCCTGTGCTTGCAGTCACTTGGCTGGGAGCTGGCTGGTCTGGGAGCCAGGGTGACTCTGCTCTGTTTGGTGTCATCCAGCAGACAGCCAAAGCTTTTTCTGGTGCCAGTGGAGAGATTCCAAGAGATATTGTGAAAATGCACAAGGTCTCCTGAGGCCTGGGCTTGGAATTCGCCATATGGACCCTTCCACTGCTTCATGAGCCAAAGCAAGTCACAGAGCCAGCCCGATTCAAAGGGTGGGGGAATGAAGACTCCAGATCTTGATGGGAAGAGATGCAAAGTCACATTTCCAGGGATGT
This sequence comes from Vicugna pacos, assembly GCF_048564905.1. Classification (NCBI taxonomy): domain Eukaryota; kingdom Metazoa; phylum Chordata; class Mammalia; order Artiodactyla; family Camelidae; genus Vicugna; species Vicugna pacos. The sequence continues at coordinate 7,898,186 of NC_132987.1, forward strand.
GCAGACAGGGAGGCGTGGAGAATTGGAGAACTGTTTTTCCCCAATTTTCCCAAGACACCTCCTCCTTTAACCAAACTGCCCAGTATCATATAAGGTCTTTGCACGCGCTCTTTACTTTTTCATGGGCTGTCAGTTTTCCCAGCAAGAAGCACACCTATTCTTTTCACAATTTCTTCCACAAATTATATTTTTTCCACAAATAACTGCAAGCACTTGCTTTCATTTTTTCAAATAATATTTTTTTACTCCAATTATTAACATAAGCCCTCCACTTTATGTGGCCATCATTTTCCCGTTGCACAAACTCTCTAGACGATGATGAACATTCATTTGACATTCCTGAGCAGGCTTACATTAATTTTAGTTCCCCATTGAATTTCAAACAGGAACCTCCATATCGACGTTAAAAAATATTAGCATTCACAGTGGCAGCGCAATCTGCTGAGGCGTGGATTGTTGCTCTGACTCGCCACATCTTTCCCCTGGTTCTTTTTTAGAAAGAGCAAAGCAGAGGGATTTGGCAGGGCAATTCAAGCTGCCACTCAGCCGCTTCAGAGACAGAAGGCTCGCTCGGACCAAATTGTGTTCGAACCGGCAGCAAATCCTTCGTTCAAGGTCTTTCTGCAGAAAGGCAACGTGAGCAGGGCCCCTCACCCTCACCGACGTCTGTCCTGTGTGTTGGAGATAACTTCCCAGCCATAAAACGGCAGCCACTTTCAATTTTTTCTGAATGCTTCTAAAAAAGCTCCTCTTTAATCTGTTCTTTTGCCCCCAATAAGATTTTCCCTCTTTGTTGTGTGCAATAATGCAGTCAGTGAAAAGAAGCCAAGCTTCTGATCGAGGTGTGGTGGGATAACTTTGTTCTGAAACAGATTTATTATTTTTTTTTAAATTGAAGCTTTGTGCTCTTTATGGACCAGGCAGTGTGCAGTAGGGACAATTTCCTTCTGCAGCTATTTTCCACCCCTTCAGCCTCGCTTATTTTTATCATGTCCCATCACCATTATTACCCATTATATTTATATATGTGTTGAGCCGGCTGACTTGCTCAGTGTCTATAAAGGTGTAATGAGCAATTTGGGTTAATGATTTTCTGCAGCTGCTGGAAACAGTTGGTATTAACGTCATCGTTTACGCCTTCCAAAGAAATGTGAACGAGGCATCAGATGTGGACCGAATTGGCTTTGCCTGTGGAGGAAGGAAGTAGAAGCGTGGATGGGGGTGTGTGTGGAGTAACAGTTCATGCATCTTTTATGCCTTGATTGGAGGGATGCTGGCGGTGCAGTGCAGCCTGTCTCAAAGAATCCCCAGCGTTGAGGGAGAAAACTGATTCACAACAAACAGACCTATTTGCATTGCCATCTTGATTAAAGGGGATTGCTTTAACAGAATTGAGAGTTAATTTTCACACAGTTGTGTAATTTACAGATGAACTTTGAAAGAACAGAAAACCAATGCCTTTCATCTCTCTTTAGGGAGGAAAGAAGCTGGTGCAGAGAGAACATTGGATGCGAAATAGAGCAACTGGATTCAATGTTTCTACTTGGCAGCATTGTAGCTGTGTGACCTTGAGCCTGACTTTAACTTGAGCTTGAGTTTAACATCTCTGAGACTCAGTTCCCTTTGCAGTGATAGTGGGAACACTGATTACCTCCTAGGAAGGTTTCAGGAAAAAGGGAGAAGAGCATGTGGATGCATAGTATGTAGTGGCATGCAAGTGTTAGTTATTAGTATATACATTTTCAGAGGTCTTTTCATTAGATTGTGTGCCCAGATACAAATCAGGACGTTTCTCTGCACTTGTAGAGGGCATTTGACCTCTTCAGATGTTCTCAACCCATCATCTAAACTCCTGCTGATGTTAATTCATACTTTGAGACTTCCCCTTTCCTGATTCCTGCTCCTCTCCATATTCTGGAAGTGGTGTAATCTAGTGACTATTTTGCTCTGTTGGTTATTTTCATATTTTAGGACTCCAGAACTTGACAGGTAAGTAATTTATATCTGGCCACCTGCAGGCTCACATAGGGAAGACAGATGGATACAAAATTTTGAATGAGAAACTTTTTTCTGAATTTCCTTCTAGTTCTGTCTTCCTCTCTCAAATATACACGTGATGTGTGTGGATTCGTTAATACCCTCTCCTTTTATACCTGCTCCCCTCCCCTTTATGATATCCTGTGCTCTGGGTCCTCTTTGATTTCCTTATGCCACCCTCAGTCTACGTTCTCTCTAATGGTAGAGACCGTGCCCCCATCTTCAGTTCGCATTTGCATCCCAGAACCAGACATGCATTGGGCGCACAACTATGGCTTGCTAAACGGACAGACATGGCAATTGAGGAGACTGCCAATCTGCTCAGTTAATTGGAGCTAAAGGGTTAATTAGTATAAATGATTTCAGAATTGTGTCTCCCAGACTTCAAATTTGCCTTCTGGCTGGCACCTTACAAAGTCATAATCTGTAGAAGTGGCAGATGGTGGGAAAGCTTTATAGCCCTGGGGCAGGCCTTGAGGGTGAAGGAGGTGGGCATATATTTCTGGATAGGTAACCCTGAGATGCTGTTCTCCTAGTTTCATTAGGGCTGAAGGCACAAACTGGTATGTCTTTAATCGAAGAGATGGAAACTTTTGCCCCCTCCCCTCTTCACCCAGAAAGTTGCTTGGAGCTTTCACTATTTTATAAATGCTCTGAAAACTAATGACCTAATATTTATTGAGCCCCGGTTTTGGCAGACACTGCTGAAGGAGCTTGGCATATATAATTAAATGCTAATAAACTATTCTATATGTAGGTGCTGTTGTTGTTGTTGTTTTTTTAATTTCTCCTTTACGGATGGGGAAGCCAAGGAGCAGAGAGATTAATAAGTTGCATAAAATTACGGTCAGTGAATGGAAGAGCCAGGAATCAGACTTGGGTGTTTTTGGCCCCAGATTCTATGATGTTAATTACCACACTGTAATGGATAAGAGCACAGAAAAATCTCTTTTCACAGAATGCTGAGATAGATATTTCCCAGAGACGTGGAGAGGACAGCAGTGACCAACAAATTGCTACAGGTCTTCATGGCAACAATGAGAACTATGCTTGGACCATAAGAACTGAGAGTGCCTAGGTGCCCTTCCATGGGGGAAGGAGCCTGAAATTGCTAACAGCAGTTCCCTAGAGACAGTGCCTCTGTGTTCTGCAGGACAAGAGTGTCAGAATCTACATAAAAACATCCTTGGGTGCAGTGCAGGTGTTTTAGAGGTGCAGTGGAGAGAGGAGTTTTCACAATCAGGCAAACTGGTGACATCCTATGAAAAGAGAGAACGAGGTAAGAATGTATACTTGAATAAAATGCCTCTCTGCACCCCATGGAGGTGGGCTGGGGGGGTTTCTCTTAATTAAGATCTATATTGCCTTGGAGAAGTACTCCTGGTCTAATTTGTCTCACACACGAATAATCAACAGGGCCCTCCAGTTCCTTGCTGTATGACTATATGTATGATTGCACATATGTGTATAAGTATGTATGTATACATAGGTGTGACTATAGTCACTTTTACTTGTAAGGCTGTTTCGGTTACTCTAGCTGCTATCAATTATCCCCAAACTCACTGGCTTAAACAAGCGTAATCATTTATTATCTGTCACATCCTCCTTGGGTAGGAATTTGGGAGTGGCTCAGACGGGCGGTTCTAGTGTGGCACCTCTGAGGAAGTTACCATCTGACCATGGTCGGGACTGAGGTCATTTCATGCCCTCACTCTCCTGTCTGGCGCTGGGGATGGGAAGACAAACAGTTAACTGGGAGCTAGAGTGGCATGTGAGGCCAGCTGTTAAACGCTCACATTGTGAACAGAGTTCTAAGCTTCTGGTAGCTTAAGATAGAACACGGTGGGAGTAGTTGTACCATGGAAATCAGCAAATATGATACATTTTTGTTTATCAGAGAGCTGTTTCACCTGCTTACCACTAGGGGCCCTGTGGGCATCTCTTTCTATCTTTATGTAGTTTCTCCATGTAGTTTCTACCTCAGTGTGGTAGCTTCAAGGTGGCTGGACTTTTTACACATCAACTCTGAACTCCCAAGGCGCATACCCTAAGCAAGGAGACAGCTGAGAGTATACGGCTTTTTATGACTTAGCCTTGGACGTCACGCAGCATTGTTTCCATTGCAGTCCCAGGACCTCCCAGATTCAAGAAGAGGGAACATAGACTCCGCCCTGGGATGGTGGAGAGTCAAAATTACTATGAAGAACAGTTTGTAGATGGGAGACCTTGTTGAGGTGATCTTTGGAGAAACAACTGTCACAAGGACTTTTTTTGTGGGATTTTTTTTCATGATTATACAGTGAATGCTTGTAATAAATTATATAAGGAAGAAATTAAAAATCACCTGATATTCCTCCACCTTCAGATAAGCAGCATTATTGTTTCGGTAACAGACCATTTATAAATCTCTTTATGCATTTCTGCATATATAATTATGAGGCAGTGGGCTTGTATGATATCCACTATTTCAGTTTGTTTTGCAGTCTTCTCTCTGATTTACCATTCTCTTTCTCCTTCCCTCACTATTCACATGTTGCTTATCACACCTATGACACCAATAAAATAGCTCCAAGTCATATGATAAAACTTCTATTATTTTCCTGAGGCTGCTATCATAACTGACCACAAACTTAAAACAACACAAATTTATTCAGTTGTACTGCTGGAGGTCAGAAGTTCAAAATCTAGTATCACTGGGCTGAAATTAAGTGTTGGCAGGGCTCTCAGGGAGAATCTGTTCCTTGCTGCTTCCTGCTGCTGGTGTCTGCTTGCATTCCTTGCTTTGTGGCCATGTGACTTCATTCTCTGCCTCCATGGTCACATTACTTCCCCTCTTCTGTGCATGTCATCTTCCTCTGCCTCTCTCTAATAAGGACACATACGATTGCATTAGGGGCCAACTGGATAACCCAGGGTCATCGCCCCAATCCAAGATCCTTAATTTAATCACACCTGGCGGAGACCTTTTTCTCATAGTAGGTAACATTTATAGAATCTAGATATGGGGATCATATATCTGTGGGAGGCTATTATTTATCTACGATAAGCTCTAAGCTATCCTTTTTATTGATTTCATAATATTCCACAATATATTCATCAAAACTAATTCAACCATTCCCCAACTGAAGTCTATTTATTTTGCTGCCTAAAACATTTTGAAAACTTTTAAAATTATAAAAACAATAAATGCTAATAAAAAATTTACCTTTAACTTTACTTCCTTTTCCCTTTCAAAGATACAATAACTTATGTATCCATTCATAATTTCCAAGTATATATAAGCATATGTGTATTTATGTATGTATGTATACTTTTTATACAGACCAGAAAGCTGTGTGTATGTATGTATGAACATTTTATAATTTATTTATTTTTACTAAATAATTTATCTTGGAAATCAATATCTCATTAAATATGAAAATGTATCTGCACATATAAATTATATAAATCTGCTATAGCCTATTAACCAGTTCCCTAATAATGACTATTTAGGTTGTTTTCATATATAGATATGTAAATATGATTAGTATATTATTTGTATATATATAAAGCTCTGTATCCTTATAATAAATTTCTAGCAGTGGAAATGTTAGATTAAGTGATATGTACATTTTAAATGCCAGTAGAGACTACCAATTCTCCTTTTAAAAAGTTGCACTAATCAGGAAGCCGTTAAAGCCATTTTAAATAGATTCATATAGATTTAACTCTAGTAAGATGTGATTGTGCCTGGAGTAATGAAGATGCACCAGAGTAGATATTCAAGATAGTCCCTGAGGATTAGTAAGAGCTGTCTCAGCAGAGAAGTTAGCAAGGAAGACATTATAGGGAGAGGGAAAGGCACAAAGATCAAAGAATATATAAGATCTTCAGGGAACAACTCTGTGACTTTTGAAGAGCAAAAATTAGTCTTAATAAGATAATATAGCTTTAATTACATTGAGAAAATATTTGGTAAACATATGGCCAGAAGCATGAGCCCCTTTAGATTTAACTTTCTCAGGGCAGGCTCACCTAACTGCTGTAACAAACATTCCCTAAACTTAGTGGCTTCTTAACCAAATCACAGCTTAATTGTCTCTTATTGTCAAGGGGAAGAATTTTGCCACACTTAGCCTTTCAGAGATCTAGTTTTATTTTATTTATTAAAATTTCTTAAAACAATTTTATTGTGGTATAAATTCTGTACAGTAAACTACATATATTTCAGATGTACAATTTGATGAATTTTGGTAGATGTATACACCTATGAAACAATTAATGCTGAGGCTCCGTCATCTTTAGACCATGGTCTCAGAGTTGCTCTGCTGTCATGGTGTCAGCCAATCAGCAGATGGGTGAAGGAAGGAAAAACATAATAAGGTACATTTACTTTTAATTGCCTTTTTCATTATCTGTTGCTGTATAACAAATTATGCCAAAATTTGGCAGGATAAAACAGCACACACTATCGCACAGTTTCTGTCAGTCAGGTGTCTAGACGTGACCTAACTGGGTCCTTTGTTTCAGGATCTATCTCAGGTTATGATCAAAGTGTCAGCCAGGGCTGGGGTCTCATCTGAAAGCTCAAATAGGAAAGGGCCCTTATTTAAACTCACTCAACACGACTGCTGGCAGAACTCAGTTCCTTGAGGGCTGTTGAATTAGGGGTATTGGTTCCTTGCCATATTCCTCTTCCAACATGGCAACTTGCTTCATCAAAGTGAGAAAGAGAGAGAGAGAGGGAGACAGAGAAGGGGACAGGAGAGGGGAGAGGAGGGGGAGAAAGGAAGGAAGAGGAACTTCTAGCGTAATGAAAGTCACAAGCTTATGTCGCAAATCATGGAGGTGATATTCTATTACCATTACCATATTCAGCTGGACAGAAGAAAGTCACCAGCCAGCCCATATTTAAGGGGAAGGGATTTCATACAAGGGTGTGAAAACCAGGAGGCAGGGATCACTGGGGACGATTTTAGTATCTACCTGGCACTATTGCATTGGTCCAAAGTGGTATGTTACTCCCAATACATTTTATTAGCACAGAACTGTCAACACTGACCTCACTTAGATGCTAAAGGATTGAGTATATAGATTGCCTTCTATTCTTAGGAAGAAGAAATACATTTGATGAGCATCTCTCCAACCTCTGCCTCATGCATCCAGAGTTTTTTTCCCACTATGTTCACAAAAGGCCATTAAAGAAAATAGGGCCATAATGTCTATGAAACAATTGGTATCTCTACCTTTATTATCAGTAGCATTTCTTTAAAATCCAAACGGTAGACAATAAATTTACCTATATTATAAACAGAATTTATTTTGCTTACCTCCTCGATTGCTCTATGTTTGGCAAGTTTATTGTCTGGGTATTTTGAACTACATTTTCATGGAAGGCGTATGTTGGTAGAAGATCCTGAATTTGGAAAGACCTTTTTTCCCCTTTTGTACAGGTGAGTTTTAAATAGTGTGTCTTTATCTCACTCAAAAATGGTTTCATCTTGCCTAAAGGAAGTCGTAATCCCAGTGACAATAGAAGAGGACAAACAAATTTAAATTGACTGCATGTTGAAAGTTTTGTTTTCTGGTGGTAAAGCTGCCGTTATATGGTGGGTGAGATTTGGTAAGTTATTTAAACTTCCTAGATCCTACTTAATTGTTTAAATGAGATGCTTAGCTCTTGATAATAAGTTCCTCTCAGTTTTTGAATTTTGTGATTTCATGAGAAACATCACAAAATCTAACAACTTTTGAATTCTATGATTCCATTAGTAAAATCAGAGTCTAATGCACACTGTTACAGTTTTCAACTGAACTGGTAATGTAAGATCAAATTTGTGTCTTCCTCATCTACTGCTGTGCAGAAGCTTCCAGTGGCCTATAACAGTCATGTTATTGTGCTTACAGATGCTGTAGGTCAGGAAATCAAACAGGACCTCAGGGGAATAGGTTTCTGCTATACACGGCATTTCAGGGCATTCCATGAGACTTGAACGTCTCCTGGTGACTGGGTCCCATGAACGTGGACTCCCTGGGAGTGACTAGAGATCATGATTCTAAGATAAAGAGGCAGAAATATTGAGGCTTTTAATACTAAGCCTTGGAAGGCACATGGCATCATGATCACTATGCTTGATTGGCTGAAACAGAAACAATCCTGCTCGGGTTCAGGGGGAGAGGACACAGACCCCATTTTAAAGGGGAGGGATGTTAAAGAATTTGGGGCTATGTTGTAAAACTCCCACAGTTTAAAGCTACTTGTCATGAAATGTACTTGAATTTTGGGGTTGGGTGTAAGGAGAATGGAATGGATTGGAGCCATGAATAAATTTTAAAGAAATAAGAGGATATTTAATAAGAGTTTACAGTAATGGAATTTTTTATTGTTGGTAAAAATAGTTGATTAATAAATAAGACCTCGTCTTTCACTACTCTGTTTGGCATTACTGTCTCTTAAAAGGCATTATAACTAGGTAATTATTATGCTTGGTTGAAATAAAATAAGGTTAGCACATATTGTCTTGGACACTTCATTTATGTATGTTACCTCTCTGGTCCCTTAGAGTCCAGAATGTTCTTCCTGGACTATTGTAACACACATGGTGCTTTTACGTATAATATACCATTTCTTTTCATAATAACATTGCCAACATACAAATCATGAAGCCTTCTTAAAAATGAGGAAACTCTACTTCAGAGAGTGTGTCTCTTGGGCAGGGTACCCTGGAGCTGCAATATAGTTCTTTTAATGGTAAGTTTAGTATTTGTGTCCATTAGGATTCTTTGTTTGCAAGAAAAAGAAAATAACATTCAAAGTGGTTTAAAAATAAATACAAATAATTAATACAAATAAATGCAAATACATTGTAAACTGACTATAACTCAATAAAACCATGTAATTAAAGAAATAAATACAAATACTGCCATCAGACACATATATTTTCCAGCAATGGGACAGCTTTCTGAAGGATGCAGTTTCTTTCCGTGTTTCCTTAGCTCTCCTCAGCATATTGGCTTTGTCACTAACGCCTCCCAAGGTCATAATGCAGTCTTACAAACATGACAACCCCAGCAGGGTTCTCCCAGCGGTTCCCTCTTTATGATGGTAAGACATTTCTCCAGAGCAGCACCATTATCCCCAGACCCTAGGCTGGAGGGACCCTTATTAAATTCATTACTTCCAAGATTATTACTTGAAAGCAAAATTAAGGCTTTTCCAGCATTGAACAGGTTAAGGTAAATTGTTAGATGAGCTTTTTTTTCCTTTCCCCCCCGAAGGACACCATACTATATCCATTAGAGAATTCACTATAGAGTAAGCGTATTAGTAAGAGTGATTCTACCTGCTTTAACAAATATCATCCGCTTTCGAATACAATGGCTTAACACAACATTTTAACTTTCACTAAAGTAACAGGTTCGTGAAAGGAATCCTGGTTTGTGATTGGCTTTCCTCCCTGGGGAGATTCAAAGACCAGACTCCTTCCTTCTTGTTACTTCACTGTCCTGTTAGGGCTTCAGAGTTCCTTGCTTCAGGTGGCAGACGGAGAATGAGAAAGTGGAAAAGACCCAGCGGTTTTTTAACTGCCTTGTTCTGGAAGTAACATATCTTCTGCTCACACGATGTTGGTGGGAACTGGTGACAGGGATCTGCCGTAATATTAGAACTGGGAATGTAATCCGTGGTGGGGATGCCATTTTATGAAGTTGGACGTTTTGCTCTCTGTCACCATTGGCATTATACTATTCACTACTTCTTTCGATAAGCAAAAAATGAGCATCTTGTACTAGCAGACTATGATCTAGGTGTTGAGGTTATTCTAAGGGTGGAAAAGGCACATCTTTGATGAGTCTAGTTGGGGAGGAAGGTAGATAGAAAATGATAATATAATGGGATACATGTCGTCTCAGAGACATGGACAAAGGGCCATTGGGAGCAGAGGTTGAAGTGCCTTAGTCTGTAGAATTCAGGACTCCATGAGGAATTCGCAGCAGAATTCCCAAAGAATGGGCAGGGGTTCAGCAGATAGGTAAGGGGAGGAGGAGGCTGGGCTAGGGTTTCTCTCATGGAGGGAAGAGCATGTGCAAAAGCAGAGAGAATGAGGAAGAGGTTGTATGTGGAGTTTTTGGACTTGTGATAGGCAGGGCAGATGCCTGTAGTGACAGATCTTTGCACAAGGGTGTCAGAGTAGTGGGGGCATGAGAAAGAGGAAGGAAAGACAGTCAGAGGAAGCGGATTTGCCTTGGGTAAAAGGAGATCAATATTTACTCAAGTTTTTGGAGGGAGATGGGAAACTGAAACAACAGATGCCCTGAACCCTTTATCCTTCCTGATGGGCTTCAAAGAGACTTGAGAAGGGTTCTCTTCAGTGCCTCTGGGCTCGTTAACTGGAAAACGCTTGCTTGTTTTATGGTATTTTACAACTCACAAAAGGAACTAATCATTGAAGTTTCCTGCTCTTTATGAGCTTCTAGGTATAAAATACGGACATAAACAAAAGGCTTATGGAAAGTAAATAAGGGAACACATAACTAAGCATCTGTGTTTTGTTTCGTTTTGCTTTATTTTGCTGTCTCTCCCATTCCCTGGAGTGAGTCCTGTGCTAGGCGTTTCAAGACACTGTGCTTATGGTATGGGCATCCTCAAGTCATGCTGACATGGCTTCAGGAAACTGCAGTGATGGTGAAATCACGGTATTCCAGAGGCTGGGGAAAATCTTTTTTTCAAAAAGGCCAATATAAATATCAGATTAGTGTATCATTCTCTTGCAGGATATATCCATCTTTCTGTTTACTCCCACTTGAATATTAAAACAAGTTTTAGATGATTAATATATGTCATAAACTTCAGGCAAAATGGGAAAAAGTGATGTCATAAATTAAGTGGATGGCAGGCCCTTAAGAGTGTCATGGTCTCAAAAGCAAAAACGCGTGTGGGAAAACACTGCATGATTTGAATATATGGAATGGCAACAGGAAAAGAATAATGATTTTTTCTGATGGTTCTGTGGGTCAGTTACTCTTGGCTCATTTTTGTCGTGTATCTTTTACCATTTATAACTTCTTTCCAAATAAATAAAAGAGAGAGAGCGCAGGAAAAGTAATGGAGTCCAAGCCATAAGTCTTTGAATCAAATAATAGTTTGGTTACTTGAATTTTTTAAAACGATTTAAATGAATACAGGTGTTCAAAAGACATGTTCTTCTGCACCTTTAAATGTTGAAACAGAAACCCTTGCTAGACAACCAGCTGTTGAAACATGCAAATATGCATGTGGATATGCAAATATGCATGTGGATATGCAAATATGCACGTGAGTATGCAAATACAAGACAACAAGCCTAAATACTCATTTTAAAGATTCTTTTAAACTCATTTTTCTGCATTGACCCTTTCTCAGTGTCTTTGAAATCTTGACCTGACATGTCTATTCTTTAGTCTTGGTTTTTGTATTTGTTAGACATTTAATCTTGATCTCAAAATCTCATTTATTTTCTGGCATCAACCATTACTTTATTATTATTATTATTTTAACTGAGGTATAGTTGATTTATAACATTATATAAGTTTTAGGTATATAACATAGTGATTCACAGTTTCTAAAGATTGTGCCCCCTTTATAGTTATTATAAAATATGGGCTATATTCCCTGTGCTGCACAATATGTCTTGTAGCTAATTTTATGCATAGTGGTTTGTATCCTCTTAACCCCTACCCCTGTCTTGTCCCGCCTCACTTTCCTCTCCCCGCTGGTAACCACTATTTTGTTCTCTGTATGTGTGAAGACACTACTTCTCAAAGTTTAATGTGCATTTCAATCAGCTGGGGTCTCGTTCAAAAGCAGATTTTAATTCGGGAGGTGTAGGGTGAGATATTAGAAATGCAGACATTGGTTAGAAATAAGTTTCTAGGTGATGTTGCTGGCACTGCTGGTCCAGGGACCAGTTTGTCATCTCGCGTCTTGGCGCAGAGCTTGGCTAGATGTCTGTTTCCCTCTGGCTGCTGCTTCAGACCTGAGCTGTTGGAGAACATGGCAGGAGTACTTCCTGCCTGAGCGAGGCCTTGGGAACTGTGGTTGGCCTGGAACCAGGTCCAAATGATGCTATTTCCTGCTGCTTACTTAAGTTAGTGAGAGCAGTTGTTATGTTAGTGTTCTGGCTGCTAGCCTCTGGCTTTGTCCAAGGAGCTCAGATTTTCCATTTTTGTTCAATTAGTGACTTACATTGTTTGGAGGGTTAAGATCATCTTTGTTTTTGATGAATGGTTACAACACCTTTTTGAAAGCATTCTTTATCTGTCCCATCACCTTCTACTTTTCCATGTTTAAGTGTTTGACTCTGGCTAACGTTAGTAGCAACACGACTTTACGTCTATGGTATCTCTGCTCTGCTTCCTCTCTCCTCTTCATGTGGGTGGCCCGTGGAACCGTGCTTAGTCTTTTAGTTTCATTTTGTTTAGAATCTCTGCTTTTGCTCGGGGTCTACAAAAGCTGCAAAATACATACCAGGCATTACTTAGAGATGAGCATCGTAAATCCACTTATGGACTTCTAATTATGACTCAGATTCTGCCTGGAGCACTTGAGCACTAACATTCCTTCCATAAAGATGTAGTGAGTAAACTCTGTGTACCAAACTGGCACTGTAGGAGGCTTTGAAAACGGAAAGAGGAGTCAGATAAGGTTCCATTGTGAGGGTTTCACAGTTTGGTGTTAGGTGACAAATACCCAAAGAGACAATCACAGCACTGTGTGTTGTATGGTGTAAAAAGGAGTATAAGATGCCTTGAATCAGACCTTGTTCTTTCCCATGTGGAGTGAGGCTTAGTGGAGAGAGAAACGGTGGTGCCTGGAACATAATAATCAATATCTTACTTTGAATTAATAAATGGGGTACAATGTAGTGATGTGTGCAAGGTATTATGGTTTCTCCCTGTCTTCCTTCATTTCCCCCCTTTTCAGAAATTCCTTTGGGAAATCAATTGATTTCCTTTTCTCAGTCCACTGGATTTACATGGGACTATCCCCACCCCTAACTTCAATGCTAAACTAATCAGTGTGTTCCATACCCCCAGCCACGCCATCAGCACATGACCCCAGCTAAGCCAGCGAGAACAAGTCCGGGACTTTTGTTGAAGTTAGAGAGAAATATTAGCTTTTCCAATGGAGCATCTGGGTGGAGTAATCAAATCTGTAGTTCTCTAAATCCATCTTTGCACATGAAAAAAGCTCTTGTCTAAAAAGGGGCCGACACAGTGGACAGGAGAAAGGGGAGGTGGAAATACCAGGATTGAATCCTGACAACTCTTGACTTAAAGCCAGTCCTCTTCTTGCCTTTTACAAGACGTGTGAGCCTCTAATTCACCATTTTGCTTGAGCCAACTTGAGTATGTTTTCTGTTTCTTGCTACGTAAAGACCTGCTTGACATGTATAGGAATCCAAAGCTAAAATCCGCTAACTCTGATTGGGAGAAGATTTCACAGAAGTGAATCTCCAGCTGCGAGTTAGAGGCTAAGTGGAAGTGGACCAGCTAGATAAAGAAGGACAGGTATTCCCAGCAGAGGAAACAGTGCTTGCAAAATACAGAGATGGAAAAAACAGTGTTGTATTATTTCTGATCCATGAAGCAGAAGAGGCTATTACTTTTCCAGTGTCTTATGTCCTAGGTCTTCTTTCTTCCATAAACAAAATGTGAAGTTTTTACAAAAGAAATGGAGATATGCTATATTTACATGAAAACTGGCCTAGAATATCTTTAGAGGGCACAAGTAAAATTGATACATGGGTGTATTAGTTAGGATACTTTAGCTATGAGTAACTAAAAACCTGGTAACCATTAGCTTAAAACAAGGGATCATTCAGCATACACTTAACAACCCATTTAGATGTAGTGGTTCAAAGATTGGCTAGGAAGCTCAATAATGTCATCAAAGACTCATTCTTTTTTTCATCCTTCCACTCTGCCATTCTCATCACGTTAGCTTTGGAGCTCAGATTTTTTGCCTCATGGTTGACCGGTGGCTGCCACTGTTCCAGACATCTCATCATACCCATATTACCAAAGTAGGAAACATGGAAGGAAACAAAAGAGTCTTCTATGTTTACATCTTTTTGTTTGTTTGTTTGTTCTAATTCATCATACAGGATAACATGTCACAAAAACCTCCTCTATCCAAAAGATATTTTTCTTAGCAGTCACTGATCAGCACTAGGTTGCATGCTACTCTTTAAGGAAATAGGACTGCAGGGATGGCTGAGAACAATCAGTTCACATCACAGAGCTCGGTCTATTGCATTCAAAATGAAATTAAGGGTCTATTAACTAGAGAATGGTTGCTACAAACACAGAGCTATAAACATAGTTGTTATGAAGGAAGTCAACAGAGTCTGTTTTAAGAGGTGTTCTGAATGAGGTGTCAATATAAATACAGCCCCTTTATTGGTTATAAGCTGCTTCTCTCAGGGAACTGCTTCTTACAGTCCGTCTTTCACAGGACAGTTTTAAAACCAACATCATTCTTGGCAAAACCCATTTGAACCTGGCACGACATTTAAAGCTGGAAAAGTATTTCTTCTTTTACCAGTAACTTGACCACATATTTAGGAGACACGCTGCCCAAAGCTGAGTGAAAAACAACATCAATGATAAAAGCACAGAATTAACGGGGAATAATGACATTGTGTATGTTTATTGGCTTTTCTTACCAAGATGCATTCATAGAAATTTGTCTCATTTCATCTGTACAACCACATCTAAGTGGTAGCTAGTTTTTTCAGATCATCAATGAAAAAGTTGAGATACGAAGAGTATAAATAACTTAAAATTTTTATTTTATTTCATTTTTTTCTGGGGGTAATTAGGTTTATTTATTTTATTTTTTAGTCTCTTTTAAAAATTGAAGTATATTCAGTTACAATGTGTCAGTTCCTAGCATACAGCATAATGTTTCGGTCATTAATTTATTTATTTAATGGAGGTACTGGGGACTGAACCCAGGACCTTGTGCATGCTAAGCATGCACTCTACCACTGAGTTATCCCCTCCCCCTATAAATTACTTTTTAAAGTTACACAGCAAGTCAGGGAAAGAGCCAGGTCTAGAAAGAGCTTCTTGCTCTAAGGCCCTTACAGTGATTTCCTAAAGCCTACAAATGCCAAATCTATTCATTTCTCTATTTATCAAACACTCTTCCTTCAGTGGGATTAAGGTGGTGTCCATCAACATGGAGCCATAAAATATTTCTTCAGCCGGAGTCAGTGATGATTTTCATACCCTTCTGGTGCAGGGACATCGTTATGTCATTTTAGTGGTGCTCCGTGTCTCTGGATGGGACTTGTTTACCTCCTAGAGCACCTGCTCTCAGAGGCACCCTGCAAGCTCATTGGTGGTAGAATTTTAATGGGTTGTAGAAATTCTTAGGTGTTATTGCAGAACCTGAAAGAGGCAGGTATACACACCACGCCATGACCATTTCTAAAACCCCTTCTTTACTGCCACTGCTTCTTAGAACAACAGATTAAAGGTGCCACATACGTTCTAGGTTTGGTTTTGTTTCGTTTTGTGAGGGGCGTGATAGAAATAGACATGAGATAGTGAGACAAGCCCTGGTTTTAGATGTACAGAAAATTAGGTGCACATCTTCCCTGTGATTTTTTTTCTGAGTGATATGGGCAAGTCTGTTGGCTTCTGTTAGCTTAGTTTCCTCAGCAGTTATGTGAGAAAGATGGTGCTTATGTGATGAGGAGGACAATGCTTTTGCACATTTCAGGTTTGTAGTGAAGTTGAAAAGTTTGTGAGTGCGACTGTCAGACAGCTTTTACTTTTCCTTGCAGTTTTCATCATATTACTTCATCCTTGGTGTCTTATTCCTGGACTCACGAATGTGAAAGCAAGTCCTGGCTTTGTGTATTCACGGCCATACGTGGCACTCCTCTAAGAGCTGTCTGTTGGTGAGAAAAACATCTCACCCCTCTCTTCCTTAGTTCGGATCTCCTGATGTGTGTAACTCAGGGGTTCTCAGCCTTGGCACTATTGAAATTTTGGGCCAGATAATTCTGAGTTGTAAGGAGCTGTCCTGTGAATTTTAGGGTGTTTCTCAGTGTCTCTAGCCTGTACCCACAGGTTATCAGCAACAACCTACCTTGCCCCCATCAGTTATGGTGATCAAGAGTCTCCAGACACCGCAAATGTCCCCAGGGAGGGTGGAAGGCAAAATTGCCCCCAGCTAAAAGCCACTGACCTATCTTTATAATCTGTATTTTCCTTCCAGACTCAGAAGCCTTATATTTGTTGACTACAACTTTAATAACATGAAAACATGCAGTATGTTCGACCAGTATTTGGTTCAAAAATAATGAATGAAACTTAAATTATGTCATGATTCAAGACACTTAGTGAAATTATGTACATTGTGCTTTGGAAACACAATATAATTGAGTTTTTAAAAAACTAATCAAAATGTTCCAGTCAGATAAGCTCTATCCATTTAAGTCAGATATTTTCTTTAATGGAAGCTGTACTTTGGTCATCACACTGTAGAGACCTAAATTTCTTACACTGCAGAAAGGAAATCCTCCTTATGTAGACTTCACTAATATGACAGACGATATTAAGCCGTGACCACTTCTATCTGTACTGAAGATGAGCTTATGACAGGGAAGACATATTTAAATGACATAGATATTTGATCTTAAAATTTTCAAAAATTAAAATGTGTGGCTTTAATAAGAAAATACACTTGAAAATCTAGATGTCCTGAAAAAGGAACTATAAAATATTCATGAGAGGAAAAAGAAAAGAAACTAAATTAATTAAGTAGTTATCTTGACATTAGGAGAGGAAAGCAGTTTTGGTACCCAGAGATTAAAAGTCTCCCTGTCACGGATGATACATTCATTGTTTGAAATGGTAAGTAAGCCTACTCACTTGATATGTTTGAGGTTTCTGTGGCTCTGACATTTGAGTTGTTATTGAAAATCTTCCCTCCCCTAACTTTATACAAATAGGAAAAAAATTTTGTTTGACATCAGGGAGGTCAAAATGGCCAAAGGAAGTAATTACAAAACAACACACTTTGTATTTGGAAGAAGCACTTGTGTTCAATAGTGTTTATGAAATATTTATTAGGGGATATTTTGAATGAGGTGGCCATTGGGGCTGTGTAGGGCAATGTTTGGATGGGGGATATCTTGATTTGTTAGCTCTGGTCCAGTCTCTACATATCTTGTCCTCAAAAGGGATTGTCACATCACCAGCTTATGTCCAGTCCAAGTTTGAACAAGAAGAGGTCATTTGTGTTTTTGTTTCTAGAGTCTTTTCTTTTTCCCTCAGCCTTGTGGGAATCAGTTACCTTTGAATAACCTAAGTATTACACAGGTTGGAGAACAACAGACAGATAGGGGTAGGAAAGAGGGTACAGATCTGAATTTGAATCTGGAAATGGACCTGGAATGGCATTTTGAGGGACTAGGATCTCTTCCCCCACAAATCTTCCATGCTGAAGGTTCTCAGAAGTCTTGTCTCTCCTATTTCTATGAACTTATACTTCAGCTGGTTGGAAGACCTTGCTATACTTCCTATCAGTGAGTTTCTCCATCAGGAAATCATCCACACCTTCTTTCTCAGCTTTGCCAGGAACTGGAGTTCAACAGAGAACACTGGTGGGTCTTTAGTGAACTACTTAACTTTCTCAACCTTTGAGCCCTTCAGTCGGGATTTGGGTCCTTAGTTTCCTTTTACTGTCAGAAAAAAAAATGATTATAGATTACTGGTTGTCTGGAGGTGGGGACTAGAGTGGAAACAGAGTGATTGCAAGAACAGTGGGAAGCCACCCAAGGCTTTTAGAGCAGTTCTGGAGCTCACAGTTTTACTAATAAGATTACTCTGGCTGCTCCCTGGAGATGGATGAGGACATATGGGGAAGTGTATTGGAAGACCTGTTAGACTATTTCAGTTGTCCAGGTGGGAGATAATCATGGACACGGATGAATGATAATGGAATAGGAAAAATATTAAAATATTCAAGAGATATTTTGTAAGTAAAATCAACAGGACATGATAGATTTGGTGTAGAAATTTGTCTGAGAAAGCATGAAATCAAAGATGGTACCTGGGTTTTTGATTTGAGCAATAGGATGGATCATGTGTCATTTACTGGTCTACGTAACCCTGGGGAAGGAACCCACTTAAAAAGAGGAAATTAAAACTTGAGTTTTAGACATATTAATTTTGACAAGCCTGTCAGACATGAAAAGTATGCAGTTGGATGTAGTCTGGAGCTGAGGGGAGAGAATGACTGTATGCTGATGAGATCATGTGCTCACTCCCATGTAACTTTTCATTACTCTTTTTGTGAATCAGGGTGTTGAATGTGGAAAAGGTGGCTCTTTAACTCAACCATCTTTTACCTTTCTGCTCACATGAATGGCATCAAAAATGGAAATCCTTCCTCTGATTGGCGTTGCTGCTCATGCTCCATTGATGATAGCAGTATGTTTGTCTTCATGGTAAATGGGGTGTCAAACTGGTTATCTCGGATCAGAAGATTCCTCCGTGGTTTAATCTCAAAAACTGAAAAAAGATTAATGGGTAATGTCAGAGTGATACATTCCATGCTTAGAATCCAATAATTTCATTTTAATCAGTTGCACAGTATTGATAACACTGAATCATAACCTATCTTGCTTTTCAAAGATTCTATGACCTTGCACAACTGTATGGTGTGAATAAAAACATCTGGATCTATTGAGCATATTTTATTAGAACTATTGCTATTTCCTCTCTCTTTTCTTTTTAAAAGAGAATCTTAATGCCTTCACGTTAATCCACAAACTGTCACAGTAAAATAAAATAAAGTAACTTTACCTAAGGGATTGTCTAAGAATCAATCAGTTTTGCACAATCTAGTGAGTATATGTGACTCCTGAATGCTGTATTAAACTGGAGGGTATAAAACAAAGCTAGTTTTTACCACTTTCTATTTTTTTTCTTCTCAAAATCTAATCTATATTTCAGGAGGTAGAATTTAATGTTGACAGCTCAGTATGAAATCCTAATTCATTTTGGATAATTCGGAAATTAAATTGAAGAATACCATTTGCTAACAGATAATTTACACTGCAAGATTTATTTTGCATAATATACTCTTACGAGAATTTCAGAAATCAGAAGGAAAGATATCCGGCATCTTCTCCCGCATTATATATCATTTCTGAATGTTTTCTTCAGTATGTTTTGAGTTCCTTAGGCTTGGGAGGATTATTACTGGAAAAGTGATTTTAGCATTCTCTTTGGTAAAATGTAAAGGAAAAGAGAGCAATCAGTCTATCATCAGAACACATAATCCTGTGGTTCTGGTTAGAGAAACAAAAGAAGCTTGACTTTCATGCAGTTGGAAAGTATCTTAAAACTTAATTAGCCAAGCATTTGCATTTTTCAAACAGCCGGGTTTTGTGTGTCTGAAACAAGTGACACAGTCTCACTGCTATTTTGGTATATGCGATTTGAAGTCCTGGTTCCTCCTTATTGTATCCAGAAGTACAATGTAATTTATTTGGATAGAGTGATTTCACAGCTTGATGGAAACAACAAGAAATAGAAAGAGAGCTTGGGAGAATATTGAAAACTACAACTTCTTTCTAACCCACTTCAAGACTTGAAATAACCCTGCTTTTCCTCAACTACTTTTACTTGTCAATAACATTCTGAAACACATTATTAATAATAATAACACCTTGTGATGGGAGAGGATGATTCAATGGCTATGTACAATCTAGTAAGTAACAATCTCCAGCTTTCTTGTGGTAGAGATGCCCAAAGTAAGTTCTGTGTGTCTAAAATCCATGGTAGATTTCTGCACTTTGCCTAGCCTTGGAAATCTTACTTTTCATTATTGTGAAATTTCCAAAATTAATTCTTGACTGTATTGGTGGAGACTGGAAAGGAAAGGTGATGTGATTTGAACAGAATCCAGCTTCTTCCCTGCAAAGCCAGGATAAAGTACTTCAAGTTCAGCATGAGGACCAACCTTGTTTGAAACCTGTGTTTACTGCGCATGAACTGTGTGGTGTTGGGCGGGTCCTTTAACCCTTCAGGCCTCAGTTTCCTCATCTGTAAAACAATATCCATTTTATAACAATTAACAAAACAGTGCCTGGAACAGTGCAAGCACCTAAAAATATTTAATTGTTCTTATAATAATAGTTATTATTATGTCTCTAGCCTACACAACCTTGTTATTGACTTTTCTCTAACCCAAGCTAAATCATTACAAAGCATTTGTATTCAGGAGAAAACTCACATTTTGTTGAGCTGAAGATGGTATATTTCAGCCAGGCTAATGGACTCACTGTTCCAAAAGTTTTTTTTTCCTTAAATATTTTAAAATTAAGTTCATAAGATTATAGGGTGAGAAGAGCCCGTTGAACACGTGGTTTAAATACTTGTGCACAACTAAAGATTTTGAATCTATGCTTCCTCAGAGTCACACAGCTACTTAAGAGTAGAGCTGTTTATTGTTACAGAGGTGCTCTGATTCCCAGGCAAGTGCTCAATTGTTATTACATGCTCCCTCATAAATTCGAAGGTGACTTGAGTTGTAGGTTCACACAGGTACGTGTGAATGTCTAAGACCGACCTTCTCCAACGAATTCAGGCTGCAAATAATGTCATTCAGAAGAAAACTGGATCTAGTACTCATTTAGCAGGAGTCTAGCGATTCCCTCTTAGGGCTTCCTTTTCCCCCCTTGATATATCTCAAACCCCCAGGAGCGTATGCAGTATGAAAGAAAGGGGGTGCTACCTACTCACACATCTGAGCAGACTGGAGATCCTATAATGCCATCTGTCTAACTTGCCCTTGCTTCTCGCTGCCAAATACAGCTGCATGGGCAGTAGAATGTCATGTGGTCCAGCAGGTGCTGCTTGTCCTCCACTGTCCAGAATCCCCAGCGGAGGGACATCCAATGCCATCATTCGTTTTGAGAGCATCATCCCATTCTCTTGGTTGCGAGTTAGGCTTTGAGGGATGCTGGCCTGTGTTCAAAAGAAGACAGTTCTTCAACTCAGCTCCCTGTGTTCCTCAAGTACCCATCCCAGGATGCCAGCTCTTCCAAGTACAGATCTGTGGTTTTCCTTTTCCTCTCTAGAATTCACACAGCAGAAATCTACCAATTTCTCTTTTTTACCCCAGAAAAAGTACAGATTGTAATATACTTCTGAGACAATAGAGCTATTCATTCATTCATGTTTTAGTTGCTAGCTCCTCATTTGTCTCCAAGTGGCTCTGCATGATTTCATCTTTGGAGAAAAGACCAATCCCAGAGACACCCTCCTCTGAAGATGAAGGTGAATTTCTGGCATCTCTCCTCAAAATAGGGAAAGAATGAATGACACTGAACGTGGCACATAGAAGACCCTTAATCACTATTTGTTGAATGATTACTCAAAAACGCTCTAAGTGCTATAGCTATAAAAGCTAAAATTGTATTGCATGCATCATATATTTAAAATTTTAAGGTTCTTTTGTTTCAAGTCTTCAGTTTTTCTCCAGTTAATCTTTGTGTGGGAAACTTGCCAGTGCATTTGTGGTATGATCTTTTTCTAAACTAAATTTGTAACCATAAAATCTATACTCTAAACACAATATAGATGTGCTTCTGCATATATAGGTGTGTGTATATATTTTATAAACATGCTTACACTATTTGGATTTTACAGTGTTTTAGAGGATTTGGGTTCTTGTCATGTTTTTTGTTTTGGCCACATTCATAAAAATATAAATATAATTCTAAAATAAATCCATGCGTCTACCCATGATCCAGCTGTAGCTTTAAAACATGCCACACTTGATAAGCTTCCAAATTTGTTTTGATGGCAGAATTTCATCGACACAGCCAATTTGGATCATAAAGCAATCCCTATTTCAAGTGTTTGGCCCATAAAGGGAATACAGTGGATGGTGGGTCAGCATTTCATTCTCTTGTCAGACAGGGTTAAGAACTGCCTGGAGGAGCTGTTATATTTCCTCTGGACCTGTGTTCCCTTGAAAAGAATATGGCTATTTGAGAGATTTATACCAATGCATGAATGGAGAATTATTCTGATGGTTATTATTATTACTATTATTATTTAGTTTGTGTCTGGAGTTGATATTGGAGGTGATAGGCAGGTGTTAATTGTCTCTGAATGGTTGGAGACTAGCTCTGAATATTTTCACAGATCTTCCTTAACCAAAGGTGCCTTGACAGAGTTGACAAATATTTGTTCAGGGTCATTTTGAAGCTCAGAAACTGGCAAACAACTGTGATCTTCTAAAAGGCAGAAGCAAACTTTCTGTGAAACCAAGCCCAAATTCCAAACTTGTAACATCAGTTTTTAGTGCGAGGGTTTGGTTCCAGAACTTTGGGTTCTCTTTAGTCAAACTTCAGTTAACTTGTGTGTGTGTGTGTGTGTGTGTGTATTCTTTTTAATTGAAGCATAGTCAGTTTACAATGTTGTGTCAATTTCTGGTGTATCAGTTAACTTTTGAGTGCTCAGGAGTTTCCTGAAATATGTTTTTTGTTTGTTTGTTTCCAAAATGTGTTTTTAACATACCTTAGAAATTTCAGGAATATCCTAGTTTTGAAAAAAAAAAGCTGTTAATTGGGGATAGAACAGAATAATGATTTAGAGAGCTACTTGGGATTATGAATGCAACTTTGAAGTATGATTCAAAAAAAAAAAAGAAAAAACTAAGGAGGAAGAGGCTTCCCATGGGTCTCCAGGTAGCATTTGGTCAGGGTTCTGCATTGGTAGAGTCTGTTGTGCAATCATTACCCAGTCTGCGTTCTGGTTCTCATTCTGCTACCCTGTCCATTATTCCTTTGGGAACACTCTTCTGGGGAAGGTATACTTTGGCTTCAGGACAGGATTTAGAAATGTATGGATTTAGACTTTTCAAAGTCTCATTCTTGATCATTAATGTTAATCTATTTTATTCTGTTTATCCATCCTTTCTCATCACCTTTTTTTTTTTTTTTAAATTGAAGTGTAGTCAGTTACAATGTGTCAGTTTCTGGTGGACAGCATAATGTTTCAGTCATGCATATACATACATATACTCATTTTCATATTCTTTTTCATTATAGGTTACTACAAGATATTGAATATAGTTCCCTGTGCTATACAGAAGAAATTTGCTTTTTATCTATTTTATATAAAGTAATTAATACCTGCAAATCTCGGACTCTCAATTTATCCCTTCCTACCCCTCCCCCGCCCCATAAGCATAAGTTTGTTTACTATGTCTGTGAGTCTGTTTCTATTTTGTAGATAAGTTCATTAGTGTCCTTTTTTTTTTGCTGTTGTTGTTGTTTTTTGTAGATTCCACATATGAGTGCTATCATATTGTATTTTTCTTTCTCTCTCTGGCTTACTTCACTTAGAATGGTGATCTCCAGGTCCGTCCATGTTGCTGCCTTATCAGCTTCATATATGGCTCCCCCTAATATCTAAATTTCTTTTCATATCTCTAGTATCTTTTTTTTTTTCAAACTGGAATTTCTTCTCTGTCTTCTAACATTTGAAGCTTTCTCATCCTTGAAAAAAACAATACCCGATGTCCTTCATTTAACCTTAAGGTCCTTCATCTCTACCCTCATTTCATTTATCTCTTAACGACACTTCTTGGACAGGATTTCTCTTCTCTTACGTCACCATTGGATTGATCCTCATTAAGCCCCTTGGTCTGGTTATCACTCAGTTGAATCTGAGTTGAATCAAAAGCTGAATTTTGACTTGATTCCTTGATGAAGTACAGAGAGAAGTAGTATCAGAAACAGAAATGGAAGATGTCCAAAGGGTCAGCTCAAAGCTGAGCAGCTGATGAAGGCAGACTTCTTACATTCTCTGAAACTTTATTATCCAGTATGGTAGCCACTAGTTCCACGTGGCTACTGAGTAATTAAATTATGACTAGTGTCAGGGGGAGGGATAAATTAGGAGTATGAGATTAACAGATACACACTACTATGAATAAAACAGATAAGCAACAGGATTTAGTGTACAACACAGGGGGCAATATTCACTATCTTGTAATAACCTATCATGGAAAATAATCTGAAAAAATACATGCATATATAGCTGAATCACTTTGCTGTATACCTGAAGCTAACATGATATTGTAGATCAACTAAACCTCAATAAAAATAAATAAATAATCATTTACATCATATCTGGTAACAATTCAAAAACATATGACTAGTGTGACTGAGAAACTGAATTTTAAATTTTATTTCATTTTAATTAATTTAAATTTAACTTTAAAAACTGATACTTAATTCAGCTCCTGGAAAACTTTTACCTATGTTTGGAACAAGTTGAGGGTCCCAGTCTGAGTTTTTCAACTGTACAGTTTACGAAATCTACGTCTAGATCAAACATTTCTGGTAGACACTGAGCATCCAAATTGGGATGTGCTGTAAGTGTGAAATACATACCAGACTTCAGAGACAGTACTAAGAGAGAGAATGTAAAGTATCTTTGTCATGACATTTTTCAAAAACGTTTATAACAGGTTGAATTACTGTTTTGAAGATATTGCCTTACATATAATGTATTATCAGTTTTACCTCTTTCTTTTACCCTGTTAGTGCGTAAGATAGAACATTTACAATTACGTATATGACTTGCCCTTTATTCCTCCTGGACATCGTTGCTCTGGAGACACAGAGCCTGGCTGGAGTTGCTAAGTAGCTACTCACGACAGAACACAATGGCATCTCAGCTACTGGTACTAGAGTAGAAGGAAGAGAATGATGAGAAAATCAAGAGTCTGACCCAGAGAATAGGAAGCAACATGGAGAACGCATGGCAGGGCAGGGATTAAACTAGGAGGAGTGTGAGGCGAGAGGCAGCAGCCCCAGGGTCCTGCTGAGGCTCAGCTTCCCCAAGGAGACAAGGTCCGCGTATGGGAGAGCACAGCCCTGAGCACAGGGAGGTGGTGTGGCCGCTGCAGTGAACGGAGGCTTTGAGCTACAGAGCCAGCGAGTTGTCTGGGAATCATATGAATTTTGTGAATCAGGAGCAGAGTGAGCAGTGGTGACAAACCATGGGGGATTCTCTCTCATTTTATTTTAACCAAGACGGAGAATTCAAGGGGTTAAGCCAGAAATAATAGGGGGGAAGCTAATTTGCCCCCTTGCTGGTGGCCTAGGGCAGTACCTGCTGTCATCTTAGGTCAGAAGTAATTTGAAGGGGATGTGCGAATGTTTTGGCATAGGAAACTCATTCCCCTGTAAGATCGAGAGCTTTCAGTTACTTTTTCCTTTATAGTTAGTGTTAACTTGACAAGTCCTTCGTTTTCACGTCTGTATCACTTGCTGAGAATACTGGATTGTGGTGTAACTCACCTAGAAATGATATTTGTGAAACGCCAGGTGCCCTTGAATTGTTTTATCCTATCATGAGAACTCTGAGTGTGGTTCTGTGGGGCAACACTGGGAGGTTCAAATTTCCTCCTTACTAACTGTTGCACCCCCAGTAGCACCTTGACAGGGATTTCCAAAGGTGAGTTTAGGATTAAGGGGAGATGGCTACGTGGCCCGTCTCAGAAGCAAGGGCTTTGCTGAGAGCCAAAAAGATTCCCCATCCATTTCAAATGTCTAGAACCTAGAGCCTTCCTTGCCACGTGCCTGGTAGTCTTTTTCTTGTAAGAGGAAGGGAATAAACTTTTTAAAGAGTACATCCTCACCTCTGGAATTGGAGCCTGAATTTGCTTCTTACTAGATTATTTTATTTTGTTTCATTTCCTTTTTCCCCCTTTTATTTCAGACTTATAAGTAAGGGCGCCAGGACCAACAATCACCAGCTGCCCAAATCTGATGTCAATTCAAATTTGGGCAATTTGTCAATTTGTCAATACCAAAAATCGTGCTTCCAAAATCTGATGTCAATTCCATACACGGAGCAATCTAGCTGCCTTACTCATGCCACTCAGGACAGAAACCCTTTTTGCAGAGGATGATTTTAAGCACAGCATTGAAGCAAACTATCTTCCATTTCTTCATGTGTAAAATATGGATCATGTTAGCATCTATGTCATGAGGCTTTCTTTGGATGGATGAAATAACATCTGCAAACTTTTTGTCACAAGGCTTGGTCTATAATAAGAGCTCATATGATGTGAAATCTTTTGTAATTATGATCTGTTAAATGCCCTCCTGGAGACTTATATTTTACCTCCTTTCATCTCCATAACCATTTGGCAAGGTAAGGATTCTTATAACCCCGCTCTGTGCACAAGAAAACAGAAGTTCAGAGAAATGAGCTACCATGCCCTGGATCAGTCCCTGAAAAGGCTCAGTGATCGGGCAGCTTCAGCATTTGAGAGCACACACTGAAATCGACAGCTGTTTGATGGAAAAGTCCAGGGCCTCTCTCTGCCTCCATTTCCACATCTGCAAAAAGACAGAGTGTCCTTGGACCTACCTCATAAGATGCTTAAGAAGTTATACAAGTTGACATCCGTGAACATTAGAATGGTGCCTGGAACATACCAAGTGCTACCTATGATTTATTCCATAAAAATATTATGTTTTCTTTTTATCTCTGACTTAAAAATGAGTAAGGTGGTCAAGGTTTCTGCTAAGTATTTCCTTTAGTTTTAGGTAAGAAATAGTTCTTTTGGTTTTAGGTGAGAAAGTTTTAGGAAAGAAATTTCTTGCTAAGTATTTCCTTTAGTTTCAGGCAAGAAATATTCTGGAAACAAAGCACCCCTCTACCTTTCTACTGTGGCGCAAATCTGGTTAAAGCTACTTTTGTGCACTCTCGTTTATATAATGACACAGGTGAACAATTGTAACTGTATTTTTGGGTCCTCAAGCACTGACAGCTTTTGTAGCCCATTGTGAGCCTGGGATCATGCCTTTTTCACATTTCTCCTGCAAAATGCCAGCCTCCCCCTGGGGCTGGAATTCTTACTCAGGATGACTGACGTCTGACACGTGTTCCACTGCCAAACGCACGCTTTTTCTTTGGCTGGGCACCTGGGGTTGGCACCCGCTTTCATTTCACTTGTGAGATGTAGTGTCAATCAAGACTGTATTGCAGGGTGAGATAAGTGGGCAGAGAACACATTTTAGAAGCCAATTCACAGAGCTTTGGGATTCTGCTGGGGCTGGGAGATTTAGCAGTGAGATCTCAGGCTCTTCTCTGCTCTCTGCTAGGCCTGTGTCATCTGTGGCAGGGAGTTTTCTTGGCCTTGGAAATTATGACCTTTCCAAAAGCCAAAGCCTTATCTGTATATTCAGCCAGACTTGTCATGGAGAGGGCACCAAAATGACCAATGTATAGGTAAGTTCTACCCCGTACCTATTTTGAGAGACCTCCTTGGAGGTTAAGATCATTTGAATACTGGATGCTTGTGTTTCTAACCAGTTTTTAGTTGAAGACAATTTTAAAAAAGCAGCAACAAGATTTATGCTCAAATAATTATACAAAAATTGAACTTTTAAACACATGAAATTTTCAACCACTGATTTTAAAAATAATAAGAAAAAAAGGCAGTTCTCAGACTTTTAATATTTTTAAATGAACTTACCAAAATTCTGCTTTAGGGGAATGCCTTGCTCTACCAGAGAGGGGCTGACAAACTGCAGCCTGCAAGCCAAAACTGGCCTGTTGCCCCTTTTTTCCCTCTTTCAAAAAAGTTTTATTGGAGCGCAGCCACATTTTTTCATTTAGGAATCATTCATGGCTTTTTCACATTACAAGGGCAGATTTGAATTGTCACAGAGATTATATGGCTTGCAAAGACACATATATTTACTACCTGGGCCTTTTATATCTTCTCATTTCTGCCCCTGACCACATGTAAACAAGAGAGATGGACAGTTTTCCAATGAAACTTTATTTACAAAAGCTGAAAGTGGGCCAGATTTGGCCGATCCTCGGTGAATTGGAAAAAGCATGTACTTTAGAGTTGGACAAACCAGCTCTGTGACCTAGGAAGCAATATTTGATCTCTCTGAACCCACATTTGCATACCCATAGGACATGGATATATCAATGTTTATCTCATGATTATCATGAGGATAAAATAAGAAAATGTATGATCAGGAACTAGAACATATGAGATCCTCTCTAAGTGTTTATGAGCGCCTCACGCCCATAGGCTGTCAAAAATTTACAGTTAAAATGTAGGAAAATATCACCTTCACCAAACAGTATGGGAGGTGTTTGTCTCAGAAAACAAGAGAGAGAGAAAAGATTTAATTTAAATTCTTTGAAACCATGCTTTGATGTAAATTTTTGAAACCATATAAGGACTTTATATCTCTTTGATATGATAGACTTTTAATTCACCCCTCAATTTTGAAGAATATATATGCTTTTTTAGATACATTTCATGCTCTTAAATACCCAAGAATTTAATGTAGTTTGTCTTCCTTGTTTCTCAGTGTTCAGACATATCTCTGCCACATCATTGAACCAAGTATTCCTACAATCACTTCTAAAATTTTAGCATCCAGGTCCAAAAGCTGGAAAAGCATTTGTATGCACATTTTGAACCAGTGAAAAATGAATGTGTTATAAGCCAATGATGCCCTTGGGCCACTGCAGGACAGTTGGTCCTAAGCATCATTCATCACCAAACTCTGAGTGTGGGATTGTGGGATATTCTAGTTATACTAGATTTGATAATAATAATAAGAGAAGAAAAAAAGCCCCTTACTTCCATTCATAGTCTTTTTCCTCCTCCAAGTACAGTAGTGTTTACTTCCTTTATCTCCATGAAAATCAAAAACATCTGGTGCAAAAATAAAACTTACTTAGAGCATCAGGAGACAGCTGGGAACTTCCGAGACAAACCAAAGTTTCAGGGTCAGCTGAAGTCCTCCTTCAGGTTTGTGTATAAACTTGAACAAGTAATTTGACTTCTCTGGTCTTCCGTTTCCTCCCGTATAGTAGGAATAAAATGCCCACTAACAGTGTTACTGTAAATATTAATGATATACCAAACATAAATGGCTACGTTGTGATTGCTGGAGCTTCAGTACATTTAATTCTTCCCCAGCAAGTGTGTTATTTTAGACTACAGGGTACAGAGCTGTGATTCTCAAGCTGTAATATGGGACAACCAGAAAGCACACCACGATGCTAGCAACAACCGAAGGTCAGACAGTATCAATTTTACTCAAAAGTGTCATTAGAAAGTTTAGAAATAATCTAGAAGAAATGTAAAATGCCTTCATGTTGGAAACATAGTCTTCATTCGGAGGACCATGTGAAATGAATGGACACTTTAAAAATAATGTTTAAACTCCAAAGAAATAAAATAGATTGTTTTGACTGATGGGTGGCCTCTCCTCTGGTGTAGGGTCCCTCAGTGGAAATGATACACGAAGCTCTGGGAGAAAGGATGTGAGATTTGGAGTCTGAAAATGGAAGTTTGAGCCCTGGCTCTACTGGTTCCTTGTTTTGAGACTTTGAGTGAGTTACTTAATCTCCCTGACTCTCAGTTTCTTCAACTGTAGCGTGGGAATCATATGAACCTACTAGGTGGCCTGAGGATAAATAAGATTATGTGAAGTCTTATCAGAGTGAATTTCTGAAATTTTTGCGAACGGTAGAATAGTCTAAAGGTGTACATTTTGTTGCAATCAGCTGGTGAGTCCTCTATTTTTACCAGTAAAATGGACTAAGCAGTCAGACTCATGGGAAGCCTTCGTCTCTGAGGAGATTGCTCTGTGCTTGAAGGTATATATTTTAACCTCCTAAAGTTTATTTATTTATTTATTTTTTAGTTGAGTACAGATCAAATTAAACCTCTCTTGATTTCCCCATTTGCAAAATGAAGATAGGAATTACCTCAACAATTGTTCTGAGAATTAAAAGGACCCAAAACCTATGAGACGATCCTCCAGGGGCTTAAAGATGGGAGCCTTAAAACTGTGAATTCCTTCCCTTTTTTCCCCTCTCCTTAAGTACTCTCTTCCAAATTTCTTCCAACTTGAAGAAGAATTTTTGGAGCCTAAATTCTGTTATAATGGATTTTGGCGGCAGCCCAGGGAACTTGTTTCTGAGTGACGGGGCCGTAAAAAAAAAAAATCTTGTTAAGAAATTGTATACTCCCCAATTTCCCCAATTAGTTTGGAGAGTTTTCTCCGATGAGCTCTTTCATGAGAATATACAAAAAGGGGATTATAGGAAAAACGTTAAACAATTAAATCCAAACCCTTCATGGTGCTTAGAAACATTTTTCTCGGATCGAGAATTCTGAGTACTTGAAGCTTACACTCTGTTTGCAAGGTCATTAGGCTCCTGTTTACTTTTATTTTTAAAATGCATGTCATGAATTTTTAGCAGTCTTCAAATACAGCATTTTCAGGTTACCCATTAATGAAATATCTTCATTTGTTCTTTAATTTACATTATGACTAGAGTTTAAATTTGTAAACAGCACCTGCTAACAAACTTTTTGCAGGCCCAGCTGGAAGAGCAACCTTTTAGATTTTTTGTACCAAGCACACATGTCAATTGAAGATGACTGGCAATCATTTCCATTACACATTTGTAGAAGTGGTTCCTTCTTTTTATTTCAGGCTAAAATATGTCGAATACTTACCAGATGCTGGATACTAAACCAAGTGCATTTCTTGTATTTTGTTATTTGATTCCTCACGACAACCCCTGAATAGATGTGGTTATATAACATTTTCTTTACAGTTTTGCCAAAGGAAACCGGTCTTCAGAAAAGCAGTGTTAAGGAGATGAAGTCTCCCTATCTTGTTAAAGCGAGGGACTACATCTTGCCACTGTAGGCAAATTCTTTAGGTCAAATTCTTCAATCAGCCTCCATTATACTCCCCTCCCCCACCTCATAATTCCTATAATTTGAAATACGGAAAACCAGCCTGGATCTCAACACTTTCCAACGAGGTGTGGCAGCCTAAGGCAAGACACCAGACCGAGTTTCAGGATTTTAGAGGAGGAATCACATTTCTTTAGACTGTGTTACAGCAAAGGCAGGGAGCTGTACCACACGTGTCTTCTACTGTGTGCAACCACATCCCATCAAAAATGAGTTGACTGTACTCTAGGTCCTAAAATCTGAAAGGAGCTCGGTTTCAGTGAGGCCACTGCCTTCCAGCCTAGAATCTCTCCAACTCTGCCCTCTTAAAGGGACAACGGGAGAAAAGCCACAAAAGCGCTCCACTCTCCACTCCCAATTACTACCTTCTTATCTCAGGTTTAGAGACGCCTTATTAACAGACAGTAAAATGCATCTCTTTCCGTGCATAGATCAAATGGGTTTTAACGAACAAGTACAAGTTACACCACTGTGTAGTGTTTACCACAGTCAAGATTCAGAATATTCCCATTGGCTCTCGGAGTTTCTTTTGCCCTTTCGTAGTCAGTCCCCAACTCCAGTCCCAGCCCCTGGAAACTACCGATCCGATTTCTGTCCCTAGAATTTGGCCTTTTGCAAAAACTTATGTAAATGGAATCATACAGTATGTCTTCTTTGTGTCTGGATTCTTTTTTTTTTTTCTTTTTGGATTCTTTCATTTAGCAAAATCCTTTTGAGGTTTAGTTAAGTAGTTACACGTATCAGTAGTTCTTTGTCCTTAATGCAGTTTTATTCCACTGTACAGATGTAAAACTGTTTATCCGTTTATTAGTTGAATGCCCAGCTGGATTATCAACTTACCGTAGAGGGCGTTTAACTCTATAAAGAAATGTCAAACAGTTTCCTAAAGAGATAGTACTCTGCTCTCCCACAAGCAACAAATGAAAGCTTCAGCTGATTCACATTCTCATCAGCACTTGATCGTGTCAGGCTTTGGTTTTTGTTCTGTTTTGATTTTTTAGCCATTTTCAGAGGTATGTAGTGGTAATGCATTATGGTTTCAATTTGCAATCCCATTGTAGTGGAACATATTTTCTTGTAGTTACTTGCTTCTTCGTAAAATGTTTGTCAACTCTTTTGTTATTTATTTATTTATTATTTTTGAGTTGTGAGAGTTCGTACTTCAATAAAAAATTTTAAAAAATAGAGTTCTTTACATATTCTGGATACAAGTTCTTTATCAGATACATTTGTTGAAAATAATTTTTCTCAGTTTATAGATTTTTTTTTAAATTTTAGATTCCTTCACAGTATCTTTCAAAGAGCAGAAGGCCTTGATGTGAGGATGCACTACATACTGGGATTGTATTGAATCTATAGATCAGTTTGGCTGTTGATATCTTAACAGTATTGGCTGTTCAGGTTTATAAACCTGGTAGATCACGCTGTTTGTTTAGATTTCTTTCGACTTCCCTCATAAATGTTTTGTAATTTTCAGTATATAAATCTTCCACATACATGTTTGATTTATCCATAAACACATTTTTTTGATGGTATTATGAATGGTTCTGGCTTTTAAGTTTTAATTTCAGATTGTTCATTGATAGTATACGGCCACGCATTAAATCTTTCTGTCTGTATTGTGTTGTGTTTGTACTGAACTTTTATCCTACTAAACTTCTGGTTAGGTCTAAAGGCTTTTCTTGTAGATTCTTTGAGATTTTCTACCTAAGCAATCATGTTGTCTTCAAATAGAGACAGTTTTAATTCCTCCTTCCCATCTTAATGCCTTTTGTGTCTTTTTCTTGCTTTATTGTTCTGACTGGGACCTCAGCATGAGATTAACTGGAAGTCAGATTAGCCATCTTTGACCTATCCCTGATCTTAGTAGGGAAATAACTCAAAATAATTCAATCTTTCACATTAAGTATGAAGTTAGTTGTAGATTTTATGTAAAGCCTTTTTATCAGGTTAAATTCTTTTTTGATCCTACTTTACTTAGAGTTTTCACCATGAGTTGTTGAATTCTGTTGGATGATATTTTTCTGCATCTACTGAGATCATCAAATATTTGTTTTTTTTTTAAATGTTATGTTGATAGGGTAGATTATGCTTACTTATTTTCCAGTGTTGAACTCATTTGCTCGTGATATACTATGCTTTTTATATTATAATTACAGTATTTAATTTGCTAATTTTAAAAGGATTTCTACATGTTGATGGGAACAATTAATGTGTAGTTATTTTTACACAACAGTTGATGTGTAGTTACTTTTCCTTGTGATATCTTGGTCTTTTTTTGTGTCAGAGAAATGATAGCCTTATAAAATGAGCTAGGAGGTGTGCTAGGAAAATTAAGATTGAACTCAATCAACTGACTTGGAATTTCTTTCCTCATTTTTTCTTATTTGGTAAGTTGGTTATTATTTTTACTACTTTTTTTTTTTTTTGCCATGATCTAGATTATAAGCCAGGAGAGGAGATAAGAACAAGGAGGTCTTTGCAAGATCATCCATGATTTGGCAAAATAAACGTCTCCAAACAGTGGATGAGGTTTGTAATGCCAGAAGAAAAAAGTAGAGGGAGTGGAATATTTTGATTTTCAATATGAAAAAAAAAGGTGAAGATGCAGATATGCATTAGTGACTCTCCTTTTTTGCTCTAGCAGTGCGTGGATGGAGGACTTTGAACCTCTCAAGACCACTGACAAGAAGCATTCCCTATGGTGAAAAGTAGACATGACTTACTGAGTAAGAGCTGGGGAATTAATTCAGATACAACAGTGTCTTGCTCTTTAAAATTTACTCAGACCCCAGTTATGGCTATCACAATTCAGGGAGGCTCCACCTGCAAAGACATTTTGGGGGCTTACTACCTACTACCAGGAAATCCTCTGAAATATTGTAACAATACTGCCGTGACATTTTAGGGAAAACTTTAATGTGGTCCTTAGAAACTAAATGATGTTTCAGACTTCTAAGTTAGTTGCATTCACTTCTCCACAGAGGAGAAGGAAGAGTTTCGGCAATTATGGGAGGAAGCTATGTCTGTGGCCACAACGGCCGTTCATGTGTAAGGATAACTTAGAAGCTGGTGCCGGGTGCTGGTCAGTGATATGGAAAAAAATAAAACAAGGTTGGTGGCCTGGAGTGTCATGGAGGTTGGTGCTCTGTAATATAAAGTGGCGGAGAAAGGCCTTTCCGGTAAGTGGATGCTTGAGCAGAGATTTTGAAAAGGGGAGGAGCATGCATTCAGAGACCTGGAAGAAGAGCCTTCCAGGCAGAAAGTTTAGCAAGTGGAAAGGCTCTGAATCAGCAGCTCGCTTGGCTTACCTGAGGAGCATAAAAGAGACAGGGGCTAAATGTGAGGGTTTGAGATTTGCAAATGTTAACAGCTATATCTAAAAATAGATAAAAAACAAATTTCTTCTGTCTGGCACAACTGTATTCACTATCTTATAATAACCTTTAATGAAAAAGAATATGAAAGTGAATATATATATGTATATGAATGACTGGGACATTGTGCTGTACACCAGAAATTGACACATTGTAACTGACTGTACATCAGTTAAGAGAGAGAGAGAGAGAGAGAGAAAGAGAGAGAGAGGGGCTGGAGCTTAAAGAATGAGAAGGAAGCAGCAGCAGGTGAGGACAGCGAGGTCCTAGGGGCCGGATCCCATAAAGCCTTGTTGACTGTAGTAAGAACTTGGGATTTTACTCTGAATGAGATTGGAAGCCTTTGAAAACTCTTAAGTAAAGGAGTACATGGACCGTCTCACATTTAAAGGAGGTCAATCTGTCTGCTGCAAAGACAGACTAGCAGGCAAGGCTGGAAACCTGGAGATAAGTTAGCAGGCTATTACCGTGTTCATAAAAAAGAGCTTCACTCAACAACTTAATATATGTTCTATAATAAAATTGATGTGCTTTTGTAGGGTTTTGTTTTGGGGCTGGTTTTGTTTAGTCTTTATAATGGTGGGAATGTCTTAATAGCCCATTAAGACGTCTATGGCTTTTTAAGGAAAAATATGAAATCATCCATTGAATCATTAAATCAATGATGTAAACAAAGGTTTTCACAAAATATTGTAAGCACTTTTCTTTTCTTCAAGAATATGAGTGGCTCACATTTTTATCTTATGTTCATCAGTGATAGTCAATAATTACACATTTCACAAAAGAGTACTATGGAAACATTTTAACTTATTTTGAAAGAAACACTTTGAGTAATAAAGTATCATAGTATTTGTGCAAAAATAAAATTAATTCTTCACAGATCAAAAATAAATAAATCAACTAGAGATGATGGTGGTCTAGGCCCAGGGAGTAGTGATGGAAAGTGTTTGGCATCTGGGTTTATTTGAAAACTAGAGCCAACTAGTTTCAGAGATAATTTGCCATAGTGGGAAAGAGCAGGAACAAAGATAACTCTAAGGTGTCTGTGCTGATCATCAGGAAGAGAGGCACTCTTAAGTCCTGAAGTGGGAAGGACTGAGGTAGAGCTGGTTTTGGAGCGGGTACCACCAGTCTGGTTTTGAATACAGATGACTGAACTGCTCATTAGCTATTGATGACTGTTGGATATCTGAGTCCAGGAAGTAAGGGCCAAGTTGGATCGGATCGACAAATTTGGGAGTTGACATCCATAAAGATGGAACGGAAGAAGGAGGGAGAAGAATGAAGTATAAATCTCAGTGAGAGCCCCAACTGTCCCCCATTCATTCTTTGCACCCCAAAATCCCAGTAATGGCTGAAGATGCCAGGTGAACTCAAACAGGTGAAGCTGACATAAACCAGGATGACAGTCTTTGTTTCTCCTCCTGGAGCTTGGTTTCCTGGGTGCGTGAGCAAAGTCACTCCATGACTTTGGGCTTCTTTTCAGCCTGCAATTCAGACACCTCTGGGAGTTGTTGTGAATCTCAGTTTATTAATATTTGCAAAAGTGCTCTCAGGTCCTTTGTTGAAAGGCATTATAGAGAAGTAGAGGGTTATTATTAAGGATGACATTTGCTCATTGTGATTAAAAATGACAAAATGAAATTTCAAGTGCAGGAGTCAATACTGCAGTTTAATGTAAAGGTGTCTTTGCCCATCAACGTGCAACCAAATGAGGTCCGTCTGTATTACAGAGATTTTTCTAGTTTGCTTTCAAATGAGGATTGGTTTTTCAAGTGGGGATTGAACGTAAGCAGACATCATCAGAGGCCAAAAATATACCGTTTCGGCTAATTGCATCCGTTTGCTCAATGTTTTTTTTCTCCCCCCTTTAATTTGCCACGGGCTGCAAATGGAGCCCAGAGAACTGGGCATTGAGGCTGCGTCCACATGGTTTTATTTACCATTGCACACAGAATTTTATGGGGCTATAAAATAAACAGATTTCAGCTGGAGCAATTAGAGCAGTACCTTCTAAGGCCACTGTGCGAATTAGCGCATACTCATGGGCTCTTCCCACAAGAAGCCTGCATTATGCAGGGAGCAGATGGGGAAGGAGCTTCAGGGGAATGGCAGGGAGTTCTTACCCACGTTTCTGTTACTCTCTCAGAACATGCTGTTTGTGAACCCCAGCTGAAACTTGTTGTAGGCCACACTGTAATCAAGGATGGGCTGACACGCTTGGGCTGAGGAGTACCCTCAGCCTACAGTATGTTGGAGGGAGAACTGAACTGAACCTGCTTTTGGATGGAGACTGGGGAGTGAAACAGACTTTACAGAAAATCCATTGGCTGAATTTTGAGTTTCTTTTTCTGTCTCTTTTAACTTGTGAAGGCAAATTTTCCCACGTGTTTCAATCTGCAGTGTAGCATAAGGAAAAAGGGCTAGAAGACAGTGTCATGCACATGGTTCAAAACCTATGGCAGTGGTTTTGAAGTCTGTGCTCCTCGTTCCAGCATCACTGCTTAATGCCTAAACATCCTGGAGAAAATTTCACTGCAGTGCCCTTGGCTCAAGTCAGTTGTTACCAGTGACCTTGTTTGTATTGAATTGTAGTCAATTTACAATGTTGTGTTAGTTTCTGGTGTACAGCATAGTGATTCAGTTTTATATATATATATATATTCCTTTTCATATTATTTTTCATTATAGGCTATTATAAGATATTGAATATAGTTCCCTATGCTACACAGTAGGACCTTGGTGTTTATCTATTTTTATATATAGTAGTTAGTATCTGCAAATCTTGAACTCCTAATTTATCCCTTCCCACCTCCTTGCCCTCTCTGGTAAAACTGTAAGTTTGTTTTCTAGGTTTGTGAGTCTGTCTCTGTTTGTAAATAAGTTCATTTGTAACTTTTTTTTAGGTTCCACCTATATCCTGTGGTATTTTTCTTTTTCTTTCTGGCTTACTTCACATGGATGGCAATCTCCAGGTCCATCCATGTTGCTGCAAAGGGCATTATTTCATTCATTTTTATGGCTGAGTAGTATTCCATTGTATAAATATACCACAACTTCTTTATCCAGTCATCTGTTGATGGAAATTTATTTTGCTTCCATGTCTTGGCTGTTGTAAACAGTGCTGCTATGAACATTGGGGTGCATGTATCTTTTCCAATTAGAGTTTCCTCTGGATATATGCCCAGGAGTGGGATTGCTGGGTCACAGGGTAACCAGTGCCTTCAGAGTGTGACCTTCCTCTCTTACAGTTGTAGCACCGCATCCATGTGTATCAAGGGAGCAGCGTGAGTCAGAGCTAGGAGCCACAGTTCCTCACCTCCACACACAGCCAGGAGGAAGTCACTGCTCAGTAACTTTTGAACCTCTCACCTAGATCAAGAATTAAAACAAAGATCTTCCAGAGATCTGGTGGGATTGAAAAAGAGATTTCTTGGAGGAGAGCTATCACTGAGCCTGGAATTCCCACTGTGCCTGGGGACCTTAGAAACACATGCCGAGTGGCTCTCAACAAGTTACTCGGAGGGCACGGACAGCAGCATGTCCAGTGGTTGCTGGATTTCCATCTGCAAGAACAAAAACAGATTGTGAGGTGGGATCTGGTCGGATCCTGAATCCCTAGGGGAAGATGTGGGCTCTGGTGGGTGTTGCAATTGTTCTGCCTTCCCAGACTGTGTTTAGGCTAAGCATGGTACATATTTCTGGGGACCACAGGCCTATGAGAGAGAGAGCCTATGAAGAACGTATTCAGTTCTGTCCAGTATGGCAGCTGTGGAGGGCTAAGAAGACCTCAGCAGAAAAAGGATGGAGGTGTCCCACTGGGTACCCAGTAGATGGGAAAACGACAGGAAAGATCTTATTTAGAAACTCTCTTCAGAAAGTTCTACTGCAGGGCCCCTCTCTCCTTCATTTTCCTAACTCTAGGTAAAGGACCACCAGAATAAAGATGCCTAGGAAAATGTGCAAGAGTACCCAGGCATGTCATGTTCCTGCGGAAGCTGGGCCATCCCGAGGCCAGGGAGATTATCCCTACTGAATTTTAAGGAACTGGTGAGAGAGATGAGTAAAGGTGATTTTTGTCACATTCCACTTGTCTTATCTGTTTGACACAAATATTTTATGTGTGAAATGGGGTCGAAGTCAGTGCAATTGAGTTAAATCAAACAAACATTTATTGAGTGCCCTTAATGTACAAACTCCCAGGAGATACAGAGGTGAGCAAGGTAGTGTCCCTTCTCAAGGATGTAATTTCTAACCTGCTTAAATTGTGGAAAGTTACTGAGGGATGAAATGACCCATGGATGTTTCCTTCACTGCGCTGTGCTCTTTACCTCTGCTCTTCTACAGAACAGACGACGTGAATGTTTACTGCTCTTGGCCCTTGTACGTTGCTGTGTCTCTGTGTGGACGTCTCCTCTCCCTTAGTCAGCCTTGGGCCCGTTTCCGTCAGCTCTGTACCTGCCCTTCTCTTGCTCTGTTCTGTGTGATGGGGGGCTGATTCCTACAGGTTGCATTTCCTGGGCTTCCCATTGAGGGGGACCAATGGCAGATGCTCTTAGAATATTGTGGGAGATGGTGGGGGGTTATTGGGAGAGAGAGAAAAACCACTGGTGCTTTTTATATAAAACTTGCTTTCCTCATTAAATGGAAATTAATCTCCTTGAAAATGAAGACAGGCTTACTCATGTATTCAGGGCTGGCTACATCATTTTTAGGACCCAATGCAAAACAAAAATGTAAAGATTCTTGTTCTAAAATCAGGAAAACAGTGTCTTCCTTTCTTCTACCTTCTCACTCTTTACCTCTCATGGTATTTTTTTTTTAATTTGCTATTTAATATTATGATCCCTTTGGTACAAGGATATTTAGAGGCAAGCGTAGACCCTTACCAGCACAAGGACCCCACTCAGTATGCACATTTGGGACCAGCAGGCTGGTTCCCTCTCCTGCCAGTTGCTAGACCAATGCTTCTGAAAGTTGAACCAGGCATCCACCCTCCCCACAGACTTGCTGCCTTAACCAGCCGTGGACAGATGACCCTCCAAGAGCGTTTCAACAGCTGCATCAGAATGTGCTAAGTAGGCTGGCTCCCAGAAAGTTGCTTGTCTAAAGCACTGTGGTGTTGACATCTCAGGGGGTCACTGCCATGTCCCACCCTGAGATGTTCTGGGGCAAGTGCCCAATGCTGACCCTTTCCATGTTCATGCGCAAGCCCCCAGCAGTGGTGGGGAGTGGCACTGGAATGAGAAGGGGGCAGCCCAGGATACTAGAGCACAAGTGGCGGCCAAAAAGCCAACCCAGGGGGTGGCTGCAGGTTGGACCACACGTGAGCTGAATCTCTGGGTCCCTAGTGTTTGCTTCATTGTCCCATTGTACTTTGCTTCTAAAACACACATTTAAAGATAGAATTATTGAGAATTTCAGGACAGTGACTGAGGGGCCTTAAATCCCAATTTCAGGACCCAATGTAACTGCAAATGACCACGTGCCCATGATGTGGGCCCTGCATGTGTGTACTAACCACTGTGCCTCATCCATCAGTTTACAAATACTAGATTATCCATAGATGATGGTTGGATAAATGAAAAAAATGAACATAAGAATGAATGAACAAATAAATAAATGAAGGAGGCAACCAACCCATTCATCCAGCTTACCCAATAATCTGCTTCAGTGGAGCACCAGAAATAATCCACCAGATATTAGCCAGCATTTAATCAGTGTCTTTCACATTCAAGATGCTTTTTGATGGTCAAAATGACTTCCGGACTCAATCTACCTACTGCTTCTTCTATCCTTGAAGAGGAGAGGCCCTGATGTGGATTGAACACCAATGGAACCCCCATCACACAAGTGTGTGACACCCGGGGGGGAGTTGTTAATCCATGGGAGTGAAGGAATTCTACGTGGGAGTGATAGGCAGCTCAATCTCTGTGGTACGCTGTCTCTCCACTTTTATTCTACCCTTGAACTTGAACTTTCTTCTCTGCTGCAAGACCTTGATGCGCCTTCTGACTTGGAGCTGCCTCTGTTGCCTGGAAGGCTCTATGAGAACAGGGACCGCCCACCAAGAAGGAAGACACACTGGGGTGAAGGTGAAAATGATTTTGTGATGTTCCTTCAGGGTGTATGCTGGTGTTTCCCAGCACAGGTGAAGAGAATAGAGAGACAAAAGAGGATACTATGGTTTCTTTTTGGCTTAGGACACAGAAGATACAACTTCTTGGCTCAAACATAGTCCTGAAGGTTCTATCTGGCCTTTATATTTGGGGACAGTGAGGGGAGGCAAAAGAAAGGGATTAATACCTCTTGCTATTTTACTGTATGCCAGGCACTATCCTGGGTAATTTTCATATATTATCTTATCGAATCCACACATGAACCAAGTCTATGAGATACCTGTGTAAATGTATCCATAAAACCAATAAGAAAGGAGGCCTTAGTGAATTCAAATAAGCTGACTAAAGTCTCTCACTTGTAAATGGACTGTCAGAAACTCCAAACCTGATACATTGTATTCCTAAGTCTAGGCTCTTTCCACAAGTAAATGAATGAATAAGTAAATCAATAAATACTTAAGTAGTATTTATTTGGTTACATTTACTTTGTTCTCTTTTGACACAGGAACTCATAAAAAGTCTTTGAGGTTTTGAAAGGCTCCTAAAAAAAAAAAAAACACCAAATAGGTTGCGGTGAAAGAATAAATGATGGAATGATTAAAACAGCAAAAATGTGAAGTGTTTTCTGAAAACAATCATTAGTAGTTACTATTCAACATGAACGGAGCACGGAACTCATTTAAACAAAGCATTTGAAAGAATCAGTAACCTCAATACGAGGCCCTCCCTCATGTCTTATTTCAATAGAATTAGACTTTCTTCGTTGGCTAATTATTTTCTGTCTCTTTTATCTTCTGAAGTCTGGGTGAACGGCACCTCTAGGGTGTTATAAACAAATTAGACACACAAATAGTAATGAATAATTTTCCCTGTCATATTTTCTGGGCTGTGAACTCTGCCTGAGGTTTTATCGGGCGGATTAATTTCACCTAAATACAGTTCCCTTTGCTTTCACAGAAGAAGGCAGATTGTTGCCCTCTCATCAGTCCCGATCTCAGTTTTGGATTAGCTGTTATGATGGTTAAACGCTGCTACATCAGGCCTTTGATGGTAAAATGATTCCTCTGTGTTGTTATTCTACAGAGGCCATAACATTTATCAAGCCCTAGGGATTCTAGAACAAAACGATTAGAGAAATGTCAATCACAACATTCCTTGCTTCTTTCCCAGAATAATTATTTATTTGGTACCATCTCTGCACAGGGCTGAGTGCAGAAGACGGAGTGTGAATGTAGGGATTCTAGTTAAAGCATGAACCTTCTCCTTAAGGAATCTATGGATTAGTGCAGGAGATGAGTGACTGTGAGGAGAGCTGTCACGGGTTAACGCTGTCTTCTGCCGTTCGGGCTGCTACTACATAACACCGTAAAGTACGTGGCTTATAAACAGCAGACAGTTCACAGTCCTGGAGGCTGGAAGTCTGAGATCAGGGTGCCAACACAGCCAGGTTCTCGTGAGGGCTCTCTTCTGAGATGCAGACTACTGAGGTCTCTCTGCATCCTCACCAAGGGAGCCTTCTGGGGTCCCCTTTTATAAGGGCACGGATCCCATTCCTGAGGGCTCCTCCCTCATGACCTGATCACCTCCCAAACGCCCACCTCCAAATACCATCACATTGGGGTTGAGAATTTCAACATACGGATTTTGAGTCCAGAGCAAATGCCTTCCCAAGAACAGGTACAGAAAGAGCCACAGAAGAACTCAGAAGCAAGAAACATTACTTCCAGCTGGGAGATTGGGAGAGACTTTGAGTAAGAGGCTATGAAAAGGGAAGAACAGTGAAAATGCTAGAATTAGGCTATTTCTTTGCGTCAAGGAGAACATCCTTGAAAACTGTAAAATCTGTTGTTGGAGACAAGATATTATCTGTTATTTCTGCTTGTTTTGGTCACTGATTTATAAAAGCACCAGAGATTGCTGAACAAAGGACCCGAGAGTTCCAAAGCCTGTATTTCTGGTCTTCATTTGCTGACTGACAAATTTCAGGAAATTGCCTTATGTACAGACTAGCAGGACCCTGTGTGATAGGAGAATAATTTATTCAGTGTTAATTGATTTCTTTATTCATTCTTTCACTCACATATTTCTTAAAATGTATTAATTGAGCACCTAGTATATAAAAGGCACCAAGCTGGCTACTGGAGACAGTGCCGGCGATGGTGCAGACCTGGCGGCTGCTCTCATGCAGTCTAGATCTTTGCTGCTTGAAGTGTGTCCGAGGGACCAGAAGCACCAGTATCACCTGAGCGTTCCTGAGAAATGCAGACCCCAGCCCTACTAACTCAGAATTCGCATTTTAACTAGATCCCCTGTGGATTTGCATGGATATTAGAAACTGGGAAGACGTTGAATTTGTAGCTCTAAATAGTCAACCAGATAGTCTGCAAGCGAGTTCAAATTTGTCTGGTTCAGTCCTCAAGAGAACAGGAAAGCATCTATATGCAAGTCTTTTCTTTATTGGGAAGGGGCTGTGGGTTTCAAAAGAAACTTCGTTTAAAATAACTAAGTAGAGGGAAGAGCTACATTCCACATGTAGAAATCGTGAGCACTATAGGGACTGACAGAAGTGAGGAGCTCGGATTTCTTATCCTAAATGAGACTGGAGAGAAATCGTAGCCCCCACCAAACTAACAGTTTGGGTCCCTTCAATTAGATCTGATCAGCCTTTCTTTTTCCTTACCTACCACCTGTCCTTCAATAATCTCAATGTGTGCACATATTCTCCATCCTTCAGTAACCAGCTTGAATAACACCTTCTCCTTCGAGCCTTTTCAATATGCCAGCTAGAACCAATCTCTCTCTCCTTTGAGTGTCCCCAGCAATCCATCTGCATCTTTCTATAACATTTATATATTTTTGTCACCATGTGCACATGTGCAAGTCTATGCCTTATTTCCCTCATAATAACACCTTCAAGGAAAATGGGCCCATGCCCTGTCTCTAATATACACAGCACATGACGTGTTATCATGAACACAGTAGGTCCTCAGTTGTGCTTACTGGATGAACTGAGACACGTAAGTCACAACTGCATTTTCATATATATTAAAGATTTAAACACGTTAACTATGCTTAGTCAAAGACCTTGGAAACCAGAAAATAACATCATTCAATCCAAAGTGCCTTTATTATGGTTAAGATTTATATCCAAAGCTGTGCTTTGTGTAGTGAAATTGAAAATAAAATCTGTGAGGTGTTTTGAATCTTGGTTTGGGAGGCAAGATATATCATCCTAAAGAACTTTTAATA
This sequence comes from Vicugna pacos, assembly GCF_048564905.1. NCBI lineage: Eukaryota > Metazoa > Chordata > Mammalia > Artiodactyla > Camelidae > Vicugna > Vicugna pacos. The sequence goes on from NC_132987.1 coordinate 7,941,796, forward strand.
GTGACAGAAGGAAGCACATGATAAAGTTACTAATTTAGCATCAATAAATGCCAAAACACAAAGCAAGGACTATGAGGATTCTGGGGTGGACAGGGGTAAGTCAGTGTTGATGAGTTTCCTGAGAAGGGTGCAGAACAGGTGAGGCTTGTGAGTTAGGCTTTGAAGGGTAGGTAGTGCGAGGAGAAGTACATAAAGTCTTTGCACGTACAGAATCCAAGTGTGGGAAAAGTAGGAGAGATGAGTTCTTCTCTGCAAAGGAGACTTGATGTTAGATGTCTTGAAAGGATGATTCTTGGGTCAGACTGAGTTTTCCAAAGATGGCCCCAGTAATACCTCTCATCCCCCGTGCTATTCTGCAGTGTGATCTTACCACTCCCCCTCAAAAGGAAGGGTTCTGCCTCCTCCTTTTGCGTCTGGACAGGTCTGTGATAGCTCTGACCAGTGGAGTAGGGTGGAAGTATGTGGCTCCCAAGGCTACGTCCTAAAAGGCAGTTTCTGCCTGGGTCTCTTGGCATGATCACTCTCTGATGCCTCCTCCTGGGATGATTCTTGGAACCCAGCTGCCATGCTGTGATTACCCCAAGCCACAGGAGGGGTCATGGGCATGTGATCCAGTCAGCAGCCCAGCTCAGCCCATTCTTCATGTCAGCCCGGTCCAGAACCAGACACAGCAGTAAGACGCCGCCGGATGATTCTAACCCCCAGGCATATGGAGTCACTCCCTTCCCTCTTGGTCTCCCCAGAGAAAGCCTCAGACATTATGAAACAGAGCTATGCTATCCTTGCTGAGTCCTGTCTAAATTCCTGACCCATAAAAATCTGTGAAAATAATGACATGATTGTTTTGAGCATGATAATATTAAAAAAAATCACTGAATAACCAAAACAACTCCAGTTTTCCATCTTTTGAGGGCCAGTCTGGTATGGTGGAAAGCACACGTATTTTGGAATAAGACAACCCTGGTTTGAGTCTCAGCTCCATCACTCACTTAGGTGTAAACACTTAGACCAATTACTGACAGTTTAGGGGTCAGCTTCCTCATCTCTAAAATGGGGATGGTTGCACTAACATTATAGAGTCACTGGCAAAATTAAATGAGATAAACTATGTAAGATGCTAAATATAAAATAGGTACCCAACGTGTTGCAGATTTTATCACTGGTATTTAAAATCCGAAGTGGTCCTGCCTTAGAGACCACCACCATTTACTTGTGCCCAGCTGTGAGAAGGGAATAGAAGAATAGTTCATGAAGACAACAGTGGTGTGTGTGTGTGTGTGTGTGTGTGTGTGTGTGTGTGTGGAGGGCCCTCGCCCTTGTAAGATTTTGTCTGGGAGCCATTAATATTAGCAACAGCTAAATTTAAATAATGAGTTACCGTTTATGCAGTGCTTTCATAGATGTGACAGTATTTGAGTTTGGGGCAGCCTTTCCAGGAAGATCCTCCAATTCCAGGCTTCCCCCAGTCTCTGAAAGTAGAGCGTTCCCCTCCAGCCTTTCATAAGGGGAAACGGCATGAAGCGAAGAAGCAATGACCTTAGGACACATCTTGCTAACAAATGCACAAAATAAATCGTGAGGGAAGCGCAGGTGCTCACAGACGCAGCTCAGAGCTACGGTGGCTTCACGCTGAGATGCCCAGTGCAGCTCCCGGGGAAGGAGCTCGGGGTGTGACTTTCGCTGCTGGGGGTCAAGGGGGAGGGGACGGTGCCTTTCTAACAGCTGCTGCAAAACACAAGCGATTTTTGCTATTTTGCAAAAGTGGAAATCCTTTTCGGCTGTCTTTTGGTTAGCAAAAGCAGGTCCTGATGTAGGTCTCATCTAAAAGTGGTGTAAAGTGAACTTTTGCGAAGTGGGAGGGGTCCCTGCCCATCATTTTGTGGGGTTTGATGGGCAGTAGCCGTAGGTAAGTGACGGGCCCAGCACTTGGGCCGTGGTGCCAGATCTCGTGAATTCAAACTCACCAGCCACGCGACCTTGAGGACGTTCCAAAAACCCTCCCGCTCCTCGACTTTATCATCTCTGAAACAGCACTCCTGTACTGTTTTCAGAATGAAATGAAACCATATATGCAGAGCACTTAAACCAGGCCTTGCACAGAGCCGGGTGTTCAGTACTGTGCGATCACAGATTCGGCTCAGGGAGTCCGATCTTCTAGGCTCACACGGGTAGAGCTCATCAAACCCAGGCCTTGTGCTCTTAGCATCACAGTTGTTACATATTTTGCCGTTAATTTTTGCTCAGGGACAGGTTTACTGCTGTGCCTGTTGGGGTTTGGTCACTGTTTCACCGCACACCTTGCCTTTACGCTCGGAAGGTTCTCACCTGAACCACCTGTGCAAAAACCAGATTCCACACCAGTGCCTAATTTTGCCCAAGGCGTTGGCAGATAGCTCTCCTGGTTCAGGCGTCATTAGCAGGAATAGTTGCTTCACAAAACCTGTCTTGCCTACACACTTGCGACTCTCAAGACCCCCTTTATGTCTGCCTCATCTTCGTAAAACCCCCGAAGACCTTGTTTCTTCCCAGGTCTTGAGACCTCCCTCCCCCATCCTGCTACAGTCAGATCTTGAAGATGCTTTGTAGGTCAGGTCATCCACATCTAAAAAAGTTATCCCTTGAAACAAGCTTTATGGCAACAACGATGGCTCTGTGTTTAGATTTTCGTTCATCTCTGAAGCCTTTCCAGCCCCCGGGCTGTGCCCTGTTATTAGTCACTCCCTTGCATGGAGCGTCCCGGCAGAACCTTGCTGGGCTGCATCACCATCTCCAGCTCGCCTGCAGGCATAGCTCATCTCTTCCCTTTTTTATTCTTCCTTCACTCCCCATCTCCATTTGGATGACCACTTAATTATCTCTCAGCATCTTACATCAACTAATCCCCAATCGGTGTGTCAGCAAACTTTTAGTAATGCCAATTTGTTGTGTTTGGGAAAATATATACGGCTTCTCTATGCTTGTGCTTTCTTATTTGTGAGCTGTCATGTCACCTGTCAGGGGAGCGGTGTGCAAATACTTTGCTGAAGGTGACTTATCTCAGACCTTGCCTCTCCCACAGAGGTGGAGGAGAAAAATCAGTCTTTAATGAACTCGGTGCTAAAGTAGATTAGCTGTTTTCTTCGGGTAGGATGGATGAGGCTCTCAACATGATTAAGTCACCAGGTCTGGATTTCTCTCTGTGCAAATCCCGTGTCATAAGTGCTATTAAGACCCCTGTCAATCCATTTCACTGACGTATTTTAGTGTTTTGGCCAAAAAGTAAAATGATACCAGTCCTGATTAAACAGTTTACATTGTTATCTATGTGATAGTCTTGCTTCCAAGTGGCTTGATCTTACACACTCTCATTTGGCGATGCTCTTTATTTCTTAAGGAGTTCATAACATACTAGATGACATACAATTTGTCCAGTTACTTAGAACAATCGAAACTTCACTGGATGAATGAGAAAGCTCTCTTATACAACCTCATTTTAAGAAGTTTGGGTAAGAGGTTTTGTTTTCATACATAGAAAGCATTCCTGAAGCGTTTCTGGAGCTCTCCCTCCTGAGGGAGCAGCTCAAGGTAGAAAACCGTGAAGAATGTCCTGGGCTGTGATGGCGGGAAGGGATGGGCTGGCCATGTCTCTCTAGAAGAGATAGGGAGGATGCTTCTCACAACCAGAGCAACTGTGACCGCCAAGCTCCAGAGCAAAATGAACCAGCTGGTTAACTTAATCTATGCAAGATGTGTTGGGGGAGAGAGTTCAGGTGATGTTTTCAAGGAAGGTGATGGCATCAGCTGCAGGCTGCTTCTGTTACTGAGCAAGGGCTCGTGTGCCCACCGCACAGAAAGCCAAGCTCCGACAGTGGTGTTCACAGCAAAGTATGGCTTTATGTGCAGGGCGCCAAGCAGGGAGAACGGGCAGCTTATGCTCGAAAGACCCAAACTCCCCAATGACTTTCAGGCAAGGTTTTTTTTTTTTTTTAATTCTTATTTTTATTAAAGTGTAGTCAATTTACAATGTTAGTTGCAGGTGTACTGCGAAGTGATTCTGCTATATATATATATATATATATATATATATATATATATATATATATATATATTTTTTTTTTTTTTTTTTTTTCTGGGCAAGGGTTTTTAAAGACAGTGTTAGGGAGAGGGTTGTAGGATGCATGATCAGCTTGTGGACATTCTTTGGGTGGATTAGTGGTGAGATAACAGGGTGATGCTCCAGGAATCTCAACCTTCTGGTTCCAACCAGTCGGGTCTGTGTGCCTGAGGTCAGTGTGTAGTCACCATCCTCCCCTGGGTGGGGGTCTTAGTTTCTACAGAACGGCTCAAAGATGTGCATCAGATTGTTACCTACATCCCTTCAGGAGGAACTGGGCGTCCTCTGACTCTATTGTCCTGATTACTAACTGCTTGAGCCTGCTCTTTGGAATGGAAGGTCTAGGAGACTAAAGCCTGTTTTTTCTACGCATGAGAAGTAGGGGACATGGAGGGGCTTTTGTACCTGGGAAGGCCCCACAAAGTCCTGCTTGGTTTCACTCTCCCCTCTTCTTTGATACTCTTCAATCCTGAGGGGAATGAGAGCAGAGCTAGAAAGGGAAAAAAGTTCTGGACAGAGAAATAAATCACAAACTCAGCAGAAGAGCTCAGTTTTAAGGGGGACTTGGTTTGATTTCCTTGATGCACTTATAATAGCACTTTTCTGCTAATGACCCAAGCAACTCATTTCGTTCACCTTTTCAAAAAAAAAAAAAGTGAAAAATTAAGTGCAAATTCAGAGAAAAAGCTCTTAGAGTTTCACTGGCATGCACAGTTATTTCACCTTTCTGCTTATGGAGATATCTTAGTAAGCATGCAATATTTTCCTTTTAATATTATACTCCTTAACTCCTTAAGGTTCAGTTTGGTTTTGGGTGGCTCTGTGTAACTTTGGAGCAAACTTTGCCTTCAGATTTTTTCTCTGGTTTTGTTTGTTTGTTTGAATGCATTGTACTTGATTATCAACTGGTGAGAGCCACTTGTGTCAATGGGTGATTAGTGACCCTTATTTGCTGACACTGGTAAGTTGGAATGACCCCTGAATAACTGAAATTGGAATTTGCCTCTTCTGACTTCTGATAGGAGGCAGAAGTTGAACATTTGCAACATAATGCCATTTTGTTCACTAAAGAAATGTGCTTGTGTTAATACTATGTGAACATAATTCCCTTATTATTAGAAATTGACTGGAGGGAGAATTAGGAGCAAAAAAAAATAAAAGAAAGGAAAAGTAAAGAATTGTTCACTGACTTGCTCCTAAACTTACTTGCAAGGAGAAAAAAATTAATAGAAATCAGTATTCTTTTATTGTGTCTCCATTCCTCAAAGAAATGTTCAACTATGCAGAGAAAGAAAAAAATGCTCGCCTATATTTTATCTGTCATTTATATACAAATAGGGTTCTGATTAAAATACATTTTGGTGGCTCTAACTGGGGAGGATTTATCTGTGAAGAAAAAACTTGAAAAGGATAACGTTTCATTGTTTGGTATTATCAGCGCTACAACTCAAATTCTTTATAGAGTTCAGTCCTATACAGACTCTGTAGAATTGCTAATGCTTCCTTCCTTATGTGGCTCACATCTTCACAGAGAAGCTTAATCTGAAGTTCTGCATGCTCTTTTAATCCATTTTTTTTGTGTGTGTGTATTACAATTCCTTCTAACATTTTCTCTTTTCCTCCCTCAGCAAGATTTTCTGTCTTCTGAAGAATTTTAATCTTTTGAGGTCATAAAGCTTTTTGATGCCTTCTGCTACACTTTAGGTAAATTCAGGATGCAGCTTTTTTCATGGGGAGAGGAGGGGGAAAGCTGTTCCTGAGACAGGAGGGAAGCGGGCAGGACACAACCATTAAAAAGACACAGACATTGAGAAAAATAGAATAGGACATAAACTGGTTAGAACCAACTCGGCCCAAGATGGTGGAAGAGTCACCTTCCAGTAGACCTTGGGGCTCATTATATGCTCATTGTAATATATCAGCATGATAGATTACGCACCTACAGGTGCCACGACAGTTTCAAGGCTGACCATAAAAGGCCAAAAAGTAGGCAGTGGCCCAATTCCTGGAAATCCCTGCCCCTTCCTGAAAACAGTTGGAATAATCCTCCCACTTGTTAGCATATAAAATTACCCAGCCCGTAAATACTAACCTCCTTAGCACCCCAGGGTTGCTCTCCCTTCTGAGACAGACCCCATTCTGCCTATGGAGTGTGTATCTCCTAGGGGCTCTCATCTTCTGAGACGGCCCTTACTCTGTCCATGGAGTGTGTATCTTCCTGAATAAATCTGCTTTCACTCTACTTTGGCTCACTTTTGAATTGTTTCCCAGGCAAAGGCAAGGACCCTCACTTGGCGGGGAGCATCCTAGGGACTCGCCCGAGAGCTGGGACATGAACATCCTCTTGTGCCTCATTTTCCTGCAGCATGCCCTGCCAACTATCGGAGAGTGGGGGACTTGAAGGGACAATTACACCAGTGCACACATGTCCCTCTGGTGTTATGGCCAGCTGGTGCTATAGATTCAAAGCAGCCAGCCCCTCTGTCACATATGTGATGCTCATCTAAACAGTGAAGGAGATCAGAGATGTTAGGTATATTTCTATAAAAGTTTGTGGGCTCGATAGATAGGCATGGTGGGTATCTAATCCAGAGCCTTGCTACTCAAAGTGTGGCCTCTGGACTGGAAGGATGGACATCACCTGTAAGTGTGTTAGAAATGCAGTATTAGTTCCATCCCAGAACTACTGAAATCTGATGGGCATTTCAACAAGACCTCCAGTATTTATATGTATGTTAAAGTTTGAGAAGCACGTCAAGAGATGCTACTTTACTCTGTCAACAATTCTCCAGTCATAATTGTAAAACAGCACTAATGATAGTTATGCACCAAAATCACACTAAGAGCTTTTATTGCCTCATTTCCTTTACTCTTCACGTCAAACCTGAAAAGTCATTTTCCTATCATTGCCATTTGACAGATATGGTACTTAAGCTCAGCAAGTTGAGGTTACTTGTTCAAGGTCATACAGGAAGACATTTAGGTCGCTGAGAAAGAAGATCTTCTCTGTGTTGGCTTTTGACAGTGCTTCCAGAGATGATTAATATCTCAATAGAGTCACGCCAATTCGATTCTCCAGAAACTGATTTATAAGCAATAATCAAAAAAAAGCTTATCTCTTTATAATGAAAAATTTAATTGCCTCCTGGACCAGTCCACTGGTGGTAGCATACTCAGTCTCTGTTGGATACCCCGAAGGGAAGGCAGGGTAAAATCAGGGCGTTTTTTCAGTTAGCCTGGAATTAGAGTGATGGAAGTTAACTGATGGTAAGAGAGTTTTTGATAATTTTAATGTCACACATTATCAAATAATAACTTGATAGACCTATTTCTGTTCCGTGGCAGTGTGTCTACCAAGGACTCTAGCAGCTTGACCTTGACTGGTGGTGCCCCTTCCCTTCTACATGACTGGACATTCAAGACACAGTCCCATCACTAGAATAAACCTTATTTTCAGGCAGATCATATAATTTTGTTGTCATGTTAATGCTATCAATTCCTCTCTAGCCAAATCTTGTTCTTGCTTTTGCCTAATGTCTATTTCTGATCATGGCCATTTTGAGTGATACCACTAATCTGTCTCTAGTAAGGCAGTCCTCAGTGTTCTGTGGATTTGTATTATTCTCAAAATCCATGTTTTCAAGAGAGAAAAGTCTTACAAACAGATGCTTCCTTGGTTGGGAGTTTCAAAGAGCTTTGATACTTAAGAGTACATTAATTAATGTCACTGAACAGAACATTGGATATGGAACACATAGATATGTATGCTATTATATGTTACCATATACAATATATAATACACGTATATGTGTCATTAAATACAAAACAAAAACAATGGTTACTACTTGTTAAGCCTCTATCTTGTGTCAGGAACTATAATTTACTGCGTAACTACAACTATAACATATAATATTTTATCTACTTCTCATAATACACATGTAGGTTATATATTAATATTCCAGCTTTACAGAGGAGAAAACTAAGTTGAACTGAGATTAAGTAACTTACTCTAGGTCACCCAGATGGTACATGATGGATATCTGTGACCTTGATACCTGTGACAGAAAAGCTCATGTTCTTTCCAATTTATTACCTTATCTTCCATATAGTTCCTTATATAATGAATGTAGTTAACTGTGATTTAGGATTCTATTAACAATATATAGACTAAGTCACGGAGCTGTGACTTATGGAAACATGGGAGACAATTAATCTCCAGTAGTCTCCAGGCTTGGTGAAATAAAAACTACCAGTAAGCTATTCTGACAATGTCTTGCTTGAGAATTTCATCCTGTTTTCAAAACTGTTTTAGTGTTCTAACACATTTTCCTTCATCAGGGGAGCCATAATCCAATTTAAACAGCTTTCAAACATTATATAAAATAACTACTACAGGTTATTTTTATTTACTGCATCAGTCTGTATGCACAACAAAATTTTATGGGTCTTTTAGCAAATGAAATTAAAGTAATTATTAGGCAGTAATACTTTTTATCTTTCTTAATAAAGAGAAATGATTACACTCAAAGTCAGTTGCTTAAGAAGTAGATAGAGTTGCCTTAACAGAATTTCCAGTCTCAATAAAATCAGATATAGAGAACAAACTGATGCTTAACAGGGGGATACAGATGGAAGGAGGGATAAATTGGGAGTTCGGGATTTGTGGGAACTAACTATTATATATAAAATATATAAACAAGGTCCTTTGTATAGCATAGGGAACTATGTTCAATATCTTTTAATAACCTATAATAAAAAATATTAAAAGGAATATATATATATATATATATAACTGAATCACTGAGCTATATATCAGAAACTAGCACAACATTGTAAATTGACTATACTTCAATAATAAAATAAAAAATTAAAAACTCAAGATTTTTTAAAGTATTCCTTCATTTGACAAATACTTAGCTACACTTACCATGCACTTGACACAGTTTTAGGCACATGGAATATAGGTGAACGAAATGTGCAAGAATCCCTGATTTCATGGGGACTAAATTCTTACCAAAGGCCTGTAGAAAATAAAAGTGACTGAGAAAATTATGTGGTAGATTAAAATCAATAGGTGACATGAAAAAAATTAAAAGGAGAACAGGGAAAGGAAAAGTAGGAATGCTGGGTAGATGCAAAAACAGTATTATGCAGGCTGGTTAGGGCAGACCTTACTGAGCAGAAAAGAATAAAGAATTGAGTTAACCAGGCAGATATTTAGGAGAGTCATTCCAGGTAAAGGCAATAACTTCAACAGAGGATCAAAGTAGGAGCAACAAACAGAAAAGAGGCCAATGTGGTTGTAGAGAGAGGGAGTGAGGGAGAAAGTACTGGGAGACAAATTAGAACAAGGGGTCGAAGCATGTAGACCCTTGTTGACTCTTACAAATATTGTGGCTTTTACTCCGAGTGAATTAAAGCACTGTTGGCAGTTTTGAGTAGAAAAACAATAAGATTGGACTTACATTTAGGAAGATCACTTTGGATATTGTCTTGGAAATAAACTATAGAAAAGCAAGAGAAAAAGCCGTTAAGCAATTATTGTAATAATTCTTGAATGCGCCAATGGAGACTAGGGTCAGAGAAGTGGCAGTGGAGATAAAAAGAAGCATTGAGCTGATGGGTATATTTGATGAGTTGGCTATGAGGTATAAGAGACAGCAGTGGAGGTGGACTCCAAGGTTTTGTCCTGAACAATTTCAGCGAGTTAACCGAGAGGAGGAAATCTCGGTGAATGTGACATGTTGTTGCAGGAGAGGGAGAAAGATGAAGAAAGAGTGCAGTTTTGAACACTTGAATTGTACATTCAAGTACAGGTGCTAGTAGTTGGGTGCACAAATCCAGAATTTGAGAGAAAATGATAAATTTGGGATTTGTGAGCATATAGATGGAATGTTAAGACCATGAGGACTAGATGTGATCACCTAGGGGGGGAGTGTAAATAGAAAATCAAGAACAAAGAAAATAACCCCCCTAAATATTCCAACATTAAAACACCAGAAAGAAGACAAGGAATCAGCAGCAGACTCTGAGAAAGAATAAGCATTAAAATGAAAAAAGAAAAATTGAGACTGCTTGGTGTCTCCAAAGCCAAATGTAGACAGCGTGATCAAAGAGGGGAGAGGAGTTCGGACTGTTAAGTGGGAAATTGAAAAAGACTGCTCCTTTTATCTTAAAACAAACTAGATAAGCTACCAAAATCATAGGTTGAAAAAAAAATCAGAAAGCTCAGCATTAATCCAATTCCAGAAAGTGATGAGTTCTTCATAGGAGAGAAACGGTCCAGTTGTTCTTAAAAGAGGGAGAGCAGTGGGAGAAGGAAGTATGTGCCATACGTGTCCATAAGGTAAGCCAGCTGAACTTTTAGCAGACTTCCCTTTGCCACATGACACGTAAGTAGAATTCTGAAGAGTCTGTCCACAGAGCTAGTCTCCATCTACTGGCCAACAGTTTCCAGTGGGCCTTTGTGAAGCGCACAGGTAGTACGCCAGGCTGGAGACAGGGACATACAGCTCAGAGAGGTCTCTGTGAAGTGTGCAGACTCTCTCCCAAGTGCAAGGCGGAGGTCCTCCAACGACTGCAAGCATGGTAATAAAGCAAAGTGAGATCCACCAGAGCCCTTGGGCTTCAGCCGCCGAAGTTTGGGGTTAGAAGGAAGATGGGGTGAAAACCTCAGCAAAGTGCTCTGAGATACTGTAGAGGATAAGCCAGCCTCTGAAGGCTGGCTGAAGTGTAGGAAAGCTGAGAAAGATTTTCCGAGGTGCTGGAAACTCAGGACAGAACTGGAGAACGAAGAGAACTCCTAGGGGCCCCCAAAGCTGGCAGCCTGATTGCAAAGCAGATGTCCCATTGTTTGGGATGCTGTAAGGGAGTCAGAGCTGTCAGGAATCTCACCTATGCCTTGCTGAAAGGAAATGTCCTAAATCCCACCTTGAAATATTAAACTAAATCTGCAACAAAACCCCTGTAAATAGAATTGCCCTCACCCATTCTAGCAGTGTGATAAGAAGAAAAGGTGTGCCCCTTTCTGGAGATAAAAATTGCTCACTTCAGTCTCTAATGTCCTTTTATACAAAACGTATAAAAAGCTATGAGACGTGTAAAAAAGTGAGAAAATGTGGCCTGTGGTCATGAGAGGAAACAGTAAACAGAAGTAGATATTGAGATAGTCCAGATATTGTAGTTATCAGAGAGAACTTCAACACAACTCAAATAAAAATGCTGTGAGAATCTACTGGAGAAGATAATGTGTATAAAGAAATGGACTATTTTTCCAGAGACATGAAAACTGTACATAAGAATGAAAAAGTCTAGAATTAAAATTGAAAAAAATCATCAAATGGGACTAATAGCAGATGAGTGAGAAGAGAGAATCTGTGAATTTGAAAGATGGATCAATAGAATGTACAGAACAGAAATACAAATAGGAGGAAAAAAAAACAGAAGAATTGAGCTCTGTAGGACAATATCAAATAGTCTAACAAAGACCTAAGTCTCAGTAAGACAGAAAAGAGAGAAAGGGGTGAAAAAAAAAATTAATTGAGGAAATAATGGCCAAGAATATTCCAACAATGATGAAAGACATGAACCCATATAGCCAAGAACATCAGCCAACTTCAAGCAGTATAAAAAGAAAAGCATACAGATATATGCACAGCATCGTCAAAGTTAGGCTAACCCAAAGATGAAGACCAAATCTTTAATGCGGTCAAAAAAAGTTCCAAAAGGACTTGTGCAAGAACATTCATAGCGTCTTTAATCATAATAGCTAAAAACCAGAATCAACTCAAACACCCAGCAGCAGAAGGATAAATGAACTAATTATAGTATAGAATCTCAAAACCCTATATTGGGCAAAAGAAATCAGGAAAAAAACAAAGTAATTCATATTGAACCATAACTATTTGCATAAAGTACAAGGAGTGATCCATGGCAAAGTCACCTATGGGAACTGACGTCAGAAAGTGGCTGCCTCGCAAGGGTGTGGCGATTGAGCAGAAAGGGATACAGAGAAGCTTTCTGGGTGATGGAGATGTTCTATGCCTTGTTTTGGGTGGTCCTTATGTGAATGTCTGCAACTGTCAAAACTTACTGAACTGTGCACTTAAACTATGTGCATTTGGGGGTTAAACTTCAACCAAAAATGAAAAGAGGGAAAGAGTTACCAGCTGTGCCAAGTGTTGCTGATCGGTCAAGTTAGAAAAGGACTGAGAATTTACCTTTGAATGTAGCAACAGGGAGGTCTCGGTGACCCTGAGGGAAGCAGTTTTGGTGGAGTGCTGGGAGCAAAAGCCTGACCTCTGGGGAGAGATCTTCCCTCTCCTCCACTATGATTGGCTAATATGTTGAGAAGGTGTGCTTCACAGGGAACCCTCAGCAGATAGTCTTCTCCTTTCTAAACAGAATAGTTTGACAGTGAGCAGTTAATGGTTGAGAGTTTTAAAGGTTTCGGTTCCTTCCAAATACTCTCAGCCTGTGTTTAGGGATCTATTCTTCAGATTGCTAAGAACTATTTTTCCAGCTAAATTCTAAGCATGAAAACCGAAACGTGAAAGTTGACTGGTTTCTAGAGCACCTTTATCAGCTGGTGTCTACTGGCTTTAATGATAACACTGCGGTTAACGATGCCAAACACCTGAGGAGTATGACACCTGTCAGGATTTATCCTCCTGATAAATGTTGCCTTTATTCAGACAGATCTTTATTCCATGTATATTTCTGATTTCAGAGCACTCAGGTTAACCATAATTGTGAGGATTGTAATGCAGTCAAGTCAAGGGTAATGAACAAGGAAAGGAGTTCGACAAAATGAATTTTAAAAGCAAAGACAGGGAAACAAAGACTTTTTTCTTAAAAAAGTAAAAGCTATCCTAAGAAAGAAAAGCTGGATTGATAAGAATATTAGCAACTTTGTGAGACTTTAAAACATAATATTAAGTGTTATATCTCATAGTCTTTATTTTTCTTAAATTACAGTGCATTTTATTTTTTATTTATTTTTTTGGAAGGGGAAGTAATTGGGTGTATTTATTAATTTATTTTATTGGAGGTACTGGGGACTGAATCCAGGACCTTGTGCATGCTAGGCACAGACTCTACCACTGAGCTATACCCTCTCCATATATCCCATAGTCTTTAAATAGAGAGACAGAGAAAGAGAAAATTGTCTTTCCAAGATTATATAATCCTATTCGTGTTTGAAAACCAGGGCAGTGGTGTTATCTATGTCTATGTTTATCTCCACCCATCCACTGGGAATCTCTTTAAGATCATTTTTTCCCCAATTAAAATGCCAGATCATGACGTACATTGACTTAAAATTTAGTATTAATGAGGGTTAACCTTAGTAGGAATATGTGTGGTCTAATTAAAGCCCCCAAATAGAATTGATGCTCAAAGTTTTGTCCTGTGATTAACGAATATATGAACAAGGCTGCTACACCAGCAAACTGGATCTTTGGCAACTAACATGTATCATTTTAGCTTCTCTTTTCTGTGGCCGTTTTCTGCTTTGTCTTTCCTGAGAGATTTGAAAAACTCTGCCTGGATCTGGCAGGCAGACTGTGTTGGTGATTGAGAACTCCTAGCAGTGGCGGCGTGTCCGAGGAGTACCCGGAAGCCCCGCCAGCCTCGAGGGTGTTACAGAAGTGCTTGTTTTCCTTTCTTTTTCCATACCTGATACAACCTTGGCCTTGAGAAACCAAGTGTCAGAGATTTTACAGCTAATAAATTCCCTCAAGCAGAAGCACACTGCTCTTGGAGTTGATGAGTGATTGGAACACTGTGTTGGGACTGTCCCATCGTTTCACTCTTTCCCCTTAAAGTGAGTAAAAAACATTAAGATGAGAAGTAGGGCCGGCTGGTGATTGCACCTCATATTAATGGGAAGGTCAGTACAGGTCAGGAGGGCAGAATCATTTCTAAAAATTGAAAAATAGAAAATAAAGATATGTTGACTTTCTTGTTGTAGATATACACCTACAGAACCAGGGGGAAAATGTAAGAATTACATTTTATAACACGTAAGATGGAAGGAATGCCTAACTCTTTAGTTGTGTTCCTAAAACTGACACCTCGATCTTTGAGTAACTGTAGTGTTTTTAATGGCTACATTGGCTGGGAAAGTGCATGGGCTCTTTTTCAAATTTTATTATATTTTTAAAATATTTCTCATGAAGACTGTTTTTTAATTGTCTCCCAGCGTGTGGTTAGGCTGTATATTGTATCTCCAGTGGACATGTTATCTAAATAATTCTAATACCATCGAAACTAATTGGATTCGAGTGCTCAGGAGTTCAGCGTTTATGAGGATTTGCACTGAAGTTAATAAAGCACATCGTATCTTGTACGTCTTAAGTTTTACTTTTGTTTAAGGTTGAAATAAATTAGATAATACTTACTTATTTTCTAATTTAGCCATCTTATTTTTTATATCTATTCTGGTGATAACCAAGGAATATACGGTCAAAGAAATAAGTGAAACATATTTAGTTGTAATATAATGATACAGAGCCTTTACCAAAAGTTGACTCTGGGCCAGGAACAGGCCAAGTATCCGCAAACATGAAATTATTTGAGCCCCATAACAATTCCATGGTATTGTTCTAACCCATGAAGAAACTCTGAGGCTTGCAGAATTGAAGCAACTTGCCAAGAGGACATAGCTCTTAAAAAAAAAGCCAGAAATAAACTCAAACTTGGTGTGTCTAGTCTAAAAGTATATGTTCCAACCACTAAATCATGGTACCCAACACTGCGCCAGCTGCATGGGCCATGTCTACATGGTAACGACCTCTAATATCCTCTGCAAGGAGTGAGGACTTACGGATTCTCATTTCACTCCATAGCTTATAATCCATGTCTACCACAGCTTCATTTGATGTTCTAAAGGTGATTTTAATGGGCAACGAAATTTGAAAAACTCTTTACAAGTCAGTTTCCCTCAACCATCTGTTTTCTTTTTCCAAAGTTAGCTTGTTGACTTGAGTTCACTATTGTCTTTCCCCCTACTCACATTCTCTTTTACTAAAATCTTAAAGAAGCTTCAGAAGATAGTGGAGATCATGCTATGCTTAATACGCCATGCTCAGTCAGAAGTTTTTAGCCACTTTGAGAAATAAATTTTGGCCATCTTCTCTGAATGAAAACACATGTGTATACCAGTAATTTCGAGTTAGTAAACAAAGACAGTATGTGCTAGATTACTCTTACTATATTATTTATGGATAGACTGTATGCAGTATTTATTTTACATGACGCACACACACACACATTTATTTTCTGAAACCTCCAGGCTTTATCAGTTTGCATCATTTCTCATCTAAAGCTGAGAAAGCACTACCTTGATGTGACTGTGTAAAGTACGTAGAGGGGAGAGTCACCCCGGCTTAGCCTGCTAACGGAAAAATTAATCCAAATTCCATCTGAGACTCTGAGGCTGGTTAGCAATTCAGATCTGCTTTTCAAAAACTGGTAGTGACTCTTTGATGTGCCTGAACGTGAAGGAGCCCAGCTCCAGGATGATGTCATCTGTTTATTGCCACAATTCAGGATTTAAATAATGCAATGAAAAAAATCCTAGAAATAGTCCAAAGGGAAATAAACCAGCCAGAGAATCCCAACAACGAGCAAACGTAATGACTCAGACTCTATCTCTCTATACCCTTGTCTAATTCTATTTCTTAACTTGAAATACTGGGAAACCTTTATAAATAATTTGTAAAGATTTATAAATAATTTTAGAATACTTGGTATGATGATGGCAAAATTATCATTTCATAGTTTGGAAGAGGGTTCTAATGAGCTGGAGTGATGAGTCAGGGGTCAGCTGATGGTATTTTGGTGGTAATGGAGAATCTGTTAACTTGAAAGTGTGTTGGCAAAATGCTGAGCCACAGAAATATGCAGTGACTCTATGATGAATGGTGAACTTTCTCAAAGGTTCAGTAAGCCAAGATATTCCCTCCTGAAAGCTTGTTGCAACCGTTCTTAGGCAGGCAAAACTCTTTCCAAAATCAATGCTCTTCAGCAAGATAAGCCACTCTTCTCCCTGTCAAGTTATCACTGGCGGTGTTTCCTTGATATGCAGTTCAGATAGCTTTTTGAATACAATGTTCTTGCAGCTGATGCTTCTTGGATACTTTTTTTCTGATTCCCATATGGATGTGTGAAAAGTCTCTGCCTTCACTCCTATTCCAGCCCCCTCTGCTTTCGGACTCCAACCATTTGGGAAGCATCCCTCAGGTGTTTAAAAGACCATCGTTTTTGTTCATGGAGGAGGCAAATCATAGGTGCTTCGGTCATAAATTCAAGTCTGGGTGCTGTGAAAGAGAACAAGAGCAGTAGTGAGTGTAAATATAGAAGAAACGAAAAATAAATAGAAAAATTCCAGTCATGGATTTGTGCCTAGGTGTGGGTATGAGTGGGGCAAATGAACTGATGCTTTTAGTTTTATTTTCCCTGATTTCTCTCCGAGTGAGGACCATAAAGGCTGACTACGACGACACTTGCAGGCAGAGCCTTTGGAAAGGGCGGGTGGATGATTTTAAGGGATTCACTTCTGTTAAAAACAAACAAGCAACCACTCATTTTTTAGATTAGCCAGGAAGGTGTGTAGATCATTGAAAAAAACCTATGAAGTAAAATCCATAGAGAAATGCAAGCCAACAAAGAAAGATTGATATTATCTTCATTATTATCTGAGTGAAATCATGCTGAGCAAACAAACTTGTTGTTGCTTTAAGCCACCAATATTGCAATAATTGTTTTTACAGCAATACATAACGGAAGCATGCCCTTTAGAATTATGCCTTCTATAATCCAGCCCTTACCTACTGCTTCAAACTCATTGTCTACCACTCTCTTCCTTGTATATTATGCTCCTGCCACATCAAAGTACTTCTCTTTTATCTTAAAGATATCAGATTTAAAAAAAAACTGAAGTATAACTGACTTACAATATTATATTAATTTCAGGTGTACAACATAGTGATTCAATATTTTTATACATTAATGATTACCATGATAAGTTTAGTTGCCATCTGTCACCATACATAGTTATAATAATATTGTGGATTGTATTCCCTATGTTGTACATTACATCACTGGGACTCATGTATTTTATAACTGAAAATGTGTACTTCTTAATCTCCATTGTCTATTTCCCTCATCCTCAAAACCCTACCCTTCTGGCAACCACATGTTTGTTCTTTGTATCTATGAATCTGTTTCCATTTTGTTTTTTCTTTTGAATCCCCATATAAGTGAAGTCATATGGTTTTGTCTTTCTCTGTCTGAGTGATTTCACTAGCATAATACCCTGTAGGTCCATCTATGTTGTCCTAAATGACAAGATTTCACTCTTCTTTGTGGCCGAGTAATATTCCACTGTATTTATGTATGTGTCTTTATCCATTCCTCTACTGATGGACATTTATGTTGCGTCCATATCTTGGCTATTATAAATAATGCTGCAGTGAACATAGGGGTGCATTTATCTTTTCAAAATAATATTTTTATTTTCTTTGAAAAAATACCCAGAAATGGAATTTCTGGATTATATGATAGCTCAAGTTTAAAGGAATCACCATACTGTTTTCCATAGTGGCTGCATCAATTTAGACTCCCACCGGTAGTGCATGAGGATTCTCTTCCTTTCTCCACATCCTCACTGACAACTATTTCCCGTCTTTTTCATAATAGCCATTCTGTCAGCTGTGAGGTGATATCTCATTGTGGTTTTGATTTGCATTGCTTTGATGATTAATCATATCAAACATCTTTTCATGTATCTGTTGTCCATCTGTTGTCTTATTTGGAAAAATGTCTATTCAGGTCCTCTGCTCATTGTTTTGGAGGGTGTTTGATATTGAATTGTATGAGTTTTTTGTATATTTTGGATATTAACCCCTTGCTACATATACAGTTTGCAAGTATCTTCTCCCATTCAGCAGGCTGCCTTTTTGTTTTGTTTATAGTTTCCTTCACTGTGTAGAAATTTTTTAGTTTGATGTAGTTCCATTCTTTTATTTTTGTTTTTGTTTCCCTTGACTGAGGCGACATATCCCCCAAAATATTAAGACTAAAGTCATTGAGCTTACTGCCTGTGTTTCTTCTAGGAATTTAAGTTTTCTGGTCTTACACTTTAGCCTTTAATCCATTTTGAATTTATTCTGTATATGGTAGGAGAGAATAGTCCAATTTGATTCTTTTACATGTGGCTGTCAGTTTTCCCAATACCATTTATTGAAGAGGCTGCTTGTTTTCTCCAATGTGTATTCTCACCTCCTTTGTCATAGATTAATTGACCATATAAGTGTTGTATTTTATTTACGAGTTGTCTATTCTGTTCCACTGATTTATGTGTTTATTTTTGTGCTAGGACCACACTGTTTTAATTACTGTAACTTTGCATCAGCTTTTTTACCCCTCAAGAGTGTTTTAGCTATTCAGTGTCTTTTGTGTTTCCATACAAATTTTAGGATTATTTGTTCTAGTTTTGTGAAGAAATACCTTGTGTATTGACAAGGAATGCACTGAATCTGTAGATTTCCATGGGTAGTATGGTCAATTTAACAAGATTAATTCTTCCAACCCATGAGTATGGTATAACTTTCCATTTGTTTGTGCCATCTTAAATTTCTTTCATCAATATCTTATAGTTTTTGGCTTTTTACCTCCTTGGTTATATTTATTTCTAGGTGTTTTTTTTTCTTTTTGATGCAGTTGTAAATGGCATTATTTTCTTAATTTATCTTTCTGATAGTTTGTTGTTAGTATATAGAAACACAACAGATTTCTGTATATTACTTTTTCTAACAACCTTGCATTTTTACTCCTCCCCATTTAGTGATTTTGAAATTACATTTTACATCTTTTTAAAATTTTGTGTATCTCTCAATTACTTATTGTGGATATAGATGTAGATGTTTTCACTACTTTTGTCTTTTAACCTTCCTAATAGCTTTCTAAGTGGTTGATTTATTACCTGTATTACCTTTATTACCTTTATTGTATGTTTGCATTCATAAATGAGATTTTTTCCTTCTGTAATTTTCCTATTTCTAGTCGTGGTCTTCCCTATTCTGCTTAGAGAAGTCCCTTTAACATTTTTAAAGCTAGTTTCATGGTGCTGAACCCTTTTAGCTTTTGCTTGTCTGTAAAACTCCTTCTCCTTCAAATCTGAATGACAGCTTTGCTGGTTGGGGTATTGTTGGTTGTAGGTTTTTTATTCCCTTCATCACTTTGAGTCTATGGTGGCAATCTCTTTTGTCCCACAGTTTCTGCTGCAATGTCAGCTGATTGTTTTATGGGAGTTCCCTTGTGCATAAGTGGTTACTTTTCTCTTGCTGCTTTAGATTTTCTTTATCTTTAATTTTTGCCATTTTAATTACAATATGTCTTAGCATGAACCTCTTTGGGTTCATTTTGTTTGGGACTCTCTGTGCTTTCTGGACCTGGATGTCTGTTTCCTTTCCCAGGTTAGGAAAATTTTCAGCTATTATGTCTTTACGTTTTCTGCCTCTCTCTCCCTTTCTTCTCTTTCTGGGACGCCCATAATACAAATTTTTAGGCTTACTGTTGTCCCAGAGATCTCTTAAAGTATATTGATTAAAAAAAAATTCTTTTCTCTGTTCAGCATGGGTGATTTCCACTGTTCTGTTTCCAGTTTGCTAATCTGCTCCCTCTGTATCATCTAATCGAGTGCATTTCCTTCTAGTATATTTTTCATTTTAGTTACTGTATTTCTGTTTGGTTCTTGCCTCATGAGGTGTCTTCCAGCCTGCTTGTGGGTGGGACAGTGAGCCTGGCTGCATGGCCCAGTGGGTCCCAGAGCTGGTGTTTGCCTCTGGTGGGAGTGGCCAGGTTTGAAGGTGGCTGGCCTACTGGTGGGCAATAATCCTCTGGCACTATTAGGCCAGAGGCAGGACTCCATAATGGTACTTGCCAGCACCAGTGTCCTTGTGGTGGAACACGCTCCCACAGAACCACTAGAAATGACTGCCGTTAGTGTCTATGTCCTCAGGGGGAGTCCCAGATGACTCCTGCCTCTCCAGGAGACTCTCCAAGATCAGCAGATAGGTATGGTCCAGGCTCCTTTCAAATTACTGCCTCTGCACTGGGTCTTGGAGTGTGTGAGATTTTGCACTCACCTTTTAAGAGTGAAGTATCTATTTCCCACAGTGCTCTGGCTCTCCCAAAGTAAGCCCCACTGACCTTCAAAGAAAGACCTTGTGGGGGCTCACCTTTCTGGTGCAGGACCCCCACGCTGGGGAGCCCAGTGTGAGATTTGGACCCCTGGTGCCTTGGGGAGAACTATGCGAATGTCATTATCTTCCCATCTATGGGTTGTCCACCTGGGGGTGTGAGTCTTGACATCTCATTGACATCTCTTTATATATTTAGTGGTGGAAAACATTTTCTCCTGGTCTTCAGGTAGTTCTAGTAGACAGTTTCTCTATAAATAGTTGTAGTTTTGGTGTGTCTG
Source organism: Vicugna pacos (assembly GCF_048564905.1). NCBI lineage: Eukaryota > Metazoa > Chordata > Mammalia > Artiodactyla > Camelidae > Vicugna > Vicugna pacos. Next base: position 7,962,375 of record NC_132987.1, read on the forward strand.
TGGGAGGAGGTGAGCTCGGGGTCTTCCTACTCCGCCATCTTGGCCACACACTCCCAGATTTCATATTTAATGTTCTGTGTTCTTAGCTTACTCTTCTCCCCTGTGCTGCCTCAGTCCTCCCTCCCACACACATACACGTTCTTCTTCACAATGCAGATTACATTCTATAGATCACATTTTCAAAGAGGCTTTTTCTTATTCCAAAAATAGTTGAGGTGCCCCATAGTCCTCTTAACACTTTTACTTTTGTCTTATAGCACTTATTGCAACTATAGTCATCAATTTTTTGCAACATTTTTCTTCTCCAGTTGACAGTGAGTTCCACAAGGGCAAGGAGCACACTGACCTCCTTCACAGCTGCATCCCCAACACCCAGTACAATGCCTGCAACTTCGTAGGTTCTTTGTAGGTCTAAGTATTGGTCGAAAAAATAAATGTTTCATAAGCATTTTCTGAATAAACGTTTACTCTTATTATCACTGTTATTATTATTTTACCTTCTGAAAATGGGTTTTCGGTGCTAGGTAAATCTACTGTGCTATGTATTGTATGGTTCTGTAAAGTCAATAATTAAACTACTGTCAGTAGATAATTTTTTTTCATCTGAAAGAAATTGGGGATTCTATTTCACTAATTATTAAATACAAAAAACTGGAAAGAGGTGTTTTTCTGGGGGCAGGGGATGGGAGAATGGTCATCATTATTAATACAAAGTACTTTAATTTACTCTTAAACATAAAAGATAGATATAGGAATGTTAACGTGCAAAAGAGTTAGCACAGGGTGTTTTTCCCCAAGAAAATGACTGTCACCATGAATAATTGTTAAGATCAGACCTTAGAGAAAGGTTATTATTTAGGACCTAAAACCAGAATATTCAGGTACACCATAAACATTTTTATTCCCAAAACAGTGTTGCACAGCATGTCACTATTTTAGAGATTGGTGGCTGAGCCAAAATTCTGCTATCTGTAAGTAACATGGGTGCAAAAGTGGGAATTCATGACCCTCATGTCTCCAGTGAATCACCAAACCAGCAAAGTCTTGCTATTGTTCATCCAGATTGGCGTGTTTATGGCGCCTTGACATTGCCGTTTATGATTCTACAGAAAATATGGCAAGAATGGTTTTGCCCCGGGTCAAGGGCCTTAAGAGGTCTATACAATGCCGAATGGTGAATAGGAATAGATAGAAAAAAGATAGTCTTTCAAAATCTGCAAAGGAATGGAAGAAGGAATCTACCCCTGACTGTTGACTTCTGTGCTAACTCTGTGAGTTTGGGCAATTCCCTCATTTTCCTGTTCTCAGTTTATTCATCTCCAAACTGTGAGTGATTGAATTAAGTGAAGACCAGGCTCTTCTGCCTGTAATAGTCATCAGTGATACAATTTATAGCCATGGCTTGTCTAGGACTTCTTCATCTAATAGGGGCAGATGTTAGCATTGCAGATTTCTAGGCTCTTGCACAGACGCGGCAAAGCAAAGTCAGAAGTGGAGAAGGGGTATGGGATTCAGAGATTTTTATTTAAAAATAAACCAAAAACTTCATTTTTGGGTGAGTCATAAGCACAGTTATGCTCAGGAAACTGTTCTTGTGTTCTCAAGATTTCCCAATATTAAATATGAAGGCATTTCATTTTTTTTTGTAGACTTGAGAAATATCACACTGAGGAAACACCAACACTTTAAAAATACTAAGAGTTGAAGAGATTCGGCTCATTTGTTCTCATCTCCTTTCTTCTGTACTGGTGTGGAAATCATCAGAGGCACAACCTTGCTCACATAATCTTTGTCAAGCTCAGATCTTACAGCATTTAAGGTCTTGCAATCATTCAGTCAACACCAAAACTTTCATGGGGATTAGTTACTTAAGGTAGATACTCCAACATTTGTATCATTTTGGGAATTCGGTTTCTCTCTCTGTCATCCTATCAGATATTATGGGAAGCAGAGTGGTGACTGAGCCAGGCAGTGAGATAGACGGATATGATTGTGTTCTTGGTGGGAAAAAAATGTCCTTATGTGTGTGTGTGTGTGTGTGTGTGTGTGTGTACACATGCAGGTATAGATAGATAGGTAGGTAGATAGATAGATAGATAGATAGATAGATAGATAGATAGATAAATAGATAGATAGATAGATAGATAGATTGACAGACAGATAGATATAGAAATAGATATAGAGATAGATGGATAGCTAGCTAGACAGATAGATGAATAGATGGATAGATTAGATGGATGGACAGATTGAAGGATAGATAGATAGACGGATAGATATAGAGATATATAGGTGGATGGATGGATAAATAGATAGATAGACAGACAGACAGACAGACAGGCAAACAGACAGATATTTACCCACATAATTATCAAGTGAAGGTGCCTGGATTGCCCCTCACATTTCCAGTCAGATTCCTGGGATGCCAGTGTTAATTTTTATTTGGTTTTATGGGCATGATTTATGTGTTAAGGAAGATGAGAGATCCAGAGATCTGCTTCTCCAGGACAACTCTCTGCAGAGCATTTTGATATATAAAGTGCTTTGAGTTGATGTCTTCTAAACGTTTCTGTGAGATGAGCAGCACAGCCATTCCAACCCCATTAGACCAATGAAGAATTTCACTGACTATAGGCTTTTCCAGTTTGATGCAGAACTAAACCAAAAATTATTGTCAAGTCTTTTGGCTTTGAACGTGGCACTCTGTCTTCCATGCCCTAGTCATGCCACAGTTCAGATGCTTTCCCACATTTTCCTTAACTTTAGTCTTAAAATCAAAAACATCTGTGTGCTTGGAGTGAAGGAAGCAGAGTTATCATACTGACTTTATTGATAATTTATTCAAACCTCCCCACTTTGATGGCTACTGTACTGACCCCATGGTGCGAAATTACTAGCAGAAAATTGACTGCAGCAGAAAGTAGGCTTCAGCACATCCATTAAAGGGATCCCAGGGAGAGGGAACAGCATAATGAGATCTCACTTTGCTTAGAAAGAAGTCAGTGCTAACTTCCAAAAGAACAAAAAGCCCTTCTGTCTGTTCTCTTTCTCCATTCCTTCTGCCACTACTTCGGTCTGGGCTCTGCTCAGGTCTTATCTGACCCATAGCAGTCACCAGAAAACAAATCTGTATTGAAAGAAGGAATGATTGAACTACAGTAAATGTCTCTTAATTGATTTTAGCCTCCTTTCTTTTTGAAAAAGATTTGGAAGTGGCAACACCAGGATTCGAACCATGGTTAGAGAGGTCCAGAGTACACGCTTTCAGCAATGCATTCTGCTGCTCCCAGGTCTCTGGTCAGTTTCATGGTCCACATAACAGACTTGAGGGACATGGCTGTTACAGCAGCAGCAAGGGGCTCTTTAACACTTATTTATCATTTGTATAATCCAGTTTTCGACAATCTCTGAACACCATTGGGCTACCATACTGACATTTCCTAGGCAGGAAAACTACCATATTCCATGAGGTTTTTAGTCAGATTCCTGGTACTTCCTGAATGTTTAGCTGCTGCTGCTTGCTTTGCTTAGATCATGACTTCACAAAGAGGAATCTTTAAGAATTGAAGATTCAGTTCCGTGAGGATACAGACACAGCCCTAGACAGGGCAGGACTTGCCAGCCTGCTGTGTGCCGGGGGCACTTTTGGAAACTCTTCAATCTCACCTTTGGGGAGAAGACTGCTTACTATTCCTTTATAATCTGCCACCCTCTCTGCAGGACAGTGACCTCACAGAGATCAGGGAAAAGCAAAGCCAGTCCAGCTGCCTTTTGCATCCTTTACTCAGCTCAGCTAGGTCACTCACCAGTGGTGACTGGGAAGGGGTGTTGTGTAATTATAACAGGTCCGTAGAGGACCCTCCGTATTGGCATTGATTAAAGACACTAATATGCCACCAGCAACTTTGCTGACCACCAACCATCCCTTGCCGCAACATTGATTTTGAAAAGGGCTCAAAGTCATAGAAAAGCAGCATTTTTAGTTACATGAAAATAATATATACACAATGTATAATAAACATCTAATATTAAATATTAGATATAATATACAATGCATATATGTATATATAGATTCTTTTTCGTATTCTTTTCCATCACAGGTTATTACAAGACATTGAGTGTACACAGTAGGTACACAGTAGGTCTTTGTTTATCTATTTTATATACAGTAGTGTTACCTGTTAATCAGAAGCTCTCAATTTATCCCCCCTCCTCCCTTTCCCCTTTGGTAGACATGCATTTGTTTTCTATGTGAGTCTGTTTCTGTTTGTAAATAAGTTATTTTATATCATATTTTACATTCCATGTATAAGTGCTATCATGTGATATTTGCCTTTCTCTGTCTGACTTACTTCACTTAGTATGATCATCTCTAGGTCCTTCCTTATTGTGGCAAGTGGCATTATTTCATTTTTTTTTTCAATGGCTGAGTAGTAGTCCGTTGTTTATGTATATAAATTACATCTTCTGTATCCAGTCATCTGTCGATGGACATTTAGGTTGCTTCCTTGTCTTGGTTATTGTAAATGTGTTGCTATGAACCTTGGGGTGCGTGTATCTTTTGTGTGTATGTGTGTGTGTGTGTGTGTATATATATATATATATATTTTTTTTTTTTTTTTACTGAAGTATAGTCAGTCTACAATGTTGTGTCAATGTGTGCATCTTTTTGAATTAGAGTTTCCTCCAGATGTATGCCCAGGAGTAGGATTGCTAGATCATATGGTCATTCTATTTTTAGCTTTTTAAGGACCCTCCATACCACTTTCCATGGTGGTCCTGATTTTCTTTTTTATTTGAAGGAAGCCTTAAAAATCTAGTCACTTCCTGTTTTCTCTTTGATCCAAGAGTCCCTGGGGAAGGTCAACCTTGGATCATCTGGGGGAATGTGGTTCATCTAGGATGGGTCAATGTCTGGACTGGGAAGAGGAAATGAGCAAATTATACTGCAGAGCAAAACTTTTGATGACACGCTGCGATCACGATAATCCTTCCGTGTGAGGAAGAGCGCAGAACAGCCGCACTCTGGGGTCAAACCAACCTTTGCTCAAATAGTGGCTCTTGCATTTACCAAAATGAGAAGTTTAAAAAAAAATTCCTGAACCTCACTTTCTTCATCTCTAAAACAGGTGATGAAAATGTGTCTCTTCATCAAAATAGTAACACTTGTCTTGAAGGATTGTTGCAGTGTTGGTTAAATGACTCAGTGTATGCAAATTATCTAGAATAAAAGAAAACATTCAAGGGGTAGCTGTCTTTCTTTTCAGGCCATTTCCAATTCATGCACTGCTCAGTTTTTAAAAATGAGAGGTCAACTATAGAAGGTAAACCCTGAGTCGGTCTGAGCAAGCAAGCTTCAAATAAAAATTCAAGACACTTTCCAAAGCCAAATGTAAATGGTGGGTTTGTATTCTCTACAATTTTAGAGTATCAGTACCCCTGCTCTATATCTGATATAAAATTATGTATCTACCTTCTCTTCCAAGCTATGAAATTATACTACATTTAAGATTCCTTACCTGCTATTTTCCATGTAATACATGGTGCTTTCAATTCTAATTCATTCATTAACTGTAAATAATATGCAAGGTTATAGAGACATTTGTGGTATAAATTATATATTGTTTAACTCAAAACCTATTTCCAATCCCTCCTGTCTTCCTTTGCTAACTAGGAATTTTAAACTGGACTGACATCCTCCCTTGAAGTTAAGGGTATCATGTGATGCAATTCTAATGAATAAAATGCAAGTAGAAGTTGGCTTACTTCAATTGAAAAAAAGAAGTCTTCCAAAAGCATCTGGGGAAAGATATATTTTTAACAATAGAGAAAGAGGGTAGGATATTTAAAAAAAAAAAACTTGTGAAGCGTTTGTCTTCTCATTGAAATGTGACTGATGCTTAAAGTGAAGAAGCCTTCCTATCACTCAATATGCTAGAATAATGGAGCTAAAATATGGGAAGGACCTGAGTCTTGACATCACCAATGAACATCTGAGTCAATGCGTCAGCTCTTTATTCCATTTTCAACAAATGTTCATTGGACATTTGCATGGTATCAACATACTCTTTTAGATTTTGGAGATACAGCAATGGAAACAACAGACAGAAATTCCTGATTTCATGGACCTTACATTCTAGTATGAGAAGAGAGACAGAAAGCAGATTTCTAGGTATGTGTGTGTCTATGGTATGTCAAAATGGGAAAAAAAAGAAAGAAAAGAAAAGAAAAGAAAAAGAAAGAAAGAAAGAAAGAAAGAAAGAAAGAAAGAAAGAAAGAAAGAAAGAAAGAAGAAAAGAAAAGGAGAAGAAAAAAGAAAAGGAGAAGAAAAAAGAAAAGAGAAGAAAAGCAAAGCAAAGGCATTCTTAGGAGAGAATTAAAGGAGGGAAAAGAAGGGCTAGGAGGTGCCAGGCTGTGGACATGTTTCACATGGGAATCGGAATCTGGGAAGCAAAAGATGGCTTGAGTTCCGGGCTTTGTGTCATACAATGTAAGAGTATGTAATTAGCCCTGATGGTCACAAGGCAGATAGTGTGGGTGAACACTGGGATGAGAGGGGGCTTGCTAGGAGCAGACAGAATTTTGGGGAGCCTCTTTTTACCTGGTAATGGTGATGTGGAGGCTGGAGAAGGGGTGGTCTTATTCAGAGCCGTAGACACGGAGAGCAGCTAGGTCTTCACCCGACTCTAGGCAGGGGGTGTCAGGAAATTAGGAAAAAGCCGCCTACATTCGTTTATGGCTGTACTACTTGCTACTTAAGAAAAATAGGTCATTTGTTTAAGGTCCTGTCCACTGAGTGTTCTGTGACCTGCAATTCAAAAGGTTCCTCACTGAAACAGAGGAGGCAGGAAGAGAGAATAAACCAACATTTATTGAGTGTGGACGTGTGTCAAACACTAGCCTATTCCATATACACTGTCACTACTATTAATATTCAGAATAACTCTACAGTAGATAATTTTATTATCATTTTTTTAGCTAAGAAAAGTTAAGAACTGGCGCCAGTCTTTAAGTTAGTAAGTGGTAGCCTAGATTAAAATCTGGATCTTTGTGTCTAATTTTATTATTTATTCAGTAAAAAAAAAATTAATGAGTATTTTCTGTGTGCCAAGCATTCTGCTAGACACCTGAATTAAAAATAGTGTGGCAAGTAGAACAGAATCCTAGTTGTCTAGGAATCTCTGAGCAATGAGGAGAATGAACACAAACACAGTTGAAAGACTAGGTTTACTTAATTCCAACACTCATGAAGTGCCTGTTCTGTTTTAGGACCTGCGCAGGGCACTGGGGAGTCTAGGTGTGGATTCACAGATGTCTAACAGAGTCCCAGCCCATTCCTGTTTTATCATCCACTGCGAGAGTTAAGCCCTTAACAAAAACCGCCAGTAAGGACTGAAGTATCTTGAAGAGAGTGGTTCAGAGCATGAAGGGACCAGAGCAGAGGGACTGATGCTGGAGAATGAATGGGTAGAGAAGGTACTGCTGTTCCTGGCAGAGAAAAGCCGTGTGCATAGGTATTAAAGAAAGAAAGAACATAGGACCTTAGAGCTGGGTGTTCCAGGGTGAAAGAGGGGAGCTAAATTTGGAAAGACAGCTTGGGACCAACAGCAGAGGTCAAGTGGGCCAGTTTAAATGGGTGGGGTTTTCTCCTGTTGGCAAAAGCTGTGCACCAGGTGGGTGAAACCTTCAGATCTGGTTTTAGGACGGTAACTCTGGCCGATGCAAAAGGGTGGCACATGTGACCCTGTTTACCTTCCTGCACTTTGAAATCCTTCCTTTTTATGTAATCCGGAACATCGTCTTTCAATAGCCAATCAATTTTTAAACATTTATTATACTCAAGAGACTGGAGTTTCTCTTTTACAGGATGAAAAATATTCTTCCCACTCTTAAACATTGCCAAAATTACATTACATACTTAAGATTTTAAAATTCCATTACCTCTGAAACTGTTTAATATGCCACTCCCTTTCTTCTGGGGAAAAGGCTCATCTTTTTCTAGATGAATAAAGGGGTCAGTCAGAATGTTTTTTTGGGGAAAAAAAAGAGACATGTATCATTCATTCCTGGTGTACAATGGCTTCGTGATCAATTTGAGCAGCTCTCTATATTACTGTGTGGTTATTTTTCTCCCACACGTTAAGTGTATGATGAGTGTATGATGTGTTTGGCCACAGAGATAAAATACAGTATGCTCAGAATTATTATTGCCTTCTGTTATGAGATCTAAAAATAAGCCAAATAAAAACAAAAGCCAGCTCATGCATTTGAAAATACCAAGGCTCTTGATGTCCGATTTATCCTCACCAGGTAGTTTTCCCAGGTCCTGGTTCAGCGGAGATTTGCCACCATCAGTTATCTCCTTTTATGAGCATCAGAATTGCTTTATTGTTGCAGCGCTTGGCAAAATACTTCTCTTTTCCAAGTCATCTAGATCCGTCAAGCTGTCTAGTCCTACTACATCAGTCACTACTTTGTAGTTTATTTGGTGACAGTGACTGCCCTAAAATGATGCTGTAAAATATTCCAGGGTGAGGAGGCTAATCCCGCGCGGTTAATAAAACTGCGGTGATTCATCTCGCCTCGGAGCGTGCTTTTTATGCCGGACCCCGTTAGGTGGATGTGCAAAATCGGGTTGAGGTTAGCTGGAATTTATGCCATACCGAGGAGGTTACTTAATTTATATATTTACTTTCCTTCTGACCTACGTTTGAAATAAAGTATATAGTCTTCTCTCTGGGATGATACAATATATCCAGGGGTGAATTCTGAACAGGCTCGTGAACTCAGGTGATAAAACAAAAGCAAAGAGGCACACACGGCAGCCCTGGGACCTGTTTTTTGGTATCTTCTCTCTGAATCTATGCAAAGAAAAAGTGGTACCCAAAATGGTGGAGAAAGCTTTTCAGCAGGCTTTTGGAGAACCTGTGCATGAGTATTTTAATGACGTCAGTTCAAGCCAAGAGCAATAAACGTCTCAGAAAGAGGCTGTTAATGGAAAAGACCAGCGATTTCAGAGGAATTAATATTAGTGTCAGAGTCAGCTTGCTTTCTTGTAATTTGGCCTTCTGTTTTAATTTGCAAACAGCCATGCAGTTTGGAGCTTTCGGAGGGAGGCAGGAGACCGAGTGATGAATAGAATATGCCTGGAGCACCTTGGACCAGAGTTAAAATGCTAGAGTAGGGACCTGATGTCAACTATGTCATTATTTTCCTCATCTGTAAACTGGGCATACTAGGGTGGTTTTTTAGAGTACATTATAATGCCAGTGGGAAGATCCGTCATCTAATTGATGACAAAGTGCTTTGTAAAACCTATATACAATACAAATAAAGTGCATAGATAAAGCCAAAAGAAATAGAAATAATGGAGAGAAATGTTTTAAAGATTTAATTAATCTGGTATATTCAGTTTCACCAGCTGGAAGCACAAATATGTTCGGATCACTTTTGCTAACTTGGTTAATTACTTAGCTCTCACAGATTCTGTTAACAAGCAATCCAGTGCTCCAGACCCTCCTGCCTGTCCTGGTTCTCAAATGTTGTATGAACCCTAGTTGCTAATTCAGGCTAATGGAGTGAAGTACAGCCCCTGCTGGGCTTAGGGAATTGGTGTCAACTCCTGCTGTGGTTCTTCTGCTGCGGCGATGTGTGGTCACTGCTGAAAATGCATCTTGCACGGCCCAAGGAATGACCATCACTGCCACGATGCCTTAGCCTTGCAGGTCCTTGCCTGAGCTGTAGCCAGGTCTACACTGGGGCTACCTAGGTGACGAAGCTTTCAGCTGCGTGCTCATCGACAAAGACACTGTTTGCATGGGCACTTTGAGAAGAAGAAGTCTGTCCAGATGGACTTCCACGGGCAGCCTGCACCCTGTCTCCACGTGCTCAGTGCTGTATCTGCGGCCAGAGCATCTCAGGACTGAGATCCCCCTGTGCAGACGTGGGGCCATTTCCCGGGGAGGACCATCCATGAGGGTCCTCTGTATGGACTGGTGATTCCTTTCCCTCCCAGAAGGCTCTCCTCGGCCCCATGTACTTACTCTCCAGCAGTTTCTCTGGCTACCACATAGGTTGGCAGGATCAGTCTTTGCCAGGTGCAAGGGTCCTGGTCCTCTTTCCCCCGACGGAGATCCTGTCTACTCTTCTCATATTTCCCCAACCAGACAGTGGGACGCAAGTGTCCTCGGATGAGTCAAAGATGCTGCACACCAAGAAGACTTCTCTGTAGATGAAAAACAGCAGTTTGCACTTATTTCAGTAAAAGAAAATTGTAAGTTGTGCTTCATGAAAACCTCTGCTCTATGACTAAAAAAAATATTTTGCTGTTTTTGGTCTATTACTTTTTCCGAGCAATTCCACGTGTTTTAAAGATTTGTCTCCAAAAGAACCTTTCAACTTAGATTTCTCTAGAGAAAGCTGAAGGATGTCTTTTTTTCCACCATGCACCCTCACCCCCAATGCTGGGGTGTAGGATGTAAACATATCTATAAAAATTGGGGAAAACAAGTTATGTAGTAATGAATGCACACATATGGAGTTAAATCTAGTGTATCAGTTATGTTTCCTGAGTTGGAAATTTGCAGTCTATGCAAGAGAGGGTCCTAATCCCTTATTCTTCTAGGCTGTCATGGGTTGGAATCCAGCCCCACCACATCCTGATCATGTTTCCTTGAGAAAAACATTTAACTTAACAGAGCTTATTTCTTCATCTTTTCCCTGTTCTGACCTATAGAGATTTTAATGTCCTTTTTTTCCTTTCTTCTTTCCTTCCTTCTTTCTTTCCTTCCTTCCTTTTTACAATTGAACTGTAGATGATTTACAATGTTGTGTCAGTTTCTAATGATTGTTATACATATGTATATTTTTTCCATTAAATGTTGTTACAAGATATTGAATACAGTTCCCTGTGCTATACAGTAGGTCCTTGTTGTTTATCTATTTTATGTATAGTAGTTTGTATCTGAAAATCCCAAACTCCAAATTTATCCCTCCCCCTGACCAACCACACGTTTGTTTTTGATGTCTGTGAGTCTGTTTCTGTTTTGTAAATAAGTTCACTTGCGTCATTTTTAAAAGTTTCTGCATATAAGTGATATCATATGATATTTTTCTTTCTCTGTCTGACTTATTCACTTGGATTGATCATCTCTGGGCCTATCCATGTTGCTGCAAATGGCATTATTTCATTCTTTTTTTGGCTGAGTAGTAGTCCACTGTATAAATATATCAGAACTTCTTTATCCAGTCATCTATTGATGAACACTTAGGTTGTTTCCATGTCTTGACTATTGTAAATAGTGCTGCTATGAGCACTGAGGTCCATGTATCTATTCAAATTAGAGTTTTCTCTGGATATATTTTTTTTAATCATTAAATACTGATACTTCTTTTTCATTTGTTCCCAATACATCTTAAATATCTGTTGTTATTTCCATCCTTAGTTTCACTGTGAAAACTCAACCCTTCATCATCTCTTGTCCAGATCACTGTGGGGTGCCCTCCTGAGCACTTCTTCCCAGGCCTGCTCCTCTCCATTCCATATGCCATCCTGCAGAGAGCGGTCAACCTAGACTTCTCATCTCACTATGTTCCATTTCTCTCTTCAGTGAGTCCCTACCATCCTCACACAAAGCCAAGCATGGCTTGCCCCACTTACCTGCCACTTCTCCCATTTTATAATTTTTAACAAATTTCCCCTTGATTTTAAAAATTTCTCCCACATACTCTATCATTTCTTGTCTCCTTTTCTTTGCCTGATCTGCATTTCTCCATGGAATTCTCCTCTCCTTTTCCCTTCATTGATTAAATCTTCCTTACTGTTTAAGACTCAACTCAGCTAGCTGCCCCTTCTCAAGCCCCATAATATGGTTGGCCAGTTTTTTTTTTTAATTGAAGTATAGTCAGTTACAATGTGTCAATTTCTGGTGTACAGCATAATGTTTCAATCATACATATACATACATATATTTGTTTTCATATTCTTTTTCATTAATGTTTGCTACAGATATTGAATATAGTTCCCTGTGCTATAGAGAAGAAATTTTGTTTTTTATCTATTTTTATATATAGTAGTTAATATTTTCAAATCTCAAACTCCCAATTTATCCCTTCCCACCCTCTCTTCCCCTAGTAACCATAAGATTGTTTACTATATCTATGAGTCTGTTTCTGTTTTATAGATGAGTTCATTAGTGTCTTTTTTCTTTTTTTAGATTCCATGTATGAGTGATATCATATGATATCTTTCATTCTCTTTCTGGCTTACTTCACTTAGAATGACGATCTCCAGGTCCATCCATGTTGTTGCAAATGGCATTATTTTATTCTTTTTTATGGCTGAGTAATATTCCATTGTATAAATATACCACAACTTCTTCATCCAGTCATCTATCAGTGGACATTTGGGTTGTTTCCATGTCTTGGCTATTGTAAGTAGTGCTGCTATTAACACTGGGGTGTATGTATCTTTTTGAATTAGAGTTCCCTCTGGATATTTGGGCTGGCCAGTTTGCTATCACTGCATTGCCATATGATTTCGTCACTGTGTTTCTCCTCTAGTAGAGGATGAGTGATTTGAGGGTAGAGATTCTCTTTTCAAAAATTTCTCATCAGGGTTAGCACATAGTAGAAAGTCAGTAACTGTAAGCTAAGGGAATGAATCTGTAACATGGAAGCCAGAACATCTGCAGCAAAGGTTTATCATGAGACTTCAGTGATGTGTCTGTTGAAGTGGCCAGATTTTCACCTTCATCACACGGCAGGCACTCAGTTCATGTTTTATTTCCTTCCACTTACAATGAGCTGCACAAGACACATCACATACTGCTTAGAGTTCATGAAGGAAGGTTTGTAAGTGAACCCATGCTTTCTGTTATGTTTCTTCTAAACCCTGCTGGACATTCTTTTGACTACTGGTCTTCAAACTTACCTATTAGAAGATTTTTTTATAAAACACATTGTTCATAATAATATTGCAGGATGGCAATTTTATCAAAAGGTAGTAAACCCTAAATTGATAGCCACTGGATCCTATTTCTCTTCTGTAACTGATCTCATTGTCATCCCAGTGTTCTACTCTGCAGTCTGACTGTGTTCTGACATGGAAGATAAATCACTTCTCAGGTCTGCTGTGTGGTTCTGTGTTATTCTGTGGAACCCCAGGTAGGATGAGTCCAAGGTAGCTCAAACTAGCCAGTGGGGAAAGATAGAAGCACTTGGCAAAGTAGAAACATTTGTATATCTGAGTCATTTTCACAGGATTTCTGTCTCTTTTTCCCATTTTTCTTTTTCCCAAGAAGCAGAAATGAATGGTACCCTTCTGTCTCCGGGTGGGAACTCTACCACTTACTAGCTGTATAACTCTGGCAACACCTTTAACCCCCCTGAGCTTCAGTCTCTTGTCTGTAGAAATGGAATAATGATGCTCATCTTTTCTACTCTACAGAGTTATTGGAAAAGTATGTATGAAAGCCCTTTTTAAGCCACAAAGCACAATGAAGAGGTAAGGGGCTACTATTAAGTTTTTCTTTCAAGAAAATGCCTTTCTCCCACAATATTTCAAAGACTTTTAGAGTATGGATTAAACCATGGATTTTCTTTCATGAATTCTGTAAGCTGGCATATGGAGCATGATCATAAAGTGTAAATAATCACAAGAACATTGTCTCTGTAGGTAAATTTGGCCACTGAAAGTGTCTTTTGTGCAGCCAAATGTTGCCTTTTATCCAAATGTCTCACAGCACTTTGCAAACAGGTGACGTATGACACATACCAAAAATAGTTCTGTCCCCATCATTTTAATATCACCGCCTTTCTGAAGAAATGGTTGTTTAAAACCCCAGGATACCGTCAATCAGAAGAGCAAATAAAGAATATTTTCACCTCCTTGGAAAAGACTGCAGCAGGGAACTAGTAACCAGCTAATGCTGGAGTTAATGCTTTCAGCAAGGCTTATGCTCCAGGTGGCACGAAAGCTTTCCAGAAGTGTGCAACCTAGCTTTCTGTAATAGATTAGGTATTTATTTATTTATTATATTTTATTTTTTTATTGACATATAGTCAGTTACAGTGTGTCAGTTTCTGGTGTACAGCATAATCTCCCACTCATGCATACATAAATACACACACACACACATATTCTTTTTCATATTCTTTTTTATTAAAGATTATTACAAGATATTGAATATAGTTCCCTGTGCTATACAGAAGAAATTTGTTTTTTTAGTCTATTTTTATATATAGTGGTTAACATTTGCAAATCTCAAACTCCCAAATTTATCCCTTCCCACCCCTTTTCTCCCCGGTGGCCATAAGATTATTTACTATGTCCACAAGACTGTTTCTGATTTGTAAATGAGTTTATTAGTAGCCTCTTTTTTCTGTATTTTTTTTTTAGATTCCACATATGAGTGATATCATATGGTAGTTTTCTTTCTCTTTCTGGCTTAGTTCACTTAGAATGATGATCTCCAGGTCCATCCATGCTGCTGTGGATGGCATTATTATATTTGTTTTTATGGCTGAGTAGTATTCCATTGTCTTTATTTTAGAATATTAAGTTTGGGGGTGGTGTGGGGAGAACAGCCAAGAGGAATGGCTGAAGATGCGCTAGGACCTGTAGCAACAAGATAGTTTCAATGTACCTGGAGTAATGAGCCACTGACACTAATGCCAGTGTATACCCAGGGTCACAGCTCCTCGGTTAATGACGTCACAGTGGCATGACAGTATCATGGCATCAATGATCAGAGTTGAAAGCCCTCACAAATCTCACATTTATTTCTGAAATCCTTTTTATTGAAATTCTGTCCTGACTTCCTCCTTTTTCTTGGAGATAAAAGTCTCCTCACGGAAAACTTTTTATACTTTAATTTTTCCACATGAGGGAAACAGCAGGAAGTGAGGGGAGGGAAAAGGTAAATATCTTGAATCAGCAATTTACCTGGACGTTTTCCATCTTGCAAGTCATTACTTCTAGTGTCTGTAACATCCCTTCAGTCACAGGACTTCCCACCAGTCCCAGAGGAAGAGTGAGTTTAGAGCAGTGAGTCTCAAGCTTGAGTGTGTAGCAGAATCACCTGGAAGGTGGCCCGGATGGCTGGGCCCACCCTCAGAGATGCTGATTTGGAGAGTCTGGATGAGGCCTCAGGACCTGCATTTCAAGCAAGTTCCCAGGAGATACTGATGCTCTTGGCCCTGGTCCTACAGTTTGAGAACCACTGGTGTAGGGTCCACTGGGCAAGGCATAAGCTTTTTCTTTGGACAAGAGATCAGTAGCAATATGTGTGGTCTGATCATGGCTTTTCTCAGTAATAATTTCAACCATATAGAGGGAACTTCAGGCAAGTGAATAGTAACCCTTCAGGTAATTGGTGCCTGAATACAGAAAAATCTGATGAAAATAGGAAGCAGTTGACAGGTGTGGTAGTGCATAGGGCTCTTTTGTTCCTGCACTGGGAGGCTGTTTGCTCCATCCTTATCTATTTTTACCTCGGTTCTACAATGTTCTTGGTTGAAGCCTTCAGCTGAGGACCCCAGGGAGACTCTCAATCTTGAATTTGCTGATATTCAGACCAGGTCACAATGGGTTTTATTCTTTCCTTCGGGCTAAGCAATGGGATCACAAAGTCTACTTTTAGAGAAAAGAGAAGCCCACTGCCCCTGCACTCTTTCCCGTGACGATAGATACAGGAAAACAGAAGGAAACTGAGATGTCAGTCAGGTCCAAAGTTTTCCAATATTTTAAGAGAAAGACTTTGTTCAGATAAAACCTTTCTCAAAAGCTCAAAGCAACTAGGTAGAACCCCAAATCATCTCAGACATGTTTTCAAGCTCATGATGCCAAGAACCTCTGCAGTTTTCAGATGAGACACCCAATCCTAGGTGACCAGGGACCTGCTGTTGTTCTGGAGACAAGGGAAGATCTGAAGCCAAGAGCAAGGGCTCCTTGAACAGTGCCTATGTCTTTCCTTGTTGGACTACATATAGGAGTCAGCAGTCTCGTAGTTGCTTCCGAAGCGGGCACATCATCCTCCCACAGAGGCGTTTATACAGGAAGCCAGACCCCAGGGAGAAACACCGGAGCCAGGACCAGCAAAGCCCAGTTGCCATGATCACGAGAACATTCTTCCAGCAGCAACAGGCATCTGAACCATCCCTGCCTACATAACTTGAATCTGTTCGTTGTTTCCTGTCGGTTTTCAACGAGGCGAGAAGTTGAAAGCAGATGAACTGCTGAAATCTTCTAAGAGGCAAAATACCCAGTTTTCAATAAGAAGAAAAATCAAAGATAACCACCTTGAGTGAAATAAAACATAATCAAAAGGGGCCAAGTGTGCGTCCTTTATTGGTTAAAAGTTAGAACACTGATGTTCTGAATTGGCTACAACATTTTTATAAGTCCATGAAAAAGACAAAATAAACTACCTTAATAAAGGTGAAGAAACTATGCTGCACTCAGGATACAACTTTGAAAATGTTAGAAACAGGAACAGGATGTAAATGTTAACATAGACACGCGTGCAGGGAAAGGAAATTATTTGCCATTTGTGTTAGAGTGCCAAGGCTATATCTGGTCTACTAGATCCTCATTGCCTCTAGAGATGCTTGGATATCACTACCATCCCTCATATTTACTAAGTAGAAAGCTGAGAGGTTACAAATACCACGATGAAAGTTCACCAAATCCTTAGGGGCTTGCTATCTCCAGTCTGACTTTTGAATCCATGTATGCTATTTGAATGATATTAACCTATTTTCAGGATGAGGGATTTTTTTATGTTTGTTTTTATTATCACCGTTGACTATTATTTAAATTGAATTTCTGTTTAGGATCCTCAAAGGCTTTTGCATCTTTATAAACAACATGTCTCTTAACCTATTCCAGATAACACTTCTTAACAGCTAAGTCATTTTCAAACAGCTTTGGGAGACACGGGTTATGTGAGGAGGTTTCTTAGCGTTGATTTCCTGTGAATTTGCTTTGCCAAAATGATTTTTCTGCTCTTCAGGGAAACTCCTGACCTGTATGAATCAAGAAGGCTTCGAGAGTGACTTTTCTAAAACCGCTTCTAGAACAAGTCATGCCTTTCTGCATTTGCATGTTTCATATTATTTATCTGGAATGCTGAGACCCTCCTTGCTTGCTGGCAAAACTCTGCCCAGCTTTCAAAACTCAACTAAATATCACCTTCTCTATGAGGCTCTCTGTAGAGATACTGCTCGGATGCCTTTGCTCTGAACGAGCACCTACCCTGCCATGCTTAGGATACAAATTTCCTGGAAACTTGAAGTTGGGACATAATCTCTGTTGGGATCCCACACTTACAAATCAGTGTTAAATCAGGGCAGGGATGGTCATGCTTTCTCAACTGCAAACCCATCAGGGAAAGTGACCAACAGAGAAAGAGAGAAAACCAACCTGGGGAAACAGAAGGCTGAAACTCGGGGTAAGGAGACGAACAACCAAGAGATAAGAGCCCACAAGACGGAGAGATATGCTTCTTTGATTCTCAGTGACCTTTCAGAACACAATCCAGTGCCTTTGGAGTTGCTGCACTTTTGCTCCGGGTTTCATAAAATGTGCTTCTAGCCATCCAATAAAATCTCTGTTTTGTTCAGGCTAGCTTGAGTGAGTTTTGTCATGAAAGCAAATAATCTCCCATCACTTATTAGATATACACCTAGTAGAGGAGGTGTTCTGCATTCCTCCTATCTTAATAATCTGTGCTCTTTCAGGAACCCTTCTGCACTATTGTTGGGAATGTAAATTGGTGCAGCCACTATGGGAAACAGTATGGCGGTTCCTTAAAAAACTAAAAATAGACTCATCATATGATCCAGTAATCCCACTCCTGGGTATATATCTGAAGAGAATTCTAATTCAAAAAGATACATGCAACCCAGTGTTCATAGCAGCACTATTTACAATAGCCACAACATGGGAGCAACCTAAATGTCCATCAACAGATGACTGGATAAAGAAGATGTGGTATATATACAGAGTGGAATATTACTCAGTCATAAAAAAGAATGAAATAATGTCATTTGCAGCAACGTGAATGGACCTAGAGATTATCATATTAAGTGAAATAAGTCAGATGGAGAAAGACAAATATATGATCATATAATGTCACTTATATGTGGAATCTAAGCAGAAAAAAAAAGATACAAGTTTTATTTACAAACTGGAAATAGACTCATGAATGTAGGAAACAAACGGTGGTTACTAGCAGGGAAAAGAGGGGGAGGGATAGATTAGGAGTTTGAGATTAATAGATACATACTACTATATATAAAATAGATAGACAACAAGGACCTAGTACAGAGAACTATTTTCAATTTCTTGTAGTGAGCCATAATGGAAAATAATCTGAAAAAATTATTTATAGATATATAAAACTGAATAGCTTTGCTGTACACCTGAAACTAACATTGTAAATTGATTACCCTTAAATAAAAAATAAGAATTAAAAAAGTAATCTGTGCTTTTTCTACTACTGTGCTGTAGTATAATTATTTACTAGTCTTTTCTCTTGTTAATCTGTGACACCCTAAAAAAAAAACAGAGACCATAATTCATTCTCCTTAAACTGTCAGCACCTAACATTGCACCTGACCTTTACTAGGTATTCAATCAATATGTGTTGAATAAATGAATAAATGTACTATTCATTCTACAAAAAAATTTATTCTTAAGGAATAACAATAATAGAGGTCTATGATTAATCATGATCAAGTTTAGTAACTCAGGTGATGGCAGAAAGCTTTTGAAAATGCCTGTCTTTCCTCCCCTGAATTTTCTCATGTTTTGAATGCCTATAGTTGCTCCATGGTGTTCCTGTGGTTCCTCTGTTGGTTTTGTAGTGGCTGTGAATGAACCTTCGATTTGTCGCTGTTATCTCCTGAACTCCCTGATAGCAACCCACTTATCTATGCAACCAGCTTCTTCAAAGCATGGTGTGGAAGTATTTATGGTAAAGAGCCTGGAATGACAAAGGAGGTGAATAGAATTAGATTTTCATGGAAATTTCCTTCTATATCCCTTTTAAAAAACATAGTTTAGGAGAAGAGATTGGAAGTTTTTCTAAAGGATGCAGTATTTCTGTGAGCTCTCCTCTCTTAGTTGGTATGGACTGGGACATTTTCTGAATCTTGTATCAGTGTACAGGCTATAGGCCAATGAAAATCTCTGGTTTCCAATATACAAAAACCCTATTGCTCCTGTCCTCTCCTTCCTCTTTCTCTTGTTTCTCCTTCTTTACTTATTGTAGCATAATATGCATTAAAAAATTGTATCTCTCCTAAGTGTAGAGCTCAGTGACCATTAGCAGACAACACACATGTACAGCCAGCATCCAGGGAGCCCTCCATAATGCTCTTTCTTGTCACCATGACCCCCACTCAAGACTCACCATCATCCTTACTTCTGACATCAGAGCTGAGTTTTGCCTGGTTTGGCACTTTCTACAGGTAGGATCACACAGTACATACTCTTTTGTGTCTGGCTTCTTTGGTTTAATGTTATGTTATGAGGATCCTCCATGATTTTGTGTGATTGTTTGTGCTCATTGCTATATATTACTCCTTGTCTGAATACCCTGTAATTCATTTATCCATCTACTATTGGTGGACGTGATGGTGCTATTTATCATGAAGAACATCGGTACCCACAACTTGAGTATGTTTTTGACGCCCAATTTTCTTTTCATTTATCTGAAGTCCCCCAAAATGTCCAGACACTTTGAGTCACCGCTATAACCACTGTAAAGAAGACATGCAATAGATAGTTTTCTAGAATCTTCTGAGTGAGATTCATTGCTTGAGAAAACCTCATATCTAACATCTGTCTCAGTCAGGGGAAAAAAATATGCTCTGACCTCAGATTCTAATAGGCCACTGGGGGATTCTGCTTCTTGAATATCACTCTTACAGATGATGTGCAAACTGATAAGAGACAAAGGAAGTGCTTCTCTAAAAGTCAAATTATCTGTGGTCAGAAAAGCAGGCAGAGTGTGACAGTTTAGGAGGAGTGGGACTTGAAAGAAAGGAATGGTCTGTGGCTGTTCTTTCTGCTGCAGGAAATGAGGCTGAGCTCTGCCTCCACTCCCTGCCATCACGCCATCCCATTCCCCACCCGGACATCAAGTGGGCTTCTGCAAAAACTAAGCAAGAACAAAGAAGAAAAATTGTTTGATGGTATCACACTTTGCTTATCATGAATCCCTCACTCAGCCCCTACCTGGGCATGATAAAACCTACCTCCTTTTTTAGAACTAGCTTGCGGGAAGAGAGTGAATTTTTCAAAACCACAGAAATGCATTTGAAGGTAGACTCCTGCGATATTTTTCAAAATGAGGTGTTATGGAAGGTGGTGACAGAGTTAAGTCCTATAGAATCCTCAGGGTAGCTTGTTTAAATTACAGGGCCTGGGCTCCATCCAGGTGGCAGAAGTTATGTTCTTATGGGGGCCCTTGTGTTTCCAGAGCTGCCCTCTGTCTGACCCCAGGTCTGCAACATCTTCAGCTTGGGACACCCCAGGTTAGGTAGCTGGCCAAGTAAGCTGTTACAAGTATCTACAACCACACTGTTCAATAGAAACGTAATGTGAGCTACAAATGCCACCACATATTTAACTTAAAATTTTCTAGTAGCCACATTACATGGAATAAAAAGAAACAAGTAAAATTAATTTTAATAATTTATTTTATGTCATTCAATATATCCAACATAGTATCATTTCAATATGTAATCAATATAAAATTACTAATGAGGTAATTTATATTCTTTTACTTACAATAAGTGTTTGAAATCAGGGGTATATTTTATAGTTACAGAACATCTCCGTTCAGACTGGTTACATTTCAAGCACTCAACAGCCACATGAGGCTAGTGGCTACCATACTGGACAGCATAGGTAAGAAATGAAGAAATAGTCTGTGTAATTAGATCAAAATTATCAGATAAATTGATTACTGAAGAAATAAGTAAATAACTGAAAGTAACTTCCCCCAGGTTCTGCTTTCATGATCTCTCCTCATCTTTCCTTCATTTCTGATGGTCAAGGGTGGGGTGTGTGTTGCAGGGATGTGAAAGAAAGAGGGCCAGTGGGCCAGTGACAAAATGAGAAAATGCAAATATTCATGTTTTTAAACTTCTGCCTGTTGCCATTTTTTGTTTGTTTGTTTTTTGAATTTCTTCTTAATGAGAGAAAAAAGAAAGAAGGAAAGAAAGAGGGGAAGAAGGAAGGAAGTTGTACTTGAACTGAAGGGAGAAGACTTAAATCTTATTTAATCCAGTTTAGTTAGAGCAGTAACTATGTGACCTATAATCACCTGGGGAACTTACTTAAAATAGAGAACTGTGACCCCCAACCGTAAAAACAAACTAAAAGTAGTAGGATGGAGATATTTTAACAAATATCCCAGGCAGCCCTGATGTAGACTGTGGACTGGTTCATAAGAAATGATAGATCTTCAGTTATGATGGGTTATTCTAGGGTGAGGAGAGAACGGTGGTTATTTTTGAGTGAACCAATGAGCCACATTGAGAAGGGGGACCTACTGGACACAGTATAACTTGGGCAAAACAAATGTCAAAGAGCCAGATGATGCTTGTTGCTGCTTTGTAAGTGACACTGGGATTCGTTTGGTGAAGAAATGTTCTTAGAGCAAAAGCATTCATTCCAAGATTGGACAGAAGAATCAGGAGCCATCAACAGGCATTGTCTCTCATCCTTGGAGCTTACTGGAAAGATTTAGGTACACTTTGATTCCAGCAGGTGCTATCAGAGCTGTCAAAAGAAGGAAGGCCTTCATCAATGAGACCACGAAAGGCATGGATGGATGTCCACCAACCAACAGCAGCTTCCCCCAGCCAGGCCCCTCGTAAATGCACATGCCCCCGCACAATCTCTTCACACGAGACTGTACAAAGGGCCCTGACATGGAGGCAGCCAACGTGGAGCTGTGGGGGTGCAGGGGCCAGGAAGAGGCTCCAGGAAGACTTCCCTCTGGAACTGTCTTGGAGGGTGGGAAGGATGTCTTCAGGCAGAGACAGGAGGGCCATTTCAAGCAGAGGTTGGGCAGTGGAAAGATGTAAGAGCATTCTGGGAAAAGTGATCCGGATGGCAGAGAAACAGCATGGGAGTTAAATGTTAAACGAGTTATTGTTTTCTGTCCGGAGTCCAGGTTTGGGGAAAAGCGTTACATACAGAGGGAGACAGACCTGCCTTGTACTCCCTGTCTTGGTGAAATTATTATAGTCCCCTTCTCTCACAGATAATTTAGACATAAATCATCTGATCGGTCTACTGTGATGGAAGGATTTTCTCTCTGATGTTGGCTCAGGAAGGCAGAGGGAGGGGGAAATTGGTGCCTTAACCAATGAGACTTAAAATACATTTACCACTCATATAATTTTGCATCCTGGCCCTGTTATCACCAAGACAAAACAGCTGATCCTTTTATAAACACTTCCTGAAGAACAAACGATTTAACCTCTGTGAGTCAACTTCCTTATCATTAAAGTTCAGATAATAATATTACAGGTCCACCATCTCTTACCCAGAAGCACTGAAGTAAGACAGATTTTGAAATGTAGCATTTTTTCAGATTTTAGAAAGGTGTTTTCTTTTTTTCCGATTTTAGAAAGTTAATTATATACCTCCATCCCTGGGATATACAGCACCCTATAATCATCACAGTTCTCTTTCTGCAGCAAACACATGAATATTCACATGAAGTGGAATAAATAAATAAGCCTTTTATGGCTTTGGATCAGTTCTTATGATTTGCTACAAAGAGGTTTGCCAGGTTCTTGTGGGAAAACATTATTTTAGGTTGAGAGCTCACTGGATGTCAGACTTGCTGATAAGGGGTTGGTTGTGGAATTGTATTTCACGCACAGTGATAAATACATTAGACTTTCCATGTAGGGCGTAGAGTGTTAGCAGAATGTTCCAGGACTGTAAACTACTCACAGTGATTAGCAGTAATATTTCCTAGAGATCCCAGAGAAAAAGTTGTGCAACTTGATCCGCAGCTGTTCCCAGGTTTTGAATAGCGCTCTCCGTCTCTGCTCAGTGTCAGACTTTAACTTGGATGATCCTAGCCTTGGGGCTCCCTCATCCATCAACCAGCACAAACACTGACCCTCAGTTGCATTCATGAGTCCAGATTACTTCATGAGATAGTGAAAATAAATAAGGTCCTATGCAAATTCGATTAAAATCCAATCAAGGAAAATAAACTGCAGACATCTGCTCTTCTCTGCCAGTTCAGTGTCATTTGAATATTTTCTCCTGGTCTTAAAACAAAAACAAGAACAAAACAAAATAAAAATTCAAAAAAGACTGTTTATTTTTCTTGAGTGCCTGCCAGATTGGCGTCTGAGCATTTGAGCCACTAAGGAACTATTTGAACAGGTCAGAGGAAAAGTAAACCCATCAGGTGAAAAGCACACAGGCTGTGTATTTTTTGGCCCTTTGTTTCTGATTCGGAAATGGATTGTTTGGCGAGCTCGCTTTTCTTTTAGGTGATAGCAAAACAGTGTTTTGAGTCTCCTTGGAAGTGGTGGTCCAGCTTTGTACCCAGATCTACCAGGCATAATTGAAAAGTCATTTTAGATACCAAAAAAAAAAAAAGAAAAAGAAAAAGAAAAAGAAAAAGAAAAATTAGAACACAGCTTGACTGGGTCTACCAGGTGAAGTACATATCTGATCAATTAATCTATGGTGCCATTTGCATCTGGGAGAGACTTTCATTCTATTTCTCTATAGTTCAACTTGATAGTTTTTGTATGATTTCTCCACCAATACACAAACAGGTAGCTAGTGTCTGTGGGAGGCACACCCAGCCACGATGTTGAAAACTCGGGGTGGGAATCACGCCCAGCAGAACTTTGAAGAAACATCTTGCCTCAGTCAGTTTGGGAGGCTAACACGGAACACGGGGACTTCGACAACGGACATTTATTTTTCATAGTTCTGGAAGTCCAAGATCAGGATTCCTGCATGGTGGGGCTCTTGGTGGGGTTCCTTTTCCTGATTTACAGACGACCTTTGTATCCTCAAGTGTCAGAGGGGAGAGAGAGGGATGGCTCTCTCCTTCTTACAAGAGCCCTGATCCCCTAGGGGGGGCTCCCTCCTTCATGACCTAAGTACTTCCCCAGCCCCCACCTGCAAATGCCATCACATTATGGCTTCAACATCTGAATTTTAGGAAGACACAGACATGCAATCCATAACACATCCCAATTTCCCAATTACCTTGGACACAAAGAGCTTAGACATCATGATGGTTCAGCCAGACTGGAGACTCCAAGCAGACTGTCCAATCCAGACTGGTCACCCCTGAGAGGTCGAATGCTCCTGCCACACCAGGACCCAGTCACATTCTCCCTCCTGGACTGGGTATCCACTCAGGGCAAACTGACCATTCAGGTCATACTGAAAGGACCAAATAAATGTACATGTCAATGTGAACCAGTCATGGCTTGCCTTATCTCAATGTTTCAAACTAGGAAGTGATAGCTCAGATCCACCTACCACCCTAAACCCCAGTGAACAAGACCCATACTCTGTCTTCTTTAGCCATGTGGATGCCTGACACATACACACCATCCCAGACACTCCAGAAATGCTGGATTCATCCCAGGCTTATCACCCAAGATAAATTTGCATTAGGTACTCATCACTCAGACCCACAGATCATCTTCTCCCTCCAGTTCATGATCTGCCGTCAGGCCCCAGGAGACTGCTAGTCCAATCTAAGGTGTTCCCCGAAGAGGAGGGATTGAGTCAGATAATTAAGAGTTCCCAGTAGCTATCCTCTCTTTAATTTACAATCCCCAAGACTCAGCTGGGGTAGTTGAACAAAATACATTCATCTTTTTCTAGATTTACGTGAGCTTCTTGGCCTGTCACAGGGGCAGATGTGAATGATTTTGTGTTTTATTTTAAGGGCTTGATTGCTGAACACAGAACGCTGAGAAGAATGGGGTTATTAATTATGTTTATAATACAGTATAAATTAAGAAAATGGTAATATTTTCATAGTAACTGTTAAGAACTTCTCAATGGCTTCTGTGGTACTGAGTAGATCTAGTTGAATTTAATGACAATATGGATAAATCAACAAAACAGAAAGTCAAACATAAAATGCCGGAATTTATTTAGTAGCTGGCTTCTGTTCTACCCAAATTGTTAAATTACTTACCCCAGTTCACCAACTGGCTTCTTCTGTGTAAACATATTCTTTGTCAAAGCAAATGGTCTGCCAACATGTGAATCGTTATAAATCTATTTAGCAAAAATCCCCTGTGAGGGTTTAATAACTAGTTTCCCTGATTGCTTGTGCAACTGGGTGGAATAACCTTCTCTTTCAGTTCTCCTCAAACCAAGTTCTGATTTGGTCCCAGGGGGAAGGGAGGGACTGGATTTGTACTCAGGGGACATCTGGCAATATCTGAAGACATTTTGGGATTGTCACAACCAGGGGATGGGGAAAGGATGCTTCCAGCATCCTATAATGCCCAGGACACCCCATTTAACAATTATCTGGCCCCAAAGTGTCAGTGGTGCCAAGGCTGAGAAACTCCGTTGTATATAATGAAACAAAACATGTAAAATTTCCACGGCTGGCCTTGGAAACAAATGTTCTGACAATGCAATGCCCTCCATCTAATATGTGGCCTTGGAGTAACTCTTCGTCTTCTCAGAGGTGGAAAAGAGACACAAAAGAAAATTCAATAGCGAGAAGTGTGCAAAGGAGTTTGCAGACCTCTTAGTAATCTGCATTCCAGGCCTCTGGACACAGAAGATGTTAATGCCCTCAATTATACAAATGAAAAAAAGGAGACTCCAAAAGACTAAGACAGTTCCCCAAATTCACTGCAAGTAAGTGGTCAATCTGCCTTTGAAGTTCTCTCTGCTTTGCTGCGTAGCAGCAGGGAGGGCAAAGTGGCTGGGCTCTGGCAAGGGGCATCACTGGATTCTCCGATTTCCAGAGAAAAAGGACATTTGGCTGGTAGCCTGGGGGACCATGAGTACTCACTTTTGTCCCTCTTGTGACTGAAAGGCAGGCAGCAGTGAAAAAACTGTCCAGTGGCCAACATGGTGGAAAATCACCCCTTTGCCATTGTTACCTTGAGGTAGAATATGCATACAGAGCGGTCCAGTATCGGATGTCATCAAACGAATATTAATTCTAGCTCTATGACTTATATAACTCTGGAATCATAAGACTTAACCTATCATAGTTTAACGTTTTTTAATCTACAAACTCGAGATGATGATGACAGTTCTGATTCCTTAGGTCTTGGTGGGGGCTGAGAATTTGCATTTCTAGCACGTACCCAGGTGATAACAGTGCCCCCACCAATCGGAGAAGCCCGCTCTGAAAGCCACACGGACTTAGGACGTGGAGACTTACTTCCACAGCAGACCCTCGGTTGAGAACTCTATAAATGCTAGCTAATTTTTTCTTCCACAGTTGCTCGCCAATCTCACTTCATATTTATTCTGTTCATTTCCTGCCTCCTTGATGAAATCTGGTACAATACATGATGCTGGAAAGCTTCTTTGGTTTGTGTGTGTCAGGTGGCTCTGAATCTTGGGGCTGACACTGTGACTTGTCTGCATGATGCTGCGTATTTTAGCTTCAGAATAGTGCTTCTCTCTGGTGTTTTTCGTTACCAATATGGAGGGTCTATGGCCTGTGTGCCAGGCCACCTGCATCTTTTTCCCTGAGTGAGGCTGAGTGGAGGGTGTCCTTGTATCAGTTGTCCAATTTGCCTTCAACACCCAGTGCCCAGGAGCCAAAAAGTAGGAAGTACAGAAGGTCCAGTCACACTCCAGTGCCATCTGTGTCTTTCGCATTTCTTGCCACCTGCTTTTCAAAGAGGAAACAAACCCCTCTTCTGTTTGCACTGATAATCCTTGAGCAGGGAGAGGAAGACCCATGCCAGGGTGCCATCCTCTTAGTAGCCTCTTTGAAAAGGGTCTAACTCAATGTGCCCTTTCATCACAAGAAGGATTCCCTACGTACATGGCAGTCATGAGTGTGAGAGAGGCAGAGCAAGGCTGAGAGCTGCTGCTAAGACTGCTCCACCTCTAATTTGTTTTCTTGTCATCTTTCCAGCCCACTCAGGCCCAGCAGAAATTCCGTGATATCTGTATCGATCAGAATCTAGCTAGAAAAAGTAAAATCACTATGCCAGGTCATCTAATAGAAGAAGTTAAGTATGGGGAATGAGTAACAAGGTGTTAGGAAACCTGAAAAAGCACAGAGGAAGAGGAAAAGCAACCAGAAAGTAGCCATGGCTAGAAGCCATCATCAGCTCCAGGGCTGGAGGGACAGGGGGAGGGGGTGAGGCAACCATGGGTTAGACCCACTGGGGAGAAGCTGGAACTATGGTGGACCAACCTGGTGGGAGCTGGGATGATCATGAAGTCACAGGTCCTACTGTTCAAAGGACTAAGACACCACTCAAAGAATGGGGAGGGTGAGGAATATTCTAGGTTCAATCTTTATTCCACATTCTCTCCCATCATCCAATGGCAAGTATTCCCCATTAGCCCAATCTAGGCAGAAAAGGAGTCTGGGAAATGTAGTTTGCAGGGTCATCCTTCTCTAATGCAAAGCAAGGGAAGGACCATACCTACCTGAATGCAAACTGGCAAATAAACGTCACAATACCCAACTCCATCAGTTTTAAATGCACTCCAAATTAAAAATAGCATTTATTAAGTCTGTTTTTCATTCTGCTTCATGATCCAATTAGCTGATCTCTTTTCTGTTTGACTTCATGAAAGGCAGCAGTTTGTAGTTGGGAGTAAATCCTGTCTCGACACTTATGGGTCTTATGACTTTGGCAAAAAGACATCCAAAGACATCCAAAGGCATCGTTGAATCTCAATTCCACCATCTGTGTAATTGAGATAATATGTTGTCTATATCATAGGGCTCTTGTGAGGATTAAATAAGACAATGTTTATAAAACACAATGTCTAGCGCACAAACAGCACTCATTATTAAAAGTGAATGGACCTTGTCACATTTATTTTGTCTCTCATCAGCATCTTGCATATAGACTCTCAAGTATTTATTGAAGACAGAAGCCAACAATCAGCAATTATCTGCCTTTGTTTCACATTCTGACTAACTGTACTGATGTTTAAGCTGATAATTCTTTATTCATGAGGAGTTGAGCCAGCAGTCTCACTCCTGGGCATATATCTGGAGGCAACTCTAATTCAAAAAGATACACGCACCCCAATGTTCATAGCAGCACTATATACAATAGCCATTGACAGATGACTGGATAAAGAAGATGTGGTATATCTATACAATGGAATACTACTCAGCCGTAAAAAGAATAAAATAATGCCATTTTCAGCAACATGGATGGACCTAGAGATCATTATACTAAGTACAATAAGTCAGAGAAAAACAAACATTATACGATATCAGTTATCTGTGGAATATAAAACAATGTTTCTGTTTATTTATTAACAGAAGCAGATTCATAGACCTAGAAAACAAATTTATGGTTACCAGGGGGACAAAAAGGGGGA
Organism: Vicugna pacos; assembly: GCF_048564905.1. Classification (NCBI taxonomy): domain Eukaryota; kingdom Metazoa; phylum Chordata; class Mammalia; order Artiodactyla; family Camelidae; genus Vicugna; species Vicugna pacos. The sequence goes on from NC_132987.1 coordinate 7,990,948, forward strand.
AGAATAAATTAGGAGTCAAGGATTTGCAAACACTAACTGCTGTATATCAAACAGAAAACCCAAAATCTCTTACTGTTTAGCACAGGGGACTATATTCAGTAGCTTGTAATAGCCTATAATGCTAAAGAATATGAAAAAGAATACATACATACGTATAACTGAATCACTTTGCTGTGCACCGGAAACTAACACAACATTGTAAATCTACTGTTCTTCAATTAAAAAAAAAACCTTATGTCTACACAAAAAACTTTTAATAAAATTGTTCGTAGAAACTTCACTTATTAGAGTCAACAACCAAAACAAACAAGCAAACAAACCAAACCAAAAATCAACAACAAAAAGAGAGGGGTTGGGATGGGGAAAGTACTAAGAGCACTGAAATGTTCCAGCACTTCAGAAGTTCTCCACTGAGCCATCTGAGACCCAGTCTAGTCCTAATTTGGAATTTTCCATGGTGAGCTGGTCTTTAATGTGGAGACTTAGAACAGTTCCTGTGAAAGGTGTCATCTGGGTACCAATTATATTGTCATCGCTGTTATTACTTAAGAAAAAAGATTCAATTTGACTTTTGTTTGCCTGGAAGAGAAGTGCCAGTCTGGTCAAGTGGGTCACCACTTTGTGTTATTTTTGTTTGAAAAATGCACAATGAGCCTATTTGTGATGCAAAACAATCAGCACCTCTAATATCAGCATCTCGTTGTCCTAGGGTGTCTGTGCCTGTCTGAGGTCAAGTCACTTAGGCAGTTAAGCCTGGCTTTCAGTTTTAGAAAGGGCTCGGCAATCTGCTTTATTTATAGAAAGATGAATTAAAAGCAAGAACAATCAAGGGGGCACCTATCCTTTTTTGGGTCCTGGCAGATGCTAGAGTCATTTATTTTGAAGCAAGTTGGGGCAAAGCCAACCCAATTTTGCTGTTTCATGGCCAATCATTGGCAGCATGATGGTACATGAATAGAAAAATGTCACTGCAGAAACCAGAGTAAAGGTTGAATTTTAGGTTGTTGAATCATAGCTGTTTTAAGATGAATGCTATAGCTAAAGCATTTTACTCTCATTTATATTACCATATTCATCTAGGTCAGAGGCTCACTTTTTAATCCTTAACATAACATTTTTAAGAGACCATATTTGACAGATTTAGAAAAAGGTCATTTTAAGTTGAGATAAACTGCAATTTGAAGAGTGTACTGCTGGGATTAAAAAAAAAAAAAAGACATGAAGGTCCTGAAGTCAAGTACAAACTCTTGATGCCTCCAATTTAGAATCCAGCATTACATCTTTATATACCATGGAGAGAGAACAAGTTCCTGTATCTGAACTGAGATTCTGCAAAGATGCTTGAGGCATTATGATGTTGCCTTCTTTGGATCTTTCATGTTTTCTTATCTGGAATGGATGGTCAGGCTCCACAAGATTTGAATCCAACACTTCATACATCTCAAAGTGCACTGAGCATGTGTGGTCTCCCAGGATGTGGGCTCTGATGCCAAGACCCCTGTTTCCTCTCCTGGATTGTGAGAAGTCACCTTGGAGCTGCACTTCTGGGTCTTTGGGAGAAAGCTGTACCTTTTTTTTTTGCCACATGCAGTTGAAATTAGTGGAATCATCTTCACTAATGTCAGACGCTTTTATTTTTACTAGTGATCATCATTTAAGGCATAAAATGTGAGGCTCTGGGAAAATGAGTAGCTGCTCTACAGGAAAGTGCATATTCACAGGCTTCATTTCACACAGAAAAACAGTTCACCTTTTAGTTCTTGATTTTTTTTTTTCTTTTGTTCAGAGTGACCATCTCACCTTAGATATCTTTAGTTGCCTAAGATCTCGTTGGGTCTGATTGAGCCGGTATGACAGCTACCCCAGGGCTTATGTTCCACTGAGCATCAAGGGTTATACTTGCCCTAAGTCTGTTTAGCCCTTTACTGTCGTCTTCATTAATCCAAGCATTAATCCACTTATCTGTGCACTCATTCATTCAACAAATATTCATGAAACCTCATTAAATGCCAAGTTCTCTAAGAGAAACTGGGGATAGACGCTCAGTATACTTGGCTTTTCAAGCAAAGTAAACTAAACATTGTACCTGCCCTCATGAAGCTTGTAGTGCAAAGTACGTTAAAAAAAAAGTGACTGCACTTGTAAATGTAAAACGACAGCTGCGCTAAGCTTTCAAAGGAGATTGTTTTTAGTGTTACAGAAACCTAGAATGTGAGAGTGTGGCCTGCCCAAGGAAGCAAGTAGTTTATTTAAATGCATTAGATAAAAAAAAAAGTAGAAATGAGAAGTAGAGTTTTAAGCACAACACAAGGCCTCGTAGTGGGAAGTAACAGGTGTATGTCAAAGAGCTAAGACAGCCAGTGGCTAGAGCGTCAAGGATGAGAGAGAAAAACGGCAGGAGATTCTGCAAGGAAGGTCACTGGTGTGACCAAGGGGAACTTGTTAGCCGTCTTGGGGATTTTGGCTATTACCCTAAGACCAGTGGGAGCTCATTGTGGGATTTAAGCCAGGGATTGTGGAGGGATAAGCAGTTAGTGTGGGGATCAGAACTCAGATGGTGTCATGTTCAGATCTGTATTTCAAAAGGATCATTCTGACTGTGGTGTAGACTGCGTATGCCAATGTGAATGTCAAATCAGGAGTAGGAGATAATAACCTTGGGGGGTTTCAATACATAAAATCATGGATTACATAGGGTGAAGAGGGAAAGGAAATAGTTAAGGATGTCTGTGGGGTATTGCTTGTATACCTGAGCACGTGACGGCGCCATGAACTTGGACAGATAGCCCAGGAAAAGGGTGAGTACCCTCCTGCTTGTCTGTCTCCCCTTTGATACCAGCATCCTCCATATATAACTGTTAGATTTCGTTACAAAACATGAAGAAGGCAAGTGCAATGACTGTTGATGTACCATACGACTGAGACGAACTTGATCCACCCTGATAATGGTGCTGCCGATAAAAAAGAGTTCAATTATTATAGCCAGAGAGAGTGGCGGAAAGAACGTGAGCTTTGTAGTTTGTAATTAGATACTCTTGGCTCTAAATCATGTCTTACCACCTCTTAGTTTTGACAGAGTGGACAGTTTATTTTAAGGGTTCTCACCCTGGGAACTACTGACATTTTGAATGGGATGATTTTTGGAAAGTGGAAGGCTGTCCTCTCCATTTTAGGATGTTACGCAGTGTCTCTGGCTTTACCTGCAAGATGCTGGTAGCCATGCCTCTTTGTTCAAACAACAAAAAATGTCTCCAGACAATGTCAAATAGCCCCCAGGAGGCAAAATTTCCTCTGGTTGAGAACTCCTTTACCTTCTTAATTACATCATTTGTAAAATAGTTGTGATCTGCATATCTTCTTGGCTGATACTTACTTGTTCCATAGAAAATTAGAAATACACAATTAGACAGGAAAGCGAATACTTAGAATCATCAAGTAATCAGAACAAATCATGCATTTTAAAAGCTGACAGTATCATTAAGAACAAAATATATCAAAACATTTTCTTTTTGTTCGGGCTCCTTGGAAAGAGGGTCCTATGTATGCAGAGAGCCCTGAAATTCCATGACCATCACAGAAGGCAGGCCTCTGAGCAGAACTGATCACGTTGGAAAGATGGACATGGGATTAGAACACAAGTCGTGGACCCCAAGCTCTGCATGGGCTCTCCCCAGCAGGCTCCACTCGTGACTTTACTCTGAGGTAGACATGCTCCTCTGTTCTGGTTCCCCCACACTGTGTGCCACCAACATCCACAGCAAACATTCTTTCATGATGACAAGTCGTTGTTATACGCTAGAAGAGAATGCAATTTCTACTATCCACTCTGTCTTTGAAAAAGAGCTGCTGGTTATTTTAACACACTACTTATTATCCAGTTACAGGGAGGACCCCTGCCCCTTAAAAGCCTCCGGATTGGGAGATTAATGGTTCAGTGACTGAGTAAGCAAGGACCAGGCTGCAAACATCATGGGCCTCCTGCTGAAGTTTAACATTGATCTTATCACCTTACAAACAACTTCCGCAATGGCCTCTTTATGGGAGTCACTGAAGAAATCATTGCCTGCTCTGAAATCTGTTGGAATTAGCATTGGCATCTAAAGACCCATTAAGAGATTAAGGTTTCAAGGTTAGGCAACTACTAGTTACCAAGCATGTTAATGAAATTCCATATGGTCAGAGGCTTGGTTACCATGGAAATGACCTCTCTTGCCTTATATATAAAAGAAATCGTGCGTGTCAGGTTTTCTCTTTCAGGAGGACTTTCTCCTTTTGGAACAGTTAGATTTATGTTAGATAGTGGCAACAAAATTTTGTTTTGGCTTCATAGGGCTTAATCTCCAGGTGCTATTTTAATTGCTGACAACAACAACAACAACAATTGTGTTAGTTTGCCAAGGCCATACAAATATTGCAGCGTGGGTTGTTTAAACAACAGAAGTGTATTTTCTCACAGTTCTGGGGGGGCTCCAAGATCAAGCTCCTCGCAGGGGTGGGTCTCTCTTAAACCTGCCCTCTTGCGGAATATTTACACAGTGGTCCGTGTCTGCACACTCCTGGGGCGTCTTTTAAGGACACTGGTCAGACTGAATTAGGGCTTACCCAATGGTCTCATTTTAACTTAATTACCCCTTCGACGGTCTGATTTTCAAACACAGTCACATTCTGGGGAACTAGGGGTTAGGCCCCATATGACTTCGGGAGGGATAACAGTTCAGCCCATAACAGCAACTCTGTATATTTAGATAAACATTTACTGTTTAAAAAGCATTTTTCATATATTATTTCAATAGACTAAATATCCTTAAACTTTCAGTAATTGTGACAAAGAGTAATTCCATTTTCCCTGCATTGCCTGGGAAAATAGAATTATTCAAATTCATGGCTTAATATAATGTAGGCTCAGTGCATGTGTCATGGAGAGATATCTAGATAGTGGATTACAGTCACTGGTTAGTTTATTCCCATGAACGCCATGTTTGAATGCCTATTGTTTTGGACGTGAGTTTTTCACAATGATGTCAGCCTGCCTATTTTTTGGTTTATGTTGCTTTGTGAGAGAGATGGGTTTTGGCAGTGACATAGAAGCAACAGTCATGACTTCCTAAACTAAAAAAAAAAAAAAAAAGTCAGATTCTAAGCTCTTCAGGGTAAGCTAAATGGCACATTGTGTGCCTGATTTTAAGAACAGATACCCTTTCCATGTGAACTCTCCCTCTTGGAATATTTAATATAATAATTTGTAGAAAAGAGTACTGGAAATTTACACAACATACACAATAATCTAGTACAACAAACATACTACTAAAAACATTTAAGATTTGTATGAGTTCCAGATAAGAGGATGGAGAAGACATTGGAATCTGTTATTTTTCCCAAAGGATTGAATGTCGTATTCTTGCTGTTCAAATGTAAGGGGCTTCATCACAATGATTCTCCTGTATTCATGTGATTATATCTTCTGAGCAGCTGGAAATTCTGTGGAAGAAAGTATGTGAGCCTAAGAGACCCAGAAAAGCCCAGCAATGAAAAGTTGGAGATGATAAGGACTATTGAGAGAAGTGTGAATAGAAAAGTGATTGAATGAAAGTCACTGGGATCTTGTTAAGGAGTCTGGATTTAGAGAAGTGAACAGTGAAAATCCTGAAGAACGCTTGACATCAGGTAGTGAAGGAATCATTCCCTGGAAGATCAGTCAGCTTGATGTTCGTCATTGTTCCAGAGGAGACGAAGATGAAGAGCTACCCCTGCTCAACTGGAAAATGTTACAATAAATATCAGGAGATGTATACAAAATACTTGTTTTGGCAAGTGAGTGTGATTGTGTCCTGAGTAAAAGCATCACACCCCAAAGCTGCAATTGCAAGTGTGTTATCAGTAGCAAATGGAATCCAAACATTTCTCATTTGGTCTGTTGGTCTGTTGCTTCATAAGTGGCTTTCGTCAAAGATTCATGGCCATTCACGTCCAGAGTCTCGGGAACCAAGAAGAGAAAATTACCTCTCGTGCCTTAGATTCAGAAAGTTGGCAGTTTAGTGTTTCACTTAGCCCTTCAACAGCTCTCTCTACTGACCCCCATTGCCACCGAACAGCGTGTGTGACCACAGCCTTTAAGCCCCTCTTTTTGCCACCAAACCTTCCAAGAGAAACTCTTCCAGTTCTAGATGACTGTTAAAAAGTGCTTTACTAAGGGTGGTTTTTCAGCCATTGGTCATCGTAGCATCATGTCACTATTTGTATCCTAGGTCATTGTCACTGACGTATAGATGGAAAATATGATGGCACCTGGTATTGTGTGGTGTCCAGTTGTCTTAGTGTTAGATGACTAGGAGTTAATATTCACTTGTGCATATTTACTTGCGACATAGTAGGAGCTCATATTTAAAAAAAAAAGTTTTATTGATGTCTAGTCAGTTTACAATGTTGTGTCAATTTCTGGTGCACAGCATCATGTTTCAGTCATACATATACATACATATATTCATTTCATATTCTTTTTTATTATAGGTTACTATGAGATATTGGATATAGTTGCCTGGGCTATACAGAAGAAACTCGTTGTTTATCTACTTTATGTATAGTAGTCAGTGTCTGCAAATACTGAACTCCCAGTTTATCTCTTCCTACTTCCTTTCCCCCTTAGTAACCGTAAGTTTGTTTTCTACGTCTGTGAGTCTGTTTCTGTTTTGCAAATAAGTTCATTTGTCTCAGTTTTTAAGATTCCACATGTAAGTGATATCATATGGCGTTTTTCTTTCTCTTTCTGGCTTACTTCACTTAGAATGACAATCTCCAGGTCCATCCAAAAGAGCTCATATTTTTGATGAAAGGAAGAGTGGGGAGGGGTAGGAGGGAGGAAGGGAGGAAGGATGGAAGGAAGGAAGGAAGGAAGGAAAAGAAAATAACCCTCTCTAACGTTGCCAATTTCTAGGCTACCTGAAATCTTCATCGTTGTACGACAGTATCTTTCTATGAAGAAATCTATTCAGAATTACAAACCTTTTCCAAATAAACTTTTGGTACACAAAACTGGGATACTGCTCTATTCCTTATCAGAATTTTCCTGGCGGTTTTCTATGAATCCCTTGTTGAGACCTGGCTATATTTTTCCTTCCTACCTGATTTTTAATTGCTCATTTCAGTGCCTTGTGCTTCAGATACAGACTTCCTTTTTCTCCCCAGCTGAAACTGCTCCTCTGGGACCATTCTTGATGCCCCCAAGCTCTACGTGCCTGAAGATCAAACTGGCATAGTCTGAGAGCAGGGCCGTATGCAGTTGCGTGCTGTGCACGTGGCTTTGGAGGATGGCAGCAGAGCCTTCATGCCCCTCCGGAATTAGCTACTCAGGCTGTGGCTCCCACCCGACCTCTCTCCCCAGGGCGGGCATACAGTTCCCTCTCACTGTAATGGGAAAGCTTGTAATGAGGCTTCTGCTTTGCCCCTGGTGCTAACACGATGGTGGGGTATCACTTCATTTCCCTGTAGTCTGTCCTCTGGGGAATTTTTCAAGTGCAGCCTAGCTAGGAAGATGTCTTCTCATTAACACTGTTGCTACATCTGGTAAATTTCTTCCTTCCTGTTAGGGTTGAAGGTGGAAATTGTCACTCAGATTTGCAGCACAGTAAAAAATAATTTTTTTTTTCAAGGCTTTCTTGGAAAGGCTAATAGAATTTCTCAGGAAAGTATGCAGGGAAGTTGACTTATTTCTACTTATTAATTTTTATTTGGTTTCCAAGGAATGGAAAACCATTGGATGAGGGTGCTTTCTAAAGCCATAACAAAATTAAGTCATTTTGAGTATGTTCTATGGTTTAATTTTCTCATCTGCCTCTCTCCCTCTCATGGACTTAGGAATTATTTTTCATTTTAAATCACTCATGCAAAATCATGTGTTTCTGTTCATTTTTGGTGATTGTTTCCATTGACCAAGAATCTTGAGAAGTAAATAGAATTTGACAATTTTTATTTAATGGAAGAGAAAGTTTGTCAAGTTGAACACAAATAGCTTCTTACAGTGTCACCGTATATTTTGAAACTGTTCATTTGAAACAAGCTTAGAAATCCCTATAGAAATTATGAACTCAGCATTGATTAGCAACAGTTGCTAGTGTCACAAAAAGAAAAACAGGCAGATATTATGTGTCCCCAGGTAGAAGAACATGATACTACCTCCACAATATTCATGCCAAGAAATTAAATCTGAATTTGGTCAAACCTATGTCTATAATTTGCCAGGAGATAGAAAGACAAAGGGGCATTAACATCGCGGGAATGCAATCAACAAAATACAGGACTTGTTTATTTGACAAATAGATTGTATGGAGAAAAAAAAGGAGTTAGAGGGAAATCTACAGATTTAAAGAGTTTGAAGAAATGCACCAACTCACTCTAGACTGGATCCTAAGAGAGAAAGATGGGCGTTATTGCCTAAATTCTTGGTTGAAATGATGAAGGAGTACAGTCTTAGAAAAGCCAAATAACCCTGGCCACAGTCATTCAGCTACGCGAACCCTGACTGTCAAAGTTCTTGTTCTCTGGCGCCATGTGTCTTAGCAGCATGGAGAATCTTATATTATACACGTAGGTCATGACTTCCAAATTAAACAGAACTCGAATAGAAAGTAAGTAATGGAATAAAACTCTATGTGGTCATATAAGTAAATGGTAGTATTTATTTTTCTCAGTTTGAATTTTATTATAGCTTACATGTAACAACTGTAATAGCCTATACAATTCCACATTTGAAAGAAGGAATTCAAATAAAATGGAAACACGAAAACATGTTACCATTCCTCCCCTGAAAGGTCAAGTGTACTCTGGGCAGGTGCAAGGCAGTAGCTGATCAATTTGCCTTTGAACCAAATGTGTGGCAAACTGATGTTTTATGTGCACAACCAAAACCAAAATAACTTCATCTGATTAGCACTCTTGTTCATGAGCTAGAATCAATCCCTTTTCATAAGCGTATTTGAAAGTTGATGTCATACTTTGCCATGTCAGGAGAAAAGCTTTCTCTGCATTTGATTGAATTAAGATTAAAATAAATCTCTTATGCTAGATCTTTTTCCTTATATCTCCCATACAACAGGAGAAAGTTGATCCTGGGAAAGTAACTATACTCCAGGAAAATTACAGTGTCGAAATCTGTTGTTTTTAAAAATATATTTCCACATTCACACTTACACCATGTTTGTAAGATGTTGGAAGGATTCAATTTGGGAAGGTTCGGAGTATGACTGGAGGAAAGATTTTAAATGCTTTATCATGTAGGCAGAAAAGGATATATATCTTGGAAATACATAAAAGGAAACATTTTTTCACTACTTTCCTCTCATTACTGCCAGTCTTTTCTTAACTTTTGAACTTGATGAAATGTCCATGACTGTATTCTAGTCATACATTGAAAATAAAATGATAGTATCAGTGGAACAGTCCAAACATAAGGCATGTTTATCTCAGTCATGGTGTAGAAGAGGTGGCCACCAATAGAGATCCTTTTTAATATAAAGATGCAATTCGTCTGTTGAATCATTTGGATGGTGTATCTTAATTCATGATTTTTTGTACTGCAATTAGGAAATAATAGATATTAAGCGGCCAAATCAGGAAATCTGAAATGATTTTGAAGTCAGAAAATTAGCAGATTTTAACTGAGCACCTACTATGTGCCAGGCACAGAGCTATGTATGCCCTTTTGAGAGAGCAAAATGAATAAGGCAATATTTCTAGTGAATTTATCTCCCCCTCCCCGTTTTTGCGAGGTATAGTTGACATACAGCCCTGTGTAAGCTTGAGGTGTAACACATAACGATTTAACTTAGACACATCATGGAATGATGACCACAGTAGGTCTAGTGAACATCCATCATCTTATACAGACACATTAAAGAAATGAAAATTTTTTCCCTTGTGATGAGAACTCTTAAGAGTTACTCTCTTAACAACTTTCATTGATAACGTACATCAGTGTTATCTTTATGTTGTATGTTACATCCCTCGTACTTATTTATCTTATAACTGGAAGTTTGTACATTTTGACTACCTTCATCTAATTCCTCCTCCACCCACTCCCACCTTTGGTAATCACAAATCTGGTCTCTTTTCCGAAGAGCTTGTTTGTTTATTTTTGAAGTATAATTGACCTTCAACACTATGTTCGTTCCTGGTATACAGCATAGTGATTCAATATTTCTGTATGTTTCAAAATGATCACCATAAGTTCAGTTGTCATCTGTCCCTATACAAAGCTATCACATAGTTATTGACTATACTTCCCACATTTCACACCTGTGATTCATTTATTTTGTAATTGAGAATTTGTACCTTTTAATCTCCCTTATCTATTTCTCTCCTTCCTCCACCTCTTTCCCCTCTGGCAGCCACCTGTTTGTTCTCTGTATCTATGACTCTGTTTTTGTTTGGTTATGTTTGTTCATTTGTTTTGTTTTTTAGATTCCGCATGTAAGTTGAAATCATATAGTATTTATCTTTCTCTGTCTCATTTACCTTAATATCCTTTAGATCCATCCATGTTGTCACAAATGGCAGTATTTCATTCTTTTTTATGGCTAAGCATTAGTCCATTGTATATATCAAATCGTCTTTACCCAGTCATCTGTCAATGGACACTTAGGTTGCTTCCATATCTTGGCTATTGTAAATAATGCCACGGTGAACATGGGAGTGTATGTATCTTTTTGAATTAATGTTTTCATTTTTTTTCAGATAAATTCCCAGAAGTGAAATTGCTGGATAATATGGTAGCTCTAGTTTTAATTTTTTTGAGGGCTCTCTATACTGTTTTCCATAGTGGCTGCACCAATTTCCATTCCCACAAACAGTGCCCAAGGGTTCCCCTTTCTCCACATCCTCACCAACGCTCGGTATTTGTGGTCTTTTTGATAATAGCCATTCTGACAGGTGGGAGGTGATGTTTCATTGTGGTTTTGATTTTCATTTCCCTGATGACTAGTGATACTCAGCATCTTTTCATGTGCCTGTTGGCCATCTGTATGTATTCATTGGAAAAATGTGTATTCGGGTCATCTGCCTATTTTTTAATTTCTTTTTTTTTTGGTGGGAGGCCTTTGGTGTTCAGTTATATGAGTTCTTTGCATATTTTGGATATTAACCCCTTGTCAGACATATTATTTGCAAATATCTTCTCCTATTCAGTAGGTGGCCTTTTGCTTTGTTGATAGTTTCCTTCATTGTGCAAAAGCTTTTTGGTTTGATGTAGTCCCACTTGTTAATTTTTGCTTTTGTTTTCCATGCATGAGGAGACATATCTATAAAAATACTGCTAATTCTGATGTCAAAGAGCATGCTGCCTGTGTTTTCTTCTAGGAGTTTTATGGTTTTGGTCTTACATTTAAGTCTTTAACTCATTTTGAGTTTATTTTTGCATATAGCGTGAGAAAGTGGTCCTGTTTGACTCTTTCAGTTGTAGCTGTCCAGGTTTTCCAATACCATTTATTGCAGAGGCTGTCTTTTCCCTACTGTTCATTCTTGTTTCCTTTGTTGTAGATTAACTGCCCATTTAAGTGCATGTTTTTATTTCTGGGCTCTCTATTCAGTTCCATTGATCTTTGTGTTAGTTTTTAATGCCAGTACCATACTGTTTTGATTACTGCGGCTCTGTAGTATAGTTTGAAATAAGAGCGAGTGATACCTCCTGTTTTGGTCTTTCTTAAAATTGTTTCGGCTATTTAGGGTCGTCTGTATTTCCATACAAAGTTTAGAATTATTTATTCTAGTTCTGTGAAAAATGCCATACACCTTTAAACCATTTTTAAAGAATTAACTGGGTTGTAAGAAAACTTACGCTCTCAGTTTCTCATTGAATGCTGGATATTTTACCAGAAACTGAGATTGTAGGAAAATAAGGCATCGTATGACTTAATATATTCTCATTTTACATTAGATGTGTGGCCACCACATTTTCATATTCATAATAGAACACATTATCTGACAACAAAATACAATGTTTGAAGTCAAGATTTACAGGATTCAATTCTTTGAAGAAAACTCTAGATTTTTACAGTCTGTTTCTTTATTATAAGTATTCTACCTTTGTCACTTTGGGGCAGCTGAGACAAAGAAGCATATCAAGGAGACACTAGGAGCATGAGATGGAGAGACTGAGGTCTGCAGAACTCAATATTGTGTAGAGGAACCAATCAGGAGTATTTTCTGATTGGACTGTCATATCTGTATCAAATCCCTCAAAGTATGTATGCTAACTTGCCCTACTCCCGACATACTATCTGCTGTCCAGGCTAACAAAGGTTTACGGTGAAATGGATAGTCCTTAACAGTAGATAGTCATGGACCTTGCTCTAGCCATTCACTCGTTTACTCTTTCTCTCACCAATCATCTGAATGACTCTTTTATGCAAAGGATAAGGATCCCCCCTTCTTTTCTTATCTTTTCATTATTTCCTCTCTGCTAGATTCTTGTTTTCAGCACATAAATAACTAAACTTACATCTGACCTACCTAAAAAAAAGTCCTTGATTTCACCTTCCCTTCTGTGTTCCTCTCTCTCATTCTCTCAAATTTAAAAAAAAAAATTTAAAATTTGTATTTCAGTATTTCCTTCTCTCCTGCTTATGACAATTTGCAGCAGACTGCAAGGTTTCTTGACTTTGACCTGAAACTGATGTTGCTAAGGTAACCAATAGCCTAGTTATTGTTCAGTTGAAGTGAACAACGTTCGGTACTAATTGCCTGCTTTGTTGATTTCATCGTCCGTTGACTTATGCAGTGGCAACACAGAAAATAAAGCATTTCCCTTGAGTTCCATCCTCCCTCCGCCACCAGGGAGGAAGGTGGGACACTCCGGGAAGGCAGTAAGACAGATGCCATTGTCTAATCTTGTAACCAGGATAAGCAGACTGCTAGGCAAGTAAACTAATGATATTTGCTAGGAGGAGAGACTTTATTTATACAGTGTGTTTAACACGATGTTCCTGGTTTGCAGTTGCTATGGATCAAGGGTTTAAAATCTAGATGCACGGCTCACTGGACTATATCACATAAGCTAGTTGGCCATTTGAGATATAAAATGGAAATGTTTTATAATCTAAGCTCTCCTCGCTGTAACCTTCATAAATCATGAGCCTTTACCTGTTTTGGACTGGGGATTTCCTGTGCACTGTGGGAATGACACAACCAGGGAGCCACCTCAGTATCCCCAGCCTCTCCCTGCTTTCCCTGTGCCTCTTGTTTGATTGTACCCTTCAAATTATTTGAAAAGTCTGATCGTGGGGGGGAAAATCACTAATTTGTATCAATCAGACTTAATAATCCAATCTTACGTGTTAGCTCATGCATTTGTGTATTTACAAGTTTCCCTCCCAAATCCTTCCTGGCTGTTTCTGTTTTCCTCATAAATGTCTGCTTTACCCAGAGCTTTCTTTCCCCATCATTTAATGTACAACTAATGAGCAATCACAGACCCCAAATGACATCAAATTGCCACTGAACATACTTACGGACTCCCTCTGATTTTCCCCAACCTAATGAATGGCCCCACCATCCACCCAAAGGCAGACGAAACCAGATTATTCCTTCTCAGTTACCTTTCACATTCATGAAGGCGCAACATCAAGCAAATAAAACTTTCATACTTATATTGATACCATTCTCAATGCCACCAGGTTAATTCAGATTTGGTTACTTTTCTCATGCGCTGATAGAATTGTCTTATACCTAACTAGGCTTCTTGCCTCTAGTTTGGTTTCTCTACCACCTGTCTCCTGCACTGCTGTTGGAGTCAGCTTGCTGAATGTCAGTCTAATCAGAGAACACCTCTGTGCAATGGTCTTCAGTGCTGATCCGTGGCCATCAAGCTTTTGTTAATACAAAACCCTCCACATCGTCCCTGTTATCTCTCTGTTCTTCTCTTCCAGAAGGAACTTGCATTCTTATTGTCAGTCATTATGCTTGCTGTTCCGCAAATGGATCAAGCTATTTGCCATCTGTGTTTGTCTTGAATGGTTACAAAATGCCTTTTTATCCTCTATTGAGATAATTGTTCTATATTCTCTCTCTATACTTTATATACTATTTTCTTACGTATTATATTCTACTAGTAAATTTCTTAATATTAGAACAGACTTCTTTTTTGAAAAAAAATGTCATGCTTGGTCAGGATGAATATTTTTTAAGTACTGTTTTATTCTATTAATGTTTCCTTTTGAATTTTTTTTTCTGCACTTGTGTTTATAAGGAAGATGGACATAGAGTTAGTTCTCTTTTGTTTTGCTATTATTGCTGCATTTTGGTATCAAAATAATGCCATCCCATTTTACGCGAATTGATTTTTTAATCTTTAAAAATATGCTGACACACTTTATATTACATTCAAATTGGTTTTTCCTTGAAAATGCAGAAGAACTCAGCATAAAATGGCCTGATTACCAAAGGTTATTTGGAGATAATTATTTTATAACTTTTTCAATTTCTACATATATCACTAATAATTTTTAAGAGTACTCCTTTTAGAATAATTTTAGAATGATGCATTTTCCCAGGAAATTATCTACGTCATGGAGATTCTTTATAGCTTTGAGAATATTATTCTCTTGGTCATTTTTAATTTCTTCTGTATTGTTACATTTCTTTTGTGAATTCTTTTTCCTTGATGAATTTTAACAGAGGTATGTCCAACCCTTTATTCCATTAAAGGTCAGCCTTTGAACCTACTTAACAGGGCCAATATTTTGTTCAGTTTTTAATAATTCTATCTTCACATTTATTATTTTATCCCATCTTTAAGGACTGTTTATGTTTTAAAAAGCTGCTAATTGAGATTTTAAGGTAAATAACAAAAATAGAAACAGTGGAAAGAAAAACAGAATAACAAAAAATAAAAACAAAATACTTAAAAATGATAACTATGATAATATATGTGTATATTATATATAATAATATATATGCACTCATATATTCATATAAAGCAACATAAATAAATTCACTAGTTAAAATATAAATGTGGTTGGAATACATAAAACATAATAAAGTTCACAAAAAAATAGAAAAAAATGATGGGCTAAAATGAGGCAAATGTTAACCAGAAGAAAGCTGGTTTAAGTATATAATTATCAGACAAAATGGACTTTAAGTTAAAATAATTATTGGAAATGAAGAAAGTAATTACATATTAATAAGCACTTCAGTTCCCAAGAAAAGTATAATAATTTAATTTATATACATTTGATTATATATATTTATATACACACAAATTCAGGGTGGAAGACTGCCACATACCTTCCTAAATCAATAGATCAAGCAGATAAAATGTCAGTAAAATAAGGATATAGAACATGTGAACAGCACAATTAACAATCTTAATGTAACATACATGCACAGATTACTAAAGGCACAAAATGGAGAATACTCATTTCTTTGAAGCGCACACTTGAAATATGTATGAAAATTGACTATAAATTATGCGAAAGCAAGCTTTCACTTAATTTCAAAGAAACAAGTTCTATCTCAAAACTCTCTCTTCTCTAAAAGGTGCGCGCCCTTCATTTCTCAGGAATCTGCATGCACTCACGAGCTTGAGCGAACTGTCCTCATCACCACTAGAGATCGTTGCTCTTTGAACAAAGTGTAACCCGTCACTGAGGTGCCCTGCGTTGGCCCCACCATGCATGGTTGAAGTTGGACAGAGCCATTCAGTGCAGGCTCGCAGAACCGGAGACTGAAGTCTCCTGATTTTAGTTCCCTGACCTAAGCCTGTACTTATAAGTCATCACTGATGTGGCAGAAGCATCTTACAGAAGTTAGGTCAGGAGAGTTTAAAATTGCTGCTCGGTTTGGAGTCATAGTACAAGTCTCCTTCCACAAAGTGATGATGAAATGCTCATTGGACCAAAATGATCAAAGCAATGTCAGCTGGCTTCGTATCCCAGTTGGATGGGATTCCAGCTCCCCATCCCTTCCTTCATTGTAAAGACAGGTTCTCAAACACTAGCCTGCCACATTACCTAAGTTCTGCAGTAGAGCCCATTTCATAGCTAAGTCACCCCAGGTGAGCACTTTTATTCCAGCCTACCCTTCGGACTGGCATCTGACCTCTGCTTATCCCTCGAGTCCATCTCAGCAAAGTGGCCAGAGTCTTGAATCTCTGACTCTGTAGGGCAAGTCTCAGTGAAACTGCAATTTCTCTAAACCATTCAAGCCTAAATATGGTATACAGTGGGGAGACAAAGGTCACAACATTTTTTTTAAAGGAAATAAAATATTCAATTACAATACAGGAAGGCTGCAAAATGCCACTGGATTCAGTCTTTTTGTTACAAAGGGCATTATAACTTCTATGGCATTTCCACTAAGGGCTTTTCTACCCTACACAATGGGGACGACTTTGTGTATTGCCTCGTAATGCACATCATGAGAGTTTATTGAGGTAGTGCTGAATGTTTGTCATCCCATGCCTTCTTCCAGAGAAGTATACATGACATTTGCATAAAATTTAAAACCACACCCCACAGAGAGTACATAAGAACAACTAGAATTACTGAATCAGTTAAGCATTTGGAACACTCTTTAAGGAATTCTGACACCATCTCAAACCAACATGTATGAAACCCCTGTTCTGTGCTGTATTGGGCATTTGTTAGGATGAAAAAGCTGGAGTCCTTGTGCCAGGAAAGCCACAGAAACAGATCATGAAAAATGGGCTAGAATAAGGTATCCATTCTGGGATAGAAGTGTGCCTAAGTTACACTGAGAACATATATGTGAAAAATGATTCTTCCTTGGAGGAGGGATGGGGGGAGTGATACTTGAATTAGACGTGTAAGATGAGGAAGATAAAGAAATAGGAATGTTAGTATAAAGTTGTGTGCCTTTAAAAAAATTGACTGTGATGTGAATACATTGTGACGGGTCCTACATACGCTCATTCCTTGTGTGAATATTTGGGTTCAGACAGCACATTTGCCTTTCAAAAGGCTTCCACTTGGACCCCTCATGTGCAACTCTGGGCAGGTGGCCGTGTGGTAGCATCATTAATATTTTACAGACGGAGAAACTGGGGCACAGGAGGAGTTTGTGATTTCTCACGAGGCTCTTAGTAAAGAAGCGAAAGAACTGGGACTTGAAGCAGTGCCTGTTTGGCCATCTTGAAGTTGGATGCTTTGTTTCAGACCCCAACCATTTTACATAATTTGTATTTTCCCCCAGGAACCTTGAGATACAATTAACAACAATTGCTCCTGATCCCATTCATGTGCTACAAAAAAAAGTGGAAAAGCAGTGGTAGCTCTGTAGTCACGAAGTGTGCTTTGTAATTACTGAGAGTATCAGAAGGGAAAGTAATTTGATGGCATAAACACAAAACAACCCATGTTAGGTTGTCCATTTTTCTTGATGTAATACTAGACATAATAATAGTCGTCCTGCCCTCTGTGTGTGTGTCTATTGAATTAAAATAAATACAGAGAAACATGCACAGATACGTGTTCAGCTCCATGAATTTTCACTGAGTGCACCTGCGGGATAAAAAGCAGACAAGAGTAACAAAATGTGACCTTAGTTCCAGATTTGCAGAAACGCACTACGATATACAAAACAGATGATGAGCAAGGTCCCACTGTACGGCACAGGGAACCATATTCAATACTTTATAATAGCCTATAATGAAAAAGAGTATGAAAATCACTGTGCTGTACACCACAAATTAACACAACATTGGAAATCAACTGTACTTCAATAATAAAAAAATAAGTCATCCTGTGTTCTCCCCTCTAGTCACCAAGTCACCACTGTTATTCTGACTTCTGACCTCGTAGATTAGTTTGTGGGTTAAATGGGATCATTCGCCGTCCTCCTTCGTACCCGGTTTCTTCTGCTCAACATAGTGATTGTGAGATTTATCCACGTTGTTGTGGTTTGTTGATTCTCGTTGCTCCATCATATACCAGCGACATTTCTCTTCGTGCTGAGGTGAGTGTTTTAGGCTATGAATAACAGCACTATGGACACTACCCTGCAATTTTTGTTTTTGCCTAATTGAAAAATCTCACGGAAAGCGTTTTACGAGGTAAGTTAAGAAAAAAAGTAAGTCAACCTCATGATAATGTTTACCAGTAGTTCAAAAACAGGAATAGGAAGGGAAATGATTTTTCAAAAGTGGAAAGGAGAGAGAAAGGAGTAAAAAGGGGGCAGTGTTCTCCCTGAATTATGATTATTATGACAACTGTGATAGTAATTTTGATGGTCATGATAATAACAGATACTGAGCATTTGCTGGGTAGCAGGCACGCTACTAAATGTTTCTTTCGTATCTGTTATCTCATTTAGTCCTTAAAACAGTTTTATGGGGGGAGGGTATAGCTCAGTGGTTGAGCACTTGCTTAGCATGCATGAAGTCCTGGTTTCAAAACCCAGTACCTCCATCAAAAAAAAATTTAAACAGTTTTATGCAAATTTAAAAATAATTATTCATATTTTAGAGAGAAAACTGAGGCTCACACATATCAAACTACTTGCTTAAATCACACAGCTAGAAAGGGGTGGAGCCAGGATTTGAGATCTGCAGTCTGTCTCCAGATTCAGTAGTCATAACTACTGTACTCTCACATTTCTTCTTAACACGTAGGGAATTGGATTCATATTTTACAGCTGAAGAAACTGGCTCAGGAAGAAACAAGCTCACATAGACAGGAAGTGGGAGAGCCAGGAAACAGAAAGACTGAACTAGATGTTTTGAAAATACTAAAACAGAAGAAGGGACAGGAAAAGAAGAAAGAGAATAGGAAAAAAAAATCACTAAGCATATTTATCAGTTAGTGTTCAACTGCAAAAAGAAAAGTCACTCTAAGTATTTACAAATGGCAGAATTGAAGACAGGGAATGAGTTACACAGGTGGCGGTCGAGCCAAGCTGCACAGGGGGTCGTGTGGTAAGCCAGAGATTAGCACGAGGAAGAAACCAGCACCACTTGCGGGCTGGGAGGCCAAAGCGGGTGAGTGGTACTGGACGGCAGGCTTCTGGGCGACCCAGTGTTACCGCAGGGGCCCAACCGATGCAACAGGCTGGAGATGATCAGACATAAAATTAGACGTACTCGACCAGGAAGACCCCAGCGTTACCAGAGATGCCTCCAAGGCTGAGGGGCATATCTGAGTTTATAGGAGACTCAGCTGTGAGAATAAAATTTACATAACTTAACCCTGATAGCACAGTGCAAGAAAAAATAGTGAATGCCAGCCCAGAAGTTCTGATTCACTAAATCTTGGATGGGACCTCAGATTCTGCGTGTCCCGTGAGCTTCAGGGTTTGCTGATAATAGCTGGCCCACGGGAGGCACCTGGAGCAGTAGTGTAGACACTTACTTGCTGAGTGAGTCATTCAGCTGTTCTGCCACAGGGTTTCCTGAGCACCTGTGATTGTAACCAGTATATGTAACGTCACCCACCCTCACCCCAGCGCACCCCTCTGCACACACTCACGAGGGTGGGCAAATGGCAGAGCTCATTTATTAATTCAGTGACAGATCAACATCTCTGCCAGTCAATATTTTGATAATATTTACCACTTGAAAATAGAAATAGAAGTCAATCAGTCATTATTGTAAAGTCTTTTTATGAGTGTCAAGTAGTTAGAAACAGTACCTTTTTCCTTCTTTTTTCTTTCTTTTTTTCTTTCTTTCTTTCTTTCTTTTCTTTCTTTCTTTCTTTCTTTTCTTTCTTTTCTTTCTTCCTTCCTTTCTTTCTTTCTCTTTCTTTCTTTCTTTCTTTCTTTCTTTCTTTCTTTCTTTCTTTCTTTCTTTCTGTCTTTCTTTCTTTCTTTTCTTTCTTTTCTTTCTTCCTTCCTTCCTTCCTTCCTTCCTTCCTTCCTTCCTTCCTTCCTTTCTTTCTTTCTTTCTTTCTTTCTCTCTTTCTTTCTTTCTTTCTTTCTTTCTTCTTTCTTCCTTCCTTCCTTCCTTCCTTCCTTCTTTCCTCCCTCCGTCCCTCCCTTCTTTCCTTCCTTCCTCCCTCCCTCCCTTCCTTCCTTCCTTCCTTTTTATTGATGTATAGTTGATTTACAATGTTGTATTAGTTCCTTGTGTACAGAATAGTGATTCAGTTTTACATATGTATTATTTTTCATTATAGATTATTACAAGATGTTGAATATAATTCCCTGTGCTATACAATATGACCTAGTTTATCCATTTTATATATATATAGTTTGTATCTGCTAAGACCAAACTCCTGACTTGTCCCTCCCCCCGCCTTCCCCTTTGGGAACCGTAAGTTTGTTTTCTGTGTCTGTGAGTCAGACACAGCACCTTTCTTTTTCAGATTATGACAGTGTGGGCACTGAGACGTGATTATTTTCACACTGGCCTAATTTCTTAGTTTAGGATTTGACTCATGGTTAGGCAAGTGTTGATTTTCAGAGTTAGTGTCACGGTTCCCTGAGATGCACCCGTGGCACATTCACTAACCTTTACTGAGGTGGGAAAACGCACTTGGTGGTTTTAACTGCTTGCCTGTTCACAGTTGTCTCTTTGTTTCCTCTCTTGTGCACAGTCAGGGCTTCACTCGGGGGGAAGCACCTGCTGCCCAGTTCTAACAGCCACTCAGAGGTATATGCTTTATAACTTCAGCAAATCTTAACATAACACAGACAACTTCTGTCCTCTGAGTTTTCACTTCCTTGGTCTCTCCATCACAGCAAAGGACTCTAAGCCTCAATTCCTTTGGTGGTGGCTCACCCTTTGTAAGCCCTGATTGAACTCTTTCATTTGGTCAAGCCTTTTAAAAGGACATGAATCCATTTTGTATCTGCCACTCAAGAGTCACATTTCCTTCACAAATGGGGATATTACTCAGCTCCTTAATCCTGTGTTTCTCCCTAGAACTGACATGCACTTGCTTCCTGTTCTGTTTTCTCTCAGCCAGATTTCCAGTTTATTTTTCGGTTGTGCTTGTGAGCACAGGCATTGAAATATTTTTGTGACACATGCGTCATGCTGAAACTCTTAGAGTTTAAGGTGGAATGACTTATTCTCAAGTTCAAGTTGTTACAGACAATGAACATTTAAAAGAGTATAACCTCATTTGTACTGAAATGTTAAATGCCAGGTATTTTTTGCCCACCCTGATTTTTTTTTTTTAAGCCATGAAATTACAGGTAAGTAGAAGAAAGTGGGGACTACAGCAATAATTAGTTACCTCTTTCCAAAGGAAGGTGCAAAACAGATGATTCAGCAGGAAAATAGGATGTAAAGGATGGTACTGATGTAAATTATTTTGGTCTCCTTCGGGTCATTAAGAGCCCTAGTTCCCACACAAAGCCACGTGTGAGTTCTAGGGAGGAGATGATGCTCAGAAATGACCAATTTTCTTTGTCTTTAGACCAGGAGGTATCTAAGCCAATACACAGACATGATCATTCTTCCTCAATTAAAGTTTGCTGGAAGCAAAGAGCTTGCTACCTTCTTTGCCACCCTCAGTCCAATATGGTCTGTAATGACCTTTTAAGAAATTTGAAAAAAATGTATTTATTTATTTATTTATTTATATTTTATTTTATTTTTTTTGTAATGGCCTTTAAACACCCAAGTCCCCATCTCCTGACTAAAAGGCATCTATATCCCTGTTTCATATCACATGACAAAGAAACTTGCTCTCGTGTACCATCCCTGTGAGAGAGTGTTGTACATGATTTTGTATTTTTTAATTCATTTTAATCTACAGGTAGGAGTCTAGTTTTTAAACGTTATTGGAATTCACATTTTAAAAAGAAAAACATTCAAAATCATCATAACAATAAACCTTTGGCCTGGGTCCTCCACGTAGTTTGATCAAAGAACTTAGGTGTTTTTATACACAGTCTGGAATATGCAGATTGGAAAGGCCACAGCCTCACTTGTGTGTATTGCATGTAAATCTGGTTTTGTTTTGTTGTTTTGTGTTCTTTGGGGTCTTTGGTCCTTTTTGTTTTGAAGATCAGACAGTGATCATTCTGAAAGGTTAAAGCCAAGGGTTTGTAACTATGATATTTACCGTAAGTCATAGAACATTCAGTAACTATCAAAAAAAAAAAAAAGTCTCCAAAAAAGCCCCAAAACTTCCTTTTCCTTTTCTCTTGCGTCTGGAAGAATTTTCTGTGCATGTGCGAGGCTCGTGCTGGTCACACATATGCACTTTGTAGGCTGATGTTGAGAATGACACTGCCTCTTCCCTCCCATAACACGGCTAAACTTAAAGGGAAAATGTACTGAGAATGGGATTTCAAAATTGGACATGAAATAGGTAAACAGGGTGGGATGTGGAGATGATCCAACCAGTAGCAAGAGTGCACAGTTTTAGAGCAGGTGTCTTGAAAGGCTGGGTCCCTTCCTTCAAGGAACCAGAGAGACAATGTCTGAGGCTCAGTGTGAGCTCTTTCTGAAGTTTTCAACTGGATGGAGAGATTTAATTGTTTCACTTGGGTATCACTCTAGAAAGGCACAGCTTCAGAGATGGGAAGTAAATCGGGGTGGCATCTGTCCTGTGGGCCATCAGCATGCTGCTCACTTCAACAAGGTCCGTCCTCACTGTTGGGTAGGGGAAGCAGTGGGCACGATTCCAGGGTTGAAAACCATTTGAGAATTTTGAGGACCAGAAGTGGGCTAAGCCCCAAACTTGGCCGAGTTGCTCAAGCCTCGCTGTGAATTGCATTCTTTTTCCTTTCTCCCCACTCTGGTATGGATTTGATCAACTTCTCTTTAGAGTTGGATTGTGAATTCCATGAGTGGAAGAACTATCTCTGGTTCTATGCTTCTGTATGCCCATCATCAAAGATACTATCTGGCACAAAGTAGAAATTTGTTTAAGGAATCAGTTAAGAAAAAGCATTCAGGAACCAAAGAGGCAGAGAAAAGAACTTACGTGACTTTTTGGATCAACTTCCCCCGTATATGAGTGTTTTCCTTAGAATGAGAATCACCACTATTAGAAAAATGAAGATATAATTCATGTACCATAAACATCACCCTTTTAAAATATTCAGTTTTGTGGACTTTAGTATATTCATAAGGTTATGGAACCATCACCGCTGTCTAATTCCAGAGCATTTTCATCATCCCCCCGCAAAACCCCATGTATGTTAGCGGCCACTCCTCATTCCCTCCCCACCCCACCCTGGCAATAACTAATCTACTTTCTATACATATGGATCTGGAAATTTCATGTTTATGGAATAACACAATATGGGGCCTTTTAAATCTGGCTTATATCACCTTAAAATGTTTCCAAGTTTCACTTATGTTGTAGCATGTACCATATATTAGAAAAAAAACAACAACTATTCTTTCCTCATTGAATTGTCTTGGCGCCCTTGTTGAAAATAAATTGACCGTGAATGTATGGGTTTATTTTCTGGACTCTCAATTCTATTTCATCAATCTGTTTGTCTACACTTCTGCCATTAGCACACAGTCTTTATTTCTCTAGCTTTGTAATTCTGAAATCAGCAAATGTGATTCCTCCACATTTGTTCCTGTGTTTTAAGATCGATTTGACTCTTTTAGGATTTTTGATTTGCATATGAATCTTGGGATCAGCTGGCCAACTTCTGCAAAGAAGTCAGCTATGATTTTGAAAGAGAATGGGTTGAAGCTATAGTACATCAATTTGTAGAATATTGCCTTCTTAACAAGAGTAAGTCTTCCAATTGATGAACATGAGATATCTTTACATTTACTTAGGTTATCTTTAACTTCTTTCAGTGATGTTTTGTAGACTTCACTGTACTAGATTTGTACATCTTTTGTTAAGTTTATTTCTCAATATCTTTCTTTATGCTATTGTAAGTGAAATAGTCTTCTTAATTTCATTTTCAGATTATTCAGAGCTTATGTATGAATATAGAATTGTTCTTTGTAAAATGATCTTGCATCCTGCAGTGTTGCTGAGTTTGCTTATTAGCTCTAATTGTGTATGTATGTGTGTATGTGTGTGTATTTTTTAGGAGATATATATGTGTGTGTGTGTGTGTGTGTGTGTGTGTGTGTGTGTGTGTATACACTTCTTCCTTTCTAAACTGGATGATTTTATTTCTTTTTCTTGCCTAATTGCTCTGGCTAGTTACAATGTTTAATAGATTATGGCAAGAACAGACACCCTTGTCTTGTCTCTGAGCACCATCTCTTAGAAATAAAAGCCATATAGATTTATAGTTCCAAAACTGGCTTTTAGCTCATCGTTAAACTTTCTTTCCAGCCCAACTTTTAATTATAACTTCTGACACAGAGTAGCATTCATTTAATAGTGTTGAAAGGGGACATGTGATAAAATGTAAAACACATAACTTGTTTTTAAAAACTGAACTCTTACTGGGAAAAGAGAATGCCTTTTCACAGGGAGCAAAAATGATAAATATTTTAGAGAGAATTGCAGGTAAAATACTATGGACTTTCACATGAGGGAGAGAAGACATTCCTGGAAAAATTATAGAAGAACATGTTTGATAGGGATCTGACAGAAAAAGAAGGATTCAGACATACAATGATGCAAGATTTTGGCTTTCAAGTGAAGCAAAAAATGTAAACAAAACATGGAAGTGGGAAAACATGAGGCATGTTTGGAAAACTCTTTAGTAATTCAGTTTTGGAAAGCTCAAATTGTCAGAAATAAAAGTTAGGAGTTTCTGAGAAATCTAGGTCATGAATGGAGTCAATGACAAGGACAATCATTTTTAAACACTGGGATTAATATAAATGTTTGAACTGGAAAGTAATAATAAGACCTAGATTTTAACAGGATTTAATATATATAAGGCACTTCTCCACACACTTTCTATGTGTAGCAAAGGTTCTTAGGATTCACCTCTTCTTATCAAATTTGCTTTCAGAAAAACCTGTGGCTCTCTGTATTTGAGACTTCTTCTGGATGCAGGACCCCACTAAGTATACAAATAGGAAAAGGCAGAAGTTCTGGGGAATTAATAACCCTGGAAATAGCTCTCAACCAATAGACAGAGTATTGGTAGATAATACTGCAGCATCCTCACCCTTGGTCAGAATAACTCAGCTGTGCTCTGTGCTGTCTCCCAGAATTCCCCAGTGGGATCAAGTTCTATTTGACCACAGCAGCAACTTGCTTGATATCAAGCCCTTAATTTGCCTCCTTCCCTTCCCTGGCTCACTCTCCTACTTCCCGGCTGTGCTTCCTGAAATCACTTCCCAAATAAACTATTTGCCCTCAAATATCTTTCTCAGGGTCAGCATCTGGGGGAATACATCTTTAAAAAAATGTGTCATCTCCTTTATTACTTACAATAATGCTCAGTGTCTTCATTTTACAGACGAGGACACTAAGGTATAAAAAAAATTTGGTCATTTGTCTAGTTCACAAAATTAAAAAAAAAACATAGGCAGAATTCAAATTCAGACAGTCCATCTCTTAACATCTATTAAAAGCTATGCCCTCTTCTCCCGTGATATATTGATTCATCAGTTGCATCTTTGATATTTTGCAGTGACTCTGATGTCAACAGGCTGAGAAAGAAGAGCCAGGGTATGTGTGTGTGTGTGTGTGTGTGTGTGTAACGGTGCAAGGAACAACCAACCACAGAAGCTCACAAACACGCCATGTTTCAGCAGCCCCTTCAGACCTGCCTGCTTCCCCAAAGACCTATGGAGGTAGGGGTGGGGTATATCATAAACCATTTTTGCTCCTTCTCATGAAGAAACTAGCAGGTGAACCTAAAGATGTTCATGTCCTTCTGGTTGGTCACTGAGTTGTATTGAGAACACTGCTCCCACCAGACTGCTTGACCTTCTCAATTTCAAACTTTTGTGCCCACTACCGGGTCCTTCTTATGGTCCTGCCTTCTAACCTAAGGCACTAGCAGGTACGTGGGAGCCTTTGGTCCATGGTGGTGTGAAATTAAGAAGGGTGGCAGTAGCTGTAAACTTCAGAAGGAACCAAGTTTTGGGAGCCTGAATGTGTCTAGAAGCAGTGTACTCCGACGTACTTGGGGCCTGTTTTTGGCTAGTATATTGAGGGCAAATATCTGAAACCTCACAAACAGGCTTGAAAACGTACTTTTTCCTATAAGCCAAAGAACACGCTTGTGATCTTGGCTAAGTCACTTGACATATCTGCGGGACAGATTCCTCATATGTAAAAAGGAAAATTAAGTGTTGGCTATTGTTGCTGAAAGACATGAACATGTGATGTCTTCTTGTTCAAGCACTATAAAATATGGAAGGTAGCATCTTTTTTTTCCTTTTAGCTGTATTTCTCATAAAGGATTCTTCTCCATGTCAGTTCCGAGAGACAGTAACAGAGAAAAGAATTCTGGGGTCAAATAAATTAAGAAAGTGTTGCACAGACAACGACCTCTTCTGGGATATTTCCAATGCACATTAACCTAAAAGAGGTTCTGGAGAGTCTTTTGGTGAAGAGAGCACTTAACCTAGGATTTCCCGAATTTATTTGACCACAGAACATTTTGTTCATTTAAGAGCTATGTACGTTCCACAGGACACACTTTCTGTGATTCTGTTTTAGGAGACTATTCTGTAGCAAAGAATGGATTAAGAATGTTCTTTTAAAAAATGTGTTTAAAGTTCATGAGCTATGAAGCATGTAAGCACAATTTGGTGGCTGCAAATGATTAGGAAATGGATTAATGAAACACAGTAGAGCAGAAGAAGTGAGAAATGAGAACTGAATCATTTTTTGCAGCCTCTCCTTGCTTTGCTGCAGTGCCATATTGGGTCTGCTTATGTGGCCAGTTGTCAAGCCCTGCCTTCACCATTGTTCATGGGGCTGCTCGTGCTGGTTCTGTTCTTGCTCCCTATGGCCTCGCTATGCAGAGCAGAATAGTGTGAGGAAAGAATGTACTATCTACTCAAGAATTCGTAGGGCAGACAGACAACAGGTTTTCATCATGCATCCCAGCAACCGTTCTTATTATTCCAAAGCTTTTGAATTGTGTCCTCAAAGGGGGTTCTTTTCCCTTCACTTCCAGGCTTCCATTTCTTCCTCACCCGATCCTCCTAGAAAGTTCTAGATGTCTCTCTCCTCTACCATGTTGAAAACTCTACTCTCTCCTTGCTACTACTCCAGATTTTTATCCCCTTGTCCATTTATGTACTTAAACAAATGTAAAAGCGCATCTACTTACTATGATGCTCCATGTTACAGGTAGCAACTGAGTGGTCCTCTTTGTCTATTTGAGCAGGCTCTTAGGATCTCAGCCCAAATCAGCTTATTGAAGTATTTTTTTCCCAGATATGTACATGGTGTCCCCATCTAGCATTTTAGCAAATGAAATTTTCTCTATCAATTTCATCTTAAAAATGAGAAGCTGACCATGTTCCACGAAAGAGGTTTTTACATTACTTTTGAACAAATTAAAATTGAAAGTGTATTCGACAAAAACTTTGGTGTCTCCAAGATATTCTGTTTTGTACTGGATAAATCAAAGTATCCCTAGGGAACTTCTTTTAGGATTTTGCTGAGATAAAACTTCTAACAAAGTTCTTCCAGAGTACTTCTGGGTGAGATCTCTACAGCAACATTTGAATTTTTGTCAGCTCCATTTCTCTCTCTTGGTAGAGTGGTCGATGGGCATCTCAGATGCAAAGACTAACCAAACTAGAACATAATCCTTTCAAAAATCAGGAGCTTCATCAAAATGCTCACTAGAATATGTCACTAAGTTTGTTCTTCCATTAACATTGCTGTTATTAAAACCACAAAAGAATGCTCATGTGAAGTAGAAATAGTACAATGTCCTCTTAGACATATGGCACTGGTGAATGAGATTTCTGCAATTATATCTTTCTCTGTATAGCGCACATTCACTTAAAACATCATTAGTCCATTGGTGTTTTCTTACTAAATACTCTTCATCAACCACACCCAGTCAACATTTCTGGCACCAAAACGGGGCCGTACGTGGACTTAACATGTTTATCAGAAGTTACATCAGTGTTCCTTTAATTAATAGACATCAGAATAATTACATAATCAAATGTGATTTTTAAAAAAATCTTCGTTCTCAAGGTGAACCTAGTTTGTTTTTTCATCCCTAAACAATGGGATTGGCTGCACCATGAACCAGTTGGATTAACACTGTTTGTGAACCACGGGAGCTGAGTTGCAGTGACAGCAGATTCAGCAAGACTGCCTTTAAAAATGGAAAGTGACTTTAAAAATGGCATTAGAAAAGGCCTGACACAAATACGAATTGAAACACATCTTCACTAGAGACTTGGCGTAAGTATTTAGATTTCCGATTTCCAGATGTCAAACTGGTAGTATATTCCCTTCAAAATTGTATTATAATTACCAAACGTGTCAGTCACTCTTGGCAGCTGGTGGGTAGGTACACTGCATTCGGATCTAACTTCTGATAAATATATGGTATGAATAATTATTCATTACATGGGGACTGAGTCTTTCTAAAACCTGCCCTGTTTTCTTTTCCAGAAAAGTTACTGGGGCTGTATTAAAGAATGGGGATTCTTTTGGACCAAACTGATGAACTGGATAATTTTATAATTGTATAGGTGTTATATAAAAGTCATTTGTAATTGTATATATGTGATACAGTGCCATATATTCAAATGCTAGATGAATATTAGATTAACCCTTTGTTTAAAAAATTACAATCTCTTTCTCTTGACATTCTCAGTCACTTATAAGAGAATGTTAATCCCATGTTTTTTTTTTTCCTCTTAAGATTTATTACATGTCCATTCACACTTTCCCTTGTACAAAAAAAGAATATGTATTTCAGAAGATCTGGGGAAAAGATATGAAAATGTACTTCTCAAGGTGAAAATGGAAAAATAGGGATGCTTTTTCACTGTTAGTCCTGTTTCATTGAGGATGAGAAAATCATAGGTACCCGTCCTCGTATTAGGACTAGAAAATGTTCTTCATGGAGCCCGAGGGTTCTTTTGTCACTGCTGGAAGCTGGGCAGGTATGAGATTGAGTAACTTTAAGTAAACTGTTTTTCCAGTATTTCCACTTCCCAACTCATAAAGTAGTTAAATAAACAATCTGTTAGGCTTCACTTTCATAGAAATAATCTATGGTGTTTATTTCCTCACTCACACTTTACTTTTACTTTTGCTCCTCCTGTACGTCCTTAAGCAGGGCAGTCCAGAAGCCCCATGGCTGTTACACAAAGAGAATTTTCCCTGGCATCAAGCATGGTCTGTGCCTCAAATATTAACCCATTATGCATTTTGTTTCCTGATTTGTTTCTGGGATTCCTGGGTCCTGA
Source organism: Vicugna pacos (assembly GCF_048564905.1). Taxonomy (NCBI): domain Eukaryota; kingdom Metazoa; phylum Chordata; class Mammalia; order Artiodactyla; family Camelidae; genus Vicugna; species Vicugna pacos. The sequence goes on from NC_132987.1 coordinate 8,020,187, forward strand.
TCCCTGGGATTATTTCCTGACCACAGCTTTCCCCTTGCCCTTGTTAAGCTAATGACTGACCTTATTCTCTTAGTATTGGACCTCGTCATCTCCATTTAGTTGTACAAGAAGGCTAATTCCCAACATTGGGGTAATTCCATGGGAGGAGCTTCAACAAAAAAGTGCAAATCCACTTCCTTGCAATGCTAGTCAAAGTATGAGCCAAAATTGATTGTATTAAGTCATGGGTCAAGCATATGTGGCAATTTTGTAATCAAACCCTGTGATTCTTTGATTCTTTACCTCCAAGTTACCAGACATACATCCTATTTTCTGCTCTTTCAAAATACGTTTTAATGGTTCTGTTGGGATGCAAATGGAATTGTATATTTCAATGCTAATTAGTTACAAATTGCATAAAATTGTGGAAAAAGTTCAGATTTGGAGTTGGAAAATGGGAAATTTGAATCTGGACTATTTCTTATGGTAGTTGCTGTGTGACCTTGCACAAGTCGTTGTGAACTCTTTTAAGTTCATCTGTAAAAAGAAAATAATATTAACAACAATGAAAAGAGCATCAAACGTATGAGATGGTTGTGAGGAATCAAGAAAATTGCCATGTAATTATGAAGAAAAAAAAAAGCATCGACTGTAGATTTCTACACTGATGGTTTAATGTTCACTTCATTGTCTTCCTCTAGATAGCAACAAAGGTGGCATTCTTGTGGACTACACCGTTTAAGCACGTCTCCTTTCTCTATCAGACCAGAAAGATCGGATGGTATTTGCCCTTTCTGTTCTCAGATAGTGTGATATCTGTTGCTCCGAGCCTGGGAAGACGAAGGTAGGTTTCCAGGTCTCTGCATCCTGGACGAGTAGTTGCATAGTCAACAGGAATTCCCATGAGGGTGCAGGGAGACACAAATATGAGAAATGGCCTCTTATCATGAAGAGAGCATCAGCTTTAGAGCCAGACGGACCTGAGTTTGCAAACTGTCTCTACCATGTGCCAGCTAACTGTGTGATCTTACACCTGCTACTTAACCTTCTTCAACTTCATTTTCTTCACTGGTCAAAATGGAGAATGTAGCATATTGGGCAATCAGCCCAAAGAGGGTACTTTTATTCTCATTCATGGAATGTCTGTACAAAAGTTTACCAGAGCTTTTATTAGCTTAGTTTTTGAAGGAGTATTTCAATTTGAAGGTGTGATAAAGGCAACAGACAACCCCTAGGACTCTCAGACTTCATATATTGCTTTTCTGAATAGCCACGCTCAGGGGTACTTCCCTCAGGGGGAGGATAAAGTGATGATTAAGCCAAGACCTTAGTGTGTGGAATAGCTTTAATGTTCATTTTTAGAGGGTGTATGAATATGTACTTTCCTCACTAAAGAAGTAAAGAAAGCTTCATTTAGGGTTAGGGGAGCATACATGATGCAGGAATTCAGCAGCAGAGACATTTTTTCCTAAAATTTCTAAAAACCCTTGAATGCAGGAGACCCAATACTTTTAACTTTCAGAGGACAGAGGAAGTCAGAAAGGAAACTGTCTTATGGTCTTAACTTCTTACGTAAAAGAAGCCTAGATTTGAAGACAGAAAAATCTGGATTTTGAATCTGCTGTACCTACTGCTTATAGGTGTTGTGATCTTGGGCAAGTTTCTTAAACTTACTGAATCCTCAGAGGGAAAAATGCTACTTGTAATTATAATCACACTAATAATAACACTGGTAAAAATAATACTTACAAACTTTTTTTGGTGTGGATTAAAATAGCTAAATTTCCAAAACTTTCTGTTTAATAGGGATGACATAAACCATTGACAGCAATAATATTATATGTTGGGAAGTCTTAATTTCTGGTCACTTCACTTTATAACCTCTTGTAATAAAGAGGACAACACTCCTGTGATCTAACCCTTTTAAAATCTCCCCTCCTATTATTGCGTGTTTTGCTATTTTTTTCTATGAAAATTCTTGCACATGCTTCCCAGAACCCATAGGTTAAATTTTCTCTAGGTTATTGCTTTTGTCAGGGTTCCATCAGGAAATCAGAAGCCTCTCAAAGTAATAGAAATTTGAGGGTTTAATACAGAGACGCTGAGACTAATAGAATCATTGCAAGTTCAGGCATTAAAAACGAAAGTATATTAAAGAGTAAGATATGATAAAAACCTTGTGAGAAATTTTCTTGCTTCTTGACATTTGAGACTGTTGGGGGCACTGCTCTGTAGGGCCAATTTTCAAAAGCCTTGTCTGAAGAAACTTAGCATTCTCATGGCCTGGGAGTACAGGCAAAATGATTCAAGCTGGACAGAAGTATGCAAAAATAAAATGCTGAATATATAAATGATCTAAATGACAAAGCGAATGAAGAGGTATCCATAGAGACCAGTTTATTTCCATAGACAAATTTTTACTTAAACCTACTTTTCCAAGGACACTTACAGAGGCTGGGAAGGGGGTATTTAATCAGATGTGGTTTCAAAAGAGTTCTGAAGGCAGCTAAAGGGCAGTGGAAGGTCACAGCTGCCTAAGATGTTAGTCACGGATTTGAGTCTTGATTCACAAACATGCCATCACTATACTTTTGAAAAAATTGTATTACTTCTCAATGTCCAAGTTTCATCATTATGAGATAGGTATAATATCAGTCAAAGTATTTTTTATTTTAACATGAACATTACTGGTAAACTTTTTAAAGAAAAAGAATAGTTATTATATGAGGTAAAAATAATATGACTGAAACTAAAGCTCTAATTTCATTGAATAATTGCAAAGACCAATCAATAGAACCTCTTGACTATTTTAGAGTCAAGAAGGGCCAAGATTTTATCTTAGGGCAGAAAATGAAAAAGGATGAAGTGGAGAATATGGGACTACTTGGTTCTTATTTTGTACCTATGTCTTTTGCCAAAGGGACTTAGCTTTAAGTTCAAAATGACAGCGCAGGTGCAGTTAAAGACAGACTTGAAGCTTAACGTTGGGGAAGAGATAGCAACTTTTCTTTTGGCAAAGATTTATTTAGTGCCTACTGTTAGCTAGACTGTGTTAGGCCCTGGGTGTGAAGAAGTGAAGGCCAAGTTCTTGATCATATAGCCACAGTTTTGTGGGAAATTTATAGGACAGGATACTGCTGTTTTCAGGGAGTTATGTCCTAGGCTAGTAAGTGAAATTGAAGAAGCTCTTTAACAGAGTCACTGAACACTAGTTTTATGATGAATGAATAAAGAATTAAATTACTGTTAGTTAAGACATTTTTGAGAACAGCAGAACTTCTGGAAGGTAGGAGATGAACAAGTATTACCTCTTAATTTCACTGAGCTTCAATTCTTTAATTATAAAGTGAGGATGAATCTTCAAACAACCCCAGAGTTTTGGCAAACCATCTCATTGCATCCTTGAAATGAGATCAGTAAACCGTGACATAGATTTATAACCTGCAATTCATTAAATTATGATGACTCCAACGTGTTGATTAGATTAAAAAACCTGGAAGGAGGGGTTTTGTGGCAAAAGATAGGCTTCATCCTTAGTTACATTTAGTCCTAAATTTAACCAATAATTCAAATGAGTGTAGAGGAAACATGATTATTAGCTTTTTAGATGACACAGATTAAAATCTAAATAATGCGATTTATAAGGTAAACCTTTGTGCAAGTATCTAAATGAAAAAAGAATGATAAACTGAATAAAACAAAATAAAATATACAATGAATACCTGCAAATTTCTAGATTCGTAAAACCAACCTGCACAAGAACTCAATGAAAGATACCTGACTTTATCTATGTATAGAAAATGACTTACCAATTACCGAATACCTACTATTTGTTGAACTGCTACATTTTGTCAGTTCAGAAGTTAACAGCATGATGTAGTTTCCAGGAGACTTGATATTCTTTTATGTTACATTAACAGCTGTGAAGTTATTCAGAACAAAGGCATAATTTAGTTTTCTGTTCTCAGGAGAAAACAAAGTTCTGTTCACTGGAAGGCATCCCATCTTCAGAGGAACAAGATGCGTTGTTTTGCTTCCATATTAGAGAGAAGAAAACTGCAGCTGGGTAGGGATTAGCTAAATACGCTAGAAGATCTTGACTTTGTGGCACTAAGAGAGCATTTAGCCTCCCAAAGTCAAGAATCTATCAAAAGCTCAAATTTCAGGATTCCACATGAAAGAGGCTGGACTTAGGGAAAGACCTCAGCCCATGTATGAGATTGGAATTCTTTTTGAGTAATCGGGGACAAGACCAGTCACGGTTCTGGAAAAGTATGTCAGAAACTGGGGGAAACCTGAACTCCCCAGAGCACTTAGCTGCTTAGGGCTCACCCCAAAGACCACCACATACTATGCTCATAGCCATGCAACTAATCTCAGACTTTGCCTGCTTATGGGGGTGGTGCTCTTAAGATCTTGGCTAGCTTGGTTGGGGTTGGATGAAGGAAGACACTCATTATTAATATGTTTAGCCTCAAGGACTCTATCTGAGTGGGCAGAGGAGAAAGGGAGCTGTTCAAAGTCCTGATCAAGCATCAGTCAGCGAGATGCTCTTTGGGGACTGACAGGGGTCAGGGGCTTTATGACCAGAGAGTCTGGTTTTGGAGAAATGACTTGAATTTATGCACATTTGGGCTAGATGAATACTAAAACACCATTCAACTTGATTCCCCAATTCCATACACATTCCTAGCTCCGTTGACGCCTTTTATTTGCCTTTGTAGTTCCTCTTTACCCTGAGGACTTTGCCGATACTTCAAGACAAATCATTTCCTAAGCACATAAGCAGGAGAAGAATTTCTTTCTCCCTCTTTTTTCCTTTAGAGAGATACAAAGTGACCTACAACACTTGGCAAGTACACGGTTTCTGGCACAAGGTAGATTCAGAGAGATTTTGAGAACAGCACAATTCGGTCAGTTGGGAATGAAGAACAATATACTTTATAGATTACCCCAAAGCCAGACAGGAAAGGAGGTGAAATGGAATAGCTTGTCGATCTCCTTGGTACACGCGGCTGTGCTCAGAACAGATACCAGGAGGGCAGTGGGTCTGAGAAGATAAGGCTGCTTTCCTATTATTGAGCAGTTCTATTGTGAAGGCAAGGTCAGAAACGCTAATAGAACAGTGAAAACCTACGTCGAATTGTACAGACCACAAGGGCTTGCTCCGGGATGCTAATTAATGTTATCACAAGAGGTGGCTAAAATGAGAATATTACCCACTAGTTAATTAATAGGATATGCTGAAACAAACCACAAGGGAGGAATTGCCTCTGCTAAAATAGTATAAAAGAGATTGCCACTGGCAAATGGTTCATGTTAAAAAGAGTTTTCTACATTATGTATAAACTCTAAGAGATATGACTTACAGTATGCCATGAATCTTTAATTGAGAGAAAGTCATTTGCACAGGATACAGGGTGATGGCAAACCCATATGTCCTTTTGTATTATCCATACTGAATGTTGATTGTGAACAATTTGAAAAGAATACGTTGCACGGATTATCATCCTGTAATCAAATCAGTTCGGCAACATATGCGCCTACATTTGCTGCAGAAGTCAGCACATTCTCTCTCTCCTCAGAGTTGTCGCCTTTGACTGTGGTCTAATTGCTCACTGCAGTTCCATGGAACTCAAACTAGGCTGATTCATTGATGTAATTCCCAGAAAAGCCAAGAAAAATCTATACGAATGATTTTGGAAGTGAGACTTAACTTTTTTATTATAAATTCAATTTTTATTCTATTTTCCTAAAAAGTTGAGAAGCGGGGAGAAGAAGGTCTGGATAGGATGGAGAAAATGAAAAGAATGGAAACAAAAGTAATATTGAATGGAAAAGAAATATGTTGAGAGGCTGATACAGCAGCTCACAGATTGAGTTTCAGATCTGAAATTCTAAGGTGTAGTTAGGTAAATATATTAATAACTTTCCATGCTCACAACCTATAGACCCCATTCATTAGCAATTAAAAAAAGATATTAGCATATCCCTCTCTATTGTCTTCTCATTGTCTCAGAATCTGAATCTATGAGGTCGCATCCTTCCTAAGGTGTTTATGTTTTTTGTTTGTTTGTTTACTTTATATAACTAACCAGCCAACTAAATTCTATCCATTCTTTTGTTGTCGTTTAAGTATTCTCTGGTCATGCCTTCTGTCGTTATCCTTGACCTTGCGTTTTTATCTTTATGGAAGTCATCACACATTCTTTTTGTCAGTTTTGATCAGCAGCTGCCATTCCTCATCTTAACTAACTTCTCTTCTGTTTGTCAGGAGCTTACCAGATCCTATAGCTTCCGTATCTACATGCTCTTGATTTTCCTCCCAATTTCTTTTTTCTAGTTTTTGACTTCCTAACTGGAAGTCTATTTTTTTTTACATACTTTTAAAATATTGGAGTCCTTTAGCTACATAATTTCCCTAAAAACTCCTGAAATCCTGTCTTCAGTTATTTGTAAAAGACTGATGCCACCTCAGGTTTTTGCCCCAGACAAAACCATTACCTGCCCTTCAGCCTGTCTTCAGATCAGATTCACCTGGACCATGCTCAGGCGTCCCAAACTCAGCTTGTCCCAAACCAAGCACGCTGTCTTATCCCCATTTTGCTTATTCTCTCAGTTCCAGAGCTAAGTGACTGCTCCATGTTCTACTCAATTTCCTAAGACCCAAATCTCAATGTCATCTATGAGACCTTATTTGCTTTACCTTGAACATCCAATATTTTACATTCTGTTGATTCTGTACCTTCTAATTATGTCTTAAATCCATCCATTTCTCCCCATTGTCATAATATAGCTTCTCTCACCTAGGTTTCTTCAATAGCATCCTGTATATTGTGCCTCTAGTCTTGTCCAAACTGAAAAAAAAAATTAAAATATTCACACTGCAGAGCGTATTTCTAATATATAAATCTAGACTATGACATTGTCCTGCTTAAAACCCTCCAATGAACCCCATCATCCTCAGAGTTAAGTTCTCTGACATTGATTGCAAGCCTTCATTGTTTTGTCTGCTGTTTAATATTCTGTAGTTTGGTATTTCTTACTCCTTCCCTGAAAATTCAGTCACTGTGAATTTCTTAAAATTCTCCAAATATCCCATATCTTATCCATTGTGCATGCTCCTTCCTCTTCCTGGATCACTCTGCTTCCTTTTTCTCTTCCTTCCTCTCTACTCTTTGCCTGATTCGTTCCTAGTCTGGCTTCAGTTCTTAGCTTATGTGTCATCTCTGATCTCTGTGACTGGCACAACAGATTCTCTGTATCAACTTTGTGCTTAGTCATCTTATGCTATATCATAAATTTCCTACTTTTTCATCTAATTCCTCTACTAGATTTGGAACTCCCTGAATCCAGAGAATGTGCCTTTCTTTGGTGTCCAGTTTGGTAGCTGATACATATTTGTTGAATGAGTAAACAAAAACAGAGTTCTAATTGATCAGTTCCAAGTCCCATAGGCACTACTGGAATCTTACCTCCCATATCAAGTCATCTACACTTTCAATTGGAATCTAGAACTTATCTGCAATGACTCTACCTTCCTAATCCTATTCTGTTCCCACTACTTCCTGACATACCATAAGAAATATTGAAATAACTGATCTGACGTGATAACTGAAAATGAATTCTAACCCCAACTTGTCTATGACTTACTATTCTTTGACAGGGCAGAGCCATATATCTTCAGCCTTTTTTTTATTAGGACACATACAATATTTGAGAATATGTGTACTTTATAGGAACATTTTAAAACAATAAAGCAAAACTCCATGGATCAACCACATTGCTCAAAAATTAGAACATTATCAGATCTTTTAAGACCCTGTAGGCCTCCCTCCGACTGAAGCTCACTTCCTCCTTCCTCAGATGTAACCACTAACCTGACTTCCATGTTTATGCCAATCATTTCACTTTAACTTTTAAATATATAAGCAAAAATCTTTAAATATTATTTAGTTTTTCATGAATGGGGTATTTATTTGAGTACAAACATTAAATGTATTCTTTCATGACTCGTTATTTTCAGTGTTATGTTTCTGGAATTCAGCCATGAAGGAGCTAGAGTTTATTTATTTTCATTGTTAAATAATTTCATTAAAAAGGTATTTTGTATATACAGATGAATTTATATATGTGAATTTACATGAATTCATATATGATTCTATAATTTGTTCCATAATTTTCCTTTCTTACAATGTTCTTCCCCTGTTTTATTATCTGTTGTTAATCTCACACAGTGAGTAGGAGAATATGTTCTTTTTTTCCTTTTTCCCTGAAAAGAAATCACTTTTCTGCTCCTTGGACATTGAGCTCATCTCTAGAATCATGTGGATCTGGTGTTTTCATTTGGGATAGCTTTCAACTACAGATTCTATTATTTTAATGATTACAGGACTGTTTAGATTCTCCATTATATCTTGAGTCAGTTTTTGCAACTTATATTTTTCTGGGAATTGGTTCATTTCAGAAGTATTTTCAAATTTATTTGCATAAGTGGTTCACAATATCTTTAGTAACTTTTAATCTCTGCTGTATATTTTTGTGTCTACACTTAAAATTAGCCAAGGGACTTATTTATTTTATTAGTCATTTTCAAATAGTCAATATTTATTTTTGTTTGTTCACTCTATCCATGAAAAATAATTTCATTATTTTTGAATTTATTATTTATTTTCTTTTGTTTTATTCTGGACAAAGAAATTATTTTTGCTTGTCTAATATCTTAAGTTGGATGCTTCACTCATTGATTTTTAGACTGTTTATTTTCTAATATGTACTTACAAGCCTGTACATTTTCTTTCACATACTATTTCATATCTCACAAGTTTAATACATAGTATTTTTCTTATGGTTCAGTGCTAAATATTTTCTTATTTATACATTTATCTATTCTTTGACATCAAAATTCATTATCTAGAAGTTTTCTAAAAACTAACTTTAGAATTGAAATTTTTGAATTACTAATTATAATAATTATTCATAATCATTAGAATTATTAAAATAATTAATTGTGAACTATTCAGAACATATTACATCATACTCAGAGTCGAACAGACTCTTTAGGATGTCAAGTTTTAAACACTCCGTGATAAGGTAAAGGTGTGGAATATGATCTATTTCAGACAGTGATGCCAAGCGGTTAGACCTGCTGTTGCACATGCCTTTGAGTTCAGCCCTGTTCATTGTTCTGTTTTAATGTTCTAATTCTTTGTTTGAGTAGTTTGCCTCCAATTCTGATGTCAAATTTGTTTCTTTCTTCTTGTACTTGTCAGTTTTACGTCATACATTTTAACTATGTTATTACGCTCATACAAGTTGGAATATTCCCCTCAGCTCCTGCAATGTATTAAAAGTTTTATTAACGTGTGTCTTCTTTATCTCTCATATTTGTTGCTTTAATATCACTTTTCCCACATGGCAGTAAAACAAAAAGAAGAGACTTATTTTCCCATTGTTGTCATGTACCCAGCATATCTTTTTCATTACTTTACTTTCAATCCCTCTGTGTTCTTTAGGGTTACATGTACTCATGTGAAAAATATGTAGATGATTTTTTTTAAAATTTCAGACTAAACATATTTCTATTTTCATGGGAGATACTATATCATTTTATTTTGATTTTGATTATGGACTTTAAAAAGGACTTCTAAAATATTTTGTGTGCTATTTCTTCTGTTTTTTTCTAATTGCTTTTTCTTGAATTTTAAGGTTGGTTGAGTTTGTTGTTATGATGATTGAGCTGTGTTTAGTATTTAATATTTTCTGTATACCTACAGTATACATTTTTAGTAGTCATCTTGGAAATTTTAATATGCATATTTAACTTATAAAAAATAGGTGAAGTACATACCTCACCATTTTTTTAAAGTAAGAACCTATTGCTGAAAGGTTTACTCAATTTTTTTTTTGTTTATAATTCTCTTTAGTTTTTCTTACTCTTGAAAGAAAATTTTGATAGGTACATAGAATGTATTTTGAACATATTATTTTCACTGTTTTCTAACATCCAATATGAAATCAGTGGTCAAATGGCCAGATTTACTGTTTTACAAATTGCAGGTTTACTGTTTTAAGGCTTTGACTGTTTTATTTTTTTAAATTTTTGTAAAAGGTTGGAAATACATGAATCTCTTTTTTTAATTGATGTATAGTCAGTTACAATACTGTGTCAGTTTCTGGTGCACAGCATCACGTTTCAGTCATACATACACATACATATATTTGTTTTCATATCCTTTTCGTTTATAGGTTACTACAAGATACTGAATACAGTCCCTGTGCTATGCAGTAGGTCCTCGCTGTTTATCTATTTTAAATATAGTAGTGTGTATCTGCAAATGTCGAACTCCCAGTTTATCCCTTCCTACCCACTTCCCCCACTGGTAATCATAAATTTATTTTCTATGCCTATGAGTCTGCTTTTAAGCTCCTTTCTTTCTCAGTTCTATTATAAATACATGTGGGTTTTTTTTTTGTATTTATACTGTTGGACATTCATGTGCCTCCTTAATCCAAATTTATAAGTACTTATGCAATTGTGTTCATCAGTTTAGAAAAGTTCTCTTCATCTCTTCATATATTTCCTCTTCCTCTTTTTCTCTCTTTTCTTTCTCTGTAAGTTCAGTGAGACGTGTGATAGACAAAACTATTCCACCCTTCTTGTTTTATAACTTCTCTATTTGCCTTCACTTTGCCTTCTGGTATATTCTTTTAACATGTTTATTTCTATATTCCAGTTCCCTAATAACCTCTTAGTTTGCATCCAATTTGCTGTTAATCCAATTCATTGAGTTTTTACACTCTTCTCGTTCTAAGAAATTCTGTTGGTTTCTTTCTCAAATGGGCCCATTTGTTTTTGATTGCTTTTAGGTCTTGGCGTTCCTTTTTATAACCTCGTTTTTTAAATGGTGTAAACATATTCACTGCTCCGCATCTGAACAATTTTGTGTTTATAGCCTGTGTGATCTGATTTGTTTGTTTGGATTTTTCGTTGCATTATTTTCCTTCATATGCTGTCAATACAATAATTTTAAGGCCCAGTTTAAGTGTGTTTCTCCAGGGAAAATGATTCTTTCCTTTTCCAGCTTCCTAGAGGCTCTACTTCTGAGCATCACTTCATTTAAATTAACATTCTTCTCTTGGGACTTTGAGGCATCCAAGTGGTATAGACACTGGCCTCTGACCAGCAGATAGCTAGAGATTCTCAGGGAAGGTTTTCTTTGTCTTGACCAAGAGATAAAGTAGGCAAGTAGTCTTACTTCTTTCTCTCTCTTCAAACCATCCCCTGACCCTCAAGATGCTGACGTATTACTTTTTAAGGGTCTTGATTTTATGTCTTTGTGTGGATATATTTGATTCCAACTTCCAGGTAATTCAGGACCCTAAAATTTGACTTTTATCCCCAAAGTTCTTTACATCCCAGGGTATAAGCCATGTTGAATGGACACATGCTTTCAAGGTAAATACCAGATTAGCAGTTGCTCGCTTCTGCAAGATTTTTCTCTTTCTTGGACTTTCTAATAGCCCATGAAGCTTTGACCATGCCACCAATTCATTTGAAACCTCTAAGTGTCATGCTTTTTCACCTTAAAATAAAGGAAAGTTAGAGTAGATCTTCTATATTGTGATTAAAATGTTTTTTCCAATAATTTTAGGTATGGTTTTTCAACAACCTTCAAACAATAAATTTTGGAATGAATTAGCAGGTGACCTTAATTGTAAAGAGAGGAAGTTGGGATGCCAGACCTCGTGACGAGTGCTCTGGGGGACTTCAGTAAGGAGGCTGCCCTCAATGGCTAGAGCTCAATTCTTGAGAACAATTTGCTTTATCCTGAAATGAGGACGTATACCCCGTGGAATGACTTGCAACTCTGTCGCTTTATGAACAAATTTCATATGCCGGTGACAGCTAGAGTGTTGCCTCTCCCAGGTATCACCTTGCATATTAAAAGACATCACTTCAAGACTCTGCCTTCGCACAAAGTAGAGAGTTAGAATGTGGAAATGTCCTGCCCTCCAGCCGAACTTTCACGCAGAGAAAGCTTCTTTGGTATTATTCCAACTATGCCTATAGGGTCAAAACAGTCCATCGGCATCAGTGCTGGGGCAGAGATGCCAAAATATCTTCACCTGGAGCCAAGATCTGTTGACTCACTCTTTCTAGAAAAAATGCAGCTTCATTCTTTCAGCTATTTTCAGGAATTAGTGACCAGAGTCAATAGAGTGCCAAAAAGTATTCCCCCCGTATTGGTTCATAGAAGAGTGTTTAAAAATAATTGAACTGAAGGATTAACATTGTAATCATTGTATTATCTCCCTTTACTGACCTTCAGTAAATGAAACTACTTTCTTTGCTCTGTAAAGATAGGCAGTTTCCCTCCCCAGCCTGATTAGCACAGCGCTGATGACCAACTGGGAATGAATCAAGTACAGGGTAAATATACAAGACAGCAAGCGATTTTTAAGCTCAATAGCCCATGAACAATAACTGTAATTAAACTCAATAAAGAATAAGAAAAGAGAAGAGATGCAGAGTGGGAAAAAAACAAAAACAAAACAAAACAAAACAAAAAAAACACCACCACCACAACAGTGAAACAGCCTCTAAAGATGGACGAGAACCAGAGAGCACTAGAGAATTGCTGAAGCCACTTTGCTTTGCATTCACCATAATTGATCATTTTATATGTCAAATATACTTTTCCCCCAAGGGATCTAAAGGCTGAATTCACGGTCAATACATCCTTGAGTATATTTTCTGGATTTTGGAGTGCCTAACAAATGGCTAGAAGAAATACAGCATACCTGGAATCCTCACATTTCTTCTATCTTCTTTTTCCGGGTAGTCATTTTAGCGGGCAATTTTCTGCATTTAATAGAAACACAGCATCAGAAAGTGTCTTTGCTGGGACAGTTTGTCATTTTCCTAGTTTGCTCCCAGCTTCTTCTTATTCAACACATTTGACTCTGACATTATTTATCTAGTGTTTTTCTCCCTGGTCTCATTTTCTTGTCTTCCTGTCATTCTTGGTGGGATGGGGACTGACAGTTCATTGATGTTTGTATAGAACCCTGACCATTGCATTTTCCAGAAGCAACATTTAGGGCACATTGAGGAGTCACAAGAAACATATGTACACAGCAGTGTGGCTTGTTTCATAAGAATGCATGGAGATAGAATGGTAATATGCCAATTTAAATAGCCACCTCTGTCTTATACGTCTGAAAGGAAAAGGTTTTCATGTTTCTGATTTCTCCCTGCAAATGCATCTTTCCCAATGTAAACTTGGTCAATTTCAGGAAGCTATAATAATCCAGCTGCAGCTAATGGAGTGTGTGAGAAAGATGTGACCAATAATCAAATCAATGCCGTGCAAAGGGTGACTGACCCCATTTTGTTCATAAGCAGTGGGGAATATAAACCTGCTTTTCTCTTTTGTGAAGTAAATCGAATAAATTGAGTCAAGTCATTTTAAATTAGTCAATGATCATCTCTTTCTGATGCAGCCATGACATTAGCAGAAATGATAGTGAAAGGGATTCAATCCAAATGGAAGACCGTCTGAACCAGAGCGTATTTTATTGTCATTAAATTTTCTGTTTGCAAGAGGCTGGTGCACCCCTCGGCAGTATCTGAGTAACCTCCACAGATTTTTGTCCGGCTTTTATCATCATTTTGGAGACAAGGTACAACAAAAAGAGGCAGGGTTCTCAAGACTCACGATCCTAGATTTAAATCCCTATGGGACCCGTGTGACTCTAGTTCAGGCTTCTTATCTGAATCCTGAGATTCCTGTTCCAGATATGAGGATGATAGTAACTGTTTATAAGAATTGTTCAGAGGATGCAAGATCTATATAGAAATCATCATACCAAGGAAGCAAGAGCATGTATAGTTCATACAGCATTCAAATTTTTTTTAATTAAAATATAGTCAGTTTACAATGCTGTGTCAATTTCTGGCATACAGCATAATGTTTCAGTCATATTTGCATATACATATATTCGTTTTCATATTCTGTTTCATTATAGGTTACTACAAGATATTGAATATAGTTCCCTGTGCTGCACAGTATAAACTCATTGTTTCTCTATTTTATATATAGTAGTTAGTTTCTGCAAATCTCAAACTCCCAGTTTATCCATTCCCACCCCTTTCCCCTCTGGTAACCATAAGTTTGCTTTCTATGTCTGTGAGTCTATTTCTGTTTTGTAGATAAGTTCACTAGTGTCCTCTTTTTTCTTTTTTTAGATTTCACATGTGAGTGATGTCATATGATATTTTTCTTTCTCTTTCTGGCTTCCTTCACTTAGAATGATGATCTCCGGGTCCATTCATATTTCTTCAAATGGCATTATTTTATAATTTTTTTTAATGGTTGAGTAGTATTCTATTGTATAAATACACCACAACTTCTTTATCCAGTCATCTGTTGATGAACATTTAGGTTGCTTCCATGTCTTGGCTATTGTAAATAGTGCTGCTATGAACATTGGGGTGCAGGTGTCTTTTAGAATTAGTTCCCTCTGGATATATGCCCAGGAGTGGGATTGTGAAATCATATGGTAACTCATTTTAGTTTTTTGAGGAATCTCCATACTGTTTTCCATAGTGGCTGCATCAAACTACATTCGTACCAACAGTATAAGTATAAGTATGGTTCCCTTTTCTCCACACCCTCTCCAGCATTTGTCTTTTGTGGACTTTTTAATGATGGCAAACATACAGCATATTAAACATAAAACATAGTAAATTCCTTGGCACATATTAGGAGCTCAATATGTGTTTTAATCCCCAGTCCTACCCATTTTTCCCTACTTGCATCCTAACACCAATAACTAATGTCCATCAGGCACTTTTTATGTGCAAAATATTTTACTCTCATTTAACTCATTTTTTCTCAGAACAGTTTTTATATCCATTTTAGATATTAAGCCACTTTGTTTTTCATCACCACTTTGCATTCACTTTTACTATAAAGTAACTTGCCCCAGTGTGCACTTTTAAGTGTCAGAGAGATTGGAATTCAGGTTTCCCTGACTTGGGAACCAACCTTCTTACCCACACTTTACCTTCCCTGCTTTCATAACATACCGAGGAGAGACAGCAGGTTTGCTTTAGTCAGAATGACTTTCTTTCTGCCTGCACCATGTGCTTGCCTGACTCTTGGCCTCCATGATGACCTACTGCCTCTCAGGACACCTACTGCTCTTATTAACTATCTATTGCATCTACTGCTGTGTAACAAATTACCCCAAAGCTGAGTGGTTTAAAACTATTTACCATTTTGTAGTTCCTGTTGGTCGAGAATCTTGGCACAGCTTATCTGTAATCCTTTGTTTCACAGTCTCTCTGACAAGCCTGGAGTCCAGGAGTTAGAGCAAGGTCTGCAGTCTCACCTGAAGTCTGAACCAGGGAAGGGTCTGCTTCCAGGATCCCTCGCTGGTTGTTGGCAGCATTCAGACCTTTATTAGCTATTGGACCGAGGGCCTCAGATCCTCACTGGCTGTTTCCAAGGGCTACTGTTATGGACTGACTTACTTGCCTCCCTCCCCCAGTTCACATGTTGAAGCCCCAACCCCCAGTATGCATTTATTTAGAGACAGGGACTCTAAGGAGGTGATTAATGTTGAGTGAGGCCATTAGGATGGGACTTCAATCCAATAGGTCTTGTGTCCTTATAAGAAGAGGAAGAAACATCAGGATCTCTCTCTCTTCACGTAAACACAGAGGACAGGCCACATGAGCACAGTGAGAAGGTAGCCATAAACACTCAGTGAGAGGGATCTCATCAGAAACCAACCCTGATGGCAGCTTGATCTTAGATTTCTGGTCTCCAGAACTGTGAAAAGATAATTTTCTATTCTTTGAGGCATTCAACCTACAGTATTCTGTTATGGCGCGTGGGCAGACTGCCACAGCTCCCTTTGCTGCCCGCTACATGGCCGCTTCCTTCATTAAACTGTGCGCCCTGCAACAGCAGTAGAGAGCGTCTGCTAGCAAGACAGAAGTCACAGTATTGGAAACCTAATCACAGAATTGACATCCCCTTCAGATGACTCCACTATATCGGTTAGAAGGAAGTTACTCAAAGTGAGGAGGTTTCCCAAGGCTGTGAAAACCAGGAGGTGGGGATCATCGGCTCCAACTTAGAAGCTGTCAACTACACTCCCTGACCCTTAGGAAGCGTGTGAGAACTTCTGCTTATTTCTGTCACTTTGGAGCTGGTGGCCAATGGCAGCTCTTGAGTGCTAAACAATTGTCCCCTTCATCTGACCATGCTGTCAAGCCCTCTTTGTTTACTCCTTTGGAATGATCATATGAAGTGGTGGGGAAACCCTTCCCAGAATCTCTGCCTTGAGTCCAAATGAGAAGGGAGGTAGAAGCCTGTCTACTCTGAGGATTCCTCTCCACCCATCTCATACCATGGACTTCATTCTTTATGACCTTGGCCTGGACACACAGGGTTCAGCATGTTTATCATTCCTCCTTTCCCTCTTCCCAGCCTGTCAGGGCTGGAAACAGCTTCCCTTCTTTTTCCCTCCAGTTTAGGAGAAAATTCCATTTTGTAAAATCCTGTGATCAAATTGAGCAGGATTACTTCTTGATATTTCGAATGGGAGAGATATGATAGGAAAATTAACACAAACCCTTTTTAAAGACGAATCCTAGTTTTCACTATTATCTTGCCCCAAAATTTAAAATTCAGTTGAGATGGCAGATGCCAAACCTTAACTGTTTGTAATCACACTGTTCCTTCTGTCCTTATCCCTTGGCCTTGAAGTAGATACAAACCATAGCACGACAAGGAGAAAAATCATGTATAAGGAAATACCAAGATAAAAGAGCACATTGAAACCTTTATTTGTTGCAAGGGTTTTCTAATACAGAGAAGGTAGGAAAGATCTATCACCTCAGGAATTTGACTAATTCTTTGTACACAAAGCTTTTTTCTAACAAAATTGATATGTATGTGGGACACAGCTTGGAGCAAAGCCAAACCTCTATGATTCTGGCATATTAGCCTCATTCCCAGGCTAATAGAGGGACTCATAAAATCATAATGTCCTATTTGAATCAATTGCAGTTTCTTAATCAGTGATTAAGGAGTGTCAGGATTTTGGCAACATTATTTCCAAAAGTGTTGGAGTACTTGGCCCCCCAGGCCACATGGACATGAGCCAGAACTGCCAAGCTGCCCATTACCTGGGACATTCACAGTCACCTTGGAAGCACAATGCCAGGGCACTTGACCAACTCAAACGACAATGCCTTTGTGTCTGCTTCCTTCCAGATGCAGAGGCAGGCTATGTATGCACTGGCCTGTTGTCTCAGGGGAGCGTGGCTGATTCTTCTGCCCAGAAACAGGATCAAAATGGAAATTATACCTTAGCAAGATCTTTGGAGGATTTTATATTAAAGAACTGATTTTCCACTATCTACTGAGTTTCTAATTTTGTTATCTGACCCAAAGTGTCCAGAGTTCTGTTGAACTTCTGGAGCACCATGGGGAAATGGCTCCTGGGGCTTGAGTTATGACTATGGCATGCAATTCCATACAATAAAGATTAGAGATTATGAATCTAGTTGCATTATGCTATAAAAATATCACATAAATTGTCATTCTATATTTGGATCCATGCAAATAAAATTCAGGAGAATGTATTTGTCTTTCCTGGGATCTAGGGAATGTATCTATGTGCTATTTCAGACAATGCTAATGAATCACACACACATCCATACTTTCATTTACTCAAGATTCAACAAACATTCGCTGAGTAGTAACTACATTTCAGGCACTGTTGAAGGCAGGAAAAACCCAGGCAGATATGTACTAGATAGGAATTCTGATAGAACTATAGTGGAAATTTCTTACTTCATTTAAAACATGATTTCCTACAAGGAAAACACCTTAAATGGTGAGCTAATCATTTGCCAAGAAAGGAGATGGCACCTCTGATAATGTAGGTTTTTGGTGTTTTTTTTCTCAGTATGAAAATTTATGTAATTATCAACACAATGCATAGTTGGGATGGATTTTAAAGACCATTTATTTGAGCTCTGTAGAGAGTAGTAGATTCTGTGTGGCTCACTGAGAAAGATTAGGCTCAGTTTGTTTAATTCTGTAACTGATTAGGGCCAGAAATGACACTGCCAGAACAAGATCACCCTTGATCTATTATTTTCCACCCCAAATAATTCTCCTTATGCCCACAAGAGGAAGTACAAAGGAGGAAAGTCAAGATACCAAAGCTGTCAAGAAATACTTCACCTGATCTAACCACATAGAAAGGAAAGAGGTTTTGATGGATATTCTCCAAGGCTGACCACCATCAATCTTTCCTTCTTAGGTACACACATTCACTTTAAAAGGTAGAGTGTAATTTTCCTTCCCTTGAAAGTAGAGTGGATTTGGTGACTTGCTTGAACAACAGATGGTGGTGAAATGATGTTTTGGAATTTTCCTGGTCAAGCCATATGATGCCCTGGAACTTCTGCCCTGTGTTTCTTGGAAGGCTGGCTCATGGGTGCGCCCCCTGGAACTCAAGCACCATGCTGTTGGGAGCCCATGCCACATGTAGGAGTCACGTGCCGTTTCTCTAGCCCAGCTGATCTCACCGATAGCCAACATCAACTGTGAGTCAGCTGAGCTTTCACAGGACTCCAACCTTTCTGCCATTTGACAGAAAAAAACCCATGAAAAATTGTAAGCAAGAACTGCCAAAAAGAGTCTTGTCAATCCAGAGAAACATGGACGATAAAAATAAGTTGTTTAAGCCACTAAATGTTTAGGTTGTTAGGCTATTCCAACTGTGTCCATTTTGGGTCTAATTACTCATTTTGGATTAAACCTAATGTTTCTCATTAAATTTTATAGAATCTATTGAATACTTCTCTCCAAAGGGCTAAATGTTTAGGGAAAAGCAGACTTCCTGATGCTTTTAAAGTTCTAAGTTTCCTTAAAAAAAAGGTGATTTTCTGTAAAAATATCATACTATCAGAATAGATGACCAAGGTCTTAAGGAGTAGATTTATCACTGCAGTATCAATTGGTTAAGAATGCAATTAATTGTAATTGAAATTGTTCTCTCAAGTTTTACAGAAATTTTCTCATAAAGAAAATGTGTAGACCCAAAACATCAAATCCAAAGATAATTCACCCTCAAGTAAGAATATGAAATCACAGTTTGTAGTACAGTAAGAAGCAAATTTTGGAATTGCAGAACAGTGTTGTATGTGGCCAATGTTTTTGTACTCTGAAGTCCAGGATATCAGTCTTTCACATATTGGTAGCTTTTGAGCCATCTTCTTTTTTAAAAAAAAAAAACTTGTTTTTTATTGACTTATAGTCATTTTACAATGTTGTGTCAAATTCCAGCGTACAGCACAATTTTTCAGTTATACATGAACATACATACATTCATTGTCACATTCTCTTTCTCTGTGAGCCACCAGAGCCATCTTCTTTAATCCAAGCTTGTTTCCTTCTTGTTGTCTTTTAAGAGGCCGCATATAGCGTACTTTGTACTCATTTGGGTTAAAATTTTAGTTTGCAGCATCCCCAGTTGTGTGATCTCAGGCAAATCCCTTTACTTCTTTTAACATCACATTTTTCATCTAAAGAAAATTCTGACTCTGCATTTTGTTAATTATGGTTTTTAGTTATTAATAGAGATTTTTTCAGGTCATCTTATAAAAAGAGGATATTACTATAAGATTATTAGGTGAATGAGACTGAGAATCCAATGGAAAATAACACTCTCTCTTTCTCGCCTCCCTCAAGACTGCATGTCATGATATCATTGCCAAAAAGCATCACTGCTCTTTTTTTGGGGCTACATTTTATTCTTCAAATAAAATATTCCAAAATATGCTCAGACCAAACTCCATAGGTTAGCATGACTCAATCAATGACCATTTTGCCTCCTGGAAAATCTGATTGTCGTATTTTTTTTCCTACTTCTGTGTTCTCAGAACATTACATGGTCCCCAGATCAGAGTAGGTGTTCAGTAAACATTTGTTGAAGAAATGAAGAAATGAAGAAATGAGATAGTGGGAGTGGCAGCAACCATGACTAAGTTACCTGATACTTGTTACTCTTAATGAATTAAATGAGATAATTTATGAAAGGATTCCAAGCCTAATTGTAGCGCATAGTTAGAGCTCAAAAGCTAGTTTTCCTCTTTAGTTATTTTTAATAAATACCCTTTCCTTTTTAATTTAAGAAATCTTAGCAATAAAGAAAAAAGATGTTTAGGGAAAAGGAGACTTCCTGATGCTTTAAAAATATACCATATGGGAATTCACCTATTTTTGTACAGAATTATTTTAAAAACTGAGAGACTTCTGCTTACAAGACAACATGATTTAGTTTTGTGGGTAAAGAGGCTTCTGGGAATACAGAATTTTATAATTCCATATTTCTTTTGCACGTTTCTTGGCATCCACTGATACTCTTTGGAATAGTGGGTATCATTCATATTCTATAATATGTTTCCTGGGGAAAAGAAAGAAAAGCAACATGCTATTCCCAAGTGTTTAGGATAAAGTAATTGAAAAATACTTTAAAATCACATATTCTTGGGGTTGCAACTTTTCTTGTAATTTCTATCAGTAACGTCTTTGGAGGGCTCCACGGTAAGGCCGTGCTGGTGTAGTGGATGGTGGTAAGATCTTTGATTTTTAAGAACAGAGAATGTTGCAAGAGGTGATTTCTGTTCCATTTCTGTTTCTGTGTTTTGCGGCCGTAGTATGCCTCTGACAGAATCTTTGCCTTTAGAGAAGTCGTTTTCTCTCTTGTACTCCCATCTCAGGAAAACTGGATTCTACTTTGCTTGTGATGTCTTTGCCAATAAAAGGCTTTCTTGTTAAGCCAGTGCCACTTGCATCTGGATTTTCTCCTTTGGTTCACTGTGCCCTTCTCGCAGAGCTTCGGAACTGGCCTAATGGAGCTTGCTAAAAGTGACAATTTGAATTGAATGATTCTCTGTAAGTTTATAGTTTTGCCTCTCTTTACATCATTAGGGACCCAGATACAGAGAGTTCAGTAGGGCTTGGTAGGAGAAGTACACCTGTGTCTCTTTTTCAATGTTTGGTTTCTAATGCCAGGCATTTTTATCAGTCAATATTTTGCCCAGATGACAGCAGCTCATAGATTGAAATGAAATGGATACGTGTGTGCTTGCTGTTTTAGCAGACCTAACCTGAGAGCCTGCTCATGATATGGCAATGAGAACACCCACTGTTTCCTCTTAGATTTTCTGTAAGCATCATATTGGTGAACAGGGGGAGGAATTTGAGGTTGTCATTTTACAAGGTTATATCAGCTAGGATTCCATCACCTAGGTAGAGACACTTTGGAGAAATGGATGCTGGAATATTTCTTTTGCGTCACTGAAATATTCGTATGATGCTCAATGTTCCTTTGCAACCCATAATCTTTTGAGCCAGCAGCTATTGGGAAGTATAGATGAGACCAGGTGCACAATGAATTTTAGATAAAGAACTGTAAGGCCCTCCAAATTAAGCAAATATTGCTCATGTAGAGCAGGATTGCTGTTGAACAGAGATGACTGAAGCAGAAAATAAGCAAGGACTCGGTACGTTTTTGAACAGTTGATGTGTTACTACATACTCTAATTATCGCAAAGAAAGAGAAAACGTTGATTTCCATTTTTGGCCCAGTATTGGCTTCTTTATGTCTGGCCCAGACCAGACACAGAAACTAGAAAGAGTTATTTATAAAGATAAATATGGCCTGGTGTCTTTCCCTCACTGGGCTGAGCAAGCAAGACGGGATGAAGAACATCATTCATTCAGAACAGTGTCCTCCAGGAAAGTAGAGCTGGAGGATGAAAATTGTTGGTGGTGAGAGTTCTGAATTATTCTGTGGATTATATCAGATGTAAGCATAGAAGATAACTCCAGCAAGTATTGCTTTTAAAAAAAATCACCGTCATAGGTTGAGCTCCCGAGAAGTAGACTCTGGGATGGAGGTGTGTATGCCTGAGGTGTACTGGGGAGCATTCTTGAAAGGACTGCCCTTGCCCCTTCCCTGTTTTCTCACCCCTGCCCCCCCCAACCTTAAAAGAGCCTAATGATGAGGATGAGATCATTAGGCAATTGAAACTAACTCCTGACTTAGGATTTCTTGAACGCACACCATGCCTTGTTGAACCTGCTGATTTTTTCCTAGGTAAAGACAAGTAAGAATAAAGAATTAAGCAGTTAAAGAATGATAAGCTCTGTACCCTCAAAGCCTCCCGAGCTATCCTGCAGGCAGATCACAGGGGGCAAGATAACATCTGAAGGGACTGTCAGCCAGTCTCACACAATGGGGAATGATGCAGACCCCAACCTCCTGCCTCGATGACTCCCTAAGATTCTCCCCCCACCCCCCATTTGTCCCTTTGAAAACTATCATGGCTGAGCAGAATCCCTGGAGTTGGTCTTGGGACATGGGTCCACCTTCTCCCCAGATTGCCAGCTTTTCTGATCAAATCATCTTTCCTTTCTATTGACACTTGCCTCTTATTGGCTTTTGAGGGGCAAGCAGCCAAACATGACTTTGGTAACACTCTTGGAAACAGCACCCATGAGAGCATAAAGGCAGCAGAGGGAAACGCCGAACTGCAGTACATCAGCACCAGGGGCCACAGCCAATCCCATGGGCGCTCTGGAGCTGGAATGACTTCTAGAAAGGTCCAGAACTGAAACAAGAAGGAAAGCCTTTGTGCCCCACCTCCACCAGTCCTGGCCACCCCAGTCACAGAGAGAGGATGTGACCTTGGTTAAGGCAGCTCCCTCCTGCAGAGGGGGACACGTATCTGAGTGGTCACAGCCAGGATTCCACATAGGTACTGAGAGACACGCTTCTGAAGAGGGGAAATCTGGGTGACACACCCCATCATCCATGACACACATTATTAAATTTCAGCTCCATGGTCTCCTGAGGGACAGGCTGCAACTTTTACTTTTACTGGTTTAAGATAAGTTTATGACTAGGTATGAATTTACGTCAAGATCATTGTTTTGATTTTGTATCCTCCTCATCTGAGAAGAGATGGCTATTTATAGGGGGTCTGTCCTTGACATAAATCCTCATCCTTAACATGGGAACACTTCACAGTCAGCTGAAGAGTGAATGAAATTGGGCCTGTTGTGCTCAGGGTGACTCAGAAAAGGAACTTATGACAGAGGCACGGTCTGTTTCCACGTATGTGGACAAAGATCGAATGCCTTTGTATTTCCCCAATAATTTTTACACTGCCTTGAATAATACACGGCTCTTTAGCCCTCACAAATTTGACAAAACTGCCTTCTGCCAGGTTCTAAAGATGATGGATATAATTGAGACATTTTAGAATTATATAAACACACATATACATGGTCAACCCTTAAGTTGTGCAGTTGTTGTGCACACGAATGTTCTCCCTGATCCCAAATACACATATCAGAAATTGATACATAATTATGCCTAGAACGTCCACAGTCTGTTTATATATATATATATGACATATATATTTTATATATATATAATATCTATCTAGAATGTTGTCAATAAACATCACAATTTTCTCTTAATAATATGTTCCACTTCTGCCTCTAAAACTCCACTGAAATGACTGCACACTTTGAAGGTCAGGGACTAACACACGTAGGAAAGTCCTCCCCTACCAGCAGATCAAACACACGTAGCAATAGAACTAATGAGAAGGTGCTTGAAAGATAGCTGGGTTTTGAGCCCATGACATTTCCTCCTCAGCAAAAGAGCTGAGAGTATTCTAAGAAGCTGTGAATGGAGGTATAGTTTTTTCTTTCTTTTCTGGACAGACCCTGATTGGTATTTTTTCCCAAGCCAAATCTTTTTCAGGCTCATTGAAAAATTTGTTCTGGCAAAAACTGCCTCCTTCTTCAATCAGAGGATCCAACAATTTTTAGAGGGTCTTCCACTGACTCTGCATCAGTAGAAGACTTCATAAAAGTACTGTTATGAAAGGATACAGCATACACAAAGGTAAGAAATACACCTTTTGACAACATAGAAAGAAAGAGTAAAAGAAAGCCGTGCACTCTTTTTCTCTGTACACTCTGCAAAGTAAAGTGGGTTCTGCTTTCATACAGGCAGCTAAATAATGACACCTTCCTTCCATACACACTCCCATTATTTGTCAGTGGGTTATTGACAGAAGTAGGACCACAAGCAGCTAATACACTAAGTTACTCAGGAAACACTGAAATACATATATACGTGTGAGTCAATATATTCATTTGTCCAATGCTAATGTTAAGGAGTGATATTGGCTTTTGTCCACATCAGAAAATAAATATGAGGAAACACATGAGTTATACTTCTAGCTGTGTACCTTACCCATTGTAATTAAAAAAAAACTTGATTGAACACTCATGTGCCAAACAATGTGCTCAGTGCTGGTGATGACAATGGTCAGCAGAAGAAATCTGGGCTCAGTGTTCAGGAAGCTTACAAACAATGGCAACGCTATCTTACTTCAAAGGATTATAACCTTATCAGAGTGCCAGTGGGCCAAGAGAAATGGAAATATTTCATAGTTAAAATATGCATTTGTATGGGAGGAATAATAATGTAGCTGCCACCCTTCTGAGTTCTTGGCTAAGATGGTCATAAAAGACAGGCTGATGAGAGAAAAACAAAGAGAAGATTGTTAACGTGGATACCTCAGGTACACAGCGGAGACACCCAGGAAAAGCGAACAACCCCTGAGATGACCCAAGTCACCACCGTATAATAATGCCACCTTAGCTAAAGACAGCAGTGAACAGCGACAAGTTTTATTAGGCAGTTTAAGCTTTGTCTTCTCCATCATTAAATTTGTGTGACCTAGAGTCAACCTCGTCTTCTGAAAACAGCAAGGGGACACTCTAACAAATGGAGATTTCCTTTGTAAATGTAAATTTTCCCATACAAAAGGGTAACCCCCACTCCGTTCTCAGAGCTTCTCCAGCATCTGCTGTCACTCAAAATAAGCAGCTCATCAACATAATCCTTCCGCCAAAGAGGCATATTGTGGAGGGGGGTGGGGCTATTCTGTTCCCCTTCTCACTCATCCCATCTTATGGCTCTGAGGGTGACACAGGCCGACTCTCCCATTTTTCAGCTGAAACAAACTCATGTCGATCAGTCACACCTCTGCAAGCCTCAGTTTCCTCATCTGTAGGGAATGGCTGATGATATCTACCTAAGAGTGTTATTCTGAGGAAAACATGTGATAATATGTCTGAAAACATAGGATCATTCCTTGAAGTACAAATATGTGTATATTCTGTGTACTTCCTTCCTTTCTGCTGCTAAAAATGATTAAAGAAGACAAACTAGGTCATACAAACAAACTTTACCTAACACTTCATGAAGTGGGCAGTCACTGTTCCCAAGGGTCCGGATCGTCGGAAAGCAGGTCCTTGTCTTATTGCAGAAAGAATCCAGAAACGAGACACGGAGGTCGAGAAAGCAAAGTGAAGATTTATTAAGAGATAGACAGGATGCTCTTAAGGGGAGAGTGGTCAGACCCAGTTCAGTAGCTGCCCTGAGCTTCTCTGGAAGGCTGGTTATCTGGCTGTAAAAATGAGCGGGCAGAATATTCACTGGCAGGGAGGGGTTTGGGATCATCTTTCCTGATCTTCATCCCGGCTCCACCTTCCTGAAAGGAGGAGGGATTTTTTGTCCTTACTTAGTCTTGATCAAGAAGTTGGATGAGGGCATAATGAGCAAAATGTTGCATTCAGATGAGGGTGTGAGTGAAAGGTTACATTTGGATGGTGGAGATTTCTGTCTTGTCCCACCTTTCTTTGCCTCTGGACACTTGTCATCCCAAAGTGTATGGTTTATTACTAGTCCCAAGGTTCCTGCTTTTCTCTGTCTGCCCAAGGACCCCCATTGTTCACATGATGTGTGGTTTCCTGCCATTTGGCCCATGTCCCCTGTTCTGTGCTCATATCCCGCTACCTGCCTGCCCTAACACAGAGAACAGTAAAATGGGGGGAAGGCAGGAAGCTTTTACAGGATAAAGAGTAAGGAACAAGAAAGAGAAAAGTAGAAAATAAATGAGGAACAAAGAAGTGAGTGCAGAGCTGGAAGTTGATGTGGCGTCTGGGGATTGGCTGACTACGTTGACAGGGACACAAAAGTTATCGAAGTTTCTGTCTGCTGATGTGGCCTCCGAGGGCAGGAACAGCTCCATCTTGGGCATAGAACTGTATTTCAACACTACTCGCCCAGCGGTACCTTGTGAGCTGTTTTTCTCTTTAAGCTCATCCAAAGGCAGTAACAAATATTCAAAAAACTATTTATCCTAAGAGCTAAAAGGAAAGGTTTGAAATGAATGTAAGGTTGCAAAGTAAGTTTTTCCCTCTTGAAGACTAGATAACACTGAAACTGAGAAAAGGGTCAGGGGGATACAGAGGAGGTCCAAAATTGGAGCTGAGGGGTCCCAGCCCTTGATGAGGGAGAGGTGAGGCTCTTTTTTTTGAGGACGGTAAGTGAAAAAGTGGGAGGAAGTTAGAGCCTCTAAGCTATCCTCCAATGTGGGGTCCCCTCCTCCCATTTTCTGTGGTCAACTCTGCTGGCCACCAGTCCTGGATACCTGTAACCCCACCTTGTACAGAAGGTGACAGACTAGAAGTTTGCTGGAGAAATGGGACCATGAAAGGAAAAGCTGTATCTCCTGAAGAAAGTAGAATTTAGATTTTCTGAGCTGAAGCAGCGAGGGACACATTGCAAACATAATAACTAAGTGATGAAACACACATTAAAAGGCAATGAATATGTTAATACTGTCCCAGAATACCACGCTTCTCTGCTTTCCCCGTCCCAACTCAGTCAACGCTCTGTACTTGCTTACCCCAACCCCTCACCAGTCAAGCGTGACCAGAAGCATCATTCGCAAATACGGTGCTGGTTCTCTCCTGTTGAGGACATCTGCCACGTGTGCTCTTCTCCCCGGCATCAGCGTCCTCACATGGCTGGGCCACAGCATGGGTGAGCCATTTGGTGCTTCCTCTCCTGATGATCATGGAGGCTGTGTGGAACATTCAATTTAGCAGTAGCCACTCTGCCTCTCGTGGAGACTGCCAACACAAACAGATGGGCCATCCTACAACCCAGGTGGCCTGTCCTACACAGACATATCTTAAAAGGTTTCCTCCTGGAAACGCTTGTGCCCTGCTTTCTGCAAAACTCAGTTTCAGGGTAGGGGGGATATTGCCTTCATCCAGAAGACAGAACGTTCCAACAGTGCTGGTAACTGGTCACGTTGATTTGTCTTTTCTCAGAGGAAGGACCCACCATCTGTTTCACGTAAGAAATATAAGACAGAGAGATAGTACACAATAGGGAAAAATGTATATGTACACACACACACACACATGCATACTTTAAGTACCCAGAGGCTTCCATCTCTTCCGAAGAGTTGCTCAATGTCTTTGACGTAGCCTCTGTTTGATAAGGTGTCTTTTGAAATTGGCACTCATAACATTTTATTCTTACAAAGTCTAAGTTGAAATATCTTGTGCTTCTTCCTTAAAAAGAAATATGGTGAGAGAGACACAGAGAGAGAGCAAAGCGACAAAAGCCACGTTGCTCAGTGGGGAAATATTTTTTGGATGAAAATATTTCAGCACTGAGATTTAGATTTTTGGACTCATCAGCATGAACTGGTCTGGATGAAGCACAAAGCTTTTGTTGACATCTATTTGCCAACTCACGTAAGGACTTTGTAATGACTTTCTTTCAAACCCATCTGGTAATTTAGCCAAGGCTGCTGAAATTCTGAAGAAGAGCTATAAAGCTGAGCTGTGTCAGAGGACCCTGGCAGTTACTTCATTTTTTGCTGGACTCTTTTGGGCAGAAATTACATGATGAGACTTGCTAGAAATTGTATTGATTTAAAAAGTGGCTTTATAATTGCTTAAACTAGATGATCTTCTGGTTTTTTTGTTTCCAGTTCTTTTCAGAGCCCTAAAACAAACTTGTATATTTTTGATTAATCCTTTCAGGGTAAAATTAAAAGAAGGGTGGGCTGGATTTACATGGATGAATGAAGTTATGGAATTCTGTGACAGAGCTTCCTGTGAGTTTCATCTCAAAACAAAAGACAGGACATAATACTTCATTAAAGCAAATTATAAAGAATGAGCTACAATGCTATTCTCACCAAATTTCCAGAATAAGGGCCCACAGGGCTAGTTATTACACTGTCTCTGCCCCACACCAGCTCTGTGATTTTTGTAAAGTTAACTCTTCTTCATATTCCTTATGGTCAAATTATGCAGTGTCTGAAGTTCATGATATGAGGAAAGAATCTAACTCATAGAATAACTAGAAGAAAAGTTCAGTTTTGCCTGACATCTTAAGATGTAAAGATCTTAAGAGCTGATGGAGATCATAAACATTGGTGTAAGTTTGGGATTATTTGATACCAATATGGACAAGGAGGTTTCAGGTTAACACATTCAGATGGGCATTGAAAGTTCCATTTTCACTTTTAAAAATCGATCTTTTCTTCACAATCAGAACTTTCAGTCCTTCTTCAACACTTCACGTTTTTAGGTGAATTTTGCTTCTATTTCAGGAATAAATGTTGAGTATCTATAATGTATTTCTCTTTAACTGAGTTTCTAACCCCCTGAGGTTGGAAACCCAGGCACATTTGTCTTTATGTCGTCAGCAACTAGCCCAATATCGGGTAGGTAGCAGGACACAGTCGATATTTATTGAATTCAACAATCCGTAAATATGTGTGGAGCACAACTTGCTCACAAGGTGCTATGGTCTCTTTTTCCCATCATTTTGCTTTGTTTCTACCCTTTCCTTAACTTAAAAACAAAAAACAAAAAACACACATCTTCCAATGAGATCGTTAAGGTAAGAAATACATGGGAAGAAACCAAAGCTGTAAAGTTACCACTGGCCAATTACCACTCCTTATACCACTTTTTCCCTTCTTTTGAGTTATCGCTGGCATGTCCATACCTTATTAACTCTCATCTTTATTCTTTTTCACTTATCTACTCATTTCTCCTTATCTCTTTTCCACTCCCCTCTTCGCACCAAATACTCAAATTTTATGTTTATTTTCTAATTATTTCTGAAATTCTCTTCATGAAAATCTGCGATGAAAACAACCACTAGATGTTAAGGAAAACACATTCATCACAGGAACCACTAGATGTTAAGGAAAACACATTCATCACAGAATCCTCCTCCTTAGAGTGAAGGTTTTAGGAATGAAGTCTACCTGAGTGACTTAGTGGTCAATTAGACATCTCTGGGTTCCAAATTTTAGGATCGCCGATGCATTTCTCATCTCTTGATACCCTTCTCTTTTCACTGCTAATTGGCTGATTCTGGCTCCCTGCTCCAGTTTCATAAAGCCTATGTCTATTTCTAGTCCCTGCAGCAACATACATATCTGATTTCTAAAATATTATTCTTTTTCTTCTTTTCATAATCAAAAATTTTCAGAGCTATGTCCTTGCTATGGACTGAATTGTGTCTGCCTCAAAATTCTTATGTTGAAGCCATAACTCCCATGACTTCGTATTTGGGCATAAGGCTTTTAGGAGCTAATTAGATTTACATTTGGTCATAAGGGTGGGATCCTAATGTCCTAGGACTTGTGCCCTTATAAGCAGAAGGAGAGACACCAAGCTTCTCTCTCTGTAATCTGAAGACATGACAAAAAGGTGGTCACCTGCAAGCCAAGAAGAGAGACCTCATGAGGGACTAGCTCTCACCTTGACAGTGGACTTCTAGATGTTGGCTTTTAGAATTATTACAGTCCTTTTCTTGAATTTTCTGAATAATATTCCCTTTTAGTTTAACCTTAGAATATGTGTCTCTTACGATTATTGTTGTTTGGGGTTTGCCCTTCACCTTTAAAATATATTGAAAAACTAATCCTTATATGGAGATGAATTGACCTTGAGTAAGTTCCTCGCCTCTTCTCTAATGTAGAAGTTGGAGGCTGTATTAATATGCAGAATCCTTAGCGCATTTACAGTGTGTGTCATCACTTGTGCTACTCAATTTAATTTTATCTGAAAAGAAATTGGTGAATATCCTTCTGTACTCTGGGGATCCAATTTCAGGGGGGAATGAAGTAAGTTGAGAAACACACACACGCCAGACTTATTGAGGAAGGACATAGAAAGGACAAAAGCCCAGCCTCCCCACAGAGACACAAATCAATTTGCAGAGGAGATTCATGTATTTCTCTTTTCCTGAACTCTTTTGAGTATTTTAATGGATAACTGGGTGAAAGCTAACAAGTTAATATCCATTGACATTATCATTTTTAAAACACTGTGTTAAATACTTTACAAGCGACACATCATTTAATCCTTAAAATAATACTATGTGTGAGGCATATTAATACAAGTATTACTGGCCCCATTTTAAAGATGAGGAAACCAAGGTGAAAAAAAAGTTTAAGTAATTTGCCCTAATGCACATTTAGTATATGACAGAACTGAAATTCAACCCTCCTGAGTCTGACTCCAGAGTCTGATATTTTAACCATAAAGCCTAAAACAACACGAGATAGCATTGCTTTAATGTCAGTG
This sequence comes from Vicugna pacos, assembly GCF_048564905.1. Taxonomy (NCBI): domain Eukaryota; kingdom Metazoa; phylum Chordata; class Mammalia; order Artiodactyla; family Camelidae; genus Vicugna; species Vicugna pacos. The sequence continues at coordinate 8,050,765 of NC_132987.1, forward strand.
TCAAGAAAATATTTAGATTATATACAACACTACAGACACTTTCTCCTTAGAATTCCAATATCATTCGGGGAAAAAAAAAGTTTAAATGATGAAATATAACACAACCAGGGACTATTTTAGATATATTAAACACACACACACACACACACACGTCTTCAAATGACATCATTAAGATAAGAAATACATGGAAAGAAACCAAAGCTGAAAAGTTATAACTCGTTAAGCTGACACACGTTTTGTTCAAGGGAACAAGCCAATTTGTCCATGGTGCTAGTTTTGCTGACATAATGATTGACTGCTGGACACCGGCATTTAAAAAGGACCTAGTAAAATGACTTGGGTTTTTACTGATACTGTCATTCTTCTCCAATCAGTGGAAGGCAATTTATTTTCTTTTGAATGATGATGGAAATCTTTCACTCACTTCCATGTCATATTTCTTACTTTCTATGTCTTTATTGGTTGAAGAACTAAACATATAACCTTTGAAGTTTAATAAGCTTAATGTGATTTTTTTCATTGCCAAGTGTTTTCTCATGAAAGCAGCAAGAGTACAATTTTTGCACATTTAAGAGATAAACCATTGTTCTAACTTTTCTACAAAGATATAGACCTCTTTCTAGATTTTTTTTACTGTCATTATTTCTTTATAGATAAGAAAAAAATTTGAAACAAATTTCAATTTGATTCCTACGTGCTGATCACTGAACACATGTCAAAGTGGTTGAGGCACCAGTTTTAACTAAAACATCCAGTTCAACCCTAGATCTGATGCTTACTGGTTGAGGGCTCTGGCCTCATTGCTTAATCCCACTGACCCTCTGATTATGCATGTCTAAAATGTAGACTGAAAGGGCTACTTTCAAGTTTGCCATCAAATAAAGCGAGTTATGGGTAAAGATCTGGGTACATAATCCCGTTTGTTTTTCTCTTATCTTTCATATTTTAAGCTACTACACAAAAAATTTTCTACTATTAACATATGAAGAATAAATGATGATTCTCATTCAGACCAGAAAGATATATTTTCCAAACAAATGAGTTTTTCTATGGAACTGCAGTCGGTGACTATTCCTTCTTCTCTGTGCAATTTTGACAAAAAGTACTCATTCACATTAAATCCATAAAATGTAAAAATATGCATGTTGGTATAAGAATAGCAAAACTGACCTTAAAAAGCTGAGCTAGAGCAATTTTTTGTGCTGACTGTATGGAGGTGTCTTTCAATCAGAAGAGTTACATAAGGCAAGGACCAATTTTTGGTCGTATCTTCATAGCAATTTGTCTTCCTTTTCTCCCTTACCTTTAAATTTTTTTTTTCTTGTTTTCCCCACTGTTGTGACCTAGCTGCAATGTTTTTATAGCCCATTCAATTCTTACAGGATTTTATCATATTCCAGTTGACACCAGCTGTTCCGAGGAGTCCCAGGTGTTCGCTTTGAGTCCCAATACATAAGCTGAGTTTGACAAGTCAAGTTTAACATCGTCCAGATCAATCGAAGAATTAAAAGGAGGCTGAAGGTGTTAAATCAACAGTAGTTTTCACCTCAGCAGGGAGAAGAAGATGGAATGAAAGCTAAAGGGCTGTGGGCTTTTCAAGGAGATGCAGTCAATCCCACAGTGGAGCACTTATGCCATATAGAATCCTAATTGACCAAGTTATTTACCCTGGGGAAGAAGAGCATTGCATGTTTCCATTAGGAGGATACATTTGCCATTTGCTAAGTTGCTGGAATTCTGACCTCCTTGGTGTAAATTTTAGCTGGTGAGACTCAATTCAGATCTAGAGACACATACAGACTGAAAGTGAGGGGATGGAAAAAAGGTATTCCATGTAAATGGAAATAAAAAGAAAGCTGGAGTAGCAATGGTGGGAGGAGCTGGAAAAAAGTAATGATTCAAAATTTCTAGTTAAATTTTATTTTTCACTCATCATTTCATTCATAATCTTACTATGATTCACTTTCCTTATCCGTAAATTGGCCAAACTAAAACTGTCCTTTCTACCATAGTCCCATGAGGATCATAAGCAATCATGAATGAGATAATTAGTGTGAAAGTGTTTTTTAAGAATTTTGAGGTATTCTTATAAATATGGCTTGTCATTCTTTTCTTACAATAAAGTAGGGTGTGTATTGAGATATATGTGGAGCGTAGAAGAAAAGTTTCCAAGCTGGCTGAGCAAGTGCATAGCAAAATAATATCATAAGGCATATCGAAAATGACAAATGGAAAAATGTATGTCAAAGTAAATAAGGAAGAGATGAAGTTAACCAGTATTGTCAGGGCTGGACTATGAGGTGTCTGAATGCCAGATGGAGAGTCTGGATTCTATCCTGTAGATAATAGAGCATCATGTGATGCTTTCCAACAAAGAATGAGAAAATACAAACATAGAAATTTAGAAGGTGGACGAGAGTCCAGATGATAGATAATAGTCATTCTCCTGATATAGATAATGATGGCTCAAATTATGATTGTGTATTAAGGATGGGAAAAAAAGATAGAGATTTCAAAGGAAAAATCACCACATGTTTCTGGTCCCCTTTGACCTAGGACCCTATGTGTCATTTCCACTGCTGTGTCCTCAATGCCTCGATCAATACCCAACACATCTATAGTCAATGGTGATGTGCTTGATAGTAAATATGGACGGAAATGAGTGCATGAAAAGAGAAGAGGATTCCTGAGATGTTATTTTTGAGAGATCCAGAAGATGCTCATACAACAGATAATCTGCACACACAGTCAATAATTCTGAAACAGACTAGGCTTTGGGAAATGAAAGTTTAAGTTGAAGGATGTTGCATTTTACATAGCAATAAGATGTCAAGATAAAGCTATCAAGGAAGTAGCTGAAGGTGTAAAACAGAAGCCTGGGAGAGAATGCTGTGGTTTGACATATGAAGGACATATGGTGAGATACTAGATGTAGTCCTCAAGGTCTTTTTTCAGATGCGTGGTGTACACACATGCATGCATGCACATGCACACACACTCACACTGAAAAGGCTGGCAGAAGCCTTAAAGCAATAAATAAACTAGATCTCCTTGTTTTTGCTTTAGATCTACCTCAACCTTGTGAAAATGCCTCCAAAAGAAAAACAACATTGGCTTGAAATTTTCTTGAGTGGATGGTTAAAGGGGATTACATTTTCTATACATATTGGAATTTCCTCAAAAGCTTCTTTTCATTCATCTTTTCCCCAGAGTCCCACACAACCCAACAGGAGTTCCAAGTTCTTTTCTTTCTCTCTTAGAAATGCCCTTCTCATGCCAATTCCTCCGGTTTGGGAAACTTTCTGTTTCTTCTCTCTCCCCATTGCCTCTTCTCCTACTCTGTGGCCCTTGTAAACATGTTTTCAGATCTTCAGAATTACAATGAGTAGCAAAAAACAAACAAACAAACAAACAAACAAATCTCAGTGCCCAAAATGAAGGATCCTTTCTCTGTATGGAAATGGAAAAGTAAAAGGGTTTTAAATACTGAACAGTTTAGTGTATTTTTTCCCATCATGTTTCAAAATCCTTCCATGACACTTTTACCCTGCTCAAGACACAAGAAGAGAAAAACAAGAAGACTATTCAAAATTCAAAGTTTTGTCAAGAACTCAAGGCCAAAGGGTCATGCATAATACGCTTTAGCGAAAGATAAATGATATGACTGCCTTATCTCCCAGAATTTTTTCATAATCTCACCTCTGATTTCTGAAATTCTGGCATTGCCATCAGTGACAGAATGGCTGAAGGTAATACTAGACTTTATTTGAAGTCAAGACTGTTGCTGAAAACTCATAATTTGCTAAGGATTACAAGAACAATTCTACCATGTTTGGTAGATAAATACATATTAATAAATCAATACAACATAATCAATGAATACATTATTAGTGATTTTCTTGGTAAGTCTAACTTTCCACTGTTTTAGAGTTATGAGGGTCAGACGCTAAAAATTATTGTTACGTCAGAGCTGTGCTCTGGCCTTTGATTAAGTGGTTCTTGGTTTTATTTTGTTTTGCTTCTCCAGTGTTTTCACTGAGTTTGGCAATCTGAAGTTTCTTTTTAAGAATAATACCTTTAAATGTATAAAATAAAATGCATAGCATTATAAGGAAAATCAATCACATTCAAATATAATTATATATGCCTTTTAAATTTTTGTCTTATTCTAATATATGTGCTTCTTTATCAACACAGTAAATACAAAGATTTAGCAGTAGGTCTAATAACTAATATAACTTTGAAGTAGTCGAAATGTAATGTCTTGAGTTTTATCTACAATTGTAGATTGTAGAGTGATATGAACTATTTATGACTTTAATTGGTGACAAAGACACAGATACTATTTAATGCCAATGTTGTTGTTGCTACTATTATTTTGCTAAGATAATTAAAATTGAAGGACATGCTATATATCAAATAGATATACAATTATCAAATACTATGTATCAAGTATATAGCACATTTAGCAAAGTGTAAGGTGTATTTTTTGTCCATTCAAGTCAATGAATTCTATGCAAGGATTCCATGGACCCTAGGATAAGAGCCATACTAAGTTTGATTTCTTGGCTACTTTCTAGAAGCTGGGGGCTTGAGCATTGATGACTACAGAGTTTGCAAGAATGGTGGGTGCCTGCTGAGACCTTGACAGAAGAGGTGACAACTTCAGATCCATGTTTGCTAGCCGTAGAAATTATTTCTATAAAAACAAATGACAGGTGGTAAGATCAACACTTTTACTTTGATCAGATTCATTAAAAGGAAAAGTTGGCCTGTGTGGTCTGGAAGGGAGATAGTACAGTCTTTGTTAAAACTGGGATCATTATTTTTTTCATATCAGCTTTGAGATTGGCGTGTTTACTCCATCTTACCCAGAACCAGAATCATTCGGTTTTGAAATACATTCAGAGACACAAAAACTATTGTGTGATTTGGGGAGCAACATGGCAAAATGATGCAAGCATGCATTTGTGAATTGCACATACGTAGGTTTGAGTCATGCCTTTCTGTATTCTTTGGAAACTTGCTTTACATCTCTTTGTGTGCCACTATTTTTCTTTCTTTCCTGGAGGCAATACCTACTTTATAGGGTTGAGGAACACCTAAAATGAGGTACTCCCTGTGGAGTAACTAGCATAGTGTTTGACACTTGAAAGGAACCAGTGTACTCCCATTGTCCAAGTTTGCACAACTAATCAGCCAACTAGCCCGTATTGAGTCCTTACTCTCTGTCAATTACTATGCCAAGCATCAGACTACTTGTTTTAATAACCTGAAGAAATAAAATCTATACATATCACTAAGTTATATTTGAGGAATTTGAGATATCTAGATGTCAAGTAATTGTCTTAAATTTAAATCGCGTAACTGGAAGTGCTGGAGTTAGGCTTTGAGTCCACACATCCTTTGACTCCAAATGCACAGCACTTCAGCTACATCCTACCTGCAGAATTTGTGGTGGTTCCCACAACAGAACTGGAGAGTCTTTTAAGTCTTAGACCAGGGTTGTTTTCTAGTATCTCACGGATAGTTGAACTCTTCATTAGTTATAACTCTCCCCTCCAACAGCACTTATTTCATGCCAAGAATACTCTTGATCTGAACTATTTCATCCTTATGTTAATGGCCGTTTTTTTTTTTTAATTTAGTTTTGAAGCTCATCCCACAAATGAATTCCATTTCTTAAAAACATAAGAACAGGTTGTTCTTTCGGCTATTGACATTCTATTTTGGATTCCACAAGGGGCTTTAAGCACAATCACTTTTACAAGTCTTTGAAGCAAAGCAAGTGACTGCCTAATATTATTAAGCAGCTGAGGGGTAGGCAAATTGGCTCTGTTTTCTAAAAATTACTTTAATTTCCACCTAGAACATGATTGCACATTGTCATATAGCACAACGAAGAGCTGACCACTGAAAAGATAAGCTTTAAACCAGAATATAAATTCCTAACCCACAAGAGACACTTCTTTTAAAAATGGAAATTAAAAAGACATGTCAAAGGACCTTTCTATCACAGCCCTGAAAAGAACTTTGCGTGTCTTTCAGGTTCTTTTGACTTTTTGAAGCTCTTTTAATCACAGCATTATTTTTATTTAACAACTTTCATTGAGTAGATTTTTTGACTTTAGAAAAATGTGCCAACCCTGGGAAATAAAAAACTATGACAAAGAAAGGTTGGCTAGAGCCAGAGGTCGTAAATGTTGTTCAGAACTGTGTTTCATATTTTGCACAACCTATAATTGATGAATGACAAAAAATCATAAAAGGTTCTTACAAGGATAGAAAGTCACTATTTAAAAAAAAATAGCTAAAACCTAATACTCTGTTCTAAAAAAATCCTAGTTCTTTATGTTCCGCGAGAAAACTACTATAATTCCACAGCTTCAAACAGAAAGCCTATCCATTAATCCCAAAGTCAAATGTTTTAAAAGAAAGTAGGAAAAATGCAGTTATTTTAAAATAACAAAGATATTCATTTTATTATGATCAGTCTCCCTTGCTGTTCCCATTCACTGAACCAAACTGGCAATGCAATTTCACAGGTTTCCAAATTTACTTTAAAAGCTAAATTGGAAATATCAATGACTCAAATAGTTTTATGACTTGTGGCTGACCAAAAACGAAATTTTATTTTACTGATTATTTTATCAATAAAATAAGTATAATCAGTACGTTTATTAATGACCATTCTCAGCAGGGGCCATTGGGTCTGAAAAAAGCTGCTGTTTATTTCTCTTTTGTTTTTGTTTGCTTTTTAAATAGAAGTATGTGTTTGACTTCTTGATAGAGTCCTAGGAAAACCTAGTGTTGGGAGAAAGACTTTTTGCCTACCCTTCAAAGATTCTTTTGGCTTGTCTAACAGACAAATCAACATGAGACAGATTAGTAGGAGAAAAAACAAATTTAATTTCATATGTACAGGAACCCATTTGAGAGGCTCAAAGACAGAAGTGTATATAGGCCATCTTAAGGTAAGGAATGGGAAGGGGGCCCGGGGCTTCAAAGGGGAGGAGGGCAATTCTCAGGATGAGGACAGATGTTGGATAATTAGCTGTTGGCCCTGCCATACAGGTGAGTCCCTTGGGTAAGAGTTATCTCTGATAATATTCTCACTCTGGGGAAAACCCTCAATCTGAATTCTTCTAGGTAGTTAAGGAAGGTGCAGAAGTTTCTCTTGAGCCTCTGGGCTCTCCATTGCCTTTAGCTCCAAATAACCCACATACCAATGTGGCACCTTTTAGGGCAGCTCCTTCTGAACATTTTCACTAGAGAGCCTCTGTGTGCTGTCCCTTGCCTACTTTGGTCTGCCAGTGGCTTTAATGGTTGCCAAGGACTGAGATAGCTGTGTCTCAGGCCTGGTAGGGCTGGAATGGGATTCTTCCTCCTAGTAGTGAAAATCATTCATTTATTTATCCACTCATTCATTCAGAAAAAAAATCATGAAATGACTTATGTGTGTGAAGCACTGAGCATTTGCCTTTGTGGAATCTGGTAGGGTTCTACCTCTTTCTATAGCCATGCACTTTGCAATGTGTCTTGACTGTTCTTCCCATTAGGAGGTGATATCAATTTCTCTACTCTCTGAACCTGTGCTGGCCTTGTGCCCTTCTTTGGCCAATAGCAAGTAGAAGTGACATTGTGATGGTTTTGAACCTGGGCCTCAAGTGGCTGTGAGATTCCCTTCTTTCTTGTTCCTCTGCCTTCATCATGAGAACATGCTGAAGCCAGTCTGCTGGATGAGCTCCAAAGAGCACAGTAGAGTCAGCCCAGTTGTCCCAACCAAGACCCTGGACACAGGAGAGAGCCCAGAGAAACTGAGCAAAGCTGCCTAGTTAACCCATAGTTGACCACGGACACGTGAATGTGCCCAGCCAAGCTGACCTCTCTCTGATCAGCAGAATTGTCCTGATGACCCAGAGGCTCCTGAGCAAAAAAATAAATGTTCCTGTTTGGATGTCCCAGTAGTTTCATGGTTGTTTATCATGCAGCTTTGCCCTAGATCACATAGATCACTAAATAGATCACCACGGCTTTGCTACTTTTGTTGAATTTGGGCCAGACTTTGCTGGGGAAGTTATTTTTTATTCTTCTGTGAAGAATATAAAGAAGGAAAAAAGATTAGGAAAACAGACAAAAGGAGTAAAGAGAACATTGAAGGCAGATAAAGCAGATGCAAAAGCCTATTGGCCACACTTATAAAGGGCTAGGATAGCTTGACCACGGGCGTTATGGGAGAGTGGTAGAAAAATGAGATGAAGGTCACATCTGTAGGGCCTTGTAGATCCTTTTAAGTTATTTCATGTTTAATATGATAATTATGAAGAGTTTTAAGCAGATAGAGGACATGACCAAGATGTCCTCAGCTACATTGTGCAAAACAGCAGTACAAGTATGACCTCCTGTAATATATTATGAGAAAAGTGGTAAGTTTTGGTTTAGGGCAAGACATCAAGTCATCAGCCCAAACCTGATGAATCATCGTGGTAGCTTTCTTTTTCTTTTTCTTTGTGTGTGTGTGTGTGTGTGTGTATAATTGAAGTGTAGTCAGTTTACAGTGTTGTATCAATTTCTGGTGTACAACACAATGCTTCAGTCATTGAATATACATATATTCAGTTTCATATTCTTTTTCATCATAAGTTACTATAAGATATTGAATATAGTTCCCTGTGCTATACAGCATGAACTTGTTGTTTATCTATTTTATATATATTAGTATCTGCAAATCTCGAACTCCCAATTTAACCCTTCCCACCCACTTCATCACCTGGTAACCGTCAGGTGATGTTTCTATGTCTGTGTGTCATGGTAGCTTTCTCATGAGTCTTCACATCTTCTTTCTAAATGACGTCCCCTCCACCTTGAAAGGCAGCATGGCATAGTTTAAAAAGCATAGGTGTGTTAATCCCATACTCCTAATTTATCCCTCTCTCTGTCTTTCTTTCCCCTTTGGTAGCCATAAATTTCTTCTCTATCTCTGTGAATCTGTTTTTGTTTTCTAAATAAATTCATTTGTATTATGTTTCCGATTCCACATATAAGTGATACTGTCTAATATTTGTCTCTCTCTGTCTGACTTACTTCACTTAGTATGATATTCTCTAGGTCCATCCGTGTTGCTGCAAATGACAATATTTTATCTTTATGGCTGAGTGATGGAAAATAATTGGAAAATACATACATATATATATATATATATATATATATATATATATATATATATATAACAGAATCACTTTGCCGTATACCTGAAACTAACACAATATTGTAAATCAATTTTACTTCAATAAAAAAAAAGCATGGATGTGGAGTCAGATGTGCCTGAGTTCTACTTCTGCCTCTTCCACAGATGAACTTCACTTTCTTGAGCTAGCATATCCAAAACCCCTCTACAAATCCCCTTTCCCGTCATCCCTCTACGTGGCTCCTCTGGTCTGCTCATTTATTTATTCGAAATGACTTCTTTCTCCCATTTGTGCTCATTTTGCCTTCCAGATAATGTAATATTTTGTTCTTTTGTAAACTATAAAGTAAAACAAAGTCATCAGTTCTGATTACCTGGGCTGAAGCCTCATCTTCTCTGTAAAGCCATTCCCGATTATTCCAAACCACTCTTCTCTAGTGTTCTCTAGTTTGTCCCTGCTGGATAATTAACACCTTAATGTGATATGTCAGTGAGAATGCTTGTGGCTGCAAATAACAGATAGGCTTTTGAAAGTGACTTAACAATACAGTGTTTTGCTATATCACTGAAGTACAGCATGGAAGTAGCCAGATTCATATGGAAGCAACACCATCAAGGTCAACGTCTCTGTCAAACTCTTGGCTTCTCCTGTGAGTTGCAGAATATCTGCAGTGCTCTCTTATGAGCTATTGGCCAAAACCGGGTCATATGCAAAACCACAGGTCAATATCTGGCCAAGGGGGTGGAATTTCCCAGAAAAGCTTAGTCCTACCAGTATTCAGTCCCTCAGTGGGACACACTGGGAATCTGTCAGAGGTAAATGGCTGTTGGGTAGGCAGCCAACAGCGACTGCTGCCCAAAACTTAGTGATCATTTGTGTTCAGGTCATCATCTGCCTGTGTGCTTCTCTAGATTTTTAACCTCCAGCCATGGCAATTTCCTACAGCTCTCTGATCATACACTGGTTTATTTCTCTGTATCTTAGTACACACTATTTTCTCTATTTGAAATGTTAACCCCTTGCCCATTTCTACCTACTGAGAGAAAGATTTGACTTTTAAAGCTCTCTAGAATCATCACTTCCTCTCTAAAGCTTTCACTGAACTCAACATCTGTGTGCACATTTAATCACTCTTCTCTTTACCTTACTTGTTTTTCTTATATATACTTGCATTTTTATACATATTGTGCTGCATTAAGATTTACTTACTGGTTGATCCCCACTCCCTTCCACCGTGACTCATTGCCCTTGCTTGGTGCATAGCACGGTTTAAGTTAAAATATACTGAATGGTACTGAATCTAAAGCACCACAAAGTTTAGTCTTATAATGTCCTGGGGGTACTTCATGCAGGCTCCTTTCTACTTGACGTCAAAGACCAAATGTTATGCTTACACAAAATTCAAAGCACTTGGTATGGTGGTGCTAGAAGGTGCAGAACTTACCTGTACATAATTTTCCACTGATGGATGTTTAAATACCAAACAGGGAAAGAAGGTAATTACATAGAAAACAAGATGGCTGGTGTGTTTCCTCACTGTGGTAGGAGGGAGGCAGCTTGGTACATTATTATAAAAAAACAAATCTTGATAAGTCTGAATGACCTGTAATAGACACTTCTGTTTGGGAAACGTGGGGCCCTCTGGGGAGAACTGGATAGCTGAGAAAGAATTTTATTATTCTGTAAAAGTAATAGGAATTTGTTTAATCACGATATTGTTCACCTGAAACTTATACAATATTGTACATCAACTATACCTCAATAAAAATGGACTAATAAAACAAATGGAAAAAATAATAGGACTTTGGGGATTTGAATTAGCATCAGGAACATTGAGGAGAAAGACCTCCAGGGAGTGAAAAAAAAAAGTCCTTAAAGAATGGCAGAAAGATGGAGGCAAAGGGAGGGCAAGACCATTACTGGTCCCTTTGGGAGGAATGTCCGATGATATTATAGGTCATGATGTTTCATGTAAGTTGTTTTCTGCATCCTGGAATGCTAAAGCCATTCACCTTTAACCTAAAGTTCATGAAAAATCTGCCTCCCAGAGCAGCCAGCGTCAGTGGTACCAGGGGGAAATCAAGGTGATGGGGGGCTACCTGAAGTGGGGTGGGGTGGGAGGAAAGAAACCAGGGCTGACAAAAGCTATGCTGTAGTTCATGGACGGCCCTCCCCACAGAGCTGTGTTAAGAATTTTTCACGTAACTTTCTCATTTATGTCGTAGCCCAATCATCAAAATATATAGAGATGGCTCCACTTCTCCTCTTTTGTTCCCGGTTGCGGTGAAGGGAGGTTGTTGGACAGGGGAAAGGCGGGGAATTATTAAGAGTAAAGCAACAGCAAAGGCACTCAGCACTCCCTCCTTTCAGCACGTATTTACCGCGTGCCAGCCCTGCGCAGGCGCTGTGCGAGGTGCTCCGTTACACCTGTCAGGGAGCCACAGTCCTCGCTTTTGTCTCACTTTCTTTCATCGAGTCACTTCTATTGTTTCATCTTTCTGCTCGTCTTTCCCTGTAGAACATCCTTCCTCCTTAAAGTGTGTTGACAGAAATAAAATGCACAACCTAAAAGTTAAGAGTTTCGTTTTATTTGGTGGATTTTCTTAGGAACTGAGCCCGGGACACTGCATCTCAGATCGCTCTAAGAAGCTGTTCGAAAGTGGCAAGGTAGAAGCTAGGATAGATGAGGCTTTGCAACAAAGGACAGGTAGTCCGAACATCAAAAGATTACTGTTAATTAAAGAAAACCAGACATCTCAAGTTAAGGAATGTCAAGCTTTCCTATGTATGCGAAGGTGCAAATGTCTCAGCTCATTGAAGTCACTCCTTTGATATGTACCGAGCTATGTAGAGCCAGTATCCTGTTCTTTCACATCCTGAGTTCCCTCAGACTACACCACTGAGGGTGGCAGCAGGGGCCTGGCTGCCCACTTGTCTGCATCCTGAGTTCCCTCCGCTCAGTCAGGGGTGGTGGTGGTGGCTGATGACTTGATGGCCACAGCATTCTTTGTTTAATGCAGTTAATTCTTTAACAGCTGTCAATTCTTTGTTTAAGGGTCTGGTTGGCAATATTTTTCATTCACAAGTGGCTCCTACTATTTTTCTTCCACTGGTTCAGCTGGACCAAGCAAAGGGGTGCTCTGTTTAAATAAAACTTGTTTCGTGGAGTTTTTTAGGGAGTTTAGAGTAGAAAAAATAAATAGATTGGGACTGAGGCATGAACTGGCTTTATTTTGCCCAGGAAAATGGTGATGCATGTTTGCTAAAGCAATGTTTTGCAGCTCACTATGGTGAAGAAGTAGTTTATTCAATCTATCAATCAATCATCTGTCTGTCCACCCATCCATCCATCCATCAATAAATTGATCTGTTGTCTGTTCACCTACCTACCTATCTATCCATTTATGCAATCTGACACTGACTTTTATAAAACAATAAAGTATTTACTGCATACATAAAATAAAGAATAAAGTCATAAAACATTTTAAAAAATTCTTAGAGTCATTGGACATTAACAAGTTGCTGTAACAGTTTCTAAATGCTTACTCCTAAACCCTGCTCTCACCACGTAGACCTAACACTAACAGAGGGTGGGCGCACTGGCAGTGCTTTGAAGACCAGGTTGCGTGGCGCTGTGTGTGCTGTTCCAGGCAGTGAAAGATAGGCAGTGTGTTCTCCTTCCCAAAGCCCCTTCACCAGATGGCGCAACACACATCTGAGAAAGAGCTAATTTCCCTGTTCACAGTGAGACTCAGAGTCCACTCATGAATCTTTTGCTTTGCTTTCCAAATGAGAAAACTTGATTCCAAAGCATCCAGTAACCCTGACACTCCTTGTTTTCCTGCCCGGTAACGTTCTCAGCCACAGAAAGATTTGAAAGTCTGGGAAGTTGCTAATGTAGCCCCATCAGTTGTGGGTTATACACTTCACATCTCTTTGGCTAACACGTGCAGTTCCCTCCGAGAAGATCACGATTTACTTTCTCTGTGACAGATGGTGAATTCTTTAATGATAAACACTTAGATACTTTACAAGTGTGGTATTTCATAATTGGTGTTTGTATGTTTGTGTAAACCTGAAGGGCATTAAGAATCCTTCAGGAAAAGACAGAAGCACCTTCAGCATAAAAAGGGAAATACAATTTTGCTGTTGGTGGTGGTGGTGGTGACTTAGAGTAATCCTGTGGATAAGTGACGGGAATTGAGTCTGAAAAATCTAAATTCTATTTTTGATTTCCTCAGCTGTAGAAATGCTAGCCACCTATGAAATTTTAAATTTTCTGCTAGCCACATTACAAAATAAAAATAAATGAATTCAATTAACGCTACTATTATATTTTATTTAAATCAATACTTCAAAAATATAATTTCAAGATAAAAAAATTAGTAGGCTATTTCATATTACTTAATTTGTACTAAATATTCAAAATCTACTGTGTGTTTTTATTTATTTATTTTTAAGCATTTTTACTGCTTTTTTGGGGGGTAATTAGATTTCTTTCTTTCTTTCTTCCTTTCTTCCTCCTTTTCTTTTCTTTTCTTTTCTTTTCTTTTCTTCCTTCCTTCTTTCCTTTTTTTCCCTTCCTTCCTTCCTTCTTTTCACTTCCTTCCTTTTCCCTTCCTTCCTTCCCCCTTCCTTCCTTCCTTCCTTCCTTCCTTCCTTCCTTCCTTCCTTCCTTCTTTTCTTTCTTTCTCTCTTTCTCTCTTTCTTTCTTTTCTTTCTTTCTTGAGGCCCTGGGTTCAGTGGACGTTTTGCATGCTAGTCATGCACTCTACCACTGAGCTATACCCTGCCCCACCTCCCTGCTGTGTGTTTTATACTCACAGCTTAATTCCAAGTGCTTAATAGCCATAGATTGCTGAGAACTACCATACTGGTCAGATCCTGGGACAAGAGCCAGGGCTGGCTCGGTGCTTTTGATGGGGGAAAGGAACAAGGTAGAGATGGAGGTCTAAAATCAAAAGGTAGACTTTGGGGTGAACAATGGAGAATTTCAGAGGGAAATCATGTTTTCTGAATGAGTGTATCCCTTCTCTCCCATATGCACGTTTTAATCAATCTTTAGTAAAATATCCTTGTTTCAATACATTACTGGTGAATTAAAATTTCTTTGACAAGGTGGAGACATGCTAGATCCTTTTCCAGGGTTTTTAGCCACAGATACATTTACAAGATTTAAACATATAAAAAATCTATTATATATCCGGCTGATAAACTTTGAATTTGTTCTGGTTTTTGTCTTTACAGATTCTTACAGCTATTTTTAGAAAACTTTACATAGGCTATTATTTATGTAGGCAAATTCTTCATGTTGGACATGTAACATACTGCATAATTTTAAAATATCATAATAACATTAAAAAACCCGGTTATGACTAAGTCTCGGTGCACAACTCTGGGTATTTCCTTATGTGAGATTCTGGGAGTGGATGTAGGGAACCAAAGGTTATGCAAACATGAAAGTCTCTTGTCATCACCTTGAAATTTATTCTTACAGGATATTCAGTACATAGTAAGGCTCAGTTTACAGCATGATTCCTTAAGTACCTACGTTTTTGATGGGGAATAGTGGCATATTGTCATTGTGGTTGCTCTTGTTTCAGTTTCAAGTTTTGAATATTTATAAGGGTGAACATTTCTCCTTGGTCTTGTGGGTCATGTTTGGTCTGATTTTATTTTTTTCTGAATTACTTGCTTATATATTGTGCCTACCAGCCATGGCACTACTCTTTTCATCAGATTCCCTGCAATTCCCCGGTCAGCCTGGCTGAGTGGGTTTGCAGAGAAATAAAGTGATGAAGGGGCCCTGCTGCTGGCAGAGATCTCACTCTTGGACTGTGGTCATAATAAAATACACCACAGTTACAATCAGTTGAATCTTGGTAAGCAACTAAGCTAAACTTTGGAATAAATCTATATCTCCCTGAGGTCTGTCTGCTATAATAGCTACTACTAAAAACCAGACAAATGCTTTGGGTTTTATAATTTAAGCTTTGCCATTCCCTTAGAAGACAATTGCTTTTTCTGAAAATATATCTGCCTGCAAAGAGCCTTGGGGCCTATGTGCTCCTTTTGCATTTGACCAGTTATTTAAAAAAAAAAAATCCCTCGGAAGCTGGGACCTGTACAGGTGGAATCTGCTCTGCCTAGTCAATCAGTTAAGACTAGAATTTCTTTGTGACTTTTTAAAGACACATTAGAGATTCTCAAAATAATTCTCTCTTAGTGGGGGAGGGGAAAATAATTCATGGGTGGTTCAAATGTAGCCAGAGTCTGTCCATTATGACTCTTTGATCACTCTTCCCTGACAGAACACACTTATTCATCTGTAAAGTAAATATTTGCCCACCTGCTCTGTTCCATGTACTGTACCGAAAAAGGGAGCCAAATGCAAAGAAGACATCTTTTTTTTTTGCCCTTGAAGAATTCAACTTTGATGAAAGAATAATACACATATATATGTAAATACGACATTAGGTGATAAGTCTTATATCGTAAGTATATTCAGGGAGCTATTAGAGCATAAAGGAAAAGCATAAACACACAGATGGGAGAAGGACTTACAAGGAAGTTGATATTTGCCCTAAGTTTCAGGAAATGAGTAGTAAGTTTTCTGAGCAGAGAAGAAAGGGAAAAGAAAAAGACAGACCTGATAGAAAAGAAAAAACACAGACTGCCCCCATCGTTAAGGATGCTCTGGAGGATTTTAAATAGGAGAGTGGTGATGATCAGAGCACATCAGATCCTCGTGTCTCTTCTGGATGGCTATCAGTCGCCGGGCATGTTCTGCTTCAAACAGACTCGTGAAACATGTGTATGTCAGCTTAAAGAGAAAGCACATTGTCCAAGTTAAATACTAATGCAAATTAAGAAGAAGAGATAAAAGAATGTCCCTGAGGTCCCAAAGATGTGGAGGACTGCTGCAATCTAACAGCCTATTCTCCTCCCACGAGGACAGTAAATGAGAAGGGTGAACTTTGCATAATTGCCATGCTGGACATTTCTTTGGACTCAAATGCTTTCTATTATATTTGAAAATTTTAAACCAAAACACGACAGAAACCAGAACAGAAAAAAAAAATGCAGTTGACAAAGGACACCCTGCAATGTTTATAGTAAACCATTTTTTTTTCCTGCATTTCCCTTTTCAAATTTGGGTATTTTGAACTGCAATCTGATGGCATCTGGGTAATAATCCCTGTGACAATGATGCTGGAAAGTTCTTTAGTTTTGATAGACTCCCAAACAAGCAGGCAGAATAATCTTGAACAGGAAAAGAGAACAGTTTCCAACACCAGGGGAAATAAAGCATAATGTAGTACTTTGACAACACTGAAGGTGACTTTTCCGAGCCATTGATTAGCAGGTCCATGCCCTGAAATTCAAGTCAGGGAGATTCATCACTGTTCTTTCAGTCACTAGAGTATTAAAAACCAAAATGCATCATTAACTCAGAAGTGGGCCATGCCATTTGGCAATAAGGGATCGACTTGACTTTGGCGACAAAGCCATCTATGAATATTCCTTGGACTTCAACACCAAAGGAAGTAATTGCTTTTTGCGTTAGAGATAAAAGCAATCATTTCCCTACTGTTATTCACTTTTGTCTATTTAGTCGAAAAGTGTAGATTGCTGGGCAGAGCCTTGGCATAGATGAGCTTTAATGACGAAAAGCAGGTTGGACTTTGTCCTTGAAAGAGTTTCAGAACATTTCCATGGTGATAGTCTACCAGGGAGAAGTTGGAAGGAACCTTAATTAAATGCCCCTTTCTCTCTGGTTTTGTCCAGAACTGAAAATAACTTACATTAAGTAGATAGCATTAGTTTCTATAAAGCTGGTTTTTAAAAAGCATATAATGCTGGTCAACAAGCAATTCTTCTTTTAAAAGTAACTGAAAAAAAAGCCTTTAGTGCAATCATGCATTCCTAAAGAATCCTTTCCTGTGATATGGCAGGCAGATCAGTGGATGCTCTTCAAAGCTCTGCGTCGGATTTCTGCTAAGTAAGCCAAGTTATCTGAGGAAGCACAGCCTCTGTTCCAACTCTCCTGAGCCTCCGTTTCTTCATCTGCAAAAATGAGACATAAGACTAATACTTTTCCTGTCTATCCAATAGGTGGTTTTAAGAATCAAATTAGATGATGAAAAGCATGTGTGTGTGTGCATGCATGCTATTACCTCCTATATAGAGTCAGTATATTCATATCCATCCTGTGGATGCCGGATAAGCATTTTCAGTCCATTACCTTATTTAATCTTCATAACAACACTGCGAGGTCAGTAGAAAAGCTCACAGAAGTTGTAAGTTAATAAAGAGGCATTGTACTCTGGTTTTAGATATTTATGATACAGAGGTGGTTTCAAGAGAATTCCTGATTTCAAGAAATAGACTGGTATGAGGATACAGATGTCAATAAATTGCAGTATAATGATTAAAAAGGATCCAGGGTATGAACACAGGTATGAAACTGAGTTTGCACGTAGGAGGAATATTAACTGTCCCTGCTGCAGGGGTGGAGGGTGATGGAAGAGGAGACAGGACTGTGTGAGCAGAGACAAGAGTGTGTATACGTGGGGAACTGCTGGTATATCAGAGGATGCTTCCTGTTGGAGAACTTAAATATGCAAGTTAGCATCTTCTGAGATCCTAAGTTGACCTGGCAGACTGGAGGTGAAAAAATAATGAGAATGCCTAGAAAAAAGATACATGAATATCATACAAATGCTATTTTATGTTAACTCGTATTAGCATAAGTGCTTAATAACAAAAGAAGGAAGTAAATGAGGTAGACAGTGGGAAAATTTAGAGTCTATCCTTCATTTACTACACTGATTAGATATGCAGTCTTTTCCTTTCCTTCCTCTTGCTTGAGTTGCATTTATTTCAGCATTATTTAGTATTATTTGGAGACTGAGACACTCCCCCTATCTTTCTCTTCTATGGCCTATGTGGCCTCTGATAAGAATTCAACCACTCTTTTCTCTCCTCTAATTCCCTGTAAAAAGTCAGGCAGTTTGGACTCTTTAGAACCAACATAGCCAACTTGGTGCCATAAAGTCTGAGATGGTCAAAATACCTTGGAGTGGGGTAGAGATGTGTCTAGTGGGCATCAAAATGTGGACCATGAAAGATGGGCATTGTAACAGTGGTAGTTTGGATCATTGCTTGTAGTTATTCAATATTTTGGCATGTATCTCTGCATTGCCTCCCACTCTGGGCTGAGCATACGTCTCTATCAATGCTGACCTTGGACATGTGACTTGATTTGGCTAAGACATGACTTGAGCAGAAGGTTTAAAAGTGCTTGCATGGTCTCGTTTGCATTCTGTGCTTCTTGTTTCATAAGAAAAGCATGCCTCAGACAGTGGTTGTCCCTTCAGCCTGAGCTTCAGAATGAGACATGGTAGAACAGAACAAAACCTGGTCTGCAGCCAGGAGCCAAGTCCAACCAAACCCACCAAAGCCCTCCAAAACTACATATCTGTATTTCAACAACAATATTTGCTTATATGTAAGTCACTGGGACTTGCTGTTGGTTTTTATGCAGCAAAGATCAATTAATAGCCACTTTGGAAAACAGTTTGGCAGTTGCTTATAAAGTTAAACATTCATGATTTCACTCAACAATTCCACTCCTGGAGATTTATATAAAAGAATCTTCAGTAAGTGGCTGGGAAAACTGGACAGCTGCATGTAAAAGAATGAAATTGGAGCATTCTCTAACACCATATACAAAAATCAACTCAAAATAGATTAAAAACCTAAATGTAAGACTAGAAACTATAAAACTACTGGAGAAAAACATAGGCAGAACATTCTTTGACATAAATTGCAGAAATATTTTTTTTGGATCTACCTTCTAAAGTAAAGGAAATAAAAGCAAAAACAAACAAATGGGATTTAATTAAACTTAAAAGATTTTGCACAGCAAAGGAACCCATTGACAAAATGAAAAGATAACTATTGAAAGGGAGAAAATATTTGCAAATGATATCACTGATAAGGGATTAATATCCAACATGTATAAACAGCTCATACAGCTTACCATCAAAACAACAAACAACCCAAATACAAGATGGGCAGAAGAACTCAATAGACATTTTTCCAAATAGGAAATGCAGATGGCTAACAGTCACATCAAAAGATGCTCAACATCATGAATCATCCGGGAAATGTAAATCAAAATCACAATGAGATACCACCTCACACCTGTCAGAATGGCTGTCATCAAAAAGAACACAAATGACAAATGTTGGCAAGGATGTGGAAGAAAAGGGAACACTCATACACTGTTGATGGGAATGTAAATTGGTGCAGCTACTATGGGAAATAGTATAGACGTTTTTCAAAAAACTAAAAATAACACTACAATAAGACCGAGCAATTCCACTCCTGGGTATATGTCAGAAGAAAATCAAAAACACTAATTCAAAAGGATATGTGCACCCCAATGTTTATAGCCACACTATTTACAATTGCCAAGATACGAAAGAAACCTAAGTGTCCACCAACAGACAAATGGATAAAGAAGATGTGATACACACACACACACACACACACACACACACACACAGCGGAATACTACTCATTCATAAAAAAGAATGAAAATTTGCCATTTGCAGCAAAATGCATGGATTGGAGGGCCTTATGCTAAGTGAAATAAGTCAGACAGAAAAACAAATACTGTATGATATCATTTATATGTGGAAGCTAAAAAATATAGCAAACTAGTGAATATAACAAAAAGGAGTCAGACTTACAGATCTAGAGAACAAACTAGTGGTTACCAGTGGGGGGAGGCAATTTAAGTATGAGGGAGTGGGGGTACAAACTATTGGGTATATGACAGATTACAAGGATATATTGTACAACATGAGGACTATAACCAATATTTTGTAAGATCTGTTAATAGAATGTAACCTTTAAAAATTATATAAAAATTAGAGAATCATTTATACAAATATGTTGATAGTAGTCATAAACTGGAAACTAAAAGTCCATTAACAGGTGAATAGACAAACAAGTTGTGGTATATCTATACAATAGAATACAGAAATAGAAAGGAAAAAACTGGTTATATATAGAATAAACTGGATGCATCTCAAACCATTATGCTAATTGATAGAAACCAAAATTGAAAGACTTTATAATGTATGATTCTATTCATATGAAATTTTAGAGAAGGCAGAACTATACTAACAGAAAACCAAGCAGGGGTTAGCAGAGCCCAGGGAAGGAATTAACTGCAAGCAGACACAAAATAACTTATTGGGATGGTGAGAATATTACATATTATTGTGGCGGTGGTTCCATGATTATATACATTTGCTAGAACTCATTAAATTATACATTTTTAATTGGTGAATTTTTTTGGTAAAGCTGATTTTTTTATGATTAAATAGGGACAACAGCAAACATGCAAATTTCACAAATTATGAAAAGTATTACTGTAAAACAACAAACTTAACAAATCATTAAAAGCAGTTGGTACAGAAGTTCCTTCTTGGTTCGTGACGTGCTTCATGACTTGGTAATTTTTCCTTTTTTTCATGACACTCCTAGGTCTGATGAAGTAACAAATGGTTCCATTTACTAAGTATGTCAAAACAATTTAAAAAGTATTTGTATTCTAAAAACTTAGCAGAAGTGTGTAAAAATAATCCTCATAACCCCCCCCCCAAAAAAGTTTTATTTCATTCTAAAATAGCCATAATTACTAATGTTACTTGTCAAGGGCCATGCGACTTCTTGAACTTTGGAATCAGATTGGTCACTGTTACTGTCACCTTCATTTTCTCGTTCATACTGAGTTGCATGCAGTGCTGGCTTTCTGTCACAGCAACTGCTAAAAACTCGGCTTCACAAAGATGTGGCATCATCAGAATGAACGTAGCACAATCTAATGCTGAAACCATGAACTACCTCAGTCTAATAATTCACACAGTGTCTGATGTCACTGTGTTTTCTTAAAAAGTTTAAAATATCCCTCAGAGCCGCTGTAACTGTGGTGTAATGCCAAAATTTACAAGCCATGAGATTAACACGAGAAGCCATTTTACCACGTTCAACATTTTGGGTGAGGGGGCTTTGGGAGCTCTCTAAACGTGGGTTAACAATATTCTTTTGACGTGACTTTGAGGTGTCACATTGATTTCTCCTGTGGTTATCCCTTAATTTTAAAAGGGTGGTACAGTCTCCCAAATGACTCCCAGTCTGAGACCTCAAAAAAGAGTGTTGGGGTCCAGTAAGTTCAAGAATTCTTCTCAAGGAATTTATCAAGAGTGGACACACAGGGAAGAGAGAGATCTTCACAGCCCAAGGATATCGTTTGAACTTGATTTATTTTGTGCAGATGTAGTTCCAAATGATTGGGCTAAGTGAAACCGATCACAACATGATGTGACAGTAATGTCAACCCCAGGTGCAGAGTTAGCAAGACCCAGAGTCCAGCTTCAAACAGAGCATTTATTCCATTCTTTTATTAGGAGTCTATCAGAATTTGAACGAAAGAATAAAGGGGGTTTACTTTAAGATGGGACCCGCTTGTCTTCTTGCTAATATCTATGACTTAAGAAACAAAAGCCTTAGAGAGAGAATGCCTATATTCAGGTGTCATATGAGGCATGTGCCACAAGGGCAATGAAATCAAGACCATATGGACATCCAGAAATGGACTAGCTCAGTTCACTTGCTGATATAAAGTTCCAGAGATCTCATACCAGCTCTCTTTTGGGATCTTCTATGGTTTCTTAACCTTTCTGGACATCAGTTTCTCATCGTAAGTAAAATGATAGCTTTGATGATCCCCAAGGACCCTTCCAACTCTTACTTCTTATAATTTCCTAAAGTGCTGGGTATGAGATCCATTATAACTTCCACAAATATTCATGAGGACAATCCCCAAATCCCAAATTTATGTGAAAAAAAAAAGGATCCCTTTACAGCAATGTATGCTGTATTTTCCTATGGGACAATCCAGCACTTCTAAAAATGCCAACACAAAAACTCTGTTCACAAGGACTGAGTGAGGACTGAGAAAGTTTTCTTGGAATAAATATAAATCGACCTAGTGATGATGTTTTGGTTTGGGAGCTAGCGGATTTAATTGTTCACCTAAGCCTTCTGCAAATATGGAAGCATCTTTGTGTTGTGAGAAGATGTGTAGAAACTGCTCTTTTTAATTCTCCTGTGAGGGAAAGAAATCATTTTTTCATGAAACCTATCAAAGCCAGAAAGATAACAAATTTCCAGATTCAGCTATTTTTGTAGACTGTGAGAGACTTTGTAATAAAGATGAATAAAATACTCTGCCAGCATCAACTAAAAGGAGACAAAAGATAGAGTGTTTGCCAGGCTTGGGACTAAAGTATTTATTTTCCCCTCAGTCTTTTAGAATAGCTGTCTATTGTAACCCTTGCTTGTCTCTTCTATTCTGTGATAAAGTGTCTTTATCAAGTTTGAAGAATAATATACAGGTAAAAGGTGTGGTTTTATAATATAGAAGGTGATTCTGTCTGAGAACTGTAGACTTCTATTTGACTTTCTGAAATTTTTGAATTTGGCTATCTGGGAGTGGCATCTCTGTGTGTGTATGTGTATCAATGTGTGCATGTTTGTAATTGTCCTTGCATTCTTTAAAACATTTTATTTCATTCAGATGTTGGCAGAATTCTGCACAAATTCTTTCATTGTTTTATTTCCTTTTTGGGTCTACTTGAATATTTATTGAGCTCCTAGTATGCTGTGGACATTAAAAGTACTAAGATACAAAAATCACAGTCTGGTTGGAGAGAGTAGCACGTAAAATGTTACAACAAAACTGAGATGACTCTTCGGAAACTAGAAGGATGCAGGTGAAGGAAAGGTACAGATGAATAGTGAGATGCATGTGAAAGGGTGTTGGAGTGGAAATCTACAACCTCTGTGCTCAAAGTATGGTCCATGAACCAGCCTGGGTGCATCCAGAAGTTCATTAGACATGCAGAATCCTGGGCCATACCTTTGAACTCCTGAATCTGAATCAAGATCCCAGCTAATTATGCATTAAAGTTTGTGAAGCTCTAGTCTACATAAAGGATTTTACTTTATCTGTTAAATATGAGAGGAAGAAGTCTGAGAGAGGAGAAGATTGTGAATAAACTATTGGGGCAAGTGTGGAGAGGAAGATCTCATGCCTAATGGGAAACTGAAAAGTCTATGAAGATTTGTAATAGATGCTTTGGGAATGAGAGTATGGCCAAGTAGTGATTTTAAATCTGGCTATTACCAGAAACCATATAAACAGATACTCAAATTCATACCATTCTCCCCAACACTGCATTTCTAGCTAGCTACAGAGTAGAGCTATCTGGTCTGGGGGCGGTGATCCTAGACTTGGAACTCACAAATATTTAAGTTGCCATATCAGCTGATTGATTGATTGATTAACTAAAGATCAATAGCAAGCTCCCATGTCAATACATCTAGAGAAGACGAATGGGGACATACCAAATGCATGGGAAGTTACTCTTTGGAACAAATGTCCATTTCATCCCATGAACAATCTAGAATTTGCTTTTGAAATAATACAGAGTTTACTACAAGGGAACCATGTCTGAGGGTAGGTTCAGAGACAGTGTGTAATGTGAAAATTCTGCCTGGTCATGATAATCCCGGGAGGTCCCTTGAACATGCCAGCAGAAGCATCAGTGGCACATTTCAGTGGGTCCTGAAATGTGGCTCCTCCCCCAGCATTTAAACAGGGTATTTTCTTTTCTGATGAACACTCTACGAACTGGTTGGATTGTGTTCAGTGACAATTTTGTATGAAAACATAAAGTCTTTTAACTTTTGGATCACATTCAGCCTGAACCCTTCACCACATCTCCAAAGCCTTCTGGTGCTATTTTAACAAACAAATACCTGTATGGTTTGATTCCACTCTATGAACATTGTGAGTCCACCTGAATTACCTCCTTTCCATCCTTCCAGTGAAGAACTCAAAGATATAGTGTCTGTTTATCAGGACGTTGAAAGAAAGTAACATATGTTTTAAGCAATATTAATTTACATTGCTGAGATGCAATTATCAAACTACAAGATGCACAGATCAAATGCACTGACATACAATCATTTGAGATTTCATATTGAGTGCCTTCATGTCACCACCACCCAAAAGAAAAACACAGAACATTACCTCCTCACTATGTTAAACGATACGTCTTTCCTCTCATTTTTCTCAACATCTTTTTGATGTCTATCACCATGGATTCGCTCTGCTTATCCACGATTTCATAAATGGAATCATATAGTGTGTCTCTTGTGTGTGTGTGTGTCTCATTTCTTTTGCTTAATATATTTTTGAGGCTTATCCAAGCTGTTTCATGTATAATTAGTTCATTTTTTTTCTTTTGTGCAGAGGAGTGGTCCATTGTATAAATATATCATGCTTTCCTTATTCTTCTGTTGATGGATATTAGGGTTGTTTCTCATTGGGGGATATCTCTCATTTGGGGCTATTTTTAAAAGCCTTCTACAAATATTGTTATGTAAATTTTCTGTGAAGATACTTATTCTTTTCTTATATAAATATTGTGCATGACACTTTCAAATAGATCACCAAAAGAGCAAGCAGCAAGATAGGAGAATTTCGTTTGCTCACCAATATTAGATGTTGTTGGTCTTTGAAATTTTAGCCACTCTTGTGTATTTGTAATATTTCAACTGAGGTTTTGCTTTTTAGTTTTTAATGACTAAAGACTTTGATTACCTCTTCAAACATTAGATATTCAGACATCTTCATACGTGAAGTGTCTGTTCTGGTCTTTTGCCTGTTACCTGTTGAGTTGTTTTCTTATAACTGATTCATAGAAATTTGTTGTGTATCTTGATACCATTCTTTTGACAGATACATTTTGCTATTTTTTTCAATCAATTTGTGGTTTACGTATTCATTTGAATAATGGTGTTTTTTTCTAATAGTATAAATATTTCATTTTGGCCAGCTAATCCATCGTCTTTTATAGTTAGTGGTTTTTGTGTCTTATCAAAAATGTTTTTCTACCCCAAGTTCACAGTGATCGTTTCCTATCTTTTGTTCATAATAATTCTACTTTTTTATAAATATGTCTATGATCAGTCTCAAGTTAATTTTTGTGTAAGAACTGAGATAGGGATCAAGGTTAATTTTTTGCATATTAAATATTCAGCTTTTTTTCAGAAACATTTGTTTGGGGAAATAAAAGAAAGAAAAAGAAGGCTTCTCTTTCTCCATTGAATTAACTTCACACTTTGGTTGAAAATTATTTTTTTTAACATTTTTTATTGATTTATAATCATTTTACAGTGTTGTGTCTAATTCCAGTGTTCAGCACAATTGTTCAGTCATTCATGGACATATACACACTCATTGTCACATTTTTTTCTCTGTGATTTATCATAACATTTTGTGTATATTCCCTGTGCTATACAGTGTAATCTTGTTTATCTATTCTACTATTTTGAAATCCCAGTCTATCCCTTCCCACCCTCTACCCCCCTGGTAACCACAAGTCTGTATTCTCTGTCCATGAGTCTATTTCTGTCCTGTATTTATGCTTTGTTTTTGTTTGTTTGTTTTTGTTTTTTAGATTCCACAGATCAGCGATCTCATATGGTATTTTTCTTTCTCTTTCTGGCTTACTTCACTTAGAATGACATTCTCCAGGAGCATCCATGTTGCTGTAAATGGCATTATGTTGTCGGTTTTTATGGCTGAGTAGTATTCCATTGTATAAATAAAAATATTTATACAATGGAAAATTATTTGACTGTAGTAGACTGTGGATCTATTTCTGGACCCCTACCTTTGTTTTTTGACCTATTAGTATATCTTTATACCAATAACACACTGTCTTCATTATTGGAGCTCTATAATTAGTCTTAAAATCAGGCAGTTTAAGTCCTCCAACTTGTTCTTTTTCAAGATTTTTTCAAATAGAACACTTTGATTTTCCATATAAAATTAGAGTCAACTTCTCACAAAACCTCTCACAAAAACCTAATGGAATTTTGATAGGATTTGTGTTGAATCTATTAATCAATTTAGAATATTGAATAAATATTGTTTAGATCTTCTTTGTGCATAAATATAAGTTTAATTATATAATTAAAGTAAAAAAGTAGAGAGAGAAAATTATAGCTAAAAGATGTTTTAATTTTTTGAATAAGAAAAATACATTTTTTGTCCACTTTTATCCTTCTAGTGAGATTTTTTTTTTTTGCAATAATGTCATAGCTGTTGGAATAGGAAACAAATTTATCTTTCTTGTCAAAAAAGATCTTTTAATTTCTGGTACTAATGTTCCTTGTTGGGGGATTCTAAACCATTTTCTGTTTAGTTGAAAAAATATACAATTAGAAAATTTTTAGTAGTTCATTTGGGATCTTTAATAACAGTTTTATTGATAATGGGAATTACTAATTTTCTTGTTTTTCCACATTGAACATTGTGTAAGCAAGGAAGATATGAAAGAGTCTTGGAGATTTGTTATTCTTTATTCTTTGTCAGTCTAGGTTCAGATCAGTAGAATTACTTGCTTTTCTTCTCCGTAAGCAATGGCTGTGGTTTCTAGTTTTTCCCAGCCTGAACTCCCACACTGACTTGTCAGTGGACCGTTTTCTTTCTTGTGCCTGGACCATTGCATCCTGTTAACTTGAACTGCTCTTATCCTAAATCTTCCTGCAGGAAACACCTTGTTGTTTATCTCTCAGTTCAAATCTGACCTCCTCAGGGATTTCCTCTAGCAACCATATCTAAAATACTCACCTCCATAATTCTCTATCCCAACACCTTCTCATTTTCATTATTTAGTTTTTCACTATCTGAACTCACCTCCTTATTGCATGTTTTCTGTCTCTTTCCTTCCATGAGAATGTAATCTCCAAGAGGCAGGAATCCCAATATCCTCAGTATGCCTAGCACATCATAGCGAAGTCAATAAATACCTGCTAAATGAATGAATGAACGTTGACATTTAGCGTCTTATTTTAGCTTACCGCCAACATGATATCAAACCATCTAGTCTACCTTTCAAAAGTTCAACTTTGAAAAAAAAAAAAGCTAATGCTTATAGATGGTTATTTTTATTTGCATTTCTGGGATTACCGACAATGCAAAACATTTTTTACGCATTGAATTCATACTTGTGTGTAAAGTGAAATGGGTCCTGACTTTACAGTAAAAACGACCACAAGTTTTGATTTTATCATTAAGTAATTGTTCAAGCTTGCACAGCCATTTAATCTTCCTGAGCCTCACTTTCCTCATGGGTAGATTTTAGATAACAATACTCACTTGGCTCATTCCATGAGATTTTTTGTGTGTGTGTGAAGGTGAAATTAGATAGTGTATTTATGAGAGCACTTTGTAAATGGAATATGTAAGATCTTATTATTAAATTTAATGTACTAATTCATTTTCCTAATGGACCGAAAGAGTTAATTGTTCTTCCAAAATTATCTAATTTATTTTCTGGGTTGGGGAGAATTTCATGCAAGGTACTAGTTAATAGGTAATAATAACTCATTTGTTCTTCTATCGTACCTTTCCTTAGAGGACTCAGAGAGTTTTATTCTATCTCATTAATCCTTAACAATGCCTCTGAATCATTAGACAGCCTGAGGATAAGCACTGGTCTCCTGATTTTTACAGCTGGAGCAAATGAGGCACTGAGAGGTTACGTGACACTTTCAAAGTCACACAGAGATCCACGAGGCTGCTGTGGAAAGGGGCTTCTGGTCCTGGCAGCATCGTGCCTGTAGCTGACTGTCGTAGACAATGCCTAGTGTGTGTCATTATTAAGGCCCAGTGGGAGATACAAGGAAGACCATGACAGGTGTACCGTCTTCAATGAGCCTCATTCTCAGAGGGAGAATAAGAACACAAATTGGCCAAGATGGAACAGAATTGAAATGTCATGAATTTTTTTTAATTTGTTCCAAAGTTTGAATGTGGGTAGATCTCAGTTAAATCAGAATAGACTCCATAGAAAAGATAACATTTTCAATAGATCACTGAAAATGGATAAGATTTGAAAGTGATAGAGGGGAGGATATAGTTCAGTGGGAGAGCGCATGCTTAGTATATGAGAAGTCCTGGGTTCAATCCCCAGTACCTCCATCAAATAAATAAATAAATAAATAAATAAATAAATAAACCTAATTACCCCCCCCCCCGATAAAAACAAAATGACAACAAAAAAGAAAAAGAAAAAGAAAACCTCAGAAAGTAATAAAAGCTGAAAGAAATCATACTGGGCAAATGAAACAGAACGAACAAAACATAAGAGAAATCATGGGACTTGTCTGATGAAAAGTAACTTGTCATTCTGAATAACTGGATATACGCAAATAGCATCCAGCTAGATACAGGCCAAAATCACCTCAAACATGATCATCTTGGTTATGATTACAAGTAGTTACAATAATATTGATTCATGGTCACCATCATCGTAAAAGTCATTTCTATTACCAGCAGTCATCAGTCATTAGACGGGGTGGTAAAGAAATCAGGCTGCTGTGATACACGGAGGTGTTCGAATACTGCCCTTCTCTCGTGTCGGAGTACGCTTCTCTACCCAGACCTTGGACTTAGGACTCAGCCCTGGAGTTTTCTTTGGCAAGTGGAACATGATCAAATGTAACTGAAGCTGAAGGTTTGCATGTGCTCACACAGTTTGGCTTGCCTCTTGCCATAATGCCCCAATGGTAGCTTTTCTTCTAAGGATGAGAGACACATTGAACAGATCTGGACCCAATGCACAGCCTGAATTCAAGGCCAACCGAACCCCCACCTGAAGCAAAGCTACCCAACCTGACTCGCAGGCCTGTGAGTGAGGTAAATAGATGCTTATTTTTCTGGGTTGTTGCACATTGGAGTAATTTGTTACGCAGTCAGAGCTGACTAATCTAGCTGGTACTGCCTAGTGCGGGTACACTGTATAAAATCTTACAAGCAGTTTACTGACAGTTAAGCCTATGGATGTGCTCCCAGGCTCATAAATGAAACAAAATGTTAATTTGAATGTAGACATATACACTTTCCTGAGCCATCCCAAATGATAAGGACAATTATCCCAAAGTATTTTAGCAAGAGAATAACAGAGCTAAGGTTTGACTTCAATAAGAATCCTTTGGCCGAGTGTGTAGGACAGATGCCCCACTGGGAATTCAGGCAGGAGAGAATTGCTGATGCCTAAATGATAGACAGTGAATAACAAGGATGAAAGTAGAAAAAAAAATGACGTAAAGAAAATTGCAGGTCAGAAGCTTTGCTGGAGTTGATGCTATTGGATGTGACAGCTAATGAGACAATGAGGATAATAAAGAAAGTCAAAAGTGACTTGAGCCTTTGAGGCAAGTTGTTGGCTGTAAGACTAGTGATGTCATTCTCAGAAATGAAGTCACAGGAGAAGTGGATGATGTGAACGGTGGAGAGATAGTGAGTTTTATTTTTAACACGTTGAGTTGGAAGTATAGACAGGGATTTGAGGAAGTGACATAAGTGGTAAGGTCCTGGGCTCCAGTTGCCTGATTGTCAAATGTCTTTAAGTGGAGAGTGTCCTTCATGCCAAGGCAGAATGAATTGCTCACATATTCTATTTCAAACACTGGAGAGAAGTTTTAAGAAGCAAAATCAATGGACTCCTCCTTGAAGCCAAGAATATTAGATTGAGGGTTTGGTTTTCATTGAAATGCTATTGCCAGGAACACCAGCAATCTCTTCAAGACTGAAGGAGGAAGGCCTGGTTTGGCCGTGCAGGCTGCCTATGGGGGGATGTTCTAACTGTGGGGTTGATAGAAAAGACGTAACACTCATATACTGCATCACAAAAAACCAACTTTAAAATTACTTTTATATTTAAATATGGAGATGCAATGTTTTGGAAGCCACCACTTTGGTTTGAATCTGTGCTCTGCTAGCTACAGCTTGTTGATTCATTTAACAAACACTTGTTGAACTCCTACCATGTTCCACATATTAGAACAAAAACATACAAAGACCACTGCTTGGGGAGTTGACATCTGAGTGGAGGGAAACTTTCAGCACATAATAAACATAACAATGAATACACTGCAAAGAATGTTAAGAGGTTATGAGTGGTATGGAGAAGAAAAGGACAAACATGTGAGGAGGACTGGGAGTTTGGGGGGATTGAGGGACAAATTGCATTATTAAATACGGTAGTCAAGATAGGGCTCATGGAGATGGTGATATCTGAGCAAAGAGTCAAAGGAGTTTTGATGGAAGAAACAAGCACATAAAAGATTTAGAGCACAGAGCCCAAGGTGGAAATGTGCTGAACATGTCTGTTGAACAGCAAAGAGGCTGGAGTGGAGTGAGGAATTTGAAGATCAGCAGGAATGAAGTCAGAGAGAAAAGTGGAGGGCCAGTCAGGTAGGGAGTGTAGCTTTTACTCAAAGTGAAAAGGAGAGTCATTAGAGGATTATTTTTTATTACAGAAATTTTCAAACACATTGGATACATGTATGTGTACATATGATTGAAACATTATGCTGTACACTAGAAATTGACACACTGTAATCTGACTATACTTCATATACTTCATTAAAAAAAAAAACCAAACACCAAAAACCAACCAAACAAAAAACACTGGGAGTCACTCAAATGTCCATAAACAACAGAATGAATAAAGTAAGGCATATTCATTCAAAAAATAATTAAAAATATAAATAAATAAAAGTAGCCAGACTAGTACAATTGAGCTCTTTCATCCAGCTAAAATGTCTATTGATAAATGGCCAGTTTTATTTCATCCATATCCCTGCTCAGAACCTCAATTTCTGATTATTTTAAAGCAGATTCAAGATACATCATTTGACTTGTAAATATTTTAGTAATATACTGAAAAGATAGGGCCTACATTGTCTTAAGCATCACCACAAAACCATTACTACACCTAAAGATGAAGATCACGATGTTACCAAATGTCCTACCAGTGTTCATATTCTCCCTAACTATTTTAGAGACTTTTTTATTGTTATTATCTGTGTGAATTAGACATTTGAGACTGTTTTGAGCACAGAGGTATTGGAAACAGTATGGCTGGTGTAGTAAGAATAGCCTATGAGGTAGCCAGGAAAGAGGCAGAAAGTATGGTCAGAAGCTTTTGTAGTCCTTTAGGAGAGAAGTAATGGGGTCTCAAACCAGGATGGTAGCTGTGGAGGTGATCATACACAGTTTTGATTTCTAAATACATTTTAAAATTATTCAAGACATGGGAGCAACCTAAATTCCATCGACAGATGACTGGATAAAGAAGTTGTGGTATGTATATACAGTGGAATACTACTCAGCCAAAAGAATAAAATAATGCCACTTGCAGCAACATGGATAGACCTGGAGATCATCATCCTAAATGAAGTAAGCCAGAAAGATAAAGAAAAATACCATAGGATACTGCTCATACATGGAATTAAAAAAAAAAAAAGGGAGGACACTAATAAACTTGTCTAGAAAACAGACTCACAGACATTGTATTGAACTGATATGAGATGAAAACTAGAACAGCCCGCAAAGGCACAGGATCAATTTCTCTAAAATTCATGAAAATGTCGAAGAGGGTGTAACACAGTCCTGGGCCCTAGTATGGGAATTCCGTTCAGTCCAGCAAAAACTGTAAGAGCCAGAAAGAGATGAGCTGACTTTGGGCTGATTAAGTAGAAAGTTCAGCATGGGGTAAGTGCTCAGTAAGTGGTGGTATGCACTGTGGCAGAATATAACCACTTCCCCCTCAAAATGTCTACATACCAAGGTGTTGAGAGCAGCTGTCTCCTGATCTGTGGCAATGTGCTTGCTTGTTTCTTATATTTTTTTGTGATTGTATTTTTTATTTTTCTGAAATAAGGCCATGTTACCTTTGTAATAAGAAAAATAATTTTGGAGACTGTATTGGAAGAGAAATAAAAGTTTGCCAGATAGAACTTCCTGGCCCCTGTGAAGCCAATCTGAAAGCGAGACTAAATCTATGCCTGAAATGTGGCTGGTGAAATCACATTGAAGGAAGTTTTCGCACATGAACGAGACTCCCACAGCCTTCCGGGTGCCGTGGTACCACCAGCACTAAATGATGTCACTGAGGCAGGGGTCCTGCTGCTTGCTGTTTGCACCTAGTTCTAAGGAAATGTGTGCATTTGTAAATATAGTCACAACTTCTTTTTGTGTATGTCAACAATCTTAATTTTGATTTATGAATTTTTAAAAACTCACCATCTACATGCAAATCAGGGGGCTCAGGGAAAGGGTTAATAGAATTATACAACTTGAAAAATCCTTTCAAGAAGCTTCTGAAATCTATTATTTATAAAGGCAATCCTTGAAGAGATCATTCAATTAAATTTTTTAAAATTTGCATTGAACTGCGTTGAGTGCAGGGAATCTAGAATTGAATAAGACACAAGGGCTGTCTCCTACCAGGGGAAAAAGACATGAAAACAAATAAGTGACAGTGTGACAAATGAGGTGACAGAAGCCCAGAAAAGTTACCTGGAAGGGCGAGGGTAAGAATGATTCATTTTATCTGAAAGTTCAGAAAAAAATTT
The DNA here is from genome assembly GCF_048564905.1 of Vicugna pacos. Lineage (NCBI taxonomy): Eukaryota > Metazoa > Chordata > Mammalia > Artiodactyla > Camelidae > Vicugna > Vicugna pacos. Next base: position 8,083,533 of record NC_132987.1, read on the forward strand.
CTAAAGTCGGGTGGGGGGTGGTCTGTGAACTGAGGACTCAAAGAAGATCTGCAGCATCCAACATGGAAAAACTTTCTTATTCTTTTTTTAATTGAAGTGTAGTCAGTTACTGTGTGTCAGTTTCTGGTGTACAGCACAATGTTTCAGTCATGTATATATATTTTTATCTTATATTCATTTTCATTATAGGTTACTGTTAAGATATTAAATATAGTTCCCTGTGCTCTACAGAAAAACAATTGTTTTTTTTTACCTATTTTATATATAGTAGTTAATATTTGCAAATCTCGAACTTCCAATTTATCCCTTCCCACCCTCTTCCCCCACCCCCTGGTGGAAAAACTTTCTAAATAAGGAATCACACTTGGTACTTGATGGGCAGTGTTAGAGCGAGTAGGGTGCCAGCATGGGAGATGAGTAAGAGTAAGAGAGGGGGAACTCAAAACCCTTGTGTGTTTACACGAAGGATCCTGATGAGATGCTTTTGGTAGAAGGGGGAGAAATGCTGAGGAAGATCATCAGGGGGACAGCATGTTATGTGAACAGAGGAAGACAAGTTATGAAACAGGATGACGACCACCCATTAAACCCCTCTAACCGAAGCACTCACATAGGCACATATGCTCCGCTATGGAGACAGAGAGCATGCAGAGTTTGAATAACTTTCAAGAGATGACAGAGCTGGACACAAACAAGAGAAGATACAGGGAAATCTGTATTTTGGAACAGGGGACTGCAACAAATAGTGAAGCACTGGGGGATTCTGGAGAAGAGAAGATGTCCTAGAGGGCAAGTAATGTAAGATGGTGAAAACCCTCAAAGCTTAAACATGGGGGTTATGGAAGGAAGTAACAGGGCGTCTGGCATGATGGATTGAGTGGGGTTTAAGAATTTAAAAAGACTCTTCAGACATCAATTCATAATGTTCTTAGGTTCTTTATAAATCAGAGAGGCCAGAAAAGAGTATCAGAGGTAAAAACCAAAAAGGATTCACTGGCTTTAAATGGATGAATGCCATCAAAATTTCTTCAAAGGTTCAGCTCCACAGACAATTTTCTGAGTTCCTATTGTAAGTTGAAAACCGTTCACTGTGGTGCCTGGGATACAACTTTGTGTAAGGCATTGTACTTCGTCTTAAGAAACTTATATTCTACTTTGGTTATCAGACCTATAAGCAGTTCCACTGATAAAACATTCTCAGTGACAAGACATATATAGAAAAAATATACATCCCAAACTCCGTGGAGCTGACTAATTCAGTTAGCACAGTATACTAATCAGGTTGTAGCCATGGATTTCATCATTGTTCTGTAAATCAGCTTAACTGGGTCTCATGACCAGAATGCATGCCTCTAATTCAAACTAATATCCTGACTTTACCTGTGGGAAAAGATGGGGAGTGTGAGAGGAGAGTGGCTAAAATCTCATGTACCTGTCTTCATTACTAGAAACGAAATTTAAAGCAAATATCAATTGGTGGATAATGGATGGCGATGTTGGTTGGGGAGCTAATAGCCATCATTTGTGGAGTGCTGATCTATGCTTTTTTATGTGTATTTTCTCATTTAATTCTTATCTAGCCTTACAGAACTCTACGACATTAACTGCACAGTGTCACAATTAACCCATGACAGAGGCTGGATTTGAACCCAAGGAGTTTGGTTCTAGACTGTTTATTCTCATCCGATACACTACCTTGCCTCTCAAAAAAATCATAAAAACTCTATGTTATAAAAGAATATTTAGGATGAAAGAACAGAGGCGATGAATAAAAAATAAGGCACAGTGGCTTTTGGATGGGGGAATTATTATCTCATGTGCTAGTATGTCTCATTGGTTGTTTCAAATTGCTAACAGACCCCTTCCCAGCTTGGATGCACAGCCTAAACATACATGAACCACTGTGTTGTGGGATTGTAGCACTCGGCAATTTCTTGTTCTACTTTTAAGACCATGCTGGGCATGTTCCCGTGAGGAACAGAAGGGAGGCACGAAACCCCTTGCCCCATGTCTACGCCATTGGTTCTCAAGCTTTATGTCATCAGAAACACCTGGAGGGCCTGTGCAAAACACATGTTTCTGGTCCCCACCCCAGAGTTTCCAATAGCGCAGGTCTTCATCAGAACCTTCTCCTGCATTTCCTACCAGGTTCCAGTTGATGCAGACGCCGCTGGTCCAGGGACCGCACTTTGAGAACCAATGGTCTCTGCTGTCCTCGTGCCTGTTTTAGGCTGACAAAAGGGTGTGAGGAGCCGTCTGAGTCTCACTGGGTCCTGGCAGTACTTTGATCCACAGAACTTAGCAATACCTTGGGCCATCTCAGCCTTCACTTCACAACTCGGGCACCTGCAGCCAGACTGGCCTCCCAACAGGGAGAGCATCCCAGAAACCCGCACTCACCTGCCCTCCACCCCACGGAATAAGACTCATGCCCAACAGAGTCTGCCCTCCCGCCTACCCCCGCAAAGGAGCCACGCCGTACCAGGTGCGCTCTGTCCCCATAAACGACACCAGCAGGGATTGATCAAGACCCCAGCAGCACCAGAAGAACAGAGCAGACCGAAACAGCACTGCAGGGGCTCCACAGACTAAACTGTCAGTGGAAGCGAAACCCCACAAAAGTAAGCCAGAATCCACCCACCGAACCTAAAAGGGCAAATGTCAGCTGAAACAGAAGATTTCAGTAAGAGTAAGAGTCTCTTTATATAAAGTCAAAGTGTCCAGAATAAAACAGAAAATCATATGTCATACCAAAGACCAGGAAAACCATAATCTGAATGAGAAAAAAAATCAATACTGAATTAAATCAATGCTGGAATTGTCTGACAAGACCGAAAGCAGCTGTCGTAAAAACACAAGATACAAGAGCAACACGCAAGAAATCAATTGCATCTGTATATTCTGTATATACTGATAATGAACAAGTGGAAACCAAATTTTAAAACGCAGTAATATCACTTACGATTTCTCCAAAGAAAACAAAATAGTCATAAATCTAACAGTGCATGTCAGGATTTATACGCTGAAAATTATACAATGCTGATAAAAGAAATGAAAACGGACCTTAAATCTTTGAACGACAAATCATATTTCGGATTAGAAGACTCAGTGTTAGCAGCACAATCTTAATTCTTCCTAAATGCATCCATAGGTTTGATATAATTCCTATCAAAATCTCAGAAAGTTTCTTTGTAGACATAGACAAGTTTATTCTGAAATTTATATGGAAATAATAAGTCCCTAGAATAGCCAAAACAACTTTGAAAAAGAAGAAAGTAGAAAAGTAGGAAGAGTGGTCACTTTCCCAATGTTACAGCTTATAATACAGCAGCAGTGGTCACAACTATGTTTCAAATAACTGGACAAGGGCAGACGCATAGATCAACGGAACAGAACAGAGTGCAGACATGCACCCACACAAGTATGACCACTTAATTTTGACAAAGGAGCACAAATCAATAAGTAGCTTTGGAGCAAGTGGACTTTCATTGGCAAAAAATGAACCTCCATGAGTTTCATTCTGTCGTCTTTGAATACAGCCACCATCTTCTCAGTTTTAGGTCCCAAAATCTTTTTATATCAAAAACATAAATCTCAGCATCTCAGGCTGAAGATATGACCAGAGACTTATAGTAAAGAAATCCTTTGCAGAAAACCAATATTATTCCTATCTCTTACTGACTTTCACTTCTGTTTATCATCAAGACTGATTCTCTGGAAAAGGGAGGGAGGTGGGGATTGGTGGAGAAAAGAGGAAAAAGGAAATTCAGAGCACCAACAAAAATTAATACTAGGATGAAAATCATTTTGAAAAGATGGACAAAATCTTTCACTGTTTCCTTTTAGTCTCTGGGAAGCCAATATGTACATGTTCGTGTGGCCATTTTATTTTTAAACATATTTTAATTACTATGTTTTTTGTTGCTTGTATCAAAATATTAGGATTCTGTATCAGTCTATAATGAAAATCAAAGTCCTTAATGCAATAAATGAAAAATCTAAGAAAAACTTAAGAATCCGGGTGAAACAGGTTTTAAAGACATAGGTTGTAGTAATAGTCCTATTTAAAACTCCTGTAAGCTTTTCTCTATTTCTTATTTCAACGTCTGCCTTTTGAATCTTTATATCCATTATTTCCTCCCTTTCTGATGGGAAAAAGACTCTGGCCAGAGGTCGAAAATTTGGAGCACAAAGCGTTAGCTCTGTCATCTGTTAGCCGTGTCACCATTAGCCTCAGTTTCTTCAGTCAGTTTCATTCTGAGGGGAAGGAGGGATGGACAAGAATTTTATAAGGCTGCCCCCAGATTTAGGGCATTATTAGCAATATCTTCTCAGCTTCTAGTAAATTGGCCAGTGTGAAAGTACAAAGAAGAGAAAATAACTAAAATGTTCAGACGAAGCCACAAAATACCGCTAAGGACTTCAGTAGAAGACTGACGGGAACCCAGAGATAAGTCTGTTCAGGGAGTGAAACTCTCCTTGTGTCTCACCTTAAGGAGCAGGTGGCAAAAGGGTGTCATATCCCATAATATCGCCTTTTCATGAAAGCTTTACGATTATTGATAAAATAAAATACGTGTTGAGAACTTATCACTGAAAAGAAAATTTAAATACAATAAAACATAAACTATGGTCTTAAAAACATAATTAAAAAAATGAAAAGATGACCAAGAATAGGAGAATAGGAAATCAATGCATTATGTCGTATATTCTATAGATAAATTGGCCCTCATGTATAGATTTGCTGTAAATTGGACATCAGTCATTCATTTTTCTTCTCGCTCTTTGTTTTTCTTGGTTTTGAACTCTCTGTGCTCTGATAATTCTCCTTTGAGGGGGTTCTAGCTGCTGTGGGTCAGGCGCTACCGTGTTCATAAGCACTTTGACCTTGCTGTGACCTTGCTGTATTAGCAAAAGAGAGCAATTGCCTTTCAAAGCGAGAAGTGGCAAAATATGAAACCAGATCTTAATGAAAGATAAACGGTGAGCTCCAAAATATTCCGCAGTAAAGAATTTGATGCAACGAGCAATTTCAGAGCAAGGAAAGCAGATGATTTTGTGAGTCAAAGACTGACAAAGGCGCTCCAATGGGCTGCGGCTAGCTCCAGGGAGAGATGGAAGAATTACCAGTTTCACAGATCAGCCAGCACAAAGCTATCGGTGGCTTATAGCTGGATAGGGCCAAACTGGGCCAGTGGTGCAGGATGGCTGTCACAGCCATCATCTCAGAGAATCCGTATAGTAATTTACTGAAATAGGCCACTTAGAGAAATGGAGTCAGGATTAGCCATTTCCCAGAAATGGATATCATGGCCCCTCTCTGGGTAGCTCTGCACATGAATAGCCTGAAAAGTTACAGGATGATGTAGGGAGAGCCTGACAAAGCCACCAGGTCATGGAAATTGAAAGACATGATGAGGGAAAAATGTGAGGATCTCAGCGGGGGGGTCAGCAATCAGATGGAGCAATTCTAAGGCTTACAGCATGTAGCGTGTGATATCTCCTGTCTTCCTGGCAAAGGATTCTAAAAAAAAAAAAAAATTAATAAAATGGAGCTCATTATCTGATACCATTTTACTCGACAGAAAGTTTAGATTTGAGAGGGTCAAATTATCCTCATACCGGGGTCCCAGGCTGCTCCATCCTTGAATCCTGAGTTCTGCTATTTCTTTCCTCACTTCTTTCCTCATGCCAGGCCCTTCCCCACAGCCCCGTGGTGAGCCGGAGGGAAGGAGAAGATGCAAGATGTTTTATCTGCATACATTTCTTTCCTGGCTGATACTGGAAAGCCCTACCCGGAGATCTAAGATCCAAATGCAGATTTTTCTGGGAAATGAGAAAACATCGCTGCCTTATCATACCTTCACACAGCCATTCCTAATCTTGTTCAGTCCGTTTTCTCTGCCTGGAATGACACTGCCTTCCTCCCCTTGTTCGGATTCTCCTTATCTTCCCGTACCTAACGCAATCATCTCTTTCCCATGTGAAGCCAACTCCCATCCGCCCTCCTTTCTCTCCTCAGGCAGTTAATTGTACTTTCTGGAATCCCCTTCTTAACGTATTAATGCTTGGATAGTTTTGCCTTTACTATTGTATTTCACTTAGCATGGCTCTCTTCCCCACTAGCCTAAAAAATAATCTCTGGCATTGAGGTTAGAGCTAAAATCCTGATTTGGCTATTTCTTAGCTGGATAATCTAAGACAAATCACTTATGAAACATTTTGTGCCTCAGTATAATGTGGAAATTAATAATAATAATAATAATAATAATAATAAACAACCCCATATATGATACATTTGCATAATACTGTAAATGAACACAATTAAAATACTCCCAAAATACCTGGTATGCAGTCAGTGCTCAATAAATGTCACTTACTGCTATTTTTATTATTCCCTTGGAGGACTTCCAGATGATCACACTTATTGGCTCATGATAAATTCTCAGTAATGTTTGCTTGTGACTGAGCCACTCTGGTTTTCTCCCAATACACATAGGCACTTGATTGATACATCTTTGATGAGACATAAAGTAATGGGCTTCTCTGATAGGTCAGTACCGTATGATGGCTTATGGCCTAAAAATTTGAAATCTACATTTGAAACACTAATTTAAGACGAGCAGTGCAGTTTTAAAGGTAGTGAGAGATTTTACCAGGAGTTCCTTCTCCATGAGAAGGGACACGTGGTTGTCATGGATCTGAAGGTAGAGCAAGAATGAGAGTCAGGGCACGATGTCAAATGCTAGGGCATCATCAACGTTTAGAACTAGTAAAGGCACTGCACGTGACTGCTGAGGGATGTGGACCAGGTGTGGGGCAGAGGCTGACATCCAAAAGGTGAAACAGAAAGGTATGAGCTGAAGCATTTGCTAGAATATCTAAAAAAACCAACCAAACAAACAACAAAGCAAAAACAAAACAAAACAAAGGAAAAAGAATGTCTAGGCAGGAGTGCTTGGGTTTAGGACTGAGATATAGGATAACTGGATGAAATTTGGGCTGGAGAGTCTAGGAACAGGGCCGCAGCAGGCTGGAACACAGAGCAGTGGTTTGAATCTTCAAGTTTGGCAATGCTCACTGGCCTTCTCCCCTGGCTTAAAGCAGCCTTCCTGGTGTGTGCAGATAAGGAAAAGCAGGTGTAAGCTGCCTCCTTGGGTGAGAGAGGGTTGTTTTGTTTTGTTTTGTTTTGTTTTGTTTTTCAGATGTCAGTGCCTGCGGGGAAGTTTCGTCTTACCAGGGAACTAACAACAGATATTAAGTGCCCAGAGCTAATGAAGGCTCCCTAAAGGCAAAGACACACCATTTTAAAATGCTTATTCAAGGATTAAGTTCAATTGTTCAGCTAAATCCATCTTTGAAAACAGGTTGCTTCCATGAACTTGTTTAATCACGCCTCCATTTTCATGATCTTTTTTTCTTAAAGCGGTTTTCTTCCAAAGGTCAACCCATCATCAATTTATTTACGTAAGTTTTTATTCTTCATTGCCCTCATATTTCCAACACCGTTTCTTTTATGCAATTAAGGTTACTCGCTATAAAATCCTACTAGTCATTGCCTCATGTAAAGAGGTGACAATGTTTTTTCCTTATCTCCTCAACTCCTGCTGTAAAAACTTCCCACATCCTCTTCTCAATGTCTTCTCTCACAGCCATGCTGCTTGAATAGTGGGCCATATGGATCACACACCTGTCCATTGTCACTTGATCCTAGATTCTCTCCTCTAGGGTTTTGTGATTGAGATTCAGAGACTCTAAGTGCTTCCCATGGAACCCTTGGATCAGGATGCTATTTCAGTTGCTGTAGATTTTTTTCTGCCATGTGCACAGAGAAGTAAATAAAGCTGTTATATTAAGACTTCTGGTTGCAAGGTAGAAATACAATTCATATTAGTTGTAGCAAAAGAGGACAAGTACTGTTTCACTGAACAATTCTGAAATATGTAGTCCCGTGGATAACTGGGCAAGGTGTTTATACATAGTTATAAAGAACTCTTCGTCTTTCAGCTTGGTTTTTTTTCTATGTTTGTTTTCATCTTTGTCAGGAAAGATGGTTCCAACAGCTACTGTGTATGTAATTCTTAAACCTTTTGATCTTAGAAAGAAAAAATTTTATGAAATATATACAGACCTATAAACTGATAATTAAACACATTGCATAATGAAGTCCTAGGAAAATGGAAATAAATTGTACATGGATTAAAAATCTCAATATTGTTAAAATGGCAACTGTTTCCAGATTGGTGAATATATTCCATTCAAACCCATTCGAAATTTCAAGACTTTTTCATAGAAATTGATAAAATGATTCTAAAATTTATTTGGAAAAGCAAAAGATCTAGAAAAGGGAAAACATTGTTGAAATTAAAAAAAAACAACCAAAGATGGAAGGTTTGACATTACCTGATTTCAAAACATTGTATAAAACTACAGTAATCAACACAGTAAGACACTGGCATAAAGACGGACAAATATGTTAATGCAGTAGAACAGAGGGTCCCAAAATAGACCCACGTGTATATGGCAAATAGTCATTTGAAAGAAGTGCCAGCCAATTTAATGGGAAAAGAAACGTGCTTTCAAAAGAAATCATGCTTGATCAAGACTATCTGGAAGGAAAAAAATGAACCTTCACTGCTTCCTTATACCACCCACAAAAGTTAATTCTATACATTGATTATATACATTGCTGGTGGGAGAGTAACGTGGTGTAACCACTTTGGAACATAGTTAGCATATCTTCATAAAGCTGAAACATAAAAACCAAAGCTATAAAGCCTCTGAAAGAAAATACTGGAAAACACATTTGCAACCTTGAGGTAGGCAAAGATTTCTTAGAGAAGACACAGAAAGTACTAATGAAAAAGATCTAATAAATTTGACTTCATCAAAATAAAAACCCTGTTTGCCTTATGCCACGATTACAAAAAACAAAAAGACAAGCCACAACCTGGAAGAGAATTTTCACAATAAATATTTTCGACAAAGCATTTCTATCCAGAATATATAAAGCACTTCTACATATAAATTAAAAAGAAAAAAAAAAAAAGCAACTCCATATGAAAATGAGCAGAAGACTGCTAGGGGCATTTAACAAAAGAAGATATATAAATGGTCAATCAGCACATGGTATCACTGGTCACTAGAAAAAAATGCAAAAATACACCCACAGTGAGATAATGCTGCACACATACTGGAATAAAACTGACAGCATCAATTATTGGCAAGTGTGGTGAGACCAAAACTCTCACACATTGCTGGTGTGAGTGTAAAATTGTGAGGTCATTTTGGAAAACTGATTTAGCAATTCCTCCTGTAGTCAAAGATTCATCTGCTCAATAATACAGAAATTCCTGTCCTACGTATTAACTTAAGGATACTGAAAGACAGATATCCTCAAGAGGAATGTTCCTAGCAGTTTTATTCACAAAAATTAAAAAACCCTGAAATAACCCAAATGCCTGTTACTAATTATATCGATAAACAAGTTGCAGAGAAGTCATACAAATAGATAATACTTAGTAAAAAAATTAACTACTGATATATACAATGACATGGGTGAGTTTAAAAAGTATTAAGAGAAGAAGTCAAATGCACACACTCACAAAAGCACATACGGTTATTCTACGTATAAAAGTTCAACAGCAGGCAGAGTTAATTTTTAATCATAGAAATCAGAGCGTGGCTGCCTAGAGGGTGGAACTGACTAGAAAGTAGCACAGGGACATTTCCTGGGGTGATAAAAATGTTCTGTTTTTAAGTGTGATTATACTGGTATGTGCAATTGTCAAAATATATTATGGGCATTTCACTGTTTGTAAAATTATCGTTAACTAAAAAGCAAACCAAAAAGAAGCAAGAGATAGGTCAATTATAAAAATTAGGAGAAAGCAGTCAACCTCAGCTAAAGACAATTATTTTTCAATTTGTTTGCAGTTCAAACTTCCAGGCAGTTTGGAATGGTTGGTACACCTGAGTTTCAATTTCTCTTCTGCTTTTTGGCTGTGTGACCTTGGACCAATATCTTAACCTTTCTGGGCCTTAACCTGTAAAAGGAAGAAATTGGATCAAATGCACTCTGTTTCCTTCAAATGTGGAAAAATGGCTTGTACGCATATGTTGAAAGTTCAGGCTCCTTCAGTAATACAGCGCTCAGCTGAGTTTCCAAATATCTTGCCACTGGATCATCCCTTGTGGTCCACACCTTTGTTATTTCAGCCCAGGGCTGGATCTGTCCCAGGGAAGCAAACAGAACAGTGTGTCCCCAGGTGTGGAGGTGAGTATCTCCCACCTTGTGCTTGGAGATTCTTCCCTAACAGGATTTGGTCATAGGAAAACAATATGACTCTGTAGCTGGTTTTGATTTTTAAACAGAAATTGGAGATAGCTGTTTAGGGTTCCAGTCCTAGTTCTGTGGCTGCGAATAAGCCACTTAAAAATAATCCACTGGGCTTTATTTTTATTATCTTCAAAATGGAAAGGTTTTCCTGGAGAATATCCAAAATTTGTTGCAGCAGTAGTAAGTCCCCTCTCACCTAGCGTCTCTCACTTTAGTCTCTTTGACACAGTTGAATTATTTTTTCTAAAATGTCAAACTAATTTACTCCCCCTGAGGTTAAATCTTTGACTGACTTCCCGTGCTATCAATACACCATGCAGGGATGCGCACCTGTGGGTATCACCTGGGTTACCTTCAATTACACGTTTACTGGCAGGCTTTTGAACCACTGAGCACTCGGTGTTCTTCAGTTGCATCAGAAAGTCAAAAGTCTCCCTAGCATCGCTCATCTGTTTCTTCTGCCTAAGAAACTCATCGACAGCCTTTTTTAAAAATTATAAAACCTTGATGTGAGTTTCATTTTTTTCTATTTTTATTGATGTATAGTTGATTTATTATGTTGTGTTAGTTTCAGGTGCACAGCAAAGTGATTCAGTTCTACACATATATATATTCTTTGTCAGATTCTTTTCCATTATATATTATTCAAAAATACTGAATACAGTTCCCTGTGCTGTACAGTAGTAAGGCCTTGTTGTTTGTCTATTTTATACATACTAACGTGCATCTCTTAATCCCAAACTCCCACTTTATCCCTCCGTCACCAACCCCCTTTTCCTTTGGTAATCAGAAGGGTTTTTTTTTTCTATATCTGTGAGTCTATAGTCTATTTCTGTTTTGTAAATAAATTCATTTGTATCATTTTTTTTTCAGATTCCACATATGAGTCATATTTGTCCTTCTCTGACTTACTTCACTTAGTATGATCATCCATGTTGCTACAAGTAGCATCATTTCATTCTTTTTATGGCTGAGTGAGGTTCCAATGTGTATATATAAATATACCATATCTTCTTTATCCATTTATCTCTTGGTGGACATTGAGGTTGCTTCCATGTCTTGGCTATTATAAATAGTGCTGCTATGAATATTGGGGTGCATTATTTTTTTGAATTAGAGTTTTTGTCTTTTCCAGATATATGCCCAGGAGTGGGATTGCTGGATCATATGTTAACCCTATTTTTTGTTTTGGGGGGAACCTCCATACAGTTTTCCACAGTGGCTGCACCAAACTACATTCCCACCAACAAGGTAGGAGGGTTCCGTTTTCTCTGCATCCTCTCCAGCATTTCTTTTCTACAGAATTTTTGATAATGGCCATTCTGACTGGTGTGAGGTGATGCTGTGGTTTTCATTTGCATTTCTCTAATAATTAGCGATGCTGAGCATCTTTTCATGTGCCTGTTGGCCATCTGTATAACCTCCAACTTACTGAATTAGCTTTAAACTTCAGCTCAAAGTTTTCCTGTCTGTAAAGAATGATTTGACCATTTGCTTCCCTTCTGCTTAGCCACCCTCTTCCTGCCTGCTACGCAGAGTTAGAAGTCCCGTCTTAGTGGGTCTGTTTTCTGGAATGCTCACATAAGTTTGCATATTTTTATTGAGAAACAAGACCCCGCATACCCCTTCCCCTGACATATTTTATCTGAAACAAAAAAGCTGAATTTACTACTTGCTAAGCAAAGGGGAACTGCCCTCCTAGGACACAGACTCTGTGAACAGAGCAAGAGCCGACTTTAGGACAAGTTAGGAGTGACTTTCAGAAGGAACAGGATTCAGGGAATGGCTGAATTTCCAAGGTATGGGTTTTGAAAGGACCCTGATACTGATGGGGTGGGATTAACACTGGTTCTGTGGTGACTTATTAAAGTTTGAGGTTAGAGCTAAAGAACAGATTTTTAAATTCCTACCTTAATTCTAATACATGACACTTCGTATATCAACCACGGATTTTTTTTTGTTTTCTCTGCTCTCTAAACTTACACTCCTTGCGGTAGGAAGGCTGTCAAGTTCATCTTTATATCTAATAGATCCTCAAATATGATTGAATAAATATTTTAAAATATTTTGTAATAAAAGTTTTACAGCATAGGATGCATCTCTATTTACCAATGGAAACGCAAGTCTAACCTGATATGATGGTCCTAACTCAATGTTTGAAAGCACTTATGGGAGAGCCAAAAAAAAAAAAGTATAAAGAAGCATCTCTAAAAAATCAGCACCAGTTACAAAATTCTGATATTGGCAATTTGACAGATTTTTTCCCCCAAATTCTTCCATCACTCTCTTTTTAAACTTTCTGAGTCACACCAATCCATATTGGTGGTTTATGTATTATTATCTCTTAATCTCTGCCTCTGATTGCCATTGAGGACATGGTGCGTTGGAGAAGCAGTGGGGAGACCCATAAGTAGAGGACATTCAGCCGAGGGTCAAGGAAGTATTAGATTTCTTTCCTTTATGTTTAGGATTTTCAAATCCAGGAACAGAAATAAACCACAAGGGAGGGAGTGTAAATTACTTTGTCATTAGATAGTTTTCACGTGTGAAGAAGTGGGAAGATGAAGGCAGTGTCAGGGGCTGCCGTTTGGCGTATCTGACAGGCACAATCGCCTGTTTGCTAAAAACACCTCGATGGGTCTTTTCAGGACTGCCTCTGGAAGGTGATCCCTACTACCTCCCCTCTGAAGAACTCTAGCAGTTAAGATTTATTTGGAACAAAATGTTGCTTAGAAATGCATCACCACCCATCAGCACAGAATCACGTAGACATTCTTTAAGCTCTATGGAATGTATGAAATAAGAGAGCATCCTTTATATAAAATAATGAGACCAACGAGGTGGAGAAACGGATGGCCCATGTGAGCATTCAGTTCTACACCAGACTTTTTTGTTCCGATAATTTTCCTTAAAAAAATCATGCTTATTCTCTGCCACATTTTTTCTGTTTAACTAAATGGCAAATGTAGACAAGAATTTTGTACTTCTGTGAACATACTAATAGGGCCAAATGATTTTCTCAGTTGTGTTGCAAGACATGTTACATACCAAGAAAATGTTCCTTCCAGCACCGCTGCCTTCATCTGAGAGAACTTTTGAAAGTGGTTTGAGTGGATATAATTGTCCCACATTCTCTCAGGATTTATGATTTCACAAAATATCAAAAGGCATTTAGATGGCGTTCAGAGAGACTGTGATTTGGGACATCATTTTTGGGGTTAACATGACAATGTCCAGCAGACACAATCCTTGCTTTAGAATTCAATGTAGAATTGAATCTGGGTCTTGCTCAGCTGTGAGAACATTTGTCTGCATGGCGTTCCGGCTTCAGAAATGGGTCCAGATTTCCACGTGTCCTTGGGAATTCTGACAGTAATGGTGAGCTGTGTAGGGCCCTGTCTTTAATGAGGATTCCACTGCACTTGCCCATTTGAAGTTTTAGGGAAGTTCTGAATGAGAATTCTCATAAGGTTCAGAAGTAGCCTCAGAAGGTGACTAATACCTGAAACTCTCTTTTTGAGAAAAACACTGTGTCTGAGTAGGTATCACCCTGAACAGGGCCAGCTTCATGAGGATGCAGCCTGGGCGGTCAGAGGGGCCCCACACTCATGTAGTGTCTTATTGTCTGCTGTCTTGAATTTCTTAATTTTTTTTGTTTGTTGACAAGAGATTTAACTTTTTTATCTTGCATTGGGTTCCACAAATTACTTAGCTGGTCTTGCTTCTCAAGCCAAGAAAAATCCAACGGCAATCTGTCGTGCCCCAGGACAACAAAAGAGATGTGAGGGAGACACATTTTAGTGTCATGCTAAATGGATTTACTGATCTGACACCATGAGAAGCTGTTTAATATACACCAGATGGGGAATTATACAAAATCTTACAAGGGAAAGTTAACCCCCTGGGGTTTGCAGCAACACTGAAGGTGAGAAGCAAGATCATTTCGGGTTGGTGAGGAGAGCCTGTGCGCTTGAAAGGAGTCCTGGAATTGAGGTCTGAAGTATCTCTGGGCCAGAGAGACTCTTGTTTCGGACACTAACATGGAATCAATCTGAGCCACCTAGGACACACGTGGAAAACAGAAGCTTGTATTAATGGTCCTCCTCGATGTGCAAATTCTAAAGCAAATGGAGAAAACTGCAAAGGTAACAGAAGTTAGAAATTCTGAAAAAAAAATTGGAATCTTGAAGAATGGGAAATCAAATTCAGGTGGAGAGTTTCTTCCGCCAGGCATGATCTTGGAAACAAGTGTCTATGTTAAAATTTCTATGACATTAAAACTTCTATAAAAATAGAGCTGCTTAGGGCTTGAAGGACATCAAGGAGAGGCCCTTAGAAAAATATTAGGAGCCCAACTTCACATTTCTGTTACATTTTGTGAAAACTAGGAGAATGTTCTGAGCTTTTTCCTTGGTGATATCTGAGTATTGTGACTGCATACAAATTTGCATAAAAAATTCTTCATGAGTAAAGGCTGAAAAATTGGAAATTTGTGAAGCCTAGTAGAAATGTGGATATAGGGTAGTTCTTTGACATGGGGGTAAGCAGATTTTTAAAATATGTCTAGAAAGCTAACTTGGACTCTGTTATAGCAACAGGTTTGTAGACGGTATGGATTGGAGTGAAGAGAAATATTGCTTGCGGTGAGATAGCCCAGCATTCAGATGAGAGGTGCACCTCAGTCTGAGCGCTGGGTTGAAATCTGACCATGAGAAGATACAAGGGGATCCACCAACTGCCTCACTGCCACTCCTTAGTTGTAAACTACCCGAGGGCAGGACCAGCCTCTACCATGGGAAGCTGGGAATGAATAGACTTGCTATAACACTTTTCTTTGGGCAGATGTCACGCTATCTGATGGGGAATTTCTACCAGAGAAATTTTGCTCTGCCATCCTAATTCAGAGGAGAAGTAGGTGACAGTAATTAGTGTATGTTCTCCATCTAACCGCTTTTAAAAATATAAGAGGCCGAGAGTATAGCTCAGTGGTAGAGTGTATACCTAGCATGCACGAGTCCTGGGTTCAGTCCCTGGTACCTCCACCAAAAGTAATAAATAAATAGATAAACCTAATTACCTCCCCCACCCATAAAAGGGGAAGAGATATAGCTCAGTGGTAGAGCATGTGCTTAGCATGCACGAGGTCCTGGGTTCAATCCCCAGTACCTCCATTAAATAAATAAATAAATAAATGTAATTACCTCTCTACTGCCATATATATATATATATCGTGTAGTACAAATGCTCATTGGTAAGAGAGGGCTCCAGAATTCTGGCTGGTGCCCCTCTGTGGCTATTGGCTCCAAATTTATCTACTGACTTCAGACATTCAGAAGGCTGAGAAACTCCTCAACTTGCAAAGCAGCATGGAAAAGAAAAAACAACATAGAGCTTTGAAAAAATAAACTTGGATTTGAATTATAATCTCGTCAATCACTAGCCATGCTACATGCTACACAAGCAACCATTATTTTTCCTCCCGTGTTGAGGGACATTGTATTATTCTTGATAAGCCACATTATACTGCTGTAACAAACAACCCCCAGACCTCAGTGGCTTTACACAAAAATGTTTATTGCTTGCTGACAACACCTGTCCCACCTGGGTTGATGGGCTGTGCTTGCTAAAGTCACCTGAGGACCCCGGCTTGTGAAGAGCTGCTTCTGTGACACCAGTGGGAAAAGGAAAAGTTCATGCGTATTGTGCACTGGCTGTCACAGCTTCCACTCAGAAACGACATATGGCAGTCACATTACATTGGTCAAACAAGTCACATTGCCGTGACAAACTTCCAAGAGGGTGGGAGGGTGCAGTCTCACCCTGTGCCCAGAAGGAGAGGAAAACTTGAATATTTTTGAGCAACATCAGTGACCACCAGGAAAAATATTGCCTTCTCCATAGGGCTACTGTTTAAGCATGTGCATAAAGCGTCTTGCCAAAAGTATAGTGTCAATAAATGGGTTTGATTAAATAAAACATTTATAATTATATTTCAATGTAAGTGTGGTAGATTAAACAATCATGCTTAACTGCAAACGTTCCCCAAGTTTAACTACAATTATAATTATGGTTAAATTTAATTACAATTAACTAAAATATTTTAAAAGCTGTAAACCAACAATGAAAAGTAAAATGGGAGAGGGCTTCAAGGTGGCTGGATAGAAGGATGCGGAGCTCACCCTCTCCCATAAACACATCAAAGATACGTCTACGTGTGAAGCAGCTCTCACGGAATACCTGCCGAACTTTGGCAGACGATCTGGTGCAATTGGAACTTTGTGGAAAATCTTCATGAAATTGGATAAGCAAAAAGTTCCTACTGTATCTCACAGGGAGCTGTATTCAATTCCTTGTAATAGCCTATAACCAAAAAGAATATGAAAAGGAATATGTGTGCATATATTTGTATGTAAAACTAAGTCACTAGGCTCTGTATCAGAAATTCACACAACATTGTAAACGAACTATATTTCAATTAAAACAAAAGAAGAGAAAAATGGGACGTAAAAGATAGAAGAAGAATAAAGTGTCAAGGATTTCTGAGAGATCCCTCAAGGTGTACATCAAAGAGAACGATGAGGTCCTTTCCCTCCCTGCTCAGCCTCCCACCTACGCAGTCACAGTGAAACCTGGCTCTGGGCCAACAAGGGACGTGTTCTAGGTGCTGCCCACGTGGCAGCAACAATCAGATGAGTGTCCATAAAGGGTCACAGCACTCAGATGCCCAAAGGAGCGATGCATCGGAGAGAAGAGCAGGCTAGTGTAAGGCAGAGAGGCTTTACGAGGCAGAGCCTTGGCTGGGGAATGAATATGTTTCCCAGGGTCACTTTTAAAACACACTGTAAAAGTAAATAACTTAAAAAGAACAGGAAATATAAACTATCAAAAATCAGCATCGCCAGAAAGTCAACTATATATCCGCAGATGAGGAAATGCGCCAGGGCGGAACACAAACGTCAGGAGAGCAGGCAGCCCAGGAGCAGGGAACAGAAGTGAGGACACGCAGTATATTGAGTCATATAAGATAATGACTAACACGAGATTTAAGGAGGCCATAGAAAAATCCTTAAAGCTGTGAGTCCAGTAAATGGCTGTCGTTAAAAATGGAAGAGGGAACACAAGCAAATCCTGGAACAGGATATGTCAACTCAAAAGAAAGAAAACACAAAACGTATCAAACCACGCATTATTCTCCAGGGCATTTTATTTTATTTTTGCTGCACTGGCCTTGCCTAAAGTACTTGCGATGTTTAAAGATGAGAAGTGCTGAAAAAGACTTGATGGACTGTAAAAAAGTGACTCAGGGCTGTGTTAGCAATACACATATTTGAGAAAACAATTCTGAAGTCTCTGACCTCATTCAGTTATCTATATTTTATGCAGATATTATGAGCTAACTCCAAGCTCCAATCTAAGCTAAAATCTAAACTTAGTGGGACATAAAGAGAACAATCATCTTTAGTGTCAGACATACTTGTTCGGTGTGAAGTCTCCTTTTTCTAAGGAATAAATCAAATCATAAAGAACCCCTTCTGGAATCATTCAGTGATTCAAGGCGCTGCCGTTTTCCGCAGGAATAAATCCGGAACCCAGTCCTTGAACTCAAGGCTGACTCTGACCTAGAGTCCCAATTACAGTCTGTGTGGAAGAGTTCATGTCCTTTTGATATACATTTTGAATTCAAGTATACCCCAAAAAAGTGAAAATCGCTTTTAGAACAATCACATTTTAAAAATCATAATGAGTAAGTAATAAAAGAATCTACCTCAAGCCCTTTTCTATACAACCCCTTTCTTAGGAAGATACAGATCTGTATAAACAAACTCACACACCTCTTTCATGGTTCACCAAGATGGAATTATTGTATATATTATAACATGATATATTATTATATCTCTGCTGTTCCTCAGGATCTGCAGGGGATCGGTTCCAAGACCATCATGGGTACCAAGCCCTCAGATGCTTAAGTCCCACAGTAGGCCCCCTGTATTCATAGATTCCACACTGGCAGATTCAACCAACAGTGGACTATAAACGCAGTACCAATAATAACACAAAACCCATGAATATGGGGGGGCCCACAGTGCATTTATTGAAAAAAATCCACATATAACTGAAACTATGCACTTTAAACCTGTGTTGTTCAAGGATCAACTATATATATAATATATATCATAGTATTATTATAATATTATGTGTTATATATTATTTATAATGAGCAACATATTAAATTACATTATATAATTATATATTTTGAATATAATTTTTTTTTTAGTATTTTTTAAAGGGAGAAGACAAAGGTAGGGAAAAGGAAAAATAATAGAAAAGAAAAAAGACAAAACACTTGTTAAATACAGTGCGGTTTTATTTTTTGTTTCACTACGTCACATGATTTATTCAGCTGACTTTGATTCTTTGCCTGTTTTTTTAGGCTACTCCTGAGTTTTGAAATTAAGCTGGTTTGTGTAAAGAAAAAGCTCTAATCACGTCTAAGGAGTCAGTTAGCTGTTAACCTTAAAAAGTGGAATCTAAAAAAAAAAAACAAAAAAAAAGCATAAATACAAAACAGAAACAGACTCATAGACATAGAATACAAACTTGTGGTTGCTAAGGGGGTAGGGGGTGGGAAGGGATAAACGGGATTTCAAAATTGTAGAATAGATAAACAAGATTATACTGTACAGCACAGGGAAATAGACACAAGATCTTATGGTAGCTCACGGAGAAAAAGAATGTGAAAATGAATATATATATGTTCATGTATAACTGAAAAATTGTGCTCTACACTGGAATTTGACACAACATTGTAAAATGATTATAAATCAATAAAAAATGTTAAAAAATAAAATAAATAAAAAATATGAAATGTAAATAAATTAAAATATCAGCAAATTTAAAAAAAACAGGAAAAAAAAAGTGACTTTGATTTTCTGGGCCTTAGTTTTCTCATCTCTGAACTGACGACTTCTCAGCTGTGTTCCTGGGAGTCTCGGCTGTGCCATGAGGGGCTGGGGCGTCCGTCCACAGTGGTAGCCACCAGAGTGGCTGTGTGTCTGCCTGCTTTTATCTATTGTGCTTCTCCATGGGAATTGGAGGAAGGTTCCTACCACGAAAATTGTTGAAAGCTAAATCTCTAGGTGATCTTCAAGTTTTTTTGTTTTTTGGTTTTTGGTTTTTTCACCCTGTCCCAACATCCTGTGAGTCTATGAAAGCTACCATCTCATGGGTTCTTATCAAAGAGGCTTTGTGCGCCAAGTCACTGATTTTCAAATCCATCTAGATGTCAGAAATCACCTCTGGAGGTTTTTTGTGTTTAATCTAGGCTGAAGGTTGAGCCACTCCTGCCTGAGGTGGTAGGTCAGCAAACCAAAACTTAGATAACTGCCGTGTCCCTGTGAAATGCTCTGTGTGACCAGAAGTAGCCAGTCGGCCACTCCCCAACGGCCAAGCCAAGCAATTACCTCCTGGCTCCTTATCAGCCCAAGTGCAGTCGCGTGTGCGGCCCAGACAGCCAGATGCTTTCTATCTGTCTCTCTCTTGTTCTTTATTCTTTATCCTGTACAAGCTTCTTGCCTTCCACCCCATTTTGCAGTTCTCTGAAAGGAGATAGTCCTCGAAATGTTTGTTAACAGCACCAAAATTGGCTTCTTTAATCGTTTTTTAACAGTCTTGGCTCTGGGGAATGGGACCTGAAGCCGCCTTCCAATGGCCTGAGGGACGACTCAGACGCACAGGCGAGGCCCCCACCCACCTTCCCGAGGGCGCATTTCATTGTTTCTCTCCTTCTTACCGAGGGCCTTGGGTAAGCCACTCTTGGATTTGGAATGAATGCAAATAATGTGTTTTTTGTTTGTTTTTGCTTTTTACACCTAATGAGTGTTCCTCGTAAGCTGGCAAACTTGTAAAGGAGATTCTTGGGCGATTCAGAATGGAAACTGGCTTAAGACAGATTGCCAGGAGAAAAACACACACATTTTTGTTAAGTTTTATGTGACATGGGAACCCTCACGAGGAGCAAAGACCCAAAGAAGTAGGAAATACCTACGTGCTTTTATAGCAAGCTGAACAGAGGCAGTTGTGGAAAAGTAAATAACCATGTGAAAAGGGTAAAGAAGAATAATTATTTTCATAAGGTCTGTTTGTGGAGAATTCTCTTCAACTCACTCTTGATGATAAAAATGTCGCTTTCCTTCCTTCAGGGACAGAGAGGACATCATTCACAGGGGAATTTCATCTCCTGCTTTTAAGAAAAAGAAAGAAGTCTGGGGTGTTTTGTTTGTTTTGGTTTTGCATTTGCTGTTTTCTTAAGCGCCTCTAACTCCAAACAGTCCTTATGCCAAAGTGGCTTATTCGAGATGGCATATTGTCACTCTTCGCTACGTACCCGTGTTGTAATTGTTTCCCAATGTGTTATTTTACAGTCATAACAGGCATGAGAGTTAGGTCATTACCATACCCATGCTACAGATGAGGAAATAAAAGCACAGGGTTCACAGCGGTTTAGCAGAAGGTTAGCCGAGCTGGGGAAGGTCAGAGCTGGATTTCAAACCCAAACTCTGACTTGACAACATACCACCTCTAATGTAGTTTGCCTCACTTCGAAGCTGTTTGGAAAGTACCCACCGCTGGCAGTGCTGGCATCATCTGGCCAAGTACTCCTTCCAGAGGAGAATAGAAGAAAAGAAGTAAAATTAGTAGGGATCGATTCATAAGACTGTGTATTACATAAGACTTCTGCGCAGGCCACTGAATAGGAAATATCTTGGGCTCAGAGACAGGATCGGGGGTGGGAGTCATAAGGGAAAAAGATTTGCTGCAACCTCTCTCCCTACTTACCATTTCCAGGAGCTTGGAAACACGCTATGGTGGGAGAATGATTTTTGCAGTGAGAAAGCTGACCTCAGTCCAGGGTTCTGCTTAGGGGCAGAATTTAAAGAATTTTCTTCTATTCATATTATCATAGTAAATGGGAAATTTAAAAACTGGATCTAGTTCTATAATTTGCCAAAACCATCTGGAGTTGAAATTAGACAGTGGTGTAAAGATTTGCAAAGCCACACTGTATAAACCTTTCCCCTACAAGATCCAAGCAGGAAATATTTATTTATAAAATGGAAATAAAATGAGGAGTATATGAGAACCAGTTACCTGGGCTTGTTTTATTGATCTTACTTAGGGCTCCTGAGTCAGAAATTATACAATTCAATGTTCTTTGAGGGCAGTTTCATAGCTTAAAAGTGTGCTTGTCCTGAATTTCCTGTAACTTCTTTCCTGTATATTAAGATTCTTCAAAACATTTTAAGAAAAAACAAATCAAGGTTGTATCTAAAGCTTGGTTCTAATTGGCACAGTTGCATCCATCAAGCCTTGAGATCAGAGAAGTCGACCTTCAATCCGATGACTAGGAAGTCCCACCCGTCCAGTGTTGGTGACTTTATTGATTTCTAGCTCTGGATTTGACACGAGCACTTTTAAAGTGTATCTCTCTTTCCCTTGTGGAGAGTTGGTATTAAAGATTTTTCTCACTTCAATAGACATGATCAGATAGGTGTCTATAGCCTCCGTCCTCTGAAAGAGCGTTTCATTGGCTTTTTTTCAATAAATTAGTTGTTAGGAACGTCCCTCCACGTCGTGAACATGTCACGCCAACTGCTCTTCACTTCCTCCCGCCCCTTCGGTCACACTCTTTTCTTGGCTTATCTCTGTGATGGTGTCTGAGTGGCTGAGAATGTACAACGTCCATCAAACAAATGCTGAATGTCCAGCCGTCCGTCTAGTGCTTGAGTACAGAGCACGTTATGACGTTGACCCTCCTCCTCCAACTCTATGGAAGGAAATGGGCTTTGGGCTCCTTTCAAAGTCAGTCTGGGCAGGATTTATGATTCAGCTATTTTGACTCAAATCAGGCTGAAAATTCCTGGCACTCACACAATTTTAACTCGATTAAACTCTGGCCTAAATCTGTCAGGCTGTTCTTCTGGCACAATACATTAGCAAAAGCAGGAGAGGAAATAAAAGAACCTGGGATTTTTCTTAAGCTTATTGATTGGCGGGATGTAGAGTGTGTGTGTTTTTCCATGTGTATGTTTTTCTTTCCTAATTAGTCTATATACATCTGATTGATGTGCCTATAAAGTTCCATGAGCATGTTCTTTATGATAACTGTTTATTTTGAATTATTTGATTCAGTGAATGTCAACTGATGCACAAAATGAGTTACGGTATGAAAAATAATGATGTTGACTAGACATCTCGGTTAACTGCATTATTCAATTCACGTCAAAACCGAACCCAAAATGTGGAACCACTTTATTCCATCTAAATGGGGCGGGGAGAAAAAACTAGCACTGTGTTTTAAAGATGAGCGTTGAAGACAGAGCCTTTGTTGCTACGATTATGCTTGTGATTTTAATTACTGAGATACTCACATTTGAAAAGTATCTGCTGTCAAAGCAGAGAAGCAGTCAATGCTCATAGCACTTTTTGTACAATGGCAATTGCACTGATGATCCATTTTAAGAATAACCGTAATGACTCCATTGAGTATGCATTCTGTGAAGGACCACCAGGGTCAACATGATGCCTGTGAAAACATCTGATATAACATACTTCGATTATGTCATTTCCACTGATGTTATGGAAGGGAACATGGAACCTGAACCCTGAAATAATGAAGGAAAAATGGTGCCTTTTTTATGCCACTATTATCACATCTGAGAGGCACTCCCTTGGGAAGCCATGCAGCAGAAACTCCCATTTGAACTTTTCAAGGCTGTTTTTCTTTGGGAAATTGAAAACAAACAAAAAACTGATTTGAACAAAACATATGCCAAAACTCTGGGAAATGTTGAGTTATAAAGGCTGATTAGTGAGCCATGTCTCTATTGTTTCTTTAAAAAAATTTTTTTATTGAAGTGTAGTTGATTTACAATATTAGTTTCAGGTGTAGAGAAAAGTGATTCAGTTATACAGATACATACACATGTATATTTTCTTTTCAGACTCTTTCCCATTATGTTATTATAAGAAATTGAGTATAGTTCTCTGTGCTATACAATAGGTCCTTGTTTATGTATTTTACATACAGTAGTGTGTCCTGTTAATCCCAAACTCCTAATTTATCCCTCTTCTGCCTTTTGCCTTGGTAACCTTAAGTTCGTTTTGTATGTCTGTGAGTCTCTTTCTGTTTTGTAAATAAGCTTGTTTGTGTCATTTTTTTTGGATTCCACATGTAAGTGATATCACGTGATATTTGTCTTCCTCTGTGTGATTTACTTCACTTAGAATGAAGATCTCTAGGTCCATCCATGTTGCTGCAAATGGTATTATTTCATTCCTTTTTATGGCCGTGTAGTATTCCATTGTGATCATATTCACACACATACACACCACATCTTTATCCAATCATCTGTCGTTGGACATTTAGGTTGCTTCCATGTCTTGGTTATTGTAAATAATACTTCTATGAACATTGGGGTGCATATATGATGACTTCTTGGTAGCTTGAACTTAGCTATGGTGGTGGAGTATTTGTAAATTGTTGTGGTAATATTTATACTACAGCTATCAGATGCTGGCAAATGCTACAAATGAAGGCTTGATTCATTGCCTTGTTGATGATGTACACATAATAAAGTGATGGAAACTATTAAAAAAATTCAGATTAATCTGAAAAGTATGCAGTGTTGATTAAAAATGGGCCAACATCTTTATAGACACCTCATTGAGGAAGATACATGGATGGCAAATAAGGATATGAAAAGATGCTCCACATCATATATCATCAAGGAAATGCAAATTAAAACAACAATTAAGGACTACTCTGTACATATTAGAATAACCAAAATCTAAAACACTGACAGCATCAAATGTTGGCGAGGTTTAGGAACAACAGGAACTTTCAGACATTGCTGGGGAGAATGCAGAATGATACCATCATTTTGGAAGACAGTTGGTGAGTTTCTTACAAAACTAAACATAGTCCTACCATATGATCCAGCAATCATGCACCTTGGTATTTACTCAAAGGATCTGAAAACTTATGTTCACACCAAATCCTATACACAGATGTTTATAGCAGCTTTATTCATAATTGCCAAGACTCAGAAACAACCAAGATGTCCTTCAGTAGATGAATGGATGAATAAACTGTGGTATAGATGAGCAGTGAAATATTACTCAAAGCCAAAAAGAAATGAGCTACCAGGGTGTGAAAAGACATGAAGGAACTTTAAACACATATTACTAAGTGAAATAAGCCAGTCTGAAAAGGCTACATACTGTATGATTCCAACTCTACGACACTCTGGAAAAGGGAAATTATGGACACAGTAAAAAATTAATGGTTGCCAGAGTTTGGAGGGGAAAAGGATAAATAGGCAGAACATAGAGGATTTTTAGGGCAGTGCAAATTTGCTGTATCATATCATAATGACAGGTGTATGTCATTATCCAGTTGTCCAAACCCATAGGGTACGTAACACTGAGGGTGAACTCTAATGTAGACTATGGAGTTTGGCTGATTATGATGTTGCAATGTAGTTTCATCAGCTGTAATGAAGGTACCACCTGGTGGGGGATGTTATGAAGGGGAGGCAGTGTATGTGTGGAACAAGGACATGAGACATGTCCATATCTTCCTTCTCAATGTTTCCATGAACATAAAACTGCTCTAAAAATGAAGTCTTTGATAAAAAAAAATGTGCAGTGTCTGTAGATAGTAAATTGCTACAAATTGTAATAATTTACAAATTATCATAAATTGAGAGAGTATTTTTCCAGGATCTCAAACCATTATACTATTCAGAACAGAAATCACTCAGTCAATGAAAAATTAGCGAACATACTAGTTTCCAACATACATCTTTATTGTTTCGCTTTTATCCTCCTAATAAACATAAACAAAAATGTCAATCAACATTCACGTAGGAATTGCTCTTGTTCATCAATTGCAGATTTCGTTTGTTTATGGTTACAAACATTTTGCCGAAATCAGTGAAAACCTTTAGTGAGAATCATTTGGCCACAGGAGTTTATAATAAAGATGATTTTATGTTTTATTATTTGCAAGTAGTATGCTACATCTTTTTTATCAGTGTACTTATAATAAACATATATGAATATGTGTGTACATGCACGCATATATTTTTTCAGAGAACATGGTAAGCTAAACACACCACTGCACACCTAAAGGCTATGATTCCAAATAATCTAGCCTAAATTATCTCCCATTTACTTATTTTTGGCCTCAAATTACATCATTAAAGATTATCTCATTAGTCTAAAGTGTTGATCCCTTTCAAAAGGCAAGTATTTCCCAAAAGAGTACTGACGGAAGCTCAATTATGTATAATTTAAATTGGAATTCATATAACAGATAAAGGTTCATTTTGGTGCCCTGACAAGTTTTTTTTTTTAATTGAGATTTTATGATTTTGAATTATAGAAAGATAAAATGAAACAAAACCTAGAGGAGAAAACTAAGGCTCAGGGAGACTGACAGTCAAGAAATCACAGAACTATTTAAATAATAAATATTAAGAGGTCATTTATTAAATCCTCACTGTATGCTATGGTCTAAGTCTTTGTGTACCCCAAAATTCATATGTTGAAATCCTAACCCCCAAAGGTAATGGTATTAGTTAAGTGGGCCTTTTGGAAGGGGACTAGGTCATGAGGGCAGAGCCCCATGAATGGGATCAGTGCTCTTATAAAAGAGACCACACAGAGCTCCCCTGCCTCTTCCACACCTGAGGACACAGCGAGCAGTCTGTGACCTGGAAGAGGGCCCTTCTGCTCTCTGATCTCAGACTTCCAGTTTCTAGAACTGTGGGCAATACATTTCTGCTGCTTATAGGCCTCCTAGTCTACGGCACTTTGTTACAATAGCCCGAATAAACTAAGACATGCTCCATCATTCAATATACTAAGGACTTAATGTGGATTATTTTATTTACTCCTCACAGTGGTCCTCTGTTGGAACACCATTTTGTCCATTTTACAGATAAGGAAACTGAGACACAAAGACTTTTGTATGAACTGTGTCTCCAAGTTCCCAGCTGGATCATAGAATAAGGATATGGCCCCAACTGTTTTTCCTATTTCTTCCAGCTTTATTGAGATATAATTGACATATAGCATTTTATAAATTTAAAGTGTACAACATGTTGATTTAATACACCTATATACTGCAGAAGAATGACCACTGTAGCATTAGCTAACAAACTGGAAGTTTATGCTCTTGACCAATGTCTCCCCATTTGCCCCAACCTCCATCCCCTGGTAACCACCATTCTATGCTCTCTTTCTATAAGTTTGGCTTTTTCCCCCACATATAAGTGGCATCATACAGTACTTGTCTTTCTCCATCTGACTTATTTCACTTAGCATAATGTCCTTGGGATCCATCTATGTTGTCACAAAAAAATTTCCTTCCTTCTCGAGTGTGAATAATATCTCATTGTGTGTGTGTGTGTGTGTGTATGTGTGCGTGTATGCATGCGTGATATATTCATCCATTGACAGACACTAAGGTTGCTTCTGTATCTTGGCGATTGTGAATAATGCTACAATGAACATTGCAGTATCAGTATCTCTTTGAGATCCTGTTTTTATTTCATTTGGAGAAATACCCAGAAATGAGAATTCTGGATCAGATGATAGTTCTATTTTTAATTTTTTTGAGGAACCTCTATACTATTTTCCATAGTGGCTGAACCAGTTTGCATTCCCACCAACAGTGCCCAAGGGTTCCCTTTCCTCCACATCCTCACCAACAATTGCTATCATTTGTCTTCTCAATGATGGCCATTCTAACAGGTATGAGATGGTATCTCATTATTTTTATTTGCATTTCCCTGATGATTAGTGATGCTGAGCATTTTTTTCATGTACCTGTTGGCCATCTGTATGTCTTCTTTGGAAAAATGTTTATTCCATCCCTCTACTCATTTTTAAATTGGATTCATTGGATCGTTTGTTTTGTTGGTATCAACATATATGAGTTCTTTGTATATTTTGGGTATTAACAGATATTTTATTTGCAAATATTGTTTCACACATCTTAGGGTGACTTCTCATTTTGTTGATTATTTCTTTTGCTGTACAGAAGCTTTTTAATTTGATGTAATCCTACTCACTAATTTTATCTTTTATTGCTTATGCTTTGGTGTCATATCCAAAAAATCATTGCCAAGATCAGGTTCAAGGATCTCTTCCCCTCGTTTCTTTCTGGGAGTTTCATAGTATCAGGTCTTAAATTTAAATCTTTAATCCATTTTGAGTTAATTTTGTGCATAGTATAAGATAAGGGTCCAATTTCATTCTTCTGGATGTGGTTGTTCAGTTTTTCCATCACCGTTTATTGAAGAGGGTATCCTTTCTCCATTGAGTATTGTTGGCTCAGAGTCTGTTCTTTACTCATGACTTTATGTCACTCCTAGACTCCAGAACTTTGATTCCTGAATTAGAGTTCATCATACCATTTAGTGCCATTTCCTGTAATTAAGTATTACTAATATAAATAAAGGGAGAAGAATAAATGTTCTGGATTATTAATTGATATGAAGAGGTTCAAAGATTAAGATCAGTCCAATGTTAAGGAATTATGTAGAACAGGATAAACAAAGAAAGGAGACTACCTCCGTTAACTAGTGCCACAGTAATGCTGCACAGGAAACAACCACCAAAATCTCAGTGGTATGTAACAGTAAGAATGAGTTTAGCTTACAGTTCTTATAATTAGGCTGGGCTCAGACAGTCTTGTCTGGCCATACTCATGTTCCTACAGGTTGACTGGGAGATTTGTTGTGGGCAAGGCTGGACCAGGGCAGCTAATTTGCAATAGTTCTGTCCACATATGAGCTCTTCTGGGACCAACGGACAAGTCCAAGCATGTCTTTCTCATGGAAATGGCCTTTTCAAACCTCTGTTTGCACAACATTTGCTAATAAGCCATTGGCCAAAGCAAGTCAGATGGTTAACCTAAACTCAGACAAAGAAGAAATAAGCTATAACCACGATGGGAAGACATTGTAAAGTTTTTTTGTTTGTTTGTTTGTTTTTTGGCAAAGATGTGTACCTTTGGGAGGTAAATAATTGAGTCTATTAATACAATCTACTTTGGAAAATAAGGCTGAGTGAGCAATGACATTGGAAGAAAACAGTGTTTTGCTGGAAGTCCAATGAAGAGCATGTGTCAAGGAAAATGTGATCTTCTGTTCTGTGTCAAATGCTGCTGACAGGTCACGTAAGATGAGGACCAAATTGAACATTGGAGGTCATTAGTGGCTCTGAAAAGAGCAGTTTCAATACAGTGTTGGAGATAAATTTCTGATTAATGAAGATTTAGGGGAGAACTAGATGAGAGAAATTGAAGACTATGATTATAAATAATCCTTTCATGGATTTTTGCTGCAAAAGAGCCTGCAGAGATGGACTAGTATCTAACCAAGGAATGAGGTCAAAAAAAGATTGTAAAAGTATTTAATATGAGATAAATCACAGCAGGTTTATATGCTGATGGGAGTCACTCAG
Organism: Vicugna pacos; assembly: GCF_048564905.1. NCBI lineage: Eukaryota > Metazoa > Chordata > Mammalia > Artiodactyla > Camelidae > Vicugna > Vicugna pacos. The sequence goes on from NC_132987.1 coordinate 8,112,406, forward strand.
CAGATGAGGGGAAATTGACAATGAAGGACAAAGAACAGAGAATTGTTTGCATGATGTCTTTGAATAGGCAAGATGAGATAGGACCTAGCTCATAATTGGAAGGATTGTCTTTACATGGGAATCTGGAGAATTTATCTATAAAAACAGAAGAGAAGGTAGAATAAATGCTGGTGTTGGACAGCTGAGGTCATGGGAGTCTGTAGAATTTCCCTAGTATCCCACAGACTCCCAAACTCTGGAATTCTGTAGTACGAAAGTGAGAGAACCATCGATATAATCATCTACAGCTGAACATTTTCACTTTCTGTGACAATTCTCAATTTTACTTGCTATGATGTTCAACTAGCATCTATATGTATTGGAAATCACTATAAAAACACTCCTCCCTCCACTCCAATTACAAGAAATCACATGAAAGCCCATTCATTCCTCATTGTTGCTTTAGACCTGAGAGTTTAAAAGTCTTTTTATCCCAATGGAACCAACTGCATGGTTAAGATGACTCTCGAAGTACCTCTTGTAGGTTTAAACATCTGTAACGTTTAGTGACAAGAATCAACCATTCCGTTTGTAGTGATTGGATATTAAGAGTCTTCTTTTTCCTGAAGCTACAGCTTGATTGATTCAACAGATAAGAAGCCCCGAGTACACTTATAGGAGTCGAAGGAAACAAAAAACTAAATTAGGAGAAAAATTAAAGATAACGTGAACAAAATACCCTGTAATATCCTAGGACCCAAGTGGAAGTTGGCAAACAGGACTACTTGCTCTCTTTTTTATGAATTTTGTTTTCAGAAAGCAGCAAAAAAAAAAAAAAGTATTCCTCCTGAAATAGTTGTAGTCTTTAACTAGAGTCTCTCCATATTTGGTCATAGAATCTCTGCTTTTTAAAAATTGTTTGCCATCAATGAACCCACACTCTTGCAATAGTCTGGGGTGACCTTGTTTTCACACCAGATTGCTTAGCTCGATGTTGGCATGCAAAAAGATAATGCTACCATGTGAATCTGTCCTTATAATAAAAAAAATTGGAGATGATGAAGGGTGGCAGATGGATTCCAAACTAAAGGAATGCGTCCTCCATGAGGTCTGGCATTTAAAAACCAAATTCGATGCCAGGGACAAGATGGACATTTGAGATGCCTTTGGCCAACAGTCTTGTCCTCATTGCTGTCATTGAGACTGTCCTTGTGACTACAGGCTTCCACACATATGCTGCATGATCTCAGCCTGCCTCCTGTGCCAGCCAGACTTGCTGTGGGGCTGTCAGTAATCACCATCATCACCATCACATCACCATCATCATCATCATCATCATCATCATCATCATCACCATCACATCACCATCATCATCATCATCATCATCATCTTCATTATCATCTGGGTATTTGTTTGGGTGAAAACACTGCAATGTTTTCCAACTCTATACTGTAGCCTGGTGTGAGAAAAAACACTTTAAATGACTGCTTAAAAGCTGAGCTGTCTTTGATGAAAATTTGAAACGTATTTCCTTACAAAAATTACATACTCATTAAAATGAAAACCACTCTTCTAGAGGAGATAAAACTATTTTCTTTCCATTTTGAGTAAGAAACACAAGTACCATACACCTTTTGTCTAATCATGTGTAAAGACAATAAAATACAGTTTTTTTAGAAAGGAACTGGGACTGCTCTTGGCAAAGACTGGAGATATTTTTGCCTGTCACAGTGTGGGAAGGGGTTGCCCCTGGCCTTGGGTAGACAGAGGCAAGGGGCTAACCAGGGCTACCAGGACCAGGGATACATTCTACAGTAGACAGAGGGCATAAAATAATCTCCTCCCACCCAAAAAGAATTATCTGACCCAGACTGTCCATAGACTAGTGCCAAGGTTGGGAAAACCTCTGCAAGATGATCATCATGTCAGATCTTCAAACCATTTCCTAGTGAGTCCAGAAAGGTTAAGTTCCCCCTCTAACACTAAGCTTAATCTTGTCACTAATGGCCCGGCCTCTGCCACAGTGGTTCTCAAATTTGGCAGTGTGTTTAATAGTCGGAGGAGCTTTAACTGACTGATGATCATATCTCCCCTACAAAGGGTCTGCAGCCCAATTTAGGCGGTAGGAGTTTTAATAGCTCCCCAGGTAACTCTGACATACAGCCAAGGTGGAGAACACCTGCTGAACTCTGCTGAGCAGGTGTATTGACTTCAGGACCCACTGACAGCTTCCGTCACTTCTTGCTCTGGAATTGCTAAGGTAGGGGAAACCTGTTTCCTGTGAGTATTTGCTCACTGAACCCTATATTTGTTCTAAATAGAGAATCAGTTTTTTCAGATGCCTGAATTGTAGTTGCTATTAATGTTAATGAAACTTGTGGTTCTAGAAATACGGAATGTCCAATCTTTGAACAGCATTTTTATAATGTAGTTTTGCCATCAGCAGTAGGATATGCCTCTAATATTTCACTTCTCATTGCTGTTCTTCTGTTCTTTCAAAAAGGCTCAGTTGAGCTTCTAATGGTTTAATGTCTTAAAAATTAGATGATTTTCTTTTCTATCGCATGTAAACCTAGCACTGTTTGATGGATTTTAGTGTAATATTTTTTGTTCTTTTCCTTTGATTTTTGGTCCAGATATTCATCTTTCTATCATAACTCTTCTAGATTTTGCTACCAAAGCATATTCCGTGTCCTCCTGTGGTGAGATAGAGTTCCGAGTCTACCAAAGGCATTTATTATTTACCTAAATCTTGTCCAGCTTCACTTCCCTTAGTTAGATGGCTCTATCCAGAAGGAGATACACTCCCGTTAAGTCAACGTCTGACTGGGGCGCAGACTAGCTCTATCTTTGCCCTGCCTGACGTCCAAGAAAATACGAATCTTTTTTGTTGGGATTTCTCTTCGAGTCCTAAATTTCTTGGGTGCTATTCTCTTAAGATACAAGAAATGTAGCTATGTGTCCATAATGGAAAAAAAAACCTGCCTGTAGTGTTTTAATATTCTATAATAATCTTTCATTTATTCATCCAGAATTTCTGTAACCACTGCTGTTAATATCCAAACCTTTAAGAGACATTTCTCTGATTACTCTTACTAAAACTGGATGTGGTACTAACATACTCTTCCCCATTGATTTCTGAAAACTTCCCCTTCAGCTCTTTTCTAATGCACTCAGTTTTCCACTTCATTTATGTCTGGTCAGCTGTTAATATTGTCATCATTCTTCTAAGGAAATCTCTCTTTTCCCTTGGCTAAATTAGTCTTAGTATTTTTTGTTTGTTTGTTTGTTTTATTTTCCTTTGCTCATTACTTTTCTTTTAGTGGTAAGACTGAAGCAACTTTTGCAAACCACCCCAGCTCCTTCTCGACTTCCTGAGCAAACATGGCTTTCGGAGGTGCAATCTCCGGACATTTAGGTTGCCCCTTTGCCTTCAGAATTGCAATAATTTCACTGAGTTGCTTCTTTACCTCAACCCAGAAGGCAGTCTTTTCTTTTTCTAGGAAGCTTCCTCATTCCTCTTTGTTTGTGAATATATTCTTTCATCTTCTATGGATGAGGCTATGTTTATAATTTTGAAATTCAAAGCTATCATCAACATTTATAGAATTAACAAACCCAGAGCCAAGTTGGGACCACAGAACTATAGATGGGTTAACCCCATATTCCCCAGGTTATTCCTTTCAGGTTTCTCTCTTGAACTTGAGGACAGTTAAAAAAAACAAAACAAAACATAAAATAAGGATCCAGTCTGGTGTAAGCTATGTACTTATGCTTAAACTTGCCATTAATAACTTTCTCCAAGCCTGAAATTCTTTCCCCTTGCCTCAACTGTGCCTTATTAGAAAAAGATGTATAATTCAGAGAAGCAATAGCCATCGCATCATCGTTAAATAAAAACGGCTTTCATTTACTGAGCATCTCTTTTGTCCCAGGTACTGATATCAGTTCCGTAAAGTAATTGCCATCAATACCTTATGTAGCAGGTGTATCCCTACTTGGTAGCCACTGAAACAGACTCATAGATGTTAATAAGCTGTACAAGTACATATAGCTGGGAACTGGTGAAGTCAGACGTCAAATCCAGGGATGTAAGATATCATACTAATCAGTACATACAAAAAAGTGTACAGAATAAGGTCCAGTGAGACTCTGGAGTATGTATGGTTTGCCTAAGAGAAAAGGTAAATGTGAAAATATGTGCAGATCTGGTAGGATTAGATCTCTAAATCGAGCAGATTTGAACTTGGCCTTGGAGTGTGACAGCAACAGAAGCCTTTGGAAATCAAGAGTATCAGTCTTGGGGGAAAAAAAAAAACACCATGTGGATGGTTCCAAAAAATTTTAAGGAAATTTCTGCTACCCATTCTGAGCTTTCAATGGGTATGTGGAGTCCCGTGATGAACATGACCTAGTCTCAACTGCCCTTCTTACCACCTTTCTTACTGCCTTTGGCTCGCTAAGTCCTGGGAGAAACCTGGGTCTCAGGGGTATTGTGGTTCACACTCACTTTTAAAGAAAGGAATGTGAGTTATAAAGGGAGGTTCTTGACCTGTTTCTCTGGGGGTTGTTGGAGGTATGATCGTTCTTCCACAGACACAAATTGAGGGATTGCTTTTATTCCTGCATGCCCTCAGGGGTCCTGGGGATCGTAAGGGTGGGCTTAAGCACCTATGAAAAGCAGATGTGTAGTGAAGTGTACTGAAGATACCGTTGCACCAATTTTTATAGTTATCCTCCTCTAAGCAAAGAGATAATATGGAAAATTTCCCAAGCCCTATCTCATATAATTTTATTTAATCTTATCTTTCTTAGAGACAAGATAATCAAACACAATGAAAACACCTTTCAAAACTTTCTTATCAATAAGCTGATTTGAGGAAAAAAGGATTCAAATCATGATCTACTCTTAATAATGAACATTTTAAAAAATTACTTGTCAGTTATTTTAATTATGTTGGAATAGGAGATTGTTATTTCTTTCACAAACAGAAGGAAATGGAAATAAAGATCAGTTAGGGCTTGCCCAAGATTACAAAAAAGAAACAGTTGTGAATGGATGAGTTTGAGCTAAATTGAATGTCTTACAAAGAGCTTGACTATTTACATATAGAGATTCTCCTTCTGTGTGCCCTGAGGTATGGACCACAGTTGCTTTTTCAGTGAAGCTTATGAATAAACAAGGGTAACAACCACTGTGGAGGTAGCTGAGGGAGAATTAAGGTAAAGGAACTGATGCACAAAGAGGAAAGTTGTATATTCTTTATTTGAAATTTGAACAAGTTCTCATTCTTACCAAAACTATTAAAGTTCTTAAGATATTTTAAATTAAATTTTGATATCAAAATGGAAGAGGGTATAGCTCAATTGGTAGAGTGCATGCTTAGGATGCATGAGTTCCTGGGTTTAATCCCCACTACCTCCACTAAGTAAATAAATAAGCTTAATTACCTTCCCCCTCAAAAAATAAATTTTGATATCAATACTATTTTAGATTTACAGAAAATTTGGAAAACCAGTATAAGTAGCTCCAGTATACTTTTCACTCAGTTTTCCCCGTTGTTAACATCTTATCTTGCCATGGTATATTTGTCAGAACTAAAGAAACTGACAATGGTACATTACTGTTAACTAAATACCAGACTGAGTTTCATCAGTTTTTTTTGTAAATGCCCTCTTTCTCTTCTATGATTTGGTTCACATACCACATTGCATTTAGTTGTCATGTCTTTCCAATCTCCTCTGGTCTTTGGTGGTTTTTCAGCCTTTCTCTGAAAACCTGGTAGGACTCTGTTATGGCAGAGTAAATTATACAGGATATAGATGGAGAGAAAGGAGGGTTAGATATGTTGCTTTGAAATGTTCAAGGAAAAGAAAATACAGATGAAAAAGTAAATACATTATTGCTGGGAAGAAAGGGGATATTAATGAGAATGAAGATTTTATCTTAAAATATGTTGTGGTACACACAAAAAAAATTCTTGCAAAGCACTTTGAAGGTTTTATACCTCCAGAAGGAGAGGAGGATTTGGATTTATGAAAGCCGATATGCTGTAATTTACACAGTTCCTCCCATGTGCCAGTGCTCTTCAAAGCATGTTTAATAACATTAAATATTTAATTGTCAGAAAAATCCCGGGAGATCTGAACTTTTATCAGACCTATCTAATACAGTGGTTAAGAATCAGAGACAGTGCCCCCAGGAGACATTTAGAAATACCTGGAAGTATTTTTGATTACCACAATTTAGGAGAGGTGTGCCAGTGGTATTTACTGGGTAGAGAGGCCAGGGATGCAGTTAAACAGCCTACAACGCACAGGGCGGCCTCCTGCAATGAAGCCTTCCAAAACAAACCCTGATAATAAATGAGGAGAAAAGGCAAAAAGAAATTAAGTAACTTTCCCAGGACTACACATTAAATAAGTGATGGATTTCGGTAGTGGCTGTGGTCTTCCGCCATGTTGTATCTCATCTTAAAGGGCACTGATAAGAAAGGGATTCAACAGGAACAAAATACTAAGGTAACAGTGAGAACAGGGTGTGTGTGTGTGTGTGTGTGTATCACACGGTCCTACAGTGCTTGCTATCTGATGTCTGAAAATCATTTTTCCTGCTTTTTGTCTGGTTTTCCAGATATGTAAGTCAGAAGGGTGAATCTGGTCCCAGTTATTCTATGTTGGCCAGAATCAGCAGTCCCACTATACTATTCTATCAAAACTCATTACTGCCATCATATTTTACAATTTCTATGAACACATTTTCTTTTTCCTCCCTTCCTCTTTCTCATTAGATAAATCAATATTTTTCAGTTCTTTTGAAAGTTTGAGTGTATTTCACCTACTTTTTTTTCTTTTGGCAGTTTCCTAAGTAATTATGATCCATATTTTGTTTTATTTTTACCCATCAGTATGTTACATTTACCAATATTTATAGCTTCACCTCAAAAATAGATAATTACCCTAGCAAGTTATCTTTTCCCTCTGGTCTTTCCAGCTACCTACCCCTACTCCCTGACTAGTTTTATAGTATTACCATCTATAATTTCAGATATGTATTGTTGGTATACATTTTTGGTCTTGTTTGTTCAGACAATCGTGTATAGGATTAGTTTCAAAATAATGTTTTGTAGTTATTCACAAACTGTTCATGACCAAAGAAACTTCACTAGTCCTACTAGTATGAGCAATATCCATTATTTTTCAATACGTAATAATAAAATTACAGAGTGTTAAAAATCAGCTAGGACCTAAACATCACCAAAGTATTATTTTGAAACTAAGATCAAGATAATGAATATTAAAGAAGAAGAACCAAATTAAAATAGGAGTCAGTAGGAAAAATATCAGCTGGGGTCTTCATATCATATGGTTGCTGTACTATCCCACAACTATATTTAGAATAACTAAAGACAACATAGGTTTGCTATTTTAATTTCATAAATTCTTATTATTTCTTGTTGGTCACAATGATCTGAAAAACGTAAGCAAAATACTTTCTGCCTGAATTACTTCATGAAGTAAATGGTAAACTTCTTTAGACAATGAGATTTGGCTGCATTGTGAATATCACTCATTACGGGTATTCACTGTTTTCACTGTGTGTATCGGTCAAAGGTACACTTCATCAGTATTTAAAACCATTAGATGTTGTCAAGGGGTATAAAATTGATAGAAGGAAATATTTAGTTTTGTTGTAAAATACACTAATTAGGAAATCCAGTCTCACACTAAATAACTAAATGGTTTGTGTCTCAGTTATATTGTTGAACTGATAATATTTAGCTTTTCATCTGGAGGAATAGATATAACAAATAAAAACATATTCTAGAACAAAATGATTACTTTTCAGCATTGATATATGCAGAATGATTTTTGATGACTTGTCAGTTAGAATATAAAGAATCTAATGTGAAGTCAATGTTAGGATACTTGAAAGGTATATTTCATTTTTAGGAATTCTGTAGTTCATTTTGAAAGTGAATACACACAGTGGGTCTGCTGGATAGATGATGGTGATGTGCTTAAAATCTCTAGAAAAATATGAAGAAGCCTACATGAAACATGTGGAACAAAATTTGGTGAAAACACATTTTAATGAACCTTTAAATATGAATGGATGGAGACAAACAAGTAACAGCAGACAAATATCTGTAGTATAAAACAGGAAGAATGACTAGGACCTCTGGCAGACCTAAGAATAATAGAATCTAAACAGCCAACGGATACTCACTGCAAAGATCAAGAGTCAATCTGAATGTAGTCACTGAAACTAAAAGGCTATTAAAATTGGAAGAGGGGCATGGTAAGATCTGAAGGAGCAGAAGCAATTTATGCCCTCCGCATGTGCCTTAAACCAACAGGCCAAGAATACCTTCTCAAACAAAGTCAAACACTAAGGAGAGCCTCAGAGTCTTGGGTCTATATTGAACAGGACAGGACAAAGGAAAGAAAAGTCCCAGATAGAAGGAGGGTAGGAAGTCAGTGCAATCTCTGCACGTATGAGGTCATATTTTTGACCACTTCCCAAAAACAAGAAAAGATAGCACTCTGTCGTGTAAAGCTGGAAAACTGTCTGATCCAACCCCCCTTTTTAAAGTTCAGGAAAATTAAAATTACATAAAAATTAGAAATAGAAAAAGATTGTAATTGAATCCCATACAAAGGCATTATCAGGAGAAAGATGATAAGGAAGGAACCATATAACAGTCTTATAGACAAAAATATAGCAAGTCCAATGGATAAAACTATTACTCATTATTTCATAATGGATGAAAATAAACAAAAAATAATAGAGGACATGAAATAACAACACAAATTAGGGAAAAATCAGAAATGAAATTACAGAAATCAATGAAAGAATTTGAATAAAATTAAAATATTTCAGAAATTAATATTAAAGTAGAAAAAGCATAGACAGGAATTAAAACAACAGATAATTCCTTAAGATAAATAAAAGTTGCAGAGGAAGGATATTAAGAGTGAAAAAGAAAATACACCCCTCAAATAAGATTTGAAAGAAAAAGTAAATGTAAAAGATATGCAAAGAAGATCCAACACATGTATGACAGGAATTCCAAAAGAAGAAAAATCAAAGGACACAATACTAATTAGGAAAATTTAAGAAACTGGAGTCACTGGAATATTCGACCAACACTGAGACTTAGTCTAGTAAAATACAACAGTAAATCTTAAAGACAGTCTTTTGAAATTAAAAAAAAAGAGCCAAATAAATCACTCATAAGAGAAAGAACATCATAATGCAACCTTTTCTTTCAGATGACAATGCCTACTCAAGAAAAGAATGTGTGAATTAAGTATGTTATATCTCGGCAAACTGATTCTCAAAATCAACAGAATTAAAGTTATCAAAACGCAAAATCCCAGAGAATTGTATTCCTATGAGACTTTTCTAAAATACCTACTAAATATGAGCTTTCGATTATCAAAATAGTTGGGAGGATATAGATAAAAAGGTCATGAGTATATAAAAACATTGCATTTGGAACTAAGAATAAATTATGGTTATAAGAAAGAAATTACATATCTTGGTGTATGCTTTGACAAAATATGTAGTTAAATTATTTTAAAAGTAAGAGGACAATGGGAAGAACTTGTCAAAATATATAATAACAGACATTACATGGAAGTAAAATGATATTACTTAAAATTGTATGATATGGGAGAGACAGGAGGCAAGGGGAAAAGTCAAGTAGATATCTTCAGTTTTCTTCTTAGTAAAGTACTAATTAAAATAATTCTTAAAAGGATACCAGAAAATGATATTAACATTAAATTAAATATAGGAACAAGAATGCAAAACTCTCTAAGGCAAACTATATATTAAAATATGATATGCTGTCTTCTATTTAAAGGGCAATATTTGTAAAAAAAGAAGTATGAAAGAATAAACCAAAAATAATGAATGAATGAACAAACTTGTAAGAGCGGGATGGAATAAAGTAGAGAGAACAGGGATAGAGTTTATACATCTTTAAATGTGACTTATTTCATAGATTTAACATAGAACTATGTAAATATTTTATGTACAAATTAAAAAAGATTTTTCTAAAACTTAAAATGATTCATTACGTGAACTAAACCAAGATGTGTACTAGGAGGCATAGAAAGGATTAGTCTAAGTCATTGGAATGCGTTAATTTGATAATATATGTAAAATATATTACATTGAATTACAAAAATAGCAAAATAAAAATTCACACAGTTTAGTAACCGTATTACTAGTGGTAGTTTTCAGTATTATAATTTTGTTTCACAGTGTGTAATGTGGGGGCAGATTAATGAGTAATTACGTGGTATTTTAATTCTTAATCCCCAGTGCCCTGGACAACTGGAATTTTTCAACATTGAAGAGAGTAGATGAAAATATATGATAGATGAAGTTATGTAAAAATCTTGTAAAGTATCCATATTATTTCATTACTCATTATATCACAAAAATATTTCTGGATCTGTCCAGTGAAGAGGACTAAAAACAGCAAATAACTCGGAAGCAATGAGTTCACTGAATTTCCAAACTGTGGTCACATCACCGGGAGAAGCTGCTCATTTCAGACCTGAGGCAATAAGTGTATAAGTGTGGACCAGCTTTACAAATCTGATAGCAAGGAATTTATCAGTGACCACTAGAGCTGGGTCAGATGACATCAAGAGACAAATTTGACGAGATGCATATAGCCAAAACTGAGGCAATTTGTAAACCAATAAAAGTAATAACTACAAGAGATTCAGAACTTCAAGTACATTACATCTATGATTTGAAACATTCAAAACAGGTTGATCACCAGTGGAGAATGATCATTAATCAACTCATTATTTTTGAGACTGTTAAACAAAGGAAAAGAATCATGCATATATCCTTCCTTTTGAAGATGAACTGAACCATAGTGTAAACAAATAGTTAAAGAGGTTAAGTGTCTCTTTAAAGAATTATTCCAGTAATTGAAATGGTAGATGATCATACATGAAATGAATAAATGAAAAAGAAATAAGAGAAATAGAATATTGTAATTTTGCAGCATAAATGCCATTGCATTTGTATATGCCAATGTATACAGCATTTATATGCCATTTTGCCATCTTTAATTATTTAAAGGACCTAGGTCCTGAGGATTGACAGCTGCTAATATCACAAAATGAGAGGCAGGCAACCAGGTATGTATGGCCCTGATGAAAGAACTCAACATTATCTCTGAGGTAGCAGTGCTAAAACCAAACCAAAGCCAAAATAATCTTAAATTTTATCAATTCTAAATTTAGCTCTTAAGTTATAAGGGCATGGAGAGCGCAGAAAACCAGGTTAAACACTATGAGGATGCATGGCATTTCTACAGGACCATATTTCTTAAACAAATAAATTCCAAGAAAAGAAGGAGAGAGAGAGAGAGACAGAGACAGAGACAGAGACAGAGACACAGAGGAACACCCAGAGAGAAAAAGAGACTTAATAGCATTAAACAATTGAGCCATGTGGACATTATTTCGAATTTGGTTCAAGTACAAAATTTAAACATATAATAAAAGATCTTTGATATTTATGATGCAACTGAATATTTGAACTGTCTGCATATCTGATGATACTAAGAAACTATGGTTACATTTTTAGATATTATGATGAGAATGTGGTGCTTTCTTAAAAAGGTCTCCTAATTTAAAGACAGAACGATTTTTGCAAATGAAACTATGTAATGTTTGATATTTCATTTTTAAGTGAGGGGATATGGAAAGTGGGTGGGAACTAGAATGAAATAAGTTTGGCCATGAATTGATAACACCTGGTTGGTGGTCCGGGAGGGTTCATTTTTTCATTCTGCCTAGGTTGGTACATGCCTGAAGGGTTCCATAATTGAAGGTCAAAATAATAATAAGTGTATAGGCTGATCTCGGGGACAGAGTAGTGCATAAATGACCTACATAGGAAACATACTAGCTCCTGTTTTTCTCCCTGGGCCTTCACTGGGGATATTTTTATTTCTCTTTCTCCAGGAAAATTCTTTCCTTTTTGTATGCTGTATTTGCTCAGAGCTTTTCAGCCTCTTCTCATAAGGCATCAGTCTTAGATCTCATTTATTGCTTGTTATTTTTATCTGCCATTCATAGAGCTTGTCAACCTTCCATTGTTTTTATTATAGCAGAACAAACCTTGTCCCCTGGACCATCTGGAGTTCTACTCCTTAATAACATTTCTTTCAACACCTACCAGCCCTGAAGTGGTTGGGAGCGAGCTCCTTGGCTGAAATAGACATCCATTTCATGGCCAGATTCTGTCAAATCTATTTATTTGAACATTGTGAGGTCAATTTGTTATGGGCTTTTGGTTAAATCACTGTATTTTAATTGGCAGTAGACATGCACTGGGTTTTAAATATACTCTTGTCTCCCTTAATTGCAATACCGCTTATTGCCCTGTTCTGCTAAACACCTGTTTTAGAAGCAGCCATTCCATCCAAAACTTCAGCTACCTCTGCCAGGTGTTTCTCATAGACAACACCAGTCACTCGGCTATAAATGACAGTCATTTAAAGTCCTCTGTAATCATGGAGCCTCCAAGAACTTAAAAGCAAAAGTCGACTTATTTGGCAATAACCTAAAATCATGAGGTCGTCTCTTCTGAATATGAGCTGAGTTGTACTAGACCAGGTGGACTGGTGAGCAAGAAAATAATTAGCTTCTAGAAGTTGGAGACAATAGTGCCATAATTTATTAAGGTTTTAAACAAAGCTAGTGGTATGCTTTTTGTTAGAATTCAGAAGCAATCTGACCCTTTAACAGCAAGGATTTTATTGAATTTTGCAGTGTTAAAAAAATTTTTTTTTGGCCAAGATTACTCAACTTCAGGATCCAAAAAATTAGAAAATTAGATTTCCAGCTACATTAAACCATGAATCTAATCACTGTCCTCTAACTTGAGATGCACGTTTCCTTGCAACTGATCCCTTTAATAATTTTACCGCATGTTCTTCCCCTCTGATGACCTTGGCAATTGTGAGCAGAGCCAAGGTCATCAAAATACTTACATGGAGTGGCTAAGTCCAAGGGGCCAACGTTATATTGAATCCCCTAGAGTATATAGGCTACAGTGAAAAAAAAAATAGTGCTTCTTGGAGTTGTGCAAAGTGGTGGCACTGTTATTTAGGAGATAAAGAAGCAAATAATTCCTGCATTGACTTAATCTTTGTGCCCCTCCAGGATTCATATGCTGAAACCCTAACCCCCTAGTGTGATGGTGTGAGGAGGTGGGACCTTTGGGAGGTGATTAGGTCATAAGGATGGCACCCTCTTGAATGGGATTATGCCCTTTTGAGGGGCTAAAGAGACCAAAGTTTCCTTTACCATATAAGGACCCAGTGAAAAGATGGTGGTCTAGGTACCAGTGAGCGGGTCCTCATGAGTCACAAGACCTGCCAGCACCTTGACCTTGGACTTCCGAAACTGTGAAGCGTACATTTCTGTGGTTTATAAGCCATTATAAGCCATCTACAGTTTTCTCCTAGAGCCACCCAAACAGGCTAAAACAGTTCCCCTAAAATGGAGCAAGTTATTGTTCCAAGCTGCAGGAAACATTTTAAACACGCCACCTCCTTTGATGGTGAATTATGTTTGAACTTCACGGCACATTTTCTCTTTGATTGGAAACATGGATTTTTGAAATGAACTTAATTAAAGGTAAAATGTTTCTGTAACCAAATAAGAGATGTGATATTTAAACTATAAAGATTCCTATTTTAAAGTACTTGGTGGTCTGTTTCCAAGGCTGGGAGGGGAATAACGTAGAAATTTAAATGGCAGACTTGAAGAGGGACGTGAAATGTTGCCCCAGGCAAATGAGACCTGAGGTTTAAAAGCTTCCTGGCCACACTGAACACCAAAGCTCTTATTTTTTAAAAGGGCTCTAAAGTTGGCAATCAAAATCCTCCCATCCTTAAATGATAACCAGTGAATTTAATAATGCTGTTAACAATAAATATACCAGACTAGATGTTTTTCCTACTTTAGAGCTGAAGAAATGTATTACAAACCCCCAGGAGAAAAAAGGAAAATGCATCTGGGAAATGATTTTGAAAGTGAGGACTTGGCTTTCCTGACGCATATTTCCTTTAGGTTCATCACGAAAAGCTACAGCTATTTTAGATATTAAAAAAAAATATTCCTTTTTGGCCAATACGTTTTCCCATTTCCCACACACGTTCGCAGGTTTGTCTGTCTTCTTTTGGTCGAATCTCAACCTCGTGGGTCCTGTGTAGCTGGCTAAACCTGTCTAAAACAAAAGCATCTTCAAAACATGATGTCTAAGGCAACAAATCTGACAGGTCTGCTGTATAGACCTCTGAAAAGGGGGAGAAATACGCATTTCTTTTTAGTTTCCATTACCTTAATGATCATCAGAACTTCTGCTTGCTGGTCAAATTCAGGAGATGCTTCCTGCCCGCCTACTATTCTGCTAAATGGTGCCTGTGATGAGTAAAGATAAAACCTTACCAACCCTTAACACAGCAACCGTGCGACTCTACAGCTGTCCGTCCACAACATTCGTAACCTTTGGTTCTAAGAGTAAAACCAAATATAAGGCTCTAAATAGCTGTGAAAGAGTACAGAAGACTAATAATTGTTCTCAGGATTAGTGAAACTCTCAGTCTCCTCTTGCATAATTCAAAAGCAACGCCTCTGAGCTTAGCAGCCTGAAACAAACAAAAAAAAGCAACTTCTTGCCCTTCCTCTTGCTGTCAGTTTCAGAGATAATACCAACTCCTTGTCATGAAATAAAAAGGCCTTTTACAATTTGGTTCTAATTTTTTGGTCCCTGTTTCTGAAACTACAGGGGACTAGATTTCAGCATAATAAACAAGAAGACTTTCAACAGCATTGTATAATATGGAACTGGTTCCTGTCCTGGGTGGTGGGTTCAGTCTCAGTGAAAAACCACTTGGCTGTGCTGTTTCAGATGTGATGGACGTGCAAATGGAAAAATAATGCAGTAGTTAACGATGGTCAGTCTGCCAAGGTTCAGTTCACAATGTTTCTGCCCTACTAGCTTCATGCACGTGGGCACGTTACACCATACTTACTTCATAAAATTGAGTGGAGATCAAATCAGATACCATACATCAAAGGGGTAATCATATAATTTATCATCCAAATTGAGTTACATTTGAGATTGAAGAGGGAATTATTAATATTTATGTCAAGACAATGGATGTTCTATCCTGGGCTTTCTATCTATTTCAAAATTGCCTGGCACAAGCAAGTGATGAGTAGATGTTAGCTCTTATTATTACTATGATATTCCTATTACTTTTTCATCGTTGACATGAAGGAGATGACCCTTAGGGTTTCTCCTCAACTTGAGATGCTAAGATTTGCTAATGAACAGCTGTCACTGGCCAGCCCTGGCAAACCCAATACTAAATGATCCAGCTCAGGAGGGAGCTGAGAGAGGGGAAGGTGGATGGTAAGTGGGAAGAAATATGTTTATTTCCAGAATCAATTTGGTTTGTCTTCAGCGCACCAGCTAAGTGTCAAATGGAGAATACCCCTGTCAAATCTGCGGAGGAGACCACTTTGTCACGTTGGCAACTTCCTCTCTTCCTATCAACTTTGTATCGTAAAAGATGAATGAGCTGTGGTGATGTTCTCTGTTATGACATACACTGACATGACTGATACGAAGCAACTTTCATGTTGCATAAGAGAAAAGAAAATAAGAGCTGCTTGCAGCCAATGGAGAGTGTCCGGCACGTAGGATCTCTCGGAGTCTCTGCGGGGACCCAGAAGCATCTGTGTTCTTATTTCTTCTCCAGCTGAGAAGAAAAGATGAACTCACATTTTCTACAAGATAGGATGCAGCAGAGGGAGAAAGTTAATGCTTTTTACTATACTGTTACTACAAAGTAATTTTCATAGACGGTAACATAATGACTGTCAGATATAAACTGAACATGTGTTAAAGATTTTATTTAACTCATGAATGAAATAAAGGGGCTAGCAGACGTCAATCCTGCTCAAAGGAGAATCCAAAGAATAGGCATGTGTGTAGACCAGGACTGTTGAAATGAATGTGCAAATGGAAGGCAAAATTGGCTACTTCCACAGGGAGAGCGGAGTCAACTGAATCTCTGACAAACAGAATTTACATCATCTACAGACACGAATTATTTCACATTGTTCTTGGTTATCCGCAACTAAGTGTGCTGGCTATAAGATGCTCCCCAAGGATCAGAACCCGTTAGCTCAAAGCTGAGATCTTGACTAGGGTTAGAAAACTATAGCTGAGGTCAAGCCACCTGTTTTTGTAGATAAAGTTTTATTGGGACACAACCATTTGTTTACGTATTGCTTAGCATGCTAGATGGCAAAGTTGAATAGATGTAACCTTATGGCCTGTAAACTTAAAATATTTACTATTGGGCCCTTTATGGAAACGTTTTCTTGCTCTTGCTGTAGATAAAACATAGGCTTCCACTGACGCACGCATTTTCTCTTATATTCTGTAGTGGTAAAAATAAATGTAGGAACCGGATAAATTTGGATCCAAATCTTAACTCTATCATTTAATAAATGTATTGTTTAAGGTATGTCACACAAACTTCTAGATATTCAGTTAGTAAACAAATATAAAAACGTGATTATTAAATAAGTGTGAAAATACCTCTCTTTGTATGGTTATCATGAGGGTGAACCAAACTAGGAGCTATAAATAAGCTAGCAGAATTTTTAGATACACAATGGTAGGGGGTTCAAAAGCTATTCATTTCTATTCATTATCTTTTAGCCAAATTCATACTGAGGGCCCAAACTACCTGTAAGTTAATAGCCTTAAATTACTGGGCTTCTCATCAAAAGCAAGTTGGCCATTCATGCTGCCTGAAATAGAGTCTAGCCACCATGCTATTCTTTGGGACAACGGCGGGCAGCCTAGTGTATCAGCCAGAGCACAATGAACTGGAGATTAGGAGATAGAGACTCAGCCTGGTGCACTTGGAAAACGCTCGCATCTCTGGTTGTCAAGTACTTTATCTCTAAAGGGAACGCACTGAGCTAGAGGCAGAGAGCTGCTGGGCTCCTCCAAGGCTCTGAAGTTCTGGGAAATGAGGTCACGATAGCCTCTCTCTTCTTTCATTTCACAGCTGAGAGAGTAAAGTTTAGGGTAAGGAGAAAAGATGATGGGAGATTGTGGCCATACAGAGGGCTTTTTTTTTTTTTTTGGTATAATGCATTGTTTTTCTTCTTATATTTCCTAGTAGGTATTCCTTTAGGCTGAAGGTGATGTCTGAATACTCTGTTACCCATCCACTCGGCTTTTTAGAGAATTAACAGAGTTTTGCCCACAGCAGCACTTAATTAATACCCAATGAAGAGCAAAATCAACTCTTTAATAATTATTATCATTAATTGTTCTACAAAACATTCTTGGGAAGCGGTATCAGTATAATTGCCTTGATTTTACAGGTGAGAAATCTGAAGCTCAGAAAAGGTGAAGCCATATGGCTAAAGCCGCACAGTTAAGAATTAGCAGAGCCAGGAATAGACTTCAGAATCTTAAATCTTGGGATTTTGTTCAAACAAAATTATAACCAGAGCCTGCCAAGGGACTAGGAGCCTTGGGGAGAAGCATTCCCTTGAAAAGACCGGACGCTTTATATCCAGCCAAGAGCACTGAGCAGAGTGTGCTCCAGGGAAGCCATTTATTTCTCACACAGTAATGTATTGTCTCAACCCTTTTGATGATTTCTATATTAAAAAATGTTCCTGTGATCTGTATACCGTGTTAACATGGCTTTTTAATTCTTGGGTGAAACGTCTGAGCTTACAGGCGTGACCTAGAGATGGAATTAGTGAGTTTAAAGTACTAGTAATTAAGAAATTAGGTAGCGCAGGAAGCATAACTGACTTCAGTCACTTATCCAACAAATCTTTATTGAGTGCCTACCACCTGCCAGGCTCTCATGCAGACATTGGGAAGGCGGCCACGGACCACAGTTTCTCTCCCGATAGAAATTCGAGTCCGGTGGGATACAGGAAATAAGTCAGTCAGTATATAAGGTGAGTATGAATCAGTGCAGCAGAGATTCATAAAATCAACTTAGGGAAAGAGAATAGGCAGGGTTTAGGGAGCTGACTGATTTTATACACAATCGTCAGGGAAAGGCCTTTCTAGGAAGGTGACATTTAAGAAGAAGTCTAAGCAAAGTTAGGAGGTGATGCTGGGATGAGAGTAGCTGGAGGATTCAGTGTGCCCCAAGGCCTCAGCATGTGCTTATGGGGTAGCCAGGGGGCCAGTGGGGATGGAGCTGGTGAGCAAAGGGGGGATTGTCTAAAAATCATGTTGGGGAGAGCACTGAGCAGGCCCACAGGCCATGGTAGGGACTTTGAGCTTTATTCTAAGTGAGAAGAGAAAACACTGGAGGGTTTGAGGCAGAGAACTAACCTGCTCTAATTTGTATTTCACACTGCCCCTCCAACGGTGCTCTGGAGAATGGGCCGTGGTCAGTACAGACTGAGAGAAGCGGGAATTCAGAGGGCTTTGTTGTGGCTGAGGTGAGGAATCGTGGGGTGACTGTTGTGGAAGTGGTGGATGAAGTTTGGAGATGGGATGTATCTCGAAGATAAAGCCAACTTATTTTCTAATGGCTTGTTTGTAGAGGGTGAAATAAAGAGAACAGCCAAAGGTGATTGTGAGCTTTCTGGTTAAGCATCGAAGTGACGGGTGGTATCATTTGCTGAGCTACAGGACACAGATGAGGAAAGGTTGTGGGCGAGGATGCAGTATTTCAGCTTTGGGTAAATTAAATCTGAGATGTTTATTTGAAACCTGACTGAAGCTGCTCAGTAGGCAGTAGGATTTGCAGTTTTTAGGTCAGAGGAGAAGTTGGGACTAAATATATTTTTGAAGTAATTAGTATGTAGGTGATGTCTAAAGCCATAGATGTGGTCAAGATCACACGTAGGGAGTAACCGAAGATTGAGCCCTGGGCACTGCAATATTTAGAAGCTGGGAAGCTGAGAATGACCCATATAAACTGAGAAGGAGGGAAAGCCAGATGAATGCCGGATCTCAGAGGACAGGTGAAGAGTGTTTTAAAAAAGCCATGTTTACCTGTGTCAAATGCTATTGAGAAACTGAATTAGAAGACGATGGGTAACTGGCTGTTGAGTTTGGCCATGTGGACTTAGGTAAAGCAGTCCTTGTGGACTTGACAAAAATGGTGTTAGTGGAGAAGTAGGAATGAAAATTTTCTTAGCATTCAAGACAGAATAAGATGAGAGATACCGGAAAAAGAATAATTTTTCTTTTCAGATTTACCAAAAAGGATTAGAGAAATGGGGCAGTAGCTGGATGGTGATGTCTGGTAAAGAGATAGCATGTTTTAGTGAGGAGATAGTGCATCATGATTAAATGCTGATGGAAATATGTAATAATAGGGGCTTGGCAGGCAAAAGGACAAGGTCTTAGTGGGGTGATAGGTAGTGAAAATGTATAGGATCAGTGGATTCCTGTGTGTTTAAAAATTCAGTGGATTTGTGTTACTGCAAGGAGTGGGTTGGAGACCTAACAGATAAGAAAGCAGGATGCTTGAGGCTGAGGTCTTCTTAACAGACAAGGTCCAAGGGAATAGAAGAGCGGGGTTATTGCCTCCTTGTATGCTATACTTGTTAATTAATTGATCCCTAAAGGACAGGGTAAGTTCTGCTCTGTTTTCACCATCAACACTCAAAAATATGTATCTAGGATAAAATGTGAATAGAACTACAAATTTCTCTGTTGAGAGGTTGTTTGTACTTTATATATCCATAGCATTCAGAAAGAGAAATGGGTGAAGGGGAAGGTACAGTTGCTGGAGTAAAAGTCTTCTGTAGGTTCCAGGGCCACGTGGATGGACTGGCTTTAGAACTACAGACGATTCACCTGTTCTGACGGAAAGGAAGGTGGAGCGCACGGAGACCAAAAGAGGCAAGTCGGTAAAACCTGGAAGAGGCATGAGGGTTTGGAAGCTATGTTCTGCTTACAGCTTTCCCAGGGAAACGAGAAGCAAGAGCTCCCAGAAGCGAGAGTGAGCTGAGTGTGGAAATGGAAGAGGATGGCTCGGCAGCCCTGAGGGCTCACTGAAGGGCGATGGTCATAAATTTGAAGTCACACCAGCTGGCACATTTATGTCTAGTACGATATTGGGGTTTTCTGTCGAAATAAATTTTTTTTATTGAATTCCCACTTCATCTTCTCTTGTTTACTGCCATCCAACATAATATCTTCAGGCAATGCAGAAAGGATTTTATTTACATGAAAATTGGATGATCGCATTAGGCGGCCCACAGCCACTCTTCTTCCTGGAAGCAAATAGGTTCTGTACTTAAACTAATTTCTTTGCTTCAATTAAAGAGTGTTTCAGATACGTTGCTTCTTCTAGAGATAGGCATGTTAACAGGCTTTCACTTTATGTTTTGAGAAGAAATAGCTTTTATGTTGTATAAGTCACAGCGCTCATTATGTTAAATGTAGAAGAGTCAGTTAAAAAATATAAGGACGTAAAAATCATCAGTGTTCCTATCAGCTAATGATCACTAGTAACGTTTTAGTATATTTCTTTCTAAAAGTGTCCAGATAAATCTAGATACATAGAACTATTTCTCTCACCATGGGCCCTATAATTAAAAAATCTACAATTATATATATTCATCTATAATTTTTGTTTGCAATAATATGTATCCCAAATGTCTTTCAATGCCATTCTTCTCACATGATTTTTTTTTGTGTGTGTGATATTCCCAATCATAATGTGCACAGTTCCTTCATGGAACTGACACATTGATTTTAAAATTTAAGTGAAAGAGACAAAGTGTAAGAAGATCTAAGAACATTTTGGGAAAAAAAAGAGAAACACCACAAAAGTGTGTATTCTTTAACCTAGTAATGCCATTTCTAAGTTAGGTGTTTTACGGAAATATTAGTATGTCTGCAAAATGACATTTGTATAGGAAAACTTACTGAAGCACTCCCTCTAATAATTCAAATTTAGAAATCACTCAAATGTTTTTCAATAGGTGACCAGGGAAATAAATGATGATGCATATAATTTAAAAAGACAGGGTTTCCAAGACATATTGTCCAGTGGAAAAAAAAATTATAGGAATACACTTTTTTGAAATTAAATTAGAACAACAAAGCTTTGTACATTTAACTGCATATAAAAGAAAGTCTACAAGGCTATATGCCAAGCCAATAACAGTGATTATCTCTAGGGGAAGAAATGGGACTTACGGAAGAACAAATTCAAAACTATGCAGGAAATCTTTACATTTTTACTCTGTATAATTGTCATACTTTTTTTATATTGAGAATGTGGTCATGCATTATTTGTCAATTATTATTTATGTAGAGATTTTTTGAAGAAATTCCATACGGTTTTCATAGTGGCTGCACCAAACTACATTCCCACCAACATTGAACGAGGATTGCTTTTCTCACCAACACGTTACCTCTTGTCTTTTTCTTTTTTTTTTGTAAATGTAACATTTTATTTATTTTTTTAATATTTTTTATTGACTTATAATCATTTTACAATGTTGTGTCAAATTCCAGTGTAGAGCACAATTTTTCAGTTATACATGAACATATATATATTCATTGTCACATTTTTTTCTCTGTGAGCTACCATAAGATCTTGTATATATTTCCCTGTGCTGTATAGTATAATCTTGTTTATCTATTCTACAATGTTGAAATCCTGTCTATCCCTTCCCACCCTCCTCCCCCTTGGCAACCACAAGTTCGTATTCCATGTCTATGAGTCTATTTCTGTTTTGTATTTATGCTTTGTTTTTGTTTTTGTTTTTTAGATTCCACATATGAGTGATCTCATATGCTATTTTTCTTTCTCTTTCTGGCTTGCTTCACTTAGAATGACATTCTCCAGGAGCGTCCATGTTGCTGCAAATGGTGTCATGTTGTCGGTTTTTATGGCTGAGTAGTATTCCATTGTATAAATATACCACTTCTTTATCCAGTCACCTGTTGATGGACATTTAGGCTGTCTCCATGTCTTGGCTATTGTAAATAGTGCTGCTATGAACATTGCGGTGCAGGTGTCATCCTGAAATAGGGTTCCTTCTGGATATATGCCCAGGAGCAGGATTCCTGGGTCATATGGTAAGTCTATTCCTAGTCTTTTGAGGAATCTCCATACTGTTTTCATAGTGGCTGCACCAAACTACATTCCCGCCAATATTGAACGAGGATCGCTTTTCTCACCAACACGTTATCTCTTGTCTTTTTGATGACAGTCGTTTTAACAGGTGTGAAGTGGCATCTCATTGTGGTTTTGATTTGCTTTCCCTAATGAATAGTGATGCTTAACAATTTTTTTCATACATCTGTGAAGTGTCTCCTTTGGAAAAAGAATTTATTCAAGACTTCTCATCCTTATTTATAGGATTGTTGTTTTTGCTATTGAGTTGTATGAGTTCCTGACATGCTTTGAATATTAACCCCTTATCAGGTAAGTGTTTGCAAATATTTTCTCCATTCCATAGATTGTTTTTTAATCTTGGTGATTTTCGTCTTTTGCTATGCAGAAGCTTTTAGTTTGCTGTCATGCCACTTGTTTGTTTTTGCCTTTGTTGCTTACACTTTTAGTATCATATGCAAAAATCATTGCCAAGACCAGTGTCAGGGAGCATTTTCTCTGTATTTCCACCTGGCAGTTTATAGTTTTGGGTCTTATATATAGTCTATAATTCATTTTGTGTTAATTTTGGTGAGGGGTGTAAGACAGGGGCTTAATGCCCTCTTTTGCATGTGAATATTCAGTTTTCCCAACATCACTTACTGAAAATGCTGTCCTCTTCCCACTGAGTATTCTTGGCACTGTTGTCAAATATCAGTTGACTGTATATGTGTGGATTTATTTCCGGGCTTTGAATTACGTTACATTGATCTGTGTGTCAGTTGTATGATGGTGGCATACTCTTTTGATTATTATAGCTTTGTAATAAAGTTTGAAATCAGGAATTGCGATGCCTCCAGCTTTGTTCTTTTTCCTTATGATTGCTTTGGCTACTCAGGTTCTTTTACGACTCCATATAAATGTTAGATTTTTTTTCTCTTCCTGTGAAAAATGCTATTGGAATTTTGGTAGGTATTGTGTTGAATTTGTAGATTATTTTGGGTAGTATGGACATCTTAGCAATATTAATTCTTCTGATTCTCCTTCAACACAGGATATCTTTCCATTTGTTTATGTCTTCTTTAATTTCTTTCATCAATGTCTTGTTATTTTCAGTGTATAGATCTTTCACCTTCTTGGTTGAATTTATTCTTAAGAATTTTATTTTTGATGCTATTTTAAATAGAATTATTTTCTTCATTTCTTTTTCAGATAGTTCATTGTTAGTGTATAGAAACACAAGTGATTTTTGTATGTTGATTTTTGTGTCCTGAAGTTTTACTGAATTCATTAATTAATTTTAATACTTTTTAGTGAAGCCTTTAAGATTTTACATATATAAAATTATATCATCTGCAAACAGACAGCTTTACCTTGTGGATGACTTTTATTTCTTTTTTTTTTAACCTGACTGCCCTAGCTAGGACTCCTAGTATTATGCTGAGTAAGAGTGGGCATCTTGTCTTTTTTTTTTTGAGGGGGTGGTAATTAGGTTTATTTATGTATTTATTAACATTCATAATGAGGATTGAACCCAGGACCTCATGAATGCTAGGCAAACACTCTACCACTGAGCTATTCCCTGGCCCCTAGCATCCTTGTCTTGGTCCTGATGTTGGAGGAAAACTTTCAACCTTTGACCATTGAGTATGTTGTTACCTGTAGATCTGTTATGTATATGATCTTTATATGTTGAGGTATGTTCCTTATATACCCAAATTATTTTGAGCTTTTATCATGAAAGAATGTTGAATTTTATCAAATTCTTTTTTTTCTGCACCTATTGAGATGATCATATGATATTTACTTCCATTTTATTAATGCAGTGTATCACATTAATGATTTGCATATGTTGAACCCTCCTTGCATTCCAGTGATAAACCCCATTGGGTCATGATGTATGATCCTTTTAATGTGCTGTTGAATTTGGTTTGCTAGTATTTTGTTGAAAATGTGGCCATCCACAATCAAGGGATACTGGCCTTAAATTTTCTTTTCTTGAAATGTCCTTATCTGGCTTTGGCATCAGAATAATGCTAGTGTCATAAAATGTTTTGGAGTGTTCCTTCATTTTTTTTTTTCAATTCCTCTTTTCTAACTTCAATTTCAGAAAGTTTGGTGTTAAATATTTAAATGTTTCATTGAATTTACTAGTGAAACCGTCTGATTCTTGGCTTTTCTTTGATGGGAGGTTTTTGATTTCTGATTTAATCTCCTTGTTATTGGTCTGTTAAAATTTTCTATTTTTTCATAATTCAGTCTTGGTAGTCTATTTGTATGTTTCTAGGAATTTATCAATGTCTTCTAGGTTATCCAATTTTTGGCATATTATTGTTTGTATTCTCTTTGATCCTTTGTATTCCCTTGTGTCAATCATAATGTCTCCTCTTTAAATTTTGACTCTATTTACTTGAGTCTTCTCTCTTTATTTCTTAGTCTAATTAATGGTTGGTCAGTTTTTTATCTTTTTTAAAAAACATATTAATTCCATTGATCGTTTTAATTATTTTTCTGATCTCTTCTGTTTTTTCTGCTCTTTGTTGTTTCCTTCCTTCTGCTAAATTTGGGAAAAGAATTAGTTCTTTTTCTGTTTCCTTGAAGTGTGAAGTTAGGTTGTTTATTTTAGATCTTTCTCTCTTATTAATGTAGGAGTTCATCACTATAAACCTTCCTCTTAGAACTGCTTTTACTGCATCCCATAAATTTTGGTATGTTTTGTTTCTACTTCATTTGTCTCAAGATATTTTTAAAATTTCATTTTTATTCCTTAACCCATTAATTGTTCAGTAGAATGTTTTTTAGCCTCCACATACTTGTGAATTTTCTGGTTTTCTTCCTGTTATTGATTTTTTAGTTCATACCATTGTTGTCAGAAAAAATGCTTAGTATGATTTCAGTCTTCTTAAATTTACTAAGATTTGTCTTGTGACCTAATGTGTGATTTATCCTGGAAGATATTTCATGTGCACTTGAGAAAAATTGTGAATTACAATGCTGTGGGTGGGGCGGAATGGTCTGTGTGTGTCTGTTAGGCCATTAGGCCTGAAGAATATAGTAATGTTTCCTTATTGATGACTATGACTCATACACGAAAGATCTCATAGATAAAACAATCTGTTTTAAGTTAATAACAATCAGCTAGTGTTGATAAATACTCAGCGTATGGTAGTTGGCCTGGCACGAGGCCCTGCTGGGAGCCTGGGTTCACAGGTGTCCACCTGGAACCTGTGTCTGCAGGGGCTGATTGAGAGCCTTGTGCCCTGGGAACCAGACAGGGATGAGGGAGCTGGTCAGTGCCAGGGTGGGTTGGGAGCCTGGATTTGCTGAAGCCCACTGGAAGCCTGGTATCACAGGAGCTACCTGGGCTATGGTAGCTGGCGGATGCCAGAGTGAGCCAAGGGCCTGGGTTCATGGGGGCCTCCTGGGAGCCTGGTGTTGCAGAAGTCACCTGGGGCCACCTGGGGTCACTGGAGCCAGCAGGTGCCCAACTGAGCCAGGAGCCTGTCTTTGCAGGAGTCCACTGGAAGGGCCACCTAGGGCCCCAGGTGTCAGCGTGGTGCTGGGGCATTAATGAGGGGTCCTGTTATGAAGCTGATCCTTCACTTCACTCTCTTTCTCCCATAGAGGGAGTATCTCCATGCTGGGCCGTTCGGACTTGGTGAAGGGGTGATGTGGGTAATGTAAATCTAGGTTTCCCACCTTCCTTGATGCTGCTTATCTCTGTGCTTCACTCAGGTGCTGTCATCTCTCACCTGGAATCCTTAACTCTCATGATGGCATTTCCGTGCCCAGATAATTGTTCAAATTGATGTATGTGGGATGAGTTAGGCTCTAGAAATTTCTATACCTCCATTTTTCAGATAACAGTCTTGCCCCCAAATCCCAATTTCAAGATGGGTAAAAGGCATGAGTACACATGGCAGAGTATGGGCAATGAATGGCATGTTCTGAATAGAATCCAAGAGCTCATTTGATTTGGTGGGAGCAGGCGGCTACCTTCCGACTAGAAGGACTGGACGCAAACAGCTTCCTATAAGTTCAGTAGCTTCCTATATCTGAAGGTGGGTTCCCCTCTTTCCAAAAGAAGCACTCTCAGAGAAGGGCAGCAGCTACCTAGTGTTCTTCTTGCTGGAGACCTGGGTTCAGTACGGACCACTGTGAAAGCAAAATGTGTGTCATTATCACCCCTCCTTTATAAAACAAGAATTATATCAAGACATGAAACCTTGATTTGACAAGAAACAGCCCTCCCAACATCCCAGTGGTTAATTATTGTTAAGGTAACGGCCATGCAGCCACGATTCTGACATCAGGCTGTGTGGCACTTCTAGTTTTTCCACATACTAAGAGTTTTTCTGGTTTTACTTACGTTTTCATTAGGATGTAATTGGAGATTGAAAGCCACATGGCCTATTATCAAGTTTCTGTTTTTCACCTTCATTCTAACTTGAAGTATAAAAAATAAAGATCTCTAAGTGCAGGCAAGATGCATTTTCCTATTTCTGGGGGTGAAAAAGGAGAACAACTCCGTTTAACCACAGTAGGGTTGATTTTGACTTGGCATTATTAAGACTGTGTTAAATACCAGATGATATCACTTATATGTGGAACTTAAAAGATGACACAAATGAACTTGTTTACAAACCAGAAACAAACTTATAGACACAGAAAACAAACTTGTGGTTACCAAAAAGGAAAAAGGATGAGGGAGGGATCAATTAGGAGTTTTGGATTAGAGGATACAAACTATTATATATAAAATAGATAAACAACAAAGACCCACTGTATAGCACTGGGAACTATATTCGATATCCTGTAATAAACCATAGCAGAAAAGAACCTGGAAAAGAATATATATATATATAACTGAATCACTTTGCTGTACGCCAGAAGCTAGCACAATATTGTAAATCAGCTCTACTTCAATAAAAAGGCCTGC
Source organism: Vicugna pacos (assembly GCF_048564905.1). Classification (NCBI taxonomy): domain Eukaryota; kingdom Metazoa; phylum Chordata; class Mammalia; order Artiodactyla; family Camelidae; genus Vicugna; species Vicugna pacos. The sequence goes on from NC_132987.1 coordinate 8,139,499, forward strand.
CTTCATGGTCTTAGATGCAAACACACTGAAAGAGGCTGCTGAGAGAGACTGACATAGCTCCGTTTGCAGAACTCTTTGAGAAAAGGAGGTAACAGGCTATAATAGCGCTTCACTATCAAGGAAGATAGTTCCAGGAAACAGCAAGCCAAGATCAAACAGAGAGAGAATGCTTCTCTTTAGGCCTTTGAAAGAGTTAAATTGACCCGTTCCAGGTCTTTCTAGAGCAGGGTTACCCCCCCCCCGCCCCCGGTGAAACAATTCCAAGCCTCTTTTCTCGCCCCCACCCTCCGTGTGGGCTCCCAACTGTAATCCCTTCCGTCATCCACAGGGAAGCCCTGGACCTCGGTAACGTGGGCTGGTGTCAACTGCCTCTTTGACTTGCCTAATCCATCCATAATAGCCTCTGGGGCAGCATGAATGAGGAAGAGGAGTCAAGTGTTCACCCTGCTTTGTCTCATTCATACATTTTTATCAGCGGCTTCTACTTTGTCATTCATAAAATGGCTTAAAATAGTGTCGTGAGTAAATCTTTTTTTTTTGAAATGTAAAGCTCTGAGAAATTGACTCAGGAGTCTCACTGAGGGTGGGAGTAATAGGGATGGAGTTTCAGGCTTCCTCTGCCTGCCTTTCTTTTCTTAAACAGCTTTATAGATATAGCTCACGTATAATATATACATTACCCATTTAAGCCATACAATTCCATGGTTTTTAGTATATTCACAGATACATGCAACCGTGACTGCAGTTAATTTTCAAATATGTTTATCACCTCAAAAAGGAACACGACGTCTTTTAGCCATCACCCCTGATGTCCCTCCTGCCACCCCAGCTCCAGGAAACCGCTAATCTACTTTGCGTCTCTATAGATTTTCCTCTTCTGGAAATTTCATTCGAACAGGATCACATTACATGTTGTCTTTTGTGACTGGCTTCGTTCACTCAGCATGTTTTTACATGTTATAACAAGTATTTCTTCCCTGTTTATGGCTGAAAATGATTCCATTACAAGGGCCTTTTTAAAGTATGTGCTTCTAAGCACATTTTTATTTGAAATAAACACGTGTGTATCCTGCACTAACTGAAAATAAATATGTTTGTTTTACACTGAAAACAGTGATTTGAATCGAGGTGATATAAAGAGCTCTGAGTCCACCACAAATCTGATGTTCTTCGAGCCTGAATTTCATCTTTTCTGTAACCAGAGAGCCAAGTAAATGCTCCTGGTGAGCAGGTGATCCAACTCCCCTTACAGAACTAAAGAGAAGTTGAGTCGATGTGTGGTCACCTCTGGTATTACCTTCATTTTGAAGGTTACTGCCCCGTTGAGTTGCCTTCCTGAACAAAATGCAGGATCCAGAACTTTCCCTGAGATGTCAAATCTCTTGAAAACCACCAGGTGAGACCCAGTCTGTGTTTTCTAGAGTCCTTCCATTCAGACTGGAATCCTGGTTCCACTGCTCTCTATCTCTGGGACCTGGGGCAAGATACTTACCTATTCTAAGCTGCTCGTCTGTGAAATAAGATAATAATTATACCTGATCATAAGGCTTTTTGGGGAGACAGTTTAATGAGAAAATGTATGTGAATTACAGGCACAGTTTCTGCAGTATTCAGTGCTTGTGGGAAATTAATAAATCTGTGTTGCTATTCTTCATATTATTATTAACTTCATTATTATCATTTTTCACACATGAACCCCAATGTATAGTATGGAGCTTACTGCATATTAATTGCCTCCCAAAATATTTGTTTAAATGAAGAAACAGATGAATTAAGGAGCCTCCCAAGACAGGGGAACTCTACCTTAGATTTTTTTCACCTTGTTAAACGTAGACGTCACAACAGAGTTATCCATTTGCCATGAGTCATTTGGGGAAGCCTGTGGGAGAAGGTCTTCTCAATGACAAAAGTGACTATAAATGGGGAGATGTGTGAACTTCTGTCTTGAGTCTCTCATTGCCATCTCTGGGCAGAGAGAGGATGTCGTGATGTTTCATTTCTATATCAATAAATATGTGGTGAAATCACATCCTTTCCCTTCCTCCGGTGGTGAGATGACATCAGAATCCTTGGAAGCATTTCCTCTAGAACCAACTGGCATTGATTTTTTTCTTTTCTTTTTTTTTTTTTTTCGAAGATGCCCTTCCTGGGGACTCAGTAAATTCACAAAGTAAAGGAAGCAATAATTCTCTGGCTAAGAAACCAGCTGCAGTAAAGCCACGTGTTCCTTCAAAGCCCACTGGTAGAGCACAGAGCCATCCTGACAAAAACGCTGACCCCCGCCACTTAAAACTGTTGGTGTCTGGGGAGGGGGAGTCTGAAATACCTCTGTATTCTTGTTGCTTTTAAGTTCCTGTAGGTGCATGTCTTCCATTTGACTGTCAAAGTTATAGGCTACCTTGATTTAAGACAGGATAAGTCCGGAGTTGACTTTTAGGAATAAATTACGGTTTATCAAAGCCTTGCTTTTTCCTTGCACCTTTTTCTGGATACACAGCAAAACATAAAATGGGAACTTACCCCCAAATAGTAGGATTTTCCAAAAATGACACAGTTCAGCCCTGTTCTCTGAACCCTGAATCTAAGCAATTTGGGAAGTTAAGTAGATAGTTTTTGAACAAGCATGGGAGTGAAATTTTGGAATTTTATAAAGAGCCTGAATGAAGGAGACAGGGCGAAATTGTAGCAGGGAAGGGCTCAGCTGTGTCTAATCCCCTCTCTCCAGTGCCTGGGGGCCACCGGGTCTCTCCTGGGACTGAGGGTATCCTCCCCTGCCCGTTCCTGGTGGTCACCACACACCCCTGGCTAGAATGGGGACAATGGTCAGCCAAGATAAATGTGCAGTCTTTCTAAAGGAATGTTTTAGGGCAAAGAGAAGAGGGAGACTAGAACACAACTAAATTAAAGAAAACTAATCTTTCCCCTGACAGAACAGAGAAAATATAAAAACATGAAGGTATCAGGGAGGGGGGACACGGAGATAGATTCCTCATTCTCGCTGCAGCCGTAGACTGGCTGGCAGCCAAGCCTCAGCAGAACGTACCCTGGTTTCTTCTCTTGGTTTCTCTGAAACGTCTGCACTTATCCTGAACCCGTGTTTGCCTTGGGCTTTCATAAGGGCTCCCTGTGAGCTATTTGCCGAGGTTTGAAGCTGAATCGTGGGTGTTACCCTCTTGGAGCCTCTGTGCTATACGTGATCCCTCTTTGTAGGCATTGCTTCAATCCTGGATTCACTAAACTGGTTGTGTGATCTGTCTAGGTCACAAGTCCATCAACAATCATAGACTGAAATTCTAAAACCTATCATGGAGGGCCATGGTGCGTATGCTTGCTGTCATCTTCATAGTTGTTAGTAGAGGATCTTGCATAACGTAGGATCTCAAAAAGAATGGTACATATTTGTTTTGTTACTAAGGCTGATTAAACATCTATCTCTTCCCATGGCTGAGCTTTACCACCTATTAGGAGGTTCTAAGGTTCCAGCTTCTGGTTTTCAAAGCATAGGCAACTGACACACTCCTGTGAATCACATCTCTCATTTCTTTTTACTGCCTGTCATTTCCAGTGTAGTACTTGCTGGTACCCCATGAAACATCTGTCACGCTCCTTTCAGAGTGAGGTGCACAGTAGGCACTTCAGTCTTTCCATCTCTGACACCAGCGCTCACTGTTCCACATCTCAGAGATGCTGGGGCAGCTTTTACACTTCTGAGGACGTGACTACTTATCAGAAATGCAAAGGGGAACGAATGTGTAGAGTCAAATTATATGTCAGTTCCACTCCCCGCTTCCAGGCTTCATCGTCCAATAGTGAGTTGTCTGACCCACATTCACATTTCACTTTTCTATATTCTGTTGGCATTGACTCAAATACAGAGTAATGCCGTAGAAGACTTTAGAAGGAAAACAGAGTGCATGTAGCATAGAACGGAGGTGGCTGAAGAGACCATGCATCCGGGGTTCAGATCAGCATGGAATCTTCTCTAGTCCCTGGTTATAGAATTATAAACAAGTCACCTGACACCTATAAATTGCACTTTCCTTATCTATAAAATGGAAATTGTATTTACCTTACCTGTAATCTAAAACTCTAGTGATATAAACAATAGCAAAGTACTTGGTAAGCGATTGAATAGTCTATACCTTTTAGGATAAAGGTGGCCTGTCGGTTTGATACCACATGTGTATATATTTCACTTGGTCAACGGGTGGCATCCAACAATGGGCTGCAGGCAACATAGATTCCCTTAAAACACTGACAGATCTGGAACCTCTGGGCCAGTGTCACTGTCGAATGACAATAGGTTGGCATTTGGGTTTGTAACCTGCAGTAAGAGATTCATGTCTCCCCTCAGCTCAGGACCCAGACCTGACAGCCCAGGATATGATTAATCAGGGTTCAGAGCCCAGGAAGCAGCTCTCCACACCTGGCAGAGCCTGACAAAGTCTTTGCAATCTGATTAACAAAGTAGTGAGTGATACGGTGTCCTGTTCGGGAACTGGGGAGCGGGGCACGGACCTGCAACATCATCATTCAGAGCAGTTCGTTATCGGAGCTGACCTCGCACTGGGCTTTGCCTGTATCTTGATGCGGCGGAGCTCACGGGAGAGGCACAGATAAATGCTGGGGCTGAGGCGTCGTGACAGCAGTCGGCAGCAGCGAAAGCTAGTCCCTTCCACGCCGAGGTCAGCTTGGAGAGAAACGCAGCTGTGCGGGTGCCATTCCTTCCTCTCCATCTGAGTCCTTTCACCTCTGCGTCAGTTATTTTCAGTTTTCCTTCGATTCTCCTTTCACTCTCGTGCTCACGAAGTCACCGGGATGGACCGCGAGCGAGTCAGCAGCTTTTCATTATTCTTTTGTTAAGATGTCAGTTCAGTTCTCCTCTCCTTCTTTTTGAATGGTCCGGGAGAGTCTGCCTCCTCCAGAACCTTCTTTCTCTCAAAGCCAGTTCTCACTGTCTGATGTCACTCCCTCTGATGCCGCTCGAAGATTGTACCACAAGGGACCACTTTCTCGCACCTACATTAGTCCCCGTCCCCCAGGCTCCAGTATATTTGATGACTGTTTACTGCCACCCCTAACACGGATTTTAGAATCAGACGGCGCTTCAGTCATGCTCCACCTCTGCTATTTAAGAAGAGGAGAAGCCTTTGCATGATTTAATTAACTCTTTAATGTCTTCTTTTTTATAATGGCAATTATAGGGAGAGGAGCAGTAAGCCCTGTCTTATGGGGTTACCTTCAAACATTAAAGTGCAATGAATTTCTGGGCGTGCTCTGAGCCCGTGACCAGCCAGGGAGAAGGACATGAGAGGTCCCCGAGACCCTCTGGAGGAAAACACATTCTTCAGACCACACTTCTCAGCGGGAACTTACTCGCCCTCTTACACATCAGATCACCGTCCTTGAGTGCACATCTACCTCGTAGGAAGTAATTGTAAGGATGGAGGAATAACACCTAGCTTCATTCACACACCAAAACTGCACCTCAACGGGGGCGATGTTTGTAAGACACACTTTAGTCTTTGAAAGAAAAAAGTGTTGATCAGGTTAGGTTTCCCAGGAAGTACCCTCTGGGTGGAAGTTTGGATTTGGTAAGTTTATTAAGAAAGGAAGGACGCAGGATTGAGCAGAAGGAAAGTTTGGCTCTGATGCAACACCAGTACCATTTCTAGCCAGTCCCATGGATGACAATGAATGGGAGAGCTGCCCAGAATTCGCCTACACATTGGGGCTGATGGCAGAATCTTTACAGCCCATGCTGAAATTTCTAAACTCTTTCCAACTGTTGAACTCTTGCATAGCCTTCAACAAATTAGAATCTCTGCAGGACTTAATTTCCTTTTCAACAAAACAGAGGTGAGGATAAGTTACCTGCCAAATGTTTCATCCAAGATTTAGAATCTTGGGTTGTGCACCTTGCGCAGATTTATGTGTTTGCTGAGAGGAGGAGGAGCCAGCCACGGCACGCATGTCCTGTGATTGCTGCTCCAGGGCTCTGTCTGCTGGTCCCCCCCCCCCCCCGCCCTGCTGGGACTCTGCTCTGAGCTTTCAGAGACCACAGCATGCAAAAACACTGGAGTGCAATCCGAGAAAATGTCCCCAGGATACAGGTGTCCTTGGAATGTTTGGAGCTGCATGAATAACAATGACTTATTTGAGTAACGTTTTCATGTCACGTATATCCTGAGTTTTTTTTTACCCCTTCCAGATAGAGTGGTTTGTACTCCTAAAATGGAATCACACAGAGCAGACTTGGCAGGATTCTATGAGACACTCATGCCTGGGTTTTTAAGCCAATTGTTGGCACAAACCTTTTTCTGGGGTATCCATACCGTTCTTGAAATTTATCTTACTGTATTAGCGAAAGACAAAAGCCGTAATGTCTAATTCAAGCTTTTGTCACTCTTACATTACATGCCCAGCCTCTGGATATCTCAGTTACACTTTCTCCATCCTAGAGGGTTTGCAGAACCACTTCTGTCACCGTGGGTAGCATCTTTTTCCCGATCCGTGGGGGTGACGTTGTGTTGCCTACCAATTTTCTTGCAGTTTCAGCCAGCATTCAGAGCCCAAGCAGATTACCTGAAAAATCAGGGGCTAGAGCTGACCCCAGTCAAACCTCATCAGTATTCAGCAACACAGGTCCGAGGCGAGCGAGAAAAGAGGCGAGACACGTGGGAAAGGGTTCTGATCGAAGAAGAGCAGCAAAGCAGAAAATAAGGACATCGCCAGGTTGTTTGGCCCCAATTTCACGTCCCCTTCAAGCTTTTATTACGACAATGAAAGGTCTCCTGATCTACCTATGTGCACCTTTCCTAATACTATGGTTCTGAAATTTTGGGAAACCTGGCTGTGTTGTTTATAAACTTTGGCTTTAGAGAAGGGAAGAGAAAATATGCATTAGGACCATCAATTTGAACAAAAGCATGCTTGCTTCTAACTCCCTGACGTGAAAAAAAAGGGCGTAAGGCAGAAAGGAGGAGGAAGCAGCGTTGCTCACCAGTCCCTTTGTCCTTGACTGCTGTTCTTGAAAGCTCGGCTGTGAACTGCTCTCCTCCATTTGTTCGAACTTCTGACACCTTGTTTCATGTTCAGTTCTTATCTCAGATGCTTCTCTCTTAAAATCTTCACTTTGGACTCAGATCTTTTTGAGGGAATGTCTTAGAGCATCATATTGGTTTAAATGGCATAAATGCAGCCATTTCCTGCATTTATTTGTAGTCACAAATATTAGTAAATGATGTATTTTTCATGATTGGAAAGAGCCAGAGTTTTCTGGTCACAACTGAGGTTGACGATAAACACTGAGTTTCACTTTTGTCTCCTCCTAATGTGCTGTTTTAGAATGAGCTGAGATGACGTCATCAGAGAAAAATGGAAAGTCCTTCATCTTCAAGTTCTGTCACCTCTTTATGGAAAGCCACAAGAGCCTATTAGTTAAATTCTACCACTTAGAGTTGGAATAAAAGATTTAAAGTGAAACTGTATAGACAGCCTGGTCCATAGAGGTACCATCATAGCCATAGTGGACATCAGCAGGTGTAATGTCTTGAGCTATAAGGCCAACATCCATATTTTTAGAATGAGAAAATCGTGTTAGATCTTTCCTAAAATATTTGCGACAGGCTGATAGGCATTGAACCAAAATGAAATTTAACGTAACAGTTTTACCTGAAACCTTAAGTGATGTCAATAATAAGCTCTCTAAGAAGTCTCCTGTCAAAGCGATCTTCATTCTTTCTGACATCAGTATGGTTCTAATCATCATTTAGACATCAGGTCTGTCCTCCCTTAAACAAACTCACAGATAAACAAAACCAGTGAAAGAAATCAGTTCAAACAGCAAAGATTCTTCAACCTCATTTTCTCCTCTTACCTATTTCATCACAGCTACCCATTGTCTCTTTTGTTCAGAGTGAAACATCCCAAAACAGAGTTTTCTAAGGTAGGATATTAACAGTTGGAGAAAACAGATGTGGAGTATATGGGAATTCTCTATACTATTTTTCCAGTTTGCTGTAAATCTGAACCCATTCTAAAATAAAAAGTTTTCAAATAGTCTTTCAAAAATCTTCTGTCTTCAACTGTCTCCATTTTCATCAACTCCCGCTCACTACTCGGACTACCGTGGTCTGAGTCCCTCGGCACTGACCCGAAATGACTCTGCAAAGTTATTAGTAATCTCCATGTTGATAAATCCAGCGATCACTCTAGGTTCTTATTTCCTGTAACTTCTCAGTCCTGTTGAGCGCTGCTGATCCCTCTCTCCTTTCTGAAACTTCATTGAAGGAAGAGGCTGGTTGCTCTTTATCTGAAACAGAAAACTGAATGAGTTGTGTGCTATGTAACGGAGGACTATGTTGAAAAAGCACAGTCTCTTTTTTTTTAAACAACCAGCCGAGCCGGGGAGTTTGGAGTGCAGACAAGTGAGGGTATTTAGGGATAGGTTAAACTTCAGCTTTGGAAGCTTGGTCCTTGGTAGGGGGCTGTTGCTGATTGGCTGACTTTTAAATGTGTGTTTACCGTAGCCATGCCAGTCAAGACTGACCAACTGAGATGGATTTAAAACCAGCTCTGGAGATAATCTTTTATATCCCGGGCTGTGGTCAAAGAATAATCAATCTCTTCTTTGACTTGTTGGAGTGAGTCAACATTTTACTTTCTCCCTTGACGTCTGTTCCTCGCCTAACTTTCCTCCTATGTCATTAATTTTATCCTTTCAAGTTTGACTTGCTATTCTATCTTCCCTGTTTAACTGTTAGATATTTAAATATTAGAATCTCTTCATTTCATACACTTCATGTGTAGACAATTTCATCCAGCCCTTGGATTTCTTCTCTGCTTGTCAGTCCCTTGATGATTTCATCTAATCTTATGGCTTTAAATACAATTTCCTTCCCTTTATCTCCCCAAAGTAGATTTCTAGTTGAGAACTTGTCCCTCTACCTCATGTTGATGTATCTATCTGTGTAATGAATATCTCCACTAGGTTGTCTAATGCACATTTCAAATTCAGCATGGTCCTGGAATGAATATTTCTCCCTAAAATTTATCTCCATCCATAGCCTTGTTTATCTCAGCTAATGGCAATTAAGTTGTTGTTTAAAATTTATTTTTATTGAGATATAATTGGTGTATAACATTGTGTCAGTTTCAGGTGTACAATGTGTTGATTTGATACATATATATATGTTGCAATATGATTATCACTATAGTGTTAGCTAACACCTCTGTCACATCACATAATTATTTCTTTTTTTTTTTCTTTCTTTTGTGGTGGACACACTTGAGACCTACTCTCTTAGCAACTTGGAAGTTTAAAATACAGGATTGTTGTCTGTGCATTAGCTCTCCAGGACTTACTTATCTCCTAGTTCCACATTTGAGCCCTTGAACACCGTCTCTCCAGTTTTCCCACCCCACTCCCTGGTAACCATCATTCTACTCTCTGCTTTTGATGAGTTCATCTTGTTAAAATTCACATATAACTGATATCATATGATGTTTTTCCTACTCTACCTGCCTGACTTATCCCACTCAGCATAATGCCCTCAAGGGACATCCATGTAGTCCCAAATAACAGGATTTCCTTCTTTCTTATGCCTGAATAATATTTGCTTTATTCATCTTTTGATGAACACTTAAGTAGTCTTCATTTCTTGGCTATGATGAGTAACACTGCAGGGAACATGATAGAGGAGCTATGTGATCAATATCCTGTTTTCATTTCCTTTGGATAAATATCCGGAAGTGGGGTTACTGGAAATATGGTAGTTCTATTTTTAATTTTTTGAGGAACTACCATACTGTTTTCCATAGGGGCTGAACCAATTTACATTCCTGCCAACAGTGTGCAAGTGTTCCCTTTTCTCCACAAGCCTGCCAACACTTATCTCTTCTTCTCCTAATGACAGCCAGGCATGAGATGATATTTCATTGTAGATTTTATTTGTGTTTCTCTGATGATTAGTGTTGCTGAACATCTTCTCACATACCTGTTGACCACTTGAATGTCCTCTCTGAGAAAATATCTAGGTCATCTGTCCATTGTTTAATCAAATTGTTTGGTATTTTGTTATTGAGTTGTTGGAGTTCTTTATATATTTTGAACACTCAAAGGGGAAAAATATAGTCTCTTCAGCAAATAGTACTGGGAAAACTGTATAATCACATGCAGAAAACAGAAATTGGACTCTTATCTTACAACACTTAAAATATTCACATGAAATGGAATAAAGACTTAAACATAAGACAGGATACCATAAAACTCTTAGAAAAGAAAGTAGGGAAGATTCTTTCTGGCACTGGTCTAGGCTGTGATTTTGGGGGTCTGGCATCAAAAGCATGAGAAACAAATCTACCAGTGGAACTACATCAAACTAAAAAGCTTCTGGCCATAAAAGGAAACAATCAAAAACCCAAAAGCAACCTATGGAATGGGAGAAAATATTCACGAATTGTATGTCAGGGGTTAGTATCTAAAATATTATAGAACTCAAACAACTCAATAACAAAAAAATCTGATTAAAAATGGGCAGAGAAACTAAATAGACATTTTTACTAAAGAAGACATCTAAATGGCAAACAGTTATGTGAAAAGATGCTCATTCATGGGATAATTCAGTCCAGTGCAGTGTTACCTTGTGGAGAGTGGAATGTGAGGCACCGGCAAAGTTCCTGCTCCCATCTCCATTGTGACCAAACTTCTTTCATGTGTATATTTTAGGGGGTTTTCTGTTTGTTATTTTCCTCCAGTGATTTATCCTCCAGTTGGATTTATCCTTGAGTATTCTCTCACACCGCAAGATCCAGTCAACAAATCTAGTTTTCTCTAACTTCAGGATAAATCCATAGCCTGAGTACTTCTTGCCATCTCCATGGCTACCATCATGGTCTGAAGCACCATGAGGGCTTGAGGTTAGTGCAGTATCCTCTGAACTCATTTTCCTGCTTCCACTCTTGATCTTCTTGCCCAGAGTAAGTTGAGCCACCCCCTGGTATTCCCGGGACGTTCCTGGTTTTGGCACTGGAAGTGATGTGTCTCAGGACATTCGTCCCAGGAAAACTGCGACAGATGGTCACCCTACTACATGCTCTCAAGGCAACATCTGGAGTTGTCCTTTAAAGATATAAATCAGATCACATCATCCTTCTACACAAATCCTTCAAAGACTCTCTACTTTACAGAATAAATGCTAACTTCTTACAATGGCCTACAAAACCCTATGCTCTGTTGTCCTGACTTTTACTACAACGCTCCTTTGCATTTATTTTGCAAAAGCCACAGTGACTTATTTGTTTCTTGAGCACATTAGGTATCCTTCTCCCTTGGGATCTTTGCACTGGTTGCTCCCTCTGGGATAGTCACCCTAGAGATATGACGTGCCTTGCATCCTCACTTATTTCAGGTCTTTGCTCAAGTATCACCTTGTCAAATATCTGCACCCTGACCATCTTATTTATTTTTGCAGCGCCTACTTTCACAACTCTGAATCTTACTTCCCATGCTTTTTTCCCCCTCCATTGTATTCACTACCTTCTAACATAACATTTACCCATCAATTACATGTCCTACTTGTTTGTTAACAACAGAATGTAAGCTAATGAGGGTAAGAATGTCTATCTGTTGTTCACTGATATATTCGCAGTGCCTGGAACAGTTCCTGGCACATAGTAGGTTCTCAATACCTATTTGTGAAATGAATGAATGGCTCTACTCACCATCTGCACATGGAGTGTTTTCCCCTCCCTCTCTGTCTCTTTCTCTCCCTCTCTTTCTCTCCTCCTACCAGATATCTCTTAACAGTTCAGACCAGTATATATGTCTGCCTTCTTAGCGATCCACCCAGGCATCCTGCTGGAATTTCAGACCAAATCTGTTCAAAGTTTAATTCATTATCTTCCTACTAAAGCCACGCCTCCTCCAGTGCACTCTTTCCCAGTGAATGATCATATTTTATATCTGATCATGCAAGTTAGAAACGTAAAAGTTATCTATGGCTCCCCTTCCTCTGTAATCTACTGTATCTAAAATCCTGTCACTTCTGAGTAAGCGGAACCACCTGCCCTATCAACATCCATACCCACGCTTCTATCATTTCTCAGCTGGCAGATGTCCTTAATGGACCTTTTTTATTTTATCTTCTCTCCTCTCTTATTCTCCATTCTGCAGCCAAGGTGAAACCCAAAATATCATTATATACAAAATGTACTAGAATAGTATTATATTTTATGTAATACATTACATGTATTATAATAAAATATATATTTTATAGAATATAAATATAATAATATAATAATACAATATATGAAATATAATTGTCATCTCATGAATACGCACACACCACCATCACTGTGCTAAAACATTTACTCATTAGTATTACTCATTAGTATTTACTCATCAGTATTAAAAAAATAATTTTTATTGTCTTTAGAATAAATGCTAACTCATCAGCATGGCCTCCGAGGCCAGGCTTGGTCGGGCCCTCCTCCTTCTCCGGCGTCACCTGGTACTAACTTCCCGCCCACTCTCCTAATGCTAGCCACGGAAGTCGACTTCAGTTCCTTAGAAGCTTTTTGTCCTTTCTGGCTCAGGCTTTCCCGTGTGCTTTCATCCTGCTTCAGAGCTCAGTTTAAACACTGATCTCTCTAGAAAACCTTGTATGATCTTCCAAACCCAGTCAGTGTCACTGGGTAGACGTTCATTAAAGCATGCATTTCTCTTCATAGTCCTTTAAAAAGTGATTTAAATAATTAGGTGATTAATTTTTAGATGTCTGTCTCCCTCTCTAAAATATCAGCTATCTGAGGGAAAAGACTGTGTTTTTTTTTTTTTCACTGCCGTTTCTCAAACATTTAAACAGTCTGTCTTAGTCTGTTTGGGCTGCTGTAACAAAACACCACAGACCGGGTAGCGTGTAAGTAACAAGACTTATTTATCAGTGTCTGGGGCTGGAAGTCCATGATCAGAGGGCCAGCATGGTTGAGTTCTGGCAGAGTCCCTCTCCTGGGCTACAGACTACCAAGTTCTAGCTGTGTCTTCACATGGTGGAGGGGCCAGTGAGATCTACAGATTCCTTTGTATAAGAGCACTAATCCCATTCATGAGGGCTCCCCTCCCATGACCTAAGCACCTCCCAAAGGTCCCATCTCCTAACACTGTCACGTTGGGCATTAGGATTTCAATGTATGAGTTTGGAGGGGAATACAGACATTGAGACTACAGCACAGTTCTTGGCACACTTTGGACATTCTCTAATATTTATGAATGAATAAATGAATGGATGGATGATGAGTGAGTGAATGAGTGAAGACTCAGTTCTGGTAGACCCCTCCCTGATCTTGTCCGTCCTCTCTTTTCTTTCTCCTTATGATATGTTGATGGAAGTCCTCCAAACTGTGTGACAGTTGTATTTTGAGCATCACCTCTGTGGTAGCCTCTCTTCAGTACTGATAAAGAATTGCTTTCCTTTCCATAGCAAACAGAGCTGCCAGTTAATCACTAATACATTTTCAGTTGTTCATATATATATGTGAAATAATAAACCTCTGTGTGCCTTTCATCTCTCAATGTAATGTGCGGATACAAAGCCAGAGATCAGGAAATTAAAAGCCTGGGGAGAGCCTCTTACCTGAGAGGCTTTAGATGAGGGTAAATGTCATGGGGTAAAATTAGGGTGGTTATAGAGTGTTTGAACCAAAGACACTAGTGCTGATTGGGATAGTTCTCAGAATTACACGTTCAGATAAAAGCAAATATTAGTAAGGTGAGTTACACAACAGAAAATTTATAGTCAGAGAGGAAACACTAAGCAAATTGGTTAAATTCTCTTGGCCAGAACCTTGCAGACTGTCATGAAAAAGCTTCAGTCATCTGCGTATTTATCTTGCCAGCCATATTAAGATAAATATTGCCTTATTTCTGGTTCTTCTCACCCTTCAATTTGTATTCTTAATAGAAATGTATAAAGCCGATTATATGAAATTTCTAAAAATATCGTGGAAACACATAAACAAAATGCATACTTGTTTCTGAAATGCGAAAGTGTGAGCAGCATGGCAGGATTAAGAGTAGCTCTTTTAACAGAGAATCAAACTAATGATGGCTTAAACCATAAAACAATTGTTTAAAATAATGTAACAATACGTGCATAAATGGTTCAGAGCTACATTAATTTTTTCACAGTGTGGAGACCCAGATCCAGCTCCTGCTCTTGCATTTCCAGGGTACTTCTGTCAATCAAGACTATGTACAATCCGTATTATAGAGAATGAGAAAGGCACAAGGTGAAGGGAAGGGTGTTCCCTACAAGTGCACACATCACCGTATTACTTCTGCTCTCATCCCATTGGTTGAAACTTAGTATATCTATAGCTGGATCTAAGGGAAGTTGAGAAACATGCTCATTACCATAAAAGGTCATGTGCCTGCTTAAAACTGGGGATGCCATTACTGTGGGAGGCAAGGAAGAACATATTTTTATGGGAAAAACTAACAATTTCTATTGTAGTAAGGATATCTAATCTGATCCATTTTTAAACTTCTCACTCAACTTTTTTCTGGAGTTGATTTTCAGAGAAAATATTTTTGGAATACTTTCTGCCTTTGGTTAAAGAAACTAGTTGAAAGTAAAAATATTGGTAACTAAAGTCAACATGAGAATCAATGCAAATTCTGCAATGGAAAAAAATAATTAGCTAGAAATGAGTCACAGAAATCAACTAAGCGTGCTATTCTTAATGCAAACATAATTTTGTGAACACAGACTTACATGTGCTTGAAGCTCTGTATCTTTTTTGTGTTTTCTATGCATCCTAGAGTAGAGAAAGTGAGTGACTTGTGTTTTTCCTATTTAATTCTGGCTCTGATCTGTGACACCCACTGAATTTGGGGAAGACCTTTCCTATCCCACGTATGGCACCTCGTTTATACATTACTGAAGACTAGATGCAGAACACAGTCAATATTTGATTTCCTCCAAAGAAAACACTCACACAAAGCATTAATGTATATAGTAGACTTTCCTAGGAAAAAAAATTCAGTTATGCTGGATGTGTGTGTTCATGTTATAAATCCATATTAAAGACAAAATATATTCATTGTTAGTTTGGGTGTTTTTTAAAATGTCCCTTTGGAATTTCTGTGAACTTCATCTCGAGCCTCCTCCCTATATTTTATCTTTCTTCTCTTTTCTGTTCTGTATTCCTACTTCCTATCTAGAAATTTTATTATTCTTTTATTTCTTCTTTTTCTCTCATCTCTACTCATATGAAAGTATTACTTTCAGCGTAGATAGTTTTTAACTAGTTTCTGGTACCAGAAGGTAAGTATTGGCATGTTCTTTTATGTTGCTATATATGTGTTCTAACCATATGCATTCCCTAGGTCTAAATCATCCCATAGAAAAATACTGTGAGCCATGTATTTACTTTACCATTTTCTGATACCTACATTAAGAAAGTAAAAATAAACACATATAATTAATATTAATAGTATATTTTATTTAACCCAGTAAATCTAAAATATTATAATTTCAATGTGTAATCAATACAAAATTACGGAGGTGTTTATTTTTTGTACAAAGTCTTTAAAATCTGTTATGTATTTTAAACCTCCTGCACACCTCAGTTCAGATACTGAATTTTTATTGGATATGCTTGATCTCTATTTTGATTTCATAACATTTGTAGTTGAAAGATTAGATATACATACTCAAGTCATCCCCAGCATAAATAAAAGTTCTCCAACAGTTGATGTGAATACCAAAAAGTAATTTTCTTTTAATATTTACATCTATCTTAATAAAACACGTTCATCTTTTATAAGAACGTCAGATTGACTCTGAAGCAAAAGCATATCCATTTGAAAACTTTGTCTGTCCAAGTTAAGTAAATTCACAACACTTGTGTCAATATGAGATTTTTAACATTGAATTCAAAGAGGCACTCCAAAAATTGACGGGCAGTTCTGAATTTGGCAATATGAACAAAGCCTTTTAAAACCATTCTTATAGTTTTGCAGCTAATTTACATAGCACAGTTCATTGTGCATATTGATCTATGTTAGAAAAGTTTATAAAATTAATAGTATTGATTTATATTTTCGAAAGTCTTAATTTCAAAAAATATTCTGGTACCTCTAGCCTGCCCACAAATAAACTCTTCCTGTCTTTGAAGCTTTAAATTTAGTTTGTTCATATGCAATGCAAAACTCCTAAATTATATTGCCATATTTGCCTTTGATTATTGAATATTGGGCAAGTACTTTTTTGCTTCAAGAAAATTTGAAATTTGAGTTAACAGCACAGTAAATCTTTTAAAAACTCATTCATGGCTCAACCAATGAGCATTGGCAAAGAACTGAAGACCCTTAAATATATTGTCTTATTTTTTTCAGAAGTTCCAAACACTGGCTATGATTCATATGTTTATGGCTTTTTTCAGTCTGCTTCAAAAACCTAAGCATAAATATTTCCAACGTGTATCATACAGTGCAATGAAGCAAAAAGAGAACTATCAATCTCTTGCTTTAAAATTTCAATAAATCCAGGCTGTTGACCTAATATAGAGCATCCTTCATAGTAATAAAAAAAAGAATTTTTTTCCTTTTTTTTCTTTTCTGGAAGGAAGGTTTTTTTTTGAGAGAGGGGAGGTAGTTTGTTTACTTATGGATTGAACACAGGACTTCATGCATGCTAAGCACTCACTCTATCACTCAATTATACTCTTTCCCCAAAAAAGTTTTTATTTTTTTATATCTAGCTGAAATCATTGTTTGGAAGATGTAAAATGTTCAAAAGGATGTATGCCCAGAGGTCGATATTTCAGACTGAAAATTGACAGCATTGCCTCATAAATTTGATAGTCCATTGAGACAAAACAGGCCCAAATATTTAATTGGGTACTGTGTTTTGTATACCATGACTCCTCTGAGGCAAAAAAATAAAAAGTTCTTGTAATCTTTCAAATTTTGAATCAACTGATCTTTAATATTATTGGAAAGTTGTATTATGGGCAAATATTTGATGCTAACTGAAGATATTTCAATTTTTAAAAGTTAAAATCTTTTCCTTATGACTCACTAAATTTTCATTACTGAAATAATGATTTATTTTACCATCTTTTGATCTAAAACTGAATTTTTGTGTGTGTGCACAAAAATCCAAGCTGTTTTATGGGTAGCCAATGTAATAATCTTAGATTCTGTTGACAATAAATCTATAAAATTTGGGGACATTTAATTTTTATTTTAAATAATGAACTTGTCAATCCTTTTTTGGCTATTAAGATAAAATTTCTTATAAAATTTATTATCTCTAAGACTGTTTTTGCAAATCAAGCAACTTTTTCATTTTGCTCTGCTGCAGCTAATTTTAACTGCCATATTTATTTTTAATTAAAATAATTGAATTGCAATTGTAAGTATAATAAACATTTCAATGTAATCGCCAGTTACAGCTTACACAGGTACTGCTGCAACTCTGTCTGCCAAAAATATTCAAATAAACACACTGCAGTGTTACATTGGTGTATAGAAATATAAGTCATTCAAATCGAGTCAATCAATAGACAGCAACTGAATTGATGACAGGTTTATGTGTAATACTAGAAATGATGAATGTTTTCAACATGTGCACCATAAAATAGCAATAATGTCTTACACGATCCAACAGTTCAAGTGAAATGCTGTTCTACCAAACTAATAAAGTTGCATAATCCCAGAATATTTTACTTTGCTGAAATATTTTTAAATGTAAATAAACTAAAATTGAATTGAATTAAAAGTTAAGTTCTCAGTCTTCTAGCCACATTCACATGTTCAGTATCCACATGTGGCTCTGTGGTTACCATATTGGATAGGACAGTTCTGGATGCTACACTGACAGCTCTTTAACATTCAGTGATTTCTCACATTTCTGAATTGCAATAACTTCTAAAGGAACATTCTTCTCTGGATTGTGTATTTTGTCATAAATTCAGCTTTTATGTATATTTTTCTTATCTAACACATTGCCCAGGCTTCAGTAAATATTATATAAATGAATGAATAAGCAAATCTACACTTTGACACTGTTGTATATTCCTTTCAATGATAAACTTCTCCAATGTATTTAGAGTTCACTCATTTAATTCCTCATTATTACTCATTTATTATTTGTATGTTTCAGATCATTTTGCTTGATTCTTTCTTAAATCCTCCTGCTGTAAATATTTCAAGCAATTGCAATGGAGAAAAGTTTCAAATTACGAGATTTAACAAATATCAACACATAGTCCACTTACATCCCTCCAACTCCTGCCCTTTCCCAACCCCACCACCACATTAAACTCACTCATGTTTCATTCAGAAATCCCTCAGCATGTTACTCTAAAAGATCAGTTCTATTGAGAACACAGACACAGTACAAATTTCACATATACAAAATAAAAAATAACTTCATAAAATACCGAGTTGATGTTCAACTGTTCTAAATTGTCTTCTAAGAAACTTTAAAACCTATTTAAAGTTTTTTTTATTTTACTTTTTGGGGAGTCATTAGGTCCATTCATTTATTTACTATCATTTTTTAATGGAGGTACTGGGGATTGAACACAGGACCTCCTGCATGCTAACCATGTGCGCTACAGTTTGAGCTATACCTTCCCCCCATAGATATTTTGTTTAAATCTGGATCTAGACAAATCTGGATCTAGACAAATCCCACACATGGCAGTTCTCTTTTAATCCATAACAGTTTCTTCTCATCCACTTTGTCTGTTGAAAAAACAGAATAAATTTTCTTGCAGAATTATTCACAATCTTTATTTTGCCGAGAGTATTCCCATGGTGTCATTTAACATACCTATCCATCTCTTGCATTTTCTGTAAACAGGTGGTCACATCTAGAGACCGGATCAGATTTTTGGCCTTCTCTGCAACCATGCACTTTGGTTTCAAGTCTCTTCATTATCTCAATTATTATTAATCATTTAAATGCTTTTCGCCACAAAGATGTTGGTGCTATTTTTCCATATTCCCCCAGTCCTGGGGACTTTATGCTTTTTTTAAGTGTCAGTTCAGGAAGGTGTAGAAATAAATGCTTGTTTCCAGTTAACATGTTTCCCCTTTCTTTTTCAACACAATATAATTTGCTCATGGCCTCCTCTTTATTACAAATACTCTCTCTAAATATACCAATAACCGCCACTTTAACAAATCCCACAGACTGTTTTTATTACCACAATGTTTTATGAAAGACTTTAATCTCTTTATATTTTGGAAACAATTTTGTTCTGATATTTTTTCTTCTGATAAAAGTATTTCTGTATTTTTACTTTTTCTTTAATTCTCCATTCTTCCCTCCTCTTCTGTTTGTCTTTCAAAAGCCTCTATTTTCTTGTCTAGTCTTTTTCTATTTTCATATAATCCTTTTAATTTTTCATTCAATTTAAGACTGTCTAAACCTGAACTCATTTTCTTGCAGACACATTCTTTTTTTTATGCAAACCCTTTACAAGTAGGAAATATGTTTTCCTTGTGCATAATTTTCTTCTCAGTTCTAGCAAGTGCCTGGCATGTGGTAAGCACACAGTAACTGGTGTAGAATGACTCAATGAATGAAAGCTCATTTTAAAGGGAAATTTCGTGTTCCTACATTCCTAACTAGATATTTTCAGTTTCCTCCTTTGGATTTTCTTTCTCTGCCACCAGTTTAATGTTGCTCCCCAGGTCTCATCCAAGACCTTTTATTCATCTCATTCCAAGCTCTTTTCCTATGTTTTCTCTTAGACAGCCATGACTGTGGCTACTGTATTTATACTGACAACTACTCATGTTTGACTCTCTTGTTAAACATTGTATGCAAAGCTCCAGACTCACATTTTCAATTTCCTACTGTGCACCATCAGAGTCCCCTTCTAAAACAGAACGTGCCCAACTGTCTGTTCTCAATCATCCATCACAATTTACTCTTTATCTTTTACTCACTGTCCTGGATCATGGAATCACCATCCATCAACTTGTCCAAGAGAGACTCTCCCTTCATTTCCCCATATACTTGAATCAGTCACCTATGTTGCCCAATTCACAGAATTTCAAATCCAGTTGCTTTTTTATATTAAATGTTACTATATGATCAATATCCCTATTTCCACTTTCCTCATTGCAACACTCTCCTAGCTGACCTTCCTGTCAACATTCCTTCCCATTTTAGTCCATCTTCCATATTTGCAGACTGTCTAGGTAATTATCTTTCTAAAAAACAAACATGACTGCATGTCTTCCTTGAATACAACCTTTATTTTTTTGCTCTCATTATGCACAGGAAGACCTCACAATCTGTCTTTCCAGACTTAGCTCACAACTTCTCTCCTCCACCTTTAAATCTTCCTTATCCTCCTACAGTAAGCAATGATAGGTTCTCTTTTAATAAACCTAGTGAAATTATTTTATTTATTCCTAAACCTGCTACCTCCTTTAATGCCCTTCTGTATATTTTAGAGAAGTATATATACTTATATATTTTTTGCACATGTATATTTTTGCATATATATATTTTTAGAGAAATATACAGTTATATATATTTATATTTCCCTCTGCGTGAAATGGCTTTCTGCCTCATCTTCACCTGAGGAATCATTCAGTAGCTTTTCCAAATGAATATTCAGAGCACATCCGTCAGTTCTAATTTCGAAACACAGGTATAATTCTGTTGTTACTTGAAAAACAATCTTCCTTTATTTGAGAAAGTTATTTTCTTCTGTGAAGCCTCTAGCTTCCAGAAGGTCGGAGGGTGAGGGGAAGGGGACGATGCCAAACCACACATGATCAAAAAAATCAACCCTACTAGTTAGGCGCATGGCAGGTATGGAGTCCCACCAAGCTCACACCTACCTTAGAAGCAGCTCAAATCGTAATTCTGCTCTGATTGTTTTTGCAGGCAGTCAGTCAGCCACTTTCTGTGTGTCCTTAACACTGTTCATAGTTCCATTAAAGTCTTCTAGCCACTTATTGACATGTCTCCTGAAATATGAACTTCTTATGGACAAATCCCACTTGTCTTTGTATTCTTGGATATATAGTTCACTCTAGACTCATTTATTATGAGTAAATAAATTTGGAAGAGAAAAAGTGAGAGTCATGTTAAAGACCTATGAATGAGAAGCCTATTCTTTTTTTTCAATTGAAGTGTAATCAGTTTACAATGTTGTTTCAATTTCTGGTGTACAGCATAATGATTCAGGCATATATATACACATACATACACTCTTTTCAGATCCTTGGTCATTAAAGGTTACTACAAGATATTGAATGTAGTTCCCCGTGCTCTACGGAAGAAACTTGCTGCTTATCTGTTTTATATATTTTAGTGAGTAGAAGCCTGTTCTCGATAGCGCTCACAGTTCTCGGATCGTGTATTTCTACAGGGCAGACTCTACCTGCCGAAGCAAGAATTTTTAATAAAGCGTTCTTTTCAAAGGAAGTCTTTTAAAAATATCAGCATTCCTTGGGTTCTGCAGGTTGAGATGTTAGTTCATCTGGATCAGAACTTCTTATTTAAGAGCCTTTTAATAGGCTCATGTATGGATATTTGGCTCTTGTCAGACTCATTCGTGGCATGAACAAGGCCACAGCTCCTGTGACCCCTGGTAAATCAAGTGTTAAATGGGAAATGAAAGGAGGACTTTGCCCACGAATCCCAGGGTCTACTTGGAAGCACATGAATAATACTTTCTGTTTCTCTCATTTAACATAAAATCATCGTTTTATTTAAAATTCTTGCTTTGGCAGGCACTATGTAAACACTTTAATCATCCGATCTTTTCTTAAAAAGTATGATATTGGCAACTCAACATCAAAAAAAAAACAAAAAACCAAAGAACCCCAGTTAAAAAATGAGCAGAGGAACTGAATAGACATCTTTCCAAAGAGGAAGTGCAGATGGTCAATAGGCATATGAAAAGATGCTCAACATCTTAATGATCAGGGAAATGCAAATCAAAGCCACAATGAAATGTCACCTCACTCCTGTCAAAATGGGTATCATCAAAAAGAACACAAATAACAAATGTTGGTGAGAATGTGGAGTAAAGGGGACCCTTGTACACTATTCATGGGAATATAAATTGGTGCAGCCACTGTGGAGAACAGTATGGAGGTTCCTCAAAAAACTAAAAATAAAGTTGCCGTATGATCCAGCAATCCCACTTCTGGGTATATATCCATAAAAATACAAAAACACTAATTTGAGAAAAAATACATGCACCTTGATGTTCATAGCAGCATTATTTACAATTACAAAGAGAAGATATGGAAGCAAACTAAGTGTCCATCAACAGATGAATAAAGAAGATAATACACACACATGCGCGTGCGCGCGCGCACACACACACACACACACACACACACACACACACACACACACACAATGGAATACTACTCAGCCATAAAAAAGAATGAAATTTTGTCATTTGCAGTAACGTGGAGGGACCTGGAGGGCATTATGCTAAGTAAAATAAGTCAGACAGGGAAAGACAAATACTGTATGATATCACTTATATGTAAAATCTCAATAATACAAGAAACTAGTGAATATAAAAAAAAAGAAGCAGACTCACAAATTTTTTTAACAAGTATTTGGGAATATTGGCTATATATGTGAATGAACTAAATGAGATCAAACTAGTGGGTACTAGGAGAGGGAAGGGGGAGGGACAATATAGAGGTAGGAGTGTAAGAGATACAAACTATCATGTAAAAAATAAGCTACAAGGACATATTGTCCAACATGGGGAACACAGCCAATATTTTATAATAGCAATAAATAGAGTATAACCTTTAAAAATTATAAATCAAAACATTGTACATCTATACTATATAATGTACAATAACTGTATTTCATTTAAAAATAAAAATATAAAGTTGAATATTGGCCCAAGTGCTAGCCTCTACCCTTTAGAAATATATAATCCAAGAACCTGAGAGTTACCAGGAATAGGTTTTTTATTTCAGTGTTAGGGAGATCACTTTAGTGAACCACAGAGCTCCAACCAAGATTGGTAGCAGGCATGTTTAGCACATTTTCTGGAGTAACATCACCTTAGGGAAGCAGGAAATCTGTACTTGAGTTCCTAAGGGCAAGGGCAGGTTTAAGTGTGGCTAATTCTGACAGTTCCTATAAGTCCAAATACTTGGTAAGAAGTTTTCTTTGCAAATATTGGCTGCATATGTGAGTGTTAACTAAAAGAGCTATAATTGGAAGTCCATGAGTGGCACCATGTTAGAGCTGTGTAGACATGTGGACCTGGTATTTTCTTGTGTACAAATTTCCAAAGGACTGTGTGGCAACTGCTCCAACAATGACAGCAATAGTGCTTTCATTAGCCTTCAAGTCCTTCCACGCTTGATGTCAGGAGAAAGGTGACTTACCTTTGGACTGGGTAAGCCTCTGGGATACCTGGATAAATTAAAGGTCTGGAGAAAATATGCCTCAGTGGAAACTGGTGAGATTCCTGCTCATAAGTCAAGCAGAATTTGAATGATTAATTAAAGATTAAAGAGATGAAATATTTGTCCTCTGCAGTTATGGTGAGGATCATAGTAACCAGAGTACCTTGTAGAAGTACTTTTGTATACTTTGTCCAATGGTGTGACATCTTTTAATGAGATCATGTAGTTATAAGTACTTAGTAAGTGAAAAATGCTATACACATGAACCAAACTTTACAATACATTTCTAGTAGGAATTTAGAATTTACATAATAATAATATCTATGAAAATATTATATTGGCAGTTACTCTGAGAGAAATTATTTAAAATCATTTCAATGAAGTAACCTTACCAACATCATTTCTCTGGTCTTGTACGAGGAACTAACCCAGATGTCCATTCCTCCAAGTCTGTAATGCATGTTTTTTGTGTCTAAAATGCAAATGATACATATTTAGAGGCAAAATATATTCCTAAAACTAGGAGGAAAAAGTAAGACTTCTATTGTCTTTCATGACTCATTTAATCCTATTGCTCTATTTTCATTATGAATGCCTCTGAATAGTGCCAAGCAGGTGAAAAGTAGAAGATTAAATTATTTTCAATCAACCACTTGTTTGCCCACACTGTGCCAAAAAAAAAAATGCCAATAAAATTTTTTTTCGCCAAGTTGAGTGATATTTTCACATTGTCATCTTTGCTATTTTTCTCTTTCTTGCTTTGAATTTAGTCTGGTCTTCTTTTTCTGGTTTCTTAAGGTAGAAGGTTATTTATTTGAAGTCTTTTCAAATGCAGGTGTTTAAAATTATAGATTTCCCCTAGCATGACTTTCACACTGAAGTCCAAAATTTCAGCAGCATACAAAAATGTTTCTGTATTGTTTATTTTCCTCCCTCTTTTTACTGTTATTGTCACAAATTATATCTCTGTATAAATTATGTGGCCATCAACTTAGGTTGATAAGCATTGCATTTTGTCCCTTAAATCAGATAGAAAAGACAACAGACATTACAAACCAAAAAGTATATTTATACTGTATTTTATATCTACTATGTAGTGATCTTTACTGACGCTCTTATTTCTTCATATGGATTCAGGTTTCTGTCTAACACCATTTATTTCAACTTGAAGGACTTCCTCTTAGACTGTCTTACGAGGCAAGTCTGTTAGTGACAAAGACTATGAGTTTTTGTTTATCTGGGAATTTCTTAATTTCTCCTTTATTTTTTTAAGAATAGTTTTATCAGATATAAAATTCTCGGCTGACAGTTTCAGCACTTGGAATATGTTATCCGATCTTTCTGGCTTTCATAGTTTTTTAATGTGAAATCAGCTGTTACTCTTATTGAGGATGCCTTGTATGTAATGAGTCACTTTTTCCTTATTACTTTCAACAGTCTCTCTTTGTCTTTGACTTTAACAACTTGGTTATAGTGTAATTCAGTATGGATCTTTGAGTTTATTCTACTTGAAGTCACTGTGTTCCTTGGATGTGTACATTCATATCTTTCATCAAAGTTGGGAAAGTTTTGACTATTACTTGTTCAAATATTCTTTCCCTTTTTTTCTTTTCTCTCTTTCCAAGACTTCCAAATGTATATTTTATGTTTTATGATATTCCACATGTCTCTGAGGCTTGTTTAGTTTTTACTTTTCTTTTGTTGTTCCTCAATTTACCTGTATTCAATTCACTGATTCTTTCCTCTGCCTACTCAAATCTGCTGTTGAAATGATCTAGTGAATGTTTTATTTCCACTTCATATTTCTGAATAATACCTGTCAGCTGCATAATGTCTATTTTCTTTCCTTTTTTAATTTCTATATTTTACTTTATATTCTAATATTTTCTTTAGTCCCATAGACATGATTTCCTTTAGCTCTTTGAACACACTTTAAATAGCTGATTTAAAGACTCTAAATCTAGTGTTAGTGCTTTCTCAGGGACAATTTCTATGATTTTTTTTTCTGGGAATAAACCATACTTTCTTATTTTTTTTTGCATACCTCATAATTTTTTAATTGAAAACTATACATTTCAAATATAACATGATGCCTCTGTGAAAAAAGATCCTCCTCCTTCCTCAGAGTTACTGTGGTTGTTTCTTTTGTAGGTTTTCTTATTTGTTTAGTGACTTTTCTAAACATATTCTGTCAAATCTGTATCACTGTCTTATGTGGTTACTAAAGTCTTCACTCAGTCTGCTTAGTGGTCAGCTAATGATTTAACAGAGATTCTTTAAATGCTTGGGACCAACAATTCTCACAGTCTTTGAGGCAGGGCTCTGCGTGTGAGACAGGCCTTTAACACTGAGGCCGGCAGTTTACAACTCTGCCTGAGCCTCTGCTCCTTTCTCAACACTTCAAGGAGGGGAGAGGTGAGCACTTAGGGCCTTCTTAGGTCTTTCCTGAGCAAATATTCAGCTGTCCAGAGCCCTGAGCGCCCATGTGGCTCTCCAGACTCTAGACTATGAAAGAGCTTTTGTAAGCCCCTATGGATATCTCATCCCTTAGCTTTTTCTTTTAGACCTTTGATCAGTCTATTTTTTTGCCTTAACTGTTATCCATCACTTCAGGTAGCTCTGATGTTAAAACAGTTGACCAAGCTCTCCTCACCCTTCACTCCACCCTCCAGGGAAAGGTGTTTAGCATAAGTCAGTTTTAATGAGGTCAAATAAAGACATCATTTGAGTGGGGCCTTTCAGTTAACCACTAGACAGATCAAATATTGGTAGTTCTTGGGTAATGAGATCCATTCGTCTCTCTACAGTACTGGCAACATAAGTTGTTATTTTTCAATCTACCACTAATTTGGGTCATAGGGGATGGACTAGAGCAAATTAAAACACAACAAAACTTGCTGTTCTTGCCTATAGTCAGCTGTTTTTCTTGGCTAAATGCTCCCCAGTTTGCTACAATCCTTTGATTAATTTCCAGGGTTTTGAAAAAGTTGATTCTGACCATTTTTTCCAGTTTTACTTTTGTTGATTTTTATGAAGGGACAGACTTTCAGAAGTACTTAGGTCACAATTAAAAAAAAATTATAGTGATGCAGAGCTCAGGTAGACATATAAAATGAGATTTTAATAACTTGATCTCTAACTTAATATAATTATATCTTATTTGAACATTTATGTGATTAGCAATGGGCTAGAGGATTTGATTGGATTTAATCTTTTTAACACCTGAAAGGGCTTGGTACATTATTCACTCTTATTTTTATAGGTAAATAAATTGAGAGAGGAAAAGAAAGAGACAATGAATTAATTCACCTAGGAGCCAAATCTAGCAGGCTAACTCAAGATTCATTGCCTTTGTTAAGTATGATAGGTTATCTTTCAAAAATTAAAGCTTGATGTAACAAAAGGTCCTCAACTGGGTGAATAACTAACTCCTTGTTATGGTTGTTGTTGAGAACAGTTTTGCATCACATGACCATTAGGTTGAGATGATCTTGAGCATTTACTGTCTAAAACACTTTACCTATAATGTTATGTTAGACTTCAAAACAATTTTGAGATGCTTCCATTTATACCTTTTTAATGGGAAAAGTGATACTTAGAAAGTGTACTTGCCCAAAATCAGTAGCATTGATGAAATTTAATCCTGATTAACTAAAAAAACTCATCCTCTTCATCTCAAACTATTGTCTTTAGTGATGCATTTGGAAACCACAAAAATATCAGATGATTTTCTCACGTGGTAACCTATTACTTTTCTGGAAACAATTGAGGAAATTTAATGTATGGAAATTATAATCTTATATTAATAGTAACTATTATTCATTTGGCATCTACTACATGCTACCTCCTTGCCACAAGTTATCTCAAATCCTCATATCAACCCAGTAAGGTGGGTATCTTGATTCCTTTTTAATATAAAATCTAAAAATCAGTAAATGTAAGTATTGCCTAAAGTCACACAGTTAATAAATGGCTGTGCTGAAAAATCAATTACAATCTTATCTGATCCCAGAGTTCAAGCTTTTTCCATTGTGCACAATTGCTCAGTACGTTGTAGACAAAGCACTTGGGAAATACTGTGAGTGAAAAATTGGCATCAGTGGCATGCAATGGCAAGGCACCATACTCATGCTAAGACTTAACTGAATAATCATCAGATTTCTTTTGAGAATAATTGTCCTCTATTTTGGAAGCTCAACATGGAGAATTTCAAGCTTAACACAGATGGAAACTTACATCCCACTAAGAATACATCTTCTCAGATGCCAAAATTCCACAGATATGATCCAAAATGTGCTAATCAGTTCTCTTTTTAGAGCCTAAAGAAAAGCAGAATTAAAACAAACAAGAAACCCCTATATTTCCTTCACAGACCCACTGGTGCAATTCTCAAAAGTGGATTCTGTTATAATGACTCCCCTCTAATATTCGGCTAAGTTCTTGGGATGCAGAGGAGAAAACCCAATCCCCAAACTCAAGGCATTCCCTTTTTTTAATCAACAAGCATAGAATATTGCATCTTTTCTGTAAAATAGTCACATATTTCAGATATGGACAAAAGGACAGGATGGCACTCTCCCTTTGTTTTGCACCAATGAGTCACAGCTCATGACTTTAAATCTCAGCTACATCCATGCAGCTGAACAAACAGATGAGAAAGGATCCGTGGGTTCATGAGAATTCAGTGTATTATCATAATGATAGCTGCTATATAATGCGTGATTATGCTGTGTAAGACAAAACCTTAATTTTACCCGTATTACCTTCTATTATGGAGGGTTCAGCATTGTATTTGCTTCTAGGATGAGGAAATTAAAGCCAGAATTAGTTAAGCAGCATACGTCAGATGATATAGCAAATGGACATTAAGGATGGGATTGGAACTCAAGGATTTTAACACCAGAGCCCTCTTTGGACCGCTGCATTGCGGAGTTTGACGTACAAAACCAACGGTAGGCGAGGTGGAGGGCAGGCACTGTTTACTATTCAATGAAATGATGGGGTGTTGAGCATCAGCAAAGTATAACTCCAGTGTGATTAAGGGCATAATGAAAATAAGTTATCAAATGGGATATTTGGAAGACTATTAGACACCTGTGTGATGAAAAATAGTTGATATCTTTAAAATAAAATGTGTTTAAAATCAATAATAAAATCATGGACCTTACATATTAGACTAAGACAAGAAAAAAAGAAGTGGCCCTTTAGTTTAAGACAATAGGTTTAGATCCTCAGGAAACTAAAAGAATGCAACTCAAAGTCTCAATGAAATGCCAGTCTAGCCTATACAATTAGCAAAGTTTAAAAAAAAATTTAAATGCTTTGCAGTTTTGGAGAGAGTATATGGAAAAATGACACATCCATACGTATGTCATAGTTCTATTAAACTTTTGCAAAAATACAAGGTACACAGAAATGCAATTGTCTACATTAAATGAAAATTTGTAATGTCAACATGACTAGTGGTATAATTAAAACAGGTTATAAAAGTAGACATTTGGTTGAAACCAAGAGTCAGCAGTAAGTCTTGAAATTACAGATTTAAAAAACAACAACAACACTGTTTTTCCCCCCCAAAACTTGTGGAATATATTCCCTAAGATCTTAGATATGCTTTTAATGCCCACATATTTTCAAAATTTATGTATATAAAAATTTTTCATAGAATATGGTGCTATGTTCTATAAGCTTTAAAATACAGGTTTTCACCAAGTATAAGTGACCTGGCTCCTGAGACTGGAGCTGTTCTACACTGTTTAGTTTTATAGAATAAGTATGAAGGCACATAGAACAAATTTGAGTTGAGAAGTGTATGTTGTCCCATTTTTTCAAATGTTGTTTTATGATAAAAGCAGTAATTACATTACTATTGTGAGATGAAAGTCTAATTGAACCCTCAATATGACTTAGAATGAAAAAAAAAACTTCTTAAATGTCCATTAAATCATTCAAACGTACTACGTGTAGGTTCAAACATTATTTAGAATAGGCTGTGTTAGTCTCTCTGTTCAGATATTAAATCCCTTAATTTGCATGTATTCCCTTTCTTACAATAGCAGAACACTTAGACACTTTCTAAAGTGCTTTAATGCATGTTTTTCCATTTGACAGTCACATTATGTAAAAAAAAAAAAAAAGGTACTAAAATCACTCCTTTTTTAAATGCTAGGAGACTGAGACACAGTGACTTTTTATGCCGTACGTAAGTCTTGCAGAATATCGGTGACAGGGCCTCACAAAGTGCTGTGTAGGTATTTTTGCTTTTATCTTATGTTTTTTTCCTTTCTTCCAGGGTCATTGAAGTGTAGGTTTGGAAAGGTACTCTTTATTCATTTGTACATTCATTTAATAAATAACATGTTAAAAATTCTATGAAACCGGTCAACTTCTCCTTTTCTTTCATTCTTGACGAAGTTGCTTCTCTAGGTAAGTGTCTGTCATCGCGTGTCTTACCCTCAACCCTGAATTTGGAGGAAAAAATAGAACACACTGCACACCTCTTAGCATAGCATCATTCAAAAGGAAGGTAATGTTATATAATTTAAATCTTAAAAAAAATAAATACATAGGTAAAACTTGTATTTATTTATCCCAAGTTATCCAAAAGATAATTGGAACTTATAATCAATATAGAAATTATTCATGAGTTGCTTTACATTTTTTTGTAAAATGTCTTTGATATTACATGTGCATTTTAGACTTTTAACACATCTCAGTTTGAACTTGCCACATTTCAAGTGCTCAGTTGCTAAATGATTATACGGTACATTGAGAGCAACTGGGACTTCTGATTGTCTATTTTGACTCTTAAATAAATAAAATTTGAAATAATTCCAGACTTTAAATGGACTCTGGGGAATGTGTCTGCTTGCAGAGTTACTATCGAAGCTCTGCTGGTTAACCTTTATTCTCATGATCTGTGCATAATTCATGAACTGAAATATAAACTTCTTTTAACGGACTTTTTGTGATTTCTTAGGTCTTCACTTTATTCTGACTTTCTCTGTCCTTTTTTTCCAATAAGATCTTTCTCATTTCCACAAGGATCAGCCTTAGGACAGGAGAGTAAATCACATCTCTTGAGTGCAAAGAAAATTTCCTCTTCCAAAAGAATCCCATTTCCCGATTTCCACAAAAATCTAGTTTCTTTTATTTATATTATTTGATTCATCTAGTGGCATCTATTATAGACAAACTCCACAATTTCAGTTGTTAAACCCAAAACCTACTTTTCTCTCAGATAATAAGCTAAATACTGGTTACTTTTCAGCAAGTGCCCCGGGGAAGGGGTGGTGTCACTTCCATTCCACAAAGTCATCCAGATAAAAGCAGACAAAGGTCCTGCCTTCTTGAACAGATAATTTCCAAGATACAGGCATACCTCTTTTTATTGTGTTTTGCTTGGTGGTGCTTCACAGATATTTGTGTATTTTGCCAGTTGAAAGTTTGTGGCCCCCTGTGTTGAGCAAATCCCTGGGCACCATTGTCCCAACAGCATTTGCTCACTTTGGGTCTCTGTGTCACATTTTGGCATTTATCACAATATTTCAAACATTTTCATTAGCATGATATTTGATATGGTGATCTGTGATGTTACTCTTGTAATACTGGGGGGCACCATGACTGTGCCCAGATAAGAGGGTGAACTTCATCGTAAATCCTGTGTGTGTTCTGACTGCTCCACTGACCTACCATGTCTCCCTCTGTTTCTCTGTCCTCAAGCCTCCCTATTCACTAAGACACAGCCATACTGAAATTAGAGGAAATAATAACCCTACAAGACAATGAAAGGATGCTCACACGTGTCAAGGTATCGCTAGTATTCTCCAGTTTTGTGTAGTGCTTTCCAATTTTGTGATATGTGTGAAGTCTAAAAAATCTTCTTTGAGAAGCTTTAAATACTTATTAATAAGTAGTTTTTATTTGAAAATACATTGGGTGAAATTAGTCATCCACTTTACCACCAACTCTGTTTTAGTTAACTAAATAGGATTCTCTAATAAAGTCCTCTTTTCAAAGCTGTCCCTACCTCTCTGTTTTGTGAAAGCCACCAGTTAAGAGTGACATCTTGCCAAGTAGACTTATGTTAAGTCAAACACCATTGTAAAAACAGAAAGGAAACTATGCTCTAGGCACATCTGGCAACATGTCCATTTGTCCACAAGAAAGGCGTGAATAAGATTATGTCTCAAATAAATTATCCACTGATTATGACAATTAACTAGCTGTCAGAGGTATTTAATTATCTAATTATCTGCAAAAATTGTGGACCAGGTGTTCCCTACGTCCAAATTACCTTAATGTTACATTTTATTAACAAATTGCTTCATTCTGAAGAACATTCTACCTTAAGGTACCCAGACTCGATCAAACTATTTTCTTTCTTTGTTTCATATTTAAGGAGCCCAATTTACAAATGAAGCCATCTGCATAAGGCATAAAGAACGTGTGTGGCTTCAAACTCATTTGTCCACATCCCAGCCACTGTTCGTCCTGGCCCCACTGCTTTCTACGCATGCAGATGTTACATTGTGCACCCTTGATCATCTGTTTATAATGCAAAATGACAGGCCGACTCGATTTTATGTAGCAGAGGTAACTCAGGCAGCCGCAGTGGCAAATTTGACCCAGAAGGTTTTGAGAGATGTTTTGAAGTGAAACCTGTGGACGAATTTGAACGCATTTTCTCATTTCTCTGTATGAGCGTGTATGTATGTGTTCATTGCACAGTGGTTTTCAAAAACTGGAGATTTTCCTTCTTAAGCTCCAGACAGAAGTAATTTTCCCCGTAAATCAGAAGAGTGTAACTAACGCCACTTTCCCCTTTTGGTATTGCCTCCCACTGTAAAATAGCTGTGAGCGACGTGCTCAGAACTTCGGGTACCCGATTTCGCAAACGTGAAGAAGTAAGTACTTTGAAACTGCATTTTTATTTATATAGAAATTCAAGTAGGATTTTACAACGACTTGTTGGTCGCCACCCCTTCTGTGGTAGTGGATATAACTCCCACTGAGCCCAGGAAAAAACTTTGTGCTCCAAAATCGAGTGACTTTAAAGTCTTTTGATTTTATTGTCCAATGTTATTATCAAAAGGACTTGTATACTTCCAACCATTGATGAACATAAAAACAAAATATCTAAATATAAAAGCAAGAATCGTAGGGAAATAAATCATAAAAAGAGACTTTTAAAAATATGTGGTTCTGATTTTGGATAGAGCCAGATTTTTCTGCAATTATTTCCCCATCATCTCTTTCTACTTCAAATTCTTACTAAATTTCTTAGACATTTTTAAAACTTAGTAGGGCTTTCTGCTACCTGTGCGATGTTCCCATGCCTCAACCAACTCTTCCTTAAAATCTAAAGACAGTCTCAAGAGAACGTCTTTAATATCCTGATTTTACCATCTGTTATGCTGGTTTTCTCGTGGGGTTTCTTGGGGTTTGAGGTTAGGAGGATTGTTTGTAAGGCTCAGATGGAGAACCAAGCTCATTTGGCGCCTTGAGATTCTCTGCTATGTAGCTAACTGGTTTTCTGTCCTTACTCCTTGCCACATTCTTTTCTCTTCCTTTTCCCTATCCATTTCCAATACCTCAGTACCACTCATTTGAATATTATTCTCCCAAATAACATATATTGCTTTACATGAGAGTCCTTGTTCAAATATATATATATATTTTTTTTTCTAGACTGTCCTTCCCATCAATATCCACTGTCAAATACTGAGTTAATTTTGTAGATCTGCCAGTTCCACCACAAAACCAACCTTGCCCACCCAAACTGGAATTTTTTTCCACACCCACATCCAGAACATTTTATTCATTTTTTGCTCCATTTATATATCTATGGTTCCTCTTTTTGAGGTATTTCTACCTAGCTTCACTATTAAATTATAAACCATGACTCTACATAGTAGAAACTGTATATTTTCCTTTATACTGTTTTCACAACTATAAAGATACTGAACCCAAAAGAGGTGGATGGGTAAAAAAATTGAATTTAGACCATTTATTCCACAAGCTATTACCAACCACTTTTTACTTGCTTAGTGTGAGGCTAAGAGATTGGAATGCACATATGAATTAGGCACAGAAATATAGAATAGGTAATTATTTATGGCATGATATCCACAAGATGGTGTAATAGAAAATCCCAGCCCTTATCATCCCATAGAAACACCGATTTAGTAACCATATACAGACCATACTACCTTTACTAGAGCCCTAAAATCTGGTTAAGACGTTGTAGCAGAGCAGCACAGGGCCAGGAACAATAACAATGAAACGAGTCAAAAGAGCAGCTTCACTTTATCCACATCTTTCCTCCTTCAAATCCGCACAGCTCAGCACAGAGGAAGCTGCTTTTGGTGATTTCTCCCATGAAGAAAAGAGAGAAGGAAGGGTGTGTCCAACGTCCCCAGGCTTTCTGGGCACTGCCTAAGAGACCCACTTTTTCATCCAGAGTGTGGAGGGACCGGCATAGATGGAATGCCTTGGAGCAGCTAAAACAATAGGAGGGACAGCTGACTCTCAGTTGATGGTGAGTATCTCAGCAGCCAGCTCGGGTCTGTGAGATTCAGAGATGACACACAGGCGGGAGGAGAGAGGGAGAGAAGTAGAACCTACACCCAGCACCCCAGCATCTCAGTGCACCTCCCTAGGGAAAACAGGGGGGCAGTTTTCGGTACCTGGCACATCTTAGTGGGACTGGGAGCAGGTGCACAGTACTGATTTTTTCCTCTTCAAGTGGAAGGCAGGGAGAAAAGTGGAACTTGTACCCAATGTCCCAGCATTTCGTCCCAGATGATTCTCAGCACCTGTCATGGTTCTGTGGCGTTAGGAAAAGGCACATCATTCTGAGACTTTCACCCTGGAAGGAAGAGCACATGCATATCCATAAAAAAAGGTTTGAGATACTCTCAGAATGTCTACCTGGGCTAAATGGTGAAGGCTGTTCCTTGCCAAAGGCACTCTTTAAAGACTAGGAAAAGTAGCTGCTTCTTCAAATGTGCAGACATAAATGACAAGCCATAGAAAAATTAGAAAAAATTAGAAAAAAATATAATACCATCAAAGAAACAAAAAAGTAACCAATCTGAAAGAAATCTATGAACTGTCTGACAAAGAATTTAAAATAATTGTCTTAAAGAAGCTCAGTGAGCCACACCAGAACACAGAGAGAAAACTAAGTGAAATCAGGAAAATGACATATGTACCAAATGAGAACATTAACAAAGAGATAGAAACCATAAAGAAAAAGAAATTCTGGGGTGAAGAATAAATAACTGAACTGAAAAGTTCATTAGAGAGCTTCAGTGTCACAGTCAATCAAACATAAGAAAAATTCAGAGAACTCAAAGACAAATCATTTGAAATTATTCAGTCAGAGGAATGAAAAGAGAAAAGAATGAAAAAAGTGAAGAAAGTGTAAGTGATTTAGGAGGTGTTAAGCTAAGTGATATGTGCATTATGGGAGTCCCAGAAGGAGAAGAAAGAGAAAGGGGCAGGAAGATTATTTAGAGAAATTATGGCCCCCAAACTATGCACATCTATGGAGGGAAAAGGACAGCTTGATTGATGAAGCCCAAGAAATTCCAAACAGGTTAGATCCAAAAGAGTTTATACTGAGACACATAAAATTTATAGAATTAAAGACAAAGAGAATGTTTAAAGCAGCAAGAATAAGTGACAAATCTTGTAGCCCCCATAAGTCTATCAACAGATTTCTCAGCAGAAACCTTGCAGGCCAGAAGAAAGTGGGAAGATATATATTCAAAGAGCTGAAAGAAAAGAAAAACTGCTATCCAAAAATTCTATACTTCGTGAAACTATCTTTTAAAAGTGAAGAGGAGATAAAGATGCTCTAGGCAAACAAAAGCTGAGGGAATTCATCACCACCAGAACTGCCTTACAAGAAATGTTAAAGGGAGCCCTTCAAGTCGGAACAAAAGGACTGTAAACAACAAAATAAAGCATGTGAAAGTAGAAAATTCACTTGGTAAAGGTAAATGTAAAACAAGCACAGAATATTTTATCACTGTAATGGTTGTATGTAAATCATTCTTACTTTTAGTATAAAGGTCAAAAGGAAAGAGTATTAAGTATAACTATAACTACAAAAAATTTAATGGACACACACTATAAAATGCTGTAAATTGTGACATCAGAAACATAAAGTGTGTGGGAGAAGAAGTAAAAGTGTAGATGTGATTAAAGTTAAAGTTTTAAGCTTAAAATAGGTTGTTACAATTGTACGATGTTTTATGTAACTCTAATAATAATCACACACATACACAAAATGCCCATAGAAGATAACACAAAAGAAAAAGAAATTAAAAAATGACTATAAACAGTGAAACACAAAGAAGCAAGCAAGATTGTAAAAGAGGAACAAGTGTTACAAGACAGACAGAAAATTATTAACAAAATGGAAATAGTAAGTCCGTCCTTTCCTATCAATAATTACTTTAAATTAAATGGCTTATATTCTCCAGTGAAAAGACATAAAGTGGATAAATCAATTAAAAAACAAGCAACTTGTTTTAGATTTGAGGACACACATTGGCTGAAAGTGAAGGGATGAGAAAAGATATTCTAAGCAAATGGTAAACAAAAGAGAGTATGAGGGATTGTACTTATATCAGACAACATAGACTTTAAGTCAAAAATAGTCACAAGAGGAGGTGAGGGTATAGCTCAGTGGTAGAGTGCATGCTTAGAATGAACAAGGTCCTGGGTTCAATCCCCAGCACCTCCGTTAAAAAATAAATTAAGCTAATTATCTCCCTGCCCCCCCCCAAAAAATTTAATTAAAAAAATAGTCACAAGAGACAAAGAAGGACAATACAATCATAAAAGGATAAATTAATCAGGAAGACACAACAATTATAAATATATATGCACTCAGCAAAACAGTCCTAAAATTCATATGAAATAACAAAAGACCCAAAATAGCCAAAGGAATTATGAGAAGGAGAAACAAAGTTAGAAACGTCACATGTTCCAGTGTTTAAATATATTGTGAAACTACAGTAATTGAAACAGTAAGTTACTCACATAAAAGACATACAGATCAACAGAACAGAATAGAGAGCTCAGAAATAAACCCATGTATATATAGTCAACACATGTTCAACGAGGGAACCAAAAATACACAATAAGGAAAGGATGGCCTCTTTAACAATGGTGCTGGGAAAACTGGACATCTACTGGGTAGGGGAAAAAAAAGCAAGTAAAAAAGAAAGGAGGAAATTGGACCCCTCTCTTACACCATACAAAAAAAGTCAACTCAAAACGGCGAAAAGACTCAATGTAAGACTGAAAATTGTACAACTCCTAGAAGTAAATATAAGGGGAAAACTTCAGATATTGGTCCTGGCAATGATTTTATAAATCTAACACCCAAAGTCCAGGCAACAGAAGCAAAAGTAGACAAGCTGAGCTACATCACACTAAAAGGCTTCTGCACAGTAAGGGAAGCAGTCAACAGAGAGAAAAGGCAAACTATGGAATGGAAGGAAACATTTACAAACCCTATATCTGAAAAGGATTCATTTCAAAATATGTAAGAAGCTCCTACAACTCAGCAGCAATGAATAAGTAAATAAATACTCCTAAGAAAATACGTTAAAGGACCTAAATAGACATCTTCCCAAAGAGGACATGCAAATGGCCAACAGACTTACTAAACACGCTCACCATCCCTGATCACTCTGGGAATTCAAATCAAAACCGCAGCGAGATAACCCCTTACACCTGTTAGAATGGCTTTTACAAAAACAAACTAACAAAAAAGGGGAAAAATCAGGGAATACTCTTGTCCCTGATGTTGATTATCGTTGTGTAGGAGTGCGATACCTAGAGCAATGAACCCTGCACCTACGACTTCTCTTTCCTATATCCTTGCAAAGCCACGCAAAACAGAAAGTTGGAAACATGTATGGATCCTTCATAGTACTCTTGTTTTGTTGATTTAACCAGCCTTGAAACTCTCTACCTTTGGACTTGTTATGTGATAAAATACTTATCTCTATTGCTTGAACTACTGCTAGTTGAAATTCTGTTACTTGTAGCTAAATTTTCTTAATCATTAGCATCCTGTGAATATTGGGAAGACATAGAATGGTGAAAAGCAGAAAAGTAACAGAATCAGATCTGTCCTTTACAAATACCACTCTCAGTGTAGTGAAAAGACACAGAGCTGAGGAGAAGAACAGACCTGAGATTAGGCTGAGAGTCTTTCTATTAAGATGGGTAAATGGTGATGGGAAAAGAAAGTAAGCAGCAGGAGATAGGTTAGAGCACCATTGCTTAGGTCCACTTCACAGAATGTTGGCTCTGAAGGATTTTAGGATGTACTAAAAAGAAAAGTTTGGAGAGCAAATCAAACTTGGTAAACTTAACCTAGTATAAGCCAATTTAAATAAACTCTGATTTGCTAAAATGCACTGTAAACGCTTGACGGGGGAGACTGAGTGACCGTATT
Organism: Vicugna pacos; assembly: GCF_048564905.1. Taxonomy (NCBI): domain Eukaryota; kingdom Metazoa; phylum Chordata; class Mammalia; order Artiodactyla; family Camelidae; genus Vicugna; species Vicugna pacos. The sequence continues at coordinate 8,177,415 of NC_132987.1, forward strand.
TCCTATACGTAAAAGAATTTTCACTGAAGCATTTTCTGGAATTAATATGTGACAGAACGCGTTGCAGGAAATCCTAGACTTGGATTATGTTCATTTGATAGAATCCCCCAAGCCTGAGGATTAAATATGAGATAAAATGCCTCAGTTTCTACTTTGAATGTTGGGGTGAATAATGATATTATTTATTGTGACAGAAACTTTTGTGGGAAGATAATCAATTCATTCTTGGACATGCTGAATTTTGAATTGCCTGTAAGATAACAAAGTGGGAAAATCTCTGGTAGTTATTTGAATATGCATCTAAAGTTCAACAAAATTTTTCCTAGATACGTGCGTAGCGATTAAAGTCTTATGAGTAGAATAAGTTGTTTTGATTAATTCTTTAGTAGGGGCTTGGATTGAGCTTCCTGTCTGTCTAATTGAGGGCTAATTTGAGGCTTGGAGAGCATCCTTGGTAAATAGAATTGGACAGCCATTGCCAGTGAAATGTCTAAGATGGAGAAATGTAGGGTTGGTGCAAGGTGCACCTTTTTAAAGTAGCTGTTCATCTGTTCATCCTCTTTCTCTATTGAAAAAGGCAACTTTGAAAGGCACAGATTCACCCCGTAGAGGTTAGAGGTGGATAACGAGTGTTAGCCTCCAGCAACACCTGTGATGTGTGAACTTTGGGCAATACCAGAGAATCTCTAAGGTCTCTCTCAGTCTTGAGTGCAAGCATTTCTGTTACTAACTTCAGCTGAAGTTGGAGATGGACAAACCTGAGTAGCCATTAAGAGCTGTATGAGCCATAAAGCCATATAAACCCAATTAAGGTTATACTTTTAAGAGGCCCCAAACTTAAACTGTTGGTATTTTTGGACGGAGCACATGAGCACCATTTTCGTGAACTCTGGAACAAAGTGATTCACAAAGACCGCTCATTAAACACTCTCTCTCCTTCCTGAAGACAGTAGGAGTGCTTATACCACTAGCATTCCATGTCAAAATGCATATCTGAGCTCTCTCCTTTCTTAACAAGCTCTAGAAGGGACATGCTGTGGAGAAACTGCACGGCAAAATTGCCAAGACGGTCATCATCTCAGTCTGACTCACTGGGCCCAGCTGTAAGCAAGGAGATCACGATTGCTCCCACCTTTTCTTGCCATGTATTCAGGGAATGACCATTGGAGCTGCTTAAAGCCTTGACACAAAACAAAAACAAGTAGACAGTGATGAAACAGAGACCAGAAAACAGGGACGTATAGAGAGAGAACATACATAGAAGATTACATAGAGCAGACTCGCCAAGAGGAAACACATTGTCTAATTAATGTTCCATCCCCAGATTTACTTGTTTAATTTCATTTTGGGCGGTTATACTGAATGCCTAGCATTGTTCAGCGTGGCAGGAGAGAAACTCAGTAAGAAGAGATTCTGACCGCAACTTCAGAATTTTTAAGTCAGATAGAATGAAGAGAAAGAAAATAGACGAGGAAGAGAGCAGAGCCAGGGAAAATGGACAAATAAGAACTTTTTCTGGAGAAGACTCAGGACCTAATCAAAGGACTCCTTCCCCAGCTCCCAGAGTAGGGGTTCCTTATCATGTCTACCTAGTGGGATTTAGACTCGTTATGCTCTAGCAACTGCTGTATGTCTCTCATTTTTCCCCTTCCACAAAAAAGAGTGTTGCATTGTAGTTATCCTAGTTAGGCGTCGGTGTGGAGGGTAAGATAATTAGCCGTGCTGTTCATCAGACTCAAGAAGGTGATGCTCTACATCCAGATGCTGCTGCCTTACACTCAGAGATTCCAGACTTTGAGGATGCAGTGTTCATGTGGGGCTTTTTGTTGTCCCCTTGCGGGAGAGTCTGAGTGTATGCACTGCATGTGAAGAAAGGAACAAAATGATGTATGAATTCTAGAGAAATTTTAATCTTTTTTTAATTAAAAAAAATTTTATTGAAGTGTCATTGATTTACCATGTTAGTTTCAGATGTCCAGCAAAGTGATTCAGTTACACATATACAGACACATATATTTTTTTCTTTTCAGATTCTTTCCCATTATATGTTATTACAAGAAATTGAACATAGTTCCCTGTGCTAGATAGTAGGTCCTTGTTGTTTATCTATTTTACACACAGTAATGTGTGTCTGTTAATCCCCAGCTTCTAATTTATCCCTCCCCACCCTTTCCCCTTTGGTGACCATAGCTTGTTTTCTATGTCTGTGAGTCTGTTTTTGGTTTGTAAATACAATCTGTATCCTTTTTTATTAGATTCCACAAATAAGTGATATCATATGATAGTTGCCCTTCTCTGTCTGACTTACTTTCTATGTTCACCCAATATTTGTATGCTCTCTACTCATTTCCCAGACATGTTTACAGTTAGGTTGGGGCCCTGTGTAGATATGGCAATAGACCATGAGCAAAGCTGATATGTGTTACTTGGAGGATGACACAGTCAGAATCTAGGATGACACTTCTATTCTCGTCTTCTGCTGCCATGGCAGGTTTTTTTTTTTTTAATTGAAGTACAATCAGTAACAATGTATCAATTTCTGGTGTACAGCACAGTGTCCCAGTCATGCATATACATACATATATTCATTTTTATATTCTCTTTCATTGAAGGTTATTACAAGATATTGAACATAGTCCCCTGTGCTATACAGAAGAAACTTCTTTAAGATCTATTTTTATATATAGTGGCTAATATTTGTAAATCTCAAACTCCCAAATTTATCCCTTCCCACCCCTTTTCTCCCAGTAACCATAAGACTGATTACTGTGTGTCTGCTTCTGTTTTGTCGATGAGGTCATAGTGTCGTTTTTTTTTTTCTTTTTTCCTTCTTTTTTCTTTTTTTTTAAGATTGCACATATGAGTGACAGCATATGGTATTTTTCTTTCTCTTTCTGGCTTAGTTCACTTAGAAGGATGGACTCTAGATCCATCCATGTTGCTGCAAATGGCATTATTTTATTCTCTTTTGTGGCTGATGCCATGGCAGGTTGAAGCGCATCTGGTTTATCTGGTACGGCCAAAAGATGGAGGAAGATTATCTTAACCTGAACTGGACCGTGTTCAAAAGCTGAGATCTGGAAGTTTGTTTATTGCAAGTGCTAATGTTTATCACCTTGCTGGATGGATTCCTGGGAGGAAGGGCCTAGGACGCGTTCTCACAGGGCAAGGTTTAATGACTAGCACCCCTCATTTCTTCTCCAATATCACACGCACCCTTGTGAGAGATAGTTCCAACTCTTATGTCTTTCAATCCTCCATTTCCACAATTGGTTCGATGAAAAGTTTACTAAATTGGCCTTCCCCTTTGTGTGCCTTTTGAAGTGAAGTAACTTATCTCTGGCTGTGGCCTTTTCCCCAAACATTAGTGAATTTATTATCCTACCATCCGGCCAGAAATTACTTTTCCTTCTCTGTTTTGCAACCGCAGTCTACTGGGTTTGCTTCTCCTAATTTACATCGGAACACTTTCTGTCTTATTGCACACTTCTTCAAAGAAGGCAATATTCCATTATTTAATACAGAACTTACAGAGTTCGAGGGCTCATTCACATATGGCAATGCATTTGATTCTCAAAATAACTGTAGAATCAGGCATGAATGGTATTATTTATACCATATCCCCATCTTCCAGATGAGGAAACTGAGTCTCAAGGGACTCCCCCAAATCACCCGGCTATGACCGTGCACCCATGACTTCTTATTCTGAGTCTTGGTTTACCACTCTACCTTTGTTACCTTCTACCAATTCTCCCCTTTATCCCTGATCCTGTATCTTGTGTGTCCATCCATCATTCAAATGAAATCTGATGTATCTTGAAATCCACATTACTGTGCCTAAAATCATGTTACTACAAGATGATAACCATGTGATGAGTTTTAAGAAAGAAAAAGTTGGAAACCTAAACCAGAAACAGCAGCGCTAACTATACTTCCGCTAAAAAGAAAAAGAAAAAGAGAAATAGCAAAGATAAAAAGATAGGAGAGAAACAGACATTTGAGTTGCTTTTAGTGGCTTTTTGTTTGTTTTCTGTTTTGAGTCTTGTGCATTCACACATGTTTTGATTTTTGCTATTAAAACGATCCCTGAATGTTCTTGATCAATTCTTGATCCTCGTGAACAAGCTTTCCTCCTGGTCTAAGTAACTGAGCTAGCATTCAGGATTGAAAATGTTAGGAAAGTTTGAGTGAAAAAATCAATTCAAACAAATATATACATAAATCTCATACTATATGCATATGTATGCACATATAGACATATGTACTCTATGTACATATATAGTTTGATACATTTTTTGTAAAGCTCAAAAATAAACAAACATGAATGGCACACATGAGGTAAATCTATAAATAAAACTGGAAGGACAAATATAAAACTTAAGACACAGTTACCTCTGGGGGAATATAGGAGGCTAGTATTCGATGAGAGAAACACACTGGAATTTCACTGGTATTTGGTCATAGTTTAGTTGTCAACTGGGTGGTGGGTTCATGACTGTTCAATTCATTCATAATTTATAGATTAACTACAAAAAGTTTTGAAAATATTAATTTTTTAAAACAACTCAGAGGTGAGCAAATACCTCTAAACTTTCAATAGCTAACAAGCCTTCATGGGCTACAACTCTATCCACTGACTGAAGAAATATTTATATTGTCCAGGTGTGCTCATTTCATTTGAATTCCAATGTCCCTCCAATCAAAAAGGAAACTTTCTGTGGCAGATACACCTGAAGATGATGCCCAGGGATCCCCATCTCCTGGTGGTTGTGCTTTGGGTATTTCCCTCCACTGGAATATGGCTGTGCCTGTGACTTGTTTTAAACCAACTGAATAAAGGATGTCACTCTTATAATTAATTTAGGTTATGTAGCAAAGGTGGTAGGATGTCACTCCTGTGATGACATCATATCATAAGATTCTGCCTTGCTAGCAAATCGGAGCTACAGAGTGTCCTCGCAGGCTTGACGAAATAAGCAGTCCTGTTAGAGAGACCGTGTGACAAAGAACTGTGGGCTGACAAAGAGCTGTAGGACCTAGAGGAACCTCCAGCTGACAGCCAGCAAAAAGCCGGAGCCCTCTGTGAGGTAACTAAGGAGGAAATGAATCCTGCCAATACCCTGCATGGGCTTGGAAATAGAGTCTTCCCCACTCAAGTCTCCAGATGAGAATTCGGCCCGTCCAATACCTTGATTGCAGACCTGTGAGATTCAGCTAAACTGTGCCAGGTCTTGACTCATGGAAACTGTGAGCTAATAAATAACAAATGTGTATTGTTTTGAGTTGCTAAGTTTGTGGTCATTTGTTATGCAACAATAGAGAACTAATACACATCCTTTAAAACGTAACTATGTGATTCATTTCTGTACATAGTCACAAACTTTGCTTTTGGAGGTCATTATAATGTTATTTCTAATGTCATTCATATGATCATTTTTATAAAGCTATCAAACCTACAGAAGACATATTCTTTTTGGCTAAAGTTACTGACAGCTTACTTCTTGAGATATAAAAACTGATAAGCCTTATTATTTCTACTTTAAGTGGCATAATACTAGTTGCCTTTCCAAATAGATATTTAATTATTATTTTAGTTTCATGTGGCAATGAGTACTAAATTTAAATATGGTTACAGCACAGTTTCTTATTTTTAGTTTAGTTTATAATTTCAGACTAAGCTTGGGGCTTTGGCTTTGTATGAAGAGAATATTAAAGAAATTGAAATTTCTCCTAGGCTGACTATTTTGATTGATTTAAAACTGAAGGTGATCATAAGAAAAAAAATTGGAGATGTAACTAGTCAGTTTTATCAAATAGATTAAAAAATCATAAAAGAATAATTCTTGTAGTGAGAAGATAAAACTTACTGAATACTATTTAAAAACTGTCCTGTGATTCAAAATAAATAAAATTTTCTATTTTGAGGCTGTCTGTTTTATATTCACCCCTTCCTCCTTACCTCAGGCTATAGGGTTTGAATGAGTCTTGAAGTGAATGGCAAAGCCTCGAACCAAGATGGGGAATGAAAGACCTTAGAGAGATGTGGGGGAAAAGTAAATAATGTCACCATGTCCTGATGACATTGTTCAAGAGTCCCGAGTCACATGGTCAGAACCTGAGTGTATTCCTGAAATATAATGGCGGCCTCAGCTGGTTCATGACAAATAACTATCTCTCTCTGGTGCAAACTGTGTTAGAAGGTGATCTCGGAAAACTATGGTACCAGTTCATTAAGACAGCATCTGGAGGATTGCATTAAATGAAATACATTACAGTAAGTGAAATCAGGTGGACATAGAGCTCTATTAGAAAGCTGTCAAGTATCCGAAAGAAAAAGGTTAAAAAATTTATTCCCGGATCACTATTACAGCCATGAAGGTGAGCTGTTCACATGTCCTTTCCAAAGAGGGTAGGTTGCAAGAAGTTTAGGCAGCTGAAGCCCCAGCACCAAGGTCTGTCTCAGATTTCCCGTCGAGGCAGCCTCCAGCGGTGACTGAGCACAGTGTGGACCCAAGGGCTCACCCTTTCTGGTCATCCTGGCTTCTCCACTACGGGCGAGCTTTGCGTTGAGATTCCTTGGTGGGCTGGCTGAGATTTTTCCAGAGCTGCACTGGGGTCTCAGGGTCTTCCTACCCTGTCCTTCTTCCATCCCCCTCCATTTATAGGTGTGAGGCCAGAATTATGGTCAGAAGTCTTTCCCTGGTTACTTTTGCCTTGTCTCCTTTTTTTTTTTTTTTTCCTCAGAGGCATCACCTCCAAAATCTCTCCTGCACATCCATTTTCCTTTCAGCACCAGTTTCTCAGAGACCCAGAGCTGTCACTTGGGAGATGGTAACTGACCTTTATGAAATAAAGGACTTGAAACTTCTACCCCTTGTTGGTGGAGAGGGCAGAGAGAGACAGAGCATGCACATATGAGAGCCTCTTTAGAATCAGCTCAAAGAAGAGACTGAAAAGTGTCAATAACTGATAATTTCCCTAATCAGTACGAAACGCAGTTACTGCAGCAGAAATCGTTCCCTTGCTTATAAAAAGCTACTTGCAAAAAGTTAGCTGGCATCAAAAACTGTTCCCTCTGATTGGGCAGAGAGATTACAAGTCCCTGTAGCTACTTGGCTAAAGAAAATGGCTTTCCAGGTATCTGTGACATTCCCGTACCCTGTACAGTGTAACAAAACTAGCTGCCTCCTCTTTATTATTGTTTTGAATTTAGATGATATGCCACTGGCTCAGGTCAGAAAATTCTCCACTTTTTGCTTTGGGAATTAACCAACTTCCTATGGGTTATTTACCTGTTTAATAGACCCTCAGAAGTTAACTAACTGTTCAGAGACTAATTACCGATGCATGGTTGCCCTAGGTTTCCTGAAAAGCTAAGGTCTGTAATATTATGAGTCTGTGATTAAACGATAAATGGGAGGAAAAAAGACTGCATCTTCTGTATGGACTGTGCGGTGTTTGAGGGTAGGGACTGATCCTATTTATGCCCAGCTTTTGAGGTTACTTAGGACCGGTAGGCAATTGTGAAATGCTTCCTAAATTCAACTGAAATCAAGTTTTCCGTTATTCTGTGCCAGTGAATTCAGGCACAAAATTATGCCATTGCACTAAATTTCACTGACATTGATGGCCAATATTGCGACGGGAATTGGACGGGAACGTTTAGAGCTGAAAGTCAACGTGTATTATTTGAAGGATCGCCTCTCGTTTTCACGTTGTCAGGACCTTCCAGGAGAGTGTGGAGTTGTGTGTAACTAAAATAGGAGACACTGTTCCGGCCCGGACTGCAGCTGTTTGGGATTATGCCTAAATTGCTTTGCGGCTGCTATTTTTATCAGCCTGCTGAAAGGATTTTTGTAAATGCTGGAAGAGAGCCTAACTTAAAGGGGTTAAGCTTCTAAGCTGCTGTGATCTACAGTCGGTTAGAAGTGACAAATTGTAAGCAAAAGATAATCTTCTCCACTTACAGAAATGCCAGCCCAAATATCATCTGTAGAAAGACTTCAGCAGCTTTAATATATTCATGGTAGAGAAGCAGAATTTAAAAATAGGCATTCGTGGATCTTTTAAGTCCCTGCTGCTTCATAGATTTTAACTCTGCTGCTTAGCAAGTCTTTTCGGCTGTGGCCTGATGGTTTACGTGGAGACTCTGCTTTGACAGAGATTTACAGAAAGCCTGTGCACAGAGAAAGCTAATACCCGGCTTACACACGATGGAAACCACAGCTTGTGGGGCAAGGGACCTTGAATCCATTAGGAAAGTTTTAAGCTGCATGTAACAGAACACTCTACAAAAAGTGGCTTTCAAAGAGAAAAATTTTAAGTTACATACAAAGTATGGAGGATGCTTTTTATTTTGGGAACAACATCTAAATTATATCAGGGATGTGGGTCTTTTTAGTTCATCTCTAATTCTTCCCTCATGGGCACAAAATGGCAGCTGCAGCTCCGAGCAAGCAGGGTATCACCACATCACATCCCAAACAGGAAGGGAGAAAGGCAAGTAGAAAATAGGTCTTCCTTTTGTCAAGAAGTGAAATCCTTTTTAGATTTCCCAAGTAGTCTCTCTCTTTATGATGTCCAAGTAGTTAAATCAAACAATGTGGCCATCTCTGTGTACAAGAGCAGCTGGGAAAGTTAGGAGATGACAACGAGGAATGAGATACATCGTTATAACTGGCTTGCGTAAAGCATGTTTAATTCCATGGGATTGGATGCAGTTTTTATTTTGAAGAAATTTGAGGATCGGTAGCAAGGAAAACAGAGAAAAAGCTATAGGATAGACTTGAAAAATGTTTGCAGACTCCTGGTTAGTCCTATGATGGTCCTCATCTGAAAGATAGCCAGGTGAATTTCTCCACCTGTCTCTAAATATCCCCATGCTCATTCTTGTTCAATATAAAAGGACCAACAAAAGCAAAATTAAAACTAGTAAAAGTTAGCAGCAAACACACTTAAACATTTTCCATGATCTTATCACTGAAAAAAGAATGTGTTCAAATTGCAAATTACTTTTAACTTGCTCATATTATCTTTACACAATTATAATCTTAAAGTCTTGTATTCTTTTGCATTTTGCTGTTTTCATTTGTCATAAATGTTTTCCCTTTTTCCCAATTTTTGTCCCAATTAATAATCTTTACTCCCTAGCTCCCTAGTTTTTCATCTACTGTTGGCCCCAAGTCTATGTAACAACTTTCCTATTATTGGAAGTCAGCGCAGCATAGAAAGCAAGCCACCCACCTGATCAGGAGCTAAAGTGTAATCCCACCTGGTCTGAAATTCCACGTACACCGCTCACAAGTGGGTGACCTTTGAAAGTTACGTAACTTTCCTGAACTGCAGCTTTCACATCCGAAGAATAAAGTTAATAGTCAGATTGTAAAGTTAATAATACTTAACTATTTTTAATAGTTAATATTAAGTACATATTTATGAATTTAATTAAGTGACTTTAATAATAACTAAACAAGATACTTCCTGTAAACTACTTAGCACGGATCTTACTATGAAATCCAACCTGGTAGTCACACACGGCTACTTAAATTTAACTTTAAATTAATCAAAATGAAATAAAATTAAATCAGAAGTGGCTAGTGGTTACCATATTTAACAGTGCAGGTAAAGGGCATTTACATTGTCATGGAGCATTTTATTGGACAGCACTAGTGAGAATACACTAAGAGCTCAATAAGTACCTGTGCATTTATGTTTTCCTTCTTCTGAAAGTCCTTGGGAAAATATCTCAAGAGGTGTGGTTTCTGAGTCAAAGAATATGGGCTTACTTCTGGCCAACCTCAGAACGTGTAAAATCATCATATTTATATTTAAGTAGAACTGAACACCTGTCAAAATGCCTTCACAAGTATCTCCACCCTCTGCAAGCAGTCTTTTATACTTTTTTTGCTTTAATTTTTAAAAAATTTTTACTGAAGTACCGTCAGTTACAATGTGTCAATTTCTGGCGTACAGGACAGTGTCCCAGCAGATACATGCACATGTTCATTTTCCTATTCTTTTTCATTAAAGAGCCTCATACTTTTAATTACTGAACCACTAGTTTAGAATAATGATGTCACATAGCACACACTCAATAAACACAGTTATTGAGTGAATAAATGACTGAATGAATGATACGACAACCCAATGAAGTATCTTAGAAAGATCCTTTCCACTTTACAGATAATGTTGAATTATTCAATGAGTGATCAACAAATTTCAAACCAGAGCTCAGTTGTCTAGGCTTCTTTTTTTATTCCATAATATCATTAACAGACATTCCAAAGCAGAATTATGGAGAAAACATTATTGTTTCTAAAGATACAGAAACTTCCATCTCTATTCTGTGACAAATGACTGAAATTAGTGCTTAGAGCAGTATATGTGTATATATATATATATATATATATACACACACATACATATATAACATAATGTATCTATGAGCTCTTTATATTTAGTCTTGTATCTAAAATAATACTCAATGATATTAATATTCTATCATGGTCAGGAGACCCGAGATGCTAAATACTGCTCAAAGCATAGCCACACCTTTGAAGATCATGGGGGTAATTTGCAAACAAAAAACGATCACAGCAGAAATTAAATGCTGATTTTATCGTTGACTGCGCTAATGCCTGTAATTGTAACGCACAGCTTTCTGTAAAAGTGAGCTGGAATTTGTGATCTTAAAGCCTACAAGAGTATCTCCCCTTTCATGTGTCTAAATTTTGCTGTAAGTCAGCTTTCAGAGGCTGACTGATTACCAAGCGACAGTACATTTCCAGATGGACAGCCTCAGCTCTCTTAACTGATCTTGTAGCCCAAATGAAGATCCCCAAAGTGGTCTGCAGGGTGACCCCTGGCTTCCCTCAGAGAAGGCCCAGGAATGGCTTCCTGCATCAGCACCAGGGGACAAGAGGAAGGAAAGAGAACACAGGAGGATTACATCCACGTCTACTTGCAAGACCTTTTAAGGCACAGTCATGCTTCCCATCAGTGAAATGGACTAATTAGAGGTCCAAAGCATGACTCGGTGCAATGAGCTGCTTCTTTATTGTGAAGAAACTGACAGTGGGGGGTAACGTGGAGAAGTGAGTCTTCCCTCTTCCACACCACCATCCAAGGAACAGCTGCCTCTTTTTTGAGGGGAGGGGAAAGACAGGTAATTAGGTTTATTTACTTATTTATTTATTTATTTTCAGAGGAGGTGCTGGGGATTGAACCCAGGACCTCGTGCATGCTAAGCACACGCTCTACCACTGAGCTGTACCCTCTCCCTTTGTTTGTTTGTTTTTTTTTTTTTAAGTGGCGGTACTAGGTTTTGAACCTAGGACCTTGCCAGCTGCCTCTTCTTGATCTCCTCGTGAGATTTTATATTTAATTCTATTACAGAGTGTGCTTAACTTTGCTTAAACAACAATATGCATCTAAAAGTATCTTTCCAAAGTGTTTTTCACTGATCAGGGGAAAAAGTGTTTTTTTTTTTTTTTTAATGTCAATATTATACGGATTCAGCTGTAGATTGGATATTTGTGTCTTCTCCAAAGTCATATGTTGAAACCTAACCTCCAATGTGATGGTGTTTGGAGGCGACGGCTTTAGGAGGTGATTCAGTCATGAGGGCACAGGACCCCCATGAATGGAATTAGTGTCCTTTATAAAAGAAACTCAGGGTTCCCTTGCCCGTCTGCCCTACAAGGGACACAGTGAGCAGGGAGCTGTGTGGATTCTGGAAGAGGGCTCTCACCAGAACCCAACTGTGTTTGTACCCTGATCGCAAATTCAAGCCCCCAAAACTGTGAGAAATACATTTCTGTTGTTCATAAGCCTATCCTATCTATGGTTGTTACAGCAGTGTCAACTGATGGAGAAAGACTAGGACTAACTTTGAGTAGAAATTGACAGAAACTATGTAAGCAGATGGATAAGTCCCGTATGTACTGAATGGCGGTAGCCTTGTGACATACAAGAGACTCAGAGAAAGAAGAATCATGACACATCACTCAGTAAAATCGTGTGAATGTTGGGTGATCTGTGTGTTTGTGTCATATGTCATCCCGAGAGAAATAATTCATTTTTTGGCTCCTATGCTATTTCTGGTTTCCTATGCAAAACAAAGCCACCTTCTTTCTGAAGGGGTGTTCACAGACTAAATATAGCCATTCTATTCTACAATTGGAAGATTTTTTTTTTTATTTTCAACCCATTGCTCATTGCTGTATGGGCGAATTTAAACATACACTGTGAGCTAACTGTTCTGTGTTGGTGTATGTTAACATTTATATCACATATTTAATGCTTTTAAATCAGGCAAAACAGTGAGGATCAATTTGATCTTGGTCACTTTCCTCTCAAAATTGTAGAAATAGAATACCAATTAAAAAATGATAAAAATTGACCAAAATTTTCTAAAGAACCAAGAATCTGTTGGGGATCATGATCACAAAAAATTGCAGTAAATCCCAATTCTTCTGTTCATAGAATTCTGTACAGTAGCCTAAATTAGGAAATATATCCAGGCTTTTAATTTAAAATTATAGAGTTGGGTGACCATTATCTATTATAGATTATTTTTGCCTAGCTCTGTAGTTTTTATAAAAATGATGCTGGCATAGCATTGTTTTTGTTAATCATTGGATGACATCTATCAAATGATGAGACATATCACTTCTGTTTGTAAATGACTGTATCAAGCACAAAATAAAACAGTTCTGTGCAGTTAATAGTCAAGGGTTATGAAAACCTTGAAAGTCAAGGACACCTGCGTGGAGGGGTACATTGTGCAGCAGTGTAACGCGCAGTGAGGGTGGAGAGAGAGAGCTGCTGTCGATCGGAAACCTACCGTGTCCTAGGACGGTGCTGGGTACTCCACACTTACTCTTTTATTCTCCGAATACTCTTCATTCATTATATTTGAGGGGCTAATCCATCCAAATTCAGCAGTATTTTGTCATGAGAAACACTCTGATTCAGCCCTCTTGGTGGTGTTAAGAGCGACGCACACTTCATCTTTTGGCAACGCCTTCCGTTTTCGAAGTTAGTATAGATGAATATAAATTCTGCTTAACTGCACACAAATCTTTTAGTCCCAGGGGGAGACTGAAATTAGCATATCTAGTAAGCATCCTTCATTTAAGAAAAACAATTTTTGTGTGCGGTTTCTGGATAAAAGCGTGTCTGTTTGCATTCATGGAAATGCATTGTCACAGTGTATTAAAATTAATACCTTATGTGATTTCAAATGTAGAGTGTACGGAGGTGCATTAATCTGCTAGGGTGGCCGTGACAAGATACCACAGACTGGGTGGCTTTGCAACAGAAATGTATCTTCTCACTGTTCTAGAGGCTGGAAGTTCTAGATCAAGGTAGCAGCTGATTCAGTTTCCGATGAGACCTCTCTTCTGTCTTGCTAATGGCTGCTCTCTTGCTGGTCCTCACATGTCATCATCTCTCTTCTGTAAAGAGAGAGATCTCTGGAGAGAAGGACACAGCTCAGTGGTAGAGTGTGAGCTTAGCATGCACAAGGTCCTGGGTTCAATCCATTAAAACAAATAAATTAAATAAAAACCTAATTACCTCACTGACACCCTCACCCACCAAAAGACTGATTAAATAAAATTTTAAAAAGACTTTTTATTTAAGAAACATGAATCTGTTTTTCAGGATATCAAAATGCTGTGTGTAGAAATTAGGCAGAAGCCCATGTCTGGGCAGACAGGTGTAAGCAGGTAGAAAAACGGAAGCTAGATTACCTGGGCTCAAAGGCAAAACGTGGAATCAGGACCAAGGGGCCTGAGACAGACACTGGCAAAGGCAATATTCATACTAGAAACTAAAGACACAGAGCTGTCATATGAGGCTAGGGGGTGGTTTTTCACAGAATGATAATAATGCCATATATTGAGCACTTTCATGGGTCAGACATCCCGGCCCATGCATTTTATTTTATTGTATTATTTTTTCTTTTTGTTGAAGTATAGTCAGTTTACAATGTTGTGTCAATCTCTGGTGCACAGCATCATGTTTCAGTCATACATGTACATGCATATATTCCTTTTCATAATCTTTATCATTATAGGTTACTACAGGATATTGGATATAGTTCCATGTGCTATAGAGTAGGACCTTTTTGTGTATCTATTTTATATATAGTAGTTAGTATTTTGAGAAACAGAGAAGCTGATGTTTTCATCAGAAGTTTTGCAAAACAGCCAGTAAGACTCAAAGTGGCTAATATGCCCAAAGTCACAAAGTGTTTCAGCCGGAATTCAATCCAAGTCTGTTCCAAAGACAGCTTCTATTCCTTATATTATCAATAATAAACTGGAAGTGATTATATACACACACATATACACACATACACATACATACAATAATAAATATACTTAACCACAACAGCTGTGACACAAACCATAAAGAGTCAACAACTCAAATCAGAGATGATTTGATGGAGAAGCCATTCAGTTCTGAGGCCATTCTGCTGAGACAGTGCTTACATTTTGGTTTCCTTTTCCTCTTTTTAATCAGCCAAGGGATTTACCTGGAAGCAAAAACCTTGGTTTCTTAACGACTATAACCCACCTGAAGTCATCGTTTCTGTTTATTACGTCATAATCATCTCTCCTTGCCGCCAATTGTACATTCCCAAGGAGGAAATTATGATTTCAAGCGAAGACAATGGAGGCGGAACAGATGCGCTGCTAAAAGAAAGACATCCTATTATCCTGAAAATGTTCGCTGTAATGAAGAACAAGGGAAAAGAGATCAGAAGGTATTGTCATATTTCAAAATAGTGTCTGCTCGAGCAGCAGGATTCTATTTAAATAGAAGGATCTGCCAAACTTTCCGTGTACCCTTCACAGTACTTTACTCTTGACACTTCATATTCTAGAGGAAATGCGAAAAATTAGAGGAAAAAAAAAATCCCTCTGCAGCATTTCTGGGATATCTTTTACCGTAGCCTCTGCAACATTTTTCTCTATTCTGATTTTCTTTAGTCACGGCACAGAGGTTGACTCTACTTCCATTATGACATCTCTGTTTGGTTCTGACTCCCTGATTCCCATCACCTGGTTCTTTAGAGGTCTTCATAAAATATCGGTGTCTTTTAACCCCAGGGAAGGAGACATTGACAGAAGGGAAGACTGTGGAATGATTCACACTATTTTTAAAAATAGATGTTTGGTCCCACCAATTCATTCATTAAAGCAGATCCCATTCACTTAATATCATCACTTAATATCAGACATTGGATAGGCTAAAACTACAGAGATTATAGACCTGTTACAGAAACTCCAAGTGGCCATAGGAGAGCAAGGGAGACAGATAAGGTGACAGACAATCTTGGAACAGTGTGACCAATGCTAGGACAGGGGTATTCACCACGTTTGATGGAAGCTCCTTGTAAACACAGACTAAGGGGCAGATCAGGCCAACAGGGGAAGACGGAAAATGAGCTAAAACAGTGTTGCAGAGCTCAGAGGTGACACCCAGCATGGGAGGTTAGGGGCAGAGCCAAGTACTAGAATCAACACGCTGAGGCTGTTAGCTATGGGAGAGTCAGGTGAGGATGGCCCGCGGGGCACGGCAGGACCGCAGGACCAAAGGAACTTCTTAATCAGTGTTCAAGTACACAGATGCTTTTCTTATCTCTAGAATCACCCTCAGAACATTCCTGAACTAAGCCTGCTGCTGATGTTTCCAGAACCTCTTGGAAGCCCAAAGAAAACCCACTTGTTTCCATCTCCAGGAGCTGCCCTCTTATCTCCCTTTGAACTTCCTAAGTTTGGGATACCTGGTGCTACTTCAATGACAGTAGAAACTTCCTGTTATTTACTTTTTCCATTTCCCCCTGTGCACTTAATCCTTTCCCATCGGCTTAGTGAGTCAACTTGGTTTAACTCAAAGTCAAACTCCTCAGTAACGTTATTATACCTGCAAAATCCCTGGACTGATATACCATCTACATACTCTGCCCACATTCGGGAAAAAGAATTCTATGGGGTGCGAACCCCCAGGAGGCAGGGCTCTCAGGGCTGTCTTAGAATTCTGCCCACCACATAGGCTATCACACAGTCTCAACACATATTTGTCCACTGAATGAAGATACTTTGTACCTTAGAACCAAACTGTATAAATAACACTTCAAAATTTTGTCTCCTTCCTGAGCAAAAGCTCATTTGGTCCTCCAGCTCCCTGTAGGTCTCTCTCCCTTTACTGTTTATAAACTATAACGACTATAGTTATTTGAGCTTTTTCAGCAGTATCTCCAGCTTCTATCACATGTGGAACTTTTCAAGGATCTGAACAGTCTTGGGTCCTGGAGGTGATACAGAGCACACTTGTTTAGGTATGTGATTTCTTTTGTTGTGATGTTTCTCAGAACTTAGAGCTGATCTGTTGTAGGAATAATCTCATGACTATTCTAAGAAGAAGAAAACAGCCTACTCTCTTTAAATATTTCTCTTGGGGAAGCAATTAAGGACCTATCTCTGGTTGCAAACATTTCTTGCTTTTGCCTGGACACCGATGGACAAATGTTTTTCTTTTCTTTTCTTTACTTTTCTTTTCTTTTTTTTTTTTTTTTTTTTTTTTGGTAGAAACACACATATGAAAAAGCAAGCATAAATGAATTCTCAAGTGTGTGTGGACTTTTCAGGTCCAGCTCCTGATTGAAAACCTACAAATACTAACCTGCAAAACTTGTCTTGTCTTACAAACATGAAATAAAGGTCATGAACTATTTATTATCCACAGTGTTTCAAATATGAAAAAATATATTGATACGTAGTAGCATCAGGGAGTTTCAGATACTGTGTAGGAGTTTCTCCTAATGCTTTCTCATAATAAACACATAAAATAGAAGCATAATATCTACAAAGATTAAATTTTATTAAAATCTACACAAAGGGAGACAAGAAAAGACAACAAAGTTAACTGTGCTTCTGTTACATATGCCTTTAGAAATGTGAATGTAAGTAAAAAGAAAAACATATTTACTCTAACACCAGTTTCCCCAAATTTGGGGTACAGAGCAGTTTCACGTGCCTATCTAGCTCAGAGAGCGATGATTTCATAAAGGGACAGCGACAAGGTGTGAAATTATAGCACGGTTCTAGTCAACTATCTGACTACTTCAAAATGAAATAAATGATGTTGGTTACATGTCCATTAATATTTATTACTTAAAATTGATAACAAATGTTAACCTAAATTGCTTAAAATAGAAATGGCAATGTTTGGTAACTTATTTTTAATTATAAGTTAAATATTAGGGGAAACTTCTAATTCTGTGAATGCTGCAGAAATCTTCTGAGTAGCTACCTCATAATAAAGAGTCATGAATGAAGAGGTGCTTGGATATATAAAGAACAAGTAAACCAACCTGATTTAGTTGCTTCTGTTGATGGAATTAACATAATGGGAGGAAAGGGTATGTTATATAGTTTGAATTTGGATTCCGTGAAATTTCTTAATACCAGATTCAAGACTTTTTGACTTAAAAGAATGGGTGCAATTTGGGCTCAATTTTTTTTTTTTCATACTACACTTGGGCAAACAACTCAACATCAAGACTGCTTTGTGATTCAAATGGGGTTGTGTTTAACACAGGTAGCTTTCTATTACAATGACCAGGAAGGGAAAAGAAAAGAGATGCCCAAGGAATGATAATACATTGAAAGATGCTCTGCCTTAGAGATAAAAACATACCAGAGGCATGAGCAAGGACGGGCAAATCAAGAGTCACCTCAGAGAGAGTGTTCTGTTCTGACAGTGGGAACTAGGTGGAATGAGGTATTGAAGTCTCAGAGAAGCAGCGCTCTGAGATAATCACAAATACAGCTCTCCCTCCTGGTTTGACCGCCTTCTCCACAATTCTCTTTCTTTCTACAAGACTCCCTCATCATTTTTAAATTGATTTCTGCATAAGACCACGAAACCCTAAGTACACTCCAAATTAGGAAGCCCTTTCTCAGTAAAAGTATCGGCTACTCAAATACAGTAAGTATAATAGTTGCTTTTTGCTAACATTTTCTTCCAGTTAATTATAGTCTTGGGATAAAACAACGAAACAGTCAGACACACACTCATAAATACACAAACACATTCACAACACAATCCCAAACATTCTCGTAGATGGAAAAAAGCCATCATTTTTTGGTTCGTGGTATTTTTTCTTATTTTAAATTTCTCTTAAGATTATCGTCATTCTTCTGTCATGTAGACAGAAACCAAACACCATTTTTTGACCCAAACTTTAAAAAATAAGTAGAAACAAAGAAGGCGATATTTTGTGATGTCCTTGGGCTTTCCCTGTGCAACATAAATACGTTATGGGAGGGAGTCACGGAGGACTGACTTACGAAGAAATACTTGCAGTGCTGGATCTGCATAGTATCAGATGACTTAATGGTGAACTGTGGAGCCACACATGGAAAGAATACAACAAGCTGAAACAAATAAACCTTAAGGAGAGGAAGGAATCATTTTCTTTCTGGGAAACAAAGCAAGGAATAATAAGCTAAAGTTAAGCAAAAGAAGAATGTACTTTGAAAAATCACAGAAATTGATCTGACCACAGTGATGACTTGCCAAGGGAAGAAACTGTAAATTTCTCCAATGGTTTCATCCCCAGTGGATTTTTTTTTTTAAACCAGAGGCGATAACATACAGCAAAGTATATTAACATGAACAATGAGCTGGCAGAAGGCAGAGTCAGAAAACTCTTAGGTCATTTTCGTTATTATTCATCAGTTTTCAAAAATGCATTTGATATCTTAAAAGGTCTTGGAGTTTGTGAACACATTTTTTCTGCCATGTTCTAAGCCAAAAAATAATAAAATAAAAGAGATCTTTAAAAAAGAAACAAGCTGTCCCCTGAAAGCAATTTCAACCGTTTTCTCAGCAAGTTGAACATTTAGAAATGTCTTGGGGGGAAATTAATAGAGTCTCGTTAAGATTTGTGTGATACTGAGACATTCTTGGCTCCAAAATTAGAGCTTAGAGCCCTGAAAAGCTGAATTTCCAAATTACCTTCTGTGAGCATTTTTAACCTCTGTCTTTCACGTAGCGTATCCTGTCACCAAAAAACAACAATCAACAAAAACCCTATTCTCTCCTTTCTTGCTCACACACCACGTGTTTTCTGGACCCCATGCCTTTACTCATGTAAATTTCAGCCTATTTCTACACACCCAGCCACACCCTACTCTCACCCAAGCATTCTCCAACACCCCATTGATTTCTCTCCTGATAAAGTCCCGGAGACCTTTGTTCAAGCCTCTTTTCTCGTATGCTCAATCCTGTGTTTTAATTATTTGTGTGCTTAACTTATTTCGACCGTAAGTGTGGTTTCCCAAACCTAAATCTTTAGCCCCTTGGGACAAGTGGAATTATTGAAGGGGGCCCATAAATTGTGCATGTGTATTTTTTTCAATTCATAGGGTAGTAAAAACATAGCCATGGTTGTGGGAGGAAATGTGAAATATTTAGTCTAAGAGGAGACAGCAAATTACAGCTTGTGGACCAAATCCCAGCCTGCGGGCTCTATTTATAAATAAAATTTTATTAGAACACAGTCACACCTATTCATTTACGTATTGTTTATAGTTGCTTTCATGTGACAACAGCAAAACTGAGTGATTGCAACAGAGACCATATGACTTACAGAGGCTGAAATATTTATTATTTGACTGTTTACAGGATAATTTGGTCTAGAATATAAATTTTTTTTTGAGGACAATGGTAATATCTTAGAAATATTTATAGCACTCCCTGTTCACACCTTAGAGAAACTACTCAAACTCTGCAGATAAAAACCAGGAATTATTATTTGTATATGTAAGTATTCTTAATGCAGAGTACTATTTGGAATATTTTAAGAATTTACATATATGGTGTCATTTTGGACCTACATGTCATACTGCAAATCTTTTTTTTTTTTTTTTCCTTTTCACTCAACATTCTATTTTTGTGATTTGGCCATGTTGACCTATTTTCTGATTCACTCATTTGGTGTTTCATCAGATGACTAGATGGTTTAACTATTTTCCTATCGATGGACATCCTGTTGTCCCCAGTATTCCTGTTACAGATGGTACCTGAACGTGAATATCTTGGTCCCATGCATGAGATTTTCTTTAAAGTCTAGAAATTGAAAAGAGAAATATCGGACAATACACTAACTTCCTACTGTTGCCACAGCAAGTTACCACAAACGGTAGGTTTAAACAACACAAATGTATTATCTTAGGGTACTGGAGATCAGGGTCTGAAATATCACCACCCAAATCAAGGTGCCGGCAGGACCATGTCTCATCCAGAAGCTCTAGGGGAGAATCCAACTGCTTTTGCTTTTTCCAGCTTCTGGAGGTGGCCTCCATCCCTTGACTCGTGGCCCCCTCCTTGATCTTCAAAGCCAGCAATGTGACATCTTCACATCTCTCTGTGGCTTTACTCTCCTGCCTCCCTCCTAAGAGTACCATTGTGATTACGTTGGGCCCCACGCAGATAATCCGGGGTTATCTCCTCATCTCAAGATCTTTAACTTAATCACATCACAAAGTCCCTTTTACCAGTAAAGGAAGATATTCCAGAAATTAGAATGTGGACATCTTTGTGGGGGCATTCAGCCTTCCCCAAGTATAAACATCATCACAGCTGTTAGATACCATCAATGTCTTCTCCAGTGAGGTTACAGCAATTTAAATACTGCTTCCAGTGTTTCCATGTCTTCACCAGTGCCTGGCACTGTCAGCCTCTCTGGAAAGCATAAATTATATATTTATTGTGCGTGCTGATATCTTTAAATTCTGACAATTTCAAACACACAGAACAGTTGCAAGGATAGTAAAAGGGGCTCTTATATGTCACTTACCAAATTTACCAATTCTATCTTTTCTATGTTTCTAATTTCTATTTTTTTATATTAATCTCTCTCTGTATTCTGTATTTTTGCCCCACTGGATACTAAGTGGGAAATGTACTGCTAAACATTTCAGTTTAGGAACAATGATATTCTATTATTTAGCAATGATACAATTATATTAATTCCGGAAATTTAGTATTGATTCATTTTTCTCCTCTAATTCCGAGTCACTATATAAATTCCATCAATTGCTCCAATAATATCCTTCATAGCTATTTTCCCTTAGCTCAAGATTCAATTGAGAATCACATATTGTATTCATTTATCATCTTTTGCTCTACTTTGTCATCTAGAAAATTTTCTCAGTCTGATACTGTGAACTAGTACATACCCACTATTACACAGAATGCTCTTCAATTTGGGTTTGTCTGGTGTTCCCTCACTATTTCACTCAGGTTATACACATTTTGGCAAGAATTGTATTTTAGTGGGGGAGGAAGTCAACAAACATAGAAATATGTCATAAGGTTCCAAGAATAGATAAATACTTGACTAAAGCAGGGTAAGTGAAAGAGATCGATGGATTTTGGGAGTTATAAAAAGTTGACCATTTTCACTCCATTTTGTAAATGAGAATTAAGACTGAGAAGTTAATACTTTCCCCCTTCTTTCTCCAAATCTCATGCCTCCTCCATGACCCAGCTCTGATGCACCATCTACCCAATTCTCAGGTTAAAAGGGAAATGAATCTAACTACATTACTCACAGTCTTACCCCCAATGCCTGAAACATAACAAAGCCTCAGTAATTATACATTGCCAGTGGTGTTATTTTTCTAAGCCATCCTCTTCTCCTATTATTCACTGCTGGGCTGAGCCAAGAGAATAAGAGAATTATTTTTCACATACATACTCTGAATTTTCCTTTGCAAAAATTCCTACGAGAGACAACCCGATAGAAATATTTCGTGTATTTATTCACAGGTTTTTTGAATGGTTTCTGCAGGTGGGACAGGGTCATGGAGGAAATTTTCATAAGCGAAGGATGTACCCCCTAATGAAAACCAAACAAGGCGAAAGTACTTTAAAATTGTGAACAAATGATCCAGATAATCATAACAGATCATTTTTAATAACATGATGTTTCTTTCAAGCAGAGAATAGCGCTCAAGAGCCAGACTGGTTAATGGGAGGGGATATTTCCACTTTCTTGATATTGCTGTTTGAGTCATCGCACTGCTATAAAGTAAAATCCAGTGATTCCTAGTTACCTAAAATCATCCTGAATCCCTGTCATCACTTTCCAAGCCCTTCACCATCCAGACGGAAGCTTCCATTCCTGCTCCCCTTCTTCCATGCTGTATTGCGTTGTAAACTTCATCACGTCGCATCACAGATGTTTCCACCTTCCAAGGAAGTTCCTCACATCCCACACTTCCCTAAGAGCATGAATTCCATAAAAGCAGGGACAAGAACACTGATTTTTGCAACACTGGTGCTTAACACAGAGTCAGGGGTTCAACAGATCAACTATAACTTCCAAGCTGCGTGAGTAAATGACTGAATGAATGTCCCTGTCAGGAGATCTTGACTGCTTAATACTTCTATTCTTGTTTCTTAGCTCCGTGATTATCTTTACTGGAAATATGCATGCTGTCCCTCATCGTAATGCTGAATTGGCTCACGTTTTTCCTATTTGGAGGGTTCACGGCATTGGCTTGACTGTCTCACGGTGGATGACGCTAAGGAAACTCTGAGCGGTAGGTGCCCATCTCCTGATCAGCCACTCACCTTTGCTTTGGTACATTAGGACTTTAACAGCAACTGCCTGATGTGCAGGTAAAGTCAGCAAGAAATGAAATATAGGTCGTTACACCGTGGTGTCAATGGAGCAGAGCAGCAAAATGTAAATCACTGAAAAATGGGACAGGTTCGTGCCATTTTGCACTTTGAAGTAAGTCCAAGGACTTCGTGTGGCTGAGAGGTCCCGGGGTCCACGTTAGGGAGGTGCAGAGAAAACCATTCTCCTGTAAGGCTCAACCTGACACCAGCAGCTCTAAGCTCTGGCAGAGGGCAGTGAAGATTGCGTGTTTTCCCCCTCTGCTTTGCAACTGTCTCTCTTTCATGTGCGTACATTATAGTTTGTGACCTTAAGTCTGGGACCTGGGTTCTCCAAACCTCAGCTGCTTAACTGAAAAAAAAATGAAAATAACATCTATTCTACCGCTTTGGCATGATTTATTTTTTAATCATTAAATAAAATATGCAGAAGGGTTTGGGTAATGGGCTTCGTCAGTGCCCCACCCTGAACTCTTCCAGTGTTTGCTGACCAAGAGTCTACTTCCGGTAGCTTGAGCTCTGCAGATACTGGATTTGTTTGTTTGTGTGTTTTTTGTTTTTGCTGGAGTGTGGAAACCCCTCTCCACACAGAGCAGGTGGAGTGCTGAGGAATTAACACCTCCAGAAGCGACTCTCCACCATTGGTTCTCCAGAATCAGTACATAAATGTTCTAGTTGCATAATGCTTCATGCTGGAGAATTATGATGTGTGTGTTTAGTATTAATTTCCAGAGTCCACACAGGATTTAGCTCAAGTTACACCATGACAGCTGGTCTCATTGCACATCTTCCATGGGCTGCTTTCCATTCCTTTTATCCTGTCTCTACCTGTATTGTCTGAACTTCCCAAATACACCACTTACAAATGAATCCGATCCTGGGATTGGTACCAAGGAGAACCCAAATAACAACCTGGATGTGGTGAAGGGCCAGCTGAGTGGGAAATGATGTAACTATGTTGATAAATGAGAAACCTAAAGCTAAAAGAACTTTTTGTGCTTGGAGCTTTTCAGGGCATTTAAGGACAGGATCTTTGAATGGATCTGGGAGATAGATAGCCTGAGGGAGGGTTAGAAGCAGAGCATGGTGAGTGTCTAGCTGAGCCCAAGGGTTTGGCCTAAGGGCTGATCTTCAGACTTCAGCTCAGGAAAAAAGAAAAAAAAAAAAAAGAAATCAAACCCAGTAATGAAGATGGTCTCCAGGTTCATGAATATATCTCAGACACAGAAGGAGTGGGAGCGAACTGCACCCCAGGCATAGTCCAATGTGTGGGGACAGCCATACACCCTTCAGCCCTAAGGGGACCTTAACTAGCTCACGCCGACTTAACTTCATAGACCATTTTTCTGCCACTTCTAGTGATTAATTTTCAAAATTGTCCCCCAAAAGAATTCTGAGAAGAAAGTAATGGTAGTTGGGGATTATTACCATAGGGTCAAGTAAGAAGCCATGAGTTTATACTAACTAAAAACATGGAAACATTGACTATATGGTGGGGAAGGATTGATTCTTCCTCAAAGCAGGATTCCAAGTAATAAATTCAGAAGGAAAGAAAGAAATGTAAGCATTGTTTCAGTTAGGAATGTCGAGAAATAAATGCGTAGCCTAAAAGTTGAGAATTGTGTTTTATTTGGCGGGAGGACTCGAGCCAGGATGACAGCCTCTCAGGGGGCTCTGAGGGACTGCTCCTAAGAGGTAGGGAAGGAGCCAGGATATATAGGAGCTTTACAACAAAGACCAGGTAGCTGGAACATTAAAAGATGACTTATTAAGTAAAGAAAATCAGGCATCTCAAGTTAAAGAATTTAGCACTTTTCTCTGTATGGGAGGAAGCAAACATTTGGGCTCACTGAATTCATTCCTTTGACAAGCACCTAGCTATCTAGGGCCAGTGTCCTGTCCTTTCTTATTCTGAGTCCCCTCAGAGGGTACCACTGTGAGTGGCTGCAGAGGCCGGGCTGCAGGCCTGTCCTCACTGTGGGGTGGTGGCAGCCGCTGATGACTTGATGGCTTCCGCATTCTTTGTTTACTGATATGTTTTACAGTATGTTTCATTCACAGGAATCATCTATGGATGGTAGACAAAATATGATGAGGAAAAATACATTTGCATAGTTTCAGAGTATCTCCCCATAAGATACTAATTACAAAGGGGAAACAGGAACTTTACAGTGGAGGAACTTGGCAGATACCATACCGATTTCACCCACAATGAGACACACAGGCATCGTGAGACGGGGATAACCAAGACACGCTGCGAAGACACAGCCTCACTTCCGTGGCCTTCTCACCAAAAACAGCTAATCATCAGAAAACATTAGACTAAGTTAAACTGAGAAACAGTCTGCAAATGAACTCTCCAGTACACCCGAACCATATCAGGATTATGAAAGACAAAGGTCCGTGAAAGAACCCTTCCAGATTGGGGGAAAATAAAGGCCATGGCAACAAGATTCACCCTCGTCCCACACTGGATCCTGGACCAGTACAAGAACGGTGGTTGGGCCACTGGCAAAACTGGTCTGTAGATTTAAGTAATATATTGGGGGTTTTTTCCTTTTTTTTTTTTTTTTAGAATTTTGTTTTGTTATTTATTTGTTTTGGAGGGGGAGGTAATTAGGTTTTGAAACAGGATGGAAGGGGGCAGGGCACAGCCATTCAATGATGGCCACAGCAATTAACATCAAAATGGTGGAAGATTCAACCCCCAGGAGGCCTTGAGGCTCAGGATGATGAGAGATTTAACTTCTAGTAGACCTTGAGCTTCATTATACACCCATTGTAATGTATTAACATGGTGACTAAGACGCCCACAGGCACCATGGCAGTCACAAGGCTAGCCGCAAAAGGTCAAATGGTGGGAAATGGCCAACTCCCTGGGAATCCCAGCCCCTTCCCCTTAGGCTGGTCCTTCCACTTATTAGCATAAAAAGCCACCAAGCCCATAAAAACCAACAACACGGCGCCTCGAGGCTGCTCCTCTCTGTCCCTCTTCGGAGATGGCCCTCATTCTGTCTATGGAATGTGTACCTACTTTTAATCTGAGCACCCAACCCGCACACCTCATGGCCTTTCTCTTGCCTTTCAATGTATCTCTCTGAATAAATCTATTCAACTGTGGCTTACTCTTGAATTCTTTCCTGCGCGAAGCCAAGGACCCACACCTGGCGGGGCATGTCCCTGGGGCTCAATTGAGACCTGGGACACAGCCCTCCTCATGCCCCACATCTGTTTTCCTGCATCAGTTTATCTGCTGATTATTTTTAGAGGAGGTACAGGGGCTTGAAACCCAGGACTTTGTACGTGCTAAGCATGCGCTCTACCACTCGAGCTATCCCTCCCCGCTAAGTAATATATTGTATCAAGTTTCATTTTCTGATTTCGATCACTTCAACTGTAGTTATATAAGATGTTATCATTTGGAGAATGTGGGTAAAGGGTATAAGAAATTCTTCATACTAATTTTACAATTCTTTTGAAGTCTTAAACTATTTCAAAGTTACAACTGAAAAAAAAAGTTATAAGATATGTGAATGAAAAATACTGCAAAACATTTCTGTAAACAAAGAATGCTGAAGCCATCAAGTCATCAGTGGCTGCCACCACCCCTCAGTGAGGACAAGCCTGCAGCCCAGCCTCTGCAGCCAGTCACAGTGGTGCCCTCTGAGGGGACTCAGAATAAGAAAGGACAGGACACTGGCCCTAGATAGCTAGGTGCTTGTCAAAGGAATGAATTCAATGAAACCAAATGTTTGCTTCCTCCCATACAGAGAAAAGTGCTAAATTCTTTAACTTGAGATGCCTGATTTTCTTTACTTAATAAGTCATCTTTTAATGTTCCAGCTACCTGGTCTTTGCTGTAAATCTTCTATATATCCAAGCTCCTCCCCTACCTCTTCGGAGCGGTCCCTCAGAGCGATCTGAGAGGCTGTCATCCCGGGCTCGAAGGGGTTCAAGTCCTCAGAAATGTCCACTAAATAAAGCATAACTCTCCACTTTTAGGCTGTGCATGTGTTTCAGTCAACGGATATTACAGATACACTCACTCAAGGAGATTCAGACGTTTATCAGAAACATGCCAATCCCAAAACTCAAAACTAAGGACCAAAGTTTAGAAACCATACACTCTAAGTTAAACTTTACTATTAAATCAAGAGCTGTTTCATGAAAATATTGTGATGTTGTCATGCACTTCTTTAAAAAATCACGCTTTATAGAAATCCCTGCTTTTCAAGGTATTGTGTATACCTTGCCCACGTCTCAGTTTGTCAATAACCAGTCTTGTGGCTGGACCAGCCCTTGTGGTTGTCATCATGATTATAAGATGCCCTTCAGCAATGACAAATAGGAATCCTAAAAAAAAAAAAAAGGTTATTCCTTACAGGACCTGGAAATGACATGACACACAGCCAGGCTGCAGGTAGAGAAAGAGGGCACATGGGCCTGGGGTTCTGCTTTTACTGGGGTCAAGGATGGCATTGTAGGTTTTGTGGGTTCACTCTTTATTGGTGAGTTCCAAGTAAGGGTGGGAATTTAAAGAAGGGAAAGAGAAAAGAAAAAAAAAAAAGTGGCCCAAACCCAAATTGTCAATTATCGAAAACAATAGACATCCCTAAAATAAAAGAGTCTCCTTGCCGGCAGGGGGCTGGATTCTTTTTGTAGTCCTGAGTCAGGCAATGTGTTCATTCTAATAGCCTTCTTTGAAGTGAATGCTTCAGCCTTCAAACCTTAAGGCAAGGCATTTGCATGGTAAAAAGATAAACCCAACTGTCAAGCTTACACAGCACAAGGACTCAACGGTTTTCTATCATCTTCACCACTTGGGTACCTATCACTGAATGTGTCTGTTGTCCATTTCCTTGTCTGAAAACAATGGCGACCACAATCACCCGGCCCTGAGATCTTGCAGGTGATTGTAACAAAGACAATCAGAACAATTACAGTGAAAATCCTCCTTGGAGCAGCCCGTCTCCCCTCTGTATACTTAGGCTTAACATAGCGGTCTGAATTGAATGTGTGAAAAAAAAAAAAAAAAGACTAGTATTTTTCTCCTAAAAGTAAATTGTTTTAAAACATGGTTACCTTTTCAACAGGTTTCCCTTGGCTTGAAATTGGATTTTTTTTTTTAACCCCAAGCGTTCTCAGGTCTCAAGAGGCTGCCTTTTAATTATATCAATTCTTGATCTGAAGCCTTTCTTATTATTTGTTTAAATGTTATTGTTTGGACTTAAATGGATCTCTTGTTCAATTTCAGGGTTAGCATTTACTGCAACAAAGGATGATTTTTTGCTCCTGTTGCCTTGAGGACATCCACTGGAAACATGATGTTGTTCTCAATGGGAATTCTTCTGATGAGATGATTTCCAACAAAGAACAAATTAATATTTGGCAGCAATCAATGGCGCTAGCCAATGCATTTTCCCGTCTCCTTCACTTTTCCATTCTCTTTCCCATTGTCCCTAGTTTCTCAATCCTTTTCATGTAGAAAATGGACTGTAATTTATTTTGAAAGAATTTCTATGTCTGTGTCTTGGTCTTAATTAAAACAAGGACCGTAGTTTATCTGGAATCCTAATTTGGCTATGAATGTTCAACAAAGAGGCTCAGAATTACAGATCAAGCTAAGGGGGGAAAAAGTGGAAAAAAAGTATAGAATCAAGGGGCATCCATCTGTCCTTTTGCTAAAAAGAAATGGACTCTCCTGGCTGGTAGGAGACAAATTACTGCTCCAGTCAATTTCCTTCTCTCTCTCTCTCTCTCTGTCTGTCTCTCTCTCTCTATATATGTATATACACTTATTTGACATTTGTTTTGTCTTCTTGTGTTATTTCCATACTAAAGGGAGTATTTATGAATCCGCTTGGAATGGCTAAATTATTTGTGAGTTTATTGTACACAGACTTTTTCACTGTTATTAATCTAGTTTAGTACCTGGGAGACTTTCTTTATAGCACGTGGGGATGGTAGAAATACAATGCGGTGTTATAACAGCATTGTTCCATATTCCATAACCCATCAAGGGCGGCCGGCCGATTTACCCAGCTCAGCTTTTCAGACTGGTTTTGCATGTTGAAAATTATTCAACTCAGAAATCGTATTTGCTCTCACAAAGACGTATTTGGTATCCCTATGCATTATTAACTGTGTGCAAAGTGTGATTGTCCCTAAATTGTTGTAAGAAAATCAAATGACCTATGTGTCTGAAAAGTTTTGGATAGAGGAAAGCAACTATGAATTAAGGACATCAAATTTAGCCTCTTAACTGTAGCCAAGGGATTGGGTCTCTATCTCCAGTGCGCTCAGGCGGGTCTCATAATTGCAATAGTCAAAAGGAATCATCACTATTCTGCAAGCACCCGCCAGCGCCTGCCTAACAGAGTGGATCTGCTTGAAAGGCACAACAGAGGTGGCACTTGTTGCCCAGAAATTCAGCTTATGATTAAAAAGTTTCTTGTTTGTTTGTTTTTCCCAAGGATCAAATACTATCTTCAAAATACAGTAAAGACCCCTGCAAAATACAAATAATCAGAAAATGCTCCTGTGGCTGGATGCACCCTGTCATGGAAATATCCTAGTTGAAACAGAAGAACTAGGGAAGAGGAATCACAAGAAAAAAGTGGGGAATGAACACGGAATTCTAAAAATATGTCCAATAGACTTATCGGCGGCTTCTCCAGTTTACCTTGGGTCAAAGTTATCTGTCTTTCTTTCATTTCTTAAATGGGGAAATAGAATTTTTCTTTTACTTATAAATATTCTGAGACTACAGGTCATCTGTGTAATGGTTTCCATTAAGATTCTTTCAATATTTCACATGAGTGTGCTAACATTCCTGGAGAAAGCCCCACTAAATTAAAATACTGTTATAGCTAAATGTTACAGGTGGTACATTATAGCTAAATGTTACAGGTGGTACATTATAATCCAGGATAAAAGGTTATTCATTAGTTCCAGGTTCTATTAGCACAATCTTTCTGCCTTCATGACTAAAGAAGTAACAACGTGTTTTGGTTCTGTAATAGTGAGCTAATTGTTCAGTTTCCTAATGGTAGCCATTAAGAAAATGTGAAGAATATGGAGACAGTATTTCTCCTTGCCCAGTTAAATAGAAAAAGGACAAAACAGTGTACTTGAAAGAACTACAAACACAAACTTAGAAAAACTGGGTTTGTGATCTATCTTCTGTGCCTGTATACTGTATTTGTGTTTAAGAAAGTAATTTCTTCTTTATTTTTTTTTTGTTGCGGGAGGTAATTAGGTTTATTATTATTATTATTATTATTATTATTATTATTATTATTATTATTATTATTAATACTGGGGATTGAAACCAGGACCTCATGCATGCTAAGCCTCAAATGTGAGATTAAATGTGATCATGCACAGATGCATTTAAAATGTAAGATATTATTACCATTATCTTGTTCAGTTTTAAGCACATTCTTGTGAATATATATGACCAGTTTCCCCCTCTCCAAATACATCAAAGATTCTAAGGTTTTATATGGTTCTTTGGATATTTGCACACAATCATAATATAAGCATAAATCTGTAAATAATCACAAATATATGTTAATATTAAAAACCATTTGAAAGAAGGAAAATACGGTAACATAGAAATATTTAGTGTCATTGGATATTGAAACTTTAGGAAATCACAAGAGGTACTTTGATGGATCCTATGAAGTCTGTCTCCTCCTCATGCATCCTTGCATGGTGGGAGTATCTGGTGCCTAAAAATCCTAAGGTTTGTAATTTTGTAAGGTGTCTGAGGGGATGAAATTCCTTTTCCCTGGGAGAGCAGTGTGTTTTGGTAGGGAACATCTAAAGATGAGGAACTGGGGAATTTAAAAGAGAGGGCTGCAGGGAGAAAAATGGGGGCGAGTGGGCATGAGATCTGGAGAGCGTAAGCAGTTAGAACACTCATTTCAACAGCTGAGTCTGGAAGAGATGCTGCATAATCTAAGGGACCAAGTAATTTGGATGGAACTTCCACCCCCTTCTCCACACTGCACTTTTCTGAGATCTTCCTGACCATCCAGTAGAAGCCCTCCTGTTCCCCTCTCAGACCTGATTCTTGGGTTGGGGAGGAGAGAGGGATGGGGAGAAGGGGCAGACCTTAGCCATCTCCAGTCTTCTCCGGAGAGGCAGCGACCAGAGATGTGTCTCCGCACACTCCTTCTAAGTGTCACCAGGCAGAGGCATCACCACTGGCAACAGCTACAGAGATCTGGCCCCGCCCATCTTTTACGTTTCCTCCTGAACCTTGACTCGGTGCACTCTAGATAGTCTAACATCTTGTTCATTCTTAAAAAAAAAAGAAGAGATCTACGAGACCTTTCCCACCTTAGGACTTGTACATTTTCTGTTTTCTTAGCTGAGAACACTCTCCTCTATGGTCTTCCAATGGTTGACTTCTCACCCATGAATTATGAACAGACTGGTCCACTAGAGCGAGGTCAATAGTAGGTCCATGGTTATAAAAGCAAAGCACGGTGAAGAGCAAAGCTGGCTCTAACACCTTGAGCAGAAAGGATGGACTGTTTAAAAAATGGTATTAGAATATTTAGACATAACATTTGGAAAATGTCTAAAAGTAAGTTTAGATGAATTAAAGGCCAGTGTACCAAAAAGAAAAACAAAATCATTGGAAATTTTTTAACTTAAAAATAGGGAGGGACTTCTTAACACAAATCACAAAAAAAATTTAATTAAAATATAAATAAAATTCTTCTGTAGGAAAAGCACATAAATACAGCTTAAATGTAAGCAGCAGATCTGGAGAAAACATTTGTAATACGTAGTTCAAGGGGCCTTCCTTAACATTTTCCTAAGCTTCTTCCTGACTCTTAGGCCCTGATTCAACTTTCCTTAAAGCATTTTCTTTGTAGTGTTAAAAAAAAATTGCCTCTTGGAGATATATGCAAACATTTTCCCCATTTTTTTAATGCGGTAAAATACACGTTACATAAAATGTACCATCTTAACCACTACAACTGTGTAGTTCAGTGGAATTAAATACATTTATAATGTTGTGCAACCATCACCATCATCCATCTCTATAACTCTTTTCATCTTGAAAAAATGAAACCCTTTCCCCATTAAACAGTAATTCCCCATTTCCTGCTCCCCCTTGCCCCTGGCAGCTATCATTCTATGTTCGGTCTCTATGGTTTTGACTACTCTAAGTGATACAGGAAAAATAGATGTGGGGAGAGAGGATGGCCATGTCCCAGGTCTCGGCTGAATCCCTGGGTCGTGCCCCGCCAAGTGTGGGTCCTCGGCTTTACATAGGAAAGAATTCAAGAGCCAGCCACAGCTGAGTAAACGTAGATTTATTTAGAGAGGTAACGTACTCCATAGACAGAGTGCGGGCTGTTTCAGGAGGCAAGAGGAAGGTCAGGAGGTGTGCGGGTTGGGTGCCCCATAGATAGACGCTCCATAGACAGAGTGCAGGCTGGCTCACTCAGAAGGAAGAGCAGCCATGGGGTGTGGGGGGTTGTTAGATATTATGGGCTCGGTGACTTCATATGCTAACAAGTGAAAGGATTATTCCAACTACTTTGGGGAAGGGGCTGGGGTTCCCAGGAACTGGGCTACCACCCGCTCTTTGACCTTTTATGGTCAGCCTCAGAGCTGTCCTGGCCCTCATGGGAGGGCCAGTTACCATGCTGATACACCACAATGAGTGTATAATGAAGCTCCAGGTCCACTGGAAGTCAGATCTCCTGCCATCTTGGGCCTCAAGCGCTACTGGGAGTTGACTCTTCCATCATTTTTGTGTGAATTGCTGTGTCATTCCTTGCATGGCCGTGCCCTGCCCCCTTCCCTCCTGTCTCATAAGTATCTCTGCTGAGTAGAATCATGGAGTCCTTGTCTTTTTTCTGACTGGTTAGTTTCATTCCAGATAATGTCCTCAAGGTCCATCCATGTTACAGCATATGTCAGAATGTCCTTTCTCTTGAAGGCTGAATAATATCCCCCTGTTTGCATAGACCGCATTTTGCTTATCCACTCAGCTGTTGATGGACACTTGGGTTGCTTCCCCGTTTTAACTATGGTGAATAATCCTGCTATGAACAGGGGTTTACAAATATCTCTTTGAGACCTCGCTTTCTATTCTATTGGTTATATACCTAGAAGTGAGGTTGTTAAATGTATTGGAGGATTGCTCGCAATTGTAGTTTTAGTTTTTTGATGAACGACCATACTGCTTCTCCTTGGGCGTGCATGGTCACTTCCTAATTTCCCCCATACATGGAGTTGTTTTTGAATATTTTATTTTTGAATTTCTAGCTTTTAAAAGGGGGAAAAGAGAAAAAAGAAGAGTGGAAAAGGACACTGGCTCTTTAAATTCCCTGGAAGTTGCTGCAGTCAGATGGGGAGAGATTTGCAACAATGGGAGGAGGTACAACACCAGATCATTGCTTTTTTTGTCTGCACCTCTACAATCAGAAGCAGCAGTCAACAATTAAAGCGCAGATCCCAGTATTTGGAGGACAGGGTACGTTTTGCCCATTCTGGTTCTCACCAGCAGTGTACACAGAGCACATGCAGAGCTGTCTGCCATGGCCGGGGTGAGGGGTGGGTAGCTGTAACCATGAGAAGAGATGAAACTGAACAAAACTAACCACAACTCCCCAATGAAGTCTTCCCCTGGAAACTGACTTACTACCATGGAAGGACGTTCCGTGTACTCTACCCAGTGCCCCGTGAATCATGAATTGGTTTTTGTTTTCTTTCGGTTCAGTATTTTTCGATCTGGTTGTTTGCAGAAGGCACTTTCAGAGTCTACTTTTTAGACTCTGTATTTCCAAAATAGTTACAACAGAAAGATCCTGCCAGTGCATCTGTCTAGGTGGTGAGACGGGTTTCTGATTCTCCCTACTCTGCCATCTTCCCAGAATCTCTCTGTACGTCTTTTAAAAAGCCCCTTGCCAGGAATGGCTTTTTTTTTTTTTTTTTTTTTTTTTTTTTTTTTTTTTTTATAACCCAGGAATGGCTTTCTCTAGGACCTGGGCGCTATCTCACTGAAATGGAGTTTTCAAGGGAGGTAGCACCCCTACCTGAAGAAAGGTGGGAACTTGCCTCCAAGGTGTAAAATTGCACCTCTTGTCATGAATTTGTGAGAAAGTTTACTTTTCCTTTGGGCAAAGCTACTGAGCAAACAGATGGCTTGTGTTCCCCCTCTCACCCCAGTACTTGGAACTTCCGTGCCCTTTGATTCAGCAGAGTTGAGTTCCTGCTGACCTGGGGCCTCTCCACCCTGTTGCAATAGCCTTGAACCCAGTCTTTCTTGTGTGTTTAGTTTTTCCTGTGCAATTCTTGCTTTGACACGAGGAAGTATAAAGAGCTAGCAGCAATAAGAGGAAAGAAAAGCCAAATATTAAGTGATGAAATAAACAGTATATTCACAACCTAAAAATCTAACATGGCCAATAAACATAGGAAAGAATGCTTAAACTAACCAAATGTTATCAGGGAATTGAAAGTCGTAACAACAGTAAAACCTCAAACAGCAACCAGTATCTGGGCTTCACTAGGACATAAACATGGAAATTCTCATAAATTACTTGTGGGAGTGGATTTTGTGTGTGTGTGTGTGTGTTTTAAGAATTGGTTGGTGTCCATCAATATTTTAAATGGGTGTGCCTTTTGCCCCAGGAATATACTTTCTAGTTATCTATCATAAGGAATTTTTTAATTAATTAGCTATTAAAAAGAATAATGGGGGGGGAGGGTATAGATCAAGTGGTAGAGCACATGCTTAGCATACACAAGGTCCTGGGTTCAATCCCCAGGGCCTCCTCTGAACATAAATAAATAAATAAACCTAATTGCACCCTCCCCCCAAAATAAATAAATAAATAAATAAATAAAATACAATAGAAATCATTTGTTAAAATATTTAATGAGAAAATACTTACCTTTTAGTGACAAAAAGAAAGTTAAACGTTTCAGAAGGAAAGTCTTATCCTAAATTGAAAAACAACTGAACAGAAATGAAGTACACAAAATGTTAAGCATGCTGGATTCAAGGAATTAACTTTGATTATGTTCTTTATGTATTTTTAATATTCTCTGTTATTTCTCCTATTAGTTTTACAATCAAAAACATTAATAAATTGTGGGAGCAGAAGTATAAAATCAAATCAATTCGCTTGGAGTACTGATTCACATCCACATGCCTTTGCTTCAGTATGGGCTGTTTACTGTTGCTTTCCGGTCACCGCCCAGACATGAGTGCGCGCTCAGATGTAACATCTGAAGAGTGGCACTTGAAAGACAAGACTTGCCATCAGCGGTCCTCATTTCACCTCTAGAGGAAAAAAGAAAGAAGGGGAGAAAAAGAGCATACCCTCAAAAATAGCGTTCACCTTGCCTCAATATCAGCATCATTGCCTAAAGAAGATTCTCAAATCTCGCCTTTTCTTCTCCTTTTAAAGGCCACTCATTGCAGGATGGGACGTTTCCCACCAGTGTGTACAATCTCAAGACTCAGAAATAAGGAGCATCTTTCTAAATATTACATGTACGTCTGATGGGGCCTGGGGGTTTGTTTCATCCTTGGTGTGTGCCGACTTTCATCGCCTTCCCTCTTCTGAGATGCAGGCCTGCAGCCTGTAAAACACAAGGCGTGTTGTGGACACCCTGATAAATATTAAATGACGATGGCTGTAATAACAGAGCAGAGCCCTGTCTTTGCAGCTGTATAATTTCTCCTTTGCATTGTGTGCCTCCTCAACAGCTGTCACATCCTTGCTTTCAGAGGCAGAGATTCCTTGGCAAATTAAGGCTTGAGAGGAGCACATGACATCCTCATGTCACTGAGGGAATGTGAGATGTGAATGCCTACAGCCATACACGTCACTCAGAAACACATCTATTTGATAAAACTGTCTCAAGAGCCAATTCAGATTGACTACTTGGCCAATTCAATCACTTGTATGGATATGCCATCCAGAGAGTTTATGTGATGCCCCAACTGCTGGCCAGATCCGGGGGGAACAAAAGCCCAGCCCACGTGAGAACTTCCAGCCAGCACATTTTAGCGAAACTATATTAATTTAATAATCATATGGTTTTACATAAATACTTTTTTGTATTTTTATTTTGGGGGGGAGGTAATTAAGTTTCTTTATGTATTTTTAAATTAATTTTTTATTTCTTTATTTTTTACTGGAAGTACTGGGGTTTGAACCCAAGACCTTATGCATGCTAAGCACACATTCTACCGCTGAGCTACACCCACCCCCTTTAGATAAATACTTTTAAACACGCAATTTAATCAATTTATTTATTGAAGAACTGAGTAGATGTTATTAACATCAGCATCAGATTTTAAGGAATTGATAATGCCATCAAGACTTCAATTTTCCTGGTACGGCACTTAGTACTTGCCATGAATTTTCTTGTTTAATGTTCCAGCAAAGCCTTCAAAAGGTAGACCTAATGCTGTACGCTACTACACTTGGAAAAATCAAGGCCAGGAAAATGGAAGCAGTTTGCCACATGTAATGAGCAAGAGGAGGAGTCCAATTCGGTTTCCTGGGACGCCAGAGTTTTCCTGAGGTTTTGGGGGAATACTTTAGAAGAGAAAGGAGACTTTAACAATAATATTAATCTTTCACTTATTTTTTTAAAAAATGTGTATTAAGTATCTCTTATTCAAGGCCTAGCAGGAAATAAGCATAACCAAAAACTAAAAAAAAAAAAAAATTCAAATTCTTGTGCTTCAAAATCCACTTCTTAGAACCATTTTTCAAGTGATAATTCTATTCAAATTACAACAAAACCTACAGATGAGAAAGTGCCCCTGTCCGATAATAAAGAAATGGGTTAAAGCCACAGAATGGAATATTTGTCAGCCATTAAAACTGAGTGTCACAAAGGCTAATAAACTCAAAATGCTGACTATATGACAGAAAATAAGAAAAGCATTTGTGTATAAACTGACTGACTACATGATGCTGAAAAAAAAGCTGAATTGGAAATAAGATTGAAAAAAATACAAATTGTATATTAGATTGTTAAGATTATGAGTGTTTCTCTTTGATGTTTCAATAATTTCTAAAAATTTGTTACGGTAATTTTATGATAGAAAGCATTTTAAAGAGTGATCCATTATCAATCAAATCGATCAGCTTCTTTGTTCTAAATGGTGGTCACATTAAACTATGATAACTAAAGTTTAAATTAATCGTATATTGTATTTCTCAAATAGCAAATTGAGTCAGCAAAAAGAACAGTCATAATTACTGTATTTTGCTGTATCATTGGCTACATTCATTTGCAGAGTATATTTTCTTGGATGACACATTTCTAACTGTGTGCTGCCTCAAAAATTATTTTGCTAAAAGGGAGAGAATTTTAGGAATTTTCATGATGATTTATACAGTTTCTGATTTACAGTTTACTGGCGCTTTATGCTTTAATTAACTGGCCATTGAAACTGTATTTTAGTACACTAATTGAAAAACAAGTTGTCAATTTCCACACTTAGCCATGCAGTTATAAATTTCATTGTCTCTTTCATGAGATTCAGGAGTTTCCAATTAAGACAATGATTTTAATCCATGAATTTATGAGGCATTTCCTAAGCTTTCCTTGGTTTCTACTACGCTGCATAATAAACTAGATTGTAAAGGCAAACCACATCATGAAGAAAAATAATTATCACCTTGTCTTGAGAATGGAAGCATATTCATATAGAAGCTCCTCATAGTGGGGTTAGGAGGATATGTTGTGAATCCTTGGGGTTCAGAGACAGGCCCGCAGACAAATCCCCTGGAAGTTAAGGGGGCAGGCAATGGTGGGCAGGAAGGGCTTTGGGAGGAAAAAGGGATGTCAAAAGTCCATCTTTGGTGGGGAGGATATAGCTCAGTGGCAGAGCACATGCTTAGGATGCATGAGGTCCTGGGTTCAATCCCTAGTGCCTCCTCCAAACATAAACATATAAATAAAACCAATTACCTCCCCTTCATCAAACAAACAAACAAAAAAGGCAAAACTCCATGTTTGTAGTGCATAAATCATTGTTTAAAGTATTTAATCTAATGCTGGCAACATGATACTAAGTCATCAATAAAACATCTATAATAAAACTTGTAAACGAGAAATGCTTGTTTAAATTAAGCACTTAGACTGGGCAAGAATGTCTTTTATTACTGAAACTGGAGAAGTAAGTACTGTTCTTGATTTCTCAGGTTTGGGTGAGCACCAACTATTTATCTACCTATCCATCTGTCTTTCTGTCTGTCCATCCATCCATCCATCGACCACACCTTAATCGATATCTATATTCCTACAAATCATCTTTCTTTCCAGTTTCTATTTTCTTCTGTCATTCTCTCATTTACATATTGAAAATAAATGTATTCCTCCTTGAAGTCCCAAACAATTATAATAGTTTGTGAGAGAAATTATTTATCTTTTCTTCAACCTTCAAGTTAATAATTTCTTTAAAACATTCACTTTGAAAATGTCTACATTAATTCCTTTGCTCAACTGCTAATACCAAAACAATGGTTCCAATTTCTTTCAATTGTTTCCCTTCATAATCCTTAGACTACCTACAGAAGGAGATACTGCCTTTTAAAAGTAGTTTTGTGAGATAACTAATCTTACTTTGCCATTCTTAGGTTTGACTATTAGCATAAATCTTACTATGAAGAAATTAATAGAGGCTGATGAATTCTTTATAAACACAGAGGACAGATTTATCGTTCTGTTCAGAGAGGATAGTGCATGACTATCCCATTGCTGATTTAAAATGCAATGGTTGAGATGTCGACAGAGA
This sequence comes from Vicugna pacos, assembly GCF_048564905.1. NCBI lineage: Eukaryota > Metazoa > Chordata > Mammalia > Artiodactyla > Camelidae > Vicugna > Vicugna pacos. The sequence goes on from NC_132987.1 coordinate 8,215,921, forward strand.
CAGAATTGAGTTGTATCAAGGTGCTGTGTGTCACTGCGCTAGCCAGGGTATCTAATGTAATTTGTTTGTTATAGTGTTTATGAAACATCCCATCTGGCACAATATGCCTCTAAGACAGAAGGTGCTGGCATATTAAAGATGCAAGCATCTCACATGTGATACTCACCCATTTATTATTTCAGCAGAAAGGAAGACACCTTTGGAAAACAGGGAAGAGATTAGCAAACTCAGACATGTGACTCAGGTGTAAGTTTGAGAACTACTGCATTGACAACACATTGAGATATTTTAATAGGAATTAAGATTTTTGTTTTGAAGCTGAAAGCAAATAAACCAAAGAGACTTTTTTCCTTTCTATTCATGGAAAGGGTATCTTTTACATTGCCTGGCTGATTTTCATTTTAAGTAAAAAGGATGTGTAAAGCAAAAATTGCAATGTCAGAAAAAGATATATTAACTGTGTAAATTTTCAGGAAGAGTCTGAGAAAGAAAAATAATCCATTATAGACCCAAATTTCTGGAAAAAAAACAAAAGAATTACTAGACGGTCATTGATTGCATTTCATGGATCTTTTAACAATTTGCAGTGAATGCTATCTTAAGACACTCACACTGTTGTTTAACTTGACACAATTTATTTTTTTAACTGTAAGTTGCAGGGCGATGCGATACAGAATTGAAAGGAGGAAATGGCATCATTCTGTTGAAGGAGAGAAGAGTTAAACGTCCTATTTTACATGCTAGGGCTTGTTGAAACTAAAAGGACTTTCCCATTCTCAGTGAGAATGATTCTGAAATTATCACTATTTGACATGATACTGTGTGGGAGGAGTCTGGCATCTCAAACACATCATCTCATTTCATCCTCAAAACAAATCTTAAGAGGATGTAATTATTACCCCAGTGTGACCCAGGCGGACATTGAGGTTAAAAGAGGTTAAGCAATTATTCAAGCTTGGCTTCACCACCTGGAACGTCTGACTCCAAATTCTATGTCCTTTCCATTGAGAATCTCTGAGATGGAATATTCCAGGAAGAAGCATTTGGGGAACATAGGAATAAAAATATTCTAAACCCATTAGAAGCTCAGGGGTTTCCCTGACAAAATTATTCAATCTTACTTCCCTGAGTTGAAATCTGAAGACTTCATCAAACACAAGTCCAGTGACTTTGCGTCTAAAACGCAGTCCAACAGATGGGCACCTCTGGCAAGGCTCCGCATCTGAGACTCACACGTCTGTGACTTTGTAACACCTAAAACGAACCCTGTTTTCTGTTGACTTCATTTTCCTCTTTGCCAAAGTGTTATTCCGTTTAAACATTTCCGTTGTTGGCAAGATCCCCTTATGATAATAAACTTGGCATTCTCCCTCCTTTCTGGTATTTCATGTCTTTTTTTTTTCTCTACCAACTCTGGCCATGTCTCATGTACTACATTTCACAGAAAGATGACTTCTTTTTCAGACTTACGGTAAAAAAGAGAAATTTTTCATTTCAAATAGTTTTCTGAACCCCTTCTATTCCTCATAGGTCTTTCTTGACTTCAGTCACCTGCTGTCTATAAGGCACGGGGTCTCCCCTGGTCAGGATAATATTAAAATTTTCTTACACAATCATAACCATACTCCTTATGCACTGCAGCCTTCATCAACTTCTCTGACATAATCATTTCAACTGCTTGTCAAATCAAATGAAGATTCCCTCTTGGCCTTTCAATTTCTCGCACATTTAACAATTTGACCCCCATCCCTTGTGTAACGGCTGCTTTAATATCTCGGCACATCGGTTCTCTGAGCTTCTGCAAGATAAACTCGACCTGCCTCTTCTCCTTTTTATGCACTTTATAAGCCCCGATCGCTAGCAACCTCAACGGTAATACTAGCTAGTAATTATTAGTACACATTTTATTAGGTGTTTTATAGACATTGTATCACATAATCACTAAAACAACTCTGTGAGGAAGAATGAAAGCATAATGGTGTATGAATAATAATGAAACAGTTAAAGGTCTGACCTGTAACATAGTAAGAAGGGGAGCAGGTCCTTGATCTGTTGTTTTCTATTATTTAAAAAAAAATAGGTTCAAGAAAATCTGCAAATAAATACAAATTCAAGAGCAAACTTGCCAATCCCTAACAAGCATGACCACACTCTTTTTTTTTTTTTGAGGTAAAACTTACATGCAGTGAAATGTACAAATCTTCAGTGAATTTTAGTAAATGCATATACCACAGTAAACTATAACCCTTATCAAGATGAAAATATTTCCATCACCTCACAAAATTCCCACATGCTCCTTCCAGCCAATCCCCACCAACATAAAAGGATAAATGGTCCTGAATTTTATGTGGATTGAATCATACAATGTGCAATGGCTTCTTTCTCTTAACAATGCCTTTGAGATTCATCCATGTTTCACCTATATTATTTGCTGGGTATTAAAATGCTGGCTTTATGGTGCACGGACCAGCCTATAAAGCAGTTGTGAGGAAAGAGATGGTAAAGCTCAGCCAGCACGTTGGGATGGGTGGACATCTGTCAACACTGGGAAGACATCATAAGCTTTGCTACACTCTGGGAAGCTGGTCGGCAATTGTGTGAATGGAGCTGGAAGAAACTAGCCCTGGCGTCAGGTCATGACTTTGGAGTCTTAAAGAGAGTGAAAGATAACTTGAAAAACTAATCCTGAGAGCACAGCTCTGCTCTGCCTGGACTATAATGAAATTACACAGCAGTGGTTCATGTGGAGCTCCCATTTTCAGAAATGCATCTTCCAAACTGGAGAGTCAGAGGTGGATTCTCTTTCCTTTAGTCAACTTCCTGCTGCCAAGAAGGCACAAGTGGAAAAGATAGTCACAAACCAGTACTCTTATCCTGAGGATCTGAATGCCATTAAAATTTTGAATCTGAGTCAATGCAGACAGAGCCATGAAAAATAATGAAAGTATCTGGCTATGAAATTTGCATGACCACCTGCCCTCACCCTTGCGGGGAACCAAGCTATCTTTCTTGTAATCTTGGGCGTTGCTCATACATCTTGTGCTGAGACTATTTGTTTCAATTAAGGCATAGGCTGTAACTTATTCATATGTTTTCTGCAGCAAGCCGCATCCTGCCTGGTACAGAAAATCCTCAAGAAATATTTGTTCTTAACATTAACTCAGAAAGATAAGCTATAGGAATTGAGATCTTTTTTTTCTGACTCAAAGAAGAAAGTGATATTAAAACAGATGATTTCATCTGTCACAACTTGACAGCATATGGAAGTACTACAGCTATTAATACCAAATAGAACTTTATACCAAATAGAAATATTTTAACTATTAATACTGAAGGATTATCCTCCCATTCTAGTATGTCAGGATAAAAGGGTTTACCATTATACTGAAAAGGACTTTCATAAATTACATAAGCACTTCTTGACCAAACATGTAAGTTAATAGTACACATCCATGAAAGAGATTGGAGAAACTATTTTAGAGTTAAAAAAATACATACATATGTACATATCTATACATGGGCACAGACATATATAAGGATGGTTTAGGCAGAGTGTCATATTTTCTGGAGGAAAATAATGGGACTAAGTGATTTTATTTTATTTTATTTTATTTTATTTTATTTTATTTTATTCACATATTTATTTTTATTGAAGAACAGTCAGTTACAATATTGTGTCAATTTCTGGTGCACAGCACAATGTCCCAGTCATGCATATACATGCATATATTTGTATTCATTTTTTTTCATTAAAAATTATTACAGGATATTGAACATAGTTCCCTGTGCTATGCAGAAGAAACTTTTTTAAATCTATTTTTATGTATAGTGGCTAACACTGATTTCATTTTAAATAGTATAACATACATGCTTCAATTATTGGGAAGATAGGATATGAAATAAAGTTATATGTATCCCTCATAGTTACACCACCAAACACAACCACTGGGCCAACTTCTATCTTCATGTTGTTCTGTTGCATACTGTGAAATTCCAAATTCTATTCATAACCCAGTTCCTTCTTTTCTTTGTTACTATTTTTTCTTACTCATAGCAAGAACTCTGTCACTGTGTGTGATATATGGATGATATTATTTTATCTTAAATTTGAAAATCCTTGGGCCATTTTCAAATTACATATGTATTCTGTTGGGATGCAAAATATTTTAAACATCAGTAAGTAGTTTTAAATTTTACCCCAAAATCTTGTCTATCTTTAATCTCATTTCCAGTGCCTAGTAATATTTGACAACATATTAAGGCACACAAAGATCTTCAGTGACGAAAATGTTTTAACTTTTTTAACTCAGCTCTTCTCATGTAATAATTTAATTCATTCCTTCATCTGAAAATATTTATTTACTGCTTACCATCTGAAAAATACTGTGTGAGGCAGTAGAAATACAACATAAAAAAACAAACGTAGAGGAAGGGACGGCTCAGTGGTAGAGCACATGCTTAGCATGCATGAGATCGTGGGTTCAATTCCCAGTACCTCCTCTAAAATAAATAAATAGACCTAATTACTTCCCCTCCACCAAAAGAAAGAAAGAAAGAAAGAAAGAAAGAGAGTAACAAAGCAAGCAAGCAAATGTAGATGCTATCCTCCTGGAGCTTATATCTTAAAAAGGTACACAGTAATTAATATAGTACTCAGTTTCTTATAGTATTTGTAATAACTGCAAGGAGAAAAGACAGAGAATAATGAAGTCATGTAGCAGTGACCTAGTTTTATATTGAGTTAGGGTTGGGAGAGACATCAAGGGAGCTCTTTGAAGCAATATTCAATTGGACTCTGAAGGGTAAGTAGAGGATACTTAGATTAATAAGGAAGAGAAGTACCCCATTGAAGAACATCATATGCAAAGGCCCTGAGGCAGGAAAAAGCAAGTCACAATCAAGGAACTGAGAAAGGCCAGGATACCTGAAACAGAAAGTATGTAAGATCCATGGTCAAAGGAGGGAGGGTAAACTCAGATTATGTGTGAGCAAGGAGGACGTGAACAATGTAAAGCTACTGAGGGATTTTGAGCAGGGGACTCACATGCTATAACAGATGTAACATGTTTCATCTTCATGGCTTACTCTAGCTGCTTTAAGTAGGGGTTTCATGTCTACTTATATAATAAGCTAGTGATCCATACAAAGTCCCTCCTGGTCCAGGCAAACAAATTGCTTGATAACTTATTTAAATTTTGTCAATGAAAGTTTAAGTAAGAAAAAAAAATGTTGTAGAGCATGATTCCATGATCCTATTTATATAGTTTTTTTAGAAATTTCAATTAAGCACTTTGTTGTTCAAAGATGTATATATATATATGCATATATATATATTTTTTAATGGTTTTATATATATATATTTAAAAATTTATTTAAAAAATTATTCACTCAGCATTCAGAAAAGTGGTTCCTTCTGGCCTGGTGAAGGCGATTGTATGGAAGAGGACAAGGCTGGGAGGGTTACAGTGGTGTTGGTAATGGTCTAATGCATAGAGAATACATTAATGTCTATTTTACTATTCTTTGAGGTATATACATACTTTATATGCACTCTTTGTAAGACATATTTCACAATTTTTAAATGCCTTTTAAAAAATGCACCAAAGCAGGATGATTAAAAAATCAGATAAAAAGCTATTGGAATTTTCTAGGAATGAGGTGAGGGTATCTTGTCTTGGGGAGACAGAAGAATGCATAGCTAAAGACATATGCAAAGCATGAATTTTTTTCAACAGTGTTTGTTGCTTTACTATTGTGATTGAGTGAGACTAATTTTCTAGAATGATTCCCTATTTATGACCTTGTCAACTTAATGGATGCTGGAACCAATTATAGAAAAAAGAAATACTGAAGTTGGCTTAAAATAATTTTTACTGACATGGCTCAGATAACTTAGACCAAATATATATTTAGCTCCATGAACATTTGCTAAAGAAATGAGATTTTTGCGTATGTATAATGTTACTCATCCATGATTAGAATCGCTAATCCTAGTAATTTTTCTAGGTTGCAAACTTTGGTATGGAGTCCATAGCGTACATTAGTTTTCATGTGTATACAAGCAAACATGCAAATATAATCTCCCTCCCTTTCTTTCCCTCTTTCTTTCTTTTCTTTCTTTCTTTTTCTTTCTTTTTTCTTTCTTTTTCTTTCTTTCTTTTTCTTTCTTTCTTTCTCTTTCTTTCTTTCTTTCTTTCTTTCTTTCTTTCTTTCTTTCTTTCTTTCTTTCTTTCTTTCTTTCTTTCTTTCTTTCTTTCTTTCTTCCTTTCTTTCTTCCTTCCTTTCTTCCTTTCTTCCTTTCTTCCTTTCCCTTTCTTTCTTCCTTTCTTTCTCTTTCTTTTTTATTGAAGTTTAGTTGATTTACAATGTTAGTTTCAGTTGTGCAGTGAAGCAATTCAGTTATACATATACATATATATATATTTTTTTCTTTTCAGATTCTTTTCCATTATGGGTTTTTACAAAAAAATTGAATATATTTCCCTGTACTATATAGTAGGACCTTGTTGTTTACCTGTTTTATATATAGTAATGTGTATCTGTTAATCCCAAGCTCCTAATTTATCCCTCCTCTGCCCTTTCCCCTTTGGTAACCATATGTCTGTGATATTCTCTATGTCTGTGAGTCTGCTTTTGGTTTGTTAAGTAGAATTTGTGTCATTTTTGTATCATTTTTTTATTCCATATGTTCTTATACTTGAAGTTTGTTTTAGTTATCAGATTATTTCCTCTCAACTCCAAATTCACTCTTTTTTTTTTTTTTCTGCTTTTGTGATACTGTAACTGGACCCTGGAAACATTTCTTTGCAGCTTCCCCTTTGCAGGAACAATGTTCATGGATGGACACTACAGGAGGAAGTGACTTCTTTTCCTGGTTCTGGTGTGCTTTTCTCCCACTCCTGCTGCACGTACCTTATGGCCAAGAAACTCATTGGCTCTCACCTGCAGTGACTCCCAGTGGTTCCCCAGAGGCTGACTTCCCAGGGAGTTTTAACAGTGCTCCTAACAGCAGCTTTTTGGTGGCTCACACCAGCACCCTTCCTGGCAGTTTCCTGCCTTTCAACTCCGTCCTGCAGACACCTCTGCAAATTCCTCTGCCATTCAGTGCACAAAAGCTACCTTTTTTACCAACAGTCTGACTCTCAACTTTGGTTAGGGATGGGGAACATCTCCCAAATGTATAAGTTCTGTAAGAACTCTCTTTCACCCCTGGAGGTAGTGACAGCTTCCCAAATCCCCTGTTCTTGAGTTCTTCAGAGTTCTCTTTATTCCTTCGTAATTAACCTCCTATTGTTATTTAACCATTCTTTGCACTTAAGCTTTCCCTGTTCAGTTTACTGTGTGATTTCTAGCTCCTGACTGGACCCTCACTGACACAAAGATTAAATCCTTTTATGTAATGAGTGCCCTATAATTTTGCAAGAGTTACCTGAACTATCTCCACTTCTGTATCCATCTTTAATGAAATCCCCTCCAATCAAAGGCTAACCTAGAATTTTGTTCGAATGGTATTCGTTTGCCTGTAAGTGATCAGGCTTTGCACCTTTCACGCAATGACTCTGATGGTTTCCCCTCACCTTTCGTGGCAAGCAAATTAGCTCTGCAGGGTCCCCTCCAGGGGCGGGATAGCCCAATTTCCATTGAATATGCTTGTAGCTTAGTTTCATGTTCTCTTTCAACAGAGAAAATAAATAGTAAAAGATCATTTTTAAAAGCCAATATATTTCGACAAATGATATATTTGTGTGCCACAGAGAATAAATGACTTCAATAATCGTAAATGAATGCTGCTGGAATCACAATATTTTTTTTTTCCCAAATCAGACTTAATTCTAGGAGATAAGTAAGCTCCTCGTCATCCCTTCGTTTTGACTTCATTTTCGACTGTGTTCCTGCTCATTGAAAATGAAAGGCCCCCTTTCTTTTACCTAAATGATTAATGGCATATGCTAATCAAGTCTCTTTTTTCTGCATAGTTCATTGCAAGTGTGAGAAATATTGTCAGACACTAAATGAACCTTTTGGAATTGACTGATTTCTCTCACTTGAAAAAAAATTTTACTCAGCAACTAAATAACAATATACATTTTTTTAAATAAAGTAAAAACAGAACCTGCATCTGGATTTTGACTTCTGATTCACATTTCCAAGGCAGAAAAGACACAATTTAAAAGAGTTGTTTCCAGAATTTACCTGAGAAAGATCTCTTGCTTTTTCAAGGCTTTATCAAAATGCGTTATGAAAAAGCAAATTTACATTTCTCTTTTATTATTGTTGCTCCACTTTCTGATTGGGCCAAATGGGAGTAAGCTATATTTTATCCAACCTACTTCTCTTCTAAATGTGTACCATTCAAACAACAGGAGACATTTGCTGACAAATACAAAATTTTAACTTTAATGCGTGCTACTTGTAAACAAAAAGAGAGAAGGAGACGTGGGGATGTTATTCAATTTTGTGAATATGGCTAATTAGGAAGGTTAAACACAGTTTGAAAAAATCCACAGAACGCTTGTTTGTTGACTGATAATTATGACTATTTCATTTGTCTAATACCTACAACACACATATATGTAAATAATTTGGATTCGCATAAAAACAGAGGGAAGCACACACTATGTAACTGCATGTATTTATTATGGATTATTAAAAATAGTAAAAATAAAAAAGCCAAATCCATGGAATTCACATATGTTAAACAAAGATATCACTCATTTATGGAATCTAAAAGGAAAAAAATTAAAAAGAGGACACTAATGAACTCATCTACAAAACAGAAACAGACTCGTAGACCTAGTAAACAATCTTATGGTTACCAGCGGAAAGAGGGAGGGAAGGGATAAATTTGGGAGTCTGAGATTTGCAAATATTAATCATCATATATAAAAACAGATAAAAACCAAATTTCTTCTGTATAGCACAGGGAACTATATTCAATATCTTATAAAAACCTTTAATGAGAAAGACTATGAAAATGAATATATGTATGTATCTGCATGACTGGGACATTATGCTGTACACCAGAAATTGACACATTGTAACTGACTGTACTTCAATTAAAAAAAAAAAAGTAAATCAAAATCTTAGGACCATGGTGTTTTTGGTCATCCAATTTGTGATGAACTGTGCATTTTTTTCTTCATTTATTTTATTTTGTTTTTCTGTTTGTTTGTCTTCATCTAAGACAGTGATGCCTCTCACTACAGGAAAATTGATTCCATGACAGCACAGTATCAGCCAGCGTCTCTAAGACTAGAGAGTCTGAGTTGAAACCTCACCCTTGCCCTTTGACTTTGGACCAATAAATTTAGTCCTTTGTGCCTCAGTATTTTCATTTGTGAAACAGAGATAACAGTATTCAACTCAAAACAGTTGGATGGGCTAAATTAAGTGGTGCAGGTAAAACCAAAAATTTGAATCACAGTAGAGGTAAGTTCCCTTCTCTAGTCTGTAGTCCAAGCATTCAGGGAACCATAATTCGCAATACTCTTCCAAATAGCATGGAAAAACCCAAGCCAAGGCAATGATCATATCTTTGCATTTCAAGGTTCATCTAGGGACGGCTTACCCAAATGAGGTTTTAACCATGTTCTACTTACTCTCCATCAGTGCTTGCTGATAAATTCTTGAGCTCCACATATCTATGAGCCCTGACATTTTCAGAGTGGTGCAATGAAAAGGATGAAAACTTAGATTACTTTTGGATAGCACATATCTATTCCCTGAATATTATTGAAGTACAATAAACGTATGGAAAAATGCACACTTTCACACATAGAGCGCACTCAGGTAACCAACACGTAGAACAGGCAACAAATATTGTATGAACTCCGGAAGGCTCCACGTGCTCCCTTCTGCTCACTACTCCTTACCCCCACCCCAAGGACAACCACCATCCTGAATTTTAATGGTTGAGATTAGTTTTGAGAATATATTCAATTTTTAAGTGACTTCTGAGTTGTTAAATCATTCAAGATTTTATTCAACAAATATTCATTAAGTCGCCCTTAACAGCCCAGTTATATGGTAGTGAATGAAAAAAAATGTAGCCCCTGCCCTCATAAAGCATATATTCCAGGAAGAGTTAAAAAAGATGAAATTTAAAAAAATCTAATCTAATGCTATACAGCTGGTGAGCCAAAATCCAAATTTAGTTCCTAACGGACAGATGCCTGCAACAAGTTCCCAGGACAAGCAATTGATCATCTTTCCCACAAAAGACTTTACAGTAAGGCATCATCTCGTTAAACTCTATTCAGGATTCCTTGGTGAACTTAAAAGCCTTCAGTGAACAAGCAAGAAAGGATTTTAGTGAAATCATCAGTGTATTAAGAGAAGGGAAGGAAATGTAGGGCGAGGTCATTTTTCCCTAATTCACAACATCCAGGTATGTTCTACAGAAAACTGGCTCCATCGGAAGTTGATGACATTCTTCAATAAATATTCTGAGGTCCTATAACTTCAGGAAATGGTGAGTTATACAAAGGCGTTTTATTTTTAATAAGTTATAGGATTTCTCATAGCCTTAATATGTCAGTGTTACTTCTAATTAGTCAGGGTCATAGGGAAGGTAATATGTGTCACTTTCCAAACTAATTAAATCACACAATAACTTTTCTTCAGGACTCATCTTACTAAACAATTTGCTAGGAGGAACACAATGTAGCAATGCTGATTAAGACAGGGTTTTGGTGTTTGACAGTTCTGTAATTTTATATTTCTTTTTGTATCGAAGTATAGTCGATTTACAATGTTGTATTAACTTTCGGTGTGCAGCAGAGTGATTCATTTATACAAATACATATATATATTCCAAATACATACAAGTATGTGTGTGTGTGTGTGTGTGTGTATATATCCTTTCTCATTATAGACTATTGCAAGGTATTAAATATAGTTCCCTGTGCTATACAGTAGGACCTTGTTATTTATTTGTTTGACAATTCTGTATGCAAATAGCTCACATAGGGCAAGAAACTCAACCTCTCTGAGCCATAATTATCTCTTCTGTAACATGGAATGAACTATATGTACCACCTGGAATGGTTATCAAAATCAAGAGATACCGTGTATAATATGTATGTATATATAAATTGTGTATGTATGTATATATAAAATATATATGTAAATTCCTTAACTCACAGAAACCACGTGTGTGTGTGTGTGTAAAAACAGACAACAGACAATTATCAATATATGATCTCCATTATGTGCAGAGGAAGCCAGTTTAATCCAGAAATCAACAAATTTGCTTGCACGATGTGATTCAAGAAGCATAGAACCAAACTGTGTGTTCCCCTCCCATATTTTAATTAATTGTCGTTCAGACCACTCCACTCCCTCGGTGTGCTAATCTTCACCCCAAGGTTAGCCCTCTGTCACGCTGTTACCCTCACTAAACAGCTGCCAGTGACGCCCTGATCTTCTATTCTTAACTGGAAATTAATGTGCTTATTATCAATAAAATATTTACTGGTAATTTTTTTGAAAAATGGCCCTAACTCAAGGATATACTTAATTTAAAAGAAAATTTACAAAGATAGAATCTTCAAGATCCAACATAATGAAACTCTAGTGAGGAGAGGAGAAGCTGTCATTTTGAGGACTGAGCGACCTTTTTGTATTCCCCATAGACCTACTGGCTAGGATTATTAACTCTCGTTTCTCCATACATGTAATTTTTATTTACTTTTTTAAACTAAGCCCTTGGCATAGTCCAAGGATCCAAGTCGAAGCAAAACCCCTCCTTGTAGCCAGCACCCACTTTTTCCTAGCAGACCCCGGAGTTTCCTTGACCATCCTTGCTCTCACTGCCCCGCCCACCATAGAGATCCCAGCGCTTTCAATAGAACGAGTACTTCTAGTTTCAGCGATGCATCTCTGACAGCTGGGTCCCACCTCGTCTAAATGTTAACTTTCTTTTCTCTTTTGAACAGGGTATGTATTTAAAATGTGACACCCTCATAAAATATCTCATTTTTATGAGAAACAATGTTTGCTCCAAAATGACAGAGTATTCTTAAATAAGCTCAAATTATACCAATCTTGCAGACTTCATGAATTTTAAATTATATGATATGATAGAATACAATCTATAGACATTTCTATGACTTTTTTCCAAGTTTATTATTCCTCTATTATGATTACATGATAACATCAAATGTTAAAAATGTTACTGGGAATGGCAGATAATCACAAGGAAAGCTGTGAGAGTTGGCAAAATTTCTGAATATGAATAATAATGCTTGCTATTTATAAAGCCCTTTTTTTCCCTCAAAAATTCAAATTGCTTTAATGGTGTTATATATATATACATGTATATATATACACACACACACACACACACACACATATATATGTACACACATAATGGAATTAAGCTATAGAAGGGAGACCATTGCAGTGCCCTAGAATTCAAGGGTGAACAACATACTTGGTGAATAGAATTCAGGTATCTAAACTGACCCTCACGCTCAGTTTGAACTACAACTAGGTTGAACAGGCCTTATTTCATTCACTGACAGTTAAATTTTATCTCTATTATAGCATCTAGAGATGGCATATTAACCCAACAGAGTGGTATTATTTTAATGCCAGGCATAATAACAAACCACAATTTTGCTTTCCATTGTAAGCCTTCAGACGAGAGAGAAATAAAACACTGATATAAAAACACCATGTGTTCCTTAAAAAAAAAAAAGACCCCCCCCACCAAAAAAGGGAAGAGTAGCCTCTTTGATGGTGAAAATAAATGAGTGGAATTTACTGTTTCAGAAGAAGCCATATGGAATTATTCTCATGAAGTGGAAACTCAGTAAGACTGAAAAGGGAAGGATATACAGTGGTTTTGGTTCTACCACACTGTGACATATTTAGTACAGATTTTATTAGTGGGGTGCCAGTACGTGTTTAACTACAGGCTCTTGGGTGGGGGGAAGTTGTGATTTGTAGCATTTGTCAGTTTCAGTGTTGCAAATATTTCCATCATAACCAATTTCATGCGGCCAAAAAGCAGTCACTGAACAAGAAGTTGAAAGCCAGCGCGAATTGACACTTGTCCATCCTTGGATGTTGTGCTCCACGCCATACTTCTGTTACCATGTGTGGTGGCTATCAGGATGCATTTTGAAGACTTTCAGCTGCAAAGATGGTAATGAACTAGAGCTGTGCTCTGGAGTCATCACATTTATGCAGAGAACACACCTCCCAGGATGGCTCCCAGCCACCGACAAGATGGCAGGGACACTAAGGCAGGTCCATTCCTGGAAGTCTTGGAACTCCCCTGACAATGTATTTTGGCTCAAGGACTTCCTAGCGGCTTTGCTAAACCCCTCTTAGATGGCTTGGCAGTCTGCAACCCTTGCAGCCAAGCCTTGTTTCCTCTCTTCCTCATTTAAGATCAGATCTGCATGGAGGTCTCCTGGCTCTCCCAGCCTCTTCCATTTTCTCTCATAGGTATTTCCTCTAATAAAATCTTTGTACGCTTAATCTTATCTCATTGTCTGGCTCTCAAGGACTTGGACCCACATTCCATTTAAGGAGTACCATTTTGTAGCAGAAACTGCTACTGGCTCATGCATTGCACTTGGCCCAATGGGAAGCTATCTGCAGCTGCAGTGGAACCTTCTCACAAGCACTTACAACTTCCCGACAAAGCAGCCTGCCCCTATGCTCAGGCAGAGGAAGAAGACTGGAAATGTAAGAGAGTGACTGGCTCCTAGGGATGGTTCTCAACCAATAAAGGAGAAGAAATGATGGATAAGTGTTCTGTTCTTGCCCATCCTTGAGAACTTCAATTATGTTTTATAAGGTCCCACAGAAGATTCCAAGTGGCTCCGTGCAGTAAGTTATCAATTTACCCAAACTTTCTGGGGACTCTTCCCTTCCGTCTCCACTCCCCTACAATTGTTTCCTAGGGTCACCTCTCAAGGAACATCTTGGACCCAAACTCACGTGTTTGGTCCTGTACTTCGGGAAACTCAAAATAAGGTACATCATCAAAACTGAGTGAGTGACATTTTTAAAGTGCTTTGTGTATTTAAGAATTCATGAATTCTAAGTCTTTTGAGGTCAGGAACGTAGACCAGGTAGAAGGACACGGAGGGAGATGGGGAGGCGATAAACGCCGAGCTCAGGCTCTGCGTAAAGAGGGTGGTGGCGCCTTACTCCCTGCCCTTTTGTGATGCCTAAATGTGGACCTGGGAAGCCAGGTCTTCTGATTTTTACAGAGAAGCAATGAATTCATGTAGTACATATGGGTAAAATTCCAAGACTTTAAAAAAGCTACATGGACCAAACAAGAATAGCGTATATCTATCTCCTGCATACAGAAGTGAGCCTGGGGTTTGTGATCAGTGATTAGAGATTCAGGACCAGGATCCCAGTGGATTTAAACATGTACAAATGCAGGAATAAACACCACTCCTTTGATGCCATCAGTGCACCAATATATTCTTGATCTCTCCCTGTTCTGCTTTTTCATACTCTTGAGAGAATTCTAGGGCTTGTGACCTATCAAATCCAATAAGAAAGCAGGTGAGTTAACGTGGCATCAGGTGCCTTGTGCAGACCACGCATGTGAAGGAATCAAGAGACAAAGAGTTTCCTTCTTTCCTCTGAGGCATCGTGCCTCTGATGTTTTAAGAACAGAGGCAAGTTGATGGAATTCTTGTCCTTAAATGAAATGTTGCTAACTTACAAAGGACCCCTTGAAGACTAAACATTCTTATGATAACTTGAAACGCATCAAACTTTACTTTACTTTCAAATTGTATTTGGTGTGTCTGTTTTCTTTTTTTTTTTTTCCCAGTAGGTCCTTACTATTGGTAAAATAGCAAGTAACTATTGCAAATCTTTTTTTTTTAATTGAAGTACCATCAATTACAATGTGTCAATTTCTGGTGCACAGCACAGCAAATCTTTGATGCTGCAAACTGCCCTCCTCATCTTTCCTGCAGCCAGTATCCCCTATTCCTCTTTCCTTTACTCCTGCTCACCCTTAATAAGACAGCTTGAGAATGACCATGTCAGGGAGATTTTCCTTTCCTTAGCATATGTGCAGTTAAGAGTGCTAGGTATTCAGACACACTTCCTTAAGTCTCTCTGATAATACTCGTATTGTGTCAGTGTTACTTGCTTCATTATCTATTCTTTTACACAAGAGTCCTGTGGAGGACCAGACCACATACACATTTTTATTCCAATGGCTAGAACAGAGCCTGGCATTTACTGATTAACACATAGTCTGTGAATGGATGAAAGTTCCTGTCTTAACCTCCATCCCTCTTTTCACCCATGCCCTCCCCAGCCTCTTCTGCTCCCAGGCCAGCGGGGTTTATGATGAAAAACCAAAACTGGCATCACAAGGCCTATTTCATTCATTCATTTTTCTACCCCATGGATCCCGGAATTTCTTTGCCTCTTTGCTTTCTTCTTTGTGCCCTGAATGGACGTGTAAGGGGGAGAAAGATGGGAAAGCAGAGAGGACAGAGAGGAGGCATGGACTGAGGCAAATTTGGCAACTCTAAGGATTCTACTCAGATTTAGAGGACTAGACACAGTGCCTCATTTCAGCCCCACAAACCCCCTTAGAGGTGAGGAAGGTAAACATGATGCCAACGCAGAGTGCTGAAGAAAGAGGATGCCGACGTGGGGAGTGTGTGTACGACCTCGTATGATCTGTGCATGCCTTCCCCACCCTTACCAATCCCCACTGGGAACTTCTTCCCTTTTAAAGGCCAGGTGACCATTTTTTTCTTTCCCTCAAGTCCTCTCTGAATGACAGACTCCAGGCCCCCTCCTGGGTGTCTTTACCTCCTTGTTATTGTCTCTATTAGCCGGCGTCACTAAAAATCAAACCCAGTGACAACTCAGCCAGAATAAATGAGCAACCTGCTAAGTCATGCTACACGGCTTCCTTTGTAAAGGAATCCGGGGCTGGCTTGACGTCCATCCGTCAAGCCTGGTTAGTGCTAATAAAATCAGGCCTCCCACGGGGCTGGTGGATGGGCCGGCTGACCCTGCATCTCCAATGATTTATGCTCATTTGTGGTTCCTCATGGGAATGAGAGGTCCTGCAGGAGGAGGAAGCCACATAACTCCCTTCAGGGGATGGAGGCCGTCAGGAAGCAGGACTTTTAGACCTGTGTTTCTTTTTGCTCCTCTTTTTGCTCCGGAGCAGCTCACTTTGGAAGATGGTGTGTAGTTTCAAAATGGCAGAGTGGGTCAGAGAGAGGGAAGCTAGGCAGAGACTAGGGAGGCCTTGAATTCCATGTCTCCCCTTGATTCTGCATGTGGGAGCATCCACCTTTGTCTAGAAGCAGAGCTTAGGGCAAGACATACCATCTTCCAGCTGCCCCTGCTTGCCCTGCTGGGCTGGGTGTGGCCGAGTAACAGAATTCTTAGGTAAGGATTTCTGCTTCTGAGAATAGACATAATTTTCCCAATTTCTCCCACTAAATACAAGCAAAAATCTTGGGTATTATAGATACGATAAATGTAGACAAACTCTGAAAGGCAGAGAGAAGATAGATTGGCTAGGGGTCTTGAGACCAAAGGAACGGTAAGGTACTGACTTCTCTGGGTTTTCTTTCTGCCTGAAGCTAAAGAAGCTGACCATCCAGAAATGCCCACAAATAAAAACAGCCCCAACAAGTCAGAACTCACTGCTTAAAGGACCAGAAGAGGGGTGATCTGAGAAGAGAGAAAACCTTAAGACAATACGTCTCTATTTAAACCAAACACCATGGGAAAAATATTGTCACCCCACCAACCGCAGTGGGCAGCCTAGCCTCCCACTGTCAGCGCGGTCTCAGGGAGGTCAGGGTAGAGAGCCAGCAATCTCACCCCCACCAGCTGATTCCCTTCCTCATGGGGAGTCAGTAGACACCGTGGGCTTCCACATACATCAAGCACAGCTCCCAGTTCCCCATGGGGAGGTGTCACAGGGGGTCTCATGCAGGGTCACCGTCCAGTGACAGTTGCATCTGCCTCCCGTGATGTCAGTGGAGGCCTCATAAGATGAGTAATAAGACATCCCTGCCTTTTCCAACCAGAGAGTTCTCAGTGTAAACATTTAGCGGGGAGGAGCAGCATTTGCTCAGTAATGAGTAAGCCCCTCACCTACAAGCAGCAGTGGAGGCAGGGCTGCCACCTGAGTGTCAGCGCCCCCTCCCTGCGTCCCCCACTCCACCTGGTGTCAGAGGAACCAGCCTGAAGAAGGAGCTTAGTCCCCAAAGCGGCCAGGTTTTAATAAAGAAAAAAACCACACATCATACCGGGAACAGGAAGATCACAAACTGATTGAAAACAAGACAATCAATAGACACCAACCTCAAGATACTAGAAATGTTCGAATTAGCTGACAAAATTTAAAGGGAGTCATTATAAAAATGCTTCAATGAAACATTTCAAACACTGGTAACAAATTTAAAAAAACCAGAAAGCTTCAGCAAAGTTGTAAAAAAACTCTCAACAAAGAAATAGAAGATATAAAGAAGAAGCACATGAAAGTTTTAAAACTGGAAAATGCAATTAACCAAAATAAAAATGTTAATGGACGGCTCAAAGGTAGACTGGAGGGACAGAGAGGAATTAGAGCAACAGAAGCAGGAGCCTCTACACTGATAAGAAACCGTGCATTTTGGGTTGACAAGTGTCCTGGAGGCAAAGACGAATGGGACGAGGAATCTCCACCATCCAAATGTAGCCTTTCACTCATCATTCCCTCATTTAATTGTAACCTTTTGCTTGTGATGACCTCATCCCACTTCCTGAGCAAGACTAAATAAGGACAAAAAAAAAAAACCCTTCTCCCCTTGGGGAGGTGGAGCTGGGATGAAGATCAGGAAAGAGGACCCAAAGTTCCCCCCTCCTATTCATTTTTAAACCCATCTAACCAGCCTGCCAAGAAACTCGGGGCAGCTACTCACCGGGGTCTGTCCACTCTTCCCTTGAGAGCATCCTACCCGTCCCTTAATAAATCCTTGCTTTGCTTTCTCACCTTCTGTGTCTCATTTCTGAATTCTTTCTGCGGCAAGACAAGAGCCTGCCCTCCGATAACCAAAAGAATCCAGCGAACAAAAATACTCATAAATACAATCAACTTTCTTTCTGCCCTTGTTTTCTAATCATGTTTGCCTTAGAAGTAAAAATAATAATAAAAAAAATCACTGTACAGGGTGGTTCTGAATGTGTGTAGAGGAAGTATTTAAGAAAATTATGAAAAAGAATATGAAAATGAGTATATGTACGTATATGTATGACTGAAACATTATGCTGTATGCAAGAAATTGACACAACATTGTGAACTGATTCTACTTCAATTAAAAAAAAAAAGAAAAGAAAATTATATTATAAACAGGGAGGGTAAAAAGACATAAAGGGAGGTAAGAGTTTTACACAACACATGAACCTACGGACATCCAAAGTAATAATAACAATAATGAAGACCTACTACAGACACACTATGCAGGTGGAGTTAACAACTTAGATGAGACGGACCAGTTCCTTGGAAAAGCACAGCTAGCAGACTCACTCAATATACAATAGGCTACCTGAGTAGACTTGTAACTATTAAGGAAATTGAATCCATATCTTAAAAATTCCAAAAGAGAAATCTCCAGGCCCAGATGGTTCCACAGGAGAATTCTAGCAAACCTTTCAAATATTAGCATCAATTCCACACAAGCTCTTCTGGAAAATAGAAACGAAGAGAACATTTCTCTATACAAATTTTTAAATGACTATTATCCTGACACCAAAACTCTACAAAAACAATATAGAATGGGAAAACTTCATAAATGATGATGCAAAAGCATTTTTTTTAATATTAGGACATAGAATTCAAAAATATATCCAAAGAATTATTTACGCTTTATGACCAAGTGGAGCTTATTCCAGTGATGCAAGGTTGGGTCAACATTCAAAAATCAAACAATGTAATGCTCCATTTCTCCAGATTAAAGAAAAATTACATGATCCAATCAACTCCAGCAGAAAGAATGTGACAAAATGTAATAGGAAGTCTTCCAGGAACATAGGAAAGGAGAAAAACATCCTCACCCTGAAAGAGTGTCTATGAAAACCCTAGAGCTCACGTTTTCTCAATGATTAAAGACTTAATATGCTCAGGAGCAAGGCAGATAAATCCATGTCACCACACTTAGCGCTAGAAGTTCTAGCCAGGGAAGGAAGGAGGGGAGGGAGGAAGAGCACATAGCTTAGAAATAAATACTTAAAACTGCCCCTATTTGCAGGGGACATAATGTTCTGTGCAGAATGTATGTAGGAAGCAACCAAAAATGAGAACTAAGTGAATTCAGCTGGGTTACAGGATGCAAGATAAGCTATCAAATTTTGATGTATGAAAAGTCAATTGTATTTCTACACACTAGAAATACAGTGGGGGCAACACAGGAGTAGGGGAGTGGGAGGTACCAACTGTTAAGCATAAAATAAGCTACAAGGATATATTGTACAACATGGGGAATATAACCAATATTTTATAATAACTATAAATGGCGTGTAACCTTTAAAAATTGCAAATCACTATATTCTACACCTGGAACTTATATGATTTTTGTTCATCAACTACACTTCAATTAAAAAATATAGAAATAAAACAAGCAAAAAAATAAATATTTTTAAAAAAAGAAATAAAAAAGAAACACAATGATCACATAGAAACTAAAAATTATTTGTAAATAATTTTTAACCATTTCAAAATTACAACCTTTTAAAAGAAAATGAAATAGAGGTAAGTCCTAAAATCCATGTATGTTGAAACTACACAAATCCGATGGAAAAAATCAAAGAAAATCTTAATTAATGGAGAAATATACTGAATTCATGAATGAGGAAACTACATAGCAAAGACATGAATTCCTATAAAAAAGTATAAGTTTACAATGATGCCTCTTAAAATCTCAGTAACAATTTTTGCAGATACAGGTAAGCTTATTCTAAAATTTGTAGATAAAGGCAAAGAGACTAGACTAAAGCAATTTTGGAAAAAAGGATAAAATGAGAGGAATCTCTTTTTCCCGATTTCAAGATTTGCTATATACCTATATAGTAGGTATGGAAGGCTGTGTGGACCTTAAATAGAGAACTCAATTCTAGACTCAAGTGATGTGTGACAAGTGACAAAGGCAGGTGCAAACAAAGGAGTGGTGAAGGAATGAAGGCCTTGTCAAAAAATGAACACCCACAGGCCACAAACATAAAAGATGAATCTTGATCAAAGTCTCATAACTTACCCAAAAAATTAACCAAAATGAATCATGTACATAAGGGTAAAACAGAAAACTACCTACAGAACAATGGAGAGAAAAATAAACATGTTAATGGCATTTTTAGTCCTGGATTAGAGGATTTGGCACACTTATCTAAAAGTAATAACTTTATAAAGAATAATTACCTCAAGTAACAAATATTATACAACACATAAAACACTTAGAATGATTAAGTTACACAATGTGATACAGCACTGATTTAAGGTTTATTTAGAATTTGGAAATTTGTGGTTCGGACAATTCAGAATTCTTTTTTTCTGGATTTTTACATAACAGTAGTTTAACTGACCAGTATTTTTTACTATTTTTTTTTAAAATGTCAGTGATCAATAAATTAAAAGTAAAACAAGATGACATTTTCCTGCGTCTGAGGCAGGAGGCTTTAGTTGGAACTGAGGCGCACACGTGAATGTATTCTCTCTGGTGTATGGAAATGTGTTCCATTGTTGTTAGGGACTGATTATCTGCTTTGCAAAAGAGGGAAGAAGGTGCATCCTTAAAACTACATCATTCATTTCCTCCTCTCCCTTCCCGGGAACAGATTCTTTTCCTTCACTTTAAAGTCATGCAAACTTTTAGACAGGAGACATAGGAGAAAAGAGAAAATATGTGAACTTTTATCCTTCTCATTTTATACCTTAGAGAAGAGATGTTTGGTAGAAATACAACGTGAGCCACAAATATAAACCACATGTGTAACTTTGAATGTTCTAGTAGCTATGTTAAAAAAAATAAAAGAAATAGATTAAATTAATATTAACAGTGTCTTTTATTGAATCTCATATATTCAAAGTATTATCATTTCAACACATACTCAACATAAAAATATTAGTGAGCTATGTTATGCTCGTTTCTTGTACTGTCTTTTGAAATCTGCTGTGTATTTTACACCTTTAATGCATTCAACCCAAACTAGCCACATTTCAAGTGCTCGGTAGCCACCGCCGGGTGGCTTCCATGCTGGACAGCACAGCTTAGACAATAATAAGTAAATGTTTTCTTTATTCACAAAGATTTCATGTACTGATTGCAGCCACAATGTTTCCTTGGCGTGCTGCCAATCTTCATCTATGCACAGTGCTATATTAATCTATGGGACAGACGTTTTAATAGTACCACACAACTGCATATTCAAGGTGAGTTTTTCCTTCATCAGGTCCTTATTTCTTTCAGTGAACTAAAACGTGCCTATAATTGGGTGGAGAATCAAGAACAAACCGTAACGTTTTGCAACAGTTCTATGGTGGGGATAATATTCATCAAGAAGGAAAAAGTATGCTTTTGAATTTTTTTTTTTTAGTTTTCCTGAAAGACATATAAAAGTAGGCAAGGTCTATAACTGAAATAAAAAATCATGAATTATCATTCTGTTGAAAAATAAACTGTTTAATTCAGTAGGATTTCCAGGGCAGTGGAGTCGTGTGTTGGGAGGTCCCCAAAGACCCCGAAATGCGATCATTTCATCTATACAAAGGAAAACTAGACTCAATGGCTAAATAGAACATCATTGAACTTGCTATTCTTCCTCTGGGTTTTTTTTTGTTTTTGTTTTTGACTTTGCTTTAATTTTTGTTATCTCTTGACATACTGCAGAGAGAGACACAGAATCCAGGTACCACCTCCCACTTCCATGGCCACTCCCACTTCCATGGCCACTCCCCTCTTCTGAGCCTCTATCGTTTCCTGTCTGGGGCACCAAAATGTCCCTGGAATTCTCCCCTCCTTCCACCTGTGCCCCTCTCTCTTTTCAATCTATTCTTGG
Organism: Vicugna pacos; assembly: GCF_048564905.1. Lineage (NCBI taxonomy): Eukaryota > Metazoa > Chordata > Mammalia > Artiodactyla > Camelidae > Vicugna > Vicugna pacos. The sequence goes on from NC_132987.1 coordinate 8,237,977, forward strand.
CACAGCAGCCAGAGGTAATACATCAAATGGTGTCATTTCTCTAAGAAAACTTGGCAGGGTTTTCATTTCCCCTTACACACAGGATTGTCCCACCAAGCCATGCAGACCTTCGCCCCCTGTCTCTCAGTCTCTGGATGCTACTGTCCTTCTGGATCCTTGCTCTACCCCCGAACACCCTAGTCTCCCAGCTGCTCTCTGAACAAACTGGCAAACTCCAACCCTGGATTCTTTATACTGGTCATTTCCTCTGCCCATGGTTTCTCTCTCACCTCCCTCAACTCTTTGCTTATGTTCACCTTTTCAGTGAAGTCAACCCTGACCACCATATTTTAATTTGCAACCCAATTCTACGTCTATCCTCGGCATTCCCAACCTTCCTTTCTTCTCTTTTTCTTTCTCAATGTTTACCATCTTCTAATACACTACATAATTTATAATTTTCTTATTGATCGGATCAATTTTACTTTCTGCTGTAGGACATTAGAACAGACACTCCACCAGGGTAGGGATTTTTGCTTTTTCTTACTATTGCCTCTGAGTTAATGAATGAGTTTTAACATTTATGCTTCTGGTTGGTAGAAATGCTGCCTTTTAGCCTTCATCCTTCACATTTCCTTTTTCTTTACCCTGCTTCATACTTACCATTTATATATCATTTATAACCCTCTGCAACAGGCTGTACACTTTAGTTAGCCATTTTGTTTAATGTCCCTCTCTCTCCATTGAATATATATTATGTAAGAGGGGATGTGTGTCTGTTTTTTTCTAGCTGCATTCTCATATCTAACAGGATGCCTGAGCGTCATGGTAGATATTCAATGAATACTCATTGAGTATATGAATGAATTGGAGGTCAGCAATTTTCCCCTTCAGTGAGCTATCTCATGCATCTGGACTGGGGATTAATACCAAGAGAACACCTTTGAGACATCCAGAAGATTGGCACTTCTTCACTGTCCATTCTATTTCTTTCACTGTGTTCTTGCAAATGAGTAATATCTGACCTTTCATCATGACTCTGCAAACACAAACTTAACAATGAAGAGTAAGAAAAAACACCCCAGCTTGTCATCTTTGATCGACAAACTGAAGATGCTTTTTTTCATTCAGGCCCATTTCCCCAGGCAACATGAAACCAGAGTCACTTTGCTAAATTTTTTAAATAGTCCACAAAATAGAAGCCATACAAATCGGGTCAAGTAAGGACTAGCAAAGGAGAACGTCATCACGTATATACAGAAAGAATGCTTTCCTGAGAGCATCCTTGGATTCTGGCTCATCAACACGCACTGTATCGTTCAGTTAGTTAGGTAACTACCTGGCAGGAGTCCTCATGTACTTGATGCCAAAGCTTTTCAGCATGACGGACTCGTGAGGAAAAACAGGCGACTCCAGCTTGTACATGCTGAGAGGATACTGTATGTCTTACAATTCTTTGAGCCGTTTTAGAGAAATAGCAGATCTGAAGAAGTAAACTGGGAACCAGTGTGTGGAGTCCCCTTTGGGACTTCTGCTTCAAGCTAGTTGTTTGGGATTTTCCATTTTTCCTTAAAACTGGAAAACTCTGTCCTATACATTACAGATTGGCTGGGAGCATGTGATTACAAACGTCTGACTGCCTTATTTTAGATGTCGACAACCGCCTGCTGTATGTTGAATAAATAATTAGCCAGGAGAGATTAAGAGGATGTAGGTTTGCTGAAAACCTCAGGATGCTTTCAAAATTAAATATGTATAATGCTTAATTTGTTACTAAATATGTCACTTTTAAAACGTCATCAAAACTAAATATGCTATAATGCTACCCAAGAAATTTCCATTTCTCTCCACAATGAAATCCTGCATGCAAAAACTATTTAGATACAGTAATGAGGTTAAACCAATTATCTGGTCAACATCAGTAACATTTTTCAAGATCTCAAGTTTTTTTAAAGAGTTGGCTAAAAAACAATGTGTGCTTGGCTTGAGTGTTCGTAAGCATTACTTTTTTTTTTCCAGTTCACATTTGGTGTGGATTCAAAGTTGAAGTAACCCAGTGTAATAGGTGGAGAATTTGATGTTTTGTGACTTGAGAGATTCAATATGGTAAGTCAGGTGACCGGAATGACTTCCTGGAAACGAAAATAAGTCAGTGCCAGTATTTTATTGATCAGTGTATTTGCCATCACATATCCACTGTGTGTGTGAAATATATGTGCTCCAAATTCGTTCAGTAAGTCTGAGTACAATACAAAGATAAGAGGTAATGTCAGTCATTTCTAGTGTCTACATCTCACCTGTGACCTGGTTGTGCCACGTGGCTTAGAGACTGTATATCAAAGATGCGGAAGTAAGCCATGCAAAATAGAGATCTAAAAAGTATAAACTAAACAACAGCCCATCAAAAATTTAGATACTACAGATAGGACAAATGATTACTAGTGTATGAATGAGCAGAACAGATGAACAGAATCCAGTTTGGGATTCCTCTTCTTTTGTTTGCTCTTGCCTAAGTGAGTCATTAAATCATTGGAACTTGTCACTGAAAGAAAATAGGATCGAGTGAAAAAAAAAGTTTAAATTTCACACATCCTGGATTTCATAGCAGAAGCCTATGCTCAGGACATAGCCCCCCAGCATTAGAGTTCACACTAATCTTCTAACCATTTGTTTAAACTTTTGTGTAAACTAAATCCTATTGTGGTGGTCAGTGGTTTGTTGTTTGTTTTGTTTTGTTTTTGTAGAGACTTAGACTCAGAAATCTATAAACTAAACATCTTTGCAAAACAGTTTTCTTTCTTTTTTTTAACTTAACAACATCACAGGAAACTAATAGGCACCAGATTAACATGTATTTAGCCCCAGTGCATTAGTTCTCGTTTTTTCTTTTCGAAACGGTTGGAAAAGTCAGTTTCTCTCCTAAGTTTACCATTGGCTGTTTTCTTTTTAGTTCTCTATGAAAAAGCTATTTTCTAATAAATGTAATCATCGTCATGATGTCCATCACCAGTAGGAAAGCAGGATTTCATATTCTACAAGTTACATAGAAAATATAATATAATGCACCCTGGGTGTCTTCCACAAAGACTTCTGAAAAGAATTTGGAGAAAAAGTTTATTGCTCTACAGCTTTAAATGTCCTGGAATATATCTCTGTTTTAGATAAGAAGCTCAAACCACAGTTAACCTGCAATTAATTATTCAGTGGGTGCTTATCCATTTTATGGATTATTCAAGTTCTTTGCTTCTCTTGTCATTAATTCAAGACTCGTTACTTCCTCTTTCTTTCAATAGTTGGGGAAATAATGAGGAGCCAGAGCTCCAAGTAGCTATGGATGCACTTTGGTGTGGGAGTAAGTCAAAACCATTAGCCAAGAGGAAGCATGAAGTGATTTAGAGTCAAGGTCAGTCATACACCAAGGTATTTAGGCAGCTATTTATATGGAAGAAATAAAAACCTGCCTCCAAATGACTCCAGCAACCCAATGTATTCCTTTTCTATTGCTGCCTTAGCAAATTTCCACAAACACGGTGACTCAAATGCAAATTTTTTATCTTATAGTTCTGTAAGTGAGAAGTGGGGCATGGGTCTCACTGAGCTAAAATCAAGACGTTAGCTGGTCTGCATTCCTTTCTGGACCTCCTAGGGGAGAATCGTCTCCTCACCTTTTCCAGTTACTGGAGACCACCCCCATTCCTTGGTTCTTGGCCTCCTCCCTCCGTCCTCGTGAGTGTAGCACCTCTCTGACTGTTCTTTGTCTTTAGAGCCGGTTTTGACCACAGCCTGCAAAGGTGCTTCACCTTTAAACACCCATGTGTAAAACTTGGCCCACGCACATGATCTAGAATAATCTCTCCATCTCAAAATCTGTAACCCAAATTGCATCTTTTGCCAAGGAAAGTAGCATATTCATGGATTTCAGAGGATTAGGGCATCGATGTCTTTGAAGGGTCTTTATTCTGCCTGCCACACTCAGTGAATGTCAGACTTTCATATTGCTCTTCTTGTTCTAGCTAAAACAATAACTAATGCTACCCAAATACCTAAGTAGCCCATGAGTAATAGCGTAATATGGAAAAACAAGTCTGACTCCATATTGGATCTGTTTCTACCACGTGAACCTTTGTTTTCTGTTGCTTTTGCTACAAGTTAATCACTGAAAGGATGTTGCCTGAGGCTTAAAGTACACATAATGGCCCATCTCCGGGAACCCTGCCTCCTATGCCTGAGCCTTAAGCTAAAATACCTTTGTTTAGCTCACAGGAAACATCCTGACCAGGCCCACCTGCAGAATAAATTAGCGCATCCCCTCCAGAGTCTCGTGGAACCAGTATTGGCTGCAATTTATCACCTTTTTTACTTTACCTCCTCACCTCCCCCTCTTTGTTCTAGAAAAGGAACTAGCATCCAAACCTCAGATGGATGGTTCTTTGGGACACTGATCTGCCATCTTCTCCATCTGCTGGCTTTCTGAATACAGTTGCTATTTCTTGCTCTGAAAATTGATCCCTTAATTTATTGGTCTTTTGTGCTTGTCAAGCAAGTATGAGCTTGGACTCAGTAACAATAGTTTCCAGGACTCGGGACTCGGTAACAGTGATAGTTCCCATACACTGAGTGCTTATTATTTTTCAGATACAAATAGCATCCCATAATTCTCACAATGGCCCCATGAAGTGGGCATTACTTGTGCTACCAGCAATCACAGATGAGAGAGAGGATAAAGGTCAAGTCACACATCTGTGGCCAAGCTCAGTGGCAGAACCAACATCCCATTCCAGGTTTTCCTGGCTCCAGATTCCATACCATGCTTTTCAAAAGTTTGCTTTACACCATTTTGCTTTTATGAGAGGCCTATCTTAATACCAGTTTTCACTAACCAAAAGAAATTTGAAGAGGAATCTCGCTTTGACAAAAAAAAGGGGGGGGGGCGGGAAGCAAAAAGTGCTCAGCGTTTGTTCTGCAGCAGCTCCTAGAGAGGTACCACTCCCACCCCGGCAGCAGCAGCTGCACCGCCTCCAGGCTCCTTCCTGGAGAGCTACACTCAGCATCTCAGCTGGAAGCCCCCATAGCTTTAAGCTGTGTCTGCGAGCACTTGTCTTTGTCTTGATTTATTCCATGCATTCATTAGCAAGATGCGTCCTAAGGTAATTGCTTCTTTGCTTTGTACTATTTCAGCTGATGAAAGGTTTCATAGGGAACGTTCCACATTGAGATAGTTAGGGGAAACCTGTAATTTATTCTCAGCAATTTAAAAGCTCTCAAAGAGCTTTACTGAATAAAGGCTATCAGGGAGATGGAAGGATGTGGTCTAAAGCCGGGGCTCTCAAACTTTAGTGTGTATCGGAGTCACCTGAGAGGGCTTGATAAAATGCGGAGTGTGGGGCCTCACCCCTGAACTTCTGACGCAGCAGGTCTGGGATGGGACCTGAGACCCCGAATTTCTCCAAGCACCCAGCTGATTCTGAGGCTGGGGGACTCTACCTTGAGAACCTTTGGGGTAGAGAATGCAAACCTGAGTCAGGTTGAGACTCTGCTCCAAATGTTTCGGGCAGAGTGTGAACTTGAAGGAAAAGGAGCTAAAAAAAAAAAAAAAAAGTTAGTGGATACGATAGTGTGGAGGGCGTCGGAGAGAGACACTGATAAGCTAGACTTATCTCTATGAAGTAGAAAAACTTACCCAGGGCCCTTCGTTCAGGTAGTGACAGAGCTGGGACGGAAGCCCCAGTTTGCACAGGTGCAGAAAAGCCATTGAAAACAAACATTGCTAATTTTTAGCCTTTCCTGCCTTTGACCCTGTAAATGGATTCAATTGTCTCCACTCTCTCCATTCTCATGTCAGTAGACAAATGGGAGGCTGGCATCCTAAGTCTGTTTGACCAATTGCTTTGAAAACCATTCTGGAACACTTGGGGTATAAATAAAGAGTAAAATCTGGCTGGAGTCCCATCATTGTGTTAATTCAGGCTGTGTATAAAACACATGCTATTTGAACATGGGGAGGATTTGGCTAATTCCTCCCCCTCCCCCAAAGAATGTCATTTTGGAACAAGGTCTTGATGTGCTGGTTCTCATGTTTCTCTCTAAAATTCCCTGGCAAGGTCCGTGCTAACAGCCTGGCTCCGCTGAGCATCTGGCTGAGAGAGACAGAAGGACCTGCTCTTCATCAACTTTTCAGAAAGAATTTCAACTCTCTGGAGCTTGGCGGGAAGTCACGTCTTTGCTTCATCCTTTTCTAAGGCTGAAAGCCTTCCTTTTGAAAGCCTATTTATTGAGGTTTCTGAAATGCCTTCTCTGACACCAAGTATGGTCATCATCTGACCGTAAGATAATCAGAAGAACCTGGAGTGAAATGGATGGCGTGCCTCCGAACTGAGGTGAAGGGGGGCTGTGAGCTGAGGCCGACGTCCGGGCTACAGCCTGTGCACCCCATTCCTAGATGTCAGCGATGCTGAAATATGTCGCTTAAAGCGAATGTAGATCAGCAAAGCCCTGGAACAGAAATCACACTCTATTTCCTGGATGATTCATTTGAAGAGACTATTTATTGCGTACTTCATTTCAAGATCGCGTGCCCATTTTCTTCTATAATTGCTCACACATAAATATATCTCACTGGCCCTAAAATTAGCCTGACACTTCCTCAAAAAAAAAAAAAAGACAGGGGAGGAGAGTTCATCTCTTGAGTATGCACTGTCAAGTTTTAAGCAGGAAAGATCATCGTAGTGATGACTGATGTCTCTAACATGAGGTCACCGAGGACGATATTTGGTCCTTAATGGTTGATTTGAGTAGGAGATCAAGTGGAACACAGCTCTCCAGGCCACAGCATCACTGGAAAGGATAAACGTGTTAGACATGTCTTTCAACCGCACGGAGAGTTAAGCGCAGCACCTTTGGCTCCACCGCTGGAAAGATTCCCTTTGCATACTCTGGCAGAAACATGCCTAGGAATTCCCTGGGCTCTGTCTGTGGGGGCATGTGTGGGATACACCCAGGGTTCAACTTCACTTCTGTGGCCTCGAGTCAGAATTTGAGCCAATTTACAGCTCCTTCGTTTGAAGGCAAAGCCCCTGAAAAGGAGTAGACAGAAACCATCCTGTCCGATGCAGACCAGTGCTTAAGAGATTGCATCTCTCCAGCCTGTAGATCCGGCCCTCAATAAAGAATTAAATCATCTCTTCCTGGTAACTTTCAAACATGCTCTTCATTTGCTTGGCCAATTCTACCATTTTTCTTCCTCTGCCAGTCATGTCTCCTCCTTCCACCTGCGAATAGTTCCAGCAATCTACTTAGGTTGTTTTGGAAGCCTGTACCACAAACGTATCCTATCCTCTGGTTCTCCCCTGCTTTCAGGTAATTTCTCTCCCCCATTGTGTTTCTACAGCTTCTCATTGCAAACAATAGTACATTCCAATGGCTCCCTGGATCCACAGTGTTTTGAAACTCAACTCCATATGGAGGAACTCCATATGAGGGGGAAGACACAGAAATAAGGATTACCTAGGTAAAAAAAATTTAACATACAATTCTGCTTTATTAGCTATAGTTTCCAGAGAGAAATTCATAGAGTACTAAAGAAAATGACTCTACCAATGAAAATGCTTCACTGAGATTACAGAAGTCATAGACTCTTTAAGATCTGCTAAGAGCTCCTGAGGTTGGCAGAGTGGGATGATGGTGATGGTAATGGTGATGGTGTTTCTTATGTTTTTCTATTTCAGATCATGTAACATGATCTGAGTAATCATTTAAGTTTCAAGTGTACACATGTTGTGGATTGAACTTTGGAGTTTCCAAACATTTTTTTTTGATACACTGTCAAATGTGTTCTTCAAAATAACTCTGTGACTTAGGGTCATTATAACCCACTTTCATAATGAGGAGTCGGAGGTACAAGGAGTGATGGGACCTGCTGAGGATCAGACAGTTGGTAACAGAGTTGCCCTAAATCCAACGCTGTTTTCACTACACCATCCACACGCTGTCTCCGAGAGATTTCTGTTACAAGCACATGGGGAGTTTTGAAACAAATATTGATGGTCAGGTCCCAACCCAGAAAAATTAAAGCAGAATATCTAAGTGTACGGTCCAAGAATCACTATATTTTCTTTCTTAAGAAATTCCCTGGGAGATTCTGACGTGCAGTCAAGGGTGGAATATATAGCACTCATCTGAATGGCTTCCTTTATCATGGCTAATATTGGAGCTCAGGTCATTTAATCAACTCCACATGCTGTAGCATTGGCAGGCAGGCTAAAAGCAGAACAGCCAGCACACCATTTTTCATCTCCCATTCTCCTTCAGCGGATTTTTTAGGGTATGTCTTTAGCAGTGCAGACATGTTGAAAACATGGAGATATTTAGTGCTAATAGCTAGCAGACTCTGGGAACCACAGGAACAGCAAAGTAAGCAAAGAGAAAGTCCTAACTACTGGGCTCTACTGAATATTCCAGTTTTATGATTCCCATTACCACGTGAACCACCCCATCTTCTCACTGAACCAATCATTGCCACATAGCCTTGGGCATGTACTCAAGAGAGAGGTGAATTGACCAGTGGAAATGTAGTCCCTGATCATGTTTAATCAATTACTTCTGTAACTGACCTAGGAAAATTTCCATTCAGCGTAGCCCTGGCCTGTATTTATTGTTCTTTCTAAATGAAATGCTCCTAGTGAAACAGAAAGAATAGCTTGCAAATATCAAGTCTGTGCATTTACTCTGCCCTCACACCTCTTTTGAATCAGACTTCTTTCTCTGAGTCTGAGTCCAGAGGCTTACCTCCTAAAACAAGATAGAAGATGAAATGATCTGCCATTGGCCTCTTTAGCTTGAAGCTAGTTTTAGAAAACAGGAAGTGGGGAACGAGGGAATTCATTAAATTCTGTGATGCCTTTTTTTTTTTTTTTTTTTTTTTTTAGTTGATGGGAAGCTCTACTTGGTAGGTGGGGTAACAGAATGTTATTCATAAAAGATGATCCAGGCAGGAAGAGAAAGTTTGAGGAAGACCCCTTCTGGTTGCTAAGAATGGAGAGAGGGCAGACAAAAATGGTAGCAGGAGGGGGTCTCTGATGATGTTCACCTGCTTCAGTGCTTTGATGGATTGTGACTAGGGGAAGATAATTTCAAGCACTCTTGCCCTAGGCCGGGCTTTTGGAGGAGAAACCTGTGTATTCAACAACTCATGCAACATAGTTGTTGAGTGCCTACTCTCTGCTGATAACTGTTCTACATGACAGGCATAGAACAGCAAGCAAAACAGACAGAAACCCCTGCAACAGGGAGACCCTCAAACCTTCGAAAGGCATGTCCACCTTACACTGTTTGTACTGACTCAGTCCTCATGTAGTGCTGGTGATGGACATGAGGAACTTTGCTAGAGGATTGACTTAAATCTGAAGGAAACATACAGCTATTGACACTTCCAAACAGAGGCTGAGTTATTCAGAGTCTAATCCTTAAATTGGTCTGAGATGACTACACTAAACTGATAGAGAAGTTTTAGTCCCCTTCTCCCAGAGGCAAATGGTATTCTTGGAACTCACTGATACTGCGTCAATGAGTTCCGATAAAACAAAGCTATGTTTCTCGGCACATGTAATGGTAATTTTGCAACTCTGCTCTATTAGGAAACAGTATGACAACAGAACACCTGGCAATAGGAAATGCCCGGGATAAAGTGTGGTCAAGGATCATTGTCAGCACTGCTGCACCTTGGAGGACTCAGAGAAACAAGATCATCAAGAAATGATGGTTTGAAGAAATAATATATTTCTATTGTTTATTCATACCAATATGTTTTTCTAGGACTAGACCTGAGCCCCTAGTTACAAAGATCAACATCCCAGGAGAAAGAATAGGACAGGTAAGCTGCTTGCTCATTGAAATTAGGTAACGCCAAGCTTGGAGGAACTTGTGTGTATTTACATATATTCTAAGTCACTGGAACAGCTGTTATGAGCTGCCATAGGCTTCAAAAAACTCTCCTGTGGAATCCTCCTGTGAACTGTGGAAACCAAATATTTAGGTCCTCTGCCCAAGTATCGTGAGCCGCATCTCAGTTTTTACTCTTTGTTAGCCAATTAGTGTTTGGCATTGTCTTACTTAATTTTCACTCTCCCTGGATTGCCACCTTGTTTGTCTGTGGTGTCTTTAAATACACCGTTAACACTTCTATGATCAAGGGGTTTTATAGGCCTCATCTAAAGCTCTAAGAGCTTTGGCAAAACTGGGTTACTGCTAAAAAGCTCCTGGCGTGGCGAGAAGACCAGTTTTAGACTCTGCTTTTCCCCATTTAGTGTCAGTTACATATCTGCAGTGTTTGGCTTGTTTCCAAAGTATAGATACCACGCAATGAGATACTCAGTAGCGTCCAACCACGGCTACTTAATTTTCCACTTATAGATTCAGGAAAGAGCCCGAAGTGTGAGGAAATGGGTACAATGAATGCAATTCAGTGGTAATGATGATGAAAGTAAGCAATTCTCCTCCAAGGAAAGATCATCTTTCCTTGGTTCATTAATTGGTTAAAGACCTTAGATCAGCAGAAAACGCCTTTAGCTGGTAATTAGCATGCAAATAAGTACTGGCCCACAGGCCTGGGATTTAAAAGAAATGAGCCTGGGCTTAAAAGGAATGCTGGAGGCAAGCATATTTTAATAAAAATAAAAAATAATTCCCAAAGCACTGGAAATATTTGCTTTATGATGTTTTCCTTTTGAATCCTCTGACAATAGACTTGACTCTATTACTAAGATTCACCATTGAGGTCACTGGGATACATTCTTTAAGAAATAACTGTTTAGAAGGGAACACATTGCTTCTGGGGAAGACCTGTGGGTTTTCCATTAGGAAATTTATGAAACATTTATACCTGGTGCACAACACTAGAGCTTTTGCAAAGGCTGGAAAGTCACTGTGGGGATTAATACATTTGGAACCCCCAAATCAACTCCACGTCTCACAACTAGCAGTCACCTTTGCATTTTTCAGGATACGCTAGACTGTGAGACTGTAAGAAATTAACCCCAGAATTTCAGTACCCGAACACAAGCAGAGCTGACATCTCACTCAGGCTCCACTTCCAATGGAGATGGGCAGGGGCACTTCTGCACCTTGTCCCACAGGGACCCAGGCAGTTGGAGGGTCTGCCAATTTATAGCTGTACCATCTGGAACTCATGCCCCTGGCTCTTTTTTTTTTAATTTTATTTTGATTTAAGTTGATTTACAATGTTACTTTCAGGTGTACAGAAAAGCAATTCAATTATACATATGCATATATATTTTTTTCAGATTCTTTTCTGTTATATGTCATTACCAGAAATTGAATATAGTTCCCTGTGCTACACAGTAGGTCCTTGTTGTTTATCTATTTTATATACAGCAGTGTGTCTCTGTTAATCCCAAACTCCTAATCTATCCCACCTCCCCTGCCCTTTCCCTTTTGGTAGCCACAGTCAGTGCACCACCTCCCTTCTCCCGTAGTCATTTTTGTTACACCAGTCTTGCGAAAATGTCCACGCTTTCTTCTCATTCCTATTTCAATCAAGTGTTTTGGTGACCCTAAGCTTGCCCGAATTCATTACAGCAAAGCAGGACATGAAGGTGTCGGTAAACTCATTGCATGGTGTTCGCTGTGTGCCCCACTATGTTTCTCAGCCCCTTCCCAGTCAGAGGGTCCAGATGACCCGTGCCGGCCAACAGGCTCACAGCAGAAGTAACAAGTCTCACTTCTGGAGTGAAACATTCTGCTGCTTGTCACTTCTGCTTCTGTAGGAACTTCATGTCCTGCTTTGCTGCAACAAATTCGGTCAAGGGTCACCAAAATGCTTTTCTGGAATAAGAATAAGAGGAAAATGTGGTCGTTTCTCAAGAGTGGTGTAACGATAGCAGCTGTGGGGGAAGGGAGGTGGTGCAGGGATGGCATTTAAGACGTAGTCTTCTTTGAATTGTACCAAAGTGATTCTAGTCTTAATTTTTGAATTGTTATCTGGATTAATCCGTAAATGGATCCTAGCAGAACCTATGTTGTAGCATTATTTGGATAGTGGATGTCAATGCTTTTGCATACTGCCTACAACATAGTTCGTGGTAAATATTTTGTATCACTTTTGTTGAAGCTCTTACGCATTTGTGGACCTATTTCATAGCCCCCAAATCCCAGAATTTCTTAGTCAGAAGGTAAGAAGCTGAAGCTAAAACTTCTCTGTCATGTGCCTTGATCCTGTGTCACCATTGGCCTTAATCCTTATGTTCTGGGTGGCAGTGCCACTTTCCGGATTTCAGACCCCAGAGTCACCCAGACCTGTGAGTATTGGGTTCTGAACAAGGAACCACAGAAATCCCTTTGATTTGGGAAGAGCTCAGATTTGTGCTGAAGACCAAATGTTCTTTTTTATATTGTTGGCCTTAATGTCCTAAAGGCATTAAGACTGAGGTTTAGAACACTCACAACGATTCTAAAGAGACAGCCTCCCAGCAGAAGTGATCTCTAGGGGAGAAAAGAATGATGATGTCTGCTTTTGCTGTGGTTTGTCTAAATTTGTATGCAAGACCCATTTCTGAGGGAGACTGGAAAGAACACTTACTGAAGTTCAAAGTTCTGAGTTCAAATCTGAGGAGCATCCTTTACTAGCCAGGGAATCTTGGGCAAATCACTTTATCCCATCAAGCTTTGGTTTCTTCATCTGCAAAATGGGGCTTAGAATGTCTATCTCATTGAAAGGTTTTGCTGAGCTCAAATGAGTTAGCAGTGATGTATTGATGAGAATCTGAAGAAGAGACTAAGGTTCTGTGTAATATAAAAATTACCAGCATCTTCACCTACTTTCCCCCAGTTTTGGTCCATGAACTTTTCTACTTACTGTGGGAAAGGAGGAAGGATTTTCTGATTATGAATATTCCATCTATCTATCCCATATCATGACCACATTCAATTAGAAAAGGTAGTGCTATTGGATTTTAACATGACTACTCTCATTCAGAAGTCTGATGTTAATCTTAAAAATGTCTGAGATTCCCAAGAAAGCACTAAATCTGCCATTTCCCCCTAATAGCTGCCAAATATATTCAAGACTAGATGGCTTTGAATGACCAGAAACCTACACCTGCAGTCTGTTTTCTTTTCCTTCTTAGTTAAGTGCAAATCTGTTAAAAAGATCATATCTCCACTCCTTGAACTATTTCCAACTGTCTCTGTAAATAATGGCATAGAATGGAATATAAATCGGCGACTTTTGAAGTTTGGCATGGCTCCTTTGGGTGGTTGCTAGAAATCATACAATGCCAGGAGTTGACAAGCACAAGGTGGAATCGGAAGCCTCCCAGGATAAAGGGCAAACGTGCAGATCAATTCACCTGCAAAGTTTCCTTCTGCCCTCCTTCCCGCATCTCCCTTATCTCTGCATGTAAGTGGATGGGGAAATATTGATCACGGGGCTTGAGAAGGTTTTGCAATCTTCTGGAATTCGCTCACAATTGGATATACGAGGGATATTGGTCAATCCTATGATGTGTGATCTCCCACAAGGGAAATAACAAGCCCCTGAGCTTGTCAACCAGTTCCCTCAGGAACCAGGTGATGAAAGTATAAGGAACTGGAATGCACCTCTGTTTAGCTAACAAAAGTGCACTAGATTTCCCATTCTCTGGTACCCAATACTTCCCTGAATGAGTAAGACGATTAGAAATGTTGTGCATGCATATTAAAAAAATGAATGCAACTCAGCATATCATTAGTATTTTTTTTAATAGACAATGCCAAGGTTTTGCAAGTAATATACTATTTGATCCATGACGTGTAAGTTAACCTTGGAACCTTGTCCTTGCTCTGGCTTCTCTCTTCCACCAGTCTCCTTCTGTCTTTTCCATGTCGGTCTGTTTATCACAGCAGATGCTGAGGTCATGGGAATTGTGACTCCACCTGGTGTTTATTTCACTTAGGACGAAATCTGTGAAAGGGCCAGAGCAGCCTGGGTGCAGAGTGGCAGAAAATTGGGGCTTTGGACATTAAGCACAGACACATTTAATAATTTACACAGAATTAATAAGGCACTGGATTGTGGATTAAGACCCATAATCAAGTGACTATTTACAGATACTATTTACAAAATTGATACTTTGTTGGGAGACAAACCAAGTTTAGTAATACAATTAAATAGAAATTAAATCAGAAAAAAATGCATAATCATATTCTTATTAATGTGTTAACTTTGTAAAGATTATTTGCGTATTGTAGGCATGGAGCAAGATAACTAAAGCAAGTTAATTAGATTTCAAGTGAATTGCCACCATGTTAATTCATATTTTATAAGAATAGTAATTAAAATCCAACATGTTCTAGCTACAGCATGGTATTTTATTATATCCCATACTAACATTTTCTTCTAAATAATTTTAAAACATCAGCTTAATGGACTAGTAAAAATTCAATAATGCACTTATTGTTAATAGAATATAGATTATAAAGCGAGTTTTTATTGTTCTTAAAGTCATCCACAGCACAGTTTTAATTATATAATACTTACATTCCATCGGGGGTTCATTCATAGCCATTTTGTCCTGCAGGTGACTTTCCATATGTATGTTAAAATAAATATCGGTTTGGCACCTATTTCTCTAATCTTGTTTCTTGAAGAAAACATACTTATCATAATCTTTGGATGTGAGTGTCAAGCTCATTATAGGGTCGTGTAATACACCGCGAGTTTTGTGAACTGGGATTTTATTTGGTCAAACACATGCTACCGGTTGGCCAAACACCCCCCACATCTGCACAAGGGTAAGCGTGTAAGGGGTGATTCTGCTTCTTTTGTGAAAAAGTAACAGAAGAAGGATGATGAGATTATAAATAATAAAGTGTGTGAAGTAAGAGCAGGTCTTCCCTCTGGCAGAGGAAGTGCCCGCCTGATCTTTTGCCGTTTGGAGAAGAGACCCTCCCCGGCCCCGCTGACCGCGGGCCTCGGCAGGGCCCCAGCCGGTGATGAGGCCGCTGTGCGCCCACGGGGCGCGCTGCCTGGAAACCGGCGAGCAGTCACGTCCGCGGGCTTTAGACAAATCGGCTCGCGGGGGCGACTGCCCGGCTGAGGCTCTTCCGCCAAGAGTCCCTGCGCTGTTGGTTGGAGGATTGCCTCCTCTTCGCCCTCAGGGCTTGAGATCAGTGAGGAGATACGGCGCATTTGGCCAAGAGAAGGGTCTTGAACATAACGCCTGCAAGACCACTGTGAGGACTGTATTCATGGGTCAACGTTGCAACGAGGACACAGACGTGCAGCTGTGCAACGTGCCGCGTCTAACGTTGCCGAAGTTTCCCGGTCAGCGGGTGCGTCTTCCTTGTGATGGCCTGAGGTCAACGCCTCCGAAAGACTGCTCTTAACCGAAATTTCGACCGCTTCTTCGCATCTTCCCTTCTGTGGTGTTGAGACTCTCTGCTCTCCTTTACCCGCGTGTAGGTGAGCCTTGCGGTGGATGCGGTGACCGGCTGCCCAAAGCATCCTTCAGGAATGACGGGCTCTTCCAGTTGCTGGAGCCCCAGTTTTCAGCCCCCTCCAGATGCTGCCTTGGGTACACGTCTGCCTCACTCAGTCACATCCACTTCCTGGGACAGCCTGCAGTCAGTGACTCTTCAAAGGTGGAAAGTTCCCGCCGTCTAACCCCGAAGTGGGGAAGGATCTGAAGGCGAATTCCATCTTCCATCTTCGCATCTCAGTGCTGCCAGGATCACACTGCAGTTCCACTCCTCATGTTGTCCAACCCTGCTTTTCTGCTTTCCTTTCCATAGAGGAGACGCACAGCCCACTCCCTGGTAAATCTGCACGCTGAACTCCACCGCAAAGTCAACTTCTCAGAGAATTCAATTGCATCCACCCTGTGCTGCTTCAGTACCTCGAATTCACCATTCTTTTGTGGAGATCACTGAGTTCATTCTACATCAATGGTATTTTTTATTCCATTTTGAATATACACTTCATGAATGGCTTCAATAAATGAAAACAACAGCGGAATCTAGATGACGAGGTTCATAAAAGAGGTTGAGTTTCTAGGATTTAAAAGGGCCCTAATCTTAGGGGGCATTTGATAAAAAGAGGAAATACTACAACAGGGGAGAGTTACATTTGGATGTTGAATACATTCATTAGCTATGAGGGATATAAACTTAAGTGATTGTGTCAAGAAAAGAAGGAGCATTTCCCTTTGCCATCTTCAGTGTTTAAAAATTGGATAAAGGCCCCAGAGGAAAGCATGCTTTCCCTTTGCACCTCCAATCACTGGATGACTATTAGAGCAAAGACATCAAGTTTTCTACAGGGGAAGGGGTTTGAGCAAATGAGGAAATTTCTCTTGCAGATGCTCCTACGCTTAAGCTCATTATCCTCTATACGTAATGAAGTCATTCACTGAACTTCTTAAGTGCTCATTGGCTGAACACATCCCTGGACAACCAGCAAAGAGCCAAGAAAGAAAACCCAAAATTTCTCATACTAATAACACTGCTGGAGATATTTCATGGAATCTTTCCAAATATTTGGAAAAAAAACTTCACAGATTTTTATAAGGAGTTTTATTTTAGCATTCAAGAACTTTCTAGACAGCTCTGCAACTGTAAGTTGTCTGTGAGCTCTTAGCTCTCCCAGTGAAATCAAGATGATATCTATGTTTTTTAAACTGTGGCTATAAAAATTTTCTCTTTCCTCTGAGTATTTTTGGTCTGAGATTCAGAACATGTCTACATTTCAACTTTTCTTTGTTGTTATCTTCCTGGTGTCATTAAATCGTAGCATTCCCTGATCTATCCCCCCCACCCCATAATATTTACTGAGATTTAGGAGTTGAACATTAGTTAAGGTTCTATGTAAATTAGAAGTCTCTTTAATAACCTGAATTAAGGAAAGTCATTTCCTTCTCTGTTCATGGAGAAGTCTCTGACTAGGATGTGAACATATTTGCTTATTCACTTAGTTTACTTAAATAATTGTATTAATTATGACTTCAAACCTAAAATTATTAAAGATGACCTTTGCATAAGGGATGCCAGGCTGCAGAACCCAGTAAATTTCCCTCACCTCCATCTTTTCCTTTCCATCCTACTTTGTACTTTCTTTTTTGCATGTCTGTAAAGTCTATTGTCAACAATGATAGATACTAATAATGCAAAGGTGTGTGTACTCATTTATTCATTTTTAAAAATGTGTCTTTGCAGTCAGTTACAATGTATCAGTTTCTGGTCAACAGCACAGTGTCCCAGTCATGCATATTCATACATATATTCATTTTCATATTTTTCCTTTAAAGGTTATTATAAGATATTGAACATAGTTCCCTGTGCTATACAAAAGAAACTTCTTTTTAAAATGTATTTATATATATATATATAGTGGCTAACATTTGTAAATCTCAAACTCCCGAATTTATCCCCTCCCACCTCCTTTCCCCAGTAACCATAAGATTATTTACTACTTTTGCAAGTCTGTCCCTGTTTTGTAGATGAGTTCATAGTGTCTTTTTTTTTTTTTTAGATTCCACATATGAGTGATATCATACGGTATTTTTCTTTCTTTTTCTGGCTTATTTCACTTAGAATGACAATCACTGTTTCCATCCACGTTGCTGCAAATGACATTATTTTATTCTTTTTTATGGCAGAGTAGTATTCCGTTGTATAAATATACCACAACGACAGTACATAAAAAAAGATCATACACCATCATCAAGTTGGATTTATCCCAGGGACCCAAGGATGGTTCAACATATGCAAATCAATCAATGTGATACACCACAGCCACAAAAGAAAGGTCAAAAACCACATAATCATCGCAATAGATGCAGAAAAGTTTTGAGCATCTATTATGTCCCTAGATATGTGTTAGAAACCTGGGATACATTTTTAGCCAAGCAGGCATTTCCCTTCCCTAAAGGAACTTAACATAGAAGAGAAAAAACTTCCTTCTATCCTCCTAGGTTCAATGGCTGAGTCTAAAAATTAAACTGACATGAGATAGATTAACAAGGAAAAAGCATACAGATTGTATTTAATATTTTTACATGTACATGAGAGCCTTCAAAAGGAAAATAAAGATCAGAAGAAGCTGTAAGTCCCCAAAGCTTATATATTTTAAAGCAAAGAATGGTAAATTGTGGAGCTGTGACAAGATAATTTGGCTTGGGCCAGGGGTCATAAATTGTAGGACGGGGACTAGGAAATACATGCTGGAAACTAATGGAAGATAAGGGCTATTTGAGTAGGTTTGTTTGTACAGATCTATTTCAGCATTGACTCCCAGTCAGGTGATAAAATGGTTTTCTCATACAAGGAGGTCACTTTTCTCATGGGAGAGTTTATGACCTGCTTTTAGGTAGAAAAGGGAACGCCTCTCTGACCTTCTGCATTTGCTGTTTCTCAAAAGCCTTTGGCTCAAAATAATATGCCAAAGCAGCAGATTTGCAGGTGGCATATTCTAAACCTCTTCAGGAACATACAATGATGCTTGATTTCTAAGAGTTCACTACGGACTAGGAGACACTATCAAATCTGTGCTACGTATTCATTGCCACACAAAAATAAGTTTGAGAACTCCGCAATTATACTTTTGGAATTCAGAAAACTCTCAGTAAGAGAAAGAGAAATCCAAGAAAGGATACAGCTCACGCTGAGATTGTAGGCTTAATGGTGAGACCCTGGAGCAGCACACATGGGGGCACAGAGCTGTGTATCTGCACAGGGGAACCATGGGGAAAGAGGCTGGCACATTAGCAAAGGGCTAGATCAGATCTTCACCTTGGGTTTCTTACTGAGAAGCCTGGTGATGGAACTGATGTCCAAGAAACCATATTGACCACCAGATCTGGGATCCCCTCCTGTGATGCAGAATGACGGCTGAGAAGTGGCTTCCCAGCCCAGGACTACCAGTCCAGTCTCTGATGAATCCGGTGGTGGCTAGTGTTCACTAACTGAATGTGTCACTCCCAGGTCACGGTGATATAAAGCAATCATCAATCTTTTCTGTACCTCTTATCTCTTGTTTGGCTAATGGCTTGCAGGGCATCCTTGGAAACGACGTGTAGAGAGTGGCACTGCTACCAGCACCCTAGGTTCTTGAATGACTGCATGAATCCTAGCCCCACCCTCTAATCGAGGACACCAACACTGCAGTGACACACAGTGAAAAAATCAGCTTTTCTTTTGATATGTCACTGGCATTGTCCATTTTGTCACTGCAGGAAATTTTACCCTAAATAATTCAAGGAGCCATTAGAGGATTTTTTTCTTATAGGTACGATATGATCAGATGTATATTTTTGTAAAGGAAGAGTTATTGCTGTGGGCAGGAGGATTACATACTGGGAGGCTGCAATAAGCTACTGGAAAGTTAGGACCTGCATCAGGACTTTTAGAGCAAAAAGAGGGGATAGTTTGGGTGACACTTGGCTGGTTCATCCTACAAAAATTCCTCCTAGCCTTAGTAAGGCATAAGTCCAGATAGCTCCCAAGTTAATTTAAAGTATGAGTGGCAAGTTAAAAAAAAATTCATACAAAAATATCCAGGTAGTAATGAAATTTATGGTTCAGGAAACATGCATATTAGATTTGAAGCACCCAAAATCTAATAGTTAGGAGTGACTATAAATAATAGTGACTATTTCAAAAATTAAAGTATTTGAAATGAAGAATTCTTTTTTATTGGTGGTTATTGGAGGTCAGTAATTAGGTTTATTGATTTACTTATTTATTTTTTGATAAATTGAACCCAGGACCTCTTGCATGCTAAGCACGTGCTCTACCACTGAGTTACACCCTCTCCACAAAGATTCTATTTTTAATGAGAAATCTACATCTCATCATAAAAAAGAATATCTTCCGTTTAACTCTTCTTCATAGAAAATGGTTCTTCCTATGGATGCTAGCCACCTCCAAACGACAGGGCGGCTATGATGTATTTCAGGGAGGAGCGCCCAGAGACTTATAAATGCACGCAGAGTGGAGCCTGAAGAGAGAAATTTCCTCTGCCTGGGTGTAGAATGCCAGATAATGAATCCTTACAGAGGGGACATTATAAATTGGAGTCTGGAAGGAAAGATGAAGTCAAGGAAATAAGAGCCATTATAGAATGAATGATTGTGGTAATTAAGGTTATGGGTAAAGAAGGGGTTTAGTTATTGCAATGCAAATAAATCAGAAGTGTGTTTTAAACAATGAAAGAGTGTGCCTCTTGGAATTTGTCAAGGCCTCCCCTTTTTGGTTTCCATGTAGCCTAATGCTCTGCTCAGAAAGGGTCTTACTCTTGTAAGAGACAAGGAAAGAAAAAAATAATTGCTAAAATATGAAAAGAGGTCTATATATACACCTAGCTGTCTTGAACCAGTTTTGAATGAAAACAACACAAAAGACATCAATCATGTTTCTCAATCAGTATTTAGCATCTCATTACCAACCCTGGCAGGGATAAATGACATGTTTTTAGGTGATGCTAACGAAAGTGCCATTTTAAATTCAGACTGACAAAACTTGAAGCTTCTATTTGGAAAATAATCCCCAAATGTGACACTGGATCTCTGAGGGGGATGTCTAAATCACTAAGCCAGAATATTGTTCTGTTAAAGGATTCATGTAGAAGTTGATTAACCTATTTTTTCAAATCACACTACAATATGATAAAGTCTTTGTTGTTGTTTTTTTCTTTCATGCTGTTGATTCACTGTCAACGGTGAAGCTGGTGATAGAAAATATAATGTAGCATTCAGGGAACTGTTTCAAAATTTGAGTTTTCAAATTCCTTTAGATGATTCCAGACAAATTTGCACTTATTCTAAAAAAAGCATTTGTTTTTCTGATTATAAAATTATTATGTGCTCTGCCTGTAACATTTAAATTTTAGGAAAGTATAAAAACATTAAAATATTTAAAAATACAGTTATTTGGCTTTTTTTCTTCTTGGTTTCTTTTTACGCACAGATAAATTTGGTGTGCTTTTTTCCTGCAATGAATGTTTTATTATACTGTTCTAAGTGAAAAATGTTCTTTGACAACATGATTTTAATAGCTGCACAATGATCCAGTATATAGATGTTTCATATATTTTTTAATAATTCTTTTTTTCTGAACATATGCAATGTTTCCAAAATGTTGTTATTCTGCAACACACACACACACACACACACACACACACACACACACACACAGTGTGGAGGAAAACCTTCACTTGGATAAGTCCTATAATATATGATGTATTTTGTTTCTAGGAGATGTGTATACATATGATATTTCCTAACCAAAGATTCCTAGGCGTGAAATGTCTACACCAAAGTGCACAAACTCTTTGGAAAGCTCCTGACACGTATGCAAAATTGCCCTCCAGGTCACCTGTAGCCATTCATACTCCTGGGAGTGGCCACTGCTGTCTTGGTCTTGCTAGCTTAGATTATTATTACTGTTTCTAACCTGTGTCAATCTGAGAAGTGGAAAAATAGGATCTTACTGTGTTTTTCATGTAATTTTCATTGCTCTGTCTACAAAGGGGAATGAATTTTTGTTCACTTGCTAATTAGCCATTTAGAGTCTTCCTTTTTTGAACTGACTTTCTAAACCTTTGCATCTCATTGTTTTCAAGATACTGATTTATATTAGCATATTTTTAGATAAATAGTCCAACATCTTTTCTTTTCAATCAGTTTTTTTTTACTTTTCTCTATATATCTTTGCAGTAGTCTGCAGAAAAATAAAAATTCTTGAACTTACTACATCCTCACAAATCTTTACCCATGATGTAATCATTTAAAAGTTTACCTCCAGTCAAGGGGGGGAGGCTCAGTGGTAGAGCGCATGCCTAACGTGCACGAGGTCCTGGGTTCAATCCCCAGTACCTCCACTAAAAAAAGAAATAAGTAAACCTCATTACCTCTTTCACCAAAAATAAAAAACAAAACATTTTTTAAAATTTATCTCCATTTTCTTCTAGTTTTGTCATTTATATTTAAAGCTAATTCTGTAGTTTCTGAATTTACTTTGGTGTATTTTATTTGCTCAACATTCAAGTTTTGTGTGAGTGTGTGTGTTTACTTTCCAAAGCTACTGGGGAGAGAGAGTATATAAAAGGACTTTTTAGTCTGTAAACTAGTAGCTACGTTACACATGCTCTAATAAATTAACACTTCACTAGCTTCTCAATAAGATATTTACGATACCTTAAGCATTAAGACCCTCTTTTCTTTATTGAAATGTAGTTGATTTAATAGTATATTGGCTTCAGGTAAACAACAGAGAGTCAATGTTTTTATAGATTATTCTCTAAAGTTCTTAACAAGGTATTGGCTATGTACTCTGTGCTGTACAATATATTCCTATAGCTTATTTATTTGCTGCATGATAGTTTGTGTCTCCTAATCCCATGTTTTGCCCCTCTTCCCTTTCCTCTCCCCATTGGTAACCACTAGTTTGTTCACTATATCTGGGATCTGTTTCTGTGTGGTTATTTCCATTTGTTTGTTTTGCTTTTCAGATTCCACACGTACGTGATAACATAAAGTATTTGTCTTTCTCTGATTTATTTTACTAAACATAGTATCACCCTGAACATGCCTAATCTCATCTGATCTAGAAAGCTCAGCAGGGTTGGCCTGGTTGGTACTTGGATGGGAGAACCCTCTTTTATATGTAGAAGTTATAACATACACTAGTATGTAAGTATCTATCTGCTGGTCAGAATTCACAGGCAAACACGAATTCTAGCTTTTATTGGAATATCGCTCTCCCTTCACTAGGTTGATTAATGCTTCTTGTGTCATATCACACATCATATCATATATGTCATATATCACATGCTCACATATCTGCTGGTCTATTTCAGAGCTACTCATGTTAGCTCACAGATCTGTCTTTCCCACGTTATACCAACACATCACTCATTTAACTGTTCCACTGTTATATTATTTTATACCTATCTGAAGATGGAAGTATCTTATTTTCCTTTTTCAGAGTAATCTATCCAAATGTTTCCAAATAACTTAAAATCATTTTGCCGGATTCCAAATAATTTTCCACTGAGATTTTTAATAAGATTTCAACCAAAGTAAGATGCATTTTAAACATAAATAATAACTTTTCCCTACTCAGTCTGTCCATCCAAAGAAATGCTACGTTTTTTTTAATGTTTCATAGTTCCTAGAAAGTGTTATAGCTTTGTTTATATGAATTGTAGCCATCTCTCATTAGAATTGATTAATTGTATAGTTTATATATTTCCATTGTTTCATTAAAGAAAACTTCGCTACATTATGTATTCTAACCAGCCTTACTAATATGTGTCTACTGCTGTTTTATTTAGTTGCTTTATTGGATTTTGTTATTAACTCTGTCATAGTTAATCTTCTGGCTGCTATCAAAACATGGATATAATGACATCAGTGTAGTCCTCTTGTTTCATCCTTTCCACTGGATTTAATTCTTGTTATTTGTTCTTTCCTCTTCTGCTTCTTTTTGGCTTTGACTAGAACCTCCAGAAAAGAATTAAATAGTAATGGTGCTAACAAATTTTAGGGTTTTTTTCCCATTCTTTAATTGAAGTACAGTCAGTTTACAATGTTGTGTCAGTTTCTGGTGTACAGCATCATGTTTCAGTCATACATGAATATTGTATATTCCTTTTCATATTTTTTATTATAGGTTATTACAAGTTACTGAATATAGTTCCTTATGCAATGCAATATAATCTTGTTGTTTATCAATTTTATATGTAGTAGTTAGTATCTACAAATCTCAAAACTCCCAATTTATCCCTTCCCACCCCCTTTCCCCTTTTATAACCATGAGTTGGTTTTCTGTGTCTGTGAGTCTGTTTCTGTTTTGTTCATTTGTGTCTTTTTTTTAGATTTCGTATATAAGTGATACCGTGAGGTATTTTTCTTTCTCTTTCTGGCTTACTTCACTTAGAATGACAATCTCCAGTTCCATCCATGCTGCAAATGGCATTGTTTCATTCTGTTTTATGGCTGAGTAATGTTCTATTTTATATATATATATATATATATACACATACACACCACATCTTCTTTATCCAGTCATCTGTTGATGGACATTTAAGTTGCTTCCATGACTTGGCTATTGTAAATAGTGCTGCTATGAATATTGGGGTGCATGTATCTTTTCAAAATTAGAGTTTTCTCTGGATATATGCCCAGGAGTGGGACTGCTGGATCATATGGTAAGTTTATTTTTAGTTTTCTAAGGAATTATCATATTGTTTGATACTGTTAAACAGTAATGGCATTAACAAACTTTATTATATTATTTAAAAACTGGATGGAATTCCACTATAGCTGTATTTTTTTAAACCATTCCCCCCTGAACATTAGCCTCTCCAGATGCTTTCAGAGAAAAGAATTCCATGTTAAAAATAAAAATCTGTGAAACTTCTTGTAAAAACATGTAAAGGAAACAATTCAAAATTGGAGTCGGGGAGCCATGAAGTGGGGTGCTTCCATGCACACACACATTCAGGGCATCTTGCTTAGTGCCACAAGAAAGAAGAAGGCTGATTTCCTCTCTGCAGACATTAGCAAGCTGCCCACACCAGCAGCCAATGAGAAGCCGCCACCACTTCAAACTCTCACTCTCCTCCAATGAACTTTTGTTCAGAACAACTCCTCCCAACTTCCTCCTTTCCTCTAGAAAAGAATGTTCTTGTGTGTTTTCAGGATTTGCTTATGGTTCATCGTATTTTTTTATCCCGAGTTGGAATTCTTCTGCCATTCCCAAAGAAACTCACTTCTTTTCTTAAATAAAATTGCTCTTTGCTCTGTTTAAGCTTGACTTTCTCATTACAGAATTATAGTGTATTTTTGCATCTTTAAGATCTGAGAAATCCTGCAGTTAAAAAAAAAAGCTTAATTTTGTTTTAGTCCATTATCTAACAGATCACAGAACTTTTCATAGCATTTTAATTAAAAACCATTAGAATTTATGTTTCATTGAACAAAATGAGCCATTAAGTAAAGAAAACTGTTGGGTGGGGGAAGTGGTCTGGTCTGGTCTGGGTGCAAACAGTCAAGGGATGCATTGTCTGAAAAGAATTTAAAGCAATCAATCCAACTAAAGAGCAGGGTGAAAACTTAAGGTTTGTCTGAGTTCTAAATTTAGATCATTGTTTCAGTATCTGTTGAGTCTTTGTAACATATATGCTTCAAATTTACACATTTTTATTAACTATCTTTTAATAAGTGTTATATTCTGCATGGAAGTTCATTCAAAGATCTTCTGTTTATGCAGCTGCTCCCAACACGTGCACATGCTCATTTTGGGAGCTAATTGGTAAAGGACAGAATCATTGATACTCATTTTGGGCAAAGTTTGCATCACTGTGGGGCTACCTAGTCTTACCTTTAAATAGTCAATTGAAATAAAGAATAACAGCCCCGTGCTAGTAAAGACAAAGAAATGGCATTTTTCTGATTTGTTTTCACTGAGTTATTGCAATTACATAATTTATCGTGACCATCGGAGTTTTTATTTGTGTTTAAAATTCCAATCAGTGAAAAGGACTGGGCTATAATATTGTCATTTGCTAGGTGCAGATTTTGTTCCTATATGAAACTTCTTGCTAAATTAGAGTAATATATTTAACTTGACATTTTAAATTATTCTCACTGGGGCAGGAGAGCTGGCCGTTTGTACACCTGATTCAGTCAGTCATTGGCTGCAGGCTGAGAGTGAAGCATCTCCCTTTAGCAGATAATTCTTTAGAGAAGGAGGCAGCTGTGATTCGTCAGCACCCAACTCTTGTAGCGGCTGGGATGGTTCACTGGCCTGGCTAAGGACTCTGAGTGGGGGACCAACAGAATATACTGCAGGTTCAAACTTGTCTTTCCATTTATTCTGTCAAAGATTTCTTCAAATATATGTCAAAAAGACCCTTGTGGTGGGCTGAAAAACATCCCTCTCACACCAGCCAAAAAAAAAAAAAATGCCCATATTCTGATCCCTGGAGTTTGGGCTTAGAATACACCTTTTATGGCAAACAAACAAACAAACCCAAAAGGAATCTTTGCAGGTGTGATTAAGAAATTTGAGATGGGGAAAGAGCCTCGAGTATCCAATTGGGCCCTTCATGCCATCACATGCATCCTTAAAAGACGAGGGGCAGAGGGGGAATTTTACACAAAAGGCACCGAAGAAAAGTGACATGATCAGGAAGGTAGAAACTGACATGGTTCAGCTCCCAGTCCAGGAACGCAGCTGGAAGCTTGGGCGGGGCAAGGAGTGGCTTCCCCCGTAGAACCCTGGGAGGGAGCCTGGTCCTGCGAACACCCGGATTCTGGCCCTCAGGGCTATGAAAGAATACATTTCTATTGTTGTAAGCTGTCCCATTCACTGTAATTTGTAAGCGCAGCCACAGAAAACTAATGCAGCCCTGCAGTCAGATTCCCAGGTGAGCAGCTCTGAATGAGGCAGACTTGTTCATTTAAATAAGTAAGCCCTCATTGGTGAGGCCCAAACCTTTTTCTTATGTTTGTGGATTTATTTTTTCTTAGCAATTTTCTTGTATAGATTGTTGGTGCCGTACAAACGAACCTTGCTGTGTATTATTTTTCACGGACTGCTTTATGTTTATTTAGTCTCCTTTCATCATTAACTTACAGGGTCCCTTTGAGCAGAGCTGACTTTGATAAAAGTGGAAAGACAAGAAGTCTTGAAGCCAGCTGGCCCTGGTTCTGAATCCCAGCACTCAGGCAGGTACTTAACATATTGAAGCCTCAGTTTCCTTACCTGTAACCCAGGGATGATGATACCCTATGGTGTAAGTGCAAATTTCATGGATTAAATGAGGTAAATGCAGGTGCCTGGCTCAAAGGAGGAATCCGATACAGTTAAGTTCCCTGTGACTTCCTTACCCTGAGTAACTAGTACATTCCTTGGCATCCCAGCAACCACCGAGTAAGTAAGTGGAGTTGCTTGCTGAATTGGACACACCTACAATTCAAACTGCAAGTTGCAAATATTTTTTAACGATTAATGTTTACAAAAAAGTACGTCTGTTATTTATATACAAACATTATACATTAGAGTAAATAGTGATCTTGGAACGTATTTATGACTAGGAAAGCCAGTTGCTAATATTGTTTTTGAGTCTAGTACTTTGCAATCTGAACACAAAAAGCCATCAGCTATAAGCCGGCTTTAGACACACCTAGATGTGTGACATTCATTTGGTGTCACCCAACTGTGGTCACCTGTTTTCTATATGTTAACAGACTGAACTAATTGTTTGAGAATTAATAAGTGCTAGAAATACAAATGCCATTCTCAAGAAAGAAGACTGTTTCTGGGCAGTAGACTGAGCCACTTCGGTAGGAAAGAGACCAAGGGAAAAAAAAAAAAGAAAGCAAATCAGCTCAGAAGAAAGCTAGCCTCAAAAATAAGTTGAAACTATTAGGGGAGATAGAGTGATAGCTGAGAGATGTTTTGGTGACCTAGTGAGTCCAGGACGTGCTGCAGAGGTAGAAAAGCCAAAGAACCTTAAAAGATGACACTAGTACATTTTTTTTTCCCCTTGAAAACTGAATAGCAAGTGTCTTAGGGTGTGTCTTTGCTACAGGACCAAACTGGCTCTTGGGTTTCATTCATCTGATTTGCTGCTAGGTCCACCATGACTGTGTATCCTAGTCCTAAAAGTGAGGCTCCCGTGCTGTCTTTGTTTTCTTGTGAAATGAAAGAATAGATATTATTTTTTCTGTCTTTATTATATATATTATATTAATATATTTTTTCTCTCATATATATATAATATAATATATTTTATAATATATAAAATTTTATAATATATAAAATCTGGCCCCAGTTCCTGGCACAAAGTTCGTAACACCCTATAATTTCCTCAATGTTAAGAGTACTGGGAGCATCTTTGATTCTAATATTTGGTCCTTGACCCTTATTTTTGACAGAATTCCTAAGTCCCTTAGAATTTCCTGGGTGATAGCAGTGTCTTTCCTTCTAATGAGGTGACTCTTAGTGAGCTTCTGGTTGGTATCTGGTCACCAGTAAGCTCAAGCCATGATTAGAAGCTGAGCTTTTCAGCCTCAGGCCCCATTCTCCAGAGAGAGGAGAGGGGCTGGAAATTGACTTAATAATCAGTTATGCCTCCATGATGAAGCCACCGTAAACATCCCCGAAGTATAAGGTTTTTGGGTCGGTGTACATATCCATATGCACCAGCAGTGTGGCGTGTCCCACCTCCCTGGGACAGAAACTCCTGTGCTGGGCACTCCTGGACCTCATCCTATGTATCTCTTCATCTGGCTATTCATCTGTATCCTTTATCATAGCCTTTATTATATTATAAACTGGTAAACATGTTTTCCGGAGATCTGTAAGCCATTCTAGCAAATGATCAAACCCAAGGAGAGAGTCATGGGAGCCCCAGTGTATAAGTGGTTAATCAAACATATGTATGGTGACCCGGGACTTGTGATTGGCATCTGAAGTGGGGCAGGGGCAGCTTTGTGGGGCTGAGCCCTTAACTTGTGGGGTCTGATGCTATCTCCCAGTCAACAGTGTCTGAACTCAGTTAAATTGTAGGATCTCTGCTAGTGCAGAGAATTGCTTAATATGCCGAAAACCCACACCTCTAGTTTCAGAAGTATTGTGAATGTGTGAATAGAGAAAAAAACACAGGAGGAGTGTGTTCTTCTCCACAGCTTGCAAATTCTGATCAGCAGCAAACGTGTCTGTGTATATAATATTTACAGTATATTTATATAAGGATGCACTTGTAGCTTCTAGAAATGAACACTGGCCTGTATCAGGAATGCCAAGAATTTACTGAGAAGTTGGTAAGGGAAAATACTAATTTTTTACAGGTTATCTATCAATTTACAAATTAAAAGTTCTTATATACTATTATTGTGTTCTTCCCAACAAATCAAGAAAGCAGATTTACTCCTGAATCACACTCTAAATCTCAAATGTTATGACTTCTTCTGATGTCACAAAACCAGTAAATGCAGAGACACCCTCATCCATCCCTCATATTCTTCTCAAGAAGAAACTCCAGGAACTTATATGACAAGAAAATCAGAAAGCCATCAGGAACAGCTCTATGAAGAGCACTGGAGTATCGACACTGAGAATGCAGCATGGGGGCAAACCTTGTTGGGGTTTCTCATGCTCTTGGCACCTGTTTAGTATTCCCAGCAGGTTCCGGAAAGACTCACAGACACAACACAGGGGAAGCTCTATGCAGAGGAGAGCACACTGCCGAACAGGGCTTTTACCTCAAGGAACAGCCCAAATCCCCAGAAGTCCAAAAGATCTACTGAAGTCAAATTTCTTTCTGTCCTCACACCAAACCCCATACCACTCTCTGAGTTATAAAACTTCTGCTTTTTTATTCATCTTATCACACCACTGTTTCCCGAACACTCAACTACCCTTTAACTCCCCCTAGGGTTGCACAGTTTTGAAAGAGAAGGTATTGTTCTCTCTGAAGATGCATCCTTCTGTCTCTCTCCATCCATCCTTTTCTGATTTCTATTGAATTTCAATCCTTTCCCATTGGTTGGCATTTTGGAAAAATTTTATGTTTGCAACGTTGTTCTCCCCACTTGTGTCTAGGTCCAAGGTGGGCACTTGGATGCCTTCTAGAACTTGCTCTTTTAAAAGATGGAGAAGACCAGGAAGAGATAGGGAACAGATAGTCCCAATTTTCACAAACCAGCTGAGAGTTAGCTCGTGTGGCCAACTTGCCTTCTGATCCCTTATTTGTGATTTAACTGACACCTGTAGTAAAGATGGGTTACAAAAGAGACCGTTATGTTTGATGTCATGTATAAAAGGCCTATGGGACCTTAAAGTGATCAGTGTGCAGATGTGAAACTATACACAGTTGTTCAGTGAATATTATAATCCTATAATTTATATGGAACCACAAAAGACCCAGAATTGCCAAAGCAGTCTTGATTAAAAAGAACAAAGCTGAAGTTACCACACTTCCTGACTTCAGGATATACTATAAAGCTAAAGTACTCAAAACAGTATGGTATCGGCACAAAAACAGGCACATGGATCACTGAAACAGACTAGAGGTCCCAGAAATAAACCCACACACCTGTGGTCAATTAATCAATGAGAATGGAGGCAAGAATGTATGATGGAGCAAAAACAGCCTCTTTAATAAGTGGTGTTGGGAAAATCAGACATGTAAAAGAATGAAATTTATAAACATTTACTCACAATATATACAAAAATAAACTCAAAATGGATTGAAAACCTAAATGTAAGACAGGACACCATGAAAATCCTACCAGAAAACATAGGCAGAATATTCTTTGACATAATTAGGAGCAATAACTTTTGAGATTGTTCCTCAAGTAAAGGAAACAAAAGCAAAAATGAACAAATGGGACCTAATGAAACTTAAAAACTTCTGCACAGCAAGGAAACCATTGAGAAAATGAAAAGATAACTTCCCGAATGGGAGAAAATATTTGCAAATGATTTCTCCAATAAGGGGTTCACATAAAAAAATACACAAACAGTTCATAAAACTCAATAGCATAAAATAAAATAAAATAAAATAAAATAAAATAAAATAAAATAAAATAAAATAAAATAAAATAGAATAAGCCAAAAAATAAAATAGCAGAAGACCTGTATAGACATTTTTCCAGAGAAGACATACAGATGGCCAACAGGCAAATAAAAAGATGCACAGCATCACTAATCATCAGGGAAATGCAAATCAAAGTCACAATAACACATCACCTCACACCTGTCAGAATGGTTATCAAAAAGAACATAAATAACCAATATTGGTGAGGATGCGGAGAAAAGGGAACCCTTGTACACTGCTGGTGGGAATGTAAATTGGTGGTGTCGCTGTGAAAAACAGTATGGGGATTCCTCAAAAACAACAGAAGTAGAACTACCATATGGTCCTGTGATTCCACTCCTGGGTAGATATCCAAAGAAAACAAAAACACTAACCCCAAAAGATACATGCCCACAAATATTCATAGCAGCATTATATACATTAGCCAAGATGCGGAAGCAGCCCGAGTGTCCATCAATAGACGGGTGCTTAAATGGATAAAGAAGTTGTGCTATAACATAACTAGGGATGGAGTCAGGGTTAAGGACTGGGTTAGATCTACTCAAGGGACTCATGCATTCCTCCTCGTCCCTTCTGGCCCCCTCCACCCACTGGGCAGAGATTCTCTAGAGGCTCACAGCTTCCATATTTCCTTCTCCCAAAGGGAGGAAACATTTTTACATCTTGATGGAGACTGTGAGCCTCACAATTCTGCAGGAGACCTAATTATTGCCATTCCAGTTTCCTCAGTCTCTAACGCTGATTTTAACCCTTTTTTTTGACACCATCCCTGATAAACTTTAGTCTGAGTGCTCTTGACACGGGTATCACTCATTCTGCACCACCCATAAATGTTCAGGTGGATGAAAGAAAGCCTCTGCCTCATATGCACCGATACCCACTAAATGCAGAGGCTACTGAAGGAATCAAACCCACAAGTGAAGCATGTATTAAACAAGGTTTGATTGTTCCCATCCACGTCCGTGTAGTGCTCCCATCTTCCCTGTGCAAAAACCACATGAAAGAGGATGGACGTTTGCCCAGGACTCAAGGGCCATTAACAACAGAGTTACATCTTCACACCCCGTTGTGCCAAATCCCCATACCCTGCTTTGAGCCGTACCTCCAAGGACACAAGCTTTACTGTGATTACACCTCTGCAGTGCCTTCTTTGGCTCCCTTGTTCACCCTGAGAGTCAATATTTATTCGCCTTCACCTGGGAAAATCAACAATTCACTTGGACTGATATGCCCCAAAGCTACACGGAAAGCCCAAATTATTTTTTCACAAATTTTAAAGGTTGATAATTGTTGATGTCACCTTCCCTAGGAATTCTTCTCTTTCACAATATGTGGCTGATCTCTACTTTCCTTCAGAGTTAGCATCCTTGCAAGACATCCTTGCAAGTCTCCTCTGAGAACTAGCAAAAAAGGAGATGTAAGATTTCAAAGGGAAAACTTAAATTTTGTACACCCAAAGTTAGACATTTTGGTTATTTAATTACTGAGCATGGCCTCCACTTAGATCTAGATAGAATTCAGAGGATTTTAATTTTTCCTTGCCCCCAAAACAAAATGACAGCTCAGAGGTTTTTGAGGGACTGACAAGATGTTATATAAAATGGATTCCAAATTTTTCAGCCGTGGCACATCCCTTATAGTTCCTCCTTAAGGCTGATCAGACTAAGCCTTTTACTTGGACAAAAGAAACTTAAAAGGCTTAAGAGTAAAACCCTTACTAAAGCCAGCCTTCCTGACTCATCTGCCTTAGGGCTACCTGTTTTTCCTTTTTCTTCATGAAAGAGGTGGAGATGCCCTCTGTGTACTGACTCAGCGCCATGGGTACCAACACAGACCTACAGGATATGGCAGTCAACTAGACCCGGCAGCCAGAGGTCTTCCGCCTTGCATGAGAGCCATCGTGGCCGCTGCCAATTCATTGCAACATGTACAAGGATTAGTAATGGGCTCCCCACTGACCATTTATGTACCCCTTTCCACAGAAGTCTTGCTTAATTCTCACCATCTTTAGCATCTTTTAACCAGTAGACTAATCTCCTATGGAATTCTTCTACTGTCTCCTTCTAATGTGACTATCTCCCATTGCAACGTCCTGAATCCTACAACCTCTTCCCTTGGCCAAACAGTGAAGCCCCTCATGACTATCTGATGCTCGCTGACCAACTTACAGGCGACTCCTCTTAAAAATGCTGAGCTGATTTGTTTACTGATGGATCTTACTTAAAAGATGAACCTGTCCGCTACTGAGTTGGTTTGGTCTTTGACCAAAGTCACTGAGGCTGACTCCCTACCAGAAGCTACTTCTGTTCAATGGACAGAAATCTTTGCCTTAATTAGAGCCTGCCTTTCAGCAAAAGATAAACCCATAAACATATCCACTAGCAGCAGGCACACGTCAGTGTTGCTCATGATTTTGGCCTGCTTTGGAAGCAGAGAGGGTTTCTGACCTCCTCAGCTGGAGAATCAAAAATAGTTCTTATGTACAGAGGCTCTCAGATGTCATGCCACTGCCTAAACCCTTCGCGATAATTAAAACTCATGGGACCTCAACAACAGACTCAGCAGAAAGTAAGGGAAACCATTTGGCTTCTGCTGCTGCTAAGACAACAGCCCTCCAAAAGTCCAGGATCACGCTGGAAAGACCCTGTCTACCTGTACATTCAAAATCTGAACTAATTACTAAAATGTGTGAAGCACAACAGCTCTCCATTTGGAGAGACTGAGAAAATTGTGATAAGATTGTGTACCTGACCCCAAGAGAAATCTTTGATTAGGATCAAATGGCAAATCTGTCCTCCCTAATTGTTTACAAAAAAAATTGTCCTAGAATTTGTACGTAATCTGACTCCCAGAAACACTGATAAGAGAGTTCAGTGGCAAAAAACAATATTATTGGAAACCACCTCCTAAAATGACTATGTGTATCAAAATTGTCTGATATGTCCTAAGCATAACCCAAGAAAACCTCTCCATCATTCCTCCACACAGCTTCCCTTACCCTTGGGACCTTGTCAGGTATGGCAAATAAATGGATGGATTTATCCAGGTACCACCACCTAAAGTTTATAAATATATATTGGTAATGATTTGTGTGTTCTCTCACTGCCTGGAAGCTTTTCCTTGTGCAGGGCTATGACCACAGCAGCAAGTAAAGTTTTGTTGGAAAAAGTTATTTCCACCTGGGGAGTACCCTCTGAACTCCACTGTAACAGAAGCTCCCTTTTTGCTGAACAAGTGATCCGATCTGTTTGTAAAATCTGGCCTCTTTCACAACACTTCTATTGTGTCTAGCAACCCCAGTCATCATGGTTGGTAGAAAACATTAACTGAATTATAAAAATTCAGTTAGCTAAAGGTGTTGTCATGTAAGCTGCCTTGGCCCAAAGAGCTGCCTTTTAGTCTTACCTGAGATCTACTCCCTTTGTAAAAAGCAGGTTATCATTGTTTGAAATTGTTACTGGCAGAGCCATGAGATTAGATAAAGACGTGTATGAACCGACTCTGTCAAAAGGAAACATCTTGACCTGTGGTAAGGAACTTACCAAGCCCTTAAAACTGAATCATAGCTCATGGAGCAGTCTTTCCACGGGGTGCTCCTTGGAGACAAAGACACTCAGCATCATGGCCTCCAACCTGGAGATGACGTTTATTAGAAACACTAACTTCACAAAGATGCCTTTTACCTCTGGTGGGAGGGACCATTTCAGGCTCTGTTAACTAACCCTTGTGCTGCCAAATGAAGAGCACTGACTCAGATTTATGTTTCTCATTTTGAAAAGGTTCTTACACCTACCTGGACTTCGCAGCTTGGTGAAAATCTCAAACTAAAACTATTCAGACAGCCCCAAAGATTGACAACAACTTTCTTGGATGAGAAACAGAAGACCTCTGAGTAAACAGGTTTCCCAAGAATCCAGGCCAGGCTAGTCTATCCAAATAAATATTAGATTCTTTTTACTCTTCCTGTGATAAACCCCCCACCTTCAGAAGTTTTTGGACAGCTATTCCTTGTGGTTGGAATCCTTTTATAATTATTTGTATATAATAATAATTTTAAAATTCTTATAAGCTTATTACTCTATCCTCTACAAAATAGGACTCTTTCTTTGGTGGTTCTAACCTTCCTGTTTCTGACCTCCTTTTGTCCTTGTTAAATCCATGATGCTCTGCATTTCTAGCTGCTGCTCAGCTACTCAGATATGAGGGCTATGGTTGCTCAAAGTCTTGAATTACTCGATACATCCTACAATTTATACTACAGATAAAAAACGGACTAAGTAAATCAGTATAGCAGATGTGGACAATGCCTACGTTCTTCTGTTTTTTTTTAACATTTTTTTCTTATTGAGTTATAGTCATTTTACAATGTGTCAAATTCCAGTAATGCCTAAGTTCTAAGTCATGAAAACCTTCCTGTTGCTGGACTGTGACTATCCCCTTGTGATTATGCCTCTCAGTTCCTTTCCCTCCTCTGTGGGACATGACAGGCAAGCAACGAGCCTTCCTGATGCCAGGGGACTTTTGTTCAGTGATATTAACAAACGATTGCTAATACATAAGACGATTTATCATCAACGCTTTCCAAGGGAAATGCGGACCATGAACAACAACATGGAGTCACTTATGTCAAAGAAATCTAAAACACAGCCAGGAGGACATTAAGGAAGCAGAGCTTACACAGGTTGTAAACTTTTGACCCGGCCATCCTAAAACCACCTGAAACTGGTTTTCTTTACTCCTCAGAGACCACAGCTAAGCAACCAATCTGCTGCTGGCAAGTGACTGAATGCCTACTGGCACCAACTGTAGTTCTATAAAGATAACCTATACAACTTCTCTGGAATGTCTTTGTCTCTTGCCTTTACAAACCCCTGCCATTTTCTGTTTCCCTTGGAGCACATTTGAGTTGCTACTTGAATCAGTGCCTCCTGAATTGCAATTCTTAAGACCCCAAATAAACTCTTTTTGTCATTTGCAGCCTTCTGCATTTCTTGGTCAACGCCTCCATCTTCACCGCTAGTTTGGATACCAGTGTGAACAAGTTGCTGCGTTTTCTTGAGTCTCAATTATCTCCTCTGCAAAATGGGTATTGTAATATCAAATTCACAAAGTTTTTGTGATTAATTTAAGTATACAGTATTTTACACACCAGTTTTTGGAGGGGAAAAGAGATCAATTTTATATCATCATTACAATAAAATTTTCTGTATTCTGATTCAATATGTCTTAAAACTCACAAGCTTATCTCTGGATTCTGTTTTTAGGCAAGTCACATTTTCTTTATCGTTTTTCAATCTGATGCATCTGCCTTCATAAATCATACATAAAGTTGATAAAAGCAGAGAGCACAGCCTTAGGAAAATCCAACAGGTCGGCAACTATTTATAATGTGACAATTTATGAGAAAAACTATCTCCATTACATAAATAATTCCCTTGCATTTCATTTGCTTACACACCATTATTTCTACAAGTTTGTCACAAAAAAAAAATAAAGGTTGATTTATCTTTTTAAGGTGGCACTGTGGGTAAATGTGTATACAATACATTGCTTCAGTCTTTCTTGCTAAGATGGTAATACCATCTTTTGTTTATTATAAAGATAGACCTGAATTTCAGCCAAAGGCTAATCATCCACAGAGACATAGAAAGCACTATGAGTAATTTCACCTGGAGCGTTTTCTGTGTACTCCAGTGATCTTCGGCTAGTTCCACCTGAGCCTCCATCTTAGCATGGAAATGTGAGCTGTCCTCAGACAGTTACTTATTTAGACCTTTATCCTTTCGCATCAGCATAAGAGTAAGAGCAATAGCATTGCTTCAGGGCATGTTCTCCAGCCTGTGTACTGGCAGAAAGAGCCCGCTAGGTACTGAGGACCAAGGACGCCTGTGTTTTCATCATGACCTCCTATTAGACATCCTTGTGCTGATCATAGAGCATTTGGAAAATCATTTTATAAAATAAGGATAGGTTCAATGTGTCTATTTCTAAAACCATGCATAAATGATTTTTAAAACATTATCGTTTATAAATAATCAAATCAAAATCATCTCTGAAATAAGGACCGTGTGCTTGAATGCGTTTTATAAACCTAGCTAACACTATAGGAGTTTTGCTGGAAAAAAAAATGCAGTCCAATATCAAAATTACTGATCACAAAAAAATAACCAGACATCTCAAGTTGAAGATCTTTAATGCCTTTCTCTGTGTGGGAAGATAAGAGTCTGGGCTCATTAAAATTATTCCTTTGATCAGCCTCCTAACAATCTAGGACCTGTATCCGAGATTTCTTCATCCTGAATTCCCCTCAGGGTATACCATCAGGGTCAGAGCAGCTGCCGTGGTCCTTGTCTCGATGGCAGGCAACATTTTTTTTCTGTCCACACCAGAATACCTTTCCCTGTGTGGTTTTGTTAGAGCAGGCAGAGAGCTAGATATGAGCAGAGAAAGGGGGACACAGGCCAAATGGCAGGAATCGGGCAAAAGAGAAGGGGCACCAGCCAAATGCAGGAAAACATACATCATGTAAACAACAGGGGTCCCTGGGCAGAGAAAGAAAAGCAGGAACCTCTGGGCTGATAAGAAATCGCATACTTTGGGGTGACAAGTGTCCTGGAGGCAGGCAAAGAAAGGTGAGAAAAGGCAGGAATCTCCAGGGTCCAAATGTAACCTTTTGCTCATTATGCCCTCATTACAATAAAATTAGCCTTGCAGATGAGAAGTACCCAACATGCACCAAGGCCATGACACTTCCGATCCAGACTAAATAAGGACAAAAATCCCTTCTCCCTTCAGGAAGGTGGAGTTGGGATGAAAATCAGGGAATATGACCCCAAACCCTTCCCTCCCCAATGAATATTCTGCCCATTCATTTTTATACTCTGTGTAACCAACTTGCTAAAGAAACTCAGGGTAGCCACTCACCTGAGCCTGCCTGCTCTCCCCTTGAGAGTGTCCCATCCATCCCTTAATAAATCCTCACCTGACCTTCTTAACATCCATGTCTCATCTCTGAATTCTTTCTGCAACAAGACTAGAACCTATTCACCAGCAACAGTTTCAGAATAGAGTTGACCAAAAAAGGAACGTGTGTAAGACTGGAAGGTAGAAATGAAGCCAGGGCCAGCACTCTTTGAAGGAACTTGGCCATCAGACAATAGGACAGTAGACCAGAAGTGTCTAGTGAACTCCAGTTTGTCTTCTCCTCACAGTCTGAGTCCATCTTGTCTCCCCAGTTGCTGGTCCTGTCAACCACCCGTGACCCCATGCTCACCACCGGGCACAAGCCCAGGGAGACACCAGCTTCCTCAGGAGAGGCAGTTACTGTAGTTACTATAGTTCTCCCTTCATGGCCCGATTAGATGTCCAGGGGTACTTTGCTTCTAGAAGTTTCCTGCAAGCTCTGACTTGTCCAGGTACCCCAGGGCAAAGACGGCTCAAGCTAAGACAGTTAGTAGCTATTCTTCAGATCTTCCCTCTCCTCCTTTCTAGACCTTCCTTTCTTCATCTCCTCTCATATGTATGTAATGTCTAATTCCTGTCTTATACACCCTGTTCCCAGAATACTTACAGTGACTCCATTCTCCTGACAGAGCTTGAAAAGATACAAGCCTAGATTCATAAAGTCCTTTCTAGTTAGGACATTAAATGGTTCTATAATTTCTCTCATAGACTCAACCATTAACCCAAGAGTGATGATAAATGTTTTCATTTAATCCTCACAACAAGTCTGTGAAGCAGGTATTATTAATAGGCTCATTTTCCAAGATGAAGGAACACATTTTAAGAACATTATCTAATTTGATTCCCACAACTTGTTGTGACCATAATTCAAACCCTGTGTGTCTCACTCCAGAATATTAAGTCCTCAGGGTGCACAGATCCATCGGTGTGACTCAGATGATCTGGGACCACGTGGAAAGTGTGTTTGTGTTAAACATTTTTCTAGGTAGGAGTCTATATAGTTTTCAACACATTTACAAAGCATTCTATAAACTCAAACATTGTAATTAATGCTAGAAACTGTGCTGTTCAATATGGTCTCTACTGGCCATATTACTTAAATTTCAATTAATTCAAATTTAATAAAATTTAACAGTCTCTTAATTACACTCATCACATTTCAGGTGCCCAGTAGCCACATGTGGCTAGTGGCTACCATATTGAGCAGTACAGATAGAACTTTCTGTGATGATGGAAATGTTTTCCATCAGGGAGTGCTACTTTAGAGGATAGTCAATATTTTAAAGAAATGCAAAAGGAGCATTACCATTTTTTAAGGGAGCGACCTCTTTTTCACCATTCCGCTACTCCCTCTCACCTCTTCCTAAGACACAAAATCCCTATTCGAGTAGAACATTAAATTCACCAAACAGCTTAGGAGAAGCTCTCTGTTTTCCTTTATAAAGGTCAGTGCTTTTTGTACAGCGTGATTGCATACAGAGTTGAAAAACAGACCCAATTCACCTACAGAGCCACATAAATATTTTAAGACTGGGTTTTATAAACTGTAAACTTTACGATAGGCTTTGGTTCCACAGCAGGTGGAGTCTATACATCAACAAGTCCCACCACTCGTGGCTATTGTTTTAGTAGCCTGCTTCCGCTTGGCCATACACTACTCCAGCGGGTCGGATTAACAGCTCTCCGGGGCCCCCTTCTACCTTCCAGGAGAAAGACTGATTGAACCAGAAGCAAATTCTTCCTTCTTTGACTTATGAGCATAGAAGAAAAACCTAGGATTTACCAACAGCGGAACAGACTACCAACAGGAAACCAATCACCCTCTTCAGGGGAAAGTACGGAGGAGTTTATCATCCTTTCAGGCCAGAAAGGTTTTGAATGGTGAACACAGATCTTTCACAGCTGCAACAGACTTCTTTGCATTTTAAGGAGAAACATAATAGCATCCCCAGTTAGGAAGTAATTAGAAAAATAAGTAGCAGTTCTAGAATTTGGCAGCTAGCCTACCCTCTCACAATCTGAAAGCAATCAGAACACTTCCAATTCACCTGCGTAAAGAAGGACTGGTGTGGGTACCACCATCCGTTCTGGTAAAAGGGGAAATAAAGTCAGTTGCCTTAAAATATGCTTGTCTTTTTTTTTTATATAGCCTTTATAGGGGTATATTCTCTGATTTTCTATGATAATCATTCCAAAAAAATGTAGGTGCAATTTGGGGATTGCTGACAATGTTTTCTAGCTATTTTATATACATATAGATACATATATATTATATATATATATTTCATATAATAAATAAATAAATAAATAAATAAATAAATATATGTATTTATATTTATATTTTTTATATATATTTTTATATTTATAAATATTTATTTATTTATTTATTTATTTATTTATTTATTTATTTATTTATATTTCTAACTATTTTTTTAAACAGAAAAGTATGTAGAACCAGGGTCTGGAAAATACTTGGACAGTTTTCAAATTTTGTATTTTAATTTAATTAAAATATAAATTCATCTTAACTTACAAGGAGTATCATATTCTTTAGAAATAACTTACCACTTAGAAAGATACATTTTCTTTGCAGTTATGATTTGCAACTGAAAGACACTTTCATAGAATTAGACATTCTCTGTTCAAGTCAAATATCCCTCAAGCTATGGTTAGTGGGTCCTTTAGGATATGTTTTTAAAGGTCCTTGAGAACTTCTCTCCTTAAAAGATTTCCTTCTATCCTTAGGTCTGAGAAAAATTTACTTAGCTGGGAATTCGTTAAATGTATTCGGATCTAAAGTCTCATTTGGGGTGACTTGAAAAGGGCTATTTGTTGGCAACTTGCCTCAATGTCTTAACTTGGCAAATAAGGACAATAAAACTTTTGTTATTAATCACAGAACTTATGAAGTCTCCTGAAATGATAAAATAGGGCAAATTTAGACTTAGCTAACCAGTAGTGAGTAGAGATGCTGCTTGGAGTTCATCTAGAATCGTACCTTTTTTATAATGGACATTCAAATAAACAATAGAGCTCCTAGTTCGTTTTTTCCCCATCTAGAGGCATGTAACTCTAGCTGGCACATCCCCAGGAGAAGAGTCTGTCTTTCAGTCTGCAACTTGCTCTGTGTCTATGTCCACATGCTGAGAACTAAATGTAATTTGACCTTGAGATGAGGGTTTGAGACTTCTTTCTTGCCTGATAGATTACTTGGATGTGTTCTGTGTTCTGTTTTGTTTTTTAATTCCCATGTGGCTATAAGTCTTCTAGTCTTTCTCTTACTGATTTCTGATTAAATGCTCTTATGGTCAGAAAACACACTCTGTATGATTTCAATTAATTTAAATTTGAGGACTACTTTCTGACTCAGAACATAGTTTACCTTGTTGAATAGCCCGTAGTCAATTAATATATGCACATATTCTGCTGTTGAGGGATGGGTTATTCGACATATGTCAATATCAATTAGATTCTACTGTTTGAACCTGTAGGTTTATGTCTTGTGCCAAATTTAGGAAATTTACTGCCATTATTTCTTTGACAACATTATACAGACTCTCACCTCTCCTGGGACATTCAATGATAAGAAAACGTAATG
Source organism: Vicugna pacos (assembly GCF_048564905.1). Classification (NCBI taxonomy): domain Eukaryota; kingdom Metazoa; phylum Chordata; class Mammalia; order Artiodactyla; family Camelidae; genus Vicugna; species Vicugna pacos. The sequence continues at coordinate 8,279,115 of NC_132987.1, forward strand.
CTTTTGTTGTCTCAAGATCCTTGAGGTTCCATTTATTTATTTTTTCAGTCACTCCATTGTTCAGATTGGGTAAGTTCTGTGATCTGTCCTCAAGTTCACTGATTCTATCACCTATCATCTTCATCTAATGAGTTTTTATTTGTGTGATTGCATGTTCTAGCTTTATAATTTCCATTTGTTGTTTTTTTATAATTTCTTTCTTTGAGATTTTCTGTTTTTCATTTGTTTCAAGATAATTTGTAATTGATTGTTAAAGCAATTTATGACTTTTTAAAAATCCTTGTCAGATAATTCTAACAGCTGATTTGCATTAATGTTAACATCTATCGATTGCATTTTCTCATTCATATAGTGATATTCCTGATTCTTCGATCTAAAGTGAATCTCTTGTAGATAGCATATAGATGGGTCTTGTTATTTTATCTAGTCAGCCAATCTATGTCTTTTAATTGGGGAATTTAATCCACTTATATTTAAAGTAATTGTTGATAGGAAAGGAATTTCTATTGCCATTTTGTTATAATCATTTTCTCTGTCTTTAATTATAGCTATTTTGTCCTTTTCTTCCTTTACTAGGTTCTTAAAAAAATTTATTTTTGTAATGGTATGTTTTAACTTCTTTCTCATTTTCTTTTGTGTATCTTCAACAGGGCTTTTCTTTGTGGCTTCCATGAGGCTTACATAAAATATTTTAAAGTTATAGCAATCTATTTTAAACTGTTCACAACTTAACTACGATTGCATACACACACTACACTTTTACATTTCTGCTAGATGTTATTGATGTCACAAGTTACATCTTTTTATATTGTGGATTAATTAATATAGTTTTATTGTTATTTTTATCCTTTTCTTTAAAATTCTATTCAAGAATTAAGAGTGATTTACACACCAACATTACAATGTTACAGGATTCTCTATTTGTCTATATATTTACCTTTATCAGGTAACTTTATATTTTATGTGTGTTTATGTTCCTGGCTAGTATCCTTTCTCTTCAACTTGAAGGACTTCCTTTAGTATTTTTGGTAGAACAAGTCCAGTGAAGATGAAATCCTTCAGCTTTTGTTTATCTGAGAAAGTCTTAATTTCTTGTTCATTTCTGAAGAAGAGTTTGCTTGTTGTAGTAGTCTTGGTTGGTAAAGTTTTTGTTTGTTTGTTTGTTTGTTATTTTTTCTTCCGGTGCTTTGAATATATCTTTCAACTCCCTTTTAACCTGCACGGTTTCTGTTGAAAATCACTGATAGTCTTATGAGAGTTTCCGTGTACATGAGAAGTCATTTTTCTCTTGCTATTTTCTAGATTGTCTTTTTGTCTGTGACTGTTGACAGTTTGATTATGTCTCAGAATGGGCCTCTATGAAGTTTTTTGAGTTTCTTGCATTTGTATTTCCATTCTCTTCTTCATTTGGGGGAAATTTTTAGCCTTTTTTTTTTTTTTTTTTTAATGGACTCTCTGGCCCTTTATCTCTCTCTTCCCCTTCCGGCACTCCCTTAATGAGTATATCAATCTGTTTCGTTGTGTCTCATAAGTCCCTTAGGCTCTTTTCACTTTTATTTATTCTTTTCTATCTTTTGATTCAATAATTTTAAATGACCTGCTTTTAAATTCTTTCATCAACTTAATTAAATGTTCTGTTGAACTTCTCTAGTGAATTTTTCAACTCTATTTTTATATTCTTCAACTCCAGAATTTCTGCTTAGCTCTTTTTTTTATAGTTTCTATTTTTGATATTATTTTATTCATGTATAGTTGTCTTGATTTTGTTTAGTTGGCTATCTGTGTTCTTTTTGTTCATTGACTATCTTCAAGACAGTTATTTTGAATTCTTTGCCAGGTAATTCATAGATCTTCATCTCCTTAAGGTCAGTTTCTGGAGATTTAGTTTGTTCCCTTGATTGGACCATGTGCCTGCGTTTCTTCGTATGCCTTGTGATCTTTAAGTGAGATTTGGACATTTGAATAAATAGCCATTTCTCCCAATCTTTAGGGTCTGACTTCATACAGAAGAAGATCTTTACCAATCATCAATACAGCTAGAGATTCTTGGGACCTTTCAAATCTTTTCTAGAGATTTATCTTCTCTTGCCCTGTATATATACTTTCTGTGTTAAAGCAATTTGCCTCTGTTTCATCTTAAGAGCCTGTAATCTCATCTTCCACCCCTGTCTGTCAATGGTATTGCAGTCTCTCTGGTTGTCTAAAAAGCCACAATGTTTGCGTTTGTTCTCAGAGGCTCACAACCTGGCATCCAGAATATAGCATCATTCCCTTTAGTGCTCCAGATTAGGTGAGATGGAAACCAGTCCCTTGAAAAGTCAGAATGTTAGGTGCATATACCATTCTTTTCTTTCCCTTCCAAGGGAGAAGCAAGAAGTTAGGAGTTTTATCTAATCACCCACGATGTGCCAGAGAAGGGGAAAGACTAGGGTAGGCAAGTGCAATAAACTTTCCTGCCGACTTTGATGCCATTCTTCTTGGCTTTGTGCTCACCTGGGGTGCTACAACCTCTTAACTGGTTTCTAGATTTCTCATAAAAGGAATTTGGTCTGTATTTTATTGTTAACTTGATGCCTCTTTGGGGAAATGAGGGCTTATTCTGCCATCTTGCTGATGTCACTTAAAAGAAAGTAACTGTTAAGCTAGAATAGAAATTGAAAACCAAGAAGGACTGCTGTCTAAGGAGATTCATATAGTTGCACAAAGATTTCTTAGTTGAATTCAAAGTGCAAAAAAAAAGGAAAAGAGGGCAAGTGCCTCTATTAAAGTGTCAGGATATATTTTGAGTGGCCATCTGTCCCTCTGGGCTATATGCTCTGTTGGAACAGGCATGGGACCTTATACACCTTTGTGGTTTTGGTGGCATTCATTCTTTTATGCATCCAGCAATAAATATTCTCATTTGAATAAATGTTAGTGACTATATTTGTTGCTAGGTATAACTGGTAAGCAAGCAAAACTCAGCCCCTCTCCTCATGGAGTTTCTAGTCTAGTGAAAGATACAAACGTAAATGAACAGACACCCAAAATCCAATAGGATAAATAATCAGGGTTAATTTCAGGGTATTAGGGCAAAATAAAGGACTTACGTTCCTGGTTTCTGCTGGCTTCAGCTTATTGATAGAGATGTTATTGGCCAGAAATGCCTGGGGTCACTCACATAGGTCTGCAGCTGGCCTACCACGGGCATCTCCCCTTTTAGAACCAATGTTGTAGTTTGACTGGCCTTTGTGGTTCTTACTGTAATCACAAGACATCCTCAGCAATAACCATCAGGAAACTTTGAAAAAACGATTTATTCCTCACGAGTCCTGGAGAATACATGGCACATCTGGGGCCACACAGCAAGGTGATGGGTAAACAGAATGTAGACCTGAGGTTCTGCTTTTATTGGGATCGAGGGTAGGAACCTAGAGTTTCGTGAGTTCACTCTGTTGGTAAATTTAAAACATAAAAGCAGGAATTAAAGCATGGGAAGGGGAAAATGAGCAGCCAAATGGTCAGTTATCTAAGTCCACCAGGGACCTCTAAAACAAAGGAAACGTCGCAGAGGGGAGCATGGCCTGGTTCTTTATCTAGTCCTGTGGCTGGTAATATGTTTATTTGAGATAGCCATCTTTGAAGAGGATGCTTTAACAATCAAAAGCTCAAGTCAGGCCCTTGCATTACAATTAAAAAACCCAGCTGTCAGGTGCTTACATCACAATCCCAAATAACGTGAACTCACATAACCTATGCTTGAAATTTTTGATGAACAGAATGGAAGAAGTACTCATATTAGTTTTCCAAAGGTGGTAAGCATTCATGTAAAGTAACCTAGTGTCGCCAGACTATTCCATGAATGTTCCAAGCCTCAAGAGAAATAACGATCAAAAATTGATACTTCTTCCAAAATCCTCATTAGAGGGAAGTCTCTATTGAAATACCCCTAGTGCCCCCAATTTTCATCCTTTTCGAGTGAGCTCTCCATTAGCCAGCTAGACATTTTGACATCAGGACAGAAGTAGGAGAACTTGATCAATAGCGTGGCAACTGCAGGACATTTGCAATGGATGGCTCTAGGGGACAAGAGGTGGCTTGCACTCCATTCATCATATGCCTCCGGTTTCATATTCAAAAGCTCTCTTGCTTTAGTTCTAACATTTCAGGTGTGAAGAGCAAAGTCAGCAGTTCCCTTAGTGAATATTTTTAAAACATTATGCCAGCAGACTCTAGGGAGGAGATGTGGAAGCAAAAGGCAGGTAGTGACAGGAAAATGGATATGAGAAGTCTCAGTCCAGGAAAAGGAAGAGTACCCTGCATTCTGATATGGAGAGCCACTGTCTGGGGACACTTAAGCTTTCATCCAGTGCAGGAAGGAATCAATTCTTTGTTTCTCAGTCTCTTCGCAAATGCTTTAAAAACAAATGGAATGATAGAAGTATATTCTTCCTAAAATATCACACGGACATTATATGGATAGTTCTGTGGTGTTCTTTAGAGAGATTTCTTCTCTGATTGTGAGAGAATGTGTTTATAAAACTCAGGAAAGAGCAGGAAGTTTATCCCAGAGTCAAGTGCGGCTTGCAAGTCCTTTTGCCATCTCTTTCATCATCATTCTCAATTTGGAAAGCCCCACTTATTTATCTTATGTTGGAGATTTTAAAACCATCAACCCATGCCCCTTAAAGCATTAGAACCAAATGCATGAGAATATAGACTTTACATGGAAAACAAATGAGCTGTCTAGACTTCAAGGAATGGTCCTTCAATGGTGGCATTTCTTGCAATGAGGCTGGTGATAGAAGTCATCGAATAGTTCTTTGAGAGCAAGGGTGATGTTCCCATGGCTTCTTAAATCCTGGCTTGTTAGCAGTCATCTGCTTCACTGTTGCATCATTAGAATTTCCTTCTACACAAGTTGAGATGGAGAGTTGGTGGGCTCTAAATTCCAACTGCGTAAACCCGAGAGAGTCCCCACTTCAGTGGTTTTCGTACATGATAAATTCAAGTGTCTGTCCAACATTTAAAGCCTTGTTCAATAAAGTTCAATCTTTTGGTTCAAATTGATATCTTTACTGGCTAAGTTTATAAAAAAAAGTGGTAGATTACACGTTATCATGCAACTCACCATCAATCTTCTGAATCCTACGTGCCTTCCAAGACTCAGTCCTGGATATTTGCCTCCTTGACACTTTCCCTGACCACCCCAACCTTCAGATATCTAAAGAGTATCTCATACCCTCTAAGTCTTTTATCTATGCATGTTTTGGAACATAGCATATGCTTTCTCAAATTTTAGTGTTCAAGAATGTATAATGGGCCTCCTCTAAAGTTTGTGCCCCTGGAAAGAAGACATACTTTGTATCATCTTTGTTCAGTCCATACATTTATTGATGTATTGGCCCAGTGGTTCACTGCTTGGATTGGTTATGTTCAGCCCAATTTATCAAAAATATAATGAGCACCTACCACGTGTTGAAGAATGGAATTTTTGAGATGGAGAAAATAATATCCCTGCCCTCGTGAAGATAACTGACTAGTCAAGAAAGAAAGAAGAGCTCTGTTTCCAGCAGGCAAAATCATTTCTAACAAAGCACATTAGATGGTAGGGTACCTGGGATAAGAGATTGTGCTAATTCATGTTTGTTACTTCAGTGTTGGGTACCAGACTTATATACACAACGACAGCCTGCATGACATTTCTAATATAATAGGCGTCTCATGCTACGATGATCCTACTGCAGAGAACTGTTGGTCTCCTCCACTCCCCAGGAAGGCGGCTCCTCCTGTTAGCAAATGACAACAGCTTCTGGCTAACTGCTAAAAACCTGGAAGCTACCTTTACACTCACGTTATCAACGAGACACATTGATGACAGACCTGAAAATTATGCTCAACTCTCACCATCGCTCCTGCCTTCGCTGAAGAAGCAAATGTTTCTCTAATATCTGCAACTGCCTCCTAATTGATTTCCCTGCTTCCACGCCCTCTTCCCTTCTGTTTTGTTTTGTTCCACATCAAGCATATTATTCCTAACTTTGGCTTTGTTGATCCCCTTGCTTGGAATTCTCTTCTTCTTGAATAGGAATGTTGTCTTTTTTTTTTTTAACCCACTAAATCCCTAACATATAGGAGATTTCCCAGTACAAAATAAGAAATCAGTATTTATTAAAGGAAGGGGCAGATTTTGGTGGTGGTTGTGAAGACACAGTCATGAGTGAGTGACTTGAGAACCCATTGTTTGTGTGGCCAGAAACTGAATAGTCTCTGACCTCAAGAAGATTACGGCTTAACTATATTTGATTATATGGGCTATCTGTGTAAATAAATGAATGAGTAATCCTCTACTGCTATGCGTTAGATGGATGATTTACACAGTATGTCCTGGGTGAGCCCAGGAAAGTGGTGGCAGGCAACCACAATGGTTAAGCAATGGTTTTCTTCTTCAATACTTGTTTTTATGTCAATCAAAGCTTACCTTTAGCCAGAGGGGATTTCCGTTAGCCCTTTAGGGCTGGAAAACTCCCCAAGTGAGCAAGTATCAATCTCATGATGTATTTTTACTGACTAAAGAAATCAGTAATTTTCTGGAAACTGTAGGTTGAAAAGAGGGCTGGATGTGCTCCCCCACCTCCACGTCTCATTGTCTTTGTGTCCTCTTCTGGAGCTCAAATTTTTAATTTTCATCTGAAAATTGGGAATATAATAGTAGTAACGATTGAAGGGGTGGTTGTGTGGCTTCAGGGAAGTAATGTACATAAATAATTAGGACCTGGTCTGGTACATGCTAAGTATTCATACACGACAATATGACGATGGTGATGTACTGAAACATTTCTTAAGCTGAGGAATTCTTTACGAATATAAAGAAGAAGAAATCAAGGGCTTGGAAAATAGAATGTCTTGTTCCTGGAATAGAGTTTAGACAATTGTATTTTAAACAGTTTTCACTATTTCAACTAAGCATATACTAGGTACTCAACAACATTTTGTGAAAAATCATGTTCAGGGTCAGAAGAGAGGAGGGCCAGAGAAATTCAAGAAAATTTTCTTTTTTCTTGAAAAAATAATTCACATCATATATTTACATTGTCCAGATTGTAACTGACTTCTGGTGGTGGTGGGGTGTCTGAACATCCTATGGGGTAATTGAAGCAGTGGTGACATTTTCTGCAAAAAGACGTAATTCAAAGTCTGAAATTTGGCTGAGTTTAAATTTTATCCACAGTTCAAGAGTAAACTGAAGGCATAGACCGGGATTCTCAGTGGAACACCAGGAAAAGGGTTTTTTTGTGTCTGAATTTGACCTTGACGACTCTGTGTCATTCATAGCTTTCATTAGTTGAACCAGGCTCACTGTGAGAGCCCAGTAAATACCTTTTGAATAAATGTGCTCAGGGACGGTCTATGTAAACTTCACATGACCTCAGAGATGTGTGTGGATGGTTTCCAAGTCCTCTAGTCCCTCGGGACGGAGGTCATTTGTCATGACTGATCACATCTGTGGCGTGGCCTCTTCGCCTCCTTTCTGAAGCCCCCTCACTTCCAGAGAACTTCCCCATCTCCAGGAGTTGCACCCCAGGCTGCTCAGCGTGAAGCTGCAGTTTTTCAAGCCCCAGCGGGCTTCCCACTGATGAAAAAGGCATTTCTTATGTCCCTTGAGCCTGTGGTGGCTCCCCCTTACTCTCTGTGACCCCACTCACCCCCACACTCCAGTCATAGGAGGCCTGGTTTCCGAGGCTCACCTGATAGAGAAAGCTGAGCCACCTGCAAGGCTGTGACAATAGCTGGATGTGTGCTTGGGTACCACTCCAGCGACCGCCAGGCCTGGTGGGGCCTCTGGCTGGCCCTGTGATGCTGTCAGTTCGTCTGACTCACGCAGACAGCTTTCCTGAAAACGGTGTTCTTTCCATAGAGAGCACCCTTCGTCATAAACATCTTTCCTCCTCCTCCCTCTCAGCTTCCTGGAATCCCCTGTGAGACTCTCCAACGAAGTTCTCAAAGTTTGTTTTTTCAGAGTAGGTCTCTTAAAAGCAGTGATAAAAACTGACAGCACTTGACCAAAAACCTAGGCAGAAGGATTAAAATGTTTCTCCTTGGATTTCTGCTCAGCAGAATGTAAAACTGGGATTTGTCAGAAGAGCAAATGAAGACATGTTTGGGCTCTGAAACAGGTCTCCTGCTCCAAATGTAACTACCAGCCTTAAAACTAGGGATTAATAATCTAGTCCTTGGCCTGTGTTTTCATTATAATCTTCTGGAAAAATTAGTCTAGGTGTCTGCATCTGTCTCTTCTTGTCTGCACTGCCTATTGGCTCATTTCGCCACCTTAGGTCCAGGGGATAAAAAGGTAACTAGTGGAACCTCCCTGCCCTGGACTGGGAGTTTGAAAGTCTATTGTCTCCACATGTTGTGGGTCAAGAAAGTGAATCTGGCCCTGAGTGTAAGATAAACACCAGGTGTGCAACTCCTTATTGAAACGTCACTCGGTGTGGGTAGCCAGTGTCTGCTCTGGTTTCCAGTGGCCCCTCCAGTTTCCCACCAGGACTGTATCTGAGCTTAAGCATGGCCCCACAAGATCTCCTCTCCCTTGCCTTTTTTTTTCCCCCTAATTGCCAGTTCTTTCCCCCTGCTCTGGACCTAGAGCAAGCAGGCTTTGGTGTCTCTTGCATCAATACAGATAAATACCTCTTTCATTAAACCTTGTCCCTCAACCTGATTATGAAAACGCTACAACCCATATATTTAACGCTGCTAAAACCATGACCCTGAATTGCACCCCAGTTGGTTAGGTCATCTCTTCTGTGGCTCTTTTGGCTCCTGACCACTCCATCTGCTCTGCCCCAACCTCTTAAGAGACAGATCCCAACATTTTCCCTGGCTTAGGACACAGCGTAAAACAGAACGAAACCGGGAATCCGATTCCATTGCTGAGAACACAGGTTCTTGGTCTGAGTGGCCCCAGAAGTGATGAGCATAATTCTGAGTCATCCTAAAGTAATGCAATTCTCCTGACTTCAGGGAAGGAGGAGGGTTTCGTTTCCTTTAAATTTGGCCAACATGAGTCATTTATGAAAAACCAAGCTTTTTAAAGAAAGGGAATGTGGCCAAAGAAAGCCCTTGGCATTTCATCCTGCCTCGGGCCGTCCACCTCGTTCAGGACAAACCTGCTCATGATGACACGGCTGCTTCCTCCCCAGGGGCCAGCTGGAACCCCAGACAGTAAAGCAGAGAAATGCCTCTTCCTCCGTAAGTGTCCCATCATGGGGAAAGGTGCAGGTTGACTTCATAGTTTTCCGGGTTTCTGATCATGGGATCCGTCTGGTTAGAATAAAATTGGAGGAAAAGGGAAAGAATGAAAAAGGAACGTTCCTCTCCCCCCTCTTTAGGTCACGTGAAGAATTTTTAGCCAGCTTGATTCCCGTGGTCTCCAAGCTGTGTTGAATGAAAACCAGCCTTCCAGCTAAGTCTTATGGGTGTAATGTCGATCAAGTAAAAGAACTCATGAAACGGTTGGTTGGAGGCTGAGTGAAAGGAAGGTGACAAGTTTCCCACAGATTCCTTCTCCAGTGGATAATGGGCGTGAGTGCTCCGCACGGCAGCGGGACATTTAAAGGGACCCTCACATAGTGCCTCCCACGGAGATCACAACTGTCCCCCTCCAGCCAGGGCTCCCTGATGAGCGCCCAAAAGGCTTCAGATCATATCATTTCAACTGGTCCCACAAAACACATCCCAAAGAGCAAGAAAGAGAAGCCTACCTCCTGAATGCTGGTGGTCAGCACAGATCTGTTTTCTCTTTCTTTTTCTCTCCTTCCATCCTTCCATCCTTCCTTCCATCCTTCCTTCCTTCCTTCCTTCCTTCCTTCCTTCCTTCCTTCCTTCCTGTCTTTCTTCCTTCCTTCCTTCCTTCCTTTCTTTCTTTCTTTCTTTCTTTCTTTCTTTCTTTCTTTCTTTCTTTCTTTCTTTCTTTCTTTCTTTCTTTCTTTTCTTTCTTCCTTTCTTCCTTTCTCTCTCTCTCTGTCTCTCTCTGTCTCTCTCCTCTCCCTCCCTCCTTCCTTCCTTCTATTGCTGGTAAATGTAACCAGTGTCCAGGTTCTTGTCCTGTCCCAGAAAGAATTCAGAGACAAGATGCAGAGGTTAAGAAAGTATAGTAAGTATTTATTAAAGGATGGATAGGACACTCTGAAGGGGAGAGCAGGCAGGTTCAGGTGAGTGGCTGCTCTGAGTTTCTTTGGCAAGTTGTGACCAACGTTACACAGGGTGCAAAAATGAATGGGTGGGACATCCACTGGGGAGGGAAGAGTTTGAGGTTGTATTTCCTGATTTCCATCCCTTCACCACCTTCCCAAAGGGAGAAGGGACTTTTGTCCTTATTTAGTCTGGATCGGAAGTGTCATGGCATCGGTGCATGATGGGCACTTCTCATCTGCAAGGCTAATTTTATTGAAATGAGGGCATAATGAGCAAAAGGTTACATTTGGACACTGGAGATTTCTGCCTTTTCCCACCTTTCTTTGTCAGTCTCCAGGCTACTTGTCACCCCAAAAGATGTGATTGCTTATCAGCCCAGAAGTTTCTGCTTTTCTTTCTCTGCCCAGGGACCCCTGGTGCTTACATGATGTTTGGTTTCCTGCCATTTGGCCTGCGTCCACATTTCTCTGCTCATATCTAGCTATCTGCTTGCTCTAACACTTCCAGTAGAGATGTCTCCTGAAGCTTTATTCCTGCTCTCACCAAAGTGTCTTCTGCATCATGGCAGGATACAAAATAACAGCTGAAGAAAAAATGAAATGAAAATGATAATGCATTGCCTTGAAGGAAGTCACACTCTCAAGTGACCTATTATTTCTGTACTCAGATCTGCAAATTCTGATTCATCTGTTCCAGGCTGCATCTTCTAGGAGGGCTATGTTAGTTGCCTGACCATCGGAGTGAGCTGAATAGGAGAAGCTACATCGCCAAATCACAGAAATACATTGTCTGGACGCTAATGAGGAAGAGGCAAGCCCGAGCTCTGGTGTTTCCTGCAAACTTGATTTGTCAGCTATTTTCTGTCTAACAGAGAAGAAGTTTAATTGGTCTCTCTGTCTAAGCAAATGGTGATTTGTGGTTCTGAATAAATTTAATTTCTAGCAACTGGTGAGCCTTATACTCAGAGAAAAATTAAAGCAATTTGGGGTTGAGAGATAATGTTTTAAAAAATAACCATCATCATCATTGCAAAGAAATGCTTTGCTCATCTAAGTAGGAATGGATAGATTCTTGGGTTTTGAAAATGTAGAATCTAGAATGGAAAACAGTGATTCTGTTCCCACATTTTTCTGATTTCATTCTCTCTTTGCCAAATTTGGTCCCCATTGCAAATGTTTGACCTTGGGAAATTTACATCGCCTTCTTTATCTCAGCGTCCTCATTTGTCAAAGAGGCTGATAAGGGTACCTACCTCACTGGGTTGTTACTGGTATTAAATGAGATACTGTGGAAGGTACATGGCAAGCTCCAGTTGCTTTAGCCTGGAGATTTATGAATTTAAAATAAATTCAGAAAACACTACCTTTCCGTATGCCAGGCACTATTCTAAACGCTTCATCTAGATTAGTTCATGTAATCATTCTAACAAACCTGTATATATTTGTCCATTTTTCATGAAGTAAAAGAAACACAAGAGAGGCCAAGTAAACTGCATGAGTTCACACAGTAAAACCAGTGCCAGGGTTCAAATCTAGGTAGGCTGACTTCAAATCCAGTGAAGACATTCTGCCTCTTGGTCTAGTGGTACTCTCCTGGTTTACCTGCCTCCACTCTCGCTCTTTTATTTATTTACTTTTTAATTCGCATTACTACTAGCATGAGCTTTTTTTTTTTTTTAAAGAAAACATGATCTCATTGGTCATTTACTCGGAAACCTTCAAAGATTTCTCCATCACTTGAATATAGCTGACAAGATTCTTCACTATTCTTCCATGTCTTCCTACCCGCTCACATTTGCCACAGCTCTGGCCTTTTATTTTATAATCTTGTGCAAGTATATGTCTGTGTACTCTCTCCAGCACTCAGCATGAGATTTAGCCCTCTATGCATTTGGACAACATCTCTTACTATGTCTGGACTATGCTTCACCTAAGATTTATTCTTCACAACGTAGCTCAGGTTTTGCCATTTTCAGGATGTCTCTTCTCAAAACAGTTAACTCTTCCATTTGCTGTCCTGTTTGTGGCAGGCTGCATTTTCTGAAGGTGACTGTAACACTATCTGCCACCATATGCGATTTTGCATTTGGATGTTACCACTGTTGCTCCTCCATCAAGAGGTAGGGTCTGTTGTTCTGCTCCCTTGAACCTGGGCAGGCCCTGCGACTTCTTTGAGCAATAGGACACAACAGAAATGATGCAAATCCCCATAGGCACAACCCTAACTGGTCTGGCAGTTCAACCTCCCTGCTTCTCACACCTTTGAACCAGCTTGTGAAGTCCAGGCTACTCTGGTGGACAGGTATACAACCAAGTAGGGCACTGAGATGCCAGACCTGGAATGAAAAAGCCATCTTTGACATCTGGCCTCGTTGAGTCAACAGATGACTCCAGCTACAGCCGTAATCTGACTGCAACCAAACAGAAGACTCCAAGGAAGAGCTACTGAGCCCAGCTGAGCCCAGCCCAACCGTTAGGTAGTTGGATAAGTGGGGCACCGGGCAGACAGGTGGAGGAGAGGGAGGATGGTCTGGAAGGTGGTGTTATGCCCGCTTCCAGTATAAAGGGACTTTACTTCTTCTAAATGAGTGTCAGCAGAACAAACAAACAAACAAACAAAACTGATTAAAACCCAACAGCTATGACTTCGCGATAGTAGAAAGGACTTAACCAGACACTGTCGATGTTCATTGTATTATAATTAGCATTGCACTACCCTCCCGCCCTGCCATGGGTCGTTCTGCTTACATCATGGGTAAGGACATGCGCAAATGGCCCAAACATGACTCAGCACCCCCGGGACAAGAGCTGTCAATTAATCAAAAGACCACCTCTTAGTGACGGTATAAGAGGAAGGGGAGAAAAAACCCACACTCTTTTCTCCCTTGGATCAGCCCGCCTCCCATTCTTGGGGGTGTCCTTTTCCTTTCCTTTTAAATAAATCTTTTAAAATCTTTCACTACACAACACACGGTCTCCCGACTGCAAACTTGTCTTTCAGATATGACAAGAACTGGGGTCTTTACCACAAAACTATGAGAGATAATGGTGGATTGTTTAAAACCACTGAGTTCTGAGCTGGCTTGTGATGGTGCAGTAGAAACTAGAATACTGTTTATCTGAGTTCAGAGGGGCTTTATTCTCGCATTGTGCATATGCCATCGGTTGTAATCCTTTCTTTGTATGCTCTTGTGTCCCTTACTAGACTGTGCACATCTTAAAGACGGGGCCTTGCTTTACAGGTATGGTAGCATCAGTGCTTGAATGGTAGGCTTTCAATAGGTTTTTGTTGAATGTAAGTGAGTGTACAGGGTGGATTCATTTGTTTACATTTATTAAACTTGATGAGAAGAAAAAAGACAAATTTTGTTAAAAGATTTAAGCTACCACATAGGCTGTCTTTTCCGAGTACCCTGTTTTCTCCTCCAACTCCTCTAGCCATACCCAAGGGAATGTGAAGATGCGAATTCAGGGTCTGACTGAGGTATCAAGATGAATTCAAAGCAGGGTAAATCCTTAAGGGAGCAAAGATTGCCTTCAGCGCTGAAGAAGGTATGGAAAGTTACACTTGAAACTGATCCTACCAGTTGCCTCCAGGGAGGGAAAGTGACCCGGGGTGGAGCACAGCGCTGAACAGAATGTTTGCCTTGTGCTGTGTTTTTTTATTTTGTTTTGTTTTGTTTTTAATGAGTATATTTTACTTTTAAATGTAAGCAAAGATTTAAAAATAAAGGAAACCTGAAGATGAGAGTAAGGGATGACTGCACACCCCATGTTAACACAGGGTGTTGGATTGACAATGAGTTATCAGTCATGCCTTTGGGCTCCAGTGTCAGGCAGACCTGGACGGGAATCCTGGCTCCGCCCTGGGGGACTTGGACCAGGCACTTCTCTCTAAGCTTCGGTTTACTCAACTAAAGCACAGGCATAAACATAACCAGCCAAATTGATTGCAAATCAAGAGGTAACAGTTGTAAAGGGTTTAACACAGCATCTGGTGTATACTGAGTGCTCAATTACTGGAGTGAAGAAAGAAAAGGAGAAGAGTGAGGAGCAGCAGAGGAGGAAGGAGGCAAAAAAGATGTCAGTGATGATGACCATGCTTCCCAGTGCAAAGGATGGGCTTTTCTGACTCCATTCATTCTTAGTCCAAGCACTCAGCACCACACTCCTGAATGACTAATATTTGCCCTACTTTGTCTTCCTGTGTTAGTCTTTTTCTTGCCTTTAATGATTTTTTTTCAGTTATATAGAGACAGACAGACATCACTGTGTAAGTTTAAGGTGTACAGAATAATGGTTTGCTTACAAATATTGTGAAATGATTACTACAGTAGATTTAGGTAACATCCATTGTCCCATATAGATATAATAAAAAGAGAAAGCAAAAAAAAGAAAATTTCCTTGTGATGAGAGCCCTTAGGATTTACTCTTAACAACTTAGCATATACGTTATCCAGCAGTTCTAACTAGCGTCATCATGCTGCACATTACATCAGTGGTACTAATGTACCTTGTAACTGGAAGTCTGTACCTTTCAGCCACCTTCCTCCAATCCACCCACCCTTCCCCCCCACTTCTGTTAACCACAAATATGATTTCTTTTTCTATGAGTTTTTTTTCCCCCCAGATTCCACATATAAAATCACACAGGGTATGTCTTTCTCCATCTGATTTATCTCACGTTAGCTTTCAAGGTCCATCCATGTTGTCATATATATGTACGTATAACAACTTTATCCACACATCTGTTGATGAACACTTAGGTAGCTTGTATTTCTTGGCTACTGTGAGGGATGCTGCAATGGGAGTACTTTTATCTTTTCAAGTTAGTGTTTTGATTTCTTTGGGTATATCACCAGAAGTGGGATTGCTGGATCCTATGGTAGTTCTATTTTTAATTTTTTGAGGAACCTCCATACTCCTTTCCATAGTGACTGCATCAATTTACAGTCCCACCAGCGGTGCACTAGAGTCCCCTTTTCTCCACTTCCTCCCCAGTATTTGCTACCTCTTGCTTGTTTTGATGATAGCAGTCTGACGAGTTTATCTCTGTTATCATTGTCTGTCTCATCATGGATTAATTTGAAAATCCTGAATGGCTAGTGATATTGAGCATTTTTTCATGCACTTGTTCGTATCTTGTATACTTTCTTTGGAAGAATGTCTATTCAGATATGTTGCCTATTTTTAAATTAAATCACTTGGGGTTTTTTGCTTTCGAGTTTAATGAGTCCTTTACATATTTTGGATATTAATCCCTTATCGTGAGGATTTGAAAATACACTCTCCCGTTCTGTAGTTGTCTTTTCACTTGGTTGGTGATTTCTTTTGCTGTGCAGAAGCTTAAAGTTTCATGTAGTCCCACTTGTTTATTTAGATTTTGTTGCTGGTACTTTCCGTGTCATATCAAGGACATAGTTGCCAAGAGCCACATCAAGGAGCTTTTTTGGGTACATTTTCTTCTAGTAGGATCATGATTTTCAGTCATAAGTTTAAATCTTTAATCCATTTCAAGTTAACTTTTGTGAGTGGTGTAAGAAAGGGTCTAATTTCTTTTCTTAACAAGTGAATAACTAGTTTTCTTAGCGCCATTTGTTGAAGAGACTCTTGTCTCCATTGAATATTCTTGGCACCCTCATCAAACATTAGTTAACCGCATATGGTTGGGTTTATCTCTGGTCTCTCAATTCTATCCCATTAATCTATTTGCCAGTCTTTATGACAGAATATACTGTATTGATTACTATAGCTTTATAGTATGGCTTGAAATTAGAACGTGTGTTACCTTCTGCTTTGTTCTTTCTCAGGATTTCTTTGGCTATTTAGGGTTCTATGTCTTTTGACTGAAGAATTTAATCTGTTTACATTTAAAGTAATTATTGAGAAGTATAGACTTAACTGTTGACATTTTTGACGTTTCTGGATGTTTGTAGATTTATTTTTGTTTGTTTCTTATCCTGCTGCCTTTTTTTGTACTTTGATATCTTCTATCAGGAATGTTTTGACTTGTCATGTACTTTACTGTAATTATTACAGGTTTTTTTCCTCATGATTGTGATGATGCTTACCTAAAATATTTTAAAAATAAAACACTCTATTTTGAACAATAACAATTTAAATTCAATAAAATTTCTAAATTTTGCACTTTTACTTTACCTCCCCCTCACATTTTAGGTTATTGTTGTCACAATTTACGTATTGTTTTATATCATGTAACTGGTAACAGATAATTGTAGTTATGGTTTTTTAATGTATTTGTTTTTTAATTTTTAAACTAGAGTTGTAAATGAAGTATCATCACCATTACTGCAGACTCCAGTTTCCACTACATGTTTACCATTACCAGTGAGTTTTACACTGCTTTCTCACCTTTTTTATTATGTTAATTAGCATCCTTTCACTCCTACTCAAAAAACTCCCTCTACTATTTCATGTAAGGCAGGTCTAGTGGTGATAAATTTCTTCAGCTTTTGTTTATTTGCAAACAACAACTCCTTCATTCCTGAAGGACAGTTTTGTCAGTTATAAAAAATCTTCGTTTACAAAAGTGTTGACAGTTTTTTCTTTCAATATTTCCATTTGTCATCCCATTCTCTTCTGGCCTAAAAAGTTTCTGTTGAGAAATCACCAGTAACCTTATGGAAGTTCCCTTGTATGTAACTTCTCTCTTTTTTCTTGCCAATTAAAAAATTTTGTCTACATCTTTGACTTTCAGCAATCTAATTTTTCTCCATATAGCTATATTTGGATTCAACCTATTTGGGAGTCTTTTGGGCTTCTTGGATCTGGATGTCTTTTTCTCTCCCCAGGTTTGGAATGTTTTCAGCCATTATTGTTTTTTTTTGTTTGTTTGTTTTGTTTTTTCCTGTTCCTTTCTCTCTCTTCTCCCCCTGGAATTCCCATAATAAAAATGCAAATATTGTTTCTTTTTATTGTGTCCTAGAAGTCCTATAAGGCTTTCTTCACTCTTCATTCTTTTTTATTCTTTCTCTTTTTTTCTTTTTCTTTTTCCTTTCTCTCTCTCTCTCTCTCTCTCTCTTTCTTTCTCTATTTTTTTTTTCCTCTTCTGACTGAATAATTTTTCAAAGGCCCTCTCTTCCTGGTCGCTGACTCTTCTTTATGGTCAAGTCTGCTTTTCAAGCTCTCCTTTGAATTCTTCAGTTCAGTTACTGTATTTTTCAGCCCTAGGGTATCTTTTTAGTTCTTTTGATGGTTTCTGTTTCTTTGTTGAGCTTCTCCTTTTATTCATGAATTGGTTTCCTAACTCTGTTTTGTTGTCTGTCTCTGTGTTCCTGTAGTTTGCTAAACTTCTTTAAAAGAATTATTCTGAATTCTTTGTCTGTAGTTTATAGATCTCCATTTTTTTAGAGTTTTTTAGTGGAGTGTTATTAGTTTCCTTCGGTGATGTCATATTTACTTAATTTTTCATGATCCTTGATTCCTTAATTGTTATCTGCCCATTGAGTAAGTGGTGTCTTTTTCCAGATTTAGAGATAGTTCTTTACCAGTCAGCTCAGCTTGGGTTTCTGGACATCTCTGCTGGAGATGTTCTTGGCACGTGGGGCCAGCTAGGAGGGTCCATTTTAGAGTGAGGCACCTGTTTGAGCTCTGCCATTGGTAGAGAATAGCTCAAGAGGACTGCTGGCTTGGTTTCCGCTCAAGTGAAGCTTTAGGATGGGCTTTGTGGTTGCTGGATTTTCTGGTCAGGCCAGGGGCTGGGTATACACTGAGTAGTAGATGGAGCTGGGAGTTGGCTTCCCTGTCCTGGCAGGGAGGTAGGAGAGGAGTGAGGGCCATACAACTCATTGTTTGGGGACCCAAATCAGGCAAGAGTAGAGTGTGCCCCGACTATGCTAGTCAAGTACGGCCACCAGTTTTGCTCTGCAGATGGGGAAAGCCACAGGCTGTGCTCTTTGTTCCAATGCCACTGTACGCAGGGCTGCTGAATGGGCTGTGCGGCTTCCTGTGTGCCCTATTATGGTTCGCCGTTCAGATGGGCTGCAGGCTGTACTCAGCAAGAAGTGGGTTACAAATTAGTTTCCTGCCCAGGTGCAGCAGGAGAAGCAGCTCCAAGGCCAACGGGGTTACTCACTGTGATCTTGACTCAAGCCAACCTGTGCCCCCAGTTCCCTGGCTGGACGGGGAACTGTCTTCACTCTGGTGGTGATCAACTCAGCCTGCCCACCTCTTGGATCGAGAGTTCCTGGGTTATGCAGCTTCCAAGTGTTCTTGCCAGCCCTTCCTGACATGGGATTGGGAGCCATGTTCCACAGCAGGCGAGGCTGTGACTCAGCTCTTCTGTCTAACTGGGGAAAGAGCAGGCTCCAGCAGGGGCAAAACCCCTGTCTGGGGATCTGAATTAGGAAGACCTACACCCCACCAAGTTCCCTGGCCAGACTGTTCCCACTGAGTTAGTTCTGTGCATGAGCAAAGCCACTGGCTGGGACTACACCTTGGGCTTTGCAGTTAGGAACTCCATCGGCCAAGATCCAAGCTGGCTGTTGGAAACCCCTCCCCTCTTCTCTGTCATAGTCGGTTTCCTAGGGATTCAGCCCTGCAGAGTTCCCTGTTATGCCGGTGGAGACAAACCAGAGTAGGCAGTCCCACGAAGCATTCCACAGTGCTAGGAGGACTGGATATAACCTTCTGGTTTCTCTTTTTCCACTGGAGGAACCAGAGGCTCCGGAAGGACCTGTAAGCATGATGCTGGGGCAGCCGGGGGGAGGGGCAATGCAGCCAGCAAGCAGCCATTCCTCTTTCCCTTCTAATGCAGCCTGTCTTGGTCTCTATGGTGCAGGGCAGGCTTCAGCCTCACTCCCATGTTCTAAGATTCCCTTAGTGGTGTCATCATGAGTAGTGTTAGTTGTTCTTCTTGTAAGGGGGTGCTAAGGCAGGAACAATCTATGTTGCCATCTTGATGACATCATTCTCTCTGCCTTTAATCTTCATTGAACACTGCCCCAGGTTAATCTGGTCTTCTTTCCACCGGCCCCCTGGTGAAGAACCAACATGGCCCTCCAATGTTTACCCATCAATTCTTAATCACTTCAACTTATCACTTATATTCCTTAGGAGCAGGTCTTTAGATAACTCAGGCGAATTCATCTCCAAAAGCTTCTGCCCTGGTAAAAGCAGCCTCCCTTGCAATTGGCCCAAACACTGATTCCAACCTTCACACATTGGTTTGTGATGTGAATTTCTTCTGGGATGCCTTACCCCGCTCTTTGGAAATTCTTAGTTTGCCTGTGACTTGTACAAGGTTAGTCATTATTTCTTCATTGTATGTCCCTTATAACATCCTTGAACTCCTCAGTTATTCCAGGATTCAGTCTGACAGTGGTGGATGGTAGAATCTACTAGTTTTCACTGAATAATATAGAACTTTGTATTCAGATATAATAGTGGCTTGTTAATTGTTTTATGTGTAAATTTTCTTGACTCTCCAATTGCTGAGTTGCTCTGGGATCTTTTGCTGTTTTTAAAAACATTCTACCAATACTAAATGCTGGAGAGGGTATAGAGAAAAGGGAACCCTCCTACACTGCTGGTGGGAATGAAATTTGGTGCAGCCATTATGGAAAATAGTATGGAAATTCCTCAAAAAACTAAAAATAAACTTACCATATGATCCAGCAATTCCACTTCTGGGCATAGATCTTGAGGGAACTCTAATTTGAAAAGATACATACACCTCATTGTTCACAGCTGCACTGTTTACAATAGCCAAGACATGCAAACAACCTAAATGCCCATCAGCAAATGACTAGATAAAGAAGTTGTGGTGTATTTATACAATGGAATACTACTCAGCCATAAAAAAGAACAAAATAATGCCATTTGCAGCAACATGGATGGACTTGTAAGTCATCATTCTAAGTGAAGTAAGACAGAAAGAGAAAGAAAAATCCCATATGATATCACTCATACATGGAATCTTAAAAAAAAAAAGACAAATGAACTTATTTATAAAACAGAAACAGACTCACAGACATAGAAAACAATCCTGTGGTTACCAGGGAGGAAAGGGGATGGGAAGGGATAAATTGGGAGTTTGAGGCTTGTAGATGCTAACTTCTATATATAAAATAGATAAACAAGTTTCTTCTGTATAGCACAGGGAACTATATTCAGTATCTTGTAGTAACCTATAATAAAAAGAATATGAAATTGAATATATATAAGTATATGTATGATTGAAACATTATGCTGGACACCTGAAATTGACACAACATTGCAAACTTACTATATTTCAATTAAAAAAAAAATAACAACATTGTACCAAGTATTGTGCTTGTTGGGCTGCTTGAAACAAACAAACAAACAAACAAATGACTTTATCAGTTATGTTTCCAAGAAAGAGTCCCAGTGTTATCAGATTGCTGTGGGGTTATCTGAGGACAAATGGGTGTCGTAGGGACAAAACATTCACAAATAAACTATACTATGTAGACATTGAACACACTATTTCCATTACTGTCTTAGGAATGGCTAGGGTGACAGACATTCATAAAATTAGTGTCCCAGGTTTAGGTATTTGTGTATTTCTCCTACTTAGAGTCATATTC
Organism: Vicugna pacos; assembly: GCF_048564905.1. Lineage (NCBI taxonomy): Eukaryota > Metazoa > Chordata > Mammalia > Artiodactyla > Camelidae > Vicugna > Vicugna pacos. The sequence continues at coordinate 8,299,858 of NC_132987.1, forward strand.
AAAGAACCCTGAATACAAATGAGCCAAGCACTCAGCCAATGAGATGCCCACGTGTAGTTCAGCTATTGTTTTAGATGTGAATCACAGTCGTGTGGTGCAAGATGGGATATCGTATGTCAAAGCATATGCCTGCCACTGAAGCCAGATGCAGATAACATACGCTTGGGAGTAAAATATTTGTAAGTCTTACTGCTTATCAAAAATTAATGAAAACAACTGTGTGTGTTTATGCTATTTTGGGTTTATAAGCAGATCAGCAGGGTTAATTGTAGAAACTGTTTTTGCAAAACAGTCAAGTGTAGCTTTTTCAAGCTGTGATGCTTTCTTTCTACACCTCTACTCTGAAACACACCTACTCACCCTCGCCGCAGAAACACTCACACCAACACACATTTATTACGGGGGATGAGGTGAGTTTTGGAAACTCTGTAGAGTCTTTAGCTCAGAATTATTTTTTTCTCCCACAGTATAGAAGGGTAATCATTTAAAGTTCCCTTCTGGAAATGTTCATATTTTCCCCAAATAAAACCCTTGTGTAGATTTGAAATAGAAGCCATGAAAAAAAAAAGTATGTAAAGCTTCCATGTTTATAAAGTATGTTCATTTATATGGACTTGTATAATTTTAAAGCAATGTGGTGGTAGATATTTTCATCTTTATTTTATAAGTGAAGGAGTTGAGATTCCACTAGGTAATGTCACTTCCATAGTTGGTTTTGTTTGTTTGTTTGTATCATAATTGGTTTTGATGAAGCCAGGTCTTGAACCCTTATCTGCTGCTTCCGCTCCCAGGGTAGCTTCAGACTGTAGCTGTTCAGCATCATTTGAGTGATATCATATTAGAAACCAGCAGATGTTCAGATTAAGCGCTGATTGTGGATAAAAGCTGGAATAGTTGCATCTGACTTCATCACCACCAGACCAAACATTTGTGGGTTTCAGGAGAATGTTTGGTACAAGGAGATTGGGCTATTCCATTAGGAAGCTCAATGTTGTCTCTGGTTCTTGGCCAACAAGCAATATAAGCAAACTTCTTTCAAAGGTGATGACACGTCCTCTCTGAAACCTGAGTGTTCAGTCCAACTCCGTGGTGTTCTTCACCTCTGCTAGGTGGTGTGGCTTCTCTCTAAACCCCTACATCCTATCATTATTCAAACCTTGACAATTCTATTCCCATCACGTCCATTTTATCCTCCTCTCCTCTCTATGCCACCCACACTGCCTTAATTCAGGTCTCCGTCAACCTCTCTCCAGGACTCTTGCTAAAGTCCTTTAACTGGTCTTGCTTTCATTCTCTTTCTCAGTTTTACATTGAACACTTCCACGATAGTTATTTTCTTAGTGTGAATCCAATCATATCTCCCATTTGTTCTTAAGAGTCTTCTGAGCATAGAATATTTTAATATATTTTAATAATTATGAACACAGGAATAATCTGCATTTTTTGGCTTATCTATGCTAGTTTTTATGCGAGATTGCTTCATATCCGTATTGCATTAGACCAGGTGCCATGTAGGCTATGACATGTAAAGAGGGCTTATGATGCTGTTGGCTATTTCAGTCTTAGTCTAGAACAGCACTGTCCAGGCCACATATGTAATTTTTAAATGTTCTATGAACTACACTAGACAAAATTTAAAAGAAATAGGTTAAATGAATTTTAATAATACTTTTATTAAACCTACTCTATTTCTATTTTAACATATAATCAATACAAAAACATTGAGATATTGCCATTGTTAAGACTAAGCATATGAAATCCAGTAAGTTCATTTCATTCTTACAGCACATCTCAATTCAAACTAACCACAATTCAAGTGCTCAGTAACTCCGTGTGGTGCTGGGTACTGTACATGACAGCACAGCCAGAACTCCGTGTCCCACTTGCCCTCTCTCCCCTCTCATTCATGGCCAAACTTCTAGAAAATCCTTGCTTTCTGGAATTGATCACCATTCAATATCTTCAACCCTAGCAATCGGACTTTTGTCCCACTTTCATACCAAAATGACTTCTGCCAGAGTCTCCAACAAGTTTCTTGTTGCCACATACAATGCCAGCCCTCTCTCTTCAGCAGTGGCTCTGAATAAATTAAGGGCCAACTGGAAACACAAGAACCATGCCAGGTGTTTCAAATGAAAGGGATTTAATACAAGATAACCATTGAAAAAAGAATCCACAATAATCATTGAAAAAATACTAGAATTAAAATAACCTCAACCAGCTTGGAGTATTAATTTTAAAAGTGGGACTAGAATGGCACAAGGTGAAGCTAGAAGATTATTACACAGAGTCATGTAGGATGTGTTTAGGAATTTGAGTGCTGAAGGGTTAAGGGAGCAAGAACAGGAGGCATGTTAGGGTAGGAAGTAACTCCAGTGAACTTGAACCATCCCCGGACAGGGGGAAGTTCAAGGCCACACTTGCAGCTGACACTGGTGCGGGTGACTGCTGCTGGTGCTAAAATCACTGCCTGGATTGACACAACCTTGTAAACTGACTATACTTCAATTATGTATATATATATATATATATATATATATATATATAGTGTGTGTATAGTGTATATACACACACTATATATACATACACACTCTCTATATATACACACACATACACATATAATACACTGTATATATATATTTACATGTATTTTATTTTATTGTATATATATGTGCAATATATTGTATATATAGTATATATTGTGTATATATAGTATATATTGTGTATATATATAGTGTGTGTATATATATACTATATATATACAGTACATATATATATATAAAATCACTGCATGGGAATCTTTGGCATCAGGTGAGCCCACACGCAGCAGACATGGTTGCTACTGCTGGAGACATCATCAGGAAGTGACAGAAAAAGAGCAGTAGCTTCTTCCTTCTTCGCATCTCCCAGTTTCCACAAGGTCTCTGTCACTGCTCATACCAAAGCAGAATCCAGCTAGCAAGGAGGTCTGGGGAACGTAGTTTTGAGTAGTCTGCCTCCCCACAGTGCACGGCTGAGCATTGATGAGCTCCAGTCATTTTCTGGTAGCATCTTTAGGATTTCCTAGGTATAGTATCATGTCATCTGCAAACACTTTATTTTTTACTTCTTTATTTCCCATTTAGATTCCTTTCTCCTCGGCTGCCATAGCTGAGACCTCCAAAGCTAGGCTGAATACAAGTGGTGAGAGTGGGCATCCTTGTCTTGTTCCTTATCTTAGAGGAAATGCTTTCAGCTTTTCTCCACTGAGTGTGATGTTAGCTGTGGGGTTTGTCATCTAAGGGCTTCATTATGTTGAGGTATGTTCCCTCTATGCCCACTTTTTGAAGATTTTTTTTATCAGAACTGGATGTTGAATTCTATCAAAAAGTCTCTAGTCAAAAGACTTTTTTGCATCTATTGAGAAGTTCATATAGCTTTGATTCTTTGGTTTGTTAACGTGGTGCATCACATTGATTTGCAGAAATGGAAAATTCCTTGTATTCCTGGAGTAAATCCCACTTGATCATGATATATGATCCTTTAAATGTATTTTTGGAGTCCATTTGCTAGTATTTCGTTGAGGAATTATTTTCCTTATCATAATGATTCTCAAATCTCAATTTCTCTGTCTTCCCTAAACTTCAGAAACAAACCAAACAAACCGCCCACTGGAGAACCCTGGTTGGATTTATCATGTGCATGTGGAATTTACAATGTCGTTGAAAATGAGAAGTCATCCTAACCTCCTCAGTAACTCTCTTCATCCTGGATCACAGTTGTTCTATCCCAGCCAGTGAACGGCATCATGACCCAGGCAGAAGCTCACCAGAGCTCCCTTTCATCACAGCATCCAGTCAGCAAGTCACGTCCACTCTTCTTACTGAGGATTTCTCAAAATTGCCTCTTTCCAGAAACCACGGATGTTTCCCTAGGGCAATTGATCGTCACGTCTTGTTTGGGTTCTTGAATCAGTTTCCTAGTTGGTCTCACTGCATTCATTCTCTTTTCTATACTGCAGTTGGAGTGATTTCTTTCATACACAGATCCAAACGCATCATTTTTCTTCCTACAACCCCTACTAGACTCTGTAAGATTTTCTCTTGTTACATTTCTAGCCCCATTTCCTGTCATTTCCTTCCCCCTTTGGAGGTCGCCAGTTTGATAAAACGGAATTGATTGCATTTCCAACTTTCTCTTTTCTCTTGACCTTGGTGTTTGTTGTTTCTTTTGGGGGTGGCACACACTCATCCTCCTCTCCTTCGCTTCACTACTCACTCTGCTCCTTACCTGAATACTCCAACTCATATACCAGATCTCAGAAGATATGTTCCTTAATCCAAGAAGACATCCTTGGCTCCTGGCCCCTACACATCTCAATCTGTCGTAAGAGAAAGCATTCTCTATCTTAACTACCTGCTCTTATCACCCCACTCTAAAATGTAAGCTCTTGCCAGTTTTCTCCCTTAGCACAATATCTGGCACATAATACATGTTCAATAAATATTTTTGAACAAATAAGTGGATAAAGAGTTGAATGGAGACATGGGGCTAGATGGAGATATGGATGACTTCCCAAACATCCTTTAATATCTTTGCTCTTTTCACTCCAATATCTTGCATCAACACAGATGGCTCATTATATTTCAGTCCATCCTATCTTCTTGGGAAGATACACATGGATTCTAAAAAGTCATGTCCAGTTCAAGTTATTGTCTCTGCATTCCTTTACTGAGTCATCAATCGAGAGAATAAAAGGCCCATGGGGCAGTTATAACTTTCTTGATAATTGTGCCTCCCAGTGTGCAGTTCTTGGCTTCATTAACATTACAGAGAATTGGGAGGAGATTGTGTTCACTTCTGCAGTTCCTCCAGCGTCCGGGAATGAGCTCTTGTCCCACAACTCTTTGGCGAATAAAATAGTAAGTTGATGCATAATGAATGAACACATGTGCTCTAAGAAATAGCATTTTGTGTAAATTGTGCTCAAGAGTCACTTTCTTAAAGGAAAGGAGATCCCTATCAACTTGGAAAAGCAGATCATCGAATCTGGGAGTTGTGGCAATTGCTTCACGAAAGTGAACTCAGCAAACTATTCACTGCTTGCGGCTTGGATGCTCAAACCAAACAATTAAGTGAACAAAGGAAAAGACATTCTCTGTAAGAGTTTTAGTTCTAATATCGATTCCATTTTTTAAAAACTTGATTTTAAGGATTAAGGCACAAATAGGCATTCCTTAAAATGGCTCTCCTCCCATGAGAGTGTAAAATGTGAAATTGAAAAGGGTCCTTGAAAATTCTCTTGTTCAACCCATCCTCTAATACCATGACTTTGCATTATAGATGAGCAAATCGATGCCCAGAAGAGCAGGTAAATTTCCCAAAGCGACAAAGTTCTAGTGACTCTACTGGGATTACAACTTAAGTTTCTATGAAAAAAATACACTGATACTACTACTTACTATGTATTTGGAAGTAACTAAGCATTTGGGTCTCCTTCCAACAAAGGTAATTACTTATACAAAAACAGACTTTAACTTAAATTTCTGCCAAGATATACTGGCATACACAAGGGAGATGATGAGTGTTACTTTTAGTTATGAGATGGAAAGGAACAGGGTAAACTAAAAATAGTGTGTAAAACAAACTGCCAGAGCTATTTCGTCCCCTTATCCTAGACCTCCAGATTATAGTGACACATTTCAAGATAATTCTATTTAACCTTTTCCTTGAGTGCCTGCTGCAAGGGGGAAAAAGTAGGTGGCAGGGGAGTGGAATCAATGGGAACCTTGAAATCAGACAGCTGCTTTGGAAGAAAATTTGAAGCAATGGGAAAAGGTGACCTGAGATGGTAAATCTGCGGGCAGGTGTCCAGCAAAATCGTGCCTAATGGAGCAGTTATATGTATTCCAGTGTATTCCAGCTATTTTTATTTCTATTCAAATTTTCTGTAAGGACTGGTGGCCGGATTCTGCAAGTGGACCCCCACGATGCTCCACCAGGTGCTAAGCTGTCAGCCGCCCGAGCAGCCACAGATCTGCAGTGAAGTCAGGAACAAGACAGGATGCGCTTAATAGCATCTCCATTTAGTGCCATCTAAAAAATTCATATCAAAACACCCACCTTGTTGCCTGCCCATCGCTCCATCAGCACACTGCTGACAAAGGAAAAAGTCATGCTGAAAACTTCCTTTGAGGCCCCTCCATCCATCCAGCTCTCCTGGGAGGGACATCTAGTTTCCAGGGAAGGGTTAAGAGAGGCTGGGTGGGAAGCCAGGCCTCTGTGGCAGAGCCAGGCAGCCTGAACTCTCCTAGGAAGGTGAGTGCTTCCCCAGTGAAGTGAGGCTGATGGGGCGAAGGCAGCAAGACAGCTGCCCTGAGCCGTTCCAAGCCTGCAGTCGCAGGGTGCTCAAACGCAGCGTTTTCAACTGACCCATTCTAATTATGATGGATTGGAAGAAGATGCGACACACACTCCCTTTTTCCAGAAAAGTCTTGGAGGCCATCAAGGGTTCCAACCATTTCAAGAAAAGAGTAAACTTGGGCAAATCCTCCTGAGGACACGTAGGGGAGTTTATCCTTGGCAGAGAAGTGAGGACATTTGTATAAAATACTCAGCTCTCAAACACTCCTCATTTTCTGATAAAAGGAAAGAGATCACAGGTCAGATACCTTTTATTAGCCAACATGTGAGTAATCAATTATGGAGGATAACAGTAAAAATGATATATGTGCTATTCACTTGAAAGAGATCATATCTTCTAGGAAAAAAAGGCCAGTATGTAATCTTTGGCCATATTGATCAAATAATTAGGCATACTTTGATTTGTTCACACAAGACCTCTCAGGGGATTTCTGCCTGTTCAAAATATATAAATTTCCCCTCAGCAGTAAAGACTTGAGTAAACCAGCTCGGCCCAGCAGTAAACTACACAAATTTGAAACTGAAAAACTTTTCTTTTCTTTTCTTTTCTTTTCTTTTCTTTTCTTTTCTTTTCTTTTCTTTTCTTTTCTTTTCTTTTCTTTTCCTTTCCTTTCCTTTTCCTTTCCTTTCCTTTCCTTTCCTTTCCTTTCCTTTCCTTTCCTTTCCTTTCCTTTCCTTTTCTTTTTTTTTCTTTTGCAGGTCCGTATTTGTCCTCTGAGGCCCCTGGAATCTCAGAAAAAGATCTGCACAAGTCCAAAGGCAGAGACATAAAAGAAAGAGAGTCCTCTGCCCTGCTCCTCAAGTGACTCTAATCCATGGGCTTTGTGACGATTTTGACTGGCTATGAGACTTGCAAGTTGAAATGATCAATTTGATGCTACCCAATTCAAGAAGTATTTATTAAGCACTCATTATGTTCCTTTGCTATAATAATATTTAAGACAGGAGTCTTGCCCTCAAAAAATTTCTCAACTTACTTGATAGTTTAGAATGCATTTTAAATAGTTACAAAATAATAGGAAATAGTCATTTGCGGTGAAGACAGGAAGGGCGCCAAGACAGGAGGTGGAAAACATAAGAAAGAGAAGGCCAGAGCCCTTAGAAGGACTTTGTTCAAAACTAGAATAGATCAGGGATCTTGAAGGATGAATGAACTTTCAATAAGTGGAGAAAAGGAGGGAGAGATTAAGCTATGGAGTGGAGTATTGTCAAATAAAAATATATATATACACACACATATATATAGTATAACTGAATCACTTTGCTGTACACCAGAAACTAACACAACACTCTGAACCAACTATATGTCAATAAAAATTTTAATAAATAAATGAATAAATGGGCCTAGAAGAGTAAAGAACAGTGATCTGTGGAGAACATTACTTTGTTAATAGTTCACGACATAGAGTTGGGTAGGTAACGTGGGCCTGTTCACAGGGAGGCAAAAATGGGTTCTTATGCGGCTGAATGCTTAAAAATGATTATTTGGGAAAGAATTACTTCAGAATTTCTTTGAAATTATTTTTAACCTAAAAAACATATTTGTCTTATGGGTTCTCTCTGTACTTTTTGAGGTTGAAATGTGTGGAAAGTTCTCCAAATTTGTCCCGAAAAGTCACCCAAATTCTGATCTTCTTGGACTAATTCTGCTGTCCTTTCTTTATCTTTCTCCACCCCTACTTTCATTCCGGGGATGGCTTCCTCTCACGAAGGCTGTAGCCCATGGAGATAAAATTTGGCTGGATCCTGCCCCTGGACTGAAAATTCACTGTTTCTCTTCCATTTCCAGTGCTTGAGGCTGCCTCAAGCACAAGCAGGATGAGAAGTCATATTTGAATTAAAGCCAGATGTAAATCTCAAGAAAAATGTGTTATTCCCTGTTTCCAGAGGACCTCAGTGTGAATGCAAACCTGTTCCTTCATTCAGTGAACATTTATGGAATGGTTCTCCGAGCCTCGCGCTATCCTGGAAGAGCTAAAGCACAAACCCACTGGCAACTAACAGTGCCAAACACCTAGTTTTTCCCCTGAGCGTATCCATCACAGCAGCACACAGTCAAGCACTGGCTTCAGAGAACAGGACTTGAAATCTGTAGGTGTGATTTATGAATGGTCGATAGAGGTCTTCTGCCTAGACGCGGTAAGCCAGGAAGGAAAGAGCGGATTGGTGGATGTGGTCTTCCAGGATGGAACTCAGGGTATTTGGGGCAGTTGAAAAGTGACGACTAAAGAAAATTATTCCTAGTTGTGTGTTTGACCTCGGGCTGAATCTCTTCCCTGGACCGTAAGGAAATAGTACATTCTTTTGGACATCTCGGTCAGGCCCTGCCGCAGAGGGTGCACACATGCATCCTGAACATCCCAGAAGACTTTATTTGCCAGGAGAACCTGTGAATGTTACATTTTTAGAGATTAAGGGGTCCTCAAATTACATGCAGCTGGCAGAAGTTGGGAGGACGGTTTCTGCACATGGTCAGGACAGTCTACCCTCACCTGGGAGAACAAAACACGCAAGGGAGAGGATGGGAAGAGGGAGAGGAAAAACTTTCCTTCCTTCTAGATTTTCATTGCCAAAAGGGGAATATCAAAATAATTTCAGCGGGCTGATGAAGGGTGAAATATTCCAGACAGGGAGCTGCACAGCTCAAAGAGAGCTGATTTTGTAGTTTTCTGCCAATTTTTTGTCTTGCACACCTCTCCCCCATGGAAATGCTTAAGTCTTAGTCACATACTGGATGAATAAAAAAAATACATAGTCTGCTGCTCAGAGCTAGGATTGTGGTCATCTTCTGCTTTGGGAGACAGCCTAAGACTAATTAAGCATTTATTTCTCCCTATCAAGTTTGACAATCTTGGAAATTTGGTGGCAGCAAAAAGGGAGATCTGCCAACGGTGCCTCTTGGATAGAAGGGGCTGTTTTCAAGGCTAGAACCTTACGAAGTTAGGCATCTGGTGTTATTTGTCCTAGCACTGCTTCCTGTATCTCCGACATCAGTGCTGTTAAAATCTGGCTAATGATCAGATTCATGGGGGGATCATTTTTCTTAAAATGTGTGTGTGTGTTCTCAACCTCAATTGTACATTTTGTAAATAAAAGCTTCTCAGGGTGGCTGTCAATAACTGACATTTAAAAAAAATATTACCCAAGTATTTCTGATGATCATCCAAGTTTTGCATCCACAACCTGAGATCATAATGAGACTTTAACTGGAGGGGTCATCTACTCAAGGGTAGAGCCGTGGGAACGGAAACCCTTTCATGTTGTTCTATGCATACCTGGAAGGTTCTAGAATGGATGAGAAAGTCCTCTATTATTTTCTTTCTTTTTTTTTTTGACCTTTTTATTTTTCAGTGTATTTATATACATATTTTTTATTGAAGTATAGTCAATTTACAATGCTGTATCAATTTCTGGTGCACAGCACAATACGTTAGTCATATAGGAACGTACATATATTCGTTTTCATATTCTTTTTCACCATAGGTTACTACAAGATATTGAATATAGTTCCCTGTGCTCTACAGTATAAACTGGTTGTTTATTTATTTTATGTATATTAGTTAGTATCTACAAACCTCTAACTCCCAATTCATCCCTTCCCACCCCATTCCCCCACTGGTAACCATAAGTTTGTTTTCTATGTCTGTGAGTCTGTTTCTCCTCTGTTATTTTCTTAAGAGTGCCAATAATTCAACCATACATCTCTTGAAAGAACCACTGGTCGTCGCGTTGGTAATACCAAGTACTCTCGTGAAATCATCTTCCACCAGAAACACTGCAATTGGCTGAGTGTTGTATACACAGATGAAAATGTCCTTTGGCTACTATTTGTAACATATTTTTGCAGTTTTATTGAGAAATCATTGCCGTCTATTATTGTACAGTTTAAGGTGTAAGATATAATGGTTCAATTTACATATATTGTGAAATGATGACCACGATAGGTTTAGGTAACATTCATCATCTCATATAGATACTATATTAATGTTGTTCCTATATGTCACACAGCAGTGGTAACTATATTCGATGTTGTCTATTATATATTCCCAGTACTTACCTTATAATGGGAAGTTTGTACCTTTTAACCAATTTCCTTCAAATCCCTCTTGCCCCAAACCCTGCCTCAAATCTGATCTCTTTATGAATTTGATGTTGGGCTTTTGTTTGTTTTTTTATATTCCATGTATAGGTGAGATCACACAATATTTGTCTTTCCCTGTGACCAGTTTCACTTGGCACGTTGCCTTCAAGGTCCATCCATGTTGTCACAAATGGTAGAATTTCTTTATTTCTTATGGCTGAATAGTATCCCATTGTATATATGTGGATACGTGTGTATATATGTGTGTGTGTGTGTGTGTGTGTATATATGTGTAAGCATATATGATGTGTGTGTGTGTATTCAGTGGACACTTAGGTTGTTTCTCTGTCTTGCTTAGTGTAAATAAAGCTATTATAAACATGTGGGTGCATATCTTTTTAAGACAGTATTTTTGTTCCATTTGGACATATTCTTAGAAGAGGAATTGTGAAATCATATGGTCATTCTATTTTTAATTTTTTAGGGAACCCCATACTATTTTCCACAGCAGCTGCACCAACTTGCCTTCCCACCAACAGCATACGAGTGCTCCCCTTTCTCCACTTCTGTGCCAGTATTTGTCCTCTCTTGCCATTTTGATGATGGTCTGTCTAACATGTCTGAGGGGCTCCCTTACTGTGGGTTAAATCTTCATTCCCTAATAACAGTGACATTGAGCATCTTTTCATGTACCTTTTTATCTTTTGTGTATCTTCTTTGGAAAAATATATATTCAGGTCCTCTGTCCATTTTGTAATTGGATTATTTGGGTTTTTTTTTTTGCTATTGAGTTGTATGAGCTTTTTATTCATATATTTACATGTCTTTATTTATATATAAATTATATACATTCATTTAAATATTTATATATTTATTTATGTATTTTGGATACAAACCCTTTGTCTGATAGAGGGTTTGCAAATATTTTTTTTCCAGGCTTTCTTTTTCACTTTGTTGATGGTTTCTTTTGATGTACAGAAGCTTTTTAATTTGATGCCATCCCACTATTTTATTTTTGAACTTTTTGCTTGTGCTTTAGGTGTGATTTCCATAAAATCATTACCAAGACCCATGTAAAGGAGTTTTTTTCCCTAAGTTTTTAATCTAGGAGTTTCCTACATTTAAGTCTTTAACCCACTTCGAGTTAATTTTTGCGAGTGCTATACAATAGGGGTCAAGATTCATTCTTTACACACGAGTATCTTCAGGAGAAAGGGCAGTTTTTGTTCTTAGTGATTCCACGTCAAAGGGGTGGGAGAAAATAGAAAAAGTTACTTTGGAGATTCAGAGCCAGATATTTAAGGAAACTAGAATACAAGGTGCAGTCCAGTTCACAAGTAGAAAACAAAACTTCCAAGATAGTTAATAGCACTAGAACCTGATATCCACAAAGGTGCACACATAATTTTTCTCTCAAAAAGCAACCCCCATTTCTACCAAAGGTAATCACAGTAAAACTAGTTTGCAAATTATGTCTGATTTCAATAAATTTGACCTATTTACATAAATCCAACAAAAATAGCAACCAACCATACAGGCTCTTTTAAATCTGCTTTGCTGGAACTTTTTATAAGGAATCTCAGATTGAACTTTTGAAAGTCCTCAAAGCTAGGAAGCCAAGCCAAGCCAAGGCTCACCGTCTGATTTTGCCTACAATACCTATGGATTTGGGTGAATTCCTCTTTTCTTGAGGTCCACAAAATGTCCCAAGTTTCCTGGGCCTGCCAGCAAGTGACCTTCCTTATTCAACTGATAAGGTTTCTGGGAAATCTGTAAGTGAGATAGGCTGTTTTTCAAGGGGGTTTCTTTCTCCATAAAGTCAACCTAAGTTCCTTAGAGCTCTGGGCATACCTGAGTCCACGCACATCATTCTCAAATACAATGTTCCAGTGAAAGCCTTGCAAATATAACCAGTGGTTCCAGTTCTGTCCTGTTACAAGAAGACAGATTCTTATTGGACTAATGCAAATAACTATATTGTCATAAAAATAAGAATGCTCACTAAGAGTTTCTAAATTGTGGAGGGATCAGGTAGGGAGAAGAACTAAATGTTTTATCTTAGTTCACAGAAGTAAACTTTACCAAACTGCTGTAAGTTATAGCTTAACAGAAAGTTCCCTTAAATCTGGAAAAACAAAATGTTAAAGAGCCAGCAATAGATTAATGTCATAAGCATTATAGTCATCCTCATCAGTTCATTCAATCTGATGTAATTAGTTCTTGTTGATTTTGGTCTTTTGTTAGCAGTTTTATGAATCTGGTTTTTTCATTACAGCCCTATGAATTTCTTATCCAGTTCAATTTTACGATCTTATTTTCAGAAGCCTTTACTTGAGTACTTGTCAGAGTCCTTTCATGAATGTCTCTGAAGATGAAAACTTTTTACCAAAGGATCTGAATAAAACAAAAACTGCCTATAAATGACAAGAAACACTTAAAATGCACATAGTTAAAATCTGATTAGTTAATTACAATGTAATTGACAAAGAAATTTGCTTATTTCCGTGACACACATTTCAAGATAATAAACAGAATTATGACTGATACCATTATACCAGGACATATCTGTATTTTAGGTATTCCATATAATTTCTAGAACATGTAATACATACCAATAAAAACACAACATAATGAAGGCTTAGTGTTACTTCTCATTTGATAATGATTTCTGTATAACTTAATGTAGTAAATAAGCCTAATTAGTTAATATCTCTTTTTCAATAAGGAGAGAGAACAACTCTTTTGAGATGTTCTAGGCGTCCTCTGGAAAATCCCCAAATTGATTCAATTCAATAAGACTTTATTTAAAATTATATTTTGGAAATTTGTCAAAAATATCAACAATTTTGGGCACGTGACTAAAAAGGATCACAGATCATTATAAAATACTATTTAATGACAATAAGTTTTCAAAGGAAAATACAGCACGTTACACAGTAGTGAGCAAAATACAGCTCTTAGTATTGACTCAGTTTCCTTAAGTAATCAAAGCTCTGATAGTAAAGATGACACAAGGCACAGGAAATAATTTTGATAAAACAAAAATTTTTTGCTTTCTAGATAGATCAATGAAAAGGTAAAGAAAAACCTTTTACAAGCTCTTTTCAAGAGCAGAGCAATAGTCCAAGAAAACTTTGTTATTTTGGCATAGAAAGATCCAGTTTTAGTTTTACGTAAGTATGATATTGATATCAAAGCTTATTCTAAAAGCTTATAGAAAATCATTCATGTTTAGCCAACTTGATCACACAGGTAAGACTCTTTCTCTCTCTTCTCTCTCTCTCCACCAACATTTCTATTTAGTTTGTCCTTTGTTCCCCTCTTTCTCATTCTGAAATAACTAGTTTTACTACAGGACAAAATTACTTTCTTTTCTCTTAATAAAAATACATTTCCGGATCTCATATGTTTTCTTTCCCGAAAACATATCTTACTCTCCTTGCGTACAGGGATGCTTCACTCATTATTGCTAGCAGTTTTAATTACATATATTAATTAAAATTACTAGCCCTTAAGCGAAATAGATGAAGGAGATTAAGAGGTACAAACTACAAGTTATAAAGTAAGTAAGTCACAAGGATGTAATGTACACCACAGGGAACATAATAAATAATAATAGAATCATTTTTATTGTATGTAATCTATAAAAATATCAAATCACTACATAGTACACCTGAAACTAATATAATATTTTAAGTAAACTATACTTCAATAATAAAAAATATTAACCCTTCAAACCTTGATTTTTAGTGAAAGCTAAGAAACAATTATATACTTTTTTTAATTGCCTTTTTTTTAAATTGAAGTATAGTCCATTTACAATGTTGTGTTAATTTCTGGTGCACTCATTTCATGGTGATTCATTTATATCTCTTTTCATATTATTTTCCATTATAGGCCATTGCTAGATATTAAATATTGTTCCCTGTGCTATGCAGTATAAACTTGTTTATCTATTTCAGATATAGTAGTTATTATCTACAAATTCCCAACAATTTATCCTTCCCACCCCCTTTCCTTCCTGGTTACCACAAGTTTGTTTACACCAGCATTTTTTTTATTAACATACTTATAAATACATTTCACCATTTCTAGAAACACATGCTTCTTCCCAGTACAATCTTTCAGTGTGCCACAGGATATGTTTAGTAACAAACCCAAATGTTCTTAGTTACTCTGTAATAAAAAGCCAAAAGTAGATAAACCTATATTCAGTAATGAATGTTTTATTATTTTATCTTACTTGGAAATGATCCGGATATCCAATGAATTTCTGTCACTTAGCAAAACTCTAAAGTTTCAAGTTCTCACAGCTATTTGGAAACCTGTTTTTAAGTAGATGTACCATAAAACATAATCCTTGCTGCAAAGTTCACATACAAACTCTTATTCTGCATACATCTATCTAAATCACCTGCTTCCAACAAGTATGTTTAAACTACTCATAAAAACTTTATCAGATATGAGACAAAGTCAGCAGCATCCTAAGCTATTTTTCTCACTGACAAATTTTATAACAGAGATAACATGAATTTATCTGACTGTAAAACCAGATCGAACAGAAGTTATGTGTCAGTGTTGTATTTAATGCGGATAACGCTGAAGATATGCCTGCTGTAATTAAACTAGCAAATTTAAGCTTTATTTATCAAAGATCATCTCAGATCACATTAACTTGACAAATATTTGGGTAATTTTCTATATTTCTGAGCTTAGAAATTGATAAGCGCTTATTTTTAAGCCAATTAAATAGTGCTATGTTACAAATTAATTTTGGCAACACCATCCAGAAGTAGAAAAAAGATCATATGTACATAATATACAAATATAGACACACAGAATCATGCAGATAGATGCAAATAAAGACCTTATAGCTATCATCCCAATGTTCTAGCCATGAATCGGGTACAATAATACAAAGATATCAAGCTTATAAACAATAGATTCAAATAGTTTTTCTGGCATTTTACCCACACAAATGGCTGAAGTTTTTTCTTAATGATTGTTGAGAAAACACATGGTTTTTTTTTTTTATTAGCCCAATTTCCAAAAACCTCTTTTATTCTTCTCTCATGAGAATCACTTCCCTTAAGTTTACATTTTTCTAAAAAGTGGCTTTGAGGTCCAAGAGAAGATGGGGTAGAAAATCTACATCACACAGTCACAAGAAAAGTATCCACGTTTTCTCCTAGCAATATTTGGGGTATATTTGCCAATCATCAAAAGTCTAATTACTATTTAAATGTTTCCTTCCCTTTCTTCTGTACAAAATAATCCTGTTTCCAACGTCCTGATACTTGACAATATCTACCAGCATTGAGAGGGACAGGAAGGGGTTTGGGTCAGTAAAAGGATAGATGGGTTTGAATCACTTCTGCAGCCACATTTCTGATTTTGTAAAGATTTGTAAGAAAGTACAGTTGCTTTTAATTCCTCAGATAATTGGATGGCAGCCTGAGTGATATCAAGGGACTGACTTGCCCTTCCAACTAAATGAAGATAATAGTCTTCAACTTGTTTCTTTATATCAAGGAGAAGACTTTCAATAGAAATCAGAAGATTTCTATGTTGTAGAGCGTCAGGGTTTAATGAGGCGTGACTTTATAACGTCTGTATGAAGTATTTAACAGAGACCTTTGAATGGCCTCCTCTTTCTGAATGTGCAATTCAACCTGGGACCAACTCACCTTAGGGGGAAGAGCCTCCACTGGTCCTTCGATCAGCCTGAACACTGGCCACCAGGTGACTCATTTTCTGACCATTTGTAGGAGAGCCTGGGAAAGACTAGAGTCATCTGTTTCCTCTTTGAGGGAGGACCCCCGGGGGACCTGGTCTGATAACTACAGTACAGTCATGGGTGGGAGCACCATGCCTTCGCAGCCAGCCCAGGGCCCTGTAAGTGGGGGCCCCTGTGAATTGTGAACAGACACTGGTGTTCTAACTCTTCTCTACATTTAGCGAATATCCTGGAGGCAAAGAAAGCCTTTCTGGTTTCATCTTGTTAAGTCCCTAAGGCCAGCTGCCACAGTCCTTTGTGTCTTCTTTTCAATTTAATCTTTCCATCGGTACCAATAAGATAGTTGTTCAGGATGAGAGTTCTCTAATTTTTTTTTTTCAAATATAGAAGTATTTCCAATTCAAAAGATCCATCATCGGGCCATTGATGGGTAGGATCTTACAGGAACCTTAGTAGTGACTGAAGCCAATAAGCCTTTTTTATGGCTTAACCATGGATGCAGTTGGCATCCCAAAAGACGCAGTCCTCATGAGACCCAGAAAGTTCAGAATTTCAAATACTAAAAAAAAAAAAAAAATCAGTGCATAGAAGGAACCTCATCACTGAAAAGGCTGACTAAGGAGCAAGTATATACAGGAAAAAGAGGATGACTGTTCATAAGAACCATATACGTACATCTATTTGTTTTCATATTCTTTTTTATTAAAGATCATTACATTTGTGCTGTACACCAGAAACTGACACATTGTAACTGACTGTACTTTAATAAAAAATATACAAATTAAAAAAATTCATAGATACCTTCAAATTCTTAAAAGTTGAAAGTGTCGCCTGAAATACATGCACAGCCTAAAAGTGGAGAGTTATGCTTTATTTGGGGGACATTTCTGAGGACTCGAACCCCCCTTCGAGCCAGGATGACAGCCTCTCAGATCGCTCTGAGGGACCGCTCCGAAGAGGTAGGGGAGGAGCTAGGATACATAGGAGCTTTACAACAAAGACCAGGTAGTTGGAATATTCAAAGATTACTTGTTAACTGAAGAAAACTAGGCATCTCAAGTTAAAGAGTTTAGTGCTTCTCTATGTATGGGAGGAAGTGAGCATTTGGGCTCATTGAATTCATTCCTCTGACAAGCACCTAGCCATCTAGGGCCTGTGTCCTGTCCTTTCTTGTTCTGAGTCCCCTCAGGGTGCCCCACTGTGAGTGGCTGCAGAGGCCGGGCTGCAGGCCTGTCCTCACTGAGGGGTGGCGTCAGCCCCTGATGACTTGATGGCTTCAGCTTTCTTTGTTTACTGATATGGTTTGCAGTAGTTTTCATTCACAAAACCATCTATAATTTCTTTAATCTCCCCCACAAATAATTAAAAAGGCAAAATCTCGTTGAAACATAATTACTGTAAATATGAAAACAGAAGATGATATTTTATTATGGTAAAATATTTATTATTATGCTATTTATCTCAACCAATGAAAGAACACGAACAGATAAATGTTTAAGTACTAGTAACATTGTAGAAAAAATGGAAAATTGGATGATAAAGGAACAGATCAAACAACTAAGCATTTTTATCTGTTAATTAAATAAAGATTCAGGTAACAATGATAATATCGTTAACATTAGCTTGTAGGTTGTAATAGGAATTACGCATTAAAAATTGGAATGACCTGTTTCTTATGATACATACAGCATACAGCTCTTTTTTCTTAAGCAATCTGACAATAGCACGTGTTATAAAAATGTTTCTGTCTTCTAGTCCTGCAGTAAAACTTCTGGACTCCCTTCTAAGATGATAATTAAATATATAGAAAAATACCAATACACAAAAACTTGATTACAGTGTTGTAACAGTAAAATTGAAAACAATATAAATGTTTAATTATGGGGGAATAATTAATTAATTATGGTACCATCATCCATTGGGACATAATATAGAGATTAATATCATGACAACATAGATACGTAATTCAAGAATATCAAACTTTCAGATTAGAAGTAAAAAAGAGGTAAACTTTAGCATGTGATCTTATTGCCATTTATATTAAGCATTTCCATGTGACAAAATATTGGGGAAAATCATTTTAAACTGGTATTTTTTTGGTGGGGAGACATTCAGATGAGCTTGGATATTTTTGTTTCTGTCACTATGTTATACATTTTCTGTACAGTGATTATACTCATGTTATCTTTCTTTTTAAAATCATAATTCAGACACAAACATAAACAATGTTACTTCAACACATATTTCTTTAACAGTTCATTAATGTCCAGCTGTTTTAATTGAGTGCCATATTTGCGAAAATTATGTACAAATAATTATCTCATTTTCAGTGAAAAACATTTCTATGATTTATGTCTACCTTTTAGTACACAGGACCATAATCAAGCTACTTAAAGAGAAGCAAAAAATAAGTTGAAAACTCTAACTGCAGATAAAGTATAAATGGAAAACCGGTAGAGTGTTTCAAACAATTAAATCATGCATTCAAAAAGTTAATGAAAAATATACTGGATGATCAACTGCATAGATAGCAAAGATAATTTCCCTCATGCCTACAAACTTGAATTTATTTCAATCTATTTTTTGGAAAGTTTGTGTTGTGAGCATGAACTAACCCACCTCACTTGGGGTGATGGCGGTCCCTGTGTGGGCAACATTTGTAGGCAATTAATGCAAAAGAGATAAAGTCTGGGCCAAGGTCAGAAATACATGAATCTTTAGAGTGCAACTTAGCTGTAAGCAGCAGAGGAATTAATTATACCTGAATTTGAGAAAGCGAAGGTCAATCACTATTTCAGTTACTTAACCTCAGAGAATTATCTCTGCCTCAGATAATTCTGGAAACTCATTAAAAGACCTGGTGGATTAGTCTCTTCTCTGAAACTTAGGCTGGAAATTATGGGCTAACAAGTAGGAGCTGTGACACGGCAAACCCTAATTAAAGGAATTGTTTCTAAGACGGGAACTGGAGAACTGATTTTGAAGCTGCTTGGTCTTGTTGGACACAAGGAGGTGAAGGGTTTTTTCCCCTCTCCTAACTGGGGAACTAGCAGATCATATTCCGGGAAGCTTTCAACGTATCTAACAGGAGTGGATGCCAGGATCAAAACTGTCCTTTTGTGAAATCAATGAGCTTAAAAGGAAATGAAATATATAGAGCTTCTTATTATGGGCACTATATTAAACGGAAACCTCAATATAATTTTATGCACACATGTATATTTGGTTAAACAGGGGTTCTTAATAATCCCCACTCAAGAGTAGACCAATGATCCATGAACTCCAGGATTAAACTCACTTCTTCACACAGAAATACAACCATGGTCCACAAAGAATCACTGGTCTAGGCAGACTAGAAAAATCGGGCATCTCCTGCAAAACACAGTTCAGTTCTGAATTAGAGTGACCACAGTGGAAAGGTTTTGAAAGGATGAATATAAGGCATGTTAAAAAAGTTAGATACCTTATCCAAAATTTATATTATTTGGAGGTCAACTGCAGAAAAATAGTCTCTTGATGATAGATATTCTGAGCCTAGTTGACATTGGATGTTACCTCTTTCGGACTCAATGACTGCTCAGTGCCTTTTCGCTTTACAGTTTCAGAAACGCGTTTTCCCATCTCCAGTCTTCTCTCTTGGCATCCAACTATGTAGACACTGATATTAGATTAATCGTCTTTAGGAACTACAGTGACATGTCATGTTGGGCGCCTTCTATACTTGTTCAAGATTTAATTGTTTATTGTCAGAAACGACCAAATATATCTTGTCGGCCATATTCTCCTATGATTTTCTTACCTCTTTTACCTGCACCTTATACCTAGCAAGGGGAACATGGAGAAATACTCACCTCTGCAGGAGATTTGAGAAACCCCAGGCGCCGATGCTTTCTGCCAGAAATTGAGAGGGATCTGCCACCTATTCTTGAAGCAATGCAGAACTGGAAGACTCTAGCTTCTGCCAAATAGGCATGGATTCCTCAACATGTGAGTGTCCGTCCCCCTTGACACCTGAATATGCACCAGTATTCCATCACTCATTATAATCACAGTGCTCTACGTTGCCTTCTTCTTGGATTGGAAGGTTGGAGGTGGTGAGCTGTGAGGAGGGTTAACGGCTAAGTCAGGAGAAATGACTCAGGATGCAGCCTTAGTGCTGGGAGGAAGGCAATCTTGCTTTTCAAGCAGAGCAGCTCCAGCTTTCAGGAAAGTCTTCTCTCAGTAAATGGCAGGTGGCCCTCTAAGGCAGCATCCCCTTGCCTGCTGGTGCTCCCTTCCGCGTGTGTGGAGACCCTAGCGACAGACCCTGTCTCTAGATCTCAGCTCTACAGATTGTGGAGGGCAGGTGCCTCCCCTGGAGAAGGCTGAACATCATCCACAGACACGGATTAGACCTCACTCAAAGAGTCAGTGGGTTTCTTCCCCTGTGAAGAAAAACTCCAGAATTCCCCATAAACTGTCTTCACCAAAATTATTCCAGCGGGAGCTTCTGGATTGGTGAACATGTGGAAATTAGGGGTGACTGGCCTTCTTGGAGAGGGCACAGAAGCTCCATGTCTTTCCCATATCCCTTGCCCTGTGCATCTCCTCCACAGATGGAACTAAATAACCTGGAGGTCTAGTTGCTAAATAAAAACGTTATGTAAGAGTGATGTCACCAGGATGTCAGCATAAGTTGTTCCCATGTTAGCCTCCCCTCACAAGAACAACAGCCAACAGCCAGGCATGAACAAGACAGCACTGGGAGAATCCCAGGAAATGCTGGTGAGGCTGACGCATCCCTGCGCTACAGAACCAACACGCTGAACTAGAAGGTAAACAGAAGCAGCTGCATACTGGCTGCGTGGTGTCCCCACTCCCCAGGCCAGGGCGGCTCCATACAGAGGGGTCTCCCCTGCGCCTCCAGTTCCTCCGGTGAGAACAGACAGCCCAGAAGGGACAAGCAATCCACCCCAGGATTGTGAGTTGTTCTGTGGGAGCCCCTCCTCTTAGCTTCACACAACGATAAACCCTGGACAATCTGCGAGGTGCAACCACTGGGAATCTGACTGTGACACAGAAGAGGGAGGGGCTCGCAACCACCAGCACGCAGATCTCAGCAGACTGAATTTATACCTGGATAGATCACAACGCCCAAGGACTACTCCCCAGCAGGGGCTTCACTTAGTGGCAGAACCAAGCTGGTGGTGCACTCTGACCAGCAAACTCTTTGGGCTGCAGATTTGCCTGGTTCAGATCATCAAACAAGGAGTTTCCCTGGCCCGAGAGCCTGGTGTGTCCACACGCAGGCAGGGGGCTGAGTCACAGGTGTGCCCTCCGTGGAGAGTATCTTCTGGCCCCTCCTGGCCAGACCGGCTGGAGAGAGCACCTGCCACGCTGTACACAGCGACACTGGAGATGCAGGCAGGTGGGTGGAGCTAAGCCCGCCCAGAACAAAGCCAGTACGGGGCCTGAAGGGCTCCCCTGCCACGACCGGGCCGGGGGCTTAATTCACAGCCAAGACTGAGGGTAGCTCTTGGTCCCTCTCAATCAGGAAGCCTTCTTGAAAACAATCAGGAATTGCCTGGAGTGCCCCTCTCCCCCCTCCCAGGCAAGTGAGCTGTTACACAGCCCCACACACTGTGACTCCCTGGCCCCGCTGGGCCAGAGGGCTGGTGAGGACAGCTGTGGCGCCAGCAAAGCTTAAGGCTGCAGCCAGGTGAGCAGAGTTGACTGGGCCCAGAGCAAGCTCAGTGCCAGGCATGGAGTTTACACTGCGACACTCAGGCAGGGGGAGGAAGTTCCTACCTGCGGACGGAGGTAGCTAGCGCCTGACCCATTCCTGCTGAAACATGTATTTGGGAAATACTAGGTGAATAGAGTGGACTTTCCTCCTCCATGCAGCCAAGGTAACTGAGAAATAGCTCCACCTGCTTGGAAGAGTGTCTCCCAGCCAGCCCCGTCTGGCCAGGAAGCTGTATAAGATGGCGATGCTCAAACCAAGACACGGGCAGACACAGCTGACAGTCTTCGGCCAGGGAAACTGAGGGGCAGGTCAGCTTGAGTTCGGACAATAGAGGGCTTTACTGGCTGAAGAGCTGCTGCTTCTGCTACGTCTGGAAAGGGAAACATTCACGTCCCTGTTCATTACTGAATGCAGCCTTCAGCTGCTCAAGTCAGGAACTAACCAAACCTTGCGGCAGGTGCTCTCACCAGCCTGTCTGGCCAGGGGAGGCAGGAAGATACTCCCCACAGCTTGTGGGAAGCTGCACAGCACATCCAACACCCTGTGACAGCGACACTTGGAGCGAGAGCACAGCCCCTGGCTTTCCCCATTTGCAGAGCAGGTGGGATTGCCATGAGGTGCAGCCCCTATGGAAAACGGCATGGAGGTTCCTCAAAAAATTACACATAGAACTACCATGTGACTCAGCAGTTCCACTTCTGGGAATATATTCAAAGGAAATAAAAACATTAATTTAAAAGGCTATCTGCTCCTCTGTGTTCATAGCAGCATCATTAAACAGTCAAGACATGGAAATCACCGAAGGAACTACGGATGGATGCATGGATAAAGAAGTTGTGGTAAATGTGTGTATATAATGGAATGTTGTTCAGCCATAAAAAATGAGGGAATCTTACCATTTGTGACAACATGGATGGACCTTTGGACCTTGAAGGCATTATGCTAAGTCAAAAAAGTCAGACAGAGAAAGACAAATACTGTATGATCTCACCTATGTGAAATCAAAAAACAAACAAACAAAAACAAAGAACACTAAACTTATAGAAAAAGGGATCAGATTTATGGTTCCCCGATATGGGGGAGAGGAGAGGAGAATTGGAGACAGTTGGTCAAAAGTTACAAACGTCCAGTTAGAAGATGAAAAAGTACTAGGGATGTGATGTACAACGTGAAGACAATGGTCATCACTGCTGTGTGATGCACTGGAAAGTTGTTAAGAGAGTAGACCCTAAGTGATGTCATCGTAAGGAGAATTTTTTTAATTTTCTTTATTGTCTCTGTGAGATGAGGGGTAGACCAACTGTGGTCATCATTTCACAATATATTATATCAAACGCATCATGCTGCACACCTTAAACTTATGGTGATATATGTCAATTAATTCTCAATTAAACTGGGGGCAGGGAGAGAAAACAAAATGTTAATCGCATCTAAAAATACCTTCAAGCAGCATCTAGGCACCATTTGACCAGTCAGCTGTTCACCTTGCCTAGACAAGCGGACGCACAGAATGGAGCCATCAACCACAATTGTGTCTTTTGATTTTAAGAGAGAGGTAAGGTTTAACATTTTTCAAAATGCATAAGCATTTTCCAACTATTTAGATAGAAGTACTTTACTCTGCAAATTTGGAGAAACTCCTTTGTCCTTTTTTCTATACATTCAGTGATTTTTAAAGCTATTTATTCCCAGCCATTGTTCTACTACTATGCCAATATCAAATCATTATTTTTAACATGGGATAGGAAAGAGAACTGACACCTACTGAGAATAATCCATTAAAAATACATTGTGTTCCATCCTCCTAAGAACACACTGAAGAAACGTTATGAGTATTACTTTACAGATGAGGAAACTGAAGCTGAGAATTTTGCAATAATTTGCATCTGATAAATCAGCTCGGACTTAGATAAGCGTCGGTCTGAACCCACGCCTGTTGGATTCCAAAATCCTTTTCTCTCTAGACGTTTCTCAATTCATACTCTTTCAGAACTATCTTTGCGAGTCTTCCCTGTTTAATTTTGCAGAAATATGGTTGCAGCTTACTTATATAGTAAGAGTTTTTCCAAACTTATTTTCCATAAGACTAAAACTTCTATTATATTTATAGCAACAAACATAAGACTGAAACTCAATCCATGCAAAAAGAGGGATGACAGAAAAATCCCCATAAACTTCATTTCAGTGAAACTCGGAGCGTATACGAGGTGTGGAGGCTACCAACGCAGCTGAGAAAGTAGTCAGTTATCCAGGAATGGGTGAAGAGACAAAGCACAGTATGAGCAGAAGGACCCAGCAGCAGTACATCTCGGAAAGTACCAAAGAAATACATTTCCTTTGGGGGAAATGTTGTTTTGAAATACAAATGACGTATTTTTTAATTTACCAAAAGGATTCAACGAATCACGCAGAGAAGCCATCTATGCGGGAAGCAATCTGAATCAGCAGTGTCGCCAGGATGGCTACCCTGGGAACCTCCCTGCCATCTCCACACACGCCCGGAAATCCGACAAATAATGACTCCATGAAAATCAACCTCATTCAACAACTAGTGGGAGGGCTGGCACAGCACAAAGATGCTCTTTAAAAATGTAGAAAAGACTACCATGCTAACATAGATAAAGAATATTAACCAGAGCAGCAGCATCATGGATCCATTAAAAATTGAAACCATACACCACAGGAAAGTCTGAAAAAAATTAGTTTGGAAAAATCTAATTAATTGCCATGATTAGTAATAAAAAAAAGCTTCTGCTGTAGCATCACATAAAATTTCTCAGAAAGTAAACATAAGTAGCAATGCTTACACAAAACAAAGAAGACCCACCACTACAATATCACCATCGATCATTTTTAAAGCAATCGTGTTTTTGAAAAAGGTAAAATATCTCTAATTCACGCCATAGAAAAGCAATCAATCCATTATATAGAAATTCCTGAAAATCTAGAAGAAAAAGA
Source organism: Vicugna pacos (assembly GCF_048564905.1). Classification (NCBI taxonomy): domain Eukaryota; kingdom Metazoa; phylum Chordata; class Mammalia; order Artiodactyla; family Camelidae; genus Vicugna; species Vicugna pacos. Next base: position 8,324,761 of record NC_132987.1, read on the forward strand.
CCAATAAAACTATGGAGAATTAAGATTGGCTAAAGAAGTATTAGATATTTAGTGGACAAGGGGAAAATGCTGTTAAACATGTGAAAAGATGTTCAAACTCATTTGTAATAAGAGAAATGCACATCTAAACCACATTAAATTTGGTAGACTGACCACAACTGTCCCCTGAAATGAATCATGCCTCCAGATGGTAATGATCTTGCGAGGTTCCCTCCTCGGGGACCCTGGGCTGGGTCATGTGAGTCACCTTGCCATTAGGACATCAGAAAATGTGATGCACGTTTGGAATGACCTCCTGGAATGTTGCTGCCACCCTGTGAGAATGCCCAGTGTGGCTTTCTTGGGAATGAAGGACCACAGGGAGAGACACAGCCAGCTCTCCGGGCTGTCCCAGCAGATCCAGTCCCAGCAGCCTTCCAGCTGAGTGTAGCCCAATAAGGAAACCCAGGAAAAACCAGCAGAACTGCCCAGCCAACCCACAGAATGATAAGCTGTAAGAAATCATGGTTATTTCAAGTCAGCATTTTTGGGGGGCAGCACATAGAAATAGATGATCAATACATTGATAGCATTTTCACTTACGGAATTGGTAGAAATCCAAAAGTTTCGCAGTTCACTTTGGTGGTAAGCTGTGGGAAAAAGGACTCTCAGACACAGCTAGTGGGGCAGTAAGTTCATACCACCCCTTGTAGAAGGCAATTTGACATTTCAGAAGCTTATTCCCTTCTGCCCAATGGTCACACTAGAGAATTATTCTACAGATATATTGACATAGGTGCAAAATTATGTGTGTAATATATGTACAAGTATACTTAAGCAGTACTTTGTGTAACAGCAAGGGGTAAAAATAACCTAAATGTTTTATTCATTGGAGTCAGATTAAATACACAATGGAATTATGATCCGTAAATTAATAAAAAGTGAGGAATCCTACCATGTCGTTTTATGGAAAGAACTTAAAGGTATAACATTAAGTGATAAAAGTACGGGGTAAGTGGATGAAAATGGCAAGCCACACATCGTGTATGAAATGAAGAAAAATATAAATTTATGCCTATATGGTTGAATGGGCATTTTAAAAAACTCTGGAAGATAAACAAGTGTATCTGTGGTGCCGTGCAGGTGGGGCACTCGGGATTCGAGACAAGAATTTAATTCGTTCTGGTTATAAGAGGTGCAAAGGCAGTGCACATAGCACGCAAGACTATGCCTCTGCCCACTCCCTCCCACTGAGTTAGCTATCAGATTCAGGATTTTGCCTCCCTATCCCAAGCAGGCAGTGCAGTCCTCTGCCAGGATTCACCATGATCCCTTTGAGGTTTTAGTACGCACCAGCCCCAGGACTACTTCCTATCCCCAGAGCCAACACCAGCACCTCTTTTTTGACAGGCTGCCTTTGTGCTGCTGGAACTGCTTTGGCTCAAACTGAGAGAAACCCAGAAATTCCTTCATTTAACCTGGGGCAGCCCCAAAACAATGATGACTAGTGGGTGCAAAAGTGTACATACCCTGGCTCCATTGTTATTTGATTAGAACTTGAAAGGTATGACTTCCACCACTATCCCATCTCCAGAGCTCCCCTGGGCAGCTGACACAATGACACCCTCCCCTGGCATTGCTTGCCATCCTTAACATCCTGTCCCACTTCCCTACTCCTTTATTGGTTTTCCTTGATCACGCTTACTAATGAATCATTGTTCCATGAGCACTTGTCTGAGGCTCTACTTCTCCATAATCCAATGAAAGACGCCATCCATTATTTCAGTAGGATTCCACTGATTCTCTAGTAAGTTGAAAAGGGTGGAGATGGGCAGGTTATTGAGGCTAGGACATAAAGGAGTAAATTATTAAGTATAAAAAATATATATATATATATACTTACATGATACCTTTGGACATGCTCCTGGCACGTAGGATTGACCAAAAGCAAATAGGCTAGAAGCTTACCAGGTTACTGAAGGTATTTAAGAAGCCACAAGCCTGACCTTCAAAGCCTGCGGCTGTTTGACATCCACAGCAACCCTGGGGCTGCGTAAGTGTCAAGAAGGGACTTCTCTCCAGTGCCTATTTCAGAGCTGGCCACGGAGTACAAAATACAGGAAAAACTTCCAAGAGGAAGAACCTGGAATCGCAGAAGAAAATGGTCCCCAAAATAAACCAGCAAGGACTAAACGTGCTAGACCAGGAACTTCATCTACGGGCAGGTCTGAGAATGCTCTCAGTCCCTGCCCAGCAAGATGTCATAACTGTTATGAAGAGCAACCTGCTCTGTGTTCCCCATTCCCAACCTTCGCCAGAGGCAAGTTTTTATTAGAGACAGCCTCTGCCCACTTCATTCTCCATCAATCTCTATCGGGTAGAGTAGGGATTAAGACTGAAGTAAAACACTTACATTTTAGTTTTTAGGTGGCAAGGCAATGAAGCGACACGCTCAGAATGAAAGGGAAGTACATCGTACAGCCCAAAGGTCTTAAACCTTGAGCTGCAGGTACGTAACTAGATGGACTCTGGGGAGGAATGGATCATTCTATTCCTGAAGAAGCCGAAATACATGTAAGAAGGGTGAGCTGCGGAAGATGGTGCTAGTTGTCCGTTCGTATCTAGTCTTCTTCCATTCTCCCACTCTTCTACCTTTAGTAACAGAACCCTCATACTTGAAGGGGGATGTGGGTTTGATATGACCTCCCACCTAAGACATTTCCCAGCCTCCTTTGCTGAAAGGTGTGGCCATGTGAGTTGTGACTAAAAATTCTGACCAAACGCATTTGAATAGAAACAATGAGCTTGGCTTTCGGTTTATGCCCTCAAGGAAAATAGCAGTGCCTCCCTTTGTCCTCGTCTCTTCTTTTGGCAGCTAGAATGTGCTTGTGGTAGTGACAGCATGGCCATACCAGACCTGGACTACTTAGGATCAGAAGTTTACAGGAGAGAGAAATGCATCCACTTTTGGTAAGCCATTTTTATCCGGGCCTTTGATTTGGCTACTTCGGTTGTAGCCTAAGGAATAATCAGAAGAATCGATTTGCAGGCACTCATGAGTTTAACCTTGTAGTAACACCTGATTCACCTTCTCGTATTTAGCCAGGTAAGTATTAGTTGTAAATGGACTTCAAGTTCTCTGACTTCCTAGACCCAACACTAGCAGGGATCTGTGTCCTTTTAGCCTCTCTGATCCTAGGAAGACAAAAAAGACTTGCATCAATCACCTTAGGCTGTTGGACAAGGCTGCCTGGGACAGACTTCCCCCTTACCACAATAAACCACCATCGTGAGTTTCATAATGATAAAGTATTCAATGTTTCTAAGTTCTTTCTTTATATTTTCTTTTTCAATCCTAATAACATCCTATAAGGTATGTGCTATTATTATTATTCCTATTTTCAGATGAGGAAATTAAGCAGAGAGGTAAGTAACAGCTGGGCTTAGAATCCAAGCGATCTAACTCAATATTCTGGGCTTGCAAACAACCATCTCTACCCCTCTATCAAATATACTCCGACAATTGGTAAGGAAGGCTTATTTTCCAAACTTACGTGTCCAGATTAAATAACAGATACTAAGGAGGAACATTAGCGACATCTCAAAACCAATGCTTGGGACCCAGGGATTTAAATATCTACATTTGTTTGGAAAGCCACATGTTTACAGGTGAACTAAAGGGAGTGAGTATGGAAATACATGAGTTTTGGGGTTTGTTTATTTGGGGTTGAGTTGTAGGGCCCTTTTACCTGGATTCTGTTCCAAAGAGGTGGTAAACAGAGTCAGACCTCAATAAAAAAATAGTGCTAAGTTTGGTTCCATCCTTCCTCAGAAAGTACATTATCCCTGTAATCTGATTTTCTCTTAAAGTTCAGATCTCCAGCCTCCTATGAGGGATGACTCCTGCTCCGTGGCTCCCCTGACCATCCCCAGCACACAGGGCCAGCTGCCCCAACTCCGGGGAAAGTAAAAAGGTGTATTAAACTGAATGGACCAGTGGGCCTTAAAGCGATGGTCCAGTTTAGAATCAATGAGAGAGTCAGGAAAGGAGACAAAGAATCATGAAACCAGGTAAGCAAAGCACATGGAATTCGATTTCTCCTGGGAGAGGAAACGTAACGATAATTCCAAAAAGCTTCTAAAGAGTAGCTGAAAAAAACCCCAAGCGAAGTTGAGAATAGGAGTATACATTAAAAGTAAATGTCTTTCGAGGGAGGGTATAGCTCAGTGGCAGAGCACATGCTAAGCACCACGAGGTCCTGGGTTCAATCCCCAGTACCTCCATTAAAAATAAATAAATAAACCTAATGACCTCCTCCTGCAAAAAATAAGTAAATAAATAAGTAAATCAATAATAAAAAATTTTTTAAAGAAAGCTAATGTCTTTTAGTGCGTAAACTCACTGAAATGTCAAATGTACATTAATTATCTAGGCCTTACTCTGATGAGGTCCTATTTTTAACTCTTTTGTCAGACAGCAAAAGTTAGCAGCCCCAGCAGGAAGCCATCAGATGTGTAACAGGCAGGGAGACTTGGCAGGCAGGCAGGGAGACTTCAGCCAAGCCAATACTCAGCCACTTAAGGAAATGTAAAACTTAAGACTGTCCAGAGAAAGTTCCGGAACTCAAGGCCCGGCAGATTGAGGCCCCAAGGACAAATTTTCCCTTGCACATGCATGGATATGACTCTTTGGAAGCTGAGCTAATTTAATGCAGGTTTATATGCTTGATAGCTTGCTTTCCTCCCATAAAACCTTTAACTTAATAATAGGAAGTACTTTCTCTGGTTCTGGCAATATATATCACAAAGAATTCTGCAACTATCTATTTTTCTTTCTTATTCAATACACTATTTCAGCTACAAAGACTCTTACCTAAACAAAATGCACCTGCAAGAGATGGCTTAATTTCCCAAGTTGCTTGAGAAAATGTACAGAGACTTGCAAACTTCAGGGGATAACATTTAGACAGTTCAGGGTCAGGCTTGGGTACGTGACTCCGGGGGACTGACTGCCTAGGGAAACCTAGCTACATCTGGCTCTAATGTTTACATGTAAATAACTGCCCATTTCACAGGAGGCAGGGAACGCTGAGTTCTGGAGAGCTCTGCTTTGAATGTTTTTAGGTAAGATAATGCCCCAGAAATGATTCTTAAGTAGATGTCCTGAATATACCTTGTCCATCAGACAATAGCTGTTTGAATTGGGACTCCAGGAGACGTGTGTCTTTGCTGGAGGTAATGGAGCTGTGTGACCCAGAAAGTGGCATGTGCTCTCTGGACACCTCTCTTAGCTCTGAAATGAATGAGAATGACTTGAGAGTCACTAATGATACTTAGGAAACCAATACTCGATAATTTGAAAATTCAATGTCCTAAAAAGTGGAGGGCTTTGGAAAAGGCTTTCCTAATCCCCGAAGGAAAAATTGAGCTATAGATTGATATCTCGAGAGGGAACCCTAATTTGAAACAATATGTGCACCCCAATGTTCATAGCAGCACTACATGCAACAGCCAAGACATGGAAACAACCTAAATGTCCATCGACAGATGACTGAATAAAGAAGTTGTGGTATATTTATACAATGGAATGCTACTCGGCCATAAAAAAGAATAAAATAATGCCATTTGCAGCAACATAGACGGACCTAGAGGTCATCATTCTAAGTGAAGTCGGCCAGAAAGAGAAAGAAAAATACCATATGATATCACTCAAATGTGGAATCTTAAAAAAAAAAAGAAAATAAAAAAGAGGACACTAAATGAACTCATCTAGAAAACAGAAACAGACTTGCAGATATGGTAAACAATCTTATGGAAAGAGGGTGGGAAGGGATAAATTTGGGAGTTTGAGATTTGCAAACGATAACCACTCTATATAAAACTAAAAAACAAATTTCTTCTGTATAGCACAGGGAACTATATTCAATATCTTATAATAGCCTTTAATGAAAAAGAATATGAAAACAAATATACATATATATGCATGACTGAAACTTTATGCTGTGCACCGGAAGTTGATACATTGTACCCAAATATACTTCAAAAAAACAGCACCTAGGGACTTTTATTGTAATTTTATAAATTTTAAAAAAAGATAATGATTGTTTATCTCCACATGTACTCTTTCTCAGAACATTAAAACTATTGCCCCACACTTTTAAACTTTGTTTTATTCTTGCGCAAGACACATTTAATGTCCTTTTTTCAAATGATGTCCTTTCCTACTGTACACTTCATTTTGCCTTTACTCAGTAACCTTCAATAGGAAGTATCTCAATCTGTAATGGATATTTTAAACAAATATTCTGGGAAGTGCTTAGACCAGTGCTGCCCATAGAGCTTTTTGAGGTGATGAAAACACTCTGATTCTGTGCCGTCCAGTACAGTATCCACAACTGGAACTACTGGGATTATGCTTCTAATGTTAAATACTGTGATTATACAGAAACATTTCGTAGTTAAACTTGACTCCTTGTAAAGTCAAGTTGCTGAGTCAAGCTGATTCTTTGACTCATAGAAAGTCAACAGGAAGCAAGGAGAGACATCTGGAGCAGACACAATGCCATTGCCCACTTCCATTATAAGAGGAAGAGTAACCTCAGAGTTATCTCAGGATGTACTGAGATTTTTTTTATTGGGAGACACATAAGCGAATGTCCTTACACAAGACAACACTCAAACCAAGTAAATATGCAAGAGCAAGTGTGATGTTTCTCCCAGCAATTTACTGGGAAAAATAATGTAATATGGCCATCAAAGTTGAGATTGACAATTGACCAGTGTTTTGAAGGAGAGACAGTTTACTTGCAACTAGAGCAGGATTTACTGAACTAATAAAAGGACCATGTTATTATTCATTCTATTTGGTTGTTGTCGCTCTTTGTGTTCTTTGCTTGTTGGAATTTCGCAGTACAGATCTTAATGCTAAATTTCACAAATTCTTTTTATCATTTGAAATAGGAACACTGATATGTGAAAGACCGGTAAGTAATTTCAAAGTGTGTCTCTTTGTCTTCATGAATTTCCTTCCTTCAGGCTGTCGATGCATATACTCCTCTGTGTTATACCAGTGGGTGGGGAGCATCATTAGTTGATGTCGCTCCTAAGTAATAAAAAAATTTAGAAAGAGCTTCACAGTTTGTTTGAAGTGGCAATGATAGAGATACACGGAGAAAATCAATGGGTCACAACTCCACCTCTTACGTGAAGCTCTAAGCCGAGGGAGAGCAAGAACAAGACAGAAAAGGGGAGTGAAAAGGAAACTGAGCTGAAGTCTCAGCAGTCAGACAGATGTACCCCCCAAGGCACTGAGTCGGGGAGAGGCTACGCCGATCACAGGGAGAGATGCTCGCCCCCATTTACTCACATGGGGCATTTTGAGGCTGTAGCTGCTCCCGCAGGGAGAAGTATACCCATGGTTATGTGAGTCATTTAAAAACGTTCCTGACAGCAAGTTCAAGGTCAAGTGGTCTGGGGATCCCTCCTTCTCCGACAAGGCGTGGCTGAAGGGGAGTCAAGAGAATTTCAATAACTAATTCACATGAATTCATGCACATGACTCACTCTGGCACAACCACGTTGAAGTCAGCAGGGGGAGATCAGTGTTTATTGCCAAGACTGCATCTTCGCTGCGGTTCTGTGATTTAAAACGTTTTCTCTCATTTTGATTTTTTTCTACGACAGTATCTTAGACCCTCTTTTCAGAGAACAGCCCCGGTCAGCAGCCAAGCCACTTCCTCACATACAGTTCTGTCTTTCTATGCATCGTTGCCCCTCAAAACCCACGAGTTTTGATGCGTCGTGTCTGTTCTTCCTTGCTTCTCTGCCGCCCACTGGCAACTGGGTCACATAGTCTTTTGAGTCAGGGGTTCTTAATGGATTTATCTCTAGCCCCATAGGAAGGCTACTTACCTATTCACCGGTGCCCATAAAAGTCCTTACTCAGATCTGCCCCTTTTATCTCAGTAAGACAGCCAATCTGTTCATTTCACACGACAAGAAATGAAACCCAAACACAAGCTTTGGTGCTCAACTTAATGGACCATTTTAAAATTCTACCCTTGCCAAACCTTGTTCCAGATCTGAGGTCATGCAGCCTAGGGGGAGTTTTGTTTCCTTTCTCCTCCTCTCTCTCTCTCTTTCTCCCCACCCTCCTCTCTCTTTTCTTTTTGTACTTCTTGTAGGACTGCAATTGAGCAAACAGCCTCAATGAAGCCAAGGCAGCCAGGAGGAAGGGCGTGGGGCAGCCTGGGGGAAGTCCTAAGAAGAGAGGCTAACTGAAAATCTGAGACTACCAAAGCTAGGAAACCATTAGCCCCTGCACATGTCCACGGACACCCAATATCTGCAGAGTCATAGGTAAAGTAGGAATCAGATGGAGCAACTTTCTGGTATATTTGGACCAGCTAGGCCTGGTGTAAATTTTTGAAATCGTCTTGTTAATCTGTTTCCAAAATATAGACATATTTGCAATCAGTTAAAAAAAAAAAAAAGAGCAAGTATGTTCTCCCAGTTCAGATTTTTATAAACCTTCTCTCAGCAGCATGAACACCTCTTGCAGACTCTCAACAACTTCAGTTCCTTCTAACCAGACAGCCAGGAAGGTTCGTCCTCCAATCTCAGATATACCCACCGTGTGGGAAGTCTGCAAAGTGTTTACCTTTGTGAGACATTTAAGAATTTCCAAGACAAGAATACCGTCTAGGCTGAAATCAACAAGTCCACCCTCATATTCAATTTGTATGTTTAATATTTTTGAGATGATGTCATAGTTAACACATTAATACATTTTCCTCGTTCCCTTGTTCATGAACCTTAAAACCAGATAATCCAAACCTCAGTGAGTCTCAGCTGCAACCTTCAGTGAGGTCGACAGATTTTGGAAATTTTAAGCTGCAGTTTCACCCCTTGGTATCTCCTCACCAAAATAAAACCCTGCTTGTCTGATTAAATTTTAGGAATTCCCACTCTGAATACTCTGACTTTTCTGTATTCCTGCTGGGCTTTTCAGCAACAGGGAAGGGGAAAGAATATTTCCATGATCTAGAAGATTCAGAAACGTCATTTGTTCTGAAGGTGTGCTGTATAGGCCGGTGATGATATATGCCACCTGGTCTCCACTGTGCTCCTTCTGAATGTATCATTGTGTCTAATCAGAGCCCGCGTGAACTCCAAGTGATTCTGGTCTATTTGTTGGGAATAATTTATGGAGTTGCCCACTTGGAGATTCAGAGGGAGATTGTTGCCTGTGCACAAAAGAGGAGTAGCCAGGAGTGCCGCTCAATGTGGAAGATTTTTCTTATCCCTCTATCTCAGAAAAAAGAAAGTTTGTGGTCTTGGGGGTCAGAGGAAACACTGGTTCTGTTTAATCATGGAAGGGAAGTGTGTTTACACAACTCTCCTCAGAACAAAAGCACTGCTTCGGAAAATCCAAACACACCAAATTGCTCCCTGTTCCCCATGACTGTAGTGTGGATGGGGGGGATGCGGAGGAGAAGGGAAGGCGAGGAAAACCAACATCAAATTTTAAAAAGACATTCAACTTTAATACGTGCAGTTCTAGAATTACTGTGTGGAGAAATAGCTTTTCCTTTTAGGAGAAGTGATTGAATTTCTAGGTTTGTCTTTAATCCTCAGACCCAAGATAGGGTCATTAATAAGAAGCAGAGCTATTGGATTCCACTCTGATGGAGGTAGCTTAGAAAGGTCAAGCTGCTGCAAGTGGTCCATTCATTCAATCTCCTCCAAATATCTTCAAGTGCTATAGAAAATGCTGTCTGATCTTCCTTTTCTCGAATTTGTAGATCCCTACAGCCTGGTAAGACAGTGAAAGACACTCCGATAAAGAAAGTGAGTTGAGTTCTAATAATACCTAAATTCATAACACCCCTTGTGCAGTCTGCTCATTGGGCAACTGGTCATGTACTACTTACACATTCTTCTGTCAATCTATAAACTTTAAAGTTCATTTAATATCTTTTTTCTTTCTCACTTGTCTTTCATATATAATGCATGCATGTAATTATTAAATATGCAATCTTCTTTTATTGAGTATTTAATACATACTGACTGTCTTCTAACCTTCCCCTTTCATCTCTCCTGAGCCTCCAGAAATCTGAATTCTTTCTTTGCCATTCAAACAGCTCTTAAAAATGTAACTGCTGATCCCCTCCCTAACTCAGCCATCAGACTTACTCATGGGAGGGTATTATTTTGAGGTTTACACCTTCTAGAATGTTTCTCCTCCTGTTTGAATCAATGATAACACTTGCAGCTGGTTTTCCTCTGAAAGTTTTATTTAAACTTTGTGATTTTGTTCTCTGCTGGTTTCTAGATTCTTCCATTTGCTTTCAGATTTTCGCATATTTGTACACTCTGAGGAATCACATGCGTGCCATTCGCCGCTCTCTTGAGTTCTGGATGTACACTGGAAACTGCTTGTGGGTTTCACACGGACTGTGCACTTAACAGAATTTAACTCTCCATAATCCCTGTCAACTTGCCTCTGCTCATGCATTTCCTTCCACAGTTAAAGGCAAAACTCTTCAGTCAGTTTTCTCAGATACAATTCTTAGAATCGTGTGTAAATCCTTCTCTCGCTCTATCTTTGCACAATGCCTCACAGAATGTCTGTGTGTTAGTAACATCCATCACCTCCTCTTCCCGATGATTTATCATCTCTTTCCCAGATCTGGATTATTAAAAAAAAGTAAAGTTTCCTAACTTACTTCAGTGTTAACTCTTCTGCTCACAGCTGTCAATGTGACACTGCTTCCAGAGACATCAGTGCCATACATAATTCATAGGAAAAAAAGCCACCCCTACAAGGGCCATTTACATGGCAGACGTCATAGATGTTTTACATTTTATTATGACAAGTTTTCAGCAGATGATAAAGTGCTCTGTTGTAACAAAACCCATGTAGTTGATAATGTTTCCAGTGTATGGAAGGAGCGTGATCCAAGAAAGGAATGTCTTTTACAACGTGTGCACAGCAGTCACGGGCACTGGCTGGCACTGACGAGGGTTAACTTTCTGCAACATGGATTGAATTGCAGCATTTCTTGGTGACGCCTTCAACTCCTGTTGCTTGTGGGTTAAAGCCCAAACTCTTTAGCAAGTTGTTCAAAGCTCTGGACACCCTGGCCCAAGTTGACCCAAGTATATCTTCCCTATTCGCTTTGTGCTTCAGCCTCACGGGCGGCGGGGGCAGGGCATTGTTGTCAGAACTCTGTGTTATCTACTTGGATTCTCTCCATCTCCTCCCCTCTCTTCTCTGTCTGCTTACCAAAATGTAAATCAAAATTCGCATTTCTGATGAGATACTCCCAGGTAGCATTGATCCATTGCCTCCCCGATGCATTCATATCTGACGTTGTAACAATACAGGTTGGACTTACATCTGCTGGATCACATGAAATTGATTTTAATTGCATGGTAGGTTGGACTTACATAGGTTGGATCATATGATATTGCCATTGACAAATGGCTAACGATTAGTAATTTCTTATGGCCCAAACTATGGTTTTTCCATGTGTGAAACTATCCTTTTTGTATTATTTATCACTCTATTAAACCAGGGATCTATTTTTTTTTTGCATGCTCCATGATCCTAGCACGGATTTTACATTTAAATGCTTGTAAAACAATAAGAAAGAAGAACATGTGGCAGAGACTGTATGTGGCCCACAAAGCCTACGATTTTGACATCTTGACCATATATAGAAAAGTTTGCAGGCTCTTGAGTTGAACCATTACCTCTTGGGGGTAGATCTTTGTGTCACCAACACATAGCATAATGCTTAGGGCTGCCTAAGTACTCAACCAATGCTTTCCCAGCTGAACTCAGTCACTGGTGAATTTCTTAAGAAAAAACAGGATGAAAACGGTCATAATTTTCTCCTGTCAGTGAAGCCTGTTTGAAAAATAGGACACACACATATTGCTATTTTGAGCACACTTTGCAGCTCACCCAAACTCAAGAATCTATGACCAAAGACGTTGCAGTCAAATGATCTACAGCAAGCATTGTCCTATGCTGCCAGCAACGAGGCCACGGGGCCAGAGTTATCTGTCAGGAATCCAAATAAATCATGGGACAAACTAGGGGCGGTGGTGGGAAAGGGTGTGTGTGACATAGGGCTGCTATTAGCCTTAAACTTCGTTGACCTTGAAAGTCTTAAAAAAAAAACAAAACTTCTGAACTGCATCATTGCAGAGTGCTTAAGAACCCCGTCCAAGAGCCCAGCACTGCATCCCTGGCCACAATCCCACTGAAGAAATGATCTAGAGAAGATTGCTCCTAAATCAAAAACTATGAAATTGTACTTGGCAGCCACAATGCAGGGAAGAAAAATTCTGCTTGGAACCACAGCCTTTTCCCCTATTTTGTCCACTCACGTCTTTTTTCTTCTTTTTCCTCACTTTTTATTTTGATGTTGGTCGTGTCCTGACAGCTTAGAGAAAAGGGATCGCTTTCAGAATCTTTTTGAAAATGGGGGTCTTCTGAAATAGTTCGGTGAGTTAGAGCCAGCCCTTCGCGGTTAATCTCAAAAGGCATTGTTGTTAGTATTTCTCCCACGACATTTAAGAAGCGCTTTGGAAAACGGAGGATTATCGAAACACTCATTTCCTGTTGTAGGTCAATGCCATATCACAGCTGTGCTCAATTAAGGCTTTTTGCAAAGCAGCAGACAGGAAGGAAAACAATGCCTTTCTCCCTCGATTCTTTGTAATTCTTTCAAATAAATAAATAAAACCCAACACTTTCCATTGGAACCCCTCCCCCCCGATGCTTTTAGAATCACAGACATATCAAAGTATGGTTTCTAAGCCATAGAGAAAAAAACTTTGCACATTTCTAACTAAATAGCATAATCGAGGGAAGCCCTTGATTTCCAACCATGTCTCAGACTGTTGAACTTCACATCTGCCAAACCAAGTCATTGAAAACTCACCGTGAAATGTTTTTTCGTATCGCAAATACTCCAGTGTTTCAGGGACTAGGTCTACATGGTAGAATCTGCCTCAAGAAAGTGAAAAGTATGAGAAATTCAAAGAGTAGTTACAACAATCAGCCCAGGTTTCGGTGCTTACCCAAAATATGGGACTATCTTGGTCTCTTCTTTGCTGTTGTTTGGCCCCTATTCCTCCCATGCTGGTACACAGTCATCAAAGAAATCTTTCTAGAGCACGGATATATCAAGTCACTGCTCCCACATGATCAGTGAGCCCCCAGTGAGTAAAAGTGCTACTGATGAACTTTGGGTGGGCATCAAAATCTCCTGCGGGGCTTTAAAAGTGTGTGTGTGTGTGTCTGCTCCTCCCAACCTCAAAAGTTTCCAGATCTTTGGGTCTGGGTTGGGGATACAGGCATCCGCGTATCTCAAAATGATCCAAATAACTCTGAGGCACAAAACCCAGGCGGACAATCACCAGACCCCAGAGCAAGAGCCACAGCCTTCAGCACGACTTGACAAAGGAGGCACTTCCACTTGGGCTCATTATGTTTCAAGCCCAGCGAGCACATTTTAGGGCTAACCTTCGCAGACTTCCGAGCAGAATGTGGCGGCACTGACTGCTCCTCATGACTTTTCCTTCTACGTTATGATAATACAATCTTGTCCTTCCTCTACCGCCTTCTTTCTAAATGTCTTTTGCATATTTTTCTTTTCTTCCGGTCTCTGAAATATTGTTGATATTGAAGAACCCCGGGTCCTCTCTGAGGCTGCTTCTATTGTCACTCTACATGTTTCCCTTGGGTCATCCATCCACCCTCCAGTGGCTTCAATTACCTTGGTGCTGAGGGGTGTGGACTCTTGGGCCAGCTGTTTGGATTCTGTCCTAGCTCCATCACTCTCCATGCCTTTGTCTTCTCATCTGTTCAATGGGAATAACAATAGTATCTACATCAATGGGTTATTTGATTTATATAATATAAAGTTTTAATTAATATAAATTAATATATTAATATAAATTATTATACTTATATTAATATAAATATTTAAATAGTAATTAAAGTGATTGGGTATAGTAAGTTCTAAATAAGCATTTATTATCCTTATTATTGTGTTTATGTTTATCCCTTCATCTCCAGTCCTTCTCCTGAGTTCTAAAACTACCACATCCAACTGCCTACTGGACATTTCCACTCAGAGATCACAGAACTCCAAAGAGACAGTGCTTCTAAAATGGACCCCTCTTCTCCTCTCTCAGTCCCCATTTACTCCTTTTTCTGGGATCCATAGCTCATCCAACTACCATCAACACAGGTACTTAAAAGATAAGAAACTGGGCATCAAACCTGGTAACTTTCTATTTCTTTCCACATGAAATCCATTATCAAGACCTGTTGACTTATAACTCCAATTCTTTCACTTGTCTTGAGTGCCACCCTGTATTTTCAACCACCTCAATTTGTTATATCCCATCCTTTCTAAGTACGTTGCCTGTGAATTTCCAGTAATGTTTCATTTCCATTCTACACTTCAGCCGTAGTAATGTTGTAAATCATGTCAGTGACCATCTCAATATGTCCAGTGGCTTGTCATTGCCTTTAGAATACTGTCAGATGCCTTTCTCATGGCTAATTGTATCCTTCAAGGTCTCCCTTGCTGACACCTGCAGCCGAATTTTCCATCCCTTTCCACACTATACTCTACATTCTGGTTAGGCTGAAATCTATCCACTTCCTTAGCATCATCTCCTCAGTCTTTGAACTGTTAGGATTCCCCCCCCTGCCTGGGACACTCCATCACCCACAATTTGTCCCAGCTAGCATGTAGCTTCTCCAAGAAGCTCTCTTAACATACCATGTCCCAACCATGCTCTCTCTCTACGTGCCCCATAATACCTGCTATATTTATGACATTATTTTGCAAATGCTATACCTTCTCCTAAAATGTTAATACTGTGAAGGCAGAAACTTAATTATCTTTCTATTCATCACAATTAGCACATTACCTGGATCACAGTAAGCATTCAAAAAATTGGGATGAATAAAGGAATGTATGTGAATACATCAATCACACACCTTGTGTTCCATCCATGTCAAAACTTGGTTCTACCCATGCCTATATCAAAATCTCTTGTTCTTCTTCCTAAATATGTGAATATAAATAAGATAAATTTTAAACTTCTAAAATAAGTAACACTGTAAAGTACTACAGATGACAAGAGGCAGATGGTTACCATTCTTTAATGCAACAAATTTATTATGGAAAATTTATTTAGAATTATAGCAGAAATTCCAAATCCTGTATGTATTGGCCCCTTGGGTAATTCATCCAAAACCTTCCCTGACTGTGGGTAACCACAGCATATTTAGTATAAATCTGAGCATCTTACGAGATTTTCAGTCCTTCCTGATTTCTGGTTTCTGGCTCAATTAGCCTGTGGAATCTGGATTTTGTTGATTCTAATCCCAGCAAGACAAGTACCTTATTTTAGAAGGAAAAATGAATCAAAGTACATGAAATGAACATATGGGAAAGATATTACTTAAGTTTCCAAGGCGTGTCAATGCTTATAAAAGATATAATATAAAAGCTGGAAGAGATTTAAAATATCAAGTCCAGTGCGTTTATTCTGTGGATAAAGAGAGGTTTGGTAACTGACCACAAATCACCAAGCTTCTTAGAAGCAGAGCTGGGTTTGAATTTGTTAAGTCCTGAGTACTTTCCGCTCACTCATATGACTTAAGAGAAATTTTACAAAAAGCTTTACAAGACTATACATTTCTTTTCACTTAGGCCAGTGCTTGATTACTAAGGAAGATTCACAGATAACACCGGCTGTGAACGTGTTGAAGAAAATAGCATTGTGACCATTCGTCACACCTTCTGTCTTCTTTAAGAGTTTCTCAGACTTGAGATCAATATGTACTCTCTTGGCTCAGGTGGGGGTGAGGAGGACTATGGAGAGGGACAGAAAGGCAGCAAACATGCAACAAGGTAACAAACAGACTATAAGCAAAGCTCATAGTATTTTGGAGAAATTTTAAGATTCCTTATGCAAAATATATTGTTCAATTTTATCCAACTGTCTCTGGAATCCTGATCCCCTTCTAAAGGATAGAAAAGGGGAGAGACTTGATTACTATGGGTCTGAAAAATATACTCTTATTATTGCCTTCCTCATCTCATTAGATTTTCTGAGGTCTGTAGTTGTCAGTCCAGATTTAGAATTTTTATGCAGATTCCTGTCTATGCCACTTGTCTTTTCATTGTTCTCGCATTCTCAGGTCTCTCTCTCTTTCTGATCTCTCCTTCCCATCACCAGATTTCTTTCCAAACCAGAGGACTGGTCACAGGGTAGACTTGGATGGTCTTAGTGCATAACATCTCCCAGGATTTATGATTGTTGTTTAAAGCCAATACACTTTAACACTGTTGTTATCCAGCAGTAGATAACTGAAACATTGGTTGTATCATCTGTCAGCATAATCTTCCTTGGAAAAGTCCCTTATTGTCCATAGTTCTTTGCCTGAAAGGCAAGTACATTTATTCTCTGGCCCCAGTGTACCTTTCCAGCCCTGACTCCTCCTTCCCCATCCCACCTCAGTATAATTAAACTCTCACACTCTTTGCCCCAGTCATGCCAGCACACCCTGAACATGTCTCAAACTGTCCATCAACTTCTTCTGTCTGAAAAACATTGCCTCCTGGTCTAGCTCTTCAAGAAAATCATCCCAGAGACTTCAAAGAATAGCTTTACTTCAATGAATTTTTGTGAAAATTTCTTTAGACTTTGAGAAATTAAAAGTCCCATTTCTTGGCATTTCAAGACCATCTTACGAGCAGATTCACATTAAACAACTCATAAGACTAATAAATAAACTTTGAATGCCAAAATCTTTTTTTTTTCCTTTGAAGGAAACTTCTTATTCAATTCAGCACATCTTATTCCTGTAGCAGGATACGTGGGGAGCCAGCTTATAATCAGAAGGTGGCCTACGCAGTGTGAGGTTGGAACCCGGTGTGAGCACATTCATGAGTTTAATGGCAGCTCATGAACGTCACCATGTCAACTCAGCCGGAGTCATCCTTCTCACAACAGGAAGTCACAGTCCACGTGTTCAACGGCTCTCCTTGGATGGGGTTTTCAGGGGGTCTGCCAGTGACCTCTCTGAATTGTCATGTTCCTCATTTCCATAGGTGATCAACACCGTCTCTCCCCAGCCGTGTTTACGCCTTCATCTGCATTGCTTTTAGGGTCACTGACCTAGGAGCCAGTCTCTTTAAGGTGATTTTAAAAGCCTATGCTTTAATATATATAATGTTTATTTTCAAGTTCATAGAGGACAGTTTTGTTTTCCTGTGGTTCAATCTCTCTGTGAAAATTTTTCTGTCCTATACAATAAACTCATTGCTTTAGTATACATTTATAAAGCTATATTATAGTTATTTCTGCATATGTTTTCAGAACAATAAAGTGATCTTGTTTTGAGAATGAATATTATATTTTTGTATAAAAATACTCAGATCTATCTGAGTGAACTTGTCAATAAATGATGAGAAATGAAATATCTTAAAAATAACTTCTCCACAAAGTTGCCACAAAATCAAAAATTTTCATCATTACACCTCTGGTGGATTAAATTTAGCCATTTTAAAATAGAGGGTTTGAGATTTGCAAATGCTAGCCACTATATATATAAATAGATTAAAATTTTTTTCTTCTGTATAGCACAGGGAACTATAATATCTTGTAATAATCTTTAATGAAAGAGAATATGAAAACAAATATATGTGTGTATCTGCATGACTGGGACATTGTGCTGTGCACCAGAAATTGACACATTGTAACTGACTGTACTTCAAAAAAAAAAAAAAACCAGGGGGAAAAACTAACATTTATTGAAAGCCTGCTATGTACCAGATATTTCACATCAGTTTTGTCTTTAGTATTCAAAACTATCAATAGGCGAAAAGAGAATAAGGTGAAAAGAGAATAAGGCAAAAAGAGAATTGCATCCCCTAAGAAACAGAAGGTCAGAAAGAATAAATAGCCCCAGTTTGAAATTTGTGTAAAAATGTTTAAAATTAAGAGATGCATTATTAAATATTGGATAGCTTACTCAAAAGAAAAGTACAATTACTAGTACATAGCTCAAAAGATGCCTTTAAATCACCTATAAAGTATCAGTTGCTATGTTAATCAAGGTGCATTCAGCAACTTATTATAGCTTTAATAAAAGTTCTTAGTTGGCAACAAAATAGATCAAAATTGTTTTTCTGAGCTTCTTGAATTAGCTAGCAATATGAGTTAGTTTATTTAGAGTAAATAAAACTTGAAAAAATGTTAAAGGTCTGCAGTTACAGGCAACAAAGGCAAAAAACAGTCAACTCAGACTACATCAAACCTAAAAACTTCTATGCAGCAAAGGAAATAATCAAGAGTGAAAAGTCAATCTACATATGAATGGCAGAAAATGTTTGCACATCATATATCCAACAAGGGATTCCCATCCAAACTATATGAAGAACTCCTACAGCTTAACAACAGTAAAACAACTCAATCTAAAGTGGGCAAAGGACTTGAATAGACATTTCTCCAAAGAAATTATTACAAATGGCCAACAAATAAAAAGATGCTCAACATCACTAATCATCAGGGAAATGCAAATCAAAGCCACGTGATCCGTCACCTCACACCTAGTAAATGGCCACTATCAAAACAAACAAACAGAAAGTAACAAATGCTGACAAGAATGTGCAGAAATTGGAAACTGTGCACTGTAAGTAGGAATGTAAAACGGTTAATCCGTTATGGAAAACAATATGAAATTTCCTCAAAAAAAAAGAATTATCATATGATACAGCAATCTCACTTCTTGGTAAGTGTTCAAAAAATTGGAAGCAGGATCTCAAAGAGACAACTGTACACCCATGTGCATTGCAGCATTATTCACAATAGCCAAGAGTTGGAAACAGCCTAAGTGTCCATTGATGAATGAATAAATAAAGAAAAAAATATATAGGCAATGGAATATTATTCAGCTCTAAAAGGAGATGGAAATTCTCTCAATATGTTACAACATGGATGAAACTTGAGGACATTACGCTAAGTGAAATAAGAAATAACAAAAGATAAATACTACATGATTGCATGTATATGAAGTACCTAAAATAGTCAAATTCATCGAAACAAAGCAGAACATGGTTATCAGGGCTGAAGGGAAGAGAGAAACGGGGAGTTCTTCAATGGGTATAGCGTTTCAAATTTGCCAGATTAAAAAAAAAGAGATTTGTTGCACAACAATGTGTATCTCATTAACACTATTGTACTATGCACTTAAAAATGGTTAAGAGGTTAAATTTTATGTTGTTTTTTTTTTACCGCCATAAAAATTCCATGAATGTGAGCATTTTTCCATATGCTTATGCTTAATTACACTTAGAAAGTTCAAACCTATATCTTGGCTCACAGTTTGATAACTACAGCTTTAATAAGTAGAGTTGAAATGTAACAATTAAAAATGTGATTTCTGCCTGCAAAAATAAAAAAATAAAAAATAAAATAAATAAATAAATCTATTCTAAAGAATATGTTTTATTTAAAACGACGATAACAAAAATCAAAACACCTAGTGGCTAGCTGGAACAATTTTAGCCAAAAAAAATGATAGTATTACAATATAATCCTAAGAATAAAATAAATACCCTTGAGTCCGTACTGATGAAAACAAATAAATAAATGTACAAGCAATGGTGAAACAGAAAGTTCCCATTAGAACACCCAGTAAAAGTTGCTGTGGGCAGGAACCACTGATAGACCCTGAAATTGGTGTACAGAATTTGAGAGGAACAAGGTATTTGCATAGTCTCAAAGCATCTACTCCAACCTAATTATTTATAAACTGCAAAGGGAAAAGTAGCTTTACAGTGGAGAAACTGGAAGACATCACTTTAAGGATAAAGGTTAATGTTATCCACAATGAAACATTTCGACCTAGTGTACCCTTGATATGATACACTGAGAAAAGCACATCACCCCTGTGGTTCTCTTCTCAATAATACATAAATCCAGTGTAGTCATAAGAAAACCAGACAAACCTGCAACAGACATTCTGCAGAATGACCATTCCGTACTCTTCCAAAGTGTCAAAGTCATGAAAGACAAGGGAAAAGTGAAGAAGTGTCATGACTGGAGGAGACTAAGGTGACATGAAAACTCAATGCAGTGTGAGACACTGGATTAGATCCTGAGACAGGGTGCAATAGGAAGAAAAGGTCTGTGGTTGAGTTAATAACGGCAGTGCAACAAATGCTAACTTCCTAGTTGGGATAAACATAGTAGGTTGCTTAAAACGTTTACATGAGGAGAGCCAGGATGAAAGGGCTTCTCTTCAGCAATTCTGAAAATATCACAAAATAAAAAGTTTTTTAAATGTTGAAATACAACTTGACACCATTCTTTACAACAATGAGGATTTTCCCATTTTGTTTGAGACAGTTATTTTGGGGCAGAGTCTTTTCAGCTAAGTGGTGGGGTTTAGCTAAGAACCACCAAAGGATAAATAATCTCAGTTCTTAATTAAGTGATAAGGCAATATTTTCCTCCTTCAAGAACATAAGGACTCTTCCAAAATATGTCTTGTTCCATCATTTTAAAATAACAGATTTCTTGTTCTTTATAATGTGTTCTAAAAATACCTTCAGTTTGGGAAGGAGATTAGGTTCAAGGTCAGATGGATTTCAATTATTTGAGAAATGGTATTTAACTATGACTCAAAGCCAGGTGCCTAGTAGATGCCCAGGGAAGAAATAACTCATCTGGCCAGTTTAGACTTCCAATGACTTTCTTTAGCCCAATAAGCTATTACCTTAGGT
Organism: Vicugna pacos; assembly: GCF_048564905.1. Lineage (NCBI taxonomy): Eukaryota > Metazoa > Chordata > Mammalia > Artiodactyla > Camelidae > Vicugna > Vicugna pacos. Next base: position 8,345,571 of record NC_132987.1, read on the forward strand.
CCCCAATTGGTCAACAGCTAAATCTCTATAAACATAGTGTGACTTAGGGCATTTCATAAATTCATGCATTCTAGCAGTAATTTTACTGACAAAGTACCTTATCTATATGATCTTATTTAGGTTTAAAAGCTGAATACAAATTCTAGAGGAGTAGAAGAACCAGAGGTTTTAACCTGATAGTCCAGGAACATGCAGGTAGGATTAAATTTAAAACTCATGTTCTTTGATACTCTTCTCAAAGTTCTGATCCTATTTTGAGGGCCAGCTTTAAGTGAACTGTCTTTTAGGCACTGAGAAGACAATGTTCGCTTTCATGGAACACCCCACCCCCAGGCCTTTTGCACCAACCTACGTATTTCTTTTTCCGTTTTTTTCTTTTTCCAAACTGAGTTATAATTACCACATAATATTATACTAGTTTCAGGTGTGAAAGGTGGTGATTCAGTATTTTTATACATTATGAAATAATCACGGCAGTTAGGCCAACTCCAGAGTCTGATCCAGTTAAATAAGACCCCTTTGCAGGGGTCATTTTTTTCAGGTCAGTTTTTAAGGTTTTATTCTGACCCTTCAAAGTTTACTTTTAGGTGTCTCTTCCCCTGATTCTCTCTGGTCAACCACCTGACATACAGTTTAGTTTCTTGCCTTTATAGAGCTATCAGTGTTTTGCGTAATTGCTCACACGACAATCTCCATTGTTTTTGAGATGCTCCTGGGCTTGTTCAAATATGGTCAATTCCTTTCAAGAGAGTCTTTGAGCTCTCTGTTCTTAACGTTTTGTCCTTCCTCTGTCCAAGAATTCTGAGCTTCAGAGCTGGGGGTGGAAGTGACACCATGGAACAGGGTGTGGGTTATTAGCCTCTTGTCTCCTTAGGTTGCTTCTTCTGACGTGGCATCTCTGTTCTACCAGCAAACTGGAGCGAGAGCATTGAGGGCCTCAGCATCTTCATCCTGCCATGATTCAGGTAGAGCCTCCACCCTATGAACCGTGTTTGGGTGCAGGAAGTGAATTCCAAACCTCTTGTCTGCACTCGCCAGGAATTTAGCCTGTGCACCTCAGAGCTAAAGGGCATGAGAAATGTTGGCCTGCCCCTCCCAGTGAGATGCCAAACTCCTTGTCTTGGAGCTGACAGGAAAGGAAGTTCTGTTTTTGGTTACAGTGCTCAGAATGGAACTTCCATTACCCTGACCTGGGAGAGGAAGGAATTTTATTGTGGCTTAAGAGCCACAGACTCACTGTTATTCCTGAGATTTAGTAGATTTTCTTGAATCAGTACACCTTTAGGACAATTTCAAGAGACTTGAAATTTTTAAAAAATAATTTTCATCAGTGATGAGTATTTTACTGGGTAGTAGATCTGTAGAGCTGCTTACACCTCCATTCCAGAAGTAAATCTCTCCAAGTTAATTTTTAAATGGATCTTTAGTAAAAATGTATGCGATATTTTTCTAGCTTCTTTTGTGAAGTGATTATTTTTCTTAATAATAAACATTTTATGGCTATAAAATCACTTCTAATAAGTATCTTTATAATTCTCTAAATCGATATTTAATATTCTTACTGTTAAGGACTTAAGAGCCTGTGTGCAGTCCTCCAGCTTTTTAAATGTGGGATTCATGTTGAGATGGTGGGCTTTCTGTCACATAGGTGACACGTGGTCATTGAGTGACTACGCGGTTTGAGCCTCCTAGTAACATATGTTGGACATGATGTCGTGTGAATGACATACATCTTTGTTATTTGCACCATTACCCTTTCAGGACAAACTTGTTACTGTGGCATATATCATAATGAATTATTTTGATTCCCGTCTTGAGACATGTTTTTTAATTATCCTGTGATAAAAAGAAATTGCTAACATGAAAATCGCACTTCCAATTTGTACAGGGGAGAAGACACATTTCCACTACAGGCCCCTCCATGATTATGTTTCCTCATGTCTAGCAGGTCATGTCCCCATAAAACTTTCATGGAAGAGTGAATTTGATCCTATTTGAGCATATGTAATGGTAGACCCCGTATGCTGCTCTGCTAGGGGTCACTGAACGATACCTTGACTCATTAGGTACTTATGATTTTCCAAGTAGCTTTGTTACTCAGTTTTTGGTAGAGCTCATTTTAAAATGAGGAAGGTATACATCTATACAATAAGACAAGGCTATGAAGGGATATGTTTGGCCTCCTTCACATCCATCAAATTTATTTGCTTGAGTGATACAATCCAGAAATGTCCCCTTTTCAAGTAACAATCACATTCAATATGCAAAGCATATCAAAATATTTACTTTCATTTAAAGAGAAACCTTTCCTTAAATTTTGGATTAAATGTTGCCAAACTTAATAAGAGCCACTAGATTATTGTTACAAATTATTCCTGCTCTTTTCTAACAAAACTTAGAGAAATGTTATGTATTTGTCTATTATAAGTCCCCACAGTATGAGAGTTACTAACAAGACACGTTTTACTTACTGATGTTATCTTTCATTTGTAATTCCTCTAAGACCATACATTGATTTGAACATTCTATGCCCTTTAGAAAACTTTAAATGACATTCCTGAGTCTAGAACGTTAAGTGGGTGTAAATACCTAGAATGGCAATGTGAGGTGGAAGAAAGGAAATTAATCTTCTTAACAGGGTTAGGGTCGTTCCGATAATTCTATAATGTGTGTGTCAATGTGTGGGTTAGTGTCTGCATGTTTAAAAGGAAGAGAAAACTCTGAAATATTATTCATTTCAATATGTCTCCATAGAATGCTTAGATAAAATATAAAAATAAAGCTGAAATAGATCAAATCTTCCCTAGAGACTGATAAGTAATAACTATTTGGGGTAATATCTAAACGTCATCTTCTCAGTCTCTCAAGGCTGGAAACCAGGAGACAATTGAGGACATGTTCCTTCTCAATTTCACCACCCCACCTCCTGCCACCCCAGTCACACACCAAATTGATGTCCAAGCCCGAGTCTTTACCACATTCAGAAAAACTTGACACTTTCATTAATGTATTTTTTTTCATATGTCGCTCCAGGGCAAGCCACCATTGTCTTAAACCGAAATTTATGCAATGCCTTCTAACAGCTCCTCACTTCTCATCAGTTTTAACCTTGCCCTTCACCAAACTGTCCTCCTCCCAAAAGACAGCAGAAAATCTTTGAATCACAAATCTGATTATGAGAACCGTTTGATTCAATTCTGCAAGGGCATTTTATTTGGGATAAAATATCTCATCTTCATGCCGATCTACAAAGATCTGTACGATCTGGTCCCTGTGTTTCTCCAGCTTTATCTTGCCTCCTTCTCTCCCCAGGATATTTACCACCTCAAGCCTCTTATCCACAGTAGGCTGGATGCCAGTAAGACTCTTCTTCATTCTTCACCTAATTAGCTCCTTCCCCTAATTCAATTTACTTTACATGCTCCTTCCTCAAAGAAACTTCCCTGACTCTCTTAATCTAAACCTGACACTCCCCTTTGAAAATCACATTGTACATCTTATATTAAAAACACTTGCCACAATTTATAATAGCATATGTAAATGATTAGAACATTATAATATTCAACACCACAGCTCATATTATAACTCCCTTCCCCAACCCCAAACCTTCCAAAACATACCCACAACCATTCTAGGTGTAGATTTCCACATTTGGTTTATGGAACTCCTACATTACTAGGAAAAGATATCCACACGTGATTGGTGGAAAGTGACGGAGGGAAGTCTTGTGGTCTAATTGGCCATTTCCCTTGGGCTGGATAGTTAACTTCAAAGGATGGAGTCAAGTTTCCTCCTTCTTATGGAAGAGACTGAAGGATCATCTTATGGTATCTTTCAGCACTGGTGATAGGAGAGACTCACTTGCATGAAAGCCACTAAGGGCTTGATCCAGTTAGAATCCAGGTCCAATCTCTTGGCAGTTCTTGGTGTTTTTCTCATCTTGGGCATCCGTTCCATTCCTAAGATCAGACATCCAGAGTGAAAAGGCTTCTCATCTTCATCTTGCTCTACAAGGGTCTGTATGAGTGAGGTCACCATGGTGGCAGCATAAGGCACTCCTGACTTTGCTCCCTGCCACAAGAAGAGTGATTAACAGCTACTGATGAATAAGACATCCCTGAGAGAATCCTAGAACATGGAGATGAGGCTGAAACACCGCCTCTGCACCACAGAGACCAAGACAGACTACATGAGAAAGTCAAAGAAGTGGCTAAACACTGACCACATTGCCCTCCCCCAGGCCAGTGCTGTACCACCGAGGGAGGTCTTCCCTGAGTCTCAGTTTCCTCTGTTGGGAAAACAGAGCCCAGGGAGGTCGATCAGCTGCCCTAGCATGGTGGGTCATCTTGTGGGAGCCCCTAATCTGGTCTTGCCCCATGGGGACTGCAGAGGAATCTGCAAGGCTCAACCGCTGGGAATCTGACTGTGACAGAGAAGGGGGAGGGGCTTGTAACAGCCAGCACGTGGCTCTGGGCCATTCCTGGAGTGCTCAGGCAGTAATCCCAATGGGCAGGTTTGTTTACCTGTAGAATGAGATTGGTGGTGCACTGCGACCAGACAACTTGGGGTGCAGATCTACCTGATTTGAGTTGCAGGGAAGCAAAATTTGCTACCCTAATGTGTTTCTTTGGCATGAGAAAGAAACAGAATACTCAGAAAGATTTTCTTCTTTTGACTTTCCTCTTAACTGCCTAAAAGACTTTAGATGGAGACCATATTCCAGGAAAGAAAACAGTCACCAGAGATATGTACATACCAAACACTTGCTGTTTTCTTCATCTTCTTGTGAATTACTTCCATCACTTTGAAATCACAGACACGTATCCCCTTCTCCTTAGTCCAGAATGACATATATACCTCACTTTGCATGACTGTCTTCAGAATCTTCCATGTTTATGCAGATTCCCTGTACACACATATTTAAATTTTTTCTCCTGTGAATATGTTTTATATCATTTTAGTTATTTGACCAGCCAAATGTCTAGGAGGGGAAGAGCAGAAGTTTCCCTCTCTTCAGTAATGTCCTTATATGAGGAGTTTTGCCAGCCTTAGCTCCTTGTTTAAACCACACCCACATCCACACCCATAGCCACTCCCACACCCAAACAAGGAGCTGAGTCATAGCCCCACCTGCTGGGGAGAGTGTCTCACAGCCCATCTGATCAGAGGGGCCGGTGACAGTACCTGGAAGCCGTATTTCCCAGCAACAGCAGAACTGAGAGGTGGACACACAGAGCTGAATTCCTCCAGAGCAAGGCCAGTACTGGGCATGGAAATCATCCTGGCTATGCCCAGGCAAGGGGATCTAGTCAAACCACAGCTGTGGGTAGCTCCCAGCTCTTCCCAACTGGAAAGTTGGCTTGGAAAAAATGGAATCATATGGATTGGCCCATCCTTGTCCCACACAGGCAAGTGAGCTTTTAAACATAGCCCCACCCACTGTGGCTCCTGGGCTCCATCAGGCCAGAGGGCTGGCGAGAACACCTGGAAACTGGATAACCAGCAACTCTTGAGACAAGTGCAGGAAAAGCTGATCTGATCACTCCCAGAGTAAAGCAGGTCATGGGCATAGGAGTGTTCCCCTGCTATTCCCAGACAGAGGATGAATTCACAATGCAGGCTGACAGACATTCACTGTCTTGCAGTAACCTATAACGAAAAACAATATGAAAATGAATATATGTGTGTATGTGCATGACTGAAACATTATGCTGTGCACCAGAAATTGACACAACATTGTAAACTGACCATACTTCAATAAATAAACAAACAAACAAATAAAATAACAGGCTGACAGTAGGTGCCAGCCCCTCTAGAACAGAAACACTGGGAGAAGCCTGGAGTAACCAGCCAAGACAAGGGAACAGAGACACAGCTCCACCTGCTGCGTCTCCCAGCACCATCTGGCCAGAAGGGTTGGTGACAATACCTGGAAGCTCTGGAAGCCAGCAGTGCTCAGGCCAAGAGAAGAGCAGGCATAGCCAATACCTACAGTGCAAAGCCAGGGGTCCTGTTTGGCAGGGAAACTGGGGCATGGCTTGGCTTGAGTTAAGACAATAAAGAACTTTACCATCTTCAGAGCTACATCTTCTACTGCACTTGGGCAGGGAAGCTAATTTGTAGCCCTGCTAATTGCTGAACACAACCTCAAGCCTGCCTGACTAGGGACCCTAACCAGAGCACATACAAAGCTGTATGGCTCATCCAAAAGCCCTGCTTCCACAGAGCACAGCATGTGGCTTTTCCCAGCTGCACAGAAAAACTGGTGGACTCACCAGACCACGGAGTTTAGCACACACTCTTGCCTGATGCAAGTGGTCAAATAACAAGCTGTACAGGTTCTGAATCCCATCGTGCTGCCCTGCCAGGGCAGGAAAGCTAACTTACAGCCCCATCTACTACTGCATAAAGTACTTAGTCCCAAACATCTACTAAACCCCACCAGAGAATCCAGGCAACTGTCAAGACCATTCTACAGTCTCACTTGTGTAGGTAACAAGCCATCATTCCTCTCCAGCTATTCTCCATTAGTGGCATAGCCCCCATCTCTGACCTCAGAGCTCGAGCAGTTGCCTTGCCCCAAAAATAGAAGATAATAGCAGGTCCCACCTGCTCAAGGGCATTGCCAGCAGACACATAAAGAATCCCGAGCTGAGCCAACTGGCGAAGATCTGTCTCTGTCAAAGCAAACCTGTGAAGTCTGGAAGAGGAGCTCAAGTGCTCAAATGTGCAGGTACCAGTGAAAGGAGTCATGGGTCATGGAAAATCAGGTAAATAGGACACCACCAAAGGAAACAAAAAAGTTCCAGTGAGTAATCTTGAAGAAATGGAGGTGTTTGAACTGTCAGAAAAGAATTCAGAATAATACTTTTAGGAAAGTTTAGTGAACTATAAAAACACACAAGCAACAAAATGAAATTAGGAGAATAATAAATGAACAAAATGAGAATTTCCACAGATAAACAGAAATATTATTTTGAATAACAAACAGAAGTCCTATAGTTGAAAAATACAAAAATTGAGCTGATTAAAATAGAGATTTTTCAAAAGTAGTCTCAACAATGCAGTAACATGTATCAGTGATCTGGAGGACAGGACATTCAAAATTATCCAGTCAGAGAAGCAAAAAGAATAAAGAATAAAAAAGAATGAAGCAAGTCTATGGGATTTATGGGATTTGGTGTAAAGAAAAAAAAATCACATTATGTAAATTCTAGGAGAAGAGAAAAAGTGAAGGACAGAAAGTATGTTTAAGTCAATAATGGCTTCTCACACCTGAGAAGAGAAATTGACATCCAGTTTCTGATGCCTAAAGGACCCCAAACAGTTTGACTCCAAATAGATCTACAATGAGACCTATTATAATTACATTATCAAATGTCAAAGAAAAATAATTTTAAAAACAGAAAGAGAAAGGAGAGAAGTTATATACAAGAAACCCATATAAGGTCATTGGTGGATTTCTCAACAGAAACTTTGCAAGACAGGATAGAATGAAAGGACACACACAGATATTGAAAGAAAAAAAAAATTGTCAGTCAAGGATTCTATACCCAGTGAAGTTGTCCTTCAGAAATAAAGGAAGGATAAAGACTTTTCTGAAAAACAAAATCTGAGAAAGTTCATTATCACTAGACTTGCCTTACAGAAAATGTTAAAGGGAGTTCTTTGAGTGGAAGTAAAAGACACTAATTAAAATCATAAAACCATTAAAAGTTAGCATAAAACTCACTGGGTATTGTAAATATATAGTCAAAGTTAGATTCTGTATATGGTAGTGGTGATGCATAATTCACTCACCACTATAGTTTCAAAGTTGAATAAATGAATGTAGTATATATAATAATAATAATAATAATAATAATAATAATAATAATAATAATAATCTCTTATTAATTATACAATATTAAAAATATGTAAATTATAACAGCAATAATCTAAAATGTGAAGAATGGATAGAAATAAAAGTGTAAAGTTTGGGGGAGGATGTAGCTCAGTGGTAGAGTGCATGCTTGGCACGCACAAGGTCCTGGGTTCAATTCCCAGTACCGCCATTAAAAAAATGAATAAGCAAATAAACCTAATTACTTCTCCCCTGGAAAAAAAACATTGATAAAAGGGGGTTGAGCCAAGATGGTGGAGTAGAGACACTCACAGCTTGCCCTCTCCCACAAATACACCAAGAATTACCTCTACAAACCCATTGAATCACATAGAACACCTACTGAACTCTGGCAGAGTGTCTCTCATTTCAAAATACAGGAGGATTCTCACAAAATCTGATAAACAACAAGTTTATACTGTATAGCACACAGAACTATATTCAATATCTTGTAGTAACTTATGGTTAAAAAGAATATGAAAATGAATACATGTAAGCTCCTATATGACTGAATTATTGTGTTGTGCACCAGAAATTGAAACAACATTGTAAGCTGACCATACTTCAATGAAAATATATTTTAAAAAGTTTAATGCTTAGGAATTCTGTTAAAGTTAAGTTTTATCAGCTTAAAATAGGGTGTCATCATTTTAAGATATTTTATGTAGGCCTCATGGTAACCACAAGGGAACTGTAGCAATTACATGAAAATGCATAATAAAGAACTTAAAGAATACTGATGTCAAAAAACATCAGAAAAAGAAAGAAAAAAGACAGTAGAATAAGAAATAAGAAACAATGAAAATACCAAAAAACCAGAAAGCAATAAACAAAATATCAACAGTAATTCTTCACCTTACAACAATTACTTTGTAATAAACACATATTTAATTTTCTAACCAAAAGCATAAAATGACTGAATGGATTAAAAACAACAACTAGAACAAGATCCAAGTATATGCTGACTACAGGAGATTCACTTTAGCCTTAAAGAAATACGTAAACTGAGAGTGAACACTGGAAAAAGACATTTTAAGTAAATGGTAACAAACCAACCAACAAAGAAACCCAGGAGTGGCTATACTTACATTAGACAAACTAGACTTTAAACTAAAAATAGTAATAGAGACAAAGAAAATCTTTATATAATAATAAAGGGGTCAATCAATCAAGAAGATACAGTAATTTTAAATACTTACAACTAAATATATAAAGTAAAAACTAACAGAGCTAAAAGGAGAAATAAACAGCAATACCTTAATACTTAGAGTCTTTAGTTCCTCACTCTCAACAATGGATAGATCATCCAGACAGGGAATCAAATAAAGAAACTGCAAATTTGAACAATGCAATAGACCAAATTGATCTAACAGACATATACAGAACATTCTACCTAACAATTGCAAATACACATTCTTGTCAAGCACACATGGAACATTTTCTAACATAGACCATATGTTAGGTCACAAAACAAGTCTTAGGAAATTCAAGAAAGCTGAAATCATACCAAGTATCTTCTCTGACCATATGGCATGAAACTAGAAACCAGCAACAAAAGAAAACTGAAAAGTTTGTGAATGCATGGAAAGTAAACAACTCTCCTGAACAATCAATGAGTTAAAAAAGAAATCAAAGGGAAATAAAAACATCTCAATGTAATAAAGGTTATATATAACAAGACAACAATTAATAGTATACTCAATGGTGAAAGGTTGAAAGCTTTTCCTCTAAGATGAGAAATAGGACAAAGGTGTCCACTCTTATTAGTCCTATTCAACATGAAATACTGAAAGTCTTAGCTAGAGTAATCAAGCAAGAAAAAGAAATAAAACACATCAGAATTGGAAAAAAGAAGTAAAACTGCCTGTAAAATTTTCAGGTGACATGATTTTGTACATAGGAAATCCTAAACACTTACCTGAAAAACTGTTAGATCTAATCAATGAAGTCAGCAAAGTTGCAGGATGCAAAATTAACCTGTGAAAATCAGTGGTGTTTCTATACACTAACAATAAATTTTCTGAAAAAAAATCCATCTCATTTACAACAGCATCAAAAATATAATACTTAGGAATAAATTTAAGCAGGTGAAAGATCTCTACTCTGAAAACTACAAGGCACTGAGGAAGGAAATTGAGAAGGCACAAATAAATGGAAAGTTAGCCCACATCCGTGGGTTAGAAGAATTAGTATTACTAAAATGTCAATACTACCAAAATTCAATGCAAGATTCAATGCAATCCCTATCAAGGTTACAATGGAATTTTTTACAGAAGTAGAAAAAACAATCCTAAAACTTATATGGAACCACAAAAGACCCCAAATAGCCAAAGAAATTCTGAGAAAGAAGAACAAAGCAGGATGCATCTCAATTCCTGATTTCAAGTTATGCACTGATGCTATAGACATAAAAAAAGTATGGACCTGGGTTAAATACAGACAGGCCAAAGGAACAGAATCAAGAGTGCAGAAATAAACCCAAGTGTATATGTTCAACTAATATTTGCCAAGTGAATTAAGAGTACTCAATGGAGAAAAGACAGTCTCTTCAATAAATGGTGCTGAGAACATTAGATATTCATATATAAAGGAATAAAATTTGACCCCTATCTTACTCCACTCATAAAAACTAACTGAAAATTGATTAAAAACTTAAATGTGAAACCCAAAACCATAAAACTCCTAGAAAAAGTCATAGGAAAATAATTCCCTGACATGGTGCTTGGTAATGATTTGAGGAAATTATGCCTAAAATACAAGCAACAAAATAAAAAAATAAATAGATGGGAAAGGTGGGAATAAATCATACTTAAAAATCTGCATTGCAAAACAAACCATAAAATGGAGAGAGAAGAGAAATGAAATGAAATGAATAAAATGAAATAAAATAAAAATAAAATGAAAAGAGAATCAATGGTATGGGAAAATATTTGTATACCCTATATCTGATAAGGGGATAATAATCAAAATATGTAAAGAACTCATACAACTCAATAGCAAAAAATAAACAACAACAAACAAATAATTCAATTTAAAAATAATAAAGAATCTAAATAGATTGTTTTTCCAAAGAAGATATAGGAATGGTCACAGATACATGGAAAGATGCTCAACATCACTAATGATTAGGGGATGCAAATTAACACCACAGTGAAAAATCAACTCACGCCTGTTAGAATGGCCTTCAACAAAAAGACAACAGAGAAAGAATGTTGGCATGGGTGTGGAGAAAAGGGAACCCTCGTGCACTGTTGCTGGGATTGTAAACTGGTACAGTCACTATAGAAAACAGTATAAAGCTTCCTCAAAAAATTAAAAATAAAACTCTCATATGTTCCAGTGATTTCACTCCTGGATTATATCCAAAGGAAATGAAAGCACCAAATCAAAAAGAACCTCTATGTTCACAGCAGGGTGTTTACAACAGGCAAGATGCAGAAAAAAATCTAAGTATCTGCTGATGGATGAGTGAATAAATAAATCGTGGTATATATACATATACAATGGAATATTATTCAGCCATGAAAATGAGGGCACTCTACCATTTGCAACAACATGGATGGACCTTGAAGGCATTATGCTAGATGAAATAAGTCAGACAGAGAAAGACAAATAGTGTATGATCTCACTTATATGGAATCAAAGAAACAAAAACAAAAAAGCACCAAACTTATTGAAAAAGAGGTCATATTTGTTGTTACCAGAGGCAGGGATGGTCAAAGTGGTCAAAAGTTACAAACTTCCCGTTATAAGTAAGTACTAGGATGTAATGCACAACATGATGGCTATAGTTAACACTACTGTACAATGTATAGGAAAGTTGTTAAGAGACTAGATCCTTTTTGTTGTATCTATATGGTGTGGTGGACGGTAGCTAAACCTATTGTGGTAATCATTTTATAATATATGTAAATCAAACCGTCATGCTGTACACCTTAAACCTATACAGTGATGTATATCAATTACTTCTCAAAATGAGAAGAGGAGAGAATCAGATACCTAGCTTCCAGAACGTTGCCCATTGCTCCTCCTTCCTTCCTTCCTTTTCTCTGAGTTAGTGATCAATTTTGAACTACTTTAAGTCTAAATCCATCTGTATGTATATACAAAGCTTTATTTCATATATATATTACATATATATACATACACACATTTATCTATTCAAAATTGTGTTTGCGAGTAACTTGCACAATTCTCCTTTAGAATAATTTCCCAGGTTGAACTGTTCTTTTATTTTTATTAAATGAGTATCATTCTTATTCTTGTCTTTGAACTAGTTACACCTATTAATTACCATGTTTCTCTTTTCTCTCTACTTTTATGAACACAACTGCTCTCCCAGAGCTTAGCTCGAGTCCTTTGGAGGACTTTCTTCTGTTCTTTCTCTTTCTATTCTTTCTTCCTACCCAACCCATCATGAAATCTTGCATTGCGTTTTATAGTATTTACTTGGTACCCATGCTTTCTTGTTTGGGTCATCTTTTTTATATATATGTCTTTCCTACCCAAGAGAAAGCTCCATTTTTCCACCACCGAGGGCTGGGGCGGTTTTCCTTCTCCCTGGTATATATGTGGAAGGTGAGTAAATGAATGGAAAAATACATTAATGCCTATTTTGGTTATTTTCAAGTTATGCATATTCTTTGGGATTAACTTGCTCATACACCTATTCTCTGAAATTTTTTTTTTATTCTCTGAATATTTTTTAAGTTTTATCCAGCTGGTTTTGTATCACCAAGACCTCCAAGCCACCTCCTTTTCTCACAGAAGGCAATATAGGAGATGAATTGATTCTGTTATGCAGTGTTATGCAGAGCTAACATTCTGCCCTGCAAATCATGACAGCCGCGTAAGTATGTGCGGTTATTCTTAATCACAGTATTTTTTTTTTACTATTGCAGTTCTTATTCAATGTCTTTTCCTTATTCAAATACCTGATCATATTTTAAAATATCCATGTTCAAATATTTTACATTCATAATGGTACCTACAGTAAAATGGGAATGATAGTGATACACATTGCCAGGATATCATCCAAGAAGCATATAGAAAATAATATCTTTGAAGTAATTTTTCCTTTAAATACATGATCATTATTACTTTTGAATATAATTGACAAAAATCCAGGCAACCATTCAAACTTATACACAGAGACCAGAGAACAACTATACTCCCAAATATCAAGTTAAGGTTACAGAATTAACCTCTTTAATCAACATATTTGTATCATCGTCCTTTATTAAAACATGATTTAGTGATTCAAAGATTTCCCCACCACCTTTGCCCACTTTTCCTAGATAATAGTCTGTGATACGGCAAGTAAGCTAGAAGTCTGGTTAATAACATAAAGGTCTCTGATAAGATACTACGTTTCAGCTATCTCATTATAGCTCAAATATTTCAGTCATGATGATCCAAAGTTGAAGCCAAACACATAAATCACTGAAGGATTTTGTTTGCAAGATGACAACTTGTTTTCCTTGGCTTCTTCTCACAACTCACATCAATTCCAAATTTGCATTCACAAAGCGAATCTCAGGAAACACTTCACGTTAACGTACGAAAACTCAATATTTGGTAAGACATGAAAAGGGACTTATGCATGAAATGTCCTACAGCATCAGAAAACTATTTACTCAAAAATCAAACTTAGCTAAATTTTATATTTTGGGAGGAAAATAACTATCATGATCCGTCTCTGGGCTGTATTGTGATTTTTCTTTTTGACAGAATGCCTCTGATTAGTCATCAAAAAATTAGTCTGAAAGAACTGTGGATCACGCCCTCATTCCATGGAGCTGAGAATTTGGTGGGGTGGGGTTGCAGGGGGTGCATGGGTGGAGGGTGGGCGGGTGATAGAGCCGCCATAAATTGAGTTCAGAGTTCAGGTAAGAAGTTTCCCCTCTGGTAATTGACATGCAATGAAAGAAAATTCTTTCCTGGAAGTTTGTCTAGGGAGAGCCAGCACAGAAACCTGGTGACTAATAATTGAATGAGGTTTGTTCATTTGTTCATTTTACCAAGATTTACTAAACAATGTGCCCCTTGAAAAGACGAAAATAATTAAGACAAAATCCTTGCCCAGGTTGAGCTAGAATCAAAATAATAATTTAAAACTTTGAGATTCAGGCCTAGGAATGCACATTTTTAACAAATTCTTTGGGTGCAGTTTATGCAACCTAGATTTTGAGAACCACTTATCCAGCCCCACTCTCTCACCTGAGAAAGAAAATAAGAACTAGAGAGGTTAAATGACTTTCCTAAGAACACAGAGTTACATACACCACTTCCAGCCTCTCTTAAGGAGTGTGTTACTGTTGAATTGCAGGCACATGTTGGAGATAAATGTGGGTTTGTTTCCAGACCATGGCAGTAAAGTAAGTATCACAATAAAGTGAGTCACCTGAATTTTTTGTCTTCCTAGCACACGGAAAGATATGTTTACATCATGTTGTAGTCTATTAAGTGTGAGATTATCATTACATCTGACAAAACAACATCCACCCCTTAATTCAAAAATACGTCATTGCTAAAAATGCTAACCTGGCAGGGTTGCCACAAATCTTCAATTTGTTTAAAAAAACCACAGTATCATCAAAGCACAACCAAATGAGGTATGCCTATGTCTGCATGGAGAACAAGGTTCTTTGTAATTCCTATCATAAAAATACTAAAGAGTCAGCTCAGGGAAGACTTGCAAGAATTGCAAACTCAAGTATCTACAGGGGCAAAGAGGTGATATTATGAGGGTGGTAGACCTGGTCCAAGGTAAGATAATATAGGAAACCAGGGAAAGGTCATAAACTGGAAATAGCTTGAATGATCAAAGAACACAGAAGAAGATAAGGTTTCCTTCTGGACCCAGAATGCTTGGCCTGGGGAATAAGGCTGAGGCCATGGTCACTAGAATAAACAGGTCACACAATGATGGAGAAATAGAAGATCCCATGGAAGTCATAAAGTGGTCCAGAGATGACTCTAGCGTCTCTCAATGTGCTGGAGGGCAGGAATATTTGCTGAACATTTACTGCTTAAAAGGCAAGACTGGGTAAAAGAAGTCAGATGCCAGGGTCTCCAGGAAGCAGCGAAAACTGGGCAAATGACACACACTGACTTGTTTGCTCTAGATTTTCAGGTGGACGAACATTCAGGTTTTTCCCTGTCTCTTCGAGTATCTATACCCACACCTATGTCCACACGCACGGACATATAAATAATCAAACATACATGCTTATACTAATAAAAGCCTTCATAACCATGAGTATGCAGACACAATTGCTTTAGAATTTATCATTCTCTGAACAGTCTTTGTCATTTCTGTAGATAATGAAGTCCATCAAGGGCTGATTGTTCTCCCCAGCGGATGTAAGTCCTCCAAAAATGGTTCCCAGGATCCCTGCCGACTCTTGTTCATGAACTTTCCAATAAACAGCCTGCCCTTTGAAGAAATTTTCAATTTCCATTTTTCAGTGGCCCCTTATGATAGGAATAAACAACCTGCCCCATCAAGTCCTGCTGGATCAAGAGCCAATTCTCAGCTCCTACTCATCTCTATGCAAGAGAAGGCAAAATAGTTTTGAATTCTGATGAAGAGCCTCCCCTTGGCTTATCTGAGTACTTTTAAATGCGGCAGAAACAACCATCCCTTTAAAAAAAAAGAAAAAGTTCCAAGGTAAATAGCCAGAGGCACAGAGGCAAAAATAAGACCTGCTTTGTCATTTCTGGGATATTGAATAAAGTGCATTTAAAAAGGATCCAAACCAGCTAAAAAAAGATGCTGTGGCTGCTATTGACATCTCTGCTGTCGTGAGCCCCTCACTGGCCTCTGCCTGTCAGGGGCGCTGAGATGCGTCCACATGCCCCTTTTTGTCTCTCTGCCATTGCTGATTGCTAATTTCCTGGGTATTAATTACAAAACTCAGTCCTTCCCCTACTGCGTCTGAAATAGAGAGTGAGTGCTAACTTTAGAACAAAGGCTGTCAAATTCCGCCATCCACTCAGTACATTTAAGGCCAAGGACATGCACAGCGAAGAGACACATTCCTCCCCTTTCAGGAAAATTTCTGTGAAATTAGAATGACTCAAACATTCCTTGTAGGTCCTTAAAATAAAAGGTGACTGTTTAAGGCATTCCATTTTTGAATGGCCCTAATTTTTTTTTTTTCTGGGAGATCTAGAAAGAGGGGTAAAGTTATCTCAGCTCCTTGAACACAAATAAATGTCCTGACCATCTTTGTCTACGTGATTACACCATTGTCTAAGTCATATTCTGGCCTCTGATGCCCAACTATATGCATTGCCTTGGAGTTATTTCCCAAGAAGAGAGAAGAAGAAAAAGAATTTTGAGATAACAACCTTTTTCACTTTTGATCTCAGGGACAAACCGCACACTCTGGGGGTGGCCAGCACGTTTCAGCCACAAGAGTCACATTGCAGTCCACCCTGATACTTCCTTAACAAGAGTTTGTTTCATGGTTAGCAATTCCCATGTGGAACAGAAAAAAGAGGCAAAGGAAGACAGACACAATCCACTATCCTAGCTGATGTGGCAGGTGGCGGTGGTACAGCGTCCACACTAACCACAAACATGGTTTGACTCAGGCATCCCGTCAGGGGCTTCCTTTAAAGAAAGCAAAATACATCTTCCATTTGAAACAATGTCCCAGGCAATTACGGGAAAGTCAATGGTGGTGGGGGGTGGGGCTGGGAACAAGTCAAAACTGAAACTTAGGTGCCTGCATCCACTTCTCAGGAACTGAAACTTCCCTTAGGGAAGGGTATTAAAACTCTATGAAGTTAAAAAAAAAATTCAAAACCTTAAAAATCCAGACTAAAACTTGAAAATCAATCTCAGTATCGTTCAGTGACTGTGACTCAGTCTAAACAGACAGTAACCCTCTCTAGAGCCTCCACTTCCTCATCAGTAAGATGAGAGACGCCAGAGGGGCGGGTACAGCTCGGTGGTAGAGCGCATACTCAGCATGCATGAGGTCCTGGGTTCAATCCTCAGTATCTCCATTAAAAATAAATGAATAAATAAACCTAACTACCTCCCCCCAACAAAAAAAAATTTCTTTTAATAAAATAAATTAAAAAGAAAAATGATGAGAGGCCTGGACTGGACCAATAGTTCCCAATCTCTCTAAATTTCTAGGGATACTCCATGTTTCAAAAGCCTAATGCAAATTGTCTTTACATCTGAATAAAAACACCTCTCTAGCTAATCATCCTTTCTTGCTTTTAGCTGGATTTAAATCTATTCTGAAAGATAAGTGTGATAATTCTTTGTTGGTCAGAAGGCAAAGATCAGCTTGAATCACCCTGACTTACTGAGACCTGCGGGAAATGTCTCCATCTCTGCGTGCCCACCCACACCGGGCAAGATCCCACACCTCTGTCACCGTCCCACCATTTGAGCATGACTTGACACTCGTCCATTAAGTCCTCCATATCAAATGGTCTACGAATGATGATGACATGTTGGCCAATCTTCTACCATCTCCTGGCAGCCGTCTTCCCTCTTCTCCTCCCTCTCTCTGATTCCCTCCTGAACCAAAATATGTGATATTTAAAACCATTTAGCTATTACTTTTTGAAAGCATATTATGTCCTTGAGTTCTCATTTTCTACTCTACATAACTTACTTGTTCGTTTGTTTTCCCTTTTCACACTAATATAAGAGTTGTTGAAATACCATCTCTCCATCTCCTAACACGTATATGTTTGATGAACAAGAATTCTTTATGTCATTTGATACACAAAAATAATAAAACAAATGTATTAGCCAGGGCTCTCCAGACTAGTTTAACCACATGTCTGGTTACCGTGGCCCAGCCAAGCTAGCACATAGAAGTAACCATCGTGATGAACTATTACTCATGGTTGAATGTAGTTTGACCCATCAATTCTTTCAAAAATATGAATTCTAGACGATGAACAGTTTGAAGATTATGGATGAAGAAGTTTTCTCAGGTCTTCCCCAAATCCAAGGGAAGAGAGAAATCCTGACTCAGCTGACTTTGTCTGTTGAGTGGTTTGATGGTATTAAGATTTTCTCTTAACCTTTTAAGTATCTTTTGAAAAGACTATTTCAAAGTCTTCTACTTCTATCCCCTGGACTTACAGCGATAATGATCTGTTTTATCTGATACTCTCTGAGAGCTACTTTTCCCTCGCTTCTCTCACCTTTTTATCTGTTTTCGTTTTTATTGGCTTATTTTTGCCGAGATATTCTTAGAACCAAAAAAAAAAAAAAAAAAAAGAAAGGGAGAGAAATGCTAATTGCCGCAAAGCTTATCTCTGAGGATACTTTAAGGACAGGCAAATATGAAAAAAACTTCTAAGCATCAAGGAATGAAAAACAAGTTGAAATAGAAATATTATACAGTAATTGTTTATGGATTTTCCTTGAAGGGACCTAAGGAAGTTTTAAAGTCACTTTGTATTTTTTTTTTTATTGAAGTATAGTTGGTTTACAGTGTTGTGTTAGTTGCTGGTGTACAGCATAGTGATTCAGTTATACGTGTGTGTGTGTGTGTGTGTGTGTATTTTATACACACACACACACACATACACACACACACACATATATATATATATATATATATATATATATATATATATATATTCCTTCTCATGTTCTTTTTCAGTATAAGCTATCACAAGTTATTGAATATAGTTCCTTCTGCTATACAGCGGGACCTTGTTGTCTAGCTACAATATAAATAGTAGTTAGGATCTGCAAACCTTGAATTCCCAAATTATCCCTCCACCCCAACCCTGGCCCCTTTCCCCCTTGGTAACCATAAGCTTGTTCTCTATGTCTGTGAGTCTGTTTCTGTTTTGTAAATAAGTTCATTTATCTCATTTTTTTCTAGATTCCACATATAGGTGATATCCTATGGTATGTTTCTTTCTCTTCCTGGCTTACTTCACTTAATGACAATCTCCAGGCCCATCCACATTGCTGAAAATGGCATTATTTTATTTTTATGGCTGAGTAGTATTCCACTGTATATATATGTACATACTACAACTTCTATATTCAGTCATCTGTTGATGGACATTTAGGTTGCTCTTCCATGACTTGACTATTGTAAATAGTGCTGCTGTGAACATTGGGGTGCATGTATCTTTTTGAATTAGACTCTCCTCTAGATTTCTTAAAATCTAAAAATAGCCTTACCATATGATCCAGCCATTCCACTTCTTGGCATATATGCAGAGGAGTTTTAAAGTCACTTTGGAGTAAGTTCTCAGGCAGTCAACATTTTCTCCTCTTTCTCCTGCAAAAGTTTGCTTTCCAAACCCAGCTGATCAGGAACAAGAGGAGTGACTTCTTCCCATATCCTTCCTGGATCAGGGTTCTCTCCCACCTCTCATCACATCTCTATCTCTGAAAAGTTTGCCACACAGAAGAATTTGTCTTGAAATGGATAAGTGGTTGTAAGTGTTTTATTTTGTCATGTTATATTTGTTTTTTAAATATAGATAGAATTTAATGGAGATATACCTAGATATACATTTAAATTAGATAAAAGCATGAACCCCTGTCTCCCACAACACAACAGCCCCCTCTAAGATACATTCTTGAGAAAAGAAAAAGCCCATGCATATTCCAGAGCCCCATTTGAAAATCAATGTTCATCTTTTAAAATAATTTTTAGAATTAATGTGATTTAATGGGGATAAAAATGGAAAAATAATTAAACACTCTCCTTATTTGCATTCTTCAGACCCATCCCTGATTAAATCAAACTAGTAGGGTGTTTTTTTTTTTCTTTCCATTGATGGCATTTTTTTGTGAAGTGGTAATTAAGTCTCAGTCGTGATGAGTGACCCACCAGGGTCATAGGAAAGCCATTTCCCAAGAAACAGCTCTCATCCAGACTAATAGGCAGTTGTTTGTGAAATGAGGATTTTCCTGCAAAGGCACAAAGATTGTGTAATATCAGAACATACACTCATGAGCTCCAAAAGGTAAAATTGAGCCTGAATTTCCCTCTGGAAACTGCTGAAATCCAGCCTTTACTTCCCTGGTGTGTGTGTGTGCATGAGTATGTATGTGTGTGTGTGTTGGGACTGAAAGGGAAAGAATCCAAAAACTCTGTAAACTTGCAGATACCCAATGTGCAAATCACTGAACTCAGTGACAAAGTGTTGGATGGAGTTGGCAACAAGCCGGAGCTGAAAGTAATGGTGTGGACAGCCTCACCCCATTAGTTTCAAAGCAATTGATTCTGTTGTAGCCATCATATCACTCTCCATTTAAAAAGGGAAAAATAACGGTGGTGGTTTATCATCTCTCCCTTCTGATAGACAGAGACAGTGAGGGAGAAGTGAACTAAATACAAGGTGTTGGTCTTGTCAGTCTTTGCGTCTGACCCAGTGATGGGATGACGTCAGCTCAGCTCCGTTGCCGACGTTCACACGTGCTTCCTGTGGGAGGGAGTTCCTGGTCTGTGCTCGTCCAAAATAGCTTCCGAGCCTTAGACCAGGTTGAAGGAAGAAGAGGTACTTCCCGAAGTCCATCATTCCTCAATACTTGAATATCATGTATCACGTGATCATATGATACCAGGATGATTCTTTTAGGGTCTGGCACCATTACCACTGCCTTAAGGTATGTGATTTTTGCTGTTATTGTATATCAGCTAGAAAGAGATATTACTGATTAACTTATATTGTCCTATAGAACAGATGCTTAAAAAAAAAGCTGAAGAAAGTTCAAGAAAATTCTATACTTAAAGCCAAATATTGTTACTCAAACATACCAGACAAGTTTTTTGTTCAATGTTGTTTTGCCAACACTTTTTTAAAACCATAGAAACAAAAAAGTCCACCCGAGAAGACAGTATATCAGAAGAGAAAGTTAAAAGGGGGAATTGAAAACAAGGAGGGTCATTAACAACAAATGAACCAATTTCATGGAGACTATTAAAGAACTTTTTTTTTAAAAAAAGAACAAGGGAGGGTCAGATATCTTGTGCGAGATTATAGTTCCATGGTATTTGTTTAAGCTATTTTCTCTGTGCTGGTTGGTTTGGTTGCTGGACAAGAAAGGAAAAGCTAGACATGGTTAGAAAGGACCTTGGGGCAGTGTTTCCAGCTGGCTAGGTAATCACCAGTTTATGTCTCTGGTTTAACACAGTGGTTCTCAAACTTCACTGCACACTGGAATCTTTGTGTGAAAATTTAAACCTTTGAGCTTTAAAACATTCTGGTGGCTGTGTCCCACTGCCAGAGATTTGGGCTTAAATCTTCTGGGTTTAGGGCCGGGTTATCAGGACTTTTTAAAGTTCCAAAATGATTCCAGTGGGGAACCAGAATTCAGAACCCTGATTCTCAGAAATGAGATTCCCTGTCATGTCTTACTATTCCATCAATGCAGACATTTGAGCTCAAATTGGCCTGGGTTTTAGGCAACTCCTGTTACCATTAACGTATGAACAGGACCCATAGCTTGTCTTTCTATGTCAAGGTGTTAATACCTTCAAACACCACCAAAGTCATATTTTCAGAGACAAAAGCTCAAGTAGGAATTACTAGACATAGTTAATGGCTCATTCCATTGCTAAAATTAAGTAAGTTCTGAATATCAGTAACAAACTACATTTTAGCTTGTACTCTACCTCTCAAAGAAATTTAATTGATGTAAGAAAATTCAAACCAAGAATGTTAAAGGGTATAGGAGTTATCAGAGTCATAAGAGGAATAAGTTCTCGAGATCTAATACAGCCTGGTGAATGTAGTTAACAATGTCTGTATTGTATATTTGGAAGTTGCTCAGAGAATAAATCTTAAATGTTCTCACCCTAACAACAACTTAAAAAATGGTAATTCTGTGACACGAAGGATATGTTAATGTTCTATTGTGGTAAACATTTCACAATATGTACCTGTTCAAAACATAACATGGTACACCTTAAACTTACACAATGTCACGCTATCAATCATAGCTCAATAAAGCTGGAAAAACCCAAGAAGAAACTTTGGTTACACTTAAGAGTTGAGCTTTACTGTTTCATTTTAAAAAACATTTATTTATGCAAGCAGTTATCTAAGTCAATAGAAGTAAGTTTATTGAAATTACTCTAGCACTTTTTTATTTGAAACGTTTATATAGACATTTAATGCATAATGTATATTATACATAAATATATGTTCCACATATATAAGTATGCATGTACTTTTGTTATATTCATAATAACTCCACAGAATAGAAAGGAAAACCACTTCCATTTTACAAATGAAGAAAGTGAGTTTTCTGATGTGAAATGAGTTGCTCAAGTCTTATCCACAGTGCAGTGGAACCAAAATCAGAACATTTGTTTCCTCATTTCAAACTAATCCAGCCTCTCTCTGGGAGACTGGTATACCATGAGGATTCTGAGAGCCTTAGCTTTTCTGAGGAGTAGCTAATTAAAATTTGAAAGTTGTCCTTTACTTAAAATCAGAGCCAGCAGCAAAGTGGAAGGAGGAAACACATCTACATACAATTGAGTCGGAGGAAATATCCCTGTACAATGAGAACACTTATTGCTGAGTGTCATTGTTAGGGAAAGAATTTTTTAAAAATACGAAAATGAATATATGTGTGTATCTGCATGGCTGGGACGCTGTGCTGTACACCAGAAACTGACACATTGTAACTGATTGTACTTAGATTAAAAAAAAAAAAGAATTTTGAAATGCAGTGACTGCCTTATATAGGAGTTAATTAGAGATATGTCAAAGGAGAAATAGAACAAAAAGTTCTTTCTCTTTTGTTGGTGACATGTTCAGCTGCACAAATACCTTTGTAAGTAATAATTCAGTGACTTTTTTAGAAGTTATGTTTAAAGCCCACTTCTGAAAGCATGAAAAGTATTTCGATAAATGTGTTTTGTCACAAGAATATTAGGATTCTGAGACATATACTTTGCCATTTTTATTATTTCTAAGATTGTAATTCAGAAACTAGGGTCACAGAGTTAAGTACTTACCTCTATATAATGATTCTTAAATATTTTTACCTCATAGACCTCCTTCGGAAACTCATAAAAACTATGGAAGTTCTCTCTAGAAAAATTATACCTCATCACAACATTTTGAGTCTAATTCTGGGAAGTTCATAGACTCTCAGATCCCAGATTAAGAGCTGTGTTCCATTAAATGGGTATACGAATTCAACTAATGAAAAGTTATCCATTTAAATATAGAAGCCTTTTCAGACAAGGTGACTTTAAGTGAAATCTTTGTGTAATGCAGAACTTTCTTGTTTATTTATTTTTTTAAGATGATCCTTTATTTGTTTCTTTTCTTTTAATCTTTTTTTTTAATGGAGGTACTAGGGATTGAATCCAGGACCTTCTGCCTGCTAAGCATTGCTCTACCACTGAGCTATACTCAAACCTCTTTATTATTTAAATATAAACACTGCCGGCTAAGTGTTTATCACTCTGCATATCCAGGATTATAATCTAAGGTTTATGAATTGCTTATTTCCTCTCTGGACATATATATATATATTTTATACAAAACTAGAACCAACGGACCAATGATGTCTGGTGAGAGGGTAAACTAACAGCTGGGTTTGATAAAATTACCAATAAAGAGAACAAATACATACATTTTACTCAATTATCCTAAAAAAATGAACAAACCAAAGACTCTTCTCACAAGAGCTAAAGTTCAATGAGTTATTGAGAGAATTCTTTAGATCAGTTTTAATAGATATTTTGGTTCAATTTAATTTCTTTCTTACTGATCTTTAACTAGTATCACTTACTGAATTTAATTTAACATTATTCTTAAACCCACTTGAAGATATACTCTCAAATCACCATAAGCTGTCACAATTCTTAGTGTTTGATCATCCCCAGAATTTGCTGGGAAAGGTTTAACATTTCAGAACTCAGTATCAAAAACTAGCGCTTGGGTAACTTTCAGTTTCACTTCCTCCCTGCAAAGAGCTTGAAATTTTGTCACTTGAATCCTTATAACAAGAAAAAGTTTGACAAGTTGAAACTCAGTGATTATTTTTGGACCCACCAGAGAACTCAAGCTGCAGGGCACAGCATCACCCGAAACCTGGAAGACAGGCCCATCAGAGACAGAACACCTGCAATCTGCTTACCTGGACCAGAAGCTACTGGAGACTCAAACTGGTAAGAGTGCTTAAATGGTCATTTTGATGAATTGCTGGCGATGGAGTGTGGCCTAGCATAAGAGTGAAATGAGAAATTCCTGGGACCACAGCCTTAGGGGATCTGCCACCCTAGCATCCCACAGTAAAAATCAAAGAGAGATTCTTGTGGCCCTGCCAAGGGCAAGGATCAGGCTTTAAGGAAACAGATTAAGGAGTACTATAGACAGAGAGGGATGGAGGGGCCCTGGGGCAATTCGAGCAAAAATATACAAAGACATAAAGTCGTATTGGATCATACCCCAAAGTATAAAGTAAATATCCAGGAGTCCATTCTAATGTAAATGACTGGTTGAATAAATCATGAATAATGGACTAACCCCTCTCACAAAAGAATTCCAAGTAATGCCTGTAGATAACCCACTCACAAGGCATTGGCATGTAACTCCTCCCTCTTCTTAGTGTGAGCAGCATGCAGGGGCTCCCTTCTAGGAAGCATGGGGTGGAGAATAGGAAAGAAGAGTAACTTGCAGCGGAGAAGCCCAGTGAACAGGTCCTCAGTCAGGTGATCACGGTTAACATCAGTGATGACAAGTCATGTAAACTGTAGGTACCCTTCACGTGATGTGATTGGAATAGACAGCCTTTGTGGTCTTTCTTCCAAGAACCCATCAATCAAGTTTAAACATGAGAAGACACCAGACAAACCCCAACTGAGGGACATTCTACAAAACACTTGACCAGCACTCCTCAAAACTTTCAAGATCATCAAAAAACATGTAAGTCTGAGATGCTGTCACCGTCTAGGGAAGCCTAAGGAGACATGACAACTAAATATAACGTGATGTCCTAGTCAGAATCTTGGACCAAAAAAAAAAATGACATTATGCAAAAACTACGAAAATCTGTGTAGAATACACATTTTAGTTCATGATATTATATCAAATGGTTCATTAGTTGTGACAAATAGATTGTGCTATTTAAGATGTTAATAGTGGGAGAAACTGGGTGTAGGGTGTATGAGAATTCTGTACTATTTTTTGCAGATTTTCTATAAATCTAAAACTATTCTAAAATAAAAAGTTGATTTTAAAAACTTGCAATGTTTATCATTTGTCAAATCCCATGTTTCAAAGGTATTGATTGCCTATACCTTGCTAGAATGTTCTATCTACAAAAAGATTTACTTTCCACTTACTCCTCTGCACCCCATTTTTCTCTTTATCAGTCTCTGTTTATATGTGTCTATTATATATAATTTACTTTATTTACAACAATATTTTTATAGCGCCCTCTGACTATCATCTTATAAATTGGTAATTTCTCAGTTTTCTTTGCTCTCTGACGCGTCTTTAGACAGAGATATACCATTTTAATTATTTCTCACTCTTTTGGGAGAAAAACTACATTTTTGTTCTGACAACTGTGGATTAGACTCAGACTGCTTTTTCTTAAAGAGAGCTAGTTTAAATCCACCAGATTAACTTTTAACAACACGTGGACAAATAAGTAAAACTGAGCTATAAATAGTTTTAATATACAGATGCATCATGTTTGATCTGTAAACAATCAACAGAAGCAAATTTGATACTAGAGATGCATCAGCCTTGCTGGTTTCCCATACTCTCTGAATTTGAGTCTGCAGTCTAGTGGGTTGTGAAGACAGGATGAGATTCAGAGTGCCTGGCTCTTAGAGCACATTTACCACTGCACCTGAACGCAAACACAGCAGAATCATAAAATGGCAAATTGCATGTTCAGATGCCAAACGGCAAGTCCAGACTGATATTTACACCTGCAATTACAAACCAAAGCACACAGTATATTGCATGTTCCAAAGAGATATGAGACCACATTTTGCAGGCACAGCCTGGCTGCTGGAAATCATGGCCTTCACTGATACAATGAGTTTTCTTGCCTATAATCATGAGTGCAGGGACGTGACCATTTTAGAGTTATGATTTGGAGGAAAGCCTTCCATTACATGTTTCAGCTTCAAGGCTACTTCTGCAAAGGAGATGGATTAATCACTGTAAATGGAATAACTAAGAGGATAATTTGTATTCACTGGTGATAGAAATTTTGCCATTTTGGATCTCTGAAAGTCTCAGAGCAATTTTTTACAGTTTATTTCAATATGGACAAGAGAAGAAAAAAGGAGAGAAGTGAGTAAAACATTTACTGGGTGAAATTCTATCTCATGATGGGAATTACATGGACTCTTAAATCACACAGACTTTCTGGCTGCAGAAATATGGAAGGAAAAAATAAAGGAAAAGGGGGGAAAGGAAAAGGAGGAAAGCAAGATAGAAATAAGAACTATATCCCTCGAGAAGACTTAGCCAGGGAAAAGAGGAGACATTGAAGTAAATGTTTCCTCATTTCTCAAAAATATTTCTGAAAAATATAATATTTCTAGACAAATGACTCAAGAAAAAGATGGAAATATTTAAAGAGGATATTTCAAAACCACAAGATATAAAACTATGAAAAAATCTAAACAGAGCTGCAAGTTACAATATGGATGACAAAATAAATACAAATTAAAATATAATCAGCGATACATTGGGCACATCAGGGAAAAGTAATACAAAACAAAATGGTAATGGGCTAAAATATAAAAGTGATTATCGTTAAAATGATACATATATAGGACAAAAGAGAGTTAAATTCCTGAAGATTAGAACTAAGTAAAACAGAAAACATTAGAAATATAGTAGAAGAAAACTATTGAATTTGCAGATCAAAAGAACTTAGTATATCCTGGGATTTACTAATAGAGAACAAAATTATAACCAAGTGGTGAAAACACAGAGGTCAGTTTTGGAGAGCATCAGTGTCGAAGGGGGAGATACCTTTAGGTTGAAACACACTGAGTTTGTGGTTCCTTATGATATCCTAATGAGATATTGTGTAAATAGTTGCATATGTAGGTCTTGACCTCAAAGAAATATATATATATTTTCTAATTATAATTTTTCTAATATTTTAATACATATTAATATATTTATATTTATATTATAAAATATTTTATATTTATATTAAATATATATATCTTATATGGAATCTTCCTGGGTTTAGGTAAGCAAATAAACTACACATTTATAATAATATGATATATAGTGTCATATACAATAAGTGTGTCAGTATCCATAGACTATTAAGACAAAGGTCAAACTATATTGATAGAAGAGGCCGTTTCTCTGCTGATCTCGACGCTGTTGGCTTCCCTGATGGGACTGTGAAGGGCAGAAAGCATGAGGCAGATACCCCGTAGGAGTTCCTTTCTGAGATGTTCTAAAAGTTTATGTTTCAGTTTCTGATTAATTCTAAAAATATGCTGAAAATGGGAGAAGGGAGTACCTCGCCTGAGTAAAAGCAATTAACCTACCATGATAGAGTTTTTTCTTCAGGTCATTTTCAGCTCCTATTAAGATAAGAACAGCATTTATCAGAGAAAAATCTGCAAGATACGGGTCTATGATGGTTAATTTTACCTGTCTGCTGGACTGGTCCATGGGGTACCCAGACATTTGGTCAGACATTATTCTGAGTGTATCTGTGAGGGTGTTTTGGATGAGATTAACACTTGAAAGACTAGACTAAGTAAAGCAGATTGCCCTCTCTTTAATATGGGTGGCCCTTGTCCAATCAACTGAAGACCTTATTAGAACAAAAAGCTAGGCCAGAGGCAACTTCTCTCTGACTGACTGTTTTGAGTTGGGACATTGACCTTCTCCTACCTTCAAACTCAGATTCAGACTGGAAACTTTCCTGGGTCTCCAGTTTGCTGACTTCAGATCAGATCTTGGGATTTCTCAACCTCCATAATCACGTGAGCCAATATCTTTCTTATATTCAAATATATATTCTTTATCTGTATCTGCACCCTTTCTCTTGCTCTCTAGGTCTGTCTGTCTGTCTATCTATCTATCTATCTATCTATCTATCTATCTATCCATCCATCCATCCATCCATATACGTATATATCCTATTGGCTCTGTTTCTCTGGAGAGCCTCGAGTCATACAGGGTCAGCACAGAATGCGATAAGAACCAATATGAAAAGTATAAAATCAACAAGTTCACAGATGTCTGAGATCAAGACGAAGAAGTGGACAGCGGCAGGCAGATATACCACCACATGCTGTTAGTCAGTAACTATTGAATCAAGAACCAGGGTAATAGTCTCAAACTAAATACAGGTACTAAAATCATTTTTTTGAAACATAATTTATTTCTTATTTATTCATGGATTTATTCTTTTTCTAGCATGGGAGCCAATCAAAATGCATAGCTATTCCAGGTAGAAGTACGTAGGACACACTTGGGATATAATCACTTAATCACTGGATTGAAAGAAAGTGTCTAAATATAAGAATGTCTTTTGAAGGCAGTATTTCATTTAAAAAGGGATAATAGAGGTTTTTCTTTTAAATCAAAAATGGAAAACTAGCAAAGAAAAGCCATATAAATGTCATGACACTCGGTTACCTAGCTATGAATATTTATTGAAATATTTCTCAAGATTGGACTTGGCTTAGTTACATGTTGTGGACCCTGTGCTGCACCACCCACATGACCTATGAAGGACAGAAGGTCATATTCTGTCAGCTTCTTTGAGTGCTGCCAGCTGCCAGCCCTCAGCTGTCAGCTCTCTCCAAGAATTGCTCTCATCTGAAGAGAGGCACTTTGCCCAAGACCACACTCCCTTCTCTGAAGCAGCCTACATCCACGGACTGGTTGATGTGTGGATATAAAGCCCCAACATCTTTGCCCCTCTTTAAATCAACACTGAAAGGCTGTCTCTGTTTTGGAACCTCCCTATGGCATCTTCTGATGACTTTGTTAAGACTTTTTTATGATGATAGTGCAGCTAATCTTCTTCTCCTTTACAATTTTGCTTCTTTACTTTTCCCCAGAATTGCCTCCTTTTCCAACCCCACACTGAAGGTACAGTTGAGGCAACATCTTAAAGACAATACCCTGTTTGGATGAAATTTTATGCGGAATAAACTCTAAATCAATATGCATTGTATCACGCTTTGCTCCCATGAGTAGAATGGAGGGTCCATAAACCAAAGGGTGGAAAATAAGAGTAGCCTGGCTAAACCATCACTTTGAGGAACCTCCTTGGGAAATTTTTGCTTCTCGCCATCACAAATCTAGGCTCTGGTGTCTTACAGTTCCTGGTTCCCAAGTGGTTATTCTTCCACCAGGGGACATAGAGCCCCATAGAACTTTAAGGTGTGGCTGCCACCAGGTACTTCAGACTCAAAGTACAAAGGGACCAGGAGGAAGTAACAGGGGTAACTCAACGTCATCAACAGGAGGAAACAGAGCTGCTCTTACACAAGGTGGGTATGGTTGGATATGCTCAGCAGCCAGATGATCCCCTCGGGCAACTCTTGGCCCTCCCTAGCCCAGTTTTGATAGTAAATGGACAAGCCCAACAACCAAGGATTGAAATGGGTATGGTGACAAGAGATCTAGATACTTTAAGAAGGAGGATATGAGTCCAACCAGCAGAGAGGGTAGATAAGGATGAGAGGCAACAGGAATGGTTAGTCGAGAAGGGAAATAACAAATATCAGTGTTGGAGACCTGCTTCAACGGCAGAAACTATCATTTATTCCACGGATCTTTCTCTTCAAGTTCACTCCAGGAAGATGCGGCCATCATAGTCCTGAAAGAATGGCTTCCGGAATTTAAACAAAGAAGTGTACTTGAACAAAGCAAGAGGAGGACTTAGAAGTTGCGGTGTGTCGGTGGGATACCCCTTATTTCGCTGGCTGCTAAGAGTGCTGCTAGTCGGCAGACTGGGTCTGGGCTATGACAGGACATCTAATCAAAGTGCATTCACTGTCTCGACACTGTAACGTGAGCCTTCTAAAGTTGGCTATAACAGAGGCTATCTAATTGCCCTTAACTGAAGAGAGTTGCTTCATCCAAGATCTCACTAACTTTTGGGGTAGCCTGCATCTGGTGAAATTGGGGTCTAAAGGCCTGGCCCCTTTGGCTAACTTTGGACTAACTGTGAAGGTTCAATTACAACTTCACAGTACACTGTGGGGTCATCTGTAGCCTTTGCGCATGGCCCCAGGGACCAACTTCTTGCTCTGCCCAATCCTGCCCCATGTTGCCCTCACACTAGTGCAGAACCAGGGAGCAATCCCCAACTAACTAATGCTAATCTAGCCTCAAACTTAGTTTCCTGGGGAGTTGAATCGTCATTGTTGTCCAGAGATGAGAGATAATTAATTGAGTGGTTTCCATCCTTCAGGACAGAATGACTCCTTTACAACCACATACTTTCGTGATTTTGAAGAATGCTTTGTAATGTATATAAAAGTTCATAATATAAAGTTGAGTGAAAAAGAAGCAAGGTGTAGAATATGATAATGAAGACCTGTGAGGGGGAGAGTACAGCTCAGTGGTAAGAGAGCATGCTTAGCATGCAGGAGCTTCTGGGTTCAATCCTCAATACCTCCATTAAATAAATAAAATAAATAAATAAACCTAATTTTATTTATTTAAAAATTAAAAGACTCCCCCTAAAGAAAAGACTTGTGAGAGAGGCAAAGAGAAAGAGAGAGATCTGAAAAAAAAATGCCCCAAGATGTTTAAATGGGTTTTCTAGACTTAAGGAAAATTGTGATTTTTTTTTCCTTTGTGCTTTTCTGTGTTTCTGAACACTTCACAATTCATATGTATTGATTTTCATTTGGAAAATAATACAATTGACCCTCAGTACCTGTGGAGGGATTAGTTCCAAGTTCCACCCGACTACCAAAATCCATGAGTGTTCAAGTCCCAAAGATGGTCCTCCTCACACCCCCAGATTCCAGCCCCTCTGATTCTATGTTGGTGAGATTCAACCAGCCGCCCATGCTCTGATGTGGAACCCACAATTATGAGGGCTGACTGTACATTTATTGCAAAAAATCCTTCAAACCCCTGTGTTGCAGGGGCCAACCGTATTTTAACTGGCATCCCATCGCTTGCTCTAATAACATAAAGTTTGGTGTCCGTATGATTTTCAGGAGGAGTTGTTCACCTTTATCACTTTAAGGGAGCTATGAGCTTCCTCATTTTCGCCGATAAGGTCATTTCAGTTGATTAAGCTACATTTTCCATCTTCTCTTGAGATGAAGTATTGAATAATTATTATTTTCAAATCCACGCCCCTGCAGTGAGAGTTTCTGACTCGACTCCCTCCCAAGGGGGCACGCTGCACTTTTCAGGGTGCTTAGCTGCCCAGAGCAGGAGTGGGTGCAGGCTGCCATTCTTGGGCTGTGACAAGGCAGCTAATACAGAGTCATCAATTCTGTGGTCGTTAGGACCCAAGCTTTCTAGCTTCGGTCATCAGGGATGCTGTCAATTTCCAACCACACCCCCTTCACCCCTTCAGGCTACGGGCAGCCTCCTCAGGAGTCACTTCCCATCTGATGGACTTAGCATCTTCTCGCTCCTCCAACACTGCAACTTAACCTTGGGCCCAAGGGCAATAGAGGCAGCTGAAAAGGAGAGGTGTGTGTGTGTGTGTGTGTGTGTGTGTGTTTATAAGGGGCAAGGTGCTGTCGATTTTAACAACCAATTTCCTCCAGCGCTGATTTCCTCTACATTGGAAAGATCCTTTCTTTTGAATGACTGGCTGATGTGATGTCTGGTTAAGTGATTGCCTTCTGAGGGCTGGCCCCAGTGACGGATCAGGGTTGACAGGTCCAGGTAACTGAAGTAGGCATCCCCTGCCAACTATTGTTAAGTGAAGCAAGGAAAGAAGAGGATTAAAATATCCTGCAACCGTGGTCCCCAGAATAAGCATACAGCACCACCACCGTAATGGGAGCGGTGAGATAGAGGCGTTAACTAGCTGCCTATTCTTGTTACCATTTTAAGACGAGACGGCTCTGCACTTTGGAGGCGAATCTCACTCCTGTTACACATTTCCTAAAACTCGTATGATTCCTGCCAGTGGTCCTGCTACCCAGAATCAGCTACATGTCTTCTGTTACTTCCGTGCATTTCCCTTTTTCATATTCTCTCCCAGCAAAATCAATTTTTTCCCAGCAAATGGAAAATGAAGCAGGTGACGTTTGTTATCAGAAAGGAAGATACTCTTGCCTGGGTTTTGGTAATTCACTTCTACCTTTGTTTTCCCACATTTAGTTTTGGTCATTATTTTGAAACAGCCTGAACCTTTAAAACTGGCCTACTAACTGGCATGGCATGCATATGAAAGCAACCTGAATCTTTGGATGAAGCTTACCAACAAATTCAGGAGGCAGATTATTATCCAACAAATGTCACTATAACCTGCGGCCCCACATTATAAAATTCTTTCCCAGGCCTCATCAGCAACTCATCTATTTTAAGCAATATTTGACACAGCAGAATGTTACTGCATCAGAGGCACATGGGCAGTCGGATGGCATTCCTGACCGTGATGGATTTAATTAAGGGGAGAAGGTTTGGGTTTATTCTGGAACCTCTGCTTTAAGAGCAAGCAATTTGGAGCTGAGCAGGCTGGAAATAGTCTATTGCTGTCTCCCCTGTGTGCCAAATTTAGGTGTACTGTCACGCATAAGCAATTTACCCCCCAAAAGAAGTAGCAGATTTACCATACATCTAATTATTACTTGCCAAAGAGGCCAAATTCCACAACTTCAGTAAGAGTCATTGAGCTCACTAGATAATGGAAATTTCATAAAATAATCAGGTTAGGTTAACTACATGGCTGTGTGTGTGTGTGTGTGTGTGTTTAACGTAAAAAGAGAATACAGAATAATCAAGAGCTGAATGGTTGATTTAACTTCATTGACAAACAATGCTTGGAATGGAGATCAAAAGAACTGCCCTGATAATTGCTTTTACAGCAAATGGAACAAAATGTTCCTGAAATATTAAATAATTGTTTTACTTATCCAACTCGCTTTTCGCTTCAGAATAGAGATTTTGAGACCTCGACTATCAAAACTTTATAAAATACAGTCATTCACAAAAGAAATCGATTTCTGCATATAAATGAAATAAATGTTTAGAAAAGAAATGAATAAACCAAAGAATGAATATGAGTGGCTGGAGCTGGTAGTTATTTACTGCCTTCGAAGTTTCAAAGATTTTTACATTGTGCTTTAACTGCTAATGGTTAACAATAAGACGTACACAACATTCAAATTTGAGACTTCAGTTTGTTTCTTGATTTCTGACCACCAACACCAGTCCATCCTAAGCTCTACCTCAACTATTTAGAAAATGCAACAGTAGTATTTAGGAATATGCACCACCTTACCTACCAGTAGCTGTCACTCCATTCATCCGTTCTTCTCTCTTTTCTTGCCCTCATGCATTCATTCATTCATCTGTTAGGCAGTTAGAGAAGTGGGGCACCGGGCAGATGAGGTGGAAGAAAGGGAGGATGGTCTGGAAGATGGTTGTATGTCCATTTTCAGCATAAAGGGGCTTTACTTCCTCTAAATGAGCACCAGCAAGAAATCAGTTGGGACCTGACTGGAAGGCTGGGACTGTGCAGTATCAGCAAGGACCTAACTGGTCCTAACTGGACATGATCCAATGCTCATTGTAATATAATTAGCATTGCAGTTTAGTACCACCCCCCATGGGTTTTTCTGTGTGCATCATGGATTAGGACACGCGCTAAAGGAGACGAGCATGACTCAGCACTCCAGGGGCAAGAGCCATCAGTCAATCAAGAGACGGCCTCTAAGCGAGGGTATAAGATGGAGGACTAAGGAAGACGCAGGCTACCACCTGCTCTTGGATCAGCCCACCTCCTGCTCTTGGAGGTGTACTTTCGCTTTGCTAATAAAAATTTTTATATCTTCACTACACAATGCTTTTGTTTTCCATTTGAAATCTTCTCTTTCAAGCAAAACAAGAACTGAGGCCTTCCCCTTTTGGGGTACCACATGCACTTAACAAACATGTATCACTCCCCATATTATGCTGAGACTGTGATACATATAAAAAGAAATAGAAGTGAAGGTTTGTTTCTTAACTCTGGGCTCTTATACCCTGTGATAGGCTACATGATTGAGGAATGGGAAATAAGTGAGACTTCGGTTGAGATCTTGATTCTGCCACTTCCTAGCCCTGCATGGTAGAGATTACTAGTTGTCTGCCCAAATCCATCCTTGACTTTGCCTTAGAAACAGAAATGTTTTCTTCTTCCCCACTCCCCAATCAGTAGCATTGTTGTTGTATGTGGAGGGTTTCCAAGAGAAGTCCTTCTTTCTTCTGTGAAATACAGATGTGATTTTCATAAGTCCAGCAGCGATTTTGGGTAATGAGGCCAACTTGAGGATGCATGTTAAGTACATATGTTGACAGTGAGTCCATGAAGACATACAAATCATGGACTGTCTACTTCAGAATATGTCTAACCTGTGAGTGAAATTCATTTCTATTATGCTTAACAATTAACTAAAAAAAATTAAAAAGTGATCAGTTGTGTCATCTTGGTGAGTCTCCTATTCTCTCTGAGCCCTCTTCTCTTCTGCTTTCAAATAACATCAGCTTTGTAGAGTCAGCTAAAACTTGTCACTCGCCATCTGTTTATACAAGAATGAAGTCACAAGCCACTGACCTTCAACACACCCTTAAAGGCATTCAGGGTAGAGATCAGGAATGAGGCACCCTGTGCTCTAGGAAAAATTGACAGAACAGACTTCAGATAATTAGATATTTTCAGGAAATTTTATGCACCTGTTCTCTTGTATCTCCTCATATCCAGAAAAGCACTAAAATCATTCATGGAGACTAACTCCTCGTGAGTAGCAGTAACCTTCCAGAGACTAATGGCAGCCCTCTGCCAAAATGTGTGCTTGATTGCACATATATCTCTTTCACTAAACCTACATGTATACTGACCTCCCTCCTACTTCTTTGGAGCAGTTCCTCAGAGCTACCTGATAAGCTGCCCCCCCAGATAATAGTCCTCACTTAGCCCCAAATAAAACTTAACTCACAACTCTCACATTGTGCTTTTATTTTATTTTTTCAGTTGACAGTAGAGTTTTCAACTAAAAGGTTTAACGTCTATAAAACAGCCAGCACATAATAGAGGGGTGCACAGGAGATATTCCATGGCCCTGGAACACTCTGACACAGTTTTGATTACTTACTGATTAATTACAGTGATCTCTGTTTTAATTGGTCAGAATCAATGTCTTACCAAGGAATGATTGGGTTTTGAATACCATGCCACAATACATTACATAAATTAACTTCTAATCTTAAGACAATTTTTACCTTTATAAAAGCTGAAATCATAATAGGATTTAAATAAGAGAGAAAGCCAATAGAAATGTCAGAAATTAATTTCAATGAAGGGTTAACTATTTGGTACTAAACATAAGGGATTTTGCCTTTTGAGCTCTTTGGTTTGATAGAGTTGCTGGAAGAGGAAAATACCAATGAGGGAGATGGATCTCATATTCATGGCATGCTGACATTCACAGGAGATGAGACCATTAAAAAATTATCAACAAAATATCAGATGTACATCCTGCTACCATGAGAATGGAGAGGTAGAAACACCCTATCTGGAAAAGCCAAAACTTTGTAAACAATGAAATATTGTCCAAATTGCTTTGTCGAGACCGAATGCAGGTTCTGTCCATGTTTTTAAAGTTTAATTTTGTTTAATCATTTCAAGAACTCCTCAAGTGTGTGTCTTTCTTTTAAACTGCTTCAAATACTTTTTTGGAAATAAGTGGGTATATGCTAAACAGTGTTTTTTCTTAAGTAAATAAATTTACAAATAAACATAGAGGAATGGAAGGGAAATAGGTAATGATTAGTTTTGTCTTTGACTTTAGGCATCAAGGATTTTTTATTTCAACCTGATCACGAAATACAGAACATTTTCAAAATAATGTTTGTGTCTATTTTAAGCCCTGATGTTTAACCTAATTAACACAAATAAAGGAAATGATAATTTATACACACCAACCTCTGCATGACGTTTATGGCTCTCAGTGTGATGAATGAGGGTAAACGCCCAGCATTTTGAATGATGTGATAATTAAACAGGGAAAGGAGAAGGGTCCATTGTCACCATCATAATGAAAGATGTGAAGATTTTCGAAGTACACAGACTTCTCAGGGATTGCACTAAACCTGCTTTAGACCAGAGAAGGAATAGCTGGATGTCTTCATGGTCATTCATCATAGGAAAGTTGAGAGTTACTTATGACCCTTCAAAATACTTTCCTTAAACTGCTTTACTGTAGAATAAATACAATTTTAAAAGCGTACAGCCTTTCACTCCATAGTTAAGAAGGGAGAGGAAGTACCAGTCACAGTATCGCAAAAAGAAATGGGAGAATTCCAGAGGTCAAATTCCACTTTATAGATGAGGAAACCAGAGCCAAGAAGAGCAACAGTAATTTTTTAGGAATTTTTGGAAATAAGAAAATGTGGCATGGGGTTTATTGGGTCAAAATATGAGGGACAGCTAAAAAGAAAGGTATCAACAAATTGTTATTGCATTCAAAGTAGTTTGAGAGGAATTTCTGTCATTTGCAAGTGAAAGAACATTATCTAGTTCAATTGTCAAAAATTCTCTGTTTTGAAATTAATGACTAGTAATAATAATGATATAATAAAAAATGATGTTTGGACCAAAATTGATTTCTGCTTAGATGATAGGCTGGGAGGCTAATATATTTTGATGATGAAACAAAATGTACTGTTGCCATGCCCTTTGCTAAGGTGAGAGGTAATTGTGTGTTTGTGGTGCAGAGGAGGGAGTGGGTACAGGAGGAGATCCAGAGTGAATAACTGGTTCTGTCCCAAAAAGTCAGAAAAGGCATTTTAAATTACTTATATTTATCCGGTAAGTTTCCTGTACTTGGAAAACTCTCAATAAACTCAGTTATATGCAGAATGGCCTAGTGTGAATTGTGTGTATGTGTGTGAGAATGGTGTGTATGTGTCTAAATAAAAAAGGGCTGAGTCCCTTTGGGCCAATGTTGTGTGGCCGATAAAGAAGTAACAGTAT
Source organism: Vicugna pacos (assembly GCF_048564905.1). Lineage (NCBI taxonomy): Eukaryota > Metazoa > Chordata > Mammalia > Artiodactyla > Camelidae > Vicugna > Vicugna pacos. The sequence continues at coordinate 8,382,602 of NC_132987.1, forward strand.
GATGGACATACAGAAAACAAATATTTAGTGGATACAGGACATCAGAGATAGAAATTACCATGACATTCGACAGGAAAATAGGGATGGTATTAGACTTTCCGCAAGACATGGCAAGATGATTTAAGCCTTTTTATGAATCTCTGTTCAACAAAGCAATTATTGACAAGAATAATATCCTATAATAAAGAGTACATGGATGTAAGTACAAAAACTTGGTTCATGTTGAATAATTCAGTGAAGACGTGTATGTAACGGAAATATTTTTGTTGAAGCAAAGCACCTCAGAGTGCTCACAAAACTCTGCTATCTGTGTTACATCAATGTGTCAATCTAGGCATAACCAACTAAATAACCAGGGGGACTTAGGGATATAAAACGTGAAAAACATTATCGTTCTCCAAGACTGACTCCAGCCATGTTGTCTTGCATTTCCCTTTTCTGATTCTAGATCTTTCCAATCACTCCAGGTAAATCTTTTCTACCCTCTGGGCCAAGCCTGTACCCTCTTCTGCCACTTGAGGTGCATAGTATAGCTCCTCGACACTGGCATGCTCTGCCTCCTGGTCACAGCTAGACATGGCTACATCCCAAGATACTCACTGACCCCATTAAAAACCCAAGTACTCTTACTATACCCAGAAGTGAAAGTACAAACAGTCCCCTTGTAAAGAGGAGAGAAAACCATGGTGCCCTTGTTTAAACAAACAACTCAGGACTCTACCAATATCTTTAAACCCCCCCTTTCCTTCAGTTATAGACTTGCACAGACCTTCGAGGTGGGGTTGGTCAGACTGACAGAAGAAGCCGGCCATCTTGCATCATTCTTGAGGAGATACATGTCCCCAGTAATGCTCAGCTCCATTCATCTTTTTATCATTCTCAATAGTGAAGAAAATGAGCTAGAAAACACAGACCTAATAAAGAGATGATGTGACACTAAATAACAAACGGATTTAGTAAATAATTCAAGTAAAATAGCTCTTGATTTGACATCCTGGCAGTACCGTGAAAGATGGCCAGCTGTTCAGATGGCTGACCTGCTACCATGCAGTCACATTTTGTCCTCTGGTGAAGTGAAAGCTCAGAGATGAACCTACGTTCTAATGGGAGTATGCACATTTTAAGATGCCATGGATTATTTTTAGTCCTACAGCAGGAATTGTGCTTTAGCTAAAAGGAGAGAGATTGAGGCTCAGCATAATGAAGGATTCTTGCCCGAGTGTGATTAAACACGGAAAGAGGAGGTTCAGAAAATATTTACATAATTTCAAAGAAAAAGGAAACTTGGCTATCCAAGAACAGATCTTTTGGATCCCTTCAAAAAATGAGTCCTGTCTACCTGTGCTGGACGTCGCCTCTGTTGGAAGCAACAACCTGGATCTGACAAACTTTTAACTTGATAAGTAGCTCTCAGTGGAGTGGTATTGCCCTCTATAGGGAAATTGGACCTTTTTTTTTTTACATTTTTTTACTGAGTTATAGTCATCTTACAATATTGTGTCAAATTCCAGTGAGGACTTTTTTTTTAACTGATGTGTTGATTGATGGATGTGAACAGGCATTTATTGGGCAGAAGCCTAGGATGATGGACATCTTGAAATTCTTGAGACCATCTGGCATGATAAAGAAATGTTCTTTATTATGAACAGCTTTCAAAGAATTGCTCACTAGACAGTCAAATGGCTGAAAAGCCTAATGTTTGTATTTACCTGAGCCCCAAAACAGCAACTTTTCATAGTAAACTCAAAAGTATTTTTTAACACTTTTTAACTGTATGCTAAATGCTCCAGAAATGTAACTACTGTGTTTATAGAGTGAAGATCTTGCTTTGTTTTGTAAGGAATTTTAAGTAGAGTTGTTAGTTAGTGACTTCAGAAAATTACATGCCAACAGCAATGCTTTTCATGATATTTGGGACTTCAGCACATATTCTTATATTAATCTGTATTTGAAGCTGTCACATTTCAGGAATTCTGCAGTTAAGCAGAAACATCTGGCTACTTAATTTATCATCTAGTCCAGTAGTGTCATAGGATTTGTGTATCAAAATTCTATTATTTTATTATAAATTGCATTTTTTTATATTAAGCTTACATTAGAATTTGAGAATTATATTAATATTTAATTTGTATAGATAGTTCAGTAAGTATGATTGTCATTTCAGGATAGTAAGGAAGTCTTGTGAAGTACTTGTCTTCAAAAGAAGGGAGTGGGGGCTTACAGTCTGTGCTGCTGGTTAACTAGATTATATGAAAGCTTCAGGTCTTGGACACTGGGTGTAGAGAGCTTTCTCATTCAATTCTAAAGGCACTGCTATTGATAGAAATGGTTGAAAATCAATACCATGAAAATTAGAAGACTCAAAGATACTCTTAAATAAATTATCAAGGATTCTTTGGATTTTTATATTAAGTCCCCTAGAATGGTTAAAATGGGATGCACATTGTCTAAACTCTAGCTTGGCTGAAGGGCCTGACAGGCCCCAAAAGGTGGGAGTTTCTTTGATCAGGGAGGAGGAGGGCAGATTCTGCTAAAGTTAGGATAGAATGAGAATCTTCTCTGAGAATTTGGAGACAATGCCCAAAGCCAAAGATTTTTTTAGAAGTTGTTAATGGAAGACAAAATACTTTCCTGGTACTCTAAAGAATTCCAATATCATTAGGCAAAAGGCAAAGTATAAAAGTTCAGACATGAAGATAAATATGGGGCCCTTTAAGGAGAAAACAGCAATTGTTAAGTCAGGGGTAAATGGTTTATATATTGAGGTATGTTTAAGTAATTGACATTGCCCAAACTAGGAATCATCTGGCTCTGTTCCCCAGCCCTGGGGGACATCAGGGTAATATACTTGTCCAGGTACCATAGGAAGGAAAGGGGACATACCTACAGGCCCCCTCAACTCCTGCATCTCTTCATCTGTAACAGCAGTTCTGCAGTGCCCAGCTTTACATATTTGGGTGAACAAGTAGACCATCATTAAAAAAAAAAATCCTCTGGCTTTTACAGATCAAAAGACACTGTCCTAACCCAAAGCCAGAGTGAACTTCTTCTGTAAAGTCTGTTTGGGTTGCTATAAGAAAATACCACAGATGGGGAGGCTTGTAGATAACACAAATTTCTTTCTCACAGTTTTGGAGGCTGGAAGTCCAAGATCAGGGTTCCAAGCAGAGTCAGGGGCAGGTGAAGGCCCTTTTCGGAGCTGCAGACTGCTGCCTTCTGGTGGTGTCCTCACATGGTGGAAGGAGCTACAAAGCCCTGTGGGGTCTCTTTTACAGGAGCACTGATCCCACTGGTGAGGGCTCCACTCACAGGAGCTAAGCACCACCTTCTAATATCATCTAGTACCATCCCGCTGGGCATTAGGATCAACATATGAATATTGGACAGGAAGGTGGGCCTGAACCTCAGACCACAGGTGATGGAGTTGAGATAGACTGTTGCACTGATAACCCTCAGTGAACTCTGCCCCTCCCGCTCCCTCCTTGTACATCCCTCTCCCACACGGACTCTGGACTTGACCAAGTGACTTGCTTTGGTCAACAGGACATTAGTAAGTGTGACACAAACAGAGGCTTGATAGGTTGTTACACAGTGTGTCTTCCCATCTAGAGCATTCCCACTTGAGATGTGCAAATGATGGGAAAGCTCAGTTTACCACACGGGGGACCAAATGGAAAAGACTGAAGGAAACTGGCCCAGAGGCAGAACTGAGGCCCCAGACACATGGCTCCAATGGAGAGGTCACAGGCAGCTCCGGACTGTTCGGGCTTAATCAGCTGAAGCCCAAACCACCGTGGAAAGACACAATCTACTTTCTGCCCTGTCTCAACTCCCGACTCTCAGAAGGGTGCACAGCAACAGCAAGAGGGTGGTTGTTTCAAGTCACTAAGTGACATAAGGGAAACAGGGAACCTTTATGGTCCTTAGCTAAGCATTCAAGGATGCTGTACATGTGGAAGCAAAGGTCATACGTTTCAACTATTTTTCGGCAGAAATTCTGGTAAAAGTCCCTGATCCTGGTGTTTGGGTCAAAATTCAAAGTGTCTCTGGATATAAGAAATAGTATTTTCCAAAACAAAATACTATAGAGTTTGGGGCATGATGTGAATTAAATTATTTCCTATCGGTTTATTTTAAATATCAGTGTCATGCCACTTCCATGCTGTCAGTGTAAATTCTCAACAGAAAATGATGTGGAAAATTGTAAGTTTGGCTCTTTCTTAAAAATGAAAAGTCACCAAATGAAAAATGTGTTTTTCTATTTAGAGTGGAGGATTCACAGTCCGCAGCTCAATACCTTCGTACAGAAATATCATTAATATTCATTTATGGGTATATAGCTCACTATGTAAATGGACCTTAACATCCATGTACTGCAAGACAGTTAGAAATCTTTAAATATTTGTGCCTTTTCAATTCTTAAATTTAGCTCCACATCCCATTGACTGCTTTTGCCTGCAGTGGAACATAAGAGCCATTGCATTTTAATTCCTCCATCTACTATCTGTTTGAGCAAAATTAGCACATCCGCTGTGTAAGATCTGTAAGCTCTGCATTAATGCCATGAAATGGCATTCCTACCCTGGCCATGATCACACCAGCCTCTCCTCCACTCTTAGTGAGCAATTGTCTCAACTGAAAAAAGAAGGTAAGCCCTCAGCTGGCATAAATGGGTAGCTGTGTGGAAAATCTTTCTTTATCCTGCTGCCAGCGTGAAAAGACATGCTGTCTCTAGTGTACACCTTCTGGTAAACACAAGCAGGGACTTCCAAAACACCCTCAATGAGACCAGTAGCCCAACAGCTAAGTCTCAGTGATTTTCTTCCTTCTCTGTATTAATATGAGACTTTGGGCAGGTCACAAAACTTCCGAGTCTCCGTTCACCCAGAAATACACCAGATGAGAAGATAAACTTATATGCAGATCTGTTTTGATATTAATTCCTGGGGGAGGGAGGAGAGTTATGTACTAATACATATGACTGGACAAATCAAAGAGAGGATATTTATAAACATTATTATCTAAGGCTTGACACAACAAACAAATACAATTCCACAACACCCATCGGGATGGCTGGTTTTAGGTGTCAATTTGACTGGGCTACAACATGCACAGATAGCTTGTTAAACATTATTTCTGGGTGTGTCTAAGAGGGTGTTTCCAGACGAGATTAGCATTTGAATTGGTGGGCGGAGTAGAGCAGAGGTTCCCCCCCCCCACACTTGGTTGGGCATCATTCAATGCTTCGAGGGCCTGAATAGAACTAAAAGGCAAAGGAAGGGTTAATTCATTCTCTGTCTGACTGCAGGAGCTAGAACAGCAATCTGCCCTTGGTCCCCCCAATTCTCAGGCCTTCAAACTCAGATTAGAATCTCCACCATCATCTTTTTAGCTCATAGGTGTCTGAACTACACCACCAGCTTTCCTAGGGCCCCCTGTACTGGGTGGTATTCCCCAACTGCCTTGAAAAGTTTGTATTGAAATATTTTTGAGTTGCTTTATTTTCTTGCAATGAAATCTCAAAATAAAACTTTAAGGAAGGAGGAGCTGTTTCCTATGGATGAACAAAGAGAGTGGTCTCTTGAGATTGATCTGGTGAAGATGCTGTGAAGAGACTGAAATGACAGCAAAGGATTTAGGATATTACATAAACCTATTTGATAAAGCAATGCCATGGTTTGAGAGGACTGACTCCACATGTGAAGGAAGTTTTACTGTAGGTAAAATGCTATCAAACAGCATTGCATGCTAAGGAGAAACTGTTCATGAAAGGAAGAGTCAATTGATGTGGTAAACTTCATTGCTGTCTTATTTTAAGAAATTCCCACAGTCACCCCAACCTTTAGCACCTTAATCAGTCAGCAGCCATTAACATCAAGGCAAGACCCTCCACGAGCAAAAAGATTACAATTCGCCGAAGGCTCAGATGCTGGTTTAAATTTTTTAGCTATAAAATACTGCTATCACACACTTAATAGATTATACTATAGGGTAAATGTAACTTCTGTATGCTCTGGGAAAACAAGAAAAAATACATGTGCCTACCTTTATTGCAATATTTGCTTTTACTGCAGGAGTCTGGAACCAAATCCACAGTATCTCTGAGGTGTGCCTAGGATGTTTTTGCAGAATAAGTTTAAAAGAGAATTTTTTTCTGTTTTATTTTCAACTACACACTAGTTGTGCAAACATGTTTCCCTGAACTTCAACCATGACCTATTCCAATAGGAGGTTATCAGACCTCAGATATTTCTGGGGTAGTGGAGAAGAGGAAAACATAGATGGAGGAACATAGCCATACTTGCAGGCTACCATGGAGAATCGTAAAATGAGAAGCTAGAAACCACCATGCCACTTCAATTTAAATGAGCATCCAGGACAGTGTTAGATGAAAGAGGAGGAGGCTGTGAGTGCAGGAGGAGAATGAGGAAGAGAACAAAGGAACGTGGTGATGATGAGGTGGGATGAGACAGGAAGTAGCTAAGGAATTTCCTGTCATGCTCATGTCTACTTAATTTCACTCATTTTATTCTGCGATCACCTGATAGTTTTACCCACCTCCCCAGCCTACTGCTCTGCGTTATTTCTACTTGTCTTTGTGACTGTGCATAGTAACCTTATACCCCACCAGTCTTTGTTGTTGTTTTTTTTTTTTTAATTGAAATATAGTCAGTTACAATGCATCAGTTTCTGGTGTACAACATAATGTTTCAATCATACATATATATACATATATTCATTTTCATGAGTCTTTTGATACAACTGTCCCATGCTAGGAAAGTCCCTAATTAGAAGAACCTTCAAAGCTCCTAAAGGGACAAGGTGAACTCTAGCTGTGACTCTCACTACTCAATGGAAAATGCACTGGACTAAGTCCCAGAAGACCCAGGATCTCTCTCACTCCCACAGGGAGCATTAGTGCAACTCACTTAACCTTTCTGAACCCCTTTCCTGTTTTGTGTCACAGGGGAATGACAATGCCTTCATCCCAAGGTTGTTGTGAATTCTGAAATGAAAACAAAGTGCTTCCCTCTGAAGTCCTGGAGCATTTCTTCATGAGGGAGTTATCCATTAGATGTTATTGCAATAATAAAAAGGGGTACCAGCTCCTAATTCTCATCATCAAAACCCAAACACCTTGACAACATGCAATTGGTCTACATCATATGCTTTCTCTAGGGTTTGTACTCTGTATTTTGACTTTATGGAAAGGCTGAATGCTTTCCTTTAAACTGGATCTTCAGTTTCATGTTGTAAAGTCACAAGAATAATAAGATGAAATGAGTGAGATAGTAAACATTTCTGTGTCATAAATAAAAAATATATATTTTGAATCATTTTCTTTTCATTTAGAATATCATTCATGGGGAGAATTCTTCACTATTAGTAGGTTCCTTGTTTAGGTTGTAAAGAATAGTAGTCATTTGTACCCATGGTAACAACTAAACTCAGTTATGGACCAAATTTTAAAATTAGATGGAGCTCAAGTTGTGCCTGGACAACGTTTTGCACAAGATGGACTATAAGTCAAATGGAATCAGAAATCAGTGTGACAAGCACTTTTCTAAGGGCTTTATCTATATTATCTCACTTAATTATCACAAAATCTCCAGGGAGATTACTTCCATTTCATATTTAAGTGCTTTATTAGCATTATTGTGTTGATTTCTTACAACAAGCCTCATGAACATTATTATCCCCTTTTTTGGAAGTGAGAAATTGACATTGAGAGAGGTTGAAGCAGTTGGGCAGGACTCCTTAACGTGACAAATATTGAAGATCAAATTCAAATTCCATCTGTCTGATTTGACCATGACACCAAATCCCACGGTTTGGGCAGAAATAAGTATGCAGACATTGTAGAAGAGATGGCATCAGCTAAAGTGCCAAATTAGAGCATTTGGTACATTTAGAGGAGAAATCGCCCAATAACATCTCAATGAAACCAGTTTACGTCTGTTAAGTAACAGCTTTTCATTTATTGCCTTGTGAAAGTTCATGCTCTGTAAGCACCATCAAAGTACTACACGGTGAGAAAAAGAAATGAACTTGTGGAAATGATGAAAGAAGAAGAAGTTGAAGTAGGGGGAGAAACATGGGAGCAAGAGGAGCGAAAAGAGGAGAAAGAGACATAAATAATAAAACCATGTTCTGAATGACATTCTGGCAGGATTGCAGAATGATAGCTGTGGCTAATGAAACCCATGACAGGCTAACAGCATCTTCTTACTGAAGGAGATACAAAGTACATATAATTAAAGTTCCTGAAAGAATGAAAACCATCAAAATTAATATTTAAATACTAAAAAATTCAAGGTTAGATACTAAATTCTGTTCACCAAATGATTAGTAATAGAAAAAAAGAAAAAGGCTGCTTCTATACAGCTTTAAGAATTAAACATTTTAGGAAATGAAAACAAACCATTTTGAATAATAAACATTTTCTTCTCAAAATCAACCGAAAAAGTTAAAGAAACCAATACATCACTGTATTAATTTGATATGGTTTCCATAACAAATTGCCACAAACTTAGTGACTTAGCACAATTTTATTGTCTTATTGATGCCTTCGCTGAGTTAAGATGTTGGTAGAGTGGGTTCTTACTAGAGACTCGAGCAAAGAACCCATTTCCTTTGCCTGTTCTAATAGCTTCTAGAACCTGCCTACCTGCCTTGGCTTGTGACCCCTTCCCCTTATTACTCTAATCTCTTGTTTCCATTGTCACATCTCTGACTTCCTCTTCTACAGTCAAATCTTCCTCTGCTTCCATTTCATAAGCTGACCTATAATTACAAGAGGGTCAATCCAGGATAATCTCCCCATCTCAAGATCCATGACATAATCACGGCTGCAAGGCTCTTCTTGTGATATAAAGTAACACTCTCAGGTTCCTGGGATTAGGGCATGTATATCTTTGGAGACAATTATTCACCTTACCACAGTCACTGTCTAAACTGTATTAAATTTCTGAACACACACCTGTGAGACACACAAAGCAATGTGAATCTGTTATTTGAAACTGAAGCTCAGAAATGGACTCAGGCAGGAAGCAATCAAATATGTTGATTGGATTTAAAAAGAGAAGAAAATTACAAAATCATATCCAAAAAGAAGATAAAATTATATGGTATCCAAGGAAGAATAAATATAAAAGAAAATTAAATAAGAATGATTATACAACAGACAAGAGAATGAAAATGAGGTGAAAATGTTAAAAAAAAATCAGAGAGAAAATGGTTGGAATGGAAAAAAGGAAGAAGCACCATGATATATGCTAAAAAAAAAAAAAGAAAGAAAGAAAACATTGGAACAAATCAGATGTGTAAAACTGTGACCTGAGAAAAAGTTCTAGATGTAATAGAAAACCTGAAAGTGTCCACCAATGTACTGCAAATATGGACAGGCAAGAATCAATTTTGAAGCATATGCTAGTAAAATGATTGGAATTCAAAGGTAAAGACTGTATCTTCAGTGTCTCTAGACAAAACAAAATAACTTAGAAGGACAAGATAATTACACTGGCATCAGAGTCTTCAAAGCTACATGCAATTAAGGCACAAAGGAGTGACATGTCCTAAAAACTTAAAGAAAACATGAATAAAGATTTCTCTATTAAGTTCCAGGGCTTTTGGAAAACAGTTTGAAACATGTGCTCCTCCAGTGCTCAGAGAATGCTGTTCACATACGTTCTTCCTATAGAGTCTACTAGAGGTGACTTTAACCAACCAAGAGATGGCTGGGGAGACTTTGGCAAACAGACCGATAGTGAGTGTTTCATATATTTAATTATAGAACTGAGTCTGAAAGCACAAGTGGAAGAATGATATGTGTACATTATATGCTCTGATAAAATAAAGAGAATGAAACTAAAAATGGGAGGATATGAGAGAGAGAATAAAAGTAGAGTAAGTCATAGATTGTTGTGTAGGAATACTAACTAAGACTGGCCAGACAGTAATAGGTTAGTAAGAAGTACAAGAAAGCAGGTTTAAGGGCACTTTAAAAGGTGCAAGAATAAAATTATCTCTAGAACAATCAACAACAAAAGCAAAAACTCCAAACTTCATTAAAAACGAAAGTTTTAAAGCAGAGAAGACATGCCAAATGTAGAAAGAAACACAGTGCAGGTAAGGCACATAGTGATTTTAAATAATAAGACACAGCTGAGACCAAACATATGTCACAACAGAAGTCTATAGACCTAACTCATCTTTGAAAGGAAAGACATTTCCACGTTGGCGCATAAAGCAAATCTACCTTGGTGTGTATACAAGAAAAATATCTAAAACATAGTGATTCCAAAAGGCTGAACACAAAGAGAAGGACAAAGGCAAGGAGAAACTTGTGATTGCAATGTTGATAAAGTCAAATTCAGACAAAGAATAAAAATAAAACATTACATGAGACCACAAGGCCGTATAATGCTAAGAGCCCGTGCTTGAGAGAAAATGGCATTGAGTTCTGCTTCTAGTTCTTTCCATAACATTGAGATCTTAAGCAAGTTCACTACCCCGAGCCCCAATTTTCCCACAGAATAAATGGGAATAGTAACTTGACCACACAGACCAGGTAAATGCAAGCCCCCTTCAAATGGTGGGGAAGCAGTTCTCGGCATCAACCAAATGTTTTCAAACTGAATGGAATATTCATTCTCTGTTGGCTCCAGGGTCCAGGATATCTTTAAGTGCTCCTCCAGATGAGTTTTTAAAGTGTATCATTTAAACCTAGAAACTTCCTGGCCCTTCTGGATTTCCAAGATGACTGGACAATATTCTGGCTGTAGGTCCCCAGAGGAAGGATCCTATCGTCTCCTGTGGTAACAGGCAGAGAAACAATGGGCAAAAGCCCAGGCAGCTTTTAGCAAAACTCATTGCTTTTTCCTCCTTTGGTGTCAACATACATTTATTGAATCCTACTCTGTACCTTGTACTTACGATCTTTTTTTTTCTCTTGAACTAGAGTTGATTTTCAACCTTGTGTTAGTTCCCAGTGTACAGCACAGTGATTCAGTTATACACACAGATATGTTATTTTTCAGATTCTTTTCCATTGTAAGTTATTCCAAGATAGTGAATATAGCTCCCTATGCTATACAGGAGGGCCTTGTTGTTTATCTCTTTTATATGTAGTAGTTATTTTGCGCTAATCTCATACTCCTAATTTATCCCTTCCTCCCCTTTTTTTCTTGTATTGTGACTTAATTAAAATAAGTTGTTACTGGGGGAAATGCTGTGCCCTGCACTAAACACTGTCAGGGTTGCAGGTTTAGACAACAGAAACACACAGTTCTCAAGGACCTCATGAGGAGGCCTGGGTTTCCCATCTTCCTATTCTAAGACATTCTCATACTCTTGCCCTATAGATTCTGGAAATTATTACTTGGCTGAAACCAGTCTGGAGGACCTTTAAAGCCTGACATGTGGACGTAGTTGAAGGATGCACATGACAGCCTTTATACCATCCAATGGGGATCAGGAAAGGAAACCCACCTTGGTTTTTCACACATTGGATTGGGTTTCCAAAGACGTTGAGTGAAAAAAATCAGAGAGCTTTTCCACGCTGCCACATGAACAGAAATTTTTCATCCGAGCACTCAAAAGGAGGAAGGATGAAAGGGAGGAAGAATGTGAGAGATAAATGATGAAAGGAAAGAAGGAAGGATGCAAAGAGAGAAGTTGCCTTATATACATTTATAGATTTTCAAATGCCACATAATTTGGCCTTTGAATATCACTAGGAGGTACCTGTCTTTGACTTCAGCTTTTGCATTATGTATTTATGTAAAACACACTTAGCCAGGAGGAGCCTTTGAAATTCTCATTATTATCCATGGGGGAAACTTATAAATTTGTTCCTGCTCATACAAACTCAGAGAGAGTTGTCTGAGCTCCTCTGTAATTTAATTATTTAATCTGAACCTAACTGTAATATGTCTCTTTTCTTTCCTTCTGTCTGATTGATTGACATGAAATTATCCCACAGTTATTACATTTCATTAATACCTTTGGGTCCCGTATTCCCATTTTGTTTTGCCATCATTTGATTATAAATGCATTAGCTAGGATCACTCTAATCCCAGCTATACTGTCTCTGATAGTTTGCCACCTACAGAATTTCCAGGTGTATTTTCAGTTTGCAGAGTAAATAGAGAACTGGGAACCTCCGCCCTGAATGGAAATTAGAACTGTTCATTGCAGAAGTAGAAACTGAAAACACTGGCATTCAATAGTGTGAGCTGTTTTCATTCTGCGGGAGTTGAAGATTTGAAACAACTTTGGGCATACAGTTTATCAGATATTGCAAAAAGACTTGACTTAACCATTTATTTGTGCAAGCATAAGGCAGAGGCCATAACAGCAATGCAAATAGTGGGGAAATTTGTGGCTGTGAAATCTAAACAATACGACAGTCTAAAAACACAACTTAAGTGTATTATAATCATGAATTTTAACAGTTAGCTAGGACTTTGTCTGTGGATTAACTGCTGTGATTTTTTTATCAAGATAATGCAAATTTAATTCCTAATAATATAAATATTATTCTCTTGTTTTCTAAGAGTTTTGATCATGAAAATGAACGATTCCGATCCCAAGGGTAGCATGACCCAGATAACAGTGAACAAGAAGGCTAAGTGTCTGTGTTATTTTAATAACAGATGGAAGTACAGCTGGAGGAGGGAGGTAAATGTTCAAAACCGAGCCCATTAAATAATGTGCTGGAAAGAATTGGAAATGAGCAGGGTGGAGAAGGCGACGGAATCTCACAAGTTTAGGATGAGATATGCAAGTCCTTCTAAATCAATGAAAAGTTTTATCATCTCCCAAAAGATATCGATGCTCAATAGAAAGCCACCACTGAAATCAGCTTGGCCTTCCTCACAAACGAACCCACCCATCTGTTGTGACTTTGTCAAATGAACACTCAGTAAGGGGAGCCCCAGGTCTGCTGTGGGAGGGTGGGCCTCAGTTCAACAAAAGATCGCAAGGGAAAGTGTAGCAGAGAAGCTGAAGACTCACAGGTCCCGGAAGAAGGACCAGGCACACCTTGAAGGGTCACGTGGAGACGTTGCAGCAGAGAGAAAGCTGCAGGACCTGGGCGGGTGAGTGGGTGGGATGCTCGGGGTACTGAGGCGAAGGCTGATGGGTCAGTTCAAACCAAGAGGAGTGGGGTTTTAATAAGCTCCGTGGGGGCCTTCTCTACGGAGCACCCAAGGGAGGGCCCTGGGAAGAGGGGGAGACTTTGTCACAAGGGCCATTGAGAAAGTCACATCAGAAACTTAGATCTGCTTATGACTGTGCAGGCTGATCTCTAGGGTGTGAAAGGATTTTACCCTAGAATGGAACCAGAGGACATGAGATGGAGAATCTCACACACGTGCCCAGAGGAGGGGAGAATTCTAAGAACTGGGAGACTTACTTCCCTTAAATGCCTGATGTACAGAACACTGGATTTTTATCTCCAAACCAATGAATCTCTGCCAAGAATCTCTCCACATCTTCAAGTCAGTTAACTCACTGCCTGGACTCTGGCTGGACTTCCTCCCCATTTCCCCCTCACCTGCCCCATAAATACAGCTACCCCAAACCCTCATCGAACTCATTGCTTGCTACAATTTCCATTTCCTGTATTACAATCCCTCTGCTATTCCCAAATAAACTCAGCTTCTGGTGATTTGAGCTTGCCCCAGTTTACCTCCTTACTAAGGGTGACAAGGTGTGTACTTGCAGGACAGGCTAACGTCAGGTTAAGACCCCTACTTGGCTGCGCCAAACTGATGCCAAGATGGTACCAGGTGGTAACTTAGCTAAACTCTGGGTAATGTCATGTTGTTCCTTTTATTTTTCTATGAAAATGAGTTAAGTTACATTTCCTGGTTCAGAGACTGGGGCTAAAATATCTCATGGGGAAACAAAAGGAGGAACTTCAGAACTGTTTTGGCCCCTTCCATGTAGCGTACAGCTTTTTCTGTCAGACCTTATCAACGATCATACTTTCTGTAGTGTATCAAGTGATGAGCTGGATCACAGAAAAAACAGACAGCAAGGATGCTATCCCTATTAGGTACTTCGACTTTCCTTCCATCTGCTTGATTGATGTGGAATGATCCCATGGTTATTACATTTCATTAATACCTTTGGGTCTTGTATTCCCATTGCCATGGAACAGGTAGTTTGAAATCATTTTCTAAATTTCTGTGGAGATTTTAATGAAACACGAGTACACATAAAAGATTGTTGCCATCTCATCCAAATACACTCTAAACTCTGTTCATCAATTTGCAGATTTGGCCAACAAAGCAAATGTAAATTTTGGAAAATTCCATTCAGCTTATAAGCTTCATGCAAAAAAAAAAAAAAAAAAGAAAGAAAGAAAAAGAAAAAAATTTTACCTGTTAAATTTTCTGCAAACCTTTACACAGCAGTGTTAAAAAGGAATCTGATTTGCTTATCTGTGATAGTGAAGATTTTGTAATGACGTTTTTCTTACCGCTTTTGTGTTTCCTCAAAATGTGCAGAAGCACTTAATGGTATTTTAGACTTTATTGAAATAAAAGGTGCCTACAGATGGCTCTCACTGATGTCAGCCATGTGAAAAATATTAAAATGTTGGTCTACTGTAAAATCACATATTCAAAATTTGGGGGAAGAAGAATGTTCTCCAATTTAGAAATACACTGAGGATGGAGAATGGGAAAAGGTTTACAGTAAAACAGAAACTTACATGGTGTTTCTCTGAAATTGTGTGATGCTCTTCAAAGAACCATAATGGGTCAAAAAAGGATAAACTGACTGCACCTATATTATTTGACGGTGTGTGTAGGTTGTGACAAAAACCTATACAATGAAAAACATGACTCATTTTTTTTGGAAATAAGACTGTTCTGTTTTTTGGTTTGTTTGTTTGTTTTTTGGCGCGGGGGGTAATTGGGTTTATTTATTTTTGGAGGAGGGACTGGGGATTGAACCCAGGACCTCACGCAAGCTAAGCATTCAATCTACCACTTGAACTATCCCCTCGCCCAGAGCAATCCCCTCTCCCAAAGCGATTCTCAATCCAAGAGTATGTCTACAGAAAAGAGAAGCCAAGTTTAATAGCACTTTTCATATCTTTACTAAACCTGCAATTTATCTGGAATTCAATTTTGATTTCATAAGTTCAGATTATCTCTGTGTTTTAAAACCACTTTCCTGAAGCAATTTAAATGGTGATGAAATGCAATGAACATTCAAATGCTTAAAAATGATGGCTATCTTAGACAGGGATGTTCTGTATGATGATTTTATAGATGCAAAAGGCCTGATTGACAAGCAGCTCATCCACCAAAACAAGCAGAAAGATACAAAATGGGTGACATTACTGTCAGTGTTTCAGCCATCATAATAGGTATGTCATCGTATCTCATTGTTGTTCTAATTTGCAGTTTCTTAATGACATACGATGTTGAGCATCTTTTCATATGCTTATTTCCCATCTGTGTATCTTCTTTGTTGAGGTTCAGGTCTTCTGTACACTTGATAATTGGGTTGTTTGTTTCTTTTTTTATTGAAACATAATAGATGTAACAATATTATATTAGTTTCAGGTGTACAACACAATGAGTTTATATTTTTGTACATTACGAGGCAATCACCATGAGAAGTCTAGATACCATCTGTCACCATACAAACTTACTGCGCTATTATTGACTATATTCCCCATGCTGTACATTACATCCTCATGACGTATTTATTCTATAATTGGAGGTTTGTACCATTTAATCCCCTTCACCTATTCACCCAGCCTCTCACCCCTGCCCCTTTGGCAACCACTAGTTAGTGTTCTGTTATCTGTGAGTGTTTCTGTTTTGATTTTCTCCGAGTTTTTCTGTTTTTTTGGTTTTGTTTTTTGTTTTTTTAGTATTGAAGTTTTTGTTGGTTTGTTTTTTGCTTGTTTGTTTTTAATTAATGTATAGGCAGTTTACAATGTTGTGTCAATTTCTGGTGTACAGCATAATAGTTCAGTCATACATACACATATATATATTCATTTCCATATCCTTTTTCATTATAGGTTACCACAAAATATTGAATATAGTTCCCTGTGCTATGCAGTATAAACTTGTTTACCTATTTTATATGTGGTAGTTATTATCTGCAAATCTCAAGCTCCAAATTTATCTGTTCCCACTCTCATATCCCTTTGTTAACCATAAGTTTGTTTTCTACGTCTGTGAGTCTGTTTCTGTTTTGTAAATAAGTTCATTTGTCCTTTTTTAGATTCCACATATAAGTGATATTATATGGTATTTTCCTTTCTCTCTCAGGCTTACTTCACTTAGAATGACAATCTCCAGGTCCATCCATGTTGCTGCAAATGCCATTATTTTATCATTTTTTGTGACTGAGTAGTATTCCATTGTATAAATATACCACAGCTTCTTTATCCAGTCATCTGATGGACATTTAGATTGTTTCCATGTCTTGGCTATTGTAAATAGTGCTGCTATGAACATTGGGGTGCATGTATGTTTTTGGATTAACATTCCCTCTGGATATATACCCAGGAGTGGGATTGCTGGATCGTATGGTAGGTCTATTTTTAGTTTTTTGAGGAATCTCCACACTGTTTTCTACAGTGGCTGCACCAAACTGCATTCCCACCCAGTGTAGGAGGGTTCCCTTTTCTCCACATCTTCTCCAGCATTTATTGCTCATGGACTTTTCAATGGTGGCCATTCTGACTGGTGTGAGGTGACACCTCCTTGTAGTTTTGATTTGCATTTCTCTGATAATGAGTCATATTGAGCCTTTTTTCATGTGCCTATTGGCCATTTGTTGTAATTATATATCCTAAGATACAGTAATCGATGGATATATTCCTCATTCTTTTTTCATCTGCATAATTCTCCATTTTTTGAATATATTATGATTTAAGTGGTACACATTAATGTTTTGGGGTTGTTTGCAGTATTTCATAATTAGTAAAATAATACTATGAATAGCTGTGCAATGGGTTATCCTGATTATTCTTTTAATGCTTTTGATAGTGTATTTTTGGAATATATTCTTACGAGTGATCCTTCTGCATGAAAGGGAAAATTCAGTGTAAGTTTGCTCAAGATTGCCAAATTCTCTTTCATGGGGTTGTGCCATTTAATATTCCTACTATTAATGTATGAAGTACCTGTATTCCAAAAGAGTATTTTGTCCTGAAAATACAGCCTATACCTGAAAGATGAAAATTTTTGTCTTAGCTCTTTGACTAAATGATTAGATACTAGTGTCAATAACTGGGCAATTTGGGAAAAATCGAGCACCCGCTGTGTTACTGCTGACATACATCAAAAACTTAACACTTCATAATAGCCTTAAAATAGCACATTTGTGGGCTGAACTATGTCTTTACAAAACTCACATACTGAAGTCCCAATAACTCATACCTCAGAATGTAACCATATTTGGAGATAGAAACTTTGAAGAGATGATTGAGTTGAAATCAGTTCCTATGGGTGAGCTCTAATCCATGCAACTCTACTTAGAAATAAGGCTTTCAAAGAGGTATTTAAATTAAAATGAGGCCCATAGGGTGGGGCCCTAGTCCAATGGGACTGGTGCTCTTACAAACAGACAAAGATAAACCAGGGTACACACACAGATTAAAGGTCCTATGAGGACACAGTTAGAAGATGGCCATCTGCAAGCCAAGGAGAGAGTTCAGAAGAAACCAAATCTCTCAGCACCTTGATCTTGGACGTTTGGCCTCTGGAACTGGAGGAATATAAATTTCTATTGTGTAAGCTATGTAGCTGTGCTGTTTTGTTATGACAACACTAGCCAACTGACACTGTATTTACCGGCTAGTGATTTCTTGAGTCTACTCTTCCAATTGGTAACAACTGCCAATCAAAAGAGGTCTCATAGACATTTTGTAATTCAGAAAATGGAATAAAAATGGTGACATTTTAACAATGGGGCAGGGCCTATGATATTATGTAACTAACTATTTATTAACTCAAAGTATCAACTACTGCCGACCCAAATAAACATATCTCCAGCTTACTCTCTTTTAATCCAGAAATTCTCAAAATGTAGGCTCACCCAGCACCTCCTGGGAGCTTGTTAGGAACGCACATCTTGGACCTCACTCCAGAGAAACTAAACCAGAAACCTTGGGGGTACAGCCCAGCTGTTTGTATACTAATAAACTCCGCAGGTGAGTTTATTACACTCAGGTGTGAGAACCGCTCAGGTGTGAGACACACTGGCACACTCAGGTGTGAGAACCGCTGTCATGATTCACCTCCACCAACCACCAGTGTGACCTCTAGACCTAAAATTCAGGTTTCCTTGTGAAACTCCCCTCCTGTACTCAGCTGGGTTCGATAGGTTGAATCCCTTCTTATGAAATAGAAAAAATGACATACACCACAAGCATTGCTCTGATGATTTCTTAAAAAGTAGCAGCACAACCATAGTCAACATGATCTCTTACTAGAAGAAGTGCGCAAATGCTTGCGGGTTAGGGTTTAGAGTTCATAGCCTAGGTTTGAATCTCAGGTCTATCACTTATTCATTCTATATTCATGGACAGATTATTTACCTTCCTCACTCATGTCATGGGAGTAATGATGCCTACCTGATGGGATATCTGAGGATCAAATTAGTTGTGCATGTAAAATGTTTAGAACAGAGCTTGGTGTTTAAGAAGTGGTCAATAGATATTAGTTGTTATTATATTATTATTATTATTATTATTATTATTATTATTATTATTATTATTATTATCATTATTCCACCTCTTCCGCATTACCTCTCACACTCCACCTCACATTTTGCTCCGGTAATACTTAACTGCTCATCGTACCCTGAAGATACTGTTTATTCTATTCTTTTACTTATTCTAAGCCTTTACTTACGTTGTTTCCACTGCCTCAAACCCTCATCTCATGGTCTTTGTTGCCTAAATAATGCTTACTTATTTTTTCAACAGAACTCATTGATCATTTCTTCCAAGAAGTGGAAGCGATCCAGATGTTCATAAGCCACTTTGCTTGTCCTGGGCTCAAAGCTAGCTGGCATTTCCCAGTTCCCCTTGTAGTTTCCATGTGACTTTGCAATTGATTTCTAGCCAATGGAATTCAAGCAGAAGTGACAGGAGACTCTCCCATGTCTGGCCTCGGAGAACCTCTCCAGGACAATCCTCTATCCTCTCTGTCTGCTACACTGAAGATTAAGCAAATGCTTCCAGGAAAGGACAGAATCATCAGACAAAAGGATCCTGGGTACTAAGTGAGCATCGGAATCCCATCATCCTAACCATTAGGAACACATCTGTTGAAATCCTTAATAAAAAGTGCTAAGCTGGTGAGATTTAGAGATTTACATCACAGCAATGAGCATGACCCCAACAAACACACTTTACAATCACACTGAAAGCATAATATTCACATTATGTTTTCATGTATCCGGATGACTTACTAGACGGCTGCAACAATTCTGAGTTTGGAGACCGTGCAGTGTCTTACTCGTAGTTGTATCCCCAAGTAAATGCAGTTATTCAATAAAGGCTTGAATTCAATGAATAATGACTTGAAGTATTGGGTGGCACATGGAAATGACCTATTTTAGGTGATTAAAACATGTTATTGAATTGTCACAGCAATGCTTGTGGTATATGTCACTTTCTCTATTTTGTAAGCAAGGGAAGGAACACAAGAAGACAAGCAATTTGGGCAAAGTCGACAGCCACCATACTGAGAAAGCATACCCCACATGTGCCCAACTTTAAAGCCTGTGTTACTTTCTTGAAACGAGTGTCACAGGGTCTAAGGAAATCTATAATCCATATCCATAACTTCTGGGAAACACTTGGGCCATATTTTGGCTCCATGGTTCTCTGATGGAGAAGAAAACTTTCAAAAATCCCAGAGGTAAATTTTCTTTCTAGGGAAGCTTATTAGAAATTACCATTTTGCAAAATATTTTTGTTCTATCATGGTCATCTATTTTGTTTTTTAAAAAGTCTTCAGACGTACCCTTCGAATAAGTATGCTGGTTTTTTTTTTTTTTAATGGGAGAAAGGAGGTGATTTTTTTCTTCGAACAATGAGGTGGTTTACGATTTAATCAAAAATAAAATACCAGCAACTTGTTATCTTCCAACAAGAACTCTGCAGTCCTTTGCTTGCACACTCCTTATTAGTCTCCTTGGCAACGGGTAATCACTTGTTTCCCGTAAAGAGATGAAATGCCAACAAATATGTAATAGTGGCTCGATACATCAGCAAAGTGTTATAATGACAGCATAATAAATCTGAACATGAAAAGTTAATAGCCACATTAGTGACAGCCTAACTATAGTGTGAGAAGTACATGGAGCCTGCATTTTCTGCTTCCGTTTCATTCTCTTTGTGATACTCAGTTAGCTCTCCCTAGAACGCCCTCCTCCCACCCTCCCCCCCTTTGCATAGCCTGAAACCTGTGAAGGGAGAGAAACCCTTCAAAATGAAAATGGACCTGTTAATAATCTCTTGTTTTCTCCCACAAAAGAAAAAAAAAAGGATGTTAAGTTGGCTGGATCCAGGTCAATATTTTTATTAAAAAAATATGAGTTTGGGGCCACCCTTAAAGCATTCAAATGTGTACTTTGAACCCAGTATGTTTATGTAAATATGTTACATTTTGGGGTCTTCACCTTGATTAGGTCCCATCAGGGTCATTTATCTCTGTTGGGATATGATCTTTGTCCTCTGAGTAAGTACCACAGCTCCGTCATAAAGGCCAACGTGGAACTCGCCGTGGTTCCTTCACTGCGGAGGCTGGGGTGTCTGGGGTGGGCTTAGAGTCATTGCCCCTGGAGATGAAACTAGGTACGTTGAGTCTGCTTGATCCAAGAGGGGCTGTCGCCTTTTCTCCTTGTTGCTGGGAGTACATGAGCTTTTGCAGTGGTCAGTGAAAGCCACTTCTTCAATTCATCCTCAGAATTAACAGTGCTTAGCAGTGGCCCCAGATTTAGGCCAAAATGAGAAGCTGGCCACACAGGCCTCCTATATCTCCTCTCTTCTTTGTTTTTAAAAAAAACCCTAATTCTTTCATTTCCAATGTTTCCTTCTGGTCTTTTCCATCTTCCTTTAACCTTGGGTACCTTATTCTGTCTTTTCCTTGGAGAGAGTACAGAGCCATCTGAAAAGTGTGTCTCCTCTAAGATGTTCAGTGGTCCAACATCAAAAGATGAGACTAGAGACTAAAACAGACTTAAGAAGTATAAAACTAATAATATAAATATTACCATAATATTGGGAATTGTTGCTATCACCTGACAAGTACTTAGCGTGCATCAAGCAGTGTGCCCAACTCTATGCACGTTACTTCCATTAAATCCTTATAATATGGATGTTACTATCTTGATTTTACAGGCAACTGAGGTTTTCATTGATATTAAACACCATGTCCAGGATCTCATAACTAAAAAGCGGCAGAGTCAAGATTTTTGACCCCCATCAGCCTGTTTCCAAAGCCACTGCAGAGTTGAAAGGGTCATTTAAGGCTAATTAGTATTTTTTTTTTTACAAACTGGAGTCATCCTTCATCCAGAATTCTTTGAGGGTGATTAACCAAACTGAAGAGCTGCAGGCCCCTGCCTTCCAAGGCGTCTACTTCATCATTAATAATAAGGAAAAGAAGAGCTGCTATTCCTGTAATGCCTGCAACGTCCCAGGAGCAGCCCTAAACCCAGGGCATGATCAGTGCTTTTAACCGTGGACTCTGGAGTCACTGCCTGAGTCTGAGTCCTAATTCGACCCTTATGAGACCTTGGGACACTGCACCTGACTTAACACCTTAGTTTCCTCATTTCTAAGATGGACAATAATAAGATTCCTTATAAGGTAGGGTTATTATGAGAACAGAATGAGGTCATACACATACAACTCTTGGGACTACTGTTACTGAGTCCAGACTCGTTCTGCTTGCTGCATGACAGGTCCACAAATCAGGAGACGAGGTGCCGGGGCAAGGAATAACGACTTTATTCGGAAAGCTGGCAGACTAATCTGGAGAACCATCTTCCCCAAGTCAGAATTCAGGCTCCTTTTATACTAAAAAGGGGACGGGGTGTGGTTGGTTGTTGCAAACTTCTCCGTGTAGGAATTCTTTGTTTTTGGAATCCTTTGTTCTTGCAGCTGCCCACCTGGGTCAGGTCATGGTGTCCCTGTAAACCTCCAACAAAATAAATGTTGCAACTTTTTATTTTCATATGAATGTTAAAGTGTTCATATCCTTAAAGGTCAGAGCCTTGAGAATGGGCTCTCCTGCATATTTCAGGCCCTAGGCAACATTCTGTTACAAAAGGTGCAAAACCAGCAAGACTAAGCCCAGGAAACAGAGCACAGGGTTGGAGCTAAAGGAACAGAGCTAATACGGAGTCAGAATTGTTCTTCCCTGTGATGCTGTGACTGCACATACAAGGCATAGGCATTTGGTAAACATTAACGAGGTTGTAAGTTGCTTTCACTGTTCCTGAATGCAGGACAACACGCTAAACACATTACATACATTATTTCACTGATCCTTCCAGTAATTCTGTGAGTTATGCACTATGGTTAGCCTTATTTTGCCACGAAGAAGGATGAAGCACAGAGGGGTTATGTAATTTTCCTGAGGATATGGAGTGAGTTGTGTCCGAGCCTGGATTCTATCCCAGGCATTACATATCCAAAGCACGCCTTCTCGGCAGCCGGCGCACTGACTTTTTATTGTTAGAGAACGTTATCAGTTAGATGACATATTTTGTGGTGAAGGCAATTTGTGCCCATGGCACTGACCCCTTGATCTTAGTGTTTGTGATTCACAGTTTACACACCTCACTGACCCATGAGCACGTTCTCTTTCTTTACATCAGATGCTCCCCATCACTCTTACCCGCCCCACCCCAACAGCCCTGCTTCTCTAACTTTACTCCACAAAGCATTTGTTTGGGAAGCTCTGGGGAAAATTCACAAGACAAATACATGCCACCTAAAGCAAGAAAACAGAGATTTCATAAGGTATTTTGACCAAAAGCCTGTCTTAAATTGAACACAGGCAGACTGACATAGGATTAAGTCTTTTCTTATGATGGAAAATTGTAATAAATACACAATCCCATTGAAATCGGGAATTTCTCAACCAGTCCTCTGAGAGGAGTCAGTACCTTATCCTTCTTTGCCACGAGGAGAGGGGCATGACGTCCAGGTTTCACTCTACCCGGAGGGGACGGAGGAGTCTGGCTTGGCAACCTGGGTTACCATACACCCACCATGCAGTGCCCTCCAGGGATCCGCAACGTTAGCAAAGTTACGTGCCTGTTGCAAATGTGTATCATAGCAACATGCACATTTTTAATAAATAAATGGCTCTCCAAATAACTTTATTCACTGAGGAGAGATTTCAGATTCTTGCCTCTCCATCTGAACAGCCCTTGATGTTCTGTTCTTCCTGTGTTGAATCTGAAAACCAACCTTTCTTCCCTCTTCGTAAATTATTATCACAAGTAGAAAATGCTTTGGTTTTCAAGGGCTGGTAAATGTTTTTTTCAGAATTCTCTGGAGTTATTGGAGAAACAGTATCCAGGATGAGTTTGATTTAAAAGGATGGATCTCTGTCGGACATCATTTCTGAATCCGCCGCTAGGAAGCTGACTTGGCTGAGGAATTGCCCTGATTCCATTTCCAATCAATTCATACCTGGAAGGCAGAAGTAAGAGTCTTGCAGTTTACAAGGAATAGGGGATGATGGAGTAAAAGAAAGAATACAAGATAGATCATTAAATAATTGTTACACACATAATTACTTGAGGAATTAGGCAGTTGAACCGATGAACTCAAGCCAAGTTCCAAGTAACCTCTGTTGAAATGCCAAACAGCTGCGAATTCACTCACCCCGCAGCCTACCCCACCTCGCTCCTCCGTGGTCGACGGAGCTGAAGATTCCTCTTACTGAATGTCACACTGTCTGAGAAATACTTGCCCAGCCTCTGTAGACCAGAACTTCATCGTTTAGAAAGACCACGGCGTCCCTTCCTCTGTGATTCTAGACAAATTTCAGACCCTCCTCCAACTTTATGAAATGCTCTCTCATCCGAAAACCTCCCCCCACCTCCTGTCTCTCCTCTTCCACCTAGAAGTTAGGCACCTCTTTTTTGGTTCTCATAGCATGCTGCGTACTTCCCTAGCATAATCTGCATTTATTCATCTGGATGCCAATTTACTGCCTAAAGCGTGAAATTCTCAAGGCAGATGCTAGATTTTACCCATTTTTTTAAACCCCAATTGCTTAGTAAATTGTTCTTTAAAGAAATGTTTGTTGGATGGGCAGCTGGGTGGATGGCTGAACTTAATGATAAGACCTAATAGAAATCTAGACATCACTACCTTTAAAGCTCACTAATTAAAAATTCATTAATTCAGGAGATGATTAAATAAAAGAGCAATTGGTTTTAAAGAAAAAAGACTCGGGTATAAATATCTGTTGTAGTCCTTACTTGCTATTCGGTCTTGTTCTGATTGCTTAACTTCTGAGACCATGAACTGTCTCTTTTATAAATTGGGCCTCATAATACTTATCGCAAAGGATTTTTACAAAAAATAAACAAGATTATGTAGAGAAAGGGTCTAGTCAATTATAAGTGCCCCCAAAATAGTAACTATTGCTGTTTCTAAACCCAAGAACCTCCCTACAAGTTAAAACGTATTTTTTTTCTAAATAAAAATAATTGAAGTCATCCAAGCACACAGAAACACAGGCACAGACATTTTTCTTCTTAACACTAATGTTCAAACCAATAGAAATATGAATGTGCACACACACACACAAAATCAGGAGTTTAAAAATGTCTGTTCTCTGAAAATACCAGTTTTGGCTAAAGAACTCTTGCTTGTTTGTACAAGGCATACTGAGAAATAAGAAGAAGAAGAAGAAGAAGAAGAAGAAGAAGAATGTAATATTTCTAGAATGCTTACTATGTGCCAGGTGTGGTTTCGAGCACTTTACCTGTGTTAAGGTAAACAGGTAATGATGTGGATGAACTATTAGTAACCCCATGTCACAGGTAGGGAAAATAAACACAGAGTAATTTAATAACTGGCTCAAGCTCATGCAGAGAGTAAATAGCGTAATTGTTGGGCGAGTTTATTAAGGCAGCAATGACGTGAAGTTACCTCACTATGAAACAGGTGGTTGGCAGGAACTAGTCGATGTTTCCAGAACCAAATATAACTGACTTTATCAAGCTGAACATCGTGGAAAGGGAGGATGACTTAGGGAAACGCACTTTCTAGTCCAAAATATGTGTGTGGTTGGATCGGAAGGCTTCAGATTGTCACCTCAGAACGGTGTCCTTTGATTATCTGCTGGCACCTCGAGTTACAAGACTCTCAGGCACGGTGGGTGGCAGGCAGGGATACGCAGTGTAGGGGTCCAGGGTGCGCTTTGGATTTGGAGCTGGAAATACTTTGTGTGTGCTTTGTCCCTGAAGGGGAATTTAGTGTCAGCTGGGACATGTGAACTCTCTAGAAATTGCCTCAGCGATATAATCATAGAAGCTGGCGTCTAAGCCCTCCTATTTTGATTGTGGTCGATCTGCATAGTGCTTGTATCTATGAAACACAATTTACCTGTCCTTTACTATAGAGAATTACGGAGTCATCACAGAAAATGAGAAGTACATACACATATTCTGAGTTGTTTGTTTTATCTATGGAAGTGGGATCCATGAATACCAAATTCCAAACGAATGCATCTTTCACCGGAATAATGTGCTATCCATTACAGAAGATTGCTGCCAAAGTGGAAAAATCCCTTTGTGCGGAAAAAGCCCTGTCACAGTGGTGATGGCACTCCAGAGTTGCGTATTCTGCCAAAGGTACGAAGGAAGACGACTAAAAGACGCTGGAACAAGTGGCTCTTTTAGATACTGGGTTACTGCACACAAGAATCATCAAGAGAGTTGGATCCAGCAAAGGCATTGCCTTCTGACCCTTTCTGTGAGGTGCGTTATGAGCTTTCCTGGGGATTCTGATGGGAGTGGTCTATGTACCATATTTGGACAAACACTGCTCAAGGGCCTCTTTAGTTGTTAAACAGTTGATACTATTTGTTTTAAATGCTTCAAAACTGTAAAGAATGAATTATCTCTTGACCTTTATGTCATTAGCCCAGATCCTAACATAAGCCGGTATTCTTGTGCCAGAAAGTGGAAGGCAAATCTGGCCTTGTAAATTTTTCTACCATATTTAAGATGTCTGTTTCCTGTCATACGTTTCACCTGCATTGGCTGGAGCAGGGAAATCCCTCATCCAGCAGCCAGGATTTCCTGGTTTCTGACAGCTGTCAAAGAACTCACTAGTCCATCATGGCGTCTCCGTAGTGTGAGTAATCGATGACGCTTCTGACATCAATCTTATCACTGCATTAAAGCAAATACACTGAAGACCAAATGAAAGGAATTTGTGATCTGAATACAACAGGTATTGCCAAGAGCGGGGTGGGGGCTGATGGCTGGGCATACTTTGCACTTTGGTCTGAACGTCTTAAGTGCTGCCGAAGGAAAGGTGGCGGACAGTGAAATGCTCTGAATCTGAAATAAGCTCAGAATCGTCATCTCATCATCACTGTGATCATTGTCAACATTATTATTCCTCAACAATGAAAAACTGTGCCCTTCACCTGTACTACAAACAGTTTCCAATCATCTATTCTTTAGCTAGATTCTTGGACATTTTGCTATTCTCCCTGTGAAAGACCCTGATTAAAATTTTTGCATTATGTGTTGGAAAAAAAAATTTGGCATTGAATTCTTGATCTAAGTAATGTCTCCAAAGCTTACTTACCAGTTATCTTGGAGCAACTGCTCTATCTCTCTGGCTCTATTTATTTTATATTAGTCATACATGGATTTACTATTTTACCCCCTGATCATTGATAAGATGAAAAAAAGAATTAAAGCATAGGATTTGGCATAGTGACTCATGCTGAATACATTTTTATTACCTTCCCCTCACTTATCTGCTATAGTTTAGGGCACATTAAAACTGCACACTATTAAGGAATGCATGGATGGATGGATGGGGAATGGAAGAATGAATAGGAGATGGAAGAATGGAAAAATAAGAACATGCAATAACTTTATTTATAAGGTAAAATATCAACTATCTTCTTGAAGGAAACTTTGTTTCTTTCCCAAGTAGATTCCCTCAAAAAGCAACATGTTTTATTAAATAGAAAGCACCATGAAGAAAATTTTACTCTTGGAAGGCTCATTGTATGTCATCTATTTCAACTGGCTCATTTTGTAAATTGGGAAAAGGAGAGTCAAAAACAAAACAAAACAAAACAAAACTATCCATACAATTTATCAACCAAACTAGGACATTTTTGAGCTTCAAATGGAGCTCTATTGATGGTTACATCAGCGCAACAGGTGTTCATTGGAAGTGTTCCAGGCAAACTAGGATTGCTCATCAGTTTACCCAAAGATGGCCCATGACTTGCCAATGGTCCTAAGAACTGATGGCAGCCATCTTTTTTTTTTCTCAGTTCAGCATTTTTCCTGACCATGTCTGTCTCTTTTAATATCTTACCTTTGGATTATATTAAAGATCAAATACTATTTTAAAGAGCTATTGAAAATATTCAGAGTTTCCCATGAAAACAGTCTGCAGCTGGTCCTCAGCTTTCTTCCCTGGCCCTGTCCTGCTTCCCTCATTCCTCTTCTCCAGGGAGCACATCCTCTGTTAAAAACAACTTTCATTACAGTCCCATTTCAGACTCCACATCTGGGGGCCCCAACCTAAAACAACAGGATTGAATGTGGGCTGCAAGGGGTAGAAAGTTTGAGAAATAGAAAAGTTGGGGTCTGCTTGTCTGCTACTCAAACTTCAGCAATCAAGGTGGAAGCTTTGGTGGTGCTGGTTGGGCTCAAGAATTAGGGAAGCCCTAAGTTTGTAAATAATCCATTCAAGGTCAGGGTACAGCCTGGGTGTGTAAGTTCCCTGGGAAAGATGAGGTAAGCCTACAGTGGGTTGATCTCTCTCCCCAAAGCAGATGTGTTGCAGTCCTACCTCGAGAACCTGAGAATGTGGTCCTACTTGGAAACAGGATCTTTACAGATGTCATCAGTGAAGATGAGGGTGGGTCCTAAATCCAGTGTGACTGGTGTCCTTATAAGAAAAGGAGAAGAGACACAGTCCTGTGGAGGAAGGGGGTGTGAAGACACAGGGGGAGAACCCCAGTGTGAAAACGAAGGCAGAGGTGGGAATGGACAAGCCAAGGACCGCAGACAACCCCAGAAAGCTAGAAGGCATGGAACAGATTCTCCCTTTAAGCCCCTAAGGAGGGACCAATCCTGCTGACACATTGACTTTGGACTTCTAGCCTCCAGAATTGGGAGAGGATGAATTTCTGTCATTTTAAGCCATCAGAGTTTATGATAGTTTTTTTCAGCAGCCCTAGGAAACTAACATACCTAGTATGCGATGGCAACAATTTAGCATAACCTGTGCTTTTCTTAATGAATCTGGAAAAATATCACATCTGCAGCAGGTGTTGTCAGCAGTTGTGCCCCTGCCTCTCCCACTTCTCACCTAGAAAGAATCGAAGAGAGTAGAAAGCAGTGGGTGGAAAAGGTTTTGCTTCCTCCTACCCTGTAAAGCATTTTGCTTCCATTGAGACCCACATCTTTAGCTAAATCCATCACAAACTTGCAGAGGGGATGTTCATGTGGTCTTTCTCATCATAACCCAACCCACCTGAAATGCTCTGACACGCTTGAAAATAATTCTGATTAATGAATAAAACATGATAAACTAATAATTAGCACTGGACGGTGAAGTCTTTAACAGGAGGGTAATTCACTACCCATCTGATTGTTTTCCCCAGCATCAGACCTTAGCTGACATTTGATTTTAGCTCCAGCATAACAATTCCCAGGCTATGTTTAGGAAGACTACGAGCAATTTCCTAGGACTTGGCCAGAAGTTATTCACAATGCCTGGATTACACACTTTGAAAAATGTGAAGTTGTATGTTAGTCAAGATTCCAAATCCAGCTTTGGCTTGGCCTCCTGGCTCGGAATACTCAGCAGAAACTTATGATCAGCCATGGTGCTCTGTTTCTAAGCAAAACAACATGAAAGAGATCTTTGCTGTTAGATAATTAGCAATTTAAAAATCCCGGGTGTTGATCAATGTTGATGTGTCAGTTCATTGGCCAGGCACATAATAATGATAGAAACTTTGCACGGTACAGTTAATTCTATATTTTGAGTGCTGTTCTTAAATACAGGAAGGAATTATTTCACAAGTCAATAATAAAAATATTTTTGTACAGCTTTTATTCAAACTAGTAATCTGGCAGCTTCCAGGTATTCGGGGGAAAGTTGTATGTGACTCCAAAAAAAAGAACCAAAATGGAGCAAAGTTCTGTTCAGAAACATTATTATTTCTGAATTTTTTTCTTCATGTTCAAGAAAAGAACATATTATTTCTTCTATTCTTGAAGAAAGAATAGAAAAGATACGAGCTTGTTTTCATATGAAATATGTTTGATGTTTCTTCCTGAAATCCAATTTCTGTTATTAACTGAAGCTGAACCCTCCGGAAGGAAAATGCAGAGAGAATGACAGAATCTCCTTTCCAATATAGTCACCCACTGCCTGAATCAAATCTTTCCTGGGCATCAACTCCAAGAAATCCCACACACATTCTCATTATTAATTTGCCACTGGTCATATTCTGGTGAAGGGAACTTTTACTGACATTGATGTTTGCAAAACATTGCTCCCTTATGAAACTGCTTATCCAAAATGAAAAGCCGAAGCGTTACAAGATGAACCTGGCAACAAGGTACTGGGGGAGAGGATACAGGGGATGGAGAGGACCCTAAAGATTAGCTGCCAAAAGAGTTCGTGGTAGGTGAGAGCCAATAACCCAATGATTGCTGGGGCCTGGCAGGAAGCAGTTCCTGGGGCCTCTAGAGTGTCGATCACAATAAATTGCACTTCCCTGCTTTGTCCACAGGGGGCAGTCAGCTCAATTTAGCCAATAGTCACCCTGTAGGCAGTACCAGGGCTCTTAGATTTTTCTGATTTTTCAAGAGAAATCAGAATTTTGAACTTTAAAAAAAAATCCTCTTTCTCTTTGAAAAGGCACATTTGGGAGCTAATTAAAATTTGTTAAAAAGCATTGTTCAGGCAAACAGAACAAAACAAACCCAAAACCCTCCACCGAAGCCCAAAACATCCTTTTACAGTCCTGTAGAAACACGGACTGTTACCCTGCAAACTCTTGTCTGCACTGGGATTTTATTTCAGCAAGGGATAACCACTGGGTTTCAAAGTTACAGATAAAACAATGATTCTGTCTTACACGGAATTGAAATGTACTAAGCAGTTAGTTTAAAGATGAGAACTCTTGTCTTTCTAACAAGGGAGGACAGAGGGGCGACGGAGGAGCATCATTTAGAGACGAACAAACACGCAGTATTTTACATTTTTTTCCCCTGTCAAACAACACATTTCTTATGAGAAACAGTCATGAGACACATGTTCTGTGAGTCACTAAATGTCTTGGTTGGCACTCGGAACAATTGTGTTATGTAGTTTTTCTGCACTTCTTGGAATGGCAAGAGGTTCCAAACAAGCAGAGAAGAATATGCAGATTACAAGCTTAATTTGTTCTAATGATCCTCTTCCCAAGAGCCTTAAAACTTAAGAAAAATATTTCCCAAATTGGATACATTGCCTGTGGGCTATTTATGGAGGAGAGGAAACTGAGCAACTGTCTTCATCTCATGGACTAAGTGAATAATAAAGATGTAAATGAACCAATTTCCTGGAACCACCAGTAATTTTGAAATCGTCAGAGAGAGCGGAGAGAATGGCTCTGCATGTTTCCAGAACTGCTGAAGGAACTAGGGAGCTTGCATCCCATAAAAATACCGCTAGTGTCTTTCTTTTATTGAAACTGAAAACTTCTTAAAGAATTCCTGATTCTTAAAAAAAAAAGAGAGAGAGAGAGAAATTAGCTTGTTCACAGCTGCAAGTTTAACTAGTATAGGTATATGTTTGACATCTTACATTTCCGAGTCAATAAAATTGATAGCAGCTTCATTCCATATCTTGGAAATTTTTGGCAGACGAGGGGATTTGATTACAGGACTTAGAAGAACAGTGTGGTGCCACTGGGGATTTGATTACAGGACTTAGAAGAACAGTGTGGATTGTCCTGATTATTATTATGATTTTGAATTTAGGGCTTCAGTGGCACACAAGGGGCTGCTCTTTGGGTCTGCAATGAAAATAAGTAATAACAACAACACAAGTAATCATAATTCAGTGCTCAAAATGTAAAACACCTGTCCGAGTCCACCTGGGGACTTTGATGAAAGGTTGTTCAGCGCGGTCCGGCAAGGTGAAAAGAGCCAAGTCATTTACTGAACACACAGGCTGAGAAGGTGGCACAAATTTGCAACCTGATCGTGTTTGGCTTCTGCAGCCCAAGGCACGTCCCCACATGAGCGGATAAAGATGAAGCTGTGGGCTCTACACCAACGAAGCATCACTGTAGCTGACTGATGGATCGGGGACTCCTCTCAGCGTGACTTGTAAGTCAGTTTTTTAAATCCTTGAATTCATTCTATTTTTTTCCCTTTTTTGGATAAAATCAAGATAGCCATGTCTCCTGTACCTCTTCAATATTTGTGGTAATGTTCTTTGGAATATGAGGTTTTACTGTTGTCAAGTACAACCTTATGAAACCTTTTGCCAAGCGGCTGATATTGGACAAGGCTCTACTTGTGTTGTCTAAGTTATGAGAACATAAGGGAAGAAAAAAATCACATCAATCATTTTACCTTAAGCTGTCTTCTTTTTTCTGCAGGGTTACAAAAATGGGGACAAATCATAGTGCATTTTCTTAAAATTTGAAAATATTCTTCAGTCTTTAAAAATGTTAATGACAAAGCTTCCAACCCAAAGCCTGGTTGTCAAAAACAAATATAGCCTTCGATATGTGGTCACTAAATGCATGTGGATAAGGCTGTTCTTAGATCTTGAGACTAAGGCTTAAATTGGCTCACGTCAGTACACGGCCTCAGTAAATACGACTTAATTTATTTGCTAGAGTCTGTTTGTAGTTCTATTGTTGAGAATAATCATTTAGGGTGGGAAGGGATAGACGGGATTTTAAAGTTGTAGAACAGATAAACACGATTATACTGTGCAGCACAGGGAAATATACACAAGATCTTATGGTAGCGCACAGAGAAAAAATGTGACAATGAATATATGTATGTTCATGTATAAGTAAAAAATTGTGCTCTACACTGGAATTTGACACAACATTGTAAAATGATTATAAATCAATAAAAAATGTTAAAAAAATCATTTAAAAAATAGCCAAACCTCCCGTTTTGTGGAAGTTGAATATTACATCATACATTGGCTAATACTAAATTTTCTGTTGAGTGACCACTCTAAGGAAACAACTGAAAATTAATTGTAAAATTCCAGTAAATTAAACGTCACTACCAGAAATGCTAAATTACCATTAAGCAAGGGAATCTTAGTTGAACTGACATAAGATTTAAATTGATAAAAAAGAAATGGAAAAAATGTGATTAGTAAATTTCCCAAGAAAGACAATGTTCTCTGTGTGTAACTCCATCTGTGTTTAAGGCAATGTCTCTTAAAACAATCCATCAAGTTTTTTTCAGGACAAAATTCAATGTCTACTATAGGTACATATAAAGGTGCTCTGGCAGCAGATCAGTTCCATTTTAAATAGTATGTAGGAACATGAACACTAAGTATAAAAAGCCTCTTAGAACAATTTTATTGAAATGCATAGAAATTAGCCTTAGATTTTGGAACCAATTTTGAGAGGCAAATGACTTGCCTTTACTAAATTCAGCCTTTTTAAAAAAAAATTCATCTTTATTTCATTATTATTTTTTATTTTTTTTCAGAAGGGAATCCTCCAAATATTGAGTTGGCCCAGTTTCCTCACAGTTAATTTGTGCTGAACCTAGAAACCATGATCATTGTTTTGTGATGTTCAGTTCTGACCAATCCCTTGGTCACAAGGCTTTCCCCCAATATCCAGCACCTCCACACATTTTTCCCCATAATCCCTTTACAAAGCAGATGACATCCCATGAAATCCTTCATGATGATTTCATGAAAGCTAAACTTAGTAGAATTTTGAGGACTTTATTTCTTTTCTCTCTCTAATCATATTAGCACACAGTCAACAATACACACAAAACATCTAACGGAGGGTCTTTACCCAATATTAGCCACTTCTGACCCCAGTGTCCTACGCTGAAATTATACGATACTGTATTTTAAACTGAGTTGACAAATATCCAATAATACTCATATTTTCATTTGTGGTTAATAAAATTCCACACACTCTCACCGTGGCTTAAATACTCCGTAACGGTTTCTCAAAGGATTCATGGCTCATTAGATTTGGACAATCAAATAGAGTGGCTTAAAACGAAGTGTTTCTTGGGGGAAAAAAAGAATGTAATCTGGGCCCCCAGTAGAGGAATCCCCTTTTTGCTAATTTTCTTTAGCTTTTTTTACCACATCCTACACACGACCTGGATTTGAAGAAGATTTGACAGGGGTTTGGCTGCTGTAGTCAAAGTCAGTAGCTTGTATGAAATGATACAGTTGCATCACCCAAATCAAACTACTAGCGGAAGAGCTTTACTGGAGAGCATAGTACCTTGGTATTAGATCTGGCAACCCCCTCAGTGTCCTACGATGATTAGGGTTCCCACGTGTGTAACGGAGTTCCTTCTCTTAAAGTAAAACCAATCTAACCATTAAGAGAAACAAAGATTTTGAAAAATGATAGCAGGGAAAACTGACTTTGAATCTCCTATTGTGAAAAATGCGTATTACCTCCATTCTCATCCATACTTATAAAGATACAGACGTAGTGACCTTCGACCTGGTCACAAGTGCTATGTTTATACAAGTGCTTATGTTTATACTTCTTTTGTTCCCAAATCATTGTAGCTCTACTCTTTGGAAATTGCTTTTAGAGCTGACTTGTCAATCATGAAGAGAGTATGACCCAAATTTCTACTGACCCCATTCTCACCTCGGTCATATATATTCATCGTCAGATCTGACTCCATGTTTTGGCAGTTTCTGGAGTCAACCATCTAGGAAGGTGGCTTTCCAGCCCTAAGAAGAGGGAGGAGAAGATGCTCAGATTGAAGGCAATGCTTGGTCCTTTCACACCTGAGCATTGATGTGATACAGCTAGGGAATCCTTTAAACTCTGCGGCCCTTTGTAACCTGCATGGACTTTCTAATCACATCGCGCCTGTGAGGTTTTCCCAGCGTAGAACCCGGGATCCATCACCATTCGTAACTCTGCTAAGCAGTAAGTCTATTTCTGGAAGTAACGACCTCGTAGGCCACTTGAGGAGGATGTATCAGCGCATCCATCTTTCATGGAAGCTCGGATACCCCTCTCAGCACAAGGTAAGTAGGCGATGGAGACTTGCCGCATCCATGATCCATTTCACTGCCTGATGGTCCTCACTGCCGCTACTGAAGACGCCACAGAAAGACCAGAAGAGATGCTCCAGAAATAAATCTGCCCTTTTAATGAGAACCAATAGCAATCAGTTTGTAAAACACTCACTGTCAGGACTCAGCCTCCCAAATTCTTGCTGTAACAATAACAAGAGGGTGTAACTGATATCCTTTGGTTGTGCTGGAAGTGGTCTTAATAAGGTGGCCGTTAGCTAAAACTCACGCAAACCCACGACAAGATCAGTCCTGCCTCAGATGGGGTCCCTTCCCGCTGCAGGGAGACAGCACTGCAGAAAGAATGAGGAGGAAACACATCTGTTTTCCCCTTCACACCCACACTGTCAACTTTCCATTGCTTTTACTGGGGTGGGTATTTATTATTTCAGAATGTATTATGTTTTAGGACTAGAAAATCAATGCAGTCTATCCTAAGTGACTTTGTTGTAAATCCAGCGTGAATTAGGAACTCCTCCGATAATCACTGGTGAGGTCTACGCTCTGACCGATGAAGTGCATGACCTTCCATGAGATGCATACTCAGGAGGGAAAGGAATACAGAACGCTTTTCTGAGCAAATGCAAGTATTTGAGCAGCCATCTGGGGCTCACTATAAAAAAGCGGTTTTGTTCCAAGGGAGGACAGACAGCAGAAACAGTTAACCAGCCCAGCCTGTACGCACTCTCACCCACATTACTGATAAAGAGATTAAGGGCAAGGCAGATGTTGACTATTTAAATGTTACCCTGCTGGGCAGAGACAAAGTCCACAAAAAACTGTTTGCAGGCTCACTGCTCTTGTCACCACTCTGTGCTGCTTTCCTGCGTATGAGTTATCAATACAGTGCCATTTGTGCTAACGAACAGACAGGTAATTCTGCAGGTCAATTCAGACTCCAAGGAAGAGGTCTCTAGACCACTCTAGTCATTGTTGCGTTTTGTGATTTGATTTCTTCTGGGAAGTTGAAACATGACGTGGATGGAGACAAAGATATCAATTGAAAATTTAATTGTAAGTGATATTTAATGCTCACATCTGTCTACTGTGTAGTGTAGTTCTGGGCCTTAGACGTGTCCATGAGCACATCCACAATAAACTTTGAATAATCTTGTTTTTATACCTTTGCATTTTAACTCCTTTGTTTTATGATTTCCTGCTCTTTTCATTTCCAAATGAGTACATTCTGTTGGCTAAATAGTTTCGTGGCAGCAAAATATGTAGCATCTTTCAAAAAACCAAATTAGGTCTCTGATGATAACGGCAACGAATTACTGCAGTAGATGGATGGAAACCCAACCGTACCTAAAGACTGCAAGCCTTTGAGGAGGCAGTGATGAGATAAATCACCCAAAGCCAATCGTGTTTGCTTATGGGAGCAGATCCCCTACTCTTCAAAGTTCAGGACCAGGGAGAGGAGTGATTTGTCACTTGGAATCACCTGTTTTCTCAGAAGAGAAACACAGTACCTTCCCAACGACAGTCTGTTTCCACTTGTCCGGATAATCTGGATGAGGTGCAACAATGCTTTTTCCAGTGGCACTGGACTTTTGCAATGCATTTAGATTTGTTTCCAATGAACACTTCCCTGCCATGGGTGTGACGCGTGGGAAGGGATATATAACCATCAAGTCAGACCACCCTTGGGGACTTTCCGAGCATCACTGTGGACCAATCTGAATCATTGCTGTTTATTCATGAAAAGAAGTTCCCCAAGGGAAAGGCTAGAGCTTTATAGCAGTCTGAACAATAACAGATGTGGGTGTGGTGCTGAGAGATACACGGAATGGGGTGGAAACAATTCACAGAGAATCCACTCTGAGTTCTGTGGTTAGGCTTCATCCTTTATTAGGTAGTGAGTAAGAGACAACTGATGGTTACAACTCCAATGTTAGCGACCATTTAAACAAAAATGGTTCCATAGTGAAGTGAGGCAGAAGGGACTCAGGTACTTCTGAGGTTTCTCATATGGCTGATGGAAAAAATATGGCTGATTTGTTTGTTCCCAGCAAATCATGAAAGTTAATAACACCTTGTGATCCAGGACTCTCGTAGCCCACAGGCCCTGACCGCTGGTGGCCTGGCTCATTCACTTTGGTGGAAATGGGGAAGAACAGTGGAAGTACATTGTAGTAAGACTGCATCCATTAACATTACGTCCTCCAGCAGAAAGAGAGGTTTTAGAGCTGTCAAGTTTGTTGGACAGGGATTCAGGCTGACTTAAGAGTGAACGGATGAAAATATCTGATGTGGCAGAAAAAGAAAATGGAAGTTCAGATGGTCAGAAGCTGGTCACGTGGGGAACAGGGACACAGCCCCAGACAACAGACTTGTGGACTCTCTAACTGGCTGAGCCGGCAGAGTCTGAGAGTGGTGGGAAAAGGAAGCGCTTGCTGAGACCAGAGGGTAGAGATACTGACAAAGGCAAAATACTCTCAAAAACAAATTCCAATTTTAACCTACGTGTTTAACCTACGTGGTTTGAAATCCCTTTTACAAAAGACTGATGGAGCACTTTTCTTTTCCTTCCTGCCTGCCCTCCTCACTCCTTCCTTCCTTCCTTCCTTTTCTGTTTTGGTTGCTTGTTTAACAAAAGATACATAAAGTCAACTGCTTTAAAGGTACGTTTATATGACAAACGTCTTTAGCTAGATGACAGAGAAGAACTCCAGAGACCATGTGTAATGTTGAGCACCAAGCACGTTATGGGTGTTTCTTAAATATAAAACGACAAATGCTAAATACCCATCTCTCAAATGGTTTCATCTTGAATCTTGAGACCTCTCCCAAGCTGACTACAATTTAGCTAAGAGCAGGTTTCAGGAAGGCCATACTTAGCCTTTCCCTAGATTTTTAAATAGTCTTTACAAAAACCTTTTCAAAAATATTTTTTTTCTCTCTAAACCTAAATCTGATAGAGTGGATTCGTACATGTCTTATCCTTGTTCTAAGTTTGAATGTCATTGTTCTTATTAACGCAACAGGCTGGCTGCATTGAACCCCGCCATAGGGACAGGTACGTGTTAGCTTTCTACGGGAAAAAAAGCAAATAGCCTTTATCACAAATTAAAGGCACAGCTATTTTTATGCCATTTGTTACCAACTTAATGATAACATGTAACATGGGATGGTTATATAATTATTTTATATAGATTTTCTTTTTTATAAGTTATTCTCTTAATCTTTCTAACATATATACAATATACATATATTTATATATACCCCTGATAAATCTTGTTTTAAAGGTGAAACATCAACTCCTTTCCAGCCTTATGGTAAGTATCGAAGGCTGTCAGGATTTCACAACTCCACTAGAGAAATGATGGTCGAGTGCATCTTCCCAGTATATATTTTTTTAATTCTATAGCCTTGGTCTGCAATGAATTCAGGCTCATTTTTCTTGTTTCACTAACATTTAAATATATATTAATTGTTTATATCATGTCAGTAGGAAATCTATAAAAACAACAACAACAAAAAAGCCCCACGAGAGCTAATGTCTACCATCCTATTCAAAGCAGAAACCTTTGCCTAAGAGACAACCCTACTGGTATGATATAAAGGGGATACTGTAGAGATGCAATGTTCTGTGTTTGTATCGGTTATGCACTAACATGGAAAAAAATCTTTACTTTGCATTCTCATGCTAGGTTAGGAACGCCCCTTTCCCGTGAAACAGAACGGTTGTACGGATTTCCTTCTGCACACCCATGATGCCCCAGTTTACCTGTTTTCATCTATAGATTCTTCACAAACACTTCCCTATTTCCAGCAACACTGTTTCAGGGTTGGGGGAAATGTACTTTGTAGGAAACCAACCAGTTTTACTGACCTCTCTCCCACCTCTACGCCTCGCCCTGTTCTTTTGTTCTGAACTTACAGTCATCTCCAAGCTGGGAAGGAGGGGATAACGTGGACCGGGGACCTTCACCACACCATCAGGTGTCGTTCGTCTTTTGACTGCTTACTGGCATGACACAGCTGTTCATCCTAACTTTTGCAATTCTTTAAAACCTAGTGGCATAGATTGAGACACAGCACTACTGTTTTACAAGACATCTACTGTATCTACTTTTGTTGGGATAAATACCCAGTAACTGCTGTCAGAGCAAGAGGACCAGCACGGGCTCTACTATTCACAGTGTTGCTTCTGTTTTTTGTTTTTTCCTTTTTTTTTCTGTATTATTTTAATCTACAGAGTAAATTATTATATACACATTGGAACCAGTTAATGCCCTTAGACAATGTATAGTTGTCTCATAAAGCAGGAAATACAATGCAGGGGGAACGAGTGCCCAAAAGCACAGTCACAAAGGCTTCAGAAATTTCTAGACACCACTACGAGTCAATGCTGGAGATCACTTCTAACACACTCAAGGAAGGTTCCAGAGGAATGCTTCTTTAATTTGGAGAAAATGCCAGCCCGCCCTCCCGCCCGCCCCCCAAATCTCCCTCCTTTTTTTTTTTTTTTTTCTCTTTTCTGTTTTAATCATCTTTTCAATTCACTATCAAAAGTCCTGGCTCTTCAGAGATACTTTAAACTATAAATAAACACTGCATAGTTCTCTTTTGTTTGTTCTGTTGTGTGTTTTTTGGAAAAAAAATTATTGCAGTACAAGGACGCCCGCGTGGAACTCAGTAGGGAGCGAACAGCACGGGGGTGTGGGCGGTCCGAATGGGCCCGGGCGCCGGGCGCAGCAGCGCGGGCGGCAGGGCCGACGTCTGGAAGAGCGTGGCTGCAGGAGCAGTTCGCAGACTGAAGGGGGCGCTCACGGCCACCGCCGCCGCCGCCGCCGCTGCGGCCAGCGGGTTCGGGAGGATTCGCGGAGCCAATGGCTTGGAAGGTTCTTTTGAAAATACTAATTTGACCTGCAAGAGGGGGAGAGAGAGAGGGGAAAAAAAAAGAGTAGAAGAAGAAACGTTTTGAAGTCTGCACCGAGCATCGCCAACAAGGGGCAGCGTTTCAGCACGACTGCAGTGAGAAACTCACACCTGTGAACTGACACTGCAAAGAAGGGAGAGTGTAAAACGTTCCCCCTTTCGGAAGAGCTTGGAGATCCTGGAAAATGGCTCACCTCGGAGATGGAAAAGTCCTCCAGAAAAGGACTCGGCAACCTTAATTCATCTTGTTTCCCTTGATAAATATACTTCGTGGGAAAGTATTCGTCTTGGGAAAAAATTGGGATTTTTCGCTCCACTCTTTTACATACACTTTAACGATGAGGAAATAGATATTTTAACTTTTTTAAAAAATTAAATAAAGTTAATTAATTAATTGTAGTATCGTCGGTTTACACTGTCATGTTAATTTCAGGTGTACAGCATGGTGATTCAGTTGTACATAAATATTCTTTTTCAGGTTCTTTTCCATTATAGGCTATCACAAGGTATTGACTATAGTTCCCTGTGCTAGACAGTAGGACCCTACTGTTTTATCTATTTTCTGTATAGGACTTAGTCTCTGCAAATCCTGAACTCTCAATTTATCCCTCCAGCCCCCCTCCCTTTACCCCCTGGAACCGTAAGTTTGTTTTCTATGGGACTAGACATTTCTAAAGAGAGATTTATTAATGCTGTCAACGACTATTAAGAGGCCTCAAGTGTGTAAGGTAGCAGCGTAGCAAGGTGAGAGGGACTGATCAAGAGATGTAGAGAGAATAAAATTCCACCTTCAGTAAAGGAGCAAAGTTCTCTCCCCACAAGTTTTTCATGTTTTGCTTACACTGGTAGCCATGTCCTCTCAGTCCCTTGCTACAAACCCAGTTCATTCTCTGACTAGTTGCATTAGTTAGATGGCTAATTCTCAGGGAGGGGATGATCCCATGTCTGGAGACAGGAACAGTGATAGTTAAGCAGGTTTTGGATGCTAACATGAACACGGTTTGACTTCTCTGTTTCTTAAGGAACCATTCACTTGATTGTTGACAGCTGCATCGACAGGGGTCAGAAATAGCACTCAGGGTAATGACTGGTGGTGCTGAAAACCTCAGCTCTGCGCACAATCCATGGCCTCTCCATGCAGCTAAAATGGATTCTGTGCCAAAGACTAGAGTGACTTCATTTGCATAAAAATGGGTGGTACAACGAAATGAACTGGGTCAGCTCATTCTGAGGTCTCCTAATAGTTGACTGCAGTTTTCCTTTAACTGCATTTTCACGTGTCAGCCGCACAGATAGCACTGATTATTAAGATCTATTTTGATGAAAACAGATTTCAAAATGCATAATTCAGTATAACCTGTAGATCAATTGTTCTTAAATTTTTTATACACACAGTGATAGTTTATTAGAGCTAAAGAATGCAGAGCCCTGTGTCTCTCTGATGAAAGCTATGATCATTCCAACCAGAGAAAAAAGCACATGCTCATTAATATTAACCTGAAATGTCAGGAGGTTTACAGATTTCCCCTAAACGCCTACAGACTTTCTAGGCTTACTAATCTAAAAGGCACAGTTGGGGTAATAGCAAGAGGTCATGTCTCAGAAAGTATTTCTCAGGCCTTAGATAGTTTCCTTAGGTAGATAATTAAAAAAAAAAAATTAGCCATGCCTTTTAAACTGTGTTATTCAAAACCTAGACTTGTGGGCAGAATCAGTAATACCAATGCTTTGTCTCTTGAAGATACTCAAAAGGAGATGCAAGAACTTGTTTTTCCCTCGACTTTCCTAACAGTACCC
The DNA here is from genome assembly GCF_048564905.1 of Vicugna pacos. Lineage (NCBI taxonomy): Eukaryota > Metazoa > Chordata > Mammalia > Artiodactyla > Camelidae > Vicugna > Vicugna pacos. Next base: position 8,423,844 of record NC_132987.1, read on the forward strand.
ACTAACCTCAAGTTCGGATTTCATGCCATGACTTAAATGACTCCAAGCGTTTGGTTTTCCCCACCGGCCCACCACCCCGTCCCCACGCTCTGTCGTGAACCTGAGCCCAGGTAAAAAGATGAGATACTGGGTGGTGGCTGGTGGTGACAAGACACCCAAACCACTCATGAAACCAGTAATCCTGTGGGTGAAGTCGGGGGTGGGCTTTCAAATCAATTGTTTGTCTTTACTTAGGTATCTTCTGTTTATTTCACTTAGTAGCTGACAAAAAAATCATAATCCAGGTTCAGCGAGCAGACTGCAGGACGTTAACGGCTACTGTCTATTTGGAAACAAAAAGGACACTCACCCCCAGCGGATGTGCTGCTTTCTGCAGTTTGTTGTAAGGACTGTATTTGGGTTTCGGGGGCTTCCCAGCAGCTCTGTCTTTGTGTCTTCTACTGCTAATGTGCTATTAAAAGCAATGAAAAAAATGACAGCTTTAAAAAAATCATCCCCCTAAAAAAAATCCTCATAAATATTGTTTTCACCTGAGGAAGGATATTAATTATTTCATGCAATTTGCAGAAAAGCAAAAATAAAAGAGCATGCACTTTTGTCCTTGGATTCCAATGCCTCTGATACTTTGATGCTAGCCATTTTAATCTATTTTTAACAAAGAGAAGCCTCTTCCTTTTCCCGGCCTTCCTCCTGATCACCGCTTTTAGGGACATTTACAAAGGAAAGAAATGTCTGAAGGAATTTTATGTGCAAATAAACAAAGATGGCCAGGCAGGCCTGAATTTATTTCCAGACTCATATTTACCCTCACATTTGTACAGCCAAATGTCAGCCCCTTAAATTCTAAAGATAAATAGCCAAGGTGCATAAAATCAGTCCAATAATGTACCTATGCATCTAAAACATAACCGAAAAGGAAGGCTGGGCCTGCAACTGACAACGTAAAACAGATCTGGCTGGAAGGCTATTAGGAGGAAAAGTGAATGCAACACAATTAGCCATCCCTATAGCAGGTGGCTGCAGGATTTGCAAATACAGTACACCACCATGTGATGAAGTACGTAAAGTAAAAGAATAGCACAGTATAAAATCAGCGGTTAGCATGTAAGTAGCTAAACAAGTAAAAATAGAACATGGCAATTTGACCTTTAAAAAGAATCAATGCTTCTGAGTGGGAAACTTGGTAAAGAAAAGGTCTACTGCCCCTTTTTCTCCCACTCTTCATATATAAGAGAACAGGCTCACTTCAGACCATTTCTGAAAGATCTTAGAAGCCATTCCATTTTCAGATTCCCTTAAGCAGCTAAAATATGGATAAACAAATAAGGACAGTGGATAGAAGATATGTGGATGGATGGATGGGTGGATGGATGGATGGATGATGGATAGATGGATGCACTGATGGATGGATAGAGGTATGTATGCGTGGATGGGTGGATGGATGGATGGATGGATGGGTAGATGGATGGATGGATGGATGGATGGATAGATGGATGCATGGATGGATGGATGGATAGATGGGTGGATGGATGGATGGATGATCAATAGATATATGTGTGTATGGATAGATGGATGCATAGATGGATGGATGGATGGATGCATAGTTGGATGGATGGATAGATATATGTGTGTATGGATGGATAGATGGATGGATGGATGGATGGATAGATAGATGGATAGATGGATGGATGGATAGATGGATGGATGGATAGATGGATGTATGGACAGATGGATAGATGGATTCATGGATGTATGGATGGATGCATGGATGCATGGATGGAAGGATGGGAGAGAAAGACAGAAAAGAAAGAGGACAAAGGAAGCACACACTTCTGCTCATCAGCATCCCCCGTCTGTTTCCACTTCTAGGATTCATGCCGCCTACCTGTTTAAGTTGTGTTTCCGAGTTGACGTGCACATCACAGATTTCACAGTGAAACGTTTTATTCTGCAGGCCTGTGTTCCCCTTACTAACTGGTCCTTTGCCTTTCACACCCGCACGAGGGAAGGCTTTGATCGTCCCGCTTCCGTTCCGGGCTTCTAGCATGGTTTTGTGCTTAGTACCTGCCAGGAATATTTAGGAAAAAAAAAAAAAAAAGAAAGAGAGAAAGAAGAGAGGAGAAAACTCTTAGCTAGTAATCGCCTCCAGAAAACGATACCATCACATGACGTGATGCCTAGTTTGAGTGCAGGTCCTCCAGGGATGGTGGTTGAAATATACTCAAGAGATAGAAAACGATAACAATGTGCTCCGACCACCTTACACAACACTGCTGAGTTGCTCAGCTTTGTCTAATGTCCCCCCTCTACCCCCGGTTACAAACAAGCACCATATAGTAAGTAAACCTGAGAGAGTCCTGAGATGAAATTAAGTGTGTGTGATTTTGGTTCATTTCCTCTTGATGCTAACAGGACATAAATGACAGCTGATGAGGAAGAGTGATTTAGTTGCTAAAGGTACAGTTGGAGGTGAGGTATGAAAAATGTAATCAGTTTAAACGTGGTGTGTTTACAGAAGTGGCACTAGTTACATACCCACGGTGTAAACAGAATATAAACGAGCTTTCCTGGGCGTGTGGCTTAGGTTCAAAGGGGATGAGTAATTGTATAAAGATCTTAATGACGGAAAGAAAAAAAGAAAAAAAAAGCCCTGTTAGCTGAGTAAAGCCCACACTGATTGGCTATATGATTTCAAATGTAAACAAATGAATAAAAAGATGAGAGGGGAAGATTTGTGGGCCAGGCAGGTGCACTGTGAACAAATGCTTCTTTTTATTAAAACAGTCCCATCTTTGGACTGTCCCACATAACTAATGTAACTCCACTTAGCCCTAATTGTGGGTTTTATTTTCAGTCACTAAAGTTCATGATGGAAGTTTTCTCTCAAAAAATGTTGCTCACAATTTCCTTTTTCTTGGAGTTGATAAGCATTCTTTACTTGTCTCACTTAGCCACATGCTTTTGCTATGTAGTTTTCTCTGGAAATCATTTATGTCTTTTCTGCCATTCTTTTTTTTTTTAATCCTGTTTTACAGGTTTCTCCTTCCTAATTGTATTTATTAGATTGTTATCAGTTCTGGGAGCATAGGAAAAAAAAAATTCTTGACTTCTGATTCTTGGGCCAGCCTCCTCAAACCACTGAATATCAGTGAAGAAGAGATGGTGAGGCCACTCCAGGTGGGTGCCAATCACTGTCGTCTTAAATAAGAAGCAATGAACACACGAAACAGGTTTACAGCCATATGCTTTTCTCTTACAAAATGATTATAACTTTACTGAGTCCAACAGGAAAAAAATGCTAATTTTTATAGCTTTGATTCCACACTTTCAGTATCATATGCTTACCCACAGCAATGAAAATGTTCACATCTCAACACATTAAGGAAAGAGAAAAAAGTCCGTATCTTATGAGAAGACTGGAGGGGCTGAAATATGCAGCTAGAAGGGTGCCCTGGGGTTTGTTTTCACCTGTTTCCCTGTGATTTAGTCACACAGGGCTTTCTACTTTGTATGAAGGTGGGAGCAGGGCAAGCAATGTTCTGGGGAGAAATAGATACACACACACACAAAGGAATGAATGAATGAATGAATGAATGTGTATGTATATGCTTATATATACCCACATATGATTTTGCCCTTTCATATATGCCGTCTTCATACAAAACAGAAGTGTTTGTGTCACTGTGTGTGTGTAAGTGTGTGCGTAGATGATTGTCCAACCTGCTCTATCCAAACAGGTGATTTTATCAAATATTTGTTTTCCACGCAGCCTCCTCAGTCAAACTGCGAAGCCTCCCCTGGGGCCAGCGTGGCTTAAAAATGCCCGAGCAGCAATCAGCAGGAGACAAGTCTCACCCTTGACTTTCTCGAGGGTCTCTGGACTCACTCTGGTTAATATCTCCTGTGATTGGAGCTGGTGTTTGACAGTTGCACCCTGAACAGATCAGAAAACTGTTTCTACTTATTCAACAATATGTAAGGACTTTATCTCGCCTGGGTGGCTTGCCTCAGGATTGAGTGTCAGATGGGTTAGGGAGAGGAGAGGAAATTCAAAAGATTTGGCCCCAATAGTAGGGGAGGAGCAATATTAGGTGAAGATCCAGAAAATAAAACGTTCCCCTGATACCTTTGGCAAGCTAAGACCCACCTATGTCCTGTTCCTAGGGGAAGAGAAGAAATAGAAGACTGGCAAACGTTGGAGAAATATTGTCTCAGAAAATCATTGCATTTTTTTGCATTATTATTTGAGTGCAGTGTCTCTACAGAAGCCAGTAAAGTTAGAAGAATTAAATATATCCCCTCATGCACACCTTACACTCACGCACACGCACACACACCAAACACGTATGATTAGAATTGTGTGAAGACTGGGTGAAAAACTTCAGCTAATCGCTCTGAGTCCAGGGTGACTGGTCATCATCAGGTAGAGTGGAACTTTTGTACAATTAAACCTCCTGCACTTCGTAGCAGATTATCAGTCATAATTAAATAGCGATGATATGGTTTTGTAAGATCTTAAAAGCTTGACTCGCCTGTAAGCTATATTTCCTCCGAGGACGGCTGAAATTCATGAAAGATGTATCCTTAATTTGAAAACATTGTCATCCTTAAGAGATCAAATGTGCATTAATAATATAAAAATAGATTATTAGGAGAACTCAGACTTATTTTATTTTCTAAACATTGTACATAATTGTGCTAAATCATTGACCTGCTCACAGCTGCTTCTATGAGTTAGGTGCTATTTTTATGCCCGTTTTAGAGATAACAAACTGAGACTCAGGAAGGTTAAGTTACTTGCCTGGCTCACAAAGCAAACACTACTTGAAATTACTGACTGGCAGGAAGTGGATTTCCCACTAAGTTCCTAGAGCTTCGGAGATTAAGCCAGAAATCCACTAAGGATTTCGGAGCCAGCTGAATTCTGGTTACACAGGATAATCTCTCAGAACACCTTTAATTTTCTATTTTGTTAATTCAGTCTTGTCTGAACTCGGATTTTAATCTGAGTCTTTCAAACCCTGCTTCCCCCCCCCTTTTTTTTCCTTGTAATGCTCCTTTCTGCTCCGCAGAGAAACACGAACCACGAACCACGATGCCTTGCAAGGCAGTGGCTCTGTGATGGCCGATTTGATCACCTCCAGTTTCGACATTGTGTAAACATCCTGCAAGGCAGGTGCCCTCCTCGGTGATTGCACAGCAGGGCAGACACAGAGCTGCTTCTGTACTTTATTCCTTCCTCCTCAGAGGAGGGAATCTTCGAGAAGCTAAACGGACTATTTGCTTCCCATCACTTTTAAAAGGCGGACACTGACAGTGACCTTCATTTGCAGCTTCCATGATGCCTGAAATGTAAAACCATTCTCCAGCCACAGGTTAAATCCAGCGAGTCATAATGCTCCTCGAAATACTGATTTTGTTTGCTCTTTTGGCTTGGTTTTGATTACTTTGGGTCAAGATATTTATTGATCTTACATCTGCAGAAATCAAAGTAATATGTAGTGGGGGATGGCTCTTAGGTGAGGTACTGGCATAAAGGAAAGGTAGGTGAGCAAGAAAACTAACAAACAACTTCTTAAAATTAAATCATTCATTAAGTCATCAGGAAAATTGGGAAAATTTCTTTAAAATGGAAAAACAAAAACCCGTAATTCCACCAAGGAGAGGCATATCAAAATATTAATAGTGGTCATGACGTACCAGTCTTTTATCTTCTGTGTATTTTAAAACGTTTGGATGACTTGTTAAAGTAACTTCGTGTAGAAATTTCTGTGGAATTCGATATACTTTTAGAAATGCACATGGTTTTTAATGACAACATGGGTTTACAATACATGAATGTCATATACTTAGCCACTCATCTCATATTAGACATTTGTAGTATTTCATTTTTCCCTCTATAATTATTTTATAGCAAACATCCTACTCAATAATCTTTTAAAATCTATCCTAACGTTGTTTCCTTAGGACAGCTTTTCAAAGAGGGTATTATAGGGACAGAATGTGACTATTTTTAAGTCTCCGTTCACGCTGTCAAATTAACTTTCTCAACATCACAAAGGAAGTCTCAGAGGGGTTCGTCAGTGAGATGAATGTATCCTGGCGGAGTCTGCAAAATTCACCTCTCTATAAAATAAATTTCAATTCCTTAAAGTTCAACTTTCCAGAATGCTCATGAGATGATATTTAACGGTATTATATTTATATTTAATAGACCCTTAGCAAACCCGTGTGACTGCAGGTGACCACTTGTTTCCCTTCTCAGAGACAAGTTCAGAGGATCTGGCTTATAGATACGTGGGCAGGAAAGTGGCCACTTTCCATACAGACAGCAAAGTGCAAAGGTGCTTTCTGATGTGGCTGTTTACAGCATTCAATATAATGGCATCATGGTCTGACTCCTGTGTCTCCTAAGGACAAAATTATCTTGCATCTCTACACTTGAACTGTAATAGTGACAGCACAAGACTCTATCGTCTCTCTTTTTTTATCCTCTAAATGTCAAATTAACCTTTGATTACCCCGACCTCCTATATGATATGTATTTTCCACATTAATGTTATTTTCATTTTGTCTCTGAAAACCTTGGTTTAACTTTTATCAGCATATCCACAAAATTAAGTACCCAGAACAGCATCTGCAGTGTCGGATGACCAAGTAATGCCCCGAATGAGTAAAATATGGTGTTATTTCTGTCGGCTCCCTGGTTGAAAGTAATTTGTTGATTCACCAGTAATGTCCCTAATGTCCAAATTGCAGAGGAGGAAGTAGAGACCCGGAAAACAAGAGTCCAAAACAGAGGAAAGGACATCGGAAAGGGCCTCCGAGGAAGAGCGGTGAAGTGGGAGCAGGGTGGAAGGAAGCCACCCAGCACCAGCGGGGATGGCCTCGGTGACTGCAGACGGCTCAGGGAAGAGCTCTGCAGCCTCAGGTACCCAGCAGCAGAGCACGGGCTGGGTCTGATGGGAAGATGAATGTGTGGACTTGATGTAGCAGTAACCCTTGACCTCCCGCATGTGAGGACGATTATCAGGCATCCAGAAAGCCTCTTTTACCCATAACAGTGGACTATGGGGAACACGAAGGCTTTCCTGAGCTATTTTAGACTTGCATTTAACAATCTTTATGGGCACCCGTCCCATCTCCTCAAAAACAAGGCCGTCAAGGAGGGAGAAATCAGGAGTTTGCAATTCGCAGATACAACTACTACATATAAAATCGATGAACAACAAGGACCTACTACACAGTACTGGAAACTACATTCAATTGTTATATAATGAAAAAAGAATATGAAAAAGAACAGATACGTGTATAACTGAATCACTATGCTGTACACCAGAAACTAATACAGCATTTTAAATCAGCTATGTTTCAATTAAAAAAAAAAAAGACCCTTAAGAACATGGAAAAAATGCCACATTGTTTTTATATCCATTACCCAAGACAGCTTAGCAAAAATATTTTCACATAATAAACACTCAATAAATGGACAAATTAGACACTTTCGTGGAATAATAGATATAATGTTGTCTTATTTATAAAAAGCTATTTTGGTTTATTTTTTGTGTAACTCATTTTATTTTTAATTTACAGTATTAATTTTTTAAACATTCAATTTATTATTATTATTATTTTTGGTCTTTGGCTTTTTTGGAGGGGAGGGGAGGTAAATAGGTTTATTTATCTATTTTTACTGGAGGTACTGGGGGTTGAACCCAGGACCTTGTACTTGCTAAACACATACTCTACCACTGAGCTATACCCTCCACCCCCCTTTACCTTTTTAAATGAAAGTTAACACTTTGCTCTTGGTAGAAAACTGCAAGAGCACAGAAAGGCATAAGGTGAAAAGCAAAACCCCACCCACCTGTCACCTTCAAGCGGCGCACCCTCCGCAGGGACACAGTTTCATGTGCAAACGTCCTGAAATGTTCCAGATATCACTGAGTTTATGTTAGACACGAGTAGGAAAAATAACATAGGTTGAACATTCTCCTTGGTTTGCACATGAAACCACTTTGACCAAGAACAGCACATAAAAGTACCCAGTAGGAAAACACATCTTGACTCAACTCTGAAGTCATTCATTCTGGTGGCTAATTGGTAAGATGTCACCAAATGTAAAAACTCAACTCTGAATGTTCACATGTTAGATAAGATACCCCAAATCAGCCATACTGTAATCCCAGAAATAGATTATTTATGAATGGTAGCTCTAGTACACTGTCTGATAGAAACTTCTGGGGTGGAAATGTTCTCCGTCTGCATTCTCCAATATGGCGGCCATTCATCATAGGAGGTTACTGCAACTGCAACTGAACTGGTAATTAACTTAAATTTAAATAGACACCTAAGACTAGTGGTTCCTGTGTTAGACAGTACAGCTGTCATCCTTACATAGGCCCTTCGTGAACTTGCAGGACACAGAGAAGTATGGGGCTGAATTGGTCTTCCATTCATTTGTAGAAAGTTTAAAGAAGGCACAGCAGTAGAATTGTGAAAGGAGTCTCCATCTGTATTTTCAATCAAATTGAAGTCTTATCATACCACCTTAGAAGATGGCAAACAGGAGTGGCAGGTAATCTTTCGGTCTAGATAATAATTAGGCCATGAACATTGACCGCAGCTGACTGGCTTAAGTATTTTTCACTTGAAACATGAAATGACAGACCTCTTGATGAAACAAGTCTTTACAAATCCTCTCCCTCAATGCACAGACACGTACTAGACATGGGCTTCTTGAAGGCACCTTCTGGGCTTTGCTCAAATTGGTATTCTCTGTGCCTAATGACAGACGATCAGTGAAGATTAGCTGAAGTATGAGAGATTAATAAAGATCAACAAACAAATATCTGTAAAGAGAGTTGTGAACTCAGGCTCTGGAATGGTCTGACTTCGCCTCCATCAGCTGTGTAATTTAGATTTATTTGTGCCTCAATGTCCTCAGCTGTGGAAAAAGAAAATTATCTGCTCTATTGAAGTGTGACGCATTTTTTTTTTGTCTTAAGGATTATTTCTGGCACTCCCATGTGCTCGGTAAATTTTAGACAACCTTCTCTTTATCCATCTTAACACTGCCTTTTTGTTGGGGCAAACATTCAAAAATTTCTAAACATTTTAAAATTTAGTTAAATGCATCCTTTGATAGTTGTCTTTTCTATACATTAAAACTTAGTGACGGACAGAGTGAGCTCTGTGCGGGGACAGAAAAGCTGGAATGAGCTTAGTGAAAATGATCAAATGTTACCATTTCAAGTCATTACCAGAAAAATCTGCCCAAGACAGTAAGAAGTCCTAACTCTAAAATATTTCAAAGTTTTTTTTTCACTTATGTAGAGAAAAATCATCAAAGTCAGCTAAGCGAAGCATTACTTAGGAGGATATTTGGGGTGAGTTTCTTTAAAGAAAAAGACAAAACACATCAAAACACGTCTTTTATAATATCTGTGTCCATAACATTCAAGTAAAAGATTTCCTGATCTCTTGAAAAGGTTATGTTCTCTTAAGGCGTTTAAAGCATTCTTAGACTGTTCTGTGAATCATGCTAGCAAGCTAAGGAAAACCAGTTCTCCTAAATTGTAAAAAAAAAAAAAAAAAAAGAAAGAAAAAAGCAAAGCAGAAGTGCCCCCTTCATATCCTATGTTCCAAGGCTACGCATATAAATCAATTAACTGCAACTTTCAGGGGTTACACATTAGTGAAAAAAAAGAGGGAAAGCAAATGAAATACAATTGTGAGCTACAGCTGTGGTTTTACTAATAATCAGGCAACAATATTTCATCCTCACAAGGTGTCACATGGTCTCTTAACTCCATTAGGGGAAGAGAGACAGACAGACAGACAGAGAGAAGCCCGAAGAGGACAAGTGACTTGCCCAGGTTCACACAGAAAAGTTCTCTGCAGATCTGAGGTAGAAATTTAGTCTGATCACTTCTGGTCCATTCTAGTCCATTCCATTGGATCTTAACAAGAGCAGTGTTTGATGGAAGCTGTATTCCCAACACTTACGATTAAGGATGCATTTTTCAGGATTAAGAGAAGACCATGTTTTGAAGCTGGTTGGCTTCCCATGAGCAGGCCATAGTGCATAACCTTGAACTCAGTGCTCCCTCCCTTATTTTATGTCCATTATGCATTTCTAAAGGGGAGGGGGAAACACCTAGAATTACAATTGAAATGCAAAGGACACATTTCCTTATGCTGCAGCTTGGTTTATTTCTGGTCAAAATTGGCATTCAAACTTGGTAAAACACAGCCCAACCTCAAGGGAGTTTTCCCAGTAGCTGGCTTTAAGAAGAAAGGGAGAAGTCTTTTAAAGTCATATTGATGGGGTGGGGGGTGGGCGCAGGCAGCACCAGAGGACTGAGGTGGGGGGGTGACTGGTCTGCTCGGTGTGCAGGTGTCAGGGGGTCACTAAAGAGAGTGAGACAACAATACTTGAATAAACTGTAGAAAGGTGGTCTGCTCTCCACCCGCACCATGAACTGGGAACTCCAGATAGTGTCAATGATAGAGACCACTCCCTAAGAAAACATTCCACTGGTCTATATGCTAAACAGTTGAGGTGGTGACAGTTGAGATTTAGCCTAAATTAAATTAGCACATCATCGGCCACATGGAAATTTTTTTACTTTTTCCAAACACTAGAGCTCCCCAGGCCCTGGATATATAATAAATCAGAATCCCTGCACTTAGGAAATATATTCCTCTCTCTATATATAAATACATATTTCTATTTAAATATGTTTAAATAAATACAAATGTATTTCTATATGAATATATGGGTATAGTTTTACATTCATGTGAAATATATGAGTATCTGTATTTTTACAGCTCCAAGGGCAACCCTGACACACAAACCAGAGATGACCATATAATTGGGAGTACGAAAAATGCTGACCCGATGTGATACAAGCAAATAAGCAATTTCTTCCTTGTGTGTTAATCAGATGTTTCTGTTGAGAATTTGGGAAGGACATTCACATTCTTGATAAATGAACCCGTCTTAAGTGGTATGGTTTGTTTTTTGGTCAAAATTGGGTTTTTCTGTCAAACTGTCAAAACTGCTATATATAAAACAGATAAACAACAAGGACCTACTGTACAGTACAGGGAACTATATTTCTTGTAATAACCCATAATGGAAAAGAATCTAAAAATATATGTAATTGTATATGTATGTGTATGTATAAGTGAATCACTTTGCTGTATACCTGAAACTAACACTGTAAATCAACTACACATCAATAAAAAATTTTCAAAAATTAAAAGAAAAACAATGTGTATCTCTGTTACTATGAGGAATGATCAAGAATACAATGGAATACTACTCAGCCATAAAAAAGACTAAAATAATGCAATTTGCAGCAACATGGAGGGACCTAGAGATTATCATTCTAAGTGAAGTAAGCCAGAAAGAGAAAGAAAAATACCATATGATATCACTCATATGTGGAATCTAAAAAAGAAAGAAAGAAAGAAAAAAAGGACAATATGAACTCATCTACAAAACAGAAAGAGACTCACGGACATAGTAAAAAATCATGGTTATCGGGGAAAGGGGGTGAGAAGGGATAAATTTGGAAGTTTGAGATTTACAAATGTTAACCACTATATAGAAAAATAGATTTAAAAAGTTTCTGCTGTATAGCACAGGGAACTATATTCAACATCTTGTAATAACCTTTTCTAAAAAACATAAAAATGAATATATGTGTATATATATATATATATATATATATATATATGCATGACTGGGACATTGTGTTGACACAAGAAACAGACACATTGTAACTTCAATTAAAAAAAAAGAATTCTTGAGAAATAAATGGACTTCCAATGATATCCATGGTCTCCCAATTATCTTGCATCCAGGAAGAATGTATTTGCAAGAGTAAACACGGGAAAAATCTGAATGGTTTTACCAAAACAGATTCTGACGTGGGGCCAGATGCTTTTCTGTGTGTCTCAGCCCCTGAACTCCTGACCTCTCCCTGACCACAGCTCATGCTGCCTGCAGGAGGAAGACATGTGCACAAGGAATTGTTCTCCATCTGCAATTACTCCCTTAGAGTCTTGAAGTCAATACTTAAATATTACGAGTGCAGCCCAGTGATTGGTCAATGCCTCCATCAACACACAGCTGCACTATTAACTCAGGGTATGATTCACAAATGATTCTTTTTCTGTTGTAATTGCTAAGAGAGCCCTGGCAATGAACCCAGTCTTTCACAGAAGAGCTGATCTTGGGCCAAAGGGCTGGATAGAATCTCAGGCAGGCTATAAATATACACATATATATATATATAATCTATATCTATACAAATTAATATGGGTTATGGACCTACACTCTACATATCTATATCAATTGGTTTAGATACAGGTATGTATCATCTTTATGTATAGACAGAGACAAAAATGTAGATATTGAGGGGGAGCAGGTAGACGGAATCAAAATATATCAGGAGAACATTCATCTGGGCTTATTGGTATGATCTGTTATGCTGTATTAAAATTCAGTGTTTAAGTTAGAGAAACCTGGGTTTGAATAATGGCTCTGTCACCTAATTGGTCATGTGTCATCTCGGAGACTCAATCAAAAAAGAAGAAAAATATATTTAGATTTGTCAGAAGGAGTAAATAAAGTATTACGTGTAGAGATCATAACCTCAGTGGCTGCCTATAATAAGCACTTTCTTAAGTTTAATTGTCTGAGTCAAACAGACGTAGCCTGAACAACATTATTTGCCATGAAACCATGATAGGGAGGTTTTAACCAAAAGTACATGGAGTCATGCCACCAAATTTTGCAACGATATTACCGGTACAACTTGAGAAAACTTCAGTTAGAAGTAACACAGCAATCCAGAAACCATGTACACGCAAAGCTTATAATTTAGAATATTTGACTGTCTCTCCTAATGTTTAATAAAACACAAACACACATCCATACACACAGACACATACACAGCATGGCACCAGAGCCCTGGAAGCCCTGCCTGGCCCGCATGTAAATGACACTTTGCTTGTCATTTTCACTTTCTAATGGTTAATGAATTCCATGTAATAACTGCCAGTTTCCCGCCGCCCCTCTGTCCCCTGCTGCAAAAAAGCTAATCTATTCAGAGTTAGATAATTGCAGAGCTGTTGAGACAGAAAAGAAATCGCTGCGTCTCACCGCTGTTGTGCGCCTCCAGCTGAGACGCGGAGTTGACGGCGACCTTGCATAGCGAACAGTAGAGGAGCCGTTTCGCCTTTTCTTCCTCGGTCTCCGCGGAAGGACACGAGTTATTGCCGGGGGCTGTCGTGGGGCTTTTCTCCACTTTGGAGGTGATCTCAGTTGTCATAACACTGCTTTTGCGGACTTCCACAGTTGTCGTCGATATTGCTGGTGTCCCTGTGGTGCTGTCTGCGTTCAAAATAGCACAGAAGAAAAAGGAAAAAAAAAAAAACAACAGTGGTATTAGCCTTCCCTATTTGGACACGGGTCACTAATATACGCTCTGTTAATAACAATAAACACGCCGAGCAATCGACGCTTGTCAACTATACGTCAATCATCTCCCGAGGAACGGAGGTATGGCTGTAGATGACCACATGCAGTTTTTATAGTGATATAAAACATTCAGGCAATTCTTAAAATAGATAACAAACATGATAATTTTTCCAGGGAGTAAATAAACATATTCACAAATTTCTCTTGTTAACATATGGCCTTAGTAGAATAATCTTTACAGCGTATTGAGCTTTGTATATTTCCACAAGGATGGCTTTTAAAGAAATAAAATGGAGGATTAATGCTTTTAAGATATTTTCTTTTTTTCTTTATCACTTGTCTTTTTATTTTCCTTCTACATCTCCTTCTTTAACTACTAAAAAAAAAAAACTGATCCTGCTGTGCTTGTGCAAAATACAGAAAATGAACCCTGATAAGATACTGCTTTGTTCAGATAAAAAAAAAATCACTGCCTTATCTGCAAAGAGCTCTATCTTCAACAAGTACAATAATCATCGATACACAAATAAGAGGAATTCTAATCTGGCATATTTATTAAATGCATGTTCCGCACCAGGTTGTGTTCAGGAAGTTCGTGACACAAAAGTATCAAACATCAATGGCCACTCTTTATAAGGAATTCACAGACTGGTCACACCATGTTAATGTCACAGCGTTTCAGAGTGTGATGACGAGGAAAGTGTGGATGCACTGTAACTGTACAACCTTCTGGCTCTGAAATCTGATTCTAAATCTAGAGAGGTCAGCCTCCAAAGTGAAACCAGCTTGTCTTAACTTCACTCGGGTATACACAGCTCCCATCCCAAATATGCTACTTAACACGATGTTAGCACCGTTTGCCATATCCAAAAGTGAACTGCCAAGGAGCATTATGCCCTAACCTTCCTACTCTTAGAATACTTTTTCCTGCCTCCCGGCTGGGCTACTTCTTAACTACCTCTTCAAAATATTCCCCGGCTGCCTCTCCAGCTACAGCTGCTCTTGGAATTGTGTCTTACTCCATATGCTGTGATGGTTACCATCCAATGCCACACTGAAAAGTCCACGATGAATAGAGTGGGTGGTGGCTGTTAACGATGGGAGTCTACCTGCAATGAAGTGTTGTCCTCATAAACGCTTACTTCGTGGTAGTTGATGATCTCGAGTTGACTGCAGTTACAAGATGCCTTTCAGCTTGGATTTCCCCTTTGATCCAGAAACAGAGGAGGAGATGTGCATGAGGTGGGTTATGGTTTTTTCCCAAATATGGCATCAGAAACACTAGTCAATCAGAAGAGAAATGAGCTCTTGTTGAGGGCTATTGTGTAAAACAATTCTTCTGGGTCTTTCCTTTGCCTGATGCTTCATATACTTTTAATTACTTATTTCACTGTAAAATCACTAAGTAAATCCCTTTCAGTGGCATGGCGAATACATCCACCAATCATGTTACCAAAAAAAAAAAAATCATATTGCTATGACTAGTTTATCTCATGGCTAGAGGAAAATAAATAAAATTACCCTAACATCAAATGTTCCCACCAGAATACATTTATTTCCTGGAAGGCTGAAAAGTCCACCTCCTGATTAGTGTTTACTTGCCTACTAAGGTCCCCATATTAAAATATCAGGTAACAGCCAAGAAGTATTTCTGAAACCTATGGCATAAAACACAATGACCAACTTGAGATGGTCCAGTAGGCATTCATTGCTTCTAGCAAACCAGAAATTATTCTTGGAAAGCATGTGCATGTGTGTGTGAATAATTGCCAATGGCTAACCTGCACAAATGAAGAAATGTCAGGAGTTAAGGAAATTTCCAAAGGCTGCACAAGTAGTATCCAGTGAGTCAGGAAAAGTGTTTCATGGAACGAAGAAATCAGGGGTTTGGGGGAAAAATGTTGTGAGTGATGCTCTTGGCCGTGACTGTGAACCTCTACCTTAAGGTCACAAACGGTAGTGGGCTAAAACCACTTAACTGTTTTGATGATCAGTTCTGTGGGGAGTGACAACCGTAAATACAGGTATACTGAAACTTAGTGTGGTCACAGGCTGGAACCCGAGGGTGATACTGTGGGCATTTATTTTCATTTAAATCTAAGGATATCCCTAGTAACACCCTGCTTCCAACAACTTTTCCTTTTGGAAAAGGGTTGACAATATTTATTTTATGGCTTGATCAGAAAATTATACATGGCATAGATTATAGTAACCCTCAACCAACTTCTCTATTTGCGGTGAAATTTGTAACAAAGGTATAGAATAAACAAAACCGTGGCTCATCCAGTCCCTATGACAGCTGCATTAGTGTCTTTCCTAGCCCCAGAGGATAATGTACCTTTATACCAAGGACGCCAAAGATTAGAGGCTCCAAATTCTCTATGCCCAGGGCTTAGTGAAGTATTAACATTTCTTAGAGCAAGCCCCTTGCATGAGACCAGCTTAGGGGAATTAGTATCAAAACGCTTCACTTATCTTCCTGGCTTCTTACTTCGCTGCATCTTTTAGACCACACAGCTGAGCAAAGATCTGTTATTTTCTCAAGCTTGAGGCTACTTTGAAAGAAATAAGGTTATATTTTTCACTTGAAATGTAATATATAGATCTTGGGTCCACAAGGTAGGATTACTATTAATTTATAACAAGACATGAATTTTTCACTTACTTTTCATTTATCAGAAGTTAGGGGGACTTTTTTTTTAAAGTAAGGTAAATACATTTTAAGATTATGCCACAAAAGAATCAATTATTTTGTTCAGTTGGCTTTTGATATCTGGGGTTTTGCATCTGTGGATTCAACCAACCGGAGATTACAAATATTTTTTTTAAAAACCCCAGAAAGTTCTAAAAAGCAAAACTTGAACTTACTGTGTGTAGGCAACTATTTACATAGCATTTACATTGTATTTGCAACTACTTACGTAACATTTACATTGTATTAGGTAGTATAAGTTATCGGAGATGATGTTTTTAAAGTAAATGGGAGGATGTGTATAGACTATATGCAAATACTATGTCATTTCATATAAGGCACTCGAGCATCCATGGATTTTGGTATCTGTAGGGGTTCTGGAAACAACTCCCTGTACAGAGTGAGGGATGACTGCACATTGCATATAAAATTACATACAGCGAAGAGATTTTCTTTAATATGGTACATTAAATAACCAATTTTACATTATTCTTATCCACTCATTAAAATATAATTTTGAATCATTGATCATGTTAATAACATATACTCTTGACATGATGTGATGTCAAGAACTACCTCTGTGATCTTCCTCCCCCAAACTCATAACCCCTGTCTAACCATGAGAAAAGCATACATAAACCTAAATTTAAGGATATTCTACAAAATTCCTGACCAGTAGTCCTCAAAAATGTCAAGGTCACCAAAACAAGAAAAGTCTGAAAAATTGACAAGTCTAAGGAGATAGAATGACTAAATATAATGTGTTGTCCTAGTTGGGATCCTGGGGCCAAAAACAAATTAGGTAAAAACTTAGGAAATCTGAAAAAAAGTATGGACTTTGGCTAATTAGTAAGGCATTAATATCAGTTCATTACCTTTGACAAACGCTCTGTAGTGATGAGATGTTGACAATAAGGGAAACTGAGAGCATGCAGAGGATCCCCCTGCCCCATGATATTCTTGCACCTTTTCTATAGATTTAAAGCTATTGTAAAATTAAAAGTTTATCCAATTTGAGAAAAATCGATTTATAACTAGTTAACAAGTCATCATTTCAGTTACTTTGCAGAATCATAGAAGGGATCTTAGTGGTTTCACAGTATAGCTATCTTGGATTTTAGATTGGGAAATTTCAGTAAAACTAGGACTTGACATTGCATCTCCCAATTCTAAATCCTTATTGCAATTCCAAATTGTTACTGTAGGTTGCAGTGACTCATGCACTTGAATTTCATCCCATTAACATTCGTTGGGCAGTTTGTTTGTGCTAGGTGTTCTGCTAAGCCACCGGGAATGGAAAAGACAATAGATATCCATCCTGTACTGACTGGTTTGTGAGACATCCCATAAGGACTTGAAATAATAGTAAACGTAATCCTTCAACAGTTTTGGTCATTGCTATACCCTTGCACTTCTACTTGGTATAAAAAAGGCATTCAATAAATACTGATTGAAAAAAAAACAATAAATGAATAAATGAGTGAACATATGAACAACGCAATTATAGTTAATGATGGTAGAAGCACTTTTAAAGCAGCCACAGGTATTAATTCATTCAGTCCTCATAAAAAAAATTAAGAGGGAAATTTGGAGTTTGCGATTAACAGATATAAACTACTGTATATAAAATAGATAAACAACAAGGTCCTACTGTATAGCAGAGAACTATATTCAATATTTTGTAATAGCCTCTAATGGAAAAGAATCTGAAAAAGAAAACACAGTATAGTATATATTAAGTATTATATAACAGTACAATATGTAGCATAGTATAACTGAACCACTTTGCTGTACACCTGAGACTAACACAACATTGAACAACATTGCAAATCAACTATACTTGAATTAAAAACAAAAGAGCTAAGAGGGGCATATCATTTTTATCCTCATCTTAGAGAAGAAGCTGAGGGATGGAGAGGCTTGGAAACATGCCAAATGCCAGAGCCACCAGCTGCAGTGGAATGGTTTGAACTCAGACTCAGTCTGGGTCAGAAGCACATGCTCTTCATTTATTTTTTTATTGTTAAAATTGTGATTTTTTTTTCATAAAAGGATCGACTACACCCCCTTCTGTTAATTCCAATTGGTCATGATGTCTTATGAATGTTTGAAGACAGCATCTTAAAATTTTGACTTTAAAAGAAACAAGACATGGCCCTAGTTAAAGTCGATCATGCATGTCCAATCATCCATTTATGTTCAAGTATTAAGTTGCTGGAATACACTTAGGAGGAAGGGGAAAAAAAAGGAAAACCAACAGCCCTCAAACAACCCCTTTTGCAATATGGTAAGAGTCACCCACAGGCCTTTCTTATTGCACCCTGTTCTTTTCTTTTTTTCCCTAAAGATGAGAAACTAGAATAACAATTCACTTTTCCTAATGTTTCTCAGAGGCAAATTCATATTTTTTTGCACCATTCAACCAATGACCCTCTAGGAACTGTATATGTGACAGGGAGTGGAAAATCATGGGTGCACTTCAGTGGGGAGAGAGACGTTTGAGATATTGGGTTTTATATTTCCATGTAATTTTTCTGCCAGCTCCCTGTAGCAAATATTCATTATTGTAACTGTCACTATTTGGTTTTGGCATCAAAACAGATTGCTAATACTTTGTGGAGTGGGGCTTTAGAAGAGAATGAAAGGAAACTTGTCAGTATTCAGAGTGGCCCATTTTGACTCTCATTCTTGAGTGCTTTAAAAGTACTGGAAGTACTTTTTTTTAAAAAAAAATTCATAAAGTATAAGAAAAGATTCCAGAAAATAATCAACAACTTGAATTCTAGATAATAAAATAGAACAGCCAAGTGACATGGTCCAGGTAAGACATTTATTCTCCCAGTTACAGACCTCATAACCCAAGCAAGAGAACCAGAGATGAGTTGTTTAAGTTTCTCCCAGGTAAGAGAAATTAATATTACAACCTAGAGATGCTCATCCCATTTTCCTGTGGACTGAAGACTCAGAATTATATACAATTTATTTCCTTCTTCTCTGTGGGAATTTAAGTCTCAACCAGACGTTCCAGCAAGTGAACAGAACAGCTGCTTCCTCTTAAATATGCTGACATTCTGAAGTATAAAAAGGTATTTCATGACAAAAAGAAAACACACACACACACAAGTTTTTAGAAATTATTACTAGTGGTTTCTTTCCTTGGTATTTGATCTAATTTAACCAACATCTGTTGAGCACAGAACCACCCTCTTAGACATGGACAGGAATGGCCCCTGCATTGGGCTGGGGCTCCCACACATCACAAGCCACTGAAACAAAAGTCTATTTTTGTAAGTTTTGATGTTATAAAAACACTTTTTAGAGAGTTCAATAACAAATTGAGGGAAAAAAATTGAGGCGATGAGAGTTATAGGAAAGGGAAGCTGAGGACTGAACTGGGTGTCCCACGGGCTGGAGTACAGAGGCTGAGCATTCACAGGTTCATGTGTGCACATGTTTATGCCTGTGTGTCCACACGTGTGCATGCATGCTTATGTGTGTCAAGAGCTGAGAAGAGATCACAGTCTCCAACTTGAAACCAGAGGAAGAGAAATCACCAAATCACCAAAATGTACATCCAGGCAGACAATGTACATCCCCTCTGCTATAGTGGTCCAGGCAATGCTACCTGGGAATCCTCAGTCCACAAAATGAGGGTGGGGAGAAAGCTTGCATCCCCAACAGGCTACCTGATTTGGGTGGGTCCAGTCACCACCCAAAGTCCTGGCTTGGGGCACCACTTCTGCCCTGCCCCTGCAGATCTGGGCTAACACTTGGTAGGGCCGGGGCTGATTTCAATGGGGACAGTCCTTACTCTTCAGGGCACAAGGACAATCTTGGGGTGCAGCTGTGGGGCTGCTAGTGAAGTCTGAGGTACAACTTGTGAACATTTTTTGGCCTATGGTCTCCATCTGAAGTCTTGTCTTGGCCTTGGAACTTTTGGGGTGAGCTTGACTGAACCCTCATGTGTCTAAGCCTGTACCAATCACTAGAGGTTAAAAAGTAAACATGATGTCATTTGGGTACCAGAGAAGAGGGCTCCGATACCATGAAAGGGGAGGGGACAGTGGATTTGCTGTTTTGGAGGAGGACAAGGAGCAGGAGGAGGTGTCACCAGAACACATTAGAAAAATATTTGCACTTCAAACTCTATCACACCTCCAAGGGTCTGGGACTTGGAAATACAATGCAGAAAACTGATTCACTGTACTTTTAAAATCAAGTCCTATAGTAACCTGATCAAAACTCTTAATGTCTTAAGGGGTCAGGTGAGTAATTCTGTCTACTGTTAAATCATTTGAGCTACATTTCCTATGTCCTGGGTGCACGAGAAATTATAGAAAGGCAAGCGATTTCTGACTGCAACTTTTGAGATGCTCCCCGAAGTGGCCCAAATTACAATCTAGTTCGAGACAATTGCATCAAGTAGATTCAGACACAGTGAGCTTGGTGATTTATCTGCTGATCTCACCGTGTGCCCCGTGCACCAGGTGCAGATTAACTATTCTGATGAAAAGTATTTGAGACAGAGCCTGTTTCAAGAAATGGGTGATTCAACTTTTGGATTTTCCTCCTGAAGCCAGGATCAATGAGTTTCATTGGGATTGGCCATTATTTTTTAGGAGGACCATGTGATTTGAGAGGTCATGTAAGATTACTTTCATTTTATAGGAAAATATATCAGGAATCTAGGCTGTTCCTATCACTGGCTAAAATTTGGGGGTAAGATGGCTGAAGAAATCAGGTTGCCAAGTTAGGTAAAGATTGCGGAAGCCATCAAAAGGAGGTGGTGGTCAGTACTGGATCAAAGACAGCTTGTCTTGGGATAGGCGGCAGAGAATGAGAAGGTGCAGTTAATGAGAAGGAGGGAGGGCAGGAGGATCAGGCCAAACAGAAGGGAGATCAGAGGCTCCAGCAGCACAGGGGCTCAGTAGGAATTATCCAGATCCCTGGGGAATGAGGCAGGATCCAATAGGTAGTCAATTGCTCAGATGTACTTTGTGTGTCTTCAGATCTTACATCTCTGAAATGTTCTTGACCTCAGCATGGACCTCTCTGGTTTACACTGGGATTTCATCAAGTAAATGCAGCATGATAGTAGGCAAGAGTCGCACACACACACACACACACAACAGGAAAAGGCAGATGATATGAAGGAGTGAAGCGGGGCAACTGACAGTGATGGTGGTACTCACTGTGATAAACTGGAGAGCACACAGCTCTGCAAAAATGGGATAGCTCATTTTCCACTCTAGTCAGTTCCTGCCATCTTAGAAATACATGTCCAGTTTTATCAGATGCTTTATTATTTTGGTGAAAGCCAAAAAAGCCATGTAAAATTTCCAAATTTTAAGTGTTAGTAACTGTGTGTGTGTGTGTAAATTCCCGTGTGAGACAAAATCTACCCTGTGAGCTGTGGGCTGCCATTTTGAAAGATGCTCTAGGGACACTGGACCCGTATCCCAAATGCTGCTCGTCTTCACAGTGGTTCAGATTCTGGGCAAACGGCTGGACTACGGCTCTCCCTCAGGAGGCAAGGTCTCTATTCGAAAGAGAGGAGGCTGATTAGAGTTAGTCTTGTTTTTTCCTTCCCCAGATAATTTGCCCTCATTTCTTCCTTTCAAGCCCACAAGGAAGGACTCATTCTAGGGCAGAAGACTGGACGTGTCTCGTCAGCTGTGTGTGAGGGCTTATAACTTAATATACCAGTGATGCTCTTGGTTCCTAACAGTCACCTCAACAATCTTTATCAATATCTTAGCGAGTTGGAGCCTCCCTTTCTAAAAGTCAATGGGGATCATCTTCCTCACTCCTATAGCATATATTTAATCCCTTCCACACAGAGCTATTACGAAGCTTGCTAGGTACTGGGTAACTGATAGATACAGATGCTCTTGTCAACAAATTTAATCTGTTAGGTATTTGCCATTCTTTCAGAAGTTGAGGTCATATCCCCATCAGGCTCGGGACTGAAAATTGGCAGAGAGACAGACGCAGCAGATCTCTGACGGCTGACCTAAGTTTTCACCCTTGATTATTTTCATCTTAAAATTTTCTTTCACTCTTTTGGCTCTCACAACATCCAATAATGATGGAGCCAAGATGTTGGAAACTCCTGTGAATCAAGAATAATCCTGTGGCTGTAAAGTAGTAGTTCCCAAACTCTTCTGTACCACGTGGAAGGCTTAATCAAGCCCAGACTGTTGATTACTGCCCTGAGGGTTTATGATTCTGGGTTCTGGGCTGGGGCCTCAATATTTGCATTTCTAACAAGGACCCAGGTGTTGTTACTGCTAGCGGGACTGAGGATGACACTTAAGGAACAACCACTGACAGCTCTGTCAACTAGTTTTTAGTTTAGTTGAATTGGTCTCAGCATTAGAGCTATATAATGGCACTTAAATAGAAAGCCATGGATGTAAAACAGGGAACTATGGATTGGATGACCACTGTCCTGTTTTTCTTGTGACTAAAGGACTTTTAGTATTTTCAGGAAAGGTCCCAGGCAAGTCAGGACAAGTTGACAATCCTAAGAGGGAATTTGGAATAAATTAGGGAACAAGTCTTAAAAAACGCTGTAGATACTTAAGCAGGCAGTGAGTATTTCTACTGAAGGGTGCATTTTTTTTTTGAGATGTATGTGATTATAAATGAGGGAACATGGAGACATGTTCATATCTTTGAAACAGAGAAAAGTAACTATGGGGCTTAATTAACCTTCCATGAACCATTAAACCAGGAGTTCTTTTGTAAGATACAGCCTTCTCTTTCTAACAGAATCTGTGTGCTTCCATAGAATTTGTTTCCACAGGATTTGTTTCCTCTATCACATATGCTTCATCCCTTCCAAGCATAAATTAATCAAAGTAAATGAATTCAAAATGAAGTTACTCAGAAGGCAGGTCCACTAGGACCTCGGAGAGTTCACTGAGTCGGTCTGGCCACGGTGCCCACAACTGAGAAGCACCAAGAAGAAGGGGCGAGTTTTGTCGGAATCTGTGAACTTTTCGATGAACATCACAAAAGGGAAAGAATGAGGAAGACAAAAAGAAAATCAATTTACTCCAAAGCTCTTTTAAGTGACTTGGATGCCTCTAATTTAAGAAGCTGCCTTTTGGGGCTTCTAATAGAGAGATATATTTTTTCCTTAGGAAGGCGGAAGGAAAAAAAACTTTTTCCACATCTGCGAGTGGTAGTCCCCCCTCTTTGGAGAGGTTTCAGCAGGGAAAAAATGTGCTGTCTGCCACAGTAACACTTCCCATGTCATTAATGAGGAGACCCGTGTATTGGAGAATGTCCAATTTGGCAAAAAGTTAAAGCGTGGTTTTTCAGCAATTGCCTTTGGTAGTTTGTTCTATGTATGTATTATTGCTATATGTGGCAGTAATCTTCTTCGTTCTGGGTATGTCCTTTAGGTTAAAAATGAGGGTTTACCTTCTGCAATGTCTCACTATTAAGAATTAGGACATGATAAATCATGAATTTTGAGAGCTTCTACTAATTGAAACTGAACATAGTGAGGGAGCGCCTTCTGACAAGTGAATTTAGAATGAGTAAAGGATTGAGGACATGGAGACAGCGACGCCAAGCCAACTAGGATTCAAATCCTTGCCACAGAATTCTGCAAGGCAGCCCATATAATAAAAAGGGAGGAATAATTGTCAGCTCTGCAAGCTTTTTTTGTACCAGAGAGCTGTCTTGAAGATAAGAAAACAAACTCTCGCAGCGGATGGCACCATGATAAAATATTTAGTGAGGATATAATTTAGAACATTATCCCATCTGGTCTCGGACAACTTACTATACGTCTAAGACTGACTTAGCGATTTTCATTACCACGTTAGTGTTCCACAGATGGACGACGGAGAAAACGTTTTAATCACCAGAAGGACACCATGATGTAACTCATGCACACTTGCCACACTCAGACATGAGTAGAATGTAGAATAAAATTGTTTTTCAAATTTCAGAGGACCAGGAAAGGAGTTTTCAGGGAGGAAGTTCTACTGGATAAATTGTGGGAAATGACTCGCAAAGATGAGAGAAATATAGAAAAAAGAGAGGACCTTTAAAAAAAAATCAAGAGATAAACAACAAGGACCTATATGTAGCACAAGGAACTATATTCAGTATCTTGCAATAACCTATAATGAAAACGAATATAAAAAAGAATATATATGTATAACTGAATCACTTTGCTGTATACCAGAAACTGGCACATTTAAAATCAACTATGCTTCAATTAAAAATTTTTAAAATTGAGATAACATTATATATACATATATTTTACATAAATTAAAACACATATACATATATTTAGATATATTAAAAATATATACATATATTTGTAATGACAAATTTTCAGTAACTGCTAAGCATTCCATTTCAACTGTAAATTGTGCTGTCTCAAGACTCCAACTATCAGTAATTTCATCCAAAACAGCAATTTAATACGATTTTTCTCCTCTGTAGGCAGGGGAACAGGAAGGGAGGTCATCACACAACACAATCATTTTTCAATACAATTTCTCCCCTCAAAGTCGCTGTCTCTGTGTAATACTAATATACTTCAGCCAAGAAGATTTTTAAGAGTTGGAGGACACATAGAAATTAGGTAAAATGTGCACCTCAAAATGAACAGGAGAAATCAGAATTCTACTTATTATTTACTGAAAGGTTGGTTGCTGAAAAAATTAATAGGACTGCTTAGAAATAACAACATTCTGGAACAAACGCCTCTCTTTACAGCAAAGCCAACAGACCAATTTCCAGTTCTTCCTTTTTTTTAGCTACAGAAACCATATAAACCACATTTTTCATGAAATTCCAGATATAAAATGATCTCCTCTATTACAAGCCCATAAATGATCACACTGTTTCAGAAATTCCAAGCCACAACAGATTGCCTCTTGCACAAAAACTCAACACACCATGTATTCTTTTTTTTTTTTTTGAGAATATTCATTGTAACTTTATCACCATTTCACTAAAACTCTAGTTGGAACACTAAAAAAAAAGTCAATCTCTCTTTTGTCTAAATGATGCAGAATAACCATTTGATTTTCCTTAGGTCTTATTAAAAAGACTAGTTATTATGGCTTTATTTCAACAGCTTCAAATCCAATTATTTATTTTGAGTACATACTTGGGGGAAAAATCCATTCTGATTCTTGGTTAGCTCTGTCAACCTAGATTTAATTCCATACTTTGAGATAAATAGATTTTTAAAGTAGAGCTGTGTTAATAAAGAATATACTGTCTGATAATTTAAAAATAAACTTGTATCACCTCTGATGGGTTGGTCTCTATGGCAATTCTAATCCACGGAATGTGAAATATTTTTATAGCTACAAAAGGATAGAAATCTAGTCTCATGCGACCTGACCTCTCAAATGGCGACAGCATTTCTATTTCATTTCATCCTTTGGGATCTCATTGCATGAGTCAAATCAGAACACCATATTAGAGACAATTTGATATTAGACATCCTGAAATTTCATCACTAATTTTGACAAAATAATTTACAAATATAATCTTTAAGCCTTAGAAAAGACTCATTATTTTATGTAGAATATACATTTGAAGAGCTGTTTTTCATAATCACTATTTCGATTATGTTTAACTCAAGGCCAACTGTGAACATTAAAATTAAAAGCCAGTACTTTGGGTAAACCACTTTGTTTTACAGATTCATTTTTTTTTTTAATGATCTTTCTTGGGATAGAAGATTTTCTGTTTTCATGGATCCTGTTTTCTGTAAACCTGTTTTAAAACAACTTGGCGTTCTTTTGAAGAAGTTTCTCTAGAAATGGAGAAGTCTACATGACTGGCTCTGCTCAAGTCCTTCCTGGCAGGCTCCTATGGCTCTGATGGAAGCCAGGCCAAGAATGCCAGCAGTCTCCGGCAGGATGTGTGGAGTCCAAGGTCTGGATGGACGGGGGCATCCCAGGCAGACACCACATCCATGCCTGGCACTTGGAAGGCTGTGGCCAAGCAGTCAAGATCACAGCCAGGTCCCCACAGCCAATTCACAGGGCTGAGGAGAGAAGTCAGAGCCAGGAGGCAAGCTGATTGAGAAGACACAGCACTGGGCTATTTGAGGACAGAGCTTAAGACCATGGCAGGCAGACAAGGTGGAGACCTTGTCAGGTTATTTTTAACATAATGGCCTTACCTCTTGGACAGCCCTGCCATGGATTTCTTGGGATGACACCTGCCCCTCCCAGAAAAGAGGAGGGGACACAGAGGGAAGGATGGGGGCTGTGGGGTCTGGTCTTTGGGCTTCATGGCCCTGGACCACACTAGAGGGAAAGGGGTGAAGAGGCAGGAAGTGCAGGCTGGGCTCAGTCTCCTTTATTTCCTCCTCTTTTGTTCACCTTGCCTCTTCCCAACCTCATGAAAAACAAGATGGCAGGATAAATGATTAAAATAACACATGTATGTACAGATGTCTCCTTTTGAGATTTCAACTGGCTCCTGTAAGCCTCCTCTCACTGCGGGCACTTCTACAGAAAACAAAACTTTAAAAACTTTCCAGGTCAGCTGGGAAAAACAAAAAGTGACCAAGGATCAGCCAGGTCGACTCACAGAGTTAAGCCGTCTGATCTGGTTCATCTTTTCCCAGAAGCTCATCCAGAGAACCTTCCAGCCTGGGCCCAGTTTGGCAAGCATGAAATACATTTTACCAAAATAGAAGCCCCAAATGAATGCACTCAGATATTTTACGTGCACAGATAATTCTAAGTGTTGCGGGAATTCTCGAAGGTGCTTAAACAATGAAAAAAATCATGTATTTTATTTTCACTTCACAAGTGATAAAGGCATTTCGTGCACTGCAATGCCCTAACAGGAGTCATTTGCTTCAGAAAAAAATTCCATTGTAACCTAACCTTTAAAACACAATTCCAAAGCCAGGACAAGTCTCTTCGCTGCCTGACGGGTCAATCTGGGTTGACAAATGTGTCCTCAGCCTGGAAGTTTAATTACCTTAAGTTGAATAAATCTGAATGAGATGGAAATTATTTGCTTATTAACTCTGTTTTTTTTTTTTTGTAAGACAAGAGAGGACTAGAAAGAAAAGAAGAACAAGAGGAAATTAAGACAGCGTGTCTTAACTGCCCTTCTAAAATATACAGATTATACAGGGAGGAAAGTTTTGTGAGCTTCTCTTCTTAAAGGGTATTTTTATCAGTCAGCACAATGGGTCAACATGATGAACTGACCCATAGGATTTGGATGAAATCCTCTTTTGGATCTTTGAAGGTTCCACCATCACAGATGCTCCTTTTCTACTGAAGGATCTATCCTGTTAAGATTTCTGAGATGTTCACAGAAATGGTGCCACCCGAGATGATGATTTATACATTCTGATGTGAGTATCACTGAAACACGCAATGAATGGTAGATGTCAAAGAAGTTGACAGCCGATTGTGCAAGGTACATGTTACACAGTAACCCCCACCTGGCAGATAAGGCATCACTCAAAATGAGACAAAGACTGCTCCTTCAACTACTTTTATGTCTCATTCTTTTTTTCTTTTCTTGCTATTTTACATTTTGCATGACAAAGAGTGATCTCTCTAGTTAGTCCAACAACCCAGCTCTCTCGTTTTATAGGTCCTTATTCTAAATATCATTACTGCTAAAGGAATCAGCTGTTGCACTTTCTCAAGCATAAACCTAAATAATTACAACAATTAAAACCAAAGTGCTATTAAGAAAACTTAAAGGATGCAAGGGTAATGCCCTACATTTGTTTGGTCCTTTTTAGCTTTCAAATACATTTTGTAGACACTTATTTCTTTATATCCCCAGGACTGTTGAGATGGACATTAGAATTCCTATTTTATAAAAGAGAAAACTGGTTTATTGATATGTCACTCGCTAGACTCATAGCTATAATTAGAGAAAGCCATTTTGAGTACCAACACTTTTTAAGATTTATTGTTGCCATCTGGTAAAAAAATATATCTTTATCATCAAGAATTAAGTGTAAAAAAAATAAGTACTGTCAATAGGAGAACTGATACTGCAGAACCATACAGTAGTAATTATTTATTTCTGTAAAAATATTATTGCTAAGACAATGTGTATGGCTAGGACACATTATATAGTTAATTTTGAGCTAATTTTATAGCATTTAGAATAGAGGAATATTTATTAACAATTTTATGTAGTAATATTGCTATACTACTTAAGTTTAATGAACCATGTTAGATTTTAATACCCGCTTAACATATTTACTAAGGTTTCTAACCTTTTAGAAATTATAATCTTTTAAAACATAATACTAACTACTATACATAAAAGGTACTACTATACAGCACAGGGAACCATATTCAATATCTTAAATAACCTATATTGAAAAAGATTATGAAAAGGAATATACATGTGTATAACTGAATCACTATGCTGTACACTAGAAATTGACACATTGTAAATCAACTATACTTCAATTTAAAAAAAAACATAAAAAGACAAAGATATCCTTTAAATAGGAGTTAGATAACATTATTTTTCTCCTTAAGCTACCACAAGGGCTCCCTTTTTCATCCTTAGTAAAAGACAATGTCCAACCAAAAGCTTAGATCAGGGGCAGGACAAGGATGTCTCTCTTACTATTGCTATTCAATGCTGCACTGAAAGTTCTAGCCAGGACTGTTAAACAAGAAAGAGAAATAAAATGTATCCAGATTGTAAAGGAAGAAATAAAACTCTTTTCAGAGGGCATGACCTTATCCATAGAAAACCTCAAAGAATCTACAAAAACAAAAATTAGATCTAAAAAAATGAGTTTGGCAAAGTTGCAAAATACAAGATCAATATACAAAAATCAGTCATGTTTTATGCATTAACAATGAACAGTCTGAAAGCAAAATTGAAAAAAAATTATTTACCATGATATGAAAAGAATAAAATACTTAGGAATACATATAATCACTGAAGTGCAATACTTGTTCACTGACAACTCTAAAATGTTGCTGAAAGAAAATTTAAAATACCTAAATATGGGAAGACATTTTTTATTCATGGATTGGAAGACTTAATATTGCTAAGATGATATTATTCCTGGAAGTGATCTACAGCTTAAATGCAAAATCTATCAAATTCCCAATGGCCTTATATTGCAGAAATTGATAAGCTGAACAAAAGTTCATACAGAAATGAAGAGATCCTAATAATATCAATACTGAAAAAAAGAATGCAATGAAGTACTCACACTTCCTATTTGAAAGCTTACTTAAAAAGCTACAGTAATTAAAACCAAAGGGGAAAGGGCAAGGGAGGGATAAATTAGGAGTTCGGGATTAACAGATACACATTACTATATATAAAATAGATAAAACAACAAGGGTTTACTGTATAGCACAGGGAACTATATTCAATCACTTGTAATCACATATAATGGAAATGAATCTGAAAAGAAAAAAAATATGTATGTATATGTATAATTGAATTGCTTTGCTGTACACCTGAAACTAACATTGTAAATCAACTACACTTCAATAAAAACTAAAACAAAACAAAACAAAAAAACTAGTGTGGCACAAGGATAGACAGACATATAGATCAATGAAATAAAACTGAGAATAAATCCCACCTATAGACAAGTAAATTTGACAAGGGTGGTAAGACCATTCAAAGAGGGAAGAATTGTCTCTTCAACAAATGCTCCTGGGACAAACAGATACCCACATGCAAAAGAATGAAGTTGGATCCCTGCCTCACACCATATGCCACTCAAAATAGATCAATTTAAACATAGGACTCTTTTAAGGAAACACAGTTATAAATATTTGTGACCTTGGATTAAGCAATGATTTCTTAAAAATGATATTAAAAGCAGACGAATCAAACAAAATAGATAAGTTGGACTTCATCAAAACAAAAAACTTCATGTGTCAAAGACACTATCAAAAAAGTGATAAAAACAATTCACAGAAAGGCAAAAAAAATTTGCAAATCAATTATATGATAACAGTCTAGTGTTTAGAATATATAAGGAACTTCTACAACTCAACAATGAAAAGACAAACAGTCCAATTATAAGGGGGACAAATGATCTGAATAGACATCTCTCCAAATAAGATGCAAATGGCCACTAAAGGCTTGAAAAGATAGGTCCACACGATTAGTGATTAGAGAAATGCAGATCAAAACCACAATGAGATGTTATTTCACACTCACTAGTATGGCTATAATAATGATGAAAATGGGTTAAAAGAACAGAAAATAACAAGTGTTAGCAAGGATGTGGAGAAATTGGAATCCCCATACATTGCTGGTAGGAATATAACACGGTGCAGTGGCTGTGGGAAAGGTTAGTGGTTTCTGAAAAAGTTAAACCTAGCATTAACATATGACTCAGCAAGTACACCCCAGATAAATGAAAATATATTTTGATGCACAAGCTTGTAAATGAGCGCTCACAGCAGCACTTCACAATGACCAAAAGAAGGAAACAACTCAAAGATCCATCAAGTAATGAATGGGCACACAAATGTGCTATGTCCACACAATGGAGTATTACTCAGCCATATAAAGAAACAAAGTAATGATACATGTTACCATATGGATGAATCTTGAAAGTGTTACCCTAAGTGAGAGAAGTTTGTCACAAAGGACCAGGCATTGCATGATTCCATTTACCAGAATAGCCAAATCCATAGAGATAGACAAAGTAGACTAGAGGTTGCCAGGGAATGGTGGAAAAGTAAAATTAGGCAGTGCAGGCTTTCTTTTGGTGGCGATGGAAACATTCTGAAATGTGACAGCTGTAATGGTTGCACAACACTTTAAATATACTAAACACCCTAGTCTATAACACCTTCTCTGTGAAATGTTGTCTCACTACCTTGGATAAAACTGCACCCCTCTTCCCACACCTGTGATACCTTTTACTCTTCCCTGCTTTCTTTTTTTTCCCCCCATAGAATTGATCACATTCGAATATGCAATGAAATTTATAGCAACCTAAGGGTTGTTGTTTATCATCTGTCTTGCCGCAGTGGAATGTGAACTCTACAAGGGCAAGAATTTTTAGTTTTGTTCTTTGCTGATTCTTAGCACCTAGAATTGTACCTGAAACAGATTCCCAATAAATGTTTCTTGAATGAATGAATGAACAAATGAAACAACTCAGGAAATAAAATGACACTTGGAAAGGAGGAATGAATATAGGAGGAGGCAGAGAAAAACCTAAGGTCAGTGTGTGGTTACATTTATGTGGAACTCATTTTTTTTTAATCTCTTTAAAACTTCTGGTTTCTTTTGTTCAAGTGTGATTTAATTAGGTATTTTAAGACAAGTGGTTATGATTTTTTTTAAAATGAGAGATCTTGTTCCATGATTTCTGAAGTCCTTTCCAGCTCTAAAATAATACCATGCTTTGAAAAACAGATGTTTCTAAAAACTTAGCTGTAAGACCCACAGTTCCTAAGGGAGTGATTAATCAGTTAATCTAAAAATTGCACACAACTAATTCTTCACTAGCCCTTCCCTTACCAAAGGCCAACAGCCAAATGAGACATGGTATATGGGGAAAATCATTTTCTGCATTTGGCAAGTTATGCCGGGAATCATATCAAGACATGATTGCCACACCTTTTTCCCTTCTTCTGCTAGGCCAGGAAGAAAACAGATAAACTTTAAACAGCTGAAAAAAAGATTAAGATAAAAGCTAATAATGCAAGAAAAAAGACTGTAGGAAAATTGGAACTCTCCATCAGCAAGTAGCTGTGTAAAACTTTGGAGATGTCTCAACCTTACGAAACAGACTGAGGTTCTCTTTAAAACTATAGGTAAAAATATGAAAAAAAAGTTTAATTTTACTATATATTATGGTTCTTTTAAATCTTGTTCTAAACCTAAATGCATTTTGTACGTATTATTAGGATGAGTTAATAATCATACTTAATCCATTTCATGTTTTGTTTTCTTTTTTTCTCCCCACAGAAGCACCATCATTGAGTGAAAAGACATGCTGGTTTTTTTGTTTGTTTGTTTTTGTTTTCAGTTAGTTAATTCCACGAGGAGCCTACCCACTAATGAGGATCAACCTAGGGAAACTTTACAAGCAGGTTTTGACCGGGTAGCTGAGGCCAAAGAGTCTCAAACTTAATAGCCAACAAGTTGGTGCAGCCATTTTGGAAACTATTTTGATACGGTTCCTCAAAGGGTTAAACACAAAGTTACCATGTGACCAGATATCCACACCCACACATACCTAAGAGAAAGGAAGATGTGTGTCCACTCAAAAACTTGCACAAAAATGTTCATACCAGCATGATCCCTAATACCCCCAAAGTGGCAAAATCCAAAGGTCCATCAGCTGACGAAAGCAAAAAAGAAAATGACTTATCCCGGAAATGGATCATTATTCTGCCTTAAAGAGGACAGAAATCACGACACGTGTCACATCAGGAATGAACATGAGGAAATCACTGTGCTAGGTCAAACGGATCAGTCACAAAACACCAGGCTTCTGTGATGCCATTTTTAAGGACTCTTCCGCACGGGCAAACCTACAGAGACAGAAAACTCGGTGGTTGTCAGGGGAAAGGGAGGGAGGGGAAATGGGGTTGACGGGTATGGGGTTTGTTCAGAAGGTTCTAAAATTGATTGTGGTGATGCATGCACAACTCTGTGAACACACTAAAAACCACCAAATTGTACACTTCAAATGGGGGATTTGTATGCTATGTGAATTATCATCTCCATAGAGTAATAAGCTATGAAAATTCTGCCTCTGTTTCTGGTTTGCCAAGAGGATGCATGAGCAGGTGTTGGCTCCTGTCATCTGGGAGGGGGGAGGGGGATCACAGGTGACGCCAACGCTTACGTAGGTGCCGTGGTGGATTTCAGACATCTCAAGAGTGGTGTGGCCCCTGTGCGACTTCTGTCTTCAGGCTGCTCTCTGGGGAGGCTGAGCCTTATTAATTAAAACAGGCAAATGAGATGGTAGTAATGATGCACCCCAAGCCAAAAAGATTCCTCCTAAGACAATGATAACCACACCTCTGCTAAAAGTCTTGTAGAACCAAATCTAAGCTCCTCTGTAAAACGTGCCAGTCTGGCCCTTGAACACTTCTGAGCTACAACTCCAGCTCCTCAAACTAGCCTAGCACCCCACGTGCTATGCTCTTGCCCAGCTTGGCGGGCACTCTTTGGCCAAGGCTCAGTACAAATGTTACTGCAGAACTCGGATTCCTTCTCCATATGCTTACAACACCAATTTCCATATTCTCATTTTGGTACTAATCGTGTTACTATAATTATTTTTTAAATGAGCAATCTTTTCCCCAGCCGGTGTCTCCCAAGGGCACATGGTAAGTGCTTAAGTAAGGTACTTGTTTGGCTGGCTGGATGAATGACTGAATCCAGTGTTGCGTTTAACTATCTGTTTGACAGCTCCTCTCTGCAGGCACGGACGGGGAGGGTGGAGTGACACAACACCTTATGAATGAAATGTAAATTTAAATGATTGAAGTGGTGGGGGCAATTGCAAAGTCAATGAGTGGACAGACAGTGGTGTGGAATCCGCACAAGGCTGGTGTATTAGGGTATCTTTTACTCTCAGTAAGTTCTCAATCCCCATCAAGAGAGCATCCCATCGTGCTAGGTGTATTTTATTTTTAAGCAATACAGCCCTTGAACATAAACCAGCTGTCTCATCTAGCGCTCAGCCAGTGTACCATAATCTACCATACTGCTTCATGAAAATGGAACAGGCTGGGCATTCAAGACAGATAGCATGTCTACGCCAACCTGCCACCTTTTGAAGGCATGTCCAAGGGTAAGTAGGAGAACACCCAATGCTCACTGCAGGTGAGGGCCTTGGAAGATGGACTCCACTCTGTAAGTCTGGGGATATAAGACTCTGCTCCAAGTCTCAGGCTGACCACCTCCAACATCCCTGAGTGATGCTTCGCAAGCCAAGCTGCAGCAAGCACTGGGCCAGCTCACTAACGGGACTGACTGCTGCTAAATCACCTGTCACGTTTCCTGAATTTCCAGTTGATTTAGTCTGAATGTTAAGCTTGCTCCTTGGCGCCCATGTTTCCGTTGATGCTGTTTCATGAGGATTCCCGAGAGACCCAGGCCTGACCTCAAGTTCACACTCAGATGCTTTTATGGTGACACCGTCTTTTTCCTTTCCAGGGCTGGACAAAATAAAATTCAGCTGTAGCTTAGTGCCGTATGTCCTAGCGGGCATGAATGACTGAAGTAGACCTGGAGGCCTTGGTTTACATCTGCCTGAACTCCAGATGCCTCAGCCCTCAGCCTGATGCTGTGTGGAACTATTCCATGGATATTAGGTCATGGGTACAAAGCCAGAAAGCCGTTGGTAACATTGAGTATTTATCATTTAACCTGGCTTCTACCAGATTATATTCAGTATAAAGTTTTAACAGCAAGCTTTTAAATTGTGGACATCAGTGGGGACAAAAGGAATAAAGAAATTGATTTTTTAAAAAAATATTTCATTGTACGTGGTTTTGAAATTAGATCTTTGTATATTATCTTGTAGTGAAGCTACAACAAATGAGTCCTTTAATAAAACACACAAGTGTTTACATCTGTGGGCTTTGTGTTGTGTGTGTAAGAAGCAATATTTTGTCTAGCACAAAACTTGGTCAGGAAAGAAGGTGCAACAAAGGTATTTATTCAGAGCAGCTGTCATCTCTAAAACTGATGGTTTTCTAATTTGATCTAGAGTCCTGATGCTGAACTTTCTATAAAGAAAAGAGCAATTAATAAGGACAACTGAATTTATGAGCTAATTCCTGACTCAAGACTCATGCTTCTGCTAGGAAAAAAACATATTAAACTGATTGCCTTCATAACATCAAAGATTTGTTTATCACTGTACAATTCGCTAACTGCTTTACATCCATTCATTCTCACAAAATCCTTTTAAATCAGAGCAACACTATTTTTGCTTATTTTAAAATGCTTAAACAAAAGTTTAGAGACTTGCACTGGCTTCACCGAAAGACACAAGCTCTGAACTGCTGCTTGAAGACCACGGTGGATCTCTCCCACCACGTACGGTGTCCTAGGGAACTGAGGTGAGAAAAGGATGGAAAATAGAAAGAGGCTCTCTGCTTTTCATCTTTTAAAATCATTAAGTTTCAGTTTTTTCTCTTTGGTCTTCACATTTTATTTATTCATTTTATTTTTATTTTTAATTTTTTTTAAATGAAGGGTAGTTGATTTACAATGTTAGTTTTAGGTGTACAGCAAAGCCATTTGGTTATACCTATACATACTTATAAATTTTTTTCATTTCATATTCTTTCCCATTATACGTTATTACAAGAAATTGAATATAGTTCCCTGTGTTCTATAGTAGGTTCTTGATGTTTTATCTATTTTATATATAGTAATGTGTACCTGTTAATCCCAAACTCCTCGTCACTTTGTAAATGATACATGATGTTTTAAATTTAAAACTCCTCTTTGAAATTAAGTTTTAATTTTGAAGACGAAAAATCAAGAGAGCAATTCTAGTAAAAATGTTACAAATTCAAATTATCTGTGTTGGGCAAAATGTTAAATAGTAACTTAATTGCCTTCAAATTTGCACAGGAACTAATTAGGCCTCTAGCCAATTGAAATCACACACTATCAACTTGTACATTTCAAATATTCATGGAAAGGAATCAGACGCTCTCCAGAGAGCATGCTCCCTGGTCAGCTGCAAGTGTCCAGTGGATCGCTCACTGGGACAGAAACACATCTGCAGCCTTGTTAAAGTGTTTTTAATCCCTGAACGCTTAACATTGGGCTTAGATACTCCCTGCAACTGACTCTCCAGTTAGTAAAATAGGTAACAGTAGGTGCCTGGTGTATAGCAGTTGCTTAATAAATATTTTGTGAGCGAGCTCATTTTTTGGTCCCTAGTTTAACATTTCACAGCTGTAATGTAACAATCTGGGACACTGCCTGCACATACAACAACAACCAACAGCAACCAACAACAACTCCCTAGCCTGGAAATTCCAGAGTCTCCCATGGTGGGTTGGTGGTTGGAATGGTTCTGCTCAATTCTGAACACAACTTTGTACTCTCAAATCTAAACACAAGTTTGTGCTTTGAATTTAGTCTCTTGCTTTTCCCCTGGTCTATAATTTTGTGAGCCAAGATTTAGTTTGCAGAGGAAAAGATGCACAATGAGCATTTAGAGCAGAGGTCGTGAAAGTAACTGGGAGAGAGCAATGTCCTTCCAAGCTGATGCTGACCCCTGCTTGCAGTTAAGTCAGTCAAGAGAAGAAACATAACTTAGAAGTATAGATAGATATTTAGGTAGATAGTAAGTAGATAAATAGCAAAATAAAGGGTGAAAAGGAGACATTAAAATATGTCTAACCTTACACTACAAGTAAATAGCAATTTTTAGAGGATAAAGATAAAGACATAATGGAGGCAAGGGACAAAATAAGTTAAAATGAATTTTAAAATCTATAAAGTTCAAATTATATAAGACTACCTTATAATCATATAATTATAATAATTATATAGCATAAGTAATTACATATTAATATATAATATACTAAAATTATATATAATGTATTAACATTATATGTATTATATATTACATGTAAATATATGCTATGTATAACTACATATAATTATATTTAATATGCAACCATATAATAATACATAATTACATTTAATATGTAACAACATATAATTATATTTAATATGTGACTATATGTAATAATATAATAATAATCACATGGTAAACTAAAAAGATAGGCAGGCATCACCTAATAATTTAAAAAATATTGTTT
Source organism: Vicugna pacos (assembly GCF_048564905.1). Lineage (NCBI taxonomy): Eukaryota > Metazoa > Chordata > Mammalia > Artiodactyla > Camelidae > Vicugna > Vicugna pacos. The sequence continues at coordinate 8,460,823 of NC_132987.1, forward strand.
GATGAAAAAATATACGGACTTGGAAGATAAAAATATATGGGCTAAGCTATAATGATATTAATAGTAATACATACAATTTTATTACTCTAGATAATTAAAATAGTAAATATACAAACAATAAAAATAAAATAAGAGGAAAAGTAGAGCATAAATATTCAATAACATGTCAGGATTATAAAACATTACATGTAATACGATCCCAGTTTTATAAAAAATACACCCCATAGGTTTTTAAAGGGAGTCTAGAAGGAAACAAAAATGATTGATTGATAGACTCTTTCTGTTTTTCTGTATGGAAATACACATCCACGTTACTACTTTCACAATTAGAAAAAGTAGGAATTAGTTAAAACAGTGATGATTCAGGGAGCATCAGCAGAGCCAGAGCAAGGCACGCAGGCGAGCTCGGTCTCGGAGATGCAACAAAGCACAGTGGGAGGAGCCGAGCAGTCCAGAGGGCCCTGGGAGCCGAGCGCCCTGGGACGTGCGCAGCAGCCAAGCCCCTGCGGGCTGGCCCTGCGGGCCCGGCTCTACCCCAGCCGGCTAGTTTTCCCACCACGACTCCAAGCCCACTCGCCTTCTCCACATACGCTTACGGCGCTGAAAAGACACCCATCTCCAGGGGTGGACCCTACAGCCCATACGTCTGGGAATCAGGAGAAACCTCTTCAGACCTGAGGTCCCTCACTTTTCAATGACAGGCTCTACTAGATGAAATCCAAGATTACAGATACGGTTAAATGCTTGTGGCTTTCTTCCCAGATTGGTACCCCTCTATGGTGTACTCTTGGGGGAGCCACTGAGCTTCCATTGCCTCGTGTGCAACAAGAATCCGAGTACATGTCCCAGCTATCTTATGTGTAGGCAGCCCCAGCAGACACATAAATGAAACAATAGAAACAAACAATGAACTGGAGTGGGTTCAGCTGAGATAAACACCCTAGACAACTCTTGGCTTAACCCAGAGGAAGCAAAGGGAACGATAAGCCTTAAACTCACTGAAATCTCTTCCTACAGCAAATGGTTAAGATTACGATATTCTCAGGGTATTTGATGAAGTAATGCTTCAAACACAGAAAGCAGACTTCAGAGAAAATAATCGCAGAGATTTCAAAATAACCTTATAATCACTGATTGGAAGTTCAAGGTAGAATAACACATTATACACATTGACTATTTTTGTTAACTCTTATACTCAAATGGAAAACAAGAAGCCTTCTTGTAAATGGGTCTAGTGATGAAGCAAATAAATCTGAATGCTAATAAACACAGCACATATAAAAAAATAGGGAACAGTTTCCAGAGCTTTCTAAGATGCTCTTCCCAGATAATAATCTTCAATTTGGCTTGAATAAAATTTTCCATTTTCTTTCTTGAAAAAAAAATATATATATACATATTTTCCCATGCTGTCTCTGTATTGCTGTGTGTTTCTGTCGTATGCAAAAGTGCACACACATACACATGCATGTGAGCCCAGAGAACCTCAAACGCTCAAATGCTCACTGCTGTTTTCTCTCTGGAACATTGCATTCACTTCAGAAACAAGAGCAGTCAATTCTTCTCCAAACAGAATAGGCTTTAGGATTGCAGTTTTAAAACTACAGCTGTTAGAAGCGGCAGTCCAAAGTTGATGTGTTTATGCCATATTTTCAGCCCACAGTCTCCAAAACTCCCTGTTTGTGAAAAACATAGACACACATACTCAATTATTTACAGCCACACATTCACACACCATGTCTGCATGAACACTATTTCTGCAATATTTTCTGGATTAAGAGGGAAAAAAAATCACAGCAGATGAGTAGCATGTTAAAATGTGTGCAGAAATAGAACGCAAGAGAAAATGACACAGCACCCCTGCTTACCGCACATCACTCCGTTACTCTCTGCTTCCGTGGTGTGCAGACAGAGGGACTCAAGCAAATTTATAAGGCCATCACGTGACCCCACTGCCGGCCAAAGGCCGCTACAAAGTAAGAAGCTATAAATTTCTTTCTTATTAAATACTTAGTCATCTTCACGGAAAGTCTTTTCATCCAAGGACTCTACCTCCTGTGTTTATCAGATTTCCAGCCATCTCTCTTCATAGGGGACATTTTCTATTAAATTTTTTTTGCATGTATGTTTTCACTGTCCCCATGACCACCTGGAAAACCTAGATTTTACTGCCATGTAGGCAACTACATTTATATCCAGAGTCTTTCCAATTTCTTTTGCTTTGAGAATATAGTTGTATGTAACCCAGCAAGTGTTCAATGAAAAACACACTGATTTTCAAAACTGTTTCTCTTCACTGAGTATTTTTTATTCAGAACCGTGGTTAGGGAAGGTGCTATGAATTGGGCCCCTGACACCATATATAATCTGTTAATTTGAAGTACTTTCTCTTTCTCAATGGAAAGAGGCATGTATTGAAGTCCTTCACGCAGAGTTTGGATCTCACTGGCTTGTCTTTTCCTAGCCACACTTTTGCAAACCCTGCCAAGAGGGCCTGGCAAGGGTAGATAACATGAGACAAAACATCTTACAGTCCAGGAAAAACCGTAAAAGGATGAATGAATCAGAAGCCAAACCTGCCAATTTTCACCAGGGCTTAAGCCTAAATTCTCAAATAATTCCTCCAAGAATGTGCTGGAGTGACGTATTTTTCTTGGCACTCTTGGTCTCACATCTGTTTGAGTCTCGGGGTGTCTTGTTTTCTATCCTGACCCTGCTTCTGCCTTTCCTGGGAAAAGTCAGCCATACGGAGTCCACCTGCATGAATGTTATAATCTGTCTACAATCTGTTTCTCTATCACTCCACATGTGTGGTTCACGGAAGAGCAGCCCTCGGCTAGGTACTGGGGTCAGGATTTGGCATCCATGTTTTCCGATGCATGAACTTGACAGCTTTTTCAAAATATGAAAACCAAGAACTGTTTTGTTTTGCTGTGTGCTGTAGCTGTTGGTATGGTGCTGTTGTTACGGGGTTTACAAACTTTCACGGATATTAAGTTTTTGTTGTTTTTGTGTGTATGTGAAAGCAGTGTTCTAAATGCATGTTAAGTTGAAAGACTAAATAAATTTGTTTGAGACACTTTATTAATGCAGATTTCACAGTATGGGAGGAAGAAAACTGTTTTCAAAACCAGTTTAAGGCATTTTTTGGCCATTCTGAAACATCTCCCAGTGAGTCTAACCTGCATACAGGAGAAAGGGCAACGCTAGCGAGCATGCTGGCTTCTGTTCACTTCTACCAAGAGCTTTGCCCAGGCCACAGTGACATCTTTTTATGGGATTTCCCTGGTAATTCAAAGCCTCCCCGATTTGTCCCAGCAAACCCATGCTCTCCATCAATGACTCTCTGAGGCTCATTTGGGTACCACATTCTTCAGGACCCAGAAATTCTACTTGTGAAAATATGTATAGTGGTTAAGAGCACATTAGAAATGCTGGTTCTGCTACTTGCGTGTGGTGTGAACTTAAACAAGTCAGCATTTCTAAAGTATACTTTCTGCATCTACAGAATGGGAGATATTTTATCAGCCTCTCTTAGAAGAGGCTGACATTTAAAATAACAATTTCATTAGTGGGCAAGATTATGGGGAAGTCATCTATTGTCTGTGGGATGTAAAACGATGTGATCTCTCTGGGAAAAAGTTTGACAGTTGCTTTTAAACAAATATACTTCTATCCTAGAAGATAAAAATTACATTTTAAGTATTTACCAAGGAAAATAAAAATAGGTCCACAAAAAAAGTGCACATAAATGTTTAGAGCAGCTTTGGACATTAAAAGCACCACTGGGAAGCAACCTAAACAGCCATCATCAGGTGAATGAAGTTTGTGGTATATTCATGAAATGGGATACCAGCCAGTAATAAAAAGAAACAAATTATTTGATATAAAAATACCATGGATGAACCTCCAATCCCCGTGCTGCACAGAAAAAACACTAGGCAGAAAGGAGTGCATATCATGATTCTATCTACAGCATACGCTAGAAAAGGCAAGGCTGGTCTACACTGACAGGAAGCGGATCCGTGGTTGCCTCCGAGGGGGGAAAGGATCGACTGGCATGGGGCATAAGTGAATTTGCTGGGGTGATGGGAAGGTCCTACACCTTGACGAGGATGATAGTTATTCTGGTAAACAGATTTGCCTGAACTAATTTAAAATCTCTGCATTTGATGATATATAAAGTATGCCTCGATAAAACAGTAAAGCAATAGAAATTTCTTCACTCATACTGATTCTTATATGGTGAATGAAGTATGGGAGGAGGCCATAGACTTCGGTGCTATGAACCTGGAAAATAATCATGGTGGCACCGTGATTTCCCCCAAAGCATTGCCACCCTGAGCCCTCCCGCAAACAGCCCATGTCTGACTTCACCTCCAGTGTCCCCATCTCACAGAACACATCTTAGTACCTGTTGCCTTCTTTTTGGGGACAAAATATAAGCCATTCTACTAGCACTTCTTCTTAAATAGCATTTTTCAAAGGGAATTTGAGAAATATAGGGAGTGTCAAAATAAGTGGACTTTTTTCCAACTATAATAAAACGAATCTAAATTGGACATAGAGCAGATCAAAGTCGATGTAGGTTCACATTATGGGAAAAGTTTTTTAGTTTTTTTGCATTATAAGCTATTCCACTGATGTTCACGTTCTATTCTCTCTTTTTAAAATAACTAGCTAGACTGATGGAAGTGCAATTACTTAAGAAAGGTTTTTAAATTTTCTTTTCCTTATTTCAATGGAACAACTAATTGGGCAGAGGCATGGCCACTTAAATGCTCAAGGAAGAGTGATTAAAACAGAACTCAAGATATTAAACAACCAGACAAAGAAAACTTCAAAAGTCAGTAATTGTTTTGCGGTCTTGAAGTTTAATCTGGAACGCTCTCTCATTTCTTGCAAAGCACTCCACAAAGCAGGTGCATTAAGGAAAAATTGATGCATAAGAGGACTAAGAATATCGCTACTAATGGAATGCGTTGATTTGAAAGTTACATAAAATGGAAGTCATATCAATTTAGTATAACTGCTTTCTTTCAGCGCTTTGCTTACTGTGTGTCATATTAGGACTTACAGCGCTTTTTATGACCCCCGCCCGCTCCTTGAAAATACAAGTCCATTGCAGAATCATGGTAAGAAATATATCATGTACTTCTTTTCTATTTTCCTGCTTTGCCTAGGACAGTACTGTGTAGATAACTTTTCAACAAACAGGTGCTGACAGAACTAAAGAATTAAGAGCACATTTTTAAAGGCTTTTATATTAAAAACATGATCGATTCTAAGTAATTATCTTGGTAGCTTGAGGAAAGTAGGCAGCAGGCCAGATTTAGAATTCTTGGCCCCAAGGCACTAGTATTGTTTTAAAATGTGATGGGAGTGGGTGTATTCTGCCTACATTATCCTCGAATTTCTATAAAACTGGCAGAGTACAAAGTGACTAAGAAAATACAATATGCATTCCCAAATACATCATTCTCAAATGAGAAAATACTGTTTTCTAGAATTCGTATCAAAAGGAATCATTCAAAATAAATTGGTGATATGAACATATATTTTGTAAAAGACCAAATTAAGCAGGATACGTAGCTAATGTGGCTTCTATCTTCACTTTTTCTGGGGGAGCGAAAACAAATGGTTTTGCTACCATTGTAGCAGGCGATGTTTTTTATTGTCAGATCACAGATCCAAACTGAGCCAGACCTACAATCTGAAAACTGCTCCTGCAGACAGAAGACGTGTCCTTTGGGACTGACTATGGAGGTTAAAAAAAAAAATAGGACACAGTAAAATGCTAAGAGCCTGGAGTTGACTATCCTTGTGTGCACTGTTTTTGCCTGATCATTCCCAACCTGCAGCTGCCATCGGGCCCACGTATGCCTTTGCATACACGGAACCACACTTTTGGAAGGTTTGCAATTAAATTCCAACATAACTCAGCCATCGGAGTCTGACAGTAGACTAAACCATGCAGTGAAACTCCAAATCTGTATTCTACGTCCAATTCTTAAAGACAATAGAGACTAGTGACCCATAAAATCATTCAATTTTAAGAGCTAGATGGTGGGTCTCATGTTACAACTCTCTTGCTTCCTTTCTCTGGTCCACTTACACCCTGGCTTGTCTTCTCAGCTATTCGTTGCTAGGATCTATTCATAAAAGAACATTTTCATGAACAAAGTTCAAAGTCACAGTCTGCTGACATTGCAAAGGTTCTGCTAATATATAACCCTCGACGTGTCTCTGACACACTCACTAAAGAGCCAGGAGCAAATCAGCAAACTTCATTCTCTGCAACAAAATGTCAGCCTCTTACGTTTATGGTGGGAATATTTCTCTGTTAATGAATCTACTATATGAAATCTTCTAATGATCAAAAATTCCCAGAGGATGGAGTACAGTGAAAAATTCTCACCCTCAAGTTAAAACATCAAAGTATTTTTATTATAATCTGTTTTGTCTTATCCAAAATAGCCTGCAGTATGGAACATTTCCCTTAAGACTTGTTAGTTTTGATACAATTGGAAAAAATGATTTCTTTCCGAGTATATTTACAGGGTCTTTCTGAATATCTTTGTGCACGAAAATCTCAGAGACAAAAGAAATCAATTACTGTTTGCTGGCTATATATTTCCCCCTCTGTGTTGGAGGGAAACAATTATTTCTTCCCATTTCATTACATGCATAGCTTCAGAAAACAAAATGCTAAATTCACTAAATTACTCTGCTTAATTTAGGGAGAAATTTTGTGTTTATGGGAGGACTGGCTAGTACTACTTGCATCTTGAAATATGTTCAAAACACTGTGACCTGAGTTTTTAAACAGTATCACATGGTACACTCTTTGATGAATCATCGAGTTGAAAAGTGTTAATTCCTTATTGTTTATAATAAAACCATATTGCCAAAGGTCAGAACATTTAATTCTGTTTTGAACATTTGCTGACGTAGGGACTGTGCTAGGCACTTTAGGGGAATGCAAAAGTAACTTTTTACAAAGTACAACAAGAAATCTCTATTCTTGAAGACTTTACAATTAAAAAAAAAGAAAGCAGACAAGAATTTCTCCCAATTGCAGGGCAAGGGGAGATACGAGGAGAGATACGGCACAGGAGCAAACGATGTATAATGGAGCCCCAAAGGGCAAGGGATGAGTCCCATTCAGGAAATGCGAGTCTCAGCTGCCAACAGCACCACCCTGCAGCCACCTGCTTATATCTGAACCTGGGTTGCTATTTGTTCTCTCATCTCTGACCTCCACTCCATCAACAGTTCCTCTTTTTTTCCTATCCAAAAGGTACTTTAGAACCACCCACCACTTCTGTCCCCACACCCTTCCACGTCACTGTCACTTCTTGCCTAGACTGGTGTAACCACCTTCAACGAGTCTGATTCCACTCCTCTATTTTCTAACCCATTCCCTGCCTTACAATGAAAGCAAACATTTCTGAAACACAAAAAAGCCGACTGACTTAAAACCCTCCAATGGCTTCCCATGGCTCTAAAAGCCCACCTGCTGGCCACAGCTTACAAAACCTCAGCCTGTCTCCTCTCCTGCCTGACCGTGCATCTTCCTCCCTTCTCCTGCAGAGGCTGCGCGGTCTGACTCAGCACCTGTGCCAGAAGCTAGCGCTATACGTCCTGTGGTCCCAGATTTACTCCCACACAGGTCCTCCCTCCAGGTTAGTTTCTACGAGTTAGTCTGCCTAAGACTGGAAGAAGGGGATTGGACAACAGTTCTGTCTCTTTTTCTCCCCATTTTCTGGCAAGTAGTGTCAAGGAAGGGTCTGGTTTTTCGGGGGAAGTTTCCCGAGTGTGGTGTCTCCCTGATACTGGACGTGGCCCCTTGCTGGCTCAATTTTATGGCTTGGTTCTCAACTGTTTCTTTCTTTAGCTATCCTAACAAACCTGTAGTCCATTTTAGCCTTTTTTTCTAAAACAAGCTAAGGTGAATTCCAAATCCTGCTGTTTGACTCAGAATGATATATATTTATTGCTAGTTTCTCTGATATGCCAACCTTTTTCTTGTTTTAATGTCTTTGCACATACTTTCTTCCTTGATTGGCCTTCTTTGGAATCCTCGTGTCTGACCTCTTGACATACATTTTAGCTCCTCTGAGATACTTTCTATGGCTAATCAACCCAACATAGATACTCCCTAATATTTCCTATTAATCACTCCACTTTTTAATTTAATAGTAGCTAACATAAGCTATGAAATATACACATATAAAATATCAGATATGTTCTATCACGTATGTAAGATATGTCATCTATATAATGTGTTTATCCTAAGTTCAGTCATTAAATTGTACGTTCTGCCACTTACTCAGCAATGTTTACCTAGTACCTTGGAGAGTACCTGGCACAAATATTTTAAAAATAAAACTACGTTGCTTCTAGGAGCTGCCTAATTTTTCAACCAGCCCATATTTTTTCTTTCCTTGTTTTTCCTTTGACTGTGGCTTAGTCGGGAAACCTAGAGGGAGGTCTCCAGCCAAAGTGACTGTGGAAGGTGCCCGACCACAGCAATGAGATAAACTGTAGTACAACTGTCACAGAAGGTGAGGATTATAGAGGATGGAGCTGTGTCTTGTGGACTGTCCGACCTCCCTAGCACCTGGCAAGGTATCTGGACTTTGGGTAGGTGCTCCTTCCATCCTTCCATATCATGAGGTCCTGGAAGGTTGAATCACTCTCCCAAGGTCAATTATGTTGTTCAGAGGTGAGTCTAGGTCCAGTAAATCAGATACACAAAACTTAGCCTTTTCCCTTCACCATTCTCTTATATAGTTCAAGCCGCCATACCTCTGAAATTTCCACCATTTAATTTTTGAAGTTAGAAATGTATTTCATTTATTTTAAATCCTGAGACAGAAAACTGAATAACCTTTTTGGGTACTTAAACTTTAGAAAGCACTGAATATTTTCTAGTCATAGCTCTCACAAGTCATGCTGCTCTCAAAATCCAAAATGATTCGGTGCAGCTTGAGACCCAAATCTAAGTCTTCACGATCAACACTATACCTAAACGATAAATTTCTCACAGGAATGATTACATTCCTCCTGATACATTTTCTTCAATAGCTTAATATTTTAATTTTGACTAAGAGAGATTTGTTGTAAATGATAAGGACCCTTTTCTCTAGCTGTTTATATAGAAAATACACAATGAATTAAGAAAATTTTTGTTTTGTTTTACAGCTTACATGTTATTAATTTTTCATGTGATATACAGTGTGATAAAAGGCTACTGGGAGAGTTAGAAATTTAAAAGAAGAAGATAAAAAAACTGGTTGGGGGAGGCAATCATTGTTTTGTGTTATTCCATTTGTCATTGCTAGTAATTTGAATTGATATTTATGTTAGACAATTATATTTGAATTAATACTTAGATTGTATATTTATGTTAGATACCTATATCAGACTTTTATATTAAAATGTATAGGTATACTAAAACAAAATGTCCCAAGGCATCTATTTCAAATATGAGAAGTCAACTGTTTTTGAGGTTTAGGTAAATAATGTTATGTATAAAATAAGAATATACCTTTGTTTAAAATATCTCATGGCCATTCGGCTCAACTTTTGTCTTTAAGAAATCAGGGATTTGATACACATTTTGAAATCTTTCACAGCTACTAAAACAAAAGGTTTGTCTTTTCAGAAAATCCAGAGCCCTTATTTAGATTGGCCTCTCAGACATTAAAAAGAGTCAGGAAGAATTTCCCTCCCAATCCTATGTTCTAAAATTGTGTAAATTTTCAAGACATCTTTATTTTTCTTAGGAGCCAAAGATCTCCATCCTGTTCAAAGTTAAAGATACACACATTGAAAATGTCAGGCCCATTAACTCTTTCAGTCTCCTTAAAAAACGATCTATGCATACCTATATTAGTGCAAATCAAATTTCAGACAGGAAAAAGATTACATTTTATAGACACTTAAATTTTGACTTTAAAGTAGACTCCATTGGCATGCTTAGGAAAATCTATTTATCTTCTCTTGGTTTTTATGGCTGGATATAAAACCATTTGCAGGGTATTATGCATGGAAAAGACCTCATTTTTTAGATACAGCTCGTGTGTATACACAGTCTGCATGCCTAGTAAATCATCAACAGACACATAAGCATCCTTGCTTTCTCGGCAATCGCTGGTCATATGGATTAAGAGAAAGAGCACACTTAAATAACCCTGATTATTTGAACATAGCTCTGTAAACATTCCTCCACTCTGAACTGCAGGGTTAGACATTTCAACAACTGAAATCTTTTTGGGCAGAGAATCTGCAAGCTATGATAATGTGCATGTCTGCTTTACTCTGTTGAAACACAGATTTTAAATGCAGAATTAAATGCACGTTAGTTGTGGTCTCAGGCAGGATTTAGACACTGTCTCTCACGAAGGAAGACCATTCCTTATTTAATTGCTCACTCAGCCCCTAAAACAGATGTGACAAAAATAATCAGAAAAGGGGGCTGCTTCAATGGGATAATTGTCAAATTTATTATTTATCTAATATACTAAGGGTCTAATTAGACCCTCTGCTCCTGTCACATACAAATTGAAAGATTTTTTTTAATGACATTGAACTCAGTGTTCTCTTTCTTACAGTAGAGGATACTCTGCATATTTGTTAGAATTACATCTTTAGGAAACTTATGCTCAGGGTGGGTGGGTGTGTGTGTGTGCACATGTGTGCTAGAAGGAAGCCTATACTCTTTTATTTTGCATTTGTGGCAAAATAAAACTTAACTGTTTTTAGGTGAGAGTGGCTCCCCTTTTCAGATTACAGAACGTGAGCTTATGTCAGAATTAAAATAGGACATTTCTCCTCAAGTGAAGAAGGAAAAAATGTGCTTATCCAAAATCGATTTCTTATCTCCTTGAAGCTGTCATTCTTTCTTATTCATGGAAGAGATTCCACGGTGACCGTATTCCTACATGCAGTGTCTCATCCACGTCCACAACCCTCACTCTGTTCCCATCCCTGGAAGAGTCTGGAGTTATCGCTGAATCACTCTGTCACCCGTCACATGTTCATTTTTGTAACCACTCCACAGTTCTCCTAAGACCCTCCAATTCAGTCATGAAGGCACTATTACCTCTTCCTTTACTATGCCGGTAGACCGAATCACCAGACTTCAATGCCACGCCAGCTCACCCCTTCCTTTCCTGTTCTGTTAACACCTGCAAGTTCTAGGTAGTGTTTGCATCATAATTACAATGTAAAATTTAGCAAAAATTTCCCTAGCAGGCCTTCATCTTCAAGTCACTGCCAGCTCCCAAATATCTTACTGATTGTCTGACTGGTCTCTCTAATGTCAAGCCCCGAGTCCTTGATCTACAATGTCTACTTCTTCCTGTTGGAGTTTCACCTTCTTATTCAACCCCGACATTTTAACTCCCTCTCAACTGATGTTAAGTTTCATTCTGGCATCCCTGTTTTTGTTCATGGTTACTTCCACCAGGCATGCTTCTTCTCTTACATCTCAAAAATCTATGCCCAAGCAAATTTGCTTTCCATCTTACAATTTCTCATGGAGCTTCATGCCCAGAAACTAAAACCAGTAAATACAGATGCATGGTGTCCAATGTTCTGCCTCTATAATGCAACGACCCCACATTTTAAAGACACAAATTTACAAGCGACGATGACTTTCTCTGCTATTATGATGGAGTTGGAAGAAGCATCTTCCAGAATTGAAAGATCAGAATCTCCAGGGGTGTGTGTGAAACTGTCCTGGGGCTCATTTCCTGCTCCTGGATGAGAATTTATTTCAGTAAGGAGTATCTGAGCCTCTAGGAAAGCAGCATAACAACTCTTCAATCAATGCGACATCAATAAGAGAAGAAAGTATGTCCGTGCTGTTCTTTACTCCAGTCTAACCCCCAGCACAGATCTCAGCACATATTAGATGTTCCAAAATATGTGTCATGAAGACAAATATTTACTGGACAGATGACAACACCATTGTTCAAAATATCCCCCCAAGAGGATTGTATCTGCCCGAGCCCCACTGACATTAGGACTCACCACGTGATTGACTCTGGCCCTCCCCGAAAGCATGAAGGTAAGTGACCCACACCACCTCCTAGCAGACAATGGAACGGATAATGTATGCCTCCTGTTTCTTTCTTGCTCTCTGTACCAGAAGACAAGCCACATCCAGATACACCTGATGCATCAGACTATGTCCAGAAATGAAGGCATATTCAGCAGAGTCAGCACAGAGCAGATTTTTGTTCTGGAAGCTTTTGAGATTTGGGGGCCATCTGGTACCACCGCGCAACTTAGCCTAAGCTGACTGATACAGAGGGAATTAAATATTTGATGTAGGATATTCTCTCCTGGTCGTGGCTCTTACTTCTGAAAGAAAGAAAGGGTATTCCCTCTTATTCAACTTTGGGAATATCTTCAGCACAAAAGCATGGTCCCCAGTAACACAGAAAACAGACTGACTAAAGGGACAGAAAGACACCTTACTTTTTCTCTTTACACTTCTTAAAACTTGGCAGCAGGACAAATTTGAGGAAAAGGGGATTACAGAATGTTTTTTACCCTATAGGTCATATAAATCTTATAAAATGTGTATAATGAGATTGTATTATGTATAATTAAAATGGTAGTAATAATCAAAAGCACATGATAGGATAAAGTGACAGCCATGAATTTCTTATCAACATTAGGTGAATATTAACTATTTTGGATCAAAACGTAAATTATCAAGTTAATATTTTTACACTTAAACTGGTGGCCTAGAAATATCGGTATGAGTCCCTCTGTGGAACACTTTAGAAGATTCGAGAGCTGTAAATTAACTAGTTCAATATTCAGGCAGGAAATGTGTATCTCGCTGTATAATTTCATCTAGGAGATCACTTAAGAAATTTATCTTTGCTTTATGTAACTTTTGTGGAAATTTTCCTTCTCAGATCTGATCCATAATTTAGCCTGTGTAATTAACACATGTAATGATGTGCCAATGATCTCTTATTTATATGGCACTGAGCTTCAATGAACACAAAGTACTCTATTTACTTAATTTACTCTCTAAACATGCATCTGGAACTAACTTTGGACTTGAAAGAAATTAACTCCACTAAAGAGTAGATTTCGCTAAAAGAAGATTTACGTAAGGGCAAGAATAAAAAATTAAGGCATGCAAATGTTCTTTTAAGGCATTTGATTTATAATGAAGAATTCTGGAATAGTATTTCCAAACTCTTATCAGTGTTCAGCAAGTTCCTGATGAAGGTTCTCTAGATAGACCCTTCCATTTTTACGAATATCATAAGAACTTAATTTGTAATGAAAGGCAACTTTGCAAATGCAGCTAATTCTACATTTACCTGCATCTGTAATTTGCTTTCCTTATGGCTGTCTCTTACATTAGCATTCATTACAAAAGCCCCCCTTCTAAGATTATTTGATTTGACAGAAATGCATTAGCTCTGACAGTGTTCATGCAAGTAGAATCTATGGTAATTACTGCTATTTAAACACACAGATTATTCCTTCTGGTCTTCTATTTAAAAACGGAAATAAACTCTCAGAGCCACCAGAGATTAGAAATACCTGCTTTTAAAATACACCTTGTGTTAATTAATATCATTTCCCCAGATGAAAACAGACATGTACCCAGCTAGCGGCATATAATAAACATCATGGATTCATACATTTATTCAGAAAAACGAAGAAAATTTAAGAAGGGATAAACTCCTCATTTGTATGGGAAAAAGAGTATTCTCAGACGAATGAGTTGCTTGGTATCCGAGTAAGACTAAGGCCTTTAGCCATTCTCAATCAATTCATCCTCCAGAAGTCTCTGTCTTTAGTTACCCCCCAGCCTTCATCACATACAGTCAGGTCACCAGCTCCTTCTGAAAATGTTAACCACTATACATTAAAAAAGACTAAAAACAAATTTCTTTTGTATAGCACTGGGAACTACACTCAATATCTTGTAATAACCTATAATGAAAATGAATATGAAAATGAATATATGTATATACATGTATGACTGGGACATTGTGCTGTACACCAGAGATTGACACATTGTCACTGACTGTACTGCAATTGAAAAAAAAGAAAAAGAGAGAAAGAAAAGGTTCAGAAGATGAAGAGGGATTTTTTTTTTCACTTTAAGGATCACTGAAAAGCATAACACATATGTCCTGATTCACTAGGAAGTTATCTGACTGGTGATATTTGATATTTGTCTTTTAAATTTGTAAGCAAGGCCCACGAACATGGCTCTGTCTCCACAACCCATTTTAATAAACGGGATAAAGATCATTTCAAAGTAGCAAGTGGTTTAAAGTGACCCTCTGACGCACATATGTTCGTATGGATATTTGGATATGGTACTGTCAATGGTTTTAACCGTATGACAGTATCACTAATGCCATTTCATCAGTTACATAAATCACTAAATTTCATTTTCCAAAAGCACATTTTGAGTTTACTGATCACATAAGATCATCCTTAAACATTGATTTTTATCTTCAAGGGTTTCCAGGTATGTGAGCTGACTAATTGAGGCCCACTCCAGGCCAGGCAGAGGGAGAGATGAGGGGTAACCCACAGCTGTCTAAGACATTGGCTGAGAAATCACTGAGCGACGGAGCTTACCTGCAAGGGTTACACTGACAATTCCTACTGTCATAAAAACGGGGACCTAGACAGAAGTTTGCTGAATTGTAGGAGCAGAAGTAACACACTATATTTCAGAATGTCCAGACCATAAAAAATTGAACACAAAAGGGATTAGATGCAATAAATGGTATAAAGTACAAACCACTTATATAGAAATAAAAGACTAGGTCCAAGGAAAAGTGAAAATAAGACACTATTGAAACTCCAAAAATAGGTATTATTTCTCACAGGGAATGCCACCTTTCAGATTCCTATAAATTGTCTCTTCAAACCTATAGATTTCTGAACGTGTATGATAATTTGGAAGTTCTCCACTAGCTACTGCCTACTTGGATAAAATAACAGAATGTCAAAGTTAGAAGGGGCATAGCTCACAGGGCATTTGATTGAAATTATTATCTCAGTGGTTTAAAAATATATTTGTCATCACAGGATTCTTTCTTCTGGAGAAGATTTTGCAGAAGTCCAACTGTTAATAGATAACACAAAGGTTGAAGTTGGCCTGAGGAACCCAGAGCTCTGAACTCCACCCCACCGTCCTTTATGGACCCTAGTGAGAGCCCTGGGGTCCACAGAGCAGATTGCAAACCACGGCCTCACATACACTCCCCGCTGGAATGCCCCGGGCCAGCTCATTCTATTTGCTAGATTGTTTTTGCATAACTCCAAAGTCTGAGAAATTACCTCCCAAGGCAGCTGGGCCCACTTGCAGATAGCTTTGCATTTTTAAAGAAGCCTTTCTTACAGAAATGAAATCCATCTTTCTGCAACTTCCTTTCACCGCCTAGTTAGCTAGCACAGTAGTTCCCCCTTCTTCACGGTTTTGCTTTCTACAGGCGAAACCATGGTCCAAAACATTAAATGGAAAATTCCAAAAATAAGCAATTCACAAGTTTTAAACCATGCATCATTCTGAGTAGCGTAATAAGATATGTGATCCCTCTCTGTCTCTCCCAGGACGTGAATGACCCCTTCGTCCAGCGTATCCCACCCGTTAACCACTTAGCAGGTTATCAAATGGACTGGCACGGTCTCACAGTGCTTGTGTTCAAGTAACCCTTATTCTACTTAAAAACAGCCCAAAAGCGCAAGAGTAGCGATGCTAGCAATTCGGATACGCCACAGAGAAGCTGTTAGAGAATTCCTTTAAGTGAAAAGGTAAGAAGTTCTTGACTTAATAAGAGAAGAAAAAGAAACTGAACCCTGAGGTTGCTAAGATAAGAATCAATCTTTTATCTGTGAAACTGCAAAGGAGGAAAAAGAAACTCCTCCTAGTCTTGCCATTGCAGCTCAGACCACACAAGTTCCAGCCACCGTGCTTAGCTGAGGAGGAAAAGGCCTGATGTTTGTGCAGTAAGATGTACCGAGAAAGAGCAAGAGCACGTTCACCCAACTTTTATTACAGTATATGATTATAACTGCTCTATTTTATTATTAGTTGCTTTTCATCACTTACTGTGCCTAATTTATAAACTAAACTTTATCACAGGTATGAATGTATTAAAAAAAATACAATACACACAGAGTTTAGTCTTATCTGTGGTTTCATCCAACCATCCATCCATCCAACCATCCAACCATACAACCATCCATCCACGGGGTCTTGGAATGTACCCCCTGTGGATAAGAAGGGCTTACCGTGCATCTTCTCTCGGGCCTAAAACGGCACATGAACATAGTCCGTGTTCATACACATAGTTGTCGGATAAATGAGTAAGCAACCTTCCTTCTATTTTTTTAAGACATAAACTTCATCTCTTTCCCAAACAGGAAAGCGTTTGGACACTGTTATTAGTCTCAACATTTTTCAGGTTCCGGTGCTTCAAGTACCTCTCCCATGGTGTGGTTTCCAGACCCTTCACCATCCCAGGTGGCTTGTTCTGGCCTTGAGCAATTTCACACACTTTCTTTGAACTGAGGAGACTAGAACCGAGTGCAATGCACTAAGCTTGATCTGACAAGAGCAGACCATGTAGAACCATTGGTTCTTTAAGTCTGGGCTCATTCACTGAGTCCCATGCTTGACTCCTACTAAGCGTGTGGTCCACCCAGTTCTCTAAATCAGCGGTCAGAGAGGTGTAACTCTGGTCAATGGTCTGTTTTTACAAATAAAGTTTTACTGGGACACAGGCACAGCCATTCTTTTCTGTATTATCCATGACTACTTTCATGACAGTGGCAGAAATGACTAGCCACACAGAGACCGTATGGCCTGCAAACCCTAAAATGTTTCCATGCTATCCTTTATAGAAACAGTTTGCTGATCCTTGCCCAGGACCAATTAAAGTTCACTGTATGATATCATTTATAAGTGGAACCTAAAAAATGTAAGAAAGTAGTGAATATAACAGAAAAGAAGCAGCTCACAGATCTAGAGAACAAACTAGGGGTTACCAGTGGTGGGGGAGGGCTGGGGGATGGGGGGGGGAGTCAGAGGTACAAACTCTCAGGTATAAAATAAGCCACAAGGATATATGGTGCAACACAGGGAGTATGGCCGATATTTTATAATAACTATAAATGGAGTATAATCTGTAAAATTTGTGAATTCCTATATTGTACACTTGTAACATATACTGTTGGACTGCAACTATCGTTCAATTTTAAAAAGCTAAAAAAAAAAAATTCAGACCCACATCAGCAGTGCCACCAAATACTACAAACCCAGGGAACCAAGGAAACTACCCCCTCCCAGGCAAAGCGAATTTTGGCCTCAGAATTCCCGTAAATTGGCATTTCTCCCACCTCTGTAATCCCTAGAATTGTCTGTGAAAATTTTAGACAGTGCCAATTCCTGGGCCTTAAACTAGGTTAACTAACTCAGAAACACAAGGAGTATGGTTTAGAATAAAATAGATTAAAAACCACATTTCTTCTGTAGAGCACAGGGAACTATATTCAATATCTTGTAGTAACCTAGAATGAAAAAGAATTTGAAAAGGAATATATGTATGTGTATGTATGACTGAAACATGATGCTGTGCACCAGAAATTGACACACTGTAACTGACCATCTTTCAACTAAAAAAATAATAATAATACTTGGCATCAGCAATCCTGTCTGAGGTCTGTTTTTACCACTGTACCCTTCACCTGATTTCTGGTTTTGCTGTTCTTGGTGTGGTTGTCTGTTCACTTCATTTTTGCTCGGAGATACTTTGAGACCAACAGAGAAGTTGCAAAACTAGTACAGGGAGTTCCCATGCATCCTTCATCCAGGTCCCTTCAATGGTAACACTTTCTATAACCACAGCAAATTTATCACAACCAGAAAATTGACATTGGATTGAACTCTTAACTAAACAACAAGTCTTATTCAGATGTTACCAGTTTTAACACATGACCTGTTTTCAGTGTATATTTCTTGGAAATTTCATCTCATGTGTATATTCTGGCAACCACCATCACAATCAGGAAACAGACGATTCTATCACTCCAGAGAAAGTACCTCAGGCTACCTCACTGAAGTCACAGACTCCCTCCAGCTCTAAATTCTGAGAAACCACTACAGAGTGTAATGTGGAGACTGCTCCATACGCGGAACAAGAAAGTATGGCGTCTCGTGAGGCTGATTTTGCTCACTCACCATAATGTCCTTGAGATCCACCCAAGATGCTGCAGGCATGTATCATCCATTCCTTCTGACTGTTGAGTAGCACTCATCCATCACATCCATGTACCACAGTTTGTTAATCCATTTGCCCAGGGAAGGGCATTGCGTTGTTTTCATTATTTGGTGGTGAGCAGTAACAGGACTTCTACAGAGACTTGTATCCAGGTTTTTGTGTGAACGGAAAGTTTCAGTGCCGTGTGGTGAAGACCCAGGAGTAAGACTGCTGAGTCTTGGGACAAGTATATGTTTACCTTTATAAGAAACCACCAACTGCCCTCCACAAGGGCTGTGCCAGTTTGCATCGCCCCAGCAACGTGTTCCATTCACTCTGCATCCTCTACTCGCCGGGGTCAGTGCTGGTTCTTTACTTCACTGTAGACATTCCAGCAGATGTGCAGTGGCATCCTCCTGTGGCTGTAACTTGCATTTCCCTAAGAGCTAACGATGATGCTGGGTATTTTCTCACGTGCTGATTTACTGCCTGTGCATTTTTTGGTGAAATGCCTGTTCGAGCCTTTCATCCATTTTCTGATTGGAATGGTTGCCTTCTTGCCATTGAGTTTAATGTGTTCTTTATACCGGCTGGATGCAAACTTCGTCAAATGTGTGAAATGAAAATATTTTCTTCCAGATGGAGGTCTGTCTGCCACAGAACTAAAGTTTTAATTTTGGTGAAATCCAATTGATCTGTTCTTTGGTTAACGGATGTGTTTGGTGTCAGTCTTTGTCAGTCAGGGTCCAATCAGGAGACAGAAAAATTACACAGCGAAGGGCACAGGGGAAGTTTACTAGTAACTATAACAGGACGTTACTTAGTGACAATTACCCAGTAAGAAATAAAGAGATCTCTAAACAACGCAGAACTAGCAAATACAAGGAACAGCCCCCACCCCTGGGACTGAGGTCCTGTGACTGAGGACGGGCCACCCCACCTGGCTCTGAGCTCCAGACCTTGGTTGGAGAGGCTGTGGCTCACTGAACCGTTGAGAGGTTGCTCTGGGGCCTCCGTGGTGGAACCTGCTGGAAATCTGCCCTCTTGGCACCAGAGAAAGCTATTCAGGGAGAATCTAACTGGAGACACAAAGTGACACAAGTCTGCTTTGGCGTGCTGGGAGAAGTTGCTGTCCTGTGTGTGCTCTGAACGCCGGGTACCGCAGGAGCTGGGTATCAATGGGAGAAGGGTCTACACTGCCGGAGTCTGGCCAGTGAGCACCCAAGACCAGGGAGAAAGACCTTTTCCTTCTGTGATGTCTCTCCAGTGCCCTCTCCTGACAGAGCTTAACATCATGCCAGCTGGTAAAGGCAGACTAGTTAAAGGGTCCTCCCAGATCCACCTTCACACGGCGGGGCTGGCCAGCAGGACACAGATGCACATGCTCACAGTGCCTGGCGGAGAGGGCGCTGCCTCTGATGGCGTCAGCAGTGAGCACGGATGGCCAGCAGGAGTCTTCCCCCCAGTTTCTGAAGGATCCAGTGGGGAGGGGGAGACGAATGGTTCTCTGTCCCACTGGCCTGGAGCAGAGTGTGTATCATCAAAAGGGCTCCATTCTACAGGGCTGCCGTCCCCCAAGTCTACAAGAGGGCTAGAAAGAGCTGTTTTTCAGGTGTTGTGTGTGCACCCATTGGCTGCTCCGGGTTGCAGGCTGCTCCAGCCCCCAGGCTGGCATGCGCAGAAGGAAAACAAAAGGCAAACATAGAAAACACAGAAATGAAAGAAACTAACAACCCCCACCCCAAAATGGGAACTTCCCACTGGGTCCCTGGTCAGTTCCAGTTCTCTCCACCTGTCAGAGTCTTCAGATGGTTGCTCTGTGTCGTCCAGGGTTTACCACTGTAATCAGCAGGGAGACAGGGTGGAACGCTGCTGACTCAATTTTCTTTGGAACCGGAAGCTCCCTCTGTTTAAATTAATTACTTCCCTGGTGCGCCAAGGCTCTTCCACACGGAGGTGCTTCTTGAGGCTGTGGTCTCACCATGATCAGCTGGCTGATGGAGATTCCTTCTAAAAATATGCTTATCCTGATCTACAAGGCTTCCTAATTTGCTAAAGCAGCACACGGGCCATAACGCAGGCATTCAAGAGATACCATGTTACCACAAAGGGCCAGTTTTACTAAATATTGGAGCCAACTTGAAAAAAAAGCTTGAATTGTCCTGAACTGCCAGCTGGTGGCAGCAAATAGACCTTCGGCATCACTGACGTGTGCTCACCTTTGTGATACAGCAGAGGTCCCAGATGTCTCAGCCCTCTTTTGGCCATTCCATCATTTCTGACCTTGCTGGCTATCAGCTTCCTCCATGAAGTTTCTTTGCACACCTCTCCCTGATTTTTTTCCATCTGTGAGGATCACAGAGGAATGGGTACACGAGGATAATAATGACAACGTTAAGCAGTAACAATAGCAACCTTCCTACCATTTCAGAGTAACCACTACGTGTCAGGTGTTAGGGCAGACGTCTTAACTGTATTGCTGATCATCCACACTACAATTTGTTATTTGATAGATGAAGAAAATTGAATGACACAGCAGAGATTATAAACCTAGAGTCTGAGTCCAAATGTCATCTGCTTTTCCAGCTCCAACCCCCAACCTCTACTCCCTCTCTCACCATGTCTGAACCACCCTTTCTGTCTGTCCCTTTAGACATATGTCATAGTCTTCCCATTTTGGTTTTATCTACTCAACAAGGCTGAAGTCCTCCTGATGGCAGTGAATTTTCTTAGGTCCTAAAACCTTTCCCTGACACAGAATTCTGTGCTGGGCGTTGAGTGGTGGCTGATTATCATAGCTGCCAGTCTCTGGGCTCTGCTCTCTGGAAACTGACTTAGCAGAGAGATTTAAAGACTTGATCTACAAAGTCACAAATCCAGCCGATGACCGCTGAGTAGAGGGGATGCTCAGTGAATAATGAGGCTAATCTGACCGGTGATCAAAGTTGGGCCACTCAAACTTGAGATGAGGTGCATGAATTGGCGGCTACATATGGAGGCACGGAGCCAAGTGTCATAGACGCAAGCACAGCCTTTCAAACACACGCCTTTCAGAGACACATATTTGACAGTGATACGCGATCAAGGCTCCCATCAGTCACGCCACAGCCTCCCGTCCTGATTACAAAGCACACGCTGTCCGTTTCTCTGAAGATGATGACATGTTATCAAAGGATGATAAATGTCTCCACAAACAAGTTGGGCTAAAAAAAAAAAAAGCTTGCGATCTTTCTCTCTGGTTTTGTAATAACAAACATCTTGACTGGATTTCTTATCTGCTGAGGAGTTAAAAACAAAAGGCTCTAACTATCACGAAAGCTCAAAAGTAAAGAGAGAAAAGTCAGAGGATCCGGGCGTTGGAAAGACTACTTCACATCAGCGGAACAACAACCCAGAGCTGGAACTTGCTCCAAAACGTTCCTAAAAACTAGTCCCGCTGACCTGAACCAGAATTCCTCCACAGCCAGTAAAACATCTGGAATGTGCTGTTTGATAGAAAGCTCCTTTGTTTGTTCACTCATTCCTCCACTCATTCATTTGATGACTTTTTCTTAATGAGCCAAGACCACGCAAGGCGCTAGGGAGACAGTCATGAACAAGACAGACTTCCTCCCGCGCTTCAGGAGCGTCTACTCTACGGAGGTGACAGACAGTAAGTGAAACCACGCAAGAAACAGAGTTTTTACAAGTGTGCTGGAGAGCCCATCATGGGGTATGAAAAGTAAGTTCTTTTTTAATCGAACCGAGTGAGTGCCTCTGTATTTTTCGCTCATTAGCCCTGATTATACACCTTCACGCTGTGCAGAACAAGGCTGTTTTTCTTCTACATCGTGACAAGCCAGGTATTTGAGGGCAGCTACCATCTTACCTGCCCACCCCCCCAATTTTCCAGGACAATTTCTTCCAGAAGTTTTTTTTAACTCTTTCACCTGTGACAAAATGTGTGGCCCTTCAAACGCCATTCTGGTCCTTCATGCTAGGCTTCTTTCTCTGCAAATGCAGGGATTCACCATCTATCATTTTTGTCCACAGTCACATTAGCTACAGTCAATGACGTGGCCCCGATGTAAACACAAGAGGAACTTGAACATGGAGGGGAATACGTGGATATTTAGTGAGCAATGTCTCTGCTGCAAATTCCAAATTTCAGTGAACGTCACAATGGAAGATCTAACGTTATCACTTCCTCATTGTCAATCCTATACCTTTATTGATACTTCCACATGTAATCAGGGACACACACACACACACACACATATATATATATACCACATAATATGCACACACAGAACAATATTAATATAGTAAGAATGTGGAGAAAGTTTGACAGAGGGAAGATTATCAAATAATATGTTTACTGAAACTACAACACATGTAGCTGAATCACAACCTGACATTGCAGGGCCAACAGGACCAGTGCTGAGGACCATGCCGCTGAAGGAGATTTGCCGGATTCCAACCCTGGTTCCATCATGACCAGCTGTGTGACTCTGGGTAAGCACTTAACCTCTCTGATCCTTAGTGTCATCACTCCCAAAATGAGAATAAGATCAGAACCCTCCTTGAGCCACCATGTGAATTAAATAAGTTGAACTGTGTAAAATATTATTAGAGTTAGTGTTATAGATATATATGCTATTGTTATGGTTACAATTAAATGTGCAGTGAAAATGCAATTTCATTATCTGCTAAAACCAAGCCAGTCTTCTTTGAACACTTCCCCCATGCTACGTTAAAAAGGGGAGGGGAAATGTACTTTAACATTGAATTTATGTATTTACATCATCACAGTCCCTCCAGGCTGATTCATCTCCTTGGGTTTTTTTTTTTTAACTCTCTGGCATTAAGTTAAAATTTTATGTCTCTTTCTCTTCTGGTGCTTGATCTACCTCTTCCAATTCCTTTCCATTAAGTTCAGGAAGATGACAGGTGTTCATAATGTGTTCCAAGCTTCCTAGCAGTCAAGGCAAAAAGGGAAAGATGACTCATTATGAGAAAAGAGGCAGCAGGCCCATCCCACAGGGAGCTAAGATTAATGGAGCTTTCCTCCTGCCTGCATGCATCTGCATAGCCAGAATCGACTCTCCTACTCTGTTACCATCAAGACAAAGCTCCCCCTCTCCTTCTAGTGCTTGTGACTTTCCGTAGAAGAATTCAAACATCCTTCCAATTATCCCAATTCTCAGCTTGCTGTCCATCCAGTGTCACAGTCCTATAGAAACAGGACAGAAACAGCAATAAGGAGACTGCCAGCAGAACAGACTTGGTCCCACCGGGCCGTTTGCTTCTTTAAGTCTTGGCTGTTTTCTTAGGCTAGGGTTTTTTAGAGCATGAATAAATCTAGCCAGCTTCAGCTCTTTGGAAGGAATGTTTCACCATTTATTTGTTTAATCTCTTTAAAGCAGCCCAAAAGCATTACCTGGAGGTAGAACTCAGAATTGGATTTCTAGTCCCAGAGGACACCGCTGTTGCTGCGAGAGTCGGCCGAGAGCCCTAGCATGTAACAGACACATTTGCGTTAGAGTCTATTAATAAACCAACCAGAGCTCACCAGTTAAAAGCTGAAGAATGCTATTTAATGCTCTCTTTTGCTTTTTAATGGACTGAAACCTGTTAAAACACTGCTTAAGAATAAGGCAAATGTTTCTTGCGGGGATAGAGGGGCAGGAACACACACACACACACACACACGAGAGGTTAGTGTCAGCAGGCTCTACACCAAAAGCATCTGGGATGAAGCAAAACCTAGAACCTATAGGGTCCAAGGAACCCCAGAGAAAGGCTGGAGAGGAAACTTGAGACACTCCACTCAGACAGAACTTCCATGATCACATTCTCAACTTTTCCTGGGGCTATTAAATCAACGGAGCAAAAAATAGGTACACTCGGTCCACAGACAGAGCAAGTGAGGTACAGTGGGGGAGGCTTAAAATGGCACCAGAGATGTCCCCAGGCTCTCGTACCAAGGTGCACGCTCCAAAGGGCCCTTCCGGGGGCTCTGACGCAGAGGATGGCTTATTGAGCATGAAAATGAGAGAAGTTAGGGGATGGAGTTTTAAAGACTTGCCTTATTCTTTAACTTCCCAGATGGGCTGTTCTGTCTATTTTTGAAATCGTGATGCAAACCAACCAGCTGATGCAGTCATTTCTGGTGAGAGTCTTGCTCCGGTGACATCTGTCAGGATTCACCTTCACAATCAAAACCTGGTTCTCTCTCCCCACCTAGGAGCCCCGTCCGCCGGCCCCACTCTGGGCCGTGGGCTGTCCTGGGCTGGCAGTGGCGCCCAGGCTGGCCACCTGTCTGTGGGGCCCCTGGCTGAGTCAGAGCGTGGCCTCCAGGTCAAGGGCATCACCTCAGGCTTCTGGTCATGGAGGCACCTTCCTGACTTCCTGCCCTGTGTGCCTGGACTTGGATTCACAACCTTCCTCTGAAAACACGAGGCTCCCCATCTTTTACACACATTCCAAAAATTCTCTTCCTTCGACACCTGGCTCTGGGGTTCGGAGCCGTACACTCACTTGGATTTAGCATGTGCCTGCCTCCCACCAGCAAACATGCGTTCTTCCCAGTACCGTCCCGGCTTCTCCCTGGACCTCCAAAGCTCGTGGTCCAGCCTTTTCCACTGCTGGTGCTCAGACAGCCCAGAGAGGAAGACTGGAGAGGAAAACACCACTGTGGCAGGTTCACCTGACACCGACGGCCACGGCAGTGACTCCCCTTCCACGCGGCCTGCTTACGTTGGGACTGAGCCACTCGGCCGCCCCTGGGTGTGGCCTCAGCCCTCTCCTCGGAGGCCCACCTCAACCAGAAGAGCAGATGCACTGCAAAGGTGCTGTGACTTTACAGGGGAGGCCACACAAGGAGAGAGAGCTTCAGCCGGGCTGTCTTTCTGGAACCCAGATGCCATGCAGTGAGGAGCCTAGAACACATGGAAAGGCCACCAGCAGATGCTCTGGCAGAGAGCCCTGGCTGAAGTTCTAGCCAAAAGGTGGCATTTTATTTTTTTTTAAGTCATTACCATTTAATTTTCATTAAAATTGCTAGTTCAGATGAACAACAGGACTATAAGAGTGTTTACAATCAACTTCTGAAAAATTGCATTTATTTAAAGGAAATGAAACAGGCCAGCAGCAGTCCGAAAAAGGCACCGCTGGTATTATTGGATGCGGATGAAATGTGCTGTTCAGAGTAGCATCGTACTTAGGCCACACAAGGCCAGGAGGAGGAGACGCACAGAGGACACACCAGCAGGCAGTATTTATTCTGGATTTTCCAGTGAGCTGGAGAGAACCGAGTATTTTTGAAACATTCGACGAGAGCTCTTTACAAAAATGACTGCATCTTCCACACGTTTTAGTTACAGCCATGCTCTTCATTCCAAATCATGCACCTAACACATGAGTCAGGCAGGTCTGGAGATGACGCCAGCACACGCTGCCATTTGACTGTAACCCGACAGGGGGACCTCTCTCTGCACTCCTCCACCCGAGCGAACCCTGCCCTCTTAAACTCAGAATCACGAGAGAGATCCATCACATACGGCTAATAATACAGCTCAGGATACTCATAATCATGAAACACACTGGTAATAAACGATGCTTGTTTTTTATCCCACTACCAAGTTTTCAGTGGTTTGTTCTGTATGCACAGTTACTTGGAAAAGATATTAAGGAGCTGAACATTTGGAGACATTGAGACCAGGGATTTGCAAAGTATGGCCCACGGCCCAGATCCAGCCTGCTGTGGGTTTTAGGAAATAAAGTTTTATTGGAACACAGCTCATTGGTTTACATATTGCCAGTGGTTGCTTTCATGTGGCAGTGTCAGAGCTGAGTAGCTGTGACAGAATTTGCATGACCCACAAAGGCTAAAATACTTAATACTCGACCCCTTATAGAAAAAGTCTGTTGAACTTTGATAGACAAATGGCTGACTTTTTTCTTTTCTTTTCTTTTCTTTTCTTTTCTTTTCTTTTCTCTTTTCTTCTCCTTTTCTTTTCCCTTCTCTTTTTTCTTTTCCTTTTTCATTTTTGGCAGAGAATAGTTACTATTCTGCAACCTAATATACTTATACCCTCTCCTGCCATGTAAAATTTTAGATTCATTTGCACATTTCAGGAAAGGCTACACACACACACTTAAGCATTTGGGTAGATCTTTCATTAATTTAAAACACACCACAGAGATTCTAAACAGCATATGTATGGTTTTCACAATGTTAACACTGGGTTGATCATCTGTTGAGGCGCCCAAAAGTACATCTGCTCGTTGACCAAACCAGGGAGTGACAGACATTCTAGTAAATGTTTTATTTTTCTTTCTGGCAGAAGAAGACTGCAACTCCTGACTCTAGAGAAGTTTACACTGGGTGGGGTTTTGATGAAGATAAAACAAAGACTTCCTTAGGTTTTTAAGTAAAAGCAACAGTCTTAAAAACCAACACCTAAACTAAATTAATCCGATGACCAAGTGTCCGCAAGTTGAATGGGCCTGCATTATGGATTCTAAATGTGTTCTTCCTGAAAAACTGACTTTGTCAACCAAGTTCCACTTGGTTTCTCTCCTTCATTACACTTTGCATTACAAAAAAAAATTAAATTTCTGCAAGATACAACCAAAAAAATCTATCTTACCCTCCCCCGTTAACTGCAAGTTGGGAAGAAGATGCCACCTTTATCGTTTTGAATAAAGAGAGTAAGAGTGGACAGAAATATTCAGTGGATCTAACAGCCATGACAAGTAAATTATTCCATTGCTGTTCCAACCACAGCTATTAGATCAGTGGTTTTTAACACAAAGACATATAATCTGGTTAGAATCTCGGATTACTTTGCAGTAAGAAATTGGTTTTTACCTACTGTTTCAAAATCCCTTTTAAGATCCATTCGTCTTTCAGGGTGACAATTACTTCCTCGCTTCCTAGGACGCAAAAGTTAACGCATACAAGTCCCTGGGAATAACTAACAGACAGATCAACATCATTAATACATTTTTCCAAAATATTTGGCAAATAAGAGATTTATGAAATGTTTCTACTAATGGGGAAATAACTATGATTTCTGTCCCATTTCTGATACTCACAGTCTTCTGCAAAGAAAATTCCTTAAACTGGGGATGTCAATAACCTAGAAATTTATATGATGACACATGGACATTTTAAAAGCTAAATAAACAAAAACTACACTGTTTTTCCTGTTTAGGAAATTGCCAGCTTTATAGAGCAAACTATTTACGACCCTGAACTTTAGACTACATTTCCTGTTTTAAAAAAATTTTTATTGATGTGTATTTGATTTACAATGTTAGTTTCAGTGCACAGCAAAGTGATGCAGTTATACATACACATCTATATTTTCCCTTTTCAGATTCTTTTTCATTATATGTTATTACAAGAAATTGAATATAGATCCCCGTGCTAGACAGTAGGTCCTTGTGGTTTAACTATTTTATATATAGCAATATGTGTCTGTTAATCCCCGACCACTAATTTATTCCTTCCTGCCCTTATTTTTAAATATCACTATATACTGATCTAAAATGTCTTAGTAACATAGGCAACATTGATGGGCCCTGAATCAATCCTTTCTAGGTTCCTGGACTTTCAGTTAACTAAATTACTGCGCTAAATATCACCTTAGTTGCCTGAAAGAATTAAAGCACTTTCCAAAAGTGGAAATTCTTAGAAGACAGTACAAGTCCTGCCTGACCTTAATCCTTCCAATGCAGGCAGTCTTGTGGTATCTTTATTAGATCTTTTTTTTAAAACATTTTTTAATTGAGTTATAGTCATTTTACAATGTTGTGTCAAATTCCAGTGTAGAGCACAATTTCTCATTATACATGAACATACATACATTCATTGTCACATTTTCTTTCGCTATACCAGCCTGAATGCGCCCGATCTCACCTATTTGATCATTTTGTGTGTTCATTTAGAAAAATTCATATTTGACTGCAAAAAACAACAAAAACAAAATAACAATCTAAAAAACAAAAATCAGACCTTTTTTTTTTCCCCTTTTGAATCTCAAGCCTGAGTTTTGTTCTTCCAGAGAATTCTGTACAAAATCAATACGCACAGGAAAACCGAGGTTGAGATGGTTTCACGTGCAGCTTCTAAATGAACTACTATAAAAATTTTGCGTAGAAGGATCAAAGAGAGTCCTTCCCAACACACAAAGCTTTTTCCATCTGGGCAAATAATAAAAATAACAGCATGGTTGTCATTAAAAAGAACGGAGACCAACAAAAAGCTCTGGCCCTTAACTTTATCTTCTCTTAGCAGCCTGCACACAGGTAAAAAAATCACAATAAAGAGGTGACGCGCTTCCGTGTGGGCAGACACACACGTCAGTGCCTTTTAACAGGTCCAAAGCCTGATACACGAAGGCAAGTATTTCAACAGCATTCTCTGGGCCGGTTAGAGGCTTTTGCAACATAAGAGAAACAACCTTGGGTAAGTTAACAGTCAAGGTGAAACCTAGTAGCAATCTAAACAGGGGTGGGCTCACAAAGTGATTGGTGCCCAGGCGGAGGCAGCAAGACTGAAGGAATCAGACTGGGTTAAAACCCCAGCTCTGCCTCTTACACATCTGTTGACCTCAGTCAAGTTATTTCACTCAGAACCCGGTTTCTTTATCTGCAGATTAAGAGTTGGATTCTACCGGAACCCTCCCTGGCCTCTAGCACACAGTTACTAAAGCGCTTTGTTTCAGCCTCTCATCCTCCCTCCTCCACTCACGTGAGTCACGAGAGGTCAACGCAGTACTGAGCACTGGCCCTAAATGTTTAAATGAAACATTTCATCTAAGGAGTTGTTTTAGGGATTCCACGTCTTTGACGTTAAGGTCAGCACGTGCGGTTAGTAACGTCTGTGAACCCGCCCCCTCCCACCTGTGGAAGATTCATTCCAATTGCTCTGGACTTCCGTGGTCTTGTATCTGCTGTTTTCTCCTGCCGAATCGCTTCCTACCCTGGATGATAGCTGGGGTTTAGTTCTTGTTTTCCCAAGGACACTGAAGACACCCTGCGGGGAGAACTGTTATTCTGCCTCTGACTTTTCCATTCCTGCAGTATCATGTCTGTTGCAAAGGAACTTGTAGGGGAGGGAGTGGGTGTGAATGAATGGGTGGATCAAAGAACAAATAAATAACCCAGTCTCATGAGTCAGACACTCAAATCTCTGACCATTTCAGGGAAGGACAGGGAAGGTTTTCTTTCCTACCAGTTCTCCTGCTTCCTGGGTAGCATGAAAGAGATGCATTTTTTTGTTTGTTTGTTTGTTTGTTTGTTTCCTAGTTTTACTTAATTGTACTAGAGAGCTGGCAAGGAAACAGAAAGCTGGACAAAGAATAAAATAAGGTTCAGATCGGTAAGTATCATGATTTGCTACACATTTTGCATCTTGACCTTCACCTTGGAGCTTGGTAGGGCACCAGCTCTTAGCCTGAGGGGGACTGACTTGAGCAATCATGTAAGTTTAAGATGTTGTCAAGGTTGCCCGCAAACTGAGTCACAGCAAAAGCAAAGCAAAGCAAAGCAAAGGAGGCACTGGCTGTGCCCTGGCCGCATGGCACAGACCCTACCCTACTGAGATAAATGTGCTCTCTGCCCTCAAATTGAGCCCGCTACCCATGGTACAACTTGGTTAGTCCACTGTCAATAACTCTGTAGAGCTTTTTAAAATGTCCTGAACTCTCATTAGAAACTGGAGTAGCAGAGGGAATTTAATGATGAATCTGAATGCACTTCTGATCATTCAGACAGCAGCTTCATTTTATGCTGTCTCTGGGAAATGCTCAACCCCATTGTTGAACATTCAAATTCTGAGTCTCCCTGATTCATATCTTTGCTTTGTATTATAAAGTAAAGTGCCATAAAGTTCAGTTAGCAAAATGTATACTCTGCATGCATTGAAATTGTTACAATATATTTTGGAGTGTGTTTGTGTTAGTGTTAGGTGGTTCGAGAAGTGGGGGCAGATACGGTGGAGGAGAGGGAGGATGGTCCGGAGGATGGTGTTACGTCTGCCTCCAGCATAAAGGGCTTTTACTTTTTCTAAATGAGCGCCAGCAAGAAACTGGTCAAAACCCAAGAACCAGGACTGTGCGGTAGCAGAAAGGACTTAACCAGATATGACCCAATGTTCAGTGTATCATAATTAACATTTTGGTTTAGCCCCCTCCCCTGCCATGGGTTTTTCTGTGTGCATTATGGGTAAGGACATGCCCAAAAGGGGCCAAACATGACTCAGCATTCCAGGGACAAGACTGTCAATCAAGCAAGAGACCACCTCTAAGCGAGGCTATGAGAGAAAGGGGGAACCAAAATCACTGCTTTTCCCACCTTGGACCTGCCCGCTTCCCGTTCTTCATGTACTTTTTCTTTTCTAAATAAATCTTTAAAATCTCTCGCCTACACAACACACCACCTCCCGATTGTAAACTTATCTTTCGGGTATGCAAGAACTGGGGTCTTTACCTTTCAGTTAGTTAGTTTTTACTGTTAAAAGTATTCTTAGGAGATAGTCCTGAAAGTAAAATGAATACATCACTGTTTATTGATAGTTTTAACGTAAAACTGCTAGTGGCGGGGATAAAGATGTATCGGATAAAGGTCTATCAAGGAGATGAGAATGTGATGTTGACAGGTAGGGAGATAAACAATTTCAACAGGTGCCGGGGCGGAGCTTACACAGAAGCCTGGAAGTGGGCATCAGCCAGGCAAAGAACGCGGATTTATTTGTACACGTCTGTGTGCAACTACGCACGTGTCACTGGCAGACAACGTGAGCATTTTCTGTGCATCAGTGTGTGATGCACGGGATGGGGTGAAGTATAAGGGAGGATATTTTTTCAAGCAAAAGAAGGTATTCACTTTTCCCTGGATGCTCAGGTGATTTCGTTGGGCTGGGGTTCCTGAGTGACAGAGATGACAGCCGGAAGTGGTAGGCCAGGGCCAGATCACAAAAAAAGTTCTGATGCCATATTTGCGTTTGCGATTCACAGAACATAAATGCAAGCACCATTTTTAATTCAAAGATACGTTTCAGTTTGCATTTTAGTAAGAATTCAGGAGAAGCTTTATGTCTCCTGACTGCAAGAAATATTTCATAATATGTTTTAATCTCATACTTGTTTAATGTCTATTACTGTTAGATATCACATATCTAATATTTCACTCTTCCACTTTGGAGACAAAGTTCTGCAATGGTGCATGTGTATTTTACAGGTGCTCACTTCACCTTCTGCCATATTTGACCATTGCTGAACTTCTGTGTTAGAGTGAAGTCTAACATTAAGAATTATTGTTTTGCAGTTGAGATATTTTTTCATTATATAAGCTTATGTCTACTCAATTCCTAAGAACATAAAAAAGGGAAAAAAAACCCTCCATTAATTAAAAAAACACACACACACACACACGCACACGTAGACACAGATGTTTCCAGACGTGTGACAGCTGTGGACAAAGCCGCTGGGAGTTGTAATTTAATTTTTAAAATTCATCCAGATGTCTGGTATTGCATAGATACTGGTTAGGTGTTTAGCTTACATTTTTTTAAAATAGATTTTCTATTTCTGGTAAAGAAAGTCACATACATGGAGTGTATACAGACACACACACACACACACACATACACACAGAAGAGACCCTGTCACTTTGAACCAGAACATAAATTCAATACTAGCTTATCAGTCTAGTCTTCATTCCCCTCCTGTTTGCACATCATACCCCGGCTCCTGACCATGGATAGATTCCAGGTCCTTTAGGAAATTTAGGTCCTCCCTGCTTCACTCCTTCATTATGTTTAGAAAGACAAGATGTTCTTGTCCAGATGAAGAATTTTCTGCGAAGTTCTTCTGTGATTCAAGGAGTGGGTTTACGGAATGTATCTGGGTCAAAGCTCTTATCAGCAAAATACCTTCCTGCATCTTGATTTCCTCAGGCACAAAAATGAACAGGATAGAAATCACCTCTCATGGATCATCTGTCATGACTGATTCACATACAGAGATTATGGAAACACAATATTGAAATAAGCATCGTGTGTGTGTGTGTGTGTGTGTGTGTGTGTTTTCCTTTCTGAATTTCCCTTCTCTTGTTTGATCTCTCTGTACAGCCGCTACCAGCACACTCTGCTGGCACTTACCACACATCTTGAGAAGGAAACACTTGATAAAAGTCTCTTTCCTTGGCCAATCTGAAGCTTGTCACGAGCCAGTGCTAAGAAAAGAAAAAGCACTTTAGGCATCAATGATCTCACAATGGTGCTTCAACTCTTGCGCCAAGATGCTTGCAGTGGGATTCTTTATTGTAGCAGTGGTTGTCCCGGGGAGTCTTTGTTTGGTAGGATGGGTCAGAAAAGAAAGACCCCAGGAGTCAGCACAATTTCCACTCGGCCGGAGGGGCATCTGCACATCAGTACGCCAGATCTGTCAGTGCTGATGGAAATGTG
Source organism: Vicugna pacos (assembly GCF_048564905.1). Taxonomy (NCBI): domain Eukaryota; kingdom Metazoa; phylum Chordata; class Mammalia; order Artiodactyla; family Camelidae; genus Vicugna; species Vicugna pacos. The sequence continues at coordinate 8,493,550 of NC_132987.1, forward strand.
CCCCTTTTCAAATGACTTCACGTTGCCTCGGAAAGGTCAACAGAGCTATGGATTCCTCGGCCACAAAAGTATGTTTCTCTTCTTAAAGAAAATGTACAATGCTGATTATGAAGACCTGGTGGCGTGGGTATTTCAGGAACAGGTATGAAGGACAGAAGCTTGCATATGAATAAATATGTGCGTAAAATATTTATATAATGAAATGCCCTATAAATATTCTGTACTAGACCGTATATACAAATGTATGAGACGATATCAAAGATTCATGGCTTTCTGAGGTCCACGCCCAGCTTGTATTTTGTTATAATTTCCAACATTTGGGAACTTTGCTTGAAGCCTTTGTCAAGAAAAGCAAACTTCTCCCATCTTCCTTATGAAAACAGAAACAAAGCTAATTCCCACTTGCCTTTGGCTGAAAACTGTGTGTCTGTTTTCTAAATGACATTGGATTGGCTTTTCCTTACAAACTGTTCATCCCCTGCTTTTGTTTCCAGGTCACCATTCTCATGATTTAGCTTCTACCTAAACAGAAAGGAAAAGAAGTGTGTGCTTATCTCTGCCAGGCACAGGGCCTGATGTAAACATCTGGCTTGAGAAAGTCATGCTCAGGAAAGCATAGACCCCAGACTCTGTGACCTTATAAAACTGACTGACTTTCCCAAAGAGGCTCCTTTCCTAATGTGTCTGTGTACAGTCACTGGCTACCACTTTGCACTGGATATCTTCTTTATCCTTAGAAAACTCTCTGTTGCTCCAAGAACTAGTAATTCAAATTCCAATAAACACTTGGAACCCATTATTAATCCCGAGCAAATAAGTGCTCCTCTGCATTCACAGACTATTTCAACAATAGATTCAGAAGTATTTCCCTCTGGGTATCTCTGAGTCCGGTGAGTTCAGCACCCCTGCATTGTGATTTTGAATTTAGAAAAAGAAAAAGAGAGGAGAAAACACATACAGAGAAGACTGAATCGTAAGAGTGAAAAGTGCAAATTTAAACTGCAACGTGGCTTTATCTGATGAATACATTTGCAATTCGCTGAGACTTGAGCAAGAGAATTACATAACAGAACCAGGGAGAGGTGTTGTCAGATCTAACCAATTAGATGACTAAGGTAACTCCGTAATCTCAACGGGCTAATTAACTCCTGATTGACAGTCACTGAAGGGGCATTAGAAATGTCAAGCCTTCTTTACCGTGCAACTGGAGAATCTGAAAAAAAAAAAAAAAGCAAGCACACATATTTTCGGGCTTAGACTTTATGAAAACCTGCAACTCTGAAATTGGATGAGCAGTATCTCAGAATTCCTTGGATTCATGAGAACCATTGCTCTTTCACGGCATCCCCTATTCAAACAAACAAAAAAGAAAAGTCTAAAGCTTTGCTATGCCTTAATTCAAGAACAAAAACGCAAAACTGCTTCAAGTTTTAAAACTGCTTATTACCTTTTATGTAAAAAGTACTCCATAAAGAGAAATAAATAAATAAGAGGATTATGCAAGCATGTACTCTACACGGGCATGTCAGCTAGCAGTAGGAAGAGGTAGAGGAGTGAAAATGGTATTTAGACAATAATATGATAGGGTAATTAGGAAGGCATAGATGCTTATTGGCAGGAGGAAGAAGAGAAAATCGACACACTTTTAAGGGAGAAATTTACAAGAACAGTATTAGAAACAAAGATGGTGGGGAAAGTGTGTCTCTAGTGGAGAATATTGTAGATGAGCAACAGAATGAAAGTTTGCAAAGGCAGGTTGTGGTGAAACCATGGGAGGGCATGAGGTCCAGCATAAGGGTACATGGAGGTTTCTGAGTGGGTTAGTGCTGCCTAGTATAAACAGACAGAATGAAGGATGTGGTTGGTTGTCAAGGGGCCAGAATGGAGGCAGTTAGACTTGCATGGAGACTAGGGCAATCGTGGTGGGTAAGACAGAGACTTATGAGGCCAGGGTATGGATAGAAACCACGCATGAAGGAGTGAAAGATGTTCTGGGAATGTGAGGGGAGCAGGTTCCAACAACGAAGCAGATGTCTGGACTGACTCAGGGAGAAGAGGCTAGGACAACTCGAAGGATTCAGGTCTGTGAGCTGCAGGACCAAAAATAAAACTCGGAAAGACAGGGTGGAGAGAAAGTCGGGGATGATGGTCAAAGTCAGGCTTTTTTTTTTTTTTTGGAACTTGGCAGAAGAGAGGTGCTGTCAGACCATCCAAATGAGGGACCAATAGGCCAAAGACATCAGGTCAGGTTTTAGGAGGGGAACAAGGAGAGAGGTGTGGAATGCTGAGACGTCTAACACAGGGATGGTGGAAGCCATGGTGAGATGTAATTTATTGCTCACTAGTATCTGTTTCCCTTCCACGACAAAGATCATTCTTCCCTGCCCTTGACAATCAGGCTTCATCATGTGCTTTGCCAATGAAAGTGAGAGGAAAGTCACTTCCATTAACAGCTTTAAAAGCCTATTGATTCGCGACCTTTTTTCCCCTCTTCCCTAGAGTTGGTAATGTCCAGCTGGTGACTGCTTCATTAGCCTGGCATTGGAGTTAAATTAACATGGGGAAAAAAACACAGGTAGTTGTAAGAGATATAATTGGTGGCTGTAAAAGTCACCAGGAGTTAGCAGTTTAACCTAGCCTAACCTAACTGACAGGTCATAAGAGTGAATAAAATTGCCCAGAAAGGGAAGTAAAGAAAGACCAGAGAATGACTTTTTGCATAAGACTTAATCACCAAATTGTGAATTGGTTATTTTGCAGGAAAAAAAAAAAAGGTCAATCGAGTTATCTTTGACAAGGTACTTTAAACATAATTTCTTAATTTTTGTCATTACTTTTTCTGTATAAAAAACTTGAATTAAAAAAAAAAAAACACAACCCAAAACCTTGCTAGATCAGACAAAGTTATTCTGGTCACCTCTGGGAATGTTCGCTCTGCAAAATATTCTGTAATGAATAGCAAGCACCCTCATACACCAACAGTTTTGAGAGTTTAATACATTTTTTAAAATATTACTTTCACCTGTGAATTGTTCTTTGTGTAAATTCACCAACCTAACACCTAACTTAAAAAGAATTCTCTTTTTATAAGTAGACTTGCAATGAAAAGCTGTTCTTTTATTAGTGTTCCATTTCCTACATTCTAGAGAATCTCAGGAAAACCTCCCAATCTTTTTTTTTAATTCAAACGCATACTACTTCTTGCTCTTTTCACTGCTATTGCTCAGACTTCTCGGAAGGTTGGCATCTACCAAATCACTATATGCTCAGCACTTTTAAAGGCAATTCTACATACTAATTGCTTTTGCCTTCTCCTCCCCAGCATCTTGGCTTCCAGGCAGCAGGCAGGCCTCTTAAAGGTGTGATCTCCAATGTCCGGAATCTCCAAGTGCCCATCTGGTTAAAACTAAGACTTCAAAGAATTCTTTAAAAATCTTTGAAACTTTCCATTATTGTCCATATTTCTATTTCCCATAATATTATGCTGACATGGAGTTGACTCTCTCATTTTCATATAATTCTCCGTATCTGGGTTATAAAGAATGACTTCATTGCCCAACAACAAATATATATATATATATATATACACACATATATATATATATACTACTAATAAAAACATTAGTATATATATATATTTGGATTAGTCTTTTGAAGAATGATATGGTAAAACTAGTAAAAGTGATGTACTGTATTCATATCTTTTACGCATGGATAAGTCCACAAATCACAAAACAACATTATGCCTTATGTAGAAGGGTTACATTTTTTTTATTATTTAAAAATACATGGTCTTCGATTTTCAAGCCCTCTCTCTCTCTCTCCTTCTGCCTCCAAGTATTTAACTATTCCAAGAAACTAGCACAGAGACCCATCCTGCTTTCAGAGTTGTACCCCTTCCTAATCAGTACGAGGACACAGGTAGTAATAAAAGGGACTCGTAATAGTTTTAAGAAAACTCCACTTTGTCGGCATCAGTGCCTCTGATTTATATTACAGTACAAATGGGGTAAGAGTCTATGAAATGCCAGGAGCTTTCCTAGGCTACTTCTCATTGGTAGTTGTGCAGAAATCCCACTTTAAGGAAAGAATTCAGCTTCAAACATCTGGTGAGGATGCTGGAATGCTTAGTCTTTAACCTGTATGACCTGTTTCTTTGTGGATATCGGTCGCCACGGATTAGGAAGCCAGCGCCCTTCCAGATGTCCATCACTTCCTTCCTTTGGCTTTAGGACATCTGAACTAAGTTTGCAGACTTTATTTTCCCTCTGTCCTTCTGGAATTTTCTCTAGCTCCAGATGGAAAGGGCATGTCACGCTTTCAACACCATTCCAATCTCTAGGTGGGTCTGGCTTCTCCACTGGGCATCTATGTTACGAAGGCTCGCTCCCACAGCCCAATCCAAATTTTCCCATTCATCCTCCAAGACGACAGAGCCTTGATGACTGCAGTGTTTTCCATTCTAGTCTCTAAATAAGGGATGGAGGTATGTGTTCGTAAGTTGTTTAGGTAACAGAGATGATACACGTGGGAGCCCTTCTTAAACCCTGTTAGCAGCTCCACCCTCTCTGGACATATATATATTTAAATGATGTACATTCTCAGGGATTTTTTGCATTTTAAAGAGGATTCAAGGTAACCCAAATAGCCATTATTGATAAAAATGTCTAGGAATAGAAAAGTTTGGGGACAAGCAAAAACTGTACAGCCAACTCTTTGCATCAAACTCATCTCTTTCGACCAAACCTTTACGTCAAATTCACTTCTTTATTCTGGCTACCTACTATCTCTTTGCAAATGAAATATATATCTTTATGGCAAGTATGGCTTTAAAGATTCCCAATTTGTGCCCCAATATCTGGGAGCATAAATAACACCCACCTGTTTCATTACCACTCCTTCCCCTATAGCACCCCCCTAAAAAAGGCAATGGATTTTCAATTAAGGGAGAAAAGAGTAATGTTCTGCCTACGAGGTTTTAGGTCTAAATTAATAAGATCGTATAATTCAGCTCTGGCTCTGGATACCAAAGAGGTGAGTGTGACAAGTCCTATTTTTTTCCTTTATATATTGTGACACAAAATTGGATGAATCAGAGAATCAAAGAGGTGAGGGAAAACACAGCCAACAGACATCTCACTCGGCATCTACAGCACATCAGGCTGAGTGCCAGCGCACAGAGATGCCCGCGGCACTCAGCCTCAGAGAGTACACGGGGCTCTCGGGGAGGGGGCGTGACGCACTTGCCAATAAGACTCAGATGAAGGACAGAAAATCTGTTGCGGGAACTCGGAAAGAACATTGTCATCACTTCCAGATTCACACAGAAGCAAGCATCTCTCCAGGTCCTTTGAGGATTATTGTATACATCTAATGGATACACCATGAGTAATCAAGTTGCTTTTATCTGTTGTATTGGTTCACTGTGGATTTTATTTTGTTTTAATTGTATTTTTTAATGGAGGTTCTGGGGATTGAACCCATGACCTTGTGCATGCTAAGCACACACTCTACCACTGAGCTATACCTACTCTCCCCCACCCGCCACCAGTTCACTGTTCGTTTTATATGTCCATCAGTCATGGTCAGAAAGTTCTCTTCGAGTTAACACATTACCATCCACGACTAAATAAACGCCTCCTGACCACTGTTATTTGTAGGGACTGGAAAACAACCGCCATGTACCAGCCCTGTGTTCTTAGAAAGTGATTTATTAAAGGTACATCCATGAATTATATGGGATTTCCTTTTATGTATTTTGAGGACCAGTGGCCCTATATTTTTAAATGCCAGCTTAGGGAAACCCCACTGGCTTCCCCTGGCAAGAATAAACTAGTTCTTTGCAGAAGGTCTCCCAAGGGGCCGCTCAAAGGCCATTACTTCACTGTGAAGATTCTGTTAAAAAGAATAATTGGTATCAATAACACTTACCTGTGCATGCAGAGGGAAGGTTACCCAGCCGTAACAAGCCCAGAGTCACACCGCCACTACTTAAAATAATGCAACGTTTGGGATTTATGAGAATAAAGCCTGTCAGTAATGACACCCTTATGGGGGGGTCTTCTCGATTCACTGGGCATACTCTGCTGTGTGCTCACAGGTAAATCAACTCTGCTGGGCAGTTAGAGCTCAGGCGCTGCAGACAAGATGCAAACGACACACACTGACATGGGGTTTACGTCTCACAAAGAGTTACCGGGGCCACGGCTTCCAATACCTTTCTGACTTTTCCTCTAAAACAGCCGCAGGGCTGTTTCACATGCAAAACCTGCAACGTGACCGGTGATTAGCGTCATCTTTCAAGGGGATTGGGGACCACGAAGGGGAACGGGTACCATCACACGGAAAGATGGAGCAAGCATGAATCAGTGTGCAGGGACGGAAGTAACAGACACGGTTAGACCAGGGAAGGAGCCCCCAAATAAAAGGATGAGAACAAGAACACAACAAAGATCATCGCTTAACCTGTTTTGTCAGAGCTGGTATTGATGGTATTGGTAGTGATGGAGGTGAAGGCAGTCTTTACGCTGTCCTTGGCAGTGACAGATTTCTGCTTATTTTTCATGGCTTCCAGTGCTTTGAGCTTCTTGGCATGTTTCGTGCCTTTGTAGTGGGCCGCAGCCTGGCTCTACAAAGGAGAACAAAATGAACCATGCAATCAGGCTCATTTCTAAACTGGCATTCTCTGTATTACTGCAAATACAGACTCCCTTTCAATAACAGGTACCATTCAAGCTACTTCTGGCCGTGGCCGAACAGTGGGTGGGGTTCTATTTTCGAATGATGCTGGGAAGTGATGGGAAATTCCAAAACCTTGGGATGGAAGGAAGAAATACTGCATTGCTTCTCTTAAGAGAGATGCAGGTGAACACTAACACGGCAATGACACTTTCTTTGTGGAGAGGGGGGCAAAAATAAGAATTTACAACTGTATTGCCTTTGTTCTGCTACAGAAGATGCTGGGCTCCTCAGGATGAACACGGGCCCTACAAAAGAGGAGCTCTCACCTTCTGGGCTCAGAAAACGTGTTTTCTCCTTTGTCAATGTGTCTTATTAACACAGGACTCAACAGGTGTCTACCAGGAGAAGGCTCCAGACAGAAGGGAAGTGGACACCCCAGAGACTGGCACTGAAGGGAGAGAGCACACACATAAATGCACTAAGTCCAAATGGAGTAGACGGAAGATGGGCAACTGTATGACTCTTTCCTTCTCCTTGCTTCCCACAGAGGGTAGTCTGAGAGGTTCAAGGGAGGGCCGTTCTTTCAACACGTGCGTCTACGTGGCCTGGTCCACTGCCAGGAGGAGCCAGTGTGTTGTGACTACTCAATGGGGCCAATGTGATTCTTTTGCTGGTACTTTCTGAGATTTTTTTTAATAAATCCTAATACACATTTTCCTAAGTTTACATTTTCTTAACACCATTTTTTTTTAGTACTGGAGAGACACATTAATTGAGATACAAAATCATCTTAGAGAAACATACAGTTACAAATGTTAATTAATGGGGGCAGAAAAATCCTTTGTGGCTTAGGGTGAGGTGGAAGTGGGCAGGGAGATTCTTAGATCAGAAGCTTTTGCAGCTCAAACCCTTTCCAAGTGTCACTCATAAAGAAGAAATCTCAGTGGAGGACTGAGTCTGGATATCCATCACATCCCATGACTTATTTAAACTCAATGTTCCATTTGGCCAGAAAAATAATCGTCACAGTGTCTTCTTCATCACAGCCACTGTGGTGGGCAGGGTGTTGAAGTAGAATCTTTTTTTATAAATAGATAAAGAAATAACCCACACTTTCATTTGCATCATTCTGACAAGTATCCTCAAAGGACTAGGTACCCTTATTGAAAGAACACTGGACAAGGAAATTATATATTAGAAACAGTTTGAACAGAGAGGACACTCATGCATCAGTTTTCCAACAACACATAACATCAAAAGACATAGTGTGAGTCAAAATGTGAAGTTAAGACCTCCGAGAGTTAATTGAGGAACCAGCGATAGATTGGATTGGTTTGATTCTACCTGGAGAATGCTATTTTGGTGGACGGAGTCGTGTCCTTTTTTTTTTCCTGTCTAGTTTTCTTTTTTAATAAATCAAATCCTTTGGATAGATCTTTTGAGGGCAAGATGCTATATTCAATTAAATCCACAATATCTTCTTTAGGAAGTGGATTATGCACTTTCCCTCAAAGCAAAGTTTCTCTCCTATTCCTGATACAGAAGTGAATGTTTTCTATATAATACGTATTAAAATACAAGGCTTCAATGAACAGTGCTAGCTCCACGTATACCATCAAAAGCACATTTTAATGTCTATTTTAAGGATCTTAACAAATCTATATTCTCAGCGGTCTTTCAAATCTTTCAAAGGTTTCAAAACCTTTGTTTTAATACACTATAGGACCAAGCAAATGGCACTATTTTGGATATTAAGAAACATTCCCAAAGAATCCTGCAGGTTAAGAGAGTACTGACATCCTCCCCCCCAACCCCGCCCTGACCACAAACACACAAAATACTCTCTGCACAGATACAACTAAGCCAATGCTTCCAACAAGCGAAATGGCTCAGGAAGTTGTGGGGAGAAGGGGGTGATAAATTACCAACAGTTGGTGGGCTTCCAGTTGAGACATCTCATATATTAAAAAGCAAAACAAACAAGACAAAATGCATAGTCATTTATTAACTGAATAATAGCCCCAAAGCACCCTGATAAAAATTATCTTCATTAAAAAAACATCTGCTATAAAAAAAGCAACCGAGCTTCCCACAAATTAAAAAAAAAAATTTGAGTGGTATGAAGGTCCAAAATGCTATGGAGAGACTGAGACACGTAGAGTTCTGGGGAAATGATGGAGTATATCGGGGTGATGATGGTGCTAGAAGTGATCAGTTTGCTTGTGATGGTGCAGGGTGTGTGTGTGTGTGTGTGTGTGTGTGTGTGTGTGTGTGTGTTGGGGGTGGAAGTGGACATACAACTCGGAAACCAAATGTAGACAGATAACCCATCTGGATACTTTAACTTTTCTTTGTCATGGACCTCTATTTAATGTTTGTAGAAATTATTGGACTGCTCTTGAATTATAAGTCTTCATTTTTCTATCTGTGTGTATTGACCCCATTAACTCGTGGTCCACCTTGATACAGGTGTGTTGCATGAAGGTGTGATCCTTGTAGAGAGCGAGAAAGCCCCGCCAGCGCTCCTTACCACTTTGTGAGTCTGGACAGATTGTTCAGCCACATCTAACCCCTTTCTGTGACTGTAGACAAAGCTGTAACCTACGAAGAAATTCTGCTGGGAGACTTTTAAAAATCAGCAGTTGGCCAGAAATGTCTCTTGGGCCCCCAGTGTTTTTCCTTTGGGCTGGGAGTACGCAGTGCACCATTTTCCCTCTGAGGGGTTAGCCAGTCCCTGAGCCAAGTCATCCCCGGGAACCCAGGAACCATCCAACAGAAGCAAACAACTGTTTTTCACAGGAATGATTTCAAGGTTTAACAACCATACTACTTCATGACAGCACCTTTCAGAATTTCGTATTTTAAAACTAAAACAGAATTAGGTGATCCCAGTACACAGAGAAGCGAGCAGAACAAGAAAAATTGGTTTAAACAAGTTACTTCTAGATAACAAGTGAAATATCTGGGTATTGTGTAATAAAACTCATGACTACCGACCTTGAACTAAGTACATGACACCATGAAATCTAACAAGTGTCATCCCAGAGGCAAGGGCTGACATTAAAGATATGCACACACATTCCTGCAGAAAAGAGTGACGCCACTTTAAATGCCATTGCCACATCCTAGTCATCTTTTCAATCTTCAAATTCTGCCTTCAGTATTTCAAAAAGTCTCCCAGTTTAAATGCAACTGAAGTTTCAAAGTAGATAAAAATAATCGTTAAGTGGCTAACATTTGGCAGAGGAGTTTCATCATTTTGAAACACACACACGTACACACACATTTATTTTACTTATCTAAGTAAGAAGCTTTGTTATAGATCACGGTTATTCTGTGAAACTCACTGCAAATTTAATATTCAGGTATCATTTTATTCCATTGGTGCCAATACTCTGTGCAGTTTTATTCTACATGCCTTTTGCATAAAGTGTCTTAATATGCTTTTCAAAAATGAGGAAATTTATGATAAGCATACATATTTGGTTACTCTAACTGATTTATTTATTTTATAGTTTGTATCTTTTTTATTGTACAGTCAGTTACAATGTGTCAGTTTCTGGTGTACAGCACAATGTCCCAGTCATGCAGATACATACATGTATTCATTTTCATATTCTTTTTCATTAAAGGTTATTATAAGATACTGAACATAGTTTGTTGTGCTATACAGAAGAAACTTGTTTTTTTTAATCTATTTTTATATTTAGTGGCTAACATTAACAAACTTCCAGACATAGTAAGCAATCTTAACGGTGACTGGGGAAATTGGGTGGGAAGGGATAAATTGGGGAGTATGAGATCTGCAAATGTTAGCCACCAATTAATTTTCATAAACACATGTGATTTCAAAAAGAACAAGGTGGTCTTTGTTTCTGACATCATTTAATTTTATCACATTAAAATTTTATTAAAATACACTAAACATTATCCTATTAAGATGTAACGGAAAAGTAAGGAGTGGTTATTAAAGGAGTCATCCTCCTCATTGGGGAGAGAAGAGATAATACTTGAACAGAAGAACACTTTTTTCTGTTTTTGAAAGAAAATTATCTTTCAAAATTTTAACTTAGTTGTTGTTTTGGAAATAACAAAACGAAATGATAAAACATGATCTAGTACCCTAAAGTCTAAAACACTGACTTTATAGATTTTTATTTTGAAAAGTATTGAAAATTATTCCTGGAAAAAAGTTTTAAAATTTGTGTTTACCTTTGTACAGTTGTTTCTCTGCTGCATACACTCACTCAAATCTAACATCGCACAGGTTTGGCCATATGGGTTACGAACAGTATGCATTCTAACTGGCCAGTGGCTTGTTAAATATTTTGAATATCGCTTTTGTATACACAAACAGAAGGTTTCTAAGGTTTCCAATTATTCTATCTTAATTTGTTTGTTAGCAACTCTCAGTTTCATTTAACACTCATGTAAAGCGTTAGCTGCCAAAGTGCAGAACCCAGACCAGCAGCAGCCGCAGCCGCAGCTGGGAGTGCAGGAACCTGTACCCAAAATATTGTAATAGCCTATAATGGAGTGTAACCTGAAAACAAAACACATCACTGTGCTGTACACCTGAAACTGACACACAATTGTACATCAACCGTCCTTCAATAAAGAAAAGCCTTAAGATGATATTCAGTGAACTTGAAAAAAAAAAGGTATGCAAATTCTCAACTTCTATCCCAGACCCACTGAATCAGAAACACTGAACTGCAGCTCAGCAGTCTGTGCTTTACAAGCCCCCCGGCTGCTTCTGAAGCATCGGAAGTTTCAGAATCGCTCACCTCAAATTAAATATTAGTGACTTTTCTCCAAAGATGGCCCCTTCTTGTAGAAGCAGCCAAAGGCTAGGTTTTCTAAAGTTAATGTAGTCACTTGAAGACTGAACCTATACGTATGTCTACATGTGAGCGATGTGTGCTACCCAAGAAGAACAATCAAAAGTTTCTCTCCTTAAAAGCAGTTATAAAAAGAAGTAAAAAGTAACTCAGGTAACATACATAACTGAGGGATTTCCATCCATGAGGGATGAATGCAAAATAGCGGATCAACCTTGGAAACCTTGTAACTCGAAAACCTCACATAACTGCTTTCCAAGACCTTTTTTACCTTTTCTCTCCAAGCTAATTATTGTCGCAGCATGGCCCTCTGACCCCATTATTTTTACCTCTTTGTTGAATGTTTTGCTATGATCCACTGTGTGGGGCCTGGGGGAATCGTCAGCTCTACAAAAACAATATAAGCAAAAGCAAAGCCCTGGGTCATAACTCTTAAAACCTCACCATCACAAGTATCTATTCACTATTTTATTTGCATTAACTGATTAAGTGTTAGCCACGGTTAAGTTCTTTCTTGATATCCTTACGGCTCTTTTATTGAGGGAGACTCCTAGGCCAACAGGGAAATAAAAACCACTCTAGTAAGTCAAGAGAGTGTCTTCTCTTTTACTCCACTTAACAAAATATTTGAAGAAAAAATTTAAAGGTAGACTATGTAGTTCATTGTTGTACATTGCCCTTTCTGCTGTGACGACATGTGCCTTCCAAATTCTCTTATGCAACAGGGAAAATGACATGCTGCAGATATTTTTATTCTTTAATTACATGTCTCATAAGGAATACTTAATAGTTTATTTTAACTTGTGATCGTGTAGCTAACATGTAGGTAGATGACTACGTTATGAATCAAAATGAAAATTCACTTGCATTAAGTCCCAAAGTGAAAAACATGATTCAATTAAGAATGTTCTCTCTGGAGTTCAGATGACTGATGCGTTACTTTAAATGTGTTCCTGTCTTCCATACTCTTCAGCACAAAAATAAACAGTAACTGCTACAGGAAGAGAAAAAGAGGACAAAAAGAGGTAATGCCACAAGAGTAGAGTCATTTTTATACACCAGCACTAGTCTCTGGGAAAAAAACATCTAAATAAACATAGAGAAAAAGAAGGCAGACGTCACAATTTCTCAGATACATTAGGTAACTTATTTTATATGCAAAGAAAATACCTTGTCACTAAGTACTTATGTGGTTGTGAAAAAATAATCCAGATGGACTCATTTATCTCTTCAAAGCTTCTCAACTCATTTACAGACTTCATGATTTTTAAATATTAAGTATTCAATGTTTTCAAGTATCAAATATGAAAATTAAAATAGTACATATTCGAGCAAGAGAAACTAATGTGTGAGGTTTTGCCTGGTTCCCATTGTGAAATCACCGTTCTTATATATGTATATCTGGAATACAAACGGATGCCTCACAGACCTCTAATGGCGGGATCCTGATGGGGGGACACTGGCTGACAGTGGGCTTTGGAAATTGGTACTCATGATCTAAAAGAGCCAAAAGGAACATTTGGTTCTGGTGAAGTTTGCTCAACCTTTTGGGGAGCGTTTTTTTGAAGTATTGTTGGTTTACAATGTTGTATTAATTTCTGGTGTACAGCATAGTGATTTAGATATAGATATAGATATAGATATAGATATAGATATTCCTTTTCATACATTTTCATTGCAGGCTATTACAAAGTATTGAATACAATTTCCTGTGCTATATAGTAGGACCTTGTTGTTTAATCTATTTTATATATAGTAATTAGTATCTAAAAATCCCAAACTTCCAATTTATCCCTCTTTCCCCCTCTTACCCTCCTGATAAGTTGGTTTTCTATTTTGTGAGTCTGTTTCTGTTTTGTAAATAACTTCATTTGTTTTATTTTTTTAAGATTCCACATATGAGTGACATCATATGGTATTTTTCTTTCTCTTTCTGTCTTACTTCACTTAGTATGACAATTTCCAGGTCCATTCATGTTGCTGCAAATGGCATTATTTTATTCTTTTTTATGGCTGAGTAGTATTCCATTGCCTAAATGTACCACAGCTGCTTTATCCAGTCATCTGTTGATGGACATTTAGGTTGTTTCCATGTCTTGGCTATTGTAAATAGTGCTGCTATGAACACTGGGGTGCATGTGTCTTTTTGATTAGAGTTTCCTCTGGATATATGACCAGGAGTGGGATTGCTGGATTATATGGTAAATTTATTTTTAGTTTTTAAAAGAATCTCCATACTGTTTTCCATAATTGCTGCACCAAACTGCATTTCCACCAACAGTATAGGAGGGCTCCCTTTTCTCCACAGCCTCTCCAGCATTTATTATTTGTGGACTTTTTAACGATGCTCATTCTGACTGGTGTGAGGTGATATTTTATTGTATTTTTGATTTGCATTTCTCTAGATGCAAATACAGCAAGTGATATTGAGCATTTTTTCATGTGCCTATTAGCCATCTGTATGTCTTTATTGCAAAAATGTTTGTTTAGGTCTTCTGCCTATTTTTGATTGGGTTTTTTTTGTTGTTGTTGTTATTGAATTGTATGAGCTGTTTGTATATTCTGGAAATTAAGCCCTTGTCAGTCATGTCATTTGCATATATTTTCTCCCATTCTCCATTAGTCACCTTTTTGTATTACTTAGTTTCCTTTGCTGCGCAAAAGCTTATGCTTAATTAAATTCCCTTTTTTTCTTTTTCCTTTTATTTCTATTGTCTTGACTGCACTAGGGGAACGTTGCTAATATTTATGTCAGAGAATGTTTTGCCTATGTTTTCTTTTAGGAGGTTTATAGTGTTTTATCTTATATTTAAGTCCTTTTGAATTTATTATTGTGTGTGATGTGAGGGAGTGTTCTAACTTCATTGATTTATATGTGGGTGTCCTACTTGCCCAACGCCACTTGCTGAAGAGACTGTCTTTCCTCCATTGTATATTCTTGCCTCCTTTGTCGGAGACTAATTGACTGTAGATGTGTGGCTTTATTTATGAGTTCTCTATTCTATTCCATTGATCCATATGTCTGTGTTTGTGCCAGTATCGCACTGTTTTGGTTACTGTAGCTCTGTAGTATTGTCTGAAGTCTGGGAGTGTTATTTATCCAGTTTTGTTCTTTTTCTTCAGTATTTGTCTGGCAATTCTGGGTCTTCTGTGATTCCATATAAATTTTGGGATTGTTTGTTCTAGTTCTGTAAAAAATGTCCTGGGTGGTTTGATAGGGATCACATTAAATCTGTAGATCGCCTTGGGCGGTATGGCCATTTTAACAACATTGATTCTTCCAATTCAAAAGCATGGGATATTTTTCCATTTCTTTAAATCACCTTTAATTTCCTAAATCAATGTTGTATAGTTCTCTGCGCGTAAACCTTTCACCTCCTCGGTCAGGTTTATCCCTAAGTATTCTATTTTTTTATGTGGTGGGATTTTTTACTTTCTTTTTCTGATATTTCATTGTTAGTATAAAGAAATGTAACAGATTTCTGTATGTTAATCTTGTATCCTACTACCTTGCTGAATACATTTATCAGCTCTAGTAAGTTTTGTGTAGAGTCTTTAGGGTTTTCTCTATATAGTATCATGTTATCTGCATAGAGTGACGATTTTACCTCTTCTGTTTCAATATGGGTCCCTTTTATTTCTTTTTCTTGTCTGATGGCTAGGACTTCCAAAACTCTATTGAAGTAGTCAGAGTGGGCATCCTTGTCTTGTTCCAGATTTTAGTGGGACAGCTTTCAACTTTTCAGCATTGAGTATTATGTTGACTGTATGTTTGTCATAAATAGCTTTTATTATGTTGAGATATGTTCCCTCTATACCCACTTTGGCAAGAGTTTTCTTTTTTTTTTTATCATAAATGGATGTTGAATTTTACCAAATGCTTTTCCTGCATCTATGGAGATGATCATGTGATTTTTGTCCTGTCTCTGATTGATGTGGTGTATCACATTGATTGATTTGCATATGTTGAACTATCCTTGTGTCCCTGGGATGAATCCAACTTGATCATAGTGTATAATCTTTTTTTTTTTTAAATGTATTGTTGGATTCAGTTTGGTAATATTTTGTTGAGAATTTTTGCATCTGGGGAGCATTTTGTAAACCAGAGGCTTCAAATGAGTTTTAACTTTAGTGATAAAATCACAAAAATGTGTTGTTTGGAACTGGGAGAAATCAGAAAAACCACCACACCCAACTACTCAACTAGTGCACAGCATCCTTTCACAATGTCCACAGTTGAACACGTCTTTCCACGTGTGACTGTCACGTACCATCTGAATGTGCAGGGAGAACTAGAAATGTGGACACTAATCACGTCTGAAGGTCAAGCTGTCAAAGGTGTTGGTCTCAGAAGCAGAGAAAAATTTCTTTATTTCCTGGTGTGAACTGCACACTTACTCTAAATAATTTCCAACCTCCTTCTCCAAATAATCTACCTACTCAGCCACCCCAGTCTAGCAAACATAACTGCCCGCAGTGTAGACCAAAGAGGGATAACCCTCCCTTTCATTCCCTTAAGGAAAATACCACAAGAGGGAATCATTTTCAAAGCCTCTTCCCCCTGCCTGGAGCACTTCCACTCGCCTGGCTGATACACGGTCATCACATGTCACCTCCTCCACGTGGACCTGGGTACCCCTCACTGCCTCTCTTACGTCACTGCCCTCACAAGGGTTAAGTGTCTGTTTCTTCTGATAGAAAATTCCTCAGCAGAGAGAGAAAGACTTGATGATCCTCATCGTCCTGTCCCTAGGACCTAGTACAGATCTTTAAATAGGTGCCTACTAAATGCACATGGCATTAATTTCACATTTTGATTTTAAAATGGAAACATACATCTGGTGTCTCGATGGATTTTGTATGTGAACAGGGTTTGGCTTAATTCTCTGCCATTCTCTGGCACTTCGCCTTATCTGCTGAACACACTTCAGGGAATTTTTATAGCACTTAGTGCTGGAAAAGCATCTGGCACAAACACAAACTATTATTTTTTCTCCGAGAGAAGCTTATCACCAACTGCAAATTGTGCTATTTATGGGAGCTCTCTTTGCATGGCGGGTAGCAAGGAATGATCTGGAGATTGTTTTACTTTTTAAAAATTTGTATGAATAACTGATGAGTTTTTTTTTTTAATCTGGGAAATGCAATGAATGATTCCAGTGGTGATTTTGCATTTTAAGATTTTTCTAAAAGACCAGATTCTCTTAAATACACATATAGAAATTTTCAGGGCTTAGAGAATGCTATTTCTCTATTAACACTATTATTAAATGTTCCTGTTGGAATATCTCATGGTCTGAAACAATATAGAGAAATTAACCGTGACTTCATTAACCCATTTTCCTCCCTACAAATCCAGGTAATGATCTATACCCTGTATTTGGTGAAAAAGATCACTTTCCACTAGGGAACAATAATTATATTCTCTACTTCTCTATAAATTAAGGAAGGCTTTCCTTCACTAGTTTTGTACTATTTCTAACCTCTAATTCATACATCTGAGAATTATCCCCATTGTTCCTTTAATGAATTTGTTTCAAAGATCCCCTCTAAAATTTGCAACTGTTAATGAGATTCATCGAGTCCACAAAATAATGGAATATATTTGAGCAGATGTTTTGTTAGCTTTCTGAAGCACTTTGGGTACACTGGGAAGAGATGCAGATTGGGACCATAAACAGCCTTAGGACCCTCGGCTCTGACAGGCAGAGAGCACACTGTATCCTGGGAACAACCTTTCCCTGCTCAGTCACAAAGGACTTACTGAACGGTGGTCAGATGCTACCTCAGTTATGAGGAAAGAGTGGAGAACGAGTTAGACTGATAAATGAAACTACATTTATCAGTCTTCTCTATCAAAGGCCAAAGGAAAAAGAGTAGGAAAAAATGCAAAACCTTTTTGCCAGTCCTATTGCAAAGAGGTTAAGCTCTATGTTACATAAAGAATGTCCAGCAAATTTGGAAGAACACCAACTGTTGGGAAAATTGGCAAAGCCTTCGCCCAACTCAATGGAAGAAATTATGTCAAAGTATCTCAGGCTTCTTGGGAGAGAATAGGGGCTTAATAATGAGAAGAAATGCTAATTTTTGTCAAAATGAAGAAACACTCATGTTCATTTGTATACAGCAGTTTGGTGCCTGAGTTAAAACTCTGGAAATGGATGCAAACTGTGAATAAGTTGTACTTTTGTGGAAATTGTGATTCTAGGGGGAAAAGGGGAAAGAAAATGCTTTTAAATGAGAGAAGCACAACCAACCTGAACCCGGCTGGGAACACGCCTTTGACCAAAGAAGACTGAGGTGAGACATTTTATGGGTAAAATCTGGGGAAATCCACCCAGCTTCTCAAACAGTTTCTTCCTAGACTTAAGAATATATTCAGTGGGCAGGAAAAAGTATTTGTTGTTATTGTTGTTTTTGACTTCCGTTTAACCAAATTTGCAGAAAGAAATGGCTTTGACCTTGGATTAACTTTGGAAGAAGAGGGAGCCGGAAAGAGGCAGTGGCAAGAACTCCAGAAGACTGACTTCTTTGGACAAGCATAAATGCCTGATTCTCTTATGCCAAAATTTCTTCCCATTGCATACATAAATATTGTGTTTATGGTTCCAGATTGACCATGGTATAGACCACGGTATAGAAAGAGAGTTCTAACCCCAAGGGTTTACTGAGTTTACAGAAAGCGTCTCCAAACAGGTGCGGGGAGCACAGTTATCTCCCAGACCATTCAGTCGTTCTTCGGAGCACTTGGCCAGAGGGTTTTTCCCAGGGTGATGCTTGGAGGAAGAAAGAGTTCAGTGTGTCATAAATGCATGGAGGAGACCCCGCTGTTCCTTTTCCCCGTGGATGTTTGTGTGACGCATTTATGGAGTGCTCTGTCGGATCGTCTGCTGATGGCTGTATATGAACACTCTCACTGATGCCTGATGGAGCCCTGCGAGGGCATTACAACCATCATGGTCACTTTATGGATGAGAAGACTGAGATCCTGAGAGTTAGAGCAGCTTAAACACACAGAAGGGCAAAAAGGGCTTGTACTCCAGAGACCACACTTACAACCCCTCTTCTCAATCCAAATGAGAGTGGACAGTGGAAAACCATCCTATTGTGTGACTGCATCGTGGCCCACCTTGCATAGAACATAAGTAAGACTAAATAGATATTCAGGTCATTAATAACAAAAAATATTGCTTTCTATGGTCCTTAATTTATATAATTCCACTCATAGTCAAACTCAGGTTCATGTTTAGATACTCTCACTAGCATCATTCTATCAGAGAATCTACCTAGTTTCATTCTTTCAATACCAGCCCCAATAAATCAATGCTGATTTACCAAACAAAGTGTGGAAAACTATGTGATATTTGTTTGTGTCCCAAAATGTGCAACCTTCAGGCAGCACAGAGCACCTTTGGGCACAAGTCAGCTTGGGCACACAGAGACTTGTAGGTCCGGTTAAGAATTAGGGTGTTTTTTAACACTCTGTTCAAATGGAAAGCTGATCACAAGTTTTAAGAAACACAGGCACATGAACATGTTTATATTTTTATGAGATCCCTTTGGCAGAAACAAAGAGGCTGCAGGGGAGGAAGACAGAAAGAGTGGGGGAGGGAGGGCCAGAGGGTCCTGTTGTTACTGCGGTGGCTCTGGCAAGAGAGGGCCACCCCTGAGGATCGGATGAAGACAGTGAAAGCAGAGAGAGAACAGTGCACATGTGTGATCAATACGTAAGTTAAAAACGTCAAGCATTCATGGTGAATTTTGAGGGGGTGCCTCTCAAAGGTGCCTGGCTGGTTTCTGCTTGTCAACGCATGATTAGAGGTTCCATTTCCTAGGACTTTTGATATTGAGCGAGGCCCAGATGTTTAGGGGAAGAGCAGGAGCTGGGTTGGGATATGTCGAGTCTGAGGAGTCTTTCAAACATCTAAATAAAACGTGGGCTCTGCAGTTAGCTATCCAGTGTAGAGATGAGCAATGAAGTCTGGGCGGTAGCTAAACTGGGGAGTTATCAGCAGCAGATGGCAACTGAAGCCACAGGGAAATGCCATTTGAAAGGCAAATAAAGGATTTTTTTTCCTATTTCACCACCGAAACACAATCCTTAATCAGCTGCAACCTTTGAATGAATGAACCAAAACTCCCAGTGACAGTGTATGCAGTAACAGATTTTCAGATTCTTCATTGAGCTAAAGTGCACTTCATCACTCAGCGTTTAGAAAAAGGCTTTTCTTCAAGTGCTTAAAACCTTCATGTTTCAGCCATAGAGTGAGTCATTCCAAAGTAAGTTAGAACTAGAAAGAAATGTCTCTCAGTGACAGAGACTATCCCAGACCTCAGCATTTGGTTTCTAGGAGCTGGATGCTTATGGATCAATATTTTATCAATAGAGCAGCAAAATGAGGATGGGAAAAATCTGACTACTGAAGGCTGCAAACCTGGCAGTAGGTTGTTTTCTCCGACTTAAAACTGCAGTGGATGGAATCAGCCATTTACGGGATCCTTATTAAAGGGTAGGTCAAAAGCAAGAAGGCAAGATGGGAACCCTAATCAAGGGGTGACTAAGTACAGAATAGGGCTGTGCTTAATGCATATTATTAACATGTCTGAAGTCAGGCTGTGTGAGTTGAATAGGTTTTACCCTGGCATTTACAAAAGGGGAATTTAAGGATTAACTTCATAGAGATCTTTTTCTGTCTTCTGATAAATCAAAGAAACGAATCTTACTTTCAGAAATGTCATCTGTCTCTATTATGATCAAAAGAGGAAAGGTCTGTTCTATTATCATTTTCATTTATTAAAATTTATTAAGAATTTTATAGACATACTACTTAACAGTCTCCATCATTATAAAATATATGAACTCTCTGGTTTCCACATGTGATGAAACAATCAGAAGTCTGTAACACAGGGGGATTACTAAAACCATTTTTTTTTAACATTTGCCAATGTTAATTTTTAAGTTTTAAACAGATTTTCATTTCAATGGCTTGGGGTAGGAGGTCAAAAGAGGAACTCCATGTGACATGTTTTTTTCCAATAGTATTTGTGACTAGTACTAAAGAAAAGCACGAAGAAAGTTTCTTTTTTCCCAAATAAGAGTAATTAAAATTTTGACTTTGCAAATATTGAGAAATCTCTAGGCCACTGGGTTTTCTGTGACAGTATCTGGATCTCTAAATCGTTTGAATTTCCAAGGTCAAAGGAAGTTGACAAAACGAAAAAACATCTGCATTTTCCTGACAAGTTGGGACATTCCGGATCCCATCTTGAACACAGGAGTTGTCTAAGTGCTGCCTGTTGGTATCACTGCTTCCGCTCCTTAAACCAGCAAGTGATTTTTCCCCCCTTGGGCACATATTAACAATTCACTTTTTGCAGACAAGTGCACAAATAGGATTAGCTTTCACAAATTGCTCTTTATTCTGTTACTGGTAAGTAATTTTTATATTATTACAGTGTAAACAGATGCCACTTTCCACTACATACTCAGCTGTAATGAGCTAATTTAATGTGTTAAAACAACAAAAGAACTTCAAGAATGATTCAGTGATTCAAGCTGCACGGAAACCAAGAGAAAAATCAAGCGTGAAGTTTGCCAGAGTATTCCAAATTTCAGCTGTCAACAAGGAATTACGGAGTTTCGGCTCTCTCGAGGCTATTTATTCAAAGAAGGGTTTTCAAGTTTGTAGGTGAACACATTTCCAAGACAGAGGCTCCTCTGCTTCCTGAAACTTGCACTAGAAGTGTCACGCCTTTGGGTTCAAGATTAGATGTATCAATATGCTTATTTATCTGCTCATTTAAATATTTAGGGCATTCCGATACATAGATAGGCACGGCAGGAAATGGAGCAAGAAAAGGAGGTGAAGAAGATGCAGCCATGGAAATACGATAAAAACCTAAAGAACCTGGCATCACGAAAGCCCAGAGAGATAATAGCTTCTGGAAGGGAACGGCGATCCCTGTTGGCCATGGCTGCCACATCAGGGAAAAGGCGAGCACAGAAGCGTCCACTGTACTTGGCAACATGTATCCTGTTAGTGACTGTGATATAGGACATGATCATGTAATGCTTAATCAATCAACTGCTACAACGGAGTTTGGAAAGGTCTGGAATAAATGATGGCTTTGCATGCTTGGTCGCAGAGTTGCCAATTCAGGTGGCCTCCGGACCCAGATTTCATCCATTTGACACTATCATTCCGAACTGAGCACTGGTATCTTATTTAATTCTACCAATATCTGTTTCTACATTTTAAGTGGCTATCTGGAAACAGACCTACATTTTGATTCTATCATTTGTACAAGCACAAAGATGAGTTCATATTTCAATAACATCAGTGAGTTATCTTAAAATACTTTTACTTTTTAAAAACAAATTCCACGGAGTAGAAAAGCTTCAAAGCTTAAATAAAGAGAAGGAATAAAGTAAAATAACACATTATCTTGTGTTACTTCTTTCAGACTCTGAAGTACTTTTATCTATCAGTAAGTATACAGTATGTGCTCACTATCTACTTGCTGAACGATAATTATATATAACTACACAAAAAAATGAGACCATGCTCTTTACTATGATATAAAATGCTTTATTCCCTTATTAACGTATCTTCAACATTTCTACACTCAGTCAAGATTTCAGGGTTCACATCCTCACAAGGACTGCCACACTTAGGGAGAAGTGATGCAGTTTCATACAGGAAGCACCAAGCCAGAAAAGTGAAGGCACAGCTCCCAAACAGTTCTCCTAACTTTATTCATCCACCCGATATAAATCATCTCTTCACCAGTATGAAATGTTCCCTACCCCTAAAATAGAGCAATGGTACAAAAGGTTATAACCAGGTTACTGAGTAAAATGATTTATTAGTTACCATGAAGGCAAATTGTCAGATAAAGACTGAATAAGAGTCTGATCTTAAGTATCCGTCGGAATATTTACTTTAGGCTTTCTTCCATAGATTGGTATTTTAAGTGATATTAAATTAATGGTATTCTGGTATTCAATACCCTCAGTGTCTGTAATGGTCCATGACTGGCTAAATCACCAAAACCAGGCAGAGCAGAGCTGCTGGCAACCAGAAATGCTCACTGTGGAGATTATATAGAAGAGAAATAAACACCTACGTTTTCTAAGTCTCTCTAGCTTAGGGTCTATTTGTTATAGCAGCTTAAAGCTAACACAACTGATACACATCCTTTCCATAGATTTTCAGCTGAGGAACAAAGAACCTACAGGTGCCCAATAATGATGAAAATAGCTAATGAATATTTGACAACTAATATATTCTCTTAAAATTTTTAAATTGAAGTATAATTGATTTGCAATGTTGTATTAGTTTCTGGTGTACAGCATAGTGATTCAGTTATACATATATACATAAATTCTTTTTCATATCCTTTTTCATTATAGGTTACTAAAAGCCATTGAATATATTTCCCTGTCCTATACAGTAGGACCTTGTTGTTTATCTATTCTGTACATAGTAGTTTGTATCTGCCAATCCCACACTCCCAATTTATCCTTGCCCCTGCCTTTCCCCACTGGTAACAACAAGTTTGTTTTCTATGTCTGGGAGTCTTTTTCTGTTTTGTAAATAAGTTCATTTGTGCCATCTTTTTAGATTCCACATATAAGTGATATCATATGATATTTGTCTTTGACTTACTTCACTTAGTATGGTAACCTCTAAGTCCATCCATGTTGCTGCCAATGACATTATTTCTTTTTAATGGCTGAGTAGTATTCCACTATATATATATATATATATATATATATATATATATATATATATATATATATATATATATGTCTATATATATACACATACCACAGTTTCCTTATCCATTCATCTGCTGATGGACATTTAGTTCAACTAATATATTCTATGTATGAATGAAGGGATTTTATGTAAAGTTCACAGTTTCCTTCAAAATTAGATTTTATTGTATCCATTTCACAGATAAGAAAACTGAGGTTCATAATGTTTAAATGACTTGTCCAAGGTCTATCAGGAGTAAACCCCAAAGGAAAGATCTGAAACCAGGTCTTCCTGTCTCCTAGGCTCAACATCCTTCCATGACACCATACAGAATTTTTCAAATATTTCTGCCCTCAATACTGATATTTAGCAAAATGAAAAAAAAAAAACAGATCTAGGAAGAGAAGGAAAGGTTAAAAAAACAGAAGTACCTTTTTAATAGAAAAGATTTCCCACTTTCTGCTATGATCCTCTGTCTTTTACCACAGAAACTAGACAGATTAATGTTTGTAATATTTTAGCCAGTTTCTGGGCACAACATCAGGATGTTTCTTCTTCCTTGGCCCATGGTTGGCTACCCTTCTCCCATACTTAAGTGAGCAAGCGTCTGAGTGACAGCCGATGAGTGGAAATGATCTGCAATATGTCCAGGCTGGTTTACTAAACTCCCCAAACAGTTTTCTGGGTTCCTTCTCCTTCTGCCTGGTTGATGCAGACAAACGTAACCACCTGGGAGCTCCACGTTAAAGATGTTTAAACCACAAGACAGAAGGGCTTGGATTCCTGAATCACCACTTGGAAGAGATGTGCCCGTGGATGAAGGACTCATTTTGGATACTACATAAGCAACATTTAAATAACTATTATTAGAGTCACTGTACATCTTTTGATTGATTTACACAACAGCCAGAGTTACATTAAACTAACGAATGCATCTACCTTTTTACTATGATTTAAACCTAATAAACATAGACTTCCCAGGCAAGGTGAAGAAGAGTGTGTGTGAGCAGATAAGCAAAAAAAATTAAATCTGCAAAATTTATTTTGTAGCTAATCTTTGTCTAAATGAAGCACTGAAGTGCTCTAAAAATCTATACTTCCATGATTTTAAGAGAAGCCAGAATGGAACTCACCTTTCTTTGGGTCTCTTTAAGTATTTTTTTGGACGGCACGGGATAAAGAAGTATCTAGGGGAGGTGCTGAGTCACTGATCTGAACAGACCCAAATCACCCTTTCTTTATAAGTCCGTCAATCCTTACTAGATCACCATTTTCCCAACATGGTTGGCACACCCAGTTTACCAGTGCTCTACCTGAAACCAAAGGCAGAAGAACCACGACCCAAGGGTTTTCTCCGCCATCTTTCATCAAAGCCAGGTACTGTCTTCTCATGACAGTGCAAGAGAATTGTAGTTTCTGACACCCTGCTTGACTCTCACAGAAGAAATCAAAAGCCCCTGTTCCTTTCTAAAGAGACCTGCAAATGATTGATGAAACTCCCCAAGATTTTAACATCACGTACTTCAAAAGTAAGTACTACTTTTTCCCAGAAACCCTTCAAACCTACAGCCTTTTTATGTTTCTTCCCTTTTCCTCGCTGTCGTTCCTTATCACACACTTAGAGAGTTTTAAAATTAAAATTCATTTACTCAAGACTTAAAAAAAATCTTTTCAGGAGACACAAAGAGAAAATCTTATGATTCTTTTTCAGTCTTACATGAATTTTGTCTATCGGTTTTAAGTCCTTTTTGTAAATATTCATTTATTTTTCACTAACTTCAAGTGAAGAAGATAAGAAACAATGGCTCTTAATAGGTGTGTAAATGCAAAAAAAAAAAAAAACCCATAAGTCTCTGTAAAATCTTAATACAACCCAGAAGATCAGAAGCCCAAGTCTATGAGCTAAGCATTAGGCATAAGTCTTATTCTAAGTAAAATGGAAAGAGACTAAGTTTGCACTGAAATTTTGCCTCTCTACTCACGGACTGTGTGACGTTAAGCAAGTTACTATTCTCCAAACCTCAGCTTCTTCATTCACAAAATTATTATAGGAAAGGCTGGCTATTCGTTACTTTGTGAGAATCAAATTACAGAAGCAAAGTTCAATGCCTTTCACAAAGACCAGATTTGAATTAGAAGTCCTGGGCTCTCCGCTCAGGTCTTTCATTTACTTGCTCTTTATCACTTTTTAACCCTTTTGTGGAAGAGTTAGCTTTTTCCCTGTTCGATCTTCAGACTCATCCCCTTTTCTGGGAACCTCGACTAACCTCACTCCATCAGCTATGCTCATGGGAGAAGGAGATACTAGTAGCCTTAGTAAAGGTAAAGAAAGAGATGTTAAGAATGTTTTCATAATAACTTATAGGGGTTAGGCTAAAATAGACCCTCAGTGAGAGCAAATGAAGTGTATAACATGGGCATTTCATTCTAAGGAACTTGAGAAGACCCAGCTCCCCTCCAGAGCCCAGAGGATGCAAGATCTCAAGCTGTCCTTCCCTCCCGCAGTTACACCTAAAGGGGAACAGAACGGAGGGAGATGCCTGACAGTCAGCTCTGGCAGAAGTGCAGAGAGAGCTACTTGCCAGAGGTGACAGACAGAGCACACAGTAAAAGAGGAAATGGGGCAGGAGGGAGCAGGGAGGAAGGAATCCCTGATCCCCATCCAGAGGGACTAATGTCTGACTTTATGGACTGTTAGATGACTAGACAAGAAAGGTAAATAAATTTGTGAACATGTGTGGTCATCTGGGAGGGGATGTCCTTACTGGCAAGGGGCTAGATCTCTCCAACCTAATATTAGGGGAATAGCTGTGCTCTTAAAAGTTCTTGCAAAGAAATCCTTCTTCCCTGTAGGTGACACAGAACAAAGAGGAGCTGCTTGGCTCCAAGCCAGGAGTGGAAGGACCTGGGAAAACAATCCCCAAGGTCTTGGTCTTCCTCTGCACAGACACTAGCTCATCTCTCCTCTGATGGTTACTGAGAACTTTCTTTGGGACCCTTAAGACTCAAGGGGAAGGGATGGAAAAAAAGGATGTTTTCAGAGGTACCTGGCAGTTTAAAACCTCAACTGCCACTCACTGTCAGTCATAGTATATTTTTCAGACCCGGGGAGCAAGACATGCAGGGTTTCAGAGACATTGCTTTTTCTTCCTCAAATATTTTAATTCTTGTTAAAGTCACTTAAAAAGACACATTTAAATGTACTTTTTTTTTAATGTTTGGTGGGAAAATAAACCATGTTTCTGTTGGGTTTGTTTTTAATTAAACGTTGGCTTGACTAACATCACAGTCAGCCTCAGCTCCCACTCTCTCTCTCATTTTCTCTGTCATTCAGATCCGGGTCACATTTTCCCAAGGCCTTTGAAGAAAACAGAACCCAAAAGTGGAGAGCAAACTTGCAAAAGATGTATCTTCCCTGCTGTGGTGGCCCAGGGGAGGCACTTAAGATTTAATGAACACATGGACTGTGTGGTCAGAGGACCTGGTTTCAATCCTAGCTCCAGCCCTTCAAGATACAGAGAATTTCCGTGACCAAAGCTTGAGCTTCTCATTGGCAAAGAAGAAGAAGCAATCTGTCATGATTTGTTCATTCATTCCCACACCAAATGTTGTTAGAATCCATACCAAGGATTCAGCTCTGTGCTAGATACTAAGGTTAATGATGGACAAAAAAACCAAAAAACAAAAAACCCCACCAGACTCCATCTCTGTCCTCGGTGAGCTTGGCAGCATAAGGATTAAAGGAGACTGTGAATTTCAAAACATTAAGTTCTCAACACACAATCGTTCTATCTACTATTGCTCAGGACAGTGGGATTTTTCTGATACCCAGATCAATTCTTGGTGCAGGCTATGAGACTTGTAGGGGATTTCTAGATTTCCATTTAAAAAAAAAAAAAGAAGAAGAAAATCAGCCAGAAAGAGCAATCTGCTTGCAGACGAAGTGTTTCTCCCACTGGATTGCTGTTTGAGTAACTCGAATGTATTTATATGCACATATGTATGAATCACATTAAATTGCTAGCATTTGGCCATTTTGACATACAAAACTAGCAATTTCATATGGCCATTCCTAACCTGTCAGCAGAGGGAAGGTGGGCATGAAAAGAGGTACACAGAGTGAGGACAAATTTCAGTCTCTTCCACATCACATTTAACTCCATATAGATTTCTGATAATTAGAATTTTAAAATAGTCTTAAAAATGGAACATTTTGGCTTCCTCTGGCTATCACTCCAATAAGAATTCTCAAAAATCTATTGAAAAATACTTTTTCTTAATCGAAGCATAGTTGAGTTACAATGTTGTGTTAGTTTCTGGTGTACAGCATAGTGGTTCAGTTATGCATACATATATTCCTTTTCATATTCTTTTTCATAAGAGTTTATTATAAAATATTGAATATAGTTCCCTGTGCTCTATACTAGGACCTTGTTGTTTATCTATTTTACATGTAGTACTTTAAAAATGTTATCATCGACACCTCATATCAGAAAAAAAATTGCAGGCAACATTTGTTCTAAAGTTTCTATCTGTCACTGGTCCATAGTTCACTATCTGAGTAAATATTCCAAATAGAAACATATCTAGCAACTTCCAGGGTCAGTTTTTTCTTCACATTTCTGTTTATCCTTCATCAATTCATTCCAGCATCTATGGAGTTCAGCCAGTGCTTACTGAATGCCCAAGATGGCCAGAAACTATTCTAGGCACTGTGTATTCAAAAACACACTTCCGGTAGTAAATCAAAGCATTTTACTGAGACAAAGAGCTTATACAATTCATTATCTGGCTCTCCAAAATACCCCTAGCCTCTGACTTTGGACAGTCTGTGCAACCGGCACCCACAGGTCCAGAAATTCGAGGGTTAAAGATCTTGGGATGCAAACCCTGAGTTTGTATTCCGTGAAGATGGATGTAATCACAGCCATAAATTGCCAGTTATGCATAAAGGTACAGTGACAAACAAGGCCACAAGCCATCACCGGTCCCTGAAATTACTGATGAACTACCAACCTACAGTGAGTGAAGGAACAGGTGGTCCTCGCCCTGTACATGCAGCTCTAAATCTTCCCAATGGACTGGGAAATAAGCACTTCCCCATTAAACACGAGCAGGGGAAGTCACTTCATCATTGGCCTGTCGCGTGAACTGCTGACACGAGAAACTTTTCCCCACAAGTACCAGGCGATTCCCCGTCCATTGGAAAATGTCTATTTTTTTTTCTTTCATGCTGTCTCTTATTTAAAAATAAAGGCCAGTTCTCTTTGCAGAACATTTTGGTGCCCGAAGCATTTAAACTCTAGTCTTCTACCACTAAGCCTCTGGCAGTAGACCTTTTGAAAATCTGTCAATGGCATATACATTTATTTATAACCAGAGCTGTGCATATAGCATCCATCTCTATGACTCAAAAATGCCAAATGCCTGATACCTGAACAGCAATTCACTGGATACCATTTTCGAAAAATGTTAGGTCAAAGCTGCATTCATTACACAAGATCTTGTGGTTTAGGATTTGAAAACAAGAGGAAGCCCAGAATCAGTCTGTCAGTTACTGAGCGAGCTATAAATTGCTCCCAGAATTAATTAGTATCATCTGCCTATACTTAAAAAAAAATGACGACTATGTATATTCAAAGCTTTACTGAAAGAAAGAACTGACCGGAAGAATAGAATACATTGGCAGAGACCAATGAATGTCAATTATCTAACTGAGGAAGAACAGTAGGACTGTTGGACACCTAGCAATCCTTGCCACAGGCGTGTAATTTGTGAATTACCTTTTGAAAAGATACTCAGTATGAAAAACA
This sequence comes from Vicugna pacos, assembly GCF_048564905.1. Taxonomy (NCBI): domain Eukaryota; kingdom Metazoa; phylum Chordata; class Mammalia; order Artiodactyla; family Camelidae; genus Vicugna; species Vicugna pacos. The sequence continues at coordinate 8,522,647 of NC_132987.1, forward strand.
TTACTATCTTCATGTCAATATCGGATATAAGAAGAAAAAAATTAACTCTAAATACCTACTGTGAACCTGCTACTTTGCTTATAATGCTACCTTTAATCCTCAGAGACATCTCATATTGTAATGTCAGCATCTTTACTGTACAGGTGCGAATCTGACCTTCAAAGAAGTTAAAATATTTGCACAAAATTGTACAACAATGAAGCGCTGAGACAGAGGCAGGCTGATCCCAAGTCCCTCAGACTTTCATTCACAAAGCTGGAGCAGACAGTAACCCAGAAAGGAGTTCCTTTGTCAGCTAACTTCCACTGCAGACTAGGTGCAAAACTGCAACGTTGGTCTTGGTGATTTATCAAGGGAGCATCCAAAGATTTGAACAGATGGCTCCATCAACACCCTAAGATGTTTACTACAGCAGGCTTAATATAATCCTCCTTCGGTTCTCCAGCAAAAGGTGGTTCAGCTCTCTGTCACAGAGAAACTGGAACCAAACTCATCCTCCCTCAGCAACAATCCCTCCCGCATTGACCGGAGGAGAGCTGGAGCGGTGCCTTACACACGCCTCTCACTGGGGTAAGCACAGCTGGGCTGAGGAGACCTCTCTTCCTAAATCCCGTTGCCAAGCTGAATTTTATGATCTTCCCTGGCAGACGACCAAATGCAAACTCTTAACTTACAGCCAACTTATCTTCCAACAGCTGCTGGAGGAACTAATTTAGAATGCAAATCTAGTCCTTAATCTACGGGAAAACTGTTGCAGTGATGGATGGCTTTTGAAGCAATAGTTCATGAAAGACACCCCCAGGGCCCCCCATAGGATTGAGGAAGAAGAACTGTTTAGCAGACATTTGTTTTTATTTGTTTTCTTTGGAGCAATTGCTCCTATAGGGGGCTTGGGATCCCATAGAAAAAGAGTCCAGGTATTTAAAATCTGCCTCAACTGTCTTTTCTACAGAAGTAAAATTTGAGATCAGAAAACAGATGCAAAGACCAAGTGTCAGATGCTGTCTCCTTAGTGCGTTAAGAGTCCACTACGTTAGGCTAAATCATCCAGAAGACAAGGCAATGGGATGTAACGATCCGTCCAGAACCCTTTGCAGCGTCAGGAAAGTGGAAGGAACATCCGCATCTATCACTGGTCCTACCTAATGAACCCTGATACTCTAGGTATGAACCACTGGTTAAAATGGATCCAGTTTTCTTTCCTTTTATTCCTTACTTTCCTTTTATTCTTAACGGTGATCTTCTAGAACACCGGACGCGTGAAGACTTCACCGAACCATCTCACAGCTTTGATCCTCGTGTCTTCAGTCCAACCACATCTTAGGAAATGCTCAGTCCTGGTTATTATAAGTTTTTTTTTTATTTTTCCCTTGAGTTATTGAAGAAACCTGGGCCTGGACAACACCTATGATGATCTTCATCTTCCAGCAACTGTCAGAGTTAACGCAGTAGAAAAACGCGCGTCTCCATCCGGTCCCGTTTTGTTAGGCAGGCGGAGTGGTGGCTGTGGAGCTTGAAACCAGTTCACAGAACCATTAGAATCAGTATGATGGGGAATTGCTTTAACGAGTAGTGCATTCGAACAGGGAAGATGTATCCACATTGGGGTTTTTGGTTATCGGTCTTTCCATGTGCCTTGGTATGTAATGGAGAAACACTTGTAGTTCAAGTAATTTAACTTTGAGTATTAGACCAAAACTCTCTTAACCCTGGATGTGCCTCTAAGCAGTCACTTTCACATGCACCTGCTGTTCCACACAAGTCAACGAGACCACGGGAAAAAGGGAACGGTGCCACTCATCATGCCTGTGTGGGGTCCTGTCTTCCCTGACCCCATCCCATCACTGTTACCCCTACTTTACTTAGATACACAGCCGTCTGTATTACTGATCTACACGAGTCTGTGGTCGAGACAGCGGGGTTTCAACTGGGAGGAGGAAAGCATCCAGGATTCCCCACAATCATAACAGGGAGCCGGCGCCGGATATACTGCCGTGAATAAATAGTCCCCTCCGTTCTCCGAGATTAGGCCCTGCCAAAGCCCGTGATCATCCTAAATTTTCTTGGTGACCAAACAGTGGCACCTCAGCTGGAGATACATTTTACCATTGCCCTAGTTGACACGTGGGAGTTTACAATTAAAACTGAGTGTCCATCTTATCTGCTTTGGCAGTACATGATGGAGGACCCTAACAACGTGTTTGGTGTTGGGATAGCAAAAAAATCCCAGATCCCCTGTGAAATGACCTAACGTCCAGAGATGGACCAAACACTGTGACGTCAGAAAATGAAGTAAGCTCACAGGAGGAAGACTGTATTCATTCCCCAAGGATCCTGGGGCAAAGGTATCTTTTTCCATTTCTCCTAAGAATGTCTCCATTTCTTGTCATGGGGTATATATAGGTTTTTATGGTTTGAAGAGCACTGACAAGGAAGACAAGTTGGGAGAGGGCTGAGATATCACCAAGCTTGAGGGGAATAACGTTTGGATACATACAATTGGTGAGCATCATTTAGTCATTAATTTATACACTCAATAAATATAACTAAGCGGTACGTATCAAGCACAGCTCTAAGTATCTGGACAAGACAGTGACGCAAACAGGCAAACATATTTTCCCCGATGGAGCTTACGGTCTAACTGACAGCGGACAATAAACATAATAAATAGGTAAATTATGTAGTATGTTATAAGGTAATTAGTTCTTAGGAGAAAAACTACCAGGTAAGGAGAGTGGGAATGAAAGGTGTTGAAATCCTAAATACAGTGGTCAGGGTAAGCATTGTGAGGTGGTGACACTGAGGTAAAGCTTAAAGAAACAGACCATGTAGAAATCTGAGGGAAGAGTGTTCCAGGCAGAGGCAAGAGCCCATGTAAAGGCCTAGAGGTGGGAGTGAGTCTGGTGTACGTAAGACACAGTCAGGACGCGGCTGGAATGAGGCTGTAGTGAGTGAAATAACTTCCCTCAGGAGAACAACTGAAGGGGGGACTGAAAGGTTCAGTAATCAAGACAAATAACATTTTAATGCAATACTTCTTTTTTGATTTCTTTTTAAACTGAAGTATAGTCAGTTTACAATGTTGTGTCAATTTCTGGTGCACAGCATCATGTCTCAGTCGTACATGTATATACGTGTATTCCTTTTCATATTCTTTTTCATTATAGGTTAATGCAATATTTTTAAATATTAAGGTCAATGCCAAAAAAGCCAAGGTGAACAAATATCAACCTTCTAAGTAGCACAGGATCTGACTCTGCACTTGTACAACCCTGCCCCACTCACCTGGTTCCAATAAAAATGAGTCTACAAAAACAGGCAGTCAGCCTGCGGGCCACAATTTGCCAACTGTATCTTTAATACCATATTTATTATTTGTCCCTATTACTGAGCTTTTTAACCCCTCCCCCCCTTAAAATTCTGCACATGCCTCTCCAGCCTTACCGTAGACCCAACCCTGCAAAGGAGGCCCATGTGACTGCAGAGGAGCAAGCAGCAGGAGAGGATGTCAGAAAGGCATCCGGAGGCCACATTTCATAGGCTGTGTAGCCATTCTAAGGATTCTGCCTTTCTAAGTGAAATGCACCACACTTGGAGGGGTTTTAATGGGAAAGCCACCTGATCTCAACTTACTTTTTAAAAATGGTGAGTAAGAGGAGTGGAATCAGGGAGGGTGGTTAAGAGGATGTTTATAATATTCCAGATGGGAGATAACAGTGACTAGGACCAGAGGGGTAGCATGAAGGTGGTGAAAATCATCAGATTCTGGATATACATTAGAGGGAGAACTAACACGGTTTGTGTGCTGGTGGACACAGGGTATGAGATAGGAAGGAAGGTTTATCCCAGTATTTTCACCAGATGAGCTGGAAAGATGGGGTTGCCATTATCAGAGAAATGCTGTCCTGGGACGGGGGGGGGGGGCGCAAGTGTAGAGGGGTGAGCCATGGCCTTTAGTTTTGAACATTTTAGATCTGAAGTATCTACCAGCTAATCAAGTGACCACACTGAGTCAGCTGATATGGGTGCATAAAGTGGAGAAAGAGATTTCAGCTGGAGATAGAAATGTGGGCGCCATCTTGAAATCTACGTAGACAACTTATTTCTCTCCTTCATCTCCAGATACTGAAGGCATTCATGTGTGAACCAGAATTGAGAAAGCTTTTATAAAGAAGATGTCCCTTCATGAGATAGGACTGTGTTAACTTTCAGTCTTTCAAGGTTCTTCAGTGGCCTAGGAATTTGTTTAAAAGCAAAAGAAGTTGACTTAGTTCACTTAGCATGGTCATCTCTAAGTCCGTCCATGTTGCTGAAAATGGCATTATGGATGGTCCTAGAGAGGATCATACTAAGTGAAGTAAGTCAGACAGAGAAAGACACATATTGTATGATATCACTTCAATGTGGAATCTAAAAAAGTGATAGAAATGAACTTATTTACAAAGCAGACAGACTCACTTAGAAAGCAAACTTACGGTTCCTGGGGGAAAAAGGAGGAAGAGGAATAAATTGGGAGTTTGGGATTTTCAGATTCTAACTACTATATATAAAACAGATAAATAAGTTTCTACTGTACAGCATAGGGAGCTATATTCAATATCTTGGAATAACCTATAATAATAAAGAATATATATACATATAACTGAATCACTATGCTGCACACCAGAAACTGACACAACATTGTAAATCAACTATACTCCAAGTAAAAAAAAGAAAGAAATTGGACTTTCTACATGAAATAATCTATGGTCAAATCTGTTTCCACTGAGTTTTAATTCTTAGCATTTTTTTCAATTTAAAGATGGGCAACATGTTTCAAGTTAGTAGAAATAACATGGTCAAACACTTGGTAACTGGATCCCACTACAAATGTGTTACTTCCTAAAATCTGCATCAAATTTTCTACCAACATGTACCGTGCTAATAGAATTACAATGTAAATAAACATCTCCACAGGGGAAAAGTTGGAGAAAGAGAGAGAGAAGGGGAGAGCGAGCGAGAAAACTCATCCTTGAGTTATTTGTTTAAAATAAAGATCTGTCATTTCACATCATTCTCCAATAAATTGTAATTTTTTTTTTCAAACAATCAGAGTCTTATATGAGTATACAAACACAACCACTTATGTTGGGCTGATTTGCAAAGTTGGGCATTACATACACTGTGGTTACTGTTTAAATGTATAAAAATCACATGGCTGGCTAAGATGACAAGTTTCTTGAGGCAAACCATTTGACTAGCCAATCTGGACCAAGAAGAGAGAAGAACTATTTTGACCTACTGTGCCACTAGCAGATAAGGAGAAACAAGAGTGTGTGCAAAAAAACTATTACATTAACTGATAAACCTGCATAATGACACAGTATCCCTTGACTAAACCGATCTGGCTCCCACCCTGGGCAGATGTGAGACCGTGGATATATCAGTGAACCAGCTCGAGCTGGCAGCTCAGCTCTTCAAATCCAGAGCCCATTCAGTGTTCTATGGTTTATGTGTTTCTATGCGGATCATTTTCTCATTAATTGATCCCATTTGCCTTTGTTTTGTTTCACAGATTAAAGTAAGAACTCATAATATCTAAGTGTCGACAGCAGATGAAAACAGCGTGTTTGTTGTTCCAGTTCACCCAAAAATAGAAATATATCACTAATCTAGGAAGTCCAGCCATAGAAGAAATTTTCAGGTTTTGCTAATTAAACTTTTTAATAAAAAGGCACAATTTCTCAGTAAATCCATATTATTCTGTAATTCCGTATTCTATTCATTTTTCTTTATAGTTTTGTACTCTAAAAGTTAAAATGTCTTTTATGCTTCTCTAAATTACTATTCTGGATTTTATAAAGTAATAAAATTACAACAAAACACAAGAAAGAAAAAGTATCTTTGTGAACCACACAAAGAACATATTAAATGTTTATTTAATTTGATATTTAAATAAACATCTAATTGGATATGCCACGGTTTTAGGAAGTAGGAGTTGGCTCAGAGAAGTCCATTCTTTTATTGCGTATAACATACGTGACAGACACAGCTAAAAGTAATGCTGACTTTGAGCGACTGATTTAAAAACATTTACTTCTCAATGTCTTTTTAAACCATGAAGATAGCTAGTTAGTGTTACTTAAAATAAATTGAAAACTAAAGATAAATATTCTCTAGCACAAGCCAAAACATAAAACCTAACTTAGGAAACCATTGAAAATCAACAAAATTAGACTTGCAAACATTCTAGTAAAACATATGCTAAACTGTTTTTTACAGCAGCACTGAATATTCATTGAATGATAATTCACATGATTTTAATTTCTACAGTAACTGCATGAAGAATGGGAAAAAGTTAATATGAAAATGAGCAAACAATAGGTTTGTAAGCTACTCTTTCGAATTAAAAAGGCAAAAACGCGATAATAATAATAATAGAGTACAGATGACTGACCAGCCTTTACTCACTATTTTGGGAGAATCTTTCAAATGAGAGAGCAGACTGAGTCAAAGACACACGTGACAACTCAGTGAGACCCAAATGTAAATGATAAAACCATCGACAAAAGCCTTGAAGGAAAATGCTTCTCCCTTCGAAGGATGATTTGTACTGGCCTCCAGGTGTAATATTATGTGCACTGATGAGCTGATCAACAGAACAGAACTTCCACCCAGCTGTAATCAAGAGTGATTGATGGTTGGGACAAAAAAAGTTGATTATCATGACAAGTTCACTGATGCAGAGAAAATAAGTTCTGCTTGGGAAATGGATAAAACCTGCTCAGAGACTACCTCCTGGAACCTTATTATAAAGGAATCCAAGGGAAGGCTTAAAGTGGTCCAGACGGACCTGATGTCCCAATAAACCCGATAAGAATAAATATGCCATACAGCCCTCTTCACAGATTTCTGCGTAAAGAATTTAAAAGCACATTGAGGCCCCTTAAAAAGTAAACCAGCTCCTCTCAATATTACGTGTGTGATTCTTAAAAGCCATCTCTCCGCTTCTCAAAGTACCACTGAAAATCACACACGGACACAGAAAAATAAATTTTCACAGCACAGTGCGCCCCAAATTGCCCTCCACAGCTCCCTCCTCACAGGGAATGAGTTCCCTGAAGGACTGCAACCTTAACCACGATCAGATTCAATTTATATCAAAACATAGATTTGGACTGAGACCACAGATCCCAGAGGCAGCATTCTGCATTCAAAATGAGGTTTGGCAGGCTTGAAAAAGGTGACTCTGGGCCAGGATGTTGGGTGTAAGCACAGTGTTCTAAAACAGTAGCCAGGTCACGCGGGGATCCACAGCCTATGAAGAAATACATGCCTCTTTTCAAGTTGTGGTTCTAGCGTTGTGTAAGAAACTCAAGCGGTGTAACCCAACGTAGTGTGCGTTTTACAGCACGCCTGGTACAATTTCATTCTCCTTAAATTTCATGAGAAAACCAAACCGCCACTCCTCAACGAGGCATCCTAAGAAATGTGGTGTGAAGAAGGGAAAATGAATGGGGCGGTTCCTTTCATCTCTAGAGATCTTTGGCCACGTGGACATTTGGGAAAGAGACACTTCACTTCACCACAGTTACTCTAGTTAATTAATACAGAGACTAGGACTCAAAGAAGAGACAATAACAAACAGCAACTTACAGGAAAGGAAGGATACAAAAGCTGTAAGACCCCAAAGGACACAAAAACAGTGATATGAGTTACCCTTCTCTTAGATTCCTTTGCCCCACTGCCCCTGTACTGCCCTAAGTTTCCAGCGCTATGGTGAAACTGATGATTTATGCAATCCTGAAATGAATTCTAATGAAACATAATTTTTAAAAAAGCAAGGGGCTTAATAAACAGTGACTACAATGTACAGTGAATGGAAAGGGATAAACAGATTTTATTTTTGAGACTTTCCATTATTGGTGATCATTCATCCAGTTACTTGCTGTTAGTTGCTTTTAGTTTCTACAACTAATGCTCTGAGAAATGTATATGATTGCAGAAGGAGTTAAAAAACAATTGATGACATTTATATGAGATATGTACATCAAATCATTTCTGGGCAATTGGGTTACACCAAGGATTTTGTTCCATGGCTAATAAAGACTTCATCAGTCAGAAAGTGATGAAGTTGCTGACATGCTCCAAAATCTCCAGGATATAATCTTAAAGTTAAAATTGAGGTATTTTCACTATAGCGATTTTTTTTTTTTTTGCAAATAACCTAAAATTCAGAGGTCGCTACAAGGCAAGCTTTCCAAATCATAAGAATCAGCTTCTAGGCTGTGCTCAAGTCTAATTCCACTTATTGATTTCCTTTTCACGTCATGTGCATTTCCATTTTTTAGGTCTTAGGGGACAAGTCACTTAGGATACAAATCGTGCATGGCAGAGGGACCAGGTACTGGGGAAAAGGCAACCAAAGTTCCATTTTTTATCAAAATGTAGCACTTACTCTAAATGTTCTTAGTGAAGCTGAAATTTAGACCATCTTAGAGAATTCTATTTCTACCTTCATTTTCTTGTTACAATAAAGAAAAATGTTTCTGGTCCTGCGCACTTCATCCATGTATTTATTCAACATTTACTGAGTGATATCTAAGACCTCTAGAGCTTTCCGAACATTAACAGGCTTCCTGCCTCATCTTGGGGCACACACAACTTTTAGTTCACTTAATAGGAAACCTGCCTCTTGCTCACCGCATTCCACCCTCCCCATCACTTTCTGGCCTTCCATGCTTTTCTCATACTTAACCCTCTTCTCTAGCTACGCATTCAGTAGATGGCGCTGGATGAAACAGACTCAGCATAGATTCTCTCTTACCCTCTGCAGCCTTCAATAGCTACTACGATAGTGTTGCCCTTGAGTGATTCTCGATTATGAAACACATTCCTATGGCCCAGCAATTGGTACTACTGATGATTTAGCGATGAGTTTACTACTGGTAGCAACCTTGATTACCTTCTGTGTTGTGTGCAGAACTAAAGTGACCAGTTGTCTTAGCTGAAAACTATTAGCTGACACCAACAAAATAACCCAACAAAAAAAAAATTCCCTTAGGGTTGGTCACTTGATACATTAAGTAAAAACACTAAGCTGGGATAGAAGAGCCCAGTTTCCAGTCCGATTATCTGTTTCAGTAGCTTAGAGACCTTGAAAAAGTACATGAAATATTCTGACCTTTGGTTTTTCCATCTATACAATCTATAAAATGGATGGGATGATGTCTTAGACATCTCTAAGTCCTAATACACAGCAATTCTCTGAGGTGCTCCCAGTATTTCACAGAAACACAGATAATATCTCTGATTACTGGATGTTATGTAGACATCTCCTTGTCATATCTAAAATCAACTTTCTCTTTCTAGACTTTCAAAGTCAAATTTTCTATGTCTAGGAGAATTCAGTAGAAAAGTGAATTTTATTTTTTTGCTTTTTTGCTGTTTATAAAGAAAAGAAGTTGAGAGAAATATGGATTCTTTTATAACGATTTCTCTTTTTTCAGTCCCTTACCCTTCATTCCACCCACAGATGAAACTCTGGAATATCAAAGCTGATTCAGAGTCCCAAAATGTCCCAATATTGAAGTTTTATTTTTAAAAGCCTGCCAAAGAAACACACTACTGAAGGAGATGCCTGTGCTTCTGACTGGCTCATTTCCTCCTGAAATCTCTAACAGCCAGACCCAGTATTTTTTGCTTGGTCTTTCTGTCCAAGTTTTGTTTTCCGAGAATTTCCAACAGAGCCTCAGGCTCCATTTAAGAAGTAGAAGCAAATGAGATTGAGGGATGAAATGGCCCAAATGCACACTCAGAGGACATGTCCTTGAAAGGGACGTCCCAGTCACTTGTTTCAAAGGCAGCCACAACCTACAGCCCATTTCCACACCCTCCCAGGCGAGCCCCTTACACAGGGGTGACCTTGCAGCCTCACTCCATCTCGCGGGTCGCAGATGTATCTCCTCTAGTGGAGAAGCTGAATGACCCTGTCCTAGAACTGCTTTTGAAGAAGAAAAAGCACCCAGTGGGAAAGCCACGGTGCTCATGCCAACACTCTAAATAGAGCTGTGGGTCCTGGAGACACAGAGGATACTCTCTTATGAAAGAGATGCTTCAAAGCAGCCGAAAAAATTTAATTTATAACTGGGTTCCTCTGAAGATCCTTTGGGACTCAGCGACAGCAGCAATGAACTTAAAGAGGCTGAGAGTTTTTAATAAATGCAGCTTTGCCAGGGACAAGTTGTTCCCATATTTTTTAAAAGGTAAAGATTTACTTAGGAGGGAGCCCCTCAGATCTTCACACAAAGATACCCTAAATGCAGACAATTTCAGCAGGGTAGATCCTTGTATTTTTCTCAAAGGGAGATATTTTCAAATTAATCTTTTTCTTAAGACGTAATTTCACATTCGGAGAAGGAAACCATCGTAACTTCATTATTTACCCCATAAAACCCAAATGACCTTTCCATTTCATTCACTACGGAGTTTATAATCCAATTGCCTCCACGCTGTATTGTATGATCCTGATGACACGGCGGTAAGGAATGGCCAGTCATTCTAAATGAGATGATCGTGGAACCTGCACATTCAATGAAGAGCCCAAGGATGGGCAATGAAGAGAAGACACACACAGAATATAAACTTACAGTTACCGGGGGAAGGTGGGAGGAGTGGAGGGATAAATTGGGAGCTCAAGATTTGCAGACACACACTACTATGTATAAAATAGATAAACAACAAGGTCCTGCTGTATAGCACAGGGAACCTTATTCAGTACCTTGTAATGGTTTATAATGAAAAAGAATATAACTGAAACATTATGCTGTACACCAGAAATTAACACAACATTATAAACTGACTACACTTGAATTAAAAAAAAAAATCTAGACAACAGGTTGTCAAATTCCTGATTGGATGATTTTCCGACCATTTTACTCGGCTGTTTTCAGGTTCCGGGTTAGATGTGTATCCCCCATGCACAGAAGTGTATTAACCTTTCCCCTAGGAGATGCTCTAAAACCCTGAAATCTGAATGAGACAACAGTACCATCTATGAACTCTCCTGGGCACGTCTGAGACTGAAGACACTGCCAGAAACACGCAAGAAATATACAGAAATTTACAACGGAGGCCTTCACAACATTATGTTTAATTTGGGGTAAAACATGCAGTTTAAAAACCATGATAGTACAGGAGGTGCATAAATCCTTTTTCCTTTATAAAACTGGAGCATGCTGATAAAGGAAATCGGGCAAATAAAGAAAACTTGAAGAGATAAAAGAATAGTCCTTCCATCCCAACACAACCACCATTAGCTTCCAGTTTTCTCTCCGTCTAAGCAGCATTTCCTTTAAATATCAGCCCCGACAAGTAATAACTGATTTAAATATTTATAGGCTGTGTCTTAAAATATGCTGTTAAAGAAAGTATAATTATCTAATTTTGGTCATCTGGTAGGAAAAAAGTACTTCTACGACCATTTCCATCACTATATCGCCACATTTGGCTATCGAAGTTTTGACAGAGATAATGAATCCAATTCAGATATATTGCTTGGTTTCACTACATTTCTGGGTTGTAAAATATAAGACAATAATAATGATTTCTATTTTATAAAACCATTGGGAAATGGTACAATCATAGGGGCGATGAGCCCAAGGACTCCCCCTCTGGAGGGTCTGAGACCTGCGAGGAATGTTACCTCCTAATGAAGCTGTCTCCTTTCTGGTTCATCAAACAGTGCCCTGCAGTGACTGATGCTTGATACTCCTGAGTCTGAAAGGATTTGTTGTTACTGTATTGTACTTCAGTAGCCTGCGTTTATATTTAATTTCCCCATTTGTTTATGACTGAATTGTCAGTGTGAGTGAGCAGGACTGATGACATTTAAGAGGACTCGCCGGTCCTTGTGGGTGAGGGTTGGCCCGCAGTGGGGGTGATGGTCCACAAGGTTTCTTACTGGCCCGGGTTAGTTCCAGGAGGGAAGGAGCCCTCAGACCGTCCCTCTGGGACAGCCGGACGGGGCAGGAACCACACAGGACACCACCCAGGCCACTGTCATGGGATCTGCTGGGACTCTGGATGGACTTACAGCCCCACCTGGACCAGGTGAGGCGGGAAGAGTCTAGAAGAGGGTGCTGACCCTGCACGGTCAGCCACTGACCTGGGAGCCTTGCACAATCTCCTACAGCCTCCTCACCTCAGTGTCCACTGTGAAATTAGCAACAGTGTCCTTCTGTCTTTAACGTATCATGAAATGCTATTTTGGGACCATTAACCATAGTGACTCTTAGACGCTACAATTTTATGATTCCTTAGTTTGGGACCTGAGATCTTACTTCCCATTCCATAAACAGCCATTGAGTAATCATTCTCTACCACACTTAATAATCTTGCATCCATGCTGTCCCTGCTATAAGCTGTCTCTCAAAGGCACACTTACTAACTTGTCGAGGCCCATGGTAATTTATGCTTATTTTAAGATGCTGATAAAATAATTGGACAAATTACAACCTTTCATTCTTTAATTGGAATCTTCTTGCATACCCCTGACATTATGTGTTTCACATAAATAGAGAAGTAGCTCTTTTTTTTTTTTCTTTTCCAAAGAAAAAGCCTGCATCAGGAGAAGGCAATCTGATTTAAAGAGCACACACAATATAAGGTGCCACTTAGAGAGGTATTTGTGGAGGCAAAAAAGGAAAATGTACCATACAGAAAACAGGTATGGTATAATACTAAACTAGAGGGCTTATAATGTGAAGGGTTAAAAAAATAAATAAAAGCTTAGAGGGAAAGGAAATTGAACTTTCATGATGCAGAGATGAAAAGAACTACAAGCTATTATTTTCATTGGGAGGGGAAGAAGCTTTGAAATGTAAAAGAGGTTCATAAGGGAAAAATACTTTCCTCTATGATAAAGGATTCGACCAAGCAGACAAGTGAATTACAGTGTTACTTTTCCAGGAAGAGTCTAGGTTTAAGAATAGAAATAGGAAGATAAATTCCAGATTTACCTGGAAAAAGCAAAGAGGCAGTTTTATTGGGATTTAAAGCTTTTTCTTGGGAATAAAATTATATATATGTACATAAACATATATCTGTATTTTCTCTTTATTTAGAGACCATTTTATATATGAAGGAATGGATGATAAATCTAACTGACTTTGGCATTTAGTATTAAATATTTAATAAAATTAGTACTTATGGATATAACCAGTCAATAAATCAACAAATCTAATATATTCAGCATATTCGTTCCCCTTTATTGACATAATAATGCTACAGAGCCATTTTTTAAGTCTCTAAAGGAGTTTCCACTCCTGTATTTCAATTTTGCAATAATGATACTTGTTTGTAAGTCATAGTTAATGTGTTGCTAGGTCATTTATAAAGTCAGTAACATTGGATCTTGCTATTGAAAAAAAAAAACCTACAATTTTAAAAATTCTCACTGCATAGTGAATTTATATTCAAGGTTCAGGATAAGGAAAGACATAAGGGCAGTGAATTCACAGGTGTCCAGTTTACACAGATCAAAGAACTGGACAGGGTGATTATCTGATAAATTCAGGTAGTCATGAAACTCGGCTCTAATCTTAAATCCAGCAGTCCCAGGACTGTCTATGGTAGGCACAATAATGATAGTTAAGCCCTAATCACTGGAAATGATGGATATGTCACATTACAGGACAAAGGGGATTACATTAGCAGATGAAAGTAGGCTGTTAAACATGTAAATTTAAAATAGAAAAGTTATCCTGGATTATCCAGGTGGGTCCACTGAGGTCCTTAATGTGGAAGAGGAAGGCAGATGAGTGAGAATCAGAGTAATTTGATATGAGAAGAACTCAATCATGCTTGCTGGCTTGAGGATGGAAGGTGGCATGAACCACGGAAAGAGAGCGCCCTCTAGAAGCCAGAAAAGAAAGGCAAGGAACTGACATCTCCCTCAGAACCCCAGGAGGAACAGCACCCTTGCTTGAAGCCACGGGACTCAGCCTCAAGAACTACAAAATGACAGAGCTGTGTTGTCTTAAACCATTAGATTTGTGACAATCTGTTACAGCAACAATAAAAAATCAATACAGTAACCATCTAATGAGTAGTCAAGCCTGCAATTTAATTATGACCCAGACTGACACGTGTCAATCCTCCGAATACCTGGGCCATTTTCCTTTTAGAGAAATCTGAAAGCACAGTTATGAGAATGAGAAGCAATTTCCCTAATAAGTACATACTGATTCCTACATCACCTTGAAAATTCATTAGCAAAATGAATTTTTCTTCCCTCTTACTAAGGAAGTAAAATAAGATTACATTTTAGAAAAAGAAGTATGCCAATCTCTTTTATTTTATACTATGTTTTTATGTCAATAATCAGATATGTAAATATAATGTTTCCTAAAGCATATCTAACAGTATTTCTAGTTTTCAAATATGACTTTGATATCCACCTACAGGATTAGTAGAAACACTTAAAAGAAAAAAAAAGGAAAAAGAAGAAGAAAAAAAGGACCAACAGTCTTGAAATGGTGAGTTACTCATCACTGGGGGTAATCAACCCAAAGACCTAGTCTGGATGTAGCAGATGGTCTCCTTACATTTAGTGGGAGATTGGGTTCAATGAGCTTAAAGTTGCTTTATGACCTCCAGTTTGCAGGAAGTTTTCTTAATACAGAGAAAAATATTAGCAGTGGAATTGTTGGCAGAAGGGTTCATTTTAAAAATAGCCCTTATTAGATGTAAAAAGCTAGAAACATGGCTCCTGAGAGACCTTTGCAACATTATCTGATCAGTTTCAAAATGAAGTATTAATACGATTTAAGAAGAAAAGGAATAAAGGAGACACTTAAAATAACAACTGTGGAATGATATGGTTGCTTGCTGAGCATTTAGAAGTGATTAAAATTGCAACTACTACGTTCAGAACTCTGATGTGCATGTCAGGAAAACTCTTTTACTTACAACAGCTAGAAGAGATTTTTCTGTAACATTCATCACTTGAAAATATTTTGTAATAAATTGAACTATGGTAATTTCCTTAAAAGTAAATCAAATCAAGGTGCTCAGTGTTAAAACTCAAACAACAAAATGAAACAAAAGCCCCAAAACCATCCCTTCAAATAAAATATTGTATATTTAGTGTGTCCTTTTTATAGCAGCAAATACCATTCTGGTGCGATGCAGGCAATCTACTTTTATCTTTTTGAAGCCAACAGAAGGAAGGTTATTAAAATTACCTGATGATTGTACTAGTAGGTTTGAGTTCGTAAGACAGTAGCAATCCTTATACAAAATGAAATGCTCTCGCAGAAAGAAAAAGTCCACTGTATTCATGGCACATCTATTTCCTCTGCCTGATTATCTCCTAGGCAACCCTCATCATCAGATCACCCAAGGGACCCACTTGCCTAGGGCGATTAAATGCTGGAAGGCCAGGTTCTCCAGCACCCAGATCTGTTCAGACACCTGCGCACTGCATACTAACTTAGGGTCAGATCATGGTACCCTGGAGAGGGGGCATTTTGATAGGATGGGGTCCTCTGTTTGCCAAGAGCGTCAACCAGGTGCTCAATTCTTATTCCTTCCAAACCAACACTCCTTCTCTTTTCTGTATCTCCAGGACCAACTCCACATCAAAGCAGGTTGGGGAGGGGCAGCTGTATTTTTCATACTGGCCAAGCCAAATTGGCTTCACCGTGATACATCCAGAGTCCACACTGAGCCTTGGAAAATGTATGAGAGATGTGAACACCTCTCTGTGAATAAAATGCAGAGCACCAGGCAGGTCCACAGGCCTCTCTCCTGCCCTGCTCTCCACTTAACTTGTATTCGCTCGGGGCTGGAGTGCTCAGAGGTCTTCAAAACACCTTGTTAAAATGCTAATACTTCTAGGTGAGTGACTTGAGATCTCCAGCGCAAATACAATTAAGGACACAGGAGCTGATCAGGAATTGGGGACCGCCAAGGCAGGCAAAGAGAATTTACAAAGCCAAAGTCTTGGCCATGAACTGTAACCTGGTGACATATCTTATTTTGGAGGTGGGATTAATCAAAAGCCTCTTTGGTCCTAAATTTGACATCCCCAAAGGCAAAGTGCATTATCTAAATGTAGCATTCCCAAGAGATTAAAAAAAAATAGCATTAAACTGCATGGATACAAGCTTGCTTAGGTGTGGTTTTTCTAGAGTAAACAATCAAACATAATGTAATAAACTCCAAAATGAAAACACACAAGGAGTTAAAATGTTATCCATGAATTTCGACACCCTCAGTTATTGGAGAAAAATGTTTAAGAATTCTCTTCTGCAAGGTTAGAACAGCATAATAACATTTTTTTTAGCAAATACTAAATGATAAACTTACATCAGAATTAAATCTCAACTGGCAAATGTTGCATGATATGATTTGCTTTCTTCGATGAGGAAGAGGAACCCCGAAAGTATGATTTATTACCGCTTTCTGAATCGGGTCCATCTGCAATGAGAAAAAAAAATACAACAAATAGAAATAAAGCTTGTCAGTTCCATTGGAATGTTGCCTATTTCATTAAAGAGCCAATCTGTACAGCTTCAATCTCCTGCTTACACTATAAAGAACATTTTTATTCTAAGAAACGGCATTTCTACTTTCCTGGAAAATAGACAACAATGAGCCGGGAACTCAGTATGATAAGGAAATGATAAATGTACCCATTAGAGTCTGCCTGCTAACCGTTTTTCTCCTTTAGGACCAACAATTGTCTCAGTTTGATAATCCTCCAATATAATTAAAGGTTTATCAAAACTCAAGTTATTGTGAAAGCCAGCAATCTTACACAGAGGTGAGTCCATACCATCACCCAAAATGGACTTCAAAATACACTTAGTCAGACAAGCAGCTATGAAAGTAATTTATGCCCCATGACCCAACATTAATCTTATGCTGTGTTTGGTATCTTTTCTACCTTAAAAATACAGTGCAGGTTCCTCCTGCTATCTGAAAGCAGAGCCTTCCTGGGAAAGGTTTCGTGAGCTGAAATGGCATAAAATGAAGAAGCAACCACCTTTGGACACAGCTTGCTATGGGCCGTACCAAGTAAATCGAGATAAAGCAGAGATAGTCGCAGACACAGTCAAAGCCAGGGCGGCCGGATGCTGAGATGCTCAGTGCAGCTCCCCGGAGACGGGACAGAGCTTGGTGATGCCAACCTTGCTGCTCAGAGTTCACGCTGCCTTTATATGGGCAGCTGCGAAACGAAGGCTGAACAACTCCATTTTTTGCTGTTGGCCGTTTTTTTTTTTTTTTTTATGAAAATGAAAATCCTCTCCGGATCACCTTGGGTTAGTGAAAACAGGTACTAATGTTTGGTAAAAGTGAAGTAGCATAAAGAGAACTTTCGAAAGGCAAGGGTTACCTGTATGCAAACCCTGCTTTCTAAGAATTCAAACACATGGAGCTATCCATTCTTTCCACAATCATTCACTGACCACGTAAATATACTGGTATCGTATGGACTTACTGCTGGAGGTTCAGAATTTGGATTCAGAGAGGAGGTTCAGAGGTTCAGAGATGTCAGTAATCTCTCTTCATCCCATTCTCGGAACAGGACAAGGGACACCAAAAATATAGTGTCAGCAGTCCAGCTCTGATAAAATTTAACATCTCCTCACCAAGCTTTGTCCTAGGGTCCACATCTGTGGTTCCCAACTGCTAGAGTCAGATAAAAATTTCGATCTGCTTGTGCAACCTCTTTGCTCCTCTGTGTCTATCTCAGGGTCGTGATGAAATTTACACACAGTAATTCTTGAAATTACTTAACACAGTACAATGCTGGGCACATTATGAAGTCAATAAATGTTGACTTATATTTTTTCTTTTGCACACATGGGACAATCAAGGTTAACATGACCCTCATACTCCTATATATAGTCCTGGTTGGCACACTTCCAATTTCTCACGTGGCCAAAATACATTTCAGAATGATTCCACTGTTCTATATACAGCCATCGCTTCTGTTGAATGCCTGCAAATTTCAGAACTCTTAATTCTCATCAGATACGAAGTTCTCATGGGAGTCCTCACAATGGGTTGAGCTCAGAAATGATTTGACACAAAGGAAAAAGCTCAGAATGTGTCTGTGAAATGATGCTCGAATATTCAGCTTCTGTGATACAGAATAGTTCATTAATTTGCCTAAACCAGTCATTGATAAAGTCCACCTCCTTTTGTGTATTTCGAATCATCAGAATTAGTTAACTCATAGGCACTTTTCACTGGTAGGCAGGAGAAAGGTTCTGTCTCCTGTACATTCACAACTCCTGTAAGCTTGTCTAGACACTCGTCATGCATTTGTCTAAATAATAGCACCAACAGCGTCCACAATAAAAGCAACAGCCCTCAGCAGGGATTAAGTGCCTTCCATGTGGTAAGCACTAGGCTAGGTGGTGTATATATTAAACAGTTATGATCCAGAGGAACTCATGGGTCCTCACTTTATCTTCCATCATCACTTAAAAATTTTTTAATCTGATGTTTAACCCTAGATTCTGGAGGAAGCTTAGCCATCCTATGATTCTTCTGGTCACTTCGAGGTATTAACAAATTAGGATCCCCTCTCCCCACTAGTAAATTCTACTATACTTTCTTCTTAACCAGTTTTATTCAAGTATCATTTACATGCAATAAAATTCACCAATGTTAAGCATACAATTTGATGAGATTTGACAGATAGATACAGTCTTAATAAGTATCACAAAGAACATTTCCATTACCCAGAAAGTTCCCTCCTGCCCCTCTGTGGTCAATCCCCACCTCCTGTCCCAGCCTCTGAAATCCTGTTTTCTGTTACTATACTTTTCCCTTTGGTCAAAGTTCATACAAATAGATGTGACCTTTTGTGTCTGGCATCTTTCATGCAGTATAATGCATTTACAGTTCACCCGTGTTGTTGCATGTATCAGTAACTCAATCGTTTTTATTGCTGAGTAGTATTCCTTTGTATGGATATACCCCAATGTGTTTATCCATCTGTCAGCTGATGAACATTTGAGTTGTTTCTAGGAAATTCTATAATCTTTTCATGTCTCAATACATAATCTAAGCTCATTCCTAAATTCAGTTCAGCATCTTAATCCAAATATTAAAATTAATTTAAAATTACAGCCTCTTTTTTTTAGCCTGAATCTGCCATAGGGTAACAGTGTGAAAGAGCATAGGGCACAGTACAGGATTCTTCTCTATTGATACTGCCAAGTCCTCCAGCCCAGTTAAGTCAAACTTTCCTCAACCCCACCTCATCCCTATTTCCTCAGAATCAAAATGGACAGTGCACAGAATTGAGGAAGCCAACACCCACATAGATGTGTGCATCTGAGATGCCCACTTTCTGCATCCCAGGATCAACCCTCTTATACAACCTTAAAAATGTCATCACAATGCTTCTACACCAACACAGAGAACACTGGGAGATGATTCCCCATTCAGCCAACAGCTAAAGACAAATTAAAAACTGAAAGAGGTCACCAATTTAGAGGTAGCTGTCTCATTATGTTCTACTGCACTAACGGGTCCATTTCTATTAGAGAGAAAGTGAATTATACCTACATTCCATTTAGCAAAACCGAAATCCCTTATAATGATACCTTGAAATAAAAATGAACTATATATTTATATTAAAGATGCTCTCTGAAAATACACAATACTGAGTGTTTTTTTTTTATCATATTTTGGGAGTAGCATATTATTTTGGTCTTTCAGTAACCCTGGTCACGTTCAGTGACCACGTTCAACCCAAATTTGTGTAGGAGGTAGTTTGGGAGTAGACACTTCACGCAAAAGTGGAATATTCTCTCCATTTAATTCTTCTATTTGACCTGAATGTTGTTCTGATAACTGTGGCTATAAAATTAAATTTCAAAATGCAAAGTAGTGTATCCTTCTTTAGAGACAATTTTATTTCCAAGTGTACTTAAAAATTATCTGAATTATCTGAACTACATTTTAATGATGGACTTCACAAACTATAGTTACACCACTAAAAGTAATTATCTTTAATCATTTTAGGAACCTAGGACAACAAAATGATGAAAGTTTAATGCCTTTATTAATGAACATAAGTTCACCTCTTTAATATATACATCTATAAGTACATGAAACCATTTATAACAAGAAAGTATAAAAGGGCAAAATCTAAATAATAACCAGTTCTGGTGTTAAGTAGTTAATTACATGATATCACAGGGTCTGTAACTAAAAGCAGTATCTACTGTCACTTAGGGGACACAAAAACAGCTACTTTGATCATTTTGCCTGCCGACTGAAATACATGCACAGCCTAAAAGTTGAGAGTTATGCTTTATTTGGGGGACATTTCTGAGGACTCGAACCCCCCTTCGAGCCCGGGATGACAGCCTCTCAGATGGCTCTGAGGGACCGCTCCGAAGAGGTAGGGGAGGAGCTAGGATATACAGGAGCTTTACAACAAAGACCAGGTAGTTGGAACATTAAAGGATTCCTTGTTAACTAAAGAAAACCAGGCATCTCAAGTTAAAGAATTTGGTGCTTTTCTATGTATGGGAGGAAGCAAACACTTGGGCTCATTGAATTCATTCCTTTGACAAGCACCTACCTATCTAGGGCCAGCATCCTGTCCTTTCTTGTTCTGCGTCCCCTCAGGGTGCACCACTGTGAGTGGCTGCAGAGGCCGGGCTGCAGGCCTGTCCTCACTGGGGTTGGGGGGTGGTGGCAGCCGCTGATGACTTGATGGCTTCAGCATTCTTTGTTTATGATATGGTTTGCAGTATTTTTCATTCACACGCCCAAAGACAACATTGTTTACCATTACAATCGAACATTTTGTTCAAAAAGAAAGTCATTTATGCTGGTTTTTCTCCCCATGAACCAGTAAGTCTGCTCTGTCAAAATAATCACACCTTCTTGTGTGTGTGCATTTTATCTTTAGGAATTTGTTTACAAAATCAGCCTCAAGAAATGACGATGTGCGTAGGAAAGAAAAAAAAAAGGGGGTTGGGGGTCAGATAAGTTGTAGGAAACCTACATACTACATACAGCCTGGACATTGCCAGCAAACGTCAAATATTAAATTCTCTGAGATGTCCCACAATAAAAATATCAACTTTAAAGAGATAATTTCTAAAATGATATAACCAAAGCTTTTGTTGTTTCCTTTGTTTGCTTTTTAATTTAGCATCCTTGTTCAATGCACGCAGTTTAAAAAAAATAGTGATCTGGGAAAATAAAATCATTAAAAAATCTGAATAAAATGCACAGCCTTCCTTCCTACAAAAGTAACGTCCCTACACTAAAAATGCAATGCACAGAAATCAGATCCAGGCGTTTCATTTAACCCAGGCAGCACTGAATTAAAAAACTAAAAGAAAGAGCAAAAGCTGTATGGCATTTTATGACATATTTATTTAATTTTAAAGCGGGATATATTGAAAGCTAACATTTTCTAAATACATTATCCAACCCAGCCAAAACAAAGAAACAAAAGTGAAGGAATGACACACTACCTATTGATATGCTGACCCAGACTCCAGAGTAAAATTCAATTTCCAACCCAGCCTATAGCCTTATTTAAAGACAAATGAATATGTTTTCCTTCATTTCAGGCTTAAGGATCTTGGCATTTCTCTCCTGGCCTAGCTTTTCCTTCATCTCTCCTTTGGGCATGCGGCTAAATTGATGTGTAAATGAGAGTAGGGTACCAGGGCCAGCCTCAGGTAAGCCAGCCACAGTCCCCTTTCCTAGGATGCTCTAGTGTTTTCAGAGAGGATGAGGCTTAACCCTGAGTTTACATTTCCAGCTCCAAGAGACCTCCTCTCTTTCCCTTTTATGACTCTGGCTTTCAGTCTTCAAATCAAAGAATAAGAACTTAAATGCCAGGAAAGTTGAGAAGTCCAGAAATATAAAGGTTGTCTCTTCAGGCTGGTATTTCTAGGTAACAATGGCCAGGAACAGTAATGCTAAAGGTTACACTTACCGGCACTTACTGTGTGTTTGTATGTTTATGAGCATTATTTCTAATTCCCTCTGACCTAATATCACACAAGCAATAAGCAGCAGAGCCAGCTAATACCCAGAGCCTCCTGCCCTGCCCCCTCCCCCCGCCTGCGTCGGGTACCACGGTAAAGCTTTCTGATATCCACCGTCCTGGGTATCTGTGACTTTGCAGCATTAAGTGACGCTGCGCAGATTCAGTACATCAACCATCAATTAGTAAAACTGGTGTTTACATTACTTATACCCACACTTCAGAAAACTCTGAATTAAAAAAAATTCTAGTAATTGCACTCTTCCAACAAACTTGTCCATTTGAAAAAAATTGCAACTTTTGTCCTTGTTTAAAAGGTTTTTTGATGGATGCATAACTCACATACAAAAAAACAAAAAAACAAACAAAAAAACAAGCATAGATCTTAAGTGTATCATTTTAGCTGATTTTTTTCAACATGTGCATACTGCCGTGTTACCACCGTCCCAGTCAAGATAGAGAACGTTTTTCAGCCTTCGTCCTTTCTATGAGATCTGGGTGGGGAGGGAGTTTAACAGGAATGCCAGTTACCCAGGACCAAGGCAGCACCCTGAGTGGGGCTGGGGGGATGCTGCACATAAAGTCTCATGGTTTCTTTGCTTTTGCCAAATCGCAAAGGACATGCGTGAGTTCATTCAAGAAATAAATTCATTCACGGAGATCTCATTATCGGGTCAAGCCCAAAACTGCTACTCTGACACATTTAAGTAGGAAATACAACATGTAGGAGTCACATAAGTACCTTCCGGGCACAGCCAATTTCTCAAAGTGCCAAGCTTTCTTACACCTTCAAAGAAGCCGTTTGCACTTCCCACTTTCTCTGCCTTGAAAACTCTGCCCCCCATGCTTTCTCATTCATCTTCCCCTGCCTAATCCTACCCACTTTTCAGGACTCAAATGAGGACTGAGCTCTTCCTCCAGAATTCTTGGCTGATCTTCTTCAAACAAGCCAGGTCCTACGACATCGTGTGGAACACTCCACGGCACAGTCTGAAGATCTCTCTTGTCTCCTGTTTTTCCCAACAGAAAGGGAAGTCAAGGCAGAGCCAGGTCCCTTTGCTCCTTGAACCCAGGCGTGAGCACAGTGGCACTCACTTACTCAAGGGCTCAACGCATGACTGTTGAGTTGCTACATAAGTTGAGTATTATTGAAGTTCAATATCAGAACTTGGTAACAGTTTTGGAATGGTATTAACAATAGCAATCAGAAAACCTGGATTCACAAGGGAAACTTAGGCGTAAGGAGTGGAGTTTATTAGAAGCAAAGGCATGTGGCTAAGAGTCCAACAGATACAATGGGGGATGTAGGATATAGAAACTCGGGGTAGAATCCACAACCACCAGCCGCCAAGCAGAATTTACATATATTCATTTATGAGTCACTTACATACGTAGTGTCATCTTGAAGTGGGAGGGAAGGGGGCCAGGCATAACCACTGAAGGAATGACACAGCAGTGAGGACAGGACAGACTGGTCAGAACCAAGATGGCACAAGATTTGCCTTCCAGTTGACCTTGAGCCTCATGGCACAGCCACAGGGCCATGGCAGCTCCTAGGCTGACTACAACAGGTCAAAAAATGGGTGGGGGGATTTCCTGGAAATCCTTGTCCCTTCCTCAAAGTAGTTGGAATAATCCTCCTATTCATCAGCATATGAAATTACCAAGCCCACGAAACCTAACAAGCCTGCACCTCATGGTCACGCTCTCTTGCCTTCTGAGATGGCCCACACTCTGTCTACGGAGTGTGGATCTACCTTTACTGTAAAATAAACCCCTCATACCTCTCAGCTCCTCTCCCTCTCACCTTCTCGAGATGGCCCACATTCTGCCTACAGAGTGTGTTACCTCCTAAGCCATTTTCCCTTCTGAGTGAGACAGACCCTGCTCTCTGGGAAGTGTGTGAAGCATCTCTCTAAATAAACTTGCTTCCACTTTACCATGCCTTGCTCTTGAAATTTTTCCTGCGTGAGGCAAGAACCTGTTCTCCCACAACAATCTAAGCAACGAGGTGATGGTTGATCGGTTCTCTTTATACTTTACATGACAACATCAGACCATTTTTTTTTTCCACCAGGCATCTTCCTAGACTAAGGCAAACAGACACACTGTTCTGATCAGTTCAGGGGGCGCTGACTTTGCTCAGAAAACCAGTGCCTGAACTTCCACAAGCAAAGTCATTTGGATGCTCTCCAAGCACTGAGGACACGGGAAAATGTAAGAGACGTTTCCCCATCAGCAGCTTTCCGCTATGGCTATTTCCCCTGATGTTCTGTGAGCAGACTAATAGGGTGAAACAGAGAAAGCTCAAAAGGATGGATGAGTTTGAGGGACTCTTAAGACATTATTTTTCTTAGAATCATTTGCATGCTCAAGTAAATTGCACTTAACCAACGCATGGTGGCCCTGTCGTGGAATACCCACAGACAGCTGCACGCCGAGATTTTTAAGAGGACGTGTGGAATTGTTACCATCACAATTTCTCAGTCATGGTCGTCTAATCCCGGCACTCTTTCAGAAATCCTCTGTTTGTGGTACTTTCAGTGGGTGGGGCTGCGTTTCATCTATGTTCTTATCCACTGGGATTCTCAATCCCTTCCCTGGAACCCGGTGGGCACTCAGTATGTACTTAAATTTTATTGACATATCTCACTTTATAATTGAGAAAAGCTATACCAGGAAGGGAAGGGGAGGTCAGAGGAAAAGAGGAAGGAAACAATGTTACTTCATCCTATTGATGGGCTTCCCTTCTCCTGCAATGAGGTTTTGTTTTCCAGCCAAAGGAATATTAAGTTTCCTTAAAAGGAATGGCTGTTGCCTGATCCCACTAACACAGCCCCGTGGAGGTGACTTTGGTGCTGAATTTGGACACTTTAGAAACCTTGTTATCAGCATTACAGGGACTTCATTTGACTCAAATGCTTTGATTAGAATCCTGTTTCTGGGAACCGTAAGTTTGTTTTCGACGTCTGTGAGTCTGTTTCTATTTTGTAAACAAGTTCATTTGTGTCTTTTTTTTTTAAAGATTCCACATGTAAGTGGTATCATGTGGTATTTGTCTTTCTGTCTGACTTACTTCACTTACTATGATCATCTCTAGGTCCATCCATGTTGCTGCAAATGGGATTATTTCATTCTTTTATAAAAGCCCATAAAGCTGAGTAATATTCCATTGTATGTATATGCCACAAGGTGGGGGAGGGATAAATTAGTACTTGGGGATTTGTAGATACAAACCACTATATAAAACAGATAAACAACAAGGTCCTACTGTGTAACACAGGGAACTCTATTCAATACTCTGTAATAACCTACAATGAAAAAGAATATATATGTGTGTATATATCTTAATCGCTATGCTGTGCACCACACATTAACAGAACATTATAAATCAACCCTACTTCAGTGAGAAAAAGAAAAGAACCCTGTTTCTGGTGGACTTAAATGGCAAAATCTCTTCTGAAGACACTGAACGCCCCTGGTGCCTGCCTGTGTCAGGTTTCCCGATGCTCGTCAGGTCTGGTCTCTGAACAGGAGCTAAGTAATTAAATCCAACAAGTCCAGAGTTGGGGTTCCACTTACACAGCTCGCCCCAGAGAGCAGGGCATCATGGACTGAGCTGGAGAATGAATCCCAGAAATCCACGCTATTATCAGCTGTACCGGAAGTCCACGAGCGCAGCTAGTGCCCTAGCAGGTCACTGAAGGATCTTCTCTTGACCTGAAATGGTATCTTTTCTACTTTCCTGTTGTTAAGCTCTTTTCTTTTTCAACAGCACGGTGCTACTAGACTAATGGATGAATGGACGGATGAATGCATAGACGTTCTGGCATGAAGCAATTAAAACATGAAAATACTATGCTGATACATCCTTTCTAATAGTTTAACCATGTGTAAGTTCCCCAGGGCTGCTACAACAAAGGACCACAAACTCTGTGGCTTAAAACAGCAGAAATTCATTATCTCACTGTGCTGGAGGCTAGAAGTTCGAAATCAAGATGCTGGCAAAACCATACTCACCTCCTCCTCTGAAATCTGTAAGGACAATTCTTCCTGCCTATTCCTAGCTTCTGGAGTTTTGCCAGCATCTTTGGCAATCCTTGGCTTACAGAGCCATCACTCTGGTTCTTCCTGGGTGTGTCCATCTCTGTGTCCAAATGTCCCCTTCTTATAAGGATACCAATCATATGGGATTAGGTTACCACGCTACTGAACTCATTTTAAGTTGATTACCTCTGTAAAGAGACTACTTCCAAGTAAGGTTCTGATGTGTTGGGAGTTAGGACCATAACGTACCTTTTTTTGGGGGGGTGGGGCACAATTCAACCCATAACAAATAGAATGGGCAACACAAAATCTACAAACCACTGTGACATTTTACTCAGGCACTAATTCCAGGACTTCCCAATTAAAGGAAACACTGAAATCAAAAATCAGGTTTCTTGTGTTAGTGTCTAAAGGGAAAGAAACAGTGGATTACTGAGACCATTCCTTGTCCGCCCTCTCCCTACAGGATCAACTCTAGCCTCAGAGTCTTGTGATCCCCAAGAGTCTGGGAAGAAGAAATAAGTTCTAAGAAATTGAAATACACAAAGAGATGAGGCTCGTGGAATTGAAAGAAGCAGATCTTTACTAGTGAGCCTCCAAATAATTTAGATGAGGGGCTTTTGAAATGTCACAAAGTGAAAGTTATAAAGTCTATAGAAAAATTAAACAATGGCACACTGGTATGGGCTACGTGAGCAATTACCCCAATTTTAATTGTTTTGTTGAATCAGAAAAGGCATAAATTTGGGGGTACATGTTTTGCACTGTACCTTTTTTCTTGCTCCTTTCTTGTGATTTCTTTAAGTCACCATCTAATGCCTTTGAGAAAGTATAATGGTGCGAGGGATGGTTCTTTGTTTAAACAAATTCCATCTCAAGAGGTAATTTATATGATCTCTTCTAGCATGAAAACTCCAAGATAGCACATATACCTGGAACGTAGCCCCTAAGAATATTCTTGATTACCTTTATGTTTTGTTCAAAAATGCAAATACACATATGTCTGTGCAGATGTCTGTGTGCGTGTATATACACATGCATACATATTATTTATGTACTAATTCATGTATCAGTATTTATCCACCAATTCCCTGCATAAAACCTTTCACTCTGGAATCTGGCATGACTCAATTTCTTTTGTTCTGTCTCTGGACTAGACTTGATAATTTCTTGAATTATTCTACTTTTCCTTGCAAGGAAGTATCCATTTACTAATTTACACACACATTTCCCCCGCGCTAGGTGGCCTGTATGTCTGTTTTAGCCAGTGATGTAGAATTCAAGCCATGAAGGGCATTTTAGGCTGAGAAACATTACCTTCCATGAACTAACCTGGGCCCACGTCTCTGGAATCATTTCCATGCCCCCTTACCCCCCATATTTTGCTCCCATAATCCAGATCTGCTGGAAATTTCCGGTATAACCTGGTGTGCTTTACTGTCTTCCCTACCTTTTGTGAGGTTCTTTCCTTTCTTTCCAATCTTTATTACTTACCCACTACATGTATAATTCCTGCCTACCCCTCCACATCCCTTTCCAAGAGGACCTCCTCTAGTCTCTCGGTGGGCGCAGCTAAATACCCCTCCCTGGGTCCACACACCACCCTGTACATACTAGGTCACATCATATACTATCCACCGCCTGGATCTCCTGCCTGCAGTTCTCCCCTCCCCAACCTGCAAAAGATACAGTCAGCTCTGTTCATCTTTGAAAAATAAGTGCCTGAGAACAGAAAGTGCTCAAGAAAGGTTTATTGTTGAAGACAGTGATTAGATATGTAAAAAAGCAGCCACCCCAGCTGCTGTCAGTCATTTTAAGGAGAACTAAGTAGCTCAAGACATAATTCTTGGTGGAAGCCACCCTGCTCGATTTGGTAGAAAATCTGCATTATCATCTGAGACTGACTGTATTTCAAAGCCTTGAGGGAAATATTCCCAGTAAACTGCATATTTAAAAAATAAAAATAATAATCTCTTAAAATCCACGCCATGTGGGTAAGGCAATCCTCAGCCCTGGCTGTCCACCAGGAATCACCCGGGAAGCTTGTTAAAAGTACAGACTCAGAGCACCGACACAAGGCAAATTCATTTAAAGTTTGAAAGAATCCGTAAGGGACAGCTAAGACGTGCTGGTCAAAACCTTGTTCATAGAATCAATTCCTGCGATTAAAATGTTTCACCAGGTATTTCCAAGAAACCAATGTCTTCTTTCCCACCAATAACTAATTTTAGCCTAATACTCCTATAAAAGATGCAGTACTATCCTTGTTTTACAGAAATGAAGATTGGGGAACAGCCGGAGTAAAAGATTTGCCAAGGTGACCTATATATTACCAGACAGCTCCAAGATTTAAACCCAGGGTTATTAAAACCCAGTGTTCTTCCTGCCTATCACACTGACTCTCAAAGATGTGTTCTAGCTCAGCAAACTTCTGAACTCAATTTAAAAATGGGATCTGGATTGGGTTTCTTGGGAATTGGCAAACCGCAGGCAGAAACACATACACATTAAAACAAAAAAAAAGAAAAGAAAGAAAAGAAAAAAAGAATTGATGACGAAGACTAAACCAGAACCACCTGAATAAACAAGGGTTATTTTGAAGTATTTCTAACAATTGACTTCCTTGTTAATAAGTGACATTGTAGGCTGTTTTTAATCTCCAAAGTGTTGTTAAAGCACCGTTTCATGTCTCTGCAACTTTCTCTGTTCTGCCTGTTTTTTCACCTCCTGACCTTTTTTAAGGACTTCAAGGAACCACTGTAAAGATGAACTGTAATTAAAAGTTAAATCAGATACAGTGAAGGTCAAGTGGTGAGCAAGATGTTCTCAGCTGTGGGAGTCAAGGACAAATGAGGCTGAGGCTCTCATGGCCTTCCCCCAAATCTTTAAGACCAAATCCATCTGAACCCAAAGCAAAGATAATCCAGTACCTAAGGACTGCTTTTAACCATGAGGGTAAAGTTACATTTGGTTGTATTTGAAACACTTCCAGTGTCTATTACATAGGAACACTTGTACAAATTTCTGAAACACCCCAAAGACAGTGTGGCTGGACTATTGGAGGCTTTTTGTATAAACTGTAAAGAGTAAAATATAAACTGTAACCACTTAAACCCGTCTTCACGTGGCCTGAAGGGGGTTGCAGATCTCAGCTGGATTCCCATGAGCAAGCACAGGCAGAACCACTGACTTAAGAGGTTATTTTGTTAGCTGGCACACTAACTAGTACACTCTGTAATTCCCATGCCCTTCAAGTCTTGCACAGGGACTCTCAAAGTATTGTGCTGTAATTTCTTTTCTTTTTTTGTGTATTTTTATCAAATAATGCACACATGATAACAAACCAAATAGCACAAAAGAGCTTCAGATGACAAGTAACTCTCCCACTAACCCTTCCAGCTCAGAGGTAAATGCCTGAAATGAAATGAAATGCTTATTATTAGTATTATTATTTCCAGCCAGTTGACATCACAGCTCTAAACCACATGCTAATGTTCTCTAGATACTAACATAGATGAGAATTTAACACATACACCACCAGACCTTCTTCCTCTTTCCATACTCTTCAACATACATTTTCAAAGTTTTATTAAGTTGAATACTTATTATTACTTCACAACTATACATAATAGGTTCCCACATTTATGTTTGGTTTCATTAATTGAGTCAGGATCTCAAATTCTCTGCTTGAAGTTATTCGTTTTTGTACAGCTTTTCTCCCTCAATTTCCAATTTCCAAATTCTCTCAGCTACACTTATAATACACTTTTAAATGTTCAAACTTTTCTAACTGAAATATTCTGTGCTATTAACTACAACCCATCCTTCCAGGCTTTGTTCAAGGATGAGTCTCAAATTTAAAAAAAGTGAATAGACAACATTATCATTGTTTTGACTTGATCCATATTTTTGTCTGCTGACTAAGTATGTGATAGGATTAGATTTCTTTTTCTATAGTTCCAATGCTACAAAACTTGGTCCATTCAAAAGGGAGTGTTTTAGCTTCAAGCAAAGAAGCTTCTACTTTCTTATTACCCATCAACTGCTTGAAATTCTGTCTTATTTTCTACTGCTACATTTTAAAGCATACTTTCTGATTGTTCTTTGCCTTTCTTTTTCTATAAAACTGTGTTTTAATCTTAATTTGAAACAAATTTTCCTCTTTTCAATCAATCCTCATGTTTCCAGTCCCACCTGTCTCATGCTTTCTGCTAGTCACTCAATTTGACACCTGCAGACCCTATTTCCAGACCTTCTCCAAGGTCCTGAAGTCATACTTGTCTCTACTTTCCTCTTTTCTGCACTTTCCTTTCATCATCTGGCTTCTAGGGATGTTTAAACCTCCATATACGGTGACCCTAAACACCTCTGCTCTTTGGCAGCTATCTCTCCTTTTTGTATGTTTTAGATTTATTTCAAGGAAGTCTTGAGAGAAAAGGAATTGCTTTTATACAATCTTTGTCCCATTTTGAAAAAAAAAATTGGAGGTTTTTATCTAAACATATTTTAAATAACAAATCTAAATAAAAGGAACTTTGGTTCTAAAAATATACTTTAGTCCAAAATACCTGCTATTTGATGTGAATAAATTATGGTTTGCAGGTAAAAAAAAAATTGTTGCTCGTCTTTAGTCAGAAAAGCAACTCCATTTAAAATAATCACCTTTCTAAACAATAGTTTAACATCCAGAAACCATTTAAGATCATGTTACTTCCTCTAAAATCTGTTGGGAACTCTTAGTGAACATTGCTTTCCCCTACTTCTTAGAACATGTAATTTCTTCCATCCTGAAAATAATACATGACAGCTAAAAACTCCATTTTCATCCATCCTCTCTTGCTGAATTTATTTGTATTTTAAGTGAACTTTCTAAATCACTTCTCCAGATATTTCTTGATGACAAGTTGCATTTTTGTGAAGAATGCTTGGCTTAAGAAAAGCAAACAGAAGAAAGGCAATTGAAATGAAGAAAATGTACTAGTGCTAAAGACTGCTGCCAATTACCCCACAAAATAATCAGGCTACCCAAGCACCTCTGAAATGGCAGTGTTGACTCTTAAGAGAAACCCATCACAGATCAAGGGTCAGTCTGCTAAGCTGGATTTCAAACAATTCCAAAACATTGAAAAGGAAAAGACCGTGCAACTGTATGGCCCAGCTTGGCAAGAGTTCCTGTAACCATGTGCACCTGATCATATAAACCCCAGAGGAATACAATCAAGACAACACAGGGTTCAGAAAGGGGAAGTGAGGAAGGGGAGAGCTGAGCATCGGGAAATGAAGATGTAATTGTTTCTAAAACACTAAGGTATCTTGGAATACCAATCTTATTGCTGGATGGACTTGGAGTCACATTCCAGAATGGTCACCTACTAATCTTTGACCTTGGGAAAGAGGCCTGGGAGCATTAAATGATATAATCTATGTGAAGCACATGAAACAGAGTCAGACACGTTCAAGATTCATAACGGTTTTGTCGTTTCCAGACTCCATCATCCTCCGAATACTGACAGCCAAGTAAGTGGGAGAAATAACAACTCATATGCTGTTTCTCCAGCAATGATAAAGTCATGCATGAAACACAGAATCATTTAAAGTATTCTGTATTGATTGTTGAGAGACTACTTAATACAACAACAAACTGAAATTAATGGATTAAAGACAAACTGAGAGGGTTGATCAGTTTGGTGTTTTACGGAAGAACTCAAACATGGAGGCTTGCAAGGTGGATGGCATGTGATCAGTGCCAAGGACATGGAAGGATGCCCTGGAAAGGGTCCAGATGTTTTTTGGGTCTCTGCAGATATCTGTCTGAAGAAGGCTATGTAATCTAATGGCTTGTACAGATACAACAATGCAAAACAAATAGTTCCAATCTCCAAAAAGGGACTTAGAATACAGTTAGAGAAAGATAAATAAATTTTAGCTCAAGTGAGCAAGTGTGGAAATAAAGATCTCAGCAGAGTGCCAGGGGAGCAGAGGACAGGGGTTCTTCACTCAGAGTGGGGATGTCCTAGAAGACGTTATATAAATCGCCCAATTTGGGCTCAGTAAGTAGGAATTACGTAGGTGGAAATGACAAGAATAACAGAAACAGCCCATGCAAAGGTATAAAAGAATGTGATGTTCAAAGGAACAAATCTACAAAACAAAAACAGACTCACAGACATTGAGAACAAACTGATGGTTACCAGGGGTTAAAGGGGTGAGAAGGGATAAATTGGGAATTTGAAAACTGTACTTCCTGGGGAGTGATGGAAATGTTAGCTACTTTGATTGTGGAGGTGGTTTCATGGGTGTAAATATCTATCAAAGTTCATCAAATTGTACATCTGAAATATGTGTAGTTTACTGTACAGGAACCCTACCACAATAAAGGTGTTTTAAAAAAAGAATGTTATATTGTCAGTAAACATTCATAATTTAGGTGTTAATGGGGAACAGTGTGAGTAGGGGGGAACAGTGTGAGTGGAAGAGAGGCAATTGGCCAGGGATATTGGACCAGGTACTTAAGATGTGGGCTCTGTTCATGAACCTGAACTTTAGTCCTTTGAGCAATGCTAAGCTATAAGAAAACATCCAACTCAAAAGTACATGCAACCATATTTGTATCTTCAGAAAAATAATTTAGACGAGAACTTAAAGGGAGAAAATCAGTCTAGAGTCAGGAAGACTTTAAAGCAGGAGACTGTTGCAAAAGTCCACCTGAAAAATCCAGGTCGTGAGTTAGCCAGTAGCAACTGGGAGATTGAGGGAGAGATTGGGGAGATTTTTAGGAGACAGGCTTTTAAGTCAGCATCATTTATTTGATTGATTCTTCTCACTGGGTCACTGAACAGAGAGTGACAACATTAACCATTGCATGAATACAGAACAAATGGCACATTTCAGAAAAGTGTGTGGGGGTGTATTTGTGGGTAGGGGAATTAATGTGTTCACGACTGGAAACTCTTACGTAGAGAGGAAATCAGAAAGAAGTCACAGGGGTTTTAAAGTGTGCAGTGTTGAAGTTCTGAGTTTAATAATTCTCAGTGTAAGGGAAGACAGCGGGCGTGGGTGACACAGACTAGGAGATGTGGAATATGCTTTGGAGAAAAGTTAGAAAGGAGGGGACTACAGAGACTCCTGGGGGGAGCACTGCTGTTTCTGGGGATGGCAGAGAAGAAAGAGCCCAGAAGGAAGCCTGAAGAGAGGAGAGCTGGCAGAGGAATGGGAACACCAGTATCCTTAGGGAGAAAGGATGGATCTGAAGGAACTATCACACTGGCCAATTTCTACGCCCCTTTTGAAGACTTTACTGAGAGTACATTCTGTTATCTCCTTTGGATACCCGCGCCTAGAAGCTTCTAGTGCCCGTTTGCGGCAGGGCAAGTGCTGTGACGAGCCTGAGGATACAAAGACAAGATAAAGTCGCTGGTCTCAATGAACGTGCGGTTCAGTGGGGAGGAGAGATGCGTGCAGCGATAACCACGGCACAAGACAGTTTTATGATAATTGCTGTAGAACGGGGTCATCGTTACAAACACAAGGGAGAAACTACTAATGAATTTTGCTGGGGATGGGTCACATAAGGGAGAAAAGTTGCAAGTTAAGAGTAAAATGTTTTTTTTTCCCTCCTTAAGCCTTCTCAGTAGTTTTAATTAGATTCTTTTTAGATTCTCATCTCTTAGTGAAATGGAAATTTGCTGACGAATTATAATGCCTAGCTTTCTTCAAAGTTTTACCTTTATTCAAAAGTCCAAGATATTTTGTGATTTAATTTTTAGAATGTATAACGTCAATGTTTAGCTAAAGAGGACTTCCTGATTTAATTAAAGAATATGTGAATAACTTAACAATGTCTGCAAGAATAAGAATTTATCAAACAGTGCAGAACCTTAGAGAGATAATTTAAAAAATATAATAGAAGACATTAAAGAAAGATATAAATGAGAGATAAATCATATTGATGGGTAGAAAGATATGAAATAATAAAAATGTCTCTGTTCCTTCCAATCAAACTATAGAATCAATTCAATGTGAATCAAATAGTTGTCAGGTTTTTCATGGATGTGATAATTTTAAAACTGATGTGGGAGAGGAAGTTATCAAGGATATGCAAACCCCCCTTAAAAAACGAAAACGTGGAGAGACTACGCCTTATCAGACATGGAACACCGGGACTACCCCAGAGAAAAAGAAACAGACCACTGAAATAGCCCAGAAGTCCACGGGCAGATCCCTTTCCAAAATGTAATTTGCTCATTCATCTGCTCACTCGATGGGTATCACTGGGTCCTGATTATGGGCCAGGAATTGTCTAGGTGCTGGGGTTCCCACAGTAACAAAACAGACAAAATTCTTACTCTTCATTGTGCTCATGTTATAGTGGGGAGAGGGGGAGGTGAATGAGGTAAGTAAGAAAATAAACACATTCAAACATTCCTAAGAGTGATGGAGGAAATAAAGCAGGGAAGAGAGATTGAATAAGTTTGGGCAAGTGTTGGTTTTTAAGTGTAAACCAGTGTGGTCTCACTGAAAAGGAGCTTTAGAGAAAAAGCATGAAGTAGCTGAGGAAGGGAACACGTAGCCACCAGAGGGGAGAGCACTTCATTCAGAGGACCCAGCAAGGGCAATGACCCTCAGGTGGGAGCGTACCCGAGGCCAATAAGTCATTGTCATGCAGTGGACACAGAAATGACAAATCAGTCAATGAGCTGGGACATCTGTTTACCCTTATGGAAAAAAGATGGAACTGGGTTTATACCTCATACTATACACAAAATCTAATCTCCTGTAGATTATAGACTTAACTGTGAAAGGCAAAATTTTACCTTTAAGAAGACGAGAATATTTTAACAGCCTTACGGTAGAAAAAAATTTTTTTTTACTTAAATCAAAAAAAGGCTCAAATAACTTTGAAACCAAAAACATTTGTTCATCATAAGTCCCTGTTCAAGTGGTAGAACACGGGCTTAGCATGCACGAGGTCCTGGGTTCAATCCCCAGTACTCCCCTAAAAGCAAATAAATAAATGGACCTAATTAGCCCCCACCCCCTGCAACAAAAAAAGTCCCTGGGAAGAGAGCAAAAAAGACAAGTCACAAATCTGACAAAGGATTCATATCTTTCATACATAAAGAACTCCAACCAGTCAGTAAGAAGAATTCATAACCTAACAGAAAATGGGTATTTCACAGAAAAGGAAAAATAAATAGCTAACGCAAATGTGAAAGGCTTAGCAACTCTTGTTAGTATTTGGGAACATTTCTGAAAACACAAAATTAATTCAGGATTCTATTTTTCATCTAAGAAACTGACATAATTTTTTATTTAAATGTACAATAGCACCAACCATGTGTAATGTAGAACAAAAAGAATTCTTATATACTTAGGTGGGAGTGAAAAGTGGTACGACTTCTGGAGAGCTTCCATTGAAGATAAGAACCTAGAACAGTTAAGACCCAGTGTTCCAGTCCTAGCAACAGACTCTAGAGAAACTCATGGGATTGCGCACACGTACACGTGTGCCAGGGTGTTAACCGGAACAGCCTTTACAACAGCGGAGACGTGGGTCCAGATCTCAATCTGCAGCGGGAGAGACCAGCGCTCATACAATGCCTTAGACACAGAGCCTGATGAGAACCAAAGGACCACTAAACGTGCCAATGGGGACGAACCACAGACACATGGTTCTGAGGGGAGAAATAAGTGACAGAGGAGGTAACACATATAAAATGACACTTCTGTGATGCCCAAGAAGCAGCAGAACTAAACAGCCCTTTATTTAAGGGCACATCCTCTGGGGCTAAAACAATAAAGTAAAACACGGGAAAGGTGAAAAAGACATTCCGGGTCTTGATTACCTCGGATAAGAAGGCAAGGATATACACAGCAGGGAGAAAAAACACACATTATTTTAAAAGTTAGATACAATGTTCAATTTCTTAAGCTGGAGCGGAAGTATGATGTTTACATTAGATCATGCTTTAAACTGACATATGATAGCAATAGATTTGTAGACATCAAATATTTCATGAAAAAAAGGGAGTTTATGAAATAAAGTTGACAATGAACCTTCAAAAAATGTACCATAAGAAATGAATTGCATTGCTTTTATCTATTGAATTTGTATCTTGCAGAATCACTGCAAAATGGCTCATCCTACCAGGAACTGAAGCTAATTAAAATGACCTAAGTGGAGGCAGTGATCATGTTCTTTCTCCTCTTTTTTCTACACTGGGGAGGGCAGAGAAGGGCAGGGGCAGCAGGGAGGAGCAGGAGCCCCCCTGAAACTACATCAGCTATCTGTAATGCTATCTGATCCAGGAGAAAAACTAAACACCGAATATTCAAATGAATCTCAACTCAACCATCCGTTTCAGAAGTAAATTAGAATTCCCCATATGTATACAGCATCTTAAAGTCACATGCTAGGCACGGTGACGCAGAAAAGTAAGTATGAAAAATGCTTCTTGAGCTTCTTCACATCCTCTTTGGATTAAATCGTAATAAACTGAAATTCCACATTCCACATTTCTTTACTGAGGTGGCAGAGTCACCGGTGGAACAATGCTCTCTTTTATCTAACCAAAAGGGAACGAGTCTCTTTGTCTCTGTTAGTCAAAGACCTCTTGAGGGGAAGGACACATCACTGAATAATTAAGGAAACAGAACAAAGTGAAAGAAATTTAATAATTTCTAAAACCATTATTTATCCAGACTTACCTTTAATGAGCTGATTATAAGATTAAATACTATGATAATCAATGTTTAGTTTTAAGAGCCAACAATGTGAAGTCTATATGAACATAAATTAGCTTACTAGGTACTCACAAATGTTGACTACATTGTCCTCATATAGAGGATTTAATTTAGGATGTATTAACCTAGTGTCAGGTTACACCTTAAACATTGATTTACCAGGAACTTTATTGTCCCTCAAATTTAAATGCATCATTCACTCTGTCCACAGACTTGAGTTCTACTCTGTTGTTTTTTTTTTTTCACATATTCCTTCAAAATCCTAGTTCTTATTAGTTATAACTTCTCTGGTAACTAACCTATAACCTTTCATATAAGTGGCTTTTCTGGCTCCCTTATACTTCCATCACATTTTTTATACAAAATCCCCATCGTAGATCCATCAAGCATCTGAATTCTTAGCTCTTTTGATTACTACTGTTTATCTTTACCAGCTGCTCAAGCCTGACACTCCTTCAAGCATCAACTCCTAACCCCGACTAGTGGTGAGATGTCGTAACACAGAAGAACAAAGCTGACTCCATACTGGATGCGTTTCTTTTACTTGAAACTTTATATTCTATTGCTTTTGCTGCAAGTTAATCACTAAAGGGATGTTGCCTGAGGCTTAAAGTACACATAATGGCCCAACTCCGGGAACCCTGCCTCCTATGCCTGAGCCTTAAGCTAAAATACCTTTGTTTAGCTCACAGGAAACACCCTGACCAGGCCCACCTGTGAATGGCTGCAGGAAGGAAGAAATTAGCACATCCCCTCCAGAGTCTGGCCAAAACCAGACAATATTTTCCACAGCTTATTGCCTTATCTTACTTTACCTCCTCACCCCCTTTCCCCTCTTTGCTCTACAAAAGAAAGCAGCATCCAAACCCAGGCAAGATACTTCTTTGGGACACTAGTCCACCATCTTCTCAGTCTGCTGGCTTTCTGAATAAAGTCACTATTCCTTGCCCCCAGAACTCATCTCTCAATTTGTTGGCCTGTCGTAGGGTGAGCAGTACAAGCTTGGACTCGGTAACAATATTAGACAAGTTAATTAACCTCTTGAAGCCTAGATATGTATAATTAAGATAATAACATGTGACATATAGGTATGTTGTGGGAAAGCAAGTGCAATCATATTTGCAAAAGACTGAATTCATTATTTTCTGGCACATAAGAAATTCTCACACTACTTATGATTAGTTGTAGTTTTCTTGACTTATCTGAGACAAATGAAACTCTCATGTAGCTTTCCTGCTGCGTTTCCACACTTGCCGCTTCTCCATCAATTCTATTACATGATCCTTTTTCTCTGCCCCTCCCTTAAATGATACCATTCTCCAGTACTGCATCTGTGTTCCAGTCTGATGACCTATGTATCTATCATAATTTAGTGTCTGTGTGAAAGGATACTACTCTTAAAATTAAAAATAAACACCAAGAGAAACACTTTAATGATTGTCACAGATGGCAATCTATCACCGTGCCCTACACTTCTCTCTTCTCACTGTGTCCTCTGTAATAGTATTTATATTTTCTCATAAAGCCTTCCCTGTTTCTTAACTTTGTCTTCCTACTTTGTCTTCTTACAAACTTCCTAACTTTGTCTTCTTACAAACAAACAAAAAAACCAATTATTGCATTATGTGTAATTTTCTGCTTTGCGGAAAAAAAAAAAAACATCAAAAACCCTATCTGCAGTAAAGCTTCAGTTTGCTCGAACTCCTGTTCTCAAATCACATCTTTTAGATATGAAAGGAATGGCAACTTCTATTTTAAGATTTCAAATCCCAGCAACAGGTACCTTTCAAGAATAAAACCTATTCCATTTCCTTCTAAGTAGAAAGCAGTTAGAATCTGTCAATCAAAGTACAAAACCTTCCGCGAGGGAAAAGCATTCCAGAACACAGAGCCATTTGTGGCTTTAAATCACATGAAACGGTGGATCTCTTCGGCAGGCCCTTTTTTTTTTTTTTTTGGTAATGCGCTCTATTCCCCACACTGGCTGAGGGACGAGGGCTGAAATACAGCCTGTACTGCAAGCTGCTGGTCGACTGTGAAATGCCACCACGCAGAGCAGATCCTGGCCTGACCTCAGAGAGTCCCTGACACGGCTACCGCCACCAGAGGAAGGTAGCCTCAGCTCACACAGTGCCTCCTCCTGCGGCCATGGGTAGTCTGTTTCTGCTTTCCCCTTTTATCCCTCTACTCCCAACCAGCCCTGCTTGCGATCCCTCCACCAGGACTCAGGTAATCTCCCTACAAGATCTTGTGGTAGCTCACAGGGAAAAAGAATGCAACAGTGAATATATGTATGTTCACGTGTAACTGAAAAGTTATGCTCTACGCTGGAAATTGACACAACATTGTAAACTGACTATAACTCAAAAAAAAGAAGAAGAAGAAGAAGAAGAAAAAAAACAGGAAGGATGACTGGACTAGTGCTGCAATGTGATGAGCAAGGGTCTGCCTTTTCTCCCTCCTCCCCGCCTCCCTGGCCCCGTCAGGTGATCTTAGCAATGATGCTGGCTCACCTCACCTCCCAGATTGATCTTTCATCCCCATCTCTTCACCCTCAGACTAGAGCCCGCTCTGGGCCAGAACATCCAAAACAACGTCTGAAACGTAAATGACTCTTATTCTATCCTTTGTGGACAAGGTTCCATCTCTGTTAATGAGTTTAACTGAAACACAGGAGGCTGGGGAAGGGGCACCTGAGTAAAGCAGAGCCTTTTTCCCA
This sequence comes from Vicugna pacos, assembly GCF_048564905.1. NCBI lineage: Eukaryota > Metazoa > Chordata > Mammalia > Artiodactyla > Camelidae > Vicugna > Vicugna pacos. Next base: position 8,562,177 of record NC_132987.1, read on the forward strand.
TCCTTTGCTTTTGGTATTAGTAGTAAATTTTCCTTTTTAAACATTATCCCCACCCCCCACACCAGAAATACGTGCGCATACACACACACGTGCGTACACGCGTACATGTGTACACATAACGTATTTTGAAAACTTGAACAGAGCTTATTTTTGCTTCTGGGTCCCTAAAAATATATTACAGACTTTGTTTAAAATTGCAATGGAAGACAGAAAAGAAAAGGTGTTCTGAAACGAAAAGATAAACTAGTCCCAGAAAACTGCAGGAAAAAAAAAAGTTTAAAAAAGGGGAAAAACAAACAAACAAAAGTAAAGAAAAGCACTGGCCAGAGGCAAAAGGCTTTCTGATGAGTTTATCTTGCCATAAAGACCTACCTCAATGGCTGCTCACCATCTAACCCTGGCTTCCCAGTTTAGTGCTTAACATGCAGGGAGGTGGCCGGGAAATGGTTAATGCAGACCAATTCCAAGGAGACAGAACACAGATAGCTTTTCGCTAGCATTGCTGTCCCAGAGGGACATTGGTTACGGAAGATAAGAAGCAATTCAAGCAGATACAGCTTTGTGTGTTCATTTCAGCAGTGCTCAAAAGTTGCTCTTTTATCGATGAAAACCATATGGGTTTCTATGTAATGCTTCCCACCAGAAGTGCCGGGATCATTCCGTTATTTTGCAGTGTACATTTGTCCTCTGGACTTCCCGTGATTGTAACATCGTCATGAAACTATAGAATGAAGAATAGCAACAGAGCTAGCTAACAGATAAAGGCTGTGTGTCACTTTGTTTTAGAAAGGACCTGTCTTAGGTTTGTTTTCCTAGAAGCAGACTCTGAGATAAAGACGATACTGTACAAGTGATAATTAAAGACATGCTCCCAGGAAAAACTGGTAAACTTGCAGGGGAAGCAGTGGGGAGAAACTGAAGAAGACAATCAAGGGTGGGATTTCAGGGCCCCCGCCTGTGCAGAATGACTTCAGCCTGATCCTACGGGGTTGTCTGGAGTGTAGGCGATGCCATGGTTCACCCTGATTCAAGGTAAGGGAGCTAGGCTTGTGTATTCCCTCATCTGTCAATCATTGCCAAGGACCTATCCAGGGCTCTTAAACTTCCAGAGACTTCTGGTTCTCTGCCTGGGCTCTAGCAGCCCGACGGCTCTTTGATGAAGAAGAGTCAAAGGTTCAGAGTGTAGGAAGCAAAAGCACACCAAAGCTGGGACGCCCACACAGATACAGTCAAGGAGACGGAGGGAATCTGGGTGGATAACAGACAGTTTCCACTAGAGGCCCTTCAAGCAGCCATGACATAGGAACTGGAAATTTTAAGCTTAGTGTTTGATTTGGCATAAATAAGAATTGGAGGAAAACATAAATAAGAATTGGAGAAAACCTTAAATAAGAATTGGGGAAAAATCAGTAAGAATTGGAGAAAAACAAATAAGAATTAGAGAAAAACTTCAATAAGAATTGGAGAAAAAACAAATAAGAAGTGGAGAAAAAAAAACGTAAAAACTAAATTAGAGGAGTCCCTCCACCTTGCCCTATGCCCAATAAATGATCTTAAAACTTTTTTCAATTTCTTCAACCCTATGTTCATTTATAATGTCATTCAATCATCAGAGCTTCCAGCCATGACCCGTGAAAAGAAGATGCAAAATAAATCTACGACCTAGGATACAACTGCCTTTTGAAATTAGCTAGTGAACCGTAATGATAATCATATATACACATTTTAAAAAAATGCATGGACATCAACCCACATTTATGGATCATGTAGTCGATCCATACAGTACAACATTAAACCGCTCATTTGTCACCACTGGTAAAACCAACAGTTAATTCAAGTTCTAACCTTTCTTAACCAATATTAAATAGTTGGGTAGTTGTGACACTCTCTAGCCCAGGCTTAAAAAGATACACCTGTCTTAATAGAGTTTGGAACGCAAAAAGAAACCCTGAGCAGCACACTTGTCACTGCTCACACACACCAGGGGTCTAACGTACCTCCATCAGACAAACACATACTCGAACCCCACCCGCTATTTCTCCCAGAGACGAGAACGCAGCTCACCAATAAGCTTTGATCCACTGTTGTTCCAGGCCCAGTAGACGCCTGGAGTGGTCACTGTGGGCTCTCTTAGCAATGAGACTTCTCACCTTTGTTCAGCTTCAGCCTCCAAGCCCCATTACTCCTGCACAGGTCTTCACTTCAGCACCCTTGGCACCAGGAGCCCACATACACATGAAACAGGACAACGGGGTACCTACTACATGAGCCACATTGACTTCCAGACCACCTCTAGAAATTCCCAGCTTCTTTAAGTTTTCTCTTCTACCCCACGACGCTGTGCTTAGTGTGATCCGCCCAAAGGCAGCCCTTCCTCCCACAGAGGAACACACCGTTCTCAGCCAAACTGGACTTTTCTAACCCAGGTGACTACTGGACAGCAGAAACAATGCTAAAACACTCCTGGTGAAGCAAACTAACCTGTCTTCAGACATAAACCTTCTAGACCCAGAAGGAAGAAGTAAAAAAGATAAGCATTGAAGTCCCAGAGCCATCTTCCATAAACACCGACATACACGGACCATCAACTTCCAATCCTTCATCCTGAAGTGGTTTTTCATCAAAAGCATGCATGACACCTAATTGTGGATTGAGTCTCTTCTGAAGACATCAACCTAGAGGCACTGATATCAATGCAACTTCACGCTGTAAAGAAATTTTAATTTTTCAGGTCAGGAGAACCAGTAATTTGGCAGCTTTGACTGAAACATAATAAACATTTTACTGCAAAAGTTTACAGAAACTCTCCATCATCTTTTAATTAAAAAAAAAAAGATGACACAAGGAATAAAGTTATTCAAAGTGGCTCTGAGGTCCACTTTAGCATGGGCAAGAAGGGAAGAGGGTAATTTGAGTCTGAGAATAATTTACTGACATGACAGTAACTTTATAACAGAATTAAATGAACAAATAAAATTACAGAGCAAAGATAAGATTAAAAAGTCACAAACTACTCTATTCTGTTGACAGAGCTGGGAAGACTCATAAGAAGGGATCTTACTTTTCTTTGGAGACTCCTAGGCTCACCTTCAAATAGTCCACAAGCTCTATGATGTAGTCAGAAGACAGATTTTTCATCCATCAACATCCTCTTGTTGCTGAAACATGGCCTCTGTACTCTGCTTACCAAATTGAGACTCAGGAGAGTTTTGGATGAAGTAGAAAAGGCAGCTTTATTTCTTTGCCAGGCAAAGGAGGTCACAGTAAGCTAATGCCTCTAAGACTGTGAACCTGCTGGGGAGAGAAGGCAGGGGGTTTTACATTAAAAGTTCAAGCATTTAAGGGGCAGAGCTAGTTTCCATAGAGGTCAAATATGAGGTAACAACTTGTTGCAAAGTTGTTCTTGTTTTTGCAGGTGCAGTGGTCCCCTTCCCTCTGCTGGGTATGAAGTTCACCTCCAGCTTTGGGGCTCTTCTAATAATATTCTTATGTCTGGAACATAGGGTGCTAGGAAGGAGGTCTGTAGAAAAAATGTTCTAGAGAAAAACTTGTGCAATTTAAAGTCAGGCTGATAAATGCTTCAAGCATTTTAGGCAGCCTGAGGTCTCAGATCTCTTGCTGCAGGCTGAGACTTGCACCTCAACCAACAGGATACAAGGAAACCATAGGAGGCTAAAAATAACTGCAGATATTCACAGTTGGGGCAAGTTATGAAAAACAAGATGCACAGAACAGCCAACTGTCATTTCTGAGGTGTCAGGGTCAAGAGAAGGGCACTGGGGTCAAGAGCAGGACACTGGGCATGATCGATGCAGCACATAGCATCACAAGGGGTTGCACAGACCCCTGCCTCGCCTCAAAACTCCCTCCTCTCCAGCCTAATTCTGGTCACTAAGAGCATGCAAAAAACCTTTAAACCATTATACAGTTAAGGAGTTACAAATACCATTTACAGATATCAGATGGCCACCAATGATGACCATAGGGTCCTGCTTGGTTACACTCTGATTTTTTCAGGTGATACTACGAGGAAATACAAGCCTGGAGTATAATATAATCAGAAGTGTTCCTGAGGAGGGGGATTTGAGTCCTTGCCACTCCCACCTTTTCTTTTCTCTTCATAGGTACCAGATACAGTTAAGGTTAATGATGGAAGGAAAAAACAGAGTATAGCCTTGTGACAAACTTCTTGATGTTTCTTCCCACTTGCAGACTTGAAAACCACTAATTTGGTCTCAGAAATGTGTCCCTTTGCTAATATAGCCTGAAGAGTTGGCAAGTTTCACTTTTATAACAGCTATGCTAGTTTTCCCTAGGTTTTTCTGGGTGTCAAATTATGCCAGCAAACTTGATGCTGGATAATATTATAGCCAACAGTTGGTGTACTCAGAGATTTGAAAAAGATACTGATGACTGGCCTAAAAAACAAGGTATTTTAATTAATTAATTAGGGCTTGATTTAAAAATAAAGCTCTGTTTCAGTTCAAGGTTTAGTCAACTGGTTGTAATTTATAACCTAATTAATTAGTGGCTTCATTTTTTTTTTCTAATGGGAACACTCAGAGAGATTATTTTCAAGTTGTGTTATCATGGGACTCAGGAAGTCCTGCAACGCACGTTGCATCGATATTTATAAATGGAAGAAGCAGAATTCTTGCATCTGTCTTCAACATATGTGAGCTAGAAACTGTGTTATTAAAAATAAGAGTCTTAAGAGAAAAATCAGGTATTTTATCTACTCCATTAAACTTATAAACAGAATGCACACAGAGTAACAAACAACATACAAATAAAATGGCATAGAAGTTTGGAAGGGAGAAAGAGAAAACATTAAAGTGATCTCTGATGGGAGTAAAGGAGGAAGACTTCAGTGGAAAATGGCTTTGAAGCCTGGACTTGAGAGTTGGGTAGGACCCCAAAAATGGAAGGGGTGCTGAGAGGCACATCAGACAAGGCAGTGACATATAAAAATTGATGGGATGAGAAAGGTATGGAGGTAGCAGAGCTTTTTCAGCCGACTGAGCGTTCTGTAATTTATCTGGAGTATTGAGTAGGAGTAGGTGATAAACCAAGGAAGGTTATTTTAAGGTAAGCTCACCAAAGACCTTGAACGTGTTTTTGAATGGGTGGGAAATGACATCATAGACAGTCTTTAGAAAGTTTAATCCAACATTCGTGTGGAGAGATGGTTGAATAGGGAAGAAAGGAGAAGATACAGAAACTAAGACATGTCTGAACAATGGTCCAGGCAACATTTAATGAGTAGTGAAAAACAAAATGTGAACTAAAATGACTGACATTGCAAAATAGGGGAATTAAACGGAATTAGCAAGATATCTACTGATTCACATGTCACCTTAAAAAAAATGATTTCTTCATGGAACACCTTTTAGCACATACATTTATAATAATTCATAAAGGGCTGAATTATTTATGATAAAAGATAACCATGAGAGTCTTAGAGAAATCAGACTTGGAAGTAAGTGCTGATTTTTTCAGCCTTTTCAAACTTCGTATCTATGAGGATATATTCAGCTTAATATTTTATATGGATAAAATTATACACACATATCTCATTTCCAAATTATTTTTCAATTTCATATTTAAAGTAATGTTTCAAAAAGGTAAGGAAATACAATAATAGAGAACCACAGACGTATGTAGATTTTAGTTTAATGGGAGAAAGATCCACAATAATAATTTTAGAAAACATAGAAGCATTTTAAGCTTGGTCATTAAGAAGGAAATTTAGGACAAATGAGCTGGCAAGTACTGTATAATATATTCCCAACTGGATCACTTACATGTGAATAAAAAATATAACTGGACCAAATTCTATAATTGGATTTAATGACAGTGGAGCAATGTCACTGCTCAGAACTAAAGAAAGTGGGATTTCTGCCCAATAGACAAGAGACTGGAGTCTCAAATAATTTCCATTGGCTTGCATCTTGGAAGAAAAAAAAAATCACAAGCATCAATTTATGCCCTTAGTGAATTTATGACTATACGAATTTATGTGCTTTAAAGCATAAACTAGGTATTATGACTTAGGTAAAGTAAATAAATATTTAGGGACTTGAAAAGTGAATTCTAATTTCTAATAAACCCAGTTTCTCTAGAGTTTCTCCTGGTTTCTGAGGCAAATACAGAGCTATTCAATTTCAAAACTATGTATTATTTATTCGGCTTCTTTAATGATTATGGATAAGTTCAGTCTGTTGTCTAATGTTCAGAAAACTCTTAAATAGGAATTCTCTCTGTGACTGACCTAAATGGAACAAGGAGTCCTTGAGTCCACCCACCGTGCTCAAAAAACTATTTCCAATGTCGCCTTTATAAAGGTGCTGGAAGAGAATGACCCCAGAAAAGGCAGTGGTTTCTAAATGAACTTCAACTATTTTTTAATGTGAATCTGGGGTCACACAGACTTTTCTACTGGAGGTCACTATTAAATAAATACTGGTTCCCACTGTGGACAAATATCCAGCCCTCTTAACAGCAAATGCTGGACAAGCCATTTTATAGATCTGGTTGAAATGTTACTGTATGTGTGAGAATGAGAAAAGTGAGAAAGGGCTCTGGAAGGGTTCTTTAAAGGAGAAGTATAGCGCTTGCAAATACCATTGTACACATGGTTAATGGATGGGCCAGTCACGTGGGGTATCAAAAATAGAAACAGTAAACAGGAAGAGTTTGCATTTTACATTTTTAAAGCCAAAGGTTTTCCTAAGCTGCCTGAGCATTTTCTGCAAGGTTTGCGTAGGAGACAACTTCTCCAGGTTAACTAGAATAGTTTCTGATTATGAGTATCTGCCATGTGCCAAGCATTTATTGACTGTAATGCTGATCCACTACACAAATATGAAGTTTGGTGTTGTTATTCCTGTTTCACGGGTGAGGAAACTGATGCTCAGTGTATTTACTTAAAGTCACAGTACACGTAGAACAAATATTTAAGGCTGACAAAAAGTATGCAAGTTGAAATAAAATAGAGAAGTCTGCGGATTTTTTGATTTCTAATAGTAGAGTATTTCTATTTTGATATATACCCTTACTTTTTTCCAATTTAAAAAATGCACAAATAAGGCCTTCTAACTTGATTTTGATTTTTAAATTTTTCTTTTGTCCTTTTTGGTGGGGGATAAGGTTTATTTATTTTAATGGAGATACTGGGGATTGAATCCAGGACCTTGTACATTTTAGGGATGCACTCCACCACTGAGCTATACCCTCCCCCTGTTTTTTTGTTTAAGATTATATAATTAACTGTATTGATTAAAATCAGTTATATAAAACCAACTGATATAAAACCAATCATATCACTATAATACACTGATTTTTAAAAGGACAAATTATTGGATTCAGTATGCTTTATTTTTATTTTTAATGTAAAATTTTTAAATGTTAATTTCATAATAAACTATGTTTACTCATAAAATATACTAGATGTATCAGTTATTTATTCTATCACTTTGTTAAGGAGAAAATGAAAACATGGTAATTAAATAAAATTTTCTAACCAAATATGGATTACTATTTTGGATAGGTCTGGACGAATACTATGAATTCCTATGCATACATGCATAACATATTGCCAAATGATCAAGTTTTTTAAAACTAGAGATAATAAATTCTTAAGAAATTTCTAAGGTGGTTGGCACAATTTCTAAACTCAATATTTGAAGAAAGTCAGATAACAAGGCAGTATTACGGAATCACAAAAAATTCAAGTAGAAAATAAAACAAGTCTATCGTAAGACGGGGAGTAAATAAATTTCTGTCCCTTTTTCCTTTGGTTTGTCACCTGAAAAAATTCAAGGAACGCAAGAACCAGAATCAACAGGAGATATTTATGGCCTATATCACAAATATGGAACAAAGCAAAAAAAGATGAGGGCTAGACTTAAAGAAGGAGCAGCCCCCCAGAAAAAGAAAGAAAAGAAAGAAAATCAATCTGATTTATCCCTCAGAGTCACAGCGAGCATCAGGAATTTGGGACACCAAGTACCTTGGGGGTGACACTTGGGGCTCTAAAAATAATGCGTGCTTTATAAAGAGTGGTTGCACCTGCAGGTCCCGCCTCCCCTACCTACTTCGTGCTTACTCTTGATTTATCACCATGGGGAGTAAGAGGTACATGTTTTGGAAATGTTCAAGACCAGAAGACATCAAACACAGCAGTCATTTGAAAAGAATTAATTGACTAAATTGGAGTTTAGTAAAGGTCAGTAAAATAACTGAAATTTTCCAATCTGCTTTTCCTCCCAATGTCTAGAACTATGCTGTCAAATATGGTAGCTACTAGCCTTATGTGATTATGGAAATTTAATAAAATAAAAGCCAATTCTTCCATTGCAGGAGCTACCATCCAAGATCTCAACAGCCATGTGTTGCTAGTGGCCACCGTACTTGACAGCACAGGTACAGGACACACCTGTCGTCACAGAACACAGTTCTCCTGGATGGCAAGGAAGTAATGAGTGATTGATGTCAGTCACCAGAGAGAACATTAAGTGGTGCCCTGCAAGAACATCTGAAAGTTCCAGAATAAAACCCACAGTCTCTAATGTATAGTCTTCCAACCAACAGAAAAGAACTCTCGATTTTATCACCCTACATTGCTGATCCTACCACCACCAGACATCAAATGAACCTTTTCGTGATTTACTCTTGAAAATGAATTTAAATCTGATGATCATGAGACATTTGAGAGAACCTTCCAATATGGACGACAGAGACATAAACAAAAGTAATACTCAAAAAATACTCACCTATAAAAAGGAATGAAATAATGCCATTTGCAGCAACATGGATGAACCTAGAGATAGTTGTACTAAGTGAAGTAAGTCAGACAGAGAAAGACAAACATCATATGATATCACTTATGTGTGGAATCTAAAACAATGACACAAACCAACTTATTTACAAAACAGAAGGAGGCTCATAGACATAGAAAACAAACGTATGGTTACCAGAGAGGGTAGGGGAGAGGGAGGGATAAATTGAGAGTTTGGGACTGGCTGATACAAACTACTATGTACAGAACAGATAAACAACAAAGTCCTACTGTATAGCACAGGGAATTATATTCAATGGCTTGTAGTAACCTGCAATGAAAAAGAATATATCTATATATGTATATCTGAATCACTGTACACTGAAAAACTAATACAATATTATAAATCAAAAAATTAAAAATTAAGAAAAACAAAAAAGCAAAAACATACATACACACATGCATGCATACATACACAGGAAAAAAGTTTCATTTCCACACTAGATAAGAGAATATATTCATGCATGAAATCAGAAGAGGATGCTGTTAAAAATATTTAAAGGCAAAATTAAGCTCTGAGAAATTATAAATAAGGACGTACGTGCGCAAAATGTGGCAGAAAATTTTAAAGATAAGCTGGAGAAAATATCCCCCAAATTAAAAACAAAAAACAAGCCAAACATATGAACAACAGGTGAAAAGATAAGAAAAATAAAGATTAATCTTACAGAGCCCACATCTGAGGACTGAGAGTTCAAGAAAAACAGAAAATCCTGAGATTGTCCTGAGTATAGAAGGTTGCAATAGAAGTCAAGAGAATGATTATTTTTACCACAATGCTTCTGAGGAGCATTTTACCATTATCACTTTGTATGTAAATAACAGTGATAAAAATTAAAATAATAATTCAAAACCCCACAATTTTACAAAATGAAGTTGAATCTATATATTACAACTGGATGAACAACCAGATTATTTTAAAAGTACATATTTGAAATCACTTCCTCAGGGTGAACCCCAAAGATTTTTTTCATTTTACAAAGCAGAGGATAAACCAAGGGCCAAGATAGATCTGAATTCTTCTCGCTGACTCATTTGCATGAATGAAGTCAAACACTCAAAACCTCAAAGAAAGATAAAAACTTCAGCTAACTAGGCCATTTGTGTCAATTCATTAGCCTGAATACTTCCAACTGATTAGCAGAAAGCGTTACAAGGAAACCTCAAGAGTAGGAAGTAACATGTAAGTTTGGAGGCTGCTCTCCCGGAATGGAGAAAGCCCCTGGGGCTGAGGCACTGGGGACTTGAGAAAAGCACCTGACCTCCTTTGCAAATGAAAATCCCTAAAAAAGCAACATATACTAGTAACAACAAGTCTAGGCTACAGCAAGTGCTTCACTTTTATAAGGCTGCTAAATGTGAAACCAGTTAAAGAAAGCAAAATCGAATGCTAACTATTTATAGAACGTTAGGCGTGAACACATCATTTTTGCTCACAAGCATCCAAAGATGCCATGCTCCCTCCAAGCCAGGTAGCTGCGTTCATCAGTGACCTGGAAGACACATCTGACCCCTAAGATGACTGTTGCTGGCCCTTCCTCCAGCAAGCTTGCGCGGGTCAGCCCATACTGGGTGATGAGCTGCTCCAACAAATGGTGCCCAGGCATCCTTAAGTGTGTGTCCCCATTTGGGCAACCTCCCACGGTATTACAATGATCTCTTCATTTGCTCCCTATTCTGCATGATCCTTGATGTTCAGAGAGAATTAGAAACCGGGCTATCTTATTCACTGTTGTACCCCGAGATACTGATAAACTGCCCGGCCCACCTTGGCAAGTGTACGAATATTGATGGAAAAAAATGGATGAATAAATGCAACTCTTGATTTTAGGGATGAGGCAATTCAGTCCTAGAGGCACAAATCCCAGCTCAGGGTCGGTCAGGAGCTAAACTAGGACTCAGAACTCCTGTTCCCCTGCTTCCTGCCTTTTCTAGATTATTAAAACAGAACTCATTAGCCCACATTCAAGAGCCACAGGAAAACAATTATAACCTTCTCCTCCATTACTTGTCCTCCACTCCTCCTACACCTGCAGACAGAACGAGCTGTTCACTATACAGATAAATCCACCCTCTGCAGCTCCTGTCTCTGATTCTGTCGATACCAGGAATCCTTTGTCTTTATCTTTGACTACTTCAAACCTACCATCATTCAGGTTCCAGCTTAAATACCATCACATTCAATTACGGGACAAAAAAACCCAAAAAACAAAAAACCCTTCAATTAAACACTGAATGCTTTCTATGTACCAAGCAACAGAGGAGACAAAAAGATGGATAATAAATGCTCTCTTAAAGCAGCATATAATTTAATTAAGTGATTAAAAGGTTGATAATATCTAGAGTTGGTAAGAGGGTAAGAAAAAAAACATTTGTGTATATTGTTGGTAGGGTTGTAAATCAGTTCTACAGTTCTGTTTTATTTTGCAGGGAGAGGATCTGGCACCTGCTTTCCACGTTAAAAGCATGTATCCCCTCAGAACTGGCAATTTTGCTTCTAGTAACTTCTCATAAAGATATTCTCCCATAGGTGTTCAATTTTTTTATGCACATTGATGATGAAGTTAATGATGAAGTTACAGCAGTTTTTGTAAGAGCCCAAAACCGGTAAGAAAAATGTTCACTTACAGGATGACATAATGTAAATTGTATTATGTCAATATACTATTTTATGTGTGAAAAAGAATGAGTTAGTTCTCTACGAGCTAGTGTAGGAAAAAAACTCAAACATAAGAAGCGAAAACAGCAAAGGACAGAACAGTATATCTAACATGATTCCATTTGTGTAAAAATATCCAGGCACGTATGCCTTTATATACAATAAAAGCATCAAACTATAATCAAAACTTACAAGTGGTGATCAGTTGTCTCTGGAAGTGGATTGAGGGTGTAGGTGGGGGATCAGTCTTTACTTTTCACTTTTTATTCTTCAGTATTTGAAGTTTTTAACCACACACAGCTTCCATATTGATAATTACTTGAATTATTTTAGCTATCAATACAAAGTTTTTTAAAGTCTGCAGATATTTACCTAGTTGATGGAAAGGTGAAATGGACATTGGGGAAAGTTTAAAAGAGATGGTGATATTTTATAAATGGGCCAGTAATATTTTATAAAGACCTTGAAGGGTGGGTACTGATTCAGTTAGTCAAGACGGTGGAAGGATTCCGTGCAGAGTGGTCTACACTCCCAGCACGTGGCAGTGAGGCACGGGCATCAGATGCACGCTAGCTAGCCGATGAAATGCATGTGGAAGTGCATCTCACATCCAGGCTGAGGCAGTGAAAGCCCTCGTATTATCTGACTCAATCACAGAGAAGGACTTGTGTTGAGTTGGTGGAACAACATTGCTGAGTAACTTCAAGGAAAGCAGCTGCTCAGCTGTGCCATGCGAATCCTCAAGAATGAAAACTAAACTTTCACTGTGTTGAACCACTGAGATTTGGAGGTGTTGTTTGGTTCCTAGAGCCCACCCAGCCTGAATAATACAGACAACATCAGAAGAGGAAATACATGTTTTATGCAGGGAAAGGTTTTAAAAATGGAGACCTAATTACTCAGCCATAAAAAAGAATGAAATAATGCCATTAGCAGCAACATGGATGGACCTGGAGATGATCATACTGAGTGAAGTAAGCCACACAGAGAAGGACAAACATCATATGGTATCATTTATATGTGAAATCTTAAAAAAAAATGACACAAATATACTTATTTACAAAACAGAAACAGATTCAGATACAGAAAACAAACTCATGGTTACCAAAGGGGAAAGAAGGGCAGAGGGATAAATTAGGAATCTGGGATTAGCAGATAAAAACTACTATATCCAGAGCAGGTAAACAACAAGGTCCTGCTGTAGAGCTCAGGGAACCATACACATTATCCTGTAATAAACCGTAATGGAAAAAAATGTGAAAAAGAATATGCACATACATATGACCGAATCACTATGCTGTACACCAGAGACTAACACAACACTGTAAATCAACTAAACCTCAATTAAAAAAAATAAAATCAAAATGGAAGTCTATGTTTATAAACTCATAGACTCTGTTAAGAGTTTCTCTATGTATGTAGACGGACAGATAAAAAAATGCTCAGAACGGGATGTGGAATTGAAAGATACCGGAAATGGACAGTCAAAATAAAGAGTTACCTTCCATTTGTTTGGATTAACAAGTTGCTGGAAGTTTTTTGCTTGCTTGATTTTTTTTGTTTGTTTGTTTTGTTTTAAGCTGTGAAGTGACATGATCAAAGTTGAGGAATTTCAATTACTTGGGACAACTAGCCTGATGACAGTTCTCTGCAGAGAAGGATATCGAGTTTTAGAAATGGAAGAGGGGTGCTCAGCAAAGAAGACAGAGAGGAGTAAGAGGAAAGGAGGAGAGTTTTGTGTTCCAGGATCCAAGGACAAAGGAGGAAATGGGTGGTTCACAGTGTGAACCAAGGAGGTGAGATAAGGTGAGGCCTGAAGACTTAAGTGATGCTGATGATTAAGAGATGACCTTACGGAAATTAATTAGTAGAGCAAGGTGGAAAGAAACTAGGGTATGAGTCCCTCTGTTCCCTGAAGGGCTCTGTCTATGGACTCCATCGCCTGCCTCCCTTGCACCTGACTTCTAGCTGTGTTTGGCCCATGGAGGCAGCAACAGGAGGAAGTATACCTTCCCCAGCTCTCTCCGAAGATTTCATATCTCACGGGCAGTGACTGCATCTTAGTGACCATAGCTTGAGCCCTGCCGCCCTCTGCCCAGCCCAGCCCAGCCCAGCCCTCCTGGGCTCCAGCGGCATGCTTTCTTCCCACATCCCTTCAAGCCAGGCATGGTCATGATGCCATCTCTGGATTGGTTCGTTCAGCATTGCCCTGAGCTCCGAGCACAGTCCTTTGCTGAACTCTCTCCTAGGAAACCCTTTTGAGGAAATTTTTTTTCCTGCGGTTACCCTGACTGAACCAGAGTGTATATGAAATACCACACATTTTATGTACAAAAAGGAACATCAATAATACATTTTAGATCCACAGGTGACTGTGGAACACATCGGAACTAGATGAAGAAACCCAAGCCTGTAGAAGTTAATTGGCTCCCAGGCTGTAAAGCTAGTAAGAGCAAAACGGAGAAGGACCAGAACTCCCAGCTCCCAGAACAGACAATCTGCACCCCAGCATGCGGGCTCCCTCACAGGGGGACCTGAACTGGAAAAGAGAACGTTCTGATTAGAGGAAGCAGCTGCAAGACAGTGACTGTGGCTTCTAGTAACCCTTTCCACCCCATTGTCAGAACAGCCCCACCGTCTCTCTCTGCGGAGATAATTAGGATTTAACCTCCATGTCGGAGGCAGGAGGCTGCTAGCTTTCAAGAAGAGATGTTACTTAAGGGTCAAAACTATTTTCTTCTGATCAATTCTGCTGCAAATGGATGATGTTCTAATACCTGCCTCTTGTTTCGAGGTCAGGGAATAGCTCTTGCCCTCTCTTGTATACTTATCACAAATCATACACTATCAGGCAAAGTTGAAGAATGCAGTCTTTAATTAAAACGATTCCTCTATTCTGATGCATTTACTGAGCAGAACATTTATTTACATTAATCAAAATTAACTTCCTAGCTGCGTTTCTTTCTTTCCAAAATTATTCTTAAAACTGACGGTGCACCCAGTAATGGATGGCATCTTAAATACATACACACACAAATGCAGTCTTCAATATAAAACTGCCTCATCTACAATAAAGAATGATGAACATTTATTTGTTGTTTAGTTGGGGAAACTTTTGCATTAATGAGTTTATGGAATTCTCTAACAGCCGAAGGTGGCATTTATTATTGCTGTGGTTTAATAGGTGACAAAATTGAAGCAAACTGACATTAACGAAATCAGCCAAAGCTAGCACAGATAGTAAGTAAAGAACTGCAAATCGGAAGCCAGTCCTTTCTACATAAGATGCATACACTATTTCCATTTTTCTGGTGCTCTGCACTCAATATCCTTATCACACTGTCCACAGAGGATCACTGTATTGATTAGGCCCAAGGATGTTATCTGCCAATTATGTCTTTCTAGTCCCACAACTTCTTGGAAAACTCTCCCATCCTCTAGTCCTTAAAGGGACAGTAGCCCTCTGATCAAATTCCATTCCTTATCCTAGGAATTTATATTCGGGTTTTAGAGATACCGGTTTAGGTTCTGTTGGCGCTTAAATGGAAACCTCCTGTGAGCTGGAGGTCATGGTTGTATTGGACCGGAGAGCACTACCTATAGAGACAGAGAAAAAATGCATATCTCCAGGGAGAAACACAGACGAGAGAACACTTAGTTCTGGAGAGAGAGAGAGATTAATCCAGGACCCTCTGGTCTTGTCCCTTGTCAGTCCTGCATTTGAGTTCCATGAGAATGTCCCTTTATTCTTCCAGCAAATTGCCTAATTTACTTAACCTTATCTTATGTACTTTAATTTTAGGTTATCTAAAATTAATATAGATAAGCAAGTTTGAATAGCATTGTGTTACTTGCAACCAATAGTAAGTACTGTGTTACTTGTAATCAACTGACCCATATGCAAAACTATATTATTTTCTGATAATTCTGTGGGTCTTTTAGGAATGTCATTAGGAGCATGAATTCTGAATGTTGCTGGTTATCATGCCACAAGTGGGATGACAGATAACTGAAAAGGTAGAATTACCAGATGGTGGCTAAAAGTGTGGGCTCTGGACTCAGAATGTTCAAACCGCTGCATAAATGTAACAAAAAACAAGTTATTGTTACCTATTCTGCTTCTGCTTCTTTTGCTGTAGCACATGGAAAATAAATTATTTACCTGAAGAGGTTCTTATGAAAAAAATTGATTTATGAAAATAAATTGATTTTATGAAAATAAATTATGGAAATCAGTTACCACCATAACTGACCCAAAGAAGAGCTCAAAAAATTCCAGTTACTGTTTTTCTTATTATTTTTACTCTGATCATAGCCACCATTGCTTTTCCCTGTCTTATCCTCCAGATAAAGCTTCATTTTTGGTTTCGCATAGAAGCATCAAAATCCCATCTACAGATGAACGTGTTTTCAAATCTGGTTGTGAAATAAAATCAAAGTCTTCCCTAGTCATCGTTAACATTTATAGTTATTTCCAGTAAGTTTCATTCATTTTCATAAGAATGGCTTGGAATGATGTGACCTCACTGAGAGAGAGGGAGAAATCTTTCTAAACATCTTGTCAGTGATACGTCAGCCAACGTTGGGGTGTAATCAGGTAATTAATATGAAAATGATCATGCTGCTCTTCCTGAATGTAAATGGCTACGCACTCTTTCTCAAGGAGTGGCTATGGCAGTGTCTTCCCAGCTGTGCTAAACAGAATTGTGCTAAATAATTTCACTTGCTTCATCCCACATCCCAAAGAAGGTGTTTTCTTCAGAAGGAGGTTAGAGTAAGAGTAGAATCCATATTCCAGGATGAGTGTAACCTACTGGTCCACATAGGGATTCATTCACCACATCAGCCTCATTGACACACAGCTCTAGCCAACCGAGCTAAATCATCAGGGTCAGCAACAGACAGAATTACCATTAATTGTTTTCAGATTTCACTCTCTGGGACTTTAATTCCAGAAACACTAATTAAAATAAGGAAGAAAAAAGTGCTCAGAAGTGTAGAGTCAATTTATGCTTCATAATCATCTATTAGCAAGCCAAATGGCTCATTTATGGAGAATGCTATCCAAATCAGGTTTTCCAGGCGTAAATATTTAAAATCCAGGCACTTGAGAAAAATGTTGCTAAATAAACCCCAGACACCACTGTTTTGTCTAGTTAACACGTCTTCCCGTCCTTCTTTTGGGAAGTAGTTCCACCCCCTTAGAAGTAGGAGCAGCTGCATGAACTATTCTCGGCTTCTAAGAGTCCTTGGTCCCACAGTGCACATGCTCATTGGTCTGAAGTATCAGAATAGAATCTAAGAGGAGCCAGGAATACTCATCTCTGGGATTCTTTTCAAGAAGAAGCTAAGAGAGGATGTGTTCTTGACGTTCTGCTCTTGGAACTGTTCATACACAAGCTAGACTGGCTTGCAGCCATCTCCAAAGCCATACAAAGACAAATGAAACCCACATGCAAAGAGAAACACTGATGAGAGGCAAGGAAAGATGGAAAGAGGGGCCTGATGGCTTTTGAACCTCGCTTTTCATCTGTCCCTAGCTTTACTCGCACCATTCCTAATTATCAGGCTAATAAATTTCCTGTTTTTTCTTAATCTAGTCTAACTTGGGTTTCTGTCACTTGCAGTCAAAAGGTCTTGATTAACAAGCCACTATTCCAGGATTACTTCCTTTGAATATCGCTGAGGCTTGCTTCATTTAAAAGACCCTCAAATTATAGGGGCAATTTAGGCAGTAGTCATTGCTACAAAAATGCACATACGAAAGGATGCATAAACAAAGCAATGTGTCTTCATAAAGGCATCATCATAAGCTTCTAGGAGACCTGAGCAGGTATCATGCATCAACCATACAGCCAGCTAGATAAGAACACAATTATCAGTGTATGGCTTTCAAACTCCCACTACATTACTGAATCAAAGGATAAAGCAAGATGATACTAACTGTTATTGAATTATTACAACGTGCCTGACATAGATACAAGCACTTTATACTATTTCAAGATTTTAATCTCACAATAGCTCTACTAGGGTGAATTAGTTACTTACTGATGTATGACAATTTAACTACAAAGTCAGTGGCTTCAAACAACACGCATGTCTCATCTCCCAGCTTAGCTGGGTCCTCTGCAGGATGGTAATGAAGGTGTCAGCCTGGGATGCAGCCTCATCTGAGGATTAGATAGGGAAGGATCTGCCTCTTCACTCACTTTGTTGTTGGCTGCATTCAGTTCTTACGGGCGGTTGAACTGGGCCTCATTTCCCTGCTAGATGGTGGCCTAAGGCTGCCACCAGTTCCTTATCCTGGGGATCTCTCCATAAGCAACTCACAACATGGTAACCTGCTTCTTCAAAGCCAGTAGGAGAGAAAATCTCCTTGCAAGACTGATGTTTCAATCTTATGTAGCATAATCACGTACACATAATTATGTCCGTCCCATCACTGTTGCCATATTCTACTGGACAGAAGTAAA
Source organism: Vicugna pacos (assembly GCF_048564905.1). Lineage (NCBI taxonomy): Eukaryota > Metazoa > Chordata > Mammalia > Artiodactyla > Camelidae > Vicugna > Vicugna pacos. The sequence continues at coordinate 8,580,148 of NC_132987.1, forward strand.
CCATAGGTCCTGCCCACACCCGAGAGGAGGAGGTACACAAGGGTGTGAGGGTGGGGCTCATGGGAGCCACTGTGGGAGCCACAAAGCTATCATTATTCCCCATTTCACAGATGGGGATGTGGAGGGATCCTTAACAGAGAAGTGAAGACGCAGAGCTATGTTTCATATCCAGGCAGTCTGCTCTCATTATGCTACTCTTTATGGAAAAAAAGAAAAACTACATGTGGCGAGTTCAACACCAGTCTCAGACCTGATTTTTACTAGCTATGTGAGCTTGGACAAAGGTCTCAATCTCTCTCATCTTCACTTTACTCTTTTCTTCTATAAAACAGAAATGATAAATAAAACCATTTCTGGCTTTTTGTGATGGCCAAATGGCATGAGGTACATAAGTATACTTTGAAAGGCTAAGAATGTTGTGTTAGAAATATTATTCTATATCCTTATGATATAGAATGGAGATATTATGGATGAAGTTGCTCTAAATTTATTTTTCCCCAAATAAGTAGGTACTGTGTTTACTAGGAGTAGCTACAATTCTGTGCACTCACATGGTTAAAGGCCAGTAAGTCATCCATTGCTTTCTGCAATAGTGACACTGAGTTCAGTCTTATTAGGTAGAGGGAGATGGAGAGACAGGTATCTGAGGATGGCGTGAGGCTTCTCCATCACCAAGACAGGACTCTTGAGAACCCTGACTAGAAGGACAGACGGGTTTTCCGAATTCACTCATCTTCCTCTGCTTATCATGACCCCCACTACCTCCATAAAGGCTAGACTTAGAGACGTCTTTGCTAACAATAAATGGAAAGATGAATGGAATTAACATCTCGTCAGCATCTCTAGAAGTCTCCATTGCTTGAGGCAGCTCAAGGATGTTATTTCATTTAACCTTCAGACACTCTGTGAAACAGTCATTATTAATTAGCTCTAATTTCAGATTAAGAAACGAAGAATCAGGGATGCCGGATGACTTTTTCAATATAGAATTCAAACCCAAGACTCCTTCAAGTTGTACAAATAGAGAAAATACATATTTAAGTTGTTTTACACACACACACACACACACATACATAAACACACACAGAGATATATACATGTAATATACATATAGACATACACATATATGTTACATATACTACATCATGGTGGGATTCATTCATTAATTCAGATATTGAGTCACCATGGAGTAACTGAGCTCTTGTATCAGTCACAGATATATATATATATATAAGCAATGAGAAGTCAGATTCAATGTCACAGCATTTTGAAAGCAAAACCACTGACCTGGAACTCAAAAGACATCAATCTTGCATCTGGCTGTACTGCTAAACCAGCCATGTGTCCAAGTCAACTGACTGACTTTGGCCCAAGCCTCTGTAAAAATGGTACCAATTCCCTCTGCTCTTTTTTCACGAAGGAGCTACTGGTATCAAGTGAATTAATATATCTGTGAAAATAAAGCACTATAAATATAGGGTATTAGCACACTCCAGTCTCGGACCTCTTTAGCTCTGAATAACGGTCGAAAAACAAACATCCTCATGCACCATCTTCTTTTACCAGAGTACTTAAGAACACATTCTGTATTCACGATAACAACATTAAAGCCTCTTGAATTTAACAGCAAATGTAAAATATGTACCAGAAAGAACCAAATTAAATCCTCCAGCTTCTAATCATTACATACCCACAAGTGGGCTAATTTCAGAAAATGATGATACAATTTTATGAGCTATGAAGAGATACAGGCATCCTATTTACAGAGACCTATTTTCCTGTAAATCTTTCATGTTTCATCTGAAAGCATGATGGCTTTTAATAAAAATGATCTACAAAGCACACTAAGCATCACACACCTACTTCCCTGTAAGATCAGTGTGCATCTGGAAGAGGAAAGGAACTGTCTCTCCATGCTGCTCCCCCAGGACTGTCGGTTTTAACTGATTTCAGCACAGCTGGACCAAAACGACCAAGGAAATGATGACACCAGTAACAGCACAACAAACGTTCCGATCGGGCTGCTCGCCCTGGGTCGGGGTGGGAGACTCTTGTCACCAGAGGAGTTGAAGCCAAGGCTTATCACTGGGACAGATTAGGGTATGTGGGGCCTCAAGTGGACATTTATACCATTTAGGTGAGTATTTTTAAGAGAAAGAAAACAGATTTACAAAAATAAAATTAGATTGGAAAAGAAAAATTTATAATGAGGAAATGTGCAACAAACTACAAATTATTTAAAAAAAACTGGCAGACATCATACACATAAAATTAAGAAAATAGACATGTTACTTTTTTTTCTCCTTTTTTGGATTCTTACTCTCTGATTGACTCTTCATATGGCAAAAGATTTAAATTATAATTTTCAATGAAAAGACTAAAGAAACAAAATCAGCTTTTCTTCTGGTATGGTTGACTGATTTTTAATTTTTAATTTTTTAAATTTTAATTATTTAACTTATTATCTTTACAGTATATTTTCCTATGTAGACAATGTTATTATCTATAAATAATGGCATCAGAATTCATTGGTAAAACTCACATAGATATTGTGTTTTCATCATGGGCAGGTTTTTGATTACTGATCAGTTTTTTTTTTTAATTCAAGTATGGTCAGTTTACAATGCCGTGTTAATCTCTGGCGTACAGCATAATAGTTCAGTCACACATACATATACATATATTAATTTCCATATTCTTTTTCATTATAGGTTACAAGTTATTGAATATAGTTCCCTGTGCTATACAGTATAAACTTAAATGCCCATTGGCAGATGACTGGATAAAGAAGTTGTGGTATCTTTATACAATGGGATACTACTCAGCCATAAAATAGAAGAAAATAATGCTAGTTGCAGCAGCATGGATGGACCTGGAGATTGTCATTCTAAGTGAAGTAAGCCAGAAAGAGAAAGAAAAATACCATATGATATCACTTATATGTGGAATCTTAAACAAAAAGACAAATGAATTTATTTACAAAACAGAAACAGACTCATAGGAAACAAACTTATGATTACTGGCAGTGGGGGAAGGGGGTGGGAAGGGATAAATCAGGAGTCTGAGATTTGCAAATACTAACTACTATATATAAAAATAGATAAATGACAAGTTTATACCGATTCTTTTATAATGATAATTTTTGAACAGTGTATCCTTCTGCTTCAGAACAATTCACCACTGGTAACGTAAGGTGCATTTTTAGGATTTTTGCCAAACCTGGGACCCTTCTATTAAGTTTCTTTTATATCTGAGCTGTAAGATTCAGAGGTATTTTCCATAGACTAGTATCTGGCTCCATACATTTTAAACCTCGTTTCTCCTCTCCGCCCCGCTCAGCTTCAGGGCCAGGCTGTTTATAATCGGTTCATGCTGAGATCTAAATATTTCTGTTACGTTAGTCCGTGCATTACTGAGGACACAGGAGAGATCCCAGCATCACGGCATTGTCAGGGTCAAGAGGACCCTTGGCGATTGCTCCATTTTTGTGATTATATAAAGTGCTGCTTTTTAATTCAGTACATGGCCCTTTGAACTCTGGAAGCAGTAGACAGGCAGACTTGTATTATCAGACAGGGCAGAGTGAGGACACTGGGGCTGAATGCTGGAGAACGAAGCACAGACCCTGCTTCACAAGAGAACGGACGCCCTTGGTCCCCATCACGTCTCGACACCACCCACTTATGTATTCTAGCCCTCAGTCCCGCCCCCACATCGGATGGTGACTGTGCAAAGAAGCCACCCCTCCTAGTTGGAAGAGGCAAACTGCTCCAACAATTGGACCTCAGATAGTAAGAAGGACTCACATACAGGGAGGTTTCATTCTCACGCACAGAACACTGGGAGGGGAAGCAGGTGGGAAGCAAGGCTCTCACCCACGTGGTCACTTAGGGATGCTGGAGAGCAGAGAATACCGGCTTTTACCAGGTGCTTTCCAAGGTCACTATCAGTTTGCCAGGGCTGCCATCAAAACATACCACAACAGGGTGGCTTAAACAACATTTGCCCTCTCACAGCTCTGGAGGCTGGAAGCCCAATGTTATGGTGTCGGCAAGCTTTGTTCCCCCCAAAGCCTTCTCCCTGGCTCGCAGGGGGTCTTCCTGCTGTGTCCTCAGGTGGGCTCTCCCGGCACGTGTGCAGCCCGACCGTCCCTGTGTGCCCTCATCTCCTGTCCCTGTAAGGACACAGTCAGATTGGGTTGGAGCCCACCCTAACGGCCTCCTTTTAACTAATTACCTCTTCAAAGGCCTATCTCCAAATGCAGAGGTACGGGGAGTTAGGGCTTCCATATATGAATTGAGATGAACAGTTCAATCCAAAATAGTCATCCTTGAGGCTCTCTTGATCCCAGTCACACACAAGTGGAAAGAAATATGGAGAAAAATAACATGGGATGACATTATCAAATCCAGTCCCATTTCTTCAGCTGAACTCAGCCGTGTGGCTGCACTCCATGGACAGCTGGAAAATCAGCACCCCTGGGTACCCGCCTCCCAGAATTAAAAGCTCACAGGACGGAAGGCGGAGCACATTGCTGGTGGACTGGAAGGCATGTGCCACGGCTCTGTATGTCGATATGCACAGTCCTTAGTAAAACGCGGCGTAGGACTCACAGAGCAGGAACTCAATGGATAGGATTTTATTTCATTTCGCTTCTATTCCCTGCTCTTGTGCCCTAATTGTATAAATTTTGCCCTCCAGCCAAGTCCTCCACCCTATTTTTTTCAACTTCAAAACACTAGGGTTTTGTTGTTTTTGCAAATTTCCTTTCGCTTTATCTTTCATTTTCCATTTAAAAAGCTTTGGATGGTGAGAGTTTCAGGTGGCCAAAGCAGATGGTAACAAAGCCTCCTCCACCTAATCTCTGGAGAGAATAACTGTCTAGAACACGAGGAGAGAGAGAGAGAGAGAGAGAGAGCGAGAGAGAGAGAGAGAGAGCGAGCGCGCACGCGTGCGCCTGTGTCTGTTGGGAGACTGGGTTAAAAAAAAAACTTATCAATTTGAAAAGACCTCATTATTCAGTGGAAGAGGGGAAAAGGTCTAACAAGCTAATCTAAACTTGGCTTTAAGAATCCAAGCAGTTTTATTTACTTAGAATTTGAACAGATAACTTTTTGAAAGGCTAATCAGAATTAATGAATAGAAAAATTAAGGAATAGAATTAATGCATGGAAAACAGGAAAAGAAAAATTATAATCAGGTATCAAGTTTGCTCTATTTAAATAAGCTGAAATCTATTAGAATTTAGAAAAGAAAATCACCTTACGACTACCTTAATATTAAAAAATGAATAAAATCAAAGACAACAAAGAAAAGGAAATCTAATAGTAATCACATAATGTGCATGAGGTGCTGAAAGTAAAGGTCAATTGCAGAGTGAGAACACCAGTATCAGGTTATTTTCAAATTCAGGTTGGCCACAATTCATACTAATTTTTTTTTTTTTTTGCAAAGGAATCTAATAGAAACAGGGTAAGGAATCACTTGATTCTTGTTTACTGTTGGAAATATACAGACATCTGACTCACTGATAGGGCTAAATTAGTGGCTTCTCCACTGATGATGCTAAAGATACCCTTCCGTACCTTCCGCCAGAAAAATCAATTTCCTTGCAGGAGAGGTTTCTGAAGGAAGCTGAGTGGAGGAGGGCTGGGGGGAGGCAGGAAACCTCTATTTCGCTAGGTAACTAGTCCCAGCAAAACGTGCTTTTATTCCTAAAATGATCTCAATAAAACAGGGCACATTTAGTCTTGCAAATCTCAAATCCTTTTTTTTTTTTAATTTCCTTTAACAGTTTAGTGCATTAGCTTTTTAAACTTACATTGTTATCAAAGGGATAAATAAAGCCAACCACAAAATAAGAATTAACAGAATGCAGTAATCCGATCATGAGGGAGAGTCAAATGTGCTCGCACATATTCAAGAAATCAATCATCTAAGTTATAAGTAATAAGTAGTTTATTTGCAAATCTCAAATCCTTTAAATCTAGTTAGTTTTATCATTTAAAAATTTAAAAAAAAACTCATGTATTCCTGCTTAGTTCTTATTGCTTGCTTTAATTAGTAAATGGTTTGTTAAAATGTCTACAAACAACAGTGAACAGCTCTGGAAATGTGTGTGTGTGTGCCTGTGTGTATGTAAGGCTCACTCTTTCCTGGTGTCTTAAAGTGTAGAACAGAATACTTTTCATGATATTTGTAGGCTTTTGATAAATACGACAGAAATTCCAAAACAGGTCACTTTGAAGCTGGAACTTCAATGTGTTATACAAAGGATAGTATATTGTCATCACTTACGAATCTGCAAGAGTTCTTTATTGCAGCAATATCCAAATTATTACTTCCTCTTGGCCGATTATTTTTTGAAAGGCTTCAGTAAAAGTCAGACGGTACCAGATCTGACTAAATCGCTGGAACACATTGATTTTTGCCCCTACCGCTTATTTTAAAAATACAAGCCTGGTATTTTCCTTCTTTGCAAGAGCCTGAATTTCAGCAGTGTCCTCTCTGCCCTTGAAACTTGTGTCATCAATAACAATTTTTCTGTTTACAAGCCTAAATGTGTCGAGTAATAGAGAATTCTGGCTTCTCTAGCCACCGAAGAGATCAAATTTTCATTTCTATTTAATAAAGTTAAGAGTGAGATATCTCAGCTCGTATGAGCTGAAACCAATCAGCTGAGTTTGTCATGAAAAGTTTTCTGGCAAGAACTCAAAGCATAACATGGGTACTGGTTACAAAGAACTAGATGAGGGTCCCGAGAGCTGGGTCTGAGGCTCGCTTTGTCATTAAATAGCTGTGTGTCCTTGAGCAAGCACAACTCTTCAAAGAGAGGTATTTGGATGAGACACGTGCTAATGACAGCTAATGTCACAGAGTGCTTTCGTGGTCCAAACACTTCCCTGGGTTTTACAGGTACTAGTTCACTTCATCCTCAGAACAACCCCAAAAGAAAGGTACTTTTATAACCTTTGCTCTACAGACGCAGAAACCCTAGGCCTGGCAAAGTTAATAATCTTGCCCAAAGTCAAAGCAGCAAGGGAGCGAGAAGCAGACTTCAACCCAGCAGCCAGTGTTCTTAGCCAGCCCAGTACACTGCTAAGGCCTTTTCTGACACTGAGGTGCTCTGATCTCTATCAATCTCTCTTACGTGCCCTTAGATCGAAGGTCCTTGGTAAGATTTCTGAGACAAGTAACATGGCGGAAGGAAAAGTACCTGGACCAGGTACCAGGCGCCTGGCCTTCTCTCCTGCTTGCATTCTGAGGAAGTTGCGTGCAGCCAAAAAGGCCGCCAGTATGTTTTCTGTGCTCCGCAAATCCTGAAAATCCCTTCCGGTTCTCCATTTCCAGGAATTTAATTCCGAATTAACAGATGACACATCTGTCTTTATGAATGGAAGTCTAGATTCCTGGTACCATGATTTCTTTTCCCCTCTGTACTGAAGTGAATGGTGGCCTTCCAAAAGACACTACCACGTCCTAATCGCTGAAACCTGTGACTATTACTTTTAATAGAGCAAGAGAGTAAATGTTACTTTATTTGGGAAAAGGGTCTTTGTAATGTAATTAAGTTCAGTATTTTGAGATAAGATTTCCCTGGCTAATCCAAGTGGGCCCTAAACACTAAACAGCTAGTCACAGCCAAAAAAACACTTTCATTCCTAAAACGCTCTCTACCAAAAAGGGCATTGTTAATCTTGCCAAGTACCAATGTCTCTCTGTCCTTAAACTCCAACCCATTTTACCATCAAACAAATAAAAATCAGCTCATGTAAGACAGAGGCAGTGAGAGACTTCCCACCTGGAGGAAAAGGGCATGTGAAGGCGAAAGCAGAGATTGGAGCGAGGTGCCTGCACACCAAGGAAGGCCAAGGATTCTGGGAACCAGCCGGAGCTAGGGAGACAGAGGAATCAGCTAATACTGCTGATTCCCAATTTTAGACTTCCAGCCTCCAGGAACCACAAGAGGATACATTTCTGCTGTTTAAATACAACCTTGGCATGCCTCAGAAACAGATCGAGCATGTTATTCAGGATAAACCAGGTGAGTCAAAAAGTCCAGATCCCCTTTCGACTGAAGTCTGAATCGTTTTTATATCCCAGCGATTGCACGGTAAATGAGCAACAAATGTATTTTTAAATTATTCATTTTAAATAATTAAATAAATGAAACAATTAAATATTTTTTAATTTTAATCAAATAATATTTAATTGTCGTTAATTAAAGAATAAAATATATTCTTTAACAATAAAAAAATCACACCATAGAAATCAATATACTTTAGGTCCTTTAAGTATACATTGGGAAATAATACCAAGGATAATCATCTTAAAGGAGGAAAAAGTCCATCAGTAAAATAACGTAAGTCTACCCAATGTAAGAAATGTAGCCAAGAAGACTTGGCATTCACGCCTATCTCCTGGTCTCGACCTTTATGTATCTGTGAGCATATATGTACATACATGTAAGTACGTGCATATTTAGATCCATCCTGGCAGACCTGTAAAGCCATGTCCCATATGGTTAAAGACACCAGTAACTAATAGAAATTCTTGAGCCTCTCTTACAGGATAACTGATGAGAAGACAGCTTGTTGAAATCCTCTTTTTTTTTTAACAAAACTGGGTGAAACCAGATAAAACCAATATGGCAGCTTGGAGTCTGTGCAGCATGAGCTTACTTGTCAGGTGTGTGACTGACTGACCTCACAGCCCGAAATTCCACTGCATGTTTTATACCAGCTCCCCTGAATTTGCACATGGGAGCCCTGTAGACATGAAGCCTGCTTGCGCCTGTGCATAAACTTCCTTAAACGTTGTAACCAACCCCTTTTCTCCTTTGTGCACTGCTCCCAAACCCTCACCCATAAATATACACCTCGCCTTGCTATCGGAAAGACAGACTTGACCTTTGCCTCCTGTCTCCTTGCTTGGCCACCTTGCAATAAAGCTTTTTCTCTCTGCAAAGACTGTTGCTTCTCTACCTGGTCTTCTTCATTGCGCCCGAGCAAGCGGACTCTATTCTGTTTGGTCATACCTGGGGTCTTTCCTTTCTAAACTCATATATATAATTATCTATTGGAAACAACACTGATGAAACACAAATCTGATGATCACATTAACAGCATCGTTGTAAAAGAGACTTTATTGGACAATGGCAGTAAGGGTTACAAAACTTAATGCAGTTTTAAGGCTCTCAGCCCAGACCTACGGATGGAGTAATGACAGGGAAGACCCCACTATATTCTGAACTTGATTAATAAGGCAATTCTGGAAACTGTTTAGATAAAGAGACGACCAGAACTCTAGGAAGTGTAATCCCTAGCAGTTTGCCCAAGTTGTACCTGAAGGAAAAAGACAAATCTGACCCCATGAGATCTGCTCCTTTGGCTCTAACCCTGTGCTCTGTCTCCTGGGCTCATTCCTTCCTGCTGGTTCTGCACCTTTTGTAAAAGAATGTTGCCTAGAGCCTGAAATAGACAGGGGAGCCCATTCTCAAGGCTCTGAGCTTTAAGGGTGGAACACTTTCCCATTCATACAGGGATAAATAGTTGCAGAACAGAGAATAACATTTGTCTTGTTGGAGGTTTACAGGGACACCACGACCTGACCCACGTGGACGGCTGCAAGAACAAAGGATTCCGACACCAAGGAGTTTGCACCAACCAACCACATCCCCTCCCCTTTTAGTATAAAAGAAACCTGAAATCTGACTTGGGGGTAGATGGTTCTCTAGGACTTTAGTCCCCCATCTTCTCAGTCTGCTGACTTTCTGAGTAAGGCTGTTATTCCTTGCCCCAACACCTCATCTCCTGATCTATTGGCCTGTCGTGAGGCGAGCAGGACGACCACGGGCTTGGTAACAAGGGGAAGCGATTATTTCACTTCAGCACCGTGATCTGGGTACCAGGCAAGTTCTGCCTTCAGTGCGTGGTATCAACAAATATGATGCAAAGATACCTGCAACTTGTCTGAAAGCCCATCTGAATTAGCATTGTAAGTATTCAAGAGCCTGTTAGCAAAATATTTGCGCAGATTTTCCATGTAAGGGAAAGTTATTTTAGAAGGCAGTAAAGAGTACATCAGAAATACAGCATGGGAAAGTTCACGTTTGAAAACAAAAGCAATCAGAGATCTCTGACTACTCTGTATTTCCAGTTGAGGCCAGAAAGGATCTGGGCACTGAGTTTCCCGCCTCTTGTGTTCCAAACAGAGGAACAATGGCTAAAATGGGGCTGATTGTTATTCAAATGAGTCATCGCAACTCATTACAGAAGAGTCTTCCTGCTGCCAATTTCTAAAACCTCTTCTCCTCTCCCCCTTGCTCCTCAGTCTCTTCTTAGCAGCTCTTTTCACTGAATAGCTGTGAGATTGGGGTGAGACTTTCTACTTTCCTTAGCAGGAAACTTTGTGCTAACAAAGTGCCATTTTATACTATAAAGCCAATAATTAGTCTCATTCAAAGCAGTCATTGAGTGCAGACTTGGATTCAGGCTACCCCTATGCTGGGGCATTTTTCTTCCAGCACCTAGGCCTGTCACTGAGCATCAGATCGCACAGATTGCAAGCAAAGGTCTTCATCTCAGCCTACCGGATTTTCATTTGAATGCCCTTAGCCGATTAGAAGGTGTGTTCCGGTTTTGCCCAATATGCTGAATCCAGATTAACACACCGACAGGAACACGGGTGGCCGTGATACAATGTTTACTGGCTCACTTCACCCCAGCAATGTCACAGTAGGAAGCAGTTTTCCACAAAGGGCTCAAGAGGCAGAACCAGCAATGGATTCTAAGTCTTGAACTGGGAAAGCTACATATGCAAACTACTAATGGGTGTTATTACTATGCAAATCCTTGCAGGTGAACTCATCACAAATCAAATACACGTAGGTAAGCAAGTCTGAGAGCCTGGGTGTGCTGTGCACACACACACACACACACACACACAACCACACACTCATTACATATTTTCTGAAGCAGTAAATGCCTAGCATGGGTTGACCATAAGCAGTGGAAAGCCATCATTTCCTTATTAAAAACCTGCACTAGTTACCGTGATATTAACAAGGAGCCTTGCAAAAAGCACAACTTTGAAAGGCGAACTCCTTGCTACAAAGACTGGGTGGCTTTTTCCCCTGATAATTATGCATCTGCTGTCTAAGATTAATCAAGGAAGTTAATGATGCAAAAAATTACATTTATAATCCAGTCTGAATACAGCTGTACTGCAAGCTAAGTTCTAAGTCCTATTAAAGTAAATGGAATTAATGGGCTGTCGCTGGCAATCTTTATATCTATCAGTTACTAATTAACATTCTTCTGTAAAGAACAGTTTGTGGTGGGGAAAAAAAAATAAAACATACCTGAGGATCAGTTATGGTAAAGCTTAAGTGGAGTTATTAAAGGCAGGCGGAGCAGCGGCTACCAGAAATGACAGTGCAAAGTGTTCACAATGCGGTGAAGGCAGTGAGCAAGAAAACGTTGATTTGCCCTGTCATCAGTTTTTAAAAAAATGCATGTGTGTGTGTGTGTGTAAAGTTGTTTGTTTTACACAGCAGCAAACGATCACCACTAAGGATGACCTTTCCATGGGAAATGTCGACTCTAGCTAGTAACATGAGAACAGAGACCCCAGAGCTGTAAAACGGGAGAATTAAATTAGCTGCGGATGGAAGATGAACGTACCATCGTTATCCTCCAAGATACTCAAGCATATTTGCTGCTCTCATCACAAAAAGCTCCCAGCTGATTACTAATTTTATGTCTTCTGTTCTTGGATTAATTTAAAGTGTCCCTTCCAACCCTTTATTGCTCTGTGTGTGTGTGTGTGTGTTTGGTTTGGTCCTTCGTGCACAAGAAGAGATGCATCTTTACTCTTCTGAATTTTAGTTTTTTTTTTCTTTTATTTCCTTCGCCAGAAATATGTGCTTTGCTGCTTTACAATTCAGAAGAGACTCAATTTGCTAATAAATGATGCACTTTCTTTCATGGGAGACACTGAGTTTCCACTAGTTTTTTATTACTCACAAATTGAGACTCTGATGCAATAAAATCTCCCTTAGGTTTTGTCATAGATAAAAGATGAATCATTTTCATAGCAGAAAAGTGATTAAGGAGGAAGGCATCAAAAAAAAAAGCACTTTAAAAAGAAACCAAGGTCAAGAGAATTTGCCCTCTAATTTTTAACATCCCAAACCTGCCTTGACAACAAACAGTTAACATTAATCTGAGAGATCATTTTTTTGTTAACTTCTCAGACTGGCAGGGCTTGTGTTTGTCAGTTAGGGTCATACTGACCCTCACAAAACAGAGGAAAGGCACATTTTTAAGAAGTCAAGTGAGGGAAGAAATTTAACCCTAAACTTTGAGTGAAAAGGTCAAGGTTGAAACTAGAACTTTGCGTCTCACTAGGACAAAAAACTCTTGAAGTTGGATTTTCCATCCATCCAAAGGAGGTAACATGCCCTTACTTTCTCCTAAGGAGGTATTAGGATGTTCAGGGCTTCATGTGAGATTACAGACAGAAGTGTTTGTACATGTGAGTTACTTCTCTGTGTTAATTCAGTCTGTCTATGTAGCTATCGGGAGACAGCTGGATGGCCACTGCAGGCTCAGATCAGACTCTCTGGGCCAGGGCCAGAATCCATGTGACCCTTTAGACTAGGGCAGGGGCCAGTCCCCTGGTCACCTGTGGCTGCTCAGTCCAAGAGGGTGACCTGGGTCACTCCTGCTGCCCTGCACACAGGTGCCACCCAGGAAGGCCACCCAGCCCCATTTCAGCCTCCACCACCTTCCCAGGTTACTACCTGGGCTGTTCTAGCCCCTCACTGTCCTCTCGCCTCCCACCCTGGGCTGTGCAAAAGCAGAAGCAGAAAAAAAAAGCTTTTCCCAAACACTATTAGTTTAAGGGCTGTTGCTTTGTTGAGCGGCAGATATGAAATCAACCAGGAATGGACACGATGCCCGTTAAAGAACTGGACATGATGGCGTCTGGACACTATATTCTTCATCTGCACTTACTGGACAATGAATAAAATAGGTAAGTAGCTCTTTTCCACTCATTCTTAATTTTTCTTCAAAAGATCGCTATGCTATACCTCATACAGGTCCGTGAATTTTGTAACATTTTGTCATCAACTTGTTTTATAGACAGAAGCCCCATCAAACAGAATTTGCCCAGCATCAGCTCTGTGGGGCATCCCGTTTTGTTTGTTGTTTTGTTTTTTTTAAAATACATCTACATATACATATATACAGTCAACTTAATTCTGTGCTGAATTCAGCCCATCTGCATAGCTCAAGGGGGCTTGTGTTACATTTCTCTTGGACATAATGATTATTTTGCTTTTTAATGTAAAATAAATGTTGTGTTTTGCCTAATTCTCACTTTACGCAGTGATGGCCATAATGCTTCTACAGCGTAGGCTCATTTTAACTAAGACTCACGTCTTTAAACTAATTCGTCTGTTCTTTCAGAATGATTTATGTGGCTGCTCCAAGCAAAATGTAATGGTAAAGGGAAATAACAATTCAAAAATCTTGCCCCCAAATGAAAAGGAAAATGTTTATTAGCCTTTCGTTTCCAACTTGTCACTGAAACAAAGTAATGATCAAATAATGTTCTTAGCTAGAACTACCTTTTTTTTTTTTGTTTTGTTTTTTTTAATAGAGGCAGTATACAGCCTGTGTTTGGGAACATAGGCCCAGATTTGACATCTCCTTCACGTCAGAGCTCCAGTCTTCATCGGCTATGTGACTTGGGCTCCGCTTCCTCGTCTGCACAGAAACACGACACAACACGCAGTCTACTCGGTTATTATAAGGATTCTAACAAATAATGTGAGGTCAGGAAATTACGCATAGTCCGAAGGGCCTAGAATCTGTTTAACAAGGACAAGTTCCTAGTATTTTACCGCAGATCGGAGACTAGTGTTTTGCCCAAACAATGCTTGTGTATTACACATTAATAACAAATCTCAAGAAAAGCATGACTTTGCACACGATCCTTAAACAGTCAATTCAGTAGATGGTACGGTTGCAAGTCCCACAGCGTCCTGCTTTGCCTCTTTTTTCTAACACATGGCCCAATGATACTACTTTTAAACCATTCTTCTCCATTCGGTGTGTCATGACCGTCTGAGCTGCCGATTCTCTTCCTCGCCAAAGTAAAGGAGCGTAACTTTGACAGAAACTAATATTGAACTGGGCAGGTTGATGGGTGTGCCTTGAAAAGCTGAAATATGTTCAGATCATCAGGGTGCACTGAGAAGAGGGAGGGAGAGCCCTACGGTGCTTCATGGTGGTTTGTTTGTTCTTTCGTTTTTTTTCTTTTCAGAGACACAAATGGACTGAACCATGCATTTTGTCAGAAGGGCACCAGACACATTAAAATACTCAAATATTCAGTTTGGTGTCTTATTCCCACTTCACGTGCAGCCAGTCAACGTGATTTATTTTATGAAAACCCAAAGCACTATTTTAAGAGATGCCTGTGTTCGTAAAATTGTCTTTTATTGCCGTCACAACACATATTTGGAAATTACAGTTTGGGCTGCCTTTGGAGCTTCCCAAGTTGGCCACAAACCTTAAAACAAATGCAGCTTTCCCTTGTACGGAGGCTTACCCTGCTATATGTCTGCTTTATATCTGGGTGACCTACAAAATCAGTCCGATATTCAAAATTGACACTGAAGGAAGTACTTCTTTCTTTTTCTTTTCAGAAAGCGCTGCCATAAAAATGACAATGCTACTAATTGGACAGATACATATAAAAGATGAGAAAGATACATTACCGGAATTGGAAAAGATTAAGCTTATTTTAAAATCACAGAAATCTGGGAAACAGGCATCCTCTGAGGCCTCATAATGACTGCTGGCAAGAGGCAGATGGATGGAAATCCGAGCAGCGAGGAAGATGCTGGCTTAGCATCATTCCAGAGACACCCTGAGGCCCTCCCTACCCAGAACTCGGGAAGGAGACCATCACACCCACCAGCCTCGGAAGACCCAGCCCAGGCAGCAGTGCAGCTTCAGGGCCGAGTGTTCCAGGAGAACCGGGAGCCAGCTGCAGCCTGAGTCATGGAAAGTGAGGGGAGATCGCCTTATTCCAACTAGGGTCACTCCGGCAGTCTCCAGACAGTTTTCCTATTTCTGAGCTGAAGCCAAGTGTGGAGCCAATAAAAAGTAAAGGTACAAATTTCCTTCTCTTTTAGAGTGACCTGACAAACCCTCCGGACTCCCACCTCCAAATACGTAGCCTTTGAAAGGAAGGATGAAGATTCCTTAAAAACTTACACTTTGTAGGCATTTATTCACCCGTGACTATTTCATAATGTACCTCTTTGCCTATCTCTCCAA
This sequence comes from Vicugna pacos, assembly GCF_048564905.1. Classification (NCBI taxonomy): domain Eukaryota; kingdom Metazoa; phylum Chordata; class Mammalia; order Artiodactyla; family Camelidae; genus Vicugna; species Vicugna pacos. The sequence continues at coordinate 8,595,504 of NC_132987.1, forward strand.
GACTTTCTTTGATCCAGTTTTCAGGATGAGTAAGATAAAACTACAATATAATAAGAGAGGACAAAATTGATTTTTAGAAAAAGTTATTTTAAGGGTAGACCCCAATTGTCAAATGAAGTAAGTATATAATCTAATCAGCTTTATAAACAAGAAGCAAAAAAAATCATTTCCTAATGAGTCTGAATTCAGGGCATGCCCTCAGTCTCCCCAAGGTTCTTATTCTTACACAGGCAGGCATATTACTTGTTTTTGCCCCTTCTGGTGACAGTCAAGAGTAGGAAATGACCCTTTTAAGGAGGTAGGAAGAAGCACACATGAGGACTCTGTAAGGGCGGGCTCAGATGGAGAGTTTCCAAACCAGCTATGGGAAAGCGTTCAGGACGTCGGGGACAAAGTCACCCGCTGAATCCTGTTCTGAAACTAGTCCTCTTAAACAAGAATACTTAGCAACGTTTTTCTCTTCCTTCACTGACGGCTGTAGAAACACACACTTATTCACTAGGTTTGAACAATTTAAGACAACAATGTTACTTGACTACATTAGGAGAAAGAGTCTTGACTTGGCCCCAAATTCAGCCCTCGGCAAATAGCAAAGTGTTGAGTTGATTTTTGTCCATTTTGATGATTGAGACCCCCAAAAAGTCATACAGCCTCTATTTTCAGACTGTCCAATACTACAGAGACTAGTTAAATGTGCCTACTTAAATTTAAATTAATGGAAACTAAAACTTCAGTTCCTTGATCTCACTAGTCACATTTCCTGGGTTCAACAGTCACCGGTGGTGAGTGGCCATCATAATGGACAACGATAAAACATTTCGATCATCATATAAAGTCCTGACTGACAGTGCAGCCAACGTAGTCGAAATGATCTAAGGTTGTCAAGCCCTCTCTCTTTTCAGATTTCTTTTACTGTTGAAGTATAGTCAGTTAACAATGTTGTATTAATTTCTGGCGTGTAGCATAGTGGTTCAGTTTTTTTTATATATATATATATATATATATATATATATATTCCTTTTCATAGTCTTTTTTATTACAGGCCATTACAAGGTATTGAATATAGTTCCCTGTGCTATACAGTAGGACTTTGCTGCTTACCTATTTTATACATAGTAGTTAGCATTTGACAATCCTCAACTCCCAATTTATCCCTGCCCCTCATTTCCCCCCTGGTAACCATACGTTTGTTTTCTATGTCTGTGAATCTGTTTCTGTTTTGTAAATAAGTTCATTTGTCTCATTTTTTTAGATTCCACGTGTGAGTGATATCATATGGTATTTTTCTTTCTCTTTCTGGCTTACTTCACTTAGTATGACAATCTCCAGGTCCATGTTGCTGCAAATGGCATTATTTTATTCTTTTTTATGGCTGAGTAGTATTCCATTGTGTGTGTGTGTGTATGTGTGTACACAAATATATATATATACACACACATACACCGCATCTTTTTTGTCTACTCATCTGTTGATGGACATTTAGGTTGCTTCCACATCTTGGCTATTGTAAATAGTGTTGCCATGAACATTGGGGTGTGTGTATCTTTTTGAATTAAGAGTTTCTTCCAGATATATGCTCAGAAGTGGGATTGTTGGGTCATATGTTAACTCTATTTTTAGTTTTTTAAGGAATCTCCATACTGTTTTCCATAATATTAGATTTCTCAAAGCTTCTATTTTGTTTAAATCACTATTGATCAGATACTTTCCATATTTTATCTCCATTTAATTTTCAGAACAGCCTATGAGACAAATGAGACAATTCTCTTACAGATGAGGGAATCATAGCTAGGGAAGGTTAAACACATTGGCCAAGTACATGCCTAGAATGAAACCCCAAATTGGAGGAGCTCAGAGCTCCTGGCAGATGCCCAGTGCTATGAAGTGTGTAGGGTTTAAACTCACTGGCCCAAAATTTCAGAGACACGGACAGGAGAACAGACCCCCCCATCCGCTCCTAGTATCTGTCCTTTGGGTGAAAACGTGGCAAAGTGAGGAGGTGGAAAAGGAATTAACATGGTCTCAGAGCCAGCTCTGTGCCAGGGACCACGTCGGATGTGTCATCTGGGTCTTCTCAAAAAGCCCAGGGATGTACACACTGTAATCCAGACAGGGGGAGGATGGTCACTGGGCTTCAGTAATAAAATGGCTTATTTACTGAAGTGGATGAATTGTTATCTCTTGAGGTCAGGTTGGTTCTGATCTGTGATGTTCCCCTTCTCTCTCCTTGTGGGATGGTCCTATCCCACTTGGGGCAGAGTCCCTGAAAGCACAAAGGAGTTCCATCTCTACCACCACCTTCTGGTGACCTTGGGCACTGCATCAGTCCCTCCACCGTAGGAAAAACTGGGCAGGTAATGGAAGTACCCGTCACCTTGGGTCAGGGTGTTTGAATGTGATGGGAAGGAATCAAATGGAGCCTGAAAAGTGAGTCCAGGATGGTTGCCAAGATGAGAAACCAAGGGAAAATATACAGAGGCAGAATTGGGGGGAGAGAGCCAGGGAGAAAGAGAGGCAAACAAGTGTTTTAGAATTTGTAAACCAGCTGTGATCTGAATGCATCTCAGAGCCAGGGGCCAAGCCTGGGGACTGTTTATGCTTCAGTGCACATAGATGTGGTCCTGACAGGTCCTTTTAAAGAATTTAGATATTGATGGGTTTAGGGAGAAAAAGTAAATGTCAGCCAGTGATTTAGTGCCTATCAACCCGGAGTCTTCCAGTGTTTTGCAATAGAACGAAATAAAATATTAGGGCAGTGTAGGGAAGTTTTTTTTTTCCCCCCATAAAACTTAATGACTGCAATTACAATATTATTTTATTTCCTCTGAGGTTATGTCTTTTGTTTTTAAAATATATGTTTTTAAATAAAAATGACATTGATAGTATATGCTAGTTTGTTCATTTTAATGTACTTACTTACTTAGCAAAATTAAATACTGGTGACCTTGTGTTAGCTCAAAAAGATGCATGTGTGTGTGATTTATTACTGGCTTGTGAAGGCCAGGTCTAGGAACCACCCCCATGCTAATGGGACAGCTAGTGACAAAGCTAAGCCCACCTCTGTACCCTAAGGTCGCCCAATATTCCAATTTACACTGGGTCCTGAATCTTTTTAAAAATGACCATTTAATCAGCATGTCATATTCTGTGAGGGAAGCTGAGTTTACAAGACAAAAAGATGCTGTGAGAACCAGGTGATAAGGTCAAGCGTTTTTCTCACCATCCCATCCAATTGCATTTACCGAAATTCTCCACACCTTCTGAGTTTATTAGGGCTTCTTAGCTGTGCAAATCACAAATAGTAGAATAGACATAGAAGAAATAAAAATACCAAATGGTTAAAAAGAGCTGCCTTAGGCATTGCACAGTAGTCAGAAGCAGATGCAGTTTTCTCATGAAATAACACATCAAAATGTGTGTTTCTGGAGCAAGCAATGTCTACTGCTTTGGAGCCTAAGGAAAGATCTATTAACATATCGTTGTCCTGGTCAGTTAAGCAGAAAGAGGTCTGCCAGTTGTCTGACGGCTTTGAATCAGGCAACAATATTGAGAGATTTTGATTTATAGCACAAATACCAACAAGGACCTACTGTACTATATTCAGTTTCTTGTAATGAATCATAATGGAAAAGAAACTGAAAATATATATATGTATGTGTGTATGTATATGTGTAACTGAATTGCTTTGCTATATACCTGAAACTAACATTGTAAATCGACTACTTCAAAAAATACACAAATAAAAAAAACCAAAACTTTAAAAAAATTAAAATAAAATCATGGAAATTAGGTTCTCAAAAAAAAAAAAAAGAGTTTATGTTAAGTTGTGTTGTGCAGACCACAAGCAGAGGGGACCCAAGAGATGTCAACTGTTTTCTTGGAAAATCTCTGCTACAACAAGGAGAGGGTATATGAATGATCCTTTGGTCTTCGATTTGCAAGACAAAATTGAGCCATGACTTGAAAGACCTCTCTTCCCCCGAGCTCAGGGTTTCCCTGGCTCAGCCCTAACGCTGCGGACAAGGCTTGCTGCAGGAGAGTTTGCTCCTGCTGGGTGGTTGGAAAGCGCTCGAGACGGCAGTGCATTTAGGAAACCTGCAGCTGAGCTGAGTGAAAGGCTGTTCCAAAACCCCTTCACACTGACACCAGGGCTTTAAGTGGCATTTCGTGGTCAGATGGGATGCAGTTTAATTGCTCACAAGCAACAGCTCGGCTGTAGGGCGAGTGCCATGGGCCCAAGAAGGCTGTGGAGTTCAAGGCACAGAACATACTATATGTCTTCCCAGATCTGCCACCACCTGGCTATGTCACCTCAGGCAAGTCATTTTTATTCATTCCCTAAAGGGTCCTCTTGGAGAGAAAGGATTTGAGGTGGCTTTAGGAACAGCCTGGACTAAAGAGTAAGTCAGTAAAATAAGATGAGAAAAGGAAGTTGCTTCGTGTCTCCAAGCCTCCGTTTACTATCTTCTAAGACAGGCAGGTGAGCTTGTCAGGGGATACTGGGTGCCATTCCAGGCTTGGTGACTGGCTGTCAGAGGAGGAATAACCTGGGATCTTCATGCTGCAGCTTCCCTGGAACACGCTGGAAATTCTCACTTAGTAAATCTGAAGAGAAGCCAGGGAATCTGAATACATAACCAAAAATGGGAGTTCCGGCAGTAATGTTAACAACTGCAACAGCTAAAGCTCCACAACGCTCACCAGGGGCCAGAGACCTCCCAGAAGCACACACCGCCTCAGATGTGACCTTCTAATGCCATGATTTTATGACAGTGTGCACCTTTCCACTCCTGTTTTGTGTAGGAAATATTTATTAAGGCAAGGACTGTAATTTTTTTTTAAAGACAATCTCCCCATCAACACTGTGTGTTATATTTAACAGACACTTAGTAAGTGTTGGTTACTTACTAAGTATGAGGAGGATCAGACTAAAGTCTCTTTTTCTGCAATCTGTTCCCAGTCAACTCTGGGGCCGTTTCACATTGGGCAGTGTTCCGTGTTTTGCTGCAGACTTAGTAAAAGTCGTAGTCTGTCAAAGCCCTTTGCTGTGGGCAGGAGAACCAAGACGGGAAGGTTTCTGGCCCCTTCTGGCCAGACCGGCCTTGACCTCGGGGTGGATGTTGAGGGCTTGTCCAGCTGGTGGCCCCTCCCCACACAACATCCTATGAAAATCTACTTCTGATTTCCATCTGTTTTTCTCCAGGCCTCTTCTTACTAGGTAAGAAGGCGCATTCTTAACAAAGAAGAAAGACTTAGAAGATACACATGTCCTGTATTCCCGTGTGGGTGACAATTTTAAGCTCTACGGGCAATTAGTTTCCAGAATCTAAGATGCAAATACATAACATAAACACGTCTAGATTTTGAAAGTCTACTAATGGTTAAACAGAAAGGTACCAAACTAGAACACCTTGCCCTGGCTTACCCTAGACATGCTTTGATGGCACTTCATTCCAACATTATTTCACTGGTCTCTGCCAAGTAACGGTGAGGACACCCATCACAATATTTGCTGCAAGGATGTGATTAGGTATTCATCATATTTGTGGTGCTTCCTCTGGGCAGACCCTTGGGGAAAGTGTCCCTCTCTGTATTTTAATTCAATGCATCCTCCCAATTAACCTACAGAGTAGATTTTCTTATCATCATGGGCATTTGACAGATAAGGAAGATTATAAGATTTAAGAAATCTTCTCATCATTCTTCAGCTAGTAAAAGGTGGAACCAGCCTTCAAAATCAAGATTTTTCCAAGTCCACAACCTTTACTTTCAAAAGTGTAATTGCATTTCTGAAACACCACCTATATCTCAGGGTCGCTAACACCGTATGTACCAGAAATGTGAAATTCAAGTTCCTCTTCACCAGCATCATCCCCTTCGTCATCATCTCCATCACTGAAGTCTACTGAGCACACACGGTACATGACTCACCACGTAGAGTTACCCTGAGAGCTGGGTACCACCAGTTTCTCTGTTGGAAAGCTAGGGTAAGAGATTTCCACAGATGAGGTAATTGCCCAAGTCCACATAATTAGTAGGTGATGAAGATAATTTGGACTTTTGTAAAGGAACACACTAATGATGCCTGAGCGCTACCTAAGGACATCTGAGATAACGAGACGAAGCTCCCTCATGCCAGAACTTGGTAAAAATATTAACAGATGTTCGTTCCCAAGAAGCACTTGGGTAAAGATTTCAAGAATGTATTCCCATCATGTCACCGGATACAAAAGCTTTTCCTTTAAGGCTTGAGCTTCCCAAAGGTGAACTCCTTATTAATCTGGAGTTTATATAAAATTCAAATTTATATATAAGTACATACTATTTACAGATGTTGCCTCCTTTACCCAATATTTATGGAATTCCTAATATGTGCCAGGCATCATTCTAGGCATCAGTGACACGGTGATGAACAAAAAGTAAAAATCCTTGTCATCACAGAGGTGACAATTTAGTGATGGGAGTGACAATCAATTAAAAATGGGGGAAAATTGTAACATTCCTACCCTCAGAGAGCTTCTATCTAGTGGTGGAGAGAGAGAGAGATTGAACAAATATGTAGAATCATGAAAGATTCTGGTAAGGTTCATGTAGAAAACCAGTCCTGGAAAGGAGGCAGGGCACACTGGTGAAGTAATGAAAGCTGATAAGTTTTAATTAAATGTAACCAATTTGAGACTGGCTTTCTTAATTTGTTCATTTACTGTGTTCATGCCATTAGTTTAAACCCTTGGGAAATACATGAAAATTTTACTTACTTCTCATGCTGATTTTTTGTCAATTCAAAACAATTCTGCATGAAAGACATTAAGTTAATTTCCAAAAGGATGTAGTTAAGGGGGGAAAAAGGCAATGTAATAGCGTTTTGCTCTGGGAGATTGAACAATAATGCACAATATGAATTGGACCACAGAGTGTATTTTTTAATGAAAGAAACCAGAGGCAGGAGACATAACAAATCTATTTTCAGATGCAGTTGACACGGACTGCTGCCTCTCTCTAATTTAGAGTGGAGCATGCAGCATCTCTATTGGATCAGATGTGACAAAATTTAGGGAAACAAAATAGAAACCCTCGTTTCATGTGAAAATTGGAATTAAGTTATATGGTCATCAAGCAAATTCCAGTCCTGAGAAATTATTTTTTCATGTATCTTAGTCAAATATCATAATCTGAATAACTGAGGTATTTGCATAAAATTCATTTATAGGAAAGTTATTCTCATATGTTTTCTCCAATATGTTTATTTTGAACAAACCTATGATGTTATGGATTTTTTTTAACCTACCTGAAATTGAAACACACTGAAAAAAAATCTAAAATTCAGTATATTTATGAGATTTAACAGAAAAGCTATCAATTATCTAGAGAAAAAGAGGAATTCACTTCTTTTGGTCCTTAATCATATGAGAGTGAAATTAAAAGGAAATCATTAGAATTGTGGCAATTTTTATTTTACTCTATTATTTTACCCTTATTATTTTAGCTTTATTTTACTCTCCTATTTCATGATTATGCAATTACCTTGGATAAGAGCTGGCTATACCACTTGAATTATACAAAGTCACATGAGTGTGTGTGTCAGAATGACAGATCTTTAAATTGGAGTAGACGTGCAAACGTGGGAAAACAAAACAACAAAAGGGTAAAGAGGTGGGGCAGAAAAAATACATTTATATTAATATTATATTAATATGTTTACCAGTACTCAACTTTTGAACCAAATTACTATGTTCAGGCTATTCTGAATGTTCATTCTGGATGCTCTGACTTCACTGAGGAAACTTCAAATCACATACCTTAAGTTATTTAGATAATCAATATTAAGTCATTAAAATTCTGAAGAATGGAGCTTTTAGAATTGTGGTCTTATAATAATTTTAGTAAACAAAATTTATTATGAAGTATAAACATTTCATCAAACTGCATATTTTTTTTCAGCTCTAACCTCTCATTCATGTATATATCGCATCATTCATAAATTTTGATAAACTGAATGAATCTATGATCTTATACTTAAATGACTTGTTAATGCTTTAAACCACTGGTACTGGTGGCTAAATAAAGCAAAGAAAAACAAAAGATGGCTTTTCAAGATCATAATAAAAATAAACTATTAAATCAGCCAGAAAGGAAATCCATGATCTTCAAGCTCTGAATAGCACTGGATGCTACACATCTGTTATTTTTAAAAAAAACATTTAATATATATTTTAGTATTAAATTTGAAAGGCACTTATCAAAATTTAGTTATCATTTTCCCATCAATAAAAAGGTGAATATATGATACACATAGTTTAGAAGGACCTAAAGACTAAGTAACACCCCTCTAGTTTTTTCAATTACATAATAACATTTCAGCAAGTTGCATGTAGGTTATGTGGTTGTGATGGCTTCTTCAAAGTACACTAGTATCTTCTTTATTCTTGTTTTAGATTCCACATAGGAGTGATATCATTACTTTTCTTTCTCTTTCTGGCTTACTTCACTTTCAATGATGATCTCCCGGTCCATCCATGTTGCTTCAAATGGCATTATTTTATTCTTTTTTTATGGCTGAGTACTATTCCATTGTATAAATGTATCACAACTTCTTTATCCAGTCCTCTGTCAATGGAAATTTAGGTTGTTTCCATGTCTTTATTGTGACTAGTGCTGCTATGAACATTGGGGTGCATGTATCTTTTCAAATTAGAGTTCCCTCTAGATATATGCCTAGAAAAAGAAGAACTACTGAACTCATCTACAAAACAGAAACAGACTTGTAGACATAGTAAACAATCTTATGGTTACTGGGGGGAAAGTGGGAGTGGGAAGGGATAAATTTGAGAGTTCAAGATTTGCAAATATTAACTACTATATATAAAAATAGATAAAAAGCAAATTTCTTCTGTATAGCACAGGGAACTAGATTCAAAATCTTGTAACAGCCTTTAATGAAAAAGGTTGTGAAAACAAATATGTGTATGTATATGCATGACTAGAACATTGTGCTGTACACCAGAAACTGACACACTGTAATAAAAGAACAGTACACAAGTATCCACCTAATCAAATTGTATGTAAATTAATCAATGTTCTCAAGCCTGATATTTTTCTTTAGTATATTCTATGATTTCAGGCTTACTCTTTTTTTTGGAAGGCAGTGTTTTTCCTTTAGATTTCATTTTATAGAGAGAAGAGAACCGTCACTTAGAAGAAATGCAATTTAAAATGTGAGTCAAGGAAATGAACTTATTCATACATATCACAGTAAATTATGTCAATTAGGATTTCAATGGAAGCAAACCACGGTTTTGTTCCCCAGGTCTAATTGTGCTATCAAGAGGCACTTCCCTAAAAGTCAAAGCAGATATTTATTCAAACAGAAAGCCACAGACACACACACCCTGTAGATTGCTTCCTGATTTTAATAAAGAGATTTCTTTTATTCACCTAGTCATTAAATATAAGATCAAGCACCTCCTTTGTATGATTGCCTAAAAATACAGTGGTGAGCAAGCCAGGCTCAATGGATTCAGAAAATGTCACTGTTTTCTAAGGAGAATTTCATAAACAATTAATGCTATCTAAAATAACTAAAATTCTTCAAGGGTCCACCATGTGCCTGGCTCTGGTTAAAGTGATTAAAATATTTTAACCATCACAGCAATCATCATAACAATCCTAATAATATTAGTACGTCTTTTACGCAGATGAGGAAGTTGAGGCACAGCGGATTTAAGTGACTTGTCCCAAACCACATAGCTACTACGGTGCCCAGGCTGGGGTTTTAGCTTCTGCAGTCTTGTTCCAGAGCCCACATTCCCCTTTTTTCCCCAACTGAACTGTAATTGATTTACAATGTTGTATTACTTTCTGGTGTACAGCATAGTGATTTTTATATAAATATACAAATATATAAACATATATGTACATATAAAATATATATATACACATATTCTTTTCTATATTCTTTTTTATTATAGGTTATTACAAGGTTTTGAATACAGTACCTTGTGCTACACAGTAGGTCTCTGTTGTTTATTTTATATATAGTGGTGTGTGTCTACTAATCCTAAACTCCTAATTTATCCCTCCCCACCTTTTCCCCTTTGATAACTGTAAGTTTGTCTTCTATGTCTGTGAGTCTCTGTTTTGTAAAATAAATTCATTTGTGATGTTGTTTTAGATTCTACATGTAAGTGGTATACATGATATGTGTTCTTCTCTTTCTGATTTATTTCACTTAGTATGATAATTTTTAGGTCCATCAATGTTGCTGCAAATGGCATTATTTCACTCTTTTTTATGGCTTAGTAGTATTCCATTGTGTGTATATATACCACATCTTCTTTATCCAGTCATCTGTTGATGGACATTTAGGTTGCTTCCATGTCTTGGCTATTGTTAATAGTGTTGCTATGAATAATAGGGTGCATGTATTTTTTTTCAATTAGAGTTTCCTCTTGATATCACAGCCCCCTTTTGATATCAGAGCCCACACTCTTAAATACTACAAATACAAATAACTCACAGAAGTTTTAATATGCCATATTCATTTGGGAGAAAATTCTCCATGATTTTTATGCTTCTGCATCTCTGAGCAAAGGGGCTTGAAAGCTTTCTGAACTATCTTTTCAAGGATGCTTGTACAGAAAACAGCCTTGGAAGTTAGACAGTGTCTTCCTCTGGGCACAGGACAGATTTTTTTCCTGACCAGTATTACAAAGATCATGTCTTTCTTTGGGGCAAAGGTAGGGCAGGCATTCCCCTTTGAAGATTGCGGTTTTGCTAAGTTCAGGGCTCCTCATCTGTAACACAAATCCACTATGCATAGCATCAAGCTAACCCTCCTTGCATCACCCTGTGACCTTGGTGGGCAAAGGGAATCAATGGGAACGTGAAGCTCATGGTGCCTGATGAGGTGTCAGTAATGAAATCATTTATCTTTAACCAGAGGTCTCATGCCTCCTGCCAGAATCTATAAAACTGAGGTAGACTTACTTCTTAGCTTGCAAGTAGTGTAAAGTCTCAGATCCTGAACCGTTCTTGACATATTCCAATTCAGTAAGAGGTACTTCATATCTAGATAGCTATTTTAATTACACTTTATTTGAATCTTTATCTGCCTCTAGTAATCCTCAGATTTCTGGACCAATGCACGGTGAAATAAAAGCCATATTGAACTTGACAAGAAATGACACAATGGCAATCACATCTGAGCTTTTTACCTAGAGAAAATTTTCTCAAGAGCTGAAGCATACACACATATTCACTGGTATGAAACCACAAATAAACGGCAGTTCTGACAGGCATGACAAAAGGCAGCTTCTTAAATTCACCAGATAAAGACACACACACACACACACACATTCCAACTTCAAAAAAAGTAGACCTCATATTTCCATGTAATCCAACTCCCACTCTGTGATTTATCAAAATTTAAGAAGCTGGATAGAACCAATCACAATTTTTCTAATGTATTCCAATAATAGTTAAATATGACATTTTCTAAGTCCTTTGACAGCATAGAACCCACCGATCTTGCATTCCCTACATCTCTGCTCTGTTTCTCTCCAGATCACTTAGCACCTTCTGACATACGTCATACATCACTGGTTTATCTATTATCTGCCTCCCTCCCCCAAAATGCAAGAAATAACAGAATATGATACATAGTAGGTACCCCATAAATGTTTGCTGAGTGAATAAATGCATTAAATAAATCAACAGATATGCTGATTGATTTTTTTACAAAATTAGGAAAATACTGAAAAAAGTTTTATATTCTCCTTTATGAATTAAAATATTATGAACTTTTTCCTATGTCATTAAATATTCTTTCAAACCAGTATTTTATGACCATATAAAATTCCATTTTACTGACCTACCATAACTTAAATATTTCTTCATTGGAGACACTTGGCTTTTGTCTAGTGTTTTGATATTATAAATGATCCTACCTCATAATTTCATGAGTATTAATCTTTGATTATCCTAACACAGATAATGCAAGATATCCTCATTTCAGTGAACTCCTCTATACAACCCTACATGAAAGCCAACTGTGCTACAGGCTTGCCCTACTTTTAAAAAATTTGATATAGTATAACTATTTGTCTTAGTTATAGATTATTTTTATTTTTAAAAATGTTCTTCATATGAGTCTGCTCTGTAAACTTGCTGCCTGGAGACCTGAGAGCCGTAAGAGGCCATACCTGATATATGTTATTATAATGCAAAGGAATCTAAAAAATGGGACTCAGTCTAGACCAGGGTTGACAAATTTTCTCTGCACAGAGCCAGAGAATAGATGTTTTCGGCTTTGCCAGCCACAAGGTCCTGTCTCTCTGCCTCAACTACTCAACTCCACTGCTGTAACATGAAAACAGCCAGAGACAAGTTGTACCGGTGGTGCTCCAGTAAAGCTTCATCTACAGAATAGATGAGCCACTGGTTTGCTGACTCTCAGCTTCTATTGGCTTCTCTTCTGGCACAGTGACTAAGCACAGGTAAATCACCTAATTACTCTAGACGTTAAATTCGCCATCTATACCCTTTATAGAATTCTAGAGTCTTAGCGTGCTAAAGAATACTGTCATGTAAGTCTGCACAAGAAAGAAAATCATACATTGACCTCCAAATAGTTCTGCTAAAAATACACATACACATGTGGATTTGATAAGATGTCATATTTGATGTCTCTGCTTCAGTTCCTCCAAAGGCACCAGCACGGGTCTGTTAATTTCTAGCTTTATGAACATAAGTAAATTAATGACTGTCTTTGTGTCTCCTACCCTTTTTGGGGATAATTTAACTACACACAATTGTTCTAACCGTGTGTGTCACCAAGACGTTCAAATCCAGATGGCCCCAAGTCCACACATTCATAAGCAAAAGTGTCTTGGTGCCCATCTTAATGAGGTGGTGTTAAAATCAAAAGCAGAGACCAACCTTGAAAATTCCCTGAGCAGACAAAGCCAGTGTAGCCATTCAGATAAGGCTTACTTTAGCTTATTTTGCAAGACTGACTTGCCCCTGCTCTTCTGTTGCTTATGGCCCTGGAAATCATCAGCAAAACTTAAACTCTTTCCCGAAACTGACACGAGGTGACCACTAACCAATTCCCCATCAATGAAAAAAAAAATCTAATATTATAACCAATCGCTGGGAAGAATAAATAAACAATCACTGATTTCTCATCACAGAAGCTGCTTTATACAAAATACCCCTGAGCCTCATTTAATATTTTGGTTTGAGGTCTGCCGGTGTGCAAACTGTCTTTTAAGTGAATACAGTGAAGTCTGACTAATTACCACTTCGGTGATTCACTGGTTTTACTTCTGTTATTTATGAACGTTTGACAGTGCGATGGCCCAAGTTCTCAGCAATATGTCCAAAAGTTGGAAGCTTTGTAGTTTTCCTACATGTGCCGTTGCTGTCACTACCTCCCCGTCTGTGGTCAGCATCCTTTCTCATCGGTCTGCTTTTGTCCACTCCGGAGATTAACGCTTATCATCAATTTTCCTAGAGCTCTTGTGTTTGGTAGCATATTATGAACAATCAACGTGTACCCACTGTAAATTTTAGCAAGAGGAAGGGCATGTAATATCAGCCAAGCTGGAGCAGAAGGAGGAGCAGGAGGCAGAGGAAGGGGAAGAGGAAGAGGAAAAAAAAAAAGAATTATAATGATTGTTAATTATTTACAATGATTTCCTATCACTAAGAATTGCATGGGCTATACCCCTCTTCTGTCAGTCCTTCTGCCATGGACTCAGACTCCTCTTTCATTTTAAACCATTATTACATTGCTCCTTTCTCTCTATTCCTATACATGCTCCACTTTCTACAACCAGACAATGCAGAATTTGTCTCACTTGACACTGCAGAGCAGAACAAATCATCTTCCTTTTTAAGAACCGCCTTAACCTTTCCATATAAGTCAAGATGAGCTTTGAGATATTTTCACTCTAACCCCAATTTGGTCAGCAGCATTCAATTAAGAGAAAGCAGAAATTTATACTCAAGGGATTTGAAAGCAGGGGCTTGAACAGACATTTGCAAACTTATGTTCACAGCAGCATTATTCACAATAGCCAAAGGTAGAAATAACACACAAACCCATGGATGGGTGAATAAACAAACAAAACGTGATATATATCTTTAAAAGGAAGGAAATTCTGATACATGCTTACAGCACAGATGAACCCTGAAGACATCCAAAGCGAAACAAGCCAGACAGGAAAGGAAAACATTGCATGCTTCCATTTATATCAGGTACCTAGAGTATTCAAACTCAGAGACAGAAAGGAGAACGGTGGTTGCCAAGGACTGTGAGACAAGGGAGAGCAGCCGTTATCTAACCCGTGCAGTGTTTCAGATTTGCAAGATAAAGCATGGCTGGGGGTGTTTAGTGGTGACGGTTGCCCAATAATGTGAATATGCTTAATGCCACTTAACATCCTTCGAAATGGTTAAAAATGGTCAAACTATGTATATTGTTATGTGTATTTTAACATTAAAAAAAGATACAGCAGAGAAAATGCAATTGATTTTTAAAAGCTAATGTTTTTGAGTTCTAAGAGCTGGGCTCTTGAGTTTAAAAGCATAAGCTGTGAAGAGCAAAGGATATAAAGTGGCCACCATCAAAAGACAGACAGAGGAAAGTGCACGTTCACAGAAGAGAGCTGCTCTTCTTACTTCACAGAATAAGACCGCTCTCTGGGCTGAGGAAGGCAACAGAGTCAGAGGAGACAAATGTACTAAATGGCGTTGGTTGGTAAATAGTAAGAGTCAAGCTGAGTACCATGATGACAGGACCACCATGTGCTTTCTTCAGAAAGGAGAGAAAAGGAGACCAACAGATCAGTTTCACCCCCCACCCTCACCCACCAGTAACACGGCAAGAGCCCAGAACCTCCTTGTGACCACCATGGTCCAGAAGCAAAACATACGTCTGCAGTGGGGTGCACAGGGGATCAAAACAAATGACTGAGTCAATCTCACAGAATTCCAGAATGCTCCAGTGATGTGACATTCAGTAGAATGGCTTCTCATGCACACTGGAGTACCAGTGAAGCTCTTACAGCCTTAGAGAGCCCCTTTGATCTTCCAAGGATCAGGAATGTCATGGAGAAATGGCTGGATTTATTTTAAGATCTTTCCGAGTATATAAAAATCACTGGAATTGAAGTGACCTTCAAAGGCCTTATGTTTAGAACTCTGCTGTCCAATACAGTAGCCACTGGCCATGTGTGGCTCTTTAAATACAAATAAATTAAAATTAAATACAATTAAATGTCCAGGTTCTTAGTTGCACTAACCACAGTTCAAACTCTCAATAGCCACTGGTGGACAGTGGCTACCCAATTAGACAGAGCAGCTACAGAACATCACAGAAAGTTCAGGTGGACCATGATGGTTGAGAACAAAGAGCTATCACAGCAATTTATGTGGCTGGACAACCAAGGATTATAAGGAATGGACCAGAGTGCATACCATTTCTTGCCAATAGGACAGAGAAGGACAAAGGACCAGGTGTCCCTGCCCCTTGACATTTTTAAAGCACCTAGAATATATATATAACCCAAGAAAGTTAAGACTCTGATTAGCTAAAATTGTATTTTACAAATAGAATTAAAGTTCAAAGTACAGCCACTTCAGGGGTGGTTCCTGACCACCATAATAAAAGCAAATATCACAATAAAGCAAGTCACACGATTAGTTTTTGGTTTCCCAGTGCATATAAAAGTCATGTTTACACTATATGGTAGTCTATTCAATGTGATACCCTTTTTCCTAAAAAAAATAATGTACATACCTTAAATAAAAAATGCTAAAAATGCTAACTATATCTAAGCCTTCAGTGAGTGAAGGATTTGAGATATGGTGAGAATTACCAAAATGTGACAGAGACACAAAGTGAGTAAATGCTTTTGTAAAAATAGCGCCCATAGACTTGCTCAACACGGGTTGCTACAAACCTTCAATTTGTTAAACAAACAAACAAACAAACAAAAAAACAGTATCTGTGAAGTGCAATAAAACAAAATAGGCCTATAGATGCTAGGTTCAGTTTTAGAAAAAAAAAAGTAGTTTCCATTACACATCGCCTTATGGATTAAAACACGTGAATCACGCTTCCCCAAGACAGAACAGAGTTCCCTGCTCTGCGAAAGTGACTGCAGGACCTTTTTAAGATAAATTTGAGTTCTCATCTCCCCCTAAATGGAATTCCCAATTGGTGCCTAGTTTATAGACGGCACTCAAAAATGGTAGCTTTTCTGATTACGACTCCCTAAACACATCTTGTGCTAAATGCACAAAATAAAAGCTCGCGTCTTAGAAAAAGCAAAAGCTCCAGATCTGAAAAGGACACAACTACCTTCCAGAATGAGCGGCCAGGAAGAGCCAAGAGGGCCCTGAGGTCCTCTTAAGTCCGAAAGCGCAGCGTGTCTCTGACGCCAGGGTCCCCGAGAAAGTTTCATGACTTCCAAACCGCAGGACGTCCCAGCCTCCCGCCTCCGCTAGCGGTAGCGCAACTGGCAACAGCTGTGCCGTCCGATTCACACGGACCGGTGAACGTTTGTCCAAATCAAATTACAGCCCGGGTTGTCGGAGGCGCTGATAAAATGCAAGGTGCTTGCGAGGAGGGTGGTGCGAGCTGGTGAGGTGCACCGGCACGCAGCTGGGGCTTGGGTGTGAATGAGGAGGTGGAGGAAGGAAACGGCGGGTGACACCCCCTTTGTCTCCATCTCTCGGAACAGTGGGGCATCTTAAGCGCGCTTGGAAATGACAGGAAGGATAACTCAACAGACAAGAGGGTGAGAGAAGAACTTCGAAATAAATGATAAACCTCTGAATCCACTGGCAGGGATTTAGAGCTGGACTGGGAATCCAAGGTAAAATAGAGCTATTCAATCAGCTGGTTGGTACAACTCTTACAGGAGGACGGGGGATATAAGAGTTCCTAGAAAAGCTGAAGTTCCTGCAGTGCCCATCTACTTCCCAGGCAGCCTGCAACCCTCAGTGTCACCAAGATTCATGCCAACAGTCCTTGAGTAGAGGAAGAAAAGATGGAAAGAAAGGCACTGGACAAAGGTAAGATGACTTCCTCCCAACTGCCCGGGCTTTCCCGCTCGGCAGGAAGTCACGGCTGCTGGGTCTCGTTTCAAGGTCAGCTTTTCAAGGTCCACCCTCAGCATTAGATCCAGATCCAAACACTGCACATTCATCAACCTTAGGAATGTTTCTTTCGCCAGTAAGAGTTTTCATTTTTGCATTTGATTCATTTTTTAATATATTTATTTTTATTGAAGTATAGTCAGTTTACAATGCTGTGTCAATTTCTGGTGTACAGCATAATGCTTCACTCATACACGAACATACATATATTCATTTTCACATTCTTTTCACTGTAAGTTATTACAAGATATTGAATTTAGTTCCCTGTGCTATACAGTATGAACTCGTTGTTTATCTATTTTATATACAGTAGTTAGTATCTGCAAATCTTTAACTCCCAATTTATCCTTCCACTCCCTTCCCCCTTGGGTAACCTTAAGTTTGTTTTCTATGTCTGTGAGTCTGTTTCTGTTTTGTAAATAAGTTCATTTGGCTTTTGTTTTTTTCCAGATTCCACATATAAGTGATATCATATGGTATTTTTCTTTCTCTTTATGGGTTACTTCACTTTGAATGATGATCTCCAGGTCCATCCATGTTGCTACAAATGGCATTATTTTATTCTTTTTTATGGTTGAGTAGTATTCCATTCTATAAATATACCACAACTTCTTTATCCAGTTATTTGTTGATGGACATTTAAATTGTTTCCATTGTCTTGGCTATTGTAAATAGTGCTGCTATGAACATTGGAGTGCATGCATCTTTTTGAATTAAGGTTCCCTCTGGATATATGCCCAGGAGTGGGATTGCTGGATCATATGGTAAGTCTATTGTTAGTCTTCTGAGGAGTCTTCATACTGTTTTCCATAATGGCTCCATCAAACTTTATTCCCACCAACAGTGTAAGAGGGTTCCCCTTTCTCCATAATTCAACATCAGGAAATTTCAAATTTGTCTTCTACCTACAAGGGCAGCTAATTTCAAGTACAGGGTTTAAAGGAGCATCTTGTTAAACTCAAGAGTCCTAGTGTACAGGGGGACTGAGAAAAGACCTAAAAAGAGAAGGGCTACCCATGTCCACAGCGCCAAATCATGCTTTCTTAAGAAGGAAAAATTCAGGGAGATTTACCAAGTGGTTTTTCTTTCTAAAAATTGAGAGAGGGCAATATATTTTTGGGATGTGGACATAAGCCAGGGAAGGAAAGGCATTCGTTGATTTCGTTACGTTGAAGAAAATGCCATTCGCTGAGCCCCTACCTAACCAGATGAGACTGTGCTCAGTACTACAGAATAAATTTCAATTGGGGGTTTTGCTTACTCCTATGTTAACACATTCTTATCCTTATTTTGTACACGAGGAATTGGTCGCTCTGGGAGATTGAAGTAAACGGACCAAGAGCCATACCTGCTAAGTGGTGATGCTTTGATCTGAACCAGATCTTTATCTTCAAAAAGAAGCTGCAAATTTGGAGCAGAACTTAGCCACACAGACTAGATTCAGTGGCCATGGAGACTGATTCACGCAGCCAACAGGCAGTGAGTGTCTACTGTGTGTGGGCCATGGCTGTGGGAAAATGGCAAATGGTGGATTTGGGTAACATGTCAAACCTAGAGAAAATCGGATCATTTTGACAGCTCGACAATCTCTCCACCCACTTCAGAGGCAGTTACAAAGAAGGGAAGGAAACTTTCTTCGCTTTTCCATCATCAGAGTGGAATGTTTTCAACCAGCCTTGGGAGCCCACAGCCTCAGGGCATTGGGTTACAGATGGAAAGCAAGGGACGGTTCTGGGTTGTTGTCTGTCACGGCAGCACTGCCCAGCCCCACCTGGTCTGATTCCGAGGCTTGCTGAAGTCAGGGCTGGACAGAATGAAAGCCCATCCAAAGTGATTCTGTGATGTGTCATGTATCCTATGCTACCGATGATCTTTTCAATAAGTAATCAATTTCTTCATGACATATGTCGTTTCTCATTTCTAAACAAAACATTATACTTAAGGAAAACAGCAGGTAGAGACAGAGCTAAATGTCTCAATATTCTATTTACAGACAATCCAAATGTCCAGAATAATTCTCCTTATCCAAATTCTGATATGGCTGTTAAGTAAATTACAGTCATTTTCTAAGTACTAATCTTTTAAAGGGATTGCTTAAATAATATGTAATAAAAACAACACAAAAACCTCAAGATGAGAGTCTCCTTATTATCTTACTGTCAATCTTTTCCAGACCTACACGTCTTTGGCAGAACGCTAAAATGGTAGTGGTGGATCAATCCTTTTTTCCTTCCGTCCCTTCCTACTTTCTCTCCCTTTCTCGCCTCCTTCCAACTCTCTTTCCCTCCTTCTTTCCGTTTACTTACCACCACAGATGCAACAAATGCTTATTTTTCAGGAGCCCTTTAAAAAGTTCTACAGAACATCAGGTAATACAGCTAATTACATAACACCCATTTACACAGCTGAATTCCTAAAATAATGATCGCACTGCATTTTCATTATCTGCAAGTCTGTTTCCTTTACCCATGGAATTAATCGTGGTGGTAAAATGTGCCTCTCCCTTTATATTCCTGACTAGTTTAACCAAATAATTTCTTAAAGTACACCGCTTTTCATTTTAAATGTAACTTAAAAAAAACAGGTTAACAACTGCCTACACTTAACTGGAGATTTTATGTGCTATAATATTATATGTCACCCATTACCAACTTTATAGGCTTAGCAGAATAAAATAATCATTGGTCTTTTTCATCTGAACGCCATTAAGAAAAATGGTGTAAACTTCAACTGATTAAATTGTTACTTAAGATGCTTTATGAAAGTTTATTTTGAAGCAATTTTTCTCATTAAGACTTGACAAATCTGGAGAGCACTTCATTTAATCTCCTTTATGAGAATGTTTTGCATGCAAATAATCTGAAGGACTCTGAGAATCCAGAGAGACTTGGGCGGTCTGGAGTCGCTGGGACTTCCAGGCAGTTATTTCTTGCAGATCTGCTGTGCAAATTGCTTCTTACACAAATCAAGGGGAGGGTGGAAAACAAGCAGGGAATCACCATGTTGTTTATAGTTTTAGCTATTCTATAAACATCGATAACCAATGGAGACGGAACAACTGCCAGTTGCACTCGATGTGATTCTTATACATTGCTTATGATCATTTAATCAAAATATAACGGGGATTCAACAGATTTAAGGGATGTGGTAAAAGAGCAGGAAAAGATCTATGAAGAGATAACAAAGGAGCAACCATCACTGCCATTCTCACAACCACTCGAAGCCTGTCCTGTATTCTTGAGGTTGGGTGTGTTTCAGGAAATACGAATATGTGGTATCTCATGTAACCCACAAATAATCCATGAGGCAATCAGTAGTATGACTTCCATTTTACAGATGAGGAAACTGAGGCATAAGGAGACGAAGTGACTTCTCCAACATTACATATTTAGTAAGGGTAGTGAATATAGGATATAAACCTGAGACTGACCCAAAGCCCATCGCTTGAAGCTCTAAGCCTTGCTCCTCAATGTGTGGCTCATGAACAGGCAGCACCAGCTTTACCTGTGACTTTGGTAGAAGAGCACGCTCTGGTTTAATTGCACACTGATGTTCTAGAGCGCTGCTCCCATATTATGTAACAGCGATGTGAATAATAAAAGCATGTATTACATCATATATTTCTTCATAGCTGAATGTGCACATCTACTATGTAGCAATGGGCAAGACAAGGTTAGAAGGCAAATGAGAAGACTGTTCTGGAAGGAAAAAAAAAAGTCTACTTGGATGTCACTAGAGGGTGTTTTGTCCCACAATTGACAACATAATACGGACACGCTGTACTCTTGGAGTATTATGAAAGGAGTGGTCATGAATTCATGTCCCCAGAAACTACTTAGTGGGTTGACATCATGGAAATTTGCCAAACTTGCCTAGGAAAGGCTCTCCACCACATCAAAAGCTAGCTGACCAAAAGTGACACTAAATGTCATTTCTGAGGATTTACTGAAAGAAACCCATTCCATGAAAGTTTCCATTTTTATACAAGGACAAATCTTGGCAAAGCAGCTCTTCAGAACTACAAAACTTAAAGCACCAGTCCCTTTTACTGACTGTTTTCAGCAGCTCACAGACCAAGTTTAATTAGTTTACATTGAATACAAAAGTGGATATAGTTCTTTTATCATAACTGCAAGTTAGCTAAAAGACAATAGGATAGGATGGAATTTTTCCCCTATTCTTTAATTTTGTCCAAATAAAAGCCATTGATTCATTAAAAGGAATCAATCTGTCAAATTAGCAGTAGTGAATTTATTTCTTAAGTTGCATAAAAATGTACTGGTTTTGTGTGCCTGCTCTTCATCTAAGTTAGGAGCTTTATTCCTCCTTATTCTAAACATCCCACAAATATTTATAGGTTGTGTGTTATGTGCAGAGTTACATTAGTCACATAATAAATAAATGCTTATTGATTTATAAATTAAATATTTTTCAGGTTCCCTGGATCAAGACTCTAAGATCTTTGAAGAGAAAGACTGGGTCTTGGTCATCGTCTGTCTCCCATGACTAGAAATTTGACTGTAACAATATTCTTTGAGTTAGTGAATGAGTAATAGGTTGCAGAGAAATAGGAAGTGGCCAAGCTCTTGAAGTATATATACCATGAAAAAATGTTAATTCCAACAAAAAAGTAACACCCACTTTGATGGCAATAATATGATGATTTTATGTTTTAAAAGGTACATTAGCGATGGAATCTTTGTCCTAAACATCTTAAATGAGATCAGTTATCATCAACGTTTTCAGTTTCTATTCATTTCCTACCAGTTCTTATAATTTGTGGCTCAGTATTATCTGTTAACAATCAAGCTGATAAACACATTTATATACTTATAAGTGTTTCTTTTTTTTCCCAAAGTGAACTTCCACTTAATACTCACATTATCAGGAGCCAAAATTTATGAGAGCCCATCTCACAATTATGAAACTTATATTAACGATTTTGTAACAGAATTCCTCAGATCAGGTCCTACCACATCAATATCCACAGAAAGACAACATTTTTAAAGAGTATAGATAAAATACAGATTTCTATGATAATGGTGCCTTTTTTTAGACTGTTTCACATCTATGACATCTGTGTTTATGTCATTCTGAAAAAAAAAAAAAAAGAAAGGAAGAAAACAGTGCTGATAGGCTCAGGACCTGAGAGAAATCTGGAGCCATTTATTCTTCCACTGCACCTACTCAAAAATACAAGTTGCCAACATCAGGTAAAAATAATGACTAGCAACTGGCCAATACAGACGAAGAAAGATGGAACAGCCTCCACTGAAGCAGGCCAGTGCATTAACTATAGAATCAGACAGCGATCACAGAATTAATGACAGTATTTACAGTCAAACACTGAAGCTGGCAAGAAGACCGAAAGATGTGATGGGCAGGGAAGCACTTTGGAGTCTGAGTATTTCAAAAACTGAAGGTGCAGGAAGGGTGAGCAAAATAAAAGCAGAGCATGAGGAACGAGGAATTACACAGATAATCAGCACTTCCAAAATCCTACGGAATTGCGTATTAAATATAAACAAATTCCATGTGTTGTCAACTCTAAATCCCAGAAACTATTTCAGGAGCCAATACTCAACTTGGAACATTATTCTTGGCTCCTGCGGTGAATATTTTTCTTTAGAATGTTCTTTCAGGTTTGCTTGGCTCTCTTCAGGGGAAAGCGAGTGCCCCTCTCCCTGCCAACTACCGCAGGAGCTTTCCTAACCAGGTAACATGATGGCACAACACGCAGAGGAGAAAGAAGTGGTTACACTCATTGATTTTTCTTTATGAGACATGAAAGTCCTTAAAACGTAATTTTTTTTTTTGCACTTTATTTTTCATGGAGGTGCTCAGGATTGAACCCAGGACCTCATGCATGCTAAACATGTGCTCTACCACTGGACTATACCCTCCCCGCTCTTGAAACACAAATTGAAAAAAAAAAATTCCTCCAAAGAGCTCTTAGGCATCCGTGATGCTGTGTAGGATAAAGGTCACCACGGATCAGGCCCTGTTCCACATGTTCTCCCATCTCAGATTCCCAACACTTTTCAGTAAAGTTAGAAACCAATGAATGGAGGCCATCATACACAAGCACCATCAGATTGAGTCTATAAATGCTATAAATTCAGAAAGTGCTAATTATCTCTGTTGTCTATCTTTCCTATACCAAGTTCCTAGAAAAGCAGGAACGGTAGCTTTTCAATCTAATAGGTGACAAAAGTCACAGAAGCACTCAAAGTGTACACAGATGTTCAAAAGAGCACAAAAATGTTTTGGTAAAACTAATTGTTTTTCCTGTGTGATTCCTTTTGAAACACTGGTTTTAAAATATTCCCAACCTACTGGACTACTGGACTATTTGTTTTAGTGTCTAATTAAAAAAAAAATTTGGATTTAGAAATCAAAATAATGAAGTGTCTTATCCCATATGTAATCACTTAATTCTTTCTTTCTTTCTTTCTTTCTTTCTTTCTTTCTTTCTTTCTTTCTTTCTTTCTTTCTTTCTTTCTTTCTTTCTTTCTCTTTCTTTCTTTCTCTTTCTTTCTTTCTTTCTTTCTTTCTTTCTTTCTTTCTTTCTTTTTCTTTCTTTCTTTCTTTTTCTTTTTCTTTCTCTTTCTGTCTTTCTTTCTTTCTTTCTTTCTTTCTTTCTTTCTTTCTTTCTTTCTTTCTTTCTTTCTTTCTTTCCTCTCTCTCTCTCTCTTTCTTTTCTTTCTTTTCTTTCCTTCCTTTTCTTTCCTTCCTTCCTTCTTTCCTCCCTTCCTTCTTTCTTTCCTTCTTTCCTTTTTTCTTTCTTTTTCTTTTTAGTTCCTTAAAATCCTTCAACAAGGTCCTTGAAGTTAATTCCATTTTTGAGTGTTCAAACCAGGAGGCTCAAGAATTAACTATGAATTTTACCGCTTTCTTTTTTCTTTTTTTTAAATTAAAAACATTTTTATTGATGCATGGTTGATTTACACTGTTGTGTTAGTTTCTGGTGTATAGCAAAGTGATTCAGTTTTACATATATATACACACATATATATATATATATATATATATATATATATATATATATTCTTTTTCATTATGGCATATTGCAAAATATTAAATACAGTTCCCCATACTATACAGTAGGGCCTTATTGTTTATTGTATATACAGTAGTTTTTATCTACTAATACCAAGTTCCTAATTTATCCTTCCCCTACCTTTCCCTTTGGCAACCATAAGTTTGTTCTCTATGTCTGTGAATCTGTTTCTGTTTTGTAAATAAGTTCATCTGTTTCATTTTTTTAGATTCCACATATAAGTGATATCATACGATATTTGTCTTTCTCTGTCTGGCTTACTTCACTTAGTATGATGATCTCTAGGTCCATCCATGTTGCTACAAATGACATTATTTAATTCTTTTTTACGGCTGAGTAATATTCTATTGTATAAATATACCACATCTTCTTTATCCAGTCATTTATCAATGGACATTTTTAAATTGCTTCCATGTCCTGGCTATTGTATATAGTGCTGCTATGAATACTGGGGTGCATGCATCTTTTCAAATTAGAGTTTTCTCAGGATATATGCCCAGGAGTGTGATTGCTGGATGATACTGCAACTCTATTTTTATTTTTTTTTAGGAAACTACATACTATTTTCCATAGTGGCTGCACCAATTTACATTCCCACCAGCAGTGTAGGAGGGTTCACATTTCTCCATACCCTCTAACCAGCATTTATTATTTGTAGACTTTTGAATGATGGACATTCTGACTGGTATGAGGTGATACCTCATTATAGTTTTGATTTGTGTTTCTCTAATAATTAGTGAACTTGAGCATCTTTTCATGTGCCTATTGGCTATCTGTATGTTTTCATTAGGGAAATATTTGTTTAGGTCTTCTGCCCATTCTTCCAACCCAAGAGCATGGCGTATCTTTCCATTTCTTTAAAATATCTTTAATTTCCTTAACATATTGATCACCACATCACCCAAATCTGGGTGACAGTTGTGTTTCTTCAGGAGCACCTGATCCACAGCGGGCAACCAAAATGTTAATCAATGTTACATAGTTCTCAGCATTTAAGTCTTTCATCTCCTTGGTCAGGTTTATTCCTAAGAATTTTTTGATGCAATTTTATAAGGAATTTTTTTTTCACTTTCCATTTCTGATATTTCATTATTAGTGTAAAGAAATAAAACAGACTTCGTATGTTAATCTTATATCCTGCTACCTTGCTAAATTCATTCATCAGTTCTAGTAGTTTTTGTGTGGAATCTTTAGGGTATGTTTTATACACACACACACACACACACACACACACACACACATATACATGTCATCTGCATATAATGGCAAATTTATCTCTTCCCTTCCAATTTGGATACCTTTTATTTCTTTTCCTTATGTGAAGACTGTGGCTAGGATTTCTAACACTATGTTGAATAGAAGTGTGACAGTGGGTATCCTTGTCTTGTTCCAGATTTTAGCAGGAAGGTTTTCAACTTTTCACCATTGAGTATGTTGGCTGTCATAAATAACTTTTATTATGTTAAGATAAGTTCTCTTTTACCACTTTGGTAAAAGTTTTTATTATGAATGGATGTTGAAGTTTATCAAATGCTTTTTCTGCATCTATTGAGATGATCATTTGATTTTTGCCCTTTCTTTTGCTGATGCAGTATATCACATTAACTGATCTGCATGTGTTGAACCATCCCTGTGTCCCTAGGATGAATCCAATTTGATCATTTGATGTGCTCTTGGTTTCAGTTTGTTAATATTTTGTTGAGAATGTTTGCATCCACATTCGTCAAAGATACTGGCCTGTAATTTTCCTTTTTAGTAGTATCTTTGCCTGGTTTTGGTATCAGGATGATGGTGGCTTCATTAAATAAGTTTGGGAGTATTCCGTCCTCTTCAGTCTTTTGGACGAGTCTGAGAAGGATCAGTATAAATCCTTTGTATGTTTTGTAGAATTCCCTAGTGAAGCCATCTGATCCTGGACTTTTCTATGCAGGGAGTTTGTTTCATTTTGTTTTATTTGTCTGTTTTCAATTACAAATTCTAGTGATCAGTCTGTTCAAATCATCTATTTCTTATTAACTAAGTTTTGATGAACTGCATGTTTCCAGAAACTTGTCCGTTTGTTCTAGGTTGTCCAATTTGTTGGCATACAATTGCTCATAGCAATCTCTTATTTTTGTTGTATTTCTGTGATCTCAGTTGTTATATCTCCTGTTTCATTTCTTATTTTGTTTATTTGGGTCCTATCTCTTTTCTTCTTGCTAAGCCTGGCCAGAGGTTGATCAATTTTGTTTACTTTTTCAAAGAACCAGCTCTTGGTTTTATTGTTTTTTTTCCCATTGTTTTTTATTCTCTATTTCATTGATTTCTTCTCTGATCTTTATTATTTCCTTCTTTCTGCTGACTTGATGTTTCATTTATTCTTTTTTTTTTCCTAATTCTTTTAGGTGGTAGGTAATACGGTTCTCAGTTTTTGAGGACTGCTTTTATCTCTATGAACTTCCCTCTTAGGAATTCTTTTGCTGCATTCCATAGATTTTGTGTGGTTGTGTTTTCATTCTCATTTGTCTCAAGGTATTTTTAGATTTCCTCTTTGATTTCATTATTGGCCCATTGGATTTTTAGTAGCATGTTGTTTAACCTCCGTGAACTTGTTTTTTTTTTTCCTTGTTTCTGTTTCTGTGTTGATTTCTTGTTTCATGCCATTACGGTCAGAAAAGATGCCTGAAATAATTTCTATCCTCTTAAATTTATTTAGATTTGTTTTGTGTCCTAGCACATCATCTATCATAGAGAATGTTCCATGTGCATTTGAAAATAATATGAGAATAATAATATTCTTCTATTTTTTCTGCATGTAATGTCTTGAAAACATCAATTAAGTCTGACTGTTCTATTGTTTAGGATCTTTGTTACCTTATTGATTTTCTGTCTGGAAGATCTGTCCATTGATGTCCCTGGGGTGTTAAAATCTCCTACTGTTATTGTATTCCCATCAATATCTCCTTTTATGTCGGTTAGTATTTGTTTTATGTATTTAGGTGATCCTATATTGGGTGCATATATGTTAACAAGTGTAATAGCCTCTTGTTGTATCCTTTTATCATTATATAGTGTCCTTCTTTATCTTTCTTCATGGTCTTTGTTTTAAGGTCCATTGTGTCTAAGAATATTGCCACCCTCACTTTCTTATCATTTCCATTTGCACGAAATATGTTTTTCTATCTCTTCACTTTGAATCAATATGTGTCCTTTGCCCTAAATTTGGTCTCTTGTAGGAGGAATATTTTAGCTCTTCTTTTATTATCCAATCTACCACTCCATGTCTTTTCATTGCTGCATGCAATCCATTGACATTTAAAGTAATAATTGATAGACATGTATTTATTGCCATTTTAAACCTTGTCTTCCAGTTGATTCTATACTTCTTCTTTGTTCCTTTTTTTCTTTGTTTTTCCTTTTGTGGTTGATGGCTTTCTTTTCTATTATGCATGTTTTCTCTTCTTTTTGATTTTTATGAATCTATTGTATCCTTTTGATTTGGAGTTACCTTGTTTTACAAATATGTTAACCCATTACTGTATCTACTTGCTTCAGACTGGTAGTCATATAGACTCAAACACATTTAAAAAAAAAAATCTGCATTTTCTTACTTTCCTTCCCCACATTTTATGATTTTCATGTCCTATTTTACATCTTCATGTTTATCCTTTTGCAGTTCTTTGTAGTTATCGTTGCTTTCACAAAAACAAATTTTTTTTAAATCTGTATGCTGGCTTTTTTAAGTGATTTACTTTCCTATTGTGATTTTCCTTTTCCTATAGATTCTTGCTTCTTTTCTAGTTAAAGAAGACTTTTCAATACTTCTTCTAGGATAGGTTTAGTATAGTATTCTTTTAGCTTTTGCATGTATGAGAAAGTCTTTCTCTCTCTTTCTATAATAAATGATAATCTTGCTGGACAGACTATCTTAGGTTGTAAGTCTCTTCCCTTTCAGGACTTTGAAGATATCTTGCTACTCCCTTCCAGCCTGCAACATTTCTATAGAGAAATCAGCTGACAGCCTTATGGGGGTAGCCTTGCAATTGATTCTTTGTTTTTCTCTTGCTGCCTTTAGAATCCTCTCTTTAATCTTTACCTTTTATCATTTTAACACGTCTTAGTGTAGGTCTGTTTGGGTTCATCTTGTTTGGGATCCCTCTGCACTTCCTATTATCTGGGTGTCTATTTCTATCTTTAGGCTTGGGAATTTTTCAGCCATAGTTTCTTCAAATACATTATTAATCCCCTTTTCTCTTTCTTCTCCTTCTGGGATCCCTATTATGCGTTGATTGATGTGCTTTATATTATCTCATAGGTCTTGTATATTGCTTTGATTTTTTTTTCATTTGTCTTTCTGTCTGTTGTTCTGATTGGGTGATTTCCATTATTCTATCTTCCAGATCACTTATTCATTCTTCTGCATTATTCAGTTTGCTAGTTATTGCCTTTAGCTCAGCTTCCATCTCGGCAAATTAGTTTTCTAATCTTACTTAGTTCCTCTTTATAGTTTCTAGTTCCTTTTTACAATAATCTGAATTTTTATCAATAGCCTTTCTTAATTCCTCCAGTATTTTTATTACCTCTTTTTTGGACTCAAGAGTCTGTTAGACTGGAGAGATCTGTTTCACTGTTCCTTCAGGAGATTTCTCTTGTTCTTTTAATTGGGAGTGGTTCCTCTGGTTCTTCATTTTACTTACATTTCTGACTGTAACAGTTTAGGAGAAACAGTTATTTGCTGTTGTTTTAAAGGCTGTTTTTATGTGGGAGTGTGCCTGTATAGCCTGCATGAGTCTAATATTTTTGCTGTGAGGGCTGTTTTTAATACAGATGGCTGCTGCATCTTTCCTCTGTGTGTGTTGGCTGTTATCCACTTGATGGGGGTGGGGGGTATAATTGGTGTTGGTACCAGAGTCTGCACTGGACGTTGAATGGGGCCTCCTCTTGGCTTTGTGGTTTTCACAGCCTTATCAAGGGCAGGGTATGTACCCTAGGTGTTGAAGTAAAAGCCCCCAAGATCCATTTCTCAAATGTGATGTGGAGTAGGCAGGACTGGAGCACTCCCATTGGGAGAGGAGCCACTGAGTATTCCTCTATAGGAACTTTATGTAAAGAAGTATGCTCTGTGGTGTCGCATGTCACCTGTTGTGCAGGTTCACAAAGTACACTATTGTTGGTGCTGCCCTCAGCCCTGGGAATGCTGGCAATCTGTTCTGAAGCCCCTCAGGCACCGTGCTCACAAAGACGCTGGCGCAGATCCATAGGTGCAGATTCACTGAAGACAGGTACCAGGATCACAGTAGTCACACACCTGGACCTGCCATGGGAGCTACAGAAGCAGCCCAGGCCCTGGCCCCACCTCTGCATGCACGTGCCCTCAAAGCCCACAGCTGCTAATGCTGACCTGCCTCACCCACAGATGTCCTGGTTCGATGTCCCACAAGCGCTGAGTTTACAAAGGTCCCTGCCAAGGAGGCAGCATAAATCCATGGATTGCACAGCCACTGTGAAAAGGCTCAGATCTCACACCCTGCTTCCTTAGTGGTGTGGTACCTGGAGATCAGCTCAGATTTCAGCCCTGCCTCTACTTATGGACAACGCAGAGGCACATGTGCACTCCCAGAGCACATAAAGGCAGAGTCATACCTGCTGTGAGCATACTGAGAGTGAGGCTGCTATGATGGGGTCTCTGCCCCACCCTTCATGTGCCCATTAACAATGGCACTTCTATGGCAGACCCAGGCTCTGTTCACGTACATCCCAGGTTTCAGCTCGTACACACTCCAGCCCCTTCAGGCTGACTCCACACAGCCAACCTCAGTCCTCTCCCTGGATCTGTCCTCTGGAGCCCAGGTTTCATCACCCAGATCCCACAAGCACCACCAGATGCGCATCTCGGGCTGGGGACTACAGTGAGGTGGCCTGAACCCTCTAATGCAGGTCTCTCTCTGTTCTGCCTGTTGGAAGCCAGCTGCTGCACTCTTCTCTGAGCCTCTGAAGCTTCCTTTCTGTTCTAGCTTATCTCCCAGCTTGTAACAGGGGTTCCCAAGGTGAGGGAACCTTTCCGCTTTCACAGCTCCCTCCCAGGGAGTCAGGTCCCATCTAACTGCCTTTTTTTTTTTTTTTTCATCCTACTCAGCTACATGGTCATCTTTCTTGCAATTTTGGTTGTCTGAGCTCTTCTGCCAGTGTTCATCAGGTATTCTGTAAGAACTGTTCCACATGTAGATGTATTTTTCGTGTATTTGTGGGAGAAGGTGATTCCACATCTTCTATTCCACTGTCTTTTTTTTAACGTTTTTTAATGTTATAGTCTTTTAATGTTGAATTATAGTCATTTTACAATATTGTGCCAAATTCCAGTGTAGAGCACAATTTTTAAGTTGTACATGAATGTATATATGTTCATTGTCACATTTCTTTTTGCTATGAGCTACCACAAGATCTTGTATATATTTCCCTGTGCTATACAGTATAATCTTGTTTATTTATTCTATGTATGCTTGTCAGTATCTACAAATTTTGAAGTCCCAGTCTACCCCTTTCCACCCTCCTACTGCTTTATTATTTGCCCAAATTCAAGATAAAATGTGGCATAAAGGGATATGCTTCAGAGAGAGGCAAAATGCAAGTTACCCTACTTGTTTCTCTACTACTGTCTTGATTTATGAGTTTCAGAGAGAGCCATTTGCCATTGCCACACCTCACGAGGATCAGGGAAATTGGGCAGAGATAAAGGAATTTGAGCCAAATTATATTTGTGGCTTCCTCAACCATACACTGTGCAACTCATCTAAATTTAATAACTGCTTCAAAGCCCCCTTCACTTTCTATATGTTGATGGAACTCTGAAACCTTAGCAGTCCTTCTGAACTCTCTCTGCTGAAGGACCAGCAACCTCCATCAGTCAAAAGCCAAAACTATTATGAAATTTAACAAAAATGAATTACCAGAAAAAAAATAAAATGAAAAAGATATGCAAAATGTAAGTCGTAATTCTTTACTAGCTTCAAAAGATGTCAATTTGCTCTAAGTTGCTATAAAGTCTCCTCAATGTTACTCACTCTCATTCTCAGCACTTATCTCATTGCAGACCTGTTATCAGTTCTTGGACAAGTACATAGAGGTCTATAAACCACACTTTGAGAAGCACTGAGTCATAAAACCAAATAGTCTGCTGGCAGAAAGTTCTCAATCCTTTGACGAAGCGTAATGAGAAACAGCATTAACACTGTTTTTCACATTCATGTTGGAAGGGTGTCAAACTTTCCTCAAAAGGCAGTCTGAGAAGGTTACTCTTTCATCTGTATGTATTCTTAGCTGTGAAAATGGATTTTCCCACCAATTTTGTCCACAGTGTGAAATTCGGTGATTCTCAGCATTTAAGGGGGCAAAGGAATCACCTTCAGGAGGATGTAAAAAATGCTCATTAGGGTCCCAACACCAGAAGCCAGAGTTCAGAATTCAACAGACTTCCTTAATGTCTACAATTTCTGTAGCACTTTCGATCTTTAACACCTTTAGACACTTAATATGAGGTCAATACAATTACGCTAGTTTCACAGATGAGAAAATGAGAACTCAAGAGTTTTGCCATAGATAAACTATTAAACACAGAACTCAGATCTTTTAGATTCTAAGTGTATTTTTTTTCTTATGTGGGTAGATGGGTCTTGATCTTAAAAAGTCTAAATTGTTAGTAGGATAGGATAATTTTTTGAAATTTGTTACTACTTTAAGTTATTTATTCCTCTGACAATGACAGCCTGTACACATAAATACTTGGGAGGGTGACATTATGTATGGTCCAAGGAAACTTTAGACGTTCTTTTTCATAACTGTCCAATCACCCAGAATATTATTTGGGAGATAGCTTACTTTCTTGGAGCTAAGACTTCTAAAGAATGACAGATTATTTAGTTAATTAGCTTCTAATGTGTACCAAGGCTCTGACAGCTAATTAAAGAAACTACAACTATTTTACAGGCAAGAGATCAGCTAGCTATGTTGTGGATGAAATTGCCCTGGACTCAGATCACTTTACACCTAAATCCAGCCATGATTCAGTGATTTTTACTTGTGTAATTTGGGGCAAAAAATTATTTTATTTCACACCTTTGAGTTTCCTTACCTATATCATCCAGATAGTATCTGTAACATGAAAGGCTGTTACGAAATCAGATTTTTTTAAAAAGTGGGTGTAAAATTGCCTTCCGTAATAGCCCTTGTCACTTAGTTTATGATCAATATTTTTTTTAATTAAAAAAAGGCAACATATTATTGTGTTTTATCTCCTTCTTTGTTTTATAGTAATTACAGGGAGCCTGAAGGGGCACCAAAGAGAACTTCCATACAGTGTAAATGACCTATGGTGTAGAATCCTTCTCCCCAGGGATAGGCTTATTTACCATGGAGATAATGGAGATAGTTCAGTAAAAAGATGGATGACAAGCTGTCAGAAACATTGTAGAGTGCAAGTGGAGGAAGGTAGACTAGATGGCTGCAAGAATTCATTCTTATTTGGGTAGCCATGACAATGTATCACAAACTGGGTGTCTTCAACAACAGAAATGTATTTTGTTCTGGAGGCTAGAAGTCCAACATCAAAGTGTCAGCAGAGGGGGTGCCTCCTGAAGGTGGGCACCTTCCCTCACAAGAGAAGGATCTGTTCCACATCTCCCTTTGTGGCTCACAGAAGGCATTCTCCCTGTGTCTCTTCACATCATCTTCCCTCTAGGCCTGTGTCTGTGTTCAAATTTCCCCTTTCTACAAGGATACCAGTCATACTGGATTAGGGCTCACTAAGGATCTAATTTTAACAAATTACATCTTCAATGACCCCATTTCCAAATAAGCTCACATTCTAAGGCACTGTGGGTTATGAATTTGGGGGGTACATTTCAATCCACAGTGCTGTGATGCAATGATTAGCATCCTTATGAGAAACAGAAGTCGGGAATCTCAGTTCTCATCTCTGCCACTAACGAGCCGTGAAACTGGAAATCTCTCAATCATTCTAGGCTTATCTGTAAAATAAGTAAGTTGGAGCAGACACAAATTAACTCAAAAAAGTTTCTTTCATTTTTAAAATGTCTATATCTAACTTTGGAGTGGGGATCTCCCAAAGAGCAGCCAGAGCCCACAATAAGCTAGGAACTTAGATTGGCTCTTATTCAGGTCTCCGTATTTGCCCAGGATTGTAGTAAGAAAGTCAGACTAGCAGACGGGTCAAATACATATGTTTGCAAGAACAAAGCTTAGATACACTGATAAAGGAAAATAAATGTGTAATGCATATTAGGCCTCAAACTTCAGTGACAGGAACGTGTTCAGACCTCCAAATATCACTGAAGGAAGAGATCAAAAAACAATTTACCAAGCAGATTGTCATGAAAGAGAGAACTGAGTGGCAGGGGAAAAGCAGCAGGGAGACATTTTTGTTCTCATCATATTTGAATGATAGGAAAATATGTTACCTGGTCAAAGAGTAAACAAGTATTAAAACAGAAAAAAAAATTGTGTTTAGGGCAACTGTTTATCTTTTATTCTCAAGCCTAGATGTTCTGGATTTAAGTCATTTTATGTTTGAGAGTCCCTATAAATTGGGACTTTTACAACTTACACAACTTTACAACTTATATAAAAGTATAAGACTAACGATTTTTGGTTTTACAGGAAGGGGTAGGGCTCAGCAAACATGCTTATAGATCTGTTTCAGTGTGAAATATATAATGGAAGATTTCAAAACCTTACGTTTCTTAAGACGCTTCTCCTGTGCACATATGGCATATTTAACACACAGAAGTAGCTAGTAATCTGCTACATTTGTCTTCAAAGGACAAGGAACTTAGCCCTCAATACCATATTTACCACAGCATTTTTTTCACCTGAAAAAATCTCCACACCTTTTACTAGTTGGGACCAAGAAAAACAGGTTCATTATTCTACCCATAATTTGACCTTGGCTCCCCACCTATTTTAGTGACAGCAGCAGTTGTAAAAACTTAGTAAGGATGGTTATTAAGGTGTCAACTGAATTTAATTGACATCTCTCTAAATCCACCAAACGGAGGTGTGGTTAACATTTCCGTAACTCCAACACTGGCTGGGGGAGGGAGGCATCTTCACAGCTGGCAAGGGGAACAGAGTACAGAGACACAGGAGAGCCGAAGTGAAGAATAAGTTTCAAAAGGAAAGGAGACAAAATGTGCCAGTACCTATGAGTATTTCCATTTTAAAGATGGAGCACATAAAGAGCCTGAAGGGTTTATATCCCAGGATAACAAAAACTTGAACAGAATAGATGTTCTATTCTGAGTTCTGACTTTTTGTCATTCATTTACACCACTGTCCTTCTAAACAAATGGAGTAAATGAATGCTTGAGCCAACATAAAATGACGAATGCATATTAAAGGGAGGGATGGCTCGATACTACGTGTCCTTATGTTTCCTAAGAATTGCTTGAATTAATCATTTCAGTTAGAAATATTCTAATGTATGAAACAGTGGGTAGTTAGAATTTTTTAAAAATTTTCACTAACTTCCACTCCTCCAATTATGTTTCTTATGATACAGGTCTAATGGTTATTTCTCCTCTATTAGTTATCTATCATGCATTTTTCCTGTCTGTCTATCTATCTACACATCTATCTGTCTATCACACATCATCTACCATCCACTCATTCATGCAATAAACATGCATTGAGTCTTTGCAATATTCCAGGCTCTGTATCTTAATGAACAAGATACATGTGGAACTAATCTCAGATCCCAAATTAAACCCACCTTCATCATATAAGCTTTCCTTGGCCACCTCCAAGTGACTTCTTGAAATTAGTCAGCACTTGCTTTCAAAGGCTTTTATTTCAGCATTTAATTCCTGAGTTCTTTACAGAATGTTTTAGTGATTCCACTCCATTTTCCCAACAAAATGCTTGCATAGAACTGTCTGATACAGTGTTTTCCTTGGCCACCTCTGCGTGACCTCTTGAACTCATTCACTGAATGAATAAATGAATGAAAAACTCATCCACGTATTTTTCTCTCCAACAATTTTGAAATTGTGGCTCTACAGAAAAGCTGAAAACTTTCATAGCAAAATTTTTGCTTTTCACCAGTTGGGATGCAAGCAGTGATTTCAGATACCTGGCACATAATGAGCATTCAATAAATGGCAGCTGTCACCGAGGTCCTGAACAATGTCACCCCACAAGCAAGGCTCCGAGTATTTCTGGGAGATAAAACACAACCAGAGAAGGGTCGTACTAGACCTGGTTGTACCAGCTGCAGCTGCTGATACCTTCCGATGTCCCCAAAGCCCCACCACGCAAACACCAGAAAGTCCTCTAAGTGCCACAATGGTGAAGACTCAGCCTGTTAGTGTTGCCCTTGAGTCCTAATAGGCCAGGCACATTGCAGACCCTCAGTAAATGTTTGTTAAGTGAATGAAGGAATACTCTCCAGGAGTGTAGGAATTGTCCAAAGCATGTCGTCGTCTTCCTGGCTTCCCCTCCGTCTACCCAGGTACATTCAAAATCCCAGCCCTACCCCTGAAAGACTAAATCAGAATCTGCATTTTAACACCATTCCCTCAGGGATTCATATGCATCCTAAACATGGCAAACACTCCCCTAAAACACATAAAGTTCACTTTCCTGCCTCCCAATGGATGAAACTTCTGAACCCAAACTAATGCCACATTCAAGTGTGTGGGGCTGGTTGTCTGTAGGGCTGCTGTTTTAGAAAAACAACAACTAACTAGAGTCAAGTCAGGTGCTAGGATCTGATCCCTTTTTCTCTGTCAGTCTCTCTTTGCCTGCTTCCTTCCTCCCCATCTGCTCCCTGGTGACGAAAGCACAGTATACAGAGGAACAGCACAGAGTCAAAACTTCTATGCTGATTTATTTTTTTTAATATTAAAGACTATTCAGCCAGAGCAAACTGAAAGCAAAATAGTCATGTTCTGCATCTGCCCACCTTTATGCCTCTTTGCCCTCTGCGTGACCTCCTTATGCTTCCGTGTGCATCTTCTGGAAGGGACAAGACGCAATATTTACTGGTGTAGGCAGGTGCTCTAGGTCAAGTTTACTCATTTAATGCTTATGCCAACAGGAAATACCGCCACAGATGGGGAACACAGAGTCAGGTTCACGTCAGTCCCCGTCAGTGACATTCCAATTATCCACTGTTGTCACAACTACTGGGCAGAATATAAAAAACAGAAAGGAAATTCTGAGACCGCTGGAGAAAGCCATCATGGAGCATGGCCAGGTTTTACTGGGGTGCTCCAATCCAAACATTACAGGGTCTTCCCTAAGCCCGCTCTCTGCTTTAATCTCCAGCATTTTAAAACTCAGCTACCTCTCTGATAGCTACAAACCTACAAGACACTTAGTCATTATCATTTTGTGGAGCAGGACACTGGGGCGCCAATGGATTTAAGCCTCTTGCCCACGACTGCAGACACACTGAGCTTTTCTGATCCCACGTCGCCTTCCTATTCCACCATCACATCAAGTCTCCTGTTGGCAGCTCAGCACTGCCTCGCTTCTTCCGTGCTCCCCCTTACAACCCAAGGACAGGAAGCCTGAGGTTTATGCTCCCAAGGTTCTCTGCCAGCAACTGTCAGCCTTAGATCCCACTAAAGGGAGGCATTTCATAAACTAAAGCATTTCATGACAGAGTCATAATGTAAGTTTTGTGGATGAAAGTAACTGGGATTACAGGCATCCTGTATTTCTGCAACTGCCTGACTCCAAGGAAACAAGCAGAAAAAAGCAAGAGCCAACACAGCCTTCTCTGCCCTCTGCTTGCCAGTGCCTCCAAAGGTTTTCCAAGCATCTAAATCCTTGTATTAATTCCCTTCCTGTTTGCGTGCCTAGAATGGTTTCTATTTTTCTCACCAAACCCTCAGTAAGACAACCATACGGACAGCCTTTCACTCCTGTCCTTGAGCTGCCATTCTCTCTTGTACATCACTCTTTATAAAAGCACCCACATTTGCAAACATTTGTTTATTTTTTTCCAGCTGCTTCTGTATGGACTAAAGTATTTTAATGACAGAGCTCATAACCTAATTTTTGTGATCCCTGTTCCAAGCACATAGTGGATGCTTGGTAAAGCACAGACTACGTAGGAAAGAAGTATTTCTTTACTAAATATCATTCACCTACTTCCAGGATTGGATCCTTTTAAGAAATGCACACGCAGAGTGGGATCACCGAGATAAGAATGGTCCTGAGCACTGAAACTCTGATGTCTTAAGAGATTGAGGGATAGGATGGGGGTATGATGAAGGATTCAAAGGATGCTTCCTCTTGCCTGAAAGCTACTGGAACATCCAGAGATACAGCAACCCCAGCTCAAGGGAGCAGCTTCTGTTGATGTTCCTTAAAAGCCGGCTCTAAGTAGACTAAGAAATCCTAAGGGTTCAACTGAATGTCCTTTCTTACGTCCATATCCCAGCTGAAATCTGACATCTGTGTTTCTCTCTTAACTGTG
The DNA here is from genome assembly GCF_048564905.1 of Vicugna pacos. Taxonomy (NCBI): domain Eukaryota; kingdom Metazoa; phylum Chordata; class Mammalia; order Artiodactyla; family Camelidae; genus Vicugna; species Vicugna pacos. The sequence continues at coordinate 8,633,207 of NC_132987.1, forward strand.
TTTTTGTTGGTTTTTTTTAACAGATGTTTCATGATTCTTCCTGACTCACATCTAAACCCAATGGTTTCATACTCTTATTTAAGGGTAATAATCAGAGATAACCATTTACGGATTTTTTTACATGTATATACTTAAATTTTTTTCCTTCACCATTCTGCCACACCTTACTCCCAAATAGACAGATGATTCCCTACTCATATGCTCAGAGGAGGAATATAACAGGACGACAGTCTCTGATCACCACGGACCTTGTTTCAAAAGGTCAGGTGAGGGGAGGTTGTAGGGTGGCAATAAGGTCATAGGAACGTGGCCTATCCAGGCAGGAGGGACCACTGAAGCGTCCCAAATCTGTGCCTCCGAAGTCGAGAGCAGGACCATGCTCACCGGGACTCACCATCCCAGGAATGCCTATGTGGATGCAAAACTTGATGAGCAGAGGAAGTCTCCCACCAAAAGCTGGATGGATAGTCTGTTTGATTCCAGAAACTTGGCACACCCTGAAAACAATTCAATTGCATTTCCCTGCACACTAATAAAATGGGCTTTTGAACCAGAGATAAAACCAACTTAGAGCAATAAAAAGTTACATTTAATACACCCTGAATTTGTGGTTTGAGAGTCACACCTGCTACAAACTCAAGAACTCAGGCTGCTACTTGGAGAGATGCTCTACCCCCTAATTCTCAGTCCAAAGCCATCCAATCTGGGGCTTTGCAACCATTCCGCCCAGTTGGAAGCAAGGAGTGGCTTAATCTGTGACTGGCTGCAGCTTGACCGGCCCTGGAAGGACATAACCAATAGGTGCAGCAACAGAGAGTCTCTCGTTTTAAGTGGAACAAACCACCACAAGTCAAAATCAGTCACAGAAGAAAAAGAACCAAGTAAAACTCTGGCAATGGGTTAGTCAGTGAACTTTCACATTCACTATGAGGCTTTACAGGGTATTTATAAACACAATGCCTAGTACTCAAACAGTGTTTGTTATATGCTGAGCCGGGGCCAAGTGATTTAACCCACGTCATCGTTACCACAAGCTGATGAAGTAGGTTCAGTATTCATCCCGTTTTATAAGGACATGGAGATACCTGGGGATAACATGACTTACCCAAGGTAGTGGCTCTTAGACTTGAACTGAGTCAGTCTAGCTCAGAGTCCCCCTGACCCCCTACAGGACTGTCTATGCCCACAAATGCTCAGATAGTTTAGGCAGTATAATCCCAAAGGAAGAGATTATCAGATCCACTCCCTATACATTAAAGATGAGGACACACCAGCAAAGAGATTAAAGAGGTGTGCTCAGTATCCTATAGCTCAGTATATCACTCATCTTTGTTTTATGACGAACAATACTCACTGTCAATCAGATGAACCGTTTTGTTTATAATGTGACCCAAAGGGCAAAGCAAAAGTTTTAAACCCAGTCTTCTACAACCTTCCAGGAGTTTTACCTCAGCTTCTCTAAAGCTGACATGAGACCTGAGTGACAGGAGGTCACACAAAACACCCTGATGGGATATCTCTGGGTGTCCTCCTGAGAAGCAAGACTGTGCTAAGAAGTCATTTAAGAGAAGAACAGGCAAGGAGCTCAGAGAGAGGAAACCCAGGGACTGTAACGTGGTCGTTCAAGAAGCAGGGAATTTGATTCGGAGCAATTTGTTCTCTACTCTTATTGAAACACCTACAATTAGAAACCTCTACTTTGGAAATGTGATCTTTTTGTTGCTCTGTTTCTGTTCCATCCATTTCAAAATAAGACCCCTATGGAAAATCCTTCATGACCCCTAAGACAAAGCCATCACTGTAATTCTCCCTTATCCTTCAGTAAAGGCCAGCAGGTAACCGTAGCATCTTACTGGCAGGTCCGAAGTCCCCTGATGAAGTATTATTAGTGAAAATGAGACCCACTTCTGTCTCCTGAAAGAGAATGATCTAATTGTGGGCCGAGTTGTTTTTTAAGTCCATCATGGGCACAAGATGTTGCAACAAGAAATCTGAGTTATTTAGCTCCCTGGGCACTCAGTGACTCACGTCTTAATCCCCTTCACTTTGGGTGTGTTGACAAGTCCTGTCATTGATAAACTCAGCCTCGCCTTCTAATAACCGCTGAAAGCTGAATCAGATGATATTAGAAAAAAATGTCACTTACTGGCTTCTAACCTTTTCAACCCTTACTTCTGTTTCCATCCTAAGAATATTCTCACTGCTTGTACAAAAGAAAGATGATGATGAATTCGAGGACTCTGGCAACCTGCAAAAACACGCTTAAGAGTGAAAACAGAAGCAAGTAAGGATTGAATTGCTGTTGAGAAGGCTGTTGAGAAAGCTCCCCAAACAAGGTAATTTAAGAAAGACTTAAGTTGAGGAACTGTGGCTAAGCAAGAAGGAAAAAAAAAAAAAAGAAAATTCTTGCTACCAGCACGCTATGTTGTTTTAAGTTAAGAAGCAAAAATGTGCTCTGTACCTTGGAGTCTATCTCTGTTGTGATTAACACCAGGGTCCTCTTTATTCAATTAGAAAAGATGTAATAGATCTAAAAATTAAAGAGGGCCCAGAGAGAAGAAAGACGTGTTTAAATTATTAGACAGCTACTTGCCTTCAAATGCTCTAATAAATTTGTTAAATTTCAATTAAATTGAACTTGGCATGGAAAAGAAACTAAAAAAAATAAAACTAAATAAAATTTGAAAACCTAATAAAATAAAAGCTTTATAGGTTAGCGTTGCCTAGAAAGATACCAAAAGGGAGACATGAACTCAGGGTCAACCCAGTCAGATTGACTCTCCTTTCATTCTCCCTTGAAGGCACCTGGTTCTGGGGACCTTACCACCAGGCAGACAACTAGCTTTGTTGTGCTTTCGGACCAGCCATGGAATAGAGCATAGAGTGAAATAGAGGTAGTGACCAGCTCACCCCGGCCCTTAAGGTTTTCCAGTGCCTACCACCCTGGCACAGGCAGATGGCCACAGGACTTACCGCATTAAAATTGGGGAAGAGGTTGACTGCGGCCGCAGTGTCAAGAGGAAAGGGAAGAAACGGTTTAATGTCCAGCGATGGTTGCAGAGGAGGGGCTGGTGGGCGGACCAGGGCTGGGAGAGCAGGGCTCTGGCACGTACCACCTGCACAGGAGAGAAAAGGGAACGATCAGGGGCATCGCACGTGTCAAACATACAATACGCAAACACCACAGTCTCTTTTGAGACCAAAAGGCCAGCTTCAAGGATCACTGGAAAAAAACAAGGCACGGAGTGTGCTGACTTCAACTGGGGACCGGCCAGTGCACGGCTGTGTCTTGAAGCAGAGGAAGCCTGTGGAGCTGCTCCCTTTTCCTTGTTGGATTAGAACTATCCAATTAATGCAAGGAATTGTTAACATTTCAGACATATCATATTCCCCAATCCATCCTTCTTTTCCTGCCTAGAGCTCTGGATTGAGTCAGTAACAAATCTGTAGCCATGATCCCTTGATTCAAAGGGGAGACCCCTCCACTGCTCCCCCATCCCTCTTTGAAAACTAACTTTTGCTCAAAATATGCATCCAGTATGAGCGTTTAATTTACAGAACTGCTCTTTTCTACTACCTCCAAAACTCTGGCAGCAAGATGACATGAACCTGGCAGGGACAAGGAACTTAACCACAAACACAGGCAGCCACACCTTACTGCCTTGGCAACTGGAAGATTAAAACCAGCAAATCCAGCTACTAATCATGCAGTCCCTGCGCTATTTACACCCCTGTGGCTCTGAACATTCAACGACAACCTGCCTCCTTCCCAGTCACGAACAGGTGGAATTTAGAAGATCACCGATGAGCAGGCAATGGGATATTATAGCAACATAGACACCTCCTTTGCATATCAGTGGGCAATCAGCTATTTGCAAGGAAATCGCACCTTTGCCCCCTTCCTAGGACTCCAGTGCATTCAGAAGGTAAAAGGACAGAAGCCCACTTTTCCTGTTCTGTCTCCCATATTTTGGTAACATTCCAAAACATCAATTTGTTGTTAATTAAAGGCTGTTTGAATCCTAGGAAACTGTTAAACTATGCCAGCCTTCTAATCTGAGAGGCAAGCAACAGACTGTTAAAAAAAAAAAAAAAAAAAAAAAACCCTGCTGGTGAGAATCCAAGAAGCATTAGGAAAACAAAATGCAGTGGGATTTTTGCTGTTCTCCTGGAAGAGAATTTTAAGAGACAGAAAAGAGAAGAAAGGTTCCTGTCTGTGCTGCGTACTTGCCTGCTATCTTGTTTTTAAAACAAAGTGGAGTGAAATCCCACACAAATGATCTTTACAAATCTCACAGTCAGTGCCGGTCAACTGCACGCACACCCCCATCATCTTGCTCTCAGCCAGTTACCCGAACAAAGGTAAACACTTAAAAAATGATCCCCCAATGCTAAAGCCAACCCTACTGGACCAGAAGATCTACTAACAAGGTGGGTGACTTAATACGTGTAACAGAAGCCATCAGCGCAGGATTTAATTAACCATCCCCAGGAAAACCATTAGCTCTCCTGGCTCCAAGTATAAAATCAACTGGAGCCAAATTAACACAACCAGTATTTCCCCCCGCCTCTTTTCACTTCCCTCTTGAAGTGTTCCTCTGCAACCACAAGGCCAGTAACAGCAAGTCTGAATCTGCCAACGAATTAAAATAAAAAGTAGTCCAAGTCAGGAAGTGCGGGGCAGACGTTAAAACAAACAGATAAAAGCAAACTATAACACGTCTACATTCACCAGAGCACATCGTAAACTTAGTTTATGGCCCACCTGGCGGTACACTTGCTTGGAGAGGACATTCATAGAACTTTGGTGATGGACCTGTCATGACTTTGGTATTGCTGACAACTTCTCTTTTGATGAAAAGTTAAAGAACCAAAAAATAAAATTTTGGTGGATGTCTCTTTAGAAAACTCAGGAGTAAAATAAGTTTGAGTTGGAATCAGTGGTATAGCTTAACAGGTTTACAAAAATAATAGTGAGCTTTCAATAAATAATTAGAAATTATTATTATCTGTATCACGTCCTTTGCAAAAAGTATTTATTCATGCACACTGATTACCTTGTTTGACCCTAAAATCTCAGAAATCGGGTAAGGGCCAACATAATATCATGGAGAAAGAAATAAGTTGATAAACTCTTTAGCTGTTTGTGTTGCATCCAAAGAGATATTCTATTCTTATAATTACAAGAATACAATTTAGCAGGAACATATTCTGTAATTATTTCATTTATCAGTCTCTCTCTGGTTCAGGATATCCAAAGAGGTTCAGGGCAAACTCAAGCTTCTTTTTTTATCCACTAAAATGAGAGAAACAAAGAATAGATATATGTTGATTTGATTGCCAGGGAAGTTAACTCCGGCCTTCCTTTCTCCCAGACACTTAATTCCTTTGCATTCCATTATACAGATAATTCAAGGCTCTTTCTCAGTGTTGCAACGGGAGTTTCCTACCTAGGAGACAAAGAAAACACCAGAGTCATAAAACTGGGGAGAAGGTGAAGCTACTACTTGTGTCCATCCCCTACTACCTGTTTGAAGGGAGAAACCTGAAAGATCAGTGGAAAACAAAGAACACGTGACCACATATTCTTTGGCTACTTGCTCTGCAAATCCAGGTGTAGTGGATGCTGTGGTATGCTCCTGAGATCCCCCTTCCCAACGAAGGCACATATCCCCCCAACTGCTGGGGAGCCACCACTGATGTCTCTACCTGGGATCCTCTTCCAGCACTGCCTTGGATCAAAGGGAGCTGCTTAAACCAGGGTCAAAGTCCCTCCCAAGTAGAGGGGCTGGTAGCCCCAGGTAACGATGGATTCATGCAGGGGTTTAATGCCTTCTCCCCCTTGCCTCAAGCCAGGGCAACCCTGAAGCTCTATGTCAGCTCTAAAGCACCTCATAGAACCTAGGACAGACTGAGACCTCTGTTGTGACTGCATCACAGTTCAACTTCTCCCTTTGCTCAGGCCTGAATCTCTGATTCTTCGCAGGAGATGGTGCCCAGTAAAGTCTCAGAGTCCACATCCAGCAGCACGTGACCTATGACACCAGAGTATAACAATTCATGGGTCTAAGTGAAACACCGGATTACTTTATTCTAACACAGAGAACTGCCTCCAAATCTATGGCTTAAAATTGAGGCACAAAATTGAGGCTACATCTTAAAAATTATCTGGGGCTAATATTTCTGCCTTTAAAATTAGGATACATTCTCAAACATTTTACTTATAGCAATCTGTATGTGCTCAACAGCAAGAACATTATTTGCAAATAGTGTAAAATCAAAAGCAGCAAACAAAATATGTTTCCCCTGCAAAGCTGATTAAATATGCTCCTTGAGAAAACAACTATTTCATTCTTTCATTTTTTTAAATTGAAGTTATTATATTTAGGACATGAATACATATTTATTATTCTTTTCTTTATTATAAAATTATCTCAACAATGATAAACATCAAAATATATAATGAATTTGTAGACAGGCCTACAGGTTTAAAAAAAGAGTTGTTCTGTTGTTATTATTTACCAAGTTTTGCTTTATTCATTGGAGTGTCACGTTTCTGGAAATATTGATGTTCTTAATTTGAGAAAAGGTTTTTGAAGCCTTTGTGGAATAGACACTGAAAAAATAACAAATTCATGTCCTTTGTCTATGGACACTCTATGCCAAATTTCTTATATGCCATGAAAGTCAACAAACTAAAAAAATTTTATTGAGTAGAGATTAATTATTATAGTTATACTGAAAAAGGTGTTGAATAATGAAGGTAAATAAGATAAATAGGATGCAGTAAGTTCACAAAACTCTCCGGCCCTTTTTGATGACTGGTTTTGTTAGTTTATATTCATATTTAGAATTTGGAATTGAACTATAGTGCAAACATATTACAGACTGCTTCGGTCTGCTCACAAGACAGCTGTGTATTCACAGAAGTACAAATCTGTGCATTTGCAAAAAGTACCAGAATAACCTAGCTGTTAATAGAGACTATCTGAGGAAGTAAGGTGCATTCACTTCAAAAGTTTGCGTTTTTGAAAATCTAATTAAAACGTAAAAAAAAAAAGACACAAATGAACTTATTTACAAAACAGAAACAGACTCACAGACATAGAAAACAAATTTATTGTTACTGGGGGGAAAACAGGTGGGAAGGGATAAATTGGGAGTTCGAGATTTGCAGATACTAACTACTATTATATAAAATAGAGAAACAAGAATTTTCTTCTGTAGAGCACAGGGAACTGTATTCAGTATCTTAAAGTAACTTACAATGAAAAGGAATATATGTATGTGTATGTATGACTGAACCATTATGCTGTACTCCAGAAACTGAGACATTGTAAACTGACTTCAATACTTCAATAAAAAATGTAAATTTGGAAATGTGTGTTTCAATATCTTAGACAGATAAATAACTGGTTTATCTTGTAAACCAGTGGTTGTCAGTTGACTCTATCGTATTAGAGAGAAAGTCTATAGAGTGCCGAGCAGTGGGTCTGGCCAGTGACCACTGAGTGAGGGATATTTTTTTAATGAGCCCAATAAATTCCAAAGGAGCCATGGTTCAAGGTGGTCCAGACAGAAATCCAGGCTCCCTGAAAGTGGTCAATCAAGATGATTTTAAAAGCACCTGAGTATTTTTCACTTTTTTTATTTTGATCCCAGCAGAAAGAAAGACTTTACAATAAAAGGTCACTCTGTAAATCAGTATTTTGAAATATTCCTCAAGAGCCGGATAATGTTCTTTCCCTCATGTGACACTTTTAACCTTGAACTTCTGCACTTGATCTATCCGAGGTTCATCAGTCACAGACGTCCTGACAGCTTCACCTGCTACTTAATCATTCATTTCCTCAAACGACAAAACCAAAGCTCAAAATGATTAAGGGTTGATGCTGTTAAATATTCATGACAGTACATGCTTTAGAACTGTGAATCATTAAAATATATAGATATACAGCTAAATATGTTATTATCAAATAACATACATTATATTATATATATTATAATATTATTTATAGAAAGCAGAGAAATCCCTGATTTCCTGATGGGAGGAATAATATTATACTATATATAATAATATTATTATTTATAGGAAGTAGCCAAAATCCCTGATTTCCTGATGGGAGGAATAATTTCTATCACATCTTTTTCCTTTACCATCAATTTAATTTTATATATATTCTTTTATATACTTATCTGTATATATGTATATTTCAATAGTGTCAATAGTGAGCTGTGATTAAACTGCCAAACTTCTCAGAATAGTCATACCTAACAGAAAAATATCTAGAGCATTTTATACAACATCCAGTCCTAAGTAGTTCCTTGTAAAACACCTGATTTGATATACATGGAACACTACTCACATCCATTCCCAACTATTTCAGTTAGAATTCGCCATGTCCTTCAGAAGTCCACGAACGATAAATGCTGGAGAGGGTGTGGAGAAAAGGGAACCCTCCTACACTGCTGGGGGGAATGCAGTTTGGTGCAGCCATTGTGGAAAACAGTATGGAGATTCCTGAAAAAACTAAAAATAGACTTACCCTATGATCCAGCAATCCCACTCCTGGGCATATATCTGGAGGGAACTCTAATTCAAAAAGATACATGCACCCCAATGTTCACAGCAGCACTATATACAATAGCCAAGACATGGAAGCAACCTAAATGTCCATTGATAGATAACTGGATAAAGAAGATGTGGTATATTTATACAATGGAATACTACTCAGCCACAAAAAAGAATAAAATAATTCTATTTGCAGCAATATGGATGGACCTAGAAATTGTCATTCTAAGTGAAGTCAGAAAGAGAAAGAAAAATACCATATATCACTCATATATGGAACCTATAAAAAATAAAATTTTAAAAAAGACACTGAATTCCTCTACAAAACAGAAACAAGACTCACAGACATAGTAAACAATCTTACAGTTACTGGGGGGGAAGGGGGAGGGAAGGGATAAATTTGGTAATTTGAGATTTGCAAATGTTAGCCACTATATATATATAAATAGATTAAAAAATCTCTTCTGTATAGCATGGGGGACTATGTTCAAGATCTTGTAATAACCTTTAATGAAAAAGAATATAAAAATGAATATATGTATGTATATGCATGACTGGGGCATTGTGCTATACACCAGAAACTGATAAATTGTAACTGACTGTACTTAATTAAAAAAAAAGAATTTGCCATGCCCATTGTGGGACAGAGGGGTGCAGTAGGACATCTGAGGTCTATGGGATAGTGGACATCAAAGAATTAGATGTGATACTACTAATAGGAAGTAGGAAAGAAATGATGGATTTGGGGCATAAAGGCAAAACTTGATTTGACACAGAACCCTGGCCATGGAATGAATGTTGTCATTACTGCAACTGGCCAGCCAGGGTGGGTGGGAGTGAAATGCTGAGAATATAGCTAAATTTTATAAATCAATTGAGTAAAGCAACTGACATGGACTAGACCTGCTAACTCCTTAAAATTCCTTTAAAATGCACATGAATTTTGACAGGTATCTATTTTAATACCCAATTTACAAACTCAAAAGTCTAAGCTATCCCCTAAAATACATCTCACCTAAAATTACACAGGTAATAAATGGTATTGGATGTAAATGCAAGTACATCCAACAATTTTTGATGCACTGATGCAAATAGCTTTTAAAGTTAAACAAACAAATAAACAAACAAAATGACAACAAAAAGGAATACTCTACGAAGTCAGTCTTGTCATATAAGGCAAGTCAGCTCCCTTGCAGCCAGCATGTAATGGACTAAATCAGAAACCTTGTGAGAAAATTCTATTACTGCTCAAAAAAAAAGAAAAAGAAAAAAGAACAGACCCATTCCTTGTATGGGAGACAATAAAGGAATATTCAGTATTTATTACCAATATTTACCTACCATGGGAAGATGCTGGTTCTGCCCTATATTTGAGAAAGAATCCCAAAAGACATGACTATCACATTAAACATGTTTCCAAAGCCCTCCGGTGTACATTCTTTAACATCCAATTGCCAAATCAGAAAAACAAATAGGTGTTTGCTGCATTCCCTTGTGTGGCTGCCTGGCTGTTGGCGGGGGATGACAAGGGGCAGTCTGTTTTTGAGATTGTTTGTTACTCCCTAGCTAGGAAAACTGGGATGTTTACCATGTTTCCTTAAACCTCAGTGACCCAAACACCCATCCAGTTCCTCCTCTCTTTGTTTAAACACTGTTCCCAACTGCAAGATACAACTAGAAACAAGTTTTGAGTTAAAATGTGAATTTAGTATGGGTTGGTCACAATTTTTCTTTTACTGATTTCATTTTTTCTCTGTTTTAGATTGTCAGTTCACCTACTAGGGTTTGGAAAATGGACTCATCACCTTCTCCTTCAGGATGAAGGCCCTCGTTGGCCTAAAGTGACTTGCCCTTGGCAGGTCAATTCAAACGTTAAAGCCAGGTCTGGTCCGTGGGGGCAGTTGGCAGCACTAAGCCATAAAGGGTGTTGACTGCTGACTCACACACCCTGCCCTTGACCACAGAGAGGAATGAGGTGAGAATGTCAGAGTCAGGACAGTTGGAGCAGCAGTTGGGAAACAGTGATTCAGATACGTTTGTCCAAGTCAACCATCTGACACGATCTTAACTAGTGAGAGAAAGCACATGTGAATGAGTGAGCCCTGTTTTCCCTTGTTCAAATCCTTTTATGAACTCATTTTAAGTTGTGGTGTTTAAATATTCCAGGATGCTACCCCAAGAAGAAAGTTAAGAAAACAGGACTAGCTAATGTGTTCTTTGCCGTTGCCACTGAGGACCATGATCAAAATCAAAATACCTCTACTGCCTAGTTGCCAATATCCTGAGTCATGTCTTCACTAGAAGAAAAGTGGAATCTCTCACTTATTTAACCAACTTGCATAACAATTTCTGGCGTCTGGGTCACTCTAGGAAGAGTCTGTTCAGAGTACCAGGGTAAGGAGTTTGAGACATTTAATCCTACATACCCTCCACACTTGAGCCCCTCTGTCAAATAGTGTGTTAGTCAGGACAAGTACCTCCTCAAAGGCAATCAAAAGATTCTGCCTGGAAGCTGCCTCTCCAGTCTGCACCAGTGGATGCGAAAATGTAAAATTTTCCTCAGGAGGAATTCCTCAAGATTTAATTCCACAAAATTAATTCTAACTAATAAAAAAAGGAGCTCTAGTGCTGAGCTGTCCAATATGGCAGTCACTCCCATGTGTGGCTATTTTAAATTAGAGTCAAGCAAATTTAAGCCTAATTAAAAATTCAGTTTCTCAGTCACACCAACCACATTTCAAGTGCTTGGTACCCACGTGTGGACAGGGACTAGTTCATTGCCTACTGCAGTTAAAAGACATTTCCACCATCGCGGAAGTTTCTATTAGACTTCATAGCTCCAGTGCAAAAGCAACACTCTCAAGTGAGAAGTAATTTAAAGTTGAGGTGTTCCAGAATGCATTGCTAATAGGAGACAGGGTCTTGCTTTCTCCTGGGTCCTTCTCCTTTTGGGGTTGAGAAAGAGTGCTTTCCCAGAGCCAAACATGGCTAGACCCTGCTGAGATGATACTAGAAAGAATTAGTCATCCATTCCTGGAGAAGACAATGGCCAATCTGTGAATCTCCATGTGGGCTCAATGGTGAAAATCTTCAAAGGGCAACCGCATTTAAAAAAATGGAATGCTGAAATCAATATTAATGAATGATGAGTGCTTTGGATAAAAATGATACCATACCTTCAAACCAAGGATGCAAAAAGAGCCAGTCCTGGGGCACATGGATGTTTATTAGTACCTGGTAATTCTTGAGAGTGCTACCCCAAAGCTTTTATTTCACCAAAGTGTGTCACAATCTGGTCTCACTAACAGCCAAGTGTTCAAATCCAGCTTACGTGGGCAGTTAAACCTGCCTGGCTATATCTGTCTCTCAGGGTAATTCCTTTCACAATATCCAGGCGTTAGTCATCTCAATCTTTAAAGAGAAAAAAAAAAAGATTTTGAAATCTTGTTACACCGTCTTGTTTTCCCATGATCTGTGCCTTCCAGTTGAGACTTGCCCACATGAACTTCTCCATACCAGGACAGCTAGTGAATGGTGCACAGTTACTCCACAGCCTGACAAATATCTTTCTTTCCCCATGCCTTTTCCACATGATATAATTGTGTTATCTCCTTCAAGCATGTGCCAATCTGGGTAGGCACTCAACGTGACCCCAGGTATTCAGGAAACATTTCCTGAGCTTCAATGGTTTAGTGTGGCTTTCCCAGTATTATCAGGGTGAGTTAGGGAAGAATCACACAAATGAGGGTATCACACAAATGAGGGAATCACACAAATGAGGGAATACCTTTATCACCCTAAAGTGTCCTCATGATGCAGATTGTGAGGCTACTAGTTGGGGCAGAGAACCCCTGAGGAAGAGCGAGTCTAAGAAGAGATGACAAGCTAAGTTTTTGACATAATGAGGATGAGGTGTAAGTGGAAATTTGGCCCTTGGGTAAGTGGTACTCCTGCTTAGAAGACTGCTCTGGGCAGACTTCATTCTGAGGAAATGGTGAAGAGTCATCAGGGAAGAACTGAAATCATGGACATGAAAGAGATTTCCTTGGGAAACTGTAGAACAAAGAGACCTGGGGTAAGCCTGAAACTTGACGATCTTCAGCTCAGTGAAGAAGAATGAGAAGGATGGAGAAAGAACAAGATGGGGAGGATGACCACCCAGAAGCAAGAGGGAGAGGTTTTAACCACAGGAAGGAGTGGTCAGCACCAAGGTTGCCCAGGGAGGGATTGAGTAAGACGGCAACCATCGTGAGATCTAATGTCATCAATAATGTTGGTGGCCTTTATGAGTCCTTGAGCGGGGTAACATCAAAGAGAAGCCACTTTCCAGGAGGGTCAGGGATGGATGAGGGATTCAGAATGGAGTCTAGTGGAGAAACCCATTTTGAACAACCTGACTGGGAAGGAAAAGTAAAGCAGGACACTCTAGACAGTGGTAAGTATGTTGTAAAGGTGTGGAAAGGAACTGATTCATTTAGAAGATTTAATATAACCTACTTTTGGAATGGCAGGTTTCAACCAGCACTCAAGTCTAGAAAATGTAAAGCCATGACAGCCTCTCAAGCATTGCAATTTGTATTTATCTCAGTTACATCCCACTGCACATACTCTCTAACCCTCCCCATCAAGGTAGAGCAAGCAACCACTCATCTATTCCTGGTTCAGAACACAGTTCATGGACAGCGTCCTCTACGTAGTGTCTAACAGATGTCAGTGTAGAAAGCGCGCCCCTTTGGTGCCCTACCCTGATCTGCTCACACGTTGCTGTGTTTACGTGCTTCTCCGTCTGCTTCCCCACCTGAGGATGCTGGGTCTTAAGGAGAACGTCTATTGTATTCCTCCTTGACTTCTACGTGTTAGGGAGTTCCTGGTACCTATTTCCTGACGTGTCTGTCTTTTTCCAAGAATGAATGGATGAACCAACGGAGGACTGAGTGAAGCTGAATCACAGCCGGCTGAGATATTGCGCTCTTTCTTCTGTTGTGCCCAAATTAACGATCGCATTCATTTCAAAACCCAGGAACTTCCTTGGAGAACTAGAGACCTAGAGATGGGGACGATGACAGAGTTTATTGAAGTGCACTGCAAAAGGGTGAGGAACATTTTATCAAAGATTTTTAACCCAATGAAACTTCCATTGTTGCTTTTTCCTTTAAAATAATAAATAAGTGGACCAACCATAAATCTAATCTTTCTATATTATAATTGTATTAGCATTTTTCCCCTGCGCTACAGAAGCTTCTTAAACATGTTTCCTTTTTAGTTATGAAAATTCTATCTTGTAAACAACTCTCCTTCCTCCACAAGTATAAAAGCCGCAACATTTCAGCTTCTGTACACTGGACACTGTGCTGGGTTTTCTATGTAATTTCTCTCTTTTGTCCTCTCAGAGCCTTATGAATAAGGAAATGGAGCAATGGCGACGTTAAAACGATTGTTCAAGGTCACACAATAAGTTGTAGACACAGGTTTCAAAACCAAACGTTCCACTTCTAAAGTTTAAGCTCTTATATGTAAATTTTATTCAGAGATTGCCAATTTTTTGATGACCTGTGATAGAGAAAAATAAAATCTATAAACAAAAGTTGGTTTCAATTAAACTAAGCCAAAGTGAATCAAATCAATTATACTAAGAGTAACTCATTTGTAAGGCACTGAATTATTCAAGAAAAAGTTTCATAGATTCAGGGAAATTAGAAAACAAACTGTGGTTACTGGGGGGAAAAGGGGTAGATTATAACTCTGTGATTAACAGATACTCGTTACTATATATAAAATAAATAAACAACAAGTACATATTGTTTAGCCCAGGGAACTACATTTAATTTCTTGTAATGACCTATAATGGAAAAGAATCTGAAAAAAAATTTATATATATGTAAGAAAAATTTCATGTTTCTTGGCTTTACTGGGGCTTACAATCCAATATATTGTGTATTATGCATATGTTAAATCTATCAGATATCATAATGCTATAGACTGAATGTCTGGGTCCCCTCCATATTAATATGTCCAAATTTAACCCCCAATGTGTTGGTATTAGAGATGGGGCCTTTGGGAGGTGATTAGGTCATGAGGGTGGAGTCCTCAAGAATGGACCTAGTGCCCTATTAAAGAGCCCCCAGAAAGATCCTTGTCTCTTTCCATTAGGAGAGGTGGCCATATATGAACCAGGAAGTGGGCTCCCACCGGATACCAAACCAGCCGGTGCCTTGGTCTTGGACTTCCCAGCCTCCAGAACTGTGAGAAATAAATGTCTGTTGATCACAAGCCATCTAGTCAATTCTAAGTATTCTGTTATAGCAGCCTAAATAGACTAAGACACAGGTGTTTATCCAAAGCTATCAGATTTCTTCAAATTGAAGTATATTTGATTTACAAAGTTGTGTTAGTTTCAGGTGTACAGCATGATGATTCACATATATTTATACATATTCTTTTTCAGATTCTTTTCCATTATAGGTATTACAAGAAATTGAATATAGTTCCCTGTGCTAAACAGTAGGTCCTTGTTGTTTATCTATTTTATGTACATATTAATGTATATATGTTAATCCCAAACACTCAATTTATCTCTCCCCTCTTTCCTCCTTTGGTAACCATAAGTTTGTTTTCTATGTCTGGGAGTCTACTTCTGGTTTGTAAATACGTTCATTTGTATCATCTTTTTAGATTCCACATATAAGTGATACCATATGATATTTGTCATTGTCTGACTTACTTCAGTTAATATGATAATCTCTAGGTCCAACCATGTTACTATAAATTGCAATTATTTCATTCTTTTTATGGCTGAATAGTATTCCATCGTGTATATATATACCACATCTTCTACATCCAGGCATCTGCCAATGGATATTTAAGTCCCTTCCATATCTTGGCTGTTGTAAATAGTGCAGCCATGAACACTGGCGTGCATATGTCTTTCTGAATTAGAGTTCCTTCCAGATATATGCCCAGTAGTGGGATTGCTGGATCATATTGTAACTCTATTTTTAGTTTTTTAAGGAACCTCCATACTGTTCTCCATAGTGGCTGCACCAATTTATGTCAAATTTTTATTCTATTTGAATGAACCTGTTATTTGCTCCACTCTCTTTTTCACTCTGTCTACATAGACCAGAAGAGCAAAATAGAAACTAAATTTATATCTGTCAAAATTAATTGTACTGAACTTAACTGTACTATCTCCTAGAGCATTCACTTATCGTGAATGCTTTTATTCAATGATTCACTGTGATTTTTTTCATATTTCAATTTAATTTTCTTTCATAATAGCCATGGCACAAAATTTCTAGGAAATACCACTGGAATAAGCTACTGGGTGACATTTAGAAATAACCATGTAAGCAAAGACTATGTCAGATTTCTATCATCAAATAAAATGTATTAAGAAAAATGAAGATTGCATTTTTCTGTAAGGGTCCTGTACTTATTAGCACATCCCATTTTTAGCATCCATTAACTTCCAGGATTTAGGAACTCTGAGCTCTGGTTTTCATCACATTGGTGAACGTTGTTACAAACTCTATAATAACAAAAAGAAATTCTGATTTCAATTTCCTCAAGAACATTCCCTGTGGAGCTAATATGTGCTCTGTTTAGTCTCGGCCTCGATGTGATTGTTTCTTCTGGCAGGTTTGGCTTAGAACAAACCTAACTTTGTATTTTCTTTTAATTCTGAAACATCTGGGCCTTGGAAAAGATGTAAAATCAGTTACTAATGGAATTGTCATAATGGTGGTATTCTGAAAATGACTGGTTTTCAAGTGCTTGTAAGTGACTGCAAGCAAGAAGATACACATAACCACATTTTTGTTTTATAAGAAGTTCTGTCATTTTGAGCACTTACAGTCTATGTTCTGTGCTGGATGACTTTATGTAGATTATTTACGTAAACAGTGAAGATATCCTTGCTTTCGTTTTACAGGTGAAGAAATGGGGGCTTCATGAGATCATTTTACTGAAGATAAACTACCTTGTTAAGGGGAAAAGCTAAGAAGAATTAAAAACCAGTGATGTCTGATTATGAAGCCCATATTCTTTGATTATATTACGTGCCTCTCCCTCTCAAATAGCTACAATTTGTGAGCCCCACCAGTTTTGAAAGAGGAATTGATGAACATGGAAATTGCCTCTGAGGAAAGGATTTAAATTTCCACATTCAAGTAGATGGAAGAAAGCAGATAAAGGATTTACAAATGCAGGGGGAAAAAAACCCCAGAAATTGCATATAGCCTCAGGGAGGAGAAAGTCTTTATATCAAGGTTATGGAGTCATTCCCAGAACGTAACACATAATGAAAAGGGACATCTATATTATGATCAAATAAAAGACATTATACAATACTGCAGTTAATACAAGGATTAAAGTGACTCTAAAATGAAGGGGAATCTAAAATGATGGGAGTTTCCACTGCTGGAAGCCATGTCAGTAGAAATAGCTAGCATTGAAAGTTAAACCTGAGACGGCCTGCTGGAGGGGCTCTGAGCTCAGAGAGTATCAGGCACCAACTAGATGTTCATGATCAGAGGCCAAAGGACATAAGAGAACACAGGCTTTTCAGTCTGCCATGATCGAGTTCTCACCTTCCAGTGAACTGCTGCCTAAAACATACAGTTCTTGAGCTGCCACGAGGCACGTGCACATCTTGGCTTGTGCTACGAATCCCCAACCATTTCACTCAACTCAGAGTGAGCCAGAATGAACTGGCTGCAGTAGGACATCACAGACACTGTCTCCAATTTTTCTTGGATGGCAAATTTCATCCTCTTATTAGTCTTTAGACTTTGGATGTCCAGAATAGCACAGGCCTAAATAAGTTTCTAAGAGAAAAATTTAATTTAGAAATAAGAGTGAAATATTCCAGTAATTAAACTGTACACTGCTGGCATATAGTGGATCATATAGACTGAATTATTTAAAAGTTCTAATTTCAAATAATAATGATAACTATTAATAATAATAACCACTATAATTTTTGATCACTTTATGTATATATGATTTTAATTTTCATAGTGATTCTATTAGCTCTTAATAATTAATTTTTTAGTAGTTGAAACTTAAGCTGTATAAGATAAAGTATTTTATAGTCACTAATTCAAAGTTGGGATGCAAACACAGGTTGACTGATTTCAATATTATTTTTCTTTGTAAAAAATCACATTCTATCCATTGTCCTTACCCCAAAGGTAGAAATCTAAGACACTGCTTTCCTTTCTAGTACTCAGGGCATACGTTACCAATCAGTCATATTTCTAGTTGGCCTCAAAATCCTTTTAACACAACCTACCGGTATCTAGTATCTAATCCAGTTAACCAGCGTTTGCTATCCCCAACATATATACTCAAAATGATCTAAACATGATGACATTCGGGCATCCTAAACTCTACTCTTATGCTCATTCATCAGATTGGAAGATGTATGGAAATCCTTTGCAACCACTGGGAGATGGACAGTGGAATAATCCTCATGGCTGCTTTAGCAAGCCATTGAGCAAAGCGTTCAGCCTTTTTCTGGATGAAGCCTGGTAAGAGGACTTTTCCCCCAAAGCTTGCCCAGGTTAGGAGGATAACTGGAGATTTCTACTTGCTCCTCCTTGCAGGAGACTTCCCTTCCTTAGCTTTCTGAAACAGTGAGTTTTGACAGAGTGAACCTGCTTTATGAGATCCCTTCATGACTCGGACGTGATTGAACATCTTGAAAATACACAGGTCCCTCTTGGCTATTCTTTCCCATTGATTTGTCTTAGAGAGTGGAAGCCCATGGACTGACTGGACCCATGTAAACCCAAAAAGTCCCGTGGAAAACAACCAGCCCTGAATAGAAACCTGAGAAGGGGCTCTGATCACGGGCACAAAGAATTAAGAGTCAGTCCTTTCAAATTCCTGGGCTTGTTTGCCTTAAATTGAAAAGATTACTTTGTGCTTTGGAAAGGACACTAACCCCAAAGGAAGAACAAAACAGAATGAGTCTGCTTTGAGTGGGAAAGCCTGCTGAGACAGGAGAGAAATTCTGTAAGATGTGACTCTCCTGAAATTGGCCTTGTATGTTCCTGAACGATTCTGATCTGTCCTGCATACCGTTTTTGAAAGTCATTATGCCTT
Source organism: Vicugna pacos (assembly GCF_048564905.1). Classification (NCBI taxonomy): domain Eukaryota; kingdom Metazoa; phylum Chordata; class Mammalia; order Artiodactyla; family Camelidae; genus Vicugna; species Vicugna pacos. The sequence continues at coordinate 8,651,886 of NC_132987.1, forward strand.
CCAAGGGATCACTATCCATCTCCATGTCATCAATGTCATCATGACCTTTCCTTGCCTATTCATACTATTTAGAAGCAGCCTCATACACCTAAGATAAGGAAAATACTTTTAATTTTTAAAATCTGTGTCATTTCTTTAACTCCTCCCTGTCCTTCAAGGTTTACCTGCAATGAAACGTCTCCCTGCCCTGCCCCGACTGTCCATTTATCACCATAATCAATTTTCTCTTTTGCAGACTTCCACAGAATGTTTTAACTGGTTATGAAAACCAGCTTTGCCATCAGAAATCTGAGTCCAAATTCCAACATTTTCATGTCCTAAGGAACTTAACCGCTTTTTAGTTTCTTCTTCTATAAATTAAGGAAAATAGCACCTAAATCACAGGATTTCTATAAGGATTACATAGAGAAATATTTAATAGAGTATATACTAAATTATAATAACTTTCTTATTGCCTTTTTTATTATTATTTTATTAACGCGATAGGAAATAAATTGATACACAATGTTTTATTAAATTTGATTTTATTAAAGTTATTATTATTTAAATCACTAATCATGTCTCTCATGGGCCATATGTTTTGTTTCATAGTAAAGTTACTCCATTCTGGCTGAAAAATTTTTGAAGGGGAACATCCATGTCTGCATTATCTTATTTTTTTTCCATGATGCCTAACAAAGTGCTGTGAAAACTATAGGCATTCAAGTATTCTTGAGTGAATGAATGAATAAATGAATGGGTAAATAAGACATTGTTTCTTTGAAAGCTGATCCAAAGAGAATAAGCGAAAATGGCAAACAATATTTAATTTCATTAACACGATTTGGTTGATTCCTATTAAGAACATGAAATATTCATTGTTGCCTCTTCTCACTGTATGAGCCCTGTGGTGGTAGGGAAAGGAAACAATCAAAAGAGAAAGAAAAATAATAAGGAAGGATGGCGGGAGGTGGGGGGGGAATCACCTAGGGAAGTGATCATATGCAAATGAGATATGCAGATGACTCACCTGACCTAGACAGAACTGTTGCTGAAACTGCCTATAAACAACACGGTAACCGTCTCCTAAAGATATCCTACATGGGACTAACCACTTGTAAAAGATCTCGTGGTAACTTACGGAAGTATTTCTATTTTTTAAATTGGAAAGTAGCCAATCAAGTGTATGGTATTATCCAACACAGTATTGTACGGAACAGAGATTCTCAGTGTCTAAAGCACAGTGGCTTCTCAAACTGTAATAGCTGACTCAGTATGTGGGATGGAAACATTTAACATTCTTTTTGGTCAGCGGGAAAATGGACAGACACTAGCTCACATTCCTCCCTTTTTAGTTGTTCTCAATCTCTCACCTGCTCATGAACCTCTTCTCTTTTACTGCCTCTCACTTCTCTTTCCCTTCAATTTACTTCTTATTTCATTCATTCTCACTCGCAAACAGTCGTCAAATATTTATTGGTTACCCACTCTCTTGAATGGACTGGGTAAGTTTCAATAAAAGTAAATATGATCCTGATAAACATAAAAGCAAAAGTAACCATGAGGGAATAAGAAAAACATTTTTTTCCACTCCTAGTCTCTTTAGCATCCCCTTTGCAATAATAGTTTTCTCTTGTTTAACGAAATGAAATCTTTTTCTGAACCATTAAGGAAAAACAAATGCAATTTGCTAATATTAGCAAATATTAACAAAAGCAAATGAGCTTCTGGTCGAACATTGGCTGGCCTCAATTTGTCTTTCCTCCATATTTTCATATACTTTGAATCCCACGTCCTTTCGTAAAAAGACGTATGTGGTGTTTAATTAATCGTATCAGATTTGATACTGATATATATATATTTTTTTTTTTGGTCAAAATGTGACATGTTCTGGTATTCACATGGACTGGAACCAAGGCCACTCAATTTTCTGAGTGGCTCTCTTGTCCATTTGCTCCATTTTCTCCAACTATTCCAGGCGGACAAAGTTTTAGATGGCATACTGACACTGGGGACAACTTGATAATAATTGTTTATGGCAGTCTTGACTGTAGCTGAAGAATTTAATTAGCCTAGCCAAAATTTTAATTGCCTCTTTTTTGCAGATACCTTTTGCCAAATCATGAGCACTACCCAGTTCTACACAAAAGTATCCTTTCTTCTCTATCCTTACACCAGATCATAACCTTACGTTCCCTCTTCCCTGCAGACCACCATGTTGTATACATAGCTTTCTTCAGTGGCCTCTGCCACAAAGCCAGGTAGATGCTTTGGATAATTTCTATTTTTGTTTTAAACTGTATCTTCCATTTTTAATTGCACTTGGCCACATTTTCATTTAGCTGGTCTGGGTGGGATCTCAACTGATTGATAAATTCCATTTATAGCTAGGAGCGTCATAGAACTGTTTGCAGAGAACTCAGATGCTTCCATCCCATTTCAGAGTATGACACTGTTACATAATATCTGGAGTTCTTCCCTGATAACATGGAAGAATTGGTAAGGTAAATCCTCTCACAAAACCTGTTATTTTTATTTTAAATAAATCACACGTTCAGAAAGCCTATGTGAATATTCTCTGTGAGTAACATCCTACATTTTTGGCACATGGGATACACATTTGATTGGCATGGAGCAAATTATGTTATTCATTATGTTTCTGGAAAAGTAAAGGCGGCACAATTGGTAAATTAAAAGTGATTATTTCAGTAATGAGATATTTCAAATAAGCAGGCTTTAATCTGCTAAAGGAAATGACAGGGCAGACCTCAAGGGGCAAGCTTAGGAAAACTGGCTGTTCCTCAAAGAAATCAGTAATACCAAGAGCATAAATGAACCTCACAGATAAAGTGGGTGGAAGAGACACCAAAGGGGACAGAACAACACTCCACATACACTTGGAACGCACACACAAAAACATGTTTTCTGGAAGAATCCAGCCTAAGAACGACAGAAGAAAAGCTGAAACAAAGCAACCAAACAAAAAACAGTCATGTATATGATCATTGTCACAAATCAGAGCATGTCAAGACTCAGGATGAAACTTAACGTGATTAAAGGAAAGAAAGAGAAAGCCGAAGTTTCCTGATGATGGATTAATTTTCCAAAACAGAAATGCAAAAAGGACTGTAAAATTAGGGTTGAGTACCTGGAGTATGGTGAACCAATCAGTTGGCCAAATAAAAATATCAGATGCCAGTGAAAACCTCCATGAAGCCAAAGGTTTGACATCATTGCGTCAAGTCTCAGAAAGAGTCAACTGCAGGAAGTCTGACTGTTGGACTGATTCTGGAGACAGAGGCATAAAAAGTGAGAGATGCAGACCACACTGAATGACCTTCAGGCAAAACTAAGGTCAGAAGGTACACAAGGATATAGAACTCTTACCACAACAAAGAGCTGAAACCCAGACTATTGGAGGGTTTGTTTATTTGTTGCTTTGTTTTAATAGAAGCCAGAAAGAGTGGCTAAGTATGCTCAGAGCCTAATAACTTCCAAAAGATGTACACAGCCTAGTAAATATCCAAAGTAGAGAGACAGACATGATTAAAAGGTAGGCAAATAGCAAGAGGGTAGAAATGGAGAGAAACTAAGATATTGGTGATACTTGCCAAAGGGAAGAGACTCAGTGTGACTTAATAGCCTTTGACTATTTGAAAAGTAATATAAGTAGGAAGGTGAACAGATGTTCTCCATTTTCACTTAAAACATAAAAAGCAGACTCTGGGCTCAAAGCGCAGAGGAAGGAAAAAAGAGTTATTTTCCTTGCAATCACGTCTGGAGGAGATGACACACTTTCAATGGACCTCTACTAGAAATGACTGTCAAGGGTTAATCCTTTTTGGGAGAACGAGCCTCTAAATCTCATGCAGTTTTGTGAACTCATATGGGAAGATGTGCAAAATCAGAACAGGTTAGAACTGGATGGGTCTTGAACAATCACATAATCTACTTCCTCAGTAGAGGTAGGCAAACTTTGTTTTAGGAAAGGGCCAAGTAATAAATAGCTTAGGTTCTGTGAGCCATGGGGTCTGTCCTGCAATTTCACCACTGTAGTGTGACGGTGGTCCTCGGTCATATGAGAACAGTGGGGTGTAACTATGTACCAATAAAACTTTATTTATTAAAACAGTCATCAAGTCAGAGTTAGCTGTCTGGCACCAGCTCTTTGCTGAACCTGGTCTAAAGGGCTGGTTCTCAAACTTCAGCGAGCCTCAGACATACCCGGAAGACTTATTAAAACACAGACTGTTGACGTCTATCCCCTCCTGGAGTTTCTGATTGAGTCTTGAATAAGACTGCTCATTTGCATTTCTTACTAACTGCCAGGTGATGCAGATGCCATTGGTCTGGGGACCACACATGGAGAACCCTGAGGCCAAAGAACAGGAATGAGAAGCCCAAGGTCCAGGAGAGGGTGTGTGTGTCTGTGTGTTGGGCAGAATTCTAAGATGGTCCCTAAGATTTTTTGCATTTCCGTGTACACACCGCACATAATCCCCAAAGACTGTGAATTCAGTGGCCCTTACTCCTGTTGTGAGGTTATGCTACATGGTACGACCTCAAGATTAGGAGGTTGTTGAGATGGGCTTGAGCTAATCATACGTGCACTTTAAAAGCAAAGAACGTTCTCCCGCTGGCCACAGAAGCACCAAAAGGATTCAGCGTGCTGTTAGAAGCCAGGTGTTAAGGAGCTAAGGGTAACTGCCGGCTGACAGTGACAAGCAAATAAGAGACCTCAGTCCTCCAACCACAGGTACTGAACTCTGCCAACAAGAATGAGCTTGAAAACAGATTTTTCCCCACCCCGGAGTCTCCAGCTGAGAACTCAGTCCAGCCAATATCTTGATTTCAGCCTTATGCTGCCCTGAAGCAGAGAACACAGCCACACCAGTGCTGGACTTCATATCAATGGAACTGTGAACCAATAAATGTGAGCTAATGAAATAAATGCATATTTTAAGCCCCTGAGTTTCTGGTAAATTACACAGTAATAGAAATCTACCACTGCATGCAGCATGTGGCCCACCTTACACCTAAATCTCCCCAGTTGAACAGGTTTTACATCCACCACTGCCAGACAACATTAACTCTCACCACCCCCAGACATGCTCTGATCTACCCACTGCCCCCCGGCCCCATGCATGCTCCCCAAAGCCCTGTGTTTAGGGAGCATCTCTCTTTGAAGGAAAACATTCTCCAAAGGCTCATTCTCCTCTTCTGGTCAGAGGATCAAAGAAAACGAAGTGAGAAATAGCATATATGTTTAGCAAGCTTAGCCACACTAGACCTAAAAATAGTTAAAAGTTACTTCTTTCCAAGGAGCTTTGCATTCTTTAGCATCTAATTCGAGCCAACCCCAATGATTTCAATGACAGAGCCCCTTTAAAATGAATCTTTAATAAGCCCTGAATTCATAAAAAGTTCAAAAATACCCTCAACAGTTAAGTATTATAAAATCACATTAATGTAAAAGCATTACATTTTGTGACATTTAAAAAGTTTCTGACATGGCATATCCATAGTTTGAGTTTTCTAATGTTCTTATAAAGGTCATGTTTATGGTATAATAAGCACACATTTGCAAGGGTTATTAATCAGAGCAAAGCTAGGTTGCAAACGGATTTCCAAAGAATTTCCTATTTTTATTCTGAACATCTTACCGACTTAAGAATGTCACATTTTTCAACAGCCGACTTGGAAAAAAAAATTAATGATTAATTTTGTTCAAACGGATGTCTTCATTTTAAAAGAAGGGGGAGAGCAGCTTAGGAAGTAAATGACAGGGACACATTCTGCTAGTTCAGCAAACTAGCACAGCAATTTGGAACTTTCTAATTTTTTAAGCTAATGCTTTAGAGCAGGTACATTGCCAGTTAGCAAGGAAACTGATGAGATCTAAAAGCTTCATAAAGAATCCAGTGGGTACTGGCAATAGGTTTTTTAATTTGTACGTGATGGAAGGAACATATTCTATTAATGCTAAAAAAAAATACTGCAAAATAAAAAGGCATTAAACTTATTTTCTCAATTACCTTCCCATTTTGTCTTAGCAAGAGAGAGATTAGTTTCCTTCTTGTTGGGCGTTTAAAAAAAAACACATTCCTTTTGTTTTAATATTCAAGAAATGCTAAGAGGAGCATCCCTGAAGATTCTGTGGCTACTGGCTATTTGGAAACAACATTTGCCTTGGTAACAAGAATTCAACCTATCCTTGAAAGCTAATAAGCACACTTCCAAAATATTTAAGCTTAACAGAAAGAAACAAACGCAGTATGATCCAGCCTAGCAGTTCATAAAAGACAGCAGAAGTGACAGACTTTCAGCGTCTGATTTTCTAATTTTCTGCCTCTCTCTTCAGTTTTTCCAGCTGAATGTCTCTAACCTGGTGTGTGATGAACTTTACAAACCAGATGAGCTGTCACAGACAATTCTGCTCCAACAAGAGGAAGTTTCAGCTCCAAAGACCTGCTTCACCTGACGTTTAACCGAAACACCCCAACCAGATTTCAAGGGCTCCAAGTAGCATGGCTCAGAAAAAGATCAAGTAGAAACCCATTAGGGTGATGAAATTAGTCGTTGGCATCACCGAGCAACTAATGACACAAGATTTCTGGAAAACCTTTCTTGCGTGGAACAACACATCTGCTTCTCTTAATTCAGAGGACGAAGTCCTAGAGGGACAAGTGATCAGCCACCCTGAGGTTCTGGGACCAAGGGACCAGTAAAGCAGGAAGCCACACGTGGCAGCAAGACTGGGGAATTCCTGAGGCAATGATTCCTCAACCAAGACAATCTGAGCAGGGAGAATGGGTCAATCTAGGAAGGGGAAAGAGAACAATGGTGAAAGCTGGCAGGCAGGCGCCTTGGCTGGCAGAGATGCCCAGCTTGGGTTTCAGCACAAATAAGGGGAAGAAAGGCAGATTGAAATGTTCTAGCCTTGCCTGGGACCCACGTAAGAATAATTAAAGATAAATAACACAGAAAAAGGAAAACAGACACACAATGAAAACCAAGAGAGTAAATTTTGTTAAACGACAAGCAATTTAGTACTTGTAAATATTATAATGTGCAGAAACGTGCACTCAATTGGTAGATGTTTATTTCCAAGTCTCTTCACTAACACCAAATTATCATTGTGTTTGCCTTTTAAGGTCGCTCTGATTATTTCTGGCCAGTGCAGACTATATACACTGGTATTAAGAGAATTAAATATAGCGCTTTGAAATTGTATATGGTTTCTAGCCATGTAATTGAAAAACTAAGGATGGTAGGTGCTCTGAGAAACTGCATGCAAATCGTCAGTGTATATAGCAACCCTGGCTAGATGCAGTGTGATGGGAGCTCAGATGTGAGTTACATACGTGATTTTAAAGTGCCCAGTAGCCACATGAAAAAAGTAAAAAGAAAGAAGTGAAATTAATTTAATAATGTTTTCTTTAATTCAATGTACATAAAAGAGCATTTCAACATATGAGCAATCTAAAAAAATGAGCTATTTTACACATTTTTTTCTGTACTAAGTCTTCATAAACTGGTGTGTATTTTAAATATATAGCATACCTCATTTCAGACCAGCCAATTTCAAGTCTTCAATAGTGAAACATAGCTAGTGACCACTGCAGTGTAGGCAGAGAAGTTAAGAAGGAGAAGGTTTTAGAGTCAGATTCTGAATTTAAACCTTCCCTCCACCATGAACTAGCTGTCACCTAAGCAGCATAGTTAATATTTCTTAACCTAATGTCCCTTTACTGCAGGATGGCAGAAGTAATAGTACCTACCCTTAGGGTTATTCTCTCCATTAAATGAGATAATTCATATAAAAATAACTTAAATACTGACTTGACATTTAACTAAGCATTTAATAGTTTTTAGTGCTAATAATGATGTTTTAATATAGCATTGGAATTACTCAAGCCTCAAGACGTGAGAGTCACAGAACACTTTATGGGGAACTGTGGGATCCTGGCTTCGCCATTGTGGGCATTCCTGTGGCAGATTCAGTCTCACCACTGACGCTGTGATGACCCTCCCACCACAAAGAGGAGACTGTTTTCTCACCCCACGTGTCAGCTCTGGCCTGATGATTGCTCTCCCTATACAATATGGCGGAAGGGGTGCCACGTGCGTACCAGGTCTGGGTGTCAGGGAGCCTTGCCCTTCTGCCCGGAGGCCAGCAGGACAGGAAGCCAGTCTAGTCTGATGAAGAAAGAGATGCTATAAAGAGGAGAACCAGGGTCACAGTCAACAGCCAGCACCGACCTCCAGAACTGTGAGTGAGGTCACCTTGGACCTGACAGCCCAGGAGACTCCAGATAAAGGCTGCGACACAAGGTGGGGGAGGGCACAGCTCAGTGGCAGAGCACATGCTTAACGTGCATGAGGTCCTGGGTTCAATGCCCAGCACCTCCTCTAAAACAAACAAGCAAATAAATAAACTGAATTACCTCTCCCCTCCCTCCCCCCAAAAAAGCCTGCAAAACAAGCAGAGGAAGTGCCCCAGCCCAAAATATCATGCGAAATCCTGTTACTGTTGTTCGGTCAGTTCGTTTTGGAGTTGGTTTTTTCATGCAGCAACAGGTAACAAAGCTACTCCCTACGACCCATCTTTTTTTGAGTAAAGCGAAAGGTACTTTTACATTCACAGGTAATAAACACAAAATGGAAACACGATGAGTCATCAATGATGACCATGTACAATCTGATTTGTTTCATTTGAGAAACAGCGAAATCGCTTAATGAATTCTATTGCAAAAGAGCTAGCCAATAGAGATAAGCAAAGAATAGAAAAAAAAAATAATCATCGTAATCTCATGACCAGAAGTCAGCACCTCTATTATTCTGGCATCTCTAGTATTTTGCTCCTTTTGAAAATATATGTATTTGAGGGGTTCAAACACATTTGTTCACAAAAACAGAACCATTTGAAATTGCCTTTGCTCTGTTGAGAATAACTGCACGTTTTAGTAAATATACTTCTAAAACATCATTTTAAAACCTGAAAAGGACTGTCTTTCAGCGATGTATTATAATTGACTTAACAAGGCTTCTTCATTGGGCATTCATATATATCCAATGTTTGCCATTACAGATGAAGCTGACATAAAATAATTTTACAATCATAACTATTACTTCAAATGAAACGAACTAAAAAGGCAAGTGGTAAATTGGGGGAAGGAGACAAGGCAGATCTACCGTGAAACACAATGACATTATTCATTAATCATCTAAATATAATAAAACTTAGCAAAACAAGTCTGTACCACAGCTAAACATTAACTGCATTCTTTCCAAGTCTCCACTGCTTTACATGTTTTTAACGTCTCTAATTCCATAGCGCATGTCTATCCATAAACTGGTTTTAAACTCCATGAATTCTGCCATGACTATTGTCATCTGATGACAATCTAATGTTCAATTAATATCCTAATATCCAATGCATAATTCTAGAAATACAACACGAAAACTAACTACCAGGCCATATAATAAAAATGACAAAAGAGAACTTTCTCAGTTCCCACTCAAAAGCTTTAGACTGTACCATATGTTTATAAAATCAATTAAGAGCACACCAGGGTATCTGAGAACAGTCATGTGTACACTATGAAGTTATTATAATGTGCTCTTGTTCCCAGCAACACTTCAGTACATAGCAAGACATGTCCTCGGCCAAGAAGACCGCTGTCTGTTTAAACAAGTAAGCTAAACAAAACACTCTCCATGACAATGAAAGGGAATGTGAATATATAAATCTTACACACTCCCATGGCTGACACTGTGTGGTCTCAGCACGTGGAGATATTTCTGATGTCCAAATATTTACCATCATCTGGCTCGCGCTACCTTCTTGAAGCACAAAGATCCTACCACGTTTGAAGATTGAACAACTGACTCTCAAAGCAGTTGTGCCAAACTGGCTATGTTCTAATACCATACTATCTGTAAAAGTCGAGTCCCCAGAGAGAGACTTCACTGTGTTTATCTAGCACTGTCAGAGGACAGCATCACCAAATTGAATGAATCGCCAGTGTTCATTCTCCAGAGAGGGGTGTTCTGTTGTGGCGTAGCATGAACTCCATTGAACTTACAGTAGCCATCACTCAAGATCATCAACTTCCCTTTTCTCCCACACTCACCGAGTCCTTCTCAGCAACCTAGCAAGGGTGGACCTGAAAAGCAGCTATAAATATAAGTCACTGGAAATTCAGTGTAGACTCAACTACACATTAATTAGACATGTAGTTTAGATTCCATACACCTTGAGTTCATCGGTGTCAGTCTCTGAGGACCTGCCTGCTCCTTCTCGTAAGTGGTATCCCATTCAGGGGAAGCCAGTCAGGCAGCTGGCTCAGGCATTCATTGATAAGAAGCCCTAAAGCAGTTGTTCTCAGACCTTATGAGAATCACCTGGAAGGCTTAAAAGACCAGATTTCTGGGCCCCATCACCTGCAAATTTGCAAGTCTAAGAACTTCTCAGGTGATGCTACTGTTACCGATTCGGAGACCTTATTTTGAGAGCTACAGCCCTGAAATATCTTTGGATTACATTGGGAATGTTATGGAAGTCTGTACTGGACTCTAAATATGACTCTTTACAGATCCAAGGAAATGCAAGTGCCCTTGAGTGATGTCTCAGACCCGGCTCCTTAGGAAACGAAGGGGAAGACAGGAATTGGGGGTTAACGCTATATTGGGGAGGTGCCTGGCCAGGGCAGTGGGAGTGAGGCAGAGGGAGGGGAGGAGGGCAGACTGACAGCCACGTGAGGTGACACATGGCCACTGCTTCATGACAACCTGTGTAGGGATACAGCCTGCTCTGCTGGACCACGTGTAACGTCTCCTGACAGCTATTCGGGGAAACCGTGCCTTGGAGAGCATGAGAGGGGGAAGGGATGGGGTGTGGCTGCCTCCTCCTCTTCTCTAGATCCTCAGTGTGCCCACAGGGAGTGAAATCCCCCGTCCCTCCAGGTGGCATCACCTGCCCTCCTTGGGGAGAACCACATGCCACTTTTCAAGAAGCACAGCCTTCCAACCCAAGGCTGGAAGTTTCAGAAGCCAGAAACCCAGAGCTTAGCACTGACTAACTAACCATTCATCCTTAGCCTAGAAGGAGGAGCTGGCCATCCTAGACTGGCCACTGGACTGCGCCCAGTGGAGAACCAGAGGGCCCAGGCACTGCTGATGCTTTGACGGTGATGGCAGGTGACACAGCACAGGAAGCTGAGGGTCTAGAAAACGGAGGTCCTGAGAATTCCTCAGGAAGCCCACGAAGTCTGTCTAATGCCAGCATACCTCATTCTCACTAACTTGTCTCCAGTGCATAGGGGTCGCATATGCCCCATCCAAGTTTGAACTGACAGAGCTTGTCCCCAGTTCTGAGCCCAGTGAGCTCACAGTTGCCTGATCATTGCCTGAAATCCTCAGGCTGAATACTGCATGTGCAGTGCTGCTGCCGGGAAAGGGGGTTCTTCTCATTGTTTTAGAAATCTGAATGCAAAAGTCTTTAATATGCCTAGGTCACAAGGAGAAGGAGGGGATGGAGGAGGAGAGGAAAAAGAGGAAGGAGTGTTTTTCCTTTTTTTTTTTAAAGCATAAAACATTTACCAAGATGAAAGAATTTACTTTGACACATATGTTGAATAAGACTTTACAAGTAAGTGTAATCCACTAGACATCTTTGAGTGATGGAAAGACTGAAAATTAAACATATCATTATCTGAAGTACATGCAAAAACTCCTTTATTCTAGACAAAAAAGTTGTATAATTTTGTACATATAACATCTTAATTTTTTTAGAAAAATCCATTTTTTAAATTTTCCTTACTAAATATCATAATTTTAATATGAAATAAATATAAATGGATAAGCATACACATCTGTATACCAAAAACTCAAAGAATATTGATTTGAAAGGGCACTAAATCATTAAACCACCAGTGATGTGTATATAACTCAATGTAACCTTGTCTAGGGGTCCTTGTGTAATAGGGAAGAACAAACCTGATGCCATATTGAATCTGTTCATTTAGCTCGAACCCTGTGCTCTGTTTCCTGGGCTTAGTCATGCTGGTTCTACATCTTTTGTAGAAAAATGTTGCCTAGAGCCTGAAATACACAGGATAGCCTATTCTCAAGGCTCTGACCTGTAAGGGTCTAACACTTTCCCACTCACATAGAGATAAAAAGTTGCAGAACAGAGAATAACATTTGTCTTGGAGGTTTACAGGGACACCATGACCTGACCCACATGAACAGATGCAAGACAAAGGATTCTGACACCAAGAAGTTTGCAACAATGAACCACATACCCTCCCCTTTTAATATAAAAGGAGCCAGAATGCTGAATTGAGTAGGATGGTTCTCCAGGACATGAGTCCTCCATCTTCTCGGTCTGCTGACTTCCCGAATAAAGTCATTATTCCTTGCCACAACATCTCGCCTTGGGATTTATTGGCCTGTCACGCAGCAATCAGAACGACTTGAGCCTTGGTTGAACCCACAGACTCAGTGCCACAACAAGGCATGAACACTATGTAAGGTCCTGACTGGATGGTCAACTGGTCAACCTACCAAAGCTCTCATGCGTCCCCCTTACCCTGCTTACATTCTTAATTTTACATTCTCCTGATCATCATCTTCCAACTCCCAGGTCATTTTCCCATGTTCTTTGGAAACTTTAGCACCAGAACAGAGCTTTCCCTCCTCCATCCTTGCCATGCATAACACTTCCATTAAAGATCCACCCAGCCCCAACCACAGATTTTACTCTCTTATACCCCAGTGGTTCTCAAAGTGTGTTCCCCAGGCCAGCAGCATCAGCATCAAATGGGAACTTGCTCAAAAGGAAAATTCACTGGACTCATCCCAGACCCTTGGAATCAGGAACTCTGACTGTGAGGCCCAGCAAAGAAGGTTTTTAAAGAACTTCAGGTTAACTCTGTTGCCTCTGAAGTTTGAGAACCACTGCCTGACTTTATTCACACCCACCTGCCTTCAGCCTGAGCACTCACCTGATGAAGATTTGAAACTGCTCTTGAACCCTGACTGCACTCCGACCTCGGGTCACAGTCCAGGCTCACTTTCCCTTTATTAAAATCCCTGGTTCCTTGAATGTTTTTAGGTCTTCTCCATCTCCCGACCCCTTTCCTCTCCAGCCTGAACCACGTGGTCAGACGATGAAATTGCATTATCATGAGCACCCTCAATTCCCTCAATTCTTTAATTGTTGACTACAACTGTCTTGCTGGTGCCATATCCTAAATCAGTCCAAATCCCTGTTTCTCTAGGTTGTTTCTGTGTTGCCAAGTACTGCTAGAAAAAAATGACATAGCTATGCTCACTGACTCCATCACAAATTTATTATATCCAACTTCAGCTGCTTGCTCTCAGCTACTTGGCAATTGTTTTATTCTTCCCCAGGCTACTTCCTTTCCCATCTGCAGCAGCTGTTGCACAGCACTGTAACTTTCCCCATGCCCCCAACCTCACCTTCAACCTTCACACTCCTTACCAAGAGACAAGAGTCCCCATGTGTTGCCGAAACATGACCCCCGTTCCCTGCTTACTGCATTAAGACTCGAGGACGTAGTTCTGGAAGAAGTAGAAAAGGCAGCTTTATTTCTTTGCCAGGTAAAGGAGGTCACAGTGGGCTCATGCCTCTAAGACTGTGAACCTGCTAGGGAGAGGAGGTGGGGGGTTTATAATAAACTTCAAAAGTTCCAGAGGTGGAGCTAATTTCCATAGAGGTCATATACAGGATAACAAATTGTTGCAAAATTGTTCTTGTTTTTGCAGATGCAGCGGTCCCCTTCACTCTGGTAGGTATGAAGTTCACCTCCGGCTTTCGGACTCTCTTAATATTCTTGTATCTAGAACACAGGGTGCATAGGAAGGGGCTCCATGGAAAAAAGCTCAAGAGAAAAACTTGTGCAGTTTAAAGTCAGGCTGATAAATGCTTTTAGCCCTTTAAGCAGGCTGAGGCCTGCAGCTGGAACAACAGGATACAAGGAAACCAAAAGAGGTCAAGAGCAGTACACTGAGCATGATCTCTGCTCACAGCACCATGAGGGGTCTGGTTGGACCACCCAAGACTCCCTCCTCTCCAGCCTAACCCTGGTCAGCAAGAGCAGGAGACAAGCCCTTTAAACCACTATAATTAAGCAGTTACAAACACCGTTACAGATAGCAGATGGTCACCAATGATGACAATAGGGTCCTGCTCAGTTACACAGGCAGGAATCCTTTACAGCCCGTCCCCCTCCACCTCTGCCTCAGATTGGACTTAAATATGGGTGCCCATCCTTTCTTCCTTTCTCTACTCTGAAAAGGGGTGTCCCACCTTTCCCAGGCCACTCCACCCCTCTCCCTTCCCACCCAGCCTACATTCACCAAGAGCTTGATGCCTCCCTATGGATAATTCTGACTGCCATGGCTATGAAACTGTGTTACTTGTATGGCCTATCCATCTTAAGTCTCACAACACTTTAATTTTTACATAACATAAAATGTACCATCTTAAGTCCCTTTATGTGTATAATTCATTGGCATTAAGCACACCTACACTGTTGGACAACCATCACCACAGTCCACCTCCAGAACTTTCCATCCTCCCAAACTCCACACCCACTGAATGACAAATCTTCCCCTAGCCCATGGTAACTGCTGTTCTACTTTCTGTTGCTATGAATTTGACTATTCTAGGCATCCTGTGTAAGTGGAATCATATAGTATTTAGACTTTTATATCTAGATTATTTCACTGAGCATGATATTTTCAAGGTTCATCCATCCTGTAGCAGATGTCACGATTTCATTCCCTCTTAAGGCTGAAAAATAATCCATTGGATGGATAGACAACATTTTGGTTATCCATTCATCCATCAACAGACGTTTGGATTGTTTCTTCTCATAAAACTTATGTGTAGTGTCTATTATTAACCTCACTTTTCGATGAAGATCCTGAGGTTTACAGACGTTAATACAGCTGTTAAGCAGGTAGAGTAACCAGATCTAAGGACCTCTATCTACCTTCCTACTTCCGGTTTTTTCATAATGTCCCTCAGGCTCCATCTGGTATACCTCCACTTCTCTGGAGACTGGACTCCATCAGTTTTCCACCCTCAGTCAAGCTGCCTCTCTCCCTCTCCACCCACTTTTTTCTAAAATCCTATTCTATTCTGTTCAAACCTAAAAATAATTGTTCGAATTCTCAATTCCTATTTACTTCCCAAGTTCTCCTAAATTTGGCCATCAAAGGTCACAGATGATGTCTTAAGGGCCTTTTCTCACCCCTCTCCTACTCAGTGCCAGTCATCTTGTGCCTTCACAGTACAGCACCAATGTACTTTTCCAGCCTCATCTGCCAATGACACCCTTGCTGCACTCGACACGGAATGCCACAAGAAACGGGATGTCCAGCCTCCCATAGAGTGAACATCTCCATTCTTCTCCCCACATTCTCCATAGAAGGTCCTTTTTTCCACTCCTCCTTCTGACAAGCTCTTGCTCAGCCCAGGTCCTGAGCTACCTTTCCAGAGTCTCCCAGACCATCCCAATTCCTCCTTGCCTCAGAGGAACCATGTCTTTCTCTGAGCTACCGCTGTTGATGCTACTGCCCTAGAATTGTAGTATCATTCATTATCTCAACATCTGTCATCCTCTTCCAAGATACTGTGAACATCCTGAGGGCAATCGCTATTTTTAAACAGAGTAAAAAACATACATACTGGATTTTTCTTGTGACTTCCTCATAACCTCTTAGCCATTTCTTTCTCCAGCTGCAGGTGTGGCAAGTGGCTTCCCAGCTCCTTGCCTCAGTGATAATGGGTATCTCTTGCTTTCTTCCCCAGAGCTCTTCTGATGCCTCAATGAGGGATCCTGATTGGAGGCCAAGTTTGCACACATACAAGATTTGAATTTATGTTGGCATGTTGCCACCCAAAGGGAGATGAGAGCTGGTGGACTGCCTCCTTCTTTCAGCATCTTGAGTGGAAATTTCTGAGGCTACTATACACAGAGGGTCCTGTATGATTGGGCCCACAGCAGTGGTCAGCTTGGTAACACACTTTTGTCTCACTATCCCTAGTCCTCTGCTGGGGTTCCCTGAGACCTTGTCTCAGAATAAACTACTTGCAGCGCAGACTCGTGTCTCAGGCTCTGCTTTCTGAAGGGATCTGAAACTTACCATCACAATGATACACCTTGAGCATGGCTTTGTCATTTACAGGCTCAGTAACTTTGGGCAAGTCACCTGGCCCCCTGTGATTCAGCTTTCCTCATCTCTAAAGAAGAGATACCAAGGGGAATTATGCTCAAGCTTATAAGCTAAAAAGTAATGTTCTGTGTAAAGTATAGCAGGTTTTAGAAATAGCAGAATTAATGATCTCCATAATGGTAGTTTTTAAGTTTTTAAAAACATTTCCCACAGATCTGTGCAAATCAACAAAAGCCAATACACAGTTTATGAAGTTAAACCATAAGAGAAAATGATGCATCATCTAGCCAGAGAGGAGAAGGAACTATAGTCAAAATTATTGATACTGTAAAAATTCAGGAAATCTTTTCAGTAGAGCCTTTTTAGGGGGTTCCTTCTGCTAGAACAAGGGCTCATGGGGGGATTCTGTAACTGGAATCCACACTCGAGAGAAAAGTGGGAGGAATTCCAACCAGAAGATGTTACTTG
Organism: Vicugna pacos; assembly: GCF_048564905.1. NCBI lineage: Eukaryota > Metazoa > Chordata > Mammalia > Artiodactyla > Camelidae > Vicugna > Vicugna pacos. Next base: position 8,668,545 of record NC_132987.1, read on the forward strand.
GTGTGGCCTGAATTTATTATGTTCTCTCACACCTTCCAGAACACTAACCCATCTCAATAGCTGGATCTGGGCACCAGGGGAGAGTTCTTGGGTCTTGGAGCACCCCACACTTGAGAGAGGAAGAAAATATGGAGGAAAAAAAAGAAAGAGAGAGAAATCAGAATACAATGATCTAATTCTCTGCAAGGTAAGCTGAGTACTCATTTGTGTACATCTAAAAAAGATGGACTCCTGGGTGTTTGAACACATGACAGTGGAAGACGGTAAGGTAGAAAGGTTCTTGTGATGGGGTCTCAATTAAGCAACCTTCTAATTCCAATGGAGTTTGACGTCTTACTGACCGTGCAGGGTCAAGATGGTTATTTAACTTCATTAAGTCTAACTAAAAACAAACAAGCAAAAAAAAAAAGGCCATTTTTTTCAACAGAAGGAAAGGGAAAGAAAAGAAGGAGAAAGGAAAGAAGAGAAAAAAGGAGGAAGGGGAGAAAAATACACTTGGTTTCTAAAGTGAGGCTGACCTGGGCTGGGATCCTGGCTCCACCACAGAATTGCTTTTGTGTTTAACAAATCATTTAAGTTCCCTGTAAAACGAGTACATTATCTTGAAGATTAGACACGAGGTTTATAAAGTGCCTGGAAGGCAGGAGTCATGAGCAAAGAGACCTCATATTCATCACCATCATCATCACTATCGTTACAAATATTAGCATCATGTCACCTCCAAGAATACAGGAGTGCGATGCAAAAAGCTGAGAGTCAGGCATCCAGAAGGACATCAAAAAAAAGAGCAGTGAAGTAGAGTGATTTTTCTCCTCTAGAGGAGCTTTCAAAATTGCTTTTCTTTTCTCTTTTAAATTAATCTTCGAATGCCTCTGGAGACAGACGATTCTCAAGAGCTAAGCGAAAGTGAGGCTGACCCCCCGTGGATGGTGGTACCTGTGGGATATAGTCCGGTTTGCAAAATGTGTGTCAGCAGCAAGTGACCACCCCGGGCAGTAGTTTTTAGTCCAAAGGTTGCTGCCACGTGTGATTTCAAGCCAGCATCCCTCCAGGATTCAGTACGTATTAATAATTAGGTAGAACTGACCAACAGCCCATCCAGCTAATGCCAAGCCTCTTCCTTAAATAATGCCAGCTGCTTCAGTGGAAAGTAGAAAACACATCAAATATTCCTCACCATGACCTACAACACCATAGAGAGACTTTCTTCTTGACCTCGGCCAGCCATCGTGCTATGCCCAGAAGCATGAGACCTTACAGCCCTCATCATAATTTGATCCTTGTAGTCAAACTGTAGATGTTATTACAGAAACGTTGGATGCATAAGGAGTCCACAGAGAGACTTCACTTTTTACTCCTTTAAAATGCCCTCCCTTCAAATTCCAATCCCTGCTACCTCTCACTGGGGTGAGCACACATGGTATAACCAAAGATGGCACCTTCTTCTTCCAAAGTACATTGTAATCAGAGAGATATTTGCCATGAGTGCATCTTCTCAACACCAGACTCTGCTAAGTAACTGAGATGCACGACATTTCATCTTAATCTACTAGTGCTATCATAGCCCCATTTTACAAATGAGGGAAGTGAGGTTCTCAGCAGGGAAAGCATTTCACCCAATTTCCTACAGTAATCAGTGTCAGAGTAGAATGGGGACCTGTCTGGCTCCAAGGCCACCAGAGTGTACTTCCTCTGAAGTGTCTTCGCAGAGTAGAGAGGCAGAGGCCTGGATGATTAAAATATAGGGGGGCAAGTGGAAGGCTGATCATGGACTTTCGATCCAGATCCTTTGAGTCAGAGCACTGGCACACAGCAGGTATGAGATCTTGGGGGATTACGGAATGTCTCCTGGTCTCAGTTACTTTATCTGTGGAATGGACACTCTAAACTCTCCTACCTAAGGATGTTTGAGATGGTGCCTGGTCCTTTACAAACCTGGTGCAGAGGAAACACAACACACGTTGGTCGTCGTTACAATATTCATCGCGTTGTGACAGCACATAGTAACTCTATACAGTCATGTTGAAGTGGGCTCGTATGAGGGAAAAGGAGACAGTAAATGTGGCCACCTTTCAGAGCATGTAAATATTTCTCTCTTAAATCACTTCATCAACGAATAAGAGGCCTTCTGATCTGATCAGCACAGCTGTGTCCCCAGCACGGGCCCACATCCATCAGACTGCAACTCTTCCAACAGCTGATCGTCATCTGTCAAGCCCATGAGATGCATTTCCAGGGAATCGGCCAATAAAATCAGGAGAACTTAGCTTTTGCCAAGCGATGCTCTATCGTAGGGAAAACCATCTACTCCTTCGTCAACCTTCCGGTCAATCGGGAGAGGGTGCAATCGCAGGGATCCAAAGGGAGTGAGGGCACTGCCATGGGACGGTCCTCTCTGGAGAGCTCTAAAGGACCCAAGTTATCATGTTATTCATCTGCTTGTGTCTCAGGAACATTCCTTTCTTTCTTTCACTATGACTTGAAACGAAGTAAAATTACGAGAAAACCATTCGGAAGTGAGAGTTGACCACTCTCATGAATGTGTTCGTGTATTTGTTCAGTTTAGAACAGCTTACAAGAAGCAGGTGTCCTTGAAGAGCAGACCGTGTGGGTGGAAACCCACTCACCAGCCACCCATGCTCTGCGGAGAGGACGTCTCCTGATGCCCCTGTCCCCTCCCCTTGGAGGGTGAAACTGAACCAGCTGCATCAGAGTGCTGTCAGCCCAACAGGTCTGAGTGCTTACTCTGGGCGAGACATCACTCTGCATACGTTCATGCCCTTAAAAAGTTTCTAATTACATGATGGAAGATGGTAAATCAATATATAGTATGTCAAAGGTGATAGGCTGAGCTCCATCTTTAGCTCTGATAGTAGTAAGTTTTGTGATCTGTTCCAAGAAACTCATTTGGTCTTGCTGAAATGGATAATAATAATAATAATAATAATAATAATAATAATAATAATAATAATAATAACAACAATAATAAAAAGTAAAGTTGGGTAAAAGGCATAAAGCTGCACTGTCCAGTATGGTAGCCTCTAATCCCACGTGGCTACTGAGTACTTAAAATGTGGCTGCTTCACTTCGGGGTGTGTTCCAAGTGCAAAGACAGTGTATTTACCAGATGTACCCTACACGTTAAGTACCAGATTTCGAACACTTAGGTATGAGAAAGGAAATATAAAATATCTCATGAATCTATTATATTGAGTACATGCTGAAATGATCATATTTACGGTATATTAAATTAAATAAAAGCATTATTTAGTTTAATTTTCACTTGTCACTTTTTGCTTTTTTTAAATGGGACTACCAAAAATTTTAAATGACCTATGTGGCTTGTATTTGTGGGTCATATTATACTTCTGTTTCTTCTGGGCTAGAGATTAATGGGGCCAGATTTGGGGCATAGAGGGGTGCATAAAGTAGTCAGGGAAATCTTCTCTTAGTAACATGACATTGGGGCAGGACTACAAAGAAGTGAGGGAGGGAGCCAGGTGCCTTGTGGAGAAGAAATATTCCAGATTGAGGGAAAAGTCAGGAAAAAATAGTTTATGCTACACAACTAAAAAGAGCCCGACCCCTAGTGAAGGAGTAAACTTGGGCTCTAATGATTACTCAGATCCAAAAGCCTGGGCTGATATTTATAGATCTGCATTTATACCACATGATTAATTTTAAAAATTAGTTTTGTGTAATCGTTTTCCGAGAAGTAACAGCCTGGATTAACCATCTTTAGGGATTATGAAAAGGCAGCTGGACTGACAGAAGGCCTGAGTGCATTCTGGCTCTGACAAGCTTTGTGACCTTGTGACATTCGGTAACTCACTTGGCCTTTCTGAGCTTTGTTGGTTGGAATGTAAAATGGAGGGAAAAGCTGAATAAGAATTTCAGCTTTGTCTTCTGTAGAGAATTGCTGTGAAGCTTTAGAAGACTATTTAAATTATATAACGCAAAAAAAAATCACGCTGGGATACTCAAGTGATCTACACATGTTAATTTCACAACTGAAATGGACACGAGAGAAATCCAAAACAGTTCCACATCATCTCTGTCGCAACTGCCTGTAATGTTTTATGTTGAAAAGGATGTCCTTCAGATTTAAAGGAAAAAATATCTTCAATAACTGATCTGAACATTTGCTCTTTTCCCCTCTCTGTGTACTCTCACATTCTCCAGTCTTTTCTATGCCCTGAGAGGCTAACCTATGCAGAATCCATCCACAGGCTCCTTTGTCTTCTAGTTTCTGGTGGCTTTGGTCATAGGGAAGTAACAAGTGATCTGAAGGCAGAACGAGTTTTAAGTATGGGCTTTTATTCCCTGATGGGTCTCCATTGACTTTCCATGTCCCTCTATCAAAACCTCCTACGAGGCAGCACTGCCCACACAGTTCAAAGATGACCATTCTCCTTGTACAGGGCACTGCACAGTTTTGGTTTCCTTAAATCCTACCCAGCATTTGTAAATAGTCCTTTTACTAAGCTACTCACAATGACGCAGATTTAGTGTGCCATCTGCTTCTTGTTGAACCCCTGACTGTCAATAACCATCTGTAAAATAGACTATTTAGATGACAAAGCAGTTACTGCAGCCTTACAAAAGTAGTTTATGCTATGTACCCTCTCATGAAAAAATCTAGGACACACATCCTCCGGTGTAAAGACAGTACTGTAGACAGTCCTTTTTTCTGCTGGTCCACAGGCTCCAGGCTGGTGAGTTGGCCAAATCTGTTATTTGTAGCTCCTCCTCTTTCTGACCTCTGGCTTAAACTGAACCCAGCCACTTCTGCAGCAATTAGCCACAACTCCTGCTTGGCCAACTCACATCACTTCATTCCCTAAGCTGTACACCCGCCGGTGCTGTGAAGGTACACCTTTCAGGTCACTGCACATGCCAAACTCCCCTCAGGCTCCGTGCCCTGTGCACTGCACCATCTGTCACTGGTGCCCATACCTGCCCTCCTGCGGCTCTACCAGCTCAGGTCTCTTACTAGCCCAAACCCTGAAAAGAAACTGTGCACCGTTTCTCCATACGCAGTTAAAATAAAAACAGTACTCAACCATAAAAGATGAAATGCATGTACATGGAAATTAGAATAGAGTTTTCTAGGGTTTCCAATTCCATATAAGTTCCCTGGGACCAAATGGTCCTTATTTTTGAGGTGACATTGCATAGCTTTTTAAATTCAGTTTGTGGTTGGTTTGCCTACTCAGTCACCCACCGATGTTCCCTTCTGTTCTACAAGATTCTACTCAAGTGCAATTTCCTACTAAAAGCCAACACTAAAGCCTAGACTCCAGATTAAGAGCCCTACTTCCTGGGAGCCTGGCAGACGACGTTTGTTCTTCCAGCAGAGTTCTGAGCTCACTTTACTGTCACCACTGGGTTACCTGTCTTCCTCCTAAGTGTCGCTCTTCACTCTTTATCCTCTTTCCCTCCTTTCTTTATTTTATCTCACAGTCTTTATCGACGTCTGATATTATTTATTTACTGAATGTATGTATTTATACATATGACATGATGCTGCACCCCAGAAATTGACACATTATAAACTGACGATATTTTAATAAAAAAAAGAAAAATAATAATTAGAACCTAATTTGAAACTTCATCACAAGTAAATTTTAATGTGCTAAAAATTCAGTGATCTCCAGGATCCCGTGACCTTCAATCAGTTTGCAATCTGGTTCTCCTTCCTAAGTGGACAAGGGAGTGGCGGCACAGAACATGAAGGTCATGCTGCCAATCTCTTCATTGTACAGCAGAGGAAATTAGGGTGGGGGAATCGGACCTGCCAGAGGTCACGGAAGGGCAGAGCTAGAAGCAGAACCCACTCGGCGCTCCACCGCCTCCATCTGCCCCCTCAGATCCACACGCTCCCTCGTGCCCTCCTGTGGTCCAGCCCCTCTGCACTAGATGCGGACCCTGCTCTTCCGCTCACACATTTCAGTCTGACTCTGTAGACTGCCCAGTGCTTCCCCCACAGCAGTACGCAGTGGTTCAGTTCCTGCCCCTCCCACCCCAAGCCCTGGTTGCCAAAGCCTCAGCCTGGGACTTGTGCCCAGATGAGCTCAGTCACCCGAGAGAGAGCCTAACTTGACCAGTGATGGAGAAGGTGGGGGTGGGAAGTGGAAATTTACCATTGCGCACCCTGCGGAACCTCTGATGCACTGCTTTGCCCCCTCCAAGGGTCTAACTCACTTCCACATGACTTGTCCTTATTAAAATAGTGACTCAGTGGTGACAGGACTAGAAATGAGTGAGAAATCGCCTTACTTCTGCCACAGGACAAAAACAAGACAGACTCCCAGAGGGCCACGTAACCTTACATGATTACGCTTTGACTTATCACAAAGCTCCTTGTCATGCAATCCACTTTCTTTCTTTTCTTTTCCAACAGTGTGATTGAGATTGTGAGTTCATGTAATATACAATCCATCCCTTTAAAAACAAGCAACTTCTGAGAGCTCACTTCTAACTTCTTATACGGGGGTCGGTGGAAGACCACATATTTCTACAAAAAGGTATTATCTTTTGATGGAAAAGCGTGGCCAGAAATTAATCCTGTGTGAGTGACAGCATATTCAGGACTTGAGGAAACAAAAAAGAAGATTCTCTGCCTCTTTTTGAAGCTATTGCTGGCACCTTGACTAGAGGCAGAACTTGGGGCCCTAGGGACATGTTTTCAAAGTCATGTCCTAAGTTTAGGTTTATTGTCTTATCATCAGAAGCGATCATGGACCAGTAGGGCTTATCTAGTTTCTAATCTTTTTAGATGTCAAAGAGTTAATTATAATATGACTGATAACCAGAAACCTATTGTTCTGCATGTACCTTGTGCCAGGAAGGCAACTGTGGGCTTCGGAGGGTCAAATCCCCAGTATTCCACTTCAGAGGGAGGAGCATTTACATAAGTAGGTGATAGATAGATAGATAGATAAACAGATAGATAGATGGATGCATGGATGCATGGATAGACAGACAGACAGATGGACAGGTAGAAAGACGGATGGATGGATGGATAGATAGATAGACAGATATCAAGATGGATAGATATCAGTGACAGATATACACTAATGTAGATTCTAACATCAGAGACAAAACCAGGTTTCGACAGCTGACAGCTTATTTTTCCCCTCCTCCTTCAGTGGCTGCCCTAGCCTATATTCCTCAGTATGTGTAGACACATCCACAGAGACAATTTGAAAAGTTTGATAAAAATCAAAGTTCAAAGGCTTTCATTAGCTTTCCTAGAGTAAAACAGAAATGCGATGCAAACCTGAGTGGGCCTTATTTGCCAAGAGTATTTGTTTTTATTTAAAGAAAAATGGAGCAAGCTGATGATCTGAATCCCACTGCTGGGGGAGAGAGATGCGTAGCTAAATAGTTATTATTCTTTTTAATAACTGCTATTTAGACTGGCTTCATTATGTGACTTACAAATCACATTACCTTTATTACAGTCACTTAAAATATTCAACATGAAACGCAACTTCGAATGCTTGATTTACTATAAATTGTGCACAGGTGTGGGGCTGTTTACAGACCTCTGATATAGTAGGAAGTCAAGCTTTCATTTCTATTTCATGGTGCAGTAAGTACCGTTTAATTCTGAAATGTTAGGACCATTACAAGAAGGCTTTAAATAAGAAGCAATTGTCAGTGCAGATCATCTTTAAGATTCAACCACCATCATGACACCTCCTAAGTACACTGCAAATGCTTGTTTGTTAGAACCTTGAAAAGGAAAACCCTTTACATATAGAAAACATTTAACCCCCAATGCTCCAGAGAGAAAAAAAAGACTGCAGATGAGAGGAGCGTATGCTAATCTGGGTAAAACCTACAATGGGCTCCCTTGGGAGACCGGCATTTGGAAAGGACATGGCCATTCCTGAGCTGAGCACAGCTATAAATTTCTTCCGAAGGTGAGATCATCTGAGAAAGTACTGGTCTCTTTAACCGTGTCTTGGTTAACGTTTCCACTTAGTAACATTCAGTCCCTCAACAGCCCTCCGAGACTGGGGAATAAAACACAAATTTCAGAAGATGACAGATCAGCTCTTTAAAATTTTGAAAGATGAGAAATGAGTTAGTAGGATTATATATGTGTGCCTGGGCTTAAATGACCCGAAGTCACTTATTTCGTGGTGATGTGGAGGAGCTCCGGGCTGGGAACAGACAGCTGGCTTTCAGCGCTGGCTCTGGTACTAAATGCATGTGGAACCTTGGAAAGCAACCACCCCTCTGTGATTCAGTTTCCACATCTGTCAAAGGAACAGCTGGACTTCCCCTTAATTCCCAAACTCATGAGAAATTCCAATGTGGGGCCAAAGCTCCTGAGTATCAGCTTAAAAGCGTTGGTGATTATAAAGTAAAAAAGAAAAAAGAAAGCCACCTGGGGTTAACTTTGGTTACTGTTAGCAACGTGGGCAGCCGCAGTAAACAGAAAACTTACTATGTTCTAGGTACTGAGCTGAGAATTTTGCAAGCTTATGCAATGCTTGTAACATCACTATGAGGAAGCCTTTATTTCCTCTAGGGAAGGGACGATAACTTACCCCGGATGGCACCTCCTAAGTGGCAGAAATAGGATATAAACCCAGGTAAACCCAGGTTTCTTGGCATAATGCTACTGCTCTAAATTACCAACACCTTCTCATGTAGTGGGGATTTTCGAATGTTCCAACCCATCTCTTTGTCTCCTCCCATCCATGAACATTTAAGCCACATTCGTATTTTACCAGTTTTCTTCAAGAAATTGTTCATTCCAAGTCCCAGAGGATGCAAATATTTTGATATTACTGTTTCATATTACTTAGAAATTTTTTAAAAGATGCTTTTACTCCTTCCTTTGCATCTCATTTTTTGTGTCATTGATTTTTTGGTATTAAATGTTAAAAATTATTTTATTAGAGAGTATGGTTTGAGTCCCTTCAATTCTAGCATTTATATTTCATCACCAACTATTATTAAAAAATACATTTAATTGTATAAGAATTTCAACTGATCTGTGTCAATAACAGTTTATACTGGCTCTTTTCTCTTTTTCCAATAAACTGTTTTGGGTTTTGTTTTTTTTTTAGTTTTTTTTTTTGAGGGGAGGGAGTTAACTAGGTTTATTTATTTACTTACTTACTTAATTTAACGGAGGTACTGGGGATTGAACCCAGGACCTCGTGCATGCTTAGCACACACTCTACCCCTGAGCTATACCCTCCCCATATAATTATTTAATTAAGCCAATGATTAAAACATCTGGAGTGTGTTACACACAAACACACACAGAGTCATACACACACAGAGCGACATATGGATCAGAATGGCCTCCTAGGACTTACATATTACAAAGTAACTTTTCCTTGAAGGCAAAGTTTGTTTCCCAAATTTCTGCGGTAGAAGAATCCATAGTCAGAGACTTGAAACCACATGGGTAGTCTGGGATTAAAGCTGGGATTAATTCTCTTGCAGGCCCAATACTTCCTTTCATATTTCTTCAAATAAAATATGCACAGACCACAGATGCAATGCGTGTCAGTGACACATTACACATTTTACATGACTAGTAATGGATACCCGGCTATTTATTTTTATTTCCAATCTCCTTCAGGATCTCACACACCTTTAGCAAGGATGATGCACGTAAATTCATTTTACTTTGACGAAGCAAGTAAATACACTAAAAGGCAGGTATACCGTGTGTTTTTTGTGTCCAACCAAATGGTCAATGCCTTTATGATTTTATGACTGAGAGTCATCTGCACAGACTTCTCACTAGTATGGTGGTCCCTGTGAGTTTCCAGAAAGCCCCTCTAACCCTCAGCTCACTTTCCATCCTCAGACACGGGGACTCTCTCAGGTAACTATTACACCCCTCCCTAGCCTTGCTTGGGAAAAAAACAAAAACAAACAAACAAAAATCTCTTTCTTTAGCCTCTTTTTCTATTCCCAAGACATCAGTTTCCTCACTTCCTGATTTTTTTTTCAATAGAAATGACTCTTGCATGTTAAAACTCAAGGCTGTAAAGTTTTTGTAATTTTATTTTTAATGGAGGTACTGAGGATTAAACCCAGGACTTCATGCATGCTAAGCATGCGCTCTACCATTTAGCTATACACCCCATTCCCAAGGTTGTATAGATTTTCAGAGACTTCCACATGCTAGACTTAACCAAAGGAAACTCCCACGTTATGAAGTAGGATCTCTGCCAGCTGTCCTCCAGTGAGAACCTCACCCACTGCCCCAGGGCAGCCCTTTGGCCAGTTGAGATCCTGGTCTCTCTTGTCTTACTTCTTCAAACAGAAGGTCACTTTAATCCCCAGATTTCAAACCTACAGTGTTTGTACTGCCTGTGACATCTTCACATTGCTTGGTTTAAACCACCAGGAAATGATGTTATTTTAAATAACAGAAACATACAGATTTAAGGAAGAGATTTCTCAATGATGTGTACACTCCTGCAAAATTCTACGCAATAAAACTTCGATTTTGGAGAAATTTTTATAAACATTGGAATCCAATGTGAAATTTTCATGCAGAAGGAAATGAAATGAAAAGAGAGTATATGAAGATTATTCAGGTTTGCAAATACATAAGCTTTTGAAAACATGGATTTTACAATTGTCTAAATACATAAGACCTGTTAGCTTGCCTTTATCTACTCTTAGCAAATAGAGTTTTCTTGACTTAATCCAGATGGATTTACTTCTTGAATCTATCATATCCTCCCAGCCTCTGCTGGCAGTGAATTAATTTGTTCTCTATTTATCTCCTGAAATATTGCAGTGGACTCCTAAAGTCTTTGATGCTTTCAGTCTCAACCCACCACACACAAAGACACAGACACACACTTTCTATTTTCGATTTGCCAGCAGTGTCAGATTCTCTAAAAATAAAGATCACTTTTCCACATAAAAAGAATTTCCTTTCCCTTCCCCACCATGCTAACTTGACCAATCTTGGGGCCTCCAGCGGAGAAAAAACTAACAGTATCCAAGCTCATAAAGTAAGATGGCACCTCTGTTTCACTGCCAGACATCAAGGGCACGTCTACACACATGGGATACTAATCACTTCCCAAAGGCCCCAGGGACTCCCCCAGCAGAGCACAAGGACATCCCATTCTAGAGAAAGGTTGGCCCCACTACAGGCCTCTGTTGGTCCATAGCCCCAGAGCCAAGTGGCAGCCCCCAAGCTCTGCGTGCTCCTGCGAACCTCTTCTGGGACATCTCCTTTCATGGTCTCGGCACTGAGAGCACTGCTTCCTCTGTGTCCTCTCATGTGGTGGCTGTTTTCTCTTCCACCCTCCTTGTACCACTGGGCATGGAGGCGGAGGACACATTCTCCTTATCACCATCCCCTGAGCATCCTCCCTCCTCACCCTCAGCTTCAAACTGTCCCTACCACGCAGAGCCATCACTGTCACGACCACTGCTACTATCACTGCTGTCCCCAGGGTGCCCCTTGTCTTTTCTCCATGGTTTCAGCTCTTATTTCTCTACCACTGACTCTGACTCTATTTCTGACCCACCTTGTGATGATTTCAAAATACCCATAGCCAACATGTCCCGTTACCTGGAGGCTCTGGTCTTTGGCCTCCTCTCCTCCAGCCGTCTTGTCTTCCCCTCTCCTCCAGCTACTCTTTCCCACAGTCATAGGCCAAACCCTGTCATTTACAACAACTGCAATTTCACCATCATCTCACTTTCAAACATCCTGTCCTCCAGACCCCATTATTGACAGGTCGCTCTGATGACACCAACTCCAACAATCTTTTATCCCATGAGTACCTAGAATCTGCTGATCTTACACCTTTTCAGTCCTTCACCCTGGTCATGCTTTTTCTGTCTTTACTTGCCTTAATCATTATAACACTCCCACACGCCTCCTCAAGTCCCCAGCCCTTTGTGGCTTCCTTATCCCCTTGACTAAATGACACTGTGACACTGTGCTTACATTTCCACCTTGGCCTACTCATACAGGTCCACTCATGCAGCCGAACTGGGCAAGAAAAGAAATTAAATAATGCCTGCTCTCCATTTAAACCCAGGATAAGTTCAAGATCAAGTGGGCCCTTCCTGCTGCCCAGGAAACAAATGACCTTTCCTCACTCCCTCACTCTCTCTCCTCTCCTAGGCAAATATTTTATTTTTCCTCCTTCCTGCTGAAACTTCCAATACCTCTTTCCCAGCCCAGCTCTGAGCCAATGGCCTTGCTTCACATCTCACCAAGAAAATGGAGGCAACAAGAGATAAACACCATAAATCACCATAATCTCATCTGAGCCGATATCTGGTACCACTCCTGCTTTCTATACATGACCTGTATCTGAGCTAAGGCCAGTCTCTCCTCTTGGCCCCTGCCCTGAAGTCTGCACAGACATCACTCCTTCACTCACCCCTCTCTCTTCTGCATCATCAAATTTCCCTCCCTACTCTCTCAGTCCTGTTCATTTCCACACGTTATTATTTCATGTCTTCAAACACAAGAACAAGCCAAAAATGTTCCTGGACAAACATCCTTCTCCAGGTAACAGTTAATTCTCTCCTTCCATTTACAGCAAAGCTCCCTGAGAGGGTTGTATATAATTACTGTCTCCAAAATCCCTGTTCCTATTCTCTCTTATTATTTTTATTATTTTTTTATTAAAGTGTAGTTGATTTACAATGTTAGTTTCAAGTGTACAGCAAAGTGATTCAGTTATATATTTACATATATATAAGTACATATTTTCTTTTCAGATTCTTTTCCATTACAGCTTATTAAAAGAAATTGAATATAGTTCCCTGTGCTAAACAGTAGGTCCTTGTTTTTTTATCTATTTTATATATAGTAGTGTGTGTCTGTTAATCCCAACCCTTAATTTACCCCTCCCCTGCCCTTTTCTCTTTGGTAACCATAGTTTGTTTTCTGTCTGTGAGTCTATGTTTGCTTTGTAAATAGAATTTGTAGCATTTTTTTTAGATTCCACATATAAGTGCTATTATATGATATGACTTTCTCTGTCTGACTTACTTCACTTAGTATGATCATCTCTAGATCCATCCATGTTGCTACAAATGACATTATTTTATTCTTTTCTTTATGGCTCTTAATCCTATTGCAACCAAGTCTTCACCCACACCACACCCTAGAAACTTCTCTTACTCAGACCACTAAAGACAGTGTCCAGTCCTCATGTCACTTGACCTATTGAACCCTCCACTTTGGATTTTAGGTTTTGGTTTTTTTCCTACTGCTCTGACTGCTCCTTCTTATCCCCCTTGGTTGGTTCAACCTCATCCCTATGGCCTCTAAATGTTGAAAACCCTCAGAGTTCAGGCCTTATAATTTACTAAATCTCCATTTATAGGGTATTAATACTAATTTTATTGGCAATCTCGTCCAGTCCCATGTTTTAAATATCATCTGTATGTTGACAGCACCCACGTTTACATCTCGAGCCCAGACCTTAACACTCAGGACAACCAGCTGCCTTCTCCATGTTTCCACTGAATATCCTACAAGCATTTCAAACTTTATATATCTAAACGCAAACTCCTATTATTTGGCCTTCAGATCTGCTCCTCTCAGCATCGTGTCTACCTCAGGAAATGGAAGCTTCGTCTGCCCAGCAGCTATCTGAGCCCCGAGACTTTCAATCACCCTCAACAGCCCACACCCTCAGCAGATCCTATTGCCTCTAGCTTTAAAATACACATTTCCCACCACTGCTGATGTGACCACCCTTGGTCAGTGCACTATGATGTCTTGGTTGAAATAGGTTGATAGCTTCCTTATAAGGTTCATTGCTTCCATCTGGTCCATGTTCAGGTTATTCCCAACACAGCAGCCAGAATGATACTATTTAAACGCATGCCCCCTCCTCAGAAACTGTCCATTCCTTCCCATCTCACAGTAAAATCAAGAGTTTTATAATATCCCAAGCTCCCCTATATAGTGATTACTTTATCATTTCCCTCTATGATCCCCACATTATCGAAATGCAGGTCTAGCTGCTCACTGCTTGAAAGCCAACGCGAAGAGGGACACGTGTGGTAGAAAGGAAAGTCTGCTCTATTCCAAAGGCTGAACCACCAGGGGAGGGCAGACTCCTGTCCAAAGGCCAACTATTCCCCCTCCACCCACCACTGATCAGTGGGCAAGAGTTTTTAAAGGGGAGTTTCAGAGGTACCTATAGGCAGAGGGAGGGGGCTACATGCAGAACAGCAGGGTCAGCTCTGACAGTCACCTTGCAAATTAGTCACGCGGTGATCTGAGCAGGTGGTCTGATCAGCATCATCCTGATTGCTTTAAGCACAGGTAACCTTCAGTTTCAGGGTTCGTTTGTTCCTATTTCTTTGAGGCCAGTTCTCAGAATTGTGGCAGCTTGTCATGGCTACAGTCTGGTCAGTCATTGGGTAGTTAACTCCTTCCACCTGGTCGGGGTTTCAGTCTCTACATGACAGCTCAAAGGATATGGCTCAGAATAATTCCTTTGAGGAGGTCCTTGACTTTGCTTAATGACTAAATTATTATTTTGTTTTGCTTGACTATTCCCTTTTGTTTCTGTATTTATTTATTTCTCTGATTAAACTTATTCTCTGACTAAAGTCTGTACAAACAAGAGGCAGGTGGAGGACATAGGGTGGCAGGGGGGCTTCATCCTCGGTGGGTCCCCTAGGGTCCTCCTTCATTTCACCACCTCTGCCACTCTCACCACTGGAAGCCCCCACCCCCCTTACAACTCTCTACCCTTGTCTTACCATTCCAGCCACACTGGCCTCCCGTTATGTCTCTCACATGTCAGGACAGCCCTCCCTCAGACCTCTTACATTTGCTGTTCTCCTTTCCGGTGATTATTTTTGTCCTTATACCTGCCTGACTTGATTTCTCAGCTTCCAAAATACATTACTCAAAGTTCACCTTTTCATCGAAACCTTCCCTGATCTGCCAACATTTTTCCTCATGCTTCTTTCCTTTATTTTTCTACATAAAATTTTATTCCTAGATAGTTGAGGAAACATTTTACTTATTTAACTTATTTTATCTCTCTCTCCCCACTAGAACATAAGTTCCAACAGGGCAGGGAATTTTATTTCTTTTTGTTCATTGTTTTGCCTCCAGTGCCCAGAAAAGTTTCTAGCACATAACAAATCCTTATTAAATATTGAATGAGTAAATGTTTTCCCTGCAGCTATCATTTGATGCAGGGAATACATGGCACAAAAAAAAAGTTCTTATAAATGCAATTATGCCGTTAAATGGCTTTGCCTTTTTTAATCATAAAGTCATCTGGTACATTCAAAGGAGGTTAGAACGAATATGTACAAGAGACTCTTCAGAGACCTTTTAGAATTTTCAAACTTGAAGACCATCTGTGGAGCTGTGTGAGATTTTCAAGTCCCTTGTGATCACTTCTGGGATCTCCCTGCAGTCCCGATGCAGAGATTAAAACCAATGCTCCATTATTCTGTCAAAGGAATCTTTCCAAAATCTAAAGCCCCGTTATATCACGCCTCTGGCTACAATCCTTCAGGAATTACTAGGCCCACGGTGGTGCTTCACAAACTTCCACCTGCCTTAGGATCACCTGGAGGACTCCTTAAGCCACACACTGTTGGGTCTCACACCAGAGTTTCAAATTCAGTCCGTCTCAGGGGGAGGTGGAGAATCTGTATTTCAAACAACTTCTCGGGAGATTCCATTTCTACCAGGGCTGGAGCCACATTTTTCGAACCACTGGGCTAAAATGGGAACATCTGCTCATCATATGATCTCCGCTTGAAAGCCAATACAAAGAGAGACACGTGTTGGTAGAAAAGGAATGCTCATCCACTTTTGCTCCTGACCGACCCTTCCGGGGCTCCTGCCCAGACAATGCCACTCTGCAATTTAATCCCCCAGGGTTGATATGAATATAGTTCTTATTTGTTCTCCTGAAAAAGCTTTCTAGGGACATTCTTGGCAGCCAAGTCAGACAACTGAGTCCTGGGACCCACTGGTGTCTGGGTGCATCAGCCAGCTGTAGCCACTAGCCAGCGAGGTAGGACAGCAATGGGAGCCAGTGTTTGCCTAAGTGCTTCCTAAGTGCCTTGATGTTTGCTAAGAATGTAGGAGGGAAGAAAAAATCTGACTCCATGTTAGATCTGTTCCTTTGGCTCTAACCCTGTGCTCTGTTTCCTGGGCTCAGTCATGCTGGGTCTGCACCTTTTGTAAAAGATTGTTGCCTAGAGCCTGAAATACACAGGACAGTTCGTTCTCAAGGCTCTGATCTTTAAGGGTAGAACACTCTTCCATTCATATAAAGATTAAAAGTTGCAGAACAGAAAATAAAATTTGTCTTGTTGGAGGTTTACAGGAACGTGGTGACCTGATTCGCATGGACAGATGCAAGGACAAAGGATTATGACACCAAGAAGTCTGCACAACAACCAACCACACCCCCTCCCTTTCAGTATAAAAGGAGCCTGAATTCTGACTTGAGTAAGATGGTTCTCCAGGACATTAGTCCCACATTTTCTTGGTCTGCCGGATTTCCAAATAAAGCCGTTATTCCTTGCCCCAACACCTCGTCTCCTGATTTACTGGCCTATTGTGCGGTGAGCAGAATGAGTTTGGACTCAGTAACAAGCGTGTTCCTTGCTTTGCCTTATTCGATCCTTTCAAAAACTCTAAAAGGCAGGTACTATTATCATCTCCATTTTATAGATAAGAAAATGGAACCTCATCAAGATTAAGCATTGTTCTTGTAATGCAGTTTTTTAATGGCAAAGCCTGGAATTGAACCCAGATATTCTGATTTCAGAGGCCAAAATTATAACCAGGGTGGTACACTACCTTCTCCTAAATATGAACTCAGAAAAGAGAAAAGCTAAAACAATTAAAGCATTTCCTTCCTGACATGATTTGAGAATGTTCAGACAGAACTGGAAAATATAATTGAATTAATTCAATTAATTTTTAAAACAATTAGCATTGTGGACTGAGGTGGTGTCCAAATCACTCAATTTTTTTTTCTTCTCTATAAATTGTATTTTGGCAGAAAGTTAAAAGAAAACTTTTAAATTATTAGAAGAGGGGACTGGCTTGGGCATTGGGATTTTAACACCCTACCACCCAGTAATTCCAATGTACATCCAAGATTGAGAACCACTGGCCTAGATGGTGGTTCTAAAGCATATTCCCTAGACTGGCAGCAACAGCATTACCAGGGAACTGGTTAGAAATGAGTATTTTTGGATCCTAGCTCAGACTTGCTGAATCAGAAGCTCAAGGGGTAGGGCCCAGGGGTCTGGGGTTCACAGGCCTCAGGGTGGCTCTGTTGCACACTTCCAGAACACTGACCTGGGGAAACCATCAAGGCCCCTTTCCTTCTGTATAGCTCTAATTATAGCACGTACTTCTGACTGGATATGTTAACTGTCTGTTCGCCCCACGAGTCCCATGACATCTCATTTGAAGGCCTTCCATTTTGTTGGGGTGGGAAGTGAGGACGGAAGAGGGGATCTTCAGGAAGATTTCCAAATGCTGACAAAGGATCCCTGGATAGCCACGACGCGATTATTTGCACCCCTTTCCCATAAGATGAACTTCACAACTGAGGGGGCATGAATAGCATATGGAAGGAGCCGCTTTGCTTAGAATTCCTTCTCTTGTTTTTAAACATACCTCTCATTATCAAGAAAAAGCTGTAATAGAATCTTTTCTAATGAGCAGAGTTTAAGTGTAGATAAAACCCATGGTCTATATTCTGGGAAAAGACACACACACACATATATATATATGTCTATATCTACCCATCTCTTCTTCTTCTTTGCTAGAATGGTTGCCTAGATGTCAGCTTCAAGTCTCGCCAGGTCTGGGCACATTCTGCATGTTCCAAGACCCAGGATCAATCAAAGAATTTAAGTTTCCCACCTTCAAGCAGAGAGGGTGACATCTGAACGTGGCTGGGCATTTCACTGCATAGAAACAAATCTTGTGGACAGGCTCTGTCTCCCAGTGGTCTGCAACATCCTTCCCAGGGTTATAGAAAGAAATAATCCAGAGAAGAGAGCACCAAAAGTTGGTATATTCTAAAAAAGACTTCAAAAAACCAGGAAAATTTCCATCTTTAAACATACAGAAATTTGTTAGGCCTTGAGTTTCTATGAGGTTTTATACTCAAAATGAGGACAAGAAAATCCTATTTTGGAGAGTACCTAATTTATTTTAAAATACTTTTGATCCTCAAATCCCTTAGCAATTATAAGAATATTAATTCAGACTATTTTAAGTTCTGCAAGCGAACTGTTACACTTTATGGAAAAGATGCATGTCTAAGTACACAAAACCTCTCAACTCTATTTTATAGCTCAGCATGGAATCTGGAGGCCAGCCTGGCGTTTTATGTCTGAACTGTAATAGTGTCCCATCTTCTTGAGATATTTGCAAACAGCCGGCTAGCGGGGGTGGTATCTGGTCCCCAAAGGGGACGAGCAGTGTAAGTCAATGGCCGCCCCCAACAAAGCTGCTGCTTCTAGGAGAGGTGCTGAACAGTCATTGTCCCCTCCCCTGTGGCAGAGCAAATGGGCAAGCAGCTCTGGATATAAACTTTTCTTTAGACCCCACAGTGTGTGCACAACAGATGTTATGCATGAGATCTGTTTTCTATCATGTCCTTGCTCTCCCTCTCCCTTTCCCCTTGAAGAACAATGCTTTCAGCTCCCTGGTGCTCAGGGGCTATCTGTTCACCTGGCCTTTTTCTGCTTCTCTGCAACAGGAGATGCAAAGGCATCCGGGGTAGCCTGACAGACCAAAGGCTGGATTCTGAAGCCCCGGGACCCTCCAGCTGGAGGGACTCAGACTTCCTGTCTTGCTAACACCTAATCCAGGGGGAGGCCTGGAGCCACCATGGCCTCTGAGTTGCGGCTCTGATCTTCCCCCACTCCCGGGGCCCCGCAGGGTTCCAGGCCTCACACTTCAAACTCCCTCTGCCTTCTGTCTCCTGATGTGACCTAGATTCTCAGACCAACCTCCACACCAAGAAGACCAGATCCTTTTCTGCAGGATTCAAGTCAATTTTGAAGCCTGCTGGCACTGAACAAAGGTCTTAAAACCTGTAAGTAACCCTCACCGCCTCCAAATTTACAGTGTAGCTGGCCTAGTTCATCAGATTTTCCCATCTTCCTCTCGGTCACCCACATACCTTGAGGACAGCGGGCCTCTGTCCTGGCTGTCCTCAGTTAACCGTCTCCCGGGCCCTGACAGTCCTGATCTGCCCTTCTGCCCACCCAGCCATGTGCTGCCTTCTGGTCCTCACACCACACACCAGCCTGCCCAGGTTAGGACTCAGCTGGTTTCCCAAGACTACAAAAGGTAAAAGGAAGAAACGATCAGGTACCCACCCAAACAGTATGCCAGCATTTTCTTTCCCAGGCTCAGTTTATAGACACAAAAGTCACCCAAGATTTCATCCCCAGATCCCAGAAGCTCAAGGCCTGTGACACCATCACAGGACATCTAGCCATTAAAATATATATATATATATATATATATATATATATATATATATATATATATATATATATATATAATATATACATTCAATTAAAAACTATTTTTCACTTCCCTTTTTAAAACAAAAGTGTAGACCACCTGAATGTGGAGTAAGACAACAAGAAATAAAAACCCTACAGCATCCGGACGCTCTGCTCTAGGTCAGTTGCTTTACCAAGGCTGGTCCGTTTCATTCCCATCGCAGCACAGTAAGTGAGAGATTTGTGCCACTTCCCAGGTGAGGACATTCAGCCTCCAGGTGATCAGGGGTGGCCAACTTACTCTGCTAGGAGAGCTCCAAGGCATTCAAACCTTGGCTCGGATGTGACCTTGACAATGAGCCCCCCACCCCTTCCTTCTAGTGCTTTGCCAGATGGCTCTCCCATCCACAGTGTTTATTCCATTTTATCTTCCTATCTACTTTATTATGTTTGTTACTTGATGTCTGGCTCTTACCAAGCAAACGTCAACTCTTCAAAGGCAAGGATCTTTGTCGGTTCAGACTGACCCACAGTGTCCAGAACAGTGCCTGGGACGTGGCAGCCCTCAGCACGTGTGAGGAACCTTCTCATAAAGCAGCGATGGTCCCACTGTGCCATCACCACCGCCCCGCACCGCCTCTTCTGCTGGAAGACATGGAAATCCCATCCCACCCTGTGCAGAGTCACCCTCGCTGGTAATGATTCCCCTTCTGGTCTCACTGATGGCACAAATCCAAGCTATAGCATTCAAGTATGCCCTACACCTCAAGGGGTAAAGATTTATAAACAGTGAGAACTTAAAAGCAATATGACCCTAAAAACGAACTGCTCATGAGGGCAGAACTGTTTCAATAATGGCTTCCTCCTCACTGGCTAAGAGGACTTCCTTCAAGCTATTTTAAGATTCAGAAGAGGCCACAATTCCTCTGTGAACCTCAGTGAGAACAGATGATCGTCTTTGAAGGGAAAACTGTCACTTCCACCCGTGGTGGAAGACAGCGTGACTCGGGGCTTCAGGGATCTTGTCGCTTCTGAGAACTCCGGGGGGATGGAAGCGCGTCTCTCCCCATAGGCAGTTTAGAGGTAGGGTCTGGGGCTCTCCCAGGGCCTTCTCAGGCTGGGTTCTGTCATCCCTCAGAACTCGGTCTTGAATCGGGCTGTCAACTGACCATGTGGGAAATCTGGCACAAAACAAAAACCAAGGAGTTCTGGAAGGTCAGTGACAGCTCGAAAGCCAGCGCGATAAAGAGGAAATGCCTTCATAAGCCCGAAAGGCGACAGTTCTCACCACCCGCGGTACAAAGGGACATGGCTAAAACAAATGGAGACCAAGAGCTCCTCAGAACACAAGAGGATGAGATGCCTGCCTGTTTGGAGTAAATCACCAGGTGGGTTTTCATTAGATTCCCTCCAGAGCTATGGAGATGCAGGCATAGCCTGTCCCGGGGGGCTCCCATCACAAGACAGGAGCTCCATTCATCCATCTATCTCCTTCCTTCACTCTGTGAATAGCCACCGGCGGTCTCACTCCACCGCCACCACCCACTACTAGGAAGCCTGCACGATGCACAGGACACGCATTGTCTCATTTAAGTACCACCCTCTGAAGAAGACGAGACACACACACACCAAGGGGTTTGGCCAGGGTCACTCCACTAAGAGGCACACAAGGCAGCCTGAGGACAGAACGCGGGATTAAATCACTTGCCCGCAAAAGCCCTGAGACCTAAAAAAGACAGCCAGGATTCCTGCCACGCACAGTTCCACCAAGGGCAAGAGACGTCCCCCAGGGGACAGTGATGAATGGCAGTGGTCACCTGCGCTGGCTGAGCACAGCACGCCTGGGAAGCTTTGACATGAAATTCACAACCACTTGAAAATCATATAGTTCCGGTCTTTGTTGATGCAGAGAAATATGAGCAAGAGAACCCAAAAAAGTGGCTCACAGTGCATGACAGACAGCCCTGGATGAGAAAAGCAAAGTAAACCAGTCACCCACACACAGCTAAGGGGCATCTCTGATCGCTGAGCCCAGAGCAGTGAGCCCTGGCCTGGTGGAACATTCTATCTGCACAAAGTGACTTAGAAAGCATTAAGTCCCGCCCAAATCTAACAACTGCTAACGATTTCTTATGTTTATTTTTGGAAACGGATGCATTTACATCATCATCATTATCAAAGAACCTTCTTCCATTTTCACTCTCTGAGGGATTTCTTGCGGGGGGGGGGGGTGGATTTCTCTCTACTCTTCTGAGTCTTGCTTTCACTGCTGTTATATTGGAGATTTTTTTTTTCCACATCACCACCTAAAGGTAGACTTAATTTTTTTCTCACAGCTGCACTCTCTTCCAATGTTTTGAAGGTTCCATACTTTTATTTCATGTATCCCCTACTGATGTTCACTTTGTTGTTTCCAGTTTGTGCTTTAAAAATCAACACTGCATTTAACATCCTTAATCATATGTGTGAGTGACCTTTTGGGAAGATACAGTATATTCCTGGTAACAAGCTTGGTAGGGCAAAGAGGACTTGCTATAAAAAAAAAATGCATGTATCAGTATTAGCAAGGCACCTTTTGCACAGTTTGCAAAAAATGTATTCCCTTGCACACAACTATAAGAGTGGCTTTTGCCATACCCAACTTTCATAAAAAAAAATTACCAATCCCCTAAGTGAATGGCTACATATCCCATTATTTGTATTTATATGTTGTTAATTATGCATGAAACTGAGAGGAGCTTTATATTTTCACTGGCAAT
Source organism: Vicugna pacos (assembly GCF_048564905.1). Lineage (NCBI taxonomy): Eukaryota > Metazoa > Chordata > Mammalia > Artiodactyla > Camelidae > Vicugna > Vicugna pacos. The sequence goes on from NC_132987.1 coordinate 8,690,807, forward strand.
ATATTTTTCTTTATTTGTAATGTGTCTGTTCATAGTCTTCATTTTTCTTTTGAGTTATTTGGCTTTTCTTATTGATTCTTATAAGCTCTTTGTTAATTAAAGAAATTAGCCATTTATCTGATAATGGTGTTTAAGTACTGTTTTCCGAATGTGTCATCTGGGTTTTTTTCACTTAGTTTTTTGAATTATTTTTCCCAAACACAAGTTATTAATTTTGTGCAGTCAGATTTATCATTTCTCTCCTTTATAGTCTGGGTGTGTGTCCTGAATACAAAGGTCTTTTCCATTACAAGAGTTTAAATTTATTCATCCAGGCTTCCTTCCATAAATTTGTGGCTTCAGTTTTTACGTCTGAATCTTTGTTCAATCTATAATTTATTTCGGTGTAAGAAGCAGAATAGGAATTAACTTTATTTGTCTACATGTTTATCTAGTCGCACCCAAACCATTGACTTGACAGTTTCTCTTTTCAACAATGAACTGAAATGTTATTTTTATTATAACCTACATCTCCATTTCCATAAGTACTGAGGTTTATTTCTAGATGGTCTAATATGTTGTTTATAACCTGTCTGTTACTCAGGGCCAAATTATTTAATTATTATGCTTTTCTGACATAATTTAGGATAAGTCTCTCCTGTCAGAACACTCCTTTCTCATAATTTCCTGTAGTGGTGGCTTTATCTTTCTTCTTTCAGATCAACTGTTGTATCGCTTTTGTCTTGTTCACAATTTAATCCTACTGTTTTTTTTTAAGCTTAGTGTTTTTTTTGGGGGGGGGCTATTAGTTTTACTTTTTAAATTTATTTGTTTAATGGAGGTACTGGGGATTGAACCCAGGACCTCATGCATGCTGAGCATGCGCTCTACCACTAATATCTTATGCGTTATGGCATGATGTGTTTGGGCCAACAATCTTATGTATTAAATTGGGGTGCAGTGGACTCTTCCTGGAGTGTCTGACTCAGTAAATCAAGAGGGGAGAAGAGGAAACATAGAACTTTTAAAATTCTCCAGGTTTTTTGCTCAGGCAAGTTTGGGAAACACCATACCTGGAAATTCAGAGAAAGGATGTATCATCTTTTTATGAAAAATTGGATGATCTCCTTAAAGGAAGTGCATTTATATTAGACCTTCTTGAAGAGTTTGTAAGATTCTGTTTTTACACAAAAATGTTTCAAGGACAGAAAAAAATTAAGAGTGAAAAAACAATGAATGCTGAAATTTTTGGAGACCCAGAGGCCAAAACAAACTACATGTCAGGTAGGCAAAGTCTCAGAGGGTGAGGAAACTTGGAGTGGTTCTTGCAGAGTCAGAACCTAGGATGAGAGAAGGGAAGTTTTGTAAAAATGAAACTGCGAGGTACATTGGGGCCAGAACTGGGGCTGTCCTGACCACCTGGATAAGAAGCTTGGCAGTTCTGTATGAGGAAATAAGAATCCTTGCGGGTATTTGAGTGTGTGTGTGTGTCGGGGGCTCTGGGGTCTGCAGCTACACCTCGGCCTAGGAGAGTGTTGGCTGAGTTGAAAGCAAAAGAGTCCAGTCCAGAAACTCTGTAAGGTCGATTACAACAGTTCACAGGCAGATGAACGCTGTGCACCGCCGACAGTGAGGAGGGAGGGGGAGGCCTGATCTGCTGGGCACCTGTGCGCTGCAGGGATTTACTGCTCCAATGAGCCCCACCTTTTTATCCCCACAGCCATTGTAGGATCAGAGAATCCTAGGGCAGAGAGGGAACTTTGAATTCATTTAGATGCTAAGAAAAGCAGGGATCCACCCACATTTGAACCCAACACGCAAGATGGCAGACTGGAGCCCTGGCTCAGGAAGCAGAGAGGAGCAGTGGGAACTGTGTGAGCCCGCATTCCATGTCTGGCCCCCATGCTTTCTGTACAACATTGGCGAAGGAACCATGTCAGTTTCCTCCTCTCTCAAATGAGAATACTCATCTCCTACTCTTGCTGTGACAAAAGATGGAGACAATGAACACCCCCCCCCTTACGTCCTGAGGAGGGCAAAGTGGCTCTGGGAGGAGCCAGCAGACCTGGATTCTAGGCAGCCCAGCTCCACCACCTACTACGGACAGTCTCTACTTGGGCTCAATATTAAACCCATTCCCTTCCCTCTTCCTACTTATAAATATAAGGATGTCAGATGAGATCTCAAGATGCCATCCAGATATGAGATTCTTCTAATGCCTATTACACAAGGCATGTGTGATCTTGAGGGGGGGAGAGAACTTTAAACATTCGATGAACAAGGGGGGATGTAAATTAGGATATGGAGTGAGTTGTACACAGCATCCCCTGATTAGCATATCCTAACGTACAGTAATTTACTGATTTCTTTCACTTCATTTTGTTGCTATGACAGCACTGGGGATTGTTAGGATGGCTCAAAGAGACAGCAGGTAACAAAAGAGACCATCTCTCCAACGAAAGAGAGAAGAGATGACTGGTCCCCCTCCCTCCTCAGAGCCCTTACTATAGGATAGGGTTCTTGGTACTGTTTGTACTTCATCAGGGGTGGCTGTGATTGTCCTTGAGACTCTCAGTAAGGACCAGGAAAGTGAGCTCGTCTGCATCATATAAATGTCCTCTACTATCAAGAGCCTACGGAAGTGGTCCAGGAGTAGTGAGCTGGACAGAAGGGTGTTGTCAGCTCGGCACACAAGACGTCCAGTCAGGAGGTCTTGGGTTTGAATCCTATTCCTGCCATTTTCAATCGATTTAATCCTGGGCAAGAAATGTAACCTTCAGATGCGTCTTTCCTCTTTTGTAAAGCAGAGAGAATGTCATCTAGTTCATTAGAACAATACTGCTCCTTTAGGGAGTAAAGGAGTTGGTGTTTGTAAAGAGCTCAATAAAAAGCGATCGTCATCACTGCTTGGAGACTCTGTGTCTTCAATAGATTTGGCATTTTGTTCCATAGAGACATTCCTAGATTATTTCTAGGTCTAATGTTTTCTAAAAAGAGATACTGAAAAAAAAAAAAGAGGAAGAAGAGCGTGGAGTTAGGAATAGAAGGGAAAAAACTGAAATGTGGAATTATGCAAGTATGCTTTTGCCTTTTAATGGCCACAGAAAAACAAAACTTCCAACCACAGTTGGCTTTTAAATCTAATTGATGCAGAGATCTTTCAAGGAGCAACCTTCAAGGCAGAACGGCACCGTCTCACTTATGAGGTGCATTCCTTCCGTTGCATTCATCCCCATTCTGAAAGCAAGGGGTGTGTTTTGATTTTATGGCCCCATTGCCTTTTTTCAATATTGAAACTAATATCCATATGGAATTAGCACAAGAGAAATAAGTGGAGAAACAGACTGGGGAGGGGAGAGCAAGGACGAAAAAGCAGGAAGCCACTCATTTTGGTTCCACTTTGAGAATTCATGCTTTGAGAGAGCTGCCAGGCAGTTTCCACATAAACAGTTTCCCGGTTTGAAAGCAGCTACTCTGTTTTTTAATGACAGGAATATGAGGAGAAATTGATCAATAAAAAATTTCAATGGGATGCTTTGGCAATACCCATGAGAATTAAATATGCCTCACCCCCTAAATCCCATGTCTATGAATTCACTCTCTAGATATGTGTGGCCATGTGCATGAAGAATTATGTATGCACAATGATATTCATTGTTTTTATTCGTGAAAGAATGCACAGAACTTATTTTTCTTTTAAAAAGGCTGGTACAGTGAATCACAATGTGTTCCTGCATTAGAATATTAGGTAGCCATAAAATTGAAAAAATGAGAAACAACAACATATCCTAAATAAAGCAAAATATGAAAAACAGGGGACCTAGTGTGCTACCATGCCACATAAAACAAGAGGGGAGTGTGTACATATACCCTTTCATAGAGTTTATATTTCCAGTTTTATTAAGATCTAATTGACATACAACATTGTGTAAATTTGAGCTGTACAACATGTTTGATGTGTGTAAATATTGAGAAATGAGCTCTGCAATAAGTATAGTTAATTAACATCCATCACTTCACAGAGCTGCAGTGTTTTTTCTTATGATGAGAACTTTCAAGGTTCACTCTGAGCAACTCTCAAACGTACAATACAGATTTTTTTACCTATAGTCACCACGCTGCAGACATCCCCAGGATATATTTATCTTACAACTGGCAGTTTGTACCTCTTGACCACCTCCCCCCCTACACACACCCCCGTCCTTTCCTGTAGAATTTAGAATCTCAAAACAAAGTGCACCGGGGTGTGGGGAGGAGATTTCATTTTCACCATTTGCCCTTTTATAATATTCTATTTAAAAACTTGTACCTGTATGACCTTTTCAAAAAATAGAAAATATTCTGTTGAGGGTATAGAAAGATTTCACGTCTTTCTCAGCCCCTGGGGTTCCGTGGACCCCACCCCCCAAAAAGTTCAGACTATTAATTGATAAGAAAAAAATCGCCCTACCTATGGCATATTGCATGAAGTACCCAGGATGAAGTCAGGGATAAAGAAAATCACTATTGCGTTTGGAAAAGTTTGCTGTGTTAAGCAAGCAAGCGTGCACACACACACACATACACACACACACACACACACACACAGGCGAGGCCCCTGGGCACGGCTCCTGCACACAAGCTCACCAGCTCTCACCGCCATGAGCATTATTTGGAAGCCTTGATTTTAGAGCATTGCATGTTCCATGAACAAGGTTTTCTACCTCCTACCCTTGGGCAGAATTTCTGGAAGGGAACTGCACGCTTCCCAGCTCTCGGCCTCAGGCCCCACCCACAGCTGGCTGCTCGGCATGCAAGCAGAGACCAGGGAGTCCTGCTTGGGTGCTGGATCACTTGTTAGTTTGTTGTCTGCTTCAGAAACTCTCCGCTCTATCTGAAGAGCAAAAATGTGCTTCCAGACTTTCAATTTCCGAGGGTGAGTTTACTCAAAGTCATTCCAAACAGTGTGGCAGGAGAGCCTGTCCTAGGCAGCGCGACACTTGGGGTCTGAACCCACCCGACCACAGACCACCACCTCCTTGTTTAACCTCTCTGTACTCGTGTTTCCTCACCTGCAAAACCGGCATACTGATCATTCTTCCAACACAGGCTGTGAGGAGGATGCACAGAGAACACTGGCTGGCAGGGACCAAAGCACTTAAGAACCTCAGCTATTTTTAGTAGCTAGAGTGCTGCCTTGCGGGGCAGGGTGACTTCCCACTATCTCAATTTACTAATCTGGAAGCTGAGGGTCGGGGCCATTCGTCCAAATTCACACCAATAAATCAAGACTTGCCTTGTAAGTCGTGATCTGAGCACTGGTACTAGCCAGATACGTGCATTTACCAAGCACTTGGCCTCTATTTTCCTGACTACGAAATGGAGACTTTAACTCCATGTATCAAACCGCAGAGCAGAGATGGACCCAGAGACAGAAATCTCCCAGTTGTGCTCCCAAAATGGACCCTTGTGAACGTATGACTGTGTCGGACCCCTTCTGCAATCACTGACGCTCAAGGAAAGCAAGAGTAGCTTCTGCTTTCTTGTTCATTTGTTTTCTTGTCTAAAATGCTAGTGGGCGAGCAGTTCAGACCCGGGAACCCCTAGTGTGGAATAATTTGCTGCATGTAGCAGTCCGACTAGTCATAACAGAAAGACAAAAGTGCACTTTGCTTTGCACGAAACAGTCACATACCTGGCTGACGAAATGCTCTGATAAATGGGCGGCATCTGACAGGTGAGCGAATTGGCTTTCCCAGGTGACGACAGACACAGCCAGCCTTTCGCCCAAGACCAGCGAACTGAGCATGCGCTACTCTTTCCGCCCAATACCAGCCAACTGAACATGCGCTATTCTTTCCGCCCAAGACCAGACCACTGAGCATGCGCTAGTCTTTCCGCCCAAGACCAGCCAACTGAGCATGCGCTATTCTTTCCGCCCAAGACCAGACAACTGGGCATGCGCTACTCTTCACCCAAGACCAGCCAACTGAGCATGCGCTTCCAAACCTCCGGGCTCCGCTGGAAATTCACGCCTATTCAAGACAGACGCCCATGGCTTGACAGGACACTCAGTAAACCCTTAGGATCCCAGTGTCCATATGCCAGGCTCTGAGCTAGTGTGTGAGCTAAAGTTTTTCTTCCCTGTCCACGGGCATGTTAGAGGAAGCCGCCCTGTCTGTGTGCGTGTTGTTTTTAGCCGACCGATTGTTAAGACAGCGATGTGTCAGGAGATGGAGGGGACGGTCATTAGTTGTGGCCACCCTCATCAACTGTTACCCAGCTCAGAAAAACACTAATGGATAAACAAGGTCAACAGGAACACAGTGGGCCAGTTCACAGAGTCCCAAGGTGGCCGAGCCTTTGCCAGGCCTTTCTTCCCCTAAACAAGAAACAAAAATCATTAGTATTGATAGTCTGGGTAAGCAAACTGCACACAGCATGAAGAATGACCACCCAGGCTTGCCCGTCAGATGTGAGGACAGCAGGTGATGGACAAGCTGCCCTTCTGCACAGAGATGGGGCTGTAAAGATGATCTGTGACCCATGACACTCGATCTTTGGGGCGTTTCTTCTTTTCAGTAATGGAAGTTGAGTGCTGAGTCAGGTCAACATCGAGTGAGAATGAACGCTGTGACAGCAGGTCCAGTGCCCTGCGTACACCAGCTAATTCAATCCTTATCATTATTCTAGGAAGTTTCATTTACTACTCTTGTTTCATAGATAGGGAATCTGAGGCTCAAAGAAATCAAGTCACTTGCACAAGTTCTCCATGGCCGGAAACTTGGTCTTGAGGTTTGAAGCTAGGATTCAAACTTGATACAGTGAAATGAAGGGGGACAATTCATCCCAGTCTGTGTGAGACTAGCTTTATTTCAGCACCACAAGTCCCACATTCTGGGAACCTTCTGTCTCAGGCGAAAGTGGGGAGATTGGCTACCCAAAGTGGAATTCTAACCGTGGACCATTCAGTATCTTGTACAACAGGAACAGAAGAACTTAGGTTAGAGAAGTTGACCTGATTTTCAATATCAGCAGAAGGCCATCACTCAGCAAAAAGATCTCTAAAGACTTACTCCTTAAAGTGTGGTCAGTAGTCAGCAGCACCGACACCTCCTGGGAGCTCATCTGAAAGGCAGACTCTCAGGCTGCACCCTAGACCTACTGAATCAAGATCTGCGTTCTAATATCATCGGGGGGGGGGTGTTGTCTGAACATTAAATTTAAAGGCACGATTCTAAAATCCTTTCTAGAACTATATGCCACTGTGATCCTGAATCAACTAAGCATAGCATGAATCTCTTTTGGATACCAGCTCTTGAAAGGGTCCCAAGGACAAGGGGGGGCTCACCCCTAAAAATGTCTACTTTGGAACCAGGGGGCAGCACAAAACAGCTTGTAATCAGGTCCAGATTTCACACTGTCAGCTGATTTCTTCAATGGAGGTGCTGTGTTGAGAGGAGAGAACACAAGTTTTGGACTCAGACTGACCTGAACTGGAGTCCTGACCCACTGCCTTGGTGACCCAGCAAGCTGGGGAATCCTGGGGAGCAGGGTGCATGCTGTAAAGTGCTTAACATTACCCTGCTCAGTGGTTCTCAGTCTCGCTGTCCTTCAGAAGCAACTGAGGCAGTTGAAAGATTTAAAAGAAATGCAGATGCCTGGGCTCCAGCCCAGAGAAATGAGTTTAATCAGACTGCCTCGGAGCCTTGAGAAGAGCATGGTTTCCCAGAGGATTCCTTTGTGCAGCCAGGATTTAGACCCACTGGCCTTCCTCTTAAGGATGGTGGTGAGGTGCCAATGAAGTAATCACACCAGCCCCTGGCACAAAACAGGCATTTGGGCTCTGCGAAATTCCCCCCTTCTGTCAGCAGTGGCACATCACCTGTCAGCACCAGGACTGCTCTCCACAAACGGGAGCTGAAAAATTCTCTAAGGAAACCAAGAGGTCCCTAAAGTCTATGCCTTGGGCTTCTGCCTGTAGTGTTCTTACTTATTCAGCACTTTAAAGTTAGGAAAAACCAGGCAATGGTGCCCCTAAAAGAACTTAAGTTACCAGAAGTTAGTATTTGGGATCTTACACTTTTTTTTTTCTTTCTCAAGGAAAAAGAAAGTTTTTAAGTAAGTAACTTCTAATGCACCATTTAACTGATAGAGCTTCCTTACTACATGGCTCCTAAGAATCCCCATAGCCCTATAAGTTACAGTCCACGGATGATTCCTGGGGCAGCTACTAGAAACACGTGGCAGTGACCATGTGCCTTCTGGGTTGAGCACCATAAGGGCATCTTTCCCCATTAGTTACCTCCACGTTGTCTCAAACAAAGGCATCAAAAATTATAAACTGTCACCAGGCTTGAGATGCAGGCTTTGAGAGAGATACTAATAATTCCATACAGGAAGGACAGAATGTTTTGCCTTAATTTTTTTTTTTTTTTTTTTTTTTAGTAGCAGTGCCAGTCAGCCAAAGAAATCAGTGTTTAAAAGTCGAGCAACCCATGGAAGGAGAGAGAAAAATCAATATCAAAGCCCTCTTTCCTTCCCAAGCACCTATTAATAAACTCCCTCTGCTTTCAATGTGTCTGTCCCCATTAGAGGCTCAGACAGCAAGGAGTGTGGGGCGTGGAGTCTTTCCAGAGATTTTTCTGCCCTGCTCATTTCTCTCTCCTGCCTCTGCTTCCGCCATGTCCCTTTCTTAGAAAGTAAGGACAAAGAACAGATTAGAAGTGGCCTCAGGGTACGTCCAACCCCGCAATACATAGGGCTGTTTGAGAAGGTGACCGAATGCCCTGGTCCTCAGTGCACTCAGATATCTCTGCTGCAATGCTAAGTTGTACAGCTGAACAGCTGTTTTGAACTGTGACTTTTTTCAAAATCTGCTCCTCTCTAACTCAGCTGGCTTTCACATCCTCATAACAAGGCCCATTCGTGTGGTGCAGATTATGAGGCCTGCTTCAGCATCTCACTGAATCTGTCAGACCTTCTCACCCATTGCAGAAAGGGAAAAACTGACGCAGAGAGAGATCCACAAATTTGTCCGATGTCACCGTATCCAGAACATGCCAGAAGGAGCTTAAACAGGGAGGACTGGTGAAGAATCCCTGAAAGCTCTTCAGCTATCATCCTTTCCCTCCTCCCAGCATCTCCCCGAAGCAAATCTCTCGCTGATAACTGATGTCTGTTTGCAGAGACACTGTCTCATTTAAAGTGCTAACTTACACCAGGTGTCAGATCTTCCTCCAGGTCCCTGGCTAGTTTGCCCTGAGATCTGTCTCTCAAATATTCCCTGGACTGTCTGGGTGCTGACATGAGCAAGGTGTACCGCCCAGGTTGGCCCCCTGCTTGGTTCCGCCAACGAGAGGCAGAGGCATGCACTGGAGGGTGTGTGAAAGGGAGAAGTCAGGCTATTTCTCCATCTCTCTGTGCCTGAGGCTGAATCCTTCCATCCTCAGTGTCTTAGGTCAGCCATGATTCCAGCCCCCACCAGAAGGCACTGGGTCCTGGCCTCCAGGACCCCATCTCTCGTCTCCCCATTTTACAACTACCAGTTTCTTGCTGTTGCCAATCTCTGGGCTGCCTCCCCACCCCTCATGTGGCTTCCAGCCCCTCCATCACCCACATAACAAGTTAACTGCATTAAAGCCCTTCTTTGTGAATTGGTTGGCATGGTTCCTGTTTTCAGGTTTGACCCCAAAAGGGACCATCATTTTTTTAAAATTTTATATTGAATCTAGAGGGGAAAAGCAAGAAAGAATCAAATTTTACTGATGGCTCACGGTGTGCTTCCTGGGGCTTGGCACTTTCATATGCCTTGTATATTTTAGTCCTCAAAATAGAACTGTGGGAAACACATTACCACTATTCTCCTTTACACACACACAAAAAACTGGATCTCAAAATGTGAGGGGACTGGCCCAAGGATAAAGAGCCAGTAAGTAAAAGAGCCGAGATCCTAAAGTAGGTTGTTTTTTGCTTATGTATCAGTCATAGAATTAAGGACCGAGTTGAGACTCCATCTTGAACAAATCCTGGAGAGAATGTCTTTGTAAATATCAAAGTTTGTAGCACAAATGACTTGTATTTTTTTTTATTACAAGCGTTGAGTTAAATAGTGAGACAGCAGGTATATACAACATATAATTAATATAAGCATATAAGCCTTAATAGCTAACAATGCCTTGGAAAACAGAAGCAGTAGAGAAAGCCTGGTTCCGGCCCCAGGCTGATTCATGCCTTTTAATTGGATTTTTTTTTGATTATTAATTACTTGATGTTAAAAAAAAAAACAAGGCAGAATAAATAAAAGTCTGAATTATATTCAGACTGCTGGCATTAAGTGTGATTCCACAAAGTCAAAACACATATACATCTTGGATCTCAGTCATCTGTAGTCATTTCTTTAGCTAGCAGCTGGAATATTTTTTTCTAGCATTATTATGACAAATAATCTTCCATTCATAAAAATATGCCCCTATGCTCTGGTGTAAAGAGTAAAGACCACTACCACAGGGAACTCTATTCAATAGCTTATAATAACCTACAATGAAAAAGAATATATATGTGTGTGTAACCGAATCACTATGCTGTACACCAGAAACTAACACAACATTGTAAATCAGCTCTACTTCAATAAAAAGAAAAAAACAGCAAAAAGCACTAAAGTAAGCCTTAAAAGCACTGAATTGGAGTCTCGGCCTTAACATTTACTGGCTGTGTGACCTTGAGAAAGTTGTTTTGGCCATCTGAGACTCAGATCGCTCATCTAAAAATAGGAGTAATTATATTTTGCCTACCTCCCACAATGGGTCATTCTCAGGATTTAAAAAAAAAAAGCATAATGTAGGTGCATTTTTAAAAATACCAATTGCTATATAAGTGTAAGGGCCATTGTATTAAACTCTGTTTACAGTCATTATTGCCTTTTTCTCCTCTGAGCAATCTGCCACAGGTGCTCCCCCTCATCAGCAAAATGCAGGCCTATGAAAAAGGGAAGGGTGGAGAACAATTTTACAAAAGCCTGGCAAACAGCAGTCAGCTAATCTCCATTTTTCTCAGCCAGAACAAATGGCAATTTTCCAGATGCATGGCCTTCCTGGGCATTTCCGGCTACTTGGACAGAAGGCAGTGCCTGCCTCTCCCAGCCTCCTGGGCAAGAGATGCCAACATCTGGGGCAAAGCCACCAAAACCAAGCGGAGCTGCGAGCTGACGCTGCGACCTGGTGGACTGACACCGTGGCCTGGTGGACTGATAAACCAAGTGCAACCCCACCATCCCAGGTGATGATTTCCCATATTCTTCAGAACTTTTTGAACACTGGTCTGACCAGTCTATAGATCTGTCCCTCTTCTCTTTCCACTGGGAGTCCAATGAAGAAAGAAGTAAACCGAAACACAAAAAATCTTGTGGAATTCCTCACATTTTGGCTTGTTTTTTTGTTTGGGGGGAGGTAATTAGGTTTATTCATTCATTCATTCATTCATTCATTTAAATGGCGGTACAGTCTGCCCAGGAGAATAGTGACACTCCCCTGTGTGGATGGCTTTCTTTAAGATAAAGACACAATGTCCATCAGAAACCCCATGGACTTGTTCTTCCTTCAGTATTATGTGATGTATGTCCTGGTACATGTTTCGATGTTCCAAGGAAAAAAATTGTATTTTTATTTTCCATATTCATAGGCCTATAAACTATGTCTGTATTCTAATACTCATCTTGAACCCAGGATCTCATACATTCTAAGCATGAGCGATACCCCTGAGTGATACCCTCCCCCCCGAATTCCTGACATTTATCTAATGATCTAATTTCTAAGGACTAGTCGTTACTCTTAAAGATTTGGAAAAAAAAAAAGGCAGTTAATGTTTCCGGCTCCAAGAAGCGCATTTCTCTTGTCAACGCACATACAGGGAACAGTAGCCTTGAGGGTCCTCCGAGGAAGTGCATCCCCTTCCTCTCTGATCTCCAACATCCCTTCCATCTCGCACTGTCAGCACCTACTGGCAAGTGCCTATGTGCCTGGCGCTGGGCTGAACGGGATGCTGAGGATACAGAGTCAACAAGACTTAAGCATTTAAAAAACCCTCAGCCCCAGACGTCATCCCTGCACCCCAGACCCCACCTCCCACCAGGCGCAGTGGCGCTTTGGGACAGAGAGCATTTCTCAGACCACCAACCCTGACCCTGATGCCGCTGCGATTTCCCCTCTGACCTTGGCCAGGTTACTTTTCTCCTTCCTCCTCCATTTACAGAAATGTGATTATTGCAAATGGGTAGAAAAGGGGGGAAAAAAAGAAAAGAAAACTGAGCGGTTGGGAAAGGAGAAGGAGTTCATTGCATCCGACCCAGTGTTCTCATAGAAGTTCCTCTGCATTTAGAAGTTCTCTGCACTTCAGGTTTCAGAATCCAGAGGGTTGCTTGGAAATGCCTTCAATTTTAAAGGCTGTGCAAACCTGGAGTTCACGTTCAACGAAGACCAACTTCCAGCTGCTTCATAACGATTTCAACGCAGCAACAGAGCAGAGCATCTGCCGATTTTCAACCCTAGCAATTTGGTTCAAGCATGATCTCAACCACTTTTAGCTTTGATATTTCTAGCCACCTCTTATGCTGTATTTTCTCTTAATGCCACCAATCATGTGTGAAATTCTGTTGCAAAACTAATCTTTGTGGGAAATGATATGTAATGACTTCTTTAAAGAGAGAGAGAGAGAGAGGGCAGTGATTATGACCTTTGTTGTTTCTGACATGTTTTTCATAGTGTAATACAAGTGGAAACATCTCTATCTCAAGGTCAAAGTAGAAATAGTTTTCTGCTTATACAAGCATCACTGTTTCTTAAGCAGGAAAAGCCTTGAAAATTATCCTTATGGCTTGATTTCAAAAACCTCTAATGTATATAATGGCTGATAAACTTGAAAGCCCGCTGTGCTCAGAAAAATAGCTTGATATCTATCTTATTAAATCAGTACTTTATGTTTTACCTTTCCAATGATGTGAAAAGATTTAAGAAGACACAAAAGACGGGAATGAGAAATCTTATTTGGGTATTTATACAACAAGGCACTATTTGATGATCCAGTGTCACACACACACACACACACACACACACACACACACACACATACACAGTAGCTAACATATCTTGTCTTACCAAGGGAGGTTTCAGTCAAAAGCAGCTGTGACCAGATATTCTGCAGTGGAAGTCAGAAACCACTAATTTAAATTTTTCATTTGTTTTTTGGAACAATTATGCCACCCACAAAAGGGTAACTTTGCAAGTCGTCACTATCTCATGAATTTTGGAACTTATCCCTTAAATAAACCCGTCTCATTTCCATATAATTACAGCAACTAAGAAGGTCCTGGGGAAAAAAAAAAGAAAAGAAAAAAGTTTCGCTCAAAATGTAAGGATCCTCATCAGGAATCCCTGTAACTGGCATCTTGATCACACTTGGGATTTGGTTCCTGACAATCAGAAAATTCGTATGAACTTGAGAGAGAAATGTCTTGAGGGAGTTCGCTTTGACTTCAGTTTCCCGCATGGGATGCTTTCTGACACTATTCACCTGTCCTATTGTCCATCCCTGTTACGTATTAATTTGTCGCATGTCATTTAGATTCATCTGTAATAAAACACAGTGGTAATGACTTCAAACTTTAAAAAGAGTAATGCGGCCTAACGGAGTCCTTCCTGAATGATTCTCTCCCTCCCGCAGCCTCGGGAAATATAGTCCAGAGTGTTTGAGAGACTCCAGTGGACCTCATCCCCCATAGTACATCACTCAGTACAAGCTAATTAGGACGCGTTAAATGTTTCCACTGAAAACGCAAAAAAAAAAAAAAAGGAATGTTTTCCTCTGCTGCCTGCTGTTGTCTGCTCATTTCCTTCCTTATAACCTTGCCACTTAACTGTTTTTCTAATATCCCGCTGTAGAGGTGAAACTTGATGGTCCAGCCACAACCCAAAGAGTAAATGCTGACTTGAGAATGTTCTAAACATCCCGGGGGAAACACAAAGTCCTTCCTGTGACAATGTACAAACGTGTCCATTATAGGCAAGGGAACAGGCTTCTGGTCTGGAATTTTCCTACGAGATTTTTTTTCCTTGCTGTTGTATTAAAAGCTTCCTCCACCAACTATTTTGTGTTGGGATAGGCACACCACTGAGTCTTTTTTTTTTTTTCTCTCTTGTTTTTCTAAGGCATTTTAAAGAAGACAGCAGATCTACAATTAACACCACGCTAAACTTGAGTGGCTCATTCACGCTTTCTAAATTTTGCTCGCCCTTTTCCCCAGGTTTAATTAATATGCCATTAACTGTGGCGTTCAGAGGGAGCTCTGATCATTGTCTCTGGGTTCTCTTCCTTTGCTTAAAGTGTATCTTTCTTTCTTCAGCAGGATTCTCATGGAGCAAGCCCTGGCCCCTGCCTGGCTGTAAGTGCACTGTAGTCTCCATCGGGTTGATCTGCGGCCACATAGAATTTCCTCAGTGCCATCAGGCTCCGGTGATCTCTCCTGATGGCAAAGGGTTGTGACATGGCACCTCCCTTGGGCAACTGTGGACAATTTGTGAGGTTGGCATGACCGCTGGCAACCACTCACCACTCCTGCAGTGGAGAAATGTGTTGGGCCAGATGGAAAGGGGGAGGTGATTCAGACATACTTAGAGCAGGAGACAGAGCATGGGTACCACCTTCTGCCAGGATGCACTGGAGCACAGCACCGCCCTTCATCCCACGCGCTCCTCTGACCCAACTGTGACCAGGCGGCTTGGAGCAGGTCTGCTTACTGACAACCACCCACAGCCTCTGCCTTAATCTGGGGGAAAGTCTCCCAGCTGCTGGCTTTCATTCCCGGATACATTATTAATGGCGATTCATCCTCGGCACATGTAATTTTTAACTATGTAAAATATTCATGTGGGTGGGGAGGGTGACTTCCTAAATCCTGATGATTTTTCCCTTGGCTCTTTACAGTCAGTCCCAAGCAGGTTGCTAACTGGGATTTTCCTCTTCTTTCTCCCGTGTGAAACCTTATTTTTAACTTCAAGTAATGAATGCAAGATCGATAGAATAAGTAACAAAAGTATCCACGGCGACTGAACAGCAAACTCTTAAATCACGGCGCCTTGAGTGCAAATGAACAATTATTGAAAACGCTGCACTACAATTTCAATAGGAAATAAGAGAGAGGCTTAAGTCATTAAAAGGGTCCATTAGTCTTGTAAGTCAGAGACAGCACACTCAAAACATGAGCTGTTCTGGAGAACTGGAAATATTACATATTCCACCAACTTGCACATACACGGCTGACTCCAGCTGGGCAAGGATGAGGTCCAAGCGTCCAGCCCCTAAGAGGAAAGAAGTCTACAAAGATGCAGAGGCTGGGCCAGCCTGTCCAAGCAATGAATCTTCAGTTATATTTGAAAGAAGGTGGAGAGTGAAGGGGGAGCAACAATGACAAATTAGATTATTTACAAGGGATGTAAATATCCTGCTTGCATATCAATTCACTGCGTCTTACAGCATCACATGCTCTTCATCACTCCCTGCTGGGGACACAAATAAAAGACTTCTGACACCTCTACCCCATTCCCACAAATCACCAGAAAAGGCCAAGAGTGCAGCCTGGCTACCCCTTTGTCCCTCTTCTCCCTGACTCGATAAACCCTTTGCCGTTCAAAAACGAAGAAGAAAGTAACGGCCACCAAACTGCAAAGTGAAAGCATTGTTTTGAAAAACTACCTGAAATAGCCAAAATTTAGGATACATACCCCCCCCACACACAAATACACATATGTACATATACACATACACAGTCTTAGAGATTTGCAACGTTAGAATGCTGTTGAATCTTAACATGCCTGGATTGAATCGTTCCATTCTTGCCCCCGCTCTTGTACCACGCATTTTATTAGAGACAGGTGGACTTCCAGAGTTCTGGATGTCAGACGGCTCGAGCGAGGGGCAACATAACACAACCTGCGAGAAACAGTGTTCCTAAATACACACGATTTCCTCCAAGAATAGCAAAACGTGTGTCATGCCGGAATTATGATGAGACTGAACCACGCTCATGACACAGAGGGCAACTTCAGCCTTGTCTTTCAAAGAGTACAGTTTCATCTGAAGTAAGACATCACATTTCAATGCGTGCTATTAAAAACTTGCATTACACAGTGAAACTAATTGCCCTCTGAATCACCCTGCTTTAACCAGACTAGCAAGCAGTGAATAACTTGAGCTAGCCGAGGGAACATTTCTCCAACAGCCACAGGAAGATCTGGTCCAGCATGGATGGCCTCTAACCAGTACTTTCAGACTTCGCCACTGCTCTGGGTAACACTCCCTACTCACCACAATGACATTAGGCATTGTTGCAAGAGGCCAAAAACTTAAGCTAAAATTACAATCTCACTTCACATCCCTCAGATATCATTACAGAGGCCGAAATTTTAGTTTGTCCAAAAGATATATCATCTTTACATAAGCTTTTGCATGCATCAAAGACAGATTCACCATAATCACTTGTTATTTCATTCATCGCCAATAAATCCGCTTACCACCTCGATCACTACCCTCCCTGCTCTGAAGGAGGTTTTGTTTAACTCTGGATTCTGCTTGAATTTGGCTCTGAAATGAGGATCCTTTCTTTCAAATCAATCTGAGTTATTTTTAAGACTTCTTTTCTAATATGGCACAAATTAGAGGGAAATCAAAACTGCTGTCAAGACAACTAAAAGCATTCAGCTTTTGCAACGGGGGTTCCTTCCCATACTTTCGCAAATGTTCCAAAGGCTCCAGAAAACAAAAGAAAGCAAATAGTACACAGGGAAATAAATGCCCCAGAAACCAATTCTGCCTCGCTACAAGTTTATCTTAATGCCTCTTTAATCTGAAAAATGACTAGCTTTCACACTGAAAGCAAGCCCACTCATCACCCAGAGCATCTGCATGTGTTGGAATGCTTCCTCGCCCCTCTCCGGTTGCTCTCAAAAACCTTTTAATATCAGATAGATGCTCTCGGGTGATGAGGCCTGATGGACCTTAGAGGAGGAGAGCATAACTTCAGGGAGGAAGAAAGATAATTCAGTCCTAATCCTTGGTTTCCTATTCAGTGAAGGGTTTTGCCTCCTCCCCTAGTAAGTTGCAGCGTTCCAGTGCGAAAGCACCGCTCCCAGCCCACTTACAGTGCTCCACGGATCGCCCAGATCTAAGCCTCAGCATGTTCTCTGGAAATGCAGGCAGCTCAGCAGAAAACCTGAGAGGTTTCCACCCTGGCACACAACTAAACTGCACCAATATTTAACAGCTCCAAGCCCTAAAAAGGGCTTAAAATAATATGCATTTTGGGCTAGGCTGCTCTAGCTAGCCAGGAAAACTGGGATGGCGTGGAGGGGTGCTCTCAGTTGCTCAACCACTGCACGCCAAAGAATGTTTTCCCTTTCTGTCTCAGAATTAGGGGCAAACCAAAATGCTTAATGAAGCATCAGTGTTGACTAAGCTTCCACAGACTCGGGAGCACAGAACTTTGTTTTACATTCCATTTAAGTTAGCGCATGACTTCCCACGCCGCACCATTTCTCCGTCCTCACCTAGCTAAAACAAACAAACAAACAAACAAACAAAAAACCCCAACTTCATGCAGACAAATCAAGGTAAAGTTTAGCCACCCCTTCCACCCCCGTCTCTTCCCTTTTCCAACTTAAAACTCGTCTACGACTCATCAACAGCCCCAAATGTAGCACAAAGGAAGCTTTGAGGGCTGCACCGGCTCGATCCTCCAGTTGCCGGCTGGAGAGAGGTAGGTTTCATGTAATCTATTCTCGAGGCTTTTAAGATTTGCTAAAGGGCTCGTCTGCACGGATGAAGCGCCGGGCACCCCCCGAATTACATCATCAGAGTTAACACTCACCAAAATACATTATGTTTCTCATTAATCAGACAGCTGGAACCCCACCGCGGCGTCTTCGGCATCAGCTCGCACCCCGGGCTGACACGCAGAGCAAAGCCGTTTCATGCTACATGCGGTGGGAAGGTCCCCGGCGGAGAGCAGCGGGCGCCGAGCGTGCCTCCTCCGCCGGATGAGCGCCTCGCGGGCTGCCTCTCCCGGGCTACGATCCCCGGCGGCTGGAGCGTGCGCTCGGGCTGCCTGCTGCACTGCCCATCCTTACTGTAATCCGACTCCTCCTTGCGATGTCCTTGCCGCGCCTGTGACATCAGGACTGCGAGTACTACAAACAGACCCCCCACTCCACCCCACCCCACCCCACCCCACCCCCGGTTCGCCGCGGCTCCGGGAGGTGCTCCGATTGCCTGCCTGGACCAACCATGGTTCTCGGGAAGCGCTGATGAGCCCAGAGACCTGGGAGGGGGCGGAGTGAGGGGCGCGGGAGGCTCTCTTAAAGAGAGAAGGGTCCCGGATCCACCTAGGCGCGCGCGGGGGAAATTCACCGGGGTGCGGGAGGGAGGGAGGGGAGGGGACGGGGTGAAGGCGAGTTCTGCCATTACCGTGTAATTAGACACACTTCTATCCCGCCCCTCCCACGAATGTCATCATCCTCGCCCGAACTGAGCCTCCCCTCCCAAGTTTACAAGGCAGTGGGAAAAGGAATGGTAATGGTGCCTCGTGCCTGCATTCCCTTTGCTGTGGGCCTGAGGGTTTGTTGGTTGTGATCTTTATTCCTAAGAGAAATAAAAGACTCAAGGGACCCTTGCTAAGGTAATAGAGGTTTTCACTTAGAAGTGATCAGATCACAGAAACTCAGCAGTGGGTAAAGAGTTGTTTTTATTTCTTGAGTGTTTTCTGAGCTAGATTGATAGAGAAATGTAAAGAAAAACAACTGGCGATGAAAGTCACCTCCACGTTCACAAGATCCCATTTGCTGCCTCCCTAGAAGGTAGCAGAAAGAACATTGAGGCTGAAATGACCTTTGACCCCTAAAGAGGAGAGAGATTTTAGCCTGAAAGATAACCAAGATTCCGTCCTCATTCAAGGCTGGTCACCAGTATAATATAGACACACACACGCACAAGTACTCCCATTAAATTTGAGATGAACAGTCAAGGAAGGCAAAGCTTAGCAAAGCCTCTGGCTCCTCCAATGGTCTAATGAATTGCAGCCCTTATATCTTACATAGAAAAGGATGTTAGAAAGAAATCCCTGAAAGCTACACTGATTAATACTTAAACGCCCAGCGTGGAAAATAAACCCACAGAGCAAGTTCAGTTTCCCAAGGACTCATCACTTTGGGACCCAACTTACCTACTGGACCATTTAAATGTAAAAATTTTTCTAAAAACCTATTAAACTAAGAACTAAAGATAAAGAATTGTAATCAATGGAAGAAAGCAATCGATATATTTTCAATATGAGTTTTTATAGGCTGTGGTAACAAATATTTCCACATTGTGATATTAAAATATTCCATGGTCTTTTCTTGCAGAATTCTGTATCTTTTGGTGGATTTAATGCATCTGGGAACTAGACTCTGCGGTTCCTAACCGTTTGCTGTGCAATCTTACCCAAAAAAGCTTAACCCTACGTTTCCTCTCTGAGAAAAAGCTCTATAGTCAATATCCTCTCTCACAACGGATTATAAAGAATTTGGTGAATGCGGACAGATAACCATATATAAAACAGAAACGTTACAGTGAGTCTTAGGGCACATCTGGTGATGCTCTTTTAGAAATATTCTTCCTTTAAAGCAACTGGGAGGAAGAAAACTGAAATTGTAAAGAATATTTACTTTTTACTCCTATTTTAAAATTCAAAATACAAAGAACGTTATAGGAAAATCCTGAAGAAAACACATAAGTGTTTTTCCTTTTGGACAGATGGACACCATCCAAAAGTACAATTAATGGCCCTTCCCTCAGGCAAAAGAACCATCTGGTGAGAGCTTATTCATGAAGCTGTCTTGACGGCGGACATGGGCTAGGGGGCACTGTAGTTCAATATTAGAATTTTTGGTCCTTTCGACTTC
Organism: Vicugna pacos; assembly: GCF_048564905.1. NCBI lineage: Eukaryota > Metazoa > Chordata > Mammalia > Artiodactyla > Camelidae > Vicugna > Vicugna pacos. The sequence continues at coordinate 8,710,750 of NC_132987.1, forward strand.
CTGTAGTTAGAAGATGTAAGCACTGAGTTGAATTTAAAACAGGAGATTTAAGACACTAAAGGATTGTCTTAATAATTAATAACACCCTTGAATTTGCTTGGCATTTTGCAGTCACAAGGTCTCTTCACTTATGTCATCTTTCTTACTGACTAACACACTGAGATACAGAAAGATGCTCAGAGGCATTAGGCAACTTTCTCAGTGACGTCAGGAAATCTCAGTAAAGAACAACTGTCTTAACACTGACTTATATGTTGAATTTACCTTAAAGTCCCCAGCAGAGTTCTTTCTTCGAAGATATGCGTGATAAATATCCTATTTATAATGGTTCAGGTAAAGGTCTTCCCCAAATTGTATCACTGTATGCTCCAGGAAAAGAAAAAAAAAAAAAAATATATATATATATATATATATAGTCAGGAATATACAGGCAGAGAGCATTTGGTAATAGAACATTCCAATCGGACTATGCCTGAAACAGCAGCGTGTAGCTTCTGAAAGAAGAGGCGGACCAAGAAGCAACCGAGTGTTACATTCACACAATGGAATTCTGTTCTACCGAAAAAAGGACGGGGTCTGCTTTATTTAAACGTGTACGCCCCGCCCACCTCCAATTCAGGGTTATCTGGAATGTCAAGACCTCAGATATAACAGTTGCTTATTTCTGGACAGAAAACAAGGGATTTTTATTTTAGTTTGACACTTATTATTGTTTCTTCTAAAATTACTTTAGTTGTATATATGATATTTTTCAAGGAAAAAAATGCGACTATTTTTATTTTGAAACAAAGTGATATCCAAATAAAGGCACAGCTGATGTTGGCTAGACATAGAATTGTAGACATGCCAGCCGTGCCTGAGATCTGCTGCCATATGTCACCTCCAGGAGTGGACCCAGCAGTTTCCAGGGAAGGACCTGGTTCACCCCCTGACTTTTATCTGTCTCTCAGAAGGTCTGAGAAGCTGAGAGATTCTAAGGAGGAATCAGGCCACTGCTTGCCAGATAGAAATATACCTTTCACTCGTCAAACAAAGGATGCCCTAAAACCAGTAAGGTATTCAGAGTGAAAACATTATGGTAAGACACAAATTGTTTCTCTGCTCAAAAGTCCGGAGAGCTGCCTGCCTGGAACCCTGTCTGCTTCAAGTGTCACTCAAAAGTTTATTAGAGTGTATCACTCATATGTGGAATCTAAAAAAAAAAAAAGAAAGAAAGAAAAAAGAAGACACTAATGAACTCATCTACAAACCAGAAATAAACTCACAGACATAGTAAAAAAAAAAAAAATCTGATGGTAACCGGAAGAAAGGGGGTGGGAAGGGATAAATTTGGGAGTTTGAGATTTGCAAATGATAACCACTATGTATTAAAATAGATGAAAAACAAATTTATTCTATAGCTCAGGGAACTATGTTCAATACCTTGTGATAACCTTTAATGAAAATGAAAAAAAAAAAAGAGTTTATCAGTGTAGTCATGCTCGCTTTCCCTTCTCACAGTTGCAGACTGCCTTCGTCCCTCCCCTGGCTTTTCCTAACCCCCTTCCCTCCCCTCTTAGTCTCTGTAGCTGTCATCAGCATCTGACCCATTACTGTGAACATCTGTTTATTTTGCTCTCTCTTCACCGGAGCAGAATCTGCAGGAGGGCAGAGATTTTCGTTGCTGTTCACTGTTGTCGCCACCATTCTTCCGAGGGTATCTGACACTGGTTGCAACACAATAAATATCTCTGAATGAATGAATGACTGAATGAACAGAACTGAATACAACTGTACTGTGTGTAAAACATCACACTTTTCCATGTGCCTGCTGTCCATTCTTTGAGGTGGATGGTGTTTTATGCAAAGTGTTTACACAGATTGAACATGGCCATGCTTCGCGGCAGCTGTTCGTAAATTCCACGCAGCACAGATGCCAGGTGGTACTGCAGACCGCAGTCGGAGAGCCTGCTTGGCCTCGCGTTCTCAGAGCTGAAAGCAGCAGGGATCCAGCCCTAACTCTGCACAGCCCGTTTGTGTCTTCCATGCCTTCCTCTGAGCCTCAGTCCATTTTCATCTCTTACTTACATCCCCTCGATAAAATCGTATCTGATGTTCCTGCCTCCAGGCTTGCCCGAGTCCAACCCATTCTCCATATTAGAGCCATTATTATCTTTTTAAGAGTCATTTGAGTCGTTCCCTTGGTTAATACTCTCCGTTGTCTCTCTGTGTCACCTGCCAGGGCGTGCAGGGCTCTTCACGACTAGAGCCCGGATCACACCTCAATTTATGAACACTTTATCCCTCACAAGTTCACTCCAGTCCAGCTGCAGACCCACAGTTCCCCTAAAGATGATATTCCTCTCACCTGCCCTCTTTAGCTGGGCGGTTCCTGTTCAAACTTCGGGTCTCTCTGTCCAAGCATTATTTCTGCTGAGGGCACTTTCCTAACCTCAAGACTGAATGAGATAGTGCTCTTAAATTTTTTTTTTTCATATAGCATATGGTCTAATTCCTGCTCAAGCACTAAAACATAGTGTGCAAATTTCCCTTCACTTGTCTCTCCCAAATGAAAGAGGATGCTCTTTTTAAATTCTATCTTCATGACTTAATACAAATCGGTATTTAATGAATGAATGAAGGGATCAGAACCTAATCACTCTGCACCTGGGCCAGAATTCCGTAGGCTACAGTGGAGTAAAGATGTTGCGGGATGCCTTAAAACTTCAAAGGTACCCCTTCTGGACACTCGGAGGGAAGATAGATGTATCTGTAGCTCAAATTCAGAAGCTGCTGAAAGAAATCAAGGAAAGCAACCCACAACTGACTACTGACAGTGATTCTCAAGATCCAAAAAAATAACAGACCTTCTTCATATGACTTCATTTTTGGAATCCCTGGGAGTGATTCATTCTCCAATGAAGTCATGGATTGTCAAGGTGATGGTGAACTTCCTTCTCTCAGTGATGTTTGTTGTGGGGCCAGCTGTTATTTTAGCCGTGGTTGTGACTCTGGCTTACATAAAACATACACATGTCACTTACATAAAACATACACATGTCACAACCCTGTTGTGGATGAAATGTCTATATCTCAGATATATATCAAGAGAAATAAAGGTGAAAGCACTCATGAAAAAAATGAATCTGTTCATTCATCTCATATTTATTAAATAAATTTAGTATCTTTTGAATACTTTGCACCATGCATTTTGCTAGGTGCTGTCTCAGAGAGTTCGGAGGGCAATGGGGGACATGCCAGAGGGTTACCAGGAGAAGCAAGAGGGCCAGTGTGCTAGAGCATAGTAAGCATTGGGAGTGAAGAAATAGTTGAAGTCAAATAGGTCACAAGGAGCTTAATACAGTAGGACTTTAACAGGTCATATCATAAGCATTTAGACTTTTATTCTGTCTTATGTAGAATGCTTTTGGAGTTAACATAACACGTCCACTAGGGCTAATGCCTGGAGAATGGATAAAAAGGGACCAAAAGAAAATGCACGGTGACCATCTAGGAAGCCTTTATAATAATCTAGGAAAGAGATGGTGGCTTGGATCAGGGTGGGAGCAGTGGAGATGGAAAATGTGGTTGGAGCTTATAAAGATGACAAAATGAGCCAATAGGATTTCTTGATGGGTTGGGTAAGTGATAGAAGAGAAAAAAAAAAAGAATAGATTACTGGAAATCTGGGGACCTAACAATTGGAAGATGGAATTTCCCCTAAGTGATGAGGAGAAGACTGTGGAAGAACATATCTGGGTCGGGGTTAGGAGGTAGCCAAGTGGGACCATATTTAGTCTGAGAGTCCTGTGTATTCTAGTGGAAATGTTCCATAGCAGTTTGGTTATGAGTCTGGAGTTCAGGGGAGATACTTGAAGATCATATTTGAAGTCATCATTTTATGGATGGTAATTAAACCCACGAAACCAGATGATACCTTCAAGGGAATATACATAGAAGAGAAGAATAAGGTCAATCCTGAGCCCTGGGACAAGTGCAAGAGGCCAAGGACGTGAGTATCTGGTGGGTGAGTATTTGTTGAAAGCACAACAACCTGGTGAGTGAATATTGGTTGATATATGGATGGCATTTGATGGAAGAACATTTATTTTAAGCCTGAGTTTGCCTCCATCTAGTATACCACAACCCAATGCCAAAAGCGTTTGAAAAGTGGAGAAATAAGTAATTTGTCTATAGGAGAACAAATAACTTGTTCACCTGATATGTGCAGTGTTTTGATCAGAATTTTTAGATTGTGTAGACACAACTACAAACTCATAAATCATTTTTATTCCTAGATTCCCACTTGATGCTTCCAATGAAATGAAATGCCTAGGGACCGTAATCTGGAAAATTAATTGCTTAGAAGAAAAGAAGTGATAATATTGTGATAAGAATGAAAATCCTATAAATCCTATAAGACTCCCAAATTCTACCTGTCTGAGTTTCCCTGACTTTGGAGGCATCTAATAATTCCGTTTTGTATGTGGTCAGTTAACAGGGGCTTTTCCACAAAGTTTACTAACTGGCATTGAGGACCCTCTTAGAATTCTTACCTTGGCGTTGACTATGGCCTAAGCATGTTTATTCATTAAAAAAAAATAGCTCTCAAATGCTCATCTGTCAGGCACTTTTCTAGGTGCTGAAGGCATATTGATGAAATTACAGAAATCTCTGTCTCCATGGCGCTGACCTCCTTGGGGTTTCCATAGTGTGACTTATCCAGTAGTATTTGGAACCTTTTCCACCTTTGTCTCGTGCAAAGGAAAAAACTTAAAATGTCCTTCCTCTCATTCATTCATTGGTTGGAGTTGATTGCCTCTTTACTCCTAAGAGAATAGATGTAAAGGTTGACAGGGCATATCTACCATGTTCATGCTGTATCCAGTGCCTCAAAAAGTGTCTACATAATGGGTAGCATGAGATAAATATCTGTTTTTATTGCATTTACTATTTATTAGAGTGAATAAATATCTCAAAAGTCTTCTACCTGACGCTCTGTCCTGATTCTGCTGAGAATGTGGTTATATTCTACCAGGATTGCCCCCTTCTGTTTCCCTGTATTTGTCTAGATAGTTGTATTCACCATCCAAACCTGCTCAGATATTTTGTTTTCTATGAAGTCTTCCCTGGGCTTATGTCTGACTCATGTGTTCCCCAAATGAGCTTCCAAACATTGTTTTTTATAGTATTTATCACATTCCATCTCAATTATATGCCCAGTTATCAATATTCCCCAAGTAGAACGAAGGCTCTTTGGAGTCAAGGAAAAAAATCAATAAATAGTAATTCCTTGAGTATTTTAACATACTTCGGAATATAGAAGAAATGCATGCCAAGGGTGTGGCATTTTGGGTTAATGATTGGAGTGTACCACTAACACCAGATGTTGTCCATGACTTGGGAAGCAGCTACCTTTGCTATGGTTGGAGACAAGTATCAGAATTACATGGACAAGGAGGAGACATCAAAAGCAATCTTAGGGTGGAGAGAGAATCCCAAAGCCCGGAGGAAGGACCAACTAGGAACCAGAGGGCTGATCAGCCATTAGGCAAAAGACAAATCAGAAATTCTGTGGGTGGAGCAGGTCAGGAAACCATTGTAGGAGCCCAGTATTACCAGAGTCCAGAAGAGTGTTTAGGCAGAGAAGGATCCAGGGAAAGTTAATCAACCCCCAGCTGCTCTTACGGGTGCCTTTTATTAGTGCATTTGCCCTGACGGATTGATAGTCCTGATTCCCTTATAACGGAAGCATCACAAGATCCCTTTCTGAAGGCTCTCTGATTAGCTCCCTGTCATGCCTCCTTTTCCTTTTCTTTTTTCTCTCCAAAGCCCTTCTGGAACACGTTCATATTTTTATCTAGGTCAACTGGCCACTTGCTTTCTATTTATGTAGGTATTTTCTCCAAAAATCAATGGACTTCACATCATAAGTTTGGTGGTCCCAGATCACCTAGTTTGGTGCCACACTCATAGGAAGTCAAATTATTATAACTATTCCCACCACTGGCAATAAAAAAAGTAATGAAGATCCTATATCACAAGGCACTGAACTCAAATGTTTAAGCTACCATTCTGCTCCTCAAAGTTCTCGGGGTCTTATTTAAGGGGATGAAGCATACATACAAAAAATAACTAAAAACAAAAGGAATATGAAATAAACAGCAAATGAACAATCTAGGTCATGTATGTAAGGGTTTGGTAAAAGATAAAATTAGGATGGTTTTGAGGTAAACCTGGAAAGCTTCAGGGAAGACTTGTACTGAAGCTCAATCTTTGTTATTAGTTCAGATTGAAAAAATGCACGAAAAGTTGGCAAATGACATAAAGCAAGGGGTGGGTATGCCTGGGAGACAAAGAACAAGTAAGGGTATTCAAGAGCAAGTTTCATGAAAGACTCTCATGCTACGTGAAGTTGAAGAGGAAAACACAGGGGCCATACTGGATGTGAGCTCACATCCCAGATTAAAGGTTTTGAATTTTATTTGACATGAGACACAGGAAGTGTTTGCTGAATGAATATATGAATGAACCTCAAAGAGTTTCCAAGGACAGAAACGTAATAATATGCCTCCGAAGATATTTGGGGACACAATACCATGAGTTAATACATCTTGTATAGCAGGTTGAAAGATCTTCTACACTCCAGAGGTTTTCAATTTTTCTTAAAATAAAATGCATTTATGGTTCCTGGGCAGCAATTTGAGAATCAGCCCTCCCTCCAACTCAGCCCCACAGCAAATGTGCTTGCAAACCAAATGGAAGAAGAAAACAACATCATATTGAATTTCTTCTTTTGCTTTAAAAAAAAAAAGATCTTTCAAGATAAATTGAGTACAGCTGTAGTAAATTTGGCAGCTTTAGGTCATGGACGTTCCATTTTTATATACACTCTGATAATAACCATAAAGAGTGAGCAGAAAGAGAGTGCAGTGTGCCCCGACGTTGCAAGAATTCACAAAGTAATTGGAAGTGTTTCCAAGTGTGCATAATTCTGTGCCTCCAGTCAAATACAGTAGATGGAAATTTGTTTGGTTTCCTCTGTCAAAACGTCTAAAACACATAAAGAGAATGTGTAAAGGGCAAACAAAATCTTACAGTTGCAACATTCTTTTAATTATATTGCAATTTCGATCTTGGCTTTGCTCAAACCTAATAATAATTCTAAGGGCTCATCTCTGATCCTTTTGGTGGATAGAATGACGGACCGTGATTTTTACCCTTGACTCAAAAGTGTCAGTTCTGGAAATCTACAGTATTTGTCACCATGAATACCAGTTAACTGCAGCAGTACCCAAAGGAACTCTCACAGCCACACGTGAATACGACTGGAGGAACTTAATTAATCTTTCTGTCACTTCCATGATGCTTTTCATTAATTTTGCTGCTGTCTGATCAACCGGCCTTCTCTGTCTTGGAAATGGCTACCCACCGCCTCTTGGAAAAGCGTTTTCAAAATGCTTTCAAAAGGTAAACAAAGAGTCAAAACATAAAGAGTCACCTTTGTGGTAGGGAGCATTTATGCAGCTGAACGTGACTGCAACAACTCTGATACGGAGGGAGCCCTCATATGTCATATTTCAGATGAGAAAATCACAGCAAACATAAATACCTATTCTGTCGCCCACTGAGAAGCTGCTTTAAAACCTACACACAGAATGTGCCCTTGAAATAAAAGGTCATGTTCTTCTCTACATTCTTTTCATGAAGAGTGACACTTCATGCGTTACCATGAACTACACTAACTACATACAGACTATCATTCACAAGAAATCTAGACTATTTCACTGACTACTGGTAAGGAGATTAGATGAAAGTTGGATATAACTGACAGTATAAAAGTGAGTGATGCCATGTATGACTGAAAAATTGTACTGAACACTGGAATTTGACACAACACTGTAAAATGATTATGAATCAATAAAAATGTAAAAAAAAAAAAATAAAAAAAAAAAATAAAAGTGAGTGATGATTCATGGATTATATTGGCCTCAGTGAGACTCTCTGTGAGTCACAGTTTTGAAAGATTGCTTTGATATGTGTATATTTTAGGTTTAATTTTACTTACATGTATTTTGGCATGATTTTTTAAATGCTGATCATAGTTTAATTTACTAAAAATTTGGAATGATTTTATAAAACATCATCACGTTTTGACCATATGAAAACCAGTTCACACTGGTGGGATGACCATGCAGAACTAGAAAAGAAAGTCACCAAGAGGAAATACCAGTAATGTGGCCTCTTGCTTCGGGTGTGGAACCAGCCTCCGAAATAGTCTCCAGGGATTCTTGTTTGCCAGGATTCACACTCTTGTGTAGTCCCTTCCCCTTTTGGATGGGACTGACCTGTGCCACTAATTGGATGGTGTTGAAATGATCAAGTGTACATTTCAAGTTGAGGTCACAAAATGCAAAGTGGCTTTTGTTTCTCTCTCTGGGATCCTCTCCTGGAGGAGGGGGGAGGTCTCCATGCTATGAGGACACCCAGTAGACCCTAGGAAGAGGTCCACGTGGCAAGGACCTGAGATTTCCAGACAACATCCAGCATCAACTTGCCACACATGTGAGTAAGCCCATCTTGGCAGGGGACTCTTCAGATTGGGTCAAGCTTTCAGATACTTGCAGCTACGACCAACCTTTTTGATGCAACTCATGAAATACCCCAAGTCACAACCACTTGAGAAACTCCCGAATTCTTGATCCACAGCAAATGGAAGAGATGATAAACATTTATGCTTTTTTTAAGCTTCTAAGTTTGGGATATCTATATATCTCTTTCAAAAAGACATATGCAACCCAATGTTCATAGCTGCACTATTTACAGTAGTTAAGACATGGAAACAACCTAAATGTCTATCAACAGATGACTGGATAAAGAAGCTGTGGTATATGTATACAATGGAATACTACTCCGCAGTGCAAAGAATAAAATAATACCATTAACAGCAACATGGATGGACCTGCAGATTATCAGTCTAAGTGAAGTTAGCCAGAAAGAGAAAGAAAAATGATATCACTTATATGTGGAATCTTAAAAAAGGAAAAAGGCAAATCAACTTATTTACAAAACAGAAACAGACTCACAGACATAGAGAACAAACTTATGGTTACCAGGGAGGGAAGCGGGTGGGAAGGGTTCCGTTGGGAGTTTGAGATTTGCAGATACTAACTAATACATACAAAATAGATAAACAAGTTTATACTGTATAATACAGGGAACTATATTCAACATCTTGCAGTAACTTATAGTGAAAAAGAATACGAAGATGAATATCTGTATGCTCATGTATGACTGAAGCATTATGCTGTACACCAGAAATTGACACATTGTAAACTGACTATAGTTCAATAAAATATATATAAAAATACATAACGAATGCCTCACGGAACTGTATCGCCTAGTAGGAACAAGGAAACTTCTGTACAAGAGTAACTAAAATGATGGCAATGTGATCTACAGCTCAGATGAGATAGACACAGATATAGGACCTTGGAGAGGGATGTATCCCTTTGGGTCTTGGTTTCTTAAAACATGAAATGATGCTGTGAAAATGAGTGAGAGTCCCCGGGGTGAGAGTCTATGGAGAGAGGTGGGGAAAGTATCACAACTGCACAGGGTGAGCTAAGTGTCTCCCCGCAGAGAGTGTCTGAGACCTTGGAGGATTGCACAGTGTGCATTAACTGTCAAAAGAGTGCCTAGTACCTAGCTTCAGCTGACCATAAGCCATGAGGGAGTTCGAACCTAATGTTGGTTGCCAGGTTCTTCCATTTCTTCCTCCAGCTTTTACTTTCTATGATTAAAATTTTACCCACTTGATAAGAGCTTTCATGTAACTTCAATTGGAAGCCATGCCGTTTTGAAATCATGATTGAAACAGCATCTTCTTTTCCCCTTCGTTTGCATGCCCTGACATCTTTAGGACTCTATTCAAGGATCTCTGCCATTGTGTTCAACTTTTCCATCTATTCTTCCCTTCCGGCCCTCCCTCTCTCTACCCTTCCTTCTCTATGTCGCCAAACTAACTTCTACCTTCACTGACCAACATACAGTCCTCTCTGCCTGGGATCACCCTCTCCCCTCAGTCTACTGGGTCCTTCCTCACACGTTCTAAGCTTATTGAAATGTTGCTCATCCTTGATTGCTTTTTATTGTTTGGTTGGTTGGTTTGAGTTTGGGTTTACAGGAGAGATTTATCTGAAGAAATATCATGGCATATGAAAGCCACATAAACTCTTAATCTTTACTTCTGTGGTGGCAAATTTGATATAATGCATAATAAACATACTTTTAAAATCCAGAATACACAAAGTACTGCACAGTTTGATCACTTCTAATTCATTGGTTGACCAACAAAGATGATCTTCCTCTAGGATAATTGCCATGGTCATAATTAGTGGCTACCTTTCTTGGGCCTCAAGAGCATATCTTGTAGTAACCTAGAAAGAAAAAGAACATGAAAAGGAATATATGTATGTGTATGTATGACTGAAACATGATACTGTGCACCAGAAATTGACACAATGTTGTAAATTGACTATCATTTAAAAAAAAAAAAGAGTCACTTTATTTATCCCTTGATAAAGTTACTAGGTGTGTCTTCCTGATTATAATGTGAAATCTCTTTTGGAAGAATTAATATGTCTCATTTACTTTATGGTCAGTGAGCAGTTTTACAGTGCCTGCCTGCAAGGCCCCTCCCAGATCTCCCTAAAATGACAGAGTCTTTGCTCAGCTGCTGGGAGTGCTGTAGACAGAAGGCCTTCAACGGCCAGCCCCTTCAGGTACTGCCTCAGCTGCTGGGAGCCGCATTGCTAAGGTTTCTCCCCCCGCCGTGGTGGACCATATCAATGATCAATGTGGAAAATAAAAGGCCTGGCCATTGTAGACCAACTTGGGACCATTTGGTCAAGTTGGACCATTTAAGCTTTAGAGCACCCAAAGTTGCCTTCAGGCCTGCATCACAGCTCAACTTCTTTCTCTCCCAGTCCCATTCCTCTTGTCCCTGCCACAGTGCCACCCCAGAGTGCTCCCAGATAATATCCTGCATGCTAACCATCCTTGTCTGTTTCCCAGATCCCATCCTGTGACACTGCCATGGAGGAGGAACTCAGTAAATACTTGGTGGCATAAAGTTAAGTCCCAAGTACCTATAGGCAAGCAAGACTAATTTCCCAAAGGACAGAGTACGCTCACTCTCCAAGAAATTGCTGGATAATTGAGAAAGAAAGCCCACATTTCCTCCAGAGACTTGTTGATCTGGGAATGAACGTGAAGAAAGGAGAGCCCAGAATTTAAATGGATGCTCTGGTCCATGTACTCTGAGTAACAGCGATGGCTCAGAGCTGTCAGGTCTGCGGGGAGATATTCAATCATGATGTTCTCCTCTTTCTCTTCAGCAAAGGTAATCACTCAGCATTTTATCTTTTCTAGAAGGTGTCATTACTTTGAGAAGACTATAAGAGTCTCACAAGGGTTTCTATGTAGTGGAAATTTTTCTCTTCATCTTCAAGGAAAAACAAACAAACAAAAAACAGAGGAGAAAAAGACTCTAATGAATTTGAGCATGATGAAATGTAATAACTTTCAGGAACTTCCATAACTTTGAAGTATACAATTTCATGGGGAATCCTTTTAAATTGAGCCATTTATCATATTCTTTAGTATCTAAACTACATCTCACATGTCTTTTAAAATTGCATGGCTTTAGTTAAATAACCATGACCATTCTTTCTGGAAGGGAAGAAAAAAAAAAAACAAAAAAATAATTCACCTTAGAAAAACCTTTGAGGCAGAAATGGGTGTGGAGAGTCAATCTTAAAGGAACTGCCAACAACAAGGCCCTCTTGGCCTCTAATGGGAGGAAATGTGGGCAGCCAGGGAGGTTAGAGAACGTGACATCTAAGTTGAAGAGTGCGGATGATTTCAAATTAGATAAAAATAAAGGACAGATATCCCAGGCATTGTTAACAGCATGTGCAAAGGCCCAGAAGGGAGAGGAGCATGAGGACAGAGCTAAGAGAAGAAGGGGAAAGTGGTATGGAATGAGGAAAGGCAGGTGGCACGGAGGCAGTCGTGAAACCACAACAAGAATTTGGAAACTCACAAAGGGTTTACTCAGGGATGTGATGGACCATATGGTTATGAACTAGAATTGTTAACTACTAAGTATTCCGTGGACATCAACCACTCATACCACCATGTGATCGAGATAAGTATACAAAGTAAGGCTGCAAATCTCTGGCATAAGCCCCATGTTTCTTTGCTCAGGCTTTCTTGTCTACCTGTCGTCCAATGAAACACAGTGGCCAAAGGAAAAAGAAAAGAAAAGAAAAAGAGATGTTTTGCGTGGTTGGGCTTGTCTAGCTGGGAATCACCAGTTCAACCAGTTTCAAGGTAAGTCTGCTTTTTTTAGCTGTCATGAGAGCCGAGCCTTGAACACAAGAATGAACACTGAACAGTTGATTGTTTGATGACTGACCCAGATTAGTCTTCAAATGATGGAGTCCGTGGGATGGCTGGATTGGAGTCTGTGTCACATAATTTTATACACATGTAATGCATATATGTGCATGTGATTCATGGAGGAAAATGGGAAAATGACACTTGGAGGCATATACCATAAGTTTTTACATTTACATGCAAGTTGTAGTATCATTTGACATTTCTGGCTCATGAGTCCAATTTTTAAAATTGTTTTCTTCTCTCTTGCTGACAGATTTCTCAAATAACATCTCATACATTATGGGTGGCCCGGCTTTTGGAGATCCTCAAGCATGAAAGAGTACTGTGAGGCGGCCATTACCCAGAGTTGCCTCAGGGAAATAAAGTCCTACATATTTGCAGCGGCCAGGAATGTCTCATTTCTTCTATAAAGTTTCAAAAATGAGTGACTTTCTAATCATGATAGCATTTTCAAAAATAAATAAGCCGGTTATTGCATTTATTTCTGAAAAATAAAGGCAGTCATTTCACAAATGTTACAGATGGATAGGACTCCCAGGCTCTGTCTATGTCATGTGAGTAGGTGAGATTTCACTGTCTTACTTCCCTAGAAATATAAGCCTGGCATCAATCTTGATAGGAAATAGAGGGAACTTAGACATATTTCAGGGTGGCTGCCAAGCCATCCTCCTCGCTGGGGAAATTCCTTTTCCATATGAAATAGGCAGGGCTTCATCACCCCTGGACATGACCAATTTGATAAGGGTGGCCTTTGAAGAGGATTTTCTGAGACCTATGACTTGGGTGGCCCAGCTTGAAAAGATGAACTGAGACTATTACGTTTGTTCTTGAAAACGGACATTAAGAGACAGAGAATGAACTTGTCAATGGGTGATGAGCCCTGGAACTAGGAGGTCATACAAACTCAGGTCTTATGGATTCCCCTGCAAGATGGATAAGCACAGAAAGGTAGAAAAGAGAGGAAGAGACAGACAGAAAGAGAGATGGATGCTGGATAGAAAAGGAGACATGTTCTTATAGGCAGTCAATGATTTCTTAGCCAATGATTTCTTTTCAAATGCACCTTTCCAATAATTTCATCCCCCCCCCACTGCCAGAGGCAACTATAATAAGACTCTATTCGTCCAGTTGTAATGTCTTCTATTACTCCCTTAATTAATTTGAAGCGATTCCGTAGGCTGACACTAGGAGGCGTCATGATCAGGTACTGTACCAGCACCTTTTGAAGTCTCCTAAGGAAGACAACACAAGATGGCAGCGTTGGGAAGCCTCAGTCATGGTTGGGGACGGTTGGGCATAATCAGGGGTGCTCAGGAAGTCAACCAAAAGTAGTTATGGAATGATCATGATGGTTTCTAGAAGGAATGACAACGGCTTCTAGGTCTCCAGATCAAAGAGCTCTTCTCTTCCAACCTCTACTTTCCACTAACATTGTGAACAATAAGAGTAAATTTTTTGACTCCTAATGTTGATATGTAGCCTGTTTTGCTGACATTTTTATGCAGTGATTTTCCTGATAATCAAACCTCGTTTCTTACTAGAGTGATGAAGAACACTGAATTTTGTCAACGAGATCATTTCCTGCCTGCTACAGATGCGTGACATGCTTATCGAAGTGTCAGAACCCCAAATCACGGCTTTGACACATGTCCTGAGGCATGGTCGGCACACCTTGTAGAGATGAGTTTGTGTTCTGGGGAAGAGTAAGATGGTGGCATGTTATTGGCCACAAGTAACACAGAGTCATCCATTCTCTCCTTTATCCCAATCTCTGGTAGTTCACAATAGGTCTGCCATAAGATGCAAATCTCAGAGGAGATATTTCAGGAGAACAGAGAACGTTTATTAAACCACTGTGGTTTAGTGGAAGTCAGTTAGAGGAAGAAGAATAATGGGGAAATAAGTAATAAGGACAAGATGAGTAACTTATACTAGATGACATTTAAAAGAAGGTATATTGAATGGAGTGAAGGTAGAATGGAAGGATGTCATGAGGGAAAAGGCGGGATAAAGTATTGGAGATCCCTGGAGTCAAGAGCACATAGTTAAAATTGTATTTCCTAGAAAAATTGTTTGTAGTTGAACCAATGTACTTGAAAGGATTTGTGACCATGGGGTAAAGAGGACAGCCAGATGAGGTTCCATTAATATAAATCTTACCTAAGCCGATACTTGATTCAACTTGTGGGCTCCATGACCACATTTAATATAGCTGTCAAATAAAAGATCTTTTCAAAGCCAATTTTTTCTTTCTTTTCATGAAACGTGGCTTAAAAGCATATGTACAAACACCCCCACCACACACACACATATGGATACCCCAGCTATTTCTGTCTGAGCCTAAACTGAAACAGAATTTGGGAGAAAATATTATCAATTGAGAGCCTTACAGAAATCACAGTTCTTAGAGAAATATTAGGACACTGTGAGACAGCCCCCTTTAAACAGGACTGAAGATACACATTTCTTAGGTTTGTATAATTATCCTACAACATATATGTCTCTTTTTAGCTCAGCTTCATCTTGTATACGACAAATTTCACACATTCTTTACTGCCGAGCTCAGACATCACTTCGTCCAGAGCGTTTCTCGACTCTGCTGATGAATGCCGCCCGTGTCTCCTCCCTACACTCTCCTTGGTGATAGTGCATGCTTTGTACCAGCCTGGACACTTGCCTGACCTTTCACAAACCTGGAAGACCCCTGAAGGCAGATGCCATGGTGAATTCACCACCGTATCTCCAGGCCCTAGTGCGTGGTTCACAGTAAGTACTTAATACATACTTGTTAAATGAATGGATGGATGTGTGGAGGGAAGGATGGTGAATGGAGAAAGAGTTGGGGTGGAGTGTGGGTCAGGAGGAGAGAGATAGAAAGAGGAGGAAGAAAGGATTATACACTGTGATGTGAGGCTATGATGTGATAGTTGTAGATATTTGGATAACAGGCAGATGTGGCCTTTCTTTTGGAACATTTTAGTAATTAAAGAAGTGGACTCTCTTTATAATGCTAGGTTAAAGCACATAAGTGTATATGCTATTTTTATATTACTGTGAGCATCCATTGCATAGCCGATAGACTAGCCCCTTACCATAAGTTCTAGCCAACAAATAAAAAAATACTTAAAATTTTTACATGATTACAATTTGTTCTAATTATCCGCCTAAGTACATTCTGAGCATGAGAGAATTATACGAATGTGTGCTTGTCTCTCATACATACAGCCTTGCTGTATGTAATAACGGGTATTAGAGGCAAATGTCTTAGTGGGACATGGAGACAGAGGAATGCTATGCACGAGAGAACCCCCAGGGCCATTCATGCCATATAACCCTTGCCTGCCTTCTGGTTATGGGCACAGATGAAGGATCTTCTTGAAGATAGAGTCAGGACCCATTTTATAACCAGATTCGAGCATTTAGAAAAGAGGTCTATACTATAATGAAATATACCAAAAAAAAAAAAAAAGGAAGTTGATAGCAAGAACTTGTTCTTATACTAAACTACGACATATTTTTCTTGCTAGCTTCTACTTCCTCTTTATCTCTAGTTCAAGCAGAATCAAAGTACCACTAACAGGTTTGCCGTTAAGGGCAAGGTCACTTTATGGGATGAAACTCTGAAGACAGTCTTCCTTGACCACCCTTTTCCCAAGGAAGAAATAGGGCCTTGTATCTTTCTCCATCAATTTCAACCCAAGCTCAGTTACCTTGACTCTGATCACAGTGTGTGGTGCATCTTTGCTTTGGTGCCCCCCCTTCACAGGACTGTGCATCCCCCGAGGGCAGAGTTTTTGTCTCTGTGTTCATCTGCACTCCTGGCTCCCACAGTAGTGTCCACAGTCAGTTTGCAACAGATGTTTGCTAGATGAGTGAACCAACATACGTAGGAAGGAGGAACCGAATGAACACAAGATGGAGAAGAGGCACCACTGACCGTGAGACAGGGCATCTGTATGTTTCCGCTGGTGGATCTCTGGGAAAGATGGTAAAGACGTATTTGAGAATAGAATTCTGCCATGAGACGTGGCTGGGCTGTTGTTTTGCTTTGTTTATACCAAAAATAGTAATTTATCATCTTAAGACAGGAAACCTCTTTTTCAAGTGACCGAGCGGCTACTGTTCCCTGAGACATTCTCCATTTCCTAACACTTCGTCTGTGGACCAGAACTATCAGATAGCTCACTGTTCTTAGGAAACACATCATCAGGGCAAAGGGAGACGGGAAGACCTAACGGTTCATCCAGTCTCCCGGGAGGTCCTCAGCAAAACTCCCGGCTTATGCCCCTGATGTCTATGTCATCACAATTTACAGTCCCACTCATCTGGACAGTGCTGGACAGATACTGACAAATTTGAGGCCCTTATCTATTAATATTTGACTTACGAAAGTCCTACAAATCTCTTTATTCCCAAATCTGGCTTTAGTGTTCGGGTGTAGAGATTCCATATATTTCAATTAAGGTGGTGATCTCATGGATACCTTAGACAGACTAATCAAACTTCAGCCTTAAGAATTGTGTTTTTTATTAAACATAAGTCATATTCCAAAAAAAAAAGAGAAATGGAAAAAAATGCTAAGTACACACATATGCACACAAAAGAATTGGACTGAGTAAACATAAGATTGAAATTGAAGTTAGTTATGTGTGGTTAGAAATAAAAAATCAGAATGAGGGGGCAGGGCATAGCTCAGCGGTAGAGTGCATGCTTAAAGTTCCTTGATTCAATCCTCAGTACCTCCATTAAATAAACAAACAAACAAACAAACCTAATTACCTCCTCCTTTAAAAAATTAAAAAATTTTAAAAGGGCAGTCTCATTAAAAAAATGAAAATGAATCTTAAATTTCTAACAGACTTGAACCAAGCTTGTTACAGCAGCATGGACAATGGGCCCCCCCAGCTTCAGCAAGACAGAATGTAATAGTAGAAAGAGCATGCCTTTGGAGCAATCCTGACCTAGGATTCCATCCAAGCATTGCCACTCAGCAGCTGTGTGACCCCGTGAAAGTTACTTAACCTTCTGAGATTCCATTTCATCATCTGTAAAACAGAGCTAATAATGTCCACTTTGCTTTGTGGTTCTGAACATTTGGCTCACATAGGTTCTTCATAAATAGCCACCCATCATCTTAATAACATAATCTTAGTTCCTGTAAATTTAAAATAGTCACATTAGCATTAAAAAGAAATTTACTACGTTCTTTCACGCCTGGTGACTTCAGGCTTCCCTAGTCTTCTCCTCCCTGACGTCAGTTTCTCTGTTAACAACAGGGGTCAGAAAGAAAAGGGAAGCCATTGGAAACCTCTGAGGGAAGCAGGAAAGGGGAACTAGGGAATAGCATCTCCACTCCTTGGTGTCACAAAGCCCAGAGGCTCACAAAAAAGAAACAGCAGTTCCCAGGAAGGGTATTATGGTAGGTGCAGAGATGGAGAGGACGGATTGATTTGGAAACAGTGAAGAGCTTTTGCTGCCTAACTGGGTAGATGATAGCGGGTGGTGGGGGTTTTAATGAGGGAGTGGATATGATTAAGATGTGGTGGATGCAGGATTGTGACTTTTCCAATTCAGTGTTTGTCATTGATAAGGGCACTTGGGGGAAATTTGAAGATGCCCAGTTGGCAGGGAGAGTTAACAGTCTTATTTAACTGACATAGACAGTTGAACAAAGGATCGGGAACTGAGGGGACAGATCCAGGCCAGTGGTATGCTGGGAAATGTTTGACTCTCCAGGGAAACAAAGCCCTGATTTGTAGCATTAACCAATCTCCATGGTTTAAACACTCCCGCCAAGACACCGATTTCATGGCATATTACGACCAACATAGCTTCGGAAGAGACGTGCACCGTTGGCTCTTGCAAGGGGAGTGCAAGTCAGTTGCATCACATTAGGGGTGATTCAGGAAACAGGAAATAGCCAAAAGTGTAAGGCGTTCATAGAAAGTTGAGTGAATTCCTCTGGCTAAGGGATGGGTTTTGCATATCATTTGCTTCTGTTTCACTTGTGTTTCCTTCTATAATAACTCATGTAGGGTTGCTTAGTATTTGCAGGAAGACTTGGCACTGGTTCCTTACATCAGCATAGAGCATTCATTGTTGGCACCTGCAACACCTGTTACTTCCCAAGGTCATCTGAAGGTTAAGGTAAACCAAAACTGCTTCTTTCTACTTAAAAAAAAAAACAGGAGGGAGGAGGGCATGCGAAGAGGGCGGTGGAAATTGCTTTCATGACTCTGTTATCTCTAAGATGGTCTATACCCACAATGAACCTACTTGCACCTACTTGAAGTCGGCACTGCAGGCTGTCACCTTCAGCAATGGGACCTTGTATGTTATCTTATTTCCACAGTTAAATTTTCTACAAGTTTATCGTGACAGTTTTGGTTATGTGTGCATTTTCTCCTCCTTCCTACATGTTTGCTGCCTCACTATTTCCAGAAATCAAATTTTTATACTGAAATACTTAAGGTTCTTAATGCCAGAGGAATTATTGATACAGGGATGTGATTCTAGAGTACGTTTTTGGATTATCTAAGCTAAAAATAGTATACACCTCTTTCTAGAGCACATTTAAAAAAACAGCACTTTTCACTAATTATAAAATTTTGACATGCTCCTATTGAAGAATTCGAAAAATTCAGAAAAAGGTAAAGAAGAGAAGAAGTACCCGTAATCCATACACAAATATTATCAATAGTTCCTTTCAGTCAACTGTGTAGCTTATATTCACAATAGCATATATTGTGCATGTACTAAATATTTTATAGTACTTCTTTGTATTCTGAAATTTTGGTTAATATTATACTAATCAACATCTTTCCCCGTCATGAAGATTCTGCAAAATATAATCTTCATTGTTGCACAATATCCTCCGTTAGGAGTGTGCGTACGTATTTAAATAGTCTTCTCTTTTTGGACAGTTAGATGGTTTCCAAGTTTTCATTATTATAAATGGAATGGCAATGGCAAATCCTGTTCCATCAGTTTTTGTGCTTATTTCTCATCATTTCCTTAAATAAAGTCCTCTCGATGTAATTTGTGCGTTAAGTGGTAAAATTGCATCAAAGAGCTTTGGGACGTAGTGTTCAGTTGTGTTCTCAACAGATCGTACTGATTTATAATCACATCAGCACTGTACAAGAGTGTCTATTTTCACTCCTCCATCACCAGTTTTGACTATTATCCTTAAACAAGGGAATATATGTGTGTGTGTTTGCATCTATGTGTATGTGTGTATCCCATCAGATAAACAATAACTGGCATTTCATTGTTGTTTCCCTTTGTTTTTCTTTTATGAAGAGAGGTTAATGTTTTCTATGGGAAAAAAAAAGTGTGTGTGTGTGTGTGTGTGTATGAATTTTGCTTCTTATCCCTTGCTGTTTTTTCTATTGATGTTTATCATTTTACCTCACCCAAGGAATTTGATGTCATTTATAGGTAACTGAATCACAAGCTTTATTTGAGCTTCTGGAAATGTAATTTCTAAATGGAGCATCAGCAATGACCATAAAAGGGAAAGTAAAGCTAAATTATGAAAATGATATTGACAAATCATAATTATACAAAGCAAAAAGAAACATTATCTCTTACAGCTATTAGAATTCTAGGAGAAAGACATATGGGCAGATACTGAAGGTTTTTCCTTCCGTCCAGGAATGCAGTTGGATTTTAGCGTGAAGACCAGATTCAGGAGGGTTTCCAGTTCCCTCCCCATCATTGCTGAGCAGAGCTGCGGAGGAATCCTTGCAAACAATTGCTGTGAGCTTTAGAGATGGTTTTCTATTCTCCCTTGGCCCCCAAACATGCTACTTCCTTAGTCTTTTCACCACATGGGATCATGTTGCCAATAATGTCTCTGGGATAAATTTGAATTCATCAGGCTTGAATTTAATTACATTATGTAAACTAGGAAATGTCCCCAGTAGGCTTTGAGGGAATAGCTTCTGCATGCAATTGCAGCATCCTGTTTTGTTTAAAATATTTGCATTTTGATAAATCCACGCTTACTCCAAACCCCTTTTTGATCTTTGTCAGGAACTCACTTTCATCACCTCGGCCTGAATTTACTTTCCTTCGTTAATAAATATTTGCAAAATTTGTGTAAGTGACTTCCCTCTAGTCCACATCCTCCCCACATGCCTCTCTCTCTATGCTGATTGGGGCAGGATGGTGAGAGGAGGTGGACAAAGCTTCATTTGTGTGGGTTATCCCAGCAACACGAAAGCTGACACCTATCAGTCCACTTCTGAATAGACAGTATTCTCAGCACAGAGAAGACAGGCTTTCCAAATGATCAAACAGGGAGAGAAGAATCATTGGAAAATTTCTTGGACTCCATACTTAGGTTCATTATGGCATCTATGAAGTAGCCCATACAGATCCCCCATTGTAGATTGCATCATTGGCACCCAACTTTTATCTTTTTCCCATGTCCGTACCCTTTGCCATCTAACTATGTTGTTCCTCCCTCTAATGGGCATATTAACTTTCAGACCCTGCCTGTCATTGGGCTGGGCTTCATGATCAGTTTCCATTAATAGAATGTGAAGTGAGCCATTTTGGGAGCCTAGCTCTCTCTTATGCTTTTCACGATGAGAAAAACTTACCCTGGCAAGTCTGCTGGTGAAGGAGAATTAGAGAGATCTGAAACAGAGATGACTCAGTGGGTTTAACACCCATACCAAGAAGCGGAGATGCCCAGCAAAAAAAACTGGAAGCCAACAGGTCCCCCGGGGCCAAGCCTAGGTCAGCTGAACCCCAGCTGGTTGGCAGCGTGTGTCCAAGAATAAAGATAATAAGTCAGTGCTGTTTGAAGTCAACAGGATGGTTTATTAACAAATTAATAAAATACCTTTAGAAGTTTTAGCAACTTGCAACTTACATACTCAATGCAAAAATTAAAAAAAAATTAAAACCCCTCAGTTAGAAGAAAGCCAATTGGTGTCTTTCATTTAGGGATGGTAATGTCCACTGTTCCCAGATTCTTTGTGACAGCTCCCCAGACATGCTTCTTGCTGGAAGCATTTCTATTTATTGGCTTTTAAAGAAGCATTTCTCACTACAAATACACTATTCCTCCCTCAACGCACCTACCTCGCCCTCTTCAAAGCTTCACTCTTTCCCTTCCCACAGAGACTCAAATCACTTGAGTGAGAGACGGTGTTGGCTGAGTTCAGAAATCAAGCAAGCCTTTCCACTTCCTTCTCATCCCACTGGGTGATCTAGACATTGAAGCCCTCTGTAGTCAATCACGCAAGCTCTTACTGCCAGCTCTTCAAAGAGGCAGAGAAACAATTTTGATTCAGGGCATGGTTCATGACAAGCAAAATCTACAATCATGAAAAAAAAATATGTACACCTGTCTCAAATGAGGCAGAAAACTCACATCCCACATCTTCATATCGGAGGCTCATATTTATTTTATAATTTAATTTAAAAGAAATTTTAAAATTTAAATCTAAACTCTCCAAATGCCCATGTTGTGGCTCAATTTTACCAAAATCAATAAGCCACTTGTGGCCAAGTGTTTTATAAGTGGTCAGCAAACTCAAGGAAAATACTGTGATGAAAAGACTATTTTAATTAAAAAAAATTACTGTCTGGCACATGGTCTGGAACATTACTATATGTGGACCAGATCCTATTAATATCCCTGCTTTTCTAAGGACAACAAACCTAGCTTGTTTCCTTAGGCAGAACTAAATCTTCCCCACGCAGAGCCAGGTTGGAACGGAAGACTCTCTTAGCAACACTCAGGCAGTGGGAATCTGGTGGCTGACATGGACCATTTTAGCCTGCTGCAGAAGAAAATCAGTCACAGTCACGGCTGGGACACGGAAGGCTACGCGGGGGATAGACACCCGCCCACATGACGTTCCCAGAACCAATGACAAAGCTGCCAGCATCAGTGTCGTTAAGCACCACTGGTCGTTTCAGGACAGAAATATTCCAAATGCTCTATTCTATGTGAAACAAAATCGATCAGATTAGGCAAGTCAGACTGCTTTCTATCACCTTGATCACAAGCCCCAAGTGGTTCAGAGTTTTCTCTTCAGGAACATGTCTCCACAGCCCAACTGGAGAAATAGATTTGCTTTTCTCTGCTTTTCAAAAATGTGAGAGAAAAACTGGAAAGAGGTGATTATTGCCTTTCTATAAATTGCAATGGCTTGAAGCATAATGTTTAATTCTACTGTGAATATAATAAAAAGGCAATTAAATATCTAACATAATTAGTGAATTGAGCTTGTTGAATTTATACAATAGCTATTGCAGAATATAAAAAAGAAAATTCCGGCTTTAATTTCTACCTTGGAGAAAAAGAAAGGGGTGAGGAATTCACACTGACTGAGTACCTTCTGAATGACACCCAGGTTACATATTGTAAGTTTCTTTAACACAATACAGTAAAGAAATCTATGGCAAAAGAAAAAGTAGAATGAAATAACGCCATTTGCAGCAACAATGGATGGACCTAGAGATGGTCGTAGTAAGTGAACAAAGTCAGAGAAAGACAAATACCATATGATATCACTTACAGATGGGATCTAAGAAAGAAAAAGGCACAAATGAACTTATTAGCAAAACAGAAACAGACTCACAGACATGGAAAACAAACTCATGGTTAACAAGGTGGAAGGGAGAGAGGGATAAATCGGGAGTTCAGGATTTGCAGACACACACTACTGCACCCAAAACAGATGAACAATAAGGACCTACTGTAGGACACAGGGAACTATGTTCAGTTTCTTGTAATAACCTATGCTGAGAAAGAACCTGAAAAATAATCTATCCATATGTATAACTGAATCACTATGCTGTACACCTGAAACTAATGCAACATTGTAAATCAACTATACTTCAATAAAAAAAAAGGGGGGGTGGGTAGAATGTGAAACACAGATCCATTTAGAACTGCAGGGTCTTAGCTATCCAGACATGTTTGTGTTGGCTTTGAGCGTGGCCTCAGACTGAGCAGATTCTGTATTCTGTTAGAAAGTACAAGGATCCACTATCTCAGTGACTCAAAATAATATTTTATTCTTTTTCTGTCCTCACAAAATATTTCCTTAGACGTAGTCCAAAAATTAAATGTACATTTTTTGACAAAACACACTCAGAAGGAACCCTGGTTCCACGGGTGATTTCCAGGCGTTGTCTTACAAGGCTGCCTTGCTGACCGAGAAAAGGAAAGCAGGACGGGGTTATCTGTTGTGTCACTTGAAAGGGATTTATTTCGCGTCTCCGTGAACAGCACACGTGCACACAGAAACACACGTAATTCTCTGCACAGGCGATAAACGCTTCTGGAGCGCCGAGAACAATGCTGGTAACAGAAACCACACAGCACTCACCAAAGTCAGGCGTGACTTTAGACACGTGACTTCTAGTAACTGTTGGAATCTTCCTAAAAATCCGATGAGACAAATTCACTCATCTCAAGGGACAGTAATGGCTTAGTGGAGTGATCATGGCCAGATTAGATGTGCGCACACCACCACTGCGACATCGACAGGGGACTCACGTCCCAGTTCACTGAGCTGTCCTCTCTCATGTCCCTCTCCCTCTCACCTGCTTTTGTTTCTATGACTCAGACTGTGTATTTTTCCATCTCACTATTTGTTTAAATATGTGGATGTAATATACATTTACACCATTTATTACACTATTTATTGAAAAATATGATTATGTTCTCTTTTTACAATTTTTAAGAATGAATTTGCTGAGCATTTACTTTTTCTTTCTCTCTGAATATTTAAGATGTATTAGGGACCCAGGGAAGTGCTCCGGAGACACAGTAACCTTCAAATACAGAATGAAGTCTACTGGGCAGCAGTGAGGAGGCTGTCCCCCTCTCCTGTCACCCTAACATCTTGGTAGAGTAACCCACAGGACCTCCAGGGAGCTACTGCATTGCCCTCAAATAAACCCCCCTTTTCTCCAACTTTCACTTGAGGAAACATTTTTTGGAACTTCTTCCATCAGGTGACTAACAAGATATTCAGATATTAACAATAACCCCAAAGCCCAGGACTTCCTGGGAGATCCATCCAGCGTGACTGCTTGTTGTGTATTTCCAAAGTGGTCACAACAATAACTTAAGACATGAAGGTTTAAAGCAGTCAGTTTTGGATCCGCCATACTTGAGAAACTTTGAGGCAATGATTTTAACGGATTCCCCCAAGTTGGATGGAGAAGTTAGGAGATTATAACAGAGAGGTAACTCAGAAGAGAGAGGTAATGTTGGCGATTACTAGTCTTTCAGAAAATGAAAGAGACAAGATACATATGAAGTCTAGACATAGGGTGGCTACTGCTTTCTTTGAAAGATAAAGAAGAGGGAAAAGAATGGGCTGCAGCAAGAGAAGAAAATAAAATAACTGTGCATTTTCAGAGAAAATATTGTCAGATGGAATGAGGGGTGGAAATCTAACACTTTCTTGCCTAAATAGGCTGGGCAGCCTCTCCACAGCTAAAATGGAGACAGTGCCTAAAACATGCCACAAATTCCTGATTTATTTCAATTCCCTCTAGACTTCATCTGGAAGCAAACCATGAACAACAAATATAAAATGCATCAAAGTCTGTGCCAAGGACTGTCAAGGTCTTGAGTGTCCATGAGATATGAAAGATTTTGAGAAAATTAGTAATTCTTTATGGAAACCTTTGGAATAATGGTTTCTTTACAAGTGATTTGGGATAAGCGTTTCATGGGTCTCAGCTCTAATAATATCTCATATAAATTCAGGCCAGAGAATGACTAAGGATTCCTTGCTGTTCTTGACAACATAAGCTAGACACCTTGAACAAACACTTAAGTCTTGCTATTACTATGGCTCCTAAACTCGTAAGATCAAAGATCACAAAATCTAAGCAGCGTGGGTTTTAGAGTCCCCGGCCCCCTTATCCAGACTGACAGAGAACATTTCTTACAAGTAGACCTCCAGCTCACAAGATAAGATGAATCTAATAAATGTCCCCATCAATAGCATTTGACCCAGGAAAAAAAAAGAAAAAGAAGAAAAAAAAAACTTTAGCAATAAAATGAGAGCTGAAAGGGTCAAATGGGAATGGAACAAGCAGCAATTTTCATCACTCTTCAAACTGATGAAAGTTGCCTCTATGTACACAACAGGCACCTCACTCTCTCACTTTCTCTCACCTCCACCCAGCGGCACCGTATTTCCTGCACACTCCGTCCTTCTCTTTGACAAAAAGGGACTCATTTCATGACTTGGCTCAAAAACTGAAACATAACTCAGTCAGAGAAGACACTGTCCTGCTTTCCTGGAGGTCAATAGCTCCTCATCTAAGAGCCTCGGCTGTGTGCCTGTCTGTGCTCAGTGTCTGGGCAAGATGGAGGGGCCTGCCTGGTGCAGGGCATCATGGGAACACTGGTCTTCCTGGGACGTCAACACAACATGAAGTCTCCACCTTGGACCTGAGGAAATCAGAAATCCTGGAGGGAATTTTGGCATCAGAGAATTTAAATGCATTTTTTTTTTATAAGTGAGGAAATTGAGGCTTGGAGAGACTGAGACTTGTTCAAGGTCACCCGTTGTGTAATTCGGGACCTATTCATCTGGACTCTGACCGTTATAATTTTCCTGCTATCAGTAGACCATCAATTTATTTTGTACCTCCTCTTCCAACCTGTCGTTACCTTTAGATTTGCTATCGGTGTGACTCTGGGCAGATTACTTAACCTCTCTGAAGTTATTTCCTTATAAATAAAAACATGGCTGTTACAACTCTACTCTTCTGAGGATTGTTGGGAAAATGAAAGAACATAACACTTTTTAAAAGCATGGTCTATTACATATATTATACAGTAAGTATTTGATAAATGTTAGTTCCCCACCTTGCTCTTGGGGGGAGGAGGATAAAATTCACTGAAATCATGACTATGTAGGTTGAGGTGTGTTTGAACACAGGATCAGAGGGAAACTGGAACAGGATCCTGATTTAACTTCACATCCTGGATAATTAGGTCTACCTACCTGAAAATCTGTCATGCGGTTCTAATTGCATTCAGACTCGGCGAAGCATGACTTAACTAAAATATTCATTCCTCCACCGCACTCCCCCTCTTAGCTTTGCTGTTCTGCTTGATCTTCCTGCTTAGTAACTGATCCCTCTTCTTCCTGAACGTTAGCTCAATATTTCATGATTATCATAGGAGGAGAAGACCATATTCCATTGAAAAACCTATTCTGAGGAACCTTCATGTCTTGCAATTTTCTGGTGTTGTAAATAGATGGATATTGGAAATAATCCAACCCGTGAAGGCACTGGATAGGTAATGAAAAAGCCATTAACTCAGGCAAAGTTTCATACGCAAAGGGTTTCGTTTGATCAGGGCTTTCATTAAATTATATCCAAAATTAAGCTCTCCCAGAGAGCCTTAAACATTCCATCGGAGCAGTGGAGAGAGATAAGCCTGCAAAGAGTTGGTCCCTGAAAATCTTCCCAGCAGAAGGGAAAAGCGCCTTCTCCTAGGAAGGCACTTAGATGTTGCGACACATCACCATTTGGCTACAGTGTTTCCAGAGAGGCTTAATTGTGGGCAGACTGTCCATCTAGAGCAGGAGAATCTGAAAAAGCATCTGCAAGCATCTCAGACGCTATAACGACACAGTGTAACATACAAGCACTGAGCACCTGGAAAGTCTATCCCTTCATTCTGGACCAGCAATTTCTCCAGCCCGGTTTCCTACGAGGCTCCTTACCTGGACTTCCGGCAGGCGAGAGGCTCCCTGTGACAGGAGGGCAAAGGCACCAGCGCAAAGGTGCTCTTCACAAAAATAAAAAAAAAAATAAAATAGTCTCCCCAGACAAAGCCAGATGGTCTTTTCCCTTAGGAGTGTGGGGATCTCTATTTGAATAAGAAACATTAAAAAGTTTACCATAGAGCTGGGGAAAGTTAAGCCTTTCCTAAAATATCCCAATCGACACCCACTTTCCCTGACAAAACTAAAAATATAGCGTGGACGCAAGCCTTCCAGAGAGAAAGTCGGGGCAGTTATTTTTCTTCTCTTCCCCTTGTATTCTATCAGACCTCAGAGGCGGCAGCACCGCGTTATCAGCGTTGCCAGACTAATTCTGCAGCAGCCAGGTCCTCTCCCCCACGTGCTTATCAGTCGCCTGGAAGAAGTTTGTCATTTCGTGCACTATGGCTATTAGGACTGAGTTATTGGGAGCAAATTCTGCCAAGAATAAAACTTTAAAAGTCAGCCTAGAGAGAGGAAGAATGTTATTGTGGCTTCAAAATCCATATATTTCAAAGGAAACTATAATCAGCTGTTGGATGGGTGTTCTTACAGATGGAAATGTCTCTTCCTGGCCAAGGCTCAGTGTGGGCTACTTATTTACTTCCCGAAAGATCTATCTCTGGGTGTCACATTTCAAAAGACCAGGGTAATCACATTAACTATTTTGTTAGCACTGGGAGTTTCTAAGGTGACAGCATCTCTATTCTACATGGCTGAAAAGGTTATTTAATATATAGATTTCAGAGGGAGGGTATTGCCCAAGTGATAGAGTGCATGCTTAGCATGCACAAGGTGCTGGGTTCAATCCCCAGTACCTCCTTTATAAACAAATATACAAATAAACCTAATTACCTCCCCCCCAAAAAACTTCTTATATATATATATATATATATATATATATATATATAGAGAGAGAGAGAGAGAGAGAGAGAGAGAGAGAGAGAGAGATATTTCAGATTAATGGAAGCTATAAGAAATTCCAAAGTCTACTTTATGTACTACGAGAATTCACACACACATACACACACAGGGGACTATGACTTCATTCTACTTCCATAAAATCCTTCTTGCAATGTGGATGCCTTTATGATTCTAATGAAGACTTTCCTAATCTGCTCACCATCACAAGCCTGCGTGGGAGAAGTGGACCCAAACTCAGCTCGTTCTGACTTTCCTTTTCCAGGATCCCTCATACAGAACTTTACAAGCTGCTCCATGTTGGCCCTGCTGACTGTGCCAGGAAAGGACCGGGCATCCTGTCCTGAGCACGGTGTACCAGCTAATAGTCTGACCAGAGATGTTTTTGACAATGTAAGTCCAAGAAAGCCAAGCACGGCTTGAGAATACAGTACTTCTCTAGGGAAGTCAGTTTTTTGGTTTTTTTCTTAATCTTCAGTGTTTGCTTTGGCATATTTCAGATTTTAAATATATACAATTCACAGTAAATGGGCTATAGTGCCTCCAGCAAGAATTATTCAAAAGGCTTTAATCAGAGATTTTGCTCGCATTCCCAGTGCCCTGAAACCACGCATCTTCAGTACATTATCTCTGAATCAATCTATGCTGGGCCATCAGTGAGGAAAAACAACTTTCAAATACCTCCCATTGTGCAAAAACTGTGATCTGGAACGGCACAGCCTCAGTGGTGACAGAATAAGACCATTTATAATTTTCTGTTTGGTAATTCATAAAGCTAAGTGGCATCGAAGTAATTTTTTTAGCATTAAGCTTTGCCAAGTCTGTGGACATATGCTAATGAATGAAATGAACAGAATTTTTCCCCTGTATAAATGAACCTTATCTTTGAAACCAGAAACAAATTCCCCAGCTAAATCTCCAAATATATTTTCCTGAGCCCATGTGAAGTAGCCCATTATGTGATTTTAGGACTTAGGCTACTGAAATAAAAGAAAAAGAACATTTTACATTTATTTAAACCTGATAACAAAACACAGTGGATTGGACACATGTGTTTCTCTTCATTCTTGCCAGAAGCCACACTTAAATGACAGCAAGGAAAAAAAATATAAATGCAGGAGGGCAAAGAAATACAATAGGAATCAACAGTATATAAATGATGTCAAGTCGTGTCTGGAAGACTCAGAGAGAATGGAGGAAAAGTACATGATCCAGGAGAGTCGTGGAGGCTGAAACGAAGTATCCACAGGAGATACTGATGACAGATCAATTGGTTGAGCTTCCAGAATCCTTGAAGGGCTAGGAAATTGGAGCTGTGAGGTTCCTCTGAAGGTGAGGTTACAATCAGAGAGCATGTTTCCTCTAACTTGTGCAGAAGAATGGAGACTTCAAAGACTCACTATGTGGGGACATGAGACACAGAGAGGGAGCAAGGGAAATGCTAAAGTATAAACAGAAGTATTTGTTAATTTGGGGGGAGGGGTTAACGTGTACACACTACTATATATAAAATAGATAAACAACAAGGACCTACTGTAGAACACTGGGGACTATAGTCAATTTCTTGTAATGGGCTATAATGGAAAAGAATCTAAAAATATGTATCTGTGTATATATACATATGTATGTATATGTATAACTGAATTACTTTGCCGTGCACCTGAAACTAACATTGTAAACTGACTACGCTTCAATAAAAAATAAGAATTAAAAAAAAAGTAAACAGAGAAATTTTTTTTAGAAAGAAGGAAAAAAAAAACCCAGAAGTATTTAGTGAAAGTCTGAAAACTAAATGGGAACAAGCCCCCCCAAGGCCTCTTGCTCCTGTTTGTCTCATCCAGACACCAGTGTCCAGCACGGCACCTGCCCCACCTCTCCTGCCCTGTGGGGCGTTAGACGCTCCTTCTCGGGAGAAACAGAAAAATCCCAGAAAAATACCATTTAGACGCTGACACTTTGGAAGCAGCCAAGAGAAAGCCAGCTTTCCACCGATCACCCCAGTGAAGGTCACCAGCCCACCAGTTCCATCATCAACTTTTTAACACCTTGTTCTTAAATATGAATGAGCAGAAAGATCATCACATATTTGAGCAGAAAATGAAAATTTCACATTTCCGTCATGAACAGCAGCAACCAAGACACCGAGGATAAATTCAAGAGAGACAAGACCAGGGGAAGAAGGGATATTTTTAAAACAGAAAAGAAAGGAAAAGAAAAAAATATTTAATAACCTTGAGAGAAGTAAGTGTGAATATTACACCATTAAGACAAGAAGAACAAAAAAGAGGATGCTTTGAAGGAGCAATCCGATGAGAAGAGCTCTAGGAAATTAAAGTTGTGATAGGAGTGAGCACGTGGTCAATAGAAACATTAGAAGGTGAAGTTAAGAACATCTGAAGAATAGAAGTAAAAAGACTATTACATGGAAAGTGACAAAGAAATGATAACAAAATTAGAGAATCAATCTGCACAATTTGATATTTGCCTAACAGGAGATCTAGAAGTAAACAATATATATATATGATTTATATATTTATATGTATTTATATATAAATTAGGTATATGTATATATAACTGAATAGAAGAATACGTGTCAAGAGAGAAAGAACCCAACTTAATTTTTTTAAAAAAGGAAACAGGATCCTCCGTAAAAACACATCACATAAGTGTGATAGAGTAAGAACATTTTTAAAACACTAAGTTTTCCAAAGAACTGCCTCTTCTCTGCTCTTTCTGTCCACTGCAGGAGATGCTTCTTCCTAAGGAGGCACTAATCGTGCTAGACAAAGCACGGGATCCAGGAAATAGGAGTCGGGGGACCCAACACCTGGTAGAAGTTTGGAAATTTCCAAGGTGATGACTGATGGAGTGTTGTAATAAAACGGCCACACAGAGGCCTAATTAGTGGGCTGCTGGCCTAGATGAGGGCAGGAAGTCAGAGGGCATCAGGAAGGAGGAATGAAAGAAGAACGGATCAGATAGAGAATCCGACAGGCTGGGCCACGTGCAGTTGAAGGGCGTGGGGAAAAGCATGGTCCCCCTAAAGCCCTAAGCAAGGGACAACATTAAAACCATGTTCGACTCCAAGAAAAACGAGAAGAAATTATACAATAGAGTAAACATAATTAAAAGTCCATTATCTGGCTTCACCACGAGGATGTGTCTACAGGCATAATAAAGAAAACACAAAAATACTAATTTCATCAAATCTATAATAGAATGATCATGGAGGAGGGAAGAGGGTGGATGTTCCACACATATTCCAATTTCAAAATTCAACTCACATTGTCTAAAATTGTAAATCAACTCAAAACAATAACCCCCTGTTCTTGGTTAAAAAAAAGAAACAAACAGAAGAGATATAAAGGAGAACTGAACATGGTAGTTTCTGGAGAGCAGAATTTGGGAGTGAGGAACATTAGGACAGAATGCTGTTGGTTGCTCTAAATCTTAAAACCCTATTAGACTTTAAACTATGGGCACATGTTTACTCATTAAATGTATACATTAATAATAATTTTTAGAAAAATGTTAATAGAGGCCTTTTAACTGCATTACTGAAGAATAAAGGTAGGAAGCACTGATTTACAAAGTCAGAAAACATCCTTACTTGCCTGTCTTTAGAAAATTCAAAATCAATGAAAAATGCAAACCAGGAAATTCAATACTAAACAACATGCTTAACAGTATTCTGCAGGATTATTGCATTTTTATTTCATTTATCACTTAACAACTGACACAGGTTTTGGACATAATCAATGAATGTTCTATGACCTTCATGTATATGACTTCTTGGCTTCTTTCAAGTTGTCAGTATTGTCAGAGTAGGGTCAGAGGATGGGGTAAAGGGACACAAAGCTCTTCAATAAGAAATGGGTTCAGTACAGTCAGACCTGAAAAATGAAACATTTTGGAGCTGCTACTAGACTGAGCTGGATCCATATGAAAAGATCTCCAGTAAATGCTGAGTGAAAAGGATCATGATGTAGAGAACAGCAGGTATTCTGTGATTCCTTTTGTAGACACACAGGTATTCATGCCTGTGGGCATGAGACAAGGAAGAAGGGGGCAGAGCACAGCCATTAACACCGAGATGGTGGAAGACTCAACTCCCTGTAGGCCTTGAGGTCCAAGATGGCAGGAGATTTGACTTCCAGTAGACCTTGAGTTTCATTATACTTTCATTGAAATACAGTAGCATGGTAAGTGGCACTCCCACAGGTGCCATGACAGTTCCAATGCTGACCGTAAAAGGTCAAGGAGTGTGTGGTGGCCCAAATCCTGGGAACCCCAGCCCCTTCCCCAAAGTAGTTGGAATAATCTTCCCACTTGCTAGCATATAAAGTCACCAAGCCCATAAGAGCTAACAACCCCTACACCTTGTGGCTTTTCTCTTGCCTTTTGAAACAGCCTGCACGCTGTCTAAGAAGTATGTATCTCTCTGAATAAATCTACCTTTACTCAGTTGTGGCTCGCTCTTGAATTCTTTCCTGCACAAAGCCGAGGACCTACACTTGGCGGGGTGCGTCCCAGGGACTCAGCGGAGATCTGGGACACAGCCCTCTTCTTGCCCCACATTCATTTTCCTGTATCAGGTACACAGACGAATTTGGGGAGAACACTTATTATACGGCTCAAAGTGACGGCCCCCCAGGAAGACATCCCAGGGGAAAGATTCGTGTTTTCATTCAGAACTCTTTAATACTCTGATTTTTTTTAACTGTAGGCATATATGGTTTATTTTCAATAAAAGAGTGGTTCATAAAGATAAATAAAATGCCAGTCCTTATACTGCCATTCAAATAGGCGGTTTTGAAGAAGAATGGAACAATCTACCAATGTATACAAAGGGGAAAAAGAATTATGATCGTATTTCTGTAAAACTAACAGAGTTATCTGTTGGTTATAAGATTTGGAGTGAATGCGGTTTCTACTTTACAGGTTTTTTTTTTTGTTTGTTTGAAGTTCTCCATTTTTCCACAGTTATATTTCTATCCCTTCTAAAATGAAAAAATATCCTCAAAAAAAAAGGAAGAGAAATTGTCATTCCTTTATCAGTTCTCTAAGGTGCAGAAGATGTTCAGCCAGAGTACAGCTTTTCTGGAAGGGGAGGGTGAGCATCTGGGCGTTGTATTTGCAGATGGACTTCACGCAAAGCATATGGTAGATTTTTCTCAAGGAAAGTTCTTGCTGTGGAAGCACGAGTTCCCATTTAAACTTTGGCAGACAAGGTCCTTTTTAAGCTTGACTTTTCTCTCTCCAATTTGTGAATTAGACATCTGCTCAGAGTTGCATAAAGAATTTCCCTTCTATTGAAATTAACTTTTTTTTCCCTTTGTAAAGACTGTAAATTACAGAATATGAAATTCTGATAGCTTGGATGAGTAGGGGTCGGGTGGGGGGATTCATTTTTTAACTTGTCCTTTAAGCCTGTTTATTTATTTATTTTTCTTTCGGCTTCCCACGTTGCCAGATATGTTAAAACAAGGGCTACGGAGACAAGAGGAAACAAAACGTTACAAACCAGGACGAAGATGTTCACAGAAGCATGGGCGCTGGAGCCAGGCACTCTTTCAGAATAACAAGCAACTTCATTCTCAAGTTATCAGAGGTTAGAGCTCGAAAAATCACAAGTACTTTTCATGGGAAGTAAATGCCTTTCTAAAGGTCAACACAGAATTTATTAGCTTTATTGCATGTTTTCCTTCCTTTTCGTAGGTATGTAAAAGGAACACGACTTCGGTCTTTTTTTTAATGTCCTTTCTGCCACATGATGAGGTAGAGTAATTGCTTTGCTTCCAACTCAGTGCATTATTTTAATCTCACATGGGTCCCTTTTTAACAGTAAACGAACACTCCTTCAGTGGCTCAAATTAAGAAACAGGCACAGGTGAGCACTGGCCATGAAATGGACAGGAGAGCTGACAACCCTTACCCAAGAGAAGCAGCAACCAAGGTGGGAGGTAGTGCAGGAATGTCTGCACTACAGATAATCGGCCCCTTAAACGTAGGGTTTTCAGACGAGAGTTTGAAGAGAAGCTACCTTTTCCAAGGAAGCAATCTGGCTCCTTCAATTTCCCATCCTGCTTTGAGGACGAAAACTCTGCCAGCTTTTGCAGTGTTCCCAGGGGATATTTTACAAACCATTAGCAACTCAAATGGTTTTCCTTATTTATTGGTTTCTAATATGATGCATCTGAATGAAAACTAAAGCAAAGTTTAGAGAGTTGAAGTGTCAACAACTCACAGTCTGTATATTGGGCCTGACTGCAATCATTTTCCTATGTCTTTTGGCTTTTTCTGCAAAACATACTTGATCATCAAAAGACAGGCACTCCAAAATTTAAGCTTCTTTCATCTGTAAGTTGTACTGTTTGAAATTAGTTCCTCTGGGCCTTAAACTTCCGGATCTGCAAAATGAGGCCATGGGCCAGGTAAACTCTGCTGGCCTGCCTGTCTTTAATATTCAGTGACAAAGACATTTTTTTTTTTTTGGTCTGAAGAGCATTTTGTATCCTCTATTAAAAGATAAGGGAATCCTCCTAAAACTGTTGGTGGGAATATAGTTTGGTGCAGCTCTTATGGAAGACAGTATGGAGATTCCTCAGAAAACTAAAAATAGACTTACCATATCCAGTGATCCCACTCCTGGGCATATATTCAGAGAGAACCTTCATTCAAAAAGACACCTGCACCCCAATGTTCATAGCAGCACTATTTACAATAGCCAAGACATGGAAACAACCTAAATGTCCATTGACAGATGACGAGATAAGGAAGCTGTGGTATATTTATACGATGGAATACTACTCAGCCATAAAATAATAAAATAATGCCATTTGCAGCAAGATGGATGAATCCGAAAAATGTCATTCTAAGTGAAGTAAGCCAGAAAGAGAAAGAAAAATACCATATGATACCACTTATATGTGGAATCTAAAACAAACAAACAAACAAACAAAAACAAAAAACTTATTTACAAAACAGAAACAGACTCGCAGACATAGAAAACAAACTATGATTACTAGGGGCAGGAGTGTGTGGGAAGGGATAAATTGGGAATTTGAGATTTGCAGACACTAACTAACATATATAAAATAGATAAACAACAAGTTTCTACTGTACAGCACAGGGAATGATATTCAATATCTTGTAGTAACCTATGGTGAAGAAGAATCTGAGAATGAATATGTGTATGTTCCGATGTGACTGAAGCACTGTGCTGCACACCAGAAACTGACACAACATTGTAAACTGACTATAGTTCAATAAAAAATGTATTTAAAAAAAAGATAAACATGAAGATTTATAAAATCATGACTTTTACTCTCTGTCTCCAGGTAAGTCAACAACTGTCTTCACAAACCTTGGTAAAGAGGGGGGGGGTCAGTATATTCCAGGCCTCTGGCCAGATCTGGCCAGTTCTCTGAACATAGAACACAGCCACACCTGTTTTGTTGGCTGATTCCAGGCTGTGATGGCTCTGTTGAATACTTGTACCAACACCAGCTGGCATGAGAAGCCTAAAATATTCACTAGATGG
Organism: Vicugna pacos; assembly: GCF_048564905.1. NCBI lineage: Eukaryota > Metazoa > Chordata > Mammalia > Artiodactyla > Camelidae > Vicugna > Vicugna pacos. The sequence continues at coordinate 8,746,429 of NC_132987.1, forward strand.
CCTTTTACAGAAAGAGCCTGCCAATCCCTGGTCTAGAAGATCTCTCAACTGCTAAGGACCTTCTCAGCCCCTGGGAGTGGTGGGGACCAAGGCAGGTGCGAGAACACAGGTGCAGAATTATGCACACACAGCCAAAGACCCACGTCCCCTCTTAAACATTCTCATCCTGTTCACTTTTCAGAGGTGGACTCCTCACCTCCCCCGAAACAAGAGGAAAAGACAAGCTTTCATCAGAAACATACAGCCATTTGGCGCCAAACGGTTGTTTCCTTTGTCTTAAAAAGAAAAATCTCAGTTCTCCTTGCTTTGTACATTTTAACACATCTCTGACCGGCACTCAAGCTGTTTGGTTGGTCCCGGACGTTTTTGAGAATCTGATTCAAGCCGTGAGCCTTCCCCCAGGAAAATGTGTTTGCATAATTCAAATAACATTTTACACTCACTTTTCTGTGAGGGGATGGTTCACTTTAGTATAAGTCTTCTGAACACAGAGCCACCGTGGCTTCTAAATGGGGTAATTTGTATAACATTCTAAAGGCCAAAATCCCTCTATAGGATTGAAGGCCAACTTGATATAGCAGAAAGCAGATCTGATGAAAAGCCAAAGGTACAAGTTTATGCATTGTCTCTGCTACTAACGAGACATGACAGGCCACCGAAGCGCTCCTTGCTTTGGGTTCCTCATTTATTAAACGGTGAAAGTAATAAATGCCCTGCTTATTCCACAGTCTGAGAAGAATCCAATGAGGTACTTGTAAGAAAATGTTATAAACCACACACCTCTTCCCATTTGCGTGGTGAAGGCTCGTGACAACCCATTTCACAGGAGGGAACGTGGAATCCAAGTGTGAGCATCAGACGAGCAGCATCGACCTCACCAAAAAACTTGTGAAAATGCAGATTCCAGGGCCCTTCTTAGCTGGAGCGAACTGGATTCTGCCTTTTGACAAGACAGCCTGGTGATGTGTGCACGTGTGAAAACGGGAGGCATACTGCGGGAGGAAGATCTCTCTGCAAAGTACAAACCATTTCATCAGGCCGATCTCCTTCAGATAAAGAAACAGGCCCCCGGAAATTACAGGACGTGCTGAGGTTTTTGCACAAGTCAAGTTGTGAATAGATGGGAGATGCTGGATTTTAGAAATGTTTTTCAAATCATTCTGGGTTCATGGAGCTCACCGCCTAAGTGAAAGACAGACATAACATAAAATAAACACGATGTCCTGTGGGAAGCTTAAAAACAGCTTGACCAGGATGCTGAAACCCACAAAGAGCTGCCAGCGATTATGAGGAGGTCAGGGAAGCATTGTCAGGACAAGATGTAGATTTCTAGATCTTCTTTTTATCAGCGAAATTGTCACAGGGGAAGTGGCATATCCATTTCTCTGTACTATCTCGTCCAGATGGAGTAAAATCGGTGATGAAAATTATGTAAGCTTTATTGGCTGCTCCCCCTACCACACATCGCTTCTGCCTCTAAAGACGAAAAGTCCTAGAAAATGAGAAGATGGAGACCCGACATGGAAGAAGATGTGGAGAGAGGAACGAAGAATGACTGGGATTATTAAAACAGACAGACAGACAGACAGATAGACAGACACTGCTGCTGACAGTATAACCAAGAAAAATCATGGAGAGCGTACATGGGTGAACGTGTTTCTTTGGGTGACAGGAAGACATTCTATCTCCACCTTCTCGTTTTCTGTCACCTGGTGCAACTGGGCAGATGAGGGGCGTAGGACTAAGGGGAGGAGAAGGGAGTGGGAAGAAATGGGAAGTTTTCAACTAAAGAGAACTTAACTTGAAAGGAGAAATGGATGGGGGGCTTAGAACATTGGGACCCTCTGGACCTTTCTGAGGGTTTCTGGGCTCTGAGTCATCTCTGTCCTGAGAGCTAGAAGTGTCAGTCTGTCACTCGGAGGACAGAAAACAGAGAGTGGCTTGAGAGGGGTTTTGGATCAAGTTGAAAGGAAGGACAACATGGAGGTCTGGCTCAGACCACCACGTCGAGGGAGCACCCGGGATGCAGAGCGGAAGCCTTATCAACTGGAGGAAAACATTTTCCTTATTTTTCTCTCTCAGAACCCTGAGTCCGGTTGATAAGGACGGAAGGGAGAAATAACGCAAGGTGAATGATAACAAAGAGTGATAACCTTTGAAGACGCTGCCGCTCATTCTGGAGGTGTAATAGAAAAGGCAAAGGGCTTGGGATAAAAGAAGCCTGGATTTGAGTCCCAGTTCTGCTCCTCACCACTCCTGTGTGATCTCATGTACCATGGTCAACCTCTCTGAGCTTATCTGAAGACTGTGAATTACTGTCACATAGCACATAATGTTGTTATGACAGTGACGTGAAATAATGATTACGGGATGTTGAAAAATCCCATATCCATTCTGTCCTCTTCCTTTTCTTGACCAAGGCTGTTTGCTAGTCCCTACTCGCACAGTCAGTATCCACTGTGTGTTGAGTACCGTATCCAGCGATTCATTTAGGACCCTTCATTCAAACACACTGAAAACATGTAAAGGAAATAATGAATCCAATGCTTACGTCTGAGTGTTCCAGCCCTACTTGTCCTCAGCTCACCCTGCAGGTCTGGTGATTTAACTACAGTATTGGCCTGCTCTGAGATCAGCCAGCGTGAATGGAAAAACCAGCAAAGTCATGTAATTAGGTACACAGTTGCTGGAGAACTCAGGGGCCCCACTGGCCTTCTAATAAAAGAGAAGCCTGGAAAATCTGTGCCTCCCCGAATTACAGCAGTGGCAGGCGATGGCCTCACCCTGGTAACAGATGGTTTTATTAGTGGCCACTGCCAGACACTTGGCGGAGGGCGGAGCACGTGGCCGTGAGCGTATGTTCTACTTTGCTGGACCAGTAGCTGTGTCACAAGGAAAGCTGGGTCTGAAAATAATTTGACAGGGAGGGAGACAATACCCTCTTGATGTCACCCAGGGTGAAAACAAACTGAAGGAAATTTTAAAAATTCCTTCCCTTGGCACCTGAAGCAGGAGAGATAAGCCCAAATAATTGCATTATTTCCATGGAAAAGGAAGGTCGAGATGTCTCCTGGTTGGAGAAAAACAGAGCAGGGAACAAGGCACCCCCAGGTGCCGAGCACACAGTGAACTGGGGGGACGAAATTCTGACTCCAGCTACCTGGCAAACATATTTAAAACAACAAGAGTACAAAACATTTTCCCCTGGTGGCCAATAGAAAACAGCTTTTTCACAACAACTAAAGACTGTGCATATTAATATTGAAGACACAAGCTAGTAGTTAGCTCCAAAGACCAGCAGACAAACCTAAGACACATATTTGAACAATCTTGGAGTCTGTGGTCCTCCGCTCCAGTAGGTTTAGAGCAATGGCTTTGTAGCAAAGCCTGCTTGGCATTTGGATGCAAACACTGTGACCTGCTGTGTGGTTATTGTTGTTTTTAAATCAAGCCTGGTAGATGTCCCTAATTTCCCTAGCCCTTGGGCATTTTCCCCAGAGTCAGAGTGTCCTAGAGAACTCCACTCCTGCCCAGCTTCCTTACCTATCGCTGTGTGATCGGTAACCACAAACTAAGCAGCTAAAAGCAGCACAAAATCATGATCTCACAGTTGCACGGACCAGACTCCAGGCAGAGGCTGGCTGGTTCTTCTGCTCATGGCCTCCCTAGGCTGAAACTGAGATATGGCCCTGGCTCAGTGTCCTCTTCCAAGCCCACTGGTTGTGGATAGAAGGCACTTAGTGTCTACAATGCAGTCCCTGCTTTGTTGCTAGCTCTACATCAGGAACCACTCTCGGCTCCTCCCGGCCCTCCTCAGGTCATTTCCATATGGCCTCCTCCTTCACAACACAGCAGCTTCCATCTACAAGCCACAGGAGAGTATCTGCTACAGCAGCTTATCTTTTAGAACTGCCACCTGATTAGGTCTGGCCCACCCAATATAATCTCCTTTTGATTAACTCAAAGTTACATAATTAGGGGTTTTATATCTGTACAACTACTCACCTTTGCCACATAATGTACCCTCCTCAAGGGTGGTATCTCATCCTATCCACAGGTTCTGTTATCACTCAAGGGGAGAGGCTCACACAAGGAAACTTGGGGGCTATCTTTGAATTCCATGTGGTAGACTATTTGTTTTTTTAATTGAATAAAATCTGCATAACATAAAGTTAACTATTTTAAAGTACACAAGTCAGGGAAATTAAGTACATTCACAATGTTGTGCAACCATCACCTCCATCTAGTGCCAAAATATTTCCATCACCCAAAAGGGAAACCAAATACCCATTAAATAGTCACTCCCCACTGTCTACTCCCTTGGCCCTTGGCAGCCACTATTCTGCTTTCTCTCTCTAAGGGTTTACTTATTCTGGATATTTTGTATAAATGGAATCATATGATATGTGATCTTTTGTGTGTATGTGTGTGTGTGTGTGTGTTTCCCCCGGAAACATCAGCCTCATGTTTATTCGGAGGGAGGGTGGGAAGGGGGAGGTCTCCTGGCCCTCACTCTCCTTAGATAGAAATTTGGATTGCTTCCACTAAAGATGCAAATTCCTATGAACATTCTTGCACAAGCTTTTTGAACACCCATTATCCATCCTTTTGAGTATATATCTAGGAGTGGAATTTCTGGATCCTACAGTAACTGGCAAATTATCTTCCACAGTGACTGCACCATTTTACATCTCTACCAGCGATATGTGAGTGTTCTAATTTCTCTATATTCTCACCAACACTTGTTATTTCATGTTTTTTTTTTCATTATTAGTACTAGTATAGTAGTACACCATTCCAGTGGGTGTAAAGTGACACTTCATTGTGGTTTTGATTTGCATTTCTCTAATATTACTAATGATGTTGACATATTTTAATATACTTTTTAGCTATTTTTATGTCTTCTTCACAGAAATGTCTGAAAAACAAATCCATTGGCTCTTCTTCAATTGAGTTTTTTTAAGTTGTGGGAGTCCTTTATGTTTTCTGGATACTATATCCCCACCAGACATATGATTTGCAGACATTTTTCTCCCGTTCTGTAGATTGTCTTTCCACCTTCTTGATAGTGTCCTTTGATGCATAAATTTTTAAATTTTGATAAAGTTAATTTTATAAAATTTATCTATTTGTCTTCTTTGGTTCTTTCTTTTGGAGTCTTATCTAAGGTTTCATTGCCAAATTCCATGAAGATTCACCCTTATGTTTTCTTACTAAAAGTTTACCACTTTCACTTAGGCCTTTGATCCATTTTAAATTAGTTTTTCTATATGGTGTGAGACAGGGGTCCAATTCATTTTTTTTGCATAGTCTGTACCCCAGTTGTCCCAGAAGCATGTCTTGAAGAGATGCTTCAATGTTTTGTAGTTTTCACTATACAAGTTAAGCACCTCCTTGGTTAAATTTACTCTTAGGTATTTTTTTAATGCTATTATAAACGGAATTGTTTTTAACTTCCTTTTTCAGATCATTCAATTGTTACTAGTCTATAGAAATACACTTGATTTTTTGCATGTTGATCCTGTATCCTACAGCTTTGTGTAATTCCTTACCTCTAATTGTTTTGTTTTGTTTTGTTTTGTTTTGTAAGGTCTTTCAGATTCTTTAGGATTTTTCATATGTAAGATTGTGCCATCTGCAAACAGAAGAGGTTTTACTTCTTCATTTCCTATTTTTATGCCTTTAATTCTTTTTCTTGCCTAATTGCTTTCTAGAACGTCCAGTATTAGCATCCTTGTCTGATTCCTGATCACAGGGGAAAAGCTTTGTCCTTCACCACTAAGTACACTATTAACTGTGGGTTTGCCATAAATAGCCTTTACCATGTTGAGGAAGTTGGAGTCTGTCCCTCGTTTGAGCATTTTGTTTTTGTATTTAATCATGAAAGGGTATTGGATTTTTTTCAAATTATTTCTCTGCTTCAGTTGAGATGATCACATTTTTTTTTCCTTTTATTCTATTAATGTGTTGTATTACATTGATTGATTTTGTATGTTGAATTGCTCTTTCATTGTTGGAATAAATGCCCCTGTGATCCTGATGTATAATACTCATAGGCTGGTGGATTCCACTTGCTAGCAATTTCTTCATGATTTTTGCATCAATAATAAAAATAGTTATTGGTTTACAGTTTCCTTGTGATGTCTGTCTGGTTTCGGTACCAGGGGTAGTGCTGGCCTCAGAGAATGACTTAGGAACTGTCTTCCCCTTCTCAGTTTCCTGAAGAGTTTTAGAAGGATTGGTGTTCACTCATTTTTAAAATATTTGGTAAAATTCACCAATGAAACCATCTGGTTCTGGATGTTTCTTTGTTGAGAGATTTTTTTTTTAAATTACCAAGTTACTCTCTTTCCCTTTTGTTTATCTATTTTTAATTATAAACTTCTAGCTAATGTGGTTGGAACTTAACTGAGGCCCTCTTCCTTTCTTTCCAAAACGCTTGCAGTATGAATCTATTGTGGCAAAGCCGTGGCTTTATTTAACAGGAAGACCTCACTGGGGTGAAACGGGAGCTGGCAGTTCACGGGGCTGCGGTGACCCGAACAGAGAGAACAGATTACTTGTCAGCTTAAAATTGGGAGCAACAGAAAACTGTTACTATTATTACCTTAGAGACATTGAAACGTGAGTGGATTTAGAAAATAAATCAACCGTAAGGAATTAATGTCTGTCTCATAAATGCTAAAAGGAAAACAAACAATTAAGAAATGATGCCTCTCTCTCTACAAAAGGAAAGGAATATAATTTTTAAAACTTTTGTAAGAGACTAGATATCTTTCTTAAACTAAGTCATGCACTAGGCAATCACAGGCTACAGAAATGTTTAATCAATACATTTCCTTAAAAGCAAAGAAATTGTGAATACAAATGTAATTTATGGCTCATGAAAATGATACCCATTATCAAATATAGATTGCCATTCCAATATCATCCAGGAGTGTATACTTATGAAGGAATCAGTATATATTAAATAATTTTTCCAACAATAGTAGAGAGTTAAGAAAGTCTTCAAGCTTCAATCATGGCGATGGAGTCATTTCTTTGATAAATCCAATCATTGTTTCCCTGGGGAAATGGACTCGCTGCTTGGGAAAGAATTTCCCGTTACTGCTTCCAAAAGGACTTGTTTTTTAATTTGCTTAAGATCCCTGAAGCAGAAGGTCTAAGCCCCTCTGAGAGCACGGAATCATAGCAATGTTTATATAATAGATATCTTCAAATGAACAATACAAAACACTTGAAGCAGCATCTAGTCTTGCAGAAAAATAAGGTTATTTTCCGAGTGGATCCATCCTGGCGTATAAAGCGTAGCAGGCACAGCCTGACCACTGTGTGGGTGCTTGGGTGACAGCAGGGCGGTTCACACGGGCCAACTGCATCAGGTGACGCATTTTCTGCTCTAGAGGGGAAACATACTCAGTAGGACACTGTCCTGGCCGTACCATCTCATTATCTGTGTGAGCCCCAAGCAAGTCACAGTCTCTGAGCCTCAGTTTCCTCACCTTTATTATTAGAATAAAAATGTTCACCTGCCCGTTGGGCAGGTTAATAATATCATGTTTAGGAAATGCTTTGAAAGCCACAGATGTCAGCAAAGGTCAGTTTTCACGGGTTTGTCTGCAAGTGACTGGGAAGAGCTCCCAAGAGAAACAAGGAAGGGAGTCAGAGAAGCAGGACAGGGAAGGGGGAGAGGGGAGGGAAGAGGGAGCATTTAGGCAATCTTGATCCTGCAGGGAGCTCTGGAGTTTTAATGCTGCCAGGGGTCTTCCCTCCTCAAGGCAAGATGGTGGGAGGTCCTTGCTAAGGGCCCCCTTGTAGGCTATGAACCCCTTAGGTACCCCAGCACCCTGTATTTGTGAGCAAAGCAGCTCCAGGTACATAGGACCTGTCCTCTAAAGAGAGTCACAGATGCAGGTGGTATCTTAGAAGCAAACCAGCAAATGCGAGGGAGCAAGAACAGATGCCCCAAATCGTGGAACTCACCGGCCAAGAGTGTCCACGAGAACCGTCTTCCTTAACGTTTCACTTTCTTCCCCAACTTTTATTTTTTAACAGTTTTCTAAAAAAACTGTCTAGACAGTGTTTCTTTTTTTCTATAGATACTAGTCACTGCTATTTATTTTATTTTATGAAGTATAGTTGATGTCTAATGTGTTAATTTCTAGAGTACATCATAGTGATACAGTTATATATATAAATATATAATATATATATTCTTTCTCATATTCTTTTTCATTGTAGGTTATTACAAGCTATTGAATATAGTTCTCTGTGCTATACAGTAGGTCCTTACTGTTTATCTATTTTATAGGTAGTACTCACTGCTATTTAAAATCAAGATGTTTCGATAACTGTGCAAACCAATTACGGTTCCAGTACTCAGCATAAAGCTTACATATGCTATAATAAAATAGCCTTTCCAAATGTTTCGATTTTCAGCTTAATCTTACAAGAAAGAAAGCACATTTTTTTTAAAGCTATGTAAAACAGATGTGAGAACAAACTCAGGACATGTCCATGTATGTTCTAGCACATAAAAGATACATGTACCCTGTCATAATTCAAACAAAATGTAACTTCCCTAGACAGCACATCAAATAACAAAAGCATTTTTTCTCGGGCTTCACCATTTTTTGGGCTTCCTGAAATTGGACACCGTCAAGAAGTTTTTGAATATCTCCATATGAGATATAGTTTGCAGGGAGCTATTTATCTCAAGAGTCTTGAAAAGCAAACTAGTGGATGGGGGAAAATGCGGCAGCAGGTCCCTGGGGGATAATTAATCATCACTCACTTCGGAACTGCACTCAATGTCGGTGGCATTGTCGTTTGAGAATGAGAAATTCAAGTATTCTTCAGCCTCAATAGGAATGCCGTCAGGTTCTGTAGACATTCATTTCAAGTTTAGACAGGGAAGGAATTTTTGCTAGAAGTATCTCAACCCATCAGAAACCAAAGTTAAGGAATTTGATAAAGGTGTAAATTATTTCAGTTGAGAAACAAGCACTGTCACAGGGCAAATTAAAACTACTGCATTTTTTTTCATCCACAATGAAACTATTTGGATACGATTTCGACTAAATTAAAATGCATTTGACTTGGCTGTTTTGGCAAACAGAATGGTAGTTTTTACACCACATGCCCATTGTTCACAATTACTGTCCTCTGTGAACTTTTTCTTTATTTTCTTACATGATGAATTGTGACTGCCACCTCGATTTGAAAAGGCAAAATAAGGCTTGACCTGCACGTTGTGATTAAAATGGACACACACGTGGTGATGGCAGTTAGCAGTGGAGAGGAAGGTTTTTAAGGAATCAATCAGGTGAAAATTTAAGTAAATCTATCACAAGGAATTACTTAAGTTCCTCCAGGGTGTTCAGAGTGACTGGGAATAAGAGATGATTCAAAAGTAGAGGCAGTGGGGTTTCTTTTCCATTCATCAAGCCTTGTCCAGCTCTTGAAAAGTGCATGCGTGCGATCAACAGACAAGTGTTTGAATCCCTCTTTCCACTTCAGAGCAATTCATTCCTAAACAGTTCATTTTAGCCCCTCTTGTCTTTAGTTTCTCCTAGTTTACTTCATTTAAGCTGTGTTTAATTTTTATTTGCATTATTTACTAAATTTTACAGATGAGGGAACTGAGTATCAGAGACATTAAGTCATTTCTCCCAAGATCGGAACAATGGAGGTGGGTCTGAGTTCAACAAGAGTCTATGAGTGTTGTTGCCACTGTCCTACCCTGTTTTACTTCTATCACTTTATTATTAAAAGGAATATTCTTTGGAAAAATCACTCTTAAGGATGAAAATTTAGTAATTATCATAATTTCTTCTTTGAGAAACGGAAGTTCAAAAAACAAAACTCTCTCCACGAGTCTAGATAAAGCAATGTCACCCACTATGACCTGGTAGCCACCAGTCACATGTGGCCATTTAAACATAAGTAAATTCAAAATTTTTCTTTTTATTCCTACTTGCAAGAGTCACATTTCAAGTTTTCGACAGCCACATAGGGCCACTGGCTACCATATTGGAGAGCAGGAATAAAGAACACTTTCATCCTCACAGAAATTTCCACTGGATATTGCTGGCTGGAGCCTAGATTCAGGACTTCCAACGTTGTATTTTATGGCCACTAACATTTTATCTAGGTTCTTTTTCTGTCTTACTCCTAGACATAGTGTTTTAGTTTACTTTTAGGACCCTATATGACAATGCTCATCTTTAAGTATTTTGTCAGGTGATGAGGCAACACAGAAATCACGCTGCAAAATACCAAATAAGCCAAGTGGTTTAGAAACACAGACATTTTTTCTTATCATTTGCGAAGCCTGGGAGAGTGTGCTGAAACTTAAACTCTACGCAAGATGCAGTGTAGAGTCTTCTATAGACAAGAAGCTGAGCAAATAAGACACCAGATATTAAGACACTCTAATTACTAGGTTTTCCCACCTCCTATTTATTTGGTTTTATATATAAAGGGGAAAATGTGTAGTCAAAGCAAGTGCCAGTTAGGACAGAAGCAGCAATTTGATTCATATTGACTCCTGGAAGCAGAGTGGAAGAGATCCATTTGATGGATCTTGAGGGTGGCTCATGTCTCTAAGTGAGTTTAAACTTTCAAGCTGTTCAGAGAAGAGATTCTAATTACCAGCCTTTTGATCCTTGGATTATCTCCTTCCATTTACATGAATGATGTGGGAAAGCAGTACCAGATGTAGATAACGGAAGAGCAGAAAGCCGGTTGAGTGGCGTTGAAAAATTAGGTGATTATCTAAATTAGATTAATTCAAATTAGGTGCGTGTGTGTGTGTGTGCCCACACACGAGAGAGGTGGGGAGAAAGAGATCATGTGCCTGTGTAAGTGACATGTGTGCATTTCTCATCAATCTGGGTGAAAATATGCATGTTTAGGTGTGGCATCAGTCGCTGCCAGTTTTCACCGTGTGGACTGAAATGTAAATCAGATTTTGAATGTTAGTACTGCTGATTCTCAATGACTCGTGGTTATAGGTGTGAGATCCATGAGTTCATAGTGTCCATTCAATCCAATTTAAGTAAAACAGCCTACTTGTGATGAGGAGAAATCACAAAAGACCACTCTACGATTCAGACATTTGTCTCTGACCATACTACCTGGACCCATGGCTCCGCTGAAGACCAGTTTTGTCCTTTATAAAATGGGTGAGCTAAGTAATCTTTGACCACTCCACCTCTGACATCGGGACTTCTCCCCATCACAACTCTCCGCGGAGATGCCAGGAGTATGGTAGTGCAGCCAAGACTGGCTTTCCCTTTACCCTTTCCCATCCGTCGGGTGGAGATGTTGATGAGCAGTGGAGCAGCCAGAGGCAGACGTGGAGGAAGAATGCGCAGGTGCTTGGAGCACAAGATCTCATCGAAGATAAAACATTTTCCCTTGGTTAATCAGCATTTGGCTGAAATGCACATTGCTGCCATTTACCTCCCATAGACCACAAAACGGGAATCTGGGAGAGGTCACCTTCAATGTGTTTCGGAAACCATAAAGTAGAATGTCCATACATCGACAGAATCGAATAAAGAGTCTTGCCTACACCCTTGTGCTCATTTGCCCCGTGTGACTGATGTGCGTGTTAGCCGCGCAGCAAAGCATGCTGATTTGTCTAGTACTCAAGTGCGGCTTGCCTTCCTTCCTCCCTTTTGTTTCCTCCCTCCTTCCCTTTTCTCTCTTGTTTGTTACACCAATCTAACTCCTTTTGCACTTAGTACCTGAAAACAGAATGTTACGACACAGGTGACATGGACTCCAGCATCATTTCGTCAGGACTCTTGGTCCCTCCTGCTCTAAACTACAAACAGGATCATCAGCCACGTCCTCCAAGAATTCCAATTTACCAAAAGCGCTGTACCACCCATTTTATTTTAATAATCTACTTCCTCTACTCAATATAATATTCCCATTTTATACTAGTTAATTAGGGCTGGAAGAAACCACATGAACTAGTTTCTTTAATGGTAAATTGAGGTCATCATAAAAGAATACGTGAAGCTAGCACTATTTATATAGGGGAACAGAACAGAATGTCACGGTAGAATTTCTTCCTCTAAACCACACATGCTTAATTTTTTACAGATTTCATTGTCAAAGCAAGGAACTAAACACTGCACAGTAATGAAATTTAATTTTCAAATCGACTCATAAAAATCTCTTTGTATTTCCTTCTGTTAGTGGTCTCCCAACTTCCCCAGGCAGAAAATTTACCCAAGGTTTATTGTTAAAGATACAATCCCTGGACTCTTCGCTTTGACCCGAGAAAAGAATCTCATGGATGAGTTGAGACTAACACAACATTGTAAATCAACTGTACTTCAATTTCAAAAATAAGCAATCTCAAAGAGAGAAACCTTAGCATCTGTATGTTCACAGAGCACCAGCAGTAATTCTTACAATAAAAGCCAAGTTTGGAAACCACTCATTTATCTCCAGAATGGAAATTTCATTGCCCAGGTGTGCTTTTTCTGAAATCAATGCTGAGCTCCTTTCGATTTTCCTGAGGTGAATCTAGCCCATTTCATAATCCACACTATTGTGGGAAACCAAAAGAAAGAAAGAGGGAGGGTGAAGGACTTAGAAGAGTACTGTACAATAAAAATATCCTGCCAATCACATGTGTAATTTTTGATCCTCTAAAAGCCACATTTTAAAAATAAAGAAATAGTGGAAATTAATTTTAATAGTCTAGTTTACGTGACTCGGTATATCCAAAGCATTATCACCTTAATATGTCAAGAATATAAAATTATTGAGATACTTTGCATTCCTTTCTAGAATGAAGTCTTACAAGTCTGATTTACACCTGAGCATATCTCCACTTGGACTTGCATTCAGTGCAGATTTAGGACGTGCTGGTTTATGACAGGATGAAAGTAAACAGCAACTTGAAGTTGTCCCACCCATTTACCATGTCAAAAACTGCAAAGTTTGTGGACATCCTAATGACGATTTGACTTGCCAAGGTTAAAAGTAAACAGGAAAACAGGAAGAGGTTACAAAAATCATATGGCCTGGCATTAGAGTTCTTGTGGATAAAAGTTCATTTTCGTCACATGAAAGATGGTATTGAGTTAACAAATACAAAACTATATTCTAATTCTTATTAGTAGGTATTGGTTCCTAATTCTTACCATGCCAATAACATATCACACTTAAAATATATTTAAATAATTGTTTAGTGTTAGTGTTATATTTTTAACAAAACAAGAGCTCTGTTTATATTACTTCTTGAGCTTTTCCGAACACTGACATCTGTTTTTCAGTGTCATCTCTAAATACATCCGTTTCTGACAAGGCCCCACTTCTAAGGAAGGTTTGAGGAAAGTCTCTGAGATACTCTCACAGTTCTTACAAAAAATATTTACTCAGTCTTCATATAAGATCTTTGAAAATGAGCCCAGATGAACTTCCCATTGTTATTTCAATAGAACAAAGCAAGAACGTAGGCTAAGTCAAACATCAGTGCGAGGACTCCATCCGTTTCTTTGATAATATGTGGAGACACATTTGCTCCCCAAGGTTGAAAAGGTCATAATAAACACTATGTTCACAGTTACCTAGTCTCTTACCCTCAATTCAAAATCTGCATCAATTTACAGGAGAAAAGTATTTCTTAGACATTTGTCATGTGCCAATAGTTCAAATCTTAATTTTGCATTGTCTAGCCTCAAGTATGGCCAAACGTGTTTAAAAAGAGAGTACCTTAGTAGAGATTCTATTTTTATCCTTCCTCCTTGATACTAAATGTTCAAGACATAGGAAGGCAAAAGTAGGATTGGGAAAAAAGGACAAAAATCAAAACAAGGGCAATTAAACATTTCTGTGCATAATGCAAGCTGGTAACATTTTCCTTTAAATAGGAGAAGCTGTTGTTGCATACGTGTGTTTCCTACTTTTTCTTAAATGTACAGACACCCACACACACAAACATACCTCTTGTAATAAAAAAAAAAAAACAGTTACAAATCCCCTGAGGTTCTAATACGCAAGAAATTCAAATCTCTCACGTTGAACACGTTTCGGCTACCTTTCCACTCTCTAGCCCTCCAGTTCCCTTCACAAACAGAACCCCGATTAAGTTGGGGCATCGATATTTCCCAGCCAACCTTGAAGTTAGGGGGCCCATGTGACACAGTGATGATTAAATGTAAGCAGAAGTTTTCCGGTTGGGGAAGTAAGAAAGTTCTACTCGGTTGGTCCCTTTTTCCACTTCCCTTCACGTTCCCTCTTGTTGCAGAGACTGCTTGCTTGATGTCTACAGATAAATTAGCTCTTTGCTCTTCAGCTCACATGTGTGAGGATGGCGGCCTCCCCTAATCATGGTGAATGAAAAAGATCAGGAGTGTTTACTGACATCGTGGATCACGGTCCCTGGACCTACCTTATTTCACCTGAAGCTACAATTAATCTACTTAGTGACTTTCCCTGAAAACACGAGACAGTCATAGAAAAAGATGGAAGAACTCTTCTGAATATATTAGTAATATTATTTTCCAGAAGGAAGAGGTAGTTCGATGATAATATTCTCTCCTCTTCTTGACAGCTGCCTCAAATAGTACAAATGCTGAAAAGATCCCCCAGTTTCCTAAATTTTTTTGTCACTGGCTTAATTTTACAGACCTTGGCTTGTGTCTTATTAACACAGGATGTGATGAGATTGGGAGGAGAAACCAATGCCTAGGAAGAAAGTTTTGAAAGATTTAACTGAGGGGATTGAAGCTGTTGCTAGGGTCGTCTTGAGTTTACTAAGTACCGAGCAGAGAACCCCAGAAAAGCGGTTCACTTTGACTCAAAATGTCTCCAAACGCTGTCAGAAACTTCCTCTGGTGTCTACAGACAGGAGCTGCATTGTGCTGATAAGAAATAGAAAGCAGTTTCTTACATATAATATATAAACTCTTTAAATTGATTTTTAAATCTGCTCTTTCCAAATTGTCTATTCCATAGCTCGTCCCGATGCCCTCATTGCTGAGAAAGTCGATTGCAATGACTGGTGCACACCAGGCACACGGTCCTGTCTCCCCTTGACTTATAAGAAAACAGAAAATTGTCTATCTGCTTCAGATGCAAAACGTTATCAGATGTTGGATTCCACAAGGAAGACGAAAGATGTTGTCAGTCATCAGTTTTAATATGCATTTTCTGAAGTGGGTTCTGCTCTAACCTACTAGGTTTCCTTCCAAAATAAATAATTCATGTAGATCATTTTTATGAGTGAGGGAAAATAAAACTAAAAGTTTTAGAAATAAAAAGCAAGCAAATAATTAATATAAGTTACAATAGGAAGATGTGAAAAAAATCATATAATTGATGAAAATAAGTGTTAAATATTATATGATGCATGCAAAAAGTATATAATGTATGAAAACGTGAAGATGTCAGTGGTCAAAGATAAGGTAGTGAATGTATGTTTGAATTCATTTATTTTAATGTGACTGGATTCATATGTATGCGAGCAATATTTTACATATGTATATATAAATATATCTGTATATATGGCATACATACACATGCAATCATTAGTAATAATCTTTTTAAAAATATGTACAGAATACAAAATGCTGGAAACCATGAAAACCATGAGAGTCTTTCTTGGGTAGTTTAAATGATATAGGTAAAGGTAAGACTTGAATGTTCAAGAGTTTATTAAGGAGCTTACTTTTTTACCTTAGAAAGAAGACCAAAGCTCATCTACATACTCTCCTTGCATGTGAAATAAAAGTGACAGGGAAAAACAAAGCGGTATTGGAATTATCTCCAATAGATGAAAGAAATAAATTGAAGATGCCTGAAGAATTGCATTAAATAACTCATACAGGCAAACTTATAGAAAAGCCATCCCCGAAAAACACACTCTCTTTATAAAAGGACCTGAGAGAGAAATCTTTCTGGATACGCCTCCCCTCCTCCAGGCACACCCCAGAAGCCAGGACTCCCCACTGCCTGCTCTGTGCGGGGCCAGACAGTTGCAGACTGTGAGGAGAACCCGGTTGACTGTCTTCACCCTGCACTGCTGTAAGCACCACACCTCTCCAACCCTTTGTCAGCGCTGTGTCTACATAGAGGCCTTCCGTGGAGAATTGTCAACTCTACCTCTCCTGCCCTTCGCTGAGGACAGCAAAGGGACAAATCGTCTGACTCTCCCAACTAGAGAATGGGGGAAAGATTGCGGAAAGTTATGACCTGGATGAAGCAATGGCTTTGACTCGGTGTGGGAGGTCCCAGGGCACACACTCTGGAGCAGTTCCTGCAGGAAGCCAACCATAATCAAAACAGCAGAAGCCTTGAGAACTGAACAAACGCTGAGTAACACTGCTCAGGTCTCAGACGGGTGTCTGGCTAGCACACAATTAGACAGGCTAGGATGAATCGTACTTCAAAGGCTTTGAAAGCCAAATCGACATTTGAACTACAGCCCACAAAGACAGCCAGGGCGTGCATTCCCAACTTCAAGGGGTTGCCTGCATGCCATAACAGAAGATTTAAATAGAAACCAGAGTCTCATAACCTCACATGTTCAAGATGCAATGCAAAATAGTTCATCATCTCTAGAACTCGGAAAATCTCAACTGGAATGACAAAAGATAATCAAAAGATGCCAAGTGCCAAGATGACCCACATGCTGGAATGATCTGAATGAAGACGTTAAAGCAGTGATCATAAAATGCTCCAGCAAGCTATTACAAACACTCTTGGAAGAAGAAAAAAAAGGAAAAATTAAAGTCTTAGCAAAGAAAAAGACATTGAAATTCAGGAAGTTTTCAGAAATAAATAAAGAGCAACCGAGATGGTATATACCTGGGTAAATATAACAGCCTAGTCTTAACCCCTTTAGGCCTTAAAATTATATTTGATGATTGAAAGCAAAAATTATAACATCGTCTAATGGGATTTTCACTGCATGTACAGGTAACATTCAAGATCATTTTGTTATAAAGGTGGGGGAGGAAGAAGGACCTCGAGAGTGGTAAGCTTGTTACTTTCCCCTTGATGTTATAAAATATTGAAACAAGATCATAAATTGTGATAACTTAGACGTGTATGTAGAGCAACCACGAAAACCACGATGTGAAGATTCAAAACTCTGAAGATAAATTAAGATTGAATACAAAAGTGTGAACCAGGAGGGAAGGAAGAAGAACAGAAAACATCGAGGGACTAAACAGAAAACCAATAGTCAGAATAGAGCTATCACTAGAAAAGAAATTAAATTCCTAGTAAAAAAAAGAAAAAAAAAGACTTTCTGAAACAAAGTATCTAGGCACAGATGCATAGACTGTTTCACTGGAGAACTCTCCCAAACATTTCAGGTAGAACTAACTCCCAGTTTACACAATGTCTTCCAGAAAATAGAAGATAAAGGAATATTTCTCAATTCATTTTATGAGACCAGCATTGTCCTAATACCAAAACTGACACAGACAATACAAAAAAAAAATATGGACCAATATCTTCCATGAACATTGACTGAAAAATCATCAGTGAAACAACAGCAAATTCAGCGATGTATACAAAGAAAATTATACCACGATCAAGTGGGATTTATTGCAGGAATGCAAGGCGGATGCAATATTTAAAAATCAACCAATCTAAAGATGAAAACTATATAATTATATCAACCAATGTGGAAAAAGCATCTACTATTCATGATAAAAAGAAAGATGCTGCATCTTATTTTTAAAAAAGTGTATGTGTGAGTATGCATGTACACACACTACATTCACACACATGTATTTATATTAAACAGTGAAAATGTAAACCAAAACTAAAAAACTTGGTTACCTATGGGGAAGGAATGGAGCATAGTGGAGAGAATAGAGACTGAAGCTGGATTCTCTGAATATCTCTTGTTTTAAAATTTGGTTTTGGATCCCTATACATGTTTTACATAATTATTAAACAAAATGAATCAGATGAAACTAGCCGTGTGTCAAGTTGGACACCCAACTGCATTGGTGAGATTTATTTGAGTGAGTTAAACAAAGACCTTTAATATACATTGCTGGTGAATATATCCAAAGGATAAAATAAATTACAAAGTTACTTTAAATGGTAATCATATTATTATATAGGTTAGCATGAAGTACGTAATTAAGTCAAGGTCTTTAGAAACCACATTTTCTACGTAGGAGAAAGGACATAGAAAAGCGATACAGATGCAAAACTCAAAGAAGTTAATACAAATAACCTGAAATCTTAAATTTGAATTGAAAATACCAATATAAGATTGTCTTATTGTATTTAGCGTAAATCCTGTTTCTTAGCTCATACGATGAAATTATCCTGAAAGCAATGACAAATAGCTTAGTAATGAGCACCCGAATCACCAAGATTGTGGTCTTTAGAAAACATATCCTATTTAAGAGAACTAGAACTTCTTGAGAAAATTGCTGATTCTCAGGACTGGGAGAGGAACTGTTCAAGATGAAACCAGAATATACTTTCATATTAGAAGCAAGAGAGCTATCAAAGACTACTGTGGTCATTTCGAAAGAACCAAGAGTCAGTAGAAGAGATTCCCACTTTTCAAGAGGGAAGAGTTTAAACAACTACAAAAAAACATAATGGGAGGTAATTTGTTGACTATATAAATATTACCTTAAAATGTGAGAACTCAACAAAAACAACAAAACAAAAAAGAAGTCAAACATATTTACAGGTAGCTAATATATGGCACCAATTAATTATTCTGAAAACTCCTAAAGGAAGAAAAGCACTTAGCATTTATTCTGCCTTTGCTGTGTGAACTGTACTTCAGGAAACCAAACAATTGATAAGCAAGTGGTACCTCTTTATCAAAAGAATTCCAGCTAATTAATGCAGAAAGAAAGATAGAATTAGAATGTCACCATTTTGCAAACTCTAATGAAATTATGTATCTAGGCAAAGATCAGTTGTTGCTAAAGTATCTGGTAAAAGGTTGCCTCATGGTGACCTGTATAATGAATGGATGAAGGTAACAAAACCTAAATCCACTGATAGATTTTAACTCCGTGCAAAAAGATAATAAAACGTTTTGCACTTTCTGACAGAATGCAGCAGAAAGAACCACCTACAATACACTCTCGCCAAGAAAAAAAAAAAATCAGTCCTGAACTTCATCAAGTCTAAAGATATAACTGCTAGTTTATAAGATACACAGGGCACAGAGGAACAAGGTAAATGCCACCAAAGGAATGTAATCAGTCAAATTGAGAACATGACACATTTTATAAAAAAAAATGATCTGATTTCCTTAATTAAAAAAAAAATAGAGAGGGGAAATTCTTACAGATTAAAAAATTCTTTAAAAGATACTTAAAGAGACCTATCAACCAAATGCCATGTTTTGACCTTGTTTAAAATGCAATTTAAATAATCAAGTTTAAAAATATATTAATGGGACAACTGAAGGAAATTTGAACACTAACTGGATACTAGATGGTACTAAGGGATTACTTTTTATATTTAGGTGTGTCATGATAATGTGTTAATTATAAAATAGCCATTATCTCTTCGAGATATATTTTACATTTTTTCTAGATTGAAAACACTGTATTTGGGATTTGCTTGAAACAATTCATTACGGCATGTGGGATCACGAGAAGAGGGAGAAGGGTAGCTCTGAAATGAGACATATGGCCTCTATTAGGAAGTACGCTGATTGTGGGGGCTGAGTATTGAGTGTTCATTATACAATGTCTTCTTTTTTGTACATATTTATAATTTTTATATTAATAGAAAAAGTAATTTCAGATTGAAGAAGATGCCAGAAAGAAGGAGGGAAATTAAAAATGGAGTAACGAGCAAAGCAATTGAGATTCACGGGGATGAGTCTGAACCAATGTTGTTATGTTAAGCAATGACAAACCTATTTAATTTTTCATACTGAAAATGAAACAAAATAGAACTGAAGTTATGATAGAGGACTGCATATAAGCCATCAGGAAGCAATGGACGTTAACATGTTCTAAACAGCTTATATTTCTCTGGAATGGAAATAATTTAAATTTATACGTGGTTATAATAAATATGCTGTGAAATGCTTTTCAAGTAATCACTAAAAAAAAGTAGAAATACAATGGAGAAAAAAGAGCAAGAAAAAAGGCAAAAAGAAAAAAATAAAAGAAGTAGAATAAACAAAAAATGCACATTAAGATGTTAGAAATGAATTCAAATATATCAATAATCACAATCAATGTAAATAGACTAAATTCTAGAATTAAAATACATAGATTGTCAGATAAGGAAAATGAAATAGTTACACTCTCCTTAACAGAGACTCAAACTTAATACAAGATAACACAAAAAGTCTGAAAGTAAATAATGGGAAAATGTATACCAGCCAAATACTAAATATAAAGAAACTTTGGTGCTATTATACTAATATAAGAAAAATTAAGCTTTAAAGAAAAACATGATAGAGAGTAAAATGAACTACCCAATGATAGACTTAATTCCTCAGGAAGAAACAAATTATATATTATAAAATAATATAACTTAAACATTAGAAATCAAACAAACTACAAGAAGGAGCCAATGAATCATTGTAATACAGGGCTATGTTATATAGATGTACCTTTGAGTAATAACAGATTAAGCATATAGAAACCAATAAAAACAGAAAGAAACTAATAAAAATATTTAATATGCTTTATCCAATAGGCATATTTATAGCACTTTATTTCCAAACTGTAGAATATGCATTCTTTCCAAGCACAGTACAAATTAACAGTATTAAGAATAACTCAAGAAAAAATTAAAAACCTCAATAAACTGACAATAATGGACTAAACTGAATCAATAATTTAAAATATTTCAACAGATACAGATGGTTTCTCAGAGATGTTTAACAAATGTCAATAAATAGATAATTGCAATCTTATATAAATCCTATTCTTACATAAGATTTCACAGGAAACAAATTCTAAGTAATTTTAGGAGTCAAGGGTGGTAGAAGACAATTATGTCACAGGACAGCCTTACTCACAAGCTTAGAAGAAAACATCTTAAGTGAGGAACAAGTAAGTGAAATTCAATAGGGTACTTAAAACGTAAACTATCACAGATAAATTGGTATTATCGAAAAGAGCAAGGTTGGTTCAATTGAAAAATGCATATGCTCATCCTAATACTGGAAAATTATTAAGCATTTGACACAATTTTAAATAGGATTTCATGAAAATAAACCTTTACCTAGTAAAACTTGAAGGAAGCTTTTTCTACCAATAAGGGGTACTTAGACTTAAATCTACATCAAACATCATATTCAATAATGAAATGTAAAATTTATTCACTGTAAAATCAGAAATAAGATAAGAATGCTGATAGGCCAATGGAAAATTTGGCAGAAGACTTGAATGAGCATTTCAGAGAAGAAAAAACCAAACAATCATCATAGGTGTGAAAAGATGTTCAACTTCATTGATAATTGGGAAAATGCAAATTAAAATTATATGGTGATGCCATTGCATACTCACCAGGTTGTCAAAAATTTAAAAGTTGGCTAAACATAAGTGCTGGTGAATTGACAGTCACCCTCATACTTTGCAGGTGGGCATGTAAATTCATACAATCATTTTCCAAAACAATTTGTCATTAACTAGAAATGTTCAATATGCATGTAACCTATAATCTAGTGATTCTATTCCTAGGTATACCATCTATACAGACTTGTGCAATGTACAAAGGTGCAAAGGTACCTGTGTACAGGAAAGTTGACAGTGCATTACTAACAGAGCAAACTTCCCAGAGGTATGGCTCCATGAAAATGGCCTAATGAATTGCAGTGCATCTGCAGATAGGAAAAGAGCAGGGAAGGGAAGGAACAATAGTGATGTGCATCAACACAGAGGAAGATCAAAAACATAACACTGAGTGAAAAACAAAGTGACAAAAGAATGCTCATGGAACCTTACACATGCACAAAGATCAAAAGCAAGCTGGCAAAAATGCATAAAATACTCTTTAGAGATATGTGCATATGTTATAAACATACACACCAAAGAAAGGAAATGGCTCACTCACAATTCAGGCTAGTAGTTACCTGGGGAGGGAGCAAGAAGAGGAGTTTGCAATCAAAAAGGTTATGTTCATAGCAGCACTACGTACTATAGTCGAGACAAGGAAACAACCTAAATGCCCATCAACAGATGACTGGATAAAGAAGATGTGGTATATATATACAATGGAATACTACTCAGCCAGGAAAAAGAATAAAATAATGGCATTTGCAGCAACATGGATGAACCTGGAGATCATCATACTAAGTGAAGCCAGAAAGAGAAAGAGAAATGCTATATGATATCATTCAGATGTGGAATCTAAAAAAAGAAGAGAGGACACTAATGAACTCATCTAAAAAACAGAAACAGACATGTAGACATAGTAAACAAACTTACTGTTACTTTGGGAAAGGGAGTGGGAAGGGATAAACTGGGGTTTGAGATTTGCAGATACCAACGACTATGTATAAAATAGATAAACAACAAGTTTCTTCTGTATGGCACAGGGAACTATATTCAGTATCTTGTAGTAACCCTTAATGAAAAAGAATATGAAAACAAATATATGTATACATATGCATGACTGGGACATTGTGCTGTACACCAGAAATTGACACATTGTAACTGAATATACTTCACTTAAGAAAAATAAAATAAAATAAAAAGGGTAACAAGAGACTTCAAAGATACTGTGATTTTCCACTTTTCAAGCTGCGGAGTGGGTCCCCAGGTCTCCTTGTGATTGTCATACTTATACTGCATCCATACAGTCTGCATATTTTTGGCATCAATGATACACTGCATAAAAACTTTCAAAGACTATAATTCGAAGGTAGGTAGACTTTGAACATCTTAGTTTATGGAGTTGCTTATTCATTGCCAAATCTGATGTTTTACAAATTAGTAACATCATTTTGGGCAACTTTAGACTTGAATCATTGTAGCCAAATCTTCACTATGGTACCTTTTTGGGTGATGGAAGTTCTTATTTGTACCCTAAGCATTGATGTATTGGACTTGGATTCATTACATGTCCAACACAACACCTAAGTGCTCCCATTTAAGCCTCCCAAACCCACACACTATCATTGCATGTCCAACACGGCACCTACGTGCCCTCATTTAAGCCTTCCAAACCCACACACTATGTGTATAGAGCATATAAACACATTTTGTTTAAATTCACTTCTCTTTTTGTCAGACACTGCAGGCTCTCTCTGGGGATGAAGTCAAGCGTTGCTATGTTCAGATGAATTTTCTGGCCCAAGGAGATAATTTTGCACACAGTCAATAGCAATATCCCAGAAGTGAACCAGAAAACTCAACCAGTGAAACAAAATTCAATAGCAATATCAGAACAGAAAACTCCTTAACCACAGAGGGTATGTTTTCCAAAGAACACACCAGTAAATGCAAATGGAACAGGGATACCAACATATGATGCAAACTGACTGGGCCACGTGTCAGAGAAGATTACAACAGAAAAAAAAAATCATTCTGCCTCTGTAACTCCAGGGGGTCTCTTGTGCTTAGGTTTAAAAAACTCAGTTTATGGTAATAGATTGCACAGGGCTGTACATCAAATCTGGGGTGAAGTTGTCACTTTATTGAGAAATCATTCAATGATTACACTATTTAATGATGCATGAAAGCAAAATGCAGTTGTGAAGAAAAACATTTGGGGTACAGGCTGTGTGTTTTCGTCATGCAAAATGGTGCATTTCTGTCCGTGCCCGGACACAGCATGACCATCTGTGCCAGACTGAAACTGAAAGGAGTTGAGAAAAGGTGACTAATTAAAACACAACTTCTTTCAAAACTCATTATATCACAGTAGAGTGCATCACTCAAGGCCTTGGAATTTCTGAGCAAAACAGCCAAGGCTCACATTGTTTGAATGAACTTTATATTCAACAAATATATCTATCTATACCTTTCAGAATTTTTGTTGAAGACTACATAGCAGTGGTGTTTTCATGCAAAACACACATATGCATGAGTACAAACATGCATATCTATGAAAACCACTGGTACGCAAAGTCAATAAAAAATAAATTGTCCTCTTTAAGCCAACGATCATACACACATACGTCTGTGTATATATGCACGTATACATACACATATACATGCATTCATATTCACGTCTGTGTCTATGCCTCACCTAATCCTGTGTCTTCTGATCATAAATATAAAGATATAAAACTATATATAGTTGTATATTACATCTAACTATGTATATATGTGGTTATGTAGTTGTAGGTATAACCTCAGCTGTCCTTTAAGAACTTGATACAGAATGGTGGTAAGACTGAGTAGAAATGACAGTGAAACTGAAATGATTCCACTTGGTGGTGCCATCACAGTGGGCATTCCAGTACATGAAACTATTAGCTATGGATGAAAATGGAATAATTTAATATCTTAAAAAATAATTTAGAGAATTTAAGGAAAAAATAGAAATTGTCCTAAAATTGCCAGCTAGGAAGACTTGGTGACTGTTTTTACACCATAAGGAAATAGAGGGGAAATGTTGGCTTGATTGCTTTGTGCCCTAATGCTGATTGTAGCTATAATATGATAATGTGGCATTTCAGACAAAATTACTTTCATTGACAATGTTATATGTAAGTTCTTTTTAGGAAATTAATGTATCCAGATTGTAAGATGGTAACAGAAACTCCTATATGATTTTAATATTGATCCAAATGTCTATTTGCAATTTTTTCAAAGTTTGTAAGTGTCAGTACCACATAGGTCATTCATAAAGACATTTTTCTTCTAATATTTACATATTTTACCCTACCAGTATTTAATGAATGCATACATTAGTGCAAACAAGAAAAAGAATGTGATTTTTTTCCCTTAAGGATGTTCTAAAATGAGAAGCACTTTTTTTTAACACCTTTACTGTGACATGGTTTCTGTACAATAAACTACACATATTTCAGATGTACAATTTGATGAATTTTGTAGATGTCTACACCCATGAAACCATCACCATAATCAAGATAGCTGACATTACCATCACTCCCCAAGAGGTTCAAATTTCAAACTTGCAATTTATCCCTTTCCACCCTCTCTACCCACTGGTAACTATAAATTTGTTCTCTACTTCTGTGAGTCTGTTTCTCTTTTGTAGACTGGTTCATTTGTGTCCTGTTTTTTAGATTCCACATATAAGTGATATCAGATAGTATTTTTCTTTCTCTTTCTGGCTTACTTCACTTCAAATGATAACCTCCAGGTCCATCCATGTTGCTGCAAATGGCATTATCTTATTCTTTTTATGACAGAGTAGTATTCCATTGTGTGTGTGTATATATATACACCGCATCTTCCTTATCCAGTCTTCTGTTGATGGACATTTGGGTTGTTCCCATGTTTTGGCTATTGTAAATAATGCTGCTGTGAACATCAGGGTACATGTAACTTTTCAAATTATATTTTCCTCTGGATATATGCGCAGGAGTGGTATTGCTGGATCATATGATAAGACTAGTTTTAATTTTTTGAGGAATCTCCATCCTGTTCCCCATAGTGGCTGCACCAATTTACGTTCCCACCAACAGTAGAGGTGGATTCCTTTTTCTCTACACTCTCTCCAGCATTTATTTTTTATGGACTTGTTAATGATGGTCATTCTGTCTGATGTGAGGTGATACTGTAGTTTTGATTTTCATTTCTCTAACAATTAGTGATTTGGGGCAACTTTTCATATGCTTGCTGGTCATCTGGATGTCTTTGGAGAAATGTCTATTTAGGTCTTCTGCCCATTTTTTTTTATTGGGTTGCTTGTTTCTTTGATATTAAGGTGTAAGAGCTATTTGTGTATTTTGGAAATTAGCCCCTTGTTGGTTACATTATTTGCAAATATTTTGTCCCATTCTGTAGATTGTCTTTTCATTTTGTTGATGGTATACTTCGCTATGCAAAATTTTTAAGTTTAATTAGATCCCATTTATTCACTTTTGCTTTTATTCCCATTACTCTAGGAGCTGATTCAAAAAAAATATTACTCTGATTTATGTCTAAAATGACAAGCACTTTTAAGTGGAGTGTCAAAAGGAACTTGAATGAAATTCCAAGAGCTCCATGAAACTTGCGTCAAACTCCTATATCTTTTCCCTTTTTACCTACAGCACTTACTGCCAGAGTAAGTCTGTCACTTGAATACACACGACTTTGTATTATTCTCAAATTCCTTCTAGTATTTGTGGATTGTCTTCCTGTATCAGTCAGATTTCTTTGATGAAACTAAAATTGGCTAAACATCTTATATTGTTTGCAAATAACAAAAAGTATGGAGTTAGGTTGTCCCAGGATTCTCAGTGACTTACTAACATCATGAAAGATCCAGGCTCTTTATTTTCCCTCTGCATTCCTCAGTTCATCAGCACTGTCTTCCCCAGACCTCACCCCAGCCCATCCCGCTGCAAGATGGCTGCAGCAATTTGAACACCAAGTTTTCACAGCATAGCACATAAGAGCAGAACAGAAGGGAAGGACAGTGGGAAAAAGAGAATGAGATAATTTTGCTGTATATCTGGAGATAACTCTAACTCAAAAAAATACATGCACCCCAATGCTCACAGCAGCACTATTTACAATAGCCAAGACATGGAAGCAACCTAAGTGTCCATTGACACATGATTAGATGAAGAAGTTTTGGTATATTTATGCAATAGAATACTACTCATCCATAAGAAAGAATAAAGGAATGCCATTTGCAGCAACATGGATGGACCTGGAAAGAGAAAGAGAAAGAGAAAGAAAAATCCTATATGATATCTTTTATGTGTGGAATCTAAAATATGATACAAATGAACTTATTTACAAAACAGAAATAGACTCACAGACACAGAATGCAAATTTATGGTTACCAAAGGGGAAGTGGGGGAGGGATAAATTAGGAGATTAGGATTAGCAGATACAAACTATAATATATAAAATAGATAAACAACAAAGCTCTTCTGTATAGCACAGGGAACTATATTCAATATCTTGTAATAAACTGTAATGGAAAAGACTATGAGAAAGAATGTGTATATATATGTACATATATATATATATATATATATATGAATGAATCTCTTTGCTGTACACCAGCAACTAACACAATATTGTAAATCAACTATACTTCAATTAAAAAAAAGATTGTCTTGCCCATCTGTCTCTCTCTCTTAAATTGTGTAGATTCATTTTTCCCATAGACTCTCCATTAGAATATCCCTTATGTTTCTTTGACCAGAAGTAGGTCACGTGACCAACTCCAGGAGAAATGAAGCTGGAAAGATAAATATCCAACTTCTGTAGTGTCTATCATGGAAAGTTGACTCTACCAATAAGAAGATGGAGAGGATGCCTGGTGGGAAGGAAACCAGCAGTGTCCACCACAATCTCTGACCTGTTTGTGAGTCATCCAAAGACTTGAGCTGAGTAGTATAATACTTACATTTCCAGTAGAGTGGCCTGTTCAGTGCTGGTAGCTTAGCATCATTAGGTAGAATTCCCCAAGGTGGCACTAGTCAGAAGAAATAGTTGATAGGGCACACAGAAAGCCATATCATTACTGGTGTCTAAACAGAGGTCAGGGTAGGGGAGAGGTTCAGACAGCAGTTCACATGGACGTTCTTCCCTTTCCACAGAGAGTGTCGGTGATCTGAGAAACTTCTGTCATTGTTCAAACAGACAGAAAAATAAGAAAGGTTGGGGGTCTATACAACTTTGGCAGAACATGAACTATGATGGAGGGGGTTGCACGCCTTAGGTTCCAGAATTTTACAAATAGATGGAGGTTTCCTACAGTAATGATGACTCTGCTGATCTTTAAACAAGTGCAGAAAGAAAACTACAGGATTCTCAGCAATTAGTATGAAGAGAAGAAATGGGGGGAATGTTAGGGAATGAAGAAATGGACAGGACCTCTTCTGCAGGGTAACAGTGTAGGTGGTCTCAAGTCATCTTCTGGGCATACCTGATGAAACAGTGACCAGTATGGGTTTCAAATCACAGACAGAGCTTGGGGCTGCCACCTGCTCGGCAGTATAGCTTTTATCAGCTCCACCTCTCTGCACCCCTGTTTGCTGTCACTAGAGTGGGGATTCCAATAACACTCCTCTCGTATAGTTATTGTGGGGACAAAGTTAGGTAATGCATGTAGCATGCTTTGAACATGGACGTATGGTAAGTACTAAGTCCTTGTTAGCGTCTGCTACCACCACCAATACTCTTAAGCCACACCTGACTCAGGGACTGGCAGTCCTTCACCAAAGACCTTAAAATCAATACCACATAGTCCTGAGTATTATTTATTTTCTATCATTGCATCTTTAAATCAGCTGTTGTGCCAACCATGCAAAAACTCATACACACACGTATACTATAACTATCTACCGGTGTGTGTATGTGTGTGTATATAAATATATTTAATTGGAAAATTTTAAGCTTTTTAGAGGCTTCAGAGTCCCAACTTATAAAGATTCCTTCATATATTTTTTTAAGAAATCAACTGACATTTGTGGGCAAGCAGCACCCCTTATGATAGGTTTAAGTTTACTCACGTTTCAAGATGCTACATGATACACTAGATCAGTAAAATCACTTGTTGAACTAAATTCACATACTAAATCATTTATATTTCGTCCAGATTTCATGTAGGAAAGAAATCAGTGATCACACCCACAACCTCTTTATATTACTCTCCTAGAGAGCCTCTATTCTGAAGCGTTACAAGTACTCTTGGAACGCAGAAGGAGGCCAGATTACAAAAAAGATTAAATCTCCCAGGAGTTACAATTCTAGAAAATAAGCCTTTGAAATGTGCATGACATTTGGCTCTTCATTCAAATGCAATTTCTGATCTTTTTGAAGTTTGCCTTTCACTAGTTAAATATATAGTTGCAGGAAGAAACACATTGAATTTGTACTATACATTTCTCCAACATTCAAAGAACATTGGTAAAGGGCTCAACATTAATCTCCAGCTTATTACCTGGATAAACGCCAGTATGAGTCAGTTGAATTGGGTATTAAGAATAATGTGACTTATACTTTATGCATTTTCTTCTGATTACATTTTTCCTACCCTGTACATACAACTAAGGCCATGGGAATATCACGTCAATAAACTAATCAGAAACATAATGAACACTGTGTGTTTCACCAAGGGACAACTCCATGTGTAAGTGTTGGTTATAATTTCTAAAAACCAGAGCCACATTTCCCATACAAAAATATTCCCTTTAAACCAGTATTTTCATCTGTTCTGAGAAGTTTGTGTCCACATAGGCACATTTATTCATCCTGCACATGTTAATTTTGAAGGTCAGTTCCAATAGGCAGCTTTCAGTAGATCTTGAAGTTGGCAAGGGTCATATTTTAAATATTTTCTGAACGATATAATCAACATCTATTTTACTATGTTTTGTGACCAGCAAGAGAAATAACCTAAGGAGGAAGGGGAGGGGATGGTTATGGCTTTTAAAAATAACTGGGGCCTGTAACTACAGTCTTATTCATATATAGTCTAAATCACTTTGTCGTTCACATCTTCCCATAAGGAAATTTGGGCATGCGGTTATTCATTGGTTTGTTTTGCAAATATTTACTGACTATTTACTATGTGCTAGGCAGGTACTAACAGGATGAATTCAGCAGGGAGCAGAGCAAATATGTGTACTAGTTTTGTGTTGCTGCCCTAACACATAACCACAAACTCAGTGGCTTACAATACACATTTGTTATCTTACAGTTATGGAGGTCAAAATCTGAAATTGGTTTCATAAGACTAAATTCAAGGTGCCCACAAGGAGAGTTCTTTCTGGAGAAAGAAGGCGAGTATTGTTTCCTTGCCTTCTGGGGTTCCCAGGGGCTACTGCACTCTTTCTCCATCTTCAAAGCACATCATTCTGACCCCTGGTTCTCTGCTTACATCTCCTTTTGTGGACTTTGACCCTCTTACCTCTCTCTTACAAACGCCCTTGTGAGTATACTGAGTCCACCTGGATACTGCAGAAAAATCTTCCCATCTGTCTCTAATTAGTCCATCTGAAGCCCATAATTTAGTCATATCTTCAAAAGCCCCTTTGCTGTTAAGGGAACATAGGTACAGTTTCAGAGGACTAGAATGTTGACATCTGTGTGGACTTCAGTCTGTCTCCCACACCAGGTATCTGCTGTAATGAAGCTTATCTCCTGGGGGGCGGGGACAATAAATATGTAACTAGTTCAATAAACTGCCTAATTTCAGGATGAAGATGTACTATGAACAAAGTTTAAAAGAGCAGTAGGAGAATGAGTAATTGGTATGGAGAAAGGGAGGAAGTGGCTGTTTTATCTGAGATGGTCAGAGAAAGCCTCTGAGATAGGAGACTTCACATTTGAATGATGAGCGGGAAACAAAAGAGCTTTCCAGGTGGAAGAAACAGCAAGTGCAAAGGCCCAGCATTAGAAACAAGCTTGGGTGTTTTAGGGCAGGAAGAGGCCATTAGAAAGGCTTAGACTGAGAGTGTCAGGAGACAGTCAGAGAGGAAGGCTGTGCCCTGACCAGGTCGGTCTCTGTAGGTCATGGTGAAAAGCATGCACTTCATCCACATTAGAAGAAAAAGCAAAGGAGAATTTCAGTCAATGGGAAGACATGGCATAGCTTATCCTTGGAGAAGACCACTTTGGCTGTGGCTTAAAATTGTGGGCTCTAAAGGGTCCAGCGGGCGGCAGAGAGGTTGATTAGGAGCAGGGTTGCTCCTAGGAAGGGTTGCTCCTAGGAAGGCTTCCCCGGTGTCCTGGATTAGGGCTGTCAGGGGAAGGCGCTGAGAAGTTATTGACATATATAGAATCCCTTCCAAAAGATTTGCATTGAAGTCTCTAATTAGTCCAGCAAAAATGCAATGTTTATATGCACCAAATTGACTCCGTGTCTACTATGGACACACATAACAGGCATAAGTATTTGGGGATTGTTTTCTAGTTAATTTGGTCTGGCCGTTGATTTGACTGATATTTGTTTAACTGCGTTGACTGAATGTTTGGCTGAATTGACTAGATTGATCTGTTGTGTTAGCAGTGTTGAGATAGCTGTCACCATCTCCAGGGTATCCTAGGATCTACACTCATATTCCTTTGATGTGAAGCTACTTGTAATCATCCCAGTTGACATCTTCTTGGCTACACCAGGAAATGCCTCTGCATGTAATTTGTACTGATGGTCGTTTGATGTCAAATTGATTCCGTAGCCCAGCTCTCTTTGCTTAGCCATTCTCACTCAGTGTTTGTTTGCTTCCTTTCTTCACTTCCCTGCCCCTGTCTGTCCAGGATGAGATGGACTCCAGCCAACATCTTGCTCAAAGTATCTTTATTAGCAGTTTTGGAATATGCCTGTCAAATTTTAAGTAGGTGTTCCATGGTTTTGATTTCTTTTTCTTAGCAAATGTTTGTGTCTGGAAATTTTGCTTGCAGTGTACAAAGAATCCTTGTACTCCTGGAGGAGGGGGAAAAAAGTATGTCCATATTTGCCATTGCCTCGGGATAGACAGAAATCCTGGAACGCATCCGGAGGACAAGATCCATGCAATTGATCTCATTTATTCACCCAGGTTCATTTGGAGGATGCCATGTCAAAATTTGCTTTAAAAGCTGATATGTACAATATTCTGTTAAAAAAAAACTAGCATTTGGGTTTCAAGAGTAAAGTTTTCTAAAACTAAGGGAGTCAGATTCCAGGACTTCAGAATTTGTGTACACAGTGAGGCTGGAGATTGGATCTAAGCATGAAAGGAAATGTTTTCTTGACATTTCTTTTCAAAACAAATCAACACTCAAGGTTGTTTTTAGAGGCACGATTCAATAACTGTAAAAACATTTTGCTTAAAATTTTCCTCTCCTTTGCTACCTGGAATGCCCTTTCTCTTATGTTCTGTTATTTTCTTCAAAATTTAACTGTTCCAGGACCCTTCCCTGGTTAACCTCCTTTATGGAGGGCAGGAACAGAAATCACACCTCACAGGATATGACGGTACAGAAGAGAATATATACAAAGTTGAGTGGCAGAGACACACCAGGTACTCAAAAGTGTTGCACATTTTAATTTTTTCAATCTTGCCTCAGTCCTTTTATAGTTAATGGATTCATTGACAAACCATTCTTGATGAATGAGCCCTGGACTGGAAATACGAAAATCTCAGTTTTGCTCCAAGTCAGTGGTAATATTTTAACTTAAATATAGACCTTCTTACACTCAATTCAGAGGTCATCCACCTCATTTAGCTACTCACTTATTCAGTAAGCATTTACTGGGGTTCCATCTGGTTCAGATCAACCCATCTGTGTCCATAAACACAACCTTTGGGAACATAGACCCAAAAGAACATTTCCTCTGTTATAACCACCGAGGGGAAGGTTGCTCTGCCCTCTGTGGGATGTCAGTGTGTGCAAGCCTCTTTCCCAGACCACAGATCCAGCGCGAGTCAGACAACTGAATCTGATCAATTCTGGATTTTTGTGGTGGCTTTCACCATGAAGAATTTCAGCTATCTTATCTTAGTAATATATTTAATCCTGCATAACTTTGTGCTCAGACCAAAATAACCTCCAGCTTGAAAATGTTAAAAAGAGCTTAGATACATATGTTTATACTTAAACATCTTATGAGAAATGGGGTGAGAAATGTGCTTCTAAAATACAAACATTTTTACATTAAAATGCACTATCCCTTTGACTAGCACAGATATTATCTTTCCAGATTTACTTATAAAAACATTAAAAATCCATCCAAGAAATTTTCCAGGCAGTGTTGTTAAATGATTTATCTTTTGCTGATTTCTGTCTTGTCTTCTCCTTCAAGCCTATATATTTGAATTTTTCCTTTTTATTAAATTTTACAATGCTGCATATGTTAATAAACCACATGTCTTATTCGATTCTTTTTTCTTCACATCTACTTTCATTTAAATGATTCAATAAAAATATGAAAAATAATTATAGCA
Organism: Vicugna pacos; assembly: GCF_048564905.1. Taxonomy (NCBI): domain Eukaryota; kingdom Metazoa; phylum Chordata; class Mammalia; order Artiodactyla; family Camelidae; genus Vicugna; species Vicugna pacos. The sequence goes on from NC_132987.1 coordinate 8,779,430, forward strand.
TTTTCCTTTAATGAAACAAATTGTACAGCAAATCAACTCATCTCTATAATAGTGTCTGCCTTTATCATTTTGTATGTTAGACTCATTCACATGCTGTGGGAGTTTTATAATGAAAAATAAACATTGTTTTCAATCGATCATTTGAAAAATCACTGGTGCTCGGTTCCTACTTCTGAGTAGAAATTACCTTCCATGTAACAGAGTGCCTAGCATTCTCATGGAACAGAAAAACAAGTAGCCTCTCATGTTAGAAAATTTACCAAATTTACAAAGTTACTCTCCTTTTCCTAAGACCCTTTCCCAAGACTGAAATTATAGCTGCCCGGGACAATGCCTATGTAATTAACTGCATATTTTTGACACTTACTATTAATTCACCTTCTCTTCCTGGATCAGCCTGATGAGATAATGGGCTGAGCAGCCAGGTGGCGTGATTTGCAGCACTGGGGCATTTAAATGGAAGCTGTCAGCATTTTATAAGTGTGATCATTTGTCACTGGGTGTGAAATTGGACTAGACAACATTTCGGGTTCTTGTAAACTTGATGATGATCTGATTCCATGAGTTCCTCTGCTTCCTTTTGTATCTTCTTCTGTTTCTCCACGGTAACAGGGAGACAATTCACATAGCAGTTATTCAGTTATGTCTCTGACTTCACTTAGGGATATCCTTGTGATCAAAACTTTTTTATGAGATGATCCGAATATCTTATATGAAATAAACCTCACTTCCTCAGCTACGCCTTCATTCACTGCTTCTTTTCAATGATAGGACACATTCTACTGGTATCAGGACAATTTTACTCCAATATCCTGAAGCTTGTATCTGTTTATCCAGTTAACAAATGTTTATTGAGTACATACTCTATCAAATACCATGTTGTCTTGGATACTAGGAACTCAGCAGAGATGAAGAGAGACAGGAATTCTGTACCATTGAGTTTTCTTTTAATCAGGTTTTTAGCCCAGTAGATTTAATGGACTGAAAAGTGGTCCTAAAGATATGTCCATATCCTAGTTTCTAGAACCTGTGATTACTATCTTATATGGCAAAAGAGTGAATATCATTCTTACATAGCAAAAGTCATTAAATTAAGGATCTTTTTTGGGGAGGTGCATGGAGGTAATTAGGTTTATTTATTTATTTTTAGAGGAGGTACTGGGGACTGAACCCAGGGCCTCATGTATGCTAAGCATGTACTCTACAACTTGAGCTATACCCTCTCCCCTAAATTAAGGATCTTGAAGGGAGGAGTTTATCCTGGGTCATCCAGGTGCACAATCAGTTGTATCCTTATAATAGAGATGAGGGGGAGGTTCAACACTGCACACTGTGGAGAAGACAATGTGAGTCCATTGACAGATGACTGGGTAAAGAAGTTGTGGTATGTGTATACAATGGAATACTACCAGCAATAAAAAATAAAATAATGCCATTTGCAGCAACATGGATGGACCTGGAGATCATCATTCTAAGTGAAGTAAGCCAGAAAGAGAAAGAAAAAAATGCCATATGAATTCACTCATATGTGGAATCCAAAAAAAAAAGAAAGAAAGAAAGAAAGAAAAAAAAAGGACATTAATAAACTCATCTATAAAACTAAAACAGGCTTGCAGACACACTAAACAATTTTATGGTTACTGGGGGAAATGGGGTGGGAAGGGAAAATTTGGGAGTTTGAGGTTTGCAAAAGTTAACCACTATACATAAAAATACATTAAAAAAAACAAATTTCTTCTGTATAGCACAGGGAACTCTATACAATATATTGTAATGACTTTTGATGAAAAGGAATATGAAAACAAATACATATATATATGTATACTGGGACAGTATGCTGTACACAAGAAATTGACACATTGTAACTGACTGTACTTCAATTAAAAAAGAAGAAGGAGGAGGAGGAGAAGGAGAAGAAGGAGGAGGAGGAGGAGAAGGAGAAGGAGAGGAAGTGGGAGAGGAGGAGGAAGAGGAAGAGGAAGAAGAAGAAGACAATGACAATGTGGAGATGGAGCAGAGAGAGGAGTGGCCCCAAGTCAAGGAATGCCAACAACCACCAAGGCTGGAAGAGGCAAGGGATAGATTCTGCTGTCGAGCACGCAGAAAGAACATGGCCCTGTAGATACCTTGATTTTGGATTTCTGGCCTCCAGGACTGGGGAAGACTATAGTTCTGTTGTTTTAAGCCACTCAGTTTATAGTAATTTGTTACAACAGTTCCCTAAAGCAAAATAGTATAGAAAATTAGGACTCTGTGGAGTCAAAGGCTTGGGCACTGTGAACTGTGCAACCTAATAAATGGATGACCTCAAGCATATCAGTAAATTTTCCCGGCTCTCAGGTCAGTCTGTGAAATAGGAAAATGCTATCTACCTCCTATTTAAGCATTCGCTTAAAAGGTAGTATGTGTTTGAGTGGTAAGTGTAGACCATAGGAAGCATGCAATCATGGTATACATCTGAATATTCTAGATAACCAGTACCCCTTTTTCCCCTTAGTTACAGTTTGCCATTTTATTTCTTAGTCTCTTGCAGTGCAACATCCCCTTTCCTTCTTTATAAAACAATAATAATAGAAAAAATTTGAGGGTTTGCCTCTAAGCCAAATACTTCAACACATTGATTATTTTCAATTTTTTTTTCCATTTCTCTTCCAGGCATTACCCATATGCATTCTTTTTAAGAAAAATAATTTTGTGTCTTGTGTTCTTTGCACCATTACAAAATGTTTTCCATATAGTTTTAATAATGATTCATTATAATGGCTTTCTAATGTTTGAGTTACCATAAAATTACCATAACGGACTTAGCTATAACTTTTAAATTCATATTTGAGTAGTTTCAAGAATTTTAATAATACTATATTTAACATATGTAGCTTTTTCCTTTTCTTTCAACAGCTTTACTGAGATATAATTCACAGACCGTGCAATTCCCCCATTTAACGTATACAATTCAGTAGTTTTTAGTAGATTCATGTTATTTTGTATGTCAACTATATTTCAATTAAAAAAAGAGTGATTACAAAATTCCAAGCCTAGTGAAAGACTCCCCTTTGTTCCCCAAGGCTCACACCTGCTGTGCTCAGTAAAGCCAGAATGCTTTGATAACTCCTGCGAAGAGCTGCCCTTTAGAACTGGGTAAAGAGAAACACTCGTTGTCACCATCTTAGCATTTGAGGTGGTCAAGGGAATTTGTGGGGAGCAGTCAGAAGCAATCCATCTGAGTAAGGCTCATATATTATCTGGTTTTCCCATCTGGTGGTCTAGCCTCTGGAGGAATAGCAGCTAATAAAAATAATTTTTAAAAAACCCATGTTAAAACAACAAAGTTAAATTCTTACTCTTAAATTAACACGCACTTTAGAAAAAAAATAATGCCCACTGCTAGGAAGGTTACATACATTTGAGAACCCTTTGGGAAATCAGTTTGAGCAATAGATACCGACGAGCATGCTGTAAAAGGTTCTTATCTTTCAATCTAATAATATCTTTAGAACTCTTGGATTAAAGGGATATTTCAAAGAGAAAATCTACACAGCCTAGTAATTCTATTCCTAGGACTATACACCCAAGAGACATGAAAACTTACGTCCACATGAAGACCTGTACATAAATGTTCACAGCCGCGTTATTCATACAGCCAAAAAGTTGAAACAAGACAAATGCTGTCAACTGATGAATAGATAAAGTGTGCTATGTTTATATAATGGAATATAATTGGTGATAAGGAGTGAGCTTCAAATATGTGCTACTACATGGATGAACCTTGAGGACGTTACGCCAAGTGAAATATGCCAGACACAAAAGGAAAAATAGCACATCTAGGAGGCAGCTGGAGTAGTCGGATTCATCAAGACAGAAAGTAGAATAGGGGCTGACAAGGACTAGCGGAGGGGAACAGGGAGCTGTTGAATGGACACTGAATTTCAGTTTAGGAAGATGAAAAAATTCTGGAGATGGACAGTGGTGATGGTTGCATACCATCTGAATGTACTTAATGCCATTGAACTATACACTGTAAAAATGGCTAAAATGGTAAATTTTATGTTATGTACCTGTTGACAAAATTTTTCAAATGGAGCAAAAAGACCACAGATTGTGAAAGTCCATTTATATGAATTATCTAGAATTGTCTAGAATCTAGGCAAAATTATAGAGAGATTAGTGGGTGCCTAGGATTGGGGCAAATGGGAAGTGACTGCAAACGGGTATGGAATGATGAAAAGGTTCCCAAGCTGATTGTGGTAATGGCTGCACAACCTAGCCAGCAGTCATTTTAAAAATTATACGAAAGATAGTCATTTTGGAGGAGTTCCACTGAAAGTAAGAAAAAGTCATTTTAGGATGACTTTAGCGGTGACAATGAAATTAATAACCACAAAATCTTTTATCTGGTTGTGATCTTTGTTAGTCATAACAGCAGAATAAAAAGCAGCCAATAAAGGAAAGGGGGATAGAGTTGTTCTGTAACATCAGTCTCACTGTATTTCGTACACAGCCAGCCAGCTAACGTGGACCCTGCTGTTAATTACCTGTTACCTATTTCCTTCTCTTTCTTTCCTGAAGTGCCCTCATTATGTTCAAATAGGCACACAGCCCACGAGACTCACCACTGATCTCATCTCATCTTGACCTCCAAGTCCAGGTACCAAAACTCCATCCCCGGTATGAAGGATTGACTCGGGAATGGACACCTGCCACGATGTGACCAATGGGACATAGAGAAATTTCTCTTTGAAATATTCGCTTAAGCTAAGAGTCCTAAAGACATTATTAGGTCATAGATAAGAAGCTTTTACAGCATGTTCCTGGGTATCTATTGCCCCAACTTTTTCCAAAGTGTCCTTTGTGGGCTACTTAGAAAGATCTTTTTTGTTTACCTGGGGAAGATAACAGGAGATTCTCTTTCTTCCATTCAATAGGAATGAGGAAGGATGCAACTTTTGCCGTCCCATTCTATGAAATTTGAGGAGGAAGTTGGCACTTCAGACTTTAGAAGGTTGATGATTCTATCCCTGACCTTTTGAATCTGTCAACACTGAGCTTCACTGTACACGTGCCTTCCTAGTTAGGCATGCCCAAAACAGGAGCACTTCCAAAAAAGCAATTTCATTATACTTCCTGTTACTTGTGTATATCCTAAGTGATTGACTGGCCTAGGAAATGCTAAATAAATGGCCTTACGTAAATCCACTTGTTCACTCACAGAGAGTCCTGGCTTTAAATAAACATGGATTTACTGCACTTTAGTCTTTATTTAAATTCAGATCTAATAGAGGCAGTGTCATAAGTGAGATCTGGCCAGAAAACAGGAGATTCTCAACAGCTAAGAAGGAAAGATAAAACGCAGTGAGGATATCTAGAGTTTGCGTATTTGTTTAGGTTTGGGGGAAAGGAAGCAAAAAGAGATGAAATTCATAGTGCTAAATAGATTCCGTGTCACCATATAGCAAAGGGCTTACATTTTTTCCATTGTAAAATTTGCTTAGAACAGATTTCCCTCCAGAACGTTATGATAACATATGATTCCTCCAAAATTCTCCAGTTGGACGATGCCCCCTGCTGAATGACCCTCAGCGCTCTCATGAATATAGCGAACACAATGTGATTTGGAAGTGGGAGCGAAATGAAATTACTTTTTAAAAATACCTAAACCAATACATATGTTCACTAAGGTGAAATACACAAGTAATAAACATTAGCATATGGTCTAATCGGGAAAGCTAAAAGAAACATGGGGAGAGAGGCATGCAGCCCAGAAGAGGGAAGGTTTTATATGTTATTTGGAAAGTTTTTGGTAAACCAGAAATTATACTTGAAACTATGTTGTTCCAGAGGGAGAAGTTGTTTTCTCTTCTTCCTTACATTACTAATGGTGCGTCATTTCCAGAAAAACAAAAATTCTTCCAGGTCTAACAGTTTTGTTTCTCTAACCAAATGTATCCTTTTCAAAAAAAAATATTGACATTTATCCCTTCACCACCCTGTTTGCTTCCCGGTAACCATAGGTTTGTTTTCTATGTGAGTCTGTTTCTGTTTTGTATAAGTTTATTTGTGCCACTTTTTAAAAGATTCCACAGATAAGTGACATCACATGGTATTTTTCTTTCTCTTTTTGTCTTACTTCCCTTAGAATGACGATCTCCTGGTCATCCATGGTGCTACAGATAACAATATTTTATTCTTTTTTATGGCTGAGTAGCATTCTTTTGTAAAATGTTCAGTATTGCTAATTATCAGAGAAACACAAGTCAAAACTACAATGAGGTATCACCTCACACCAGTCAGAATAGCCATCATTAAAAAGTCCACAAACGATAAATGCTGGAGAGGGTGTGGAGAAAAGGGAACCCTCCTGCACTGCTGGTGGGAATGTAGTTTGGCGCAGCCACTATGGAAAACAGTATGGAGGTTCCTTAAAAAACTGAAACTAGAGTTGCCATGTGACCCAGAAATCCCACTCCTGGGCATATATCCAGAGGAAACTAATTCAAAAAAGATACATGCACCCCAATGTTCACAGCAGCACTATTTACAATAGCCATGACCTGAAAGCAACCTAAATGCCCATCGACAGATGACTGGATAAAGAAGATGTGGTATACATGTATATTTAATGTCTTCAAACAACAGCAAATTTATATACATGTAAAACACACACACACACACACACACACACAGACGTGTCTTTCAATTTGGTATCCTGAGATTACATTCCATAATCCCTGAACTGCTGTAGAAGCAAAGAAAATGAATAGATTCTGAACATGACTTTAAAAGAACTCATAGGATGCTTTGGAAGCACCTTTTGAATGAGGGTGAAAAGGGGGAGCCTGGAGCCTGGGAAGCCAGTCCGGCAAGGAAAGATGTGTCTAGACTTTTTAACTTATGTATTTATCTATTGTCGATGACACCACCACAGTAAGAGCTTCTGAAGAACTTTTAATTGCTGATGATGGAAGCAAAGAGGAAAGAAAACTTTATTTTTTTAGGGGTGATGCTGTTAGTTGTTTGCTATTCCTGTCCTTCGGAAATAGCTTTGGTCCATAAACAAAAAAGGTATTTAGAAGAGATGCCAAGAGAGAAACATAAAGAAGGGGTTTTTAAAGTCATTTCTTCAATTGTTATCATCCAACACTTAATCTGGGATTTACTCCTCTCTGGCTCTCTCGCCCCGCCCTCATCTCTTCCTTTAACCAATTTTAGGACTTAAACACCTTTACCCTTCTCCACATGAGACCAACAAGCTGTCAGGACTGTGAAGACAAGGTGGAGAAAGTCAGCTGGGTGTGTTTATTTATGGATTCACAAATACAGTCATGGGATAAAATACATTACAGCCACCTAAAAAGAAAGTGCTCAGATCTGCATTCTAGACCAAGAGTTGGCACACTTTTTCTGGAAGGAGTCAGATAGTAAACCTTTTAGATTATGCATGCATCCTTTATCACCACTACTGATAGTGAACAAATAGGCTTAGACAACACAGAAATGAAGGAGTGTTGCTGGGTTCCCGTAAAACTTTCTTTATGGACGCTGAAATTTGAATTTCATATAATTTCTACATATCATGAAATATTATTGTTCTTTTGATTTTGTCTTTCAGTCATCTAAAACCTATTTAAAAAAGTCTTAGCTCAAGGGTGTACAAAAACACCTTTGGTGGGCATGTTTGGCCCCTGGCCCATAGTTGGCTGACCTTGTTCCAGATCCACCCCATCCTAAAGATCTCAAAATGATGGGAACCAGGAAGAATCACCCAACTGATTCTAGGATTCTCTCTCTTCCCATTCCTTGAGCCCATCATATCACTTTTGTACACTGCAGTATGAGCAATCTTAAGCAGGGACATAAAACTTATCTAAAGAGCACATTATCATGATTTTTATGAAAGGGGTGTAAAAAATTCAAAGTATTCATCTTTATAGCTCTATAAATTGTAAAGCCTTTCACATGGCACAAACACTAGAGTGATAGGAACAAAAATTCAAAAAAAGTTAAGGGAAACTTTTTTTCGTGTTTCATGGTCACATTTCTTCCTATGGGCCTTTTTTTTTTAAAAGTCTCCGATTTAGGGACGTATGTTATAGCCTTTGTTCTCTCAGTCACTGACTGGTATGTAAAAAACACTGAATTTAATGTCTTCAAAGGACAGCAATGTAAGATGCCTACAGTATGGTGGGGTGGCTGTGGGGCTCTTCCCTTGGTCTCTTCTGGGCTTCTCATGTAGCTGTGTTCGGCTGGTGGGTGGACAGGAGCCTGGACTCACCTGGCACGTCACTCTCCCCCCATCCCAAGCTTAGGCTCAGGGCAGCATTCCAGGTGAGCACAGGTCAAAGCTGCAAAGCCTCCTGAAGCTCAGGCTCCAGAATTTGCAAGACGTATCATTATTTCCTCTGTATTCTACTGTTCAAAGCAAGTCAGAAAACCAGCCTAGATTTAACAGGGAATTTGGGGCCACCAAACACCCTACCATACCACACTTATCTCTGGGCTTCTTAAGGGGCACAAATTATTCCTTTTATTTTGAATCATTTAGATTTTCATAACTGCATATTAAAGTACTAGGGAAGAACAAATCTGACTCCATAGTAGATCTGTTCCTTTAGCTCTAACCCTGTGCTCTGTCTCCTGTTCTCATTCAAGCTGGTTCTACACCTTTTGCAAAAGAATATTGCCTCGAGCCTGAAATACACAAGACAGCCCATTTTCAAGGCTCTGACCTTTAAGGATATAACACTTTTCTGTTCATATAAAGATAAAAAGTTGTAGAACCAAAAATAATATTTGTCTTGTTGGAGGTTTACAGGGACACCATGACCTACGTGATCAGCTGCAAGGACAAAGGATTCCGACCTCAAGAAGTTTGCAATAACCAACCATACTCACCCTCTTTCAGTATAAAAAGAAGCCAGAATTCTGATTTGGGGAAGATGGTTCTCTGGGACATTAGCCTGCCATTTTCTTGGTCTGCTGGTTTTCTGAATAAAGTCGTTATTCCTTGCCCCAACATCTGGTCTCCCAACTTATTGGCCTGTCATGCAGCCAGCAGAATGAATTTGAACTCAGTAATGTTAAGAGAAACAACTTCAATAATATGGTTATAAAGCTTAGCAATGAGCTTTCAGAAGGACACAGATGAACACCATTTACAAGACTAGGTGTTGTCACAAAATTGCTTTGTCTTGGCTCTTGTCATTTCTGGAAAACTTGGAACGATGTCCTGTTGAGACAATGCAGAGGATGAGCATGAAGGAAATGCTCGTGGGAACCTCAAATATGTCAGAGAAAGGCTTCGGGGCAGGTACTTGAAGAAGAAATGTAGAAACAAAGAAAATGGGAACACATTCGTCATGGTCACGGTCAGAACTGTGGATCCGGAAGAGCTCCCACAATGCACTTAGGCATGAGTCAATAATAAAATGGCCAGCGTCCCTTGTTAGAGGGTTTCTAGTTCAGATTTAAGACCTTCTTTCAGAAGAATACCCCACTAGCTGTTTACGAGACTGGAAAACACATTTTCAAAGTCACTAGGAAACAACTGGAGCTCTGAGTTTCCGTAGTTCGAATGTTAGGGAGCAGAGATGAAGCCAGGAGTACTGCTGTTGCAGGATAGGAGACTAACCCATCCATCATGACCTGGTGCTCAAGTCAGCCCCATGCAAAAAGCTGTCAGTGGTATTAATAATAACTTTTCTTCAAACCAAGCTGCCATCTTTTGTAAGTTGCATCCTGATTTATAAACCATTCAGTATACAACTATAACTATAAAGTGTCACCAATTATAAGATGCATACTGATTGATTTTAGAGATAAGCTGTAAGAGAACATGCATTTTAGAGGTAATCAAATTTGCTAGTAATAACAGCAACAAAAACATGAACTAAATGATGAGCCTAAGAACTTTTCATGTCTTTTTCTATCAATGCTGATAACAGTCCATGACAGACTTTCTATTATTCTAATTCTAGTGTATGGATAAGACCACTGAGGCCAAAGAGATTAGCTCAGAGGTCACCTATTCAAGGTCAGATGGCCAGTAAATGCAAAGCCAAGATTCTACCCTTGCTCTTCCTGACTCCAAAACCTGGCCTCTTGATCACTAAGCTCTGTGGCTTTTTCTGCAAATTGGCCATGGACCCGTAGCAGGATGTGGCTCAATCAGCTCTCATGAAAACAAACAAGTTAAAGCAAATTAAGACTTCAAAGACCTAAAACTAAAACAGAATGGAGAAAAGTGGGACACTTTCACTTCTCCATCTCTCAGAGGGCAGAGGAAAGAATGTGATTGTTACATAAAAAGCCGTGAGCTCTCTGTTCCCAGACGTCTTCATAAGGACGTCTCGTTCCTTCCTTTTTCCCTTTTCTCATGCTCGCTAAAGTTTGAGCACCGCCATCTGGCAGGTAGTGTTCAAACTTGACAGAGCATGTGAATTGCTGTATACAAGATCCTAAAAAATCTGTACTTTTTGAGTAACTCGGAAATGTTCAAGAAAAGTTGTGTCTTTAGCCAGTGTTGGTGTGCAAAGGTATTGGGGATTTCATCAGGCTTAAATGGGATACCACTGCTTAAGCCAGAAAGTACCCAGCAGATGATACTTGTCAGTATTCAGTGCTGTTCCATCTAATTCTAATATTCTACCATTACTTACTTAGATATTAATTTTTGGAATGGGATTGGACCCATTACTTTTCCATCTATTCAACAAAGTTTGATAAATTCCCCCTTAGGTCAGATGTGACATCTATATACCCTGCTGGGGATGCTACAATGAAATATTTAGTCCCTGGTTTCAAAGAGTTGGTGGTCTACAAACAACTAGGCATTGAATAAATGGCTGTGACTGAAGTCTGCTCGGGATAACTCAACAGCACAGATGACAGACACATGTCCCACTTGGGTTGGCCAATTTAGCTTTCCTGACAAGCAGAGGCGCCCGCTGAATATTTTTAAAATGTAAGAATTAGCCAAGATAGATGATGACAAATGGCTTGCAAGGAAGAGGGGAAAAGCAAGTCAAAGGCAAGGAGGCAAGAACGTTCAAGAGCAAGGGTGGCGCCAACACTTCACTTTACTCTGCAGCTTGTGTTCTCCACCACCCATCAGGGTACAGCCTACAGACTGGGTGAACCAGCCCGAGCTCGCTCTTTTCAGAGGCTCCATGGGAATCCCAAGACTTGACGCACACGCTCAGTCAACTAGTCCTCCACGGATGGACCCTCAGATTATTTCAGGGTTTTGCTACTACAGACAACGTGGCCATAAACATGCCTTTATGTATAACTGCAGACTTAGGTGTTTTGATTTCTCCCGAGATCAATTGTCAAATTTGACACTGTTGAGTCAAAGAATATTACTGAAAAAAAAATGCCAGACTAGTGTATCAATTCATCTTCTTACCTAGCAGTGTAGGTTACAAATCTTAATACATTTTGCTAATTTTATAAGCACAATAATAACTCTTCATTTTAATCGGTACTATCCTCCATTGAAGAGGTTGAAAATGTTTCCTTTTCTATGATTATCCTATCTAAATCGACCGAACATTTTCCCCATTGTCTTTTTCTTGTCATTTTCAGCGGTTCTTTTGAATACTTAGGTTATCAATCACTTTTCTTTCAAATTATGCACACTCTTCCTACTGTTTGTCTTTTGACTCCTTTGTGATGACTTTGACTTTGTTGGCTTCATTTATGATGTATTTTGTTATCACATTATTTTTAACTCCTGTACACTTATAAGCATTTTTCTTTGCTTTTATACATTTTTCAGTTTCTGATCTTTCTCTAGAAAGTCTCCTATACCTTGAAGTTACATAGATATTAATTTTAAATTTCTTCTAATACTATTTCTAACATTAAGCTTTTTTGTACACCTTAAAGCTATATATGATCTTTCAGATTAAAAAAAGCAAAGAGAGGTAACTGGTTTTGATATAAATAATAATTACATAGATAATGCTTCTCACCAGTACAGGTCGACTTGGACCCCATTCTACTTTGTTCTGAGGCCAGGCTGACAAAACAGACTTTCTCTGGTAGGATGGTAATCTGGAATTCCTTCCATTTTGGATGGATATGCTAATAGGGTGATGGAGTAAGGTAGGAAGGCAAATGAATTTTATCCCCAGATCTGATCCTTATCCGATCTGATTCCCACCTTATTTCCAGCAGTTTGAATTGAGTTTGATCCATTTTTGAAAAGCCAGGCAATGATTGGCAAGTGTCAAGGAAAACGTCAGACTCAATTTGGTCAACCAGAGGTTCTTGGGAGCCACAGGGGATGATTACGGTGCTTTTTCTTTATATTGATGCTGTAATTAGATCTTTGGAGTGGTTGTGTGTATATTAGTCTGAGAATGTGAATTTATAACCAAAGGGTTGTTTCACAGTTGTAAAACTTTGAAAGTGGAATAAAAGTCTTTTCTTGCTTAGCTCAGCCCCACAGTCAATCCATCACATTCTGAATGCCCAAATGGTGCAGAAATACAGTACTTTTCAGCTTTGGTTACTTTTATATTTGATCTGCTGTCAAACAGCAGTTAGGCTGATGCACAAGGATTATTTTGATAAGGCCACTTCTAAAGACAGAATTCAAAACAAGAACATTGTGGTCTTCCCCATTAATGTCAAATAAATGGTATTCTGCCAGGCATTGTTGGGGCACTTCTGAAAATCTGTTCTCCTTCAAATTGCACTGCATCAAGTTTTCTGAAGAATGCTTGGTCCTTGTTTGAAGTAGTTTAGAGTAAAAGCTTTTAAGAATAGTTTCTTTAGAATCTGGGGTGACTTTTATTGGAAACTATGGTTTATCCTAGAGAGTAGTTTCCGGATAATTGCTAGAGAATGACTGTGGTTGTATTTCAGAACAGGCTGAACAGACCACCCCTGTGTGGGGAGCTCTGAGCAGCTGGAAGATGGTGTAAGGATGATGAGCTCTTGGGTGTGGGGAAGAGGGTTTCAGAACCGGCAGGTGAAAGCGCTCAGGTCAATCTCAGGTCCTTTATCACTTTGTTCTTTGCTGAGGGTTTTTAAATGGGTGTCATTAGTGGCCCAGGAGATATCCTGGCCATTTGAGTTACCCCCAAGGCTATGTTTCAGCCCAGGAGAAAGGCAAGCCTATTGTCAATTTTAGATAAGTGGGGGTACAAAGCCATTTATATCTCTTATGCTCTGTGGTCCAAGCAAGTGAGAGGCCAAGTCTGATTCAAGGGTAGTAACCGTTGAATACATTAATTTGTTAATTCAACTAAGATGTATTGAGCTCTTAATATATGTAGGGCATTGTACTAAGCACTGCAGGAAAAACCAAGGCACTACCTACTAGTGGACCTACATTAAAGTCAGAATGAGGTAAAGAGGAATAATCAACGCATTGCCAATTTTGAAAAGGAAAGAAATCCCAGTAGATGGTGAATTCTTTGTGTGTGTGTGTGTGTGTGTGTGTGTGTGAATTCTTAATCAAAGAGTTATTTGACATGAACTTGGACGGGCAGAAACAATTCCAAGGATCCCAGGTGGAGACGGGAGGACTGGTCCTGCTAAGGTGCAAGGAGTGTATTCATCCTAACTTTCAGTCGAGTGAACACCCCCTCCATCCAAAGCACCCTGCTTCTTGCTGTGGGATACGGTGGAAACGGACACGGATTACGCAGGAATGAGCTCCAGCACCGAGGAGTTTACACATCACACATCAATAAATGTGACACAAGACTGAAAGAAATGCGCTACCCAGGAAGTACAGGTCCTTGTTCTGGGAATTGTGCTGGAATTTAGAGAGATGATACTCAGCGTGACAGGAGGCTAGAGACTGGGGATTTGGAGAAACACGCGCATCTTACAACATTCTCACTATGTTATCAGGTTGTCATCTTACAAGAACCATAAAAGGTAAAGAATGCAAGACATCACATTACCCGTTATCCTTGTTTTACAGATGAGGAAATTTGGGTCAAGATAGGAGAGTTTTTGTTATTATTTTTTGTTGTAGATTTATTTTACTCTTCAACATGTAGTTTCATAAGAATATTCTCGCTAAAGGAAATTCATCTTGAGTTGGGACTTACTTTATTCTAATTCATCAGCTGATGGAACATTATGAGTGATGCTTTCTTGGCATTTTTGATCGGCAACCTGGTTACTGAAGTTGTCTAAAGTGGGAGTGATAGAGCTCACCCCCGCCCCTTACAAAATCAAATAGGAAAGCCCTTTACAGATGAGAAATCACCACCCAAAATAAGGTGTTAAGTTTTGTATGCTGAACTTTTGGTCAATATTTTCAGTGCAGTAAGATCATTCTTAAAGTTCATCTCGGTGAAAGATGCTAAAAATTGGACATATGGATGCCTGTGAGGAATCTGTCACAATCAGCAAAATTGCACTGTGGCTAAATTGTTCCCATTCTAGTTGGAGCTAGTATTTTCATTTAGCTTTGAAAGGCAAAAAAGTTCAATTTTACTGTCATTTTACAGAGCTGTTTTGTTCCGCCCCACACATAAACATCAATGAGCAGCACCATTGTGACTCTACTGAGATAATTTAAGAGGTCCTGATGAACTTCAGAATTGGTTTGGCAGATATTGGTTTCACTTACACTACTATTGTACTTGTGACACTTTAAAAGATGTGTTGATGTACTGCTAAACAATGAACAGAGGGGAAAAAAAAAAGAAGAAAAAAAAAAAAGAAAAACAACAACAAAAAAAACCCCACCACCAACAAAGAAACAGAATTTGCTAATTTCTGACACAGGTCTTTGTGTTACTTTGCAACTTCTTTCTTCCAGAGAATCATTTAGAGTTAAAATGGTTGGAGCTATTATTTGTCATTTAGTCTTCAGTCTGGTTCTATGAATGCCAGATCCCAGGTCACATATCTAAGCTGCAAATTTGCTGTCTGTAATAGAATAGAGCTTCCCGAGATTACAAATAAAGGGGGACAAAGAGTGTGGAGATTTAAATTTGCTTAGTGGCAATATTTTCTGCACAGATGTGACTTCTGGTGTAATGGAATATCATAGGGGCGATAATTTTGGTGGTGGCATGAATCCATGCATGAAAGCACCAAGTGCACTGTAGCTCGTCCAACCAGCATATTACAGCCTCTTTCTTCCTCTCCATCTTCTTCCCTTTCTTCTTTAAATCCCTAAACTGTTTGTTGGGGAGGGTTTAGCTCAGCAGTAGAGAGCAAGGGTTAGCATAACCAAGGTCCTGGGTTCAGTCCCAGTACCTCCTCCAAAAATAAATAAATAAGTAAACCTAATTACCTCCCCCCCAACAAAAATGATAAAAACAGAATATTAAAAAAATCCCTATTCAGTTTGGAAATATACTCTATGAACTGATATGGAGATCTTTCTAAGCAAAGATAGATTTGTTCAGTGTTAAATCTTAGAAAGATGAAATGAACAAACCAGGCCAGTTCCCATTAATTCAGAAAACATTTCAGCATTACCATCTCTCCCAAGGTAGGACATTTAAGAAAAATCCTCTAAAGGGTTTTTTTTTTTTTCAAGTCCTGTAAGTGCTTCCTGACGTACAAATATATCCCCTGAAAAGACACCTGAATAACTCCAGCTGCATTTGCCCTATTATAACACCAGGCTGTTCAGTGAGAGGGCTTAAAAGACTTGGTTATTAGAGATAAGCTTTTTGTGGTTAATGAGGGCTCCTAAAATTCAACGTCTTTGACTTCTAAAGGAGAGCTTGACTGCGATTTCTACATCAAATGTCAGGTTAAGAAAATACACCTGAATATAGGAACATATTTAAAGATCCACACAAAAACAGGCCACTAGAGCAAAATTGAATCAATTGACGATGACCATGAAGTAACTCTATACAACATATAAAGTACCCAAAGCACGCTAGAATTGACAACTACACTATAGTTCTGATTTCTGGGGGCCCTGCTAGTAACATATGGAGCACAATTCTGCTGCAAAATCAGAATGAACTGAGACAGAAGGGAAGGGGGCAGTGCATAGCCATTCAAGGAAAGACAGCAATTAACACCAGAATGGCAGAAGATTTGACTCCCAGGAGGCCTTGAGGCTCAAGATGGCAGGAGATTTGACTTCTAGTAGATCTTGAGCTTCATTATATGCTCATTGTAATATATTAGCATGGTAAATGACATGCCCACAGGTGTTCCAAGGCTGACCATAAAAGGTCAAAGAGTAGGTGGTGGCCCAGTTCCTGGGAATCCAAGCCCCTTTCCCAGGGTAGTTGGAATAGCCTTCCCACTTGTAGGCCTGTGAAGCTACCGAACCCATAAAATCTGGCGACACCACACCTTGCGGCCGCCTCTCTGGCTCCCTCATCTTCAGAGATGGCCCGCACTCTGTCTATGCAGTGTGTACCTACTTTTACTTTAACCTGAGCTCCCAACCCCGACACCTCATGGCCTTTCTCTTGCCTTCTGAGACAGCCGGCACTCTATGCAGTATGTATCTCTCTAAATAATTTTACCTTTACTAAATTGTGGCTTGTTCTTGAATTCTTTCCTGCATGAAGCCAAGGACCCACATTTGGCGGGGCGAGTCCCAGGGGCTCAACTGAGACCTGGGACATGGCCCTTCTCACGCCCCACATTCGTTTTTCCTGCATCATCACCACTGAAATGGCCATTTCAACCTGGGCCATGGGAGTTGGAAGAAGACTGCACATCAGCTTTTGTAACAGAAAGGCTTCCTAGTTATCACTACAGCTGGGGAAACTGGCGCCAAAGATGGTAGAGTGGAGGATTTGGGAAAAGCACTTGAGAAGTAATTCTCAGTTCTGGAGGTCTCTAGAGGCTTAAATCCAATCAGTATAATCCATAGCCTTTCACACATTCATGCATAAAATTTCTGCCCAATCCTGGAACAGGTAAGACTCAAATTATTTAAAAATTTCTTAATGTTGGGGTAGAGTTTTACAGATTAAAAAGCACTTCCTCATAAGCCAGTATAGTGAGAAAATTAATGACATTAAATTGTGTATGCTGTCTTGGTTATTTTTGTGTTTTTTGTTTTCTCATGTCTTTGAATCCAAGCAGGCAGCAAGAATTTGCAATGTATTGCTTTAGGGCCTTCTGTCATGAAGGGGAGGTGAAGCAGCCTTTTTGTCTAGGCGTATGAAAAAGCAGGAACTTATTGAGAAATCTATGACATGTCTCTTGAAGGGCAGGAAGCAGCAGAGGACCCTTGTGCTGTAGGGGAGATCTTGGAGAACGGAGAACTGCTCCTGGGACTTACCCATCCCCAACACACACCTCAAGCTGGGAGAGTGAGAATGCGAGAGGCACCAAGGAGTGGCTTAGTGGTACCCAATCACAGCCCAAAGCCACACACACTCCGAGCCTGGAGGGATCCCGCGCACTGAGATAGTGGCTGTCCCAGCAGAAACCTATAATACTGATATCTGATACCCACTGTACTTGATTTTCACAACCCTATGGATTTACGACTTGAAGATCATATGACTAGTTGAACGTAAAGCAAAAGCAAGAACCCAGATTTTCTCAAGCCCCGACGCAGATACCTTTCTGTTCCAGGCTCCAGACTCAAATTTCAGATGAAGCTCGCTCTAAATTCTAATCTCACATCATCTGCCAAAGATTTCACCTCTAGAAATCCAGCTGCTAAAGCTATTTTCATGAGTAGAAACATGGAAGAATTTATATTTTTATGACTCATTTCCCCGAGATCCTGAAAGAGTAAAAAAAGTGATCCATGCAAAGGGTTTTTTAGTAGTTTGGAGGCATTCTATTATTTATATTCAAAACAGTTGCTTCTGGGGTTGAAGGGGGTTGAGAATCGGATAAGAAGGCATATATGCTTATGATCACAATTTCCAAAGAATAAGAAAATAATAAATGTATCCATTGATAAGGCTGAATCAAGTAAGTAAAAGATTGCACTTCTCTTGCTTTTGACAGGAATAACAGCAAAATATTTTAGTAACTCAATTGTTTTATGCTGATTAGAGTCTTTCTCAAGCTCTTAACACATTTTAGATAACTAGGAAAAAAGTAAACAATTATATAATAAATATGGTTTGTTGAATCGAATAATGATTTTGGAGTTTTCCTCCTCATTTGGGTAAGTGAGGGTCGATTTTAGTGAAGTATTATTTACACACAATAAAATCCACTCATTTTAAGTGTAGAAGTTTTGTTAAGTGCATAGTGTCCTGTAAGTACCACTACAGTCACGATATAGAGCATCTCTAGCACCCACAGTAAGCTCCCTCTTGTTCCTTTGCAATTAATCTTCTGCCCTACCCCTGGCCTTGGCAACCACTGATTATTTTTCTTTATTTTCATTTTCATTTTATTGTGATAAGAACACTTAACACAAGATATGTCCTCTTATCCAATTTTAAGTGTATAGTACAGACAATAAGCACCATCTTGTACATCAGATCTCTAGAATTTATTCACCTTGCATCGCTGAAACTTCATACCTGTTGATTATCAACTCCCTGTTTCCCTTCGCCTCTGTCCCTGACAATCACGACTATATTCTCTGCTTCCATGAGTTTGACTATCTCATATATGTGGAATCTTGCAATATTTGCCTTTCAGTGACAGCATAATGTCTTCAAGGTTCATCCCTGCTGTCACATATTGCAAGATTGCTTTCTTGTTTTAAGGCTGAATTACTTTGCATTGCATATAGGTACCACATTTTCTTCATTCATTCATCTGTTGATGGGCATTTAGATTGCTTCTACATTTTGGTCACTGTGAATAGTGTTGCAGTGAACATGGGAGCATTAATATCTCTTTGAGATCTTGGTTTCCATGCTTTTAGATAAATACACAAAAGTGGAATTTCTAGAGCACATGCTAGAAAACAATGAAGATCAGAGACAAAATAAATAGAGAAGAGAAAAGTCAATGATCATCTCAATAGATACAGAAAAAGCATTTGATAAAATTCAACATCCTTTCATGATAAAAACTCAAGAAGCTAGTAACAGAGGGAAATTATTTCTATATAATAAAGGTCATATTTAAAAAACTCATAGCTAATAGCATACTCAATGGCGAAAAACTGAAAAATTTTCCTCTAAGATGAGGAACAATGCAAGGATGCTCACTGTTGCCACTTCTATTCAACATAGTACTAGAAGTCTTAGACAGAGCAATTAGGCAAGAAAAATAAATAAAAGGCTTCCAAATTAAAAACAATGAAATAGAATTGCTTCTGTTTGCATATGGCATGTTCTTAGAAGGAAAACCCTAAGTACTACACACACACACACACACACACTCTTTAAGAATAATACAATTATTCAGTAAAATTGCAGGATATAAAAGCAATATATAAAAATCATCTGTGTTCTATATGCTAAGAACAAAGTGTCTGAAAATGAAATCAAGAAAACAGTTTCATTAACAGCATAAAAAGAGTAAGATATTTAGAAATAAACCTAACTAAAGAGATGAAACACCTGTGCACTGAAAATTACAAAACACTGATGAAAGAAATTAAAGACACAAACAAATGGACAGACATGCTAGGTCCATAGATTGGAAGACTTAATATATTTAATATTGTTAAAGTCCATGCTACCCATAACTGTCTACAGATTTGATGCAATTTTTATTAAAACCTAAATGGTGTCTATTATAAGAACAGAAAAAATCCTAAAATTTCTGTGGAATCACAAAGGACTCAGAATAGTGAAAACAATCTTGAGAAGGAACAGGGCAAAAGATCTTATACTTCACGACTTTAAAACTTATTACAAAGCTACAGTAATCTAAACATTATGATAATGACATAAAGGAAGATACGCAGACTAATGGAACAGAATAGAGAGTCCAGAAATAAATCCATGCATACACAGTCAATTGATCTTCAACAGGCTCAAGAATACACAGCAGGGAAAGAATAATCTTTCAACAAATGATGTTGGGAAAAATGTATACCTACACTTAAAAACAATGAAATTGGATCCTCATCTTAACACCATACCCAAAGACCAACTCAAAAGTAGATTAAAGACTTAAATATAAGACCTGAAACTATAAAATGCTTAGAAAAAAATCATAAGGAAAAACCTTCATGACATTGGTCTTGGCAAAGTTTTCACGAATCTAATACCAATAGCACAAGCAACAAAAGCAAAAACAGACACGTGATTTGTTTTCTATTACTCATTTTGTTATTAGTCTCTGTGACTTCATTTTACATGGACTAACACAGGATGTGCTTTTCTTGTGTCCGACTTTCACTTAGCACAGCACTTTTGCTATTCACTCATATTGTTGCAAGTACTCATTGTTTGTACTATTTATGCCTGACTACTGCTCCATTGTAAGAATATAACGAATTTGTTTATCCATCAGATATTTGAGTTGTTTCCAATTTAGTATGATTTTGAACAAAGCTTCTATGAATATTTATAAACACACTTTTGTGTGGACGCATGTATGTATTTTTCTTAGACGACCAAAAGTGATACAATGCTTTGTATTCTCAGTTTTCTGAATTTTAATTATTCTAGACGGTGGATAATAGTATCTGATATTGATTTAATTTGTGTCATTTAGTGATTAATGATGTTGAACATTTTAATGTAAATATTTGCCATCCATCTAGCTGGTAAACTGCTCAAATAGTTTGCTCATTTTTAATGTGGGCTGTTTGCCTTCTTTTCATAAAGTTGTAAGAGACATCTTTCATGTCATACAGATTGGAAGGAAATAAGCAAAACTCTTTTCATTCCAAGATAATTTGATCACTTATGCAGAAAATACTAAAGAATTTAAAAAATAAACTACTAAAATTAATAAGAATGACAGAAAAATTGTAAGATTTTGTCAATATACAAAATCAATTGTATTTCTGTATCAAAATATGACCAAACACATTGGTAATAATGTGTAAAACCACAATTTACTAAGATATAAAATTAAAAAGCCTTGAGTATAAAATGAACAAAACATACAATATCCATACACTGAAAGCTGCAAAAAGAATTGCTTAGAGAGTATTTTTTAAGATACAAGTTAATAAAGAGATATATTTGCCTATGAATCTAAGATTTAAAATTGTTAAAGTGTCACTTCTCCTCACAATGATCTATAGACTCAAAGCAACCTAAATTAATATCCTAGTAGGCTTTTTCTAGGCATATAAGATATCTATATATAAATTCATATATAAATTAAAATATATACATTGCGTAAGCACAAAGGACTTAGAATAGTCAAAATATTGGTAAAAGGAAGAATAATATTATAGGACTCATATTTCATGGTTTCAGGGATTATTGTAAAGCTATGTTAGTCAAGACACTGTGGTACTGGGTACAAATAAACATATGGATGAATGGAATATTATAAACAGTCTAAAAATACATACTTTGCCAATTGACTTTCGTCAAGGTGCCAATGCAATCCAATGGACAAAAGATAATCATTTCAATTAATGGTGTTAGAATAACTGCATATTAATATGCAAAAAAATTAGACAAATAAAACTTGACCCTTACATCACACCATAACAAATACGGACAAAGGATTATAGGCTTAATTTTAAGAGATAATATTATAAAACTTCTGTAACACAAAAAAGAAGATATTAGTGACCTAAGGTTAGGAAAGACTTTTAAAATTGAACATAGAAAGCACAAACTATAGAAAAATTTAATACATTAGATTTTACCAAAGTTAAAAGTTTGTCTCTTCAAAAGGAAATGTTAAAAAAGAGGAAAAAGTAAAGAATAGCATTTTTAAAATATTCAGTCCATATAAATAGTGGAGAAGATGAAGCAGTGGGACTCATCTGGTGAAATCTGAAGAAATCCTACGTAAGGTGGAATTCGATTCCGAGGGTTGCTAGACAGTTCCATTCACCTTGTGGTCCTACGTAATGAACAACTTTTACCTGACTTCTCTCTCCCTTGCATTTTTTTCCCAAAAGTCTGTCCACAAGCATTAGGATTCTACAGCAAAAGCAAAGACACGTTTCTCAGGCACCGTGTTTGGATCCTAGAGAGAAAATTCCTTCCACATGTGAAGCAGAAGTCTTGGACTACCAGTCTGATTATGTCTTCCAAAAGCTCCTTAAACCTTGAGCTTTCAAGATCCCTGTCTCCAATTTGAATATCAGCGACATTGACAGGTTATTATAGTCCCGAATGGTTCTGATCCAGATCAATACTGTTAAACAACAAGCGAAAGTAAATTGACAATAGCTTTCTTTTCTTTTTGGTTCCATTTCTCCATGATCTGATCTCACATGAAAATCTGAGAATAATTATTTGGCTTTTAAATGAAGAAGAGACATTTCAGACAGTTTTTCAGGTATCATTTAAATTTTTTTTCTTTTTTTGAATTCTAGATATTGCCCATAAAATCTCAAGGAAAAAAAAAAACATTTTTAAAGCATTGAAGTCAATGTAAAGTGGATTTCTTTAGGACTTAACAATAGGCATTAATTAGCACTGAAAGTACCAACAGGATGGTGCTATCTTACTTTAAGGATCTGCTCCCTCACTGGGTACCCGGAATATTATATTTTAATAAAATTGTAGAGTAGCTGGGATAAAAATGTCCCAAAGTCACATACACTCAGTCACTAAATGAATCAGACACCTTGAAAATGGATCGGTTGGTTAGCCTAGAAATTTGAAAGCTCTCTTTATCATTATATAGCGTCTCTTTTCCATCAGAAAACAGTACATAACTAGTAATATTGCATTTACTAAACTTATGATCATTTTCTCTGGCCCGAAATGGACTCTAAAAATGCCGACAGACATCAAATAGTCTTCTTGGTGAACAGAGATCATGTTTTTCTACTTCAGAATATAGTCATTATCACAGGGACATAAACATTATCTTCTAGGAAAATTTCATTACTTAAACTCATTTAAGACGCCTGTCTCAAGGTTTTATTAACAGTGTAAAAACACTTCTCTATAATCACTCTCATCATGCCTGCATTTTACAACACACTCAAATTCTGCACAATATCAGTTGTTGCTTGTGTTATTGGTACTTGGGATTATACATATTCATCTATCTGTTACACCTGTATTTTTTATGCAAGTTATTTTACTATTTTTACATATTGTAAGTCTTAAAAAAAATTAATCTCAAAGTAATTTCTTTTCAGAATATCTAGCCCTACTTTATGCATTTTATGCATTCAATATAATAGTGCAACTTCTTACATGGTAAGAAAGAGAAGTCTAAATGAATGCTAAATGTGAACAAATACTTAAGTATTATTTCATATTTTTATGAATTATGTGCTTAAATATTTACAGATCATTAATGGCATGTTTTTCTATTTCATTTTTAACACA
The DNA here is from genome assembly GCF_048564905.1 of Vicugna pacos. Taxonomy (NCBI): domain Eukaryota; kingdom Metazoa; phylum Chordata; class Mammalia; order Artiodactyla; family Camelidae; genus Vicugna; species Vicugna pacos. Next base: position 8,802,739 of record NC_132987.1, read on the forward strand.
TGAGAATATGAAATCTAAATACTCAAATTGCCCTTTTTCTAACACCATCATCTTTTTTTTTAAATTCAAGGGTAAAATATACAGCACTGATCCTAAAATGGGACATTAAAATATTGTTATTACTATATTTAAAGATTTAAAGGAAAACATGAACAAAATGAAAATATAAATAGAAACTACAAAAATAGAACCAAATGCAATTAAAGTGGCAGAAAATACAATGTCTGAAATAAAATTTCACTGCATGGGCCTCGGAGCTGATTAGGAGAGATTTGTGGACTTGATGAAAAAGCCTTACGAACCATTTGAACAGAAACAGAGAGAGGTGAAAAAAGTTGAAATATATAAAGAAATATTCAGGAACTTGTGGGACAATATCAAAGGGCCCAGCATATATGTAACTGCAGTCTCAGAAAGGAGGGGAAAAAAAGTAATTTAAGAAAATAGTTTAAAAAAAAGAAAAAGAAAATACAGGCCAAAAAAATGTTTCAAGTCTGAAGTTTGATAACACATATCAACCCACATATCTAAGAAGCTCAAAGAACCTGCAGAAAAATAAATAAACCAAATAGAACACCAAGATGCATTTTAAGAAAACTGTTGAGAACAGAAGATTAAAAAGAAAGTAAAACAACTCTAAAAAGTATATTAAATATAAAGAAACAAAGATAGTATCACTAGCTTCTCATCAGATCAAATGCAATCCATATGACAATGAAAAGACAAAAATAAAGTAATTGAAGGGAAAAATAAACCTGGGTTTTAAAATTATGCTACCAGGAAAAAAATCCTTGAAAAATAAAACAACAACAACAACAAAGATATTTTCAGAGAAACAAATGCTGAGATATGTTGTCCCCAACACAGCTGCAGTAAGAGAAATGTTAGAAGTTTTTTAGGCTGGAGGACAAGTATGCCAAACGGAAATTTGAATCAACCTAAAGGAATGAGTAGCATAATAAATAGAAATGTAGAAAAATATAAAGTTTTCCTATTACTAAATTTCTTTAAAGGCAATCATGTGGCTTAAATGCCTTTAAAGGCAATTGGGAGGTTTATATCAAATGTAAAAATAAAATGTCTGAAAAGAGAATAAGATGGATAAAAATTTAAATGTGTTATTATTAAGTTTTTTCTTTATATATGAAATGGTATGGAACATCTCCATGGAAGGCATTTGACTATATGTATAAAAGTTACAGAGGCCCACACCATTTGATGCAGCCATTCCACTTTTAAGAATTTACCAGACAAAACTAGAAATAGACTTACCATATGACCCAGGAATCTCACTCCTGGGCTTATATGCAGAAGGAACCCTACTTCAGGATGACACCTGCACCCCAATGTTCATAGCAGCACTATTTACAATAGCCAAGACATGGGAACAGCCTAAATGTCCATCAACAGATGACTGGATAAAGAAGATGTGGTATATTTATACGATGGAATACTACTCAGCCATAAAAACCGACAACATAATGCCATTTACAGCAACATGGATGTTCCTGGAGAATGTCATTCTAAGGGAAATAAGCCAGAAAGAGAAAGAAAAATACCATATGAAATTGCTCATGTGTGGAATCTTAAAAAAAACAGGACATAAATACAAAACAGAAACAGACTCATAGACATAGAATACAAACTTGTGGTTGCCAAGGGGAAGGGGGGATGGGAATGGACAGACTGGGAGTTAAAAATATGTAGATACTGACAGACATATGCAGAATAGATAAACAAGATTATACTGTATAGCACAGGGAAATATACACAAGATCTTGAGGTAGCTCACAGCAAAAAAAATGTGACAATGAATATATACATGTTCATGTATAACTGAAAAATTGTGCTCTACACTGGAATTTGACACAACATTGTAAAGTGACTATAACTCAATAAAAAAGTAAAAAAAAATTTAACATTTAAAAAAAAGAATTTATCAGACAGTGGGGGGAAGGTATAGCTCAGTAGTAGAGTGAGGTGCTTAGCATGCACGAGGTCCTGGGTTCAATCCCCACCATATACAAAATTAAACTCAAATGTATCAAAGACCCATGCATGAAAAGAAAATTACAAAATTCCTAGAAGAAAACAGGGGAGATATTTTTATGTTCTTGGATTAAGTAAAGTTTTCTTAGATCACAAAAGGCGCTAATCATAAAAGAAAAAAATTAATAAGTTGGATTTTATTTAATTAAAAACTATCTGGTTTTCAAAATTTCTCCTTAAGAAAATGAAAAGCAAGCCACAGAGTGGAAGAAAATACTTCTAATACATATACCCAAAAGGAACTTTTATCCAAAATTTTAAAAAGAAATTTATAACTCAATTAATAAGAAAAATGACCTATTTTTTTAAATGGCAAAATATTTTAACATACACCTCACAGAGGAAGGTATACAGATAGTCACAAGAAGAGATTATCAGTATCATTAGTCATCATGACAATGCAAATTAAAACTTTAAAGAGACACCAGCATCACACTACTAGAATGGCGATAATTAAATGTTCTGAAAAGCAGCAAGTATCAGTGAGGATGCAGGGCAGTCAGCTGTAACACTTTGTGGTAAGTGTGTGAAATGTACAACCACTATGGTGTGGCAGCTTCTTTTAAAGTTAAATAAACATTTTAACAATCTATGGTTACTAGTGGGGAAAAGGGGTGGGAAGGGATAAATTGGGAGTTCCAGATTAGCAGAGACTAACTACTTTATATAAAATAGGTAAACAGTAAGTTCCTACTGTAAAGCACAGGGAACTCTATTCAATATCTTGTAGTAACCTGTAATGAAAAAGAATATGAAAAGGGATATATGTACGTGTATGTATGACTGAAATATAACGCTGTCCACCAGAAATTGATGCAACATTGCAAACTGACTGTACACTTCAATAAAATTTAGAAATTATAAAGAGTTAAATATACATTTAACAAATGACTCAGAAATTCCACTCCTAAATATTTACACAAGAGACATGAAAACAGGTCTTCGTGAAAAGACTTGTACGTGAATGTGCATAGAAACTTTATTTAAAATACAAAAAAACTAGAAAATTTTCAAGTATCCTTAAACAGCTAATGGATAAACAATTTGTGGCATATTTACCTAAAAGAATACTTAGCAGTATAAAAAAAATCAACAAATGTGATCTCTTGTGATCATAAAACTCCATGTGTTAAACTTTTCTTGTGGTTATTATTTATAGCTGATTAAAAGAACATAAAATAACAAATGTTACTAATATTAAGAATGATATAGACTTCAGCATCAATTCTCTTTCTATTTTTTGTGTGCTTATAGATTATTATATTCATTTTGTGTGCACTGATTATTATATTCATTTGCATAAGTAGATGGACAATGGAAGTTTTGTTCTGGCAATAGTACTGAATTTTTGGATCTCTCTCTATGCCTGCAATCACGTTGTAATCTACCAAAAAATGTTTTCAACAATCTTGTTAAAGTGAAGAATTGGAAATCACCTGATCTGCAAAAGAATTTGTTATTCCATGACTAGAGTCATTCACTTTTTCTACCAAACCCAGTATTTCTAATGGTCCCGTAGTTTGGTGTCCTAGAGGGTTTTACCAGGGTGATCTATATACCCCATAGCAGATTTTGGGTGGATAGGCGTGAAATTTTCTTTTATAAATTGTGAAAGGGGAAGTGAGAAAGTAGAACCTGCATAGAGTATTTTCAGGAAGGCCAGTTTTAGAAAAGAGTGCATCTGAGAGTTAAAGAGCTGTCAATCAATTCCCTGAAAACAATGAGTGCCACATTGCCCCCTCTAAGATGACTACCCCCAGCATGGCATCCCAGCCTGAAGACAGTGCTCGGGCTGCTCTCCATGAGTACCTCATGCCTCCTGCAGTCCATTCTCCTGACAGCAGCAGGTCTAAGTGGTGTTTCTGACAATGAAAATCAGATTAAAAAAAAAAATTCTTCCTCACTGCTGTTTCTTCAAAACCCTCCCCTATGTGCCCACTGCAATTAGAATGAATTGCAAACCCCTCAACTCTGAAGTTGGTTACTCTCTCCTCTCTCATTTTATACTTCTCTCTTTCTCCATTTCTGGTTTCCAGGTATAGACATGCTTCGGTTTCTCAAATGTGGCAAGTTCATTCACACAGAGGTCTTTGTCCCCTGGTTACTCACGCAACCTAAAGCAGTCCCTGCACACACTCACTCCCTGTCTTATTGCTCGGCTTCACCTTCCCACCACTGGTTGCTGTCTGCTCATTTCCTTCTTCTAAGGTGCTTCATGACAGCACAATCCAAACCTTTCCTGTCTTTCATTTTTATTTGATTTCTCTCCACTACCTCGAACTGTGCTTGGTGGGTTCTCAAAAGATGTTTTTTGAATTGATCGATAAGCCAATGAGTGAATATTGAGTGGTTTTTATAAGCATTCATGTTTAGAAGACACTTTGGTGTTGCTGAACACTGACTCCGATGTGAATTTATCATTTCCTAAAGCTACAGGATGCACGCCATATGCCGTACGTCTCTCAATTGACTGTACATCTATCTCTAAGGAATCTATGACTGCAAAACAATCAGAGAAGGTAGAAATTTCAACAAGTTCAATTAATTGCATAGTAGTTTCCCGTGGGATATTTTCAACACCATTCCCAGGTTTCACTCGTAAAAGAGCTTCCCTAAGTGATTGTAATAGACAGCATTCGTTTGAAAACTGTCACCTCTGGACCTGTGGCTTTATTGATTTCTACACTGCTTTTACTTTTGAGGCATCAAAGTCAGAAACAAAATGAATATCAAGCTAAATGGTTGATTGTAAAGAGGATTATTTTCTCAGAAGAATTCTGAAGAAAAGTGGCGATTTTGAATAGAATAAGATTAGGCGGTAATTACTGTCTTGAGCTGAGCAGTGGGTTCTATTATTTCTACACAAGTATTTAGGACAAGATGGTGCTGTAATTACTAAGAATTGGCTAAGAATAGGCTAAGAATAAAATGCTGGATGACAGGAGAAGTTATGAATTGAGGAACTGTTTCAAGGGATCAAGGTCAGTGTGAAATAATTGAACCTTAATGGAAAAGGCAATAGAGCAGGGTTAGGATATGGAAAGATGAAGGACTCTGAAAGAAATTGCATCCAAAGAGAAAATGTTTCCCCTTCAAGCCCCTGATAAAGTCATCACAAAATGCAGTGGGGTAATCCCATAAGGAAAATAAGTTAAATGTACATGTTCAGCAATATTGTGGGACACTGGAATTCAGTTCTAATTTTTTGCATCTGTTCCCTCAACACATTAATGCAAAAGCCATTTGTACCTATTTCTAAATTTCCTTCCCCAGGGGTCAAAGCTAATTAAAGTTCAAAAAACCAGACCTCTAAAGAAATTGAAAGTGGTTTGTGGCAAAACAAAACAAACAACAAAAGATATACTTAGAGCAATGTTTTACAAATCTAGCAAGTACGTGTTAAAATTAGGTGTCACTGAAGTTATGTATTACCAACACAAGGAGATGAAATTTTCCTTATTGTTGGTAAGCATTTCCTACAGTTCTTTTCAGTGAAAGGAAAGTAAAAGGGGTAGAAGAATGTATCTGATTTTTTTTTAAACTATCTTTTTCCTTTTTGGTGGTTTAAAAACATTGTTTTAAAAGAAAAAGTGTCCATGTCTATTACCACAGAAGTCATATGTCTGGGAGGCAAGCCACTTTCATATTTGTAGCGTGATGATGATCACAGTCATTACTATTGGTCGTGAAAATGCTAAATTGTTTTAAAATATAATTTTTCAAAATTTGTAATCCTCTTTCTTTTGAGTTCTGGAATGTTACTTTATCAGTTTATAAATGCCCAAGTAGGTTGTTGTGAAGAAAAAAAAAAGGAAGGGAAATTTAGTTTAGAGTTGGAAGAATGGATTTTGAGCCTTGATTTTATTACTCATTAATTATGTGATGTGGCATGTTATTTCATAACTATGAGTGTCAATTCCTTCCTCTGTAAAATGGAGGACCAAAAATAATCTTTTCCTAGTATTGCTGTAAGGATTAATTGAAAATCTGGCTGTGAAGTCATTCATTAGCTATAAAGGTGCAAAACAAAAAGAAGAATATATACTATATAATTCTATTGAAATAAATTCAAGAAACACAGAACAAATTACTAGAGACATTAAAACAGTGATTATGAGAGACTGGGCTACTGACTGGAAAGGAACACAAGGGAACACTCTAGGATGATAAAATACTCTATACTTTTATCTAAGTGGTGATCAAAAGATTATACACAATATAAAAAGTCATCATAATGTGCTCTTAAGATTTCTGCATTTTGGCAAATTAAACCTCAATAAAATAAACAGAAGGGAGTTATCACTGTGATACCCAACCGAGTTCCTTAGCATGGACACTGCTCCTTTTCTACTTTTCCATTTTCAAGTCTGGCCACTCCATCCTCTTTCTTCCATCAACTTTGGAACCCATTATTTCCTGGCTACAACATTTGCCTTTTTACAGTTGAAAAAAAAATGTAACAGATCCACCTCTTTGCTTCTTTCCATCCTGTTGTTGTTGAGAATTGCTATTCAATTCTCTGACTCCGTGAATTCAAGAATTCGTTAAATTATGACTATGGCTTTTCCATTTTTAATCTAAGAACCTAGAATAACTTTTAGCATTTAATTGGCAATTAATGAGTATTTGCTGACTGATAGATTAACTAACTGACCCACTAATTGGATGAATTAATTAATAACAGAGTGAATTAATTAATGTTATTGGGCAAGGGAGTGATACGGGCAAACTCAGAAATGATAGCAGAGTTGAATAATAAACTGAAAACAGTCATCGCTCATTAATCAGATCTAGACATTTATCAACAAACATTAGGTACCTACTCCATCAGATGACTCGATTGGCTGGAAATCTCATCTAGCATTTCCTCTCTTTGACAGCCTGATTTGACTGCCCTCCTCCTCCTATGTCTGGGCCAAAGTAAGAGAGATCACTGCCTGTGAGCAACTCATCTGTCCCTGAAGACCATGGCAAGGACTCAAGGTGAAGTTGGGCAGAATGATTTAGGCATGATGCTGCATAGTGTTCAAGTTTACGTTCTACTTTTCCTTTAAACACTATTCATCGTATATCCTCATAAAATTATTCCTTGGCAACTCATTTGGCAATTAACTCCTTATCAGTGGAGTGAGAAACAGAGGACAGGAAAAAATGGCTAGAGAGATGGTGTTGGCTACATTGCAGTATCCACTTTGTTTCAGAGGTCAACCCTCTGTAAGGCAACTGTTGGAGACACTGTGATTTTCACCACCTCCAAACTCCATCAGAGTCCTCACTGAGCCTTTCACGTGGCTTCTAGGTCTCTTAACAAATGAGCAATGCTGTTGTCAACAGCCACGTTACCCATCCCCAAGCCCATCCCATCCCCATTCTGAAAAGGGACTTAGCATGTTGTTACCTTCTCTAAGAACTTGCTTGCAATCTAGTCCTTGCACACTGTTTCAGAATAACTTGCTTTCCTTCCCTTAAGAATTTATTCATTAGTAAAAAAATTGCATTCTTTGGCATCCCACACTGCCCCGCTCAAGCTGAGAGCATGTCTGCGCCACCCAGGGAATCAGTCACAGCAACTCTCCACCGACGGCTCAGAAGCCGCACTCCTTCATGACAATAAGTCACCAGAGGCTCCGTGTCATTGACCTTCTGTGGAACTCAGGTCTTCCTTGGCATTTCTAGTGTTTGAGTCCTGTGAGCCTAGATTTCATTTCTTTCCTATTTTTAGAGGAAATTCGAATCACTACATTCATCACAGTCCATTGAAAGCACAATCTCCAGCTTTTTTCCTTCCCACATACACCAGGAAAAGCCATCCAAATGAGTTGGAGGTCTGTATGGACCAGAAGTCCTTCCCCTTGCATTGTCACTTAATCTGTCTCAAAGACTTTTGCTTAATCATTTGTGCGAGACATCGAGAATGAGTACCTGTTTTTAAAGTAAACTTAAATGAATAACTTATGTAAACTTCTGTGGAATATAAATATACTTTAAGGGCTATGACCTGATCTAGGTCATGTGTGAGTGAGTCTTTGAGCTGTGGTGACAACTCTTAATATACAGTGATGCTAATTCAGTTTATTTATATCTTGCTAAAGGTTTTGAGAGGAGGTAGCTAACAAAAACATACTACCAAATACAGGACTGGATAAAATCAATTATCTCTCTATCCTCACACACACCTACATAGAATATTTTATGCTACTTATAGTATATGTGTGTATATGTTTATGCTTATGTATGTCCATCAATAGTCTGTATATATGTGCATTAATGTGTGTGTGCATGTGTAGAATCTGGTTTTAAGGGTCCTACTAGCTGAAAAGTGGAACAGAGGAAGTTACAGAATGCTCATCATGGATAAACATTGTTCTTGCGATACTCTCCAAGAGAAATTACTCACATGCGGTGTTTCACCGCAGTGGCTGACATCCAGCTTTCCTAGCTCTCTTCCCCACTCCCTGATCATCTCTGCACGGCCCTTTTGGATGGGTGTGTTTCAACAAGCCAAGTGTAGGCATTGGGGTATTGAGGATGATTTCAAAGGTCCCCTCCACTTCTCTGTCCACTTTCACTTCCCCATCATGTAGGTCCTTGGTTTTAAGTAACATTCTCAAATTTTTATCTTCTCTCTGGACCCCTTCTGTGAACTCTGAACTCAGTTACCTCTGGGGCATCTCCATTAGCATACCAATACACACGTCCAAGTGCACCTGTACAGTGGGAAACTCCAGAGCTTTCATTCAAAACCTCTAAGAGGGGAGGGTATAGCTCAGGTGGTAAAGCACACGCTTAGCATGCATGAGGTCCTGGGTTCAATCCCTAGTACTTCCTCTAAAAACTAAATAAATCTAATTCCCCCCATCCAAAAAAAAAAAAAAAACTCCTCTAATTATAGTTGGTTCCATCCTTACAGCTGCTCAGGTAAGAAGTCTTGGAGTTTTATTTTTTTCCTAATTCCTCTTTCACATGCCACATATAACCCACCAGGAATTCTATTGGCTCCACATTCAGAATAAATTCAGGATCTGACCACGTCTAACCCCTCCACCACTGCCACCCAGTCCAAGCCGCCATCGCCTTTGCCCGGATTACTGCCATGTATTCCTAACGAGCTGACCCATTTCTTCCCTTGCCTCTATACCCCTGAGAAGACAAATGAGGAACGACCTGCTCCTAGGTGCTCAAAATAAAGAGCTTTTGAACCAGTGCAATGCAATGTCCTAAAAATATGGTTTCAAAGGAAGCTTGGAAATGGACTCCAAGTGACTATATCAGAAATCTTAAAAGCAAAAATCACAAACATAAAATCAAAATAAAACTCAAGGGAGAAATTCCAAGTGGAAACAAGAAAAGTAGGTAGATTTCACACACCGTACCTGGCTCCACCTAAGGTGAGTACTATTTATAACAGAAATACAGCTCACATGTGACTTTCTCATGGACACCTTCCCTGGCCACTTGATTTAAAACTGTGAGAACCTGATCTCAGCCCTCGCCAGCTCTCCTCTCCCTCCTCCCTTGATCTTTTTTTTTACATCACTTCATAGCACCGCTGACGTATTCTATATTTAGTTATTTATTTACTTTCCTATTTTTTATTGTTGTTTTTCCCTATGAGAGTATAATCACAAGAGGGCAGTGTTTTTGGATGTCTTGTTCACATCGTATCCCCCGATCTACTGCAGTTCCTAGCACAGAGTAAGTCGTGTGGTTCACGTCCCAGCAGGAAATGGGACTCCTACTCAAATAGTAAGGTGCCTGTGTTTTTGTTTGTTTTCATTTGTACTTATTTTTATTTATGTATTGTAGGCAGTACGGAGAGAGGTGTGAAAGGAAATCGACAAGGGATGTGGAGCACCAGGAAGTAGCAACTTGAGAAGTCCTTATAAGTCAGAGGCAAGAGTAAGGGGGGAGGCTAAAGAGGGTGAGTTGCTCAGGGACAGCTGAGGCCGGGGTGGGGGTGGCCCAGGAGGAGTTGCAGTCCGGAGGGGAAAGGGAATAGCCCCGGTCCCACAGCCTGAAGCAGGAGAGAGCAGAGAATCCACACCCTGACCTCTGTGGTCTCCTGGGGATGTTACCCACTGGCCAAGCCCCATGGAAAGCCAAGGTCAATGGAGCCCAGCAGTTCAGGCCAGAGGTGACATCCAAGGGCACATCACCAGGCGGAGAAGGACGGGAACGGATCTGAGGGCCAAGTGGGAAACCACCAGCATGTAAGAACTTAATAAATAGCCATGGGACAAACGCAAGGCTTTTAAAAGAAATCTAGCAATTAAATCCAAATGACTGTTTGTCTCAGAGACCTTAAAAAAATGCCAAGGGCATAAAAATCCAAATAAAACAGAAGAAGCAAGTCTGGGGTTAAAGGAAGGAGGCAGTTTCAAATAGTTTACCCTGCGCCACCGAGGAAGGGTCATTTACACAGTGGAACCTTTGGTCCAATTAAAAGGTTCACATGGATACGCAGATATCTATGTCACCGAATTGTACAGTCCTTAGTTCTCAGTTTAACTAGGTGGCATTCAGGGGTTACATCACTGATCCAATTGCCTGTCATGCTCTATGGTGTCCTTCTAGGACGCAGGCAAGGCACTCAGACCTCAGGGTGACAACCGATCAGGCAGCAGAGACAAACTGCAAATGCCAAGGGGCTCCTGCTTTCCTCGATTGTCCGCTCCACTGCTGGTGAGCTCTGCTTCAGGTCAGGAGATACTGATTGGACATCGGGAAACCCGAGCAGCAGACATCACAGCCATCACCCCTGCACGTGACAGGGGAGAAAAGGTAAAACTCAACTTTCCTGTCTGAGATTTGAGGAAGGGGTTCTTTTAAATAGTCGTACCCCCTGGAACTAGAATTTATTATTTCTGTAAAGAGTAAAGAAACACAGGTAACAGATAAAAACCGCAAAGCATCCACTGAGCCCTCCCGCTCCGAGGGATCGCAGGAGCTCAAAGACCTCCCCTCCGCAAAACTGCGCTTCAGACTCTGCACGTTTACTTTCGCTGCAGGAAGAAAGCGTGGAGCAGACACAGCCTGTGGAAAGGCCTGAAGTTGGAGAGTCAGGGGTTATGTATGTGTGCATTTATCTTGCTTCCTAAGTAGCTGGGTTTGGAAAGAAAGGAACAGAAAAAGATGGAAGACAAGGGGAGAATGGCGTTGCCCGTTTCAGGATTCTGTAGAGGAAAGAGCGTTCTGCTTTTCCTCGCTTTGAGGAGACCCTCTGAATAGGGCGTTCAGGAAAAAAAGAAAAAAAAAAAAAAAGACAAAACATCGTGTCTCATCCACGTGAATTGCTGGTACATCAATTCAGAGGCCGCGATGTTCGCCCCCCTGCACAGGGCCTGCTGCTCAAACATTATCTCCGGCTCTGACTCCAGAAGCTCTAAAGGCATCTCCCCCGCCCCCACTCCTGCAGCTATGAGGTGCTGACCACACTGCTGGAACTGGGAGATAAGAAAAACATTTCAATCCACATGTTAATTATTGAAATTAGACCTGCAAACAAATATTTTGGGAAACTGCCAGTTGCTTCCAAACGTGGCGCTTTGCATTTTCAGCCCGAAGTGTAATTGCGGCTTCAAGGGCTCAGATCTTCCCCGAGATTCATATATTATGTATGCCGCACTGCCCCGGGACACGGCGGATGTCACGCTCCGCGTCCTGCCGAAATGGGGAAATCATTTGAGACAGAGTTTGACTTGAAAAAGTATCAGAACTTCAACAAAGAGGAGCAAATAAAAAAAAAAAACCCACAAAACTTGGAATCCACTTTTTGGAACTCAGAAACTTTGCAAATATAGAGTCTCTCTTATGGGTTAAGAAATAATGTGAAATTAAGATGAGTGTTGAAATGACACCTTAAAAACTGCAGAAGTATATTCTTTGATTCCCCCCTGCCCCCCAAAAAAAATTCTGAAGGAGGCTGTTACTGACCAAGGTTCGGCACACTTTCCCTGTAAAGGGCAGATACTAAATATTTTAGGCCTTGTGTTAACATGGTCCCCAACACAAATACCCAACTCTCATTGCAGTGAAAATCTGCCTTGTGTAAACAAGGGGATGGGACCTTGTCCCAGTAAAACGATATTTACGAGGACAGGTGCCAGACAGAGTTGGCCCACAGGCTGTCATTTGACCATCCCGGATCAAAACATACTTTCACAGATTAATTAATATTTTTACCAGGCAAGTTCAATATTTAAAAGCATACAGTATTGCCTGCTTTTCTAGGTTGATTATTCCTTGAATAAATTCCTGGCCGCTTTCCTCAGCTGGACGGGTATGGATTTACTCACAGCAACATTGATTAAGAAGAGAGACGCTTATGTTGCCAAGATCAAAGTGCTCCTGGGAATAGATCAAACACCCTCTCCGTATTAGATTTAACATTTCCATCGTCAGGTTTCATCAAATCTTAATAGTTTTCAGTGCCAGGCTCACACACATTTTCTCTAACTTCTGCCTCAAAATCATAGATTAATTTCAGCCATTGGTACCCAAGGCAGCTTCATCACGAGGACTTTCTTCTGCTCCAGGGGAGGCCAGGCTAAGGGAACTTGAACATCTGTCTATAGCAACTTCACTGGGGGTCTCTCTTTGGATCTTCCTGTCAAATCAAATGAAAAGGGGCAGAATGTAATAACATCCCTTTAGACTCACTGCCTGATTCTCATTTAGCTGTCTTGAGTTCTTTCAGTCTCTCAGCACAACTGCCAGTGCTTATTTTTATGGCTGATTTATGGTAAAGGTTTGATTAAGATACCTCCATATCTTACCATACTTAACATAGACAGCATGGAGCAGGCAGAGAGGAGAATTTAAACTGTCAGTTGAAGGCCAAACTGAAATATTGGAGTTCATCCAGCCAAGCCAATGAGGTTGACCAGTCTATTCACAGACAGCCTCCTGCTCCACCCTTTTCATCTGAGAAACCCAAGGAAAACAGACTGTTTTTAAAACAAGTTCTATTTTTTGGCCATGCCATAGTACAGGTGTCTCAACTGTATCAACCCTGTCATGGGGATATAGTTCACCGGAAAATTTAGAATAATGACAATTTTTCTGTGTTCAGAAGTAGGTGAAAATTTTCATTTAGGGGTACTGGTGGCTGCTCCTGAAAATGCACTTATCTCATTGCCTTCCCTCCGATTACTCAGTGTGCTGTACTTTGATGACATGTCTAGTATGACCTGGAAAACAGGCAAGCTCCTCCTTGTGTGCAGAGTGGGAATTTAGATGAATGCAATTAATTACAATCAGTACGGGGAGAATCTGACCAATTAGAATTGATTTGAAACAGCTTAACACTCAAATCACCGACCAGGCAGCACTGCTTTCCAAACTCTAGCTGGGAAAGCCAGACGGCACATGGTGGGAGAATCTGTCTAACAGCTGTAGATGGGTGTGGCTTCAGTAGAACAGGAGAATGTAGTGAGTCCTCTGTTGTCTTCTCAAGAGTCTTTCCTTCTCTCGTTTAATAAAATGGGGGAATTTGTGGTAGGTTTTTCCATGTCTAATCTTATCTAGGGATTCCCATCCCACTGTCACAGTGATTAGTTGAGGTAACCCATTCTGTGTCGATCAGAGCATAGAACTCCCTGGGTACCTGGCACATATAATCAGGGCCAGTGAGACAGGAAGAAATGTTCTGGCAGCTCGATGAAAAAAGTGGTTATCACACATCAGAAAAGCCATGCCATGCCTTGAAGACATCATTGCACAGTTCAATTAAACTAACCCTAAAACTAGACCATCTGGTTCTATGACCTAAGTCATCCGTTTACTATTTTATAGGTATAATTTATATATTTAAGTTATGAAGTGTTACAAATATACAGAAAATCAGAGTGAATACTAGGACAAATACCCAAGGATCTCACTTGTATTAGGGAACCTCCTCACTTTTCTGTACTGATATCCAATCCCTTTTTAAAAAGAATTTAACATGTTGTAGAATGTCTTAACTCATAGTTCTGCACTCAAGTAACTAGAAATAGAAACAGCCTCAGCTGGGAAGAACTACCGATGCATTCAGTGTCCCAGAGGCAGGGTATCTCTTATTTGTCCACAAGTTCAGGTTACAAGCCTAAGAAAAGTGCTCTAATACAACAGCTTTAATACTGAGAACAGAATCAAAGAGACGTGGATCAGCAGAAAATGTGGACCACTTGGAAGAGTCTCAGATCACACTGGGATTATAAGAATGGAAAATGAGCAACAGAAACAGGACAAAATATTTTCCTTTATTGTTGCTGCTGATCGAAGACACGCCGATACCTTGATAAGGAGACCACAGGTCACTTCCACCATTGACTCATCATGTGGGCACATTGAATGGGGAGTTCTCATCACATCATTATTCTGTGTGAATGGGAAGCTGGCCTGAAGACTTAGGCTAAAGAGAGGTAATTAAATTAGGAGGAGCCAAAAGACCTCAGAGACCATCATCCTGCAGCCCAGATGGAGTGTCCAGGCAAGCAGCCGCCCTCCTTCTGAAGGTCCTTTTCCTATTTGCATGGGTTCTGTCACATCTGCCACCACAAATCAGACAGTACAGTGTCAGCCACCCTAATAAACTAGGACACACCTAACTTCCAGTTAAACTGAAACCTTAGCTCAATTATAGCTGGTCTCAGTGGTTTTCAGGATTGCTGGAGCCTAATGAAGGTAGACTGGTACCATCCCAGATTCCACCCCACTTGGTTTAGTCTGAAAAATCCACTTTCCCTTCCTTCCCTGACTCTACCTCATTTTGTGCACAAATACATGAAAATATATGCAAATCATATGCTTGCAAAGGGGGTTTACATATTTGAAAACTATGCACATATTCAGAGTCCTCTGTCCTCAAAATCCCAGATGCAAGTAGCATAGAATCACGTTGGGAAACTACATTAGATTAGAGCTCATATCTAAGCAAAATAACTTACTGATATTGGATGAGAAGTACCATTAAAGAAAGAAAACTAGACACTGATGGTTTAATTTCTTTTCCTTCTGTATTTCATCATTTGTCCCATTTTTTCCTCAATTTCATCCAACTAAATGTTCAAAGTTGTTGACATTCTTTTCAAAATAAATGTCAGCACTTGATTATATCTTGTAATATGTCTTCTCTTTTCTAGGTCATTGTAGATACTTGTTATTTATTAAGTGTTTGGATGGGTGAATAAATTAATAAATGTCAAAATGTTCATATTGACCATTTGTCTGCCTTTCGGAGTAATATTCTTGGCTGTGAGAAATAAAAGGAGTATTCACATTTACTACACATAGGATAGTCATGAAATTGTAGGCATTAAACCTACATTTTTCAGAGCAAACCAGTATTTAACCAAATAGCATTTAAGGCAAGAGTTGGGGAAATTGAATAGTAGAGATGAGATAAGCTGTGGAGGTTCTACTGAATACTGGAAGAGAGCTATTCAGCAAGGATGTAACTCGAAATGACAAAGACTTGCAAAGAAACACAGTCGATACGCGTCAGTATGATTGATGCAGAAAGTCCAGAATTTAAGACTGGACTCATGTCGCGGGCTGAGAAAGAAACTTAGAGCTATTAGTGTATCTGTGCAGACTCAAGGAAGTGGCCAGCTGGAACCAGACATCAGTAGGTATGATAAACAAGATTACACTGTATAGCACAGGGAAATATACACAAAATGTTATGATAAATCACAGAGAAAAAAATGTGACAATGAGTGTGTATATGTCCATGAATGACTGAAAAATTGTGCTGAACACTGGAATTTGACACAACACTGTAAAATGATTATAAATCAATAAAAAATGTTAAAAAAAAGACATCAGTAGGTATGAACACGGTGAGTTAACAGTGTTTCTCAGACACCGATGATCTGTCACCTGGAAATCTTGTTTAAAATGCAGATTCTGATTCACAGTGTCTGGGGGAGATTCTATATTTCCAACAAGCTACCAAATGATGCCTACGCTGCTGGTTCATGGACTGTACATCTGTAGCCAAGAAACAGGACCTCCACAATGAGCAAAGGAGATCCAGAAAATGACTATGTCTCAGCAGTATATATGTTGTGTATATAATAGGCTCGTGTGCATGCACACACATGCACAACATTTATTTCATAGCTTAGTTCTCAAATAGTCCTTCCGTTTTTGAAAACCTAAGGTTCAACAACCCAGGTCTTTAAAGGAAAGTCACGTGATATTTGATCCTTATCATGAGCTCTGATGGGTTGGCCAGGTAAGCATCCTTGTCGTAGTAACCCTATTTGTGATTAAAAAGGGAATGCACTGGATAAAGAGGCTTCGAAAAGTTACAAATTCTCTGAGCATCAGTTACATTACCTTTGATCTGGCCTGTTTGCCTTTCCTTTCTGAGTCCTTGCTGCTCTGATTCCAGCAAAGGGACTGGAAAAATTTCTTAATCCTTATGAATCCTAGTTTCACTATTTTTCAATGATGGATAAAATACATTCTTTTGAAGATCAAACAAGCTAATACATTTAAAGGGCTTAACACAGCCTTTGGCACATCAGGAATGTTCATTGAATGACTGTTATAAATACTAGTAAAATAATCCAATACTATTATCCATTTCCTAAAGGACTCCACAGGTTTATTATTATCGCTATGACTCTCAAATTAGTCTTTTGGCTGTGGGCGTGTCTGAAGGTAATTACAGAGCTTTCCATTCTATTATTTATTCTCTTCTGTCCCTTTGTTTAACTCTATTCCTTCTGTCTTCTTCCTAACAAGCTTGGTATCCAAGCCTAAAAAATGTCCTCGTAGCACATCATTCTTTATTATGCCAATAACTCAGAAATGTAGGTCAAGTAAATATAAGTGCTGTGTGAAATGAAGCCTTCAGAGTTAACAGCGCTGCTGACCGTTTGTGTGATTACAGCAGCCCGGAAGTGCCGGCCTGCCTTTGCAAACAACGCTTGTCTCCTCTTTTGCAGCAAATACTCTGCGGAGATGGGAGGAGGCCATTTATTTATTTTCAGAAAAGCCCGCCACTTGCTATATATACTTTCATTTTTGGTAAAATGGGGTTATTTTTCTTCACATCATTACTTATACAATTAGCCTGTGCTAGAACTACAGATGGTTAGAGCACTCGCTACACATTATGGGCTTCTGGGCCCCTTAAGAAACACCTGAATCTGCCACACAAACTTATAAATGGATGGGATCAATACACAGTGAAACCTCAAAAACTCATTCCATGCCAGTTTAGAATTTGTGATTTATTGGACATAGGTCTGACTGATTTGCTTTTTGCATTATCTATGGAAGGAAAAAAAAAACTTTGCTAAGCAATTTAACAAGGTCATTTGCCTTTCTTAAAGACTATATTATTATTGGGGGTAAGATAGAGCTCAGTGGTAGAGTGCATGCCTAGCACGCACAGGGTCCTGGGTTCAATCCCCAGGATCTCTGTTTAAAAAAATAAACAAATAAATAAACCTAAAATTAACTTCCCATTAAATTTTTTTAAAAAATTAAAAATACATATGTTATTATTAAGGTATTTAATGCACCCAAGAGGATACTGTGTGATATACACCAACATTACATACATTAAAGCAGATTCTGCAAATCTTCCTTGACAATATGGTGAATTTACATTCTTGACTATTACAAAATAAAGTTTTGGAAATCACTCAGTGTTTTACTGAGAACTTGCTAAGGTAGGGTAGGGAGCTGGACACTTCTGGGTACACTGTTAAATTAGAAGTTTACACCTTGAGGAAATTTGTGGATGAATTTGAGCTTTCACTTACATAGAATGAATTTCTTTCCCTTTAAAATTACTTTGCTCAGTGCCAAGGCAGCTGAAGTTCAAATATTGCATAATTGATCTTGTCATTTTATTCAAATGTGTACATTGTACTGCTTCAACACCACCAAGAGATTTTTAAGTGTAAATATAAATATTTCATTTGCAGCTTACAGCTTTCATTTATCCTGTTTGAGCTACCAGATGTATGACAGTGCAAAGGACATTCACGAAGTGCACATCATTGGGCTTCAAATGATTGAACCTTCATTTGGGAAGTGATACTAGAACGCATTGTCGTTTATGATTCTAAATACAAAATGTTGGTATACTTTAAAATATATCTATTTATAATATTATGTATACATATAAATATGCACATTGGTAATCTTAAAATAGTAGCAATATAGAAAATTGTTTTATTTTTATTTTATAATCTGGAATTAAAAAAATAAAAACTGCTAGGCTTCCTGAGTGCATCACTCTGCATCTGGTTCTCCAACTGGAGCTGGCATCACACTCCCTGCAAGGAGGCTTGTTGAACGTTTTTGATTCAGGTGGCCTGACACGGAACCCAAGATGCTACATTTCTAACACGTCCCACAGCTGAAGCACTGCTGTTGGTCCTGGCAACCACACTTTGAGATCCACTGCTCGAGAATACCTCATTTTTATCTGGAGCACACAGTAGCTAGATGCTCCCTTTTGATTCTTACTTTTCCCCATTGTAGCAAAGATTTATAGAATTTGGCACTATGCTTTTATTATCGTGTTCTTTAAATCAATTATTAGAATCATCTGTGTATTTTTAAAAATACATGAATTCTGGACCTCACATCTTTAGGTATGAGGTGGGGCTAGGAATTCTACATCAGTGGTTCTAAAACTTGGCTGCTTATTAGAAACAACTGGGGAGCTATTAAAAGTCCCGACACCTAGGCTGTAGCCTGTGCCAACTCAGTCAGAATGTCTGGGGGTAGGACTCAGGTCTCGCTGGATCTCCAGGTGATTCCAGGGTGCAGCCAAAGTTGAGACCAAGCGTCACGCTTCAGAGCTACTGTATTAGGGTCTGTATCAACAGATGTTCTTAGACAGTTCTGAGAGCTTAGAACAGAGCTGGCCAGTAGAACTTTCTGAGTCAATAGAACTTTTCTGTATCTGCTCTGTTCAATACAGTAATCATTAGCCACATGTGGCTTTAAAGTTTAGCTAGTGCACTGAACTTTAAATTTTGTTTAATTAATTTAAATTTAAATTTAAACAGCTGCATGTGGCTATTGGCCACCATATTGGACAACATAGCCTTAAACAATAAGCTTAATCCAGCACAAAACCGGACGGCAGTGAGCAGTAGGAAATAGTTCCTAAACTTCTAGTCTTACATATATGTTCTAAACTTCTAATATAGATACACATATTATATATATATATATATAGTATATATATATAATTTATATATATTTACATATAAATGATTCTTGAAGATTTACTATGTGCTAGACTCAGCATTAAGGAATGAACATGCATTATTTCACTTGATTCTCATGATAAGCAGTTGGTCATTTTTTTTCTATAGAGCCAGAGAGTATTTTAAACTTTTGAGATTTCAAGTCATGCAGTCTCTGTTGCAGATTTTCAACTCTGTTGCCAAAATGAAAGCAAACACAGACAACTGATAAAGAAGTGAGTGTGGCTGGGCACCAATAAACTTCATTTATAAAATGGGCAGCTGATGAGATCTGGCCCATGGGGCATAACTGGTAGACCCCTGCTTAGGATAATTCTGTAAATTTATAGGTATAGAAATAGTAGCAGAAAGTGAGGGCATAGCCACTCCAGCCAGGATCTTATTTCTCCTTCACACACTTACTGCAACTTTCCCCTCCCTAACTCTGATTATCATCTGAGTAGAACCAAAAGAGGCAACTTCTTGACATGAATTATCCATAATAAGGAACATCTTCCTACACATTTCTTCCTGGTTATCTGCTCAAAGACAGACGTCCTCATACTATTGTTAAGCCCACTATTGTAATGTTCTTATAAGCTGGACTTTTATGGCTTGGTTCCAGCTACTGGACAGATGGGAGAGTTATTACACAGCAGTTAAACGTTTATATGAGTGTATGTATATTATTGCTAAGTAAGCAGTAAGATGCTCATCCTTCATGTATGCTGATTAATTAATCTAACAGTAATTAAATGCCTATTATGTTCAAGGTACAATGCTGGGTACCATTGTGGGATTCAGGTAAATATAGCATGATTCTTCCCAGAGCACTTAGAGTTTGTGTAGGGAGATGCAATGTTCATAAATTACTGCAAGTTGACTTAAGAGAGGTGGAGGCTAAGTATTTCAGAGAAGCTAGAGATCAGTTTCACTAGAATTCAATTCAATTCAATTCAGTTCAATATGTTCACCTACTAAATGTCTACGTTGCTCAGAATTTTGCTAGGCTACTGGAAAAATAACAATAACAAAAATGATTAGACTTTCTGCTTCTTTAGTTTAAGATAATAAGTCAGAAAAGCATGAATACATGAGTGCACTCTTCAAACAACTGAAAGATATTCCAAGGGCCTAGTTTCAAAAGTACCCTCTACCCTATATGACATAGCTAGTCAAGGGAATCAAACATAAGAAAGAAAACTGCAAAAGGTAATTAGCCCATAAAGACTCACACCCTATGGAAGGACCAATCTATGGGGCTAAAAAGTTTGTCTTTACACAGGAAGCCATGTCATAATTTATTATCATATGGATATCCTGGTTTACAATAAAAAAGAGTTCTAGATCAGAGAGATGTATTATCACCCAGCAATCAACAGGGTCAAAGATCTTCAAGTCTTCACATTGTAGTAACTAAAATAAACAATGTCAAATAGTCAATGTAGATATCTTAGGACTTTCATGGAAGAGTTGTAGGATGCATAAGGTGAAGGCTTTTGTGGTAACTGTGAAGAGATGAAGAATGGTGAAGTCTTCAGTAAGTGATTATTTGATTATTACTGAGACGTAAGACAATTTGGTATATAGCTGCTCTAAAGCACATAGACCTCAGTACAGCAGAAACAAACCACGCACAGGAATGGAACAATAACAACAATTAGAAACCCATTGCATCAACACTAATTTATCATCCACATTAACAAAAAGTGGCCTTCAGTATATTTTTGTTATCTTGGTATATTAACAATATATTTATTTCTTGTTTCTCTTTCTCATCCTCATTTTTCTTCTTCTTCCCAATCCTTTTACATGAGCCATGATGCCATTTTCAGGAATTACTTGTTAACCATATTAGACATTTTTTTTCTTTGCCATTTAAGTTAATTCTAAATATACTGGCATTAATCTAAAATGTATATGTAAGATATCACAGTGAAGTAAGGCACATTATTTCACGCATGTAAATCTGATGGCAAGTAAAATTATTTTCTCAGCATCTAAACAGGTTGGTAGAAAATGGTATAATTTACCTGAATAGAGCATGGTGTCCTTAATTACAATAATATTTTCTTTAACTGCATTCTGATTTCACTGTGTACATGTTATCCATCTGTTACATGGGCACTTGAAGCAAATTATGCCTTCCTGAACAAAACTTTAAGCAGAGGTGAAATTTTAGGCTCTCTCACATTCTACAGAAAACATGAAACATTAAAATGCCACAACAGCAGCTCGCAAGAATTACGAAAAAACAAGATTCACTTTATCTCTGTTTCGATTGGAGTTTATTATTATTTTTTAATTTAAAGTGCCTGTTTTCCCTCCTGCAAAAGTTGTGCGCTGCATAATAAAGCTTTGAGGGACCCAGAAACAACATTATACGCTCATTAGCACATAGATTAAGCCAACAGAAAGAGATTATTGTCTCGCTTGAAGACTATCATCCCGGTGCTAATGGGTGGGTGTATTTTGACAGAGCAGAGGTGCAGTGTCAAATGGTATAACAGTCTATAACACCAGGATGAGACTCAAAACCTTCAGAAGCAGGATGCACACATTCTATTGCCAGCTTCCCTAACACATAGTCATCAATTTATGTTTATTATTCTTATTATAGTTATTGTTATTAAGTATAATGCCCATAGAATCTACCACTAACCAAGTCAATTATCTTTTCAACAGGTGACATCCCCACCTCCCACAAAGATGTCTTTCCTAAAGTGGGAATATAGATTACATTCAGAGAGCAACCCTGATGTCAGGTTTGAAGGTCAGCAAAATCCACTAAATTGAATAAGCACCATTAAACTGTATTCTGAGGGATTAAAAATGAATAATTGACAAGCTAAATACAGGCTTAAGAAGTATTACACATTCTTAATGAAGCAGTTCAGATGCACTCTTAAGTGAAAACGATTGTATAATATTCTTATCTTTTAATGTTCTATAGGAAGAAAAATAAATATTTTATGCATTGTAGTAATTTGTTAGTTTTGAGTGCAGACTAGATTCTTATACCATAAAACAGAAAATTAAGCTTAGAACCAATCTAAGATATTATTTAAATAAATCTCCTGTCAGAGCAGTTTTAAAAGCAGTTTAATAAAGTAGTTGTAGGTTTCTTAAAAAGAGGATTGCAACTTAGCATTAGGGAAAATGTCTCTAACTTAGATGAAAACAGATAAGCTCAAAACTGATAGGAGAATGTTTGTGAGTAAAGATGATAAAACAAAGACACTGTGCTTCTATATACTGTTGTGAAATTAAAACAAAATCTCTCAAATGTACAGAATACACATTCCCAGTTTTAAATTTGAACAGTCAATCCAAAAACATCCACTAAATAATTTACAGCTACAAATTTAAAGAACATTTCAGTGGTGGAGTGATAAATATTTTAGAAATTATTACCCCCCTCCCCCACAATGGAAGTTTATATTCTTCTTGACCAAGGTCACAATTTTTAACAAGCATGGCTAAGCACTTTGACCCTTCTCATCAGCTATAAATTACAATGTCTATGCATGCAGAGCAGAATATAAAGAGACAGAGTAATTCCTCCCTGAGATTTCTTTTTATTTAAATGTTAGCCTTCAAGTAAAGGGCAAACTCTATCTGTGGTTTCGTCATGGTCACAGTAAGACTGGATTCAAGCTATGCTGTCTGCCTTTCTATCCAGTAAATATATCAATTTACCATTAAATAAATCAATTCTTCCTGCTGGCATGGCTAAAAAAAAAAAACTACAAAGTGTACATATGTGTGCTTCTTGTGAAAAGTAGCACTATTATAAACCTGATGTCTGACTTTAAAACTTGCAATGTGGGGTTCATATTTACAGTCAATGATCTCTTTTTCTGTGGTATCTTATTTTGTAGAGAATCATGTGTCTTGCAAGCCTTGTGTTCAATGTAGTCTTACTGTTTTCAGACTTTAGAATCACCTGGAACACCTACAGAAAAACACTCAGACTCTTGGACCACACCTCTAGAAATTCTGATTTAACAGGTAGGTCTGTATTTCTAGCAAGTTCACAAGTGGTACTGCTGCTTCTGTTCTGTAGAATACACTTTGAGAAACAGCTAGAGGATGTGTGTCTATTTGGAGGTTGACTGCGTATCTCTTTGAAGGTATATAGTACTTCCTCATTGAAGAGTCCAAAGGGCTTCCCAAATAAATTTCATTCACATGATGGAGGTTCCATTTAATTTCAGGTTCTTTCAAATGAACTCTTCTAATTTGATGAAATGCTTGCTATTGTCATTGGACGTGCTAACAAAATGGCAGACAATATTAATAAACTAGCTAAAATCCCTTTTCCATAATGTGTATAATGATTTGGTTAATATACAATATTGAGACATTTTTAAAAAGAAATATGGAAGCTATAGAATACAGAACAAAGAACATGGAATACAGAATACATAACATAGAATACAGAATACAGAATGTAGAATATAGAATATAGAATGTAGAATTAGAATACAGAATACAGAATTGAGAATATACAATATGGAATACAGAACTCAGAATATAGAATACAGAATACAGAATATAGAATATAGAATACAGAATGTAAAATTAGAATACAGAATACAGAAACCGAAATATAGAATATAGAATACAGAATACAGAATTTAGAACATAAAATATAGAATCAGAACACAGAAGATACAATATAGAATACAGAATACAGAATATAGAATGTAGAATACAGAATAGAGAACACAGATTATACAATATAGAATACAGAATACAGAATACCGAACATACAACATAGAATACAGAATACAGAATACAGAATATAGAATACAGAATACAGAATTTAGAACATAGAATACAGAATACAGAATGTAGAATATGGAATACAGAATGTAGAATTAGAATACAGAATACAGAACCCAGAATATAGAATATAGAATACAGAACACAGAATATAGAATATAGAATACAGAATATAGAACACAGAATATAAAATATAGAATACCAAACACAGAACATAGAATACAGAACACAGAATACAGAATATAGAGTACAGAATATAGAATATAGAATTCAGAATACAGAATACAGAATATAGAATATACAATATGGAACACAAAACATAGAATACAGTACACAGAACATAGAATACAGATTACAGAATACAGAATACAGAATACAGAACATGGAATGTAGAATATAGAAAACAGAATTTAGAATACAGAATAAAGAATACATAATACAGAATGCAGAACACAAAATATAGAATATAAAAAAAAGAAATATGTAAGCTTAAACATTATTAATGGATGAGTAATTATACCCAAAAGCTGCACATCAAGAGTTACAATTCAACTACATGTAGAAAGAACTTAAAAGACTGACATCTGGCATCAGCCCCAACAGGTAATCATTGCGAACCTCACAACATGAAAAAAAAAAGCTGAGCAAACTGAAATTCAATGACTCTCCTTAGATCCACCTCAGAATTGAAATTACAGGACAAACTGCCACCCTCAAATCTAGAGAGACAGGTAAATACAGAGAATCACACCTGAGGTCAGCTCACCTGAAGGGGAAGCCCCTGAAGCCAGTAACTGACAAGAACGTTTACATGGCAATTTGATGACTTGCTGGAGGCTGAGAGTGGACGAGTTAGAAAGTTAAAGAGTTTTGAGGGCTGAGTTTTAAGAGGGAGTTCCCATACTCTCCTGAGTTTTCCCTCTAAGAATTTCATCAGGTTCTTCAAAATGAAGATTGGAGAAAAATCTACTCTTGTGTTGGGCAGACGGAGGTGAAAAGTAACACTTTTGAAATATACCTAGGTCATCACACAATTTATTCTCCTTCCCTTTTTTTAAGTTTATCTGTATTTATATCAAATGGATCTTGATAACTTCAAATATATTTTGGAATGAAAAAAAGCACGTATGTTTAGGTAGACAGCTAGATGATCAAAAGATAATGCTGTGGTTTCTGGACACAGAAATATGCGCGTGTATGTGTTCATGAAACACATGTGTTATTAAGCACTTTACATGTGTTGCAGCACTCAAAATCACAGTGAGCCCATGAGGTATATGTTCTGTTTTGTTGTTTTGTTGGTTTATATTCTTGTATTTCTTTTTTTTAAATTAAAGTATAGTTCATTTACAATGTTGTGTTTGTTTCAAGTATACAGCAGTGATTCAGTTGTACATAAACATACATATATTATTTTTCAGATTCTTTTCCATTATAGGTTATTAAAGATATTGAATATGCTATACAGTAGGTCCTTGTTGTTTATATCTACTTTATATAAGGTACTGTGTATAATCCCAAACTCCTACTTTATCCCTCCCCGCCCTTTCCCCTTTGGTAATCGTAAGTTTCATTTCTATGTCTGTGAGTGTATTTCTGGTTTGTAAATAAGTTCATTTGTATCATTTTGTTTTGGAGTCCACATATAAGTGATATCATATGATATTTGTATGTCTGACTTACTTCACTTAGTATGACAATCTCTAGGTCCATCCATGATGCTGCAGATGGCATTATTTCATTCCTTTTTTATGGCTGAGTAGTATTCCATAGTATATATATGAGATATAATGTGTGTGTGTATGTGTATATATATACATACATACACACACATGGAAGGTTGCTTCCATGTCTCAACTATTGTAAATAGTGCTGCTATGCACATTAGGGTGTGTGTATCTTTTTGTGTTAGAGTTTTCTCTGGATACATGCCCAGGAGTGGGATTGCTTATGGAGAACACTATGGAATTTCCTTAAAAAAAAATCCTAAAGATAGAGATACACATTTTTTAAGTTAGTTTACTGATAAACTAATCTCCTACAGTTGAATGATCCAAAGGCATACAGCTAGCAAGTGGCAGAGCCATGGTATCATCTCAACTCTTTGCTTTTTCTCACATATATCATACTGATCCATGTATTTCTACTTATGACTATGTTTTCATGGTTTCATAACCTTTCATTTTCCCATCCTCATCCTCCCAACAGATCTCAGGTCCCATCTTTCTTCATAGTATGTTTTGCATCCTTTTAGATCATCCCTTTTGGATCCCACCTCAGTCACTCCAGTTTAGACTCTTTTCACCTCATCTCTTAAATATTAATTAGTATTCCTGCTTCGAGGTATCCCTTCTGAAGTTGTCAAACGTAGCATCTCTAAGTACCACTTTAAGCCTGTCACTCACCTGTTAAAACCCCCATATCCTTCAAGATCTCACTCTCCAATCTTACTTTCTGAAGGCATTTGATCTTCTCCACTGTGAAATGGTCTTCATGCCACCATGTGATTCTAACCTCACCTTTCTCAGGCTTCCTCATACCTGCACCATCCTCTTGAGCCCCCCTCAACCAGCTCAGATCTGGTCTAGCCTTTGAAACCCAATGCTGGGCCCACTGTGAGTATCAGCAGCAGTGTCATAATTGTTGTATCATCATGTGGTCATCATCATCATCACCATCATCATCATCACCACCACCATCATCCAAGTCCTATTTGTATAGACACTAATAGCATTACTACTCAAAAAGTAAACCCTTGGGGACCCAAGCCAGCTAGCTAATAGTTTCCTACTGCTCTACAACAAGACAATAACTGAAACCTAAAGAAAGAACTTAAAATCTTGACATCCCTTTAACATTCCTGTGATATGGAAATTCGGAGACTTAAAAGTATCCATTCTCAATGGATTAAAATTAAAATCTAAGAAAAAAAATCAAATCCTTCATCATAGATGGTTTGAGAACTGTTGCTTTATGGTCTTTCAAACATTTTCACACATAATATAGAATTCAATTTATGCTGAGATACCAAGAATACCATTTTCACCTTATAAATGGGAAAAAAGCAAAAAACTTAGGGGCAGAAAATGTACGTGATTTGCTGAAACACGTATCTTGTGAGTAGTAAAAGATTTTATTCCAAATCTGCTCCTTCCTCTCTGTTCTATTACATATTTCTAGAGAAACTGCACAGTAATTGTCCCTTTCTGCCTGGATGAAATGAGAGAGACGAAATAATTTACCTTGGAACCCTGAAGAGCCACTAGCTGCCTAAATAAATTTCATCTATCAATATACATTAATCAAGCACATGTCTTCAAGAAAATTAAAGAGTAAAATATATATTTATTCTTTTTACTAAGAATTACTCTTCTCATTCATTTGTCAGAGCAGGCAGATACTAAGATATGAACAGAGAAAGGGAGCTACAGGTCAAATGGCAGGAAACCATACATCTTGTAAACAAAGGGGGTCCTTGGGTAGAAAAAGAAAAGCAAGAACCTCTGACTGATAGATATCACACAATTGGGAGTGACAAGTGTCCCAAAGGCAGACAAAGAAAGCCAGGAAAATGCAGGAATCTCCTTTGTCTAAATGCAACCTTTTGCTTATTATCTCTCATTTCAATAAAATTGGCTTTGTACATTAGAAGTACCCATCATGCACCAATGCCATGACTCTTCCAATAAAGATGAAATTGGACAATAATCCCTTCTCCCTTCAGGAAGGTGGAGTTGGGATGAAAATCAGGAAATATGACCCCAAATCCTTCCCTCCCCAATGAATATTCATTTTTACACCCCGTATAACCAGCTTGCCAAAGAATCTCAAGGCAGCTACTCACCTGAGTCTGCCCACTCTCCCCTTGAAAGAGTTCTATCTATTGCTTAGTAAATCCTCGCTTTACTTTCTTGACCTCTATGTTTTGTCTCTGAATTCTTTCTACAATGAGATTGAAACCTAATCTCTGGCAACACACTCATTTATCCTTTCAATTAACAAAATCTTATTACATTTATTGACCATCTACTATATCCCAGGCCTTGTGCTCAGCCAGTTACACATGAAGAACAAAATAGCTTTTCTACAATGAGTCACAGGTAGAAAATAACATAGGGGTTTAGAAAAGTTTTCTCATATTTCATGTAATTTGGTGTGCCCTTTGGAATCACTGGAAACTCCTTTTTTCTATTTTCGTAGTACAAAATCTTCAAAAGGATTCCATATAATGAGGGAGGAAAATTCTGCACAATCTCACCCTGCTGCAGGCTACTAAGCTTGAGCTTCGGTCTAAATGTTCTTTCTTTCTCTTATTGCTTTCTTTTGGATTGCTAATTTTCCAAAGGATCATTGTTTACATTATGCCTTCGCCCATTAACCAGAGGAAGGATGGAGAGCAACTCTTAACACAATTAAAGCTCAGTTTAATTTCTACAATCTATTTGCATTTGCAATGAAGCACCATGACTGTGGACTCCTGGAGGGATGCGCGTGCCACGGAATCTGGTTTGTTCTCCTGCCCTTTGTGACCTCTACAGCAGGGTGGCCAGGCTTACCCTGTGGACCACCGAAGCACTCAGATTCCATAAGCAAGGTTATTTGGGATGTTCTGTTTGCATAGGAATAAGCATTATAATAACTACCCTGTTTCGACTCTCTGTGAGGCAGAGATTCAACTCAGCAGACACTGGACCCAAAGATCTATTGCAGCCTGAAGTCGCAAAAACACAGTGGACCAGAATTTTGATCCACTAAGAAAATCAATTCAGGAGCAGGCAGGCGCCCTCAGTATCTGACCCATTCTCTGAGTCTGTGATTCTAGGGAGCACGCTGAGTCCCAAGAACCAGTTAGATTAGAAGGATGACAGGGGTGTCACACAGACTTCGGTAGTTACTGAAAGCTAATTAATTTAACCTGACCTCTCCCTATAACGCTAGGACACAATAGACCACTAGTGATAATTGATTCTGGAGAGCCTCGGAAGTGGGTCAAGGAAAGCCCAGCTGTGCTGTGTAACCGTTCTTGTTTGCTCTGGATTATAAACTATTTTTGGTACTTAGTTAATAAAGCTAATTTTCCTAAGGGGCCTGCAGTGGAATGCATGAGCTGCTGTGTCAGATGCCGTTGGAATTGGGATTTGCAATGGATGAACGCAAGGAAATTAACTCCACCCATGCCGCCTAATTTTTGAGAGCCGAGGCATTGCTGTGCCTGCTTGTGGGGATATCCAATGGAGGGGGTTGTAGCCTGCTTCATGATTTCCTAAACTAAATCAACTTTTAAGGTCACAGATGGACTCAGTAAAGTCTGTCTCCCTTTATTTTATGCATTAATATTTTATTCATTTTAGCTATAACAACCATAAATGAAGAATTCAGATTACAATGAAAAGCAGCATATATAAAGCACCGCTTATAAATGCTTTGGGTATATTTTTCCATTTTAAGATGCTCCTGTTTCCCCATTTGGGCATCTTTGAAGCTGATCATGTATCATAATAGTGCATCTTAGGGCTGATAACGTCTTCGGTTCAGTGAACTATGACAAGTGATGTTATCTTCTCAGCAAATCTATAAAGGAGGTACTGTTTTTAGTCCCATCTTATATTTGAGGAAAGTGAAGCACCAGGGGAGCTTAAGTAACTTAATCTGATAGATCTAATAAAGAGGAGAGCTGTGATTTAAGTGTAAGCAATCTGGTTCTAGACTCAAATCCTTAATTACTATGGGATGCAGTCTCATGGACCCACTTAGATATGATTCAAGTGACATTTGAACAAACCCTCATAAGAAACTGCCATTGTCAGTTTCAGGTATATCCCATCAGTATGAAAAAGGGCATTAATATGTTAATAGAAAATACATCATATTCTGTGTATTTTTACAGATGAGTGTATCCTACTGTGCAAATATTCCTATTTTACTTTCATCATTCAATAGTAATTTTGCATGGGGTCCTTTTTTACTTGTTAACTTCCTTCTTAACTGCTGTATAGTATTCTATCACACAGATGGGCATGTATGTGATTTTCATGTTTATACAATTATAAACAGCCCTGTAATGAAATGTTTAAATAGTCTCATTTACACAAATTATTGTCTAGATAGACATCATGAATCCTAATTACTGGGTCATGGATACCCTTCTATTAGCTTTTTAAGAAGATGTAAATATTTTAGCTATGATATACCAAACCTCTCATATTGCACTTTGTTCCTAAAATCAGCAAGTTATTTGCAATGATATATTAGAACAGTTATTTCTTAAACTCCCTTGAAGTGCTTCTCTGTGTTATGCAGAGAATCCTTTGTAATACCATTTTTATTTAGATTCAGACACACCCTAAAAATATTTTGTATAAAAAACTCTGTTGATTTGAAGATCAGAGGGTTAGGACGAGACTTACTGCCAAGAGTAGTCTCCTGTGATATACTACCAGAATAAAAATAGGTCCCCCTGTGATTTCTCATCACTCAAACCCCTCTCAAATTTGTAAAACAACTTAAAGACGGCACCATTTTGCTTGTCACTAATGACACTAACAAGGATCAAATGATTAGATAATTTAACTCTCATTGGACCAAGAAAATTATAAATGGGGGAAAAAATCCTGTTAGTCATATCCTTCCAGGGCAATGAGTTTAGCCCTCTTGACTCCAAAGTGTTGGTTTTCATGAATTATTTCTGCCACACTGCAGTGGCGTCTGAAAGACAGAATGTGTACTCAAGAGAGGACGTGCAAGATCTGTTTATTCCCATCCCTGGATTAGAAGGCTGGCTCTCAGCTGCTTTTACAGATGCTTCTTGTCTGTGTTCTTAATATGGCTGTTTGGCATCCAGTAAAGTTATGTCATCGAAACACCTAGCATGAATAGCAGGGCTGGGATCTTGAAGTGGTATACGCTTCTGTGTACTCGCAGGTCCGCTCTAAACCAACTTTTCTTCAAAGGCAGGAAACTATTAAGGTGAATTTATAAACTGAAGGATCAAGTCCTTCACACACTCTCTAAATATGACACTTTGCTCACAGCTGCTGTAACTCACAGAAGCACTTCACTTAAAAAA
Organism: Vicugna pacos; assembly: GCF_048564905.1. NCBI lineage: Eukaryota > Metazoa > Chordata > Mammalia > Artiodactyla > Camelidae > Vicugna > Vicugna pacos. The sequence goes on from NC_132987.1 coordinate 8,833,849, forward strand.
TAAATAGTCACATAGTTTAGGAATCACAACAGAAATAGCGGTCTCTGAGGCACATCTAAAAGGGCACCAGAGGGTCCTCATTTGGAAAGTTGCTTACAAACTTCAGCACCAGGGAACACATGAATGTACAAGGGTTTAGCTGGTTTCATTACGTTATCCCTTTGCTCTTACGATGGACAGAGGGGATGCAAGTTGACAGTCTTTCCTCCTTCTTGATGTTTTGACCTTTCAAGGAAAACAAACAAGTAGGAGAGCAAACCCTTCCCCCATACTCCCTTGAACCCTTAAATCAGTCCACTTTGGTTTGGCCAAGTTGGCAGTAATAAAGCTAATAAATTAAACAATCTTTAAAGATGTAAGAAATACTACAGGTATGCTCATCGCATGTGCATCAAGCCACTGAAAGTGCTTCGAATGGGCACACGGCTTTCCACACCAGCCCTCTTTAAAGGCTCCAGAAGTATAAAAATGACTGTAACAGAGTGATTCTGCTCCTTAAAATGTGGTCTGGACTAGCGACATCAGCCTCACCTGTGAGCTTGTTAGAACTACAGACGCTGCGGACCGATTCCAGAACTCGTAAATCAGGATTTGCACTTTAACAAGATCCCCTGATTCTCATACATTAAAACTGAAGACACATTGCTCCACACTATAGAGTCAGAAATCATTCTGTTTTTAATGTTCGTTAGACCAAGTACATGAGACATTGTCACACCAGGTTTTGCTTAGCTAATTAGGTGAACTTTTTTAATAAAAAGCACAGCTCATTGGAAACTTTCCCAGTTTCTCCACTTTGTCCTCAAAAAAGGTGTGGGGGGAGCCTTTAGATGAAGGTAAAAAGTGATTAGGAAAATCCTGCTTATGATGTTTGTGGAGAATGGAGTACCATTTAACAGTTTTCACTATTTAAAAAAATCCTCATTTAAAGATAATTCTGAAAAAAGACTATTCATGGTTATTTGCAGGGGCAGATTTATGCTCTGTCTCCTACCGTATTAAAGAAGTGTTGTAAGAAAACACCATACATCATCTATGGGTTAGTTTTTGTTTATAAAAGACCATTATTTCATCCTCTGGTACAGATTTATAACAATATCTTACCTCTTTATCTTCTCATCAACACTCTACTTTTTATTTTAAAATCATTTATTCTACAAGAATTAATCCAAGGTGGAAAAGTCAAATTGACTTTAAAGTTAGAAACAGGCATTAATAACATGAAAATAATGTTTTTTTAATCTTTAAAAATAAACTAACAAACTCCTTTTTCCTCCATAAAAAGAAAAATAAAACTGTTTTTTTTTCCCAATGAGATAGTGTGTAGCCAAACTGATCATGTTACTTCCATACTCTGTCTTCATTTTCCCATCTAAAAAATGAGGAGGTTTTACCTGACCATGAGGTTTCAGAATACACACTCACATATTTTTAGAAAATTGTGGTTATATGATTCTACCATTTATTCTCAGTCATGCTATTTCACAATATGAGCCACGCATAGAGTTTAGTGGAATTTCCAAAGATTCCTGAAACTTGACATGGCACAAGTTTAAATAAATTTACTGGAAATAATGAGAAATGGGTTTTTGGTGATGCACGATGCTTTCTGCAGAGAAAAATAAAGCGTATTGACTACAGAAATGAAAGTCATTTCATTTTGATTGTGTTTCATCAGATTGTTGCACATATAAGGGTAGAATTTATATACGTGGAAAACGCGATTGCTTATTGAAGCAATGCATTTCTATCAGCATCTCTGAGGTGCTCCCAGCAGCTAATGAAGGCTGAACCACAGGTGAGAACAATTGGTCTCAGACTGAGACGTGCTACACCATCTCTCCCATTTCACCATCCTCAGCAGGAAATCATAGCTACTAGGTCAAATTTCTTGTTTTTCAAAGGGAATCAAATTCATGCGCCATTTTATGGTACCTTCAGTGCATGTTAATAGAGGAATGTTAAGGCTCAGTGTTGACATGTAATAAAAGACACACGGTCATGAGGCGGGGGTTCTACAGAGGGGTAAAGAAGACTGAGAGCCGGTTACCTGATTGCTTGTGACCATTTTGCAAGAAAAAAATAGCATTGCTAAATTAAACACTTAATAAAACCATTACTATGAATTATTAATATTATTTGGGCAAAATGTAATTTACCCATGCAAAAATGACCCTGTCATACAGGCAGTCTACAGGCAGTCTACAAGTTATGAACACAGTGTTCTAAAAACATCCTTTTTAAGTTGGCTGCTTGGAACCTGAGATTTATTTTCCCATAGAAATCATGTTTTAAATGATAATTATATTTTCTGGTCAAATCAGAAAATTCTTTTCAACCCAAATGTTGCTAAACCAAAATTATCAGGCATTTAGTACAGAGAGTGCCTTGAAAATCAGTGGATAAATCTGAAAGTAGCACTGCTGAAGGAAAACACTCCTTTATTGTTATTATTTTCTGAGTTTCCCTCCTAATGTCTTTATTCTGTATCTATGTTTCTAACCCATAGTTATCCCCTGATAGAGTTCTGTGACCTTGACCCAGATATTAAGCTGGTTCTTGACCCTGGCTTGTGGTGTGTTGGAGCTTGTACTAGTCCACGGAACTAATTTTTAAATTTTTAGGGATTTTTGCATGCCAATATTAAAAATGAGTTTATATAGTCTTACAATTAAATTATATTAAAAACAAAGGTAACAAGTGGTTGGAACTCATCAGTTCTTAATTATTTTAGTATATTTTACTGTGTCTGTTCTATTGAGGTATGGTGTATATTGTGTCTGTCTAGTGGAAATACTACATGATGGGGTGGTACCAAACATCTCTCTCCATCCAATTGTAGGACCAGCAGCATCATGTTGGTAGCATGAAATCAGCCAGAATGGGAAGATGTACACCACAGACACTAGCCAACGCTGCCAATCAAGGATCAATTCCTTTGATTGGTGATCTCTAGATGAGATCTCTAGATGAGAAAAAGATTTTAAGGAATTAGTTTGCATGAGCATGGAGGTTCGGTAAACCCAAAATCTATAGAGGGTAGGCCCACAGTCTGGAGAACCAGGGAAGAGACCAAAACAAGCAGCCTGGCAGAATTCCTCCTTGGGAGGAAGGTCCATCTTTGTTTCTATTAAGGCCTTCAACTAACTATATTCAACCCACAATATAGACACTGATCTGCTTTATTCAAAGTCCACTGACTTCAAGGATCATCTCATCCAAGAAAGTATCTTCACAGAAATATTCAGAATAACACTGACCAGGTATCTGGGTGCCATGGGCCAGACAAAATGACACATAAAGTTAACCACCACATACATATATACATGACTTTTTTTTCCTTGAAGTGCCATTTAAATATTGCCCAGCACACACCATACCTGGCCCGCCCCCTGCCCTGCACATCCTCTAGACATCCCCTTGTTTCATCACGCTGTTCAGCATCCTACTTCTACTTCGAAGGCACAGCCGGAGGGTGGGTGAAGCTCCTCCCTCCTAGGGCTCATGGTGTCTGTGGGGTCACACTCAGCTCACTGCATCATGGTTGTGGATGTAGTGGCTGGATCTGGGCAGGGCTGATGCATGGAGTGGGGAGAAGGAGGAAGAACCTTTATGCAGAACTGAGCAACCTTTGGAGGTGAGTTGTCTGCATTTGGATCCTCTCACCCTCCTCTCTGAGCACTGCCCTCTCTCATTGATGTCCCTGTCACTAGCTCTGGATTTTATCCTTTCTGAACAGATATGGCTTCTGGTAGAAGTGTGAGAGATGGCTCAGAAAAACCATAGCAATTTGTGCAACTTTGAGCCTGTGCAGGCCTCGTCTTGTTAAGTCATAGAATGCCTCCTTGTCCAGATCGAATTGGAGTGCAATTACACAAAGAAATGGAAACATGGACAGCCAATACGTATGTATGGAATTCTCTCTGGTTTACATTTGGCAGACTGTAATAAGTTGATGAGATCTGAGTTCAAATGCATGAGTACCCCTGGCCCTGAAAAAGCACATCGAACAATGAGTTGTGTATGTGTTTTTTTTTTAATAGTTCTTCCTACATAATGGCATTAACTTAACCTTTAGCTGTGGCCATGATTGGATCCACAGTGTCCCTATGGGTCCCTTACAGGCATATTCTTTCATTCACATGTGTGGGCTACCTGGCTAGAACGTCTGTCTCCCCATTTGATGCCAGACTTTTTTCAAAAGACTTGACAAGTGCTCCTTCCCTTCCTTGCCTCTCCAAGGATGTCCCTCTGGAAGCATTTATTGACTCTTTCTTATGGACATTTCAAGTGGCACCACCGCACTCCTCGTTGGAGGAAAGAATTGGTCCTGCCCTCTGGAATTGGGGGGTGGGGGCATCACATACAAATTGTATTTTGGGGAAACTTTTACAACGACAAAATTTTAACTTAGGTTTTTGAATTTGTAGACTCTCAATTGTGGAGTGACAATTTATTTCACGTGTTGAAATGTCATGAAAGATGTTTAATTTTTGTGGATTTAGTCTTAAACACCAGAGTTTTTTTCTGAGTGTGCCCTTTAGCTATCTACTACCAATAAGTGATTCTAAAATTTTAGAAACCATTCAAGGAGGCATAACTGTGCTGTTTAATGGCATAGTTTAGACAAAAAATGATTTTGTGGAATGAAGAAACAACACTTGTGCATGGAGGATTTACGGCAAAAACAACAGCAACAAATAAAACTTTAAAGTTTTATAAATTGAGTAGCCTGATAAATGCTATAGAAATAAACATAAACAAGGATTATGTTTTAGCTTTTAAGAAACATTTTTATAACAATTATGTATCAGCTGCTGCATGTTGGGGAAACAAAAATTGAAAACACAGATGGTAGTTGCTCCTCCGCAAGTTGTTTAGGGACAAAACTGTGTGACAAAAACAATAATAAAATAAGTAATATGAATAATAACCATTCAGGAAGGGGAATAGGGAAATTTTAAATTTTAAATCATTTAACAAAGTGGTTAAAACTTGGCCTAGGCTTTGATGATTTCTAAATAAAAAATGTATAGAAAAGTTACTTCTAAGATGCCTATTACAGCATCCTCTATTACCAGGACCAACGCAAAGAGTGGAAGAGAGGGGGACAAAAGCATGACTAATAAATTGATAAAATGATTTAAAATGTTGCCTTTTAAAACTTACAACAGAATGTTTCCAGATGGATGACATATTTCAACTGAAAGCATGTTAATATATTATAAAATAACAAGTATTTAATGAAGCAAATTATATCACAATGAAAAAAATTACTTTGAAAACACAGTGCTGAAATTATCAAGGATTTATTTCCCTTTCATTTTTCTCCTTTTAGTGAAACTCAATCATCTCTCCTCTTTTTTGAGAGACAGTTTTCTCAAATGTTTTTTAATCCTAGTAGGTAATTCTTCCTCCATTGTCTAGATTGTTAAATTTTTCTATCAAAAATAATAGATCAAAATTGTCTACTTTCAGAAATGTTCATTAGGTAGTTAAATAATGATCTGGAATTGAGGAAAGTGAGCTAGTATGCACCTTTAGATTTGGAAGTGATTAGGTTAGAGGGGAAAAAAAATCTTTTAGATTGGGTTAGACTGCAAAGAGAAAATGAGAAAAAAAAAAAAAGCTGATGCCAAGGAAGAAACCTGAAGGCCATGGGCATTTCATGAGGGTTAGAGGAAGAGGTGCTTTTGGCAGGAGGTAAAGACAACAAGAAAGGGAAGAGGTCAGAGAACACAGGGTAAGAGTTTTAAAAAGAAGGAGACAGAAGCTGCAGATTTGCCCTTGAAGGCCCGTCTCCAAGAGCAGGAAGACCTCGAGAGAAGGAAGACGGAAGGAGGGGAGGCCAGATATCCCGGCCTGAATCAGAACTCTAACCAACCCGATTGCGGGACTTTAATGGGACAAATCCTTCCCTCGGGCCCTCACAAAATCAAGATGGCTTTTAATGCCAGCCAGGTATTCAGAAACACATCTTACAATGGAGGCTATCAAACAGGACTCGGTTGCTTCTTATCTTTCTTCTACTGGAGGTAGAACAGAAGGGGCTCCACGTGGGAACATACAGAAGGTTTTTGGTTTTTTCCCTAATGTCACAGTGGGCGTTCCCTTCCTAGCCTGCCATAACAGAGTCCCACAGACTGCGTGGCTAGAGCAATGGAAGTTTGCTGTCTCAGAGTTCTGGGGGTGGGAATCTGTGATCAAGGTCTCAGCAGGGCCCTGCTCCTTCTGAGGACACCAGGGAAGAGTCTGTCCCAGGCCTCCTTCCTGGCTCTTCTGGGAATACCCAGGCTTGTGGCAGCATAACTCTTCACGTGGCCACTGTGTGTCTGTGTGTGTGTATGAAATTGTGTCCAAATTTCCCCCTTTTGAACAAAAACATGAATCCTATTGGATCAGGACCCACCTTGATGACTTCATTTTAACTTGATTACCTCTTTATAAGACCCTATCTCCAAATAAGGTCACATTGTGATGTCCAGGCAGTGAGAATGCCAATACGTTTTTAGGGGGTCAGTGAGGGGGGACCATATTCAACCCATTATACCTGACAAGTCCTAATTTTTGAATATGTAGATTATATAAACAATGGAGGAAATAATCGATGTAGAGTGGAAGGGAAAACCCATAATCTCTTGCTCTGTTCTGCTAAGACAGTCTTGAAAAACATAGCATACCCTCGGGCGTGACATCTCATTCCCTTGGTCACATTCTATGGTTAGAAACATGTCACAGATCGTATTCCCTCTCCAATGGAAGGGCTTACACAGCGGTGAGAACACCAGGAGGTAGGAACACTTGGAGGCCATGCACATCAGGGTCTGTCTGCCACAGCTGCAACAGGGAGTCCTCAGTGAGTAACCAGTTCACGAAGCTGATTTTAACTGGATCTGACTATTCCCTCAGCCTCCTATAATTACTAATAAATATCTCCACTTCCTGTTGACCGCCAATCACGTTGGCTGTACTCATCCCAGTGGGTGGAGAAAACATGGTTTCAGTGGCCCCTGTTACAACCTTCTATTAAAAACAAAACCCAAAATAGCCGAGCACAGAATAGCCCATCAAGGGATGCTTGTAAATCAAATAAAAAAAGGTATTTCCAAAATAAAACCTTAATCGTCTTAGACGAATGAAAGTTCGGCATCAAGGAGACAACTGTGTAGATGAAACAGAAAGCCCACCAAACGTTCGTCTTCTCTCACCGGGTCCCATCATCTTAGGCAGTTTCTAGAGAACGTTCTTCCAGGTTGTTCAGAGGCAACAGTGAGCAATAAATGGAAGTCTCCGATGAGGGGTGTCTAACCGCACGTCATTTGCTAGGGTTAGGCACGCAGTGTTCTAACTCCCCTTCACAGAAAGCACAGGGGCAGTGAACTGGAGACATAGTTAGCGAAGGAAGAGAAATTCACTTTGAGACCTCGAAGCACAGATTCCAAGAAAGGGTATGACTGCTTCAAATACCCCATCCTCAGAAGGGTCTCCCCAACCATCCTGATTAGAATGCCGCTCCACCTTTCAACCTTCAACACCATACCCTGTTGTTTTTTTCCCTGGAAGACTTTATCAGGACCAGATACTATAGTATGTGGTTATGATCTTGTTTGCTAACCGGAAAGTAAATGCTGTTAAGTACGGGCTTTGTCTGTTTCACCTGTGTGTGTCCAGTGCTGAGAACAGAGTAACACACAAGAAACACACGTGTTCACTGAAGAAACCAGTGCTATGACTTCATGGCACCAGCAAATAATCACCTAATGTTCTACCCAAGTGGTTGAATCAATCTGAAATCAGGTTGAGACATCTTGAAATTCTCTAATTATCTGAGATACAAATTAACAAGGTTTTATTCCACTCTCAGCATTACTAAATGGTATACATCTAAAATTCTGAAGACGCAGTAAGTTTCTGTCTGTTTAAAATCTATACCAATTCCCCAAATTCAGAAATTCAAAGAAGTCTGTGATCCGTCATTGATGTAGTTTAGAAAAAGTCCGCTCTCTGTTGAGTAGCCTTTTGAAATAGAGATCTAAGCTGATCACAACATACTAAAACCAAAGAATACTACCAACAGCAACAAAGATACCATCCTCCAGGTGTGTATGCAAAATATCCATTTTCATTCAACTGTAGCATATGTGGTATCTATTTATTTCACGGGCAACTGAAATTTACTTTAAAAATTAAGTACCAATATCTGTTTCATGGGGTAGGAGAAAATACTACCAAAAAAAAGGGGGTAATTAAAACACCCGGAAAGGCACTTTATCCTAATAACTAAAATGGAAGAAGCTAAGTTTTTAGAGAGAGAGAGAGAGAGATGCTTACCTAAATTTCTCAGGCCCTGTAGTTTACAGCCTTGAAAACCCACAGTGTCAGGGATATGCTGGTTCAGCAAAAAAACCTCAAGGGAAAAACAATAGTAAATGATAGCCTCAGGGTTGCTCAAATAAATTCCTCAAGGAATCTCTAAGGACGTAGCAATTTAGAAACATCATTCTCAGAAAGCTTGTGCTTCACTCAATGTTGCTTCACCAAATAGACTTGTTTTTGCTTTGCTCTCATTAGATTTAAAAATCTTACCATCCTTACTGACATATTATCCTGACTTTGGTAAAACTCTTGTGACTATAAGCATGACTTCTCTCAAAATACACTTGAAGAAGCATCAAGATTAAGATTTGTTGGTTTTCTTCCACAATGAGAGCCCTATTTATATTCAAAGGAGCTAAACATAGGTCTTTAATGGATTTTAAATTTAAATTTAATTTCATTTAAAAGACACACTCTCTTCATGAACGTTCCTACTCCTTTTACCTCAACTGGTCCATGACCCCCGAGGTTAATTTCCCAAAACTATTTATTTGCGCCTCAATGTAAAGTCCAGCAGTGAAAAATCAGTGTTTCTCTAACCACAGGTTGTGACCAATTTGTGAATTGTGAAATCAATTTATTGCTTCATGTCTTGTAACATGACACAGAGCAGGATAGAATGCAAAGTATCAGAGTACATGGTATACTGTAAACCTAAGAACTTTTTGAAAATGTTTTCATTGTGTGTCTCTACATTTGGCCCCATGTAAAACGTGCTTTTTAGAAGAGATTTGAATCATAAAAGTTTGAAAAACCATGGAAAAGGGAAAAGAATGGAAGTTAGAGGCAAATATCCCTAGCCTGAATGCTGGCTCTACCACTTGCTGTTTGGCATTGACTAGATAACCTCTGGGAGCCTCAAATTTCTCATCTAAAATGGTGGTGATAATTCCAGGTGGTGAAATGGAAAAATATTGGTAGATTTAGAATCGCCTTGAAAGTGAGACAGAGCAAATTCGAGTGACATCATATCTCATCCACGTCTGCTTTTATCACAGAGAGGCCTCATTCCAAATGTGAATTTATGAAAGTGAGGGAGATCTGGAACAAAATTTTAAACACGGGTAATACCGACAAGCAAAAAAGATGTCTTGTTCATTGCAGACAGGAACCTGAATTTTTTTTAAAGAGCTATCATTTGATTTAATGTTTTACTTTTTTTTTTTAAATTGAAGTAGTCAGTTACAATGTGTCAATTTCTGGTGTACAATACAATGTTCCAGTCATACGTATACATACATATATTAATTTTCAGATTCTTTTTCATTAAAGGTTATTACAAGATATTGAGTATAGTTCTCTGTGCTATACAGAGAAATTTGTTTTTTATTAATCTACTTTTATATATATTGGCTAACATTTGTAAATCTCATACTTCCAAATTTATCTTGTCCCACCCCTTTTCCCCTGGTAACTATAAGATTGCTTACTATGACTGCAAGTCTGTTCCTGGTTTGTAGATGAGTTCTTTAGTGTCCTCTTTTTTGTCTTTTTTTAGATTCCACATATAAGTGATATCATATGGTATTTCTCTTTCTCTTTCTGGCTTACTTCACTAAGAATGATGACCTGTATGTCCATCCACGTTGCTGCAAATGGCATTATTTTATTCTTTTTTATGGCTGAATAGTATTTCATTGTATAAATATACCATAGCTTCTTTATCTAGTCATCTGTTGATGGACATTTAGGTTGCTTCCTTGTCTTAAGCCAACTGACTTTTAATTGGTGTCCATCATGATCCTGTTTTATGATACTGGACTGTGGTCCAGGAGCTAGCACAAGAGATATGCACAAGTGAGGCATGATCTCCATGAATGATATTTTAAAAGGCTAAACAATAAATAACTTGGCATTTATATGAAATAGCAAAAGTCTTTAAATGTTTTCATGGGTCCTCAGATAATTTAGCTCATTGAATATTTCTCCACTGACCTCATTCCAATGAGTTATCTTGAGAAGTCCAACTGAAATGCTGCCCAGAAAGGGACCACTGATAATGTCCCAAAGGTTGAAAGTTGCTTTATAAGAAAACTTTTATACGGAGAGCTGACAGCAATTGGAATTCTGGTTGTCAGGTCTAGAGCTTAGAGAGTTAATAAAGAGACATTCCCCATTTTTTCAAAGCCACTGTTACAAATTCTAGTCCCTTTGCCAAGGAATCATCAGTTTCTATTCTGTGCAGATTTTCAGTAAGAACATCCCTTGAGACGGAATTCATTTTTTGATTTTATCATCCAAAAAGAAAATTATTTTGATTGTACAAGCTGCAGATCAGTCTAAAGATAATCACTGTCTTAGGTAATTTACAAAAGCAATTTTTTAATATATTTGAAACTTTCAGCTGGACTTAGCTAGTTCTGAAAGATCCAGTGATGGAATATTTGTATGTGTGTCTCTAATCAATTAGATATGTGTTTCGCATTTCTTAAAACCTCTAAAATTTCTGAACTTGCATAACATGTGTATTAAATCATATTTTAAAATTGCCTTCATCTAGAGAATTTCTGATCTATCTCCTTTTGAACACTATAATAAGAGTAACAAAAGCTTCATATCCATAATAATTAATTAAAATGAAAAAAAAGTCAGGCCACTAAGTTCATAATGAACCATTCCAAATATGAATACTGTCTTAAGAACTGGTATGTCATAAATAATTGGTCTATTCATCTAATACCATGGCTTAGAAAACATGATTTCAAAAAAAAAAAAAGTTGAAAGATTATACTACCATAAATGCAAAGAAAAACTGTTGAACTAATGCTTCAAGCCAAAAACACTCCTGATTTTTGGATTTCCTATTTCTTTCCCATTTGCTTTCTCCCTTTTCTAGAAACATAACTTGTCTTTGCGGTAAAACAAACTTGAAGCTTTATCTGATTTCCTTTAGGATTACAGAGTGGTTACTATTTTAGAACTCACTTTATTTTAAATTTAAAGATCTACATTTTAATTATTTTTAAGTAATAGATTTTGTGAATGGTAATAATTCTCTAAATCCATGGTATATGGGCTCCCTCCAGTGGCTAATTTAGCATCCACGAATCTCTCGAAATGGCCATTTTAAACTACTAAGCTGATTTAAGCAATGATCAGCCATCGTTTCAAAATTTCTGAGTTTCAATCTAATGATAAGTATCAGGTGAACATGGAGCCATACACTGTTCATCTATTTATTCATTTAACAAGAAATGGCAGACATAGTAAATAACCTTATGGCTACCAGGGGAAAGAGGGACAGAAGGGATAAATGAGGGAGTTTGAGGGTTTGCAAATGTTAGCTGCTACGTATAAAAATCGATTAAAAAACCAAATTTCTTCTATATGACACAGGGAACTATTTCAAGATCTTGTAGTAACCTATAATGAAAAAGAACCTGAAAACGAATATATGTATGTATATGCATGACTGGGACACTGTGCTGTATGCCAGAAATTGACATATTGTAACTGACTATGCCTCAATAAAAAATACTACTTCTTTGAATTTTTTTTTAAAAAAGAAAGAAACGACAGCGTTTAAAATATATGCCAGGCGCCGTGCCAACCTCTGGAGATTCAAGACAGGAGGCAACCTCTCTCTAGGGGCTCAATTTAAAGGGCCGACACTGCGACGTATAAACAGGCACCAGCTAACACAGTGAGGTGAGCGCGGTAATGATGCTGTGCGCAAACTGGAGTGGAGCCCCCCCGAGTCAGAGAATAACCCTGGGCACGCAGACCAGGGAAGATGTCCCAGTGGATCGTAACCAGGAGATGTGGTTTGAAAGACAGGACATTCCAAGCAGAGAGAACAGCACGTTCGAAGGCCCAGATGCACACAATAGTTAAGAACATGTTAGAGCAGGCAGGTAGCTAGATGTGAGCTGGGGAAGAGCAACGCGGGCAAATGGCAGAAAAACATGCATCTTATGAACAACGAGGGTCCTTGGACAGACCGAGAAAAACAGGATCCTCTGGACCGATAAAAAGCTGGGTTGACAAGTGTCTTGGAGGCAGAAGGGTGGGACAGGACAGAAATCCCCACCATCCGAATGTAACCTTTCGATCATTATGACCTCCGTCCAAATGTAACCTTTTGCTTGTGATAACCCCCATCTGAATGTAACCTTTTGTTCATCAGGACCTCATCCAACCTCCCAGTCGAGACTAAATAAGGACAGAAAATATCTCCTCCCCACCTGGGAAGATGGAGCTGGGATGAAAATCAGGGAATACAACCCCAAACCCTGCCCTGCCAATGAATATTCTGCCCATTCATTTTTAGACCCATGTAACGAGCTGGCCTGCGGGGGGCCACTCATGACCTGAGGACTGCCGAGCACAGAGGTTGGGCCTAAACTCCCACAGTGCAGGGCGTCAGGCTCTGAGGTTGATCTCTCAAGGACAATCTCTGTCCCGCCACCCCTTTGAGGAATATGCCAGGTGCATTAAGGCCTGAAGGAACATCCTGAGCTATCAAGTCACTAAGGACCTTTGGAAGGAGAGATACAATCGGCATGCAAGTTAGTGATCTTAGCCTGAAGAACAATCACCTGAGATAATAGTACACGAGTCACGATGTTAGCTTAGAGGAACAATGCCTTAGTTTATCATCTTGGTTCCAGGAACTCTTAATCTTAGTTTTACGAGAACTGTAAACAATAATGATGTCTGTAACAATATACAAGTTAATGATTTTAGTACACGTTGTTAATGTGCCTTAAAACAATACCTTTGCCTGCGTGCAGGAATGTATGAGCTAATGGGTTAAAATCATATAAATTAACTGCAAGAAATAAACTCGTCGTCCACTCTTGACCTAGCGTCTTGCGGGCTAGAGTGAGACCCTCTCAACCCCACCTTTTAGTCTTGTCTTCTTTTCTCAGTCCTGCAGCACAGGTTTTCTGGACCTGATCGATTGTCGGCTGGCTCCGAGAAGTGGCGCCCGAACAGGGACCTGAAATCTGGAGGAGTTTGCTGCAGTGACCGCCGCGGAGAAAAACAGGGAGCGCTCGATTTTAAGGTGAAAGTAAGTTTCCGCGGGGAGTGTATTTGAGAGTATGGGGCAAAATAATAGTAGAGGCTTATTTGTACAGATGCTTAGATTTATGTTAAAAGAAAGAGGAATTCAGGTTACAAAGCAACGTTTAGAACAATTTCTTGTTTTTGTAGAAGAAATTTGTCCTTGGTTTCCAGAACAAGGTACTGTTAATTTAGAAACTTGGAAGGTTGTTGGAGTTCGTTTGAGAGATTATTATACAACTAATGGCCCAAATAAATTGCCGGCCACTATACTTCCTTTGTGGCAATTAATTTGAGACTGTCTCGATCCAGCTACTGAGGGAGAAAAATTTGATACTGTAAAAATAGAGAATATTGAGCCTTCCGCTCCTACTAATCCAGAATTGAAAGAAGCGCCCTCTGCTCCTCCTGCAGTAAATGCAAGTGACAATCCTTTTGATTCAGAATTAGATCCAGCTGATCAAGAGGAATTGGAGGAACAGGCTGCTCGCTATCATAAGGATGAAGACCCTTGGGGCGTCTTTTTTGAAGAAAATAAAACCTTTGACATGTCTAAATTTAGAGATATTGTTACGGAATGTGTTCAACAAAACATTCCTAAAAAAGATCAAAAAAACCCACCTATGACTTCCTCTCCTCCTCCTAGTTACACATCTCGAGAAGAGAGGACATCAAAATTTGTTGTTTTAAGTCCTTTACAAAAGGCATTACAACAAGCTTGCAAAGAAGGAGAACATATTCCTGGTTTTTCCTTGGTTTATCCAGTCCTTGAGGATGCCCAACAACAAAGATATTATGAAACCATTCCTTTTAAGCAACTGAAAGAATTAAAGATGGCTAGTGCTCAATATGGACCCACTGCACCTTTTACACAGGCCATTGTTGAAAGTTTAGGAAATCAATATTTGCCTCCAAATGATTGGAAGCAAGTAGCACGCGCCTGTTTATCTGGCGGAAATTACTTGCTTTGGAAATCAGAATTTTATGAAAATTGTGCAGCAACAGCAAGTATTAATCAAAGACTAGGTATTCAGGTTACCTTAGAACAACTGACCGGAGAGGGACAATACCAGGATACCTATTCACAATTAGGATATTTGCCTGGTGCTTATCCTCAAATAAATGCAGCAGCGTTGAGAGCATGGAGAAAACTGCCAAATTCTGAAAATAAAACTGAGGATCTGTCTAAGATCCGACAAGGTCCCGACGAGCCATACCAAGATTTTGTTGCTCGCCTTATGGAGACCATTGGTAAGGTTATAGGGGACGAGCAAGCAGCATTGGTTTTAGCTAAACAATTGGCCTATGAAAATGCTAATTCTGCTTGCCAGGCAGCTCTTAGACCTTATAGAAAAAAGAGTAATTTGGCTGATTTTATACGAATTTGTGCTGACATAGGACCCTCCTATGTTCAAGGAGTAGCTTTAGCTGCTGCTTTACAAGGAAAAACAGTAAAAGAGGTTTTATATCAACAAAACCGTCCTAAACGAAATTTTCAGGGAACTTCTAGAGTTGCTGGACCTCCTGGCAGTTGCTATGCCTGTGGACAGTTGGGACACCGAGCAAATCAATGTCCTAAACGAGGACAACAACCAACAGGCCAAAATACATTAATTATGGGTCCAGGTTTATGCCCTAAATGTAAAAAAGGAAAACATTGGGCTAAGGATTGTCGGTCTAAAACTGACATAAATGGACAACTTCTGAACCAGGGAAACTGGGTGAGGGGCCAGCCCCAGGCCCCAAAACAATGTTACGGGGCAATTCAGGAAACCTCTCAGGTCAGCCACAATCCATTTCTTCCCAACCAAGTATTTCAGACCTCTACAGAGCAACCCCAGGGAGTGCAGGACTGGACCTCTGTGCCACCACCTACACAGTATTGACCCCAGAAATGGGAATGCAGGCTCTTCCTACTGGAATTTATGGGCCTTTGCCCTCCGGCAGTGTGGGATTATTATTAGGGCGGAGTAGCACAACCATGAAAGGATTGCTTATTGCTCCTGGAATAATTGATTCTGATTTTGAAGGAGAAATTAAGGTAATGGCCCATTCTCCACGAACTATAACAGCCATTCCTGCAGGACAACGTATTGCTCAATTAATTCTTTTGCCCACTATTGCTACGGGAAAAACTAAAACTGAACGTAAAAGAGGCACTGCAGGTTTTGGTTCTTCTGATGTTTATTGGATACAACAAATTAGTGATCAAAGGCCTGAACTGACTTTGGAAATTCAAGGAAGGAAGTTTAAAGGTATTTTAGACACTGGAGCAGATATTTCTGTGATTGCCGCTTCTCAGTGGCCGGAGAATTGGCCAAAACAAGTTGCTCTTTCTATGTTACAAGGAATTGGGCAATCACATAATCCAGAGCAAAGCTCTGCTTTTCTTTCCTGGAGAGATGAAGAAGGTCATTCTGGAATATTCCAGCCTTATATTCTTCCCAACTTGCCTGTCAATTTATGGGGAAGAGATATTATGTCAGATATGGGGGTATTTTTATATAGTCCTAACCCCACGATTTCTCGCCAGTTATTATCGCAAGGACTATATCCAAATCAAGGCTTAGGAAAACATAATCAAGGAATCACCCAACCTTTACAATTTAAAGGAAAAAAGGATAGGACAGGTTTAGGATATTTTTAATGGGGGCCCTTGACTGTCCTGCGGCTCATGCAGACCCTATTGTATGGAAATCTGATCAACCTGTATGGGTAAATCAATGGCCCCTTTCTCAAGAAAAAATTGCCGCTGCAAAACAATTGGTGCAGGAACAGTTGGACAGCGGGCATATTGCTCCCTCTAACTCACCTTGGAATTCACCCATATTTATCATTAAGAAAAAGTCTGGGAAATGGAGATTGTTACAAGATCTGCGTAAAGTAAATGAAACTTTAGAATTAATGGGTACCTTACAACCTGGTCTGCCTACTCCTATGGCTATTCCTGATGGAACTTATAAGATTATTATTGATTTAAAAGATGGTTTCTATACTATTCCTTTATTTCCTGAGGATTGCAAGAGATTTGCATTCAGTGTTCCTTCTACAAATTTTAAAGAGCCTATGCAACGATATCATTGGCTAGTTTTGCCTCAGGGCATGGCTAATAGCCCTACCTTGTGTCAAAAATTCGTTGCTAAGGCATTACAACCTATTCGTTTAAAATATCCAGATGTCTATTTAATTCATTATATGGATGATATCTTAATTGCACATACTCAAGAAGGCTATATATTAACTGTATTTGATCAAATGCTGATTTCTTTAAAAGCCTTTGGCCTTCAAATTGCTGATGAAAAAGTTCAACAATTTTGCCCGTATGCATATTTGGGATTCCGTTTACATAATTTTACTTTTCAAACACAAAAGATTCAGCTACGCACGGATTCCCTCTTAAATTTAAATGATTTTCAGAAGTTTTTGGGCGATATTAACTGGATTCGTCCCTATTTAAAACTTTCCACCGGAACTCTGAAGCCTTTGTTTGACATTCTTAAAGGAGACACTAATCCTCGTTCTCCTAGGAAACTAACTGCTGAAGCTTCCTTAGCTTTACGTGAAGTAGAACAGGCTATTGAAGATCAGCAATGTACCTATTGTGATTATACTCAAGAATGGGGTTTTCTTATTTTGCCCATTCCTCATATGCCAACTGGAGTACTTTATCAGCATAGTCCCATGTATTGGATACACATGCATGTGTCCCCTTCAAAAGCCTTGGCTGCCTATCCTGATTTAATTTGTTCTTTAATTGCAGAAGGACGTTCTGCCTCTACTTTATACTTAGGAAGAGATCCTCATTATATTACAGTCCCATACACTAGAGAACAACAAGCTCAATTACAACGATTTAATGATTCTTGGGCTTTGTCGCTAGCCCATTTTACGGGACGTATTACTACTCATTACCCTGCTGATAAGTTAATCCAATTTGCAAAACTGCATCCATTTCTTTTTCCAAAGAACACTGTTCGTTATCCTCTTTCTTCTGCCATTAATGTCTTTACTGATGGGTCATCTAACGGTATTGCAGCCTATATTATTAAAGATGAAACTGTTTCTTGGCAGACGTCGCAAACTTCAGCTCAAGTTGTAGAATTACTTGCAGTCCAGGCTGCTTTAATAGCAGTTCAACATGTACCCTGTAATCTTTTTTCTGACAGTCAATATATCGTTCGAGCCTTGCAAATTTTGGAAACTGTTCCCTTTATTGGCACCGTTAATTCCTATGTCAACCGCTTATTTTTCGACGTGCAACTTATTACTCGCAGTCGCTGTCATCCTTGCTATTTTGGTCATCTCCGAGCACACACTAATTTACCTGGCCCTCTTTCTGAAGGAAATGCTAATGTTGATCGCGCCACTCAGCTTTATCCTGCCCTTGAAGAAGCTAGGAAATCTCATGCGCTTCATCATCAAAATAGTCATAGCTTGCGGCTGCAATTTAAAATCCCTCGTGAAGCTGCTCGTCAAATTGTAAAAACCTGTTCTACCTGTCCTACTACAGTTTCCGTCCCACACTATGGGGTAAATCCTCGGGGTCTTTTACCTAATCATCTTTGGCAAATGGATGTTACTCATATTAAAGAATTCCGTAATACTCCGTTTGTCCATGTTAGCATTGATACTTATTCAGGATTTATTCATGCTACTTTACAATCTGGAGAAGCCAGCAAGCACTGCACTAATCATCTTCTGAAATGCTTTGCTGTCATGGGCCAACCTCGAGTACTCAAAACTGATAATGGCCCCGGCTATACTAGCCGGATGTTTCAACGCTTTTTTGCCAGACACTTAAAATTGAACATAAAACTGGAATTGCCTATAATCCTTAAGGGCAAGGAATTGTGGAACGTTGTCATCAAACTCTTAAACATCAGATTCATAAATTAAAGAAGGGGGAATTATATCCCCTTACTCCACAAAACTATTTACATCATGCCCTTTTTATTTTAAATTTTTTGACTTATGATATCAATGGCAATTCAGCTGCTCTACGTTTTTGGAACCCAAAACCCTCTCATCTTCCTTTGGTGAGATGGAGAGACCCGCTCACTAATCAATGGGCCGGTCCTGATCCAGTTTTAATGTGGGGGAGAGGCCATGTTTGTGTTTTTCCACAGGATGCCGATACACCGCGCTGGCTCCCGGAAAGGCTGGTACGCCAGGCGGAAAAGAACACTAGTGCACAAGCTGCAACGACTTCGACTTCAAGAGAAGAGATCTCTGCCGACCGAAGCCCAAGTGCAACAATTTATTCATCAAGCGAATCAGATAGCGAAAACAACTGAAAATCCACCACTGTTGCTGGTATTTCTACTTACAACTTTAGTATGCTCCATTACCTTGACGGCTTTTCCTGGTGCACAGGCTAATGTGTTTTTGTCTTGGGCTCAAGCTTATGCTGACTTTCATAATTCATCTGATTGTTGGGTATGTAGTGCTATGCCTTTATCTGTTGGTAGTTTACCCTGGTGGGTTATGCCTGTTACTAAACATGAATTTCATGCTATTTGTAAATTGTTATTACAACAGCGAGAAAAATATGGTGGGTTATATTCTCAGAATGTCTCTGCGCTTGCGTGGTGCTCTGTTAAGGTTACACACTCAGAATTCCTTTTCGACCTCAATGCTACAGAAAAGGAGGCCATAGACTTATATCATAAGGCTCCTCCACAAGCAAAACAACTTGATGCGGATATTTCTGGATGACTTACAGGACAATTTTACCAAATATGGGATCAATATATATGGATTACCCCAGAAACTGGACAATTAACAAACCCTGCAGACATCTGTTGGGAACAAAGAGAACAGCCTTGCGGATTTAATGAAAAAACTTTGACTAAAAAAGACTGGAAATATTTGGGATATATATCCCAAAGACTTTGTAAATGGACCATAGATGTTACATTTACATGTAAAAAGCCTTTTGTATGGCCCGGCTCAGACTGGAATAATCCAGGCTATCGTTGGGTCGCACCCAATGGAACAAAATGGATCTGTGGAACTAATGTTTGGCCTTGGTTACCCTGTGGCTGGGTGGGACGCTGTACGTTGGGATTTGTTATAGCACCTGGTAGAATTGTAAAATCTGTACATGGTATTCCTGCTAATATGCCTAATTTACATGCTCGATGGATTCGATCAGCTTTTAGATGGTATGATTATCTTGCTGCTATTTTTGTTCCTTCATTAGGAAATGTTGATATTATGACTAAAGTAAATGCTTTAACTAACTTTACACAAAAAGCTTTAACTGATGTGAAGCATGCGGTTGAGGAACTAAATGCAGAGCAAAAACTTATGAGAAAAGCTGTATTACAGAATAGAATGGCTCTTGATATTATTACAGCAGCTCAAGGAGGAACTTGTGCAATTATTAAAGTAGAATGTTGTGTGTTTATACCGGATTTTTCAAATAATATATCACAGGCAGTGGAAGATATGCAAGAGCAAATCAAAAACATGGACGGTCCTACACCTTTCTTATCGGCACAATGGTTTGATTGTTTTAAAGGTGACTGGTGGAAACATGCTCTGGTGATTGTCATAATAATTTTGATCCTGATTTGCATGGCCCCTTGTATATTCTCCTGTTTGTCCGAGTTCTTAACGCAACGTATGCTTGTGTTCAGCCGAATTCATCGGCATCAATGAAGGAGAGTCCGGGGCCTGGATGCATCTGCCATTCTTTAAATAAATTAAAAAGGGGGAGTTGCGGGGGGCCACTCATGACCTGAGGACTGCCGAGCACAGAGGTTGGGCCTAAACTCCCACAGTGCAGGGCGTCAGGCTCTGAGGTTGATCTCTCAAGGACAATCTCTGTCCCGCCACCCCTTTGAGGAATGTGCCAGGTGCATTAAGGCCTGAAGGAACATCCTGAGCTATCAAGTCACTAAGGACCTTTGGAAGGAGAGATACAATCGGCATGCAAGTTAGTGATCTTAGCCTGAAGAACAATCACCTGAGATAATAGTACACGAGTCACGATGTTAGCTTAGAGGAACAATGCCTTAGTTTATCATCTTGGTTCCAGGAACTCTTAATCTTAGTTTTAAGAGAACTGTAAACAATAATGATGTCTGTAACAATATACAAGTTAATGATTTTAGTACACGTTGTTAATGTGCCTTAAAACAATACCTTTGCCTACATGCAGGAATGTATGAGCTAATGGGTTAAAATCATATAAATTAACTGCAAGAAATAAACTCGTCGTCCACTCTTGACCTAGCGTCTTGCGGGCTAGAGTGAGGCCCTCTCAACCCCACCTTTTAGTCTTGTCTTCTTTTCTCAGTCCTGCAACACAGGTTTTCTGGACCTGATCGATTGTCGGCTGGCTCCGACACTGGCCAAGGAACCTTGGGGCAGCCACCCGCCTGGGTCTGCCCGCTCTTTTCTTGACAGCTCACGACCTACCCCTTAATAAATCCTTGCTTTGCTTTCTTGACCTCTGTGTCTTGTTTCTGAAACCTTTCTGCAACAAGACAAGAGCCTTCTCATCAACAACAAATATATGGGAAATTAAGTACGTCTGTTCGACTAATTAGAGATCACTTGGTAACTCTTAAGAGCTAGGATTTTTAGGAAGATGGGGATCAGAATGTGGAGGATGCAAGATTCCTACAACGTAGCTGGAAGATTCCTTCTTGGTATGGGTGAACGACTGGAGTGAAGTGTTCTTACAAGGAGAGTGACACGGACAGATTTCCACGTGAAAAAAGAGAAGCGTACTGGTGTTGTGAGAGGCAGATTGGAGCAGGGAGTAAGACTAAGTTCAGGGAATTCAATTCGGTCATTTTTAGGAAAAAAAATGATAAGGAAGTGAATGCCAGAGATTACAAGATGGAAATAAGTATAGTCAAGAGATTTTAAGATCTTAGGTTTTGGCAGAGAAAGGAAGCTGTGTCTATGATGTCTCCCAGAAGCCTCATTGACATTAAATTCAAACATTACATACCCAGTTTGAAGAATTTCTAAAATTAAAAATTATCTCATTTCTAAATGATTATGCTGTCCACCAGAAATTGACACAACATTGCAAACTGAATATACTTCCAAAAATTTTTTTTCAATTATATCATTGAAAATTTATGTAATATCACCAATGAGATTTATATTAATAAATGAAATAGTTATTTGGACCATATCAAAATTAAATTTGAGGCATGAGCAAAGGGATTTCTCTATCTAACATCGGGAACCAGTAATGTTCCGGAGGTATCTCTGCTCCCATGCCAATAAAAGAAATTTTGTGACACCATGCATTGCCTAGAAAGCATGCTGATGGGAACCAGGGAAACAGAAGTTTGGGAAGCCTGGGATTCCAGCACCTGAAGGGTTTACTCTACAAACCTGTGAAGTTTGAGTGGGCAATAGCTCATCTCTGGGAAGCACTGATGCTTGAATACATGTCTCTCATGGCCACCCCAAAACTCCATAATTTGATAGTCCCCACAGTGTAAATGGTACCTTCCTAAAGTAGAATGAAGGACAAAATCTTCTTTTCACTGCCTCCCCTAATGCTAAGACACATACGTGTGAGTCGGGTTCTGCAGTCACATGGGAGACTCTGAGTTTAAACTGAGATACGGGGCGGTGTCGTGGGTGGATGGGGAGCCCGAGGTATCCCTTTCCCCTGTTGTACTTGGTGAATAGGTAGCCTGTCTTTGGAATTAAGGGCTTTAAGAGGGAGCTCCCTGATGAGGGGAGAGGTTGAGTGATTTTGGGGCTGGCACCTGTGTGGTGGTTTTCTGATGCAAACAAAAATGCGTGGCTGTGACAGAGGCCACAGCTCCCTCTTGGGAGTGGTGAGGGTTGGGGAGGTCAGGGACGTGAAAAAGGAAAACATTCTTGACATTCACTCTAGAGTCCGTTTCTTTTATTTCTCCAATGACTTCTTAATAAATGTATGTTTAACCTAGGTAAAGGTGAGTCTGTTGTCTGCCATTAAGAATTCTGACCCATACACAAACTACTCATTGAAGTCATGGAAGGCAGCAGAACCTTAAGGAAACAGGAGACTGGGATTGGTTTTTCTGATTGGTTGGGTTAGCAGGCAGTGAGGAACCAGTTATCACAGAGAAGCGAACACAGGTAATTCAGGAACAGCAGTCACGACACAGCTACTGAGATGATCTTTCAAGGGCACACGCAGAGCCTACGGAAGGCAAGACTTTTGGCTGATTAGGCAGAGGGGTCAACAGACTTGCCACTTGGGGCTTTGCTAGCTTAGAGGTTTTTAAAACCCTGGATAAGGATGCTTCTATCAGTGAACACAGCAGTGGTTTTCCTGGGACTGCCACGTGGTTATTTCAGACAAGTCCTGCTACTGAAAACTAGGCAAAAGGGAATTAATATGTTACCTGGGTGATTACTCTTTATTATCAAGTGAAAATAGAGTGTTTTACAATATTTAGGAAAGAAAAATATATCTTGAGTCCAGGAGATCCAAAGAGATTCTTATTTTTGCCAGTGGATGTACCCAGTGTTCCAGGTTCCTGTTCTGTCCCAGAAAGAATTAAGGGAAAAGACTTAGTGGTTAAAAAAACATAAAATGGTTAAGAAACAAGAGGATTTATTAAGGGATGGATAGCACACTCTCAAGGGGAGAGCGGGCAGGCTCAGGTGAGCGGCTGCCCAGAGTTTCTTTGGCAAGTTAGTTACATAGGGTGTAAAAATGAGTGGGTGGAATATTCATTGGGAAGGAAGGGCTTGGGGTTATATTTCCTGATTATCATCCCAACTCCACCTTCCCAAAAGAAGGAGGGATTTTTGTCCTTATTTAGTCTGGATCAGAAGTGTCATGGCATCAGTGCATGATGGGTACTTCTGATCTGCAAGGCTAATTTCATTGAAATGAGGACATAATGAACAAAAGGTTACATTCAGACACTGGAAATTCTTGCCTTTTCTCACCTTTCTTTGTTGGTCTCCAGGCCAAAAGGCGTGGCCCCTTATCAGCCCCAAGGTTCCTGCTTTTCTTTCTCTGCCCAAGGACCCCTGCTGCTTACATGATGTGTGGTTTCCTGCATTTGGCCTGTGCCCCTCCTTTCTGCCCAATTCCTGCCATTTGGTCTGTGTCCCCCTTTCTCTGCTCATATCTAGCTCTCTGCCTGCTCTCACATGATGAGTATTTATGGCCTCATGTTCAGAAACCAGGACTGTGGCAGCGATCCCAATTTTCCTCCCTCCTTACTGGGTCATGTATTTATTTACACATGTTCACTAATTCCCCTTTCTCCTACCTCCCACCTCCTTACTGTCATATATAGGCTGTGCCGGTTGTGGCTAACTTTATAACTTCTTTCCTAGATATCAGAACACTGAAATAGGATTGTTGAAATGGAGCAGGACCCCGTGGGATCCTCCCCAGTACAAATACTTCCCGTGTCTTCCATTTCTAAAATAAGGACTAGGCTTTATTCAGCCTTTTTTGACCTTCCCTGAATTCCAAAGGGCAGATTCAAACAGTTGCTAATCAGGAAAGGGAGGGAATGCAGAAAAAAAGGAGGAACAGTCAAGAAATAACAGTGCAGCTTTGGGGCAGGGTCCTGGTTCCTTCTCGAGAAATAGACATAACAATAACTTTTAAGTTCTCCTGCAGGTGGAGGATGGTGACTTCAGGCTGAGCGCAAGATTCCTGCAGCCCCGCCCTGTTACCTCCCCACCAACCAATCAGAAGGAAGTCATACGCCCTGCTGCCCTCACCCCAAATTTTGCCTATAAAAACTCTTCCCCCAAAACCATCGGGGAGTTTGGGCTTTTTGAGTGTGACCTGCCTGGCCTCCTTGCTCGGCCCTGCAATAAACCTTTCTCTCCTCCAAACTCCGACATTTCAGTGAGTCTGGCCTCACTGTGCCTCAGGCACACAAACTTTAGTTCAGTAACATTGTGACTGAGCTGGAGGAGGAATGAATATCAAGCAGAGATTCTTGACTTGAAATTATTATTTGGATTGTTACTGGGAAGTGTGCACAACTTCATCTGGAGGCATTCATGTGATCATTATATTACTCTAACTAGGTCTGGGAGTTAATCTTACCACTGGGTGTATAGGAAAAAAGTGAGCTAAATCCTAATCAAAATCCGACATGGATTTATTCGTTTTTGTCCCTATAATTTGTTAGTTTTAAATAAGCTAATTCATCTAGCTTCTGTCATTGTATTAACCGCAACTTACTTGCTCATTTTTACACACTGTAATTTTCCTTTCATAACATAGATGACTAAATCGTGACCACTGGAATTGTATTTTTGTTCACGCAAATGTTAGACAATTAAGTATTTGAATCAAAATGTACAATTTTCCATTTCTCTAGTATTTAAGTATTGCTTTTGAGGCCAATTATTTTAAAACAAAAGAGGAAACAATGCACAATAAAGAGATAAAATTACATTTCAGTGGTGTTCAATATCACAAAAATGTCATTATTACTGAACAGCAAGGACATCTGGGCACAGTTTCACTAATAAAAACCCCTGAAGTCAGCATAATGGCACTACTCTCTACTGAAACAGCTCATTGTGATAGAATGTTCCTAATATAGATATCTGAATGTGATTTCTGGAGAGTTTCATTTTTATTGCCATTGGAAGACAAACTTCATACATAAACACATAAAAAATGTAGTTCATGCATAAACTACTTCTAGGTTATCTTTTCTGCATAGTTCAGAATTTGTAAATGCAATGTCTCCAGTCTAGAGCATACATCACTTAGGATGTTTTAGCTCCAAGGAACACAACCAACTGACAGTTACAAAAACAACAGGTTATTTCATTTCATCAAATAACAGGAGGCCTGATGGTGGCTGTTGTCCAGACTGATTGATGTAGGATCTCAGTCATGGCAAATTCCCTCTGATCTTATGGGCATTTGCCTGATGGCACAAGGGCTGCCACAACTCCAAGCATTCCACATGCAAAAGACAGTGCCCAAAGAGAAGTAAGAAAGGAGGCTTTACTCCTGTGCATCTCCAATTTTACTAGAATGAAAAGCCTTTCCCAGGACCTCTCAGAAGTCATCTCCTCAGGTTCCATTGACCAGAACTAGGTCTGATGGCTCTAATCCCAACAAGGATAATCTGCAGTGGGATTATGATGCTCAGATTAGAACAAATATGACTCTTCCCCTAGGACAGTGATTCCCACCAGAAGAAGGAGATTCTTTGTCTCCCAGAAGGATAACAGCCACTCCCTGGAGACATTTCTGGTTGTCACGATTTGGGGAGTGGGTTACTAGATTCTAGCAAATAAAGGGCAGGCATGCTGTTATGCTTCCTGCAGAACAGCCCATCACAACAAAACTTATCAGGCCCCAAATATCAATATCAAGTTTGATATCGAAATATCAAGACTGAGAAACTTGGTCCCAGGATTTCACTCATATTTCCTGGTTAGTATGACTTTTGAGAAGTGAACAAAATCAAAGGTCTATTAACAATAAATCAATAGTCTCTCCCAGGGGGGGAAAGACTCTATTGGATAAGTGGTTCTCAAACTTTAGAAAACATCACTTATCCAGAGGGCTTGGTAAACCCAGACTGCTGGACCCCTCCCCAGACATTGTGATTCAGTAGTTCTGGGGTAGATGCTCAAAGATTTGCATTTCTAACAAGTTTCCAGGTGATGTTTATCTTTTGGTCCCTATACCACACTTTGAGAACCATTGTGTTAGCTTGTGCCCCAGGAGGTTGTGAATATGTATTCATCAGACTGTGACACTGGGCAACTAACTTATTCTGTCTGCTTCCTCACTGGTGAAATAGGCAATATACTAAAGGTACATTGCTTTATACTTGAACTTTGACTTCTCTGTAACCAAATTTCCCATTGGAATGATGCTCTCTGCCCCCATGGTACTGGTGGCATTGTGTGATAGAAAATCAAAAAAGTTGAAGATTGTGTTTAAGACACAGTAACACTTGAGCCATATTAAAACAAAAACAAAAGAACAGACCAGTTGAAGTTCTTCTAAATAGAAGGCCAAACACAGCTTCCATGTCAGCAGAAGCAGTTGAAGTTAAAGGGTTAGGAAGCTGGTAAGACACTTACCCCCTGCCTTTTAGTCAGATACAACATTTGAAAAACTTCACTGGGGTCTGAACAGACTATTTACAAAACAAGAAGTGCAAATTGCTAACAAGAAAATTATAAAATGGTCAACCTAACTAGTAAAGAAATGACAATTAAAAAAAAAGTGAGGGTTACTTTCTATGTTTTGACAAAGAGCAAACAAGGAAAACACTGGATGTTGGTAATCAGGGAAAAAAAAAATCACTGGAGCCATGCCTGACACGATTTGGCAAATCTCGGTCTGGAAGGATGATGGAGGAAGAAAGAGAAAACAAATGACTGAAACACTCAAATAGGAAATAAAATGAGATGGTTACTAGATTTATGGAAGAATGACAACCAACTTCAAAACAAAAGAACAACATCCACCTGTTTCATCATGACGATGTTGACAATGATGATGATATACCCTTGGTCATGAATATGCTACAAGAAAAAGGAAGAGATGTTAGACAAACGTTCACTGAAATATATTAGAAAAGTGGGCAATATGCATACATTATAAACACTCATTTAGGTATAAAAGAAAACGAACAAAACAATAGACAGGAAAATAATAATGGACAAGTCACTCAAGATGAACTATAATGTGGAACTCAGCCAAGAAGGTAAACTGGAAAAATAAAAAAAGTAGTTAATACGGTGGTGTCATTGTGCTTGATATATTTATATACATATATTCTGTGAAATAAAATTCACATTTTACTGCAAGACAAAAAAAGTTTAAATACAAAAATCTTCTCTGTCCTTTGGCCTCCTATCACCCCCGACTGTGCATTGCATATCTGCATTATAATCGACCAAACCTCCCCCATTCACAGAAATATAGCTTGACCATAAAGAGCAAAGATCTCCCAACATCAATAAAACAGCTCTTTGATAACAAGATAACAAGATAACATTCCTTCTTGATCTTGTAAGGACTCCACCCCCCACCATGAACCTTAGATCCAGATTGTGTAAACTGTCAATAATACTTCATTTAATGTACAGCCCTCTGCCTCGAAAAACTTACATAACTGTACCTTGACTTCTACCAGGCAGAACAGTTCTCAGACTTTTCTGAGATACTCTTCCGGGTTATAATCCTCAATTTGACTTGAATAAAATTTTCCATTTCTTTCCTGGATTGACTGATCCATTTTTTCATTGGCCATCCAGACATGTGAAAAGCAAAACAAGCCATTTGTTCACTAGGTAGGCCTGCTAAGAAGTTTGTAATGACTGACTTGGACAGAGATAAGGACTAGTGATTACTAAACTCCTGGGCCGGTGCTTCATGGACATCATGTAACTCAGCACATGCAACAGCTCTCTCAGGAGAGCATTTATCTCCATTTCAGACACAAAGACATTCATGTTCAGAGAGATGAACTGACCAGCCCAGCCCTGCTTAGCACCAAAGACTTTCTACTACACTTATCTTCTAGATCCATATTTTTACATATCTACTATATCTCTTTCTACTATAATTTTGGCATTGCCCTTGAATGGTGATAATAAACATCATAACATTAAAGACTAACTTTTGTTGAGTAGTAAGTGCTGTGCTAGGTAAATTGCCTGCATTATCCCATTTAATTCTCAATATAATCCTGTTATCTGTTTCATTTGTAGATGATAAAATGAAGAGGATGTGTTCAACGTCATAGAACTCCTACAGCCACGTCTGCCTGATTCCAAAGCCTACATATGAACCGCTTTTTCCTATTTTCCTTTTTAAAGTGACTTTTTACTTTTTAATAGGAGGAAAGAAAGGAGGAAAAAATCCAGAGGGAAAAACAAATTCTCTGCTTATGATCATCATAGAAAGAAGTATTAGTCCCTCTGTTAGGGATTAGGGAATCTGTGGGAAGGCTCTATTTACCTGGATTTAGCTCTTAATTTCCAGCCTCACCACCCAAACCCTAGACTATGGTTTAAACTGAAATCTTCATTGCTAAATTTACCAATGGTTTAGTCTCTAAAGTTTGGGAGATTGTGGAAAGTGGGAATTAAGCTGGATTTAGAAGCTACCTGTCTCTCTCAAAAAGTACACAAATAGCTGGTAATATATACATTAGTTAGGGATGTGCTAATAGTGGAGGTTTGACCATTACAGAGTGATACTGATGGCTGGCATGTACCACGTGCATACCAGATGCCAGGCTCTGTGCTGTACACTTTAAAAACACATTGCCACTTATTCTCACCACCGTCTTCTAAGGTACATCATTACCTCCATTTCACAGGTAAGGGAAGTGGTGGTTAGGGATGGTGAAGTGATGGTTGGCTGATGGGATGGTTTAGAATGGATAAGTAACCTGTTGCCCGGTAGAGTTAGGAGTTGATTCCCCAACTATTTAGCTCCCATTCATATGCGCTCAACCAGTGTGTTAAAGGGCAAAACAGACAGCTTTGTAGAAAGCTATGTGAGTGAGAAGCATTAAGACACAAGTCAGTAAAGAAAGACCCAGACTGACAGGTATTTTTAAGGGTGAAAAGGAAGGTGGGAAGAGTTTGATAGTGGGTGAAGGCTCTCTGCAGAAGGAAGGCCCAGGTGAGCTCACAGACTGGTGTTGGAGCCACCACGTGGAGCTTGTTTGCCAGTGTCAGCTTCCGGGAACAGCAGGGGTGGTCAGAGTCACCTCCACTGGGCGACAGGCTGCTATTCTGAGCTCAAGCTCCGCCCTTTCATAGAAGGGGGCCCGAGTCCCAGCCAGTGCTGGGCCTACCTACACAGTTAGACCCAGCGTTGCTTTCCTCCACGTCAAAATGTTTGTAGAAGTATATATTAACTATCTGCATTGAAAACTTCATTCTATTCATTACAAGTTCACTTTAAAGTTAGTGCAAAATCTTCAAGGATACACAAGTTTGTGTATCGGTCTTGGCGGCCTCAAACTACTGATCACTCAACACGAGATAGTTTCCTGTGTGATGGGAATAGATCAAGTTACCTGACTTCAGGTTCTGTCCTCATTTTACAGAACAAGATCCTTTTAATGACAAAGAAATAAAAGAAAGGAAGCAGGAATGAATGGAGTTTGGGAGTAGAAATTAGTGGTGCTTATGCAACAATCAACAGATTGATGTCACTGAAAATTATTTTTCCTTGGGTTACTGTTTGTATGTATGTATGTATTTTTAAGCACAGTTGATTTACGTTATTGTATTAGCTTCTGACGTACAGCACAGTGATTTGTCATCCATATATACGTACACGTTCTTTTTCACTATAGGTTATTACAAGTTATTGAATACAGTTCCCTGTGCTAAACATTAGGACCTTGTTGTTTACGTATTTTATATACAGTAGTTTGTATCTGCTAAGCCCAAACTCTTAATTTATCACTCCCTGCCTCTCCCTTCTGGTAACCACACATTTATGTTCTATGTCTGTGAGTTTGTTTCTATTTTGTAAATAAATTCATTTGTCTCATTTTGTTTTTAGATTCTACATATAAGAGATATCATGTGATATTTGTCTTTGCTTGGTGTACTTCACTTAGCATGATCATCTCCAGGTCCACCCATATTGCTGCAAATGGCATTATTTCATTCTTTTTTATAGCTGAGTATGACCGACTGTATTTATTTTTAATATTTTAATTTGATTTTCTAGGAAGCAAGGCAAAGATGTCTGAAATAAAAAGACATTCAAATTTGTGATACAATTATTAGATAAGAATAACTAACTGCTTCACTTTGTCTTTACAGAATTATAATGGTATTTGTCTTTTAATTAGCCTCATCAATGCTAACTGATTTCTTTAGTTTTTGAAATGACTCAAAGTTCACCATTGGCCTGGTGGAAGAATAACTTAGTTTCCGGCATGGTGATTTGTAAATAAACAACCTTGCAGGACTAGATTTGCAGTTCCACACCTGTAAAATGACTGCACCTGTCACACGGTGACATGAGGTCTTGAGATCATAATATGAGCCAAATCATCGTCATCTTCTGAAAAGGAATGACCCATTTTAATAACTAGTGATACGCACAAGCTCTTTAGCCTTAGGGCGGAAACTGATCATTAGAAGGACTTGGGAAGATATTTCCTCCTCTTTCAGACACAGCATCACAGAATTAAATGTGTGTATGAGGTGGTTCACTTCAAATAAGAACCACTGCCTGGGGCAAAATACAATATTTGATGCAATGATTCAGTCATTTAAAATAGGACCCAAGTTCCATTGTGTCACATTCACACCTGTGCTCTGTTTTAAAAAAGATCCTTGGAGTCTGTGAGGCTGGCTTAATAGCACCCCCTTAGGCAGGCAAAAGGCCATGTGCCTAAGCGAGCATTCTATGAAAATCAAAATTGATGGCTGTCACAGAACTTTATAGGTTGATGGAATTTTCTGTATTTTGGTTGTGGTGGTGGTTACATTGTTGGAAATATTTCTCAGAATTCAATGAACCATGCATTTAAAATGAGTATGTTCCGTTTTAGGGAAATTATACCTCAATAAAGTTGATTTAAAAAAATGACAGCTGTCCACGTTGACCATGAACACACGCCTCTCTGGCAAAAGCAACAGAAGCCATGAAGTCCGCTCTGGGTGCACACGAATAGAGATTAAACATGGCATTTCAGACTTGTGCAGCCATGAGCAGAAGGTCATGAGAAATAGGGGATCGACATGAAAGATCTATTGGGAACTTTTATCTTACCCTCAAAGACACACATCGTCACTCAACATGAGCTTTTCTGGAATTTGGTTTTTCCTTTTTCAAACCAATCAAGAGTGTGTCAGCATGCTCAATGGCTTTCCAAAGTTGGTATCCCCATTTATGCATATTAACTATGAAGAGTAGATCCTGCTGTTTCAAGAAAACAAAATATAGTCCATTTCTATGGGGTTATTGAGAATACATCCAAGGAGTATAGTTATGAAGGTTCATTTCCTAAATGTGTAATACTGTATGTACAACACATAGTCCAAGAAACCACCTTGATTGTGTGACCTTGGAAAAGCCCTGTCATCTATCTGGATTTGTGTTTATTTTCACTTCTGTACAATGAAGGGGTGAGACCAGATAAAGCCCCATGACGCAGAACAACATACATCATAGTTGTCTTCTGGATCGGAAGCTCTATTTTTATTAACTAGACATTTTCTCTTTTTATTATTACTTAATACTTTCTTTTCTTTTGACATACTGGATTTGGAGAAAGGACGGGTGCTAATGAAAGAATGCAGTCCCCTTGAGACACAGAGCTGACACTCTAAATATATCCATTTCTCTTCAGTAGACTGGATTTGACAGAAGGAATGTTCCAGAAGCTGGGGTTGTCGGGAAAACATTAGGAAGAAAAAGAACAATTGAAAAGGGAAAAATAAAGAAAGGAGGCTAGGATTCATCTCACTAACATTTTAACAAACAATCTAAAATAGGTAAAAATACTTTTCAGTGAAAGAAGTTGAATACATCTTTGACTTTTGTGGAAACAGCTGTATGTTAGAAATTATGCCTGTAGAGAACCTTGGATTTTCAAAGGAACTTGATCATCAATATCAGTTTCCCCACTCCAAGAGTGGCCCAGTACTTTACCATATGAGACAAAAATGACTAAACCTGTCTTGATTATTTTACTTTTGTTAAGAAAAAGGCACAAGGACAACTTCACATCACTGTCCCTCTGCATGTTTAAGCTAAGCTGTGATTAAGATTTTAGAGAAAAATATTCACAGACAGCAGCAGGGCTCTCTCTCATCACATAAAGGCTAAATTTTATCCAAGGCTGCATTCATTCACGTACTTTAACTTGTCAGTGTCAGGCGATCTTTCTCAATTTCAAGCCAGGGTGCACTTCTCAATCTACGGAGGGCTGATAGAATAATGAATTTGCCCAGGGAATCTATACCCCTCGGAGGCTGGCGAATAAACCATAAAGTTGGGAAAACAGATGATAGAAGTCCACAGCATCAGAAAACTTATCTAAAACTTGGACACAATGTGCAAAGGTGGTAGCATATTATTTCAGTGTCATCTGGGGACAGAGGTCAAAGATAATCTACAGGAATATGCTCAGCTCAGCACTTATTTACGGTCGATTAAGAGTCTCAAACTTCACAAAATGTTATGATAACTCACAGAGAAAAAAATGTGACAATGAGTGTGTATATGTCCATGAATGACTGAAAAATTGTGCTGAACACTGGAATTTGACACAACACTGTAAAATGATTATGAATCAATAAAAAATGTAAAAAAAAAAGGGTCTCAAACTTAGCAAAGTTACCAGTTTACTTGTTCACTTAATGATTTTTGTCTCAAAGAGGTCCAAGTTTTTTTTTTTTTTCCTGAAGCAGATAATTCCAAAATGTATGGCCTTTTGGACACCAACCAGTAATTAAAAAAAAAAATTATCTCAACTATCTTAACCTAATATGTCTTTATCAAATAGTCCTATATAACTAATTTTTCAGATGCTCTCTGACTTAGTCATAATATCTTACTTCTTGTATCTTTAACTAATGAGTTAAATGACGTAAAAGATTCCACAGGTTTGTTCCGTATTTGCCTGGCAATCATGATTTTACCTTTTGGGAATTATATTTTAACAAGAGGATCAAGATATTAAATGGAGACTGCAAATTTCTGGGTTTTTTAAAAAAAAGAAATTTAAAACAAAAAGGCTGAAAACAAACTATGGTTAGCAAAGGGGAAAGAGTGGGGAAGGGATAAATTAGGAGTTTGGGGTTAACAGACACACATTATTGTATATAAAATAGATAAACAACAAGGACCTACTGTACAGCACAGGGAACTATATTCGATTTCTTGTAATGAGCTGAAATGGAAAAGAATCTGAAAAAAAAGTGTATGTTTATGTATAACTGAATTGCTTTGCTGTACACCTGAAACTAACATTGTAAATCAACTACACTTCAATAATAAATAAACAAACAGATAAATAAATAAATAAATAAATAAATAAATAAATAAATAAATGGGTGGAGCCATGTAACTGGAGGTTATATGAACCACGAGGACTTGGGACAAAAAGCTACGAAGAAATGCTGTGAAAGTGGATTCCAGCCCTGAAATAGGATGCCGTGTTGTGCATATAGCCCCTTCGACATAGAAGTCACTTCCCCTCCACAGGTTCAGCTCTCATAACCCAGCAAATGACCCTTTCCTCTGCAGGGTTGTCAGTACTCCCCCAAGTTTTATTTCCTTCAAATCATTTGCTCCCTCCTCCTTCAAAGCACCTGCTAGTTAGCACTGTCATTGATCTGTTTAAGTGTGATGACCGGCTCCTTCTCCGCTCCAAGCCCGTGGCAAGCTCCCCTCCATGCAGGCCCAGTGTTGGCTGGCCCAGCACCGACAGAAGATGAGCATGGAAAGAGGCACAGTGTTGCTCCTTGACTTACAGATTCTCAGCTGCTGGCTTCCCAGTGGGGCTTTTTCTTGCACAGTTTAAGCTCTGCCCTCCCCCTCCCCGGGGCAAAGACCTAAATAAGAGATCCCCACATGACCCCCCCAGGCTGCATCGCCTCCTATGGCCTGAAGAGCATTCGCTGTAGAACTTTCAGGGTGGATCCAGTTCTCGCCTCTGCTTTCCTCCCTCACTTCTGATTTCCTTTCTGATCTTGCCTTCACCCAATATGCTCTCTTTGGTTTCTGTGGGCTCCTTTCCCACAGCCATGGGCCAGCGCCCCTCTCTTCCCATCCCCAGCCTTGGCTCTGGAACCACAGGTTTGGCCAGAGACTCAGGCTGTTCAAAAGTGAAGACAAATGAACTTATTTACAAAACAGAAACAGAGTCACAGGCATAGAAAACAAACTATGGTCACCAAAGGGGAAAGAAAGAGGGGAGGGATAAATTAGGAGCTTGGGATTAACAGATACACATTATTATATATAAAATGGATAAACAACAAGGACCTACTGTATAGCTCAGGGAACTATATTCAATATCTTCCAATGACCTATAATGGAAAATAATCAAAAAAGACATATATATATGTATACATATAGCTGAATCACTTTGCTGTACACTTGAAGTTAACACAGCATTGTAGATCAACTGTAATTCAATAAAAATAAATTTAAAAAAAGAAAAAAAAAACAGAACAACAGGCCCAGAAAGACTTCTTCTCATGGAAGGAAAACAAACCATGGAAATAAAAACAACAAGGGGCCTGTGAAAGGGCAAAAATTTGAAAAAACAGAGGACATTATATTCAACATGAAGAGGCAAAAAAATATGTTTAAAATAGTACTGATAAAAACTGGGGAAGAAGTTATTTGTTTACTTTCTTAATATATTTTAGGAAAGCAAGAACTTTTGGAAATAAGAAAAGAAAAGATAAGACCAAGATGCAATGGAATGGGTTGAAAATTAGATGGGGATTATGAAACATAGTGAAGAAAAGAAAAATGTCCTGGCAGGATGCAAAGCTGCCTTGGAAATAGGAAAGAGTCTGCCCTATTGACATTACCTAAGAAGCAAGTGCCTTTTCTGTTGAAAATGGTGTTATGCTGTATATCATTTGTCTGCTCTAACAAACAATTCTGGATGCCTACCGTGAATGTCAAATGTTGACATTCAACATTTGAGGATAAATGCTGAGAATCCCAGTTTGTAAAGAAATCACCTGCAGAGGGGGGGCGGAATGGACACTTTGTAATGGGCTGAGTTCTCAAATTACTGAAGGTCCGTGAAGGAAGCCTGAACTACCCATGGGGTGAGGGAGGTCTTCACACAGGATGTTACCTGTAGGTTAGGTCTTGTGAAAGAGGCAGACTTGGCCAGACTCTGGAGGGATGGAGAAAATTCCATGGAAAGAAAACAGCAGGGGCAAAGTTCTCAAATCCATCTCCACCTAGATTTCATAACTCATAGTATCCTGGTTATTAACATGGTGAGGCATCATTTTAGCTCCTTCGAAAACCTTGGCCTGAGAAACACACCCACCCACGTGTCAACGTTATGACAATTTCAGCTGGTAAAAAAAGGTAGTTGTACTGCAGAATGGGAGGCTTATTTTTTCCATGGGCTAGCTCTATTTCATATAGTAAATAATCACAAATTTTTTAGCCTATTAAAAAGTTACAGAAAACTCAAACTATTTTTTTAATATGGTAAAACAAAGCAGAAGTGCAGTTCCAATTATTTAAACTACTTTTTTCTCTAAAGATCTCAGTGTCTAAACAAAGAGTTAATCGCTCATCGATAGTTCATGTGTAGAAAACACAGATGTTCCAGTTCTTTAAATAACTTCTCTTCCTACAGAATGGCCACGTCCTGTGAGATAGAAGTTCATCCGAATGGAATATGGATTGCATATGGAAGCAATCACATCCTATTTTTGGAACCACTTGACAGAATTCTGTCACCACACAAAATGCTACAGTCACCACCCCGTGCCCAACTTTCCGTTTTTTATTTTTTGGTATGCAGCAAGTATTCAGTTTAATAACACAAAATAACTCTGATGTTCTGAGAATCCGGCAACATTTCATTTTCCATTATGTCAGGTGGGGATAAAATGGGACTAAATATGGCTGATAACAGCATTAGAAAATGTGTCCTCTTGCAGGTGGGAATCATTTCTAGTCACGGAATCTTTGAAACGATCCTTTTATCTCTAAATATAGCTGCACATTGAGCTCCCTAGTCAAATTTTAAGAAAGAGAAGGTTAATCGAGGGGCATTCAAATCTGTCTCATACTGGAAATCTCCTGTTCAGTGCTCTGAATGAAGTGCCCTGAAGTCACTACCCAATCTCCCATGGGTACCCGCAGCAGGACATGGTGGTAATTGTCAGGGAGAAAGGACGTTGTGTGTAGAGGAGGAAGACACTTAATTCTGAGAATTATTTTTTAAAACATCACTAAAATTTAATGGGTTTCAGTTCCCTTAATGAAAAACAGGACTACTAGTGAGACTGTACTATGCAACAAGGAAAAGTGAGAATATATACGGGCAAGTCTTTATGAATAAAGCATTATTCTTTGCACATGGGAGAAGAAATGGACAAGAAATTGCTTTTGAGCCCCTGACAGTTAACACACAAAACTAAAGATGGCTGGAGAAAAGGTATAAGCTGATTTTCAGATACTAATACCATTTAGCTAACTGCTGCATTTCAAAGTGTGTGTAGACCCAACTAACTATGGGTTAAACATATATTTAACACACACACACTCACACACACACACTTCCAGTTGTCTTCCTTCTTCCTGAACCATTACTGTCCTATTTCACTCTCCAGTAGGACTGCTCTGCCACCCAAGAGCGATGTGGCTGCAGGGTTGCATTCAGCCGTTTAGTTCATTGTTGGAAATGGTAAGTTTGCCAGACATTCTACCCGTTCCATGTGTTTATTATGTAGGTCCCATCTGTTCCATGGAGTTGTCACGTCTCTGAAATTGGTAAGACTTGCTTATTAAAAGCTGTTAAAATAATCACCTTGAAATTTCTCAGCTCAGCCACCTTTTAAGATGTCAAAATACAGAGAGCTTTCGCACTTACTTTAAACTCTTTTAAACATTGTCTCCTTTGCTTGCTGCTAAAAATACAAATACTAAAAAAAAAATGAAATTTACTACTTTCAGAACACTATTAAAATTTTTATTTAAAAAATGATATCCAGTACCCTGTAATAACTTATAATGAAAAATAATATAAGAAAGAATATATACATGTGTAACTGAATCACTATGCTATACACCAGAAACTAATACAACATTGTAAATCAGCTATACTTCAAGTAAAAAAAAATTATATATAACTGCTCCAGTGCAGTGAGTTAAAAGTCTTTTAAAGTCTAACCAGCAATCTGAAAACACATTCAGAGACCAGTAATCATTGCGTCTCAAGCATAATAATATTCATGTGTGAATGAACAGGTATGATTGATAGGTCAAAATCTGGATGTGGAAACCTGGGGTGGGACATGGGTTAAGGGACAGGAAACAAAGGAGGCTTTTGCTGGAGAAAGCAGGAGCGAACGCACAGAACGTTACGTATATTTCCTGAAGAGAAAATGATGGCATTTGTGGAACAAAATAAATATGACTCATAATTGCAAAATGTAGAGTAAATAGGCTTTAAATTACATTTAGTTGTAGACTTTCATCAGGTTTGATGGGTAAGTATTTATATGCATTTGTTTAAAAGAAAAAAATAAACATAATAATCTTTAATTAGTATTTGAAAAACTGCACTGTATTTTCTAAAATTCCAAAGAAAGAAATGTGTAGTGTTTGGACTGTGGTATGTGTTGAGAGAGGATGCTAATGAGGAGAAAGGGGAAATTTCTGTGTTTTTCAAATAATAAGGTTTAACAGTCTCTTACACATAATATTGAAGCTTCTAAAACGCAAAATGATTTGTGAATAATAATGATTCTAAAAACTGCAACTATTTAGGTAATTATCAACCATAACAAAATTGCTGTTTTTAAATAAACTTAAAAAAATAATTTGATGTGCACTCGTTAGCTCTCGTTTTCGTATGTAATACATGGTATAAGAAATAGTGGTAAAACTTATTGCTGAGCTTCTAAGTGAAATTGAAGAAAATATCGTGTTTTGTAGATTGCCAGTTTCACGGTGACACTATGCACACTGTGACGAGGCTGAGTTGTGTGGAGGCTGGACACTTGAGTTCACGTTCTCAATCTGCCATCACAGGTTCTTAAGGTTTTGTATTGGCGGTCTGGCATATTTCTAACAGTCACCTCATCAAGTTGTTTTGAGAATCAAATGATCTAAAATGATACCCATGACTCATTCAACAGGACAAATTGGAAGTGCTCAGCATTTTTTAGCATTCTGTTTGAAAGAGCTAGATTGCAGAAGCTGTACAGTTGTTGGGTTTTTTTTTAACATTTTGACTGAATCGTATTTATTTTTCAGCTTTATTAAAGTGTAATTGACATCTAACATTGTATCAGTTTAAGGTGTACAACATGATGATATGATACAAGCATATATTGAGAAATGATAACCACAAAAGGGTTAGTTTACATTTCCAATAACTCACATAATTACCTTTTATGTCTGTGTGTGTGTGTGTGTGTGTGTGTGTGTGTGTATGTTAAGAACATTTAAGGTCTACTCTCTTAGCATTGTACAATTTTTACTTCCATTAAAATTCAAATTAATCAAATGTTTCCCTATTTCACTATTCGCCAACAAGTTATTTTATCAAAATTGGAGTGATCTGAAAGATTTACTGTGTATCAATAAGTAGGTATTTATCATACTTGGAAATCAAGCCAAGGTTTAGAGAGATGTGTATTTTGTAAGAGATTTCTAAAAAATTGCAGTGTGCTCACTCTTGTCATGTTTCTCAGAAGTCATAGAAGATAGTAAAATGGATATTTAGGACTACATCAAACTAAAAACATACTTGAGAGTGATTTAGGACTTTGGAAATAAAATTAATGAGAGTTGAAACCAAAATAAGATCATATTTCTGTGTTAAACAGCACTCAGACTAAACAAAATTAACCTAGTTTCTTGCTCCACAGAATTCTTGCTCCTGGAGTCTAAAACCATAAATCATCTAGAGCTTATTTACCAAGAGTCTTTGCTTTTTAAGACTCACCTTGCTTTGCTGTCCCCACCAACCCATTTCTCTGCCTTGCAAGACCTGTCAAAATTGTCCAGCCCCGTCCTGGCCACTGGTTGAATGCCCTTCCCTGATTTCCTATTCTGAGACGTTATTAACTCTAAGTGACATACTCCTTTGCTGTAGGAGGTCTCATAACCTTAGCTTGGCTTCATCAACAGGTTTTCCTAGTGGACTTTCAGAGAGTTGACAGTTGACTTCAATTTTTAAGACATCTCCTGTGGTATCTGGGGAGATAAGATATGGAAATCTTACATCCTGTTGATATTCAAAGGGGAAGTGTTCTTCCCGTTGGTGTATGGATGCACCCTGATACGTGCAGGGGAAACTGGACAGTCATGCTTTGATCTGGAAGCTGGGTGCCATTCAAAGCAATCCAGAAGATTGCTCTCTAGTGCACAGAAGTCAGGAGATGGTTGTCTAGCTGTGCATCAGTAGGAAATGGATACCATTAGAACTTCCCCCACCCTTTTGGAACCTAAACAAAAAAAAAACTTCAATTGATTATATTATATTTCACAATATACTGAGAGAAATTATGCTACCTCTACAGAAAAGCTGTTATAAGGTCAATCAACATTCCTACTTCATCATTTGCCCCGTGACTCTTGAACACTTTTCTGAAATAGCACTTGGCTCCCTACCAAGAACATACAGAAAGATCTTAAACTCTCCTGGTTTCGAGACAAACAGAATTGCAAAAACGATAAGAAAGGAGTAAATTGTTCACTTTCCTGGATGGGATTCTCACTTCTTCTGACCAGAGGATAATCTCTCTGGATCAGGGTTCTAGAACAGCCCCCTGGAAGAGCAATTGAACCAAACTGAGTCTTCTCATGGTGAGGCACTGTTCCTCCAAGTGTGAATAATTGGCTACCTTCTCACCAGGAGAAAGAATCCTCATGACCATGGGTGAAGGAAGGTCTGGGAGAGGAGAGTGACACCAGGCAGTGTTGCAGGGTGTCCTCCTTATAAATGGGACCTTGACCTACTGGATATAATCCTTGTAGCTCTATTTTCCACATATAAAACGATTTCCTCTGGTTCCGTGGCTGCTGTTGTATGAAACGACTCACTAGAAAAATTCATTACACTTCACTTCCCAAATCTCATGTCAGAGGGAGCTTACCTACATGAATTTCTGAGTTTCTTATTGCTAATTCATTGAAAAGCACTTCCCAAATGACGACTGTCTTCCAGGTATTATTGCCATCCTTAAAGTGATGGCTTTTCATATTCCTATCATAATAGAAAAGAACAAATCTGACTCCATATTAGATCTGTTCCTTTGGCCTTAACCCTGTGCCCTGCTTTCTGGGCTTAATCTTGCTGGCTCTGCACCTTTTGTAAAAGAATGTTGC
Organism: Vicugna pacos; assembly: GCF_048564905.1. Taxonomy (NCBI): domain Eukaryota; kingdom Metazoa; phylum Chordata; class Mammalia; order Artiodactyla; family Camelidae; genus Vicugna; species Vicugna pacos. Next base: position 8,874,254 of record NC_132987.1, read on the forward strand.
CTAGAGCCTGGAATGTACAGGAGAGCCTATTTTCAAGGCTCTGACCTTTAAGAATATTAATACTTTTGTACGCATATGAAGATAACAAGTTGCAGAATAGAAAATAATGTTTGTTTTGTCGACGGTTTTACAGGAGCACCATGACCTGACCCACGTGGACAGCTGCAAGAACAAAGGATTCTAAGGACAAAGAATTCTGACAGCAAGGAGTTTGCAACAACCAACCACGCCCCTCCCCTTTTTAGTATAAAAGGAGCCTGAATGCTGACTTGGGGAAGGTGGTTCTCCAGGACATTAGTCCCCCAGCTCCTCGGTCTGCCAGCTTTCCGAATAAAGTCATCATTCCTTGCCCCAACACTTCGTCTCCCGATTTATTGGCCTGTCATGCAGTGAGCAGAAATAATTTGGACTCAGTAACACTATAGGAAAGGTGGGTTTCTACAAACCAATGCTCATATCATTTTGTTTATTTTGGGGAAGCTTTTCGATCAAAAGCTTTGTCTTTGGGAAACTGTAAATCCAAAGTCCCTTGCTGTTCCTTTTGTTCATGCGAAGATTATTGTGTTTCTGTCAATTTGGGATAAAAGTATCAAATGCTTGGTTTTTTTCTACAGAGAGAGTAGAACTCTTCCTTGGTAAAGATTAGTCACTCCACCTCCCTTACTACCGTGGCCATCCTCCCAGCCTTTGATCACAATGCTAATTCGTCATAGACCCACACCTCATAATGATCCATCTGTTTCAATTTCCTCATCAGGAGTTGTTAAAATTAGGCAAGGATTTGTTGGTTGGTTATTTTTATTCACAGTCACATTAATGCAAGCCCTAAAGTAATCAGGCTTGTATTATGTGGCCTTTCATGCAGGGTGCACAGATTTGCAGCTTGTTTGGTTTATCTAGGCTCGTGCTTGCAAGGCAGCTGTTAGGAATTTGGTTAATAAAATCCTCTTCCTCTGGGGAACTGGGCTCTGTCCAGTCACAGGGAGACACATGTAGCCCACAGTTTCACACTGAATGCATTTGAAATCATTCTTCTTCTGGTTTGTTTGTTTTTGTTTTGGGGCTTTTTAAAAAACAAAGCCGGCTCCAGAATTTTGGTGGGCAGGCTCTCTAAAACTACCTGATTCAAGCACGTCAAAACACCGCCACTGTGTTTCTTATTTTAATTTTCCTGAAGGGAGAGGGTGGACACATCATATTATATTTTTGAGATAAATCACTTTGACTTCAAGTGTTAGGAAGTAGCTGATCTTAATGTTCTTAAACCTGTCTTCTGTTCAGTGTTTCTATTGAACATTTTCTAGGGGGAGATCGGTCTTATCTGTCTTTTTCAAATATTGAAGAAATGAAAATATATGAGATTAAACCTTTTCTCGTTTGATTATGTCCCTGCCAAAAGATCATATCAGTGAAAACTCATTCAAATACCTCATTAAAATTCCATCCCTAGATACACAAACTTAATTGGCATGAAGTCAAGATCCATGATTATTTAAATTATGAACATTTCTAGAAACAGAAGGTCATGATGAAAGGCATGTATTTACACTGGATCAGTCTACCGGGTTGGAAGGGACAATAAAAACAAATACTGTGTATTTTTGCCAAAAGGGAAGTAAAATATAAAATTATGAATCTATAGCATCTTTCAAACAAAAGATTTTATTTAAAACCTCTTAAATGCTCTGGTTTATTTGTATTGAAAGGAAGATAAAGTCTTTCTTGTATGAAAAGTTCAGATCAAATTTAACACAATTGTAATAAATTATGTTATTTTGTAACATTATTATAAACATTATAATAATGTTTACCAAAAATAGTTTTGAACATTAAAAAAAAAGTTAAAGAAGTCAATGCAAAGCATTTTCAAAATTAGTATGTGTGCACATACCACGAACATGGGGAGAAGTTTGAGACTTGGTTAGTGAGGGGTCAGTGCAACTATGTTCACTAGAAAACCAGAGTGTGAAAATAAGAATTAGTAAAAACATTTTATTTGTCATTCTATTCATATGGAATATTTTTCTTGGCACCCAGGGCCCTGAGGTGGTATGTCTAGACAGTACTGTAGTTAACTGGGTATAAGATAAATACTTTCAGAATCTCAGAGAAAGGGTTAATAGGTCATTGAAATTCCACACACCGTAGAACCACTGACACTGCTTTTCACTTCCCAAAAGGCATCTTGGGTTGAAATTATTTTTCTTTTTTAAAGATTGATGTTATTATGATCGTAGGTATTTGCTACTGGCAGATGATGCAAATAAAATTATAAATATGAAACATGATATCACATACGTGGAATCTAAAAAAAGACACAAATGAACTTATTTACAAGACAGAAACAGACATACAGACAAAACAAACTTATGGTTACTAGCGGAGAGGGAGTGGGAAGGGATAAATTAGGAGTTTGAGATTTGCAGGCACTAATTGCTATATATAAAATAGATAAACAACAAGTTTAATACTGTATACCACAGGGAACTATATTCAGTACCTTGTAGTAACTTATGGTGAAAAAAATACGAAAACGAATATATGTATGTTCATGTATGACTGAAACAGTACATTGTGCACCAGAAATTGACACAACATTGTAAACTGACTAGACTGCAATTAAAAAAAATCTAAAAAACCAAAACCAAAAAAAAAAAAAAACAGAAAAAAAAAAAACCCTATGGGACAGCTTTGTGTAACTTGAGAAATGCTGTCATGCTCTTCATCCACATAGGTGTTTCTTTCTCATTTTCATTCCTTTAATCTTGTTTTAACTATTATTTTTTTCTGTTATCAGGGAAAATGAATTAATAAGTTTCCCTCTACATACTGTCTGTATTGGTGATTTGTATTAGTGGTTACAGGAAAACAACTGGTTCATTCAAGAGACTGGAAACTACTCCCCTCCCTCCCACAATAAAACGAAAAAACACCAAGATGAACAACAAAAGTGGTATATATCCCTATACGCGGACACCAGGGGGGCTGGCTGGAGGGAGCTCAAAGATGGCAGAAAAGCCAGGGTAGGCTGGTCAGCAGAAAGCAAAGATTCTGTTCACACTTCCTACCTTTTATGGAACTCGGGGCAAAGGGAGGGCTATTGGAAAAATTCTGTCCCTAGTGTATGAGCTCCAACATACACAACAAGAGATGACTTGAAAATGATGGTTTCCTGTGGAAGGGAGGGTTTAGCTCAGTGGCAGAGTGCGTGCTTAGCATGCACAAGGTCCTGGGTTCAACCCCCAGTACCTCCATTAAGTAATAAAATAAATAAGTAGTTAATAAATAAAGAAAGAAATTAACCTAAAGAAATGAGATTTTTGTGCTGAGACCACCATGGCCGTTCATTGCTCTTATTACACCAGTGGCTTAAAAGCAAAACTGGTTCCACAAAATTCTAGCTTAAAACCAAAAGGGATAACCAATGGCAGCCAGGTATACATTAGGTTTTGTGTTTCTAACCTCTTTCTTTAATATCAGAAATGATTCTCTCTAAATGTCCACAGACATTGAAGGTATGCAGGGCCATATCAAGGTTTAATATAGATAACAAATTCAGTTTGATATCAATCTAAAAATTTAGGTTAATGTAAATCTTATGAAAAATGACACAAGTGAACTTATTTAGAAAACAGAAAGAGACTTATAGAGATTGAAAACAAATTTATGGTTACCAAGGGAGAAAGGGGGAAGGGAGGGAAAAATTGGGAGTTTGGGATTAACACATACATATGACTATATGTAATATAGATAAACAGCAAGGTCCTCTGGTATAGCACAGGGAAGTATATGCAATGGCTTACAGTAACATGTAATGAAAAAGAATATGAAAAAGAATATTATGTACGTATAACTGAATCACTATGCTGTACGCAAGAAACTAATATAACATTGTAAATCAAAAAAAAAGTTTAATATAAATCAAAAGATAAAAACTCTGTAGGTAATATTCTGCTACTTGAAGGCAATGAAACAAACTCTATCATAAAAGAACAAAGAAAATTAAAGTATTTGGAACGTAATAAAGGTATCCTGGCTAGATATTATCAACTTAAGTAATGAATCTTGTGTACACATTTCTGTAGTATTTGAACCTGATTTCTTATTTGATTTTTTGTTAGCTCCTTAAGCTGATCTTCATATTATTCATTTGATTTTCTGTGGGGTTCCGATTCTGCACATGGCTCCTTTCCATGCATATTTGTCATTGTGCATTTATATTTAAAATATTGTATTTACACTGATAATACCTACTATATAGGTTTTAGGAAACAGAATAATCACAAAGAAGAACAAAAATGATCATATATGCCTATACCCAAAAGGAACAATTTTAACCACCAAGAATATGCTTGTATATACCCATATATCTGTAGGAACACATTTTTCTAGCATAGTGTGTATATGCTTTGTAATTTTAACACTCTACTGTTAGTCTTTTCAAGTAGTTAAACATTCTCTGCAAAAGCAATTTTGATTGCTTCATACTAATTATTGTAAAGATCTACAACAATTTATCTACCCAGTCCTTTCTGTGTGTGATATTTGGGTATTGGAAGAAATGATTATGGTGATTGTTATTAGGTTTGGCTCTTTTATTCAGGAATGCAACAATCAGAATCAGTGAATTTTTCAGTGGAGTTTAATTCTAAAATTTCCTTCCTTGATGTTTCAGAAAATCGGTGATTTGCCTGAATGATAAGCATTTTTATTCAAGTCAGGGAATGTATGTGAAACATTCATAATTGTCATTTTGACACTAATGTCAATAGTTTTAGTGATTAGTGTGTCTGTCATGAAAAGCAAAATAATAACTTAGGGGATTAGGTGGTTTGTGGTTAAGAAATCCTACTCATTTCTTTTGACATCTTCCCTCTCTCCCTCTTTATTCTAAAATCATTTTCTAATTTGACAATATATTTTATTTCTCTCTTTATTGGCTGAAGTGTGTGATGTGTAAGTCATTTGATCTTCCTTTAATTTTTCATCATTTAACTTAAATTGCCAGCTTGCCATGACTTTTGACAGGGAGATCTTGTGTTATTAATCAACGTCTTTATCTTCAGGCTCAGCCTTTGTTATTTATGAGCTCCAAGGTTATTTCAAATGCTCTCCCTAGATGCCAACAGCTAAGAGGAAATATTCAAATCCTTCCTACTCCTATCAAATAAAGACAGCCTTAATTTAAAATCTCTTCACTAGCTATCAGATGGTTTCATAACGTATTAAATGCTATCAAGAACATGGTCTTCTGTAATAACGTTTGTTTGAATGGTTGTCCCTCATATCTTGTCTTTGATAGTTTCGTTGTAAAATTGCTGAGGGATTTAGAGAATGTCGAAGAATAATGACAGCATTTAGTTTTCATTCCTTCATTTTCAACAAGTGCGCATGGTGGTCAACCATGATCAGGAACCAAGCTTGACACTAGGAGTTCAAAGATAGAGTAATCTCATGTTGCCCGGCACCAAGGAGGTGGGCATTCTAGCTGCAGACTTAGGCAATTACAATGATAAAGCACTTTGAAAGGTGCAACCCTGGGGGCTGGAATGTGCCATGGAGGTGCTCTGTCTCTATTCACTAGTGTATAATGCGGGGCAAATTCATTTGCCTAAGTCAGTGGTCAAATATCTAAAATGATAATTACAACCTTACATAACCTATGGACTTGTTGAAAGGGTTAAACAACATACTTATGCAAAGGGTTTAGCACAAACTCGGGCACACAGCGAACACTCACTTGGTGTGAATTATTACCATGACTGGCATTGCCACCATTTTTGAGAGAATGAAATATACAGCTGTGTGAAATATTGGACCTGGAGGGGATTACACTGTTTCTTGATATGGTGAAGGCTTTGCAGGGGAGGGAATAACTGAGCTGGGGCTTTAGGGATAAGGGAGCGTTCAGCTTGAAGTAAAGAAGGGGAGCGAGGACTTTTCAACAGAGGGTCCAGCCAGAACAGAAGCCTGAAGAGGTGAAAGTGCACGGCAGGGTTACCTGTGAATAATCAAAAATAGGAACCAAGTCGCTGCTGAACAAGATGGCGATGGTTATGTAAATGACTGTATCAAGGTTTGGCAAAATTTTCTGTAAAGGCTGAGAGATGATCTATTTCAGTCTTTGGGAGTCAAACCGTTTCTGTCACACCTTCCCAACCCTGCACTGGTGGTGAGAAAGGGGTCACAGGTGGTGCTCAGACAAATGAGTGTGACTGTGTTCCAATAAAACTTTATTTACAAAAACTCAACTTTGAATTTGATCAATTTTCATGTGTCATAAAATACTATGTTAGCCCTATTATTTTGATATTTTCCCATATTTAAATGTATAAAGGCCATTTTTGGCTGATGGGCTGTACGAAAAACAGGCTGTGGGCTGGATTTGGACTGCAGACCCATAGTTTGTCAAACCTTAGTCTGTATAGTGACGTATTGCACAGCAATTAAAAATATTGTATTGATTTAGAAACATACATAATAGTATACCAAAATGTACCTGCTTAATAAGCTGAAACATAAAGAAAAGACTCGGAGAAAAAGCACAAATAAGTCAACAGTAACTTATTCTCAGTGTTACAGACGGTACTATATTAGAGTGGTTGTAATTTTTATTTTTTCCAAATTTTCTAGACTGAGTATAAATTTTAAAATTAGAAAATACAGTTTATATATATTACTATGGACTCAAAGTTAATTGATCAGTGGTCCAATGTGTTTTCAGTGTATGTTCATTCAAAATAAAATTCAAATATTTAATACTGAAATAAAAACTTAAGACCCAACAATTTTTATTTCTTTCACAATTCCTTTTACAATTTTCATTTGCATAGAGTGAAAAATGGTCAAAGATGAGTTTGAGAACTTATGTATAAAAATCTGGGTTAATATTTAGGATTTCTTTTCAAGTCTCACTTTTGTGCTTGCATGCACAACTATTCTAGGAAAGGCATATAGGATGGTGGCAATCAGTCTTGGACATTATTGACATCTGCTTATGGATGGTGGGAGTAAATGCTGATAAATAGGAACACAAAGAAAATACAAAGGGCAGGAGGAGGATTTTAGGTAAGCATAAAATCTGGGAGGAAATGATTTTGGTTTTCTTATCTTAAAATGCTAAAAATCAATAAACAAACTCCGTAGAATCATTAAAAATGATATATGGTACTTCCTGAGAAATATAACCAATTTCACATTTATTCCTTTCCAAATATTTATGAAATCTCAGCTATGGGCTCCACATTGCTATAATCACTGAAAATAACATTGAGACAGTCATCGTACTTAATGGGGACATTCCTGTAAATCAGCAGTGAAACAAGCATTCCCACTGCCACCATTTGCGGTCAACATGAGCATCCCCATTGGTGCAATAACAGCTGTGAGAACAACAGCTTCAAAGGCACAAAGGTTTGCAAAAGAAAGCAACACAAACGTCACAGCTTGCCAATGCACTCTAGAAAACCCTAAGAATCGATAAATTATCAAAAATAATAGTAATCGGCACTGCAGCTAGATTCATGATCAATATAAAAGTCAATTCTGTTCTTAAACGATGACAGTGGAGAGTTGAAAATACAATGAGAAAAGAAAGATAGCATTGCAATAGCAACTTAAATATAAAATGCCTATCAATGGAGCCATAACAAAAACTATGCAGGATCTTCACAGAGAAAAGAGTATTAAAAGACATCATAGAAGACATATATAAGTAAGGGCAATCTACATCATAAAGTGTTCATTCCCTTACAACTGAAATATAAATTCACTCCAAATTTAACCTAAATTCTCAAACAGTCTTGTGAGGTGTTTGAGAAGATGCCAGTAAAATTTGTATGGAAGACAAAAGGGCAAAGAATAACTAAGACAATTTTTAAGATGAACTGAATGAAGAGACTTGCTGTATCGGATAAAAGTGTTATTATAAAGTTACAGGGATTTAGAGTATGTAGCATTAGTTATGAGGATAAAATAGATTAATGGCGGTGGCACAGAATGGGGAGCCCAGAAATATACTCACGTTCACTAGTGCTTAAAAAAGCTATTCAATAATTCACCTCGGAAAGCATTATTAGGACCTTACATAACACAACACACAAATATAAAATCTCTCCACTCTTCTATAGATATGTCCCTGGTAAAGGAGTAAAAGAAATCAGTTGGGCTCTGATAATAGGTCTTTAATCTGGATTTTGGCTGAAGAGAAAGGACTATTACTGAAAGTCAATCTGAGGGGGAGGGTAGAGCTCAATTGATAAAATGTATGCTTAGTATGCACAAGGTCTTGGGTTCAATCCTCAGTACCGCCATTAAGTAAATAAATTTTAAAAAAATGAATAAACCTAATTACCCCCCCTCAAAAAAAAAAGGTCAATCTGATGGCATTTTTATCATTGAGTCCCAAGATTAAGGGCACTCTGATTCCAGGTGCCTTAAGCTTTTGATGCCATGTCATTCTTTTCGTAGTGAACACCTAAAATTCTCAACTAAACCATATAAGAATACAGAAGTGGGACTCACTGAAGATGCTCTCGGGAGCCCTCATTTCTTCTTCCCCCAAATGACATGGAATCAGCTCCAAGTCCTCAGGTTCCTTCTTCCTATAAAATCTTGGTTTTCTAACAAATCGACCTCCCCCTTACCTCATACAGCTGTTGTTGAGAGGAAGTGTTATTCTCCTGAAGATTATGAGAGATGCTACTGAACCAGATTTGGACCAGAGTATTACCTGACTCTAGAGACACTGGGCTCCCCATGTGGCCAATAACATGATGCTGAGAATCCGCCTGCCTTTCTAGGATGAATATTCTATGTCTTGCTTCCACTGTAGGCTATGTGACTATAGGCATTTGCCAATACTTATGGAACTGTACATTTAAGACCCATTTAATTCCTTGTATGTAAATTATATCTCATAAAAAAAAGGTTCTCAAGAAAAAAAAATGAAGTGGTAGGTAAGAGGGGGGCTTGGTCAAAGAATTTTGGGAACCGTATCTTTCCACACCCATCTTTCCTGTCGGAGATTACACAATGAACATGAATATTAAAGTCTTAATAAATGTTGCAGGAAGACTTGAGACTAGCTCTGTTAGTACGGCATGATGCTGGCAAAAAGACAGGCAGAGGACAAAACTGAGGCCAGAAATTAATCCTTGCATTTATAACCAATTGATTTCTGGCAGTGATGCCAAGGCAATTCAGTGTGACAGAAGATAATCTTTCCAAAACTTGTGCTGGGAAAATTGAATATTCATATGCAGACCATAGATTTCAATCCTTACTTCACATCTCTCTCAAACACACACACACACACACACACACACACGCACACAACTCCCAAATTTACCACAGGCCTAAATGTAAGAGGTAAACTATAAAACATGTAGGACAAAGCATAGAAGAAAATCTTCAGGATTTTTGGTGAGGCAAAGATTTCTTAGATATGACATGAAAAGCACAATCCTTTAAAAATTTTACAATTTTGACTTCATCAAACTATAAAACATTTGTACTTTAAATGACCACATGAAGACAAAGAAAAGCTAAGCCACACAAGGGGAGAAAATATACACAAAGTATACTTGGGAAAGGACTTGTATGCAGACTATATAAAGAATTTTTACAACTCAATTATAAAAAGACAATCCAACTTTAAATGTGGGCAAAGGATCTGAATATCAAAAGGAAATATACACGCGGCTAAGTGATAACCAGAGGAAGGATGCTTAACATCATTAGCAATTAGGGAAATGCAAGTTAAAACTCCAGTGAGATGATTTTTCATCTAACAGAACAGCCATGATCAAGACAGACAGCAGTAAGTGTTGGAGAGCATGCAGAGAATCTAGAACCTTCACGCATAGCTGGTGGGGATGGAAAATGACACAGTCATGTTAGAAAACTATTTGGCAGCTTAAAAGTTAAACTTGTCAGATGACTCAGCCATTGCATTGCTGGGTATCTAGCTAAGAGAAATGAAAAGCACATGCCTGTACAAAGATGAGTATGCAAATGCACATTACAGTGTTGTTTATAATAACCCAAAGTTGAAACAATCCAAAATTTCCATCACCTGGTGAGTGGATAAACAAAATATTTTTGATTCTATCCATACATGATTCAGCAATAAATAGAAACATGCTACAAATTGGATGAAACTCCAAATCACTATGCTACTGAAAGATGCCCAGATGGAAAGGCCCACACATTGTATGATTTCATTTATATGAAAATCTATGGAGAGAGAGAGAACATATTGGTTGTTTCCTTGGGCTGGGAGGGCGAGCGGGAATTGACAGCAACAGACAAGAGGGGTATTTTGGGGATGAAAGAAATGTTCAAACTGTACCGTGCTGATGTTTGCAGAATTCTGTAAATGTACTAAAAGTCACGGGATTGTAGACTTAAATGGGTGAATTTTACGGTATGCAAATTATGCCTTAATAAAGCTGTTAAAAACTTGAGTGTGAGTTGATCAGAGCAAAAGAGAAAAAGACCCTTTGTGATATAGGAAATGACTGCCTGAGTGACGTCCCTACAGTAAACACCATAGTGAGCTGACTTGGTGAATGTCCCTAACTCGTGGCCTATGAGAGCAACGTTGTATGAAATTAGCAAAAGCAGGTTTTCCTGTCCACAATGCAGCCTGCTGACTGTGGCTTAATATGGGGACAGATTTTTTTTTTTCACATTGCAGCTGTGGGCAGCATCCCCTTCAGACTAGCCGCCATAGGTATATCTCTCCGCCCAGCTTTTGATTGTTGAATAGCGGTGGGTTGACGTTATAATCCTTGACAAGCATCTGGAGTGCAGTCATTCCATGAGGCTGATTAGGTGGGGAGCCACGAGATTTCACAGTCAATTGAGCTGAAGTCAGGATTACTCTTTTCTTGAGAAACTTAAGTAGCTTGAAAAAAAAAAAAAAAACAACCCAGCTGCAATAGAAAACCACCCCACTTTATCTCTTGACTTTCTGGTTTCTCCAAAAGACTAGGTGAGCAAAGTCTCAAAATCAGCGACAGTCCAGTCGTATCTGCACTACAAAGATGCCGCAGGATAATAACAACACAGAAAACAATTTTACAGCCATGCTTGTTTCTTTTCACGGCTGTGGTTAGGATTTTTCTTTTATATTAACGCTGACAATAAGAACAACACATGGATTGTTTCCTGGACCAAATGTAAAGTATTTACTGAAATTGGCTTTAGGGACAGAAGGTCACAGGATTGGAGAAGACACAGGGCTTTTTCCAAACCAGGTTGGGCAAGCTTCCCCTCAGGAGACAACGTTCTGAACCCAACGCAAATAAAAGGAAACTTCCTGAACTTCACGTCTCTGGTCCGATACCCTGGTGCCACCCCACCCCTAGGTGTTGCTGACAGTCTTTGGGCCTCTGGTTTTGACACTTGCCTTGACTTGGGGACTAAGATATTTAAAGATCAAACAATATTTTATGTTGCTCTTCCTCCTCTCCCTCCACACCTTAGGCTTCTCCAGATCTCTGACTGAAAGGATTGAGAAGGCTTCTTTTGTTTCTGGGCCCTTCAGAGAAATTTCTCTGACTTTGTCTAGATTGTGGTATTTTGCACACACACTTTAATTCATAGTGCAACTCCTGTGAGCTGGTTTATAAATATATAATAAGATTAATGTAGTAACTAAAGGAGATATGAATATACAGAATTTTTACCCACTTACTGAAAGGCCAATGCATCTTAGCTATAATTTCCTTAGTATCTTGGGACCAAAGCCATTAGATCTGTTTTGTATCTCTTGGGGCTAACCTACTGGTGTTTAACCTTGACAGGGAAAACAAAAACATAATATTTACTCTTTTTTTTTTTTTGAGAGAAGCCAGAGAACCTTTATCAAGTTCTGTACTATGTGGCAAATACTAACAAACAGGTCTGATAAACAGGTGCCCCTCTGCCAGTGAATCTTCAAATAAATTAAATCTGATTGAGAAAGTCAAAATATTTCCAAGTCAATTCAAAGAAGCCTGAAAAAGTAAAATGTGAACAACTTTCGTATCTCCTGGTCTCTTAAATATTAGCATGGAACTTCTCTTAACCACTGCTTCCTCAAGTCCAAAACGGAATTAATTTTAATTCCACTTAGATGACAAGATTGATAGGAATTTTGAATGAAATAATGTATATAAGCACTCTGCAGAGTTGACTAGTGCATTGTTGGTTGTAAATTATTTATTATTATTATACATAGTAACTCATTGGTAATAATAAAACTAGTTTTGGCAGAAAAAGGGCTGGAAATGAAAAAGTAGAGAGGAAGTTATTTTTCAGTATTAAAGAAACCCGAGTACGTTTTTTCAGACAAAGAAGAACCAATATTCAACATATCCTATACTTTTTTTCCTTAGCTCTAAGAGGCAGATGTTACTAGCTTTGTTGGGTCTTATTTTGAAAATCATCGGAAGACAACTATTGTATTATATTTCTCTTTTTAAATAGGGATATCTTTAAAGTGAGGAAAAATCTACCAACCTGGAACATGAAGGGCTGTACTTGGTTGAAATATGCTCTAAATTATCTATACCCTCCAAATAAGAAGTTGGTTAGAAATAATTGTTAATAGATTATCTGAGTTCCAAAAAAATCTATTTTGCTGCTTTTTAAATGACTAGCATCCATCATCAATTATTTACACTGAGGTTTGTAATAAATCACTTTCTTAAATATTCAGCAGCATGTAAAGATCTGGAATATTTTTTTTTTACCAGATAAGCCTTTCATGCAATCACATATGCAGAGATTAGATGTAGCTTAAACTTTGAAGACCTAAACTATTTACTGACTCCATCATAAAGACATTAACATATATCCATGACCAAAAATTGGCTCCAGAATGATAAAATGGCATGAGGAAATCCTAGTGATATAATAGAAGAGTTCAGATTTGGGGACCAAATTGCTCCAGTTAAGAGATAATTAAACAATTTCAGCCTGGAGGAAGGAGGATTTGGCAGGCAGCTTGACTGTACTAACAGATGAACTTGTTTTGCCAGCAAATGAGTAAACAAATCTGTTAAATATAATTAATTTGGTGTGTACACATTGTTCCTCCAATTTTTTATTTACCAAATCATTCTCATCTCCACCTAAACACAGAGGACTGATTACACAAATATTAGCTACGGCTTAAATGATGTGAGTAGGAAATTGAGTAAAACCTGGTTTTACTTTACCATCCCATAGTGTTTGGCACATTTGCGTTCTTAGTTGTATTGTCGCTGTTAAGGATGCTCCTTAAATCTACACTGCAATTAATTTGCCCCATTTGTCTAATAAGTCCTCCTTATAGATGATTTATGTAGTTAAATGTGCAATTATCTAGTAATAAATTGTTCAGAAGGAGAAGGCGGTGGAGGAGCATCTGTCCTCTGATCATGGAAAGTGTACACCATTGGTGTTAATGGTTAACAAGTCGATCTTCAGCACTATACACATCTTGAAATGATCTTCTTTTTTTTTTTTACTTTTTACTAGAACACAGATTCATCTATTTTATATAGCAAACACTTACGCGGCACTGACTAAGTAACACACATTGTTCTAAGTATTTTATTAACCCATTTATTCCCCCAAATAACCACAGGATTAGGTATTAACCCCATACGATGAAGAAACCAGGACCTGGAAATGCGGTGAAGTGGTTCACTGAGGTCACAAAGCTAGGAAGTGGGTTTGAACTTAGGTAGTCCTGTCACGGGACGTGGCTGGTACTTTCAGCCCTGTCCCCTTAGAGTTCCTTTCAGAACTGTGCATGTGAGAGGTTTGTTGACCAAATACAACTTCTCGTCGGTCTACTTTCTCGGACGACTCCAAGTTGCTTGTGTGTGGCCTTTAGGTAGTGGCCTTTCTAAGCACAGAATGAAGACTATCAGGGAAGACTCAGATTTCCTAAGAGATCAGTCCCAGCAGAGCAAAGTTAAACATTCTTCCAAGAGGTTAAACTCTATTAACTTTTCACCTGTTATAGGTTCTTAGATGTAAAATATGTATGAATACAAAAGGTGGAACAGACATTGGGCCTGTGTCTCAGCTCTAATTTGCCACCTTGTTATCATCTGGCCACACTTCACAGGAGAACCTTCTCTTGCTGGCTCTTGACCTATAAGTGTCCTAGGAACCCACACCATGTGATGTCTTGGAAATTGTCACAACAGTGTCAACAGAATTTGGTTTAGTTGAGTTGAATCAGGTCTGAAAGGACCCTGAATGTTGAGTTTGAAGTGTTCAGTCTGAATGTAAAAGCCCAGGGGGCCACGAAGATTCTAGGAGAGAGAAATGACAGCTGGAAGCTATGCCTTTGGACCAGTATGTTGAAAGGGGCAGAATGAACTGGAGTAAGGCATAGCCTGGCCAGGGGGACCAGTTAGACAGGAAACTTGGGCTAGGAGGCCAGAGAGGGAAGACAAGGTGGAGAGACAGGAACAAAATTATTCCAGAGCTTCAAGTGTGGGTCACTCGAGGACCATCCTTTGACTCACATCAGCAGATGGAAAGAATCTCTTTTGGGAAGAGAAGGAAAGGGTGGTGGACTAGAGTTGGAAGAGAGAAAATCAATGTGACTTTTGAATAACACACATACAGGCTTATTTCAATCATCACTTAGCATCACAAGGCTAAAAATTCTCAAGCTTTGTAAAAGTGGAACTTAGTTGAGTTTTTTTTTTTTTTTTTGGCTAAGTCAACCTTGGTCTGGATAGAGAAGCTTTTTTCTCTTTTTTTTTTTTTTTTTTTTTTTTACCAATTCCCTCACTGTAACTAGGAGGGAATCAATCTAAAGTAGTCCTTCCTACTACTTTCTCGTGAAGGCCCTATGGTTTTCTTCTCAACATTTATCATAATTTTTAATTATATACTCATTTATATGTTTGCTTGTTAAATGCCTGTTTCCTCCACAAGACTGAAAACTTCATGAAGCCCTGCACTTTATCTACTTTTACAGCAATATATGCTCAGTTATTAGCAGAGTTTTGGGCACAAGGTAAATAAACAAATGATCCAAATTCCTTCCCCTCACTAAAAGTCAAGATTTTATAAATCTTGTAGGCTGAAAAAGGTAATTACTAAGGTTATAACCTGAGAGATGCATTCATTTTGCCATTAAAAAAATGACATCAAAGTCTATAAATGTCCTGGACTCTTATTAGAAATCAAAGATGTGGAATAGTTGCAGGAAGGTGAGCAGTGAATTGCCACGTGTAAACATCCTCCTTCCAAGTGGTTAAACTCTATTAGCATTTCAACCATTCCAGGATCTTGGATGTAAAATATTTGTGAATACGAAAGGTGGTAATGTGACAGCATAATAAGGAGATAGTAAAGCACTCCTCTGGAACAGAGAGACTAACATTACAGCTAACAGAAGACAGCCTCCCAGCTGGGATGCTGCAAGAAAGAAAAAGTACTTGAAATGCAGGGGAAAAAATTTGTGTTCATAAGAGTTCAAATACTTCAATCAAAGTATAGTACGGCATACACTAATTTTTTTCACAGATGACAGACCCAAAGAAAGTAAGCTTTAAAAAAACCAAAGTACAATAAAGTTCTGTGATCCAGAACATCTTCAATCACAGCCTCTTATTCTGCTCTGTCATCTAATTTCACCATTCTCCACTCCACTGCCTTTGACCTTCGGAGAACAATAATGCCAATGACTTTTACAGTTACTTGCCTCATTGTCCCACTGTAATTGAGTTCACCTGAGGACCTGTTTGACATTGCATTAATAATTGTTTGTGCTAGAGGTATTTTAGCCACACTAATAAGTCTTTGTAAAATCTAATCAAGAAACTTAAAGGATGTTTTGCGTCATTGATGATGAAGCCTCTTCAACTGTATTGAATTTCTCACTATTATGTGGATTTCAAAAAAGTATTTATCGTTACATTTATGTTTAGAAATAAAAACACAAAGGACATTGGTCCTTTATTATGTTCTTTTGTCTTGAAATTGAAGGGAAATTTTTCCCCGAAAGTGTTCTCACAGTTTGATATTAGTGAGTAAACAAATAGTGTTTTCCTTTTGATGAAGAATAAAATATGCATCCTGATTTTCATTGTTTTATGCATATTCTCAAAGTTCTTATCATCCCAACATTCTTTTAACACATATTCAATATAAACTATATAAACTATAAACTATATATATAGTTATGTGTATATATATATATATATAGTTTTATATAGTTATATGGTGTTATATATGTATATATTTTATATGGTTATATATTTATATATAAGTATATAAAACTTATACACATAGTTTACAAACTACCTACATAGTTTATATTTAACATAGTTTATATAGTTTATATGTAACATAAATAAAACTATATTATAGTTTTTATATAAAGCTATCAACAACTTAAAGTAGTCCCTATAAAACAAGCATATCTTTCTTTTTCTCTTTTTTTAACATTTTTTATAGATTTATAATCATTTTACAATGTTGTGTCAAATTCCAGTGTAGAGCACAATTTTTCAGTTATACATGAACATACATACATTCATTGTTACATTCCTGTGACAATGTCCTCTCTGTGAGCTACCATAAGATCTTGTGTATATTTCCCTGTGCTATATACAGTATAATCTTGTTTATCTATTCTACAATTTTGAAATCCCATCTATCCCTTCCCGCCCTCCACCCCCTTGGCAACCACAAGTTTGTATTCTATGTCTATGAGTCTGTTTCTGTTTTGTATTTATGCTTTGTTTGTTTTGCTTTTTTTTTTTTAGATTCCACATATGAGCAATCTCATATGGTATTTTTCTTTCTCTTTCTGGCTTACTTCACTTAGAATGACATTCTCCAGGAACATCCATGTTGCTGCAAATGGCGTTATGTTGTCAGTTTTTATGGCTGAGTAGTATTCCATCATATAAATATACCACTTCTTCTTTATCCAGTTATCCATTGATGGACATTTAGGCTGTCTCCATGTCTTGGCTATTGTATATAGTGCTGCTATGAACATTGGGTGCAGGTATCATCCTGAAATAGGGTTCCTTCTGGATATATGCTAAGGAGCGGGATTCCTGGGTCACATGGTAAGTCTATTCCTAGTCTCTTGAGGAATCTCCATACTGTTTTCCACAGTGGCTGCACCAAACTGCATTCCCACCAGCAGTGTAGGAGGGTTCGCCTTTCTCCACAGTCTCTCCAGCATTTGTCATTTGTGGATTTTTGAATGATGGCCATTCTGACTGGTGTGAGGTGATACCTCATTGTAGTTTTGATTTGCATTTCTCTGATAATTAGTGATATTGAGCATTTTTTCATGTGCCTTTTGATCATTTGTATGTCTTCCTTGAAGAATTACTTGTTTAGGTCTTCTGACCATTTTTGCATTGCATTGTTTGCTTTTTTTCTTATTAAGTTGTATGAGCTGCTTATATATTCTGGAGATCTAGCCTTTGTCAGTTCCATTTGTAAAAATTTTTTCCCATTCCGTAGGTTGTCTTTTTGTTTTACTAATGGTTTCCTTTGCTGTGCAGAAGCCTGTAAGTTTCATTAGGTCCCATTTGTTTATTCTTGCTTTTATTTCTATTGCTTGAGTAGACCATTCTAGGAGAACATTCTTGAGATGTATGTCAGATCATGTTTTGCCTATATTTTCTTCAGGGAGGTTTATTGTATCTTGTCTTATGTTTAAGTCTTTGATCCATTTTGAGTTTATCTTTGTATATGGTGTAAGGGAGCGTTCTAGCTTCATTGCTTTACATGCTGCTGTCCAGTTTTCCCAACACCATTTGCTGAATAGACTGTATTCCATTGTATATTCTTGCCTCCTTTGTTGAAGATGAGTTGACCAAAAGTTTGTGGGTTCAATTCTGGGCTCTCTATTCTGTTCCATTGGTCTACATGTCTGATTTAGTACCAATACCATGCTGTCTTGATGACTGTAGCTCTATAGTATTGTCTGAAGTCTGGGAGAGTTATTCCTCCAGCCTCTTTCTTTCTCTTCAGTAATGCTTTGGCAATTCTAGGTCTTTGATGGTTCCATATAAATTTTTATTATGATTTGTTCTAGTTCTGTGAAATATGTCCTGGGTAATTTGATAGGGATTGCATTAAATCTGTAGATTGCCTTGGGCAGTGTGACCATTTTAACAATATTGATTCTTCCAATCCAAAAGCATGGGATATCTTTCCATTTATTAAAGTCTTCCTTAATTTCCTTCATCAATGGTTTATAGTTTTCTGTGTATAATTCTTTCACCTCCTTGATTAGATTTATTCCCAGATATTTTATTACTTTGGGTGCTATTTTAAAGGGGATTGTTTCTTTCTTTTCTTTTTCTGTTGATTCATCATTAGTGTAAAGAAATGCAACTGATTTTTGAACGTTAATCTTGTAACCTGCTACCTTGCTGAATTCTTCGATCAGCTCTAGTAGTTTTTGTGTGGACCTTTTAGGGTTTTATACATATATATAGTAACATGTTGTCGGCATATAGTGACACCTTTACCTCTTCTTTTCCAATTTGGATCCCTTTTATTTCTCTCTCTTGCCTGATTGCTGTGGCTAGGACTTCCAAGACTATGTTGAATAGGAATGGTGATAGTGGGCATCCTTGTCTTGTCCCAGATTTTAGTGGGAAGCTTTTGTGTTTTTCACTGTTGAGTAGTATGCTGGCTGTAGGTTTGTCATATATAGCTTTTATTATGTTGGGATATGTTTCCTCTATACCCACTTTGGTAAGAGTTTTTATCATAAATGGGTGTTGAATTTTATCAAATGCTTTTTCTGCATCGATTGAGATGATCATGTGGTTTTTGTCCTTTCTCTTGTTGATGTGATGTATTACATTGATTGATTTGCATATGTTGAACCACCCTTGTGTTCCTGGGATGAACCCCACTTGATCATGATGTATAATCTTTTTTTATGTGTTGTTGCATTCTATTTGCTAAAATTTTGGTGAGGATTTTGGCTCATTATGTTCATCCGTGATATTGGTCTATAATTCTATTTTTTGGCAGTGTCTTTGCCTGATTTTGGTGTCAGGGTGATGGTGGCTTCATAGAATGAGTTTGGGAGTATTCCCTCCTTTTCAATCTTCTGAAAGAGTTTGAGAAGGACTGGTATGCATTCTTCTTTGTATGTTTGGTATAATTCCCCGGTGAAGGCGTCTGGTCCTGGACTTTTATTTGTAGGGAGGTTTTTATTGCTATTTCTATTTCATTTCTAGTGATCGGTTTGTTCAAGTGATCAGTTTCTTCTTGATTCAGTCTTGGTGGACGGTATGTTTCCAGGAACTTGTCCATCTCCTCTAGGTTATCCAGTTTGGTTCCATATAGTTTTTCATAATATTCTTGTATGATATTCTGTATTTCTATTTTATTTGTTGTAATTTCTCCATTTTCCTTTCTTATTTTGCTAATTAGTGCTCTCTTTTTTCTTGTTTGTGAGTTTGGAAAACAAGCACATTTTTCAATCATCAAAGTCTCAAGTAAAAAAAAACTATAAATAATATTTTCAAAAATATCTCTCCTCCTTGCAACAAGTGTCCAAACTTTTCCATATGCCAGACATGTAATTTACAAAAATATTAACACAATGCCAAATCCCCAAGTTAAAAAATAGGATAAATATTTTCAAAAAATATCTCTCCTTGCAAGTGTCCAAATTTTTCCATATGCCAGATATGTAATTTACAAAAATATTAACACAGTGCCAGATCCTCATAAAAAGAGAAGGTCCAAGTTGTTCTTAGTTGCTTCAAGGAATACTCAATGCAACAAAACCCCAATGCCTAGAATATTATGGACAGCTTCATTTTTTTAATGTGATTTTCTTTCTCCACTGACCAGCTTTAAATGCACTCATTTAAGTTAAAAAATACTCTGCCTTTTAAGTAGAATGTGAATTTATAGCTGGCAAGGGATCCCTCCCAATTGGGCCAAGTTCTGAGTAACAAACACCAGGAATATTTTTGTGCACTGACACTGGTGAGCTTGGCAGATGAGACTGCCTTGGGCGGACTGTCTCATACCATCCAAGTGTATCAGATCCAAGCCTGAATGAACCTCTCATGGGGATGTGTGGACTGCAAGGGTGAGGAAGGCAGTGCCTGGGGAAAGAAAGCAGGCAGGATGTTTCTGGTCACTGATTGCCCATTCACTGCCCACACAAGAATTAGTCCTTTGTCAGACAATCATTTATCATATGCTGTCCCAGATGATTAAGTCATTTGTACCTACTCTCTCCTACCTCACAATGAACTTTTGTTTACATCTATAAGCACATCCATAATTTGGCCATGTTCTTCCCCTCCAACTGGGACAGACATCTGCCGTGTCAGTCACACTTCCTGTCCATCACCCACAGCACACACCGAACTCCTTTATCCCTCACTGTGCTGTAAGTACACTTTGCCTTAACACTCATTTCCATCCCAATACCCGAATCTGAAATGTCCCTCTTTCTACCTGTATTCTGCACAAAGTCCTTCATCCCCTCAAACTGAGATCAGAGTTGGGAGATCTGCTTAAGTAAAGCATGGTCTGGTTCAGATGACATTAGTAAGCTCCTCTGACAAAAGGAAGAGTCCCCATTGGCATGATGGATGGACAGTTGGAAAATGGCCCTAAGTAAGAGAAAGGCCAGCCCTTCTGGACTAGAGTGGTAGGAAATGCTGGAGCTAGAAGAATTCTCTCTGTGCCTGCATCACATCTTTCCAATTCATTCTTTTCTTATTTTCCTCCCTGAGCCCTTCTCTTTCAGGTCTTTGGAAAATCTCTCTCTCTTTTAAAAAAAAATTTTTTTTAAGTTTCTGGCCAACCATGAGCTGTGACATTGTTTGCCACTATTTTTCTCTCCTCCCTCCACTTCCTTTTCTTTGTCAACATGTGAAAGAAAAATGTTTAGAGTGCAATATATTATCAGATAACGTGCTGTAGCAAACAGGTGTTCACAAGTTTTGAAAGCAGCCAGGGCTGAATTTGACTTCAGTTCAACTGCTTAGAGGCAAGCTGCTTCCTCTCTCCGTATCTCACATTCTTAATGTACAAAATATGGGAAATATTAACTACTTTCCAAGTTTGATGCAAAAATTGGACATGATGTATGCAAAGCACCATTTTGTACAATATAAGAAATACAATATTAATTCTGGGTATCATCAGTTTGTTCAAGATCCATGTCAAAAAGGCTTATAATTCATGCAGGTAGCCCCCTGTTCTTATTGTAGTAAAGCAAAACAAACAAAAAGCAAAACAAAACAGAACATAGTCTACGTGCAGTCAAGGAACTTACATTCTAGTTAGGGGGACAGAGAACAATCAGATTATAAATTTGTAAGATAATTTAAGCCATAGTTAAGTGCTTCAAGGAGCAACAATAAGCAAATTAAGAGGACAGGAGTGGGGTCAGGGGTGTGAACAGTTCAGACAAGGGGGCCAGGGGCATCCCATATATGTAGTTTTTTTAGGATTATTATGGTTATTTTTTGTGATTATAAAGTGCATTTCCTTATCCATGATAATGTACTCTTTTCTAAAACCTCATTTTTTTCAGGTATTAATATAGTGACTACAGGATTTTTTTTTAAATTAGTGTTAGCATGGTATATCATTTTCTATCCTTTTACTTTTACCTTATTTAGGTCTTTTTAAATTGAAGTACGGTCAGTTACAATGTGTCAGTTTCTGGTGTGCAGCACAATGTCCCAGTCATGTGGATACATACGTATATCCTTCACCATAGTGCTCTTGGCACAATTCACTTGTGTTACCACTGACTTTGTTTTTATTGAAGTGTAGTCATAGTCGACTTACAATGTTGTGTTAGTTTCTGGTGTACAGCATAGTGATTCATATATATATGTAATATATAGATATATGTTATGTATATATTATATATATTCCTTTTCATATTCTTTTTCATTAAGGTTATTACAAGATATTGAACATAGTTCTCTGGGCTATACAGAAGAAATTTTTTTAAAATCTATTTTTATATTTAGTGACTAACATATAGATTTGTTCTTAATGAAGAAAATATCACATGTAAGGATATGCTATATAAAAATATTGGCCAACAAAGTGATGATTCAGAAGTAGTTTCCATATAGTTGAATACTGCAAAAATGTTATCAACTTTACAAGAATTTACTTCAGATAGAGATGCATCACAGAGTATCTGTCCAAGTACTGTTGGATAATCAGGATGTTATCAATGGCTGAAAGATGAAGAATATTATATCGAAAATGTTTGAAACAAACAACTGATAATGATCAATGAGAAACAAAAAAGAAAAATTGTTTTTGAAAGCATGACTTCCACCAGTGGAAAATTATGATATGTTTCCTTTTAAGTACCAACTTTGTGTTGCTTCAAGAACAAACTACTGAAAAAATAACCTGGGTACTGTCTCTTTTGTGTGGTGATTCAAAGAAAAGCTTCAAGAAACAAAATATCTGGGTTCTCAAGCTCTCTCTCTCTCTTTTTCTTTTTTTTTTTTTGGTTGCGTAGTCTTGCTAATCTAACCTATATGTTGCCATTTTGATGATGCTAATTTTGTGAAAATTTCATTTTTATGAAAAGACCAATACACCCTGTGGCAAAAATGTGGTGTTTTTGGAAACAAAATAGTATTATATGCATGTATGAAGCTGAATCAAAAGCCAGCTATAATAAAATTTCCTGCTTAACTAGAGCAGGTAAAGAAAATAATTGTCTATAAAATGTACTGATTAGGCTAGATATTTTCTGCAGTCATTTCCAGTTTTACTTCCATGACTTTTAATTTGCTTTATGTATTATGGCCCACCTCATTCTACAATTAATTTGAGGCAATGAAAACCTTTAAGCTCTATGATTGGAAAGAATCATGAAATAAAATATATATTGTGCTTGTTCCTTTTCTTTTATAGACTCCGGTGCTTTTACCAAGTGGCATAACCAGATACCATCAGGTTACATACAATTACCCTCTTTGATTTTGGGAAATTCTGCTTGACCAAATTTTGTTTTTAATAAAGAAAATGTATACAACATACACATATGGATGTGCACATGTAGGTGACAGCTCAGGACATGACAAAACAGTAACACTGTAACTTGATGCGTTGGTATTATTTCAAGCAACTGATAGTTTGTCAACAATTTTATGTGATACTTTAAAAAATTCTGATATACTAATAAATCCTCATTTTCAGAGAACTGATACCTACTTGGTACTCAAGCAGCCTGTATTTGAAATAAAATGATGGTTTTTTTTTTTGAGCTGTCAGAGAAGAATAAGCAAATAATTATTGTTTCAAGTGCCTTTCCTAAAAGTGTGCACTAGGGAAGGGCTCTTTAATATTCTGCTCCAGATTCAAATTTCTAGTGAGTCATCCTTCTGTCCTACAAAATATGATACAAATAGAATGCAAGGACTCATCCGCCAGCTAATGTATTGTTTAGAGACTTACTAACTTTGGATAAGAGCACATGGCCATGAGAACACAGGAAAATCTAAGCACTGCAGAAGCAACCACATAATTTGCTCCTTGATTTATTATATCTTTGGCAGGCAATGCTCCAAGCTTCCATGCATATATGGGCAATTGGGGCATCTGTGATGAAGTGCTGTTGACAGAAGTATGGCCCGTGGTAACACGATTGCTATAATAAGGAACCATGGTAAGTCGGACAGCTGTATCAATGGTTATTCTCTGCTTTGATATTTCAAAATGTCAACGCACCATCACAAACCGTCAGGGGAAAAAACGTTAAGAATATGCAGAGAGGAAAGAACACTTCTATCCGCAGCTGTTTAATCAAGTCATTGTTTGCAATGTCCCTAATCACAGGTACAGGATACACACGGTTCTGCTGCTTCTCTAAAAAATGAGGATTTCACCAAAAGCTGAATGTCAAGTTCATCAGCCTTATTTTAAAGTCATCATTTATTTCACCTTGTAAGATGGGACAACTTAACTCTTCCAGGTTCTTACTGGAATCTTCCTGACAACATAAAATACTGATACCTGTCGTAATACTTCAGGTAAAAATATATTTCTAATAATAAAAATTGGATCAGAAAAGCCATAAAAAGTCTTAACTTTAGGCTGAATTTAGTATTTTATTTCTGAAGAGCTGAACACGAGGGAAGGATTAATTTAGTCCATCCATTCCACATTTTGGTTCTGTCTATCCTATACCGAAAAAAAAAAATCTTAAAGAAATAAATAACTCTTCTTTATTTGATTCATCCTGTCTCACTAGTCCCTTTCTCTGTACTCCAGTTTATCAAATATTGAACTTTAAAGTATTAAATGACTTGTGCTGTAATGACTTCAAGTCAGCAAATGATGTATCTACTGACGAGTTATAACATATTCAGTGTATTTCATCAATCTTTTAGTTCAGAAATTAGTCCACACGATAAACTGTAGAATAAATTCTGAAAGAGAGATGAAGAGCAATGTGTAACCAACAAATTACATAGCAATTAAAAAATTACTTTATAAGGAAAGTATCTTCTTCCCAGATGTATATAATATATAAATGCACTCGTAGGTTAGTATCCTGTGCTGTACCAAATATAAATGGGTGTATTTTTCTCCACCAGAGTTAGAGATTTTACCAACCAGATATACTTTTTCTAGCAAAGGAGAAGAGAAAGACGGCATATGAACAGTAATTGAGTTCTGGCAGTTTAACTAAGCCCGAAAATACTGATGCATTTTGTTGCGTATGGAAATGCAATGAAATCATTAAACATTGTTACATTCCATGACAAGAACTATGATTGTACTGAAAATTCAATCAGGTTTCCTTGCCAGTCCAATAACGATAATTTTAACATGTTCATACCAAAAACCCAGTGAACCATGGTATTGCATTCAACCAACGGAATGAAGCCGGAGAGAGACACGAAGTCTATGATTTAGAAAACACAAAAGTATATTTACTATTTCTTGGTTTTCAGCTGCTTTGGACTGAAGTTAAGTAAAAGGACAGTTTTTCAAAACTGGAATAAAAATTCGTATGTATAGCAGTCTGCTTTTTTTAAATAGTCTTAACACATTAACGTACCCAACAGCATTGAACTTGCTGTTAATGAAAAGCGTGCGGGCTGTACAAATCTTCTTATGTCTCCTGTGGCCAGAAAACTATTACAGAAATGAATAGAAGGAAATCTCTGGAGCTTTTCCCCTGCCTTCTTGTTTTATCAAAGGCTGTTAGGATCACACTGAGAACTGTCAAAGCTGAATAAACCACTGGCAATTGGGTTTATACCCTTTGGGCAGTCAGGCTCTCACAGGGGATGATTCGACTTTGACCAAGCACCGATATATTAGAAACAATGTGCAAACTCCCAGAGACTGCAGCCTGGCTTCTAACTGTAGACAAAGAGGCACTTTGCTGCTGGTGCTGTGCGTGGGAGGGCTTGTCAGAGAGAGTTAACTCAAGCAGCCTAAAATTACATCAGCCCTGGACATCCATGTACTGTTAATCTGCAGCTTTGCACATTGTATTTTCAAAGCTGTTCAGCTGCAGGGTGGGAGAGCAACTAGCTTTACAGAATCATTAAAAAAATGTGAATTTTTTTAACTCCCATCTTTGACAAGAAAATGCTCATTAAACTTTATGGGGTGAGGTGGGAGGGATGGCTTCTGGGCTATCTCTAGGAAATTCTTTAAAAGTCAAATTCGGATGATTATTTTATAATACCTTCTGAATACATTTACTTTTTTCTCAGAATAAATGAGTAAACTCCCTGGTAACCAGAATTGTAGAAATACAGACATATATGGAAGGTACTTTGGAGGTCAAGACCTCCATCTTCATTTCACACATAAGCATAGTTGAGTGGTTCACAGTGAGTTTTGGAAATCTCTTTTATACAGAAAATATTAAAAAGGTATTCTAAATATAAGTAATTAAAAATGTCTGTTTATTTTCAATTCTCACAATTCAATTCTAAGCTGACTCCAAGAAAAGATACATAATAATGTTAAGACTTCTCAAACACTGAAATGCATACAGTCACTGACTCTATATACGAACGTGCATATATGTATTGTCTCATGTCCACAAAGAGAGAGAGAAGGGGAGAGATCTTCCTGTGCTAAGCAAGCACTGGCTGGGACAGGAAACCAGCCTCTGACTCAACAGAGTTGCTGAATATATTTCTATCTTCCAATGTTGTCTGGACTTCAAAAGCATCTTCATGCTCAATGCGGACGTCCATGCCTGTTTGTGGTGAGATTCACTTAGTGGTATGTTTTCTGCACAGGAGAGCAAGCGTTTTTAGCCTGGTTATTCTGTTTATTAGCTGTGTGAACTGTCAACTCATTTAAAAATTTAATTTCAACTTCTATGGACTAGAAATACCAATGTTTATTTAGAAGACTGTCAAGATTAAATTATTTTGCTCATGTCCAAGAATACGACATAAAGGAGGTTGAATAAATGTTGGCTTTCCTGGACTAAGACTTTTACATGATGGCAAAAACTCATCTTCAAAAACACATTTTCTACTTGTAACAGAATGTGTGTCTGCTCAATGATCCCACGCTTAACTGACGTACCATCTTAATCATACCCTAAACTAGAACGCTCATATTAACGTAGATGGCCAAATTGCCAAACTTGGTGAAATATCTTAGAAGAAAAAAATGCTTCAATATGTGCACAGCTATATCAAGTTTATGACCTGGGACTTTGTGTTCATTCCAGAAACATTAGTAACCATGCTTCATTTCCTCTTTAAGGAATTCACATTAATAAGGATAAATTCCACATCCTGCGTTCTCCTGCTCAATTTCATAGCTCTTTGAGAATTAAGAAATCAATTCACAGTAATATGAATTTAAGCTGAACCCGGTAATCATCTCTTAATTTTACTTAATGCAGTGTGTATATTCACATGGCAAATTGGCTGATTTAGCTGACCCTTGCTCAGTTCATGGATCAGTCACCAAGTGTATTTATGTATTTCTCCAAAGTCATACACCGGTGAACCACAGAATTAGGATCTCTTCTCTTGAGGATGTGCTGGGGCTTAATTTTCCAACTTTTCCCTTTAACTTAACCATTTTCATCCTTTATTTAAAATAAAGCAATTAGAGAAAGAGAATAATGTATAATTGTTTTACGTTATTTATAGACCCAACTATTTTTATATCTATCTTTTCAATGCTTTGCATTATGTACAAAGAAAACCAATACGTGAATTAGGCTAAACAGTCAGTCACTTATTAATTTCCAGGCATCTCAAAGTTGAAACGGCATTTATTATAGTCTTTATATATATAAAGATGCTGTTTTAAATTTTTCTTTATTTTCTCCTATATGTATTTTTTTTAACATTTTTTATTGATTTATAATCATTATACAATGTCGTGTCAAATTCCAGTGTAGAGAACAATTTTTCAGTTATACATGAACACATATATATTCATTGTCACATTTTTTTCTCTGTGAGCTACCATAAGATCTTGTGTATATTTCCCTGTGCTGTACAGTATAATCTTGTTTATCTATTCTACAATTTTGAAATCCCAGTCTATCCTTTCCCACCCCCGCCCCCCTTTTATATGTATTTTAAATAAAATTTCCTAAAAGTTGATTTTTTTTAACTTACACTATGCTAAGAATGGCATTCTAACTTTATAAAGTCTATTAAAGCAACTTTAAAGAGACCATATAGTATTGCAATGGGTAGACCTACGATGATCCTTTTAAATAATTGTCTGTCTTGGATTTGTGATTTTAATTACAATTTGACCCTCCTGACAAAACATCAGTTTGAGTATTCCTGAGAAGTATCTTTATAAATCTCCACGATTCATTCCTTAGCATACATTTTTCAAAACGGAATTTTGGGGCCAAAGGTGATATGATCATTTTAGTTTGTTCTCAATAGTCCATATGCCACCTGTGTTGAAAATGCCTGAATATCTTACATATAACTCGACACACGGTGTCAAGGAGACAGATTAAAAAAACTACATTCATAATTTAAGTATATTTTTCAATTGCTTGTTTATACATGTTGGCAAATTTACATTATACTGGCCACTTTCTAATGCATTTACTTTTTTTTTAATTATCAGAGCTCTTTTAAGTATCTTTTAAAGTATTTTCAAATTGTCATTTCCATGAATTTTGGGAGGGGATATATTGATATATCTCTACACTCATCTGTCTGTCTGTCTGTCTGTCATCCATCTGTCTTTGATGTTTCTGCATTTGGGATGCCTGGAAATTAACAGGTTTAGACTGATTCATATATTGGTTTTCTTTGTACATAAGGCACAAAGTTTATCAATCTTTTTCTTTGTTACTTCAGTCATTGGCTTAGAAAAGCCTTTCTCAAGCCAGAGTTTGTTAATATTTAACTTTAGAATCTCATTTTATGTGTTTCTTTTGAACGAGGATTTCACCCAGTTTCCATTTTATCATATCTTATGAAGCAGACATCCACTTATTGTTAAATTTTCGATATCATTAGTTTTTTGCCCTGATACCATTTGGAAAAAAAGCTCTCCTTATCTACTGATTTGAAATGTTGCTGTTAAACCAGAATTAACATATAAGTTTGTGTCTGATTCTGAACTTTCTACTACCCTCCACTAATTAATGTCTACCTTATTCCATCAGTATCACACTATTGTAATTGTTATGCTTTTTATAGCATCAGATCTGTCAATCCATCCGTGTTGCTCTTCTTTTTTCAGAACTGGGTGGGCTCCTCTCATTTCTGAATTATATCAATACATTTTCTCAGGGTGCCCATGTTTAGTGTGGTTGCGCCTGAATGCTGCTGAGCCCAAACAGTTCAGATGCTTCTAAACTAAACCACTGCCATCTCCTGCAAGTCCAGCCCTCGCCTCCGGTCTGAATAAGGGCTTCTGCTACTATTTCTACTATTTGCTTTCCACAAAAATGCTCTTCTGTGGGTGCACCCAGACAGTCTGTATTCTAGACATTTTTTTATTACATATGAAAATAAGCCCTCTAAAATTTTAGTTGTTTTTAATATGATGCCTTTTCCAAATTCTTGGCTTGAACGCAGTTGTTTTCCACCCCTCTCTCCACCTTTCACGTTTATATTCTCTTATTTAGCCCTTGTAAAAAGAAAAGAAAGAAAAACTTTCTGTAGCATGTGCCTAGGAGGTATCAAAACCAAGTGTGACATTTCCCCAGAACCAGTTCTAACCAGCTGAGGTTGTTAAAGAACCTTGAACTCTGAGGGACTCAGTGTATTGGACCCTCATTGGACTGAACTGCAAACTTTCTTGAGCGATGAACAGGGCTTGGTTTAATCAACCAGTGAGCTCATTCCTCCCTGGCCCAGAAAGCTGCTTTTCATTCCTTGGACAGAACAAGATGATGGAGCCTCCTTCCCTCTTGGGACTCAAAAACACTGACTTGACCCCTGAGCAAAACGCTCAGTGATGTTGGTCACAGATCTGTGGTCCCCTTGCCTGGAAGCTTCCCCACCTCCAATGCCTGGTGGTCTTCCTTCACTGTCTAATATCCCATTTCTTTGACCTAAGACACTGTACATTTTTAAGACACATTGTGGGTTTAATAAAAGGCTCTATTGTGGGAAGGCATTAATAAACACAGCATAAAGTCAAATTATTTACACTAATTTGAAGACACAATCTGATTTGAGAATTGTTGAAACGTGGGAAAAAATAAACACAAGCTCTAAGGTCAAGTGAATTAGATTCAAGTCCTGATTCCATGACTTACCGTCCAATGATCTTGGAATCTCCCTGGACCTCAGTTTTCTAATTCTTAAAATAGAGATTCCAATAGAACTGAACTCAGAGAGTGGTTGTGACGAGCAAACAAAATAACTCAAATCGAGCACTTTTACTCAACCATTCAATAAACTGATTACTTATCGGTAAAATTAATACAAGTGTAAATTAATTCTTGAGGACAGATATCAAAGTTTTATTATGCAACAGTATAATAAAATGGACATGATTCTTATTATCTTCCATGTTGCTTTCAAAAAAGTTCTAAAAGTAAGCATACCCATTTAGCACGCCCTTCCACAGATAAACTAAAGCCAAGGAAAGAAGTTTAGACACCACAGGTAGCATTGTTAGGACACATGAAACATGTCGATGACCTAGGAGCTCGTTTCTGAGACTTTCTGATGCCTTCATGGTGCCTTAAACACTTTCTCTTTCTTTCCACTCAGTGAACACATTCAAGAAGCACAAAGTTAAGATTGCAGGTGGCCCACTTCTTTATTTTCTAACTTTATGTTCTTCCTTGGGTTACAAACTGCCACAATTATCAAACCTGAATACCGTGCAATATCTCCTCTGCTATCTGGATTTTCCTCAAGTGTCTCCTTACCCCCATCTCTGCCTAATGAAATGTAATAAAACATTTGTAAAGGGCGTGTGGGAATTGCTCATTGCAAGTCGCAACACTTACAAACCAGAGGCTCTGAAAATGCATTTTTTTTTTCCTCTGAAAAGCCACATCAAGCTCAATGGGTAACTACTTAGTTTTCAAGCAGCAGTAAAACATCTGGAAAGAAGTGGAACTGATTGGCGCTTCGAGGTCCATTCTGATTTTTCCCGACATCATGATCCTGTGACTCACCTTTTAGGACTATCTTCGTTAGGATATACCTGAAGCCTCCTGAATAAATGAACCTTCAGTAAGATTAAATAGTGCTCTTCAAATCAAACTTAAAAGAAAAAATTCACCAAATGGCTAAAAGACGATATATGAAATAGTTTTGGTTATTAGTGAATCATTTCAAATAACATAGCTTCCATAAAAATGATTAAAACTCCTACTGGTTTGACACAAATCTTGCATTTTTCTAAACATCCCAGGGATACAGAGTGATTTTACAATTTCATTTAATTTTTAGCAAATAATATACCCAGCCATTCATTTTTTTTAATGTTCATTTAACTCATGAATATGGGGGCTGAGAGAGCAATTTATTTCCGCTTTCACAAAGATATCTCTGTAGTATTTGGAAATTAGAGGAAATTAGAACAGGTGATTTCTAATTGTCATAGTAAACTCACACACACACACACACACACACACCATGAAGGCACATGTAGTCTATGACAAAACACTGCTGAAGACTCCTTTTAAAATGAGACCTTTTATGATAAGTTGGCAGTTTCAGATTTGCAGATACCAACTACTACATATAAAATAGATAAACAACAAGTTCCTACTGTACAGCTCAGGGAACTATATTCAATATCTTGTAGTAACCTGTAATGAAAAAGAATATGAAAAGGAATATATGTTTGTATACGGATGACTGAAGCACTGTGCTGTACACCAGAAATTGATACAACATTGTAAACTGACTATACTACAATAAAAAAGAAAGAAAGAAAAAATGAGACCTTTTACAACCTGTTTTGCTAAGCCATGTTTATAATATGATGAACAAATATGAGCTGGCTGCAAACGGGAAACAAAGACAGAGGTTTTTGGGGTTTTTTTAAAGTTATTTCTAATTGAATTCCTTAAGGTAAAAAGTCAGATTGGAGTTTAGCTTACTTAATTACAAGATAAGAGCTACCCTCCCTCCGAAACAAGAAAGCCAGGACATATGTCATCAAAATGCACAATTCTGAGTCATGTAAATACAGCTCTCTGTGCCTCTGTTTATGGGCTGTGACAAGAATCTTATGAAAATAATGAAAACTTCAAAGGCTCAATATTCCATTTTAACACGTTTTTATGTGGTAATGTTTGACCTGCAAGGGACCAAAACTTGCCACCCCAAACGTCTCTTTGGCATGCAGATTATATTGAGCTGAAAATAACAGGGCCCCAAGGACTCAGCAAGAAAAACCTTCCCCCTAACTGCCTCGAAGAGTGTAAACGGAGGACCTATTCCAGGAAGGGAGCATCGCTATAGGTACCCACTAGATGTGCAGACAGGGAGCAACCCAGCAAAGTCGCCTCCTTAAAATGCCCCTCTGTGTCCCTCGTCCCTGCTGGCCCCGCAAGCATCAGTTTACCAAACATTCACGTTTCTACCTCCATGTCAATTTCCTCCCTCCTCTCTGAAGTCCCGAACCGTTATCCCCCACTACCTTTCTTGTCTTTAGTTGAAGATGGTATTTAAAGGGAAGGATTCAGCCATTTTGGTGAATTCCTCAGTTTTTCTGGGTCTCTCCCCGGGATCCATGTTATCAGAATTTTGTGTGATTTTCTCTTAGACCAACCAGAAGAATCTCAAAGGGGAGAGAAAAGTTTCTTTCCCATCAACAGACCATGGAATTTGTCTTTAAATAATCCATCTCATTTTTTGTTTGTTTATTTGTTTGCTTCAAGTAAACCACATAGGGATCAATTTGCTCAAAATGGCAGTTTTTGATACATTCTCATAATGGAGATTTTTCAGTTATTTCATTGACTCACGGGAATCTAAAGAGCAATGAAAATAAACTTAAAAGGTTTCCAAACTTTCTTATTTTGTGGCGCTTTTAGTGTCTTAATAATTTTTACATGATAGTCCAGGTCAAAAGAAATATATGGTTCCTATTTATTAAGCAATTGGGTCCAAATAACTTAATAAATATTTATATCCTAACAAGTAAGTAGCCAAATGACTAAATAACAGATATTAATGAAAGTAAAACATTATTTTTTTACTTCATTTTAAAATGACTACAATTACATGATAATGGAACGCACATGCCTATCTAACTCAGGAACGTTTTCTCAGGTAAGATTGACTGAACACCGTCAAGGTCATTTTTTGATTCTTGTTGACTTTTGTGGTGTCAGTCAACGAGGGTCAGTAGTTGTAGTTTGGGCACAAGACCAAAACTAAGCTTTGTAAAACTATGACGTCACGAAAAGCGATTACATGATCTCACGTAGAAACTGCGAGCATCTTGATCAGGTGGTGTGTGCAGTGTCTGACAGGCTGTGTTGCCTTTGAAAATTTTAAAATATCTAGTGATGCCCCAGTGAGTTTACCAACATCCTTTGACCCACTTTGCATTACAACTTAGGAACTGTGACCTTAAACGATTGTTTTTGATTGTGAAAATTCAAGGCATTTTATCATCACCAGTTGAAGTTTTTGGATCCGACTACAAGCAGAGTGTCCCTGTGGAAAGTGATGCCAAGTTCTTTTCTCGAACAAAGAAAAATGACCAGACGAGCTCTCTCCTCCTCGTAACACACAACACAGTAACACACATTTGGATGTGATGACTGATTTCTCATCCTTCTTCTTGACCCTGTTCTGGAAATGCCTGGGGGGAGGGGGCGGTAGAGGAGGCGGCAGCTTAAAGTTCCTACTTTCTCGTGGGTGTGGGACAGGACGTGAAAGGGGGAACAAGGCTGGGTGGGTATTGAAAGTAACTCTACTGCAAGAAATGTGGCGGGGGGGACAGGTCCTGCATCCCCAGGATTCTCACACCCTGCAAACCTGGCCAACATATATCAACTAAACAGATGATTCTCAAGGCTCTGACAGCAGCCAGGAAGCCCCCACCGCCCACTTGATCCATTATCCCCTCTATCAGTACTTAAGCCAGGGCAAGCAAGCATCACTAATCGGTGCCAAACCAAACAAAACATTAGATTTCTGTACAATTTTAAATCTATTCCCAAATTCCTAGCCAGTTGATTGCATAGGCGAATAACCGAGCAGGACGCTGTGGGGACTTCCCAGGACAGACCCCTCCCCCAGTGGATCCAAGTTTGGTTCTTTGCTGTAACTCCTCTCTGAGGTACCCAGACAACAATAGCTGATGCACATTTCCTGAGCTGGTTTACAGATATGAACCACCCGCCTCAATCACCACCAAATGGAAGATGTTAACTACGTCTGATCATGAGCAAGCAGCCCCCAGGCCTACTGGAACCTAGGGGTTGATGACGTTGACCTCTGTGATACCCCACCTTTTACCTCACCATCAGTCAATCAGAGAATTCTGCACAAGCTAACTACATACCTTGTGACCTGCCTCCTTCATATGGCCTTTAAATATGTTTTTGCTGAAACCCATTGGGGAATTCGGCTGTTTTGAGCACTAGTTTCCTGGACTCCTTGCTCATTGCCCTGCACTTTCCTTCACTGCAACCTCGTGTCAGTAGATTGGCTTTACTGGGCTTGCGGGTGAGTGGACCCAAGTTTGGTTCAGTAACAGATCCATCTGGCTATTTTATTAATTCACATTTTACAGAACTGAATGTTCTGGATCCACTCATCCAGCGATGATGGTCAAAGGGTGAGCTTTATCATGTATTAGGTGTCCACTGCAAGTCTGTTCTGCACCAGCACATGCTAGGTGCTCCGGGAATGATACTGACAATGAACTCTTCCATAATTCAGAGAAGAGATAATCTTCGAGGGTTTTCATGGGTAGACAAGTACCCGACTTGGTTCATCCAGAGCTCTATCCATGAGCCACATCCTGGTCTCCAGCTCCAACGTGGCCAGAGATGAAGCAACCAGACTTCCACCAATAGGGCCAGACCCTGAAGAACTAAGAAAGCCTGGTGGGATCTTCCCATGACGCCAGAAGACACCTCTCCACCAGGAGTAGGATGTGGGCTCTCCTTCTCTAAAATATAACTGAACGTGTTTTGAGTATGTATAGAGAATATCACTGATTTTCCGACATTTATTCTTTAACCAATCATTTTAATGAATTTGTGATGTTCCTGAGTAGTGTTTTGGTTATCATATCATTGTCAAATTTGTACTCCTTTTTGGTAATATTTACACCTCTTATTTTCCCTTTTCTAATGGATTTGACTAGGACATTCCAAATAATTTAAAACGCTTTTACTGGCAGTGAGCAAATTTAGATCAGTCCTGAAGTTAATGGAAATCCTCCTAGCATTGTATTATTAAATATATTTCTGCCACCATGTGCCAATTTAAAAATGGTGCAATAGGTATGGATATATTTTATATTTCTCTTTCATTTACTCATATAAATGCACACTTTTTTGTTAGCATGATTATATCTAAAACAGGTTAATTTTCCAATGAAGTACATTCCATTCTGTTAAAAAATCTGCACCACAACAGAAAACAAATTCTATTGATAGTACTTTGTTGTCTTTATTAAAACAACAGTAGTGACAAGTGGCATTCCTCGAGACTTCTCTTTGTATTTATTACTTTTTATTTTTCTAAGAGTCAACATTGGAATTTATGACCTAGCACTGACTAGTTATAGCCAAAAATTCAAAATGCAACCACTGACCCTTTTATTTAAGTGATGCTCATTTAAAAAAATCAATTATCAGAAATGTTTATGGTAACAGGAAGTATTAGACAATTTAAGTTGAATATTGTTCTTTTTAATCAAATCAAAGCAAGTAACAAACAGGGCAAAACACAGACATCAGAGTTTTCACCACCTACCAGATGGTGGGCAGACTGCAAGACAGAGATTAAGACTCAACTCAGTTAATTTTGCTACTTGTCAACTGCGCTGATAATAAGAGAGGTGGCAGAAACTGTTTAAAGGAGGTGATGAAGTATCCCATTTATTTAAATGATACGGTCCTTTATTAGTGGCTATTAATCACAGATAAATTAAAGTAAATGGCGGGAATAGTTTATAGTCATCATTAAATAGGTACCAGATTGCCAGGGCCCAAGAAAAATATTACAGTGACTCTTAAAATATCAGTGGGTCCAGAAGACTTAAACCTCCTCTTAATCATTGCTGCACATACACAAAAGCATATAGGTCCCATGTGAAATATTTTTCTTTGAGTGTTTTTTTTTCTATTTCTCCCCCAATATTTAAAAATACATGCTGGCTTCAGACATCTTTTCGTTTAGCGATTGTCAGTGAAAGCCATTTTGTTGAAACTTCTTCCAACTTACAGATGAGAATTAAGGATGTAAAGCGCACGACACAACGTTGTAAACTGACTATACCTTAAAAAAAAGGTATATTAACCATGTATGAATCATACTTCTGAAAGGTTATTAAAACCTGTGATGATCAACTTTGACTTACTAACGTCCTAAAAGCGAGATGTAGTGGAAACTGATTTGTTTCAGCTTTTACCCTAAGATGTAGTATTGATTCTGTCCAGTCCTATCATTTGGAGCTTGTTTAACACATGCAATATTCTTGTTCACTTTTAAATACAAAGAAGATGGAGGCAACTTTAAAAATGATGACGTTTGGGTGCGGTAGGAGGGGAAGGATTGACCCTCGATAGAGATCTAATTGTAAACGTTGAAAAGGGGACAACTAAGACGTTACCCTGAGAAAATTAAATAACTTTCCATCTTATTTAGCTTAATGAGGACAGAGTTCCTGATCAACAGAGTGACACAGTTAAAGCAATTCGTGCGTCAGAGAAAGCCGTTCACAGTGATGGAGGAACTTTCCGCTTTCAGATAAGCACAACAGTAGAGAGGGGTTCACGGTTCTGGCCATCTGAGGGAGTGTTATGCTGAGCATGGGCTCCCAAAATGCTCATGAAATGAGCCTGCTTTCAGAAAGAGGGATGCATCACCAGAGCAGCTGACGCCAGACCTTCAGTGAAAGCAGTTCGTTCTTTTAGCCTGTGATGGGCAGTCTCTCCTCAACAGGTGATCCAGTTTAACCTTGACTTGAGGTTTATTGTCTCTGGATATCCTGTATCCCTAGCTTTGCTTCTCCAATTCCTTCTCGCATTAAGGCTGTCCTTACCCCGCAAGTAACCTAATCCTGTCATTGTAGTTCCCAACTATTCTCTTCCCTTAACATTCCACTTCTGTTTCACAAGTTTGTTCTAGTAATGACTCTGAGACAAGTTTACTGCTTCCTGGTTTCAGAGCCCCAGGTCCTGTCCCATCACTCAACTTCACGAATCTTCCTACCTTATGAATGATAAGAGTCCTTGGGGGTTACAACAGCTCTCACCCATGTCGGCAAAGGGAGGACATTCTTGCAGGAGGCAAAGCTCCTGCTGCAATCCTACTGATCAGTCTTAAAAGTAAAACCATGCTCTTTTCTAGCTCAATAAACTCACGGGGCACAAGCCTGCACAGGTCCCAGAGGATGTACGGACGATACTGTTGAAACAGCACGCTGCCTAGCTTCGGAATCACTAGGGCTTTGTCTCCAGACCTCGGCCTCTGAGCATCACCATTTGGCCTCCCCTTATTTCCATCCCACTTCCCCCCCACATGGATCGCCCCCCTCACAGCTTAGAAGATGACAATGCATTTTAGTCTGCCTGCCCAACTCCTTGCATTGGTGCTTTCCCCTCCATTCTCTGTTAGCCCGTGAGACCTCTTTCCAGCCCCTACCATCATCACTTTACTGATAAATAAAATGCCCCAATAATAAACACAGTAGTCCCATTCGGTGTACTAGCTGACCACCAATTTGCGGATGCCGGCAGCAGACAGCCCCTGATGCAACAGTTCATTCAAGTCATCACCCTGATGCTCAAGATCACCCTGGTGCCCAAGTGCCGCCCCACACACTTGCACGCAGGCTCGTACTCACACACACCTAAGCAGAAGGAGGTGTCGGGGGGCAAGGCTACTCTGCAGACATCCTCTTTTAATAAAACTGCTATAATTCGTTGATGTGGACATGTGCAGGCTGATCTCTCCTCTCAGAAAATCTTTGTCTCCTAGTGGTTTTTAAAATTCATGTAACTAAGCCTGGTAGATCATATTACATCTTCTCTACCTGCGAACACCAGCTTGCACAAATGATCTGCAAAATCATCTCGATCACAATAAGAAGATCTAAATTTTGTAGTTAGGGACATTGAGTAGTGACAAGTGTCAGGAACATGGTCTCTGCTGGCAGACAGACCAGGACTCAAACCGTATTGCTTTCCAGTTGCAGGAATTTGTGGAAGTTTCATATCTCAGAACCTCAGTACCCTCATCTCTAAAATGGGGGTAACAATGTTTCCCCCATTAACTTGCTGTGAGAACAAATGAGACCATATTTCTATAGGGCCACCTTGTGGGGCACGTGTAACACAACTAATAAACGGGGACTCTATTTTACTGCTATTATCATTATTGTCAGTGACAAGAAGTGGTATATCTAATAAAAAAAATCAATTGCTCTGTCAGTGAAAATGAACACTTTCACCTGTAATATAATCTCAGAGTAGAAGAAGAGTCTGTTAGCAAATTATGTAATAACTGGAGAACTTATTTTTCTAAATTATTGCAAAAAGTTTCACATTTGAAATATGCATCCAAATAAATATTAAGCCAGCGAGAGATGGCTTGGGGTTTAGCAATCAGAAGATTTGCTAAATATAAACCAGGATGTTCATAATGTTATTTTTTTCGCTTACTACAGCAATGTGACAGTATTTTTTTTTTCCATTACAGATAATCCAAGGAAAAGAAACCATGGAAGGCAAATGAAACACTGTGTTATATTTTCTACAAGGGGAAAAAATACAAACCATAATGTTCTCTTCTTAAAGCCCTGAGATTTCATAATTCAACATTACAAAATAACAGCTATGGGAATTACAGCATAAAATATAGGTTCCTAGTATTTGCTGTTTCTATTTCATGTGGTTAGTAAAGTCACTTTTCAACTGATTTTGCAACCAATAATTCAGTTACATAAATGCCTTGGCTCTGGTCCAGCACCACAAATAACACATGACATCTAGGTCAGAAATTTAGTTGTAACAATTTGAGCTTTCTGTGCTCAAATTTCATCATTCAGAAATGTATTTAAATTAGCCAATCAGAATTAAGCTTAGTGCTTTCAACAGATAGGAGAAAAAAACATACTTCAAATAAGACAAAATGTAGTCAGAAACAAATGAACATGCTGAACGCAGTTAAAGAAACGCAGCTGGTCCTTCAAGATTTTCATCTATTGGTTAGGCTAAAATGAGAAGAGAAGAGATTTCATATAGTTATAAAGTAGCACAGTGTTTCTGATGAAAGAACGAGAAAGTTAAAAACAAACTCTCTCTTTGGCCTCCAGCTGAGAATGCACGCAACTGAGGCACTCATTTCAATGTGATATTTTCAGAGCCCTGGAATCAACTGTCTTAAGGTTCTTACCCTGACTCGAGTCATAGGAGTTGAAATACTCAAAGCTCATCGGTGCGATTGGTGGGGAGTGGGGAGGAATGTGTCACCCAGTCTGGTCACATGATGGACACAGGGAAAAGGAGACTGAGTCAGTGTGACAGCTGGGGACAGGGGACTCTGGAAGGAAGCTCGTCTAACTGCTCGTCTCACCCTAGGACAAAACAGAATCTGACCCAGAAAGAACACGTGACTTGCACAGAGTGGGCGTGAACTCCAGAAAGGGGAGCCGCCTTCTCTGTCTCACTCAGCTCGGGTTTGCCAGACACTAGAAAAGTGCCCAACATGTGAAAGGTCTTAGTAACTAGCGATTAAGTGAATGAATGAATGAATGACTCAGGGAATAATATTTTCCTGTCATCAATTTGGCCAATTTATATCACACATGCAGAACACTGGACTTCACAAAATTTTAAATTAACATTTGTTTTCTCTGCTTTTTTTGGTTTACAACAGGTATTTTGTCAAAAATCTTTTTTTTTTTAAAAAGAAGCCAATTTAATTATAAATACTAGGTAACTATAGAATTTGTTCAATTGCCATGAAACAAACTATGGCAATGCTGGAAAAATTTCCATAGATGAATGGTAAATTAAATGAGTTTATTTTGCATTTTAATTAGAACACCTTTCATTTGTATAAAACTATAAGGGTTCTAAAGTAAGATTACACACATTCATTACATTGTTATATTTCAATTGATGAATAATTGATTCCCTATTATTTTGGAAGTGAATGGATTGCAGCTTCCAGACAATGGGTAATAATTAAAAATAAATAAATGTACATATGACTCCCCCCAAAAAGTTACCCCAAACTCAGTGTGGCTCGGAAAGTTGAAGCATGTGAGACCAACAGAAAAGTAACTCCCCGTTTTACTAGAATACAAGAGAGATACAAAATAAAACTAGTAAAAGAAAGGAGAGATTCGGGTTATAGTTTTAAAGTCTAGAAAGATTATACTTCTGCAGTAAATTTACTTGAATAGAGATGAAAAGAGCTCATCTTTGAAATTATTGTTAAATAATAAAAGTAACAAAAACTTAGGTTATCTTTCGGAGTTCAAGCACATTCAGATATTTATAGAATGAGGATTCATGCAGGTGTACATTTATTTTTTAAATTACTCATCCACTTATCCAATCATCACCCATCCATCTGCCCAACCATCTACCTATCCATTCATCCAAGCTTCTATTCATTCAGTCAGCTACTAAGTGCCAAGCCTTGTGGGCTTACTGCTGGAAAACACCAGCCCTGTCTTTCTTTAAATCTAGTGAGACAAACATTCAATAATCAATTAACCAATCAAATATTGGATGAAGACTGGGACAAATACTACATGTAGAAACGTAGAGTGCTGTGGCTGCTTATAGGAGGGGCTTCTGAAATTATCTGGGGGCAGGAAAGTCTTTCTTGGAGACATCAGTTCTGAAGAATATATACAAAACCAGTATTTAGTGGGAGGGCATGGTGCACTGGGTAGGGAGCTATTTCAAAAGAAGGAGGAATATTTGCAGAAGTCTGAAATGCAAAGGACCATGGAGCCTACGAGGAATTGAAAGCAGATGAATGTGACTAAAAGGAAGAGAGAGGTCACCCCAAGGGGAGGTGAGCTGGGTTGTCGGGATCACGCTGGGTCCTGTGGCCAGCTTAGGGAACAGAGCCTTAACCCTAAAAGCAATGGGAAGACACTAAAGAATGCAAAATGGGGTAAGATAGGGCCATACGAGTGTCTTTCAAAGATTCTTTTCACTGAATGATGATGTGCGATGTAAAAAGCAGGCAGAAGATGTTTAAGAGGCTACTGCTGCAAAGAGATATATGTATTTCATTAGAATCCTGGTGGTAGAGGGAGGGAAACAGCTCAGGGGGAGAGCACGTGCATAGCATGCATGAGGTCCATGGTTCAATCCCTGGTACCTCCATTAATAAAACTAAAAATAGAATCCTGGTGGTAGACAAAATGAGAAGCAGATGAACAGGGGTTTTCAAGGTAAGCATCCCAATGTTCAGAAAGAGGTTGTGCCTGGATTTTAAATAAATAGTAGAGAAAACTAGTTTCCTTACCTCTTTTTTAAGAACATAAAACTTGGAAGTACTGATTCCTTTCAGATAGAATCCAGCAATTCAGCTCCTAGAAGGGAAATTTAGTACAATATGTACGCTGGGGGCTGGCCATTTTTGTCAGGCTGGCGCGGTGTCCAGCCCTCCATGAAAATGCATTTCTTTCTTTCTTTCTTTCTTTTTTTTTTCCCAGATGGTAATTTTGGTTTTCTGTGTTATTGTTCTAAATTCCTTCTTTGCCTGGCACATATTCTTATGGTTCTGTGGTTTTCAAAGTGCGTTTCCTGATGAAGGAATATTAAAATGAACTGGGGAAATGTTTCATTAACAAAGTTAAATTGATTTTGATCTTGCAAGGCATCTTAGAGTCACTATCAGTCTAATACATGAGGGGGACAAGGTGGTAACATCGTTCTCTAATTATTGGAACACGAAACTTATTTTCCCCCCAAGATCATCTCTTACAACTTGTGTTTTGTGAATTATATTTTGGGAAACTGTTAAACAGTAGTCTCTTGCCCCAGGCAGTATCTGTCCCACAGTTGTCCTCTCCCAAGAAATTCAATAGGATTGGTCTGGAAATTCTTTAAAATGTTCACTTGCTTTTCTGGCTGTTAACGCTTGAGCAAACAGCAGTGTGCCACTTATAACTCTGGTGCACTGATATTTGGAAAAAAAAGGTTTATCATCTGTTCAGCAGGTCACCTTTCTTCCCTAGTGTGGCACTGGCTCTGTGCCCAGCATGTCTGGAGGCTGTGGTCAGGAGGGTGATTGGTGCTTAAGACAGTTTTTCAGATTTTAATGAGTGATCTAGTCCTGGTAGTTTGTGGAAAAGTGTTAAGGATAGGGAGGGGAAACAGTGTGTTGCTTTTTCTAGTCACTTCTTCCCATCTGTATCCAAATTAATATCCTCATTGCCAAAGAATCTAAACATAGTAAGACTTATATAAAACTTTCTAAGTTGAATCTACATTCTGGGAGTCCATCCCGCTCAAGACACTGAACTCCACTTCCAGAAACATTTTGTTTTATAATTTTCTGTGGTCAAGTAATTTCTCCATCTATCTGTCTTTAAGGTATATGATACAAAATGCACATGCTAGAGGTCTCTTTATGAAAGCTTTATATATTTCTTCCCTTTGGTAATTAAAAAGGTATGTGTACCAAGGGTTCAAGAGATATACATTGAAAGCAACAAAGTATAAATGAAAACAATAGTCCTGGCAATGATGCTGATCAAAATAAAAGGACAAATTTGGAGCAAAAATTCAATGACAGAGTAATTTTAGAAGGGCTGCTAATATTAA
Organism: Vicugna pacos; assembly: GCF_048564905.1. NCBI lineage: Eukaryota > Metazoa > Chordata > Mammalia > Artiodactyla > Camelidae > Vicugna > Vicugna pacos. Next base: position 8,916,687 of record NC_132987.1, read on the forward strand.
TATTATCTGCTATTCTGAATACAAGGTATCATGAAGGCATTAATGCAAAAAGGACAAATATTGCTTGAAAGATTTTAAATAACTCAGTGAATTGAACGAAGTGTTCAACGCAGTGCCTGGAATACAATAAATAAATGGTACATAAATGCTATTATTATCACTACTGTTATTTAACTCTTCAAATTCAATTTTATACTGTAGTGCACATGGCCAACAAGTCAACTTGTAATCTTGAGTAAGGAATGAATCATATATAATTAGCCATGATAAAATAACCAGATTAGCACGTTTAAACTCTTACAAATATGAAATAAAGTTTTGCATATCTCCTTCTGTCTTTTTCATCCACAAAAACCAGAACTTGGCATCATTATATGTATCACAAAGTGAAAACATTTTCAAAAATGGGAAAAAAAATCCCTGGGGCTCTTCATAAAACACTAGCTTCTGAGAATTCTTCTCAAGTGCTTGCTCTACAGTTGGTCCATCAAAAAAAAGGAAAGAAGAAGAAACCGCAATTCCAAAGATTTTGAAGCAACAGGGTATCTTGCTTTGTGTTCAAAAGTAAGTTTTTCTCTTATTATAGACGCTGTTTGGAGACCAGCAATGTGAGACTGTGAGACAGCCTCAGAAGCTCCTGAACTTGGGAAGATGCACCAGTACGTGTATCAAGCAGATGAAAATAATCTTTGCCCTTAGGTTTATTTCATTCTGTTCAGTGACAGTTAACCCTTAATAGATTCCCAGCATAATGAATTCCAACATGGACACTAGAACTGGGAAGTCGTATGCTCAGAAGATGGAGAATTCTGTATGTAAAGAGAATGAGGACAATGCGAAGAGATTTTTGAATAAAAGAGAGATGTGACTGCCCGTCACAGTACTGTAAGATAATAGCTTGTGTGATTGTGGTGATTACTAGTCTCTGATCTTAGGTTTCCTTATCTGCAAGATGGGTTTAAAGACGATTAGATTTAAAAGTTGTAGCAAGGATTCAAAGTGAAAGAATATGCCTAAAGTGCATGCCACCTAGAAGTAGTCATTTATTCAAAAACCAATTACTGAGCAAATATTATGCACCAGGACAGGATCCTAATGACAAGGAAACACAAGTGAACATGACCGATACATTTTTCTAGACATACTCTACCATGGCATCCAGAAAGTCATCCAGTTTCATGGAAGAGATACAAAGTGAGGAAGATTTTTCAGAATAACTGGCTCATACTCTTCACAAATGCAGGGAAAGGAAAAGTAAGCTTGTAGGATGTTTCACAATAAATGTCTAAAGAACTTGAAAACAAATGCAGCGCATGATCCTAGGTTGGGTCCTGGGTGGGGGATAAATGGCTGCAGAGAGCACTGTTGGATTAGTGAACAAATCTGAATATGAACTATGGATTTGATAATAGTATAGCAATGTTAAATATCCTGATTTTGATAACTGTTCAAAGAGGCTGTCCCTTCTCTTGGGAAAGACACATTAAAGTATTTAGGGCTAAAGGAGCAAAATGTTCCCAACAACCCTCAAAAGGCTCAAAAACATGGAAGGAAGAAGAGAGGGAGGGTGCAAGGAGAAGACATAACAATAAAGCAAATATTAGTGAATCTGGGTAGAGCCTCTCTGAGAGTTCCTTGTACAATTCTCGCAAATTTTCTGTAAGTTTAAGTCTATAAAAACCAACTTTGATTGAGAGAAGGGGAAGAGTTATTCAACAAGCATTCATTCTCTTTTTCCTTCTTTTAGAACCTACTTTTCTGGAGTAGATTTTACTAATCATATTTAGAACTTCAACAGAAGAAGTAGAGACTTCCACTACTTGTGTATCCTCCATATTGAGTTCTACCTCAATGGATTTGGTGAAATCAATAATTTATAGTACAGGACTTTAGAAGAATTATGTTACTGACTTGAATGAATTGAAGAGCATCCTTAAACACTTGGCACAGCTTCTAAAGTTGGTGCTTTAGTTGGAAAACCAACTCAACATGTAGCAAATTTAAAAAGCATATTGACATCTCAAAGGTTAGGAACTGATTTCACCTTCATTTCCCATAATCAGAGAGGGAACAATGAAGAACTTCAGGTTAGAAAAGATGCATCTGCGGCTTTCAGTTTAATTACTGCAGCATTTCTTGGACTGGGTCAGACCTACAACATGCACGCATGCTCTATAATCAGAGCTGCTCATTATATTGATTTCTCAATTACTCTAATTAATAGTGTCGCACACAAACCCATTGGTGTCCACCAGCAGATTCCCTTCTGATTTTTTAAAATAAGTGCACGTGCAAATGCATGTGAATGGATGAGTCTGTGTAGTGTGTGTTTTTTAGAGCAAATCATCATGGCAACAAATCTAAAAACACATAGAAACAGGTAAAAATGCTTACAGTATGGGGGAAAATAAGGTCAAATATTTATGTGAAGTACTGTGCATGATATGTTCTAAAAAGAAAATTTTTACCTTTGGCTTATGAAAAGCGAGTACTTGTGAAAATCTAAAATCTAGAAGTACTGTAACGGTCATTATTGAAAATTTTCAGCTTTGGCATTGTTGGCCTCTTTTGACCTATTTCAGTCTTGGGCGTGGAAATAACATCTGGTCTATTTTACTCAAATTCTTTAAAAGTCTGTAATGTAAAGACCATTCATTTCTCCTAAATTTACTGTCTTAAATGTTGGTAGCAGCTTTATCTTATTACTATTTGAGTATTTATTCTAAAATATAGAATAAATAAAAATCCAAGCCTGGAACTTCCACTTCCAGCTACATTGGGGTATTTTATTGGAGACCAGTTATCCTGCTAAGAATGAAAAGTTACGATGAAATTTTAAACAGTAGATTTGAAACAATAAGAGAACTGCTGAAGTAGCCAGTTTTGAAGGGCCAGTTCCTGGAGAGAAGGAAATATGACTAAATTTTCTGTACATTAGCTTTCTCCTTGGGACAAATGATTCTTGACATATGCGAAGATGCAGCTAAGCTGGGTAAAGAGACTGTGACAGTCCCAAAACATGAGAGCGCTTCTGGTGATTTCACAGGGTTTGGGAAACCCACATTGGAGTTCTCGTACGACAAGACATCTTGGACTTGCTTGACCATAACTCCAATCATGAATGAAGGTCACAGAAGTGAAACTAACACACAAGACTTGTTGTCCCGTTGAGCTGTCACCTTATTAAGGTACTCAGGAAAAGATGCAAAGTAGCCAAACAGAAAATATATTAAAAGGAGCCAAATAATGGCTAAAGGGTAATGTGGAGTTTTCAGCATTCCCACAGTACTAGGGAGACCAAAATCATGCTTCAAGACCTCCAAGGAGGACTGGCACTCACAAACCCTCCAGGCTCTCTTTGGGATCTTTGGAGAGATACACCATAGGTTGGGGGCTAAACCAGGAACAGATGGAACCTTATCAAGACTGTGAAGTAGCATTAAGTTAGTTCAAGATCTGACTGTATTTAGGTGCTACGTCTCTTTCTGGCCTGCCAGAGGATAGGGCAAATCATCTTTAAAAGATGTCATATGCAAGATTGGTAGTGTAATCAAAATTGTTTGGCATATTAAAACATGGGACCAGAAGAAAAAATAAGCACCACAAAGAGACATAAATAATAGAATTATCAGATGAAATGTTTAAATAACTGTGATGAATATCTTTGAGTAAATAGAAAACCAGGTGGGAAATTGTAACAAAAAATTAGAAAAGGGTCAAATGAAAACTTTTGAATTGAAAAATACAGTAACTAAAATCATAGCATGAGATGTGCAACACAGGTGAAGGCAGGGTGAGTGAACTGGAAGACAGGTCAATAAGAAATATCTGGATTATAACACAGAGAGTAAAAGAGATGGAAAGTACAGAGAGGCGCATAAGAAACATATTATATGCAAGAGATAAGCATAAAAAATTACATTGTTCATGCTTGTATTATTTATAATAGTCCCAAACTTTGCACCAACAGTAGTATGGACATTTTGGCATGTTCATATAATGGAAAACTATTCAGTATTGAGACATATTGAAACATGGCTACATATAAAAACACCAGTGAGTCAAACATAGTATTATAAAAAAGAAGCCACATACAAAAGAGTACGTGTGGATTCATGCTGTTTACGTACAATTCAAAAATCAGTGTATTGGGGAGAATCAATCTATTGTTATTATTAGAGACACATTAATTACTGGGCTGCTGTGAGTGCTGTGAGTGACTCAGTGGTGAGTCAACAAGCAGATTTGCTTTGTGAAAATCCATTGAATTGTACATTTACTTTTTGTGTGATTTTTGTGTGTGTATGCTGAACTTCAATTGAAAAAAGATTTTAAGCAGTTAAAGTCTGAGTGTGTAAAAATTACAATAAAAGTTTTGTGGGATAATAACAATCACTTACATTCTCCCACAGCTAATAAAGTCCCTTTGGAGATTGACTGCTTTTGGCTTTCAAAGAATGCGAAGAATTAATCAGGAGAGAAAATGTCAGACATGGGGAAAAATAATAGGAGGTTGGACGAGGGATGTGTGTTTGATTGAAAGACCACTCAGAACACCTGCATATCTTTAAAGCAATGAGCAGAGCAGAGGCTGCTTAAGAACAAACAAACTGTCCACCAATCCGTCCCTCTAGCAGTTCAGTTAATGGAGCCAAAGGCAAGAATCAGAAAAACCAGATATTAATAAAGTCACCACTGTAGAATTTATAAACAAATAATAAATCTAAGTGTTTCCAGTCTTCTTTTCCAGATGAGGACTTAAAACTATTTTTTTCCCTCTGTTCTTTCTTTTCTTTTTTTTTTTTTTTTTGGTTTGCTTGCTTGCTGGTTTGTTTCATCATTTCCAGAGGTACAATGACCCAAATATATTTGGAACCTCCTTCCCTGTTTTATACCCTTTTGGTTAGGTTCTCTTGATTCTAGACGCCGAGGTCCTGGGAATAGAATCTGTTCCCTAGTTACATATCCACGTTCTCTAATCAAGCACTTGTCGAAGAGCAGGTACTAAAGAAACATATATTTTCTGTTACTAGTGAGGTTTAAATTAGGGCTAATACTGTAGTATTTTAGATATGGTACATGCTTTGCCTTTGTTTACTTATTTTTTCCTGAGAGGAAAGAGGATAATAACCAGGAACTACGCCATCACTGGCAAACATAGATCATGATATGTTTGTCCTGATGTGACGTAAATTCATGCTAGATTTTCTCTGAGATTAGAGATTTTGTCTGTGATCTGACACATATGTTTGTAATCAGATTTTGCCTTTGTCTCTAGACCAGACTGGATATTAGTAAAACTTTCCATATACCTTTTGACCCGATTACTCTTTTGTAACTACAGAGCCTTTCCACTAATTATGTCTCTAGATGGCTCCCTGCAAGTGTAATCAGTAAGAAAATCACAAATTGGCAAATTAACACTTTACAAAGTCTTCGTGGGGAGTGAGGCTAGATGGCACATGAAAGCTACCTCAAAGTGTTCAATATTTACCACAAATGTTTCCTACACAACTGACCTCAATTCTATAAACATAGGCTAGAAGAATGTAAAGTCTATGAAGAAACAAGACACATTTGCTTCATGTCAGTATCAAAATCAGAACTTGAGGTTTAAAAGCTTATTTGCTCTGGATACAGCTTCCAAGAATCTAGGTTCACCAGCTCCAATCATCTGCCATTGGATCTGATGACACAGAGGACAAGAGAAAGTCACATCACTTCCCTGTACAACTGCTCCAAATAGAAGGGAAAATTTTTGGTTTTGTACAATTTAATCCCACAGATCGCTATCAATCATAATCATATAATATTTTTACTATTAAATAACACCTTAGTGGCAACCCTACCGTAGAAATAAGGAACCCTGAGGTCTGGAGACTGAGCTTCTGATTCAACATTTGACAGTTAACTAGTAACTAAGCTGAATTCCAACTTAGTTAACTCTGATCAACAATAAGGAGATTTGTACTGAGCTGTTGGAATATCTCTTTTCAAAAAGATTTTGTGATTTTGAGATTTGAAATAAATAGGGAAGGCATAAAACTCTTGCCCCACTCCACTAAAATGTTTACTTTCTAACATGGGAAGTTCAGTAATCATCATCCTTTTGGCCCCTGGAACTATGACTACTTTTCAGATGCTCCATCTCAGCAGAAGTGTGTAGAAGAGAGAATGAGGAGGAGACACGTAGTCAGAGATAGAGAATACCAGGGTGAAAGATTATGCACCAAACCTTAGAATTAGGAACTTGTATTGGAAATACCATATGAGTATCAATCATATTTGCATTGAGAGTAACCATTGCTATTGCGGTGGTTTAAAAATGCATCCATTAATTCTTTGGTACTCCTCTCTTTAAAAGGCAGAAGCGAATTCTCCCCTTCCTGATTTTGGTCTGGACTTAGTGATTCACTTCTAATGAATAAAAAAAGTATGGTAGAAACAATGGTGCCTGAATTTCATAACTAGGTCCTAACAGGCCTTGTGACTTGTTCTCTTTCTCTTGGGTCTCTTGCTTTGGGTCAACCCAGCTGCCATATTGTGAAAACAGTAAAAAACAGGCCTCCTGAACACAACCAGTGCTAACTGGCCAGGCATGTGAGAAAGCCACCTTGGAGATGGATTTATTAGCACCGGTCAAGCCTTCAGATAACTGCATCCCTGGCCAATATCTTGATGGTAACCTCGTAAGAGATCTTGAACTAGAACCACTCAACCAATCCACTTCTGAATTCCTGACTCATAGAAATGGTGACATAATATATGCATTTAGTTTCAAATGATTAAATTTCAGGATAATTTGTTGCACTGCAATAGATAGCTAATCATGTCACGCTGAAGTGAAGAGCAGTCATAAAAATGATAAAACACAATTGCTATGGGGGTAAACCATGTGAAATTGCTCCTTCTGTAGGTCACAAATCAGCCATTTCACATGGTTCAACCTACTGTACCATTCTACCAATGTGTTTCATTCCCGATTTGGACTGGACTTTGGTCTCCCAGGATGCATCTGTTCAATGCGCTTGCCATTTTTCCAATTATAATCACATGGCAATAGAGTCATGATTTGCTGACACAATGGTCTGATGAAACAGTTGGAAATCAATTATTTGTGGATTACCTCTTGGTTTAGACATGTAAAAGATAATTGTTAGCAAATGATGCTCTTTCTCTCTTTCCAAGGGTATTTTTGCTTTCTGGATTTGGAACAAATGTTTGAATAAATGATGAAATATGCTTCAAGTTTTTAAACCATCCTATGTACAGAAAGTTATTTTCCTCTGATCTTTAGAAGCACTGGGTGAATGTTCTTTGGACATTATGTTGTCTTTGCATTACACACACACAGGCAAACCATCCAGGACGTCTGTATGTGATTACTTTGGGGCGAGCCTCTCATTTTAATCCCATTAAAATACTTTAGCTGGACCAGGTAACACAAAATCAGCCTCTTAGTAACAGTATCTTTTTTGGCACAACCTTTGCCATTTCTGCATTTCTATTGAATGTATATGACATGCTGTTGAGTGAGAATTGATTTCTCCTTCCAGTCTCCCTCGAGTGTTCATGCACCTGCCCGACTGAAAGCGAAGCTGTCTGTGTAAACTTTCCAGAACCAGATCACATCAGTTTCTCACTTATCTTCTTCATTTTCAGCTTTCATTGAAGACAAATCTTAAATGGGGAGGTACAAAAATTGGTTTCACCCTGACCCCAAATACAAGATTCTGCTATCATTTTCAAGGGCTTTCATCAATGATCTTTCTCAAGAATTTGCAGAGATGTGTCACTTATGAGTACCTGCTAGAGGTGCTTGTTTTCTTTGAAAAAAGGATCCCTAAGCTAAAATTCCTGATTTTTCTAGTTAAATCACTCTGTCGTCTTAGGCAACTGCTGACAGTGGAACAAGTGTGATATTTACTTCTTCTCGTGATTATATCCAACAAAAGTTTGGCCAATACCAGTGATTAATTGAAAGCAGCAGAAACTCTTCACAAATTTAAAATTAGAAATCACATTCCATTTTGTATATTACCACCCAACTTCCTAGTAAGAGCTCATAATGATAACTATGCCTTTTTCTTGGTAGCAAGATTAGAATTGATCTTTACTTATTTCTGCTCATTTCTGTTCCTTAACATTAATTTTAAGAGTTAATATGCATTTCTATTCTAGTCTAGTCTATACATATGCAATTATTAACAATCATATTTGTACTTAATATATGATCTATATATTATAAATTTTATCTTTGTGTGAACATAGTACCTCTATCTGGCACATTGATACTAGAGATAATATATAAATATGTCAGTTGACTCAGATGTAGGTACAGAAATCTTACTGAGCATTTTCCTTCTTTTCTTTTGACAGAGTTCAGCTCGGCCTACCTGTCAATCCTCTGCAGAGGAAGATTATGAGCTGAAACATCTATTCTACCCACGGGGGGAAATTCTGAGCTTCTTAAAACTACTAACAAATAGTGTGTACAGCTTGGACTTCCTTTGAAAACAGAATGCTACGTTAAAGGACAACAAATTTTCTGGCAAGAACTCAAATTTAACAGGTTGCTGCGGCAAATCTGTTTTTCTAAATAACCAGCATGTGATCCGACCGCAGTATCAACAGTGTACTGTACCGAGAATCCGAATTGCTGTATTAAAGCTGCTAATTTGCAGTGGCTTTTATGAAGGTACAATTTTCCATTTAAAATGCAAAATTCCCTGTACAAAAACACTTGAATAATTATGAAAATGCAAGTAATCGTTTGCAAAAAGTAATTATGGTGAGGGGGACTTTCCTAGGCCTTCAGTGTTTTATGCATGTGTTTGGTTCCGTCAGCAAAGTAATTAAAATGTTGCAAGACATACTGAAATGCTGGCAGTTTAAAAGGAAAGCAGTTGTACTCCTGGCAAAGACTGTTTCGTGTTTCTAAGAATTTTAAAATTGGGATTATAATAAACTACTCAGTCAAGCAAACAGAAAACAAGAGCCAAAATCATGTTCTCAGCTTTGAGATCTGTAGCCACGTGCCACCCCAAAGCCGTGAATTTTCTAAGCCTGAGGTGAGACAAAAAGCATATTTGTTTTATGAGAAAACATTTGGAGCAAGGGGAGATCAAATTGTAGCATTTATACAGTTCAAATAAGAAAAATAATTTGGAAGTCGTCTTACTGTTTAAGGCTGATTGTTTCCAAGATTTAGAAATGATTGGCTGAATGGCTGCCAATTACTGCTCTCATCCCAAACAGGAGCGCTCTAGCGCCACCGCTGTTACAAAGAGGAACTGCATTAGGGTGCTGTCTCAACAGTAGTTGCTTGACTTGAGAGTCCAGGCGGGAAAAAGCAGCTGCAGAATGATTATCAATCAGCAGGACTGCACGCAACATACTGCTTTTGGAACATGCAGTGTCCACCTTCTCCACTTTAGCCAGTCAGTCAAGCTTCATGCAACATTTATCGAGTTGTCACTCTGTGCCAATTACAGCAGGAGGAAGTGGAGGTCTAGGAGTCTGTATGTCCCATACGGTGTCTGCCTGCACGGATTTTACAGTCCAGTCTCTCTAGAAGTCAGTTCAGTGTGCTAATGAATTACGGACTCCAGGGCCAGCCCACATGGGCTTGAATCCTGGCTCGTTCACTAATTATCTGTGTGATATTGTGCAAATTATCTGATCTCTCCAGTATGTTCATCTGTGGAATGAGAATAGTTATAGCCCTGCCTCATGCAGTTGCTATGAGAATTAAGTGAATTAGCCTGAGTATTAATGTATAATGCCTGGCACTTAGTATTATATAGATTATTTGCTATAATTTTTTACCTCCACTCCAAGCCAGCAGGGCTATACATGTTGCCTACTGGATAAGATACTGTCTAATTTTATAGCAGGTAGATATCCAATAAAAGTCAAAGATCAGAAAAACCTCTGGAAGTTATGGCTGTGGGCATCTGAAGCCTTTAGTCTTTGCTCTGCACACAGACTATAAAGATACACTCAGGCTGTTACCCAAACAAGTTCATGTTAAAGAAGATAGAAGACATAAAAATAACAGCTGACAGCTGCAGGAGGCAGTAGAAGACCCATCTCTATGCGACAGAAGAAAAAGAGCAATTTGAAAGTGTTAGAGCAGGCAGGTAGCTAGGTATGAGCAGAGAGAGGGGGGCACCACCAAATGGCAGGAAACCATACATCTTGTGAACAACAGGGGTCCCTGGGCAGACAGAGAAAAGCAGGAACCTCTGGACTGGTAAGAAATCACATATTTTGGGGTGACAAGTGGCCTGGAGGCCAACAAAGAAAGGTAGGAAAGGCAGGAATCTCCAGAGTCTGAATGTAACCTTTTGCTCATTATGCCCTCATTACAATAAAATTAGCCTTGCAGATTAGAAGTACCCATCATGCACCGATGCCAGGACACTTCCAATCCAGACTAAATAAGGACAAAAATCCCTCCTCCCCTCGGGAGGGTGGAGCTGAAATAGAGATCAGGGAATATGACCCCAAACTCCTCCCTCCCCGGTGAATATTCTACCCTTTCTATTTTTACACCCTGTGTCACCTACTTGCCAAAGAAACTCAGGGCAGCCACTCACCTGAGCCTACCTGCTCTCCCCTTGAGAATGTGCTATCCATCCCTTAATACATCCCCACTTTAATTTTTTAACCTCCATGTCTCTGAATTTTTTCTGCAATGAGAGGAGAACCAAATTGCCAACAACAAAAGTATACCATCATCATCCATCATATCATTTATTCAACCCTGACTCTGGGACCAGGCACTAAACTCGTTAAATGTCATTCCTATCAACCCTCACAGCAACTGTATGGAGCAAGGACTATTATTTTTATCTATTTTATAGGCTGAAGCTCAGATGCCTTAAGTAACTTTTCCAGGGCTATAACAGATAGTTAGCAAGGATATAACAAGAACTTAGGTCTCTTTGAGGCTAAAATGCATGTTTTATACCCTACTGCAATCCTTATGTTATTATGAGCATGTTGACCTGTCATTAAATGTTCTTCCCAAACATGTTTTCTAATGACTGCAAAGTGTCCTAGTGCATCATAATTTATTTATCCTTTTCTGTCCTGTCAAATATTTAGATTGTTTCTAGTCCCTTAGCTATTGCTATTACTTGCAATAAAAACTTCATGTATAAGCCTTTGTATACATAGTTGACTATTTTGTTAGTATAAATTCCAAGAAATGGAGTTACCAGGCCAAAAAATTTGAACGTTTCTAAAACCCATCATGCAAATCACCAAGTCACCCACCAGGAACGTTACAGCGACTTGTTCACTCTTCCGCAATTTGTGAACATGTTCATTTCCTTCCGTCCTTGCCAAACCTGAATGTTTCCAATAGATCTTTTTCAAAAGTTTCTTATCAATGTGCCAGATTTTTATAATGTCTCCTATTGATTCAATTTGTATTTTAATTTCCACTAGGTTGCTTTGGAAGAAAAATATCACTTATTAAAAAAAAGAAAAAAAAAACAAACATGGGACAATGCTTTAACATTCATATCTATCTCTTATCACTCAGCCTTCTCCTTACATTCAATCTTTGTTTTTTTCTTAACAGAATTTTGTAAAACTCTGAGTCACAATTTAAGTGTTACAATATTTGGGAACTTTTCCCAACTTGTCTAAACAAAGTTTGTTTGTGCCATTATGTTATCATTTATCCCACTGTGGTGCTTCTCTCTTGCCTCTTCTAGATTATGAGCTACTGCAGAACACAGGCTCTGATGATTTGTTGGTCCCTAGGACCCAGGAGAAGACCCAGAAGTCCCATAAATACATTGAATGAACGCTTCCCACAAAAGCATATTGACTCTGGTCTTCAATTTTTCACTGTTTAATTATACTACAGATTTACTCAACATTAATCAGTAATGTTCTTGACTAGGTGCTGTGGAATACGTTAAAAACTGAATAAGGACATGTAGTGGAATTACCTTGTTCTAAAAGAACTGTGCTGTGAGAAAGAAAAAATCAGCCTTGCTGCTAATCAGAATGTGAGTTTCCTACCAAAAGAAAACCAATGTTTCCAATGTGACATTGATAAGGCCACATACAAATGTTTCAGTGTTCTCCCAAGGTCAAATCACAGCTGCAGAATGACTAACACCACCATTTTTTGGGTAATTTCCAATTACCCATTGGCTTTTTACCAATGCCTAAGGCGGCCCTGTTTCATTCATCTGGTCTCCTCCATGAAGTCATCCAACAGTTAAGTACCCAACAGCTGAGCTCCCTGTGCCTTGATTGTATCCAATCTGGAGTTGGTTGCTGCATTCCCAGACCCTCATAGGAACCATGCAACAGAATCCCAAACCTATGTAAGCCCCTCCACACACCCTCTTACTGAGAGTCCCAAGATATATCTCTGGGATGTGGTTTCCCAAGTTTAATAAACCCAACTTTTTTTTTTTAATTGAAGTACAGTCAATTACAATGTGTCAATTTTTGGCGTACAGCACAATTTCTTGGTCATGCATATACCTAAATATATTCATTTTCATATTCTTTTTTATTAAAGGTTATTACAAGGTATTGAATATAGTTCCCTGTGTTATACAGAATAAATTTGCTTTTTTAATCTATATTTATAGTGGCTAACATTTGTAAGTCTCAAACTCCCAAATTTATCTCTTCCCATCCCATTTCCCCTGGTAACCATAAGATTCTTCACTATGTCTGCAAGTCTGTTTCTCTTTTGTAGATGAGTTTCTTAGTGTCTTCTTTTTTGTTTTTTTTTTTAGATTTCACATAAGAGTGAAATCATGTGGTATTTTTCTTTCTCTTTTTGGCTTACTTCACTTAGAATGATGATCTCTAGGTCCATCCATGTTGCTGCAAATGGCATTATTTTATTCTTTTTTATGGTAATAAACCCAGCATTGATTGGATATGAATTCCAGGTAACCTCCAGCTGGTGAGCCTTAGGGTTTTTAGGTCACTACATGCATATAAACCTACATACTGTTTTTACTTCAACAGTATTCACCAACTGATTAGATACTTGATTGATAAATGGAGATCATTCCCAACTTTTAAGCCCGAAAACCTTGTCAGAATGCTCATGCCCTTACTGTAAATGGGAAATTAGGAGAGCTGGTTTTGAGAGAACAATAGTTACGTGTCACACTTATTTTGTTTGAATGCCATTAAGACTTTCTCACTCATCTGTTCAGTGGGAAATGCAGAAGTCTACTTCTGAGGGAGGACTAGGTTCAAGTCAAGGATTTAGAAATCATAATAGTAATGTCTAGTCTTTATCTTGTACCCACAGGGTACACTTACTCTATGCCAGGCTCCTTGCAAGGCACTGTATATAATATAATACACACACATACATATATATGTGTATATATATATATATATATATATATGTATATATATATATATACCCACATGTGTATATAATTTCATTGACTTAAACAGTCATGTGATACAGCTGCTATAATTTTCATTCAATCAGCAAGAACACTCTGTTGGAGATACTTCTTAGCCTCAAGGTCAAAAAGTAAGGATAGAATCATATTTGAATATTAGTCAGGCTGACTTTACAGACTGTGCTTCTGTCTTCCAATAACACAAAAAGAGTTTGAAGACAGGAGGTCCACGGATGTTGATGATGGTTAAATCATTTCTCCTCATTCTGAAGAACTGTACTCACAAAGTATTGAAATCAGCTGGCAGCATTACATATTCCCATCTCACACACAGAGATTGTATTAAAACTTGTCCATGTTAACCTCAGACATGGCAGGAAGAAGGAAAAACAACGTGGTTTTGCCTTAGGTGTCCTTTCAGGTGGAAGCAACAGCAGTGAAGATACCAAGCTCATTTCATAGAACTCGTTTGTCAGTGAGACCATTAGAAGTTATCTTTTCCATGTGGCATTTTCATGCAGTGTCATATTCTTGGCTTTTTATTGATAAAACAACAACCCATCTGCAAGGGAGATGCTGCATCTCCCTGAGCTGGACTGATGTGCAGGGCTGCACTGCTACACTGCTAACATAAAACTCAAAATGAGAATGTTTGCTAACAGCAGACAGGACATCTGGCAAGACCTTTGAGAAACCTAAACCCAGGGAACAAATTCTGTATTATTTTTTCCCCAGGAGCATGCACTGCAAAAGAAAATTTCTGCTTTAATATACTTGTCTGAATATATGCAAGAACTCTTCAGAATGTGTGTGTGAGTGCCTGCAATAGACTCATTTGGCAGTCTACTTAAGCCTGCGTACTCCTAATAATGATGGTTTCAAATACCTTAAAATAAAATATTAAAATACAAATAGTTACAAAGGAAACCAATTACATCAAAATACCATTATCAAGATATTTTTAAAATATGACATGGTCATATATATCCTTATTTATTAACACATTAAATAAAAGATTTCATGGCAGGTCTAATAACAATCATTATTTCAAGGTGGAGATAAGGATAAATAATAAATCAATATTTCTGCACCAACAATAAATTTATATTATGTCTATTGGTGACAAAGCCACAGGAATTGTCAATAATACCATGGTTTGTCATCAACACTCATAATTGAAAAAAAATGCTATACTTCCCTTCGAGGCATTAAAAATAAAGATGTGATATTTCAAAAAATTTCTTATTACACACACCCCACTCCATCACCCCCACACCAAACAACAGCAACAATATCAACCAAAAAAAAAAAAAGAACTGAGTTTATCCACAGACCCCAAGTTAAGAACTCCTATTAATATGTTTCTGATTTGAAGTACAATTTCCCCTTTTCCTTAAAAGATAAAGCAAATTAAATTACCCTACTGGGATTTCAAGTAAACAAACTTTGATCACTTAAAGAAGAGAAGAGCTGAGAGAAATGAAGAGATGCAAACACATCACCACAAGGAAAAAACAAACATTTTCCCTTTTTTGGTATCTGTATAAGCTGGTGGATGTTCACTAAACTCACTGTGGTGATCATTTCACAATATATATGCCAAGCCACTATGCTGTACGCCTTAACCTTCCTTACACAGCGCTGTATGTCAATTATATCTCAGTAAAACTGGAAGGAAAAATGCAGACACATGAAGCATGCTGTACATGTGGGAACTAATTTAAAGTCAAGTTTGGAAGTGGAATAGTTGAGATATCTAGTAGTTCAGGCATTCGTAATTGATCTTTAGGGTCTAGCAGCCATCCAAAGAAAATACTATCATTTTGTTGTGATGTTTTAGATTTTACAACATATTGCCAAAAACATATGATCTTTTATTATTTTCCTTTTGCCAGTCAGAGCCATATTCACTCTTCTTTTCATACTATTTCTTCTGCAGGGATAGTTATTAATATATTATATATTATATATTACACATGTGTGTATTAATAAGCTAAAAATACACATGGGAAGTAAATGTGTGTTAGTGAGGGTTCACTCAAGCTAAGTGCTTATGTTTTGAAAATGATGAATTATTCGCATAAAATGTGAGTTTCAGCAATTGCAATTCAACATTCAACATTCTCCCCCTCCAACTCCCCCCACTCCCACAATCCACTTAAGTAATGGTCGTTCAAAAACCCCTCTGAAAATCTAACATAAGGAAGAAAGGAGCCACTGGATAATTTTTAGAATGCTAAGTGTGAAATATCAAAGTGCTACTATTTTACTGAAAATGCCCATGCCTTTTTTCCAGCAGACATTTGTAGAAATGAGCTTTAAAGTATTTAAAAACAGAAATAGAAATGTACAAAAAGCCATTATTACAAGGTCTGCCTCCACCTCTAATAAGTGACTATTCACAGGTATTTAAAGTTCTCAAAGCTTTTTTCTCCCCTCTTGAATGTGCCTTCTTGAGATTTGACTATAAACATAGAGGAAAAGAATAGCTTTTCCATGTATTCAGTGGAGTCCAAGAGACACACCTTCTGGATCTAATTCCTCAAGATTGTCTGGGCTTGAATCATTCTTCAGTCTTTAGATACATTTAAAAAAAAAACAGAGGCAAAATGAACACATTTTAGATAAATTTATGTTTGGCTTAACTTTTTTGAGCAAAGGAGAGAAAGGAGCTTAACTAAATAGTGCTTCTGAGAAAAGACAAAATAGCATCCATATTGATAATCCATTTCAAAAAGTCAATTGCAAATGGTTTGAACGTTTTGTAGTCGCAAGATAATCAGGTCGTGTTTCTGTAAATTTTTTTACTTAATGAAATACTTGTGACACACTATTTCAAATTTTTAACTCTAGGAAGATACAGGTGTTTTCAGAGATGATTTTTCAGATGATCTTTCCTGATTATATAAAAAATGACCAGATAATTATCTCTTTTTGGTTATAGAACAAATGATGACTATGGACAGACGTGAGAGAAAGGACATTGCATCCCAGATTGAAAATGAGAAATAAAATATCAATAAGATCAAAAAGATAATTATAGAAGGAAAAGAGAAGTGGGTTGGAAGGGAAAGAAGATTAAAGAGACATTAAGAAAGAATGCCTTTTATTTTCAGCAGTAGAACAAACTGGATTTGCTGAAAAAGTTCTCTTTTGCAAAAACATAAAAAATTGGATCAAATACAATAAATGTCCTTTGAAATACATAAATTTAAGTTAATAATATCAAAAACAACAAGAAAACTCAAGAGGAAAAACTAAGTAAACACTGAGGATGGGGTTTTAAGAGTTCATCAAGTAAGACATGAAGACCTTGGGCTTAGGTGAAATGGGGAGCTGTTTATGTGTCAATTAGACATAGAGTTAGGCTCAATTTTAGTTCTTTTTTTTAATCCACATTTAGTAACAATGTTTTTGAGAAGGTAAATTGCTTAAGAAAAACACTGTATCAGAAGTATCCCCAGAGTAGCTTCTCTCCCATCCATATACCCCTTCTCTCCTGTTTTCACCCCCTCCTATTAATAAGCACCATCCTTACTTTTCCTTTCGTCTTCCCCATGCTTCTTTAGGCAAAGCTAGCAACATTTTACTGCAGCTTGATTTTTTCCCCACTAATCAGTTTATTCTGGAACTCATGCCATAAAAGCTCCTAGACACCTACTTCGTTTTTTTAACAATCGTTAAATCATAACAGTCTTTTGGGAAGGTCTCCCACTGTTGATTAAAATCGGGCTTTTATGGGTATTTATTTAGGTTGTTTCTAAAATTTTGCTGTTACAAATAACACTGCATGCATCCCCTTGTGTGTACGTTGTTTGGTACGGGTGGAAGTTTATCCTCAGTGTGTACAGCTATAAATGACATCCATCCAATGGGAAATGCTTGTGCACTTTTGATAAATATCGCAAATCCTTCCCCAGAGTGCTTCTGTGTGCCCATCAGCAATGTGTGAGTAAAAATTCTTCACAGTGTCATCAGCAGAGTGTACTCCCCAGCTTTTGAAGTCTTGCCAGTCAGATAGGTGAGAAATAATAGTTCAGTGCTGTGTTAGTTTACATTTACAAAAAATTACATTTTAAATTACAAAATGTAGTAATCATCATTTGGGTAAGGGCCATTGGTATATGTTTAATTTGAATTGCCCAGGTATCTTGTCTACTTTCCTATTGCGTTTTCAGTAATTCTTCTTGTTTTTTAGGAATTTATATTTTTGGGATATTTATCCTTTACCTGATAAATATATCATACACACACACACACACACACATATGTATAATGCAATGTGTATATATTATAGGTATAATATTTTCTCTTAATTTGTCATGTATAATATTTTTGGCTTATAGAGTCTTTTTTTATTGTTCATACAAAAGTTTCTTTTTATAACTTTATAGGGTCAAATTTGTCAGTCTTTTCTTTATCACATTTGAATTTTGCATCTTGTCTAGGCTTTCTTAGATCCAAATGATAAAGAAACTGAGCCATCTTTTCTTCTAGTCTATGTATAGTTTATCTCATTACATTTGGATCTTTGATGACTTTGGAGTTCATTCTGGTATTTGGTGAGAAGTAGGTTTCAGTTTTGTTTTTCACAAAATGAATATTTAGTTGGTCTACTATTTATTTTCTTACATAACTACTTTTATTTAGATGGGCATTGGAACAGAGACTCCTCATAAAATTCAGATCTTCTGAATGTTATGCTTTCAAAATAAGG
Organism: Vicugna pacos; assembly: GCF_048564905.1. Taxonomy (NCBI): domain Eukaryota; kingdom Metazoa; phylum Chordata; class Mammalia; order Artiodactyla; family Camelidae; genus Vicugna; species Vicugna pacos. The sequence goes on from NC_132987.1 coordinate 8,934,813, forward strand.
TAGGCTGGAAAAATATCCCCTTGGAAGCAAAAAGAGATGGCAAGGAAACTTGATTTTATCAGTCTGGGTTTTGGAGAACATAAGGCAGAGCTCAGTAGATGTAATCACTTTCGTATAGACTTTGTTTTCCTAACCACAATGCAAGCTGGAAAGCAAGAACAAAACACAACAACAACAACAAAAATGCAACAAAAACAACTAAAAGGTGTGTGGAAGTTTTTACACTTGTTACTTCAAGTAATAAGAATTAAAATCAGGAAATGCTTAAAATCAAGTAAGTATAAAACTATCGCAAATCAAGACAGGTAGTGATTAATGAAATCAGTGTGCATGATAAAAATTGTAACTTTAAATTCTATTAGAAGAAAAAGGAAGTCTGAAAATTGAGAGGAGTGCCTAACACAAGAGGAAAGAATTAAAACTGCAGAATAAAGTTTTGAAAGTATGAAGAAAGGAAATAATACAAAACAGCATGGTATAGTTACAAAAATAGACATATGGATCAATGGACCAGAATAGAGAGCCCAGAAATAAACCCACACACCATAGTCAATTAATCTTTGACAAAGGAGGCAAGAATATATGATGGAGAAAAGACAGTCTCTTCAGCAAATGGTGCTGGGGAAGTTGGACAGCCGTATATAAATCAATTAAGCTAGAACAGTCTCTTACACCATACACAAAAATAAAGTCAAAATGGCTTAACGACTTAAACATAAGACAAGACACTATAAACCTCCTAGAAGAAAACATAGGCGAAACATTCTCTGACATCAATCTTAGCAATGTTCTCCTAGTGCAGTCTACACAGGTGATAGAAATAAAAGCAAAAATAAACAAATGGGACCAATTTAAATTATAAGCTTTTGCACAGCAAACTATAACAAAAACAAAAAGACAGCTTACAGAATGGGAGGAAATATTTGCAAATGATGTGACTGACAAGGGCTTAATTTTCATCATATACAAACAGCTCATACAGCTCAATAACAAAAAAACAAACAGCCCAATCCAAAAATGTGCAGAAGACCTAAACAAATATTTCTCCAGTGAAGACATGCAAATGACGAGTAAGCACCTGAAAAAATGCTCAATATCACTAATTATCAGAGAAATACAAATCAAAACTACAATGAAGTATCACCTCACACCAGTCAGAATGGCCATCATTAAATGTCTGTAAGTGATAAATGCTGGAGAGACTGTGGAGAAAGGGAACCCTCCTACACTGCTGGGAATGTAGTTTGGTGTGGCCATTATGGAAAACAGTATAGAGATTCCTTAAAAAACTGAAAATAAACTTGCTGTATGATCCAGGAATCCCACTCCTGGGCATATATCCAGACAAAACTCTAATTCAAAAAGATACATGCACCCCAATGTTCACAGCAGCACTATTTACAATAGCCAAGACATGGAAGCAACCTAAATGTCCATCTACAGATGACTGGGTAGAGAAGTTGTGATATGTATATACAATGAAATACCATTCATTCATAAAATAATGCCATTTGCAGCTACATGAATGGACCTGGAGATTGTCATACTAAGTGAAGTAAGCCAGAAAGAGAAAGAAAAATACCATATAATATCACTTAAACGTGGAATCTAAAACAAAAAAAAGTGGCACAAAAGAGCTTATTTACAAAACAGAGACAGATTCACAGACATAGAAAATAAACTTATGGTTACCAGGGGAAAAGAGGGGAGGGAGTTGAGGGATAAATTGGAGTTATGGATTTGCAGACACTAACTACCATATATAAAATAGATAAACAGCAAGGTCTTACTGTATAGCACTGGGAACTATATTCAATATCTTTTGATAGCCTGTAGTGAAGAAGAATATGAAAAGGAATATATATATATATATATATATATACACACATATATACACATCTGAATTTCTGTGCTGTGCACCGGAGCTTGGCATAATATTGTAAACTAACTGTACTACAATAAACTCACTCTCTCTCTCTCTATACACACACACAAACACACACACACACACACACGTTAAAAAAGCAATTATAGAAAAAAGAAACAGGAATTATAGAAATCAAAACATTACAAAGTTGTACAAATGTTAATCACTAGGAAAGATATGGATTGAATTCTCGGACACTGAGGTGGGCAACTTGGTCGTACTACTTTGGAGAGCACTTTGTATTTCTAATTTACTTAAAAACCCAGTATACCCTAAGCCACGCAATCCCCAGAAATCTTAGTCTTAGGTGTACAGTGTGTAAAAATAAATGTGAGAATGCTGATCCAGTAATGTTCAGAATAGAAAAACTTGTACCAACCAGAGAATGAGCAAATAAATTGTAACCTATCTAAACTCCAGAGAATTACACAATAGAAATGAATATCAAACATTTTTCAATGAGGAATTTAAGTTGTAGAAGGTTATGCCAAATAGACGATTTTTATAAAGTTTAAATATAAAATTAAATACTGAAATATGGAATTTTAAAATGCCAGTATCTGGTTAGCAGCTACTTCTGGTTGAGGAAGAGTCAGGGAACTTTTAGGTGATATTCAGGGGTCATCAGCTGCATTCTCATGTTTTATTTCTTAAGTTTGGTTATGGATATACAGAGTTTGATTATACTGAACCTATAATTTTATAAGTAATGTAATATCAAAATATTACAACACAAAGTATAAAAGAAATGATAAAGGGACAGGATGCAAGTAGAAATAATGGTAGGAACAGAAACAGTAGCATGGAGATAAAGGGCATTAAGAAACAGGAGGCAGATGGATGAACATACTGCCGTCTGACCTGGTGTCAAAGTCCTGCAATTAGACTAATTACCGACCTGACTGTGTTTGCCGTTAGTTGCCTATTGCACAAAAAACAACCAAACAAATGAAACCCTTAAAGAAAACAACAAACAAAAATCCTCTAAGAGATTTCAAGAAGTTTGCAATGAATACAATAAAAAGAAAATGTATTTCTTGAATTTATTTTAAAAAGCAGCATATATGAAAAAAGAGGGTGCATGTGGAAAAAAGATCAGGAGACATTTAGCCATTGCCGTAAATACACAATCAGCCTATGTCACAGGACTCAGAATATTTAGAAAACCAACTCTGGGGCAGAGCAAAACTCACAAGAGCTCTATACACATAATTTGCCAATGCAATTCTCTCTGCCTCGGCAAGGAGATGAATACTAGCTCCAGGCACAGTTATTTACTCCTATACCAGTTCACTTCAAAACCAGTCCTTGAGTTTGCTGAGGGGGTAAAATACAGACATCCGTTGAGTGTGCTCTGTTTGGTCTCAAACCTGCATCCTAGCCAGTTGGGAGACTGGGAATCCAATGTGATGTAGTTGGGATACCTACATTTCAAACCTCAAAATCTGCACTCTGAGACTCTCTGGTGGCCTCTAGACAGACACCAGGCTCCCACGGACTCAATACCACAAAAATATTTTGGGCCCAAACTGGATTCTACAAATGCACCTCACCCCACGGGCAGAAGGAAACCAGCTGGACTTTGTTCCAGGTGTATCATTATGTCCTCCTAAGAATTCAACAATTTCTGTGCTTCTGTAGAAATAATTATTTTGACAAACTTTGTTTATATTTTTTACAGGGAAATTAGTGTAAGGAGAGCTTTTTAAATAAATCTTGTCTGATTTTTTTTTCTTTCCTTCCTTCCTCCTGCCACCCCCCCACCCCCAATGACAATATTATCTATTTAGAACTAAATGTACATGACAGAATCCTGGACCGAATATTTCACCAGATCATAACTGAAAAGTTTCATTACTAATATAACTCATTGAGGACATGATACATGGCTTTCTACAAGTTTTGTTAATGAATTCTCCCTGAACTGTTCCCAGAAGCATAATAAATAATTACGGAGAGCTATCTGATTTATTTTTGCATGCAACTACAGTAATTTATGAGTAAATTCCACTGTATATTGTTTCTAAATAAGTTTATGCAAGCAAAAACGTCCCAAATACTAAGTGTGGCTAGATTGCTATTTTAAAACATTTAAAATATTGTAGAACTGTATTCTTATCCTTAGAAAAAGCACTCAAGTCTGTACTTCATCAGAGTTTTATTGCCTATTTCCAACTGTATCTATCATTAAAATAGAAGCAAACTGCCCCAGAATGGACCCAAAACTGGGTCATTACCCATTTGACTTCATTTCTTCACGCCGATAGGCTTGGAAGTCGGATGAAGACAAGAAGAGGACAACTCTTACTATCATGGAATTTAATGGACATATAGAGAAGAGAAACACAAAATTACACAGTTTGATGTTTCTTAGGAACTTTTAAATTTTGATGCATAAAGCAAAGTCTTGGATGATTAGAAGACATTTTTGGAATCTAAATGACAGTAAATTAAGAATGCGCTTGATATCGGTATTGGGGCCTCCCCAAAATAACTGAAAAAAGTGAATTTTCCCAGTAGAACTTTGAGATAGCAGGGTAGCAGGGTTGGAAGCAAAATCAGCCCGTAGGTTGACAGGTAGGAAACAATGAAAGGAGCTGATTGGCTGAGAAATTCCAGCCAGGCAAATGCTTTAAGAACATCTTGCTAAATCCAGTGGGAAGTCCCCTAGGAGACATAAAGTGGATGACAGGCCTGAGGGAAGAAGGTGGTCTTGACTCCAAGGAGCATGTGGACACGAGGTTGGCAGAGAAGACCCCATCTTAGATCATAAGTGCTCCACAGTCACAGAAAAATAAACCACCTGGACCTAGGTTCCCAGCAGCGTCCTCTAATTAACCACACGGATCTTCAAGAGGACTGAGTTAAGACCTTCCATCAATAGCTTTGGTAAATCAAGACCCTGATTTTCATTTATCAACAAACTGCCCAAATCATCAAATGCTTGAGGAAAATCATTGGCAGAAAAGACCACCAAAACAAGGATTAACCCTGAGAGACAGGGCTAAATCAGAAATGAGAAGAAATCTTTGAGAAAAATAAATGTATAATCTGTATCATCAAAGGGTTTCAAGATGCTATCACATAACTAAAATAGAAGGTCCTGTTACTTAAAACACAAAACCAAAAAAACCCAAAATACAATTTACCTTTCATAGAAATTAAAAGCATGGCTGCTGAAATTTAAAAAGGTGAGGGGGAGAAAGAGAAGAAAACTCAACAGAATTATAGACTTACTAATGGCCAAAGATTAAATCAATGTATTAGAAGTTTAAAGCAAGGAAAAGAGTTCTTCCAGAACACAGAAATATCAATACATCCTCACACCCCACACTCCTGGACAGTGAAATCATCAAGGATAAAATCAACAACCCTACAAGCCGCCAGAGAGAAGAAAGATGATACCTATGAAGAAATACGAACCAAACTCATTTGGGGCAGGAAATGTTAACAAAACAAAAATAAAAATATAAGTTACCAGAATAGCGATATGTAAAACTTGCTAAGATGAGGTTTTGAACCTGCAATGTACACCCACCCTCCAGAATATTCAAAACAGAGACATTTTTATGTATGTAATTACTCAGAAAAATTACCATCCATGGAACTTTAGAAAAGAAATATGTGTATGCAAACAGAAAAATGAATCGAAGTGAAAAACAAAGACATGATGTACAGGCAATAATAATGAGCAAACAAAACTGCAAAGAATATGATTAACTTAATGTATTTGTTAATAATGGAATTTCTATGTAAATATACACAAAACAGAAATGAAGAATGCAATAAAAATAGAAATTAAAACATGTTTGTCTAAAGTATCTCTTTGGAAATAGACTTTACACAAATTAAAAAAAAAACCCTAAAAGTGAACTACAAAATAATCTGAAAATGGTTTACAGTTTAAAGTGGCTCTTACAGAGCTTTGAAAGTGAATTAGGGGCAGAAGGAGAGAGAATTCTCATCTTTATGTATGTCTTTATTGTTTGAATTATTTATAATGAGCCTATAACATTCTTTTTTTAAAACATCAAGCGTAGCCGTGGCCATAGGATGGGTCTATTTGCTGTTCACCTAAGAAAATAATTTATAGAAAAAGATGCTAAAGAATTACTCTCTTGCCAATTACAAGATTCAATTCAAAGCAAATAGGTTTAGAGTCAAGCATTATACAAAATGCCAGTGAATCCATTTTATAGCATCACGTTATGAATTTATTATACCATGAATAGCATATAAATATTGGTAACAGCTAGACTGCAAACCCATCCATCGCACTGTGATTTTTCCTTCCCTATGCTCCAGAAGGCATCACAGAAAGATACAAACCCTTTTGTATCATTAAGGACAAAAGCAACTTGAAAGAACATATCTAGGTTTGTGACAATTTCCACCTGATTATCTCCTTTTTCTCTCTGTAGCAGTAATGCTGAAGACCTTTGTCTCCACCTCCTTAGGTAGCCCCACTGCTTCCTGAAATTCATTTCCAACCGCTGAGTTTACCCACTTGGTTTTTGGTGGCCCTCATCACCATCCTGTCCTTTCATCCAGTCAAGCATCCTTGTACTTACATCTCTCAGCCTGGAAATCTGAGCTGTGAACACTTGACCGCAAGTGAACACATACATCAACACTTCTAGTTTGTTTCCAGTGACACGTGCTTTATGGCAGAGACCATCTGGCTCCTGCTTCTTGATCTTTCTCATGTTTTCACTGTCCCTGTATGTTCTTTCAGCGTTACCTCTGGAAGCGGATCTCCATTCCCTGGCTTCCCTTCAAAGGTGGGCTTGAATTCACTCTTGTGATTTGATGTTGGAACCACCTTGCCAGGGTTTTAGGAAACGTCCCAAACCTGCATTTTTCTGGCTGGCACTTCGATGGATGTGTCCATATTCCTATCAAAAAGGAGTCTTTCCCACTGGCTCAGGAAACAACGGACATTCTAGTAGAGCATAGCACTGTCACCCTTGTGGGAGCAAATCAAAAAGATAAGGGAGTGTTTCTCAGATTGTTAATAAGGACTTTGTAAAGGTCACGGGTGGATCAACATAGTTTTGGAGATAAACATTTCTGTTTTCAGCACGTGCTGCTTCTTATGAAACCTCATAGATTTACCACCTACTTTATAAAGTAGATCTTTTATTTCACTTAGACCAGTGTTTTTCAACCCATATCAATTTCCCCCTAGGGAACATGGCAATGTCTGGAGCTACTTAGGGTTGCCATAACTGGGAGATGCCACTGGCATTTAGTACGTAGAGGTCAAGGATGCCTGTGAACATTCCACAATGCAGAGGGCTGCCCTCCACAAGAAAGAACTTTCTAGTCCAAAATGTCAGTAGTGCTGAGGTTAAGAAATCTTGGTCTAGACACTATACTTAACGTCTGGCTCTGGAATGGCAGGGAAGTCATGCTCTTGTCCACTGAGCTGAACATATCTTTCTGGTTCTTTCTTCCTGCCACCTCACTGCCTATTTGAGGTTAGATGTGACCATCTGAATTTCTTTCATCAGTGGAAGAAAAGGGTAATTGAGAACATTCGAGAGTGAGAACCTGTAAAAACTGGCCTGTAATTTTTTTTTTAATCTTCTCATTTTCCCTTCCGCAAAGACCAAATGTTTGTGTTCCAAAAACTGGAGAGACTTTTGTCTGCCCACATCGGGCTGAGAGCCATGGGACCATGCAGTGGACTTTGCATGAGTTCAAAATAACCCTTTGTGTTAAAACTCCAGGGTTTTTGAGGTTGTTTCTGCGGCATAACCTAGCCCATACTCCTGGCATTCATCTTACATGCCAAGCTCCTCACCTGCCTTCATGGCTGGAAAACAGTAGACATTAAAAAAAAAATGTTCATTGCATTCATAAAGTTAAACATATATGCATATATGTATATACACATATACATAAAACTCTAGCTTAGTTCAGATGAACTCTGGGAACAATAGTTTCCCAATTTTTAAGGTGCAAAAGCCACTAAAGTTTTTTAATGTCATTTAGAAAATATTTTGAACATTAGAAAGTCCAAGGAATAGTATAAAAGATTCAGTGAATCTACCACTCAGATTTAATACAGGTTTACATTTAGTTGACAACATTCCAGTTGACCCATTTTACAGATATTATTGTCTTAAGAAATAACATGACAGGTAAAATTAAAGCTCATTTTTCTTCCGTGAATGTTTGCTGTATATATTTGGTTTTTGGCTGTGCTGTTAAGAGTACATCTGTTTGGGATTCCATGAAGACACAGTGAATTATTCCTTTTCTTAGGACAAAATAACTCCTCATTTTGGGTAACACTTTTGTGAAAGTCCATTGTTTCTTATATTAGTGTTGCTAAACAGTGTTCTTTTGGTTAGCAGAGTTCTTTCCAGATCTGTTTTGACTTTTCTGTTCATTATCTTTTAGCTGTATCCCTTGTAAAGATATCAAAATTCTACTATTTTGGGTTTCTAATTTCATAAATAATTTCTGTTCTTATAACTGGAAAATGAATAAAATGAATATTTACTTTGGTTGATTTAGATTGAGTTCTACCATTTTTTTTTGTTATCATTGCTTCTTCCCTGTTTTCCCCATTCCTGATAATCTATTGGATTTAAAGATTTTAATTTATTCATCTTTCCCCTTCATATTCATTTGCAGCAAATGAATTCACTTTTTTAAAAATGCTTTTAGCGGTTGCATTTAATTGTTAAGTTGTACACTTGGCAACAAAGTCTAACATTAATAACGTATTTCTCCTCCCATTTTCATTTTTATGGCTTTCTACTATTTTAGCATGCCTTGTTCTTAACAGTCTACCCAAATTAAAATGTTTTTATTGTACAACCATCTATATTTGGATTTAATTATATGTTCACCTGTGTGTTGGAACTGAATTTCTCCTTGCATCTAACTTGTTTGTTACGGATTCAATTTATTTCTTATAGAACTACAACTTTGTACTTCTTTCAGTAGAGTTCTCTGAGTGGAAAATTCAGGTTTTTATCTTGTCTTCACTTCAAATTTCCTATTAAATGATATTAAGCTGGGTATAGAATTTTATAATATTTATTTCCCACTAGTACTCTGAAAATAATCTTTCATTAACTTGCACTTGATATGAATTCAACTGTCAGTCAAATTAATCTTTTTGTAGGTAAGTTCAAGTTGTCTTTTTTCTTCTGGTTTCTTTTAAAACGTTCTCTTCATTTTGATTGTATTTTTAAGATGTTCTGCACTGTCAGTTACTCTATTTAGAACTATGTGTAATTTTTGTCTGGGAAGGATAGATACCTTTATGTAAACAATTTCAGAAAATCACTGATTAGTTTTTTCTTTATTGTCTCTTTTTCATTGTATCTCACTATGGGCAGTCTGTCATCACATAGATTGTACCTGATCATTCTAAACTCCATTTCTATTAACGGCCCTTTTAGAATTGTCTTGTTTTATAGCTTTGTAAGTTCTCCTGGTGATTTTCCCCTGTGTATCTTCCAACAGACTAATAATTCCTTCCTCAAAATTGTCAAATCTGCCTATTAATTTACCTGTTGAGTTTTAAGTCTCTCTATTGTATTTGCATTTGAAATTATGTCTGATTAGTTTCTCATTCTCTAATTGCATTACTCCAGTTCTCTGTCACGCCAATAATTTTAGAAGTTACTGTGCAGCGTTTCTTTGAGAGGGTTCCCGTTGACCCAGTTTTCAGATGTGAGTCCCCGTCTTCCTCGTGTTTGCCTTTCCCCCACTTCTTGTGGTCTATTCACGCGCACTGAACCTTAGTTTGGGCTGCATTGCCCTGGGGGACCCTATGTGCCCCGGGTAGGAAGCGTCCCTACAAAGATATCTGAACTTTGCTTTTACAGGGTGGTCAGTTGTCTCACTGAATTTGGTGGAGTGTAAATGTTCATTTTTGAAATTACACTCGCAATGCACAGGCTGTGTGAATTTGGACTCTCTACTTCCAGGGCCCAAGTTTGGAAATGTAATTTCCACCCACCCCCCTCCCTTACCCACACACACTTACAGCCCTGATAGAAAGCCTCATGGCCACTTCCGGTTTCATGGGTAGAGTTATTTAAAGCCCCTTTTACGGAGGAACTATCCCTGCAGGGCCCTGACCTCATGCAGGAGCCTCTGGTCACTCTCTTGTTCCCTGTCCATGGGTGCGTAACGGAGTCCCTAGGATACTGGACCTGTATCTGCTCTGAAATCCTCCAGATCGATGCATGTGCACCTTGTTTCCTGAATAAGAACTTATTTAAGCTCAAATATGTATTCTTTTAAAATTACTCTTACATTTTCACACATTTTCATCTCTGTGGGCAGAGATGGGAAATTTCATTTTAATGCATTCAGGTAGGTTTAAAACGGGGCATCGATTATGTCAAGGACAACTTTAATGTCAAAATAGATGCCTAACCCCCTGACGCAGTAATGGTTGGACTTCTAGCATTTATGAATTCAGGAAAGATATTAAATGGAGTTGTGTTTTCTTGATCACAGCTACATACACAAGAAACATGAGCATGGCTATACACACCATGATTATTCAGCCAAATTCAAAAGGAAATCTTTTGATATCTGTATTAATTCCTATGCTCATTACAATAACCAAAAGATTTCTCAGGTACGTGTGATCAACGTGTTCAGTGCTACGTACCCTGCACTATTCTGCTTAATCATTTTGGAGACTAAGTTTCTGTTTCAGTGTGTACCCTCCACACAGGACCAGCTGTTATGATCCTAGGCTCTTCTACGTAATCTGTGGCAACTGGCAAAAAGTGAAAACCGGAGACCCTTTTTACAAATTATTAGGATTTCCAAGACAGGAGGCAGAGTGTTATGTGCCTTCTGAGCCAGGAGCCCCAGGTGACTGCACGAGTGACAGGTCCGGGAAGCAGGCTGTGTGTGTGTATCACTCTGCATACTGCTCCCCGCTCCAGTACACCTCATTCATTCATTTATTCGATGTGTTTTTAGTCATTTTCCATGTCTCAAGTGCTGTGATAGAAACTGAACAAAAGGCAATGACATCTGGAATTAAATGATGGCATCTTTTCGGTCTTACTAATCAAATTAAAGTGAGCAACTCTGTTGATTTTAAAGACAAAATTTCAAAAGTACCATACAAATATTTACTTTGTATTCTTCGCTATGAATCTTTCACTCATGGGTGCTCAGGAAAGCCTGACTTCTATGTACCTATCTCATGATTTGCCACACAAGATGTGAGCAGGGATCCTTAAAGTGTGTGCAGAGTTACAGAGCTACTAACGGGCATTAAGAACATCACAAAAGAGCTCAGCGAGCAGGATCTCCCTTAAAAGGAGACTCAGGTGGGAGGGGCAATGCTGGACGCACAGATTTCAAGGATGTTGGTGGTAGATCTTTTTCTATTCTTTCTTTTATTTTTTAAGTTGAACTGCACGGGGAACTCAAGACAGAGATAGTTTCTGGGCTCCAGCAGTTTCATCGCAAGAACAGCTGGAACCTAAATATAGATAAGACTCTAAATGCAGCAGTTAGCATGATTAAGACTCTAGACCTGGGAGCAACCGGAGTTGTGCTAAATTTGGATGCTCCCCAACCTCAGAGCTTCGGGAGGGGGCAGGGTCAGCAAAGAGACCCACAACACAGACAGGCTCCCAGGTATTCTAAAGATGGAGACAAAGAAAAGGGACTTCAAAATAGAGACAATCAATGTTATTACCAGACTCCAGCATCTTGGGTTTGTGTCAAGCCAACTTGCATGTTGAACCCTGGCTCCATTGCTAACATGGTCTGTGACTTTGAGCAAGTTGCCATAATTCTCTCAGCTGTAATGTCTCGTGTACTTTATGGGAGGACTGAGTGAGATACCCCAGGTACACTTCACAGGTCAATGCCAGGTTCATGATAAATATGCAAATACGAGTGAAAGCAGGAAGATTCTTTTGGGAATCCCCAACCGACTAGGGGTGCCTGGTAGAACGCAAACAGCTTAAGAATGCACTTCTTTTTTCAAGCATTTCCTCTAACCCAGTGTTTTCCACGACTGTCTGCAAATTGGGATCCCCTGGGGAGGTTCAGAAATTACTGACGCCTGTGTCCTTCTCCCTGGGACAGTGACTTCATTAGGCTAGGGTGTGGGCTGGACCTGGAATATTTTAAAAATCCTCAGCTGGTTCTAAAGCACAGAGAAGTCTGGGAACCCCGCTCTAATTTGTTCTGTGAAGTACTGAAATTCATGAATTCTCAGCCTCAGTTTGCGTATCGATGACGTGCAAGGGCGGAGGGAGGCACAGAGCAAGAACCCTGGGTCTGGTTAATAGCAGCAGGCTGGAAGGCAGAAAGAACTCACTGAGTGTGAATAGGTTTTAGTCACTGACTCGCTCTGCACTGAAGGCAACTTCATTTCTCTGTGGTTAAGTTTTCTCATCTATAAATAAGGCATCCAGAGCTCTAACACCCAGAGGGTTGTTATGAAATCTAAATAAGATAACCCATGCAAAGTTCAATACGGAGGCTAGCACATGGTTCATCTTCTAAAGACTGTTAGCCATCACTATTAGCATCACTTCTAATTCACAGGCATTTCACAATTAAGTATTGAATGGCTAATTTCACCCTCCCATTTCCACCTTGATTCAGTGACTCCAACATTGATTTTATTAAATAGACCCTCCCTAAATTCTAACTTTCTTCACCGAGGGTTACTCTGTGAACTTTCTGCTCTCGACTCCTCGAAACTTCAGAGAAAACTAGTATCATTAAGAAGCAACACCCTACTCTATGATCCTAGTTCAGCTCTTTGTACCTAAAACAAACACAACCCACAGAAAATCAATAAAAGAGAAATGACACCTCAAAAATTCCTAAGATCAGCAAATAAACAGCATGTACACTGAGACAGCAGACCCTGGATCATATCAGAAATCTACAGTTCTAGGAGAAAAAAAAAGCCCTAACCAAACTCAACATTATTGGGTAACTTATTATTTTTTTTTTAAGAATGAAAGAGGGATAGAAAGCAAATTAGAAAAGAAAAATTTCCAGGAAAACACTTAATTTTTTTAAAAATTACTATTCAAAAATAGGATCTATTCTCTCAAAAAACATATGCAAAATAGTCACCAGGAAAAGAAAGTGCATCTTTTCAAGGGTCAAAAGGCCACAGTGGCTTTTTGTTGTTGTTGGTTTTTGCATGGAAGGCAGCAATGGATCACACAGTGAGGATCAGGGAAGAGGCCAAAGACTGAAGATGAAAATGAGGAAGACGGAGGAGGGAAATAAAGAGAAAATAAAAGCGCACAGCCGTCTGTACCTCAAAAATAGTGTGCATTTCAGCCTGCTCTTTACAAGCGTTCCCTCTTCTTTTTTATTGGCTTTTTAAAAATATATATGTTTTACTGAAGTACAGTCAGTTTACAATGCTGTGTCAATTTCTGGTGTACAGCACAGTGCTTCAGTCATACATGAACATGCATATATTCATTTTCATATTCTTCTTCGCCATAAGGTACTACAAGATACTGAATGTAGTTCCCCGTGCCATACAGTATGAACTTGTTGTTTATCTACTTCATATATAGTAGTTAGCATCTGCAAATCTCAAACTCCCAATTTATTCCTTCCCACCCTCTTCTGCCCCTGGTAACCATAAGTTTGCTTTCTACGTAGCCGTTATGGAAAACAGTATGGAGATTCCTCGAAAGACTAAAAATAGACTTACAATATGATCCAGCAATCCCACCCTTGGGCATATATCCAGAGGGAACTCTAATTCAAAAAAATACATGCACCCCAATGTTCATAGCAGCACTATTTACAACAGCCACGACATGGAAACAACCTAAATGTCCATCCACAGTTGACTGGATAAAGAAGTTGTGGTGTGTTTATACAATGGAATAGTACTCAGCCATAAAAAAGAATAAAATAATTCCATTTGCAGCAATATGGATGGACCTGGAGATTGTCATTCTAAGTGAAGTAAGCCAGAAAGAGAAAGAAAAATACCTTATGACGCCATTTGTATGTGGAATCTAAACAAAAAAGACAAATGAACTTATTTACAAAACACAAACAGATTCACAGACTTTTTCTTGGCTTTTATTGTTTTTATCTCTCCTACCCATGCCTTGTCTAGGGCATGGTATCATGAACCTTTCAATTAATGCGGTTACACTGAAATAAGATGGTAGAGAAGTAGCAGAAAGAGGTTGTGAGGGATGAAACAAAAGCAAGAACAGGAGGAAGCCATGGAGGCAACTGAGCCTGGCCAGGATCCCCCTCAACTCATTTACACTTAGTGCCACCAATTAGCTCCATCTACTCGGAGGCCATACCCTTGAAACTCAAAGACCAGGACTGATGGAACCTACTCACAAAAGTATTCTCATGCACATATCACTTTTATATTAACATTTGAAAGCCCAGCAGCACAGAACTCTAAACTGAGAACTGAGAACACTGAGAAACTACATCTGACTTCCCCCTTCAAATTAAAGTTTTACATCAAAAACCCATCCTCCCTGAGGATAAAATGAAGTCATTTTGACAATGTTTCTTCCCTTTGCCCATTTAGATAAATTACACAGCTGATTCAGGCCACAGGCAAACGAAGAGAAGTTGATCAAAACAAACAAATAAAAAGACATTCTACATATGGTTTGAAAGTTAAGAAATGTATTTTATACCAAAATGTTGATTCGGTGAATTTCAGTAGAAATGACTTTATTCTACCATGGATTCTGATTTCCTGGAGGTTGAGTCAGATGAATCCCACATTGCTGAAAGATTCAATTTATTATAGACAGAGGCCAGAAGTAACAATGTCAAGGAGTACCCTGAAGCTGGGTGGGGTGAGCTGGCTGCGTGAGGCCAGTGATACTGAGTTTACGAAGGAACTCGGTATCTGTAAGCGCCAAGCACTGCTTAGAACTGATTAAAGAAGTCATTTTCTCAGGTCTAGGTGCTTAGATTTTAACCAAGATCTACCAAATTGACTTACAAATTAACCAATTCAGTAAGATCAGGGGTGAGGGTAACTGCGGTCAGGTAAGTGGTAACTGACTACAATGGTCAGATTTAAAAACAAAGCAACAAGATTAATAATATCAGCGCTTACCAATACTTACTGTATGCTATGGATTGACTTAGGTGCTTTAGATGCAGGAATTTTAATCTTTACGATATGAGGCAGAGATTTATTACTAGATTTATTAATTAAGCAGTTCAGAGTAGAGGCACAGAGAGGTGAGGTAACTTGCCCAGGGTCCCCTGGCTGGCGAACAGTGGAGGGGACATGTGAGCTACACCACCCAGTTCTGAAGTCCTTGTCCTCAGCCAGCACAACCAAGGGAAGGAGCCTGAGCTGAAATCCAGAGGTTAAACTCTAATCCAAACAGGGCAGTTGCATGGGATGAGGTCCAGGCGTGGAGGAGGAACAGGGTGAGGCGATGAAGACAGAAGCTGACAGAACCAGGAAATCCTGGGAAGAAAAGGCACGGACTATTCATAAAAGACCTCGAGTCATAAGCACGTAGCAGAAGGAGATGTTATCTTATCTCACTGTGTTCAGAGAGTCACTCCACTGGGAGGACCACATCCTGGAAGCAAAAGGCAAACTGAAGTCACTCCACAGCTATTGCCATGGAAACCAAAGTGATCATACCAGGGATAAAATAGATAACACTTTCTTGAACAATTTGTGATCAAGAAGAAATTAATTAAGAAAAACATTAAAACTTATTTGACCAGTCTGTATTAGGTTACACCAGAATATCTTTAATACTTACTCCAATACCAAGAAGCATGCTTAAAACTGCTCTAAATGAAAACTGTAATTACAATCAGGATGTAGGGTTGCTGGTCATCCTGGTTCACCTAGAACTTCCCTCATTTTAACACTAAAAATGCTGCATTCCAGGCAACCACTTTCTCCGAGCAAATTGAAATGGTTTTCCTGGGGTAACTGGAGGTCCTGCTCCCAGAGGACACTATTAGTCCTGGGCAAACCAGATGGTTGGTCATTTTATAAAGCGAATACATTAAATTAAAATTCTATCATAATTAGCATGAATCGGATCTCAAAAAGGGGGATTTACATGGTTAAAATTATTGACAGAGAAACATTTAAAATGAGGAAGAAAGAAGTCAATTTGAATACAGTAAATGGTAAAAATATGTACCATAGATTTAAAACAGTGTGCACCAAAAATAAGTAGATGATGGAGCCATCAAATGATCTCATAAGCTGTATCCTGGAATCTAACTCACCCCAGCTTTCTCACTGGCATGCTATTTTCAAAAATACTGTAATTGGCACAAATGCTTTAATTCAAAAATAAATCAATAAATATTTTTAAAAGTAGCATTAAATATGAATAATCAGGGAAATAAAATATTGCACATTTTAAAGCATTCCTTGATATTCCAGGCAAAAGAAATTTATATGAGAATTGAGTAAAAATAGCTAAAATCAGTGCAGAGACGTGTTGAATTTATCCTTTAGTATGACAGTATTGCAAGATGTAGGTGTCAAATACTTTTAAACATATGTCTAATAGGAAAAAATTTAAAACAGTGTCACTTAATCATTTTACAGTGTTTTTAGGTTACCCAAAAGATTTGCACATAAAGTCAACACTGCAGATTTATATACTGCTGTCTGCGCAAGAAAATCACTGCACATCCAGTAGTCTATTGTTAGCCTGCATCTGGGTATCAATGAACTGTACACTGAACATAAAGCGTTCTGGATGGAGTGTGTTAAATCACTTATACCATTTAGTCGGATCTCCATTAAAAAGCAATCAGGTTGAAAACGATCAGTAGAGTAAAATATACTAGAAGGCAAGACAGAACTTTCCAACCCTGTCTTCATGGGACCAAATAAGGCCATTTAGATTCGCTTGGAGACACAGAGTTGTTCAGCCTTGTTCCCAAGTGCTCATCTAGCAAAATCTCTCCTCATCCCTTTTTTTTTTTAAAAGATATTTTGAATGTTAAGCCAAGTGCCACATGAAATTCAAGCATAATACCGTTTCAATGAAAAAGTTACTTATCATTTAAAAGCAGAGTGTGACAGGACATGAACAAAAAAGGTGGTATCTTTAAAACATTTTAAAATTCATTTTAAAAGGTTTTTTTTTTTTTTTGTTATGAAACACTGTGATCTGAGCCATAAGTATTTGCTAAAGTAACTGTCTTTGAAATGTTATGCTCATAGTGAAAACATGGCAGAAAGAGAGGAGAGACAGGAGACGTGGCCTGCTCAGCCTCCAGGAAACAGGCCCCCAGACTCCCAACTAAGCAAGCAGACTTTGGTGGAAGAAGCAATGGACCAGTGTCATTTCCAAGGGGAGTTTTTTGGAAGAAACAAGCGGTTGTGGTTCATTCTAAGCTGCAGCATGCAGACAACCAAATGATGACCACTCTGCAGAAAAATGAAGAGAATTCTGGCACCCAGGAGGGCTGTGGATCCTGCTGTGTGGAGTCCCGGGCAGCAGAGACATGGCGTTTCCCGGCGGCTCGCTGATGACTGATTAGGGAGAGTCAGCATAAACAGTCCCAGGGAAAAGACTCAGCAAAAAGTGAAAAGCACAAATGGAAATAAAGAGTCAGAGTGAAATGTTTTTCTAGGCTCTGACACTTAGGATTAAAAAGATATGTTGCCAGCAAGTGGTAGGGTGCCCACCACGGAGACAAAGACATGCTGCTCCATTAGGAGCATTTAAAACAACATGCACGAAATGCAATGATGCTCAGAGGTTAGAGAAAAGAATTCAGATAAACAGAAGGAGCCAGATCAGCTGAGGACCCATGGGTAATGGGAGGCAGATTCATGAAGGAAAAAGTACACAGTTGTCCTCAGGAGTAAGCAACAGGGAAGAAACAGAAATAATCACTTTGCCCCAAAGCAGAGAGTGGTTAATCAACCAAATGACTCTATTTTATTTTATTTTTTTTAATTTTCTTCTTTTTCTAAATTTAATTTTTAAAAAATGGTCTGTTCAACTATTTCATTTTTTAATATTTATTTATTGTATTTTCATTTTTGGGGGGAATGATAATTAGGTTATTTGTTCTTTTAATAGAGGTACAGGGGATTGAACCCAGGACCTCAGGCATGCTAGGCATGCACCCTACCACTGAGCTATTCCCTCAGCCCCCAAATGACTATATTTTAAAGCACGCTGCTAACTGTGAGAGCACAGACACTGCCACGTTTTGGTCCAATGAGAGTAATGATTGGAATGTGTCTTCTATGTATGAAATGGTCCCGTAGGACAAGCAAGAGAGATACATCAACGGACAGGAGTATTGACCTTTACAGAAAGTCACAAAACCAAGGGAGAATGGAAGAGTGGGAAACAGGTGGATGAGAGAAAAAGGAGAAAAAGCAGTAGTCATGTGACTACACCCTACTAAAGCAGGGTGTATGGGAAATGAAATGAAACTTCGCCTGGATTTTTTGAAGCCCTAACCGAGAGCCAAGTGTCAGACTAGGATGAGTAGGAACAGCAGGGTGACTTAAGCCTTTGAAAGAAGGCTTTTTCTCCACGGACTCCGCAAAACATCCAAGAGAGACAAAACGTGTCAGTGGCAGGCTCCCTGACTTACCTGGGGAGACTCTATACATTATTGGCTTAATTCATGATTCCTGGATCGAATGGCCTCCCTTAGCATCCTGGCTGCCCCTCTTGCTGTCTGCATGCCCTTGGACTTGCTACCTAATTTGTCCTGACCTCAGTTTCTTCATCATTAAAACAGTAGAGCTGTTCAAGGCGATTAAATGAGATAATACACCGTTGGCATGGAGCCTGGAGCAGAATTAACACTGACAACTGTTACTAGTGTTACTGTTGTCTTTATTGCCCTAGTCCACAGACTGAAGTAAATTTTATTCCACTAAAGCATGAATTCCAAACACATTCTTTATTTAGTTTCCTGACAGCTTGATCAGTCAAAAGTTTGGTGAAATTCGCATGATGTTGTGGTTTAATTCTAATTCTTTTGATTGTAACCAAAAAAGGAGTAGTTAATATACCGATGGCGAGAACTTCAGGTCTGGAAAATAAATGATAAGCATCAGAGATTCCTACATGCTGAGCAAAGAAATATATATCCAAGGCTCTGTAGCTAGACTTGTTTCTTAAATGTGCACCCGTTACCCCAAAAGGGGAAGGGAAAAGACAGACCCCAGTTCTTGTCATATCTGAAAGGCAAGAACTCAGACAGGAGACTGACCCAGGGAAGGGTTTGCTCCTCCTCTTATACCCTCGCTTAGAGGTGGTCTTTTGATTGACAGCTCTTGCCCCTGGAGTGCTGAGTCATGCTTGTCCCCTTTTGCACATGTCCTTACCCATGATGCACACAGGAAAACCCTAGACAGGGTTTTAGGTAGCTAGACAGACGGGGGCACTAAACCGCAATGTTAATTACATTACAATGAGCACTGGGTCATGTCCAGTTAAGTCCTTTCTGAAACCGCACAGTCGCAGCTGTCAGGTTCTAACCGGTTTCTTGCTGGCGCTCATTTAGAGGAAGTAGTCTTTTTATGCTGGAGGTGGGCATGACCCCATCTTCCAGACCATCCTCTCTCTCCTCCACCTTACCTGCCCAGTGCCCCCACCCGTCTAGCTACCTAACACACTGAGTGATGGATATTATCATTACTAGCTCTGTCATATCAAAAATAATTATAATATATATGATTAGGCATGATCCTACGGATGAAGACTCCAAATTACCATCAAGTTATTTTGTCTTTCATTTCAACAATGACTTGTTATTTTGTTACTAAACGCAAATTCATGTGCCAAATGCACAGCGAGGCCAAACTGTAACAATAGAGTCTGGAGCAGAGAGAGGTTTACTGCAGGGCTGAGCGAGGACACTGCCGCGGGAGGGGCGGGAGAGGGGAGGGGGTGGCCGAAGAAATCCCCAAACTCCCCGAAGGGTTTCAGCAAAGCATTTTTAAAGGAAAGGTGAGGGAGAGGCATCCCAGAATATGTGACCAGCTGGTGCACAGTTCTCTGAATGGTTAATGTTGAGGTAACCGGGCAGTTAACATTATCAGTCCTTAGGTGCCAGGTCTGGGGGCTACATACTCATGATCATCAAGTAGTTAATTTCTTCCCTTTGGGGTGGGTTTTAGCATCTGAAAAACTCAGGAAATATGCATGAGATACTATTATCTGGGTCCTTCAGAGAGGAGCTGCAGCAGAGGACACGGGGGAGGGTCTGTCCCTGGAAGGCCCCACAGGGTCCTGCTGGGTTATAATTTATGTAGAGGTCTAGGGAGGTTTGGGGCTCTCACAATGAAATACTGACAAAATGACTATAAAAGATCCCTATGCAGATCATGAAAACGAACCAGAAGTGGGAGCACATAGCAAAGCTATTGCCAAAAGTAGCTGAAAACCTCTAAGGATGCAAAATGACTGATGTAAATACGGCACGGAGCCTTCCAGAACTATTAATAACAATGCAAACTTTCTGTCTGGCTATGACCCAAGCAACAGAAAGGATATATAAGACACAGGGAGCACGCCTGTTCATCATCAGATGCAGAAGGCATGCTGGCCCTACAAAGTGTTACCTTCCTAACATCAGGCCTGATGGCGTCACACCCCAGGCGTAACATCTTCAGCAGCTTCTTAGCGAGTCCACGTTGTGTTTAGAACTTCTTATTATTGGCATCCAGTGTCTGTATCGACCTGTCCTCCGTCTACCATTCCAGCCAAATTTTCCATCATTCTCCTTTACTTCAAAGTGTACCTTAAATCCGAGTCCCCTCAGACAAGAGAAAGGTCAAGCTTAGCACATGACTTTGAACTGTATGGAAGTACAGGCAGTAAGCTATTTCTGACCATCAAAATGACAATTTCATGTGGTTCAACCTAATATATAACATAAAAGGGGACTTATGTTAAATTTTCTGCAAATCTAGGCTAATTATATTCCAAGATCACTAGGGAAACCTGAATAGGTTACTAAATGATCTTGGTTTAAAAAAACAACATACTTCTTATCAGAGTGGACTATTTCAGGAGCTGAGCTTTTGCTGGATGTATGTCATCTGCTTCTTTCACACTCTTCATTCTTTCCCACCCTTTTCTGTGGCCTGGGAGACTAATCCACATTGACTGCACCAAGCGGCTTCCTTGTCCTCTGGCTTTTAATTGGATTTAGCCACTGGGGATCCTTGGCAAGAGATCAGAGGGAGGGAGGAGCCGGAGGTTGGGATGTGGTCCCCTGCTCCCTGCATGCAGGGTTGCCTGAGGCTGGCTGTGCTTCAGTCCCCGGCTCCCACTGGTGGCCACTGCTCTTCCCAAGGTTTCTGTGTTTACTTGCCTCTACTTCTGAGCTCCTGCACCTGCCCCCTCCTCTTGCTGCTTAAACCTGTGGTGTGATCGACTCCACCATTATCCTCATGGGTCTCCTGCACGCCGCCCACGCCTTTGTAACCGGTCCCTGTATTGAAGCAGTGTGAATCACCCCAGTTTAAATGTGTCATCTGTCGTGCGCTGGCATTTTAACTGGCACAGGGATAAATTCTTTATATGTGTTATTCATATTTAATTCTGATCACCTTTTGAGGAAGGTTTAATTATTATCCTCATTTTATGGAGAAGGTAACTGAAGCTCTGGGAGGCTAATTAACCCGCCCAACATCAGATCACGTGTTGCAGCAATAGTGCTGGGGTTTCAACAATCTGACTCTAGATGCCGTGGTTTTGATGGGTGATGGGAACCTGCTATCCTGATTTTCTGAAATGATGAAAAAATAAATTTCGGAAATCATACCCCGATACAAAGGAAAGACAGTGGTCCCAAGTTTTTAGGGTGGATTGTTAACTGTCTAGATTGTCTCATACCGTATGTTTTGGGGGATGGTAGAGGATTATGAGAATAAGGTCTTAATTAGACTTTAGGAGACTTGCCATCTGATGTTCCAGATTTGTGTCAACAACTTAAGAAAATACAAAGACAGATATTAAATGTGCTGATGATGCAAAGATGGGATAGCATTAGGATTTCAAAAATGTCGATGGGCTGGAAAACTAGAGAAGGCAAATGAAATGAAATTGCGTGGCAGTAACTGTTGCACCGAGCTATGCTTGTATTAGTCAATTGTCTCGCTTGCTAAAGACAGAGAACCAACGCAAATTGGCTTAAGCAGAGAAGAACATTTACTGGCTCGGGTAACTGCAGATTCTAGAGGTGGGCATTACGTGAAAATGAATGAAGGGTCTCAAAAGATGTCACCAGATGAGTTCTGTAAATTTCTTCTCTGCTTCCTTCTATGTTTGCTCTGAGAAGGTTCCTGTTACTATGAGGGTTGATATTTTGCCTCTCAGGTTCAGGTGTGGTAGAAGAGAAAACATCTCTTTGAAAGATCTCTACAAATGACCCATAATTGTACATCATTGACTCTGAAATCGATCAACTATACCTGACTGGGCTGTAGCCAGAGGACTGCGGTGGGTGCTCTGATTGGCCTGGCCCTCATCCCACGCCCACCCCGGGGGAGGGGGACGAATCCACACAAACGCTGAATACAAGTTAAAGGGGAAATGTGACAACATCAGAGAAAAGCAGGAAGGCGTTATTAACGGAGTGGGGGTTATAGCGGGCAAAAACACAGTGAAAAACGATAGTGAAAACAAAATTCAAAACAATTTCAAAAACACAGAATATGAAAGACATAGCTCCACCACAGTGTTAATAAAATGAAAGAAGCCTTGGGGTCTTTAGATGACGTGACGCTCAATATGAACCCACAGAGTGACCTGGATGCTTAATTAGGCTCAGACTGAACTGATCCGTGTTCATTATTCACAGCAACAGAGGCCACATTTAAATTCAGCTGCAATGATCAGCTTGCACCTGGAATATCATTTTAGGTACTAAACATGTAGTTTATGAAAGATTGAAAAACTGGTGTCCACTGAATTGAGACTTATGAATGGGCCTGGAAGCTATAACCTGTGGAGAAAGGTTAAAGAAACAAGGATGTCCAGATGGGAAAACTGAGTATTTTGGTGAGGGTACAATATTTGTCTTCCATACTGAAGAACTCCCATGTGGAAGATAAAGTATATTCAGACAAAGTAAAGCAGAATTAAGAGCAGTAAATATAAAGTGTGTTTCAGCTGTATTCCAGTGCTTTATAGAAGTTGGAAGTGTGTATAAATAGGAGAAACACAGGAGGCCAGTAACTGCCTCTCCACTTCCATGTTCATTGGTGTTAGCAGAGGTTAGATAATCAGCTCTTAGACGGGTTACCAAAAAGATTTATCAGATTGGGTTAAAGCACTGGACTAGAATTGGCCTTAGGTGCTTCCAGCTTGGGTATTCCATAAGGAATCCTACTGGATGGACCCAAACTCATCTTTTATTGTTTCAGAGTTACAAGGCTGTGGGCAATGACTTCTCCTCTACCAATCTCAGTTCTCCATCTATAAAATGAGGATAATGGTCTATCCCTTTCAGATATTAAATTATTTCAGTATTAAATTATTAATACCCACCAGGTATTTAGATTGCAGTGCAGCCCACACTATGTTCAAAATTAGCCATTATTATTATTACTATGTAGTCGATCATGGGTACCTAATTTTCTTTGCAGCACAACTGGGTTACTATCTAGTTGAAATAGTTTTTTTTTAAGTTATTTTGTTGGTGTCACTAAACATATAGTTAGTTGAGGGCCTTAAATGGTTGTTTGACAGCAAAAGAGACTTTAATAAGAGGTTCGTGTAATCCTTTTGTAACACGCTATTTCCCTGAGCTTGGAGTCAATCAGGTCCCAGTCCTGACGCTGCTGTGAAGCCTGGTGATGCACTTCTCTGCTGGGAAAGCCCATAAAGGAGCCATAGTTTGTCTTACAGCATTTCACTCTACAGAATCCAAACTCTAAGCTTCTCATTAAAAAAAAAGACATTGGCCAGAAGTCAATAAATGCATCCTCATCAATTACTATAAAGATTCAACTCAAGAAAGAACATTTAGGTATCTGTAGAGCTTTAGCATCTAAACAAACTCTCATGTCTGAGACTTGATTTGTTTGGTTACCTTTGGAAAATCACAGACTTGGATCAAATACGAACTGTTCAACCTCTTTTTGTCTCACTCTACATTATACAAGAGGTGTGAGCTTTGTAATTACCAAATCTCCAATTTCCTGGACCCTATTAACGGGCTATAGTTCGCAATGTCCCAGAGCTGAGCAAGGCTTCAATCTGAGAAGTCCACCGTGGCTGATTCTGCCACACAATTATCTCCTTGACATCTTTGGCACTCAGAGAACAGAAGCCACTGTCATTCAGTTTAGAGGGGACAAAGCAGCAAACCCTCAGGACTATGTATCCCCAGCACGTACCTAGGAGCAGGGAGTGTACCAGAAATCTGTCATTTTTTCTCAGTTTTGCTGTGAACCTACAATTGCCCTAAAAATAAGGTCTTTAAAAAAAACAAAAAATACATATAGAAGACAAGGACTTCAGCTGAATGTGAGGAATGAGAGAAAGAGAGGAAATGAACTAGTCCTCTTGTTGATGGAAGGAGGGCTGAATGCGGGAAATTCCTTGTCATGATTTACTGTAAGCAGAATGAGAAATAAGGTGCAGAATGAGGGAGGAAGAAGCTGTAAAGAAAGACTCTTTTGCTTTTGTGATTTAATATAGTACACAGATACACGCGGGCATGTAGAAATCTTATTGTAGAGAAAAGAGATAATTAAAGGAGAGGGGTTTTTGAGAAACAGAACGGGAGATACAAAACTGAATTTGGTCTTCCCTAGTACTGGGGGCCCTTCCCCCCTTGTCAAGCTGGGAAGAGGCTGCTACTGGCTCCTACCTCCCTTCTGATCTCCACTCCATTTCCAGTTGCTGCAAAGCTATTTAGAGATTCAGAGTTCTTTCTGAACAGCTCTTTCATTCTACCACCACCCCGCCATGTGGGAATCTCTCTGCAATCTCCATGGCCATTTCCAATGCTGAGGTAAGGTGATATTTAAAAATCATTTTTATGGATAAAATGCTGTAATCACTTTAAAAAAGTTCTTCAGAAAATCTTGCTTCTATTTTTTTCTCCCTCTGTAATTTGGTTTCCAGAACTTTCCCTCAAGCCAATGAAGCTGGGAGACACTGAGGTCATGAGCAGTTTGTCTACATGTGGCTCCTTGGGACCCCAGCTGCTCCTGAGAGATGAGACTCACAACTCTTGGCCATTAATCAGAGACAGAATTATAACTGAGATGTAAACACATTCCTGTAACTCTAAGCCCCAGGTGAAGAGCTGGGGACTGTTCATCTCAACCGCCTCCAGGGAACAAAAATAATGAGGGAGGCCATTTGAATGACTGAACATTACTGAACAAGCACTTGTTAGTATAATAATTGTCAGCCTTGGCAGATTCAACTGGGAGGAAAATTGATGACAGTGGCTCAGCACAACTGTTCCAACCAAAATGACAGTGGAGCGGACGGCAGGGGATCTGCTAAGTGGAATAAACAAATGGCCACTAAGAGGAAAAAGTCGAAAGAAAATATTCACTGAGGGCTGCAGTTCTAAGCACCACTACACGTTTTTGCAGACCAGATCATCCTGTCGAACACTCCTCACTTTTGCTGCAGTTTCATTAAGCACACATTTTCAGGACTACTATTCCTCGCTCTCTCTCTCTCACTGTTCCAGAATACTCAACAGAGACATTCTCTAAGAAACGCAAAGCCTCAGCAGCCCCTTGCTACCTATGTTCATATCAAAAGGACATGGTGGAGTAACTAAAATCCCCTTTGAGATAGTTTGTTGGCATTTAGTGAAAATGGACAACCTGCCAGCCATATTTCCTCCCTAAAGTGCTATCTGGGATGCTCAGAGAACCAGCACTGATGGAAAGCGGTTCCCTTCTCTTCTTCTGTTCATGTTTTCTCCTTTCATTTTCTTCTCTCATTTTCATTCACGTAAGTGATGGCAAATATCAGATTTACTGAATGAGTTACTTTTAGGTCTACGAAATCCATCACTTGTTCATTAATTCATTCAAGGTAAGTTACATTCCAGTTATGATGGCTAGAGTTGAGTGTCACCTTGTCCCCAGGTCAGTATTTTATTTGGAGCATGTAGTAAAAGAGTAAACAACAAGTACTTTTCTAAAATTGTGTGGGGAGAAGTTAACTTATTTTATGGAATAATTTTAAGGCTTCTCCAGTAAAGAGTAAAGGAAAAGTTAAAACAAGAAAAATTTATAACAGATTATACTGAATGAGCTCCAACAGGTAACTAGGAAATAAATGTACATATTAGATTCCATTTATTTAGAATAAACAAAGAACAATTACTAAAATTTATATTAATTTTCATGTGACCAACATTGAAGAATCTGAAGGGTAAATTACACTCGGAACTGGACTATAAATTAACAGTTCACCAGAGTTCTCTAAGCCAACAGTAAAGACTTCTGATGTTTGATTAAATTATTAAATAGATATAAACCACATAATTTTTCCAAGGAAACTAATGAGTTAAATTCACAGATCAAATCTAATTCTAAGATGCTGTTAGTCCATTGAATATTATATATATTTAATGTTACATAGATATGTTATATTATATAGCTATATATTATATTATATGAATATATTATATATCTATATAAAAATTCTAAAATTCTATTAATCCATTACATTATAATGTATAATATAATGCAACATACTATAATAATATATGTTTGTATAAAATAAGCTAAATAAAGACAAGCCAAAATAGTGACAATTTCTTCTTGACTTTCATAATCCTTCTAGGTTTCAGACCCTAAAAAATTCATTATGTGGTACGGATCTCTACAGAGTAAATTTAAATCAAGAAGGAGACAAGTGAAGAACAGCATATGTGAGCTCAGGGGCTCTCTATTACAGACTATCGCCAAGGTCACAGGCTGAAATTTCGTCAAGGGCCAGGTAGGTGGGAATGTACACTGGTGAAAGAAACCCCAGGTCGAAGTGGTTTGAGTTTTGGGGAGCATGGCACCCTAGAGGGTACCTGCCCTCCTGAGGCCATTCACATTAGGAAGAAAAGAAGTTTAAAAATGATTCTGACCGAAAAACAAAACAAAACAAAACAACAAAATATAAAACCAAGTCTACAGACTCAATTCAGCCAGCGCATCCTGAAAGTCTTAATTCAAAGTCCTGTTCCGCAGCATCTGTCACCAACTGCCTCAATAACGCTGTGTAACAAACCACAGCAAAATCAGGGAATTATGACAACTGTCCTGTCTTCTCATGCTTGCATATCTAAATACATTGGAATCAGCTGATCTCAGCAGGTTTAGCTGGGCTTGTCTGCAGGCTGTGGGTTTCCTTCAAATCAGCCCCATGGGTCTCAGGGTGGAGCCCAGGCAGGATGGGCAACAGCCACTCAGAACAAGAAGGCAAATGCAGGAGGTCCCTCCATCCACCATGAAGCAGAGGTGTGAAGTGAGACAGCAAAAGATGAAATAGTGAAACTAATAATTTAACCAACCACATCTGATCTGTTGCTCTATGACCTTGTGCAAGATATTTGTGGTAAAATCTCAGGCACCAGAGATACACAGACCTGATCCGAAGGCTAGCCACGCCATTCGCCAGCTGTGACCTTGGGCAAGTTCAATAAATTCTCTCAGCCGAAGTTTATTCTTTCTTAAAACAGAAATAGCAATATTAATCATATCTGCTGCCTAGATTCTAAGCATTAAGCCAGATAATCATTTTAAAGTGACTAGGAACACAGTAAAACACTCAAAATATGTTAGATCACATCATTATTGACTGTTTTGGAGAAGAATTTGGGCTAGGAAAATCAGTATTTTGTGTTTATTGTATCAACTGATCATTGTAATCTCATTATTTAAAAGAGGATGCAAATTACCCCAAAGCGTTTTTTTTTTAAGCCAAATGTACTTTTTCTGACCTCCAAACCCTGGAAACATCAAATTGGGAGATAATTAGATCAGCTGAAATAAAGAATAGTAGAAAAATGTCATTCCAATTCACCGTTTTCCTCTGCCAAGCTGGGCATTTAGGCCATAATCGTGTTGATTCCAATCAAACAGTATAATTAGGGAGGGAGGGAGGGAGGAAGGAAGGAAGAAGAGAGAGAGGAAGGGAGGGAGGGAAATCAAATTGAAATCATTCCAGCGGATCATGCAGAACCTCAGGCAAAGCTATACATGCTGACAAAAGGCAGGAAGGAATTGTATGTTGGCTGAAAGAGAGGTGGTTTCTTAAAATACCTGTGACTCATGTTTTGTATAATTCAGCTTGATGGCACCATATCATCCCATTTCTTGTTGGACAAAACAAACTGTATTAGAATATTTTTCACTTCAAAAGAGAGACAGGACCCAACGAAGGAGCTTAAGCGAAGAATAAGAAATGGGGAAGAGGATCTGATATGAGCTCCTTCCAACAAGCTGTCGTGCACTGTCAGCAGCTGTCAAGGACCCCAAGCTCAGGTAGCAACACTCCTGAACTCCTGACTTAACAAACCGGGTTTGGCCCGCGTCACTTCTCACATGCCTTAGGGCCTCTTCACAGAACTGGATAATGGATGTTCCACAAAGTCAGGCTGCGTTTCCAGCCCTCGATTCATCAGGGGATCTGCGAGGCAGGGAGTTTATGGTAGGGGCAGGTGCATGAGTGCTACCAAAGGATAGTTCAAGATGGTGAACTAATTTGAGAGTTATTGTAATCAAATAATTTAGTGATGCTTCACAGAAAAATAAAAAAGACCTCACCATGTGTTTTCTATGTTTTCTTTATACTTTTAAATATTTTAAATGATTTCATTGCAAATCTGCGCTATTTCAGATGTATGATGTGGTATATGAGTTTCTGAAAGCCAGCCTAAAATTTTAACCTTGATTTATAATTTCCTTTGTATATTTGAGGGTTGCCCTGTGACTGTTGCCAGATGACTGTTGGACCACTGCCCACCTCCAGGGCAAAAAGTTTCGTATCTCCCCTTAACACAAGCTTTTCCTCTAAGCATCATTTTCAGGGAAACTTACGAGCCATGAATGTAATTGAGCTCCCAGAAGATAGACAGATTTATTTATTTATTTATTCATTCATTTATTTATTTTAATTTTTTTTTTTAATTGAAGTGTAGTCAGTCATAAGGTGTCAGTTTCTGGTGTACAGCACAATGTCCCAGTCATGCATATACATACATATATTCGTTTTCATATTCTTTTTTGTTAAAGGTTATTACAAGACATTGAATATAGTCCCCTGTACTATACAGGAGAAATTTGGTTTTTATTTAAAATCTATTCTTATATATAGTTATTACCATTTGCAAATCTCAAACTCCCAAATTTATCCCTTCCCACCCCCTTCTCTCTGGTAACTGTAAGATTGTTACTATGCCTGCAAGTCCGTTTCTGTTTTGTAGATGAGTTCATAAGTGTCTTT
Organism: Vicugna pacos; assembly: GCF_048564905.1. Classification (NCBI taxonomy): domain Eukaryota; kingdom Metazoa; phylum Chordata; class Mammalia; order Artiodactyla; family Camelidae; genus Vicugna; species Vicugna pacos. Next base: position 8,964,180 of record NC_132987.1, read on the forward strand.
TCTTTTTTAGATTCCACATGTGAGCGATAGCATATGGTATTTTTCTTTCTCTTTCTGGCTTACTTCACTTAGAACAACGATCTCCGGGTCCACCCATGTTGCTGCAAATGGCATTACTTGTTCTTTTTTTTTAACTCCTAAACCTCCTACTAGCTCTGATTTGAGGGAAGGAAAAGAACATCCATGTCACACATCACTCTGGGGACAGCCAAGAAATCACTTGCAGATCTGGCTGGAGAACTAAAAACTATCAGCTAATCCCAAACTCCCAATTTATCCCTTCCCACTCCTTTCCCTTTGGTAGCCAGAAACTAACACAACATTGTAAATCAACTCTACTTTAATTAAAAAAAGAAAAAAAAAAAAACCCTGTATGTTCATATGAAAAAAACAAAAAAAAGAACTAGCCAATCAGGAATCATGTCTTCAAAACGGCACGCTTCTGGTCAACACTAAACGATAATAAAAAACCCAACACTTCTCATTTAAGTAGCAGGTGTGTGTGTGTGTGTGTGTGTAAAGAGAGGGGGTAGAAGGGGGAAGAAGGGAGGGAAAGGGAGAGGGAGACAGGAGTTGTGTGGGTGAGTGTGTGGGTCAGGTGTGAGCAAGACCTAGCAAATAACCTAGGGTTATTTGCTTTCTTAACATCAACACCAAGCTGGCTGTTGGCACTGGGAATATTTTCCTACATGAAACAATGCACAGAAGTAAGATGAGTAAGGCAAGAGAGGAGGAAAGGGGGATCCCTTCCTTGTGCAAAGCTGGAGAAACGTCCTTTGTGGTAGGGCTGTGGGAGGGAGGGGGCGGGCAGCAATCCTGTGCCAGGACTTTCTCAGGTACCTCTGTTTTAGGGAACATAATGCACAGAATTGAACACCTGGAAATAAATTCCCTTAAAACCATTCATCAGCTTTTCGGAAAGTCTTTGGTTCCTCCAGTGGGTGTGTGGACTCCGTTTGAAGACATACGTAATTTCCAAAGGGCAAGGAGGGTGTATGCCAGTTTTGTTCAGTGCTGTGTTCCCGGACCCCAGCCCCTAAAATAGGTGCTCAAGAAATAGTCATTGAAAAAATAAATGACAATGATTCAATTCAAAGTGAATTTCAGTCAACTATCAATATATACTCTATTTTCCATAACCAAATGAATAGAGTAATATGCATGAAGGGAAAAAGGTAGTCAAAGCCTTTTACTAAAGGGGAAATGAAACCATTACTTGGTCAGTTAGTTTTAGTTTTAATTTTGTAAATTGTATTTCTTCTTTGGAAAGAGAGAATGCACATTCATATACTAAAAGCTCTAGGAATTTCTGAGAAGTTTTCCTTCTTAAACTTTGTTCATATTTCTAAAACTTATTTGAACCATGAATCCACTTTAATTCTCGTTTAAAATGTATTAACATCCATGGAAACTTCTGATGTTAGAGCATGAAGGGATAAAGCTTGGATTACTTAAATTAGAGCTAGATAGATACGTAACATTACACAGTAGATTACTATTTGATTAACACCACTCAATTAGAAAATAAGATAGAAATCTAATTTTTTAAAAAGCCATCCACTTGAGAGTTTTTACAAAAACAGTCAACTATTAATTAAAGAAGTTTTGAGCTCCAATTCTAATGGCTTCATTATTTGATTACGGGATGGAGAATATTTTGGCTCCTATAGTAAAGTATAAAAAAGTTATTAAAAGAAACTTTACATTGATAATAAACTTAATTTCATACCAAATTAAAATTAAGTAACGATGTTTTATTAAATAACTTACCTAAGTGTATAATGAGCTAATAATCATGGATAGTTAAAGGCTTTATTGATTTCTCATCCTTTGAGGGCAGTATTAACATGGTTATGGATGGGCAGTAAGAGAAATGTTCATGTAATAACCTGGTAGTTGTAAAGAACTATTTTCCCCAACTAAGTTGTTCTCTAAAATTTCTTCAAGAGGGAAAACAAGATCTGAAAACATTTCAGCAGTGACCATAAAGTATAGAGGAAAGCAATCATTTATACATTAACTGAATAGTGTCCCGAGGTCAGAGCCTTCGTGTCACGCGTTAGCCCTGCATTTCTCTCCAGTACAAATGTTTCTGGGTTGAACCATCCCTTTCCCCTCTTCTGATCCCAACTCTTCTGACACTGTCATCTCCAGATCCCGCGGTGACCTCCCAGCTGGGAGTCCTGCTTGAATTTTACCCACTGGAGTTTATTCTCCAAAATGCAACTAGAGTCTGGCTTTTACATGTACATTAGATCATGTCACTCTCTTGTTCTCAAGCCTCCCTTGGCTGATGTAACATTTAAAGTTAAACCCAAAGGCTTTACTTCCTATAGTCTCCAAGATTCTCGGGATCTGGTCCCTGGACACATTTCCAACCTCATTTCTTATCACTCCCTTTCAACATTTCAGCTGTACCAGCCCCCATAGTGCCCCCATTTGGCCTCTCAAACGTTAACCTGTTAAGCAGAGAGGTCCTTAGTAACCAAAAATGTGCCATTCCGGGGCCAAAATATCTCCCCCATCCTTTCCCACTGTCCCTGCCCACATACACTTCACAGCTATTACCTTATCCTGACTCACAGCTCATAATCTAGATTATTTTCTAAACTCATCCGCCTACTTGTTTATTTCTTATTGTCTCTTCCATTAACAGGCAAGATATAAGAAGGCATAGAGTGATCCTTCTTTTGTTTGCTGCCTTCTCCCCAGCACCTAGAACAGTATTGGTGGAGAGCAGGCACTCAATACATATTTACGAGATAAATCTGTGAATAAAATCATTTTAAACATGCAAATATTGATTGCTGCATTAAGACAATCTTTTACTTAGAATATTTAAAACTGCCGTCAAGAATTAACATCCATTTCACTTCACACCATTGTGCATGAGAAAAATCTATATTTATAACTAAGTAAATATTGCATATAAAGGGCCTGCTTCTTAGCAATCAAGAAAGTTGGTTCAATTGTAGTGAACCCAGCTTGGGATGAAAATTTGGAAAGTAAAGCATATATGGCTACTTTAACACACTTAACATTGTGATTGATGGTTTTAAAACATGTCCACAAGTTCTTAAGTTACTCATCTCCCTCCCACCCCTCTAAGGGACTCTGTGTGACTTGTGAGATGAGGTCACTGAAGATATTGCCACTTCCTCCTGCTCTATTGCCAGCTGCCATGTTGTGGGAACACACAAGCAGTCCTACAGGGACATCCACAATGCAAGGAACTGAGGCCTCTGGCCAACAGCCATGCATGAGTCAGCATGGAAGTGGGTTCTCCAGCCCTGCTCAAACTTTCAATGATTGCAGCCTCATTTCTTTCCACTCTTGTCCAACATTTTAGCCACAGTAGCCTCCAGTGTCCCTCAGACATCTCAACTCCAACCACGTGAGGATCCCTGAGCCAGAATCACCCAACTGAAGTCACTCCCAGGATGCACAGAAATTACATAGACATTGTTTATTATTCATTCATTAATTTGGGGGGAATTTGTTACACAGCAATGTATAACTGATACAAACATATACCTTTTTCAGTAAAGGAGGGAATTCTTCAAGCAGCCATTGATATGTGATTTTGGCTATTTATTTAACCTCTCCAAACCTCAGTTTCTTCATCTGAATAATGGGAATGATCTTATCTGTCATACTGCTTTAATGTGAAGATTAAACAATTTATTTATGCTCACAATGCCTAGAACCCTGTCTAATTAATTTTGTCTTATTTTTTTCTCAATGAGGAGCCCACAAACATATTATGTCATTTTGTTCACACTTGTCTGAAAAGACTGCTAAAAATGGAGTGAAGCCCCACAGCTACAGAGAATGTAATTTCTAAATGTATCATGATATGAAATGTAGTGCATAAACTGTTTATTTGAAATAGATTTTCTCATAAAAACTTTTAGGTAAAAAGAGTGTAACACTTGGAAAGCCCACTAAAGCCTATTAAAACTTATAAAGTCCCTCAGGGTAGTTAAACTGAAAATAACCATCGAGTGGTCATATCTCTGTAGAGGACTTTGTGCTCAGACGCCCCTTCGAGACAGAAGGAATTGGGTCCAACTCCTGACAGACCGCGCTCAGCCTTCTCCAGGAATGGTGCTCAGCTAAAGAGAACTGCCTTCCCCAACGTCACACCCCTTCCCTGGGGCAGCCGGCGGCCAGCATCCAGTGGCTGGTTCACATGGGGCTTAGAGGTCCAGCTCCCTGGTTCCCAGTCAGCACAACTCTGAAGAGGCATCCCAGCTCCAATGCTCCTCTTGGGCGGCCGAGACCTTTGTTGTGACTGCAGGTCATGACAGAGGAAACTGCAAATCTTCCCTTTGCCCAGCAGTTATTAATCCGGAGAGCCTGGCCTGATGAACTTCCGGCAGGCAGATCTCCATCCCACAGTCTGCCTCCTGGGGAACCCAAGTTGTGACATTTTAATGTGTGGGGCCCCTCCTGCTGGGTCCCACTCTGCATCTCACCCTTAGGAATCTGCTGGGATTTGAGCCTAGTAGTGGGTCCTGAGGCACAGGGGGGTGGTGAGGAGATAAAGCATGGTCTTGCCCAGTGACTTCGTGGTAAGGGAGGCCATTTCTGGCTCCACAGAAAATGCAGGGTTAATCCCCTCGGAGGGGAGTGGAAAGACACTGTTCTCTAACCTAAGTCTTATTGTTTAAAGAGTAGGAAACTGACGAGAGCAAAGAGGCAGAGATTCCATGATGATTTACATGGTAACTCAAGGACAGTTTCAAGAGCTATTAAAAAGTAGAGCATTTGTGGAGTATTATATGAATATGCATCCCCAGTGTTAGCGTATTAATAGTATGACTCGCCTGGGCATGCATAAATCTGGTTTTGACAACACAGTGTGTCAGCATTAAGAATCATGACCTTCAGAAGCTTAGAGACATGAGTTCAAATCCAAGCTAAGCGACTTACTGTCTGTCAATCCTTAAATAAATTAGATAACTGATCCTGGCTTTGATTTTTGTATCCATATGACGAGGAATCTACAATCTGCCTCTAAACATTATTGTGATCACCAGCTGAGAAAATCCTGTAAGCCACCTGGCTGTTTGCTCCACGTCTTAAAACCTCAATACCTGGTGACGGTTTCTGTTTTTATGATGAATGCAGAAAAGCCAAAATACTAAGAGAGGTTTTCCTGATGTTTGTACTGGGTCATCTTAAAAGGCCGGGTAAAGAAGAAATACAACAAAACACTGGATGGCCCTTCCCGTATCTCAGAAATCTGGCTGAAGCCTCCAAACATGGGAATGATTGATAGAGCCCTCTGTATTCCAGATAAACCTTCACAGCATTCTCTAACTGGCCTTCCTGCCCTTATTCAGTAAGTACAAATATAATACAAACATAAATAACAGAGATATAGAGTAGGTGTAAATACAAAGATAAATGTTAAATATATACAGAAGAGAAACTTGCCGAACATCCTGGAGTCAGTAAGTCTTGGACTCAAAGAGCAAGCTGGTTGGCTGGTCTCATGCCCTCCTCACAGGGCTGGGAGAGACCTACCAGGGGAAGCACCAGCAGAGAAGGAGACCCTCAAGGGGGTGCGATAATGGCCCAGACCCCAGCTAGAGAGATGCCTGCAAAGCTGCAGAAACAGCCAAACCGACATCCAACTGGGATGCCTGCAGAGGGCTTGTCTCTGCTTGACTGGAAAGACTGGTGCCTGCTTCTCCAGAAAGTTCTGAAGGTGGGAAACAGCTGGGACATTCCCCAGTGCAGAGTAAAGAGACTCAGTGCAACAGGAGTGCACGGCCTGGCCTCCCGTGTGGTGTGGCAGGGATGCGTGAGTTGGCCCTGTGCCGGCTGGGTGCATGATAGCATCCTGGGGGGAGCCAACTTGCTGGCACCTCGACCCAGGAGGGCAGCTTGCTAGGGCAGAGCAAACAGGTCGACTCGCCAAGGGAAGGAGTGGGCGTGAGCATACTCAGGTGGTAAGTTGAGCATGAATTGCTCCGGCAAGGCAAACACACAGGGATCAGGAATCTGGGTGTCTGTTAGTGGGCAAAGCGGGTCATTCCCAAAGAGCATAAAACACACAGAGAACCAGCACGTAAACACCTATTGTGACTGAAGGGCACTCATAGCCACAAATTGTACCGGTAACAAAAGAAGTTTGTCCTTTTTTTTTCCCCCTAATCGTTACTCTCCCTATGTTGATTCTGGAAAAGTCAGAAGGAAAGGGATAAAGAATAAAACACATTGGGAATTCAGGGTTGGCTGGTATAAACTACTGTGTACAGAATAGATAAACAACAAGGTCCTACTGTATGGCACAGGGAACTATATTCAGTGGCTTGTAGTGACCTGTAATGAAAAAGAATATGAAAAAAAATCTACTGAATCACTATGCTGTACACCAGAAATTAATACAATGTTGTAAATTTAAAAAAAAAAGGAAATGCAAAACAGATCTGGGAAAAGGAAAAAGAAAAAGAAAAAAAAACCCTAAAAAATAAAATATAAGCTGGAAAAAAAGAAAGACTGAAACACAGGTCATAGCCCTGTCTAAAATGCCCAAGCGAAGTGAGTCGAGGGAATCTGAACAGTATCAGAGGCTCAATTTTGAAATCAAATCATCTAAGAGTTATTTATCACTGAAAGTGAGGATTATCAAAAGATAAGATTGTTCTGATAATGGAAAGTGACAAGAGAGTCACTGTATCTTTCGGAGATGCCTTCAGTCCCAGGGAAAGGAGAGACAACAGAAGAAGGCTTAAAGGAGCAACGGAAGAGAAAATAAAGGCTGTTTCTGTGCCATATTATATTCAGCTCATTCAATAAATCGAGGTAGGATTAAAAAATATTTCCAAGAAGGAGAAAAAGTAGACCGTTTATGAGACGAGAAGTGTAGTTCTGAAAATTCAAAGATAATGAAAGAAAGGACCAAAAAATACAGTCTTCAGTGTACCTAAGGAGAAAAAAAAAAAAGGTGAAGATGCTGGGTGAGATGGTTCCCTACCTGTGCACCAGGGGGCGCTGCAAGATCGGGACAGCTTTGTTGTAAGCAATAACCAGACCAGAAGAGGGAATGGATTACGGAGGGACACCTAACAAGGTGAGTGGTGTGCACCTAGCTGTTAACGTTTAGCTCATGTTCTCTCATTGGTTGTTCATGACCTGAGATGTAAAGCCACAGGAACAAGAAACTGAGAATCTATTCCTTTGGAAACATAATCCAGATTGCTAAATAAGTTTCACCTCCTCTGGGTGCTCCTTCAAAACCAGTGATGCCTGTAATCAGAAGCGCCCCATTCCTGTTTAGTTTCCCTGCTTTCCAAAACCCATAAATTCAGCAGTGGATCATGAAAGTCGAGATCACGCTCAGGTACCTAATGTGACTATAAAGAGGAGTTCTTTCCCTCCGCGGAATTACTGTTTTAATGTTTCTGCTTTCCAATTTACATCAGTCAGAAGCTGTGAGAGTAATGGCGTAGGCATTAGAAAAATGAAAGGAATATGGCAAAGAAGATTGCTGGTGTCTCGTGTTTTTATTCATCACATTGCCTGTCGCGTTTATATCATGGCTTCAGATTTATCCAGTTTCTTTCCTTTTATGACTGGAGACGTTAAGGGCAAGCTGTCAGCTCTGTAGAATAACATTTGTAGTGCTCTAAATCTTCTCAGTGTAATCTTTAATAACTGTCTTATGTTCAAGTTGACAGCAAGCAATAAAATGTTTAATATCGTTTTATAGGTCACATAGTATAACAGTTTATTTTAGTTCAACAGGGCAATAACAGGTAACAGATAATGAAGTCACTATAGATTTGTTTAACATAGTTCCTGAGTTGGCAACGGCTTCAGCAAAGCCTTAGAAATTTTCTTTCGAGCTATAACAAAACAGAAATGCGTTTCTCATTTTCTGTCTTTCTAATGATTCATAAAACTAGAGCCCATCGCAGAGGCGGTGCACTTTAGTTTTCAAAACTTGATGTATATTATTATATAAACAAATCAACTTTGTAATAGGAAAGGATTTTTTTTTCCCTCCCAGAACTTCAAATTACACAAGGAAAGAAACAAAGACTCAAGTAGTTTACAAATATGTAGAACTACATAAATATCTAAGACAGCTCTGTCCAACCACTGGCCACCTGTGACTAATAGAAATAGAAATTAATTGAAAGTCAATAAAACGTAAAGTCCATTAACTTTAACAAGGTTGTATTCTTTCTTAATTTTCTGTTTGTTTTTAGTGGGGGATGGATGAAGCTTGGATTATTTATTTTTAGAGGAGGTAATGGGGATTGAACCCAGGACCTCATGCCTGCCAAGCCCACGCTTTACCACTTAAGCTATACCCTCCCCTGGTTGTAGTCTTTCATTATGGCTGCCTCCCTTTTATCTACTTTGTTTATAGTTCTCAAATTTTCCTTTAGGGTTTCAGTTGTAGAGGAACTTTTTTTTTTTTAAAAAAGCAAATGATTTTTAAGTCTCTGATCCATTGTTCTATACAGAGAGCAAAATTGAACAAAAGAAGGAAAGGAATACAAGTTAGGAAGATGGAAGGAAAGAAGGGAGGGAGGAAGGGGAGGATGGAGGGAAGGAAGGAAAGAATGGATGCAGAGAGAGAGAGAGTAGGAGAAAGAAATAGGGAGGCAGGTGAGAAAAGTCAGATAAGAAGAGGATGTAACAGGAAGAATAAATCTGACCCCATATTGGATCTGTTTCTTTTACTTGAACCTTTGAATTCTATTGCTTTTGCTACAAGTTAATCACTAAAGGGATGTTGCCTGAGGCTCAAAGTACACACAATGGCTCATCTCCAGGAACCCTGCCTCCTAGGCCGGAGCCTTATGCTAAAATGTCTTTGTTTAGCTCCCTGGAAACACCCTGACCAGCCCCACATGCAAATGGCTGCAGGAAAGAAGAAATTAGCACATTCCCTCTGGAATCAGGTCAGAGCCAGGAAATATTTACAACAGCTTATCCCTTTTTTTACTTTACCTCCTCACCTTCCCATGTTTGCTCTATAAAAGAAATGAGCATCCAAACCCAGGCAAGATGGTTCTTTGGGACACTAGTCCACCAACTTCACGGTCTGCTAGCTTTCTGCATAAAGTTGCTAAATCCTTGCCCCAACACCTCGTCTCTTAATTTATTGGCCTGTCTTGTGGCATCTCGGTAACAAAAATGCAAAGGAAATGCTAAAGGTTGGAGGAAGAGTGGGGCGGAGGAAAAGAACTAAGGACAGTAAGAACAAAAGGGAAGGTCGAGATCGGATCCCCAGTGCTTCCCTAAGGCTGTGCTGTTTGATTCTGATGGAGGTTCCCTGGAAGACTCAGGCCGAGTGAGAAGCTTCTGCTCTAGAATCCAGAGAAGCTGGAAGCCTGTCATTCAGTTTCCAGGCACTTTCATTCTTCTCAGAAGTTCAGACTTCTAGCCCCAAGCACTTCAAATCACCATTGAACCAGAGAGCTCTTCAGTCATACAAAAGCCGCTTCCCTCAGGGCAGAGGCAGGCAGGCTTGGTTAAGTTGAAGGCGACCTTGGAACCCACCTGCTGGAAACAACACTAGGTTCTGGTCAAACTCCAGACCTTTCAGTCGTCTTTAAGTCCCACATTTTTAATTAAAATCATAACTTGGAGACAAATCTGATAGAATTGCTCTTTCAGGTCCCTGCTTTTCATTTTCTAAATTACTTTTTAAGTTAAAATTAGTTTTATGTAAAGAGGAGACTGGTAAGGAGAGGACAATTTCCTGAGAAGGAGGTTGGACTGAGAAGGATAAAATGCCATGATTTCTCCCCTGTTAATGCTTTACGCCTTAGGGTGTGAGCAGTTTAAATTTTTAGAAACTCGATCTTTCCTGAAACTTAATAATTGCTTTATTTTTTTTAAGGAGTGTAAGAAGCCACATTCAACAACTCTTCTTAAGGAGGAAAACATTGGCGAGGGATAAAAAAGCATGAGTCCTACTTCCAGGCATTGCACCCATCACAAGGCTATGCAAAGAGTTTAGGCTTTAATTTTTCTTAACCTGTAAAAGGAGCAGAATGCAGCTTTCCCCTCTATCTGAAAGGAGAGCGTTCCTGAGAAACCTTTCCCACATGCAAACAGCGTAAAGCAAAGACGCGATAACCGAGGATGCGTTTTGCTAACAGATGCACAAAATAAGCCCAAGCAGAGATGCTCACAGACACAGTTCACAGTCGTGGTGGCTGAGATGCTGAGTGTGGTTCTCAGGGAAGGAGCCCTCAGACGGCACCACTTTGGCTGCTGGCGTGGGGGTGGGACGAGGGGTGGGACGAGGGGTGGGGGAGGTACTGCTTCTATAATAAACAAACGCTATTTTCGCTCTTCTTTTTGTAAAAGCAAAAAATCCTCTTTGGATTTCTTTCAGTTAGCAAAATTACATAAGTAATAAAATAACGCAAGCCTTTCTTAAAAGCAAAGTGGTGCAAAGCGAACTTTTGAAAAGTGGGGAGATGCCTGTAATTAGCTTCTTGACTTTTTTCCGTTTGTGGTGGGACTTAAAGGAATGGGGAGCTTGCAGAGTAGAGATTAAAAATTGTTTGCTGAGTCAAAGCACACATTTGAAAGCTCTCTAAAGAGGCCAAAGTGCAATTTTTAGTGCCATAAAAAATACAGAAAGAGATTAAATGCCAACCCCATACACCTCCTCTCCCATCCCATTTCTACACCTGATTTCTACCAACAGAAACATTTGTCTTTTGTGAAGCAACTTTTTACAAGCCAGATGATTTCATATAATTCAAAAATGGTCCTGCATCCTTTAAAAGGGAAGTTTATCCTTGTGTGTTGAAAGAAAGGTACTTATTAAACATCTGTTACTTTGATTTTTTTTCTGCTTATACTTAAGTACATTGGTTCAATGTTCCTGCACATTTCCAGGGATCTTCAAACCTAGCTCCTGAGTGGTCTGGTACCCTATGTAAGTCTTAGTAGAGACTGATATTTCCCTAGGATAATTTTTTTCGGTGTCTCTGTACCTACAAGATGAAGACATCTAGAGTGAAATTCTCAAAGGGTTTACAAAAGCAAGTGTCAACAGCTGCATGATTTGCTTGCCGGTGCCAACTCATCAGCTCCGAAGAGAAAAGGCAAAAACAAGCTGATCCCACAATGATCAGACGGAGTGAAGACAGTGATTATGTCAATGCAAGAATAATTAGATACATCGTAACCATAAACAGCCTTTCAAGAGTTTCAATGGCTATAATTCTATGAACTGCTATCATCAAGCTGTTAGCAGAGAAGCCAGCTCTCAATTTGTCTATGGATGGGTCTAAGCAAAAGGGAGTTGTTCCATTGCCTAATATTAGAAGATTACTAATACATGGTGGTCGAACAAGAATCGAATATATGGCTCATTTCTGACTGCTGTAAGTGAAACTTATGTAAGTAAACTGTTCCCCTTTTAAAATTTAGACCTCAAATCGGGACTACATTTCTATAGTTTGATTAATATTCACAATGTAAGGAAATGACCATTTTCTTTCTTTAAACTTTTATGTTCTTATTCTCGACCCAACTCATATCTGATGGCCTTACATGTACTTCAGTGAGATGGCCATGTCCTTACCTTCCCATCACAGGCCAGTCATCCTTTTCCCGTCATCACTGCCCCTTCCCATGATAATGGAGAAGGGGGGGCCTCTGTCCATCAGGGGTGCTTCCTCCCACTGGTACCCTGGACCCCTTCCCTTTCACACCTTCGCATGGGGTACAGTAGTTCTGTTAGCTCAATGGTCTCAAAATGTGGTCCTCAGACCAGCAACATTAGCATCACTGAGGAACCTGGAGGGAGGGTCACGCTGAAGTCCTGTAAAATCTGAGAAACCACTGAGTTAGTTCAGGGGCCCTTAACAGTAATTAAATATTTGTATCCCATGGGGGATTTTTAAAATACCAGTTCCGGGGCCCCACTTCCAGAGATTCTGATTAACTGACCTGGGATTGGCCCAACCATCGATACTTTTAAAATCTTCCCAAGTGATTCTAGTATGACACCAGAGCTGACACCACTGAAGGTTGAAGCCTTTCCCTCTCTTTTATTTTCAGTCTCATCCTAGAATTAGATTATTCCCATCAACATAGATGAACATCCTAATCACTTTTAAAAATTACCCCTCCAGATTCTTGCAAGATTCCCCTCCAGACACAATGTACTTGAAACTACACATAATCACCTCCCTTTCCTCATCCCCCACTCGCTTTTGCATGCACTCCAAACTGAATCCTTAACACCATTCAAAGTGCTCTTAGAAAAAACCATGTGATATCACTCATATGTGGAATCTAAAAAGGGAAAAAAAAGAGGACACTAATGAACTCATCTACAAACCAGAAACAGACTCTTGCAGACATAGTAAACAATCTTATGGTTACCAGAGGAAAGCAGGTGGGAAGGGATAAATTTGGGAGTCTGAGATTTGCAAATGTTAGGCACTATATATAAAGATAGGTTAAAAAATTGTTTCTTCTGTACAGCACAGGGAATGATATTCAATATCTCATAATAACCTTTAAAGAGAAAGAATATGAAAATGAATATATGTATGTATATGCATGACTGAAATATTGTGCTGTACACCAGAAATTGACACTTTGTAACTGACTATACTTCAGTTGAGAGAAAATGAGAAAGAAAGAAAAAGAAAGAAAGAAAGAAAGAAAGAAAGAAAGAAAGAAAGAAAAAAGAAAGAAAGAAAAAAGAAAAGAAAGAGAAAGGAAGGAAGGAAGGAAGGAAGGAAGGAAGGAAGGAAGGAAGGAAGGAAGGAAAGAAGGAAGGAAAGAAAGAACGAAAGAAAGAAAGAAAGAAAGAAAGAAAGAAAGAAAGAAAGAAAGAAAGAAAGGAAGGAAGGAAGGAAGGAAGGAAGGAAGGAAGGAAGGAAGGAAGGAAGGAAAGAAGGAAGGAAAGAAAGAACGAAAGAAAGAAAGAAAGAAAGAAAGAAAGAAAGAAAGAAAGAAAGAAAGAAAGAAAGGAAGGAAGGAAGGAAGGAAGGAAGGAAGGAAGGAAGGAAGGAAGGAAGGAAGGAAGGAAAATTTGCCAGTTAATTGGATGTTGCCAAACCAAAGTTTGCTCCTCTGCCCTCATCACCACCCTTCACTTCTCCTCTCTCTGTAACAAATCTTTCTTGGATTTCCTAAGGCTCCACGCCTTTGTATTTCCTCCTCCAGAAGGACTGCTCTTTTGTGAGCCCGTCCTTCTCTATCCAACTGCCATAGTTTGGAGACTTACATGGCTTAATCCTGGGTTCTCTTTCTTTCTTGCATACTTTTCCCAAAGAAGTTTTGATCCATTCCCTTGGCTTTGAATATTACCCAAGTAAAAACCTTTTATCTATTCCAGATTGTTATCTGAGCTTTAGATTCAAATATTTAATTGCATTTCCCATTGTCTCTTGCCATTCTCACAGACATCTTCTTCTTCACACGCTATGGTTCAGACTGAGTGCTTTCCGTGAAAATTGTATCAGTGTTTTATTTCTCTACTTCTCATTGGAAGCTGCACTGATAACGTATAAATTTACCTGGAGTAGATTCTATTCCCATTAAACTTTTTGCTTCAATTTGGCTCTTACTCTGGTTTTTTTTCTACTCCACTCAAAAGAGCATCTTTGGTATTAGAAGTGGAACAATTTTAAAACAATCCTAGGTTTAGCAGAGAAGATAAAATTGAAACTGTGCAACATTGTTAATCAGCTGAATACACCATCTGTGCCAAAAGTGAATTTTGTCCATTTCAGCCATGACTGAAACACGTCAGGGACAGACTATTCCAAAAGTTGGTTGTCTTTTGCCTTAGCAAAAGCCCTCTGAGGGCCCTGCATCTACACACAAAGCAAACTTCCTATTTAACCCTTCCCCGGATAGAAAGAATCAGATGACATTTTATGTTTTCTGACACACAACTACTCTTGCTTTAATTCACATGAGTGAACCCTTCATGCAGCAGTTCTCAGCAGATGTGTCAGAGCACGGTTCTAACTAGCTATGTAATGTCTATGTCAGGAGCTATTTTTGACAACAACAGCAGAAATAGGGTGAACAGAATGTCATCCAAGCATCACCTCAATTTATAGATGCATTACGGATACGTTGCCATTTATGCATTTTCCAAGTGAGATACCCTTTTCCACAGAAAATGCTCACTCACTCCACTTCTGATACCTGGATCCTGGCTGAGGGGCATCTACATGGACAGGAAAGTTTATGAGAAAAGGAAATAAAAATAGTTTGGGCAGATAAGATTTTAACTTTTGTTAGATTTCAATATTGAAGGTGAGCTCTCTGACATACTCCTGAAATTGAGGAACACTGATTCTTTTTCATGAATGCTTCAATCACAGGGGCATTTTCTAGGCTCATTAACTGATACGTCAAGCTGGGAATGCAAGATTCAGAATGTTTAGTAAACCCCCTTTAAAAGAAATCATGTCATATACCCTTTTCAAAAGTTATCAATGATATGGTTGTTATGTTGTAGGGGAGAATTTCCAGTGACTTGGGGTCTGTATTTTTAGCAAAAGGTTGACAAGTCAAAAACTTGAATGATTACCTAAATTTGCAATATGACCGTAAGTGGTCATCATTTGGTGGCCACAATAGATGACGCTGATGAGACTCAAAAACTGAGATGATCTAGCTGTGAGCACCACCAATCAAGTGCCTATGTGTCCTGATTTATTTATCACTTTTCTAACCGTCAGATGATGAGTGGATGTGGTATTGAGATGTTTTGTCTCCCAATTTCCCAGATGGGAGGATTTTGCAACACTTTGTAAACAAAATCACAGAAGGTTCAATGTTTAGCAAGGCAAGAAAGTCCAGCAGCAATGGCAAGACTGCCTGGTCACTTTGTTGACATTATCTTCAAAACAGAAATCTCCAGCAGTGACAGGAGAGGGCAACTGGTGTGTTTTCCAGCTACTTCTCAGCCACAGCTGTCAGGAAACTGCCTCATAAAATAGTGGCAGGTTATGGGAGTAAATAATAAATTTGCAAAAGTGTTTAGGGAAGGACTTTTCTATGTAGAGTATGGTTTCAAGCTAATATGGATAGACAGGTGAGGGTAAGTTCCACAATGCTGAATATGTAGATCCTGAGATGAAAAATTTGCATGCAGTCATGCTGTTTCTCAGAGTATTGTGTCAAAAATAGGTGCAAATTAACTGATTTCCCCTTATTTCAAGTGCATTCTTTAAGATTCTTTATGCTTATCTTAATTTTTAAATAGCTAAAACTCTTGTCTTCAGAATAATCAAAACTTAAGTGAAAAATGTGAGACACAAAAGAGGATTCAAAATTAGTCAAGATATGTGAGCAGAAGTCTGGATAAACAGGAATAAAAAGGAGTAAACTAGGTTCTCCGGGATTACTGGCAACCTAGTTTAGCCAACCATAAACTTGAGTGTCACTGCTACACACAGCTGTGACATTTACTCCACCATTAAAATGAAATGAGCTGATAACATAAAAATATTCATATTCACAACATGCCACACAATTGATCAGAGGATGTATTGATCTTATTAACAAGCCTCCAGAGTAAAAGGTGTGACTGCAAAACCATCATGTAAGAATCTTCAAATGAATCCTGTGATTAAGATGTTCTAATAGAAAACTATTTACCAAGTACAAGTTGACTAACAATGATATTTAATGAGGAGGCCGTCTCTTGAAAGGCTTTTCTATATTTCTGAAAGCAGGAGTTCCCTGAGAGCTGTACTTGGAAACTGGGAAGGGAGAACTTTCTGAAATGAATTAATGGTCATCACCGATCAGTGGGCAAGATCACAATGGAACAGTTCTGCAAGGCAGGTAAGAGCTTTTTCATTACTTAGAAATGCCAGCATCCTTCAATAGGGAGATACCGCCCTCAGGAAGATAATTTCAGTTCTCCTTGATGGCACAGGGTATCCGACTTCAGATTACTATACGCCTCTACTGTATCATTATCTCTTTGGAGAAAGTTTTTTTGCCTTTGATTTTTAAAATTATAGCAAATAGTATATCTATTGAGAAAATAAAGACAGAAGAATAATGGGCTTTGAAAAGACACTTGTGTGAAATGCATAAGGAAGCTGATTCTGATCTTTGCCTGCGTTTAAATTTAGGAATCTATATTTAAATGTATGCAAAGATCAGACTCTATATATCTATATCTTTATCTCTCTCTCTATATATATAGCATCTTAAAGTAACAGAGCAATCATTTAAAATATATGCTTAGGGGAAGACTATCAAAGCCGATAAAGTCTTTACTGGCAGACAGCCAACCCAGACCTGTGTTAGCGAGGACACAAAATGTTCAAGGATTGTCTCGTTTTTGTCATCATAGTTTGTCATGTAATCACTTTAGGAAGTCAGATAATATTCCTTGTCTACCCATTTACAGCCAATGGGTCCTGAAAGCTCATTCTGTTTCATCACACAAGTTAGCGCTGTTGATGCTGAAGGTCCTAACAGCTCCAGAGTTGGGACGGTCTCGTGCCAGTGACCCCGGAGGCTTGAACGCACAGACAATTGCTACAGTTATCCATGCAGCAGATTCAACTCGCAGGCTGAGAACACTCGTTCCACTTTTGCCTTTAAAGAAGCCAATGTCCGTGACCATCAAACAACAAATAAAGAAAGAAAGAATCTGCGTTCACCTTACATATTCATAGAAACTCATCAACTTTAAAGAAAACTAAAGTAAATCATGCAATTCAAAGCTGTAACAGCTATTTGCCACTCAATATATTTATCACAGTGGGGTTGTTTTTATATGTTTGTGTGCATGTACCTACACAGCTGTAATAGCTCTAGATTGTATATAAACATACCAAACAGTATTGATTACACATAAGTGATCTACACGTATATGATTGCATGCAGGTATTAAATATTACATTTATGTATTATGTACCTCCAACTAAATTAGAAATCTCTGAAGATTAACAAGCATATCATATCTCTTAATATCTATCACATTGCCAATTAAAATGTAGCAGGTGCTCAATTAATGAATTTTAAATTTATTTTTTAGTTGAAGTATAGTCAGTTTACAATGTTGTGTCAATTACTGGTGGACAGCATATTTCATTCATACATATACAGACATATATCCCTTTCCATATTCTTTTTCATTATAGGTTACTGTAAGATATTGAATATAATTCCCTGTGCTCTACAGTATAAACCTGTTTATCAATGAATAATTTTTATTAAACATTTGTTGTTAATTTAGGATAGTTTACGAATTTATTTGCACAAAATTCTTCCCATCCATCCACTTGTGGGTTCTAATTTAAGATGCTGTAAGTCATTTCCTATGGAACTGGTTTGGGAATATGAGTTTAATTCCATATTCTCACATTTAATTGCTCCATTCCTTTGATCAAGCTACTTATCCTAATAACCAAATTTTCTAATTCATAGCTTTCAGTGAAACATGCACATATGTAAACATGCTTCTAAAACTGCGAAATAATACTAAAGTTCAGAATTGTTACACTAATGGCTGAGGCAGAGAGGAGCCAGCCATTCACCAAAGCTAATTCCTCATCCCCTAAAGCACACAGCCAGCCTGTGCTCTCCCGGCAGATTCAGTGTTCTAGAAGGCAGAGTATTTCAGCCTCCTCTTGGCCCAAAACACCCACATTAAGTCAAGGCCAACTCCTGACAGCTACCGGTTTGGGTAAGGGCAAATTTACTGGAACATACACATTCTCACTCATGCAGGAATCATCCATGGTTGCTTTCAAGCTAAAACAGCATTGCTGAGTAGTTGTGACAGACACTGTGTGGCCAGAAAACCCTAAAGTATCTACTATCTGGCCCTTTGCAAAAAAAGCTCTGGCCCCTACTTCCACACAAAACCGTTGCTCTATAGATCCACAAAAATGGTTAGATCTGCTTATTACAGTATATGGTATCACCACAGCTACCACAAGGGTCTTATCTTCTCTTAAAGTTTCTCTGCTTTCCCCCCAATACTCCCAAAGGCAGTTACTTGCTTTGTGGTTGTGTTTTTGTCTCCTTCCTTACTTTTAATCTAACAAGCCAAATAAATGGTTCAGAACTAGTGTTAGGAATTTTCTGGTTGGAGGATGTTCACCAACACAGTGTACGGTTGTGAGCTATTCTTTGAACAGCAATGATTATTTGAATATCGCAAATCATTCTTGACAATTACAAGTCTTGTATTGCAAGCTGGACTGTCAAATTAAACAATATTCTGCTGTATCACGGTGGCCACCATCTGTAAAATATGCACGTGACCGAGACTGCTAATTGTCTGCCAATATCCATTTCCTCGGAGCCTTCGTTGTTTTAGCTAAACACGTGGATATCCAGAAGAAACAAAAAAGATTACATTATCCAGCCTCCCTTGCAAATAGTGATGTTACGTGACTAGGATCTGGTCAGAGGAAGTAAAATGAGGTCTACAAATTCCAGAAGCGGAAAGAGGATGCTTTCCTCTTCCTTGGCTTCTGTCCTGTTGGCTGAAATGTAACATGCTTACTGGAGCCAGGGAGTTTTTCTCGAACCTTGGAGTAGAACTTAGTTATTGAGGATGATGCTATAACAGGGGAGAATCCCTGGTGATTTCTGAGCCATTCCACAAATCCAGGACCTCTTATTTCACATGAGACAGAAATAAACACCAGTTGTTTTCAAACTATTTTAATTTTGAGTCTTGTCACTTAAGACCAAACTGAATCCTATTTGACAAAACAGATGAATTAGAAATTAACAATATATTAACA
Organism: Vicugna pacos; assembly: GCF_048564905.1. Classification (NCBI taxonomy): domain Eukaryota; kingdom Metazoa; phylum Chordata; class Mammalia; order Artiodactyla; family Camelidae; genus Vicugna; species Vicugna pacos. Next base: position 8,982,929 of record NC_132987.1, read on the forward strand.
ATGAGAAAAAGAAACGAGAGCAGTGAGGTAAGAAACAACAGAAACCAAATAGCAGGATACGGGAGTGATTATCCAAAAGCCCGGGTAAGGGGGATAATGTTTCTGAACTCTGTGAATGGCCCTTGCCTCTCATATTTCCTTTAATCCACATTCCTGCTTTTCTCCCAGTAGCATGTGTTTGACTGGAAAGGTTTAGGGTGCTTACAGCAGGCATGCAAAAGGAAGGGATCTTAATAATCAGCTTCTGACACCTAAAATAGAATCTTGTAGCTAGTATTGAAGTAGGGCTTTGTCTAGAGCAAGAAGATTTTACAAATTGAATTAACTTAATAAATCAGAACCAGAAACCATAGATTTTTCCCTCATGTAATTAGAAATAATACCCTTGGGCAACAAAGCTTGTAAACATGGGTACAACATACACATGGTGTAGAGGGAGAGAAAACCCAGCGTTTCTGTGAGAGGAAGAGGGAAGACGAAGTACGAGAGAAACTGTGAGGGGGCGCTGGACAATTTGCTTCCCGTCCTGGCTTTACAGGTGGCGGCATCAGACACATCCCAGTGAGTGTGAGTCTGGGGAGCTGCTTCCTTCGTTGCTGGGCGACTTTCAGGTCCGCATTCAGCCCGGCACCATCCACCATGGCGCACGGGCGAAGGTGTGCATGGAAGCACCTGAGGCCAGGCTCCTAGTTTCCTGTGGTCTGAGATTGCTGTGGCAGAGACTTAAACATGCCCTCGGACTGAGGATGGGCACCAACGGTAAGAGGTCTGGTGGAGCGGCCGCTCGGGAGGTGGAAGGCGTGGGCACCTCAGGAGGAGATTTTGTCTGGGACTATGGGCTCCACCAAAAAGCCCAAGATGAAACTTTAGTAGGAAGAGGAGAAAACCAGACAACATCCCAGCAAGATCCAGTGAGAATTCAGAAAACAGTGACCAGTGAGAACTGAGATTCATCCTTCCCTACTGCAACTAAGTTGCCTGGCCCTTACACCTACACACCATCCGGAGAAGAACACAGGAGGCGGAGGGGCAAAGAGACAGAGCACTGGACTTAAAAGGATTGAGTTTTTATAAAAGGACATTTTTGTAAAAGGTTTCATTAAAGGTATAAGTTGGAAAATTTGCATTGTGTTATGGGGTATCACCTCACACCAGTCAGAACAGCCATCATCAAAAAGTCTACAAGTAAAAAATGCTGGAGAGGGTGTAGAGAAAAGGGAACCCTCCTACACTGTTGATGGGAATGTAAATCAGTGCAGCCATGATGGAAAACAGTATGAAAGATCCTTAAAAAACTAAAAATAGACTTATCATATGATCCAGCAATCCCACTTCTGGGCATATATCTGGAGAAAGCTCTTAATTCAAAAAGATCCATGTACCTAATGTTCATAGTAGCACTATTTACAGTAGCCAAGATATAGAAACAACCTAAATGTTCATCAACAGATGACTGGATAAAGAAGTCGTGGTGTATTTATACAGTGGAATACTACTCAGCCATGAAAAGAATAAAATAATGCCATTTGCAGCAACATGGATGAACTAGAGATGATCATACTAAGTAAGTCAGAGACAGACAAATAGCATATGGTATCACTTATATGTGGAATCTGAAAAATAATATACAAATGAACTGATAGATAAAACACAGACTCAGAGATAGAAAACAAACTTATGGATACCAAAGGGGAAAGGAAAGGAGAAGGGATAAATTAGGAGTTTGGGATTAACAGATACACACAACTATATATAAAATAGATAAGCAATAAGGTCCTACTCTATAGCACAGGGAAATATATTCAATATCTTGTAATAAATTACAATAGAAAAGAAAAAAATTTATGTGGTATTATTGTTTCCTTTAACCAGTACGTAGGAATCAGAACAAAGATCAGATCAGCTGAAAGAACCAATGGAGATGTACATTTTTTTATAATCTAGGTGTTGTATGAGTTGATTAGCTAGATCATTATATTTGCAAAGTTCAAAGAGAAGGCATGCCAGACACCACTATCCTTTCCTTTAATTGTACCAAAGTGCTTTTGAACAGACTGTTTTCTTAAAAGACTAAAATGCTTTATCTGTATATCTCTTACTATTTCTGAGATATGGAAAAGAGTAAAACAGCTATATCAAAATGAAACCTAAGAATGAAGCTGAATGAATTCTTGGAAACTCCCTTCAGGTGACTTCAGAGAACAACCTATCAGTTCCTTCCAAGTTCAGCTCATCCATGTCCTCTTTTTATCCTATAAACATCTGTTATAATGTCATGTTGGGTGGGCCACCGATGCATTGAATAGATTCAGTTTTCCTCAAAGATTCTCTCTTTGGTTTCTACTGTTGCTGTTGTTTCTGCTGTTGTTGTTATTATTATTACTACCTTGCGTCTATGTGGCTCCAATAATAATAATATATAGATTTCTTCACCTGTTTATCATTAGGAAAAAAAAATGCGTCACTCTCTTACATTTTCCACATCGTACTAGAGCATGTGTTCATACTTGCTGGGTAAAACTATCTGCAGATATAATCCCAATGGCTATCACTGTATTCTGTGATAGTCAACAATTTTTATATTTCTATTCTAAACCCACCCTTCATTGCCTGTCCTATAATAATGCTGATGGACCCTGTTAATACTTTTCTCATTTGTCAGAGGCGTGATGTTAAGCTTTGTCAGCAGAGGGCGCTAAAGGGGCCCGGGAAGAGGAAATTCTGGTGAGTTCTGGGACAGGCTTTTGTAGTGCAGGGTTTCCTCCACAGCTGGATTCCCTGGGGTGCGTGGCTTCTGCTGCAGGGCTCCTAGCAGCTCCAGGGGCAGCCACGTGGCATGCTCTCTGGGGGCGGCTTCCCTCTAAACTCCTGCAGGGGCTCAGAACCTCAGTGAACTTTTTGCTCTCCCATGAGCCGCAGGTGTATCCCTTCCAAGGGGGCTTAGATTTCAGCCTTGGGGAAGGGGATCTCCCAGTTCCTAGTGACTCCTGGGCTGCACTATCTCACCTTAAGGGGTAAAGGGCACTCCTCCTATGTTTTTTAGAGTCTTTGTTAATCATTACTAGCCTGTCTCCCATTACCACAATCCTCTGTTTTGACTAATAAGTATTTATAAATTTATATTTATGTTTAGCCTTTCCTGTTCAAATTATATGAGGTTTTCTGTCCCAGGAGTGGTCCCAGGTAACAGTCCTGCAAAGATGGGCTTCGGGAGACGTTTGCTTGTGCCCTTGGACCTGATTGCAGCGCTGAGCTCCCTGCTGATGGCAAATGGAGTTCTAGGAGCCCAGGGCACACAATGACGTCACACTTAATCAAACCCGCACCTGTGGTGTAGTGTGATGAAGTGCCAACTGAAGCAAGTGTCTTGAGAGCCCAAGTGGCTGCTGCACTTGACCGTCACAGCAATAATGATGACCACAAGGACTGTGGTGCAGGATAGATTTTGCTAAGTGCGCTTGAGCATCTGCAAAAAAAACCCAAAAACCAAAAACCAAAAAACCAAAAATGACAAGCTCTCAGCTCAAGTCACATCCTGAGACGCTGGGAGCTCCCTTGAAAAATTATTTTCTTTATTGTAGCCAGAGGGCTGATACTGCTCAAAATCCAACACAGTATTTAACTGTGTGAATTCCTAATGGCAAATCCACAATCTATTGCCTTCTCCACGGTAGTGGAGCCAACCCTGGGAACACGTGTCCTTTGCCAGTTGGCACAGTGTTAAGCTTGGCCAGTGGACAGCACTAAGGGAAACAGGAGAATGGGGGTCTCCTCTGGGTCCCGGTATGTTCCGGAAGCACCTCACGTCTGTGCAGCGCCCTGCTCCAGCCACGCCCACGGCTTTGCAGGGACAATTCCGGGCATTCAGGGGGAGTTCACTCGGGAGTCCTCTCAGGTGGATTCTGGGGCACTGCTGCTGGCATGACATCTCCTGTGCGTGGCTTCCGCTGGCACCCTTGTGAGTGGCTTTGCAGCCTCAGAAAAATCTGCCATCTAGACAGTCAGGGCTGTCCCTCTCCAGTGAAGTTTGCATCTTAGTCTGCGGTACGGGGTCTTCTTCCAAATCGTGCTCCATCCACTGTGCACTATTTAAGTCCCAGGGGTCGTGGTCCTATTCCTGTATCTGTTACTACTATTCTCCTCACCTTCTGTTGATTCATTGCTAGCCGGTCCTTTGCCGTAGCTCATAATTTTTGATGTTCAGATTCCAATGTGTTTTCATCTTCTGAATTCTGACTGATAAACTTCTTTAAATTTCAATATTTTAGTTGGGAAAAAACAAAGTACTAACTAAGATCTGATTGAATACTAATCTCCCAAGAATCATTGATGTTTAAGTTCTGTACCATTTGCAACTCGTCTATTCTTGAAGTTACCTAAAGTGAATTCGATGTAATGAAATAATTATTTTAAATGTTATTTAAGTGAAAATGAGTAAACCTATCAAAACTTAGGACAACTAAAAAGCCTCTATAAGAAGAATGTGCAAGATTCAATTTGGCCCTACTTAGTGATAAAACTAGTGAATACAATAATAGTTTAGTGAAGCCAAGAGCTTGGAAAGGTCTGTTAAAATTAAGAGCAAAAATTTTATATATATAGTTCTGAAGGAAAGATTAAACTAACACAACAAATCAGATACAACTGAAATATAATTTAGCTTTGCTTTGCCTTGCCAATATTCTCATGAAGTTCAGGGGAAGCCCATTTTTTGCTTAGTTCAGGTAGAAATCTTGGAATCCAGCACATCCCTTGACTTAATGGCTGATATTTTAAAAGTAAAAATTCCTCTTATTATTTTAGTTATAAACACAAGGTCAGTTGAGAACTCTCCAAGAACTGAAGTTTCATTTACTACATCTAAGGTAAAGGGACAAGGGCCCTCCACTCCATTTAGTATGAAGATGGGGTTCACATTACCCCAGTGACTCTTACAGAAATTCTCAAGAAGTCTTCTTTTTCTGGTCATTCTTGTGACATTTTTATTTCTTTAGTTTGGTGTAGGATTATTGGATGAGGGGTGTAAGAGCAGTGGAACTAAATACAACTTGATGAGTTCATATTATGATTTGATATTTCATTTTCGTAGGGGCATCTTTTATTGCATCTTAATGCCTTGCTTGCAAAGACAAATTTAATGGTATATATACATATGCACATATGCGTATACAGTTATATGCATATTTACTATTTTATTTAATAAAATATGACATTTTGATTGATAATATGAATTCACTTGAAAGAAATTCCAAATTATTGGAAGTTTCATATTAAGTAATTTTTATAATGGAGAAGTTAGGAAGGACTTCTTAATTGCTTCTTATTTTTTATTCTGCAAAATCACTTTTAATCTTTGACACATTTGTGTTTTTACCAATTGCCTGTTTTGGCATGCTCTAAAAGTCTCCACAGGTAATCATGCTAAAAGTAAATATTTAGTTACTATTTCATCAAATTACATCTTTTATTTCTGTGTATAATTTTTACTTCTAAATTCAAAACCATTTTGGCTTTTACAGACATATTTTCTATGTTCCTATAGAAATCAACATGTAAAACATTTGAACAATGTATTTTAATTTCATGTAAGCAATTATAATGTTTATTATTGTCACTTTAAAATATATTATTTGTACCAACTTCATGCATGTTCATAAAAAAGAAAGAAGAAAGCAAATCTACTTTCTTTTTTAAATGAAGAGATTTAAATACTCCATGTTTTTATTTTGTTTTGTTTTCAATTAGATTGAGGTTCTCTGATCATTAAATAAAGTGTATTCTTCAGGGAGAAAGAACAGATTAAAAATACAAAGACTACTCTGCAAGGCATCTCTTCGTATGTGTTCATGGTTACTATACATTGAAATTGTAAGGAAATAAGGAACATTGCAAAATTATATTAGTTAAGAACAGCCTTATTCTTAGCCTAAAAAATGAAGAAAAAACCATGATTATAGATTTTTAAGGAAATTTGTCAGAGACAATGTTCTGTAGAAGCCAAACATTAGAAACTCAAGAGAAAATCTGTAGGCACATAAAAATGTGAATGAAAATCCAGAATCGTGCTCTTGTCTCTCTGATTGCTGCCTGGCTAGAGAAACGTGAGGTCAAAGCACTTTGTCATTTGCCTGTCTCTCCCAATATCATTATATCTGATATTAAGTACAGGTTACTCTTTCAAAAATTTAAAACAGATGAAAAAAATCAGGAAAGAAGTAGCAAACACCTTTAATTTTAGTAATTTATAACTTATTTTATGTATTTAATCATAAGGTGTGTCTTCACCTGTTTCTGTAATTTAAAATATGTTCATACAACTGAATAAAATCGTGCTGAGCATGGCTTCATTCATTCATCCATTCACACGCTCATGTACCCACTCATCTGTGAGTTATCAAGGGCCCATTCTCTCCAATGGCCAGGGGTTCTGAAGATGACTTTAGAATCCTGGTATTCAAATGCTTAAATATTAGTGAGAAAAATTTTCATGTAAAACCAAAAGAAATACAAAGGTGTAATTAAAAGGATTCCAAAGGAAACGCCAAATGTGCTTGGAAATGCAGAGAAAAAGAAATGGCCTGATTTTGTTAGGAAGGGTAGGAGAAGGCACAGATACCCACGAATGAGGCTCTGTATGAGCTAAGTCCTCTAAGAAGAACAGGTTGGATTCCCATGGATAAAGAAGAAGTAATAGGGAAGAAATCTTTGAAGTCCTGGAGGTGCTGTATTTGGAATACACAAGAAAGTGTGTGAAGTCATGTAGGGAATGAAGCTGGAAAAATAAGAAGGGCATGGGCAGCAAAGGGCCTGTGTGACTTGTCAGGGATTTGGACTTTGACCAATAGGCCAGCATTTTCTAATCTGATACCCGGAGGAACACTTTAATGATTTACCTCCACCAGAAAAGAGTCAAATGTCAATACACATTTGATAAATGCAAATGCATATTAGCATAATGTATCAGCTACTGTTATTACAACAATGCTGTGTAACAAACAAACTCAAGTGGTACAAAGCACAAGTACTTATTGTTCTCTTGTCTAGAGTCAGCTGAGGGTTTGGCAGCTTTATTGGTCAGGACAACATTCATGCACAAGCTCACATCGTGTGTCTGATGGGGACACACCTGTGCACATTTTATGGCCCAAAGTATGTCACATATTGAACCCAGTGTCTAGGGACAGGCAGATCATAGCTTCTCCCCCCTCCCCCCCAGTGCAGGAGGATGATGTAAAGTCATGTGACCAGGAGAGTGAATACTGGGAGAACTGAAGCCTTGGGACCATGTGATAGGATCAATCACATGTAATAAAGAACTCAAAAAGCTCCCCAAGGAAAAAAGTCATTCAATTGTGTCTAAATCATTTATTTAGTTTTAAGACTAATGACTTTACTATTCTACCATTCTTCATAAAAAAGAAGCATACTTCTTTAAAAAGACCAAATCACCTACCATTTAAAGCTCAGAAAGTAGTCTTCTAATGTGTGAAAATCAACCTGGCCATCAACCTACATATAGATACAAATTTTAAAGGATGTACTGTCGTTAGATACATAAATAGTTGTAAATAATTTGATAAAAATGCAATTTGAATAAAATATGTTAAATTTATTTCAGTTGATTTTGCCAAAAGTGACAGATATCAAAGTGAAATAGAATGATGGAACTTCAGACAAATATTTCTTTTCCACAAAGGGTATTATTAAAAGGTCTATTTATGAGTAAAAACATTTTGAAAAGTACTAAGAGGCTGAAAAGCTTTGTGACTTCAACAATAAATTTTAGTCTCATCCATTATATACAGTGAAAAAAATAAGAAAGTTAGCAAGTATTCAGCTATATCTTCCCACCTAGACTCTTCCTAATTCCCATTTTATTACTCACGTTACTCATTTTTTTTTCCCACCCCTCCGCCAGGCTTAGTAACATTTGAATTATATTCTGTAAAGCTGTTCAGGCTTTAGCTTATTATTCGGTTTCATAAATAAATTCATTTGAATCATATTTTTAGATTCCACATATAAGTGATATCATATGGTATTTGCCTTTCCCTGTCTGATTTACTTCACTTAGTATGATCATCTCTAGTTTCATAGAAAACACAGAAGACAAACTGTGGTTACCAGTGGGATAAGAGGTGGGATAGATTAGAAGTTTGGGATTAACAGGTACACAGTACTATATATAAAGTAGATAAACAGCAAGGACCTACTGTATAGCACATGGAACAATATTCAATATCTTGTAATGAGCTATAATGGAAAAGAATCTGAACAATACGTATGTATGTGTATGTATAATGGAATTGCTTTGCTGTATGCCTGCAACTAACATTGTAAATCGACTACACTTCAATAAAAATAAACAAATACATAAAATATTCCTGCAACTGTGTCAACTGACGTGGGAAAATGTATCATGATAATTTTTAAGTAAAACAGCAAATGACAAAATCGTATGCACAGTATCATACCGCTGTCATCACGGCGTGCTTACACACATATATAAATATATCGCAGTGAACATACTTCGTGAAAAGGGAGTGATGACTTGTGGAAGAGCGCTGAAAGCCTGGAACAGACACGTGGTCCATGAGAAAGGAAGCAGACCAGGTATGGCTAATGTAAAGGGATTTTTGATATAATGGAAAAGAAATACAAATTGCGATTAATGATCAGATTGTTATAGTGAAATTAGTCCACCAGAATGAGCAAGATTCCTCAGCTCGTCTCAAAGTCTTGATATAAGAATTGAAAAAGGAGATGCCTGGATTTATCCAGAGAGGTTGGGATTTATAGGGAAAGTGTGAGTAATGACAAGTGCTTAAAAGGACTGACAAAATGAAGTGATAAACCTAACTCAGTAGAAATGGAAATGATCCCTCAGGTGTCCACACCCAATAAACGCTAAGGTAAGCTGTCATCCTGGGGTTTATGGAAGACATTGGACTTGCAGTGGACCTTGAAGCATAGGAGGGAAACCAACAGATGGTCGGAATGGATGGAGACCCAATCCCAGATACCTGCAAAGGTCAGTGTGTCCTGATGGGGGTCCGTGGAAAGGCTAGAAGCCCAGTGTTTACCCTGGCAACCAGTGGGAGCTTTTATGACAAGGATAAACAGATTGTTGGGGTCTGGCTGTAGAATCCTTAAATGCTAGGTCACAGAACAGAGAGCCTGGTAAGTGCCCTTTATCAAAACTTTTCAATATTAAATGTCAGCTTTTAAGATATTTTCAGGAATAAGCCTTGGAGTGTTGTGTTAGAGATTTTAGTAATAAGTGAAATGGGAAATGGGAAGGCAGGCAACACTGTACTGAGTACAGATGCTCAGGTGTACGATGCATGGGGTTTGTTAGAGATGGGCCACCCCCAAAGCTCTTAATGCTATGGTTTCTCAGGTGCATTAGCTTGATGTTAATAGAAGCTTAGAGGAAATGAGATTTTGTTGAATCCTAATGTTCGTAAGTAATAAAGTTCCATTTGGACTACCATTTTTAGAAAAATCAATAATTTACTGTCTTTTCTAGCCACATTCTGAAAGCTTTTCACAATTAAAAAGCACCTAAATTTACCATGAAGTAATGAATACAAATGCTTAGTTTACAGCAAAGTACAAGACAATAAGATATATTAAGAGATCTATTTATCTATCTAGACTTTCATGACTGTGTATGTAAGATGCTGATAAAAAAGCAAAAATAAAGGGATGTCAGTTCCACGAGCGGGTACCATGTGCCAGTCTGTGTGCTAGGTGTCCTCAAAGAAATAACACATCTGCTGTCAGACTGGGAGCAAGCAGCAGAGATGGGGTTTAAAATTTAATCTAAACGACTGAAAAATACCATATTATTACTCTCACACTAAACCGTTTTCCTGTAAGTGCTATTTATAACGTGTGAAGACTGGCAACATCAGAATAGAAACTGACACATTTAATTTTGCCAACTGTAGCTTCTAAAAAAAAAGTAATAAGAGGATGTAAGTTTTGCAAAGTTTCAGTTTGGTTATAAACCACAGAAAGGATTCTCTGACGCAAAAAAAAAAAAAAAAGTCAGCAGTGTTCATGTGCCCATAAATTGTGGACCCAAAAGAAGAGGAAATCAATTACCCCCAAAAAAGGATACACTTCTTGGAAATCTTAGAATGAATCCAAGGGCACATTTTAAATCATCTGGTGACTATAGACTTCTAAATTTTGTAAATGAGGAAGCTAGAGCCTAGAGAGGCAGAATGATTCACTTCCAGTAACAGAATGAGTTAGTGGACAGACTGGGCTTCCTGAGAGATCAAGTTTTACGGGACTGAGTATTTTGTTACCTTCTTCATATACCACATCAGTTTTTATTTCTTAATGGAATAAAAATTAAAGAAGTGTTTACATGGGAAAGTGTAGTCCTGATCTGAGAGAAAACTGTCAATCATAGTAAGTTCTCCTTTACAGCTCAAATGCCCCACAATGGGTGGTCAAGACAGTTGAATTATCTGTTTCCCATGGGGATACCTGTGTCCACTGAGGGCTGCCAGTACTTCTAACCTGAGCCAGTCCTTACTGAAACACTTGATATTTGCCAGACTGCATGAGGCGCTTTAAATTCATGATTTTGTTTCGTTCTTCTAGTTACCATGTGAAATAAGTACAGTTATTTTTATTCCCATTTGAAAGGTTAAGAAACCAAGACAGAATGAAGCTATGAGCCCAAGATTGCTCAGATAACAAGAATGAGATCTGAATCCCGGTAGCTGAAGCCAAGAACCCTGTATTTATGGTTATGCTAAGCCAAATTTCTATCTCCCACATTATTGAGCTTCAATGGACAATGTTTACTCAAATATATATATATATATATATATATATATATATATATATATATATATATATATATATATTTAATTGAAGTATCGTCGATTTACAATACTGTGTTAGTTTCTGGTGTACAGCAGAGTGATTCAGTTATATATAAATATGTATTCTTTTTCACATTCTTCTTCATTGTACCTTAGTACAAGATATTGAATCTAGTTCCGTGTACTAGACAGTAAGACCTTGTTGTTTACCTCTTTTATATGTAGCAGTTTGTATCTGCTGATCCCAAACTCCTAATTAACCCCATCTCCCCTGTCCCCCCAGTAACCATAAATTTGTTTTCTATGTGAGTCTGCTTCTGTTTTGTAAAAGTTCATTTTTGCCATTTTTTTTTAGGTTCCACATATAAGTGATATCATATGATATTTGTCTTTCTCTGTATGACTTACTTCATTTTGAATGCTAATCTCTAGATTCATCCTTGTTGCTGCTCAAATTTATTTTAAAATTGCAGGAAGCTGTCTTTTGAGGACTGAGAAGCTCCTAGGAAAGTTAACAACTTTTTTGGTGTCCTTGGCCAAACAAGGTACAGGTAGAGATGAGAAAAATACACATTGACAAAAGGAAAACTGGGATGGAGGGAAAGGGAAAGATGAAAGGCTTTGCCTCATCTTTTAGCTAAGAGGGTGTCTCGGCTGCTCTCCAAATCCATGTTATCTCTAAGATTAAAGAACAGTCACATGCTTTTCTACATTTGCACATAGCACTTTGTACATACTTCTGCGCTTATTCTGATAGGATGATTACTTGCAATGGGGCCATTTTTCAAAATATGTGTCTCTCTCCTGATAACCTCTAAGTTTCTTGAGGTCAAGGGCCAAATCTAAATTATCCTTAGCTCACCAGTGCCTGACATTTTGCCTGGAACAGTAGTGTTTGGTAAATGTTTGGGGGAAAGTGAAAATAAAGTCATATGGCTACAAAATAAATACCTATCCCATATACCTCCTAAGACTCCTAAATGGCCCAGGTCTGCCCTAGAGGTGATATCAATGATCTGACAATTTGGATGTGTTTTCAGTCTACCTCAAATTGAGTCTGAGAATATGATCTCAGGTTATTGAGAATTTCTCTTCAGTCATTTGTTTTTGCATTTTGATGATCTGGAAAACCTACACAACATTTTGGGTCATCTAGGAGATCCACAAAATTAAAACTGAATCTTGTTTTGCAACTTCAGTGCCGACGTTTAGGTTGGTGCTGGTGGTCACATTTGTACCATGTGAAAACCAAGCAACACCACTGATGAGATAAACATCTTATGATTGTACAACCAGAAACAAGGGGTAGGGGATCGGGTCCTCGTGTGGTTCATGTTGGCATAGGACACTATGACTTAGAGTAGTCATGATGGCTAATTTCACATTGGAAGGGGTAATAGAGTCTTGAGAAAACTCTAACTTCCATCCTATTTAAAGTCACATGATTAACCTGAATTGTGTGGCTTTAAACCTTTATTTGAATTTAATAGGTAAATTGGTTTTGCCTTTAGTTATGTAAAATCTAGTGGGACCAGGAATTTATCTTCATTTCTAATTCTACATGTAAAATACATAAATATATATACTATATAAAGAAAGACATAAAAAAATACATTATATATGAAAATCATATGATAAATATCATCTGCCTACCTTGGAGAAGGAAAAAGCCTATGAAATTTCCCTTTTCTCCTTTAACAGGTGTCCACTGTATCATTCAAGTTGGAGGCAAACGGGTCCAGCTCTTAGGGAAAATGCATTTCGGCCAATGCAATTGACATCATTGCCATGATGGATTCCGGCAGTTGCATCTGCAGAAGCCTTCCCTCTCCCCACACATGGCGTCCTCTGTAGAGGGCCATCACTTCTGGCTTTCATGTGCACTAAAACTCACCGAGTGTGCCTCCTGCTATCAAAGACTGCTGGAAAAGAGAGGGTGTTTATCACTTGTTCACCATAATCTACTTTGTTGGTTCTTGTCATTGCCCTCCTTCAGGGGAAAAATAACGACATTCTTCTGCAGGTAGTATTATGATACTTGGACTCATTTTGTTTTAACATAGTGATTTCTTCTATTTCCCTGACTGTAAATGTTTCATTCAGTACTTTACAACCCCCTGAGTTTGGCAGGCAGTTCCTGTTGGGTTGTGTACTTCTTCGTGGTGTTTCCCTTGCTTCATTTTTCAGAATTATGAATTTCTAGTGCACTCTACATAAAAACTACAACATGAAACAGTGGCATAAAATGGAGCCAAATGTTGTTTGTCTCTTCCTACCCACGTAGGAAGAAAAATGGTTCCAACCAAAAGCACTAGAAAATAAAGAATTGTTACGGGAGATAAATTGCACCATCTAGCAAGTATGAATCATACTTTGCACCACAAGGCATAGTGCCTGAAAGTATATAGTCTGAAATAAAAAAAAAGAGATTCTATGAACTCAAATGATTTAACTAAAAGGAGATTTTCTCCAGGGAATCCAGGGACGGCTAGTATACCTGAAGAGAGTTCTGAAGAACGCTCAGTTTTTACTAAAGTCTGTTGCTACCTGCCATGACATCTTCACGTTGACCTAGTATTATTAGAGAATCAAAGGTGTTCAGAAGATTGAAGTTGCTGACATGTTTGAAATTGAACTCTGTTTGCACAATACAAAGAAATGAAATCCCTTTATAAAGAGATTTGGGAAGTAGGAGAAGTATTCGCTCACACTGTATTCTTAGACGCTGCTCATTCATTCATTTGCATAAGAACAGTAAGCAGAAAAAATTATGATCATCTGTGATATCAGAACCATGAAACAGCATCAGTAGAATGACACTTTCCTCTATTGTGAACACAAGTACCAACTGGTGCGTTTTAGCACAGCTAAAGCAACGGATCTCAGTGATTTTTACATAAGGCCCTTTTTCTTTCCTTTAGAGACTATTTTAGTAGTTATTTCAGTTCTAAACCTGAAGACTTATCTAATTAAGTAGCATAAATCTGTTACTATTGTGTTACTTTAAGGAATCATAAGTCATTTTTGTGTCATTTTTCTTTAATCATAAGGGATTCACTATTATGGTTATTTTAAATAATCATAAGTAGGCTTTTAGTAAATGAAATAGTGTCACCAACACATCCTTAGTCACTCTTTACAGGATACAATACCCTTGGAATTTTATGAAAAATAGGGATCCTCGCACTTCAGCCCAAGAAGTTCTAATTCAAAAGGATTAGGAGATTCTTACTAGTATGAGTCAAATAGATAAACAATAAGGTCGTGCTGTATAACACAGGGAACTACTATATTCAATAGCTTGTCACAACCTACAATGATAAAGAATATTGAAAAGAATATATATACATATATATATATGACTGAATCACTATGCTGTACACCAGAAATTAACACAACATTGTGAATCAGCCCTACTTCAATTTAAAAAACAAACAAAAAAACAAGATTGGTTTTTGTAGCTAAAACATACTCTACGGGCTACTCTCACTTGCTACCTGTGTTGAAAGCTCACTGGTATAGACATTAGGCTACAAGGAAACTAGTCATCAAAAATAACTAAGTCTTCCCAATACCAAACGCAGCACTTAATACACATTATTCATTGCAAAAAAGCACTTGTGTGAGGTGCGGGCAGTCATTGCCCCCATTTGACAGATGAGGAGACTGAGATGGTCCTGGGTTCAGCTGCAGGGACTACACATGTGCAACTTATGGGCTCAGCCTCATGCAACAGAGAGGACCTGGACAGGTAGCCCATTAGGACCCTCTGCTCCAAATGTTTAGGAGGGTCTAGAAAGCGTTCGCTGTCCTCTCTCCTGGTGTGACTTTAGTCTGTGAGTATCTGCTCGGAGACCCCTGTGAGTCACTTTGCGTCTCTCTCTCACCATTCCTGCTTCCTTGGTTCAGGACCGGGCCCTGCGAGCCTAGCCCTGAACCTGAGCCCAGATGGCGGAAGACCTGACCTCTTGGCCAGTACTTGTTGGTCCTAACCCTTGCAGCGGACCTGTCTTTCAGAGTCCCCTCAAATGGCCTCGGGCCACCCATCTTCCTCTAGAATTTCCTCTTACCTGCAGCTGAGAAGCCTGACAGTTTGGGTCCGTATCAACACAGATGAGACTCTGAGTCACTGCGATCCCTTAACTTAATGATCTGAACCGTTCTTGGCTTGAGAGGCCAGATCATTTGTTTCCGCTCCGGCCGGTCCTGGCTGGTTGCTGCTCTCCCTCGAACAGCTCCCTCATAGGAGCTCCCAGGAGTCCTCATCTAACTGCTATGGCAGCCTTATCTAATTATGCAAAAAATGTGCAATTACAGTTTTTAAAAGGCAATTTCCCTTTTTGACAGGAAATTATGTTAAACTTTCTCGAGTCTTTCTGAGAGTGGGGATTGTAAAATGAACAAATGTCTAGAAAAAGGTATGAGAAGAAAGCAGAGGTTCTACATGAAAATATAAACTGTCAAACTTTTAAAAAATCTACAGTTTTCTGAAATAAAATGGGGCCAGTTAGCAATTAAAGGTTTTATATGCACATAAGAATTTAACATGAGGTGACTTCTTTAATGACTATACATTTCAGAACTTTATTTATACTATAAAACAACATATGCTTATTGCAAAAAAATATGGAGTAATGTCACCCATAGCTAATTGCAATTGGTCTAATTCCTTCTCTAGACTCGTTTATTCTGTGCATATGTTGCAGGATGCCAACTATATGAATGCATGCTATTTTACATGTATATAATACTATATTTTAATTTAAAATTATACTAGAGATAAATCATATTTCATTTAATATTAAATTAATAAATATTAAAATAATTATATTAATGATAAGCTATATTTAATTTTAATGATGTTGCTTAGGTAGATATTTATAGAGAGAATGGACAGAAATATTTGTATATTTGCATCTCTCTGGAAACTCAATATCATAGAAGATTGTTTTCTAACCTTGTTTTATTTTCAATAGAAATTTCCCTTTCATTTTAATTCACAGTTTGGTCAGAACAGCTGTCAAGTGTGTGCCTTTCTCCCAAGAGGTGGTTTCAGCACAGAAGCTCTATGCATAATGGAGGTTCTTTTGCATAGTCTTTCAAGGCATAACATTTTTATAGGAGGGAAGAAGTAAGAGTGTGTGAAATGAAACTAGTTTGATGTAGAGAGAGAGAAAGATCTAAATGACTGGGCACGTCTTTTTATCCCTACCTACATGACCTGATGGCCAAATCAGTGCACTGTGTAGAAACCAAGCCTTTTGCAGTACATTAGAGCTCAAATACAGGCTTCGTAACTCGTTATCAGAGTGGCCTTAAGGAAAGTAGTGGCACCACTTTGGGCTCAGTGCTGTCATCTGTGAAATGCATATGCTCTATAATTACCTTGCAAAGTGGCTAACCAGTCTAAGTAAGATTAGTATGCAAAACATTAAGCAATGGTGCTTACACAGGGTAAGGACTCCACATACAGTAGTTACCATTTTTCTCCTACCTTCATACACTGCTTCCTTGAGGTGTGCCCATCGGGGAAGGAAACTCTACTTGACTTCTGCTCCTTGAAGCTATAGAGAATGAAAGTCAACTCTTGCTGATGGTGGGGCCATTTTGAAAGGATGGCTCAGCCAGAGGTTAAGTCCTACACATTCATTTATTCACTCATTTATTCATTTAGTCCCTTCCCTTATACACAGTCACTCAATAATGATTTATTAATCTCCTAGTATATCCAAGGCATTACAGGGATATAAGAATAAATATAAGACACTGCCCAGCCTACAGGCGTATCTTGTAAGCCTCTAACAAGTCAGAGCTACCAATACTGAAGTACGTACACAGTAAGGCTTGAGCTATTTAAGGATGGCATTACAGCTTCTTATGGGTAGCAGAGAGAAATTTTTTAGAGCAAGTAATTTTTGAACCAAATTTTGGAAATGAATAGGTATTTTCTAGATAGATGCAGCTAAAGGTAGAATAATAGGATTTTTTCACTGAGGATGGAGTGAAGGTGAAGGGAATGTGAAAAACTATTTTTAATTAATTATTTTTTATTTCAGGAGGAGGTAATTAGGTTTGTTTATTTCTTTCTTTTAATGGAGGTGCTGAGGGTTGAACCCAGGACCCTGTGCTCACTAAGCACGCCCTCTACCACTGAGCTATTCCCTCCCCCCGGGAATGTGAAAAATTATTGAGAGAACTACAGGTGCAACACAAGGCATGGGGTTCTGTCGAGGGGAGTAGAGCAGGAGATGCCAAGTGAGGCAGGATTTAGCTGACAGTCTGGTACATAAGGACCAAAAATTTGAAATGGATTCGATAGATGATTTTTTTTTTTTGAGGAATTCATAGAACTTTATACAGGGCTGGGAGAAATGTGACCTATATTCACTCAGAGTAGAAATACTTTGAGAAACACTAGGGTACTTACTAAAGACTTCAGCAGGATAACGCTTTAATAGTAGAACTAAACTCAGACTAAAGCAAAAGATTCCCTAGACCTAACCAAACAAAGTTTAAAAACAAGCCACCAAAGCATGAAGCAGATCCACAGATAAACTTCATCACGATGAGAAGGAAGGCATCTAAACTCGAAGACCAAATAATGTCACATTAACATCATGTCTTCAATATCTATAGACGATTTTAAAAAGTGATGCACTGAAGACATTGGAGCTGTGGTGTGTCATGTCATCAGGTTGCTTGAGAAAGGCCACTCTGGTATCATTGTGAGATTAAAACAGTATAAATTCACACCGTGGGACTAAGACTGTCATAAGAATTCAGCCTTACATGGATGAGTGTTCAAACTAAGGCAGGGATGTATTGGGGCTCCATATTGGCTTTTTAAACTCTTTGGAGAGTGTCTTATACTTTCTGAATGTGGAAAGAAGTCTATAATTGGCTCTGTTTATTTAGGAGTAACTCAAGAAAAGACGAGGAACATCTAGAAAGTGCAGATCTGCCCTGACTGGGAACTTGATAAATGTAAGTCTACTCAATATGCATGAGAGCTTCAATGTAGCCAGCTCAAACAGATGCAAACAGAGCATCGATCAGGCTGAGGACACCTGGACTGGACACAGCAGGAAGAGGGTCCCGCTGCAGGGACTGGCAAACTCCTGGGACCAATACGATGATGGAGTTAGCGAAAGTCATTACCCTCAGATGGTGAAAATGTCACACTGACGTGACTGGAAACTGTTGGCTTAGGCACTATTTGGCCTTTTCCTAATTTACCATCTTGACATTTTGCTCAGCCACTGCTGATTCCACATATATTTCCTTTCAGTGACTCAGTGAACTGAACAAATGATTTTGTTGCTCGACTTCCACTGTCTTGGTAGATGGCAAGCTTAACCCCATTAAAAGCAGAAGCATCAAAATTTATCTATTTTCTCTTTATTTCTTCTGACCATTTTCTAAGTACTCTTGTTCTCATGAAAATCTGAGCAGTGGAAGATGGTGTTAAGTCAACTGTTCTGTTAGTTTTATAAAGGATAGAGTCACATGCTGGGTTTACAGAACAGGGAACACGCTACCACCGACCAAGGAAAAGCGCAGGAGAAGCTATGTTCGGTTTTAATTATGGCTTGTCCGTGTCAATCAAATGCACTCCAGTCACTAAAAAGTAGAAAGGCTGGTGGCAATAATATACCTAAGTTAATCAGACTTTTTAAATGCCCATTTATCCTAATCTCAAGGGCTTGCAACCAAATTTACTTGACCTCAATACTAATAAAGAAAAGTCAAGATGCTGCATTAAAAGCCAATAAATAGACTATAAATTAACATGGAAATGCAACCAAAATAGCAGTTTCCTGAACTTAGAAATGGTTAAGGCTACTGTTTAATAGGGTATTATTTATTACCTCCATATTTGATTAGCTTTAGCTACAAAATTAAGTCTCTCATTTTTGCATAAATTATAAGTAGAATGATTTCTGAATTTCACAGCCTAGGAAATTAATATAATTCATGAGTAACTGCACGAAATCTTTTCAGTTATTAATAATTTTAGGCTGACTGTTTTCCTCTAACCATCAGAAACCAAAAGGAATAATGCGCAAAATATTATATGACATAGAAGTTCTAGAGGACACAGAGTGACAGCAGTGTGTGTTGACTTACTAATTACACTAATAATTTCTTTATTTCTTGTTGATAAACAAAATGATATTTATGAATGTTATCGATTTATTTAAATCATCTATGAATATATTTTACTTTATTAGGATACTGCACTTTCAGATTTAGCTTCATTTTTACTTTTTAAAAAGTATGCGAGCGCTGGAGGTATGCAGATGCAGTTTGGAACAATCAACTTTGGTGCTATATTGAGAAAGCTATGCTCAGAGAACCGAGAGATACGAGTTCCACTCTTGAAAAGGGTAAAAGCTTTGATGTAGTGTCAAGAAATGCAGATCCCGTTCCTGGGCAAGGCTTTGTTTTACTCAGGCTGATCTGTCACTGTTCCCATGGGGAAAAAATACAGAAGCAATTCTCCACCAAGTTCAAGTCCTTATTAGTGAATCCAGAGATGAATCACTGATGCAACACACATGGCAGTGAAAGCAAAGATGCCCGGGAAGTAGGGAATTCTGTTCTCTTTGTCCGCTAAGCAGCTGTGTGGCCTGGATCAACCCCATTTATCTCCCTGTATCTCATGTGTAAAAATGAGGGAGTCGGTTAGGTCCAGGCTGACAAATCATTTTCACATCAGTGCCAATAATGGTGGGTTGGGAGACGTAGCTTGGTGTTCTGTGTTGAACCATATTGTGAACTTACATTATTGCTCAGCAAGGAAGGATGGGGAAGTGGTAGGGGCTTTGGCAATTCAAGTGTAGTTTATTTGCTGTTTTTGAATTGGTTTATCCCTGGGTAATTTCTATTTCTAAATCTCTCAGGCTCCATAATTTAATATCAAGAAAACTGGTAATGCTGAAACACATAGGGAAAGCAGGCAGCCTTTTGGCAGACTTCAGGACAATTCTTAGCACTTAAAAATGTCAACTTCAGTTGCATTGCTTTATCTGCAGTTGTTCACATTTCTTTAGTTGTTCATCCCTTTGGCTAAGGTGATGAAGACAGCTATTATCAAGTTGAACTTATTACCATCATTAACACCTTGGTTCAGATTAATTAATGGATGCAGCTAACATACGATGATAGAAGACCTTGGGACAAGTTAAATCTATGATTAATATGTCTATATAAGTAAAAAGTAGAAACAAGTCTTCTGTTTTGGGTATTACTGTCAGTAAGGATAGCGCAGACTGAAATAGACTGTGGGTAATCCAGGAAACAGGAGACCACAGGTCTGGTCTTATTGCCAAGAACCAAGAGGGTGTCTCCAAGTCAGGGATGTGGGTGATGGGAGACTGACAACGAAAGAATGCATGTCTGTTTCCAAGGTGTCACTTGGGGCGTGCTATGCTAAAGCAAGTAAGAAAACTTGGCTGATTTTCAAGAATGACTATATTGATGGAGAGCATATCTACTACTCAGGATTAAAGTGTCTGGTTCTACTTGTCTAATCTAGGTCAAAAGAATGAAATGGAAATATTAGAGTTCATTCATCAGATCTAGAGTTAAGAGTCCTAGCCGTGGCATTGGTTAGAGGTGCTCCTTTGCCCTTAATAAACTCAAATTGAGAATAATTGGCACTACATGTTTGTATAAATGTTATAATTATTATCAGTATTATATATGCATTAATAGATGTTTAACAAGGAAAATGAGAAAACATAAATTATATTCTTTGTGAACATTTAAAATTAAATGTTTATAGTATTTGGATGAAAATGTAAAACTGTCTCAGTTTCAAATTATTGCTAGAGGCTAAGTGAAAATAATTATTTCTGTCTGTTCTATATTTATTTCTCTCTAGAAAACATTATCTATAGCTGAAGATGTATATAACATTATAAATATTGATATTGACAGAAATATAAATATGCATGAGTTCGAACATACATTTGCATATATAAAATGTGAGTAGTTCTATGTGATACACAGACTATGTATGTAAGTATAAACATGTAGGTGGCTACACAGTTTACACATATGCACAGAAACATGTAGTTTTAACAAATTACATTCAATTATTTCTATACTTGAAACAGCAAATAGAACTAATCTCTTTTGTCAACTTGATCTCATTGGTAGGAGCTTTCAAGAGACATATACCGAGAAGGATTTGACGACTGTTTTTTCTCTTAACAGGAATTAACACTCTGATCAATTACTGATGTCTGCCACACACACAGCAGTGCACTGTGAATACTCCCTTCATGTATTTGATATTCCTATTCTGTGTACCAAGGCTGGGGATAACCATCACTGAAGAAAACATTTTCAGTCTTTCAAATTATATTTTAATGCTCAGACCCAGGATGAGTTAAAAATGATTAGTTGAGAAAACAGCAAAAGCATGAGGGAATAAAAAACCCCTCAAATCTCTAAGGAAATAAAAACTTCAGTAATAACCATTAGAATAATTACACGGTATTGATAAGTCATAAAAAAGTCATAAAAGCTGTAAAATTTCTGGAATCAAGTTGTAGAGCTGTATTATAGTCATTATGATGTAGTATTGGAGAGATTAAGAAACACTTTGCAAAAATTGTTATGTAACAAGCTTTTCTAGAAACACAGCTAGTTTTGTTATAATACTTGGGAAAATACCTTAAATTTTTTCAATTTTATGTTGTTCTTGAAGTGCAAGTCTATTCAGCAGCTATGGTGATCAAGAATTTAATGCTAAAATGTTATTTTACAGTATAACAAAGCATATTGTTTGTTTTACACTAAAATGTTATTTTTCATTTTTACTCACAGTGAACATATAACAATTGGATTTATTCATATAAAATGATTATATAGGGTTTTCCGAAAATATTAACTCAATAATGGTAATATTTTCAGTGATCCATAGATCATTGATCAGATGACTTCTTATAAACTGCAAAATAGTGTGTGCCTTTTAATCAGAAAACTTTCAGAAATGACACCATTCAAAATTTTAAAATAAAATCCACTGTGTATAGAAATAGCAGACACCTTTTTTTCCTTCATAAAGATTTCTCTTCTTACTATAGCAATTACATTGCATTTATCATATTTAGAGCTTTAAGTAACAACATCTTGGCAGATTGATCTTTTGCATTGAATTCAATTCAAAGTACAGGATCAGTCCTCAATAGATAATCTGTGCAAAATAACTATACTGCTTTTTACATATGAAGGACCAGGCATGTTTCTCCTCTCAATTACTAAGAGGAAGGACATTTTATCTACCTATTAAATTATCTTATGTTGATATTATATGAAGCAAAGATAATTTTGAGGAAACAAAAACGCAGCATTTAGACAGGTACCTTAGCTGATTGGCTACTATCTAGTTAATATTTTCTTTAAAAAAAATACTTGATAACGGAAGTAAAGGCATAATTTATCTGCATTTATCCATCTACACACACACCCATCCACTTCCTCCAAGCACCCATCCATCCCACATTCACCAAGCACATATTGTGATCCTGGCATATACAATGTTTCACTTTGTATTTCCCTAGAAGTAGACCCTGAAATAGAGACTTGTGTGCAGGTGGTTCATTTGGGAGGTGATGATCCCAGAGAATACTATGGAACTGGGGAAGAGAAAAAGAAAAAGAAAGGAAGACAGCAGAAGGTGCAGTCATGGGTCAATCACTGATGTGAGGAAGTTCGGCTCCATCCCACTGGTGGCCATTGGAAGACAGTTTGTAGAACAGACTTACGAGTTCTCCCAGCTAAGGGGTGAGAAATCTCTGGTATTTTTCTAGCAACTCTCATTCATTCTTTTTTTTTGGGGGGGTGGTTGTTTTCTTTTTTGGGGAGGGGAGGTAATTAGGTTTATTTTTTTATACTTTTAATGGAGTTCCTGGGGATTGAACCCAGGACCTTGTGCATGCTAGGCCCACACTCTACCAACTGAGCTATACCTTTCCCCCTCCATTCATTCTTGATTGAGGGCTTACCCTGGGGTGTTAACTCTCTGGCACTAAGATTGCTTAGGGTGTATTCTCCCACAGCCCAAGGAATCCATGGGAAAAGCCACTGTAGGGCTGGTAGCAGGAAGTCATTGGTGGAAGGTGAGAACCTAGCAGGTTTGGTCAAGGCATCAACAAAATTTGCCACGTCCAGGGAGAATGCTAGATGTTGCAGAGATAAAAAGGAAACATAGACTCTGCCTTCAGGGAGTTTCCAGTAAAATGGGTACATTTTGGAAATCAATTGTTATAATAGAGTAAAACAACAAAAAAAGAAAGAAAAAATGATGTTGACGCACAAAGTAAAAAGGGAGTATAGGTGTCCTCAGGTTTCCTTAAAAAATTCACTCTGATACCTGAGCCCACATTATTTTGTATCCTATGGTTGCTCCCTCTAATCCTTAATTTTGTGGCAAATGGAAGAATAGCCACTTCCAACATATGGCAAAGGATGAGACCATAGTGCTACAAGCCCCATCATTAACAAGGACAAAGACAGCTGGTGAGATGTCACCCATCACAGCAAAGAAAGTTAAGGAGACTTTGCCAGTTCTGAAAACACAAGCTTCCTGTGAACCGTAAAGAGAATCTGGAGAGCTTAATTAGCCTTGTTGCAAAGCCCCCAGTGTGATCCGGTCGTAGGTTTCCTAATTTCAGGGAAAATATGAGCAGTGGAGCTTTAGTCCTGTGACCTCTGAAAAGGCTGGGTGATTTGAGTAATTATCAGGAAAAACCTCCAGAGGCAGGGTTACAACCTCACAAGGCAAGAGGCTTTTGCTTTTTCCACATAAAATGATCTTCACCACATTTGATCTTGATAGCACTCTAAAGCGAGCTGATGGCTGTGCTGAAAGCTCTCAGAGGATGCAGTCCTGACCACTTCCAGATGAAAACTGGAGGGTTACCAAGGGCCTATTTGGGGGTGAACGTTCCTATCTCAGAAGCAGGATTAATTTCTGTATTTTTCTGTGTGCATCTAAAGGATGCAAGCTTTGGGAGTTTAGCATTTACACGTGAATATGATTTCAACTGTGCCCGGATAGGATGATAATCCTTATAAAATAGTGAATTTTTATAATATACAGATATTTGGAGTGAGAGAGCTGGGAGAATCAGTTCCTCAAATTACAAAATTTCCTTTGCATTCATCTCTTAAATGCATTACATATAGGATTCTTGTAGATCTACATTTTGGGTTTAATACCAAAAGATACTTCTTATTGAGGCCATAATTACTAGAACCCACAGAGTGAAATATTCAGGGGTCAATATATACCACCTTTCTTTCAATAAATTAGAAAGTGTGCTTTTCAAGAAGCACTCAAATTCATTTTGATCATTTGCCTCTATGGACGGTTGCCCTGCAAAACCAGTCCAAGAAGAAATTTAAGGCCTCTTGCAAAAATATACATAGTAAAATGTAATAGAAGTGGATTAAGAAAACAGAAAAAAAGGGGGGACTGTGTATAAAGGAGAAGATATAAAGAAATACAGGGGGTTAAATTATGCAAAATTTGCTAGAATGCAGGCAGAAGTTTAAATGTAAGCTTTCTAACAACTGACACAGAGACAGACAATGAATTCAAAGTGATCATCAGAAAAAGCCAATTAATTGCCAATATAATCTAAGGCATGGTAGTGCGCAAATTAGAGACACACTCCTTCCATGGGGCCTGGTAAGATAAGGAATATGTCCCTGAAAATGTTATTTCCTATAAATAGGACAATAGGTTTATAAGACTATTTCTAAAAGCATTTTTTTATAGAAACTACATGAAACACTAAAACTAATGGACAGAAACATTTATTGAGTTGCTCCTATATGCTAGTCACTTTATTAAGTGCCTGGCCATTTACCCATCATAACCACCCTATATACTAGGCAAAATTATTATCCTCTTTCAACTGCTTGGGAAAATGGCTCAGGCAAGTGACATAATTGTCCAGGGTCACTTTTCCATCAGTGGCATAAACAGGATTCAAGTTGGCAATTCCAAACTCAGGCTCTAAGATGCTAGACTTTAGAAATCCCCATTGCTTAGGTCCAATGTCAAGGTATCTAAGTGGTTATGAACAGAAAAATCCAGCAATAGGAAGCTTACAGAAATATCTTAAATTATTACAAGGAGAAGTATGCTTTTGGTACCAGGAGATCTATACTGTCCCGGAGAAGAGAGTAAACAGGAACTCAGTAACCATTCATAAGCCATCCTTTGAGCAATGTAATTTCATAATGGTCACTCCAAGATGAGCAGGTTGCAGAAAAGGCTTCTTGCAACTGAGTTAACATGATACTATTAGCTATGAGACAAGTTAAATATGGGGGATAGTTATACAAAGGATAATTTTAAAAGTAAGAAAAAGCTTATCTTTCTGACTTCAAGAGGAAGAGATGAGACACAGGCTTCTTTCTCAGCCAAAATGAGTATCAAACAACTAAGTAACAGGGCAAATAGAAAAGCCATCTGAATTCGCACTGATTTATCCAACTGGATTTTTTTTAAATGAACATTTGATATTTTCTTAATTAAAAAAATAGACCAGTTACCATATGATCCAACAATCCCACTCCTGGGCAAATATCAAGAGGGAACCTTAATTCAAAAAGATACATGCACCCCAATGTTCATAGCAGCACTGTTTATAATAGCCAAGATATGGAAACAACCCAAATGTCCATGGGCAGATGACTGGATAAAGAAGTTGTGGTATACAATGGAATACTACTCAGTCATAAAAAATAATAAAAGAATGCCATTTGCAGCAACATGGATGGACCTGGAGATTGTCATTCTAAGTGAAGTAAGCCAGAAAGAGAAAGAACAATACCACATGATACCACTCATATGTGAAATCTAAAAAATAAACAAACCACAAATGAACTTATTGACAAAACAGAAACAGACTTACAGACATAGAAAACAAACATGGCTATGGGGGTGGGGGGAGGGGGGAAGGGATAAATTGGGAGTTTGAGATTTGCAGATACTATTATACATAAAATAGATAAACAACAAGTTCATACTGTACAGCACAGGGAACTATATTCAGTATCTTGTAGTAACTTATGGTTGAAAAGAATATGAAAATGAATATATGTGTGTTCTTGTATGACTGAAGCACTGTGCTGTACACCAGAAATTGACACAGCATTGTAAACTAACCATACTTCAATAAAAATATATTTAAAAAAAGACCAGAATTCAATATTTTAAATATTTACTTTCATGTAAACTTAATGATCATAAACCTCTAATTGGATCAAAATTAATAATAGTAATATTACCACTGATTATTATTAATGAAAAAAATCTACATGAGAGGATGTTCACTATTGCCAGAAGAAATTAAGAAAAAATATTTACTTTTTTGTATGACAGCATTTAGCTGATAAAGGTAACAATTGCTTTAATCTAAAACAAAATAGTAATGTGAAGGTTGTGGATTTTTAAAAACGTAATTTCACATGGCTCAATTTCTTAACATCTGAACCAGATACTCTACTGCCCTCTCATGGATATTATATAAGTAGCATGAAGAATAAATACATCACCTTAAGAAGGATCAACGAAATGAATTTTGTTTAAATAAGGCCTGTGACAAGTAACAGAATCACCATGAAATAGAAAACAATGTTGTTTTCTTCCTGAAGAATATTAGAGTTATAATAAATGTCACAAAATATTTAGACACACTTTCAATAGCTGTAAAGTAAAATAAATGTAGTATACTTATGGCATTATGAACTGTGGAATTATGAGCTATGGTATTATGAACTATAATTCTAAAGTCTGCTATCACTTCCCTGAGTTTAGTCATCTCAGATGACTAGCAGAAAATAAATGACTTCAGATTGGTAATCCCTCCAAACGCTAAATTGTTTTGCCATAATTGATAAATTCCTTCATGAAGCAAAAGGTAACAAATCTTAGGAAATCACAAGACAAGTGGAAATACAAGCTTGTTGCTTAGCGTAAAAGGCTGTGGTTATGGGGGTGGAGGGAAGGAGTGAGAGGAAGGTCGCTGTGTACAGTTGTACAGGTTGTAGACTGAACATCTCCAAATGGTGTTGTATACACAAGGTATTTTTAAATGACAGTGCACATACAAACTATGCCATTCGAAATTCTAGTACTTTGAGTTAAGAAATTAACATTTTTTTTCCAGTGATATCATCAGGAGGTTAAAAAAATCCATTGGAACTGGAGTAAAAGTGCAGCCTACACACTGTTCAGGCGAGCAAAGCCCTGACAGACACAGTGTCTCTGGAGCATAATATCCTTGACCTGACTTAGCACATCCTCAGCTAATAGTAACAGTTCCGGGTTTAGACTTTCAGAGGTCTAAGAACATGAGGTAAGGGCTATTTTAACACTATTTTTTGCTTCATTCCAAATGTAGAAATAGGAGCATTTCACATGGACTTTCTACTACTGTTTTTTAGATAAAATTTTTTAGAAACAGTTACCAGTCTTGCAACCTTGTCAACCAAACTGAAAACGCTTTTAGTTGTTTAGCACGCACAGGAAAGTGTCACCTGCTATCTGCATTGCTTCTTCAGGGATTATCTAATTCTAAAAAAAACCCAGAACATTAATTTTCTTACATAAGATGAGAATCAAGTCCAGATTAACTGTTCTAGAGGAGCTACAGAGCCCACAGATGAGCTGTCCACGTGGGCTGCCAAGAATGCCACCTGCCACATGAACTTGGCCACCGGCTCTGCCTTCAAAAGAGATTTACTTGGAACTTAATACAAGATAAATAACTAGTCAGCTACTCAACATGGATTAAGGATACAAGTCAACATCTTCATTGCTGTAAAACGAAATAAGAAGGAATCCCGAACAAACACAAAAAGAAGGCACTGACCTAGGCCAAATGTGAACAGATCGACTCTAAAATCGCACTCCCTTGGCATGTGAACTGGAACTCATTCCAGAGAAATTCACTTCCATTTTCATCTGAAAACGTGTTTCATTTAGAAAGCCCTCGGAGGGAGAATGCTTGTGCATGTGCGGGCTCAAATCTTTTTTTTAAAAAAATTAATCACATTTAATTGGGTCTGTTCCTCAGCAGGGCTCCTCTTTGACTCCATTTGCAGAGTCGTTTCTCGCCTTGGGGCCACTGAGTCTCTGTCCATTGCTTCTGGTCATGTCCTCTGCTTCCAGGGACTTCTTATAACCCCTTCAGTCACCTGGCATGTCTGGAGATTGGGGCTTCTCCGGTTGGGGTGGATTTGAAAATAGGTTGCTTACTGTCAATCCAGTGGATCTGCTGTCATAGGATTGGTTCGGATCTCCTCTCTGAATTGTTTTAGGAGGCGTCTGATGAGCCTCTATTAGCGAATTTTTATTCAACATCTGTTGCGTACTAGGGACTGTGGCAAATTAAAAAGGGGCCTTCCAGCATTTGGGGCAAAGGTATGGTGTCCCGGTCAGCTAGGGCTGCTATAACTAGTGACCCCAGGCTGGGAGGCTTCAGCAATTCTCACCGTTCTGGAGGCTGGAAGTCCAAGATCAAGGTGTTGGAGGCGTGGCTTCTTCCGTGGCAGCTATCTGTGGCATGCAGAGGACTGCCTCCTCGCTGTGTCCTCACATGGCCTTTGCACCGTGTGTCATGTCTCTGGTGTCTCTTCCTCTTCTCATAAAAGCATCAGTCATGTTAGATGAGAACCCCATCCTTAATGACCTCATTTAACCTTAATCACCTCTTTAAAGGCCTTATCTCCAAATGAAGTCACGTTGGAGGCTAGGGGGTCAACATATGAATTCAGGTGGGGGCACAGGACCCAGATGGTAAGGTACAGCATAGCATGTAAATGTTCCAGCTCTGAATTCAGGCCACCAGAATTTGGGTTCTCTCTCTGCCTCTTACTAGCTGTGTGATACTGCACTTATCATTCAAAGGAAACTAAGCTGTCTTTACCTCTTCATTTATATTTTGTGAATATTAATATAATCTAGTTCATAATACTATTGTTTATCTCTTTTAATACTCATAACAACCCTAAGAGGTAGTTTCTAAAAAAAAAAAGAACTTTTAAAATCATTTCTTATTCAATTTCTATATTCCAAGGACATTAGATATGACTTGAAACAAACAGGCTCTTGAAAAATATTTATTGCAAAAGGAATACAATATTAGAAACAGTGACTCTTAAAGGTAGAAGGGAGCTTTGAAGCTTTGAGACCATCTATACACCCATAAACCAAAATGAATTACCAGGTTTGTGTTTTCCCTCTGACTGGGCCATATTCAACATCTGGAAGCCTAGTAGCCACAGATGCAAACATGCCTTATATGAAAATTATTTTTTCTGTTTTTATTTAAAGAGACCCTGATTAAGCCTCCTGGTTGTTATCCACTGTGATATGTCTGCTTTAAAACAATGTGTTTTTATTTTATACCCTCAACATTCACGCTGAAGTAAGCGCAGGAAATTCAACCTCCTGCTTTCTCACCTGCTCCCAAGCAATCACTGTCTCAGTGATCTGTAAATAATTGACCAGCCAAGCCCCGAAGCACAAAAGCAAATAGATCAATACTCCTCCTGCAAAAGCTCACAGCACGGAGATTCCTGCCTTGCTTCCCTACCGCTGAGGCCCTCAACACGAATCAGTTCACAGTCTGAAGCCCCCACGTTTAATTCAGCAGGCGTAATCAGCAACAAAATTGCTGAAGTCTTTGATTAAACTTTGAAATTGCCTCTTAATATGATGTAAATGGAAAAGGTATTGACTAAAGAATCCTGAAACGGTAACCTGTTCGGATGAGAAAGAAAAATGCTTTGAGTCGGTGCGTCTGTGTGCCCGGATGCACAGCATGAACAAAGCGCAGAGGATTTCCACCGCACAGATACAAAGCAAGCAGCAAAAAAGGCTTCTGGCCATCACGTTCAGGGCACTGAAAACCTTTGAGAAAGTTATTGAATGGAGTGGCCTCAATTTATTATGAAAAATGAGATAGATAACCTGCAAGACAAAAATCCCCAAAGACCTACACATGATTTGATTTGTAACCTGGAAAATTCTTTGTTGTTGTTGTTGTTTTTTTTCCTATTATCATTGATTCTAGATTTTACAGAGTAACGAGCTATACGTGTCATTTTGCAATAGTATTCTCTCAAAGTTGTACCGATTATATCAAATGAATTCTTTTCTTGCATGAAAAATTTACTTCTTCTCCCTAATTACCCTAAAAACATTACTGAGCCTCCAATATATGCTGGAGTGTTTTCTGGGTATTGAACAGACAGCAAGAAACTGACAAAATCCCTTGTCTTCATGGAGTTTAGGTTTAAGTGGGGCAGACAGAAATTAAATAAAATAAACAAGTGCAAGAAATGCTTTGTTGAATAAGTCCTACAGAGGAAAGGGAAAAGGCAAGTATGTGGAGGGGTCACAATGTGGACACAGAAAGTATCAAGAGAGGTCGAAGGAAATGATGTTTCAGTGAAGAGCTAAGTTGGTAAGGAGATGAGTCATGCAGTTTTCTGGGAAGAAAGTATTTTAAACAGAGGTGATAGCAAGTGCAAAGGCCCTGAGGTGAAATCAAGCTTAGCTTGCAATCAGAGAAAGAGCAAGCAGGCTGGTATGGCTAGTCTCCTATAAGTGAAGGCAAGAGGGGCAAGAAATGAGGTAAAAAAGAGGGAGTCAGATTATACTGAACTTTGAAGGCCACTATATGGACTTTGCCTTTATTCCAACTTTCCAATAAGAAGACACTGGAGGAGTTTGAGCGGAGGGGCCTAATCTGACTTCTGTTTTGATAGTAACACTCTGGCTGATGTATTGGGGGCAGATTGTTGGGAGTTATTAAACTATACTATAGTACATAAAACATACTATATATAGAATGGGTACAATGGGATGGGTGAGATGAGATAGAATAGAATAAAATAATAGAATAGAAAAATAGAATGGAATGGAATAGCATAGAACAGAACAGACTCCAAATTGTCATGAAGGTAAGGGGAGCAGATCTTAAAGAGGAACTCAGTTTTGCACAAGCTACATGTGAAAGATTGATTGATTGATTGATTGCATATTAATACAGGCATTAAGTAGCAATCGGTTCTATGAATCTCACATGGCTACCTCAGTTCAGGGGTGAGATCTAGGCTAGAAATATAATTTGGAAACCACCAATGATTAGAAAGCACTTAAAGTCATAACACTGGATGAAATCACCAAGGAAATAAAATGAACAAAACAAATGGATCGTTCCGAGGGTTAGGGCCCCATGGCCCTCTGACATTTAGAGGTCACGGAGGTGAGGAACCAGTGAACAATGAAGATGTGCTCAGGGAAAATCAGAAGATTAGAGACCGAATGAAGGTCATCTTTCAATGAGAAAGGAAAAATCTCTTTCTAATGTCAGGTAAAGTGAGGGCTGAGGGTTGAGCTTCAGATTTACCAGTGTGAAGTCATTGGTGACCTTGAAAAGCTGAACAATGTTAGTGACAAGATGAAGGAGGCAACGTCTGCTGGAGCGGATTCAAGGAAAAACTGGGAGTGAGAAATCGGAGACAGTCTAAATAGATCTTTCAAGGAGCTTTTCTATAAAGAGAAAGAGGTAAGTGGGGTTGAAGGTAGAGAGGAAAATGAAGTGGATAATTTTAAGATAAAAGAATAATACGATCTTTGGACACTGATAGGAAATGCCCAGCAGAGAATGAAAAAATGATGTTGATAGACAAGACCGACTCCACTTCGGTGATCTGCTGCCATTTCGGAACAAGCCGAGCAGACAAGCCACAACTTCCGCCTTCTGCCAGTAAAACCCTCCCCGGACCAGAGTGAGAACTACTGGTGGGAGAATTTATCTGACATGCCCCTTTGTCTTTCAAACATGCCCCTCTCTTTTTCAGACACGCCCCCTCTCGCTTTCAGCATCACTCATTTGCATAAGAACCCACCAATCAGCTCGTACCTTAACCCTGGCATAGATAACTAAGCCTGTAGGCAGAGAACGGCTCCAGTGTAACTGGAGACTCCCTCTGCAGGTTTCTCGCAATAAACCTGACTCTGCCATTGAGCTGTCTCTGATCCTTTCTCTCCGATTCTAACAGATGTGTCAGGAGAGACTGGAGTGACTACTGCAGGGTGGACTGGGACCAGGAAAGAGGACAGGCCCTAAGGCCCGGGAGGAGGGGAAGGCAAGAGAACGGATGTTTATCCAGAGGACACAAGCGGGCACAGATGTAAGTTGGTAGGAGGAGGCCAAAGGGGAGCTCATGGAAGTTCTTGGCTGATCCCTTCTATTTTTATAGTGAAATAGGAAGCACATGCATTAGCAGAGAAAGAACAGAGATGGGGAGAAGGCCATGATGGTCAGTCCTGAAGCAGAGGGCTATATGATTTAACTAGAGCCCACATTTTGCCCTCCAAGTGAGAAAGGAGGAAAGACATTGAGGGTACATGCAAGGGAGTGACTGTAATGGTAAAATGCATAATTTAAGCTGCATAAGGTGAGAATTAAGAACTAGATGGAAAGTTTCAGTGACTAGATGGTACGATCAATGCAAGAGATTGCTTAAGACAAATTAATTTCAAAATACACCTCAATATACTGCATGACTAGTGTTCCATTAAATGCATTTTGTAAAAATATTTTTGTGGAGGAATTGCAAAAACATTACTGAATAATAATAAGAATAAATGATCTTTAATTTATCAACATTGCAGCAACTTTCTCCCTAATGACTGAGTGCCTAGGAAATATTAATATTTTAAAAATTTAATAATGTACCCATATATCTTTAATAGTAACTTATCTAAAAATCAGTAAAAGTATATTTATAATAAATTATTAGTGATTTCTTCCTATTCTGAAATTCCAGCAAATGTACTTTGTATAAAATGTTTGATTTTTCCACATTTAAGGAAGAGATTAATTAGTCCAACTTACTCACTGAAAATTCCATTAGCTTACAAAAATATAACACAATAGACTCAGACTGTGTAAATATTATGAAGTTGCCTTACATTGTTCCTTTTTAAAATGAAAGAATTAGACTAGGAAATCACTATAGTATAAGGACTAAAATTCTAGATGTTTATAAAACCTCTTAAATGGCTTATTAGCTGGAAGTGCAGTTAATTAAGCTTTTTTAATAAAACACTAATTAGTTTTATATACACAATATTTTTTTAAAAGCCCTCAGATATTACTTTCCTGGCAGGGATAAACAAAGGTTTGTATTTTAAAATACTTTTTGGCTTTGGGAAATACTTCATAGCTTCAATACCCCTTTTTCTTCATCCTCAAATAAAGCTTCCTTAATATCTTACTTCATAACATGAAGACTCTGAGGTTTAAAAAAGCAATTCAGTCAGAGGACGCAGTCGAATACCAAACATGGACTCCCTGTGTGGGATGCGCACATGTGCACGTGCCTGTGGGGGGTGGGGGTGGGGGTAAAGGCTATATAGAAAATGAACAATCCAAAAAAACTGCTATGATTTTATTTTACACACAGTACAATGGCCACACGAGAATAATAAGAATGAGTAAGAATTTGATATAGATCACATTCCTAGTTTGAGGCAAGATGAAGGAAACATGTTCTACCCTATTGATCCTGTACAGTACAATTAAAAACTCTGGACAAAATACAGAAAGCAACCATCAGAAAGTTGAAAGAGAAGAGAAGGTAGAGTGGATGGAGACCTCAGGACTCCAAGAATGGTCCTAGCAGCCCTGCCCACCCTGCACCACCACTACAGAGACTGCGTTCCCCCCACAGCAAATGTGGAGACCGTGGGAAGGAATCTGGCTGACCATCCTCACCATGTCCATCGTGAGGTAAGTAAGGACAACAAAGAGTAGCACCTCTCCCCCGCCCAACTACAGAATAAAGGGAGGATTTTATAGATGAAATTGCTGGAGAAAGCGATTCTTTAAGCTGGCTATAAACTTCTGAGCAGAGGGGCCCATGTAAGAAAATGAATAGAATGTTCAGTGACCTACAGGAAGGCAGAGAAGGGGAAACAGAGAGAACAAACAGAAGACACATAATCAAATGACAAATGTATAAATGCTAATATATCAAACACGTCATGAAATGTAAATAGTTTAAACAAACCAATAAAGACAGATTATCAGAATAGGTTGAAGGATTGACTCAACTATATAAAAGCTATAAGAACTTGCAGATTTTCAAGTACATGGAAGGTCAGCACTAATAACCCCATGCTGTTCAAGGGTGAACTGTTATTTATACACAATGGAATATTATTCAGCCATAAAAATAAACAAATCTTGCCATTTGTGACAAAATGGGTGGACAGTAAATGCATTCTGCTAAGTGAAATAAATCACACAGGGAAAGACAAATATGTGTGGTCTCATTTATATGGGGAATCTAAAAAAGTCAGACTCATAAAAATAGATGAGTGACGGTTGCCTGGAGCTGGTGGATGCTGGTCAAAGGGCAGACACTTTCAGTTATAAGATGAATAAGTTTGAGGACCTAGTGCATAGCTTGGTGACTATGGTTATCAATCCATACATGACAGTTGCTAAGAGAGCAGAAAACCACAAAGATGGTAATTATGTGAAGTGATAAAAGTGTTAACCAGCCTTTTAGTGAGAATCACTTTGCAGTATATACATATACCAAATTATCACATTGTATACCTTAAACTTACACAATATTATGTGTTAATTACATCTCATTAAAGCTAGAAAAAGAAAAAAAAGAATAGAAAAAGAAATTACATATAAACACTGATCAAAGAAAGCTAGAATGCTATGGTAATATTAGACAACATAAAATCCAGAACAAAAAAAATCACCAAGGGCCAATTCACCAAGAAGATGTAACAATGCTAAATAGCTATGCATCCAACAATAGAGTTTCAAAATATGTAAAGCAAAATTTTTGTATAGTCCATAAAACATCTTGGTCCATAAAACAAACCTGAACAAATTGAAATTAATTAAAAATAATACAAATCATATTCCCTGATAATAGGGAATCATAGTAAAAATCTTAAACAGAATGAAAATATTTGAATAGGCACTCTTCCCCTTCCTATTCAATATCATATTGTAAATCTTAGCCAAAGTAACAAAGCAAGAAAAATAAGTAAAATGTATAGAGTCAAAAAGAAGAAATAAAATCTTGTCTATTTGCAGATGATATAATTATCTATATAGAAATTTTCAAGTAATATACCAGAAAAATCCTAGAACTAATAAGAAAGTTTAGTAAGGTTGATACACACATAAACACATGTGCACATACAATACACATCAATCTTATTTTTATATACAAGCAATGAACAATTGAAAACAAATTTTAAATGAAATCTATGATAGTTCCCCAAATTATATTTAAGTATAAATCTAATGGAACATATATAGAATGTATATGCTGAAACTACAAAGATCTAAGTAAATTAAAAAAATGGAGAGACACACCATGCTCATGGCATGGAAGACTCCATATATTAAAGATGTCACATCTCTCCAAGTTGATCTCTAGGTTCAAAGCATTCCTATCAAAATCCTAGCAAGATTTCTGCAGATATAGATAAGCTGACTCTAATGTTTAGGGGGAAACGAACTCAAGATTTATCAGCACTAAAGCTATTCTGAAATAAAATAAACTTTAAGTCACCACATTACCCAATACTAAGACTTACTATGGAGCTACAGTAATTGGGACACTGGTAATGGCAAAGGAATATACACATAGATCAAAAAATAATAAAATACAGAGTCTAGAAGTAGACCCACAGGAGTGCAGCCAATTGATTGACAAAGGTGAAAAAACATAAATAATGGTTAGCTGCTCAACAAATAGTGTTGGAACAATTGGCCATCCATACGCAAAACAACAACGGCAAAAATAACAACCTCAACCTCAACCTGACGTCTTACACAAACATTAACTGAAAAGGGATCAGAACTCTTAATGCAAAACGTAACACTACAAAACCAATAGGAGAATATGTCATAGTATAGCCACTCTGAGAATCGATGGAGCAGTTTTTAAATAAAATTATACACACAAGGTTATCCGTCAGTATCTGTTGGGGATTGGTTCCAGGATGCCCACGGATACAGAATTCCATGGAGACTCAAGGTCCTTACAGTCAGTCCTCCATTTCCACAGGCTCCACATCCATGGGTACACAGGGTAGGCCAACTGTATATTTATTGAAAAAAATCTACATATAAGTGGACCAATGCAGTTCAAACAAACATGCAGTGTTGTTCAAGGGTCAACTGTATTACCAAACAGCTCAGCATTTGCACTCCTGGGTATTTATCCTCAAGAAGTGAAAACTTATGTCTATGCAAAAACCTGTACATGAATGTTCATAAAAGCTTTATTTATAGTAGCCAAATGTTTTTCAGCTGTGAATGAATGAACAAACAGCAGTGCACTGACTCGCTAGAATATTATTCAGCAATAAAAGGGAATGGGTTATTGAAACACATAACTTGGTTAGTATAACACTCAATCTCAAATTCATTATGCTGCATAAAAAAACCTGAAAAGGTTATATACTATATGATTCCATTTTTATAACATTCTTGAAATAACAAAAGTATAGCCGTGGAGAATAGATCAGTTGCTGGGGAAAGAGGGTAGAGACTAGAATTATGGGGAGGCTGGGAGTTTGTTTATGGTCAGAGAAAATTTCTGTATCTGGCTTGTGGTGGTGGTTATATGACTCTATCCACGTGATAACATTTCATACAACTATACAAAACAAAACAACAGGAGAACAGCGCATGTGAAAACTGGTATAATCTGAACAGTCTTACAGTCTCTAATCATTTAACGGTAGTTTCATAAAGTATGGTGGTTGTCTAAGATGTCATTGGGAAAAAAGCTGAGTAAATGTGCATAAAAATTCTCTGTACTACTTTTGCAACATCTTATGCTCTTTAATTATTTCAAAACAAAAAATATTAAAATGCATATGGAAAAACAAAATGAAGTTGATAAATCTGTAGGGAATTTGAGTTAATATACACCCTCTGGATGTTGCCATTTCTAAAATTATTCTCTTGAAGGATAATGTTAGGAGAAGGTTGTGCTAGAGTTGTTTGCATTTTTATCCAAGGACTAATGGGACTCTATTTCTTTAATCATTCATATTTGGAGGCTGCTGAAAGTACACTGAAGTTCATATAATTGCTGAGCTTAAATACAAATTGTACAAAGCCACGGAGATTTAAGCCCTGATCAATTTCAGGTACAATAAATACTCAGAGATTAAGAGATGTATTGTAATGTATTTAGAAGCCAAATATTTAAAGAGCAACACATTTCATTATTTAAAACAAGAGAGGTTTATATAGCAGAGGTTATAAAGAGACTTTTAAAAACTTCACCAAAGAAACAAAAACTTTCTTTGGATGCTGTATATAGAAATGTAAACAGTCACCAGTTCTTCACCAGGCAGCACAGTAACAGTCCGGAAGCAATATTTTGTTATTAATAAAAACAAATCCACCGGCAGACCAGGTCTTAAAGACTCTATTTGCTTTCTCTTGAAATCATCTCGCTGCACTGAGCAAAAAGACACCACAAAAGAATAAGTTTATTATTTAAAAATACATACTTTGAATTGGTTCCCTGCCCATCTGTTCTAAATCTTGATTTGTTTACATCTTGGTTAAAGGCAAAAAGCAGGAATCCTGGTTACTTTTTACATTTTGCTGAACTTTATGAGATTAAGGAGGCCATTTCTCAAGGATTTGCACTGATGGAAGAGAGCATTGTCATGGAAAGGAGAAAATGCTTAAAACTCAGCCTAGTGAATCTTAGACCTCCAGAGCCTCCGTGGTGAGAGTAGCGACAGTTTATTTGTCTGCTGTTCACTTCTTGGAGGCAAGGATCGGATGAAGACCAGAAAGCGCTGCCCGGGGGGAGGCAGGAGGAGGGCCAGTGCACCCAGGGAAGAGATGTTACCTGTGCTGAACAAACATTATGCACCAACGCTCATTACGTGTTATCTCAGGGAATTAACAGTGAACCAAGCAGTTGTTACTCACCCCTCACTTTTATAGTTGAGGAAACTAAGACGTAGAGATAGTAAATGCTTTGACCAAGGACACACAATTAGCCAAGTCAAGCTCAGATCTCTTTATTCCCAAAGCTGGTACTCTTTGACTTGTGGTACTTTATTGCTTCTTAAACAGGTACAGATCGTAAGATGCTGGGTGACTGAATGTCAGCGTCTATCCACATAATTCGTGGGTAAATGATAATGAGTTTTACAGATGGTGAAAAAGCATCATCAGGTTGACAGCTGATCCAGAGTAACTGAAAATTCTCAGGCACAAAAAGACATGGGGCTTGAAAGAACCTTGGAAAACATCCAAGCCTGCCCTAGGAGATGTCTCTATTTTCAGTAAAATGTTTAGCCCACAGTATTATTGTGGGAAATTTTTTTGGTCGTTCATTTGTTTTGTTTTTCTGTTATGTTTTGGAGGGATTTTTTTTTCACTAGCTTTTTAACTAAACAAACCTAAGTTTTGGTTTTTTATTAGGCATTTTCACTAGTTTTATTTTGTTTTATGTAGGATTTCATTAGGAACTTATTTGTATAATGAATTTGATTCTTTGGGTTTCACTTCAAATTCAATTTTTTTTTTTTAAATCTCCAGAGCGATTTTCCTTCAAGTCTGAGAAGGGCCAGATTTAAATTGATGATGTACAATAAAGTCTAATGTGGAAAACCAAATCAGACCACAAATTGGGGCAGTTATGCTGAAGTTATGAATGAAATACACCTATAAAATTAATTTGATTCTGCATGTTCATATATAAATATTTATTTATTTGAATTTTATTGATAGTGTTTGTTTGATCCTATAGGTCTTCTTTCTATCCTTCTTGATCTTGGTCTCCAACCAGAGAAATTCATCTGTAAAGAATTTATCAGTGGCCTTCCTTGCTTCCGGGCAGTTTCAAGAGCCCCCAGAGGAGATGGGAGCAGGAAGGATGAACGAGATCAGAGCTCAATGGTACTGTGCTATTTCATTTCCCAGCTCCTGCTCTGTGGGTCACGTGGGTCGAGCTGTGTCTCCAGGCCTGCGGGTACAACACTCAAAACAGCTTTCTCCACAGGCTTTTCCCTGCCCTGGGTTCCAAAGAGCTCTCTGCCCTCACTCCTTCGGGAATAGCAGTGGTAATTGCTCACTGTACATCCTCAGTTTTCCCTTTTCACGGTCCACTCTTTAGAGTGTGTCATTTGTACCTTCTGGGGTCATGAATGATAACATAATGATATAAATAATGAAATAACATTAGAGAGAGAGAGCAAGAGATTCCATTAAATCATGCATCTTACAGATGCGTTAAAGTTAAAACAATAAATACAAAGCAAAAGACCTTTGCATCACACCCCAAGCCTCTGTGCTTCCCCAAAGTAGCACCTGTAACTATTGCCTACGCGTGTACCACCAGATGGATTTCTACCCATTTACACACTCACACTGGCAGGCAATTTGTTCTCTTTGGTATACTGGGATCACATAATGCACATTCTTCTGACTTGTCTTAAATATTTCTCTCATTATGGACATTTAGATTTATTAAGCTTTTATACTGTTACTAACAATAATGTAATGAACATCCACATGTGTGATTAATAAATTACTTCCTCAAAAATTCTTACCAAGATCATGTTCTTCTTCATTAAATAATTTTATTAAAGTTGTGATCTAGTAATTGAATTTCATTTGGAGTTGATGTTTATCTTTCAGGTCAGTAAAAGTTTCTGACCCTAAGTTCATATAATATTTGAACTACTAAGCTCTTTACTTCTCTACAAATAATATCACTAATTTTTTTTTAATATTAGTTTCTCAGGAAATTTTTAAAACACTTTTTTTTTAAGAACAGGGGCTCAAAATAAATATTATCAGCTACATTATTATTATCCTCCTTTGTTCTCCCAGATTAGCATTTCATAGAAAGACTGATTAAAGAGTAGAATGTTGCTTGGAAGATCATCATTATCTGACGTTTTTTAAGTGTGGGAGAGTACTTGATAAACAATATCTGCATGGAATTTAATGATTATTCAAGAATCAATTTTTAGTTAAAATTAAGCAGTTGTAATTTCACAAAGAGTAACCACAGAACCAGGATTTCAAAAACAGAGACCATGCTTATGTGATAAATATATCTTTAAATCATTTAAAGGTATAGCAATTTATACATTTCAAGAATTCTTTTCAAATATTTACGTTTTTAGTGAATATGATAGTGAATTTAAGGTAGTCTTAATTAGTTGATATCATCAATACTGCATACAGATCAACAGTACTCAAAATACTTTCTGTGGTTTTATTTTATATATATATATTTTATATATATATATATAATTCAACTGAAAAAGGGCACAAGTTAATATTCATATGAAGAGGACTTGAAAATTAACAAAATCGAGTTACCGTTAGATTATATTTTAAAAATTAAAGTCTTAATGATCATTTATAACTTTATTACAACTTGGTTTGTGAAATTTTGGTTGAGTTAGGTTGCTTGAAAGAAAATGTAAAATGTTTAGAAATATAAATACTTCCTCGTTTTAAAAATAACCATAATTGGGAGAGCTAACTCTAAGAATGAGTTATTACTAGAGAATTGTCTGTGAATATTACTATAATGTATTTTCAGCTGAGTGAATATTGCATTTCATTCTTTATATATTTTTCTCTATTCTTCACAATCACCATAAAATATAGCTATAATTTCATAAGTCTAATGTTGAACATACAGAGACCAAGAAATTAAAATGTGCAACCCTACACAGCTTGCAGGCAGACCCTTACTTGAATTTAAGTTCCCCTGTCTTTAAACCCCTGCTCTTTGAACCACCTCACGGTCTCTCTTCTCATTAGACAGACTCTTCACCTGTGGAGGGAACTCAAGTCTCTTGCAGGGAAGCTGGCCATAAGCACATAGCAGAATACTGTTTTCAAAATATTATGTGAGGCTTCTTTTCTGGATGCATCCTCCAACCCTTAGCTCTCCTCCCATGTGACATCCCCAGATTTATGTCTACAGGAAGAGATAGCCCAACAGGATACAAAGAATAAATAAACACAATTTCTGGGTTTTGAGTTTCAGGAACTAGCCTTGATTGGGTGGGGATGAAGTTGGCAGGGAAAAGCTCAGACATGAAGAACACATACATAGGAGTAAAGATTCAGCCATTCTGCATTTTGACCAGAGAATAATGATCCGGAGTGCTAGAGAGCCTAACCACAGTGTTTAGAGGCCAGTGGTTCCTCAACAAGGAACACTGTGTCTTAGCCACTGACCACAGTGTCCACTAACACGTGCAAGTCATTATGGGAGTTGGAGGGGCATAACCTCCAAGTAGTTAGGGATTAGAGAGAAGGAAGCTTTCTTCCCCACAAAGCAGAAGATCATGGCTTCCCCCATCCCAGCTGGGGTAAACAACAAAGTTACCATGGACCTTAGAGCAAAAGGGATGTAATGATAAAAGCCTGTGTCTAAAGAGTCTGGCTATTCAATGAAGGGCGAATGGAACAGTGACCTGTAGGACTCATTACCATGACAAATGCACCTGACTCAAAACAAAGGAATTGTGTTAACCACAACAAGCACAATGAAAAAGGGAGTCCCACAAGCATTCAAGGAAAAGATTAATTAGCCTGAGAGGGGAACTATCTGGTCTACTAAAAAAGCAGAAAAGATTGATTTTTTTTTACTTATAAGATTTGACCTAACATTCCTACAATGTTTCATTTAATAGAAATATACAATGATATTTGATAAATAGTTCCTATTAGAATTATTTTATTTCCTATTATTTAATTACGCTAGCTTAAAGTACAAGCACTCCATAGGTGTTCTCCATTAATATCGTAACCATTGTAAGCCAAAGGCTACAACAATGGGTTGGACAGAATAAAATTTTCTGTGTGTCTTTCCCCTTTTTCCTAAAGCTTGAGACTGCAATAAATCATGTTGAGCAGCTAAAACAAAATCTACATAGTCCCCATACAACCTTATACTATGCTGGCACTGTATTATTACAAAGTAATTTACTATGTTATGGTGTCCCTTTTCGTTGAATGTCTCTACTTGCTAAATTATAAAGTCATGAAGGCAAAGAGTTCTGCCTGGAAAAAAAAGAAGTTCTCTGTAAGAGTTGTTGAATAAGTGAATTACCACCTTATATAAGATGTTTTTAATAATAACATTTAGACATTGATTCTGACATTCTGGTTCTCCTGAGATTGTAAACCGAAAAATCTGTGCATCTTTGAAAAACATCTTCACAAAATAATTTAGATGAATAAAACACTAGATTTCAGAGCAGACCAAAATAATACACTTCAATGATTACCTTACAAAAATAAAGTAAAAGGTAAGGCAATATGTCTAGAAGTTCTTCTAAATTGTTACGCAAATTACGTGAAGATTTTTGTTTTGTTGTATTTTTTGGGGGGGGGAGTTGGTTTATTAGTTTCAAGAGATTGTTTTGTTTTTAACTTTAAAAATTTTTACTTTTATACAAATTTGAAAGGTTACTTTCCATTTACAGTTATTGCAAAATACTGGCTATATTCTCCATGTTGTACAATATGATTTTTAACTATTAATGGGAGATAAAACAGAAAATTAGTAGAGTAAGCTCTTCAGGTGAGACAAAAATTTTGGTAACCAAAAGCTCCATGCTAGTTGTTAGTGACCCTGATATTGCATTTAGGGTTAGTAAACTAAAGTTATAGTACTAAGTATTCCTACTGGCATTCTGTAAATGCTTGTACTTAGAAGACCCCGAACAACTTAGAACAAACATAAGGCTGTAGCTAAAGTCCTAAAATCAACAAACTTTAAAAATAAACAGCTGTTTTTTTTGCCTGCCCAAATCTAATTTCTTATCTTCTGATAAGAGGACCTCAATTTTTCTTGGAAAACCATCCCTTCTGACTCTGAGTGAGCCTGATGTCAGTCCTCAGGGGAGTGATGTGACCCACACTTGGCTTATCAGAGAAGAACATATGGTTCTTGGCCACGGGGACTGACCACAACCCAAAGCTTTTGCTGTAGTAACTAGGAAAAAAATAGTTCTTTTGCTGAAGCCTAAAGCTACTGGTAAAAATGGCGTCAGTAGAGAGGAAAGCTCCCTTGAAGTGCAGGGATTTGGAAATGGAAGGTGGATGTTAATACTGCACGCGCTCTGTGTATCAGGTCTCAGTCCATCACTACAGCACTGAAAAAGGAACATTATTATACACATTACATGGTGGAGGCTAAAGGACTTTAAGTAGTATTTGTAATATCATAGAGCTAGTAAGTAATGGAACCAGGACAGGGTGACAAGAGAGGCCACGCAACTAAATATGGCTGTGCTCAAAGCCAGGCATAGTCCAGTTTCTGACCTCCACCCGTGACTCTTTAATTGCTGAGCCAATAAACTCAATTTTTAAGTTGTCAATTTGATTTTTTTTTATATTTGCATCTAAAAATTCTGATAATATAGCACCCACATTGATAAAAATAGTAAGCAAACTGAGGTAGCAGAGGGTTACTGTAAAATTATCCCCTACTTCTCCCCAAACAAAAAATTATCATAGGATAGATTCTGTGTGTGTGTGTTTGTGTTTTAATAAAAAGAAAACTTCTTTAAAACTATTGCTCTCATGGGGAATGTAATTTTATTTGGAATATACATTTCCTATCAAGTCTTTAAAAAGAGTAATCATTTATACATGACTATTCTCTAAAATGCTATAGTTTCTCTGTTAGAATAGCTTTTGAAATAAAATTAACTTTATTTTCAAGTAATGTATTTTTTTAGGTTCTCATTTTAAAATAAACCCAGATCAATAACAAAGAAACTAAAAAAAAAAAAACTGTTACTGAGAGTAAACTAATTTTTATACTAACAGAAAACCAATTCGTTACTCAAGTACTCAATAAGAGTTTTGGATGCAATTTTTGAAAAGGGTCTGGATGTTGCAGATTCTGACAATTTTTTTTTCTTTTCTGAGGAACAATATGAAATTAAAAACCAATGCCACCTACGAGTAGAGTACTCATTTATAATAAAAAAAACCTTCTAAGTGCTGAATATTAAAATCTAAACTTAGAAAAGGACAACAGGCAATAAAACATTTCTGTGCTGAAAAATTAATTTTCTTAGCAAAGGTTCAAATTATTTAAAATCCAAATAATCAGCCAACTGCTGCCTACAAGGTATATAAAACTGAGGCTACAACCTGATGTTCTAAGAGGCAGTTTTATTTTATTTTATTTATTATTTTTTTTCTGAGTCCTGATTTTATTCTGTAGCAGAATGCCCAATGTAGAATGTAATTGCAAGTATTCAGCTGTGCAAAAGAGTAGTGCTTAAGTACAAATGGGAGACACGGTTTTTTTTAAATGAATACTTAAACATGGGTTGGTCCTACAAGCACCAGGAGTCTAGGTCTGCCCTGGTGGAGCTGCCTCACCTGTGGACCCACGAAGACACCATGATTCCCCTCCCCTCAATCAATGCATGGACCCCTATACAGTATAATCTTGTTTATCTATTCTACATTTTGAAATCCCGTCTATCCCTTCCCATCCCCCACCCCCTTGGCAACCACAAGTTTGTATTCTATGTCTATGAGTCTGTTTCTGTTTTGCATTTATGTTCTTTGTTTATTTATTTATTTTTTAGATTCCACATATAAGTGATCTCATATGGTATTTTTGTTTCTCTTTCTGGCTTACTTCACTTAGAATGACATTCTCTAGAATGACATTCTCTAGGAGCATCCATGTTGCTGCAAATGGCATTCTGTTGTCGGTTTTTATGGCTGAGTAGTATTCCATTGTATAAATATACCACATCTTCTTTAACAAGTCATGTGTTGATGGACATTTAGGCTCTTTCCATGTCTTGGCTATTGTAAATAGTGCTGCTATGAACATTGGGGTGCAGGT
Organism: Vicugna pacos; assembly: GCF_048564905.1. Lineage (NCBI taxonomy): Eukaryota > Metazoa > Chordata > Mammalia > Artiodactyla > Camelidae > Vicugna > Vicugna pacos. Next base: position 9,027,754 of record NC_132987.1, read on the forward strand.
GTCATTTTGAAGTAGGGTTCCTTCTGGATATATGCCCAGGAGCGGGATTCCTGGGCCATATGGTAAGTCTATTTCTAGTCTCTTGAGGAATCTCCATACTGTTTTCCACCGTGGCTGCACCAAACTGCATTCCCACCAGCAGTGTAGGAGGGTTCCCTTTTCTCCACAATAAGAGGCACTTTTAAAATCTAGTACAGGCTGAAGTACTCTTGTGAGTTTGTAAAGATTATGTGATGGTCCTATAGAAATTTTTGAAAGGGGGTTTTAGTTTTAGTCCATACAAAAGCTTGGTTAATGTTTATTAGCCTTTAAATTTCTGTAATTCCTTATAAAGACTTTATAATTGTAATTTTCCAGTTACCTCCACTCAGGAAATATTTCTTCCACAGTCAGAGAGTCAGGATTGACTCCAGACCCAGACACCTATTTTTCCTTAGACCTGCATTTGCCATAGAATTTGGCGATAAACAAGGCTTTTCACCGTAATAACCAAGAAAGAGATATTCTCTTTTGTTGAGCTAGGAGTTGGGATAATGGTAGCCCAAGACTGCTGGCAATGGTGGCTTCCACACAGAAGGTTGACCCAAGGAATGGACATTTAAAACCAGTATTTCTGACGTGGACATTGAATAAATATTTTATTTCTGTGATAATTGTTTTTAGGGCTGTTTATTATAAAAATATAGTTTGACGATAGTTTATTCTTATGATTAAGCTCTAACCACCTAAGACTAAGAGGTCCATGAACAGAATTCCAATTGCATAATAACCTTAATATAAAACCATCTAATATAAAGAAACTCTACTGAGTTAAAAATTTGTGCTTTTTAAATTTGCCTTCAGCCATGCATGATGGAGGAATCAAATTCAATTAATTTACAAATTCACCAGCCCTAAAAGAGCAGAGTCCAAAAGCAGTGACAAGTCTCCCACATAAATGGGTTCCACTTAAATAAGCTGTGTTATTTCTAGTCTGTCACACCGCATTTTTAAACAATTAACTGTGCTGAGTAAAGGACAGACCCGCTTTCTCAGCCCCACCCAGCTTGCTTTATTAAAGTGTAGACCATATGTTCAGTCGCTTCTTGGAAATCCCTTCAAACTGCAGAAGGTTGGGCTAAGCACAATTAGACACAATTTAATTATTGAAAACTCCCCCTTGTGGCATCGCTGTGGCTACACACCAAATATATATATGTTGATATATATATATCTATCTCAACAATTAAAACTAAGCTGAGCTTCAAAAAAAGAAGCTCCTTTTTAAAATTCAAGTGAAAGTTTTACTAAGCGAAGTGGGATCGTGGACTCTTCCAGAAGGCTCTGTAAGGTCTACATGGTGGCAGTTATCCACGGCCTGTCCAACGCCTTTGTCTCGCTTTTATCTAGTCCAGCTGCACTATTTGTCTCCTTCTGAAGGTATGTAATTAATTGGAAATGACCATAAAACTTTAGGAATTTGCAGCTACTTTCCGAACTCTATTTTCTGAGAAGTACTGAGTTGCTTCCTAAAGACAGATGGACACAAGCCACAATGTAAGAGAGCAGATGACACGAACCCCAGAGGAGTGCCAACTTGGTACCCGCCTTCCATCCTTTGGCTTTTCTATGAATACTCAAATTTGTTTCAGATTGCTTTGGGGGCTTAAAATCATTGTCTTTGAGATGGTACTTAATACACAGGGCAGGGATTCTCAAACCTAGCCTGCCACAGAAGCCTCCAAAGGACTCTAAGATGCAGACTGCTTGGCCTGCTCTCAGTGTTTCTGGTTCAATAAGTTTAGGGGTGACTCCCAAGAATCGGGTTTTATCAAGTATTCAGGTGATGCCGATTGGAAGCGCTAACAGAGAGACCCGAAATACAAGCGTCTGTTAATTCCACTGCCTGAGCCCACATCGCAGATGCAGGCTGATTCTTCACACACTTCGACACATTTTCCTGGCTAGTTCTGGGGCTCTGTTTGATCTCCTTTCCTTCCCACAGTTGTCCCTGAGTCTTCTCTTCTCCTAAGGCCACGTGTAAAGGGCGCCCCAACCCTCCTCCCACTCGCTCTCCTTGACTAAGTCTCACATCTTTTGGCTTTGATGGTAACTAAGCACTGAAGAGTGATGGCTAATCCTTGCATGTGAAACATTCCAGAAATGTCACACATCCTCACAGTTTATTCCCTTGGCTTTTCATCTAGGTTTTAATATGGAATTCAGTACCTATTAAATTCTTGGAGCTGTTTTTGTTCATATAACTCAGAGATACTTCAGAGGAAAAAAAACTAATTAAAATTTACATTTTTGTATGAAAGAGAGATTGTGGAAATACTTCCACCTACATTGCCTCTTCTGTTTCTTCCAAGAAGTTCATTAAAAAAACCCTTTTTTTCCTTAAATCAACAATTAATACTGAGAAATCATGCTTTCTTTTTTCCTCCTCTAGCTTCTGAACAGGAATTCTTTACATAGAAGACATACCTTTGAGGATTAAGCATTGAGTATTAACTAAAAAATAAATATTTTTAATTTCTTCCTTCAGGCCACTAACCCAGTTAGTCTGATAATACATTAAATGACACAAGAGTAGGGCTAGTTAAGACACGCTAAACAAGCTTGCTGTGAACCCACACAGAGTTTTTAAAATATATTTAATATGCTAAGAGGAGCGCCCAGAATAAAATTTAAATAATCATAACAAGGGAAGCTTTAGCTTAATCTGAGCTGCACTCATGTGAAAACGCAGGCGTATCTGATCAGGTGTAAAGTGCATCTGGGCTGAGTCCCTCGGGAGACAATGGACCGAGCACTGCGCCTCCTAGGAAGGCTGGTCTCCCAGGGACTCAAGTCACCCCTCTGGGAGCGAGGGAGAACCACACTCAGTTGACGTCTATTTATGTTGTGTATCTACTAACCAAATTTCTAGTTATTTTTAACACATTTGCCTTTTAATTTTTCAAATAGACTTAAAAGGGATTAGCCAACACTAACATAACAGTCTAATAGCAAACAATCTTATGTTTACCGGGGAAAAGGGGGTGAGAAGAGAGAAACTAGGGAGTTTGAGATTTGCAAATGTTAGCCACTACGTATGAAAACAGATTTTAGAAAACTCAAATTTCTGCTTATAGCATAGGGAGCAATATCCAGTAGTAATCTTTGATGAAAATGAATATATGCATGTATATGCATGGCTGGGACATTATGCTGTACACCAGAAACTGACACCTTGCAACTGACTGCACTTCAATAAAAAAATAAATAAATAAATAAAGGTAACAGTTTATTCCGTTTGTGTGTATATCATACTGTTACCAATGAGTTTCATACTTTCCTGTGCTCTCGTGTTGCTAGTTTATGTCATTTGACCCAGCTTGAAGGGTTCTCTTTAGCATTTCTGGTACAGCAGTACTAGTGGTGATGAACTCCCTCAGCTTTTATTTGTCAGAGCATGTCTTTATCTCCTCTCCATTTTTTCCAGGTTTATTAGCATGATTGGCAGTTTTTTTGTTTGTTTGTTTTCCTTTTGGCACTTTGGACGTATCATTCCACTCCCTTCTGGCCTTCAAGGTTTCTGCTGAAGCCTTGTATATAACAAGCCACTTTCCTCTGGTGACTTTCAAAATTCTCTTTTAACTTTTGACAATTTGATTATAACGTGTCTCCATGGGGTCTCTTTAGATTCATCTACCGTATGATCTGGCAATTCCACTTCTGGGCATATATCCAAAGGAAATGAAATCATATCTCAAAGAAATATCTGCACCCACCATGTTCACTGCAGCACCATTCACAACAGCCAAAATATGGAAACCACCTAAGTGCCTGTCGACCGATGACTGGGTAAAGAAGACGTGGCATACACGTGCATGTGTGTGTGTGTGCCTATACTAGCTGACCCTTGAACAACACGAGTTTGAACTGAATGGATCCACTTATATGTCAATTTTTTTTCAGTAAAGACACACAACAGCACTACAGGATCTGTAGTTGGTTGAATCCACAGATGTGGAACCACAGATATGGAGTGAACACTGTCAAGTTATACAGGGATTCTCAACTGCCTGGGGAGGGGGTGGTCAGCACCCTTTATACCTATGTGGTTCAAGGATCAGCTGTGTGTATGTATATAGACACACACACACACACACACACACACACATGGTAATGTCATTGCTTAGTGGTTTTGAGAAGCATGCACAAAAAGATGAAGTGTGACATGCCTGGGGTGGAGCTATAGAAACTGTGAAGGCAATTTAAATAGGATTGGCTTCCAAATGCAAATTAAATTTTTTAAGAAATGGAGATTCATACCTAAAAGTATCTAATACCCACTAGCTCCATTCCTATGGGCATATTATTTTTAGGGGAAGTATAAAGGAAATAGGTCAAACTAAAAAAAAATACTTCAAAGCTAGTAAAGTGGAAAAGTGATTCTCTAAGATTGGAGGGCAGAAAAACACTAGGACTGGAAGATGTTGCTTTTGGAAGTGCTTAGTGCCTGAAGGAGACAAAAGTTGAGGAAACAAGGCTTTTCTACCTGGGCTAAGCAGACCTGGAGTTCACACAAAAAACAACAGCAACAAATTATTCTGCACTCCCAGTTTATACGACCACTTGTCTACGCGCCAATGTCCCGCAATTCTTCAAACGTCCCCAGGTATACAACCCCAGATACACACAGGGACTCACAAATGCAAATCTCTTCTATCCCAAATAAATTCTGTTCTCAAATGAAATGACATGCATTTAAGTCATTCTTTTTTTTCTCTTAAAGTTTACCTTAATGGTCACTTCATCTGACTTTTCATGGATAACAATGGTCATGAAGAAGCAGTGTACACTTTTCTAGGGCACAGACAGAGGTCAGGCTGGATTCTCAGCCTCAGGTGGTAAAACTTCACCATCATCCCAGTAAAGAAGAGTTTCTGAAGGACACAGGTTGGATAAACAAATCTCTGTGTTGAAAAAGATGCTATCCTGCAATGGGACTGATATAAAGTCCAGGTGAAGCAAGTAGCTAGCGCCTAGAACTCTACCCTTTTTGGAATGTTCAGTATGTTTCCTCTTTAGGGAGAAAAAAGTCAATAACCAAAGCCAGAAACCTACTCAAAATTTGAACGCGGTAAAATTAACATGTGTCACTTTCTCCCATATTTTTATCCTTCGGTTATAAGAAAGAAACTTAGACGACTCAAAGAAGTACAAAATATCTTATCGCCTAATGTTGGGCAATTTAATATCAGCATATTTTATTGTCTCCCTTGGTTGCAGCTTCTAAAGCGTAAGGTTAGTAAGAGGTAGGTATGAACAAAGCACTATCCTTTATTGCCACACTGCAGTCTGACATATACTAATACAGATAAGGTATTATTAAGGAAGCAGTTTTCATTATCAAATAAAATGATCCCAAAAGGGATCCACAAATGTACTGGCAAATTCTAATTAATTTATTGACATGCTATAAAAGCACAGATAACTCTTGGAGATTGAAGGGTAAGATAAATTTATATATAAATGAGAAATTTACATTTTATATATATATATATATCGAGGCTTGAAGTATCAGAAAATTCTATGAAGCTATTTTGCTTTTATTAACTACCAGTGTTCCTGGAGAAGGAACATCCTGCAAACTGAAAATCTACTGACATTTCACACCTCATCTGGGATAATTAATGGAAAGAGAAAAGAGAATGGATCAGTGAGAGCTAGAGAGCAAAATTTTATTTGGCTTACCTGTTAAATAAAGGAAAATTTAATGCTAAGAGGATAGATATGGGTGGCAATATTCTAGATTGATGGCTTACAAAACAATGAGAAGCAAGAGTCTAGAATACTGTTAGATAAAACTGAATTATTTGATAGTAGCTTCAGCCCAGTAAAAATAGACAACCAGGCTTAACAAAATAACTCAAATATGACAAAGATAATGTGAATAAAAGAAAGCCGCCACCATAGGTCAGCCTGCTACTCAATCCTTCAAGAAGCATTAACAACAGCTTCACCACGGTGAGCACATGAAACTGAATTAAACTAATTGGCCATAGGCGCCTTAAACATCCTGAAAGTTTTACCCTTTGCAATATGTATTCCAAAATGCTCTTATGAATCAAAGAAGCATTTTCATTCTAATGCTCAATTTCTGTCTTTTGATAAAACTCCATAAAATATTTCTAGTATCTTAATCTATAAATATTTTAATATTTCATTTCATTAAATGTTAAGATTTTTCCACCATGGAATTTATCACAGAGATGGAAAGCAAAATGACAAATGTGAGCAGAATCTCAACATTTAGTGAGAAATCGCCACTCCATTATTAATTCCTTTACGGTAGTTTAAAAATATGCCTTCCTAAAAAGGTTCTCATCTGCAAACACTATTATGTTATAATGCATGTACTAGTGTACACGTAATATTGCTCTTTCGTATTCATGTGCGTACTGTGGAAAAAAGATAAGAAGTATTTGCCTTTGCAGGATTCTTGGTGATTTTTGTTTTATTTTGTGTACAGCCCAGATAGAACAATATTACTTTTATCATCAGGTCATCAGAAAATAATCATTATTCGCAAAACTTACATTCCTCACAAATATAAAATCAAAGGCCTTTTCCAAAGAGAAAGTAAGGTATGAGATTTGTACTGGAATTTGTTTGATTTATAGCTTTCATGAAAGGGGGACACATGGAATCTGAAATATGATAAAGTCTCCACATTTAAGCACCTTTTAATTACAGACTTCTCTTCTGCCACTTCTGTATCTCATATCATCTTCAAAAGTATGTTAACAAACATCAATGTATTTCTGGAATAACAGAAAATACATTGTGATAAATGGCAAAAACCGATGTGTTTACATGACTATACTGCACACAATGTTTCAACAGGTATGTTTGGTGGAAAAAAAATTAAGGAAACATCAGGTTAGTTGCAATAATATAAGTTAAGTGCTTTAAAAATGACTTAAACTCAATAATGTAAGAAAATCCTCAAACGTACGGCTTAATGTTGTTGACAGTGGGATGCAAGTTTGCCATGGAGATGAGTGTGTTGCTAATAACGTAGACGGGGGAATCTACGAACAACCAGAATTAGTTGGCAAGTCTCTTAGTCCCTCCGATCCCTGGCTGTCTTATTTGTAAAACAGAATTAACAGCACTTGCTTTGCAGAATTGTTGATTGGGGTTCAATAGATGATATATGTAAAATACCGGGAGCAGTAAATACTAGTTCACTTTTTGCTCTCTTTTCATTTTTGATGATAAAGCTTGAATACAAGCATTAAATGGAAAATACATAGGGGGAAGTGTTACATTTTGTTGCTTTTGCACAATGAAACATATTAGGTACATTACTTATGAATACACAGGAGGCATTGGTGGTGTCTTGGGTGGATTCCCAGGAAAACAGGCTTTGAGAGAAAGATTCTGTGGGCAAGAGGCAGACTCGATTAGTAACTGAGAGGCAGGAGGAAAGCAGACCTGGTAGAGGGTGGGTCGGACTGTGATAGGATTGCAACAGTGACATCAGAAAATCTGAAGCAGGAAAAGCCTTTTCAGGCAAGGAGCGGGGACATTTTGCTCCAGCGAGGGAGCAAGTTCAGGAGAGGGCAGCGCTTGGGAAGGAACTCAGCAGGCAATGCTTCCAACTCGGCAGGAGGGACCCAGAGGGCTCAGGACAGCGGGCCCCGCAGATGCTGAACATGTGCCCTAAGCAACTTTACTTCTGCAAAGAGTGCAGCAACTGTCAAACACTGAAGTTAAGTCTTACCTGTGGGAACAGTGGCCTCTTAATTAATTAGCACACCTGACTTATTTTTTTTTTACTGTGATCTTTGAAGATCATTTTCCTTAATAAGTCAGATGATATGAGAAATGCTGTAGTTTGCTCCGAAATAGAGAAATTCTACTTTGGATATGATGAGGGCTCTGTTCATCCTTGTTCTTTGAAGTATATATTAGGATGTACCTCTGGGCATGTAATTATACAATGTTCTACAATCACTGAGGACAGAAGTGATATTAATTTTTTTTTCATTTAGAAAGTCTAGAATGAATAATCATAAAAATTAGTTCCATGGTTGTTATTCATTTTATTTGCAGTCCTAAAAAATAAGTTATATATAAGGTTGGATGAATCCAGGTAACTATCTCTGTTGTCTTATTCCTTTTCTTGACACGACTATATTTAATTGCTTCCCATTTGAAATCTAAACCGAGACGATTTTCTGAGGATGGAAGAAGTTCACAAGCAGTCACATGTGTGTGTGCATATTCAGGGAAAAGGCTCTCTCCTTCTATGTCCCAGCTCTTTCTCTAAATAAACTAAAAGTAATAATGGTCTTGACTAAGACTTTATAGAATCCGTTATTCTTGCAAATTCTTGATTTTAGCTTGGTCTCCATGTAGGTAAGGAAATGACAGCTAATAAGTATATAAGACTCAGAATTTGGCTCCTTTCTTATTCCCAACAGGCCTGAAAAAAGTACATTTTTAGAGTGGAGAGATGGGGGGGTATGTAAAAGAAGTAATATGTTTCGATATTAATATAAAGTAGTAACTCAGTTGTGAGGTTGATTGCCTGTAGTTAGATCTTCCTGTAGTTAAAGCAGAGGGTGCCTCTGAAGTATGATTTCAGGTCAAGTGCTCCCACTAATTCATGATCATTTTCACTGACTTTTATTAACAAGACACTAAAAAGAACCTTAGAAAATAATATGCATAGAAAATGTAGCAAGTGTGTTAAGCACCATATTAATCAATGCATTGTTGGGAATATGACAGAATTTTACTTTTTATATGTTCTTAAAATATTTTTTCTCCTTGAGAAAAGAAAGACACAATTTCCACAGAATATTCACTTTGCGGACACAGTACGCTTTAGAATGAATACAGCTATGTAATAAAATAGGACCTGAGTATGATTTCTAGCTTGAGCACCTAATAGTTGGGTGACCTTCAGTACATCATTCAGTTGACATTATCCTAGTTTCCAAGTCTGTAAGAAGGAGACAGTGACAATATCTCTCTGGTTGTGAGGAAAAAATAAATAACAAAGTGTGCATAAAGCCTTTAGTACAATACTAGCCTATAATATATGCACTGATGTAATTATTTTAAAATACTTGACTTGAGGTCACTCACTCCTAGCATTGTGATTCGAAAGTCCTTGACCATCCTAAACTGTGTCTGGGGCTAGCTCTGATTTGAGTTCCTAAACCAGGTATGTCTTTTTTTTTTTTTTGAGTTTCTGTCTATGATATAATTTATTACTTCTCCAAAGAAGTTTGTAAGTATCAAGGTAGGTGAAGCAAAAGTAAAACACCAAATCCGACACCACTGCCACCGACAACACCAACTTAAAGGAAAACAACCTGAAATTGAATCATGCTGCCCTTCAGATGATTTTACCTAAATCTCAATGATAACGAATAGATTTTCCTTAGGAGGTTCAAAATAGACACTATGAAATACGTATTTTTAAACACGACTTACTAAGTACATTTGCCTCACTAATTTATCTTGTACTGATAGAATTTAGCAGTTCTTAATTACTTTCTGATGACTATTTTTATTTTTTACATCTCTTTGACCGATAAGATCTGTGATTAACTATTTGTCATACAAAAGAGAAATATGGAGTCCTTTCTGTTAGAATATTCCAGCTCATTCATTCTAACAAATACAAAGCAAGGTAGAGACAATTTCCTTTTAAAAATAGATACTGTTTTTTTCCATTATTTGATAACCTTGAAGCAAACCACAAAATTATATTTAAAAATCTATAATATCAAATATTAGAACAGATTAAAATTCAGTCTTATTTTTCAATATCATTAAAATTTAGATGAAATGGATCTTGTCTGTCAAACATGAAACATGCACCAGAACATAATACTGTAACTCTTTGGCGTTACTATTGTTTCAGCCCTCCAAAGCCCAGCCCCTCCCCCTCACCTCCCCATGCTTTCTCTAATGACCTTCCAAAAGTATGTGTGTGCTATTTTTAAAATCTGCTTACTCCTAAATTCAACTTTTATTTTTCAAAAGTAGTCTAACGTGATTAAACAAACCATGAATTTTCACTAGCACACGTAAACAATCTGTATATAGTAACAGACCATATTCTATTGGTTAAAACACCTACTTGAAGAGATACGTATTTTTTCAAACCAGTTGCAATCTGGCTAACCAACTGAAGCCCCAACATGCACAAAATGAACATAAAGACCATTCTTTTATATAAAATGTAAAAGAATGTCCATTTCCAAATAACTATCTTAAAGGCAAGCATTAAGAAAATCTAATGTTCACATCTTCAAATTATCACAAATGTCCTGGTGGGTCATGAACCCAATTTTAATACACTTAAGCACAGACAACAAACAAAATTTTCCCCTCCCCCAAAAGGCTGTCAGAAACTCTTTAACATACTATGATGATAAAGCTTTTATGTAATGTTATTTCCTGGTTTTAAAAATAGAGATTAGTCCATTCTTTTCTGTTCATACAGACAACTCAATTACATAAAATTGAGAATATATCTTTAGAAAAGCTTACCATTGTCATTTTTCACCATCCCGTTGCTGAGTTGTTTTAATCTCTTTTGATGCGATTTGCCATTGTAGTGGATTTGGGCTTGAGCAGCCGAATTCAGCTGAATGTTACACACATTACACAAGGTGAAGTTGGTATGTTTCTTTTCTCTTTCTGGCTTTTCTTCAAAGTCGTCAGGTAAAAACTCAGCCTCACTCTCTCCATCTTGTGCACATGTGGAATCTAGGAGGGGACAAAGAATGCTATGAACAAGCCAATCAGGATTACTGGATTCCTGTGAACACTGGGGTGTGTGTTTCCTTCTGAATTAGAGTTTTCATCTTTTCTGGATGTATGCCCAGAAATGGGATTGCTTGATCATATGGTAAATCTATTTTTAGGTTTTTTAAGGAAACTCCATGCTGTTATAGTGGCTACAGAATTTACATTCTCACCAACAGTGTAGGAGCACTATTTACAACAGCCAAGACATGAAAGCAACCTAAATATCCATCAACAGATGACTGGATAAAGAAGATGTGGTACATATATGCAATGGAATATTACACAGTCATTAAAAGGAAGGACACAATGCCATTTGCAGCAACATGGATGGAAATATCATAAATCACTTATATGTAGAATCTAAAAAAAATGACATAAGTGAACTTATTTACAAAATAGTAATAGACTTACAGACATAGAAAACAAACTTACTGTTACTAAAGGGGTAAGGTGGGAAGAATGATAAATCAGGAATTTTGGATTAACAGATACACACCACTATATATAAAATAGATAAACAGCACAGATTTACTATACAACACTAGGAACTATATTCAATATCTTGTACTAACCTATAATGGAAAAGAATCTGAAAAAATATATATGTATGTGTATGTATAACTGAATCACTTTGCTGTCACCAGAAAGTGACACAACATTGTAAATCAACTATACTTCAATAAAAATAAATGAATAAAAATTTAAAAGAGATTCCTGGATTCCTTCGTATTATTAAATTTAGTAGCAAATAAGGATTGCCCTAGACACTTAGAATTCAAAATTCTCATTTCTTCCTATTTTATAGGTTGTATCTCTATGTAATAGATCGTATCTCTATCTTTCTTGGAATCCAAATGGCAAACATTTCACTTTGCTTCTTCTGCATTAAATACTGTGTTAAGTATCAAGTGTTAAATGACAGATGTTTAACATGCATCACCTCATTTAAGCATCATAGCAATGGAAAAGAAAACAATGCAAAGCTATAGTTTTTCCTGCTCTTATAACTGAGGAAACTCAATTTAGAGTGCTTATGTAACGTGCCTAGGATCACACACCTAATAAATGGTACCTTTGGGATAAGCACTCGGTTTTATTTACCTTCATTGCAGGCTTTTAAGTATTACGCTGTTCAGTATGTATTAATGTATTAGATATTCCTTTTTTGATTTCAACAACTAAATAAAATGCTCTTATTTTCATATTCCTTTACCAACTAAGTAAAACCATTTACATTTGGATGGACACATCCTATATGTCCAAAAATGTTAAGATAGTTTCTATACCTAAAAATGTATGCTTTCTACGTCAAGTACAAAAGAGGTTCTGAATATTCAAGATAGCTTCATCGTCTGGGTGCAAAACGTGTGACCAATACAAGGATGACATTGGAATATGTTATTTTTGGATACATACATCCCTTGTATTCGCAAATCTAAGAGACAAGGGCAACTGCCAATTCCAGAATTTCTGACTGTAAGATGATACTAATCAAAGTAACTATTGCAATACAGGTTTTCCTGTTTATTTATAAATCACTTGAACTAGCAGACTCCTTTCCAAATTTTTTGTGCTTTCACTGCACAGGACTCTGCATAACTTTTACTCCAGATATGATTTCTCCATCCTGATTTTCCAGACTCTTCAGAGATCTTTTCATAGTCTTTGGAAATATTGGTAGAGGCAAACAATCATCACTTCAGCACGCATTTATTACTTGGTTACGGGGTGGCAGGCACTCTCCTAGGTGCTGAAGATAAACTGATGTGCAAGACAAGGATGGCCCTGCTGTTACACAACTTACTGACAATGATGGGAAGAACATGGGCTTTGCATCAGGCAAATGAGATAACAAATGCCAAATAATTTCGACAATACGTAAGGCTTAGTTTGTCAGTGAAAGTTTAAAGACATCTAACTACTAACTCAAGCCAAATACCCAATACTTGACTCTCTGAAAGGATACTGAAGTATCTTTCAAAAAGACTAAAAGATTTTGAGTATGTAGTTCATGCTTTTTTGTGGACTAATTTATACAAAATACATTAACCTCTTTAAACCTCTCTTTAAAAAGGAACCTTTATCACCCAGGTAGCCCTTATTAGAATAATATTAAATATACAATTTAAGTGGCCCTATTTAAAAGAAAGTGCATACATTCTATAAAATTATATAATTTTAGTTAAAGAAAACTACATAAATATACCTATTAGCTTTTCCTCTTTCATATAAATAAAACAATTAAAGTATCTACTACAGATTGTATTCAGAATGTGGCAAAATTTCTTTTTCCTAGAGTTGACTCACATTTTTGAAGTCTTTTATCTCAAATATCATCAAGTAATGAAAAAGATTAAGGAAACAAAGGCACATTTAAGCACTGTGATATTCTTTAACCAATAAAAGCAGATTGGGGAAATTTCATAACATGAGAAATTATTTCTATACAAGTGAAAAACAAACACACGATGTAACTTTACATATAATCTGTTTACAGCTAAGTGAAACACAGATGGGAGGCTTAGGAAGAAATAGCAATAGTAGTTGATTCTGAATGGTGAGATTAGAGTTGCCTTTTTCCCCCTTCATTGTCCCATATTTAAAAAATTCTACCTGATGACCACTTATTACATTTATTATGAAAAAGTAAACCAATATACTTGAAAGACATAAACCAAAAAGAGAGCTTGTACTGATCTACTGAATGAATGGCTTATGTTGGTCAGAAGTAGGCCAGACTATACAGACAGTCCCAGTGCATGAGCCCCGGTGAGACATCATTTTTACTAAATATATGCATGTTTGGAAGGTAGTAGTTTCTTCTGTGATTATGTCCACTTTGACCTATAAAATGAGACTGACTGCCAACAATTTAGCAGGGGAAAATATTGGAGAAGAAATTTTCTTCCAAGGCCATAAGATTTATTTGCTTACACATGAGGGGGTCCCTGATCACAACAAGAAAATGAAAATTCTGACACCTGAATCAAAAATTAATTTTGCACTGGGAAGGGGATGGGCAAGGATAAAAAATCTTAAAGGAAATGGAAGGTAACATATGTTCATAGAAGAGTAGGGGAAAAGGGAATCTCACATTAATTCTTGTAACTGTACTGTGACATCACAAAGCATTTATAGATTTTGCAAGAAAGCTGAGGTGTTTTGAATGGCATTCTGTGAAGTAGGTCACGATATGTTTGAATGATTTTTACTCCCAATATGGTAAAAGTATCGTTTAAATTCTGGAAGGGAAATTTTGCCCATGTGAGTTACATCGAGAAAAAATTCAGGAGTCATCATCCACATGCTCTTGGCAACTGGCTTGCAACTCAAAATATTTGATCAATTTATCTTTTTTTCCCACCTAACCTCCATACCCAGAACCACTAAGATACTACAAAAGTCTGTGGCTGCACACAACAGTGTGCTTCTAGACTGTATCATGTGAAAGGTTTAAGGACTAGAATTATCCTGGGAATGACTGCTATAGGAATCTGGTGTTTGCCTGTGAGCGCACGTGTGTGTGTGTGTGTGTGTGTGTTTTAATTTTGTAGATGTGGAGCTTAATTTCATCCTACAGATTCTTAGAAATAATTAAAAGTTGGTGTACGCAGAGAGCTCCTCTTTGGTAAGTTATATGAAACAATGTATCTCGGCATAACTTGAAAAAAATAAAACTGGAAACAGTATTTTTCCTAGGAGGCAACATGTCTTGAATTTGAGTTATGTGCATTGTTTTGACCCACTCTAGAGACTTTCTGAGACAATTACTGAAACATCATCACTTGTACCAAACCACCAGCTTTTGGTATGAAGACTGTCTTGAAAAGTGCTAATCTTCTCTTCCACCCGAACCCAGGGTAACAGGTTGCATCCCAGGTGGACCCTAAATTTGGTGTAATTCAACTGATTAATAATTAAAAGTTGGAGAACAGACACAGGTGCCAATTGAAGGAGCTCCCAATGCCCAGGGCTAAATAACTAAATAACATATTATTTAATTATAACCCAAAGTATAGTGTGGTCATTTTGATAATGTTGATTCTTCCAATCCAAGAGCACAAGATATCTTTCCATTTTGTTGTACCATCTTCAATTTCCTTCATCAGTGTTTTATAGTTTTCAGAGGTAACCCCCTTGGTTAAGTTTATTTCTAGGCATTTTGTTGTTTTCGATGCAATGGAAATATTTATGCAAGTTATAAAATTCTGGTTTTTGAGGTGAAAACAAAAGTGAATGAAGATCTGCAAATGGCAAGATACCCTTCTTTCTTATGGATGAGTTGTATTCCATTACATATACATGCTGCATCTTCTTTATCCATTCATCTATTGATCTACATTTGGGATGTGTCCACATCTTGGCAATTATAAATAATGTTGCTAAAATCAGGGTATATGTATCTTTTTAAATTAATTCTTATTTTGTGGTTAGCTTTATTCCTTTGATAACTATATAAGTTTAAAAAGCTAAAGCTCTAATTATTCTTAGCAACAAGGAATGGTACATATATTTAAATTCTAAAAATATGTGCAGTATACTGAATATATGTATTTTCATGCAATATAATGTCTATGTGCAGTCAAATTATAACAATTCTACCCAATAAAACTGAAAAATGAAAAAAAATTATAACCCAAAGTATAAGATACATATCAATGAGTACATAATGATTTTAAAAAAAGTAAATGGTGAAGAAGATACAACCTCCCATATAGGAGTATTCCAAATAATTTAAATAGATGTTCCCCGCAGCAAGGAGGGAATGGCGCATGACTCCCCATCCCTTAAGTGTAGGCTATATGCCTCCTGGCCTGCTTCCAAACAGCACCGTAAGGAGGGAGAAGAAAAAGTCACTGCACAGTGGAGAAACCTGACAAACACTACCTAAGCCAGCTAACCAAGGCTAACAATTGTGATAAGTCATGTTGGTGTGACATGCATCTCTGATAGGATGTGTTGAGAACAGTGTTCCACCTCTGCCA
This sequence comes from Vicugna pacos, assembly GCF_048564905.1. Classification (NCBI taxonomy): domain Eukaryota; kingdom Metazoa; phylum Chordata; class Mammalia; order Artiodactyla; family Camelidae; genus Vicugna; species Vicugna pacos. The sequence goes on from NC_132987.1 coordinate 9,043,548, forward strand.
TCTTCCTCATAAAAACACATAACCCAAGTCAAGCCATGTCAAAACATCAGACAAACCCCAGATGAGGGCTAGTCTACAGAAGATCTGACTATTACTCTGGAAAGTCATCAAGGTCTTTAAAAAAAGGAAAGTCAGAAATGATCACAGCCCAGGGTAGCATAAGGAAGTATTAGAATAAATAAAATATGGTGTCCTGGATAAGATCCTGGAAGAGAAGAAAAATGGTTGAAAAATCTGATAAAATCTAAATACAGTATAGAGTTTCAGTAATATCAATATCCATTTCTGGTCCACGAGTTGTGGCCAGTGCACCGGACTAACCTGCCAACCGCAGAGGAAAGTGTGTGGGTGGGGCCTATGGGACCCTGCTCACTTGGCTTTTCTGCAAATGTAAAACTATTCTAAAATAGGAGTTTATCTAAATTGGAAAAAAAAAAGTTAGGGATTGGTCAGGACCTTTCTTTCTTTCTTTCTCTTTTTCACCCATAAGACAAAAATTTCTTTAGAGTGTCTGCTCTGGGGAAGAGCTAAGAAGCTTCTCTTTTCTTTGCCCCTCACTCATTCCCCTCCACAGCAGGACAAGTAAACTGTGTGACACGGAGGGTGATGAAAATGACCCCGGACTTGAGTGGGGCCACCATCTTGACGCTGTACTTCAAACTGGCTTAAAATTACATTCTCTATAATCTTCTCCATCGCCATATGCAAACATGAAGTGCAAAGGCCTCCCACCCCTGGTTTCTCCAGGTGCCTGCATGTGACTGAGAGGTAAATTCAATTTAGGGAGTAAAAGGTGGGAAACCCAACAGAGACTGTGGTTTCAAGTCATTTTCTCTAATTCAGTTCAACTTTGTCATTTTCTCTAAACAACTAACCGGCCAACCCGTTAACAAAAAATCTAACACACCTCAAACTGAGTTCTCGTGTCTAATAATGGTGGGTTCCAGTGCAGATGAAGGAGGAGCTGTTTTCAGACACACACACACACACACACACATACACATACAAACACACATTGTGTTATCCAGCCAGTCTCCATATAATTAAGAATTCATGAATTCCATTTTTTGTTTTAGTATGTCAACCCTATCACAACAATCAATAATCATTAATGTCAAATTAAAAGTATTTAAAGGAGTGTATATTAGTTGACAACCAAACCTAATTTATTGAGTGGAAAACCGTCCTTATGAATAACATCAATGTTTTATTTCAAAGTTAATAAGCCAGGTTCCAGTGTTTTGCCTATGATTGGTTTTATCCCTTTGGTTTTATCCCTTGTTCTTGGACCTGCTACCTTGTCAAAATGGCAAGCCTCTAAGAGCTCCAAGGATCTTGAGATTCTACAATAATTTGTACTGACAATGAACTAACAATAAGTGACATCTGCCAACAGGCAGGTTAGAGCACAATAAAGCATATTTTGAAAAGGACTTTGCACATGACCTATAAAGGCAGACAACTGTAAACAGCCTAAGTAAACCAAAATAAAATATTCTTGTTTTTGAAAGAGCTTCTCCTGCCACAGATTATTTTAAATGAGGTAGAGGGGGACTTGTAAATGTCGATCACATTTGGCACAGACTTGCTTCCATAAACAGTGGTGGAACCAATACTAAACATAAAAATCCCTCTAGAAATCTTGGTCTGACAATCAATTTTTGTCTAGATGAAAGTAAAATAAAAATTTGAACTACAGATATTTCATTTTGATATGGCTGAATAATGTCTAGGTTAAGGTAGATGACAACCTAATATTTAGTGAAAAAAAATCCAGAAGTTCATTTGATAAAATGCTTTAATTCTTTGAGTTTTAATAGTATTTATACAGAGGGTGTCAGGTGAGAAGTTTTGGCTATTTCTTTCAAAATCAATCTCTTTGAGAAAATAAAAGTAAAAGTCTAAATATTGCCCAAATGTAAGATAAAATTTGCTCTCAAAAAATTATCTCTCTGAAAGGAGGAATCTACTGATACTGAATTCTTCATGGAGTCTAATATAAAGAGCTTTCTCAATTAGTTTATTGTGAAAAAAAGTGATGTTTGGGGAAGACATATCAATCTAGAACACTTCACTATAGGGATGCTGTACTTTGTATAATCTGTGCAAATTGTTATGGAGTTTGTAGTTCTTACTCAAGTTTTCTTGACTGGCTCAAAAAAAGGAAAGTAGAGAAAATAATAAAGATTTAGTCATCATTTGTCAGGATATGGTCTCACAACTGCAACTGCAAGCTATCATTATGAAGAAGCTGTTCAAAGGTGAATCTAAAAATTAGTAAAAGATTATGCAGATCATTCATAAGCATTTATGGTGTGAAATTGTTAGAAAAAAATATACTACTACTGTTATGTGATTGGATACTGGATACTTGGAATAAAGTTCCAGAGACAACCCCATAAATGGATTTTAAAATCATTCATGTAATTTGAATTAACTTAGAAAGAAATGAGAAAACTACTAGGAATTTGAAAGGTAGTTCCAAGGATGACAAAGACATTGCTGCCAAAGGTGCCTCATGACATTAAGATCATAAATGAAATATTACAAGTCAATATTTTAAAATCTAATCCTCGTTTTTTTAAACTTATGGAAGAAAATTAGCCATTCTTTTGTCTTTTGTTAGAAAAAATGAGGGATTAACTTTTATATACTGTATTTCCTTATTACTAGGATTTATATGGTATAAATTACTTCTATGTATACAAATCTGTATGTGTGCGTGTATGCGTGTGTGTAGATGCTGTGAAAAGTCAAGCCATTTCATCAGTGAGTTTTCCTCTATTTTTAAGACTAATTTAGGAAAAAATCCTATTGGACTATAATAGCTAAATATAAAATATATATATATTATAGGAAATTTATAAATTATATTTATATCATCTCACCCTTGAGAAAATTATAGATCACAGCAGTCTTTTCACACTTCATTTTAAAAGTGTAAATAATCTATAATTAGAGCTATAAAGTATGAACATAAGAAAAATTTTGCATTGATCTCACTCCCCACTAGGGTGCAGTATGAATTTAGAATTAAAACTAAAATATCAGGAGATTCCCATAACACTAGGCATAAAAATAGCATTATTGTAATTTTGTGAATGTATGATATGCACACATATTTATATGTATATGTATATATATATATGAAATATTCAGCTTTGGTGGCCTGTATATCTATCTAATGAATTCTGCATTAATTCACCAAAATATATCTACAAAAATAAGACAATTAAAGATAAATTGGAGGAAAGCTACAGAAAAGTGGCCAATCTAAATCAACCATATGTTATCATAAGTTCTTTATCAATAAGCAGCAATTGTTTTATACAGAATCCTGACTTAAATATCACTTTCATACCTTAAAAATGAGAATATTTAAATTAGTAATATCTTACTTTTATAATAGGAAAATATTATAGATTACATGAGGCAAATCAAGATTGACAGATTTCTATTTCAATTAGTTTTTATTACATCATAACATCAAACTAAATTTATGTCTTAGTAAGATTATGATTTTTCAAAAGGTGTTGGAACACTTCCTGAGTGTTCAAGGAGTCATAAACAAAATTAAACCAGGGATAAATACAGAATGAAACTTTTAAATGTATCCTTTTCCCTTTTTTAAGCAGTATGCCTTTAGTATTGTAAACTCAGAATCAGAATTTCTGTTTTGAAACCTGGTATAAAGAAAAATTTGCCTTACTCTTTAAGAGACTCATCATAAAATCATGGCTAGTACATCTTTGAGACAGAAAAAAAAAGAGCTCAAAGTTTAATCTTAAAAATAAAAGCAAAGGCAATTTTCACGAGGTCACTCTTCAATTAGAACTTACATTTAATAATAGGTCAGATATAGCTTCAATTTCAATGTAATTAATGTTGTCCCTCAAAATTTCAAAGTCCTATAAAAGTTACGTTACTATTTATCATTAGTATTTTTACTAACAAGGTGGAAATAGTTTTTCCTGTATTCTGACCTATTTTTCTTATTTTTGGAATCTCTGCTTGAATCAGTCATGTCCTCAGGGCCTCCTTGACAAAACATGACCCCCTGAAATTCATACACCCCAGTGTCCCCGCCATCCTAGCAGGAATGTTGGGAATGAATTATGAGCTGTGCTCTTAAGTTCTCAGGCCACATTTTTACAAGGCTTCTTTAAATATTAACCCCATTCTCTTGAGACTGCACCAAATTTCTTTGTGCTTTCATCTGTACCCTACTTTTCAACTAAAACGGCTTATATAAAACTTAAGAGTGGTTTGCCCCAGAAAAACTTCTGAAGGCCTAAATTGGAGAGAGGCTGTTTGGGTTTACATCTGGTGAAAAGTCATGTCAGGGAAGGAACCAGGGGTGCTGAGAATCATTGCAAAGTGATTTGACAAACACTGTTTTATAAGCATCTCTTCTGTGTCCAGCGCTCTTAAAGGCACTCGGGATATTAGCACATCCAGTTAGCAAATATCCTAGTTCTCCATGGAGTTTGAGAAGAGGGTAAAAATGTAGGCTACGTTGACATCAGAATGACTTTTGATAATCAGTTACATGCTAAGGAAGAGTAAAACTGTGGCATTTATTGTGCTTAAGATTTGGGGTTGCAAATTCAGCAGTTGGATGACTACATGGTTCAATTATTTTAAGAAACAGCTTTGTTTTCTCTCTCATTCTTAATGCTAAAAGTCCCAGAATTTTGTCTTTTTTTTTTCTCATGGACTGTATTTTCTTAAAATATATTCTGATATGTTAGTGATTCAGCTTTTGTCTCTGCCAAGTCTTTTTCTAATATATGCATTTACTCATAGTATTACCTGCATCCAGTTTTTTTCCCATAAACATTCTTAAGAATGACATAATTACTCTTAGTTTCACATCTTCCCCTCTCTCAGTATCAGAGGAGTAGGGCAGACACTATTGATGATACAGAGTGTCTTCAGGCGGCCTGAAGACATTTTATCCCAATAAGAGAAAGCTCTCTGACAAATGTACTTGCACCAGCTGGGGAGACATCCTGGATGATGGTCCCTAGGATTTCTGCCTCATGGTAGTCAGAACTTTGCATAGTCTATTCCCCTGGAGAACCTGTGACTTATTTCTGCAAATAGAATTTGGTGAAGCTGATGGGAAGTATGTGATTACATGGGCATGATCATGTTACATAAGTTTGTATCGCCTATTTTTTGAGGGGAGATTCTCCCTTGCTAGCCTTGAAAAAAACAAGCTGCCATGTTCCAAGCTTCATTACAGAGAGGACCACCTGGCAGGGAGTTCAAGGTGGTCTTTGGCCAACGGCCAGGAAGGAACTGAGGTCATTAGAAGTACCTGAATGTGACCAACAACCATATGAGCAAGGAAAAGGCTTCCTTCCCCAGTCAAACCTTAGATGAGACCACAGCCCAGGCTGATATCTTGGTAACCAACTTCTGAAAGAATTAAAAGGTGTGCCACAACCTCCCTTCACTGGTTTTCTTATTCAGTATTTTGTATACCCATTTCCTCTATGCTCTCAGACCATCTGTTTCGTTTAGAGCTGTTTTGCTCCAAAACATGTAAGCCCACACAAAGTTCCTGGTATGTTACTGAGTAATCTGACTCTGAGTCAGTGCGTTTCAACCAGCCGATCAGATGACACTTTTTTTAACTTTTCTCTTCTGCTCATCAGCTGCAAAATGTCAGAGGATCCAGATAAGCAATGTCTGAACTCTCGATGCTCAGAAGCCACCAAATAATAAATTTGTGTTGTTTTAGCCATTAACTTTGCTGTGATAATGTACAATGTTATGCAGCCATAGAAAACTAGTGTGCCAGTTAACTCTCAGGTATTAACAGTAAAAGTGGGAATTAACTTAAATTTCCAAGAAACTATATCTATTCATCAAGAAAAAGTTCCATAACAACTTACCACTTAAGCTTTTAAAAAATGATTTGTCTTTTTTTCTTAAATAGTTCAAAAGCTCCCAGCTGTATCCCTAACCTCAAACATATAAAGCATACTAGACTAAAACAGCTATAAAAATAAATTAATTATCCCCCCCATGAAGATGTACCTGATGTACATCCCTGGCAGACATCACTAGTCAATCATGACATCCTTTCCTTCAGAGTCTGGATTTGGTTTCACATACTCAACACATCACTCTAGGGATCTAGGAATTGCTCAGATTTGCCACATAAGATAAAAACTTATTTGTTATACTAGATACCAGATCCGAAAGCAGCTCTTTAGCCCCTGTCCTGTTTGCCCACTTCTGCCTCCCTCTAACCTTGAGAGAACCTAATTATAGGAATGAGATCACTTCGCAATTTGACTTATGCTCTCCTGAATGCATACCACGTATTGCCTAACCTGCTGATTCTTTTCCTAGATAAAAAGAAGAACGAGGAATTAAGAAGTTTAAGACTAGCTCAGTACCCCAAAGATCCCTGTTAGCAATCCTGCAGGGAAATCACACAGGCAAGGTAACATCTGAAGAGACAAGCAGCCAGTCTGTCTGTCTGTCTGCTGATACAGAAACCAACCTCCTGCCCAATGATTCACTGAGATTCTGCCCTCCTCTAATTTTTTCCTTTAAAAACTGTCATGGCTGGGCAGAATCTTCTGAGTTGGATCTCGGGACATGAGTCCATCTTCTCCTCAGATTGCTGGCTTTTTCTGATTAAAGCACCTTTCCTTTCTATTGACATTTACCTCTGAATTACTGGCTTTTGAGCAGTGGGCAGCTGAACCTGAGTTTGGTAACAGATACACTGAGAAATATATCAGATTTGATTTAAAGAAGAGTAGATATCCATCCCAGTGTAAATACATAAACAAAATTATGCCACAGTCATTTTCACTACAGTACTATTTAGCACTCCATCATCTGAGTGATAAGTTTGAAGACTGTTAAATGTGCAGAACTCAATAATTCTAGACCCTGCAAAAAGAAACAAAATTGAGAATGACATTGTTAAATTAGAGCAGTTATTATAAATAAAAAAGCAATGCAGGGTGGTAAATTTAAGACAGAAAAGGACTGCATAGTACAAGAGAGATTTCTTTTTTATGTGTGGAAGAGTTTAGTGAAGATTTCCTTATACTCATGGTTCTCAAATGTGTTATATTCATATTTAAACTCCAAATAGAGGCATGATAGAAGTGAATACATGTTTAAGAAGAAACGTGAAAGGTCATTAAATGTTAGACAGTAGATTTATAAACTTAAATTATAAGAGGTTAGGTTTCTTAGACCTAAAAGGAAGACTAAGAAGAACCTTAATAACAATTTGAAAATATATAGAGGAATATTACTAAATTGAAGGTGATTTTCAGCTTCCATCCATTTCTATTCACATAAGAACAATAATACATGTGTTTAAACTACAGCATGAAAAATTTAGGCTACATACACTATTTACTTATTTAAAAAGGAGGCTCATTGGCTGGCTTTTTTAAAATAGGTTTTCACCCATATGGGGTAGTTAACCTTAAATCGTTTTAAAGATAAGAGAATAGACTCTTCTCTTTTCAAGTGCTTTGATCTTCAGAGAATAAAATGTTTAATAACAAGGGACCTTGCTAAAATTAAAAGTTCCTTATAAAAGTATATTTATTTTCCACACTGATATATATATTTTCATTAAAAATAGTTTTAGTAGGCAAATAAACTAAATTCCCCCCTTAAAATGCTGCTTTTCAATTAAAATGGAATTTAGCAAAATACTGGGTCTTTGGACAATTAGTCACTTTTTTCACCTTCTTTGTAGCTTTAGTCTTTTTTTTTCAATTCAGTTTTCAACAATATACATATTTCCCATGTTTATATTTAGCTTTTAAAATTGAAATGTTAATTAAAAAACAAAATTCTAATTTTTAGTTAGGTTAAGGTTTTATCTGAGATGTGGGGTACAAAACCACAAGTTTCTCTTTATCAGTACTTGAGTTTTACCTAAATATCAAGTCCAATTCTCTGGTGAAGTCAAAGATTGCTCTAAGGAGTTCTGACAGTGATTTAGCATAGTTGCATAAGGAGCAACGCTCATCAAAGTGCATTGATCCTAACGTCTTCCAGATGTGTGGTCTCCAGAAAACCTTTCACCCCTCTGGCTCTGCTCCCACATTTGTAAAACGAGGTTAGGTGGACAGATAATCCCTGATTTTAAGGGCTGATTAACCATTTCCACAAAATTTTCTAACTTAATTTTCCTCTAAAATGATGCCAGATCTCAAATCGTCAGCAATGTGTGTATTAATTGATAAGACTTGCATTTTATTGATGCGCCTCAGAATTAAACTCTCGGAACTGACCTACTCGGGCAAAATCTCGATGGCTCAAGACTCAAAAATGTGGAAGTGCACTAGATTGCCATGAAGTCTCTTTACACTCCAAGATTTTATAGATTTGTGATTCTATGTATCTCCAATTTTAACCTCTATGTGGCTATTAAAAAAAGTGGAAAGAAAAAAAAATCCTTTCTTTTATCCAGTTTTATTCTAATTTTTGAGATACATTTACATCAAAATGTTTTAAAGACATGGCTTTCCTTCCAGAAATTCTGAAGGCTGCAGGTGCATTGCTGTACACTGACTATTATTTACCGTCAACTTCAGTTCATTATACCTGTAATTTACCAAAGGAGAGAGCCATCTACTTTTTCTGATCCGAAGTGCCGGTGATGAAAATGGAAAAAGGCTGTGGAATCTTTAAAATTATGCATTTGTGGGAATAAATGCATAGCTCAACAGTGAACTAGGAGAGAAATAGAATCCTAAGAGAAGATTTAAGTCAAATGAAATGGCTTAGTAGACAAATGTTTAGATATAGTATCTCAGTGACATGCTCATTTCTAACTCAATGATGCTTATCAGTAAAACAACTTTTATTACAGGCTTAGTGCAAGCTAGACAATTTCATGTGCAAACAGCACGCATATCAACAATCCTTTTTCCCAAAACAATTCACAGATACTAAATATGATGCAAACCACTGCACTCTATTTTTTTCGAGACAGGATCCCTGTCCCACCTGGAAAAGCCCCCTGGAAAGGGAGATGTTAGTTACGTTGTGTCTGAAATCTGTCCAGGAAAGCAACTAATTGCTGATTGTCCTCTAGATAGAAGCCTGTGTTAATCTGAGAACAAATTCTCTTGCAGACAGGCAGGACAATGGTTGAAACTGGCATGAAAGAGAACATTTGTACCACACTGCTGCTGGCCTATTTTAATGCAACTTTTAATAATAATATTTTGCTAAATTGGAAATAGGCGTAACTTGAGGCTTTCCTGGTCAAACAGCCACATTCTTTTTAAATAGTTCAAAATTCAGTTTGCTTTTATATTCCCGCTGCTTCATCAAGCAAGCTGACTCAATGTTAAATAGCATTAGAAAGTGAGGTTCCATTTTTAGGAACTGGAAACTAAGGAAAGCCTCTGAAGCATTAAGCTTTGAAATGAAGACATAATGGGTCAGAAAAGAGCTTTGCAAAGTTACAGAGGAGAGAAAGAATGCTTCCAGGCCAACAAAAGTTCAGAGGAAAGTTGAAGTGGCCGGAATAAAGGCATCCAAATGTATGAAGAAATCCTGACCGCAAGGGACCGGTCGGCCAGGAGAGCACGTGTTAAGAGTCCGCTAGGAAGTGTGACTTGGATGTATTAAGACACTGTCCAGGGAGGGGGTACTGCCCTGGGACAAGACCTTGCTGTGGGTGTGACCATCTCTGTTGAGAGAGATGCTGCAGGCTTCAGTGTCTCGGTATCATAAAACTCTTGGTTCATCTTGCTCTCCCTGTCCTGATGACGTGGGCGCCAAGTGACCATTCGATATTGACCTGGCTTTGCTTACATGAAAAGATGCGTATACAAGTGGAGGATGAGCTGATCACAGGAACGTGATCTGTTTTGGGTCCCGTGGCAGTAATTTCCTGCCAAAATCCTGGCATCTCTTTTCATTCCATGCTCTTACTGGATGGACCGCACTCCTGTACAGTAGAAGGGTCTTATTCATAACTAGTGTCCAGAGTAATTGGCAACAATACCATATTTGAAATGTGTTCACAATGAATGGCTTTTTATGAATAACACTTACAAAAATGCCAGTTTTTTTTTGTTTTTAGAAATACTAATAATTTAGAAATACATTTTTTTAATATGTGTTTTTTGAAGTATAGTCAGTTTACAGTGTTGTGTCAATATCTGGTGTACAGCACAATACTTCATGTATGGGAACATACATGTATTCATTTTCATTTTTTTTCACCATAAGTTACTACAACATATTGAGTTTATTTCCTTGTGCTATACAGAGTAAATTTGTTGTTTTAGAAATACTTATAATGTAATTTACTAGCTGCCATCACAGTTGAAGTACTTTATAAATATTAATTCATTTATCCTCAAAATATCACCAATGAGGTAGATCTTATAATTAACCCAAATTTATAATGAAGAAATTGCAGCACAGCCAATCAGCGGAAGAGCTGAGTTTTGAATTCGGGTTCTGGCTCTGGAGTCAGAGTCTAATAATATCTCCAATCTTGTAACAAAGCAGGAGCTTTCTACAATCTAAATCCTCTCGCATACGAAAACGCATGTGTAAATTCTTAAGAAAGCATATGGTCCTTCTTTGTTGAAATTTCTTCATTTCTGTGTTCAGTATCTTTTTCCAGCAGCAACTTTGATCTGTCATCTTGGATACAGTCTGGCTATACTGCACTCACTTACTTAATTGAGATCTACTAAAATAAGGTAGCTAAGCACTAATCAACATCATATGTTTTTCAATTAACTGACATTACGCATCTATTGCTCAGGCTCACACTAACTAGTTAATAGAGCACCTTGGGTGGTTTAGAACTATTTGAGACCATAATTAATTTAAAAAAGTCAACTTTAAAAATATGAAAGCTCTCCTGCAGTGACTAATTTCTCTCTCCTCTTCTCTCTCTAAATAAACATACATATACACACTCTGACACACACACACATTAAATGCTACACAAATATTTAATTCATTTTGTATGGAGAATGGAGTCAGCAATGAAATCAGAAGAGAACAAATTTCCTCTCATGAGGAATATCTGTGGCAATTCATAGTATTCAAACTTTGCTGAAGGGGGAAAGTTACAACTAAGGAGAAATTTGAATCCGGAGCAGGGAAACCCAAAAGAGGAAGAGAGTGAGGAAAGGAGGGAGGGAGTTGTGATAATATTGGGCAAATTTGGATAGGTTTGTAGATTTGCAGACCCAAAACTTTAATAAAGGCATTATAGGAATACAAGTCTTTATCCTCCTCCTCAGCATCAAAAAAAAAAAAATTTTACATTTCAAATCTGTCTTTTTGCGTCTGTCTTTAGGTGATGCCAATAAGCCAGATTTAAGTAGCTCAAAGTTGTTTTGTGTGGTATTTACAAAAGCAGTGGTGAATAGACAGAGGACCTAAGTGGATGATTTTACATCATCTTATGTCTGGTGGACAGTGTCCCATTGTTCATTAAACACAAAGACTGTCTTCCAAATGATAGTAGTGGAGTGGGAGGAAAGAGGGCAGGGCACAGCCACTGAAGGACTGACACAGCAGTGAGGACAGGACAGACTGGTTAGAACCAAGATGGCGGAAGATTCGACTTCCAGTTGACCTTGAGCCTTATGGCACATCCACAGGGACAGGACAGTTCCTAGGCTGACCATAAAAGGTCAAAGTGTGTGTGGGGGTGTTTCCTGGAAGTCCTCCCCCCTTCCCCAAACTAGTTGGAATCCTCCTCCTACTCATTAGCATAGGAAATTACCAAGCCCATAAAACCTAACAACCCTGCACCTCCTGTTCCCTCTCCCTCTTGCCTTCTGAGACAGCCCACACTCTGTCTATGGAGTGTGGATCTGCTTTTACTTTAAACTAAACCCTCTATACCTCTCGGTCTCTCTCCCTCACCTTCCTGAGATGGCCCACATTCTGCCTATGGAGTGGGTATCTCCTAAGCCATTTTCTCTTCTGAATGAGACAGACTGCACTTTGTCTGTAGAATGTGTGTCTCTGTAAAGAAACTTGCTTTTATTTTACCATGTCTTGCACTTGTATTTTTTCCTGTGTAAGGCAAGAACCTATTCTCCCACAACAGTAGGAGATCCTAGAAAGTGAAGTCTCCTTACAGAGCTCTCTGCTGCCTCTCACACGCCATCTGTTAGACTTGACTCATTCTAACGCACTCTTGCCCTGATGTGTTTGCATCGTTTGGAAAATGAGCACTTCCCCATGATATTCAACCATAAGAATGGCCCAGTGGGTGCAATGAAGCAATAAAAACAGTATTCTTGTAAGTGTTGCCATCACAGTTTGAGATTTTATATTGCTGCTGAAGAGTAATTTCTAAAACAATTACTTGTGGGCAAATATATTAATAAGATTCAAATCCAGTCAATGTTGAAAAGCCAATCTACAAGATGGGAAATGTGAATTTCAGACTGACATTCTGTCCGTGCCACGGCCCATCCCCTGGGCTCAGATCCCACAGCTGGTGTTTTTATTTTATCTTATTCTGACCTGTGCCCTCTCTGATGATAGCTGCCTTGACCAGGAGGAGCAAATAGATTTTTTGAGCACAGTTCTTTTCTGTTATTAATTTATTTCTTAGTTGACATGTTGGTAACCTTGATTTCATTTTAAGTAAATAAAAAAGTCTTTTTGAAATATCTGGAGGGAATTTCTCTGAATATATGTGTTAACTGTGGTCACTGAATTTAATGCCTCGTAGTCCCAAGTTCAGAAAGGAACTGTTAGTATCACGACCTCTAACGCGTCAAGGTTATGCAAACAGCAGCCAGGCAGCATGGAACAGGCCCACTGGTCTAGCTGGAGGGACTTAATATTGAAGTAAAATCAAATATTGATACACATAAATATATATAAAACTGATCTCTACCAATTACCTTATGCTTCTCTACAATTTCTCCACGAAGTCTGCGACCCTTTAAACACATCCATCCATACAAGATAAGAGATATGATATGGAGATGCGCTTTTTCCCTCTCCACATGGATAGCTTTCCATTCCTGCAATTTCAGGTGCAATTTAAGCTAATTTGAAGTAACAACAGTGTGAGCTACCACTTTACAATTACTATTTACAAAGGATGTTCTGCTAAATTCTAAACGTTAAAATGCTTGAAAAATACCTGAAATTCATATTCAAACAGGTTTTTTTTTCCTCTGATGACAAGACACCTGGTGTTCATCTCTAAGAAAATATGTCCAATTTTAATGAAATTGGCAGTCTCTATTATTTCAACTGCTGACTTATCACAGTAAATTAACTGCAGTATTCTCTTTATTTTCTTTATAAACACAGAGAATGCAAAGCAGAGATTGCTCTCTATATTGTTAATGGGGTTTGATAATTATTATTGGTCTAGTTAAATGCATTTTTAAATAGTGCATTATACTGACCTTATAGTGCTATTTTGTCTAGTAGGAGCACTTAAGAGTTATCCCTAGGGCATTTTTTTCTTTTAGAGTTAAGTCTAGCTGAAGCATATTATGAACATTTTGGTTGTATGCATTTCTCTGTTGTTTTTAAGCCTTTAAGCGGATAAAAAATAATTTTTCAAAAAATCAAGAGACCAACAAAATGTGTAGTATATGCAAAACAATAATTAATGAATAATTGCTTTTGATACACAGTCTAAAGAAATATAATTAAAATAAAGGCTATATTTTTTAAAACTTTTTTTATTGAGTTATTAAAAATAACCAAAAGACTATAATTCAAAAATTTCTGTGGAGTCAAATGATCCAGACGTTAGTACTGTAAGCCTTCTAAAAATTATACTTTATGAGAAACACAGAAAAAATGTACCAATAGCTTACTACTGATGCTTACAGAATTACCCTGAAGTGCCAGTATCTTAAAAAAAAAAACCCTTGGCAATGTCCAGACCCATTTAATAAAAGGAAGATTCTTCCCATATAGAACTTTCTTCCACATGGACATTGGTAGGATGAAAATGATAATAAAGATGAATTGTCTTCTGTCCAGCCACCTAAAAACACTGAATTTCATTCCTCTCCTTTTCCACCCACTTACATAATTCAGGTGAGTCAACCAACCACAGTCTCCTGCCCCTGACCTCGGTGTTAGGCACATGACCCCAGGATTAACACATCATGGTGACTTCTTCCACAGGAGGCTATACAACCCAACACGGGGCCAATCAGAGACCTTCTGTGAGGTTTGATGTTCAGATGCTGAGTTATTTTCTTTATTCTCAACAGTCAGCTCTGATGCCAGAGTCGGCTGTCAACAGCTTTACTTCCCCCTAAGTGAAGACATCCTTTTACAGCCTGAGAAAATGAAGCTGTGTTAGTTGGATCCCAAGATGGTTCCCGATGACCTTCCCCTCTTAGTATTCACGCTGTCATGTATTCCGCCCTCCACAATGAATAAGGCTAACATATTTCACAGAAAGGAAATGCTGCAAAAAGCGACGATGTGTGACTCCTGAGGTGAGGTCCTAAGGCTTCTGCCTTGCACCCTCTTGGATCATCTATTTGGAGGGAAACCAGCTGTCACATTGTGAGGACACTCAAGCAGCCCTTTCAAGAAGTGCCCATGGCGGGGAACTGAGGCTGCCTGACAAGAGCAAGCCTCTACTTATGAGCCACATGTGTGAACCACCTTGGAAGTGGATCCTCCAGCCCCAGCGGCCTTCAAGAGGTGACTAACATCACGGCCAACATTTTGACTTGAACCTCAGGAGAAACCATGAGCCAGAACCACCCAGCTAAATTGCTTCTGAATTGCAAACCTACTGAAAATACGTAAGATAATGAATGTGCATTGTCTTAGGTCAAGTTTTGGAATAACAAGATGCACAGAGGTTGATAGCTAATACTGAAGTTCAGTTGAGTCAGGAAGAAAAGAGAAGCAGAAAGGGAGAGAGATTTTTAGCAGAATTCAACCTTGAGCCCTGTTTTACTTCACTTTTCCTTCTAGTCTTTAAGGTACTCTAAACCTTCCCATTTGTGTCAATAAATTTGATTATTTTTCTTGTTCAGGTACTTGATTTGGTTTCAGGTCACTTGCAAGTTAAAGAGTGTTAACTGGTTTGTTGATGATGATGATGGTACAAATGAAGAGCCTCTAGACTCATCAGTGTCTTCAATGACATCTCTAATGAACTGGGTACCTTATTAATGACTGAACTATTCTATATAATCCTTTAACAACTCTGCTAGATTGTCATCATGATCAACTCACAACCAAGTGCTTAAGTATGTTAATAAACAAAACTAGGTTTTAGACACAGGTCTACTTAATATCAAAGTGTAAATTTTTTCAGTATGACTCTACAGTCCATATTTCCATTTATCTAAACAGGGATTAATCTTAGATAAGGGAAGAAAAATTGTTTGTATCACTCTATCTTCACAGAAAATTTCTATCACAACTTTAATTTAAATTGTTAAAAAATTAATACTGATTCCTTACAGATTGTTCGCATCTCAACCAGTTTGAGCAAGTCCTTTGTTTTACTTAATGCCTTCTTCCAACCCTTCCTCTCGGGAAGAATTAATTTTCCCATTGTTCTTCTCACTCAGAAGCTCATTCATAAGGCTAACAGAAGTCTTTCACAATGTAACCTTTATTAATTAGAAATGGGCTTCTGTATGGTAAACTTGTATCCTGATACCTTGCCGAATTCTCTTATCAGCTCTGGTGTTTTTTCTGTGGAGCCTGTAGGGTTTTCTAGACTAACATACAGAAATCGGTTGCATTTCTTTACACTAACAATGAAGTATCAGAAAAGGAAAGTAAAGAAACAGTCCCTTTTAAAATTGCATCCAAAAAAAAAAAAAAAAACACTTAGGAATAATTCTGACCAAGGAAGTTAAATACTTATATGCAGAGAACTACAAAACATTGACGAAGGAAATTAAAAATGACTTAAGGAAATGGAAAGATATCCCATGTTCTTGGATTGTTAAAATGGCCACACTACCCAAAGCAATCTACAGATTTAATTCAATTCTTATCAAATTACCTAGAACAATTTTCACAGAACTAGAACAAATAATCCTAAAATGTATATAGAATCACAAAAGACACAGAATTGTCAAAGAAATTCTGAAGAAAAAGAATGAAGCTGGAGGAACCTCCCAGACTTCACACAATACTATAGAGCTGCAGTAATCAAAACAGCATGATATTGGTACAAAAATCGACATATGGATCAATGGAACAGAAATAGAGGGCCCAGACATAAACCCACAAACTTTTGGTTAATAATATTCGATAAAGGAGGCAAGAATATACAATGGAATAAAGACAGTCTCTTCAGCAAATGGTGTTGGGAAAACTGGACAGCAGCATGTAAATCAATGAAGCTAGAACATTCCCTTACACCATACACAAAAATAAACTCAAAATGGATCAGACTTAAACATAAGACAAGACATTATAAACCTCTTAGAAGAAAACATATGGAAAACATCATCTGACATAAATCACAGCAAAGTTCCCCTAAGGTAATCTAACTAAGCAACAGAAATAAAAGCAAAAATAAATAAAGGGGACCTACTTAAACTTACAAGCTTTTGCACAACAAAGGAAAGCATAAGCAAAACAAAAAGGCAGACTATGGAATGGGAGAGAATATTCGCAAAAGATGAAACCGATAAGGGCTTGATCTCCAGAATATGTAAACAGCACATACAACTTAATAAGAAAAATACAAACAAACAACCCAATCCAAAAATGGGCAGAAGACCTAAACAAGCAATTCTCCAATGTAGACATACAAATGATCAATAGACACATGAGAAAATGCTCAATATCACTAGTTATCAGAGAAATGCAAATCAAAACTACAATGAGGTATCACCTCACACCAGTCAGAATGGCCATAATTCAAAAGTTCACAAAAGATCAATGCTAGAGAGGCTGTGAGGAAAAGGGACCCTCCTACACTGCTGGTGGGAATCTAGTTTGGTGCAGCTGTTATGGAAAATAATATGGAGATTCCTCAAAAGACTGAAAAAAGACTTACCATATGTTCAGCAATCCCACTCCTGGGCATATATCCAGTGGGAACCTTAATTCAAAAAGATACATGCACCCCAAAATTCATACTAGCACTATTTACAATAGCAAGACATGGAAACAACCTAAATGTCCATTGACAGATGACTGGATAAAAGAAGTTGTAGTATATTTATAAAATAGAATACTACTCAGCCATAAAATATAATAAAATAATGTCATTTGCAGCAACAAGGATGGACCTAGAGATTGTTACTCTAAGTGAAGTAAGCCAGAAAGAGAAAGAAAAATACTATATGATATCATTCATATGTGGAATATTAAAAAAAAAGACAAATGAACTTATTTACAAAACAGAAACAGACTCAGAGACAGAAAATAAACTTATGGTTACTGGGGGAGAAGGGGGTGGGAAGGGATAAATTGGGAGCTCAAGATTTGCAGATACTAATTACTGTATATAAAATAGACATTTTATCTATAACTACAATAGATAAAATAGATAAACAATCAGTTCATACTGTAAAGCACAAGGAACTACATTCAATATCTTGTAGTAACATGATGAAAAGAATATGAAAACGAATATATGTATGTTCATGTATGACTGAAGCATTATGCTGTACACTAGAAATTGACACAACATTGTAAACTAACTATACTTCAAAAAAAAAAAGAAATGACCATCTGTCTGCAATAGATTATGAACTTCTAGAGGGCAGTAATTTGAGCTTACTCATTTTTTTCTTATGTATTTTTCTATTATGAAACAATACATTCATACCAATTTTGAAAAAAGAAAAACATTAAAATCTTAGTGCAATATTCTAACACTTCTTTTCCCAAAAATCATTATATACGATATTAACATGGGAAGTATGAGATCTAAGGGCAAATTAAATTGAAAAAACTATAAGTTAAACAAAGTTAGGCTGAGCTCTTTCCTTCAGGATAGACACCTCAGAATCCTTAATATACATATTTTTATTGTGACTTTACAAATGAGGAATATAGTATGCAGGATTTTCCTAATTTATTTGACCACTGGTCCTTTTTATCACAAAGCTTTTGGATTAGTGTTCCTTGGAACATTGGGAATAAGTGCAATATTCTGTTACATATTTAGGCTCTTACAACTTCTTCACTTCTCTAAGTCAGTCCAGGGTAAAAATCTTTGGGCATTTACACATTGTTTTGTTTTTTTTTAATACCTTCTGGATAATTTCCTTATATTGCAGTCTCAGAGATTATGAGCATTATGGCAAAGATTATGAGCAACTTAGGTTTTTCACCTGTACTGTTAAATGGCTTTCAAAATGATTAAACCTGTTTTCACTCTACAGAGAAGGTATGAGGATGTCAGTTTCATTGAACTCTGGTCAGCATTAGGTATTATACTTTTCCTTAATTTTGCTAGTGAACTGAGTAGAAAATAACACACAGCTATGAATATTTCTGGTCTTGTTTTATTATGAGTTATGACACTTCTGTATAATTTTTTTGTCAGTAAAATTTCCTCTTTGTGAAATATATATATCCCTTCATCATTTTACCCATGTATGCATGGGTAACTGGTCTAAAAAAATCAAATCTTTGTAAAAAATACTATAAAGATTGAGGCAGAAACTATGAAAGAAAGAGACAAGTTTTATATTTTAGTACACTAAATAAGAATTTTTTTCCTGCTTTTTGAACAAATGACCCTGCATTTTTATTTTGCACCAGACCCTCATATCATGTAACCAAAACTGCTGGCTGTGAGCTTTGCAAATATTTTCTCCAAGTAAGTAACATGTCTTTTCATTCTCTTAATAAGGTCATTTGCAGAGCAAAAATTTTAAATTTTGATGAAGTGGAATTTATCTGGTTTTTTTCTTTAATGGATTATGCTTCTGGTGGCATGAATTGAGAACACTTATCCTGACCCAGTTCATAGAGATTTTTCTCCTATATTTTCTACTGCAAGATTGGTAGTTTTACATTTCACATTTAGGGATCTATGATCCAAACATTATGAGTAGCTTACATTTTTTCACCTATATTATTTCCACTCAAGACTCTCTCTTCTTCCTGGACTATACTTATGCCACTGTTAGAACTTGTCTCAATGAAACATATCTGCATCATTTTTTTTCTGTATTTTCACAATTTTGTTTCCTGCTAGTGCTTTATTCTAGATGTTTCTCCTGAGTTATATGGCAGTTCAAAAAACCTCTCTTCAGCTTTGATGCATTGGCTGGTCAACCCATTTATTGAGCTCTTAATTAAAGATTATGCATTTCAGTTCTAAAATTTGAGTTTGGCTTATGTTAGTAGATTCCAGTCCTCTGGTGAAATTCTACATCATATCATTTATTTTTGTGAACATATTAATTCTAGTTCTATTTTATATCTCCAATATCTGAATAATCTCTGCTCCATACCCTTACTTTTTCTCTTGGTTCTTGGTAATTGTTCCTGATTGGCTCGAAAAATTGTATTGATTGTGAGGAAAGGTGTATAAAAATTTAGAGGGATTCTAGAAGATATTTGTCTCCTTCAGAGAAGATTGCTTTTCTTCTGGCCTTCTACTAGAATTGAGGAAGGTCTTCTTGATTCAGAGAGTGAGATGTTTAGAGTCTGGACTCTTGGCCTTTACCCCTAGATTATGAGTCCGCCAGCGTCTCAGATATAAGTCAAGGGGTCTAGCCCAGCTTTTCCTCCAGACCACGAAGTCTGGACTTCAGCGTTTGTCTCTCCTGCTCTGTGCATCTGCCAGAAGCTCTCCTTAGAATATCAGCCTCTTTGCACCTTCATACTGTTTAGTCTCCATGACTCATGACCCCTCAAGGTTTAGGATTAGACAAACGGCTTGATAAACAAAAGCTGCTTAAAATATCTCACTTCTTTTTGGTTTCCTTTTCTCTGGCAACTTGCTTCCAAAAGTCTCTCCTTCCTTAATTGTATTCGGGTTTCAAAGAGCCATCTCTTGTTACTTTATGTGGTTTTCATAGTTGCTTGAAGGGACGGTTGGCTTGATACAAACCATATACATGCATGTGCTGTTATTCAACATGAATTGATTACGTGTAAAGGAAATTAAAACATTTTAATAACCCAAAATAAAACACTGGGGAACAGACATAGAAATTATGTACCGAATCATAAAGACACGAGAAAATTAAAACAATGATCCAGAAAAGAGAACCACAATGAATGAAGAACTCCTAATATCTGGATTTGACAAGTTCACCTCGTTTAAAAGGTTTAAGAGGTAAGATTCAGTCTAAAGATAGAAAAGGGACTTCTGCTGATTTCACATTTCCAAGGAAGAGGACAATAGTGCTCTCAATTTGTGGTGTTTGAGGCAACCACTGATATATGCAGCCAAGACATATGAAACTTGATTTGTGAAAGGACATTCAGCGAGAGACAGCTTCAGGATAATTGATGACCTGGTACTAACCATATTGTGAAAGAGAGCTCTAAGTCTCTTATACACAGGAAATAATTGAGGAGTCTTTGTTTGTACAAATAAACCTTCAGGGAATGGGTATTTGAAAATGAGAGAGAAGTTGGTTTTTGTTGTATTATTGAATTGCAAGTGTTTGTAAAGCAAGGGAATAACAAAAAGTTTATCTCAACAAAAAACACTGCTTTGGCATGTTTAAAATCTTTTTTTAAGATTCTTCATACTGTTTTTCTTTCTTGTATTTCATGCTAACACAAAATTTAAACAAACAACCACATATTTGTATTACGATTATTAAAATATATACATGACAGCGAAGCCCAGCAAGAAAGCACACATTTCATAAAAAGGTAAACAACTCAACAAGTATTTTTCTCTTGGGCTTCGTGTAAGAGAAATTGCTGTCTTCCTTCATCACTAACTTCCTTCTCTTAAGTTAGATTTCACTATTTCTTTTAAATAGAAAATGGTGGTTTTAAAATTTACCATACTGTCCTTAGGCAACATATAAATTGTCGGAAAGACAGAGAAAGTCTTTGAACTTACTTGAATTGAAGTACGTAAAAATTGAAGGAAGTACAAACTTCCTTGTTGTGGTAAATTTCATCGTCTTCCTTAGCGACTGTCAAATTATGAATTCTGCACAGTCTACTTCTCGTCAACGTATCTCATGACCATTGACAGTTACAAGTATCACTTTTCCTTGGCCATATCTCACCTGCCTTGCCTCTCTTCTGAAATTTCTGATAAGCCCAGAATTTCTTAGTTCTGATTTGGGGGAAAAAAATCAGCAAACAAAAGACACAATCCCATAATCTTATTTCCACATTATTTTATTACATGAAGCCCCTCACCCTGCTTCTCTCTCCCTTTGTTTCTCCAAGCTAAAATTGTTTGCCCAGTGTAGATTGCATTTTACATCTCAGATCAGGGAAATGAGTAGAAGGAAATGCAGAAGTTATAAATAACATGATTTGAATGTTTTATTCAATGCATACTTAAACAGGCAGCATCAGTCACAACACTGATTGACAACAGCGCTGAACACAAGGGCTATCTGGAAAGGAGTGTTTGTCCCTGCAAAAGAATAAGATGCTTGGTGTGGAAATAGTCAAAGTTCAAATTGCCATTAGCAGGTTCTGGATAGTCAAGGAATAAGATTGCTGACTCCAAGTTTAGCATGACTAAAGCATGTCCACATTCTTTCAAGCAGAGAAGAACTATGCTAATCCTGGAAATCATGTCCTGCCATCATCCTCATTGTTCAGCTGGGAAAACTGAAGCCCAACATGTTAAATAAATTTTCTGAAACAAGACAGCTTTTTAAAGCCAGAGTTCTGACTTACATGCGGTCTGGCTTACAGCAAGGCCAAGAACTGAAGAGGATTAATACAAAGATATGCATATATGTGAGGTAGAGGCAGAATTTATGAATTCTATTTTAAATAGGAAGCGGAATAAAATGCGGAGGTTTATGGAAAGAGGCTCAAATCATAACAGCAATAATGAATATTTAACATCATGGATATTTATTATACGCTAGAAACTCTTTTAAGACTTTCCCTGGCCTGATGTCTTTAATCATCAATGAAACCCTCAGGAACAGTATTCCTCTGATTTTATAGGTGGAGACTGTGGACAGGAGGTCACAGCAAGGTCAAGATCATGTAACAAGAAGCTGTCAAAGAGGGAGCTGGAACCTCTAGAACCCATTCCTGACCATCATGACCATCACGACCCTTACAGCACACAGCCTGGAAATTTCACATTGGAGAAGTTCGATTAGGGAAGCAACAGACAGAGGTCAGCTCATTTTTTATTCCTTCTCAGTCATGGGAAGATGATAGAGTCAGTTGAGAGATGCTTTAAAAACACGTTTTGCTTCCTTCCTGTTTTCACCCTTAAAGTTTAAATAGCATCCAAATATTTCCCTACTTTTCTAGCCATGAAGTCTTTACTTATGTATAAAAAAGGGAACATGGCTATCCTGATAAAAGAAATATAAAAATCATTTTAATTTGATAATTTTGACAAAGTAGAATTATTTTCACAGTTCCCCCTTTTGAACTTAAAGGCAAGGAAAATCAGTTGCTAATCAGAGGAAAATATATACAAAAAACCCCCACAAATAAACAACAACAATAAAGTGGCTATGTTTGACCAATTGAGATATTAAGTGAGGCCTTACAAAATAAGTCTAAATGTTCCAATGATGGCTTTTACACCAGTTTTTTTCAGGCTTTCCTTCCTATTTGACTCAGCAAATTGGGAACCTGGAAGATCTCAGACTGATGATGCATCTTCTTTCCTAGATTTATTTCACTTTATTTGCTACATATAAGAACAGTTAACCACTGACACTTGACTGCGGTAATGGAAGGACTAACCAAATGAAAATACAACATATAAGGAACTTCATGGTAGAGCCTATTAACAAATTTTACTGACAGCATTGCTCCTGGCTTCTGAAACTCATCTTGTGGAAGGTCTTTGGAAACAGTTGGTAGGGCATCACTGGGATGAGCTCAGATTCAGCCATGTCTCCTTTGTCTCAGAAGCCGGTGGGGGGACTTTTCAAAGAGATGGCAGAAAATGGTAGCAGAATCTCCTGGTGCTGTCAGGGAAGGTGTGTCTGGGTGAGGTGAGCTTCAGCAAGGGCTCTGGGGTCTTGAAATTACTTCTTGTGCATGACAGCCTTCTGACAGTGTTGTCGACTGTCAGATGAGGGGTGATGAGCAGTTTCCAAAATTTACAGGCTGGCAAAATCAAAGAAAGAGTCGAGTTGCATCACAATCCTTAAAGCCAGAAAGGATCCTAGAGATTCAGGTGATGGCTCGGTAATGAGATATCAGGAAATCTTTGTTGCCAGTTCTGTAATGTTTGTCGCCAGTTTATGGTTCCACTTGCAAATTCCAAGGTGATCCCCATGTTATGAGACTGTAACTGTTAAGTGTCTCAGTCTTTGATGGGGCCACCTGGAGTCATTGACAATGGTACTAGGGTGGAGAAATGCAGGCCATAAAAGCATCCTGCCTCTCAGATCCATTCAGGCAGCCCCTACTATTTACTCAAGGTACACTGTGAACGAAGCATGGTGCTGTATGTATCCTGGGAGAGTTACGGAAAGAAGAGAAGTTATGACTCCTTCCATAGAAAACCTCAAAGTCACAAAATAGAAAGCTTCTGACAGACATGTCACAAATGCTCCCATTCATGTTTAGTCTCATAAATACAAATTAAATAAGCTGTTAAAATGAACTTACCAGTGGAAGCTAATTAAAGAGACTGGCGAATACAACAGGAGTCAGTCCAACTCTAGAGTCTACCAACACTTTGAAGGAAGGCATCGTATATAGTAAAAGTATTGTGTCTATTATCAATGCTCTTAAATTCCTCCATTCTACATCTGGTACTATGTTATTTGTATTAGTATATTTTTATAATTAGGTCGGTTTGAGGAGGAAAAGTATAAATATGAACTATGAGCAAACCACTTTCTTTTCTGTTTATTGGCAAATTATTTGGTAGTTTTCCATGACTATTATAAGTATTGCTGAAATAATTTTATTTATTCACATTTGTTTTTGAGTATGCTAGCAAAAAAAAAAAATCAAGTTATTGCTGACTCTACCATCATGCTCCTAATAAGGAAAGTCATTTACTTGGTGTTCCTTCGTGATTTAATCTTCAATAAAACAATCATTTCTCTCTCTCTTTTTTTTCACTTAAGTAAGCAACAGTACAGATATACACACATAAAAGCCAACTCAGGATATATGTGGCAATTATAAGGCAATTATATATTCATCCTTACTGTTGAGGGGGTATAAACATAAATATTCATTTCAGAAGGTCAATTGTTTACCATAGTAATGAGACATGGCTAATTTCTATTCTGAAGTTTTAGACTTCTTGACAACTCCTTTATCCATAATTATATTGTGTTATATTCAATTACATGCTGGATCATATTTCTACTAAGTAGATCATATGTCTACTAAGATGCCTTGAATGAAAGAAATGTACAGGAAACTAAAGAGCTAATTCTGAACAATGTGTATCAATCAACCCCTAAGAAAAAATTCTGGGGAGGGAGTCATTGAATGGTAATTATACTGCTTAATATTCATTTACAGACCTGCATTAATAATCAGTAAGTTATATCTCCAAATGTTAACTACATATCATGGTTTTACATTCACTGTTAACTTGAGAAGCTAATGTTTTAATGGAGATAAATATTTTTCTATTTCATAAAGCATGAAAAATAATAAAATATGTATAATAATCCTCTTTTTGTATCTCTGAAGCAGTAGAGGCATCCACAAGTGAACTGAAACTTGGAAAAGTCTAGTTATATGTAACACTAATGAGTGTAAGGGCTTAGTCAGTTAAAACATATTTACTGATCACCCAAAGAAGCCAGAAACCTATGTGAGAAGAACATGTTTGGATTCTAAAATGCTATATTAAGAAAGAGACAATTTAGGTTAAGAAAACACATGGTTCTTGATCTCAAGAAGCATAAAATCTACTGGAATGAAACAGATACGCATAAAATCAATATAAATAAGATGTGTCTAGTATTTTATTTTACTACACATTTTTTCAGAAATTAACTCTTGTCAATGCACAATAGCCTTATATTAAGAAGTAATTCCACTCCTGCCCCACACAGCCAAACCATTTTCCTTTGCCTCCGCTCAATTCACACTTTATGTTATTGCCATAAGGCTCTATCCATAAGGAACAAGAACTTGTCCCCTCATATCTCTGGATTTATTCACTTGAAAGCAGACTAATACACCCAAAATCAATGCATTGAATTACAAATTTACTAAACATCAATTTCAGCAAATAATCAATTCACTAAAATTATAAAACTCAGTAAGTAGGCATCCATAACCAAAATGCATTTATTTGGGGATGATAGGATGATATCTGTTAAAACACGTTTTGATAATAGGCAGGCTTGGAAAATGGATTTTTTTTTTGCTGAACTGGCTTTTTGACAAATTGTTCTTTTTGACAATTGATCATCAAATGGACTCAGATCCTGAATTTTATCACTCCCTATATGGCTGTCCCCACATTTCTCAATCTGGCTAACTTCTACTCAACTTTTAATAGATGGTTTATCTCCCACTTGTTTTTCCAGGAAATCTTTTGAGCCCCCTCCGTACTCCGCGTATAGGCACCTTGTGCTACCCAGCTGAAGAACTGATTTCAGGAGATTCAAAGTGTGTACAGAGTTGTCAGTTTCAGTAGACCATAAACTCCTTAAAAGAAAGGACTGTATCTTATTCATCATTCTATTTCTAGCACATCTCAGATGCTCAATAAAGCATTTGGTGTCCACAATGACTGGACAACTAAATGAATGTCCTGAATACGTAAACATCAGTGGCCACGTTTCTCACCTTAGTCTCCCACTTCTTCAGATAATCTGGTTCCCTGAACTCTCTTGCACAGTCAGTGGATCTCGGAATGTCCCCCCAAAGATTGCAGTTCATTTGTGTCACAGGTGGGCAGCTGACCCAAACCAGGACAGTCTGATTCTATCCCATCAGCAACTGGAATTAAATTCAGAGACAAGACCTGGTGTTTGCTGTGGGCGGCTGACCCAGGAGGGGGTCAGAGTAGGAGCCATTGTGTGCGTTCTTCCTGAATATGATCCCGGGAAATCAGATCTACAAAGACAGCAGAATGAAGTCTTGGGGCAGAAAGAAATATGGGGAAAGATCAGGAGACAGAGTAGGAAAACAGCAGAATGATGGAGACAGTGGGGCAGAGATTGGGAGTGGGCAAGAAGGTTCCATTGGTTCCTAAATGTCTTATATTTTAAGGACATACTTTTCTAAAGACTTCACAGAATTCTTGTACAAGAGTCTTTAAGACACTCTATATACGTCCTTTAAATTCCCTTATCTCCCTTTTCCTTTCTAAATCTAGTTTGTGTTTTTAAACTATTTGTTTATTTATATCTGACTATTTTTTTTAATGGAGATACTGGGGACTGAACCCAGGACCTTGAGCATGCTAAGCATGTGCTCTACCACTGAGCTATTATCCACACCCACAACTATGTTTTTAGTTCAACTAAATGATCCCTGGCTCTGGCAGCAGATACCTAAGCAAAGTGTTCCATCCAGAATTCTCCAATTTTCTCATTCCTGCAAATCCTCTTTAGACATGAGGTGATTACATCTGCACAACTGGTAACTGTCTAAGATGTGGCGGCAACAGAGAAGAAGTGACATTCACACAGCATCACTATAGCATCACTAGCTCTCTTCTCTGCAAACCTGTATTTTCTTTATTTAAGGAAGGTCTGGCAGGCTTCTGCTCAGTTATTCCCAATAGGCAGCAAGGCACAGAGGAAGAGGAAGACGAGATGCGTAGAAGAAAGGCCATCAAATACTGCATCATCCTGCGACCTACCCCTGGTCAGCTTCCACTCCCCCATCTACCAATCCCTGCTCCACAAAAGGACAAAAACCATGCAAAGCTTCTACGCCTCCATCTCGTCCTGCCATCTGGCTACATTGCTATATGCTTGTGTCTTCCTGTAATGATTTTTCAATCAAGAAGTTTGGCGGAAAAAAAGAAACCGATTAGACCAGATCAAGGGGCTTTGATCCCCCTGTTATAAGGTAATAAATCATTGACCTTTCGGAAACATATTAGTGATGCTTCACTTAAGAGGTTCTCTTTTCTTGGAACTAATATGTCTCTAAAATGTCAGGCTTTCTGCCCTCATCATTGAGCAAATCAGCCTTAATATGTTTCCCTTTCAAGTGACTATTTTAAATAAGTCAAAAAGGTCATTTCTAATGTCAATATAAAGATGATTTAGGTGGGAAAACGTAAAGGCCATTAAAAGTTCATCTTAGGATTAACTAATGTATGAGGCTTGTTTTTTAATAATTATAAAAGTAAAGTTAGGGCAAAGCTAAGAGTATAGAACTATTCAAACTAACAGTATCAAATTGATCTCTTATTTATAGCCCTTCTTAACTAGGTTAAGATACATCCAAATTAATTACATTAACTAGGAAGAGAACATAAATTGTGTTAATTTGGAACCAATAAGAGATTGTTTAAACATAATGCTTAGATTGCATTTATTTGGAGGTAGTGAGTAAGATGCCAACTGAAATATTTTTCTTCAGTCGCTGCTGAATAGAATGCAAGTTCATCTGTCAAAGTTTATAAATCTCATTCTTTTCAGAAAATTTCTTTTATATGGAAAGGAACAGATATAATTACAGGAAATTTGTCACACGATACTCTAATTGGTAAATTGTAATAATGTCATAGTTTAGCTTGGTAATCATCTAAGGCAGGGGTTGACAAATATTTTCCATCAAAGGCTACATAGTAAACATTGTAGGTTTATGGGCCATATACAATATCTGTTTCACAACCTTCTCTCTTTATTGTTTGTATCTGTTTGTATTTACAAGCTTTTGAAAATGTGAAAGCCATCCTCAACTCACAGGCAGTACCAAAACAAGCCATAGACCATCTTTGCTCCGTAAGTCCACATTCATTGCTCTAAAGCAAACGGATGATTCAGTGGTCACATGAGCAGATACAGTTTCCCTCTGGAGGGAAAATACTGTGTGTATCTCACATTAACGTTGGCTCCTAATGGGAAAAAACCCGCTAACTTAGAGCCCGTCACTGACAAAACACTGGGTATGCACTGCAGATATCAGGATGAATCAGTCTTAGATCCAACGTTCGAAGTTAGCATGGCAAATTGATTTCACCCCACCTCTCGAAGTATAACACGAGGTAGAAAGAAACACATGTCACTGGGAAGCCTCAGGCCATTGGTGTCGGAAATATATTGTTTATTAGGTCACCGTGACTCCAAAGGTTTCAGAAAACACATTTTCCGTGGACCAGACTCTGGTCCTCAGTAAGAAAGGCAGTCTCTGCAGTGTACCAGAGGTGAGAAATCTCAGTATGCATCGAATAAAATCATAAGAGACCGATTGCAGTCCCAAATGTCAAATGCTTGTATCTCTGTGGCCTGAGTATTCTCCGGTCCTTAGGCAGATTTACTGGGAAAGCCAGTTTATAAAGCAAAAGTTACTTGGCTATTATGGAATTAGAGCGAGAGGAATTTGGTTTTTGAGTCAGGTTTTTCAATTATTAAGAACCAATCCATCAAACACGGAGTATACCTGCCAAAGGTGAAGACTGGAAGGCTCTGTAGGTCAGAGCTAAGGAGCTTTTGCCAGTTCTGTTTCTATGACCTTGCAATGTTCTCTGTTCCAGGCAAAATACATTCCTTCTGACTGACTCTGTCTTCTCCCTTTATCTCCTCTGACTCACTTACACTCTTTAGCCCTTAAAGTTAGACCATTTCTTCTGAAACAGCTTAGATCTTTAAGCAGACTCTGCCTTTGATCACTCTTTTTGCCAAAATCATTTTCTCCTTACAGTAAAATCATTTTTTAAATATTTATAAAATATGATAATTTGATTAAAAATTTGATAAATATGTCCAGAATTCCATAAATATAAACATTCCTTTAGTTTTGAATTTATGGCTCAGACTTTTATGGCTGTCTTGTCCACAACACTAGCTTTGTGGATAAGGTCTTATGGGACTCCAGAAGAGTGTCAAGCCCTTCTTCTCTTAAATCCCGGAAGGTACAGCTCCTGATGGCAGTGATACTGGAGATAGGTCTTTAAAGATAAGTCACATTCTTCATTAAGACCTAGGCGTGAGGAGGTTAGGGTTTCAGGTAGAAGGAAATCTTGGGCATTGATTCAGATGTGAAAACACACAAGCAAAATACGTGGAGAATCAACGAAATTCCTTAACTATCAGGCATTTAGGTTATTTCAAATGAACATACATCCACTATTATTATTTCCCACAGATACAGTGTTAGGAGAAATACTAGGTCAAGAATGGAAACACTTTGCCAAATTGTTTACCAACAGTCTGTCCAAATTTACAAGACTGACATACTCTATAAATGTAAAAATATTACCCATATCTCTTCAATACTGAGTATATGAGGCCAAATTGACAAGTGGTATTTTGCTTTAATTTGCAATGATTTGACTTCAAGGGAAGATGGTCTTTTTTTCCTTGTTTCTGTTATTTATGGCTCTTCTTTCGTGAATTGCCTGTTCACATTATTTACCTATTTTTTGATTGAAATGTTTATGCATATTTATTTCCAAGAGCCTTTCAGATGACAGCAATATTGTTATCTAACTTTTATGTTTATTTAAATATTTTTCCAGAGTAGCCATTTGCCTCTTTTTTTTTTCTTTTACTTTCCTGGTTCAGAAAAAAATTACATCTATGTAGTTAAACCTTAATTAACCGAGTTATTATGATTTCTTTTACTGTTTCCATGTTAAAAACTCCTCTCTACCTCAAAATTTAATGTTTGTCCATAATTTTCTCCCACGTCTTTATTCCATGTTTTTACTTCTTCACATAAACTCTTCAAATGATCAAAACTAATATTTCTATGAGCTGCCAACTCTCAACATTGTAGGTTTTTACCCTCTTGATAGTTTTTTATTGCTTTCAAGAAGATTTTTTAAATATAGGTTTTTGTCCAGAATTTGTTGCCCATAGTGCAAGGACTCATCTAGTCAGCCATTACTAAGGCCCCACTTTCCTTCCACTTAAAAAAAAAAAATCTTGAAGACTAATGTTCCCCTCAGCTTAGCTAAACTTTAGATTAAAGTTTCTTCTTGACTGTAGGTCTCCAACCATGCTTTTCTTAGAGAATGTCTCCTTTAAAATGTGCATCTTCTTCCAGCCTCTTGCCAGATTTGCAACCCAGGAATAGTCTTGCAAGGTCCTGGGAGCCATTCCTTTGGAATGTAACCAACAAGAAAGACGGTGCCTTATCTTTGGAACCTAAAAAGTAAAACAAAGTAGTATACATAACAAAAGAGAAGCAGACTCACAGATGTAAAGAATAAACTAGTGGTTACCAGTAGGGAGAGGGAAGGTAAGAGGGGCAAGAGAGGGGTAGGGAATTAAGAGGTAAAACTATTCTGTATAAAATAAATAAGCTACCAAGGTATATTGTACTACTTAGGGAATATAGCCAATATTTTATAATAACTATAAATGGATCATAACTTTTTAAAAACTGTGAGTCACAATGTTGTACACCTGAAACTTATATAATATTGTACATCAATGATACTTCAATTTAAAAAACGTTTAAAAAATATTCAAAGTGAAAAAACAAAAAAGAAAAAAGATGGTGTCCCTATCTCCAAGTCTCCTTGGGATGGTAAAAGTCTAACTTAGGTAAGTATCAATTAGCAGACACAGATGGCCTAATCCCACTGAGGGCCCCCTCTCCCTCATAATATGCTCCGGTATACTCCCACTAGCTTGACCCCAGTGCTTCAAAACCCTCTCACCATTGAAACATCTCGATTATAATAACCTTGACCTCCACTGCAACAATCTTGAATAAAATCTTCCTTGTCTGTTTAACTCTTTACAGAATGATTAGTCTTTGACACATATTAGAGTATAAAAATTGACCTCACTCTTTTTATTACTGAGAATTACATGATAAAAATGTATCATAATTTAATAATTCCTCTTTTGAGGGGCATTTCAATTGAGCATTCTCAAATCTTAAGCTACAGGCAAGGCAAATCAATGGATATAACCCAGTCAAAATATATGGCGATGAGCTGGTCTTACTACAATTTTTTTTTTCTTGGCTGAGATACATTTTTTTCTGTTTTATGTATCCTGGAACTGACTATGAAGGGATGTTATTCTTTGAAAATGTGAAATAAATTTGGTAGACATTTCTACAGAGATGCATCAGAAAGACTATGCTCATGAGAGAATGCTTTCAATGCTCTCCTGGTTGTTTTTCACATTTTTAGTCTTTGTTTATATTTCTTCCTCAGAGTCACCACCATCAACACTTTCATGTGCATTCTAGTCAGAGGACTATAAACAAGCCGAGCACTAGAGATCTGGAAATAAAAAAGTCCAAAGTGTATTCTGCCCAGTCTATGTGTAACTCAATCGTTGATCATTTTGACCTAATACCATTCATTTTACAACCTATTCTCCTGGTAATGCCAGGGAAAGTTGTATTTAAATTTTATAGAATTATTTTATGTTGTAAGAGACTAGGTTGCATCTTACTAATAAACGACATCCTATTAAATAGTACTATATATCTATAATTCCTATCAGAAACTTTTAGGACTAGATATATTTTGGTATTCAGAAATCTTGGATGTTATAAGATAATGAGGTATTATATAACACTTTCAGCTCTTCCTAGGGTAATGACTCATAATTAAACACATTTTTTAATATTTCTGCATCAAATGGATGAATGTCTGTACTAAGTAGGATAAATAAAGATTTTTGAATAGCCTTGGTTCATTTCAAGAAATGGTCTGCCACTAAATGAGTTTTGGTAACAAACTGATGAAAAATTTTCTGGTTTCAGAGATTTGCAGATTTTGGAATTGTAGATATATGATTATACATCCCTTCTCCCAAGTTAGAAGTCCAAGAGTCAGTTTTTAATACCTTATTCCTCTTTTCTCACTATATTCAATGTGATGAGTTAGTTTCACATTCTAATTATCTTTCAATTTATTCTCGACTGTCACAGCCTTAATTTAGACATGGGCAGTTATGATTATTTCCCAATAGGTCTCTGACTCTAATCTACCCAATTTCAACCAGAATTTTATAGCAATAGTTGCAAACATGACCATCTAAAACTAAACTGAACATACAGCCTTTCGGTTTTAACCATCCATGGAACTCATCTCCTATAGGTAAAAGTATTTGATCATCTAGATCTCTCTTCTTTCCTAGATTTTTAAAAATATTTTCAATACACATACCATTCCCAAGTCATATTAATATTAGAATTTTCCATATGCACCATTATCCTTCATAGACTGCCATGTCTTCACACTTGTGGTTGCCTCTGTAAGGAATTCCATTTCACCTCTCAATTATACAAACTCTTACAGATTCATTCAACATTAAGCCCCTGAAGTCCTTAACCATCCCACATCATGAACCACCACCACCAACATCATTTTCACTAAGTATTATTTCTATGATGCTCTTATAGTTATTTGGAAGTTTCCTGTTGTTATTGTTCACAGAATTTAATTTTTAATAATTTTTTTCCCATTACCACAAGTATGGTTTATTTGTATTTCACAAAGACAGTACTTGGAAAATGTATTATTTCCCATTTTTTATTAGGAAAAAACTGATTCTCACAGAGACAATTAAAATAATCTCTGGAGAACAGAAAAATAAGTTTCCTTTCATCTCTATGTATGGTAGAATAATTTCTTCCAGAACATTGCAGCAGTAGCATGTAATCAGATCTGAAATATTTTTTCACCATGCTTTCTAGCTGGAAGCAACATGCATGTGATTGTGTGTGTGTGTATGTATTATATACATATAGCCACACACATACACACACACAAACACAGGAACATACACATGCATACCTACCCACGCATAGACACATGCATACACACATGTATGAATACATATATGCATTTAATGAGTATATGGTATATTAGAATAATAAACTTTCTGTTTTTTACTTTATTTATAGAAGTAGTCAAATTATTACAATGAACTTTATGTATTCATTGTCCAGCTTCAACAATTATCAATCCATGGCCAATCATATTGGATTTTTACTCTTATTCAGTTCCTTACTCTGGATCTTATTTATTTTGAAGCAAATCCCAAATATCATAGCATTTCATTTATAAACATGGTAATTTGTATGGACATTAAGGTTTGATAAGCATTGCTTTGAGTGTTCTTAAGACTGAAAATTTTCACTAATTTTTCAAATTCACAGAGGCAATTTTGATAAATGATGGTTTAATTTCATTTTGTTTTATTTTATTGAGATTTCTAATCACTTCAGGGCTTATGAGAAAATAGATTTCTTTGTAGCTGTGTGCTTTTGATCTTTTTAATAAAAAAGACAACTCATTTGTTCTTTCCAGCTTGTCAATAGAGCCATTCTAATGGTGTGTAGTCTGCATGGCTGACAATAACTAAATTACAGACTGGTACAAAAAGCTCGTGTGAAGATTAAAAATTTTTTTAATTTAATTTAAATGTAAATTAAATTCCTCTTTGTATGATTGATTCAATTTAAGCTTTGTCTTCTTTATTCATCAAAGCCTCAAAGATATCCATGAAAGAAATGTCTCCATGACAGTAGCAGATATGAATGCCCTCGACAAATGCACAGAGAAACCATAGGTTTTCTAGGATCTTTTTCAGAACTATTTATACCAAAGATTTCATTAACCACTTTCAATTCTGCTGACCATAAAAGCCACATAGTCTTCACCAGCCAGTCCCAAATTTAAAAAAGAAAAAAAGTCAGTCTTAGTGGATGAATAGAATTTGTGTCCACTGATTTAGAAAATTATCACAGAAATATAAAAAGTTGTGAGGTCAAATATATTCAAATTAGGGGCCCTGAAAGGTAAAGATCATTTCTTCATATATCTCCACAAGGACAAGGACAGTAAGAAGTGGAACAATCAACTTCATTTTGAACTTGCTTTTTGGTATAGTTGGAATCGCACTGGACTTGCAAAACAAGAGATAGGCAGGGCAGTGCATTAGCTTATGGACTTGGGCAAGTCGCTAACTGCTCTGAGCCTCAGTAGCTCCATCTATAAAATGGGATTAACAACATGGCTGCTGTAAAAACCAAACAAAAGAATGGATGTAAAAGTGCTCTTGCAAATTATAAAACTTTCAAGTAAAATGTTGCTTTTTACTTATTATTGAGCAACTTGGAGCATTCAGGAATTTTGAGGATGGGATAATTGCTCTGCATTGCTACTAAACAAGAACAAGAGTCTTTTTAAAATGACAATGAAAATCTTGAGACTGTTAAACTCCTTTTATTGCTGACCATGCTCATTTAAATATGCTGTCAATATTATATAACTCAGTTAATACAACACACTTTGTCAGTTTTGTGTCGATTTGTTTTAATCATCTGAGAATTATCCCTGAACTCTTTCCTGTCCAATCATCCTTTTTCCAAACTCAGTTCACCTAGCTGAAACCCAGCAGGACCCTGTGGGACCTTCCAGCGGCCAGAACCCCCTGCCACTATGTTCCCTGACTCTCATTTGTAGAAAAGCTTTAGCATCCAAGGCTTTCCCCAATTTCCAGAGAACAAATTTAATTAGAGAAGTGAGAAAATGCAGAAACAAAGGAAAATAGTCAAGCAAGACAAAATAATAATGGTTTAGCCATAAAACAAAGTCAAGGATCTATCTTAAGCTTCATCTCAAGGGCCATAGATAATATTCTGAGCCATCTCCTTGGGTTGTTTTGCAAATAACAAAACCCCCACCAGGTGGAAGAAGTTAACTGCATGCCGACCACAAGCACACAGATCCCAGACCACCTGGAACCAGAAGGCTGATGACAGATACCTGAAACATCACTCTTTCACCTCACCACCAACCAATCAGAGAATTATGCACGAGCCGATCAGGCACCCTGCAACCTTCTCTTTCACACTGTCTTTAGAAACCTTTCCCTGAAAGCCATCAGGTTGCTGAGTTTTTTGTGCACTAGCTGCCCATTCTCCTCACTAGGCCTTGTAATAAACCCTGTGCTTTCCTTCACCACAACCTGGTGTCACTAGATTGGCTTTGCTGCATCTCCAGCAAATGGACCCAAGTTCAGTTCGATAACATAGATATGCCATTATTTTTAGAAAATACTAAACACTTATTTTCACCAATCTTTAATTTTAATACAATATCATTTAAAGTTCTGAATATAAGATTTACAGTAATTATATTTCAGTTCTCTTCAGAAGCAAATATTTAAGCTTTAATTATACTTGTTCAGAAGATAAGACAACTAATGAGAAATTTAACATACTGTGTTTTTTTTTCCTTCATGTTTTCTATATCTGGATTATTTATTATAGAAACTGTTGGTAATTTTCATAGGTCTACCCATAGCTTCTGGCAAACTGACCTAACATGAGCCACTCCATAAATTGTTTAAGAACGTAGGCTCTGAAATGAAACAAATCTTTATATATTTTTGCACATACACTTACTTGCTGAATATTATTTAACTTTCCAGTGCCTCAAATATTTTACCTGTAAATTGAGGATAATAATAGTGGTTGCATCATAGGATTATAAAAAAGTTAAATAGGGATGATTGGAAAGTATGTGGTAGGATTCCTGAGCCTTAGCAAAACATAATATATTTAACATTAATAAATACTGTTTATAGAAAGTATACTATGTACCAGCCACTGGACTTAGCATTAAATATACTTCAATAATTTTAAACAAGTCAAATGCACAAGACAAGGAAACAAAGATGTCCAAGAGTATGTCAGTAGAAAATAAGGTGCATGAAAAATTTGAAAGTTAAATTGAGTGTGTGTAGCTTAATGATGTTGGAAAAATCATTATTATTTGTAAAGTTGTAAGAGATATTATATATTTTCATGTAACCAAAAGTATCCTAATCTTTTAACTGATTGATTTTTTTTTAATTTTTTTTTTTTTAGCAGAAGCCAACTTCACTAAAATGAAGCCATGGAAAGTCAAGTACTTTGCTTGTTTTATTCACTGTCATACACTGCCTATGCCCAAGGACCTGATACTTGGTTCATAGAATAGCTCCAGAAATAGTTGTATAAAGAATAAATGCATCTTAAAAATGAATAAAATCCTGCCCATTCCAAGTACCTGCAAGGTACTGGCCTCTTTTGAGGTAATCAAAGATAAACTGGTCATGAATTTGACCCTCAACAGAACAATGAGGAGAAAGGATATTCATAAAGAGATAATAAGAGATAAATATAAATAAATTCAATCTAGGTAGATTTCAAAGGAGGAAAATATTATTTCATCCATCAAAGACACATTATCAAACTGAGGGGCTTTTTAAAAAATATTTTTAATCTTCATTGGAGTAGAAGTCACAAACTAGCCACTTACAGGTTTAGCATACCCCACATATACATTTTGCTTGAGTGAGTAGTTAAGACATCTAAATTTAAATGTCTTTAATTAAGGCATGTATTCTCTATTTTACCTTAAACGCTACCCCTCTCTACTGACATTACTTTCAAGGCACTTCAAATGGTTTTACCACCCTTCTGAGCCTGAAGGCATGGCAGACAACCTACAGTGTTGATTAAACAAAGCTCTGCATTGATTTGCAAAAGGGAACATCAAGTGATAGCGGGCTAGTGGAAAAAAAGGTGAGACACAGTGATGCCCAAGTTGGGAACCCAGAGAAACACTACAGCAAAGACAAGAAGATGTGGATGACCCTTGTAAGCAAAGCATGACAAGATCCAGTCAAAGTTGAGCTACTGGAGTAATGTTATCCATCACTGCCCACAGACAGGTGAAACTTGGGACGATCTGGTCAGTTGGCTTAAGACCTGCCAAGACACTAGCCCAGCCCGACTGACTGAGCGAGGAGCCCTGTAGGGCACCACAGACCCACCCGGGAAGCCGCCAGTGCACCTCCGTTCATGGCAGTTTGACTATAAACTTTATCCATCACCAAACTAGAATGTACATTCTATCATCAGAATATCTGATCCCTGAAAACACACCAACCTGTTCCTTAGTATATTTTATTCTCCAGAGGGGGAAAAAAAAAAGTTTGGTAGATTTTTAATTAACAATGCATGTATATTTACAAGGACAGCTAAAATTATGTTCCCAAAATTTTGGTCAGACTTTCACATCTGTAAATTCCTGACGTCAAACAGTAGTCATTTGCTCAGTTTACTTTCCTTCT
The DNA here is from genome assembly GCF_048564905.1 of Vicugna pacos. Classification (NCBI taxonomy): domain Eukaryota; kingdom Metazoa; phylum Chordata; class Mammalia; order Artiodactyla; family Camelidae; genus Vicugna; species Vicugna pacos. Next base: position 9,080,864 of record NC_132987.1, read on the forward strand.
TCCATTCAAAACTAATCCTGATTGAGTAGCACGTGGGTGCAGAAAAAGCTGACAGGTGTGAACCGGAGTTCAGTACTACAGTATGCAGCAGATGTAGACGCCATTGGTATCCCACTGGGATCCCTCCATCCTCACCACTCCACTGTGCACTAGCCAGATGCCCAAGGACCAGCTCTTGCATTTCTTTGCCTATATCTCTCCTTCCTGCACCCCAAGCTCACCTTGCACCCATGTGCCATGCCAGAAGTGCCTGAGAAGTAAATTCCTGTCTTCAGCGGAAGCAGCTTTTAATTAGTAGCTGATGAGAACTGGTATGTAAATACTCAAGCCCCCGCCCCCACTGTGGATGCATGTGGGTCAGGACTGTGAGGGCCAGTACTGACAAACGCGAGGTCTGTGTTCTACGCTGGCTCCCACGGCCTCCTCAGAGGCTTTAACAGCAGATGCCCAGCATAGAACTGCAGGATAACACGCCCCAAAGGCTGCCTTTCCCTCCCCACCCCTTGTTTCCATTTCTCTATCAGTATTTGCTGGATTCAACGCCTAAAAAAACTATTTAATTTGATAGCCTTGCCCCAGGTCTAACTCTGGAGGAACCCCATCTAAGACAGACTGGTATCAAATGTTCACACTTATCTCAAATGCAGTAAGCACTTCTTTACAAGACTGACACAAATGTGATCTTGTTAATGCTTCCCAAGTGATCTTTGCCCATAATACTAACACATTCGGTGTGTTTAGTTTAGCTGTAATAACTTTTGCATCTACAGTTCTTTTCAGTAGCTTCTACTGTATCTGAAGGAGCATGGGAAGCCTTCTCTAAATCACTCCATCCTCCTTGACCTCCCACTGACGGCCACTGAAATTAAAACCCTGCTGCCTACTCCTATAGCACAGTCATTGTACCTTCACTGCAAGATCCACCGTGGAAAGAAACTCAAAGTGGAAGAAAAAGCTCATCCCTCCAAAGGAAATGGAAGTGAAAAAAAAACAAAAGTTAATAAGCACTGCTCATTTTATATTGTTGGCTCCTTTACTAAGTTGCATCCCATAGAAAGAAAAAAAAACCCCTCAATTCCTTTGTCAAGAGCATTTGCTTTTACCACAGCTGGACACAAAAATTATAAACAAACTATCAGCAGTGAGCAAGGAGCTTAGAAACGTGGGGCCTCAGCAGGACAGTCCACTGAAACCTTAGAATCATAAACAGACCATGGGAATGAATGTCATTGGAGAAAGCAACGCAGCACCAGCAGAGAGCTCAGCAGAAAATAACGGAGGGTTCCCTGATCCCTGGAGGATGACAGTGTATCCGGCCTTCAAAAGTTATCTTCCAAAGCTCAGCTGTTTGTTCTCCTGTCTACAGGTGAGAAAACACGTTTCAACTGTGCAAACAGGAGCCTTGGCTACACGTGTAATAATTACTTTGTGTTTGTTCGGGAATTTGTTTTGCAAGTTACTGAGCAGAATATGAATTTCCTGTGTTTATGATGTGTTTTGCTATGCCTTTCTTTCCCCAGGCAAGCTTTAAACAGTTGCCTGTTTCAAAGTCTAGGTCATCGATTTATAGCCTCCTCTCCACACACTTGTCAGTCATAATTTTATTTTCATCTTTTTTTTTTTTTTTACCCTCTTCACTGGTCTTGCTTTTCCCTCTTCCTCATCATCTGTCATTTTATTATATGGTGTGAGTTAGCATCTGTGTGGGCTCTCCTGTCAGGCAGTGCACGACTGACAACTCCAATGACCTTAATGTTCGCTCCATTCAATCTCCCCACGTGTTTAATCATATCTTTGAGCTCATTCTTCCTTGACATATTGCTGCTTGCAAAGACCAAGATGGAGAAGTGCAGGCTAGATCCTTGCTACTCCGAGTGTGATGCAAGTCCATCAGAATATGTTGGTAGCTTCCTAGAGATGCAGACTCTCACACCCCTGTCCAGGTCCAATGAGTCAAAACCTGCATTTAATCAGACCAGTTTTCATTATTCACATGTACCTTAAAGCTCCAGAAGCTTTAATGTAGGTGATCCAGGTGGTAATGGATGGAATTCATAGTCGTTTTAAATATGCATCCTAAAGTATTCGTTACTGGATTAGGGTCAGGCGGTAGAGTGGAAGCTGCAAGGACCTCATAGAGACGGAAGGAGAAGCAGTGGGTCACAGGGCAGTCTTGGAGCTCCAGACTAAAGAGAAGGGCGGGCACCGAATGCAAGGCAGCACTGAGTTTTCTGAGGATGTACATGTGGTTCTTCTTCCGAGTCCAAACTCCCGCTTGCCACGGGACAGGTCAATAAATCAGGAGACAAGGTGCTGGGGCAAGGAATAAAGACTTTATTCAGAAAGCCGGCAGACCGAGAAGATGGGGACTAACATCCTGGAGAACCATCTTACTCAAGTCAGAATTCAGGTTTCTTTTATATTAAAAGGGGAGGGGGTGTGGTTGGTTGTTGCAAACTACTTGGTGTTAGAATCCTTTGTTCTTGCAGCTGTCCACATAGGTAGGTCATGATGCTCCTATAAACCTCCAACAAGACAAAAGTTACTCTCTGTTCTGCAGCTTTTTATCTCTATATGAATGGGAAAGTGTTCCACCCTTAAAGCTCAGGGCCTTGAGAATGGGCTCTCCTGTATATTTCAGGCTCGAGGCAATATATATATATATATATATACAATATATATATATATATATATATTTCTTTTTTTTTTTTAACAAAAGTTGAAGGACAAGCATACTTCAGCTCAGGAAACAGAGCACAGGGTTAGAGACAAAGGAACAGATTTAAAATGTTCTCAGATTTGTTCTTCTCTTTTACAGTTCCAATCGCTTAGCCTAAAGGGCCGTCAGAGAATTCTAGTTCAACCCAGGAAGGCATCAATCACCCAAGGACCCATCTCACAGAGAGGACACATTGGTGTCTAACTATGGACCATTACGGTCACCCAAGATTCAGCAGATGGGATGCTTTCAGATTCTCCATGGTTTTTCCTTTTCCCTCATGCCATTTCCCTTCTTAATCTCCTCATCCATCAACTTCCTGAACTCTTCTTTCCTCTCAATTTAGGTTCCAAAATTAGGTCTTAAATGATGCTTCCTGTAGCTCACTGAAATCTTTCACTTTCTTGACCTCCTATGTTACTCCCTGTGCGGTTCCCAAATATAAGATCTTCTAGGAGGATCACCCCTCTCGTTTCCAAATGTGGCTAGAATAAGTAAGAAAAGGGCTGATTTTACTAAGAAGTCACTAGCTGACTCTACGTGCCGTGTTCATAAAATGAGATTATTGCTTTTCCTCAAATTTCTAACCCTGACCCTGCATTTCTCACTCTCAGAGAATGGCTGCAGTTTCTTAAAAAAAAAAAAAAAAGTCATTGATGTATGTTTTCTCCACCCTCTACCACAATTCCTGACATATTCTTTATATCCTGACATTTTTACTTTAACTACATGCTTTTCTTATTTCACCTCATTTTTCTAGTCTGGTTAAACAAACACTTTTTTTTGTCCTGTTTTTTGGTTTTGTTTGCTTGTTTAATTCTAAGGGTAAATTTCCTATTTGCACTCACATTTATTTCATAGCCTTTTCCTCTTATAACCTATGGTCCCCTGAGAATATTTTAATCAAATTACTTATTTATTTTAACCTTGGTGAATATTTAAATTTTCTTTATCTCCTGGAAATGTTTAAAATAAAATCCTTTTCAGTATTACCATTTAGCTTCTGCATTGGATACTTTATCTGCTAATCAACACCCTCAGATTTCTGCTATCTCGAAAGAAGCAAGACATTTGTTTAACACTTATCTCTTATGGCTTATATCTCGCCTCACTAATAAAACCATATTCTATGTCCTCAGCCATAAAAGAAAACAGATTACTGACACACACAGCAACACGAACAAATCTCAAAATCATGCTGAGTGCAAAACGCCAGGCACAAAACATTACCTTCTCCAGTACTGCATGACCACACTTACAGGGAATTCTAGAAATGACAAATGTAGTAAGTGGGGAAAGAAAGCCAATCAGTGGTTGCCTGGGGCAACAAGTTAAGGGGTTGACTTGAGAAGGGTCATAAGAGGACTTTTTGGAGTAATGAAAATATTCTATATCTTGATTGTGCTGGTGTGTATAAATTCATCAGAACTCATTGAAATGCACATTTAAATTTGTGCATATGACTGCATGAAATTTATACTTCAAGAAAGTTGATTTTTTAAATATCGTGTCCATAACCTCAAAGCTTGATTATTAACCCCCAGCACATCTGGCTTTGGCATAATCCACTTCACTGGAACTATTCCAGTGAATGTCACAAACAGGGTCCTAGTAAGTCTCTATCTTCCTGAAGTTTTCCCTTGTTTGGAATTCTAGGGCAAAATGGCTTAGTTACCCCCTTACTTATTTGAACATTTCTTAAACATCCCTTCCCCTAAATCATTCTCCTCTACTCTTATTTGCAGTCATTCAAATTCAAAGCTTCAAAATAATTTTAACTGTACCGATTCACACCAAAGAGCCACCAGGTATGTGAATGCATTATTCATATGGACTTTCAAATGCAGTCTACTGTCCATTCCCATTACATCTGTTGAACTCAGGCCTTTTTTCTACTGTCTTATGATTACCATTGGTCTCCATCCCTCCAGAACTCTCATTTTAAATTGTATCTCCTCAATGCATTCTATTTACTGCCATCAGATTTATTGCATAATATGCGTTGTGGCAGCTGTTCCACTTAGCAGCCCAATAAAACCACAAAGATTACCCCAATGCCTTGTGAAGACAGTCTCAAATCTTGATCCCATGACAGTGTCTCCCCCTGGAGCCTTATTAAATTCTACCCTCAAATCCAAGTCATACATTTCATCCTGTCTGAGTCACTGCTCCCCAAAAATGCCATAGATTTTTTTTACTCCTGAACTCCTGTTTTATTCTTCTCTTTGATGGAAAAGTATCTGACCATAATCTCAGCCTACAGATGTCTTGTGATGACTATCAATGCCTTGATGACACTGAAGGTGTCAACCCCTTAAAAACAACCTCAGTTGTGAAAAGTTTCTCTATGTAGATGTCCATGAAAGAGCTTACAGTAAAACAGATTTCATCAAAGTCAGTTTGTAGTCATGATGCAAAATAATCACTGCCTCAAAAACAATTGTCCGTTATTTCAGTTACATAAAGTGCCTCCTGGATCCCTCTACTAAACATTCAGTCATCCAGTTGATACATTTTGACACATATTTACTGGTGTAAGTTAAACATCATTAAAAAGGACTGTTAGATATATGGATAAAGAAGATGTGGTACATATATACAATGGAATACTACTCAGCCATAAAAATGAATGAAGTAATGCCACTTTCAGCAACGTGGATAGACCTGGAGATCATCCTTCTAAATGAAGTAAACCAGAAAGAGAAAGAAAAATACCATATAGCATCGTTTATATGTGGAATCTAAAAAAAAAAAAAAAAAAAAAAAAAAAAAACGAGAGAGAGACACAAATGAACTATCTACAAAACAGAAACAGACTCACAGACATGAGAACAAACTTACGGTTACCAGGGGAGAAAGGGGATGGGAAGGGATAAACTGAGATTTCATGATTTGCAGATACTAACTACTATACGTAAAATGGATAAACAATAAGGTCCTATTGAATAGCACAGAGAACTCTATTCAATATCTTGTAGTAACCTATAATAAAAAAGAATATGAAAAGGAATATATGTATGTATATGTATGACTGAAACATTATGTTGTCCACCAGAAATTGACACAACATTGTAAACTGGCCATACTTCAATAAAAAAGAATGCAAAAAATTGGGAATGACATTTTAAAAAGGACTTCTTAACACTTCCATCTATATGTTATCATGGCAGCATGTCCTGAAAGACGTTTTAGGATACAGTGTTTCACGGCAGCACATATTATCAAAGAAGTATGCAAAGTGCTAAAGGAAGAAGTTCAAGAACCTTAAAAATAGAATTTAAACTTGGGCTGGCACTGCACATTTAGTATTTCAATATATTTGAATTTTTTAAGAACAGAGAACAAAGCTTCATACAACTTAAACTGTGTAAAACAAAAAGAGTCTGATGACAACTGGAAAAAATCATTGGGAACATGATCAATAGAGAATGTGTTCTTATATGTAAAAATGAAAATGTGAACAATGCAAAGAAAAATGGGGAAAGACAGAAGTATACAAAAAAGCAAAATAGGATCTACATTAGCCAAAAAATCTATAAAATGCTCTCTTGAGCATCAAAAATATTTACATCAAAATTGTAAACCAGCTCTATGTATTAAACTGAAAAGGGTTAACCACATGGCCACAGTGGTAAGTTGTAGGAAAGACACTTGCATACCAACAAGAGAAAACATCCTCATTCTGGAGGACAACCTGACTATAATCTAATAAGATCTTTCACACTTGAAAAATGTTTTTATTTTTGACCAAGTAATTACCACAGATAAGAGAAGTGAGCAAAGGTTTACCCACAAGGATTGTAAACTCAGGATTACATATATTAACAAAAATATGAAGTTGCCTTCACATGATGATGTAACTCATAGTTTAGCCATATGAGAGAAGGCAGACTCTAAAAATTAAATTTCCAATGATTGTTTAATAACATGGAAAGGATTTCAGGATAAATGTTAAGTTAAATAAAACTATAAACAAAATGTGATGTATATAATACAATGCCACTTGTTTAAATATAGCGTATGTATGCATGGAGAAGCTTGGAAGAATATAAAGATGTTAAGAGTGGTGGGTGCTGGAGCAAGATATGGTATGATGCTTAATTACTGGAACTCTGGAATTCAGTTCTCTAGGGTTTGAATTCCCTTTACCAATTCAGTTTAGCCATCTTAACTGATTGGCTTCTTTTTTGTGCTTCCGTTTCTTAACCTATAAATGAGGTTTATGATAACTTTATGCACATGAGGTTATTAGAAGAATTAAATGAGATAATTCATGGATAAAATGTGAAACAGTGCCTGGTGGTGCTAAGTGCTCAATAAATATTAGGTGGTACCATTAAGAATGGTTTTAGAATGATGGCAAATTTTTGTATTCTCAATATATTTCTGTCTTTTCCAGTTTTTTGAAATGATAAATAATTAATACTATCTAGACTTTCACACTACAAATCTATATTTTACTGATGGCATTTAACTTCAAATGATAAACCACTTGGACCTCCAAAAGATGGCAACAGTTTATAACTAGTCATTGCTACTGTCTTTAAGCCATTTCAAAGTATATTTGGTGATATCATTTGAATAAATTCCTTTTCTTTTTTTTCTAATTCCAAAAAGGAACACATTTTATTTATTTATTTATTTATTTATTTATTTATTTATTTATTTATTTATAGCTTCTATTTTATTTTATTTTATTTTATTCTTATTTTTTCTTGAAGTATAGACAGTTTAGACAATGTATCAATTTCTGGTATACAGTATAATGTTTCAGTCATACACATACATACATATATTTGTTTTCATATGATTTTTCATTCTAAGTTACCACAGATATTGAATATAGTTTCCTGTGCTGTACAGTAGAAACTTGTTGTTTACCTGATTTATAGATAGTAGTATCTGCCAATCTCGAACATCCAGTTTATCCCTGCCCACCCCCTTCCCCCTGGTAACCATATATCTGTTTACTATGTCTGTCAGTCTGTTTCTGTTTTGTGGATAAGTTCATTAGTGTCTTCTTTTTTCTTTTTTTAGATTCCATATATGAGTGTTAATCATATAGTATTTTTCTTTCTCTTTCTGGCTTACTTCACTTAGAATGATAATCTCCAGATCCACTCAGGTTGTTGCAAATGGCATTATTTTATTCTTTCTATGGCTGAGTAGTATTCCATTACATAAATATACCACAACCTCTTTATCTAGTCATCTGTCAATTGACGTAAATTTATTTTCCTGTTGTAATCATCCCTTCTGCTCAAGGCTTCATAGTTTACTATATTCAATTTTACATATATTTTACATGCCTTTACTTTTGTCTGCCTTAAAAAAAAAAGCTACTAGCATTACTTTCCATACACTGAGATGAAAAAATACAATAAGGAAAGCAATGAATCATCAACATTTACTTATAATAAAGAAAAAAAAAGAGAAGGAGAATGTCTCAAAACAAAAGAAAATAGCAAGATTTACAAATCACTAGATTTTTAAGGATACTTTAAGTGTTGCTTGCTAGTTAAGTTTGTTCCCATCGAAACTGTAGATAGTGTATCAAACACACACACACACACACACACACACACAAACCAGCTTCAAAGGAAAATAAAACAAACCTGAGCCTCAACAATGGTGTCTAGTGTCTGGTCCAACGTACACAGGGCTAAGGGCTTGGCAAACTTTCCAGTTTTCAAAATGTACCAAATGATTCAGTTTCAGGCTTTCCAAAACTCCAAAGTGGGAATATTTATTGCCTTTTACTTTCCTCAATAAATACTACCCCTTTCGAGAGGAATTTTAATAATCATTTAAATCAGATTTCACCATTTTTATTTCTTTCTTTCTTTTATTTCACCATTTTTATTTCTCCCTAAAGTTACACTTTCTAACCTAGCAAGTATTTCATTAGATTAAAGATAATTCTTCTATAAATTTGCCTCATTATGAAAATGATTTTGAGGGTTGGCAAAGCCATGTAGTTCATGCATGATGTGTAACAGTAAAGTTTGTGCACGTGGGTCTATGTTTAAAAAAAAATTACACACATTGGCACAATCTCCTTTTCGCTATTATCCTCCAGAAGGTCTCCATGACCCCCGTTCTAAAAGTAAACACTCCCTTTTGCTCTGCTATCTTAAAAGGCTTCTGCTGCCTCGTCTCACTTTTTTTGGCAAAACTTTAAAGAAATGACTTTTAATATTTTCCCCAACTCAAAAGTTAATGCATACATTAGCGGAATAAGAGAAAGATTATAGAAAAGTATAAAGAAGAGATTTTAAATCTTCTGCAACACAGTAACCCAGCGTGATAGTTTTCAAATTGCGATGGTTTTGCTTCCATTTTCTCTCCCTCCCTCCTCCCTTCCCTACTTTGCTTCTTTTCCCACTTTCGCTTGTCCTTCTGAATTTCCATTTAGTCCCTGAGGATCCCCATTGCACTACACCTACACAATAGATGCTAGCTTATCTGTGTCCAGCGATGAAGCTGCAGGGAGAGGATTCCATCAACAACCAGCACACATGCCACCTCCTCCCAGAAGCCTTCTTTGACTGACCTCCCCCAACTTTACCTCTACAGTCTACAGATCTAATCATTTCCTTGTCTGTAGTACCTCCATCTCAAGTGCATGTTTCTAAAGTGAAAAATAATTAGTTTGCTTGCACAACCATCCTTTCTACTAGATGATGAATACATTCCACCCACACTATACAGAGTTTAGGCCATCTATGAATGCCTGCTCCAGTAAGTAAACATATGCATTATGAATCCTGACCACCCAGTGAGGAGCTCATTTGTAACAGATTTTCAGGATGTGTTTGCTGGATGATTAAATGAATAAACTTTCTCTTGTATTCTGAGAAACCCAGCTAGCCTAACTGCTAAGAGACGTCTTCCCCTCTCCCCAAAATAAATGTCAACTAACAGTCTCAGAAAACCAGCCACAGCCCTGAAATAAAGCTGAGTATGGCGGGCAGGTTGGCAGGGCTCTGGGCTTCCAAATAAAACCAACTTCTAGAGGGCGCTGTCCCTGCTCACTCATCCTCCCTGACTTCAAGTTTATTTCTCATCTTATTTCCTTGTCTGTTCTCTCTTGGCCTTGATCTCAGCTATTCTTTTTCACAGTCTCTTTGTTCACTTTTTTCACTTGGTCTATCTCTTGTACAGATGATTTTGTTCTAGCCCATCCCTCACTCAGTTTCCAAATCACAGGCAGGATTTATTTTGCATGTTATGTTTACACACTTGGAGCATTTGAGTTTTGCCTGCTTTAGGTTGGGATTTGTTATTTCTAACCCTGCAGCACTCTGGCCCTTAGTGCATTCACTTGGCTTTTTGGCTTGGGAAAAGATACTACACATTCATTCTTTCCTGGAAAGGAGGCAAGAATGTTTTCATATTGTTTTATCTTATCTGAGGCTGAAGTGAGGAATACCGAAGAAAACTTTTTTTCTCTAGAAGAAAGGTACACAGTGGTTCATACATATTGTACAGGGCAATGTCCATCTTTTGCAATCACAGCCATGATGTATATAACTCTTGAATATTCTGACTATAAGACTTATTCTCATATTTTATCACAGTAATATTTACTGTAAAGAGCTTCTCTTAAAACGAGAGACAAATATTCTAAATATTTATATCCTAAGTAATAGAATATTATTTGTGGATTGCACTAAGGGAGAAGTTTAAGTTTAGCATGGAAACCATAACAATTTACTCTGTAGTTAAGAGACTGCTTCTCAGTTATCAAAACACAGCTATAAATTCAATGAGGAAAGGATATCCTTTTCAACAGACAGTCCTGGAACAATTGGACATCCACAGTTAAGAAAATGAACCCTAACACTGTCTATGCATTTTATTAAAAAATTAGCTGAGAATTTATCATAGACTTAAGTGTGACATGTAAAAATATAAAACTTTGAGGAGAAAACAGAACATCTTTGTGATTTTGAGCTTTTTGACAGGACATCAAAGTCATGCTCCATAAAGAAAAAAATAATTGGGACTTAGTCAAAATTAAACACTTTTTGTGACAGCTCTATAAATGATATTAGTAAGAGAATGGAAAATAAGCTATGAATTATAAGAAAATATTTGCAAATTATATCCAGGTAAAGGACTTGTAACCAAAATATATAAGGAACACTTAAAATGGAACTAAAAGAAAACAGGCAACTCAAATAAAAAGAAAAGCATGCAAAGTATCTGAACAGATGCTTCAGCAAAGATGATAAATTAATGACAAATATGCATATAAAAGTGGTACAGTATCATTAGTAATTAGGAAAATACAAGTTAAAACTATTGAGATGCAACTGCACCCCTCTTAGAATGGTTAAAAACAACTATGGAAAAACGGATAATATAACGTGCTGACAAGACAGAAGAATGACTGGGCCTCTCATTCGATGGAAATGCAAAATTATACAACCACTTTCAAAAGCTGTTTGGTAGTTCTGCTTTTAATAAAATTAGACGTGTGTTTGCCATACGACCTAGCAATCCTACTCTTATTCATTCATGTAACAAGCATGGATAAATCTTAAATGCATTTTGCTAAGGGAAAGAAGCCAAATCCAAAAGGATGATGCGTGCAGTCATTTATACGGCATTCCCAAAAAGGCAAAATTATAATGAAAACAGATTAGCAGTTGACAGCAGTTGGGAGAAGAGTATTGACTACTAAATGGCCACACAAAGGAATGTTTAGAGTGAGGGAAATGTTCTGTGTGCTGTCCTGGTGGTGGATACATGACTATGAATTTGTCAAACCCCATACAACTGTACATCACAAAGAATGAATTTGAAATGCAAATTTAAAAAAAATGAACTGATAGCAGGGGGCCCCAGGACAGACTGTTAAAATGAATCTAACTGTATGGCAGTTGTTCAATGTGACCTCACTGAAGGAGATGGGAAAAAAGGAGCAGTTCCAAGTAGTTTTGGGAAATGATGTTTTGACTGAATACTCTAAAATTAAACATAAAATGAATTGCACATAAGCACTGTATGGATTAGTAATTCTGAAACCACTTTTAATGTAGTTTAGGGCTGAAAAAATAATTATATAGATTGTAGTTAATGGGAGCCATGTTTCACACTGTTAGAGAGAGAGGTAAGCAAAGGGGGGAAGGCTAGAATGAAAGCCCTGTGGGGCTAAACTGACACAGATGTTTAGTTTAATAGATAAATAGCGATATCACGCATGTGTGTTAGTATACATAAATACATTTTCTAACTCAGGAAACTGAGCTCCTTGCACTGAGCAGGGTGAAAAGCAACAATATTGTGAGCACACCCAGCACCAGAGCTTGGTGTCTAAGTATCATTTTCCAATAAAAGGCTCTAGGGTCTGTCTGAGGAAGTGTGAACTATTAAAAATTACCATAGACTGAGAGGCTTATAAACAACAGTTCCCCCCCCCCCCACAGTTCTGGAGGCTGGACATCCAAAATCTGGGTACCAGCAATCTGGTTTCTGATAAGACCCTCCTCCTGGCGTAGACTGCCAACTTCTCAATGTCTCCTCATACATCAGAAATACAACAAGCTAGCTCTCCACACTCTTCTTACAAGGTCATTGATCTCATTCATGAGGGCTCCAAGCTCAGGACCTAATTGCCTCCCCACAGCCCTACCTCCAAATAACATCACACTGGAGATTATATTCCACCATGTGAATTTTTGGTGGAAAACAAACAGTCCCTTTAGAAGAATGGCTGATTCTAGGGCTGGGACAAGACAGGATAGGATACAGTATTTTACAGTCAGAAAGTGAGGAGGTGATAAAACAACCAGAAAAAGAGGATAGGGCTGTGTCAAAAGGAGAGGCCAACATGGAAAAAAAAATGGCCAAAACTAGAATAATTTGATCAACAAACTAATAAAGATATCATTGTTCATAACTCAAACAAGAAAGCAATATCCATATGTTCATATATATCTTAATAAATGATGGAATTCATACATAAATGCAAAAGGAGTGAATCTTCCCTAAAGAAGAATTTCAAACAATAAATGTAAAAGGAAGGAGAAAAATAGAAGATCACATCATTGGAACACTGTAGGAATAACTGCCATCGGCAAAAATGCATACAAGAATGATAAAAATAGTGGACAAACTCTAAGAAAAAACAAAATATTTGCTTATCCTTAAAGAATCTCTCCTAAATATGTCTTAATTGCTGTAGTATCTTTAATACTTGTCTATAAATTCTTGTTTCCCTCCAGGAGGTAGAGGTTAATTTTCATGCCCTTGAGTGTGGGCTGGACTTAGCGATTCCCTTCCAATGAGTAGAGTATGGCAGTAGGGTAGGGGAAGGAGGGTAACCTTATGGTGGAAAACCTGCCAAACATCACCTTAAGCAGCTGATCAAGACTGACATCACCAGCAATAAGTTAACCTGTCATTTTGTAAACCCTGCAGTGAAAGGATTAAAAGGCAACTTGGCCTCTGTGGTACTCTTCTCCCAAATCCGTAACTCCAGTGTAATTATGAGGAAACACCAAACTCAAAACAAGGTACAGTCTACAACATACCACATCAGTACTCTGGAAAAATGCCAAAGTTATGAAAACAAGGAGACACTGAAGAACCTTTGTAGATTGGAAGACACTGAGAAGATGTCATAACTAAGTATGACTAAGTAGATCCTGGGATACAAAAAGGCTATCACTGGAAAAAAAGATAACTAAAATCCAAATAAAGGCTATAATTTACTACTAGTACTCTACCAATTTTAATGTCTCAGGTTTAAAATGTGAATCACTATCATGTAAGACGTTCCCATGTCGGAAGTTGGGTGGAGCATACACAGGGACTTTATATTCCGGCTACACAACTCTTCTATAAATCTAAAATTATCCCCAAATCATTTTAAAAGCAGGAGCACATCCAGGATTTCTCCCAGAAGCATTGTGTGTTCACAGCAGTGTCAGGAAGTCACTTCGTAGAGCTGATTTAAAGTTTGGTTGTACACTGTGTAAATACATTTTTAAATACAGTTCATGAGGTGATGCTCATGCAGACCAGGGCATGTCATCAGGAAATACTGAGTAGTAAAATGTCCTAAAGCCCTGGGCTGGTCCTCTGCACTGAGAGAGAGATAAGCCGCTCCTTAGTTAAGAAAATAAATATCCTGTGATTCCATGACATGAATCTATATGAACAGCCAAACTCGAAATCTTCCCAACCTCTGGATTTTGCCAACCCTGTCAAAATGTGCTGCTTCTTCATCCAAAGGGATATGTAACAGGTAATTAGCAAGAGAAGAAACAGTTTACAGCGTAAGAAACTTTGGAAGTCAGAGTTCAAAAACATTAGAGATGTGACGCAGTTGTAGGGTCTAGAGCGATTGGTTTGTGGTCCCGAGTCCAATGACAGATTTGGAAGGAAAAGGAGCTCTTGGTGTTTAGAGTACAGAGTCCAGTTAAAGCACGACAGAAGCACACTTGCTCTGGGACCAGGCAACTTAAAGGGAGTGAGAAACACCCCAGCTATGCCTAAGTGAGTATATATCTTGCTCAAGAAGCCCCATTCGTATATACTTTCTAGCCTTAAAAGCAACACCTACAAATTGGCAAACCCAAGGGTGACACTGAAACACAAAGAACTATTAGAAGCAAAAGAAAATGACACAGAAGAAGTGATTTTGTGTTCTGTTTGCTCCTAAGAGCAAATGTAAAGCTAAGAAATGAACACAAAGACACCCATCTTCCTTCACTACTAGAGCCTCGATGGAGAATTGCGAATCCATGATATGGTGCAAGCAAAGATGCTAAGTTCTGCTATTAAGTAAAAATAAGTAGGTAATAATGGGCAATGACACCCTCAGGTGCTAGATCTTGACTAAGTTAATGATGCAAGTCACCGTTAACTATCCAGTGAAGCGATCCTTTGAGGAAGATGCTGGTTTCCATTCCTGGTGTCCCTAAAGGCAAAATTCATATGTGTGTCTCCTTAAGATGGTTTCCTTGGGGATTCAAGATTCTTTGGGGGAATGTAAGTGTAGGGAAAGCATCATATACCTGGTACTAAAAATAGAGGGAGGAAATGTATATTATCATGGTCACCAAGTAGTTCTGTCTCTCCCTTAAAGCTAGAATATGTTTAAGAACTATTTCTTCCTTTAAGTAGCTGTATTTGTGTGCATGCAATCAACATGCAAAGGAAAAAATGCCATTTTACTCACAATCCTGTGTTGCACACTGCTTGCAGGAAGAGCAAAGCATTCTAAATATTCGCACTAAGGAGAGGGCAGTGAAGGCTTCTCGGGGAACTGCCATGTAAGAGCATATTTAGGTGCTTTATAACTAGCATTTCATTTAACCTTCAAAATAACCTAGAAGTGCTTTTATATGTACTTTACAGATGAGGAAACAAATGGAAGTTTCAAATACTCAAGGTCTGTCTTGACTCCACATTTCTCTATTAGCCTAAATAAATATTCTGCACCTGGGTTGGCACGAGGCACTCCAAAATACCAAAAATACCTGGAAGGGCTATAAATCTTATCTGCACAATTTAAAGTTTACTATATTTGGCTTTTTTTTTTGCTTAATTGAAACAAAGAAATGATTACCAGCAATTATGTAAGGCACTGCACTAGAAAATGCGGGAAATGCAAAGAAAAAGAAAATTTCCTGTCTAACCCCATGAACCTTAAGATCTTTAGGGGGAAATAAAGTGAAACAGTGAAGAAGAAATATTACTATTTTTAAAACAATTTGTCAGATCACAAAATGAGATACCTCCTAAGAAGAGATGAATTCACAATTAAGCATTAAACGAACTGCCCATAGTGGGGAGACAAAATGAAATAAATTCTGATCTTGCAAGTTAACACTTAAGAACTTCTATAGTGATTTGACAGGAAAATACTATGACTGTTGATTTTTTTTTCACTTTTCAGTTTTATTGGGTAGAATTGTTACAATCTGATTGCATATATACAATATATACAATTTACATGCAATAGCATGTAAATACATATATACAATATACTGCACTTTTTTTTTAGTTTACATGTATGTACTGTTCATTGTGTCTAAGAACAGGTTAGAGCTTTAGCTTTTTAAACTTACATCGTTATCAGAGGAATAAAGCCAACCACAAAATAAGAATCAACAGAATGCAGTCATCCAATCACAAAGGACAGTATAAGTATTGATTCTTATAAGATATTTGGACTTGCATGATAAATATTTTTGTTGCATTCATTCCATTTTTCTAATAGTTCACTTTTATTTTGTTTTATAAAAGTGTCAGCTCTGCAGCCAGTGGGGAAATAAAACTTAAAAAAATTAACTGGTCCTTTACTACAGATGGTTTGAGAAGGGGCTTACTATAGTTCTTGGCCATCGGGAGAGGACTGTCCTCAAAGAAAAGGCTGCTGAGAAAAATCTCAAGGTACAAATTAGCCTCATGCGTCCTTATGATCAGTAGGTAAGAAGCCAGCTACTTTCAAAGGGGAGCCGGTTGTGAGCTAAAACTTGAGTGACGTTTCTTCTTGCTCTCTTGTCTACATAGTCACTCTGTTTCCCTTTCCCAGCCCAGGGAATATTAGACCGTCTGGGAAAAAGGAAAACTTATGTTCCAAATGTCTACCCATTTCTTTCTATTTTACACCCAAACAATCAGCACTTAGGCTTATGTGCTAATAACATACCTGAGTGCTTTAAATTCTGTGCCTCTAACATGACTATCGTCTGGAAAAGTACTTGGAGACGCATGTTTCATTCTATAAGCAGAGTGCAGAAGTGGGAGGTAGTTGGGGCTGCAAATGAAGAAAATCATTGAAACCAATAGGAAGGGCATCACTTGTATTACTTAATTCTTGGAAATACCCCACCAGAAATGAAGCAATAATTTCTGTGTCAGTTCAGTAAATTATTCTAGGCTGAGTTACCAGGAAAGTTTCCATGGAAGAAAGCAACTTGGAGAATGGAGGGAAAAAAATGAAGAAATGTAGTAATTGTGTAAGAAGAGAAAGAACATTCTGCAGGGTGGCCAAAATATCTGGGAAACTAGGAAAATATACAAAAAATAATTTATCTATGTTACGTGTAATATATTCATAGTCTGTTCAGTATGTAACAAATTCACACTGTGTTCAATATGTTGTCCCTCATTGGCAGTGCGCAGAGTTCACTGCTTGTGCAGTGGAAAACTACAGAAACAGGGTGTGTAAGTACATTTCCATCTGTCCCAAAGTATGTATCTGTGATTTGAATTTCTTCAGTTAATAAACTTGGGCCTAGAGCATTACTGTGTGCAAGTAATCAAGAGACTTCTTTCAGATCTGACAGGCCAACAGCCCACTCTGCATGGCCACAGCAGCCAATCCAGGTCTGGAATTGCCCCTTATCACTGGAAACACTGGGTGGTGTGTCAACCTGTTCGAGTCACTCAAGGTGACCTTCCCCACCCGAGACCATCAAAGAGATGCATTATGTAGTCACTTAACATGGTCAAATATACCATTGTCTCACTGTAGATGGCCACACTACACATAAGCAAATGGTATGACTTGAAGCACAGAGGCTGGATATTTTGAAGAGAGGAACAGGGAGTTGTCAAGGGTCAGATTTGACTATTTTGATATGATGCTAAAAAAGGCAATTACGCCCTGAATTCCAACATAAAAAGATACAGTCTTATCCTATAGCAATAGGGAGTCATTAAAGATTCTGAGCCAAAGAAGACTTGAAAGGGGTGTTTTGAAAGGTGGGTTGAGTTGAAAAACAGGGAGAGAAACTAGTCCACTATTACAGCAGCGGAAATGCCATGAATCTTTGCCCCAATCATTTTGGGGTAATGGAAATGAAATCAAATGGTTCCAAACACCAGAGAGGCAAAAACAGGCCTAAGCACAGGGGCTCACTGGATTGCTGAAAAGGGCAGAGGGGGAGGCAACTCTTAGTTTTTGAGCCCGGCAAGATGATGGCACTGTTCCCAGGAATGGGCAGGTCGGGTGGAGAACTTGGCTTCGGTTTAAGAGAAGATGTTCAGAACTTTGGACGTGGCGAGCATGGAGTTCAGCAGTCCATCAAATGGGGCATTCGAGCCATTTGAAAATACAGGACTTTAGCTCAGGGAGACAGGTAAGAGCATCTCTGGAATTTATCCATTATCTATTTCTGACTGGAAATTTACAATCCACAGCAGCCAATCTTTCATTTAGTAAATTTCTTCCTCAACTCTGACCTCCTCCACCTGAAAAACCTCTTGAGATTTTTTTTCCCCTTAGTAAATAAGCATCTATATCTACAGTTCCAAAAAGTGTTGGTACCCTGTGTGAGAATCTTCCTAAGGGAAAAACTAAATTAGCTATTATCAAACTTTTTGCCCCAGGGTTTATAATATCTGCCGCTTGCCATGAGGTGTCGCTTTGTTATGGCCTCCTAAGACTTGCAAAATGATTTATCTTGAAATTGTGTTAGTCTTTGGAGAGCTTCAAGAGATATTCCTTACTTAGCTTTGAACCAAAGTGATACCAGACAACTGAACATGAAAAAAAAAAAAGAAAAAAATTGAAAGTATTAAAAATTGACAAGTGGAGTGTAATAAAAATGAGGTATATTCTCATTATCAATCAATCCAGGAAGAGGAGTTTCTTCTTTATCTTTTGCTTCTTAACAAATACTCTAATCAAAGTGAAACCTTTAAGTACTCTGAATCAGGATCATCAAATCTAAAATGAGAGGCTTAGAATGATTAATATTTAATGTCCCTTCCAGGCACATCAGTTCCCAAGGTACAACTGATAAGTCTGAAATAAGATGGGTTTCAAAGTGTGTTTAATATCCCTTAGATACAAATGATTTCACAGTGTATAACTCCAAAGTCTATACACTGAATTTACAATGTCATGGAACGCTCCAAATGCAGGTATTTTGTGCCTCACAGGTACAGTCAAACATAATAGCAGGTACTAAAAACATTCTACGTGCAGCTATGTTGGGGGGTTAGTTTTTTTGGATAAATTTTTCAGCTCATCCACTGTACAAGTTGGCCTGGCAGGTACCCAGATGAATAAACATCAGATCATAGAGTCTTCCAAGGTCTCCCTACCAGCTGTGATTCCCAAAATTTACGCTTGAGGAACTGTGACCTTGGCATATCCAGGATTCAAAATGGTCTACTTTCTTTTTTGTTTTTTAAGTTGTCTGCACTTGCATCAAAATCACCAGATAAATGAGGAAATGACTTCCAAGTGAACAGTAGTAGATCTGTGTTCTATATGTTTTAACTCAATGGCAGACTAGAAATACTGTGTTTTAGACTAATTGTTTGTGTCTTTGCTCCCAAGATTCATATGTTGAAATCCTAGCCCCCAGTGTGATGGTATTAGGGAGGTATGGCCTCTGATAGATAGTTGAGTTATGCGGATGGAGCCGTCACAACGGGATAAAGAAGAGATGTTAGGGTTTGCTCTCACTGTTTGTTCTCTGAATGTAGGATACAAGAAGCCAAGAAGCAGTCTGCACCAGACACCAGCATCCTAACCTTGGACCTCCCAGCCTCCAGAATTGTGAGACATTAGTATTTGTGGTTTAAACTGCTCAGTCTATTATGTTATTGCTGCCTGAGCTAATGCACCACTGTCTAACGCATTCAAGGAAGCTGTGAGGCTCCAGAGTTTGAGAAGAAAGTCAAAATAATAAATTTGGTTAACTTTAGTAACTTTAGGTTACTCCCGATATAAAAGTTTTAATTAAAGATGGCGTCATAGTAAAAAGAGAGATGGCATTTATATCTTGGTTTATTTCACCAGCATCCTGGCCTCAGCATCCCTACCACATGGCACAAGGGTCCTGGGGCTGGTCCAGGTGTGATCTCTGCTTTGCAAGAGAAGCAGACTGCTGTTTTCACTGCAGCAAATTCCATATAAACCAGTGTGTTCCCAAGTGTTTAGCAGCAGTGCAATATGACTCAGCATTTTGACTTTGCAAGGACAAGATAGTGAAAAAAAAATCAGAAAAAAAATTTGGAGCGTGCATGTCTGCTTCTATTCTCCTTACTCGGCATTTTAAAGTCACCTGGTGAAAGCATTTTAATTTCCAAATGGCTCACCACAACACAGAATAGATGGATACGTGTGGTTCAGCAACTATAAAGAATTAAGTGAAAACTGCAGAGAGGAAAGTCGTGTAGCAAATTGATCATTTTCTTTTAATTAAAAAAAACCATTTTTTTAGTCTATGTGGAAAATATTTAGTCACACCTGCCTTATCAGGAGGATGATCAACTTTCCAGATCTGCCATAAATTGGAAGGAATTGTGATTGAAGTCAAACCACTATAATCAAGTAATCATCGGTCTAAATCATTTCTGGGAAAGTCTGTAAAGTGGTTTGGATTTAAGTGTCATGGCTCAGCCTGAGCTCCTTATGAAAGAAGTCTCAGTTCTCAACCCGTCTCCGTGACAGCGACAGTACTAGGAGGTGGCCGACCACTACTGTTACTTCCTGATACCACGTTTGGCCAGGGAATTTGGACACCATAAGTGATGCTGAGATCACATTCATGAAACCATGGATAATGAACAAATGTAAAGCTTTATCCAAGCATTTGATTACAGTTATTTTAAATGGTTCATACAAGAATAAATAGATTTCTTATCAAATCTCTCTGTCCTTCTCCAAAATAGCTCTCAATCAGATCTATACCTTTTTATGGCTAATAGCAAAACTATTTTTCAGTCTTGATTTTCATACAGAAGGACTAAACGTGGTTTTTTGTTTCTTCTGTCCACGGTTAAGCATGTTGCCGGCCACAGCCGAGATGACTCACCTTGTGTGTTAGAAACACCTTCCTCAGCACCAGAAAACACTAATTGAGTGACGGCTTGTAGGTGGCCCTCAAAAACCACACAGTCACATTTGCCAAAGGAAACGCAACCAACAGCTGAGAACCATATTCTGAACCACCCTGATGAACTTCAAAGATAGATTTTCTTTCACTCCAAATCTTAGACCCGTCTTTGTTATTAAAACTAACCGAAAAGTTCTGAAGTGTTAACTTTATGATGTAAGATTTGAAATTGGTGTCTCAGTTGCCGGACACACACACTAAGTCATGTGAACAACAAGACAACTTCAAATAGCTTTCATTTTCCTAATCTATGATCAAGGGGGTAGAAGGAAGAGTATTTACTCTTGTGATGAAGATCTGAAAAAAAGGTTATCCTTTCAGACATAACTTGAAGGGGTATTCTACCAATTAATTCTCTTATTCTGCTTAAACACACTTATTCTCAAGTTTATTTCATTTTTCTGATAAACCATATCTGCGCTTCCTTAGAAATCCTGTAGTTCTCATTACTAGGCTTAACCTCTCAATTTTTTTTTCAGAACTAACATTCTCTGTTTAGATTTATTTGTAGCCTATAGCATCATACCTTTTGTCAAATGTATATACAATACTCACACTGTTCAACTTATATACACACCTAGTTTAGTCAAACTATACACACACATACAAAAATTTCATTTATACACTTACACAAAATTCTATTTAATAGGTACTCAGACTTCCACTTGTTTTTTTTCCATTAGGTTTAAAATTTCTAGGTACCAGGAAGTTGAACTATATTGGTTATTTCATTCAGTTATCCTGGGCCATAAAAATGCAGCTCTATTTCTCATTTTCTTTGTTACTTGTGTCCTTTGGAGGGTTAATTATTTCATATATTAAGCTGACTGATTAAGAAAAAATGATATTTTGGCTAATTTTAAAGTCAAAAACATTTTTCCTAAATTAAATCTAAAATCTTGTGCAAGTGGGCATGTTTAACATATGAATATAACAACATTTAAATTTGATTTTTAAATTATGTGAAAAATTGTTGCTGATGACTAATTTAAGCACCATGTAACCTACACCTCAATTATGTCAATAAAAAAATATGAGATCTTGAAGTTCATATTTTGATGAAGATTTGTTAGAGATGTTTTGAAAACCAGTGTTATTCCGGAAAGTCACACAAATTAAACTTACTTTGATTTGTTTTTCAATGTTTAATATATTGCTATTTGTAGATCGAAGTTTTCACAATTTTCTAATATGACAACTCGCAAGGCAGAGTTCCCATGAAGTCAAGAGTATATGCATAAAAACAAAACTTTCACTGTGTGCTCTACACAAATAAGTTAACAAAAAGCATATAATAAAGTTTTAACTCTACAAAGAAATTTAACAACACTATTTGGTAGTCCGCCATCATGAAGCTGATGGAATGGTTCATTAACAACCCAAATTTGCTCTCTGAAGATTCTGTTTCTTGGAATCAGACGAAACTCAACATTTAACATTCCAATGTAATCAGGGTTATTCTAGTCAATCATTCACTTTTACTAATGGAAGAGAAATCCAACAATCACCAATCACCTGCAAAAGGTATAATGGCCACACGCCCCCTGCAGGACCAATCAGTGTAAGCCCTAACTCTCAGGCTTGATGAAACTGAACTTTCATTCCTTCATTCATCCAATAAATATTTATTGTGCTCTTAACTCGTGCTTCGGGGAGATAAGGAAGAAAAAGAACACAGTCTTTGCGTTTCATGAAGAGTTAGAGGGGGAGGCAGAACATTAAAGAAAATCACACGAGCAATTACACATACACAATTACGATCAAGATTATGGCGGGGAAATAGAAACCGAGCCTCTCTCAGTTGACTGGCATCCCTTTTTGCGAGACACAGGCTTTTGGATTTGGATTCTGGTTTCGGCACTTACTTGCTCTGTGAACTCGGGCAAACTATTCAACCGCCTTTTGTCTCCTCTTCTTCAGATCTGTCATGGGAGTTAACTCCTACCTGTGGAGGTTTGAAAGGGGGACTGACAATTGTTTGTCATACCTCTCGCGGAAAGGTGCCCTTACGTCTCCTCGCCCAAAGCTAAGTGGTGCGTGCTGGGCCCTGCGCAGCACCGTAGGAGTGATGCTCCTTCTTCAGGTGAGGTCAGGAAGGTCACGCAGCTACACCCTTCTCCCTTGGGTGCTCCTTCTTGGAAGGCATCCGTCAGGCTGGGAGAAGCCCGAGCTACAGAGAGAGGTTGTCTCTAAGTTCTCCGGTTGACAGTCCAGCCTAGCCACCCTTCGTGTGGAAGGAGAAGCCCTGTAGAAGTAGATACTCCAGGAGCTTTTTAGTTTGAGGCAATCCCACTAATTTATTTTTGTTTTTGTTGCCTATGCCTTTGGTGTCATATCCAAAACTTCACTGTTGGGAAGCTTTTTTTTTTTTCTTTTAGAAGTTTGGTGGTTTCAGGTCTTATATTTAACGCTTTAATTCATTTCAAGTTAATTTTTGTGTATGGTTTAAGATAAGGGTCCAGTTTCATTATTTTGTATGTGGATACACACTTTTCCCAAAACCATTTCTCGACAAGACAATCATTTCCTCACTGTATATTCCCGATGCCCTTGTGAAAGGTGAGTTGACCGTAGACACGTGGGTTTATTTCAGGGCTCCCCATTTTGTTGCATTGATCTATGCGTCTCTTTTTATGCCAGTACCATACTGTTTTGATTACGGCTTTGTAATACGGTTTGAGATCAGGACGTGTTATTCCTCCAGCTTGGTTCCTTCTCAAGATTGCCAGCCCTGAGAGTTGTGTTCCTGATGTTCCCCTCACTCCCCGCCATTCAAATCTCCCCACCTGAGGGTCCAGACTTGTGAAACAGACAAGCCATGTCCACTCTGAACTCCTTAGCTTCAAATCTATGAGCATAACACGATGGCTGCCGTGTTACGCCAGTAAGTTTTGGGTTGTATGTCACATAGCAATAGAAACCAGAACCCCCTCCTCCGCAGTAGTAATCATTTTTAAGCAGTCAGTATAGTGTCTTGAACATAACAGGCACTAAGTAAAAGGAAACATTTTCACCATATGGCTTGCCAGAAACTCAAAAAAGCACCATTTACACGACAGCAAGAAAGACTCCTAAGCAATGAGCTGATACCTTGCAACCCCCAGAGCTTCCCACTATCATAATTCTGATGTGTATGTAAGGGATCTGATATGTGAAATACCACTTTTTTAAAAAAAATGTGTGTAAATAGAAGAATGCAATGTACATCCTAGTGTACCTCACTCTTCAGCAGGGATGAGGTCAGCAGTCTGACTTCTTATGCTGGAAATTATTAAGAGGAGAGACTGATATCCTATAGAGAAATCCATAAATAACCAAAAAGCAACAGCAAGAGTTTCTGAAGAACACTTTCAAAGCTCTGAGAAATGTGCAAATGTGCATGATTTGAAATTACGCTGAGCTTCGACTTCTAAATGTCGGAAGCTAAAATAGCATTGTCTCCACTTATACTTAGGTCTAGAAGAGTCCACCTGACACAAAAGGGGGATGTGTACGCCACACCAGCTTTTCCCTTGTGCAGAGACCCCTCCCCTTCACGTGCCTACGAGGATATTGATCACCCTTTCCAGGCTAACTGGGCACTATGGTCTCAGGGAGATCTTATCCCAATTACCCAAAGCAAGTACACAGAATGGAAACTGGCTTCTGCCAAAAAACACATCTCTACCTTCATACAGGATAGTTAAATGAAGGCTGTTTTCTAAATATTTACAGTTATTCACTCTCAAATTTGTCATCTGGGAAAGAACAAAGCAAGGATGTAATAAACTTGAAATATTTTCCTCTAATTTTATTTATATGTAGCAAAACAGTGCTGTACAATCATATAAGTTACAATGAAAAAATTAAAAATATCTTTATATAGAGAGAAATTTCTAGTATTCCCTGAGTGGGTTGTAACCTGTTTTTTTTTTTAATTGTAAAAAGCCCTTAAATTTTTATTCTTATTTTAATAAGGATGTTAAAACAAATGTATCCATTTAGATTTCAACCAACACTGAGTGAAATGATGACATTTTGCAGACAGATATATTCTTGGTTATGGCCTTCTCTAGGCGACCCCTGACTCCTCTTTTTTTTTTTTTAATTCTAGGAGAAAAAAACAAACAAACATTATTTTTCCAAGTTGGAATGACTTTGCTTTTAACTGATTCATTAGGACAGCATGTGAATACTGGCCCCAATACTCTGCTCATTCAACCTGACAATACACAAAGTGTACTTATTGTAGAAGTACCAGGTACATAATTTGTAAATCCAGGGCAAGATGAAAATATGGGCCCCTGGTTCAAAAGTCAAGAATGTCAAGATAATGAGAGAAGAGCCCCCAACAAAGCATGGGGTTCTTCTAAGCACAAGGCCCTGTGTCTCTGTACAGATCATGTGTGCATGAAGCCACCCCTGTCTTCAAAATATTTAAAGATTACTGCATAAACAGAACAGTGACCAACAGAGCAAACGGCCAAACGTCCTGTCTGTGGGGAGTAAGTGTGGGTATGTCAGTGGTTTTAAAATTGAATTCTTCTTACTAAGAAAACCTTCATGGAATTCAAAAACCCATGAAGAACTTTACTAATTGAGGTTTGAGAATCTACTGAACACTTCAGCAAAATGGGTTTCCACACCCTTTGGTCCATCTAAAGACACTCAGTGCATAAATCTTGAGATCAGGGAAGGTGAAGTGATCACTCTTGTCTTAGCAAAATGAAAACATGCAGCCCCCAAATGCATTAGACTCCTGAGCCACTTGCAATTTCAGTGTAAATTCAGGTTAAGAGGAGTTCAACACCAAATTTAAAAAGATTTATTAAAATGGTCCTCCAACTTCTTAACGTATGAAGCTACCAAGCCCATAAAAATTGGCAACATAGCCCCTTGTGGCCACCTCTCTCTCCCTCCTCTTTGGAGACGGCCTGCACTCTGTGTAAGGGGTGTGCAAATACTTTTACTTTAACCTGAGCACCCAACCCCCACACCTCGTGGCCTTTCTCTTGTCTTCTGAAACAGCCTACACTCTATGCAGTATGTATCTCTCTAAATAAATCTACCTTTACTCAAAAAAAAAAAAGATTTAGCTGATGTCCTTTTGCTAAAATAATCAAGATCACGATTATTATCCCTGAAAACCTGAGATTTAGAAGTAGATGTGTCAAATTAGTGTCCCTGCTTAACTTGGCTCCCTACAGAAGTGTCACCTATAATCCTTCTTCACTGAACAATTAGAGTTTTTCTTGTTTTCAGTTCTGTAAGAAGTATTTCCATAATAATGGCTGTAGTTCACAAAAGACAAACAAAACAATACCATATTTTTCAAGGCTTGGTTGTGTGCAACCATTTTTCTATTTGGGAATCTCCTGAGTGAGTCCCTGTCTTGCTTTCAGAAGGTCCTCTGTCTTTAGCTTAGAACAAGGTTTCTTGACTTGGGCACTCTTTTGGACATTTAGGACCAGGTAATACTCTGTTGCAGAGAGCTGTCTCAATCCTGTCCTTGATCGGGGCCTCTGGCCTCTACCCACTAGATGTTAGCAGCATCCCCTCTCCTAGTTGTAAGAACCAAAAGTGTGTCTAGACATTGCCAAGTGCCCACTGAGGGGCAAAATCACCTGCCGTCTCCTTTGAGAACCAGTGGTTCAGACCTACTTCTACAGTGATGTGAACAGACCGATGGCTCAGGGTTGAGCCTGGGATCCGATGGACACATTCTTAGTTCCACGCCTGTCCCTTCGATGTTATGCGGACCGGGATAGTCACACGGCCTCTTTAAAGTTCAGTTTCCTCCTTGTAAAAAAAAAAGAGCTTGTGAAATTTACTTCGTAGGACCGTGGCCAACGCAGAATGGACAGTGTTTTTCAAAGTGCTTAGCTTAGTCCCTGGCACATATTAAAAATTCAATAAATGTTATTTAAAAACTGCAATTGAAACGCAACTTAATTCAAATCGATAAAATGAGAACAAAGAACTCAGGGAAGAGAAAGAGAGGGAGTGAGACATTTCCAAAACTAAGACTTTTGTTTTCCTCAATCTGAATGTGAACTTTTGACTGTGGCATTATTTGCTTCAGAATTAAAAAGTAATAATAATTTAGAAAGTTTCAAACACCTGTATGCTTTCTTAGCACATGTTTAATTCATCCTTGTAAAGGTAAATTGGAAGGAAGAACACTGGTAATTAGAATTTATACTAATATACTGAGTTTTCCACAATTTGAAAATTGTTTGCTATTCATTTATTTAATCAGGAAAGAGTAAGCAGTCACCAGGCTGTGAGGAAATAAACCCAATAGAAAGCCGCTTAAGATGCATATCATACCTTTTTATAAATCCTAGTCTTGGTGTGGGATAGATGTGTTAATGTGTAGATACCTGTAGATGTATATTACATGTATACATCACAAAGTAAGTGACATGATACAGGCATAAACAGGATCCGTGGGAGCGAAGATAAGAAAACCAATGTTATTAAAAGTAATTATCATTTATTTAGCAATTATTAGGGACTGAGCATTGTGCTAAGTCCTTCATGTATTATCTCCTTTCACTAACACTGTGTGGGTGGCTGAGGCAGGCAGCGGAATGTGGCCCTCGATATTGAAGAATGAGTCACGAGTACATCCAGTGGAGATGAAAAAATAGAGAAGAGCATTACGGGAAAAAGAAATTGCTTTGCACACAGGCACTAAAATGTGTGGCATGTCTGATTAAGTTTAACAAGTTTAAGGTGGTGAAAGGAGAGGTGTATTTCCGAGTTGAAAAGATAGAAATTAAAACCAAGAGGCATATTGGCCAAGACTGTAAAAATGTCTCTTACTCCAGGCTAGAGAGTTTATTTTATTTTATTTTATTTTATTTTATTTTATTTTATTTTATTTTATTTTATTTTTATCTATAAGGCATCAGAAGGAACAAATGATTTTCGTAAGTCCCAGCATGACACAGTCAACTCTATTCTTAGGATGATGATTGTGGTGGCAGGGTGTGAACCTGGATGGAAGACCAAGATGATCCAATAATTGGCAGGACATCAGAAGGAGAAAAAGAAGGAAATGTACTGGACAAATACCCAGCCCCTACCATGAGGGGATGGATAGACTGGGATGGCAGTAACTGAGGTAAAGAGCACACACATACAAAGATCACATTGAGGACAGAAAAATGTTAAGTCTTGTGTTTGGGAGATTCCTATGAATGGCTGTCCACTAGGTGGCTGGAAATAATTGTTGAGTCTTGGTGATGGAGTGGGGAGGAATTAGGACTAAATTAGGACCGGCACAAAAACTCCTGTAGCATTTATTGCAATTGAAATTGTATGGTCAAACATAATCCAGAGAGCAATTAAGTTGATCAGTTCACCTCTTTTGAATTTCAGTTTTGACTTCCACATCTAACTAACTGTAAATTATAAAAGCATTTTCTCACTAGCCAGCCATACCTTCGGTTATAAAGATTGAAGAATTTTCAACCAAGACAATAATAATAGGATAAATTATTCTATAGGTTGGATAAATTCATTTTAATAGTGAGGGTGAGAAACAAAAATCTGCCTAATGGTAAGACAGATCACTTTCCCACGATATGGGGATACTCACCAATGATAAGCTTCCAATTTTATAGGTAATTAAACTTTATAGGTTTAATGCAATTTAATTTGAAATCTCAAATGAGGTTATTTTGGACTTTTTATCAGCCATTCAAAGTCTGATCTGAAGTTATAACTAGGTAATAGTAACCAGGAATATACTGCATAAATGAAACATTAGAAATGTAATTACTGAAAAACTGCAGCACTGGCACAGGAGTGGCCGAACAGACTGTTAGAATATGAGAGAAAAATCCAGAAACAAGCATAAATATGATAAAAGAAGCATTTCAAATCAGTAGGAAAATAAAACATTATTTAATTTTTGCTGGTTTAACTATTAGGAAATAAAAGTAAAATGTTATTCCCTTCTTATTCAGCATACCAAATTAAAAAAAAATCCTTTCCTAAGCAAAAATAAAAAAAGAATTTTGGTAGTTGTGATTACTAAAAGCTATTTCTTTCTGTATGCTTACAAAAAAACCCACCATAAATGAAAAGCACATAATTAACTGGGAAAATATTTGCAATATGTATAATCTTAATGTGCACAGTTCCCTTATGATCACTTAGAGGGAGAGGACGTGAGAAACAGAGGCAATTGCAGCAGGAAACATATGTAAACAATTTATAAATGAAGGAATGGAAATGAGAAATAAATACTTCAAAACTTTCGAGTCTCACTCACAATCCTAACTATGCAAATTAAAGAAGTAATGATTAATCTGTTTATTAAACTGGCCAACATATATGCACATATTTAACTTCATTGCTCAGTATAGGCAGAAGACATTTGTGTAATACTGGCTGTTCCCTCCATGGACAGCCACCTGCGTTTGACAGTTTTAATCAGGAATATTTAATCTGTGCCTTTTCTTTGCCCTAGCAAGTCTCTTCTGTGTTTTTATTAAGGTTGTTTATTTTGCCATTTCTTTATATATTTCATTATAAAATATGTGTTGTTTCCTGAATATACAAGTAAATTTATGTATTGTATAAACTCTTAAAAGGATCAATAAGCAAAAACACATTTTATAATCACCAACACCCCTAATCAAATCAACGCTGACACTGATTTTATAATCATGTAAGATGTTCCCCCGCAAATGGGGTGTTACAATTCTATTTTTAAAAACCTGTATTTTTTCCTTCTTTTATGTAATGTGAACATCAGTAAATTGCAATGTGTATCACTGTTTCAGTTCTGGGTACGTTTCATCCTATAGATACGAAATAATTTGTCTAAACACTTTAATTTAGCATTTGGGGCATTTCTCTTCTTCTTTCTATTCTTAACAAAGCTGCATAATTATTGGCTATAGCTCTCTGTAAACTTTTCAATTATTTCTTTAAGAAAAATTTTTAGCCGTAGAATGGTTCTGTTAAAGGTGGTTATCCAATTCATATTTTGGAATACAGAAAAAGTACTTCATCCATATTTCCTGTTTTTGTCACTAGAATAATAGAAAGATGTGTATACTTAAGGTTTGAGATTTAATACAAGTACTAAGTTTTACTGCTTTGTAGGAGGAATTCTTAAATAAAACCAGAGGATTTTTAGGGCCATGAAATACTATGTATGATACCATAATACTGCATATACATGTGCAGTATTGTCATTACACATGTCATTACACATGTGTCCAGACTCATAACATGTACAACACCAAGAATGAATATAATGTAAACTATGGACTTTGAGTAATTATGATGTGTCAGTGTAGGTTCATGAATGATAACAAATGTACTACTCTCGTGGAGGATGTTGATAATGGGGGAAGTTATGCATAGAGGGGTTGGCAGAAGGTATATGGAAAAATCTCTGTGTCTATCTCCCATTCAATTTTTCTTTAAATTTAACACATAGAAGCAACCTAAATGCCCATTGATAGATGAATGGATAAAGAAGATGTGCTATATATACACAATGGAATAGTACTCAGCCATAAAAAAGAATAAAATAATGCCATTTGCAGTAACACGGATGGAGCTGAAGATTGTCATTCTAAGTGAAGTAACTCAGAAAGACAAAGAATAGTATCACATGGTATCACTTAAATATGGAATCTAAAAAATAATGACACAAATGAACTTACTTACAAAACAGAAACTGATTCACAGACATAGAAAACAAACTTATGGTTACTGGGGGTAAGGATGGAATGGAAGGATAAATTAGGAGTTTGGGATTTGCAGATACTAACACTATATATAATATTAGATTATATACTATATACTATATAATATTATATAATATATATAATAATAATAAACAACAAGGTCTTACTGTATAGCACAGGGAACTATATTTATTACCTTATAATAGCCTCCTGAAAAGGAATATATATGTATTCCTGAATCACTATGCTGTATGCCCGAAATTAGCACAACATTATAAACCAACTATACTTCAACTAAAAATAAAATAAAATAAAATGTGCTGGAAGTTCATTAATAATAAAAAATAAAATAAATGTGCTAGAAATTTATTAACAACATGAACAAAAAAAAACTACTCTTAAGAAAGACTTAATAATAATAAAAAAAAGTTTGCACACAGTGTGAAAAATCCAATAACCACTAGTACAGTTGGTGCCACTGCCTTGATTTGTGCAATTCACTGGCATTTGTAATACCCACCACATTACTTTGTTAACTATCAGTGAAAATGTCAACACAGTGAAAAAAAGCAAATAAAAAGCATGGTTTTATTATGAAAATAGGTCTTCCTTCTCAGGCTGTTTAAAGTAGAATAATCTACCTTGTGCTTCTCTACTTTAAGAACCTCAAAATCCACATAAAAGAGAAAAGAGTTGTTGAGATATAAAAA
The DNA here is from genome assembly GCF_048564905.1 of Vicugna pacos. NCBI lineage: Eukaryota > Metazoa > Chordata > Mammalia > Artiodactyla > Camelidae > Vicugna > Vicugna pacos. The sequence goes on from NC_132987.1 coordinate 9,111,864, forward strand.
GATAATAAAGAAAACAGAGAAATTCAATATGTGAAAGAGATACATACCTAGCAGGTACAATTAATAATGTAAAGACCCAGTTTATCAGGTTATTTTCAATATGTTCCTAGGTAGTAAGTTACTCAAACACATTTCATTCAGGCTTTCTGTGCTAATACAGACTTTACAGAACAATTAAATTATATTCTAATTAAAAGTTATTAGAATATAGTTAATAACTTATTGTATTGTATGTAAAGTTAATCACTTACTATATTCAGTATGTTAAAATTACATTAGAATCAATTTTGATAGGTTGTAAATCACTTTGTAATCTCCTCTAGGAGGAATAAAATGGGTATGAACTTGATAGTTAGATATTTTAGAATTTCTATTTAATACTGAATAAGGCTTCATTAGTAAAATGGTTATGTCTGCCATCTCTCAAAAAAGAAGCACTTTCACCTAAGATAATAAATACCTTCTCATTTTACCCTATATAAAAATGCTACTTCAACTATAAATTTTTGGTTATGGTTTTAACTTTAAATGTTAACTGTGATATTCCTATTATTTACCAAACTCAAAAATTATAGCTGGATTTTCAATTCTGAAGAAAGGTATTTTTATCAATGTTTCCATGGAAATAACTTCCAGTGAAGCAATATGATTAATAAAACTAGTTATTATGCTATTATTTCCACAATTACACTTAATACATTAACCATGGAATCCTTCAGAAACTTAAAAAAAAATTAAAAGTGGCATTTTAATATTATTTAAATGAGGATCATTATTTGACTGTTACATACAAGAAATAAGCTGCAATCAATTTTACCAACAGTGTTTCTCCCGAATTATTATTTATCTGTCTGTATTCTATTCATCTGCCTACCCATCTTCTTACCTATATATTTATGTTATCCCCAACTGCCTGGTCTTCCACATTCCTCCAAAAGCAAAGTATAGTCAAGGGGTAAGAGGAAAGCTTGAGATCTAGTTAAGGAGTTGGAGAAGAGAGAGACCAGCTAGAGAGACTGGAACAGCACAGTTCAAGGCTGGGCGGAGACTTTTGCAGTGTCCTTTCAGGAAAGCAATCCTGGCCATGGGATTACAAAGCAAAGCGGTGTGCAGATGGGTTGAGCGGCATTTGGTTTGAGAAGAGGTGGCTGAATAAGCTTGGGAAGGCCTGCCCAGTAAGCATTAAAAATAGTTTCAGAGGAACAAAGGAGGACAGCTGATGAAAGATGCTCCAGGAGCTAATATTGTTAGACAAACAAACAAACACATAATTGCACTGAGCCCCTTCAAACCCAGCAGCCTCCCAAGCCAGGTTCTGTCATAGCCTCGGGATGTCCTTGTCACCTTCTGCTCCAAACTCCTCAGAAAACAGACATTATTTTTCCTTTCAACTTGTATTTTATTTATTAAACACTTTCTAGGTGCCACAAATAAAGCGAAGTTCTTTAGATAGAATGATGAGCAAAATAGAGCAGGCCCCCATTCTCATGGAGCTGACAAACTTGTGAAGAAAGCAAGTGGAGTTGCAAATTGTGGCAGGTGCCCTGGAAAGAGAAGCTAAAACTACAGCCAGAGAGAGAGTTACCGGGTGACTTAGTCAGATAATAGGATTAGCAGAGACTTCTTGGAGGAGGTGATATTTAAGCTTAGACTATTTAAGGATCAAAAAAGCCAGTGCTGGAATTATTTTTAAACAAATCAAGACACTCTAGCTTTCATCATGAAATTACAAAATATTTTTGTGAAACATTATTAGCAGATGCGTTTCAGTCAACGCTTCTGCATCCGAATAATACCCATTTGTAGAGAAGAAACATTTCAAACTCTCCAGGTCGTTTAAGGTTGCCACCTACCAGAGGAATGGAGTTGATTACTAAGAGAGGAGAGCAAGTCGAGCTCAATTGACCTTGTCCCCATCAACCTGACACACGCCATCAAATCGATTTTGTCAGGGAAGGATTATGACACAGGGGCCATGAGTCAGCAGTCTAAAGTCATAGAATTATGGACATGACAGGATGATGCAGTCAAAAAGGACTGGCGTCAATATCAACTTCTTGGCCTTCTTTTAAGAAGGGGCTGCATCACTGATCCAACACCTACGATGCCTCAGGCACCTTGCTAAGTGTTTTAACATTTCCTTTCTCATTTCAGCCTATATGTAATAGGTACCACTTTTACAGGTGGAGAAAAAGGGTCATGTAGAGGTTAAGCCATTTACCTTGGCATCAGATAACTGGTAAGTAACTAAGTTTTGATTCGAACCCAGTTCTATATAGCTCCAAAATGCTTTTCTTTTGATTTTAATATGCTGTCTCCTCTACTCTGGAACAAGCTAACTTTACAGACCATCCTGGCCTCTGCCTTCCCATCTGTAAAATGAGTGAGCTAAGTTAGATTTACTCCAGTAAATCTTAAAGCTCTGGACTGCTGTCTGTGGTTGAGGTTTTCCTCAACACACTTGATATCCTCATAATTCTACATTTCACAAAAATGCTCTGTCCATTTGGTCCTTAATAAATTCCAATGCCTCTTTCATTTGGAAGAGAGCTGTGTCTAGAAATATTTCCCAGTCATGCTGTTTATCATTCTCCTTTCTCCAAACTGGTGCACATTGTAAGAAACAAGAATAAAAGCAAGAAACTCATATTCACTCAGGCTCATAATACCTCTTAGTGCTCTCCTCTTGATCAGAATGTAGAAGCAAAATTAACTGTTTTCCCTGAGAGCTAGAACTTCAACAAAACCAGCTGATAGAAGAAGAGGTGTGTGGGTTAGAATTCTTGTTCAGAGATATTGGCTGGCCGATGGCCATTTTACATGAGCATCACATAGGAGAGACGACTAGGAGGATTCTAATTAATAATAATGCCTGGGAAGATGACTGAGAAGCATGAGAAAGCATTAGAAATTAAGACAGGGCATTGTAAGAGCGTCCATCTTAGGAAAGTTTGCCAATCAAGGACTCAACTGAACGGTTAGGACAGGGACGCAGTATGCAATGGAAATTTTCTCTTCCTGCTGCAAAAGTACGATTTCTATATTCTAAATTTATATTTCATGTCCCAAAGCAACACTCTCCTTGGCCACTGTTCTCAACTTCATCATTATTTGATAAGACTGCTCAAATATTATCAGGGAGCAAGGTCCTGAGCATATGATGATGTGCAGGTATCCAAGTGGGGTCAGTTTCTCTTTTCAGGGGAAGGCAGTGCCATCCATCATTTTCACCCCATTCACAAAACTCGGCAAAACAAAGCAAACTTCCCTACCAAGGATACACAATGACAGTACCCATAACACCCAATGCTTTGACACAATATTCCAAATATCCAGAGCTTACAGGCATCATTGAAAGCAAAACGTGAATAAATCAGGCAACTTTCTTCTGAATTTTAATTTTAAAACATAAAGAAGTCAATTTAATTATTCAAGTACTTTCATAAATGAACGGAGTCATGACTTTCTTCAGAGAAGGACCCAGAGAGATGAACTTGCATCAAATGTCCATGGGAAAAATATTTGAGAAGTGCTACTATCTGTCTAAATAAACTAAGTAGTTAAACGTCAAAGGAAAAACAGCAGACATGATCTACACTGCTCTTAAGTGAAAGTTACGTATGTTTAAACTCACAGATTCTCTCTTTCTCATAATCTAAAAGAGTCAATCTCTGAATTCCTAATTCTAACCAAACTCTCTTTTTTCATTACATTTCATCACAGAACATGATTTTATTTAATTGAAGTATAGTTGATTTACAATGTTGTGTTAATTTCTGGTATGCCGTATAGTGATTCAGTGATACATAAATATATATATTCCTTTCCAGAACATGATTTTTAAAACTGCATATTTAGATATCACTTTTTCTTTTAAGAAACAGAAGGCAGAGAATAATTTGCAAAGTTAATAGTAATTATAAATCTTTCTTATTTGGAAAGGTTTGTATTTTTCCACTTCCAAAACTTACAGTTTCAGTGAGAATAAGATCAATAGTTGAATCAATATTTCTCAGTAAGAAAGAAGGCCTCACAACCCTGGATAAACAATCACAGAATGATTAAGAAAAAAATTCCTTTTAACTGTATTAAAACCCCATCATTTTTATTTTAATTACACTTTAATTTATTTGTCATGTAACAAGAGATTGTACAAATGATTCATGGCTTTCCCTAAATGCACTCCCAGATTAGAATGATGCATATACAATCAAATGCTCTCTTTTGATTTAATTTCAGCTATTAAATTATTAAAAACAAATTAAGCCCTGAGTAATTAAAGTAGTAAAAAAAAATACATGCTCAAAGCATACTTTTCATATTTTATGTGAAACAAAATAGAAGGCAGTAAAAAGCATTGATGGAACAGGGTAAATATTGAATGTACACCCACGTGTAGTGAAAAAATAAAAACAAATCTAACTTGGTAATACTTTGTTTTTTTTGAGTCTTGAAATAAGGCAAATATTCTCTCTCTTCTTTTCCAATTATAGTGCGGGTATGCACTGCGAGAGACAAATTACGATGCAAATTCATTTAGCAGTTTCAGGTTATGCTAAATAATTGCTAACAAAAATATATTATTTAGTAACCTATAATGAAAAAGAATATGAAAACAAACATATGTATGTATATGTATGACTGAACTATTATGCTGAACACCAGAAATTGACACAATGTTATAAACTGACTGTACTTCAATTAAAAAAATGTATTATTTAGCTTGGGGACATGAAACAGCAATAAAAGGAAATGGTAACTGTTGTGACTTCATGGATGGAAGCTCCAGTTTTCCAATATCAGGACCACAGAAGCCATCACCAGGGCACTCAGCAATGGTGCACACCAGCCACGGTCTTTGAAAGAAAGAATTATTTATCCTCTGATTCTGACTGAGACCATTTGAAAGTTATATGACTGGTTTATTACATTGAAGATCTGGTATATTTGTCTTCTTTCTTTTTTTTTAATTGAAGTTGAGCTGATTTATGTTAGTTTCTGGTGTACAGCATGGTGATTCAGTTTTATATACATATACATTCTTTTTCATAGTCTTTACTATTATAGTTCCCTGTGCTAAACAGTAGGACTTTGTTGTTTATCTATTTTATATATAGTAGTGTGTATCTGCTAATCCCAGATCCCTAATTTATTCACCCCCCCTTTTCCCTTCAGTTGTATTTGTTTTCTATCGACCAATTTTTTTCTCATTCGGCTTTGTTACAGGTAAGCTCAACTATGGTATCTTGGACACGTCTTAAATATCTGTATCTTTTCTAACACAAATGACATTCTACATGGCAAAATATATTCTAAATGTTCATATCGTTTCTCATTTAATCCTTCACTTGTGGCCAACTTTCAGGAACTCTCAGAGAGGATAGAGGAACATGTTAATGATGATCATCTTCACTTACACACCAACTGCTGACATTTCCTAGATACACAGCACCTTCTTATGCTAGGACCAAGGTCATTATTTAACTCACAAATAAAACAAGTTGAGGAAAGAGATAGGATAAAAAGAGAAAACAGATAAAACAAGGAAAGGAAAAATGTCCTAAAGTAACTAAGAATGTTTTCAAGGACCAAAAAGTAAACAAGAGTCTGCAAAGAGAGTCTATGATCCTCAATGGAATTCTTCTGCAAAACTCCTAAAAACTCAGTAAACATTGGTTACATGAATAAATGAGCACAGGGCATTGATTCTTTTTTTTGTAGGAAATTATAGCATTTATATTTTACCCTACAGCAAGGTTCCCAATCAGGGGTTACTTAAAATATTCTCAACAGGACCCTTGGCAGTGCCTGGAGGCATTCCTAGCTGCTATGTATCAGGAGGTACATTAAGCAGGTAGAGACCAGAGAAGTTGTTAAGTATCCTACAATGCACAGACCAGCCCCCTACAACAAGAATTATCTGATCCAAAGTAGTAACAGTTCTGAAGATGAGGAAACCTGTCCTAGAGAGAGGAGTGATAAAAGATAATTAAAAAAAAAAAAACAAGAAACTGACAGAACATTGTAAACTGTACTTTAATAAAAATATATATTAAAATTTGAAAAAATATTTTAAAAGGTTGAAAATCTTGATTCTCATAATACAGATATAAAAGTGAATATGATTTATAGTTTTTATTCCAACCAATCAATGGAGAAACCAGGAAGATGTTGTAAGTGGTTTAAAAGAGAATCTGAGAAACAGACACATTTAAAGGTTAGGAATTTGAAATGAATGTGCCAACAGAGGCGAAACTGTCTTTTCACAGCATGGGAAATGAATTCAGCTGAATTTTCACTGCTTCTGTACAGTTTATCTACAGCTTACAGAATTGTGGAATAACTCCCACTGGGTCAGAATCGGGTAAGACAGAAAGGTGTGCTATGGGTGCTATGGACAAGGCATAGTTTTTCACTTAAGGCCACTTTTTTTTTTTACAGAAAGCAGGAAAGGTAGAGTAGAGACATTGGTCACCATCAAATGCTACCATTAGCCAAGTACATTCTTGGCTTTTGGGTAATACACACCAGAGAATGAGTTTAGTTAGCATATAAACAATATTTCTATCTATCTAATATTTCAAGTTGACTGATTCTAATTCAAGAATCTCCTCAAATTTACCACCTTGTCCTGGAAGGGACACATCTAAAATGGACTTTTTAAAATTTGATTTTATTTTCTTCACCTCCATCTCAACAAAACTTAAGCTCCATCAGAATACAGCACAGAGGAGAAAGAAAAAGTAGTAAATGATATTTTATGGCCTCTGTCTTCCTAGACACTAAGACTAGAATCAGCGGTTTTGCCTTTTTTAAGCAGACGGTATGGAAGAAGTTCTCATTTGTCATTGTAACTTAACCATGAGGACACCATAATACCTCATAATAATCTATATGGAGGACAAACTAAAGATTCACAGAAAACCATAGGGCTGCAAATAATGACTGAGACAATAAGTTTAACAAAGACTATTCAGAGTGTCCGGTAGAGACCCCGAAGGAAGCATGGATAATTCAGCCTTCCGTAAAGTGGTTATGATTTTTAATGACCCACCACTTAACCTCATTTATGTGTGAACTGTTTCACCAAGGTGGGCCAAGAGTGCATTGCAATCAAGATGTTAAATTCCTTTGGCTTTCTAACACTTTGGCTGATTGAACATGAAAATAATATCTCCTGCTGATGATGCTAAATGTGTTCATTTTACTAATTTTGAAAAAAAAATGGAAGTAAAATATGTATGAATGAAACCCTCTGCACTTAAGATAATCTTTCCTATTTAATCATCTGGTAGAAATGAAAAAGTTGGCTGGGATTCAAACAAAGTTAATTTGCATGGTTTTAAATGTCTTCTTTCTTAGTCCCTTTAGTTAAAATATTAAAGTCTTCAAGAATATTTTAATGAGACTTCAGAATGACAGAGCTATCAAAAATACCATCAAAATTGAAAACGTTTGTGATCAATGTAATAAATTACAACAGAATTTGATTGGATAAGAAAACAAGAGGGGTGTGTACACCACAGACCGATTGATTAGAGGGTAAGGCAAACCCAGGGGCCAGCTGTCATGCTTATTGGAAGGTTCTTTCATTGAGCCTGAATCCCATGAACCCACGGTTATCACTAATCTAAAATTTAAAATCAAATGTGCCACATTTGTCCCCTGGGTTTTATGATCACTCTATTGTTATTTCTCAATTACAAATACCCAGTGGTACTGCACAGTGAAGATAAATGCTTCCACTATAGTAGTCAGAGCTTATGTTCAGCCAGGGACATTTAACATTGTATTCTATTTCCTTAAATGATTACTATGGCATTAATCAAAGGGAAACCTGATTAGCAAATTAAAAATCTGATGAGCTCTTGCAGAATGAAAAAAAAAAGATATTAATCAGAGGCTGTCAGGAGGGTATAACTAGTCCTCAACTTCAACCAACACCTGCAGGATGGAAGCACAGAGATGATGGCTGATAACACAGGAGGGTTTGAGAGCCCTTTGATTGCCATGAAACCATTTTTATTCATCTTTAATCAGGATAATTACAGAGTACAATGGTTCTTTGAGGCTTATATTGTATTTATCAGGGTGAAACTGAGGTGTTTTTAAGACAGAGTTCACTTATGCCAAGGTTGAAAAATGCAATCACTCTATACCAATCCTGGAGTTGTAGACTTTTTTGGCCACGTCAAAAAGTTAAAAGCCAGATTAATATTCTTACCTAAGCAAATATATTTTACCTTTGATGGTAATGTTTAGAATTGGAAAAAAGCAAAAGTGATATTTTTACGAACTTTAAAAATGATAGAAAATCCACAACCTTACATGATATCAACAGACTCTCCTGGCAAAAATGCCAAAGTAGACAACTTTGAATAAATTAACATATTAATTTTCTTTAAAGAATTATGAGAATTGAAATGGTGATAGTCATGATGGGCACTGGCCAAAAAGAAAAGAAAAACTGTTTCTTCATGAATTAATCCCATTGAGTTTGTGGTGTGCACATCCTTGCTTCTGGGCTGTCCATGAAGGAAGCACCAGGAATTCAATTCTTTATATGACAGTTCAGAATTTAAATTAGGAAGATTCATCCTCCAGTAAGAGTGTGCTTTAATTGACCTGGACATGATAATTTGTGGTAGCCACTCTTATGATTTATATACTTTAATGATTTGTACATTTGGTAAATGCTTTGACGCTGCTCTCCTTGGCAGAGCGATCTCACAAAGAGATGGAAGAGTCTAGCAGATGCAGGCCTGGACCAACAATCATAAGACCTACACTGGACACCCAACTCTACCAACTCTTTGGCCATTTAAAGATGCTAAGACAAATACTGTATTTGAAAACTGATGATGGTGATGCACTCCTTGCTTGTATCAGTGCTACTTTATGGATTAAGTGGGAAAATGCATTCAGGAAATGTTGGAAAAAAATCACAATAAAGAAATGTGACTTTCCTAATTACTAGCCTGTATTTCACTACTGCTGACACAAACGCTTCTCCCCTCTTTTTTTTTTTTTTTGGTTCATTAAACCAAAATACTGCCCTTTGCTGCTTAGAGAGGGTACTCTCATAGAAACCAAAAATTATCACTATGAGTACATCAGAGGCAAGAAATATTGAATAGACTCATATAACAAAGGCAAAACTTTAGCCTCTTTTTCTGTTCCAAAATTTCACACCTGAAAATAGACCGTATGAGTCAATGATCAGAAATAACAAGAGATTATTTCAACCACATGTTCAACTATTACTTTATTTTACATAGTTGGTAATGACAAATAGAAATTATAAACACAAACTATTTAAACATAATGTCATATATCATTGCATTGCATTTATGTGTGCTGATTTTTTTTTCTATCCTTAGAAAGCCTGAGACAGCTCAAAATTCTAATTCTTGGCAGCAGATTTTACTTTTTCACACCAAATCTACCTTAAAACTTCCCAAAACAGAAGTAAAAAAATAAACTGAAGATAGAGCTGGAGGAAGTCGGGCAGAAGACAGCAAAGTTGGTAGTGATGAGAGTAGAATGGGTCCAAGACACTCAAAGGAGAAAGAGAAAAACATATAAAGAGAAGGGCTGGGATAAGAAGATTCAAGCAGCCTCAAGAGGCTGAGCTGAGAAGTTTCCCTGGACAACATCCAAACAGGGGAAGCCATCCTTATGGAGTGCTGGGACCCGGACGACTGTAGTTAAAGAGAGCAGACCATCATAAGTGACCTCATTAAAGAACATCAGATCCAGTTACAGGAACCTCACCAGCACTCCCTACCTTCTTCCTAAAGATGTAGATGAGTTCCAGGGTCACAAGTGACTGGAAATATGTTATTCTTGTCAAGAGATTTCTCTCTTCCTTTCTTGTGAGGTCATTATGATGTGTTTGATGGATCTCTTTATTACGGGTGGATATTTGGCTATAATTTCAAGATGACAAGAAAATTAACTAACATCCAACATCCTCTTACACTTACTTGAAACAAGATACTACAATGGCCATTCTCCATCCACCAGTGAAGAGGAATCCTCTTCTTTACTTAAGTATTATCAATAAGCACACATTATCTCTTAAACGCTCTTAACTTTTTGCACCGATTCTAACTGGTATGGCAGACCGCAAAGAATAGTGATTCTTCTAGAACCTTCAGACACAATGGCTGATTTTAATTTCAAAGGCACAGCCACCATTGAAAACCCTTTTCATTACATGTGAAATAAAGAAAAAGCAAGTATGAGTCAACGACATAGCATCCACACCGAGTTGTTTCCCACTTCAGCATTCCTGCTCTATCAATCATTCATTCTTGTGGAAAGAAACGAGAGGAAAAACTTAGTAATAATTTAAGAGTGTCAGGGCAGGGAAGAAGAATATGAATCTGGTAGGCTTAAAAAAGAAAATCTGATCTGGGAGAGAGTCTCATTTTGACAGAAAAAATCATTTTAGATAAAAGAATATTTTATTCCATTAAAAGGGCAGACAGAGGGAAAAAAATGGCACTCAGAAGTGAAGATGGAAGGAATGAGAGGCAGAGGGAAATAAGCAAAGAGGAGAAAAGGTTACGGAACAAGTGTCCGAGTTCCTGATTGATGAGTTAAATGTTGCTGAGTAAGTCATTGGGAACTGGCCTTGCGCAAACTCAAAAGATAGGAAAAGAAACTTTTCAACGGTGATAAGAGGTCCTTGGTAAACCAACTGAGCCATCAATTTGGTGATTAAGGTTACGGTATCTTCAAGTAGACTACCCTGTGAGTGCTTCTGAGTTGAGCAGCAGTGTTTTTGGTGTAAGACACTCACTCAATACTCATCCTCCAGTTCACCCCTCTCTGTTTTCAACTTCATGGATTTAAGTAGAGACATTTGATGATCACTAATGAAAAATGTTTTCCATGTAGTTGGTGGGAAAATACTGGATATACTTGAAATTTAAGGGCTTACTTTATGTCATGGCTTCCCTACTGTGGAATTGAAAATGAAGTAGGAAGAAATTGTCTAATTGAAAAGTGGTATTTGCTTGACTGCCCTGCAAAGATTGGGCTGTCAGCCGGTGGGAATTTGCTCTCATCCAAGTGACAAAGTGTCCCTAAACTACATCTCTAGTATTAATATCATCATTTAATCCTTGAAGAAGTATTTGCTGTAAATCTTATTGCAAAGCGTATTCCACCAAACAGAAGCGACACATAAATTCAGGTGACCTGGTCATCTAGGAATCAAACAGGTCTTAATGCCTCCCCAGGGTATTTCTTTTTAAATTCATTTCCTTTGTAAACAGATAAAGTAAGGACACACTGGGAAGGTTTAAAATAAGAAACTACAGGAGTGTACAAGTTAACACTCTAATCTTTCTTGATTCAAGGTATTGATTTTTTATAATGCGTAGGGCACTTTTGGAATTATTATTTATCAACTTATAAAATCTGGCCAATGTATTTTGGGTTTAACTTTAAGATCGGCTAATTGACATTTTCCTAATGCTGCTTCTACATTGTGTAACGTACGAATAATACTTGCACTCTTATATAAAGCATGATGAACAAAACAAAACAAAATCTTATTTTTAAAAAATACCAGTTAGTGGAATCCTGACTTTCTGAATGTTCTGGAAATATTCATTTTGTTTCAATCATCTCAACGAACATCATTTAAAAATATAACTGTGGATTCCCATGCACAAAAAGAATACATTCACTATAAATGAAATTTTGTTATTGGTAGTATTGTCTTGTTGCTTGAAAGCATTTGTGCCCCCTCAATACCATAAAAGCAAACATCAGGGGCCATTGTAAATGTGGATGTAATAGGTACAGAAATTCAGTGTCAATAAACTGTCCCAGACCCTGCCCTGAAAAGTTGATTTTCACACACGTCGGCACACATGCCTGTGATCTAAACATGTGCTTATTTTCTGATGATTTACCTGTCATAGAAAAAGGAGAGGAGAAAAACATTTGCTAAGGTTCCAAGCATTTGGAATCTCATTAAGAACACAAATGAATTTTCACGAATACAATGAAGCTTAGAAGGAAGAATTAAGAGGCTCTCTTTTTCCGGGTGTTTTTCCACCTTGGATGCACACTGAAATCATCTGACCAATACATCAGAAAAGCTTCTAATCAAAGGGAATTGCAACGGGAGGGTCCTTCATTTTCTTTCCTTTTCTGACAGTATTACTATGCAACGATCCACAGAAAAATCTTTAAAATTTTATTTATGATCTCTTACACAATGCATAATTTGCATTATATTAGCAAAGCCTGCAGTTTTAAAAAGAATAACATTCCCTTCCATTAATTTAAAAAAAAACTTGAATATTTGTTGCTTCTCTTTTTGGAGCTTTGAATAAATTTCTTTAAGGGATCTGCAAAAATTGCTAATTTAAAATTTCCATACGGAATGTCATACATGTATCTGGCCATGCGATTATACTCCACAACTTCCCAACTTTCCCACCCACAGTGGCTTTCCAATTTTGGAACTACTTCCATAAACTCTTATGAAAGCAATTTTTATGAACGTATACAGATTCTCAGAAAAGGAAGTGAGCCAGGAATCACAGCCAGATAGTTGGGAAAGACCAGAAGCGATAAAGCTGATCAGACGCTCAGGGAAGAAAGTGTGTGCCTTCCACTAAGCCCCTCTGTCCTGTACCATTCTTGTTTGCAGAGCTACAGGGAATGCAAGCAGGGCTGGGAGGAAATGAAGAGGCAAAAACAGGATACAAGAGAATTTTCAAGTCAGCAGGAGCCTTAGAGATCAGTCCATTTAACCATGTCTTAAAGGTGTATCAAATTTTTCCAAGATGCATCAAACTGAAAAGAAGCAAAGTTAAAACTTCATCAGTGACGAATCTTCCAAGGTATATTCAATGACTACTAAGTAAAAATGTAACACACACTATGTGTGAAAGCTTAAAATCTTCCATTCTCTTTGCAAATATGTTCTAGGCATTTCAGATCTTGAAATCTTTGAGAGCTCTGGATGGTTCTAGAGTACTGCATAGCATGGACCTGTGAAGATTTTCTTAATCATGTCCACTAACCAAAATGTATATTTTGGTGTGCCCTTGTAACTATGGCCTTTGGATAAATTTTTAACAGAGAAATTACACCAAGTCGATGTATACACACATATTTCCCAGCCGCCTTCCAGAAATACACCAATAGCAAGAGTGCATAAAGCCCATTTCTTCACATCTTTACCAGAATTGGTGTGTATTTCTGTGTGTGTTCATCCTACCAAAATTTAAGTTAACAAATGCTCACTCACTCATACTTCATTTTGCATTTTTTATTACTATCCTATCTAAATATTCTTCATACTGACTACATTTATCTTTCACAAATCATGTACTAATGACCTTTGCCCACTTTTTCTATTGAGGGTTTTAATTTTTCCCTTTAATTTATAAAATGTCTTCATATATGACAAGCTTTTGATTTTTGTCATATATTTTGCAAATTGTGTGAACTGTTGTTTTTGCTTTGACGGCACAATTTGAAATAGTAACCCAACTTCCACACCCCCGATTTTAACTAATTAGCCATATTCCATTTTCTAAATATGTATTCTTTTCAATAGCTTTTCTATTATATTCTAAACTCTACTGGCTTCTAGGATCTTTTTTTCTGTTAAGTTACCTGCACAGTTCTCTCTATATTGATAGTTCATTTTCACTGTTTTTGTAATAGAATAGAACAAACCTGACTCCATATTAGATCTGTTCCTTTGTCTCTAACCCTGTGCTCTGTTTCCTGTGCTTAGTCATGCTGGGTCTGCACCTTTTATAAAAGAATGTTGCCTAGAGCCTGAAACATACAGGGCAGCCCATTCTCAAGTCTCTGACCTTTAAGGGTAGAACACTTTCCCATTCATATAGAGATAAAAAGCTGCAGAACAGAAAATAACATTTGTCTTGCTGGAGGTTTACAGGGACACCATGACCTGATCTACCTGGACAGATGCAAGAACAAAGGATTTTAACAAAGGATTGCAACAACCACCTCCTCTTTTTGGTATAGGGGGAGCCTGAAATCTGACTTGGAGAATGTGGTTCTCCAGGACATGAGTCTGCCATCTTCTCAGTCTGCTGGCTTTCCCAATAAAGTCATTATTCCTTGCCCCAACACCTCATACCCTAATTTAATGGCCGGTCATGCAGCAAGCAGATGAGTTTGGACTCAGTAACATTTTTTTCTCCTTCCTTTTTCTTTCTGTCCTTCTTTCCTTCCTCCTTCTTTCCTTCTCTTCTACCTGCATTTTTTCTCTTGCTCCCTCTGCCCCTTTTTTATTCCCCTTCCTTCTTCCCTCCTTCTCTCTTTCTTCTTTCTCCTTTCTCTGCCTTTTGTGTACATCTTCCTCCTCTCTTTATTTTATCTTATGTCTTCTTCTTCTCTTTCCTCTCTGATGTTCCTGCCAGAAATCTGCTAGTAATTCTGTGCAGTGTTCTTCTTCATGATCCAGATCTGGGCAAAGCATTTAGAAATTTGCAGCTGCATTGACCATGTCTGTCAGTTACACCAAACTGAAAACCTCAAATCAATCCCCAGTGAATAGGTTGGAAGGGGAAAGGACAAAAACAGAATGTAATTAAGTTCGTTGGTGCTAAAGGTCCATCCATATTAAATATCAGACCATGACAAGTTGAACTAGATCTGCCACTCCACCCTTCCTTACATATACTAAATATTTAGTTACTGAATTCAGATTATCAGATCTTTGATGATTTTAGCTTTATTTCCTTTTTTCTTAATGCAATCCTTACTTCCTTCTCTTCTACTCACTCTTACACTTCTTTGTCAAAACGGTCTTCAGTATTATTGATTTATTTTTTTCAAACAAACTTAAATTCATTTTGAAAGCCTCCTTCAAAAAAAACATTGAAATATTCATTGTGATTTGCTAAAAATGTACGTTGATTTGGAGAAAAAGTTGCACTATTACATAACATTTTCATCAAGGCTTATTATCTGCCCCTTTGAGTTGTTTGTTCATTTGTTTATTTTATATCATTTGGGTCCCATATATTTCTTGATAACCTTATTTCAAGGTACATTAATTTAATAGTAAATTATTAAGTGGAGTAGTTTTTCTATTCAATTTTATATCCTACCATATGTAAACATTAATGATGGCCCAATATAGCTTTTACAATGGAGTACCTTACTGAAGTGTATTTCCAATAGATGTTAGTTGATTAAATATATTATTTGCAAATAATGACAGCTTTATATGATTCATTACAATAGCTAAAATTATCATACCTTTTCACTATCTTATCCCACTACCAAGAACTTCTCGCGTTGTTTTTAACGTGAAGTTTGTGATAATGGCTATCTTTGCTCTTTTTTCACTTTAGAATACTTTTTATTGCATGATGGGATGCTTTATAACAGACTTTGTAATACTAAAAATGTTTGCATTCCTCAAATTAACCCTATTTAGGTACTATTGCTCTTTATGTGCAAAAATTAGATTTTAATATTTTATTTATATATACTTACTTACTTATTTCAATTTTCACATGGGGAATTGGTCAGGAATTTCCTTTTCCTCCATTATCATTCTCAGATTTTGGTATCATAATTGTGTTGGATTTATAAGATTGATTAAGAATTGGTTAATCTTCACACAAGATAGTCACATACTGTGTTCTGTTATCTCCCTAAGAATATCACATATTGGATTTTTTCCTTGAGTTTTGGATGAATTCCTACAGTTGGTTTCTGCTACAGACTGAATGTTTGTGTTTCCCCCACCTCCACCAAATTCATAGGTTGAAATTCTAACCTCCAATGTGATGCTTTAAGAGGTGAGGGGATTAAGTCATGAGGGTGGAGCCCCCAGGAATGGGATGAGTGCTCTTACAAAGAGACTCAGAGAGCGCCCTTGCCCCTTCTGCCATGTGAGGTGACCCAGAGAGGGCAGTCATTTGTGAACCAGGACGTGGGCTCTCACCCATCACTGAATTTGGCAGTGCCTTGACCCAGCCTCCAAAGCTGTGAGAAATAAATGTTGTTTATCCTACCCAGCTCATGTTTTTTGTTATAGCATCCCAAACAGATTGAGACAGTTTCAAACTGACAAATTCTGCAGTGTCTAATGTACTTCCAATCACCTCCATTATTTTCTAACTTCATCTCTTGGTAAATTACAATATACTTTTGAAAGTTTTGCTGTTGTTATTTTTTTTAAAGAACGGAATATGGAACGTTTACCTTCTGAGCACTAAGACAGGTCTGTAATTCTTTTGGCCACTGTTGCTTTAACGTATAAAATAAAATGCTGTGTATTGGGATTCTTACATTTTCATCTCATATTTCTTTATTTTTTCCAATATAATCTGAAATTAAGTGTTGAACAAAAGTCAAAGGCTTTGTGTCTATTTATAGATGAACAGATTGCTTTAATTTAGATATTGTGAGGTCAGTTCATCTCGGGTTAGGTTAATTTGTATATTTTTTGGTTAGTTCACCCTTAAGGAGAGTGGCGCTTGACTACGCAGCACTGGGACTACTCTGAGGAACTTCTTGGGAAATTCCATAAACCTCTACGTGAAAGTAACATGCCCATGTGAGTGTCAGAATGAACATTTTAGATCCATTTATAGTTTTACATGGACAATTGAAAGATCCAAAGTTGTCAACAGATAAGAAAAGAGGTCACCTATGAGTATAATTTTGGCATAATTTCTGTATATGATAGCCAGAAATTAAGACGGATGCAATAGAGTCCCACTCTTTTCCTAGTTTTTTTTGTTTTGTTTTGTTTTGTTTTTTTGCTGTTGACTCTCTGTTCTATTTCCATTACTCCCTGGGACAAAAATTCTATAGAAATAACACAATCAAGAGATGATTCTAAGTAACAGCTGCTCTGTTTGTTTCAGTTCTGAATCTCCAAGAGAATGCATTTTTGTCTTTTCCCCATCCTGGTGACATATTTTGGCTTTCCCCAAGACATGACGTCAGTGAGCTGAATAACAGATATATGCAGCTACATGACGTATCATCTCCAGTGACTTGAACATTTACCTGGAGAAGCAGTGAGTGAGTAGTATCAAGAAGCTCTCTCACCTGTGTATGCTAAATTTTACTCCTTCATGTACAATTTAAATATCATTGCATCATCATGTGTGCATTATAAATCCTTCCAACAAGCCTCCACAGAAATCCCCCCGAAAAGGATCTTTGTTATTACTTTCTTCATTACAAGTGTCATTATAATTTCATTACCTTGGAGAGCAAACACATTATTAGGGCAACCAGGGGGCAGAAATATACTGGATATTTTGCTGTTTTTGATTAAACTCCAACTATGTCTGTAGTTTACCTCAATTAGAAGTTAGCATGAATTTTTAATTTACTTTTTCTTTGTCTCTCCATAAGATTTTTAATAAATTATACATCTTTCTTTTAATGTAGAAACTTAAGACATTCTCTTTCTTGTCATTAACCTGATGCCTTTTCCTGAGCCAATACAGTAGATTGCTCCTTGATGAGTGATGCCTTCTCAGTAACTATTCTTACAGACTAACTGTGACAGTGTCCACAGTTATGCCCAGCCTAACATCCAGGCTCAGTATAAGCTGGGAATACGTTTCATGGTGGTATATGCATATCTGGATGCCATATGTTATCTCTCCTGCCAAACGAATGCTAGCTGGAGATTTCTCCCTAGTGCTCCACAGCTTCACTTCTCTGTGTTGGCCGTGGTTCTCAAAGTGTGGTCCCAGACCTCCAGAATCAACTGCATCATCATTGTCACTGGGATCTTTCTACACTTGAAAATGTGTACTACTCCAGAACTACTAAATCAGAAACCTTGGTGGTGGGGCTCAGCCTTCTGTTCCAGATCGTTCCAGTGAATGCTTAGGTTACCAAACACTGGCCTGAAGGTTCAGCTGTGTTCCTTACACATTTGTTCATTTCACCTATTTTAAATGTGGAGTCTGTAATTGGTTATTTTTTTTTCAGAACTTCCCTAGACTATGGTACTTACTAATACTTTTTTTCCCCATAATTTATTACATTCTCTTGGGTATTGAGAGGAAGAGTGTTAGATACATATGTTCAAGACACCTTGACATCACCATCAGTATAAGGCTGATGCTACATCATCTCATTAATGTACTTCTACTGTGTAGTGTAAGAATACAGTCATGGCAGGAAAGCCTGGGGAAGTGGCTCTGATAGGAGGTGGATGCAGCTTTAGCTTCCCCACAAATAACACTGCTCTTAGTGCCTCTTTGTACAGTTTCTCTCCTTGATCAGCCTCCAGTATAGAGTGACATTTTTATCCTATTTGCCACCAGGATCTCTCTTGGTAGGAAAATTTGCCTGAGGATCTATCCTTATTCTATTACTAGGGGGTATATTCCCATTCCTTCATGAACCTAACTGGCTAGCTAAATGGATGCATTGCTTTAATTTAATATTTCAAGGCTAAAATATATCAAATCAAAGAAAATACGAAATTCAGGGTCAGAGGGAGCAGGATTTGAATACAAGTGCTGGTTTTTACCAGCTGTGTGTTGGTGGGTGAGCTACACAACATCTCTAAGCTGCTAGTTTTTCAATTGCAAAAAAAAAAAGAAAAGGTAAAAGGTGAAGCAAAATTCTAGATTGTTGCAAGAATTCAACAATGTACCAAGACTTAGTAAGAACTGGATGCATTCTGGCTTTTATTACAAAGTTACTAAATAGTAAATCTTTACTCTATTACCACTACTAGATATCCTTTGTGTTTAAAAGGAGCATTCAACATATTAATCCAAAGGAGCGGGAAAATTAGATACCTGGTTTCAATTATAGGACCAAAGGAATAACTATCCATCTCTGTCTATCTATTTATACACACACTCACACATATCTTCACCCTAGGATGATAATTGGTTTCAAAATGTTTGCTTATGGCCCATTAATTTCTATTATTATTAGTGGGAAAACTCCAGTGTTCCTATTAATGGAAAAGTCATCATGCTGGTAATAACAATAACATGTGTTTGCAGTTACATACCACAGATAACCATAAATTCTTTCTTTACACTTGAATAATACGCTGTAAAAATTCCTAAACTAAAACCAGCAGTCTTTCAGAGGCTGGGTAAATTACAGTAAAATCATACTTAGAAAAATCCCCAGTATGTTTGGTTGTAATTTTTGCACAAACTAGAGGTGATATTCTGGGGAAAGCTTGAATTTTGATGCAAATGCATGGGACATAAAGTGGAAAAACCATAGTCACACAGAGGAGAGAAACCAATGACAGAGCCTACTTTCCATGCGCCCAAAGGCTGTGATTCAGCTCCAGGCTGCAAAGGAGAAATGCACAGAATACAATAAAGTAAAATAAAATAAAGTAAAATAAATTTTTGCAAAGTAAACTGGACATATATTTATGTGTATGGCTTGGATCGCCGAAAAGTCACAATAAGGACACTCAGAAAAGAGCGCTGTACCTTAAAAAAGGAAGTTTTTATTGTCAGTGGGAGGATCCCAGGGCTGAACCCGGTGAAGGGAGTGGATCTGAACCTTTGGTTGATAGAAAACCATGAATATAAAAGAAAACGCACCACCTTTTTCGATTACTTTGCACATCCCACAGCTGGCCTCTGATGTTCCAGGCTCATATTTAACCACTTTTTGCTTAACAATTTCCATCACCCTCTCGGCAATCAGTGAAAGCCATAACCTTTGGAAAATGTGATCAGAGGAAGTTCCCCCCACCAACCCCACCCCATGGTCTCTCCCAAAGGAGATTCTGATCAAGGGGTAATCTTTGAAGGAGACTGACATTAGAAGGTGGAAAAAGAAATAGGAAAAAGTACATAAAAATATTCCCGGCAAAGGGGAACAGAAGAGATAGCAAAGTTTCACAGGAACCAATGTCAGACTCAGTTATAACATTTGCAAGCACAAGCGGAGGTCCACAGACCAGATACCTAAATACTTAAACATTTAAAGGTTACAGTCAAGCCAATGCTATATGTTTTAGGCTTCTTGTTATGATGTCACCCGCCCAGGGTAACAATTTCCTGTTTCCATTATCTGCTATGACAAACCACCCCTAAGATGGATGGGCCTGAAACCACTGCGTGAACATTTGCTCATCCTTGCTCCGTGTGGCCTCAGCTGGGGCGGTCTGGATGGCTGGGGTGGGGGAGGAGGGGAAAGACTCCGCGTGAGTCACCTACTTGAGTCCTAAGTTCTTGCTGCTGGCTGATACCTGGGCTTCTGTGCCCGCTGAGTCCTCCAGGAAGAAGAGAGTGAGATGGAGTTAGGGCGAAGAGCAGAGTAATGCCCATGAAAGTTAAAAGGGGAGGAAGCCGAACTGAGCAGGGAATGCCTTCTGACCATGATGCAGGTTTGGTTCCTACAGAAGGGGAGGGGGTAGGAAACGGAATGGGGCAGGAAGAGCTCTGGACTTCAGTGCAGGTCTGACATCAACGCAGCGTGGGACTGCACAGCAAAGACTGTCATGATGGGCCAGACCCCAGCCTCCCCAGTCTGCTCAGCCGTTGGCTGGGGGCCGACTGAGACAAACACGGCACCATCCTGAACCCTGAGGTGGAGCCTGAAGAAGCTTCAGCCATGACTTTCAGCTAACTGCACTCCTTAATGATGGAAGATCCCCTTTCAAAGAGGGGTACACCTCCGTTGGCTGCCACAGGAGCCCCTGTGTGGCCTCCCCATGTGGTTACCTTGAACTTCTCCCCAGCACAGTGGCCTCAGGCATGGTGGTCCACTTAACCTGAGTGCCACCTCTGCCGTGGCCTGTCAGCGAAAGCACATCAAAGGGTTTAAGGGGAAGAGGACATACAGGGATGAAAACACCAGGAGGCATAGCTCACTGAGGGTGTCCAGCTACATGGAAGCATTCATGTGGGCAGAGCCTGATGTATAAGTATTAACTGGCGTGCTCTGAACCTCTCCCAATTATCTATGTTGCAAACTGTACTTCTGTTATATAGTGAACTTGTAAATTATTAAAATTGTTGTATTCTCCTATCTTGACAAATAAAATCTCCTAAGGACCTGAAGGGTCAGGTTCAGATTTAGAATTCTTGAATTTCTCAGGTTTTCACAGTAGAATATGGTGGTAGGGGGACTAACTGGTTTCCAATTCCGGCTCCCAGATGGGGCCCATCCACTTTTATTCCTAGCCTGAGCTCCTTCCAGTAGGACCTATAACACACCTGTCCAGACACCCCGGATAACACATGCCAAGTCCATTCACCTCCTCCACTCTCCCCTGCTGAAAAACGCTGTCATTTGGCCAATCTCTGGCACAGCCACCTGTGCCAGAGGATTGCCCAGGGAATGGCCCGGTGAAGAGGCACCCACAGACCTGGGAGAGATTCCAGGATCCTGTGTACCCAAGGCAGAGTCTAAAGTGACAGACGTGGGTGCTAAAAGGCAGGTTCCTTCATGCACAAACTTCTTACCTCCCAGAGTTGGAGGCACGGCCAGAGGAGGACCAGAGGAAGGCTCGGCAGAGGACAAAGCCCAGAGCAGAAAGCCCCCTCGTCTGGGCCATACTGGCCAATGAATGAGAAACTGTCAAGAGGAAGGAGGCCCTGGGTGACCCAATGTCCCCTCCCTTACTCACGTCCGTCTTTGAAACAGTAAACACACCTAGGAAGATACACAAGTGGACATTTTCTCATACAGTATTTAGAAGTACGTATAGGTATGTATCTCTTATTGATCTAGAAGCACATGATAAACGATTGCATTTCAAAAGCATGTCTAAATGTGCAATGCATACTTTTGACCAACACCTACAGACAGTAAAACCAATCCAAAAAATAATCTGTGCATCTGTACCTGTGTTTCAACAGCTTTGAGCACAGAGAATATTAAGTAGCGAGAGTTACCAGCCTATTAACACTGATCACTTTGTGGGGTGGATTGGCGGGGGTGCAGGATTAGGGAGAGGGACCGTCTGAGCTTCTTCAAAACAGGCATATAGTTTTCCACACTTCCAAAACATTAAGTCAGATGATGTAAGGTTAAGGAAGACGGAAGCTATGAAAAAGAGCACTTTTTAAAAGGTTGTTTAGAATTTCAGACACAGACAGTAGTCAAAGTGAATACTCAGGAAAGGTCATCAGATGTGGTGACTTAAAGGTCACTGTACAACGTGCCATTTAAGCAGAGAAGGGGAGAGTGAGGCGTGAGAGGTGACCACCACAC
This sequence comes from Vicugna pacos, assembly GCF_048564905.1. Taxonomy (NCBI): domain Eukaryota; kingdom Metazoa; phylum Chordata; class Mammalia; order Artiodactyla; family Camelidae; genus Vicugna; species Vicugna pacos. Next base: position 9,134,067 of record NC_132987.1, read on the forward strand.
CCTCTCTCGTGAGCTACATCAGTGCCTCTCCACCTGCATTCTGGGACTAACACCAAGGGGCGTGCCCAAAAAAAACACAGATACAAAACAAAATGAAAAATTATAAATGCTCAGATTTTGATATGGGGGATTCAAATTTTCAAAGCATCAAAATAATATAAGGCTTTGAGAAACAGTACATCGTTTTGGGGGTTTTTTTTGGGAAAAAATTATTTTTGTTTGAACTCATCTGAACATCAGATATACCTGGTGTCAGTTAACAAGAAGCTTTTGTACATTTGATATTGATGATGTCAAAACCAAAACACGAACAGAACATGATGGGGAGAGATGTTGAGAATCCACGTTTAAAGTTTCCTGAAAGTATCCGGGCATGGACTGAACGGTCTTTCATTTTATTTTTCTACCAAACGCATGCAGTTACAACTGGATTATGTCAGACCGTTCTCAAAAAAAGATTTGGCTCCACTTAATTCCAAGAAAACACGATTTGGCAGAGGAGACGTGGGCAGAGTCAAGACTCTTTAATGATTAAAACATATTGTAGAGTAGTTTCCACCATCATTCAAATTTTGTGAGCTTGTGTCAGGAAGAGAACACGCTTCTATCAATAATGAACTGGCATCTCCTTCTCAATTGCTTTCAGGGTTCACTGCGCCTGTAGAAATTAAAGAGGCTGATGGTGACTTTAATAACCAATAAAATGACTAACACCTACACAAGTCGGCTGTGGAAATGACTATGTGCTCTTTTCAGATTGTAATTTATATGATGATTATAATTTAGAACAGTTCGACAAGAACTGAACAAAAATAAAGGCAAATTAAAGAAGTCCACTCTCAAAATAACACTGGAGGTCACTACTTTCTTTACTAGGAGCTGAGGGACTCAAATGCTGGGAATATTTCCAACCCAAACAAGGCTAATACTTGAGACGGAGAAGAGAGGAGTCAGGGAGGAATGCTGAGCTAACTATACTCTGAAAGACAGCAAAACTGCAACATTCTATAAGAATACTAAAGAAAATAAATTACTTTTTTGGTGTAAAAAGGTTTAAACATACAAAAAAGTAAAGGGAAAAAGCCTTATTTTTTTTTACCAATTAGCTTAATAAATGAAAAATAGAAAATAGAGTTGAATCTTCTGTCCTAACACACTCCTTGCATTAAGAAGACGCCACTGTTATGAATTTAGGGTTTATCGTTTCAAGCTACTGAACACGAACTTGGCATTTTATAGAAATATGTATTATTGAGCAGTAGATCTTATGCTCTCATACACTTTAAAACCTATATAAAGAGTATCGCGCTGCAAATATTCTCTGCAATTTGCTTTTCTTTGCTCTGCACTGTGCTTTTGAGATTCTTTCCTGTGCCGATGCATGTGGATTCTTCATTTTGTTTCACTAATGTATGCGTCATTGTTTATCTGGGGTACACATTTATGATACACCCATTCTCCTATCTATGGAGCTTTATGTTGTTTCCATGTTTACACTTCACAAACAACACTGATAAAAACCTTCTTAAGGTAGCAGGACAGTTTTTCTAAACTGTACTATTGATTCACAATCTTAGAACATAGACATGGAGATTTTCACTTTTACTGTCTCTTGACAAATCCACCCCCAAAAACCACAACACCAATTTCCCCATGACCACCACATGTCTGGGAAAGGTCTTACAGCTGCGCAACCTCACCCACACTTAACATGGCCACGATTTTAACATTTCTGATTCCAATTTCTGTGTGTGAGTCAGTTTCTCATTGTGATTTTTTTTTGTATATATCTTTTTATTGAAGTATATAGTCAGTTTACAACATTGCGTCAATTTCTCGTGTACAGCACAATGCTTCAGTCATACATGAACATACATATATTCATTTTCATATTCTTTTTCACCATAAGTGACTACAAGATACTGAATATAGTTCCCTGCACTATACAGTATGAACTTGCTGTCTACCTATTTTATATATAGTAGTTAGTATCTGCAAATCTCAAACTCCCCATTTATCCTTTCCCACCCCCCTCCCCCACTAGTAACCATAAGTTTGTTTTCTTTGTCTATGAGTCTGTTTCTGTTTTGTAAATAAGTTTGTTTGTCTCTTTTTTTTTTTTAGATTTCACATGTAAATGATATCTCGCAGTGATTTTAATTGCAGCAGTGAAATTCTATAAGGCACCATTCTTTCCCATCCTCTGTGACTGTCCTGCGCATATTCACTGCCCTAGACCAGCTCCCTTACGATCCGTAGCATTTACACATATGCTCAGATCTGTCCTTTAAGGAAATACTAGTCTTATGATATCACCCAGTCTATGTTTCCAAATTGTTCTGGCTTTTTGTTTTTGTTTTGTTTTGTTTTTTGTCCTTTCTCTTCCACTGACATTCAGAATAAAATTTTCAGCTCAGACAGCACATCTCTGTTGGGGTTTTGATTGGATTACATTGAAGGTGGAGATTAATTTGGAGAGATTTAAGGTCCTTACCATTTTATCCTTGCACATGGATTTATTCCCTCTGGCTTACATATTAGCAACATCTTTCCAAATTTAGTTCAAATATTTTGTTATAAAGTGTCACATGACTTTCAGCAAATTTATTCTCAGATCCTTAATACTTCTGTTTTATTTTATTTTGGTTTGGTTTTTTATTTTATTGCATTACCTTTTTATTGCAAATATTTACGCTTTGCCTAACTTGAGGATGAGTAAACAATTATTTATTATTTATATATTTTCAAATTTCAAGTGAAATATACATGACAAAATTTAGCATCATAACCATTTTAGGTGGATAGTTCAGTAGTAATATGAACACTGACATTGTTGTGCAATCTTATTTTTATTTTAAAGGCAATATTTACACTTTTGTCTTATTTCTCTAGCTAAAGGAAGTAGTTAAACGTCTCACAGCAGCTATAACCACAAGTTTTATTCTATTCTTAGTTTCCTAAGGGTTTTCTTGAAAATTTGAATTAAATTTTTAATTAATTCTCTAATTTCCAGATTTGAAAGGCAACAGCCAACCTTTTTTGTTAACATTGCCAATTTCATTGTATTCTAAGAGAATGTGATTAATACACACGAATAGTTCTTTGACAGTTGTCAGGATTTATTCCACATACCAGAAACTGCCGTGTGTCCCCCCAGAGCCATTCCCTTCTTCAGGAGTAATAAGATCTTTGGCCATACTTGCTGCTGAAGGTGACAACCACTTCCCCAGCCTTCCCTGCAACTGGGTACAGGTACTGCCTGCAGTAGACCGTGTCTGTTCACAGACTATCAGTGGGACCTCCTATGTTGCACACGATCGGATCTTGTCCCCGCCCCAACTCCCTTCCTACACATATGACTTATTAAAAGCAAACTTTCTAGCCACCGCGGGTCTGCTTGTGGCCAGGAGAGCTGTTAACTCTTTCAATTATCTTGACATCCCTTTTGAGCTTAAGAAGATTTTCTTTGACTTTTATTAGTTAGTCTATGTATTTAAAGTGATTTTTAAAGCATAGTCTTTATGGTATTTCTAACTTTTCTGTCCCAGGACAGTTTACAATTTATCTACTAAACCATAGGGCTATATATAGTTAAAGTCAAACCACTGATTTTATCTTTTTATGTTGTGTATAAGTTAATGGTAAGTGACGTAGAAAATTTTTAATTTTAATTCAAAATTAAAAATCAGTTTGTTTCTGAAGTCTGGGAGAGTTATTCCTCCACCCTCTTTCTTTCTCTTCAGTAATGCTTTGGCAATTCTAGGTCTTTGATGGTTCCATATAAATTTTATTATGATTTGTTCTAGTTCTGTGAAATATGTCCTGGGTAATTGGATAGGGATTGCATTAAATCTGTAGATTGCCGTGGGCAGTGTGACCATTTTAACAATATTGATTCTTCCAATCCAAGAGCATGGGATATCTTTCCATTTTTTAAAGTCTTCTTTAATTTCCTTCATCAATGGTTTATAGTTTCTGTGTATAATTCTTTCACCCCCTTGGTTAGATTTATTCCCAGTTATTTTATTACTTTGGGTGCTATTTTAAAGGGGATTGTTTCTTTACTTTCTTTTTCTGTTGATTCATCGTTAGTGTAAAGAAATGCAACTGATTTTTGAACGTTAATTTTGTAACCTACCTTGCTGAATTCTTCAATCAGCTCTAGTAGTTTTTGTGTGGACCTTTTGTGGTTGCCAGGGGGGCGGAGGGTGGGAAGGGATAAACTGGGATGTCAAAAATGTAGAATAGATAGACGAGATTATACCGTATAGCACAGGGAAGTATACACAAAATCTCATGGTAGCTCACAGAGGAAAAAAATGTGACAGTGAGTGTAGATATGTCCATGTATGACTGAAAACTTGTGCTGAACACTGGAATTTGACACAACATTGTAAAATGATTATAAATCAATAAAAAATGTTATTAAAAATCAGTTTGTTTCCTCTTCTTGTGATTTTTTTTGGCCACTTATTTCTATTTCTTTTTTGTTGCATGAATCTTCCAGTATAATTTTCAATAAAAATGCTGAGAGCAGTGTTTTCTTATTTTCTCAAATGAATGTCCCTATCACGCATTTTCCTACCATGGATGACTTTTTCATCAGAAATGCGTTTTGAATGTAACAAACAACATTATACTTTGTGATTTAATAGCTATAGTATTTTAAAAGTCAAATTTTTTTAGTTGTGATTTATATCTTGTCCAATTCAAATTATCTACCTTTTATTTAAGATTTCAGGATACATTTATTTTAGCTGACATTGACGTGCAATGTTCTTTTTTTTTCTGTTAGTTTTCTGCTTTTAATTTCAATGCTGTGTGAACACTGCAAAGTGTGCAGAAGACTTTCTACTTTATGTGCCAGAAAATTTGAAACAACCTTTAAATCCATCACCAAATGGAAGAAATTAACCACTTGGTGATCATGAGCCCCTAGACATTCTGGTGCCTAAGGGCTAATCACCATCAACCAACCAGATAACTGTGCACAGCTGATCACACACCCTGGGATGCACCCCCACCCCTTAGCTGGCCTTTAAAAATGCTCAGCTGAAAACTTTCGGAAAGACTGGGGAGTGGGGGGAGCAGAGAGGGGAGAAGGGGAGGTTGAGCATGAGCCACCCATTCTCCTGGCTCTACCCTGCAGTAAATCTTTCCCTGCTCCACCCTACCTCAAAAAAAAAGGCCGGAGCCATGATATCATGGAGATAATTCTTTGATACATTTCTAATATCTTTCAAGTTTAGTAATAAAGTCACTCTTACCATTGTTTCAAGCACCAATCTTGACAATATATCTTTTCTTGAACAAGGATTACTATGAGATTTTTAACCGTATTTAAGATTCTCTTTTCAAAAATTTTTCAAATTTATGCCTAAAATATTCTACTTATTGTTATTTTGAATATTTCTTAGTCTCTCTCTTTACATAATTAGGCTTGTAAGAGCTACTTTTGATTTTTATTAGCCAGATGTTTTGTCATTTTTACTCTGTTTCCCTGTATTTCAATTAAAATCTGCTTCAAAAGTCATCAAATTTATCTCCTCTTGTTGTAGTAAAATCATTGGTTTATTTATTTTACTAATTTGTTTTTATAATGAAATCATTGAGTCCTCAGTACAGTATTCTTTCTCTTTTTCTATATTTTTAATTTTGCTCATTATTATACCCAGTAAGGCTTTCCATTTTACTTTTGCATTTTTATTCCCCAAATATTTTTTCCTTATCTCATCCAGCTCTTTTTTAATCTCAGCTTTCATCATAGGCAGCTTCCTTTGATCTTTTTTTTAATAACTTTATTCTCTGTAATCTCTTTATTCATGAATTACTGCTTTAATAGATTTTATTGAGAACAAAAGGTAGATGTTTTCTAAATGTGCATAGAATTCTCCACTTTTCTCCTAAACTATGTTGCTATTTATCTGCTTCTAGAGTACTATGCTACTGATTGTACTGTTGTTTCAGATTATGTCTCCTAAGCCCTAGAGTTTTTTTTTCTTTAAATTCAATAATTTCTGCTTGAACACTAGACTTACCAGCTCTTGAGTTGACCAGTTATCTCAGGTTCTGATACAGTAAACCACTTGCTAGCACCACATGTTCACATTACAGTGTGCACTGGGCTCTGCTTCATGTCATCACCACAGGGAGTCTCAGGTGTATGGGGGCCTCCACCAGGCATCAACTCACAGAGAAGAGAATATGGTGAATGGACACACCAGCTCTCACACACTTGTGCCAGAAGTGATGCATGTACGTTGCTTCTATGTCACAGGCCTAAGCAAGTCATGTGACTACACCTAACTTCAAAGCAGAAGTTTCTTGTTTTAATAAAGTCCAGTTTCTCAATTATTTCTTCATAAATTGTGCCTTTGGTGTTGTATCTAAGCTTTTAAAGCAATTTTCATGTATATGAATTTGGCAGAAAGACATCTTCCAGTTTTCTGGCAAGTAATGAGTCTGAATCTTTTATTTATGGATATAAAGTGTGGTAACCTTTTCTCCTCTCTGTGCTTAAAAGCAGTTCTTTCTTCAGCACCTGCTGTCCTATTTCAAGACCTGGAACACACCCTGTATGTGAAAGTTCCTCCAGGAGAACGCATAGTAACTGACTTTCTTATTTACCAAGGCTGGTCTGTCTTCATATCTTCAGTTTTATCTGTTGATCAATATTTATAAGATAATGGAGAGAAAACTATGGCTCCATTAAATAACTGCCCTCAGAACCAAGTAAGAAAAGCTGCCCATCTGTATGAAGGGAAGGGGAGGGGGCACTGAAGTTGGGACTGATCAGAAAGCTGCTGCTCTAATAGGGTGGGGGGTCAGGGGTGGGCAGCTTAACTGGAGGGAAAGCCTTGGACTGTTCCTTAGTCTGCTCTGGCTGCAATGTAAGGTGACTGGACATGTGATCATTCAGACAGTCAGAGAGATGGGATCTGCTAACAAGTGGCTGTGAGGATGAGAGGAGAATGGACATGAGCTTTCTAGGCTAGGCCTACCGGGTATTTAGAAAGAAAGGAGAGCAAGTTTACATGAAATGATAATGGCCAAAATGTTAGACATTAGATTTTAGAAGAACCACCTCTGTCATCAAGGCATCTTCACTATGATCAGGGAAAAACACAACTCCAGAAATAATGCAAGGCTGACTGAAGTTTTCTCAGAGGTCATGTGTCAACATGCATTACAGCTCCAGCGAGGTGAGGATGATATCCCGTTGGTGGCGAAAAGTCAAATGAAGGAAATGAACCCCTTTTTACTCCTCCAGAGTCTAGGGTTTAAACTATAGGGACAGACCCGTGCTTTCTGAGCATGGGAATTGAGTCCCGAAGAGTGGAACAAGGAGCTAAGTGAAAGACAAATGTAAGTGCCTGAGAAAGGCCTTCTGGGGCAGTGAGCTGTGTTTGAGAGTCAGGTTAATTCAATCAGGCAGAAGAGGAAAGAAAAGAATGAAGATGAGTCTGTAATGACAGACTGGAGTTACAATGCAGAAAGCCTTCAATGTCACAATAATAATAAAGACATTAAACTTAATAAAGTGGGTAATAAAGAGTTTCTATCATAGCACTGGAGTTGGGGAGCACAACTGGGCTGAAGATGGAGAATTTGGAAAACTTTGTGACAGCCAGGGTTGAACGTCAACCATCTGGAGATGAGGACTGAAGGTCTGGGAAAAGATGGGATTATCGGGGGAATATGGAAGTACTCTGTGTGTGTGTGTGTGTGTGTGTGTAGGTGGGTATGTGAGTGTGTGTGTGTGTCCATGTGAATGTGTGTCTGTGCTGTTCATCCAACCACATGCATGTAACGTGATTTTTTTTGGAAATCATAACACAAATGGACTGTGGTGGACTCTTCAGTTTCTCAAATAATAGGTGTATGTGTGAGTGTGTGTGTGTGTCTGTGTGTGTGTGTATGTGTGTTGACTTAGAGGTAAGAGGTAAGGTACTTGTTTGTTTAAAAGTCATGTTCTCAACATATCTAGAATTTATTCTCTTTACTTTTTTAAAAAAAATTGTTTTCTTAAGGTAATTTAAATTAGGCAAGTTTTAAGGCAAATACACGAGACATATGCAAAGAAGCAATGCTGCTTATCTGTACGGAGTGTTAATAACATCACTGGTCTCAAAATATGTTTCTAAGGAGAAAATTATAAAAGAGCAATGAGGCTCTTTAAAGCTAAAGAAGATTAAAATAATTCTTAATTTTTTTATACTCAGTTGAAACAGATATTTTTCAATGTATAATCAAATTCCATACTATATTTTAGGTCTCTTTAGAGCTTCATTTACTTTTAGGTCAGGAGAATAGAGCAGAAGGTAGCATAATTTAAAACACTGAAATAGTAGTTACAGAGCTCTTTGGTGATCTTAAGAGTTACTGCAACTTCCAAAAGAGTGCATATTATTTAAAGCACAAACAAAATCTACTTTTAGGTACAAAAAAATGCTGAAACAATTGTTATATTAGAAAAGAATTCACTCCAAGTTGCATTCTGTTCTGTTCTGTATTTCAGGTTATTACTCACCTCTCTAAATTAAACTTTAAAATTAAAAAAGAGAGAGAGAGAGTCATTTTTCTTTCCTTGATATAAATTCCAGACTTTCTTCATATAAATTCTGCAACATTAAGAGCTTAGTTTACCATCCTTGCTAAATCAATTATTTTTTAAAAACCACATTCTTATAATGAAAAAAAATTTTTAAACCTTTTTTTAAGAGAGAAAGATGGCACCATTGCCTTGAATTCCATGAAGTGATTTCTAGTGAACAAAGAAGGAAACTTAGTGATGGAAAGAGTAGCAAGGTCCCTGACCTCTGGTCACTGCTCCCTGGGCACTGTTCAGATGGGGCAGAGATACAAACGAGGAGCCCCAATGGAGGCAGCGTGGGAAAAAGGCCCTGAGATCAGAATTTATGGATATGGGAATGTATTAAGAGGGGGACCTCCTGCCAGACTAGAAATGTTCTGCAAAAACAAAGGAATGACAAAAAAAAAATAGAGGTCATGCTGGAGAAACAAAACATGGAGATTTTAACAGGGCTTACAAAAATATTACCCTGTAGAATATGAACTTGGGGTTAAGTCATTTTTCATGTAACTTTCCCATTTCCCTTCAGCAAGAGAGAAAACAAATATAGCCAAAATCCTTCTGCAGATTGTGAATTAATAAATTTTAAAACTTTGCTTCATAATTTCGGGAATTTTTTTCTAACTGCAAACTGATTAATCCCTGCATTGCTTCTGCAATAAAATGGAGGCTATAAAGATAATTTTTCTATTTTCTGTACTTGTATTAAAATACTGCCAGAAAGGAAATAATAACCCAGAAAACCACACTGTGCAGCTCTAAGGGTGCCAAAATATTCCACTAATGGATTTGAAACAAAAAAAAAAAAAAAAGAGAAAAGCAGCCGTTGTGTTAATCCCCGGGCTACTCACCATTTTGAATAAATGTGCAAAAATTTAGGAAGGAAGACGGTATCTTCCTGACTTGAGAAAGTCAGCACCATCTTAAATTCTCCTCTGCAGCTGCTTTTATTTAAATAAAAATGAGTTTTTGCTTGTAATTATTTACTTATCTCTGCCCTGTACATTTAAAACTTTAATTATTCATGTGGTAATCCTTCCTATAATAAATCATCTGAAGGAAAGGAGAAAGCAAGTACAAATAAGACTCCTCTTGGATTTAGGAGGATATGACCTTGTCCCAGTTTCTTACTTCGAAGGGTCAAAATAAGGAGATCAAATTATTCTGGTCTAGGCTATATATATATATACATACACACACACACACACACACACACACACAGAATTAATATTATTACAAGGTCAAAAATATATTCTATTTAAGAGTTAAAGGACACAAGCAACATTTAAATGTAAAAGACAGGCTCCCAGATAAATCATGGTCAGGTATACAATAAACTAAAGTGCATCTAGATAGTTTTCTTGTATGTTTAAATCATTAAAAGGTCAATGGCAATAGTTGACAATTATGCTGACCAGAGTCACAGGACATAATTAAATTTCCTATTTCAGATACATCTCAAAGGTCAGTCACTCTTTGGAAAGAGTATTGTCCCCCCTCACCCTTGTAATCAACTAATGTATTTTAACCTTCCAAATGTCACTCTTTTCATACTTCAGTCTTCCATTCTTTCTACCACCCATCTTGGCACTGCATGCTAAACGAGTGTTGATATCCAAGAGAAAAGGGTACCAATGGCCAGCAGGGTGGAATTTTACATCTCCAGCAGGCACAGACATTACAAGATCTCAAAATAAACCTGCCAACGTCCAATAAAGACTTGGAGGCTTAATGTCCTATTTAACTGAGCAAACAGTACCTCCCTTGAGAGGTTAGAGTTACTGGACCAGAACCAGAACAGGGGTTGACCTGAGCAGAGCTAAGACCCCAAGTAAATACTTCTGCTCATCCGGATCTTACACTGTTTTACGCACAGTATCCCATTTGTTTCCACCATGTTGGATTGGGATCATTGACCATTCTGGTGTCAGTATAGCACAGATGTTAAAAGTGGGCTCTGGAAACAATTTCCTAGATTTGTAACCAGGCTTCACAAGTTACTTGTTGTGTGAACAAAGGGAAGTAATTTAACTTCTCTGAGCTTCATTTTACTATGTTTAAAACAGAAAAATTATCTTTCCTGGCTGATGTGAAAATGATGGGAGGTATTATAGCAGAGTCCTTAGCACAGGGTCTGGCACATAGTAAGTGACTTTTACTTGCTAATCTTCATCATTGTTCCGCAGTTTAAATTTTTAGTAGAGGAGGGATATAGCTCAGTGGTAGAGTGCATGGGTTCAATTCCCCAGTACCTACATCGAAGTAAATAAATAATTATATATCTAATTACCTCTTCCCCAAAATTTTAAAAATAATTTTTGAAAGCCACGTCAGTGCTTCTGTTTTGGGGTATACTATAATGCGTTTGCTTCATTATTGAATTTTGAACATTTAAGCTATTCCCAGGCTTTTACTCTTGTAAATATTACTGCAATTAACCCACAGTTGCATCAATGATTCATGCTTACAGCATGAATCCAGAGTCCTAGAAGCAGAATTCTTGACTCAAGGAAAATAAAAATAAACATCTTTAAATATTTTGATATTTACTGTCAAATTGCTTGCTTGAAAGGAAAAATGAATTTATGCTTCTACTAATAATTTATCTTTTCATCTGATCATTAGTAACATTTTCTCTCATTGCTCAAAATTTGCAAGTGAAAATTATATGTGCTGTTTTCATTTGTTTCCCTTTTAAGATTGTTGAAGTACAACAATTCTTTCATAGTTTTACTTCTCAGTTTTGTACTAATATATAATGTTGTTCATCCACTTGTAACTAACATTTTTTTCTTATTGATTTGCAAGTACACTTTTTATATTAAGGGCTTTAGCTCTATTTGTCATGTTAGTTCAATACAAGTTTTTACATATGAAATTTTTAATGTTGAGGAGTTGTTCAGTATCGTGAAACCAAACCTATCCATCTTTTCCTTTCTAGTATCACAAAATGACATAATGGTTAGTAAGTCTATCTAGACAGAAATGATTACATGAATATTAATAATTTTATTTTATACTAAAAGCTTTAATTCATCCTGGGTAAAATTATATATAGTGGAAAACAAAAAGATAATTTGATTTTCTGTGAATGTGATTTTTTTTCCTCTCCCTGACATAAGATGTTTAAAAGACTCTCTATTATGTTGCTTTCTATGTTAACATTTCTAATATTTTATTGCTTTAACAGTAAATGTAGGTTCATAATGTGTTTTCATTTTTGGTAGGCGAAGTCTTCCTTTATTCTTATTTTTAAGAATAGTATCAGATATATTTAACTGTTTATTCTTTTACCTAAATTTTGTTTTTAAGCCAAACCTAGGCAAAGACAGAGATAGATGGAAAAACTCAAGGGAAAAAACTCTAAATGTATAGATTTAAACGATGGAATTTTATACTGAGTGTGCCTATATAAACTTCCAATATAATTTCTGATATAAAAAGAGTAGATTTATAAAGTGCTTGCCACACCAAAAAAAACCCCTGAAACTGTGCGAGGTGATGGATGTGTTAACTAACCTTCTTGTGGTAATCATTTTGTGATAAATACATATATGAAATCCTTACATTTTGCATTTTACACAATGTTATATATCTGTTATGTCTCCATAAAGCTGGAAAAAAATTCTGGTTGAAGCTATGACGAAAAGGGAGAAGAAAAAGAAGACAATATTAATGCTTTGCTGTTTCATAATATGGTACAAATCTAATATTTGTTTAAAGCTTCAGAAAGTCAGCTTTGCTACAATGAAATGTGTCCATTTTTACTATTATATTTCCCATAGGCTATGAAATCAGTATTTCCAGAAGCGCTGCTATCCACCTACAATTTCGTCAAGTAGCACACTTGCCTTCAGTCTGACGAAGGATGATCACTCCAGCACAGATTAGCTTTGATTTATGCATTATGCATCAGGACCTCCCTTGGGGACACTGGAGCCCTATAATTTTCCTTTTCTCGGTACCAACCATCATTCTGGACCACTGTGCTGGAAGTCTCCACACTACCCACTCACACTCCACTCACTCAAGTGGCAAAATCGTCTAAGTGTGTAGGACTCAGTTAATCCATCATTTACAGACTTCTGATTCATTTCCCCTTGGGTTAGGTATTCATTCTTTGACTTGTGTGGATATTATTCTGGTAATCAACTTCCCTCTTCTCTTCAGAAACGTTGAGGGAAAATTAGATATGTAGAGTAATTTGCCATTGAAAATGCAATTAAATCAATTTTCTTGAGCAGTTCATATTTTGAGAGCACTCTCCTAGAACCTGGAGATACAAAATTAAAGTGTTTATTAAAAACTCCAAAATCTCACCATCTCACGAAAATATAGACATATCAAAAAAATTTTAAATGTAATAGGAAGAATATTAAAATCAACTTATGGATACATTTCTATTACAGTATATGGTATGAGAGAAATGCATTGAAAATCATAGTATACATGTCATATTTAACATGTCTTAAAAAGAGGAATTTACAGTGCAGAAATTCAAGAACATTGTGGCTAAGAAAAAAACTCAAGCTAAAACAATGAGGCATGAATGGACAGTTTATGATAAAATTGAAAGAGAAGATGAGTAGTAGAGAAATATGTAAAAACACTAGCAGAGTCAACATTCTTAAGAGTTGTTACTGTGGACAGTGATTTGAAAAAAAACAATGGCTTAAGCAAAAATGGAAATTTGTCTACATCATTAAGAAGCCTAGTGTGAGATTTTACTTGAGAAATAGCTGAATTCAGAGGCACAAGGATGTGATCAGGACCCAACCTCTCCCATCCATTGTTGGGTTTGCTTCCTCATTTTGACTCTGCTCTCAGTCACATTCTTGCTTTGCAGCACTAGAGGGCTGCAGAAATTCAAACCTAGATTTCTTTTCAGATCCCAGTCCTGCCGGAAATGAAAGCATTTCTCTCTTACTGTCACCACAGCTCAGTGTTTCTCAAGCTTCTTTCATTATCATTCCCCTAAAGAGACTTCTAACATATTTTTTCTGGTTTCCCCTTACTGCTCAGGAAAATAAGGGAGAAGATTTTGTCATGTAGGGTTGAGCTGCAGAGGGACGTAAACTACGGTGAGATTGAAGATTTCTCTCATCCCCAGGAACCCATTTTTGCCCACCTGGGGGTGATATCACCCAGATGGAGAATGCCTTAGTGGAAGTCTGAGTGGCTCTACCCCTAGACCAGTCGACTGGGCCATTTGTTGACTGGCCAGGCCCAGATTACGTGCTCCCCCGCAGGTGAGAGTGGAGTCAGCCCCACAGGAACAGACAGGTGTCGGAAGGATTGCATAACAAAAGGAAACTTACAAATCTATGATCAATGGATGTAGAGTTAGGGTTAAAAAAGTTAAAAATAAATAAAGGCTCATCACATCTAGATTTTTGAAGAAAGGCCTGTTTATGCAAAGCCACTATGGTGAAGACTGAACTGAATAAGGGGAGGACAAGAGACAAGCAACACCGGTGACTGTGATGGGTGATATTTACAAAGGGAGATGGTGACGTCAGGGGCACAGACACAGACAAAGGAACAGAGATTCAGGAGGCAGGACCACACTGAAACAGCACCAGTGGGATCTGGTGACCCATTGATTATGGGGGATAAAGAAAAAGGAGAGGCCAGGGCATCTCAGCCAACTGAGCTGATGGCAATGTCATTGATGAAAACAAGTCAGCCTGAGTGAATGAAGGTTTCAGGGGAACAGGGACTGGTTTTATGGATGTTCTGATTGCCCTTAGAGATGTCCATGAGGCAGCTGGACATTTGGGTCTGGCTATTAAGAGAGACTTTGAAGTTAATGTTTATAACAGGGAGACACTGACCTATAGATGTACTTGAAACCTTAGGAGAGGATGAGATAGCCAGAGGATAGAGTACGCAGCAGACAGAACACAAAGACAGAGCCTTAGGGAACACATTGTCTGGGGAGACAAAAAAACACTAAGGGAGGATGAGTGAGAGAAGGATTGTTGAGAGGAGTCTATGGAGAAGAGAAATTCAAAGAGGAAGGAGTTGTCTCACTGATAACGATGTCAAACACCAGCGAAGTCCAAGCCAAGACAGAGTTTTACATGAAGGACGTCTACATCAATGTGTTAGACATATTAATGGGATCTGGCAGTAAATCAAGAATAAAACGCTTAAGAAATCAAAGGGATATATATATTTTCCCCCAATAAGCTTGCTAATGAAAAAAACGGGGTGACAGCATGGAGTTTAGTTCTCATATTTATTAGCATGTAATGGCTTTAAAATGTTGGCTCTGGAGTCATACAGGCCTAGATTTGAGTCTCGATTTTGATATCTGAGTAAGACTCAGTATTGGCATCTATAAATGGACTGATAATAATATTTGCCACACGGGATTCTCCTAGTGGTGAAAGTAAATAATGAATGTAAAATGTGCAGGTGAGTGTCAGTCCATTGGGAGTGCTCAAGATGTTCTGGGTACTATTATTTTTTACCTGCAAGGAAGAATTCTGAGAAAGTTACAATACTTAAAATGCCAAGGGTGGAGAACACGGGGGCAAATGGCAATAAAGACTGGGTTGAGTGCCCAAGTGGAAAGCAAGCTGGCAGTGGGACAAAATAAAATTCTTCAGCAAATAGAAGAGGCAAGACTGAGAAAATGGATGAAAAATGCATAGAAAATCTGAGGTAGAAAGGAAAGCCATGAGGAACACAAACATCAGATAACCTTGATAAATTAATAAAGAATCAGACAAGTTGTCTCCAGAGTGAAGAGAGTTAGGTCAGAGGCTGGACGTAAATGGAAAATTATGGAGCGAGAGATGGGGAGAATAAACTAGGAGACAAATTAAAATTGAAGGTAAGTGTTTCTGATGGGGAAAAGGAGCCGAGATGAATTAGCACTAAGCGAACTGGTGGGGGAATAAATTGGCCCACGGCCTGACATTTTCAGCAATATTTTGGAAACAGCAAGCAGAGAAGCAGGTATTAAGTGGCAGGAATTATCCAAGATTGAGTATCAGCAGCACAAAACTAAAAGGAAATGATCCCAGGAAATTCTGAGTTTTTGAGAAAAAAGGAATCATAGCCTATTGGACTGAACATCTTAAAGCCGTTACATGCTGTATTGGAAATGAAGATGGACTGTGAAAAAAGACAGTGACCAGGAACTGGAGGTCACAGTGAGGATAAACACAAATATTATAAGAAATAAGGGAAATGGAAATTTGGTAGCTTCAGCCAGAGAGGAAATACTCAAAGGTTATGTTCCCTCGAATGCATTTTCTTTTAAAGGTAGAATACTTTGCTTTCTAAACACACGAATATTTTCCCTAAAAAGGGCCGAAGAGGTTACCTAAAATACCTGCAGTACAGGCTTTTAGAAATTGTTCCATTTCAGAAAATATGCGAAAAATTAGCACAAAGTGAAAGCTAAATTTATAAATCGTGCAGCTGCCTAATATGAACACCTTGGAGAACAACAGATAGTAAATCATCTTTGAAATATGGGAAATTTAAAAGGCCAAAACTATATTTTAGCCTAATCTTTACTACATGTAAAGATCCTTGCATAGTTTTGTCAAATATCATCTGGAACATGAATCAATGAACTTTACATTAATTAAATAAGTATTACTTAATTTGAAAAGCTGTTTTGAATGGGTATTGATGTTGAAAAAAGTCACAACAAATAGCATTTAAAGACTAACAGGCAATATTAGAATAGGTTTGTGTGAAAAGAACTTGCTAGGAATCCTAAAATTGGGACAAACTATAAATTACGTTAGGAAAAGAAAGCAATACCAAAGAACTCTGGGTGGGTAGGGAAATTAGCAAATACTAGACACTAGGAAAGATGACCTTCAAATGGCCAGGAGCAAGGAATATCACAACCAAATGCACTCAGAGGCTCACAGTCGCATTTTCCTTCACAGATCTCTTTGAGAATATAATAAAAGTCCTGGATTTTCCACCCAGAAAATGTCATTAAGCACAAATGCAGATTGTTGCTTACAGCATCAGGGGAGCCCCAGATTTCCGTTAGCTCGTGAGCTCTGGTTTGTGAATCCCTGCACACTGACTCACCATCTCCTCCTGTGAAAATCTGTGCTCCTGAGAAGTAATTGGATGATGTCCTCTGTAAATATCCACAACATTCTTTAATTCAAAAGGACAAGGACAAATTGAGAATCAAAAGGCCACAACAAGCACCAAGCTGATATTAGAGACCACTTTCCTCAATCTGGACCTACAGGAGTCGACTTAAAATTTATTTAAATTTCTAACAGATCTTTCAAAATGATAGCAGTGTCGTCATGCATTTTCCTTTGAAGGCGTTTCTCACTAGTCCCAGAACTTTTAACAGAAAACATCTATCTTCCTATTTCTTATTTCAAGATTTCTTATAATCAGAACTGCCTTCAATACAGGCAGAAGGGACCCCTGCCCAGGGTACTTTATGGAGCACTTTTCATATCGCAGAGCACATGCACTCAAATGCTTTCTGGAAGAGTACGTGCGTGCTTCACATGGGGTCCGATGGTCTGCGCACCGATATCCACTCTCGTGACTTAATAAGTCAACGATAAGGTCCCAAGGAAGACATTTCTGCCCGTCCTCGAAATGAAGAGTGACTCTCTAAATGTCATCAGGGTTTATAGGCTGTCCTCCAGCTAATGCCAGAGATGGGCACTGCTTAGAGATCAAAGAGGATGCGACAGGACTTGTACTCTAGTAAAAGAAAAGCAAAATACTTTGTCCCAAACCCTTCCTTTCAGTTCCTATAAATGCAATAAGTTATCTCATGAGGGATCATTTCCTTAGTATTCCCAGAATACTAGAAATATATGAGAATGAGAAATTTTATTTTTTAATATTTAAGAGAATAAAATAAAATTTTCAAAAATTGATTTAAACATCAGCTTTCTTCAGAGAATATTATTGTTTCATCTTTTAATTTTAATAGGTAACTTTAAACACTTTCAAAGGAGGATATCTATAATGATCATATGAAAATTAATTTCAATTTTTAATATTTGCATTAATTTCTGTTTTTGATGAAAATAGAAATGTACACTTTGAGTGTAAATACTTTTTAATTGTTTAGATCATGTGTCTTACTATAACAAAAATTAACTATAGTAATATAATTAAGCATTTTGTTGAAATTAAAGCAGCAAAAATTAATTATAGTAATATAATTAAGCATTTTGTTGAAATTAAAGTAAGAAAAATCTATTTATGGAAAAACATAATTAATAAATTGTGCTGTGTGATTTGTGCATAAGCTCCTGATTTTTGTGAGTTCCACAAATTGTACTTTCTGTCATGATTTAATATCACATTTCCTTCTGTTTGGAATTTTTAGCCTTACATTTCACCTTTTCTGGTATTAATACTGCTGACCTTCTTTCATTGTTTTTGGTTTTGGTTTTTATGCCATTTTCTGATATTTTGCCACTACTTTAATTTCAAGCCTTCATTATTGTTTTATTTTACCCATGTTCCATGTAAAAACACATATCCATTTTATTTTTAACCCTTTCTACAGGAATTCAGGCTACTTGTATTTAATACAATGACTTGATACACATTATTCCTTCCAACATGCTTCATTACTCATTTCAAATGCTGTTTCCTAATTATTTCTTTTACTTTCATTGCCTAGTGTTAATTTCCTATTCTTTTCACTCCTCCCCTTGCTAAGTAGGAAAATCTGTTTTGCTTTTCTACTCCTTTAATGGTCTCCATTCTGTTAATAAGCACACTTCCCTATTGGGTTTCTTAATACTAATACTATTCCTTTTTAAAAATTTTCTGTTGAAGTCTAGTTGATTTACAATGTTAGTTTCAGGTGTACAGCAAAGTGATTCAGTTATATACATATATGTATATGTATAATGTTTGCGTGTGTGTGTGTGTGTGTATATATATATTTCTTTTCAGATTCTTTTCCATTACAAGAGACTGAATATAGTTCCCTGTGCTCTGCAGTAGGTCCTTGTTGTTTATCTACTTTATACATAGTAGTGTGTGCCTGTTAATCCTTTTTGTTGAGTGTTATTTCCCTGACCTGTACAAGCTGTTCATCTCACTGTTGCTCATGACTTCTCTTCCTCATGTCTGTTCCCTTCACATCCCCGATAAAATGAGAGCTTTAGAAAACTTTCTTCCTCCCCTAACTCATAGTTTTGTCTTGTTTTGAGATTGTTGAGTCCTTCTAGGTCTGAGCTACTACTAAACTTGGTTAGCATGTATCTTTTCTAGAATCCTTCACTCATAATCACAGACCATGTATTCTCAGACAATCTCTCTTTACCCATATCTACATACCATTTCTCACCACTGTTTTCCTTTCTTCTTTACCCTTCCCTAACTTGGGCTACCTGTTGTTTGCTATTTATTGCACTTTCTTAAATACTTTCTTCAGAAAGGGGCAAAGAATATACACTTTGAATTATTTATATCCTCAAAATTTTTTTCATCTAAATAGAGGAAATATACCTTGACTGAATAGAGTAAAATTACATTGTAAGACCTTTCCCTTTGAAGTCTGGACACTGTTACGCTCTTCTCTATCTCCCAGTGCTATAAAGAAGCAGCCCAGTGAGTCTGAAGTTTTTAGGAGACTTGACTGGACTTTGCAGAATTTTGTAAAGTTTCTCCTTTAACTTCATACATGAGGAATTTTCAGTCTATCCCAGCCTTTTCTCACCAACACAGCCCTTCCAATCTACCCACTCTTCTGTTTCTTTAGGTTAGTCTATTATTTAATTTTTACTCCTCTTTTCTGTTTATTTCTCTCCCACTAGAATACCACTCTTTGCATAAAACATCTACTGCATTATCCTCCAAGTCTCTTCCAAACACTTCCTCATGTTTTGTTTGGCTTTTCCAATTGCTCAACCATTCCATTATTTTCTTCTTCTTCAACTTTTCTCCAGAATTATTAAGCTCAAAAATATTTTATGTGTACCAGACATTCTTCACTTAAGCACTTTTCACTTATTTTTAATTGGGTCGTCACTGCCTCCCTGAGCAGCCCTAGCTTGGTGCTCTGTTTGTTCTGCTTTGTCTCCCCTTCTCATTGCCGGGGCACCTTAAATGGACTTTGTTCTCTTCCTCAGAAGGGACCTCGTAGTGCTGTAGGTGGCACCCTTCCTGAAGATGGTGGAAAGTTGGCAGTCTACTCTCATGGCCAGGAAATGTGGAAGACCTGGGCAGAGGAATCTTCTTGGATCCTGGTCCTCCTCTACCCTTAGGGGCAGGAAAAGCATGCCCAGAAAACATGCCCAGCCTCTGTGGCTTACAGGAGGATCTGGAATAAATATTTGGCATTAATATCAATCATTCCCACAGCACACCCTCAGCTTTCTGTAGGTCAAGCTCTTCCTACAGTGTATCCCTTTCCGATCCTTGCCCGGGGCTCTCTGTTGCTGGGTTACAAAGACAGGGCTGGCTCATAACTGAGAAAACCTCTCACATTATCTCTGATACTCATAAGGCCCCACAGGGTTCAGGAAAACAAGTAGATGGGAGTGGGGAATGGAGCAGAAAGTGGGCGAAGTGCTGGACCAGCAAGGCTCCCCCACAGCCTCCCTGGCTTCTGATCACGAGCTGATGACTAACAATGCTCACACGTTTCGTTATAACAACCATCCAGACTTGAAACCTCAAGAGTACAAAACTGGGAGGAGGCAGGGGGAGACTGCATGTGGGATTCAGCTAAAGATGGTTAATTTCTACTCTTCAAGGGAGGGAATGCTAAATGCTGTTATATTCTTAAAGATAATGAAAGATAGATTTTTGAAAAGAAAAGCCAATGCCAAAATCCTACTAAACAATTTCATTTCTGGATAGAGCTGCAAAATCGTACCTAAAATGAGAAGCTGAATCTGTCTTTTAATAATAAAAATTACAGGAGATAACCTTCACTGTGTCCTTACAATGAGTCAGGCAAGGTGCTAAGTGATGACTATGAATCATTGCCCCCAACTGTCTAGAGCTAATAAGGTATTTCAGTAAGGTGTCTGTTTGTGAAATAAATATGTACAGTGTAATGACTCTTCTGCATACCAAGAAGAAGATTTATAATATAATGGAAGTCCATTCATAGTCACAACACAAATAAAACCAGAGATAAATAACAGAAATGAGTACAACTTAAGTGAAGAAATACAGATTTGCTGACTAATACAAAAGCAGAAAATGAAACGGAAAAACATTTCGTGATCCTATGAGCAGTCTCAGTATTCTAAAGACTTCAGTTCTACTCGAATTACCTATTTATTCCGGGCAACCCCTATCAAAATCTCAACCGCATTTTTTAATGGAATTTGACAAGCTAATTCTAAAGCACACTTGGAAAAGGAAATGTAGGATACAGCAAGAGCATTTTGGAAAGAGAGATTCTTTTACCATCCCTTACACATCTTGACCTCCACTCATCACAAGTGACACCTCTTCAATCACTCCTCCCTTTTGATTTATTATCACCACTATTTGTGCTGAGCATGAGACTGACAAAGCGGTCTTTTTCGAGAAAGTGAAACATAGTGAGTAAAAGCAGAGATCTCAAACTGCCTGGGTTTGAATCTGAGCCCCACCACTTGCCAGCTTGCCAGCTGTGTGACCCCGGGCAGGTCACTTAACCTCTCTATGCATCAGATTCTTTTATAGTAAAATGGAGATAAAAGTTATAATGATAATACTCACTTCATAGATTTGTCATGAGAATTAAACAAATGAAAATATAAGGTTCTTAGTACAATGCATGCCAAAGAGTGCTATATAATTATTCATTATGATTATGATCATAATAAATTCTGAAGACAAGGAAGTTCAGGTGTTTTGGCCTTGAGCTTTTTTAGAAAATTGTTCCAGGATTTTTTAAAGTGTGAGATGAAAAATAAACTATTTAGAAAAGTCCAGCTTTAGCACTTTTGAATAGTTTGGGATGCTGGGGTATTGAATGCACTTTTGTTCTTATTTTAGTGGGGAGAGGGGGCAGGTGGAATTGGTCCTTTAGTTATGCAACAACAAAGCCCCCCAAAAATCTATCATAAATGACAAGTTCTGGAAAACTGCTCTATAAATCTTTCTATCTTGATCGATACATGTAATCTGTAAAACTGGGCCATCTTGCCCTCTCTTAAGGCCAGTCTGAGTATCATGAAAGATCAAAAAAGAATCACAGTTTTTAGTCTAAAGCCTAGTAGTTCTTTTCATTTTTTTATTTTTTGATGTAGAGTTGATTTACAGTGTTGTGTTAGTTTCTGGTGTATAGCATAGTGATTCAGTCACTTTTTCATATTCTTTTTCATTATAGGTTATTGCAAGATGTTGAATATAGTTCCCTGTGCTATACCATAGGGCCTTGTTGTTTATCTATTTTGTATACAGTAGTTTGTAGCTGCTAATCCCAAACTCCTAATTTATTCCTCCTCCCTTCCTTCTCCCTTTGGTAACCATAAGTGTGTTTTCTAATGTCTGTGAGTCTGTTTCTGTTTTGTAAATAAGTTCATTTGTATCATTTTTTAAGATTCCACCTATAAGTGTTATTATATGGTATTTGTCTTTCTCTGACTTACTTCACCTAGAATGATCATCTCTAGGTCCACCCATGTTGCTACAAATAAACCTAATACGTTCTTAACTGGGAATGCTGTTGAGAGGTGGCAGGGAGGAAATTCACCACATAACACAGGGCAAAATTTCCCAATAATAATCATTATCCATCTCTTCCCCCCAAGCACCATACCTCACAGTGGTGGTCACGTGATCTCCCCTTTCTCATAAACAGTCCACAACACCGGCGCCACTTCCCGTCAGTCACTAGTTGCCAAAAGCAAAGGTAGGTCCATCCCCACCCCTCCCTCCCTTCTGTTTTCCCCTCTGGTGAGTTCCTAAAGGGCATAACTCAAATTTGTCTCTTTGAATTTGGACTTAAGTCTGAATCTCCATTCATAACATGACAAGCGGAAAGAACCACGAACACTTGTATTCTAATTATTGTGCCTCTGTCTTACACAAGAGGGTGCATCCATTGTGGTCAAACTTCCTGACTGCATCGACTTTTGCAGACTTTAAGGTAGACCTGAGTCAGAGAGGTGAAGGAGAAACTCCCTTTCTCAAGCCCTAGAGAAATCTGGGGGCCTAGAATTCCAGAAAATACATCAGAGAAGCTCCTGTATGCAAGGGAAGGGGAGAGGTATCTGGGCTGCACAGCATGATCCCACCCCACGAGCCACCAGAGGGCCAGCCAAGAGCCCTGTGCTGAAGGCTCAGGCCCTGGGATCTAGCTCTGGCCTATCTCCTGGGCTTTTTCTGCCTGTGGTTTAATTCTTTCCTGTTTTTCATGAGGAGAGTTTTATTAAACTCTGTTCTCCTCTGTGTTGAGCACTAGAGGGAGAGGTCTGAATCCACAGGCAGGGTGAGTAGACAGTAGGGACAAGTTAAAAAAAGCACGAAGAAACCAGCCAAGAATGGGGCATCAGTATCAGACAGAGAGTCAAGACATGGGACAAGTTAACACCTGGATAGATTCGTGTTTTCAACATATAAGGCAGCATTCTGATATCAAGACATTTTTAGTATTCAGTTTGATACCCTTTCATAGACCAATAAATACAGCCATGGAGGGAGCACGCAGTTGAAGAAACAGAACATTCTCAGCACCCAGAAGGCCTTCTTCTGCTCTCCTCTCACCACTGTCTGCCCCATGCAAGGGAGGAACAGAATCAGAGTGGGTGTAATCTTCTGTGTCCGGCTCTCAATATGTATTTGAGATTCTTTCCTGGTTTTTATGTAATTGTAGACAACTGGTTCCTATAGCTTGATAGCATCAAGAAAACGTTCTTTAGGAATACTCAGAAATATCTGAGAAGAGGAAACTGATACAGTATTGTATTTGCTACCCTGAAGTGAGAAAAAGGAAGGGCTAGTGTTTCTTGGCTACTTAAGAGGAAAATTCTGTCTTTTATAAAATCTCACTTTCTTGAAAAGGGGCCAGTGACTATGTTAACCACATTAAATAAATTTTCCGATTCTATCCTCCCAGTGACCCTGTAAATGATGATGATGGTGGTGATAATGGTGATAATGTCATCATTCATTTTAGAGATCAGAAAATTAAAGTTTAGGAAAGTCAGGAAAATTGCCCAAGGTCATGCTAGTTATAAACAGCATGAAAGCTGAGATTCAAATTTAGGTAACCTATTTGCTGAGTATTCACTAAAACATAATACAGCTTGTAATAAACCATATTGTACTCTAAAACATAATATGACATTTAGTCCCCAAATTAAGCACCATATGGTGGGCTGATCTCAGAGCCATATCCAGGGTGGCTTGGTTACTAAACCCAAAAAGACCTCCTTAAATCCAGATTTTGTCTTATTATAAAAGCAACTGCATATCATATCACATAAAATAATACAATAAAATTCCAATGAGACATTACACATTTGTTTTTATTATGTGAACTTTTATTGAGTTGTTTCCCAAGGGGAAAAAAAAGAAACTTATGAGTATAAAACACATGAAGTATTTTATACTATTTATTCACACCTATTCCTGCATTTATCATAAGGCTGAAGGTTCGTAGATAAAAGCAGCTGGGGTGCCAGAAAATAGGAAATTACCTCATGTTTAGACTCCTTGAGCCATTTACAAGGTTCCAGATCTTTTGCTTTGGGTCATTAACACCTTCGCTATATGGGATAGAGGGACAATAATGGAAGTGAAATTCAGGTGATTTATTTTTGAAACGTATTTTAACTTCTTGTAAAAAAAATGAATAAGGAAAGTGTGGAAGTTATTGGCTAAAATGAGGTTTGGAGATTATCGAAGAGTTTCTTTTTATCACTCCTCCACCCTAATTTGCAAGTATAAGTGAGAATGGGCCACAAAAGTCAATTTGAAAGCTGGTCATTGGGAGTGTTAAATCTTACAACTTGAATAATGTAAGGACCGCTTTAGCTGCAAAGAGAATAGGGGGAATAAAGTGTCTTTCAGGTGACAATTATTGTAAAATGAGAAACCTAATTTCCTAAGTTAAATTATCAGTAGGGAAATTTCACAAAAATTCCACAAAAGTTGTGAAAGCTTGCTTCTCTGTTCTCTTTTGTAGAGTCCATGGGCACTCATTAGATAACCAATCCTGGAGCAGTGGTACCTAAGCATAGGAGACATCAGCCCTTCCCAGATGCAATGACAGTGACTGACCAGCACACTGGAAAACACACAGAGACACATTTTTGTGCATCACTCCAGGGACTCCAAGGATTTCCTTAAATCTAACACAAATCTGCATGGGGGACCCAGCCACCCAATGAAGAATCTCTTCTCTGTGTGGAGGTCTCCACAGAGCAGGTGGTGCCACATCCTATTTTGCTGGCCCTGAGGCAGACTGCCCATGGCCTGGCAGACGGGGAGCATCCGATGTGTGTTTAAACTGAGCTCAAGGCCAGGGCAAAGGAGCCCTCCGTCAGCGAAGCCTCGTGGAAGTGACACATCGCTTTGGCCCCTACGCTTTGTAAATGCTATCCTTGGACAGGATATAATGTTGCTATTTCTTAAAGCATTTCTCTTCATTTTGTCTTTGTTTCAGCAGTTTAAGGGATAAAATAAAGAGCCTAATCATTTTAATATGATAAAACAGATCAGCAGGTAAAATGTCTCAATCTGTCTTCGGGAGGGAGGTTCTCTTCCCACTCTCCTCTCACCCTGGTTCTCCTAGCTAGCCCACGAGCTTCTTTTCACTGCAGTGTTCACTCCATGCAAGCAGGGATTTGTATCTGCACAAATGCACACCCAGCACAAGAACGGTACTGGACGCACAGTAGGGGCTTGTGTAGTTACTGAATGAATTATCAAGTAAATGGAGAGTCCAATCAAATTCTTGCTTTGAATAGCAAGCCTATCTCTACTTTGCACTTTCTGTCCCTAAAATCTATAGGTTCAACTTTAAATAACCACTCCCAAGTTTAGAGGCAGAGGTCAGAAGGCCTGTAGTGTCAGCCCAAAGTCTGTCTCCTTTCTGGTCTGTGCCCATGTTTACTTTATTGTGTTGCTACACCTGTCATATGTATATTTGCTTTCTCTGTCTCTCTCTGTCTCTCCGTCTCACATTATTTCTTTGTCTTAGTGTTTATTTCTCATTGCTTTGTTTGCAGCATAGAAGATTTATTGGAGCTTAAATTCCATGTGCCAACTTTATCATAAGTTGATTTCAGAGCAAGCTATTCATTAAGTATTCCTGTGACAAATATTTCAGTGTCTTTATTCCAGATTTCATTAATGTTGACCACTTATTATTTTTTAGTTCATGTCATGCTTTATGATGAAAGGGCTCACTTAGGTTATGCAATATGAATAGCACTGAAGTCTGTCCATGAACACACACTAATCAGAATAATTTATAAGAAGTGTTTATTTCTTAAACATTCATTTAATAACCTCCCTTTAAAGTTCCTAGCAATTCATATAAACAGATTGTAGAAAACCTAGTAACTGTCATGCAAAATAATGTGAATGGAGCAATAAAGCCTTTATAATGAGATATTTACTTTAACAGCTACATGTAATTATAACATTAATGAGAGCTTACTACTATTATTTCATGAAATTAAATTATATAAACTATACCTGTAAAGCAACAATTTCGTTGTTAATATTCATGGGGTTTTTAATCACATCACAAAATTTCAGACACAGTTCTTTCCAAAAGAGGAAAGAAGACAGCCTCTGCAATGGAGAAAGAATAAACTTTGTGAAGGGCTCTTTTAACTAGAACTCAGAGTGAAATTTGCATCAGCTATAGATTACCAAAACACGTTGCCCCCTGTGTATTTGCTAGGAATTATTTAAGAAGTGCTGCTGATCCACGTAAGTTTTTAAAAAATTCTGCTAAGAAAGGAGCATCATCGATATAGTAATTTAATAACTAAATTTGTAATTCTTAGATTCAAAACTCACATCTTTTGGGTTTAAGTAACTTCTAAAGCAAATTTAAGAAAACATTTTCTCTAGCTTCCTGGGACATGCACTTGATTTAAAATTTGTGATCTCACTTTTCTAAATACCAATTATTTGATTTTTGTTTGAAACATATTAGCTAGAAACATTTTAAGACTGCAGAACATATAAAAGAATAATACAGTGATTACTCATGGAACTTTCACTAAGTTGATCCAGTTGTTAAGAGGAATATTCCGCTCATCATCAGGTTAACAGTCATATCACTACTTATAAAATACATCTTTAATGTTTTATTTATCCGTATTGACTAAGAGATGATTCATGAACACCTAGTTGTACCCATACTCAGGATATGTGGTTTATTGTTGCCCAGCTCCCCAGTACCTGTGACTACAAGTTCACCTGAGGGCTAGGCAAATTCAATATCAGAACTTTTATTTGGATTTAGTTGATCATTTTCTATTAATCGAAATTCATGACTGTAAGTTTTATGTTCTTAAATACATGAAGATGAGTGGTTTTAGAGTTGTGCCTGATGAACTACATGATCTGGAATCCTGTGAGCCTTTCACCTTTGTCTGTGGTTCCACTCGGCTGTTCATCACATTGTCTTGTGAGTTCACGTAGCTGGTTATTTTTGGATTGAGTGTAGGATATTGGATTTGAAAATTGTAGCCATTATTTGAAGCCTAATAAGATGTTATCATTCTACAAGAGACTTTACTTTTATATCTGGCTGGTGGCAAGCCGTCCTAGACCATCTTAGTCCAACCAGAGAAGAAGATGATTCAAAGCTGGTCTTTAGTACGTGTGGGGACTAGTCAGTGTTGGATTTGCCTTTACTTTGGGGTCTAGTCCTTGAGAACTCAAATCAAAGCCCTGGGGCTGCAATTTTTATTACCCTAACCACATCTTTTTGTTTAAAGCTGTGTCTACATCTCAACTCTTTAGCTTCCTCCTTTGGAATCATCAAATGAGGTCCCAGAGTTAGACCTGCCCCTCTGGGCTTTCTTTTGCTCCAGGTTTCTAGCTTGATAATTCTTTCATTCTTTGATCATTCTTTAATGTCCTGAGGTTTTTTTCCATTTTTATATTTGTCCTAGGAGGATGGATCCCAATTATCTAGTCCGTCAGGTGGGAAGTAGAATTCTCATACGTTTTATTTTTTCATGATTCTTTTCTGCATTCATCAAATTTTCTATAATGTGCAACTACTTTTTGTTAAACAATCATATTCATTCAACAGATATTAAGTAGCTTCAATGAACCAAGCAGATTTCTAGATGTCAGCAATGGTTACAAGAAATAGAAAAAGTTTCCTGCTCTCATAGAGTATCATCTTTTATATTGAAAATAAAATATGACCACAATGTATGAGACAAAGAAAAGCAGCCCCTGTGACCCAGGGCCCCGGCATGGCTATGCGTTGACCTGGCACTCACTGGCAGGGCTTGCTCTCCTGCAGAATGTAAATAATTTCACAGGACATCAACATCACATAAGGCCACTCTACGACCATGATGGATCCAGACAAAAATAAGATCACTGCACAAGGTCTGAACACAAATTACAAGGATTATCAGACTACAAAAATGGCCCAGCGTTCCAGTATCCTGGCTAACGCGAGTGATTATTCCTTCTTCACCAATTACAGCATCAGTCTCTGTCTGGTCTTCCCTCCTTCTGGATAGATTTATTAAGATGATCACAGAATTAGCCCTGTTTCCTGACAGCATCCAATCCAAAGCAAAACCTTACTCCCTTAAACCCTCCTCCAAATTACCTAGCCAAAGCCTAAATCCTACCATCAGTCTTTTCTAATACCCTTTTCTACTCCTTTCTAATACTGTCCTACTCAGCAGTTCCGCACAGAATATACTCTTCCTTAGTGCAACAGGTAACAAACCCAACTTGTTCAACCATAGGTCTGCTCCTGAGGGTCTTTGCCTCAAGGGGATCGACATACATAAACATATGCGTAGAAGTAAAATCACAAGAAAATTAACCACAAGTTTTGTCATAGTTATTTCTGGGGAAGAATTGTTTCTACTTTCATTTCCCAGATTTCTATTAAACATATATTTCTTGGCAAATTTAAAAAAAATGATATAAGTGTGTTAATTCATGAACCTGTATGAAATAGTATTACGTAACTGTGTATAGGATCTCTTTCCATGTATTTTGCCTACAGTGAAGTAACCTTTGTGTTGTCAAACAAAATGAAAAAAAATAAGTTTATCTGGATGGTGGGCTTTTGGATACTTCCCATTTTTACTTGGGGCTTTTCTGAATTTTCTAAAACATGTATGTACTCAGTATTCAGAGTCCACTAAAACAAATCAATTCTACTTTTTAAAAAACTATCTGGCACTGATGTTATAGATTAAATATACTAAATTACTGATCCAGATTAAATTAAGTAATACGAATTCGTGTGACTAATTCTCACCCTCAGAGAAACCTGGACAACGTGCCTTTCTCCTCTCCAGATAAGGTTTACACAGTTAAATTGTTGACTAGAAGTGGAAAGCGACAGTATTAAAATAAGGGATTCAATAAAATCAGAAAATTTAAACATTCTAAAAAACAGTTAGTCCATTATAATGTAACATGGAACTTGAAGTAAAATTTTTAAAGTAGAGCTCTCCTCCTAGGGTAATAACTGAAATCATACTGAAAGTTGCACAACACCAAAACCTAATTTTATTTTTATCTGTTGGAACCCAAAAGCCATTCAACTGTATCAGAAAGAGTTTTATGGAACTGACTTATTCAGCAGTAGTAACTCTAAGTTAGTGTGTGACTTCTGATTTTTTTTTGTCTTAATTACACTCAAGCTATTTATATACTCCATGTGACTTTTGCTGGAGAAATCTCTAAGTTATTATTTTCAAAAGTTAAGCTGGTGACCTGCAGAGGAAATGACGTATTTTTATCTCATCACATAAGACAGCTGTTTTCCACAGCATATTATCAAGTATTTCACTACGTATCAAAGTTCATATTTACAACTGGCTAAGGTTAAATATCAAACCAGACTAAAATTGCCTCTATATTATTCTTATTAGGAAAAAGAAACTTTGATTATAGCATTCCTAAAAACAGAGTCACATTTTACCCCAAGTCTTAACATAATGTGGCTTAATAATCTGGAAACACTGAGCTTAAATATATAGCACCTGCAAACCCCAGGGAGCTGCCGTGTGTGCCTAAATTGGTTTATTGCAGACATAGCGGTGATGAGTGACAGCTTTGAATCCATTGAGCAAAGAGTGTTTTGTTTTCCTAGGGGGGGAAACCTTAGTATTAGTGGGGAGGGGATATTTTATGCACCTTTAATGAACACCTCTAGTAGCTTTCTTTGCCTATAATAATTCAAATAAAGAGTCTTAAAAGCCCATTCATTTGCTTGCTACTAAACAGTGGAAAGTCATTAAGAATTATACATTTAGGAATACTTTGTAAATCATTCTAACGATGTTTTATGAATCATTTCAACACTGGGAAATAAACCTGAACTTTTTCCGTGACTTTTTTTTTGTTTCTAATGTGCTATGTTCATTATAAGAATGGGTAAATCTACACCTTATCAAAACAAATACAATGAAGATGCTTGCTTGGTATTATAAACCTCCCGCAAATGACCAGTCCACTCAGCGGTCGCAGAAAAGTAACCCAGACTTGACGTGGGCTTTAAAATAGTTGTTGATTTTAAGATGAGACGGATACTGATGGAAATTAAACAGCAGAAATAATGGAAAGATTCTATTTTCTCAACCTTCTGTTCCCCTTTCCCTCTTATATTCGTAGGGATTCACAACATTTCAAAACGCCAGGTGAGGAATGGCCACACACTAGTTTTATATCCTCAAGATGACGGGAGACACTTGTAGATGACCAGAGCTATCAATGGTTTACATCCAGTTATTTATCCATGGACCAGGGCCTGGCCTCCTGGAAGTAAAGAAGGTGGATTCTGCAAACTTCCAACAACTAACTTTCCATACAGCAAGTTGACTGAACAAAGAAAAGGCACCACCTCTTTCCCAACCAGAGTTGGAGGTGCCGCAGGGTAGGAGCCCTGTCTTATCCACACGTCATTTGTCTCAGAGCCTCTAATAAAATGTTGAAAGCACAGAAACGTCCATTAAAACTTGGTTGAAATATCTTTCTAGTAAGTTGAAAGCCTGGAGAAGGTAGGAGAAAGTTTATTATGAACACCCAAGAGAACAGTTCCCTGAAAGTTAATTATCTTAAGTAATTACCCCTTAGTGTATGCTTAATGTTACATACGGCGTAAAACATAATGAAAGCAAATGACACTTTGAAAATTCTACTTTCTGAGAAAAAACTTGGATTACTATATGATTTCTATACAAATTTCTAGTTGAGTAATTTGAAGAGAGGCATAAACAGATGAGAGAAAATATCTCAGTTTTGATAACAGAGAACTCCATAATAGTTTAGTCATTCAAGATCTGTGTAAGTGTAGACTGAACTTCCACTGCAGGGAAAGCAGCGTGAAACATGTGATTTTTACAATGGATAAACACAGAATCAAAGAAGCATCAATGTGGAGAATGGAAATTGATGCTAAGTCAAGAATAATAAGTTTAATACACATGGCTGTAGAGGAAGAGGCAAGATGGTGGAGTAGAAGGACGCTTGTAAGTCACCCTCTCCCACAAATACACCAAGACCCACATCTACAGACCCACTCAGCCAACCAGAGCACCTGCAGAACTCCAACAGATCATCGCCCTCTTCAAAAGATAAAGACGCCAAAAATCTGGTAGGAGAAAAGGAAAAAGGAAAGAACAAAAGGCAAAGCAGCGCGGGACGGGTCCCGCGGGGAGGGAGCGGCAAGGGAGGACTGGCGCTCGCTCGCTGGGTCTCCCCTCTCCAATTGAGAGGCCAGCGGGACGGAGGGGGAGCCTCCGAGGCTCGGATCTGTACAGAGCAGCCCTTGTCTGACAGAACTAAGTTAAACGGGCACAGAGCGTCCCCCCGACACCCAGCCTGAGACGCGGGCCGGCAGCGGCGGGCAGGGCCAGGCTGCACAAGCCGGGCGGAGGACGGGGGCGGCTGCACGGAGGCAGCTCCGGGGGACGGCAAGGGGCTGGGCGCCGTGGCTGTGGGTGTACAGGACAGAACAACCTGGGCCCTCCATAAAACAGCAAGGTTGATGTGCTCTCGGGGGAAGGGTGCACACCCCCATCTCTGAAAACCCGCGGAAACTTCTCAGGGGAAGAGAGGCGGGGCCCAGGCAGAGCTGCCATATTCTCCGGCGCTGAGCACCCAGGCGGGGGCAGAGGTGAAACCTGCATCCGCACCGAAGGGCTCAGCAGCCTCAAGGGCCAGACTGAGACGGGCCTACAGCCCAGGGCAGATAGGATCCTTCCATCCTGGTCCCTCAGAGAACTTGCTCCACAAAGACAAACAAGCATCTGGGTCTTGGCTTGGAGCAGGGACGAGGCTGCCCCTCGGTCTTCCCCGAGCCCACCCGCGGAGCGCGACCAGGGCGGAGCGCGCAGCCGCACAGAGCAGCGGAGCTACCAGCGGCGCAGGCAGAGGGAGAGCGGCCCCCTGCCTTTCGGGCAGGAACACAGCCCCTGACCGAGGTGCTGGGAGGGGGCACGACCCGCCCTCCTGCCTGGCCAGTCTGCAACATCTGACTGCGGCATCCGGAGGGGCAGTGACCCGCCCGCCCGCAGCAGAGGAGAGCTGCATCTGACCCCGTGTTAGGAGGAGGCGTGATCCGCTTGCCGACAGGTGCTGGGAGCAGCACAGAAGAGGGCGCCAACGGAGGGCCTATGAAAACAAGCTGAGCTTCCAAAACAGGACGAAGACAGAAGGACATCACATTAAAAGCACACACGCTCCAGGAGAACACCGACAAACCCCCTTTTTTTCTTTTTTTTTGGTTTTTTTGTTTTGTTTTGTTTTTTTGTTTTTTTCTTTTTTGTTTTTATTTTTTTTTTTAATCTGTTTTTACCTGTTCTATTTTCAATTACTCTCTTAATTTTTACTTCTTAATTCATTTCTATTTCTCTTGGGTTTTGATGTCCTGTTATTGATTAGACACAGGCTTCAAACACATATATTCATCTCCCCACCCCCCCTTTTTTTAAAGGTTTTAAAAGGACGTCTCCACCCGATTAATACTGTGCTTCAACCTGCTCTTCAGTTATTCATTATACATTGTTTTCAAACCCTCTTTCTCCCTTCTTTTAAAAATCTTTCTCTCTCTCTCATTTTTTTCTTTTCTTTTTTTCTTTTTTTTCCTAAGTTGTATTCCTAAATAGGCATTAGATAGATAAAATCCTTAAGACCCAAAATAGACAACTGATACTCCATAAACCACAGTGCCAGAGAGGTATGAGCAAGATGAAGAAGCAGAGAAACCTTTCCCAATTAAAAGAACAAGAGGAATCCCCTGAAAGAAAGCTCAATGAAATAGACATCGATAGCCTACTAGATCAAGATTTCAAAAAAGGAGTGATCAAATTGCTGAAGGAATTAAAAGAGATAATGCTTAGAGAAATAAAATATGTCAAAAATGAAATTGAAGCTATAAAGAAGAGCCAAGTAGAATGGGAAAACTCATTGACAGAGATGAGGAATGATCTAACAGCTGTGCAAAGCCGACTAGTTAATGCAGAGGAACGATTTAGTGATCTAGAAGACAGGGCAACAGAAAGCACCCACTCAGAAGAACTACAAGATAAGCAAATAAAAAATAATGATAATAGCATAAGGGACCTATGGGATAATATAAAGCGTCCCAATCTTCGCATAATAGGGGTCCCAGAAGGGGAAGAAGGATCAAAGGGGATTGAAAAGGTTTTTGAAGAAATCATGACTGAAAACTTCCCAAACTTAAAGAAGGAATCAGATATACAAGTACAGGAAGCTCAGAGGGTCCCAAACAGGAAGAACCCAAACAGACCCACACCAAGACATATCATAATCAAGATGGCCAGAGTCAAGGATAAAGAAATGATTCTAAAGGCAGCAAGAGAAAAGCAAAGAGTGAATTACAAGGGAACCCCCATAAGGCTCTCAGCTGATTTCTCTACACAAACACTACAGGCCAGAAGGGAGTGGCAAGATATATTCAAAGCCCTGAATGAAAAAAAGATGCAGCCTAGGATACTTTATCCAGCAAGGCTATCCTTTAGGATAGAAGGAGAAATAAAGAGTTTCACAGACAAAAAAAAGCTGCAGGAGTTTAGCAACACTAAACCCATGCTAAAAGAAATATGAAAGGGCTATTCTAAATAGAAAAGCAGCAGGATGTTACAGAAATGAGAAACGTACAACTGGAAAGGTGATAACTCATGAATTACAAATAAAGAAAACACGAAATTACAAAAGAAGACATACAAATCACTGAGAGTGGGAGAGGGAGGCAGGGAAATATAGAATTTTTTTTCTTTCTTTTTTTAAATTTTTTTTAACAGTAGGATGGGTTTGAGATCATGTTATTATCAGTTTATTAAAAACGGGTATAGGTTAATAGATTTACAAAAAAGGGTAACCACAAGTCAAAAATTTACAAGGGAGTCACAAAAATTAAATAAAATCCATGATAATACAAAGGAAAATTACCAAACCACAAAAGGAAGAAGAAAGGAACAAAGAGGATATACCAATTCAACTGCAAAGATAAGTTCAAAATGGCAATAAACACACATCTATCATTAATTACTGTAAATGTTAATGGACTAAATGCTCCAGTCAAAAGACATAGAGTGGCAGACTGGATAATAAAGCAAGAACCTTCAACATGCTGCATACAAGAGACCCACTTTAGGGAGAAGGACACATATAGATTGAGAGTGAAAGGATGGAAAAGGATATTCCATGCAAATGGAAAAGCCAAAAAAGCAGGTGTTGCAGTACTGATTTCAGACAAAATAGACTTTAAAACAAAGGCCATAAAGAAAGATAAAGAAGGACATTTTATAATGATTAAAGGAGTGATACAAGATGAAGACATTACACTCGTTAATATATATGCACCCAATATAGGAGCACCTAAGTACATACAAGAATTACTAACAGAGATAAAGGGGGATATTGATGGGAATACAATCATAGTTGGAGATTTTAACACTGCATTAACATCATTAGACAGATCTTCCAGACAGAAAATAAACAAGGCAACTGAGAAATTAAATACTACAATAGAAAAACTAGATTTGGTGGATATTTTCAGAGCATTACACCCCCAAAAAATAGAATATACATTCTTTTCAAGTGCACACGGAACATTTTCCAGGATCGATCATGTACTTGGACACAAAAGAAACCTCAACAAATTTAAGAAGATAGAAATTATCTCAAGCATCTTTACTGACCACAATGCCATGAAACTGGAAATCAACAACAGAGAAACAAAGGAGAAAAAAAGAAAAGCATGGAGATTAAACAATATGTTATTGAAAAAACAATGGATCAATGAGGAAATCAAAGCTGAAATTAAAAAATACCTTGAAACAAATGATAATGAAAGCACAACCACTCAAAACCTATGGGACACAGCAAAGGCAGTGCTAAGAGGGAAGTTTATAGCGATACAGGCCTTCCTCAAAAAAGAAGAACAATCTCAAATAAACAAGTTAACCCACCACCTGAATCAATTAGAAAAAGAAGAACAAAAAGCCCCAAAAAGCAGCAGAAGGAAGGAAATAATAAAGATCAGAGAGGAATTAAATACAATAGAGATTAACAAAACCATAGAAAAAATCAACCAAACCAAAAGCTGGTTTTTTGAAAAAGTAAATAAAATCGACAAACCTCTGGCCAAACTCACAAAGAAGAAAAAAGAGAGAGCACAAATTAGCAAAATAAGAAAGGAAAATGGAGAAATTACAACAAACAAAATAGAAATACAGAATATCATACGAGAATATTATGAAAAACTATACGGAACCAAACTGGATAACCTAGAGGAGATGGACAAGTTTCTGGAAGCATACTGTCCACCAAAACTGAATCAAGAAGAAACTGAACACTTGAACAATCCGATCACTAGAAAGGAAATAGAAATAGCAATTAAAAACCTCCCTACAAATAAAAGTCCAGGACCGGACGGCTTCACCGGGGAATTCTACCAAACATACAAAGAAGAACTCATACCAGTCCTTCTCAAACTCTTCCAGACGATTGAAAAGGAGGGAATACTCCCAAACTCATTCTATGAAGCCACCATCACCCTGATACCAAAACCAGGCAAAGACACTACAAAAAAAGAGAATTATAGGCCAATATCACTGATGAACATAGACGCCAAAATCCTCACCAAAATTTTAGCAAATAGAATCCAACAACACATAAAAAAGATTATACATCATGACCAAGTGGGGTTCATCCCAGGGACACAAGGCTGGTTCAACATACGCAAATCAATCAATGTAATACATCACATCAACAAGAGAAAGGACAAAAACCACATGATCATCTCAATCGATGCAGAAAAAGCATTTGATAAAATTCAACACCCATTTATGATAAAAACTCTCGCCAAAGTGGGTATAGAGGGAACATATCTCAACATAATAAAAGCTATATATGACAAACCTACAGCCAGCATAGTTCTCAATGGTGAAAAACTCAAAAGCTTCCCACTAAAATCTGGGACAAGACAAGGATGCCCACTATCACCACTCCTATTCAACATAGTCCTGGAAGTCCTAGCCACAGCAATCAGGCAAGAGAAAGAAATAAAAGGGATCCAAATTGGAAAAGAAGAGGTAAAAGTGTCATTATTTGCTGACGACATGTTACTATATATAGAAAACCCTAAAAGGTCCACACAAAAGCTACTAGAGCTGATTGAAGAATTCAGCAAGGTAGCAGGTTACAAAATTAATGTTCAAAAATCAGTTGCATTTCTTTACACTAACGATAAATCAACAGAAAAAGAAAGTAAAGAAACAATCCCCTTTAAAGTAGCACCCAAAGTAATAAAATATCTGGGAATAAATCTAACCAAGGAGGTGAAAGAATTATACACAGAAAACTATAAACCATTGATGAAGGAAATTAAAGAAGACTTCAAAAAATGGAAAGATATTCCATGCTCTTGGATTGGAAGAATCAATATTGTTAAAATGGTCACACTGCCCAAGGCAATCTACAGATTTAATGCAATCCCTATCCAATTACCCAGGACATATTTCACAGAACTAGAACAAATCATAATAAAATTTATATGGAACCATCAAAGACATAGAAATTCCAGGGTATTACTGAAGAAAAAAAAGAAAGAGGCTGGAGGAATAACTCTCCCAGACTTCAGACAATACTATAGAGCTACAGTCATCAAGACAGCATGGTATTGGTACCATAACAGACATGTGGACCAATGGAACAGAATAGAGAACCCAGAAATGAAACCACAAACCTTTGGTCAACTAATCTTCGACAAAGGAGGCAAGAATATACAATGGAATAAAGACAGTCTCTTCAGCAAATGGTGTTGGGAAAACTGGACAGCAGCATGTAAAACAATGAAGTTAGAACACACCCTTACACCATATACAAAAATCAACTCAAAATGGATTAAAGAGTTAAACATAAGACAAGATACAATAAACCTCCTAGAGGAAAACATAGGCAAAACATTATCTGACATACATTTCAAAAATTTTCTCCTAGAAGAAATAAAAGCAAGAATAAACAAATGGGACCTAATGAAACTTACAAGCTTCTGCAGAGCAAAGGAAACCAGAAATAAAACAAGAAGAAAACCTACAGAATGGGAGAAAATTTTTGCAAGTGAAACCGACAAAGGCTTGATCTCCAAAATATATAAGCAGCTCATACGACTCAATAAGAAAAAAATAAACAACCCAATCCAAAAATGGGCAGAAGACCTAAACAAGCAATTCTCCAAGGAAGACATACAAATGATCAAAAAGCACATGAAAAAATGTTCAATATCACTAATTATCAGAGAAATGCAAATCAAAACTACAATGAGGTATCACCTCACACCAGTCAGAATGGCCGTCATTCAAAAATCCAAAAATGACAAATGCTGGAGAGGCTGTGGAGAAAGGGGAACCCTCCTACACTGCTGGTGGGAATGCAGTTTGGTGCAGCCACTATGGAAAACAGTGGAGATTCCTCAAAAGACTAGGAATAGACTTACCATATGACCCAGGAATCCCACTCCTGGGCTTGTACCCGAAGGAAATCTACTTCAGGATGACACCTGCACTCCAGTGTTCATAGCAGCACTATTTACAATAGCCAAAACAAGGAAATAGCCTAAATGTCCATCAATGGATAACTGGATAAAGAAGATGTGGGATATTTATACAATGGAATACTACTCAGCCATAAAAACCGACAACATAATGCCATTTGCAGGAACATGGATGCTCCTGGAGAATGTCATTCTAAGTGAAGTAAGCCAGAAAGAGAAAGAAAAATACCATATGAGATTGCTCATATGTGGAATCTAAAAAACAAAAACAGAAACAAATAAACAAACAAAAACAAAGTATAAATACAGGACAGAAATAGACTCATGGACAGAGAATACAGACTTGTGGTTACCAGGGGGGTAGAGGGTGGGAAGGGATAGACTGGGATTTCAAAATTGTAGAATAGATGAACAAGATTACACTGTATAGCACAGGGAAATATACACAAAATGTTATGATAAATCACAGAGAAAAAAATGTGACAATGAGTGTGTATATGTCCATGAATGACTGAAAAATTGTGCTGAACACTGGAATTTGACACAACACTGTAAAATGATTATAAATCAATAAAAAATGTTAAAAAAAATACATGGCTGTACTACTTGTCCTTCCTCCTTTGAAAACTGCTTCCAGACTACAGAAGGTAACAATATTTTTAGTCTCGAAATTCATTATAAAGCAATAAAAAAGAATGAAAAGGAAGCAAAGGTAGGATGCACCAAAATGATGTTTACTGGACTTCTAAAAAGGAAAGTGTTGTCAATATTTAAATATGTGTGTAGACAGGTGTAGATATACAGACACACATCATAAATATGTACACACATGTATATGCACA
Organism: Vicugna pacos; assembly: GCF_048564905.1. Taxonomy (NCBI): domain Eukaryota; kingdom Metazoa; phylum Chordata; class Mammalia; order Artiodactyla; family Camelidae; genus Vicugna; species Vicugna pacos. The sequence continues at coordinate 9,172,681 of NC_132987.1, forward strand.
TTATATATGTATACATGTTTATAAAGTGTGTGCTCCTGAATGCTTCCTTGCTTAAAAACTGTCCCTCCCTGTTTGGTTGGTTTTCCATCATTGTAAAGTTTAGCAGTTTTTGCTGAAGCCCAATAACAAAACATTATAAAGGCTTGATACCACAAAACAATTACAGTAAATGAAACAGCCAAAGTACACAGCTAATATTTGGAAATTACTCATGGTTCTATTAGTATAGCCACGTGTATATACAGCCATCCTTTCATTTTCTTTGTCAGCAGGACCTGGTTTTTTTTAGCTCAACTTAATATTTATCAATATGCTCTGTGCCTTATACTATGGTATGTGCTGAATACCTAAAGATTATTTAACCATATCTCTACCCCCAAGGGCTATTCCAGACAAAAGACATGTAATAAAGCATGCAGTACAGAAATCTGAGCTGAAAACTCTCACTATACTTAATAACTGCTAGGTATTAATAAGTCACTTTTCACTGGCCCCCCTTCCATTGAGTGTTCAGGTATAAATAAATGCCTCCCTCTAAAAAAGAAAGGTGACTGCCCATGATACTTGTCTAAGCTCTGTTTTAATTTCTCAGGTTTCTGGAATTAATGCTCACCTGCTCTATTTGTTCACTACCACGACATCTACACACTTTCTGGCTTTGGCATATTCAAACATCACCAAAATGTCACTGATCATCTCTGAAGTGTCAGATCCAGAGATCATTTCTGCAGCTTTTGATACTGTTCAGTATTCACTATTTTTGTTAACTCTTCCCTCTGAATCTCTGGTTCTCAGAATCACTGGTACCTCCTCCCAGCTCTGTGAGCACTTTGCTACCCCATGTGTTTCTCTCTCGTCTCTTCTACTCTCTGGGGATATTTTTGAAAGTTGGTTCATCAGTTACGCACCAATCCTCATTCCCCTCTCTATGTCAATCAAAATTAGCCATTTTCACAGGCTCAGTGAAACATTCTATTTTTAAAAAAGTAAACTATAAATAACTATTGTCTGTGAATGGAAATGGAACACTACCTGTTTGGGGAGAAATTCAGGATTTTGCTTAGGAAAGATAGATTTCAATTAACTATAAATTATAAGCAAACCTGTTAAATTGGTATGTTGACAACAAATGTCTCAGCTATGTTAGACCAGAAAGAGGGTTCTAAAAGTGGAATAGATGAAGATTTACACCCAGTTCAAATTTGCTTTTGTTTTCTATTCAAAAACCCCATGTGAATAAGACAGGAGGTACAGATTCAAGGGCATAATAGGTTATGCCTTCCTAAGGTCTCCTTAGATCCACAAGGATGCGCTACCAACATGAGTGATTAATTGCACCCATATGGAGTGAGGACCCCACCAGGATACAGGCATCCTGAGTCATGGTTTCTATGCCCTTAGGCTAAGGAAGGAGCCTTGTCAGCCTTAATGTCAATCTACTATCACAGAAGGGAATTCTTTGCTGTGCTCCCGTGACATATTTCTCTTCCCCCATGTTATCAGGTCAATGGTGGGTCCAGGCCACGGCCTGTCACATCGTGTAACCCTATCAGTCTGAGGTCTTTTGAAACAGAGCAACAAGGCATGGTGGTTAGAGACCTAGAATAAGAATCAAGGGAACAAGGCAATTTATTCCAGTTCCAGCCATATTTTGAGAAAGTCTTTGACTTTCCTTACACTTCTATTTTTCATCACCTACAAAAACAAGATTGCACCTCATGATTACTGATTCATCTTCAAACTCACTGATTTGAGAGAGGTGATAACACTTTTATCTCCATCAGCGACGCAGATCTGGCCTGCCATCAGCTTTTGTAGATAAATGTGACTGAAGACGCAATCACACCCATCTATGACACATGACCTAGGGCTTCCTTCGCTATAAGAACAAAGTTGAGTAGTTGGTGCAGAGGCCAGGTAGCCCAGAAAGCCCAAAATATTTGCTTTCTGGCCTTTTACAGAAAAAGTTTGCTGACCAACAAATATACAAGGCCTCCTCTGATGTCTCCAGAGGTCAGTCCCATATTTCCAACTCACTGTTAGGTTAAGCAACACTTGGATGTGCCACCAACACCAGATATCCAAAATGAACCAAAAAATATATATTATCTAGATGGAAAAGCGACATTGTTTTTCTTTCTCTTCCATTACTTTTCATTTTTAGAGGGAAGTGTCACAAAAGTCAACATTATACGGAAATGCAGTCATATCTTTTAGAGGCTGTAAAGTATGCTGGTCATGAGTATCAGTGTCACAACTGCCAATGGAATCAAACTTCCTAAGTTACACTCTGAGCTCTTACACTTATCATTCACTATCTCCTAATGTGTTAATACAGTGTAAGACTTAAAACAACACTGTTTCCTGTAAAGCACGTATATCAATTTCAGACACATAGTAAGTGCTCCATAAATTTCAGCTATTATTACAAATAAATGGTAATATCCTCAGCTTCTAGCAGAGAAAATTCTTCTTTTTTTAAAGACTTGAAGTGCCTGGGCTGTATCTGAGACCCTTGTGATCATTCAGGGAGATTGAGCAATTTTTTAAAATACGTTTTACTGAAGTACAGTCAATTACAATATGTCAATCTCTGGTGCCAACCCAATGTCCCAGTCATGCATATACACACAGATACTCGCTTTCATTAGAATAGAAAACTCTTAATGAATGAATTAAAAGATTGAGTTAATTACTACTACTGATAATTTCATCTTACTAGTTACTCAGGCCAAAAACTCAGCCCTACCTTTGGCTTTAGTACCTCCGGTAGACCCACAAATTCTGCGGATTGTTTACTGGTAGACTGTATGAATCCAAATCTCCAGGCTTTTCTCCTTGCACGTAGAATTGTCTCCCTCTCCTTCTGTCTCAATAAATCCATTAGAAACTCACATATAATGCAGGAATTTCACAATAATTTGTGAAAGAATCCTATGACATCTACATAAAGAATAAATCTCTGTAGCAGAATAGATCTTAACCTATATATAACATACAGATGCTGGAGATTTTTAAGCAAGAAGGGAAAAGAGAAGCAATGCTGAGCTACTGAGCCTCCTGTATGTTCCCAAGTGATCTTCCATGAATTATGTCAGATCACTGACAAAGAATATGGAACACAATAGTCTAGCCCTTGCTAAAATGTCTTCACTGGGTTACAATTTAGTCATGTCCTCTAAATGTTTTTGGAAAAAACATGTCCAAGAGACCTCTGTCTGAAAAGCCTCCTGAATATTCCAAATCACAATCAAAGACGCCTAATAATTTAAAATTTCTGTCCAATGGTAGCAATTAGCTCCACATAGCTACTGAGAACTCGATATATGACCAGTCCAAGTTGAGATGTGCTGTTAAGTGCAACACATACAGTTGATTTCAAAGACATATTAAGAAAAAAATCATGTATCTCATTAATAATTTTATATTGATTATATGTTACAATAATACATTTTTGGACACTAGTTGGTTAAATAAATTATTAACATTTCCTTTTTATAATGTGGCTAATAGAAAACCTAAACATAGCTTGTATTTTATTTCTATTTGACAGTATTTGTATAAAGAGGTGCTTCAATGACCTGTTATTAAAACCATCAGTACAAGTCTTTCACTTCTTTGTTAAGTTGATTCTTAACTTTAATTTTATTCTTTTTGCTGCTATTGTAAATGGGATTGTTTTCTTAATTTCCTTTTTGGATCATTTATTATTTGTGTATAGAAACACAACTGATTTTTGTATACTGATTTTGTATCCTGCAACTTCACTGAATTTGTTTATTAGTTTAAAGTCTTCCTGTTAAGTTTTAGAGTTTGCCACATATGTAATCAAGTCACCTGCAATACAGAGATAATTTTACTTCTTCCTTTTGGATTTGGATACCTTTTACTTATTTTTCTGGGGGAAAGAGGAAACAGAGAGATGTCTATTGGGCAAGGGGTACGAAAGTCTCAGTTATGCAAGATGGATAGCTTTAGAGACCTAACGCTCAGCAATGTGAATATAGCTAACTCATCATGCTGTACACTTGGTATTTGCTAAGAAGGTAGAACTCAAGTGTTCTTACCACGCACATGCAAAAAAAGAAAATGGTAAATATGTGAAGTGATGGATATGCTAATTAGCTCAATTGTGGCAATTACTTCATAATGGGTATCAAAACTACAATCTGTACACCTTAAGGATAAACGATATTTTTTGTCCATTATACTTCAAAAAAGATGGAGGGAAAAAATCAGTATCTTCAAAACCATTCACTAAACAGAAAAACAAAACAACAGCAGTACAACTCAGCAATAATTCTGGCACATCCCCTGTCTCGTTTTACGGAACTTTTCACTGTGGAAGCCAAAGGAGTGCAGATATACCCTCCCTTTCTTCTGCGGAGCTGGAGTTGAGCATGTGACTTCAGCTCAGCCAATCAGATTCCTGCCCCGGGTTTTGGAACTGAAGGGACCAACAGACCAGCCAGGTCCCTAACTAGTTACAGACATCCTGTTGGGAGCAGCAGAACACGTCCACTGGCAACGGTGTCTGTGGCAGGACCCTTGGAGCGTCCTAGTGATTGTACCTGTGACTCGACCTGAGCCAGGTTCTCAGATACCCTTGGTTTTGCCAATTTCCTTCACCTCATTGCCCTGTGATCTCATTGACTCTATGAGCCCCCCAGTACCCTGCTAATAAACTCTCTTCCAGCTTAGGTTAACTAAAGCCAGCTTCTAGGCTTGCATCTACACACACACAATGCAAACGCTTAGAACATTTTACTGTTTTTCTTTTCATCAGGAAATAATGTCACATTTAGTGCCCCCTAGTACAGGGGTTTTTACACGTGCGTGTACTACACTGAGATCCTCTGGTGGGCTTGTTAAAACACAGATTGCCGGGCCCCATGCCCGCAGTTTCTAATTCAGTAGGTGTGGGCGGAGCCCGGGAATCTGCATTTTGACAAGTTCCATGTGACGCTGCTGCTGGTCCCCGGACTCCACTTTAGGAAACACAGTCCTAGTAATTACTGTTCCCGCTGCTTCCTTTAAATGGTCTTCTCAATAAATAACATTTTCTTTCCTATTTTTTCTAACTTGTTTAGCTTATATGTTTAGCTTAGAATTTCAACAAGGCATTAGATCATGAAAATCTTAATACCTTGGCCTTAAAGAAGAGGTACTTCACTATCTGATTCAGATGTATATTGGCTGACAATTCACTTATACTCTTGGTTTCAGCAACACCAATCCACGAGCGTGCTGTGTGCATCAGCTCACGTGGGGATCTTGTTGGAATGCAGGTGCTGATTCAGCAGATCTGGGGTGGGGCCAGAGAGTCCGTTCTAACAAGCTCACAGGTGATGCTGATACTGCTGGTCTGTGGACCACACTTTGAGTACCAAGAACACAGAGCGTGTATAACATTTTACCACCTCTAGTTTTTTTTTTCTAAGCTGAACAAATGAGAAGATTTCTACTTCTCTCTCGTTATCTACTTTCCAATGAGTTAAGATCCATCTCAGCTCCCCTTCCTCATGACCCCGTCCCAGAAGAGAGAGATTCCATTTCTCACAACCTTATCGGATGTACTGTGCACTACCCCTGTGAGGATGAGAAACAAACTCCTCTATTTTGTCTATTGAGTTTTTCTGAATATTTGCAAGCACATGAGCTTTGGAGTCGGAGACAGACTGGAACTTCATCTCCACTCACTCCTAACCTCAGGGCTACTGATTCCTCTGAGCTCAGTATTACTTTTAAAAGCAAGGATGACAGCATCTACCTTTCAGCCTTTTTGTTTTTTTTTTTTTTTAGCTAGGATTAATAAAAACTAATAAAGATAACCCCTAACACAGTCCTGGTACCAAACAGGTGATGAATAAATGCTGGTGATGTTTCCCTGCTTTCCCTTCTCTGGTCTGTATATCAACTCACCAACTCATCACTTGATCGAAAACTTTAACGTGCATCAGAGTGACTTGGGGGGATTTTGCAAAATGCAATTGCCCACTCTACCTCGGTGAGATGCTTTGGACCCATAACTCCTCCTTTCACACAATTCCCATGTGATTCTGTGGCTCAGGGACCTTTTTTTGAGAAGTACTAGCTCCAAGTTCCTACGAGGTGTTGTAATTTTGTTTATGACCACCTGGTATAGTATTTCCTACACGCTGTTATTCTAAAAACGCTGGCCATGTGATGCACTATTAGCTATAACAGTAATAGCAACTACAATAACAGCAAAAAGTGCAAACCACATGAATAATGATTGATGGCTTTATTGTTTTGATTGTGCATTACATTTGCAGTTCTCTGTTAACCCGATTATTTTACTGTCCAGGTAATTTCCCTACTAGATCTCACTAGATACAGAGCATGAAGTTCCCAACTCCTCAGTCTGCCTTAACAAGAATAAATGTCTTTGGACTTCAAAACTAAAAGCACCTACTTGTCCAATGATTAAAAACTATGTAATTACTTGCCTCATTACACTTGGAGTAAAATCCTTATTTTTATAATATGAAGGCTTCAAATTCTTTTCTTAAACATTTTGAACTACTTTTTATGACTTCAAGAGGCCACAATGTCCCAAGTACCCTTTTAGCCAATGAATACACACGAGCCACACTCATTCCTGCTGGCGTGGGGTTTTCAATCCAACCAAATAAATAGGCACTTAATATAACTTACATAAGAGGAAAATACAACAATTATGTACAGGAGAGTGACTGTGTTGTGGGCTCTAGGCTGTACCATCCAGATCCCCCTGCAAGATTAAAGGACTTCATTTTTCAGCTTCTAGAAAAGCTACTGGTTGACACACAGCTGTCATTCCTCCCCAGTTATTTCGCTCAGGTGGAGAGAGCTTCCTGGCCCAAGGTCATGTCCCCTTTACAGGACAGTCAGTATCCAATGACTGGCCAAGGTGGGGATATAAAGTTTGGACTCTTGCACCAACTTAGGGTACGTCTGGGCCACCCCCATTCCAGAGCTCATGGTTTGGCTGAGCTCTTTATGTGACTGCATCATAATCCAGCTTCTCCCTGGTTCCAGTCCTGCTGTCTTCCCTCCCCCACCACGTGTTGAACCCCAGTAAACTCCATGCTCACGAATCTCCTCATAGATTCTGCTTCCCAAGAAGCCCAAATGCAATGGGCTGCACATGGAAATTGAATGTCGGCATGCCTCCCTTGGCATCCTCTTGCATACCAGAATTTATTTCATATTTCCTACTCCCATTAGCCTTCGTGCTTACAGAATGACTTAATTTATAAGCCAGGCTCCCTATAAATTCACGTCTACCACTTTATTCAGCTCAAAAAATAGGATCCACTTTTTGCCTCAAAGAAAAACTCATTACTTTCGCCAAAAATATTTGCCTGAAAGACAAATGATGACTTATTTGTTGGAAGAAAAGAGAGACTGGCTTATTTGAGGCACTAGACTCAGAAATATCTCCCTTCACTCTACTCTGAAAGGTTTTAATAAGAATCATACATTTATAGAACATTTGCTCTGCATCAAATATGTGAAGGGCTTTTATATTCATTCTCTCACTTTATCCCAAGAAAGCCTTCATGAGTTACAAATTATTATTATCCCATTATACTAGGAAGAAAACTGAAGTTTAATGAGTGCAAACAAATGTGTCCAATGAAACAAATCCAGTAGGTGATGAAGCTTTAACTTTAATTCAAACCCAGACTGTGGACACTGACACTTAGGTACCATTTAGAGGCATCTTGTAAACCACTTAGGGTCTTCAAAGGATTAAGTGCCATTTCATATACTTATTTTTAAAATCCCATTCTCTTTCCCCATCTCAAAAGGAACCCAGTGCATTTTACACTAATCTTGAAAACTGAAAACAACCAGGTAGTTTTCAAATGTGTAAATTTTAAATGCAATCCAACACTTTTTCCGACTTTAAAAAGAAATGGAAATTTCCTTTTTTTCCCCTCCACCGGGGTGTTCCACTCCAGTCATAATGCTACTTTTCATTCTGTTCTGCTTTATGATCATTCAGATGTTGTTAATACGCTAGTAAGGCAAGGCAAAAACCAAGTTTCCATCTGAGGCATTGACTATTTGAGATTTTTAATACCACCTAACATAATATTGAAAAAGAAGTAAAATTTCAAGTGTTAGGGTAAGATTTTGCAAAAAGGAATATGATGACAAGAAAGAGAGACACAGTACATTGTCTACTATGTATCAGTTTTTTCATTACCCTTTCCAAAATCTACCTCATTTTCAGCTACGGAGTAAAATCATATGGTTTGGCCCACAATATTTTTGCCTGTATATTAATCACTCACCCTTAAATAATGCATTTAATTAAATTTATCTTGGATTTTGAAAAAACAGATTGGAAAGAAACTACAATTTACAGGAAAATATATCACTGGTAGCATCGGAACACAGTTATTTTAGGTCAAACCACTGCAGGGAAGAAAGATGACACTCCCCGAGTTTTGATCTACGTAGCTCTGAACTGAAGTCCAAAAGTCTCTCCTAGAATCATAATAATAAACTGCACTGGATCAGTAGCCCCGCAGGAAGAAAAAGTAACATTGATACCGAGTCAGTTTCAGGAAAGACTAGCTAACAGTAGAAGGACTGCAAAGTTCGCAAGCAATCAGACTTGGCAGTAAAAATCTAGACCATTTACTGCTCGACAAAATCAAAAGCTGAGTTGGAAGCAAAATGAAAATAGATTCTTCTACTTAGTAGCGTCATTAGAAAGGTTAGGTTAGATTGTCTGTACATTTATAAAATGATAAGAAGGCCGTGTAATTTTATGCACGCCATATCAACACAGAATTCACCTAAGGATGAGAATGCAGGAAACGCCATAAAATCTTAGAAGCAAAGATTTCAAAGACCACATTCATATCAGTGTGTGTGTGTGTGTATATATTTATATACATATATATATTCATATATACATATATGTATATTCTCTCCAATAATAAACTTAAATTTTGCATATAAACAAAGTCTAAGTGTCTTATTTTTATAAACTCACCCACCACCCAAAGAACGAGGCTGGATAACAATGGAATGTACAAAATCTAGAGCTTGCCTGCATCATAATTGCTGTCTCCTTTCATCTAAAATTTCCAGAAGAAATTACAGTACCTCCATTTCTGGAATTCTGAGACAGCTACGACCTGTATGAACTCTAAATCAGGTCTCCAGGGAAAGCATTAATAACATACGGTATGTTCTTGACCTGGTGTGTATCGTCTACGGGGCTTACAGTAATAGGAGAAAAGAGGCAACTAGTTGGTTATGTAACAAGCTTTTTTTAAAAAAATAATATAAGCCCATTGTTAGGATGGCATTGTTATGGAAAGAGTTATGTGCCCCCAACCCAAATTCATACATTGAAGCTTTAACCCGCATTGCCTCAGACTGTGATTATATTAGGAGAAAGAGGCTTTTAAGAAGTAATTAAGTTAAAATGAGGTCATTAGGGTGGGCTTTGATCTGATATGACCGGTGTCCTTCTAAGAAGAGGAAATTAGGACACAGACAGGGGGAAGACCATGTGAAGACACAGGGAGAGAGCAGACATCTACAAGCTGGGGAAAGAGACCTCAAAGAAACCAACCCTGCCGACACCTTGATCTCAGACCTCTGGCTTCTAGAACAGCGAGAGAATAAAGTCCTGTTGTCTAAGCCACTCAGGCTGTGGCGCTTTGTCATGGCAGCCTTACAAACTAATGCAGGCGTGAGACCCAGCTAGTTGTCACAAGACCTAACGGCATAGAGCTGTTTACCCTGGGCGTTATCTGAGAGCGAATGATTCCAACCACAGCAAATGCCAACCGTTTGTTACACGTATGACTCAAGCACTTAACCAACCTTACTATCTTCTTTATCTAATTAGTCTTCTTTTAGGTTCACATTGGCTTGAAATTCAGGAGTCTGTGACTCCTTCACCAGATTGTAGATTTCTCAAAGGCATAAAAATAGGATTTATTAACCTTAGGAGGTGGAGTATTAGAATGGAGCCCAACCCGCCCTATAAATGCTTCAAGAATGGAAGGAGTCCTTGGAGGGGTGAGTGAGCAAATGCTCTTTGAACAGCAGCAGCAGCAGCAGCAGAAGAGCTTCAAGCTGAACCAGGAATAATTACAATGTGAGTTACTCATTCACCATGTTCGCTGTTGGTGCAAACACACGGCGGTACTAGGACCCCCACTTTAGAAAAACTGTGGTGTAACAGAAAGACTGCTCAGCGTGGAGCTAGAAGTTCGGAGATTTAGTGGCAGTGACACTCTCTGAGTAATCGCTTGAACTTCCGTGTCTCTTCACTGGGACGCCGGTGAGATCCACCATACTTACCCAGCATGCACTGAGCATTTACCCTTCAAGGGTGAGAAACAAACAAGATAACACAACTGAACATATTTTGTAAAACATCTTTTATGAGGTTTGACATTTCTGGGACCAAACCCAATGTTTTAGTGTTTCTGGCATCCCTCATCTTAAAAATCGGAAGTCGTATAGGACCAGGGATTGGGGAAAGATAATAAATGCACTGGACCGTGAATCAAGAGGACATCTGAGTGCTCCTGTGGTTTCCAAAGTAATATTTACAGTCTAGCCTAACCACACTTATTATGAGAATGAAATGAAGATGACGATCATGTATTCAGAAGCACCAACTTCTATCACCTTCTAGGTATGGGTGTATTTTTCTTTTAATTTTCTGAATTATAGGGTAGGGCATTAATCAATTAAAAATGTAAGATGTAAAACACGCATAGAACTGTTTAAGAGAGAGGCCAAAGATTACCAAACAAGAGTGGAAAAGTAATAATAATGCAATTGTGTAAAAAGTAAACTAAAACTTGGCTATGTTAAGCAAAATTGTGCACACTTGAGTTCAGTTCAATTGCTTTGGATAAAATCACAAAATGTTCAGTAGAAATTACAGAAATCCTCTCTTATCCTGTGAATCCACAATGCTTAAGTTCTGGATGTTCAATGCATTTTACCCATGACTCTAGGCCAAGCTGTTTATATGTAAATTATTTTTTCTTATTCATGGATGACACTAACACAAACACACATACACACACACCCACCCAACAGCTTCAACACATTGGTGTCATTTTTTATTTATGATTGTGTCTCTACTTTGCAGTATTTTACATCTTTTCACTTGAAATTCAGCACTTAGAAAAAAGGAAAAAGAGCGTGTGGTTGGGAAATCCCTCAGTAAAGTCTGTGTGTGTGTGTGCAGCTAATCCGTTACGTTTGGAGCTACCCACGTGTTTAAGTACTCACCCTTGAACCCAAGTGTGGATGACATCTTAATAAAATACTGACCATGAAAAATATTCTTCATTATCAATCAAACTATGAGCATTCAGAGCACTAGCCCAAGACAAATCTATTTGTGTAAGCTATAGATTTGAGGCTTAGTAAACCTTGGGTAAACCTTAATTCGATTAATATTTGTTGAGGACACACTGTGCAAAATACCATTTAGCCACTATCTTCATAGACTTTATAATTCAATAGAGAAGATAACCGTATATTCAAGTAACGATACTCCCAGAGGTAATATCTCTTAAAAGATAAACATTTTGAGTTTTTCCACATGTAATTAGAGCCTCTTTTAAGGAAAGAGAATCATTTCTTGAAAGAGCACTCATTTTAAATGTATAAATATTGGATATTTTCCATTGTGTTTTGCCATGTGGGAGATGTGTTCTTCTGTGATTTAAAACAAAAACTAAAAATAAAAAACAAAGACACTAAGTTTATCACAACACTTTAAAGATGCTTTAATAATAATCACTGCTTAGTAAGTGGCGGGTGCACACTACACCCTGAGTGCATCTGAAGTCATGCTGAGAGGTCTAAATTATTTTTCACATTTCACTTTCAGTGGGGCTCCCCAAGATCCCAAAACTAGGAGGTCTTAGATCAAATTCAGCAGACCTGCTTCTCTCTGACTCAGCACATACTCTTATTCACAATGCTCCACTGGCATCTGCAAACAGTAATTAGTATCATTTCTTACAAATGCATGTGTACCTCCGATTATCTCAAAATAAAAAGTTTAATTAAAAAGTTAATTAGCCTGATAAAAGAACTACCCAGGTTATAAAAGAGGGATGCAAAGTAACCAGAATTGTTTGTCTGCCACAAAAATAGCAATTTTGGCTTAGCCAAACAAATGCACTGCATTTTAAAATCTCTAAGAATCTACCAAGATCCTCACCTAAAAAGCACAGCCATACAATGCTCTCTCCTCTGGTTTGTCTCTAGACCACTCTTTTTAGAATCTTCTGGATGATTCCATGTTTCAGAAATGAGCAGTTTGTTCAGAGACAAGAGATGTTTAGGCACAAGAAGTAGAACTACTAAAAAGTACCCAGCATGATTGCTAAAACGCATGGCCAGGCTGGCTGGAAAACACTGTAAGGGTCACTTCCCTGATGCTGCATTTCAGAACTCTGAATTAGCTTTTTTGCACCAAGCTGTAACAGAAGCACTATGCTTCCCTTAACTAAGTTGCTTCAAGTACAAACACATCCAAGAACTCTCTGTAATGAGAGTCAGCTGAAAATCCAATGCAAACAAGCCAACAGTGAAAAATGGTAGCAGTGTAAGACTAAATAAATACCCGTCAGCACAAGGCACATTTACGGTTAATTCATATATTCAGCACAGATTTCAAGTCATAGCACAATTATGGGATTCACAGAATTCATAACCTAAAGATCTAAATTGCTTCCTCCCTACCAAAAAAAAAAAAAGGCAATTCAAAAATCAGGTTAAGTATGAGTGGGAAATTTAAGCCAGTTTTCCTTCCAAATATAGAATGAAAACAGTGCCAACTGGAAGAGAAAGAATTGCTCGTGCTCTTGTCACTGACCCTTAAGTGGGGCTTTCTTTGATATATATTTTGTATCATTACCTCATATTGTTCACGTAGCCAACATAAAAAGAATCCCTGCATATTTCCTTCTCTGAGCCAGCCGCAGACCTTTCCACCCAGACAAGAAAGAAATCAGTCACAGCACAGACTTGCCTTTTCCCTGCTAGGCTGAGAAGTCTGTATGCAATTCCTGCAAATCGGTGAGAGTTTACGATCCTCACTTTTCCTGGCATATATAAAATAAAAACTGAAGAAAAAAATAAGACAAAAATCACCAGTTTCCTGCTTAAAAATCTATGATGCAAAAGAACATATATATGTATATATATGTATGACTGTATCACTATGCTATACACCAATAATTAACACATTATCAGTCAACACTACTTCAATAAAAAAATCTATGATGAAAGCTCCTTTCATTCTGCATCTAAAAAGCTTATGAAAATATTCAATTATCTATACGATGAGACTTCACCAAAGTACTGCTAAATGTTTGTGACAGAGTTCGTATCCATTGAGGTTAGCAGAGCCCCACTCTCACAATGACACGTGATCCTGTCCCTGCGTGTGACATGGTGTGACTGAGGTTTGCATTTTCCAAGGTGAGAGTGTCATTCACAGCCCAGATGGGAGAGTGGTCTAAAGATTCTTGGCTACCAAATTAAAAGATTTGCTTGGAGCTGTGATTCCTGCAACATAATTACTGCCTAGCAAGTTTTCAGAGGAGTGGCTTCATGCTGACTTGAGGACATGGCCACCACCCGAGTCTATAAAATTTTCTGTCACTGAAGATTTATGCGCCAATGTCTCAGATCTTAAGGATGCAATAGCAAATTGTAACAGAATCTGAGTTGTTCATTCACTCCACAGATATTCAGTAAGTGAAAACTGAGGGACATACATAATTTTCTAAAAACTGCTAGCAAATATTTTTTTGTTGAAGTCTCCTTTTCTATTAGGTAACAGGCTCCCTTAACAACAATTCAGTCTAATTCTATAACCTGTGAGTCCTCTTCAGTTATGAAGAATCACTCATATCCATTTTAAATGTGGTTAAAAGCTTTCCTCTCTCCTTCCAAACTCTGAAGGAAGTTCTGTGTGAAATGACACGAAGCCTCATTTGATGTCACAGCTCCTCCCCACCCAGAAAACTTCTTATTCCACTGGAGATGAGGAAGGAAGACGAGGAAGAAAAGCTGTTTCCTGCTGTGCTGGCCCACGGAGATGTGGCTGTCTTCTCCTGCGATGTTCCTTCCTTACTTGAGAAATCTCACAAAGCACTGGGGAGCTTATGGATTCCTTCCTGTGATTTCCTCTGTATGGGCAGCATCCAAGGAGGCTGCATTTTTCACAGCCACTCCCACTATCTCAAGCTATTTCCTAGCATGGAGTTGTACCCTCAGCCTTCAGCCTTTTCCTGCTGGAATCTCCTCTGCCAGTCTCCATGGAAACGCACGGATGCCAATGATGGAGACACAGAACGTAGGAGTGTCCGTTCCCTGGACACTCCTTTTCTGAGTTCCACCATGTCTCTTGGACCACATTCATGCCAAACAGCATCAGGTTCTCACTGAGGTCAGTGGCTCAGTAACTTTTATATGAGATGCAATCACTCCTCCCTGATTTAGTGTTGTGTAACAGGGAAGGGGAAATCTGACTCCACACTGGATTTCTTTTACTTGAACCTTTATATTCTATTGCTTTTGCTACGTTACGAATGTTGTCTATAGCCTGAAATACACAGCAGAGCCCATTCTCAAGGCTCTGACCTTTAAGGGTAAAACACTTTCCCATTCATACAGAGGTAAAAAGATGCAGAATAGGGAATAACATGTGTCTTTTTGGAGGTTTACAGAAACATTGTGACTGGACCACATGGGCAACTGCAAGAACAAAGGATTAAGGCACCAAGAAGTTTACACCAACCAACCACACCCCCTCCCCTTCCTTTTAGTATAAAAGTAGCCTGAATTCTAACTCGGGAAAATGGTTCTTTGGGACACTAGTTCACCCTCTCCTGGGTCTGCTGGCTTTCTGAATAAAGTTCCTATTCCTTCCCCAACAACTTGTTTCTCGACTTATTGGCCTGTTGCAGCGAGCAGTATGAGCTTGGACTCAGTAACAGTTGCGATCTCTGTACTATTTGGAAGCCCCCCAAGGGCAGGAAATATGCTCAATTAGAACTTATGATGTCCTGACAGAACTGCCTACTACGTGCCAGATCCTAGTGTTACAATAAACATTGGAACGTGGCAACACAGCAGAACTTCATACCTCATCAACCCATCTCCTTTCTCACTGCAGTCACCCACAACCACTGCAAGAGTTCAGCTCCTGGCTTACAACCACTGTCTCCAAAATTACTCTTGTAAAAACTATTATTCGTGGTGATTTCATGCACACACAGGATGCTTCCAATGCCGCGTTTTCACTCCTTCGCCCTGGAGTGATCTTTCCCGTCCATCCTACCTCAGCCACACAATTCTCCCACTTACCCCTAATCGTAACTGTGCAAATAAACAAACCTCCTGCAAAATCTCAGACATCCCATTCTCTGACCACCACCTCCTACCTTGCCCACTCAGATGTTTTGCTACCAGGACCAAAAAGATTTTTTAACCCCCTCCTACTTTTTAGTGTCTCTTTTTATTCTGCTCTCATTTTGCATCGTACCGAATACAGTTTCCATGAACAACCATTCTAATCACAAACACACATGAACTTTCAAGTCCTTTACTTTTTTCTCCCTTTTTCTTCTTTCTTAATTGGCCAAATCATAACCGTGTTTAATTCTAATGCTCCACCTGCTTCTCACTAGCCCCCTTCTCTGCTGAATGTGGACGGAGAAACACAGCTATGCTGATTATGGGGCTTTTCTGTTGCCTGGGTTTGAAAGCCAGATTCTCTCCCCTCACACCCTTATTTTCCAGCTGAGTGATCTTAGGCAACCTATGTAAATTCTCTGTGCCTCAGTTTCTTCATCTGTCAGATGGAGTACACATTAGTACATATTTCAAATACATACTGTAATGATTAAATGACTTAATATATGTAAAGCCGTGCCTGGCGCTAAGTCTTAATAAATGTGGACTGTTTTGTTGCTATTATTCAAAATGTTTTTCTGTCCTTTAAAAACACAAACTCATTGCAAAAGACACAGGCAAATCACTGATGAAAATTTAATTATTTTTGAAATATGACAGGAATGTCAGTAGGAAGGAAGTGAACCCTCTTTAACGCATTATTAAAAGCTCAAATAATGATTCTGATACCATGGTTTTGATAATCTAACAATATCCATTAGGCATGTTTTCTTCAAAATAAACCTTCCTTTATTGTTTGCATTTATAAATATCATTAAAAAATTATAGATGTCAAAAAAATAAGGAAAACCTATGATCAATGATTCTCTAAAAGAATCCACCACCGATAGCATCTTGGGATATCACAGTCATCCAGACCTGTGCCATCCTGGATACTGTGATAATTTAAATTAACAAAATTAAAAATCCAGTTCTTTGGTCACACTAGCAACAGTTCAAATGTTTGATAGCCACGTGTGATTAGTAGCTACCATATTGGACAAAACAAATATAGAACATTATTACCCTCATCACAGAAAATTCTACTGAACAGCACTGTCTATACCCTTTTTAATATACATATATAATTATAAAATTGAATAGAAATTGTAATCTACACTTGTTTGTGATTTCTTTCATTCCCTTACAATATAGTAAGAGCAATTCAATGTCCATAGGTGCACTTTGGCTACCTCATGTATCCCACCATGCTTCTGGAATGTATTTTGAGGTTTTTTATATAGTTTCCAATTGTCTTACAAAAAAAGGTGCAATTATGAATGTATCATTAAGTTTGTATGGGTACTGTAATCGCTTCATTAAATAAATGCATTTTAGAAGAAATTCCCATACGTTTGCAACCCCTATGACATACATATTTTTCTTTTTTTTAAATTGAGGTGTAGTCTAATGACATACATATTTTTAAAGCCTTGGATAGACTTCGTCAGGTCTTGCAATGACTCAGATCTGTTTTATATCACACACACCACTTCTAACATAGTTACTTGTTCTATATTCCAGTAAAATGACAGTAAGATCCAGGAAAATGATATGGAATGGAAGAAACAGAAAATGTACAACAAATAAATATAATCTCAGAGTGGAAGCTGTTTAAGAGGCCTAGAAAACAAGATGTCAGTTAAGACCAAGATGTCAGTGAAGTTTCCACAAAAACTTAAAGAAGGAATCTTGAATGGATTCTAAGAAATTAAGAAAAAGCTGGACAATGTTAGTAAGCTGAGGAAGAAAATGACCCTCCATAAAAAAAAAAAAAGAAAGAAAATTTCCAGGAAAGCTTTTAAAAGCCACAAGAATATCAAAACCAAACATGAAGCAAGTAAAATGTACTGTGACTTTGAATCATTTGTAGAGTATATGAAAAGACCATTCATTAGTGCTCAACCCAGGAAACAGCAACAACAAAAAAGTTTTCTATATACTATAAATAACCATATTGCAAATTTAACCATAGAGCCTGTTGAAAAGACAACATATTCTCAAATCACAAACTACAGAAGCTATGCCACGTGAAAAACTATGCCACAAATAGACACATAACTCAGCAAATGCTTTGTGTTATCCTTTCGACGGTATTTATATTTTCTGCATATAGACTTCAAATACTTCCAACTCCTTTCCAAAGATCAAACATGTTAAAAAATATGTGGAATAATAAAAAACACTCAAATCACAAATGTACAGTATATGTGTGCGTGTGAGCACATGTGCATGTTTTAAGCAGTTTGACATTTAATTACTTTGCATCCCAGGGACTAGTTGGAGGTGGAAGTCAAGAGACCAGAACCATGAAAATGCTTTAGAACTGAAGCATCTGTGTCATACATCACAGATGCCCTGTTTTGCTTTATTACTGACCATTTGTAAGGTGAGTCACACGTGAAACAGCAACTTCACAGGAGTATATTTTGATGAATATGGCGTGTAAAATTTGACATGCTTTGCTGTTTTGAGGGTTATCTTTGTGTGATTCTTCTTAGAGTATCACCCTTCTCTCTTAAAGAAAGAGTTTTATATGGGGCCTATGGAGAAGGGGAAGCAGATAGCAGATAGGGAAGGTAGACATAAGAAAAGTGGAGAGAGGAGAGGAAGAGAAAAGAGGCCAAAAACAATGGTGTCCTTTCCTCGTGGCCCCAGAAAATTCTGTCTTAAGGAGAATCCTGCAGGCCTTCTATGCTAGAAGTCTGTTTCCCAACTGATTACAAAGCTCAGAGCTCAAGGAAACATGAAAATATGGTTTCAAGTATTAGAATTAGTTTAGGTAGGTAGGTAGATAGACAGACAGAAAGACAGACAGACAGGTAGATAGATGGATGAATGGATGGGTGGATGTACAGACAGATAGACAGACAGGTAGATAGATAGGTAGGAGAAAATAAATGATAGATCGATAGATAGACAGACAGACAGATAGATAGGCAGGCGACAGACAGACAGACAGATGGATGGCTAGATAGATGGAAAAGTGGGCAGGCAGACGGACAGATGGACAGACAGACAGGTAGATAGGTAGATGGATAGATGGACTGATGGATGGATGGGCAGATGGGCAGACAGACAGACAGACAGACAGATGGATGGATGGATGGCTAGATAGATAGGCAGACAAAGGGATGGATGGATAGACAGACAGACAGACAGATAGGTAGATTGATAGATAGATAGATAGATAGATAGATAGATAGATAGAAGATACTCAGAAGATAGAAAGAATAGATGCTAGATAGATGGACAGACAGACAGGATGGGTGGTAGATGGATAGATAGGGATTGTTATGGCTTAACTCCTTAAGATACAGGGGCAGAGGCATATATGACAACTATGACCACAAATCCAAGAGAAGGCCACTCCAATGGGATATTTCTGAGTTTAGTCAATTCAAAGTTATCCTCAATTACAGACAATTATACATATTACAAAGTAAGTCTTTGATGAAACATTTAAAAGAGAGGAAAAATGATATAAAATATCAAGAACTAGAGGCAAGAGTCGTAACAAAATCGGAGTCTACCATTAAGTGAGCAAAACATTTACTCCACAGACAATACCCTCTCTTCAGCATGTACGGGAAGTGAGACAGCAAGTTACGATAGGACCTGTATTATTGTGAGGATATTAATTATATGAAAAGTGCAAGAATAAGCATTAGCACAAAAAAAGAAAGTTCCATCGCCAAGACTATCAAGAAGTTCACACACATAATTACATAGTGCTTTTCCAGTCTTAACACAATGAAGTTTTCAGATGGGAAGAAAAACAGACCAAAGCGTATCATTATCCCTGAATCTCTAAGTGAATTTGAAATGCTTTTAAATTTTCAAGAAGTTTATGAAGGAGGAAATACAAACTTTAAAGTAGACCTGACTTACAATAACAAGTTTGAGTTTGTTAAGAAATATATATAGTTGGTTAGGAATTGATTTTCTCGCAGACCCACTACTTCCTTTCAGTTAGATGCTAAATTCAACCACTTATTGACTACCAATTATTTTCACACCGTTAGGAATTTTTTTAACATGGTAAGTTTTAAGGTGACTTTGATACATGCTGTTTGAAAAATCTAGTAGGAAGCTTAACAAGTGAAAATATAAATGCTTGTAAGCACAGGGTTATATTTTCATAGCACTTTACTTATATTACCATATAGCATTGTATCAGTTAGGATAGGTTAGGTTTTGTAGCAGTAACAAAATCCTAAAATCTCAGTGACTTTAAGAAGCAAAGAATTCTCGCTCATACAACCTCAGGTCAACAAGTCCTCCATTCCTACGTATCCTTGCTCAGGGTCGCAGGCTACCAAAGCCTCTACCATCTGAAACACACTTCACCTCTATGATGGGGATAAGGACCTAGCAAACACACCAGCTTTGACTGTCTTCTGCCAGAACGTGGCACTTCACTTCCATTCATATGTTCTCAGCCACAGCAAGAAACTTTTCAAAAGCTAACTTCAGGAGGTGGGTAACTGCAGTGCTTCCAGATGACGGGAAAGAGGAGAAGAAACAGGAAACAGACTGAATCACTATAGCATTAGATATGCTCCATTTTAAATGTTTTTTTTTCCCAAAGGGAACCCTCCTACACTGTTGATCGGAATGTAATTTGGTGCAGCCATTATGGAAAACAGTATGGAGTTTCCTTTAAAGATTGAGAACAGAGTTACCACGTGATCCAGCAATCTGATCTTGGGTGTATATTCAGAAAAACTCTTAATTCAAAAAGATACATGCACCCCAATGTTCATAGCAGCAGCACTATATACAATAGCCAAGACATGGAAGCAACGTAAATGTCCATCAACAGATGACTGGATAAAGAAGATGTGGTGTCTGTGTGTGTATATATATGTGTGTGTGTATGTGTGTGTGTGTGTGTGTATATATATATATATGTGTGTGTGTGTGTGTATATATATATATTTATATATATATAAAGTAATTGGGTCCTCCTTGCATAAATACATATGTAAATATATACATATACATACACATATATACATATACACACACACATACATATACACATAGACACACACATATACACATAGACACACACATATACATATACACATATACAATGGCAAACACTCAGGCATTAAAAAAAAGAAATAATGCCATTTGCAGCAACATGGATGGACCCAGAGATTATCATACTAAGTGAAGTAAGTCAGACAGAGAAAGCAAATATCATATGGCATCATTTACATGTGGAATCTGAAAAAATGACACAAACAAACTTATTTATAAAACAGTCACAGACATAGGGAAAAAAAGCTCTGGTTGCCAAAGGGGAAAGTAGGAGGGGATAAGTTAGAAGTGTGGTATTTGCAAACTACTATATATAAAACAGATAAACAAGAGGTCCTACCGTATAGCACAAGGGAACTATATTCAATGTCTGGTAATAACCTATAAAGAAGAAGAACATGAAAAAGAATATATATGTGTATATATAACTGAATCACTATGCTGCATACCAGAAACTGACACAACATTGTAAATCAACTATACTTCAGTAAAAATATAATAAATAAATAAACAAAGAGTTTCTTTCCTCCTTTCCCAGTTAGCTTTGAGTTCTTGGAAATAAAATGTTGAAACATATCCATGTTTCCAGGATTTGTACCTTGTCCAGTATTGGGTACTCAATAAGTATTTACTGAATGAAAAACAAGGGCAGTCAGCCAGTCAAATATTCCAGCATGTTTAAGAAGAAATGATGCTGAAAAGAGACCTCTGGATTTGACACAAAGTTTACCCGCCATCATTGAAAAGTGTCTCAGAAACATGACAAACTGAGGTGAGAAAATGAAGGGAGATCATGGAGACTGCACTTTCCAAAAGTTTGACCATGATTCCAAGGAGAGATTTAGGGCAACAGCTAGAAGGAACTTATTCTGTATAGAACGGGGAGTAGATCCGGTCTGGAAGGAGAGCAGATGGAAGCAGAGAGGAAAGTTGAGGAGAGAGGGCGAGTAACGGATGAAGGGTTTAAGAGGCACCGGGGGGGGGAATGGGACCATAAATGGGGACGTGAGCACTGAGACAGCAATCCTCTGAGACAGAGATGTGATCTGGATGGTTGTCAGTAAAGCTGTGATTTTGAAGACGTGCCTGCCTACTGGTCTTCATCTCATGTGAGAAGCTCAATCCAGATCATAGTCTGAAGGTAAGAGCAGGCATTGGGACAAAAGACTTGACGTGCAGGACAAAATTAGAGGGGTCTTTATGCAAGGAGGACTCATCCCACTGGAAGAATTGGAAGGAAGGCTGTGCAGCACTGAAAAAGGATGTCCAGTTGGAGGCAAATTTTAAATGGGACTGAGAACACTCATCTCCACAGCTACTAGAACCTTCTATAGGATTTAGTGACTCGGAGGCATGATTCTCCAAGCCAGCTGGTGACACGTCCAGGCCCAGACCCAGAAAATGCAAGCAAACGACCCCTTTCTAACATTTAACAAGAAATGTGATGTGCTGACTCCCTGTACTCCCCCCCAAAAAATCTAAAACTATGATTGGCCATTTCGACTTAATTATTAGGAACAAAATTAAAAAGTAATTGTGGAATGACTTCTGTAAGTGGCCACTTTACAATGTACTCTCACTGAGTAATGCTAGAAGGAGACTGGAACTGATTCAACTAACTTAAAACATGTACAGAAATACTATTATGCAAATTCCAAGAGATTTTTTTTTCTTACTTGTGGAATCCAGTACCTCCTGGAAAATGAGCTGGTCTTACCCTTTTAAAGGAAGAAAAAATAAAAGACAGCTTTTGCATTTTTCTCAAAAATGAAGCTAAATCTTCCTTGAATATTTGCAGACAGTCTGCCACCTTGGGCATATGGATGGAATTTAGTATTGGTCTCAGCAATAATGAGATAAGAAAAATAACTGTAATGATACTAATTATATGTCCTTTTTTAGGTTCCCTGTGATTCTGAAGGTCTGACAATAACAAAGTAATCATGGTAAGTCATCCTAAGTTGAGGTTGGTATCCACTGTTTAAATGTGCAGAAATCATTAAACTCTGAGAAAAGCGTTTTGGTACCAAAAGAGTCAAGTCAAAAAGAAGTGTCGCTGAATTTAGGAGTGAAATGAGGAACTCAGTTGGAGACGAGAGCAGGAAGGCCAGTGGAAATGACAAGAAATGATGCCCTAGAGAGACAGTAAATCTCTTCCTGGAAAGGAAATTAGTTACGAATCATATACAAACAAACCAATGTACAGTATCTCTTAGGTTGTTTTGGCCATATGATGAATTTGTTTACATAGCTTATAAGGGAGTTAGATATATGTGTTAAAGGCAGCGTAATGTTCAATAAAAAGGTATTTTTAATGTAGGTTTAAATTCTCAAAATTGTTTACGGGACCACTTTTTCACTCAAATGGAAGGCAAAAGAAGAGACACAAAGAACATGACAAACAGAAGTTGGGATGACCGTGCTTACTGAAGTCACAGCCACAGGACCAATATCCTCTTTGGGGACATTCCTGACGTCATCTTGGAATGTATTCACAGTTGAACTCTTACCACTTGTTTCATTTTCTGAAAAATGTCAGGAACTTATAAAGTAAGAGCTAAATAAGCCTTGCTAGACCTATGTGAAGAGCTTATTTCTTTCTTTCAAACATGTGCATGGTAATTTTATTCTTTTTGACCAAACTACTTTTATGACTTTCCACACAAGTATGCCAAGCCATCCTCAGACTATCCTCAGTGACTTCCAAACTACTTTTTTTTGAAGTACAGTCAGTTACAATGTGTCAATGTCTAGCACACTGTCCCAGTCATGCAGATACATACATATATTCGTTCTCATATTTCTTTCTTTAAAGGTTACTACAAAATATTGAACATAGTTTCCTGTGCTATACAGAAGAAACTTTTTTCAATCTATTTTATATATAGAGGCTAACATTTGTAAATTTCAAATTCCCAACAAACTACTTTCATTTGTAGACACACATTACACTCCTATACACACACAGCCGTATTTGCGACATCTCTATCACGATTCTAGTTTCAGGCACAAGAAGTATTGCATAGCGCTTGGCAGTATCCCAAAGGTCAGTCCTCACTACGTTCTCTATACACATTAAGACAATCAACCAAATTTCAATAACTTATTACCATCATCACTAATTAGACTCAATTTATTGATGCCCCAATAAAAGCCAGTTTCCAAGATTCATTGCTATGTGTTTTAATGACAAACCAACGACATGGAATTGCAAAAATTCTTTCAGCGTGGAATGAATACCAACGCCCTTGTCTGCCCTGTTCACTGTAGGGGGCGTCAGAGGCACGCTGTATTGGCATACGTTGTCTCGCTGTGTGACCCTCTGTTCGCCTCCTGCTTTCACTGTTGGAAGCAAAGAAGACTTCAACTTGAACGTTTTGACTCTCCTTTAGTGGGACTTGATGAAACAGAAATGAATAACTGTATTCCTAGGAGACTCTGATAATCAGGGTGATCACTCAGATTGCATATTTCTGTTTCCTTTAGGTTAGAAAAATTGAGAGCCTTCTAATCTTATTTGATTATGCTGCCCCTCCAGAGATCACTAGCTATTATTACCTTAAACCTTTTATTATTCTGAAACACACAGTGTCGATTATTAAAATATTCCATTGGATTTATAAGGATGAATAAACACTGCGCTCTTTGGCTGCTCAAAACAAAACTAGTTGATCTTGCATCACAACACATTTGGTAAAGTAAAGTTGCCAGGTTTCAAATTATTACGGGGATGAGGTAAAAAACAAATTCATTGAATAACACAGAATTTCCAAGCTCAGCTAATGGACAAGATGATTCATTGTTTTCATGTGGCAAGTCAAAGTGGAAAGCCAGTGGCTGGGAAAGCACAAAAATGCAGAAACTGGAAACTTTCAATCTTGGGCATGGAAAGCAAGCAATTTGCTGTAATCAGAATGTAATAAGCAGCATTAATTTACAGAAAGATGCCTTTTGGGAGTACCAAATTAGCCTAATCAGTTTAGAAACTTATTAATGGGCATGACAATTTTCCTTAAGGACCACATCAAGGTATATAAGATAACAGTTAAAGTCACGTTGGCATTTGCATAAAATTAGTTTATCTTCACATCGAATCTGAGTATGGTTATAAAGCCTATCTTGGAGTCCATTTTGGAGCAATTTTCAAATTAAAGTTTCATTAGTACTCCCTTAATACTGTCGTTTATTGATTGTTCTTATTTCTTTTCCATTCATATACCATCATTCTGGTAAATCATTCCAATGTATGATAGACTTAACAGAAGCTATTTCCTTGCTTATGTGGCAAGAAAAGGAAGCTATTCCGGGGTGTGCAGGGAACCTCAGTGTTTTATTCAGACATGGTTAGTTCACGATCCAGCTTTACCAGCTATGAGTTATTTAGCCTTGCAAAATCACTGGAGCTTTCTTGATTTTGTTTCCTTATCTTAACAAAAAATGTAAATTTGGCTAATGGCTAACACCTACTCACCTAATTGTGGGAAGAAATAAATGAGAAATTGCACATGCCATTTTTGAATCCTGTGAAGCACTATTTCAGTGTAAGATTTTAGCACATGCATTAGTAGAAAAAGGTGAAAAAAAGTTTTACTCTGAATAGACACAGAAATGTGAACCCCATCATTCCTAATTGTAACCTTTTCTATCCTGAATATTATTTAGTTTTTCTCAAATTTTCTTACACATGTTAAAACATCTTAATTAGGGAAGCTTTTGTTCTGTTAAAGGCAATCTTTTAAGAAAGGAATTATTTCTTCTGACTTGCTCAGAATTCTTAGTAGTTACTCTTCAACTTTGAAATTCCAAATTAAGAAGATGTTCTAATTTATGATCTAAAAAGAGAAGACATTTTTTTTATTCTCCCCCCAGTATCAGCTCTTCAGATTAACTTGTTCTGGTTTTTTTATTTAGGAAGAGTCAAAGAAGCATCAGACATAATTTATGATTAATAAATAATTAAGAATCATGATACTAATTAAAAAG
Source organism: Vicugna pacos (assembly GCF_048564905.1). Classification (NCBI taxonomy): domain Eukaryota; kingdom Metazoa; phylum Chordata; class Mammalia; order Artiodactyla; family Camelidae; genus Vicugna; species Vicugna pacos. Next base: position 9,198,190 of record NC_132987.1, read on the forward strand.
GAATTTTACAAATCAAAGTGCTCAACGAAGTTCATGGAAACCGAAAAATGGGCTTTTGAAAGCAATTTCCAGAGGTCAAACTCTTCTTCATGAGATGCAAAAAAAATTTCACTCAACCTACAAAAAGCCATCAATTAACCAGGAACTGAGCTGTGTCTTCTTTATTCAGGAGAGAGAAAATGACAAAGCATATCAAAATCTGATAGATTATTATGTTGTATTTAAGGCAATTTTCAGAGTATCTTTAGATTCTGATAGCTATTTAGCTCAATTTTCTACAAATTCTATGTCTATGACATGGCAAAATGTAATTGTTTATTCATTCAACAAATGTTTTGAGACACCGACTTTGTTCAAGGCACTGACAAGCATTGCAGGAAGTAGAAAGATTAATAAAACACAGTCTCTGCCATGACGGGATTGTTATCTACAGGATTATGTCCATTTCATCTTGATTATTGATGTTCAAGGAGACCCCTGAAGAACTAAATTATCAAGGGAAATCCAAGTTCATTCACTGTAACTTACTTATTAATTTTTAAGGCAAATATAGACTTGCCAACTGCTCCTACCTTAGAATGTCTCTACCATTCCTGAAGGTATCCATTTTCTATGATTCCCAGAGAGTCAAGTTGACTCGAGCTTTCAATTTATCACAAAGAATATAAGTACTTGAAATCTGTCAAAGTTAGTGGGTTCAAGCTCATTGCTACGCAATCACAGCCAATGTCATTAACAGGAGCAAAAGGTAGGAGGGAGGGTATAGCTCAGTGGTAGAGTGTGTGCTTAGCATGCAAAAGGTTCGATGTTCAACCCCTAGTACTTCCATTAAAAATAAAAATAAATTAGCCTAATTAACCCCCACCATAGAAACAAAAAAATTATATATATATGTATATGTATGTATATATATAATCTCAAAAAAGCAATAAAATAAAAGGAGCAAAATTTATAAAGCATTGTCAAAGGGGTGCCTAGACCTCCCATCCTCCTAGAAATGGAATTGTTTACAGTTAAGCCAAACCAAAAGGCATCCCAGTAACTCAACTGCTCAGCCCTTTGTAAGAAAGATTCCTATGAAAGTCTCTGCTGCGTAAGGAACAAGGATGTTACCGTTCAGTTCCCTCTCCATGAAGACTCCTGGGAAAAAGCATCCTCAGTCTCAGTCTGAAGACTGGCTTTCCTTCCTGAACAGTAGAGTTCTGATGATAGCTGGTTCTACGGGTTGGGTGGTTGTTCAAAGACTTAGGTCAAATTTATCGACCATGTCCTCACAGTAGATTCTCCTTTAGAACGTGAGTTGGAAGACTTCTTCACTTATCTTTCCTGCTCTTAAGGAAATTTCTTTTCATCCTGAGCTTCTCAATGATTCATTGATTTTTAAATTTTTTGGATCATAATTCAAATACCGAGAGGTGCATAAATCATATATTCAATTTGATGGATTTTCACAAGTGAATAAACCCATGGAATCACCACCCAGATCAGGAAACAATAGATATTTTCATGCCTTGCCTCCTCCCTCACCAATAATTATGATGTAATCATAAATCAGTGTTGCTTAATTTTGGACTTTACATAATAGAATCATGTTTTGAGGGGTTTCTGGCCTTTGCTGGTCAACATTACGTTTGTGAGATCATTCATATTTTAGTCTGTAGTTGAACTTGATTCTTTCTCATTCTAGTCTCGTATTTTTTTATTTAATTTAGCAACATTTTACGTTGTTTTTAAAACATCCTAAACCCATTACCAAAAAATTACCAAATAAAATACAGGCAATTCTTATTTCTTCAATATGATGCCAAAGGCACAGGCAATAACAACAGAAATAGACAAATTGCACTTTTTGGAAAATTTTTTAATTGCCCATCAAAAGACACTGTCACCAGGGTTAAAAGGCAACCCACAGAATGAGAAGTATTTGCAAATCATGTACTTAATAAGGGATCAAGATTCAGAATATATAGAAACTCCTAAAACTCAACAACAAAAAACCAAACAACTCAATCAAAAAACAAGCAAAGGACTGGAACAGACATTTTTCCAAAGAAGACATACAAACGGTCAATAAGCACATGACAAGATGTTCAACACACTAATCATCAGGGAAGTGCAAGTTAAAACTACGGTGAGACACCTTCTCACACTCATTATAAGCTTTAAAATAGGCTACTGTATTGAAAAAAAAAATGAAAATGAGAGTTGGCATGGATTGGAGAAACTGGAACCCGTGTGACCAGGAATGTTAAACGGTACAGATGTTACACCAAGAGGCGAAGGGAAAAGACCCCAGTTCTTGTCTTACTTGAAAGATAAGAATTCAAAGGGAGAGATGAAGCGCTGTGTAGTAAAACATTTTAAAGGTTTGACTTAGGAAAGGGAAAGTACACCTTCGAGAACGGGAGGAGGCTGATTCCAAAGGTGCATAGTAGTGTTGGTCTTTGTTTGCCCCCTTCTCTTATACCCTTGCTTAGAGGTGGTCGGTCGGTCCCTTGATTGGTTGATGGCTCTTGTCCCTGGAGTGCTGAGTCATGCTTGTCCCCTTTTGCACATGTCCTTACCCATGATGCACACAGAAAAACCCATGGGGTGGGGGCCTAAACTGCAATGCTAATTATATTACAATAAGCATCGGGTCCCGTCCCCTTAAGTCCTTTCTGCTTCCTTGCAGTTGCCACTGTCGGGTTTTTGCTGACACTCATTTTGAGGAAGTAAAGCCTCTTTACGGTGGATGTGGGCATAACGTCATCTTCCAGACCATCCTCCCTCTCCTCCACCTTATCTGCCCGGTGCCCCCACTTATCTAACTACTCAACATAGCTGCTGAGGAAAATAGGTGGTTTTGAGGTGGCTCCTCAAAAAATTTAAAATAGAATGACTATATAATCCAGCAACTCCAATTCTGGATATATAGAATTGAACGCTGCCTCAAAGAGATGTCTGTACACTCTTGTATGTAACAGCATTACTCACAATAGGTTAAACGTGGAAGCAACCCATTGACAGATCCATGTCTACTGATGGATGAATGGATAAGCGAAATGCAGTGTATACACACAAAGGAATACTTTCTTCCTTAAAAGAAAGAGAATTCTGATGCATGCTACAACCTGGACGAATCTTGAGGCTGTTATGCTAAACAAAATAAGCCAATTTCAAAGAGACAAATACTGTATTATTCCACTTGTGTGATGTACTTAAGAGTAGTAAAAAATCAGAAAGTGGAATGGTGGTTGCTGGGGAGGTACTGTTTAATGGGTACAGATAGAGTTTTAGTTTTGCAAGAAGAAAAGAGATCTGGAGATGGGTGGTGGTGATGGTTGCACGACCATATGAATGTACTTAATACCACACACTGAACTGTACACTTAAAAACAGTTAAGATAATCAAATGCTTAGAATTTCACAGTATGTGGATTTTACCACAATTTAAAAAGTAAGGGAGTATGTATGAGTGGGTGGGGAGGGCTGTGTGCAAACTCTCTGTATTTTCTGCTCAAGTCAGCTGTGAACCTGAAACTACTCTAAAAGAATAAAGGCTATTAAAAAAAAAAAGTTGGGGGAAAGAAAGGTAAAACATAACTAAATAAATGGTGGCTGTTCACTAAGGCCATGAAATTAACTAATGCCTGTTAGGGAAAAAAATGTGAAAAAGTAAACAGTTCCAAAGGAAAGTTCTTAACTTCTCAGTTGAACCAAAACTCCAGTTAACCAGAACATCTTATTGATATTTCTGATTATGTCATGTGGCTGATAAAATTCTGTTATCTGTCTAGAAGTTTATTTTTACTTATTTTGTTAAATTTCCTCCTGATTCTTTATTATATTTCAGAGTACAACCAGAAGGAACAGAGTTCAAAAGTTGTCCATTCCTGGCCGTGTGTATTTTCTTTGGCTCAGTTCCTTATCTCTAAAGTGACTTTAACAGTAATTCTTCGCTCCAGAAATTTTGAGGTTAAATATAAAGAGCCAACTATGCTTAACAAACGTACTTGTCAAAAGGTGGTAGTTGTCTAGAACGGTGCTTTTATTCATGCACTAGACACCCATGAGCCCAGGGTCCTGCCTTTCCTGCTGGTGTGGGTCGTTTCCAGCACCAGCATTCTGTAAGCACATAGTAATCGCTCATCAAATAGTTACTGACTGCATTAGGATAAAGTGACATCAACAGAAAATAACGAATTGCCCTGAAGTCTATGATCCAGAATCTGGTCAACATTTGAACGTAAGCTAAAACAATAGACTTTTAAACTATTGGAGATGTCTAGTCCTTTCTGCACTTTGCACCATTTAGTTATGTTGGTTCTGCTATCTTATGTATCGAGCACGGTATTAAAAATAGGAGGAGGATGATTGTGGTAGGCAAAATAATATGCACCCCCACCCCCACCAATTATATCAGATCTTATTCCCTGGAACCTGTAAATGTCACTTTATTGGGGAAAAGGGTCTTGCAGATGTGATTGACTTGAGGATCGTAAGGTGGGAGATTATCACAGTTTATCATCATTGGCCCTAGATTCAATCCCAGATGTCCTTAGAGAAAAGTAGAGAGAGATCAGACTCGCAGAGGAGAAGGCAATGGGGAAACAGAGGCAGAGAAGAGCGCGACAGAATCGCAAACCAAGGAATGTCAATAGCCACCAGAGGCTGCAAGAGGCAGGGCAGATTCTCCCCTCCAGCATCCTGACAGAGCACAGCCTCGCTGACATCCTGATTTCAGCCCAGTGATACAGATTCCAGCCTCCTGACCTCCAGAGCTGGGAGGGAGAACATCTCTTCTGTTTTAAGCCACCAAGCCTGTGGTCATCTGGTTCATTAGCCATAGGAAACTAATACTCGATGATGTTTAAAAATAGTTAGCATCTCATTGTAAATCAACTATAATCTTCAATAAAACATTTAAAAAATAGTTAACTTCTATGGCATATTCAATTTGTACTAGACAGTATTTGAAGCACTCTAAATGTATCAGCTTATGAAGTCTTCAATCAATTTATGTGATAGATTGCTTCTAACATCACCATTTTATAGACAAGGACACTGAGGCAGAGAGATATACAATTAGCTCACTAAATCCTCACAGCTTGCAGGGAACAGAGCAAAGAGTCAAGTCCAGACATTCTAGTTCTTGACTTCAAGCTCTTAAATGTTACGCCAGGTTAAATGACTATTTTGCCTTTATGACTTTAATGTCATAGTTTAGTATGAATGTAAAATGTGTAGCCACCTGAGAACCCAATCTAGTACTTTAAAACCTAGATGATCCTTTATTCTTTACATTCTAAATAATCTCGATAGATTCAGTACATGGACACTAACTCCCAGAAATTGTTCTCAGCAAAATGCAGTTTGAAAATCTCGATTTTTCAAGATGCCTTCTGGAGTTTTGTGTGTATTCCTTTGTTTAAGTGAAGTAGAGATGTTATAGAAATATTCATTAACTTTTCCTTCCTACCTGAGGGTAGATGAGAGATTGTTAAAGGAGAAAGAACTCTGTAATAATTTTTAATAATATATTATAAGAATAGCAGTGAGTAACTCTCTAGATGTAAAAACAGAACACATGACAAGATCAGGAAAAAACTAGATGGCCAGCATCTGACTCCATCTTATGAGAAACCCTTAGGAAAATCCCCAAATGGACTTCCTTAACTCTGGACTGTAATAATATTGTTTCTTCTTGGATACAGGTGTATACTCAAGATATGCCAAGACTGGTACTGTTTGCCGGAAGAAGGGCTACATTAACTATATAGAAGGCAAGTAAGAGCTCTCTTTCACTGCAAACCTCTCACTTAAAACACCTGCTTAGAAAGACTGCACACTTGTTTCTTCAGATGACACTGCAGGCAAAGTAATAAAGCCACTAAGTGGCATAGAAGTCCCTCTCCCAATCTAGAACTGCCTTCTTGTATACTCTCCCAGTGCTTCAGTAGTTTAGGAGTTAGATTCTCCTTGAAACCCATCCTCGGTCTGGACAAAATGCTAAAAATAGTCTAGGATTACCTAGATATGATTCAAATCACATTTAAAATGGGATGAAGACTTGATGAAGGAATCTGATTCATCTCTGCCTCTCAACATCCTTAAACTTCTTTCTCACTGCAAATTCGTTAAACTTAAAGCTGGGTTATTCCAGAAAGGGGAGTTATTGCTAATTTTAGCAGGCCCTAGGAGATAAAAATTAATACATTTTTAATGTACTGGAATTTTAAAATTGATCTCCAGTGTGTTATCCACTTGTTCAAAAGATTAATTAAACTGGTGAATTTTAGGCCTGCACTCTGTTTTAGCTGCTCCAGGTTCCCTAAGAGGCTATTTAAGTGCTTGCTTGATTGTCAACCCACAGGCTTCATTTTATTCAAACTCTCACTTTAGAGCCCTTGTCAAAAAACTAAGTGTCATCCACCTTCAGTTCTAAGCTCTTGAAATATTCAAAATTGCAAATCCTTCCCCAGTATTAGCTCCTTCAATCTGTGATGGCAGTGTAACTCAGATCTTTATGGAGGTTAAAACACCTTTCAGAGATCTGTTCAAATCACCAAATAATATCAAATAAACTGTTAGTCTTATTGTGCAAATATTGAACTGAAAAAAATTGTAAAACACAGGAGGACAAGTGCTCTTATAAGTAGAAGGTTAGCTCATTTACAAGATTCCCACATAAAATACTTTGCCATTCAATAATTCCAGTTTATAATTAGCTTCAATATTTTACTACTAAGGTTAACTACGTTAGCTTCTATAACAACCTTATTGTTCCAAAAAAATAAACAAAACCTCTAGGCAAGTTATTACTATGCTATTTTTATACTTCTGCTAAAACATGTTCATATTCAGAAACATGTTTTCCGGTCAGCAAAATATGTTTTTTTAAGACTTCAACTGTATCAAAAGACAAAAATGTATATTTTATGCAATGTTAAATTGCTACTAGAAAAAAACAATTTAACCCTAAAACAAGAGAGAAACCATGGCAATAACCATCAGTTTATAGTACAGAGAGATGTAGTTTTATTTGAAAATAAGATACCATGCAAGTACAATGAAATATAGTAAAAGATCTTTCTCAGAGATTATTTCCCAAAGCTGTTCCCACTTTTGAGATATTGATATCATAGTGTCCCAATGGATTTATACACTTTTCTTTGGTAATTCCAGGCAAATCAAATCTGTGACTTATCATTATTCCCAAAACAAGCATAATTACAGCTTGTGAAGAAACATGACAAATAACATCTCATTTGTTGTTCTTGCTCTTAGTTTTAAAAGCTTCAAAATCTTCAGACAAGCACTGGCATAACTTACCTGAAGAACTCAAGAGTAATGGATTTATAAAGTTGAAGAGTGCAGGAAAATAATGGAAGATGTGTACCCAGCTCCCTATGTACACTTTGCAATGCAGTGAGAAACTCAGCTGTCTTAATTAAATTTCAAATGAAATAAGCCCTAAATTAGACATGATTCTCTTAGCCAGAGTCGTTATTACAGATGAAACACTGTATTTTGTTGAATTGCAAACACGTTTCATTATTGAACTTTTGATGCACCTAGTAAATAGCAAATCACAGCAGGAGGTGTAATTGTTTTGAAAATACTGTTGAAAAGAAAAAAAGGAAACTCTAAAGCATGCCACTAGTATCTGTTAATAGAAATTCAACATCCTGTTAGGATCTGAGCATTAATTATAAGCTGGCTAAAATAGAAGAGTGTCCAAGTAGATCTCAGGATAACTATATAGTCATTCAAAGGTGATGTTAGCACCAGGTACGCCTGATGTTATAAATTGCACACCTTTAAGAGAGAGTTTTAATTGAGTTCTATTACAGATTTAGAATAAAGGGTTCAACATAGAAACGTCATCAAGGTAAACACCAAGACCTCAGCATTTAGCCCTCTCTAGAGCTGGCAGGCTGAATTACATAAATGCCGTGCAATTTTCACTTGATTTCAAGTCTCAAGTTCCTCATTTCTGTAACATTGAAATAGCTATGGATGAATCACTCTCTGATACTGTCATCACCGTACTAACTTTTCATTAGAACTTAGAAAGGTTGTCCTTCCACTCTTCAAATGAGCTTCAAAGAGGTTGTGTAATGGTTAATGGAACTGACCTGTCCTAAATTTAACATCTCTTAAGCCTCATTTTCTTCATCCACAAAGGGGAGATGGTAAAGATGCTACCTTCTTGGGGTTATTAAGCATTTGCAAGGATAATAAAGCCTTTAACACACTGCTTGGTGTACACTGAATGCAAAACGAATATTAAATGTGATTATTACTATTATTAGTAGTATCATTATGATTAAATGACTCCAGAAGTCCTTCAGCCACTTCATCATAGAGCAGGCATAGCCCAGAAGTCCTAACTTTTGGCTCAGGTCACTTCCTCCTAATCCAGAGAGCTTCCAACCCTTCACTTATTTAAATCTAAGATAATACATTAACTCTGGATGTCCGTCCATTCCCCCAGTCTATATGTTAGCTCCATAAAAAGAGGGTTCAAGTTAATTTCTGAGGAATATCTGGAAGGAAATGTGAAGAGATTGCAGCAAACCCCAGCCAGGCTATGCTGCATCAATCTACATAATTTGAAATGACCCATATTTGTCTTTCATGCTTAGGGACCAGAGAAAAGTGACTGAATTACCCAGTACTCGGGTTGGGGTTCGCATGAAAACCCAGAGGGAGATACATCTTTCTAGTCGATTGCAGGGGTCATGGTGAACTAGAATTGAATGCACACGTGAAAGGCACGTTTAACAGACCAACTAGCAAATTGCCTCAAAAGAAGAGAGAGTAATTTCTCCACCACATTTCCAGAAAGCACCACAGGAATGTCACAGAAAAGCGCCAGCTGGAGGGGCCTTAGTTCCACCTATGGAACGTAGTCCAGTTTTCCAAGTCAGTTCAAGGTTCCAGAATTTGGAGACACTCAAACACGCGGGAACTGCGCGTTACTCATTACTTTAGCTGCAGCTCAGGCTAAAGCAGACATAAACACAGTCCCCAGAAACACGTGATGTGGGCAAGTCCGAATTGTAAGGGGGAACAAGACAGATGAGGTACTGGGCATTTCACACGGGGTGACACCATATTGGGTGCAGCTGGTTTCCTCTGACCCCGATTTGCACGCACAATAAAACTTCTCCCCTAAGGCAAAAAGTCTCGAGGTGAGCAGACCCTGAGCTCTCACTTTTAATTCTGTCTCCTGGCCCAGGAGGGCGATCAGATTTAGGGACACTGGTTTACCCTCAGCCTCCCAACTCCACCCTAAATATCAAAACGATATTCCTGTAACTCAACAGCTTCTCACGGAGAAAGGAAGCAAATGAAAAGACAAGGCAAGCATCAAACTATGCTTTCTTTATCCCAACAACTTCGCCAGGTTTCCCGAGGAGGGAGCGCGCCCCTCACACACCCTCTAGGAGACAGGCAGGAGGCTGGGTGTCCATCCTCGGTGGCTCAGCCGTCGCCTAGGATGGCCAGAGCCAGGCTGACCCTGTCGCCTCGCCGCTGCCTCCCCGACCCTTTGGTCCTTGCTCGACAGCCCCTTGTGTCCGGAGACCCTCAAGCTCTGAGCTCTCCACTCCGGCCCCGCAACCTCACGTCTCTGCTGGGCGCCGAGCAGAGGAGGCAAGGAGCAGGGGTGGGGACGGAACGAGTAGGGCACGGGGGCGAAGGGTCCGAGGGACTGGGGGTCCCGGGTCCGGCCGGTGCAAAAAGCCCATTCCGCGCGCCTCGCCTCCCGCGAGGGCGCGCCCCCAGCGCCGTGCCCAGCATCCCCGCCAACTCCGCCACCCGAGCCGAGCCACCTCTTTTGCGCTCAACTTACCCTGGCCGGGCTGAGCTTTCGGAGAGCCCAGCAGCTTTTCTCTCCTTCCTCCCTCCGAGCCCTTCATCTTCCTGCTGGCGGCCGCCCGGCGCCCGGGCCCTGGCATCGGGAGGAGCGGCCGCCGGGGCTGGCGGTCCCCGGGGCGCACGGCTGCCCGCCCGCAGCTTCGGCGGCGGCGGCGGCGGCGGCGGCGGCGGTCGCCACGAGGTGTGAGCGGCGGCCGCGGAGGACCGTCCCTGAACGCCGGGAGCGCGGTCCCTCGGGCGCGGGCTGGAGGTGGCAGTGGCCCGGGGCACTCGGCACGCCGCCCGCGCCCGCCCGAGGTGCACCGGCCGGGAGAGGTGCGAGCCGGCGCCGAGGGAGGGCCGGAGGGAGACGGCGGAGAAGGCAGAAAGCAAGCGGGAGGCCGGGAGCTGGCTCTCACCGAGTGAGTGGCTCGCGGTGTTCAGGGCAACGGGAGGAGGAGAACTGCATCCAGAAACTAGAAATATTGGAAATGAGCTCCAGTGAGCTGCTGTAGGAGGCTCGGGAAAGGGGCTTCCCTTCCTTCCGTGCTTAGATCCTTTATCCTCAGGGGCTGGGGACAGTTACCTGACAACCACTCCCCCCACTCCCCCCCACCCCATCCGCAACCCTCTCTCCTTTTTAACAGTTAACCTCCAACCTCAGTGCCGATGCACAGAGATGGGAGAAGAAGCTGCTGCAAATATACAGGGAAGTCCCTCCTCCCCCAAACACGAATGCTCACCCGTTTTGGGGGACCCGTGTTCTCTTGAGGTTTGTCTACTCTCACCCGATCGTCTCATCCGCCCTCCCCCTCCCTCACACGAGGTACAATAATACTCTGGGAATGAAAACACCCCCTCTATTCTCCTAGTCTAGGACCTAGAGGAGTGTTTCTCCAACTTGAATGTGCAGAGGAATCACCCGGAAATCTTGCTAGAGTTCAGATTCGGGCCCAGTAGGTCTGGAATGGGGCCTGAGATTCTGCATAGCTAATTGTGGGTCTGAGGCTGCTGATCTAAGGACCACAATTCGAGTGGCAAACCACAAACGAACAAACAAAATAAACCTTCTTTCTACTACCAGCAAGCCCCTATTTGTAAGATGATCTGGAGTAACATGTCACTAAGGCACTCACTGCCATGGGGTTTTAGGTTGCTGTGGAGGCCAGATAACTTATAAACATGGAAACAGTGCAAAAGGATAAAATGCCCCACAGATACAAGACTATCATGATGGGCATTAATAATTACTATTGATGAAATCATTATGAATGCTGATAAAAGTGGAGAGAGAGACTGGTAATTTGCCACTCCATGTGTTCTCAAGAGAAGCTCTAAAAATCAACCAACAGTGACCACCCTTCAAACACAACTTTATTTTGAAAGAAAGTGCTAAGTAACATCCTCTAAGGGGCAGTCTATGCCTCTTCCTGGGAGCCAGTTGTTAACTTTCCCAAATACAGTGCTGTTCAGGTGTGTATTACCAAGTAGTTAAATTGCTTATCAAGCCAACAGATAAAGCAAACCAAGAAGAGCAAATGCCAAGAACAAGGAAACAGAGAAAAACAGTCGATGTGCCGAAAGATATGTCCTGTTTTGACTTGGCATGACTATTAGCTTTGTTTGACCCTCGGTCTCTCTCTTTACCGTGTTTTCACCTGGATTTAAATACTCATCCCACCACTTCAATTCAGCAAGTGTCCATGGGAAAGGCCTTTCCTGAGGGTGAGCATGATTTGACACAGTTCCTACTCTGAAAGAGGAATTTGGCAATATACAGAGAAGCACCCTATCTGGCAGCCTCTGGTGCCAGAGGCAAACACCAAACATATTGCTACAGAGGGTTCAAACACCAGTGAGGTTTGGGGAGACTGAAGTCTTTCCATGAATGGAAAGGAGGTCATTTTAGATAAAACTTTCTGTTTTTGAGGAGAGAGGTAGATAAGTGTATTTTTTAAATTTATTTTTTATGGAGATAGTGAAGATTGGAACCCAGGACCCCAGGACCTTGTGCATGCTAGGCACACACTTGACCACTGAGCCGTATCCTCTCCGACTACATAAAACTTTAAACATGATATGATTCTCCCAGGCAGAGGTAAAAAGGAGGGACCTTTAAGGTGAAAAAGTGAAGACAGAAAAGCATGGGGAGAAGTGGGCCCTTTGGCCCAGAACATCCAGTGGATGACAGAAGGGAGAATAAATGGTTTGAGATTGGCAGGGGCTATGCATGCTTTCCTGAGTGTTTTGTACTTCACTTGAGAAGTGTTGAACAGGGGACCGCCATGAAAAGAAATGTATTGAGGAGTCTGATCTGATACAACAAATGAATGAAAGATCTAGAATCAAAAGATGGTGGAGCTGTAGAAAGCACTTAGGAGGCCGCCGAAGCCATAGGGAAGGGGTCACGAAGTCAGAACAATGATAATCCTTGTGGGAAATGAAATATAATGGTGTTTATCTGAGACATACTGACCAGTATGCAGCAGTTATGTAGGGGAGAGAGATTTGTTCAACGTCTCTCTGTGGTTCTGTGTCCAGAAGACCAGAAAAATGGTGACATCATTAATCACTGAGAGCTTAAGAAGGGAACCTCCAGTTGACTGGATTTATGTTTATGTTGATGTGGGAAAGGCTGTTAGTTAATGAGTTCTCTTTGGACATTTTTAGTCAGCACACTGAGGGAGATGTCCTGGTGGTGATATTTACACAGTTCGTAATTCGAGCCTTGCTCTGAGGAAATGGGTTCTGGAATAGAGTTTGTGTTTGCTCGCATGTTTGAGATCCCTGGGTGGGCACATGAAATTAAATTGTTGGGAGAATGTGAGGTTAGTGAGGTGGAAGGGAGAAAGAAACACACCATGCTGAGAATAGAAGCTTGGAGCTCTGTGACCTCCCTGTCCCTCAGTGTCATAACCTGTAAAACATGGATAATATCTCACTCTCCATAAAACTGTTGTGAGGATGAAGTGAGATAGTGCACTGTTTTCTCATTTATATTTTTTGCACTCACCTGTAGGGTCTGAGAAGACTGGAACATACATACATGGGAACATATCACATGCAGGCCCAACATCTAACTTAGCGTTTGGCACATAGTAGGCCCTAAAAGTGTTCATTGACTGAATAAACTAATAATTCAATAAATAGAAGAGTACAACCAAAAAAGATGGGAAGAGGTGGCCAAGTAGGTTCTGTTAACTTAGTGTCATAGAAACCACGTCAGAGAAAAGCTTTGTCAACAGAGATGGACAACGAGGTAACGAGGGGGGTGCAGAACAATTAAAGGGGAAATATTAATACATATTGAGAAAGCTGTTGGTTTTGTTTTGGGAAAGGACCTGGTTTATATGAATTAATAGATTATATTCAAGAGAATTATTGTACTAGAAAGGTATCACTATTATGAGTGGCAAAGAAATTAAAGACAAATGTTAGTCAAATTTCTTTGAAGAATAATCTATCAACAGAAGATGAAAAGGAGAGATTGGAGGTCAAGGGCTGGTAACAGGATTGAGGAAGTCTGTTCTTCAGTAAAAGGAAAGTCCAAATACATTTTGTTGATGGTGTTAAGGGGCCACAAGTGTGGGAGAGAAGCTCCAGGCAAAAGAAAAGGAGACTTGATTGAGTGATATCTGAAAAGAGAAGCAACAAGTGAACCAAGGGTGTAGGTAATCAATCTTAGCAGAGAAAAGGGTCACCTGTTCCTCAGAAGCAAGAAGAAAAGCGGGAACAAGAAGATGTATCGAGATTCTAAGGTACATTGGCAGGAAGTGAGAAAGCCTCATGTCCCTGTGTCTCCAGGAAAATAGAGATGAGCCTTTTACTGATACCTTGTGATCACCCAGAAATACCACTGTGAGCTAGAAAAACATGAAGAATACGTGGAACAAGTTTTAACAGGTATAGAATGTGAATCCGCAAGAGATGTGAAGAAATTCCACTGTGTGGTCCCACCAGGTATGAGCCTGCCTCAGGAGTGAAAACATACGTTTATTATAATGAAGGCAATCAACATTTTTATTTGTTACTCTCCCAGCAATATTCAAAGACATAAGTACAGAAACAAACAAAGCATGCAGCAGGGTTTACGCAAGTTTAGTAATTAACGAAGTAGAAATTCTAGGAGATCAAACTGTAATCGAGCAGGGTCCTATTATCATCATCGGTGACCATCTGGTCTCTGCAATGGTGTTTGTAACTGCTTAACTGTATAATGGCTTAAGGGGTTTTTCTCTTGCTCTTGCTGACCAGGGTTGTGCTGGAGAGGAGGGAAGCTTGGGGGATCTGCCCAACCCTCTTGTGATGCTACATGCTGGCATCATGCTCAGTGCCCTCCTCTTGACCCCAACATCTCAGAAACAGCAGTTGGGTGTTTTGTGCATCTCGTTCATAACACACCCCAACTGCACACGTCTGCAGTTGTTTTTAGCCCCTTATGATTTCCTTGTATCCTGTCGTTCAAGGTGCAAGTCTGAGCCTGTGGCAAGAGGCCCCAGGCCTCAGGCTGCCTAAAATGCTAGAAGCATTTATCAACCTGACTTTAAACTGCACAAGTTTTTCTCTAGAGCATTTTTCTACAGACCCCCTTCCTATGCACCCTTTGTTCTAGGTACAAGAATATTAAGAGTCTCAAAGCTGGAGGTGAACTTCAAACCTAGCAGAGGGAAGGGGACCACTGCATCTGCAAAAACAAGAACAACTTTGCAACAATTTGTAACCCTGTATGCAGTCTCTGTGGAAACTAGCTCCACCCCTTAAACGCTTGCAATTTTACTATAAAACCCCCTGCTTTTTCTCCCCAGCAGGCTCACAGTCTTGGAGGCATTAGTGCACTGTGACCTTCTTTGCCTGGCAAAGAAATAAAGCTGCCTTTTCTGCTTCATCCAAAACTCTGTCCTTAAGGCTCATTTGGTAAGCAAGGTATGGGGGCCGTGTTTCGGCAACAAAACAAATGAGGGATTTCATGGAGTGGAAATTAAGAGAAAGGACTCTCAAATCTTTCAGACTTGGGTTTGGTTTACCATGCTGCCACCTGCAGTTGTGAGGTTTGCACAATTTACTTTACCTCTGTAAGCCTTAGTTTCCTCATGGTAAAACCAGGATAAGACTATGTACTCTTCAGTCTTAGGTTTTGGTGATAAAATAAGATAATATTGGTAAAGCAGTGGTTCTCAAACTACAGCTTTCCTCAGGGTCACCTGGGGGTCTCATCCAAAAACAGACTACTGAGCCCCACACCAAGAGTGAGTGGTTTACTAGATCTTGGGTGGGTTTCAGAAATTTAAGTTTCTAACAAGTTTCGCAGTGATGCTGATACACCTGGCCTCAAGAACTACCCTTTGTAAACCCTTGTTGTAAAGCGTTTAAGATAATGCCTGGTACACGGTTAACTACTAAATAGAGGAAAGCTAGTGTTTAGGGTTGGTGGTCAACTTACAGTATGAAAGCTGAAGATCAAGACAGAACTGAAAATGTTACCAATGCAAAGTGAGTGATGGGCAGAGGTTACCGGGAGACATAAGAATTTCAGGTCATCAAAATGAAGACCATGTTTAGTGTGAGATAAGTTACAGGAAAGACTCAAGATCTGGAGTTATGGCCAGGGAGAAAATTCAAGAGTTCAGAATCTTGGAGCTCAATTTAGCCCAACACTTTCTAAACTGTTGGTTTATTAAGAAGTGTCAATAATACTCAAATAAATGTTATTTAATTTATATTAACAATTCAGTCAGATCATCAGGAGAGAACGCTAGGACCAGGAAGGCTGGCAGAGCCGTCCACAGAGGAGGTCAACGCCATTGCTGCTGGAAGCCACTGAGAAGCAGGAGTGGGTGATGCTACGTAACTCTCATTGTCTGAGGCAAGGGTTTGTAAGTCCCAGTCTCTCCTGCTGGAAAAATTGTCCCTCCTCTCAAACTCAGAGGAAAATGTCACCCCTGGAACACTGAGTCCCTTAGAATTCATGCGGCTTCTTTAAGAGGAAACTTCAATACAAATGAAGGGAGTGTTACAACATGAATCCATAACCAGCACATCTGGGAGGGGGTAAAAAGATGTGCCCCCAGTGGTGAGCCTTCCAGTGAGTCAGCTTTGCCCAGTCATGGGCCTCCACCTACGGGGCACTTGTATGGGAAGGACTGTCTTTAGTCCTAATAAAATCACTCTTCAGAGATGAGAAAACTGGCTCAGAGAGATGAATTCCCTGAGATGACACCTGATACATGCCCATCTCTCTGATTATAAAGCGTATATAATTTCCCTCCTACAATATTGTCTCTAAAAAAGTAAAATAAGATTACTTAGTGTCACCTGTCCATGCTCCTTTTGTCTTAGGTTGGGTTCTTCAGGAAACAGACTTTGAAGACGTGGAAATCTGTGTGCAGGAAGTTTAATGAGGAGAACCCTTAAGATCCAGAGTTGTGAGATACTAAAGGAAGCCGGGTTGGGTGAAGGGAAAACTTGAACTTCAGTGCAGTCTCAGCAAAGGCCTCAGCCGATTCCAGATTCCACGGGTGCTCTAGACTAAACCAGCCCTTCAGAGTTATCCTGAACTGAGGACAGAGAACCAAGTACCCTGGAATCACCCAGTTATTTTCAGTCATCAGAATTTAGTTCACAGAGAAGCCTGTAGAACTAACCTTCTCAAGTATTTGAATATTTAACCATCACTGCTTTATAGAAACCCAGAGAAGACTATCTTGAATACAGCAATTATTTTAATAAACATTATTATTTGCAAGGCCTGGTGATGGGTACTTTGGAAGAACACAAATGTATTTAAATCACATGCTTGAGATCATATACATTGAACTTAGAATATGCTTAACCTTGAACAACATAGGTTTGAACTGCTTGGGTCCACTTATATTTGGATTTTTTTCAGTGTTGACAGTTACAGGACGACACCATCTGCAGCTGGTTGAATCCGTGGATGTATAACTGTGTATAAGGAGGGCTGACTATGAGTTACACGAGGATTTTCTACTGCGTGAAGGGTGGGTTCCCTTAACCCCTAATTTGTTCAAGAGTCAACTGTATAGTGAACTATACAGAAGAAAATTGTCTGTAAAATGGATATTATAATAACATCTATCTCATAAGGTTGATCTGAAGATTAAAAAGGCTGTCACAAAAGTAAATGCTATCATAGTATTTGAATTTTTTTCCTCCTAACTATAATAGGTGGAAATGAAATATTTTGCAAAATAAAAATAACAAAGTAAAAAAAATGTATGTAAAAAGTTTAGGGTAAGAAGTTACCTTATCTGAGAAAATTTATGAAAGAGAAGGAATTTAGTTGAATCTTCAAGAAGGGGCGGACTGGGAGGAGGGTATAGTTCAAGTGGTAGAGCACATGGCTAGCATGCATGAGGTCCTGGGTTCAATCCCTGGTACCTCCTCTAACAATAAATAAATAAGTAAACCTAATTATCTCCCCCAACCAAAAAGAAAAAAAGAAAAAAAAAAAAGAAGAAGGGACTGGACTTTGACTCTGAAAAGCAAAAAGAACAGTGAGGGTAAGAATGCACTCCAGGGAGAACAAATGTGTTGGACATGAGGGTTTAGAATTTTTTAAGGAGCAGCAAATGAGCTAGTTTGTCAAGAATGCAGGGGAAAAGTGGGGGACCCTGCTGATGATCTTCAATTTCTAGTTAATTATTAAGACTGTATTTAGAAGCAAATGAAGAGTGAAATTTTGGAGTAAATTAGATGTATAAACAAAGTTGTGTTTTATGAAAATTAACCCATGCGCCATTAAAATTGAAAGAAATGGAAGTAACACATTCTTATTCCCTGTTCCTGCCTCAAGCTAACCTATCTTTTGGGGGGCTGTTTTTCTCCCTAAGTGTTGAGCGGTTCTCAAAGTGTTGTCACTGGACCAGAAGTGGCAGCATCACCTGGGGACTTATCAGCAATGCAGATTCCCCGGCTTCACCCCCGACCTACTGAAGCAGAAACTCTAGGTGTAGGTTCCAGCCGTCTTTGCTTTAACAAGCCCTTTCGGTGATGCTGATGCCTGCTCAAATTTGAGAATCACTGCTCAAAGTATTTCTGTAATACATCTCTCTCCTGGAGCAAATGTCCTCTGGAATATTCTGAAGCAATCCTCTTCTCCAACTCTCTGGAGAGTGTGATCGCTGTCTCCAGACATCTTTCCAGACTGCCTCTGGCCAAATGCCTCAGCACTGAACCATGCTATGCTGATGTATGGATCCGATTGTTTTAAGTAGCTTTTCAAAATGAATCTTTAACACAAATTTCCTTCCATTTGAGTCGGATGTGGAATACCTGAGCACAGAAGTGTCAATTTTAATAGAAGATACCAGGGAAAAAAAAAATCCCCAGGAAATAAACCTCACGGTGTATCAGAAAGGGATCACTGATATGTGTATCTTTTCATGACCAAGAAAAAAAGAAAGAAAAATCTTTTCCCATTGCTAGGAAAACTCTGGACCCCCCAAAAAAGGGTTCAAAATACTTAGAGCTTGGATATTAAGGAAAGGATCATAGTCAATAGAAAATGGTTCTAAATACATGTTAAATAAGAAAGACCAAATACACAACATACTTGGAAGTCCCTGGGGATCCTGGATCTTTTTAAATCAATGGATGGGAAGTTAGAAGTTAGAAGAAAGAAACTCATAAGGAAGGGAACTGATGTTGGGGGGAGGTCACGGAGAGGACTTGACCGCTGGTTGACCTGAGAGCCAGACCTGACAATCAGAGGCTCCCGACCCCTTACCCCACCCTTGAAATGTACACTCTGCCCACCAGTCCCACAGTGGGAGCCCTTTGCAAGGACACAGCCTTGAGCGAACACTTTGGTAATGAGACCATCTGGACTGGATACATGGCTGAGCACAGTAAAGGTCTCTGTATATACTTTTAAGATTCCAGCAGGTGGATGCAGAGACCTACTCATTTTGTGGTGCCCAAGACAAGCCTTATATGTAAGTTCCTTTGCTTATTGCACCTGCCACCTACCCATCTGGAGAGGTCTGGCTCTTTCTTTGGTCTCTCCCTGCCTCTTTGTGTGGGGACCGGTTTCATATGTCACCTGGGGAGCTGATGAGTGAGTTTGCAAACCAACAATTTAGCACTTGGTGCATCCAGTCTGGGTGGGGACGATGCTTTGAACTACACAAGGCAACCTCGTGGACTGGCATGGCTGCTGTGAACTCGACACATTTTGCAGACGTAGAAAAAAAATCACACACAAGCACAATGCTCTATGTCTATAACCCATTTGTGGTTCAAAACATTTTTATTTGGCTATCTGATTACAAATCTCTCCCAAAGCTCACTGAGTGGAGACTGAAATTTGTCTTAAATACAGAAGCATAAATTATGTATATTTCAGCTCGCTCATCTAGCTGTCTTCCCAGGGAGATTTATGGAAATTTCCATTTTTGGTTTTTTGAGAACAGTGCTATCCTGGATGTCTGAAAGGATGAATATGGGAACCCGTAAGTCCCCCCTCGCCTCAAACTCTGTGTGCCTCCTTCCACAAACTCTCCTCCCATTGGCTCCTCTTTTGCTAACAGTGGTATCCCCATTCTGTCAGACTTAGACTCTCAAAGCCATTTTTCATCACTTTCTGTCTTTCACCTTCACCTCCAGCAAAGCGGATTTTCCCCTCACAAGAGATCCTAGATTCTTGTCTACTTCTGTCTCCTAGTTAGAATACCAGTGCCCTGATTGGTCTCTTATTTGGATTAATTGCTTGGATTAATTTATAAATCTTTACTCACTGAATTCCCAGCCTGAAATCTTGCCCTTCCTCAAGCTGAGGTAGATCAGTGTCAGATAAATCTGCCCAAATCATGCTTCTCACCGTGTTACTCTCAGTCCCCCTCCCCACTGCCTTTACCGTATAGTTCAAGTCACAGCTCACGTCTGAAGCCCCTGTATGCTCATCCCAGCCTGCCATTCCTGTCGGTCCATCCTTGACTTCCCTGTGGCCAAAGGGTCCCCTCCCTGTGACTCAGGTGTGCTTTTGAAAGCTGTTCCTGATGCCTGGGAAGTTTAGTCCTCCTTCTCTACCTGGGGAAATCCAACCCTTCTTTCCTAGCCAGGTTAACAACATCAGGCAGTCAGGGAGGATGAAAATGAAGGAAAAAAAGGTGGGAGGAGGAGGAAAAAGGAGAGAAGGAAGAAGAAGCAGAAAAAAAGGGAAAATAGGAAGAAAAGCAACAGGGAGGGAAACAAAGGCAGAAAATTAACACTTGCTGGGCTCCCAAAAGGCAGGTGGCATCACCTTTACCTCTCACACAAGGAAACTAAACATCAGAGAAACGAATCGATGACCTGAGCTCCCAGGCAAAAATGAGCAGAGCAAGTGTTCAAGCCAGATCGTTCCCTGGTACAGTGTTGTCAAACCTCAGTGCACGAAGGACTGTAAAAACACAAACAGCTCGGCCTCAGCCCCAGAGTTTCTGAAAAAGGAGGTCTGGGGTGGAGCCTGAGAATTTGCCTTTTTAAGATTCCCAGGTGCTGCTGCTGCTGCTGGTCCAGAGTCACAATCTGAGAACCACTGGCCGAGCAAGTCCTCCCACTGCCATTGCTGTTCATTGACACATGGTAATCACCCCCTGGCTATCTGTTGAATAGATGAATATCTATGAAACCCACAATTTCTGTTACATTCTGAAGCCTTTCCTACTCGGCACGGTGGGCAATTATAGCCCCACCTCTGAAACCTTCTCATGAATATTGTCCCCGTCACACCGTCTGCCCTTACCATTCCTTGTCTTTCTGTGACAGGTTCCCCAGAGGTGCACCCTGAGTGGAGGACCTGTGTGCAGGCGGTTTGTGAAGGGAATTCTCCAGCAGAAACCAGTAATAGAGTGGGAAAAACAGGAACAGAAAGAGGACGAAGCCAGGTAAGGGTGGGATGTCAGACAATGCCCCACAGAAAGGGGCTTCAGCCTCATCCCACAGGGCAGCTCTGGACTGGGAGCTGGAACTTTCTATTCCCACGCCAAGCATGCCGCCTCTGTGGTGCTTCCCAAAAGGATGCGCATTTTCGGGCACTTGAAGCTCCCTGCGTGGCTAGGCAAGGTGGCTCCAGTAGCCCAAGGACAGCCCTCCAGAAAGAAGCCACAGACGCTGGCTGAAAGTGAAAATGTATTTTTTATCTATTTTCTCAGAGCGATCCGAGAGAATTAAGCTGAAATACCAACATATACACTGACTTGAACTACCGGTTTTTTTCCGTAGGTATATTTTAGCTCTCTAATTGGATTTTAAACACTGGAGACTGAAGGCCATGCTGTATAATTTTAGGTTGAATCATATGAAATTGCTAGTATTTAACCATTTTGAGAAATAAAATCGGTAATTGCACATTGCTCAACTTCATACATAGATCTTGACTGATTGCCATCCAATCAATGGGACTGATAAATTAATTGATAGCCTTCAGTCTCCAATCCTATCAGATGCCCCCCATCTCTGAAAGCTCTCAGCTGGCCGAAGGCTACTTTTTAGTGAGCCTGCAATCCCTGTGAGTTATGCGGAATATTTACTATGATCCAGCCGGTTTTATTATCCTTAATTTCGGTTGGCCTTTGGAAACACAGGTCTGAAGTGTGCAGGTCCATTTGTATGCAGAATTTTTTCCATAATAAATATTACAATACTATATGAACTAGCGATTAGTTGAATCTGAAGACATGGAACTGTGAATACGGAAGAACTAGAGATATGCAGGAACCCCATGTATGGAGGGTTGACTATAATTCGACTTTGCAGAGGGTCACAACTCAATTCCCTGCATTGTTCAAGGTCAACGATTGCAATTGTGCATTTTAGATAAAAAAAAATAAGCACAAACTGATGAAACACAAGTGTGAAAAAGTCATCTTGCCTCTATGAAAATTAAATGTAATGCTTTGAAATTTTCAAAAAAAAAATAAGCTGCTAAAAAACAAACCAAAATTGTGCTCTTGAATTATGTGGCAGTGAGACAGTTGTGAAAGACTGGAAAAATGATAACAACCTGGAAGGATAGTTCCCATACAGTGTCTTTATAAATGTCTTTAATGTCTCATTGCCAGATAAAGAAACTCAAACTGGAAATTGTGGAGTTTTAATTAAAATGCTTTTGGCTGGAAATCACAGAAATTCTATTTGAAAAGTCATAAGGATGATGGAATTATTATTCCAGTTAGCTAGAAGTCCTGACTTAGAAAAGTTTCAGGGTTGTTCCATATGGCAACGTAAGTCATTATAATTTATTTCCACCTTTCTGTCCAACCATTTTTATACTTTGTTGACAACGTTCCATCAGGGTATCAAGATGGCAGCAGCAGCTCAAGGCATCTCATCCTCATAGGTCAATAGCCAATGGCCCAAAAGAGTCTTTTGGATCACTTGTGCATGGCCTTTTAAGAACACAAGCATCTTTCAAAGGAGCCCTCTAGGTTTCTCTTGTGTCTCATTGGCCAGGAGCAGGCGATATACCTAGCATCACTCACAGAAAAGGTAGAGAATCACCCAGTCCACCCAAAGGGGAGGGCACTAGGGATAAAAAAGAAAAAGCAGTTGGAAGCATGGAAGAAGGGAGTAGCTGTTAGACAGGAAACCAACACTGTGTCTTCCGGGTAGGCTATGCATCATGGATTATGCAAATAGGTGACAACGCACACCCATACGGAAAGGAAGGTCATTGCCCTGCATGAAATAGTTGGTGAATGAAAGCGCGTTCATGTGTGTTAAGCTAGAAATAAAAATGTTTGTTATATATGCCTGATTTTAACTGACTTTTACTGATCTATTGATCCTGATCAATTGAACCAGAAAGGATGGTTCTTAATACATTTTCTATACTTCATTGTATTTTTTTATCATAGGCAACACAGAGTCTCATACACAGTACATAGTCAACAGTTGTTACAACAGTGGTGATTTTACATATCTGGTATAGCAGGACCTCAATCAGTAGCTCACTTATAGATAAGGAATGTTATCTATGACTATTAAGTGGCTTACCCCTACCTGGGAAATCATACCTCGTACCAAGAAAATGTCTGTTCTACTTCAAATGTTAAAAACTCTTTGCCTTTAAGATGGTTCTTCCTATTACTAATTTCAAAACTTAACAGTGGCAAAAAAAAAGTGCTGTTATTTTCAGCAAACCATCTACTTTTCTCCCTGGGAAAGTAGAATAACTATTTTTCTCTAGCCCCCTGGCATCTAGAAGAAGCCTTATGGTTATTTTTGGCCAAGGACATATCAACAGAAAACATTGGCCCCAAGTCTTGGCCTCCAAAACCTAGGATTTGTATGCGAACACCTGTTCACTCCTTTTCTCTCCTCTTGTCATCTGTAGATTTGAAGCAGAGGGACAATGGAGGAATCCAATTTCCAAGTATCTGACAGGGTCAGCATGTACCTATCAGAATGTGATCTTTTATTAAGTTCATGAGACAGGGTGGTCATTACAGTAGTATCCACACACATATAAAATAATAAAATATAAATGGCTAGAGCCATACTTGTGAAGTACAGGACATTGGCTTTTAGCCCCACATGTCTCTCCACTCGCTTTTCTGAAAATTTGCCTTCCCCCCTACAACTTTTAGTCTCTTACTTTGTATATTTCGTTCCAAACACTTAAAAACATTTATGTTCCTATGCTGAGAAAAGAATCCATCTGATATTTGCAGCCACTCTAAATTGTAAAGAACTTAATTTGGTTGCACTCTTCCATGTGCATTTGCATTTTAAAAGGCCTACAGAAAGACCACAATGCTTGTACCTAGAGAATGAATCACTAATGGTTGAATTTTAATAATCAGAGAGAGAAAAAATATTACTATGCAAATTATACCATATAAGCAATAGCTGGAATTTAATTAGAATTCCAGCCCTGAACAGAAATGAAGTTTACTTTTTTTCTTTTTTTTTTTTCTAAAATAACATACTTTTAAAAAGACAGTTCTATTTACATCTCTTTTCTGCAGGGTTCTCAATCCATACTTATTTATAGTATACTAACTAAAATTCTTTAAAACTGGAAAGTTTTATTGTATTTATTGTTATAGCTCATGAATTTTAATATGTCTAAAATAGAGAAAGATGATTAATGAAAAGATTGCATACAATTTAATTGTTCAAATGAACAATATTCCCTAACTATGAATGAAAATTCAGAATCACTTTACTTATACCAAAAATGTTTATATTGATGTTAGTTTTCTCTGTTTTTGATTGTAAGCAATTCCAGGGCAAGAACTTACACTTTACTCTGTCCCTGCTGGGTGGTATCATGTATAAATTCCTATTAGGATGAATTCTTAGCCTTTGGAAGAGATGGCAAGTTTTATATATGTGGTGAGATTGAAATTCATACCCCGTAATTAAGATGTGTAAAACAGACACAAAAAAGCAGCTCATCTCTTCATTGAAATCCAACAACTTCCTGATGAGTCCTCACCCCTGCTTATGGAATGTGGGGGGAAGGGGGGCAGCAGAGAAGAGGGTGAAAGACTTAAATTTAAAACCAAATTTAACTTAGTCTCTTTTAGTTTCAAATAATCTCTTTTGAGTAACTAGTCAACTCAAAGTTCAAATTTTCTATGAGGTTGATTTTCCTCTCAAACTGCCTCCCTGTTCCATATTCCTTCCCAGATGGCACCTGGCTTCAAGGGAAGGTTTTGAAATTTTCATGGCACTGTGGGAGGCAAGTAGCTGGTGGGCTCTGACTCCCTCTCTCCTGAAATTGGTGAAAGATGTCCTTCTGGAGGAAGGTAATCTCTTGCCGTGTCTGGGATTTCAGTCTCCACTGGCCACCTTTGTGCATATTTACAATGGTACCCAGAAGCCCTGAACACCTCTCATCTGTTGAAAAATTATTTTTAAAATGTCCATCGACAGATGACTGGATAAAGAAGTTGAGGTATATTTATTAAATGGAGTACTATTCAGCCATAAAAATGACAACATAATGCCATTTGCTGCAACATGGATGTCCCTGGAGAATGTCATTCTAAGTGAAGTAAGCCAGAAAAAGAAAGAAAAATACCATATGATATCACTCATATGTCGAATCTAAAAAAAAAAAAAGTCAAATGAACTTAAATATAAAACAGAAATAGACTCAGAGACATAGAATACAAACTTGTGGTTGCCAGGTGGGAGGGAGGTGAGAAGGGACAGACTGGGAGTTCGAGATTTGTAGGTATTGATGGGTATATATAGAATAGATAAACAAGTTTATACTGTATAGCACAGGGAAATATATTCAATATCTTGTAGTAGCTCATGGTGAAAAAGAATATGAAAATGAATATATGTATATTCATGTATGACTGAAAAACTGTGCTGTACCCCAGAAATTGACACAACATTGTAAACTGACTACAACTCAATAAAAAAAAAAAAAGAGGTTCTTAGAGATAATTTTCAAACAGCCAGTTGTTATTCAGGCAGGGTGAGAGTCAATGTATTGCATGACCACAAAGTATTATAAAACAGTCAATGTAATGCATGACCAAAAAGTATTATAAAACAGTAAAGCTAAATTTATTTTTATATTTTCCTGAAAAGGAAGGTGATGGGAATGGTAAAGGTTAATTACAAGCATTTGTCTGATGTGTTGTGCACTGAGTTAAGGGTTAAAATTCCTAGATCTGATTTTGCTCTTGGTTAGTTTTGGCTTTCTCTAGATTCATTACTTAACCAAGTGGCTATTAGCTTTTCTGTAAAATGAGTAATAATGTGTCTACTTCACATTATCTTAAGTATTGGCTATGCTAAGATATTTGAAAATTCTTTGGAAATGATAATATCTGATAAGGATGGAAAGTGATCTTTCTTATATATTTGTATGCCACCTCCTATCTAGATTGTAAACTCTTTGGGGACAGTGACAGTATCTCATTCTTCCTTGAATCACCGCAATGCTCTGCGCATAGTAAAATTTCACTAAAAGTCCCATAGATTGATGATTGATTTGCTAAAAAGCAACTCAGGTGACTATGCTAGCTGGTATGGAAGAGCAGATGGTCTGATACAGGAACTCTTTAGAGGGGAAAAGAGGTTCAGAAATGCTTTTTTGAAAGTTGATGAAACACTTTAATAACAATTCAAAATTAAATATTGAATTTTGCTTGTATTAACTAAAGAAGGTCATAAACTACAAAGGAAAGAAAGTCAGCTTAACAATGGTTTACACCAGTTCTCAAAGTGCGCTCCCTACACCATCACCACCACATCAGCATCAGAAGGGCGAATTCTCGAGCCCCTTTCTAGACCTATAGGATCCGAAGCTGCAGAGTTAGGGCCCAGAAATCTTTGTTTTAACAAGATTCTGATGCACGCCAAAGTGTGAGAATCATTGGCTTCAATTACATAAGCACTTATTTTCTGATGCACAGAAAGACAGATAGTTGATTACAAGCACTGGCTCAAGTGCCAATCATGGTCCCTTAAGTCTTAGGCTCTTTTGGATTATTCCACTCCTGTCACCTTAGTTTGCTGAATTTTTGCCCTTCATGTTTTCATCTCAAGGTCGCAATATAGTCGCCATAGCCCCAGTAATCATATTCTCACTCAAGTCAGGAAGGAAAGAAATTAAAGGAGAAGGGACAATACTAGTTGCAAACATCACTCTTACTAGGAAACTAAATGCTTTCCTAGAAAGTTTCCGGCTGAATTCTCTGAGCATCTCATTGGCCAAAATTGAGTGTCGTGGCTACCCTTAGCTGTCTTTCAGACTTTATTTTGGAGGCAGGTAGGGGAGAAAGGAGTTGAGAAGTGGTATTTGGTTAGCTAGACCACAGCGTCCTCTAAAAAATGGAGGATTATAACATAAACCCAACAACTGAGAAGCTTTATCCTGGAAGCTAGAAAACATATGGAAAAGAGATATCTGCCTTTAAATACTGTATGTGAAATTCTGCCATGTGGAAGGAAGTGCAAATGTTATGTGAAGCTCCGTGAAGCAGAAATAATAGGTGGAAGTTAGACATCACAGATGTTGACACAACAAGAAAGAATGTTCTAATGATTAAAACTATTCTAAAGGAAATCAAATGCTTTTGGAGTACTGAGCACACTATTACCATATAACTATTTCTCAACCATACAGTAGAGAGAATTTCTACACTGAGTCTCCTCCAAGTCTAAGACTGTATGTTCTAACTGACTAAAATTGAAGTATGTTATGGATAATAATAATGACTAGCACTCGATGCATGTTGACTCTATTTGACACGATATGAGGTGCCTTATGTGCATTATCTCATTTTCTACCATAATAACCCTGGGAGATAAGCACTACAATTATTTCTCTTTAAAGAAACTGAGACATAAAGAAGTAATATACTTTGCTCAAGGTCGCAGAGCTGAGGTGTGAGCCCGGGTACTATAACTTCAGCTGTCAGCCTCCTTATTCTTGCAACCATCTCTGGGCTTTAAAGCAATGCCACAGTTTTGAACATTTAAGAACTAAATACAAATTCCTCCTTTAGCTGTAAGAGCAGTTTTGTACTTCACTTCCTCTTAGTTGCTCATGGTAATGAAGCCAAGTCTCTGAACGCTCTTTTCCAGCGTGCTAACATATCTCAGGACTTCCTGTTCACAGCTCCCAGTTGGATCATCACTCTTCTAGAACCCGGTTCAAGCCATTAGAGAACCCGTCCTGGTGGGTTAACTTGGCTTCTCCTCAGTGGTTTTCTTTGATAAAATTGTCCCGTGAGAATGATTGTCCCTCAATATTTCTGGGTACTTACTTTGGAATAAAAATCCTGACTGCTAAGAGTACTTTCAGAGAAGAAAGAATCTTTATTTCTGACTCCTGAGCTAATCGGAGAATAGTTTTGGCAACTCTTGTATTGCTGCTCCCAGTTTTCAAATGCTCATAGCAGCTGACACTGGATAGAAATTGACTGGACGGTCCTTGAATGAAATACATTCCTAGCTCTTAATCCCAACAGCTTTTTTTGAAACAACATATAGTCTCACACATACAAATCTTCTGATCATTTTTACAGGGCTGGATACTAATCTAGAACTAATGGCAGACCATTCTGCACACACAATTTGGCAAAAGCAAAACAAAACCACTTGTTTTCATATGGTAGGGATAATTATGTACTACCAATAGAGAACAAATCTACAAGTGTTACCATATTGGAATCCTGTAAGCAAAACAGGTAATGTGAGGATGCACACCTGGAAACCGACACCAACCTGAAAGCTGGACCCAGTCTTCCAGAACCACGCCCACAAACACTAGAGGAGCTTTACATTCAGAAATGAAAAAGTCCATATAATTTTACTAGTTTCTAAATAAAGCATAAAGGTTAAAATGAAGACAATGGAGAACAGGACTCCTTAGCTTAACAGAAGGTGTGAGCAAGAGACTAGCAGCCCTAAAATGCAAGAAGTCAACTAAAAAACCTCATGCAGGAGCAACGGCAACACCACCACCCACAATCTTTTCTTTTAAAAAAATTTTCCTTATTGAAGTATAGTTGGTTTGCAATGTTGTGTTAGTTTCTTGTGTACAGCATAGTGATTCAGTTACACATATGTACATATATATATATATTTCTTTTCATATTCTTTTTTATTATAGGCTATTATGAGATAATGAATACAGTTCCCTGTGCTATACAGTAGGACCTTCTTGTTTGTCTATTTTATATATAATAGTTAGTATCTTCAAATCCCAAACTCCCAATTTATCCCTCCACCTCCCCCATTCCCCGCAGTAACATACATTTGCCTTGTCTTCTATGTCTGTGAGTCTACTTTTGTTTTGTAAACAAGTTCACTTGTGTCTTTTTTTAGATTCCACATATAAGTGATAGCATATGGTATATTTCTTTCTCTGTCTGAATTACTTCCCTTAGTATGGTGATATCCAGGTCCATCCATGTTGCTGCAAATGGTTGAGTAGTATTCCACTGTGTGTGTGTGTGTGTGTGTGTGTGTGTGTGTGTGTGTGTACACCACCACTTCTTTATACAATCATCTATCGATGGACATTTAGGTTGCTTCCATGTCTTGGCTATTGTAAACAGTGCTGCTATGAACATTGGGGTACATCCTTTTGAATTAGAGTTTCCTCTGTATATATCCCCAGAAACGGGGTTGCTGGAACATAAAGTAAGTCTATTTTTAGTCTTTTGAGGAATCTCCATACTATTTTCCATAATGGCAGCACCAAACTACATTCCCACCAGCAGTGTAGGAGGGTTCCCTTTTCTCCACGTCTTCTCCAGCATTGATCATTTGTGGACTTTTTAATGATGGCCATTCTGACTGGTGTGAGATGATACCTCATTGTAGTTTTGATTTGTATGCCTCTGATAATTAATGACTTTGAGCATCTTTTCATGTGCCTATGGGCCATTTGTTGTGTCTTCATTGGAGAAATGTTTGTTTAGTTCCTCTGCCCATTTTTGATTGGAATTTTTGTTGTTGGTGATGTTGTTACTGAGTTCCCAACCACAATCTCTTGAACTCAACAGTATTTGATGCTAAAGAGGGCCCTCTTCTAACACTGATGCTGCTAATACCCCCATTAGGACCATTTATCTCACTATTCACTTAAAATATTTCTGAAAATAAATATGCTGAAAGAAGAAATAGATTATTGCAAGAAGCAGCTTATCCTCATGACTTACAGCAACAATTATAGATATCAGGACCGTGTCCCCAAAATAGGTGCAGTAAAAATTATTATTAGTGTTATTTAGAAATGAATACCAGTGTGAATGTATAAAAATGGAGTTGTTGGATCATTCTGCCTTTTGGCATCAGACAGAAACAAAAATGAACTGGATTTGTAGGTGATATCTGCAAGATTCCAATAAAATGCACTTAAAAAATAATTTTGCCAACTAAACATGTGGTTTAAAAGTCAATGCTTAAATGCCAAGCAAAATCAAGTGCCCTAAACTCTTAAGCAAGGACCATGTGTTCTCTATTTTTTGTGTACAACACCAACTAGGTAGATGAAGCACTTCAAGGACACACAAAGTCCTAAAAACGTTCAAGTTGACAGCTGCGAAATTATGGCAGACCCATCATTTTGATGTACAGCAATCAGAAATAAGTTGTTTCACATAAAATAAAAACTCTCTTCCATCAGTTATGCATAAAAGACAAGTTGTAACTAGGGAATTCAGGCACAGAAACAACAATTTATGTGCACAAAAGTGGAAAGGTCTGCAGATGATTAATCTATCCCTACAATGACATCACTGACCTTCGAATTTTAAAGCTGGAAGGGAACTTTTGAAGGTCCAAACTCTTCATTCAGCTATTAGGGAAACAGGTTATCCAGAGAAGCCAAGTGACTTATTGAAGGTTAGCTGTCTAAAAACAGAGCCAGTTCAATCTTCTGATGTTCATTCTATCCATTAGGGAGATTTGTCCCCCCTAATCATGAAATGGGAAAGGAGGCAGGTGGGAGAGGGCCTAATTAATTGCCCTTCAGCATGTCAGCATTCTCATCCATACATATATGTGCAACTGAGTCCCCCTAAAACTGAGCTGAGTTCATGATTAACCTCTCTTTCTAAAACTTTTCTCCCATTCTTTGTCTGAACCTGTTCCCCTCAAGATTGAGAAGTACCAAAGATAAGAGGGGATTGAAACTGTATACAAGCCCCTGTATTCCTATCCTTAGGAGTAAAAGGCTTTGCTTTAGTCTCCAAGGCCTCCCTTGAGTCTGTTTCAAGAATGAATGATTAGGAAACGTGAAGACCTAGAAACAAAGAATAGCTGTTGGGCTGGGAAACTGGTTACAATTTAGACTATAAACCCACCACATAGCAGTATCACTGAGCTTCCAGTTCTCTGAAAGATATGGATAAATCTTGACACACATTCCTAAGTTGTTTTTACAGGAAGTGAAACCCCCTCCAGATGACAACTGCTGACTGCAAGCACATAGACTCTAGACCTGATTGAAACCAGAAGTTTGATGATGCTTGAAATCTCACCTTGATGCCAACCAATCTGAGAACTAACTGTACATGAGCTGATGACACAACCTGCAGCCCCCTCCCTCACACAGCCTTTAAAGCTCCTTCCCTGAAAGCCACTGGGGAGTTCAGGTCTTTTGAGCACGAGCTGCTAGTTCTCCTTGCTTGGAGCCCTGCAGTAAACACTGTACTCTCCTTCACTACAGCCCAGTATCAGTAGATTGGCTTCACTGCATGTGGTGAAGTGACCCAAGTTTGGTTTGGTAATAGCACCAAGGCTGTGTTAGCTTGGGGAACAAAAAGATGAAAGGTGTCATACCTCTCCTCAAGACGCTTATTTTTTAACTGGGAAATTTATGGCTTGGTGGGGGTAAATTATTATTTTCTTAAAGGCTAGAATGGTGCCATCTCTGTCAGTGTGAAATGGCCTAAGATATCGTCTCTTGTCACTCCTGGTCCTCTGTGACACTGATTCTATTGTAATTCCTGCTTTAACCTTTCTTTATTTTTTAGCTTACATTTATTATGATATATTGTAATAAATACAAAAGAATAAGGAATAATTAATTTTATAGCAAACAGCTATGTTCCCACCATGCACCTTAAGAAACAAATTTTAAAGTGCCTCCTGTGTTCCTTCCCACAGGCTGTGGGTCTAACTTTTTGCCCTTGGAGTATGTATTTATACATATACACACACACACACACATGCATACATACATGCATACATACATGTTCACAGTATGTTAAGTTTTGTATATTGTGGACTTTATAAATGGTATCATATTGTATATATATTTCTATGATGAATATATTTATCCAACTTTGTATTTTCAAAATTCAATCATGCTTGCAGGTGAACTCCAGCTCATTTTCCCTGTTGTATATAATTACATTGTACACACATGACATTCATTCATTCATCTAAGAATAGACTTTTAAGTAATCTCAGATTGTTTTTACTGTTTTACTGCTTTTCATTTTACTATTACAAACAGTGGTCACTCCTTTACAGATCCATTGTTTCACATTTACAAGAATGTCTTTTGAGCATGTGCAAGAAAATATCACAATCCTTTCCTAAGTTGTATTGAGCATGTACGCTTGTAGAATCAGTAATTAAGAGTTTCAGTTTCTCAGTATCCTCACTGCTCTTGGTGTCATCTGACTTTTAAAATTTTGTCATTCTGGTTAGTGGGCATTGTATCACAGTGTGGCTTTAACTTGCATTTCCCTGTTTACTGATATTGAGCATCTCTTTATATGTTTATTAGCCATTCAGATGATCTCTTCTGTGAAATGCAATTCATGCCTTTTGCCCATTTTTCTATTTAGTTGTTTTTCATTTTTTCTTATTGATTTGTAGCAATATTTTTCTCAAAATTAATGACTCATTGTTTATATGTGTTGGAAATATCTTCTCCCAGATTATAACTTGCATCTGCAGTTTTTTACATTGTCTTTTGAGAAATGGGATGTTCCATTTTAATGCAGTTATATTTATCATCTTTTTCACTTACGGTTAGTGACTTTTGTGTTTTGTTTTTGAAATCTTTCCCCACAGTGAAGTCATTGAGGAAAGTGGTCCATCCCTTCCTCCAGACCCTAATTTAATTCTCATCCTTATGAAGCCCTGCCAAATGCAACAGCATTCCAGATGACCTCTGTGACTTCATTATTCTCTCTTCCTAAATCTATATTCCAAATTGTAGCTGACTGCATGTCTTGTAGCTACCATGATGCAATCCTGCAGTCAAATCCTTCCTACCTTGCTGATCTTGGGTCTTTTACTGCCTTGGATTCATGATTGATCTGATTGATCTGTGCAGTAGGTGTGCGAGCTGACTCCTCAGGAGCAGCTCACAGGCTTCCGCTCTTTTTCCACTGGGGGACACTGGTCAGAGGATGGAGGACTCTTTCCCCTCCCCTCAAGCCCCTGCCCAACCCCCTGCCTAATGACTCAGCAGCATCTTGGCAACAGCTGCTGTGTTCCCTCCCCAACAAGTCAAGCTCAAACAGATCCAGTTTCCATCAATAATTCTGGGTTCTGAGGTTCAGTTACCTCACCACCCTCCTTTGTGCCGCTACCCTAGGGCACTTGTGACCCCCTGCTGTGATGAATGTCTGGACCATCTCACTGTTCCTTGTTCAGTTTTCAACTCCTCCATTATCAGTGGAGATTTTCCTCCTGAAGGAAATATTTAAAGTCTATTGTGTTTTCTTGGTTTAGACCCCAAGTGATGCTCTCCCCATAATCCACATTCTAATCATCTCACATTGCTTCCAAGCCCCTTTAGAACTCAGCCCCGTTTCCCTCTCCAACTTTATCCCCTGCTTCTTCCTGACCTTGAAAATGTGTGATAGAGAAAAGCCAAACCTTATTTGCTTCTTCTTTTTCTAAAAATCATTCCATGGCTTCTCATCCTGAAAAATGTCACCCCCACAACCATCACCACCCATCTTTGTTTTTCTCATCATCTTGAGATAAGTATTCACTCTTTAAAACTCTGCTTACCCCACTGTGAATCCATCTCTACACCTCAGTCAGACAGCAGAATTAACCAGGTCCTTTTCTTTAAGAACACATAGCTGCTGCTGTTCTGTGTAGTATGGGGAGAGGGGGTGTTACAGCATTAACACTTAAGCACACTGATGCTTCAGTCAGGTTTTCATTGGTTCAAATCCCAGCTCTTCTGCTAAGAGCTGCACGACCCTGGGAAAGTCACTTGACCCCTCTGAACTTCAGCTTCATCCTCACAAAATGTGGGAAATAGAGGTACCTACCCAAGGGGAGAGTTCTCATCCTGTAATGAGCTAATTAATGCATTTAACATTCTATAAAGGTACCTATTGGTATAACTTTGTGTTGTCTTCCACTTCCAGCTTACATGCCTCTGCACATTTGATGAGTGTGTCTGCGAGCTCCTGGAGGATAAAGACCACACCTTGTTGTTGTCTGTTTAGCAGTCCTATCACTGAGTATTTTGCGTAGCGCCTAAGACGTGTTCTATAAATATGTGTTAAAAAGTGCAAATCTGCTCCAACCTTGGCATGGGGTGGGGCAGGAGATTGGAGGTCAGGAAGTATCCACGCCGCCCCTGCCCCTTCCACTTGTCACAGTCCTTTTAGGGAGTTTACTTTCCCATTCTTACACATCCAGTCCCTCAGCTCTGAAAACATATAAATAGCAAGAAATCAAACAATATGCCTCATTTACCTCTCAGGGGCAGTGGACAAGTAGGAGATGCGCTATGTCTGTGAAACCTTCTCAACACAGGAACTGCACAGGAACACCATTTACAAGACACACACTAGTCTCAGAAACTAAGGGAGGGTTTTGTTTTGTTTTGTTTTCCCCTTAAATGTTATCTGCAGGAAGCGAGAAATTCAGCAGGAGCTCTCCTCCCTGGTGATGCGCAGGTGCGAAGGCGAGAACCAGGCTGAGCCCCTCAAGGCAAGAAGGTGATGCAACTAGCAGAGGCTGCACAAGGCAGGGCACCTGGAGAGCAAGGAAGTGCAAGAGCCGCCCAGATGACCAGTTTCTAGAAGCATCTCCCCAGATCAATAAGCTGAATAGCAAGCTTCTCTCAGTACAAGACCCCACACTGTGTCACGCTTTACAAGTTCCTCCTAGAATTGAGAACTAATAACTGAAAAATGTACATGCGTAAAATTAGGGATGACCTTTCCCATGGATCAAAAATCTATATCCTTAAAATGGGTGGTATGTAATTCCTAAAGACTTTGAAGCAACAATTACAACAGAGGTATCGATTTGGTTGCCAAGGTACCAGAGGTTCTTCAGGCTTAACAACACAGGGAAAGAAATTATCCAAGTTAGAGTTAACATACCTAGGTGATGCCAGTTCTAAAAGGGAGCCTTGCCATTGCTGAAGCTAAGAGGAATCTCAGCCCTGTAGTTAGTTACTCTGTGAACCATGGGCCGGCTTCCTCCTTCCAACATGCTGTAATTCAGGGGCTGAATTGCGAAGGCAACTCATTAAGTTCTCTTGCTCCTAGCAAGAAAGAAGCAGAGTGTCGTGCTACTATAAATTTGGCTTAAAGTTGAGAGATTATAGATTAAAAGTACCTACATTCCTTCCCTTAAAGTTTTTGCACGTGATATACTTTGTAGAACTGAAGTTGATAATATTCACTGCAATTAGGAAGGAGGAAATGAATCAGCCAAGCCAGCGTAGGACTTCTACCAATACTACTGACCAGCAAGTTTCCCAGCATCAGTAAACTTCTATGGAAAATTAATTTCATGCTTGTCTGCTCTGGTAAAACCCCTAACTGCGTTGTTATAAAAAGAGGAAATTGAGATTGGCTGTGGGAATACCAAAAAGGGTTGATGCAGCTGAAAAGAATTGTCATGTTTGCATGTTTTATTGCCTTGGGACCCGCACACACCTGGAACCTTGAGTAAAGTTGCCTTTCTGCCATAAGAGCTCAAAACTACAGCCCACATGAGTCCTCACAAAAATTCTGGAAACATGCATGCGTACCCCGAGTAAGTAAGTAATAAGAAGAATGATGATAATGATGATGAAATTATTAACCCATTTAAAGAACAGATGGATAAACTTTCTATGTGAGAAACAAGCTAATCACTGGGCAATCTGTGTAATATGTACTGTACAGAGCTCCTACCTCTGTGCTCTGATATTTGTGTTTGCAAAGTCCAGGGTGCATTAGTCTATGTTAGGGAGCTACATAACTTTTCAAATTCTGTAGAAAAAAAATTTTAGCAGAAACTAAGCTCATTATTTTGTTTCTCTTAGGAAGCAATTTGTCTCAAGGTGAAATTTCAAGAAAATTCACCTTCCAAGTGATTTCACAATTTTTTCGTTATTATGCATTTGAAAACAGCTTGGGCATGACATACCACACCTTCTGCTCCTCTAAATAAGACCAAGGAACAGATGGCTACCGACCTTTATCTCCAATCACGTTCTGCCTGCCTGCATATTATCTTATTTGTAAAAATTAATCTTCTTACCTTCCAGTGTTTTTCAGATTGGAACAGTTGATTTAAGAGCCTATCAGTAATCAACATAATTATTAAAAGCTTGACACATAGGCATATATTCCCACAGATCCCTGTTTAGGAAATGAACTTTTGGTATTTTTAACAATCAAAAACCCAAGTTGGAGATAGAAACGAATAAGTATATTTGCAGAAACAGTGTGCTCACCCTAAAATGCTCTGGTATATTATCAGACCAAATAGGCAAATCGTTCAAATATCAACACTGGAAAAACAATTTTCAGCGGTCTGGGTCACACAGGAAAAAATGACTGGTTGGAAATAAAAAGCACGATCCTCATTCTAAAGCATGTAATTATTAACTAGAAAAGGAAGGCACATATATATGAAAATCCTTTGTGACGTATACTACTTCTTTGGTAATTGAGAATATATTTTACGAAAGTAAAATTGATGGGCTTCACAGGAGACATGTCTAAGAACTTGAAGTTTATGTCTACATGCCTACAGGCACACAAAGACCTAGGGCAGGGTTAAGGCAGTGGTAACTCTGTGCTTACTTAACAGGTTACACGTTCTTTCGTACATACTTTCTCATTTCATCTTCACCTCTCAAGTGGTAGATATTATATTCTGGCAGGTGGCAATTTATAAAACAAATACATTAAAATATTTGCAGCAATAATCTATATACTTCAGAAGACATTTTCTTAGAACTGAAAAATCCAAAAATTACCCCAAATTGTACTTGGCACATGAAGACCCAAGCATAGCATGATGCCTTCCGAGAGAATACAAAATAATAGTATAATATCTGAAGAATGTGACTGTTTGAGATTTGTGTGATTGCTTGACAAATTTTGTCAACTAAGCTTTGTGGTCAGAAAAGCATCTTCCCTTGATTAATACTGTTTGGTAATATAAATGGCCACTGGAAGAGGAGTTAAATTTTTGTTCTCTCCATGCTGGTATATGTTTTATAAAACAATTAAGTCAAGCTAAAAGATGAATCTCTTTGGAAACAAAAGTCTTAATGTCACCTATACAACTTTTTGCATAGCTGTTTATGATTTTTTAATGATGCATCATTATCCTGATATTTTCTACTGGAAAAGAAAGTAAATTTACATTGGTGTGGAAATTTAATCTCTTACCAATGTGTTTAGAGATTCAAGTCAGTATGATAGTTTACAAATCACATGAAAATGTTACTCAACCGTATGGGAGTCTGTTGGAAATTTTCTTTTGATCCCAGAAGTAATTAAAATAGTGTAAGTGATCAGGTCAGGGTTCAGAAGTCGACCTGCATGAGTTTTCCTGAGACTCGACTGCAAATATTCAAATACTCTTTGAAAAAGGAAATCATAATTGTTCACCTATCTTGGCTTCTTAAAGCAAAACTCAACAATTTAAGCTGCAATTATAAAAAAATAATGACACTAGTATTTCCGTAAAGTGTTACTGAAAAAAGAATACTGGTTCATCATTAAAAGTGCAGAATGGTATTGTCAAGATAATTAATATTTTTATGAGTAAATTTTGTTTAATGGCATTTCAAAAAAATCTAAAAGGGATGGGTCTTAGGAAATAACTTGACACATTTTTATCCCCAAATACAAAAACATAGATTTGGTCTAATCTGCACCTGGATCCAGTCAGGTTAAGATGAACTTGACCAAGGCCTGCAGCTACACAATGTTAGCTCTAAGGCAAGAATTCTGTTCCTTGATTCCCAGTCTATTTCTTTTTCACATCACACTTTGTCCCAACAAATCAGTAT
Source organism: Vicugna pacos (assembly GCF_048564905.1). Classification (NCBI taxonomy): domain Eukaryota; kingdom Metazoa; phylum Chordata; class Mammalia; order Artiodactyla; family Camelidae; genus Vicugna; species Vicugna pacos. The sequence goes on from NC_132987.1 coordinate 9,235,754, forward strand.
TTGTGGCTGCAAAATTCAGGAACTGTGGATTCTAATTCCTGTTTTACATGGAAACCTGTTTATAGCACAGCTTGCTATTAAATAAATCCAGATATTATGTAAGTTAAAATTAATCTCATCAATATCCTTTCCACAAAGAGCAAAAAAAGTGTAAGCAGGGAAATAATTTTTATCCTAAACAGTTGTCTAGTGCCTTGAAAATGCCAGGATGATTCTAAATCTAAAAAGTAAACCATGGGAAAGGGAGAGAAGACATACAAGAGCTGGGAGGAAAAAAGAAAATCTTTAATAAAGAATATACAAACTAACACTGATTGAAACTTTACCCCACTCCAGACACTTTGATAAATCCTTTACAAGGATTAATTTCCTTGGTTCTCACCATAACTGTATGAGATCATTATTATTAATGTCCCTAGTTTTGCAAGTGGGGAAAATTTAGACTATGAAGATTTAAATAAAAGTATGTACAAGTTAAGTAATTAGAAAGTAGTAGATACAGGGGCTGAATTCAAAGCTGCAGAGAGCTTAGGCTTAATTACCAGGCTCTATTCCTTGCAAAACAAAATGGATTGCTGCAAACATAAAGATGATCCCATTACAAACCAGAGTGATTAGTTTACCAACTAGAAATTATAGAAGTTTCAGAACCATTGCCACTGCCTGTCACAAGGTGGTCAACACGAAAACTTAGACACGTGGGAGATTAAAAAGAAAAACAAGCAATGCAGGCTCAGGGTGAAAGAAGTGAGAGAGACAGACTGAAACAGTGACAGGGCTAGAAGTAGCAGAGGTAGCAGGTTAAAAAGATCAGAAGTCTCAGAGAAGGTGAGCTTGAAGGGGACCTTAGAAGAAGCACCCTGTATCCAGAGAAACAGGGAGTGAAAATTCAGGAAAAAGATAAAAATTTCTGCAATGGAGTGATCCATGATGGGGAGGCAGGGAACATATGGATTGCTGGGAGGCTGGAGGATGAGGAGAGGGAGGGAGCACAGAGGATGATATTTTACTCCATTCATACAAGAGCAAAAGTGATGCTCAGAACTACAGAGTGACAGGTGTGGGCTGTGTCCTACCAGAAGATAAATTGGAAAAAGCATAGAAAATTGGCCCCCACAAAATGCATGGACATGTGATTTTAATTTGAATTATTTGTCATAATTTTATCATTAGATATATCCCATAAAAACCTAGATTGATAGTGGGTTTTTTTTTAAACCGTAATTTTTGTCAACCCTGGGCCTCTCTGGTCTCTTAGAATAAACACTATTCCTAGGTAAACACCAACACCAGTGCAAGCTTCTAAAACACATATTCTTTGTCATCCTCATACTTGAAATCATTCGAACTCCAAATTCTGGCGAGATGCTAAAAATCTTCGTGGCCTGGCACTGTTGGCTTCTCTATAAAGTTACTTCTGTCTGTTTCTCCATGTGCAACTCCACAGAAAGGAATTACAGAGCCTCAAAAGCACAGAGCGCTTTCTGCCCATGCACTTTTACACAGATTGTCCCTTTCATCCTGAACACTCCTTTCAGTCTCTTGACCTAACTAACACTATCACATCCTTCAAGCTCAGACATCATCTTCCCGAGGAACCCCTCCATTAACCCAGTCTCACGATTTTCCATGTCACTGCACTCATCTCACCTACAATTAGCGCCTGTCTGATCATTTTGCCCAAATTGTCCAAATCTTTATCTCCAACTCAAATTGCTTATTTGTTTTCCATTTATGTTCCATATCCGTATTCGTAACTCCTATGTTCATAGGTCCACTTTGTTTACTAAGATGTGCCTCAGCCACATACAAGCTAAAACTCCTCTTGTCCCCAGGTATCTCCCAGGAACTGACCCCGCTCCTCTCCAGCTATTCCCTATTCTAATAAATGTCTCAGATGCTCAAGTGAGAGCAATCTGGGGGACATTCTTGATGGCCTCCATGGTGACCATGAAAAAAGCACAGGTCACCAGTTACAGGGCTACAGGTGATGCACTCTGAAACCCACCCCCCTGTTAGTACTGCGCCCCTGATTCCCAAGAGCCACTGATGGTGAGCATCAAGGGTGCCATGGTAGACCCATTCCTGGAGATGAGAGACTTCAGGTGGCTAGGTTTAGCTTAGATTCCCCAACAACTTTGCAGAAAGTTCTCTAGAATGTAAGGTGATCTAAGACACCCCTACTTAACATTCTCCCTTCTTCACTTGGGGTCAGACTTGCATCATGTTCTGCTGGCTCTCCCACCTTTATCCAGCTCCGTCCTTATGTCCTCTTACATGGGTGCTTCATCCAATATAATTCTTTCAGATTCAATCTCATGCTTGCTACTGTCTCTTGGAATATCTGGACCCTATATTTTCCCTCTTATCTGAGTCCAGCTTATCTTTTTCCTAAATGTGTCTTGAATTTATTCTCATTGCCCTTAATATGGTAGACAAGTCCAAGGCCAGCTGCTTTTGTCTAGCTTGTTTTTTATTAATATAACAGCTTTACTGAGATATAATTAACATACAGTGCTATTCATTCATAGATGAAGTGTCCAATCAATGATTTTTAGTATATTCACAAATTGTGCCACTATCACCACAATCAATTTCAGAACATATTCTTCACCCAAAAAGAAACCCCATACTCAGTTTGCAGTCATTTCCCATTTCTGCCTGGTACATTCAGCCCCAGGCAATTACTAATCTACTTTCTATTTCCATAGATTTGCCTATTCTGGACATTTCATATAAATAGAATAATATGATATGTGGTCTTCTGTGATTAACTATTTTCATTTTGAATGTTGTCAAGGTTCACCTTTCTTGTAGCACATATCAATACTCTTATTTTTACTGCCAAATAATTTTCATTACATAGATATGCTACATTTTATTTACTCATTCATAAATTGATGGAAATTTGGGTTGGTTACATTTTGCGGCTGTTATGAATAATGCTGCTATGAATATTCATGTTCAAGTTTGTATGTAGACATATCTTTTCATTTCTCTTGAATGTATATGTAAAAGTTGAATTGGAATGTCCCATGGTAACTCTTTGCCTCACCTTTTGAGGAGCTATTTTCTATGCTTGTTGCACAATATTGCATTTGTACCAGCAGTGATAAGGGTTCTGATTTCCCATCTACTCACCAGCAGTTGTGATTGCAGGTCTTTTTGGTTATATTTATCTATTGAATATGAAGCAATATCTCATGATTTTGGTTTGCATTCTCTGGGTGGATAATGACATTGAGCATCTTTTCATGTGCTTATTTGCTAATTGTGTATCTTCTTCGGAGAACTCTCTTATCAGAAGACCTTTCCCATTTTTAAATTAGGGTTCTTTGTCTTTATATTGTTGAGTTGTCAGAGTTCTTTACTATTTTCTAGATACAAGTCGCTATCAGATACGTGATTTCTAATATTTTCTCTCATTCTGTTGGCTGTCTTTTCATTTTCTTGATGGGGACTTTTGAGGCACAAAAGTTTTAAATTTTGATAAAGTCTATTGTTTTCTTTGTTGTTTGTATTACTGTAGCTTTATGTTAAGTTTTAAAATCAGAAAGTGTGAACCCTCCAACTTTGTTCTTTGAAACAAGAAGGTTGTTTTGCCTATTCTGTGCCCCTTGAATTTCTATATGACTTTTACTATCAGCTTCAATTTTTGGGAAGAAACTAGCTCAGATTTCAACAGGGTCTGTGTCGAACCTTAAATAATTTGAGAGATATTACCATCTTAATAATATTAAGTCTCCCAATCCATAAATAGGCAATGTCTTTCCATTTATTTAGGCCTTCTTTAATTTCTTTCAACAATATTTTCTAGTTTTTAGGATATTTTATGCTTTTTTAAATTAAATTTATTCCTAAGTATTTTTGATGCTGCTAAATAAATAGAATTGTTTTCTTAATTTCATTTTTAATTGTTCAATGCTAATGTATAGAAATACAGTTAATTTTTGTATAATAATCTTATATCCTGTAACCATCCTAAACTCATTTATTAGTCCTAATAAATTTTTAGTACATTTGGCCTAGATTATTGCAATAGCCTTTAACCTTGTCTATAGTTGTGTTTCTGTCCGGTCCATTGTTCAGTGTATCCAGTGATCTTTTAAAATATATCTCTGAACTCACGGTGCCCCCAGCTAGAAGTCCTCAGTCACTTTCCATTGACCTTAAGATAAAGTCTAAATTTCTCGATATGATTTACAAGCTTTGGATTCTTCACATAGTTTTTATGCACTAGCGTCTCTCTACCTTCCAGGCTTGCTCCTGCCTTCCCCTCCCCACACTCAATGCACCAGCCATACTGATTTTATTTCAGCACCACAAACACATCACACTCTTTTTTCTTCAGGACTTCCAACATGTTGTTCCCTCTATCCAGAGCACTATTTTTCCGTCCTCTTTACCTGCTGTATCTTCTTATTTTCCACTCTGCTCAAATATAGTTTTCACTAGCCTTCACAAGGCCTTTGGTCCATTCTGAGTTCACATGAGTTACTTAGGGGACTGTCCTTTATTAGAGCAGAACCTTCAAATGTCTGTCCATCACATCACCATTATAATATATTTGCTATGCACCCTTCATCTAGAAACGAGGTATCTGATAGGCTTGTGAGATTCTAGATAATCTCTTTGCTAACAGCATCTGCTGTAAGTAGGTTTTAAATACCACCAGGAAAACCCAAAACCTGCTATGAGCACAGACACCCATAGTGAAGAGCCAGGCCATCAGGAACCGGTATCAGGGCCCGCCATGGTAGCCTCCTGTGCTCATCCATCAGACTTGGAACCCTGAAAGATTCAGGGGCAATTTAGTGAAAGGAGAGGTCAGATGAGTCACAGACACTTGATTCATTTCAACCACATATTATCTATCAACACTAAGAACTCAAACACAACCCTGGTGCAAAGCTGAATCAAAGAAGACACTGAATTGGGAGTTCAAGATTGGCAGATACTAATTACTACATATAAAATAGATAAACAACCAGTTTCTACTGTAGAGCACAGGGAACCATATTCAATATCTTGTAGTAACTTATGGTGAAAAAGAATATGAAAGCAAATGTATGTATGTTCATGTCTGACTGAAGCATTATGCTGTACACCAGAAATTGATGCAATGTTGTAAACTGACTGTACTTCAGTAAATATGTATATATATATTCAAAAAAAAGATAAGACCCTAAAGATTTCATAAGCTCCATTCTTTGCAAAATAGCCTTCAGCCCCCTCCAATTCCTTCTTTCTGACCTTATCACCACATACATAATAAAGTTGGAGGAAGTGATTTTTCAGATATTTATCTTACCCAAGGGCTTTATCCTGTCCTTTGATTTCTGTAATTTACACCACCAAGGAGTCTAGCCAGAATCCTCATCACTTCAGGTGATAAATCCAAAGTCTCAAGTTGCACAGATGGTATTATACGTACCAGTGGAGGAAGCACACACCTTTCCCCTTCCCCAATCGCATCCTTGTTCATAGGACACTAAAGCTGATGCTAAGTACCCTTTGAAGGGAACTTTGTGTGTGGAACATAATCTTTATAATCACAATGCTTAATTTCTCTTAAAATCATAAATACATTTTTTTTCTGAAATCCCCTAAACTCAAATTACAAATTTTCCCATTTTACTCATAAATGTCATCATTGGGCAATTAAAATTAGCAATACTCATTTTCATATTTTTCTTTGATTAATTTATAAAGCTGATAGTTTTATGTTCCCTAAACATTTATAACCATTATCATATTTAGTTAATTGAATTCCTTTAAATAACTTAAACATTAATCATAATTTCCCTAAGCAGTTAAAGCACCTACAATTTAAATCATGGTTTTCCTAAGTATTAAGAACACCTTAAGTAGCAGAAAAATATCAGCACAGATTATAAAATGTTTGCAAAAATTAATATAGGTATAAATGAATCAAATTTGGGCTCATTTATTTCTCATCTCTATTTTGACTTCCATAGTTTCACTGGGATTGTAAAATCACTTAATACTCATGAAGAGTAGAACTAACAGTATTAATTTCAACCAAGTCTAATCAGTAGAAAATTTAAGACTAGGATACAATTACAAATCTGGGCTATAAATCAGAGAGCTGTAAATGGGACCCAGAGTACTTTCCAGGATAATTTCAGAAGAACTGGCATATGAGGGCTAGTGCCCATAACTGGTTTTTCCACGTCCACTTTTTTTCCTTCAAAGATCCATCTTACACCCTCTGGATGTTCTTGTTTTTTTTTTTTTTTCTTGCATAATTATTAGTATGCATAATGGAAATTTTAACAACTTAGTGTCACTCATTTTGACTCCCCTGGCCTTTTGTACTACAAATCTGTGTTACAACACTTTACATCTGGTAGTGACCATAGTTAGTTGCCTATCAACCACCCATTACACCTACCCTCCTTTCTAATAGAATCTGATTTCGTTCAGGAATTCATCCCATGTAATCAGAGGAGTCTGCCCCCATCCTTAGATTCAAGGGTATTTCCTAATGAATCTCAGTCAAGCAAAGAAGACCCCAAGAGGCTCTTGTTGGCCATCTGGAGGCAGGGATGTGGCCAACATGGTCCCAGACAGATTTAAGAGCAAGAATGACTGAGAAGCTCCCCTCCTACTTCCCGCAGGGAGCCGTCTTATGATCACTTAGGGTCATGAGACAGCCAGCCTTGTGAGGACGCCAACACGGTGCAAGACCAAATGACAAGGAAAGAACAAGGGGCTTAGTATTATGGGTACTGGGGTTCACCCCACCTCTGGATGGTATTTTATGTAAAATAGTATTATTTTTAAGTATTGAAGTATAATGGAAAGCTATGGAATTTTGCAGAGATTTTACCTTCAGATATTTAGCAAAACTTGAATGCGTACCACACAGCTTTAGTCCCTTAATATTAACGTTTTCTTGATAACATACTGGAAATTTATGCGCTTTCCTTTTAAAATGTCTCAGGTAATAATTTTCCCATTTTGAGTATTATGAAGGTCTCACAGCTTTGAAGAATTATTGTTTTCTTTTTGATGGTCAAAAATCTAACATCTTCATCTGTACAATCTTTTTTAATCAGGCTTCATCGTTTCAACAATAACCTCCCCAATTTTTAAAAAAATGTTTCTCTCTGGAAATAAGAAGGTCCTGGATCATCCTGAATTTCCTGTCACAGGGAACTCTGGTTCCTTTTGGGTAAAGGACAGTATTAGAGACCAAAATCTAAATACAAATAAGTTGTTCCACATGATTAATGGTAGTTTTTTAAAAAGTGACACATTTTATAAGCCCGTTTGTAGTAATATAGCTAGGAAATATCTTTAAAGGTGATAAATTCATATTGATATGACTGATGTAACTCTTAAAAACTAAATTAAAAAAAAAACCTTATACCAAAATAAAAATATTTATGACATGCTTATTTAGATTTTTTTAACCTCTCACTCAAGTTGTACATAGAGTTTTCTTATATTTTAGAACCCTTATCTGTCCCAAGAGACACCAGTCTGTAGTCACTTTATTTATATTTATAACAGATATTTATAACAGTGATTACCTGCAGGTAAAAGTAAGAATAGAAAGTTTATTTTGTATGAAAGGGCCTTTAAGCTTTAGAAAATCTCCAAGATGAGAGAGAGAGTAGATCCAAGCTTTTTGGCTAACAGCCTCACTGAAGGAAACTGTCAATAGATTTCTTAAATTACTCTCAGAAGAACTGAGGACTTAAGTTAGAAAAGGAATCAGCATGATTCCATCTGATCCAGCCTTTGAACTAATTTACTTGAACTCAACAGCATATACGATGCTTGAAGGAATAAAACTGACGACTGCTTTGAGCCTCTAATCAAAGAAGGCACCGTTGAGTCAGTTACACATGGAAATTCACCAGCCGGGGTCCCAGGAATTCCCTCCATCTTGAATGCTTTGTCTTTGAATGCTTTGCCAAGGTGGGCTTTAAGAAGGTCACAAAAGGATGATGTCCTTGCGCAGCACAAAAACTTTGCTATGTTTCGGAACCAGTCCTATGTGGGTTCAGATCCTAACTCTGCTAACACTTAGCTGCGTGAGTTTGTTAAGAGACTTCAGTCTCTAGACCTCCTTTTTTATGTGTGTGTAAGTAAGCAGGATAATAGAGCTTGGGAGCAAGGTTGGAGGAAATCAAAAATATAACATGCAGAAGCAAATGGCAGAGTATCTAAAGAATTAAGGCTATTTATAAAACCAATATAAGTTATCCATCCAAAAATGATAGAAAAAATTGGATTTTTTCAAGGGTGCATTTATCATACTGCCTTAGCCATAATACTCTATGGAGCATATCCAGAAATTGTTAAATAAAATTATTTTCTTCAAGTTGTACCTGATTTGGATGTTGAGAAGAGTGCCAAGGAATGTTAGCACGTGGGTGTGTGTGTATTTGACATAATTGATGAACGTAATCTAAAACAATACTCAATAAATCATCCTGAATTTTATCAATATTAAAAGCTAGGAAAAAATGAGGTACTCTGAGATGCCTCTTAATTAATATCTGCATTAGTTATCAGTTGCTGCATAACAAATTTTCCCAACAATGTCAGCTTCTGTGGGTCAGAAAAGCAGACATGGTTACTCTAGAAATCTAAAACACCACTTGGAATACACATGTAGAATATGGGAAAACTCCATATGCTTCACAAATGTCAATGTTAACATCACTGGGTTTCCTACAAAGTGGAGGAACATAGAGAGAGTCAGGTTTTGCCCTTGGTCTCAGCTAACATGGAACACAGGATACCAACTAATCATTATGGAACATGGGACAGGCTACCATGACCGCTGCCCTAATGCTCACTGCTCTGTCCTCTGGACAGCGGACACTCCCCAAGGTTGGTAGGACAGGTGGACAGACTGCCTCACTGCCACTGCCACTGCCACTTCCCTCAGAAAAGCTTCAGTTCAGGCAGAAGCTGCCAAGGCGGTACACATACTTAGGCTTACAAAAGTCTACTAAAGCTAAAAGTGAATAACCTATTTTTAGGAAGTAACTTTATCCAAAGAGTGTTGTTTCTTTCTTTCCCATTCCTTGTGGTATGTGCATTACCTTCAGACAGAAGGGTTTTGTGCAACTTAAAGGTTATCCATACACATCCTCGTTTATTGGAAGAAAGAAAAATTAGAGTAAAAATTTTCACCAAGGAATTTGAGGTTGATACGGTTTGGATATAGATTGTTTGATAATTTTGTATTTAGAAAATTTGGATACATAGATATTCAAACTCATGCAAAGTATAGGAAGTTCTCATTTACATGTGAATTTGCTTTGTGGTAATATTACTGAGTTCAAACTCATTCTGCTTGCCGCACGACAGGCCAATAAATCACGAGACGAGGTGTCGGGGCAAGAAATAATGACTTTATTCAAAAAGACAGCAGACTGAAAAGATGGGGTACTAATGTTCTAGAGAACCATCTTCTCCAAGTCAGAATTTAGGTTTCTTTTTATACTAAAAAGGGAGGGGGTATAATTGGTTGTTGCAAACCTCTTGGTGTCAGAATCTTTGTTCTTGCAGCTGTCCATGTAGGTCAGGTCACGGTGTCCCTGTAAACCTCCAACAAGACAAGTGTTATTTTCTCCTTTGCAAATCTTTATCCCTATGTGAATGGAAAAGTGTTACACCCTTAAAGGCCAGAGCCTTGAGAATGAGCTGCCCTGTGTATTTCAGGCTCTAGGCAACATTCTTTTACAAAAGGTGCAGAACCAGCATGACTGAGCCCAGGAGACAGAGCACAGGGTTAGAGCTGAAGGAACAGATCCAATATGGAGTCAGATTTGTTCTTCCCTATTACAGTAATAGTACAGATAAACGAATACACTCTTTTTAAAAAAGTTAACCCTCAGAAGCTTTTTTGGACAAGCCTCAGCTCACCTTGATTTTTATTTTATTTCCTTGTGTCTTCAACATTTAAATGAGTTGACTTTTTTCCTCATCTGTTTCTTTTTAAATGACTTGAGCTTTTTCCTGAGAGAATGTCCTTTTCAAAAAGTTTAGATGTAAATCCTACCCTTTTGTGCCCAGTTACTGCCCAATACAGCCCTCGGCACGTAAGGAGCACTGCCCTCACTTTGCTGACTAATTGACTGTAAGAATTTGAATTATTGCACCAGATTTTCTCATCCGTAAATTATTACTTGATCGTAAGTTGACCAACTCATAAGCTGCATCAAGTTGACTAGGACACCAGAACCTCGTCTAGAAAATTACACTTCAGATTTATGTAGCTTCCAAAATGCCCAATTAATTCTCAAGATGTAATTGACTCCCTGGAAGAATCTATCATATTAAATTTACATTCCTTCAAATTAAAAGATTATTTTAAAATAAAGGATGTTGCACACTCAATATCTCTTCGTTCTCTAGATGAGACACATCAAATGTGGCTGGAATTAGCTTAATATTTTTCCACAGTGCTTTATAGTTTTTCAAGTCCTGTGAGCCAATCAGACACAGCATTTTTTTTTAATTTATCTGATGATGTGAAAAATGATGACTCAGAGAAATAAAGCGATTTTTCTGAGGTCGCATCACTAATCAGAGGCAAAGCTAGCACCTGTTCCGATGCTCTTGGCTTTCTCCCATCAATACTTTTTGTAATTTTAATACACTCTACATGAGCTTGTGCACCCACACATAGTTTAGTCATAGGCTAATGGAATGTCATTATTTTAAAACTCTCTTTCTATGGCAAGAAAAAGCCACCTGCCTCTAGTGCATATATTTCTTCCCCTGCAGCAGCAATGTTCCCAAAGTAAATATGCATTTAATGATGCCTGGCTGAGCAGGGGATGGAGCTGGTGGCGGTGGGGGGAGCCTCCGCCTGTTATAAGGACCTCTCCACCACTCCTCTTCTCCACTCCAGTGCCTACGCCTGGCCTGAGAGAACAAATCAACACAGCTCACCAGCAGCCAGCATATTTGTAAATGAGCAAAAGTAGGGAAAGAATGTTGTCTTCCAGAATGGTACGGGGGCAAAGCTAGAGGAGAATGGGGAAGCAAGGCTCTGCCCTGTCCCAGGTTCTTATTCTTTCTGCGCTCACAAGGGCTATTAACAGATGAAGGCAGTTCAACAGAACTGAATTTGAATTTGCCTCTTGCAATCCTGTCAGACTGATATATCCCAATAAAATTAAAAACAAGTGGCAGAACAAATGTGACAATTCCATTCTGAGACCGTAAGGTAGGGACTGCCTGGCAGCTGTTTTCAGCTAACAATTTCAGTTGTGACATCAAAGAATTTGGTTCTTTTTTTGGCTACCTTTACTTTAAATTCTCAATAAAAAATGAAGGGAAAAAATTCATTATTTAAAAAAATAGACTTCTAAGCTATATTATCAGAAGTTTTCTAAAGGGGTCTCAGAAGCAAATGACAGAACTCATAAAACAACAATATGGCAAAGAAACCCAATTCGGAGTTTTATATTCAGGATAAAAAGTTAATAAGAGAAAAGAAAATTTAATAAGTCCCAAAATATTAAGTTGCGTTCTTTCTTCTGAGTGATTTTTGAACATTTTCCCTCTGGAAAATTTATTTTTAACATAATTTAGCTGAGCAAGTCACTTGACCTCTCGAAATCCCAGTCTTCTCACCCTTGAGTACTTGAGTGAGTTTCCATTAGCATTAAGTCAAAGTGTGGAGAATTATTTTTGAAATATACCTGCTTTTACCCTTCATTCTGCTGCCTTTTCAAGACAAGGGTGTACATGCACTGGGTGTGCAGTCGTATGATCCAGGCCCATCAGACTCCTTCTTAAAGGGGGAGGGTGTAGCTCAGTGGTGGAGCGCATGCTCAGCATGCATGAGGTCCTGGGTTCAATCCCCAGTACCTCCTCTAAAAATAAACATAATTACTTACCCCACCTAAAAAAAAAAGAAAGTAAATATTCCTTCTTTAAAAACTTATGTTTTGCAGTGGCATATGTGGCATTTTTGGCTTACTTTAAAGGTTTTGATGTAACTTGCATTTTTATTTTAAAATTTTATAGAGTATCTTGGTTCAATCAAATGTGAGACTCAGACAAGCCTGTCACCCCACTGTGTAGAGTTAAGTACAACTGTGGTCAGAAGTCTACAGATACATCAAACAGACAGGGTTCTGTACCCAACTCAGGAATATTTAAGCCCCCATCAATACCCAATGATTTATATGGGGCCCTCAAGTCCTGTGGGAAAGCTCTTGAACTTTGTCTACAATTTAGATTCAGACATATCCAGATTGACTGGGGCTTTGGGAGGCTTAATGACCACAGGCGGCCACTAAAAGGACCAAAGGGGCTCTGAAGAGGAAAATTCCTGTGGGTGAGGAGAAAATTGGACAGCGTAGACTAGAGGCGGTTGGGTTTCTGAGGGAGGTGAGTCCAAGTATAATGTGAGGGTATGTGTAACCAGGCTCCAAACTAGCTCTTCCTACCAAAATCCTGTGCAGCCTTGGAAAGTGGGGGACAGAGGCAGCGATGGAAGAGCTGTCTCCTCAGGAGAACAGCCAGCAGCGCCAAGAGACCACCCTCGTGTGGGACTTGACACAGGGGAGGAGAGATTTTTTTTTATTATTGTTTTGCTGTTGTTTATGTTTCTTGTTGGCTAGAAAAAGAGGTCCGCATTTAAGCTTCATGGACAGATTCTCTCCTGAAAAGCTCTGACATGACAGCTCAAGTTCATGGACAGTCAGTCAAGGCTCGCGAGACCAGAAAATCTAGTGAGTTCTTTCCACAAAACCCACACATCGATATCCTATTTCTACAAATATATATCTGCTATTGTACAAGATTCAGATACAGGAAAGAGGGAAGTAAAGAAGGAATTTTTACATTTGGTGTCAAGACAAGCCTCCCATTCAGACCCAGCTGGATGAAGACACCTTTACACTCATGTAGCAAGTAGATGTAAATAGAGGGTAAGTTCCAACGTTCAGAATCAGCACAGGTTCTGCACAGCAACAGCTTGTGAATCTTTTCAGTAAGCTTTGTAGTAAATTTTTTACTGAAACCCAGCACGTAACTCATCAAACTAGTTCCTTGCTTGGTTTTATGAACATGGTGGTGAAATGGCAGATACCTTTAAAAATACCCACCGAATTTGCCTCAGTGGTTGGAGACTGAGCTCTCCACGTGAACCAGAGACAACCTACAACTTTAGGAAGAGAAGAGGTAGCAATAAATACTAAGTAACAAAAGTAGGTGTTCAGATGCTAAGTTCTCCAAGGTCACTCCAGGGGTCAAAAAGGCATTAGCAACAGTCTATGCACATTGCTGGAGATTCAGAAGCTCACTAACAATGGGGTGAGCAGTGGCCCACAGTTAGTATAATGATCAGTGGTACAGAGTTGCTTAAAAGGAGACAGACTTTGCAAATGTTAGCCACTATATATAAAAATAGATTTTTAAAAGTTTCTTCTGTGTAGCACAGGGAGCTATATTCAATGTCTTGTAATAACCTTTGATGGAAAAGAATATGAAAACGAATATATGTATGTATATGCATGACTGGGACATTGTGTTGTACACCAGAAATTGACATCTTGTAGCTGTACTTCAATTAAAAAGAAAAAAGAGACAGATAATGATCTAAACCAGAGAGGTCAAGAGTTGAAGGAGAGAGAACACAGCCATTCTTGTCCAAATTCCCTTGTAGGGTCTGTTAACCCTGCAGAAACAAGATATCAGGGACAGAGAGACCCAATATGGTGGCCACTAGCCATATACGGCTATTTAAATTTAGATTGCCTAAATTTTTATAAAATTAAAAGTTCAACTCTTTAGTCCCACTAACCGCTCAATGACCACATGTGGCTAGTGGCTACCGTGGGGGACAATACAGATATAGAACAGTGCCATTATCATCACAAAAAATCCCCTTGACCAGCACTGATCCAGAAGTGACCTCACTTATGACCAAGAAACTACCACCTAGAGGACACTGTGTTAAACGTATAAGACTTTTAGGTGACACCTAAATTAACTGTGTGCTCAATAAATGCTGAATAAATGAAATAGGAGAAAGCATTAAAATACTAGAATTATTACTTTCAAACAGATGAGAACAAGAAGTGTGAGGCACTGACACGTTACTGATAAAGTGACCCTTAAGGTGCAAGCCTGGAATGTTCCGATGATGTCCAGACGCCCTCGTCACAAAAATGATGATGAATCAGAGGCCACTATCCCTGTGTGGGTTTTAAATGCTGTTTGTATATATAACTTTCCTATTGTGTATGACTGCATACTGCAATCACCATTACAATTTGGAATGGAGGAAAAAAAGTAAAGCTATTTTAAAATAGGTTTCAAGAGCGTCTTGGCAATGGCTTTTGGGTGCTTCACCCTCCTTCTCAAATTTTGGCAGTGAAAAATAATCCTGTCTTAATGAGCTTGGTAAGACAAACATTAAGAATTCCCTCACCTTCAAAGTCAGTGTGTATATTTACAAGTGGGAAATGCTTCTAACCTTAAGTTTAGATTAATATTGTCAATGTTCTATGTTAGTAAACATAAAGTTTTGTTTTAAAATTACTTGACACAAGGAAATACTATTAAATCTAAACATCGTTTTATGAAAGTAGACTCATTGGTTTGTTTACACAGCAAAGACCAAGCAACAGAAATCAATTCAAATAAATAATATTCATGCAAGCTTTAAATGTATTCCTAATACTGATGTCCAGGTCAATTAAAACACAGATGTGAATGCTAAAAGGAACAGTACAACACCTTACATATAATCCATTTTTAATTTCCTTTGGAGCTACAACACCCAACGTTTCTACACAAAATAGTAGTTATCAAGGTCTTAGGATATTCAGAATTTCTCTGGCTCATCTGGACTGGAAGGACATCTCATTCAGGTGAACTGAAATGGAAATCACACGCTGACCCAAGGAGAGAGAAATAATTAAGACCAGATGCAAGGTGTGAAAATAAACTTTTTTATCAGTTACTCCATACCCACCCCAATGAATTCAACAAACGTACTTACACAGCTACTGTATTATGCACGATCTAAACTGAGATGCACAACAAAGCATTCATCACTCATTAGTGTGTTTGGTTAAAATGATGCTAATGCAGCAAAATAAAGGAGTTTCTATGCAGAAATCAGATTTACAGAAAGAAATATCTGGCCCATACAAAATAAATCTTCTCTCTTGGCTTGCCTTCTCTCACATTCAAAGCATTGACCTCAGCATCACTGTGATAAATCAGTGCATTTACTTTATTTATTTAACAAATATGAATTAGGTACTTGTTATGGCAGTTTTCTAAAAAGAGGTAGTTCAAGAGTTAGAAGTAAAAGTGCTCGGGGCGGGGGTAGGGTAGGTGATTTTAAAAAGGGTGGCAAAGGAAAATCTCCTTTGGAAGGTGGACATTTGAGCAAAGATGCAGATGTAAAAGGTGAATGTGGCAGCAGTGAGGATATTTGGGGAGGGTATCCCAGGAAGAAGGAAAAGCCAGTGTGCAAAGGCCTCAGGATGGAGCATGTCTGGTGTGTGGGAAAGAGCGAGGAAACCAGTGGGGATGGCACCAAATGAGTGTGGGAAAGAGGTTTTAGAAGAAGCAGAGAAGTAGCAGGGATGTCCCATCACGTGAAGACGTATGAGTCATCATGAGGAAATTCGCTTTTACTCAGGGTGAAAAGGGGAGTTATTGTAGGTTTAAGCAAAGAGAGACATTATTGGACATGCCTTAAATATGATCACTCTGGCTTCTTCATTGAGAGTATAATGCAAAGGGCCAGGGGACAAAGCAGGGAGCCCAGCTAGAATGCTACTGGCACAACCCAGGGGACTGGTTTGGTCACATTAGCTGTGATGAAAAGTGGTCAGATTATCCATCTACTCGGAAAATAGAGCTAACAGAATTTCCTGATGTCAAGTATCAACGCTGTCTCATTGGAAGCTAATACATTCTTGGGAAAAATATGCACATATATATTCATAACCAATATTCTGATATCACATCCTGATTATAATACTTAGAAGGGATGGTTCCATTCCTTTCCAGAAAACTGTCAATAAATCCTCTCTGCCCCACAAAAGTGAGGTCAAAGCTTTAGCCAGATCAAGAAAACTCTTCAAAAGGACGAAGCTTTTTTGTGACTAAATACACTGAAAATTCACGTGGTCATGAGGAAATGAGATGCCTCTGCGGTTGGCCCTTGGGTATTACAATAGTAAATGAAAACGTGTCACAGCGTTGGTTGTCTTCATTCAATAATATTAATAGCCCTGGTCTCAATTTTTTAATTGAAATGCTCCTGCTCCCAAGGATATGATAGATTCCTAATTGATCCATTTTTCAGGTTATGCACTTGTGCTTTCTTTGATATTATCTTTTAATAGCTAAAACTGTTTTACATCTTCCCCTTGAGAATATCTGAATCCTACTTCTCATTAAAAAGTCTTTGGTTGTCTTCCTGGGATCTTGATCTTGTGGAAGAAAATAAAAACCTCCAAAGGAGAGACAATTTGATTAAAAAAAAGAGATTTTTTAGATATCTACCATTGATAGAAGATTCATAATAAATAATAAAGATCTCAAAGATAAATTCATTTTTAAATTTAATAACAATTATAGAAAAAAATTGCCCACACACTCCCCTTAATCACAATTCTTTCAGAATAAAATTGACAGTCAAATAGGACCCCCATTAAAATGCAATGAAATATATTTTAAGAGTATGGCTAACAGACGGTATTTTGAATGTAGCATAAACTTTGGGGGTTTGTTATATTAAAAACATAGGAGAGAAATGTAATTTAAACCTGTACAAGCAACTTTCTTTGCACAGGTAAGAGACAAACTCAAATAGCTTAAACACTAAGGAAGAAAATCTTCTGCAACTTGAATTACTAACAGGAAACAATGAAACTTACAGTATTAATAAAAATTAGATTTAAAACATTTAGGTTATAACAGACAATTGGAAGGCTTTTATATGTTGGAAGCAGACAGTCCTCTAAAATCGGTTTAATGGGACAACAGAAAGCCAAGTAGTGGAGGGTCTAGGAAGCTGTCCAGCTCCCTAAGAATGTTCATGCACACATATTGTGTAGGAGTGGACAAATTTATCAAACTGTTGAAATGAGAATAACCAGGAAAATACCACAGCTGGAAATTTGCTGTAAAGGAATAAAGGTGTAAGGGGGGGGGGTGGAATTCCACAGTGCTGTTTGTTGTTTTGTGGTTAGCTAATAATAAATTCCTGTTCATGATGTTATTAACGACTGAAGGCTGGTACTTAGAATGGAGCCATCTCAGGTATCCCAAAGGAGAAGATGAACAACCTACTACTTGTTTCCCCAGAAGCCAAGGGCTTACAGAAAAAGCAAAGCTACCCCCAAAATTAAATACATAGAACTCAGGAGAATCCAGCCAGCCTTCCATGTATTTGATCTAGCCAAGAGTCTTCATTATGTATTCTGAAGGGCTGTTAAAATGCAGTGTAGCTGATGATTTACCCAGGAGGAATAAAGAGAGATTGAATTGCCACCCCAAGGCCACAGACTAAGAAAGAGAATTTCCTCCCATTTTAATCCCTTTGGTGATGTCAGTAAACCATGTTAAGGACAATCTCAGTGGATTGAGGTATAACCCAATCTAATAATGATAGCCGAGGGAAAGTATGGTTTTCAAGGTTAATAAACCAACCCATTGTAATCTGAGCTCACATAATGTAAGGGGTCCTCACGCCACCTGACCAGCTCTGTAAGATCTAGTTTTAGACTATCTCCACCACTATAAAAGGTCCAAAATATAAAACCCAAATGTGGGCTTCTGTTTCTAACAGAGATAACAAAGATGTGTTAACAATAACTAGATTTATGCTCTCATTCCAAAACAACCCTCCCCCAAAAGATAAAATATTTGACAAAGATGATTTTCAAAGTGGACTACAGATAATGAAAGACAGTGGTCCTTGAGAAATGAGAAACAAGGTGGGTCCTATCATGGCCCCACCTTGAAGGCATTTCAAGGCTACAGTGCAGGGAAGGGGAACCAGGCAGAACCTGGTGATCTCAGTGGGTTAAGAGGATGGAAGTTATTGTCTGGGGAAAGCAAGGCAGCCAGCGTCGCACAGCAAGAGAACCCTGGAGAGCTGCAGAGAGACTTGACTATTTAGCAAAGTACTAACCAACACAAGTATGTGGGGAAACTGCTCAAGGCCTGGAAAAGAATCATCTGGAAAGATGAAATGGAACAGTGCATGGCACTCATATGGGGTTAGGTATGGTGCCCACTCCTGCTCCCACCAGCCAGACTGGAAAAACTCATCACTCATGGGCAGTGTACACAGGAAAGTCTTACCTCAGCAATGGAAATAACTAACTGTAGACAGAGCATCAATTCAGATACACCTAACAAATCATAAAGCAAGATCTGAAAAGATAAGATAATTTCGAAGACATTTAACTTACCCCAGGAAAAAGCACAAGAATATTTACAGGAATATAAAAATATTCAGTACTCAACAAAGGGAGACGCACATCTGCCATCTAATCAAAGGTGACCAGGCACGTAAAGAAGCTGGAACACATGCCATCATGAGGAAAGTAATCAAATACCAATGCCTCAGCATTGTGACAGATGTTAGAACTGACAGACAAGGAAATTTAAACATTACAATTGTATTCCACACATTCAAAGAATTAGCCAAATGGAAGATATTTATGGAAAAAAAAAACCTTTAGCCGTGCAAACTGCAATATTTGAGATAAAATATATACTGAGTAGGATTAACAACAGAGCAAACATTCCTGATGAAACCAGTAGGAAACTTGGCAAAAAAAAAAAAGTAATAAAATGATCTAAGCTGAAACAAAGAGAAAAAGGAAAATTTTATAAAATAAACACAACTTCAGTGAACTGTGAGACAACTTCACGCAGGCTAATTTTTATGTACTTGGGCATCCTCAAAAGAGAAGGACAAAAAATACTGAGGAAATGATGGCTGAAAATTTTCCAAAATTGATCAAAATTATAAATGTCAAAAATCTATGTCGCTCCACAAATCCAAGCAAAATAAACATTAAGGGACACACCATCATCTTTACTCAAGACCAGTGAGAAAGAGAAAAATGTACAGCCAGAGTGAAAAACAAGGTTATGCAGGGAAAAGGATGATAGCAGATATGTCATGAGAAACAATGCCAGCAAAGTGACAGTTGGGGAACAACTTTAAAGCAGTAAAACAAACAAACAAGCAAACACCCCTATAACACCAGTCAGGAGAAAGCCGGAGTGACTTTGTACATAGATGAAGTAAGTTTTGCAGCAAAGCACATTAGCAAGGATACGAGAAGTTCAATTCACCAAAAGGTCATAACAATCCTGAATATTTATGTACTTAAACTGGAGCTTTAAAGTACATAAAGCAAAGTGGATTGAACTGCAAAAAGAAATAGATAAATCGACAATCACAGTCACCTATTTCAACACTTGCACTCCGTAACTGATTGAGTAAGTAAGAAATACATCAGCGAATGTGCGCTAGACTTGAACAATATTGTCAAACAGCTTGATCCAAATAAATGTCTACCCAACAACAGCAGCAAACACATTTAAAAAAACATATTTGGAATGCTTACTAACATATTCTGAATCTTAAAGCAAATCTCAATAAATTTTAAATGATTCAGATCATAAAAGGCATGTTCTTTGACCAGATGAAACAAATGAGATACAAATAACATAAAGCTGTCAGGAAAATATACAAATATTTGAAAACTAAATAACACACTTCAAACAGCCAATAGGTCAAAAAGGTAGTCAAAAGGCAAACTAGAAATATCTTATACTGAATAAGAATAAAATGCAGTATGTCACGATTTGTGGTATGCCACGAAAGCTGTATACAGAGGAAACTTCACAGCAACACAGCCCTATATTCACAGAGAAGAAAGATTACAGATCAGTGGCCCCATTTTACACCTAAAGTTACTATAAAAATAGGAGCAAATGATGCCCAGAGTGAACAGAACAAGGAAAAAAATAAACACGGAAGTGAAAATCAGTACAATAAAAGCCAAAAAGACGCTAGTAAAAAAGGAATGAAATTAAAAGCTGGTTCTTTAAGAAGATCAATCACGTTGATAAACCTCTAGACAGACTGATCAGCAAAGAAAGATAAAACACAAGTTACCGATACCTGGAATGAGAAAGGTGGCGTCTCTCAGATTTTAAAGACACTAAAAGGAAAATAAGCATTAGTTACAACTCCACTCCCATCAATTTGACAACTTAGATGACATGAATACATTCTTTAAAAGCACAAGTTATCAACGCTCTCTAAAGGAGAAATACATAGCCGAATAGCCCTGCATCTGCTGATGAAATTCAATTTGTAGTTTAAAAACTTTCCCTAACAAAGAACTCCAGGCTAATATGTCTTTGCTTGTTTATTCAAGGAGGAAATATTACCAAGTCTATAAAATTCTTCCAAAAAACTGAAGAGGATAATTCCTAATGCATTCTGTGAGACCAACATCGCTCTGATACCAAACCCAAAGACACTACAAATAAAACTATAGCCCACTATCCCCACTGAACACAGATATAAAAATTCTAACCAAAACTTTAGCAATCTGAAAGCAACAATGTATAAAAAGGATACTATATCACAAAAAATTATTGTTTATTTCAAGTTAACATTGGGAAATCAATTCATGTAATTTACCATATTAAACTACATTAAAAAAAACAGAAATCAAAACAAAATGTGTGATCATCTCTACAGACACGGGAAAAGCATTTGACAAAATCTGAAATCCATTTTTGTTTTAAAAAACCCAGCAAACTAAAAATAGAAACTTTCTTAATCAGAGAAAGGATTCTTCAAAATCTATGGTTTCCTCATAAAATCAGGCCTAACAAAAGAATTTCTGCTTTTATAATTTCTATTCAATATTCACTACAGGTTCCAGCCAACGCATTCAGATAAAAAAATAAAATAAAATAAAATAATGTAAAGAAAGTACAAAGAGAAAAAAAACAAACGGTCTTCCAGACTGAAAAAGAAGACATAAAACAAGCTTTCTTCGTAGATATGATTATCTGTGTAGAAAATATGATGGAATCAGCCAAAAAACTACTAAATACAAAATACAACATTTTATATACTGCAATAAATAATAAAAATTCCAATTAAAAAGATAAATCTGATAATATGTGAGAGATCTATGTACTGAAAACTGTAAAACATTACCGAGAACGAAGGGGTTAAAAGACTCAATATTAAGATATCAGTCCTCCTTGATTCAATCTATAGATTCAATACAATCCTAATCAAAAGTGCAGCAGGCTATTTTTGGCTATAAGATCCAAAGTTATGTGGGTGGAGTCAGGAATCTTTAAAGTGTAAATGCTGGTTCCATGTAGTACGTATTTTTCAGACGCTGAGTAGAGGGGAAAGAGGGCTGTGTTCCTGGATTCCTTTTGTCCACTCAAAGGAACAAATCTGAAAGACCTAAAGGACAAGTTTGTCTTGTAGTAACCTATGTTGAAAAAGAATGTGAAAACGAATATATACATATGTATATGTATGACTGAAACATTATGCCGTACACCAGAAATTGACACAACATTGTAACTGACTATACTTCGGTAGAGACAGACATATACATATTCTTTTTTTAAAGGACAGGTTTGTTTTTTCTTTTCAAAGAGTGTGGAATGTTTTAGTCAAGAGTAAGAGAATCAAGACTCATTGCATATGTTGTTTTGCAGAAATTAATGTTCTCATACACACACAGGTAGCAAGAATAGGTAGAAAATAGAGTATGCCCCCCCTCAATAGACTTACTGGTGGAAAAATACTCCCCCCAAACAAGTCACCTCTGAGATAAATTGTATGACCAACAATCTTTTGGGTGAAAGGGTCTTTGCACATATGACCCAAATACCCTGCCGTCTCCACTTGCAATCTTTTGACATTTATCCCCAGCCTTAAAGCAGTGCCTCACAAGTCCTCCATGTAAGCCCCTCGCCAAGGCATTACTGAGAACTGAAGAAGTGAGCAAAGATTTCTCAGAGGGACCTAGGAGAGAGTCTACCAAAACAGAGCAAGTCCCGTAGGAAATCCACCTCCGTAGTCAGCATCAGATAAGGCAGGTAACCAAAGTCTTTTGCTCACACACCCTGACATCTACAGTGCTCCTTCTCTGCCTTGTATCTCACCTTGGTCCCCTTCCCCATGCCACATTCATTTCACTGCTGAGCAAAACAAATACACTCTAATTAGCGAAACCGCTCTTCCTCCTACTTTTGAGTAGGCATGCTCTGGCAGTTTTACCTCCTACTCCAAATGACTTACCAAAGCACTCCTTCTAACCACAAGCAAGTCTAGCCATGAAAGACTGCCTCCATGTCCTTATATGCCATGTAAATAAATAACCTCATGTGTTATTTATGTAACTGTCCATTGACACTCACGTGCACAGCTATTCACATTTCATGGTGGGGAGGTGTAAGGGGTTGGAGGTGTAAATTCTGTTAGAGTCACTCAGAACATCAAGGCTCATGTGTGCATGGTTTCGATTACCTTTGTAAATGGTGGAATCTTGACCACCTCGTTCATAGAAATATTCTGGCTACACTTTCAGTCCTGTTGCATCACATCCCAGGCATTACAAGATTACCCATCTATTTCTCCAACCACATCACACATGGGAGAGCTATGTTCCAGGCTGTATGTTCTTTTGGACTTGATTAGAATACTTGACAATCTGGATGAAACTCTTGGTTCCCGGTTCAAATTACAAAAGAAGAGAGGAAATTGAGGGGATACCTAATTTAAAAAAACTCACACATTTCAATCTTTAAAATATTTCTTCAATTTCAGTATAATTTTTTCAAAAGGAAGTGAATTAAGGACATATTGCCTTTGTTTAAATGATTGTCTAGTGCCCTTTTCCAAATAAAATAAGGAAATAAATCATACTTTGAACCTGAAGCAAATTGTTCCCTTATTTAGTTTTAAACACACCATTGAAACCAGTTTTCTTTCCTTTTTTTTTTAATAGTGAAAGAAAAATTTAAGAGAAGTGGTAGAAAAAAGAAGTCATATCTAAATTTACATCTGCTGACAATTAAGAATCCCTGAAAGACATATTAGTCTCCTCGTATTTGTATCATGTTTCTAGGCTTCAAAAGATGATAAAATATGTTTAACTGCATCATTGCATGTTTCAGAAAGAATTCATTAAAGTGAATTTTAGCAGATCAAGATATTATATTATCAGGAGTTTATTCAAGAGAAAACATTTGTAACAACTGTTACAGAGAGATAATTACTGCTTCCCGAAAGTCATTTGGAAAATAATATCTTATGATTTGTTTTCATCCTTCATTCTGATAATTTGATCTCTAACGAGTAACATTTTTTCGATATGCAATAAAATATATTTATTTAATAAAACAATACATAAATTGTATTTCACACACATCTAGTTTGAAAATGTAGATTATTTGGCCAAACTGACTGAACTCTTAAGTTCAATAGCCCTGATATCAGAATCTGCCTTTTATTTACCCAAGTTAGTCACTCACTTATTTATTGACGATACACACACGAACATTAACTTAGTAAGTTGATATTGTTAATCTCAGTCCCTAGAGGGAAAACAATCTCTTTACTGTCAAATTACTGACAGCATGGTGTCTGGTCAAATGAAGTTAAGTTTCCTGTTTCACAATAAGTCAAGTTAATATAGTTTGCTTTGCAAATCAAAGTGTTAAAATTAAGCCTTCAATGGTATAAAACCATTACTTGAAACGACAGAGTTTGAGGGTCAAAATAGTGTTCATTGGTTTTACCTGAAACCTGGGTCTGGGCAAGTCACAACCGATTGTGAATTGTGTTACTTACTTTTAAAAAACAACACATCTGGGTTTTTTTAATTAAAAACTTTTTGAGTATGTCAACTGTGTGTGTGTGTCTGTATGTGTGTGTGTGTGTATGTGCATGACAAGGAAAAGACAAGGAGACAAGAAGACAAGGGGAAGCAAAAAAGACTCAGAACCATCTTCGCGTCTTGATGTGCATCGATGTATGTATTGAGTGGGTACCATAGATGAGGTTCTGTGAAACATGCTGGGGCTTTAAGAACAAATGAGCATAATAATTCCTGTTTCTGTAAGCACAAAAGTAACAGTGTTTTAGAGAGTGCAGTGACTGGGAAGAATGCTCAGAAACAGGAGATTCCTCATGCAGTTTGGTAAGTGTGGTGAGTGACCGAGTACAGGAGCCCGAAAGAGGAAGGTGATGGGGAAACTCTCCTGAAGAAAGTGATGACACTGAGCTCTTAGGTTGGGTAGGCGTTGAACAGGGGAAGGAAAAGTCTGTGTCTGAATAGGGCTGGATAAGTGATGGGACTAGGGTGAGCTTGTCCCAGGCAAGAGTAAAGGGTTTGTGGAAAGGCTCCTTGTTAAGACCATTAACAACAGATTTCAAAAATTTCGGTATGAAAAGAGCCTTGAGTACGATGATAAAAGGGCAGGAAATAAAGCTAAACCTGGGACCAGGTCTATAACATTTACAATTCTCTTCTCCTATCGTAATTCTCATACCGCGATTAATCGTCAACCTATTGGTAAATGGATTCATTGGCCATTGTAAGTCCTTTAGCTATAGTTTCTTCATTCAGCTTTGGATGAGTGAAGTTTGTCATCTGCCGTCTTTGAGGAGGTTATGCATGATCAAAACTGTTTGCTGAATATTTGAATGTCCATTTGGTTCATTACAAACTCTAGAGCAAATCAAGTTTCATTTCCCTAAAGATGTCAAAGGCATTTTACCACTTGTCTGCTTGCCTGGAGGAGCTGAAGGCCATATAGATTTGTGCCATCTAATGTGGTTGCCTTATGAAATGTTATACCAAATATCAGGGAAACACTTATGCTATCATACTCCAAATTTAAAAATAATTTATTTTTAATAGGACAGGGAGAAAAAGGATAAGATTCTCAAAAAACAAACAAGCAAACAAACAAACAAACAAAAAACAGTTATCAGTCAGTAGAGATTTTTAGCCAAATTCCATTGCCTGGAAAACAACAGGACCATAATTCTAGGAGACACAGCTCTGTGTCTATGTTTCATGGCTGCAGAGTTACACACATTACATTCACAATTCGGATAAAAATGTATTTTTACTTTACATTCCCTTAACTAATTTTATCTTCCTTTCAACACTTTATTATGTATCAGGGAAACATAAGCCGTTCAATTAATAATATTTCTACCACATGCTGGTTAAATAGTGTTCTGTTAGTTTAAAAGATTCCTTTCTAGAAAAAGCTATCAGTGTTCAAAGGTTCCTCCCCTCCAATTTTTGTCCTTAATGGCACCTGTAAGTATAGGAGTGGGTTGGAGTGAGAGGGTTTGTTCTTAGATCTGCACATTTGTCACCGTGGTCCTTTGCAGTGTCGCCCATCTTCCTCTCCAGGTGGGCTTCACCTTCCTCTCTTGGCCTCTGCTTCCCTAACCCCAGTCCAACTACCTCCGAGTGTGGAGACTGGAATCAACTGGCAGAGGATGTATGTAGATGGGAAAATAGATAAAAGGCAAAGAAATTGATCAGGAGTCCATTATAGCAGTCCAGGAAGTAAAGATATTCTACACTAAGGAAGTAGCAGTAGGAATTGTTGGCTGAAAAAAAAAAAAGCACAATGTGAGAGTTGTGAGTTAAGTTTTATTTGGGGCAAAATAAGGACTATAACCTGGGAGACATCATCTCAGATAGCTCTGAGGAACTGCTGCGAAGAGGTACAGACGGGAGGCCAGTGTGCCTGTGATTTTGGTGAAGGGGGTAGATGCAGTCAAGCACACATTTTGGTAGAAGGTTGCTGCTAGTCTCCTGAAGGTTACTGCCGGTCACTAGGAGCAGATGTCTCTGTTAATGATTTTAGTGCATTTTTAGATATGAGGAGATGCAAGGATTTGGGCTCATAAAACTTTCTCCTGAAAGTATCTATCTGAAGGTCTAGTCTGCCAGTTTTTCCCAGAGCGCAGGGTGCCTCATTCCTGATCTCTGCCGTGAACTCCGTTCAGTGTGTGTTGAAGGTCAGTGGCTGTGGTAGCTCTGATTTAATCCTTGTAGAAGCAGGTGGTAAGTGCCAATTTTCAGCCACAAAAATTACAAATATTGTTTTGCTTAACTCTCTCTATTACCCTGAGTGCTATGTACTATTATACTTACAGAGTAGATACAAAAGTAGGTTGAGACAATAAATTGCACAAGACCTCATAGCTGATATGTTGATCTACATGACCCATGGATGAGTTTCTCAGTTAGTCAATCAACAAACTGATGAATGAATGAAAGGCATGTGTGTCTGGAGCTCAGCAGCGAGGACCTTCAGCATATATGTGGTGCATGATTCTGGAAGCCCTAGTGGCAATATTGCCCAGCAACTGTATGCAGGAAAAGCTAAGAAGGGAACTTTTTTAAAGGTTAAAGTAAAAGGATATGGAAAATGCAACTGGGATGGTCAAATTCAAGCTATTTAGATTATTATTTCTAAACTTCTACCCTAAAGAAATTCTGTAAGTGGAACTTAACTTCAGTTTTTGTTTTGTTTTACCCATCAATGAATTACAGATCAAAAGAAGCCTGGATTCCTGGTCCTGCCTGAGAGAAACCAGTCAGATCTCTCCAACACTTTAAACCACAGTAGGTTGCTTTGTTTTAATTTTCCAGATCCAGGCAGTTTGCAGTTGAAGGCAGGGTATGAATTTCCCTGTCATTTAGAATTCTATTTGTTGAGTATTATAATTCTAAAAAGCCTTATTGGATGCTCTGTTTTGTTGTTTTCTCAGTCTAATGATTTGGCTATTGTCTCCTACTTGTCTGTTCAAATCTCTTCTGAATTCCAGTGACACACTCTGATTAAAAGATAATGACATTAGGACTGTAAGAAATTTAAGATGAATCAGGTTTTAACATTATACAAGCTATTCCAACTTTTGTATTAAACATGAATGACTCTCAAAGAAAACAACAATTAAAAAAAAATCCTCCTGATCTCAGACTAAGCCTCTCTGAAGTCAAAATATATCCTTTCCTAGCTTTTTATACCCATTGAATCAAGGTTTTATGAGTTTCCTCCACTAGCGCTGCTCCGCAAAGAAGTCATATCTGCAGATGTGGCTGGGTTATCACTATGCATGGCTTTTACGTAACTCCCTTTCATTGACATCTGCAGTAAACTTTCCATATAAGCAATCTGTTGTAAAACAAAACAAAACAAAACCACAAAGGAGAATTAACATAACAATGAGATACTCCTATTAGAATGGCCAAAATCCAGGACACTGACACCACCTAAAACTGGTGAGGATGTGAAGCAACACAAACCCTCATTTACTCCTGGTGGGAATGCACGATGGTACAGTCACTTTGGAAGACAGTTTCGTGGTTTCTTAGAAAACTAAACATACTCTTATGCTATGATACACTCCTTAGTCTCAACCCAGAAAGAGTTGAAAACTTATATCTACACAAAACCCTGCTCATGCCTGTTCCTAGAAGCTTTATCAATAATTTCCAAAACTTGGAAATCAACCAACATGTCTTTCAACAGGAAAATGTGTAAATGAATTGTGGTATAGCCACACAATGGAATATTAATCTGTGCTAAAAAAAAAAAAAAAAAAGAGAGAGATCTCCAACCACAAACAGACATGGAGGAAACTTAAGCTTATGCTGCTGAGTGAAAGAAGCCAATCTGCAAAAGCTACATACTATATGGTTCCAACTGTATGATATTCTAGGAAAGGCAAAACTATAGACAGTAAAACCGTGGTTTCTGGGAGTTTATAGGGAGGGCAGGTGGAATCAGTAGAGCACAGGGGATTATGATGGCAGCAAATTGTTCTATATGAAATTCTAACTGTGGATACATGCCATTAGATGTAGGTTAAAACCCACAGAATGTACAACACAAAGAAGGAACCCAAAGGTAAACTATGTGTTTTAGTTAGGTTATCAGTCGTGGCTCATGGTTTGTAACAAGCGCACCACACTAATGCAAAATGTTAATAAGAAAAAATGGGAAGAGATGACAGGATATTGGGGAATTCTCTGCACATTCCACTTATTTTTCTGAAAACTCAAACCTCTTTTAAAAATTGTTTCTTAGTCGTTAAAATACAAAGAGAACGTCCCTACCTTCTGTAACATTCCATACACTAAGAATAACATTGTATTATTTTCTTTTAATTAAGCAAGTCTAAAAGAAGTGTCTCATTTTTGCTCATTCCTTTACTATAGGGAGTCTACCTTTGATAAGAATATTATTTGAATGATCCCTTGATAGAGAAATGTGTAACTTCTGCCAGTTTTAGGCACTGGGATAGACCCTTTCTGTAGGATATAAGACAAGGAGTGGCCATAAGTTCCATGGATAACCGTTGGTATTTATTCACAGATGTTAAGAAAGCAAGGCAGCAGAACCCATAAGAGCATAATAATGGAAGAAAATAACCTGTCTGACATCATAAAAGCATTTCTGATCCACATTCTTATCTCGGGTGAAGATCACAATTCTCAAAAAAAATCACGATGGCATGATAATGCATTTTCTGAGGTACAGAAATTCACTCCCTGAATATAAAATTCAGACACTTTTGTTTAAGTTAGGAGGAAGGGAAAAAAAGAAAGCTGTTTTCTTTATTTTGCAGATAGCATGTGTAAATTTAACACAGCATTGATGATAAATACTAATTCTGTCATAATTTGACCTTCTCTTTTGACATTAGCCCCACTCATTTTATTTTATTTAGCTGTAATATATCTGTCATATTGGGGGTCCGTCCAGCACTCGCTGATGTTTATAAACATTTTACGTTGGGCTTTCATTGATTAATCAAGTGTATGTTGAATCACAGAGTAGGGAAATGTCTCACAGTTGGAATAATTTAAAGTAGTTTAGTCGAAGACATCACACAAGTTTTTCTTAGGTACTGCTCATCCAGAGATCTAGGCAATCCCAGAACTGGCTCAATTTTTATCCAAAAATATTATGGGATAAATTTATTTTTCTTTCTTTCATAGTGTTCCTTATCCAACACAGAAAAAGAGAAAAAAGTTCCCAATTTTATTTCTATAAATTAATATAAAGTATTTATTATAAATAGTTAATATATTATAAAATATGTACAAATGACATTGCTCTATGGATAAGGTTTGATTTCTCTGTCATAGCAAAAATTTTCTAAATAAATAAATTAAAACTATAGTAGCTATCAGGAATGACTCTTTTCTATATTTCAAGGATTTTACATATATTAACTTAATCTTCACAAAAGTCTAATGAGATAGATATAATTACTTACTCTGTTTTACAGATGAGGAAACTGGATAATTGAAGGTTAAGCAACATGCTCGAGGTCACGTCAAGTGACTGGAGAACCAGGATTCAAACTCAGACAACTGGACTCCAGTATTGGTACTTCGAACTCATGAATTATGCTTAATGCCCAGAACAAAGAGTTTGCAAGCATTCAGAGAAATCGCTGAAGAATAACTCTAAAGTGATTCAAATGAAACTTTACATAGCAATAGAAAAAATCCTATGTCCCCACCAAGGGCAACATGATTTTATATTCACTCAATTTTACACTCAGAAGGTTTTAGAAACATTTATTCAAATATTCTTTTTTGCTAGTATGAAGATAAGTTTTTAACCAAGTGTTTGCATTGCTACTTATAGTGTATTTCTACTAATGTAACCGAAAAGTGCCCAATACTTTCAGAAATATGAAGAACATCCTTAAGGCCTTTTAAAATAAAATGTAGGTTTCTGTTTTTCTTTTTTTAGAAGCCAACTCATGAAGTTTTCTACAAAGGAGAGAATGGGAAAAATAAAATCACTTCTATGGTTATATCAAATGCTGGTTATCCACTGTTATTATAAAACAATTAATTGAGCATTTATTATATCAAGAGGTATAGAAATAAGAATATGGCCAAAGACAGAGATAGATATGTAGTTACAGGTATGTGGATAGGGATATATGACATTGATAAATATGTGATTGGTGGATAATAAGTTAATAGACAGTTGGATGCTCACAGCAACCCTGTGAGGCAGGGTTTATTATCTCCACTTTATAGATGAGGAGGCACAGAAAAGTAAAGTAACTTGCTCCAGGTTAACACAGCTGATATTGCCAGGATTCCAACATAAGGCTGCAAACACCATGCTTTGCAACACTAACTCCCTTTAAGATGTTTTTTCCTAGTGAAAAATAGAAAGAGGAGCAAGCATCAGGTACAGTGAGAGACCCAGCTCTTTGCCTCTCTCTCTTCAGGGTGCTACAGAGAATGGTAAAAATGAATGTGGGCAATATAAATGTGAATGGAGAATCTTTGGGCACGCACTGAGGTACGTCACTGGGAATATATGTGAGATGAGAGGCAGGCTGGAGATTTGCCTATGAGTGAGATGGACCTAGGACAGGGAAACCAGCATTGAGATGGGGGTGAGGGAACAAAGAATCAGGAAAGGAAGTAGCAGATGCCAGGATTTTCCTTTTCCTCTTCCTTTTCTTGCCACTTTAAATGGATTGTGAGTTAAGACTAGAAGACAAAGATTGAGAATTAAGCTTCAGCATCTGAAATAATTAAAGGGAAAACAAAACTGAAGACCTAACAAAAAAAAAAACAGTAGAAATGGAAAGGTACTGAGTCTCAAGGCTGCCCAACCAAAGCAGAGGGTGCCTGTGCATGGCATAAGTGGGCCCAAGATCCTTGAGTATCTTTGCAAATTGATATACATGCTGGCAGTGGCTTTGAAGCATTGGTTCTCAACTGGGATGATTTTGTCAACATCCACCTCCACCCCTGCTGAGAACACCTGACAATGTCTGGAGACCTTTTTCATTGTCAAGACCCGGGGATGGGTGCTACTGGCACACTGTGGGCAGAGGCCAGAGATACGGCTGAACATCCTACGAAGCACAGGACAGCCCCTCAAAACAAAGAATTGTCCAGCCCCAAATGTCAATGATGTCTCTGTTGAGTAATGTTATGTCAACGTATCTGTTACTTGTGTCTTTCCTTGTATAGACTAAGGCCCCTCAGAGGAAAGTTCAGGAACTGATGGAAAGAATGAATTGGGTCTGTTCTCTTTCTAGTCTCTCAGGTAAGAGAGAAAAAATTCAGAGGTAGCAGCTGAAACAGCTGTTTTTTGGGGAAATGTTTTGACCCTGTGGGTATCAGCACTGCTACCTAGGAGATCCAGGAACAAAATACAACCAAAGACTGGTGAACAGGCTGTTTTCTCCACTTTTTCTTGGATCTTAGTATGGATCGAGCATTATAAGGATGTCTTTGGCTTAAGCACCAGTAGTTTGATCATGGTAAACATCAATGTACATAGGTCCCTAAAATGACTTTGTAAAGAGAAGACAACTTCAAGAGGTAGCTGGGGCAGGATAGGAGTGACAAGGTTGGTAGACAACATGCAGTGATATTTGGGTGCCTGAACATGCCCCTTAAACTCTAATCCTCCACCTCCATGTCTGCCAGAAATACTTGAGGGAAAATCTGAATAGACTCTCTTTGATCTATTGTATTGCCTTTGTCCCTCTGTGAAAGATCAGTTGACTATATTTATGTGGGTCTGTTTCTGGACTCTACTTTATCCCATTGATCTAGGACTTCTGTCTGTTGTTTCATCTGTAATTACTGTCTAATTAACTGTAGCTTTGTAGGAAGTCTTGAGGTCAGGTAGCATCAGTCCTCCAGCTTTGTTCTTCTCCTTCAATATTGTGCTGGCCATTCTGGGTCTTTGCCTTCTCCATGTAAACTTTACAATCAGTTTATCGATATCTACAAAATAACTGTCTAGAATTTAGATTGAGATTTAGTTGAATCTGTAGATCAAGTTGCAAATAACTGAGATCTTGACAATATCTAGTCTTCCTATTCATGAACTTTTCCACTTACTTAATTCTTCTATTTCATTCAGCAGAGTTTTGTATTTTTCCTCATATAAATCTTAGACATAGTTTGTTTGATTTATATTGTAGTATTTCATTTATAAGGGGTCTAATTTTAAATGGTATTGTGTTTTAAATTTCAAATTCCAGTTATTCATTGCTGGTATATAGAAAAGCAATTGACTTTTGTATATTAACCTTATATCCTGCAACTTTACTCGACTCACTTACTAGTTGCAGGAGTTTTTTGGTCAACTCTTTCAGATTTTCTACAGTAATGATCAGATCATCTGCAAACAAAGACAGTCTTATCTCTTTCTTCCCAATCTATATATCCTTTATCTCCTTTTCTTGCCTTATTGTATTAGCAAGGACTTCCAGTATGATGTTGAAAAGGACAGATGGGAGGGGATGTCTCATTATTAAGTATGATGTCAGCTGTAGGTTTATTTGCAGATGTTCTTTGTCAAGTTTCCTCTCTGTTCCTAGTTTACTGATAGTTTTTATCATGAGTGGGTGTTAGATTTTTGTTGAATAATTCTTCTGCATCGACTGATAAGACCATGTGGTTTTTCATTTTTAGTCTGTTGATGTAATTGATTATATTAATCTATTTTTGAATACTGAGACAACCTTGCATACTTGGGGGTCCTTAGCAGCCCAGGCACTGAGTGTTTGTAACAGCAGGGAGGGCTGTTGGGATCCTTGGTGGTGAAGCCTTCTAGGGTCTTCCTATTCTCTTTTTCCCTCTTGGGTGGAAGCCATAGCCAAGAGAATTTCTCTACACTGGGTGGGGCATACAGGTATGCAGGCAGAGGTGCTGGAGTCCAAAGCATGGGCATGTGTGGAATGGCTGCAGATCTGGGTTCAGGGCACATGCATGGCTGTGTAGGGGTGGGAGTGGATCATGGCTCTTGTCCTGGGGTGGTATAGTTCTGATTCCTTCTCCAGGAGAGTACAGCATGGTGGACTCTGGGCAGCTGCCATCATCATCAGTGAAGACTGAGAGGATTCTCAGGGGGAAAATTCTGTCAGTGTCCACGGTGTTGGCAAGAGCTTCCAGGGTCCTTCCGATGTCCTTTTCTCCCCACAAGGAGAAGAATTCCATGAGGCTCCCTCTTAATGTCAAGTTGTGCTGGATTGGGGGATGAGGTGACATAGGCAAGATGCAGCCTTCACTTTTCTACATGGCTGTTGTTGCTGTTTTTGCTCGTCTGGGTTATTGTAGGTTCTTCACTGTGCTCTGGAGCTCCCACAGCTGTTTTCATTGTGATGCAGTTGTCTATTCATTGACTTAGTTGGGTTTTTCTTTTTTGGGAGGGGGTGGTGATGAGAACTGGGACCACCTAGTTCACCATCCTGTTGCCATCTCTTTGAATTTTCTCTTGAAACTTTTCTCTAGGTTTGGAATTATTTCAAAACTAAGAGTTACCAAAATAAACAAACAAAAACCTTTAATTAGAAGGTTTTCAATGACCAATTGTGAGGGGCCCAGAAAACTCACCACTGATTGCAGGCTCTGTGTTTATAGAGAAAACATTGTTTTTCACCTCATGGCTGAGTCTAGAAACACCTAAATGTCTTGGCAAGGATGTTCTAGGATGGTGGTATGCAAAATAACATAATGACAGAACACATGAACTTCACTTTTGGGCAAAAATGACTCTTTAGAAAATTGCTCAGAGGGTTGATGCCCCTAACCCCTGTGTTTTCCAAGGGTCAACTGTAGTATTCTTTAATTTTAGCTTATTTGTCATATATTCAGAAGAAATTCTGATTCAAAAAGACACATATACCCCAATGTTCATAGTGACATCATATACAATAACCAAGACATGGAAGCAACCTAAATGTCTATCGACAGATGACAGAATAAAGAAGCTGTGGTATATTTATACAATGGAATACTACTCAGCCATAAAAAGAATAAAATAATGCCATTTGCAGCGATATGGATGGACCTGGAGATTGTCATTCTAAGTGAAACCAGAAAGAGAAAGAAAAATACTATATGACTTTGCTTATATGTGGAATATAAAAATAAATAAGTAAACAAATAGAAAGTTTTTTCTCTCTGGGTCTTGCTTCCTCCATCTTTACAATGAGAGTCAACAGCAGCAACAAGCTCTTAACATCACTAAGAGGATGAAATTAGGCAAAGAAAATAAAGTGCTTGGCCCTTGAATATTGCCTCTTATTATCCGAAATGTCGTCTAACGCATGCCTTAGCTTGCTAAGTATATAAAGCAACATAGAGAAGAAAAACAAATGTATTTTGAAAGAAAAGAGAGTAAAAGGATAACATACTTTTCCCAAGCAGAAAAAATATTAATTTACTTTTAAAAAACCCATTAAAGTAATCCGTTTTACTCAAGCACACAGCAGAGCATGTGTCAGTATACCATACTAGGATGAGACATGTGCGTGTATAGAATTTGGACATTTCCCAAGTCTCTGTGGCCCAATCTTAGCTTGGCATGCTGACATTCTTATTCCTGAAAAGCCACACATGGATTATCCTAAAGAAATGATCTAATAATTGTGGGAACAACAACATTATTTCTCATTTATTGGGCATATTACCCTAGGCCAGTTGCTTTACATACCTCTTTGCATCGATTAGCTTCTTATGGCCTCATAAAAACTCTTTGAGGTGGATATTATTATCCTATTATGCAGCAGGTTGGCATAGTTGAATTTTGAATCCTGATAATAAGATTGTGTAGTCTTGGCTCTTAACCACTATATTAAGTTCCCACTTTTACCGTCTTCCCAGTGAGTAGCCAGAGCAGAGTCATGGGAATCCCATGTGGGGAAGGGAGTGACGTTTAAATATCTAACTTGGAAGTTTCAAGAAAGTCAAGCAGAAGCAGCAGGACTCTTGTGGTGAGGTTAAGGACACTGAAATCCACTTCTTGGACAGGATGTATGTGGAGGTAAACTTGGCGATGATGAATGAAGACTTTAGGTCTATAAACCCTGGACTACACAGCAAAGTACCAGGAAAGGACTTAAACTCCTGAGCAGTTTCAAGGAGGAGAATAGTAAACCATCTCCACACTGGACTTTATTTTCAGGTTCTAGAACATTGAGCTAGGCCACAAGCTTTGACTTGAGACCATCTTGATTGGAATTCCAGCACTACCACTAAAGGGCTGTGAAACTGTGTACAAGTTACATGAGATTCTCAGTCTTAGCTTCCTCACGTGCAAATCACATGGAATAATACATATTTTACACTATTATTGAGAAGACCAGAGACAATTGATGTCTAAAAATCTAATTTACTATCTGGCTTTACTACAAAATAAATACCAATAGAGATGAAGGGAAAGTCTGGAGAGCTGTGGTGTTGATCTTGGCACGAAGCTGAATCTTACAGGGGCCAAGGTGGTCTGGCGGTGCACTATAGGAAAGGACGCCATGCAAGGATCTGGACGTGGAGCACAGGTTATAAAATGAACAGCAAAAAGATTTTCCTTCCAAAAGTCACTATTTGCTGCCACTCATCATTGATGTGTCCTCCTTCTGGGGACTAAACCCTAACTGACTCCTGCAGATTAATCTTTCTCTACTCTCAGTCTATATGGTGTGAGTGGAAGCAACCATTCTTCCTCCTTGGGAGACAGACGTGGGACCTCACCTCACCCGGTCAGAACATCTCACGCTCCCGGCTGCCGTGAATGACTTGCTCATAGACGTGTGACCCCAGTAGAGCCTACAGGATGCCCAGAAGCTTTTTCTAAAACTTCTGGGTCAGAGTTTATGGTCCTTTACCACTGAAACATGAACCTGAGAAGATGGGTGCTCTGGCATTGCTACTTCCGAGGGGAGAACTTGTCCTGGAATGGAGCCAACACAGAAGAAACAGAGTCCAGAGATAACGAAAAGATACCAGGACCCCAGTAGCATTATTTGAAAGCTAGCTTTAAGCTGTGCCTCATAGCAATCCTATGCTTTGGTTTTCTACTTATGTGTATCAATGATTTTTTTTTCTCAAAACAATTTAGGTCAGACTTTCTGTGACTTCACACCTAAAGATTCTAAACCAATACATCCCTCACCTATATAAAAGGAAAGAAAGGGCTCCATGTCTCTTATTCACTAGCTCTTTTTTTCTCCCCTACTAAAATTTCAATTAGAAGAATCAGAACTTTGAATGTTACATTCTCATGCTAAGAGTACCATTAAGCACATCCTTGTGGTATTTTATTTAGGGACATTTATTCATTATTCTATTTTCATATACATTATGTATATGTATGTGCACACAGTGGAGTGGAAAAGTCCATGTAAATAATTTTAACAATTACTGGGTAATAGATGAATGAAATGCCATTGACTTTGATGGCCTCTAGATGACATCTCAAAAACAGTAATGAAAGAGATCTATTGAATGTGCACTCAGAATGAGTCTGTAATAAACAAACCACATTATATTTTTGAAAGAAGCTTCTTTGGATGAGTATGGAAGGAAGTAAGGAAGGGAGGGAGAGAGGGAAGAGGAAGGAGAGAAGGCAGGGAGAGGGAGGAAGAAAGGAAGAGAAACAAAACCAAAACTGACATGAAGCCAAGAAGAGAAATCAGCAGGTGCTTTCCTTTCAGCCCAATGTAATAACACAAGAGTAAACTCAATGGGACCCCAGTGGTCCGAATGGCCTTCCAAAAAGAGTTGGATTTAGAACTGGGCACTAGTTTGGTAGGCGAAAGGAAACTAGAGGGCATTACTGAAATTCAGAACGGCTCCGCTTTTAGTTTAAAGCCTTCAGTCTGTAGCAGATAAAGAAAGCAGGTCCAGATATTTTTAAAACCCAAAAGTGACTGCAGTAAGAAATAAAATGAAGTTGTAGTACTAGGACTTTTGTGACATTCAAAATTTGATAAAGATTTGTCACGTTTTTATTGACATAACTTGTTGTTGCACAAATAATCACAGTGGGAGGATTTGTTTCTTTAGCTGTGCTACAGGCTTGACTACATTTAGAGGCTTTGCTCTGGGGAGGCTGGACACGGGCTGTAGACAGTGAAGTAAAAGATGACTTGAAGCTTCCAGTTCCGAGGTGAAATCCAGGCAGACCCCGTCTTTGAAGTGTGGGTCTGAAGAGAAGAAGCCAAGGTGCAAACATCTAGACATGACTCAGCAGACAGCAATGTGGCCCAGACCACACAGAGCTATTAGGGACGTGGAAGAGAAACCAGATAGCCAGAGAGAATCTGTGAGCAGAAAGCTGCAAATTGAGAACAACTATTTTGGATACACAGCCCACATACCTACCAGGGCCAGACAGAAAAAACACACAAGGACATAGGGCACAGTGGAAAACGATCTCAGTCTGTCTTGTACATTCCCACCTTCGGGAGAGGATTCCTAACACAAAATCGATGGTAGAGGCATTACGGTAAACAAACTGACAGCTAAGTGCGTGGGAAGTGAGCAATAGAGAGTGGTGGAGACTGCAGAATTAGAGCGTTCACCCATTCACTCATTCACACACACGTGTTCAGTTGTTTTTTGCGTGTTTGTTACAGAACCCCTTTATGTTCTTTAAATTTTCTGAGGAATCCAAAGAATTTTTGTTTACATGAGTTGAACCTCTTGATACTAAAATCATTAGAAATTAAAAAAGAGGTTAAAATATGTTTACATATTATTTATTTTAAAATAACAATGATAAAGATTACATGCTAATGTAAAGTTTTACGTAACTATATTTTCCAGAACGAAACAGATTGGGTGAGAAGAATGTTATTGCTTTACATTTTTTGAATAATCTCTTCAAAGGCTGACTTCGTTAAGCAACAGCTGGAATCTCTTAGCTTCTGCATCTTTTAATCTGTTGCAATGTCACATGTCATGTAGCCTCTAGAAAACTCCACTGTACACTCGCGATAAAATAAGTCATATGCAAAATGTTCTACTGTTATGAAATTAGCTTTGACGTTGTGGATCCCCCGGATACACAAGGGGTCTTGGACAACACTCTGAAACCTGCTGTTCTAGAACATTCCTAGTTTTCATGTCCTCGTTCTTGAATTTAATCCCAGGCAAGAGTATCTGCTTGGCTGAGCTCCAGATGCCAGAGGTCAGGAAAAGCAGGCATCTGGTCTTTTTTGTTTCTCTGGTAGTGAGAGATCGCGTTCTGCTTTTCACCATAATTCACATACTTGTAGATTCCTGAACCAAAAGAATAGGTTTCAGATACTGGTCAGTGGCCCTCCCGCACCCCCCAAAAAAAAATCATTTCAATGTTGAGTTTTTACTAGAATTCATTCTGGCTACCACAGCTGGCATTGCAAGGTTACATGCAGAAGAGCAATTACTTATCTAAAAGGGAACAACACTAGGGGAGAAGGGAAGACCGAGGAAGACATGGCTGGTGAGCATCCATGTAATGATTCCTGATTTGGCAGATACTGGAGATACGGGGTGGTGATTCACCTGTAAGTTAGAATCTGCCCTCCGTATCCGCAGTTCCTTTACATTCACAGAGTCAACCAACCATGGACCATGCAGTGCTGTTGTATTTAACAAAAAATGTAGGAGTAGCAGTGAACCCTTGCAGTTCAAACCTGTGTTGCTCAAGGGTCAACTGTCCTCAAAACCAGCCCACTAAACCTGAATCTATTATTCTCAGAATAGCTGCTGGACAAAGAAATGTGCCGTGACTCTTAAAGCAAACATAAGATATTAGACCACTTGTCGTGGGGAGGTGGGAAGTTTTCCTACCCAAACATGAACATTGTTGTATTCTCTTTTTTTAAAATATTTTTAATGAAGTACAGTTAGTTTACAAGATTGTATCAATTTCTGGTGTCCATAGCTCACAGCGAAAAAAAAATGTGACAATGAATATATGTATGTTCATGTATAACTGAAAAATTGTGCTCTACACTGGAATTTGACACAACATTGTAAAATGACTATAACTCAATAAAGAAAAAGTAAAAAACAAATTCTGGTGTCCAGCAGAATGCTTCAGTCATATAGGAACATATGTATATTTGTTTTCATATTCTTTTTTACTATAAGTTACTGTAAGATATTGAATTTTCTAATCAGGATAAGATTCATTGATCAGATTCATGGATCACAAGCTATCTGCTTCATTATCTTTTTATAATTACTCTTTCATTTTTCATCCTTGAGAATTGTCCAGAGAAACATCCCATATATATATTTGTATCCCAGCATATATTTTAAACTGGTTCAGGGCCTATTTTTAAAATTATTCACATTGGGCATTTTGTGCCAATTACTTTGTTTTCCAAAAGAGTATTTCTTCTCTGCTGTGGCAGGGTTAATCCTGTTTAGACACTTGACTCTTCGTTCCGTACTTAGAAGCTATCTTCAGTCACAATGGAAAAAGTGCCTGCAATGTAATAGCTTCTTAGTACGGGTGATGCCACCCTAATAGAGCTGTCATTATTATTCTGAGCATCAGGCAAAGGGGGAAGAAACGTGTTCACAGAGCCACAGGATCAAATGGTTCTCCTTCAGGTGTGTGGAGGTCGGCCTCGGGAAGAATGCAAACTAGTAGGAAGCTGAATTTATGAGCTCTCTAAGTACAAAGCTTTGGAGGTAATGGACTTCAAAATCGACTCCTTTAAACAGCTGTGTCTTCAGCTGGCGACAGCGTGCAAAAGAGTGGAAGAAAAAGAATAGACTGTCTTTGGAAGAAAATAATATGCCACTGTACCAGGGTATGAATAGCTGGACATAATCGTCCCATTTCATGTCAAATGCAAAAAAAAAAAGTCAGAGAATTATGTGTTGAGTGGCATCTTCTTTCTGATATTTGTGTAGATATTAAGCAGTAAGTAAGATGCCATCTTTAGATTCAAAAACATAATTAGATGAAGTATATTTAGCATGGTATTAGAAATTGTAGCCTGGTATGCTAATATGATGGGAAAATATCGGCATGGATCATTGCTCTTCAGTGAAGACAGTGTTTTCTCCACTTCATTTCTCCAGTCATCCCACTTTAAATCACGGAAGGAGCCAAGGGGTCAAGACTATTCCCTAAAGATGAATTAATTTTCTTTAGGCATTAGACTACCAGGTCAGTGTTCAGAGTCTTGATAAAGTGTGGATTTCCATCGGAACTTTGCCGTAATCTCCAGTGAGCAACCAAGGTCCTGACACACGTGCCTTTCCTGCTCTGGGGATCCCATAGGCGACCTTCCAAAGCACTGAATTCCATTCAAATGTTTACCTGTGAAACTCACCTGCCAAAAGCCTAGTTCATATTCAGATGGTAAAATCGCGCAGTAATTCTGGATATAAGAAAACCATGAGAAAACTCACTCCCGGGAAGGGAGTAACTGACAAGTAGCAGTAAAAATTAGCCAGAACCAATTACGTCTGCTGTAGAGATGGTTTGCTGTTCTGTGAGCTAATCTGGAAGCAGTTGTATGCAGGAAGGAGAGTGATATGGGAAGGGAGGTGAACAAAAATAGAATGTAATATTATATAACAAATATTTCAGGGCAATAGAAGGAAAACAGAGGAACATAAGGCAGATCAGATCCTTGGGGAATTTAGAATTGTGTCAGAGCGATGGCTAACTCCTAGAAACATCTATAGAGCATATGAAATGATCTGTGCAAAAGCTCGTCATTCTAGAAATAAACTACAAAAATGCTACTGTTACCACCATTCACAGAGCTTCTGGTGGTGACTATTTGGAGAGACATGTGGTGATGGAATGAAACGTAAGCAAGGATCTTTGCCACAGTGAGGGTTATGTATCTTACCTTTGCACTTGAGCTTTCATATTGAACCCTAGCCCAGCAGACGGAGGACACACATGTTTGTGTAGAGCAGACCATAAGTTTATTAAGTAGATTCTGAAACTGCTAGACAAACGAAAATGAATGTGCTGTCTACACATTTTCTATCAGCAACATAGTTTCCATTTCAAAGGATATTGCTTCTGAAAAGCCATAAAGAATAGAAACAAAATCTAGAAAAAGTTCTTAAAGAGAGCCAAAGGGTAACATTGATTATCAAGTAAAGTTCATAGATACAGGAGATCATTAATTTGAAATGTCAATACCTGTGACAAGTTTCATCTGATGAAGCTAGGTAAGGTAACTCAAATTCGTTCTCACTCTGTGTTTTGAAGTAGAGTTGATTGACAATGATGTATTCATTTCTGGCTGAATCACAGCATAGTGATTCAGTTATACATATATATTTTTCATATACTTTTTCATTCTAGGCTATTACAAGATACTGAATGTAGTTCCCTGTGCTAGACAGAAAGACCTTGTTGTTTCTCTATCCTGTATATAGTAGCTTCTATCTGCTAATCCCAGACTCCCAATTTATCCTCCCCTTCTTCCCCCTTTGGCAATCATAGGCTTTTTTCTATGTCTGTGAGTCTCTTTCTGTTTTGTAAATAAGTTTACTTGTGTTATTTTTTTAGAATCCACTCACGTGTGATAGGATGTTATGTCTGTCTTTCTCTGTCTGACCTATTTCACTTAGTATGATCATCTCTAAGTTCATCTATGTTGCTGCAAATGGCTTTATTTCATTCTTTTTAATGGCTGAGTAGTATTCCATTGTGTATGTGTGTGTGTGTGTGTGTGTGTACTCCTACACTTTGTTAGGCTCCAGAAGTTTGAGGAAACCACATTCTACAGGGAAAACTTATGTAATGCTCTGTATTTGTTATTTTCTAGCACTTTATTTTTCAAAATATAATTGAAAAGAACATGATAAGGGTCTAGAGTGGGAGGTCATTTTTCGAAAACATGAAAATGAAGCCATTTGCCCCACAGAATTATATATTTCATCTGGAAATCAGAACACCACTTTGGTGTCAGCCTCGTCTTCAGGTGCCATTGAAGCAACTGTCCTACTAGACCAGGGTCTTAGCATCTCGGCCCCAAATCAGGTACAAATTCTTATTACTCAGTCTCTCTTGGTGAATCTAATGTTATAAAAGGTTCCTACCCATTGATGTGTTAGGATTAGTTACTGTGTGAACTGCCTCCAGCAAGAAAAGAGAGTTTCCAGCCAGTGCATGGACCACGCTTGGTACAAAAGAAAAAAAATTCAATTTCATGATAGCTCTTTCACTGAAGGGGGAACTAAATCTAAGTAGAACTCTAAAATACTCATAAATATTAAAATCTGTTCTGTTAAAATGAGAAAGAATTATAGCCCAGACAGATCTAGTGTGAAAATACTTTGAAAGGTCAGTTATCTCCTGTGTGCCCTGATCAGTCACGTGATCTAATCGAGAGACCATGAATAGACTAAATGTGTTCATCATTTTGCGACAGCTAAGTATGTCGTAGCTTAACCCAGAAATCTTGAGCACAAATTACTCCAAGCAATTACATTTTCAGTATAAAAAACAAAGTCTTACAAATAACCCCAGAAAGGAGAGTGCCTCCAACTTCCCCATTCCTGAATTAAGAATTACTTACCATTAGTTTTTGGGAAAAGTCTTACTTCATGACCTCTGATTGATCTCCATCATACTAGCAAGATTGCGGCAGCAAACAGAGCTAAGAATTCTCTTTCTAAAGGGAAAGCAACAAAAAAATTCTGCCACAAAAACTCAGGCTTATTAGAGGATTTTCACTTTTTTTCTCTTTCTTTTTCTTTTCTTCGTTTTTTTTTTTTCTTCCCCTTTTGTCCTGACTTTCAATAGGCCCTGGGTTTGTTAGCCTGGCAAAAATGAACATGTCAGCTTTCATTGCAAATCACTGCTCAGCTAAAATGAGATTTTGAAAAGATGTGCCACCTGCTTCATTAATAATAACATCAAATTCTTTTTTCTTGGTGTGCTTTATAGACATATCTTTCTCAGCTCCACAAATCATCTCTTTATGTGACTGTGGATCAAAAAAAGAAGAAGAAGAAGAAGACTGAATTTTTTTCCTCTGTCACCATGAATTACATAAATAGCAAAGACTTTCTGCCTTAAATACCAGGAAATCTCTTCCAAAAAAAAAAAAACAAAACAAAAAGAAAAAGTGGGAGAGAGAGGGAGGAACAAAGGGAGGAAGCAAGGGAAGAAGAGAAGGAGGAAGACCCTCTACATAAATAAATCTATAAACAACAAGTTCATACTGCAGAGCACAGGGAACTATATTCAATATCTTGTAGTAACTTGGGGTGAAAAAGA
Source organism: Vicugna pacos (assembly GCF_048564905.1). Classification (NCBI taxonomy): domain Eukaryota; kingdom Metazoa; phylum Chordata; class Mammalia; order Artiodactyla; family Camelidae; genus Vicugna; species Vicugna pacos. The sequence goes on from NC_132987.1 coordinate 9,278,879, forward strand.
ATATGAAAATGAATCTATGTATGTTCATGCATGACTGAAACATTATGCTGTACACCAGAAATTGACAAAACATTGTAAACTAACTATACTTCTATAAAAATATACATATAAAATTTTTTTTAAAAATCTAACCTATAAAAGAAGTATTAGAAGTAAGTATATCAAAAGACTGACTCAATTCTCAATAAAAAGAAAGTTGTTAATTCAATCTGTTACTTTTTTTGAAAACCACTTTTATTATTGATAATGTGTAATTTAGAAATCAGAATAATATCAAAACTCAAATGATTTGCATAACCTCCCATCCTGGGAAGTCTGCACAGGGCGGTACTTACAGGCGCAGATGGGAGGAATTTTAGTATAACCCCAATAACAATTAGCTTCTGTCAGGCTATGTAAGTTATCTATGGTTATTACAGATTGCTACTTTTTTTCTTCATCAGCATTTGTCTGCTGTTTGCATGGCCCGATTAATAGATGGCATTTGTAATTTCACGGGTACAGCCGTTAGACCCCCATTTTTGCCTCCAGGTAGACATACACAGTCTGAGGCCATTGTTCTTTATAATTTCCATACCGATCTCTGATTGATGGAATGCCAGGGCTATAAAATGTTGTCAGGAAAACAAAAACTTGGTCCAGGTGTTTTGTGATTTTTATGATCTTGGCTTTCAAGGGCAAAGCACTGCCCCTGCAGTTGAGCTGCATCACAGCTCAAGGGAAAAGTGGGGAAGTCAGGTTCTTTCTTGGTGACTCGCGAACCACAGAGCAGCAGCCTTGCATCCCTGCAAGAATTGCAGAGTCTCAGGCTGAGCCCAGACCTGCCGCTTCAGAATCAGCATTTTAGCAATTTCCAGGGGATTCAGGGCTCATTCTACATTCTGAAAAGCCTCTAGAAAGCCGGCCCCCAAGCTTACAATATATTCCAGAAATTCACTTCAGGTGGACTTCAAGAATGACCCTGACCAATCTGAATCCTAGGTTGTTTTTATTTTATTTTATTTTATTGAGTTATAGTCAGTTTACAATGTTGTGCCAGTTTCCAGTGTAGAGCACAATTTTTCAGTTATACATGAACATACATATATTCATTGTTGCATGCAAACTCTACTTCAAAAAGATGCCTGCATCCCCAGTGTTCACAGCAGCAGTATTTACAATAGCCAAGATATGGAAACAACCTAAAAGTCCATTGACAGATGACTGGGTAAAGAAGATGTGGTATATTTATACAATGGAATACTATTCAGCCATAAAAACTGACAACATAACGCCATTTGCAGCAACGTGGAAGTCCCTGGAGAATCCTAGGTTGTTTTAACAATGCCATTTGTATTGATGGATTTATCTGTCTGACATAATCCAATAGAAAAATGACTTTCTTGTGTATGCAATTTTTAGAACCACTCTGTCAATTAATTATCCAGTCTGATTTTGACTTTTGAAATTCTTTGACTTTATTTTTTAGAAATTTCACATTCAATAAACCTCACGAGCCAGTGTTTGTGGGAATACAAATAATAAATGTGCCACAAAGTTACTTAAATTTATTATTTAATTACACATGCATTTAAATGAGATGTTTGCAACCTTTTTTTGTCAAGTGCCAGATAGTAAATATTTTAGGGTTTGTAGGCCAAGAGGCCTTATCACTTCATTTGTGTCCAAATGTAGTATTCCCAATCATCAAAATGTAAGAATTTTTCTCAGCTCTCAGTCATACGAAAACAGGCAGTGGGGAAGATTTGGTTCATAAGTTATAGTTTTCTCATAGGTTAACAATCTAAACTATACTTAAGGGATGACAATCTTAACTATACTTAAGGGATGAGGGTCTGAGGGCTGAGAGATGCCTTTCTGGAACAGAATCCAGAAGCCACTGCCATATTTACTCTGGAGAGAGATGTCTGCTTGTCTCTGCGGCCCTCACCCTGGCCAAGGGTTTGGTCTGGTGAAGCCAGGAGGCACAAGGAGACATTTCCATGATCCTGAAGAGAACAGACAGCATAACACAGATGGAGGTATCATATGTCATCATGATAGAAACGAATGTGGACCCTGTTGATATGCAGAGGATGTAAGTGTCACTAAACAAAAGAAGACCCTCTCTCTAACATGGGGAGCAAGCTTACTGGACTGTGTACAACACACCCTGATGAGGAGGTTTGGTTTACAAACTGCTCTTCTGAAGAGAAGAAAGATATTAAAGAGCAGTGATTAAAATGTTGTTCAGTATGACAGCCGAGAAATGTATAACTTTGCATTTTCTTTATTGTAAGAAGTGTTCTGCAACTTCGTTAATGACAGGCCCCCAAACAGGTGATGGTCAGGTTCAGGGGAAGTGTTCACAGCTGTTCTTCAACTTTGGAAGTTGGTTTTAGGGGCTCCTGAATTCTCTGAGCAAACAGCACATCCCACCCCCCCAAGCCTGAACAGAGCTCTCCAACAGACTTCAGATGCATTCCAGGGGGAGCCTGCCGCCCTCCTTGGGCTGAAGACAGACTTTGCCAAGCGTGGGGCTTAGTGCTAGAAGCAGAGAGTGTGGTGGGGTGGGGAGGAAAGTGAATCTGACTACTGTATTGACTCTCCCATTCTCTGTGTCTGTGACCAGCATGAGATCCTGGAGAAGCCCATCCAGCACCGTACATCTCAATAACCCAGTGAAGAGTGACCCAGCTTCCCCAGGAGGCCCTGCCCTGGGTTCCCTCTGGTTCAGTGGTACCCAGCTCTCAGCCTACACTACTTCTCTGGCATCGCCTGGTGCCACCGGGCAGCAGTAAATAGGGCTTATTCTAAAAGTATCATCATGCACAAAAATCTAATTTTTGCAATGACTCTTTAGGCTCTGTTAAGGTTTTTATTGCCCCAGTTACCTTGGGCAAAGCCCATTGGCAGATTTTTTGGCATTTCATCAAAAAATGACTCGTACCAACGTCTGTAGCTTTGATGTAACAAAGCTGGGCTCTGTTTCCCTACATGTGTGAACCCACAAGCCCCGTAGTGAACCCTCTAGCCTCAACAGTGGAGGGAAAGAGGATAAAGGTGAGTGAGAAAAGTTTTGGTTGGGCTAAAGTGTAACACTCTCTGGCTTTCTCAAGGGAGGTGCAAGAAGGTGACTGTCGTTTCAGTGAGTGTGACCTTCACTTTTCTCTCTGCTAGTCAAGAGACTTGGTATTCTGGTAGGTTGATTTCTGTGCGCTCACAAGTTTGTACAGGAACCACAGAAAAGCACGTTTGCCCTTTGTCTCAGAACTCCACAGTCAGAACCGTGTTCCTCTCCTGGCCCTGCGTGTCAGCCCCGCTTAGGCTTCTACTGATCTTGGCTCCTAAATGTTGACCAGTTTGGGTTCTGTTCTTTTCATGTCCTGTCTCTTGGGCTGCGTATTCCAGCTTTGAGAGCTACCCTTCAGGAAATGATTTCATATGTTCTTGCAGCAGCTCATAGTACCAATGTCCCAAAACCTAAGCCAAAAAGTCATTACCTGCCCCTCATGCCTTGTTCCTTAACCAATAGCTGACGAGAGACAAAGAATGGAAACCCACCTGGGACTGTGACACTCAGCTCATGGCGAAGTCCAGAGAGTCAACAGCATCTGCATGGAGCCCAGGTGTTCAACCCTTTCATTTCCAACATGAATGAAAACCATTCCAGGATTTATGTGATACTGGCCGAACTGGGTAGTTTCTGGGTACATTCAGGTGGGTGGTTCCTATTATAACTTCATTGATGTTTGGTTCTATGGAGCTGAAAACCTGAGCAGGAGTTACAGCCAATCTCTGGTTTCTTTACAGACCTGCACGGAAAATCTGGTGAGGAGTCCTGACCCCTTGCCTAAATTCACACAGTAAAGAAAGTCCTCTGATGGTATCCAGTCACCAAGCATGCAAGCCGGGGACTGTGCCGTTAACCAGAAGTAAAGACGGAGGAAATGATGTGTCACCAGATCAGATGGCTCAAAGGCCAAAGGGGGAAGGCGAGGGCAAAGCAAAGTCTCCTCAAATCACCTTTCAGATCGCTCTAAGAGAGAAAGTCTCATTCAAAATTTAAGTTAGATAAAGGGAAGTATGAGCTGAGATGCTGTCCTCTTCCATTACGTGAGGACACCATCATCAGCTACCTCAATCACTGGCAACGTACACATTGAGAATACACTCTTGGTCCCACTCAGACTTTGAAGATTATTTACCACAGGCAGGATCCTCCTCCTTTTTACACTTTGTCCCCACTTCTAACCTAAAACCTCCAAGATCATCTGAAGATACCGATACACTCTCTAGAAGACATGTTTCCAGTTAAGGTTATTGACGTATGAAACTTGGCAAGTGTTTATGGAGCACTTACAACGTGCCAGACATTATGTAGACGTTTGGTATTCCCAGCGAATGAAACAAACACCCCTGCCTGCATGGAGCTGCCATTCTAGTCAGGGAGAGGGAAAGCAAAGAGGGGCAGAGAAAACCTATAATCAGTAGAAATGGTACATGAATAAATACCGCAGTAGGTTAGACCAGAGTCAGAGGGAGGGGAAGTGCAGAGTGGGGAGGATGCTGAAAGGCCGTCTATTACAGACTGCAGAGCCCAGCCTGCCGTGCGCCTGTAGCACCTGACAGCTCTGATTTGTTCCTATCTTGTATGCTTTCCCACCAAAATGTTCACTGAGACAGTTTAGCACCTAAATGGGGAGTCAGACCTCATATCCAATTCTTGGCCCACTGTTTAAGAGCCATGGACTAATACATTGGATAGGTGATGTAACATCTCTGACCCTTGATTTCCATCAGTCTTTTATGGGTTTTATGACGAGTAAAGGAAATTTGTTTTAATTGGCACCTAAACTCATGCCTGGACACGTGAAGAACTAAACAAATGGTAAATAGCATTATCTTCTCATTGAAAGATGTTCTGTACTTATAACTATGTGTCTACCTGTCTTTTTCCTCCTCTCACAGATCCGCAGAATTCCCAAGAGCAGGGCTGTAACCACCGCAGCAGTATCTAGGAGGGATCCTGAATTCATAAAATATAGGAGACTGATACATTCTAGCCTCAAATCTGCACTGAAGATTTCTCTATTGGGGAAATGAGAAATTTCTAATAAATATTTACCAGACTGATAACACCAATTAAAGTATGAAAACTCTGTTGTGCACAGTAAATGCTCAAAAATGTCTCCCGAAGTGAGTCAGTGAAGACGGTGCCTGTAATGGATTTGACCGGATAGAACATTTTCCTGATAAATAGCTTACGTTTATTCTCTGTAGAGAAAGGAAGATTCAACACCGATAGTCCCCTCATCTTCTCTGGGATGACAGTGATTCTTTAAAGAAGTCTCTGAGATAAGACTTTAAACGTGGCCCCTTTGCTGCAGGAGGTGGATATAAAGCTGCTGGGTTAATTTCAGCAAAAGGAAATGACACATGATGAACGGCCCCGGCCAAAGCTTTTCCTTAAACCAAAGTTAGGTTCCGGGACACCATGGGGAACTAAAATGCCTGGTGAGTTTTCAGAGAAGAGAGGGTTGTTATGAATACCAGGTTTTTGCTCATGATAGTCTTTTGGAATTTCCTGGATAATGAAATATTGCTTCCTATATAATTCTCTTTCCCACTCTCCCTGGTAAACTGGCCCAGGAGCACTTCCTCTGCAGCCCAGACGCTGCCTCGTGACTCGGCGTGTGTGTGTGTGTGTGTGTGTGTGTGTGTGTGTGTGTGTACGTGTTTGTGTGTGTGTGTGTGTGTGTGAACCACCCCCGCCATCTTTGCTGTTACAACTGCGATTACCGGCTCACTGCTGTGGGCAAGTCTATCAGAAAATAAAACTGTGTTATAGAAGTTAACAACAGTCTGTCAGCGTCACAGTCAAGGCACAGCTGTGTAACACACTCAATGATGGGCTAAAAAACTGAGTACAAGAAGCTTCATCACCACATAATTGAATGGAAACAGCATAGACAGGGCAGGAATAATTCTCAGCTAAGCAAGTCATGTGCGTGGGACAAGAAAATACACCGGGGAAAAAAATCACTATGGGACATATTGTCACTGTAAAATTGTCTTTCCTTTCTGGAAGTGAGGCTGTAATTTTTTTTTTTAGACTATCAGAGTTTTCAAATGAACAAAATCATTATGTGTAGCTCATGTATTAAACTGACCACCATCAGTATATCTTCATTTAATTCTTTGTTTTGATCCTGACTCATAAGGGACTCTATACATTTTCTGGTTCACCTTCCTTCCAGGCACATGAGGGGGATTGTACTTTCTTGACCTCCCACCCCTTGAAGTTAGACATTGTCCTGGGACATTTCAGTCAATGAAATATTAGTGAAAGTAACATATGTCACTTCTGAGAAGTTTCAAAAACCAGCACAGGATTATCATGTCCCTTTTACGGTGATCACAGAGGCACCCGTGAGATGGAAACTCCATCATCCTTGGTTCCTGCACATTAGCAATGGATAGAACCCCATTGATCGACACAGCAGGAGAGAGAAATTGGGTTTTGCTGGTGGTGGTGTTTTTGGCCACTGAGATTTTGGGGTTGATTGTAACCACAGCAAAATGTAATGAATCCTGATTGATGCAGAGGTTTACTCTTTAATTTTAAATGACTGATTTTAAAGCATTTAATGCAATCTTGGTAATGGCCTGGGTATCAAGGGTTTTAAAGTAGAAAGTCCTCAGTGAAAGATTAGGAAAGCACAGATCAAAGCACGTCTCCAGAGTTCCCAGCTCTGAATAGTTTTGAAGCCAAACATGTGATGAGGTAAAGAGCCCCTGTCCGTGAATGGCCAGGAATGAAGACCCTCCCTCCAGTCCATCCTCTGACAATGTTCTGCCCAGTTAAAGGCAGATGCCTCAACCAGACCAGTTTAATTCTGTTTAGAATCTTTGGTGACGGATGAGAACTTAAAAGAACCAATTGTTAGTGAATAGAAAAACCAATCCTCTTTGCTGTGACTGCATTGGGGGAAGAGATAAAAATACTGGGCTTATACTTGGTCCCAGGTTCCTTGAGGTGGAGCCATGGCTGGCAGTGAAATGTAGAATAGGAAAAAAAAAAAAAACGAAAAGGAAGAGGGACAACTCACTGAGCTGTACACTTGGAAGGGCTGTATGTTGATTATACATCAGTTAGATAATTTTTTTTTAGGCAAAGGAAAGGGCTCGGCTAAAGAAAAAAGACTTTAGAACAATATTTCAATGATAATAATACCAACTCTGGAAAAGCAAATTTATTATCTTCTTACCTAAACCATTGTGATAAAATATCTGTTATGAAATTAAAGAGAATAATCACCTTACACATAAGCAAGGTTGACGGAATTTAAGATGGAAGAGGTAACTCGTCATAAGAGGAACATTTATTCTTTAATAGAACTTAAAATACCAATATCTTTGGCAAGGATGAAGGGTGAGGACGTTTAAAAACCTGTGGTCCAGAGTTGCGAGAATCAGTAAGTATGGGGGAAAAGGCTTCTTACGCGTTCATGTGCTGGGGAAGGGGTGCAGTGTTAGTTCTATTTTACAGAAGAATCAGCTCCCTGGGAATTCTAGGAAAGCTGTGACAATTCCCAAGGGGCCCTTATGTGACTTCATCACTGCTTCTCAGGAGGAAGAATTAAGTTTCTCAGGTTGCTCCGGTGTGTGTTTCCTTATGAAGATTCAGAATGGGGAATTTTATCTGATAATCATAGTAAAACTTACAGAGAAGTATAACTTAAAAATGACAGTAATTTTCTGAAGTTGATGACTTAGAAGATAAAACAAATATGGTTTGCAGTTTTGTTTTGCAAGTTTGTGTTTAAATATTTGGTATGTGAATTACATAATTCTAACAAAACCTCATGCCTTTTCATTACATTGAATTCAAGCTCTTAACTTGTACCAAGCATTCTATAACGTTCATGTTATAGAACGTTATAGAATGCTTTCTTAAAGATGGTTTAATGCAAAATATTATGAATTATATAGATATGCTTATTGATTTATACCTCAGAAATCTATATATTTGTCATATTTATTTTTTTAAAAAACCTCCTAATTATCTACATGGCTGGATGGCATTTAAAACGAAAACTCCCTCACAAAGGGAACTATATTCAATATCTTATAATAGCCTGTAGTGAAAAAGAATATGAAAAGGAATATATATATATATATATATAATATATAAAACTGAATCACTATGCTGTACACCAGAATTAACACAACATTGTAAATCAGCTATACTGTAAATAAATAAATAAATAAATAAATAAATAAATAAAATGAACCTGCAGAATATCTGGTACCTTTGTTCAAAATGTTATCCGTTTGAAACTGTTAGCCATCCACATTAAGGATCCATAAGAAAATAGTTTAAAATTGTATCCATTTTTGGATTAAAATAATAACAGTGGTAACACCAAATGTATATGGGCACAAATTATTTGCCAAAATTTTTGAGCTATGAAGGATCTTGGAAATCCATTAGCACAAATGTCCATACATTTGACTCGATGACCCAGACTTAGGATGTGCACAAGAGCATACGTCCTCACGTGTAAAATTCACACATAATTTCTCCCAGTAATTAAATAATAAGGATGCGTTAGACCCGGCAGAAGCCTTAATGAAGTGTGTGACTTCCTAACATGCTTTGGTCTGTGCTTTTCGAACATGGAAAAGGGAATTGTAAACTTCTCCAGCAGCCTTTAGTCAAAAAAGGGCAATCAGAATTGTAAAGGCTGCCCTGGTACAGCGTACTGTTACAAAATTAATAGTGACAGCCCTAATGAAATCCTTTAATGCAATGATTTAAAAGATCCTATGAAATAAAGTGCAAGTATAAATTTTAAGAGGCGTTCTTAGCCCTGGAGAAATGAAGGTTAGGCAAAGGATCTGAGCTCTTAAAACTTCTTTTCCTTAATAAGAACTCACATCGACGTAGGCGGTTAACTTTGTCAAAGCGCTTTTGTAGCTTCCGTCAAATTGTATATCCTTACACCACCGCTGTTAAGGCAGCACGGAGGGAACGCAATTCCCATTTGCCAATGAGGAGACGGCTTCCGAAAGAGATTATGAGACTTGCTCCAGGCCAAGCCAATCGGTGGGGAACTAGCTTCCAATCCCAGCTCTCTTCCACACAAACCAATTCCAGAGGGGAATAATGTCTCTTGCTTAGAGATAATCATTCGTCTAAAGAAGATTGTATGCTATTCTGGGAACCACCACGTGAAATATGAAAAAGGAAAGTTGAAGATGGTTTGAGAACAAAAATGATAAATGTTTGAGAAATACATACTAGTGAGATACACCCTGAAACTGATTTTGGGGGAAATTTTAGCCCTGTGGGCAAGAAACCAAGAAAGGACTTGCTATCATTAACAACACACAACCTTTTCTGTTTAAAATTAAAGGTACGTTACATCAGAAGATAGGGTCGTGTTGAATTGCTAAGAATGTCCTAGAATAGGATTACCAGATGTCTGTATTATCAGGTGGTTTATGCCAATCTATTCCTGAGAGATGTTAAAGGCTGGATAGAGAGCATAGCCAATTTGGGTGTAATAGACTCCAAGTCAAAAGGATGCATTTGGTAAACTCTATCCCATGATGGTTCACCCCATCATCTCTGAAGGAGACTTCAGTCTGAAGGGAATGGCGGCTTTCTTGGGTCATACTGAAGTTCAGTAACTCCGCTCCACATATAGAGACATTCATTCAGAATCTCCAGAAACCTCAAAAACTAACCAAAAACAAACAAGAACTTGTAGGGTCTGCACAAATGTATATCCATGCATGCAAACATGAGGTGAGCATACATGAGCTAAGTCAATAGTACCAGCCCTGTTCTCTGTGTTTGCAGTTGACCTGGGAGCACAGTGTGGCAGCTCAGTACATGGTCACAGCATTCACATGAATTGCAAATCCTTGTAACTATAGTGATCAGTGATTCCAACAGAAGTACTTTATGTGAAGGGAATTTTAAAAAGATAGTGACACCTTATTCTGAAATACATATACAATAAGAAAGCAAAGACAACTCAGATGTGTTTCCAATTCTAGGTGTCGTCATCCCGACCAATTGCCAAGAAGAAGTAAGTCAATTCAGGCAGCATCATATTTAACCCATGTATGATATATAGTGATATATCTAGGACCATTCTGAAGGTGGCAATAGGACATGTCGAAAGTGACGCACCTTCCCTCTGGAAATAACAACTGTTAGGTAGTTTATTATACACACGACTACATAAAATGAACTTAAAAAAATCGGTTTGAAATCAGTTTCTAGATCTCCACTAAAGACCTGTCTGGCCCTTTAACTCTGTGCATAAGAGAATAAAAATTTAGTTAATTTAAGGCATTTCTGCACTTCATAACTCCAGATCTTAAGTGTTGACAATTTAATGGAGTTCCAAGGAAAGATTAAAATATCAATTGACTGTTGATTTGCTCAGCCCAGTAATGACTATGATGATCTAGTCCTCTATTCCCATCTAACCTAAGCCTTCTTCATATTCTGTATCTATTGCAGAGATATATTAAAGTTGGTTTTAAAAGTTCCTATTTTTCACTTACCATATGATCCAGCAATCCCACTCTTGGGCATGTATCCAGAGGGAACCTTAATTCAAAAAGACACATACACCCCAATGTTCATAATGCACTATTTACAATAGCCAAAACATGGAAACAATATAAATATCCATCGACAGATGACCAGATGAGGAAGTTTGGTATATTTATACAATGGAATACTACTCAGCCATAAAAAAGCATAAAATAATGCCATTTGCAACAACATGGATGGAACTGGAGATTGTGATTCTAAATGAAATAAGCTAGAAAGAGAAAGAAAAATACCATGTGATATCACTTATATGTGGCATCTTAAAAAAAAGACAAACAAATTTATTTGCAAAACAGAAACAGACTCTCAGACGGAGAGAACAAACTTGTGGTTACTGGAGGGGGCTGGTGGGGAGAGGTTGGGGGTATAAACTGGGAGTTAGAGATTTGCAGATACTAACATATATATACAGAATAGATAAACAACAAGTTCATGCTGCATAGCACAGGGAACTATATTCGACATCTTGTAGTAACTTATGGTAAAAAAGAACATGAAAACAAATATATGTATATTCATGTATGAATGAAGCATTGTGCTGTGCACCAGAAATTGACACAACTTTGTAAACTGACTGTACTTCAATAGAAAAATATACATATAGCCCAAAAAGTTCCTATTTTTCTGCTCAAAGATGCTATTAACTTATGATTTATCACCAACTTAGTTACCAATGATGTTTGTATATTGGCTGGTTTGTTTGTTTGTTGGGGGCACTGCCACTAATAGCAGAGCTCTTTAAAACTATCCAAGGTTATTTCTAGACTTGAAGAACCATGGTCCTTCCTGCTTAGAATTAAGTTGAAAACTAATCATCCAGTCTGTTGTACCCCATCTCTTCCTAAATTATATACAGACTTCTATCCCAGGACAGGAGTTCAGTGCGTGGCTGGTGTCCCATTCTGTGTGCAATATTGTGATCACCACCCAAGACAGGAGGACCCATGCAGAATTATTGTACTATTTGAACAGAAATCCACTTTCCTTACTATTTCTGTTCCCAGAGTCTTTTCTATTAGTTCCTCAGATCTCCTTCACTTGAAGGTCAAGTTTAACCAGAAAGGCTTTGTGAAGAAGTGAGTAGGAGCAAAGATATGTTGCCATTTTATTAGGAAAAATACAGTCAATTTACTGTAGGCTGATTATGCTTACCTTATGAGATTGATGTGAGGATTAAATGAAATAATAGGGCATTTAGCATTGAATTAGACATCTAATAAGCAATCATTAAGTTGTACCAACTGTTACATTTCCTCACACTCCACAGGTCCTCCAGAATTTCTTGTAAAGATGCTTCCATTTTTCTAAGGAGCCCACCATTTGTCTACGAATTCTGTACCAAAATGGTCCAGAGTAGTTGGTCAGTAAGGTAGAGGATGAACGTGAGACAGCATCACTAGAGTCCTCTTTGGTTGATGGATAAAAGAAAGAACGGTAAAACCTAACCACTCTTACACATTCTGTCTGTCCCACCCCTGCGAGGGCTGGTCTTCTGTGGGTCGAGGTTACATGATGAACAAGACAAACCCAGTCACTGTTCCTCACAGCTCTGATTCCAGGCCATGACCCTAAGTACAATGAGTTTGTAGCAAGCACCATAACTTAGTCCGTGTTTGTGCATGGCAGTGGGAAACCTTGAGGAAGGATGGTCAAGAAAAGCTCTTCTGAGTCGGATTTATGTTGGGATTTAAAAGAGGAGTTGAAGATAAGCACGTTTCTATTGTAGAGCACAGGGAACTACATTTGTATCTTGTAGTGACCTACAATGAAAAATAATCTGAAAAGGAATATATGCATGTGCATGGATGGCTGAAACATCACGTTGTACACCAGAAATTGACACATTGTAAACTGTAACACATTGTAAACATTGTTAACTGACTGTACTGCAATTTTAAAAAGGAGAAAACAAGAAATAAAAAGAGAAATTTGACATTTGGTGGTGAGGTGCATACAATTCAGAAGAAACACCACATGTAGCATAATGACCTTTCCAAATGACCTTCAAATGCTGTCTGTTAGTGTGAATGAGGCCTGGAGGGGGAGCCCAGGTAGGGGAGGTGAGCTGGAGAGGTAGCAGGTGCCAGGTCACTCAAAACCCTGCAGACCGGATCTTTTGGTGTAGCGGCCAGTGTGCTGCAGGTGCACACAAATGTTTAACAGCTGAGGAGCGAATGACTTCTGGAGACCAGAAACCTATCCTGGCTGGAGAACCCCTTTGCAGGAAGTGTCTTCCAGTCTGTTCTGATTCTTCTCTCCCTGTTGCCCCTTTCCGCCATCTATTCTTGCTCTGGGCTGCGTGCCTGGTAACAATCAGTGCCACTCAAGCAGGTGACCATTGTGGTAGACACAACACCATCTGTGGAGTCAGCCAGGCCCACATTCAATCCAGGAGCCAAGGGAGGCAAAAAGAGAAAGACAGGACATGTGTTGTGATGGGCGAAGATGAAACGAAGGTGGCACAAGGTTGGTAATTACTGAAGCGACGAGGACGCACGGTCCTTCACATTATTCTCTCCACTTTGGTGGGCCCTTGAAAAGTTCCATAATAAAAAGGTTTTTAGAAAGCCAGGTTCCGTCACTTAATCGGTAGTTTACCCTTAAGTGAGTTATTTCCCACTTCTGAACCTCATGCCTTGAGTTATAAATGAGGGAAGTGCCCACCGCACAGAACGGATGCAAAGGTGAAACGAAAAGATGGAAAGAGCTGGGCTCAGCGAACTCTAAGGCACCAGGACCCCTGGCGTTCAACAACCAGAGACGAGCATTGAGGCCAGTCTTTCAGCCCGCTACCCCTGCCCTGGTTCTAGAACCTCTCTAACCTGAAACAGCACGTGGAACACCTGAAGATCTTGTTTAGTGCAGATTTCAATTCAGTAGATCCTAAGGAGGCCCAAGATACCACATTTCTAACAAGCTTCCAGGTGATGCTGGAGACACTGAGCCACAGGTGATGCTTTGTGAAGCCAGCCCTGACTGCTGCTTTATTTCTGAGACTAAGCTTCCAACTCTTCTCTCTTCTGATGGCTGTATTTCTGTCATGGTCTTCTGCTCTGAGTCCCTGGCTAATAATTCCCCAGAACTGTCATCCCTCCAGGAATGAGGTCCTGGATCCATGCTAATATATCCTCCGTTTGAAAGCTTGTCCGTAAGCTTAGGGGTGGACGTTATCTCTCTGGCAACAGTGCCCTAGACCCTGATTTCCTTCTTGGATCCCTGAGGAATTTGTGCTTCTAAAGCCACTAGTGCTGTGTTGCTGCTCATTGTCTTCTGACCCTGCTACATCTTTCTTTTTTAGACCAAACTGGGCACCAACTCTCTCCTGGAGCATCACTGATGGTCTTGGCACAGTGAGGACCTGCCCAGTGGAACATCTCCAACTTCTTGCATCTCGATTTGTCCCTTAAGTGGTTCTCAGCCCTAGCAAGCAGTTTCTCATCCAGATTTTTTCCTGCAATCCCCCCTCCCCACCAATGCTTTCTGGCAATCTTGTGCTTCCCCACTCACCTGTGGCAAGAGAAACCATTTCAATACTGAAAGAGGAGGAAGACGCTTAACTCCATCGAAGGTAGCTCCATCCGGAATGTGTTTTTCTCGTAAGCAGATGCCTCATTTGAAAGCAGTCTTCAGTGCGTGAATATAAAACTCATTTAAACTAGTTTATGCAGAACTCTAGACTAGGCTTTGAGTTATTTTTTCTAGTTCGCCAGTTATAATCACTCTTGTCACTTTCAGATGAGTTGGAGGTGTACATTCTGAAAACTTGCTAGGAAATGAAATCCATCAGCTCTGTTACTCGTGCTGGATTATAAGATTACACTCTGGCAAGGTTAATGGAAAGAGTCATCTGCTATGTCTCTGTCTCTGTCTCTCTCTATATATATATATATATATTTTTTTCCCATCTCCCCAGGAACAATCACAAAAGCTATTAAAAATCATGGCAAAATCAAACATTGAGAAGAATGCACTCATGTTTAAACATGGCTCTTCCGTCTGACAGGAGAAAACTTGACAAGCTGTCACCCATCCCTGCTTCCTAAACTGATAGGGGTGTTCCACATCTTTCTCACAACATTAAAAGACAGTGTGCAAAATTATCAACTTACAGTGAACTTGACGGGGAGTTTCTCAGACTAATAAAAACAGCATCTCAAGGTTCACGGAAATTCAACGTTCATGAATAAAGATGCTTCGCATACATAACTCACAACTGTACTTAGGAATCAGTCTGTGTCTATTTTTCCTCTCTCACGAGCTTCATTTTCCTGTTAGAAAGAGTTTATCTCTTACTTTTGGTGCTTGCTGTATTTTCAGTAAAGGACACACAAAGTATCACACCATCTAGGCGATGAGTTTATTGGCAGCTGCCTTTTGAGAAGTAAACTTTACAGATTTATGTAGTAATGATGGATGTTCACTGGGTTTCAGCCATCCAACATTTGTTTCTTCACATTCTTTTGGGAAAAATAATTATCACTTATACTCTGAGAAAGGCCGCCTCTGACCCCAACCGTGGAGACATCTTTGGAAGTTGGCTGTTGTTGACTCGACTCCCAGAAGGATTCGGTTCAGCCTTGACCTGGCCAGAGGGATGGGTGCAGAACAGCTGAGGGATAAATGAGACTTCTGCTGGACCTCAGGAGTGAGGCAGGTGCGCTTTGTTTATTTTGAACAAGGGAGGATACCAACGGGAACTGCTCTAGCGACCTCGCCATCAGGGAGGAAGGGCAAACCTGACCATTCAACCAAGAGAGAAAGAGGAGAAATGAGAGATGGAGCGGGCGCTTTAGAGTTGCCCAACTTCCTGGCCTGAGGCAAGCCCTAGTGCTGATTTTTTAATTACTTGGATCAATAAATTCCATTTTTTCTTAAGCCGGCTTGAGTTGAATTTTCTGCTACATACAGTCAAGTGGAATACTAATTAATGCAGTATGTTAAGTGAGGCTAGAATGGACAGATTGAGAATACATAAGAAATACAATGCTTTTCATAATGTACCAAGTCTAGACAAAATCCTCAATTACCAGTGTGTAGAGAACATGGAGAAAGAATATAATCACATTTGAATATTACTTCTCCTTACAATTTTATCTCTATGAGCCAAAGGTCTTTTTAATTACTTATTTAAAAGGCAAGCTAATTTATTTGGTGTCATTTAGACATACACATGTTAGTTATGAAAACAAATTGTGTGGAAGTCACATCAATGCAGATGACAAAAACTCATTTTTGGAGGAAAATTGCAACATAGAAATGTCATTTTATTTAAAGATTTTACCCAGAATCAAAAGAAGAGTTGGGCTAATATCAGCTTTTTGAATATTGAGTCTCTCATAATTATTCTTTTCTTATTTTGTAAGATATATGATACCTGATAGCCAGTTAGTATTTAGCAAGTTGTTTTGCAGATATTATGTTGTTTGAGTCTTCTCTTTTAAAAACAGGAGATAGATATTATGTACACTCTCCATCAAATTCTATCCCCCATCTACCCAAATCCACCAAGTACCACTTGCCAAATTCTGCAACTGCAGACAGTAATATTCAGGGGTAATGGAGTTCAACAGAAGAGCCACATTTTAGCAAAGTGTGTACATAATCCAAATGCTAGATGCGGAATAATTTAACTTACGGGTTAAGATCACCACTTAGTGTAAATAATGTGCCACATTTTTCAGATCCCTAAGGTGGAGAGAAAGAAGTAGTTTAAGATGATGGAGTTGTATCTGATATTGGTATAACTCTGCTATGATATTGGCATGAATTTGGAACTAAAGTACAAAGCCCAGTTCAAGAGAACATAGTAATTTCAGGTGGACTTTATCTTTAGAAGATAAAGAAAAGGAAGAGCTCAGACTTGAGTCAGAAAGATCTAAGAATCTAGCCACACACATACTGCTCTGTGACATCGAGCAAGTTAATTCTCTAAGCCTCTCTCCGCTCATGGTAATAACGAGATAATCATAATAGCTAACTATAAAGTTATTGCTATGATTATATAAGATAAACCACACATGCCCCTTATGTGCTGATTATGGGGGTCCCCTCTTCCAGACTGAGGCACACGTGCCTCCCTGCACTGCTGTTGGTGGTTGATGGCTCGCAGTTGAGTCTGGGAATCGCCCACAGCCAGGGAGCTGTCTCTTTCTGGGGGTGTCCTACATCCAATGCTTGGTCAGTGAGGCAGCAGAAAGCCACAGCGCTCTTGTGTCATTTCAGGAAAATATCGGATAGGCCAGGTCTGGATCTGCCCATGAGGGCAAAAGAGACCTCTACTGTGATGACACTGAACCCAACTTCTTCTTCCGTCTCATTCTGCTTTGCTCATTCTCTTTCAGGTCTTGATCACAAGACCATTTTCCAATAAATTTCCTGCACATGAGTCTCCATCTTAGAGCTGATTTCTGGGGAAAGCTGACCCAGGGTACTGTCACATGGAAAAGGCTCCATCAGTCGTCAGATGGTGACAATGATGATGAAGCTGAAGGAGGTCTAGAAACATGAACTTGACCACTTTGTTTTGATAAAGTCACCCATTCAACATGTATAGAAACTGTCTCCTTAAATTATAGTTTCATATAGTGTAGGACCAGCTCCATATTAAAAGCAGAACTGCTGACAATTATGACTGGCTACTTTGCACTCACAATCAGCTCAATTAGTAGATCGTATCTAAATTGACACTTCAATTCAGTGATTATTTGTGTAGCCATTTCTATTTTGGAGCTTTTATCCCATTGAGTAAGTCTTCATCAGTAATTAAAAAATAAAATCCTCTTCAACAACGGTTTCCTCTAAAGGCCCTTTACACTCAAACATTCCCTGATTCTGTCTCGCTGGGAAATAAGGTCATTGAAATACCAAAATGGTTCTTGAAGACAACACTTCATAAATTATGCAAAGCAGCAGTAGTGTGAAACAAATACTTCAAACGGCAACGTGCAAACTGCAACTAAAAAAGGCAGCATCAGGGGGAAGGGTGTAGCTCAAGTGGTAGAGCGCATGCTTAGCATGCACGAGGTCCTGGGTTCAATCCCCACCTCCTCCAAGAATAAATAGATAATAAATAAACCTAATTACCTCCCCTCCACCAAAAAAATTAAACAAAAAAGAATCTGAAAAAAAATTTATGTATATATGTACATGTGTAACTGAATCACTTTGCTGTACACCTGAAACTAACATTGTAAGTCAACCACACTTCAATAAAAAATTTTAAAAAAATAAAGAGAGAGAGCATCAGGAAGAACAATCCAGGTTTTGTCCCAATGGAGACACAGGAGTAACGATATGGAGGACGACCCAGCCTTGGGTGTTGGAATAACGTCATACAAATTGTAGCCCAGGAATTGATGTTGGAAATCGCCATGTCACATCTTCTTTCTTTATTGATAAATAAACTGAGAGCCAGTGAAACTAAATTACTTGGCCACAGTTATACAGTCAGCAAGGCCGAGCCTGCCCTTTGAGCCTCCTCAACTCTTCCCACCATTCTACCTTGACTGCACCTCCGTTCCTCAGACCTCTGGTTTACCCAAGCAAGTCCTTCTCCCTCATTCTTTTCATTCCCCTCATTTACTTGCTGCTCTCTGCCTAAATCCAGGTGAGTCTTCTTTTTTCTAACATCCTTTTATAAAATTTCCATCTGGGAGTTTCTCCAAGATGTATATTTTCCCCGTTATAGCTCAGACAACGTTAGCTATTATTAAGTCATATATGATACCATACTACATATAGGTACGCACTTTAAATAACCCCTTTTGCATTATTATGTGATTTCTAATAAGAGTGAAAAAGTTATAGATAAATGTAGTGAGATTTTAAAAGTCTCCTTCATCTACAGATTTATTAGTAGAGTCTTTAGAGCAAAAGATAAAGGAAAATAGATTGCCTGGTTCACAAAACACTATTTCAGTTTAAATGCGGGCTCCCATTACTAGTCAGAACCAGTATGACAGAAGATTTTGGAGATGCTTTTCCTAAGCATTTTATAAATTTTGATAAGTAACACTCTAAACTTTAGATTAAAGTGTTCTCAAAGGCTATTAAAAGGCACTGAGAAAATAATTTAGAGGAGACTGGATATTAATGTTTTAATTATTTTGGGGATATGTTAATGAAAAATGGTCTTTGTTGGTTTGGGGGATGAGACTTTAAAGTCAAAAACAGGATAATCATAATGAGCTGAAATTGAATCAAATGTTCTGCAGCAACAAATGGGTTTCCAGTAGAAATGAAGAATATGACACAGTTAAAGTTAATCCGTAAGATATCTTAACATATATGAGTTCTCTACACTGAAGACATCCCCTGAGGCACAAACATACCCTGGTGATATGTTTACCCTGGTGGCAGTTGTGAAGGCAGATGTTTCTTAAAGAGGTGACAGGAAGTGCAGCACTACACCTGCAGTGAGTCACATGTGACACATATGCCATCCCTGTGCCTGCAGTGAGTCACGGGTAGCCCGTATACCATCCCTGTCTGATCCTTTTAAACTACTCACAAACTAGTCCTTTTGAGTGTTTCAAATGCTTCCATCTTTATTTTATAATTAAAACACATACACGCTGCAAATGACAAGTGCATTTTTTATTTCCAAATAATCCTGGGTGAAAAAAACCCACTCATCTTTTTCTAATCAACTCATTCCAAGATTTTTGCTAATTTTCCTACATCAGTTTGCTTTGGCAGAGATAAAAGGCGGGGAGACAGAGTCTATCCTGTGTTTAGTTGACATTGACTCATAAAATGACCAGGATATGTCCTCCTTTTCTTATTTATTAGTCTCCTTGATGTGTACCACTTATAAAAGCATATGAAGAAATAAACCTTTTAGTCAATATTTTTGAATCCAGCTTTTTATATGTTGCTATGTTCCTGTGGCTAAGTAGCTATCAGAGTATTTGTACTGTGTTAAGGCTGCATCAATTAGAACCACCCCCACCCCCCAAAAAAATCACTACCAGTCAAATAAGCCGTTTCAATCTGTGGTGGGAGGAAATCTATTAAATGTGGTTAAAATCAATCAGGTTTAGTCTGTTGAGTTAATTATTCAGTTAATTCTGTTAAACTTGTCAGTTTGGTAAACCGTTTCATAGGTATAGTTTTAAAATGCTAATATTTGTTTTTATTAATTTTACGACCACCACACCAGGTTCTGGCTTAGCTCTTTCACTACACAATATTACTAAATTCCCTCGACAGTGTTGCAAATTAGATGGTGACGCTCCCATTTCACATAAGGGTCAACTGAAAATGAGAAAGGATGAGAAACTTGCCCAATGACAGACAAAAGGAAATGGCTGAGCTGTGGTTGAAGCTCTTGGCTGCCTGGCTCCAAAGTTTCTACCATTTTCTTTTTAACTTGTTGGGTTTTTTTATGTCATGTTCGAGAATCAGAACAAAAGTATAAAAGTCAAACCCCCTGGCAGGGCCGCCTCTCCCCCAACCCAGGGTCTCCCTCACAGTCCTTCCCTAGTCTGCCAATGTCAGGCTGAAGATGGAGGCACAGCTGAGTGCATGTGCAAGCGCACACACACACACACAAACACACAAACACACTCAAAACATATTTAATCTCCACGGGATTGTGATAGATCCGCCCTGACTCAAAACACAGCACATCACAAACGGGCTGGAGGCACCACGTCCCCTAGTAGAAATTTTCCTAAAGACTTGGTCAAAGGCTTAGTGCATGTCTTCCCTAACCCATACCTCCTTGAGCAATCCTACATCCCACTCTTATGTCCTGTTCTCTGAAGCAGCACCTTGTTCCTACACTCATCTCCTTTAAACACCGTCAAGGATTTTATGAATCTCTCAGGGTCTCCCAGACCCCTCCCCCGAGTGCCCTGTTGCATTATTGTCAGGAGCTTCATGAGAATAGTCCCGCTTCTGCTACAATAGTTCAAGAGAAGCAAGTATCCTTACGTCTCTGCTTTTTTGCCTGTATCTTGATGGATAGTGGTTTGATTATTTTGATGCAAACATGAGTTTGTTGTGCTGTTCTAGCAAATAAATGAATTTCCTTTCTGTCCAATGGCAAAAAAAAAAAAAAAGTCTTGGGGAACTAGGATCAGACATATTACAAACCAAAATTCAAAGATGCCTCCAATCCTCAAGCATGGTAAAAAGTCAAAAAGGACACAAAATGAATGGGAGTGGGAAGAACAGTATGGTTCTGTTTTTACGTGGATCATTCCTGAACAGCAAACGTTGCTCGCTGACAGTTTTCTGTTTGAACACCCCTGACGGCGCCTGAGAATGACTAGCGCCTACGTGTTGGCTGTGTAAATCGTGGGCTCTGTTTGTCTTCTGTTGATGGGTTTGGTGTCTGTGTGTGTCAGGGTCCCCACAATCCGTTGCTAAAACAAATCGTTATACCCTGATTCACGATGTCCCCATTCCGCTTTACTATCAAATCAGATAAGAAAGACAGGGAAACAGGAACCAAATATATGCTGCTTATTTGCCTCTATAAGTAGAAGCAAACACCCGCTGCTGGAAGCTTGCTTTGCTCAGAGTTTACTCATTAAAAGAGAGGTTAGATGTGCAAAACTCAGATTAATTACCCCCAAATGACTGGCTGAGGTTGAATAAAATAGAGGCTCATTAACATTAAACAGTGCTGCTTGGAGAGTGGTTGGGAAAGAAAGATTCAAGTTAGAAGCCTATTTGCGGTGTTTGGGTTGAGTTTTTCAAGGGTGAATTCATCGTCTACTCCAAACCAGATTCTGTCGATAAACTATGCATGAAAAGGCAGACTCCGGTGGCGGATTCCTGGGGTTCAAAGTCTCGATTACTAACTGCATCACTTGGGCAAATTACTCAGTGTCTCTGTGCCACGGATTCTTCATCTGCAAAATGAAAATAATGACACTAGTCTCAGGTTGTCTTGATCATGAGACGACTTTAAACTCATAGGACTGTTCTCATGATGAAATGACGCTGAGCTCATGTAAAGTACTCCTTGCCTGTGACAGAGCTGTTTGTGAATTGCAGCAGCCCCGACCGACCTAGAGAATCGTCCCACCACGATGTGGGGCAGGGGGCTCGCTGCTCTCTTCCTCCTGGATAGTTTCAGCTACATTTAGCCGTGTTTTTATTTCCAGAGTGTTTTACTTACATCTCCTTTTATTAGGCAAGGTTTTTGTTGTTGCCGCTGTTCTTTTGAGAGCTGGCAAACATCCTTTTGGATCAAATAAAAAGCCACGGAGGAGGTATTTTGAAAAGCAAGGGGTGATAAATACGAGTAAGGAAAGGGTAGTGACAACGGGAAAAATGTACTCATGCCTTTTAGTAAATAATTTACTTTTACTGAGATAACAATAAGAAAGATTCTACCACCTGCGGCTTCTTACCAACAGACAGTTTTTAAGCCACTACTGGGTTGTTGTCTTCACACAAACCGTTTCTAGAAGAGAATTATGCTATCTACCTTAATAAAAGATACAAATGCTGGTTATCTTCATTCCTCACTTTCCAACGAGTAACTCGTGATTTCAAAACATCAGTTTGATTTCAGTGCTGCTTGCTCTCCTTGCTAAGGCTGATAGCACTGCTGACAGCGTGTGGGTGTCTGCCGGGGGGAGCTGTCTGAAGCCCATTTTGCATCCTTTGAACATTCTCTTCATTTAGGTGATGACAGTTGAAGATGCCAGATAAGAGACAAGGAAGTGGGTGAGAACCCAAAGGAAGGAAAATAAACATTAATTATACTGATGTCTACATATGACCAATGTAGAATTTTAGCATCACACTTAAACATGACTATGCCCTTATCATAATTTCAGAAACAGTTTCCTCTCATTTGGGTGTTAAGTTCACCTGGTTAATGTAAACCTTCAGCCCAAATCTTAAGTCTGTTTGGGCCACTATAACAGGATATAGTAGACTGAGTGGCTTATCAACAACAAATGCATTTTTCACAGTTCTGGAGGCCAGGAAGTTCAAGG
This sequence comes from Vicugna pacos, assembly GCF_048564905.1. Classification (NCBI taxonomy): domain Eukaryota; kingdom Metazoa; phylum Chordata; class Mammalia; order Artiodactyla; family Camelidae; genus Vicugna; species Vicugna pacos. Next base: position 9,301,457 of record NC_132987.1, read on the forward strand.
TCGAGATGCCAGCATCTGCTGGTTTATAGATGGTGGTCTTCTTGCTGTGTCTCCACGTGGTGGAAAGGGCCAGGGAGCTCTCTGGGGTCTCTTTCAGAAGGGCACTAATCCCACTCGTGATGGCTCCAGCTTAATTGCTTCCCAAAAGCCCCACCTCCCAATACCATCACATCAACCATTAGGACTTAGTCTATAAATTTGGAGAGGACACAAACATTCAGTCTGTAGAAGCCTACAAAATTAAAAAAAAAATCAAATAGTGTAATAAAAAAAAACGTGAAGCCCTCTGGGCTTTTAGATTCCTGAGATGAATGAGCACGCTGTCTTTGAATTAGCCAATCCCTAGCATACACCCTATATGATCAGCCCCTACACCAGGTGAAGGTTTCCTGTCCTGAGCTAAGTCTCGTTGAGACACCTGGCTTTTATGTCCCACAATGGAGGGCAAAGTACACAGCCAGCAATACCTGGATTTTAAAATGCTGGGACAGAGCCAGAAGTCTGAAACCTTCTTGCCATTGCTTATATTCTAGGCCTTATTTACTTGCTATGTATTTATTTATTATCAGTGCCTAGACATATACCTTATTTCCATGTCCCTCCTCCCTCCTCCCAACCCACATCCCTGTTGGGAGCCTCAGAAATTTATCATAGATATTTTTCTGCTGCTATGAACAGACAAACAGAAAATTTCATTAGGTAGAAACTAATTTCTTAACAACCTATGCAATGTAGAAACTGCATTGGATTTCATCTGTACCACTATCCAAAGAGAGGACCTTATACTCTTAAATTTACGGCAGCGTTATTTTCTCCACTCTACAGCTTCAGTGGCACCAAGCAATAACTCAGGGCTTCCAGAACACTGAGATAATTAACACTTGAAAATTCCTGCCGAGGTGTAATTACCGCCCTCACCTTTGCAGCCCTGCGTGATCGGGCTCGCAGGAGAGGATGGCCAACGGCTTCTGGACCCGTTCTCCTCTCCCCTCTTAAAGTGATGACACTTTCCTATCAGCTGAGCTGGCAGGTGTCACAGAAAAAGTTTCCTGGGAAATAAACCTTTGGAAAGACGCTTTACAGGGAGAGCGTGGAAGCAGACGTGGACTTTAAAGTTCTCGCTTTTCATTTCTTACTGATGTATTTGAGTCTCTGAGCCTTATGGTTTTTTTTTTTTAATTATTATTTAGTAAAATAGCTTCAACAATTGTTTATTTCATAGGGTTGTGGAGAGAACGACAAGAAATCAAAGATATAAGCCGTAAGGTATACTGCCAATGTAAGAGATGGTTATTTTTCTACTTCTTTCCCATTTTTTTCCCCAGAAATACAGATGCTTCCTCACAAGGCTCTGGGACATCTTGGCTGCTGAAAAGACAAAGGTAAATGAATGAATGGTCCTTATGCAGCTGGATGCCACCCAGGTTGGGATTATTAAATAAGGCAGCCTGAGTTCCTGGCCAAGAGCATGGGCTTCTCCCGGAGAGACAGGGCGGATGTCTTCACTCAGGAAAGAAGATGCATGAGAAATAGACAGGAAATAGACAGCGTCATTTATGCTGTTCAGTCTGGGGTCTTACGTAAAAGTCAAGCTTCCCAAAGCTATTCCCCACCCCAAATCAGAGAGGTGAAGTACACAGATTATCCAGATTAGAGAGGATCGAAGGGCTGAGAAGCCACACAAAGAGTGAGGCTCTTCAGAAAGACATCAACAACGGCGGCAGGCATTTTTGAACAGCATGTAGAAGATGGAATTATCTTAGATTCTATGAATACACATCTGTACCATAGCTGGAAGTGTGAAAATGCGGCTGGTGAGGACCCTGTGTTTAACACCGGACTTTTCAGAGACTGATAATTCTCTGGGACCGATACAGAGCGTCTTGGTGCAGGCTTATATTGAATGTACAGGAAGCTTCTATCTCTCTCAGTTCTTAGTGGGGTTTAATGACTCGTTACAAAGTCCTGAGCTGATGAGAGACAGAGAGAAATATACGCCTGATTAGAACTCTAATTGACAGATGGAGATGACAGACTAACTGAATAATCAAGCAACGCCGATTACAGAGTGGGGGTTCTTACCTAAGGTTAGTATTACCCGCTTCGGCTACAAGTTATATCTACTTTGTGGGAAGTAATTTCTTGACAAGACAATCTGCAGAGGCAATGGGATCTCACCCACACTACCCAAGGACAGGACCTTAGCGTCAAATTCATGGCAACGTCATTGTCTACACTCAACAGCTTCTGTTGTGCCAAGGTGCATCAGCAGGACAGACATTCTGGGCTGTCTGAGCAAGGCTGGGCACATCTGGGTTACCCGGAGCGCATGCCTGGCTGTAGCAGGGAGTCAGGCTACAAAACTCTGCTAAGTGGTCCATATGTTGTAGCTGTCGGGTCCAGGTGGGAAGTGAAACCCACAGCCTTAGCATCAAAAACAGAACCTTATAACCAATTGCGCTAAGTGGTTTGCACTACTAAAACTTAGCCAAGGAGAAACGTCATGAATCATAAGTGTGGCAAGTTTATTTCTCCTGGAGTACTTATATGAAGCCTAAGTTTTTGCATAGTTTTCTTTATCCATTTACAGGTTTACATCATTTTTCACTTGAAAGAATCACGTATTATTACTATTTTGCTTTCTTAGGATATATTCAAGCCTGTTTTGTACACCCCTTTCATAACTTTGGGTGCACACACACACACAAACGCACACAGACCCACACACGGCTGCAGTCACTGTATCACAGCGGGACTCAAATAGGACACCCCAGGGGTCTACCTATGGCAGGAGGTCTTTTTAAAAATCACATCCTTTCTGGCACTTGCTTTCATCTAACAATTCCATTCCCTTTTAAATTACATTTGATGCTTTCTTTCCCTTGATGCCTCTGTGTGTATCTCAGTTCTGGGGCACTGGCTTTCCTATCACTTTTTTCCACTTAATATATCCAATGGAGGAATTGTATCATCAGGTAAAAATAATATTTCTCCACCTCTTTTCTTTGCTCCTTCTAGCTTAACTGATAAGATACCTTACAGACATGAACCTTGCAAGAACCAGGGGCTCCAAAAACCTTCTCAGAGCACCTTCACTCTAAAAACTAGGTTAAGAGAAAAATGATAAAACCTATGGGGTCTTAGTAAAAATACAGCCAACAACTTGGATTTCTCCCAAGCTTCTATATGAAATATTCCATTTAAAAATAACTACTATGATTAGAAATGCAGAAGAAGGAGAAATTCTTTATTTTCATCTTTAAATTCCGTGTCATTCTCAAAGCACCTGCCCCCCGCCACTCCCCAGGGGAACATGAAAAGTCTGTTAAATCAAGCAGGGAACTGAAGAATTTATTTTCAGTATTTCAGAGAACTTAATAAAAATCGCTTTTTTTTTCAAGCTGGAGATGGACAGACTGATTAAAAGGCCACAGCCACAGTACATTAACCTAAGGTAGTAATTCACTCTCCCTCTTGGTCATTAGAAACAGTGGCTGCTAGCTCACGTGTTTGTAGATTTCACATAAAAAGGAGAAAAATGACTTATTACTTGATAACATTTCTTGCTTCCTGGGACCATTTCTCGACGGATCATACCGATTCAGAAATATATAATTCAAGACGTCTTCACTGAGAGAAAACTTAGAAAAAGATAAACCCCTGCGGATCCAGTCATTTAGTCTCACTTTGATATTCCTTTAGTTACATGCATTTCAATTATATTCCAGAAGTCTCTTGACTTGCTCCTCAGCCCCACCATGTATATTGTCAAGATAATGTATTCATACCACTCTTTTCGATCCTTATGTAAATTGTCTAGAGTTCAATATTCTCCACCTGTGACTCCCCATCAATATAAACACACTCACTTCTCAAAAATTCCAAGAAAAAAAGAAGAGCAATAATATATGAATCAACATGCTGGCTATTTCTGACTCTTTCCCTCTCTCCTCTTTGTAATATTAATTGACTCAGTTCAAACCACAGCACACATTCACTAGTATTTTATTTATTTACTGTCCCGAATCAGATCTTTGGCTGAAATGTGTTTTTATTTCTGTCCCTCTTTCCAACCACTCCATCACAAATGACCTATTTTGCCTCTCAGTCTCATAAACACCTTTTGTTAATCTATCCTTGGTACGCAGTATTTTCCCTCTAGGATTGATACTATTTCTGCATTCTTAAAATAAGCAACCTCCTACTTGTCTGCTCCAAGTTTCCCCAAATGTCCCCTTAGAAGTTATAATTTCTTAATTTTGATGCCAATTTTCTGACCCGGCCTATACATTGCCTTTGTGAACATATGCACAGCAGCCGCTGGACAAAGCAGTATTCTGCAAAGTGTGAAGAATCCTAAAATAACAAGAATGACACTACTTAAAACACCTCACTCCCACGGAAACATCTGAGACACAGCCATGGCAAAAAAATCCACCTCTAAAGTTAGGATACATTGTCAAGAGAAAGATATTCTTTCACGGGAATCAAAAAAGGGCAAGAGATGAATCCTAGAAGCTGGAATGTCACTGTAACCACATCATAAATGCTGTAATTTTATGAAAAGGTTTTTAAGTGTTCTTTTTTTTTGTTTTGGAAGTACAAGACATCTTTAATAAATCGTGAAACAATCACAGCTAAGATGGTGAAAATGGTGAAGCAACCATAGCTAAAACACTGAGCGCTTTTTTTTTTAATTTATTGAAGTATAGTCAGTTACAATGTGTCAATTCCTAGTGCACAGCATAATGTTTCAGTCATACATACACATACATATGTTCCTTTTCGTATTCTTTTTCATTATAGGTTACTACAAGACATTGAATAGAGTTCCCTGTGCCATACAGAAGAAATTATTTTTTTAAACCTGTTTTATATATAGAGGTTAATATTAGCAATTCTTGAACTTCCAATTTGTCCCTTCCCACCTCCTCTTCCCCCCTTTACCCCCGGTAACCATAGGTTTGTTGACTATGTCTGTGAGTCTGTTTCTGTTTTTAAAATGGTAAAGCAAGAATGAGATCTGAATGAAGCATCTAGACACGAAGTTAAGCATCAAATATATGCAGATCCTAAATAATGAAAGCTTGGTGGGGACTGTGAGAGCAGTCAGTCAACTACTCCGAGGGTGGGAGAGGGGGATTTGGCACACAGTTGGAGCTTATAACCTTAGAACCAATGCATCCAGGGGTGAGTCGGCAGATGTTACACAGTGCCCAGATCCTGAAATTGGATTCATTAGGAATTAAGGAAAACCAGTGTGTGTCCCCTCAAAAATCTATATAGAGGAACAGAAATGTACAAGAAATCTAGGATAGAGAGTGAATAACTCTTATTTGTAGCTCTGATCATTTTAACAGTAGTTCCAAGTCATTGGCAAACCCGAAGGTGGCCAGCTGGGAAGAAGTGAGATGATGCCAGGCATCTGCAACAGCTTTTGCACCCAAGCCATCATTAGCATGCAGCCGTCAAACTCGGAATGCACCCTGCAGGCAAACCAACCTTCAAGGCACCACCGAAGTACCTGCTTGGGGAAGAGCTCTGGGTTTCCTAACCAGGAGCCACCCCCCCCCACACGCCTTCCTCTCACACAAAAATCTTCTCTCTCTTCACTGCTTTTATGCTCAGGCCAAGTCTCAACCACCCGAAAATCAAAGTAAAAGCCTTCTCTGAATTCCTGTGCCTTCAACTCCTGCCCCAGTGCTGTTTCATTTCCAAGTTACGCTTTTCAACAGCCCCTAGAAGCCCATCTTCATTTTAATACTAGCACGGTCTCCCTGACTCCAGTCTGCAGCACCCAACCAGCTCCAAACGGTGGGGTCTACTTCCGTTTCCTTCCCCTTTGACCGTGGTTATTCAGCACCTCAGAAGTTATTAAACCCTACCTACTCTTCCTCCAAATACAACTTTCTGATTCAAGCTGTCCTCAACAGGAAAGCCCTGTTCCATCCCTTTACATTCTACTTGTGGAAGCAGCCTTCTTCGAGTCCCCGTCTCTGGTTCCTGACCTGTTCTGTTCCATTATTCACACATGGCTACCGGAATAACTTTCCCCAACACTTTCCATTTCATCCCATTAATCAAATACCACAGAGGTGACTTCTCTGGTTAGAACTTGGCAAATTGAATACATATGTTTATCTCCATTACTTCCTCCTGAAACCCCATTAAAATGATAGTACGGACATTTCAAAAAATATATATATATCTGGCGAGGACAATGAAAACAGGAGGAAAAAAGGAGCAGAGGAGGGATGTCCAGCAGGGTGGCGAATCTGGGCAGCAGAGGGAGGAGTGACATCTGACTTAACGGATTATTGAATGCAAGCACCTTAAGGTTGTGGGATGTGGAGGCCAGTCGTAGCCCCAGAGAATCCCTTTAATTTAACCACCAAGAGGAAAGAGGAGAGATAGGTGATTGAATTGAAAACAAGAGGACTGTTTTAGTCTGTTCCAGTAGCTATAACAAAAATATATTCTATACCATATATTCTATACCATAGAATGGGTGGTTTAAGCATTTACTTCTCACAGTTCTGGAAGCTGGAAGTCCAAGATCAAGGCAAGGGAAGATTCTGTGACTGGTGAGAACCCACTTCCTAGCTCACAGATGGCCACCTTCCCACTGTGTCCCCACATGGTAAGAGGACTCTCTGGGGTCCTTTTGTAAGGGTACCAATTCCATTCACAAGGGCTTCATTCTCATGACCTAAGCATCTCCCAAAGTCCTCATCCCCTAATGCTCTCACCTTGGGGGTTAGAATTTCAATATATGGGTTCATGAGGGACACAAACATTCAGCCCACAGCACAGATTTTTCAAAACTCGACCTAAGGGACTCCCTTAGGTCTCCTCGCCTTTTCCATCTCAGCCAAGTGACAAGGCGCATAGATGTCACACAGTCAAAAACCAGCAGAGATCCACGATAGGAAACTCACTTTAAAAATAAGTGTGTTCCCTTAGCAGTTTTAATTTTATTATAGACCATCGGAACAGAAGTAGATCTTTATTACCCTCCACACCAACACTGCTCTAGAAGGATGAGGACATGTACACCTCTACACGGAAGGGCCCTGCTCAAGTCCACTGTCTAATCATTGACAAAACATTGGTCTCAACTCCCCATCCAGAGCTCTGAAGCAGCTTAGCAACTATAAACTTCAAGACGGTAGCACGAGACATGATGTCCACATGAGAATGCCATCCTGGTGTTAAGAAGGAGACTGGAGAGTGAGAATGAATGAGCACTTTTCCTGCAGCAGCTCTAGGAGGTATTTTTAAAGGACTGGATGCAGGTCTTTAGATAGATAGTTCCAGAGTTTATAAACCTGGATCTGCGATACCTCAGGGGGGCTGTAAAGATTAAAGAGACAGTGAATGTGAAAGTCTTCAGCAAAGCATATCTTACAAATATTTGTTCCTACAGCTGAAAGTACAATGTGTCGAAATGGAGGGTTAAAATTGCATAGAAATTTGAATTGGAAGACCAGGTTTTAGAATAGATACTGTTAACTAAGGAAATGATTCAAGGTCAGTAATTTGACTTTTCTGAACTCCATTTGTATCACGTGAAAAATTCATTTATTTGACAGATATTTATTGTGAGCCTTCTATGAGCCAGACAGTGTTCTAGAGTCTTGGGAGACGTTAAGAAACAAAGCAGGAAAGGATCGCAGTCCTCATGGGTTGGAAATGACCATAAAACCTCCCTCACATCATTATTGTGAAGTTTACGAGAGATGCTTAAAGGGGAAAGCAGTTTGTGAGTAAAGTCGTGTTCCACCGATGTTACTGTTGCCTGCACTCACAGAATCAGAAGCTGGAGTGGCTAGTGCCTAAGATTTCATCAAACAATCTTATTCGAGAAATTAGGAAATGGAGAGTTAGCTGAAATACACAATCACGTAGCCATAGAGTTAGTGCAAAAATACTTGAGTATCCTACCTACCACAACCTTAATATAGTTGGGTACCAACTGTGGGATGCTAGGCAGGTGAAGATGATAAGAAGGGAGGCATTTGTGGAGATTTAAAGGGAATAAAGCCAACTAAAAATTGGCCCACTTTATGGATGCAAACATATTTTTACAACAATGTTCATAGCAGGATTTTCACAGTAGCAAAAATGGAAACAACTCAAATGTCCATCAATGGCTAAATGGATAAATAAAATGTGATATCTGCCTACAACAGAATATTATTCAGCCTTAAAAAGGAATGAAATTCTGATATATGCATATACAACAGGGGTAAAAGCTGAAGACGTTTTGCTAAGTGAAATGTATCAAACACACACACACAAACAAATACTATAGGATTCCAATTATTTGAGGTGCCTGGAATAGTCAAATACAGAGACAGAAGGTAGGATCCTGGTTGCTAGGGACTGTGGGAAGAGGGGAAGGGGGAGTTACTGTTTAGTGGGTGCAGAGCTTCAGTTTGGGGTGAAGAATAATTTCTGGACATGGGTAGCAGTGATGATTGAACAACAATGCGAATGTAGTTAATACCAATGAACTGTAAGCTTAAAATGGGTGAGATAGATGATAAATTTTTTGTTTATTTGGTCACCATACATAAAGGAAAATTGTCTTTTTTTTTAATCATCACACTCCAGCAATTTTGAACAATGTCAGGAAAATTCTCCATTCCCCCATAATCTTTCTTTTAAATTCTGAAAAATTGCTATGATTACTCTTGAGATTTAAGTACATAGATGATCAATGTGTACAGATCTATGTAATTATGTAATTACACTTCCATATAATGGATAAATATACACGTGTCTATCCTCCCAATGAGCACATTTTTATTCTGATGTTTTAATATGCCTTACATTCTCTGTGGAAGTTAATTTGGAGAACTCTTGGCCACATAGTCAGCCTTCAACACATGTGGCCTCAGTGACATGTGCTCATTGTAAGAGTAAGTTCATACAGTGAGGAACCATCCAAACCCACTTCAGGCATAGTTCGCGTCTGCCACCCCGGGGCTACTGAGATTTCTGCATTTAAACATTAGATGTGAAATGAACAAGAATAACACAATGAAGGTAAAGGCAAAGACATGGAACTTGGGTTAAGTCTATTCTGTCATTCCATCTGACCCCTTCGAGTTTTTATTTACTACTTAAGGTTGAAAACAGTGCAACAGAGTGTACACTGTATGGTATGATATTTTGGTTTGGTAAGTGCACACTTTGCGACAGAGGTATGTATATCTGTTTCACTTCATCACCATTACTGAAAATTATATTGAACTATGGAAGTGGTGAGTGGTGTTGAAAATGGTCTGCATCAAGAGGTCAAATATGTTAGAGCCATGCCTTAATAAATGCTGAAAAATGCAATGAGTGAATGGATAGGAAACTCAAAGTGTAAATAATAATGTCAAAAACATATCGTCTAATCCTCAATCGAAGTAAGTAGATCGTACTTTTGGAGGAATTGATGGTTAAAAATTCAGAGATTCTATCTAATAACAAGATCTCTGGAGCTGTAAGAGAAGACCCCACATGAAGAAACACCATCGGGAAGTAACATTGATTTTTTTTCTTTCCCATAGTCAGGGAGGATATGCTCTGAAGGCTCGAAGTATCAGCCATGCTTATGAATTCTCCTGCTTGTCTCTGTGCTAAGGAACACACACACACACACACACACACACACGCATATATTTTTCTGCTGAGGTTCCAGTCCCATTCTGCTGACAGAGTTAATATTTTTTGTAAATTTTTTATTGAAGTGTAGTAGATTTACAATGTTAGTTTCAGGTGTACAGCAAAGTGATTCAGTTATACGTCTACATACATATATTTTTTTTCTTTTCAAATTCTTTTCTGTTTTATGTTATTACAAGACATTGGATATATTTTCCTGTGCTAAACAGTAGGTCCTTGCTGTTCATCTATTTTATATATAGTCCCCTGTGTCTGTTAATCCCCAACCACTAAGTTATCCTTCCCCACCCTTTCCCTTTTCCCCAAAAAAGAATGAAATAATGCTATTTACAGCAACATGGACAGACCTAGAGATTATCATATTAAGTGAAGGAAGTCAGAGAAAGACAAATATATGATATCACTCATAGGTGGAATCTTAAAAAAAGATACAAATTCTATTTACAAATCAAAAACAGACTTACGCACATAGAGTCGATGCTTGAATACCAGTTGTATTTTTCATCTTGAAGAGAACAATGAAGTTACCCTTCCCTGGAAACATGTGGGTCAAGTCTTCTCAAGGTAAAGAGGACCATTGGGCTCCCACGGATAGATTAAACAGACTTGAAATCTCCTGCTACCCCAACTTCTCACACACACAGTCCAGGATCAACTTTAATCAATCAAAACAACCTGTAAAGCAAAAGACTGGCTGGCTTTCATATCATCTTGTAGCACATGGCGTATAAACTTTAATTGCTTTTTCTTCTTTTTAGAAACGTCTGCGGAGGTGAAGTTGTGCTGTCTACAGATCACACCACTGGTTTATTTAGTTCTCTTTTGTATTTTTTTTTAAACAGCTATTGTTTACCTACAGGGACAAGCTCACAGTAAATGCCTGAGGCTCTAAGACCAGATCACATCCCTCAGGGGGTCAAAGCAAACACTTTGAACGGTGCACAAAAACGTCCATGTTATTGTCCCACCAGGAACCAAACCTCCTTCATTCATAAAATCGTGTGGATACTTACCTTAAACCACTAGAGAGAGAACGGGCAGCTGGAAACCCAGCCTTGCTGAGTCTGGTATTGATTTGAAGAACAGTATGTTAGGCAGTGTTTGTTTTTAGCCTGGGAGGGTGTTTCTTCAATCGGTAACCTACTGTGTCCCAAACACTGAATTATAGAGGTTTTTATTCCTTTCGGTTAGTTTTATTCTCAAAAAACACAAACAACACTTTTTTTTAATGTAAAATTAAATGTACCCCCAGTTCCTGCAGTGCAATTTAAATATGTTTTCACTATTTCCTCCAGAAATTCACATTGAGTGGAAAATGATGCGCACAGCTTGAGTTTCTTTTTTTATTGACATAGAATTAACTCTGCTGACTTAATAAAACAAAACTAAATGAAGCCAGAATTACATTTATTTTGTTTTTTTTTTTAAAAAATAGCTGCTTCAGTTAAGATAGCCTTAGTGGAAATATCCATTTTATGCTTTATTTAACCCTGTGGAGTTTTCCACTCATTTGGGTCTAAGTATTAAACTGCTTCATTTGTATTTCTTTGTTTATGTATTCATTTGGCAAAGAAGTGGTTAGGGTAGCAATTTTTGTTTCCATTTTATGAATTCAAACCTTCCAAAATGTGAAGATCATTTGGGCTGTCTAGGTCAGACATTTAAAAAAACAAAAAAAAAGAACTTGTATTAGAAGTGAACGAGGATTAATAAAATGGCCGCACTTAGGCTAACAGATTGCTTGTTCTTCTGTTCGCCCTTAAAACAGTCGACTGACCTGACTGACTGGTTGCTGCCCACAGTTCCAGGCCTGTTGTTAAAACTAAAGCTATTGATCTTACTGTTTCTACTTTATTCCAGTAATCAAAGCTATAATCATGCTGGTCTCCAGGGAGAAGGTCACAGGACTGCAACCTTACAAAGTAGCCTGAATTACCAAGAAGATCACACCCTGGGTGCTTAGGAGATAAAGAGATCTAACTGCTGGCCTCTACAGAATTGGTCGCCTGGAGGTGTCATGACGCCACTCTAAGGCTTCTGATGAGAAAATGATTCTGTTGATTGTTATCAATACTTTATGGTTTGAGCTGTGGCTGTATAAGCACCCCACCCCATCCCCAAGGGGGGTTCACAGTTTTGAAGGCACCAGCCTGATCTGAGTCCTCTTTGTCGGGCAAAGAAATAGAAGTGCTTCTTTTCTTCTAAGCTCCAAGACCTTGTCTCGGTTATTCGGCTCATCAGGGACAGGGTCCTATCTTTCGGCAACAGAAGTTTTGGTAACTTCCATTTCCCCTTGAATGCAAAGAATTCTCATAAATACAGAATCAATGATACAGGTGAACAATCCAACTCCTCCATCTCCTTTCCTTAGCAGAACGTTTCTGACAGAATATCCACCTTGGAATCTTGCTCTGTGATTGGACTTCATGACTAATGAACAGGAGATTTTTTTCACTCACCATTGTCAGAGACCATTTCATGAAAAAAGCAGAATATCCACCTCCCACCCCCCACCCCTCACCGCGTTCCCTTGGCCTCCATGTCAGAGGCTCATCACCACAACAACGCTGTGTAACAAACAGCCACAAAACCTCAGGGCGTGCCAGGAGGGAGCAGTGCTCCTGCCGGTGGGGGCTTGGTGGGGGGGTCCTGCAACCTTGGCTGGGCCTGTTCACCTGTCTTAGGGTTGGACAGCTGTTAACTCCTGTAGGTGACCCTCTGCTGGGAGGACTGGGGCCGCTCGGCTCTGCTCTACCCCAGCCCTGTGTATTAATTTTCTATCCCTGCCTTAGCAAATGACCCAACTTAGCATCTTAAAACAACCCGCATTTCTTCACTCACTATTCCCTAGATCAGAAGTCTGGGTTATCCGAGCTGGTGTTTCTGCTCTGGGTTTCACAACATTGAAATCAAACTGTGGCCACCTAAGCTCTTATCGTGGGACTATTGGAAGAATCCACTTCGGAGCCCCTTCAGGTTATTGGCAGAATCTACTTCTTTATGGCTCTAGAATGAAGGTCCCGTTTCCTGGCAGCTGTAGCTCCCGGAAGCTTCCCTCCGGTCCCTGCCGGTGGGCTCCTACATCTCAGAGCCAGCAGTGGTCCCTGGCCTCCTTCTTAGTCTTAGAAACTCTTGACTTTCCCTTCTGCAATCTCTCTCTCTTCTGCCCATCTTCTGACTCCAGCCCAAGAAAGTTCTCTGCTTCTCCATTGTGATCACATTGGTCCCACCCAGATAATCCAAGCTAATCTCCCATTTTAAGGCAGGTAACCCTTATTACATCTGCAACGTCTTTTGTATCATAACATATCCATGGGTTTCAGAGACGAGAGTGTGGGTATTTTGGGGGACTGTTCTACCTACCATACCTAAGAATTCTGTCTTGCCACGGCACAGGAGTGAGAGAGTTACACCACACTCACACTGTGTCTTTTATGGAAGTGACTAAACCCCAGCCACAAGACGAAGCCCAGAGTCAGGGTGGGAGGGTACCACGCAGTTATGTGGCAAAGGATGTGGGTGCAGGGAGGGTAACTAGTCAGGGTTGCTGTTGTATCTACCACAGCTTCATAAAGACAACAGAAACATAGCTATTGGTGAACGTCCATGGTGACTGTGTCAGGCATCTCAGCTGTCTCTAAAAACCATGTGGTGGACGGGAGTAAATGTCTTCACAACCTGGAGGTGGTCCATGGGGAGAATCACTTCACAGTTAGCATCAGCTTTAATGCACTGTGAGCAAGTATGAGTCAAAGACTGTACTGTATCTTGCCCTCACTGATGCCTGGCATATAGCAAATGCTCAAAATAAAAATAATGCTCATACTCTAGGCCAGGAACTGTACTAAGCAACACACATATGTTAAACCATAACACTGTTATACGTTAGGCACTGTTATGTCTCCTGCATATACACATTTCACAGATGGTAAAACTGAGGCAAAATGTTGCTGTGAAACTTGTTTAAGGTCATACAACTAGTATGCGGTAGACTCAGGATATGGACCTGGAGAGTAAATGCATAATCGATAAAATATGGATGGACCTGGAGATTGCCATTCTAAGTGAAGTAAGCCAGAGAGAGAAAGAAAACTACCATATGATATCACTCATATGTGGAATCTTAAAAAAAAGAGATGCAAATGAACTTATTTACAAAACAGAAACAGACTGACAGACATAGAAAATCAGCCTAGTTACCAGCAGGGGAAAGGGGATAGGAAGGGATAAATTGGGAGTTTGAGCTTTGCAGATAATAATATATATAAAACAGATAAACAATAAGTTTCTTCTGTAAAGCACAGGGAACTATATTCCATATCTTGTAGTGACCTATAATGAAAAAGAATGTGAAAACAAATATATGTATCTACATGTGTGACTGAAGCACTGTGCTGTGCACCAGAAATTGACACAACATTGTCAACTGATTATACTTCAATTAAAAAAAAAAGAAATCACAAAACAAAGGAAGATCTGTCTGAGAGCCTCAAAATCCTTTTAAAGTATAGGATCACGTTGTTTGAATTTCAGGAAAAAATGTTTGCAATGGCAATTTTTATTTTAAAAGCACTTACCCTAAACGTTAACACGGCTGGATAACAAGTCAGACATATCAAGGGTGGAATCAATCAGTCATCAGTTGTTTGTGGAATGCATCCCCCGGGCAAAGCCCCTTGCTCGGTGCCGTGAGGTCTCTGAAGATCTGTCACTGCTCTCAAGACTGCTCCGGTGCATACTAGAAGCCCCAAGTGCCAGTGGGCGCTGGGGAGCTGCACAGCAAAGGTGAGCTGGCGGGGCAGGGTACGTACCTGCAAAATGAATACCAACACCACAGCACAAGGGCCAGATGTGTGACTAGAGGTAAAGGACTGCAGAGGCTAAGGACAGCGTCACAGAGAAGGTGGACCCAAGTCCAGGCAGGAAGGAGGGCCGGAAAGGAAGTGGGTTTCTCTAGGAGGGGCTGCTTAAGGACAGGCTTTGGAATTTTGTCCTGAAAACAACGCATTTCAAGACCTGGGTTAGGTTCGTTCTTCCCTCCTCTGCATTCATTCATTCATCAACTCATTCAAAAGGAGGTTATTAATTGCCAGGATTTATCTAGGTCTTGAGAATATAATGAAAAATGATAAACACAGCCCTCACGGGACATCAATTCTGGTGTGGGGACGACATTGTGCCAGTGAACCAACAGACATGTCAAACAGTTACAGATTGTAGTAAGTGCTGTGAAGGAAGGATTCAGGAACAGAGACTAACAGGGCGGTTACCCAGGTCCCAGCGAGAGGGTGGTTTCAGCTGAAACATGAGAAGGGGGCAGCCGTGGGGAGAGCTGGGGTGAAGGCCCTCCAGGTGAGAGAAAAGCACCTGGGAGGTCCGGAGGTGGGAGAGAGCCAGGAGAGTGTCAGAGCCTGCCGGCAGGTGAATGCAGCCAGAGTGCAGGGAGTCCAGAGGGCAGGGGTACCCACGACACTTCAGAGGGGATACGAGGCCAATCAGGCCAGATCCTGTGCCCATGGAGAGAAACCTGGGTTTCTAAGCAAAGCATTATGAGTGTGATTTTATTTATAAGATCTCTCAGTGCTGTGCAGGGAGTGGATTTGCACAGAACAAGAATGGAAGTTGAGAGGCCAAGTGGCAGACTTTGGTGCTGATGGGAAACCACGGTAGCCCTGGCCAAGCTGCGGGCCGTGAACACAGGGAGAAATGGGCAGGTCTGAGATCTCCTTTAGTGATGGAGTCAGTGACATGTATCACTGAGTCAGATGGGACAGAGGAGGGGAAGAGAAAGGAGAATTCTAAGACAATGCTTACAAGTTTTTGCTTGGGAATAGTGGGTGACAGTGGCACTGAGGAACGATACAAGGAAAGTTGGAGTAGAGAGACAGTTGTGTGGATCAGGAGTGTGATTTAGTACTTCTGTTTTACATATGTGATATTTAAGGTGCAGAAGAGGAAGTACTGAGTTTGCAGACTTGCAGCTCCGAGAAATCCAGACGAGATCTAAATTTGCGAGTTATCAGGTAGAGATGGCATTTAAACCTTGGAAATGGATGAAATCACCTTGGCGGAGGGTGGAGGGATGGAAAGCAACAGGAGGAATTCCAGAGCCCATAGAATATTCACCTTTAGAGATTAGATAGAGAAGGAAAAGCCAGCAGAGAAAACTAAAGAGTCAGGGAAGAAAAGAGAACAAGGTGGTGTTGTGGACGCCAAGAAGGTAAATGTCTCTAGAAAGGGTGACATTGATGAAACATGCTTCTAAGAGACTGAGTTAGATTTAGAAAGAGACGTGTCTATTGATTTTGGAACTGAGATTTGGGGTGACCTTGAAAAGGACTGTTTCCTTTTCAAGGGACTGAAAGTCAGATTAAAATGTGGGAAGCGAGGACAAGCATGGACACCGTGTTTGAGGAGTTTATCTTGGATGAGAACAGGGAAATGGACAGCGTTGGAGGAGGACAAGGGGCTGAGGTGAAGTCTGGTTTTTGTTTTTGTTTCTTTTACGTAGGTTTGCTAGAGCAGTGAATCTTAGACTTTTACAGCAACATTAACTGTACTTACTGAAAAAAAAAAAAAACACAGTTATTGGGCACTTCTGATTCAATAGGCCTGGGGTGGAATGTGAGGATTTGAGTCTCTACACGATCCCGGTTGCTACTGATGCTGTTGATCCAGGGACCACACTTTGAGAGTCACAAGATACGTGCTTGTACTGCAGAAAATGGGACTGTGTAGAGAAAGACTGATGATGCCAGCATGGGAGAACTTTAGGAGTGAAGTTCTTGAACATGTATGAGGATCTGGGATCCAAGAAACAAATGCCTGTGATCATTGTAGGGACATCTCTTCCATGGAAACCAGAAGACACATCCAGGCTCCCCCAGCACCTCCCTGTGGGCTCCTCTGCTCCCAGCTCCAGGTCTAGCGTGCGTCCGTCAGGTGGGGCTTATGGGCCTGAGCTGGTTCATCATGCAAGGCCCTCAGGACCACATGCTCAGTCGCTCTTGCTGCTAGCACTCGTTTGACCTTCTGCCTTTCCCTCCCTCCCCAGCTTGGGCACCTGTACATCTGCCATGTTCCTTTCAACTAAGACTTGATACAGTTTTTGTTTGGTGGAAACCTAGGGATGTTGAGATATTACTTTGGGGATAACTGTGGGGTGGAGACCATGACAACTTCAACCAGAGCATCTCTGCTGTCATCTAATGTATCTACTGGGGTTCTGAATATTTCATTTGAAATTGCAGTGAAAGATTTAAAAGCCAGTGCTGGGTGAAGGCTATCACTGAAGAGCACATGCTGAGCATACACAGGGTCCTGGGGTCAGTCCTCAGTGCCTCCTCTAAAAATAAATAAACAGACCTAATTACCTCCCCTACCAAAAAAATAAAATAAAGTAAAAAAAGAACTATATGTTTAAAATAAATACATAAAAGCCAGTACCTTGTAGATGACTGTCTCTAAGTCCTAGCTGTCTTCTCTAATGTGAGTCCTTATCTTCATGACTTGTCATGCTTCTGTGTCCCAACATAGGTACCTGCCCCTCAGCATTGCCCAGTGATGAATCTACTCCTAGGGCTAGGAGGTGAGGAAGAAGAGAATGTTCCAGTTGAGGTTAAACAGTGGTCTAGGTGAGCGGTTCAGGAGGCTTAGCCAACACAGGGATCCATGGAAGGAAGAGAAAGAACGAATCAGGGGGTACCTGAACACAGAGAACTTCGAGGTAATGGTAGTTCCTGGCACACGAGATGGCTGTCCTTACCTGTGATTTGCTTCAACTGAAGAAGTGTGGGTAGAAATGATTTCATAAGGTGCAGGTGAAAGCATTCAGAAGTGCTGGGAGGTTCTCCACGGCCTCTCTGCCCCCACCACCCGGTAGGTATGTATTGTTTGCAGAAGCCAAAGTCACAGAACAGCCTGGAATCCGGACCTCCAGCAGAATGGCCCTGAAGAGGCACTCAGATACCCAGAGAACATTGCGTGTTATGTTGAACCACCGTCTCAGGGGGAGACGAAGTGAGAAGAGATGGTTTCTGCAGCACAACCCAGCCCAGTCTGTGTAACAGCTATTTTATCAAAAATTATTTTACTTCCTGGCAAGTATGACCTGGAGTATAATTACACACCACCCGCCTTGCCTGCCTGCCAGACTCTCACTTGCTCATACATTTCCTGTTTCGTCTCAGAAAGCTGAGTGCATAATTTTTGTTTTTTTGTTTTGTGTTGTTTTTCAATGCCCTAGATAAAATGAACCTTTACAAACACTGACTGTTTTAACATCATGTAGTATATGTCCTTATTTCTTTATATACATCTCTCATTTCTGAAGTATGAGAGTCTTGAAACATTTCTTGGATCAGATCTCGTAACTCCTGAGAAAGACAGAAATTCTAAGAACAAGCTGCTTTTTTTAAGCTTCCTTTTCTTTTCCAGTTTCTTTAAACTCAAGTTCACAGTTGGGCCTGGCAATTTTCTAACAGATTTTTGTCTTTCCCTTGGGCCATTAGTGACCCAAGATCTTTTGGGTTTGCAAGAAGCCAAAATTTTGGATCCTTTTCTGAGGTTAATTGTCTTTCTACTTAAATCTGGCAACAAAGTCTTTGTTGAAATCCTTTTTTGAGGGAGAACATTGTTAGACAATAAAAGAAAACTGTTGGTCACACACACACAAATCTGTATTAATCCTCTTCAAGACACCTTGACCTTGTCCTTCCCTGAGAACTTTCTGTTTCTCTTTAGGTAATGGCTAAATAGCTTTTCCCGACAGTATTTTATGTCACTGGCTAGTTCGAGCATTAGAAAATGCTTGGCATTGTGCAGTGGAATTATTTTCTAAAACATGTCAACACATTGTCAAGTGACAAAATGTTGACAATAATGCCACAGTGTATCTGCAAAGGGAAGGAAAATCCCAAGGGAAGTGTAGCTAAAATGGGGGAAAACACAACATACAATTTATTTTGATTAAAACTGCAAGTGGATTTTTGTAAATTGCTGATCTTTTAAAAGATACGTGTTTTAAATCATATTCTAAGACTACGTGAAAACTTAGCAGATAAAATTGCCTAGCTTACAGCCAGAGAACTACTCATCAGAGCAAGTGCTGTGAAAATTGCATTATAAATGCACAGAGACTCAGACTTGACTTAGCAACCACCTTTTGATAACACTCATTTACTTTTCTTTTTTAATGAAACACTCATTCTCCATGTGATGTGAAAACATGACAGGATTCTATTCGACCTCTCTGTGGCTAAGTTGGCTGTGCAAGGTCTGATAAGAATTGTGAGGCCCCCTATTGTTTTCAAAGAATCCCTCATTGTCCCCATAAGGATGATGATCTGTCATGAGCGATTATGACACTGATGTGGTCAAACCCCATGAAAATATAATATCACGGGGGAGGGCACGAAAGCCCTTCTCAAATGCAGAACCCCCTGAGGTTAGCGTTTATTCTGTAGCACTTTTCAAAGAAAAAGAGCTCGGGAGACTTAGAGACATCGTGAGAAATTAACATGTTAACGTTAATTAACGTACACAAACTGCAGCCTGGGTTGATTCTGAACTCAGTGCAGATGAGGATAGGGACACCCAAACGACCAGCAGTGAATTTCTGGAAAGTGGTGAAGAGCCTGAGATATACTGGGTGATGGCTAAGACTTTGATGTTCAAAACGTGGTCCATGAAGCAGCGGAATCGACATCATCTGGGAGTTTGTAAGAAATGCGGACTCTGGGGTCCTGTCTTACATTTAAGTCTTTACGGCATTTTGAGTTTATTGCTGTATATGGTGTGAGGGAGGGTTCTGACTTACATGCAGGCTCTGGCATCAGACTTTGCTTTTTAACTACATTCCCGAGTCTTTTTTTTTTTTACATTAAAATTAACAGTATTCATTTGTACAGAATTAGACTTTAGAATTAGGTCCTAAAAGAAATCATGTTGCTTCGAAATTAAACTTTGGGCCAACTAACAATCAGTGGTTCTAACGAGACATTTATTTCAGCTACTATTTGCTCCTGGTAAGGCTCAGCAAGGTAATCCACTTAAACTGTCATCAGTACCTCGTTAGGCTTTATGCAGTGGTAAGGATGCTGAGATGGTAATTTTTTTTCTTTTTCCTCAAATGAGCTGTGGATAATGAAATTAAACAAGTAATACAGAGGGGAGAAGAGAGCCAATGAATGTTACTTCCATCTTCGATCCCTTCCATGGTCTGTGCTGAGCATTTTCTATTCATTCATTTATTCATTCACCCTATTTTACTGAGCACGTAGTATGTGCTGGCACTGCACTTGGTACTGGGAGCACAGAGGAGAAATACTTTCTTCAGCACCACATGACCCCCTTCTTTGTTCAACATAAGAAAACAATGGGTAGTTTTCTAGAAGGAAGGGGGCCTTTAAAGATCCTATTACTAGATAGTTTATTTTCTATATCTGAAATGATAGGTCATTTTGTTTTTAACAGGACAACCAGAGAAGAATTTACAGCGTCCTCTATGCTCTTGGTATGTCGTCTTGTTAACTAGACCACATGCTTCTCAGAGCAGAGGCTCCTCTTCATTGGACCCAGTTGTTCACATAGCATCTGACTCAGTAAAGTGCCTTAAACTGATGTTCTGAATTGGCTTCTTTCCAAAAGAGATCCGGAAATCTGTCTTTGGTCTGAGTCAATGTTGACCACCCTGATGTTAGTTTCAAAGGGACCACTTGGACAGTAGCTTCATGGCTGATGCTACTGTATTGGTAGTGTTAATCATTCTTGTACCTGAATGATAAATTGAACAAGAGGACTCCAAACAAGAGCTACCATTAATTGAGCAGCTATTAGGGTGTATCATTACATTTTGAACGTATGTTAATATTCACAATAATGTCATGATCTATTGTGTGACTTATGAATTACGCATCTTTTACAGAGGCTGTAAAACTTGTACATAATTTTTAAAGCTGAGGAAGCTTAAATGATTTGCACATCATCAGACTACTAAGGGGCAGGGTTATTATTTGACCCCAGTCCTGTCTGGTTCCTAATCCTATACTAATTAACTATGCACATCAACATTCATGCCAACAGTGATGATGACCACTTGTATTTTTATATAATTTTTTAAGGTATTATATTTAGGGGTGGGGAGAGAAAATTCATTTCCTTCGGAGATATCAGAATTTTGAGAAAAACTTCTTGCCCTGAGCAGTTAACATGCCTCAGGAGGACATCAGGAAAGGCTTCCCTAAGCAACTTTCAGCCTCATCCTTTCAAGGATAATGCTTTATATCCATTCATTAATTCATCTAACAAAGAAATCCAGAGACTGAGTTTACCAGGCGTTGTCCTAGGTGCCAGGGCTGCCACGAGGAACAAGATCCAACTCCTGCCCTGGAGTTGCTCACGCTATTGGAAACAGACCCCAGGACCCACAAACCTTAAAGTGTTTACTAGCCGGATCTCACAGAAAGCATTTGCTGACTCCCCCAGATACGCTGATGTGAATCTCAGGGCAGATGTCAGAGCTGGCAATCATCAGAGAGCAGGCGCGACTCAAAGTCATGAGGCAGGATAAATTCACAGGGGAGAGAAAAAGAGAGCAGGGATCTGAGCTCTGCATCACAGTTTAGCCAAAAAAAAAAAGAAAAAAAAAAAGAAAGAAAAAAACATGGTACTCAGTGCAGATTGTGAGCAAGGAATTTGGTGTTAGAGGCACAAGCAATTGAAATACATCTCAGCCAATTATGAGTTACATGTAACTCGGGCTAAACTTTACGTACCCAGGCTTTCTCATAAGTAACTTGTGATTAGAGTACCCAACTTCCACGGAGGGCATGAGTAACAAGAGGGCTAATTCGTATCAAGTCTCCGACTGTCATCCACAAGAGGTAGAGTATAGTGTTCGGAAGCACAGACAACTCGGATGGAACCAGAACTCTGCTACTGACTCATTCTGTGAGGTTGGCAAGCTCTGTATTCTCTCCGAGCCTCCTTTTCTTTATCTACTTCAGGAATAATAGTAATACCTGTCCCCTTAGTTTTTGCAAAGATGACTGAGTTGATGCAAAGAAAGCATTTAGAACAGTAAGAGTTATAAAAGGGTTGCTTGCTTAGTCAGTTCACGAGAGCTGTTGTTGCGATCTGGTAAGGAGACCACGTTGCTATCTGCAAGGGCTTCTGCACAAAAGAAACATACTGGGGAAGAACCCACAGGGGAAATCACACTGAGCTAACCAAGCAAGCTCTTTGCCTGAAGCAGAAACCAATGGGCGCTGAAAAGAGGAAACTTTCATCAGACCCGAAAAGAAGAGCCGATCAGGCAAAATTCAATAAGGCCAAGTTCTGCCAGAACAAGCTAAGTCTCAGAGAGAACATGCTTTAGAAGACAGCGAACTATAGAAATTGAGTTTTGGGCGGTGAGCCACAATTGGAGTGGTTCAGCACGCAAGCCAGGACCTGGTGGCGGAAGTTTGCATCACTGGGGCAAAAGGTTTTACTTTATAAAGGCATCTCTCACCATTATCCAGAGATTATACTTGGTTTTATTCTAAACTAATAATTGATGTGCGTCAGTGCATGCATTCCCCCTGATTTCCCTGAGTAATTACGCTAAGTGAACTGTCTTTTCTATAAATACTCGTCATTCAGAGAGTCTGCGGCTGTTTTCTCACTGGCTTACCAACCTTTTGCCAGGTCAGTGGGACTCACTCAAATGGAAAATGTGAAAAATACCTGAAGATTAATGGATGAGAAAATTTTAAGCACAAACTCCATTTGGCACGGCACATACATCAACTTACAGAATACCATAAAAAAAAAATTAGAACCCAAACACAGCTCTTACTCACATTTCAAGGTCTAATACAAAAAGGATTATGAAAATGGAAAGCTTTTTTAGCCTATGTGCATACCTTCCTCCCAAGGTATTATTTCAGCAACTCTGTTCCCTTTCTGTTCCTTGTTACCTGGGAGGGTCCTACTCATCCTTCAGTACCCCAGCCAAGTGTCACCTATTAGATGATGCCTTTTATGCTCCCAAAACAGAAGTCGTTGCGTTTTTCACTAGGCTGGCTTCAGAATCCATACTTTCTCAGTTATTACATAGAATGCCGTGTTGTGATCATTTACCTAGATTCTCCTCCCACTAGACCATTAATTCCTTCCTTCAGAACACAAGCATGTCTTGTTTGATCTCCACTGCCTGTTGGGATACTAATGTGACCCCCAAGCCTGAAATCGTGGGTCCGAAGACGCTGTATTCTTGCTGTCAGCTGGAATTCACCCAAAGCCACAGGGAGAGCAAAGTATTCACTGGGTTAAAAAAAAATCCACATCAGAATCTATAGATTATATGAGAGCCTCAGGCTGTGTACTGACCCACTGACTCCTGCAAAAGGACCACGATTCCCTTAAAAACACCTGAAGTCCTTCCTCTCAGATCAAGGATGTATAGTTCCAAGGTCTAGAAACCCTCTGTCATTGTTGGCCTTTATATCAAAAAATCCATTATTAGAGAAGGGTATAACTCAGTGGTAGGGAGAATGCTTAGCATGCACAGCATGCACGAGGTCCTGGGTTCAATCCCCACTACCTCCATTAAAAATAAATAAATAAAACTAATTACCCTTCCCTGAAAAAATAAATAAATAAATAAAATAATGAAAAAGAAAAACGTTTAAATTTTAAAAACCCGTTGTTACTCTCATCTATTTTACTAATTTTCCTTCTATTTCCAACCATGTCTAAACTCAGTACGTGTCTGTAGAATGAAAAAATAAGTAACCAAAATAACTAAGGAAGGCTTAAGTCTTGTGCCACCTTGAGCATATGTATTTGAAGAGTATCTCTGTGAATGCTACTCCTGATACATTCTTGACAATTACAGGACAAAGGGTGTGAAAGGAAAAAGTAGGGTCATCCTTATAACACGCTAGTCTGGAAAATAGTAAATTTCTGAAATAGGAGAAATAAGCGTATCTGTCCTGAAATCAGCACATTCATTCCCCCAGGAAGACACAGCCCAGAAAAGCTGTTACTCTGCCTTGCTCTGGCCCCAGAACAGAGTCATCTTTTTTATACTGGTCACATCTGCCGGTACAACAGGATTAACGGCCAAAAAACTGAAGGGCTGTGGATAAAACCTAACATCTAATATTCCAAAAGCCTAAAAATCCTGCAAGTCAGAAATTATTTCTGTCACATTCCATAGGTGTTGAAAGAAGAGATTTTCTTTTTCTTCCATAGGACTGTATTTATACTGGATCTTTTATTTTAAAAAAAAATACTGACTTAAATAGCTTTTCAAGAAATTCTGAACTCTTAAGTCTTCTCTTTTTTCATGGTGTAAGTGACAGGAATGAGCAATTTTTTATTCAATGTATATAGTGTTGTGAGTACCTTTGGGCACACAAACAACTCATTGGACAGAATTCAGTCATTTCTGTAAGAAGAAACCAGTTAACTAGCCTCTCTTTTTTCAGATCACACAGCACCAAATATTCCTAACCGGTCGAACATTTTTACTTTTATTGTTTAATAGAACATTTTATTTTCCAACTAGTTGTCTTGCTGACACTGACATACAGCCCTTTTCAAGATAAACTTTCTGGACAAGCATTTGACTACATTTAGTTCTCTTTGTAAAACTGGTTTTTAAGAAGTCAAGTTACTGAATATGAAAAATATGATGGTTTTTTTGGCGTTACTGGATTGCTGGGAATGATCCTGCCAAATGTAAGGAAAAAGCTAGTTATATAAACATGAATGTTCCACAGTAGCCAAAACCTGGATGATGGAAGGTATGTGTACATGGTCCTACCGCCAGACAGAACCACCTACAGATTCCCACCCAGATTCTCTACTGAGCCGTCCTAAAGCACAACGAAGAGCAATATATATATATATATATACACATACATACACACACACACACACATAATCTAGCTTCGGCTTAATCCACATGTATCTGGTGTTCCAAAATTCCTGAACATGTCCAACAAATTGGGGACTCTGATCTGCTAGGAATCAATTTTCATGAGGGACTGAGGATGGCTTCTAAATAGCAACTCTAGAAGATCGAGTCAGATACAGAGGTAGATGGTGCCCGTAATATGGCCTCGTTCCTCAGAGCAGAGGAGGAATCCTGGTCAGGCAGGTCAGGATGGTGGAGAAGGCATCGCCCTCCAGTCCCCCTTCACGTACTCATATCTGGATGCAGGTGGAAGAGAAGCAAGAAGGAAGGAGGAAGCAGAAGGGAAAAGCTAAACCAAGTCACACTCTTAAATTTCGATGAAACACCGGGGCAGAAGCGGATCTGCCTTGGTGGTCCTCTCAAAGGTAAACCGCCAGGGGCAGGAAGGTGTAGCCCAGCGGGAGAGCATGTGCTTAGCTTGCACGAGGTCCTGGGTTCAATCCTCAGTACCTTCATAAAGAAGAAAGAGAAGGAGAAGAAGAAGGGAAAAAAAAGAGTAAACCACCAGAAAAGAAGGTAAGGAATCCTCCCTTGACTATACAGCATCGGATGTTCCAAGCAATCTTTCTGAACTCCCATGAGAGGACAGGCAACAACTGAGAATGAGGGCAGACTGCACCGGGAACCTGAGACAGAATGAAACCGGGTCTTGGGAAGATGACACATTTCCCGACATGATTTCTTGTGCCACGGAATAGTAGAAGCAGAAATAAATACTTTTTGGACTAGATTTCCAGCTGCTGGTTTTGTAGATGTTTTGTTAATAATTACACTTCTCTATGAATATGTATTGGACTTTTTCTCTTCTCCAGAATCTCCTGCACATTCCTATAAGTGAAATTTATTATTTTTAATCAGATTTACTTATTTTGTTTCAGGTAAAGAAATAGTTTTTTGGGGGGTGAAGAAATTAGCTTCCTGGTGGGAGTCACACATTACTACATATTGTATAATCCCAGTCTTGTCAAAAATCTAGAACAAGCTGATCTAAACACAGAAAGGAGTTGCCAGGGGCTGGGGAGGAAATGAAGAGTGACGGCTGATTGGAACTGGGTTTCTTTTGCAGGTGATGAAAATGTTCTAAAAGTAGCTTTTGGTGGTGGTTGTGCAACTCTGCTAACATACTGAAAAACATTGAATTGTACACTGAATAGGTGAATTTTACGGTGGATAAACTGTATCTCAATAAAACTATTTTTAAAACTAAGATCTCTTTTCAGTACATAAATAAAACTTCAAATTAAAAGTCTTTTAATATTGCCATAATCATATTTTATGCCTTTTTGGCTAACATCAATTATTTAAAAAATAAAAAATGTGCAGTGTCAATGGGAAAAACATTTGAAATACTGAAGCATGGAATCAAATGTAATTTTGGAAATGCGTGTGTTTAACCAAACATGCCCTTCTAATAGTTCTTCTAACTTGTATATGGTATTCAAAGAATGATGATTTGTAGTCTATACTATGAACTATATAAAATGCTTCATCAGTTTCCAATTTTCTTATCATCATACAGAATTAATTGTGATTTTAAAATTTCAGAAAAGAAATTAGTAGAACTGCCTTGTCTAATACAGCAACTACTTGGCATTTATACCTGTATTTAAATTAATTAAAATTAAATAAAATTAAAAACAGTTCTTCAATCCCAAAGTTCTCAATAATCACATGTGGCCAGATAATAGAGCATTTCCTCATGACAGAAATTTCTGTTGGACAACACTGTTCTAGAAATGCATTTACTGTCTTAGGTACATAAGATTATTCTGCTTTGGGACTCAGTTTTCTTTTGTAATTCTTACTTTATGAAGTACTTTCATTATTGTTATTTAGACTTTTACAACTACTTTATAAAAATCTCATCTGAATGCAGAAAAACAATATTGCTGGTCATTACTCTCATAATCATTTGTTAATGAGATTCTGAATTGATATTTAAGACAATCCCAGGTCCTGCCTAGTGACCGTGACGTCATCTTAGTCTCTGAGATGATCGCTGGTCATGCCAGTCAAATAATTCCCACTCTAGTCATAATATTCAAGAGGAAACGTCCCTCCCAGGGGCTTGGGAGGTGGCGATCAAGGGAGATGATTAGGGAGGAAAATAAAACCACAACAGAGAACTGGAAAGAAAAGAGCTGGGAAGAATAAAATAATCACTAGTTCTAACTATAACTTCAGGGCACCTCAGGAACTGGGACTCACGGTGCACTTTTTAAAAAGTGAAGAATGGATAGTCCATTGACTTCTGTTGAATACTAGAGGGACTTCCCAAAATAACCAGGGAATTCGATCACACCTGTAAGATGTTTTGATCAATAACCAAGTCACAAATTTTGAGTGTCATTCATTTGACTTTCCAAGTTGTTTCTGATCACCTGTCCCCAGAGGTTGTCTAGTCCTTTGTCGGACACAGTGTGTCATGTTCATACACAGAAAGCCGGACCTCCTGAGTATGTCAAGGGTTGAAGGGACTGGGGTTGGTTGAAGGGACTCTCTGCCCAGGTCTAAACTCTCATGTCTGCCTGTCTTTCATGACTCATGATGTTGCGACTACTCTAGGTTTTGTTTGGTTTTGTTTAATGATGTTACATTGGTCTTTCTTTTAAAGTCATAAATACGAAACAGAGTTTACCCTGTTATGAATACTATGTTCCTTATCCATGAGCTAATATTTCAAAGCACGTAGAACAGTGATTGGCTCGTAGTGAGACTCCATTAAGATGACAGATAGTTAGATAGACAGATAGATGGATAGATGGATGGATGGATGGATAGATAGACAGATAGATGGATAGATAGATAGATAGATAATAAAGGGAAGACATAAGTTGTTCACTTTTTGTAAATAATGACTGTCAGCTGTAGGACACTGTGATCCTGTTTCAGTCCTAGTTTTTCCACAGGCCCTCCTTTTTTCCCTTGCCCAAATAGGACAGAATCAAAAGTACTGAAGTTTCTTGAACAGATGTACGTAGATATATTTGTTAGGAACGTTTTCCCTCCTCCCCAGCCAGTCAGGGCTAACATATCATCATCATTAGGATAACTAATATAAACCAGATCTCTCTAATGTCTGTCTGCTTAGGAAAACTCAGAATCAGTATGATCGGTAAAGTTACTGGATGAATCTGTCCCATCATAGACATGATGAGCCAATACATCTATTCAGCTGACAATGTTTATCTCTCGGCAAAGAGTCTTAGGAGAATCTCTCAGTGATTCAAGATATTATCACTGAGGCTGCAAAAACCACCTCAAATGAAAATTTCCTGCAATAGGCTATTTAAATCCAATTAGACTAAACATTACCAGCTACATCAGGGCATTAATAATGAAGCACTCCATAGATAACGTGAAGTTTTGAAGTCCCCGAAACCAATTGCCAGAATTCGGTTAGACAGCCCATCTTTGCCAAAAAGAAAGAGTGGTATTATTTTGGATTTCTAGCTTCTTATAAAAATATGTGCCATTTCTTACAAGGAACATTATCAACTAAAATATAGTCAATAATATTTAGTAGGTAAGCTCGATTATGTTCTAGGGATTTACCATGGATTTTACACATTGAGTCAAAAGTTTCTTTATATGTATTTAATTTCTGATTATTTTCAGTGCTCATTCAGGTAGTCATTTAGGGCACCTATGGATTCAGTCAACCAAGGAGAATCAAGTATGTTGAGCGTGCAAGCTCGTAGGTAATTTTTTTTGTGGCTGAGTCACAATAAACTTTCCTGGCTACAGTCCTCTGACTAGCTTTTTGTACATTTACCAGAGGGGAAGGCCAATTTATGGTTTAATTTGAAGCAGATGATACACTTTGAAGTAGCACATTAAGATCTTTGGGTTGACTCACAAACTGGCTGAAAATTAGAATTTAAGTGTGTTTATTATAACTGTAAAATAATGTGGCAATAATAAGCCAGTTTATCCATCCTTCTGTCCAGCTAAGTATAAAGAATGTAATCAGCATTTCTAAAGCCCTCTAAAATTAAACTGAAATTGTAAATAGAAAAGCTAAGCGGAAAGACAGCCAAAGAATGGATTTGAAATTCTGTTAGGTTTGGGAAGAAGTGAGCTAAGTTTTGCCAGATTCATATAAGTAAATCTTAGGGTAATTCTGTCCTGAGAGCTGAAGGCGGGGTTGGCTGGGGCGGTGGGGGGAGTTCAGTAGATAGAAGGGGTAAAGGAAATTTAGGAAACAGAAATAGAACGGCAGCCCTGGCAATTAAGACAGGCGATGAACATACCAAGTGAAGTCAGAGAAAGACGAACACCATATGCTATTACTTATATGTGGAATCTGAAACGATGACGCAAAGGAACTTATTTACGAAACAGAAACAGACTCACAGACATAGAAAACAAACTTATGATTATGACTTTCATAGTGAACGCTCCATGTTGCCACCCAAGCAGGCAAACACTCGTGAGTCCAGGTGAGCGATGGCAACATAAGGATGGCGCATCCTTTATATTCTGTACAGGCGTCATATTTAAAATTTCTTTTCTTCCTATTTTATTGAGATATAATTGACCTACAGCCCTGTAGAAGTTTAAGATGTGCAGCATAATGGTTTGATGCACATACATCATGAAACAATTACTACAATCAAGTTGGTGAACATCCATCATTTCACATAGATACAAAATTAAAGAAATAGAACAAAATGTTTTCCCTTGTGGTGAAGACTCAGGATCTTCTCTCAACAACTTTCATATATAACGTACAGCAGTGGTTATGGTATTTATCACGTTGTACGTTACATTCCTAGTACTCATTTATCTTACAACTAGAAGCTTGCACATTTCGACTTAAGATCCTAAAAGCTTACATTAAGGATTATCATCATATAGAAATTAATTTTATGAAAAAGCTTATGCTATGTTAAGTTAAAAAAAGCAGATTATAAAACTATTTACGTATAACCCTGTATTTTATAATTAGGTGTTTATATTTCTTTAAAGAATCGGTATATCAGAAAAGATTGGCAGATCGTCTGTAAATATGCATGATCGTTTTATATAATGAATTATAAGCCCTTTATGGTCTGAAGAAAAAACATCAAATGTTATTTTCCTGTGGCCTGCCTTCATCCATTTAATTCTTAGCTCGTTAACAGATGGCTTTCCGGGAGAGACGGCACAGTTAAGAAGCTCTGACTCTTCCTTGGCTCTGAGAATAATATATTTCCCAGAAAGTCTGAGCATAAATACCCCACAAAGAACATCATTTTATGGGAGGAAAAGGTATGGATATTGATACGGGGACCTTTATAGATAAATACATACCCAAAATTAATGTGACGGCTATTTTTAACAAGTGATAGAAGCAGTGAGCAGGGCAGGAAAATGGAGGATTAGATTAAATTATTAAAGTAACTCCTTGGTTTAATACATCCATTCATCACTGACACATTCTAGGAGTACATCTCCACTTTAAGACTCAGTCCTTTCAAGAGAATGATTGCTTATTGATGGTTTCTTTTAATTTTGGGGGGTTATTTTTAAATTAGGAATTATTCTAGAGATAGAGGAAAGTGCAGAGGGTAACAAAGCACAAACCTCCCTATCTACTAGGTACACGTATTTGACGAATGTTAATGTCAATTAACCAGGTTTTAAAAATAATCCTTTATTGAAACATAGGATGCAAAAAGTCTGTTCATCAAAAACATATAGCGAGATGACATCCCATACAATGAACATATCCATGCAACCCCCACCGAGCTCAGGAATTTAAGCCCTGATCATTCCAGAAGCACTCGCTGGGTACATCCTTGCGCACTCACCACTACATATCCTTTCGCCATGACAACCGCTATCCTTCTGATACCATAGGATTTTGACTGTTTTTAAATTTTGTATGAAGTGGAATCTTTTTTGTTCCTGGATTATTTTGCTAAAAATTGTGTAAGTAAAATTCATACAAGCTGTTGCCTGTAGGAACAGCTCATTCATTTTCATTTTCGTAGAGGATTCCATTGTAAATATAATATAATTTTATTCATTGTGCTTTTTTTTAATTTTATTTTTTATTGTAGTGTAGTTGATTTACAATGTTAGTTTCAGGTGTACAGCAAGGTGATTCAGTTATACATATACATACATATACATTTTCAGATTCTTTTTCATTATATGTTATTGCAAGGAATTGAATATAGTTCCCTGTGCTATACAGTAGGTCCTTGTTGTTTATCTGTTTTATATATAGTAGCATGTATCTGCTAATCCCGGACTTTTAATTTATTCCTTCCCTGACCTTTCCCTTTGGCAATCATAGTTTGCTTTCTATGCCCCTGAGTCTCTTTGATTTGTAAATAAAATTTGTATAATTTTTCAGATCCCACATATAAATGATATCCTTTGATATTTGTCTTTCTCTGTCTGACTTACTTTACTTAATATGATAATCTCCAGGTCCATCCATGTTGCTGCAAATGGCATGATTTCATTCTATTTTATGGCTGAGTAGTATTTCCTTGTGTATCCCACTCCAGGGCATATATCTGGAGAAAACTCTAATTTGAAAAGACGCATGCATCCAGAATAGTAATACCAGTTTTTATGCCAAGTAATGTATGAGAATTCCAGTTATATTTCAATATGTCTTGTTAATATGTAGTACTGTGAATTTTTAAAATTGTTCTGGCAAGTGTTTCGGTATTTTGTTTGGCTTTCATTGAACATATTATATTTGTTGGTTGTTTGGATATACCCTTGTGAAGTGTTTCTTCAGCTCTCTTGCCTATTATTCTACTGAGTTGTCTGCCTTTTTCGTATTGATTTGTAAGTGTCATTTACATGTCTGGATACAAGTACACTGTGAATTTTATGTATCTAGGATATATTCTCTCTATTGCTTGCATTTGTATCCTCTTAAAGACACTAGAGCCATTTCTTTTTATTTTCAAGGACAAATTGCATACTAGTTTTTTTGTATGTATATATTTTTATTGGAGTGTAGTCAGTTTACAATATTCTGTTAATTTCTGGTGTACAGCATAATGCTTCAGGCATACATGAACATACAAATATTCTTTTTCATATTCTTTTCACCTAAGTTATTACAAGATATGGAATGTAGTTCCCTGTGCTAGACAGTAGAAACTTATTGTTTATCTGTTACATATATATTAGTTAGCATCTGCAAATCTCGAAATCCCAGTTTATCCTTTCCCACCCCCATCCCCCTACCAGTAACCATAAGTTTGTTTTCTATGTCTGTGAGTCTGTTTCTGTTTTGTAAATAAGTTCATTTGGCTTTTATTTATTTATTTATTTATTTTAGATTCCACATATAGGTGATATCACATGGTATTTTTCTTTCTCTTTCTGGCTTACTTCACTTAGAATGACAATCTCCAGGTCCATCCATGTCACTGCAAATGGCATTATTTTATTATTTTTATGGCTGAGTAATATCCCATTGTATAAATATACCATAAGGTTATAGTTCAAGTGGTAGAGTGTATACTTAGCATGTACAAGATCCTGGGTTCAATCCCCAGTACCTCCTCTAAAAAAAATAAATAAAAAACAAACCTAATTACCCTTCCTGCCAAAATAAAATAATTAAATGATACAATAATAGATAAATACAATTTAAAAAAACAAAAAAACAAACAGAGCAGGCACGCAGCCCTGCAGAAAGCCTGCCTTGGGGATTGATGTGGGTCCTGATTGGGGAGGATCTTGACATGGGGGTGGTATGTGGGGCACAAGGAATGCCTCCAGGTACTCCCTTATTTTTTAATTGAAATACAGTCAATTTACAATATTGTGTTAGTTTCAGGTGTACAGAAAAGAGATTTAGTTATACATATTTTTCAGATTATATTCCATTATAGGTTATAACAGAATATTGAATATAGTTCCCTGTGTTAGACAGTAAATCTTTGTTGCATCTCTAGTTTATGTATAGTGGTTTGTGTCTGTGAATCCTATATTTCTAATTTGTCCCTCCCTCTCTGCCTCTCCCCTTCAGTTTGTTTTCTGTCTGCAGGTCTGTTTCTGTTTTGTTTGTAGATTCATTTGTGTTATTTTTAGATTCCACACTTAGATTTAGATAAGTGATGTCATATAGTATTTGCCTTTATCTGTCTGACTTACTCCACTAAGTAGAATAACCCCTAGGTCCATTCCTGTTGCTGCAAATGGCAATGCTTCATTTTTTCTGTGGCTGAGTGACATTCCTTCGCATATACAGATCACATCTTAAACCAGTCACCTGTTGCTGGACACCTGGGTTGTTTCCGTGCCTTGGTTGTTACAAATAGTGCTGCTAGGAACGTTGCAGTGTAGAGTCTTTATTTTAATTGTAATATTTAAATACAGTTCAGCTTACCTGTTTTGCCTTTCATTAGCAGTAGTTTTGATGTCAGGTTTGAGAAAACTTTTCCTACCTCAAGGTTTTTTTTTTCCTCTTCTCAAAAGCATCTTTGTGCAGTCTTTCACATTTAAGTTCATAGCACACTTGACACAGATACCTGTGAGTGATGTTATAAGTCAACATCCAGTTTTTCTGTGGCTGTGACATTGACCCTCTTGTGGAAACCTCTTTTCCTTCTGTTCCAAAGTGCCACTTTTCTGTAAATAAATTGCCCATCATTGTGAAAGTCTGCTTCTGGGTTTTCTAATCCCTTCCATTGTTCTTTTTATCTATATCTGTCCGAATAAGATACTCTTAATTACTATAGTGTTGTGAAAAGACTTGATGGTCTGTAGAGGGAAAAAAAAACACTTTGTTCTTTTCTTTTAAGGTTATCTTGGGTATTTCAGCCCTTTGAATTTCCCAACAAATATTAGAATCAAATTTTTACATTCCAAAAAAATCCTGAAATTTTGATTGAGATGGCATTTTATCTTCAGATACTTGTGTAGAAGAATGGGTATCTTCACAATATATGTTGTGTTCCAAATCATGAATAAGGTATATTCCTCAATTTGCTTAACGTGTTGATTTTTTTTCTCACTTATATTCTTACAGTTTGTGTAGACTTCTTAACGTGCTTTATTAGATTCATTTTTTAGGTATTTGATGTTTTAATATTTTATTTTAAAAATTTAATCTTCCAGTTCCTTGTATGTAGAAATATTATTGAGTTTTTAAGTGTTTATATTGTATCCAGATGCCTTCCTAAATTCATTTAATAATTATAACATTTTGTCTGTAGATTCTTTTGGATTCTCTAGACACAATTATATTTTCTACAATGCAAACAATATCATTTTACATTCTAGTTCTTGTAATTTTTAAATGTTTAGTAGCAGAGTATGCTAAACAGGACCCCAGAACAACATTCAATAAAAATTATATCAAGTATTTCCATCTTACTCCTAGTATCAGGGGAGAGAGCTTTAAAATTTTGCTCTTAGGTATGATAGCTACTCTAAAAGCTTAGTGATATTATTTATTAGATTAAGAATGTATCATTCTTGTCTGAAGATTTTTAGCAATCAGTGGGCACTGAATCTTATCAAGAGATTTTTCTAGATTTATTGAAATGACATAGAGCTTGTCTTCTTTTTCTGTACATGTGGTGAATTACATTGACTGATTTTCAAATAAACCACTGTCATACTCTTAGTATAAACCAAATTCTTCATGATATAGTCGCCTTTTTATGTAACATGACATTTGTATTGATAATATTTTTGTTTAGAAATTTTGCATCTATGTATATGAGAACAATTGGCTGTAATGTTCCTTTCGTGAAATTTCCTCAACAGTTTTTGGCTAGCCTCAAAAAAAAATGAGTGAGGAAGTGACTTCTTATCTTCCACTCTCTGAAAGAGTTTTGATATTTCTTCCTTAAATTCACTAGTGAAGCCATCTAGTCCTGGAATTAGTTTATTTGGTTTGTGTGTATGTGTGTAAAGGTTTTTAATAAAATTTTTGAATTGCTGTGGGACAATTCAGACTTTCGGATTCTTCTTGTGTTAGTGACTTCTGTTTTTAGATATGTTTATATATTGTGTCACTTATTTCTAAAGGTATATCAACATATTTCTAATATCATTTATTTGTGCCTTCTTTCTTCATCAGTTTTGACAAGTCTTATCAAATTTACTAGTCTTTGAAAAAAGTGAATTTGGGTTTCTTAGATTTTATTGTGTTTTCTGTTTCATTAATTTCTGGGCA
This sequence comes from Vicugna pacos, assembly GCF_048564905.1. NCBI lineage: Eukaryota > Metazoa > Chordata > Mammalia > Artiodactyla > Camelidae > Vicugna > Vicugna pacos. The sequence goes on from NC_132987.1 coordinate 9,336,247, forward strand.
TCCCTTTATTCTTTCTTTTTTTGGGTTTAAATGGCTGCACTTTTGCTTATTTCTTGAGCTGGATCTTAGAACACTGGCGTTCAGTATGTCTTTTCTAATATATACATTTATGGTTTATTTGTATCTCACAAGTTCTTATGTCACATATTATTATAATTTATTTCTAAATGTTTTCTAATTTCCATGTCTGTCTTCCTCTTTGACCTATGGGTTTTTTAGAAATTCATTATTTACTGTTTGGAAAATTTCCAGTGTCATTTTGGCTTTGATTTTTAGCTCATTTTCATAATTGTCAGGGAATATAGTCTGTATGCTACAATTTTAAAAAAAATTTGTTGTGACTTGCTCTCTGGCCAACCCATAGTCAATGTTTATAAATGTTCAAATAACCATATTTTTCTTTCATTCTTCCCAAAGAGTATTTGTCTATTGCTTAAGAAATGTACAAATAAGTTTTTAAAATATTTTGATTTACTACAAGGGTTTTAAAGTAAATAAAACACAAAAAGGAGAGCATTTGGACTTATGAGAGCTCTGGGCTTCACAATAAATTCATATTGTAGATGAATAAAAATGTGACATAAATAGAAAAACACTGAGAGTTGAACCTCATGGAACATCTATCATTTGCTCACAGTAGCACTAACCCATTTATGGGACTGTCTGCCAGAGAACAAGAGGAGAATGAGCAGTAATGATAGGTCCCTCTGCTGTCTTTCAACAATCATCACCATAATACTCAAAGCTGGATCCATTGACAGATGGCTGATGTGCTGAGATAGCTGAGCAGTCATTTTGGATCAATGATTTGCAACTTAACCTACAGAGAAGCCCTTTCTGTAAGGTACAGCAGCTGTATGACTGAGACCCCGAAATTGGGAGGCCCACCAAAATGCGGGTCCTTGCCTGCTGGCTGGAAAGAATTCACACCAGAGGCAGAGGGACAGAGTAAAATCTGCTTTTATTTCTCAAAACACGAAAAGGAAGGAAAGATCTTGGGCAGGAAGAAGGAAAGAAAAGCCCTGGAGTGAGGAAGAGACACTGAAGTGGGGGGGCCGTCAGCCAGGGTGGGCATGGAGACAGCTCCCCCGGGTGGGGACACGCGGACTTTTATGGGAGGCCTCTGCCATCATGTTTGCCTTCCAGGTGCAATGGAGCCAATCAGCCCTTGTAGTCAAAGTATAAAATTTGCAAAGATTGATGTTTGTATGAATTAGCACTGATTCAAGATTAATCTGGGAGTAATATCACTCTCACACTCCCTCATCTTAAACGTGCTTTCTCAACTGGCAGAGAAAGGGCAGAGTTACAGCAACGACTAGCAACCACCGCTACAACTGCTCAGAATCGCACGCTGTCTTACCCATCCAACCATTGCAGGGACAGACATCCACAGGTATGCTTTACGTAGGATGTTTGCAAATGATCACTCTGCCTTTTAGCTGTGACTTTATATTTATTTCTGAATTGACTTTCATTCCTTCCATGGATAAATAGTTAATAAGGAAGAAGGCAGAAATAAATGGAGGCGGAGTGATTAGAGCCTGTTTAGTCACCATGCCTTTCAGGAAGAATAATGCTGGAATATCTCTAAAGAGACGAAACAATTTTAGATGTCAAACCAAGTTCCCACCTGAAGGAGCTCAGGGGCAGAAGGAGAATCCTGTTTTAACTTGTGTAATAAATAGCAGTGCCTGGAGTTATCAGGACCTTTTAAATAAGGCCAAGTATGTGTTCCCATCTCCCTGCACTGAATTTCATTGTACTTACCAGTTAATCTAATGCTTATAAACAATATTCAAAGGGGAGGGTATAGCTCAGTGGTAGAGTATATACTTGGCATGCATGAGATCCTGGGTTCAATCCCCAGTACCTCCATTAAAAAAAAACAAAACAATCAAACCAAAAAATTTTAAATAATATTTAAGATCTAGCTCCACCATTAACCAGCATCACAAACTTCAGAAGGTCCAGAATCTCACTAAACCTCCATTTCCTCATTCATAAAGTGAGATGTGTAGGCGGGATCATCTCTCAGACCCCTTCTAAATTTAAAATCAGACAATTCTATAAGCCTTGTGTTCGTTACCGCCTGTGACTTTCTGTTTCCTGAAGTACATTTTCAATAACAGCCACCAAGTAAATAGCCATCCAGACACTTTCTGCTTTAATCACCCCTTTCGCCGGACATTACCCCAAGGGGCTCTGAGCACCTCAGTGGAGCAAGAGACACAAGGGAGTCGGCCAGGCAGCTCTCTTCTAGCTGCCTTCTGCTAAAATGCCTAATCATATCTGCCACGTGCCAGCAGCCATCCAGCCCCAGGCACAGAACACAGGCTAGCAACAGAGTGCTCCCTGGTGATGTCTGTGTTCCAAAGGGCTGGGAGCAGGAAGCGCATCTTATTACAGGATCTTCTGGGAACTAAACTGAAGCAGACTCCCGCGTATTGTTTTAAAGGCAGCGATAGTTCTTTACAGCCAACTAGCCTTGATCCGGGAAATACAAGTATATTGATTTAATTGTTTAAAATTAAGTACATCCAAGGGAAGCTCTTAACTATCCATGATGCATAAGAACCCCCCACCCCCCAAAAAAGTGCAATTGGTCCATGAGTCTTTGGTTCCATGGATAGGCAGTCTACAGAAGATGTCTGAATGACCAAGATACTCAACTTCATGGATGCCCTGGGAGATGCAAATTGAATGCACAATATGATGCCACCACAAAATTTTTTTTAAATGGCTGAAATTAAACAGATTGACAATGCAAGTCTTAGGGAGGTTGTAGGTCACTGGAACTCTCATACGCTGCTGGTGGGAGCAGAAGTTGGAGCCATCACTGTGGAAAACAGGTTTGGCAGTTTCTATCAGTTTTAAACATTTGCTTTCCTGATGACTCAGCAATTCTGATCCTAGGTATATATTCAGGAGAAATGAGAGGATATGTCCACAAAAGTATTTGTAAAAGAAGATGATAGTGGATTTTTTTCTCACAATATCCAAGAGCTGTAAACAGCTCAAACATCTAATTGGATGAGAAAGAAATGAAGTACCAATACCTGGGTGAACCCAAAAATACTGTGTGTAGAAAAAGAAATCAGACCCAAACGACACAGTGTATGATTCTTCTTATTTGACATTCAAGAGCAGACACAACTGATTCATGGTTATAAAAGTCTGAACAGTGATCACCCCTGGGCAGCATGGAGGACAGTGGCAAGTGGCATGAGGGATCTTTTCAGCCTCTTTAAAACGTTCTGTATCTTGACCTGGGTGGTTATTCCACAGGCACATACATATGTAAATATCCACTCAGCTATATGCTTCAGAGCTGTGCAATTTCTTCTCTGTAAGTTATACCTCCACTTTTAAAATTGAAGGATAGTCGATTTACAACGTTGTGTTAATTTCTGGTGTACAGCCTGTGATTCATTTATACATGTATATACATTCTTGTTAATATTCTTTTTCATTTTAGGCCATTACAAGGTATTGAATATAATTCCCTGTGCTCTACAGTAGGACCTTGTTGTTTATTTTGTTTATAGTAATTAGTATCTGCAAATCTTGAAATCCCAATTTATCCCTCCCCACTTACTTCCCCCTAACCCCGCCCCCAGGAAATCATAAGTTTGTTTTCTATGTCAGAGAGTCTGTCTCTGTTTAGTAAAAAAGTCTGTTTGTAAAAATCTTTGGTTCTTTCAGTATGGTAAGAAGAGGCTGGATTTGTTTTCTCGTATAGACCTACCCTGGCCATGCTGATTTTCTTCTTGAAGCAATGTTCCCAAGCAAGTTGGACCCTATTAGTTCCACCTCACATAAAGGGACAGCCACAGTCCAGACTGATGGGAATTTGATGAAAAGTCAAAGACAGTACCATCCATAAGAACACCTTCCATGTATCACTTTCTATGGACCATATACACTATGTACATCATGATTTCCCATTCAGGACAAGAATGAGCTTCTTGCAAGGCAGGTACTATTAATGGCATTTTCTAGATGAGAAAACTGATACTCACAGCATTTAAGTAACCTTCCCAATTGAATACAGCTTCTTAAGATGGAAGATCTGAGATTCAAATAGAGTTTTGCTTGAATACAAACCCCTAACCCTTTTTTTAATGCACCCTGCCCCTGAACCCAGGAGAAATGCTGGAGGCCACCTAAGCCACCAGGGGATATATCGAAGCATCTTCCATTTTGCTATTTTGAGGATGGCTTCACTGGTCCTCCATCAGGTGCAAGTAGGTCAGAATGTAAGCACCTCAAGTGTGAAAAAAACCTCCCTCGCATGAAGTGAGAAGAAACTAATGAATCACCCAGGCTCCCGCTGGCAAGGCATGATCTTCACACCTGTTCAGGGGAAAATGAGCAACAAAGCACCCCCAACACACACACACACACACACACACACACACACACACACACTAAAGTAAAAATTGCCATCTTTACAAATGTGCTCCTTTGCGGCTTCACGGGATATGCATTTTCTTCTATTAAAATATGAACACCATTATTTCTAACTATAATCCTCATTTTTCTCCACTCCAGGCTGCCAAGCATTCAGGTCAAGGAACTTTCCTGTCTAAACTTGTTTCAAACCAAATAGTTCCTTGGGGATGGATAGCTGTGATTAAACCTGGCAACTATTAGAAACCATATGAAAAGGAGGCTGAAATGAATGTTATTATGTTACAAATCTCTGCCATTCTATTCTTTGTGCCTTTGCAACAATTTCTTAAAGGTTGTTATAACAACTATATTGGGGCTGGCTATAATTATAAACACAGAGAAAAATAATGAAAGCAAAACACACCAAGTACCCACAGTAATTTGAACATTATCATTGCTGTTGCAGTGTATGTGCTGGAAAATGCTTCGTAAAAGGCTTGAATTTTTAAGGTGAGTTTTTTAATCTTTTGGTTATTATCTGGTTCTTCACAAAAGCCAGTGGTAATAAGGAGCCCAAATTTACTGCTAACAACTTTTTGGACCTTAAGAAAAGCACAACTACAGTAACACAAACTTCAGCAGCATGCATGCAAAGAACTCTACAATCATCACACATATCACTACAACTCCTATGAACTGAAATTATAAATATGCACCAAACATATCTAAGAAAAATTAATTAATCTCATTGGACAGACAGGTTTATGCAAATCAATAAAGTATAGATTCTAATCATTTTTGGAAATGCCATATAACTAACCTCTATAGATTTATCTTCTAAAAAAATGTATGTACTGCTCTAAAAAATACAGCTCAAGAGTTAGTTCTGCCATTAATCAGATCTGAGACCTTGGGCAAATCTCTTGACCTGTTAAAGGCTCAATTTTTCTTCTCTATCTAGCAAAAGTAATAGTAAGGATAAAAGGAATTAAATGCAGGCAAAGAAAAATAAAACCAAATGTCACAGCTGTGGGCTGCTAAGAAAAAGAAGGCTTTGTCTCACCTGTGAACGAAAAATACTGCAAACCATATCAGTGAATAAAGAAAGCTGAAGCTATCAAGCCATCAGCGGCTGCTGCCACCCTCCAGTGAAGACAAGCCTGCAGCCGGGCCTCTGCAGCCACTCACAGTGGAGCACCCTGAGGGGACCGAGAATCAGAAAGGACAGGATACTGGCCCTAGATAGCTAGGTGCTTGTCAAATGAATGAATTCAATGAGCCCAAGTGTTTGCTTCCTCCCATAAATAGCAAAATTCTAAATTCTTTAACTTGAGATGCCTGGTTTTGTTTAGTATTACAAGTCATCTTTTATTGTTCCAACTACCTGGTCTTTGTTGTAAAGCTTCTGTATATCCCAGCTCCTCCCCTACCTCTTTGGAGCGGTCCCTCAGAGCGATCTGTGGGGCTGTCACCTGGCTCGAAGGGGTTCGAGTCCTCAGAAATGTCCGCCAAATAAAACGTAAGTCTCAATTTTTAGGCTGTGCATGTATTTCAGTCGACACACCAAAAGCTGAGGATGTCATTTGGAGCACGAAATACTGAAACCAGCTCCCTGGTGAGTGGGTTGGGGCACATTTGCACTTGAGGCAAAACAAGGTTTTTTTTCCCTGAGTATAGCCTTCGTCTCCCAGGACCAATTTATCTTTGAATTCCCAGACACTGATCACTTTAGGAAAATGAGCAAAACAAGGGACAATCTATCCTTAAAAGTAAGTCAAAAGAGTCAAATAAACAGTCCAATAAATTACAAGTGAATTTCTTTCACACTGTGAACTTCCACTTGGAATTATAATCCCATTTTCTATACCATATTTTAAAGGGACATTATTTACAGCTGAATCTGTAGACTCTGACTAGGCAAACTGCAGGCTTCCAAAATCCTATGAAGAGTCTATTATTCCAAAAATTCTAGAGAAATCTCGTGTGCCCAGTATGTCTCAATAAAACACCAGGCGTCCGTTGGTTAATAACACACAATATTTCACTATCATCTGGTCTCCTCTTTCTCTTTTTCACCCCATCTTTAGCAGTTACCATCCAACACCTTTCCCATCTGTGGACCACAATGGAGTTGTCCTCTTTGGGGTGATCTCTTTGGTCCCTCCTAGGTGATCAACACACATGATTACCCGAGAACATGTGGATCTGAACACAAACGCAGTATCTCCCTTAGACACAGGCAGCCACCCACACGGAGACCAAAAGACATTAAAATTAGTCAGCTGTATCAAGCTGGCCCGGCTCCTGCCACTTACAGGAACAGAGTGTGTGCTTGCAAGAACACTGAAAATTGCAGCCATTCATTCTCAGGCTATTTGGCGTTTTTGATCTCTCACAGGTCAACCGCTACACAAGGACAGACTGAAACCTGCCACTGAGCTGGAAAGCAAGACTGCGGCCCCACACTTCCTCCAGACAGACCCCCAGGCCCGACGCGCAGAGCCTGGGCTGGGGGGACGCAGGCTGCTGCAGCTGCAGGTGTCAGCGCACCTTCCAGATGTCAGTATCCTATTAGTGTCGACTGAAATAACACAGAGCCTGAAAGTTGAGAGCTACGTTTTATTTGGCGGACATTTCTGAGGACTCGAACCCCTTCGAGCCAGGTGACAGATCGCTCTGAGGGACTGCTCCGAAGAGGTAGGGGAGGAGCTGGGATATACAGGAGCTTTACAACAAAGACCAGTTGAAGCAATAAAAGATGACTTGTTAACTAAAGTAAACCAGGCATCTTAAGTTAAAGAATTTAGCTCTTTTCTATATATGGGAGGGAGCAAACATCTGGGCTCACTGAATTCATTCCTTTGACAAGCACCTAGCCATCTAGGGCCAGCATCCTGTCCTTTCTTGTTCTGGGTCCCCTCAGGGTGCACCACTGTGAGTGGCTGCAGAAGATGGGCTGGGGGGGGGGGTGGCGGCAGCCCCTGATGGCTCTATGGTTTCAGTGTTCTTTGTTTACTGATATGGTTTGCAGTCTTTTTCATTCACATTAGCATGACCAAAAATAACGTAAACTTGATGAAACTGAGGTCCCTCTTCTTTCGTATTTATCACTGCTGCCCCTGCTACTCTTGGCCATGGAGTGTCCTGCCTGCAGATAAGAAAGAAGTAGCTCTAGGCTCTCTGATGGTTGGTTTATATCTTTATTTATTCATTCTCACGATGTACATGTTTAGTTGATTTCATCTCAGAAACTCAGCGCTTCCCGTAGTAACATGAGCCTTCTCACTGGGTGTTTATGGACCAGACAGTGAACAATAGATCTACTGGGTTGAGAGACCTGGATGGACCCCCCACCATGGACCATGCATCAGGAATTTTCTGAAATCATTTCACAAAATAATAGAAGAGAAACCCCATACTCAGCATAGGTCATTGGATTACTTTTCCATTGCTACTGTAACAAGTTATTATAAATTTAGGGGCTTAAAAGAACACAGAGGGATTATGTTGCAATCATGAAAGTCAGAAGTCTGAAATCAGTCTCAGGGAGCTAAAGTCAGGGAGTCAACTGAGCTGCATTCCTCCTGGCGGCCCGGCAGGGGTGGGGATCATCCCTGAACTTTACCGGCTTTTAGAGGCTGTCCTCCTTTCTTGACTCACCCTACATCATATTGCCTACCCTCCCCGCCTCGCTGCCACCATCCTTAGATTACCTTCTCTCCTTGTCTCTGATCCTGCTGCCTCCCTCTTGTAAGGATCCTTCAGGGTAAGCCAAGAAAATCAGGGATAATCTCCCCTTCTCAAGATCCTTAATCCTATCTGCAAAGTCCCTTCTACCGTATGAGGGAGGGTAATCACAGGTCTAGGGACCAGGATGTGCACATTTTCACTGGGCCACTGTTCAGCCCCCTACAGTCACCAACCATGTGAAGCCCCTTTTATATGGGTCCTTATTTATTAAAACTGTACATGAATTTAGGAGAAACACCATTTACAGAATAGAAAAAAATACTTGCATAGTAGACAAAACCCTCTGGACTTGTTCCATTCACACTACTCCTACAGAAAATGATGGATTTTACTGGTCTGATGTGAATTTAATTAACTGCAGGTGTACAGCAAAGCAATTCGGTTACACATATACCTACACATATATACATATATTTTCAGATTATTTTTTATTGCAATTTATAAGATATTGAATATAGCTCCCCATGCTATACAGTAGGTCCTTGTTGTTTATCTATTTTATATACAGTAGTGTGTGTCTGTTCATCCCAAACTGCTAATTTACCCCTCACACCCCCTGAAAAGGTTTTTAAGCGAGGGAATGACATCCACAAACCAGGCTTTTAGAAAATTGGAACATTAACTGGAGGAAGAATTGGAGTGAGAAGACACTGAAGACGAGGAGGAGATACTGAAATGTTTCCAGGGAAGAGGATAAGGGTGTTTATTTAGGAGGGTTTAGATATATCATCTGTATAAATGTTTGAGTTTCACCATTAGATGTGCAGTCATGGCCCCCTGGCAGGCATACGAGGAGCTGTTCGAGCAATATGTACCTTTGTTAGACAAATAAAGGAAGAAATAGCCCTCTCTGGAAATCTAAAATATGTCTACAGAGGCGAAACAAGGCAAAGTGTAATTTAAACACCCTGATACAAAATCAGGTAAAACAGTAAAAGAGTAAATGAGCAAATAAAATAGAGGTGAATGTGTAAGGAACTGATAAGGATATTTCTACTGGCAAAGGTATTAAATTAACAAGAAAGAAAGAAAACTAGCTTTTGTGAAGGAAAAAGTCACTTGGTGCACAACTCGTTTTGTTTTACAAAAGAAAGAAAGGTTTGAAAAAAAAATCATTTACAGCCAATTGAAAAGTAGACAAAGCAGAGGCCCCTGCCTGGAATTTCAGAGAGGTCTGATTTGCACGTATGAAATGTGCAGATTAAATAGCGACCAGAAAATTAAATTCCTTGTGAAAATTGTTAGAGTTCCAATAAATAAAGCCATCACTGAAGGAGAAAATTACTGAGTAGGTAGAGGAGCTCTAGGGCCATAAAGGATGCTAAATGAAATCTATTAGCAACCATAGGAACACACACACGTACATACACAAGTGTTTGTGTGCTCAGCAGATATTTACCGAGCACCTTCTGAGGATGGAGATACAGTGATGGATAAAACAGACGGAAATCCCTGTCCTCGGGAAGCAATCATTCTCATTCCTTTTACAATCCACTTGTTCTTTAGTGTCGCCATCTTACTCCCCCTGCCTAACCTCCCCGTCATGAATTCTGTAGGAGAACAAAATTCGCCACCCCCAACGTCAGATTATTTCCAGGTGAAAACAGTCGAGGCTCAATAAGATGCTGGAAGAGCCTCTGACCTCCCCCCGCAACTACCTAAAGCATGTAGATAGAGGGCGCGTTTCCGGAAGGGAGCATCACCAGAGATGACTATAGTACGAAGTAGGCGTGTGGACTGAGCAGAACCTAGCAAAGTCTGTTTGTTAAAATTCCTGTCTGTGTCCCACTGTCTCTGCATGGCCCCACAAACGTTTATTTACCAAACACTTGCTTTTTCATCTCCAGGTCAATTGCCTTCCTCTCCTTTAAAGTCCCCAGTCCCTACCCACAGCATCCTCTTTGGTCTTTACTTGAAGATGGTGGATAAGGTGAGGGTTTCAGTTATTTTGGCGAGGTATTCAGTTTTTCTGGGTCTCTCTCACATGTGCACATTATTAAATTTTTATTTTCTCCTGTTAATATGTCTCATGCCAGTTTAATTCTTAGACCAGCCAGAAGAACCTAGAAGGGGAGAGGGAATTTTCTTTCTCGCTAACAATCCCTTACTATTGTTGACTAGAAAAAAAAAAAAAGGCACGACCCAGAAGTTGAAACTTGTCCTTTTTATTCTGCAGACCCGCTGAGGACATAAGCCTGGCAGGCAGCTCTGAGTCACTGCTCTGAAGACGTAAGGCTGGGCCGGGAGATGGAGGAATTTTTGCAACAAAAACCAGGCGGTGGGAACATCAAAAATCACTGTTAATTAAAGAAAACTAGACATCTCAAGTTAATGAATATAGAACTTTTCTACGTATGGGAAGGTGCAAGATTCTGGGCTCATTGAAATCATGCCTTTGATATGCACCTTAACTATCTGAGGCCAGTCTTCTGTTTTCCTCCGAACTGAATCCCCCCCGGGGTGCGTGGTTGGGGTGGGCGGGCAGCTGCAGTGGCTGATGGCTTGATGACCGCAACATCCTTTGTTTACTAATGTGGCACGTGACATTTTTCATCCACACTACCCTACCTCACCCTTCCGTTCCCCCCAACCCTATTTTTCTCCATTTCCTTGCTTCCAACAGGCCTAACACTCTGGCCGTTATGCTCCTCAAACACTTCAAGCTTATCCCAAGTTTAGAGTTTTTCTCTTGTCCTCATCTGCCTGGCAAGACATCTCCAGATACTCACATGATGGTTCCCTGGGCCCTGCAGACTCAGTTCAAGTGTCTTCCGTTCGGGGACACTTTCCAGGCTGCACTAATTCAGAGAGCTTATCACTTCAGAATTATTAGTTTACATCCTCTAAGCTCTGTGAGTGAAGGAACTGTGACGAGAACATTCAACAGTGTATATGCCCAGCGTCTCTTGAGACAGGAGGGCGGGGGGCAGGGCACAACCATTAAAAGAATGACACAGCCATTGAGGATATGACACATCTACTGGTTAGAACCAAGGAGGCCCAAGATGGCAGGAGGTTTGACTTCCAGCAGACTTGAGCCTCATTATACACTCACTGTGATAGTTACTTGCTGTATGGCACACACACAGGTGCCATGACAGCTCCCAGGCTGACCATGAAAGTCCCCTGAGTGGGTGGAGCCCAATTCCTGGAAATCCCTCCCTTGCCCCAAATAGTTGGAATAACTCTCCCACTTGTTGGCATATGAAATTACACGGTCCCTAAAAACTAACCACCCCACACCTCAGGGCCGCCTCTCTTGCCTTCTGAGAGGGACCACATTCTGTGTATGGAATCTCCCTGAGTAAGTCTACTTTCACTTTACTGTGGCCCGCTCTTGAATTTTTTCCTGCACGAGACCAAAAGCTACTCTCCAGCAACTTTATGAGTGCTTGACGGACTGGAGATGTTCAAAAAAAAACCAAAATCTACTTGTTAAATGGCCGCAGTGTGTGTGTGTGTGTGTGTGTGTGTGTGTGTGGTTTAGTGGGAGATGGTCACACTAGACCATTGCAACTTAGCCAATTACACGGCCATTTGGGTCCAAAGAAAGATCAGCGATCAGCTCTTTTTACCAACTCCTGCTGAGTATACTCTGCCCTGTTCAGCAGATTCTCAAATAAACCACTGGTGTCTGGTGGCAGCGTGTAACGTTTCTGTGGCCTTTTGGACCCAATAATGTTTAAACTACACATGCTGAGGTTCACGCACACGGGTAAGATGCCATCTGAGCCGGGAAAACACACTCCCACACCTTCCATCACCCTGTTGATTGCCAGGTGCTGCGCTCATGTGTGCTGGCTTTTCAATCAACCATCTTTGTGTCTGTCAGCTCAGAAAGACAGCCTCTGCTACATAAATGTTCCTGACAATCAACCTGGGGTGCGACAAGTTGCTTATAAAGGAAAAAACAAAAAGAAAAACAAGACAAACTGCCTCTCAGCCTCTATTTCTGTGATAGAATGGAGGCTTTAGATGCTTTCAGAATGATTACAATTTGTATAGACTAGTGGGATCGGAATGTAAAACTAAAATATAAAAGCATGCAAAGTTGCATTCATTTTAAATTAAAATAAAGGGCAGTGTCACAGATACTGCCATCCCCATCCTTGCCCTCCTCTGAACAGGCTGAAAAGTGGGAGAGTGGGGCTCCCCTGCCCACACGGAATCTCCCCTGCAGACCCAGAGAGGTGGCAGCAGAGATGCGGTGCAAGCCAGCCGGTCACGTGACCCTGGGCAGTGTCTTCGTGACTCATCCCCTGTGTTCCCATCCGTGAAACGAGAAAGTTGGAGAGGAACTCTGTAGTTCCCATCCATTCTAGCATTCTAGTAGCTTGTCTTTTATAACCTGAAGAAAATCACACATGGGGAGAGAAAAGACACATTTTTCTCCTTCCAGTGAGAATCAAACTTGAATTCTATTCAAATTAAAAAAGACCAAATAGAACTTGGCCCCTTCTCCCTGTTCCTGGTTTTCCCAGTAATGTATTTTCAACCTACTTCTGTATAATTCGGGACCTAAAGATATTTCCTCCCAATTTGCACCTTGCAAATGTGCTACTTTATAGCATTTATATTTTTAATGACTAAGTGTGTGTTTTCTTTAAGAAGCTGTGTTGGGTGCAGAGACCACCATAAAAGGACATCAGTTTTTTTTTTCCTCAGGGATTTGAGACTATACATATTTAAATGTGTGCAGATTTTTTTAAAGTTGAGGTTTATATCGTATTATATAGAGACTATCTGCCTTAAGACAGCTTCCTTTGTGACCCCTATATTTGTAGGTATTTTTTAAACTTAGAATTGCAACACTGATCAAAGTCCACATTTACCACTGCAGAAAGATGGATACTAAATTACCCATTCCACCGTGGGATATAGGAAATTTATCTACAGCACATTTGCACAGTGAAAACATTTATTTTATAACTGGCTTTTTATTTTCGTAGATTTTTATCAATGTTTGAATTTCTTTTGCACTAAACTATATTTGAAATGGGTAACATAAAATGTGGCCCATAAAATTAAGCCCGTCCCCACAAAAGTTGATGAAATCTTTTATTTCTGAAATTAACATCTGATGATTCGAGTCAACATGAATCAAGAATGAAGGATAATGAACCCACTGCTCTTGTAGGATTAAACTGTCCCATTCTGCAGTGAGCGCCTCCTCCAAGGCAAGGAAAAAGACACTTGGAGCCAGGCCAGTAGAGAGTCTAGGATAAGACCTGACGGGAAAATTTTTACTCTATTTTCCTAGAATTAGATGATGTGATTTACTCTTCCTCTAAACAACAACATTAAACAGGCTCGGTGACACTGACACCACAAAGCTTTTAGCTGAACAGAAGTTGGTGGGTCTGGCATCAAAGTTCAGTCCTAGATCCATGACAGTGGAATCTGGGAGAACCTCTGCCCTGAATTTGGTCAGGATTTTAAAGACTTTGCATCGTGTACTGGCAAGTAACACTGAAACTGTAACAAATGATGTCAGGTAACAGCCAAAGTAAAGACAGATAAATTAGACTACATCAACATTGGAAACTTCTGTGCATTAAAGGACACAGTCGGCAGAGGGAAAGGGCAGCCTACAGAATGGGGAAAAATATTTGCAAATCGTATATCTGAAAATCACCAAGTAAGTAAAGAACGTGTGCAACTCAGCAACAATAAAAAAAGCAAACGATCCGATTAAAAAAAATTGGCAAAGAACGTGTATAGACATTTCTCCAAAGAAGGCGTACAGATGGCCAAGAAGCACAGGAAGAGGTGCTCGGAGTTACTGACCGTTAGGGAGAAGCAAGTCAAAACCACAGTGAGATAGCGCCTCACACCCATTAGGATGGCCAATACCAAGAAAAGAAGATAAGCAGTGTTGGTGAGAACGTGGAAAATGGGAATTCTTGTACCCTCTGAGTGGGAATGTAAAATGAATATACTATGGCAGTGTTCTCCGCCCAGAGTTTTGTTACAATATTTCTCTACTTTTCCGCTTTTACGTGAGAGGATGGGGATGGAAACTAAAAACCATGAGCAGTGCAGGAAATTTTATATACTTTATTCCATATAATCTCTCCGACAGCTGTGTAATGTGTCCAGATTTCCCTTCTACCAATAAAACTGATGTACAGAGTATGAGTAATTGACTTTTATCGTAGAGTAATTCTTGGCCTTATTGGATTCAAGTTTTTCTTGTAAGTTCCTACAAGCTTTTTTGGAAGTAAAGAGAATACGTAAATAAATAATGTAAACCAGTCATTTCAACATCAAAATGTCATTTTATTTAGTGCTGAGCACTAAAGGCTGGAGGAACATTAGAGACAGAAGGAAATCAATCAGCTCTCCAGCTCTGTCCTTGACAAGCGAGGCCCAGGGAGGTGACCCACATGACCCAACGCGAATGATCGGCCCTTGGCTGCATTTCCATCTTCCTTTTCAAAAACAGAGTGGAATCATCCTTTGTGGTTCATTTTTACTTCCTGTACAAGGATCTCACTGCCTGTTAGTCTCAGGATCTGTGACCGCCTAAGGAAAGAATGAACATGAGATTTAAACATACTAACAAGATCGGGGGAGGGTGGAGCTCAGTGGCAGAGCACATGCTTAGCATGCATGAGGTCCTGGGTTCAATCCCCGGTACCTCTATTAAAACATTATAAATAAATAAATAAATAATCTCAATTACCCCCTCCCCCAACCACAAAAAAATTTAAACATATTAATAAGATCAGTTTGTACTAGAGCGTAGTACCACTCTTTGAATAATAAACATTCAAACTTTATGTGCAAAAGTCATTCTTACTATTCTTCAGAACAGTTTATTTTAAATTACCTGCTGTTACCATAATAAGATCTCTAATCTCCAGGCTTGTTAGCTGTTTTCTTTATATCCTTGAGAAAAAAGCACTAATTTAAATTGATACCTGCTACCATCTAATTTACTTCTAGAATTTGTCTTAAGGAAATCAACAGGAAACATATAAAACAAATATGTATAATAATGTTAGTAAAAGTATTTGCTTTTTTGAATGCAGAATGTTTTTGAAAAAAAAGATACAGTGGGAATCAGGTGAAATGTCCAATGATGAGAGATTACTGAAATGATACGCAAAGGAAATGAGAAAAGCAATCAAAACTCATCATGCAGGGCTCTATTTCTTGCACAGATAAAAGATAATCCCATTTATCTAAACAAACAGATATTGTTAAGCTTTAAGATATTTGACAAGCTTTTATGCTTCTCAAATACCTAAAAGAATATTCTCAAATGCACTTGGAGTTGTCTCCATATGACAGAACGAATGAGTTACTACTTTCATATATATATATATATATATATATATACATACACACATATATATGGTCTTTTTGCAGTTTTTACAAAGAAAAGGTAATATTTTATCATCAGTAAAAGGACAGTTAAGCTATTTCTATCCAGGAAAAATTAACTATTTAAATACCTGTCCTAAATCAACTTACTGTAATATCAAATCATAATGAACTTGGCTTGAAAGTCCCCAGCAGTCATCACAGATTTTTACAAACATTCATGATGCACTAATTGAAAAAAAATAAACAAATGAAGTCAGTCAGCATAATTAAAAGTCTTTAAGTGCTATCTTATGAGTCAGTGAGGTATATTCCATATTTCTCTGATTTTACTTTGTTTTCCTTGCCTTTGCAGTCGGAATAATATTCCCGCTCCAAGATGCCCGTATCTTATAAACATGCCTGTCAAATGGGAGAGAAGAATTAAGGTTTCAGATAAACCAAAGTTGATTATCAGCTGACCTTACCACAGTGAGATTACCCTGGATCATTCAGGTGAGCCAATGTATTCATAAGGACATTTTTTTTTTCATCCAAGAATATGGAACCTTTATTTTAACATGATCACTGTACATCTGCTGAATAGGAGTAACCCTTTACAAAGGGAACTGATTACTAGAAGAAACAATGACAAAACCCATCTGATATTTAATGTGAATCCATAGGAGTTTAAGCTTCAAATCCAGCCAAGTAGTTGGTGACCAACTCTTTCTGTTTTGCATCTGACTCTTCTGTGATCTTTCCATCAGCCCTGATTTTGCCCAGCAGGGTTTGGTTCTGGCTAATAACATGAGACAAGAAAGCATTCTCAAACTTTGTGATCTTCCTGGGCTCCAGCTTATCAAGATATCCCTCGACACCCACATAGATCAAGCCTCTGCTCTTCAACAGCCAAGGAAGCATCCTGTCCTGGCTTCAGCAACTCAGTCAGATGCACGCCACGACTCAAGAGATGCTGAGTAGTATTCTGTTGTGTAAATATGCCACAACTTCTTTATCCAGTCATCTGTATGATGGAATACTACTCAGCCACAAAAAAGAATAAAATAATGCCTTTTGCAGCACCATGGATGGACCTGGAGATTGTCATTCTAAGTGAAGTAAGCCAGAAAGAGAAAGAAAAATACCATATGATATCCCTTACATGTAGAATCTAAAAAAAAAAAAAGACACTGTGAACTCATCTACAAAACAGATACAGACTTGAAGACATAGTAAACAATCTTATGGTTACCAGGGAATACCAGGGAAAAGGGATGGGAAGGGATGAATTTGAGAGTTTGAGATTTGCAAATGTTAGCCACTATAAATAAAAATAGATTAAAAAATAAGTTTAAAAAAAGAGTTTTTGAGTAGCAGCATTGAGATCAGAACCAAACTGGGCAGAAGCTGCAACCTCAGGATACTGAGCCAATTCCAGTTTCATGTACCTGCCACCTGTTTCACCGCCTTGGTTGAGGCAGCAAATCCGACAAGGGAAACAGACAAACTAGCATTAATGGCAGGACGGATACCTTTGTAAAACAATTCTGTTTTCAAGAAGATCTGTTAGAAGTTGGAAGAGGGAGGTGGAAGGTCAGTGTCCAAGCGATGCTCCGTAAGAAAGACTGGACAAGCCACTGCTGGTTTGAAGACGGAAGAGGGCACAAGCCAAGGGGTGCAGACAGCCTCCAGGTGCTTGAAAAAGCAAAGGAAGGAAACGGATTTCCTCCTGGAGCCTCTAAAAGGAATGCATCCTGCCAAAACCTTGATTTTAGCCCAGTGGGACCCACTTAAGACTTTTCATCTCAAACATGGTAAAATATTAAATAAATATTTAAGCCACTAATTTGGCGGTAATTGGTAGCAATCAGAAACCAATACAGAACTTAATATTTTCATATGATTTTGAAGTTAAATGTAAAGGTTCTGCTCCTCTTTTAATACTAATTAATACTAATATATTTATTATTGTCATAAATATAAAACATGTCCTTGGATCAAAAAGTTACCCTTTATCTTATTACGTGTCATTTTACCTGGAAATCACACACACAGACACACACACACACATACACCTTCACACTTATACCTTTGATTCATTCCTTTATCATTCATTTATCTTTTCAACAAATTTTTATCTTAAAAGTTCCTTATCTTAAAAGTTTCCATTCATTCCTATTATTCTGATCTCTTACAGAAAAAATTAAGCAATGACATTTCTCTGACCTCCTCTCTACTCCCCATATCCTCGCCCCAGTTCTTAGTGAACTCTGCCTGACCAGAGAATGCGTTTCTGACCTCAGATTCATTCTCAACTATTTAAAGAAACAGGATCCTTAGAGGAATTTGGATGCATCTCCTGCTGCAACTACAAGGCGGTGCACTGTCCACAGAATAGTGCTTGATCTGAAAGATGGAGCCAAGAACTAATTAAGGAACACTTTTGATTCCTTAATTCCTGTTGGACCCGGGGGCTCTGACACAACACCACTCACCCACCGAGTGCACCGTGTTGGATGGCCATCCATTTTCCTTCCCAGTCTCCACCGCAGCCTTCTCAGAATTCTCAGTAAGAGGGAGCCAAGTAGTCACCTGGCCACAAAGCCAGAGCCTAGAACAACATACACCTTTCTTCTCCCACACTCCTCCTTGGCTGCTCATTTCAGACCTTTTGTATTCGAAATATCGGGGTACTGTTCCTTCCTGAACAATGGCTCTTGGACACCTCTAATAGCAGGGATTCTTGTAAGACCCTCTACCACCCAGAATTCCCTGACTCTCCCTTCAGGTAGGGACTTATTGGTCCCTCTCCCTGGAGCAAAGGGAAACACATGAAAAATAAAAGCCAAAGGTCAATCTCCAGAGCGCATCCCACGACATATAGCAACTAGAATATTTATGTTGTTTTAAAAGACAAATCCTATGTCCCCACTTGCTTAGTTTGTATTGTTATTTCAAAGTAATTGAGTATGTTACCCTTTTCTTTTAGTAGAAAACTTTTATTTTCTCAGTCAGCTGGTTCTCTAAGGCCAAAGAAGTTTCACAAAGCAGGCAATGTTTCATGTCTTTATTCACCCCGTTCATAAAGGAAAGGGTGTTTAATAGCTGAGCCTTGAAATACAACTTTTCTCTCTCTTTCCCACATTGTTCTTGGAAACTGTGGACAAAGCATGTCACCTGCCATTTCAGTAAACAAAGGGTGTTGCTGCGGCCATCCAGCCATCAGCCACTGCAGCCCCTCCCTCACTGATGGTGCACCCAAAGGGATGCACAGCGGAGAAAAACAGGATACTGGCCCAAGATAGTTAAGGTGCACATTAAAGAACAATTTCCATAAGTCCAGACTCTTGCATCTTCCCATACATAGAAAAGCCTTAAATTCATTAACCTGAGATGGCTGGTGTGTTTTATTTTTTTAATAATTGGCATTCATCTTTTGATGTTGGACTACCTGTTTTGATTTTTTTTTTTTTTGGCAAAAATGCCTATATAACTTGGCTTCTACCATTTCTCTTAGGAACAGTCCCTCAGAGCTAGCTATCTGAGAAGCTGTCTCCCAGGCTTAAGTCCTCAATAAGTCTACCGGATAAAAGATAATTCTCCACTTTTAGATTGTGCATTTCTCTTCTGTCAACAAAACCCACAACTGTAAATCGGTTTTCTTTAAAACTGTCAAGCTTAATTTTCAAAAAGTTCAAAGCATCCCGGAAATGTAGAATATCTGTGTCAAAGATACATTTATTCACAAGTGAGGGATCCCGCAGGATAGTAGAGCTGGTTCACACAGCGTTTAAGAAGCAGATTTGTATCACCTGTCTGAGAAAATCCACTGAAATAGGTTGGCTAAGTTAGAGAAAGGACAGGTTAATGGTCTACGGGCCAATAAAACTGTAACCATTGTGGTTACCTACTCATTTGCATCAGTACCAGAAATCATCTGCTTCTGCGCGACTCGAAGCTACAATTAACATGTCACTTCGCGGAGCCTGGGCTGGCCATGATCAATAGTAAACCAAAGCTGCATTACCCTATAAAATGAAATAATCTTTGGCTGGGTTTGTTAGTGCTCAGGGATGACACCAAAATCATATGCTTTCCTCCCATTGTTTTGTTTTTTTTTCCCCAAGTTTTTGGTGGTTTTTTGCTTCACAATTAGGTAGGAAATCTTATGTCCACTTCACTCTTTCCCCGGGATTTATTCTTTCCCAATTCATGTTTTAAGCTTCTCCATCTTTGGTCTGCGTTTCTATTAAGGGTGAACTCATTCACCTAGTAGTCTTTTAGCATCTTCCATTCGCCAGGCCATGACAGATGTGAACAACAGTTTACGTGTCACGAAGTGCCTTGATACCAATAGTCTCATTTTTCTTTAGTATTTAAAGAGATACAGGGTAATTCAAGAACTAAACAAATTCAAAAAATGATCACTCAGTAACTAGGTTTTATATAGTTATAAAAATGGTTTACTTTTTTTTACTTCTTGGATCCTCACAAGAAGCTTAGACGATAAATTTTTGTTACAGAGCAAGAAACTGAGGCTCAAAGAAGGTCATTTCTTTGCCACACGTGAGCAGAAAGGTTTCAGTGCATCTGCATTTCCCACAGGCTTCACTGCTTTAAGCTATTATTTTTTGAGCATTAGGATTGAAGTTTTCCATTTCAAGTTTAGGTTTATCTTGGCTGTAGTTTAAATGCCAATCTGTGATATAAAAAAAATTTAAGAGATAGTTCAAAATCACTTGCTAAATGAACGTCTATAACTGACAGTTCTTCTAAATTATAATTGGGGTAATAATTGGTAAAATGCTGCTCTTTCCTGACATCCATCAAATCTGTAATTTTCTGTAAGATGTGTGGCCCAAGAAAGCATCTTTTTTATTGTTTAGCCTTAATTATTGTCAATTCTGAGTTAATTAACCTCCCCAGGTGTCTCCCTTGAGGTTTGAGTGTCTCAAAGTCTCTGAAAACAGTCCTTCTGTTAAAAAAAAGTCATATATATATATATGTATATATACACACATACACACATACACACACACGTATATATGTATAAAGATTGTTTCTTTATATATATAATTGTAAATCCAGTTCTTTCTTCAACTGTTACCTATTTTATTTGAGAAAACACCTCTTTACATATTTATATATAAATGTTTTATACATGCAAATTATATATAATATATTTATATAAAGTATATATTCATATATAAATATATATAAATTATATATTTCTATAAACTTTATATATATTTATATAAATTATATATATATTTATATATAAAGAGGTGTTTTCTCAAATAAAATAGGTAACAGTTGAAGAAAGAACTGGACTTTTCCAAATTCTGAGGATGATTTAAGGGTTTCTGTTCACTGACCGTCCACATGTTAGAAGGCATAAACGAAAGACAGAAGAGAATGTGGCCTCAGCATTGGAGGCGGAAGCTCAAGAGTGATTCTGAGCCAGAACTTACTTCATCCCTATTGACCTTACTTACCTCAGCTGAGGAAGCTGTGAGCAATGAGCTAGATAATGCACGAGAAAGCTCTTAGTAAAATTTAAATGTAACACAAATGGCGAGTGTGGCCCACTAGGATGCAAACCCCAGCACGCGTCACTTCCATTAGGTCCTGAAACTGCACGTGTTCGTCCGGCTCACGCAGGAGACCTGCCCATGCTCCTTCCAAGCCTCGGGCCCTATCCCCACCGCCTTCTGTCCTCCACCTCCCCTCCCGCTGGCCTGGAGACTCCCGCAGAGAGAGCAACTTCCTCTGGAAATGTTCCTTTGTCCCCAGTTCTGGGTCGGTTGTCAGCAAGCCCTCTACTTCTATCAGGATGTTTATGCAGTCTCATTACTCGCCCACCCCAGCAGTACATTCAGCTTTCCTAGAGAAGAGGTTGCATCTATCCATATCCCCATCGCTTCAGCCAGTTCACGGTGTATGGCAGTCACTGGATACATATTTGTGGAATGAACTTTAATCTGCCAAATGGCGTATCTCCATCTGTTACATCTGGACAAAATGTGTTGACCCCTGAATACTTCACAAAGAAAATATATGAGGTTTAAAGGATATGGTCCCTACTCAGTAGATGATGTACTAAAGTGTATAGATGAAAGACATTTACAGAATAATGACATCGTGTTTGCAAACAAGTAGAGAATGCATCATACAGACAAGTAAGGATGCCTGTGGATAAAAAAGGAAGGAAACGTTTTATAAGAAATGGGAAGGCTTGATGCATCCTTTCAAAATAAACTTAAATCATCAGTATTCAAAACTGCAAATTCAAACTCCTAACGTCACGCTGAGGCCACCTCTGGCAGGACAACAAGTGTGGGCTGGAGAATACGAAAGACATTTCACAGAGGACATGAAGGACGATATTTTGTTTACAGTCATTATTTGGCATTGTTTCCATAAGAACCTTTGTTGTTGAACTTAAAGGGATTCATTCTCAGCACATAGTCTTTTTTTTTGTCAGGTCATTATTTTTACATGAGCAAATCTTCTAGTCTATTCTCTGTGCTAACTGCTTTTTAGTTCCAAGCATCCTTCCCACAAAAGTCCTTGATTCACCGAAACTCCCTCTTCTCCTCGATGCCATTGAAGTGCTTTGAAACAAATTATTCGCACTGTGGCAAGTGCTGGAAGAAAATCTACAGTATATTTGATGCAGATCTATCTTTCATTATTTTTGGCAATAGATCTGAATAAATACATTTATCGTTACAGTTTTTAAAAATAATTTTAGGATCTGAAAGAAAGAAAAAGTTGGCTTTAAAGCCATTCCTTCCTCCAAGGCTTTGGATAAAACAATCACTTTAGAAAACCGTGTTGTGTTTTCTATTGATACACCTTCACACATGTGTACACGTGAATTTTTGTTTGTGAGTATAAACACATATATTAAGTTATATACACATGCATCAGATACATGTATTTTCTATCCACATGGATTATTCCTTGTGAGTGGCCATCAGTACACACCAGAGATGCCCCAAGATGCTCTGTTTTATAACATTATAGCATAAATATACACATCAACTTGATAATATCTTCCTTAAGGAATGAATTATATTGCCAAAGTAAGGAAACATAAAATGCAGTGTTAGAATATTTCCATCAGAAAGAGCTAAATTTTTTTAAAAATGTTTATCTCCTAAGCCCAAGTGTGCTCTTCAGAAATATGGAAGACCCCGACTGTAGAGATCCATGTGGACCCAAGAGTCCCATGGCAGACACTTGTTCCTTTTCTTACCTCCTCCCCTTCTACCGGTAGAACACCTGGGAGTGCTTAAGGATGCATAAACGTTTTAGGTCATCATTTAAAACATTTTGTCCCTGAGTGAAAGAGTTTGGTACTTTGTAAATTTGCTTTTATGATTAAAAAAAAATCACAGGTACTAAAAATATGGATTTGCAGAAACCCTCTAGTGCATCAGAATCCATGGGAGTGGACCTAAAACTTAGTATTTTGGACAAACATCTGAGGTGAATACTTCTCAAACTTGAATACACAAGCTGATCACCTCTCCAGGTGTTAAATTCTTGTTATAATGCAGATTCTGATTCAGTAGCACTGTGATCGCACCTGAAAACGTGCATTTACAGCGAGCTCCCAGGGGATGCAGAAGCCACTGACAAAGAACCACACATTGAGCAGTGAAGTCCTCGCTGATTGTCCCCATCAGGCATGACGGAAGTGGTGGCCTAGTCACTGGTTTCCCAAAGCATCAAACAATAGCTTGCTTGGGTAGTGTGGAGGCAATGAATGGGGTTGGTTAAAAAAAAAAAAAGTCCTAGGAGGAAGGACGGGTTTACCGGGTTGTGTTGCTGCCCCCCACACCTAGGCAGTCATGGTAGAACTAAATACGACCTGGCCAGCATTTCTTACTTTTTTAATTCTATTTTATTTAAAAAAATTTTTTAATTGAAGTATGATTGATCGACAATGTTGCATTAGTTTCTGGTGTACAGCATAGTGATTCATTTATATATATTCTTTTCATATTCTTTTTTATTATAGCTTATTAAAAGTTACTGAAGAGTTCCCTGTACTATACAGTAGGACCTTGTTGTTTATCTGTTCTGTATAAAGCAGTTTGTATCTGCTAATCTCAAACTCCTAATTTACCCCTCCCACCTCTTTTCTTCCCTGGTAACCATAAGTTTGCTTTCTATGTGAGTCTTTTTCTGTTTTGTAAATAAGTTCATTTGTATCATTTTTTTAGAGTCCACGTATAAATGATATTGTGCGTTATTTGTCTTTCTCTGTCTGACGTACTTCACTTAGTGTGATCATCTCTAGGTCCACCCATGTTGCTGCAAATTGACCAGCATTTCTTAAAGCAATACCTTTCTGTAACTTACTCTACATAAAATTGTGATTTTTCTCTGTTTGGTTGATTTTGGAATTTTGTTCTTCTTATTGTTTAATTCTCAAAAGGCACCTTTATTTCTTAGTTTCTTCAGTCTATATGTATTGAGTACATACCGTGTGGTAAGTTCTAGACTAAACGGTACTGGGAGTCACAGCAATAAACAAGGCACAGTCCTCACCCTTCAAGGCATACGCAGCCTAGGGGGAGAAACAAGATGTGACCTGGAATACCTTAATGCAGGGTAAGATGTTATTATCACTGCGACAGAAACACAAGCACCGTTGTTACGAAAGTTCAGAGAAAAGGGACATTTCTGATCGCAGTGTCAGGGCAGGACACAAGATTTGAACGCACAGCTGTCTGACTCTATTACCACATCGAAGAAGCCAATGGGGGCCCAGTGGTCAAAGCCACAGAACCCTGACCTTGTCCTCAGGCAGCTGGGGTGCTGACAAAGGTTTTGTTTAAGCCTGGCCATCTTGACGCCAGCTGTGAGCTTAGAAAACAAACGTGAAACTAACCAGAGGGTCATTCAGGACCCTGAGGGAATCACTGTGGAGCGGATATAATTTGGGGGTGCTCACTTAGCACTCATTTCTCTGCTGTGTAATCTCCATCTGTTGATATCACCCCTCTAAGAAGTATACTTTTTAATTGTGTATCTTGGAATCCTAAATCTTTCCGTTTGTTTAGCATTTTTAGCAAACTGATATGCGAAGAAGTTGTCATGTACTATGTGGGGGTTACAGTCAGTTTTTAGTGCTCTGCTGAATTATGGCATTATTTTTTATTCTATAACAATAGGCTATGAGAGAATAATATAAGATTATTTCTAACATAATTCAAAACATGCAAAACAAACAAATCTAATTTGTGCGAACCATTTTGACGTATAACTTTACTTTCACAAGAAGCCTTGAAAATAGGTTCTCAGTTGAGAAGAAGTTACTCTAGCAGGGATAAATTATGAAACAATTTACCAGTTCTATGAAGATAAAAAAAAGGTTACTTTGTATTATGTGCCTAAATCTGCATAATTCTAAAAATAGACTATTAACAGCTATATGAAAGATAGAATTGTATGTTTTTGTGCATGAAGCAACATATATTTATGGAAGAAAATATATGCAAAAATGTTACTGCAGAAGGGCAAGATTTAAAAACATTTCAGCAACAAGACAATCTATTCTGACAATGGGTATTTACGATTCACCAGTGTATCGGGATAAAACAGAAGGCATACGTTTTTAAAAGCAACTCCCCCAATCGCTTCCCAAATTAATCACCTTTAGAGTGCTCCAAATCATAGACATTTAATGCTGTTTGGTTTTGACAGTGTTGATTGGGGAATTTTCCTATAACCATATGTTGAGCAAGCAAAGTCACCTGTCACAAACAATAGCCATTTGAAGATTAATTTCATCACACATAATGGGTAAATCATCATATTGATGGTTTGCAAAAAAAAAAAGTGTCATTCATACTCTGGCTTTGGTGCTGAGTCCTGGGACAACCTATCATTATGATGGACACTTAGCTTACAGGCTTTAACATCCTGAAAAAAGTGTTGGAAAGAGCTCGTGCCAATGCTGAGGAGCATGAAGGGCAGTGAATTCGGCTCAGAACACTAGGCCAGGGTGCTCAGAAATTGTGTCATACCCAGTAGATGTTCAGTGAACATCTGTTGATGGAACAACCCTATGCCAGCTTTACAGTGAAAACACTGTCTCTAGCACCTGTACATCGGCTACGTCCTCATTCTGCTGCATAGCTGTTGTTAACTCTGGCCATCTCTCTGCCAAACGCACAAGGAAGCCTAGTGAGTTACAAATCCCTCCAGCTCTCCAAATGTAAGCCATGATTGGACCTAGGCACTGATGAAGACAGCCCTGAACTTCTCTATGATGAAAGCGGAATTATTATGAAGGTACAGAAACCAACAAGCCATTATGTTTGTAAAATCTCCTTTGTAAAAAGGGTTCCAAAGAAAGAGCATGTGAGAAACAAAAATTCACAGAGAAGGTACAATTATAATGATGGAGATTTCTACCTAAACACAGAGGGAATTATTTTTCCTCAAAAATTCTCCCTTAGCAAAGTGTCAATGAAGTTGTAACAATATCTGGGCAAACCTTTTCAATTGTTTTATTTATAAAGAACAAAACTGGAGAAAATACATTGCCATAAAATCACACCAATCGATGGTAATTTTAATGTTTTTAGAGGTCACTTGACAGAGTCAGTAAAAAAGATCTTAAAATTTAGCATACATTTAGTATTTATAATATTAGTCATTAGTATTATGACATCACCACTGCATCATTGGATATAATTGTAAAGAAGTCTTTCAAGAATGCCTTAAAAAGGCATTATAGTAATGAGCAGTTACTATGTGGAAACCGAGTGTACCTACCCACAGTAAGAATGGGTAAATGATAATGATACTCTTATACACATGGGTTCTTGTCACATAGCATTATGATCTCAATTTAAATGAAAGTGAAAACCAGGGAGCAGTCCGAGATGATGGCATAGAAGGACCCTGAACTCCCCTCCTTCCATGGGCACACAAAATCTACAGCTGCACGTGGAACCACGTTCTTGAAGAAAGAACTGAAAAGAGGCTGAGCTGCTCCTGCACAAGGAAGGATGAAAGGACCATATCAAGATGGACAGGAGAGACAGAGATGCGTTCTCACCCAAACCCCACCCGATGTTTGGGCTTCTCCCAGAGGATCAAGGGCTTTGTGCCCCAACTCTTGAGATCTGCTCCAGAGAGATGGCTACGCTTTTTATTGGTGTACAGCATAGCTATTCAGTTATACATATATATATATATTCTTTTTCAAATTCTTTTCCATTATAGGTTATTACAAGGTATTGAATATAGTACCCTGTGCTGTACAGTAGGATCTTGCTGTTTATCTATTTTACACATAGTAGTTTGTGTGTGCTAATCCCAAACTCCTAATTTATCCCTCCCTGCCTTCCCCTTTGGGAATCATAAGTTTGTTTTCTATGTCTGTGAGTCACCTTCTGCTTTATAAATAAGTTCAATTATATCATTACAGGCCCCCCTTATGTCTGGCTTAGAAAACTCTTGGGCTTATGTCCAAGGGGCCCAGAGGGCTATAGGAAACTAAGATTCTCCTTGTAAAGGGCTTGCTGTGCACTCAGTCACTGCAGGACCCAGCGCAAAAGCAGCAGTTTGAAAAGTGCCTGGTCTAGGTGAAGAAGACTCATTTGCTAATCTTAGAGCATCTGCTGGAGGGGCAGGGGACAGTTGAGACTCTCCTGGGGGACAGAAGCACTGGAAGATGACATTATTGTCCTCTCCCTCTACCTGCCAGCATGGGCAGGTATACATGGACATAGCCCACTCCCTCTGCCTTGCTAAGGCCAGTGGGGACAAGCTGTCAGGGCACTCAACCACTGTGTGGCTGGGGTCAGCAAGCACAAGAGAACACAGCGTTCTCCTTGTCCCTTGCTAAAGCTGGCTTATGCTCCCAGAATCTGTGTGCTGCAGCTGGTGGGTGTATGCAGTAAGGTATGTTCCCACTGCCTTGATAACACCGGCAGGTGTGCCCCAGCTGCCTCACTAAGGCAAGGGGACATGTGCAATACGCACAGGGCATGCCTTTGATCACCTGGCCCTGCTGGCTAAAGGAGCCTCAGTTTGGGGGCTCTATAGGATTTCAGCAGTTGGAAAGGTAGTTCTCAGCAGGGCACCAGCCCAGGACACTGGACAGAGAGCAGATTGGAACACACCCAAGTCTTCCTGTGAAAAAGGTCTATTTACTTGTCCTGGAGCTTCAGATTGAGGGACAGTCTTCAGGCTTCAGGCTTGCCACATGTTTAGAGGCTATGGAGATGCTCCCAGGGACTGTAAGCAGGGACACCTCTCTTCACACCCCTTCAGTCTCATGACAGCTAGATGATACCTCCCAGGACAGGGCTTGTACACTTGTTTAGAGCCCCAAGTTGTATGCAACTGTCACCCAGGGGACACTTCCAGATCTCCTGCTCTGGAGACCAGTGGGAATTACAATGGTGGCCCCACAGGACTATACATATGTTCATACTTTAAAAATACTGCCTCAGGAGCTGGCTTCCCATAAGCCTGAGACTAGATGCTGACTGAGATCTCTTTCTTTGGAACAGGCAGGTGTTAGCACAACCTCAACAACTGGGACCTACCATGAATCAATCAGGCTGCTTAGACAATCACAAACATTTGAGAGACAACCAAGAGCCTGGGCAAGGCTGAATTATAAGGTTCATCTCTCACACAAGGCCACTTCTTTAAAACCAAGAGAGGTAGCTGCTCTGCCTAATGCCTAGAAACAGAGAGTCAGGCAAAAGGAGGAAACAGAGGAATAAGTTCCAAATGAAAGGATGAAATTTAAAAAACACAGGAAAAAAACTTTAATGAAATAAAATTGCAATTAACCAGATAAGAAATTCAAAGGAATGGTCATAAAGTTGCTCACCAAATGTGGGAAAGGACAGGTGAACACTTCAACAAAGAGACAGAAAATATAAGAAAATGTAAGACATCACCGAGCTGAAGAATACAATAACTGACCTGAAAAATACACAAGAGGGGCTCAACAACATACTAAATGAAGCAGAAGAAGAGATCAGCGATCTGGAAGACAGAGCAATGGAACTCACCAGAATAGAACAGCAAAAAGAAAAAAAAGAGTTTTTAAAAAGTGATGAAAGCTTAAAGAACTTGTGGAATGACACCAAGCAGAATTACTTTGCATTATAAGGATCCCAGAAGGAGAAGAGAGAGAAAGGGGCAGAAAACTTATTTGAAGAAATAATGGCTGAAGTTTTCTTAATGTGGGGAAGAAAACAGACAACCAGATCCAGGAAGCCCAGAGAGTTCCAAAAATGATGAACCCAAAGAGATCCACATCAAGACACATTATAGGTAAAATGTCAAAAGTTAAAGACAAAGAAATAATGTTAAAAGCAACAAGGAGAGACAACTTGTTACATGCAAGGGAAACATTGTGTTTCCTTCTTTTAGCAGAAGCCTTTCAGTTGATAAGTTGGAATGGTATATTCAAAGTGCTGAAAGGAAAAACCTTTCAACCAAGAATACTCTACCTGGTGAGATTATTATTCAGAATTACAGGAGAGATAGTTTTTCAGACAAGCAAAAGTTAAAGGAGTTTATCATCACTAAACTGGCCTTGCAAGAAACGTTAAAGAGACTTCTTTATGCTGTGGGAAAAAAGTACTAATTAATGACAAGAATGCATACAAAAATAAAAAATCTCACTGATAAAGGTAAATATATAGTAAAGGTAGTGAATCAATCACTTATAAATTGAGTATGAAAATTAAACAACAGTAGTAAAATTAACTAAAACTACAATAATTAGTTAAGGAATACATAAAATAAAAAATATAAAATGTGACAGCAAAATCATATAACATGGAGCGTGAGTAAAAATGAAGCATTTTGAAATGAGTTCAAATTTAAGTTGCTATCAACTTAAAATAGATTGTTTTATGTGAACCTCACAGTAACCATAAAGTAAAAGCCAATGATTGACACACAAAAGAAAAAGAGAAAGGAACCTAAACATAACACCAAAGAAATTATCAAACCACAAGGGAAGAAAAGAAGAAAGAAAAGAGAGGAACTATAAAAAACAGCCATAAAACATTTAACAAAATGGCAGTAGGTACTACCTATCAATAATTACTTTTACTGTGAATGGACTAAATTTTCCAATCAAAAACATATAGTGGCTGAATGGATACAAAAAACAAGGCCCATGTATATGTTACCAACAAGAGACTCGCTTCAGATGTAAGGACACACACAGGCTGGAAGCGAAGGAAGGGAAAAAGATATCCCATGCAATTGGAAACAAAAAGAAAGCTGAAGTAACAATACCAATATCAGACAAAATAGACTTTAAAACAAAAACTGTAATTAAAGACAAAGAAGTGTATTAAATAATGATAATGGGGTAAATCCAACAAAAAGATACAACATTTACAAATATATATGCACCTAACATAGGTGCACCAACATATATAAAGCAAATATTAACAGACCAAAGGGAGAAATACAACACTAATAGAACACTTTAACACTCCTTACATCAATGGATAGATCATCCAGACAGAAAATCAACAAGGAAACATTGGCATTAAGCAACACATTAGATCAGATATATTTTATAGATGTAGAGAGAGCACTCCATCCAAAAGCAGCAGAACATGCATTCTTCTCCAGTGAACGTGGAACATTCTCCAGGATAGATCACATGTTAGGCCACGAAACAAGTCTCAATAAATTTAAGAAGGTTGAAATCATATCAAACATCTTTTTCTGACCACAATGGTATGAAACTTGAAGTTAACTAGAAGAAGAAAACTGAAAAAAATCACAATATGCAGAGATTAAACAAAATGCTACTGAACAACCATTGGGTGAACAAAGAAATCAAAGGAGAAATTTTAAAATACCTAAAGACAAGTAAAAATGGAAATATAACATTACCAAAATTTATGAGATGCAGCAAAAGCAGTTTTAAGTTAAATTCATAGCATACTGGTCTACTTCAAGAAAAAAGAAAAATCTCAAGTAAACAAACAATCTACCTTTATACCAAAATAAACTAGAAAAAGAAGAACAAAGCCAACAGTTTTAACAGAAGGAAGGAAATAATAAAACTCAGAGCAGAAATAAATAACATAGAGAATAAAAAATGGATCAATGAAATTGAGAGCTGGTTCTTGGAAAAGATAAACAGAATTGACAAACTGTTAGCTAGACTTGCCAAGGAAAAAAAGAATGAGGTCTCAAATAAAAATCAGAACTGAAAGAGAAATTACAAATGATACCACAGAAATACAAAGGATAATAAGAGATTACTACAAACAATTATATGCCAACAAATTGGACAACCCCCCCAAAAATGGATATACTCTTAGAATCATACAATCATCCAAGACAATTGGGAAAAAATAAAAAATCTAAATGGATAAATTACTAGTGAGGAAATTGAGTCAATAATCATAAACCTTTCAACGAACAAAAGTCCAGGACCAGACAGCTTCACTGGTGAATTCTACTGAACAGTCAAAGATTTAATACCCATCCTTTTCAAACTTCCAAAAAATTGAAGAGGAATGAATGTTTCCAATCAAATTTTACAAGGCCAACATAACCCTGATACCAAAACCAAATAAAGACACACAAAAAAAGGAAAAAAAAAAAGGAAATTACATGCCAATATCTCTGATGAACACAGATGCAAAAATCCTCAACAAAATATTGGCAAATCAAATTCAACAATATATTAAAATCATCATACACCATAATCAGGTGGGATTAACTCCAGGGATGCAAAGGTTGTTCAACATATGCAAATCAATCAACCTCATACAACACATTAACAAAATGAAGGATAAAAATCATATAAGCATCTCAATAGATGCAGGAAAATATTTGACAAAATTCAACAGCCATTTATGGTAAAAAACAAACAAACAAAAAAAACCCTCTCAGCAAAGCAGCTGGGTGTAGAGAGACTATACCTCAACATAATAAAGGCCACATATGACAGACCCACAGCTAACATCATCCTCGATGGTGAAAAGCTGAAAGCATTTCCTCAAGTTCAGAAACAAAACAAGGACGCCCCCTTCACCCACTTTTGTTTATCATAATACTGGAAGTTCTTGCCAGAGAAGTTAAACAAGAAAAAGAAACTAAGGCATCCAAATTGGAAAGGAAGAAGTAAAACATTCACTATTTGCAGATGACATAATTTTGTATACAGAAAACTCTAAAAGATGTCACCAAAAAACTGCTAGAACTAACATACAAATTCAGTAAAGTGGCAGTGTACAAAATCAATATACAGAAGTCAATTGCATTTCTGTACACTAACAACTAACTATCAGAAAGACAGTTTAAGAAAACAATCCCATTTTCAATTGCATCAAATACCCAGGTATAAATTCAACTGAGGTAAGAGACCTATACACTATAAGTCATTGATAAAAGAAATTGAAGAGGATATAATGAAATGGAAGATATTCTGTGCTCATGGACTTGAAGATTTAATACTGTTAAAATATCCATATGACTGAAAGAATACATAGATTTAATGCAATCCCTATTAAATTCTAATTTTTTTTACAGAATAAGACAATCTTAAAATTTGTATAGAATCAAAGAAAGACATCAAATAACCAAAACAATATTGAGAAAGAAGAACAAATCTGAAGGTACCACTCTCCTTGATTTCAAACTATACTATAAAGCTATGCAATCTAAACAGTATGGGATTGGCATAAAAACAGACACATGGATCAGTGGAACAGAATAAAGAACCCACAAATAAACCCATCCATATGTGGTCAATTAATTTATGACAAAGGAGGCAAGACTATATGGTGGGGAAAGGATGGTCCATTCATAAATAGCGCTGGGAAAACTTGACAGCCACATGCAAAGGAATAAAACTAGATCACTGTTTCACAGCATGCACAAAAATCAACTCAAAATGGATTAAGGACTTGACTGTAAGAATCAAAACCATAAAACTCCTAGAAGAAAACATAAACTGTAAGCTACTTGACATCAGTCTTGACAATGAATTTTTCGATGTGACTCCAAAAGCAAAGACAACAAAAGCAAAAATAAACAAGTGGGACTACTTAAAACTCAAAAGCTTTTGCACAGTAAAGGAAACCATCAACAAAATGAAAAGAAAACCCACTGAATGGGAGAAAATATTTGCAAATCATATGTCTGATAAGGAATTAATATCTAAAAATATATAAAGAATTTGAAAAACTCAATAGTAAAAAAAAAATCCTATAAACAATAAAGTTAAAAATGGACAGAGTATCTGAATAGAAAATTTTCCAAAGAAAAAATATAGATGGCCATCAGGTACATGAAAAGTTGCTCAACATCACTAATCATAAGGGAAATGCAAATCAAAACACAATGAGATGTTACATCATACCTGTCAGAATGGCTATTCTCGAAAAAACAAGAAATAACAAATGTTGGCAAGATGTGGAGAAAAGGGAACCCTAGCACACTATTGGTGGAAATGTAATTTGGTGCAGCCACCATGGAAAATGGTATGGGGTTTCCTAAAAAAATTGAAAAAGGAACTATCATATGATCCAGCAATTCCACTTCTGGATATTTATCTGAAGAAAATGAAAATACTAACCCAAAAAGATATCTGTACGCCTATGTTTACCACAGCATTATTTACAATTGTCAAAACATGGCAACAACCTAAGTGTCCATCAATAGATGAATGGATAAAGAAGAAGTTGTATATATATATAAACACACACACACACATACAAAGGAATACTACTCAGTTATAAAAATAACTAAATCTTGCCTTTTATGACAGTATGAATGGACTTAAGGGAATTGTGCTAAGCAAAATAAGTCAGAGAAAGACAAATACCATATTATTTCACTTATATCTGGAATCTAAAAAACAAAACAAATGAACAAAACAAAATGAAACCAAACTCAGAGATACGGAAAACAGAATGGTGACTGCTGTGGGGAGGGAGGGTGAAACTGGTAAAGGTGATCAAGAAGTACAAAGTTCCAGTTATAAAATAAATGTCATGGGAATGTAAAAATATTCTGAAAACCATATTCTTAATCTGTAAAACTGATGAATGTCAATGATTTTTTGATTTTTAAAATTGCTTTTAAAATTGCATGTACAAGTTTGAATAAAATGGTTTTTGAAATGTGAGATGAGAAATTGTTATTAATGTGTATAATATTAAATATGCATATACAACTAAGTGAATTGCATATTATACTGATGTAATGATCAGAGTTTATATTTCTATGCAAACAGAGATATTTATACGTTTTCTTTACTATCGGATACCATGTGCATCAGACAGCGATTGGCATGTGCTGGGCATTAAATGTTCATTGAGTGAATAAATACAGTTGGTTTAAAACTGTCCTTTAATCTCTCACTGAGAATAGAGTGAATTTCCTTTCAGGATATCATTATATCCAAACATATACAGTAGGATCATACTTTTGTTGAGTATGGGGTGTGGATTCCACAAGGGAACAAAAATGAAAATAGCTTTATACTGCTTAAGATCTGTTCATGGTGTGATTAGTGATAACTCCATTATTTCTTCATCTCTCTTTTTAAAATGTTAGTACCATTCTCAAGACATCTAGGTCTTCTTCCTGTGAAATCATGTGAATTGAACCAATTAAATGTATTGGGTATTTTATAGGCAAATATTCTAAAAGCAGATAACATGAGCACTTCAAAGTTTATTCTTTTTTTTCCTCTGTTGTTTTAATGAAGGATGATGGATTTTTCTACATGTATGGAAGCACCAATTCAGAAATAAGTCTGTGTTGTGGCTAAGTCTATCCCCTTGATCAGTTTGGAAGGACTGCCAGCTGACCAGTAAAATTAATGAAGTGAACCAAATCTGAGAACAACTTTAGGGAAGAAAAAAACATGTTCTGAGCTACAGTTTCCTCACCAGTAATAAAAAAAAGGAGTTGGAATAAGTAATTTATAAAGACCATTTCAGCTCAAAATTTTCCATATTTCTAAGCTACTTGCCAGCATTCTAGTGTATGTAAAATGAGATTCTTTGTATAATTTGCTAGTTGCGTCTTGTATCTTCAGCAATTACCACTTTGAGACTATCCTTTACCCTGATTAAGGATGGATGAGTCATTTCCACTAAAACCCAATCATTATACAGAAACCCTTACAAGAAGCCTTTGCATTACACAAGCTATAGAGGGTCCTGGCCACTCAGCATGCTTGTGCATTCAGTTAGCGTGTCCTTCAGCATCAGTAATTGTCAGAAAAGTTGAGCAAGGCTAGAATTCCATGTAGTCACAGAAATGATTGCTTTTTATATTGAACTGCTTCCAGGATGTCAGTCTTGCAGTAAGCTCCTGTATAGTGAATACCTACTTTGCCCCAAGGGAAGTTCTATGCACCATGGGAAATAAAATAAAATAAAATAAAATAAATAAAATAAAATAAAACAAAACAAAATAAAATAAAAAAAAAGGAAGGCACAGTCCTGAGCAATACGTTCTTGGACTGGAGTTTCTCTTTCCTATTTGGTTCTCTTTGGTTTTTAGAACGTCAGTAACATTCACACACATAGAGAAACAACAGGGAGCACACTGCATGGGGTAATATGCTAGGATTCCATGTCACATAAAGCCAAAAAATGATCTTGTTGCTCTTAGTAACAAAAGCAGGTTAAAATTATTCCTTTAAAAACTATTTTATCCATTTGTAAATTTATGTGAGGTGTAGCTAACTTTTAACAAAGTAATGTGAAAGATTTCTTTCTTTTACTATTAGTTTATTTCCTAAATCATCATAAATATCTTGGTTTCTTATGGAAAAAGAGTCTGAATGAAATTTCTGGAGCTACAACTCAATAAAAACCTACTCTGAACTACTAGACAGAAAATCAGTGAGACTATAGACTTGAGTACCACCATCAACAAACTTGACCTAACTGACATGCAGAGAACCCTCCACCAACACAGCAGAATTTATACTGCATACTATTTTCAAGAGTATCTTAAATATTCTTTAGGGTAGACCATAGACTCAGTTATAAAACAAATCACAATGTTTTTAAGAGGATTTAAATCATGCAAATAATGTTCTCCCATTGTTCTCCCATTGTATAATGGAATAAAATTATGAATACAATGAAAGAAATCTGGGAAATCCTCAATCATTTGGAAATTAAAAAACAATTATAAATTACTCATAGATTGAAGAAGAAATCAAAAGGGAAATTTAAAAATAGCAGGCTAAATATAAATGCAATTGAATAAAAACAAGCCATATTAACATTTATGAGAGGCAGTTAAATCAGTGTTTAGAGGTAATGTTGTATTTTTAAACACTTACATTAGAATAGAAGAATATAATCTGGATGTACTTCTTAAGAAGCTAGAAAAAAGGAAAGAAAAATCAAAGCCAGGATAAAACAAATAAAGATCAGGACATAAATCAATAAGATACAAAATAGAAAACAATAAAGAAAAATCGATGAAACCAAAATTTAGTTCTTTGAAATGAAAAATTAGTAAAATTTTACTTAAACTGACCAAGAAAATGAGGTGACACAAATTAGGAATTAAAAAAAAATCACTATAGAACATACAGAAATTAAAAGGATTAAATGGAAATACCATGAAAAGCTTTATAACAACATATTGAAGAGCTCAGATGAAGCAGAGAAATTTCTAGAAAGACATAAATTACTAAAACTGACTCAGAAGAAATAGAATATTTGAATAGACCTGTATGTTAAGATATTAGTAATGAAAAATATTGTCACACACATGAAAAAAAAACAAGGCCCAGATGACTTCACTGGTGAATTCTAACAAACATTTTAGTAAAAAGTCATACCAATCAAAAACAAATACTCGGAAAATAGAGAAAATTGCATCCCCAATTAAATTTATGAGGCCAAGATTACCCTAATTCCAAAGCCAGATGACATCAACATCACATGAAAGGGACACAATGGTGGTAATACACCATAATTTGGTGATTTGCTGGGGAGGGGGGAGATGTATCTTTTCATATTAGTTAGCAATATCTATTCCCCCAAAGAGACGGGAATAACTTTCACTTGGTTGCATGAACAGATACGATAGAACTGGTTTTTGAGTGCTTGCTCTACACTAAGCAATGTGCCAAGCACTGGGAAATCAGAAGCAAGGGCTAGTCTTTATCCTTAAGTTGCTCGCTTTCTCCTAGAAGAGGACAGAATGTAACTGAGTAGCAGTTCTTACGTTCCTAAAGCTCTATAATAATGTTGTGGAATGCACTGCTATATAAAAGGAAGGGTTCAATCTCAATGATATTAAGAATTGCTTCAGAGAAAAGAAGAAATACTTAAACAACCTTGAGAAATCTTAGAGGACACTCATTTTTATGGTCAGGAATTTGGATTTTACCCTGAAGTTCGGTGTTTCTGAAAATACGGGGAAATCACTTAAACTGTTAGATAAAGCTGAGCTGTTTGAGCCCTGACCCTACAAATATGGAATCAGAATCTCTGTGGCACACACTAGGAATTTTTTAACAATAGTGATTTTTCCAAAGTTTGAGAACCCTGTATTTGGTAATGAGGTAACATCAAACAGTTTTGAAGGGGTTTGTGATAACATGAACTAATTCTGAATTCTCACTTTGGTCTCTGCTCAGTGAGCTCTCCTACCTGACTGTTCTCTTCTTGGCTTTTCTTAATGTCTTGCTCCACAAGCACCAGCTCTGTCGCTGTGACCTGCAGTGAGTCTTTGCATTTTCCACCAGGCCAGCTGACCTCCCACGTCTTGGTCTCAGTTTTTAGGGAATCATGGTTTTACTAACTGGGTTGATTAAACCCGGCACTCAAAGTCCATCACATCCATGCCATTCCATCTTCACCCAGACCTTGATCTTCTTGGCAAGTGCACAGTGACTCTTGGGCTGGCTACCCAAACCTACTGCTTCATATTTCCTCCCTCTGAAGGCCCTTAATCATCTTTACAAGTCTGTTTTCAGGAGCTATCTTTCAATATGACTAATGAAATTAGTTATTTTGCATGATTACGCATAAGAAGAGTTAAACAAAAATACTGTATATGGATACATGAGGTGGAAATATTTGACAATAACATGAGAATTATCAAGAAGTAATTTCTATGCAGCAGGGAGCAGAGAGAAGCCCTTTCATAAATCATATCCT
Source organism: Vicugna pacos (assembly GCF_048564905.1). NCBI lineage: Eukaryota > Metazoa > Chordata > Mammalia > Artiodactyla > Camelidae > Vicugna > Vicugna pacos. The sequence goes on from NC_132987.1 coordinate 9,373,881, forward strand.
ATTGGAAAAATGTTTTTCCATCAAAGGAAAAGCCACTGTTTTTCAAGGCAGAGGGACAGATTTCAGACTTGCAAGCATTTAGAACAGAGAGAGGGAACAAGCTATGATTAAAACCCTCAGAGAGGAAAGTCCTCAGAGGAACAGATATGCAGTTCCTAGGAAAGCAAACTTCATTAGATTCCAGAACTGAAGTGAAATTTATAGTAGGTATTAATCAGAGGAGGAAGCTATGCACATATAGTTAATGAAGTTGCCGTATTATCCACATGAACTTTGAACACTACCGACAAAGAGCTGAAACGTCTCTGCAATTAAGATGAGGAAGGCAACCATTCAAACACAGACATCTAGGGACTTGGAACAGATGGGACTTAGAATAAACTCATTGAATGACAAAAAATCAGAACAAGAGAAAAATAGCAGGACAGAGATATTTCCCTAAGGTTTTCCCTGGTTCTCTGTTGAAAATGTACTGAAAATGTAACATCAGAATTACACTCCACATTGGAAGCGTTTGTTGTGCATAGTTTATAACCATGCTTACTTGATGTGCTAGGTGAATTTTACCTTATACATTCTTCATAGAAGTTTAATTACTCAGAGTCTTCTTATTGTCTTTAGAAACTCTTGATTTAAGATGTTAATGATGTATTTCAGAGTTTTATTGACTTAACTAACAAAAACAGTAAGACTCTGGTCATCCTGGGTGGGAGAGCAGAGAGACAGTCTGCAATACAGAATAATGTCTTACTGAGGTGTGAACACTGATGCTGGTGTCAGTCCCATGTTCACCCTGGTACAGTCTTAAAGTTGTCTCAACTGCAAGCTCCTTCACTTGACTTTTCACATAGACACTCATCATCCCCTCAGCATATCTGTACAAGGCATTAACCTCCTGGTCACTTTTGGGTGGTGTTATCCAGTCTTTCCAGGAAGCCAGAATCTCTGAGCATCTGATCCAACAGAACCTAGATATGGGAGAGGCTGAGGCTCCTCCCATGCTGGCTCAACAGAGGCTGTAATAAATCCCGTCCTGCATCCATAGGGGAGGCTGAGCCAGATGGAGGTATTAGAGAGGTGGTCCCCAAATTCTAGCACACATCAGAGTCACCTACAGGGCTTACTTAAACCTGAATTGCTGGACCTACTTCAGAGTTTTTGATTCAGCAGGTCTAGGATAGGCATAAAAACTTGCATTTATTACAAGTACTCAGGAGACGCTGTCACTGCTTTTCCAGATACCACACATGAAGAATTGTTGTGTGAGGAGTAAGGTGACAGCAGTCTAACACATGGGCTTGGATGGGACTGAGGAAATGGGGGAGACACGTCAACCAGGTCCAGTACCCACACACTTCATTCATTCATATACACCCTCGGGGTGATTGCACATGAACTGGGGTACCCAGTGGGGTGATCTAAAGAGGAATCTGAGGAAAAGCTAATGAGACTACCTCTTCATCCAAGACACGTTTGTTGAGTGCCTGCTGGGCAGTAGGTGCTGGGCTAGGCACCAGGCATTCAGAAAGGAAACGTTATCCTTGCTCTTGTGAAGAGCATTCTATTTTGAGATGTCTGAAACAATGATTTTTTTTCCATCTCCATAAATCATGTTGCCTCAGGCTTCTGATTTGATGACTTTTCATTTCTGAGGCAAGTCAGATGCTGCTTAGAAAAAAGAAATCATTGTTCAGCTTTAAGCTTCAAAAAAGAAATTTTTTTTCCTGAGTCCATAGCAGGATAAGAGTCTTGAAAGCCCAGGCTTTGTTTAGAGACAAAATCCTTTGCTAAACTCCAAAGCCTGGCTTTTACACAACAAGAGCAAAGCCTGGAAGTCTGAGCATAGAGTTTTTACTCTACAGAACAGGGAGAATTTGATAGATGTACGGCTTCTGTCACAGAATAAGGGAGAATACAATTCCCACTGGTCTCTGGAAGGAGGACACAATTAATTATAGAAAGAAATTTCGACAAGATAAGACCAGGGTAGAGTCATTGTTTCCCTGCAGCTCAGTGTCCTAATTCCCTGAGCATGAGCCCAGAGGGGCAATACATTTCTTTTTTTTTTTTTTTATTTGACTTTCGATTTTTATTTAGATTTTTTTTTCAGACCAAACTGGTATTTATTTTTTGTATTTCTTTTTTTTTATTGATTCATAATCATTTTACAGTGTTGTGTCAAATTCCAGTGTTCAGCATGTTCAGCACAATTTTTCAGTCAATACATTTCTGATGACAGAAACTCAACAACAAAAATCCCACGTAGCTCGAAGGAGAATCCAAGAGCGGCTAAGCTGGTGTTCAGCTTCTCCTCCATCACGTCCAACATATTGTGAGGCTGGTGGAGTATTATTTGTGGGGTGAATTGTCTAGATTATGATCCAGAAATACTACCTCACTCTTTCCCTCATGCTTACTCATAGCCTGGTGAAGATTCAGAAACACCCACATGACCATAGGAAGGATGTGCGAGGTAGTTGGAAATTTTAGACCCTATGTGCCTATGGAAGGATCACAGTTGTGGAGGGCAAAGCGTTCCTACAATCCAGGCTGAGTACCGGACAGTCCAAAACCAGGAGGGAACATCAGAAATTGACACATTGTAACTGACTAACTACAATTGAAAAAAAATGGGGGACATGAAGCACTTGAGTTAGAAAAGTGTTAACAGCACCTGATGGGGCCGAGACAAGGAGCCGGGCAGCAGGGACAGATGCCAGCACCCAAAGGCTCAACTTAAGTGAGCTGTGTCTCAACCAAACACCATCCACACTCCCAAAAGGACCCAAGCCCCCCGCCCTCCAGCCAGTGGCGTGAAGTTGGGTAAAATTTCTCCTACACTTTGATGACATAAGAAAAAAGAAAGAAAGGGGAGAGAGGAAAAAGTCTTGAAAGACTGAGATGTTACTGAAAAAGAAACTGCATTTACCAAATGGAGACTCCTAAACTGAACAAAACAGTTTATCCAAAAGACACTATTTTAAACCAGAAGACACTGGTATATCTTTAATGAACAAGCTTAGATTGTATTGTTGTTTTTGCTGTGGTAGCTGGTGCCACTGATGAGCAGGGATGAGGATTTCAGAGGAAATATTAGTTAGAAAATATTTAAAAGCTGAGATCTGTTTTATTACAGGAAAGGAGAGAGGGAGATTCCTGAATTGCTCTGAACAGATTTCAAACCTACCACCATTACAGGAATTTCTAAAGTGTTCGGCTCGTGTCTCTACACAGAGAGTTACAAAAAATTCACTCCTTTAGTGGTTAAGTCGGGGGTAATTCAGGCTCCAGCTGAGACAGAAACCTCCAGGTTGAACAAAGAAGTGGGACCCAGAATTGAGAACCAAAGACAGTCAGATCTGAAGGAGCTAAATGGGTATGTTAGAAGAAAATGGTGACAATGATTATAGAGGCATACAGGGTAACAGGACAGGAACTGAACACGCCATCATCGCCATGGAGACACTACGGCTGCCAGGCACATAGTACTTACCCATTAAATGTGTTGAAATAAATGACAAAGTAAAGTGTGGAACTATTAACTGAGTTCTAGAATGAAATCTCTGGGACTTTTACAGGCTAGATGTAAGTTCATGAATAACTTGAGAGGAAAACCAGAGGGATTATTAGCCATTTCAGGCACCCTCCCTCACCTACATCCATTTTTCAGGGCAATGGGCTTGGTGGAAAAGGCAAGGTCCTATGGATGGTGGGAAGTAAGACTCCCACAAGCACGTTTTAGGGGTTGTATTTTTCCCCAATAAATTTGTGGCTGAATCTTGGCCAGGAATCTAGCACCTTTTAGTAACCTGTTCTGGTTCCCAACTCTACACTCCTGAAGTGGCCACGGGGACGTAGAGTCTGTGCATGGCTCCAACAGGGAGGAATGTGATAAATCCCCAAAGAGGAAGCAATAGGATTCCAAAGGCCTTTGGATTATGACCATGGTCCCCTTAAAAAACACCCACTGTAACAGAAACAGACTCATAGACAGAATACAAACTTGTGGTTGCCAAGGAGACGTGGGGTGGGAAGGGATAGACCGAGATTTCAAAATTGTAGAATAGATAAACGAGATTATACTGTGTAGCACAGGGAAATATACACAAGATCTTGTGGTAGCTCACAGAGAAAACAACGTGATAATGAATATATATATATGTTCATGTATAATTGAAAAATTGTGCTCTACACTGGAGTTTGATACAACATTGTAAAATGATTATAAACCAATAAAAAGTGTTAAAAAAAAAACCCACTGGGTGTCAGCACTGGCCGTAAGCATGTATGTAATTGGAAGAGAGCCAGGGCCATCCCTGAGCTCCCAAAATGTATAAATCATGAGACAGGAAAGGGTGTCTCCAGGATACTTCTGCCAGAACCGACCTCCTTAGAGGCTTTCTAGTGTTCTCATCGGACCCAGGAGTTTCAGGGGAGAAAGAAAGATGGAAACCTCACAGTGAGAGTGACAAGTTTTTCCGCCCGATGGTCCCTCCACCTCTCCTCTCTCATTGTATCTTGATGAACCCACAGAAAAAAATAACAGTCAATAACTCCATTGGGTTATCCTGCTACTGAGAAAAATGCTTTCTAGTTTACTGCCACAAACTGTAGCCCAGAGCTCAGAGTGGTTGGTTTGGGATTTGAATTAACATCTTCTTGACTCCAAAATCTTACATTCCCCACGAACACCAGGCTGTCGGCCACCATATGTCTGAAAATTCATGCCTCGCGTTACTCATTTTTGAGAAGAACCTGCGGGCTTTTATTTAAAGCCTTCTTTGAGCGTTGTTTGGTTTGTTTTGGGTTTGGGGTTTTTGTTTGTTTCTTTTTGTTGTTGTTGTTTTTGCCAAAAGGTGTTTAAATTAAGTCTTAGATGATTCTAGAGAAATAAAAGTTCGTAACAAAGGGGCTGATTTTGAGCTGGAGATGCTCCGAGGAACAGAGCTCATGATGTCTGAGAACACTGGAGACTTGCGTTCCCTGCCCAGGCCTGTCTTTCAAGTAGAATTGACTGTGTGTTGAAGCAGTTTAAGCCGTGCCTCTGACACACAGCTGGGAAAAGGCTGACATCAACGATAAGCAGTGGAAACTACAGAAGAATCCGAGGATGATGCGGTCAGCAGAGGGGAGTCAGCATCAGATAAGAGTCCTGGGGAGCGTGGCCGGGCAAGAAGGGTGGCAGACGAAAATTCAACCATCCAGCTTCAATTCCAGCCCCCGGCACCCATCCCTAGGGTGACTCTTCCAGGACAGCACAACTTCTCCTGCCTCAGTTTCCACATCCGCAAAATGGATCTTACAGCCCTTGATGACAGCAAGCTTCCTCCTGCCCTGAATCTGTAAAACCTGAGGGGTGACGGTACCATGTTCCGTCTAGATGCTTTCTCATTTCAAAACTGCAGTGCTCTGAGTCTCATTAATTAGAGCATTAATTAATAGCACTCGTCTTTCCTGGAATTATATTTTGGTAAAAACAAACGCATTGTTGATCTCTCTCTAGTCTCGGTTATCCAAAGCTGAGAAAATAAGGGCTGCTCATGCCTCGCCTCCACCATCTGGGATTTCTGGGGCAATGCCAGTTTTGTGTATTATATTGAATCACCCATTCTCATCATGATTTGACATTTCTAGCATTTTGTCATCCAAACAACATCTCCCTGCCTGCCATTTACTGCCATTTACTGCCAAAAGTGGCACAACATTACTGTCAGAGATGTTTCCCGCTTTTTGCCTTGGAAAATGTGTTCCCTGTACCCAGATACGGGTTCTGTCCATGGAGGGTAACAAGAATCAAAAGATGTGGAAGCAAGAAATAATTGATTCCCATAGTGTTGTGGGAAATGTAGCACTGTGATGATTTGTCCTCAAAATTAAATAAAATATATGTGACCAAATTGTCCCTTTGGACCCTCTGTCTAGTAAGTCCAGGGAAGTTTACTTTAATATTTTGTGCCTACGTGTATTGGATCAATTGTCCCTCCTCGTTAACTCACAGGACACCCCGCCTGCTGTGTGGCTTGGTTTGTTGCAGGGAGGAGCATGTGTAACAGACAAGCCCAGCCATGGACCGGCTCACCCATGCCCTTGGCAGCCATCACGTCCAAGGTCTGCAGTCCAAGGGCTTGCCCCAAGCAGGGCAAGCGAGGCACTGACTGCACTTAGCTTGTGACACCTTGTGAAGGTGTTGACACTTTCCACCAGCACAGACAGTGCTGTATCATCATTTGTCTCTGGATTTCCACCCTTGCTGTCTCCAGGTGAAATGTCAGTGCCCCTTCTCATTGCCTGATTTTAGAAGATATCCCATAGCTGAGTTGGGTGATTCCTTTTAATCCAGAGCCATTTATTTTGCTATCCAGTCTTGTATTTGTTTTCTAGGACTGCAGTGACAAGTTACTGCAAACCGGGTGACTTACAACAGGAGGAAAAATTTTTCTTACAGTTCTAGAGGCCAGAAGCCCAGAATCAAGGAATTAGCAGGGCCAGGCTCCCTCCGAAGGCGTTCTGGAAGAATCCTGCCCTCAACTTCACTTCTGGTGGCTCCGGCTGTTCTTTGCTTGTCACAGCATCACTCCAAACATCACTTTTATCTTCTCCAGGTGTCTCTCCCAGGTATGCTACTCATAAAAACATTAGTTATTGGATACAGGGCCCATCTGGGTAATCCAGGATGACCTCATCTCCTGTTACTCAACTTAATTGTGTCTGCAAAGACTCCTTTGCCCAAAAAAGTCAAATTCATAGGTTCCAGGAGATATCTTTTTGGGGGCCACCATCCAAACCCCTATAAACCTCTAATGGTGTGAGAGGGTTTCCCAGAGGAGCTTAGACGTGTCATGATACATTTTTGTCGTTGTGCACGCATCCGCCTTCATCAGAGAGCATGTAGGCACGTGGACCACAATGCCAGGTCTGCTTGGAAGCACTGCTCCCCCTTGACCTGTAGACCCCGATGCTGGGTGTAAGGCAGCATGCCACAGCTCCTTCTAACCACTGGCTGTTTTGCTTAGGAGCTGTCCTTCCCTGGAGTGTGATTTCTACCTCTCTTCAAATGTCTGTTAAGAAAATCTTTACTTGTCTGAACTGCGAAGGAAGGTACATTTTAAGTTCTTTCTCATAGAGCCTCTCGACCCTAGATAACCAGAAAATATAGGTATATGCTAATACACATGATTATAAATACATATGTATATGTATTTATATACACATGCTGGCTTCGCCAAGTCTGTTCAACGGTGATGCCCCATTATCTGCATAATTTATACACTTTAGAAGCTCAACAGGAAGCAGACAAGAGTCATGCTGTTTCTTTAGACATCAAATTGCAAGAAGTCAAATCTCAAAATGTCTTCTGCATTTCTGGTTCTCAAGATACAGAACTACGATAATTGATGTACTAGGGGATAAAATCAGAAGTCCTTTTTCTTTAAGCTGGTTGCCAGCAACAATTTTCTCCTGTAAGTTTTCATAAAGTTGATTTGAGATCAGGATAGGGAAAAATACACTTCCATGTCTAATCTCTGATCTTTCTTAACCCAACCAATGACTTCACTTCTCTTCTTGTTTTCACTCTTACATTAAGAGGGAAGCTTGGGCTTGGATCAATGATGATTGAGGACCAACAATGGGAGTATGAAATGTAAGTAAATATTTGCTTCCAAAGGCTGCCATGAGAAATTACCACAAACTAGTGGCTGATACCAACAGAAATTTATTCTCTTGCATGGATGTCAGAAGTCTGAAGTCAAGTTGTCAGCAGAAACATGTTCTCTCTAAATCCTCTCTCCAAATCCTTATCTTTTCCAGCTTCTGGTAGCATCAGGGGTTCCTTGGTGAGTGGCTGGACAATTCCAGTCCCTGCCTCCTTCTTCAGATGGCCCTCTCCTCTGGGACACTTGTCATTGGACAACCAAGCGTAGTCTTATTTCGAGATTCCTCATTACATCTGCAAGGACCCCTTTTCCAGCTAAGATCACATTCACAGGTTCTGAGGATTAGGGCATGGACTTACTCTCTTGGGGACACTATTCATCCCACTACAATTGAGATCAATGATCAAGGAGACAAAGAATGGAATACTGCACAGACCTGCACATGAGAACTCGGTACCATGACTTTAACCAATTATTTATGTTAAATTTTCTCGGTTAAATTAACTGGTATGGTTTCTGTCTCCATCACTGGACACTGACTGATCCAGCAATGCATAGGTCTTTCCCCCTCCCCCAGCTTTATTGGAGGTACAAATTTACACAATGTTATTTGTCATTTAAGGTATATAACATGATGATTTGACATATGTATACATTGTGAAATGCTTACCACAATAAAGTTGGTAAGCACATCTGTCACCTCACATAGTTGCCATTTAGTGTGTGTGTATGTGTGTGTGGTGAAAACATTTAGAATCTACTTTTTTTTTAGCAATTTTCAAGTATACATTACACTATTGTTAGCTATAGTCACTATGCTGTACACTAAATCCCTAGAAGTTAATTCATCTTAATAACTGAAAGTCTTTACCCTTTGACCAACATCTCCCCACTTCCCCAATGCCCCAGCCCCTAGTGATCACTAATCTATTGTGTTTCAATGATTTTCACATTTTTTAGATTTCACTTATAAGTGAGGTTATACAGTGTTTGTCTTTGTTTGACTTTTTTGACTTAGTATCATGCCCTTAAGTTGCATTCATGTTGTCACAAATAACAGAAATTTCTTTTTTATGTCTGAATAATATTCCATTGTGCATGTGTATACATGTGTGCCTATATATATATATATATATATATATATACACACACACACATGCACACACACACCCCACATTTTCTTTATCCACTCATCTGTTGATAGATAACTAAATTGTTTCCATGCATGGCTATTGTGAGTAAGGCTGCAACAGTCATGAAGGAATACAGATATCTTCTCAAGATAGTTATTTCATTTCCTTGGAACATATACCCTGAAAGAAGATGGCTGGATCATATGATAGTTCTATTTTTGATTTTTTGAGGAATCTCCATACTGTTTCCATAGTGGTGGCACCAATTTCCATTCCCATCAACAGTGCACCACATCCTTCCCAATGCTCGTTACCTCTTGTCATTTTGATAACAGCCACCTTAACAGGTGTGAGGTGATAGCTCCTTGTTGGTTTGATTGGCATCTCCCTGATGATTAATGATGCTGAGCACCTTTTTAATGTATTTGTCCATTTATACGTCTTCTTAAAAAAAATGTGTATTCAGGTCCTTTGCCAATTTTTAAATCAGATTATTTGGTTTTTGCTGTGAGCTGTATGAGTCCCTTATATATATTTGGATCTCAACCCCTGTATCTCACATTTACTTGTTCAATTAACATGAATGGAGGCCTTCTGCATAACTATCTCAACACAGTCACTGTTCCTATAAAGATGAAAATAATAGTTCACGAACCTGAAAGTCTGCTGGTGGCCGTCTGGAGGAGAGAGTGGAATGGCGCTGCCCTCTCCCACACAGTGAGAACAGTGAGACACCCAAGGGGTTCTCTCAAATCGCTCCAGTGATCTCCCTTCCTCTGCTCCAAAACAGTTTCAAGAACTTCTTTGTTTTTCCAACATACTGACTAACATACACTATTAACCACAATTGGACTCTGATCTCTACCTATGTTTCTGTAGTCGGCATTTAATGCCTTTTATTTTAAAACTGAAGGTTCAATTTGTTAGGTCATTTATCATCTTTTTTTTTTTTCTTGCTGCATGAGAAGCAATTCTCCTAAGTGCCTACAGATACCTTTGGGAGGGCCAGCTCCACAAGTCCCTAACTCTAGAGACAGACTTTTCCAAAGATCTCTAACGGGGTGCCACAATTAATCACTATATCGAAACCTGTGCTTCTGATGTAAGCTCAGCTTTCAAACTGTTGCTTCTGAGACTAGAGACTCTCGCTGGGAGAAAAACTAAGCTTGTATCAATGACCCCAATCCCAAGTTGGGCACATCTCAAAGACTCTCATTTGTCAAAGTCAATGTCAAAATGGTGACACAGAAATAACTTGCCTCCACCTATTTAAAGGGCGATAGAGTATCTTCAAATTAACTACACAATAAAAATAAGAGAGGCAGGACGTCTAGAATGGTGGAATGAGGAGCTCAGCAAAAATTCTCCCCAGCAAAATAAAAATTTAACTGAGGGAAAAAAGTTTTTTTTAATCATTTGAAGTCTTTAGAAAGTGTCCTGAGAGAATACATCAAATGGAGAAACATTCATTCATGAAAATCCACTAAATCTTAGTAAGAATAATGAGTCTCTGGCATTTAAGTCATGACTCACTCTTACACACACTCCTTATCCAGCTTTGTGTACAGACCTCTCCACCAGGCAGGTACAACCAAGGCCAAGTCACCAGACAAACAGCCAGGTAAATAAAACAACAATTCCTGCAGGGAATCAGTATCCAGAGCTGCTACAATATCATATCTGAAATGCCCAGTTTTCAACCAAAAATTATAAGGCATATAAAGAAAAAAGAAAAGTGTGACTTATATACAGGGAAAAAAAAAAGCCAGGTAGCAAGATCTGCCTTTGACAGGCCTGGAAGGTGAACTCGGCAGCCAGGGCCAGCCTCAAAGCAGCTGTTAAAATGATGCTAAGAGAACAAAATGAAACTATGCTTGAAGAAATAAAGGTATCATGACCACGCCTCTTCAAATAAAGGTCAATACAAGGATAAAAATCATGAAAAAGAACCAGATAGAAAAACACAAAACCAAAATTAACAATTCACTGGAGGGAGTCAGCAGTACACATCAGTTGGCAGAGGAAAGAATCAGCAAACTTGAAGACAGGTCAGTAGAGATGATGTGATCTGAGGAACTGAGAGAAAGCAGTATGGAGAAAAATCAAGAGTCTCAGAGGGGTACGGGACACCATACACACAAACCAACATTCACATAACAGGAGAGGACAAAGAAGGGAAAGAGAAAAATGCACCCAAAGAAATCATAGCTTGTCTTCAAAATTTGATTTAAAAATGACTGACCTATATTTACCACACGCTATTCGGTGTCTAAACTGCTTAGTAGATACCCCTCTGTGGTTATTCCAGCCCTCCTGCCATCCTTGCCCCTGGGTCCCTGTCCAGCACCTTCATTCCTGAACTTGTTCCCTCAATCCTGCCAGGCCATATTGCTGGACTGGACTGCCTTGCTGCCCTGTCACTTTGGGTTGCATGTCACCTCTTCTCTTCCTGAGCCCATATTGACCTGGCAACCTACACACATCAGTTTCCCCTTTGTTCTGCGTTTCCCAGCCCACCGAAATAAACTCCTTGCTCCTGGGTGGTACCAGGTGCAAGCCCTGAATCCCAGCCTCAGTCAGAGCTAGGAAGAGAGTCCAGATGTTAAGAACAAAGCCCTGTATTATCTCTGATTTGTAAAAAACACATCTGCAAGCAGGCATCGTCTGCCCAGTTTGGAGATAATATCAAAGTTTAGAGAGACTGAGTACCTTGCCAGGAAATGGTAGAGCAGGGAAATGATCTGACCTTCCTACTCTACAAACCACCTCCAAGTCTTACAGCTCAACTTCTTTGTTGTTTCTACTATCTTCATGGGTTGCAGAGTCCAATAGTTCTCTATCACTACTATGACAAGTTATCCACAAACTTATTGGCTTAACACAACACCAATTTATTATCTTACAGTTCTGCAGGTCAGAACTCTGCTGCAGGTCACACTGGGTTCAGTGAAGGTGTTGACAGGCTGCAGTCCTTCGGGAGAATTAGAGGAGAATCTGTTTCCTCGCCTTGTCAGCTTCTAGAGGCTGTATTGCCTCCCTTGGCTTATGGCCCCCTTTCACATTCATGGCTGCTTGAGACTTCCTCACATAGCACCCCCCTGACACTGGTCCCTCCTCCTCCCTCTTCCACTTTTAAGGACCCTTTGATTACATTAGGCCACCTCCCTATATTAAGGTCGCTCATTAGCAAGCTTGATTCCATCCTCAACCTAATTTCTCCTTGCCTTGTAAGGTAACACATTCACAGGCCTCCGAGATTAAGTTATGGGCATCTTTGGGCTCCATTCTCCTTCCTATCACATAGAATGGATAGGAAGGAGATGGCTGGTCACTATATCTGAGCAGCAAGCCCAGATCCCTTCCCCCCGAGTCCTCCTTATTTTTCATCCCATATCTTACCTATTCCCACACCCCCATCTTCCGTTAGGTTCTGTCTTCTGACACACTTCGTGGATTGCCTCACGTTCCAACCGCTTTCTTGTTCACCCTCACATCACAGTTCCCGTGTCATCTTCCCCGTTCATTTCGGTTTCCACACATCCTGGCTCAATGGAAAGGCTAACTTATGCTAAAACGCAAGTGATGATACTAGTTTGATGTATTACTCCTGCCAGAAAACACTGACGTTTTAGTAGAGTCCCTACCCCTTGTCTCAAAGCAAAAGAAAAAGTAGATTCAATCTGATTATGGAACACTTCAGGAGCTTATCTGTTTGTTTGCCTTTATTCTGGGAGCTCAGGTTTGAAAGAAGTCCAAGTTTTGTCAGTCGGAATGTTCAGGGGCTGTACCAGTTGAAGTTCTTTGCTCCTGTTGCCAGTGATAGGAGTGGGCTTGCCAGTCATGTTTTGCTGTGGCCAAGCAAAAGGAAAATTTACTGAGAGAATGCAACAGCTAGGAAGCAGGGTTGGAAGTAGAGCAAAAACAAGGTAAGAAGGAACTTTTAGAGGGTCTTGTCAGGACACTTGCACTGGAAGGAAAAAAATTTCAAAATGCTAGGGGTTTTGTTTGTTTCATTTTTATGCCTCAAGGAAAAGATCAGGGATGTTGCCAATCGGCCGAGCTCAGCGTCATGCTCATCCTTGGTGCTACCATGGGAGTGAGAGGACCTGGTGAGAGGAAACAGAGGGCTGCTGGTGCATCCCTCTGGCTTCATTTGTGAGAAAGTATGATGGAAAGGTCTACCCGCCAGGGTTCAGCTAGAGAAGCAGAGCCAATAGGACATATATAAAGAGATTGACTGCAAAGAATTGGCTTACATGATTGCAGGGGCCGTCGGGCAGGGCAGGCTGGAACTCTCGGGCACCGTCTGAAGCTGCAGCTTACCCTAGGAATTATTTCCTTCCCGAGGGAAGCCTCAGTTCTTCTTGTAAGCTCTTACCACTGGTTGACTCAGGCCCCACTCAGCTTACTGAAGACACTTCTTACTAAGATTCTACTGATTTTGTACTTCAGTAACATCTCAGAAATATATTCCCAGCAACACCCTAGATTAGTTTTCGATTAGTAACCGGGGACTGCAGCCAAGTTGACACATCAAAAAACCATTGCAGAAGAGGAGTAAAAGGACAGGGCATCTCAGTTTGCAGACTCACCAAGTATTGCCCACAATGTGGGACAGTGATGGGAGCCTATTGGAAAGAGCCCATGGATTCTGGGCAACCGAACACAAATGCCCACTGCAGAGACTGGAGAGGACAGTGCAGAGTGAGTAGACACCTCATGGGGGCAAGGGACTCTTCTACTCGCCTGGGTCTTCCTATCAAATCTCCCTCGCCATATGTTCATCCAATTATATATATAATTATATATATATATATATATATATATATATATATATATATATATATATATGGCATCATAGTTTTACTTCTCTTCAGCTCATATAATGCAGAGAATTTTTCATGAAGTAATTTAGGATTATCAGGCACATGGTAAGCTTAGCTCTAGAAATTATTTTGAAAGCATAGATGCCTATGGGAACCCTCAAATTATAACATATTGAAAGTTACTGTTTCAGCTTATGGTCAAGTGCTACCTTGAGTTATAAAACCATTGAAGTGTATCAATCTTTCTATTAACAACCTGCCCACGGGGACTGAGAGAAACTCAGCATCTTCAAGGGGAACTGCTCTGTGTTATCAGCACAAAACAAATATGAGATGGAGACGTGATAAACCTGAAGTCACAACTTCAAGCAGTGTGTCTGTCAAAGAATAAATCCAGGGGATATCTGAATTCCTCGGGATTTCTGAAAACACAGAGGATAAAGTTTAGCTGGAGTCTCACCTTTGTCTGTTCCATCACCTGAACTGTTGGTTTTTTCCTCTCCCACCTGGCGTTTTGCAAGTTGGGATAAACTGTCCCTTTCTTGGTTGGCCTATCATCTCTCCGCTTTCATTCCCTCTTTAAACACCATTTCTGCTGCATCTTCAAAAGCTTATCTCCTCTCCACAGCTGTCTGTACAAAGTTGAGAGCTTGGCACTGATTTAAACAGCTTGAATTGCACTGAACTAAATTCCTCAGGGCAGAGACCAATTTCTTATGCATTGTCAATAGCAAAATATAGTGTTGGTGTTTCATAAATGCAGTATGAATATAAATAACAGAAGGTCCAAAAATAGGGTAGCAATTTCTGTATATTACACAATTAAAATCTAATGCTTTGGAGTGAACTCTGAGTTCCCTAAAACTTTATCAGAAGGTGATGTTCTATTATTCTACTGAGTGGGAGATAGAGCTTTACAAATGGAAAGTTACAGATCTTTTCAGCATGATGTGAATGTCTAGGGAACTGACTTCTTATTCCACTATGCCGAGACCCTCCACAGTAAGGAATATTAGTTGTTCACAATTATCCCTTTCCCCCATGGCCCCCACTGCAGTAGCACAGTCTTCCCAGTTCTACTGACTCGGGGCTTACCCATGTGGTTTGATTTGGCTAGTGGAACGTAAGTAGACATGGCACGAACAGAGGTCTTACTTGTGCTTGCGTGTTTTGCTTTAGCTTCTAGACCTCCTGAATTTCATCAGAGGTTCAGGACCCTGTCATAGTTCCAGAACGAGGAGACACGTGGAACACACCTGGACCCATCCAAAGCCCAAATCCTAATCCAGCTGACCCCAAATGATCCCAGCTAAAAGCTGACTTAGAGGCAGGAAAGGAGGGAATAAATGTTTATTATTATAAACCACTGAGATTTAGAGGCAGCTTTTAACATAGTGTAGTTGGAGCAATGACCAGGTAATATATTCCCAAATCTTCAAATAATTTCAATTAAAAGAAATGAAACAGTAGGAAATATTGAGTCTAAAGAGGTCTCTGCTCCTTGCTGTGCATTCATGGGATCTCTCAAGCCAAACTCATTCCCAAAGACACAATCTCAGAAAATTTCAAGCCACTCCATGTGATGAGTCTGTGGTCCTTTCTTCACACATTTTTGCAATAAAACATCTTGGACATATGCCCAACTAATGCATAACCATTAGTCTGCACACAGAGATGAATGCGTAATCCTGGAAGAAACACTATTATTCATGGTGGTAGCTTGTCTTCTAGATTGCCCTCCAATGAACCATGCCTTCCAGTGTTCATGCATTCATGGAGTACTTCTCCACATTGAATCTGAGCTAGTCCTCTTAAACAAAACAAACAAACAATGCAGTGTGCATGGTGCTTTGTGACTTCTGAAACTATGTTATAAGAAGCTTTGTAGCTCTTCTTTGGACTCTTAGAACACTCACTCTTGAGTCCCAAGCTACTATGTAAGCAGTCTGCCTCTTCTGCAGGAGAGACCACGTTGACAAGTCTTGGAACTAATGTAGGAGAGAGACCAAGCTGAGACCCATCTTTTAGCTGACCCTCCCAAGCTACCAGACAAGGTGGGACACCAAATAAGTGAAGCCTTCTTGGACTATCCAAAACCATCCCAGCTACCAGCTGCAAATGACTGAGTGACACCAAGGGTCCTACACCTTGCCAAGATCCACTCAATTCTTGACTTATAAATTGTGAGCATAAATAAAGTGGTTTTTGTAGGTTTTAAACTAGTAAATTTGGCAGTTTGTTATACACAAGTTGATACCTGGAACATTCATTTATATGATTCCCCAACATGACATAATAACTTGTTGTAACAATCGTCAACATTTACTAACTGTTGGTATATATATGCTATGCAGCACATATCATTATTTAATTTCTTCCTCGCATTAATGTGAGCACCTGTGAAATACGTAACATAATGATTGCTGTTTGATACATGAGAAAGTTTAGACACAGTGATATTAATTAAATTGCCCAAAGTCAGATGGATAGTAAAGTAGTAGAAACAAGGTCTTATCTAGGAAGTATCACAAACCCTGATCTCTAACCACACTAACTAAAAGTTGGGGAAAACCCAGAGCTTTGGTTTCCTAGGGGGGTGCTTTTTTCACTTAGCAAGTCTGTGGCAACCAGGCAGCCAGTTTATATGCTTTTTGATAAATGTTACAATGTTGGCGTTTGTGCAAAGAAACAGCTGTGAAATTAAATTACACCTATTAAAGGAATGGCCGGTTTCAACCAGTTGAGGATCTGGTTCCTTAAGTCTTTGAGACGTTAGAAGAAAGGCAAGCGGCCAAAAGAGTTTATGCAAAATAAAATGATATTGCCAGTTGGCAAAAATAAAAAATAGTATTTACAACAAAGACAACTACTACTTGCCAATTCAAGAAAAAACAGCAGAATTGAGAAGAATTATGAAGCTCAATACTTTTCCTTTCTGGGTAGACTTGTCACTAGGGCCTGATTTAGCTGAGTATGAAATTTGATTACGTCATTGACTAAGGTTTTCACAAGGATGGTGCCTCACATATAATTACTTTCATGTTCAACAAGTAGGCAAAAGTTTTTCTGGTTGTTTATAAATAATAAACAATGTAAATCTAAGAAGGGAGCAGGGAATCTAAGATTTACAGGTAACATGGAAATGATAGGTTTTCTTCTATAGGCTGTGGCTGATGGCAGGAGGTGTTCTGATTTTTGTCCACAGATGGTCTTGAAAGGAAAGCCCCTGACCCAGGGGTCCATCCAATTTTGCCATCGAGAGGCCTCAAATCAGTGTATAGGTCACTGCTTGGAAGGAACTTCAGAGAATAATAGGTCAATCAAAAGCACGGTTGAGAACGCCTTCAGTTACAGCAAGCAAACCAAACCGACGGACAGCTGACAGAGTAACTGGTCTCTCCTCCTCAAAAATGTCAGCCTTATAAAAATCAAGGAAAGGCTGAGGAATTCTTCTAGATGAAAAAAAAAGAACTAAAAGGACATGACAATCAAAAGCAACATGGTATCCTGAAGTGAACCTTGAACCAGAAAGGGAAATTACTATTCCTCTTTTGCTTAATAAGACATCAGTGGAACAGTGATTTTCTGATACCATAGATAAGATAACAATATGCTATCAAAAGTAATTTCCTGATTTCGACTGTGATTTGGATTGTATTGTAAATGTTTTTCGGAAATACATACTGAAGTGTTGAGGGGTAAAAAGACATTGACTTTCTTTTAAATTGCTCAGGAAAAAAAAAAGATCTTTACTGCACCTGGAATTTATTTTTGCACATAATGTAAGATGGGAGTCTAATATTCTTTCTTCCATATGCATAGATCACTGAGTCAGCACAGTTTAGCAAATAATTTATCCTTTCCCACTAAGTTAAAATATTGCCTTTGTCATATATTCACCTATATAATTCAAATCTATTTCTGGAATGTGTATTTTGTTCCATTCACTTCTATGCCAGTATCATTGCAATGTGACTTTATAGTGTGTTTTAATATCTTGGAAGGCAAGATGCTCACCTTTTCCAAATATATTTTCATGTGTATATATAGATATGCACATATGTATCCATAGTGTACTTGATATCACATGTGTGTACATATTAATGTGTATATTCATGTGTGTGCAAATTTATATGTGTATATGTGTTTAGCTGTGTATGTATATATTTTGTATATATATATTTTTTATACACATACTGTATATGTGAAAATGTGTGTATTGCTATGCTTGGGCATTTCCCCAAAATAACCTTGTAATTCTAACTGCATATGCATTGAATTTATGTATTCATTTTGAAGGAATTAAAATTTTTATATTATACTGTTTTTTATCATCCAAGAAACTATAATATTTTACCATTTAGCTCTTGATTTTATCCTTACATTAAATTTTATAATTTTCTTCATGTAAGTCTTCTGTCTTTCCTGTTAATTCCCCATATGGTATGATTTTATTGTTCTTATAAGGAGAATATTCCGAGTCTATTTCTAAATGCTGATGGCTAGAATAGAGAAAATGTGCTTACTGCCACCTTACCAAATTCACTTATTTGTTTTAATAGTTTTTTACTCTGCTTTCTAAACTTACAGTCAAATCTTAGCAAATAAGATGGTGTTATATCAATCAAATGTTGGCCCAAAAAAATTCAAATTATCTTTTTTTTTCAGTTTTTGTTTTAGTTTCCCTTCATTTCTTGTGTTGCTTCATTTTCTTGGACCTCTAAATTAATATTGAATAAAAATAGTGAAAGGTTTTTTCCTATCTAATCCTGACTTTAATTATTTTAATTTCCATTTAATTGATTCAGCAGTTAGGATTACATTTGCCATTGTTTTTTGGTAAATAGATTTTCATTGCATTTGGTTTCCTTCTAATGGTCCTTTACTTAGTTTTAATAGGAAAGGCTGCTGGATATTAAGTATTTTTTAGCAGCTTTTGATATTATTATACCTCTAATGGGATTATGATGATAACTTTCCTAAAGTTAGAAACCATTATTTTTCTATGTGTTAATATTACCTTGCTATGACAGCTTAAACGTTGATCAATTACTGGATTCTGCACACTGATTTTATGCAGAAGCTTTGCCTTTATGCTTGTACGACATGTTTCCTTCTTTAACTATAGTTTCTTTATCAGTTTCATCATTAATATGATGCCACTTTTATGAATAAAATGGGGTAATTTCTATCTTATACTAGAGGATTACCATAAAAAAATTGGGATAATCTATTTTTAAAGATTAGATACAACTTATTTTTGAAATCTATCAAAATGTGTGCTTTTTTCAAGGCTAAATGTAGTACCTCCCACCACTTTTAATCAACTATTTAGCTGTCTACTTTTTTTTGGAATAATTTGGTAATTCATAATTTTCTGAGAAAGTATCATATTTGTCTAGCTTTTCAAAATTGCTACCAAGACTTCTTGTAGTCAGAAAGGTTTTTTCTATTGCTTTATCCATGGTTGTTCCTTTTCATCTCGTATTGTTATAATTTGGCTTTCTCATCGTTTTCTATAGACTCTTTTTATTTTTACATTTTTAAATAAGCTTTTTTTAATAACAATTTTAGAGTTACAGAAAAATTGCAAAGATAGTGCATAGTTTCAGTGTCTCTTGACGTTACCCTCTTACATTTGCCGTGGCATATTTGACAAAACTAAGAAACCAGCATTGGTACGTTATTAACTAAACTCCAGGCTTAAATCATATTTTTCCAGCTTTTACATCAGATTCCATTTTTAAATTACTGAGGTCCAATCCAGTATCCCACACTTGCATTAGCTCTTATGTCGCCTTAGTCGGCTCAGGTCTGTAAGGGTTTCTTTATTTTATCAGTAAGGACCCCCCTAATCCTAAGTCTCAGTTGAACCCTTCTTAATTATACAATATCACAGTCCCTAAACACCACAGGAAACATTAGTCCAAGGAAGAGAAGTATAAACACCAAAAATAAGTGTGACACGAACACTGCCACCACCACTGAAGTGGAGGGAAGGCAGGCACAGCCGCTGAAGGACTGACACAGCAGCGAGCACAGGCCAGACTGGTCAGAACCAAGATGGCAGAAGAGTCGACTTCCAGTTGACCTTGAGCCTCATGACACAGCCACAGGGACAGGACAGCTCCTCGGCTGACCGTAAAAGGTCCAAAAAAATGGGCAGTGGGGGTGTCTCCTGGAGATCCTCACCCTTTCCCCAAAGTAGTTGGAATAATCCCCCTACTCCTGAGTATATGAAATAACCGAGCCCATGAAACCAGCACCTCCGCACCTCGTGGCCTCCCTCTCTCTCTCTCGCCTTCTGAGATGGCCTGCACTCTGTCTACGGAGTGTGTCTCCTAAGCCATTTTCCCTTCTGAGTGGGACAGACCCCACTCTCTGTGAAGTGTGTGTCTCTCTAAATAAACTTGCTTTCACTTTACCATGTCTTGCTCCTGAATTCTACCCTGTGTGAGGCAAGACCCTACTCCCCCACAACAATACTACTACTGCTACAAATAATAGTAATAATACAATATGCAATAAAACTCATTGCACACTTAGTGTCTGACAGTCACTTTCCCAATCCCTTTACTTAGGAAAACACTTTTATTTCACACTTTCTTTTGGTTGGGGAAATAGAAGCGTGGAGAGAATTAAGCAGCCTGCCCAAAGGACCCAGCTAGAAAGTGTGGAATTTGAACCTGACTCAGTCTGACAAGGGGCCCATCCTCATCTTCATGTGCTCTAGTTTTGTAGTCATCACGACTTTCAATCTGCCCCTTCTTGATGCTCTGATGGCCTTCACTAGGAGCAAGCAATGTGATTTGCATTGCTAGGAAGAGCTAACTTGAATTTTTCTTCTGCTTCCACTGCTAATCAATTAGCTCTAGGCCAAAATACAGCTTCTGAGCCTGGATATCCCCCTGTGCGAAACAGCGGAGGTTGCTAGCTGATCTCCAAAACTCCCTTCTACCTTTAACGCATGTCATAGAGGGTGAATGCACTAAATCTCTGTTGATGAATCATGATGCTAAAAAAATACAATTTTGACCATAAACAAGAAGTAATATGAAAAATATATTACATTAATAAAAATCTTTCTTTCCTAGGAAATGAAACTCTATGCATGATGAACTGTACCTGTATTTCCTAGGGTCTAACCATCCTTGCTGCGCTTCATCGATGAGCCATAAAGCTGTAACCCCCCAGTGAAGGATGAAATGCTCAGAGTGAAATTCAGTGTGGTATTTACACTCTTAAAATCAGATGCCATTCTGTCATCATAATGGGACAGGCTAAGTTCAAAGAGGGAGAGTAAGACTGAGGCGATTTTCAGGCAGGTTTACCAAAAGCTCTCAATGAGAGGCTGGAATTCAGAATCAGATCAACTTAAATGATAATTTGACATCCCTAGAGATGGTGCTTATTCTGTGAAAAGAATGAGTATGTTACGTGATTTCTTTTTCTCTGAGAACTGAGTACAGAATCTGAAGAAAGAGGAGGAGGAAGGAAGGGGAAGAGGAAGAGGAGGAGAAGGGAAAAAGAGGCTGAAGAAAGACAAAGGAGGAAGAAGAGGAGGAAGGGGTGAGAGAGGAAGGAAGAAGGAAGACATACCGCTGTCTCTGCAGTTGGGGTGCTGTTTCACACAGGTTAGTCCTAAATTGGAGATAAAATAACTAATTCTCTGCTGCTCTCCCTGCTTCTTACAGATGCCAAGCTACCCATGGAGAGAGCTGCACCATTTAACACTTAGAGAAAACGAAGAGAAAAAAATATTCAAATACATGTGCAGACACACACATTTAACGCATGTTTGATGAGAAAAGAATTTCTAGAACTGTGTCCCAAGCTGTCATCGCTATGAAGTTGTCCATCATCCGTGGGGTAATGGGAGAAGGCAGAGTCTGCCAAATTCCCCATTTCAGGTCTTTTCCTCAGACCTAGAGCTGCTCTGTAACTGTAAATTAAGACATGTGTCAGGAGCGCCCAAAACAAACGCGAAATGTTCGCTTTTGAGATGTCTCTTCCCATTTTAAGAAAAGAACGTCGAAGTCCTTTCTCGGTGTGTCTCACTGCTCCAGTAAGACATGGGAAGAATCCCCTGTGGAAAAAAAAAAAAAAACTAGTAGCAGTGTCATTATTCATTTAGGAATAAGAACATTCATTTTCTTTTATGGGGCTGATGCCAGCAGGGTTTAGCTCAGAGTGGATTAGAAATAAGTTCTGAGGGCAAGAGGCAGAAAGCGCAACAAAAGGTCGATCTGGGGCCTTAAATATTTAAAGTTATATGATTGAAAACACCACAAAGTGTTTTCACCTTGTGGTGTTTTCAGCCCTTAGTGCGTGTCTACAGGAAGCAAATACATCCAAGCATATTGATCTGTTTTCCTTCCCCTGATGAATCATTTTTACCACATTACCTAAGTACATTCATTCAGCAAACATGATTTGGGAATCTACAATACTGATCAAAGCCATACATATGATAAACCACACATAGATTTTTTTTCCCTAGCGTATTCATACAAGAGAGGAACAGAACTTAGCTAACCACACGCTAAGATCAGTAACAGCTATCATGTAGTGACTGCTTACAGCATGTCAGGCAAGTAGGTACTCATATTATCTCTATTTTAAAGATGAGATATATTCAGTACCTTGTAATAGGCTACAATGAAAAAGAATATAAAAGGAATATATGTATGTATATGTATAAGTGAATCACTATGCTGTACACCAGAAATTGACACAATATTGTAAACTGACTGGACTACAATTTTTAAAAGATGAAAAAAATTTTTAAATAAAGATGACGAAACTGGGACTAAAAAAAAGCAGTTGTTTCCACATGTATATTCTGTTAAAAAACTGGCATGTACACTTTAATTCCCACTTTTAACTGTTGTGCAAAAGTTTGTATCTTCAGAGAACAAGCAAGCATTATATGAGTTTAGATAAAAGGGAAATTTGCAGCTGGAAGGATCAGAAATGATTTCCTGGAAGAAGTAGCATTCATCCAGGTAAGGGTTGACTCTGAAGGAGGGGCTACCATGTCGATCATTGCAGGTGAAGCAATTACACCTGCCTGTTTCATTTAGAAATGCAAGAATCTGCTGGTGGTACAGGAATTTTTATCACTTCCTCCCGGGGGTGGGTCTCAAAGCCATCTATATGTTGTAGATTCATTCAGAAATTAGGGGCTCGTTCCCATCTTCTCCCCTCCTCTGCCAGCATCCCCGGGTGGCAAGTCATGCCACATTGGGAGTCACTGTTGCTGCTAGCCATGTTCAAGCGTGCTGGGCCTGAGCGGAGGGCAGGGCATCTTGCTATCACAGTAACACGCATGATGGACCACGGCAGGGAGGAGGGCTGCCAAGACCACAACAGCGGGACAGGCGCAGGGCAGTGACAGGAAATCTCTTAGCCACTAAACGTCCAGCCAAGTGTATAGTACCATACTTCACCCTCCCACCATCCCTCAGTACCTACTGTTTTCCTTAAAACACATGAGCTAATGCAGATACTAAAATGGTAAATAAGCTTGCCCAGGCTTACCCAGAGAGTACAGAGGTTTAAATTAGGATCTGTCTGATAAGAACACCCAGGGCTGGTACCGCACCCCAGCCAGGGTCTCTATCAGGTCTCACCACAAGGGCAAAGGGAAAAGCAAGCTCATGGTGGCTGTTTGCAAGAATGTGTCTGTCTTACTTGATGAACGGTTTGGTATAATTCTTTTATCAAAAATACCTTACCCATCTCCAGCTTTAAATCCGTTGTAAGATAATAATGAAAACTAAAATAAAGGACATTCAAAGATGGAGAGGGCAACAAAGAGCCAGAGGAGAGAGGGAGACATGCCGTCAGTGGGAGGAATGCTTGGGAGTGAACGCTGAGGGCTTGCCTAAGAAAACCTCATCCCTTTGTGGACTTAATCCCTTAAGGACAGTCCAATCAGGAAAGCACTTTGAGTGCAATGGAATAAGATGCTTATTATAGGAGTTGGAGCTTACACAAGTATTGGAAGGCCTGGAGAGAGAAATTTACAAAGAAAGGAGAAAAACAGCAGCTAGGGGGCAGGGGAGCAAGTTTCAGTTTTCAGAGATACCTTGAAATCTTGGCATGAGCTGTTGGTGGGTTCACAGCAAAGGGTCTCCCAGGGGGGCGGGGTCAGGGCTGGACACACTGCTGGCCTTAAGAAGAGCTGAGCTCTCTGCAGGATGACCTGGAACCTCGCTGTATCTCTCACCACCTCCCATCATCTCCACCCGCCAGAACCCTTAACCGCGTGATGGGGGCTGCTTTCCTTTGGCTCCCAAAATCTCAGACCCATTCCAGTCCAACACCCTCCTGGGATGTGGCTGTGGGAAATGTAAGTCTCACCAAAGCCAAGTGGACAGAGGAAAACTGGTTAGCAAAGCAGGGCTGCAGGCTCAATCCAAGCCATCCTCTGTTTTCGTAAATAAACTTTTCTGGAACACAGTTAAGGTCGTTTATTTATGTAAGGTCTTTGGTTTCTTGTACACTACAGTTCCAGAGTAAGTAGCTGCAACAAGACCAGGAGACTCACAAAGCCTCAAATATTTACTCTCTGGCCCTTTAAGGAGCAAATTCGTTAACCCTGCAAGAGAACAATCCGGAAGAACCTTCATCACACCTGCAATGGCTCATTCAGGGGCAGACTTCCCCGCAGTGAACCGAAAACTCCTCATGGGCAGGGAGCGTGTCTGTCTTGTTCCCACTGAATGTGGTTCAGAGCCTGGGGAAAGGGGACACGCAATGCATGTGCTCCAGAGACAGCAAGTCTGACTTGAAGTGGTCGAAATCTGAACAGGATTCTCTGAGGAGCAGGTGTGTTTACAGTCTAGGCAGGCAGACAGCGCAGGGGAACTCTGCTCAGAGGGGGGCCCCCACCTCGTAGGCAGGGCCCAGGAACCACACTCCAGCGCTTTGGAGGGGAAACTGACGGTGGCAAAAGAGGACTCCAGTCAAAGAGAGATCGGGATGCTGAGTAAGTCTGACGGCGCATTTCCCACAGAGAGGAGGAAGGCAGAGGCTAACAGAGACCCAGCCCATCAGGCCGCCCAGGCTGCAGCAGTCTCGCCTTTGGGGGCACGGGCTGGAAGCACAGCTTCATTGCTCACTGGCTGTGCCCCCCCCCCCCCGGCAGCTGCTTCACCTCTCTGGGTCCATTTCCTCCCTGAAAACCTGAAATAATAGTTCTCACCTCCCAGGACAGTTTCAAAGATAACCTGAGATAATGCTTCCTATACAATCAGAACAAACTAAAACACGAGGCTCTCAATAAATGGTCATTCACTCACTTGTACACTTATTCAAATATTTATTGAGCACTTTGAGTCCAGGTACGGGGTGGAGCGCTGACATACAAATTATGTCAAGTCCCTGTCCTTGTGCAGCTTCCATTCTAATTTGGATGAGGCCAAAAATAAATATCCAAATAAGTAAACACTCAGTCTTTCAGAAAATTGTAAACTCCATCACTGAGAATAAAGCCAGGTTAAAGACACAGGGGTGCCTCCATGTAAGTATGTGCATGCATGTGTGTGACGGTGGTGCAGTGAAGGGAGTCACCCTCCTATATAAGATGCATGGAAGAGTCCATTGATAAGTTGACACTTGATTGGAGAACTAAAGGCAGTGTGCAAGTATCTAGAGATGACGTATTCTTAGCGGAGGGATCAGCACATGCAAGTAAAAAGAAGGCCCACTAGTTTGGCAAGTTCACAACCACAACCCCTGTTTTCTAATGTTGATGGTAGATCCTACCTTTCAGATAGATGTACTTGATCAGTAGATCCGCCTAACGCTAGAAGTATGCCTAGATTTGGGAGGGAGGGAAAGGGGTTACAAATGGTTGCAAGCTTGGGAAGCTGGCAATGACCAATATTTGATCTAAATATTGCTCAAATATTCCAAGTATTGGTCCAAATAAGTTCTGAAACTAAAAGTTATTTACTTAGAGTTTCTAAAATATAAATTGCTTATTTACCTAAAATATCAACTCCAGCAACTTAATTTCTTTCTCTAAAGCAATTGTTGAGTGCTTACAATATGTCAAGGAATTTCCTGCTGCAAAAGCAGGGGATGGTTGTGGTAGGCTCCTTGAAGGCTGGAAACCCCAGACTCAGGGATGCTTCCAAGTGAGGAAATACACGTTTTCCACTAAAATTAAAATATTCCCTTTCCTACAGTCCCCAGGCTAGTGCGTATAATTTAATCTCATCTGTATTTAGTAGGTGGTTAGAAAAGCCTCTAATAATAATTTTATTATTATTATTTTTAACTTTGGCTCCAGAACATTGGCACTCGACTGTTAAACTGATGTTTCCAGATTCTTCTGAGACAAGCAAAATATGCGTCCTGGCAGTTTTATGTGAGTTTATGGCCTCCTTTACTTTAATGATCCATTAAATTACATCACTCGCAGTCAAAACTGCACTACAGAATCCCTCTAGCAATGCTCATGAGTCCAACCCTGTCTTTGCAGAACTCCAGGAGAAAAGATTCTAGAATTCTTTGCTATACTGTCACCAGGTGGTCAATGGAACTTCCAATTACTCTGACCTACCCCATAAAGCTCAATGGACTGCAAATTGTTTTTGGTCACTCCAAAAATCCAAAGGAAACAAACTAATATCCTCAAAATTTTATAACCTAACTTTTAAAATGTTGTCATTGCCATTTCTAGCCTAAATCCCTCATGCTCTATTGATCTAGTCAATAAACACAGGAAGCATCTAAAATAAATGAGGCTTTATTTCCAGTGCTTAAAAATATTAACTTATTTAATCTGTGATCATGATCAAGTGGGATTTATCCCAGGGATGAAAGGGTTTTTCAATATCCGCAAGTCAATCAATGTGATACACCACATTAACAAAGTGAAGAATAAAACCCATATGATCATCTCAATAGAGGCAGAAAAAGCTTTTGATAAAATTCCACATCCATTTAAGATAAAAATTCTCCAGAAAGTGAGCACAGAGTGAGCATAGCTCAACATAATAAGGACCACATATGACAAACCCACAGCTAACATCATACTCAACGTGAAAAGCTGAAAGCATTTCCTCTAAGATCAGGAACAAGGCAAGGATGCCCACTCGCACCACTTCTATTCAACAGAGTTCTGAAAGTCCTAGCCACAACAATCAGAGAAGAAAAAGAAATAAAAGGAATCCAAATTTGAAAGGAAGAGGTAAAACTGTCACTATTTGCAGATGACATGATATTATACATAGTAAACTTTAAAGACACCCCCCCCAAAATTACTAGAGCTCATTAATGAATTCAGTAAAGTTGCAGGATATAAAATGAATATACAGAAATTTGTTGCACTTCTGTATACTAACAGGGAATTATCAGAAACACAAATGAAAGAAACAATCCCCTTTACCATCACATTAAAAATAATAAAATACCCAGGAATAAACTTACTAAGGAGGTAAAAGACCTGTATTCCGAAAGCTGTAAGACACTGGTGAAAGAAATTGAAGTTGACACAAACAGATGGAGAGATATACCATGTTCTTAGATTGCAAGAATAAATATTGTTAAAATGACCATACTTCCCAAGGCAACCTATAGATTCAATGCAATTGCTATCAAAATACCAATGGTACTTTTCACAGAACTAGGACAAAAAATTTTAAAATTTGTGTGGAAAGACAAAAGACCCTGAATAACCAAAGCAATTTTGTGAAAGAACAGAGCTGGAGAAATCACCGTTCATGAATTCAGACTATACTACAAAGCTAAAGTAATCAAAACATTAAGGTTCTGGCACAGAAACAGACACATGGATCATTAGAACAGGACAGAGAACCCAGAAATAAACCCACACACTTAAGGTCAATTAATCTATGACAAAGGAGGCAAGAATAACAATGGAGAAAAGACAGTCTCTTCAATAAGTGGTGCTAGGAAAACTGGACAGCTACATATAAAAGAATGAAATTGTAGCATTCTCTAACACCATATACAAAAATTAACTCAATATGGATTAAAGACCTAAATGTAAGACTAGCTACTTTAAAACTCCTAGAGGCAAACACTCTTTGACATAAATCACAGCAATATTTTCTTGGATCTGTCTACTGGAGTAATGGAAATAAAAGCAAAAATGAACAGATAGTACTTAATGGAATGTAAAGGTTTTGCTCAGCAAGGGAAACTAAACAAAATGAAAAGACAATCTACAGAATGGGAGAAAATATTTGCAAATGATGCAACTGACAAGGGATTAATTTCCAAAATATTCAAACAGCTCATACAGCTCAATATCAAACAAACAAACAACCCAATCAGAAAAATGAGCAGAAGATCCCAATAGACATTCTCCAAAGAAGACATGCAGATGGCCAATAGGCACATGAAAAGATACTCAACATCACTAATTATTAGAGAAATGCAAATCAAAATTACAATGAGGTATCATCTTACGCCAGTCAGAATGGCCATCATTAAAAGTCTACAAATAATAAATGCTGGAGGGGGTGTGAGGAAAAGGGAATTCTCCTACACTGTTGGTGGGAATAAAGTTTGGTGCAGCCACTATGGAGGACAGTATGGAGGTTCCTTAAAAAACTGAAAATAGACTTGCCATATGATCCAGCAATCCCACTCCTGGACATATATCTGGAAAAGATGAAAACTATAATTTGAAAAGATACATGCACCCCAATATTCATAGCAGCACCATTTATAACAGCAAAACATGAGAGTACCCTAAATGTCCATAGACAGCTGACTGGATAAAGAAGATGTGGTATAAATACACAATGGAATATTACTCAGTCATAAACAAGAATGAAATAATGCCATTTACACCAACATGGATGGACCTAGAGATTATCATACTAAATGAAGTAAGTCAGAGAGAGAAAGACAAATATGATATCACTTATATGTGGAATCTAAAAAAAAATGTTATAAATAAACGTATTTCTAAAACAGAAACAGACTCACAGACATAGAAAACAAACTTATGGTTACCAAAGGCAAAAGGTGGAAGAGGGATAAATTAGGAGTTTGGTATTAACAGAGACACATTACTATATATAAAATATATAAATAAGGACCTAATGTAGCACAGGGAACTATATTCAATTTGTTATAATAACCTGTAGTGGAAAACAATCTGAACAAGAAAGCATATATATGTGTGTGTGTAAAATTGAATCACTTTGCTGTACATCTGAAACTAACACAACACTGTAAATCAACTATATTTCAATTAAAAAATTGAGAATTAATAAACAGAAACCCCACTTAAATAATGTTAAGAGACCAAAAGGGGGCATGCTCACACCCCACAACAACAGCAGAGCCCAACAGGAAAAAGAAAAACTTCTCTTCTTTCTTGTCAAGGACTCAACCAATGAAAAATACAGACTCTGTTTACTACAGCCCTCCCAGCTTCCTTTTCTTCCCTGTAAAAGCATTCTCCTTCCTTTGTCCTTCCAGGACTTGCACTGTGACTCACCATGATTGCATATCCTGAATTGCAATTCTCTGCTATCCCAAATGAGCCCATCTTTGCTGGAGAAATATCTAGCAGTCAGTTTATTTTGGGTCAACGAATCCTTACAACAACCTTATGATGTTAGCATTTTCACATACTCATTTCACAGATGGGGAAACTGAGGTACAGAAAAGCTAAGTACTTGCTGAACCTCATATAACCCAAAAGGATCTGAGCTGGTACTTGAACTCAAGCAGCTTGGCTCTTGACTAAGATGCTCTAACATGGATCACTTGGTGACTAATTTGACTTTTTAAATTCTTTCTTCTGATTCCAGTTGTTAACAGCTGGGAAGGGGGTAGTGTCTGGAGGTAAAGCTAGAAGAGGAATAGGAGGAAAGAATTTTAAAATAATGTGTTTTTTTCCTATTATAAAAAGTACTTATTCATGGCCAAAAAGTTGGCAATTATAGAAAAGAGAAAAAAATGAAAGTCATTATTCTAGATAATTACTATAAATATTTTGTTATGAAATCATTCTGTTTTTTTCCATGTATATCTGCCAACAAATGTGAGTTTCAGAGAGTTGAAATCTTACTGTCTTCGTCCATTTTATAATATAGCATAGACATTTACACAGTCATTGAATATTCCTTGAAATATCACTTCCAGTGGCTGCACAGCTTCAGTTCATAAGGAGTGTCATAATTTATTCTAATTTTAAAATGTAGACCCAATCTAAATATTTATATTTTGCAGTTATAAATATTAGCACAATAAATGTTTGCGCCCACCTCTGCTAATTCCTTCAAAACATGTTTCCAGGAATGAAATTACTGGGTTAAAGGATATATAAGCTTTTAAGGCTTTTTATAAACTCCTTAGTATATTACTCTCCAGAAAGACTGGCAATTCAGAGGAGAAAGTTAATTATTTTCTCCTGCTGCAAGCGTCTTTAGATGGGGTCACATCCCATCTAAGAGACATTCCAAGACAGATAGCCACAGGGAATGTCCTTTCACACAATTCTCCTTCCCACATCTCCCATCCAGAGTGAGTCTAACTCACTACTGTTCTATGGTAGCAAACAGCAAACAGAATCAAAGAGAATGAAGGAGCAGTTGGAAAAACACTGTTAAGGCTTGGTTCTGCATATTTAGGACTTAGGGCTTAGAAAAGCACTAACTGATTTCGATTAGCCATCTCCACTTTACAAAAAGATTTACATTCAATTAATTTGGGGCTCTCAACTCAGAATCTGAGAGGATCCAGGCAGATCACCAATGCTGACTAGGACTAAGAAAAAAGTAACACGGGGAACTTTTTACCTTTGTCAAGACTTAACCCTCCTGAAGGGAGCAGTCTTGGCTTGGCAACAGTGAGTTGCGGCCAGAAGGCATCTCCATGGCTACAATTTTCCAATTTGTTTTCTTTTTATTGAAGTATAGTTAGTTACAATGTGTCAATTTCTGGTGAACAGCACAGAATCCCAGTCATGCATATACATACATATATTCACTTTCATATTCTTTTTTATTAAGGGTTAATACAAGATATCGAACATAGTTCCCTGTGCTATACAGAAGAAACATTTTTTTAATCCTATTTTGATATATGTAGTGACTAACATTTGTAAATCTCAAACTCCCAAATTTATTCCCTCCCAGCCCCTTTCCCTGGTAACCAGAAGATTGTTTACTACGTCTGCGAGTCTGTTTCTGTTTTGTAGATGAGTTCACAGTGTCCTTTTTCTCTATTTTTTAGATACCACATATGAGTGATATCATATGGTATTTTTCTTTCCCTTTCTGGCTTACTTCACTTACAATGATGATCTCTAGGTCAATCCATGTTGCTGCAAATGGCATTATTCTATTCTTTTTTTAATGGCTGAATAATTTTCCAGTTCTTAATGGGACATTGGGAATCTGGGATTTGTGTGTGTGGGTTGTCTGGGTATGTGTTTGTGTGTGTATAATCATCCAACTTTAAAATACTGGTAACTGAATGATTTTTTTAAAATACGCACTAGATAGAGAATGTACTGTTTCTACTTTAACCTTTTAGGGTTCATTCCATTTTATTGTACTCAGTTTGGTACCAGAATCTTCAATATAGCCAAAGTAGTAGCTCTAGACAAGTGGTTTTTGTAACCAGCACTCTGTCAAGGAAACAACTTGTACAGGTTCTTAAGAGGTGCGACCACCTGTCTTCCTCCCAGGTGTTGATTATTAAGATGAAATGGGCTTTCAAGAAGGTGGCAGACTCAATGGAGTGAGAAGAGACACTGACTTAAAAGAACTCCATTATCACCTACGGGTTTATGAGTGGCTGCCACTTTGAACCTATCTGGTTATAGCTGAAACTTCCTAGCAAGAAAACCCATATTACCTACAACATGCTGCTGGCTTATCCGTGACAGTCACAGGAACAGCCTCACCATGATCTATTTTAATATGTCTCTTGACCGATTTTTATATTCTAGCACTGAAAATTTAAATGGCTCACTTACAGAGCCTGGGTGTGTTATTTTCCAATAAAACACATTTTACAAGTAGCTTTCTCTCCCGCTTTCCTTTTTATGGGATAGTTCCCATCGTACGGAGGAACTGATTGATCGTCACAAACTTGAAAAATGGAAAAAGTCTTTCATGCATTGTAGCCCAGATCCTTAACTTCTGTCAGCCTGGAAATCACTTACAGTACGTGTGTGGCCTCTGATCTTAATTTTTCCCCTTTTGTGGGAATAGTATTATGCCGGTTATAAAAGCAAATAACACTGAACAAAGCTCCTCACATTAGTGCTCAGGGAAAAGTGAGCACATTGATTTCAATTCTTTGCCATCAGAATTCTTTCCTTGGTGCCCATCCAGGTCATTATTCATTTCACTTGCATCTCCATTACATGAAAACTGTTCGGGTAATTGAGCTGTCTAGCTTCCAAAAAATGTAGGGGAGTAGACTTTTCATTGTCCCGGAGACTACTTCAGCTCACTCACACTTATCTAGGCTTGCCTAAAAGCCTCACGATCCTGACTGACGGAGACAGTACATCTGATCTAGTGAGTGTGACACAAAATTAGCTGATCAAAATGGAAGGTTACTGAATTGAAGATCTCTGGTCCTGACTCTTTAACACAAAATGTTTCAACTTGTAGAAAAGCATAGAGTTTACAGATTTTTTTATTCTTTGTTAATAAAAGTCGAAGACATGTAGACTAATTCAAGCCTTGCTTGAGGTTGTAACTTTACTTTGCTTTGTAGAAACTCAAAATTGTTTATGTAGCCTGTTCCAGGCTAGTTCAAGTTCAGGAGAAAAGTCAGGTGATGGTCACAGGTAGGAAGGACTCTTCCAGCAAAACCCTAGCACAATGTAAGAGTTATCAGATTCATCATGAAATTGCATAATAGCCAATTGGCCACCAAATGAATTTCCAAAGTGAAGGGAACATTTAAGAAGAATTTTGCCCATTTTAGGCAGCAATAAAACATCTAATGATTAAACCACTGTTTCCGTTGTATCTGTAAAAGGAAGGTGAAGCATTGGGACAATTATCTATCTTGTATTTCCTCTTCCACTAGCAGCCACACTCATGAAAAAGCATCAGCATTGGGATAGGCAACCATTCCAAAGAAGAAACCAACTTGCGTATTTTTAGATCTTTCAAGGTTTGGACCAAGCATGTGGCCCTCCATCCAGTGATATGTACTAGGGCTCACAAAAAAGGAAGTTGCTAAGTGGGTGTCCAATGTTTTTAGGAATGACCCATCTTGTTACCTTCCGTCTGGCTCTTTAAATTTCCCTCCCTCCCACATCCATTTCATCCGCAAGAAAATGAGATCTTCATTACCACCACCTTATCCCAAGCCACCATTACCTTTTGCTTGAATTGGTGCAGTATTCTACTAACCGAATTCCCTGCTTGACTTCAATTCTTTGCCATTGGAATTCTTTCCTTAATACCCATCCAAGTCATTATTCACTCCACCTGCAGTTCATGAACAAAGAAGCCAGAACGATCATGTAACAAATAAAGATAATGATGATGCTTTTAAAGTCTACAGTTCAGGGGCGTTTAGTACATTTACATGCTGTACAACCTTCAGTTCCACAACACTTTTCCTCATCCCAAGAGAAAACTCTGCACCTTTTAGCAGTCAATCCCTATTCCCCCCTCTCCCCAGGTCCTGACAACCACTAATTTGCCTTCTGTCTCTAAAAATTTACCTATTCCGGATATTTCATATAAATGGAATCATAAAATATGTCACCTTTTGGGTCTGTTTTTTTTCCACTTAGCATGTTTTCAAGGTTTAGCTGTGTTACAGCATGTATCAGAACTTCATTTGTTCATATGACTCAATAATATTCCCATATGTGCATATACCATATTTATCCATTCTTCAGTTGATGGCCATTCTGGTTGTTTCCACCTTTGACAATTATGAACAGTTCTGCTGTGAACATTCATGTAACAATTTTTGTTTGAATGTCTCTTTTTAATTCTTTGGGGTCCAGACACAAGAGTAGGGTTACTGGGTCATCTGGTTTAAGTTTGTGAAGAACTACCAAATTGGTTGTCATAGCAGCTGCATCATTTTCCACTCCCACCAACATTTTCCAAGGGGACCAATTTCTCCATATCCCTACCAACATGTGTCATTTTTGTTTTTTTTAAATCATGGCCAAAAATATGTATATAACTAAAAGGATCTTTTTTATAGCTGTAATTCAGATGATTTAATATCCTTCCACAGGCTTCCATCCTTTAGAATAAAACTGAAAACCTTGACCATGCCTCCAAGGCTCTAAGAGATGGGAGACCTGACTCTCTCCCTCATCCGTCCTCCCACCACTTGCCATCTCTCTCACTTCACATCGACTGCATTATCTTTCTCGTCAATCCTCAAAAGCACCAAGCTTGCTCCCACTCGAGGGTCTTTGCACTTGCTGTTTGGTGTGCCCTTCTCAAAGATCTCTACATCTTACTCCCTTATTTAAGCTCCAGCTCAAATGGGATCTCTCCTACAAGTTCTACCCTGATCAACCATCAGGGTACAAACCATCTACCACAGCACGAATGCACTGCCTGAGCCTGGGTTCCCTAGGAAATATAATTTGATTCGGTAGTCAATACTAAGATGTGTTGTTGAGTGGGTCGGGGGCAGGGTTGAAATCCTAAAGGAAATAAGAGTATAAAAGGGAAGTGAGATAATAATAAAAGAGAGCACATGACAGGAAAATGTGTTATTCAGCTGGTTGGT
Organism: Vicugna pacos; assembly: GCF_048564905.1. Taxonomy (NCBI): domain Eukaryota; kingdom Metazoa; phylum Chordata; class Mammalia; order Artiodactyla; family Camelidae; genus Vicugna; species Vicugna pacos. The sequence goes on from NC_132987.1 coordinate 9,408,228, forward strand.
TTCTAAAAAACAAAAAAAAACACCATAGCTGGTTACTTGGTCTCACAGAGTCCCCGGAAGGGCTCGCTGAAGTTTACGAGTCTTCTAACAGTCTGTCGAGGACCGTCTGTAAAGAGACAGCGAGAGAAAAGATGAATGACTATCTCCTAATGCCTTCCAGTCTCCTGTTTGTCATTATTTGAAGTCTACCTTATAAGGTTTTGCTTTGTTTTGTTTAATTGCGGTAAAATATACATGACATAAAATTTACCATCTTGGCCATTTTTAGCTGTTCATATCAGCACTGCCAAGTGCACTCACATTGTTTGTAACCAAACTCCAGAACTCTGGTCTGCTTGCAAAACTGAAACTCCCCATCCGTTAGGCAACAACTCCCCATCTCTCCCTCACCCCAGCCTCTAGCTACTTCCATTCTGTCTATGAATTTGACTCCTCTAGGGTCTCCATATAAATTAAATCATATGATGTTTATCTTTTTTGTCTGACCGATTTAATTTAGCAAAATGTCTTCAAGTGTATGAGAAGATCTCCTTATGTGTTAATGCTGAATAATCATCCGTCATATTTATAATCACATTTTGTTTATCCATTCCTCCACTGATGGATGCTTGGTTTGCGTCCCCCTCTTGGCTATAATGCTGCTAGGTACATGGATGTACAAATGTTTCTTCAAGACCCTGCTTCAGGTCTTTTGGATATACCCAGAAGAAAAATTACTGGATTGTATGATATCCGATTTTTAATCTTGAGTAAATGCCATACTGTTTTCCATTGCAACTGTGCCATTTTATATTGCTACTTACTGTGCCCAGGGGTTCCAATTTCTCCACATCATCACCAACACTGGTTATTTTCTGTCTTTTTTTTTTTTCAATAGTAGCCATCCTAATGGGTGTGAGGTCCCACAAGATCTGACCTCCAGTGGAACCCTGGAAATATCCTTCTGCTTTATAGCCAGGCTGGTAGTTGTTTGGGAGTTGGTCCATTCTTTTAACTCTCCAGTCCTGCCTCCAACTTTTGCACCTGAGAAAATCCCTCTTTGCCCTGATGATCTGCCCCATGCCTGTGGCAGGGCTTTGAGGCAGGGCTCCACACTTCTAGGTCGTGTAGTGTGGCCCTTCCCAGAAGCTGCTGAACAAGCCAGAAACTTCGAGCATCCATTCCTGGTAGGGAATGGACAAGAGCCTTGTCTTCCCAGTTGGCACAATGTGTAGGGTCTCTTTGAACTGTGGTAGCTTTATGACTCCAGAGAGTTATAAGTAAGCAGTTGTTAGGTCCATTCCAGCCAGTGAAGTAAATACCAGAATGGGTATAGAGTTAGGTAAGGCCAGGCAGTCCCAAGATGGGGCATAAACTGGATTTAACATATCCATTTACCCTGCTTTATTTCCCCCCATGTATTTGTTGTTATCTAAAACTAAATGTTTAAGCATAGTTTATTTTCTTTATGTCCACCTCCCAAAAAATATGTAAGGCTCATATTTGTCTTGTCCATCTCTGTATTTCCAGTGCCTAGAACAAGCCCTGACATATACCAGGGAGGGGCAAAACTATAGGATGAAAAATGAGTGATTTGTCTAACTTCCTTTTTGCTTAAATCAAAATTCACTTAAGCCTTTTCCTGCCAGCCATGTCTCAGATTTGGATGCAAGACTTCCATCTCCAGTCAGCATGGAGATACCCACACGAGACTATCCCACTTGCCCTGACAATAAAAACAAACCAGAAAATCTACAGAAGCAGAGTTTCAGTGAGCTGGCAATGCAAAGAATAAAAAGGAAACTAAGTTTAATGAAGTGAAAATCCCCTCTGAGGAGACGTGAACGCCACTGTCTTTATCCCTAGAGGAGCAGTGGGAGGAGAAATCCACCATTAACGGAGTGAGAAGACGCCAGCGGAACTTGTCTTGGTTGTGTGTGAATGAGCATGAGCAGAAGGCTCGAAGCCCTGCCACAGGCCTGGGGCAGAGCATCAGGGCAACAAGGGATTTTCTCAGGTGCAAAAGTTGGAGGCAGGACTGGAGAGTTAAAAGAATGGACCAACTCCCAAACAACTACCAGCCTGGCTATAAAGCAGAAGGATATTTCCAGGGTTCTACTGGAGATCAGATCCAAAATCTCTTCCATCCACCAGGTCTTCACCTTGGCTCTTCAAGTGCATGGGGTTAGTGTGCCAAAGACAAGGGCAGAGCCGCTGAGAGATCTCTCTGAGGTGTACAAGACCCTCTACAAGTGCAGGACAAAGAAACACCTGCTGAGACTCACAGACAGAGCAAACAAACTTACGGTTACCCGGGGGAAGGGAGTGGGAAGGGATAAATTGGGAGTTTGAGAGTTGCAGACACTAACGACTGTGTATAAAATAGATAAACAACAAGAGTCTACTGTAAAGCACAGGGAACTGTATTCAATGCCTTGTAGTAACCTATAATGAAAAATAATATGAAAAGGAATATATGTATGTGTATGTATGACTGAAACATTGTGCTGTACACCAGGAATTGGTACAACATCGTAAACTGATTATACTTCAACTTAAAAAATGAAATAAACTGACTATACTTAAATTAAAAAAAAAGAAAAATTAAAAAAAAACACCTGCTGAAGACTTGGCATAGCAGAAGAGTTGAGGTGAATCTCTCTGAGCACAACGACACTTCACAAGGTTCAGAAAACACCTGCCAAAGGCTGGGGTTGAAGCAGGAGAGCTAAAAGACATTTGTCCAAGGCACAGAGCCATTCCTTTTAAGGTGTGGGACAGATCATCAGGGCAGAGATTTTCTCAGGTGCAAAATTTGGAGGTAGGACTGGAGAGTTAAAAGAATGGACTAACTCCCCCCAAAAACGACCAGCCTGGTTATAAAGAAGAAGGATATTTCCAGGGTTCCACTGAGGGTCAGATCCCAAAATTGGCTGAAGGAGAAGTCCTGATTCACCCTCACAAGTAAAGCTAATGGTGAGCTGTTTCTAAAACAAGTGGTCAGTGAAGCTTTAACTCACATCAGCTCTAGATTTGATTAACTCAGCATGTCAGAAACGTGACAGAAGAGGAGGCCCTTTTAGGGCAATAATAGTTTATTCTCCGCTGCACTTTATACAAGATACTTAGTGTACAGTACAAAATTATGAGACATGTAAAGAAACAAGATAAGGTGACTCATGGCCAACATAGGAAGCCGTCAGTAGAAGACTCAACCTTGGCCCAGGTAAGTAAGTTAAAGGATATATTGGAAAGAATGACCAACACGCATAAATAAATGCAGGATTGCAGCAAAGAGAAGGAATTTATAAGAAAAATGAAATGAAACAAATTAATAACTCATTCCATGGGCTTATTAGCAGGTTGACACAGCAGAGAAAGTGATCAATGAAACTGGGGACTCAGCACTTGTCCTTCCCTGTGTCCAGAATGCTCTCCTCTGCACCATGGGACTCGTCTCTCACTCCCTTCAGTTCTTGTTTCAAATGCCATTTCAGCAATGGGGCATAGCCCCTATTATTTTTAAATAAACCTACCCCTTTATTTTTTTCAATAACATTTTATTATATCTGAAGTTATAGATACAGATGCACAAAGAAGCACACATATATGTGTGTATGTCTACTCATGTACAGTTACTTATTTTAAAGTTTTATGTTCATTTTCCCATGTCTAAATGTAAGTTTTTGAGCTAAGAGGCTCTGTCCATATTGTTCATTGCTTTATCTCTAGAACCTCCATTCTCTATTGGGAATGCAGTAGCTATTTAATTGATAGATGAATTATGGAATCAATAGATACATGAATGGAGCCAGGGAGTCTGGTTAACTGATGTCTACTGTAATTGAGTGCCTACTGTAAGGTGTACTTGAACAGTAGAAAGAAAAATAGAAAGTCATACTTCAACAGTTTGCAGTCGTCAAAACCAATAAGGACAGCCTTTAAGAAGAGGTTCAAATGAGCAATTCTGTGTTATAAGAGGATAATTCTGATGACAAAGTAGTAGAATGGAATTGATTGGGAAGAAACTGAGATGAAGAAAACCAGTTAAGCGTTTATCTGCACAGCAAAGAAAACCATCAACAAAATGAAAGGGCAACTTACAAAATAGGAGAAATATTTGCAAATCATATATCTGATAAGAGATTAATATCCATAATATATAAAGAACTCATACAATTCAATAGCAAACAAACAAACAAACAACAACCAAACAATCCAATTAAAATGGGCTGAGTATCTGAACAGACATTTTTCTAAAGAAGATATACAGATGGCAAACAGGTATATGAAAAACTGCTCAACATCAGTGAAGATCAGAGAACGCAACTCAAAGAGATATTACCTCACACTGGTCAGAAAGGCTGTTTTAAGTTCCCTGATAAGTGACTTTCTTTGAAAGCAAGATCTCAATGATTACACCTTTCAAAAAATGCTATGCTAAATATTATGTGGGAAATCCAGTCAAAATTTTAGTTTTTTTAAACTATAATTTCCTCAGTTGGAACTGCATGTATTTAGATGACCATTTTAGCCACCCAGTGACTTTCTCCAATATTTAATATATAATTATATAAACCATTTTGCAAAAACATTGCATTATCTCTTTATAATAGTGTAGTTCCTAAATTCTAAGGCTCAAATAATTGTACTGTTATCGTAGAGTAGGTTCTTGTCTTACAGAGGAAATAATTCAAGAGCGAGCCATAGTGAAGTGAAAATAGATTTATTCAGGGAGATACACACTCCATAGACAAAGTGGAGGCCAGCTCAGAAGGCAAGAGAGGTGGCCCCAAGATGTGGAGGTGGTTAGTTTTCATGGGCTGGATAATTTCACATGCTAACTAGTGGGAGGGTTGTTCCAACTCTTTTGGGGAAAGAGTGGATATTTCCAGGAGTTGGGCCTCTGACAACTTTTGTCCTTTTATGGTCAACCTAGGGACTCTCATGGAACCTGTGGGTGTGCCATTTAGCAGCTAATGTATTACAATGAGCCACAATGAGGCTCAGATTCCCCTGGAAGTCCAGTCTTCTGCCATCTTGGGCTTAGTTGGCTCTAACCAGTTTATGTTGTACTGTGTCTGTGTACTGTGACAATGGCTGTGTCATTCTTTTAACTGTTGTGACCTGTGGCCTTCCCTTTTGTCTCAGTAAGACGTATTATTAATATTGTGGAAACATTTTTGGAAAGAATACAAACATTTTCACATTTAATATATATATCAATTTTAAGTATGTGAAGGATTAGTGCAACTTAGAATTGAAGAAATATATTAATGAGAGCATCATTTGGAGACTAGAGAGGCTGTGTTCTTGACTCAAATGTAAGCCTTAATGAACACAATCAGAAAGTTGAACAAACATGTCCTGTGGGTGTGTGCTCATGAGAGCTACTCTCCAGTGTCTTTAAACCTGCCAATGGAGTGGTTCACCCCTGCCTGCACCTAGTGAAGATAAAAGCTTACACCACTTTAAGTCCCAAGCATTTTCTCAATTCTACAGCTAAGAAGTCCAACCACATCTCAAAATCTAGACCTACAGGTTGTAATGTCTCCCTGAGCTAGTCCTTATTAGAGGCTGATTTCTTGAAGAAGTACTTCTTATCATTGTCTCTGAAACCAGGAGGGTCAAACTAGTGGGAAAGGAAAGAGAAATAGGCAAATCTTTACTTAACTGGCCATATTTTAAGCTAGCTTTGTATTCTGAGCCTCACAGATATTTAAAGTTAATTCCTTCACTTTTAAGTTATTTTGTGTTTCCTTCAGAGATTTCTCAACTGGGAACATTTTGTTGTTTTTTCCCAACATCCAAGAGGTCAATATTCCCACTGTTCTAACTTAGCCCACTGATTTTCAGCCACTTACCACACACAGACTCTCTTTGGGGAGCCTCTTAGAATTTCCAAGAGACTTTTTTTGCTGTATTTCTAATGGCTCCAGGTTGGTTCTCCCATGTGGCCATCCTCTGATCACAGGTGAAACTCATCCATCCCCTTGCCCAGAGAAACTCAGGGAGCACAGACCAATCCAAACCCATTCACAGAAACACTATAGGCAAAGCAAATAATGATCACATACCAGTCCTCTGTGCCTGCACTACAAGATCCCATCTCAAAATCTTCATGGTCCTGATGAACTACATTTCACTAGGTATGCTCCCCAACCCCTGACAAGGTCAAGGGCAAGAATCACTGTACATCTTACACCAAAGAAATCCTTTTCACCAAATTCTGAATATTTTTCAACAACCTAATTCTTGCACTACACTTTTTGGATAAAGATATCTTAGAATTATGAAACCCCTTCCCAATTTTTTTCCTTTGAAAATGTGCAACTCACATTAGAAATTTCTCTCTTTTACACCTTGATTCCTCAGTGAAACTTCCAGTTTCCAAAATACAGAGTTTCATATTACCCTAATATAATTCTTAAGTATTTCACTGGAGCAACTTTTGTTTTCTGGTACTTTTGGTTAATAAGCAGCTGAAACTTGCTGTTTCCTTGAAATTCTGCTGTAAGGGAAAAGAATCCCTAAAGAAAAAAAGAAGATACATACAGCTTATAAATGAAAAAAACTTATGATTTCAATGTCATAGAAGAGTTCAGGAAATTGTCCAGGGTCAGGTCTGTGGGGTATTTCTCATTTAGAATGTTGCACTAGAGTATATAACCTTTCATTCAGACTCTTTTTAAGCCAAATTCAAGTTTGGAAGGCAGTGTACTTGTTTTTAGTTTTTAGGTACTGAGACTGTATCTAGGGAGAAAATATTACTATCTTCTAATAGATACATTGTACTTTGTTTTATAAAAAGGCGTTTAGTGGAGTCAATAACAAATGTTCTTCAAAGGTGTAGAAAAATTTATCACTACACCTTCTATGTGTATTTGATATAAGAATGGGAGAGCTGACTATGAGAAGAAAAAATCCAGGAATAAATATTGGCAATATTTGCCTCAGTACTTGACCCATATAATGCCTGTAAGATAGAATGAATGCAGTTAGATATGAAAATGTACATAGTCTTAGAACCATCAAGATGGGCTAGATCATAGTATGATGATCAAAAAACTCCAAAGTCTAATTGACTCAAAACCGATCGAAGATTCATTTCTTGCATATGTCACAATATATTTTGCATATCTCATACCATTGAGATCCTATAAGAAGGTCCTGATTACAGCAATATCTCAGGAACAATTCAGACTGATGGAAGTGAACATCATCTCAAATGTCTCAAATGCTGTGCCAAGGAAAAGAGTTCTGGAGTCTCACATCAATAACAAAACCCTTCACCAGGAGACATACATCATTTCCTCTCATGACAGGAAAATCATGTGGCACCATCAACCACAAGGAAGCCTGGAAATGCAAATGTACTGTGTGCCTCAAAGTCAGGAGCCTAAAGGATTCACTAAGAACATCAAAGATGGCCACAGTTTTGTAAATAGGCAAGCAAGAGGACCACTAGCTATCTGTGGCTACCTGTGACCAATTCAGTAATAGTGTCAGGAAAAGATAATGTTTGCTGGTACATCTGCCCAAGAAGGAGTCCTCATACAAGACCAACCAAGCTTCCGTCAAGTGTCTGTTGCCCTTTGGACACGCCTCAGTCATGTGGCCATCCCCTCATAGATGTTTTGTCAATCACATGGCTCTATCTTTCATCACAGTGGTGGACACATGGCCCAGGCTGGCCAATCAGAGCTCCCCAGTGCACATCCTAGTAATTCAGTCTGAGATAGTGACAGGAACCAGTCAAAACAGTCAAACGACACTTGAAGGACTTTCCTGACGCCATCTAAGAAGCCCTGTGGTTTCTCTGCTATCACTACCTGTAAAGGTAATAGAATTCTTGATGTGATGGAACCATTTTTGACTCACATAAAACATGTCTGAACATGAAATCAACCAAGTAGAATGAAAAGCTTGCAAAATTAAAAAATGCTATCTTGATGACATGGATTAAGCCCTTATATTCAGTTGTATCTAAAGTAAGCTCTATCCTTGGCCTTTTCAATTAAGTGGCCCATTTACATCTCTCCTGCTTCCGCCTTAAAAACAAAAACAGAGGTTCCCCCACCCCCTCCTGTTATGCTGTTCATTGAAAAAGAAAGAAATATTTCTTTGCTCTATATTAGTTCAAATCTAAATAAACTCCTCAGAAACAATATTGATCATTCACATAAAGTTTGTTGACTTTAAAAGATAGTAAAATGTTTCAAGTTATTAGAAATAGATGTTTTTGGCCATTTTTCTCTCAATTATCCCTGAAAACAGAACCATTACTAACAGCAGTAATAACTTTACCCTGTTCAGAAATTCCAGTTCTTGTATAACCTAAGCCTATAAATTAGCAAAATATTTTCTCCTAGAAAGATAAATTCCAACAGAACATAATATATTGCCCTAGAATCTTCACTTTTAGAAAGTGGCCATGTTATACACAATATTCTAAACATTTTACAATGCTGCCACCTAACTTTTTGGGACCTTAGTCGATAAGAAGATCATTTTTTTAACATCCATGATTTATGCTTCAGGACACCCATAAATTCTAGTTCATCACTAGTTATATAATATGCAACTAACATTATGAATGTGAACTCAAATGTAGGAGTGTCTAGGGACAGTGTATTTTTTTAGTCCCTTTTCTCTGTAAATGTCAGATACAGTAATTAGGGGTGTACAACATGGTAGCACCAGAGATGTGTTGATTAATTATAAATCATGGGTATTTGTTGACTGTTTACCACTTATTTCCATGCCTTTTTTTTACTTAGACTCTCACATTTCTTCTCTATTATAGATCACAGATCATCTTATTACTACTCATATTTCTAAGCATGACGTCTGAGAATGTGCAATCTGAAATCAGATTACCTGAGTTTAAATCCAGGATCCATTACTTGTAAGTTGCATGGTAAATTTCTTCTTTACTATGGATCACAGATCATTTTATTGCTAATCACATTTCTTAGCATAATCTCTAATAATGTGCACTTTGAAATCAAGTTATCCAAGTTTAAATGCAGGATCCATTATTCGCTGGTTGTGCAACCTCCTGCAATTACCATATTTTTCTGGGCCTCTGTTTTCTCTTCTGTGAAATGGTAATACTAGCAGCTGACTCCTAGATGGTTGTGGCAAATTAAATAATCTATTAAAACATCTAGAATAACACGTGACATATAGGTGATCAGTGTAAGTATTACTTATTACAATTCTCATTATTATTATACATTATACAGAAAGTCCTCATCTTCCCTAAGCCTGATTTCTAAATTACCCCCCAAAACAACTTCCACTTAAGTGTTCTATTTCCTTAGAAAACTTACAACTAAAAGCATGGGAGTCATGATTTAGAGATCTTTAGAGATTTTAAGAAGTAATGGATTCTAAATAGTACAATAAAAAATGTCAGGAAATCAGGTATGAAGTTAACCTTAAGGAGTACATTGGATCTTTAAACACGCTGACAGGACTTTTTCTGTTCATCTCTTCCCATTTCCCATTTAACCCTTTCCATCTTCCTGTAGAGAAAGCCTGAAGTCTTTCAGACAGTAATGCACCTGCACTAAATCAGAAAACCCCTGGGAGGCTGTACATATTTCTGTTTATAGAGACAGTGTTGACATTATTATATTACTTATATATAGAGAAAAGTCATAGTAGAAACTGCTCATAACTATTGCACTCATTCAGCAATGAAAGTAAATTAAAACTCAAAAAGGTACTAAACCAATAAAAGTACAATTCATTAGCTACAGCAACAGAACATAAATGATGATGTTATTTTGCTGAAACGAACCCAGAAGTCACAACCCAAATATGCTACTAATTGCTATGGCACAGATGAAATTTTGAGTTCTACACTTCACTACTTTCTGCTTTGCTATAATTTGATTTCCTCAACACTCTTTTCTAGTGAAAAAACTAGGAAATCTTTCTTGGGATAACCTGGAGGGAGACATTTGCTCCTCAGTTGGTATCTGTTAAGTCTGACTCTGCTTTTTACTTACTGGGACCTGACAACAGAAATAGTGCTACTAAGTGTCAACCAGCCAAAACTTCAGACACCGAAATGTCTAAGCAATATCCTGCTATAAGACAGACATTCTCATTTTCAGATCCCACGTATAAGTGGTATCACATGGTATTGCTCTTTCCCTTTCTGACTTCACTTAGAATGACAATCTCCAAGTTCATCCACGTTGTCTGAGAAAAGGGACACAAATGAACGTATCTACAAAACAGAAACAGACTCACACACATGGAGAACAAACTTACGGTTACCAGCGTGTGAAGGAGGTGGGAAGGGATAAATTGGGAATTCAAAATTTGCACCTCTTGAGGAGTGATGGAAGTGTTATCTATTTTGATTGTGGTTGTGGTTTCATGGGTATATACGTCTATCAAAATTCATCCAAATGCTCATCTCAAATATGGTAGTTTACTGTACAAGAATCATACCATAACAAAGTTGTTTAAAAAGAGACATTCTCAGATGCAAGAGAGAATCTTACATTTAACTTTATTATAATTGAAATAGAAATAATTATATTTCCACAGAGAATTGTGAAAACATATTACACAAACTCCCAGACCCAGTAACACAGCCTTTTTCTTCCCACCTAGCTAATCAAATAAAGAGAGAATTCATGTTTTTACTGGGAGAAGTAGATCACTTTGAAGTAGGGTGACCTACTTGGCCCAGTTTGCCCAGGTCTCCCCTCTTTTTAACACTGAAAGTCCCAGGTCCTGGGAACCTCTCAGTCCAGGGCCAGTCAGGAGGGTTGGTCACTCTCTTTTGGAGCATGGTACACTTGGTGTGTTAACAGAAGCCTGCATCTAATTCCATGATGGGAGACAGAAGGGGTGACTGACTAGCACAGGTAGCTTCCTCCCTACTCAATCCCTATGAATTCCCTACTCATGTCCTGGAACCAGGAAGAACTTAGTCCTCCCCTGGCAAGACAGTGAAGTTTAGAAAAGCATCTCCTATGAGCAGCCCCTCCCCAAGCCACTTGTTGAGTAGGTCACTCCACAACCTGACTTGCTTCTGTCCATGACCTTCATCTCCAGGTTTCTTCCCTTTAGCCTGGGTGTCAGCACTCAGGGAAGGGAGACTTTCTTGTACTTCAACTCAGTAGGACTTGCTTTCAGGCTCCAGATATCCCCCTTAAAAGAAACTAGAGATCAATACCTTTTACAAATACAGATTCAAAAATCACCAACAAAGTACTGTAAATCAAATCTAGCAACATATCAAAAGGATTCGTATTCATCATGACCAAGTATGATTTGTTTTGGGAATGTAAAATTGGTTCAACATCTGAAAATCAACTCTTGTAATACACCACACTAATAGAAAATTCTAAGGAAATCTACTAATTTTTTAAATTTTTTAAATAAAATAAAAATAATAAATTATTAACATAAAGGAGTTCAGGGAGTTTGAAGGATGTAAAATCAACATAATAAATTCTATTGTTTTTCTATACAGTAGCAATAAGCAAACTGAAACAGAAATTAGAAAAAATTACATTTAAATAGTCTCAATAGAAATAACTAAAGAATAAATTTAACAGAAGAAATGTAAAATGTATACTCTGAAAACAACGAAACACTTTTGAAAGAAATTATAGAAGAAAACAAATGGGGAGACATCAGAAGATTTAATATTGTTAAGTGTTGCCAAATTGATCTGCAGAGAAAACAGCACATTATGTAAAAAGTAACAATTCAAATGACTGAAGGTTGGTCAACAAAAATCAGAAACAGAAACCAGAACAGAAAACTGAGGACAGTTGCATTACTTTTCAATTCCTGCTTTACAAATTACCACAAAATTAGTGGCTTTAAAGAATGTAATTTTCTTATTTTACAGTTTTGTGGTTAGAAGTCCAATGTGGCTTTCACTGCTAAAATTAAAGTGTCTGTAGGACTGCTTTCCTTTTGGCAGCTTCTAGGGGAGAATCTGGTTCCTTCCCTTTTCCAGCTTTTTTTATTATTATTATTTGTTTCTCTGATCTTTACAAAAATTTTAATTGAAGTATATTCAGTTTACAATGTTGTGTCAATTTTTGGTGTACAGCATGTTTCAGTCATACATAGACATACACATATGCCTTTTTCATATTTTTCATTATAGGTTACTATAAGATATTGAACATAGTCTTCTGTGCTATACAGAAGAAATCTTTTTTATAAATCTATTTTTGTATATAATAGTTAATATTTGGAAATACAGAACTCCCAATTTATCCCTTCCCACCTCCTTCCCCTGCCAGTAACAGTAATTTTGTTTTTTATGTCTGTGAGTCTGTTTCTGTTTTGTAAATAAGTTCATTTGTGTCTCTCTTTCTCTTTTTTTTTTTTTGATTCCACATGTAAGTGATATCATATGGTATTTTTTATTCTCTTTCTGTTCTACTTCACTTCTAATGACAATCTCCAGGTCCATCCATGCTGTTGCCAATTACATGATTTCATTCTTTTTTATGGCTGAGTAATATTCTGTTGTATATATACACACCACATCTTCTTTATCCAGTCATCTGTCGATGGACATTTAGGTTTTTTTACATGTCTTGGCTATTGTACATAGTGTAGCTACGAACATTGGGGTGCCCACGTACTTTGTTTTGTGGTTCCTTTCCTCCATTTGCAAAGCCAGTAATATTACATTTCTCTGACCACTTATCCACAGTCCTGTTTCCTCTGACCACAGTGGGAAAAAGATTCTCTGCTTTTAAGGACATGTGGGATTAAACTGAGTCCACTTGGAAAACCCAGGATTTTCTCATCACCTTAATTGAGTTGCATAGTTGTAAATAAGATAACCTATTCTTGGGTTCCAGACATTAGAATGTGGACATCTTTGGAAAGAAGATCAAAATGGAGTTGATATTGCTAACAGAGCTCTCTGAGGTGAAGCCAGAAGACCATTAAAGAAGTGTGAATTATGTATATTTCAGCCCGGATGGAATCTGAATTTTTGGCTACTTATTGTCCTAACAAAGGCATCCAGAAGATCTGCCAGAAACTCAAGCGAATTATTGACACTTACTTTAAAATAACTTGTGGTTCCTTAAGGACAATTATTTCCTGACTTGTGTCAGAGTTAATCACAATTCTTATTAGGCAAGTTTAACAAACTTGTGGGGTTTTTTTGTCTTGGTAAAACCTATACTCTTTTTCTTCCCTGAAATACTCTCAATTTTACCCAAATCTGTGTCTCCTGAACTGCAGTTCTTAAGACCCCAAATAAAGCTCTTTGTTCTTTGTAGCTTTGATGCTAATCATTGGCTGATGTATCTTGGAGGGGCTGTTTCTCTGCTTGGCACAACAGTGGAACACCAGTTTTTTTTTTTTTTTAATAAAGAGTGGAGTTTTATTTATTTATTTATTTATTTATTTATTTATTTATTTATTTATATAAAATCTGAGGATGTCTTTATTTCATCTCCATTTCTTTTTTTAACATTTTTTATTGATTTGTAATCATTTTACAATGTTGTGTCAAATTCCAGTGTTCAGCACAATTTTTCAGTCATACATGGACATATACACACTCAAGTCACATTTTTTTTCTCTGTGAGCTACCATAACATTTTGTGTATATTTCCCTGTGCTATACAGTGTAATCTTGTTTATCTATTCTACAATTTTGAAATCCCAGTCTATCCCTTCCTGCCCTCCACCCCCCTGGCAACCACAAGTCTGTATTCTCTGTCTATGAATCTATTTCTGTCCTGTATTTACACTTTGTTTTTCTTTGTTTGTTTGTTTTTGTTTTTGTTTGTTTAGATTCCACATATGAGTGACCTCATATGGTATTTTTCTTTCTCTTTCTGGCTTATTTCACTTAGAATGACATTCTCCAGGAGCATCAATGTTGCTGCAAATGACATTATGTTGTCAGTTTTTATGGCTGAGTAGTATTCCATTGTATAAATATACCACATCTTCTTTATCCAGTCACCTGTTGATGGACATTTAGGCTGTTTCCATGTTTTGGCTATTGTAAATAGTGCTGCTATGAACACTGGGGTGCACGTGTCATCCTGAAGTAGGGTTCCTTCTGGATACAAGCCCAGGAGTGGGATTCCTGGGTCATACAGTAAGTCTATTCCTAGTCTTTTGAGGAATCTCCACACTGTTTACAATAAACCTCCTAGAGGAAAACATAGGCAAAACATTATCTGACATACATTTCAAAAATTTTCTCCTAGTAGAAATAAAAGCAAGAATAAACAAATGGGACCTAATGAAACTTACAAGCTTCTGCACAGCAAAGGAAACCATAAGTAAAACAAGAAGACAGCCTACGGAATGGGAGAAAATTTTTGCAAATGAAACCGACAAAGGCTTGATCTCCAGAATATATAAGCAGCTCATACAACTCAGTAAGAAAAAAATAAACAACCCAATCCAAAAATGGGCAGAAGACCTAAACAAGCAATTCTCCAAGGAAGACATACAAATGATCAAAAGGCACATGAAAAAATGCTCAATATCACTATTATCAGAGAAATGCAAATCAAAGCTACAGTGAGGTATCACCTCACACCAGTCAGAATGGCCGTCATTCAAAAATCCACAAATGACAAGTACTGGAGAGGCTGTGGAGAAAGGGGAACCCTCCTACACTGCTGGTGGGAATGCAGTTTGGTGCAGCCACTATGGAACACCAGTTTTAAAGTTCTGGGGTAAAAGAACTGTCAATCCAGAATTCCACATCCAGCAAAATATATCTGGGAATAAGGCAAGAATAAGAAATAAAAAATGTACAGATTGGAAAGAAAGAAAATTGTCTCTATTTATAGGTAATATGATTGAGGACACAAAAAAATCTCAAGAAAGCTACAAAAAAAGCTCTTATAACTGAGTTTTCACAAGATAAAAGATTGATACATAGAAATTAATCACACGTCTGTGTACCATCAATGAATAATTTGAAACTGCAATATTTCAAAAGTATAATTTACAATAGATATAAAAATGGGACCCATATTTGCAAAGTTAATAAAATATGTGTGGGATCTGTATACTAAAAATTATAAAAAACACTGATGGAAGAAATCAAAGACAGAAATGAAAGAGGAAAAGTTCCACGTTCATATACTGGAAGGCTCAGGATCATGGAGGTGTCAGCTATCCTTAGATTGATCTACAGGCTAATGAAATCCCAATAAAAACCCAAAAAAGATTTTTTTGTAGGTGTTGACAAACTGATTCTACAATTAATGGAGAAAAGCAAAGGGATTAGAAACCAAAAGAATTTTTAAAAAGAAGAACTAGCTAGAGGAATTAACACTACTTGATTGGACTTTGGGGCTTGCTTACTATAAGATACACAACTCGAAACTAAATTGTGTTGGTAAAAGGTAGCTGGGTAGACATATAAACATATGGAACTGACTAGGGAATCCAGAAATAAACCCACACACCTAGAGCCAACTGACTTTTGTCAAAAGTGGAAGGTCAATTCAGCAGAGAAAAAATAACCTTTCAACAAACAACGCTGGAACAATGGGATATTTACACATCTCATACCTAACACAAAAATAAACTCAATAAACGAATGAATCTAAATGCAAATCATAAAACTATAAAACGTTAGAAAAAATAGAAGATCTTCACGACATTGGGAAAGGAAAGTGTTCTTAAATACAACACTGAAAACATAATCAATGAAAGATAAAAATAATCAGTTAGACTTCAAAACTAAAAGCTTTTAATCTATGAGAGATATTGTTAAAAGCATGAAAAGACAAGCTACAAATGGAGAAATTGTTGCAAACCTAACAAAAGACTTGTATATAGATTACATAAAGAATTCTCAAAACTCAGTTTCAGAGGAAACAATAAAAAGAGGGCAAAATAGTTAACACAATTTCATCAAACAAGACAGACAGGAGGAAAATAAACAAGAAAAGATGATCAACACAATGACTCATAAGGAAATACTAATTGAATGCACAATGAGATACCACTTACCTATTAAAATGTCTGGGAAAAAACCGACAATATCAAGTTTTGGTGAAGAATCAGCAATAGAAATTCTCGTTCATTGCTTGTGAGGATGTAAAATTTTATAGCCACCTGGGAAACTGTTTGGCAATTTTTTATAAAGTTAAACATACAATTACTATACAACTCAGCAATCCCATTCCTAAATATTTACCCTAGAGATCTGAAAATTTATGTTCACACAAAAACCTGTGTATGAATGTTTATAGCAGCATTTTTCATAATTGCCCCAAACTGGGAATCGTATAAATATTCTTTCAACAGAAAAACGGATGTATAAACTGTGATACACCCATACAATGAAATGCAACTGAGCTATAACAGGAAGGAGCCATGATTTCATTTGCATAACATTCTGGAAGAGGCAAAGCTGTAGGGATGGAAAACAAACCAGTAGTTGCGATGTCTGAGGGGTAAATTCTGGGTTAACTAAAAGAGCAGCTTGAAGAAATTACTTGAAGTGATGTAACTGTTTTGTATTCTAATTATGGCAGTCGTTATGCAACTTTTTACATTTGTCAAAACTCTTAGATTTATACATCAATAAAAGCAAATTTGAACGTTTTTAAATAAAATAAATGTTGGTAAAAAAAAAGGAGATCATGAATGGCTTTTCTTCAATAAATTTGCACATATATCCTACTTAAGACATTTGTAATATTCCACTGCAACAATGTACAATCATTTAACTAAGCTTCTATGGTTTGATGTTAAATAAATATTAAAAGTGCCATCTGTTTTAAACTGGGACTATCAGCTGTCCACACATGTACACACCCACGTGCATACAAGGTGACATGAACACACACACACATCCTCATCCACAAAGTAAATCTTTTAACGTGATCCTCAAGGTGTGGTGTGACCTGCCCCTAACTTCTAACCTCATCTTTTATGTTCTTTCTTTGCTTAACAAGTAAGGTATTCTCTTCCCATTGCTGTTTCTTGAAATGTTACTTCCTGAAGGACCCCTGCTTGGTTCAGGAGTCCCTGGACCTGCTTTCACTCCACCCTGTGCTTCCTTGTCAGGTGCTCATCACAGCTGTAATTAACTACCTTTTTTGTGATGACCTGTTAAATGTTTCTCTCCCGTCTCTACTCACTGAAAATTAGACCTATGTTAGTAGAGACTGTTGGTTTCGATTTTTATACCCAGAAATTTGCACAATACCTGGCTTATGGTAGGCTGTCGATCAAAAATACGTTAAGTGATTGAAAAAATGAGAGATTTTGTTCAATGCTTATTATCTTACAGGCTCTTACGCCTGCCATTCCCGGTTGGTGGAAGTGCTTCATATACGGAGCCAAAAGCAAGTTAGTGTTCAAGCAAAATACAGGTGACTGATCTCAAAAATGGCCTGGTGCACACTAGCCATTCTCCAGCTTGTGGGTCTCAGAATCCTCTTGCACTCAGAAAAATTACTGAAGAACTCAAAGAAGGTTTATGTAGGTTCTATCTCCAATTATTTACCGTAGGGAGAAATTAAAGCTGATTGTTTTATGGAATATTTTGTTATTTATTCTTTTAAAACTCATGGTAAAACTACATGGATTAAAATAAAGACCATTTTTATTTAAAAACAGATAGTGAGAAGAGTGTCACTGTGTTAAATTTTTGCAAATCTCTTTAATGTATGACTTGATAAAAGACAGTGAGACCTTCTACCTGCTTCTGTGGTCAACCTGTTACATTAACTCCACTACACAGACATAAGTGAATGAAAGTGAAAAAGGCAAATAACATTTCAGAAGATAGCAACCCTTTGAAAAGATCTTTACATCACACTTTGAAAAACACTGATGCAAACAAACCCCAGAGAAAAGCTTCATCTAGGAAAAACACATATAATTAAAATATCAAAGCCTATTGATTAAACAGTTATTCATACACAAATGATGATCTGTACTGAAAACACGGCTTTGAAGATAAACTTAGAGAAAAGTCAAGCCCTGGCCCAAATGGGAGCCTCATCTTTCTAACTTCAATTTCTTCGATTATATTTTCTTAATCCTCTGAGGACTCCTTGCTTTATTAAAATCCGACTTTAATTTTCTTTTCCCTTAACTTTCTCCTTAGAATGCAGAAGCAGTGCGTCATATCGCATCGCAAACCTCACAGGCTAGCCAATATTGGAGTTCTTCACATAAAGGAAAAGGAAAAAAGTGAAAAAATAAACAATTATTTTATTCTTTCTGTACCCAGTTCCTAAGACCTAAGTTTGCAATTAGAACTTCTTTCTTTCACTCTACAAACTTCGTTCTTGTGGGAAATGAAACAGTGGTCTGGTCTTTATCGGGTTGCCACCTTTTTGATTCACTGGGACTATTGAAAGCAGGAGTCTCAAAAGGAGCTCCAGTGAATTCCCTGGATCCCAGATATGGTCTTCTTTGCCTGCACCACAGGAAAGCAACCCAATTTCTGATCACTGGCATCAGTCCCCCTGGCAATCCAATGATGATACTCTCTACCAGCTGGTTCAGGGGCAGAAAAGGCCCAGAGAACACAGAGGATCAGTTCTTGCCTCCAATCCATGGGAACTACGACTCTGCTACCTGGCAGAAGTATTCCTCTCTTGAGCACTAAAAACTCCAAATTCGTGGGGCCAAGGGCTCAACAAAGAGCAAACAAAAACTGCCCACAGTGAACTATTAGATGTGATAGTGAAAGGTGTTCCTCCCACCTCCACTCACTGGTTCCTGATCCAGGCATTGACCATAGGATAAAAAGCATGACAAATGTGTATATGTGCGTGTATGTGTGTGTGCCAGTACGTGTGTATGTAAGTGTGTGTCTGTGTGTGTGTGTATCCCAGTTCTCTTCTTACTTGCTTTAGGTGAGTCGTCTTGATAAAAGGATCTTATAAGGACTTTAATAACTGTCGTATATCCTGATGTGTGTGTAAGAAAGATAAATGAAGGCCCAAATTCATCAAGCCCACTTAAGACAAATGGATTCACTTCAAGATGTTTAAGGCTGTAATTAGCTCACAAATTTTTGTCCAAAACACTGCACGACCAGCAATGAGTTTTATAAAATCTGTTATATAGAGAGAAAGAAAAAACGAGTAAATTGAGCAAGGAAAATGAAAATACAACAGAGAATGCACAGACTCCATTAAATGATTACAAGTTTATTAGAATTTTAAATAGAGGAAATTTATCAAGTCACTAAGGTAATAAGACTGCCTAAAACATCAGTTCTTGACAAGTGTGTCTATCACAGCCCACAACTTACATACATTTATTTCTCCTAGGTTAAATATTTGGTTATTTGCAATATTTAACAATGATTAACATATCCTTAAGCCTCTTTTCTCTACTTTCTTAATAAATTTTGCTAAAATTGCTTTCCCTTATGGCCTTTTGCTTTGTATCTTACTTTGCATATCAGTCTGGTTTCAGTACATTTTAATGAAAATGTCTGGTTTTAAAAAGGGACAATAAGAAATCTGTTAAATGTTATGTTCCAAGAAAAGTGTCTCTTGTGGCAGGCAAAGGAACAAAAGTATGCTAAATTTTAGATTGTAATTTCACTTTTATTTGACCAGTGAAATGCCAGAAACAAGGACGCAAGTATGCGAGATGGCTCACTCATTCATATGTTCATTTATCCAATATTTGGGAACATCTATATGTACCGTCCACCATATGCCCTGCAGGGAGCAGTGAGGATGAGTGGGGTTGACAAATAAATCAAGCATAGTCTTAGCACTCAAGGAGCATAGAATACAGTATGAAGGATTTGAAACATGCAAGATGAATGACTTATTAATTGCAAGTATATGGTAGTGATAATTTCAGAAGAACAGCAGGTATGCAAGTTCGAAACAGGAGGCCATTTTTGTTTGTGGGTTTAAGGAAACCCACCTTTGGGGAGAAGGTTCTCTCTGAAAAGAAAGAACCCCTGGCAGCTGAAAATTGGCCCATGAGTTAAGAGATTGATGAGGCGGAAATATTGACTTAAAAGCTATTTGCTTTGAAGTACTAGTTAAAGCTAGAAGCATATAAAATCATCCATGGAAAGAATATAAAGATAAAAGAGTTCTATCTCTTAACCTGGGATATAAGGGCATGTGTTGGTTGTGGAGGCTGGATTAAATATTTGAGACCAGGGCAGTGAGAAAGAAAGGCTCAAAGATAGTTTAAGGTAAGCTCCTATTGTGAAAGTGAAAGTTTCAGTGAGAATTTCAACTGGTCAGCCCCACTTAGTCCTTTAACAGGAAGCAAGGCTCCCAACATGCAGTAGGGGAACAACCTACTCATGGAAGATGTCCCAGGTCCTCTAAACCCCTTCCCCCATTGCTGTGTATCTCACACTCTTCTGTCCTGATTGTGTGCAGGCTTCTGGCTCTATTTCCCCTTTGGCCCCACATCCAGCCCTTAAACCTGACTTGTTCTCTCACTCAATGATTTTGAAAATTTCAGCATCTGCAGACCACTTATTCAGTGTTTGGTGCACACATAGATCACCAATTTTAGATTACTTTTAAAGCCTTTTAAAAGCAATAAAGTGTTCATAGCAGTACTATATGCAATAGCCAAGGCGTGGAAATAACCTAAATGTCCACCGACAGATGACTGGATAAAGAAGTTGTGGTATAGTTATTCAATGGAATACTACTCAGCCATAAAAAAAGAATAAAAATAATACCATTTGCAGCAACATGGATGGGCCTGGAGATGGTCATTCTAAGTGAAGTAAGCCAGAAAGAGAAAGAAAAATACCATATGATATCACTCATGTGTGGAATCTAAAAGAAAAAAAGAAAAGAAAAAAGAAGACACTAAAGAACTTATCTGTAAAACAGAAACAGACTCACAGACATAGAAAACAAACTTATGGTTACCAGTGGGAAAGGGGGTGGGTAGGGAAAATTGGGAGTTTGAGATTTGCAAATATTAACTAGTATATATAAAATGGATAAACAGCATTTCTTCTGTAGAGCACAGGGAACTATATTCAATACCTTGTAGTAACTTATAATGAAAAAGAACATGAAAAAAATATATGGATGTATACGTATGACTGAAACATTATCTGCGAGCTACTCAACATGGCATCTCACATAGGTACTTTTGGAAAATTTGCTGAAGGAAAACTTCACAAGTCAAACTAGTGGTAGAAGTAGCAGTAGTTACAATATGGCTTTATGGCTTTTTTTATTGAGATATTGTAAGGTTACAATGTGTCAATTTCTGGTGTACAGCATAATCATCCTTTTTAGTATGAAATTAATGAACTTGGTCACTTGATATGGAGAAAATGCCAAACTACAGTAGCATAATCAAAGTTGTACTCCTCCTAACAAATCAAGTGATTCCATCAACTTTGGAGAAGATAAAAAAAACCAGACGAGAGGTAAATGATTCAGTATCATGCTCGAAGAAAAAGTAGAAGAGGATTTGGGAAAGTCCTCTATCAAATGATGCTGTTGGCTGTTTCATAATATAAAATGCAGTCAACATGAAGATACAGTTACTCTCATGTATGTATCAGCAGATATTCACAAGGGGATGAACCCACAACAGTGGATCTAATGGATCAGCTTTCAGCTCACATTGATGACTAAAGGTGGTGAGGGTGGCATAGCTCAGTGGTAGAGCACATGCTTAGCCTGCAGGAGGTCCTGGGTTCAATCCCCAGTACCTCCATTAAAAAAAAAAGAAAAGATGAACATAATTACAAACGCTGAGTCCTCCTAATACCAACTCCATCTTCCCTGACACGGAAGTTCAGCATGCTCTCTCTTGCAATTTTGAAATCATCCCCTGTCCCCAGAGCATCACTGAAGAAGGTGAGAAACCCAGCACCCCTCAGAGGGAGATATTACAGCCCCGACAGCCAGCGAGTCCTCCCACTAAGGAAGGAGGGTCAGGTGTCTGTATGCATAGCTTTTCTGCACTATTTAAAGAGGCCCTTTTACTCATAGGAAGCCTAGCCTGGATGTAAGGTAGCATTCCAACGACTAAGGTAACTACTACTTGCTAAATCTTTCAGGATACCTTTCCTGCATATGTGAATCCATTTGAATGATGTCAGTGACAACCCTTCCTCTATGCCGATAACCCAGCCGTGCCCAATCTCTTTTCCATCCTTCACAATTTGTGGGATTTTAAAAATTATAATGCAATAAATATTCATCATAAAAAATTTACCAAAAATTTACATAATAGTTTAAGGAGTGGAGTGAATTTCTGTTCTCTTAAAAAGATGAATTGTGTGTTAGCTTCTTGGGTCGTCCTTCACACTGAGACAACTATACGTAACTGAAGAAATTCACAGAAGTTATCATTCACTATACTTTCTTTTCTTTGGACGTTTCTCTTCTTTTATAAGAAGCAGGTGATACACTAACTCTTTAAGCCAACATCTTTTCTCTAGAAGTAATAGATTCAATTTATTTAAAGGCCCAAGGGCAGAATAATCAATAGAAGGTTCAATCGAAAAAATTGTCAAGAACATGAATCAGACGATATTTCTACAGCAGTCTACTTAATCATCGGTCTTGACTGAGTGGACCAATTAGTTGATTGAAGAATTAATCAATGCACTGAATTAAATTATTTTATAACATGGATGGAACAGACAAGTAACTTAAATGAGGATACTAAGGGTAGGGAGAGGAGAAACTATGGCCAATTGAAAAAGGAAGGTTTCATACGAAGGAGACAGCTACCGTTCTAGTCCTCCCTTGAAACGTGGAGACAAGCTTTGCTATCAGTTTAGATTTATCAGAAGTCAGAAATCTGGTTTTTAAGCAAAATATCCAAAATGTTTAAAGTTTACAATAAATTTATAATTTCTAATATCATGATACTATTCAGAAGTTTCAGTGGTAGGAAGAAGTGTGAGCAAAGACACAAGGGAAGTTGGGGAGGAAGCCATGTGTATTGGAGGAAAGAGTTGTCCAGGCAGAAGAAGGAGCTAGTGCACGGGTCCTGAGGAAAGCACGTGTTTAGTGACCATCTGAGGAACAGCGAAGAATGCCAGTGTGATTGGAGTACAGTAAGCGATGGTGGAAAGACCATAGAGAGAGAGGGACAGTGTCAGAGAGGCTGCAGGGGCCAGAACATACAGAATCCCATGGCCGCTGTAAAGACTTTGGATTTTATTCTGAGTGGACTATGGAATCCTTGAAAGGTTTTTACCCAGAGGGTGACATTATCCGACATATTTGGGCCAAATGACTGGTGGAAATGTAGGTTACAGACGAAACTGAGCAAAGATGGAAACAGGAAGACTAATTAGGAGGATGTGAAAAAAGTGCAGAAGCGAGATAATGGTGGCTTGAACCAGAATAGTAGCAGTGGTGGGAGAGGACATGCTAACCTCTAAACATCTTTACAAGGTAGGGTCAGCTGGATTTGCCAGTGGATTAAATGTGGGGTACAAGAGAGAGAAAGAAAAGTTGAGATGACTCCAAATTTTGACATATGCAACTGACAGGCTAGACTTGCCATTTATGTAGTCAAGAAGTCTGGAGGAGAAACAGAATTGAGTAGGGAATAAAAAAGATTTAGGTTCAGATATATAAAATTTGAGATCACTATGAGATGTGGAGATGGACAGGTTCAGGAGTAATTGTGCTTAGAACCCGGATTTCAGAGACATTCAGGCGAAATATATACAATGGGTGCTTTTCATCATATCAATTATATTAAAAGCTAAAAGAATTAGTGAAATTACTTGACACTGATTGAAAAGAAAAGTAGAAAAGTCGTTCGAACAATGAGCCCTTAGATAATGCTACATGAAGAGGACGGGGAGATGGAAGAGGATGTGAGAAAGAGGACTAGCAAAACAGAGATCGAAGGAGCAAGCAGTGACAGAGAAGGAAAACTAAGAAAGAGGTGGTGACCAGAAGCCAAGTGAAGAACATGGTGCAAGAGTGTAAGCAACTAGCTCTAATGGTGTTGAAAAATTAAGAAAGCTAAGGACCAAGAATTAACTCTTGGATTTACCGGTATTAGAGTCATTAGGGATTTTGATGAGAGCTGTTTGGGAAAAGTGATGGAGACTAAAATCTGTTTGGCTCTAGTTCAAAAGAGAATAGAAAATTTAAGCCACACTTGGAAGACTGATTTCAATTGTGTTGCCATTACAGCTTTGTGACCACACAACCTCCTTGAAATTTTTTGCCTTTACTAAGTGTTTCAAAGCTCTAAGAAAGAATGCCCTTGGCTATGTGTATATGTGTGTGTGTGTGTGTGTGTAATATATATATATATATATAAAATCTCCATCTTTGCTTTTATGAAGCTTAACTGGGTAAAATACAGAGCTTCAGAATAACTCAGCCATTAGTGCCATAAATATTGTGCATCCTTTAAGGACTTGAATCAAATTTAGTCCCTCCTGTGACTGCATTCGCTGCAAGGAGAGAGGGCAGTCTATAACTACCACTTACTTTAATGAAATTAACTATAACCTGATTTTTTGCTAAAAGTAGCAGGAAATTGCTCTATAATCCAAATGTATCTTAGGTAACAGTAGGAGACAATTACGACATGATGTTCTCTTTGGTAACTTGAAGCCGATGAAAGCTTATTATCTCTATAAAAGATATAGACCTAGTCCAGTGTGTGAAGCAATGCTACATTGACATACAGCTATTTTTCCCTTTAAAAGTCTCCAAATGTCGATTTTCACTTGTCGACTCTGAAAATGCCGTGGAGATTAAAGTAGGGATAGCTGGAGATGTGAAATGTGTTCTTTCATTAAACACATGAAAGAAGTCATTACTGCTTCCTGTTAAATAGGCCATATTCTTTGTGGCTTATGGAAAAGAGCAGTGGCTTCTTATGGCTCCCTGAGAGTCTGTGTCGCTTCAAAGAGTCATTAGCTTGAGGGAGAAAATCACCCATCAAACCCCTAAGAAGGGAGGATATTACACAAATAGATGGTTTCCATCATGAACGTCTTTCTCTTTCCTATGATGTTTCCATAAGCCAAATTTGAGGATAAACTTTTAAGTCATAAGGATCCTTAAGCTCCATTCCCATATCACCCCCCCAATAGTGATACAGAAGGAAATGTCTTTGAAGGGACTTCAGACATGTTCGCTAATTATAAAATCTTCCTAAAGGTGGGGGAATACTAATTATACACCAGGTAATGCACGACTGTTTAAAATTTACTTTTACCCCTCCCCCCAGTTTCAACAGTGAAATGTAATAAACCCTATTCTAAAAGCAAGTAAGCTAAGGCTCAGTAAGTTTCAATGATCACCCCATTAACATAAAGTGACTCAGACCCAAGGGTGGTATTCTTCATCTATAAATAAGGACCCTAAGTGGGGAGGGTATAGCTCAGTGGTAGAGCGCATGCCTAGCATGCATGAGGTCCTGGGTTCAATCCCCAGTACCTCCTCTAAAAATAAATAAATAAGTAAACCTAATTACCTCCCTATCAACCCTCCAAAAGCAAAAAGAAAATAAATAGATTGCCTTTTTTTTTTTTTAAAAAAAGGAACCTTTATGTGACTACATCAATGGGTATAGGAAAAGATTTTTTTTAATTAAGCTAAGCATAGCACCATGGAATCTTACGTCGTCACGGATCAGAGAAAATCCATTTGGTCTAATTTAAGAAGCATTATTTGCTTTAAGGAAGAAGACATTATTAAAATCCTAAATCATTCTACTCTATTGAACCATGACCATATTTTCCTCCTCTCTATTTAGGTAAATAAAAGTTGAGGATTAGGAACTGAAGAAGAGATAACCAAAACCTCTGAGACTGGATTTACCAAGGCAGCCACCCCTGTTCTCATTAATAAACCTCATGACGAAAGCGCAACCCTGACTTCCCCGGGAAGTTGATGCTTGAGCACGTCATCCACGTACGTGGGGGCCCTGACTTCCTCCCACCCCCCAATGCTTTCCACTCTGTCCCCTGGGCTGCCTCCCAAATGCTCTGTCTCTTCTCTGATTCTCCACTGAAACCCGGCTGACTCCTGATCACGTGGCTTCTCCAGCTCTCAAAAGCAGTGGACATTTACCCTGTGCACTGCATGCCCTTGTGTGTCCAGAAGAGGGACTGCCATCCTCCTTGCCAGTCACGCCTCCACACCTCTGTTCATCATCTTGTTGAAAATTCCATCCCTCCAACGCTCTTTCGTTCATTCACACCTCAATTCATTCAATAAACATGGAGTTGCTTCCTGTTGTGTGCCAATGGAGACATCGTGGGGCTTAATCCCGCTCTTTTGCTCCTAGCTGCAATCATTACAAACTTCTGGTTCATGGTGGCTTAAATTCCTTTTCAACTGGACTTCTGAAGAGATTAATTATATTTTGTTTGTAGAATGAGTCCTTCGATATACAACGGCCTTAGCAGGATGACTGACGATTACTCACCTAAAAAAAAAAGTACCTGTGAAGCATGGCTGTCTGGAAACTGTCAGGTAACTTGTATAATTATCAACTTTATAAAATAATCAGTATTATTACTGCTTTCTGCTGTGTGATGTTAATAGCCCCCGAAGGTTCACTTGGTACCATCACCTATTAGTGGCCCAGAGGGCCCATGAGCAAGGAAGGAAGAAAGCCTGTGTAACTGTACAGGATGTCTCAGAGCTTTCTCTTACTTGTTTTAGTTTCTTGATTGCCTGCATTCTTGAATTATTTGCAAAGCTGAACAGTGAGTATGAGACAGATATGTTCAAATCCAATTTGACAGTCCAATCCTGGTGTCAGCTAAGGCTGCAACAGGAGGAAGCTTTGTCCCCACCCCCTCCATCCCCCAGGGACATTTGGCAACACTGGGAGACATTTTTTCTTTCTATCACAGCCGAGAAGGGAGTGTTGCTGGCTTCTAGGTAGGACCAGGGATTCGTCCTACAATGCATGGAACAATCCCCTACAACAAAGAATGATCCAGTCCACATGTCACTAGTGGTGAGGCTGAGAAGAAACTCTATTCTATTCAACCACATCTAACTTCTAGGCTCCATGCCATTGGCAGCAAATTCTCATTTCTGTGCCTGTTGTAAGTTTCAGACACATATATCAAAGTCTCTCTCTCTTACCCAAATGTTTCAAAGGCACTTCAAACTCAGACTCTCTTAAAGCAGACTCATAGTTTGCCCTCCAGACTTGGTTCTGTCACTTGGTGTTTTATCTCAGCAAATGGCACTCATCCAGAAACTCAGCAGCCGTCTTCCATACCCCCCTCTCCTCCCCCGTGTGCAGTCCATCACCACGAGCTAATCATCTTACTTCCTGAATGTATCTGTGGTTGCTCCATGTCTTCTCATCTCCATTAATAACAGCTTCCTTCCCCCAAGCTGTCATCTGTCTCTCCTTTGGAATAGTGCCATTCCCTTTGCCAATTAGCAGTGGATTAATTCCTTTCAAAATTATAGAGCATTCCCTTCATGAAATTCAAAGATAAACATAACAAGCCCCTCCTTCAAAACAAACTAAGAAAAAAATAAAACATTCCCCATTGTTCCCATTGTAAAGACTAAAATTCTTCATGTGATTTATAGGTAAAAAACCAGGACATTTTAAAGGGTGCCCGTGTGTGCTTGCGTGCATGTGTGTGTTTGGGGAGAGGAGATATTAAAATTTATTCCAAAGCAAATACAAACAAGGAATGTTGCAAGCCGGTTGCTGCCCTGTCCACAAGGCCTTCACTGCTCTGATCCCACCTGGCTCTCCAAGGGCCCCTCACATTGTCTTACTCTCTTTTTGCCTTAACAGATAAGGAGCACTTTGCACCACATTGCCTACTTTTTGCTTCTTTTGTGCCATATTGCCATGTACCACAGGGCCTTTGCACATGTTTTTCACTCTGTGTAGGAAGTTCCCACCTCCACACCTTCAAAACTAATCAATCTCCCTCATTCTTCAGTTACCATCTGAAATATTTCGTCCGAAACATTTGCCCTGACTCTTCAAAAGCCACAAGTTCCCTTTTGTACGCTCTCACATCTCCATGTTTGTTCCCTTCAAAGCACAGCTACAGTCCAACTTGTGGGTTTTGTTCTGTTGCTTGGATTTCTTTTTGTTTGTTAGCTAATACTTGCACCCAGGAGATATAGCCTGTGTCTCCCAGATGCTTAGGGTTGACATGGCTAGATTAATTCATTAATTATCTTGGCCAAAGCCAAATAATAAGTAAAAGGAAGTCCAGGTCAAACATCCCAGGTGATGTGTACTTAAAGACTACAACGTATAGCTGCTTCTTATGTTTATATCAATATAAAAATAGACTCTTCAATAGAATTTGTATCACCCTTCAAGCAAATATATCTTGGAGATAGCAGCCTAGCAGGGCCAAACTCTTGCACACAGTTCAAGAATAACATAATGAAAGAGAAAACTGTGCTCCAATTATGTAATACAAGTACCTATTCTTAAGAGGAAACTTGAACCCAGTAGGTAGCTTAGATTTTGTTTTCTAAGCTGTTAAAGACCCCTAAGTAATTATAAAGAGAAGTGAAGAATCACCCCTTCACACAAAGCATTTTCTGATGAAAACAAGGGCATGATGGAACTCAACAGAATTGTGAATTATCATTGGATGATGGAAGAAACTGATGTTTCTTCACACATAGGCTCTCATATTAATTAAATCAGTCGCAATTTTCTTTTAAACGTTTCTGGTATTTCTGTGGGCTTTACACACCAATTAACTAGACTAGGCTCGGGTCCTTCACTTAACATCCATTCAAAAGCCACATGTCCATTTCTCTGCTGTAATATTGCAATTATTTCAGCATTCATGATGGCAATAATGGAGAAAGAGCTTCCACAGGGGGAATTTCTCCTTTATCTTTAATAATGAGAAGCTGATTGTTGATTAAGTAAGATAATTAAAGCTTTTATTAGGGCAGACCGATACAGGTTTATTCCTCCTCCAAGACATGAGAATTTGATTCAACTTAAAGAAACAAAAACACCACTTTCACAGTTCCCCTTCTCCAGTTTCTCCTTCTTATATTGCTGATGTTTGGAAATACCAAGTAGATACATTTGCTGTTTCTAAAAATATATGAGGATTTCTTGATTTTTTTTTAATGTAGAGAATTCTGTTCAATTTTATCTTCACTTAGAAATAAGCAGATCTATTTCCAAGGAGAAAGTGTGTTAGTCTGCAGTTATAATTGTGCTCCAATCACTAAACGTCAGTAGGTGGCCCATTTAGTCTCTAGCAGTGCATTTTACAGCTGTCCAAAACTTTGAGGGAGTGAGTTGAGATATAAAGGAAACAGCAGTAAAATGGACATAGTCAGTGAGTCCCGAGAGCCTTCTGATTCCATACTGTCCATTCAAATAGTATTTATTTCTTACAAGAATTTTTGTGCATCTTATAAAATGCCAAAAGCATGCCTTTTCATTTAGAGTAACTTAATTTAATTTCTAACATTTTAACACAAATGGCTTTAAAAATAAAAAAGAACAAAGTAATTACATTTAATTTCATGGTTTTAGGTTCCTAAAAGCCATCATATTCCCTTGGGTAATTGAAGACTTCCATCAAGTGGGGAAGAACGAAAAAATTGTGAAACGTTTACCTTTCTCTTGGAACAAAAACAAGAAGAATTTATGTTGCCATTCCATTTAATATTTACTAGGAAAGAGGTCTGTGGTGATTTTGTGTTGCCTAGAAATGTAGAAATCATTCAAAATAGAAGTGGGTCCTAATTCAATTGGAAGAATGCCTCTTAATTTCTTCCTTAACATCAGTTCAACTTGAAAAAAAAAATCTGAGAAAGAAGAGCAGTCTATTTTGGGATGACTCTCTACATCGCATGGAATTTTACACTAGATTCTGAAAGTAAGAATTCACTGATTGACACCTTGAAAGATCATCCGATAACCTTTGTTCCCGCTATTCCGTTCCCATAGAAAGTCTCAGTAAACTTTAAAAGTCAACACAGCTTTCAAAGGAAACTCTTTTATTAGAAGTAACCAGGCTGGACCCTTCCTCAGCCAAATGAACACTCCTCAGCCTGCACTCACCTCTAAGAGCTCTCTTTTTTATCCCTGGAGAACTTCCTGATTATTTCTCAAGGCTTCACTAAAATTTCCACCCCCTAGGAAGCCTTCTCCCACCATTCCAATTGGAATTTATCACCACTCTAGGAGTTCTCATAATTTCATAACTCACTCTGGGTATTTATCATGCATTTTCATAAAATTATAAATATTTATGCACACAGCTTGGTAAAGGGTCCATATAACCCTTTCTTCTAGTCTGTGGATAAATTTGATCTTGTGTGAACTTTCTAGGTATATTCCTTGGAAATAGAAAGTCAGATTTGTCATTCGTTAACCTTAGTTATGGCAGAAATAACCCCTTATTGATATGCTATTTGGGATCTTTTGTGTTTCCATACGAATTTCAAAGTTGTTTGCTCTAGTTCTGTGAAAAATACCATTGATCTTTCAGTAGAGATTGCACTGAATCTGTAGATTGCCATGGGTAGTATGGTCATTTAAAAAATATTGGTTCTTTCAATCCGAGAATATGACATATCTTTCCATGTTTGTGTCAACTTCAATTTCTTTCATCAGTGCCTTATAGCTTTTGGAGTGCAAGTCTTTTGCCTCCTTAGGTAGGTTTATTCCTAGGTATTTTATTTTTGATGTGGAAATAAATGGGATTTTTTGTTTAATTTCTCTTTCTGATAATTCGTTGTTATAGAAATGCAACATATTTCTCTATATTAATTTTGTATCTTGCAACTTTTCCTGGTGGTATCTGGAGTTTTTTATATGTAGTATTATGCCATCTGCAAACAGTGACAGTTTTACCTCTTCCTTTCCAATTTGGATTCCTTTTTTTCCTTTCTCTTTGAAAAGAATTATTTTAAAACATTAAATTTTAATTTAAAGTATACTAGTCAAAATAGGTAAAATATTTCATATATGAACTAAAATTTACACATGCCAAACAAGAGTATCTCTTACAGTTCACACTGTTTCATGCTTTTAAGTTTTAAATGCATATAAAAACTTCAAGTTATCATGTAATGACAGAATTAAAAGTAATTCAAGTTCTACTTCACTTTTGCAATCTCTGTGTTATCATTGCTTATTTTTAATCTATTGTTTAAAGGCAGGAATACGCACTATCACAGGATTTGGAATTTCAGCTGCACCTAAAGCAAATCTGAATGGCCTCAAATTACGTAAGCTTACCCTTGAAATAAACACATGGACCTGATCCACAAGCTTAAAAGGCTGACTATACAGCTAAGAGTTTCTCAGATTCATTGCCACATAGAAGATCAAGTTTACTGAAACGTAAGTAATAAAAATGTGTTAATTTGAAGATGATGTACATACTTAACACACTTTCACTTCTACTCAATATGGAGTTACAGGTATCATATTTACTCTCCTACCTAAATCAGTTTGGAAAACTACAGTAGAAAAAAAATATATCAAGCAATAGTTTTTAGACACTGGACATCAAACAACAAAAGATACTGGTAATCCGAGATGAGAAATAAAGAATGTTTGTCCTAAAAGTGCCCAGCTTCCTGCCTGTAGAGAAAGTTTTCACTCTGCAGTGTTTATTAGGAACAATAGGACAGAAACTAAAACAATTTTTAAGGGAGTACAGGCATACCTTGAAGATACTGCAGGTTCAGTCCCAGACCACCACAATAAAGTGAACATCGCAGTAAAGTGAGTCATATAAATGGCTTGGTTTCCCAGTGTGTATAAAAGTTATGCTTACATTATACTGTAGTCTACTAAATATGCAATAGCATTATGTCTAAAAAACCAATGTGCATATCTTAATTAAAATATACTTTATTGCTAATAAATGCTAACTATCACGTGAGCCTTCAGAGAGTCATAATCTTTTGGCCAGTGGAGGGTCTTTCCTCCATGTTGATGGATGCTGAAGGTTGGGGCAGCTGTGGCAATTTCTTAACATAAAACAATGAAGTTTGCTACATCAATTGACCCTTCCTTTCACAAACAATTTCTCTGTAGCACAAAATGTTATTTGGTAACATTTTGCCCATAATAGAACTTCTTTCAAAATTGGAGTCAATCTTCTCAAACTCTGCCACTGCTATATCAGCCAAGTTTATGTCATATTCTACATCCTTTGCTGTCATTTCAACAGTCCTTACAGCATCTTCACCAGGAGTAGAATCCATCTAAAGAAAGCTTTATCTTTGATCATCCACAAGAAGCAAACTTTTACCCATTCAATTTTTACCATGAGATTGTAGCAATTTAGTCACATCTTCAGGGTCTACTTCTAATTCTACCTTTCTTGCTATTTCCAGCACATCTGCAGTTGCTTCCTCCACTGAAGTCCTGAACCCCTCAAAGTCATCTGTGAGGGTCGGAATCAATGTCTTCCAAACTCTAGATAAAGTAGATATTTTAACCTCTTCTCATGAATCTAAAATATTCTTAATGACATCTACAATGGCGAATCTTTGCAGAAGGATTTCAATTGACTTTGTGCAAATACATCAGAGGAATCACTACCTAAGGCAGGTGTAGTCTTACAAAATGTCTTTCTTTATAACAAGACTTGAAGATCAAAATTATTCCTTGATCCATAGGCTGCAGAATGGATGTTGTGTTAGCAGGCATGAAAACAACATCAATCTCCTTTCACATCTCCCTGAGAGCCCTCAGGTGACCAAATGCATTGTCAATGAGCAGTAATATTTTGAAAGAAATCTTTTTTTTCTGAGCAGTAGGTGGCAACAGTGGGTTTAAAATGCTTAGCAAATCATGTTCTAAACAGTTGTATTGTCATCCATGCTTTGTTGTTCAATTTGTAAAGTACAGAGTAGACTTCAAATAATTCTTAAGGGTCCTAAATTTTTCAAAACGGTAAATGAACATTGGCTTCAACTTCAAGTCACCGGCTGCATTAGTCCCCAACAAAAGAGTCAGCCTTTCCTTCGAAGTGTTGAAGCCAGGCATTGACTTCTCCTCTCTAGCTATGGAAGTCCTAGATGGCATCTTCTCCCAGTATAAGAATGTTTTATCTACACTGAAAATCTGTTGTTCAATGGAGCCACTTTCATGAAGGATCTGAGCTAGATCTTCTGGAGAACCGGCTGCAGCTTCTACATCAGCACTTGCTGCTTCCCCTTGTACTTTTATGTTGTAGACACAGCTTCTTTCTTTAAATCTCATGAACCAAGTTCTGCTAGCTTCGAACTTTTCTTCTGCTGCTTCCTTGCCTCTCTCAACCTTCATAGACTTGAAGAGAGTTAGGGCCTTGCTCTAAGAACGGAATGTTATGGCTGGTCTGATTGTCCATCTGGATCACTAAAACTTTCTTCATATTAACAATAAATCTATTTTGCTTTCTTAATATTTGTACAATCACTGGAGTAGCATTTTAAATCTTCTTCAAGAACTTTTCCTCCGCATTCACAACTTGGCTAATGGTTTAGTGCAAAAGGCCTAGTTTTTAATCTATCTCAGCTTTTGACATGCCTTCATCATTGTGCTTAATCATTTCTAGCTTTTGATTTAAACTGAGAAACAAACTTTCTTCCACTTGAACACCTCAAGGCCACTGCAGGGTTATTAATTAGCCTATTTTCAATATTGTTGTGTCTTGGGGAATAGGGAGGCCCAAGGAGAGGGAGAGAGATAGGGGACAGCTGGGAGGTGAGCAGTCAGAACACACACAACGTTTATTAAGTTCATTGTCTTATATGGGCACAGTTTGTGGCACTCCAAAAAACAGTTATAATGGTAACATTATAGATCACCATAGCAAATATAATAATAATGAAAAAGTTTAAAATATTGCAAAAACGACCAAAATGTGACACAGAGACATGAAGTGCACAAATGCTGTTGGAAAACGGTGGCAACAGAGTTGGGCGACACAGGGTTGCAATAAGGCAAAGTGCGAAAAAACAAGATATGCCTGTATAATTGACATGCTAAAGGAGGAGGGAAAATAACATCACATAAAATGCTCAATTAAGCCTTAACAAGAAAAAGATAAAGACTAACTAGAATTAAGCAGAAAATAATGAAGTTGAAACCAATAGAGAAAATCAACAAAATCAAAAGCTGGTTTCTTAAAATTAATAAAATTGAGTAGCCTGCAGCTACCATGAAATAGAGAAGACATCCAGAAGAAACCAAGAATGAAGAGACATATATACACAGGAAAAAATTAAATTAAAGAAAGGTCATCACTATCAATTCCATGAATATTAAAAAGGCAATAAAGGGATATCATGAATAATTCTATTGCCACAAGATTTGATAACTTAAAGTTACCAGTTCCTTAAAAGACACATGTGACCAAAATACAAGGATAAATAATCTGAATAGGCCTAGAACTATTAACAAAATTAAATAAAAAATTAATAACTTTCCAAAAAAGACAGTAAAGGCATCTATGTTTTAAAAGAAGCAAAAATTCTTATTTTCAGATAACATGATCTTATACATAGAAAATCATAAGAAACTCATTCAAAAGCAAAGTTGCAGGATGCAACATTAATATACATAAATCATTTATATTTCTATATACTAGCTGTGAACAATCCAAAAATGAAATTTAAAAAGCCATTTATTTATAATAGTGTCAAAAATAAATTATGCGGGAATAAATTTAACACAAGGTGTGTAAGACTTGTACATCAAAAATTACAAAACATCTTTGAAAAAAGTTAAAAAGCTTGTGAGAGGTGATTAGATCATGTGGGTGGAGCCCTCATGAATGGGGTTAGTGCCTTTATAAACAGACCCCAAAGAGATCCCTTTCCCCTTCTGTCTCTACTCAATACATCACTACCAAACCAGGAATTTGGATTTTTTCCCCTCATTTTCTTGGATTGAAAAAAAAAAAGGAATGAAAACCTTAATTTCCTTAAAATCCTTAAAGAAATTAAATCCATAGTTTTAAAAAATACCCATAAAATATTCTTATCCAGGTTTTACAGATGAGTGCTGGCAAAAATTGGGGAACAGATAGGTCTAATTTTACCTAAACTTTTCCCTAGAAGGATTTTTTTCATTTTTAGCTCATTTACTAAATCCAGTATAACTCTGATACTCAAACCAGGCAAAGATTGCAAAAGTAAAATTGCAGCCCCATCTCATTTATCAGCACATTGTTTTATGGCCAAACCAGAGAGGCAGGATGGACCCCCTATTCAAAATTTGTTTTGAATGTAAAAATTGATGATGCCCCCACTCACCAAGGGGTATGAAATGATTAATTACTCATATAATGAGGTTTTTGGGAGACAGCAAGTCAGGCTTCCCTAGCTGCTCCAAAAATGAATTGAGGGAATAAGGAAAGGAGACTGGCTTGGGGTTTCACTGTGGCTAGGGAGTGGGGCTGGAGTGACAATTCTCATGCAGGGGCAAAGGCTTGCATGATTTAATCCCCTAGCTACTCTGGAGGAAGGAAAAGCACCAGGCTTTTTTTTTTTTTTTTATCAGTTTACCCAGATGCGGAACAGAGGGAAGCAGGGAGGGATGAGTCTTAAATGCTGTCACAAGTCAGACACCAAACATCAAAAGATAGAGTCATATACCTTGTTACAATTCACTCCTGACTGACCACCAGGCAGACCATCTCCAGTCTTCGCTGCTGAACCAAATTCTGGTGAGGGTCCATGCTGTGCCTGCAGGGTGGTTTCAAAGCACACATATGAAAAACCTAAGCTAAATTTTAGCAGCAATGCTTATAAAAAGGCAACCAATCATGACCAAATTAGGCTTATTCCAGGAATTCAAAGCTGTTCTAACATCAGATAAATTTATGAATATAATTTACTGTGTTAACCAATAAAACAATAAAACCAAACAATTATTTAAATAACCTTTGAAAGACACTTTGATAAAATCCAACATTTGTGAAAGCTGTAATCGTCTATTGATTTATAAATAGAAGGGTATTTTCTTAGCGTTTTAAACAACATACAGAAAAAAAATCCTTACAAATACTTAATGGAAAAAATGTTCAAAGCATCTCCTTTAAAATCAGGAACAAAATAAGAGTGCACATTATCACCACTCTTATTAAACACTGCACTGGAATTTTTATCTCACACAAGAGAATAAGAAAGATAAATAAAAGATATAAGAATTGAAAGGAAAAGCTGATCGTGTTCACAGATAACACTCTTGTCTATTAAAAAAGAAGACCCAAGAAACAGCAGGCATACTATGAAAATTAATTAGTGAGCTCAGCAAGGTAACTAAATATAAAATCAATAATCAGTGTTATTCTAGACATCAGTAGCAAACAAAAAGAATATGATAATAAACATAAGCTCAAATAATATAAGTAACATAAGAATAAATCCAGCAAATATACAAGATCTTTAAGGAGAAAATTATAAAGCTAATTAAAATACATTACAGAAGATTTAAATAACTGAAGAGATATATTGTGTCAATAAACAGAAAGACAACATTGTAAAGTATGGAATCTCTCCAGCTTTATTGTAGAAGCTAAATTAAGTCCTACCAAAGCCCGATAAGATTTTTAATGGAACTTGACAAGTTCATTCTAAACTTTATTTGTAAGCCCAAAGACTTAAAATAATCAAGAAACCACTGAAGAAAGAGAAAGAGGGGCCACTGACTTACATGCATCAAGACTTATTACAAAGCTATAGTGATTAAGACAGTGGGATATTGGAATAGAAACAGACACAGCAGGTCAGTGGGAAAAAATCCTCAAAACCCCCAAACAAACTTACATGTGTGGACATCATTACAATGGAGGTGGCCTTGCCCTTCAGTGAGGCAGTGAATAGGACTGGAACAACTGATTATCAAATGGGGGATAAAAATAAATTAACCTTAACTCAGACTGTAAAAATAATCAATTCCAGGTGGATTAAAAATAAAACATATAATTTTTATAACAAAATATCAACTGCCCTGATAATTTCAGAAAGTGGAATGCTTATTAAACAAGGACTAAACTTAAAATCCTTTTACCCCATATCCATCAGTCACTGGAGGGGGACCACCCTGAAAACGAAGCATGAACTCGGATGAGGCAGGTATCAACAGCCGAGTCCATCTTACAAAGAGGCTGGTAGCTAAGGTCAGCCCTGCAGCAATGGACTCAGAGAAAAAGTCCATTCCCGAAAAGGGTAAGAGGGGTATTTATATTACTCAGGATCCATCATAGAAGTGGACAGAGCTGCTACATAAAAGGAAATTCATTACTAGTATCCACTATGCTCTGGGGACTGGAATTGTTTTCAGATTTCCATCCCTTCAACATGGCCCCACTATTTGACTTTTCTGTAGCAAAAGCTGGGCCAGACCTGTGACATATATCAATTGCTTGTATCTGCTTCCTCCTCTCCTAGCCTTACCCTAAAACTGTCGTCCTGGCGTCTGGATCCATTTGGAATCTGTTGAAAGGTGACATTTAGAACTTGACATATAGAAATTTTGAACCTGAATTTTGGCCGGCTTGAACTTCAATGTCAATAACCAGCATTACTCTGGTCACGCCTACCAAGCCCTCTCCACCACCACCCAACCACCACCCAACCCCCACCCTTGGAATTAACCCAGAGCTGCCCTCTGGAGCCCTGGTTTGTCTTCTACCTTTCTTCTCCCACTCTCTGCAGGGTGGGGAGTAAGATGAGAAAATTTACCGAACACAGTGGTGGTTAAGCAAAGATTTATTCTTCTAGAATGAATTTAATTCTCTGGGAGGCTTTTAAAATAAGATTTATTCTTCTCTAAAAAGACGGCTTCCTAAACAGTTATTTACAGATGGCACTTTCATCCTGAGAAGGCATATTAAATTACAAACAAGAAGGTAAGGTCCTAGATGACTTTCGATTTTTGATACTCTTTACATATGAATTTAGAATCAGACTCAGGAAGAGGGGATGGGAATAGGACATTTCACAATAAGCCTATGACAAATCCAAAACTAAGAGACTAGATTTTTTTTTTCCTTCTAAACCAAGGAGCCAAATATGTTAGTGCTAATTTCAAAACCCCTAGGTCTCAAGGACTACAATGTCCCAATTACTTTGTTTGCATTTGCATCAGGGAGTCATGCCTGAACTCAGACTGACTCAGTGGTTCCTGGAAAAATGACAAAGCTTGAAAAGGGGGAAAAAAATGAAAAAGTGCCACTCAATCTTTAATTGGAAACTGCTTTTGTGATCAGAACACAAATTACTAGTTTATCCTTCAGCCCAAGCATCTAGAGAGGCAGATAAGTTCTTCAATTAGTAAAATCAGTCAACAGGGTGAGTTTTGGCCACTGTTGAGCAGACCTGCTCTCAGCCAGGGGCACCGATGGGAAACAGACTGCATCCCATTAAGTCAGGGAGCCACCTTGCTCTTCCCAAAGAGGATTAATTTAGTGAAACAAAGAAGGGAGAGATATTTGTTCTGCCTGCTCCCCAGTTGTTCTTCTCTAGAGAAAAAATGATGAATGCTTAGAATTTTGAATCAACCACCACATCTAACTCTGTTCTTTTATAGCCAATGTTAGCATTAATCCCACCTGAATACCGTGGCATTGTTTTAAGTCTCGGACACAGAAATGAAACAGTGCAAATTTACTTGCTGCCAGATTTTCAAGGTTTGAGTGGCACTAACTTTCTGATTTGGCTAAACACAAAATCATGCCTTTTTTTAAGGAAATTGTTTTGTATCAATTTCAGTCCCGTGGACTGACATCTGTTAACACAAATTCTGATTGTGATGTTTACCTTTCTCCATTCTTCCTGCCTTTTCGTCTTCTCTCCTCAACTGTTGACTTGTTCTGAGGTCATCCCAAGACTACAGCCAGCGCACAAGGATTATTTCATTTTGTGCCCACACTGGAGTCTCACAGCCCTCAGGATTCACATTTATGTCCCCTGAAGCATCTCCTTTTTCCTGATGGGTGACATGGACTTCTAAGTCCAAGTTTCTAAATCTTCCATGTTGCCTCATACGATTCTGTGTATTCATCAGGCATCCAATTTTTGTATTAGAAAATTTTTGTTTTTCATGTTCAACTGCAAATTAGTAAATTGAAAAATGAACCAGATCAAATTACTTAACACTTATTCTTCCTGTGAGATTTCATGTTCATGCCCACAAGAGGGATGAGGATGGAAGCCCTTTCTTCACGTTTAAAATTTGTGGCATAAGTCAAAGAGACCAGATGGTTAAATAACCCAAAATGAAGGGGACATAGTTTCATAGTTTCTGTGTTGCCAGGAGAAGACCCTGAGACAAGAATTTGAGGGCAAATGGTTCACTTGGGAGGTGATACCAGGAAATACCAATAGGGAAATGGGAAAGTAAGAGAGGACTAGGAAAGAAACCAATAAAGTAGGTTATCAGTGTAATTAACTGGAACTTAACCCTACTGGCAGCTCCAGGAGCCAATGTGTAGAGTGGAGTCATCTCACCTACAGAGCGAGGGAGCAGGGGTACTTATACACTGACTCCCGTTGGTCTTGGAGGAAGGGTTGATTTCACACACTTCCATCTTGCCATTGGGCATGGAGAAGGCAGAGTCCAATGACAGAGAAAGCCCTGAGGAAAAACAAAAAACAAAACATAGATACACATGCTGGTCTTTAGAAGTCAAACCTGAATGTAGATAAGGGATGTCAGTGAGGCATCAAGTCTGCTAAGTCAGAAGATCAATCTACGTAATCTGGACTCTAAAATTAGCCTGCCCAGCTCCCTTGCTTGGCTCTCTGTATGTACAATGCTGTATTGCTGTGGAGAGAGAGAGAGACCTGCACTTAATGTTTCACCAAGGAAAACACAGTGCAAATTTAACATATGAAATGGGATGATAGAAACCACAAAATAGGATGAAATGAGTTTGCCAACTATGACAGAAAGAATGCCAGGAAGTAAACTAAAAATAAACTTTTGAGCAAATTCATGAATTCCTCTAAGACAAAGTACAAGAAATGCTTTTTTTTGCCCTCTAAATCAAATCAAATCTAGGTTTGAGGCCATACTCAAAAACTGAATGTGAACTTTCAAGTTAGTCACTTTTAATAGTTTACTCTCTCACCTCGGGTTGTACCAAAACCTTAGGACTCACACAACACCAGACAATTAGGGAAGAGGCCTGGTCATGACCCCATGTTGTCTTACAGAAAACTGGTCATTGTCCAAGCCATGCTGGTCCATTTAAAGACACCAGCCTGGAGTCATCTATTCTTTGTGTCAAACTTTGCCACAGGCACCTTTACCAAAAGTCCCAAATCCTAGGCAAAGTAGCTAGAACACAGCCATTTAAGGAGTCATCATAAAAAAGGTCTAGGGTACTTTGTCCTGAAAGATCACAGCTCTCTACCACCTCTGGAAACCACCCTCCATCCTCTCAGCCCCCTGGAATCTCACTCTCTTGCCCTGTGGTCAAACCAGGTCTCATTCCCCTCAAAGCACCAACTTTTTCAAATGCTCCAACCCTGCGGGTTCAGACCAGTTGTTCTCAAACTTCGGAGTCCTGTGAAAACACAGGTTCCTCCGGTGTTTGGGAAGTAGGTACTCCAAAGAGCACACTGCAAAATCAGTTTGCAGAAACATGATTTGGGGATGTCTCCAAATTGGCAACTTCTTTTTTTCCCCAGAAATACTAAAAACTGCTGACTACCTTTGTACCAAAGAAGCCCAGCAATCAAGAAGACAGCACTTTGGCTGCCTTCTCTGTGAGGAAGAGTAAAAGTTCATTAGAAAACAAGGCACCAATTAATTCATTTCTCAAGAACTCACTCTGTTACACGCTCATCGTCATTTTGCCATTCCAGAGCTGGAGGGGGAAATGGGAACGCTTACCAGAATTGTCAGTTTTGCTCCGGTGATTTTTCTTTTCGCAGGCAATGCCGACTGAACTGACACCAATGTGCCAAGTTTGCAACATGCAGAGGAGACATTCTCTGCTTTCATAGAACCTGAAATCTAAACATTTAATTCTCAGGCAATCCTTAACGACTCGTGCAAATGTGCGAGAACCTTGGTAAAGACGGAAATAGAGATAAATAGCGAGTAATGCAGGATTCATTGCATTTTAATTAGATATGAATTGCATGCATGTTTTGCAGCAGATTTATTTTCCTAACCTGCTTTAAATGTCCGCAAGTGTTAAACCTGAGTTGCATGCCACAAGGCGTCTCCTCTGGACGATTGTGGAAATTGTGCCTGGAGGGTACTGAGGAGCGGAGACAGCAGCGGACTGACCTGCCCGGGGAAAACCCTGCAGGGGCTGGTGCGCAGGCGCACTCAGAGTTGTGTTTGAGTAAATGAAAGGACACCGGAAGTCACAAAGGCACTCATGATAGCGTCCTCGTGGATTATCTAGGACAGTGTTTTTCAAACACTGACTGCCTGAGAACTACCCAGGGGGCTTGTTAGAACACAGACTCTGGGCCCCTCCTCTCCAGAGTTTCTGACTCAGTGGATCTGGGGTGGAGCCTGGACTTTGCATTCTGACAGGGTCCCTGTTGGTACATTGCTGCAGGTCCAGGGACCACACTCTGTGATATCCCCCTCGTTCTTCATCTCTCCAACTAAAACGTGAGAAAGCAGCTGAGAAACTGGCTGTCCTCACATCCACATGGCTCATGGAACCACCCCGGGTTTTGGACTGGGGTGAACTGGGCAGGCTGGCGTCAGACCTGGGTTTCCTGGGAACTGAGCTTTGGTTGGATGTAGATCTTAGTAGCTGTCTCCTCCACGGTTCCATCTGGCTGCGTCACAGGTAAACATTTCAACAAATGACACTTTTTTTCAGATGCACAATCTGATGGTGGTCCCCGATACCTCCTTCTCACGTATAACCCACCAACTTCATCTGGCCCTTGAGGGCAAAGATGCCTGAATGCCTGGATGGTGGACTCTTCGATCTAAATTAGACTGCAATGCGAGTGACAACAAAGCTTTATTTGGTCAAGAGGTTTGGGATTTGTTTTTTAACACAACTAGGATGATTATTCCAACTTGTATGATCTATTGTCTATAGGGGAGATTACAAGCAAACTGCCCAACCTCCCTATCATGGCTCACTCTGCAAATGAGAATTTGGGGTTATTCTGAATTATCTGAGAACTTCAGGGATTTAAACTGAGAGACCAATCCTCTGATGACCTCATAATCCTCCACTGTGTCTGTGCCTTAGAGACATACGTCTAAGAGACAAAATTAAAGTAAGTCAGTCACTTCTACACAAAAACCTGCTGGTGGATGTTTATGGCAGCTTCCTTCATTTAAAAAAAAAAAAGAACTTGGAAACAACCAAGATATCCTTCAGTGAGTGAATAGATAAATAAGCCATGGTACATTCAGACAATGAAATATTACTCCACACTTAAAAGAAATGAGCTATCAAGCCATGAAAAAATGGGGAAGAAACCTTAAGCATATTTTGCTAAAAGAAGCCATTCTGAAAAGAATACATACTGTATGACTTCAACTATACAGCATTCTGAACTTTTCCAAAACTATGAACTTTGCAAAACTATGGAGACAGTAAACGATCAGTGGTTGCCTGGGACTGGGGAGCAGGGCAGAACGAACAGAGCACAGAGGATTTTTAGGGTAGGGCATCTATTTTGTGATACTCTGATGACAGATCCATGTCATTATACATTTGTCCAAACCTCTAGAATGTGCACAAGAGTGAACTGTAATATAAACTATGGACCTTGGGTGATTATGATGTGTCAGTGTAGGTTCCTCAGTTGTAACAACTGTACCACTCTGGTTGGGGGTGTGGATAATCAGGAGGCTGTGCCTGTGTGGAGGCCAGGGGTATATCTCTGTACCTTCCCCTTAATTTGACTATGAACCTAAAAATGCTCTAAAAAATAATCTTATTTTTAAAAAGGGACATGCAGAACCCATCACATAGCATGC
Organism: Vicugna pacos; assembly: GCF_048564905.1. Taxonomy (NCBI): domain Eukaryota; kingdom Metazoa; phylum Chordata; class Mammalia; order Artiodactyla; family Camelidae; genus Vicugna; species Vicugna pacos. The sequence continues at coordinate 9,451,077 of NC_132987.1, forward strand.
TCGTATTGTACAATTAAACAAAGCAACAAAAAATAAAATAAAATAGTGGATATTGAATTTCTCACCATCCAGATAACATAGTTTCTTGCAGTCAGATTTAATTACTTAAGAAAATTGAGTAATGTAATTTTTTTTGCCCAGCTAAGTGTGTGGAATAAGAATCATTCCAACTAGAAAGAGGAAGATGTAACAGAGATCCATTTTCACGTGGGTTTCGGTCCTCACTACCAAAGCCTTTGTTTAACCTTCTCCACTTGTGTCTGCTTTGAAGTTATTCCGTTAGTGCGTGTGTGTGTGTGTGTGTGTGTGTGTGTGAGAGAGAAGGGACCTCCAGAATCCGAATGCACATTTTAAAATGTCTCCCTATGTCTTCTATGTAAGGATATCAACTTAGCTGAGCATAATATTCTTGGGGGAGTCTTTTCCTCATTACTTTGTAACTTGGCAGTTAGATCATGGTCATCTCTCAAAAGCAATTAGCAGGAAGCAGTGCATGCCCTTGAGAATAAAAGAAGATTGGGGATGTACCTAGTCTTACTTGTGTCTCAGTTTCAATCCAACCTTTAGGGAAAAGCCAAATTCTTTTAAATGATAATTAGATGGAATGGGCTGAGTCCCTGATACTTGCTACAAGAAAAAAGCAAAAGTCTAAGGGCATATGTGGACTTGCCGTGGAGAACACTCACTAGTGAATTCCTCTATAGTCAGTAATTCATGCTTTCCGTGACTGGCTTCTAGAATTTCTCTTTGTGTAACAATTGCCAGAAGAAAACACATTTTAGCATTTATTAAAAGAAAATATGTGCCCCCTTATTTGAGATTTGTTTTCCTTGCAGAAATAAGGACTAAAGGCTACAGAGTACTCTGGGCTTTACACATAGGAAAATTAGAATAGGTTGATAGCAGGGCATTGATGAGGATCTGCTGACTGAATGAGCCTCAGGCGTGTATCGTATTAAAGAGTTGTCCTTTTGATTAACTGTTCATGGACTGAGAGACCCTCAAATCTAGGTCTGGGCGTCTTGGAGATGTGCCTGAAGACTTAATGGGCAACAAGTCTCCTAGGATTGGAAACCCACCTCTTCCCCGCCACATTCACCAATCACCTTCCTCTGGAGTTGTCAGCACCCTCCCAAATCTCCTCTTCCTTTGGAAGATTACTAAGTGTAGTGATATCCTGAACAGCACAGATTTTTAAGATCCTTTAGGAACTATTTAGATGCTGTATGCATTTCTGGGGTGAAGTGTAAAAGAATTTTGTCATAACTATTTAAAATTAAGGTTAACTTTTTACACTACTATCTTACAGTAAGTCTGTACCAACTGCTCAAAGCCATATCCCATGGATTTAAGTGATGGAGGAAAATTTGTATGTTATTGCAACCAAATAAATAACTTTTATCATATTCATTTTAAAAGGCAAAAGGGGCTACCACTTGCCCTTGTTATTTTTTTTCTAAATGCCTACTGCTTCTATGAAATGTTTCATGATTGATACAGTGATTCATATCCAGATTTGATCTTTTTTCCCCCATCAGTTCCATGTGATTGATCTGCCAGTCTTCTGAAAATGCTTTTTGAAAAATCCATGAAGATTATGTAAGTTTTTTTCCCAGCTAATGGTTCCTTATGTTTATTAATCATTGCCTGAAAAAGAACACATATTGTTACTACCGAGTGTTACAATGGTGATCTCCAATTTGGCTGTTTAAATGTGCTGGCAAAGTTCCCAAGGGATAAACAGACTATAATAAACAGGTAGCAGGTACTTCAGGAGTTATTGTGTTGAACTGCTTCTTTCAAGAGAGACCATTAAATTCACTGTCATTGCCGCAAGCACGGAGGGCTGCATAAACCAAGGTCAAAACCAGCTCCATTGTTGTCCAGTGGATTCATCATCGCTCATTATGACCATATTTCATGTTACGTGTGGGCAGGAAAACTGAAGAGCTGTTCTTGTGTTTCCTGGTTGGAAACACTGCTGGGTTTTGTTTGATACATCTATAAATAGTTGCTGTTTTTCTATTGAATACATTAATGATACTCAGTAAATATAAACTTACCATTTAGGGGACGGCCAATATTCTGGTCCCAAGTAAGCACAACCCAGGCACAGAGTTTGTAGAAGCTTTAGGTTTGAGCATAGGAAACTGACTCAAGGATACTGGGTGAGTTTTAAAATAAAAAAAAGTGATAAAAAATGTCTTGCTAGCACAACATAGCACTTTTCAGAAGCCGTGACCCACAGCACTCCAAAATCCTGGGTGAAGATTTCTGAAAGTTGGAGACATATCCTCGACAACCTGGGTCTGACTGTGGAACATCGATGTTGGACTCCCCCAAGCTTCACTCTCCAAAACCACAACGCATCATTCAGGGAAACAAAAGTCACTCCGGCAGGAAAGAATTCAATAGGAGTGCTTTTAAAATTCTGGGAAGGGCTGAAAGAGCACAGAATGTAGAAAGTGCTCCACCCGGCAGGAATTTCAAGCAGAAAGCTTAGAAGGTAGCTTCCAATAGCCACCATCTAGAACATTATTGCATCTGCTTTGTTTATTTAACCAAAATTAGCATTTGAAAGACGTCTGCTGAGCAACCCATCGCTGCTTTTGGAGGAATTCTTCCTGGTAATTTGTTGGAGGAGATCTCCTTCTTGCGGCTGAGTACCTGTCCCGTGTAGCTGTCCTATTGTATTTCAGTTGTGTATGTTTATGTCATTTCCCCAGCTAAGATCCTTGAGGACAAGTTCGGTCACCCCTCATAGCTATTGAAAAACACTGTTTGTAATAAGAATGGTATCCGCTGTTTATTCATCACCTAGTCATCAAGCACTACTCTGTTCTGCCGTATATTTGCTCAATCTCATTTAATCCCCATGACAACGCTATAAAGAAAAATAATTCCCGTTTACAACTAGGAAACAGACTCTGAGAGAGTCACTATTTAGTAATGGAGTAGCGCTAAGGATTTAAGTCTGGTCTGTCAATCCCGAAACCCATGTTCTTCCCATGTCGTGTCAGGACTGTGATGTCAGAGAAGGACGGCATTAAAGTGTGGCCTAAGTGTTATTGTAAATATCTCCAGTGATGGGGGATCATGTCTCAAATAGCCCATTCAGTTATGGGAAACTTTATTTCTCAGAAAGTAGTTCCTTCCAGTGAACCTTAAAGGGAGTGAGGTCATCCTCACCTTACCCTCCATTTGGGTGTGCTCCAATTTGACCATAATGTGTAGAAACTTTGCGAAGAGGGGGAGAACTATCTTTAGCTAAGCTTTTTGGACAGCCCAGTCTATCCTCTGCACTATTCCAAGGGGCACCTGTCACATAGATTAGCACGTGAATGGCGCCCCCTGGAGTTGTGCAATATAATGGCCCTGACTTACGCCAGAAATGAGAACTTATTAGGCACTTGGCAAACATTGACTGCAGATGCTTTCATGCTAGTACCAAAGAGGAGAAGAGAAAGTTAAAAAAAAATATTTAATAGTCTGGGAGCTTATGGTGTGAAATAAAGACAACTAGTGTACCTACTTCTAGGGTGGTTGTAGGAATTAAGTAAGTTGTTACATGTAACAACCTAGAACAATGCTTGGCACATAATAAACACCCAATAAGCACTAGTTATTTCATTAATAACAGTTATTGTTTGACACATGAATATTCACAGAAGACACAATGGAAACTAAGACAAGATCTCTACCTTCAAAGAGTGTTTACACATTATTATTCTCCTAAATTTTGTTGCCTCTATAAGGAATGGGGTCTCCCTCACTTCCTCCTTCTGAAGTTCAGTGAAATGCTACGACTGTGACGAATTCAACCAGAGATGAGAATAGGATGTCCTACTCTGGTCCACCATGTTTCAAAGAATCAGGGGAAGAGATACATCTTTCTCAGGAGGCTACTCTGATTATTCAGTATAAAGACCTTTCTCAGGGTCATTTCCTCTGAAGCAGTGAAGCAGTGAAGGAGGCAGGGAACTGGGGAATCAAAACTCGGACTCATTGTCTAGAGAATCCTTTAAAAGTTTCAATTTAACCTATGCCTGAGGAGATACTTTTGCTTGAGTGATGGAAAAAGTTATCCTAAGGGAACAGCATGTCCTGCCTGCTTAATCTTGTTTGCCCATATTGCTTGAGGGTCTTGCCTGCTTAATCTTGTTTCTGCAAAGTGCTCACTCTACCCCAGAGAAGAATGAGTGGAGGAATGAGCACAGAAAGGGCAGCAAGTGAGAAGAAGACAGGAAGCCTCAAAGAGCAGCTAAAGGGACCCAGCCAAGACCCCAGGGGCAGAAGTTCTTACATCAAGCCACTGTAGCTTACAGCTCCACAGCTGGAGCAGCATTTTTTCCTTCCCCTTGGGTAAATAAAGCAACTTTTACCCTGCCCTGCTCTGCCCTTCTCCTCAGCTGTGACTTATTTCCAGCCGGCAGGCAAGAACCCATCTTTTGGGGGATCCCCATTCTGTGGAGGAGTTTTGCATCTGCTAACAGCAGCACTGTCCCATATTATATCAACCAGGCACATAAGACTATTCAATGCAAATTTTCGTTAATTAAATTAAAAATCAGCTCCTCTGTTAATAGCCACATGTAGTAAGAGACTACCTGTGGAACAGTGCAGACATAGAACATAGCCATCATCACAGAGAATTCTGTTACCACTCTAAAGTGATAGCAAGTCTCTCATTGTGGGGTGCAGTTACTAAGCTGGATCTCTGAGACATCAGCTCAGGACCACAAATGGCTACACACATACCATGAGCTCTCTGGGATCAGGCAGCTTTGGGGATTATGTCACTAAAGACAAATGCCCATAAATATTTTCTCACAAGCTGATGACTTTCACTGAGCCTGCCAAAGTAGAGGGTCCCACCCTGTTGTCCTTGCTGAGTTTACCACCATCACCCAGAGCGGATGAAGTGATAGGAAGGCTAGAAAGCAAACTCAGCTAATTCACAAACTGTACTAACAATGGGAGCCAGGGCAAGGATGCATCCAAAAAGTGCTGATATCAATTTGGAGTTTGGGACCAAGGACAGCAATTCTGAGTTCCAATACTTTGTGTGACATAAATGAGTTATTTACTCTCACAGAGCTTCAGTTTTTGTGGTAACAAAAAGCGAGTGTGATCAATTGTTGGGGAAGTAAAAATAAGCTCCTGGGTGTAAAGCACTTATCACAGTGCCTGGCACATGGCACGTTTTCTGCAAAGGTCTGTGGGCAGCCAGCAGAAACAGGGAAGGTCACCTTGAAACGGAACAGGACCCTGTAGTGTCCTCCCAGGTACAGAGCTTTTCAGTGTCCCCCCTTTCTTGTTTGTAGGAAATTGGTTTCATTCAGCCTCCTTGACCTTCACTGAGTTCTACAGGGAAGACTCAAACAGTTGCTTATCAGGGGAGAGAGGGAATGCAGAAACAAAGGAGGAACAGGTGAAAAATAATCGTGCGGTCATGGGGAAGGGGGCTGGCTACTCCTCAAGGAAAATGTATGACAATATCTTTGAGTTCTTCTTCAGGAGCTAAGGTCCCCACCCAAATGAAGGGTGGTGACTGAGCACAAGAGTCCTGGACCACTGTCCTGTTACCTCCCCACCAACCAATCAGAAGAAAGTCTGCACACAGTACAAGATAACAAAGTCTCTGACCCCTTCCTCCCTACAAATGGTTCTCCCTTTACAAACTTTCATGGTCCAGCAGAATCTTTTGGAGCTGTTGTTTGGACACTAGTCCTCCTTCTCCACAAGTTGCTGGCTTCCTGAATAAAGCAACCTTTCCTTTCCAGGCAACACTTTTCTCTCGAGTATCACCTTTTGAGTGGTGAGCAGAGGAACCTGAGTTTGGTAACAATCTGACCCTGTGAGCAAATCATTTCTTTAACCTGTGCTTCAGTTTTTATCTGATCTGCCTTCGTTTTTATCTGATGTTCACTTTCCTCAGCTTTGTTGCAATGATAACATAAGGTGATAAATGTGAAAGTAGGTATAAATTTTCAGATAATATAAAAACATGTTTTGCTTGTCCTATCTCTTTAATGAGCTTGATTATTTTTCACACTTATCTCACATGGATTGTTGGTGTATATCTATATGAGAGATTTTTGGGAGGAAAAATGAAAAAGAACTACTTCAATGCTATTTTTAATGCTCTATTTCATATGGGAAAACTTCAGGTTAATAGAAACACTTCAACTACCACTTGACAAAAATGAGCGTAAGTCACATTAAGCCAGCATGCTTTGGGGACCTAGAGTGTGCAAAGCACCTCTCCCCTTCTCTCAAGAGATTAGAAGTTTTTCCAGAAACAAAGGAAGTCATTAATCCGATCAGCAGTATTTTGCATTTGTTAAGACAGCAAATTCAGTTTGACATTTTCTATTTATTTTTCTAGCTGACTTAGAGAGCTTGTGGATGATTTGAAAAATTGTTCTAAAGTGGCACCTGACCCATTTACTGCTGCAAGTAGGGTTATCAGGGAAACCAGAGAAATGTCACAAGTCAGGGAGACGTCATCTTAAAGTTTTGCTCTTTCTACTTTAAAGAAAATAGAACTTGAATAAACCCTGAATAAAATTAAAATGTCATATTGCAAGTCACACGTCAATGTTAATTCTCTGGTTTTCTATGAGTCCACGGGCTGACTTCACTCATCTCTTGTTCTTGCCACTGAGGGAAGAGGGATAAATAAAAAATGAAATTCTTTTAAAATGAAGAAGTGAAGAAAAGTGTCAAAATCTAGGTCTTGGCCTTTATTGACAACTCCGAAACTTTATCCAGTGGAGAAAATAATTGCAAAGATTGAAAGTAACACAGAAATGACCATTTGATTCAAAAAGTGCCACTTACTGTCCCATTAAAAGCCATAATATTTACTATGAACCACATAATCAGGTGTAGTTATTCACCTTCATTAATAGCAGTTGTCTGAATTATATTGACATTTGAAAGGAGTAGGCTGTCAGGAATGCCAAAATCTTCCAGGTCAATGTCTAGGGAACTTTTATTACAGCTACTTTCCCCTGGTCTCCTCTAAAACAGGGGATTCAGTTAGAAAAAGTAGCCTCCATTTAGATGTTCATAGCTTTCTTCATTAACAAATTCTCAGTGGTCCCCATGGGTAATCTTGTCAACCTTTGGGAACCCAGCCTTCCATACCTCAGACTTTACTGGTCCCATATGTGAGTCCTTGCCTAGTGTGAACTACCTCAGTTCATTCATTCATTCATCCAGCCACCATTTATTCATCCATTTATCCATAATTCCATTATTCATTTTCTTCTAGCATGTGTCAGGAGGTGCTGGGAATAACACAAAGCCATATCCTAATATTGGTCCTCTCTGCGTGCCCTTGCTTATCTTTAGGATTTATCCTAGACAATTGAAAAAGTTCATCTCCAGAGGTGAATTTTGATTGGGAAAGCTAGACTTCATGATAGTTTTTTTAAATCACCTGTTGATTTCCTAACACATGCCATATAGTTCCTGTTGTAAATGTCTTTTCTCTCTAAGTCTCCAATTTTATTCATGAAAGATGCCTGTGTCCTCTATGTACAAAGAAAAGATAGGATTTCCACAAGGACTTCCGTATCTCCTTTTCTCAACTCATGCACAGAAAGGCCATGAATAAAGAAAGGAAAGAAGGAAGGAAGGGAGGAAGGAAGGAAGGGAGGAAGGAAGGAAAGAAAGGAAGGTAGGAAGGAAGGAAGGAAGGAAGGAAGAAAGAGAGGGAGAAAGAGAGAAAGAGAGAAAGAGAGAAAGAGAGAAAGAAAGAAAAGAAAGAAAGAAAGAAAGAAAGAAAGAAAGAAAGAAAGAAAGAAAGAAAGAAAGAAAGAAAGAAAGAAAGAAAGGGAGAGAAAGAAAGAGAGAAAGAGAGAAAGAAACAAAGAAAGAGAGAAAGAAAGAAAAAGAAAGAAAGAAAGAAAGAAAGAAAGAAAGAAAGAAAGAAAGAAAGAAAGGGAGAGAAAGAAAGAGAGAAAGAGAGAAAGAAACAAAGAAAGAGAGAAAGAAAAAGAAAGAAAGAAAGAAAGAAAGAAAGAAAGAAAGAAAGAAAGAAAGAAAGAAAGAAAGAAAGAAAGAAAGAAAGAAGAAGAAGAAGGAAGGAAGGAAGGAAGGAAGGAAGGAAGGAAGGAAGGAAGGAAAAGAAAGAAAGGAAGAAAGAGAAAGGAAGGAAGGAAGGAAGGAAGGAAGGAAAAGAAAGAAAGGAAGAAAGAGGAAGGAAGGAAGGAAGGAAGGAAGGAAGGAAGGAAGGAAGGAAGGAAGGAAGGAAGGAAGAGAGAGAAAAATAAAGACCGTGAATTGTTGCTGTGAGTTTTCCTGGAGCCATCTCTTGGATCGAGAGTAACGTAAAAAATTCCTCTGAAACCCAGGACTACACATTAACATTCCTATAAAAGCCACAGTGCCAAACCCAGTGCTCTGAACTAGAAACCCAATAGGCAATGTTGCATAAAATTAATCAAGGGGAAAACTTAGCTCAAGCTCCAGTAAGTCCCCCCACAAAGCAAGCAGGTGTTTGCAGTGAGAAGAGACATTAGGATTGACTTTCAGGAGCAGAGACTCAAGGCAGACTTGTGCATAGCTCAGCAGTCAGAACCAGGATTAAAAAGAGAAAAACTGTAAGAAGTCAGATCCTAGATAGGAAGAAGAAATTTGAACACGTCCAGTTTTTCAGCAATGAATCTTGTTCCATCAGGAATGCTCCTCTAATTGCCACAAATCCAAACCCCAAAGCACTGTTCTTAGCCTTGGTGACGGCAGTGAGATGTATTCAACTATAAAAGTCAGAACACCTGACAGCTGTCTTTAACATTTGTCTCTTCCTCCTCACCAACCTGCCAACATATCCAAACCATCACCAAGACCAGAGAATACTTCCTCTTGGATATCTCCCCCAGTCTGTCCTCAAGGCTCCATTCATGCTCCTAACCCCCTAGTTCGAGATATCATCATTCCTTGCCCAGATCGCCCTAATAATCTCCCATCTTGTCTTCCCCCATCCACTCTTCCTTTTCTTCAATCTATCGTCCCACAATATCCACAGTCATCCTAAATAAAGATCTCATAATAGCCTTTCTCTGCTTAATGCCTTTCTGTGCCTTCCTAGTGCTGCCTTTGGGAAATTTCTATCTAATTTTATCTACAAGCTCAACATGAGCCCACCCCTCTTTCTTACCCTGGTTCCATAATGCTGCCGTGTCTGCCTTCCACTGCTTTCCAAATACTGGCCTTCCTTCAGTTCCCTAAACATGCCGTGATTTCCTCATGCCGGGAACTACACACTGTCGGTTTAGAGATTAGACCAGCTGCCTGCTAACCTCTTGCTCGTCGCTGTGTGTGAGTGTGCTGGAATGAGACAGCCAAAAGCAGAAGGCTCCAGCTACCACCCGATTCTAAAGAAACCAGAATTTCCAGGGGCTACAGTATCCCTTGTACCATGATCTCCATAGCACTTGGAAAATGTGACATTTCTCTTTTGGGTCCCACCACTCTTTCCTTTCCTCACCTCTGTTTTCATCCTTCTTAAAACCACCACCACCATCAAAGTCCACTGGATGCAAAGTTTACCCCACCTATGCCAGTCCTATCTGGGTACCTCAGGCTTTTGCTCTAGTCCTTTCTTCCACAGTCTTCATCCCCAAGTTCCTTTCTCACCCCATTCTTCTGATCCCTGCTATCTATTCCCACAGTAAGTTGGTGAAGTACAAAGAACATGGAGAATGGTAAAAGTGGGGTTCTTGAGCCTGAGACACTGAGCTGATACTCCAGCTCTCCTACATGCAGGTCCTCTGATACCAGATACATCGCTCTTTCCTCATTCCCTATGCTTCATTATAACAAAACATTTTCAGTTGCCCTACAGCATCTCTACATCTCCAGGGCCTTCTGTGTGTTTTTTCCACGCCCGGGCTCACTCTTCCCACTGCTCCCCTTCCTGCCGTACTCTTACTTGGAGGATCCCTCCCCAAGGAGGGCTTCCCTTAGCCCCTGAGTCTATGTTTGCTGCCCTTGTCTGTGATCCCTTGACATCCTCCACTTCCCTCATAAGTGCACTTAACACCCACAGTAATTATCATCATTAAAATTCACTTTCCCTCACTAGCTCTCAACTCCAAGGAGGCAGGAGAGGAAACATCTTGTCCACAACTGTATTCTCCAGGGCTTGGCACCATGCCGGAATAAGCAGTCGATATATGTTGAGTGAATAAAAATGCTGAAGGGACACTCTCTTCATTCACCTCTAAACTCTACGAAGTGGTTGTGGGGATTTATTTATTGCATTTTTAAATGTTATTGCATCTGCCAAATGTGGTGCCTAGGACAACATAGCTATTTAGTTTTGTCTAGCAAATAGTAGAGTTTCAATAAATACATTTAGTCACTCACCCACAGGTATTTATGGCTACTACTGGATAAATTTATTATTCTCTGCAGAATAATGCATTTGAAGTTTACATGTACCTTTCTGGAAATACAAAGTCTTAATTCACTGGATAGAATTGAGGTATCATGGCAGGCAATCAGTTTAACATCTGGGCAGGGGAGTCTTTCTGACCCTTAAATCACTGCACAGTGGGTAGACCCCACTTCCTGTCTATATGGGGGTTAAACTTTGCCAGGAGGATCCCCTGAAGTTATTAAAGTCAGGGTCGAGCTGCTTGGTGTGAATGACAGAGTTCCTGGGGAGGCTCCTGGTGCACCTGCAGCACCAATTTGAATGACACCTGGAGCAGGGCAGAGGGAAGCAATGAGAAGTCAGTGGTAGCCCATAGTTCAGTGAACAGTAGGAATCTACCAGGTAAATGGATGCTAATTTCTACCATCACTGGGCCCCCTTGACTTGTGTGTTTCCACTTGCTCCTTTCTTTCCTGGTCCGTCCTGGCATCATCAGGCTCCCTCCTCTACATCAGTCTGGTCCTCCAGGCTGACTGTCTGCCTTAAAGTGCCTGATCTCGGCCAGAAGCAGTGGCAGTGACGGAGAGAAGCAGAGTGTGTCAGCAAGCTTCAGTTCCCACAAAGAGCTGACGGCTTCGTTTGTGGTCCATTGCCTCTCTGGCTTCTTCCGTCTGCTTTCCCCACCAGCTGTTCTCCTCTTCTCCTCTCCTTTGCCCCCAAGTCTCCCATCACTTCCCCCTCTGCTAATCCTGTTTCCTCCATTACTTTCCTTCGATCTTTCTCTCTCTGTGACACTCATTTTCACTTCAATTGCTACATGGGAAACAGACTGAACAAAAAATTAAAAAGATAAATCTAGCAACAATGAAGAGTATAAAACTATACCTTTTCCCCCTAAGTATACCTTTCCTTCTAGTAATCAGAAAAAGTTCACCTGAGTTCTATCCATTTAAAATTAGCTTAAAAACACAACTTCATTGCCTAAAGGTGTAGACCTACTATTCTAAATATTCCGTCTTAACCGATTTCAGAATTTGGACCATATCTTTTCTTTTAAATAAAGCAAATACCATCTAACTGGAATAATTCCTCACCCTTTCACGAATTAAAGGAAAAGAAACCTTGATCTGCCTCAACTGTTAGATCCTCCTGTAAGTGGCTCAGAAACCAGAGAACTACAACCCAGACCTACAGAATGAGTCCACGTTGATTCGTGCCCTTCCATCCCACCTATGTGAGTCTCAGAAAGCTCCACTGGGCTACCAGCCAGAGGAGGCTTGGGGCCAGGGTTTCAAGGCTACGGACCAAGCGTGGGTAAAATGAGTATTCATATAAAATAGAAAGAAATGAAGTAAACAGAAAGAAAAGCTAACCCGGTGGTTCTCAAAGGGTGATCCCTGGACCAGGAGCCTCAGAAGTCAATCCTTGGAAACCCTTTAGAAATGCAAATTCTCGGCTCCCACTCCAGACCTACTGAATCAGAAACTGGTTCTGTGGCCAAATGACTCTTGGTCTAGAGGAATCAGACTTGGCTTGAGGTGCAGATGGGATTGAAAACAAAGCTGAACAAATAATCACAGCTTAGCAATGATAAGGGAAGAGGAGGTCCATGCAAGGGAAGGTCTTTTTCCTCTTTATTTGGGGCCTGACTTCTTACACCTCTACTCCGGTCCTTGGTTTCATATAGGTGATTGCTTCATTTATCATTTTTAATTCATAGTGATATATTTAGTCACAAATTTTCTCTACTCTAGGGAAACAATTGTCTGGTAAGTTTCTTACTCTTTCATTTATATTTCCTCTGTTTGTCTTGTAGCATCATTGCATACCCTCCACACGAATCCTTTTTATTATTATTTGTCTTTGATGAAGTGAATTCCTCCTGGACCATTGGACGGAGGCTCTTTTTTTTTTTTCAAGAATTTATTTTTTATTTTTATTATTATTTTTTAATGGAGGTACTGGGGATTGAACCCATGACCTCGTGCATGCTAAGCATGCACTCTAGCACCGAGCTTTACCCTCCCCTCTGGATGGAGGTTCTTGCCAGAGAGAAACTAAGGTCAGTATTCCTTCTTAGCAATAATTTTTCTTATGACCAAGGTTTGGGTATGAGTGCTTTAATATTTATATCTTGCCACTGGGAGAGATGAACACTTGCGGAGTGGATCACAAGTTATGCTCTCTCTCCTCCTAGCAGTCTCTCCAATGGTTTGCTGCAAAGATGACTTGTGTATTTGCATCATCTCCTAAACCTAGCTTCCTGCTTCTTGTGACTCAAGTGAAACTGAGTCCAGGGAAGTTCTTAGGTTAATCTAATAAACATGTTGGCATGTTTATGCTTCCTCTCCGTGTTGCTCTGTGATGATTTCTGAAAGGAAAGTGAGAAATCTAGAACACCAGCCCCACAAAAACAGGAACACATGTCCTATAGATTCCATCTTCTCTCAATCAACGTAATCTCCATCTATTCCAACAGCCTTCATCCTAAATTTTCACTTCTCACCTCGAGTTTGGAATATCCTCCTGATGGGTCCCTTTGCCTACAGTTGGGCCTTTTGCTAACCATTCTTTCAATATTGTAGTCTCTTTAAAGTTCAGAATTATCATGTTAGCCTCCGTTGAGAATTTTCCAAAGACTTCCCTTCACTTAGCTTCCAGGACAAAGTTCAAATACCTCTTCTCAGCACCGAAGGTCACTCGTGATTGACTCTTGCTCATACTCTGCTTACATTCTTTAATTCAATCTCACATTCATTATTGAATAACTTCTATTTGGCAAACCCTGAACATATAATAATAAACATATGCCATGGTGGAGCTCCTGAGCTAGTGGAGAAGAAAGATATTAAACAAATAGATGGCTACATTTATATCATTAAAAATTGTGATAAAAGCACTGTATGATCAGGCCCCCAAGATGGCTGTTCTCTTGCTTTCTGTACAGCCTCTGTTCAACCAGTCCCTGCTTCACCTACACCTACTCACGTGACCGACCTACCCTCTTAATCATAAAGCCTAATTGGCAGATGCCTACTTACTTGCCCCTGGCCCCAGCTAGTGATTATTCTAGTTCTTTAGATCAGAACATCTCTGCCATGACAGTTTGTCAAGGGATGGTAAGAGGTGTGCCTCTCTGCTGGTTTCCCTGGTAACCAATTAGCCAACCTGACATCAATCCCCCTTATACTTGGTAACTTCCCTCTCTCCCCAGGAATGAAGACTGCTGCCACATCCTTCCTGCCGTGTGCAGCACACAGTGGGCTGTCGCCCTTGCTTCAGACATGTAAGACTCCCCTCCCCACATCCATTAAACCACTAATGTCTTTGTCACTGACTCTGGGCTCTTTCTTTGGTCTTGAGGCTGGGCAAGTACAGGGCTTGCAGACTTGTGGGGTGCAGCCCAAGAAGCATTAAATTAAAGACAGGATTCTACGGACTGAAAAATCATGATAGTGAGGAGGTGTGCAGATATAAGGCAAATTGCAGAGTGGTCAGAGTTTGTCAGTCTTTGAAAATGATAATTGAACTAAGATCTAAAGAATGACAAGAGTTAATAAGGGTCCTCCAAGGAGAGTACTCCAAAGAGACACTTTGAGAGAAGATTTGAGAGGGTCAAGAACTTGGTACATCTAAAATACCATTTTGCCCAGGCATCATTGACTCCAATTATATCAATTTCCTTGGAGTTCCCTTGGTTAGAAATATTCTTTCAGAATTTATTGTCATCACATGCTCTGTGCCTCTCCTTGGAATGTTCACCTGATTCCTGTTCACCTTTCAAATTCTCAGCTCCTTTGTTACCTCCTGTGGTCGACAGAGGGTGTTGATGGCCCTGAATCTTCACCCTTCCCATGGTGGACAGTGTGTTCAACCCATGCTGAACTTGGTTCCAGAATCATGCAGGGGATTTTCCTTGCCCAGCGGACTGTTAACAAACATGGTGGAAACAGACATGAAGAGCATCTCCACCCTGGCACCCGTTCTCCTGCTTGTTTTCACACCTCTGCCTCCACCACCAGACCACGTCTAGGCAGCCTGATGGAGGCATGAGATGGAAATGAGGCAGAGTCGAGACCATCCTAGAATAGCCGACAGGTACCTGACCATCAAGTATGTGAGAGTTCTCAGCCAAAATCAGCCAGGCTGCCTACCTGACCCTCACCTGTGGCAGACACATGAACGAGTTGGGTCAATATCACCAGAATCAGCCAGCCAACTCTTACATTTATGAACAATAATAAATTGTGGTGGTTTAAGTCACTCAGTTTTGGGTAGTTTCTTGTGGAGTCTCAGTTGTGATGATAGCAAATTGATATTGCTCGTCTTAAAACCCTCTGGATCAACACAACCAGAATTAATTCTCCTGCTGTTCAGTCCCATAGTGCTTCGAATTTCTCTGTCATTGCATTTTTCTCATGGTGTCAAAGCTTGTTTGTTTGGTTTACTTGTTCAGCTTCTCCATGAAGATAGATTCAATACCTAATTTACCATTGTCTCATCAGGAATCAGCAATATCTAACTTTCTGGCATTTAATAATAAGCACTTTTAAGTGTTTCTAATTTTAAATGTAGATATTCGTTTTTATTTATAATTATAGATGAATGAAAATCTCAGCTACTTAACATGCACCCAAATCCCTCATTATCTTCATTTATGAGGAGAACTTTGGATACCTTCTAACCTCTTGAGTTCCAGATTTATTGAAGTCTTTATATTTCTTAAATAAAAGAAAACTACTTATTAAATTAATCACTTTTTTTTTGCAAATTTTATTAACACCCATCATTTCACATTTAGAAGCAAATTTGCTAGCCTCACTCACTGTTCCTAGAAGAAAGCTTCATGTGATCATTTAAAGGAGGGGACCCTCTTTGATCTTAAACATCCAATTTAGTTCCTTTACCTCCAAAGAAGACACTAAGATTAAACACTGTGAAGAGCCAGAAAAGTCATGGTTCTGGCTATTTCCTCCTTCTCATTATAGCTGCCATCATAAATAAGTTTAGTACAAGAAAACATTTAAACTCCTTCCCACCATTTAAGAGATCCATCAACAAAAAGACTCTCCTGCGAAGGTCACAAAAATAAAGTTTCTTTTATACTTGATTTTTTTCCCCAACAAGCCTAGTTTAATTAGACAAAGCTAATTTCACAAATATTTAGCTAAGTATAGTTCTACGCTCATTTCCCAAAGCTTCCTATTAAAAAGAAATCTTAGCAATATTTGGTTATGTTTATCAAGAAAAGTTCATAGTCTTGCATTTGTTCTGAAGTTCAAGGACTTCCAAGTACAGTTTTTAAGTAATGTTATGCACAGAGACTTCTTACTATTATAAGAAATAATAATAGTAATAATAACAAGAGTGACACTAACAACCACTGTCAACATGCGCTGAGTTGTCACTTAGTGCCAAGCACTGTGTTAAGTGTTTCACATGCATGAGTTTCTTTAATCCTTGTAACAATTCAATGAGTTTGTGTAATTGAGCACAATATATGCAGATAGATTTGCTAAAACTCAATTTAAGATACCTAACAAGATGCCTAAAACATAAGACCGCTACAAATGCTAACCATCATTATAATTGTGTAGCTATGTTTCAGTAATCTTACAAGCAGAATAATGAAACACAGTTTAGTGAAGGTGGTTCTGAGAAAGGCTGAAATAACGTGTTCCAAATAAGAAGGCTTCTGGTGGTCTAATTGGTTTAGGAATTGTCAGGAGGAAGAAATTTTCCTCCATCCTTCTAGGTTCTTTTGGCTGGCCTAAGAATTAAGTTGACATCAGGCAGATTACTAAGAGAAAATCACACAAAAGAAAAAGAAATCACACAGGTTGATAACATGTACACATGTGAGAGCCAGAGTTACTGACCCAGATGGCTAAACCCCTCACCTTAAATACCATCTTCAGCTAAAGACAAAAGAGGATGTTGAGGATAGGGGTTTGGAACCTCAAAGGGGAAGAAAGCAATGGACATGTCAATGGAAAAGCAAAGATTTGGTAAACAAATGTTTGCTGGGCCAGCAGGGACAACAACAGGACAGAGAGGATTTTAACAAAGGGATCTGGCTAGTTTCCTCCCTGTCAACACAGTTAGTTCATACTATAGTTATCTATGGGGATAGCTATTTCTGTAATAGGCCCTCTATGTAAAATCTTTACGCAGCCTAGGAGAAAGGTGAAAGTTTCTTCCTGAGTCTTTTGGGCCTTGATTATCTTCAGGTCAAAATAATCCCTCATGGCAGGAAGAAGCCAGTCTAGATATGTTTAAACTCTATTCTGTAGGGAACAAAATGAACACCCCAAAGTGTCTCTTTGGCACGTGGATTATTTTGAGCCCAGAAGACTTTGAAAGAATCTTTGATCTCCCCTCATAGCTCCTAAAGAATGCAGGGAGAGGACCTGTTCCAGAAAAGGAGCTATCCCCATAGAGAACTACAATGTGAACTAGGTGTGTAGACAGGGAAGAACCCAGCAAAATTTCTGTATGTCCCACTGTCTCTGAATGGCCCAGCAAACATTTGTTTAACAATCTTTTGCTTTTCTCCATTAGGGGAGGGGAAATTTTCCCTCTTTCCTCTCTTAATTCTTTTGGCTGGCAATTAAAATGGCATAATGTAGATTAACAGGGGGGAAATTTAATTTATTAAATGCACACAGAAAATTCATATAAGTATGAAGAGTTCCAAATTCAGCATGACAAGATAAAGTATATATATTCTGGACTAAGGAGAAAGAGGTAGGGATCTGAGGCCTCTGGGGGAGGTAAGGTGACTCATAGGAAGATAAAATGAGTTAATGTAAGTGTAACTGGGCCGTTCAAAGACCGTGGGACACAGAGAGGATTTTGATCAAATGGGCTTAGCAAGGTTCTTCCCAGTGTATCACACCGAGTACTTTATATAGAGTTATCCATGTAGCTTCTTCCTGGGACAGGTCCCCTCTCTTAAATTCTTTTAGGCAATAAGGGGGAAGTTCAAATATTCTTCCTGAGTCTTTTGAACCTTGATTATTTTCAGCTCAAAATAATTCAAATGCCAGAGTGACTCATTTTGGAGGCACGCCCTTAGTCTCCTCACCATCCCCGTGCCGACTGCCTTCCTTCCCTTTGGGGTCCCAAATCGCTATCCTTAACATCCTCTTTTGTCTTTAACTGAAGATGGTATTTAAGGAGAGGGTTTCAGCCATTTTGGCAAGTTACTCAGTTTTTCTGGGTCTCTTCCACGTGTACATGGTATTAAACTTTTGTGTGATTTTCTCCTGTTAATCTGTCTACCCTAGAAGAGTAGAGGAAAATTTCTTCCTCCCTGACAATGGACCTTAGTCAGACAGAACAATCATCTCAATATTTTCTACCTAATCCCTAATATATCCACACTGTGCAAGGAAAATATAAATATATCTCCACACTGACAAAGAAAAAGCCTTCAGAGTAAACAGTAGGTCACTTGCATGATGTCAGGCTATATGAATCCAAGTCAAAGAGAAGAGATCACATTAGGTGAGAAAATACTGATTTGGTTGTTTTACCAAACTCAGGTTCAGCTGCTTATTGCTCAAGATCCAATACTGAGAGACAAGTGTTGGGTCAAAGGAAAGATAGTTTTAATGATGAAGCCAGCAATCCTGGGGAGAAGGTGGACTCAAGTTCCAAACTCCCTAGATTTTGCTTGGAGATGATATAGGAGAAAGAGGAAGGGGCTAAGTGCTGGGGAGTGGGTAATCTTCTATTTTCAGAGATGATTGTCTCAATCA
This sequence comes from Vicugna pacos, assembly GCF_048564905.1. Lineage (NCBI taxonomy): Eukaryota > Metazoa > Chordata > Mammalia > Artiodactyla > Camelidae > Vicugna > Vicugna pacos. Next base: position 9,469,230 of record NC_132987.1, read on the forward strand.
CATGTCTCCAAGTAGCCATCAGTTCTCACTTGTGGTTGGAACATTAGCTGAGCCATAAATCTTTGGTTAACTAGTCCTGGAGAATAAAGAACAAGGGTGAAGCCTACAGAACAACTAATCTCCAATCTCAACACACATCAACAGTTTTTCCATCAGCAGCAAGCTGAGCTAAGTCAATGGTGTACTAGGGTAGAAGTCAGGCATATCATAACCAAGAAGTTGAGTTGGAATAATATGAGGACCTAAGAGTCCCTAGTTACGGTCTCCCTTCCTCAGTTACAATCCTCACTGTCAGATTTTCTTTCAATTTCTATGGAAAAGAGGTGAAAGTCCACCTTCTGTCACTTCTTCAAGCTGAGCAAGGGCCACGAAGGATTCTTGGAGTGGAATGACCTGACGTGGTGTAAGAAATAGTCTTTGGTTCCCTTACATGTTGGTTGAGATTCCAAAAGAGACATCTCATTACTAACCTTTTAGTAATTCTTTTGCAAGGAGTAACAGGCCAACTACGATTCCCTCGACTGGCAGATAAAACCCCACAATAATTAGTAGAAGAGTCAGTACCAACTTAAGGATTCCTTCAAGCATAGACCTAATCCTAGAGGGAATCTAAGAAGATAGGTTAGTAAACCAGTCCTACCCACCTTGAAATAGGGGAGTATGGTGGTCTAAGGTCTAATCTTTTCAGTACCAGTCTCTACCTGTGAGGAGGTATTTATGTAAGAGCAGCAGGTGAAGTCTGTGTGCAGAACAGCACAGTTAGCTCCGACAGTTGTCCTGAAACTGGTCATGTGGCGGTCTGGTCAGTGTCACCTTGATTGGTTTAAGTGCAGTTAATCTTCAACTCCAGGGTCAGTTTGCTCCCATTCTCTTGAGGCCAGGTTCTGGAATTGTACAAGTCTTAGATTCAGCCCAGCTCAAAATCTCATGTCTACATTCTGGTCATCATGCAGTTAGCTTTTGCCCTCTGGTGAAAGTTACAGTATCTGTGAACCAACTCAGGAATGTATGTCAGACAGTTATCTATGTCCTTTAGGGAGGAACTAAAGAATCTGTGATTGTATTGTCCTCATCATTGACTTTTTGAGCCTGCTCTTTTGTGACCAACTTGGGGCCTGGGAGACTACAAGCAAGAGACAGGGGACATGGAAGGGCTTTTGTACCTGGAAAGTCCCCATGGGGTTTTGAACTTTATTCTATGAGCAATGAGGGACACTGAAAGCAGGTCTTTGAGCAAGGAAGAGACATGCTCAGAGCTTTAAAAGAAAGATCAATAGGACAGCAATTATAAAATGAAATTTGTGTCATTATTATATAGTAAACAGAAATAGAACCATTCAGATTTCAACAGGCAAGACCCCAGCATAGCTTAAGGAAGACGTTTTCCCCCCTTCCTAATTATTGCTTGGTGACAAAATACAAATTGGTCAAAATGCCAGACCCAAGAGTGATAGTCATTATAAAAAAGTCATATACATAAATGATATTTTACTAAAAATGAATATATTATTCTCTGTCAATTAGTATACTTTCCAAAATGAACTCTGCTTTTACTGTGACACTTTATTAAAAGTATTATGCAATTATTTTCAGTTTCAACGCTTGTATTAAGAAAATATTTTAGACATAACCCAATTAGTCCCCGAGCAATTTAAAACTTACTGTACTATTTGTCTAAAGCTCTCCTAATGAGTGAATCTAAAGCCTAATAATTGTAATAAAAACAGTCTCGCACCAGTTGTCAGCTGACTCAAGTAAGACCAACCAGAAGCAGATGTCGCAGTACTGAGACGTCCTAGCAAACGTACATGAAACACCTATTAGTGTCGTGTGAAGTATCACTATAAATATTTCACATCTAAGTGTGATTTGTTAAAAATAAGGTGCATTGTTGTCCTATATTGTCTGGGGGAGCTTTGCATAATTTCTTATCCACAACATTGATCATCACTAGAGTGGTTCCCAGTCAGTAGCGAAGAGGAGCCAGGAGCCCATAAGAGCACATTCCCATGTGACTCTCAAATGCAGCAGCCATGTGGCTCCAACTTCTGTTTTAGTCTCATGCTAGCTCATTCGGAACATCCAGGAAAAGACTTTAACTGCTTTATTTTGGGTCTGCTAAAAATGAAATGCTAATTGAAAAAAATAACCCTCAAAGCCCTAAATAGCTACATCATGTGCGCTAGAACTAAACTTACTGTTTAAATGCTGAAATGGGTCTTGAAATGGAGGAAGCAGAAATATACTAGGAAAAACTGCTGATTTCAGAATGGAAGCAGAGTGGTATTTTGTTGGTAATCTGTACGTAGGTTTAAAAATATCACACTGTAGCAAGAATTTGGTACTTGAGCTCATCTGATTTTGTATTTGGGCTCATCAGATTTAGCGCTCTGTACAGACAAAATCTGAGCTATATAAATCAACTACAGGAAAAGAATTCCAACCTCAACTGGCTAACAAAGAGATTTACCCAAACTGTACATTACCATTTTAAAAAATAAATTGATTTGTAAATGCTAAATGAAATAATTATATATTTATCTGAAATATTGTTGCATATACATAATATGAACAAATACTCAATATTAAAATAGATTTTGTTATTTTTACCATCCTACCCCACCGGCATTTAAATCATATGACAATAAATATCTTTTTTACTGGCTTACTATAACATTATATGAGAGGAACTCACAACATGCAGTGCTTAATATAACAATATTATTATTTTTCCCTTTATAAATCATACCTTGAAATATATTTAAAAATATAGCACTAAAAATGTACATCCAATGATAAGATGTACCAGTTTGCAGAAACTAATTAATATTTCAGAGACAGTATCCCTATTTTTTCCTGGAAAATACTTGTGAGGAAACCTTAAATTATTCAAGTTCAAAGGAAACGCTAGTCAAAGAAATGTCTTTGGAGCTCCAAGTAGCATTTCTAAGGAGATATAAGCATGCTGGACTCTTCCAAAAGGAAATCCAGTGGAAAGCTTGCATGGGATACTAATTCAGCACTACAGAGACAATCCTGAGAAAACAGAAGCATTGTTTTCAAAGGAAATTGGTTTTTGTAACATAACGAAGATACAGCTCAGTGGGTGAGATGTGCCTACGATGGAGATCACTCAACAGGTCACCAACCTAAGCCATCACCACTTGAAATCAAAGAATGGGAACACGACCAAGACTCTCTGGGTAAAATACCAAGGGCCACCTGGGTAGCATTCATCTCTCCTTTTTGTTTTTAAACAAGTAGCTACAAGTGGTGTATTAAAGAGGAAAATGGTTAACTGGTACATATTTTGCTTAGATAAGCTGATTGGAGAGGAAGAAGTCATGATGGAAAACAAATTTGGATGAAGTTTCATTTTGTTTTGTTTTTTAATTTATAAAAGCATTAGGTTCAAGTTTCGATTCACTGACGTCTAAGTATTTGGGGGAACATTTTTAAAGAAACTATACAGATTCAATCCAAAATCGCATTGACACAATCTGAAATAAGGCTAATAGTCATGTGAAATCTGTGACTGAGAGAGCCAACTGTAGGAGGCTATTCAACATAAAGCAGTGTAGGGACCAGAATGTGTGACCCCAAAATGTGCCACTATGGCATATTGATTATTTTGAATTAAAGATACATGAGAAAGAGCTGGCTCAGGAAGGACACTGTGACCCTCCTTTGTTCCTCTGAAAGCAGAGAAACCTCCCATGTGAAAGGTGCCTTCCTTATTTGGGGAGGGTAGAAGGAATCTTTATCACCAGAGACAGGGAATTTAGGGCCAAAATCTGTAAAAGTTAATCTTACTACTTCTTCACCATTTTATAAAGGTTTTGGGTCAACATAGCCCACACCTCTTTGTCTTGTCAGTTTGCCACAAATTTACTTTTTGTCTGAAAGCTCTGGTCACTTTTTTGAGTCTCATATCTTTGTGGGGCTGCCACGTTTGCGTACATAATTAGCCCACACCTAACATCATACTTAATAGTGAGAGGCTGGAATCTTTCCCCAAAGATCAGGAGGAAAGCAGAGATATCCTTTCTCACCACTGAGACAAAAGAATCTCACTATATTGCAAATACATGACATAACCTCACTGAAAGGGATGGAGGAAAAAAAGTGCTAATCTAGTAACTCTGGAGAAACCTTAAGATTAAAGACATAGGAACTTCCCATTAACATTGTACTGTAGCTGATAAAGTTGTTTCTCACAAGTTATAGATAAACAAATACTTTAATAAAAGGAACATGGCTTCCTTGGAAAAATGATGGATTCAAGGGTTGGATCATGAAATGAATCTTAGGAGACTGGAGGATTTTGTATTGCTAGAAAGTAAGGAAAAGCTCAAAAAACAAAAACGTGGTGGCATGGCCAAAGGACATAGGAGCCAACTGAAAGAGTTCCTAATGGCCAACGCTGGAACAATTTCAGCAACAAAATAAATACCAAAGATTCGGGGTAGAATCTACAGTATAAAACAAATATTCATAAGTCTGTGCTGATTTCAATAAATGATTGAATAAATAAATAAATGAGAAGGGACAAATCTTTAATGCAAACAATTCTAAATAAATTATGTAGATACTCTACCTTCAAGGAGGTGGAGCCTAATTCCCCACCTCCTGAAGAAGGGCTGAACTTACTGACTTGCTTTCAAAGAGTAGAGTGTGGAGAAGGGAAAAGAAAACTTGACAGTGGAGAAACCTAACAAGCATCAGCTCAGCCACGTGGGCAAGGTCAACAGCACCAGAGCATATCCCCTTGATGGGGTGTGAGCAGAATGGCATTCCACTTCATGGTCTTCCTCCAAAAAATCTATGACCTCAGTCTAACCATGAGAAAACCTTCAGACACATCCCAGCTGAGGGACATTCCATGAAACACCTGACCAGTACTCCTCAAAGCTGTGAACGACATCAAAAACAAGAAACTCTGAGAAACTGTCACAAACCAGAGGAGTTTAAGGTGACATGACAACTAAATGTAATGTGACATCCTGTCTGGGACCCTCAAACAAAAAAAAAAAAAAAAAGAAAGAAATTAAGGGAAAACTGGTGATGTCTGAAAGCAAGAGCAGTAATAGTCACGTACCAATAAGGTTTCTTTGGGAAGAGTGTTGCGTGGTAATCTAAAATGTTAACAACTGGGAAAACTGGGTGAGGAATATGGGATCCTTCTGTTTTATTTTTGTAAACTTTCTGTAAATCTAAAACCATTCTAACATTAAATATTTATTTAAATTTTAAAAATAAGGCACTGGTTTTGGGACCTCCTAAAGGAAAATCTTCTCTCAGGCTGAAATATAATATCTAATCCACTTCCTCTGAGTTCTAGTATTTTATTTCTCTTCTTTGCATCTTGTCCGCATCTAAGGCCATGGTTTCCCCAGGTAGTCCCTCTACAGACCTGATTTCTCTCTTCCATCTCCTTGGACCTCTCCTATAGCATTTTTGTGGAATTCTTTTTCTCCCAAAGATCTTTATTTAAAGCTGCAATGAATCATCTACTCCTCTGGGGGTCCTGAGCCTCATTATCAATGAAATGGACAAAGGTCTACATCCAGGGCACAGGGAGAGAACAGCCATTCATGCCCCAGGAGCTCTTTAGTACAAAAGAACCAGTGACAAACAGTGAACTCCATCAATACCCTAAGACCCTGCAGGACCAACACACTACGTATTGCTTACAAAACAATCCCTGTGGCACAGCAGAGGGATCAGTGAAAACGTTCTAACTTGACTGCACTCTGAAAAATGGCTCCTAGGTAGGTAGTGGTGCCTCTCCTTACACTTCACAGTCCTTCTCCTTACTCTTCCCAGCCTTCCTTTATTCTCATGCCATTCCTAGGTACTTAATAATAAATGGTAATAACATCTTCCATGTATTTAGTGATTACTATATGCTCTGTACTCTCCAGATCATTTCCTTCAATCCCTGTAATAAGGTGGCTACCATTATTATCCACAAACTACAAATAATAAAACCAAGTTCAAAGGGTGAAATAAGTTAACCAAGGTTTTGCAATTGGTGGAGCCAAGATTTAAACCAAGGTTCATATGAATCCAGAGTCCATGATCTTATCCTCTGTACCTCCTGCTTCTTATCTATCTTCCTTTCTCTCAGTTACCTTTTAGAGATTTTAACATTCATCATTGGTTCTCTGTCCACACCCATTCAGGTGGCCAATTTTTGGGAATCCTGTTTTCTTGGCACATCAGTGAGGTCACCAAGAATCCAAGAAGAAAGAGAGAGAGAAAAACATCAAACTGAACAAAATCCTCTAGTTGTTTCATCACTTTCCACTTCCAACTCATTCTTTACCCCTCTGGTCAATTTACCTACCTAAGATTCTCATTTATGTTATATTCAGTTTGCCCTCAAAACCTCCAACTTGGAAAAGAGTAAAAATATCCTTTAAAGAATGACGCAAAAAATTACAGAATAGCAATGCTTTAACATGCCTGCACAAGTTCCGTTGCAGGATATGTGCAAATTTCTGAAACTCTACATAAATCCATTTCTATCACCATTCTATAGGAGATGGTGGTGACTACCTTCAGCCACTAGGGGATTTAAGACAGAAGCTCTAAGCAATTTTAACCACTCAAACCTAATCAGATTTCCCAAAAGTTCTCTCCCATTCACATTAGAATCAAGAAAATGTATCTGTTCAATTAAGAAAAATAAAATCTAGCTAGAATAGAACAGATTAAAAATGTGTTCCTAATTTTATCAATTAAATTCCTGAGTTATAAATTATTATTTTAAATACACCTATTTAAAGATGAAAGACACCACAATTAACTAAGAGAGTAGTTCCATAAAGCACAGAGTGCTTGCTCATAGGCAAAAAATTATTATATTTTTTAATGTTTATGGATAATTGTGTCCAAAAATAAGTCCTGGGCTCAAATTCAAAGTGTTTGAGACTCTTTCTGGTCATTAAGCAATTTCAAGAGAGGAAAAATGATGTCAACTGAAAAGCATGGAATCCTTTCCCACACATTTTCATAAACTGCTCTGTAAGACTATTAAACAAACATGAAATGACCACTCCTAAAGCACGTCTAACCTTCTTAAGAATGCCGAAACTTTCTACACTGTTCGAACATGACAATTGTGAAGATATTTATCAACGTTTTATTAATAGAAGAAAGTGAATCTTTACTACTACCCACTGAGACAAACCAATACCCACCAAATAGAAAGTTATACTCAAGCTGAATATGCCAGCTGTACAGCGTGGAAGTCTCCCATGAATGCAGATTTTCCAAACATAAGCACCTGGTACAGAATCTGTCTTGTATCATTTCCTCCTCCTCACTTTTTCCTGACATGGAATTAGAAGTCTCTATTTATGTGCTCAACTGAACGGGCCATTCAAAGGTGCTCTAAAAATCAACCACTATATGGCCAAACAGGTGGTCAGACTCATTAGATGGCTGAAATCACCAGGCTACATCTTGGATGCATCTGATTCCAGTTAAAATATGGGAGGATGTGTTCAATCGCATATCAAGCAATAATTCTGATAATCAAAATACAATTCACTTATTTTATGCAGGTTAGTATTATCCTCAATTGACTTGAAATGGAAATGTTTTCTAAAATGCCAATCCATTGCTAGCCTACTTACTAATATTCAGAGACGTTTTCATCGTATTTGATGTTACTTCCAGTCATTCAGAAACCCGTTCTTCACCTCAAGCTGTGAGTCACGGCACTGAATACTCCTGACCACAACCCCATAGGATAAAGCTGCCCACGAGAGGAAGACGTCACTGGAGAGGATGCCAGTGCGCACCATTTGGAAAATAAAAAGATAAATATACCTTGGGCTATTATCTTACTTGTGACATGGTTTTACATTTTTTTCTTTTATTATATAAGGAATACATGAGTTCACTGTAAAAAAAAAAGTCAAAATTAATGCAGACGTGTATGTGAAAATCTCTTTTGTCACCCCTCCAACAGCAATACTGAATTCTAATTCCCTACACGAAGGAAACCTTGGTGTGTGTGTGTATTGATCCACAACAGGCATACAAGTCACACCTACACACCTACACACACTTTATCTTTCTTTTTTCAAACTTTAAATCCATAGATGGTCACTGAATTGAAATTTCAAGATGTGTATGTAATTTTTTCCCCTAAATCTCCACACAGTGTTCTTTTCAATATGTTAACTTGGAGGTGGTGGTGGTTCTCGCTGTTACTATTGTTTTTAAATGAAGTTTGAATAAAAGGCTCACTTGCTCCTCAGTAACCTTCATCCCTATAAGCCTGGTCTCAGGCAGCAGGACTCTTCATAGAACTGAGAACGAGATCTGTGTTTGCCTTGTGGCCATTCACCCCAGGGATTCTTCAAGACTGGACTTGGTTTTTGTAGCCAGAGAGAACCAAATACAATGTGTGATTTGTTCAGGGTCACTTGGCCGCTTTCTTCAAACAGCTCTAAGGTTTACATACTTTACTTTGGAAGTCCCAGCTGTGATGCAGGAAAAATGGATGTGGAGAGCGAGGAGGGCCGTGTCCCATGCTTCAGCTGAGCCCCAGGAACGTGGCCCTGCCAAGTGTGGGTCCTTGGCTTCGGGCAGGAAAGAATTCAAGAGCAAGCCACAGTTGAGTGAAGGCAGATTTATTTAGAAAGATACATCAAAAGGCAAAAGAAAGGCCACGAGGTATGGGGGTTGGGTGCTCAGATTAGAATAAAAGTAGGTACAAACTCCACAGACAAACTGCGGGCCATCTCCGAAGGGGGAGAGAGAGAGAAGCAGGGTGGCCACAAGGTGCTGTGTTGCCAGTTTTTATGGGCTTGGTAGCTTCATATGCTAATAAGTGGAAGGACCAGTCTAACTAGCCTGGGGAAGGGGCTGGGATTCCCAGGAAGTTGGCCATTTCCCACCCTTTGACCTTTCGTGGCTAGCCTTGGGACTGCCCTGGTGCCTGTGGGCGTGTTATTCACCATGTTAGTATATTACAGGGGCGTGTAATGAAGCTCAAGATCTGCTAGAAGTCAAATCTCCCACCGTCTTGAACCTCAAAGCCTCCTGGGGGTTGAACCTTTTGCCATTCTGGTGTTAATTGTTGTGTTATTCCTTGAATGGCTGTGCCCTGTCCCCTTCCTGTCTCAGCTGTGCTCCCACCACACATAATTCCTGTACTCACATCATTCCATTCCTTTTTGTCCTCTCTTTAGAAATTGCATCTTGATGAGAAACCAGAAAAGATTCCCTAAAGAGCCTCAAAGCTTGCAGTCCGCACACCTCAGAGGCAGAGTTTGTACAGAGCTGGGCAAAATCAGAACCATAGCATGTGCCCAGAACTGATCACATTTCCTGAGTACCACTCAGAAGAAGGCAGAGCTCATGAGAGCATTTCTTGCTGAGGAATCTTCAGAGAACCAAACAAAGGCGGTCTTCACTACGAGAGGTCTGGTCATGAAGGACCAGCCAGAGCAAGGTGCCACAGACTCTTGAATTGGATCTCCGAATCAACTTGAGTAAAAGCACATCAGAGTCTCATTCTTCCTGACCCATCATGAAAAACAGAAGTAGCCAGGCTGTACTCCAGAGGCAAATGGAACTGGAAATGTTCTCTGACCTCGCTCAGCCCCGATCTCTTCAACCGGTAAAATGAGAGCGACTGAACTGCCTCCCGGGGAAGTCACTGTGAAATGAAATCACGCACATAAAATGCTTAGCACAGAGTCTTCTAAACGATGCTTATAACTATACTTACTACTTCTATCATTAGCATCTTGATTCTTCTGAAATTCAGTTCTTAAAGCTTGTATTACAGTGAGCCCAAACATCTGTTTTTTGGGTGGGAAGGTAATTAGTTTTACTTATTTATTCTTATTACGTTTTTAATTTAACTAAGGTACTGGGGACCAAACCCATGACCTCATGCATGCTAAGCATGTGCTCTAGCACTGAGCTCTACCCTCCCTCTGAGCCCAAACATCTGGATATGAGAAATAAGACTTTTTCTCCCTGATATCTTTATCTCTGTCTGCTATAAGACCAGCACCTGGAACAGCAAATACCAAACAAGTGAATGAATGATCAGATGAATATGATTTAGCACTATTGTACTCTGTGTTAGTTTCTTTCACATGTACTTTGTGGAATCTTGTATCCTTTATGGTGAAATGATGATCTGTTCTCTGTTTCTTCCCAGCCTACACCAGAACACTGTAGTCTTCACATAGCTTTTACATTTGAAATTTTAAGGGGGCTATTTTCCCTCTACTGCCAATAAGTGTGTTCCTACGAAATCCATTTAGGCTCTCTATCGTGAGCACAAAGATGTATTGGAAAGTAAGTAATAATAGCAGGTAAACTGATCTTCTTCAAATTCTCTAAAATTACTAAATGCACTGTGCTTTTCTTCCACATAAAAGATTATGGGGTGACAGAACCAGCACATTAAATTTGGAAAGACAGCTCAGTCACACAAGTATAGCCAATTGAGTCTATGGTGCAACTTTCCCGTAAGTCTACCCTGTAATCAATTATGTATTTGCTTAAGATCCGAATCACTGCAAAAAGCTGTCTGTTAATCTGGATTATGATCCTTCATTCTATACATCCAAAAATTTAATGGCGGGAATAAAAGAAATATCCCTCTTAAAATCGACTTACCAAGACATTTTCCTATACTTCAAGTTCTTGGCATAACATGAATTAGAATAAAATTGAATAAGATTGCAACTCAAGGGCACAGCATTCTAATTTCTCCCATCTCAATAATCTCTCTGTTCTAAACAAATCAGGAGAAAACTGAGTATTATTCCAACGTCACAAAGCATTTTCACATGTGCTATCATAAAACTAATCATTGCTCAAAATTTAGCTTAATCTTCCATATCCTACAAAATATTCTGTTGAGAAACTACTATTTATCTTTGAGGATGTTTGTTACTGCCAGCATCCTATTGCGATAAAACACAAACAGCAGAAATATAAGAAAGGCCAAAGGAGATAGAGTTGAAATCTAGTCTGGGAAACAAATGCTGTTCATATTTAGCAGGAGAATGGAGTTGAAAATAGTTAACAGAGAATAGATTGGGCCATTGATTCCTCCTGAGATGTGAATTTAAAGTGTATTTTTCTGCTTAATATCACTAATTATCAGAGAAATGCAGATCAAAACTACAATGAGGTATCACCTCACACCAGTCAGAATGGCCATCATTCAAAAATCCACAAATGACAAATGCTGGAGAGGCTGTGGCAAAAGGGAACCCTCCTACACTGCTGGTGGGAATGCAGTTTGGTGCAGCTACTATGGAAAACAGTGTGGAGATTCCTCAAAAGACTAGGAATAGACTTACCATATGACCCAGGAATCCCACTCCTGGGCTTGTATCCAGAAGGAACCCTACTTCAGGATGACACCTGCACCCCAATGTTCATAGCAGCACTATATACAATAGCCAAGACATGGAAACAGCCTAAATGTCCATCAACAGATGACTGGATAAAGAAGTGGTGTATTTATACAATGGAATACTACTCAGCCATAAAAACCAACAACATAACACCATTTGCAGCAACATGGTTGTTCCTGGAGAATGTCATTCTAAGTGAAGTAAGCCAGAAAGAGAAAGAAAAATACCATATGAGATCGCTCATATGTGGAATCTAAAAAACAAAAACAAACAAACAAACAAAAACAAAGTGTAAATACAGGACAGAAATAGACTCACAGAAAGAGAATACAGACTTGTGGTTGCCAGGGGGGTGGAGGGTGGGAAGGGATAGACTGGGATTTCAAAATTGTAGAACAGATAAACAAGATTACACTGTATAGCACAGGGAAATATACACAAAATGTTATGATAACTCAGAGAGGAAAAAAGTGTGACAATGAGTGTGTATATGTCCATGAATGACTGAAAAATTGTGCTGAACACTGGAATTTGACACAACATTGTAAAATGATTATAAATCAATAAGAAATGTTAAAAAAAATAAATAAATAAAATTGAGTTACCATATGAGCCAACATACTGGATCAATAATGGAATATTACTCAGCCATAAAGAAGAATTAAATAATGCCATTTGCAGCAACATGGATGGACCTGGAGGTCATCATACTAAGTGAGGTAAACCAGAAAGAGAAAGAAAAATACCATATGGATATCACTTATATGTGGAATCTCAAAAAAATTACACAAGTGAATTTATTTACAAAACAGAAACAGATTCAAAGACATAGAAACTTATGGTTAAAAGGGGAAGGGAGGTGGGGAGGGATAAATTGGGAGTTCAGAATTTGCAGATACTACTGTGTGTGTGTGTGTGTGTGTGTGTGTGTGTATAAAATAAACAACAAGGTCCTACTGTGTGTGGTCCTGCACAGGGAACTACATTCAATACATTGTAATGGCCTATAATGAAAAAGAATATAAAAAGGATATAATGAATCACTATGCTGTACACCAGAAATTAACAAAACATTGTAAATCAGCTATACTTCAATAAAAAAATAAATAAAATTTAGTGTGTTTGCTTCTTGTTACTTTGAGTTTTTGAGTTTTTTTCTTTTTTTACTGGAGGTACTAGGGATTGAACACAAGACCCATGCATGCTAAGCACACGCTCTACCACTGAGCTCACCCACCCCCCTGTTATTATGTTTGAAGTGAGGTGATTGATCATCAGGCATTCCCCTATGGCACTGATACTCTGGAAGCATATTTCTAAGCCAAAGACAAAAACTAATTTAATCCCACCCGACTAGGATTCTTCAAACTACTTTTCTGGTACAGGCAGTAGAATAGATACTGAGTCAATGAACATAAATGGCCTTTGTAATAACTGCTATATGGTGATTTTTATACCACTCTCTAATTGGTAATTATGCCACAGGAACAAAGGCACACTGTGGCGACCATGAAACGCACCTCTCAGACCTCCTCCTGGAAGGAGCATCACTGGCAATGGATCAAGCTGCTGCATCCTGAAATTCCTCACTGTGTCTGGGGGTCGGGGCACACCTCCCACCACTGCTCCCAGCCAGCGGCTGAAGCCACTCCTGTAAGATGCAGTTGTCCACTGATGGGAGGACTTGGGCTGGAGGGCTCCCGTCAGCCTTGCTGAAATTGTCTTAAAATGGCACTGCCATCTAAGACCTTGCTTCCTCCTTCCTCCCATCCTCCCTTTCTCCCTTCCCTCTCATGATCGGAAGGGTCAGACCTACATCATGGTCTCAGAGTTCTTCCCATCTCTTCTGTCTCCCCACCCCATGTTCCCTGAGGAGCATTTTTCTCAATAAGTCTAATCCTATTTTGGTGACTGCTACTCAGACAGCTGTGACCTACCTACACCTGTGCCTCACACAAAACAAAACTGGGGTAGAACTATTTTTCATAAACACATTTTAAGGTCACTAGATAAATATATAAAACAAGCAAGAGGATCTTTCTCTCCCTCTCCCCTTCTTTTTTTGGTTTATAATTATGACCTAGTTAATGTTTGATAAATTCTGGTTTCTGTTTATAAGCTTTCATTCAAGTTCAATACCACTGTACTAACCTCCCCGTTGCCTCGCGGACATCCTGACCCCATAACACTTCAAAAAAAAAAAAAAAAGGAGTGTTCTGTTTATTTTTTAAATTCCAATAAAATAGTAAGTTTCTAAGATGGGTTTGAATAAACAAGTGCAGAGGTAGATATGGCTGCTCTCAAAAGGAAGTTATTTCTTTTTTTCTTTCCTTTTTTGAGGATAGCGCTGGGGAAGCAGTTTGCGGCAGAGAAGGCTAGCTAATCACCAAATCCCTTCCCTTTTTTTCTGGATGCACAGCCTCCAGACTACACTTCTCTTGGTGTGGCTGGGTGTGGCCACGTGACTGAGTTCTGGCCAGGGAGATGTGAGTAGAAATAAAGGACATCGTTTCCACCTCTGGCCCATTAAACCTCTCCCGTGTGATTCTCCATCCTCTTTACGTTCTCATATATCACTGCCCACAAGCACAGCAAATCTGGAAACTACAAGTGGAAGATGAAAAAGTGACAGGACACGAGGAGCCTGGATCTCCGAATTACCCATTGAACAAGAGCTGTTTTGATCAGGAACACCAGGACTGCTATGTTAACAAGACTTACACTTATTGTGAGAAGCTTTTGTGATTTTGTGCTGAGCTCCTTACCACACCAGGCATTACTCCAGCTACTGTCTAGTTGGGTACCATGAGTACACCCAACAGGATTCATCACAGCGATCAGCCCTGCAAGGCAGTGATGACACGTAGGTGTGGTAAACGTCTGTGAAGATGGTCACTGATGGTCCTCCCCTTTCTGTGTAAACAAGCCACTCCTCTCCTCAAAGAGGTTGATTTCCCCCAGTCCTTGAAAATAAATGGCCCTATGACTTGTTTTGACCAATGGAATACAGCAGGGACCTTGAGCCAGTTCCAAGTCTAAGATCCCAGACATCTTTTACTCTTCAGCATGAACCCAGTGACAAGGCTGTAAGGAATCCAGGCCGTCCTGCAGGAGGCAGGGGCCACCTGGAAAGGCCCTGAAGGATGAGATACCATGAAGAAAAAGGGGCCACATGGAAAAGAAAAAAAGTTGGCCATACCCAACTATCAATTCCAAGTCTCCAGGCCTTCTTTCCAACCTAGCCCTTGAGCCAGCTGAACGTAGCCATGTGGGTCACCCCAGCTGATACTGTATGGAGCAGAATGCTCTCGTCAACTCACAGAACCATGAAAAAATAGATGATGGTTGTTTTAAGCTGTTAGGTAATTTTTAGGGGGTGGGAGTTGTTACACAAGAAAAGAAAATGATACATTAGAATTTTAAGTGAAGAGTTTGGAGCAGGAGACAGCCTGAGACACAATAGTTTCTCTATTGTGTTTTCAGCTTTGAAATTGAGAAACATAATTATATCCTTTTACCCTTTTAAAATATTATTATGTTCTCCTGTGAAATAAATGACCAATAAGCATCGTTACGTATCTTTACCTATCTTTACCTAGTAACAAATATATCCTGATTTCAACACAAACAAAAGTAGCAATGCATATAACATTCTTTTTTTTACATTTTTATTGATTCATAATCATTTTACAGTGTTGTGTCAAATTCCAGTGTTCAGTACAATTTTTCAGTCATACATGGACATATACACACTCATTGTCACATTTTTTTCTCTGTGATTTATCATAACATTTTGTGTATATTTCCCTGTGCTATACAGTGTAATCTTGTTTATCTGTTCTACAATTTTGAAATCCCAGTCTATCCCTTCCCACCCTCTACCCCGCCCCACCCCCGGTAACCACAAGTCTGTATTCTCTGTCCATGAGTCCATTTCTGTCCTGTATTTATGCTTTGTTTTTGTTTGTTTGTTTGTTTCTGTTTTTTAGATTCCACATATGAGCGATCTCATATGGTATTTTTCTTTCTCTTTCTGGCTTACTTCACTTAGAATGACATTCTCTAGGAGCATCCATGTTGCTGCAAATGGTGTTATGTTGTTGGTTTTTATGGCTGAGTAGTATTCCATTGTATAAATATACCACCTCTTCTTTATCCAGTCACCTGTTGATGGACATTTAGGTTGTTTCCATGTTTTGGCTATTGTAAATAGTGCTGCTATGAACATTGGGGTGCAGGTGTCGTCCTGAAGTAGATTTCCTTCTGGGTACAAGCCCAGGAGTGGGATTCCTGGGTCATATGGTAAGTCTATTCCTAGTCTTTTGAGGAATCTCCACACTGTTTTCCATAGTGGCTGCACCAAACTGCATTCCCACCAGCAGTGTAGGAGGGTTCCCCTTTTGCCACAGCCTCTCCAGCATTTGTCATTTGTGGATTTCTGAATGACGGCCATTCTGACTGGTGTGAGGTGATACCTCATTGTAGTTTTGATTTGCAAACATTCTTTCTTTTTTCAATGATGAGAATTTTTAATGGTACAAACAAGTTGGAAAAATTAATTTAACCCTACAAATTCTGCACCAACAAGCTATCCTGTGCCCAGGATTATACTGAAGGGAAAAGAAGGTCCACAAAATGTGTCCATACATGTCTAAAGCAACTTTTACAGTTCACTTTGATAACTGATTTATAATAGTTACCAATACTGTCTTGAGAAATGAGAGCTAATGAATATTCAAACTAAGTAAAAGATACCCCTCACTTACCACATTGCTTTCACCACTAAGAAGATATAACCTATAACCCAAGCATTTGATGAACGTAGAGAAAAGTCATCATTTCGTGGTGTGATATAAGAATTCCAGTATATTTTAGATAAGAGAACTTGACCGTGGAGGAGCTGACTGTTGGGCACAGAATGTGAAGTCGGAGGAACTCTGATTAAAGGAGGGGCTGGCCCTGCTGCTACTGGCTTCAGTGCTGCTCAGGTGCTGATCCTTTGAAATGGGTGCCTGACTGGAGGGGAGGGAACAGCAAGTCCTTGATACCTAGGCGCAGCCCTGGGAAAAGGATTCACAGGGCTTGGCACTTGGTCCCCTGAATGGTTTGAAAATGCCCCTTGGGATGTGTGGATTCTCATGACCTCTTCCAGGAATTTGAGCACTTTTAGCATCTCTGTCATCTCTTCTTCATTAGACTGCAAGAATCTGGGACCAGTTCTTGGACCAGAGAATTGAATTCCTTCCTCAAACACACGTTGACCCTCATCATTTTTCTGCCAGTATCAGCGAGGCTAAGTACACTGAATGAATCTCTGTCGAGCCTGGCATTCTCTACAGATGTCTCCATGCCAGCATTCTCCTTTGTAGCAGTGCAAATCTCGTCAATGAGTTGGCATTTCTCTTCAATCAGTGCAGCCAGTGTTTTTACCAACTTCTCCTCGCGTCTCCCACGAAGTCGACTTCTACAAGACTGAGCAAGTCTGAAAGTACATAAGACACTGATCAATAAGCGGATGACAGGCAGACAT
The DNA here is from genome assembly GCF_048564905.1 of Vicugna pacos. Lineage (NCBI taxonomy): Eukaryota > Metazoa > Chordata > Mammalia > Artiodactyla > Camelidae > Vicugna > Vicugna pacos. The sequence goes on from NC_132987.1 coordinate 9,486,165, forward strand.
GCCACTGTCTGCCCTTCTAGGTGCTGGAAAGTGAACCGTGAGCTCAGATCACTGGGCAGCAGCAACACCAGGACCTCACTCAGCTTCCCAAAGATGAGCCCTAAGCCAAGCTCCACAGAGGACAGCAGCCCCTGCACGGCACTGACCCAGCACAGGGCTCTGCCCAGTTACCATGGATCCACCAGCCACAACAAGTCCCGCGGAACACACTAACATTCCACCTGGAACCCAGCCAGCAGCTGACATCCTGGACTGGTCAGGTATCTTGTCAGTGTCGGGGCAAGGGCCGCATCAGAGGAGAGGTTTGATCTCAATACACAATACAAATGGCATTCTTGTTATTTTAAAATAAAAACACAAATAATATATTTCCCCCCAAAATCAAATTCTACAGAAGGAGAGTGAAGAGTGAAAATTCCCTTTCCTTCCTCTTTAACGATGCCAATTTCACTTCCTCTCCTATTGGCACTACTGAGGATGTTCCAATTTCACGTGTTATTCTTCCAGGTTCTCTCGATGCAATGTCTGTGTACTTGTGCATTCTGTAGTTTTCTGTATTTGAATATTATTGGAACAGACTGTGTTATTTTGCCACCCACAGGATTTATTTTTGAGAACAAATGTGCTATAACAGATTCTATCGAGGGATTTATTTTTCACACATGCACTTTCTTTTTTGTTAAGTTCACATTTAGAAGCTCTCTCCTCGAGGACCAAGAATGAGCCACCAACGGCGTCTCTCCTTTCATGTAAGCGTACTACCTAACAACAAGGGTTTCTGAAATACGGTGACTCTTTCCAACAGAGCAGTTTTTCATCTCTTTGATCTTGAGGTATTTTCATTGCATGGGTATTTACTTTTCTTGTTTCTTTGTCAACTACTTACTAATAGTCTTCAATTAAAAAAAAATGATGATGAAGGACAAAGCTCTGATGTTGACAGTCATAGACAACTTACTGGTAACAAGGATTGTAGGAGCATGGGAAAGCTTCACTGCCTCAAAATCACTAACACTTGTCTCAATCTTGGAAAAGGGAGAATTAAATAGAAAGACACGAAAACATAGAGAGACTTTTCTCCTTAGAGATATCTTTGCACTTAGTGTTCTTGAATAACGTATGTCCTCAGAAACTTGAGTCAACAATGGAAAAGCTAATAACTCTACAGAGAGATTTCTTGGGTCAAAATTGGCAGGTTTCTTGAATGTCAGGCATCTTTAGAAATGGATAGTTTTGTTGTGGGCAAGAGGTTCTTGTCACAGAAAGAATTCAGAAACAAGACACGGAGATCAAGAAAGCAAAACAAGGATTTATTAAGGGATAGATAATACACTCTCAAGGAAAGAGTGGACAGACCCAGGTGAGTAACTGCCCTGAGTTTCCTTGGCAAGCTTGTTATATGGGTGTAAAAATGAACAGGCAGAATATTCATCGGCAGAGAGAGGTCTGGGGTTGTCTTTCCCAATCTTCTTCCAAGCTCCACCTTCCCAGTTTGAGAGGAGGGATTTTTTGTCCCTATTTAGTCTTGATCAAGAAGTTGGATGAGGTCATAATGAACAAAAGGTTACATTCAGGTGGGGGTATCATAAGCAAAATGTTACATTTGGACAGAGCTCATAATGATTGAAAGGTTACCTTCAGATGGTGGAGATTCCTGTCTTGTCCCACCCTTCTGCCTCCAGGACACATGTCAACCCAGAAGGTATGGATTTTTTAATCAGCCCAGAGGATCTTGTTTTTTTTTCCGGTCTGTCCAAGGACCCTCGTTGTTCACAAGATGTATGGTTTTCTGCCATTTGGCCCATGTCCCCCCTTTCTCTGCTCGTATTTAGCTACCTGCCTGCTCTAACAGTTCGACTTCTTTAATCACAAAAGATAATGCATTTCCTTCTTTTTTGCAGATGAATACAATGTTGAAAGGCATTTCCAGGGCACTCAGGAAAAGGCGGTCCTCTTTTCAAGCAATAACTTAAATTAGACTCCTTCATTAGTAACAGAATATGAAGTAGGACACCTTTGCATCTGGTGTCAACAGAATATGTATTGTCTTTCAACCAACAGCCTAAGATAACTCCATTTGTGAGGAAATTCCACAGAGTTGATTACTCTTTAGCATTAGGTTTTGGCCTGGGCACAACACAAAATTTCCATTTCATTTCCTAAAAAAAATATGCTTAGCACTATGTTTCTTCAACTGTTGGTTTATATTGCTTGAGCTATAGGACAGTGTCAAGAAGTCACTAGACAATAATAATGATGGTGAATTGTGTTTTCTAAAGATGGCCTAGATAATATTTCCCAACCCACATGTTCCTGTTACAATGCAACTCTATCCAGTAGCAAATGAAATCTATGGTGCAGCCACTATGGAAAACAGCATGGAGATGTCTCCAAAAACTAAAAATAGACTCACCATATGATCTAGCAATCCCACTCCTGAGCATATATCTAGAGGGAACTGTAATTCGAAAAGCTACCTGCACCCCAATGTTCATAGCAGCACTGTATACAATAGCCATGACATGAAAACAACATAAATGTCCATCAATAGATGATTGAATAAAGAAGTTGTGGCATATTTATAAAATGGAATACTACTCAGCCATAAAAAAGAATAAACTAATGCCATTTGTAGCAATATGGATGGACCTAGAGATCATCATTCTAAGTGAAGTCAGCCAAAAAGAGAAAGAAAAATACCATATGATGTCACTCATATGTGGAATCTCAAAAAAATAAAAAAGACAGAAAAAAAGGACACTGTGAATTCATCTACAAAACAGAAACAGACTCTCAGACATAGTAAACAATCTTATGGTTACCAGGAGAAAGGGGGTAGGAAGGGATAAATTTGGGAGTTTAAGATTTGCCAATGTTAGCTGCTTTATGTAAAAATGTATTTTAAAAAATTTAATTTGTTTTGTCTAGCACAAAGAAATAGTTCCATATCTTGTAATAACCTTTAATAAAAAATATGAAAATGAATATATGTATCTATATGCATGACTGGGACATTGTGCTGTACACCAGAAATTGACACATTGTAATTGACTGTACTTTAATAGAAAACAAATAAATAAAATATCATGTTATAAAACTGAAAAAAAAACATAAGTGATCCATCTGAATCTTCTTTGATTTTTTTTTTTCCCAACAGGATCACATGTAGCTTTTATGGGGCCCAAGGCAAGAGTACAAATGGAGATGGTGTACCATGTGTCTAAATATTTAAAAATGGTAATTTATGCTGCACCCTCAGACTGGCCTGCATTCCCACCCAGGGATGCTGTAGCCATTTCTAAGATGTCACCAGGGGACCCAGGGGCTAAAGGAGTTGCACTGAGTGTGAGAAAAGATACAGGTCACTGGGCAGAGCAGGGTGGATACCTGCCTACTGACTACACTTATTCACCAAACTTAAGGGAACGCTGTGTCGTTAGGCAGTGTATAGCGGTTTTACATACGTCTGCAGATTCTTTGATATTTCTCCCATGTTGATCTGTTTGGCCTGCTATAACAAAATGCCACACACTGAGGGGCTTATAAACAACAGAAATGTACATCTCACAGTTCCTGAAGGCTGGGAAGTCAAAGCTCGAAGCATCAGCAGATTTAGGGTGTGGTGAGAGCCTGCTCCTGGGTCATGGATGGCTTCTTGCCGCCGTCTGCAAGTGGAAGAGGGGCGGGAGGGCTCTCTGCGGTCTCTTCTGTAAGAACACTGTTGCACTCATGAGGGCTCCACCCTCAGGACCTAATCACCCCACGAGGTCCCCACCTCCAAATGCCACTGCATTAGGGGTTAGGATCTCAACACAGGAATTCAGGGAAGACACAAAATTTCAGCCCATGACACCTCCCATCAACAGGTGGAGTCTAATTCCTCTCTTCTTGAACATGGCCCAATCACAGTGACTCAGTTTTAATTAAAAAAAAAAATCATACACGTGACTCTGTATGAGTTCCAAGAAAGAAAAGGTGGTATAACTTCCTTCCAGGCGGAGATCCCCTGAGTGTGTGTGTGTGTGTGTGTGTGTGTCTCACCGGACTCTCGGAAGTCATAGTCTCAGAGAGGCCCTGTGCAGGTGTTCCAGGTGGCAGCCCCAGCTGAAGCGCCACCAGACGTGTGACTGAACGAGCCTTCAGATGATGGTAGCCTAACAGATGCCGAGTGCAGCAGAAACAGGCCATCTCCACCGAGCTGACTCTGCCCAAGTGCCAGAATTGTGGGCACACTGTTGCTGTTGTTTTAAGTCACTAAGGTTTAGGATGGTGACACAGCCAGAGAGAGCCAGAACACAGTGCTAAATATTGGTCTCTCTAATAGATATGTTATAATGATGAACGCCCCAGTTTCTATGGCAAAAGATCTGAGAACTTGAGTCAAAGCACCATCACTGCTTACTGTGCAGATAATAAGTCATGTACTATTTATCAGCCTCCATTTCCTCATTTATGTGATGGGATAATAACCCTCCCCTAAGACATCCAGAGTTTTCCAGAAACAGACTCACAGACATAGAGAACAGACTTATGGTTACCAGGGGGCAAGAGGGTGGGAAGGGATAAATTGGGAGTTCAAGATTTGCAGATACTAACTAACATATATAAAATAGATAAACAACAAGTTTCTACTGTATAGCACAGGGAACTATATTCAATATCTTGTAGTAACCTATAATGAAAAAGAATATGAAAAGGAATATATGTATGTATATGTATGACTGAATCACTATGCTGCACACCAGAAATTGACACAACATTGTAAACTGACTATACTTCAATTTTTAAGAAAATGCTCCCCACTCATGCCTCTTAAGGCTCAACTCTCATCTGCTCTGGCTACACCATCAGAAGGCTCTGCAATCTTAAGAATTACTCAGAAAAACAGATTCTGACTTGAAAAGTTGACTTTTCTGGAAGCTAAATTTCAGAGATACTAAGTCTTTTATTTTTTAATTTTCCTTTAATGTTCTCTAAATGGCATCAGAAGATGAATTTCAAAGAGGTAGAATGTATTTAAGATTTCACTTACCAAACAGATGCAGTAAAAGATGATATCAAACATCTGCAGTTTTCAATCACATCGCTAGCAAAGAAGCACAAAACGGTTTTAGCGAAGTGTGTAATTTGGCATCCTTGTCATCAAAGGCAATTTTAAACACATAATTCAAATGCCCATTGACAGCAGGACTCTCTTGTTGGGTATTAATCTGCCAGGATGAGTCTGGGAAAACATCAGTGTCTCTCAATTAGAGGCATAAACTTTAAAAATGAGAAATAAAATCATGGTGGCATGAACAGGACACAGGTGGGTAATTGGCAAGCTTGCTTAATGTGGAAAAAAATCATAGGTTAGAGGAAAAGTCATAACAATAATATAAAGAGATCAAAGCCCTTTACACACATAATCTCCTTCATCCCCCTGCTCCCCGCTGCAGGGGTAGTGTCAGGGCAGATACCCATTGGGGTGATTCTGTGGCCTTCGGCAACCTGTGCAGCCACCTCGGGTGAGCGCTATGACTTCCCTTCTCTTTTCTGTAATTAAGTGTGAGATAACTTTCAAGTCACAGCTGGAGACGTAACGCAGCATCAGTTCTTAAACCAGTTTGTCCCTTTCCCCAGCTCGTCACATGACACAGATAACTATCCAAAATATTTCCATCTACAGGTACAGTATTAATGGGCTGTAACTGTGTCTCTGAAAGAGAGTTCAAAGACATCAAAAGCATCTGTAATGACTAATTAGAGACTTGCTTAACTACACGAGATTGTTTCAGAAAGCAGGTTGGCTGTGGGACTCATTGGTTGCTCAACAGCCCAGACATTTCAGACACTGGATTTTTTCAGCCAGTCTCCTCAGACCTCCTATTGGAAAGATTACAGACAAGTTAGAGTCGATGTCTGAGTAGATTTGTGAAAAACAGTGAAAATAAAACACTATTTCACTGTCATTCATATTACATTTTCTGCAAGTCAGATTACCAAAATCATATTTCACATCTCTTTATTCACTGTATTTCAGGAAAAAATAAGCCTTTATGAAATATAACTATTTTTCAACTGTTACTCATTCATACATATCAATCAAAACTGGCAAGCTACAGCTCATCTTCCTTTAGGGAGAAAAAAGATCACCCTGGTTCAGAACCCTGTCTCTGTGATCTACAAACCTTTATACATGCTAATAATTTTACTATATCGGAAGATTCTATTGCATGACTATTTCCTTGATAATCCATCCAAGAATTATGTCTGCTACTTAAAATTCTCTTTGAAAATAAAACGTTAAAAGTATGTCTGCACTGAAATTTTAAATCAGTGACTTCACTTCCAAAATATAATTCATTAGGAAGAAGTATAATTTTTTAAATTGCCTGGGAAATACGTATTTTGATTCTGAGGTACACAGCTAAAGAAAAGAGTTGCCTGCAAACTTTGAGTCTGTCTGCGTGGAGCTACTGCCTTGAATTTTTGTGTAAGATAAAATCATTGGTATCCACTAGAGCTATAACACCCACATTTTCAGGAGAAATGTCACTTTCAGAAGTGGGTCCCTTACAAGAAAGTTGCAGAGGCACTTTGGGACAGTAATTACTAAGTTTTTTAGTAATTACTCCCTGATTTGATTAATTTAAGTACTATGTGTAGGTTTTGCATTTACACTGCAATCCAATTGCTTTTACGAAAGGCTGCCGCATTGGTCTGGCATTTTCGGCTACCAGTCACTGAGACTATTGCTACCCTAAGTGTGGTCCTGGGCATCAACTTGGATTCCTTAGAAATGCAGAATCTTAGGCTCCACTGATTAGTTCAGTGGGCCCCAACCTACTGAGTCAGAATCCACATTTTAACATGGTCCAAAGGTGACTGCTATGCACATAAAACTTGGAGAAGCACTGAGTTAAAATACTCTCAGAAAACTAAAACACAAAATTCAAGAGATGTCACAACACAACTAAAGTTTCTGAAGCAAGGTGGCATATTTGATCCAACTCATGTTTCCTCCATCAGATCACTGACACCATCCTATGCCCCTTCTCCTCCGTTTTCAAAATATGCCTTTGGTCTCTTAGGTAAATCAAGCAAAAATACAGCCAAAGGGCCATCGTTGGTCCCCTTGTGGATTTTCAGCCATGACATGTTCTGCTTCAATAGCTGAGAAGAGAGACTTTATGTCATACCAAGGGGGTGAAGGAAATCCCAAGGGGGAAAGCAAGAAAGAGCTGTGGCTTCGCAAGAGGAATCTACAGTTTTGCTTTGCTTCAAATATTGTCTAGTTCTTCCTCTCCCTGATTTCAATTAACTGGCTTCCCATCCTCCAGTGTGACCTACTAGTGTCATCAATGGAAATGAAATGCGTTTGAACTCTTCCTTGCTTCTGTAACATTTTATTGGCCTCATGTCATTTTACTATGAAAATGTCACTGAACTCTTCTAAATATTAAATTCTAAGCAGATGCTATAAATCAAGACAGTGTCATTCTTCTGGATGTGAATAAATTCACAGAGAGATTTGACAGAGAATACTCCTATTGACATGGAAACAAGGAGTCAGTAACAAAGTGAAAAGTTCCACTAGATAAGAAAGGTCCTCAGAGATACCTCAAACTATCCAGGCAGAATTTTTTCAGATCATAGGGAGGAATTTTAAATGTTGTGCTTTCTCCTCAAAGGTCTTTTAGAATTTATTTCATAGAAATTATTTCATAATTTATTTCCAGGGAATGTTTAGCATTAACAATCAACACTTTAAACTATTTGGAATACATCTCCCAGGTCACATAGGCTATGATTAACTCACCTAGGGTCTCCATTAGCCGCATTTGTCTCATGGTTGCCAGATACTGTAAGCAGTTTTCAGGGCAGTAATTTCCACAATTCCATAGGTCCTTTACTTCAGCCTAAGAAATTCTAATATCTCTATAATTTTGTTCCGGAGCTTAACTAACCCACTTCAAAATAACTTTTTAAAAACCCATCACTCTATGCTCTATGCTCACCGATTCTGTGAGTCTCAGGAATTCAGACAGGGCATAGCAAGGGTGGCTTGAGTCTGGCCCATGATGTTTGGAGCCTCGGCTGAGAAGTCCCGCACAGCTCGGGGTGCCTCAAGTGGATGGGGAATGGGATCCCAGAGCCTGGACCAGGGTTGCTGAGGAACTCTGAGCCTCTCCGGGTGGCTTGTGCTTCCTCACAATATGGCGGCTTCAGGGTAGTCAGACTTCTTACCCTCCCTCGTAAGCTCCCGGCGTCCAGAGCAGGTGCTCTACAGAACAGAGCAGAAGCTGCATGGCCTTGTATGAATCAGCCTCAGAAGTTGCCTAGTCTCGTCCACCACACTCAACTGGTTGAGGCCGTCACAAACCTGCTCAGACCCAAGGGGAGGGGACACAGACTCTAACCTCAATGAACAGATTGTCAAAGAATAAAAAGTACTGCAAAGGAATAAAATTTTGTGAATATTCCTCCCATATATTATATATAGAGTTGGAGAGAAATTTTCTTAGCCCCAATACTTATTTCTATAATTTAAAAAAGTAAAAGATAAGTTGGCAAATTTCATGATGCTAAGTTTTCTTTTTTTTTTTTAACATTTTTTATTGATTCATAATCATTTTACAGTGTTGTGTCAAATTCCAGTGTTCAGCACAATTTTTCAGTCATTCATGGACATATACACATTCATTGTCACATTTTTTTCTCTGTGATTTATCATAACATTTTGTGTATATTTCCCTGTGCTATACAGTGTAATCTTGTTTATCTATTCTACAATTTTGAAATCCCAGTCTATCCCTTCCCACCCTCTACCCCGCCCCCCACCCCGGTAACCACAAGTCTGTATTCTCTGTCCATGAGTCTATTTCTGTCCTGTATTTATGCTTTGTTTTTGTTTGTTTGTTTTTGTTTTTTAGATTCCACATATGAGCGATCTCATATGGTATTTTTTTTTTTTCTCTTTCTGGCTTACTTCACTTAGAATGACATTCTCTAGGAGCATCCATGTTGCTGCAAATGGCATTATGTTGTCGGTTTTTATGGCTGAGTAGTATTCCATTGTATAAATATACCACCTCTTCTTTATCTAGTCACCGGTTGATGGACATTTAGGCTGTTTCCATGTTTTGGCTATTGTAAATAGTGCTGCTATGAACATTGGAGTGCAGGTGTCATCCTGAAGTAGATTTCCTTCTGGATACAAGCCCAGGAGTGGGATTCCTGGGTCATATGGTAAGTCTATTCCTAGTCTTTTGAGGAATCTCCACACTGTTTTCCATAGTGGCTGCACCAAACTGCATTCCCACCAGCAGTGTAGGAGGGTTCCCCTTTCTCCACCGCCTCTCTAGCATTTGTCATTTGTGGATTTTTGAATGACGGCCATTCTGACTAGTGTGAGATGATACCTCATTGTAGTTTTGATTTGCATTTCTCTGATAATTAGTGATATTGAACATTTTTTCATGTGTTTTTTGATCATTTGTATGTCTTCCTTGGAGAATTGCTTGTTTAGGTCTTCTGCCCATTTTTGGATTGGGTTGTTTATTTTTTTCTTATTGAGTCATATGAGCTGCTTATATATTTTGGAGATCAAGCCTTTGTCGGTTTCACTTGCAAAAATTTTCTCCCATTCCGTAGGTTTTCTTCTTGTTTTATCTCTGGTTTCCTTTGCTCTGCAGAAGCTTGTAAGTTTCATTAGGTCCCATTTGTTATTCTTGCTTTTATTTCTTCTAGGAGAAAATTTTTGAAATGTATGTCAGATAATGTTTTGCCTATGTTTTCCTCTAGGAGGTTTATTGTATCTTGTCTTATGTTTAAGTCTTTAATCCATTTTGAGTTGATTTTTGTATATGGTGTAAGGGTGTGTTCTAGCTTCATTGTTTTACATGCTGCTGTCCAGTTTCCCCAGCACCATTTGCTGAAGAGACTGTCTTTATTCCATTGTATATTCTTGCCTCCTTTGTCGAAGATGAGTTGACCAAAAGTTTGTGGGTTCATTTCTGGGCTCTCTATTCTGTTCCATTGGTCTATATGTCTGTTTTGGTACCAATACCATGCTGTCTTGATGACTGTAGCTCTATAGTATTGTCTGAAGTCTGGGAGAGTTATTCCTCCAGCCTCTTTCTTTCTCTTCAGTAATGCTTTAGCAATTCTAGGTCTTTGATGGTTCCATATAAATTTTATTATGATTTGTTCTAGTTCTGTGAAATATGTCCTGGGTAATTGGATAGGGATTGCATTAAATCTGTAGATTGCCTTGGGCAGTGTGACCATTTTAACAATATTGATTCTTCCAATCCAAGAGCATGGAATATCTTTCCATTTTTTAAAGTCTTCTTTAATTTCCTTCATCAATGGTTTATAGTTTTCTGTGTATAATTCTTTCACCTCCTTGGTTAGATTTATTCCCAGATATTTTATTACTTTGGGTGCTATTTTAAAGGGGATTGTTTCTTTACTTTCTTTTTCTGTTGATTTGACGTTAGTGTAAAGAAAGGCAACTGATTTTTGAACATTAATTTTGTAACCTGCTACCTTGCTGAATTCTTCAATCAGCTCTAGTAGCTTTTTTGTGGACCTTTTAGGGTTTTCTATATATAGTAACATGTCGTCAGCATATAATGACACTTTTACCTCTTCTTTTCCAATTTGGATCCCTTTTATTTCTTTCTCTTGCCTGATTGCTGTGGCTAGGACTTCCAGGACTATATTGAATAGGAGTGGTGATAGTGGGCATCCTTGTCCCAGATTTTAGTGGGAAGCTTTTGAGTTTTTCACCGTTGAGAACTATGCTGGCTATAGGTTTGTCATATATAGCTTTTATTATGTTGAGATATGTTCCCTCTATACCCACTTTGGCGAGAGTTTTTATCATAAATGGGTGTTGAATTTTATCAAATGCTTTTTCTGCATCGATTGAGATGATCATGTGGTTTTTGTCCTTTCTCTTGTTGATGTGATGTATTACATTGATTGATTTGCATATGTTGAACCAGCCTTGTGTCCCTGGGATGAACCCCACTTGGTCATGATGTATAATCTTTTTTATGTGTTGTTGGATTCTATTTGCTAAAATTTTGGTGAGGATTTTGGCGTCTATGTTCATCAGAGATATTGGCCTATAATTCTCTTTTTTTGTAGTGTCTTTGCCTGGTTTTGGTATCAGGGTGATGGTGGCTTCATAGAATGAGTTTGGGAGTATTCCCTCCTTTTCAATCGTCTGGAAGAGTTTGAGAAGGACTGGTATGAGTTCTTCTTTGTATGTTTGGTAGAATTCCCCGGTGAAGCCGTCCGGTCCTGGACTTTTATTTTTAGGGAGGTTTTTAATTGCTATTTCTATTTCCTTTCTAGTGATCGGATTGTTCAAGTGTTCAGTTTCTTCTTGATTCAGTTTTGGTGGACAGTATGTTTCCAGAAACTTGTCCATCTCCTCTAGGTTATCCAGTTTGGTTCCATATAGTTTTTCATAATATTCTCGTATGATATTCTGTATTTCTATTTTGTTTGTTGTAATTTCTCCATTTTCCTTTCTTATTTTGCTAATTTGTGCTGTCTCTTTTTTCTTCTTTGTGAGTTTGGCCAGAGGTTTGTCGATTTTATTTACTTTTTCAAAAAACCAGCTTTTGGGTTGGTTGATTTTTTTCTATGGTCTTGTTAATCTCTATTGTATTTAATTCCTCTCTGATCTTTATTATTTCCTTCCTTCTGCTGCTTTTTGGGGCTTTTTGTTCTTCTTTTTCTAATTGATTCAGGTGGTGGGTTAACTTGTTTATTTGAGATTGTTCTTCTTTTTTGAGGAAGGCCTGTATCGCTATAAACTTCCCTCTTAGCACTGCCTTTGCTGTGTCCCATAGGTTTTGAGTGGTTGTGCTTTCATTATCATTTGTCTCAAGGTATTTTTTAATTTCAGCTTTGATTTCCTCATTGATCCATTGTTTTTTCAATAACATATTGATTAATCTCCATGCTTTTCTTTTTTTCTCCTTTGTTTCTCTGTTGTTGATTTCCAGTTTCATGGCATTGGGGTCAGTAAAGATGCTTGAGATAATTTCTATCTTCTTAAAATTGTTGAGGTTTCTTTTGTGTCCAACTACACGTTCAATCCTGGAAAATGTCCCATGTGCACTTGAAAAGAATGTATATTCTATTTTTTGGGGGTGTAAAGCTCTGAAAATATCCACCAAATCTAGTTTTTCTATTGTAGTATTTAATTTCTCTGTTGCCTTGTTTATTTTCTGTCTGGAAGACCTGTCTAGTGATGTTAATGCAGTGTTAAAATCTCCAACTATGATTGTATTCCCATCAATATCGCCCTTTATCTCTGTTAGTAATTCTTGTATGTACTTAGGTGCTCCTATATTGGGTGCATATATATTAACGAGTGTAATATCTTCATCTTGTATCACTCCTTTAATCATTATAAAATGTCCTTCTTTATCTTTCTTTATGGCCTTTGTTTTAAAGTCTATTTTGTCTGAAATCAGTACTGCAACACCTGCTTTTTTGGCTTTTCCATTTGCATGGAATATCCTTTTCCATCCTTTCACTCTCAATCTATATGTGTCCTTCTCCCTAAAGTGGGTCTCTTGTATGCAGCATATTGAAGGTTCTTGCTTTATTATCCAGTCTGCCACTCTATGTCTTTTGACTGGAGCATTTAGTCCATTAACATTTACAGTAATTAATGATAGATGTGTGTTTATTGCCATTTTGAACTTATCTTTGCAGTTGAATTGGTATATCCTCTTTGTTCCTTTCTTCTTCCTTTTGTGGCTTGGTAATTTTCCTTTGTATTATCATGGATTTTATTTAATTTTTGTGACTCCCTTGTAAATTTTTGACTTGTGGTTACCCTTTTTTGTAAATCTATTAACCTATACCCGTTTTTAATAAACTGATAATAACATGATCTCAAACCCATCCTACTGTTAAAAAAATTTAAAAAAAGAAAGAAAAAAAATTCCATATTTCCCTGCCTCCCTCTCCCACTCTCAGTGATTTGTATGTCTTCTTTTGTAATTTCGTGTTTTCTTTATTTGTAATTCATGAGTTATCACCTTTCCAGTTGTACGTTTCTCATTTCTGTAACATCCTGCTGCTTTTCTATTTAGAATAGCCGTTTCAATATTTCTTTTAGCATGGGTTTAGTGTTGATAAACTCCTGCAGCTTTTTTTTTTGTCTGTGAAACTCTTTATTTCTCCTTCTATCCTAAAGGATAGCCTTGCTGGATAAAGTATCCTAGGCTGCATCTTTTTTTCATTCAGGGCTTTGAATATATCTTGCCACTCCCTTCTGGCCTGTAGTGTTTGTGTAGAGAAATCAGCTGAGAGCCTTATGGGGGTTCCCTTGTAGTTCACTCTTTGCTTTTCTCTTGCTGCCTTTAGAATCATTTCTTTATCCTTGACTCTGGCCATCTTGATTATGATATGTCTTGGTGTGGGTCTATTTGGGTTCTTCCTGTTTGGGACCCTCTGAGCTTCCTGTACTTGTATATCTGATTCCTTCTTTAAGTTTGGGAAGTTTTCAGTCATGATTTCTTCAAAAACCTTTTCAATCCCCTTTGATCCTTCTTCCCCTTCTGGGACCCCTGTTATGCGAAGATTGGGATGCTTTATATTATCCCATAGGTCCCTTATGCTATTATCATTATTTTTTATTTGCTTATCTTGTAGTTCTTCTGAGTGGGTGCTTTCTGTTGCCCTGTCTTCTAGATCACTAATTCGTTCCTCTGCATTAACTAGTCGGCTTTGCACAGCTGTTAGATCATTCCTCATCTCTGTCAATGAGTTTTCCCATTCTACTTGGCCCTTCTTTATAGCTTCAATTTCATTTTTGACATATTTTATTTCTCTAAGCATTATCTCTTTTAATTCCTTCAGCAATTTGATCACTCCTTTTTTGAAATCTTGATCTAGTAGGCTATCGATGTCTATTTCATTGAGCTTTCTTTCAGGGGATTCCTCTTGTTCTTTTAATTGGGAAAGGTTTCTCTGCTTCTTCATCTTGCTCATACCTCTCTGGCACTGTGGTTTATGGAGTATCAGTTGTCTATTTTGGGTCTTAAGGATTTTATCTATCTAATGCCTATTTAGGAATACAACTTAGGAAAAAAAAGAAAAAAGAAAAAAAAGAAAAAAATGAGAGAGAGAGAAAGATTTTTAAAAGAAGGGAGAAAGAGGGTTTGAAAACAATGTATAATGAATAACTGAAGAGCGGGTTGAAGCACAGTATTAATCGGGTGGAGACGTCCTTTTAAAACCTTTAAAAAAAAAAGGGGGGTGGGGAGATGAATATATGTGTTTGAAGCCTGTGTCTAATCAATAACAGGACATCAAAACCCAAGAGAAATAGAAATGAATTAAGAAGTAAAAATTAAGAGAGTAATTGAAAATAGAACAGGTAAAAACAGATTAAAAAAACAAAACAAAAACAAAAAACAAAAAAACAAAAAAACAAAACAAAACAAAAAAACCAAAAAAAAAAAAGGGGGGGTTTGTCGGTGTTCTCCTGGAGCGTGTGTGCTTTTAATGTGATGTCCTTCTGTCTTCGTCCTGTTTTGGAAGCTCAGCTTGTTTTCATAGGCCCTCCGTTGGCGCCCTCTTCTGTGCTGCTCCCAGCACCTGTCGGCAAGCGGATCGCGCCTCCTCCTAACACGGGGTCAGATGCAGCTCTCCTCTGCTGCGGGCGGGCGGGTCACTGCCCCTCCGGATGCCGCAGTCAGATGTTGCAGACTGGCCAGGCAGGAGGGCGGGTCGTGCCCCCTCCCAGCACCTCGGTCAGGGGCTGTGTTCCTACCCTACAGGCGGGGGGCCGCTCTCCCTCTGCCTGCGCTGCTGGTAGCTCCGCTGCTCTGTGTGGCTGCGCGCTCCGCCCTGGTTGCGCTCCGCGGGTGGGCTCGGGGAAGACCGAGGGGCAGCCTAGTCCCTGCTCCGAGCCAAGACCCAGCTGCTTGTTTGTCTTTGTGGAGCAAGTTCTCTGAGGGACCAGGATGGAAGGATCCTATCTGCCCTGGGCTGTAGGCTCGTCTCAGTCTGGCCCTTGAGGCTGCTGAGCCCTTCGGTGTGGATGCAGGTTTCACCTCTGCCCCCGCCTGGGTGCTCAGCGCCGGAGAATATGGCAGCTCTGCCTGGGCCCCGCCCCTCTTCCCCTGAGAAGTTTCCGCGGGTTTTCAGAGATGGGGGTGTGCCCCCTTCCCCTGAGAGCACATCAACCTTGCTGTTTTATGGAGGGCCCAGGTTGTTCTGTCCTGTACACCCACAGCCCCGGCGCCCAGCCCCTTGCAGTCCCCCGGAGCTGCCTCCGTGCAGCCGCCCCCGTCCTCCGCCCGGCTTGTGCAGCCTGGCCCTGATCGCCGCTGCCGGCCCGCGTCTCAGGCTGGGTGTCGAGGGGACGCTCTGTGCCTGTTTAACTTAGTTCTGTCAGACAAGGGCTGCTCTGTACAGATCCGAGCCTCGGAGGCTCCCCGTCCGTCCCGCTGGCCTCTCAGTTGGAGAGGGGAGACCCAGAGAGCGAGCGCCAGTCCTCCTTTGCCGCTCCCTCCCCGCGGGACCCGTCCCGCGCTGCTTTGCCTTTTGTTCTTTCTTTTTTCCTTTTCTCCTACCAGATTTTTGGCGTCTTTATCTTTTGAAGAGGGCGATGTTCTGTCGGAGTTCCGCAGGTGCTCTGGTTGGCTGAGTGGGTCTGTAGATGTGGGTCTTGGTGTATTTGTGGGAGAGGGTGGCTTACAAGCGTCCTTCTACTCCGCCATCTTGCCCGGAAGTCTCCCATGATGCTAAGTTTTCGAAGAGTAAAGTTTGGGGTGAATTCTTTGGTGGTTTTAAAAATCTTTTTTTTTTTTTTTGCCCTTGGATGCACTTGGAAAATGCTAATTTTGAAAAAGATTAATGAACTAGCTACCAAGGTTGCATACAGGCTGAAGGTCACAATGACAAAACAATGTGTTTTTCAAACAATATAACACATGTATAGGAAAGCAATACAGCAAAGCAAAATGAATTAAAATGTGCTATACCCTCAATTGAGAATTTCAAAGGGTGACAGCAGAAGAATGTAAAGCCGCCTCATGAAACCCAATGGAAAGCATTGATGGTCCAGAAGACCATAGAAGATAGGTAAGAGGAAGAACTATTTGGAAAACTGGGGCTGAAAAAAAAAAGCCTGCCAGATCCTTCTGCAAGAAAAAACATTGAATGTTCATTTTTCTAAAAAGGCAAATTCATCTAGTTAAAAGTTTTGAGATAAATGTGGACACAGCATAAAGGATATTTGTTTACATCTTTCAGCACAGTCTTAATGAGCCAAATGATTTGGTCTAATAAACCATATGTTTTATTGGAGTTCTTGTTTTTTTAAAGAAACTTCTAAGCAAATTTTTAGAAATATTGCCTTAAAAAAAAGGAATGAGTTAAGGAGGCAGCACACGTAGGCACTGCGATTTAGCAAAGCTAGTCCTGAAGCCTGCATCCAGCAGTTACTAATCGTTTGACCTTGGTGATTTTCTTAATCTCCTTGAGCTTTGGTTCTCTACCCTTTAAAATGAATTTTAAAACATTCTTAATATTGTGAGTATAAAATCAAATAAAGTATATAAAGTATTCATGTTGCCTAACACAAAATAAGTGCTTAATACAAGCTAACTACTGCTACAATTTTTTACTTTTATTTGAACAATTATTACTCAAAGTCTCCAAAATAATATAGGATCGCTTGTGATCTGTAGTGGACATCCGTGATCTGTGGTCATCTAATAGCATTTGAACTCCCTCTCCAAACTGTGATAGTACCCACATTCCAAAACCTGCCTCCTTTACTTTGGTATCCAAAATACTACATTTCCCAAGACCCCTTTCATTCGTGGTGCAGACACGGAGCCTACTTTCCCCGAGTCAGATACTCATGGGAGACCAAGATTCAGAAGTGAGTTATGAAAGGAAACTGAGGGCAAAACACACATTTTGATGACACAGCGTACGATTTTGAAATCAGCAGACAGAGCCAAAGATTCTGGCGTGGACAGTGGGAGAGAGTTCCCAATTTCCGGCAGACACGGTGCTGGGGCAGACGCAGCAGCTCCCTTGTCTCAGGGACGTTGTTTTGGAAGCTGTTCCTGGAAGCTTGCCTCACAGGATTATTAGAAAGCTGGAGAAACAGACCACTGGCTAACTGATACCCTTAATAAATCCCTCTTGGGTTGAACCAGCTAGAGCAAATGCTGTTGTCTGTCACAAATAACCCCGAGTCACGGAAGTCCCAATTTGGAACTGATTTTGGGGTGAAATTCTGTCTTGTTTGGCATCTGTGGATGGAAGTGAGGGAAGCTCAACAGGTGACCATTTGCATGAAGATCCTATTCTAAGAACACAGTCTCAGTGAGTCAAGAGAATCCAGACTCACGGGTATGACACCAAAGAAACCCCTCCACATTGCAGGGAATGAGAATTTACGATCAGAGACAAAGTGCAGGATGCCAGTTCTTTGGAAGATCTCCCAGCCCAGCAACTGCTTTCATGCTTGAGTACTAGCAGAAAAGCTTTGAGAAAATACTGTGTTCTTTTACAAATTCTGTTTAAGATTTTGAGGCCCAAAGGCCGTGCATCTTTGTGGTCTGTGTGACTGAGGTCAGGACCACAGGAAGAAGAGGCACTGTTTCTCACTTGAAGATTTCTCTGGAGAAAGAGCATCCAGAGCAGATTTAAAGGCAGGTGAGAACAGGCTCCTCTTTGGCCAGCCCAGGAAGAGGAGAGGAAATGGCACTGATGGTTGAGCACCATCAGAAGATGGTGTTGTCGAGTTTCAAGGGCTGCTTCACATCCCCTGTGTGGCTGCAGGCATCAGAGTACTTTCTAAAAGTTATTTTTCTTTTCAGGCGACCCATGCAGGATTGAAAAATGGATGCCTCGTTGTAGTCAACAGTCAAGAACTGTTCATAAGCACACGTCTTTTGAGAAACAGTTCTGACTGTGGCACAAGGGAACAAAAGGTAGACTCACTTATATCTTTTTGAAATCCCATTCTCCTTCCTTCCCATGGCTCAGCGTTGTTCTTGGGCTGGTGGGTCATGGGGAAGCATAAGCTGTATTGGGGGAGTTTTTTTCATCAAGCTGTTTTTCTTTAAAGAATGCAATGAGAAGAGATTACGTGGCCCTTAGAAACGGAGCTTGTCATGAGTGAGTTGTGGATGTGACCTTTTCATCCTTACAGTCTAGCTGGGTTCTAGGCTGAAATGACAGCGCAGAGCCTGCTGGAACACGCCATGAGGTACAGGGAGTTATCCGCTCTTTTCTGACATTGCATTTACACGTCCCACTGGAAGACTTAGTCTGGGTTGATTTGCCTCCACGTGGCAACACAGAAGACCATTACCAGATAGAGTTTGAACAAAGTCAGTTCGGAGGTACTTGGTCTGATCACCCAGCCCACCTCTGGTTTAGCTTCTAATCCTTTTTCTTTGTTTTTTGGCTCATTAAAGATTATTGCAAGATAGAATATAGTTCCCTGTGCTATACAGAAGAAACATTTTTTAAACTATTTTTGTATATAGTGGCTAACATTTACTGTTACTGGTGGAAAAGGAGTGGGAAGGGATAAATTTGGGAGTTTGAGATTTGCAAATGTTAGCCACTATATATTATTATTTTTTTTAAATGCAGATACTGGGGATTGAACCCAGGGCCTCATACATGCTAGGCATGTGCTCTACCACTTGAGCTATACCCTCCCCACTTCTAATCCTTTTTCTAATCAGTACTTTCCAGAGTACTTGTATTACTTTTCAGCCAATGAGCGATAGCAACTTATATGAGAAAGAATAGATTCAGAACACAGAGCGATAATGATGCTGCAGCACTCAGACCTGCAGGGTCTCCTCCGTGGTCTGCCAAGAGAATTCTCATCTAGGAGAATTTAAAATTCTGGCACAGCAGCCATCTACTCTGTGCCCTAATTACTACTTTTTGACATTTTTCCAATGAGTCTGGCTGAAATTGTGTGTTCTGCCCAGCCAGTGGTATAAACATACACTCAGAGATCATTTCTTTGGAGAATACACCAATGGACTGTAATATTTTAAAGCAGAACTTGCCAACTTCTACAGAACATTAATCCCACCTATGCTATTCTCAGAAAAGGCTCCGTGTTCGGTCAACTTCCAATACGAAACGCTGACATCTAAAGAGACCGATCCCCTATCTAGAAAAAGAGGAGGACATAGCCTAACGTGGCTGATTACTAAAGACTTCTGAAGGTCTAAGCCTGGGATTGCAATGTGAGGAGAGAATCATTACACTGGGACAGAGGGCAGAATTAAGGGGCATCAGATTTCTCATGGAAACATCAAATTCTAAATAGCGCAGTATGCTGTGCCAACTCCTTCAAAGAAACTTCTGAATCTTGGCAGAAACATACCACTGAGATGCTTAGTTTCTAGTAGCTAAGAGAAAAAGAAGAACAGGAAGCCAATCAAAAACTTTTTGCTTGTCATCTGTGCATTCTGGATAGACAATGTTCCATAACTTGGCTGGCAGACTTAGGGACACTTAACAGATGGTGGCATGAATTAATCTTTTCAAGACTCATCAAAAGGAGAGGAAAAAAGTATTGTTTATTTATTAGGACAATACTAGCTGTTATAACACAAGAAATACATATAATGAGTCAAACAGAACAGTTGTTAATTTTTTGCTTATAATAAGTCCAAAATGAGAGGGATCGTGATAGAGAAAAGCTCTGGTTACTGAAATGCATCATAAAATCCTGGTGAGAATATTCAGTTCCCAGCCACCTGGGCTATTTCACTGTACTGACATTGCCCTGTAAAGCTATTATAGCCTGAGCAAATTCTTGCCGAAGCATGCAATGGTAAGTCCTACCATTATTTTATTTTGATTACAGGCACAATATTCCCACATACAGCAGTGTCTTTTTTTAAATAATAATTCAGTAAAAGTGCTCAATCTCAAAAGAGGTCAAGAGTCACTCTGGATCAGATATGGTAACCAAAATATTTAACAATTGGTCCACCATGGGCACTGAGCACCATACACATGTGAAGTAATTAGACAGGAGGCTAGCCGCCATCCTGGGCTATTCATACCAGCTGATATCAACTTAAGTTCTGTTCACACCAGAAGGAGAATGCAGGACTTCTCCAGGTACCTGACCTCAGGCTATAGGAGGACATCTGGAATCTGAGGATGGTTTCTGATCTAAGGTAGGGAACAGTCAACCCAGCCAGGCTCAACTGTCAGCACCGTGCAGCCCCCAGCTCCTGATGGAATTGAGTGGGAACATCCTTAAACCTGGGAACTCCTTATCTAGGGAATAGGCACCTGTTCTCCAAGAACCTTTGTGGAGTTTGGCATCTTGATAGGGAAGAAAAAGAAGCTTATTCTATGCAAGCAGAAGTTCATAAATATGACTGGGATCAGGACCAACTTACCTCATCCCTGGGATACAGGACAATGGACACAGGCCCACCTTGTTTGGTAGGTGAAAATCATGGCTGAAGTTAGCCAAGACCAGGAAAAGTATATGAGCATCCCAATGAGATGTTTCTGTCCTCTCCTATCCCTCTGTGATGGACTTCTCTGAGATAACCAGAATTGGTTGGGACCATGTTTTGGAGCTCACCCCTCAAGTCCAAGTTGTGTTATCTTGGAGTAATGGACAACATCAGTGTGCCACTCAGGTCCCCTCAGGTCTCTATTATACCATTTTTGTGCACCCCATCCCAGATTTGGGGTTTTCAGCAAACAAGACCTGCACCTCATTGGAAGAGGAGACCTGCCCTCAGGCCACTGGAGCCACTTTGCCTGCTGGAAGTGCATGTCCACCCGGATGGGACTTCAGCCAGTGAACAAACACGTTCCCTTGCCCAGCTCCTTTGCCTTAGTTCCTGACAACTCTGAGGTGGAGCTGGTACCCCAACATTTCACCCAAGGATGGAGGCAAAGTTGTCCTCTGTGGAATTCTGCCTGAGACCTCACCTTTCCTCAGCATCTTCCTCTTTCTGTCCCAAGCCCCTATCCTTTTCTAGTTTCCTTCAGACACTTCTACAATAAATCACTTGCACACAAAATCTCATCTTAGGATCTGCCTCTGGGGAACCTGACTTAAGATGCTTGGGATTTAAAAGACGACCCTCCCTGTAAGGGAGGCAGCTCGCACTCGTGGATTTTGCAGAAGCCTCACGGATTCCTGGCAGCTCTGAGGGGTCATCTATTTTGCCCCTTAGAAAGATACTGAAAACTGCTTAGAATTTGTTCTGTATGAAGAAAAGATAAATGATACATTTTCTTTTAAGTCTAAAGAATCATACTCTTATGGCCGAGATGCCTCTCTCCAACGTTCTCCCCTTGAAGTATCCAGTAAATAAGTAATCTACCATTTGAAGACAAAACCAAGATAAATGTGTCTCCTTGAGTTTCTAATGAATAAAACTGAGAAGCTGTACAAGAGAAATAGAAGATCCAATAAGGTCTTCAAGCGAATGCATTTAATTAGCTGGGCTAATAGAGCGGAAGAAGTCCATCTATAATACAAACCAAGAGATTATCCAAAAGTAATTTATATTTGCTTTAGTTAAGCGGGTTCATTTTCCTATTTGTCTTTGCTTTAGGCAAATATCCAGGTGAGATTTATTTCCCTGAGCACACATCAGCTGGGACCAGGAAGAGCACGGCAGAGCATGGCTAGAAACACACTAAGAAGTAAGGGTAAACAGGTTTGCTGCACACAGATGAGCAAGAATTGAATCCAAATCATTTAAGTACTAGAAATAAAGACATTTCTCACTACGTTAGAATTTGGTTAGGATCACTCTACAACTCCAGGTACAGAGATATGATGTAGTGTGTGTAGGTACTCAAAAGTCCCCTTCCAATCAGGAATGGCTAAGAACAGAAACGGAAGTTTCCAGAGAGCAGCTTCATTTTTACTCCACAAGAAAAAAAAAAAAGTAAAAGATGGTGCTAGACTACAAATGGAAAATCTGACATATATATTCTTGGATATAAAATGGGTAGCAAATTTTAAAAGGTTAATGAGAAAACATTTTGCGTGACTTACTGTGGTCAAGTGATTTTATTTATTTAGATGACATTTTGGCTTATGATGGAATATTGAAACTGAAAATAGATTCTCCCTAGTGGATACTGTAAAGACTGTCATTTTAAACCTCAATTACAAGTGTGGAAAACAGCTTCAGAAAATAATTGATTTAGTATGTTTAATTAGTAATAAAAGAGTCTTTGGATGAAAAGAGGCTACCAGAAGGGCAAGTTGACTGAGTCCTGTTGATTTTGAGAAATTTAGACATCCACATATTGATTTGTCTTGTAGTTAGGAAACAAACTTAAGACGAAGTTTGAAAAGCTGAAAGCTTTCAGAAAAAAAAAAAGGCAAGGAAAGATTTTAAGGGAGACAAATTATTGAGTAAATAAATCACTTGCTTTTTACAATAATATTAAATAAAATAGGCATCTGTGTCGTTACCTTATCACCTTTACTTTGATAGGGCATTCCAGTGAGTATTAAAGAGAATGTTTTTGCCTTTCATCAGTAGGTTATTATTTCTACAATACTTACTTCTTTGTGGAAAGTCTAACACCTTTGACCTTGGCCCAAAGAAGCCGGCCTTGAGGAGGACACAGTCACATGGGAAGATACACAGTGACACCTGGGGAGATTCCCCAGCTTTACTTTCCTTACTCACTGAGATCCCAAGATTATGAATTATCGCCCACCTCAAAGTTGAATCACTGCCCTAGTGGCCTACACTTACTAAGAGGGGTGTGGTATTTTTCTCTGATATACTGAATGGATAAAAAGTTGAGAAACACAGAAAAAAAATCGATACATTAAACATTGTTAGTCCTCGAGACTGTTTTATCCAGGAATTCAAATTTAAGTCTGGAGTACCTGCTATGTGCTAAGCCCTTTTCAGGGTGCTGGGACACAGGTGTCAAACAAAAGAGGGAGGATCTCTTCTCTCCTGAAAAGCTTTATGGTCCAATACTTTGATTATATTTGCATTTATCAAATTCAGATGTGCTGCTTATATGTGCCAGGCATTGATCTCTGAAAATAATTCTTCCTTTAACCCTCATAACAACTTTATCAGGAATATTCCCATTTTACAGATGAGGGAAATAAATCATAGGTAGTAAGGAAGAACCAGTGTTAACTATAACCACATTTCTTCTGAATTTGTGCTTGTAACCACTATGTTACGTTTCTTCTAGTGGAAGAAGCAGCCAACAAATAAGTTGATAAACAAACATGCCGTTTATATGAGCTACGAAGGAAAAGAAAAAATCTTGCCTATCTCAATAAGGGCTCGACCAGAGAAGCAGAACCAGTACATACATATGCTCTCACCATGTCTGAGCTGGAGTTTGAAGTCACACAGCAGGCGGGCAGGGAAGGAAGATGAATAGCAGGCTGGAATCCCACAGGGACAGAGTGAAACCCGTGTCCATTCTTGTTGTCTCTGGCCTTGACGACAAGAGAATCCTGTAACAGCCAGGACTCTTGGAGGCTGAGTCACGCATCTGGCCTAGCGGCTGCTTCACACCAAGGAGGCAAGTCAGGAATCAGCAGCAACAAGGTGTGTACACTGCATGCAAAACAGCTGCAACCTCCCTCCCAGTCTCCAGCTCTGGAGAGAAAATTTCCTTAATCACCCTCCTTAACAAGAAATACACAAGATAGGGAATGTGGTCCAACCTAGCCAAACTGATACATCACAAAGCTATTGTGTATGCTCTGAAATGGAATAGTCAGATGAGGCGGGGCAAACACTATGGTAAACCAATTCCCTGACCTTAGAGAATCCAGAATCAAGTGGGGAAAACAGACACTGAAGAAGTAACAAACATGATGAACGTCAGAACAAGGGTCATAAGATCTGCTGGGAAAACTTGTAACATGTAGAAGCATCAGAAGGTCAGCACAGGACTTGCTGAAGAAATGACCTTTAAAACTAGAACTCAAGAGATGATTAGGAATTACCTGTTGAGGACAGAGGTTGGGAGAGAAGAATGAGGACATTTGAGGCACAGGAGATGTACAGAGGCCAGGAAACAATAAGAGTTGGCTGGAAGCAAACATTAAGAGGAAGATCAGGCTTGAGAAGTATGTTGGAGCCAACATTATACAAACATGTAACACTTAATCTTTCCAGGATAATGATTGGATTGCCTGCTCACTATGAGGTTTTTAAAGGCAGGAACTCTTTCCCCCATCTCTGTATCATCAGACATTAACCATTAGGATTTATGATATGTGTTTAGAAATTGTTAATGAACAAATCAATCAACCAACGGTTCCTCCCATAGGATTTATCATATATGTACAGCATGCTCCCAAGTAACTTTTACTGGTTGAAATAATATTAAGGTAATCTCTTTTGAAAAGAGCTCTGCCCAAGAGATTTCTATTTTAGGTCTGTAAAAATTTTTAAATCATGAGAGCATATCTGCATGTCATATATCTGATAAGGGATTAATATCCGAAATATATAAAGAACTCCTACAACTTAACAACAAGAAGTTAAACAATCCAATTTTAAAATGGGCAAATGACTTGAATGGACGTTTCTCCAAAGAAGATAACAAATGGTCAGTAATTAAATAAAAAGATGCTCAACCTCACTAATCATTAGGGAAATGCAAATCAAAACTACCATGCTAACTGGGATAGCTAAACACATATACAGAGAGAGAGAGACAGAGAGAGAGAGAGAATAACAAGTATTGGCAAGGATGTGGAGAAATCAAAACTCTCATACTTTTCTGACAAAGATGTAAAACAGTGCAGCTTCTCTGGAAAAATTATGACAAATCCTCAAAAAATTAAACACAGAATTACCACATGATCCAGCAATTACACTTCTAGATGTATACTCCAAAGTAATTGAAAACAGAGTCTCAAAGAGATATTTGTACAGCCATGTTCCTAGCTGTCTTATTTATGGTGGCTGAATGGTAGAAGCAATCCAAATGTCCAGTGATGGATAAATGGATTAAAAAATATGGTATATACCTCCAATGGAATATTATTCAGCTTTAAAGAGGAATGAAATTTTGACACATGCCACAAAGTGAATGAAAGTTGAATACATTACTGCTAAGTGAAATATGTCAGACATTAAAGGACAAACATTGTGCAATTCTGCTTATGTAAGGTACTTAGAGTAGTCAAATTCATAGAGACAGAAAGTAGAATGGTAACCACCAGGGGCTGAGAGAAAGGGGGATGGGAAATTATTATTTTATAGGTACAGAGTTTCAGTTTAGGAAGATGAAAGAGATTACAGTGGTAATGGTTGCCCAATATAAATGTACTTAGTGCCACAGAAGTGTACACATAAAAGTGACTAAAATGGTATGTGTATGTTACCACAATTTTTAAAATATTTTAAAGATGTGTGTCCTTGAAGTTATTTGCTTCAAAGCAATTAAAAATCATTAGAACATATTGTTTTCTACAATGATATCTTTAATGTGCAGAAATTAAAAATAACTGTCAGTTTTCTTCTAAGTTATACTACCATCCAGGAGAGAGGAAGCAAACACATGGAGAGCTGTCAGTGAAAGATTGCACCAGATAGAGTTAAACAGACAAGGAAGACTTCGTTTGAGACTATTGCATTATGGAGGACAGTATGGAGGTTCCATGAAAAAACTAAAACTAGAGTAACCATATGATCCAGCAGTCCCACTCCTGAGCATTTACCCAGAAAATATGAAAAATCGAATTGAAAAGACACATGCACACAGAACCAACAGTTACTGTAAAACTCTTCATAACAGAATATAGTGTATCACATTCCATTTCCCCAAATTTGAAAAACTCAAAAAGAAACTTGTTAAAGAGAGTTTAGAATGACTGAAGACTGCTCTTTTAATAAAACAGCATGTGATTATTCTCCCAAATAAGTTACATAGTTTTGAGGAAAATGTGTTTGTTAGACAAAGAGGAAAGACTATTGAGTGGCATTAATCTTTACAATATAAACCAAGCTGGGCGGCAGTATCCATGGATTAGTAACCCAAATCAGAGTTGATAAAATGTTTATGCCTAAATTTGATGAGCCCAAGAAAAGCAAGTAAAGGATACAGAATTTAAGGTTCATTATTGAGTGGAAATGGAAAGAAGGACTTTTATTTTCAAGAGTTATTCTCGCCAGTTGGCACGGCTGTTAGAGCAATTTGTTGATGGAATGTAAAGTCAAAATGGTACAGAACAGCAGATGGGGCATTTCTCTTTATCACGGACAGACTCATCAATTTATTCTGCTGTTTCATAGGAAGAGAAAGTGTCGGTCATAGCAGTCAACTCTGAAGAAAATCCTCAGGACATAGAATCAAAGGGTCTACTTGGGTAGACCTAGCTCCTGCTTTCAGGCAGTTGTGGTCTTCATGGTTCACTTTTATCAGTGAGATAAAGTCTGTCCGTGGCTTCACCAAGATGCCACAGGTGATGTGAAACATTATATCATCAAGAGAAATGGAAGCTTGATAGTTACCCTGTTACCCGTTGACTTGTTCTGTGTATATCATTGAACCCTTATAAAATCTGCTTTATTGAGGACTTTTTGTCTGCAGCAAAAAAAATTTCAAGAATTTATTAAATCAATACTTGCCCTCAGAGCATATTTATCCAGCTTGTTACCTAGGAATTTGTTACAGGTAGAAAAATAAAATTGAGTGCCGAGAGGAGATAACTGATATTATGGGCACTCAAGCATCTGTCATTGTCAGCAGTTCTTTTTTGGACAGTATATTAAAAATGAATCCTTAAAAAGTCAGGATTGCTCCATTTGGTGTGTTAAAGAAAAAAAAGGAATGCTAATAATAAAATACTTAAATAATCAATTTTTGTTGTTTTTTCCTTTGAGGAAATTCCCAAGATGAATTATCTTAAAATATTTGCAAGTACTAGGATAGTTAAAAAAAAAATAAAGACTAGTGGCCAAGCTTCATTGCTTTTTGTGAACTCCTAGTAATGAATAAATTTCTTTGAGCGAAACCTGCACACAAAATCCAAAAGACCTCAATAACTGGGATGTCTCAGTCAGGGAATGTTCTGCTTTATTAAATTTCTTATGGTCTTAGGTTTGACTATAAACCCCTTCCAGGTACGGGCTCATTATATACAGCCCTTTTCAGTGAACATATATTGGAAGTCATCACTATGAATATCAATTATCAGTGTGTTATTTCTTGGGCATAAAACAATCCCACTCCTCTCCTGGAGTTGCTAATTTCCGATCTGAGTTTATTTTCCATTTGCCTCTTTCAGTTAAAATCAGAAGTAAAAATGATTACCACTCTGAGGGTTTCAGTGAGTCGAAATTTTTCTATGCTCTGACCTCTTTAAAATGTTAAAATGTGACTTAGAAATCAAAGAACAGTACATCCAACAAAAAAAATTTGGAAAGTTGTTTTTTACCAAGTGTTTATGCATGCATACTTATTTGATTGTCACAATAACATTATGAAATAAATAAGAGTGTTCACTCTCTCTCCCCAGATTATTGCATTAGCCTTTAAAGAGTGTTCCTGTTTCAAGTCACTTCTGGAATCAGCAGCCATCTTTTTAAAACAAGAGCTAAATCATGCTGCTCTTCTGCCCAGAAACGCTGCCACAGGACCCCTGCACTCCTGTCTCGTGTTATGGCTCCCACCTCACCCCCTACCATTTCCCCTTTGCTCACCTCGCTACAGTCACCCTAGTCTGCATCCTGTTCTTCAAACACACCAAGCCTACTCCTGCTTTGGACCCTTTGAACTGGCTTTCTCCTCTGTTGGACCTCTCCTGCCTTCAATATTCACATGGCTTCCCCTCTCACCTACTTAAGATTGCTCGGTTCTCACCTTCTGGTTGAGCCCCACTCTGACCACCTGTCTAAAATGGTGATTCTCCTCAGGAACTTTGCTTGTTTTTAACCATAACACTTATGACTTCTCTGCTCTCGAGCCCCCCACCCTTGACCCCTTGTTAGGACGAAAACTTTTGAAGGCAAGGATTTTTTATCATCAATGTATTCCAAGCGCCTCAAACAGCTCCTCAAGCACATCAATCTTATGATGAAAATCTGCTAAATAAACCCACTCATGGAAACATACCTGTGAGGTGTTCAATTGCATTATTTTTGTTGTTGTTGCTGTTGTTTCTTTGTTTTGTTTTCTTGGCCAATTGTCTTAGAACATCACTCTTAAGACCTGGGGACTCCTTTATCTGGGATGATTTATAACACCCGATGATTCAAAGAAATGACTGAGAAAAGTGAAAAATAGACAGTTCCCTGAAGTGGTCTGTGAAATCTAGACCATTTAGGATTTTCAATTTGAAGGGGTAGGGCTGAGTTTTCTCGTGGCCCCTGGACCAGACAGCATCAGAAAGAAAAATCCCTCTCTCCCAAACCACCATGTGAGTAGGACTGAGTGAAATGTAAATTGGGAGGAGATTTGGGGATTTCACTAAATTTAGGAGTCAGGTAGACACAGGAAATTGCCTGATGCCCAAAACACATTGCTCAGCACAGGCTAAGAAAATACACAGAGATACTTCTGGTTAAATGATCTTTGTTTTCTCCTGTGTTAATGTGGAATCCCCAGGTCTTGTCTGTGGGTGAATGGCCCTTGGGAGCTAGAATAAAAGCATTAGGGACTATGGATCAGTGATGTCCATTGCCATTCAAAATTGGCCATGCCCTCCCCTTATTATAAAGCCCCCAAACAAAAACAAATCAAACCAGAAGTAAAAGAAAAGAAGGAAATAGAGGATTGGATTCCTATAGAGGACTCAGGGCACCCTGCATTCTGATTAACAAGAAGAACCACGTTTACAGTCTCTCCAACCCCTGTCTCCTAAAAACATTTAAACAAAATTTTCCAATGGGTGCCCTGTATTAATTTTTTTCCCTTGAAGCTTATAGAGAAAAATGATCATCTGTCTGATGGAAAGATGTTCAATCAGCTTTCTTACTGAAATAATGCTTATAATCAAAAGGATGCCTTTTAACATCTAGGAAATACTGGAAAATGGATTTTCATGCTGGTAATGGGTAATCCTTCAAGATACGCTGTCCCCATAAAATTAACTCTATTTGAGTACCAACATCTTGATTTAAGCAGAAACATCATTTTAGAAACCTGACTTTTAAAGGAATCAGTAGGGATAAAATCATTTAAGCATTCACTTGATTTTAGCCAACTCCATAAGATTCACCCCAGAACTTGAGCTTGTCATAAAGAAGGCAGAGCTCTTGGTATTTCATTTGTGCAAAACACTGTCTGATCTTAAAACCTAGCTAATGCAATCAATAATTAGAAAATGTGCCTGACTATTGGAAAAACATAACTCATCTGACTGATTCAGTCCATTTTTTTTTACTCCATCGTCTTTAGGCAAGGACTGTTTTCAAGTTCTTTCATGAAATAATATTGTTTAGGAAAAGCTACAATATATTTTGTTCACGGAAAGTCAACTTTGTGTAATAGAAGCATGTGGATTTTTCTCTTTTTTTAACTTTTTTTTTATTGAGTTATAGTCATTTTACAATGTTACGTATGGATTTTTCTGTTAGGCAGATATGGGTTCAAATCCCCTGGCACTATCATTTACTTGCCATGTAATATTTGGTATATTATCCACTTAAGTGAGTCTCCGTTTTCTCATCTGTAATATGGGAATAGTAGCGACTTATCTCAATGGGTTGTTTATGGTGATTACAAAATATGTGTAAATCATCTTACACATAGAACACATTAAAATAACTGGGAGGTGTTGATATTCTGGAAAGAAATCATTCTGTTACGCTAAAATACCTTTGTGACCTAGAAGAAATGAAGACGACAGATCTGACAAAAGAATTATGGTTTCTTTGAAAGTTATTCTTATTTGATTTTTCTTTCTTCGCTGCTATCAGCCCTCTGTAAATGGCTCTGTCTCTTCTGATCATAAAAATGCCTTCCTAATACTCCTCTTCATTCTCACCATCCTAGCTCCAACACACCTGGTTAATCAGCCTCCAGACGAATCTAATCAGTAATACATTCCTTTAATAATATCATGTCCCCTGTCTAACACCCAGTTATCCACTCAAAAAATGTGAGATTTCTACATCTGATATTAAATTATTAAATTAAATTAAATGTTACATCTGATATTAAAGGCTCCTAACAGCTTTGCACAGATTACTTTTTCTGTCTCATCTACACGTGTCCTGTACTCCAGTCTATCTGACCTACTCACTGTTCCAACCGTATTGGGGCGGGGCAGGGAGGATCATAAAAGATAGAATAGAAATGCAATAGAGGTGAGCTATTCTGGGTGTCTGGCTTAAGGAGAAAATGTCTAAATTTGGTAGCTGTTTACCACTAATTCTCTCTCCAGAAAGAAATTCCATTTTCTCTACAGTCTGACATCCTTTTTGCTTTAGAGAACTGTGTAGTGTCGGTAAAGATCGGGGTTCTATGAGGTGGTCTGAGCTGGGATGCTTAGGACTGAAGTGATCTTGGTGTTACAGAAAACAGGAAGGAAACACAAGGATCTAAGTGAGAGCCTTTGGCCCAGGGTGAGGAAAGCAGCTAAATCACCTGCTCCCAGAAAGGTTCTGTACATCAGAAAATGTCAGATGCCCATCAGGGAATGACAACGTCCCTAATGAGAGCAAAAAGCAAACATTTCCAGATCGTGGCCAAGGTGACAACAGTACACTTTCACTTCCTAGCTTTCATAATACCACTTTTGATTACCCTTATTATGAAATATGAGTTTTATTGTGTAATTTTATGCTAAAGTCTAATGCAAAGAACATGAGTTGCTCCTGCATCAAAACCTTAGTCCTACACTGCTGGTGGGAAAGTAGTTTGGTGCAGCCATTATGGAAAACAGTATAGACATCCCTCAAAAAACTAAAAATAGACTTACCATATGATCCAGCAATCCCACTTCTGGGTAAATATCCAGAGGGAACTCTAATTTGAAAAGACACCTGCATCCCAATGTTCATAGCAGCACAGTATAAAATAGCCAAGACATGGAAACAGCCTAAATGTCCATCAACAGATGACTGGATAAAGAAGTTGTAGTATATTTATACAATGGAATACTACTTAGCCATATAAAAGAATAAAATAATGCTATTTGCAGCAACATGGATGGACCTGGAGATCATCATTCTAAGTGAAGTGAGCCACCATGAGAAAGAAAAATACCATATGAGATCACTCATATGTAGAATCTAAAAAAAAAAAAAAGAAAAAAGAAAAGGACACTATGAACTCATCTACAAAACAGAAACAGGCTCATAGACATAGTTAACAATATCTTATGGTTACTGGGTAAAGGATGTGGAAAGGGATACATTGGGGGTTTGAGATTTACAAAAGTTAGTCACTATTATAAAAACAGATTTTAAAAAAAAAGTTTCTTCTGTATATAGCACAGAGAACTATATTCAATATCTTGTAATAGCCTTTAATGAAAATGAATATACATATATGTATCTGCATGACTGGGACAGTGTGCTGTACACCAGAAAGTGACACAATGTAACTGACTGTACTTCAATTGAAAAACAAACAAAAGAAAAAACCTTAGTATGATCTCTAAGCAGCATCACTTGCTGCCATGGCGACGGCAGCTCCCATAAGGTCTCAAAACTCTGACAGCAGGTCAGGGCAGCCTCTTGATTCTGTGTGTTCCCTGGGGAATCAGGGACCGTTCCAGCTGCTGAGGGGCTTAGCGCTGTACTAGTAAGACTCCGTCTGAGCGTTCCGGCCTCTGCAGGCCTGTCTGGTCACGCCTTCTGCCTGTGACTTGCCCTGCTAAAACCCTTCCCCGATGTCTGGATCCAGCTCAGGGGCACATCCACCAGGAAGCATCTCTGCTTCCCTACTCCTTTCTCCTGTGGAAAGTTTCTCCTTCTTCATTTCTTCCTCGATGTGATAGCACAATGCCATAGTTATTTGTTCTCGTGTGGCAGTCCATTTTACACTTGACACAAACACCATATGGTGGTTCTGTTGTTGGGTTTTTGAGAAATCTCCATATTGTTTTCCATGATGGCTACACTGATTTATGTTCCCACCAACGGTGCACGAGGGTTCCCTTTTCTCCACATCCCTGCCAACGTTTGTTATTTGCGTACTTTTTGATGATGGCCATTCTGACAGGTGTGAGATGGTGTCTCATTATGATTTTGATTTGCATTTCCCTGATATTTGGTGATGTCAAGCAGCTTTTCATGTTCCTGTTGGCCATCTGCATTTCCTCTTTTGGAAAAATGTCTGTTCAGCTCTTCTGCCCATGGGCTGTTTGTTTGTTTGCTTTTTAATTGAAGTAGAGTTGACTTAAAAATAGATAAATAATTTGGGGGAAAAAGGGGAGGTGGTTGATGTGGGTTTGGGTTTGTCATTTTGTTATTCCTCTAGAGTTCCTGGTATAGGGTGGTCCATAGCAGAGGCAGTCAGTAAACACCAGCTACAAAAATGATTCAAAACCAAGTACGTGTCAGCACCCTCGGGCACTTCTTGGAATTCAGGGAGCTGATGTGA
Source organism: Vicugna pacos (assembly GCF_048564905.1). Lineage (NCBI taxonomy): Eukaryota > Metazoa > Chordata > Mammalia > Artiodactyla > Camelidae > Vicugna > Vicugna pacos. The sequence continues at coordinate 9,518,730 of NC_132987.1, forward strand.
AGTGAGGAAAGGACAATGGACAAAGGGAAGTAATAAACACAGTAGGAAAGTGTTCTCTAGACAGAAAGAATTCCATATGCTAAAGCCAGGAGGCCATGGTTGGGAAACGACAATTCATTCGGCAGGACTGGAGGGCAGCACATTTTGCTCCTATTTCAGAAGACACCAAAAGGTAAGTCTGAAGTGCTAAGAGGAATTGTGGAGAACATTCCTCATGTGGGGAGATGTCAGGGCTACAATCCATCTCATACCCTTTTCTGGGGCTAAAATTATTTCAATAAGGCAGTTTACTGAAAATAACACCCACTGTGACTGTAGACACTGTTTCTCTCACTTCTTTTTATTCTCCTCCAAGTAAAAGAGAACTGATAACTCTTCCAAACCACTAGTCAGAAACCTGAGAGTCTTCCTGAATAGTGGTACCACTCCTAAAATCTATCATAATTCTAATACCAGCCTTCTCCAATTAGCAAGTAGGTTCAAACTTCCAAATGTATTTGTAAGTCAATTGTCTGGAACTCAGAACACAGACACCATGAGAAGGTGGCAGTTAATCTCGAAGGCTCATTCGTGGTCTTTGGGGTTCAGTGATTTTTTTTTCCCCACTGTTCTATTCTGCCTCCCATTTTTCTTTCCTTTTCTACTTTAGCTTTCACTAAAGTCCTGTACTCTTCACTGAATGTGACTTTGTCCAAAGCATCATTTTATACAAGCAATGTTTGGAAGCACTCACTTTAAGAACTCAGTATTTTCAATATATCCATCAAAAATCTTGCCACAAAGACTGTCACAAGTATGTAACAACATAAAAGGACATCTAATGTTTTCCACATTCATAAATTATTGGCACAACACTATCAAAGTCCCTGAAGGGTGTCACCCGTGAATGTCAGTGAAATATACCCAGTATTGGCAGGAAGATTATGGTTGTGTTTTGATTGGTCTCTGTTCCCTCACAAAACTATCAAAGCTCTTGAAGCTCCTTACTTCAAGTAGGGGCCGTTTATCATTTAGTGCTCTACGCCTCGTTGTTTAAAAACAGCTAACATGTTTTGAGTCCCTACTATGCGCCACGCACTCTGCTGATCATTGTCCATGTATTTTTCCAACCCTGATAAGTTAAATGGTACCAACACCATCTTCATGCTACAATTAGGCAGGTGAACTAAACTCCCCGCAGCCATCTAGTTCATTAGCGAAAGATCCACCACTCAAATCTGAGCCCACAGATTCCAAACATCATGCTTCTTCATTCTATGTTATGTTTGACCCTTCTCACCTGCTGCGAGAATTTGCATGTTCAATGATTCATGAAATAAAGGAAAACAGTGGATTCATATCAGATAAAATTCTTTATTTCGTATGTCAGCAGAGGAATCAGGGAATCCTAAAACTGTCACCCTAAGCCACGTGGCAACTAGATTTCATCCCTCGCCCTAGGTGTTTAAAGGAAATTGACTTTTGCATCATGTTGTTAAATTACCTCACTCTCAGTAATTTGCAATATTTTTTGGAAAAAAAAACCTATGGAAGGAATCAGTTCTTGCCAAATTGATCTATAAATTCAATGCAATCCCAATGAGAATCCTAGCAAGCTATTTTGTGGCCACTGACACACTGATTCTAAAGTTTCTATGGCCAGGCAAAAGACCAGAATAGCCAACACAATACTGAAGGAAGAACGAAGTTGAAGGACTAACACTACCTGACTTTAAGACTTAGTATAAAGCTTTCTTTCCTTCACCAATTTCCACAAGACAGTGTGAAAAAATACACAAATATTAGTGAACCAGAATGGAGAGCCCAGAAATAGACCCACATAAATATATTCAAATGATGACTGATAAAGAAACAAAGGCAATACAATGGAGCAAAGCTAGTCTTTTCAACAAATGGTGCTACAGCAACTGGATGTCCACATGCAACAAAAAAAAAAAGATAAATCTAGACACAGAACTTGCTCTCTTCACAAAATTTAGCTCTTAATCAATCATAATCTAAATGTAAAATGTGAAACTATTCAATTTCTGGAAGATAAGATGGGGGGAAATTCTAGATGAACTTGGGTATGGTGATGACTCTTTAGATACAGCACCAAAAGCACAATCTATGAAAGAAATAGTTGGTAAGCTGGACTTCATTAAAAGTAAAAACTTCTGTTCTGCAAAAGGCAATGTCAAAAGAATGAGAAGACAAGCCACGGATTCAGAGAAAATATTTACAAAAGATGTGTGATAAAGGACTGTTACCCAAAATAACATAGAACTCTTAAGACTTAACAACTAGAAAAAAAGCATTCAAAAATGAGTCAAAGACATTAATGGACAACAAACCAAAGAAGATATATAGATGAAAAAAATCTTAAGCATATGAAAAGATGCTTCATGTCATAAGTCATCAAGAAAATGTAAATTAAAACTAAAGTGCAATACCATTGCACATCTTTTAGAAAAAACTAAAATCCACAACACTGGTAACACCAAATTCTGGTGAAGATGTGGAGCAACATCATTGCTGGTGGGAATGCAAATGGTATGGGCACTTTGGGAGACAGCTTGGAACTTTCTTACAAAAATAAACATACGTTTACCATACAATTCAACAGTCATAATCCTTGGCATTTACTCAAATGAGCTGAAATCTTGTGTCCACACAAAAACCCATACATGGATGTTTACAGCAGCTCTATTGATTCATAATTGCCAAAGCATGGAAACAACCAAGACCTCCTCCAGTAGGTCGATGGATAAGTAAACTGGAACATGCACACAGTGGAATATTACTCAGTGCTGAAAAGAAATGAGCTATCCATCCATGAAAAGTCATGGGAGAAACTTACATGCACATTACTAAGTGAACGAAGCCTATCTGAAAAGGCTGCATACTGCATGATTCCAGCTATATGACATTCTGGATAAGGCCAAACTATGGAGACAGTGAAGTATCAGTGGCTGCCAGGGGTTTGGTGAGGAGAAGGTTGAAAAGGCAGAGCACAGAGGATGCGTAGGGCAGTGAAACTATCCTGTATGCTCCTACAATGGTGGATATATGCCATTAGACATTTGTCCAAACCCCTAGAACAAAAACACTAAGAAACAACCCTCATGTAAACTATGGACGTTGGGTGAGATGTGTCAGTGGAGGGTCATCATTTCTAACAAATGCACCCTCTGGTGTTGGTGGAGGGGGAGGTGGTGCACGTGTAGGAGACAGGGGCATAGGGGAGCTCTCTGTCCTTTCTGCTCGGTTTTGCTGTGAACCTAAAACTGCTCTAAAAACTAAAGTCTGTTGTTGTTGTTGTTTTTTAACAAAAGAGAAGATTCAGCTTAATAGGTATTCTTGGGTCGTAAGACTTGATATCATAAAGAGGTCTTTGCCCCCGGCGTGAATTTATGAGTTTCACACGATCTCAGTCTAAACTCCCGTGAAATGTTATTTTGAACTTTGACAAAATGACTTTAAGTTGATCTTCAAGAGGAAACAATTAACCTGAGGTCTTAATCAAAGAGTCAAAGGCCAAAGGAAATGATCAATTCCGTAGGAGTAATGTGAGGACAGAAGGAATGCCAAGGGAGGAGACTCAAAATGTCTGGACTGGAGGAAGCTCATATATTTCATGTGAGCTATTCTAACTATCATTCGACTCAGAATATTACTGCTCTTGATGCCATTCTCCTCAAGGTAGAAAAAGAGAATTAGCCTGATCTGATGTGAAATATCTGGAACTAACATATTCTGGTAGGAAACGAAAGGAAGGAAAGGATTTGGGAACCAGAGGGATTGTTTTAGGATAAAAGAGATTTAAAAAAAGGAAGTAAGCCAGAAAGAGAAAGAAAAATACCATATGAGATCGCTCATATGTGGAATCTAAAAAACAAAAACAAACAAAAACAAAGCATAAATACAGGACAGAAATAGACTCATGGACAGAGAATACAGACTTGTGGTTACCGGGGGGGGGGGGGGGTAGAGGGTGGGAAGGGATAGACTGGGATTTCAAAATTGTAGAACAGATAAACAAGATTACACTGTATAGCACAGGGAAATATACACAAAATGTTATGATAAATCACAGAGAAAAAAATGTGACAATGAGTGTGTATATGTCCATGAATGACTGAAAAATTGTGCTGAACACTGGAATTTGACACAACACTGTAAAATGATTATGAATCAATAAAAAATGTAAAAAAAAATAAATTTGTCTCTTCCACAAAAAAAAAAAACATATTTGTGAGCTTTGTGAATGAGTCTGTGGAGAGTGGGAGAAATGATGGTAGGGGAGAGGAAGAAGGCACTTTCTGGAGCCTTTTCCTTGAGTAGATTATAGGACTGAAGGATAAAGAGCGTGCATACAGGGCAGAGGACTTGTCCTGCTCTGAACAAGGGGGTGGCCTATCGGGGCACAGACACCTGTCGGGAGGCCAACAGTCACATCTGGTGGATCAGCGTCTGTGGGACTGAGGCCCAGCAAACTGCATTCTAACAAGCTCTCTAGATGATCCTTCTTCTGGAGAAGAGTTTAAAACCACTGATCTGGACAGCACAGCCATGTAATACACGGAGAAGCTGAGGCTCAAAGGAACAGAAATCATGGCCCGTGGTCAAACAGCCCCACTGCAGCATCACCAGAACCAGCTTGTAGCCTTCTCTGTTTTCACTATACTAAACGAATCAGTACAGTACAAGCAAGCTTCATACAGTTATTAAAGGTTGTTCCATAACCACTCAGCCACTTAGATGTAATAAGAACAATCTAAATTAAATTTTACAGCTTTTACTGTTCACCGTAAAATATGACACTAAGTTAATGACATTAATACCTAAATTGATGAAGAGTTAGTTGGCTTGGAAACTCTCAAACCCCAAAAACATGAATGGGAAGAGTCCCCTATTATAGATAAATAATTCTATTTAAGATTTCCATTTAGGACCTACTGTTTAGCACAGGGAACTATATCCAATTTCTTGTAATAACAGATAATAGAAAAGACTCTTAAAAGAAAAAAAAATATATATATATGTATAGGTATGACTGAACCACTTTACTGCACACTTGCAACTAACGCTGTAAATCAACTACACTTCAATTAAAAAAAAAAAAAGATTTCCATTTAGCATAAGCTACCTCTCTACTTGAAAAAAAGTCCTGCTTCGCCATTTATGAAAACTTGCTGATCGGTTGAGGATACAATTTTATAGTTAGGGACAAAAGACCTTCCCTGTGATGTAGATTAAATTAGCGACTTTATTGTCTTACCAGTTCCAAATTAAGTTCACTCAGAAGAATGACCCTTTCAGGAGTAACGGAGTCCGCACACTTTTAATGAAGACTCTTCTTAAATGTACGGCCTGGAAAGCCTTCTTGTAATAATACTTTCTAGTCAGAAATCTGGAATAGATTCTTCCACGCACCATCACCTTCTCAAAAGGGTCACAGAGAAAGGTGAACAATGTTAGTGTTGAGAGAGAAAAAGTAGAAAGACATAAAGTGGAGCCCACATTGCTGAAGACGCTTAGTATATGGTATCTGGGAACCAGGCTACCCATTCACCGGGCTGCAAAGTCAGTCTGTGGATGTGAGAGCTGGTTTCCGTGTATGTGTGTGTGTGTGTGTGTGTATGTGTGTGTGTTTTGGTAAGTGATGAGACAGCCAAAAATTATATCATGGAAAACTACCCTCCACTATTAAAAAAGTAAATAAATAAAAACCACACAACAATTCTGGAATCAATTACTAACATAATTCACATTTCACACTAAGCTGTCAGTTAGTAATGAGTTTTAACAGAAAATTATTTGTTGGTTTCAACCCTACATTATATGAAAAACTCCATTACCAGCCCCTGAGCTATGCAAATTCATTTTATTCCTTTAGTGACTTAAAGTGTGTTTAAAAGAATTACTTTTGGCCTTGTTAACAAAAGTTAAGATGAGTCAAGTTGATGAGGAGTGTAGAATAAAGAACAGAGTCCAAGAAGTATTCAAGAAAAATTTTTTAAAAAGCCAGCAGCAGCAGAAGTCATGAATAAGCAGAAAGCAGCCAACGGTATAATACAAAAAACAAAGCAGAGACATCGAGCAGAATGGTCCTTTTTTTCCCCAGAGCCACTGGCAAAGTATTAAAGAATTGCTCTCAGCAGAAGAGGAGGGACGGCGCCCAGAAGGTTATGTAAATCTCACCCCTAGGGTAGCCCAGGCCTTAGAATAACGTGGAGATGCAAAGAAGTAGGCCCCTTACCTTCAGGTGCAATTTGCTCCCCGTGGGAAGAGGCTGAAGCTCGTCCCCAGCCGAGGAGCTCCGGCTTGCTTCCCTCCTTCCCTCACTCCCCTCCCCCAGAGAGCACGCCTCCAAAACTCACCTGCACAAGAGCCCCCACTTCTGGTGCTGCTCCTGGGTCACCTCAACTTCAGACCCGCTGAGTTCCTTCTGGGTCCCAGACCCAGTGCCAGGCCCCCGGCAGTGGGGAGACCACAGAAGCTCCGCTCTTCCACCTAGAATGTCTAAATTTGGTAGGAGACGGGAGACAGACGATTACACAAATACTTAACATCCAGAAAGTATCCTATGAAATTTCCACTGCCTCAATGAAGGGAAATGACAGCCATCAATGAGAGCTCACCTTCGGAAAACTACAAAACTCTGAGTCAGCTACGAGAGTCCAGATGGATGATTAAATAGTACATACTTAGCACTGAAGATGTTGGCTCACAGCCACTGAGGAACAAAGAATTACCTTCTGTTCTTCCTTTACGTACCACCTATTGAAGATAAGCCCAGGTTTCTAAACCCAATTCAGGGTGTCACTTCATTTCCTTCACAATACAGACTTTCTTCCTTTTTTGTCAGTCCAGATAAATACAGTTTCAATGACAGACCCAAACAATCTCTGCCCAATGCATTACATAGCTGCCAGAATTCAGTCAGCAAATACATGGGAAGAGAAGTCAGGTGCACACACCTCGGGAAAATATGTAGTATTGAAACCACGTGTTTTCAGAAACTTCTACAACTTCAGTGATTCCCCTACAACTTTTACACCCATGAGAGAGTTTAAGGACGTAAGAACATCTCTGCGACACTAAAACCCAAGGGGTACAAAGTTGCAGTAGAGTTTTAAGGAAGCTAGCATTCCCTGGCTAACGGAGTCAGTAACCATGATGATTAAATAAAACTATTTCCTTAACACCTACAAATTCTTTTTAATTAGGTGAGAAAAGGCAGCCTGGCCACTCCTCTAGCATCAGAGATGATATATATGTGAGTCCAAAGAGTTTAATTTTACAGGAGAAAATGAAACACAGATACGGGTGAACGTGGCTACAGTAAAAGAGCTCCCGTGAAATTGGCAGGGGATTCGTTTCCAGTGCCCTCAAGCAGTAATAGACTCTTCTCCACTCTGCATCTTTCAGGAGACACGGTTTACTGTCTACACCTCTGAGACTTCCTCTGATGAAACTGTTCTGCCTGTGAAAATCTTCCCAAAGGAGTTCACCACTACTGATCTCCTTTCGCAGGAAAATTTCTCAGAAACAGCACTGGAATCATGCCCAAGGGGAAGATTTGCAAGCTACTGCTTGTGTTTATCAAGGCAGATCACTCTCAGAGTAGAGATGTTAAAGGCTTTTAAAACACAGAGGTTAGTCTTGCTTTTATCTGCTTATTCGTGTTAGTACTGCTGGACCCTCATTTTTCTTCGCGGTACCCAGATCAACTGAGTGTAAGCTAGGCTTTTTAGAAGGCTTTCTTGAAGGGAGACAGGATAAAGGAAGATGATCTGTATGATGGCGATGCTGAGGAACACAGCATCATGGGCTCTGCAGTCCAACAGGACTGGGACCAAGCCCCAGTTCGCCCACTTACTAGCCGAGTGAACTTGAGCAAGTTGCTTACTTTCCCTGTGCCTCAGTTTCCTCACTTGTAAAATGGGATTAATCACAGGCCTATTCAGAGGTGAGTGGTGATGATTAAGCACAATCTTGAAAGCACAGTGATCATCGTGTAAGAGGTACTCAACAGCCTCCTTTCTTTAACAGACATTTATTGAGCACCCGCGCTACGTCACGCATTACACTTTTCCTGCACATATGAAGTCAACCTTCTAGTAGAACATTATGGCGAGATGATGATGCTGGTGATTATTACAGTGGGGTAGCCATGGTGATGAAGGTATGAAAACGGGGCACAAAGGAACCCTCCTACATTGTTGATAGGAATGTAAACTGCTGCAGCCACTATGGAGGTTCCCTAAAAAACTAAAAATAGACTTACTAAATGATCCAGCAATACCACTCCTGGGCATATATCTGGAGAAAACTGTAATTCAAAAGGACACATGCACCCCAGTGTTCATAGCAGTACTATTTACAATAGCCAAGAATTGGAAGCAAACTGAATGTCCATCGACAGATGATTAGATAAGGAAGATATATATATATATATATACATACACACACAATGGACTACTACTCAGCCATAAAAAAGAATGAAATAATGCCATTTGCAGCAACATGGATGGACCTAGAGATTATCATATTAAGTGAAGTAAGTCAGACAAAGAAAGACAAAGAGCATATAATATCACTTATAGGTGGAATCTAAAAAATGATACAAATTTTATTTACAAACCAAAAATAGACTCACATAGAAAACAAACTATGGCTCCCAAAGGGGAAAGGCTGAGGAGGGATAAATTAAGAGTTAGGGATTAACAGAAACACATTACTATATATAAAATAGATAAACAACAAGGACCTACTGTATAGTACAGGAAACTATATTCAATTTCTTATAATAACATATAAGGGGAAAAGAATCTGAAAATATACATGTATGTATATGTATAACTGAATTGCTTTGTTGTACATCTGAAACTAACATTATAAATCAACTATATTTGAAAAAAAATTTTTTAAAGAAGAAAACAGAACACAAACAGGAAATTAATAGGTATCCTTAAATAATCATAGTGATTTACTCAAAGTTTCACCTCAAATACTCTTAAAAGTCAGGCAGTGTTGTCATTGAGATTTAACTAGCTCACTCTTTGGGTTGAGACTGAGCTGAATTTGATCCCTTGTTCTATAGGCAAAGTGGTCCTGCTAAGCTAATCAGTGCTACAAACTAGATGGGAGGGGAATTTGCCTGAATCAGAGAACAGTTATTTCCAAGCTCTTCAGCAATAATTTTCAAACAAGCATCCTAATTGCAAAGTAAGCAAAAGCCAGCATTGCTAAGCCTGGCTTTGTAGTCATTACCACTTGCCCTTATCCTCGCATTAATGCTGATCCTGGAGCTGGCAAAAGCTCACTCAGCCTCATCCCAGTTACCGTGCTCAAATGCAATGGAGCAAAATGCAATAAAAGATTATATAACACACTAATTCAAAACTCTGGGACAAGGCAGTAGTTAAGACCACTACCCCTGGAGTCCACCTACAGGAACTCAAGTCCAACTTGAGTCCATTTTGTCCTGCACAAACTCAGTCAGCTTATTTCATTTTCTTGAGCCTGCAATTTATCCCCTGTAAATGTGGATAATGATAGTTCCTAACTAGTAGAGTTATGATCAGGCTTAAAGAGATAATCTATGAAAATCGTTTAGCCTAGAGTAAACCCACAATAAGCTGTGGGGGGTGTATGTGTGTGCATGTGTGTAATGGAATACTACTCAGCCATAAAAAAGAATAAAATAACACCATCTGCAGCAACTTGAATGGACCTGAAGATCGTCATTTGAAGTGAAGTAAGCCAGAAAGTGAAAGAAAAATATCATGTGCTACCACTTGCATGTGGGATCTAACAAATGACACAATTAGACTTATTTACAGAACAGAAACAGACCCACAGACATAGAAAACAAACTTATGGTTACCAGTAGGGAAAGTGGGTGGGAAGGGATAAATTGGGAGCTTGAGATTTGCAGATACTAACTACTATTTATCAAATAAATAGCAAGGTCCTACTGTACATCACAGAAAACTATATTCAATATCTTGTAATAATCCATAATGAAAAAGAATATGAAAAGGGATACATGTATGTATATGTGTGACTGAAACATTATGCTGTACACTAGAAATTGACACAACACTATAAACTTACTACATGTCAAATAAATAAATAAATAAATTTTTAAAAGAAAATCTAGTTGCTCCCTTTTTTTCAGCATGATCATCATCATCATTCAAACCATCAAATAGGATCATTGAGACCATAGTGAGTCAGGAAAGAGCCACAGTTTGACAGAGGAGCAAAAAAGGAGCCTCTAGATTTTCAGAAGGAGAAAAAGTGGACAAAGCTAGAAAGAAATCTCCATGTTCAATCACCCTTTTGAAAGTTGCACTAACAGACTCGAAGTCTCATAATTTCCCAACAAATACATAAACATCTAAAGGCGAATTATAATGTCCCCTTATATCAGCAACCTCCATGTTAAAATGAATTAATGAAATACCGAAAAGAATTATTTGCATCTTGTTTGCCAAAAGGCAAATTTTTTTAACTTATTTATTTGGTCAAGAGAGGGAGGGGGGAAAGAGCTGTATTTCTCAAAGTCAGGTTTATTGATCGCCCTCTAAGTGCATTATCCAGCTAAGATGTGTAGTCACCAGCTGCTTCGTACTAGCTGACTCTGCAAGCAAGCCGAGACCCAAGGGAATTCGTTTTCACCTTAGAAAGTCTACTTTCAAAGTCAAGGTAACTTTGTTAGCTTTCATAATGTATTCCCCTTCAACTAAATCCACAGTATCAGGATATTAACTTACCAGTGGGGAGAAAAAAAACTGAAGTTAACTTTTCTAAATTTTTGAAATTATCTTATTGCTAAAACATGTTTCTTAGCTTCAGTGTTTTTCTTTCAACCATTCCAGATCAGGAAAACCTCCAGATTCATTTCGAGATGACAAGACTGTAATTACATGCAGAGTCCTCTGATGCAGTCATATTTCATCTTTTTAAGCAGAAAATATTTTCGCATTTCTGAACCAAATTTTGAAAAATCCACCACACAGTGTTTTGGTTTGTACTCCTCACTTGAAGTCCCAGTTGGATGTGGAGAGCTCCTCCGTTACAAAGAGTCAGGTTTGTTTTTTTTTTCCCTACAGGAGAATATTCTATTTGCTTTTCACCCACAATCTTCTCCCAAGTGGAGTCATCCTTCTTCTTGGAGCAGCACTTCGAACACTTGAAAAATGTCGTTTCATGTTGTTCTTTTTAAAACGATTTGGGACCTGGGCGGCTTCACTCCAGTGCTTGACAAATAATCATCCTTGATTGAGAACTAGGAGAAAGCTTCCCGTAAAACGGATTTAAAATGTGAGGCTGCAGCACCGAGAGCTATAGAGTAGCAGCTGTTTCATGAAGAGGCACCTAAGAGTAAACTCACGGAAGTCAGGATACTTAGCCCCCAGTGATCTTCTTTTCCTCCAAATCAGAAGAGCAGGAACACTTCAAAAAAGCAAGAAACCTGGTCTTCGGGCTTCGCAGCAGGTAGAAAGAAGCACCTAATTAACCGTGACCTGTTTCTCTTGATGAAAGCTGCTCATCTCACAGTCATGGCTGAAAGGAGACTCACTTTCGCCCAGAGAAGAAGTTCAGAGACTTCATTTCCAGCTAAGCAGTCAGAAGGGCAGGATTCAAGATGATTAATATGAGGAATTTAACATAAACTGGGAAGAAATCCTGAGGCAGGGGGGAAAAAAAGCCTCCTCCACACCCATTTAAAAAATGAAAAAAAAATTCATTTGTATATTTATAATTTTTTTTCAAAAAAAGATAATTCAGTTCTTTGAATGAGCAACCACAATTCTATAAATAATCAAAATAATGTATTGTCCTTCTGGGTATATATCCTGAGGGAACTCAAATGCAAAAAGATACATGCACCCCAATGTTCATAGCAGCCCTATATACAATAGCCAGGACATGGAAACCATCTAAATGTCCATGGACAGACGACTGGATAAAGAAGTTGTATATTTACACAATGGAATACTATTCAGCCATAAAAAGAATAAAATAATGCCATTTACAGCAACATAGATGAAACTGGAGAATGTCATTCTAAGTGAAGTAAGCCAGAAAGAGAAAGAAAAATGCCATATGATATCACTCATATGTGAAATCTAAAAAAAAAAAAAAAGGACACTATGAATTCACCTATAAAACAGAAACACTCATAGACATAGTGAACAATCTATGGTTACCAGGGAAAGGGGTTGGGAAGGGATAAATTTGGGAGTTTGAGATTTACAAATGTTAGCCACTATATATAAAAATAGATTTTTAAAAAGTTTCTTCTGTATAGCACAGGGAACTATGTTCAACATCTTGTAATAACCTCTAATGGAAAAAATACATAAACAAAATAATGTGTTGTGACTCAAAGTAGACAGAAAAGGCATTGCTCTCACACCTGTAAATATAGTAAGAGTGCTTTATATTTTTAATGACACTTGTCATGATTTTATGCAATGCCCTTAGTTTATCAGAATCACATGGGATGTGTGTGTGTGAGTGTGTGTGTTTGTGTGTGTGTGTGTATGGGTGTGTATGTATTCCTAGCCTTCATACTAAACCATCTCAGAACCCTCAGGTTGCTGACCAAAATCTGTATCTCTTTGAGTTCTTCAGATGATTCCGGTTTGAGGACATCTAGTTGAAAGTGTATAACCAAAAGACTGAATTTTTCATGCTGTCATGTCTTGACTCATTCTGACTCCTTCATGTACCACAGATCTGGGGATACTGATTCATCCCATTAATGGGACTATCAAATATATTGCTCTGAATAGGTCTTGGGCAAAAGAATCTCTGGACCCAGTGTAATACATTTCTAAGGTCCATGTAACTCTCGACAGGTGTACTTTTCCAACAAGAAAATACTGGCATTCTGCTATTCAAGTGTCCTTGCTTTGCTGTAATTTACTGGTACTGTGCTCTAGTTTTGTCATCCCAACAGGGATTCTTCAAGCTTGCAAGAGCACAGTAACATGTTAAGGCAAAGCTAGCTTAAAAATAATAGAAACCACATTCTGTGGTAAAAGATGAGTGGTGGGGTGGATGAGACATAGATTTTAAGGTCACAATAAGCAGGTAAACACTTCCTACCCCCAAGAAAGAGAAAGGAAACCCCAAGCTAGCATTTATTATCATTACTATGTGCCAGACCCTAATTTGATAACATTATATGCATTTATCCTTGACTCTAGCCCAGTACTATTTTTTTGAATTGAAATATAGTCAATTACAACGTGTCAATGTCTGGTGTACAGCACAATGTCCCAGATATGCCTATACCGACATATATTCGTTTTCATATTTTTTCCATTAAAGGTTATTACAAGACATTGAACATAGTATTAACTCCACCATCTTTCTCAGATTGTTAAAAGACAAAGATGTCCACAAGAGGTTTGAATAAGATGCTTTACAAAGACCAGCTACTAGTAAGTGCTCCAGCTCATCCTCTGCACACAACCAGACAGCACTGGTCTTGCCATTCCTCTCTGGGAATAATGGATAAAACAGCCAACTATGCTCTTCCCAGAGGCACTTTCTATATCCATGGGCATGATCCAAGAAATTGGATTTGTTTTTATCTGCAACATTCAGACCATCTCTTGTAGTCCTGGGAGACTACTTCTGGTAGTAAAGTTGGCAGGAAAAGAGATTTTTTTCAAAAGAAAAGATCCTACCTGAATACCTTGGAGAACACTGAAAAGAAAACAGGAGAAGCTTTCCATTCCCCGTGGATCAGAATGACTTTCCATCCAAACCCTCAATAGGAAGTGGGAAAAGAAAATTTGCAGGATAACTTGATCCAAAAAAGATCTTTTATCATATTTCTTGTTTAACTCAGTTTAACCCCAAATGTACGGTTTTCTACTTTTTCAAAACAGATGCATGCATTTTCAGTAACTTCCTTATCTGAATTATATTAATTTTTCCCATCACTTGGCAGATATCCTAGGTTAAATATCTGAGATTTTAAGGAGCCAGAAAAATCAATAGCTTCAAACAATCCATACCTAAGAAATGCTCATGTCACAGAAAAGCAATATTTAGATGTCTGTACTCCCCATAGCTGTCAGCACATCTAAATGGTTCACCAACATAATAAAGTATGTACTTTAATGAAGTTTTCAAAATAGTTCAATTAGCATAGTAACACAGACATAGTAAACAAACTTATGGTTACCAGGGAAGAAAAGGAGTGGGAAGGGATAAATGGGGAGTTCAACACTTGCAGAAACTAACTACTATATACAAAATAGATTAACAACAAGTTAAGATTAGGAATAGACTTACCGTATGACCCAGGAATCCTGCTTCTGGGCTTATATCCAGAAGGAACCCTACTTCAGGATGACACCTGCACCCCAGTGTTCATAGCAGCACTATTTACAATAGCCAAGACAAAGAAACAGCCTAAATGTCCATCAATGGATGACTGGATAAAGAAGAACTGGTATATTTATACAATGGAATATTATTCAGGCATAAAAACCAACAACATAACACCATTTGCAGCAACATGGATGCGCCTAGAGAATGTCATTCTAAGTGAAGTAAGCCAGAAAAAGAAAGAAAAATATCATATGAGATTGCTCATATGTGGAATCTAAAAAACAAAAACAACAAAAAAAGCATAAATACAAATCAGAAATAGACTCATAGACATAGAATACAAACTTGCGGTTGCCAAGGGGGTGGAGGGTGGGAAGGGATAGACAGGATTTTAAAATTGTAGAATATATAAACAAGATTATACTGTAAAGCACAGGGAAATATACACAAGATCTTATAGTAGCTCACAGAGAAAAAAATGTGACAATGAATATATATATGTGTTCATGTATAACTGAAAAATTGTGCTCTACACTGGAATTTAACACAACATTGTAAAATGATTATAAATCAATAAAAAATGTTAAAAAAAAAACAACAACAAGTTAATAGCACAAGGAACCATATTCACTATCTTGTAGTAACCTATAACGAAAAAGGATATGAAAATGAATATGTATGTGTATGTATGACTGAACTATTATGCTGTATACCAGAAATTGACACATTGTAACTGACTGTACATCAATCAATCAATCAATCAAATAATTATTAATGAGATATTTGACATTTTTTATGCTAAGTCGTTGAAATCCCAGGAAATCTCAATTTGCACTCACCACATTTCAAGTGCTCAGGAGCATGTGAGGCTATTTGTTACCGTAATGAACAGCACAGATACAGAACATTTCCATCATTTCAGAAAGTTCTACTGGATGATGTGATTGAGGGTATTAAAAACTTTAAAATGGAGAAATCACTGCACCTGACCTGAGAGGGTTGGTCTGAGGACAATGCAGTCAGCAACCCTCAGGCATTTTTGTTCGTCCTCTATGCCCAGTCTCTGGGGCTAATGATTCCATGAGTTTAGGGAAGCTCAAAATTTCCCTTCTACAACATGCACAGAGGAGAAATAAACTAAAGGGCTCAGAACTGATGGTCCCCAAGGTAGGTCCCTTTCAGCTCTCACCACATCCTTGGCAACTGCTATAGAAATCTGTGTGAACAGTATTAACTAACCTTAAAAGAAATGGCTTGATTCAAAAGGAGCACGTACAGAGCATTGTTTCAATATCTTCTCCATTGTACCTATAGAGAGACACAGAAATGCTTGGTTTGAACTTGGCTTTTTCTTCTCCTTTCGGTTGATCAGTATTTTCCCCAGCAGGGACAGGCACAGAGCCCAGGAGACACCCTCCCTTGGAGTTTACCCAGGAGTTACCCTGCAGGACACTACTCTGGCTCAGAAGTTCAAGGGCAAAGCCAGCAGCCTCTTTCTTCCCCCTCCTTAAGAGAAGTTGCCTACAGAAATGACTCTCCCCAAAATGGCTATTACAAGAAGAAAGTAGATGGTTAAATCATTTAATGAAGTCACAAATTTGCTGAAGTCCTGCCACCGTGGATATTTAAATTTGGTGAATTCAAAACTAATATATTCAGCAAGAAACAGGGATTCCTATATAAAGAGAGCCAGCTCTCCCACCTGCCTTTCCACTCAGTGAGCATATGGCCTCAGAGAGAGAGCAACTGGTTCCATTTTGCTCCACATCTGAGCATCTTTTTGCCATGAGTATCACCTAATCTTTTAAATAAAATGTTTTTGTTCATATGGTCCCTAAACTCAGCAGTGCACATTATTGCCTGGTTAAAGGATTAATCTAGGACATTTTGACTGTGCACAATTTTTGCCTGAAGACTTGGTTATGCATCTTACCCCCTGAGCGAGGTGGCATTTTATCTGCCATGTTTCATATGGCAGGTCTATCCAAGATGGCCTCTTGAAACTGGCACTGTGGTAGAGAAGATAAAGTCAAGGACATAAATAACTATCAAATTAAGCAGAAGCCATAATACCCATTAGACACTTAAAAAAATATGGAAGCCCAAAACAACAAAGTAGCATCTCTGCCAGTTCAAGCAAACACTTCTTAGAGGAGGTAGCATTTGAGACAGGTCTTTTAGGAAAAGAAGGAGTTCCTAAAACAGGGATAGAACAGAGCAACTTTACACCCAGTAGGAAGTTATATAAATAAATCCATAACAATACAAACTTAGATTATGTGCTGAAGAAATAGGTGGTATTCCAGTTTGGCCAACATGTATGAAGCATTAAAAAAAAAGTGGGGAAATGTGTGTGTGGATAAGTTAGTTGCAATAAAGTAAGCTGTGGTTATAAGTCCCAATGTGCATAATGGCTCAAACACAGTAAATGCTCATTTTCCATTCATCTAACAATTTCCAGCAGAAATCTAGCTTGGCTGGTACCTCTCCTGACATAGTAATTAAAGGACCCAGGCTCCTTCCACCTTGTGGCTCCACCAACCCCTAAGGGTGGGATACAATCTGGTTTGGTACTTCGGTGAGCTAAGAATGACTTCAACATTTTTTAAAAGTTCTAAAAAACTTTTAAAAAAAGAGACCATTCCACAAAGCCTAAAATATTTACTATCTGGTCCTTTCCAGAAAAAGCTTGGCAACTTCTGCCTTAGGGCCTTGTTGTCTTCTGTATGCAGCAGTCACAAAGAGAAAAGTTATATAAAGGGGCCCTCAGCCCCTTCATAAAAGCCTTGCCCCAGAATGACTTATATCACTTCTGCTTTCTTTCCATTGGCTAGAACTCAGTCACATGGCCACTCCTAATTCCAAAGAAGGCTGGGAAATATAGTCCAGCTGTGTGTCTGGGAAGAAAAGGAAATGGGTTTTGGTACACAGCAAGCAGCCTCTGAACATCCTTGTTTAGATTTTCTTCAAAAGGCAATGAGGAGCCACAAGGAATTTTGAAGAGAGAATTGATGTGATAAAATTGCCTAAGAGCATCTCCTTCCTGAATTTGTTATAAGCAGCCACCTGCAGGAAGCAGGATTCAGGCATTCTCGAGTCAGTGAGGCACTAACACAGACTTAAGTGCACCTGGCAAATGGCCAAGACCATTTTTTTTTAAACTACCTATTTGTCAATTAAACTTCACCATGAGGCAATTAGCATACTGATTTTTCTTTTCCAAGGAGCACAGGCTACAGAGAACAATCAGGAGTTGTAAGGATTTTCAATAACAGTAAACCTCATAACTGGTATATGAAAAATATCAACAGCACAGTATAGATTCAAAGATAAATTTCCTTCAGTAGAGAAGCATAGAGCAGACACCAGTGGAAACACCAGAGCATATAAGGAACTAGCATTTCAGGACCTGACAATCTATTCACCATGCTGTGAAATAAACTCAGGCTTTGACATCAGAATGACCTGGGTTCTCATTTCTGCTCTGAAATAAGCTATATGACTGTGAACTCACTTTGTGTCTCTGGTCAGTTTCATCATCTGTAAAACAGAGGTAAAAGGAATAAATAAAAAAACTTTTTTTGCAAACTGTTGTAAGGATTAATATTAATATACAGAAAACAACAAAACAGCTGACACAGTGCCTGGCACAGAATAAGCCCTCAATAAATTTTAACTACTATCATTACCATTATCATTATCATGCCCATTTAGGCCTCTTTTGAACGAAAATGAAGTCATTTGTATCCTAAAATGGCTTGCCAATTACATATAATTTACAAACACGTTAAAGTATGTGGTTACAACTGGCTCCTTCATTTCAAATTTATAAGAGAAGGAGCAGAAGTTCAAAAAGCAATTTCCTTAATTAAAAAGAATCCGCTATTCAATTCACGAATAAGGTTTTAGAGCCTTTAAATGAACGACTCCAGTCCATTCTTCATGCACCTTTGTGGTTCTCAAAACTACTCTACCTTTGAACACTGAGAACCTAGTGGTTCCTGGGTGAGGGTTCCAGGAACAGTCAGTTTCCACTACAAGATACTTGCATGAGTCACACGATTGATCATTTAGTAAAGACAGGAAATAAAAGGCAATGTACAGAACAAAAGCATTCTGTGACCTTCGTCAGAGAATCTTTGTTCCATGACAAAATCAATGACTAACTTGTTCAAAATCATGCACTATGAACTTCATAATTGAAGCACATAGTAGGCACTCTGTGAAGATTTGTTATTTGATAAACTGAGCTGGACCTTGGGCCTGTGCTTGCTTTATGAGTCCCCCTTCTTAAAGGCCCCTGTCATTTGCTTTCAAAGTTGACATGATCCCCACCTTAAGCTTAGAAGTTCCCTCAGAAGCAGGCCTGAGACAAGAATTTGAATGCTCATGGTTTATTTTTGAGGCTACTCCAGGAAGAACCAAGGGAGAATCCTGGAGGTAAGATGCAGAAAGGGAGAAAGCAAATTGATCAAGTTTCAATGAGAAGGTTACCCCTGCAGGCAACCAGGGCTCAGTCCTGCTGGGAACCTCTGGGGGACATGCCTCAGGGTCATTCCACCAGAGGGGAGGAAGCTGAGGCACTTACCCATCAACTCCTTTTGTCACAGATTAAGGACAACGCCTGAAGGTGTTAATACCCTGGTAGTCCAGCCTGCCCAGTGAGGCCAAGTGCCTTCTCTTCCTACAGCCAGAGGAAGCCCCCTGGAGGTGCCGAAGATGGATGGGTGAGGTGCTAATAAAGTACATGAATATACATCATTATATCATATAATATAGAATTGTGTTATATTATACATAATATATAGCATACAAGTGTTATTATATTATATATAATATATTACAATATAAATATATCATATAATTGATGTATAATATTAACAGTATATTCATATTTAATGATAAAATAAGCTATGTTTTGTCATCATCACTGGTACTTTACCCAAGAAGAATTATTTTTATCTACCCTAAACTATTCCAGAAATTCTGATTGTCCATTATATTAGGGTTCTCCAGAGAAACAGGAGTGATGGGATATGTGTAGAGTTAGAGATAGAAATAGAGATAAAGATAAAGGTAGAGATAGAGATGGGGATGGAGATGGGGAAGGAGGAGGAGGTGGGGATGGGGCTGGAGATAGGAATGGAGATAGAGATGGAGATGTGGAGATGAAGATGGAGATGTGGAGGTGGAGATGGGGATGTGGAGATGGGGATGTGGGGATGCAGATGAAGATAGAGATGGAGATAGAGATGGAGATAAGGATGGAATTGTGGAGATGGGGATGGAGATGGATATGCAGATAGAGAAAAGGAATTGGCTCTCATGGTTATGTTACAGAAGCTGGCAGGTCCCAAGGTCTACAGGGTGAGTGGGGAAGCTCGAGACCCAGGAGAACCAACAGTATAGTTTTTGTCTGAAGGATGTCAGGCTCCAGATCCAGGAAGAGCCGAAGTTTTAGTTCAAAACTAAAGGCAGGATAAAACCAAAACCCCAGCTCAAAGGCCATCCAGCAGGAAGAATCCTCTCTTACTCAGAGGAGGGTCAGCCTTACGTGTAATCAGGTCTTTAACTGATTGGATGAGACACACCCACATTAAGGAGGGCAACATGCTGTATTCAATCTACCAACTCAAATGTTAGTCTCATCCGAAAACACCCTCACAGAAATACCTGAATAGTGTTTGAGCAAACTATCTGTTTACCCTATGGCCTCATCAAGTTGAAACGTAAGACTAACCTTCACATTCAGTTAGTGAATGTAGCCATCAGTATGTTTTTCTTCCAGACTGGGAACTCAAAATATTTAAATTGCTTCATACTTCCACAAAAGACAAAAACTAAACCAGCAGAAACAATTGTAGGAGAGAACATTCAAACTAGTCTCCACTGATGGAACACGTTATGACAATAGCTTAAACGTTTCTGTCAGTCACACAGTCAGTCAGTCAGTCCAACTTGTTTTTAGGATCAAGGGTCACAGATCTACTGCCAAGGGTGTTCATTTCAAAGAGCTCTGGATGGACCACAGTGGGAAGGAAGATCAAAGAGTGCACACCCTTTTCTTATTATATGACAGAGAAGTTTCTGTAATAAAGCAAGAAATGCAGAAGCCTGCCTGCTTTGGAGATACACCCATTTCAGAATCAGTGACCTAAACAACCCTGAAGTTTAAGTTCCCAGGTTCATATAAAGAGATTCATCCAAATCTAGTTAA
Organism: Vicugna pacos; assembly: GCF_048564905.1. Taxonomy (NCBI): domain Eukaryota; kingdom Metazoa; phylum Chordata; class Mammalia; order Artiodactyla; family Camelidae; genus Vicugna; species Vicugna pacos. The sequence continues at coordinate 9,539,296 of NC_132987.1, forward strand.
TGACAAATTTTTGTTATTTGTAATCTATTAGATTTTATCTTTCTAAATATTGACTGTTATCCCTGACACCCTCTGCTTAAAACCCAGTAGGTCAGCGGGGTGAGGATTCCTCACTTTCAAGTCTATGTTCTTACTGGAAATCACGATGAGTGAGTGAGGACGTCTCTGCTCTGGGTACACGTGTGTCAGGAATCACGGGATCTCACAGCAGACTTTACCAGCTAAGTATATAGTATGTCATTTGTGTGTGTTTTTAATACATTTGGTGGTAAAAATTGTATTTTTATCCAAAAAAAAAAAGAGAGAAATGGGGGAAGGAGGAGTTGGTGTTTCCTATTTAATTGTTCTTTCTTACCTAAGTGTCAGGTAAGAAGAAATTAGTCAGGGATTCTTTCCAGGTCCTGGGATGTAAAAGAAAATAAAATAGATTAAAATGTATGCCCTCATGGGTTGTGCACTCAGGGGACAGGGAAGAGAAGATAAAAGTCAGTCACTAAAGTATAAGCAAGTGCTTAAAGAAAGATAAGTTGTGCAAGAGGAACAGAAGGCATGAAGCAGAGAACTTACTGGTAGCCAGGTGAGGCTCACTGAGGTCAGCAGAGCAGATGTCCTGAGTGAGTGCTTTCCACGTACAGAGCATTGTTTCAAAATCTTCTCTATTGTACCTATAGAGAGACACAGAAATGCTTGGTTTGAACTTGGCTTTTTCTTCTCCTTTCGGTTGATCAGTATTTTCCCCAGCAGGGACAGGCACAGAGCCCAGGAGACACCCTCCCTTGGAGTTTACCCAGGAGTTACCCTGCAGGACACTACTCTGGCTCAGAAGTTCAAGGGCAAAGCCAGCAGCCTCTTTCTCCCTACTCCTTAAGAGAAGTTCCAGGCGTGAGCTCCTGGAAGGATGGAAGTGCTGTCGGCTGACATGGGAGGTCTGAGAAAGAGGGACTTCACCCTCAGGTGGAAAGTCAAACAAACGACCAGATACACAGGTCTGGGGACAGAGGAGAAGCCCATGTGCAAGTGTGGTCTGGGAGCATCATTGGTAAAGATGGGATCAAAGCTGACACTGGCTGAGGTCACCCAGGGAGAGCATTCACAGAGAGCAGAAAATTAATTCAAATAGAAATGTTACTGAAAATACCACGCAACTGAAAAAGTATCATTTTTCCATTTTACTTGTATTGATTATTTTATGAAGGGGAGGTAATTAGGTTTCTTCATTGATTTCTGCTTGGAGGAGGTACCAGGGATTGAACCCAGGACCTCTTGGGTGCTGAGTGTGCCCTCTACCACTTGAGCTACACCCTTCCCCCTCATTTTTTCATTTTAAATCCATTCTTAATAATTAGAAAGTGAATTTAGAAAAAATACAGTATACATAAAAGCCTAATGAAGAAAATTTAAATTACTCATAATCCCTAGTACCCATAGACAAACACTATCAATAGTTGGTATATTTAGATAATTGAGATAATACTACACAACTATATTATAAACCGCTTTTTTCACCTAATAGATCATGAAATTTTCCCAAAGTAAACTACCTATGAATACACCAGTTCTTCACATTGTTGGACCTTTAGAGTATTTCCGATGTTTCACCATTATGCATAACACTGCAACATTATGTATGTAAATAAATCTGTTTATGAACCTCCAGTTATTCCCTTATAACAAACTCCTAAAAGAAGAATTGCTAGGTTGAAAGATGTGTACCTTTTAATATTTGGGGATACAGAGGGCCATATTGCTCTCAAGAAAGACTGCACTAATTCACATGCATAAGAATGCCTTTTTTTCCCATCCTCTTTGCGCTAAGTGGGTAGTCAAGTGTTTTCCCTTGTAAATTTGAAATTTAGACTATGGTGTTTCAAGGCTGTTTCATTCTTTTATTTCCAGAGAAGCTAAAAAGTTTTCATATGTTGATTGGCTCTTTAAACTTCACATTTTATGAATTATTTTGCTCAGATAAATTACTTGCTCATAAACTTTGCCCACTTTCCTGATAAGGTGGTCATCTTTTCCTTATTTAAACGTAAAGGCTCTTTATTTATTACATATAGCAAGTTCATTTTTGTTTTGGTATTCTGAGTTCTTTTATGGAAAAATAAGTCAGGGTCCCTCCCAGATTCTGATGCATGAATGGAACCCACGCTGCTCCTAAGGCAGGTGCCAGGAACACTAAGTGTTTTCCAAAAGGTGATTCTTAGAGCAGCTTCACCAACATTTCCAAGGAACCTTTTTAGAAATGTGGATTCTTGTGCACCAGCTTGAACCTGCTGAATGAAAATGACAGGGAATGGGGGCAGACTGAGAATTTGCTTCCTTGACAAGTTCTCCAGATGATGTTTCTGGCACAGTAAAGTCTGGAAATCACTGACAGCAAATAGAATGGATAATAGAACTACCTCTCTGAACTCTAAGATTTTTACAGACTAATCTTAAGATAGAAAGTTAGATGTCAGCTGTAGCAGGGCCTGTGATACTGTCTGGCTCTAGACTTACTCACCTGAGGGATTTTCTCAGAGTCTGCAGCGTGAGCCTGGATTGGCAAATGGCCCAATGACCATCACGGCGGCCCCTCACACCATCTAATAGGTTATCCAGATCTCTGTAGCTGCAGACACAGACTTACAAATCCTCATGCAGTGCCAGAAAGGCCATTCACAACACAATGGAACGTGCCAAGGAAGAAGCAGTATCTCTGGTTTGGAAATTAAGTCACTCTGCAAATCTCCCTATGGTCTATAGATAGCCGGGACAAATACCATTTTCCTCCCTAATGTAGCATACCATAAATTACTAGTAGTACAAAATAAATAAATACCTTAAAAAGAGCCACACCTCCTTTATGCCCTGACACATATTTTCGTATCTCACCATTTTGCTTAGGTCATTCCTGTAGCGACCCACTGTGGCTAGGGAACCTGACAGCACTCCCTCAGGTTTAGCTAGGTTGGAGCCCTGCCAGAGGCTGCCAGGGAAACTCAAAAATGCAGGGAAGTTAACACCCTTAGGGAAGCAGTTCTCAAAGCATGGCCCCTGGACCAGCAGCCTCAGCATCACGTTAGAATGTTCTAGAAATGCAAATTCTCTGGCCCAACCCCAGACCTATTGAGACGCAATAGAGTTGAGTTCAGGATGCCCTCAGCCGTCACCACTTTAATCGCCAACCCTTGGTTTGGCTTTACTTCTCTGTTTTGCCCTTCCAAGCCCCATGCTTCAATTCTTTGGGATCACTTCCCAAAATAAACAACCTCCATAAGTCCTTGTCTCATATGCTACCTTTTGGGAGATGGCTAAATAGCACCTGTTCCATCAGTGTCAACACACAAGCTTACTGTCCTACAGACAGCAATCTTTCTTGCACTACCCACTTGTTCAGTGTGCAACTCACTCCTCTCTTATTTTAACAAGTGCTCATATTTGTTTCCCTTGGTTTTTCCTTAATACTCAGTAGGGGATATCCCAACTTCTGCCAGAATCATCCTTCATCATGCTTTAAGAGTATTCTTAAGAAGAAGACAAATGAACTTAAATATAAAACAGAAACAAACTCATAGACATAGAATACTAACTTGTGGTTGCCAGGGTGGAAGGGAGTAGGAAGGGACAGACTGGGAATTTGAAATTTGTAGATACTGACAGGTATATATAGAATTGATAAACAAGTTTATACTGTATAGCATAAGGAAATATATACAAGATCTTGTGGTAGCTCATGGTGAAGAAGAATGTGAAAACGAATATATGTATATTCATGTTTGACTGAAAAATTGTGCTGTAGACCAGAAATTGACACAACATTGTAAAATGACTGTAACTCAATAAAATTAAAAGAAGAGTATTCTTCCTGTTTTCATTCCCAAATGAACACCTTCTAACCCCAAAACCCTTCAATCTGAGTATCTATGTCATTGTCAATCAATCAATATCAATATCTATGGCAGAATAAATGCTACCAGAATACAGCATCCTGGTGACATCTGAGGGCTGTGACACGTCCTTGGGAGAGGATGACAGTAGGTTACTCATATTGCCCAAATGGGGCTGCTGATTAAGAAGAAGGCAAGGCTCTTACTATGTTTGCAATCGTAAGTTCCTTCTCCCTGGGATGTCCCCACGCCCTGAGATTCCTTCCCCCAAAGAATCTTCCTGTGGGATTTTAAAAAAGGATTTAGTCAGTGGGCTTGGTGGACTTTAATTTTTTAAGGAACTTTCAGACTGTTTTCCAGGCTCCACCGATTTACATTCCCACCAACAGTGTGGGAGGGTTCCCTTTTCTCCACACCCTCTCCAGCATTTATTTGTAGAATTTTTGATGATGGCCATTCTGACTGGTGTGAGGTGACTGTAGTTTTGACTTGCATTTCTATAATAATTAGTGATGTTGAGCAGCTTTTTATGTGCCTTTTGGCCATCTGTATGTCTTTGGAGAAATGTCTAGTTAGGTCTTCTGCCCATTTTTTGATTGGGTTGTTAGTTTTTTTAATATTGCATTGTATGAGCTGTCCATATATTTTGGAAATTAAGCCACTCTTGTGCATACAGCTGGGAGAAATGAAAATTCTAATTCAAAAAGAAACATGCACCCCAATATTCAGAGCAGCACTATTCACAATATCCAAGACATGGAAACAAACTAAATGTCCATCAGCAAATGACTGGATAAAGAAGATGTGGTATAGATACACAATGGAATACTATTTAGCCATAAAAATATTGAAACAATGCCATTTGCAGCAACATGGATGGACCTAGTGATTATCATAATAAGTGAAGTAAGTCAGACAGAGAAAGACAAATATCACATAATATCACTTATATGTGGAATCTAAAAGTTAATACAAATCAACTTACTTACAAAACAGACTCAGACATAGAAAAAAAACTTATGGTTACCAGAGGGTAAAGGGGAAGGAGAAGGATAAATTAGGAGTTTGAGATTAACAAATACATACCACTATATATAAAATAGATAAAGAACAAGGACCCTCTGTACAGCACAGGGAACTATATTCAGTATCTTGTAATAACTTATAATGGAAAAGAATCTGAAGCTGTTCACCGAAACTAGCACAATATTGTAAATCAACTGTAGTCAAATTTTAAAATGTTAAATAAAGGATTTATTTATACCAAGGTCTTCTATGGCCAAGAAAGAAATGCACCAGGAGTCAAGAAAACCAACAGGAAGTTTGCTGCAGCTGTGAAATAGAGGAGGGTAAACCAAGAAGTGTTTCCAATCCCAGGCCTGCTGAGAAAATTTTCCAGCCTCCTTTAAACTTGCTGAGATGAAAAAGGAGGCTCAGAAAGAAGTTTTGAAGTATATGTCTCTCTTCCTCCTCTGGCCAGGATATTTTTGTTAAAAACAGTTTAGCAAGAGAAATAAGATTGATCAAAAAGGGCCTGTGTAAAGAAAAAAGGCAATGAAGCCTGGAGTCTGTTGTTGTGGCTGTTGTTAGGATACAAGCAAGAAGACATCGTGCTATTAAAGTGGAGGCCAATTATTAAAATGTGGCCTCCACAGCAGGGAGGAAAGACAGGGGTCCGAGAAGGCTAAATAAGACCAGGGAACTATCGCTGGCAGAAGAACACTGGATCTGTGCACTTAGTAATTTATAGCATCCTGACATGAGATAAGTCATCTTACCTTTGACTGTGGTTTCTGCCTAACTCATTTATTACCGCAAATGACTGGAAACCCCAGAGCATTTGATTTATTTGTCTATCAACTTGCTCAAGCCCAGTCTAACCCAGAGAGGAAACAGGGATGAGAAAAACATCTATCATTTTGAATTAAACACTTGTTACCAAATCATGAAAATGTGTCCTTTATCCAACCTGCGTCCAAGATCAATAATAAAAGGTCGTGACTTGGGAACAAGGTGACTTGAAGGCTTTCACTAAGTCTGTAGCCTTCTGTGAACTTGAGCTTCAACCTTCAAAGACAACAGGGCATGGAGTTTGGTAGCAAGTGATCCAATAACTTTAATGCTGATGTGAAAATTGTGACTCCCTTAACTCAAAGCATTGTTTCACTGTGAGTATTTCAAGTTTTGTTTTGATTTTGGCTTTTAATACTTACTGATAAGTATGCAGAAAGAGATACTCTGGGACTTCTTTATTGCCACATTGCCTATTACTGCTTCTGTGTTTAAAAAAGAAAAATCTGCTTATTGCAAGCAGGGTGCAGTCAATTTGTGCATCCTGGATTTAATTTTCTACTAAGCAAATAAAAATGCCTAAATGCAATTTACAGATCTTTTTTTTCTTTTGCAAATATTGTATACGTATGTTGATTTCTAGTGCCATCTGAATGACCCCATGCTGAAAGGTTTTCCTTTTGCATTTCAAAATACACAGGACCCATTAAAGGAAAGAAATGTGAGTCATATTTTAGATAGGAAAGAAAATGCTCCAATCATAACCCAATGATGTTACATAACCAGTATGTCCCTGGCCTCCTCAGCCTACGACTGTAAAATAAGGTCACAGTTTCTTTCGTTTACCGAACTTTTATACCAAAGTCCTTTCCTAAACACCAGAAATTGGCTACTGTTCACACCCCTCCCCTAAGTGACCTTCAGCTGTCTGTGGGAATGTCCTAGACACTATCAGTATGTAGCAGGGGGCTGTCGAACTTTGGGATCCTGCCATTCAGCATCTTGTTTTTGGTTGTGTTGTGAAGTGCAGAGAATACTGCAAGGTCACAGCTTCCAATTGCCCAGCATTGAACCTGAGCATTGGGAGAAATTTCCCCAAGCCTCTTTGGCCTAGTCAAGAGAAGTGTGAAGACCCCTCAAAAAAGTCAGTCCTTATATCCCAAGAATCTCTAATACAAGTGTCAGAGCTACAAATGCTGCAGGCTCATTAATTCTGGCTTTAAAGGAAGCAAGGTCTTAGAGTTGCCCATTACTAAAACCTAGGCTTCACGGTAAGTACATACTTCAGGTTCTATTTAAAATCTGACCCTTACAATCTCCATAGTAGCAACTCTTGTTTGGACTTCAGTGTCCTTCTCACAAAACCAAGAATAGAAGAACTCCCTCCTGTGGGAAGAACTACAGAGACCTCTGTAATAGGGCCCGGTCTCAGAGTATCGATCTCAATGATTTCCTTATTGTTTCCTCTCTTTATTCTCTCTCTGTCTCTCAGGTCCCCAGGTCAGTGGTTCCCAATGCTGGCAGTACAGAAACAATATCTTGGGAGGTTCATCTAAAACTGATTTCTGGGTTCCACCCACTGGCATTCTGATTTAATTGGCCAGATGATGGGGTCCAGATGTTCAAAAAAATTTAGGTGATTCTAATGTGCAGCCATTGGTGCCCTTGGCCCATATTCTCTCCCTGAGCTCACACAGAGACCAAAACAAAAATTTAGTAGAAACTGCCCATCCTAGAGCAAAACAAAGGCCTAGCTTTAGAGCAAGGTATTCTCCTCAGTGAGATGAAAGGCTGAGGCTGGGGAGAAGGAACAAGAAGATGAGGGAAGGGCTATAAGAAGAATAGGAAATCTTGAAGTGGGAAGAAGAGGAGTTTCTGTTACAGAGGACCTGAGATCGGGGTGGAAGGTTTTCCAAGGTCAGCCTGGCCTCCAGCAAAACACTCCCTTTCCACCACCTGGAGTCAACCTGGCAACCAAGGGTACCAGATTCTTGTAAGCCCTCCAGACAGCAGGTGGGGATTTTAGGCACCCTATGTTAAGAGGTGTGCACGAGGGGAGACCCCACTTCTGACTTAGGTGTGTGAACGAAAACGGAACAAAGAGTATCACTCATCATCCAGTTTACACAAAGGGTTAAGTCATAGCCCACTGCAGCTACCCATTAGCAGTGCTCCTGGAGGGGAATTCGGGAGGAAAACACAGGCTGAGGCATTCTGTGCTTTGGATAAACTGGCCCTTTGATAGTCAAGATGCACATCTCAGGAAGAATTTCTATGAGCCCAGATACATCTTCCCTTACATAGAAAAACACTAAAATCATTAACTTGAAATGTCTGTGCTTTGTAATGACTAATAGTCTTTTACCAAAATGTGTGCTTCGCTACAGATATTCCCTAACCAAAAATTTGCATGTGTACTGTGTCCTCCCCTAGGTCTTTGGAGAAGCTCCCCTGAGCAGTCTCCCGTGCTATAGAACACCCTGAATAAAACTTAAACTCACAACTCTTAGGTTGTACATTTTTCTTTAAGCCAACAGGCAGAACTTGAGATTGGTGAGGAAATTCTCTATAGTCTGACCTTGACTTGTCCACATTTCTTTGCATATATTGAAGGGGAGCAAAATAAGCTACCCCTGAACATGCCACTTGGCACGTAGGCTGTGTTGAGTCGAAGTTAATGAAGACCCAGCGGACACGAGGAAAACTTTTTAACCTCTCCTTTCTCTGCCTAAAGGAATTGAGATAAGGGGGCCTGTACCAGGAAGAGAGCTATTACCAGCTATAACTTTTTATTTCAGAAACACTTATCAGCCTGGCCTGGCAAACCCTTGTTTACCAGACATCTGCTTTTCTCGTCTTCCTTTGAACTTTCATTCTCCCCTTTGAAGCCCCAGACCCGTGTCCCCTTCTCCTTAGCTCTGGGTGGCACATAAACCTCATTGTCTGACTGCCTTTGATGCTCATATTTTCATGGGACTCCTGTGCAGACGAAATTTGTTTTTCTCCTGGTAATCAGTCTATGCCCACTTAATTATTAATCCAGCCAAAGAACCTAGAAGTTCTCTGTCCCCGCGATATAAATGAGCCCAACGTCCACTGCTGCCCTCACCTTGAAGGGACCTTCACAGGAAGGACAAACATTTCAAAAACCCACAACCTTAGTTCTATCTCAAGAACTTATATCCCACATTTTCCCTCTGAACATAAGTTGCTTTGTGATTGAGGGTATTTCAGAGAAAAACCAGACACACTGACTAGCGTGATTTTACTTGGTGGCTATTAACAGCCTCACAGAACTTCAGATGACCATGGGTTAATCAGTTCAGACTCACTGCAACCCAGGGATATTTTTGCAACATGGTTTATTCAAATCTAATCTATTCCTGGAAGTGAATTAGGCAGTGAATTTTCAGGAGGGAGACTCGATCCCATTACTTTAAATGGAAAAGTAAAGATGTGTTCCTGGCTCATCCAAAATCCCCAGCACACTTCCCTAAATATCACTAAAATCCTTAGACACCTGTATAATAGCACACCAAGGATGCAAACATTTCAAACACCAATTACTGAATTATTGAACTCTTAATGAGCTCATTAGTGGGAATGTTTTCTATGTAGTACTTGTAATTATAAACAATATTAAATGTAAAATATATTTTTCTTCCAGTCTGCCACAAATATGTATTGACTGTAGTAAATAAGCAATATATTAAAGATACTAAAGGAGAGCGAACCACTATCTGAACTGGACCAGGCTGGTGGAGCAGGGGTAGAGGGGGAGGTGGTGCTGAAAAGGGGAGGAGGAAAGGGGTCCAACATCAAGCCAAGCTCCACAGAGGGTACCTGTGGCTTAACTCCGCAGGGTGCTTGGAGCACATGGTCACACTCAGAGCTGCTCCCCATGAGGGCGAGGGAGCTGGAGCTGGTTAAGGGCTTGGTTAAGGACTGCCTTTTATGCCTAAATCCCCAGGTGCTTCTGAGTCCCCATGCATTCAGACAAGGCAGAGTCTGGAAGCCTGGTGGAGATGGTCCTTCGACCTAGAGGAGTTGACTGGTGGTGGTGGTACCCAGGCTGAGCACAGCTACCTACTTTCCCCACCGATGCACACGAAGTCTCCAGAGATGAAATAATTTGTCACATGGTGACTGAGAGGTTTAGACAGAACCAGCAGGGCTTTTGACTTTCTTCCTATTTATTTTACTATTTTTGATCACAGAAGTTCTCTCAGCTTTCATTTTTCCTACCTGGGAATCCTAATCGCTTTGGTTTTCACTCATACAAAAGCAACCCATTGACTCTTGACCTGGGTTGTCTTAAGCACTTGTCTTCAAAACTGGCCTGTTGTATCTTATCTTTCTAACCTTTTAAATTCAATTGACCAGAAATGGTCCTAACATTTCAGGGGAGCCACAAAAATCAGTTTTGTAGGTGAGGAAGAAGACTTCCTCGTTTTGTTACAAGTCAAGGGGCATAGAATTACAGTCATCCTTCAGTAAAAATAGAGGGTTGGTGACAAGACCCACCTCCAACCCCCTGGGGACCCCACAATGCCCAGATTCTCAAGTCCTTTATATAAATGGCATAGTATTTGCACACATCCTCCCGTATATTTTAAATCATCTCTAGATGACTGATAACACCAATACATTGTAAATGCTGTGTAAATAGTTTCTGACATGCAGAAAATTCAAGCTTTGCTTTTGGGAACTTTCTGGGTTGTTGTTTTATTTTTTTTTCCCAAATATTTTTGATACGCAGTTAGTTGAATTCACAGATGCAGAGGGCTAACTGTAGATTCATCCCGCATGGAGCTGGAGAGAAGACACTGAATATTTGCTGAGGAATGACCTAATCAACTGCAAATGATCCACATAAAATCTCTGCTGTGCATCTGTTTTATTGCATGGTGGGTCTGACTCCTTGGCAACCCAATGAGGCTGGAGGTATAGGAAGAGACTTGAAGCCCATGTTAATAACAGTAATAGTAAAAATGATAGTTAACACTTAAACAGCAGGATCCTGTAGGTCATGATGGTAACAATTGTTTACTTTCCTCTCATGAAAAGTCTTGGTCTCCTTCAATGTCTTAGGTATGTATCTTTGAACTTGACACTATTCCCTCCTGTCTTTCCCATGTAACCTTATATTTGTCCATTTTTATATAGGTTTTCAAAAATGGATCCAATTCAATGTTTTCATTGAGCCCTGAAACACAAGTGGTCCTTGGACCTTCATCACCAGGAAAGAGATGTAAGCAGAAGAAAAACAGAATGATGGAGTGATATAGTTATGATGTACATCAAGGCTGAGAGAGTCCACCTTTCTTATTTTACAAGCAGGGAGAAAAAAGCCCTGAAAAATCAAGGGCCCCAGGTTATAGAATGATTCCTCCAGCCAAAACTAGAACTTGGGTAGCCAAAATTTAACATGGCACACAAAAGGCATTGTCTAAATCTGTGATCAAAGAAGTACCTTCCCCCAACACTACTCCTACAAGACATATCAATTACATTTGTGTTTTACTAACCTTCATAAAATGCCTTTCAGCTAGAAAAGGACCCGAGGTGGGATGGCAGAACCAGAACCAGAGAAGGAGTCCCAGGATCCTGTCCTGCTCCTCGCTCTTCCACTCACTGGCCAGGAGCTGCGGCACGCCACTTCATCCTGTCACCCTCAGTCCTCTCACACTGGGAACAACACCACTTGCTCTGCCTTTGCCAAAACGGGTTGCTAAGATCAAAGTAAGCACGCGGCCGAATTGTGTCATAATACAAAAGTGCAATTTGTTGCTGTACACCTCACAAGACATGCCTCTGGTATTTCTTCCCATGTTGGTTTTAAATGAGCCAAAGACTGTGATGAGTTATCAAATATCAAAAGCCTTACCATTTACCCTCAGGGAGATTACAGAGAAGAGAGAATTATTATAAATTCATCTACATGATGCACAAATAAATTACTATGGGCAAAACCAACTGGAAACTTCTGACTTAATATAGAACCAATTTCTCTACACAGCTATAAAATGTTCATTCACACACAGCAAATGTTCACTGAGCCCCCTCCTACGGGGAGACATTGTTCCAGGCATTGGACTATAGCAATAAATGAACAGAGCAAAAAGTACAATTTAAAGTTGCCCTTTTGTAGACACTGACAAGCATATATAGAACAGATAAGCAAGATTATACTGTATAGCACAGGGAAATATATACAAGGTCTTGTGGTAGCTCACAGCGAAAAAGAATGTGATAATGGATATATATATGTTCATGTATGACTGAAAAATTGGGGTCTACACTGGAGTTTGACACAACGTTGTAAAATGGCTATAACTCAATAAAAAAAAGTTAAAAAATTAAAAAAAATTTAAAAAATAATAAAGTTGTCTTTTTGCCGAGAGGCCTGCCAATTCCGAGAACAGAAAATTAATAAATCGATCTGAGTGAGCAAAAGAGACTGAAGGCCAGGCAATGTTTTCCAGGGTTCTGACTTTCTCAATTGTTTATTTGTTTGTTTATGTTTCTGTTATCTTGAAATCAGAGCCATCGTGATATCCTGTGTTAAGATGTATCGGCTTCCAAAGGCCATTGACTCTGTGATTGATTTCAATTAGGCCTAAATAAATATTGATCCCAACTACGGACCACTTGATCATACGAAGAAGGGTCTATCAGTGTGTTTGTAGCAGGTCTGGACGTAGAGATTTTCACACATTTGTAAGTGTCCAGAAGAGGCTGATAGGAAGAATCAGAGACAGGCAGACTGATTTAAAAAAAAAAAAATTGCCAAGTGACCATTTCATGGAAATCTTTATGGAAATACTCTCTAAAAACTCCAGTCTAAAATTTCAATATGGAGGAAGTAAAAATTAAGGATAACGTTGGGGTATTTTCTGCAATTTCAGATATCCTTATGACTCTCATACAAAATAAGGAAGAATAGCTTGTAATCCACCCAGTGAGGTAAAAAGCACACCATTAAGTGCCCTGGTTTGTGGGGCAGAGGAGGAAGAGGGGCATGGGAGGGTAGCCCTTTATCCTGCATCCATGTAAGCTGCCAGCTCTAAGTAAGTCCTAGCCCCTCGTGCACAGGAGGGACTGAAAGAGAAACAGAAGAGCAGTTTAAAACATTGCCCAACAACGTGGTATTAGGGGCATTTTTATTTAAAGCTGGGGGTGAGGCTCAATCATTTATCTTGCACCTAAATATAAACGTTCAGTCCTCCGCTGAGCTCAGAAGCCTCCTGCCCTCCGAGGAGCAGATCCGAGTGAGCTGAGACTCCCAACGTGTACGTCCACTTGCAGCCCTGAGTCCCCTCTCAGGGCACTTACTTTATAGGATCAGGATTATTTGCTTTTCCCCTACAGCCCCCTCTAGGCTAGGCACTCCCTAAGAGCGGTTGTGATTTCTATCTTATAACTACTGTGTGCAAATGCATGGCCTATGTTTCGTATGTTTCTGTGAAAGTACTGGAGAGAATGAATGCCGAAAGTCAACACTGCAGAACATACATGCCAACCCCTTCTGAGCGCTGCTGAAGGTAGCAAAACAGAACAAAGAAAGTTCTTCAAACTGAGCTCCTGGGAGACAAGGAAAGGAATAAGTGGGTACCTAGACTGTCTTATTCATCATCATCTCCCCAGCCTATGGAAGATGCTTAGAGAATATTGAATAAATGTACAGCAAATGAATGAGCCATCAGCTACCTAGAGAAGACAGAATAGAACCCTAAGGGTTTATCTCATTTAAAAATGTGTCCCAAATATTGTTTGCTTAACTAATTCTGATGCCTACTATGAATCTTCATCCCTCATAATTAGCTCTTATTCAATCTCAAACAAAAAACAAAAAAGGCAATTAACTTCCCCAGTAATTCCTTTCCTAAACAAATAGAAGAATGGAGACTTCTTGGCCTATCAAAAGGCTTCTAAAGCCTATCAAAGCAACAATATAAATCTCTCCTTTGGGCATGCCATTGTAACTCATCCCAACGGCCCTCTTAATTTTAATCATAGTATTTTACTCATTATTTCATTAAGTGATTCCCTTAAGGAAAACAAATATAAACATGATCGCCCGTGGCTGCATCCACTGTGGCCCTAATAGGTCACTAAGATATGAAAGAATCTTCTGGTTACAAACAGTGTCTCTGTCTGTGTTTCTCCATGTTCTCTTTCTATTTCAGCCCACTTTTTGGTAATTCAACTGGTATTCTCAAATGAGAAACCATCTCCAGTACAGATCCATTAAAAGTTACTAAAGAATTAATCTTTTGCCTCCCTGCCCCCCCACCAAAAAAAAGATTGAGGTAGATTTTTACCACTTCTGTCTATTTTTTTAGATGGTATCATTTTAGACCTGGAAATCTATGCTTTGCTCTGAGGAGCCCTCCTTTTCCTTGCCTAAGTCCAATTACAGGATGGGTCCAGCCCCTGGAAAATCCAGTCTAACTTTTCCAAGTCCCCAAAAATCATCCAGTAGACTCTAACCATATTACAAATAAAATGAGAGGCAAGATGAAATTGAAACCTTTTTCTCTTATTCCCAGTAAGTCAGGATTTCTTCTAAATCTTTTTTTTTTTTTAAGTGTCTTAAAATATGTTAGCCATGTGTTTGGGAGAAAGCTAATGAATGGGTTTGTTGAGCAGAAAGCCCTTCTTTTTTTGAATGCGATTTTTCTATTTCCTAGATTTTTATCTCACAAATGGCCTTCTGGACCACCACTTGTATTCAGATCTCTTGTGCTGGCATGTAAGCAGAGGGATGACTCTACTGTTAAGTGGGCCACATTTGTTGATTAAAGTGATCTATGGCCTTAATTTTGCCATCATAGTGGACAATGTCAGTGCTCCTTCCAGATCCTGAGATACCATCCCAAATGATACATCCTCATGTTGTCTCTGTGTAACACACATCGCCTCCCAACCTTAAATTTCACTCTCTGCAGCCAATGCCTGCAGTAATTTTTCAGGACACTGTCCTCAAGCTACTGGAGCCTGCTTCAGCCACAGTACAGGTCTGGAAGCACCTGGGAATTTACATGTCCCTTGGAAAATGTCAGAGATCATCCAGTAATATAAGCAGTGGGCTTGTTGTTATCACAGTATTGTTGCTCAGATTTAAAGGGATGACTTTAGCTGTATAAAGAAATAAGGAATTGTAACAGAAAAGAACAGATCTGACTCTATATTAGATCTGTTCTTTTGTCTTTCACTCTGTGCCCTGTTTTCTAGGCTTAGTCATGCTGGTTCTGCACGTTTTGTAAAAGAATGTTGCCTTCAGACTGAAATATACAGGACAGCCTATTCTCAAGGCTCTGATCTTTAAGGATATTAACACTTTCACACTTATATGAAGATAACAAGTTGCAGATAATGTTTGTTTTGTTAGAGATTTTACAGGGGCACCATGACCTGACCCACGTGGACAGCTGCGAGAACAAAGAATTCCTTCAGCAAGAAGTTTGCAACAACCAGCCACACCCCCTCCCCTTTTTAGTATAAAAGGAGCCTGAACTCTGACTTGGGGAAGATGGTTCTCCAGGACATTAGTCTGCCATCTTCTCCCATCTGCTGGCTTTCCAAATAAAGATGCTATTCCCTGCCCCAATACCTCGTCTCCTGAGTTTTTGGCCTGTCGTGAGGCAAGCAGAACGAGTCTGGACTCTGTAACAGAAAGTTTCTAAACATTACTTTAGAGTAATTAATAACATATATTGCTAAATTTTAAAAGAAAGATGTGAAAAATTGTGTGGCTACTATGCTAACATTTATCTAAGAAAGAAGTAGAAATAAAATACATGTATATACTTGTTACAATCTGAATGTGCCACCTCCCCAAATTTACATGGTGAAACCCTAACTCCCAGTGTAACTATTTGGAGACAGGGTCTGTGAGGAGGTGATAAAGGCTCAATGAAGTCATAAGAGTGGAGCCCTAATCTGATAGGGCTGGTGTCCTTTTAAGAACAGGAAGAAATAACAGAGCTCTCTCCCTGCTGTGAGAAGGCAGAAACAAAATCAGCCAGAATCTTGACAAAGTTTTAGCTAGACTAAGCAGGAATTAAAAAAAAAAAAAGATAAAAATTACTAAAATTAAAAATTAATTAGGGGGTGTCACTATTCACAATAAAAAAATGGAAGGATTATAAAAAATAACTATTAACAATTTTATACAAACAAATTAGATAACCTAAATGAAATGAACAAATTTCTGGAAAGACAAAAACTATCAACACAGACTCAAGAAGATACAAAGTAGCTAAATAAAACCACAAGTAAAGAAATTCCCTTAATAATCAAAACAATTCTCACAAAAAGAAGCCCAGGCATAACTTTACCTCTAAACTCTACCAAACCTTAAAAAAAAGAATCAACACTGATCATTCATAAACTCTTCCAAAATATAGAAGAAGATGAAATACATTCCAACTCATTCTATGTAGTCAGAATTACTCTGATACCAAAGTGCAGATAAAGATATCACAAAAAAAGAACCAACAGACCAATATCTCTTATGAATATAAATGCAAAAAGTCCAACAAAATAATAGCAAACTGAATCTAGTAACATATAAGAAGGATTATACACCATGACCAAGTGGGATTTATATTCTGGAGTACAAGTTCAGTTTAACATACAAAATGTAATCAAAGAAATACACGACATTAATAAAGGACAAAAACCTATGATATTTCAATAGATGCAAAAAAAGTATTTGTCAAAATTCAACATTGTTTTAGGATAAAAACACTCCATAAACTAAAAGTAAAACTCCCTCAGCCTTACAAAGGGCATCTCTGATAAACCCACAGCTAACATCAAACATTTTTAATGATCAATGTTAAAAAGATTTTTGCTATTTTTACATAAAAAATTCTGAGAAATCAGCTTGTTTCTCTAATTCCATATTCACCAAAAAGAACCAAACTTTCTTGGAGAAATGGCTGATTCCAAGTCAAAACAGAAAATGTACAAGATGAGCCTGAAAGCTCATATGATGAGAAATCTTAAAGATTGGTGGGGTCATATCTGAAAAATTTGGAAGCCAAATGGAGCATGCAGAGGTGTATGGATGTAACATACAAGATGATTTTTTTAAATCCCTGAATTCATAATCATACTCAAAAAATTTAAAAAGAGGTACAAACTATTAGGTAAAATGAGCTATAAGGAAATATTGTACAACACAGGGACTATAGCCAATATTTTATAATAACTATAAATAGGGTATAACCTTTAAAAATTGTGAATCACTTTATTATACACCTGTAACTTATGTAATATTGTACATTGACTATACTTCAATAAAAATAGATAGATAGATAGATAGATAGAAAGATAGATAGATAGATACTTATTGCTCATCTTTGGAGAAAGCTAAGGAACTAACTCATTGAAAACAGGTTAATGATGGAAAAGAATCAAACATACAGGCTACCTTCCTGTATAAGCTGTACTGCAGGGTAATCAGTTAATAAGGGAAAGTTCATCTTTGTAGAAATAATCTTAGCTAATAAAGAAAGAAATGATAGAATAAGAACATCACCATTTTAAACACACCTAATGACGCAATGAATAGGCAACAATCATCCATGGCTGTTAACATGAGGAAAAGATTAATCGGACTTTCTACGCCTCCTCATGAAGGTATATGTAGTAAAAATCATAGCTGAATATGACCAAGCCCCTAGTTTTAACAACCGGTTAATTTAAAAAATACAGAAGACAGAGGAAATGCTAGCCTCATAGGCATGCAATAAACAAACTCCAGAATGTGGAAAACTCTACAAGACAAATGGTCTAGATTCTTCAGCAAATAAGTCATAAAGTAGCACAAAAGATGAGAGGGAGGAATGCAAGTCTATTTCTGTGAAGTTACACATGAAGTGGCATGAGAGTAAACTATAAAAAGTCACTGAAAATATTACAAAATGAGGTATGATTAATTAGCCAAGTGGAGATAAAATAGAATAATGAAAAATTTTCGAATAACCCAAAACCAGGTAAGGAAAAAAACAAACAATAGACTGAATAAACAGAAAACAACTCATAAGTTAACAGACTTAAATCCAACCACACTAATAATTAAATAAAACGTAATAATGTGAATACCCAAATAATGGCAGTTTTTCCAGATTGGGTACAAAAGCAAGATCCAACTATAAACTGTGTACAGGAAATCTCAAGATAATCAGTTAAAGGCAAAAATGATAGAAAATGACATACTCTGCAAACACTAATCAAAGGGAAACTAGAGTGGCTGGGTTAATATGAGACAAGGTACACGTCAGACCAAGGAAGATTATCTGTGGTAAACAGGTTCATTTCATAATGATAAAGAAGTCAGTTAACCAGGAAGACATAACAATCCTAAATACATGTGCACCTAACAGCAGAGCTCCAAAAAGTGAAGCAGGGAATTGCAGATCTGAAAAAAGAAACAGACAAATCCACAACTACAAGAAAAAATCCAACACCCCTCTGTCAGTAATTGATAGAATTAGTACACAAGAAAATACCACAATACTATAGTACAGTATGGATACAGAATATATAGACAACAGCATCAAACAACTTGACTAAATTGACTTTTCTAGAACACTTCAACCAAGAAAACCAGAATACACATTTTTTTCAATATTCACCAAGATAGACCTCATTCTAGGTTATAAAACAAATCCAAAATTTTGAAGACTTGAAAGTATACAAAACATATTTTCTGACTCTAAGAAATTCATCTAGAAATTAATAACAAAAATATCAATACATCTTCAAATATTTAGAAATTACTAACACACTTCTAAACAACTCATAGGTCAAAGAGAAAGCCACAAGAGAATTGGAACATATTTTAATTGAATGAAAATTAAAACACAACATACACAAATGTGGGATGCAGCTAAAATAACACTTAAAAATAAATATATAGTGTTAAAGGCTTATGTTAGAAAAGAAAAGTGATCTCAAATCACTGATAAAACCTTCCACCTTACTAGGAAAAAAGAGCATTTTGCTGTACACCAGAAACTAACACAACATTGTAAACTGACTATACTTCAATTAAAAAAAATCCGAAAAAGAGCAAATTGAACCCAAAGCAAGCAGAGAAAGAAAAATAAAATAAGCATAAATCAATAAAACTGAAAACAGAAAAGTGATAGAGAAAATCAATGAAACCAAAAGCTAGTTCTCAGAGAAGATCAATAATGGTGATAAATCTCTAGGGAGACTGACCAGAGGGGATTAAAAAAAAAAAAAAAAGACATGTACCCATATTAGGAATGAAAGAAAAAATAATCACATCAGATCCTAGAGGCATTAAAAGGATAATAAGGAAATATTTTATGCCAATTAACTCAACGACTTAAATAAAATAGGCAAATTCCTTAAAAGAAACCAGCTGTGAAAGCTCACTCAGAATGAAATAGATAGTATAATACAGTAATCCTGTATCTATTAAAGAAATTGAATTTGTGGTTTAAAACCTTCCACAAAGAAAACTCCAGGCCCAGATGACTTTACTAGGGAGTTCTACCAAACATATAAGGAATAAATAATATCCATTGTACACAAACCCTTCCAGAAAACAGAGTAGGAGGGAACACTGGCCAGTTCAGTTTCTGAGGCCAGTATTGTCCTAATACAAGTACCATGGAAAATATTACAGAAAAAGAAAACTTCAGACCAATATTTCTTATGACACAAACACGTCTCATCAAAATATGAGCAGACTGATCGAGCAGTACCTAAATTTCAAGGGATGAAAATGAAAGAGGAGTCAATTTAGGTATTAAAGGAGATTTAGGGTACATATCAACTAGAAGTTTCATATAGATCCTGTATGGATCCTGATTAAAATAAAACAAAATGAAATCAGAGAAATTAGAACATTTATTCAATTTTTGTTGATATTAGAGGCTTATTGTCAATTTCTTCAGTGTGAAAATGATAATGTGATTATGTTCTTTGAAAAGAGTACTTTAAAGAAACAATTAGCTATACATGCTGGGGAAAAGTACAGATCACATGACATCATTTCTAGGATTTGCTTTGAACAATGTATGTGGTAGTGGTGGTGAGGGATGGGAAGGGTACAGATGAAACAAGATTGGGCACACACTGATATTTGTTGAAGCTAGAACCACTACACTATTCTCTCTAGTTTTACATATGTTTAAAAATTCCCCAAAAATAGTTTAATAATATAACTTTAATATATAGAGTTTTAAAATAAGAGGTTGAATGTACCACACTCCTTAATACATTCTTAAGAGGTTCATTCCACTGAAAAACAATAGACTTGTTGAGCTATAGATCTTTTCTTTTCCTTGAAAGGAAGCTATTCATATCTAAGCTTCAATCTCATGTCCCCTCCCCCCAGACTCCCCACCACTGGTTTACTAAGAACAGAGTTAAAAGCCTTCATATTTCAAGGCTTGTATACATAGTGATGGTAAATTAAAACTTACTTTCTTATTGATAACTTCTTCTGTTCCCATCCCAGGAAAATCACTATATGATTTTTTTTTTCTTGAATATTTACTAAGTGCCAGGAAGTCCCAAATGTACAGAGATGTAAAGTTGGAAGTAAAATAAAGAACACCTTTCCTTTCAGTGTCTACTGTGCAACAAACACTACAGTGCCTATCATTCCACTGGGAGATGGTATGAGCTCCAATTTGCAAATGAGATAGCAGTTCAGTAATTTGATCCATGACCTAAAATATGTGTCATTGTTTAAACAACTCATTTATAAGGGTAGATAGGATGCCAGATAATTTTGTTGGTCTTTGTTTTGTTTTGTTTTGTTCTCTCTGTACCGTGGGTCAGCAAGCTCTTTCAGCAAAAGGCCAGGTGATAAATATTTTAGGCTTTTCAGGCCATGTGTCATATATTCTTCTATGTATTCTTTTGCTTTGTTTATAGGCCTTTAAAAATGAAAAACATCTTCACTCTCAAGTTTAAAAACAGGCCAGATTTGGCCTGTGGGCCGCAGTTTACCAACTGCAGAACACTTCGCTTCAATTCATTTATAATATCTTGTTGCAATTAAAATCATTGAGAGACTCTACTGCACTATTCAGGACTAATCACAGCAGAAGGAAAATCACAAATACTTTCTGTGTTTGCCATCTGATCACTTCTCTTTTCTAGGCATTTACTTATGGTCTCAGAATGTTACAAGCAAAGTGATGTCGCATGGTAACCTGGCCTGGAGAGCATGATTTTTAGTTGTTTTGTCAAGGGAAAAAAAAAAAATGTGCTTATCTCAATTCTGTGAGTTTATCTTAAATCTATGAATGAACTTGAGTCATTCTATGACCACAGCAACAGATAATAAAAGAACTTGATCAAGATAATAAAACATGTTTGTCTTCACAAGGGAGATAAGAAGTGAGGAATCAGTATTTCTTACCCAGATACTCTTAAAGCACAAAAACTAAGCAGGTTATTTTTAAACCTTCTCTGCTGAGCTAACCACATCATAGTAAAAGGTGCTCTCAGTTAAAATAGATGTTGTGAAATAAGATGTGAAAATTTCCTCATTGGCCCCATGATCTCCCACGCCAGTTCCTCCGGGCCCTCAGAGGCCTCACTTGTCCTTCGGAAGATTAGGATTGCTTAGCAGGGGTGCAAAAAGAAAGAAAGACTAATACTCGGGTCTTTAGTTTCTCAAGCAATTTTAAAATCCATAACAGAGACAGCCGTCTCAAGAACAAAGCATTTTCTTTTCAAAGGCCAGGCTTCCTGACAGAACCATTTGAGAATGCAAAGTGATAAGAACTGAAGTCAGCAGGGCCTAGAGGTCGTGCCACAAACAAGAGATGGGAATTACTTGAGTTGCAAGAGGAAAGAGAAAGGAGGAGAGCGGTGTGGCCTTGGGGGGAAGAGGAGAATCCACTTTAAAGGAGTGCCAGCCTCTGCCTGCATAGACACTTCCTCTTCAACGCTGATGGAAGTGCACTGCCCTGTAAGTGAGCCCTGTAAGTGTCTTTGTTTGTGCCTAGAATGGCTCGATGTGCACTGTCCTTTGACCATGGCCTGCAGGCTCTTTCTTGATCATCTCTGATGCCCATTGAAACCCTGAGAATTTGCTCAGCACAATTCAAACAAACAAGGTAGGGAGGACAGACTGGAACTTCTTGAAACCCTCACTCTCCTCCATCCACAAAGCTCCCTTGAGGGTACAATCCTACCTCCGAGGGTCACGAAACACCTGAGGTCCAGAGGGAGGGTCATGTACACAAGGACACCCTGCTAGCAAGTGACGATGCTGGGACTTGCCAACTAAAGTAGGTCACTCGCCACCCCGCTCTTCCAAGGACTGAGTCATGAGCCACTGCAGTCACTGACCTTTGACACACCCTGAAAGGAGTTCAGGGTGGAGGTCAGGAATGAGGCATTCTGTGCTCTGGGGAAACTGGCAGGGCAGGCCTCCAGATAGTGATTTTCAGGAGAGATTGTTTATGAATCTGGACACTTGCATCGTCCCATACTTAGAAAACATTCAAACCATTAACTAAGATATCTGTTGCCTGTGACCAGCAGCAACCTTCTACTGACGCGTGTGCTTGGCTGCATGTACCCTTTTCTGCCCAGATCATATATACGCTGATCTAACCTCTTTGGAAGGGTTTCTAAGAGCTCTCTGAGAGGCTGTCTCCCAGGCTATGGTTCTCAGTACGACTCTAAAACACTCAACTCACAGCTTTTATGTTGTGTGTGAGATTCTTTTTTAAGTCAACAGATTTAAGCCCAAGTTGGTCTTGCTCCAAAGTTACTGCTCTTAAATACGGCAGTGTACTGCCTCCCAAAATTCATTTTTCATCTAAATTTCTACAATGCTATTTGATCAAAGTCCTTTTACCTAGAATAAGCATAAAAGGATGAAGAAATTTCATCTGTATTATCAATGATGTGCAAACATCCTTACACACATCCCTGGTATGCCAGAGTTTCTTCTATATGTTAGCTCACTGAATCCTCGCAATCCCCTGCAACATAAACAGTGTTGGAGATGAGAATTGGATGCTCAGAGAGGTTAATTAATTTAATCAAGATCACACAACTATCTGGGAATTGAGCCTAGATCTGGCTAATGCCAAAGATGTTCTTCTTTCCCGCTAAAGCTAATCTACAAACAAACATATATAGAGAATTTATAAAAACAAATTGCATTGTATGTTTAAATTTGCCATTTATTTCATGCAAAATAAACAGTCTACTCAAATTCCTGTCCATCATCCTCCAATTTCTTGGCCGACAGCTAAATATAAACTTAATTTTTTCTGCTTACAATGTTGATCTTTCACAAATAACTTGTCTTAATAGATTATGTTCTTGACCTTAAATATTTATGTACACTAAATTCTCAGCACAGGGTTCAGATAAAGAAGTAGTGAGAAAAGAAATAAAGGGAGAAGGAAGTAAGTAAGGGAAGGGAAAAAATGTAAATGACTAGAATTGGGAATAAAATGATTGTAAATATCCATCTAGAATAGGTAGGCTTAAAAAAATAATAAGTAATATCTCACGATTTCACAAATAAGTTTATAATATATTCTTCTAAGTAAAATCCTCTATACTATTTTAGGGGAACAAAATTTGCCACCCCAAAGTGTCTCTTTGGCATGAGAAATATTTCAAGCTGGAAACAACCAAGACCCAGAAGACTCTGGAAGAACCTTTACCTCCCTCCTTAGTGCCTAAAGAATGTGGCTAGTAATTCCTAATGAAGACTTCAGTTTTCAAATGTCCCTATAAACATTTCAGTACCTCAGGGGACCTGTTCCAGGAAGGGAGCATCACCGTAGATCACTGTGGCGTGACCTAGGTGTGTAAACAGAGGAACCCAACAAAATTAAAATTCTGTTAAAATTCCTCTCTGTGTCCCATTGTCTCTTCATGGTCCCACAAATACTTATTTACCAAACCTTTGCTTTTCCACCTCCATGGGAATTGCTTCCCCCCGCCCCATTATGGTGAGTTACTCAGTCTTCCTGGGTCTCTCCCAGGAATATATGTCATTAAACTTTTGTGTGATTTTCTCCTATTAATCTGTCTCATGCCAATTTTAATTCTTAGACCAGGCAGAAGAATGTAGAAGGGTAGAAGAAAATCTCTTCCTCCCTGACAATATTTTTTATGTTCCATGTCAGTTTTAGCTGCAACCGACCGGCAACTGTGTTTCAAGACCAAATGCTCTGTCTAGGAACCAACCCACTAAAGGTGAAAAAGCCTTCAACAGTGCCTCCAAGTGGCCACACACCTCAAGCACTGCAAAATTTTCCAGTTAAGGTTCAGTGTTACTCAGTGGATCTTAAAAAAGTTATTTTTTTAAAGAAATCCTCCTTGGCTTTATTTACAGTTCTTTGTTACACAGCAACTTATTTGTGAATTAGGAATTTTTCATCTTTAACGACATAACATTTGTGGAAGATTCACTAGTTTCTAAGGTGTTTTGCTTCTAGATCACAGCCATAAAATATTTACTGGAGTAACTAATGGCAGGTGCATGACTTGGTCGGGCAGAAAAAAACCTAAATTCCTCTCTAGGACAAAATGAAACACATTTCTTCCATCTGAATTCACTGAGTCCACTTGTACAAAATCATGTGGTGATTACCAGTCCAGTGCAATTAACAGAAAGCATCAGTCACTCTGGCAAACCCTCTTAGCCAACTGCCTACCTGGTGCAGGTTTTAAATCTCCCCTTAGGACCATTTGCCTTTTATCTTTTGAATTAGCTTGTCAGGGTTCCAAAAGACTAGGGAAAGTCATAAGAGAAGAAAGTTGCATTTCCTGCTTCCATGCCTCTGTTTTCACTCTAGGTGACTTCATCCCGGCTACAGGACTACCCCTCCCTCCCCAGGCCAGTCAACGTCATTCTCATCCACACGGCTGCCTCCATTCTAATCCATGCAGGTCATGGATGTGTATGCATACGAGTTTTAGTGTCTGTGCCGTCGGAGTAGTGGAATGTTTATAGGGACACCTGAAAACTGAAGTATTAATTAGGAATCTCAAAAATGCTTGGACTCAAGGATCATGGTATTTTTCAAGCCACCACAAAGTGGGGGGGACAGGAGCTGACATAAATCAAAGTACTGTATTTTTAGAAGAGGCCACCTTCATTGCCTCCTTTGAAGTAGAAAAGGGCTGAGCAACTCGAACATTGAATGTGAATAAGATGCAGCTTCCCCAAATCCCCTTTCATTCATTCAGTTCCTCCCAAGACGCCGCTCTCCACCCAGGCTCCATGCTAGGTGCTGGGGCTGCACACACCACGCTTTCCCCAGGGGTCAAATGATGGTGGGGCAGCCACATAAGCAAGTAATTATCCTATACTGTGGTAAGTATTTAAAAATCAAAGTTACCTAACTCAGATTATGGGACTGGGTTGAGCAGAGGAAGAAAATGAGGATGGGAGGCTTCAGGGAAATCTTTCCAAAGGAAAAGACATCTGAGCTTTTTTTATTTTATTTTATTTTTATTTTTATTTATCAGTTGAAGTATCATCAGTTTACAATGTTGCATCAATTTCTGGTGCACAGCATGATGGTTCAGTCATCCATACACATACATATATTCCTTTTCATATCCTTCTTCATTATGGGTTACTATAAAATAGTGGGTATAGTTCCCTGTGCTACACAGTAGGACCTTGTTGTCTATTTTATACACAGTAGTTAGTATCTGCAAAGCTTGAACTCCCAATTTGTCCCTTCCCACCCCTTTCCCTCTCTGGTTACCATAAGTTTGTTTTCTGTCTGTGAGTCTGTTTTTGTTTTGTAAATAAGTTCATTTGTGTCCTTTTTTTTAAAGACATTAAAAAAATTGAGTGATATCATATGGTGTTTGTCTTTCTCTTTCTGGCTTACTTCACTTAGAATGATGATCTCCAGGTCCATCCATGTTGCTGTAAATGGCATTATTTTATTCTTTTTTATGACTGAGTAGTATTCCATTGTATATATATATACCACAACTTCTTTATTCAGTCAATCTGTCAATGGACATTTATGTTTCCAGGACATATGAGCTTAATGTCAGTAGACAGTGACTAAGAGACAGTGAAGGCACAAGGGGTGGGAGGAGGAAGGGTGGGAGAATGGAAGGATGGAGGGAGGCAAAGCAGATTTTTTGTTTCTGAACTTCCATTCTAGGGAACTCTGGAAGCCGAAGAGGAGACAGAGGTCATGTAGCATCTCTCCTGACTTATTCCAGAGCCTCAGCTGCTGTTAACCATGACCACAACCCCAGAGGATGAACCCAAGTTTCCAAATGCCCACCTTCCTCTAACAGCCCCTCACCACCCTGCTATGTCTGGGAGTCAAGCTGGTGTCCCCAACCTGGTCTGTCAACCTAGCTGACTACCACTCAGATCCAGAAGATTCCAAAGTGAGACTAAGGTACCCTCAGAATTTTTCTCCTCACAGAAGTTGCCTTCAGAGGAACAGTGTATTCTGGGTTACAAAACACCAAACTCCAGGTCAATTCTGACCACATATTTTGAGGAACGCAAATCCACATCGCTTTCTTTTGTTTTGTTTTATTTTGTTTGTCCACTAAAATCATAATTCAGAGCCTTCTTCCAGACGTCACCGAATTCAGTTCCTATTTCAGGATGGTGGACGTATCTAAACCCTGAATACAATAGGCCCAAGTTGAAAGTCTTTTCCCAAACCGGGAAGTTGTCTTGCCTGGTAGATTTGGTGACTTTGAAATTGTCTCAGTTTTGTTTGGCCCTGCTTTTGCAAACAATGGACCAGAAAATAGTTCTCTCTGGGTGAATCAGATGGCCAGGTTCATGTCAGCATCATGGAGGCTGCTGATGGCTGGAGACCCAGAATAGTGCTTAACATTGATGCCATCAGCGCTGTGTCCCAACAGCCCATTATATGGGCTCACCTGCGACTACTCCCATCACCCCTGCTGCTTTCTTCAAGTTCAAGAAAGGACTGGCTGGCTCTGTTATAAATGGTGGTCACAAAACTCATCTTTTATTACTCTGTTCTTACATCTTTTTAGTGAAAGAATGTTGGAAAACAGTAAGTGTTTGGGGTTTTATGAAAGTGGATATATCAGATTTTAATGTTAACCAACATTGGAAATGTCCTTCATTAAAATAACTGCTAGGTATCAGTGTCTCAGTCTTCTAGCCCAATAGTCTGGATGGCAACATTTCACTGTTTAATTAAGGTTCATTTGACCACCAGGGATTGGCTGATATGTGCCCAGTGCTTCACTCCACTGTCACTGGACAAGGTCATTAACGAAAGAAAATGATATATTAACATTTAATCACTTACCCCAAAGCACTGCATACACACCCCAGTTTTATGCCAGTGAGTTCTCAGATTAACTAAGAAACTGGAAGGCATAGACCACCCAGAAAGGCCTGGAGATGTTTTTTCCAATACCGTATATATAAAGAGCCAACCAAAAGTGATGTTAAAATACGATTTTACCACAACAATTTTTAAATAAGGTGACTTCTGACTATCCAAAGGATGAAAAAGTAGTTAATCATTTGAGGTTAGGAGGGGAAAAATGTCATTTTGGCAAAACGTTGAGTCCTCTAGTTAAGCAACTCCAGACGGAAACCTGGATAAAATTACCTGCAAGACGTTAACTCAAGTGGTGTCGTGCTATAAACCACAAGCTTCTACTAGGACTGTATTCAAAAGGGATTTTACAGCACCAATCTGCATTCACGTCCATAAAAGTCAAAGACTTCAGGCATACCTGATTTGATTTTTCCACTAATGAAATTTTTGTGATTTCGTGAAACAAATATAAGAGAATTACACTGAAGTTTAATACGATGCCTGCGGGGAAGCAACATGGGAAATTCAGCATGTGAATCGTAAGACCTCCTTTACCACAAAATGCTCAGTATCGAGTTTACGTAAGCTTATGTAACCCATCTTGGATTGGGGATGATGAATTTTTTTCATCTACCAAGTATGTACACTGACCTGAAGGAGCCCTGTAATTTCATACCTGCTTAAGTTATTAGAAATCTTAATCATTTCTTTCATCCTTCAGTGAGAGGAAGAAGCTGAGATCCAGAGAGGCTGGTCCAAGTCGCCTTCATTCATTTTCTCCCCTTTCACCCCTCTGGCCCTCCTCCTCCCCTGCACCCTCTTCCTCTCACTCTCCTACCCCCTTTTCCTTTTCCTCTTCTTCCTCCCCTTCACTCCTCAATTCACAACCCAATCTGTCTCCCCATCTCCACCCCTATTTCAGCAACTCTCCTTCCAGTGACACAATTGATTATCTTCTCCTGGAGAGTCCCTTCCCGTCACTCAGCACAACAGTCCCCTGATTTGCGTCCTGTCCCTGGTGACTCTGCCTTCGAAGTCTTTTTTCTTCTCCCTCCATCTTCGATGTTAACGATCAGGGCTCCATCTCAGATGCTCTTTCTTCTCCATCTACACCCTCTCCACCAGGCAAATTTAACTCTTCCTGGAACTGATAGTCCCCAGATCTCCATCTTGACCCCAGACCTCTCTCAGAGCATCAGACCCCTGTCTCCAAGTGTCTATTTGAACCTCTGCCTACATATCCCACAGATTTCTCAAATTTGGCTCATCCCACCATGATGGGCTTCTTCCCCTCATCTCAAATCCACTCTCCCTTCCAGGTTTCTTAGAGCCTATAATGAAAAAAAAAAAAAAAAATATATATATATATATATATATATATATATATATATATATATATATAAAACTGAACCACTATGCTGTACACCATAAATTAACACAACATTGTAAATTGACTATAGTTCAACAAAAAAATTAAAAATTAAATTAAATTAATTAAAATTAAAAAAGAACCACTGAGATACACATTTGCAATAAATACCTAGAAAATGTGCTCAAACTGTCCTTCAGGGTATCAGTTCTCTGCAATTAGGAAACCTTCCACAAGAATTCCAGAATTCATACTCTGGAGATAAGGAAGACTTTCAGAAGCTTCAGAAAATATCGGCATGCCAGTCTGACCAGACGCAGCTGGCAGGGGTAACAATCCACAGCCAATCCCTCACTCATCTGGAAAAACAGGAAATGCCAGGATGTAACTCTATGAAACAAACAAAATCTATAAAAAAGGGTATAAATCAAGATGGTTACTATCCTGTTTCTGATCACAGAACAAATAAACAATTTTTCCATTTTTTGAGAAAATGTAGATATTTAAAGAATGTAGGTTTTAAGGAACATTGTGGGTATTTCTTGGATTTTTTGATATGTTACTTTTATAGTAAATAGTACGTCTTTGGATTCACTTATCTGCAATCAAATCTTTGCTCTGCCACTTACTGGTTGGAAATAGTGGTACTAAACACTGGGTCACTGCTTAGTCATTTTCGTTCTGAGTTGTATCAAACTGGTCAGATGTAGAGAAAATGATTTCATATGTGTGTAAAGCTTCTAACACAGACAAATAACTCAAAAATTGCTCTATTTTCCTTAACACACCAATTATCAGTTAAGTGGCCAATTGCCCTGGAGAAGAAACTATTACTCTTCCATCTTAAAAGGAAACAAGAATGTCGGTCCGCAGTCGCAGATTCTAAAGCCTCTTCATCACTCCTACTGATACTGTAATAACGCGTATCTGCGGTGCTAGCTTCCGGCCGCGCTAAGCCCACAGGCTGCAGGACACATCCATTTCCTTTTTCTATCATACAAGACAGAGAATGGGGCACCTGCTGTATCACAGATTGTCTTCTAATACGAAGAGACAGCAGGGCGCTGGGGCAGCCACCCAGCAAATCAGAGACCTATACAAGGCACCTGTAGAGAAAGGCTTGCTCCTTTGCCTTATTCATGATCTCCGTTGGGGAGCTCTCTCGTTGCTTCCTTGGGGTTACATAAAAGTAGAGTTTCAGACACGTTGTGCTGAACATCCCTATGATACTGGGGTTATCTGCTTAATACCAATTTCCTAAGAACTGTCTTTCTCCCCCATCAGTATAATAAAATCCAGAGCCCCCATCTTAACAGAAGTTCACTGCAGCAACTGGTGCCAGAAGTAGCTGCCAAGGTCACCTGAGCCATGGATCCCTTCCCCAGAACTTGGGACAAGAAAACACTGGAGAACAGTCTCTCTTCACCTGTTCTGATAGCTCATATTTCCCGTTGTGTGAGATGACTTGTGTGGCATGAGAAGCAGAGGTGGGACATGGCAGGACTCTGTCCCTGGTTCCAGCTGCCTCAGCCCCTCTACACCCTTGCCCTTCCCAAGGCTTGCTGTTCAGTTCTTCTCTGATCCCAGGAGAACCCCCTTTATCTTTCCTTTGTTTTTGCCAACCTGAGTCCATTTCTGTTATGTCTATCCTAAAGAATCTAAACACTTAATAATGAATATTTAATAACTGAGCTTACTGTCTTAGGTATCTAAGTGAAAAATACACCACATCAAAATCAATGATCTGATCAGATTTTAATCTCCTTCTAAAAGTATTTCTAACCGTCCAACCAAGCGTATTAGCCCTACCTGTTCTTATTTACATAGTGTGAACGCAATATGTGTCCTACATACAATTCCGTATGCAGACAGCTCCTGACTTGCAGTGGTTCAGCTTGAGATATTTTTTTACATTTCGATGATGCAAAAGCAGTAAGCATTCAGTGGGAACCACACTTTGAATTTTGAATTTTGATTTTTTTTCTCCTGGGCCAGTGATATGTGTCTTGATACTCTCTGGTGATACTGGGCAGTGGCCACGGATCCTAGTCGCATGCAGTCACAAGGGTGAATAACCAGTACACTTACAACCTTTCTGATTTTCACTTTCAGTACAATATTCAGTAAATCACGAACGATGGTCAACACTTTATTACAAAACAGGCTTTGTGTTAGATGATTTTGCCCAACTGTAGGCTAATGTGTGTGTTCTGAGCACGCTTAAGTTAGGCTAAGCTGCGATGTTCAGTGGGTTGGATATAGCAAATGCATTTTTCACTTAGGACATTTTCAACTTAGGATGAATTTATTGGAACGTAACCCCATCATAAGTCAAGGGAGATCTGTAATGGTTAACAACCTGACCTCTGACCCCACTAACATCAACGGACAGATCTTCCAGGTGGGAAATCAGTGAGGCAACAGAGATCCTAAATGCCACAATGGAACAGTTAGGGTTAAGATCCTGAACTCTGAGGCCAGACATCCTAGCTCCGAATCACAGCTCCGCTCAGTGGAACCTGTGTGACAAGCCACCCAGATCCTTCTTCAGAACTAAGAATTGATTCCCCCAGCTACAGAGAGTGGTGTCAACAGGCAGCTGTCTAGGAACTGTCTTCCACCGAAGACACCCAAGGTCACCACACTGTCCCGGGGACAATTTGCTTAAAATGAAGGCCTGTCCTCCTGATCCCAATTCTGGAAAACTATGCAGAGCCATCCTTGCTCCGGAGCTTCCCTTTGGGGTTGACTGTAGCCTTTGCTGAGATTGAATGACACCCCAACTTCTCCTTCTGCCCAGCCCTGCCTGCTTCCTCCTCTGCCCCGGGTGTTGATCCTGGGAGCACTGCCTTACACTTCCTGCATGCACACCCCGATGCCAGAGCCTGGGGCGCCCAGCCTGCAACAACTCACTTGCTGTGAGATCTTGCGAGTCACTCAGCTTCTCTGCACCTCAGTAGCCCTATCTATAAAACTAGGATAATAATATGACCCACTTCAGTCATAGCATGAGGATTAAATGAATTAATGTGTGTGTGTGTGTGTGTGTGTGTGTGTAGTGCTTAGAACAGACCGGCATCCAGTATAGTGTAAGTGCTAGTTAAGTTGCAGCTACTCATATTTATCACACAATTGCAAATTGACTTGTATTTCTTTTTTGTACAAGTCAAATCAATTATTAAGATTAGACAAGTTCCCAAGTGACCCTACCTTTGAACACAAAGAAGTTCAGGCTTACCAGGTCTCTGAATCAAACATTTCCCTTCTGACTTGGTTCATTAAGAGTCCAAGGATGCAAGCCCTAAGGGCTCCCAGAAGGAAATTCATCTACTGGCTGGCACTTGTGCCTGAGACAGGCGACGGGGGTGAAGCCTGGAGCCTGATTTTTGCCAATCTGTTGTTTTTGTAAGTGGTGCTTTCTACTTGTGCCCAGAGGTGCTGGTGATGAGTGCATTGCTATAAAAACTAGACATAAAACATGTGAAATGGAGCCTAAATCATAAATACAAAAATTATAACAGCAGGTTAGATTTTATGGCTCTAATTTGTCTTAAACTGTCATGTTGCATTGCTCTTGGCATCACTTCGAGTTATGCACGCAAATCAAAGGTAAATATGTGCCCCAGTAATTAAATTTAGCTCTGTGGTGAGGTCAATATTGATAAAGGAGTACCAACCATGATTCCTGAGGAAGGGATAAATTTTCTTTTTATTATTCTGTTGTGAAAGATAAGTAAAATCTTTTACACTTGCATTCACCTAGAAAGTGATTATTGGATATTTCAGTGAAAGTTTCATATAAATCCAAGGCAAAAAAAAAAAGGAAGGGAAGAAGGGAAGAAAGGAAGGAAGGGAGGGAGGGAGGGAGGGAGGGAGGAAGGAAGGAAGGAAGGAAGAAGGAAGGAAGGAAGAAGAAAGAAAGAAAGAAAGAAAGAAAGAAAGAAAGAAAGAAAGAAAGAAAGAAAGAAAGAAAGAAAGAAAGAAAGAAGAAAAAACAGAAATGGAGATTCTGTTAGGAAAAAAAGGCAGAATCTGAACCACCCAGATTTTGTCCTTCTTGCAAGGTAAAGGCATCATTGGCTGAGAGTCCTGATGTAACAATGGAGTGAGACATGGAGGGAGAGCAAGTATCAAAGGAGGCTACCTGACTGCAACTTTGGGAAGAAGGTCTCCTAGGCAGTAGCATTAAAGTCCGATAATACGTTGTTATCTCCCAAGTCTACACTCATAACCTCTCCTGTGAAATAGGGGTCTCCTACTGAAAGTTTCCTCGAATGGTAAGTAAGTATCTCAAATATTGCATGATGCTTGACTTTTCCTCAAAATCTGCTTCTCCCCTGGGTCTCCCCATCTCAGTGAATGCTACCCAGCATCCTTGTGGTTGCTCAAACCAAAAATCTAGGAGTTCTCCTTGGTTCTCTTTTTCCCCACACCCAGTTAATCTCCAGACATATTTGGAATCCCTGTGCTACTTTCCACCTTCAGCCCCACCTCTCAAATCCTTCTCCCACATCAGTCTCCTCTCGTATGATGCTCCAACACCCCTGACTTTCCTGCTGCTCCTCAATTACCAGTTCTCCATTCTTCACACTAGTTATCTCAGGTCATCCCTGCCCTCGTGCTTGTTAACTCTGTCCTCTGCCTCGATTGCTTGTACTCCTGGTCTGGACAACAGAAGCTCCTTCTTGTCACTCAAATCTTGGCTTAAGTGTCTGCTCCTCAAAGATGCCTTCCCTGACCATGCAACATAAAGAAGATATCAGGAAGTTTTATTGTGTCTCCTTATTTTAACTTGTTGCAAATCTGTCATCATTATCTGATAGTTTTTTTTTTTAATGAAGTATAGTCAGTTACAATGTGTCAATCTCTGGTGTACCAGTAGTACATATACATACATATATTCATTTTCATTTCTTTTTCATTAAAGGCTACTACAAGATATTGAATATAGTTCCCTGGGCTATAAAGAAGAAACTTGTTTTTTTAAATCTATTTTTATATATAGTAGTTAATATTTGCAAATCTCGAACTCCCAATTTTATACCTTCCTATCCCTTCCTCCTGGGCAAGCACAAGATTGTTTACTATGTCTGGATGTCTGTTTCTGTTTTGTAAATATGTTCATTTGTCTTTTATTAAACTCCACATGTAAGTGATATCATATGGTCTTTTTCTCTCTCTTTCTGGCTTACTTCACTTAGAATGACATTCTCCAGGTCCATCCATGTTGCTGCAAATGGCATTATTTTATTCCTTTTTAGGGCTGAGTAGTATTCCATTGTATATACAGCTTCTTTATCCCATCATTTGTCAATGAGCATTTAGGTTGCTTCCATGTCATGGCTATTGTAAATAGTGCTGCTATGTATACTGGGGTACATGTATCTTTTCAAATTAGAGTTCCCTTCAGATATATGCCCTGAAGTGGGATTACTGGATCATATGTCTATTTTTAGTTTTTTGAGGAATCTCCATACTGTTTTCCATAATGGTTGCACCTATCTGATAGTTTTTATTGTTTATTTATTCAGTGGCTTATTGTCTGCCTTTCCACCTTATAAAAAGACTAGAGACCTTGCCTGTCTCTGTCCCCACTGAACATTCAGTGCCAAAAATAATGCCCTGCCTAAAACAGATCAGCAAACATTTATTGAATGAGTCAATGAGTGGCAGCCACTGAAAATTGGATAATCAGGTCTAAAACTAGACCTACAGATGAAGGAATGCATGTACTCTGGGCTCTATGTTAGCCACTTTTACATGAGTTATCTTTTTTAATTAATCAACATTGCTCTGCAGTAGATTGTATTATGATAATCGCCAATGTCTAAGTCAATGAAACAAAAATTCAAGGAAGTTAATTTGCCCAAGTTCAAATTGCTAAGGAATGCAAAGATAAATCTGACTGTAGAACCCAGCCCGTTCCTACAGTCACACTCGCTGGCTATCAGATCATAGTCCTTCATTCATTTCTCTTTTTTATTGGCAATGGGAAATAGGCATTCAAAATCAAACTATTATTTCTTTATCATACACTAGCAAAATTTCTCACATTCCAGCTATATTTTATGCAAAATACTACCAGCTATCTGCTTTTCATACTAATCAAGGAGAAAGGAGATTTGTATAGCAATGGAAGTTTAATAATAAAAATATATTTCACATTTGTCTTATAAAAGACATATATGTATACTCAGCTCATTGGGCTAAGTTGTCCTTTGGCTGAAGCTTGCTAATAAGCAGCCTGGATTCAGTCTCTTTCCCCTTCTTCCCGTCCTCCTCCTTCCCCTCCCCTCCTCCTCCTTTTTCTTTCTCTCTTTCTCTTTCTCATTCATATTGCTGTTGGAGTTTAAACCATATCACTTGAATGTTATCTGGGGACTAGAACCATGGGCAAGAAACTTGGCATCTCCATGCTTTAGTTTCTTCCTCTACATACACCCCAAGGGCTCCCAAGTTTTCCCACCTTTTGGGGGACAGTGGGGAAAAAAGTATATGTGGACCAGTCCAGTTTCCCAAAGTAAAAAAGATGGTCATTCCCCACAGATAAATTTCACTGCTTCTCAGGAATGTAGAAAACACACCAGATTTTAACAAATAGAGCCATTTTTATCTTTTGGCCCACTACACATGAAGAGAGGGGGTGGTACCAGATGGCCGCGGAGACCCCTGCCAGCCCCAGCCTCCCAGGAATCAACAAGCAGAATGGAAAGAACACAGGCTTTAAAGGAAAACAGACCTAAATCCTAACAATGGGTCTTTCAGAACCTCCATTATTATTCCATGAAATCGATGTAATAAATTTACTAATCATCATGGTTGTAAAGACTGGTAAGGGCTTAGTACAAGGACTAGCATGTACATATTTTAAGTGGTGGTCATCTTGATTATTATGGGTGGACTTGTGTCCCCCCCAAAAGAAAAAAGATACATGGACACCCTAACACTATACACCACAGAATGTGACCTTATTTAGAGAAAGGATTACTTCTTTTCAGAAGTAATCACGTTAAATGAGGTCATTAGGGTGGACCCTAATCCGATATGACTGGTGTCCTTATAAAAAGAGAAAATTTGGACACAGAGATGGACATATAACAGGCAGAATGTCCTGTGAAGATGAAACAGAGACTGGAGGGACCAAGGACCACCACAGCCCGCAGCAAGCTCCCAGAAGCCAGGCATCAGGCACGGGACAGGTTCCCCACGGCAGCCCTCAGAAGAAGTCGTTTTAACAATGTTGATTCTTCCAATCCAAGAACACAGTTCATCTTTCCATCTGTTTGTGCCCTCTTCAGTTTCTTTCAACAGTGTCTTACAGTTTTCAGAGTACGGGTCTTTTGCCCAGCCCCTCCCCCCAGTAGGTTTATTTGTAGGTATTTTATTCTGAAGGTAAATGGGATTATTTCCTTAATTTCTTTTTCTGATATTTCATTGTTAGTGTGTAGAAATGCAACTGATTTCTGTATATTAGCTTTGTACCCTGCAACTTTACCAAATTCATTGATTGATGAGCTCTAATTTTCTGGTAGCGTCTTTAGGATTTTCTATGTATAGTGTCATGTCATCTGCAAACAGTGGCAATTTTACTTCTCCTTTTCCAATCTGGATTCCTTTTATTTCTTTTTCTTCTCCGATTGCTGTGACTAGGACTTCCAAAGCCATGTCAAATAAAAGTGGTGATAGTGGGCATCCTGGTCTTTTTCCTGACCTTAGAGGAAATATTTTTAGCTTTTCACCATTGAGAATGATGTTAGCTATGAGTGTGTCATGTATGGCCTTTATTACATTGAGGTATGTTCCCTCTATGCCTACTTTCTGGAGAGTTTTTAATCATAAATGAATGTTGAATTTTATCCAAAGTTTCGCCAGCACCTTGACCTTGGACTTCCAGCCTCTAGAACTGTGAGACAATCAATTACTATCATGTGGCTAATTGTTCCCAGTACATTTGTAAATTTTTTTGCACCTAGAAGTCGATGTTTTTGACAGCAAGCTCAGGAAGCAAATATTTTAGTCACAAGTAATATAAAATGATACTGTCTGTTATGATCTAAAATGCAATCTGATATTTTCTATTCTGTTATTTACAATCTGGAGGTGACCCACCAATTTATTTTCACAATTTCTAATGGGTAAGAACACTACTCATTGAGATATATGAGGCTGGACTACAAACGCCTTCAGAGCAAAGACACATCTCTCCTCTCATGCCACCCAACCCAACCCTGGGCTTGTATTAATCACATAAACCATTAACGATTGACTTTCAAGGCCAAGATATATTTGATAAATTTTTATGCCACTGCTTTGGGCTTCATTAATAATCCTGGGCCAAAATATTTCAATACCTGTAGGAATTTAAAAATTGTCGTTTCCTAGTTCTATCAGAAAAGTGTGTGCCAATGATTGGTGGATGTTCTCAGATCAAATCATATTAGTATAAAAAATGCATACTGGATGCTTCTTTGATACAAGATTAGTTCTATCCTGGATGGCGTTATCTCTGTCCAAGGGCACTGATATTCCTCATGCTCTGTATCACCCCCCCCCAAAATCAGTGTATGTAAGTCACATGTTCATGTAATTATAAGATAGCTTGTATTTTTTCATCAGAGTATTTATATGTATTGGGGAAGGAAAGGAATGCATCCCAGTATTTCGCATCACTTTATAACACTTTAAAAGAAATTATGCCAAATAAATATGAGATAAAAGGTGATCACCACTTCTCACTGGTGAAATAAGATGCTGGTCAAAAGATGTGTTGTACTTTTGAGAATGTGAGTGCGTTAGGTATCTATGTGTATTCTCTTGATTAACAACTCAAAAGTAAACATAAGCCAATAATAAAGCAGCAAATAATTATTCAGTGACTCTTATTTCTGCAAGGAACTATGATTAATATAAAATTATATGACACATAATTTCTTCTCTCGAGAAATTGCTTAAAGTTTAGTGTAACTGAAGAGATATAGGGCTCACTGACTAGGTGCCATGTGACACAAGTGCACCCCTGACTGCCCACTGCCATCACCTCCCAAATCACCTCCATCCACCATCACCATCAAAGTAGCTCCCAATGAATTAAGTGGTATGAGTAGAGATAAAACTACATGGACATTAAAAACTAGGGTTGGGAATCATTCATATGCCAAAAAACTTTACCATTACTCCTGACACTACCCTGGTAGGGACCATCAGCTTATACCTCCAACTTTTCTCTAGGTGTTGGCAACCACACCACAAAGAAAACGCCCCTCCCCTCCACCGTCCCTGGGACAAACGTGAGCGCTTCAGTGCTTCACCTTCAAGGCCCCATATGTTCAGTTGGATGTATGTTTTGAAAACTTACAAAAATAGGATATTTTAACTATGTATTTCTACTTTGACTTCTCTCCATGATGTTTTCTTT
Organism: Vicugna pacos; assembly: GCF_048564905.1. NCBI lineage: Eukaryota > Metazoa > Chordata > Mammalia > Artiodactyla > Camelidae > Vicugna > Vicugna pacos. The sequence continues at coordinate 9,577,078 of NC_132987.1, forward strand.
AATGTAGGGTGATGTGGGAGTGGCCTTAGGCGACCTGGACAGCCAAGGAAGAGTGGAGTTGGGGAAATATTTGGTTTGGATTTAGTGGGATCTATTTGTGTGATTCACAGATGATTCTGAAATAGTAAAGTTAATACCCCAGTGGAAAGATGGCTGCAGGAAATTCTAATGCCCACTGGGGGAACTTACTCAGTATCAGGACATAAAGTTGGAAGACCGAAAGTTGCATCATGATGTCAATGCTTCCATGCTTCCTACAGTGCCCAGCACCAGATGGACGGGAGTTATGGAGGAAAGGCAAGTATTAAAATGTAAGAAGCCAGAAGTCAGTCTGTGGCACACTCTTCTACAACTTGTCTCTCGTAGATGAAAGAAACTTGATAAGAGTTTTACCAAATCTGACAACACTAAAAATGCACGTATTAATATCCATAACAAGTTGTGACAAAGACACTTTTCAAATGATGAACAATGAAAAATTAGTTCCATAGAACATTAATTTAAAACAATAAATTAAATAAATAAAAAAGAAACACAAGTAATCCATTATAGAGGAAATACTAATGTATCTTTCTAATCTCTTTGAAACAGTGATTGGAGTCAATGTATGCAAAAAAAAGGTGAGAAAAATCCTAGAGGTGTGTCAAGAAGTAGAGAGTCGGCTTCATGGCAGGAGATCTCAGAAAATGCCACATACACACACACATATCCTTTCTGGAGGAACGGTTTGCCCTGAAGTGAAACCTATATATTTTTCAATTGCCGAAGGATGTAAGGAAGACAGGTAGGAGACAGAGAAAGGAGACAAATACAAAGAAGACTCAGAAAGAGCAGTGAAATAATCAGAGGCCCAAATACCTCCAGACACACCAGGATAAATGATCTTCCTAAAAGGAATGCCTATAAATAGCCAGACCAGGAAAGTGCAATTCATTCTTCCGCGAAAGAGTAGTAAAAAATTGGTACAACCTCAATACACTAATATGACAAGAAAAATGGTGGGGAAAAGTAGCAATGCTTACCAGACAAAAACATACACCAGGGAAAGGTTGTTACAGAAGAGAGGAAAATAGTGACCAAGTATTTTTGCCATAAATTTTTAAAGCTATTTATCTCTAAAAAGTAAGCCCATGAGGCAGAAATGCAGAAACTCAGAGAACAGAAAATAAGAGGAATTGGTGAGCAAAGGAATGAGATGAGTTGAATATTGTGAGAATTCAAGGGAAAAGTTAAAAGAATAAAGGCATTATATGAATGAGAGCTAAATTTAAATGACTGTAAGAGAGAGTAAATATTATGGAGGGGGAAACAGTGATTAATATCAATTATGGATAGTAGAAAAGTCGAAACAAGTTTAAAAGGAAAAAGGAGAAATTGTAAAATGAAATAAAAAACAGGCAAATTTTTCGACCATAAATATACTATCAGCCCTCCATATCCTTCGGTACTGCTCCCACAGATTCAGCCAACTGTGGATCAAAAATATTAGGGGAAAAATTACAAAAAGTTTCAAAAAGCAACACTTGAATTTGCCACACCCCAATAACGATATAACATATACATTGTATTAGATATTGTAAGTCATCTAGAGATGATTTCAAGTATAAAGGAGGATGTGTAGGTTACATGCAAATAATACACCATTTTATATAAGGGATTTGAACATCCATGGATGCTTTCCATATTGAAAGTTGGCCTTCCATATTGAAATGGCATACTGCATGTCTGAGAAAACTTACCCAAGATAGTTAGGACCAAGACAAATCCTAGCCAAATTATTGGAATTTAAAGTTTGAAAGAAACCACTTTGTCAGGCAAATTGACCTAGACACTTCTAAGAAAAAAAAAACCAAGCCTCTGATCAGATTTTTCCACAACATCATTTAAAGCCAAAGGCAGCAGAGCAACTTCTACAAGACATTCAAGGAGAAAAGCATGAGCAAAGGATTTTATAGACAGCCAAGCTGTCTTTCTGAACAAAGGCTACAGAAATACAGTGTTGCACATGCAACTCAGGGAAAGTTTTTCTCCTGAGCCCTTCTGAAGGTAACATCTAGACAATAAATTTTAGCTGACTGAGAGATGACTGGGGAAACCATGGCAAAATGACCGACAGTGTACATTAAGTAAATTTAACTGCAGAACCAAGGTTTAAAGAAGTGTGAGGATCATGGGGACATCAGATTATAAACATCAAATAGGTAATACTCTGTGCCAAGCAATTGTCTTCATGGCTGTATTCCCTAAAGAAACACTTGTATACAAGAAGTTATCTTCAAGAATTTTATTGTGGCATCATTTATTTTAAAACATTGAAACAAACTGAAGCAAAAAATAAAATCGAAACAATCTAATTGTTCATGAAAATCCAAATGCATGCAAAACAGTACTACCCAATGCCTTTGGATAAATATACAGTTAAAATCAGGACTAACTACATAATTTGTAGGACTTAGTGCAAAATGACAATGTGGGGCTGTAATACAGTATTTCACAAGTGCTGTCTTGACCTAGTTTTGAAGTCGTGTCTGAAAACCTCAATTTCCCTTACCAGCAGTTTGCTAAACCCCCACCTCAACCACTTCCCTTGTCGGAGTCTCACTCTCTGGAGCCGCTGTGCACACACTCAACCACCTCCCTTATCAGGGACCCCACACTCCAGGGCCAACGACCAAACCACAAGAGGCAGCCCCTTTGCCCTGTAGCCTGTGAAATTATTAAAATTAGCCAATCCACAGGGTCAAGAGGAAACCTAGCTCACCCCATCGCCAGCCCGCCTTACATATGCTGTTACAGTGCACACCTGCAGTCCACTGTTACCCTATCCAAGGGCAACCGTCTGTGTGGCCCCGATGGGCAGTCTTCTCCCATCTGTGGCTGTAAGAAAGAGTTCTGCCTTCCATCTGAGAGCCCTGTGTGGTGTATCCCACCATCAAAAGAATCTTTAAATCTTACAAAACAGGGGCCACTTGCCTTGTTCAAAAATAAGAACATTAAAAGAAGCATAGGGGAGAGAAGGGTACAGCTCAGCAGAGTGTGTGCCTAGCAGGCATGAGGTCCTGGGTTCAATACCCAGTCCCTCCATAAAAATAATAAATAAATAAAGCTAATTAGCTACCCCCCCCCAAAAATGCACAAGACCCTTCTAAACATGATCATACGCATAAAGCTGGCCCTGGTTAAATCTTTGAAACACGTGTGACTCACAAACATTGAATTCAGAACAGTACTGATTTCTGGAGATGGAAGGAAAGCAGGCTAGCAAAGAGAACTGTATCTAGGACCTTCATTTTGGTTTATAAAAATATCTGAGTCAAATATGGCAAATTATTAAGGTTTGATAAAGCCACAGGTGATGGATAAATGGGTGTTTCTCATATTTTCTGAACGCTTGAACTATTTCACTTTTTAAAAACTGGTTATTACAGTAGTATGATTCATACAGAGAACAGTTCACAATTAAATGCTAGGTCAGTGTTCCAAATTCTTTACAACGCATTTCAGAGCCTACGAACTTTAAACTAGGTATTGAAAGCAGACAGTAAATGAGGGAAACGAATTTAGGAGCAGGGAAACAGAAAGTGGAAAGGTGGCCAGTGGCTAGGGGAGAGGGGAGGGGGATACAGTTCAGTGGGTACAAAGTTTGTCATGTGAGATGAAAAAGTCCTAGAGATCCAGTTTAGTACATTGTGCTATTTATAGTTAACCATACTATTCGCCAAACACTTGAACATCTGTTAAGAAATTAGCTCTCATGTTATGTGTTTTTTTCACCGCAATTAAAAAAAAAAAATCCACCTTGGAGATTAGTTTATGTTCCCTAAGCTTTAATTTACCCAACACTTAAATGACATTAATAATTTGGTGTATTTTTAGCATTATAGTAAAATTTAAAGAATATAAGTTAATCATTTAATACAGTATTTTTAGCCTTGGTAAATATTATTATTATCACCATGTCATTGAAAAATGCAAGTGGTTCACAAACAAGGAGAAGACAACAAACAAATCAAAAGAGTGGGAAGAAACATTATCTTAATATAAAGTACAAAGAAGGATGAATCAAAATAAATTACAAATATCCTCCCCAAAATGTAAAGAAAATACATATACTTGTATATGTGCTTGTTTCTGAACTTTCTCCTTTTCTAGCATGAAAATAAAATCTAGATTCATGATTTCTCTGCATAAGGTCTACCACCTATTAATTTTTTTAAATATTTTTCTTTTTTAACTGTTATCTGAAGACAGGAACATGTATTGGTGCCAAGATTTACGAGAGAACAGCATAGGTAAGACTGCTTGATTAGAACAAAGGGCAAAATTTAGTAGATTAGCTGCCGTTTTCTGGGTTTTTTAGTTTAGTTTGTGTGTGTGTGTGTTTTGTTTGTTTTTTTGAGGGGGGTGGTTATAATTATCTGTTTGTTTATTTTTAATGGAGGTACCGGGGATTGAACCCAGGACCTCGTGCATGCTAAGAACGCGCTCTACCATTGAGCTATACCCTCCCCCTAGTTTTGTTTATAAATTCACTATTTTTTAGGAAATGCATGCAGGGAGAATGTCAGAAATTTTATTTAATATTGCTGGTTCCATGTCCGCCGCAGAGAGCAGAAATGACCACATGGCAAATTGTAGCGTCGAGTCTCAGAAGCCAGGATCCCATCAGAAACACAAGGTCTTCATGTGATTTTATTCCTGGGCGTGGGCGTTGCCAGGGCAACAGGATGTCTTCCGTTAGCTCGTCTGGACCGCGCCACGCCCTCCCTTCTCCGGGGCTCCGGGCTGACCCACGCGCAGGGCGTCAAAGGGCGCCCTTGCTGCCTGTGGCTTCCAGATGGTTTGGTTTTAGCCAAGCGGGGACAGTGGCAGGAGACTGAAAAGGGGGTGACAGTGAAGTCAGGTATTGGCTGCTACCTCATTCCCAGTTTGCAGTTCGCATCCCACACCTTGACTCCTCCGCCTGCAGTCCCATGGGCAGCCGTCTCTGTAGAGCTCCCTGCCTGCCCTCCTTGTGCAGAGTTGCACTTGGGCAGCCCACAGCTGCTCGCCTCGGGGCGCTGCATTGTTCTTCCCTGACTCCTGCATACCCCTTGATTAAGCTCTTCTCAAGGTACCCGATTTGAGGGTGCCATTGATGTCTTGCTGGGACAGGGAGGAGAGGAAAGTACATTATCAAAATGAGTGCCCCGCAGGTGACTCAGCCACCCAGCCCGCCCCCACCACCACTGTTAGTGTCACTATTTTAGTGGGAGAAAAAAAAGGAGAATTAAGTAAATGCCGTGCAATTAAATATACTAAATTATTATGAGCACCATAATTGTAATTATTCCGTGAGTCTGAAACAAGTTTGTATTTGGCAGAAGGCTTTAAATCATGTAATTTACACCCCATCCCCGAAACATGTAAGCAGCTTAAGACAGATAGATATTAGCCACTCTGAAGGAGACGAAGAAACAGAGCGCTGGTCCAAGACAACTAAATGATTTGGAATACAAGGGCTGGAACCCGCGTCTGGGGGATGTAAACTCACCGCGCAGATTCTGGTTCCAATGACATTTCCATCTCGCTCAGACTACTACCTACAAGCTTTAATATGCCTGATTTAACGCCTTTGTTAGCTCAATACCGTAAATAATGGCTTTCACCACCTGACAACCTGTGTTGCAAAAGGAGAGGTGAATAGAAGTTAATAAGACCTTACACGGGAAGAGTTGGCTGCCGGGTCATTCCCACTCCCAGTTAAGTATTCTGGGCCAAGTCGAAACTTCCAGAAGGAAGGAAGTTAGTCCCAGAATTTTTCATCTTCTTTCTTTGCGAACTGAACCCAGAGTGCCCCCCTGTGTATAACGTGGAGATAAAGCCCTACTGTTGCCATTATAATCAAGCTAAGTTTAGGTACGAGTGCTTATTCTTTTGATGGAAGTACGTAATTGTGGTGGTAGTTTTTAAGCACGGGTTTAACCAGTTGTCATATCATTGGCATTATTATAAGCTATGTATTGTTTATAGGTAGAAATGTGGACAAGTCCAAAAACAAGCCTCCTTTTATTCTAAATTAAAATTAAAGACTCAAATATGTAAATGATATTCACATCTTGTAACTAGTTATAATTTGAGATTAAAAATTGTTAACAGAATGTTCAAACGCTTGAAAACATTGCTAGGACAAAGTTAACAAACCGTCACTGTGGGTGTCAAAGACTTTCTCTCATCAGAGCTTTTACTGAAATAATTTTCCTGCGGTAACACCCTTCTGCAGCAGAGAACCCCGAACCCCTCAGGTATTTTTATCTTGAGCCTTATCAAGTTCTCCATTATCTGAGGGCTTGTCAGACAAACCCAGTTCATCAGCCTGCAAAGGACTCAATTTGTCTGTCAATGAAGATTTAAGTAAGGTTAGACTATTAAGCAGAACTTCGGAAGCAAATTCCTACATAAATGTTCAATGTATTAAAATAATTTCTCCATTTACCGCTTGGGGAAGCCATCCATCAGCCACTTCTAAAATTACAACGTTGAAGGACTAGGAGCACCAGTGATAGAATTTGTTTTTCAGTAGAAATATCGATAATCAGTCACACTTTTATAGTTGGAGAGCCATTAGATTTGAATTTGGAGAATAAATGGTCTGATTTTGTGCGGAGGATTTACTTTCAGTTACTTACGTATTCCTACAGCCTCATCTATTTGTTGTGCTCTAGTGTCCTCCAATGGATATTCTTGATAGTACTGGAATTACAGAATCTATTTGAATTTGAAGATCACCAGGAGGCTGGATGGTACACGAGCTTCTTTAGCCAAAAATCCGTAGAAGAAACCCAGTTCTCTCAGCCTGAGCTGAAATTCATTAACATTTAGGGCACATCTGAAAATCATTCTCCTTGATAGGCAGTGAGTTCCAGGGTCGCTCATATTAAGTTTCCTTTATCTCATCATATTGAATAATCTTGGAAGGAGGGGACCCAGATATATGAAAGTTGCCATTGAAAAATGTAAAAAGAGTATGATTTTAGAGATATGTGGTACAGAGATAGACTTTGGATGTTGAGTAAGACACAATTAGTATTCTTTTATTAGCCTAGAAAATAACAGAAAGTGTTTTAGAGCACATGGAGTTTGATTCTAAAGAAGTGTGTTATGTAAAACATGAAAATATAAAGAAAAAAACACTATTACTTGGTATTAGTGAATAAATCAGTCTGAATTATTGAAAAGTCTCAGTCGGAACATGTAATTTAAAGAATGTTGCTTTCATATTTTCATGGCCACAATTCGTTTCAATGGATAGTCCAAGTAATTATAATAAAACCCAGGACTATTCTTGTAAATTGATCGTGTCCAGGGGCATTTAACCACAATTTCTTGTTATTTCTCTTTTAAATAACCCCTCCTACTCCCACAACAGGTGTTGGATGTTGTATTTGATCAAGTGTCCCAATTTTGACTCAGAAAATATTGTGACTCAAACTGTGGGTGGAAGGAGGCGGAAACATGAAGAGGAAGCTGAGTCTATAGGATATACACAAATAACTCCAGGAAACAAATACGAGTATGGGCTACACCCTGCCTCCCCACAGAGACAGAGGAGAGCTAGTATACGATGCTTTCTGCTATCTCACAGGGACATACATTTCCCCAGCGCAATTACAGGACCATTTATATTAGCCCCATAGCACTGTAACTATCCACAGGGGCAGTATCACTGGTGTGATTCTTTCACTTGCTCCTCTGTTCCATCCATGGGAAATCCAAAGACCTGCTGTTGTGCCTACAAAACAGGAGGTCTGGGAAGTTTCTGAGCATTGGATGGCAGTCAGATATTTTAATCAAATGATGACTCGCAGTCCTCCAAGAACTCCACCAAGCAGACATTAATTTCAGATTCTGATTACTGTCTCCTGAGCTGAAATAAAATAACACCTGTGACACATCATAAAGGCAAGCAAGGAATAATCCTCTGCAGGTTGAATGCAAATGTGACAAGTATATAGCCTCGCAGGTGCTCTCCTGTGGGAAACTGATTCTAGTTCTATACCCAGGACTCTGAGTCCCACTGAGCTGGCCCGTCAAGCTGCTTATCAGCTCCTTCTACCATGTTTATTGGCAAACATGAGCTACAGAGCACGGAAGAGCACATGAAGCCACATTTATGCACGTGTGCGTGTGTGGGTGAGTATGAATAGGGAAATGGCTGAATCAGTAACTGCCCAAGACCAGAACCTAGCACCTCCTGAAGGAAAATCCACCAAGGTTTTGAGAGTCTACGTGAGATAATTAGCAGAAATAGAAGAGTAACTGGTATTTCGGAAATGCACTGTACCAGTGTCTGCACATGCACATTTTTCATCACCAAGATGGTTAAAGTGCTCCTCCTTCTGTGACATGGTACCCAGCACAGATCCAGAGCAGCTTACATGCGGAACTGCTCTCACTTTAGGTCACTTAGAGGCAGGCATTTGAGCTCCCAGAAGTTCTGGTGACTCTCACTCAGGCACCATTCACAACTGTGCTCTTCTGGGAAGGCTCTTGGTGTCCAGAAGCTTACAACTCTTGGAGAACATAGCTGATCCCTCTGCTAAGTGTCCTAACTACATGGACTTCCTTCTTTATTCTTTAAACCTTGTTTTGCTCATCCATGAACTGTCTCCATTTCTGCATCCACCTGAATCTAGTATTTTCATTTGACAATGCAATGATCACACAGTAATTCAAAGAAAGCTAAAACCTACATATAAATTTCCATTAAGAATTTTCTTGTAATACATACGCTCTCTCTTGTGACGATCACATTTATTCTGGTGACTCAGTCGTCTCACACTTCAGAGCAACCACAGCTCCAAATAGCCAACTACTCAGGAGACATTTCAGGGTGACTGTCCTGTAGCATGGGCGCCTGTCTTATTCTGTAGGGCTACCAGATGTATGTTCTTTTCATGAAAATGGAAGAAGCTCAGAAACAAAAACCCAACCATGCAAGGAAGTCCATTGACCAAGGCAAGTTACACAGCCAAGCCCAAAGTCATGGATCAGGAAACTATGCCCACCATGAAGTGACGGCCAAGAATATGAATATGTAAAACTACTATGGGGAGCCTTAACTAGTATGAATAGTTCAATCTTCCATGGCCACCAAGGTAAACAGGAAAGAGAACTAGACTAGGAGATAGAAGTCCTGGATTCTGTCTTGTTCACCCACTATCTATCTGAGCAAGGGCAGAACCTCTTTGAGTCCAAGTGGGTAGGGAGCAAGTATATAAAATCAATGACTTACAAAGTTTTGTGGGATCCCAATTATTCTCTGAGCTCATTATCTGTCACTTCCAATCAATTCCCTTGCCTGTCATGCATCTTGTTTTCAAAGTCCCCAGCTCAAGATCAATAGATTAATGCTTAGCTTCTGTAACCGAGCAATGACTCACTCCCATCAATCTCCTTTCTAGTATATTTTCTACAAGCACTGCACCTGGCCCCGCACAGACACTCCTTCCTGTCCTTGAAATTTAGCAGTAATCCTTAATTGTTGAAAGAATGTTCTAAAAGGTGCGATAATTCTTATATCACTTAGCCCAATTAATTTTCTCTAAAATTGGCCTTACTCAAGTCCACATCCAAACCTTTAGGGAATTCCTCCCCACCATTTCCCACCAGTCCAAATTCATTAGTCTGCCATTCAAAGATCTCCGAACTCTCCTCTGATTTCTTTTTGTTGTTCCCTCCATACACTGGGCAAAATTGTCCAAGTAGGCTAGCCTTCCTTTTGTTAACAAAAACTCATCAAAACTTAGACATAAAGCAAAAGGATGAGTACCACGTCCTTTCAATGTCATTTGGAGGCACTGCGTAAAAGTTTCACCCAGAGATTACTGAAAGGCATATACTTTGTTCAACTCACCATTCACCATTAAGTAAACACCTAGACAGAGTGAAGTTGCATGCTGACATGCAGATTTTTATCAGTAGAAAGTATAGCCCAAAGTTACTGCACATTGCCTTGGAGAGCATTGGCTGGTTTTTGTCTCTAAACCCAGAAACCATATCCTAACTTTCTTATATTAACTTTCTAAGGATATCTAGCTCCTCGAATGCTTTTGGAACCAGCCACACCATCATCCTGGTTTCCCCATTATTTAATGAGATGAATATTATCTTTGACATGTATTCCTTTTAAATTTGTAAAACAGCCATGTTTTTAACCTTTCCAAAGGTGTACTTTAACATTAATCGCTTTTGGAAACCATTTTTCATTCTTCCTTCCATCGCTCAGACTGCTGCCCCTGTCAGAAGTGTCTGTCACTTCCCTAAGCTTATCAGAATCCTCCCTCTCCTTCAAGTTTTTGTCCTTGTCCCAGTTCCTAGCCAGAATCTTATCTTCCTTTAAACTGATTGGACATGTATAGCCTGTATTACGTTTGCTTCTTTGTGATTTCATTTATTTTTAAATGTTTGTTTTGTTTTCTTGACCCAAGCAGGGAGAGCCCAAGCACTATGCTGTTGAATGCGGGGAATGTGATTGAATCATAACAAAATGAATTCAAAATGTATTAAACACTGATATTTATCTATAGAGAAAAAAAGTGACTGTTGTGTAGCAATTTATAGAGCTTTTCAAAGACATCATAATTGTTACCTTCGTGTCTCATAGAATATCACAGAGTATTAGACAAAAAAGAAAAAAGTTGAACAAGGAGACATTCAACATCAAAAATAGACTAATTAACAGTTTCACAACTTTCCTAGATCAGCTTAGAAATGATCTGGGATACACTCTAAATAAATAAAGTCTTTGCAAAGTGAGAAAAAAATCAGCACTAGAAAGAAGGTGCCAGACACAGTTGTGGAGTCAGCCTTTTGGGAGAAAGTCACTTTTAGAGAATCACTGGTAAATTTATGCAGCACCAAAAGCACTGTCATCTCAGAAGAAACCCAGTGCAGCAGCTCCCGGGGTGGGAGGGCGGTGCTTCCGGCACTTGCTGCTCTGGGGATCAAGGTCCTTCTGTGTATGTATTTGTTTAAGATATTCTACTTCAACACCTAAGTACTGGGACAGCTATCCTTGGGAAGAAAAAAAAAGGGGGGGCGGGAAAACTCAATTCTGAGATTCAATTATATTTTCCTTCAAAATTCCTTTTATTATTAGCTAGTTGCTTCAGCTGGGAATGTGATTGAAAGACGCTACCCAAAATAAAATTGAAAGAGGCTGAAATTCTACACTTTCTAAGTTAATCTAGCAAGAAAGAGGATATCTTAACTATTAGCCTTTTAACCAAGTTTCCTGCTCTGGAGAGTTCCTGGATGGCTAAGCTAGGTAAACGAAGAGTGGTATTAACACCAAGTTTCATGTATCAGGAAGCCTGCGTGGCTTACCCCCAGACGATTCTCATCTCTAAGGCTTTGCTCTCTCATTTCCTGCTCCATCTTTGAAGAACAGACAAACTCCACAGTAGAGGGGATAAACCCTCCAGTTCTGAAGGGGAGATTTTGGCCAGTGCTGTCCAGCATCCACAGCTAGATCTAAATACCGAGACATCTAATGTTCTTTCCATTAAGCCCTAGGGTTTGGCTTAGTTTGTTTGGTTGAACACTCCTTAATTCCATAAGGCAAAGAATAGTTTGTACCGCCATATTTCTTGTATGTTATTCCTGTCTGAATTCCTGATGCAAGTCTGAAACACGTATCACAGTGCTTCCCCCAACCCCAGGAGACTGTACTCTTGAAACAAATTAAACATGTTTTTGTATCTCACCCTTTGCTCTAATGGTCATGTTACAACAAGAATGATAAATGGAAAGACTTAAATTTAGAAAATAATGAGGAAGAAGGGAAAATATGCCCAGAGTCATACTGTAGGAAACTTCATTTTTATTGTACATAGGAAAGCACCTAAGGCAATATTTTATAATATAAAGGATTCTGAAGAGTCAGCAAATAATCTGGCAAATTTGGACAAACAGGATAATTCAGGGTCCTGCATAGATTTATTTGTTCCTTGGGACTAGCTCACTAGTTTTGATGTCTTTGCTTTAGAGTTTATAAAGTGCCTTCACATGCATTATTTTGTCATTTTATCAATGATTCTGCAAAATAGCTTAAAAGTATAACTGTCTTGATTTTTAAAGGTACCAACTATGACCCAGAGAGCTTAAGTGATCTTTTTCAACATCCCACAACGAAGCAAGAAGAGTGGCCCCTTAGTCGTCTTATTCTAAGTGTACAGGCATGTCTAACGGCACACCAGCAGATGTCAACTGTGACACTGGGAGACTGTGACAAGTATTTGTTGCTGGAAGCAAAATGCGAAGCTTGAAAATGATTGACTTTTATATATAAAGATGGGTTGTTGCCATTAAAATCTATCTCTTGCTCCTTTGTGTTCAGAAATGCTTTCTCCAGTAGAAGAACATGTCTATAGTGAGAAGAAAGTTTAAGGCTTTGGTAAGCCTAAAGGAGTGTGTCCGGCATATAAATGTCATTTATAAAGTGAGTCTTGATGGTGTGCTGCATGGCATCACCCTGCCTCTAAGATCTATGACCATCTTTCCCCCTTGATACTTGCCTCTACAGACAGCTCCTGAATTTTGGCTTCACCTCTAAAACCCTTACTTCATCAATAAAGAGTTTACGAAGCATAGAGGACTAAACTCAGAACAATGATGACAATATTTATCTATTAGCAATGGCAGAATTGTACCCACATATCAAAGACCAGCATTTCAACTACATGACAGATGACCAGGAATTAGAGAAGACCGGCAGAGCAATCACCCACCAAGAGCACTGCAACCTTTCTAAAAATACATTGGTCGTATTTTGCACACAATAGGACTTCTAAGGAGCAATAAGATGATAAAGGAAAATCAATTTCTAGCCAGCAAACTTCAGGTAGTCACAAGAAACTATAGAACTTACAGTATACATTAGGGTAAAGAGAAGTTCTCAAATCTCTCTAAACATCCTTCCTTCAACAGGGGATATGCATTTCTTGTTAATATAACACTGAAAATAAATCAGATAGGATACATAATGTTGATAAAAGAGAATGAAGCTAATTTTTTAACAAGCTGATTCCAAAACACAATCAAATAAATCAGTACCCCTTTTAAGAGGGGTCACCCAGAAGGCTATACCATGGATGACTCAAACTTAGTGACACTTATTTCAAAAGCTATACAAAAATATTCATAAATGAATCTTCCCGAGGGGGGAAGGTATAGCTCAAGTGGTAGAATGCATGCTTAGCACGCATAAGGTCCTGGGTTCAATCCCTAGTACCTCCTCTAAAAATAAATAAGTCTAATTACCTCCCCTCCATAAAGACAAGTTAATAAAAAAAATTTTCCCTATGGATTAATGGATAAAGAAAATTTAGTGCGTGTATATATATATATATATATATTCACATATATACAATGTAATTTTATTCAAATGTGCCCTTTGTGACAACATGGATGGACCATTATGTAAGTTAGACAAAGGAAGATAAATGCTGTGTGATCTCACTTATATGCGAAATCTGAAAACAAAAACAAAAACAACAATAACAACAACAAAAAAACTCACAAACAAAAATGAACTCATAGATACAGAGAACAGATTGGTGGTTGTCAGAGGCAGTGGGGAAGGGGTAAGCAAAATGGGTGAAGAGGGTCAAAAGGTACAAACTTACTTATAAAATAAGTAAGTCCTGGAAATGCAGTGTATCGCATGCTGATTATAGTTAACAATATTGTGCTGTATATTTGAAAGTTATTAAGAGAGTAGATCTTAAAAGTTCCCATCACAAGAAAGAAAATTGTAACTATGTGTGGTGGTGGATGTTAACTAAACTTATTGTGATGATCATTTCTCTATACATATGTATATTGAATCACTATGCTGTACACCTGAAACTGAAACAATGTTATATGTTCATTGTACCTCAATGAAATGAGTGTCTCCCCTTTGTAGTCTCCTCTAGGGCAGTGATGATAACTGATATAAATTTGGCAGAACATTTTGTAACTCCTTTTTGTGACTGTCTTCAAAGTAAAGAACAGTAACTGCCGATTACTGGGCTTTTACAGTATTCCACTACATAAATCATTTTACATACATCACCAGACACAACCCTTCACAACAGCTGCAGAGGTGTTCCAGATGGGAAAAACTGAGGCTTACGGAGATTGCAAAACTTAAAATGCCAAGTGGTCCCAAATCACATAGCTGGCAAGAAAAGAAGCTGATATTTGACCTGCCTTTATCTTTCCAAATCACTTCACTGTGCAATCACACAGGTCACATCAGGAAGTCAATCAAATTCATGACTTTGCACATTGTTTTGCAAGCTCATGTGGAGGTCCCCTGATTTTCCAGGCTCCACTCCAAGGATGCCAAAATGTAAAAGATAACAAGTCACCAGAAGATTAGATACAGGTCATCAAGCAGCTTACAACCTGGTGAAGTCGCTCCTGATTAGCACCAGGCTCTTGCCAAAAGATAAATCCACCTGCAAAGGCCAAAGCTTTGCTACCACTGGAGATGAATTTTAAAATGAGGGGACAGGGAGGTTGCTGATGGGAAGCAGTACTCAGAAGACAGTGCCTGAGAGATCAGTCACAAACTATGCTGAGGAGTGAAACCAGTGTCACAATTATGGAAGTTACTCTCAGAGCAAATCCTTTAAAAAGAACGACATTCACTTGAAGTTCTGTTATGTCAGTAGAAGTCCTATTGCTTTGTGGTCTCTACTCAGTTTATGACAGTGACTTTGAAAGCATTTTTGAGTGAATGTATCCTTTATTAACTGAATTCATAAATTTAACTGTTCATAAAAACCTGATTTCCTTACGACTTTATTTACCTTGAGTACCAGCTGCAAGCTGGGCTCACTTATCCAGTTACGTTTCTCCTTAACTGACTTTTAAATGTAGAATATTATTTTAAATGCATAAGAATACTGATCTTCCAGAGAGTAACAACACACTATCAATTTGATAAAATTTGTAAAATGATGTGAGCTACTGTTAGACTTCCCTTTCAAGCATACTGTAAGAGAAATAAACAGATTTTAACCTAATACATTTTTAATTCTTATTTTTTATTGAAGTGTAGTCAATTTACAATGTTAGTTTCATGTGTACAGCAAAGCAATTCAGTTACACACATACACGCATATTTTTTCAGATTCTTTTCCATTATAGCTCATTACAAGAAGTTGAATATAGTTCCCTGTGCTATACAGCAGGTCCTTGTTGTTTATGTATTTTATATACAGTAATGTGTATCTGTTAATCCCAAATTCCTAATCTTAGCAATTATTTTAAAATTTGCAGCACTTGCATTTGACATCAGAGCCCAGGGAGGTGGAGAGCAGACTCCAAAGAATGACTGAAAACTGATGAGTATAATTTACCTTTAAGTTTATGGCTGCATCTTCTCACCTCCATAAGAAACAGAAATCAGTGAATAAAAGCTCATGACTTTTACAAAATCAGCAACACTTTCTAGAATTGTTGCAGAAGATCACGAAAGTCTGTCTCTTCTGGAATCAGAAAAATTCTAGGAACTTAGGGTTTTGGTATGAATATAGATTTCTGATGGCTTACAGAAAATATGGGAGATAAGGCAAATCGATTTGCAAAACTGACGATCAAACAAAAAGGTGAGGCATGAAAAATAAAGAAGTGAGAGGTACATTTCATGATGTGGTGTTTGTGGCTTTGTCTGAGATTTTAAGATTCATCAGTTCTAACAGCACAGTCAAGAGAATGGCTTTCATGTTGTCTTTTTAAAGTTTTCCCTACAAAATCCACACTTCTAGTAAGGGTCAGTAAAGTCTCTATTGCCTGAGAAATCATTTGTATCTATTTAATCCCCTAATGTCACTCAAAATAATGATTCAAAGTAAAAGTAAATGCAAACCATTATGAATAACAACAAGCTATTAAAACTTGGGTAACTAAATTCTTCATTTTAATGTTTTTTTTTTCTTTGTGGTGGGGGTAATTACATTCTTGTTTACTTATTTATTTTAATGGAGGGACTAGGGCTTGAACCCAGGGCCTCATGCATGCTAGGCACACACTCTACCACTGAGCTATCTCTTCCCCACTGGATAACTAAACTCTAAAGTTTTAATCCTCCCAATGTAGCCTTACAGTACAATAATAATTTCTTGCAAATTACTGAAATGCAGTATAATTCTAGAACGACTAAGTACGCTTCTTAAAAGTGAGGGGTGAAATCATGAGTAATTTAAAAAGTCAGATAAGTCTACAGATTTTTTTTAAAAATAGTTAACTGCAGTTTGTAGTTTACCAAGTGTTTTCACACCTAATCTTAATTTACAATGACTTCCTAGGACATTTATTTTATCCCATTTTACAGATGATGCTGAAATAGGGTTATAACTTGTCCAAATTTATGCAATTTCAAAATGCATCAAGAACTGAAAATTAAATAGGTAGAACAGAGTTGGGATGAGTGAAGAATTATTCAAGCTAGAGATATTTAAATCTCTAGGCCCAAATAAATTATATTCTTGGGCAACTAAATAATCATTCAAATTTTTCAGATAATCAACAGCTGTCATTTTAAGCATCTAGGAAATTGAGACATTTTCTGGAGACTAGAATATTTAAGAAATAGGTCACCCCAAAATCTGAGAAAAAATTTCCTCATTAATTAAAAAAAATTCTTTATTTTGTATTCCTAAAGAATGCTAGATTATGAAAACTTAAAGTCAATGAGGCAAGTTTTCAAAAATCCCAGAAACATGGGAAAAAAATAAACCTTTTTGTAAGTAACAAGTTAGCTCAGCTTAATCTAATGTACTTCTTATCGAAATAGGAACAAGGGGATACAAATGGAAATATCTTTACTTTGATAGTTTTTCTTATTGTTATTTCATCCTAAATGAAGAAACACGTGGGGTAATTATAATTCAAGTCAAACCACTAGGTGGTGTTCTAAAGATTGGCGGCCTTCTGGATGAAGGAGAAAGTATCAGATGATGGTCTCGATGTGTCATTGCATAGCTTTTATTTTTTTAATTGCTATTACCATTTTTTAAAAAGCACTATATCTGATTACTCATGTGAGTCAGAGACTCATGCAATTGGAACTGGGGAGAAAATGCTCCTTAGACAGGCTGGCTCTAAACACAGGAAAAATAAATTCACATTGCCTACCTTTGGCTGATAGAGAAGTTTGGTTGAAGAAGCCCTGCCTAAGATGCAAAGTAAACCCCATATTTTCCTAGCGCTCTCCATGCTTTGTGTCCTGAAACACCTCTTATTCATGGGTTGGCCCTGAAACAGCTATACTGGGGTTGTTAAAATGTTTAAATACCTTCCTGCCAGCTTATAAATAAATACTATGCTGACCACCCCCACCATATCCTCCCATCTCCTAATCACCCAAGATCCTCCCCTAAAGTCGCCTCACCTCCAACTAACAAAGAGTGAAGCCTGTCTCAGTATGAAATCTCTGGCATTGCTTCTATCTGGTTATTAAATATTGCTAATATCATCCCTAAGTAGGGGCCCAGAGTTGATAGACTTATTCAGAGCATTTTAATGGCAACTTTTCTGGCTATGCAAAGGAAAACACAGAATTATTTTGAGATAAGGTGAGAGAAGGGTCACTACATAAGTATTTAACAATGATGTGGGGGTTGGAGGAAGCCAAGGAAGAGAGCAAAGGAAGGAAGGAAAGGGGCCCTGAGTAACATGATTCTTCAGTATGAGGAGCGAGGGCTAGGACAAACTGTCTGTTGGCACAGTAATTAAGGAACTTGAGACAATCATGCTACATTCAACTGTAGTTTTTGCGCTAAAACCATGAGGTAATCCTCTACAGTAGTCCTCCAAGGAGTTCAAACACTGGAATATTGCAATGTATTACTAGTGTTTGAGAGAACAAAGAAAGTGAAGTGATGCTCTATGACTGAAATATAGAAAATAGATTCTAAATATAGAATCAGTGATAAGGGTGTAACACAAATGACACTGTAGAAGAAATAAATGAGCTGGAAGATGTAGCAGCAGAAACTATCCAAAAGAAGACACAGAGAAAACATTAATTCAAAACAAAATTAACAGAGGTCCAATGAGCTGTAGGACAATTTCAAATGGTCTAGTAAACATGAAATCATTTTCCAAAAATGAGGAGAGAAAGAAGAGAAAAAATATTGGAAGATTTAATGGCAGTAGGTGTATACAAAATTCCAGTTCAATGTCAAGCACATACACATCAGACTTAAGAAGTCTGGATGGGGATATGGCTTCAGAAGGACAGAATGAGATCAAGGGGAACTTCAGGTGCAAGGTAATAATGGGATAACCAAAGGCAATGGCCGACATTGAAAGTGGAGCCAACAAGAGTCAGACAGAAGAGAGAGGGCCAAGACTACTGGGTGGCATTCATGTCTGATTACACTGGTGTTACAGTAGCTGCACATTTACCTTAAATACTTTCACCAAAGGAAGCATGGTATTATTCATTTATTCTTTAAATCTAGGGGCAGCTGGATGCCCTGACTGAGAATTCACTTTAGGGAAGGTAAGCAGAAATTCTACTAGAAATACCACACTCCACTACTACAAAAGGTTCCTGCTTAATCTCAGATTCCTCAATCTTGATAACCACCATATCTAGATTAAAACCAAATTCTCTGATCATTAGAATAGTGAATATCAGAAATCAGTTTTTATTGGTGAAACATATGGCTTGTTAAATACCATAATGAATGTTAGCAGTTGCTTTCATTGGTGAAATAACTAAACGTTGAAGACATGTAAATTGGATAAAAGTTGAGAGATACTCTCTGCCCTTTCATGAAGAGGAAATAAGACTCTATCACGGTCTCCAGACTGACAGCCTTAGAAATGACACCAAGTCTTGCTCCCCAAGAGACTCTGTTTCAACCATTAATTAAGAGGATTTTTCACCATCTGGTTCCAACCATAAGAGTACAGAATTCCTTCTCTGGAATATTGTCACATCTGCCCTGGGTAAACTTCATGCAAGCTGATGGGTGTGGTATCTAAATGCAGAGAGATCTGAGACTTCCTTAGGTTCATATAACAGGTTGTGGGAACATACTGTATCTAGTTCCTAATTAGAATGTGTTTAACAACTGAGAATCCAGAAGCTGCCACCCAAGAATGGCATCAACGCCAAGAGTTTTCTTATATGACAGCTTCTTTAACCCCCCATGGGTAGAAAACTTAAAATTACTTCCAAATCCCATTTTCTAGTGGAGAGAGAACCATGGTAGGCTTCCAGTGTACCAGGGATAGTAGAGGGCAGCCTGTCAGTGGTTCGTTCATTCACTCAGTCAACAAATGTGTGTTAAGCACCTGTTAATGGGTTAAACACTGTGGGTTAGGAGCTCATGTGGTCATCTAAGTTGGGGTCAGAATAAACAATGACAGTCCACACCTCCATCAAGATCATCCTCTAGGCAAAAAAATGGAAAAAAAAATGAAAAGGTACCTCTCCTTATGCATGAGGACTGCTTATCAGGAAAACCAAAGATAAGAAACAGACTCCTGATTCCTAGGGTCTTGTGATTCTAGCAAGCAGTGGAACTTGGCAGTGGAGGCCCTACCATTGGCATCACGTGAACTGTGATGTGATCTGTTAGGCATTTACCGTCAGCCCTCCTGCATTCACTAACACAGATGACTCCCCAGACAGCTGTCAGTCAGCTGGGTTACACAGCCACTTGGGAATTTGCATTCCATCATCAAAAATTTCCTGACAGTATACTGTTTTCTCCACTTTGGTATGTATTTGAAAGTTTTCCATAATGAAATATTTTAAAACTTTTTTATTTTATAACATGTTTTTATTGAGTTGTAGTCATTTCACAATGTTGTGTCAAATTCCAGTGTAAAGCACAATTTTTCAGTTATACGTGAACATACATATATTCATTGTCACAGTTTTTTTCGCTGTGAGCTACCACAAGATCTTGTATATATTTCCCTGTGCTGTACAGTATAATCTTGTTTATCTATTATACATATGTCTGCCAGTATCTACACATTTTGAAATTCCAGTCTGTCCCTTCCCACCCCCTTCCCAATAAAGTATTTTTAAACCCCTGACATACCAGGGGGCATCAAGCATCATTTGAGCTTTTCCAGAGGTGCGATCCTACCACTTCATAAAGTTTATATTGAGTTGAAACTTGACTTCCTGTCATGTCCACCAATTGATCAAAGTTCTCTCCTGTGACCTACATAAAGTAGTTCTTCGCACAAAAGTAAATCTCTCAACAGGATAGTCCTCCAAATAGCAAGACGGTTATGAGGTAACTATATAATTTATTATCCAAACTGGGGGCAATTTTGAAGATAAAAGGTGGCACTAAAATAATGAATTGAACATTAGGTTTTAATGAAGTGGGAGATCTATTAAAAAGTTCTAATCCAAAAGCAGATGCTAAACCAGATGGAACACTGAGAAACAGGCATGAACAGGGTAGGACCCAAGCGAACCCAAACATACGGTCACCCTAGTTACCACGTCTCGTCATCATCTTCCTTGTTCAGGTTGAACATCCCTAATTATTTGAACTCTGGATATCTTCAGTATCCAAATTCATTTACCTGACAATATCCACTTAAAGCATGGTACCAAAAACAACACAATATTCTTGATGAGTTCTGACCAGTTCCCATTACAATGAAGCCATCATCTCTTTTAATCTGAAACTACATTATCCTAACACTTCCCTCAGATTGCATTAATCTGCCCGGCAGTTGCAACTGTATTGTTGGCTCACACTCAGTTTGTAATCAACTGAAATCTTCTGCACATAAAGGCCTACTAAACTCAATCTTCCTCTTTATGAACCTTCACAAAGGATTTTGTTTTTCAGACCTAAATTCAGGAATGATATCCTGTTAGTTTCAGATCATCATTATCAACTATTAATATAGCTTTTGATGAACAGCTTGTCATGTAATGTATTATCCATTCTTCCAATATTTTGTGACACCAAAAGTTTGTTAAACAAATTCCAGGTGACTTTCATCCAAATTTTAACCAAAATGTTTAACAGAACAGGGCCCAGACTAATCTGGTTGACCCAACTAGTTAACATTTTTCTGCCAGGTAACCATCCCTCTATCTGCCCTGATGTTGGGTCCATATTTCTCCATTTAGTCCCAGAAAACATCAAGAGAGGTATCAAATAAGCCAGATACTTCTCTCTGAATGTGAGATGATAGAATCCTTAAGATGATTGTTTATATTTTCCATGAGGGGAGAAGGTTCATGATGGTGGTGTAGGATGATCCTGAATTCACCTCCTCCCATGAACACATCAAATATACAAATACACATAGAACAATTCACCACATCCCAGCTGTAGCATTCCATAATCAGGAGGGACCACAAAGGTATGGATATTTTCCATGATGAAAAAGGAATTCAAGTTCCACATCAGGCTCAGATCCCAGATCCTGTATAGGAGAGACAAGCCTCCAAAACACTTTGCTTTAAAAACCAACTAGAAATACACACAGTAAAACTATAGAACTACAGAGAACAGAAAACCCACTCTCAAAGGACACATTCACAAACTCACTTGACCCAAAAGTCAGCACAAAAACACTAGACTGAAAATTACATGGACAATAGGTGAAGGGGACCCACTTACTAATCTTTAAGTATCTGCTAGAGAGGCAGGAACCAGCTGGGATACTCCCTACGGACAGAGACACAGAGGAGCCAATTTTGCAATCGCAGGCTACCTTGCTAATTCTGACACTGGTGTATGTCACTTTGGAATTCTCCCTCTAACCTGTTAGTATCAGTGG
Source organism: Vicugna pacos (assembly GCF_048564905.1). Lineage (NCBI taxonomy): Eukaryota > Metazoa > Chordata > Mammalia > Artiodactyla > Camelidae > Vicugna > Vicugna pacos. The sequence continues at coordinate 9,598,891 of NC_132987.1, forward strand.
CCATAACCTGCTGAGAATGCCATCCACCCCAGTACCTCAGACAGGCATCTCAGCAAGGAGAGCAATACCCTGCCCATCAACAAGCATGCAGCAGCAACAGCCCCACCACCACAAAAAGGCACATGCAGCTCACATGGGAGAAACCCTTTAAGCCCCTGGCTCTGGTGGACAGACAGGATTGTACTTCTCCATCCCACAGGACATCTTTCAAAGAAGGCCATTCCTTCAAGATTGGGAGAGATAGCTGATATACATAGGATGTTACGTATGAACCTAACAGTAACCACAAGTAAAAAACTTACAGTAAATACACAAAAGAAAATGAGAAAGGAATCTAAACAAAACGTTGACAAAAAACACCAAAATGCAAGACAAAAACAGAAAAAGAAGAAAAAAGAAACAGATAGGAACTATAAAAACCAGTCAGAAAACAATAAGGTGTCAATAAGAACATACCTATTAATAATTACGTTCAAAGTATGTGGACTAAATTTGTAAATAAAAGACATAGAATGGCTGAATGGATTAAAAAACAAAACATATATATGCTGCCAACAAGAGAATCATGTCAGAAGCAAGGATACACAGGCTGAAAGCAAAGGCATGGGAAAAGATATTCCATACAAATGAAAATAAAAAGGAAGTTGGAGCAGCCCTACTCATATCAGACAAAAATAGACTTTAAAACAAAGACTGTAAAAAAAGACAGAGAAGGACATTAAATTCTAATAAAGATATGAATTCAGCAAGTTATAACATTTATAAATGTATATGCATTCAACATAGAAGCAGCTAGATATAAAGTAAATAACAGACTTGAAGTGAGAAATTAAAAGCAATATAATCATAGTAAATGACTTTATCATACCATTTACAGCAATGGATAGATTATCCAGAAAGAAAATCAATAAGGAAACACTGGCTTTAAATGACATACTAAGTCAGATGAACTTAATAAAATATACAAAACATTCAGTCCAAAAGCAGTAGAATATATATTCTTCTCAAGTGCACATGGGACATTCTTTGGGACAGATTACATATTAGGTTACAAAGCAAATATCAATAAATTCAAGAAGATTGAATTCACATCAAGCATCTTTTCTGAAAACAATGTATGAAACTAGAAGTCAATTGCAGGAAGAAAACTGGAGGAAAAAAAAAAAACACCAAAATGTGGAGATTAAACAACGTGCTACTGAACAATCAATGGCTCATCAAAGAAACCAAAGGAAAATCAAACACGTAGAGACAAATAAAAACAGAAAGATGGCATACTAGAACCTATGGGATGAAGCAAAAGCAGTTCTAAGAGGGAAGTTCATAGCAATACAGGCCTACCTCAAGAAACAAGAAAAATCCCAAGCATTTAACTGTACACTTAAAGGAACTAGAAAAATAACAAAAAATAAAGTTCAAAATTAGTAGAAGGAAGGAAATAACAAATATCAGAGCAGAAATCAATGAAAAAGAGTCATTAAAAAATAGGAAAAAAAAGCAATGAAACTAAGAGTTGGTTCCTTGAAAAGACAAACAAAATCAACAAATCTTTAGCTAGGTTAACCAAGAGAAAAAAAGAGGACTCAAATTAATAAAATCAAAAATGAAAGAAGAAAAGTTACAACCAATACCAAAAAAATACAGAGGCTCATAAAAGACTACTATAAACAATTATACACCAACAAATTGGACAACCTAGAAGAAATGGATAAATTCTTCAGAAACATAATCTTCTAAGAACTAATCATGAAGAAATAGAAAATCTGAATAGATCAGTTACCAGTAAAAAGATTAAAACTGTAATCAAAGCTCTCCCAAGAAATAGAAGAAGAGGACCAGACAACCTTACTGGTAAATTCTATGAAATATTCACAAAAACACATAATAGCTATCCTTCTCAAAATCTTTCAAAGGAGGAGGGAAATATTCCAAACACATTTTATAAGGCCAGCATTACCCTGATACCAAAACTAGACAAGGACACCACAAAAATAGAACATTATAGGCCAACATCCTTATATATGCACATCACATCACATACATTAACACTTACATCACATTAACAAAATGAAGGATAAAAAGTATATGATCATCTCAACCAATGATCAAAAACTCTCAACATAACAGAGGAAATAGAGGAATAGAGGAAACATACCTCAACATAATAAAGACCATATACCACAAACCCACAGCTAACATCATACTCAATGATGAAAGACTTGAAAACGTTTCCTCTAAGATCAGGAACAAGACAAAGATACCCCCTTTTATTCAACATAGTATTAAAAGTCCTAGCCACAGAAATTAGGTAAGTAAAAGAAATAAAAGACATCTAAATCAGAAAAGAAAGAAGTAAAACTGTCACTATTTGCAGATGATATCATACTATATACAGAAAAATCTAAAGACTCCACACACACACACACACATATAAAACTGTTATAACTAAAAAATTAATTCAGTCATATTTCAGGGTACAAAGTTAATATACAGGAATCTGTGGCATTTTTATACACTAATAACAAACTATCAGAAAAAGAAACTAAGAAATTAATCCCAATTACAATTGCATCAAAAAGAAGAAAATACCTAGAACTAAATTTAACCAAGGAGATGAAAGACCTGTACACTGATAACTATAAAACACTGATGAAAGGAATTGCAGACAAAACAAATACACGGAAAGATACTCTGTGGTCATCTATTGGAAGAATTAATATTGTTAAAATGCCCATACCGCCTAAAGCGATCTACAGATTCAATACAATCTCTGTCAAAACTCCAATGGCATATTTTGCAGAACAAGACAAATAATTCTAACATTTGTATGGAAGCACAAAAGATCCTGAATAACCAAAATAACCCTGAGAAATAAGAACAAAGCTGGAGGTATCAAGTGCCATGATTTCAAACTATACTACAAAGCTATAGTAATCAAAACAGTGTGGTACTGGCAGAAAAATGGACACATAGTTCAATGAAACAGAATTGAAATAAATCTATACATATATGGACAATTAATTTACAACACAGGAGCAAAAATGTACAATGGAGAAAAGGTAGTCTTCAGTAAGTGATGTTGGGAAAACTGGACAGCCACATGAGAAAGAATGAAGTTAGACCACTATCTGACACCATACACAAAAGTCAATTAAAGCCTTAAATGTAAGTCCTGAAACCAGAAAATTCCTGGAAGAAAACGGTGGTAATTTCATGGACATCAGTCTTTGTGTTGTTTTTGGAAATCTAACTCCAAAGGCAAGGGAAATAAAAGAAAAATAAATAAATGGGACTACATCAAACTAAAAAGCTTTTGCATAGCAAAGGAAGCCACCATCAAAACAAAAAGAGAACTTAATGAATTAGAGAAGATATTTGCAAATCATATATCCAATAAGGGGTTAATATCCAAAAGATATATAAAGAACTCATACAACTCAACATCTAGAAAACAAACAACTCAATTAAAAAATGGGCAGAGGATCTGAGTAGACATTTTCCAAAGAAAATATACAGATGGTAAACAGGCACATGAAAATATGTTCAGCATCACTAATTATTAGGGAAATGCAAATCAAAACCACATGAGATACTACCTTATACCTTTATCAAAAAGTCAAGAAATAACAAATGTTGGAGAATAGGTAGAGAAAAGGGAGCCCCTGTGCACTGTTGGTGGGACTATAAATTGGTGCAGCCACTGTAGAAAACAGGACAGAGATTCCTCAGAAAAAAAAAAATAGAACTACCATATGACCCAGCTATTCCACATTTGTGTATATATCCAAAAAAACACAAAAATACTAATTTTAAATATTTGATATGTACACCCCTATGTTCACTGAAGCATTATTTACAACAGGCAAGATATGGAAACAACCTAAGCGTCCATCAGTGGATGAATGGATAAAGAAAATGTGACACATATAGAAATGGATATACATATACAATAGAATATTAGCCCTAAAGATGAATGAAATCTTGCTATTTGTGACATGAATTGACCTTGAAGGTATTATGCTTAGTGAAGTAAGTCAGACAGACAAAGACAATACCATATGATTTCATTCATGTGTGGACTCTTAAAAAAAAAAAGAAAAAACTAATGAACAAACAAAACAAAAGACTCACAGATACAGATAACAGATTAGTGGTTATGAGAGATGGGCAAAGTGGATGAAAAGGAATCAATTGTATGGTGATAGCTGATCATTAGACTCTTGGTGGTGATCACTTTACAGTATATACAGATGTCAAATTACAATGCTGTACACCTGAAACACATAAAACTTAACAAAGCAGATTAAATAAACCACTTGCCCTAACAATCTACTCATAAGAGTTTGTCTTGTAAAACGCTATGAAACTTCTCCAATAGTGAAAGATATCCATTGTACAAAGCTTACCACACAATCCAACAGCTCATTTAACAGCTGTTAAATGTTGCCTGATGAAAGCATAGCCCAGAAAAAAAAGTGGAAGGCATGTGGAGTACATCTGGCAACCAATTACTCTGATTCAGTGCAGATGTTACATCCTCCATGCTCGTCTTCACAGCATCTTGACTCACTGATAGGCCATACTGAGTTGTTTTCTACCCAAAGGTCACACCGAAGCAAGGTTGAAAAACAGTGACAAAGACCCACCATGACTCAACAGAATGGGTTGATTTGAGCCAAGAATGAACACACAGAACCTGGGCCAAGAGAAATGTCTGATGAGTGTATGACTTCACCTGCAGAAACAGAAGAGAAAGGACACTGGAGATCTCTATTATGTGCATCCACAAAAACAACGACAATTCACTAATAAAATCCAAAGTGTCTAGAATCTGAATCGCTCTAGATATACAACAGTAGTCTCCATAAAAAAATGTTCAAAGAAAGCTGTAACTGGTTTTAATTGTAAAAGATTACGGGGGAAGTGTGATCTAGAGAAAATGTGCATCTTATCTGAAATCAAGCTCCAATTTGTTCACTAACTTGTTATGTGATTTAGTGTTTCGTCATGTACTCTCCCCAAGCCAAAATTTTATTACCTGTAAATGGAGTCCTTTTTTCAAGCCATTCCACATCACTAAAAAGATCTGCCAACCTCATAGATTTGCTATGGAGCCCAAATGTGAAAACATAAATAAACACTCCATACAAATACATAGTCTTATAATAATTAATCAATCATAATATTATTAATGCTTGGATATTTTTACTGAATTTGATTAAATGTTTCTCTTAAAGGTTATGCTAGATAGGTAGACAGATGGACAGATGAAAGCACATAGAGAGATGATAGATACAGATGCATTTATGAGAGCAATGAACTATGTTTACATGCTATTAGTACATATTATTATAGAATAACAAAAATTTGAACCTGGAATAGATTCTTGTTTCACAACGTTGTCTTGCCAATGAGCAAACTGAAGTCCAGGTGTGTTTAATGACTTACCCAAGATCAAGTTAATGAAAGACTAAGGCTAAAACCTAGCTTTTCAGACACTCAGCCTATATTCTTTCCATTCCATGGGAATGCTAATCCCATCAGTGATGACACTATCAGAATTTCCCATTCAGACTGTCACTATTCAAAAGATAAATAAAACCAGCGCTTTCTCAATACTGCCAAGACACACAATGAAACTTACCTTGGTATGAAGCTGCATTGCATAACGCAGAGCTGGTGAATGCAACGCATAATTGCCTCTACTTTCTTTTGTCTCCTATGGGCCAGAAAGCAGCCTCATACTCTTGAAAATAATAGTCCAGAAAGGCACTACCAATCAGTCAGAATTGCCATGTTAGATAAAAATAATCTATACTTCTTAGATATATTGGAAAGATATTGAAATGAGAAACAGGAAACTTGAATTCTAGTCCAATGCCTGCAACTCCCTAGCCACATCACGACAAGCAGGCACAATGTGGATATGTCCTCATCTACAAAATGGGGCATTTGGACTAACTGACCCCTTCCCAGTTCAGATGTCCTCTACCCCTCTGACTAATGTCTGCAGTCAGCTTAAGTTAAATATGAGAAAAAAAAAGACCAAGACTATTACAGATAAAAGTGTACCTAAGAGAAAAGAAAATGGTCTCCTCTGTGATTTATGACACTTTCTCATTTTCAAATCAGATAACTACCAGTGTAATAGCTAATAAGGTTGACTCAAAACAGCATGGACTGGCACAAAAACAGACACATAGATCAATGGAACAGAACAGAGAGCTCAGACATAAACTCAACCAACTATAGTCAATTAATCTAAGGCAAAGAATATAACATGGAGAAAAGACAGTCTTTTCCATGTGTGGTGCCTGGAAGGCTCAACAGCTCCATGTAAAACAATGAAATTATAACATTTCCTCACACCACATTCAAAAATAAACTCAGAATGGTTTAAAGACCCAAATGTAAGATCTGAAACCACAAAACTCCTAGAAGAGAACATAGAACATTCTTTGACATAAATCATAGCAATATTTTTGGAAGTGTCTCCTAAGGCAAAAGAAATAAATTCAAAAATAAACAAATGGAACCTAATTAAATGTAAAAGCTCTTGCACAGCAAAGAAAACTGTCAACAAAACAAAGACAGCCTATGGAAAAGATAGCAAATGATATGACCAACAAGGGATTAATATCCAAAACATATAAACTCCTTATACAACTCAATATTAAAAAAAAAAAAACCCAATCAAGAAATGGGCAGAAGACATGAATAGACATTTTTCCAAAGAAGATATACAGAGGACTAACAGGCATATGAAAAGATGCTCAATATCAGTAATTATTAGAGAAATGAGGTATCACCTCACATCTGTTAACATGTCTATCATCACAATAATAAATGTTGCAGAGGATGTGAAGAAAAAGCAACCCTTGTACATTGTTGATGGAATGTAAATTGGTGCAGCCACTATGGAAAACAGTATGGAGGTTTCTCAAAAAACTAAAAAGAGAGCTACCAAATGAGCCAGCAATTCCACTCCTGGGTATGTAATTCCCCATCAAGAGATGAATGGATAAAAAAGACATTTTTATTTATACACACACACACACACACACACACACACACACACACACACACAATGGAATACTACTCAGCCATAAAAAAGAGTGAAATTTTGCCATTTGTGACAATGTGGATGGTCCTGGAGGGTATCATACTTAGTGATATAAGTCAGATAGAGAAAGACAGATACTCTATATTATCATCTATATGTAGAATCTAAAAAAAAATGAATATAACAAAACAGAAACAGACTCAGATTATAGAGAACAAGCTGGTGGTACCATTGGACAGAGGGGAGGAAGGAGGGGCAGGACAGAGGTAGAGGATTAAGAGATACAAATGACTAAGTACAAAACTGATAAACAATAAATATATATTGTACAGCACAGGGAGATATAGCCATAATTTTGTTATAATTTTAAATGGAGTATAATCTGTAAAAATATTGGATTACTACATTGTATACCTGTAAGTAATGTAATATTGTAAATCAGCTACACGTCAGTAAAAAAGAATAACTAAAAGAGTTTACATTAGACAGGATAGGCCAAGCATTTGTAACAAATACCCCAAAATGCAACAGCTCCAACACATAAAAGCTTAATTCTCTCTCACAGGATGGCCCAGGCATCAGATGTCTCTCTTCCACATGGTGATTCAAGGACCCAGACTGATACAGGCTCCACGTGAACAAGTTTCAAGGTCAGTATGGTCACTGCCTTTCCAGCCCAAGGTAGGGGGGAAATATGTATAGAAAGTACATTTGTTACCTTAGAGGCTTGACCCCAGATTGCTTAAACGTTAGCAAGAGAAATAATTTTTTTAACATTTTTTATCGAGTTATAATCATTTTACAGTGTTGTGTCAAATTCCAGTGTAGAGCACAATTTTTCAGTTATACATGAACATATATATATTCATTGTCACTTTTTTTTCACTGTGAGCTACCACGGGATCTTGTATATATTTCCCTGTGCTATACAGTATAATCTTGTTTATCTATTCTACATTTTGAAATCCTAGTCTGTCCCTTCCCACTCCCCACCCCTTTGGCAACCACAAGTTTGTATTCTATGTCTATGAGCCTGTTTCGCTTTTGTATTTATGTTTTTTTTTCTTTTTAGATTCCACATATGAGCGCTCTCATATGGTATTTTTCTTTCTCTTTCTGACTTACTCCACTTAGAATGACATTCTCCAGGAACATCCATGTTGCTGCAAATGGCATTATGTTGTCAGTTTTATGGCTGAATAGTATTCCATTGTATAAATATACCACATCTTCTTTATCCAGTCATCTGTTGATGGACATTTAGGCTGTCTCCATGTCTTGGCTATTGTAAATAGTGCTGCTATGAACACTGGGGTGCACGCGTCATCCTGAAGTAGGGTTCCTTCTGGATATATGCCCAGGAGCAGGATTCCTGGGTCATATGGTAAGTCTATTCCTAGTCTTTTGAGGAATCTCCATACTGTTTTCCACAGTGGCTGCACCAAACTGCATTTCCATCAGCAGTGTAGGAGGGTTCTCTTTTCTCCACAGCCTCTCCAGCATTTGTCATCTGTGACTTTTGAATGATGGCCATTCTGACTGGTGTGAGATGATACCTCATTGTAGTTTTGATTTGCATTTCTCTGATAATTAGTGATATTGAGCATTTTTTCATGTGCCTATTGATCATTTGTAGAGAAATAAAAGTTTTGAGCCCCTACTTATAAATCCCTTCCACCTATGAATGCCACAGTGGCTTGGCAATTGGAAATTTACTCAGTTTGATACAAGGAAGCAGGCTTCCTGCTTTTGATTGATTATAGTGACCCACAGGTAGCCGTGTCTTTGAATCGTGAATGGGATCCATAGCTCTAAAGAGAAAGGTGGCTTTCCCGAGCAGCTGAGGCAGAGCAGTGAGCAGTCCGACCGGCTAAGACTGAGCGGCACTCAGTGGAAGTGTGTTCATCTGCTACACTTGGCAAGGTTGCTGATGCACAGTGATGTTGTTTGTTATGTCTCTTCTTTAGCTCATCATTTCAAAAAAAAAGGAAGACGTAGGATAAAACAGAACCACCACCACCCCATTCCGGCAGGCCTCTCTTCCCTGAGCTGCAGCTCTTCTGCTTGTAAAACACAGCAGATGGAATGTTAAATCTAAACGAGAAAGTCTCTGGCATTCCTAGCTGTCAAAACAAGCCATGTGCCTCCTGCTTCTCAACTCTAATCCACCAAACGCAATGAGACTATTTCAGACACAAGAATATGCACATCCAAGCCTGTTTTAGGGAGTTATTTTTTTTTTAAGTGTGGCTGTTGGAAGATGAATGGGTGAACTCAAGTAAGAAATGTGTCCCAACTCAATGAGGATTTATTGACATTTTCATTACAACTGCTCTGTGACAAATATCAAGACCAGTAAATGTCAATATTTCTCAGTTGTGATCTGTGCTAAACATTAATATATATTAAGATTGTGATAGTCTTTATTGTTTAGAACAATGTTATGCAATAATTAATATCATGCAAGTCACAAATGTAAGCCACATCTGCAGTTTAAAATTTTCTAATAGCCATCTTCAAAAAGGGAAAAAGAAACAAGTGGATTAATTTTAATAATATATTTTATTCAACCCAATATATCCAAAATATTATCATTTCAATATGTAACCATAAAAATTATTAAGATTTTTTATACTCCATTTTTCATACTAAGTCTTTGACATCTGGTGTATATTTTGCATTTATAGTATTTCTTTGCCCAATTGGACAAGCCATAGTTCAAGTGTTCACTAACCACGTGCTACAGGTTACCATATCGGTCAGTACAGGTTTAGAGTCTCTTAGAGCTTTTATTTTTTTCAGGACTTGAGGCTTATATAAAAATTAGATAAGGAAGTGTGCTAAGTATTACAAAATAAATAACTGGTAACTTCAACCCAAATTCTTGATCCAGACACACGGTGATTAAAAATGCATGCATCGAGAAGTTAATGTAAATATTTTGAATGCTATCCATGGCCAAGCACACCACAAGCCCTAAACCCTTCACTCACACTTGCAGCCCAAATCTTGATGATTGTTAACAGGCTCTAAATCAACCAGCTAATGCCTCCATCCTTTGAGAAATCCCAAAATATGCCCAGTTGATGAGGCCAACCAAAAGGCACTTTTATTTTAAAAAGGAGAAAGCTAGGGATGCCAACTTCTAGAAACTGAAGAGCACCCCAGAGCAGTTTTCAGGGGCCGAGTTCATCATATAAACGAATGACTCCGGTCATACAAAACAGAGTAAGAGGACAGACAAGAGGAAGCTGCAGCAAGAATGCCCCCATTAGCGGACTTCACACTGAAAATTCATTCAACATTGTGTAAATTATTGGGTCTTACAGGACCTGAAGGTTAAGCTGCATATTTATGGTCCCTGATAGCTCATTACCACCTATAAGAAAGTTTCCCACAGTGTACAAGAGTAGGGGACATCGGCCAAGATTTCAGAGGAAATATGAAACTGCGAAAGAACCAGTTTCTGTTTTAGCGCTTCATTGTGTGAACAATCTGAGAAATGAATCAGCCCTCTTGAAGATCCCTTGGATGTAAATAGTAGTAAATGGATCTGACGAGTGTCGGATTGCGTTGCTGACTAAATAAACTCAGAGATGATTTTTTAAGAGAGCTACTTCACACGGCATTCTCACCTAAACTGAACAAATTGAGAAAGAGTACTTTGCCCAGAAGACTTCCAAATGATCCTGTTACACTTGAGTCGTGAGCTGCCTCTTCCACAGAGTATAATTTTGGTAATACAGGCAAAACATTCTTGTGAAGAAATGACTTTAGATAAGTATTCAAAAATGTCATACAAAGAGAACAACAGGGCGACAGCCAAGAATCATGTTTACTTAGCCCATCACTTCCTTGAAAACAATATTACTGATATTACGAGCATCACTGGAGACACTAACAGGAAGCATCTTGAGTACTTGTAAAGATACATGCCCCTGTAGCCAGCAAACATTAACATTATTCTTCCTGTGAAACTAACTTGGAAACAAGATAAGACAGGCCAAATATGTTTCTGAGTCTTTAATAAAGAAAAGTTGTGCAAAAATGTTCTCCAAAAATCCACAAGGAAAAAACAAACCAGAGAGACTCACCGAGTTCCCTGAAAGATAGGTGATTTGATGGCCCCTGAAATCCACCATTTTCCTAACGCTGTTTAGCCTCCCTGTGCCTCAGTTTCCATCTATAACAAGAATAATAAGACCTACCTCATAAGCTTCTTGTGAAGATCACAATACTTAGAAAAAGGCCCAGCACACAGAAAGCATTCAGTAAGTATCAGCTATTACTTTTACCATTAAAGATAAAACAGTGGAGAGCCTAGGCAGAGAAGTGCACTCAGAAGTCACACAAATATATGGACTCTGGACTCTTTACAGGTTCTAAATGTTCACAGCCTACTTACAGCACAAGTTTTGATTGTTGGTAATAGGCCCTCAATCCAGCAATTAACTCCTTGGTCTTGTGAAATGCTTTGGTTTTACAAAGCTGGTCTCAGGAAACATAATACCTTTGGCTGTACCTTTGGCAGGTATGACTGGGGACAGGGAACCCCCTGTCATGTACCCATCAAGTACCCAATTAGCAAAGTGGCCAAAAAGAAGCATGGTCTTTAAAAAAGAAAATAGATAAGGATTCAACTTCTAGAAGCTGAAGAATACTATTGTGATATAAGTAGATGGCAGTTCAACCAACAGCCATCAAAAGCAAACAAACAAACAACAAACAACAAACTGTCCACCACTGAGGCAAATTGATGTCACAGAGAGACTCTGTGATTTCATTTGTTTAGGAGAACAAAGGAAACTTCCCAGCTTCATCTTGAGCAATCCAGTCGTAAGCCAACGGGGTGTGGCAGGAGCCCGATTTCTGAACGCCTGGAGCAGAGATGATGGACCAGATCCCAGTTCTCCAGTGCCTTGCAGTTGGGTGTGTTGAGGGGCTGGGTCCTGAGTGAAATGTGGAACAGAGCTGAGATGAGCCAGTGGTAGCCTCCGTTTTAACACGTGCACATGACCCTCCACACCATATCTCTCTGAGGACGCTTGGAACGCTGAGATGGTAAAGGTGAACAGTGGAAGCCCATCTATGAGGAACAAGAATGAGAAACTTACTACAGAAAGCCCTAAGACTTGGAGATTGTTGGAGCCGCTAGTGTTAACTTACCTTTTTTCACTTGTTCATATCCATGGTGATTTAAACCCGACTTGGATTCCTGCCTGCAAATTCTTTAGCTGATATTAACAACACTGCCTTTTTCTAAATCACGGGCTTGCAGAGGCAATGAAAGCCAGGAACTAGTGTCTCACTGTGCTTAAGCTGATTTAGTTTGCTTTTTCCTAATGATATGCAGACTGGTACACTCCCATTTCAAAGGGTTCCTAGCGTTAGTGATTGTTAAGATCTTAAAGGTCTCCTCTTTCCCTCTCCTCATCCATCACCCTCATCTCCCATCTGGACCATGGAAATTTGTTCCCAGCTGGTATCCCCTTCTTCACACAGTACTGAGAATGAATCCCTGCTTAAAACCATCAAATGGCTTACCACTGGCATATCGTAATCCAGATCCTGGAACTTGGCCTCCAAGATGCTCCATGCTCTGGCCCCTCTGGCCCCTGTCTGCTCCAAGATCATCTCTCTTTACTCTCCTGTCGGATTATTGTGCTCGGCCACTCTGGTCTTTGTTCAGCCTCTTGAACATAACGTGTTTGGCCCTATCTCAAGACGTTAGTACTCTTCTTCACTTCTCAAAAAAAGTCACCTCCGAAAAGAATTCTTTGAACCCCCAGCTGAATTAGTGGCCCTGGAAGCCAATTCCTATCACATTACTCTATTCTGTTTTCCTCCAAGCATGCATCGGTATCTAAAGCAGTCTCACTTATGTTTATTGTCTGAATGTCCCACCCCGATCCACCTCCACTGGAAGAAAGCTCCATATGAATCTGTCTGTTCATAACTGTTTCCCCAACACTGTGTCCAGTACCTGGTGCCTAATGCACCCTCAAAAAATATATGTTAACTGGCTGATGAAAGCTATAAACACACTTTCCCCAAATGCATTCACTGACAAAAAAAGTTTTCATATTATTTGATAGGATTGTGAAGTCCCTGAAAGCCATACATGTGCTGCCTAGGGATCCATGAACCCTAAGTTAATAAGCACAGAAATCAAATTTTGAATGAATAGATGAGGAAGTTGGGCTAGCTCAAATCAAACTTGGGCAGACTTGGGCTCAGTTACTACCTACATCTTCTAAATGTCATTGATTTTTCTTCTAACTATTCCATCAGTTATTATGAATGGGGAATTGAAGTCTTCAAAATACTTTTGTTGAATTACCTATTTCTTCAATTCTGTTAGTTTTTACTTTGTGTATTTTGGGGTTTTGGTGTTAGATGCATATGTGTTTATAAGTGTTATGTTTTCCTAGAAACCTTTTTATAATTCTTTTACTATTATAAAATATCCCTAATGTGGGGGGCTATTATAGCCTTTAGTTGGCTCATCTAATATAAATATTCATGCTTGGTATGAATCTCAAAATGAAATATTAATGTTTGATTATGGGGTGCTGCCCCAGACTTTACCAGGAACATTAGAGTTGAGGATATTTGCACCAGATTTCTTTTAAAAATTAAAAAACAAACAAACAAAAAAACAGCTGGCCTCAAGAGTTTTAGATAAGCGATATTGGGTCAGTCATTTGCTTGAGGTTTAAATAGGTACCAGGCACTGAGCTAAAAGTGTCACAGACATCTTGACATTCTGTCTTCTGGATTAGCAGAAAATTAAGCCACACTTCAGTCACTCAGGTCACGAGAAGCAAGGCACCTCTAGTTGTTCTATGTGATGAAGCCAGACCAGCTCCACAGCCCAAGAAGCTCACGGTTGTCTATTATATCACAGGCATGTTTCAGTACTGCAAGGCCCCACAGACTTGTAGAATCCTGGTGCAAGAAATCACTGCTTGACCTCCCCACTGGGAGGGAGCATCAATCCCAAGAGATAAACCCAACAGAGCTAGGAGCTGCTGTCACTCAAGACCTAAGGCTATTCCTCTTGCCACCATGATTTTAGCTTCACAACAGCTTAACACAAGTATTTGTCTGTTTGTTTATTAAGTAATACATTTGGCTTTTTCCTCAATGAGATCAGCTTTACTGAAGGACCAGCTGTTGTCAGCATGGAGCCATAGGTTCTGAGCACTATCTTTCAAATTATTATCTCTGGAACCCTGAGAAACTACCAAAGTGCTTCCCTGTTCCACAAAGCCTAGATTCAAATTTCATTTTTAACTATATATATTTTCATCTATTTAAAATACTGTCATAAAACCAACATATACACTTAAATAGCATATCAAATTGAAACATTCAAGAGACCACATTAATTGTACCACCACAAAAATTTTAATTGTATGCAAATCCTGGTATGAAAATTCTATCATTTCTTTGCGTTTAATTAGACTTCCTATAACTGTGTCAGTGATTACAGTAGTTGTAGTTCTGCAGTGGTCTATTTTTTTCATTCAAGCCTACACATGTCTACAGTGTATAAAATTGTGAAATTGACTGCATGGTTACTGAATATGTGTGAGCTGGGATTGTCTTGATGTGTGCAACCAGAAGAAAATTGAGAAACAAATTGGATGCAGTAATTGTTATTCATAACCCTCAATTTCATATATTATGATTTTCCTTTATTAACTTTTATTATATTTATGAATTTAGGAAATAAAATTATGCCAGTAAAATGTTGCTGTTATCTATTTTGGAGCCAACACCTAACCCTTACTTTGTTTTGACAGAGCCCAGGGTTTCCATCTCCCTCCAGTGTGACCTGGAGGTTGAAGCTGGGGGTGGGGGATGTATTAGTTATATATTGCTGCAAAGCAGGTACCATAATCTTAGAAACTTAAAACAATACCCATTTATCATCTCACAGTTTCGATAGGCTGGAGTCTGGGCACAGAGTAACTGAGTTCTCTGCTCAGGGTCTCCCAGGCTGAATCAAGGTGTGGGCTAGGACCGAGATGCCACCTGAGGGACATTGTCCTCTTCCAAGCCTATTCAGGCCGCTGGTAAAATTCAGCTCCTTAGAACTTGCGTTAGTTTTCTGTTGCTGCATAATGAAATATATTTTAGTGGCTAAAACAAACCCATGTATTAACTCACAGTTCTGAGGGTCATAAATCCAGGCATGGTATCCTGGGTTCTTTGCTCAGGGTTCCACAGGGTGAAATCTGGGTGTTAGCCATGCTACCTGCTTTTATGGAGGCTCTGGGAAAGAATCTGCTTCCATACTTATTCAGACTGTTGGAAGAGTTCATTTCCTTGTGGTTGTGGGCATCTGTCGGGCACTGCTCTTGGCTCCAGTAGGCCACTCTCAGATCCTTGCCATATAGGGTCCCCTCTACCTTCAAAACTAGTGGCCTAGACTCTTCCTGGTACTCAATCTCTTTCACATCTGCATCTCTCTCCAGTCTGCTATGACAGAGTCTTACATAATGTGATACAATCCCAAGAGGGACTATTCCATCACCATTTGCTACATAACACAGTCAAGGGGATGACCATCCTATCATGTTTACAGATTCACCCACATTCAAGGGTCAGTGATTACACAAGGCGTGTATACCAGGAGGTGGGAGTCGTAGAGGTCATCTTAAATTCCACCATCACAGGTTCAAGGAGAGCCCTATACTCAAATTCAGAGTGAATTTTTCTTTGTATATGCTATTTAAAACAGCTATTTTTAGATTCCATATATAAGTGACAACATATAGTATTTGTCTTTGTCCATCTGACTTAATTCATTAAGCATAATGCTCTCTAGGTCCATCCGTGTTGTCATAGATGGCAAGATTTCGTTCTTTTTTATGGATGAGTAGTATTCCATTGTGTATATATATATATATATACCACATCTTCTTCACCCATTCATCTTTTGATGGACACTTATGTTGCTTCCATATCTTGGCCATTGTAAATAATGCTCCAGTGAACATTAGGGGTGCATATATTTTTTCTAATTAACATTTTCATTTTCTTCAGATAAATATCCAGGAGTGGAATTGCTGAATCCTATGGTAGTTCTAGTTTTAATTTTTTTGAGGTATCTCTGTACTGTTTTCCACAGTAGCTGCACCAATTTAATTCCCACCAATAGGGCATGAAGTTTCTCTTTTTCCCCACAACCTCACCAACACTTATTATTTGTTGTCTTTTTGATAATAGTCATTCTGACAGGTGTGAAGTGATATTTCATTAAGGTTTTGATTTACATTTCCCCTATGATGAGAGATGTTGAATATCTTTTCATGTGCCTGTTGGCCATCTATATGTCTTCTTTGGAAAAATTTCTATTCAAATACTGTGCCCATTTCTAAATCAGATTGTTTGCAATTTTGATGTTGAGTTGAGGTGTATATTTTGAATATTAACCCCTTATCAGATATATCATTCGTATATATCTTCTCCCAGTCAGCAGGCAGCTTTTTTTGTTTTATTGATGGTTTCTGTCACTGTGCAAAAGCTTTTTAGTTTGACATAATCCCATTTGCTTATTTTTGCTTTTGTTTTCCTTGCCTGAGGAGACAGATCCAAAAATATATATATATATATTACTAAGAGTGATGTCAAAGAGCTCACTGCCTATGTTTTTTTCTAAAAGTTTTATGGTTTCAGTTCTTACATGTAAGTCTTTAATCCACTTTAAATGTATTTTTTTGTGCATGGTGTAAAAAAGTGCTCCAATTTGATTGTCTTGCATGTAGCTGTCTGGTTTGCACATAGCAAAATAGAAACAGAGTTGGATACAGAGAACAAAAAGGTGGTTGCCAGAGGGGAGAGAGTGGTGGGGGGAGAGAAATAGCTGAGGGAGATTAAGAGGCACAAACTTCAGCTGCAAAAAAAAAAAAATGAGACGTGAGTGTGAAATGCACAGTGTAGGGGAATATAATCAATAATTATGTAATATCTTTGTGTGGTGACAGATGGTAACCAGATTTATCATGGTGATCATTTTGAAATGTATAGAAATATTGAATCACTATGTTGTGTACCAGGAACTAACACAGTTTTGTGAGGCAATTATACCTAAAAAGCAAAGAAACAAACAAGCTTATCAAAAAAGAGATCAGATTTGTGGTTACCAGAGGTGGGGAGTCGGGGGACAGGGTATTGGATGAAGGTGAACAAAATGTACAAACTTCCAGTTATCAGGTAAATAATTACTAGGGGTGTCACATACAATATGATAGTTATAATTAACACACTGTATGTTAGATATGAAAGTTGTAGAGAGTAAATCCTGAGTTCTTATCAGAGGGGAAAAATTTTTTTTTGTTTCTTTAATTTTGTTAGATACGTACAGATTTTGTTAGGTCTCATACAGATGAAAATGGATATTCACTAAAGTTATCATGGTAATCATTTCATGATGTATGTAAATCAAATCATTATGCTGAACACCTTAAACCTATACAGTGCTATATGTCTATTATAGTCTCAGTAAAACTGGAAGAAAACATAAAATTTAAAGATTAATAAATGGGAGGAGGGTATAGCTCAGTGGTAGAAGGCATGCTTAACATACTGGCTTCATTCCCCAGTACCTCCATTAAAATGAATTCATAAATAAATGAACCTAGTTACCTCCCCCTTAAAAAAAAGAAATAAAATGATAAATTAACAAATTTTAAGTTATCCAAAGCTCCCCACTCTGATCTGAAATTCATTAATATATTATATACCTGATATCTTTCAGGCATAATACTGGGAACACAAATAATATCTTTCACTGAAAACCTCACAAATCATGATACAAAATGGTAGGTCATTATTAGATAAGATAGTAAACAGTATATTTGAGATCTGAATAAGGTATCATGGGCACACAGAGGAGTGAGAGATTTACTGTATCTGTGAAAGATGGAAAAAGGTTTCACGAAAGGGGTGAAATTTGGTCTAGGACTTGAAGTTTGAATGGAAGTACCTTAGGGAGAAGAGGAAAGAACATTCTAGAAAATGAATGTCGTCTGTGTATCTTGTTGATGCTGGAATCAGTAGGTGATGTTATTTTGGTAACATGTACAAGAAAGCATGTCAGCTCCCCACGTTGGCACTAAGTTTGTCCTCACTGGGAATCTGAGGGTTGGTGGGAGCGGCTGTCCAGTCCCCTCCTAAAGCTCACAGTTGAAGCAAGCGTGGTTGGGGCTGGTGGATCCTTTGGAGCCAAGGGAGCTTCTATTATCTCCTATATAAAGGCTATCATTTGTGAGAGTAGATATTAGGAAAGAGAAGCTCGCAGAGTATTCAAGTCAAAGTAAATGCTTTCCCCCTGGAAGTAGTACATCACACGGAACCCCAGACTCGTGTCACACGCTGCTGTCCTGTGGGAGAACTGTCTATTAACTTAACCACAGGTAAATAATCTTTTTCTCTTTGCTGTTCACTCTTATCCCATAATAAACCCAACAAGCTAAACCAGAGTGGATGGTTCCCCTTCTTTTTCTAAACAGCTGTTGTTCACTCCACTGATTTTCTGAACACTACACTCAATAAGGCTTCCACTGGGAATTTCAAACAGTAAGACACACTTAAATTACCTTTTGGAGTGAAATGTAAAAAGAAAACATTGATGCTTGTCCATTCTCCTCCCCCTCAGTTAAAGAATACTTTGTATGTGGCTTCTTGTGTTCCAAAATGGACGTTTACTCAACATTCCTGAAAGACGGGCTGAAAGGCGCTGTGAGAACCATGCTCACCGAGTCGCTTTTTGCAGCAGAGGTAAGGCTTTCATAATACCGCCTCACATTTGCAGAGTCCTACACATGGCAAAGTCCTTTTGCATTCAGTGTCCATTTTAATTCTCGAAGTCATCTTGGGAAGAAAATAATAACGCTTTTACACATGAGCAAATTGAGTTTCTCAGACCAAGATGTTCCTGGAGATACAACAGCCAGTAAGTCACAATCAGAATTTGAATGCATGCTCCGGACTTGTCCTCTATGAACTGGCCATAGGTAGAACCCTCTGGGTCATCCATGATCTTGACCAGCAAAGGGAATCCCTTAGTGCGTGGATTAACGGCATGGATTTTGGAGACTCTAATCCTTTCCACATTAGCTGTATGTCCTAGGGAAATTTACTTGTGTTCTTTCACTTGCTTCCTCATCTACTGTATGTTCACTAGGGCTGCCGTGACAAACTACTGCACACTGGAGTATTTCCCCTCACAGTTCCACAGGCTAGGAGTCCAAGATCAAGGTGTTGGCAGGGTCAGCTTCTTCCAAAGGCCTTTCTCCTTGGCTTATAGATGGCTGTCTTTGGGGGGTATTTGCACATGGTCTTCTCCCTATGTGCGTCTGTGTCCTAATCTCTTCTTTTAAGGACACCAGTCATTGGATCAGGACCCATCCTAGTGACCTTGTTTAACTTTAATTACCTCTTTAAAATCCCGATCTCCAAATACAGTCACATTCTAGAAATAGGGGCTTGGGAAGGGGATTAAGATTTTGACATACAAATTGGTGGGGATACAATTCAGCCAATAACATCTGTAAAATGCAAAGATGGAAAGAGTTAATATATAAAGGTCTCAGCGTGATAAATTGCAGCAGTCTATGATTGCTGTAACAAATTACTACAAACTTGGTGACAACACGGATGTATTATTTTACAGTTCTGTAGGTCGCACAGCCCGCGTGGATCTTACCAGGTTGAAATTAAGATGTCGGAATGCTCAATATCACTAATTATCAGAGAAATGCAAATCAAAACTACAATGAGGTATCACCTCTCACCAGTCAGAATGGTTGTCATTCAAAAATCCACAAATGACAAATGCTGGAGAGGCTGTGGAGAAAGGGGAACCCTCCTACACTGCTGGTGGGAATGCAGTTTGGTGCAGCTACTATGGAAAACAGTGTGGAGATTCCTCAAAAGACTAGGAATAGACTTACCATATGACCCAGGAATCCCACTCCTGGGCTTGTACCCAGAAGGAAATCTACTTCAGGATGACACCTGCACCCCAATCTTCATAGCAGCACTATTTACAATAGCCAAAACATGGAAACAGCCTAAATGTCCATCAACAGGTGACTGGATAAAGAAGAGGTGGTATATTTATACAATGGAATACTACTCAGCCATAAAAACTGACAACATAATGCCATTTGCAGCAATGTGGATGTTCCTGGAGAATGTCATTCTAAGTAAGTCAGAAAGAGAAAGAAAAATACCATATGAGATCGCTCATATGTGGAATCTAAAAAACAAAAACGAAAACAAACAAACAAACAAAAACAAAGCATAAATACAGGACAGAAATAGACTCATAGAAAGAGAATACAGACTTGTGGTTGCCAGGGGGGTGGAGGGTGGGAAGGGATAGACTGGGACTTCAAAATTGTATAATAGATAAACAAGATTACACTGTATAGCCCAGGGAAATATACACAAAATTTTATGATAACTCACAGAGAAAAAAATGTGACAATGAGTGTGTATATGTCCATGTATGACTGAAAAATTGTGCTGAACACTGGGATTTGACACAACATTGTAAAATGATTATAAATCAATAAAAAATGTTAAAAAAATCACTAAACTTGAAAAAAAATAAATAATGCTGCTCTTAAAAAAAAAAAAGATGTCGGCAGCAGGGCTGCATTCCCTTCCCTAGGCTCAAAGGGAGGCTCTGTGTGTTCCTTGTTCACGCGGGTTCTTGCAGTTGTAGGACCAGGGTCCCCATTTTCCATCTAGCCATCATTTGAAGGCCATTCTCAGCTTCTAGAGTCATCACATCTCTTGGCTTGTGGTCCCATTCCTTCATCTCCAAAGCCAGCAAGAAAGGATTGAGTCCTTGTCACAGTCCATCCCTCTAACTCTTATGCTGTGATGGCATTTCTTTCTTACCACAGCCTAAAAAGGCTTTCCTCTTTTAAAGGTGTGTGTGATTAGATTGGTCCCACTTGAATAATCCCAGGATAATCTCACCTCAAGGTCCTTAACCTGAATCACATTTGCTAAGTCCTTTTGTCGTAAAAGGTAACATATTCATAGGCTCCCAGGATTAGAGTGTGGACCTTTTTGGGGGGACAGTAATCTGCCCACTACATAAGTGCTTGATGAAAGATAGCTTTTATCTCTTTAATGATTGAAGAGAAAACTTTGTATGCCAATGAGCCCATTTAAAAATTGTATTGATTGGTTTGACTAAGTGATTCCAACCAGGTGATATTTGGTTATGTCTGGAGACATTTTTAGTTATCACCACTGGTGGGGCGGGGGGTGGTGACACTGGTCCCAAGTAGATCAAGGCCATGGTTACTGCTCAGCATCCAACAATGCACAGGGCAGCCCCTCCCCAACAAAGAATTAGCTGACCCAAAATGTCAATAATACCATGATTGAGAAACCCTAGTTTACCTGAACACTTTGAGAAAATTTAATTGATCTGAATGGAAATGAAATTTTTATTATTACCAAATGGACTCTCATCAATGCTATATCAAGTGGTCTCTTTTGTTCCATAACAGAAAAAAAAAGAAAAGTTTCTTCTTCAGTTAGGAAAAAAGGATAAGATATTATTCCACGATATCCTTATTGTGTTTGAGACATGTTATCAGTAGATAGCTATATGGCTGTTTTAAATTCAACCTCGTCTAAGAAAATGGGAGTTAACTTATTCTAAATGTTATATATATATATATTTTTTAATTCATTCCTTTATTGAAAAGTTAGCAAGGTCCAGGCAGGCACTGTTCCAGAGATGCAGGTACATCTGTGAACAATACAAACATTCCTGGTCTTGTAGATCTGATATTCTAGTGGAGAGAGATAGTCAATGAGCATAATAAATAAATAAATGATAAATTATGTGAGAAAATAAGAAAGGCTCTGAGAGTCAGGCAGCTCCAGGCTGCAGTGGGGCAGGAGAGGCGGGAGGGAGCCACCGTGGAGGCATCACATAGGGTGGTCAGGGCAGGCAGCCCTGGGAAGTCTATCTTGTCTAGTTATGAAGACCAGATGCCATCTCATTTTCTTAACCTCATTTGCAAAGTATTTGCAAGTTATATTTGTGAGACATAAACATGGAGAGAGCTTTGCATTTTTATTGAATGAGAAAAATCAAGTGGTAAGGAGATAAACCCATTAATATCAACCCATCATAAACAATAGTTCAGGGCTTGGAGCTGGAGCCCTTGACTGACAAAATCACCAGTCTTTTCTCAAAGTCCCCCTGCCTTCCCACTCTACCCCAGTGTCAGGAACAAATAGGCATATACGGGTGATGATGCTCTGAGTTGTGATGTGACCCCTGTCATGCCCCACCCCCTTCTCCAAAGCCAGGTTCAAGGACAGGTCAGGTGAGTGACAGCTGAGTGTTTGTTTGTTGGACCCGTCTAATGACCATTGTGCCAACCGCACTGTCTTTGTCACTGAAGTTGAACGAGGTGAAAAGAGAAAAACAGATGCTAGAGGAAACAATCCAAAATTCTACTAAACAGTTTTTCCACTGATTGGTCTATGCCATAAACTCTAATTTCTGCCTTTGACCAATGACTTCAAAGATAAAATAACCAACAACTTCCAGAAAAAAATAGCTAAGTCCTAAATGGCAGTCTGTCCCGAATTCCCAGAGTTATATTCCTCCATAATGATTTTTGCTTGTTTTATTCATCTTTTTCATTCTGGGCTTAAACATTTGGTCCATAAATATTTTGAGGAATATCGCCATGTGTTCTTCTAACGTAAAAGAAGGATGCAGTTCAGGATACAATCGGGTTCCCTGGTATAAGCTGTGTCTGATTAAGATCATGCTATGAAATTCAAGACAGCAAGTTAAAACTCGTTGTGGCATTTACTGCTTAACAAATCAAGGAGCCAAATCAATAGTTTCCAAATGCAGCCCGGGGCGAGAGCCATAGAAGGGAAAGGAGGGTTATTCTCAGTCTTCTAGGGACTCCAGACAACAGGGTGGGAGCAGACATTAAAAAGTTAGCTTCCTCCAAATATCCTTTTATGGCTCATTTTGAAAATATTTCTGGTTACACATTATCCTGCTGTTTAGCTACATTTTTTTAAACATTTTCTAGCTCCAAATTCATTCCAGTGGGAGCAGCCCATTGGCAGGGGCAGCCTGTGATTATCTCACTGTATGGAATTCATTTCACAGCATAATGTGGCATAATGTGCTTTTGCGAGCGCTGTACAGCACAAAGAGAAACTGCCGAGATTAGCGTCCCGGGATCACGCACCTGCCCCACTAGGCTTAGCTGCTGAGAAGAGACTCCTTAACAAGCCTTCTCACGCCCCGTGCTGCATGGGGCATGCTCTCCTGAGGTTCCCCCAATGTCTTGGGAGGCACTGCTAATATTTCTTTTTTAGGAACAGGATTAGTACAAGCGGTGTGGTGACCCAGCTCCCTACCGCTATGCTGCTCAGGACAAGGACCCTGGACAGCAGCATCAGAAACCTCCCCCTGGGAACTTACTAAAAACACATAGTCTTGACAAATATATTTAAGTACATGCATGACTGGGACATCGTGCTGTACACCAGAAACTGACACATTGTAACTAACCATACTTCAATTAAAAAAAAAAGAAATATAAAAAAAGAAAGAAACACACAATCTTGGAACCCTCCCCAGCCCAACCTGCATTTTAAGCAGATCCCCAGGTGACCTGTAGTGCACTCCAGCTTGAGGAATTTGTCTCTGCTGGATGCAAGACAAGATGGCCAGAATTCTTCTCCAGTATTTTCTGTGTTGTCTCTATCATTGCTGGTTTTTATAAACTCTGGATTTATGTCTACATCATAGCATGTATCCCTTTGCTCCCTGATTATAATTTGCCACATACCTGTTTCACCCACCTTCCATCATCTATTAAGGTACTTCTATGTATGAGCTCTGGATGATGCCCTTGTCTTTGACTTTGCACCATTCAGTGGCTTGTAGGTGATTAAGACAGTATTAAATGAGATCAAATAATCCTTCCTAGATGCTCAGGGATACTGTTGGGAACAACTCTTATTTAGCTCTCCCACTGTCCTTCCCACTTCCCTGAATCTCAGCTGTCCAATTCTCCTTTGGGAAGCCACCCTGCTCCAATCACAGGCTGTGTGCTTCAAATGTCCCAAACCGTCCGCTCGTAGGTGGACTCATGAAGGCTTCCATTGCCCCAGCCCCTGTGATCAGGGAGCTCCAAGGAGGCTCCAAGCCAGGGCCCTGTCGGCCACAGCACACTTGCGGGAGGGAGGGAGAGGAGGACGCTCTTCCCTCTACAGTTGCTAAGCCGGTAAAATGAGAGCCTAGAACTGCCAGGGCCTTCTCTGCTTCTTCCTAAGAAAATTCTGACTGAAAATGAAGCCAACACAAAGTAGAATAGACCCTTGAGATGGAGGAAAATTCCAGAAGCCATTGCTTGATCACTGGACTCATCCTACGCAGACCTGAATTCTCTTTCTAGGCAAGGGGCAGCCATAGTAGTGTGGCCAGGACTTCTCCAGGACCCCCCAAAAGAAGGCCCTCCTGTGGTCAGAGGCAGGCCTGACCTGGGCGTTCATTCTCCTGGTTTTCCTCTGACTGACCTCTGACTGAGTTTCCTGAGAGCCCCATGTTGTGAGCGTCCTTTGGTTTTAACAAGGAGTAGCCACCCTTGACCAGTACCACTGGCAACATAATTGTCTCCCCAAGGCCTTTAGCCTCCTTCCCCAAAAACCCTTCTCCATATACTCTGCCTCAGTCAGATTAGGGGTGGTGTAATTTGGAAAGTTACCTAGATAGCACTTCTGTCAATGTGCTGGTACCGTGGTCTGGAAAACCCAGGTGAACAGGCATCCTGCCGCTTAAATGCCCGGCAAATATCTCATGCACAAGGAATCACCCCCAAACTTACACACAGGGCATCTGTCATAGAGTCCTCTCAAGCCAGAGGATGTATCAGCAGCTGGACCTATGGACCTACACCAATTACTCTTCAGTGCCCACTAAGATTGTTTTAGGTTCAACTAAATATTCATACTCACAAGACTGACATGGGCCACATTTGGCACCCATCTACTAGGTTATTGGACAAAACCCAGAGCTTACCAAAAGGATGACTTTAGATGTCCTAGTCCTATGATAACCCTTGGAGCATTCTAAGAGCTCAGCGGCCAGGAGATGAGACCCACGTCAGGCAGGTACAGGACCCACCCTGTCTTATATCTGCTAACCGATAGGATCAGAGCTTCTGAGGTCTCTGCAAGACGCAAGCCCAGATCTAAGAGTCACAGCTCTCAGGGAAGCCCAGCACAGCTTCCCTGTCAAGTATTTATAGCTCCTTTATAGCTCTTCCAGGCCAGCTGCAAGGTGCCAGTCAAAGGTCATTTTTAGCACAAGCAATCCTGCCTAGGAACATAGTTGGCCCTCTGTCATTGTCAAGTTACCAGGGGAACTGAGCTAGAGAGTTAACCAAAGATCAAATTCTCATTCAAAAAAAGGGGAGAGTTTTGTTAACCATCTATTCACAAAGTTAACAGAGGTGGGAAATAGCTCCAGAAAACGTAAAGGGGTTCTTAAAGAGAACTGTGGTACCCCATAATTCAAACGGATACATTGGCAAAGAAGATGCATGGAAAACAAAGGTAAACACAGCGACTTCCCTCCTAGACGAACTGGGTCATTTCAGTGACAGGACCAGGGTCCTCCAGGCGGGGGCACCACACATGCGCTGCTCCCCTGCCGAAGAACAGTCAGAGCTCTGTCTCTGACCACTGGATTTGCTTGGCCAAAGTAAAAAAAAAAAAAAAAAAAAAAAAAAACCGATATTTTTATACATTTATCAGCGCTTCTTATAAAGGCTGAACTTGGGCCTAGAGAAGGTGTTTTTTTTTCTGAAAAATCATGAGAAGAGATGTAAGAAGGTCTCCACTTCTGATATCTCTGCCAATTGGACCCAGACTGGCATGGCCAAGTTTGACCTGTACACAGACAGGGCAATAGCCAGGAATCCCTTATAGCCTTCCTGTAGTGTGTGGAGGGGGAGGGCATGTGTGTGCCCACGTGTGGGTGTGCGTTCATGCATGCATACACACACACACACACATATAAACAGTGAGAAGAGACCCACCAATGTGTCAACTTACCCGGTCTAGCAAGAAACCAAGAACAATGTGTATTTAGCTTCCTTGGAAACTTAGTGGCATTGAGAGCTGTCATTTAGTTATCAAATTGTGGCAACCTGGCAGAAAATCTGAGTTCCCTAGCATGTCATGTGGGTCATCATGTGAAGTGCTGTCTACACAGTAATCACCTTTTAGCATGAACTCCATAACCATCAAAAGCACAAGCACATCATTATCAAAAGCCATAAATATTAGCCACATTGCTATAAATACCTCTAAGATCCACCATCCCTGAGCCCTCAGTACCTAGAACCACAAGGCCACTATTATCTAAAACCATAGTTAATGCAACCCAGAGCCACAAAACTGTCAATATCTAAAACTGCATCATCACTGTCACCCAGAAACACGTGTCCAATAGCATACAAATCAGCAATTGTCACAGTAATGATGTGTAACAAACTAACTTGAAATTAAGTGGCTTTTCAATCTTGAGGAAAAAAGACCAAGGCTGGAGATATCACACTTCTTGATTTTAAATTACACTACAAAGCCATAGTAATAAAAGTAGTACGGTACTGGCACACACAAGAAAATTAGACACATTGACCAATGGAACAGACCAGAATGCCCAGAATTAAATCCCAGCACATATATCCACTAATGTTTGACAAGGAACCAACAAGACCCAATAGAGGAAGGATAGTCTCTTCAACAAATAGTACCAGAAAACCTGGAGAAGCACATGCAAAGCAATGATATTGGCACCCCAGTCTCACGCCACTCACAAAAACGACGTCAAAATGGATCATAAGACCTACTACTCCCGGAAGAAAGCATAAGGAAGAAGCTCATTGGTATTGGTCTTGGCAATGATTTTAAGGTCGTGAAGCACAAAGCACAAACAACAAAAACAAACATCAACAAATGAGATCACATCAAACTCAAAAGCTTCTGCACAGTAAGAAAAACAACAAAATGAAACAGCAGCCTACAGAACGGGAGAAAAATTTTGCAATCCATATATCAGACAAAGGGTTAATACCAAAAATATATAAAGAACTCATACAGCTTAATGAAAACCTTATTTTAAAATGGGCAGAAGAACTAAATTGACATTTCTTCAAAAAGGATAAAAAAATGGTCAACAGGCACATGAAAATATGCTCCACATCACTAATCATCAAGGAGACACAAATCAAAACCACAATGAGGTATCATTTCACTGTGAAGGAGACAAGAAATAAGAGGTGCTGGCCAGGGCATGGTGGAAAGCAAACACTTACACGCCATCAATGGAAATAAAAATTAGTCCAACCACTGTGGAAAACAATGTGGAGGTTTCTCAAAAAATTAAAAATAGACCTACCGTACGATTTAGCAATTTCTCTTCTGGGTATAAACCCAAAGGAAATGAGAACAGGATTTTGACGAGATATATACACACCCATGTTTATCAGAGCATCAGTCACAATAGCCAAGATATGGAAACAACCCTAATCCCCATCAATGGATGAATGGATAAAAAATATACACAATGGATTATTATTCACCGATGGGAAAGGAGGATATCCTGCCCTTTGCATGAATAGAAATTAAGCATGTTCTTAAGCAGGATGTAAGTCAGAGAGAGAAACACAAATACAAGTATAATATCACTTATATGTGAAACAAAAAATATCAAACCTGGAAAAAAAAAACAGAGTAAAATGGTGGTTACCAGGGAATAGGGGGTTGGGGAATAAGAGGAATGGCATTTCAGGATACTAACTCATAACAAGCAGCAAATAAGCCATAGAGATCTTTATTTTTTCCATTTTTTAAGATTGAAGTATAGTCGGTTTTACAATGTGTCAATTTCTGATGTATGGTGTAATGTTTCAGTCATACATGTACATGTATCCCTTTTCATATTCTTTTTCATTATAGATTACTACCAGACACTGAATATAGTTCCCTGTGCTATACAGTATAAACTTGTTTCTAATGCATGGTGTAATGAATATAGACAATAATATTGTACTATAATGATGAAATGGGGTAAATATTGTTTCAATGGCAATCATATGACAATATATAAGCTATCAAAATAACATGCTGTACAACTTAATTTACAAAATGTAATATGTCCAATTTATCAAAATTTGTAAAAACTTCAGTGGCTTTAAGGAGCAATGATTTATAATTGCTCACGATTCTACAGATTGAGCAGGGAGTTCTTTGGTCTGGCCCAGGTTCGGCTGATCTTAGCTAGACTTGTTCATTGGCTGCAATCAGTTGGTAGGTTAACTAGGAGCTGGCTGAGCTAGGATGCCCTCAGCTGGGATGACTCAGCTCTGCTACAATCTGTCACTTGCTAGCAGGCCAGCCCAGGCTTGTTCATGTGGAAAGAAAAGGGATTGTGTGAGCAGAAATACACAAGTCCTCTTGAGATCTAGATGGAGAAACGACATGTCATCTTAGCTACCTTCTGCTGCCCAAAGTAAGTGATAAGGTGAGCCCGGATTCAAACAGGGGGAAATAGACGCCACCTCCTGATGGCAGCTGTTGCAAAGTCCCACTGCCAAGGGTACATGTTTAGGGATGCATGGAGAATTAAGGCCATTTCCACGATCTGTCAATCAATCAAACCACCGATACCTTGAAACATGGTACCATATGTTCTTGGAACTAAAAGTGACACCAACACCCATTAGTGACAAATATTCAACATCACAATTATGTCACCTTCACATGTCACCCAGAAACAATATACATCTTAACATGTACCTTTATCAACTACCTAATCCTGTGTACCACAACATTACAGATTAAAACACCTAAATCAAAGACTCCTTTCTCCTCTCTCCTCCTTGCTGTTTATCTATTTTATATATAGTAGTGTGTATCTTGCAAATAAGTCATGGCAGGCTTGGGGGCTCTGCTTCCCATTAGCTGTGACCTGTGAGAAGAAATCAGGAAGTTATTTCAATTATACTTATTCTTCCCAACTCTCTAAGAAATACAAGAGCATTTTTTAAATGCCATATCCTGACAAAGTGATCCCTGAGAGTAATCAACAAAATATATGCAAGCATTCACTTCTTTTGCTGTTATTTTAAAATATGTAAGCATGGTTTTTTGAACAGTCATTCCAACAAATAATGTGTCAACTCTCTTCCTGTGAAAGGATCAAATATACTTCTTTGGGGAATCTTCCATGAGTACATTTCCATAAAGCAACTGTTTATTTTCTTGGTAAATAAATGTAATGCTTAGAAAAGGTTTCTTGGGAAGATGGAGAAAATGAATAAGGTTGAGTAATTGCTGATCATTACTAGAAGAATCAGAAACTACTTTATAAAACCCAAACATAAGGTGAAATGTATTATATCTAGTGAAATAGAACTCTTGGCACAAACTCAAGCTTAATGAGTTTTAGGATGTGGTTTTAGCAGAGCCAGGAATTTTCTGGGAGAACTCACATGAACATGAGAGCTGTCCTTTTTTTTTTTTTTTGTACGTATATTTTTACTGAAGTGTAGTCAGTGTAGAACGTTGTGTCAATTTCTGGTGTACAGCATCATGTTTCAGTCATACATATACATACATATATTCGTTTTCATATTCTTTTCACCGTAAGTTACTATAAGATATCGAATATAGTTCCCTGTGCTCTACAGAATGAACTTGTTGTTTATCTATTTAATACACATTAGTATCTGCATATCTTGATCTCCCAATTTATCCCTTCCCACTCTCTTCTCCCTCTGGTAACCATAAGTTTGTTTTCTATGTCTGTGAATCTGTTTCTGGTCTGTAAATAAATTTGTTTGCCTTTCTTTCTTTTTTTTTTTTTTTTAGATTAGCATATAAGTGATATCATAGAGTATTTTTCTTTCTCTTTCTGGCTCACTTCACTTAGAGTGACAATCTCCAGGCCCATCCATGTTGCTGCAAAAGGGGCCGCTTGCCCTGACTCTAAGGTAGGCTTCAGGAAAGAGGAGGTACCAGGGCCTTCTCGCAGGCCTGTGTGCAGAAGGACAACAGCTCCAAACAAGCCAGATGTCCTCCACATCTGCCAGATGGGGTCACTGAGAGCCATTTCTATCAGCACCTCTGATGTGCTGGTGACGCTGCCAGAGGTGAGTACCACTGATGGGGCCCGAGACGCTGTTTTCTCAGAAACAAGCTCACATCCTCACAGTTCAAATAGTACCAATAGCAGTACGATGTCAGTATATTCTGCTTAATTTTAGTTTTGTTTGTCCAGCAATGCTCTTAGTGAACTGTCCTGGGGGTCCCTTCAGATTTCATTGTGTGATATTGGCTGCCTCTTCTTGGGGGCAGTAGGGAACAGCATGTGTGTAGTTGGGGAATCAGCAAGTGGCCCTTGAAACCATGAATGAAGGGCATTTGAAGTACAAGACAATATTTATATTTGTTTTAATGAAGTATAATCTGTTTACAATGTTGCATTAATTTCTGGTGTACAGCATAGTGATTCAGTTTTATATATATATATATATATATATATATATATTCCTTTTCATATTCTTTTTCATTATAGACTGTTACAAGGTATTGGATATAATTCCCTGTGCTCTACAGAAGGACCTTGTTGTTTATCTATTTTATATACAGTAGTGTGTATCTGCAAATCCTAAACTCCCAATTTATCCGTCCACCCCCCAGGAGGCTAATTTTTTTTAAACTGTTTCCATAGATGTTATTTCAGGGCCACACTGACCCAGCCACGTTCTCTAAGTTCCAATTATAAAACCTCATTCATTCAACAAATATTTATTGCACACTTACTTTGTGCCAGGAATTGTGCCAGGCTTCGTGGATAAAAGAGACACCGTCCCTGCTCTAATATATACTCACAACTAGAAGCCAGGTAATAGATGGGGGCTCGTAAATGACCAGCTTGTGAATCACAGCTTGTGATAAATGCTAAGGAGGAATGAACAGAGAATGGGGCTGGGAAATGGGGGTGGGGGCAGGGCAGCCTACTCTCAGTAAGTGTCAGGAAACAAGGCTCTAGAAGGTGATTCTGAAGCTGAGTTCCAAACGATGAGGAGAAGGCAGGCATGCCAAGACCGGAAATAACAGAGGAAATCAGAAGCCCCTAAGGCAGAAAAGGAGCCATTCGAGAACCTGTCAGAAGACACATGCGGCTCCAGCAGCAGGCCCAGGGGAGAGAAGCATGAGATGGGATCAGAAAGGGGCGTGGGAACCAAACAAAACAGGGCCTAGCCAAGGTCAAGATCATGGAGTTAATTCTCAAAGTGAAAAGAAGCCACAGGAAAGCTTTAATTCGAGTGGCAAGATCTCGTCTGCATTTTTTAAAGAGCCATCTGGTTGCTCGGTGAAGAATAGATTATGCCTGTGTGGTCATAGGTATTTAAATATCCTGACACAAACCAGAATATCAACAGAAACACCCCCAGAGTGATACTAATTTGGGCAAAGGGCCGACAAATCACCTCACCCCCATTTAAGAGTAAGTACCGTCTTAACGCATTGCCAGAAGCAGCGCAAGCCACACTTAATAGCGTGTGTTGATTTCCAGTTTGAAGCTTGGGCTCCTCCTGGTGGCCGATGACTGTGAGCTCCTTGGTGGTGTCAGTCTCACACAGTGACCGGCGACCAGCACTTTGTTTTTTTTTTCCAAACTTACCTTGGTTAATAAAATGCACAAAGCCTCAAATGTAGGTTTGATATCTAATCAGTGCATTTGGAAAAATAAGTTTATCCAGATATACACTACTATATGTAAAACAGATAAACAAAAAGACCTACTGTAGAAGCACAGGGAACTATATGAAATAAATTGTAATCACCTGTAACAGAAAAGAATCTGAAAAAAAGAATATATACATATATATATACACATTCTTTATATTAGAAAAAGAAATATATACATACCTAAATCACTTTTCTGTACATCCAAAACTAACACAACATTATAAATCAATTGCACTTCAATTTAAAAAAAAATTAGTTTACAATTCACTATTACAAATTAGTGCATATATATATATATTATATATATATATATATAATATATATATATATACACACACACTGCATAGTACATGGTATCATATGGTTACATTCCCACTGAACCCTACTGTTTGCTAAAACATTTTTGCCAACATCTGGTACAAATTAGAGTATGAAATAAAGTATTTGCCTCCCCTCAAAAATGATTTCATCAAATAAGGAATATCTTTAACAAATCTGAAACAACACAACAAAAGGAAAAAAATCTTACCAGTTCACCCTCAGAGTAAAAAAATGAAGTGAGGCATATTTATCTGCTGTGGAAGATGTGGATTCAAAGTAACCATCCTCTCCATTCATCACCACACACAGCTGATGACTGACAACTTGAATTAGAGAGAGTCCCAACCAGTTGAGCATTAGGGACTTTTGAACTGTTGTATCCCTTACTTACTAAGAATTACAGCTTTGGAAAATTGTCCTCAGAGGCACATTTGTTTCCAAAAATCTCATTTTCAATCCATTTTGATGTGTGGAAAGCTTTCATGGCATGAGACACCGCATGCAGATGCGAGCCAGAGGAAGGAGGGCAACCGGCTCGGCCCTGGAGAGCTGGGATGCTTCAACCCCGAGAATGGAGTTAAACCGTTACCAGTTTATTTCACCTCGCCCAGGTCAGAATGGCCTTCATTAAAAGTCCACAAACGACAAATGCTGGAGAGAGTGTGGAGAAAAGGGAACCCTCCTACACTGCTGGTGGGAATGTAAATTGTGCAGCCACTATGGAGAACAGTATGGAGGTTCCTTAAAAAACTAAAAACAGACTTACCATATGAGGCAGCAATCCCACTTCTGGGCATATATCTGGAGGAAATTCTCATTTAAAGATCCTTGCACCCCAAGGTTCATAGCAACACTACAATAGCCAAGACATGGAAGCAACCTAAATGCTCACTGACAGATGACTGGATAAAGAAGTGTGGTGTGTATATATATATAGATAATGGAATACCACTCAGCCATAAAAAAGAATGAAATAATGCCATTTGCAGCAACTAGGATGGATGTAGAGATAATCATACTAAGTAAAGTAAGTCAGACGGAGAAAGACAAAATACATAGAAAATAAACTTATTGTTACCGAGCAGGATGGGGTGGGGGGAATAAATTAGGATTTGGGGATTAGCAGATACAAACTACTATATATAAAATAGATAAACAACAAGGACCTATTGTATAGCACAGGGAATTCTATTCAATATCTTGTAATAAGCTACAATGAAAAAGAACATATACGTGTATAACTGAATCACTTTGCTGTATACCAGAAACTGATACAACATTATAAATCAAATAAACTTCAATTTAAAAAAAAAATTTTAAAATAAACCTTTACCACTTTAATTCTCTATATCTCTTTTCTTAGCTCTACTTATTATTCCTAATGTATTTCCAGTGTGTCTAGAATTTCCAAGTAGAGGCACTTGGGTGTATAATGAAAAATGCCATGAACTCTGCAGGGCCATTAGCCAACAGGTAATCATGGTAATATCACCAGCCCTTGCACAGGTAGGAATATCATGTGGATCTTGTCTGAAGCCTAAAAATGTCCTCAAAGCATGAATGACAGTCAGTGACTATTCAAGGTGGGAAGTCATGTTAAACTTCCACTAATGTCACACTCCTTACACATGGCTGACACAGCCCATCGGACCCCCCAGGTGTGATTCTCGTAGAAAAATTGTACTTAATCACAAAGACCTGCTCTGAAATAGCAATGAGGCAGAAAACTGCTATGGAATTCTGTTTGTGATCACAGCTCAGGAGGGTGGGAATAACCTAAAGAAATTTATAAGTGCCTGCAGTTTCTTGCAAACAAGTAACTGTAACATTGGGAATGTGGATTATTATTTCATGATGCATTGTTGCTTTATGATGTATGAAATGTGGAACATTTCAGTCATTTTGCTGTTTCTGTCAAAAGAGTAATAGTTCCCTAAAAACTGGGAATCAATTTTGTGTGGAGTTGGTTGACATAACGAATTCATAAAATGCAAAAACATTTGCAACAAAAATGAAATAAAACCAGGGAACACAGAAATACTCAGGAGTTAACATGAACGTGTAGTCTCTGAAAAGCATGATAATTTAAACTTATTGAAAATACGAAATTAAGACACAAAGAACTGCAGATTACTTGACTATAAACACCATAGTCTTTTCTGTAGATTTAATATAAGACATTGTGAGAGAAAAATGCTGTCTGTCCTCTGGGATCCCCAGGACGAGGAATGCCTGTAGTTAGTTCCAACTGCCTCCGAACTGTGCTGCATAGAGGAAGACATCTGTAGCAGAGCGGAAAAGAAAGAGAAGTGAGTGAAACAAAACAATTTTGATTCTCTGTGGTCCTCTCCATCCTTGTATCCTTATATTTATGGGGGAAAAAAAAAAACGTTGCACTAGCTTGAATTGAGTTCTTATCATTTACACCAAAGCATCCTGGCTGATCCCCTAAACTATGCTGGGATCATGCTTACAGCAGTCCACATGAGACTACAGTTTCTTCTCCCTTTTGAATTTTGATATCCCTTTGCACATCGTTATTGGCAGTGACAAGTAATTCCCAGTCTCAGTGGCTTAAAACATGTAAGTTAACTTCTTGCACATCTTTCATATCTAGTAGGGATCAGCAGGGGGTTCTAATACACACAGCTGCTCAGGTATCTGGGCTGATCTAGGCTCTACCATACTGTGGTTTATTTTTTGATCTCCTCAAAAATTTAGCAGATGTCTTTCTGTTGAATTCCCCAAAATGTCATGGACCCACAACTTCACCCATTGTTCTTTGTCAAGCATATTTTCAGAAAACAGTCCCTTTTCCAGCCTTTTCCCTTGGAACTAATGTCATTAGAATATGATCTGCTGCTTCTCCGGGTCTAGAAGATGACAATATTGTCAAACACTTTGCCACTACATAAGAGGGATTGCCATTCTCCTGGACACTAAGATCATTATCTTTATTGCCTTTTGCCCATTCATTAACCCAATACTAAATATTGTATGTTTTTATTATGATAGCACCCTACTTCGTGTAAGACCCATGTTATTTACAATAGCTGCATAACAAGCCATCCAATCCTCGGTGGCTTGACATGGTAAAAGTTTACATCTCATATATGCTACCTATCTAGTTCACAGTAGCCAGGGCTCTGCTCCACACAGTCACTCATGGACCGAGGCTGGCAGCTCTACCATCTTGGAGCTATGCCACCTGTAACATACTGCCTTCTTAGTTGCCCCTGCAGGGGAAGGAAGAGATTAGAAAATTACTCATCAATGTTTGAACACCTCATTTTGGAAGTAACACACAGTACGTTCACACTTTTTTGTCCAGAACTAGTCACATGACCCATCTAACTGAATTAGTGGTTTAGAAATGTGTGAGAGCAGGTAGAAAGTTTGGTGAGTACCAGTCTCTCTGCCTTGGTATCCCATTTAATGCTTACTAAAATTCTCTGATGTAGGTAGTATTATCCCCACTCGACAGATGAAGAAACTGAGACTTAAAGAAGTTGGACGAATTATCCAAGGACACAGCTAGTAAGAAGAAGATGCAGGACTGAGATCCCAAAATCATAGGACTAGGCAGAGGAACTGCAACCAGGGTATACTGTCTACACCGTTTAGGTACATCTGAATTTATCCATTTATCAAAAATTCATTGATTCACCACACAAAAGTCCAAACTTCACCACCACAGTGTGATTTTGCACCACTTACAACTTCAGTCCCACAGAGCTTATTACAGCGAGAATAAGAAGACACCACCTGAACCTCAGTTTCCTTACCTGAGATTAAAGAAAGTGGACCATCAGTACCCCCTGCCCAATCACCTCAGGTGCCTGTGGTTCAGTTCTAAAGCTCTAACTCAAAAAGACACCTGCACTCCAATGTTCATAGCAGCACTATTTACAATAGCCAAGACATGGAAGCAACCTAAGTGTCCATTGACAGATGACTGGAGAAAGAAGACGTGATATATGGAATGGAATTCAGCCATAAAAAGGAATGAAATAATGCCATTTTCAGCAACATGGATGGACCCAGAGATTATCATATTAAGTGAAGTCAAACAGAGAAAGACAAATATCATATGATGTCACTTATATATGGAATCCAAAAAAAAAAAGACACAAATGAACTTATTTACAAAGCAGAAACAGATTCACAGCCGTAGAGAACAAACTTATGTTTACCAAAGGGGAAAAGGGTGGGGAAGGATAAATTAGGAGTTTGGTAATAACAGATATACACTATTGTATATAAAATAGATAAACAACAAGGACCTACAGTCTAGCACAGGGAACTATACTCAGTATCTTGAAATAACCTATAATGGAAAAGAATCTGAAAAGAAAATATACGTACATATACACATAACTGAATCATTTTGCTGTACACCTGAAACTAACACAACATTGTAAATCAACTATACTTCAATAAATAAATATATATGCATATATAAATAAAAAATTCTAAGACCAATGTGAAATTTATTTAAAACTCGAACGTCAGTCCTCCAGTGATACTGTTCATCATTCACAGAACTGTGGTGGCCTGAGTGACATACAGTGAGAGGCAATCAGTGTTAGCAGTGCTTCTTTGTATTCACTAGAAATCTTTGAAATGTTTTATTTCTCCTCCTTTTCCAGGGTTAAGACCTTGACGTTACTTCCAACTGAGAACCTCCAGATAAGAAAAGTTAAATTTCCATTGCTTCAACCCACTTCAAAATTGAGCATCAGAAGAGAGGGCAAAGAATTTTTTATCCCAAGGAAAATGACTTTCATGCAATGGAAGAGGGTCATAAATAGTAGCCCTCCGAAGACACCTTGGGAAGTGAGTGTAAGGCAGGGGGTCAGAAGACTGTGGCCCGCCTGCCAAATCCAGCCTCACCCAATCATTTACATATTGTTGGTGGCCCGATTTCGCCCTCCCAGGATGTCCTCCATTAACCCAAAGCAAGTTGTGTTAAGGCAGAAGTTCGTGATTATCGATACCACATCAGCACCACGAGCAGAACTATCAAAGCCCCTCTGAGTCCTGCTGAACGCTGCTGATTTCACCTCGTGCACCATTTCCGAGTTAGCCAAAGTCACCGACTCAAGTATTGCAACGGCCTCCTACTTGGACCCCCAGTTTACAGTCTGTTCTGCACAAGGCAGCCAGAATGACTCTTTTACAACTGAAGCAAAAGCCTGTCGTTCGTCAGGTGCAATCCTTCCAAAGGCTTCCCCTCTCGCTCCCAGTGAAGTCTCAGTCCTACCAGACCCCTCGTGATCTCCACCACCACCCCCCGCCCTACTCTCCTCTCTGACCCCATTCACTGCTCACCCACCACCCCACACGCACACCAGCTTTCTTGCTGTTCCTCACACGCCCCACCCTGCTGCTGTTTCAAGGCTGCTACCCCAGTTATCTGCCGATGCAGAACCATTCCACACTGAGGCAAAGTAATCATTCTATTCTATCTCATGATTCAGAAGATCTGGAGATTGAACAGGTCAGCAGTGGGAAAGGCTCGTCTTCACTTCATAATGTCCGGAACTTTGGCTGGAAAGAGTAAGATGGATGGAGGTGATCAGACAATTGGGCACTGGAATTATCCAGAGGCTCATCACTCACATGTCTGGCTGGCATGACCCAAAGTCTGGACTTAGCCAGGACTATTGACCAGAACACCTACACATGGCTTCTCCCAGCGAGGCAGCTGGGTTATGAGAGAGAGCAACCCAAGAGAGGCCACCTGGAGAGTAAATGCTCCAGGAGAGCCAGGTGGAAGTGTGTGGTGCCCTTTATGAGCTGACCTCAGAAGCCATGTAGCACTGGGTCTGCCATAGTCTACTGGTCAAAGGAATGATTGGCTTATTCAGATTTTAAAGGAAATAACACAGAGCTGAACTGGACTGAAGGAAGACCAAGGAATTTGGAGCCATATTTTAAAACTGTCACTCATTCTTCCCCACATTGGCCTTGCCATCTCAAGGACAGCTGGTCCTCACGGCAGCGGACACATAATTGTTGATGCTGTGATACCCAGCTGAGCCCAGCTGGTTTGTAAGCACATATGAGATACCTTTTGGGGACACCTAATAGTTGAGGGACATCTCACCTAAGGAACCTAAGATCCTATGTGCACAGAAAGTGCAAAAGCTGAGGAACCAGTTTATTCTTAATAATATAGCTTCACTTGTAAGCACAGGCTGGAGAAACCTGGACACAGGGTAGAAGAAATGTGACTTATACTTAAGAATATTCCAATACAACAGGGCAACCAAAGAGGAAAGCCACAGGGACGGTAAAAGACAGGAACTAAAGCCCCACTTACCACAATGCTACCCAATTCCGGATGGCTGCAGGTTGCAAACTAGATGAGCTATTTTCTTCTGTTGAAATAAGGAGACAAGCTGTGCTTTTCAAGCCAACTCATCAAGGCAAACTTGAGTCTTCTGTAAAGAATTGCGATGCTCTTCAGAATACCAGCCACGAAAGCTCGTGGAAAGGCAAGTTTCACGTGTAGAAGTGGAGAGAAGATTTCACGTTTGGAGTTGGCTTTTTGGCCACACATACATCCCTCCTGTTTTTAAAAATAAAACAAACCACACAAAATGTATTTCCAAGCACTGGAGCATTCTGAAAAAATCAGAGGGAATTTGAGCCAAAAGGGGGAAAAGGAACCCTTCTCCATAAAGGATAAGTATCTGCCCCATAATTTATGGAGAATGCAAATCATCTAAGCAGCAGTTTATGGCACTGACTGTCATTTCATCTAATTAAATGGCTATAAAATCCTCAGAACACCACGTCTCCTGCCAGCTGACCCTCTTCCCACAACCTTCCCTTCTATTTCACAGAGTTCAGGGGAACATGATACTTGAGAAAGACACTGCATTTTAACCTGGAGGAAAACAGACTTTACATGAAGAGGGGGTTAGATGGTGAGGGATTTTCCCTTGCTTAGTTTGTACCATTGATTACTGCGCTTGAGAAACTTATGCTGCCTTGCTTAAAAAAATAAATCAGAGTACACTCAGCCTCATTGCTTTTTCATTGTCATGCAGCTAAATTCTGCATGCAGTGTGTGTCACTGTTTATGCTGGCCTTTTTTTTTTTTAATTCCACAGTTCAGCATTTCCAATGCTTGTTTTTGTTACTAAAATCTTGACTCTTAAGCAATATTGAATATCCTGAGTTTTCTTTGGGCACTAGAGTTGTGACCCCATGATTAGGCTGATTGGGTCTTAGAGGAAATGAAAGTGAAATCTCAACGGGAAGTTTCGTGCTGGCTTCTCTCACCTACTTACAGAGCCCAAGGATGATGGGTCCATTCAGTGTCGACCTTCAAGGAACCTGCACAGTCTCCCTTCTTTTCCCCCATCACCCCCTCCTCAGGCATTTTCATGGCTATTTATGGACTTTCAAAATACTTTTATTGAGTTGTATTAAATATAAAAGGGGATTCATTTTCACATATGTAGCACAGAATATTTTCATGTTCCCTCCTAGACAATACCTTCCTCTCAAAGGTAACCACTGACTTTAATTACTGTACATTAGTTTTGCCTGTTTATGATCTCCAGGTAAATGGAGCCATATAGTATATAGTTCGTACATGATTGCTTCCTTCAGCCACCATTATGATCGCAAGATTCATCCTGTAGTAGTGTTTCTCTCTTCCTTATATTCCATGGTATGAACATTCAACAGTTTATTTGGAGACATTCTACTGCTACAGCCCCACTGCACTGCTGGTGATGCTTTCAGTCTTTTTTTCTCTACTTGTTATCCTCCCCAGATGCCAGCTCTATTGCCAAAGGAGGTCAGATCCTTCTAGAAGTTATGAGCCATTCCATGCTCCACGACGTGAGGACAAAAAGAATATATATTCAAGCCTTTAAAGTCCTATCCTGGAAGAGATTTGGGGTCCTTTAGTGTCTTCTAAGTGAAACAACCAAAAAATTTAAAACAATAAGCATGTCCTTGCTAATGTTGACCCCTTTCAAAGTTTAATTTATATGTTCAACTAATGGGGTTTTTTTAGCACCTGTTGTATGCCAGTTATTTTTTAAGTCCTTGGAATGAAGCACCAAACAAGACAAGATGGACAAAGATTCTGTTCTTCCAAAGCTAACCTTCAAAGGAAATATCAGATAGTGAAATAAGCTAGGGAGAAAATTAAAATAGGACATTGCAATAAAATGGCCAGAAAAACTTCTCTGGGGAGGCCACAGAATGACAAGAAACAGTCAGCTGCAAGAGGACTGGGGGAAGCCATCAGGAAGAAGCATATTCTAGGCTGTCAGGGCAACTAGATCAATGCTCTTAGGAATGAAATTGGCCTTCTTAAGAATAGAAGGAAGGCTCATGAGGCTCCATGTAGTGGGCAACATAAAACAACAGAAGATAAAATCAGGGAGGTGAGCAGGGATTGGATTGTACATGACTTCAGGGTAACGAGCATAGATTTTATTCTGAGGGCGATGGGAAGCCATTAGAGGGCTTTAAGCAGAAGAGTGACGTTGCTCTGGAAATTGAGTGGAAAATGGTTTAAAAGGGATCAGGAGTGGAAGCAGAATACCAATAAAGAGGCCAATTCCCTCGGTGATAGATGATGGTGTTTTGAACTAAGATGGCAGCCAAGGAGGCAAAGAAGTGGACAGAATTCAATATGTTTTGGAGAGAGTCAATAGAATGCGCTGTGGGAAAGATGCTACGCAAGTTTGTGTCTTCTTACTAGGTCTTACCCAGGACTCCCTCTGTGTGCCAGGATGGTGGATGGGAAAGATAATCCTGTCTCACAGGAATTGCTTCCACTGGCCCATGGCTTGCAGAAAGTACTCTCACATATGCATTCTTACTTGGTTCTTACAACAATCCTATATGGGAAGGGAGCAGACTTACTAAGTTCAGTTTTACAAATAGAAAGCTCAGGAATTAAAGATCATAACGTACTGTTCCAAGGATACACAGTTAGTATGCTCCTAACCCAGGACTGGTTCCCATCCTCCTGCTGTCTGGCCCTCCATACTGTCCTCCTGAGATATCTGCCCTAGGGAGCGTAATAAATCCTTACTTTTACTGAGTGCTTTCTCTCTGCCGGACAAGGTGGTAATTCATGCCATGTCTCAGCTCTTTTAATCCTCCAGTGCAAGTGCCATTATGTCATCCTTATTTTGCAAACCTGTAAACCTAGCGCTCAGAGACTTTAAGTCCGCTTACAAAGCTGTCACAGCTGCTGTGCTGGAACTCGAACTTCAGCCGAGGCAAACTCCCTCCAAAGCCCATGTCCCCAGTCATCATACTGCACTATTCTGGACAGAAGAAGTAGCATCTGTTGGAAAGCCCGTTTGCCACCTCTGATGCCAAATATCTTAAAATGATTTCAGAAACCAGTATTCTCAGAAACCTTTAACATCATCCTGACACATAAATATACACACATTCTGGACATTTTCTCCTTGCCCATGCTGTTCATTAAAGGATCTAATTCTCAGTGTCTCTCCCAAGCCTCTGAGAAGTGTTCACGATGTGCAATCTGGTGATTTGTCCTCTTACCATCTGATCCCTAGGAACACCTATCTATAGCCACCAGTGTAATTAAAGATGTGGCAAAACCTCCGGTCTGGCAGCAGGACTGACTTTATCATTTGCTCAGAAAATATGAAGTATCCACTGCAGAGCCAGCTCTCCACAAGTGAAAACATTCCTTGAATACAGATACATTAACACCAAACACACCAACTCATCCAGATTAAAGCATCGATCTGTGAGATCTCCTCCAAGATGTCTCCTATTATTAACCAAATACTACCATACTTTAAAATATATATATATATAATATATATATAAAAAATATATATATATAATGACACTCTGGTTAAAGTTTTCTTTTGGTTTCATAAACCCTATATCTGCTATTTAAACACATTCCATTAAATTGTTATTATTTAATATATTGTTGATATATTAAATAATTAATATATTATTAATATATTAAATAATAATATATTAATACATTAAATAATTAATATATTATTCAATATATATTATATACTTATTTAATACTTAATATATTGTTTATTATTATTTAATGTAGTATAAAATTTAATTATATATTAAATTATTTAATATAATATATAATAATGTAATATGTTATATGTTTATAATATATTATAATAGTACAATATATTATTTATATACTTATAATAATATAATATGATATAATAATTATTTAAATTATTCTATTAAATTTAGAGTTAGAGGAGACATTTGGGACTACGTAATGTAATGGCCTCAGGTTATAGACAAGGAAGATTAGTTCCACGGAGTCACTGTGTTCCAGGGCCCCCAGTGAATTGATGGCAAAGCCAGGACTGCGTGGCCCTGGCCTCTGACTTCCAGCATGGAGACAATGTTTCACCATCTCTCTTTATTTTTACTAGCATAATAACATTCTCCCTCCCTGATAAAAAAAAAAGTCTAGAAACTTAGTATACAGTTGTCTATATGGCCCTGTATATAATCATATAGTGACCTATATAAACAGATTTTCACATACTTTAGAGT
Source organism: Vicugna pacos (assembly GCF_048564905.1). Taxonomy (NCBI): domain Eukaryota; kingdom Metazoa; phylum Chordata; class Mammalia; order Artiodactyla; family Camelidae; genus Vicugna; species Vicugna pacos. The sequence goes on from NC_132987.1 coordinate 9,641,690, forward strand.
TGGGTAAACTCTTCCAGATCCAGTTCAAGTGGAACTGTGGTCAACTCCATCAGACAGAATAAGTCACACTGGCCCAGAGAGTTCTCGTGCTGTGTTCTAATGTATCCATTTAAACACGTGTCTCCTCTACAGGACCGTGAGTTCATCTAAACAAAGATGGTGCCTCAGTCCACCTCTGAACCCCGGGCCCTTGCATAAAGTATGCACTCGGCAGAAGTTGTGTGACTGAATGTGTTGTGGAATCAATCACTTCTTAGAGATCACCTTGCTCACTCCCTGAACTCCAAGAGGTAGAACAACTGGCTTATTGGTGTAATACAAAAATACCCTGGTATAAATGAGTCAGAAATAAAGCAAAGCAGACAACTGAAGAGATTATTCTGGGCAGAAAAGGGGAGGAGATTGCATCAGTCTGGATCCAATTAGAAAATCAAGAGATAGACACCAAACAGAAGTTTAAGATAAAGAATGATTAAACTCTGATAGGACAATAACCACAAAGATGTAAAGAGAATTCTGAAGGAGACCTTGGACCGAGGGATAATACCCAAGGAAGAGCAAGCTTGGAGGGAAAGTCCCCTCTCAGAGGCCGAGATCCAGCCTCAGGGAAGAAGACATGCCTGCAGCCCACGGGTGGGAAGACGGTCACTGCGTTGCCTGGACCGGGGCTGGAGCAGAGCTGCTGAGTAAGCAGGGCATAGGCAAGCCGTGGCTGGAGAGTGGGCATGCAGGGGGAGGCTGGCGCCACTGCAAGTGCAAGGTCTGGAGTGTGTGGTGTCCATGCCAGGTCAAGGGCACAAGCCAGGTTGGTGAGAGGACCAGAGACAGCATCGGGGATGTCTGTGTCAGGAGGACCAGAGCAAGGTGGTGCCTGGGCCCAGGCTGGGGCTGCAGTTTGCTAAGGGACAGCCCTCTCAGGGTCACAGCCGGGCAGAGCAGCACCACCAGACGTTCCTCCATACACTGACTGACCGCAGCAGGAGGAAGCAAATGCAGCCATGGAACAAGGAAGAGCACCGCCCCCCTGCAGCGTTCCTCCAGCTCCTTCTACCCACCAAGCTCGACATCATCCCCTGAAAAGGAGAAATGAGAAAAAGCCCAGCCCATCATCACTGAGCAAATACTGAAGGACGAATCTGGCGCCCAGACACTAGAAACTGGTACCAGCACAGGGACCCATCACTCAGTAACTAAATGATGTTTGTACCTAAATTACAGTGGCCTCCAGCTGCCAGTTTCCTCATCTGCAGAAAGTTGAGGGTAATATTACCTACCCCATAAGTCATGTCAAATAAAGCAAGAGATGTGGGTACTTAGGGCAATGACAAAGTGTGTGCTGATCAACAACAGCGCCTGGCACGTAGTAAGAACCAGATAAGTGTTTGCTGTCATCACTTTCATTACTTGGAAAAGAAGAAGCAGAATAAGGACCCAAGCTCCATCCCCAGCCCTGCTGTTCAGTGACCATGGACCACGGAGACATCCCACCCCACAGGGCTTTGGTTCCTGCTGCTATAATTTGTTTGTTGAAACTGTTTATTTTTGGTCAATCTTATTTCCACTTTCTTGTTAAGAGTCTGTAAAGAACAGCTTAAATTCGCTCAGTGGTTCTTCCTACCTGGGCCATGGGGGCTGTGGACCCATCCTCAGCAGGGAACCCTGGATGGCACAGAGGTACCTGTGCTTTCAGACTCATCTGCAACCCCAGGTGGAGTAGCAGTAAATTCGGGAGCTGGAGCTGGCTGTTCACCCTGAAATTCCTCCTGGGTCACAGCCTTTCAGCAGTGGCCTGCTGTGCCTTCCCCATCTCTTCAGCATCTCTGCCCAGGCAGAGATCACATGCAGAACCTCCCAGGCCAGCACCCTTGTCGTGGTCCGCATGGTGGCGTCCCCACCACAGGGAGGAGAGGCTGTGTGACGCAGAGCCATGGACAGATGAGAGGCTGGGGTGGGCCCCACAATCAGGAACCCCCAGGGGTTTGAGCTCCTAGGAGGCTGCTTGGGTCAGGCAGTGAGGTTCCAGGAGCAAAGCCGCCAGCAATAGGAGCCATCCCGCTGGTAGCAGGAAACTTGAGCACAGCTGGCTGGCCAGCCTTTCTGGAGGAGAGGTCCCTGAGGTCAGCTCTGTCATAAGGGCAATCACGGTGTGAGCTAATAGCAGAAGATTCTCCCAGGTTCTCTTCAGATTTATGCTGAGGCCATCACCTCCCCTTTTGTAGATGTTCTGTCCTGTTTGGAAGTCAAGGTGGGGGCCTCTACATGGGTCCCTGCTGCAAGGAATTTGAGGACATCCTCCTCCTTCATTTGCTCTGGATGTTGTGAACGTCCCTTTCAGCTATGACGGGAACCCAGAACAACACAGAGTGAGTGGCTTGGACAACAGATTTGATTTCTTGTGGCTCTGGAAGCTGGGACATGCAAGACCAAGGTGCCAGCAAGGTAGGTTTCACCCTGAAGCCCCTTTTCTTAGATTTGAGGCAGCTGCCGTCTGGCTGTGTGCTCACGTGACCTCTTCTTCATTCTCATGCTGGGAGAGAAAGCAAGCTCTCTGTGACTCTTCTTACAAGGGCACTAATCCCATCATGAGGGCCCCCTCCTTGTGACCTCATCTAACACTGATTACCTCCAAGTGCCCATGTTCAAATACCATCACATTTCAGGGTAAGGGCTTCAACTGATGGATAGGGCAGGTAAGAGGGCAGGGATGACACAAACATTCAGTCCAAAACAGTCAGATATTTTGAAAGCACTGGGTTAGATGTTTATATGAAGCTCCTTCCAAAATTCCTAGGTTATCTGGGATATGAGAGCACATTCCAACTATTCTCAGGCATTAATTCATTAGGAAGATTTGGTTTAACTAGTGGACAGTATGGCCCCAAGCAAATAGGGCACCAAGAAAGTAGATTTTAAAGATACTTTTATACCATATGAGATTGCTCATATGTGGAATCTAAAAAAAACAAAACAAAACAAAACAGCATAAATACAAAACAGAAATAGACTCATAGACATAGAATACAAACTTGTGGTTGCCAAGGGGGTGGGGGTGGGAAGGGATAGACTGGGATTTCAAAATTTTAGAATAGATAAACAAGATTATACTGTATAGCACAGGGAAATATATACAAGATCTTGTGGTAGCTCACAGTGAAAAAAATGTGACAATGAATATATATATGTTCATGTATAACTGAAAAATTGTGCTCTACACTGGAATTTGACACAACATTGTAAAATGATTATAATTCAATAAAAAATGTTAAAAAAAATAAATAAAGGGAATGTGGGGAGGAGGGGATAGCCCAGTGGTAGAACACATGCTTAGTATGCACGAGGTCCTGGGTTCAATCCCCAGTACCTCCATTAAAGTTTAAAAAATCTTAATAAAATAAAAGAAATGTGGGATTCCGTCTAGGAAGGGTGAGGTGAGATGTAACAGGGTGGTAGAGCAGTGCTTCTCAACTTTAATCTGCATGTGTGTCACCTGGAGTTCTTCTTACAATGCAGCTTCTGATTCAACAGGTCTGGGCGGGGGCTGAGAGTCTGCATTTTTAACGAGCTTGGTGGAGGGATGGGAGCAAGCAGCCCAGATATCCAGGGACTTCGGTGCCCATAGTGTTTGATGCCAAAGACAAGCTTTTCAACTTAGTTTTTGCTTGTAGTCAACGACACCTTTGCAGAAGCCTGAGTTCCAAAATACTGTCCAGTAGAAAAGGGCTTCAGAAATGCCAGTCTGAACTCTGTTGCTCCCAACATTTTTAAATAACTTCAAAAACACCGAAGTTGAATTAGCTTAACACGTCAGAAAGTATCTTATATGATCATCAGGTTATACCAGGGATTCCCCCAAATTTCTCACTTTCCAGGGATCATTAAGTGACTTCATAATTTTTTCATGGTATCCCTAACCTGGAAGAAAGAATCAAGTGCTTTATTTACTCGTAGTGAGGTCCATAAAACTTGGTAAGGTTCTTGTTTTGGTTTTGATTTTTGTTTTTTTGTTTTGCTTGTCCTACCAGCTTAGTAGCCATTTGAAAAACTAATACACATAAACTAAAAGAAAATACGGGTTTTTTTTTTTTCATACTTAAATAACCACAAGCACTTACTAAACAGGATATGTGCCTCCTGGGCCCTGCACAGATTCTCAAGCTTTGGAATCAGATTGGATACTGTCATCCTTACCCCTCATCCCCTTTGAGTCTCATGCAGTGGTTGCTGTGAAACAGCAACTGTCAAAATGCAACTTTGTCAAAAATTGACATCATGGAGAGAAGCATAGTAAATCATACTGAAGAAACTGTGAACTTTCTTGGGGACAGTAGTTTATGCGATTTTCAACAAATACTGCGTATCGAGGTACTTCCCAAAAAAACCTGAAAAGTTTTGGAGCCACCCTCAGGTAACTTGGCCTAGTCTGGGAACTGCTGGCTTATACTCTTGACAAAGGACTAACTGTGACCAAAGGCAAAGTAAGAATTCTAAAAGAAGAGAGAAATTTTTGCAAGGAATACCTACAAACAGTACAACAAAACTTCCTTCAGTTTTTCAAGAGAAATCCCACCTTCTCCATCTTGTTAGAATGAAAGCATACCCTTCTTAAATTAATATTAAGATCCTTGAAACAAAATGTTATAATCTTTTGAAGGAAAATGATCTTATTATTTCCTCAGTAACAGCACATCACTTTCTCAACAGAAAAAGAGACTTAGCTTGTAAATGTTATGGTTCTTTTATTTTCTTCCATTCACCTTCTGTTTCCTTAATGTTTGATTTTAAATTAAACATAAGGAACAATTTTGAACATTCAACCTTCACCAAAAAAAAAAAAGAGAGAGAGAGAGAGAAAGAACCTTGATTGATTCAGAGTTTTACTTTATGTACTTACAATTTCCCAGTAGTCCTACTTCTCAATCAAAATTTGAATAATCTTTACAACTTGTATTCCCCCCAAACTGAGATTTAATGACTCAGTAGGTTCAGAAAGAGAGAGAACAGCTGCAGCTCGTCCTGCTGTGCAATTTGGTAATGACAATGTTATACCACATTAGCAATCGTGACATTAATAAAAAGAAGCCCATAGGATTAACCAAAGACAGCTGACTTTAGTCAAATGTAGGTCAGGCTTTGTTTGTTCAGAAGCTGGTAATAAATTCCCAGGTAAGTACTCTCAGGTGTCACACATATGTGTCAGGAGCAGAATTTCAGATCCACTAAATGATTCACATTTTTTACATTTCCGTAAGCCATTCCTGAATTATTCTTAAGCATTTAATTCCACCGCCAAGCCTACAGGCTCTTCAAAATTATTAACTTATGTGACATCACAGCGTATTTTTCCTTTAGGCACCACTTAAGAACACCTCAGAGGATTTCATGTTCCCCTTCCAGACACTGAAGTGCTTACCAGAAGAGGCTCAGGGGTCACCCCCTAATTTATAGCATAATTGGGGGGAAATGATGTTGATGGCTAGGCCAGCCATCTGTAATTGCCAGGACCTCACTGTCACAGGAAGTATCACAGTAAGCTTAATGTGTATATTGCATTCTTAACCAAGCCTTGTGGTAGGCTTTATACAAATAAGACATTCAGAACCGCACAGTCCTAAAATACACTATAAAACTGAAACGCTTCAGGAAACAGTTTAGTTGTTTCTTAAAAGGTTAGATACACACCTACCATAGGACCCAGCCACGGCCCCCGAGGTGCTGGTCTAAGAAGTGGAACCATATGGCCACAAAGAGACCTGCCCCAAAATGTTCATAGCAGCTCTATTCACAATGGCCCCAGCCTGGAAACAGCCCCAACCAACAGGAGGGTGGCTGAACCAAACAGCGGCGTATGCGTATACGAGAGCACTGCTCAGCAACATAAAGGAAGGAACTAGGGAGCTATGGAACCATCACGGACAAACCTCTAAAACACGGTTAGAGGACAGAACATCACATACAAAAAAGTGCACATTGTGTGATTCCATGTATGAAATTCTAGGACAGTAGAAATCAGTCTCTAGTGATAAGCCAGGGTAGTGGTCGTGGGGTACAGAGGGGTGCAGATTGTCTGGGAAAAGCACAAGAGCACGTTCTGGGCGAAGAAAAGTTCTCTATCCCATTAGGGTGAGGTTATGTGCATGTATATGTATGTTTGTCAAACTCATCAAACTATGTATTTAAGATCTGTGTGTAAATTATACCACATAAAATAAAATAAAATGTATGTGGGTGTACTGTACGCTCTTCAATTTTATACTTAAACTTTATTAAGCCTTTATTAAATACTTCAGGAACTGTAAAACATTATGGGTCTTTTAGATATCAGCAAAAAGAGACGTCACCTAAAAGAGTTACTAACCCAAATATTACCCAAGGATCATAAACAGTGTGTTAATTTAATGGGTTAAATAGATAGTTTCAATTTATTTACATTTTCATTCTTTCCATCTGCAAATGGCATAACTTGAGAGCTGTGTTTATAAATTTTTAAAATCAGAAAAATATCAGTTGGCATACATACAATTAGGTACTTAAAGCTAGTTTAGATTAATGTGGAAAAGAAGTTGCAAGATTAGCCCAAAGCAGTAAATGACACAAAAATTATGTGAACTTCTAATACCAAGCAGAGTCATCGTCACTCAGATTCAGGTCCTTGTTATCTTTTTCTTTTTTTTCTTTTAGTACAGCAGATTCCCACCTGGCTTTCCTGCTTTTCATGTCATTTTCCTTTGGTCCCTTTTAATCGTGAGGCACAGCCTGAGCATTTCCTGCAGGACATCACAGTCACCATCAAGGTCAGGTTCCTCGCCTGGCATTCAAAGGCTGGTGTTGGTCTGACTACAGTCCACCCACCACTGTACCTGATCTCGTGGCCACGTTTTCCCCAGCTCCCATCACCCCTCAGATCGCTGCCCTGAGGTGCCTCCCTTTCCTGCCACAGGGCCTCTGTTCATGCTGTCTGTGCATCTGACTTTTGTATCATTTGTCCTCACCTCATCATGACCAAATTCGTCCCTGCTTTCCAAGCCCCCTTTCACTGTCCCCTCCTTGTCATGGAAGTTTCTCATTGTCCTCACCCAGAGTAATCTCTCTTCAGTATAAACACTCATCACGTTGGCTGCCCAGTTTCTTATCATATACATCAGTGTCTATGTGGAACTATCAGGATATCGCAGGAGGTTGGAGGTGGGTAAATTTTGCTGCAGTTTTCAAAATAGGGCATAAGTTAGGTTTTCAAAACTGCAGAATGGTGGTGTTAATTCTAGGCAGGAAGAGTCTGGTAGAAAAACAAAACAAAACAAAACAAAACAAAACAAAACAAAACAAAAGACAAAACAAGGAGAAGTCATCTAGGTACTGAAGAGAAATGAAAACATACGTCCACACCAAGATGCACACATGAGTATTCAAAACAGCTTTATTGATAAGAGCCAAAATCTGGAAGCAAATGTCTACCAATCAGGAAGTAAATGAAGAAAATGTGTTCTATGCCTACAGCGAAATACCACTCGGCCGTTAAAAAGGAACAGTCCTGGAAGAGCAGCAACGCACCTGAGCCTCAGAATCATTGTGTTGAGTGAAAGAGGCCAGATACAAAAAAGTACATACTGTATGATTCCATCTGTAAGACATTCTAGAAAATGCAAGTAACCTATGGTGACAGATCAGGGGTTACCTGAGGACTAGGGATGGAAGGAAAGAGTGACAGGACAAGGATGTGAGGAAACTTTGGAAGGTGGTAGAAAAATGTTCTGTGTCTTACTGCAGAACACAGAGAACTATAATCAATACCTTGTAATAGCCTATAGTGGAAAATAATATGAAAAGGAATATATACGTGTGTGTGTGTGTGTGTATAACTGAATCACTATGCTGTACACCAGAAACTAACACAATGTTGTAAATGACTGACCATAAGTCAATTTAAAAAAAAATGAAATGTTCTGTGTCCCAATTATGGTGATGGTTTCAAGGATTTATACATGAATTGTCAAACACTATGCAGAATTTGCAATGTCTCATTTGAAGATCATTTTGAAATACTCCATAACCCTAAATTTTATTCCTAAGTGTATGCCCCAGAGAAAGTCCTGTGTGTGATAGAGCTTATACAAAAAATACATACTGGTAGCTCCACTTCCTGATGGAGGGGACTGACAAAGATTTTGCAGCCTTCTGTAATCCACCACAGTCCCCAGAGACACATCTCACCCTGTTTCACCCTTTCCCTCTCCACTTCAGTCTTCTCTCAGCTGAAAAGCCCTGGTTCCTTTCCCACTACTTACATGGCATCAATCCAAGTCTTATCAAGATATGGAAAACATTGCTTGAACAACAATAATTATGGTTATGCCAGGAATGGAGACAGGTGTTCATGATGATGCAGTGACCTAAGACATGGACCCTGTTCTTAAGAAAACTATAGACCAGAAATATACTGGCTTTTTCCTCCTCTGATCTAGCTTTAATTCTTTTTTCCTCCTAAGTACCCTACAAAGAACATAATGCAATATTTTAATGTAAACCCATATGGAATATAGAACAAGATTTTCACCTCCTTTCCGTTAAAGCTTACATCTTGCTTGATACAACCCAAGGTCCTGTTAACTTCCTTAAAAGTTACATTTCATTGCTAACTGACACTGAACTTATTACTGATTATGACTAAGGCTTCTTTTTCTATTCTCCTGTTGGTACGGCATGGCACTTCTATCTTATACTGAGAAAGCTGAATTTTAGACTCAATTCAGCTACTTAATAGCTGTCCTTGTAAAGTTTCGCCTTATTAGATCTAAATGACTGCTCTATCCTGTCAAGATAATTTAGATTGTCATCTCTTGTCTAACACAGCAATGTTCAGTCAACACAAAGCTGATGGCTGTGCCCTTAGTGAATCACTTAGATGAACCACTTGGATGATTCTTACATCATCAAACTACCCTGGCTGACATCACACAGAGCAAAAATGAGCTTTTCCCCACTGAGTTTTGCCAAACTGCAAGATCATTAGCAAAAAAGTTACTGTGTTGAGCGGGGGTTGTTTGTTATGCAGCAAGAGAAAACTCAAATAGTAAGCATCTTCAAATCAATTCATGAAGAGCTGTCATAGGCATGGCCCCCTGGGCTAGAATTAGAAACAATATGAAGAATTAGAACCAATACTATAACCTGGAGAGACTCACAGAAAGACGGACTGGAACTTTCAAGGTAAGACTAGGCAGAGAAATCCAGAAGTAACAGAGCTGTGGGACTTATCTGGCATTGGGACGAGCTTCGGGGATATAAATCAAGAATCTGGATTAGAATGCTCAGGGGTACCTGACTGGCTTAGATTCACTTTCAGGTGGCATCAGTGCCTAAGTTTCCACCTGCAATAGTAACAGATGTGGGCATCACAGGACTGGGGGTAGGGAGGGATCATTCAGGTTGACTCTATCCATCCAATGCCTAGGATAGACAGATGGGAAAGGGCTGGAGGGTTGTCAGGGCCCCAGTAAGGGAGAGATTCCGACTCAGGTAACAATCCCAGAGGGAAAACCAGAGAAGCAGAGGCACAAGAGCTGAACAGCAGAGTGGGTGTGTGAAGGGTGTAGCTTGGATAGGGGCATACCTTAGACCTGTCAGATGTCAGTCATGGTCTGGATCCCATCCTCTGATGGGAATGTAAATCTATTAGGCTAGATTAAGACTAGCTCAGGAACCAGCCAGCTGAGGAACTGACTCAGGAATTGAATGGACAAGTAGGTGGAGAGTGGCTCTTCAGAATCCTTTGCTGTACGGGGGTCAGACAAAAGACTTCTGAGGGGAGCTAGTGAAAAAGAAACACAGGAAAGACCTTTCTCAGTCAGAAGGGTGTATTCCTGTGATTCCAGAAGCCTGAATTTCCACCTGCCAGGAGATCTATAAAGAATATGCATTCATCTGATAAGAACTACATCAACTAACTTATAAATTCCCAACCAACCTAAGATTTCCTGACTTAAAAACACACAATATAGGGACAAAATGCCTACACAGAGTACAAAGGTGCTCTGCAAGGAAGGGGTAGATGGATGGACAGATGGACATATGTATAGGCAGACAAATGAGTGGATGGAAATGGATGGATTGATAGATGGACACACAAATAGACAAATGAGTGGATGAAGACTGATGGATGGCTGGATGGACGGACATACATATGGATGGACAATTGGATGGATGGAGACGGATGGATAGAGGGACAGATGGACACATGTATGGACAGAAAAATGGGTGGATGGAGATGTATGGATCAATGGATGGATGGGTGGATAACGCAGTCTGCCATTTTCAATACTCCACACCACCTGTCCATGAACACATCAACTCTATAAAGTAAACTGGACTCTAGAGGGGGAAAAATGCATTTGTGCCTCAAAGAACACTAATCTTTGAGTGCCCAAATATACGCTGCATTTCTGTGCTTATGAAAACAATTTCCTAAGAAAATTAAATTTCATATGAAAATCTCGTTGTTTGTTCCTGGCTGAATCTGAGCAGGCATCACCGTCACCCCGTCTCATAGGGAACTCAGTAAATTCAGTGCAGCTCTGCTCAGACAGTCAGGAGCCCCAAGCCCCAGTGGAAAAAGAGAAACTTGAGCAGCAGAGAAGCAGTGACTAGGGTTGCCTGAAAGTTCTACTGGCCTCCCTCGCAGCTGACTTCTCATTCACCTTTGGCCAGGCAGGCCTTGCACTCTTTTTTTTTTTTAACGTCCTTTCACACACTGTCCAATATAGGACCTTTCTGCAGGCTTCTGAAGCAGAGGGTACATGGTCCCCTCAGTAATAGGACTCTTTGGGGCAAAGGTTCTATTTAAATAAATTTTCTAACACATTCAAACACAAAAAGCATCCTGCCCTCTAAGGCAGAAGATGATGCTCTGGGTTCTAGGGAGGAGTCCACAAGTTCCTTTTTTTAAAAAAAAAAAACTTAACCCAGATTCAGAAAAATGTTTTACATCACAATCTAGTACTTGGAATACATATAAAACACTATTTATCTATGTGTGATGAATTCTAATATTTCCTATTCTATTTTATCTTTAAGCCACTGGTCGGAACCCACTGTTTGATTTTACGACATACTAATGCACGGAGACTGGCACTCTGAAAAGCACTGCTTAAGGAATGATTATCAATTAGTGTTTTCAGGGAGTGTAGCAGTGGACCAAGGGCCCCCCAAAAATGGTGTGATCAACATGAGAAGTAAAGCCCAGACCCCTCAAACCTATAAATAATGTAACCATTTTCTAAGAATGAAATTAATGAGTTAATACATAATGGATGAGATTCACTAAATGTAGAAATTAATTTAAGCCCATGTGGGGCTGCAGGAATTTAAAAATATTGAAGTCCAGTCATAAGTGTCCAGGAAGCATGGAATGACAAAGTCTTACTGGATCATAATTCTCACATGAAAATTGGAGACCTGGCAGTTTTGTGTGTTTGTGTTTTTAATCAAAATCCTATTAATAGCAGAAACTGACCTATTGGGATCTTGTAGGTGGGGAGTCAAAATGCAAGGAGTTTTTGGTGGGTTCCCCTCCAGAGGCTGTGAGCATGAATAAGCAGCCTGCTTGGGACAATACGGAAACAGCATCCAACCTCGTGGATCAGTGACACGTGTCACTTTCTCCTCATCTGGCTCCTTTAAGCAACTTGTGATTCAAACGTTTCTTTCCCACATGTGTTTTCCTAAAGCGGTAAGAACACTCACTCCCACCCCAGCGAATTCTCATCTGTTCGCCTGTTACATTTTTCATTGTAAACGAATAGTTTGGGATCTTGGTTAATATTCATCAGTGTTGTGGGTTTGAGTAGATGATCCTTCCCGTGTGGAATTAAATATCAAGGTTGTGTAAGGCGAAGACCCAGACCCAGGCTGGGGCAGCCGCTCTGAGAAGACCACATCCAGAGACAGCCTGCCCGGGCAGCCCGCCAGCCTTCCTCTCTCAGCCCATCACTCCACCTGTAACAAGTTATTCAGGGGTTGGTAAATGACAAACCAAATAAAAATGGATTGGTTTTGTGGAGAAAAGCAATGGCTTGGCATTCCTTTAGCCAGGGGATTGAAGGAGTATCACTGAGACCCCTCCCGTTCGCTTTCCTACATTGGGGCTGTGTGGGGCCAACCCTACATGGGCTAAAGTGAGTATCTTTAAGAGAAGACAATGCAGCCTGTGTCATAGGGTCTGATGGCCATGTCACGCCTTATTTAGTATTTCAGATCAGCTGTAGGGCCAGGGCTTTTTTGCTCCTCGACCTCATTCATTCGTTCCACACATCCCATGAGTTCAGGGGTCACAAAGAAGACAGAGTTCTACCCTCAAGGAGCTCAAAGACTGGAAGGAAGGGTGAATATTGCTGTCAGGGTAAGGGACAGTGTTATGTGCAGTATACCGTCATGCATTGAGCAGGACCAACTCAACCTCGGGGAGGAAAATGAAAGATTTCACAAGGAGATGTTAGAGGTGGGTTCCAGGGGGAACTGGAGATGGAGAAACAGAGCAGTGAAGAATTGTCTGAAGGGAGCACATGTGCAGGAGTGTGTGCTGGCTCAATCATGGTGCTTCCCAGGTGTCAGAAATACAGCATGGTCTGAGGGTTCCCGCTACTACTTCTGTGACCTCTCCTCTTTATCTTTCCCTGGTATTTCCTCCACTGAATTTCTTGCGCTTCCAATTCTGTCTTGGTCTGCTTCCTACAGGACACAAACTGACACAACTCCCTTGGATGTCTGGCACATGCCCCCAGACAGAGGTCTGGTTAGTTCCCCAGTCTGAAGAGCTTACATAGATTGAATTTCAGTCAATGACTTGACATCCGTCAAAACAGTAAATCAAAGTTTTGTACTTCAAGAAGGAGATGTTGCATAAATGATTATTACTGATAGCGTTTGAGAAGTGATTGTTATAAGCTCCAAAGGATTTAGCACCAAGTCATATCTGTCTGTTCCCTACTGAATAAGCCCAGTTCAATAGATTGTTATTCCTGTTGTTTACTCTTCTCCAGCAAAGAAATTACAGTGCATAGCTGCCAAATAATAGACTGCAATAGTGTCACAATGCAAGTAGAACGAAGAAGGCCACCCAGGCATTCCATATCAGGAGAGCTCTTGGTTGCAAGCTGAAACTAACTTAAGCAACAGGGAAGTTATTGACATGATAGTGGGCAGGGCACTGGAGACTGACAGGACCAACAGGAGGTGGGGGCACCAGGTTGCAGATGGATGGGAAGAACCAGAAAAGCATCAAGGGCCAAGAAGCTGGGAGCAGGACTTAGCAACCATTGCATGATGAGAAATTCCAGACAGGACTCTGCCAGCATTTTGGCCATTGCTGCATTGCCACCTGCAGCTACCTCTGACATCCCTGTGTCCAACTGGTTGAGCTCAGGTGAAACAGCTGCCATCTGGCCGCACCAGGGAAAGGGAGAGAAGAGATCCAGAAAGCTCGCCGTAGTGATGGAAAGACAGGCACGACTGCTACCATGGCAAAGAACAAAGGGAAGAAGAAATTCCTCAAAGGAATTTAGGGAGATGGTATGAACGTGCCGAGGGCTGGAAGGGAAAAAGGAAAGGAAAAAAGACGAATGCCACCACGCACTTCTAGATCTCAACCCAAGACTTTCCCATCATTCAAAAGGCATGGAAAGTTTATTCAAAGAAAATGTCAGAGCAGTGGTTCTCAATTTTGGTTGATGAAAGAATCATCTGGGGATCTTTTATGAATCCTAATGCTCAGGTCAAAATTCAAACCAGTTAAGAATTCAGGTCGGGGGGAAGTGGGACTCAGGCATCAGACCTTATAAAGTCCCCCAGGTGGTTCTAATATGTACCTAAGACTGGAAACAATCTTCCTTCTAGGAGAAATTCCGATACAGAAAACAGACAAAGCAGCGGCCAGCAGGGCGAGGAGACTGCGCCACTCCCATCCCCCCGCCTCCCTGCGGCACCTCTAAGGAATCCTTTGATACCAGCACTTAAGATGAGTAGTAATTTTACATTTCTCAACTCCTTTATTTTTCCCACACCCCAAATCCAGCCTGTCAGTTTGGCTCAGCCTTCAGGAGATAATCAGAATCTGATCACCTCTGCTCTCCTCTGCAGCCGCTCTGGTCCAAGCCAGCATCATCTCCCACCTGCACTGTTGCAATAGCTTCTGGATGGGTGTCCCCACTTCTCCACCTGCCCCTGCCACCTGCCCGCAACACAGCAGCAGGAGTGATTCCCACGCAAGTCCCAGTATGGCTCGCCTCTTCCCAATCCCTGAGACAGCTCCCATTTCATTCTGAGTAAAAGCCGAGGCTCCAGACCAGGGGTCAGTAAATTTTTTAGTGAATATTTCAGGCTATTTAGGCCTCATGGTCTCTGCCCCAACTCTTCAGCTCCGCGGTAGTAGCAGAAAGCAGCCGCAGGGGAGGCGTAAATACACAAGCCCGCCTGTGCGCCCTGAGACTTGATGCACGAAAACAGGCAGGAGGCTGGATGTGACCCGCGGACCGTTTCACCAACTCCTACTGCACAAACCAGACCCCCAGTGCCTAAGATCCTTCTGCCACCTCCTCGCTCCCTTCTTTTCAGTCACAGTGGCCTCCATGAAGCTCCAGGAAGGTTCCAGGCATCCCTCTGCCTCGGGGAGCGTGTCTTGTGTTCATATCAGCCCCCTGACTAGTGTGCAAGTTTCAGGAGGGCAAAGAGGATGTTTTGTTCCTTTGTTGTCCCATCAGCACCTGGCCTGCACTGCCAGTCTCCATGTAGACGCACACCCAGGAAACCCTGCCCAGCAGCCAGAAATGGAGAGAAGTTCCAATCCTGATGGTATCTCCACAAGAATGCCAAAGGGCGTCTGACACAGACCCACAGCGACTCTTCCTAAAAATCCTTTCTGCAGATCTTCAGGGCCTCTGTTCCTGGGCAGCCTCCCCAGGCTTTCTCTCCACTCCCTCACTTCCCCTCCCTCCTGAAAATGGCTCACTCCCACCCTTCCCTCCCCTCCCCTTCCTGCGTCAAATCTTTCCTCCATCACTTTTCTCAGGTGAATCCCCCATCTCCTGCTCCCCGCCCACCACTGGCAGATGCCGTCTCCCTTAGGAGAATGTGTGTGATTGTGGATGGCTGTGTATATGTATATAATGATAATATAGTCATTACAAATAATTTATCCTATATACAATTTCTTTTCTTTTCTCCCTTCTACCAAATGAATGAACAAATAATCAAACAGTAAATGAATGAATTTGAAAACTACTGGCCTAAACTAGTGTTTGCTTAACCTTTTAACTGCCCTGCAATTGCATGAACTCTACTGCCAATAATCAGAAATACAGGATAAATTAAGTCCCTTTCAGTACTAATAGAATTAAACCAGATGATATTTCAAAGATATATGTATATTTTGTATATATGTGTGTGTGTACAGATAGGTAGACAGATAAGAATATTCTGCAAACGCTTGAATCATGGTAACATTAAAAATATACCAATTAAGGATTATTGAGAAAATTACACACATGCTAGCAGATATCAACTTGTCATTTAAAATCTTTTAAAAGGAAGATTCTGTCTTTATGCCTTTGTGCTTATTTTATCATTAAGCAACAGTATTATAAAGTCAAATTTTTTCACTTAATAAAGAAATGGATTATATAAGAATATTTTAATTTGGCTTTGAAAGCGTTGTATTATATATTTTGGCAGCCAATTTGCAGTTCTAATAATTTTGCACTAGTATTGAAATGAGTTTGCATTTCCTAGCACATGTTTACATTTAGGAAAAAGGGTCTAAAATTCACCCCTGGTAATTCACAAAGTGGATAATCCACAGGCAAGAATAATCCAGCTTTAGCCTTCTTCAAACAGAGAATTAAATGTTCTCTGGATACAGTAGACAATAGAGGACAAAGAACAGGGCAGTATGTCTCTGACACACTTAGAGCAGAGCAAAGAAACTCCCAGGAAATCCCCAACCCACTGCCACATTTATTCTGAGCCAAGGTCAAATTCAGGAGGGAGGTAAACCATGCACACTTAATACTTCCTGAGGCTTATTTCCTAGAACAAATGACTTTCTCTAGACTTCACCTCCGAATCAGGGAACAACCTCATATTATTTAAAAGATGATTCAATACGTGTGAATAATTATAAAGCCAAGGTTCAAATTCCTCTCCTTCCCCCACGGGGCTTGTGATAAATTGATTCTGGAATCAGTCATCTCCACAATAAACTTTCCTGTCTTGAATGTCCTGAGTGGGTCTTGGTCTTAATCCAGAACAGATCCCATTCTATTAACAGCTTCTGGGACAAACTATGCAGATGGTTCTCACTAGTTTCCCCTCACTCTGGAGCGGCTAGACTAGGACGGCCCGGTGTTGTCTGTAACGCAAAGCCACTAAGCATTGCTCGGCTGAGCGGCCCCCCTCAGAGCAGGCTGCTCCTACCTGGGCAAACAGCGTCACTCAGCAGGGAGTGAGAGTCAGATACAAACACCTGTAAAGCCAATTTGGTGGCTCATTGTTAAGCAGTCATTGTAAAAGCATCAGGGTTATGAATCAGTTTGCAGTGAATTCTCTATCATTTAAAAACCAGACTAAGTGAATCACATGAATCCAGGAGAATGAAGCGAAAAATCAAGAAAGGGCGAATCACACCAATGGGAAAATGAGGGGAGCACGTGGTGCTACTGAATCAGATTGCATGACTGACAGACCCCAGGAAAGACACGTTATCCCTTTGGACATTAACTCGCGGCGCTGTCTGATACAGGGTGAAAAACACCTGTCTACTCTCAGGTGCCCAGCACGTCCTAAATGCAGGACCTAAGTTGTTCGCTCAGAGAGTCTGACCAAGCTCCTTTGAGCTTATAATAATAATTATCGCAGAGAAATAATGAACTCGACATCCACTTTGAATGAACAAAACAAGATGTTTCTTAGGTATAAAGGGAACAGAAATTTCCACTACTCACCCTCCTTAATTTTCTGCTTCACCCAAGAGAAGGAGGAAATGACTCAACTTCCTGTAAATACTGGCCCTCCCCCTTTCTCCGACTCATTTTTGCAAACATAGTAAGGGTCCTGGCCTCATTTAGCAAATACTTACAATGCACATACTATGTGTCAAGTGCTTTGGGCGAACATACATAACCTACCTTGCCAAATTTCTCAGTAGGTGCATTTTTTTCAAACTTTGTTTTTGACATTTTCCTTTGGTTTAGAACCATATTTGCAACAATTCTTTACATTGAGTTTATGGATGGCTCGTGCTTAATGCAAACCCTTTTGTACAATTTTCCCATCACTGAGTTCTGTATCTTTTGGTCAGCTGGAGTTCACCTTTGAGTCATTTTTTTTCAGGGACCTTCTTTTGGTAGCTACTTGGCTTACCCTTTGAGAAATGGAATGAGGGATGGATGGATGGATAGATAGATAGATAGATAGATAGGTTTTGCTGAAATAAGATTCTTTCACCATTCTTACACTAAATCTTTGCCCCATCTATTTGCATAATCTATGCTGTTTTAAACTTTAATATTGTAGAGAAGGCATCAGAGGGAAATACAAGTTCTCCCTGGATGCTTTGGGAATATTTGATTTTTAAAATATTACCAGGATATATCTGGATATTTTTTCACAAATATAGGCAGAAGCTGCATTAGCCATTTCTATATCCATAATCAGGTTTCCCATAGCTCAGGAAGGTTTGCTTCTCTTATACATTTGAATGTCACTCTCATCCTTTTGCTCTGGTCTCCTTTTTCAAAACCTCAATTACCTCTGCTTAATCACTACCTTCTGCTCCATTCATCATTATTTTTAACTTTTTGTCCATTTTTTCTACATCCAGAAGAGTGGATTCTATGTTTTCCTGCTTCAGAATCTTTCCATCCGTTCCTTTGGTTTTCCTCTACTTATTCCTCCTAGAGGAAGGTAAGGCCTACTCTAGTTCAGTGTTTCCTCCACAAACTGAAAGACTGGGTTCACCTATTTCTCCCGATTGTCCTTGGACTCCTCCTGTCAGGCTGCAATGCAGAAGGCTGGTTGATGTCAAAGTCTATTTCCTATTCAGCCTGAACTAAATGGTAGGCGGTGGCAGCCAAGGGTATCCCCAGCGGAGAAATGTCTTTGCACAGCTCTTGCCAGCGTTGGTGGAGCTGCAGGGCCTCCAGCTTTCTGCTGCTGGCTTGTCATTTGCCAGGCCTCCATTCCAGGTGACAGCTGTGCCCTGCCCACCCCTGTCTCTGCTGCCAGCCAGCTGGGACACAAGCCTTACCAGCCCACTAGACTCACGCGCTGTGGCTGCTGGGTGAAACCAGCTGCCCTCCAGCGCTGCTCACTCCAGCTCCCTGGGCTGCAGAGTGGGAGAGAAACCCAGAGGCGTGTTCTGTGTGACCCCCAGCCCACCCTGCGCATCTCCAGCCAGTACTGGACAGGTTGGGGTACTAAATTCTCCCAAGGTCTCCTCGACTGCCTCTGAGTGCAGCTTCTCCTCCTCCAGGCTGCTTTTCTGCTCAGGATAGCAAAGTGCTCAGAAGCCCTGGGGATTCCCTCTGCCACCAACGATGCTGAGCTGCAGATACAGAACCCAATCCGCCACGTGTGTTTTAGGTCCCGAATCCGGTCTGTCAACACACCACACCACGTATTATCACCTAGAAACTGCCACGATAGGCCATCCGCTTGCAATGGTGTTGGTCCTCTCAGGACACCTGAATATTCTACCCTCAGAAGAATAACAAAGCTGGAAAAACGAACTTTCTACTTTTCTCCTAGCCCTAAACCCAAATGAGGTGTCCTGGGTCAGAAATCCATAGCTCAGCTGCTGTGAGAGACACAGACACACCACATCATCTTATCTGGTGTGCACAAACACAGACATCCCTTTGTGACCAAATCCTCACATTAGAGTTTGCCAAGTGCGTGCACATAAGCTATTTCATGACTCTTCACGAGATGCACGTAAGAGAGAGGTCATTATGACTTCTTTTGCACAGGAGGCAGGAAAACGCTGGACGCCCATTACGGCCCTGCCCCACCAGCGCCCTTCCCCCCGGACATCCTCTAGGGAGTTCCCGTCGCTGAAATCTCCCCGACTCTGGCAGTCTCTCCAGCTCGCCTCCCAAACGCGCCTGCGCAGTCTTACAGCCTCCCTGCTGCAAAAGCGCCGCTCTGGGTCAGTGCACTGGGCCGGGCACTGCAGACGTCCCTCCGCTTCCTGCCCTGCGCTCCCGCGGCTGCAGCCCTGCCTCCTGTCTCACTCTGCTCTGTGTCCTCTGCTTCGGCATCGAAGCTGCGAGCCAGCCCTGCTCACTCCCACGCCTCGCCTGGAAACTCAGTCTGGGCCAAGCCCTGGACTCCCCCGTTACCTAGGAGAGGAAGACAAATATAGATGAGGAAATTAGGCCCCAGGGGAGGCAGAATGCACCGTGAATACGTGATCCCCCAGGCCTGGCAACCCAAGCTGGAAAAGCAACCAAAGTCATCTACTAAGTGTGTGACTCTGGACGCGTGTCTCCACGTTTTCAAGTCTCTATTTCTCAGCTATATATAATGCTATAACGCTAATACACCTCCTTCCCAAAGGCTCTTTGCAAATATTAAAGGAGATGGTTATAAGTTAAGTGCTAAGCATAAGCTTGGGACCTGGTAAGCTGTCATAAATATTAACTGTCATTATTACTATCATTATTAATAAGGTCAGAGAATGAGTAAGTGGCAGAGCTAGGAACTGAATCTTTCTTTATCTCTTTGTTTCATTTTTAATAGCACATAATTAAAGAAAATTAGTATATGGTGGTAGACAAAAATGGTCACTGAATAGCTTTGACTAAATATGGAGATATTTGATGGCGTTAAGAGCTTACTAGAGGTCAGGAAAATATTCCTTGCCCTGGATAAATATTACTTAGTCATTTCTCTTATTTTGTTAGACTTCTGACAGGGAGCTCTAACGGAAATATCACTACTGACAGGTGAGTTGAAGCACATTTTCTTGGTCTTTGTTGTTGTAAGTAAATACACATTATCAAATCCAATGTCTTGATAGCACTCTGCTAAAAGCATTCTGGGTGGAATTGCTCTCTTGCGGGTAAGTTCTGGATGCACTGAACAGAGTCATCTGTGCAATTACCATAAGCAATTTTGCAGCTTCCTTGGAAGCTAAACACAGCCTAAAAAGGCAAGGGTATTTTTTCTCTTTTTTTTAATTGAAATATAGTTGGTTTACAATGTTGTGTTAATTTCTGGTATACAGCATAGTGATTCAGTGATACATATATATATTCCTTTTCATATTCTTTTTCCGTATAGGCTATTACAAGATACTGAATATAGTTTCCTGTGCTATATAGTAATGCCTTGTTGTTTATCTCTTTTATATATAGTAATGTGTATCTGCAAATCCCAAACTCCCACTTTATCCCTCCACCACCACCCCATAACCATAAGTTTGTTTTCTATGTCTGTGAGTCTGTTTCTGGTTTGTAAATAAGTTCATTTGTGCCTTTTCTTTAGATTCCACATACAAGTGATATCATATGGTATTTTTCTTTCTCTTTCTGGCTTACTTCCCTTAGAAAGACATTCTCCAGGTCCAACCATGTTGCTGCAAATGGTATTATTTTATTCTTTTTTCTGGCTGAGTTGTATTCTATTGTGTATATACCACAACTTCTTTATCCAGTCATCTGTTGGTGGACATTTAGATTGCTTCTGTGTCTTGGCTGTTGCAAATAGAAAGCAGGAGTATTTTTGATGACCCTGGACATCAGGACAACTTTAGGCTCTTTTCTGGACATAATGGAGCAGGAATATGTGTTACAGTGCACAGTTCAGAGGCAGCATTCAAAGCAGTGCACAATACATGTGTCAAGGCCCATCAGGTAATTAATCATGTGTATTTCAGTGAAACGGTGTCGGCCCTTCCAGCTCCTCCTAATAACATGTCTGTAGTAGGGTTTTCATTTTATTTGACAAACAAATTGGCCAAAGTATTTATTGTGGGCCACAATCTTTATGGATTTGGACAGATTATCTTTTGATAGTTTGTGGTAGATGCTGCTACAGGAGAGGAGATGTGTTCTTGCTCAGATGATACACATCTTCTATTGTGCAAGCTTTTAAGGTCTGCTTCCAGATTGCCTGGCAAGGAGATGAACTCTGGGGCCTCCAGAGCTCTAAAGGATCTAGATAATCTCTCTGCAAAGAATGCTTGTTATGGTTCCACAGGGTTTACACGTAATAGTCTGCTCTCGTGCTCCTAAGGTTCAGCTGGGTGTGATTTTATTCTGCTCATTCTGACAATAACCCCGAAAAGAAGTAAAATCCATGGCAAATTGAATGTTTGCAAACAAACCTAATCTAGACAAGAAACTAACCCCTCTGGGCCAGGGACCGTAATAAGCATTTCACACTCCCAAGTTCATTTGATTCTCATTACAGCCCTGTCGTGGGGGTGCTATTATTAAACCCATTTAAAGATGAAGAAACTAAGACTCAAAAGGGTTAACTAACTTGCTCAAGACCAAACTGCAAGCAAAATGAGGAGGAGGACTTAGCCAGATTTTCTGATTCTAGAACCCCCACCGTCTCCTAACCAGGGCCCACCATGTTTGCCATCCTTTATTTTGATTCTTAAATGTGCCAGAGCAAATCTCACATTCGGGTCTTAGCCAACCTTTGCCTCAGCTGTGAACACTCTTCTCACAGATGACTTCCTGTTATCGTCCACGGCTCGGTGTAAAGTGGCTCAGTTCCCTACTTGGAGAACATAGGATGCTTGGGGTCCTTTCAGCAGGGACGAGGCTGCTGAGGTACCTGTCCACCATGTACTGTCCATCACTGGCTGAGGACTGCTCTGGGGGCCCTCTGTCCAGCTCTGTGTATGAACAGAAGCTGCAGCTGCTCAGGAATGAATGACGAACACTAAAGAGCAGACATTCAACGGGGGTTGGCTTAGGGTTCATGCCCATCCTCAAGAACCAGATAGCTTCCTTCCCTACCCCCAGCTCTCCAGAGTGTCCATTTCCTACACAGCCACAGGCCAGCTCCCAGGAACAGTCGCATCTTCTTGCTTCCTTGTTCACATCTAATGAGAGACAGACCATCTCTTCCTATGAAGGGTAGAAAACTTCACAGACATGTCCAGAAAACTCTCCTGCACACCTCACTGGTTCAGATCTGATCGTGTGCCCCACTTCTGAACCAAACGCTGTGGAGAGGAGGACTCCACGTGCTGATGGCCATCTGCCCAGATTCTTTCTTTGACCAATCGCTGGCAAGGGGGTGGTACTACTGTGACTGGGAGATATTAACCAGGGCAAAGCATGGGGCTGGGTCACTCAGCTTTCCCTGAGACTCACGACCA
Source organism: Vicugna pacos (assembly GCF_048564905.1). NCBI lineage: Eukaryota > Metazoa > Chordata > Mammalia > Artiodactyla > Camelidae > Vicugna > Vicugna pacos. The sequence continues at coordinate 9,664,071 of NC_132987.1, forward strand.
CCTGGGAAGTGGTCTGTTTAGGAAGGAACAAGGGGTATATGGATGCTAATAAGCTATCAAGTCCCCACTGCACTTAGTAACCTTGGCATATTTCGAGAATTTGCATTCTTATTTGCACAGGCCAACAATTACACCTTCTCAGTAACCCCCTAGTCAGTCAATATTACATGTCCTGCTTCTATTCATATCATAGCATTTATCATTATCTAATATATACTTGTTTGTTTATTGACTTAACCTCTTTTTTCCACTAGGAAATAAGCCCCAAAAGAATCAGGATCTCATCTGTCTCGTATACTGCTATAGTCCTCACCCATGGAGTGATGCCTGGAACACAGTAGAAGTTAAATAATAAATAACACTTGCTGAATGCATGCATGAACTAATAAATAAGCCAGTCAATGAATAATGCATCCTTCAACACAAAGCCAGGAGAGGTAAGAGGAAAGTATGTTGATGTCACTGATGGAGATTCCCTTAATCCCTGGCAGTGCTAGGAGAGAGTGAGACCCTGGGAGAGGGCCAAGGGAAAGGAATCCTGCTGCCCTGGTCTCCTGAGCCCCCAGCTCGGGTGGGGACAAAGTGCAAGCAGCCCGTCTCCCTCCTGATGGATAGCTCCCTGCTGGGGAGTGGCTAAAGCTAGGATGGGGCAGAGCAGGGGTGGGTCCCCTTTTTTGGGAGAAACTATATAAGAGACTGAAAAGCCAAGCCCAGGGAACAGTCCTGAGGTAGCAGAGACCCCTGCCCTGAGAGGCACGCGAAGCCCTACACACAGTCCGGGACCCCACCACAGAGATCCTCAGACCACAGTGCCTCCTAAACATGCTGGAAGTCATCCAGGCGATGCCTGAGAGACACAAACAGTGCAGACCCCATTGGCCTGAACAAACTGACCATCACTGCAGATGCCCTGAAGAACTAACAGATCAGTTACACCCACCACACCAACCATTTCAGACACACTGGCCACTGTGGACAGAATGATCCCATTCAAAATATAGACTTGCTGGGATTTGTGAGCTGGCAGGTGCACTGGCCACTCCAGACAGCAGGACCAGCCTCCCAGCTCTATACAGGTTGGGGTTTAAGGGGGAGGTGTAACTCAGTGGTAGAGCCTGTGTTTAGTATGCACGAGGTCCTGGATTCAACCCCTAGTACCTCCATTAAAATTAATTAAATTAATTAATTAATAAGCTAATTAACCCCCAAAGTAAATAAAAATAGTAATTAAAAGATACTTTTTAAAGTTTCCAGTCTCCATACAGGGGAGCACTAGAGTTGGAAACCCAGTTAGGCATGGGGGCTTGAGGATTGTCGTGAAATGTAGCGTGCACACCATTCTCACATTGATATGTGACAGATATGGAGATGCCAGATCTGACACTATACACCGACCACTCTGGAATTCTGACTGCTCCAGGCACCTGGGAAGCCTTTCTCAAACACATATATCTGCTCACCGTTATTACTCTGGACACAAAGCTCTACTTGTTTGGGCTCTGGTCCCCCAGACGATGGGCCATTGCTGGCTCCATCACTGTCCAGGGTGCTGCTCTCTAGAGTAGATATGGAGGACTTGGTGTCACCAGAGGAGCGGGGAGCAGAGAACACTCTGCATTCAAAACAGTACCTGTGCGAACCTTCCTACACTGCTGGTGGGAATGTAAGTTGGTGCAGCCACTCTGGAGAACAGTATGAGGTTACTTAAAAAAACTGAAACTGAGTTACCATATGATCCTGCAATCCCACCCCTGGGCATATATCCAGAGAAACTCTAATTTGAAAAGACACCTGCGCTCCAATGTTCACAGCAGCACTGTTTACAATAGCCAAGACATGGAAGCAACCTAAGTGTCCATCAACAGATGACTGGGTAAAGAAGATGTGGTATAGATATAACATGGAATACTACTCAGCCATAAAAAGGAATGAATAATGACATTTACAGCTTTATGGATGGACCTGGAGATTGTCATGCTAAATGAAGTAAGTCAGAAAGAGAAAGAAAAATACCAAATGACATCACTTACATGTGAAACCTAAAAATATAACACAAATAAACCTATTCACAAACCAGAAACACACTCACAGACATAGAAAACAAACTAATGGTTACCGGTGGGGACAGGAGGTGGTGGGGGATAAACTGGAAGTTCAGGTCTTACAGATACTAACTACTATGTATAAAATAGATAAATAATAAGATTCTACTGTGTAACAGAGGGAACTCTATTCAATACCTTATAATAGCCTATAATGAAAAAGAATATGAAAAAGAATACATATATGTATAACTGAATCACTACGCTGTACACCTGAAACTAACACAACTTTGTAAATCAACTATACTTCACTTAAAAAAAAAAAACAGTACCTGCACAGCAGCAGAAAAGCCTCACAGAATCCTGTTGGTACAGTGCTTGTTCTTGAGGCAGATGAGCAGCTGACGGTGACAGGAGTTTCTCCTTCTCGCTTCCCAGTAAGCACGTGTGGTCTGTTTCTGTGGGCACAGCTTGGGTGCACCGTCTATTGCATCTTTAAAACCAATCCATTAGCCTTGTATTTTGCTGACATTTCTCCAAGATTATGGCAATAGGTTGAATAACAGGTCCAGCTTTTAATACTAATTTTCCCTTTGCTTCGTAAGGACTATGGAGAGCCACTGGCCTGAGCTGCGTGAGAATCCATTTGTCTTCCCAACTGAGCTCTTCCAAATGAGTACCTGCCCACATGCTGACATGTACAAGGCTCTCTTCATGTTCAGAAGTACGTTTCCCCCTCCCTCTGCAAAGAAATGGTCCTTTGTCCTTTTCTATTTACGGTGCCTGAATTGGGTTTCTCTCTCTCTCTCTCTCTCTCTCCTGAGCCATTCCTTTTTTTTGTTTGTTTTTGTTAATTGAGGTATCACTTAAATACGTAAATTGCACTCGGCTTCACAGTTGGGCTTGATGAACTTACATACGGGTGTACCCATCCTCTAGATCAAGAATATTTCTGTCACTGGAGAAGCCTCCTTTCTGTCCCCGCCCTGTCAGTATCCCCTCCTTCAAAGGTTGCCATTACTTCGACTTCTAGCACCATAGATGAATTTTGGTCCAAATGTGTTTTCTTAAATTTTTTTTAGGGACAAAATGCCCCCAGACTTCAGGACACTTCAATCTGTCCCCATTGACTCCTTGTCATAAAAAGTGAAAAAAGTGAGTATTATGGTAATAAAAGATGGGACAGAGGGAGCGCTCCAGGCTCTGACTACTCCAGTCATGTAGGTCCTAGCTCTCAACCCAGGGCTATTCTGCCCTTCAAGGAACTTGGCAATGTCTGGGAACATGTTTGGTCGTCACAACCAGGAGTGAGGGTAGGGAGTGAGTGCTACTAGCATCTACCAAGCAGCTGCTAAACATCCCACAGTCCACAGAGCAGCCACCCACACCAGAGAGTCATCCAGTCTGGGGACCGGATGTGACTGTCTTTTTTTTAGTTTCCTCTTTTGCCACTTTGGGTCTTCTCTGTGCATCTTTTCGGGGTACCATACCAGAAGCTGGGAGAAGGCTGTCAGACCAGCCTGCTATTCTAACCCTAACTCTAATGTCAAAAGTGCCAAGGTTGAAAACTCCTGGCTTAGAGAATGGTCCCCTTTAAATAGGGGTTAACGAAGATCTCTTCCTGTCATCTTTGGGCCTCTTTGTACAATTCAGATGCCACAAGTGGGCAGGTGATATGTAGCCCAAGAATAGGAGTCTTAATTTATCTCCATCGGTGGTAATTAGTAGACATTTCATGCAAAATCTGACTGGCTGTCTTCCTTTTCGTTTCCTCCTCTGTTGCCCGTTTGGGTCTTCCTCATGCATCTTTTCAGGGTAACACACCAGCGGCTGGGAGAAGGGGTGTCACATACAGCTAGCCTGCTACCACAATAATCTAGAGGTCCCTTTTATATTTACATGTATAGCTTTTTATTAAAATGCAGTGAACATCAACATTATTATTTTAAATGAAATGCTTTCATGACTATGAAATAGGGAGCAATTTCACCTCATGGGAATTCCAGGAGAGTAGATGAAACTGAACAAATTGTTTACTTAACTGTCAACTTTAGCTTTTTCTAAGGAAAAGCTGTTAGCAAGGTCTCTTTTCACACTGTGTTATTGATCAGGCTCCCAGGGAAATTTGCTAGCTCTGCAATGTAGGTCAGGATCACAATTTATAAGTGATGCTTTTTTCCCTCGGAAATAAGATGTAATCAAGGGCGATCCATTCTAATTTCCCCTCCTGGATCTTAAGAGCATCTCTTGAGCCTTGTTTTCAGTAAGATATAAATTGTACAAGTGTGTAAGGAACACAGTTAGAAAGAAAATCCTTACAGAGCCAATGATCATTTTGTTTTATTTCCATTTAGTTTAACCAGACAATAAAAATTATACAGGGAAATATCCACACTCTCTATCTCTATCCCAAATAGCAAACTTCTTTATAAAACACATCTTATTTATCAAGCTTTATTGAGAAATTAGGTAAACTTTTCAGGTAAATGAAGCAATGTTTTAAGCAGCAATACTCATTCTTTAAAGCGTGAAACCTTATCCTACCTCTGCCCATAAAAATTCTGCTCATGCTTTAAGGCACCTTCTCCTCCTTCATGAGAAATTTCTCCTATTGACCTGATCAAAAAGAATCTCTTCTACTTGGAATTCCTGCTGTATTTTAATTGCATTTCCATATGTTGCACTTATATTGAAGGTCACTCCAAGAACGTGTAAATAAAATTAATGAGTTTGTTCCCTCTGATAGATAAGCTATCAAACCAACACATGTTGGACAAAAATGGAGATAGAGGCATTTTAAAGAGGATTAAATGAGTTAATGTATTTAAAGCACTTGGAACAGTGCCTGGCACATCATCATAAGACCTAAATAAATATTACTGACTAAAATTATTGATTTTATTATTAGAATTAAGTAACATAGACTGCTTCTAGAGAATAATGCTTGATTGTAGTGGAATGTAATGCACCCATCAGATGGAGGACTGTCCATCCTTGAGAGCCCAGAAAAGAGAGATGCTAGAGGCAAACATTGGCTGGACCCATCCCGCAGTGTCCAAGGGAGAGGATGTCCTTGCCATGGAGACATCTGTCAGACCAGGGGCAATACATCTCATACTGTGGAGGTGGTGATTCCTGTAACTAATTCAACTCTTCCTCCTTTTACTCATTCCCTGCTCATTGATCAAGAATAAAAATCATTTTTCCCAGTTGAGAGGCTTCACAGAGACTACATGCCAAATAGACTGCCATATGGATATATTTTCTTAAAAACTGAGCTAGCTGGCATTCAAATGATAATTTGGCTTTCTGCATCAGGTTATCCATGGACAGAAGGTGACAGCTGGAGGACAGGTCTGGACTCTGGAAATTTTCCTCTTCCTGTGCATTAGTAAAATGGTTTTGTTCTTCAGGCTCTGTAAGTTTGGTTATTGTGTATCTATTCCTGAAAATTGAATCCACTCAGTAAGCCAACAAACGGTGTTTCTGAGTCAACTCTGTCGTCTGGGAAGAGTTCACTGAGGTATCCGGAGGCTGGGTGACCTCCCTTCCCGTTGCCAAGCCCCACCAGCTATTACTTCTGCAAATTCAGCTATCATTCAGGCATTATTTTCATTGCCTTATATTACAACCATTTATATACTTGATCACATTCAATTATAAATTCCATGGGCACAGTCATCATTCATTTTTATCATCTCCAATGGTATTTAATAAGTGAAGTGTTGATGAAAGGGCAGAAATGAATATTTTTTAATCTATTCCTAGTAGGTAGGCATGCAAATTGGAAAAATATTTGTAGGGAAGAATTAGGCAGTATTCATCAAAATTTCGTATGTGCATACTCTTTAATCAATTCTAAACTCTCGAAGTCTACTTTAGAGAAAAACTTGTAAGTGTGCAAAAAGGGATGTGTATAGGCTCTGGTTTAGCACTGTTTCTAGTCCTAAAAAATTGAAACAATCTACATTTTTATTAATCGGATGAATAAATAATTCATAACCTATCCATTCTATTGAATACCAACCATCAAATTAAAAGAAGGAAGGAATTCTAATGTTCTACCATGTAAAGAGCTCCAAGTCATATTGTTGAGAAGGAAAAAAAAAAGGCAAAACACACACACACACACACACACACACACACATTTAAACAAGGTTTACATGGTACAGTTCACGCAGACAAAAAAATCATGACATGATTCTATATGTCTTCTCTGGGTACATTTACATATGTGTATATCTATATATATGTGATATGTAGAAAAATTTGGAGATTGATAATGATGGACAGCTGTAAGGAAGCAAAAGAAAGACATCTGAGTTTGGGGCATAGACTTATTTGTAATGTTTTAATTTTTCAACAATAAGAGTGTATTCATATTTTAACTATGTGGTTACAATTAAGATTTTAAAAGGAAAATAACTAATACTAAACAGCACAAGAGCAGACAAATAGATGGAGAGACAACATAGATAATCCTAGGTAAAAAAATAAAATTCCACAAAGATGTCTATACATCCCAAATTAATTTGTAAAGTACTCAAATTTAAAATCCTGGTTATTTTTGGAAATTTATAAAAGAATTATATGAGGAAACAAGTTTGTTTTGAAATAAAAGAATGGCAAATTTAACATCTATCAAGGAACTTTATTAGTGTTAAAGAGTTTTTTTAATACATTTTACTTTAAGGATTCTACTTAAGTTCAAATCAATGTTACAGTTAAAATCAAAAGAAGATAAAGTTAATATTTTTCTGCAATGACTACCTACTTGTCTTTTATTGAAGTTTAAGGCGCACACATGAAGATCATAAGTATGCTCAAAGAGAAGAAATCCAGGTCCAGAAGCAGAAGGTCACCAGCACCCAGAAACTCTCCCTGACCCCTTCCCATCACTAGCTTCTAACCCCCAAGATAACCACCATGCTGACTTCCAACATCCCCATATCTTTTCTGAACATTACAAAGATAGAGGTCATACAATATGCTTTACTTTATGTCTTGCTTTATTTATTTAACATTACGCTTTGAGATTCAAGCATGTTTTTACCTGAAGCCCTCGGTTCATTTTCAACACTGTATGAGTCCCATTGCGTACATATCACATCCATTTCACTGTCAATGAACCTGCCCTGTTTCCAGGTCTACCTATTAAAATAAGATGGAACAGCAGACACTCTCCGACTCTGCTGGTGAAAGTCTTAGGAGGTTTAGTCACTTTGGGAAACGGTTTGGCTTTATCCATCAAGGTTGGACACAGCATTCTTCATTTTCCAGCAGTTTTGCTCCAGGTATATACCCAAAAGAAATGCCTGTCCTTGCTTACCAAAATAAAGGTACAAGGAGTCTTCCCAGCAGCATTTTTCCTATTTTATTTTTACTATAATAAACATGGCAATTACTACACTTGTCATGTGAGTATGAGATAAATGGGATGAACATAATGAGGATATTTATATTTAGAAACATGGCTTGAGATGCTGTGAAACAGTGTTTTACACCCTATGTGACTTAGCTAAATAAAACCAAGACAAGAAATGAAACTAAATGTTAAACTTCAGCCTGCTGGAAATAACACTTTGTGCCGGACTGTCACCTGTCAACCTCGCTATTGTGCTATTTTATCAAAAGAGCTACACACACACACACACACATATACACACAACTGCACAGCACTTGGAACTAAGATTTTATTTCATCATGAGCTTCGGTATTACAGTGCATTTTCCATTTAATAATTAGCTTTACTAATGATTTAATTGTCATCTTAAATTACTGTTAACTGAACCTGAAATCCACTTCATTAACTTTAAAAATATAAGGCCACGGCTAAATTGAATTTAAAATGTCAGCAGCTAAAATAACAAAGAAGAAAGATAATTCACTCTGTGGTTTTCAAACCTCCTGCTCCACAGAAGATTATTTTAAAGACAGAAATAACTCCATATGTTATATGGTCTAAAACAATCATTTAGAGAACATCTTCTTTTTAAAGACATTTTTAATCAAATCACAAATTGAGCACCAAGAAAAAAGCCTATGAGCATAGAAAAATTCTCTCTCAATAGTGAGAAATGCAAAGACATTCCTTATTAAGTTAAAATGTCAAGTATATAACAAAAGCTAGTTTTACAAATTTATATTTAATAGCAAAATAATCAAAATTATTTGGAGGTGGCAATTTATCAAAATAAATTCATGCTGTAGGTTATTCTCACTTTATTTAAGACTTCGAAAATTAATTTAAACATAGATTTTCAAAAGACTCAGAAATTCCACTCCCCCTCCCCAAAATTTCCACCCATGAGCAATGAAAACACATGTCCACACAAAGATGTGTATGGTAATAACTTAAGCAACTTTATTTGTAATAAGCAAAAGTGGGAATAATCCACATATCTGTCAACTGATTAATAATACATAAAATGCTTATACCCATGTAATGGAATACTGTTCAGCAACAGAAAGCAGTGAGGTACTAAGGCACAGATGGGCCACAAAAACATTAAGAAACCAGGCATGAAGGATCACATACTATGTGATTCCATTCATATGAAATGTCCAGAAGAGGAAAATTTATAACAGAAAGTGGATTCGTGGCTGCCCAGGGATGATGGGGAGAAAGAGCAGTGTCTGCTGGTGGACATGAAATCGGTGTGATGGGAAGGTTCTTCAGGGAGAGTGTGGCCAGTGGCCTAACCCAGTAAATATACTAAAAACCATTGGATTATTAACTGAAACTTGTAAAGTGTACAGTAGTTAAATTAAGCCTCAATAAAGCTATTTTTAAAAATAAGATAGCGTTTTGCAGACAAGCTGGGGTGTTCCGGGTCAGTTGCCATTTGACATCAGTGCAGGGGATGCCTTCCTGTTTGCCTTCTCCAAAGTTCTAATGTTGCGTCGTCTGCCTTTTCATAAATTTCACTATACAAAGAACCATAAAACATAATAAAAAGTTCAAGATATTCCATTAGCTGATAGAACAACGAATCTAACAGATTCAATGAGGTATTTATAAACTAATGTATTTTAAAAGAAATACATCCGGGAGAAACAGAATTTTTGTTCATGAAGATTGTCTTTTCGTTACCTCCTTCCTCACCCTCACAAGTTCCTTCTCCATTCAGGATCTATAGCTAATTTTTTAAAACCTTAATCAGATCACATCATTGCACTTTTAAAAGCTGCCAGCCATAAGAACAATCTCTACCTGACTCATCAGCCTAGCCTGTAAGACCACTATGTTCTCACCTTTGTCTACTCTGTGAACTCAGGTCATATTGTGTTACTGACACCTGAATAAACACCAGCCATCTTTGGGCTTCTTGCCGTCCTTCAAAAAACTCTGTTTCAGCCTCAGGGCCTTTGCACTGGCTATGCCTTGAGTGGCAGCAAAGCATAGGGATTAAGCATAGGACTCTAGCCCCACATTGCCTGGCTTTCTATTTAGATAAAAGCAGTGTCACTTTGGGTGAGTTATTTAATTTTCTTGTGCCTCATTTCCTAATCTGTAGAATGGGAATAATAATTACAGATACATCATAGGGTTGTTATCATATTAAATGAAATAATGCTTGAAGAGCTTTCGTATAAAATCATTTTTCAAAAGTATCTTCATGAAGTGGTCTTTCCCCAGATCTTTTCAGAGAAGGCCTGTCATTCAAGACTCATATGTCATTAAGTGTTTCCCAGCCCCATTTATTCAATACATATTTAGGAAATGCTTGCTTTGTGCTGGGCACCATTTTGGGTGCTGAGCAGGTACCATCATCGCCTTTGTGGAGCTGACTTTCTCGTGGGGCGAGGCGGGTGATCAGTGATAACCACAGCGAATCCAGCATGTCAGAAGAAAGGAAACAGGGTTGGGGGTACCGGAGGAGCCGGGAGGAGCAGTTAGCATCACCCTTGGAGAGGTCAGGGACCCTGAGAGGTGGCATAGAAGCGACGAGGTGAAGGAGAGGAAGGAATGCAGGGGCTGTGTGCAGGGTGCGCACTCCATGCCGTGGGAACAGCCAGAGCTGAGGCGGGAGACAGCGTGACGGGCCAGGGTGTGCAGGCTGGAAAGGAGGCTCTGGGACGCTGGCAGAACAGTGGCCAGAGGGGTGCGCCGGGCAGGGGAGAGTGTGTAGGGAGTCCAGGGTCACGTAAAGCACTGCCTTCTTGTCTCAGCAGCAGATGGAAGCTGAGAGAGGACCCCCCCCCACCACACACACACACATGATCCCTGACCCCTGAAGCAGCGACATGCAAATGTGTGCTGGTCCAAGCCACTAGTCTGTGCTGGTATGTTGCCCAGCAACAGATACTGAAGAGTGAGCGATGGAAGGCTTTGGAGCAGAGGAATTAAGTGACCCGGCTCGTGTTGTAGAAAGACCTCTCTGGGTGTTGCATGGAGAATGAACTAACAGAGGCCAAACTGCAAGAATCCAATCGAGACAAGATGGGGGCTTGGACCAGGGTGTGAGATGGTGAGAAGCAGTCATATTTCCTCTTTCTCATTGATCTTCTACCTAAAATCTTCATGATTTTTTTATTTCTTTGCCATAACCTCTTTCCTTCCCCAATCCACTCCTAAAAGAATGATAGTCCTGTGATGACCAGCACCTTGTCCATCTTGAGCATCATCTTAAAGTGCTACACCTAAAGCACGTGGCAGGTACAAAACGAGTGTCGAATGAGTAAATGGAAGAATGAATGAGTGAGTAAATGAAATGGAAGAATATGAGTTCAAATCCACTTTTTATGCTTTGTGAACTATACATATGATTTTAATATATGATAAATGAGACATTTCAGATTGATGAAAGGGATTTTAAAAGCTGTTGCCTGAATAGCTAACAATTTGGAATAAAAATTAACTAGATATCTAGCTTATATTATATACTAAAATATGTGGCAAATGGTTTAAAGGGTTTAATATTTTTTAAAAATCCTAAAAGAAAAACAACCAAAAAAACTTGATAATTTTGATGCAGAAAAGGACTTTCCAAAGGCAGAAACTATTTTTTAAAAAAAAGATTGATTGGTTTGATAACAAAAATGTTCTTAGCTTCTACACAGAAAAAATATTATAAACAAAATTTTTAAAGATTTTTTTAATTTAACTTTTAAAATATTTTATTTGTTTTTGTTTGCTTTTTTGTTTTTGTTCGGGGGAGAGGGTAATTGTATTTATTTATTTATTTATTTTTAGTGGAGGTACTGGGGATTGAACCCAGGACCTTGTATATGCTGAGCACGCAGTCTATGAATGCTAAGCATGCACTCTACCACTGAGCTACACCCTCCCTCTTCCTCATTATAACCAAAATTTAAAACTCAACAACAAACTGAAACAAACATACAAAAATGTCCTTATATATGGGATAGTGGGATACTATCCTTCACAGATAAATGACACTCACAAATATATAAAGGAAAAAAATCCTCCATAGAAAAATTTGGCTAAAGTACAGGAGTTTTAAAAATTATATTAAAGATATATGAATTGTTCAGTACACATAAGAAATATTCAACCTTACTATAAATCACATATATGCAAATTAAGGCACCTAAAATAACAGTTTTCACCCTATCAAATATCAGTTTCTTTTACTGCTCATACCTATGTTGGCCAAGTCATTGGTTAGTATTATGCACCCTGGCTCACATAAGAATGAACTGATACACTAATTCAAGAGGTGAATGAGAAGTCACAATACCTTTGATGTATGCGTAGCAACTGGCCACCTAATTCTACTTACTATTAAGAAATCCAAGATGCACACGGTGGGGTACTAGACAGGCAAAGTGTAATCATTATAGGAGAGATATTCATTGTATTGAAAAATGCTCTCAATGCAGTATATTGTTAAATGAAGAAAATAGTTATAAAGTAGAATATACAGAATGTTCCCATTTTTTTTAAAATGGACGTATGTAATTTTTATTGTGGTGATGGTTACATGAATATATATACATGTGACTAAAATGACAACTATACACAAACATTGTAGCAATGTCAATCCCCTGGAATTTGATACTGTACTATAGTTAAATAAGATGTACTCTTTGCATGTCATTGGGTAAGTGTACACAGGATAACTCTACTATTTTTGTTAACCTTTGTAAATCTATAATTATCTCAGAACAGAAAGATTTTTTCTGTACATATACTGTTTAGAATATAGGAAAATACAACAAACTGCTAACAGTAGTTTCCACTGATTTTTAAGACTTGGGTGATTTTGATTTTTATCACTTTTAAACTTTTCGTGAATAAGCAAAGATTATTCTTATCCTCAGAAAATGTTATTATATTGTTTTGAGATAACATTAAAATCTAAAGATGTCCCAAAAATTAAAATCCTGTTTTTGAATGTGTATGTCTGTATAAGTGTATATATACACATATGAGGAAAGATGGATGAATAGATGATTAATTAATAGATAGATAGATAGATAGATAGATAGATAGATAGATAGATAGATAGATAGATAAACTGATATGGCCATTTACAGAACTCACCAGATAATAGAATGGATTATCACAAAAACGTATCCGATAATGTAAAAAGCATGAATATGTGAGCCACAGAAAGAGTTTTCATATTAGTAGTTAATTCAGTTAATAATCAATCCTTTACATCCGTATAATTTTGTATTATATGGTATATTGTGAGCAACTACAAATATAGATGTTGACGTCAACCAATGTCAACCACAAATACCATAAAATGGTCTTGTTTCTTCCCCCCTCTCCCCATCAGTGCAGTGTCCTTGACCGGTTTCCTTTTCCTTGACACTCTTTCTCAACACAAGGATTATGATGAAACATTTTGAAGTGGAAGAAACCACAGTATGCATCTGGTTTCTTCTCATTAGCATCTGTGGTCCTGGGCAAGTCTCTTATCCTCTCTGAGTTGGGAGGATTAACTGAGCATATATGTGCAAACTGGACCAGTAGGTTCTCGGTAGTGGATGTGAGTACCTTCCCTTTTCTTTCTCAATTTACTGTCCATGTCTCTACTTCTTATTGCCAACTCTTTGAAGCCCTTACTTTCTGAGAAAACACGTGGATTCAAAAAAAAAAAAGTTGCATAGACTAAGACACTAATTTTTCTCAGCAAGCTCCCATTTTAAGCATCACTGAGGGCTCATTTCTTTGGAGGAGATGGGGTAGAGGAAAGGACTGGAAGAGGAAGAGACTAATATTTTTTGTCGCCACTGAGAGTCCAGTGCTGTATGGAAGACAGCCTCTCCCACTTAGAACAGTTTTCGGAGATCCCAGTTTTACCGAACCAACCAAGAGTACACGTCTCCAGAAGAACTCACAACTTAAAGAAAACCAAGAGAAATTCTATTCCCGAAGCACTATTTCTTCTCCATGTCATTTTCACTGCTGCTGAGCACCATTATGCAATGATTTTAGGAGAAGACTGCTTTTCAAAATAGCTTATTTTCTCACCTGGCCTCAAGAATTCAACTTATGGCTTAAGAGGCCTCGTTTCAGGCTGTTACACCAGTCAGACTAACACGTGGCCTCAGACTTGGTAATTTCCAGGAGGAGGGTGGGAGATGAAAGGGCTTGGTTTGCCCCTACAACACGGCACAGCCTCAAATGTTAAGATCCCTCACAACCTGTGTTTGCCTCCTCGGCAGTCCCAAGTTGCCACAGACTGAACAATTCCCGTTGGGCTCAGATAGCCCTTGTTTCCAGCTGACTTTCAAAGCCTCCTTAGCACAGCCCTCGGTGGTCATTCCCATCACTTAAGTAAATAACAACAATGTGTTCTCTATAAACAGCAACCGATGAGATGAAATCAGCCGGCCACAGCCTACTCGGAGCAGCACGCGCAGGGAGCCTTGGTGTGCTGGTCTTCCTCTGTAATAACATCTCTGGTTCAGAGCTGCAGGTGTCCTTTCCATTTATACCAGTGGCTGAGTTTTTCCTCTTTTGGCATTTTGGCATCTCGCCCATATCTCCTTTCTCTCAGTTCTAATCTAAGAAAATAGACTAGATTCTGCACAGTTGAGCAGGTAGGTCTAATTTTTAAATGTGCACATATCTAGGTAGAAATCTCTAGTGTTTCATTGTAGTGGGCATCTGTTTTCCATGTTCTGAGCCTCATTGGTCCATCCTACTCCCAACATCCTGGGAGCTGCCAATGTTTCCAGTAAACTCCTTTTTTGTGAAATTTAGCCAGAGTCAGATTCTTGTTTGATAATAACCTTCAAGACAGCATGATACATTCTCATAATCTAAGATAATGCAATAAAAATATATGAAGAACTTTAGATGAGTCCTAAAAAAGGAATACTTGAAAGAAAAAATGTTAACAAAAGACTGTTGGGGGGAAGCAATTTACAAAACAGTATGTACAGTATGGTCCCATTTTTGCAAAAGAAAAAAAAATGTATATTTACATGTCAGAAAAGACTAGCTGGATACATACCAAAATGTTAATATGATAATCTTCGTGAGAAAGTATGCCTGAGATTCTCAGCTAATTCTTTTAGCATCTCCATACTTACTATATTTTCTGCAATGCAGATGAATTCCTTTTGCAGTATAAAAAAAATGATAAATGTTATTTTAAGAAATGCATGCTCAAGGATGAACTTAAAGAATAATTAGGGGTTAGTTACTGATTGAAAACTACATGGGCAATTAATGAAATGTTATTCCAAAGACCCGCCTTTGTAACGGCTTTTGAATCTTAATGATACCACTGGCGTCTCTCACTTATTGTTACCCAATCCTCACAAACTAAACGTGTACACATAGGTCATGTTGTTAATCGTGACTCACAAAGATGAATCATCACATACAGCACATGCTGCTATGAAAAGGCTGTAGTTAAAACATACTATCAATCTACATATAAAATTATCCATGCTATTTTGAGAATCTGAGTTGTATTTTTTTTTTAATGATTACTACATTGGCTCGGTATTTGAGCAGCTCTTGCTTCTTCGTATGAGTTAAGACAACACATCATAACTACAGAAACATAGGATAAAGAAAAATATGAATAAAGGAAATGAACAAAGTAGTAGTTAATTTAGCTAGATTGCAATTTCAAAATAAAAATAGGTATTTTTGAGAAGCTTTCAAAGGTCACTAGTTAAATTCAAATGTTATTCATATTTTAAAAGACTGTGCCATTACATGATCATTTCTTCTCCTCTCAATTCCTCTCCTGCTAGAATTCTTTAGAAGCATTAGTCCTTTTTTTCCTTTTCATTAATTTTTCTGCATTTTAGGTCTGGTTTTACTCAAGAGGTTGGAGGCAAAATTCTTAAGTGCTCTTAGAATTTATTCCTTCTCCTTTAAAAGTGTTTGGAATCAAGTATCCATAATAGTATAGTCTGTTAAATGCTAATTGATCACTAGAAATTCTACATCTCTTGGCTGAACCATTTCCAAGAGTTCTGTCCAGTCCCTCTTCTTCTACATCATAGGTTCTCAAACTTCTTGATCTCAGGACCTCTTTATACCTTAATAATTATGTAGGACCCAAAAAAACTTTTTGTTCATGTGGGTAATTTTTTTTAATTTACCATATTTGAAATTAAAATAGAAAAATTTTGAAATATTGATTTATTCATTTATACATTGCAATAAGAAACCCATTATGTTACCATAAACAGCATATTTTATGAAAAATACCTGTATTTCCAAAACATGTATATTTTCCAAAACAAAAATAAATAGTGACAGAATAGCATTGTTTCACATCTTTGCAAAATTTTTAAATGTTTGGCTTAATAGATGACAACTAGGTTATCCCATCTGCTTCTGCATTCATTCTGTTGCAATATCACACATCACTTAGTCTCTAGAAAAACTCCACTGCATACTTACGAGGAACTGAGAGTGAAAAAGGCAAAGAACATCTTAGTATCATTATGAAAATAGTTTTGACTTCATGGACCCTCTGAAAAGGTTTCAGGGAGCCCACTCCCCTGGGCTCCCCAAGCCATCAAAGACACAAACGAACTGATGTCATCTCATGGTTGTGCAGGGGCTAAATCAGATTAACACGTGGTACTAAATGTTTTCTGGGTCAAGGATTTCTTTTCTGGTGGCAGCTGTTTATCTTTTAAGCCACTAGAATGGATAAAGGTCTCCTTAGAACTTTCACTGAGATGCAGAGATTGGCCCCACCTCCCCAATTTTTAGCTAGGACAAGAATCAAGGCTACAAGTATGGTGTACTGGACCATTTTTTTGGACACTTCTCAACTCTATTCCTCTATCTGTGAAGAAGACTTAAGTAGGGAGGGTGGGTACAGCTCAATGGTAGAACTCATGCTTAGCATGCAGGAGGTTCCTGGGTTCAATTCCCATTACCTCCATTGGAAAAGAAAGAGAGGAAGAGAGGAAGAAAGAGAAAGAAAGAAAAAAAAGAAAGAAAGAAAGAAAGAAAGAAAGAAAGAAAGAAAGAAAGAAAGAAAGAAAGAAAGAAAGAAAGAAAGAAAGAAAGAAAGAAAGAAAGGAAGGAAGGAAGGAAGGAAGAGAAAGAAAGAAAGAAAGAAAGAAAGAAAGAAAGAAAGAAAGAAAGAAAGAAAGAAAGAAAGAAAGAAAGAAAGAAAGAAAGAAAGAAAGAAAGGAAGGGAGAGAGAAAGAAAGAAGGAAAGAAGGAAAGAAAAAGAAAGAAAGAAAGAAAGAAAGAAAGAAAGAAAGAAAGAAAGAAAGAAAGAAAGAAAGAAAGAAAGAAAGGAAGGAAGGAAGGAAGGAAGGAAGGAAGGAAGAGAGAAAGAAAGAGAGAGAGAAAGAAAGGAAGGAAGAGAAAGAGAGAGAGGAAGGGAGGGAGGGAAAGAGAGAGGGAGGGAGGGAAGAGAGAAAGAAACTAAAGTAATATTTGTCCCTAAATAATTGAAGGATCCCAAATATTTCTAAGGAAAGGAACACCTTCCATCCCCATCATAAACTATCCTAAAGACAGCACCTGAAGCTACATTAACCTTCTCATATGGATTAAGATTTAACTACTAACGGACTGGTCAGACATCCTCTGTGTGCCTTACAATGTGCTCACCATTTCACAGGCATTTTCATATTTAATGCAAGGAGGAGTCCTACCTTCCTCTATAAAACATAACTGGTAAGTAGTTAGATAAGGGGGGACACTGGGCAGATAGGTGGAGGAGAGGAAGGATGGTCCGGAAGGTGGAATTATGCCCACCTTCAGCATAAAGGGGCTTTACTTCCTCTAAATGAGCGCCAGCAAGAAATCAGTTAGAACTCGACAGCCGCAACCAGGCGGTAATGAGAAGGACCTAACCGGGCATGTCCCAGTGCTCATTGTAATATAATTAGCCTTGCAGTTTAGGCCCCCTTATGGGTTTTTCTGTGTGCATCATGGGTAAGGACATGTGCAAAAGGGGACGAGCATGACTCAGCACTCCAGGGACAAGAGCCATCAATCAATCAATCAAGTGACCACCTCTAAGCGAGGGTGTAAGAAGAGGGGCAAACAAAGACCATCACTCTTCCTCCCTTGGATCAGCCCGCCCCCCCCCTTCTTGGCGGTGTACTTTCCCTTTCTTAAATATCACCTTCAAAATCTTTCACTACACAACACTCTGTCTTCCATCTAAATTCTTATCTTTTGGGTAAGACAAGAACTAGGGTCTTTTCCCTTCCCCTTTTGGGGTAACAATTACTATTTGATGAAAACACTGTAGCCATCAGTCTTTAATGCAATAATTGTTCCAATGATCCATCACAGTCCGTTGTCTAAGCTAGAGGACCGAGCTGAAAAAAACTGAGTGTAGAAAACATGTATGGAAGGGCCCTTCTATCTGTTTTCCACTTACGCACCCATCACAGATTGCCTGAAGCTCTCCCAGGCCCTCCAGAAAATTGACTGATGCCAATGGTATGTTGACCAAAACCAGCACACACACACACCCTCCTCCTTAATGACAGGGATTGTACCAGCTGAGTTACATTTTAACAAGAGTCAGTTAAGTTTGTCTCCAAATTATTAATGCCAGTTGGACTTGTTATTATAATTACAGAATTTAATTGAATAGGCTATAAACTGGTAAGTGTGAGGGTGGAAATAGTCATTTACACAAAATCTCAGCTGCGTGATTTTGGAAAGGCTCAATAAAGGCAAGTCCCTTAAAAACGCTAGAGTCAAATCAAACCTGGGTGAAAGAACTTTGAAAGGACCAGAGGAAAAGATCGAATGTTAGAAGAATTCCATCCTTCAATTTCTCTAAAAGATGGCTTTTAATGTCGTGTTCAAAAAATGGAAAATTAGAGATTCATAATGGGTGAACTTCATGCAAGGAAGACAATGGTACTTCAGTAAACAAATTCATACTCCAAGAAAAGAATTTTGCCTTATAATCAAAGATTGAAAAATGAATATCCATTTACATTCTAAACAAAAATAAAAGGTTTGTTAGGTATGTAACTTTTTTAAATGATTCCCTTTAGCCAGCTTTTGGAGTACTTCTTACCCAATCATGACTTTTGAATCCATGGAAATATATTAAAAATGTGTCAGTTTTAATCAGAGGGAGCCTTGCTCATAATAAGAAAATAAATGAGTTGGTCCCAATGAAGTGCTAGTATTGATTGCAGTCTGTAAATTATAGTGTTTGTTATAAATGCTGTAAAAATTCAGAAAGCAAACACTGTGCTGTGCTGAAGTCATCAGGATGGCATCCTGAAGGGAGTGGGACACAGCTAGACCTTCAGGATTGGAGAGGAGTGACTTCCGTTTCTGTAATGTGTGACCAAATGATGAGGTGAGTTCAGTGAGGCACTCACGACCGTCTGTGGCAATACCTTCCCATCACACTAAACCTCCCCATTGCTCTGTATTTCCTCCACACCAAAACCAAGCACCTAATAACATATTTGACGGGCACTGCTTGTTTGTTTCACCTTTGGCTTTCTGAAGTTCCCACCTTATTGTTTTGCCTGTGAAAATTCCCCTTCCTTGTATGTTTAGTAATTTTCACTTCACCAGTACCAGGAGTCTCGCTCTTTAGTCATTCTGCAACTTGGACATCTTTTCCTCACCTTTATTTCTTACCTCCCCCACCCCCTGTAGCGTCAGAGGTAGTGTCAGAATGACTGTTCTAAACATGTTATGATGTGAGTGTAAAGGAAATAAAAATCACACCTGACTCTACTATATTCTGTTTTTCTAAAGTATTCCCTGTATCTACCCTACTGAGTCTCTTGAGTGCACAAAGAAATTTCAAAGATTGTCTGTTCCTGTTCTCCTGGCTGTTGGAAGGGCTGGCTCCCTCCCTTCCTTCAAATCTCCTAAGAGATGCCTTGTGCAACCCTCCAGGCTGTTACTCTCCCCTCCCCTCTATGCCACAGCCCTCTGAGATCACACTTACTACCCTCTGAGCACTTATCAATAACGTCTAATTAATTTTATTCATCTGTTTACTTGATTAGTGTCTGATTTTCCTCTAGAATTTACATGAAGCATGTGTTTTGTTTGCAAATATTTATCCAGAGCCCTGCACAGTGCCTGACGTACAGCAGGTGTTTGGTAAACATGTTTTGAATGAATGAATGAATGAATGAATGAATTCATAATAAATTAATAAATTCAAATTTTGCGTCTAATAAGTTATCACTTGTAATTTTTTAGTGAATTTTTCCTACATGTGCACACGTATATTTTTTTCTTTACAAAAAAACTAAGATCATTCTCTGTATTGTCTATTCTGTTCACCTAAAATCTCTCATAAACAGCTTTTCATGAGGGCTCTGCTGGTCTTTGTCTTCATTCACATGCCACAGAGATCCCAATACATGGAAGCTAACTGATTACTTATTTTTGAGCATATTGGATGATTTTTTAAACTAGTTTAGATATATTAAATCTGTTTTTTTTAGTGTGAATAAAGTATTGCCTCTCTCTTTTAAGACTACTCATTCATTAACTACAGTAATTTTCCCTTTTTACTTTATGTTGTCTAAGGATTCTTGTTTTCTATTACCTTATGCTTACAAAAAATCATTACACTTTCTGTTTTAGTATTTCTCTTCTTTGTATTACATCATATCTCGTATTATTTCAACACAAGAGAAAAATGGTTAGTTTTTCTCTCAAACTGCAAGAATTTTCTATTCAAACTGCAACATTTTCTACTCAGATAGCAACATTTTTTTACTGACATTTATTCTTTATGCCTCTTTTCACTCTGGCTTAATCATTTCACTTTCTTGAGATTTCAACATTGAGATTTTTCATTTTCATAGAGTATTCTCTCTTGCCTGGCTTCTCACGAGTATACTAAAGGGAATCCCATATTTACAGTAAGTGTTCCCCTCATTACTTGGGCCATATTATTATCTTTCAAAATATAGCTCACATTTTTAAAATTTTGTGCCATATCAGTTAGTCAATCACCATTTAAGTCAATATCTCCAAATCCCAGATAAGTTTTCCCTGAATCGTCTAAAATATCCAATGAAACTTACACCTCTTTGCTCCAGACTCTTGTTTGCGACTCTGTTCTCTACTTCAGACATACTTTTAGTTTGTCTTATGTTACTTTTATAATTAGGAAAAATACTGGGGCTGCAAAATGTGGTCTCTAAACATCCAAAGGGCAAAAGCAGACATTCCATGAGAACCAGAGAGAAACCGAAGCACCAAAAAAAGAAGGATGACTCATCCACAGGAGATCCCCCAGGAAATTATTTACACGGCTGTGAATGTGTTTTATAGGGAAATGTGGCAGTAGAAATAAAGAAAAATAAATAAAGACATGGATATCCTGCCACAAAGTTTCTCTAGTGGTTAAATAGGTAGATGGACACAGACAACTAGAGGTATCTATCAATATCAAGGGATGTCATTACCCCCAAGAGGAGGCAGAATTCTGGCCATTATCGGAATATAAAGGGCATTTGGTACAATAGAGCAATGTACACACTGTCCTATTGAAAAAGGACTTGTTTAGACTAGAAAAAAATGAGTGACAACACCTACCCAAGGTTGGTGGGAAAGTCTCCTGCTGTGGAAGATGGTAAATCCTGCATCATCCAAAAGGTGAAGCCAGGATTTCTCATGTCACAGAAACTCTCTGTCCAGTAGCAAATGTTTACTTAGAATTGCTCAGAGGCAGGGGGAGGGTAGAGCGCATGCTTAGCATGCAGGAAGTCCCGGGTTCAATCCCCAGTACCTCCACTAAAAATAAAAAATAAATAGGTATGATTAAAACGTTATGCTGTTTATTACACAACATTGTAAACTGACCATACTTCAATAAAAATGAATGCAAATTTTTAAAAGATAATAAAAACAAAAATATTTTTAAAAAAAGAATTGTTCAGAAGAAACTTTTTCTGTGGTTTCTCCATTTTGACCAAAACAAGACATGTACCTGTTTTCTTGCTTTTTTTCAACCAATCCTCACTCACGAAGTTTCCTACCAAATAGCTTAGTTGTTGCTGTTTAAATTTATAGCAATTATATGTGTGAGTATTTAAGCTGTTAAAATTGATATCATTTTTGAACTCCCACTGTGTACCAAGAAATAGTAAGCACTGTCTAATATTTCTTCTCCAAAGAACGAATGTACAAAGCAGGCATTACCCTGATTGTACAGAGGAGGTGAAGTAAGTTTGCCAAAATCTCCCAGTCAGTAAGAGAAAGGAAGGCTTGGAACTCAATTCCGACTCCCCAGATGCACACACTTCCCACATCCTCCTGCCTTATCTCCGAGCGTAATACTTTGACAGCACGCAGCCAGGCAATTCATTCATCCATTGACATGGGAAAGTAGGATTCATTCATTTTGTAATCATTGAACTAATTCAAAACAATTACACACAATCTAACTAAACTTGTAAGGGAAATAGAAGTTTCTAAAAAAGATGCTTTCTACCTCTGAAATGCACAGGAGACCGACAATAATCCATTGTTCCCTGCTATTTAAGTTTTGCCATTTTTCTGTCTGAAACACTTAGGGATGAGGTAGAAGTTCAAACCAATTTTTATTGGAAAAAGGCAAAAACTCCACGTATGTTTACTAACCCTAAGGCAGCCAGAACTTTCCTTTCCCACTGACCCACTGCAGATCTTTAACATCAATTTTCCTTTCTACAATATCAAATGTCCCAGGTCTACATCCAGCAGTTAAGGACTCCAGCACACTTGCCCTCGTGGGCACCCATGTGAAAGTAGGCGGTATTCACGTTCGTGGTACTTACAGACATACTCCCTCATTTGGAGCTAGTTCAGTGTCAAAACTGCTAAGCCTTATCTCACCCTGTGGCATTGCTTCTTCTTCACAATAGGAAAAACTTTATTAACCAGTCAAGTTATTTGACCATCCCCTGGAAACACTCTGAAATTATCCCCCCTAGTGATAACTGGGGCTGGAGCCAATTCCAGCCTCCTAAATGATAGCCACAGTCATTTGGTATAAAAGTGATTACACAGAGTTTGCTTTTGTGAAATAATGCAGACGAAAAAATAATGAAAATTAAGCCATTGACAATTTCCCATTACAACCATTCACAGAAATATTCATGATGAATATCTTCACTATATTTAAATTTGCAAATTCCCTCCTCTAGTTAGAACAGCTAAACTATTCCTAAATCACCATTAAACTGGCATTAAGAGTAAACTATTTAAAAATTAAATAACAGCCATACTCAGACATAGTAAAAATGGCACCTATTTAAAAAATATCCATTACTTAGTGTTTTTTATTCTACTCAGATGAAAACCAGAATTATTAATCTGTTTTATATTTTTTCAAAAAACAGTTAACGTGGTTAAGTAAAGGATCGCAGAAAGGGGGAAACATGGCAGAATATAATAAATACTTGTAAAGTAAATCATTTCACCCTTCTCCCAAACAAAATTAACAGTGAAAACCTACAAATTTATTTGCACGTATTCAATTACACAATAGTCCAACTTTGGCTAATGTCAACATTGTCCAGCGAGACTTGGCATTAGAAACCACCGCTCAGTTCTATATACTGCTGTGTGTAAGAGCTGAATCAGACTCGGCACAGCAAGGTATGGCATGCACAGATTTAGAAAACATCCTACCTGCCACCAAGGTGTTTACCAAATAGAACGATTCTTAAAGCATATGAACCAAAATTACTAAGCATATAAGAGAGGCACAAAAAATGCCATAAAAAGTGAAATGTTCATTTCAGATGAGGAAAATCAACAAAATCATAATGAAAGACTTGGTGTTTGAGCCTTGCTGACAGTTTGGGTAGAGTTTCAAAGGCTGAAGAAGACAGAAAACTGTGAGCACAATACAAAGACAGGAAAGGGAAAGATAGGTTACTAAAGCCAAGGGACAGACCTGGGGATACTGGCTGCAAACCTAGACACTGCAAGATTACTCTGCAGACATAAGAAGCTTTGAAGGTTCTCATTTCTCTTTGAAACCTTTGGGGAAGAAGGACATACTGTGACTCTTCCTCAAAGAGAGCACAAAAGGTCAAGATAAATGATTTGGAGAGAGGACAGACTGGTCAGAGACTCTTGCGTTGGGAGAAGTCAAAAATCTAAAGGACGAAAACTAAGGCAATGAGCAAACATAACCACTTAGTCTTCCCATCTTTCAGTTTATCAATTCGTTGAACACACACAGTGCAGATACTCCATCCTACAGCTGTATCCTCCATTGAAACATCAGCAATAAAAAGAGAAGCCCGTTAAACAGTTATCTCACCAGAGAAGACATACACATAGCAAAAAAGCACATGAAAAGATGCTCCACATCATATGACATCAGGGAAATGCAAATTAAAACAATGAGATACCACTACACACCTATCAGAACGCCCCAAATCTGAAACATCGACAACACCAAATCCTGGCAAGGGCAAGGAGCAAGTGGAGCTCTCATTCATTGCTGGTGGGAATACATGATGGTCGAGCCACTTTAGAAGACAGTTTGGTGGTTTCTTACAAAACTAAACATACTCTTACCATATGATCCAGCAACCGAGCTCCTTGGTATTTATCCAAAGGAACTGAAAACATGTTCACACAAAATCCTGCTCACGGATGTTTATAGGAGCCTTATTCATAATTAATTGCCAAAATTTGGAAGCAGCCAACATAACATGTCCTTCAGTAGGTGAATGGATAAATAAACTGTGGTACATCCAGACAATGGAATATTATTCAGTGCTAAAGAGAAATGAGCTTTCAAGCCATGGAAAGTCATGAAGGCAACTTAAATGAATATTTCTAAGTGAAAGAAACCAATCTGAAAAGGCTACATGCTATGTGATTCCAACTACATGACACTCTGAAAAAGGCAAAACTATGGAGACAGTAGAAGGATCAGCGGCTACCAGGGAATAGGGGGAAAGGAAGGATGAATAGGCAGAGTACACAAAATTATTAAGGCAGTGAAACTACTCTGTATGATATTGTAATGGTGGAAATACGTCATTATCAATTTTTCCAAATCCACAGAATGTACAACAGTAAAAGTGAACCATAATGCAAACTGTGGACTTCGTGTGACTATGTGTCAATGTAGTTTCATGAATAGTAACAAAGGTACCACTCTGGTGGGGGATACTGATAATGAGAGAGGCTGTGCATGTGTGGGGGCAGGGGATGCATGGGAAATCTTTGTATCTTCTGCTCAATTTTGCTGTGAACCTGAAACAGCTCTAAAAAACAAAGATTTTGTTAAGCCCATTGACTAAATTCAAGAACTTAAAACAATGCACGCAAAATTCAGGTGCATTGTAGAAAACTTAACAATCAGCTTAGAAATTTCATTTGAGGAATCTATATAGATTTTTGTACTATTAATAATTTCTACAACAATACTAAACTCATTTTAGAAGTGAATTAGAAGTAATTTTTAAGCTATATATTAAATGTACTTAAATTCTCTAGTGTGAATGTTTAATATTCATCTTACTGCAATAAAAATTACTCACATTTAGCAAAATATTTGGAAAATCTAGGGCTAGTCAATCTGTAAATGTTTTTTTTAACATTGTGTTGCTATGTTGAACACTTACGTCTGTGGAGTTTTTATTTTTATAGATAATTACTGTGTATATGTGGATTTCTTTCCACATAAGGTTATTGTGGGATGCCACTAATGCTTGGTAAGGTTTAAGGTATAAATATTAAAGAACTGTATGGTCTTAGAAGTGGAAGGCTATTTATACATTTATGAAATAAGTGGCACTATGTAATACATAACTGAAATTAATGTGAAATTGCTGGTCAGTTACTCTGAGTACAAATATTAGGGAAAATGGAAATTCTTTGCACAATAGTTTATAATGAATTTGAATTGAAATTTGCTAGTGACTTTTCAAAACTCTAATAGGAATAATTCTCTCCTTCACCTATCTTTCATAACAAGAATAAACATTCCACAATAGCAGTGACAATTTATTTTTAACACAAAAATTATACAAGGCATGTGAAGAAACTTTACTGAGATAGTAAAAGATTTAAGTAAATATATATTAACCATATCTCTGGATTGGAAAACTGAAAATTGAAAAGATATCAGTTCTGTACAAAATAATATGTAAATATAATACAATGCCAAATAAAATTGTAAGATACTTTTGGAGGGGAAGGGTCTTGAAAAAAAAATCTCGATTTGTTGAGAATAAACATAAGAACTGAATATCCAGAAATTTTCTGAATTAGAAGAGTAACAAGGTGAAACCTATTGTACCATATGTTAAAATACATTTTAAAGTTATAGAAATGAAAAGTTCTTGACAAGGGAGCCAGGACAGACATATACATCAATGAAGCAGAACAAATAAGTGATTAATGATGAAAAAGGGAGACTATTGAATCAGTGGGGAAAGGATAAATATTTAGTAAGTGTTGTTTTGAAAACTGGAGAAAAATCATTAAAGATAAAAAGAAACATGTATCCTTAAGTCATACCTCCATCCAGAATAAAATCCAGGCGAATTAAAGGTATAACTATTAAAAATGTAACTGTAAACATAACAGAAGAAAATTCTGGTAGTTATTTGCACAATCAGGTTGGGGAAGAACTTTCTAAATGGGGCATAGCAAGAAAAAGATTCAAAATTCTGGCTGCATGAAGCTATTTCACAGTGAACTGCAAAACTGCTGAAAACAAGGTTAAATGACAAAGTTGGAAGGCAATTGTAATATGAGGCAAAATATTACCATAAAAATGAGATACTACTTTTTTAAATCTATTAGTGAAGGGCCTGGGAGGAAACAGGACACACCTAAGCAGGGTGACCAGGGAGAGTTTAATGTCACGAGTTTTTTATACAAGTGTGAGGAGTGACGGTAGAGACCAACTGGGGCTGGTGAAGGTCCAGGGTGAACAGCAGCCCAGGAAGGAGACATCTCCCACCCTAAGTCAGAAGCAAGGGAAAGGCAGCCCCCAGAGACCATCAGACAGATGCGGGGGACTTTGGTAGAATGCAGTCCATCCAGCCTCAACCTGGCAGAGAGGGAGCAGAAGAACCAGTGCCTCGACCTCACGCTGCTCCCATTTGTCCTGCCAGTGACTCTGCTGCTGACCCATGAGGAGGTCAGAGGGCAGGACACCTGCTGATGCCCCAAAGAACAGGGCGGAGAAGGCAGAGAGTGAATCTGGACATGGAAATGGAGAGCTTGCTGTTGGCAAATAGTAAAAAGATGATTAACACTGACACTATTGAGGGTGCAAAGAACTGGAGATTCCAGTACACGTTTGTGGTTGTGTAAATATTTCCACCCCTCTGGAGGTCAAGTTGACAATACGAAATGTGCATATCTTGTAACTCAGCAATTCTACATCAAAGTATCTACCGTTCAGAAGTAGAGTAACTGTGTGTGTGTGTGCACGCGTGCATGTATACATACATACATACATACACACACATACATGAATTTTCATCACAGCACTGTTTATTATAATCAAGATTTTATAGCAACCTAAATATATTCATCAATAGGGAATTGGTTAAACATATTATTTTATTCATAAAATGGAGCAGTATACTGACATTAAAACTGATTCTTTAGGCTTATGTTTCCTTTTTTATCTCAGCTTCTTTGAAGTGTAATTGACAAGTAACTGCCTTATATTCCTTAATAAGGAAAGATGGTCATAACAAACCATTAAGTGACAAAATTAATACAGAGAATAATGAATATGTATGTACAGAAAAACAAATCAATGGGATACATGCCAAGAGGAAAGTGGTAAAATGATGACTGATCTTTGTTTACTATTTTTATTTTCAGTTATGTGTATTTTCTAATTTTTCAAGCAATGAACATAAACTGTTTGGGAGTTGAGGATTTTTAAACAAAAAAGAGAGAAGTTTGAATGTAAAACTAACTCTACCATCAGATATTTTGGGCTCTTTGCGATTTAGTTTCTTACCAGCTTCCAAAAGAAAAATGTGTACCCTTTATTAACTGAAAAAAACTAGATAGAGGGCTGCATCAGGGTAAATGAAAGCCTCTGTAACAGAAAGCCTGGGGAATCGAGAGCTATAAATATTTATGAGCGAATTGTATTTGGTGAGGGAAGGAGATGTTTTTAATGATAGAAGAAGGTACATTACAGAGTTGCTTCCACACAAACGTGACAAGATCACCAGTCATCAAACTCATCTTTTGCTCCAGCTTCTAAAACACAGTGCCAACTTCACAGCATGGAGCCCATTATAAACTGCAGTCCTAACTTTGCATTAATACCAAAATAAGACTAAGAAATTTTAAGTGTCAAGCAGCATAGTGCAATGGCATCACTTGTGTCTCATAGATAGACTGAAGTTTCTTAAAACCCTTCAATATCAATCAGATTAACTAGTTGTTCTTCGCTATGAGACGAAGGCAGTTTATTCACAGATGTAATCAGAAAATTAGTCCCATGGAGTAAAATTATGTCCCATTCTGGGAACTGCATTAAAAAACACAGTTTCTGGCTTCAAGTGAAAACTGACAAATTGACCAAATACGGTTCTCTTTCCTTCCTCCTAATAAGTCACTAATGATAGTGAAGGAAAAATGTGTACACTTATCATGAGAAAGAGAACAGAAGGGAATCAACTGGCAGGCGAGAGATTTCCAGAAAGTTCTGAGATGGAAGGAGGCATTTGACATAGTGTGTACATAGAGGCAGACAGGGAAACAGGGGCACAAAATTGCCTGACTTCTTGCCAGAGTCCCAGGGGGGCCTCGAATTAGAAACTAAGTTACAAATTAGAGTAAGATGTAAAACTGAACACAGGAAGACAAACTGGAAGTCAGTGTGGTGGCCACCATCCAAGATGACCTCCAATAATGATTCTTAGCTCCTGCTAGTCTTTGGTTTAGTCCCCTCTCATATTAAATAAAGGATGGCCCTACGTGGCCAACAGAATATAGCAGAAGTGACAAGGAGTGATTTCTGAAGCTCAGTCTGGAGGGGCTTTGCCACTGCCACTCTGTCCTCTTGGATTGCTCTCTTGGGAGAAGCCAGCATGCTGTGAGGATGCTCAAGCAAGCCTGTGGAGAGCCCAGCCTCAGCACCGACTTTCCAGGCATCAGAGCGAGCTGACATGGAAGTGGGTCTTCCAGCTCCAGTCAAGCCTTCAGATGACTGTGGTCCCAGTTTATGAGCAATCCCAAATCCAAACCACCAGTCAGAGCCGCTACCAAGTTTCTGACCCACAGACAACTTTGGAGGTGATAAATGATAGCTTTAAGCCACCAGGTTTTGGGGACATTTGTTACGGAGCCATAATAGCTAGAACAGTCAAGATAAGGATGATACAGACCACATCAGTCACACGGCATCTTTTGCACAGGAATCTGCTTTCCCAGGCAGGAAATTGGAAACATCTGCTTCAGACCAGATCAAGCACCTCCCCATTCTCACAAGTGGGAGCATTCTAAGGTCCTGGGGCTGGTCAGCTCCTTGCTCCATAACTCTCTACTCAGAGGCACCTACCCACAGCCTCTCATCTTCCAACAAAACTCCCAATCAACTTTCTGTACCTCATTTTAAAATATAAAGAGGTGATCAGGAACCACCAGA
This sequence comes from Vicugna pacos, assembly GCF_048564905.1. Lineage (NCBI taxonomy): Eukaryota > Metazoa > Chordata > Mammalia > Artiodactyla > Camelidae > Vicugna > Vicugna pacos. The sequence continues at coordinate 9,693,124 of NC_132987.1, forward strand.
TGTTTGTAAAAAGTCTTCCACATGAAAGAGAAAGGCCAGTGTGAAGAAAGGGATGTTCATTTTAAAAAGAAAAGAAAAGAAAAAGAAGAAAAAGTGCTTGAAATAAAAGAGAACTTCAGATATCTCTAATTGCTGGTCTCCTCCAAGCCACACCCTCTGAAGCCTGCACTGCCCTAAAAGATGTCCACCCCTGGCAAGGGAAGAATGGCCAGTCATCCACTCTGATCCAACTAAGCAAGATGGCTAAGCCTGTTCAAAGTCCCCCATCTCCTTCCCTCCAGCAAGGGGATCTGTTCTCCTTAAGGAGAATCACACAAAATTCAAGCTTTCTTGATTTTTCCTGGCTGCCTCTCCTCTCGGGCATTCTTTGTCTTTTCCTTCTCTTTTGAGGAGACAATCCAAACTCACTGCCCCGTAACTGCTGAGAGAAATTTGCTCAGTGATATGCAGACAAGGAAACTGAGTCTCAAAGAAGGTGAATAATTTGTCCCTGGTCACAGAGCTAATCGCATTGAAGATAAGATTAAAATAATGCTGTCTCAGACTCAACGGTTTGTACACTCAGTCAAACCTTCAAAACTCTGGAACCTTCCATGAGCAGCCTCCCTGATCTCCCCAGCTGCCTTGCCTCCACACCCTAGGCAACTACAAACCACCTCTGGCACACACCCTGCCTTCCACATGCCCTTTCTTTCCAGAGGGAGGAGGCAGTCAGTCCAAAGCGTCATGCCCTGGACTACACTTTGGTTTCATTAAAAGTCACACCCAAACTCAAGTCTTAGAAACACTTGCATTTTTTTCGCCTTCTTCCTAAAAATATGGCCTCTATCAAAATTCTATAAATATGGAACAAATTCAAGGGGCACATCTGTCTGGAATGGGAAGAAGGAATATAATGATGGTGCACTATTTTGAAGGAAATGAGGCTTTGCCATGGTCATGTTCATATACTGATTGGAATGGGACATGGAAGCCATATTTGGAAGCAGATTTCTAACTTAATGAATAGATGAGAATAATTTGAATTAGCAAATCAGAGCACCAATCCAAGCAGCTACAAAGCTCTGCTTACAAGTCATTTCATCTTGTCTAGTAAGTACAGTTACCGAAGTTCTTTAAGTTATTTATTCTCCAAAGTGAGTATCTCTTTTTATTCTTGCATATACTATTCCTCACTTAGCTATGTTCTTTTGTTTCTTGAGATAGCAAAGAGAAGCCTTAACATCCTTTCTGAATAATCACAAATCAAAAAATCGCAAATCACAGACAATCACAGAATTAATGAAATTGTAATATAATACCAGAATTATCTGTAGATTTTAAAAATAGTTAACATCTTAATTTTTAAGTAGTACTCCCCACCACCTTGGAGCATTAATAACCATATATTTGCTAAAAACAAAAAAAGGCCCCCAAATATGACTATCATTTAATTAATCCCATACTTCTTAATTATATGATCGTGTGGAGAATTTAGACATTTTGATCATCTTTTCTAAAGAACCTTTTTGTTTCCACTAAATTTTCTTTTCTAAAGAGGTTATTCTCAATGTTACATAAAATATTTTATTGTTGATCATTTGATTTTATTAGTTCTTCCTTCCAAAAGTGTTCAATAGCCTTAATACCAATCATAGCCAAGAAAACTATGAAACTTTTGCCCAAATGGGAGCACTTCTGAGCTCAAAAGTGAGCACTATTAACAAATACACCAGACATGGTCCTGTGGGAAACCAAGAAGTATGGTCAGCCCAGCCCAGTAACACCCATCCAGAGAATGTATCCTGAATAAAATGTTCAAAGGATAAAACTGAATACACAATATATAAAAATATATTAAAAAAACAAATTTCATCTGTATAGCACAGGGAGCTATATTCGATATCTTGCAATAATCTTTAATGAAAGAGAATATGAAAATGAACATATGTATATATATGCATGACTGGGACATTGTGCTGTACACCAGAAACTGACACATTGTAACTGACTATATCTCAATTTAAAAAAAATTGAATACACAAACATTCTCGTTGGTATAGAGTCTATCTTAGTGAACAATGAGAAGCAACCTAACATGGGAAAAAATAAGGTAGGGGAATGTTAGCTTCATTATAAATACAATTAATTTAATATTATATACCCATTGCAACTAATCATCATGAAGATTTTACCACAGCATAAAATGGCATGAAAAATACCTATCATACATTTCTGAGTGAAAAAAGAACACAGCTTCAAATCAGCCCTAGACTCAGAGCTATCTAAAATTTTATGCAGATATATACATGCATAAAAACACAACCAGCTGCGGAATTTGTGAGGCCCTTCAGAGCATGGGACTCTGTACCACTGCAAAGGTCATGTGCCCCTGAAGCCTAGGAAGCACGAGCTGGAAAGAGAGAAAGTGAAAACAAGTGAGTTGTTCATAAGGGTGATGGAATTTGTAACTGCTACTATGATATTTTTCCATGAATTGAAAGAGAAATATTTGGTTGGTAATTCATCTTTAAGTTATCATAGTGAGCTAAATTTAAATTGTTTTGACAACGTGGGCATTTTCTGGCATCCTGAAAATGGACACATTCTAGGGCTCTCGTTCTGAGTCCTGTCCGAACACCAACATCTCCTTTGCTGCTTTACCCATTTAAGGTCCACTCTTCATGCATCGAGATTTTAATGCAGCGGGTCTGAAACAAAGCAACTGAAATCCGGCTGCTTAGCGTTCCAAACAGTTTTTCCAACAGAAGGACTTCAAGTGTTGGTTTTGGCTTTGGGGCTCTCATTAACGTTCAAAAATAACAGATTTTTCATAACTTAATCATGACGACAAGTCATGTGAGGGAAGGGGTAATGGTTTGTGGTTTTGACTTTTATGTTCTGTTTTGGGTTTGTTTTGTCCATTTTTATTCACTGAACCTGGAGATTTGCTTCCTTAGGTAAGCTTTCAAAATAATTGATATACAAGCTATGAAATTCTGGGGTAAAATAACATTGTATTTGTGAGAGGGCCAAGAAGAAATGCTAGATACAGAGTTGGAGAAATTTGTTTAAGGGATTGTTGAGGTTTTTCCATCTCTATGCCTTCAAGAAAAGATCTGGAATAGCTTTATATGGGGTTTATTGGGCAAACCATAAAACAGATGGGTAAGAAAAGTGTTCCACACAACAGGTAATCAACCAAAGATACACAGAAGCTATCTTTATCCAGGTAAATGGTACGCCCACTGTGTATTTCTCAGCACAGGCATCATCTCCAAGCAGTATCTGTTATGCGCACTGACAGAGTCAGAATCAGGGTGAGGCAGGTGCGATATCTGCCCAACACTGAGAGTGAGTACCTCCTTAAATCTTGTGCCCTAGGTGTCGGCTTGCCACCCCTGAGCTCAAGAAGTTCTGGATTTTTATAAATTTTATAAATGTTGTAATCGATCTTCTTGACTCTAGAACCAAATAACATTTTTTTCCCCTTAACAGATTGTGAGAGAAAATTCTCAATTGTCAGGATTATTTGAATTGCATGTTATTTTCAGGAAATCTGACTTTCAAGTATCCATTAACAATATGTCAAATTATGCCTAATTAAATCCTTTGATGACATAAATGGAATCTCTGTACCATTTACCCTGTATTTTTAGACCTAAAATGAGCTTTAAATAAAATGTTATCCATTGCTCCCCCATTCTAGAGAAGAACCAGAAGCCCTTTTCCAAACAAGCTAGCTCTCTGTACTCTGCTGGCTTTCATCACTCTGAGAGTTAAAAAGGGGTGTGTAAAGGGGGGAGGGTATAGCTCAGTGGTAGAGTGCATGCTTAGCAAGCACAGGGTCCTGGGTTCAATCCCAAGTACCTCCAATCAAAATTAATTAATTAAAATTAATTACCTCCCCACTCCTCCAAAACAAAAGGAGTGAGAAAAAAAAAGAATTCTCACAGAGGCATTGTCCACCCTGGCTGCCCTCAGCTCATCTCAGTCCTGGGCACTGATGTCTTCCACCTTTAGCCCCGTCCCACCAAATTAGGTACTCCCTCTCTTGCTGTTCAGGGCTTGGGGAGCAAACTGCACTCCAGCAGCAAGCACTGCTGCTGGAAATGTTTGCTGGAAATGAGAATCTCAGGTCCCACTCCAGACCTGCTGCTTCACTACTTGCAATTTAACACGATTCCCCAAGTGATTTGTAGATGCTTTCACATTGTGAGGCATGCTCTATTCCAGCCCATTTCTCCTCTGACAGATTTTGAAGTAGCATTTCTGTCATAAGCAAACGGACCAGCGCGTCAGAGTGAGCTCAGGCTTACCAAGCAGCGGGGGCCCTAACCCTTGATGTGTTCCCCCAACCCTTACAATGCGTTTCTACTGAGCTTCCTAATTAGCAGACCGAGACCAGCCTGTGTCTTAATACACACCCATTCTGGGCCCCAGAGGACTTGGGAACTTGGTGGAGGCGATTTGGTGTTGTCACAGGATTGGGTGTGCTATTGATATTTAGTGCGCCGGGGCTAAGGATAATAACATTCTGCAAACCGTGGGAGAATTCTGCCTACAAAGAATGGCCACGAAAATTTCAAGTATCCCACTAGGCATTCCTGTAGGTGAAAAAATACGTCTATAATTATCTGAGCCTAGAAATAAACTTTGTTTCACAGATGAACACAGAACATTTTTGCAGGACCGCAGCTCACTATGCAAGTCAAGGGAAGCGGATCAGGTTTTTAACCAAGAATTGGTTCGTGAATTTCCCGAATAGTCACATTAAAAATGGCATCATCAATCCCAGTAACTCAATGGCCAATTCGACATGCCTGTGTCAGGCTACGTTAGTGGATATCACCTCTCCTTGGGTTATACCTCCCAGGGCCAAGCTATTCAAAGCGTATGGCGGGTACCAGCAGCCCCAGCATCACCAGGAAGCTTGTCAGAAATACAAGCTCTCAAGGCCTATTCAATATCTACTGAACCAGAATCTGCTTTTAAAAAAGATCCCAGGAGATTTGCATGCAGTCCAGTTGGGGACACACTCTCCTGCACTATTTTGGGAAGCACTATTCCAGTGTAGTTGTACACAAGCATTATATATTAAAATAAATATTATCAGTTAATTTTTAATTTCTTTTCTATTTCATAGCTAGGGCATACGGATTTTTTTTAATTGTCTTTGTAGATTATTTTATCAATGAATGTTAAGTGGGCATAAAAAATATTTGTTTTAAATAGAGAAAACATGGTGTCAGGGTTGAGAGCCACTCAGTTGGTACCTGGCCACCTGTCCTGTCATGGATGATCAATTCTCTTTAGCCCTTACAAACACTAGCTGAAGATTTGGAGCCACAAAACTCATGGTATCACCATTGACAGAAATTCCTGTTGCAGCCTCCCACTAAACAGATGGTTCACCTTAGATAAGCACACCATCCCAAATCAAGGTCAAATCCCAGGATTCTTGGCACTAGAAACCATCTTTTCCCTGGCTGCCATCCTCTTTCCCTTGGTGTTCAGACCCACAGCCAAGGTAACCCCACCCTGCTATAAAATTTCCCCCCATACCCCTAAGTTTTTTAAATCCTAGTATGCTCTGCGAGTAAGCCCACCAGAGCTGTGAAGAAGATACAGGTATGATCTGGCAGCATTCAAACTTAAGGATGGCATATGAAACTTTCTGAACTTCCGAATGTTGCACCCATCTGCATACGATTGAACACAAAAGTTCATCTCGAAAGCAAACGTGGCTGATTGGGCGAGGATGAGAGGGGCCCGTGCCAATGCTTGTATAACACATTATCTTTCCTCATTACAGCAAAAACACTGAAGAAATTGTTTACTTCCATTACAAAGCTACATGATGTCATCTTAGTTCGAACTATGCCTAACTTGAAATTCTATCAAGAGGATTTTAGGAACTGAATCACCCAAATTTCAGCTACGCAAACTACCTAAGACAATCTAGTCACTCCCAAACACAGTGATACTTGACATTATGTATACAAAGCATGCTATAATTATCTCTTGGGCAAAACTTTTTTGAGGACACATTATATATTTGTGATGCTCATGGCATTACTATACCTTTTGATGCAGTTTCCAGCACTCCAAAGAGGAGTACCCAGTTTGCTAGTTGCATCTCCTGGTTAGGGGCTTAGTATCAATCACTTACACTGATAGCACTATCAAATTTTTCATTGTATACTTGAAATACTTTTTTATTCCAGCCATCCTACTCTAAATCCTCACCTCTAAACTTGCAGCTTAACTGATAGTATGATTTCTTCTACAGTATAACCTGTAGACCATTACTGAAGATGGCACAGATATGAAGCAGGAAAGAACACTTTAAAAAGTCAGAAAGCCAGCGCTTAGCCATTGTTTTGCCAGTTATCAGCTCTACGATTTCAGCTCATACATCAAGCTCTGCCAGTCAGTTTCCACTTCTACAAAAGAATAGAGTGGACCAAATGGTCTATAACTTTCTCTACAGCTTTAACAGTCGTGGTGGTTCCAAAAAGCAAACATAAATGTGGTCGTTACCCTGTACGGCAATTTTATAACATTTCCAGATTCAACTTTGATGTCAGATCACTTGATGATCTTTCAAAGAATTATAACTGTCAGTTCTTGGTTATATATGTTCATGGAAGGAAGCAAGGGACTGGAAATGGCCAGCAGCAAGGCAGAGGTCCTGTACACTGTACAGTCATTTTACTTTGAAATAACTGCAGATTTACAGAAAAGTTGCAAAAATAGTGCAGTTTCGATATACCCTTACCCAGAATCCCCATATGTCAATATTTTATCACAATTGCTTTATCCTCTCTCTATGTCTCTGTGTACAGATACACATGTGCACACATGCACAAACACATCTGTCATTTATACCAAAATTTAAAAACACTTTTCTTTCTGGTCCAGAACTGAGCATTGCATTTACCTGTGTTTCCTTTAAACTGGGAGAGTCCCTTGGTCTTCCTTTGTCTTTCATGATCTTTAAGGGTCCAAGCCAGGTATTTTGTAGACTGCCTCTCAATTTGGGTTACATCTGATGCTTCCTCATGATTCAGTGATGCATCTTCATTTAAGTAAATATATATGTGATGACATGGAAGACCTCAAGATGTTTTGCTAATGGAAAAAGGGTGCATGTTTGTCACAGTCACAATAGAAAGCAGACAGCCCACTCAAAGGATGGAACTAAAATTATCTTAATGAAGGGATGCTTTTCAGAGGTGTGGGCAGGTTAAAGAAACTGCAAGGGATCAAGAGAACCAACACATGATGGTAATACATCCTGAGATTAGCAAGAGTAGGCACTTTACCAGCACTGAGCTGAAGGAGCATGCAGAAGGAACCACTAGGGCTGGAGGGAAGGGCACCAGGTGGGAGCTTTGGCCACAGAAGAACATGGATTGGGAGGGAGGGTCAGGGTTATAAATATCCCAACTTCCTTCTCTACCACTTTCTAGTCTCCAACCAGTGCTTTCCATTAGCCAAAACTAACCAAGAAGACCAAGACTAAGCAAGAAGACCAGGGAGCCAAGGTTGTACCATCCATAGCAATTGGCTTCCCAGGGCGCAGTGTAAGACAGGGAACAGTGTAGAAGAGGTCTTGGGCAGCGGGACAAATAGAAAACAGCCAGCACAAAGAGCAAGTTCTGGTGTCTAGGGATTTTTTTTTAAAAGATGTCAAATTGTTTTTTCTTCTGGTGCGAAGCTGCAGCTAAGGATCAGAGCTGAAGACAGAAGGCACTAAGCTCTCCATGTTCGACGTGCAGAAAGCAGCCAATGCTGAGAACGCCCACCCCACAGATCTCACAGAGAGAAGCAAAAATGCAGAACTGGACCTCCTGCACCCCCACCACATGGCCCTCCTCTAGTCAGTATGAAAAGAGAACCAAGAGGGGGAAGGGGACCCGCTTTAGAATAGCAACTTAGGGGAAGAATCTGTTCTCTCTGTCTGCCGTGCAGGAGAGAGAGAGAGAGAAGGTCACCTCCCCTCTCCAAAACCAGATGATCTCTAATGAGGCTCCAAAAGAATTACTTGTAAAGATTGGGGGGTGGCTACAAGAAGCAGGAATTGGCATTTTATTCGCTGTCCAGATAGTTGGTTGACCAGCAGACCTGATGATCACTCTGTGGTCCCTACTTACCAGAAGAGACTTTTGAAGAGAGATGGCAGCTGGGGGATGAGAGGAGCACCAGTGGAAAGAAAGTCAGGACGGCCCCCATCCCTTCGGGCTCTTAATTTCTGACAGACACAGAAGACGAGATCCCCCAGGTGTCTGCAGCCTTAGCAACAATTTTGGCGAGTTGAGCCTGGAAGAATTCTTAGAACCAACAGAATCAGGTATTTTACGAGACAAAGGTGTGCCCTATCAAAGAATGAGAATGGATGCCATGCTTGGCTGGAAAAGGTATCCAAACATAACAAAGGGCTACACGTGCTTACCACACTGAGTGGAAACGAGCCACCCTTAGGAGGAGCATGACGATGCTTTCAACACCATGGAGCTCACAAAGGTTGCAAGAGCAGACACAGCTGCAGAAGAAAGGCTGCAGGCCAGCTCCCCACCCCCACACTCACCCGGACCAGCAGCTGGAGTCGCCCGCAGGTCTGCCTTTCCCTGGCCTTGGGGAGGAGACCTACTCTGAAATGCATTTAAGACTGAAGTTTTCAACAAATAGAATCCTAAATACTGAAATGAAACATCCTAATGACTGAAAGGAGCAGGAATGTGACAGAAAGAAGCTGAAATTCCATTATGGAACCTACCCACCTAATGAAAAAGGGAAGCTTAAAAATATCACAGCAGGGGGGAAGGTCATTTTTAAAAAATGAAATCTTTTTATATTTATGTTCCAATTAATTGTGAGCCTCAATGATTACCTTTATATTTAAAAAGTTAAATATATACATATATGCAAATAAAAAGATTGGAAAGACATATCAAATCGTTCATAGTGATCCCATACGTGAAGGACAGTGAGATGATGGAAAGAGACAAGGATGGAAGATAAATTCTTTGGTGTTTGAAGCAAAGTAAGCATGTATTTGTGTGTTACTTATTAAATTCTTGTAAGGAAAAAACAGAAAAGCTTTCTTGCACTTTCTCCACGAGGCATTGCTAGCTCCTCAAAAACATGAATAGTGTACTGTGAGGCTCGGAGGGAATCTTCCCTGCAAAGCCTTTGTCCTAACTCCTGGCACAAAAGATGCTCACTGAGTCTCGTTCTCTCGTCCCTCTCATTACACCTCCGTCGTTAGCACCTTACACTAAATGTGATGGCTCAAATGTCATTTTATGTTTTAAAAGGGAAAACGTTAGAATAAGTACGTTAGAATAATAATAATGCAATTATTATCTTAATTTGCGTTCCCTTTTTAAGGCTCAGTGTTAAATATTTTCTTCACAAATTAACTTAGCATTTTTTCAGTGTTTTCGGGAGAGCTGTATTTACTTCATTCTTCCTAGTTCCTTTTGCCATCTTCAAAAATGTGCTTTCTGCTTACCATAAACACAGCCAGGACTCAAAGTTTTCCTTAATCTGAGTGGTTCCAATGTGCCTTTTCCCTGATGAGTCTCTCCGTGTATCCCCTCTGATACCTCCCAGAGAAGCACTCGTGCAGTTCGCAAGACGCAGAACGTACCAGAAAACCTCAGCGACTTCTCCCTGTGTTCCCGTCCCCACGGCCCCATCAGCTTTCTCCTGCTCCCTTTCCTGACCCACGTCCGATTCCACGTCTAGCACTTTCCCTGCTGAGCTGGCCATGTACTCAGACAACTGAGTCCTAGTGTTCCACACTTCATACATCCCGCAGGCATTTACGAGGGGGTTCTCTGTGTCAGTCTGTATTGCTGTTGGAAGGTAGCAATGAATGAAATACATTCAGCCCCTGCTGGCCACACACCAAGGCCACAACTTCCCCCTGGCTTATCAGTCCCAGGCCAGCCAACTGTATTCTAAGCTTAGCATGAATATCAGCTTTCTTATTCTTCATAATTTTCAAAAGTGACTACCATGATGATCTTTGCTGTTAATATTATACTTTAAATTGGTTAGCAAAAAAAAAAAAATCCAAGCTACAGTGTATTTGCTTTCACACTTTCTGCCTGTGATAACCCACCTCTCTGAGTCATAAAATGTTAACAGAGTAATCTTAATTTTATGAGCAGTGAGAGCTGTGAACAGTAATTTTTTAAAGATGTGTGTTTAACATAACAACACCAGACTGGACATGACTGTGGCAGAGGGCCCCGATCCTGTGTGAGATTGTCACCACCTTTAGAATGTTGTCACAGTGGCTACCAATTGTTGAATGGGCTTAGATCGGCTTTGCAATAAACTTCTCTGGCGTAAAGATTCACGAGGGACATGAAACAGACTAGAGGTTTGCTCTTCTAAACTCCCTGGAAGGCTACAAAATAGCCCAGGGACTTTAGTTGGAAATCCCTGATTTACTTTGATTGTCCCAGCTCTCTGCTTACTTCTACTTTTGAACAACATTAATACTAAAACAGCAATTCAGGTACAAGCACATCTTTAATTAACTTTTCATTAATTCCTCTCTTATCAAAATAAAGCCTTCAAAAGCATTGTTTCTCTAAATTTAGTTTACATTTTGATTATCTTGGAAACAAAATTTCCCAGAAAACGGAATGTACAGGCTGAAAAGAAGGCACATTAATAAACCCATGACATGTGAAGCTCACCTCTGAATCTTCATCTTGGGGTCAATTAAATATTGTGTCTGTTGAGAGAACATTGGGAGTCATCTTTAGAATCATGCTTGGGAATAAATAGTCCTTCAATATTTCAAAATCCTGGATAGTATGTTTGCTGGATTTTCTCGAACAGTAAATTGATCACCAAAAATGTTAAGTAACATATTGTACTATTCTCAGGCACGTTGACTCACAACTAAAACCAGAAACCTTCTATTTAGATAGGATGGAATCACAACAAGTAATTACAATTTGTTGGTTTGAAACCATTGCTTTTTTGAATCTTTAAAATCTGTTCCCTTCCTTCCCTGCTCAGCGTGAAAGTGACTCCTTACCCCCGCCCCCATCCTCCCTCCTTCTCAAATCACATTCCTTTCAAGTATGAGCTCACTCAACTCTTACCCCTCAAGCAACTTCTTACCAAGCTATTCTTTAACAATATTTCAATCCAGCCAGAACCAAATTCCAACAGAAGGAATGTGACTCTGAGCCAGAACCTTATCTTTTTATAGAACAGAGTAGAATCCACAGCTATTTGACTTGTACTGTAAATGGTGTGCACCCAGTGTCATGTGCAGAAGGGCTTAATTGAGACGATTTGATGATGAAATACCTTGGGCAAGAAAGCCATAAGGAAATTCCAGAAAAAGGAGCAGGGCCAAATCCTGCAACAAATTTAATTTAGCCCACCAAATCACAACATGTAATTGGTAATAGCAGTGAACAAAGAAGAAAGGACCAAAGTTAATCCTTAGGCACTACACTTGTGATATTCAATTATAGCATGAAAAGTACATGTAATAAAATATACCAGAAGATTAACATTTATAAGACTGTTAGCCTATTAGATTTATCCTAAAATACCTAGTAAGGCATTGAGTGGAAGCCTTTGAGCAGTTACAGTCCAAGTTACAAATCTGATATCCTACAAATTGGGCATTAACAAATACAGATGGTCATTTTAATATTCACATAGACAAATTGCACAAGCTACTGCTTCTCTAGACCCCTACAAAAACACAACCTTGCTATGGAAACATCTCTTATTAATAGCATTACTGATTAATAATCTGTAAGAAATTATAGAAAACAAGAGAAGTACCAAAAGAACTTTTTAATAGGGTAAGAGGTGGATTCTACAAATTATATGAAAAGGCTGTTCAATGGAAATATTATAGCCACAATAAAAAATGCTAAAAGAACTAGGTGAAATAAATGTTAATAGTGTATTTAATTTAACTCAGTATATCCAACACATTACCATTTCTTAATGTAATAATTTTTTAAAGTTAATAAGACATTCTCAATCCTTTTTTCTAACTATGTCTCAGAAATTTGACATGCATTTTTGTTGAACTATAGCTCACATACAGTACTATAATAGTTCAGGTGTACTACACAATGATTTGATAACAGAAATTATGAACTGATGACCGTGCTAAATCTAATAAATATCCATTCACATACAAAGTTATTACAATGTTTTCAACCATATTCCTTATGCTGTATGTTATACACCGTAATATATTTATTTTATAACTGGAGGTTTATGCCTCTTAATCTCCATCACTTATTTCTACCCCCTACCCTTCTGGCAATAACCTGTTTGTTCTCTGTATCTATGGGTCTGTTTTCATTTTGTTTTGGTTGTTTTGTTTTTTAGATTTCACATGTAAGTGAGATCATGCAATATTTGTCTTTCTCTGTCTGACTTATTTCACTTAGCACAAATCCTCTAGACCCATTAACGTTGCCATAAATGGCAAGATATCATTTTTATGGCCGAGTAATATTCCGCTGTATATACACACCATATCTTCTTTACCCAGTCATCTGTTGATAGACCCTTGGGTTGCTTCCACATCTTGGCTATTGTAAATAGAGCAGCAGTGAACATAAGAGGGCGTATATCTTTTTAAATTAGTGTTTTTCTTTTCTTTTAATAAATACCCAGAAGTGAATTTGCTGGATCATATGATAGTTCTCTTCTTAACTTTTGGCTGAAACTTTATACTATTTTCCATAGTTGCTGCACCAATTTACACAATCCCATCAACTGTGCACACAGTTACCCTCTTCTTCACATCCTATCCAACACTTGTTTGTTGTCTGTTTGATGATGACATTCTGACAGGTCTGAGGTGACATTTCATTGTGGTTTTGATTTGCATGTCTCTGATGACTAGTGACACTGAGCTTCTTTTTATATATCTGTTGGCCATCTGTATGTCTTTCTTGGAACAAGGTCTATTCAGGTCCTCTGCCCATTATTTAATCTGGTTGATTGTCTTTTTTAATGTTCAATTGTATGATTTCTTTATTTTGGATATTAACCCTTTATCAGATATATCATTTCCAAATACCTTCTCCCATTCAGTATGCTGCTTTTTTGTTCTGTTGGTAGCTTCCTTTGCTGTGCAAAACCTTTTAGTTTGATATAGTCCCATTTGTTTATTTTTGCTTTTGTTGCCATTGCCTGAGGAGACATGTCCAAGAAAATATTGCTAAAACCAATGTCAAAGAGTATATTGCTTTGTTTTCTTCTAGGAATTTTATGATATCAGGTCTTACACTGAAGTCTTTAATCCATTTTGAATTTATTTTTGTATATGGTGTGAGGAAGTAGTCCAATTTGATTCTTTTGCATGTAGCTGTCCAGTTTTCCCAACATCATTTATTGAAGAGGTTGTCTTTTCCCCATTGTATATTCTTGCATCTTTGTCATAGATTAACTGACCATATAAGCAGGGGTTTATTTCGACTCTCTATTCTGTTACATTGATCTATGTGTCTATTTTTGTCCCTGCACCATACTGTTTTGATGGCTGTAGCTTTACAGTATAGACTGAAATCAAGAAGTGTGATACCTCTAGATTTGTCTTTCTTTCTCAAGATGGTTTTGGCTATTCTGGGTCTTTTGTATTTCCATAAAAAGTTTAGAATTATGTGTTCCAGTTCTGTGAAAAATGCCTTTGGTCTTTTACTAGGGATTGCACTGAATCTGTAGATTGCCTTGGGGAGCATGGTCATTTTAAAATTATTAATTCTTCCAATCCATGAGCATGATATACCTCTGCTTGTGTCATCTTTAATCTTGTTCCTCAATGTCTTATACTTCTCCAAGTACAAGTATTTTTTTCTCCTTGGTTAGATTTATCCCTAAGTATTTTATTCTTTTTGATGAAATTGTAAATGAGATTGTTAATTTCTTTTTCTGATAGTTTGTTGTTATTGAAGGAAATGCAACAAATGTATGTATCTTAAATTTAATCCTTCAACTTTGCTGAATTCATTTATTAGTTAGAAGGTTTTTATGGTGGCATCTTCAGGATTCTTTATATATGGTATCATGTCATCTGCAAACAGTAATTGTTTTATTTCTCCCTTCCCAACTTGGATTCCTTTCATTTCTTCTTCTTGTCTGATTGCTGTGGCTAGGACTTCCAATACTATGTTGAAAAACAGTGGTGAGCGTAGGCATCCTTGTCTTATTCATGATCTTAGAAGAAATGCTTTCTGTTGAATATGATGCTAGCTGTGGGCTTGTCAGATAAGGCCTTCATTATGTTGAGCTATGTTCTCTTCTATAACCACTTTGTGGAGAGTTTTTATTATAAATATATGTTGAATTTTATCAACAGCTTTTTCTGCCTCTGTTGAGATGATAATGTGATTTTTATTCTTTAATTTGATAATGTCATGTATCAGACTGATTGATTTGTGAACATTGAAACATCCTTGCATCTCTGGGATAAAACCTATTTGATGGTGGTGTATGACCCTTTTTATGTATTATTAAGTTCAGTGTGCTTATATTTTGTTGGGACTGTTTGCATCTATGTTTATCAGTAGTATTGGCCTGTCATTTTCTTTTTTCATGGTGTCCTTGTCTGGTTTTGGTATCAAAGTAATGCTGACCTTGTAGAATGAGCATTCCTTCCTCTTAATCTCTTGGAGTAGTTTGAGAGGGGTAAGTGTTAACTTTTCTTTAGATGTCTGGTAGAATTTACCTGTGAAGCCATCTGGTCTTGGACTTTTGTTTGTTGGGAGATTTTTTTTATTATTAATTCAATTTCATTAGTGGTAATTAGTCTGCTCATATTTTCTTTCTTCCTGCTTCAGCTCTGGGAGATTGTACATTTATAGTAATTTATCCATTTCTGTTAAGATGTCTGTTTTATTGGTGTATAATTGTTCATAGAAATTTCTGATGATCCTTTGTATTTCTGTGCTGTTGGTTGTACTTCTTTTTCATTTATATTTTATTTGGGTCTTCTGTATTTTTTTCTTGATGAATTTGGCCAAATATTTATCAATTTTGTTTATTGTTTCAAAGAACAAGCTCATAGTTTCACAGATATTTTCTATTGCTTTTGTAGTCTCTATTTCATTTATTTCTGCTCTGTTCTTTATTTCTTTTTTTAAATAATTTTGGGTTTCTTTGTTCTTTTTCATATTTCCTTATTTTTTTCTTTTTTTAATTGAAGTATAATCAGTTTACCACATTGTGTCAATTCCTGGTGTACAGCATGATGTTTTAGTCATACATACATATATTCCTTTTAATATTCTTTTTCATTATAGGTTACTACAAGATATTGAATATAGTTCCCTGTGCTATTAAGCAGAAACTTGTTATGTATCTGTTTCATATGTAATAGTCAGTATTTGTAAATCTTGAACTCCCAATTTATCCCTTCCTACCCCCTTTCCCCACTGGTAACCATAAGTTTGTTTTCTATGCCTGTGAAACTGTTTCTGGTTTGTAAACAAGTCTATTTGTGTCATTTTTTAGATTTCACTTATGAGTGATATTATATGGTATGTTTTTCACAGTTTTTTTCCTATAGTTGAATTTTAGTCAAATGATTGTGGTCAGAAAAAAATGCTTTGTGTGATTTCAATCTTCTTAAATTTACTGAGACTTATTTTGTGACTTAGTATGTGATCTCTCCTGGAGAAAGTCCCATGTACATTTGAAAATAATGGGTGGGTATTCTACTACTTGGGGATGAGATCTCCTATATATTAAGTCTACTTTGTCTAAAGTGGCATGTAAGGCCCAGTTTTCATTACTGACTTTCTGTCTGGATCTTTTGCCCATTGATGTAAGAGGCAGGTTAATGTTCCTTACTATTATTGTGTTACTGTCAGTTTCTCCCTTTTTATTTGTTAATGTTTGCTTTATGTATTTAGGTGCTTCTGTGTTGGATGTGTATATTTACAACTGTTTTTTCTTGATAGTTTGTTCTCTTTATCCTTATGCAGTGTCCTATGTCTCTTGTCACAGTTTTGTTTTACAGTCTATTTTGTCTGATATAAGTATTGCTACCCCAGCTTTCTTTTCATTTTCAGTTGCATAGAATACGTTTTTTCCATCCTTTCATTTTCAGTCTGTGTTTCTTTAGATCTGAAGTGTGTCTTGTAAACAACATATAAATGGGTCTTTTTTTTTATTCATTCAGCCACTCAATGTCTTTTGATTTGAGCATTTAGCCCATTTGGATTCAAAGCAATTATCGATATTTATGTTCTTACTGCCATTTTATTAACTGTTTTGGGGTGGTTTCTGCAGTTCTTTTTCAGTCCTGTCTTCTTTTGCTCTCTTTCCTTGTGGTTTGATGACTATCTTTAGTATTATTTTAGGATTCCTTTCTCTTTTGTGTGTTCGTATGTATTATAGGCTTTTGGTTTGTGGTTACCATAAAGTTCATTTATTACAATTTATATATACATGATTATTTTAAGTTGATGATCTCTTAAGTTCAATTAGTTCTAAAAACCTCACATTTTTACTCCCCACACCATGTTTAATGTCTTTGCCATCGAATTTTACATGTTTTTGTTTACTGTATCCTTTACTTACTGTGGATATAGATTATTTTATTGCTTGTGTCTTTTAACCTTCATACTAGCTTTATAAGTAATTGTTCTACTCTCTTTACTGTATGTTTGCTTTATCATAAAAATGTTTCCTTTTGTAATTTTCATATTTATAGTTGTGGTTTTTCTTTTCTACCTAGATAAGTCTCTTTAATAATTATTCCTAAGCCTCTTAAAGGGTACTGAACTCTTTTACCTTTTGCTTGTCTGGAAAACTCTTTATGTCTCCTTCATTTCTGACTGATAACCTTGCTGGGTAAAGTATTCTTGACTATATGTTTTTTCTTTCATTATTTTGAATATAAAATGCCACTCCTTTCTTGCCTGCAAAGGTTCTGCTAAAAAGTCAGCTGATTGCATGGGAATTTCCTTGTACATATCTAATCACTTTTCTCTGCTGCTTTTAAGATTCTCTGTTTATCTTTAATTTTTGCCACTTTAATTATAATGTATCTTTGTATAGACTTCATTGCATTCATCTTTTTGGGGACTGTCTGTGCTTTCTGGACCTGGATATCTGTTTCCTTTCTCAAGTTAAGGTAGTTTTCAGCTATTATATCTTCAAATAAGTCCTCTGCCCCAGTCTCTATTTTCTCCTACTGCAACCTCTATATAATGAATGTTAGTATGCTTGACATTGTCCCAAAGATCTCTTAAACTATCCTCATTTATTTTCTTTTCCTTTTTTCTGTTCTGCTTGCATGATTTCCACTATTCAGTCTTCCAGTTCACTGATCCATTCTTCTGTATCATCTAATCTACTATTGATTCCTTCTAGTGCATTTTTCATTTTGTGTATTAAATTCTTCAGCTCTGTTTGGTTTTCCTTTATATTTTCTACCTCTATGTTAAAATTCTCACTATCTTCATGATTCTTCTTCTGGCAAGTTCATTGAGTATCTTTACGATCTTACCTTGCACTCTTTATCAAGTACATGGCTTATCTTCACTTTGTTTAGGTCTTTTTCTGAGATTTTTGTTTTGTTCCTTAATTTGAAACATATTACTCTGTCACCTCATTTTGCCTTGTTCTTTGTGTTTACATCTATGTAGTCTGTATCTAGATTATGTTTCCTGATCTTGTAGTAGTAGCCCTATGTAGGAGACATCCTTTGGGGCCAAGAAGCGCACTCCATATGCACTAGGGGTGCCCCTCTATGTGGGCTGTGTGGGCTCTTTCGTTGTGGTGGGCCAACTACTGTTGGCATCAGTAGGCAGATCTACCCCGCACCTTATTGGCTGCCAGGTTCTGCTTCATGCCATAGCTGCCAGTTAGGTGTTGGATGGGTCCAGATCCCCACACAGCTGGCTGTGTGGCTCTGGGGGGGTCCCAGACTGGTATTGCTCTCCTGGTAGACAGGTAAACCCATGCACTAATAGGCTAGAGGAAGGACTCCAAGATGGCACTTGCCAACACCAGTGTCCTCTTTATAGAATGAACTCCCCAAAATGGCTGCCACCAACATTATGTCCCGAGAGGGAGTCCCATCAAGCAAGTCTAACCGAGATACCTTCCAAATTACTGCCTCTGAGCTAGGACTCAGAGCATGTGAGATTTTGCATGAGCCTTTTATGAGTGGAGTTTCTGTTTTCAACAGTTTGCCTGTACACAAGCTCTGCTGGCCTTCAAAGCCAGCTGTTCTGGGGCTGGACCCCAAGGCTAGGGAGCCTGATATGAGGCTTGGACCCCTTACTCCTTGGGTAGAAGCTCTGCAATTGTGAATATCCTCCCACATGCGGGTCTCCTACCAAGGGTGTGGATCTTGACTATAGCACACCTCCATCCCTCCTACCTGTCACTTTATGTTTCCTTCTTTATATCTTTAGCTGTAGAAAATATTTTCTCCTATTCCTTGAGTCATTCTCATCAATAGTTACTCTGTAAATAGTTTTAATTTTGGTGTGCCCATAGGAGGAGATGAGCTCAGGGTCTTCCTACTCTGCCACCTTGACTACACCCCTGATGTATATCTTATACATACACAATATCATAATTAGGACCAGCCATATTTCAAGTGGTCTATTGCCACATGTAGCTCTTGGCTAGTATTGGGTTGTGCAGCTACTGGTCTATAAGCTACCAACCCTGACACAATTCTAAAACTATTGTATCTTGGCAAAGCCTGAAATAAAAGCTTATGCACTAACCACTTCACTAAAGGTGCAATAGCAGGAAGCAGAAACAAGGCAAAGGGGGAGTGTAGTAGGGAGGGAAGGTCACTGAGTCAGCCATGGCTTAAAAACAAGGACAGTTGTTTGTTTCATCTCATACACTCCTCTTCTGAGAGAGATGGACTACCAGGTCTCAGCAGGAGGAAGGAAGAATTTATCAGCTAGCGTCCATCTCACCTTGACCCAAGTTTACTTCACAGACCATTAACTCCCCCACACTTTCAGGTTCAACAGAACATGATACCAGTTTAGATTCCATAGCATCTCACACCTTAGAGATTAGAACAGCAAGCAAGTAATGTACAGTAGGAGCAGGAAGCAGGGGACTGTTGGGTTGTGCCCATGTGAAGCTGGTTGCCATAGCAGCTGGGAAAACAAATGGCCAAGGGCCCCAGGGAAAGGAGTGACAGAGAGGATGTGAGGTAGTGGATAAAAAATGTCTGAGGCAGTAAGAGAAGAATGTACAAATGGCTAAGATTTGCCACTGATATATCCAGACTGAATCACGTCAAACGAAATTCATACGATGCTTTATTTAAAGCACCAGTTGGGTAGATCATGTTATGACTTGCCTGGATCTCTACCTATCCATTGTCCACCTAATCTTCAGAATTGATGTAGCTTATTCTTTTGTACAAACTGAGCTTTGCCCTCCTCACATTTCTATATGGAAGGCATTTAAAGGCCACCAAACCAACAGCACCACGTCCAGAGAATTTTGCCCTGATTCTCTTCTGATGCTGGGGCCCAGTTCTGGTGACCAGGTTTCTGCACTGTTACTTTGTTTTTATCATTTTCCCCTCTATCTCTTTCCACTTTTCTGAGTGCTGGAGACCAGGGTCTGCCAAGGTCCATCAGCCCGAGGCTGGGGTTGTTCTACCTGCCTCCTTTCCTTCATTTCTTTGTATTACTAAGTGCTTGCTTCTCAAGGCATTGATCCACCTGAAAGCTGGATGGCTTGTCTCATTGGGTCTTCCAAGTGGAGATGCTTCCTTGGTGTCTCCCTGTCACCCTGCTCTCCTCAAATTGCCTTTCTCAGCTTTATTGGACTTCCCACAACACCTGCAGTAGAATCTATCCCCCAACTCCACCTTCCCCATGCCCACCCCCTATGTGTTCATTCTACTTTAAAAAGATGTCTGTTCTCCCAAGTGCAGAGATCTGCTGTCTTTGGTTTTTCCTAGCTAGGATCTTCTCTGAGGGTTTCTGCTCTCCATTCTGTAATTTGCACACCCCTTCCTCTGGACAGACACAGCCCCATACCAAGGTCCACGGCTTGGTGAGCAGAAGCATCTTTGTGCAAGTCACAACCTGCCCAACTGCACCTTGGCCTTCACTTTTGCTGCCTGGAAAACATTTCCTCTACACTCTTCCAAAGACTTTCACCTTATCTTTCCAGTTTCTGCTTAAATGTCCTCCCTCAGAGAGGCCCTCTGAGGCCACCCATTCTAATGCAGACCCTTATTACTATCTGGCATTAAGCACTTGTTATAATTTATATATTATACACCCATTTGCTTAGTTACTTATCTGTCTTCTATTTCAGACTGTAAGCCAAAATTACCAATGTACGTCCAGCCCTACTCATAGTTCCAAAATAAATATTTGTTGAATGAAAGAATGAATGAATGATCTATTTATCTAGCAATCAAACTTCTTATATGAAAAATCAAGTGAATGACAGAGACTAGAGACTAGAACCTCAAAGGAGTCAGGCAGGTAATATAATATGAAAACTACTGATTTCCAAAACCAGAAAGTAGCAGGGTTTGTAGCAAATGGCACAAAAATCCATACTTCCTAAAGACATTCAAATTCACTTTACTCTTCCTCAAGGAGCCTTTGATGACCATGCCCCACTTTCTCCCTCTCCTGTGTGTTCCCACGATGCCCGCCCGGTATTCCTTTTACCTGTCAGTCTCCCTGACAGATTCCCCTTAAGGGAAAGGTCTGGGACTCACGCCTGGCTTTCTCCTTGGTGCCCAGCACAGTGTTTGACATAAACTAGAATTCCAACTATTGACCTGATAAACAAATGACTCCACCATAGGGATTCCTAGCTCATTGAAACACACTCCTTTGGAAGCTAAAGCATGGATCCAGGAGATACTGATGAAGGTGGCTAACGCGGCAACACAGACTCCATCCTATAGTATCCTTTGTGAACAGCTCTGCTGCAGGCAAGCTCGCTCTGGTGTGTGAGGCAGGCAGAGCCGGGTAGAAGAGTCGGTGTATTGGGAAACAGCCAAAGGAGGGGAGATCAGAGATCGTGTCTGTGGTGAGTGTGGGTGGCGGCCGTGGTTTTGTAAACCACGTTGGAATGTGTTTGTGAGTGCTGGGGAGGAATGTGGGGGAGGAGGCGTGGTCCCAGGCAGGAATGCGCATCTCTTGATTGGATTCTCTTACTGGTGGTTTTACAAGCCAAAGCCTGGAGCAGTTCCAGGTGTTTCACTTTTGTTTTGCCACAGAGCCAATAAGGGCTATTTTTAAAGTAGCGTTGCTGACAGGATCCTACAAATGTATCTGTGTGCACCTTTCTCACCCAAGTGCTCGATTTATAACAGCTTAGAGTTAGAACACAGCTTCCTCTCTTCCCATCATATATGCCTAAATACAACTGGTTCATTCTCCCTTTTAAATAGATGTACTGATTTCTGCTTTATTCTGCAATTTGGTATCAGGATTGCTAGATGTCTGTTAAGGTTTAGGGGAATAGAGTTGATATAAATGAGGCCAAGAAACCCATATATTTTAGATAATGGCAAAAACTTCTAATGCAGCCTCTAAAATCTGCTCAGTGGAACCCTTCAGGGTACTGGCCTTCTGTAACTTACTGTCTCATGAATGCCTCCCTCCAGGAATCATAACCTCTAATGTGATTGTATTTGGAGGTGAGGACCCTTATCAGAGAGACCCCAGGGAGCTGTCTTCTTCCTTTGGCCATGTGAGGACACAGCGAAAAGACGGCTGTCTATGAGCTAGGAAGAGGGTTCTCACCAGACACCGAAACTACGGGCACCTTGATCTTGGACTTCCCAGCATCCGGCACTGTGAGAAATAAATGTTTATTAGCCAGTCGGCCTGTAGCATCATTATAACAGCCTGATGGACCAACATAGTGTCCCTAGGATAAAAACTCAGCCGTGCCTATCAGTGTTGAAATGCTGAATCTATGAATGTTAAAATAACACTAAAAGCCTAATGCTGTTTTCAGAATGTGCATCCAATTTTTTTTTTATTCCTGCAAAACTGCTTTTTCTGTAAAGGTTTCTTTATTAGAGCTGTTATATATAGAAGAAATATGCAATCAAAATGGTGAAAATGTACCTAAATAAATTGCCATCATTAGGTAAAAACAAACTTTGGATCTTGAAAAGTGAAATGACGGAGAAAATGAAGGAATAGCTCTCCAAAACTGGGATTTTCAGTTGTACTGTCTCATTAGCTCACCCCAAATTTATCCTTATATGAACCAGTGGTTGAAAGCACCCGTTTTTAGGAGTTTGCTTCTGGAAAACTAAGCTGGACACAAAACTTAAATTCATGAAAGATGGCCAGACAAGCTAAGCAGTCCTAATTGGCCAAAAATAAATAAACTCCAAATACATGAGAAATGAACAGAAACACTATGCAGTCTTCCAAATATCCCGGGTTTTATAAATAGTTCCAAAACCCTGATAATTTCTGATAAATAGACAAATATTTAAGGTTGCATTAAAACTGGCAACATTTATCATGATGCACAAAATTACCAAAATATGACATACTTCTATGATTGAAAAGGTTTATTTTTGACCAATTTTTTGTTTCAGTCAATTCCCCTGGAGTCTCCAGTACAGTCTAACACATGGTAAATATTTGAGAAACATTTCCTTCTATTTATCAGTATGCCCGCAGTATTGTTAAAGGAAGAAAATTCTAACAGTTTTCTGAGGCCCAACTCCAAGCCCAAACCATCGCCAAACAGACACTATTGGCAAAAAGCCCAGTTATGGGAAATCAAATGGGAGGGTTGCTCTAAAGTGCTTTGGGATTGTTAATGCAAGAACAGAACCCCAGACAGACAGGGGCAGAATTTGGACACTGAGAGAGCCAATCAGTGCATCAAATTGGATCGTGGTCCAAAAGTCTAGGTCATATCCCCAAAATGGTAAGGTCTGTGAGGTCTGGAAACAGTGCTTGGAACGAACAGACAAAATGGGACAGCTCAGAAGCTGAATCTGTGACTGCAAATATCTCTTGAGGCACTTTTTTTACTAAACCAGACATAGAATTAGAGCTGAAACCTTATGTAGTCAGAAAAGCCTGGACAAAGTCCACCTGAAGCCTCTGATCTCTAGCATAGTTATAACCCTGCAATGGAAAAAAGGATGACTCCGTAACAGCACATCGCAATGAAAATATGTCCTTAGGAAGAAGAGTCAATTCCTTTCACATGGAGTTTGTGTTCACAGATTTTGATGATTAATTTTTCCCAAAGATCTTACTAAGCATGAGATGCACTGACCAGTGAACATAAACATTCTGGTTTTGACAGCCTCGATATCCAAAACGCTGCGCTGCACAGTGCATTCCAGCTTACTAATCACGAGGGAATTAAGTCAATGGGAATCCACATATAAAGGCGTAAGACACCAGTCACTATGCTTTGCGCATCCTCTCTGGAGACTCAACCTCAGGCTCAGCCTGAGACAACTTGCCAGCTTCACATTCCTATAAATGTATTCTATGCTTGGATGTCAGTGGTTACCACTGAACTCTCTGAATCCATTAATCAAATTCTTTTCACATGGCTAGAGGCAGTTCTGTTTGGGGAGTTGCTAAGCTGCTTTGTCTCCTTCCTGGAGACCCATGATTAGCTGTTAAACGTCTTGGCCTTGCTGGTCCCCCAGTTGTTGGGGTGGGGAGTCACCTATTGTTAGGCAGTGGGGTGGTAGCTCTGCCCTAGACAGCAGCTGTGCCACCTTTATTTGAGAAAGCCCATTTGCCAAAGTTTTTTGAGACATGGCAGAAAGAAGATGCTGTGAATTTGGCTCAGTGTTTCTCTTGGCCAGAATGATTTTATTTGGAAAGCTTTGGTCTAGATTTAGAGGTCTCTGCCTTCTTAAAGCATAAACAATGACCTTTTCCCAGGAGCTTCATGCCTTCAGGTTAGAACTTGTCAGAGAGCCACAAGGGTGTGCCCCGTCTCCAGACTTCCCTCTTGGATGACTCAGGTTGTGTTTACCCAGTGGCATGCACAGTTCTAGCAAAGTCAGCAGTGTGATAACAGCAGAACCCGGTCTGCGGAGCGGCTAGCTACGTTTGTTTTGGATGGCGAGGAGGAAACGTTTTCAGTCGTAATGTATGCTCTGCGACCAAAATATTGACGTGATCTTGCTATTGATTACCTTGACATGAATGAATAATTAAGCATACAAAAACGTAGCCCAAAACTTCAGGACCAGATCTTATTTTAAAACACAGTGTTAAACCATCACACCAAACTGCCCAGCACACAAAACCATCCCATAAGCATAAGGCACCTCTTCTCACTACATACCCCATGACTGGGGAATGGGACAGATACTTCTAAGCCCAGATGCACCTCCTTCAATCCCTGGGACACTGAGCAAGTCACAGATCCTTCTGAGCTTCAGAATTTCTTGAGATAATAAGCTCAATTTAACAAGTAGTTGCTGAGTGCCTAATATATACCACCCATCCTCTTAGGCACTGGGGATACAGAAACAAACAAAAAAAAGAGATAAAAATTTCAGCCTTTATAAAGACTAGATTTTTTATTTCTCAAGATTGTTTAGAAGAGCAGAAGAGATAAGAAAACAAACAGAATGTTATTAGCACTCAGTAAGTACTTAATGTTGAGTCCTCCAACTAATTCCCTCATTCAGTTTGTTTCACAAATATGTTGCTACAAGCAACAAATTTCTACTGTACAGCACAGGGAACCACATTCAATATCTTGTAGTAACATATGGTGAAAAAGAATATGAAAACAAATATATGTATGTTCTTATATGACTTAAGCATTGTGCTGTACATCAGAAATTGACACAACATTGTAAACTGACTATATTTCACTAAAAATATATTAAAAAAACAAATAGTTGCTGTGGAGAAAGTAACAGAAAACGTAGTGTGTTATTTCTGAACTGCATTTAGAAATTTAAAAGAAAAATCTGACCTAGACTAATATATCTTTCAAAATTCAAATTCTGACATATTAGTGAGTCGTAAAATCAGTTTAGTCTATTAACACCAGTATTTTCTTAAATTAAAAAAAATGGAATGATGGCATGGAATAGTATGGAAATGTAGTAAGGTTAAGTATCGATTCCTGAAGGTTTTGTTTCAAGTGTGTGTGTGTGTGTGTGTGTGTGTGTGTGTGTGTGTGTGTGTGTGTACATTGGGTCAGGATGTAAAATGCATCTCTGATTGTAGGTCACAACAAATTTTGAAAGCCATTGATCTATATATAGCTGTAAAATAAAGGAAAGAAACTTTCTTTCCACTTTTGTTATCCCTAATTAATACCTCACTAACTTCTTAGTGTTTACAAAGGTAACTACCGTAAAAATGTACATCAAGATAAATAGTCTTTTTAAAACATGAAAAACTAGTCTGTAAAATGGAAAACTGTTTTGTACAACATTTTGAAAGTCATGTCCTATAGTCCCATAGACTTTGTTTTCCAGAATACCCAGCCCAGAAGGGGAATAGGCAGAGAAGGGACAGTCAAGAGGTGTACTTGCCCTTTCTTTCTTTCTTTCTTTTTTTATTAATGTAGAGTTGATTTACAATGCTGTGTTGATTCCTGGTGTACAGCATAGTGATTCAGTTATATATATATATATATTCTTTTTCATATTCTTTTACAATATAGGTTGTTACAAGATATTGAGTATAGTTCCCTGTGCTAGACAGTAGGTCCTTGTTGTTTATCTATTTTATATACAGTAGTGTGTATCTAATAATCCCAAACTCCCAATTTATCCCTCTCCCACTTTCCCCTTTGGTAACCATAAGTTTGTTTTCTATGTCTATGAGTCTTTTTCTATTTTGTAAATAAGATCATTTGTGTCATTTTTTTAGATCCCACATATAAGTGATATCCTATACTTGTCTTTCTCTGTCTGACTTACTTCACTTAGTATGACCATGTGTAGGTTCATCCATGTTGCTGAAAATGGCATTATTTCATTCATTTTATGGCTGAGTAGTACCCCATTATATAAATATACCACAGTTTCTTTACCCAATCATCTGCCCATCGACATTTAGGTTGTAATGTACTTGTTCTTTCTAATCACATTTTCCCAAAGTGACACCTTCTCAATAATTTATAAATTAATACATTTACAGGATGATGTTTAAAATTATCATAAAAAAAAAGTCAAACTGAGATGTGAAAGCAAGATTGCATAGAAGGAAAAGAAAGTAAGCAAATGCCATCTTCCTCCCCTCCAACCAATGGGACAGGTGTTGCTCTGCCTTCCAGACACACAGCTGTGCCCCACCTCCAGAGGCACTGCCTAGGATTTTAGAAACTTGACATGTCTCTCAACCATCTTAGAATCGCCCAGCATAGGTACAATATAATGGCTCTAATCCATGACCATATTTTTTCCATTAGTCTTGCTCTCTGTGACACCACCTGTCCACTTTAAAGATCATTCACTACTAGGAACTAACTGACTTCAATTTAGTCATGAACAGCTAGCAGGCTTTTTTTAAATATAAATTGTGTTTAAAACACAGATATTCTTAATCATGTTTACGTCTTTTCAGAATAACATTTTTAAATGCATAAAATAAAGAGCAGAGGGATCAAAAAGAAAGCAAAATATATTGAAATACAGTCGTAGAAATATTTTTAAATATCTGTGATATAAAAATACGCACAATTTTCTATTAATAGATTAAAATTAAACCTACCAGTGGTTCTACGACTGCCGTAATTTCAAAGTACTGATGAGATTAAATGACATGTTAAGATACCCACACAAGCAATGTGTCATGAAGATAAATGGGGTTTCTATTAGTGACAAAGGAAAGTTAGCAACACCATGTTATATTGCCTACACTCATAATGGAAGAAAATTTTATATTTCAGTTAGAATTAGGAAAGATGAAAATGTAATTTGTTTTCTTATCCAAGAACACAGGCTCCTTGAATGCTACCTATACAAATGGTCCATAGACTGCAGGTTAGGAGTGCCTAATTAGTGACAGGAAACAGTTCTAGGTCTTCCTACAATCTCCCTACAAGGTAACAAAGAAGGCAAATGTCTCACAGAATCCTGCCATTAAATTAGCAGGTAGTCCCAAGAAAATCATGTATCCTGTTCTTTAAACTTGATGAAATCCCAGCCCTCTGTCTTTTTAGAAGCTCTGACAGCACCTCGCAAGAAAGTATTACCCAAGCCAATGTGTCAAAATTCAAACACCAAGCGTCCACTAATCCTCAAATAAAGTTAGACAACCAAAAATCTTTCCAGTTAGTGGCTGGAAATAGGACTGCTTAAGAATCATACCCAGGGCATTGTTCAGAGCTGCTGTGTACAGCTGAGTGGTTTGAGCACTGTATCACCCTATAACCAAGTGCAGCGATCCTGTTGCCATCCCTAAGGGTACAGACTGCTGAGCCTTCATTCTTATACCTTGTTCTAAGATGCAAGGCTCAAACATCAAAAATAGCACAGATTACCCAATCAGAAAGGATGCTGACCATAAACTACTAACATCCACATAATAAATATGTCCTGGCTGAATTTTCGCCTTGCCTTGTTCATGCAAGGGTGGGGAATATCTTCTAGATAATCCTTATATCTTGACCAATAATTTCACCAAAGAAAGTCCATTTCTAACCAGCATGTACTCATTAACAAAGCCTGTGGTATTGATCAGAAATCAACATAGGTAAAATATCACTCAGAGTAGCTATCTCTGGAGTGTCCCTCGTGAATAAATGCTGGCTAGTCACTTCTGGAGGGTAAAATCCAGCAACAATCTCTGGAATATGGATTAAAATGAACACAAATGTAGATATACACCATACAGATTATACCAAAATTTTTAATAAGGAATTACAAGCCAAATACCCTATTATCACTACTTTGGTAAAAACAACCTGTTAGTTTATTAACCAGAAAAAAATATTTTAGAAACAAGAAAGATCTCTTATATTATCATTGAAAGGATTTTTCTTTAACTTTATCTCTGAGTTGAGATGCTGCAATTACCCTCCATTAAATCCTATTTTGCAAGCTTTGAGAAATCCCCAAAGTTTAAAGGAACCAAATCCAGAAGGGAGAGCCTGCCATCCCCTTTATGAAGCATGAAGGGATCCAGTGAAACAAGCCCATCTTTAAAAACTAAAGAGAACCAGAGATCAGCACATGGAAAGGTCATGATGAAAACAGAACCTCAGAAGAGGGAAAAGTTGTTGCTCTTTGGATGTGACGAGTTGGAATTGTGTGTGTGAGAAGAAGGCATTAGTGCAACTCAGTTCAAGAAGCAGAGAAATGATGAATGAGATTGAAATGGGAGACATCTGGGCTAGAGAGAAGGGCAGGTTGCACAAGCTTCCTCCTCAGACATCAAAGAAATCTTCAGTGCCCTGACCGCCGTGCCACATTCTGCTAGGCTATACCGAGTGAAATACAGTTTACAAAAACAACCAGAGTAGGGATCATGTGAAGGAAATGTGGAAGCTAAGTCCTCAGCTAACCCAGGAGTCAAAAAAAAAGCTCAAATAAAACTCAGTGTAAAAGCTATAGAAAGGAAATGGCAACTACAAAAAAGAAAGAGGTAGTGGGGAGGGTATAGCTCGGTGGTAGAGTGTTTGCTTAGCATGTAGAAGGTCCTGAGTTTAATCCCCAGTACTTCCATTAAAAAAAATAACTAAATCAATAAGTAAACCTAATTACCTCCCCCATTCAAAAAAATAAATAAAACAAAAGTAAGTAAATCTATTAAAAACTAATTTAAAAAGTAAGCATGCAAACTAAAAAAAAGATGAAAACAAAAAATATTTTTTAAAAAGAGACATGTAAGTTTACTAGTTCAGATTAAAAAAAAGTTTGAAATAAAGAATGATGTTTCTAATATCAGATACACTCAATTATGATCAAAACAAAGCCAACCAGAGTGCCAATGACTCAAAAAAGGGTCATGATTACATTAGGGAAAAACCTTTTTTTCCCTTCTGGGACAAATCTAGACTACGTTTCCCAGCGTCCTTTATGATACTGTGTGCCAGGTGACTGAGTTCTGACCAGTCAACTGTGGAGGAAAGTGATACACCTCACTTCACATCTGGCCCACACAAACCTCTCCTGCACACCTCCACACCTTTTCCAGGTTCCTGAAGAACTGCATAGAGTAAAAGCAGTGTGAAAAGTATACAGTTACTCATGAACAGGGGAATTATGAGCAACCTATTTGTACTTCTTTTCAACTTCCTGCACTTCTCAAAATTTGTATGATAACCCAATGTCATAAAATATTTTATGACAGAATAAATTAATATATATATACAAGTATATGTGTAATATTTTTTAAAGTAAGTTATCCCCACTTCCTTTGACAATTCCAGATGGCATGGATTTTGGTGTGCTTGTTCATTAATACATCCCTAGCACCCAGGACAGGGTTGGGGATACCAGCATTTAATAAATGTTTGTCAGTTCTCTTCTTAAAATGTGACAACGTCAACTAAATAAAATGCTTAAGACAAAACCAAAACACTTCACTTATCTTCCTCATGGTGCAAAGTGACCTATGACTCCTATGTTCCTTACTGTATATCTGGACTATATTTATATAAACATGACCCAAGATTGCACTTGATATTTTTTAGTTTTGTTTTCATAAGGGACATCACACTGCTGGCTCATATTGATCTTATAATCAGCTAAAACCCTCAAGTCTTTTTCACATAATTTGTTGTCAAGCCTGATTACCCTCATTCTGCACTTGTACAATTGATTTTCTTACCCCCAAATGCTAGACTTTAAATAGATCCTTGTTAAGTATTATCTGACTTGTTTTGGTCCATTATTGGAGTCTACTGAGGTGCTCTTGAATCCCTAAATCTGCAATTTTTTTTATTACCTATCTCTCCACATGTCTTCTGACAACTTTATTAACTTTTAAGTCTCCAAAGTTGAAGATAAAACTATTAAGCTGATAAGAAGCAACAGGAGAATTTTGCTAAACACCATTAGAAATTTCATCTGGGCATTAACACTTGTGGGACAAGTATCTTAAGATGTTCAATTTGAAAGAAATCATCAAATTCATCCAGTTCAACTTCTAAGACTTACTCTAAGCTCCACAGCCTGTTGATTATTCAGCACTTGTATGACCCCACCTTTACAGACATGTTCATTGTCCTTTCTATCCCATTCATTTCAATTTCTTAGAGAAAAGTTCTTTCATATAGAAACTAATTTTCTCCATCTCTGGAGGGGGTCATCCTAGTTACATATGTGTGACTTCATTCTCCTGAGCCCAGCTGATTAGAGTAAGGAGGGACACCTAACAGAGTAGGAACACATCAAGAATTCAGGATTTATTCATTTATTTAATAAATACTAACCAAGCATCTACTATGTACCAACCATTGTTCTAGATCTTTGCAATATATCAATGATCAAAGTAGACAAAAATTTCTGTTCTTGTGTAATTAAAATTATATTATATTAAATATAATACTTATATATATTTTATATTATAATAGAAAGTGATAAATCATATGAAAAAGAAAACAGTAGAATAGGATAAAGGAATTAAAGTGAGGAGCAAAACTTTAACTAGATTGAATAACTATTCATTAAGCAAGTGATATCTGAGCAGAGACTTGGAGGAAGTGAGGGAATGAGCCATGCAAATTTGTAGGAAAGGAGCATTTGCGCAGAACAAACAACCAGTGCAAAAACACTAAAACAAGTGGCAAATGACATGTTTAAAGAACAAGAAAATCAATGTGGCTGCAGCAGAGTGAATGATTTGGGGGAAACACTAGGAGATAAGATCAGAGATGTAACATGGTCAACATAAGGATTTCATATTTTGAATGAAAGGGAAAACTCTTGCATAGTTTTGAACAAAAGACTGGCATGATCTGATTCATATTTCAAGAGGATAACTTTGGCTGCTGTGTCTAAAGTAGAAAAATAAAATTTGTTAGGGTGTTATTGTGGTAATCTAAGTAAGAAATGGTGACTTAGACCAGAAATAGTAGCAGTGAGGAATGGTAGTGGTGAGAAAGGGTCCAATTCAACTTTTATTTTGAAGGTCAGCAGTATTTCTTGATGGACTGCTTGTGGTTATGAAGAAAAAAGAGAGGAGTCCTGCCAAGTTTTTTGGCCTGAAACACCAGACAGTTAAACTTGCTGTCATCATTAAGACAAGGGAAGCAGGAGGTGGAGGAGAAAGATAGATTGGGGGTAGAAAATCAGAAGGTCAGTTTTGGACAGGTTGGAAATACAAGTCTTCAGTTTGGGAAGGAGATCCAGGCTAGGGATATACTGAAAGTTGTTGGCATATAGGTGGTTTTTAAAGACCCAAGACACATGGAGCTAAAAGAGGAGGAAAGTACATACTCTGAAAACTGTGACATTGATGAGGAAAATTGACAACAATTAAATAAATAGAAATGGGTTCAAGGATTGGAAGAATTAATATTGTCCATACTACCCAAAGCAATCTACAAGTTTAATTCAACCTCTATCAAAATGCCCAAGAAGTTTCTCACAGAACTAGATGAATAATTCTAAAATTTGTATAGAACTGCAAAAGACTGAATAGTCAAAGTGACCTTGAGGAAAAAAGAACAAAGCTACCTAACCTCAGACTATACAACAAAGCTATAATAATCAAAACAGTATGTTACTGGCACAAAAACAGACACATAGATCAGTGGCTCAGAATAGAGAGCTCAAAAATAAACACACACACATATGGTAATTAAGCTATGACAGAGGAGACAAGAATATTCAATGGGGAAAAACAATCTCTTCAATAAGTGGTTTTGGGGAAAGTGGACAGCTACATGTAAAAGAATGAAACTAGAACAATTTCTCACACCAGATACAAAAATAAACTCAAAATGGACTAAAGACCTAAATGTAGGACCAGAAACCATAAAACTCCTAGAAAAAAACATAGTTATTTGACTTTGGTCTTAGCAATATTATTTTGGATCTGTCTCCTCAGGCAAGGAAAATAAAAGCAAAAGTAAACAAATGAGACTACATCAAACTAAAAACTTTTGCACAGTGAAGTCAACAAAATGAAAAGGCAATCTTCTGAATGGGAGAAGATTTTGGAAACTATATGTCCAATAAGGGGTTATACTCAATAAATATTAAGCACTCATACAACTCAATATTCAAAAAACAAACAACTTGATTAAAAACGGGCAGAGGATCTGAAAAGACATTTTCCCAAAGAAGACATACAAATGGCCGACAGGTCTGCGAAAAGACAGTCAATGTCACTAATCATCAGGGAAATGCAAATCAAAATCACAATGAGATATCACCCACACCTGTCGGAATGGCAGACAAGAAATAAGTGTTGGCGAGGATGTGGAGAAAAGGGAACCCTCATGCACTGTTGGTGGGAATGTAATTGGTGCAACCACTATGGAAAATAGTACAGAAGTTCCTCAAAACATTAAAAATAGAACTGCCATATGATCCAACAATTCCACTCTTGGGTATTATCTGAAGAAAACAAAAACACTGACTCAAAAAGATCCATGCACACCAATGTTCATAACAGCGTTATTTACAATAGCCAAGATATAAAGCAGCCTAAGTGTCCATAAATAGATGAATGGATAAAGAAGGTTGGTATATATATATATATATTGGCCATAAAAAAAGAATGAAATTTTGCCATTTGTGACAACATGGATGGATCTGGAGGGCATTATACTTAGTGAAATAAATCAGAAAAGAAGGACAAATACTATGTATTTTCACTTTTCTGTGGAATTTAAAAAATAAAACAAATGAGCAAATACAACAAAACAGAAACAGACTCACAGACACAGAGAACAAACTAGTGGTTACCAGAGGGGAGAGAGGTGGAAGGTGGGGCAAAACAGATTAGTGGAGTAAGAGGTACAAACTACCACACATAAAATAAATAAGTTACAATGATATAATGTACAGTACAGGGAATATATAGCCAATAATTTATAATAACTTTGTATGGAATATAATCTATAAAAAATCAAATTACTCTGTTGTACATCTGAAACTAATACAGTATTGTAAGTCAAGTATACCTCAATAAAAATAAGTAAGTAAAAATGAAAAAAGAGTGGTTTCAGTGATACCCTGAAGCTGAAAACTTGACTGGGGTGGTTCAAGGGAATAAGTAAAGGTAAGTAAAGGAATTGGAGACAGCAAGTTCAAACAATACTAGAGGAATTTTGCTCCAAAGAGGAACAAAGCAATGGGGCATAAAGTATTGATGGATATGTCATTAAGAGGAGGGTTTTTATAATTGAGAAATAACAAATGGGAATGATCCCGTAGAGAGGGAAAATACTGATGATGTAGGCAGGAGAAAGGGGAATTTCTGAAGTGATGCTAATATTCCATTATGTGTGTGTGTATATATATATATATATATATATATATATATATATATATATATATATACCACTAAGACATTCAATAAGAATCATGTTAGAGAAGGTGGGTCAGAGTCTAAAATCAAAAAGAAATCTGGGGACTTACCCCATAATCTAAACTCAGTGAGTGGGAGTTAGTGGATAATGCAGTTTGATGACCGTAGATTCAAAGTGGAAGAGAAAAGGGAGGAAGAAAATGGTCTGAAAACAGCAATGAGGAGATAAGAGGACCTCTACCCAACCCCCAGGCTTTGAAGTAAGAGGATAGTTGGAGAACCAGCCACTCCTGGAGAAGGCTACAATAGAAATGGTATCCTCAGAGGCCAGACACGTTTCCACTAAAACAAAATGGTGAAAAATACATTGACTGAAGAGGTAAAAGATACAGGGATTTTTCTGATAGTGGACCATGAAATCCAGAGAATACCATGAAGTGTTTCAAGATATGAAGATGAGTGGGGGATGAGAATGGATTAGGGGGTGTTCAGGGGCTTGGGGGGCATCAGAGTGAGGAAGATGATGGCAGCCCTATATGCCTAAAGGTTCCTGCAGTGACTTTCATTAGCAGGGATAAAAGTCACAGTAAGATTGGTCCTCATGGATTCAAGGGGCCAGTAGCAAGTCTGTGAGTGTTCAGTGGTAGGAAGAAGAGGATTTCACCCTTGATGATGAGAGGTAGAGGCTGTGGGAAAGCAAGTTCTTAGTCCCAGTGAGCAAGCCTCTTGATTCTAAATTGTGTGGATAGAAGGTTGAGGGGAGGTGTGCTCTTAGTTCCATGGCACAGATTCATTCTGGGCCAATAAGAGTGTGGTGATAGCTATAATGTGTCATATAGGAATAGCAGGTGAAGGAGCAGCTCTCCTTTGGAGAGAGAGAGAGAGAGAGAGATGAATGAATCGGAGCTTTAAAAGAAGCAGATAA
The DNA here is from genome assembly GCF_048564905.1 of Vicugna pacos. Lineage (NCBI taxonomy): Eukaryota > Metazoa > Chordata > Mammalia > Artiodactyla > Camelidae > Vicugna > Vicugna pacos. The sequence continues at coordinate 9,727,465 of NC_132987.1, forward strand.
AGGAGAAAATGGAGAGACAGACAGACAATCCTTGGTTTCTGGTGACTTCCTTGTTTACTGTCCTTTGTATCAACACTTTGCCTTTCTAAGTACTAAGAACCATCAGGTTAAAAATATTTTCTCAGATTTTTTTGTTAGACTTTTACATTTACATATCTTTAGTTTTTTTTTTAATCTGTATTTTCCCCTTTTAGAAAATGGTATGATTGACTATGTCCTCTCTCTCTTAGAGTCTTCAAAGATTATCCCTCAAGATTAAGTAATCCCACATGAAAACTCTGTCAGTATCATGGAGTAATTTACCTGAGCCTATGACGATTTCCTTTTAAATACCTAGCTACCCTCTTATTACTCATCATCTATTCCAGGTATCAATTCTCCCTTAACTACAATCGACAACTATTCTTTTTAACAGGGAAGGCGAAAGTATACATGAAATTAAGCAGTCATGCTTTCTCTGTTTTCTGTCAATATTGCACCCTATGCCCTTTGTTTGTTAGCAACATAGCTGGTCATTGACCTTTGCATTTTATAAGGCCCAGCTGTCATTACTGGAGTGAGTTTGGCCATGAGGTATCCTGAGAACTCACACACAGTGGGAAAGAGAGGAAACCAGTTCTGTGGCAGGAGACCTGGTTCAGCAGTAGGGCTGGCTTTTCAATGAGAGTAACTAGTAATCCAATATTGAATATCCAAAGGGTTTTGATTCGAGCTGGTGTCAGTATTCAAGAGTTTCTAAGCCTGGGGGATTTGTTTAGCAGGCAAATACTCAAAGCCAGATGGCATATGGTCCTCACCCCCACTGATAACGGTGGATGACCAAAGGAAGGCAAGGTCTTAGTCTCAAGGAGTGAAACTCCCAAACTACGGTGCTATAATGCTAAGTAGAGATGTGGTCTTAGTCCCAGGACACGGATTCCCTCTTGGCCCTTGAGAAAAGGTGATGAGATCATGGTTCAGCATGATTCTTTCAAGCAGCCCCCCAATATGCATATGGGATTTAGGCAACTAAGAGAAGACAGTCCCTTAAGGCGAGAGTGAGGATATGGTCCAAGAGAAAGTAGAAATACCACATTAAAAAACCAAGATGGTGGCTTCTCATGAAGACTGAATTGTTTGGCAGAATCAATGATTCAGATGGTGCCCCAGACTAAAGTACATTAGCTAATTCCTCATCAGCTGCACCATCCACAGGACACCACCCACGAGTGGGATAGAAGCTCTTAATCCTCCTCCTGCCGCGGTTAGGAAGGACTCAAGAACGAGCTTCTTAAGTGCAGCTCCACGTCTGCATCAGCAGGTGCTTGCCCCATTTCCCCTCTAAAGCGTTACTGGATTTCAATGCATGCATCTCATTTTTTTAATCTACTGCCTCCCTTGATCTGGATTTACTTTTGCCTCTTCTGGTTATGGAATCATCATGATTGATTCTCTAAAAAGTTGGAATCCACTTCCTTGTGGGGAGGGGAGATCCTGGGCCCCTGCCATCATGTCCTATCCCTTCCCTTGCACACACTCTAAGATGAAACAGTCGCATCCTTGTTAAGTTTTTAGGACTTCCATGCTCCCAACCAGCTCTCCCTATGCACCAGGAGACAGTCATTTCCTTTACTGCTTCCTCTACACTGTGGAAAAATAAAGTCAGCAAAGTCAAGAATTTGTGAAAAATTCCAGGTTCCAGAAAAAAATTCCAGGAGCTATCCGAATAATTCGCATCTCATTTTATTCCTGTTTCTTACTCCTTTCCATTCTGAAAGCCCTTCCCAAAAAGCCTATTCAAAGCCTCCATTCTGCCCGAGCATCGGTACTCCTATGTGTCATTATTCCTGGACTGTAGAGAAAAATACATGCACACGCACGAATACCACTGGCGTAATATAAAATAAACTTTATAATAAAAAATAGAAGTTAACCAACCATCTTGGTTTGCCTGGGACTGAAATGGACTCTTAGGATGTGGGACTTCCTACACTGGGAAAGACCCAGGCAAACCAAGTTGATCACCTTAAAACAGTAAATAAATAGGGCACTTACCCTGAAAACCACTAAAAGTTTCCTCTAAGTTCCTATTTCCTGGGCTTCAAATTGAGCCGGGTTCTTTTATCGGTTTCCCTTAAAGCTGCTGCTACAAACAGCAAGCAGGCCTGACTAAAATGGGGGGAGAGGAGCATCTTCAAACGCTTCCTTTAAACTTGTGTGCTTTCAACCTTCCTCCCTCCCTCCTAATCTCTGCGAGATGTTGATAGTTAGAACTAACCCAGCCTTAAAATTTTTACCAAATCCATCTACTTCTCTCTGCCTCCACAAGCACCACCCTGGTTGAAGGCACGATCACTCAACACAAGCCTGGGTTACGGCACTCATCTTCCCCAGGGCTTCTCAAGCTACCTGCGATGAAGGGAGAGTTGGTTTCCGTTTTAGTTTTTGTTTTGTTCTGTTTTGTGTTTAATTTCCAGTCCATTATGAGCCAACACTTCTGTAACACACAATAAAGATGAATTACTAGGAAAAAGCTCACGCACTTGAGTCTTGAAACAATGTTGAATTTGATCTGAGTTTCTAAATGCTTCCTGTCCAGTTCCGTATTGACTTTGTCATGGACGGGTAACAGAGGAGCAATCTAGGACCACACTTGGAGAAACACCGTTCTAACAGATAACATCACTTCCCTGCTTTCTTCCACTCTTTCTACCAAAAAGAATCTAGAACAACCTTTCAAAATATAAATTAGATGTCCACAGCTCATAACATAACTAAAGGAGGGGGACGGTTGACAACAGGGTTTTGGAGCCAGACCACCTGGATTTAAATTTCTGCTCCCCACTTACAGAGTTGGTGAGCCTGGGCAAGCCACCTAATTTCTATGTGCCTCATTTTCTTCACCTAAAAATTGAGATATGTGCGGTACACCAGAAATTGATATAATATTGCAAACTGACTATACTTCAATAAAATATATATAGAGAGAGAGAGAGGGAGAGAGATAATAATAGTGTCTACTTCACAGGGTTGCTGTGAGGATTAAATATGTTAATTTTTATAAAATGTCTAGAACCTCTAAGGCATAGTAAGTGCATTTGCCGCTTCTGCTCTTACTTCTTATTAGCATGCCCTACAACATCCTGCCTTTATAAATGCTAGGTATCGTTGTTGTTGTTTTATTATTATTATTATTATTATTATTATTATTATTATTATTATTATTATTACTATTATTATCATGACCTACAAGTTACTCTCTTCCTATCTCTCTGACCTCATCTGAACAACTAAGGCATGAAGCCGGCCTCTTAACCATACAATAAAAGAGCAATACATTCAAGATTTCATGCAGATCATTTGAGGGTAGATTAGATCACTTTCAGCAAATATTCGCTCCTTCCTCTCCACTTATGGGAGAACTATATACCCATCCCATTGCATGGGGCCATGAGACTTGCTGCAACCAACGGGATGTTAACAAACATGATGTAAGCAGAGGCTGGCGCAGTTGGGCTATGCCCTTGAGCTTCTGCTGTCACCATGAAAAGAACAAGTCCTGGGTAGCCCCCTGGCCCCAGAGGATTAAGAGCCCCCTGAGTCAGACTTGAATGGGGCTTGCAGTCTGGGACCAAGCCCAGACCAGCCCACTTGAGCTCAGCAGACCAGCCCTGGCCAATCACTGTGTCACTGAAATTTTGTGTGTGTTTGTTACACAGCAAAAGCTAACTGCTCACACTATCCCACCTCTTCTCTTTTTCCTTTACTTTAAATTCTACTTCTTGGGATTTTGTCCCATTTCATTGCCAGGAAACCCCATTCTCATACACTATGGTGTCTCTGGAGAAGTGGCACATTCGAAGAACACCTCCTAGTCTATCCCATGGTTTCAGAATTTGAGGAAGCCCCCAAGGTTTTACTTTGGGCTCTCAAAATGCCTGGTTTGTTTGTTTTTTTTTAACATTTTTTATTGATTTATAATCATTTTACAATGTTGTGTCAAATTTCAGTGTAGAGTACAATTTTTCAGTTATACATGAACATATATATATTCATTGTCACATTTTTTTTTTAAGCTACCATAAGATCTTGTGTATATTTCCCTGTGCTATACAGTATAATCTTGCTTATCTATTCTACAATTTTGAAATCCCAGTGTATCCCTTCTCACGCTCTGCCCCCTTGGCAACCACAAGTTTGTATTCTATGTCTATGAGTCTATTTCTGATTTGTATTTATGCTTTATTTGTTTTTTGTTTTTTGTTTTTTTCAGATTCCACATATGAGTGATCTCATATGGTATTTTTCTTTCTCTTTCTGGCTTACTCCACTTAGAATGACATTCTCCAGGAGCATCCATGTTGCTGCAAATGGCGTTATGTTGTCAGTTTTTATGGCTGAGTAGTATTCCATTGTATAAATATACCACTTCTTCTTTATCCAGTCGTCTGTTGATGGACATTTAGGCTGTTTCCATGTCTTGGCTATTGTAAATAGTGCTGCTATGAACATTGGGGTGCAGGTGTCATTTTGAAGTAGGGTTCCTTCTGGATATATGCTCAGGAGCAGGATTCCTGGGTTAAAGGGAAGTCTATTCCTAGACTTTTGAGGAATCTCCATACTGTTTTCCACAGAGGCTGCACCAAACTGCATTCCCACCAGCAGTGTAGGAGGGCTCCCTTTTCTCCACAGCCTCTCCAGCATTTGTCATTTGTGGATTTTTGAATGATGGCCATTCTGACTGGTGTGAGGTGATACCTCATTGTAGTTTTGATTTGCACTTCTCTGATAATTAGTGATACTGAGCATCAAAATGCCTGGTTTTTAATAAATATCTTTAATAAATGTATATATTATGTGTACATGTGCATAATTTTATAAACAGGTAGAGGTAAAGCCCTCTCTTGATGGGTGCTTTGTGAAATAAATCCAGAGGAGCAGGATTTGAGGTTGTCTCCTAAATCCCCATCATCTCAGTATGAGCTCAGGCTTATATGTAAAAGCTGAGTATAAGCTGAGTACAGAATACAAGAAACAGAAGGGCAACGGTTTCCATGCCAAGAGAGCCACTCATTCACAAGCACAAAAGGAAGACTTGAAGTCGTTATCATTTCTGTTCCTTTCCTCCTAGATAATATAAAACAGAAGCTAAGTCACTCCACAGATCTTAGGTCAAATCTAAAATTAATTCCCACACATGCCAGTGATATTCAAAAGGTGCCCACTAATTTGCAATCAGATTAATGTTTGCTGTAATAGTCAAACATTTACTTATATAGTTCTCTCTTAGCATTTTTATATAAATATGTACTCTGGATCATCTGACAGAACTGTGGTAAATTTTGGTCTCCTTTTTCCTGCAAGAATGGAAAAAAATGGTTACAGTAATGGTTTCTGAGGCCCCTGCAGACAGCTCCTCTGGGTGAATGCAGACTTGGGTGTGGACTACTGAGGTGCATCGTTATCTAGCCAGCTCACAACTCCTGTGAATGTTTGTGGATATCAATTTGCTGCTGCGATGGATTTGTTTACTATAAAAGCTTAGCTTCTCACTTCCAATTTTATTCCCACATGTCAAAAGCATAACCATTTAAGAAAGCATTTTGAAGTTCGACTCTGATGGAAGCTAATGACACAATGAGTTCACATGAACTGTGTTATTATTTTTTTAACCAAGAAATACCTTGTTACTTTGTCCCTTGCTTTTTACCTTGTGAAAGTAATGGCATTTTACTAAGAACAACTTGCCTTCTGAATGTGTTGTAGGGTGGAGGAAGGGGAGCTAGTCTATTCAAAGTTAATACCCCTCACTTGTATAATTCATTGGCCTATGTGAAATGAATGCTGCAATGGTTTTTTAAGGTAGATTTCAAAGGTTTTCTCAGTTTGGCTTTTGGCTATGACTAAGGTTCATGGGATTTATGTCTGCTTAATAAAATATACAAAATTCCTACTCGAAGGTCACCGCCGGGCTAGTGGTATAACAACTATATTGCAACGTGTTCAACCATTTATAGCTAACAGACAGAACTCAATTTATCTTGCCTTTGGAAGAGCTGGTCAATTCTACCCCTCCTCCAGTCCACATAAACCAAAGTGAGAGAGGCGGGAAGCTGGCTTCAAAAGCCTACTGGTGAAAGTACCTTAAACCTGGAAGCAGCTGGTGACAGTACATGAAAGGTTCCAAAAAACAAAACAAAACAAAACAAAACAAAACAAAACAAAACAAAACAAAACAAAACTGCTCTGAGGATCAAAACATCACAGCCCTTTAAGTTTGGCAAACGAGCTGATTGATTCTGCAGATCAGTCTCTACAGTAAGTGACTTTCCTTGAGAGTTTTTGTTTTGTTTGGTTTGGTTTGATTTGGTAGTTTTTTGTTTGTTTGTTTTTGTTTTGAAAGGGTAGAATCAGGATTCTTGAGTCCAACACAAATATGAAAATACACTTAGCATTAAAAACTAGCAGAGTTGAATATTATCCTTAGTCTAAAGCCAGCTCATGATAGTAAGTAAATTGCAAATGCTCTGTTTTCTCAATTACTTTTCTTTTTTTCTTTTTTTTAAGGGAAGTACTGACCGACAACACTATATTAGCTCCAGGTGCACAACATACTGATTTGATATTTCTAAACATTCCTAATGATCACCAGAATAAGTCCAGTTACATCTGTCACCAAAGTTATTACAGTATTATTGACTATATTTCCCATGCTGTACATTTCATCTCTGTGACTCATTTATTTTGTAACTGGAAGTGTACTGCTCGTAATCTCCCTCACCTAATTCATTCTTCCCTTGACCCCATGCCCTCCTACAACAACCTGTCTGTTCTCTGTAACTGTGAGTCTATTTCTGTTTTCTTACATTTGTTCATTTGTTTTGTTTTTTAGATTCCACATATAAGTGAAATCCTATGATATTTGTCTTTCTCTGTTTGACTTATTTCCTTTAGCATAATACTTTCTACATCCATCCACTTATCACAAATGGAAAAATTTCCTTCTTTTCCAAGGCTGAGTAATATTCAATTGTGTACATACACCACATCTTCTTTATCCATTCATCTATTGATGGACACTTAGGTTGCTTCCATATCTTGGATTTTGGAAATATGCTGCAATGAATATTGGGATGCATATAACTATTCAAATAGTGTTTTTGTTTTCTTCTAGTAATATCCAAAAGTGAAATTGATGGATTGTCTGATAGTTCTATTTTTAATTTTTTGAGAATCTTCCATATTGTTTTCCATAGTGGCTATGCCAATTTACAATTCCATCAACAGTGCACAAAGTTTACCTTATCTCCACATCCTCACCAACACTTATTTGTTGTCTTTTTGATGACAGCCATTTTGACAGATGTATATTCATGCCTCCTCTGTCATGGATTAATTGACCATATAAGTGTGAGTTTATTTCTGGGCTGTCTATTCTATTCCATTGATTTATGTGTCTGTTTCTGTGCCAGTATGGTACCGTTTTGATGACTGTAGCTTTGTAGTATAATTTGAAATCAGGGAACATGATACTTTCAGCTTTTTTTTTTTTTTCTCCTTAAGTTTGTTTTGACTATTCAGGGCCTTTTTTTTCATACAAATTTTAGAATTATTTGTTCTCATTCTGTAAAAAATGCCATTGGTATTTGATAGAGCATTGAATCTGTTGATTGCCTTCTGCAGTATGGTCATTTTAACAATAGTAAGTCTTTCAGCCCATGAGCACAAACTGTCTTTTTTTGTTTGTGTCATCTTCAATTTCTCTCATCAATGTCATAATTGTCCAAGTACAAGATTTTTACCTCCTTGACTAGATTTATTCCTTGGGATTTTATTCTTTTGATGCAGTGAGGCTGCCAGCCCATTTGTGGGTAAGGTTGGGTCCGAGGGCAGTTGGCTGTGGGACACTGGGGGCCTGGGGCTAGAGCTGGCTTGCTGGCGGGATAGGGCTGGATCCTGTGCCTGCTGGTTGGTGGGTAAGCCTCCAGCAGTAATAGGCTAGGGGGAGGAATCCAAAGTGGCACTTGCATATGAGCAATAAAATGAAAGGAATGGTCTGTGAATCATTCCAGAGAAGAGAACACTGAGCTGGGTTTTGAGCAACCTGAGTTGTAGCCTCCTTTCCAGTGTCTTTGTGGTAGAACAAGCTTCCCAAGAACGGCTGCCACCAATGTCTGTGTCCCCAGGACAAGTTCCAGTTACCACCTGCCTCTCTGGGAAGCTCTCCAAGATCAGCAATGGGTCTGACTCTGGGCTCCTTTCAAATTATTGCCTCTGTACTGGGGCTCATAGTGTGTGAGATTTTATGTGAGTCCTTTGAGAATGGAGTCTCTGTTTCCTACAGCCCTCCAGCTCTCCCATATGCAAGCTCCACTGGCCATCAAAGCCAGGTGTTCTGGGGCCTTATCTTCCCAGTGCAGGACCCCTAGCTTGGAAAGCCCAATGTGGGACTTGGACCCCTCGCTTCTAGTAGAAAATGCCTGCCATTGTAATTATCCTCCTGTTTGTGTGTCACCTACCCTGAGGCCCTGAGGTGTGGGTCTTGACTGTTCCACATCTCCACCCCTCTTACCTGTCTCGTGGTTCCCTCTTTGTATCTTTAGTTGTGGAAGATTTTTTCTGCTGTTCTTCCAGTTTTTGTCATCAGTAGTTTCTCTGTAAATAGTTGTAATTTTGGTGTGCCCGTGGGAGACAGTGAGCTCAAGAACTTCAAACTGTGCCAACCTGGCCACTTCTGTCCTTCTTGAGCTTGGATGTCTGTATTAGTTGACAAAGAAGAGCTTGAGCATAACAATTTACAGGAACTCTGCATCTAACACTTCCATAAAACACGGAAAAGAACGTATCATCTATCTTCCCTCTTCTAAGCACTATTTAGAGATGAAAAAGGAAATTATGGGAAAGTCATATAGCTGGTAATGGGATTTACATATTTTTAGGGACAAATTCTATCAGGAAAAAAAAAATGCTCCCAATGGAAGTTTCCTCTTTACAAATAAAACACATAAGGTTGAAGTGACTGATTTAAGACACACTTGCCATGGCTTTCTAGTGCGTAGTATAAAATTATCAGTCAAAACAAAGACTGCAATGACTACTGAGGACAACTCTTGCTGAACAAAGAAGAAGAGGAAACAGCAGCTTTCTCCTTAGGAAAATAGTCCTTATATCTGACACAGAGACCATGCTGATGGACAATTCTAAAATGAATGCTGAGCAATAAAATGAAAGGAATGGTGTCTGTGAATCATTCCAGAGAAGAGAACACTGAGCTGGGTTTTGAGCAACCAGAGTTGTAGCCTCCTTTCCATCACTGTTGGCTGGTAGGCTTTGGACAGATCAAGAGAGACTTGCAGTCACTGGAGTTTTTCCGCTCACAAAGTGCTTTTACCGGAATCACTGTGATGAACCACATTCTTCTTCAAAATACTTACTGCCCTTCCCTGCAGGCAAGCCCTTCCCTGGAGGGAATTCATACTTTCTGCTCCTTTCATGTCAGGCTAAGCTTGTGACTTCCAAGCAGAAGCTTTAAGAGCCAGTATTTGCTTCGCCATGATCTCTTTACCTCTGTGTCAACCAGCAATGTCTAGGGGCTGCTCTGCCAGCCTGGCCCCAGAATGATGATCATCACCAAGGGAGCCACACCTGACCCAGCACGGACCTGCAGCTTGAGCAAGAAATAAGCCTCGGTCACTGAAATTTGGGAATGATTTTTTACTAAAGCATAACAGCTTAAGCTGACTGATAAAATCAAACTGACATAACTTAAGATTTAACTGAAACCCATAGAAGTTATGTTTCACATGCTTAGGATAACCAGCTAGTATTCTTCTCCCCCCTCCCTCCAGGGAGGGGCAGATTCCTGCGATTGTATATTTTGGGCCTTCAGTTCCTCATCTACATATTGAAAGAGTTAGAATAAATAATCTATAAAGCTCCTTCCAACTCTAACCTTCTGTGTTCCTCTGATTTCTCCTTTCATAGACTCCTGAGCTTCACAAGGGTTGCTTAGGTGATATTTGCCTCTGTGAGAAGTTATCCTAGGTATATTTGCTTGGATGAGATCCAAAATATTTGCATATTATAAAAATTCCACAACTGTTACTGCTAAGTTCCAGGGTATATTGATTTACACTCCTTGATACTTTACTTTGTAAATAGGTTATTCAGGTTTTTATATATTTGCATACCACCTGATAAAATTGCAAGCTTCTCTGTAAGGAAAGAACGTTTTCTTTTTTTTTTTCTTTTAACTTGCTCCCTATCATGCCTCACCATATTTTAATAGGTGCTAATGACCTTGCCTTTTAGCCAATGAATCCTTTTTTTTTTTACTACAAAATGATGGAAACTAGATTTGACAATAGCATAAAGCATTCACTGTAAAGATCTTAAAGATGGCAGCAAATTGTTTGATACTTCTCCCAACAAGAGATAGTCAACTTCCCTCCCATTGATTCTGGACAAGCTTGAGTGAATCACTTCTCACCAGGACAATGCAGCAAAAGGGACATAGTGTGGCATCTGAGGCTAAAAGTTAGGAAAAGTCATGCAGTTTCCATCGTGTTGACTAGAACACTTATTCATGGAGCCTTAGAGTGTAAAAAGTGCAAGTACTCTGAGCCACCACATTATGAGGAAGCCCAAGCCACATGAAGAAGGCACACGAAGAAGCCACACGGCACACTCCAGGAGAGATACCCAGGAGAGCTCCGTTTCAGGTCATCTTAACGCATGAGCCAGACGTGTGATTGAATGAGCCTCCAGATAATTTCAGCACCCAGTGCTTAACATCACCCTCAGTTGTTTGAGTCTTCCTAGCAGAAGGCCCCAGATGTCACGGGGTAGAGACAAGAAATCCTTGCTCTGCCTAATGTAAATCCCTAAACGCACATAAAAATCCATGAGCATCATAAAACGGCAGTTTTTATGCTACTACATTTTGGGGTGGATTGCTATGTAGCAGTAGATAACTGGAACATATAGTTTCTGTAAAAGTCACCCTGAGCCACCATGTTGGCCCAGGCAAGTGTCACACAAAGAAGTGTATGCAACTACACTCTTTCTCTATGTTTATTTTTATTAGGGTGCAGCAACCCAGTAGGGTAAACACCTCTCCAGCAAGGGCAATCTGGAAGACAGGAGTATTAAAACATCAGGCAGAGACACAATCAAATTATTAGCAAGCAATTGCAACATAAAAAGGGTAGGTGCTGACAGCATCTCAGAACCTATTACTTTACCATGCAATTGCAACATAACAAAGGCACCCAGTCAGAGATGTCATCGCAAAGACAAGTGAAATCAATACTGACTCTAAAATACATTACAGCCCACTTTTAAATAAATATGGAAAATCTGTTTTAAATTGATTCTAGCTCTGTGGGGAGCAAACTGCTGTAACAATTTTTACATACAAAGCCCAGCGACAAGAACAGGGAGGAAACACCTGGGACACACTCGGCTTGGGGCAGAGAGATGTTCTTTCATTTAAATTCACTCTGTGATACAGTGTTGTCCTTTATACTCAACAGCAGATTTCACCTTATGGATCTCAAAAGCTCTGCTCTGGGAGAGAAAAACCAACATGTTCGAACTATAACACCTAGAAAGTTATATTTAAAAAAAAGTCAAGTGCTCTTTAATGTTAGTTCAGTTTCCTAAAAAATCTACTCAGAAGGAGCAATAAAACGTGTTACATTTCTTTTTAGTTGTTTTGTTTGAGCTTGTTTGTCTGGTTGGTTGGTTGGTTGGTTGATTGGTTGGTTGATTGGTTGGTTGGTTAGTTGTTTGGTTGTTTGGTTGGTTGGTTGTTTGGTTGGTTGTTTGTGTGGTTGGTTGGTTGTTTGATTGGTTGGTTGGTTGGTTGGTTGGTTGGTTGTTTGGTTGGTTGGTTGGTTGGTTGGTTGGTTGATTTGTTGGTTGATTGATTGGTTGGTTGGTTGGTTGGTTGGTTGGTTGGTTGGTTTGGGAGGCAGGTACCATATTAGTTTATATGCACTTAACACAGGCTTGATGACATCTCTGTACTGGGTAGTAGTCTAGGCACCATGGATATAAAAGATACGAAAGGTGCAAGCCTTACCCTCTAAGAATTTACATGTCAGGAAGGGAGAGATGGGTGTATCTAAAAGCAGCTATTGGGCAAAGCAGACAGTTCTAAGAGCAGGAAACAAAAACTGGTGAACATAGACCTGTATCAGAAAGTTTCAATTTAATTTGGACATTAAATAATCCAAATCATATCTTAGATCCATGACTATATATTCACCCCTACGTCCATCCTTCCTTCCAAAATGGCAGCCTCTTTAGAAAAAGTAACCTCAGATTACAATGTTTTTTTAAATCCCTTACCACATCCTTCAGGTGTGTTGCTACATAGCACTGCTCAGTAAATCTGTGCGGAATGAATTAGTGCATGGTACGTGATGTAAGACCCACCTCTACAGAATAGTTGGCTTGGTGTCCGGCCTCTCCTTACCTATTTCTGCAGTGTCCATTGGTCTTGTTCTCATCTCCCCATTTTTAGAAGCTGTCAATGTCATTTTAGTAAATCTCGAGTGTTACCGTCAGAATTTTGTATTTCGAGCTTTACCATGATTTGTGCAATGAAATATTTGGTTCTCTGGACAAGAAAACAGCTCTCCTCCATGAATTTGAAATAGAGAGATGACCATGTATTTCACCTGCAAATGACACGAGTCCTGGCTTCATTATCCTACTTCCAGCTAAAAAGTGGCCCCACAGTCATGGGGTCCACAGTCTACCAGCTTTGCAAGGGCCTCAAATGTTTGTGACGTAATGAAAGATTTATTGACTCTAATATATGAAAAGAAATCTGCAAAATCGAAGTGAAAGCTGGTTAATTAAATACCTTCAACGGATAAAGTCACATTACCTAGATGATTACACCTTAGCTTTAACACAGTTGTACAGAACGTAAATTCAGTGTGGACAATGGGCACCTTTTAACACGTGCTAGTAAAGGAGTGAACTGTCAGGTTACAGAGGGGACTGTCCTTGGCCTCCAGCCTTCAGTCCGCCCACCCTCTGTTTTTTCCTAACAAGGCTCTGGTTTTGTTCAAATCCCCAGCCCTTCCCCAAGCAGCTCTGTGCCTCGGGGGAAACTGACCCCAGTTCTAGAAATAAACTTTATAGTCTAATGGTGACATCACTCCCTTTAGCAGTGGTTGGTTGAGAAATTGGCATACAACTCAATTCTGACCAGTGAGATATGAAAAGAATTCTGCTGGGGGAGGGGTGTTCTAGAGAAAGTTTCTTCTCTCCTAGAAGAGAGGCAATCCCTTATGCCTGAAAGTTTTCTGTCTGAACATGATGCCTGGACTTACTCCAGCCATTCTGCTGAACCCTGAAGAAAAAATCAAAGTGGAGGAGGGCTGAATAAAGAGCTAGAGAGTCCTTGGGTCCTTAAAAACATGGCCAAGCAGTTGAATCAGCCTATCCGACTTGGACTTCCTACCATGTGAAATAAAAATGTCTCCTCTGTTTAATCCAGTTTCGCTCAGTGTATCCTCACTGCTTTATAGGTACCCTGTCAGCCTAACTGAAGAGAAGACAGCTTACTTCCTGTCATCATCTGTTTCATCTTCAGAGCCATATTCAGAGAATGACAAATGCCTTTCTATTACTGGCTGTAAGTCACCTAGCACAGGGATCACACTGCACTGGTCCCAGGTCAGTTAGTGGTGCCTGTCTGAATAAAAGAGATGCTTTCACATAGTAATACAACACACTCACTGTTGACAATAGCTAAGTTCAGCCTTGTGTCTGCCTTCAGTAAATTGTTGCCCATTGGCTATAATCTGAGGACCACTGAGAAGCTGATGGACAATAATATCTCACCGTTAAAGGCAGTGGAATACACTAACCGAGTATCGACTGCTCTTACCTAAGAAATCATTTGTGAGCCCACCTGGATTTTGAGCTACAGAAATGTGTGATAATAAATGGGGGTTCTTGTAAGCCAGTATGTTAGGGATCATTTGTTACACAGCATTAGAAAAGAACTAGAGCATAATACAAATCATAAAAAAAATTTTAAACACACAAAACTGAGAATATATGCTAGGGGTCAGCAAACCGCAGCCCATGGACTAAAACTAGCCCACGACCTGTTTTTATATAGTCCACAAGCTAAGGATGGTTTTTTTCATTTTTAAAGGTTCACAAAAATTAAAAAAGAATATATGACAGACTACGTGTGGCCCACAAAATCTAAAATGTTTACTGTCTAACCCTTTACAGAGAAAAGGGGCCCCTGTGATATACTATTTATTATGCCTTTATGTATAGGGACATGTATCCATAACAGCTCAGGCTCCACGCTGTGCTATGCTGAGTCTTTGCTGCATTTGCCCACTCTGGTCCATTCCCTAACTCCCTCCTCACCCTGTAAGGCTGGTCTGTGTGGACCACAAGGTGTTTCTTGTTCCAGGGCATGGACAGCAGCAGCACCGCCAAGCAGAGGGCAAAAGGAAATGGAGGCTAGGGTGTCCATTGGCCCCTTCTCCTGCAGCACTGCATTGACAGGTACATTCCTCAACCAAAGGGCACAGCTTCTTTCAAGGCTGAGACTGGCTGCCTCTTTTCTCTTTTGGCTTAGGGTGTCAGCCCCCGACATCCATTGTGATTTCCCACGTTCTGCCCACACCTGTGTTAGTGCCTGCTCATTGCACACTCAGCCCCTCACCCACCTTGGCTGGAACCCCTGATGATACACCCACTAACTTAACTATCATGATTACCTCTGGAGTGAGGAGGGGCAGGAATGACAGATGACAAACAGAAACATGCACTTGATCTGTAAGGCCAGCTCTCTTTCATTCATAAAAGGATTTGAAGCAAATATAGCAACCTCTTCACAATGGCTGATTCTGGGTGGCAAAAACAGACACAAATATTTTTTTCTGGCATTTATATATCTTTTAATATCTTAAAATTAAATGACTTTACAGACATAGAAAACAAACGTATGGTTACCAAAGGAGAAGAGGGGAGGGATAAATTAGAAGTATGGGATTAACAAATACTCACTATTGTATATAAAATAGATAAACAACAAGGACCTGCTGTAGAGTACAGGAAACTAAATCCAGTATCTTGTAGTAACCTATAACGGAAAAGAATCAAAACACACATAAACACACACACATATATATGTATATGTATAACTGAATCACTTTGCTCTACACCTGAAACTAACACAATATTGTAAGTCAACTATACTTCAATTAAAAAAAATTAAGTGACTTTACCAGCCATTTTTTGGTTAAGACTGTCAAAATCGCCTATTGAATTCTAATTGTAGAGTCTTCCTGAGGGACCCCAGTTTTGCCTGCTTGACGGGGGTACCTCCTAACTAGTAACTTCGTCATGACTCACAGCACCCAAATCCCCACTGTCCATTCTGCTCATCACCACCCAGAGCAAAGCCACAGAGGCTGCTCAGCCTGGGACTGACTCAGCACCGTGATAGTCAGCACTTCTCCCAGACGAGCAGTTCCAGTGGCTCTCCTTCCTTGAACCTCCCCAGCAGCCCTCTGTGCTGTTTGGAGAATGAAGTAATAAGCCTTCACTGCCAGTACTTATAAAATGTTTTGGCTTTATGGGACAGTGTCTCCTGCTGCCTTGGGAACAAGCCCAGTTTAAGCAAGGAACCTGGAAGGAGAGCAAAAAGACAATTTTATAACCATTGCACTAAGGACAGTGGAAAAGAAAAATTAGGTGCTTGATGAAAAAAGCTCATCTTTAAAACAAATACAAAAAATCAGACTACTAGCTTGGATCTGTCAAATGAAGTTATAAACATGAAATTATTGAGTTAATCATGAAAGAAAGCTTTATGTGTACTAGAAGACACTCCCCCTGCACAAACACCAAAAGAAGGATTTGCCGTCATTCCACCCAGTACTGTGAAATACGTGATCATCACTGCCCAGACATATCCTGCTTCAGATAATCTATCCCCCTCATCTGAATTCTGATCTTAGAGAAGTGCCTTTTCTGAGTTGTGTATGCTCAGTGGTTTTACGTGTCCTTCATTTTTTACCAGCTGTGACAAGATTTTTTTTTCTTAATACAAAAGAAACCAAACCTGAGCAAGAACAAGCTGTCAGGAATACTTACAGCCTTGCAGTTAACTCTCTCTCCTGAGTGTGATTTAATCAGCAAGGTGCTGCTGACAGTGTGTATTAGAACACTGTAAAAGCTACAGGTTAATGCCTCTGAGGGTGCCAAACGAGACTCCATAAAAGGTATGGCAGTGAAATGAAAAATGACGATTATTTAGCATTTATTAATCTTAGGTGGTATGCTAAGCTTTAAAGAACATAGCGTAGACGGGAGTGGGTTGCCTTTCAAGTTCCATGCTTTCCTTCACACACATGGTAGAGCCTTTTACAACACTATCGCTATGTAAGAATATGAAGTAGAAATACCTTGACTCCATGGACAGAGGCAGAAAAATACACAAATAAAAGCCAAAAGGGCTTTTGAGGCTTGCATCCTTCATTCATAACCTGCTCCCATTTACAGCACAATCTTGGACAGCTTGCTCAGGGGTCAGCAAGCTGCAGCCTGTAGGTGTGCCACCCATTACTGTAAACAGAGTTTCATTGGAACTCAGCCATACCTATTTGTTTACATATTGTCTGACTGCTTTTCCACAACAACTGAGATGAGTACTTATGGCAGAGACCACATGGCCAGCAGACCCAGAAGTATTTACTATCTGGTCATTTCCAGAAAAGGTTTATTGACCCCTGATCCTGACTGATGTGGAGAAAACATGTACCAGATTTATAATAATCTTAATAGACTTAGTTATTAAGGTACTTATTCATATTTATTCATGCAAAGTAAAATTCAATTTAATTTATTGGTTCCTTTAATTTTTTGGTTCACCTCTTCTTAGGCATGGGAGAGGAATGTGCATTATCATGGTGAAGTCTAACATGTCATCCCTTTGGAGCAAAGGCACTCTGCCCTGATGGAACTATAGGAGATTCCTGCAGGGAAACCTAGTTTCCCTCTCTAATATGTTTTGAAAAGGCCAAAGATCCAGATAGTTGAATGCAGTTGAATGGATAGTTAATCTAAGTAAAATTATGCAAGACATCATGCTACACAGGATAATGGTTTATGGTTTTAATTTCTGGAACTGTTCTAAATAAGATTTGAAAACTTCTTGGAACATTAAGGTACTTATTGGTTTTATTTCAAAGCCCATGAGCTCTTGAAAAAAACTCACTTGCAATCCACTTCCTAATTCTGTGGTTATAGTACATTTGAGCCACACACTCAACAGTGTGATAAAAATCAAATGGCATTTGTTTATTCAGAGACCACAAATGGCTTTCTTGATATGAAAGTAAATGTTGAAAAGTTCTAGCCTGAAGGATTGCTTTTTAACTTTTCTTGGAAGAACCACTTTTAGGACTCCAAGAAATGTGGACATTGGAAAACTACTCCTTTGTCTGAATAGGCCAATAAAGGTGTCTAAATTTCCCAGATGCATGGAAAAAACGGAAGTAGGAGTTTTCCAGCACATAGATGGTGCTTCAAACAGACATTATATTTTTCTCTACAAGAATCGAATGCTATGACTTAATTTTACCTGTTTAACATCCAAGATCTGTTTTAGGTTTTTGGCAGCTAACATATGCTCTCCCATGGCAACTGCATAATAACATCATACAGTTTGAAGAGGAGAAAAAAGGATTCAAAACCTTTCAGAACCAATTACTTCATGAAACTATTTTACAAGTGTCTTTTTATTTTACAACAATTTTAAAGAATCTATTTGAGCAATTTATACCTTTCACCATGTGTAACACTGAACAAAAACACGTTTTTCACAAAGAACTATGAAGAAAATATCCAGGCTTCTTCAGAGAACTGATAATAGATATTCTTAAGCAGAATCGAAACCAGCACTAAACAGATGGGTCAGGATTTGAGTTTTAGCCTTGGCTGAGTTAACCAACGAGATGAATAACCTTGACAAGTTATTTTCTGTTCTGGGCTTTAGTTTCCCCATCTGTAAAAGCAAGTGATTTAAATCAATCTCCCCGAGTACTTCTAGCCCTAAAGGCAATGATGACTAAAGCTTGGCGTCTATTGTGGTTCTTAATAGTATTACTTCTAACCTCCCAACCTCATTCCTATGCATGGTAGAATGCCAGAGAAAAAAATCACAGTAAATCAGGCATGAACTTGATTCTCCCCTTCTAATCTGGAAGGAGTCATCAAGATATTGCTGGACCACAGAGAGACAGCATTTCTTTGTCCCTTTTCCAGCACTTCATACAGGATTAGACCTAAGTCCATTCTCAACTTATCTAACTACGTTATTTGAAAGAGTAGAACTGAAGAATGATTTTTTAAAAGAACTTAGGACCATTGAGAGTCTTATGAGTCAACACATTGAAGATTGCTGAAACCACCTTGCCTAAAGCACAATGCCTAGGAGCTCTATAACCTGTCGTTAAAAAGGATGTGGAGTTACTAGAACTTTCAGATTTGGCAGATGGAAGGAAAACATGGTCCTGGCTTTGGAGAGCTGTTTGCCTGATTCTTATAAAGTTAAGCAAACACGTAACCATCTGTGATTCAAACAGAATACAGCTGTTAGAGTCACAGTGTTTCACAAAAACATAATATAACAGTAAACCCTTCAAGTAAAATGTCTATCACAAGGGTTCTGAAAAAGTTTGGTTGCAATACTAAGCATCAAATGATGATTGCATCACAAACTTAAATATGTAGATTCTTCGAAAAAGAACACAGTAAGCAGACAATCTTTTAGAACAACAATTAGGAAGGATTAAGAGTGTGAGAAAATGACTTATAAACTCAATTTCTTAAATGACCAGGCTGGGAAGCTTTGTGAGGATGACTTAAAACAGTCAACATTTTCTCATATCAATAAGGACTATCCAAGCAAAAAGAAAACAATTAAGCAGACTATCTTTTCTTTTATATTATGAAAGGCCCTCCAGGAGGTAAGTGGCCCCAGAGAGGAGCTGATGGTATAAGAAATAATTAAAAGCAATGAAGCACATGCTGCACAATGGCTATTTTCTAGGAATTTTTTTTTTTTACTTTACCTCAGAACATTAAAGGAAACAAAGACAATAGTGATATCCCCGAGCAAGAATTTTTGACTTTTCAGTCATCTTATGCAAAATAATAAATCCAGGGAGAGAGAAGCTTCAGTAAAAGTACGAATAGGAAGTTTTTTGACAATTTCTCAGACCTGCCAACAACAGTAATGAATTGTGAAAAAGTCAGACAACATCCAAACATTTTATACTTTTACAAGAAATAAACTCCAAACTCTTCCCCCAGCTTTAAACGCCCATCACAGCTTGGCTTTGGTTCACTTCTTGGCCTCATCCTTGTGCCACTCTCCTCGTCACCCACTGGGTTCCAGAATGTTCCTGGGACTCCCTCCACTTGGTCCAGCCTCCAGGTTGTTGCATCAGCCTCACCTGTGCCTGCAGTGCCCTGTCCCCCGCCCCAGCATGTTTTTGTCTTCCAGCTCTCAGCTTAAAGTGGTCTTCTGTGATCACCCAATCTAAAGAAGCCCACTCCCTACATAAGGGGAAGACTTAACATATTTGGGTTTTTTTTTTAATGTTTGTTTGTTTTTATGTTGTTTTTTGGGTTTGGGTTTTTTTGCTTGTTTTCTCTCTAAACCAAACTAGAATTTAGGCTCCATGAAAACTAGTGACTTATTTGTTTTGTGCCTGATACTGTTAAAGAAAACATTATTCTGACATCTGTTAAAAGTAGTAAGGAAGACTTTTTATTCAGGACTACTGCAATAGGGTATTGCAAAAGAGAGTCATGGAGCTTAACTCCAAATACAGCGAAGATAGTGGGGGTTTTATAGTCTGGGAGCATGCTGAGGTGGGGGAAAATTACTAAGAGGAGACATCAAGGGTAGGGGGTTGCTGGTAAACTGACCTATTGGAATTCTTGCTGAAGGCGGGCCAGGGTGATCGGCTATCAAGGGTATGGGGGATGACTTAGCAGGATTCTGTGCGAAGATTGGGTTGGGAAGACCAAAGACAGAATGGGGACCAAGATTACAGCTTAGTCAAGACGAGGGCTTGGAGGAGCCTAACTAAAGTTTGGTCAAGAAGAGAGTTTTTGCCAGCATATAACAGAATCTCAAAAATTATTGACTAAATGAATGCATGAACAAATTCTCTCCTCCAAAAAGATTTGCTATTTAAAATCTTTTTTAAATTGAAGCGTAGTTGATTGACAATGTTGTGTGTAGTTTCTGGTGTATAGCATAGTGATTTAGTTATACATATATAAATATATTCTTTTTCATTAGAGGTTATTACAAGATACTGAATGCAGTTTGCTGTCCTATACGTTAGGACCTTGTTGTTTACCTCTTTTATATATAGTAGTTTGCATCTGCTAATTCCAAACTCCTAGTTTATTCCTCTCCCCCTTCCCCCTTTGGTAACTGTAAGTTTGTTTTCTATGTCTGTGAGTCTCTCTCTGTTTTGTAAATAAATTCATTTGTACCATTTTTTTTAGATTCCTCATATAAGTGATATCATATGATAAGACTTTCTTTCACTGTCTGACTTAACTTCACTTAGTATAATAATCTCTAGGTCCATCCATGTTGTTCAAATAGCATTATTTCATTCTTTTTATGGCTGAGTAATACTCCATTGTAGATGTATACCACATCTTTACTCAATCATTTGTTGATATTTAAATTTTTAATTGCTTTACTTTTCCATTTCACCTTGCTATCATAAACGCTGTTAACAATAGGGATAATCATAGAAAGAAAGCCAGAGAAGAAACTCTCTACTCCTTTGCAAAGTAGAATGCATAAATCTTCACAATTAGTGGTACCTTTTGTTCTGTTCTTTATTCCTCAAACATTTATTGAGAGCTCACTCTGATGCACTGGTTACTCTTCCAGGCCTGGACAGACAAATCCAAAGGACACATCCCTGCCTTCAAGTTCATTTTCACTGTCTACTGAGTGACAAATACATGGATAGAGTAGGGTACAGGAAAAGGAGTAGCTGAGATGGGTAAAGGGCAGCAAGGACCCCTCCTGAAATGAGGCCAACAGAAGAAAGACTCAGGAGGAGAAAAGTGTGATGAGAACGTCCCAGATGAAATGCCCTGTCACACACCTTCTACGGGAAACCCTGCCCACCTTCCACAAAATTCCAAGCCCCAGAATATCCCTGATGTGATTCCATGTCCTGTGGGAGTCAGCAAAGGGGCCAGGCGGGACCAAAAGTTTGTACCGGGCTTAGACTCAGCCAGGCCGACAGAAGGGCAGCTGCCCTTCTGGGTTATGTTAATAAATTGGAAATGCATGATTATAAGTAAGAAAAACATTTAGTTCCACTACTCACGGACTGATGTCAAAGGGGGTAAAAATGGCATAGATGCCCATGAGGACATCATTATTCTTCCTGATGCATTCAGAGAGGTGAGGAGGAAGCATGCCCCCACATGCGTGCACTGCTGCCCCCGAAGGTCGATCATGTGCATTGCAATCTCAGTGGCTCTCGCGAGAGGGCCAGACATCAGAGGCCAAAGGTGAGATGCTGTCTCCCGATGCTGCCTTCTGAGCATGCTCCTAGCATCAGCGGCACCCTCAGCGGTAAGGAAGTTTAATTACCAAACTGAAAATAATGTCTGATAATACCTGTGTATTTTTAAATTTTAATATAACCCATATCTGAGGCTATCATGGTATTTCCCAATAAATGGAGAAAAAGGTTTTCCAATTTTTAAATCTGATCTCAGAAGCGTAACTGAAAGCTAACTAGGTGATCTCAAACAGTAAAAGCAAAAAGGCTGATAAAGAGAAGACTAGATCAATGTAAACGAGGTGATACATGGTGGCAATGATTTCCAACACATGTTCATTAAAAAATTGTGCTAATTGGAAGCTTTGCTTCCTCCATGTGAAAGCAACTAATAAGAAGCTGATGACAGCAGAATCAGGCACCGGAACCCCACAAGGAAATTACAGATGTAATAGATACCTCTGGGTGCATGCAAGACTTTTAAATCTAAATTGAATCTTTATTTAGAAATCAATTTATGTGGGTACAGTCTTTGCCCAAGGGTATTTGTTTGCTATTTTATGAATGTTTCAAGCTAGCAGTTTTTTTCTTAGGGTTGTAAATGCCTCTGACTAAATAAAAGATAAGGATAGATTTGTACAATAAACATGTCTCTGAGATTATCTATTTATTCATCCATTACAATGTGCAGACTTTATGTAAAACAGTTATTTAAGTATTATACTATTTTATGAAGTAACATTGTCTATAAATGACCTTTTTTCCCCTATGCTCTCCAAAGGAGTTAAAATAGTGAGACTTTAATTTATCTCAGGCATTATGAGGTTAGTCTGAGCTCCCACTTTGAGCCTCTCCTTCCCAAATAAGGTAAAGTCTACTCAAATTTATTTAATCTGTTTTACTTACAGCAAAATACTACATAATTTATTTCAAAGGAAAAGATAGACATGTCTGTCTAAAGCTTTACCAATTGCTCCTTTTTAAACATTTCCATTTCCTGAAAGAAAAAAAAAAAAAACAATGGGCTATAACTCAGGCAGAATTAGCTCTAAACAAAGGCTGGCGGGGCAGGGGGGGAGGGGTAGCTGGCGGACGGAGGAGTTGCTCCCTGAGTCGAATAGAAGCAGGGTTAGGGAACTGCTTCAGCCTGGGGTGAGCACTGAAGCTGAAGGTCAGCAGTCCACACTACAGATTTCTTAAGAAGAGAGTGAATGTGGTTGGCATGGATACCCACGGAGCCTACTTAGCACTTTCACTTATCAGCAGCTCAGGAAAGTCAGCGGATGACAGTCTCATGAAAATGTGGTCCATCTGGTTCGGAAAAAGATTCCAACGAATAGCAGGGAGTATGGAGATCCACCACTCAGCAAACGTAGATTTGTCAGTGGGATTTAGGGCAAGATTAAGTCCCAATAAGTTTCTGTTAGGAATCAAGGAAGAAGCACATTCATGTTGGCTCCACAAGGTGAAAGCAGAGGAACTTGGGCACAAGGGATCTGAGCATCCATGAGCTCCACAACCTCTCAACTGTACATAACCACTGGTGTGGACAGGTTCCTAACTCAGGTCCCTGCCTTGATCAAAGTCAATCCCCCAAATGCAGAGGATTAATCAATTGTGCTGCCTCTTGGGTTCCCTGGGATGCTGCAACAGGTAGACTTTGCAAAAGGAAATGAGAAAAACTCAACTATCTGAAGAGAAAATAACATGGAAATCAATGCAATAGCTATACCTAATAATAAGGCAATAATTTTTTAAATGAACATCTTTCACTGTAACTACCTGGGATTCAAAGAGATGCAGTGTCTTAGCTGCTCTCCCCCAGATGTCAGGGCTTAGAAACAGCCTGCAAGGCCCAATTTCTCTTGATCATTGAGTTTCATATTTCAGGTTCTCTTTTCCAGTAGAACTCCTGCTGTGTTTGAGAATTTCTTAATTACATTTGCAAGTTTTCTGCTATCATGGCAGAATACTACAGAAAGTAATTATGGAGCTAATAAAAACAATGAAAAACTTTTTTTTTTATTTTCCCCAAAGCATACAATAATGCGAAGTTGTAAACACAGACATAAATGATTTGCTCCACATTTGTCTCAGAAAATTAAAATGCCATCTTCCCTTTATGAAGAAAATGGAGACAGTGAAGATAGAACACAACAAATTAATGAAGTAAGACAAGAGACTGAATTTCAATCCAAAATCACTGGTGGGATTAATTAAAAGTGAACATTTGACAAATCTAAGTAATTTCCAAAATTGTTTGTTTTTTATAATTAACATTATAGCGAATGTTTGTGGTAGAAATCTTGGAAAACATAGAAAATACCAAAAAGAATTTTTTTTAAAAAATCCAACATCAAAATTAGACAAAATTCATCTGAGGACACATTTTTTTCTACTCATATGTAAAAGCATTTTTAAACTTGGGGAATCATAGTATACTTAATGTTTTTGTAAAGTGCTTTTTCCTCAAACAGAGATTGTGAAATTTTCATGTCATTGAATAGTCTTTTACAGCATTATTTCTGTTCATTATACAGTATTTCATTATAAGAATATACTATAATATATTTTACTAATCCCCTATTGTTGGATATATAGTTTGTTTCCAATTTGTCCTTACTGTGCACAATACTTTAATACATTTTCTTCTACATTTATCTTTGTGCACAAACATAACTATTTCCTTAAGTCATAGTCTTGAAAGTAACATTGCTGTATTAAAGGATACAAAAATGTAAGCTTTTTGCTTCATGTTGCCAAACTGTTTTCCAAAAATTTTGTGCCAACTTATACTTGCCCTCCCCACCACCATAAATGAGAGTTTATTTCCTGGTGTCACAGAGCACATTGGCTTTATTACTTCTAATTATCATCAAACTGATAAAGTGAAAATAGTATCCTTTTGTATTTTCTTTTTTCTAACTACCAGTCATGCTATTTCTTCATATTTATCGGTCATATGAATTTCTTGTTTTGCAAATTGTCCATTTCTCTACTGTATTGCTCAATTTTTCCTTACATAGTAATATTCTATCTAGATTATTAAGCTTTTTCAATAACATAATATAAATGTTTTTATCCAGTTTATCACATGAATTTTAATTGTCTTTCTGATGCTTTTTGACATACAGATTCTTTTAATTTTTAGATAGTTAAACATACTGATAGTTTCTAATCTTTTACTTTGTTTCTAAAGCTTAGAATGGCTTTTCCCACCCCAAGATCAAAACTTGCTTGCATTGTCTTCTTTGGTTCTTTCATGAGTTTGATTTTTTACATTTGGTCTATAATCCACCTGGAATTTCCTTTGGCAATAGAAGATTTTAACTGTATTCCTTTCCACAGAATGAAAAACTTGACCATGTATCTTCTATGTCTGTGATTTTTAAAATTCCTTTTTGAAACAGTGGAATGCTTTCTCCAAATGAAATCTGACATGAGAAGCCATTGTACGTATCACAAGTAAAAGTGGAGCTGTGTCCACTGAACCAGAGGCAGGGAGCAGAGAACAAGGAAGGGATATCCTGCACCAGCCAGTAAGACCTCACAGAGCACTGTTTGCAAGTCATTTCTTTCTCCCCACAGATTTGAAATGTCACTATTATGTTATATGATCTACATGACTTGGGTCCATTTGAACCTTTCTACTTTGTTCTGGTCATCTGTTCATATATGTTTTATCTAGCACCCTATTATTTTAAGTATTGTATCTCTGAAACATGCTGTCATACCCACACTGTACACACACACTCTCTTTTCCTCTCTCTCTCTCACACACACACACACCCACACACATATTTTTTCTCAATAACTTCTTGGATACTGTATTCACTTATTTTTCCATGTAAACTTTTTAATGAATTCATTTCCCCCAAAGCTGCCAATAATATTTCAGGAGGATTACATCAAATTTAGAAATTATTTTGGGGCTAATTAACATTCTAATTTTAAGTCTTTTGATCATAATCCATAATATACTTTTTCGTATTTCAACTCAGCTTTTCCTTTAATGAAGTTTACAGGAGTTTTATACACCTCTTACCATGTTTTTAACTAAGCATTTTATATCTCTTTTGTTATTAGAATCATTACAGTACATTTTCTTTTTTTAAATTTTATTTTATTGAGTTATAGTCATTTTACAATGTTGTGTCAATTTCCAGTGTAGAGTACAATTTTTCAGTTATACATGAACATATATATATTCATAGAGACATTTTTTTCTCTGTGAGCTACCACAAGATCTTGTATATATTTCCCTGTGCTATCCAGTATAATCTTGTTTATCTATTCTATATGTACCTGTCAGTATCTACAAATTTTGAACTCCCAGTCTGTCCCTTCCCACCCTCCTCCCCAACAGTACATTTTCTATATGGTTATTATCAATTGACAGAAAAGCTATTGATCTTTTTCCGATTCTTTTAATGATTTTAAAAAAATTTGTTGATTCTTTGGGGTCAGTGATCACATCACCATCAAAGGATAATGTGGCCTATGCTTCTTGTTTCTTTTTCAAATCTAATGGCATTGGCTGAACATTCCAGAAGAATGTTGTCTAGGAAAGCTGCCAGTGACAATCCTTCTTTTAACTCTGACTTTGACAGGGATGCTTACAGTGGAAGTCACTGAACATCATATACACTGTTTATCTGAAAGAAGCATTCCAAGATATTGATAAAATGTAGATTTTTATCACAAGTGTGGTAAGAGTTAAAAAAATAGATGTTGATTTTTATCAAATCCTTTTATCAAATCTCAGCATCTGACTTTTTTCTCCTTTCAACTATTTATGTGATTAATTACATTGATATACTTTCTCATTATCAAGTCATTTCTGAATTTCTAGCAGTTATCGCTTAATTATATATGACTTTCAATATAGTGCTGTGTTTTATTTGTGAGAATCTTGTTTAAGAAGATTCTGCATCTGTTTCTAAGGGAGAAATGAGCTGATGATGTTTGAGTTTTGAATCTTTGTCAGGTTTTGGTATTAATGTCAAGTTAGCTTCAAAAAATGATTTAGGAAGTTAAATCTAGTGTGATGATTTTAGTAAATTATGTGCTTCTAGGGTAAATTGCAAACACCCTGTTCATTACCAGTAAACGATGAAATACTCCATTTATATCAATGAAACAAAGTTTCCCCAGCAAGGTTAGACAATAAGTGGTCTGAGAGTCGATGGTAAAGACTTTGAGTACAGCCAACATAGAAACCTAACGGTGGAGTCTACCATAAAAAATGAGTATTGAATTCCAATGCTCAGTGCTCACGTTGATACAATTTGCAGGGCTAGCATGCTTGAAAGGGTTGTAGTAGTATAAGGATCATTGAAAATATAAAAGCTCAAGTCATCGGTAAAGCAAAGTTAACAAAATGGAAATAAGCAAATTAAATTCCATTTAGCAAAGATCTACTGAGTACAGTTATTTTACCAGACACTATCCTAAATGCTCTAGGATAGTCTCAAAATCCCGCTTGGGATACTTTGTTAAAAGCGAGATTCCTGAGCCCCAACCCCATTTTGGTTGACTTCTTGAACCCAAATTACAAGAGGGGCATCTAAATTGTCTGTTTTTTAATAGGCATTCAGGTCATTCTCATCATCTGTAAAGTTGAGGAAACGCTTGCTGTAGGAGACTCGGAAATCAGTGGGATGTTTCCAGTGGCCTCACCAACTGTGCTGCAGAGCCCCGGTCCCTGCGACGTGAGCCGGGCATCCAAGATCTAGACACTCAGAAGTCTCGGCCCCCATACAGGCCTGAGGGGACACCCCTGAACCACAGACAGGTCAGTAGCAGCTCCCTGGAAGGAAGCAGGGATGCAATCGGCTATAAGTAGGGGCAGTGGAATTTGTCTTACAACTTTACTGCTTAGCAAACTCACTCTTTGTACTTAATTGTATGTTTAAGTGGAGTGGCTTTGGGAGGCTGATGGAAATTACAGAGAGGCTGAAGCCGTCCTAAGCCATCGTTTGGCATCCTCACTGCTAGAGGAGTTGAGCCCGTCTCCCAAAATAGATTTAGACAAAAACAGCCTTCCTGGGGAGAAAAAAAAAAGGAAAAAAGCAAGCCTTCCCCCTGGGACAATTCGGAATGGAAACAGGAAGATGCAAGGGAAAGCAGCGAAGCAGCAGCTTCAGAAGGTCACGGGGAATGTGACTGAGTGGGCTGGGTGAACTGAACAGCGCATGCGCAGAGAAGTGGGGCATGGGGAGCGCAAAAGTGAGAAGCTGCCACTGTGACACAAGGAATGTGGGGTGGAGCAGAGGAGCCAGGAGAATCTAGAGGTAGCGGTGTCAGGAGCGGAGGAGGGGAGGGCCAGCAAAAGAGAGGAAAGATGACGTAAGGGTGTGGTCCAGCTGCTCCGACCCCTCTCAGCGGGAAGGCTGGCTCACTGCCTATTTTCTGTCCGTCACCTGAGCTAATTCAGCCAAGAGAGGAAGAGTATTAGCAAGCTTAGCCCCAAGGAGGGACGCCTAGAGCTATCCCCTGGGCATTACTGAGCTCTGCAGTGTGCCCAGGGTGAATCCTAGACATCCCAGTGACCACCAAGCTGTCACCTTCCCCTAACCAGGCTGACTCACCAGTCTTCTCATGCTCATCCCAGCTCCTCCAAACGAGTAAGCAGCTGTCTACTTTTTCCCTGCCTCTCCTAGGAAGCAATAGATCTAGACAAGAAAGGGCATAGAGCTGCAGCTCCGCAGAGCCGGGCTGGCGATCGCTATCTGGTGCTCTGCACTTGAGGGCCAGTCAGCTTGACTGGAGGAGAGAGAATCGGCCACCTCTTCTGGAGGTCTCAGCTTCTCCGCCGTAGGGCAGCGTCCTTGAGAACACCCTTGGGACTGAGCAGGGCTTCTCAGAGTGCTCTGCTGGGATCTGTAGCATCCACATCACCTGGGAAGTTGTTAGAAATGCACAGTCTTGGCCCTGGCGTAGGCCTACTGAATCAGGAACTCCACAGGCAGGGCCCAGCAACGCCATATTAACAAGGCCCCGGGGTGATTCTGATAGGGCTGAAATTTGGCCTATAGGAAGGCTGGATTGATGCTCAGTACTCCTTTCTTTGGCCCTTCTGGGCATCATCTTGAAGTAATCATCCCTGAGTTTCACTGGCGACTTGGTCCTGCTCACCCCATCCATTCTCATTGGCACCGGTCCCTCCTCTGAAGGAGGCGGTGGTCCAGCCCCTCACAGTCAAGTAAGAACGCCTGGTTCTGGTCCCACACTTTCATCTGCAGAGTCAGATGGAATCTTCTAAATCCCATGTAATTCCCAGCAAGCCTCCCCCTCCAAATACCCCCTCAAAATTCACAACCTCAAACTATTATCTTCACTGTGATTCTCCATGCTAATTTCATCACACCTTTATTCCTTCATTCTTGGACTCTAGACCCCATACAGACCTGCACACCCCATTTCCTGACAGCAGCTCCCACCTCTCCCTAACTCCCCACAACATGTCCACAAGGCCCTCTAGAATTCACCATTCATCATCAAGCAAGATCCTCTAAAACCTGTCTCCTCTCTCAGTGTCTGCTTTACATTGTTGCCACTGAAGTCTCTAGCTTCAGGGGTCTTGAGTGATGACCCTCATGCCACTGGCCTGATTTGAAGTGGGTGTCCCTATGCCCTTCCCTGCCACTCCCAGCCCATTCTCATGCCTTCCCCTTGAGCGCTCCAAGCTTTAAGTCTCATCTCACTGTAACACCCATTTCCCCTCCTTATATAGTCATCTACCCACCTCCAAGTGACTCCAACCACTCTTTGAAGATTTTAGCTGTTTCACAGCACTGCAGTGACAATGCTTCAGGAATTTCACACACATAGAATCTCTTCACTACCCTTCAATGGTCTTATTATGACCTGGCCTTGACCACTCACTTCCATGGTCATATCCTAGATCTTGTAATTGCCAGTGACTCACCCTCTCCATGATTTCAGTCCCATGCATCCCACTCTGGTCCTCATTTCCTGACTTTCCATCTCACTTTTAGTTCAATTCCAACAGTGCTCTGATCCCAGCAGAACCTCATCTACCTCATGTAGTCCCTTCCCTTCTTAACCAGCCTAAGATTCATGATCTGTCCTCTTAGTCACTTGCACACACCCTCAACTCTCTTGTCCCTCTCTCACCTCGGGCTCTCAGTAGTGGAAACTGCAACACTGTTGAAATACAACCCTGCAACCATGGTAACTCATCTTCCTGGAAATACATGGGCTCTTAATGCCGCCCATAGGTAATATTGTACTTCTCCTGTCCATTCCCAGCAATGTCTTCTTATTCCATTGGGTGTATATATCACATCTTCCATAAAGGAAGAGGTCAGAAATCCTAAAGAAGTGCTCTACAGTAGAAATATAATGTGAGCTGTCAATGTAAACCACCCATCTGATTTTAAACTTTCTAGTAGCCATGTTTAAAAAAAGAAAAAGGTAAAATTGTGTTAATTAAACTCAGTTTATCCAAATATTATCATTTCAATATTATCCTCAACATGACACTGTTTCAAACAATATTATATCAATTGTTGAGACAGTTCACATTCCTTTTTTCATGCTAGGTCTTTGAAATATAATGTATATTTCAAACTCACAGCACATGTTAGTTTGGTTTGTTTGGTTGTTTGTTTGGTTGGTTGGTTGGTTGGTTGGTTGGGTTTTTTTCTTTTTTTTTTTATTTTTCTGTTCCTTTTTTTTCTTAGTGCATGTTAATTTGGACCAGCCACATTTCAGGTGCTCAGTAGTCACGTGTGGCTAGTGGCCACCATACTGGACAGTGCAGGCCTACTTAGCCATTAGTAAGAGGAGGGAAAAAGAACTGAGGATGTGGATGGAGATTATGTACTTAAGAAGAGGGGAAAATCTAGAATACATGTGGTTTGGGATCAATCTTGAGTAGCTGATGAGAAAGAAATTATTAGGACTGACAAGCAGAAGTTTATTTCTTTGCACTGAAATAAGACACCATAAATCTTTATGAGTGTACACACGTCGGGTACAGAGTAAGCATCTGTAATTGGGAGACCAGCACCTGGCATCATTCGACATCAGTAAGGACTTAACATCTCCTCCACAAAATGCCTTAGTCTTCCTATCACAGAATAGAGCCTTTATGTTAATTAACTGAATTCATTAAATTCATTAAATTCAATTATTAGAATTAATTTTGAATTAATTCCAGGTTGTCTCCTTGCTGTCCACCCCTTGTCTGATTTCCAGTCATGCTGTTCCCAGTTCTCAGTTACGTACCATCCCCTCTCCAGCCTTGACCCCTTTCTCCTCATTTTGGACCCCCACTGACCTTGGACTCTGTGGCCTTTGCCTTTTCCACCCCTACAGCTGTCCCTCAGCCAGGTTTGTGAATAACATGAAACCACATATTTCAGATCACGTGTTTCTGATCATGTTTCAGATCAGTGGGATCTGACACCAGAAATCATCCCACTCAATACCTACTATTCAACATGGCCTCCTTTTTATTTAACGCCCTCCCTTCACTTAAAATTTGCCATCTCTTTACTAGTGAATGTTCATTAAGGACCTAGGATCCAGAGAATTGTTTAAATGCCATTTAGATGAAGAAGCACAGGCCAGTTGCCTGGAGGCCAGATTGGAAGCTAGGAGTTAGAAAAAGAAAGCAAAATAACTAGGGAAATGTATCTCTATAAATATATTTTAAAACTATGTAGCAATATAATAGCTATAAAATTGGATCTCCTTCCCTAGGGGAAGTGGGTAACACAGTATCAGAGGCCTTGACAGGCAGAAAAACCCCCTTTTCCAACTTGGAGGGTATCATTCTTTGATCAAAAAACATAAGATCCTTTCATTTTCCCCACTACAGTCAGTGTTTCCATTTCAAAGGCCACTTGCTGTTTCTGATCTGTTATCAGTCAGGCAGACTCAACACAGAAAAGCCATTTTAGTATAAGTGGCTGTCTCCTTTAACAAACGCAGGCTTCAGGCTCCCATCCTGCTTAAAGTGTACAGCTCAAGACAAAAAAGGTGGAAATGAGAGGAAAGCCACCTTCACCGTGGGAAGTTGGAAATCGATAGAGAGAAGCAGAAACGTCCAAGGTAGGTGAAATGTGGCAAATTGTGTGGCTAAGAAATACCTTTGTTCCAAGCTACTTTCTCTCCAAAGAACTGCCCAGAGAAAAATGCCCAGATGTTGTGGGGCAGGTGTAGCTATGACGTTGCAACTAGAAAGGAGGGTATGGGAATATACCCGAATACCCAATACACATCAGCCTCTGTGCTGGCTTTTTAAATACAGTGAACCCCACAATCACTTCTAATGAGGAAAGGGAGGCTCAGAGAGTCAGACACTTGCCCATAGGTTTGCTCTTAAGTGGAGAAGCCATTATTCAAACCCCTAGCTCTCCAACCCCGGAGCCTGAGCTTTTCCTTCTCTCTCTCTCTCTTTTTCCTCATGTCTCCTACAGCTTACTGCCTCCATGAATCAGAGAGAGGCTTGGATGTGCTAGTCTGTGGACTGGTTAAGCCAGGACAAACATTGGTTTTCATTTTGTCCCTTCTGTGTACATCATAATTGCGCCTCCCTCGAAAAAAAAAAGATTTGGTCAAATAAATCCGAGACACATGGAAACATCTCGGTCTCATTTCCACCACATAAATCATACTTGCCAGAAGTTGTCAACTTTGCTAAATTGGTGGTTCACCAGTCAAACTACTGATTCACTCACATGCTTCTCTTCAATGGGACCACAATGTAATGTTCTCCACCTGAATTTTTTTCAGGGGCTCTTTTTGTAGGGGGTAGGTAATTAGGTTTACTTATTTATTTTTAGAAGAGGTACTGGGGATTGAATCCAGGACCTTGTGTGTGCTGAGCATGTGCTCTGCCACTTGAGCTATAACCTCCCCCCTTTCAGGAGCTCTTGATATCACTTATTCATAGGATTCATTCAATAGTGTTACTCAATAATAGACAACTGGGCAAAGGACAAAAGGAAAAATGACAGCTGGGGTGGAAGGACAGTTGGAGTTGAGCCCAACATGAGCTGGGTCCTCAGTCCAACAATAAATATAATTTCTCAGCTAGTTCTATTTCTGATTTATTTACTTCTCTCTGTTTCCCTGCATGAACTTCTGTGACTGGATTAATTTTTGTGGGTTTTTTTTTGAATTATAAAAGTAATACAAACTGTAGAATTATATACTTGCTCAATTCTCTGTGTTAAATTTGGTGTTGCTTTTTTCATACCTTTCTCCATACACTATACAAACATTTATAATTATAAGAAAAAATTTCCTACACTCTATTCAACAATTTTTTTTAACCACATAGTACATCATGGATTTTTTTTTCATTGATTTACAATGTTGTGTTAGTTTCTGGTGTACATCACATTGATTCAGTTATCCATATATATTCTTTTTTATATTCTTTTTCATTATAGGTTATCACAGGCTATGGACTATAGTTCTGGTGTTATACAGTAGGATCTTGTTGTTTATCTATTTTATATGTAGTAGTGTATATCTGCAAATCCTAATTTATCCCTTCCCCTCGCTTTCCCTCCTGGTTGCCATCAGTTTGTTTTCTATGTCTGTGAGTCTCTTTCCATTTTGTAAATAAGTTCATTTGTGTCATTTTTTTTTTTAGATTCCACATGTAAGTGATATCATATGGTATTTTTCTTTCTCTTTCTGGCTGACTTCACTTAGAATTATGATCTCTAGGACCATCCATGCGGCTACAAATGGCCTTATTTCATTCTTTTTCATGGCTGAGTAATATCCTCTTGTGCGTGTGTATATTCATGTATTTACATCAGAATTGAAAGGGAAACAGAGTATGACTAAGAGCGACATCTTTGGAAGAAATGACCACAACCAGATGTAAGTAAATTTTTCCCTGAGGAGAATAAGGTACCTTTCCAGGCCAGCATAATAGCTATGACTTCCTTCCATTCTATTATATAAATGTGCCACAATGTTCATTTTTTTTAATTATGTGAGAATTCCATAATATATTTAACTATGCTCCCACTGATGAATATTTACGGAGTTTCTAGTATTATATTAATTACAATAGATGACATTTCAATAAGCTCATATCTTTGTGCTCAAATCTACATGTACTGGAACTTCTTTCATCACAGGATGTAGCCCCAAAAATGGGATAAAGAATTTTAAAATTCTTTAAATTTTTGATTTTGTTAGATGCTGCCAGATTACCTTCCCAGTAGGTAATAACATTTCACACTTCTACTGGCCCATTTCACCGTATCACTCTGAGAAGCTCTATGACTATCAGGCGTACTGACCCCTAAATGTTAAATACTCATTCATGGAGCAGCACCAATAAAATATTAAAAATACACATACTGAGCACAAACTTTGTGTTGAGCACTTTGCTGGGCACTGGTGATAGAAAGTTAAACAAAGCCTGGCCTTCATCCTTGAGTGGCTTACAAATCAAATAAGAAAAGCAATTTGATTTTTGCAAGAAGAAAAGTTTTTGCATGGTGCAGCAGGAGAGGAGATTTGGGAAAATCAGATTGGAAGATCTGATTAAATATGTGCAGCCAAGTACTTAAAAGTGCTCGTTTCGAAGAAGTAAAAGTTAGTTGGATAAAGAAGAGGAAAAGAATATTCCAGGCAGACAGAAGAGACTAGGAGAAGCCACGGAGGCATTAAAAAAAGTGCCTGTTCACATCAAAGGAGATTCCAGGGACGTGGCAACGACATGCAAGGAGGGATCACAGAGAACAATCCAAAATGTGCTATAAAAATTGGCAAAACTTGAATGAGGTCTGTAGATTCTGTAACGCTATTTTATTGGTGTTAAATTTCTTGAGTTTTATAACAGCCCTATGTTTGTGTAAGTGAATGCCTTTGTTCTTAGAAGATAGATACCTGGTAAAAGGGGCACAATGTCTATGATTTACTCTCAAATGGTTCAGAAAATAAATAGTACTAAGATAAGATAGACAGATGATAAATAGGTAGTTGTAGATGGATGACTGGAAGGGTGACGAAGCTAATGTGAAAAATGTTAACAACTGGCAAATCTAGATGAAGAATATATAGGATTTTTTGGCACTGGTCTTGCAAATTTTTTTTGTAAATTTGAAATATTTCAAAATAAAAGTGTTTTTTTGTATCACCATTCAAAGTACAAGAATGCCTTCACTGACCATCAGTTGGTTCTCTATGACTAGCATGAATGACAGAATGGAAAGTAGTGAGTCTGAGGGAGAGAGACAAGTCCAGGCAAATTCTTGAAAGGCCTTGTGCTTGCTGAGAAATTATAATTTTATCCTGAAAGCCATGAGGAGGAAAGGAATGCTGAAATCTAATGGGATTTTTAAAAAGAGTACTTTAGCAGCTTTGCAGAGATGAACTTGCCCTGGGACCAAATGAGGGGCAGAAGGCCAGCTGGGAGGTCACCACCATCCATCAGACAAGTGGAAGTCTCACAAGGCAATGGCTGAGAGGTGGAGAAAGGGCACAGCAACCAAAATGGGTTAAGATTCCTCATGACCCAGAAAGTGGAGGATGTGGGAGGGTTCTGGCTCAGGAAACTGGTTAGACAGTGTTGCAAGTCACCAAAATAGAAAGTAGAGGTAGAGGATGAATGGGGAGAGAGCAGATGGATTCTGGACTGACTGTGATGAGTTCAAAGCACACATGGAAAATTCAAGGGGAGACATAGAACTCAGAGAAGTCAGATATAGACTTCAATATCATCTGCATGTAGATGGTTTGGGCTTTAGTAAAGGACTGTTCTTACAGCTTTTTGCCTACTTCACCACTGTCAAATTAATATCTTCTGAAAGCACCCTATTTTCAAAAGGAGGCTAAAAGTGGTAACTTGTTACCCTACTATACCTGGGATGCCGTCTTCCAAGTACTTGTGGAAACAGACCCAGCCAAAAAAATATATTAACAAGTGCTCTAGATTGAAAGAAGATTATGTGTCACACCCTAGAGATCTTTCCATTAAATGCAGCAGTGGTGAGCTGTTATGCAAAATAATGTCATGGCTCACTGCATCATTGGAGCCAAAAGAATGTAGCTCTGAAGAAGGGGGCGGATCTGATCCTTCTGCACAGGTTCCCCTTAGCTCATCAGGGGCTTCACAGACACCAGAACCATCCAGCCTGCCCCCCACAATCCCTCACCAGCACCACCCAGCAGCACTGTTTCCTGAAGCTGCCTGTGTGGCGCCATATTCTCTGGTGACAATTGGGAGGGAAAGCAGTAACCTGGGAACTTGCTAGAAATGCAAATTCTTGGGCCCCACACCAGACCTACTGAATCAGAAATTGGAGTTGGGCTCAGCAATCTGTGTTTTAATGAGACCTCAGGAGATTCTGATGCACAGCAAAGTGTAAGAACCACTGTGATAGACTTAAAGGAGGAAAACGAGCCTATTATGATATCAGTCCAACAAATGGTCCCACCCAAAAGCTGGAAATGATGAGCTTCTCAAGATGCAACCCCTGTCTTTTAATTTTTTAAAGTCCCTATAAAGCCAAAGCTAAATGTATTAATTCAATAACTAATTCCTGGGTACTAAATGAGTCTGTCCTTAATTAATATGAAGGAAGGAAGGAAGGAAGGAAGG
Source organism: Vicugna pacos (assembly GCF_048564905.1). Classification (NCBI taxonomy): domain Eukaryota; kingdom Metazoa; phylum Chordata; class Mammalia; order Artiodactyla; family Camelidae; genus Vicugna; species Vicugna pacos. Next base: position 9,763,657 of record NC_132987.1, read on the forward strand.
AAGGAAGGAAGGAAGGAAGGAAGGGGGGGTTGGGGGAGGGGAGGAAGAGGAGTTTGGTTATACAAAATCTGTGATTTCAAAGCTATCCCAGACTTTTAAAAGTCCATCTTTTTCTGTCATTCTTCCAACAGTGGCCAAGAAGAAATAAGCACATGAGGGTGCAGAAAAATGAGCCAAGATCCTATGGGTGGTTAAAAAAAAAAAAAAAGGAGAAACCAGGTGAACAAAAAAGTATTTCTCAAGGGGGTGTGGAGAAAAGAGAGCCCTCTTATTCCTTTGTTAGAAATGTCGTTTGGTGCAGCCATTATGGAAAACAGTATGGAGATTCCTTAAAAAACTGAAAATAGAGTTACCCTATGATCCAGCTATCCCACTCCTGGGCATATATTGAGAGGAAACTCTAATTTGAGAAGATACATGCATCCCCAATGTTCACAGCAGCACTATTTACAATAGCCAAGCCATGGAAGCAACCTAAATGTCCATCAACACAAGAATGGATAAAGAAGATGTAGAATACTACTCAGCCATAAAAAAGAATGAAATAATGCCATTTGCAGCAACATGGATGGACCTGGAGAACCATAATCCTGAGACCCAACCTCCCCTGAACCTCAACTTCCTTGTCTATACACTTAGCATAATAATAGTCCATGCCTTATTGACTTCACAGGTGCTTCTAAAAGGCAAATAAGACTATGTATACAATATATACCTTTGATGCAATAAACATGATGTGATATTGGTTTTTAACAGGTAGTGAACTTAAAAATGTGCATTGATGGCACACAGAACAGGAACTAAGTCTCTCTACTTTATTAACCATTCTTAAGGAAGTAAGATAAGCTTTTGGAAAGAGTACTCCCCTCTACACTAGGTAGAAAGCAAAATCAATAAAGCCATGATTGTTTTCAGAATTAAATAACACTTTGCACAGTATGTGACTTCTAGACGGCATTCAAAAGTGTTACTTTCCCTTTCCCACAGCCATTTAAATGTCTTATTTCTTCCATCATATGTTTTAAATTGAAGTATACCAGAAAAAAAGTAAAGAGTACTTAATACCATTATTCACTTTGATGAAGAATGAGCTGTCCTAAAGAAGACTTGAGCAAATTCAAAAACATCCTTTGTTCTTGATTAGGATATCTCAAAATCATCAATATTACCAGTTCTAAGGAAATATATCCATTTAATGGGATCTCAATAAAAATATCAACAAGCTATTCTTGGAGCTAGACAAACTGATCTTAAAGTTCACACAGTGATTTTAAAAATCCACAAAAGAATAGACAATAAAATACTGAAAAGGAAGAGCTTTTAAGGAAGGATTGCCCTGCCAGTCATTGGAGCATTGTATAAAGCCTTGATAATTAAAAGAGTGTGGTGCTGGTGCATGAGGAATAAAACAAGTTCAGAAATATGCCCCACAAAATGCAGAAATCTGGATACAAAGTGGCATCTCAGATCGCTGGGGCAAAATTAGTTTCTTAATAAGTGGTGTTGAGATAACTGGATGACCATTTGGAAAAAAAAAGATAAAATTATATTAATTCCTCAAACCGTACCCAAGCATAAATTCCAAATGTATCTGAGACCTTAATATAAAAAGTAAAATTATACAAATATAGGAGAAAAACGAGTGAAATCCTCTTTAACCTGAGTGTAGGGAGAGTTTTCTATGACTAAAACTCTAGATACAGTAAAAGAGAAGTCTGATAAGTTTGACTGTAAAAATTAAGAATGTTTGTATGGCCAATTTTTTAAAAAACACCAAAATAGGAGAGAAGCAATATGGCGGAGTAGAAGGACACTTGTAGCTCACCGTCTCCCACAAATACACCAAAACTCACATCTACAGACCTACTCAGTCAACCAGAGAACCTGCCAAACACTGACAGAACATCTCCCTCTTCAAAAGACAAAGACGCCAAAAATCTGGTAGGAAAAAAGAAAGAAGAAAAAGCAAAACAGTGCAGGACTGATCCCGTGGGGAGGGAGTGGCAAAGGAGGACTGGCGCTCATTCACTGGGCCTTCACTCTCCAATGGAGAGGCCAATGGAGGCTCCGATCTGCCCAAAACACCCCTTGACCAACAGAACTGAGTTAAACGGGCACAAAGGGTCCCCACAACACCCAGCCCGAGACATGAGCCAGTAGCTGGGGCCGGGGCAGGCGGCCCAAGCCAGGCGGAGGACTGGGGCGGCTGCACTGAGGCAGCCCCGGGGGACTGCAGAGTGCTGCGCACCATGGCTGGGAAGGGATACAGAGCAGAACCACCTCGGTCCCCCATACATTGCAAAAAAGCAAAGCTGGTGTGCCCTGGGGGGAGGGGTGCCGTAGCCTTTGTCTCCTCAGACCTGTGGCACCATTACTGGTGCTTCTTGTGAGAAGAGAGGCAGGGTACAGCCCCAGCAGCATCTTCTCCTGTGCACAGCGCCTGGGCGGGGGTGGGCTGAGACCTGAATCCACACCTGGGGGCTCTGCAACCTCCTAGGCAGGATTGAGACATATTTACAGCTCGAAGCAGATAGGATCTTTCTGCCCAGGCACCTCAGAGAATTTGTGTCACCAAGACAAACAAGGAGCTGAGATTTGATGCAGAGCAGAGGTGGGGCTGTTCTGCGGTCTTCCCCAGCCCGCCTTCGGAGCACCGAACCAAGGCAGAGCGGGCAGCTGCACAGAGCAGTAGAGCAACCAGCCCCAGGAGAGGGTGGGTGGCAACCCGCCTTCCTGGCAGGAACGCAGCACCTGACCATGGTGCTGAGAGGGGGCGCGATCCGCCCACCTGTCTCACCCAACCGCAGCATCTGACTGCAGCATTGGGGGGGGCGGGGAGTGACTCGCTCACCCACCGGATAAGAGCTCAGCAACTGACCCAGTGTTGGGAGGGGGCATGATCTGCTAGCCGACAGCCACTGGGCACAGCACAGAAGAGGGCACCAACAGAGGGCCTCTGAAAACAGCAAGCGAGTTCGCAAAACAGGGCGAAGACACAAAGACCTCTCGATAAAATCATTAAGAGCACACCATCTCCAGGAGAAATAGATAACTGATACTCCTTAAGCCACAGTGCCAGAGAGATATGAGTAACATGAAGAAGCAGAGGAACCACTCCCAATTAAAAGATCAAGAGAAATCCCCTGAATGCACAATCATGGAAATAGACATTGATGGCCAACTAGATCAAGATTTCAAAAAAGGAGTGATCAAAGTACTGAAGGAACTAAAAGAAATAGTGTTTAGAGATATAAAATATGTCAAAAATGAAATAGAAGCTATAAAGAAGAACCAAGTAGAATTGGTAACCTCACTTGCTGAGATGAGAGCTGACCTAAAAGCTGTACAAAGCAGGCTAGATAATGCAGAGGAACGAATAAGTGACCTAGAAGACAGGACAACAGAAAGCACCCAATCAGAATGGCTGAGAGAAAAACAAATAAAAAACAATGAAAACAATATAAGGGACCTATGGGATAAAATAAAGCATGCCAATCTACGCATAATAGGGGATCCAGAAGGGGAAGAAAGAATAAAGGGGATTGAAAAGGTATTTGAAGAAATCATGACTGAAAACTTCCCAAACCTAAAGGAATCAGATATCCATGTACAGGAGGCTCAGAGGGTCCCAAACAGGAAGAACCCAAACAGACCCACACCAAGACATATCATAATCAAGATGGCCAGAGTCAAGGATAAAGAAATGATCCTAAAGGCAGCAAGAGAAAAATAAAGAGTGAGTTACAAGGGAACTCCCATAAGGCTCTCAGCTGATGTCTCTATACAAACACTACAGGCCAGAAGGGAGTGGCAAGATATATTCAAAGTCTTGAATGAAAAAAAGATGCAGCCTAGGATACTCTATCCAGCAAGGCTATCCTTTAGAATAGAAGGAGAGATAAAGAACTTCACAGACAAGCAAAAACTAAAAGAATTTAGCCACACTAAACCCATGCTGAAAGAAATATTGATAGGTCTACTTTAACTAGAAAAGAAGTAGGATGCTACAGAAATGAGAAACTCATAACTGGAAAGGAGATAACTGCCATGAATATCAAAAAGAATAAACACAAAATTGTAAATAGAAGATACCTAAATCATCAAGAGTGGGAGAGGGAAGCAAGGAAAGCCACTGTGGAAAGCAGTATGGAGAGTCCTCAAAAGACTAGGAATAGACTTACCGTGTGACCCAGGAATCCTGCTCCTGGGCATATATCCAGAAGGAACCCTACTTCAAAATGATACCTGTACCCCAATGTTCATAGCAGCACTATTTACAATAGCCTAGACATGGAAACAGCCTAAATGTCCATCAACAGATGACTGGATAAAGAAGAAGTCGTATATTTATACAATGGAATACTATTGAGCCATAAAAACTGACAACATAATGCCATTTGCAGCAACATGGATGTCACTGGAGAATGTCATTCTAAGTGAAGTAAACCAGAAAGAAAAATATCATATGAGATCACTCATATGTGGAATCTAAAACAAACAAACAAACAAAGCATAAATACAAATCAGAAATAGACTCATAGACATAGAATACAAACTTGTGGTTGCCAAGGGGGCGGGGGGTGGGAAGGGATAGACCGAGATTTCAAACTTGTAGAATAGATAAGCAAGATTATACTGTATAGCACAGGGAAATATACACAAGATCTTATGGTAGCTCACAGAGAAAAAAATGTGACAATGAATATATATATGTTCGTGTATAACTGAAAAATTGTGCTCAACACTGGAACTTGACACAACATTGTAAAATTATTATAACTCCATAAAAAAATGTTAAAAAAAAAAACAGACCAGATGACTGGATAAAGAAGAAGTGGTATATTTATGCAATGAAATACTATTCAGCCATAAAAACCAACAACATAACGCCATTTTCAGCAACATGGATGTTCCTGGAGAATGTCTTTCTAAGTGAAGTAAGCCAGAAAGAGAAAGAAAAATACCATATAAGATCACTCCTATGTGGAATCTTAAATAAATAAATAAATAAATACAAAACAGAAACAGACTCATAGATGTAGAATACAAACTTGTGGTTGTCAAGGGGGCGGGGGGTGGGAAGGGACAGACTGGGATTTTAAAATGCAGAATAGATAAACAAGATTATACTATATAGCACAGGGAAATATATACAAGATCTTGTGGTAGCTCACAGCAAAAAAAAAAAGTGACAATGAATATATATATGTTCATGTATAACTGAAAAATTGTGCTCTACGCTAGAATTTGACCCAACATTGTAAAACAACTATTACTCAATAAAAAAATGTAAAAAAAAAAAAGAAAGAGCACTAGGACCATCTCTTGGTCCAATATTTGGTTTTAGACCCTGGATCCTGACAGGGAGCCCCCAAGTCCCTTGGAATTTCCTGGTTGATAGGGGTGTCTTTTTTTCTAACAAGGCAACTGTTGGTAGGCTCCTGGGTAGCTTCAAATTGGGGGCTGGTTACCAGAAAGATCAAGCCATGATTAGAAACTGGGGACCCTCAGCCCTACCCCCAACCCTCTGGGAACGGGAGAGGGGCTGGAGATTGAGTCAATGACAGATCATGCCTATGTGATGAAGCCCCCAGAGGATGGGGTTTGGAGAGCTGCTGGGTTGGTGAACACATCCAAATCAATGGAAAGATAGTGCTCCCCAGCTCCACAAGACTGGAAGCTCCTGGGCTTGGGACCCTTCCAGATTTTACCCGATGTACTCCTTCATCTGGGTGTTCATCTGTATCCTTTATTATATAATGAACTGGAAAAATGGAAAAAAATAAAAATAGAAATAAAATAAAAACAGCAAAATAAAGTCAAAAGATAAATGGTAAACTGGGGGGGGGGGGGAGCGGGAACACCTGCAACATATTACACAGATAAGGAGCTGAGAAACCTACTATACAAATCATGCTTTAAAATTGAGAGGGAAAAAAACCCCAAAATCCTAAAGAAAAATAAAGGTATAAACAGGCAAAAGTTTTTAGGATATAAAAATGGTGCTTATACATATGAAAGATGTATGATATGACTCACGATGAAGGAAATGCAAATTAAAACTATAGTGTGATACCATTTCTCATCTATTAAACTGGCAAAGATTAAAAAGCGTGGCAATGTACTCTGTTGGTTGGTGAGGCTTTGGGGAACTGGGATGTTCATGCATTGCTAGCAGGAATGCAAAATGAAGGCAGATTTGTCTGTAGAGGCAACTTCAGCGGTATTTAATAAAACTACACAGACAATTCCACTTGTAGGAATTCATCCTGAATACTATACTTCCAATAATATGAAAATGCACAAGGTTAATCATTGCAACATTAAGTGCAGTTGCAAAATACCAGAAACTATAAAACTACATAAATGCCCAAGCACAGAAGATTGGTTTATTATCAATCAAGCACTGTGAAGCTATAAAAAGGAGAATGATGTCTACAAACTGATATAAACTTATCTCCCAGAGATATTGTTAAGCAAAAAAAAAAAATGTTAAAAGTAAAATTCAATAAAGCAGTTCGATAGGTGGGGGGAGGGGACGGGAGAGAGAGTGAATGTCCCCTTTAAGGAAAAAAGAAGGGGAATTAAAATAACATACATTTATCTGTTGTCTCTTCCAAAAGAAACACAGGAAGGATAAGAACACAAAACAAGGATAGGAGGGGACGAGGTGGAAGGCATCTAGGAGAGAGAGACTCTCCTGACAGTAACTTTTTGTATGCTTTTGAACTTTGGAAGCATGCTACTGTTCTATGATGGTCATAAATGACATCAACAAAGATGAGAAGGAAAACAATCTCAAAACCTAAAACCGAAAGCAAACCGAAACAGTGAACTCGATTCTATTTCAAGTGAATACCATGTTCATAGTGAACAGGAAGAAAAAAGGGGAAAAAAACCAATCTAAGAAACAAGATGAGCAGAGTATCTGACTTCAAATATATGTCTTCGATCTTGTGCCAGGTTGTGGAGTTGAGGGGAACTGCACACAAAACCTAAACTCTTTTTTTTTTTTTTTTGGTTTGTTCATTATAGTGGTATGAGCGAAGTAATTCTGAAAGCATCCTGGGTGATAGCAATAAAGGAATAAATGTGTCCCTATGGTTGGGAGGCAGGGTTCTCACTACCAAAGCAGGAACATTCAAACTACAGAATGGCAGAGGGTGGAAAAGAACCCTCTGGAGATGGACTGGATTTGTGCGTGCGTGTATATGTAAGGATGTGTTTGCATACGTGTACATACACACAAAGATTTATTCGCTTTGTATGCCGAAAGGCCTTAGACACAAAGATATCTCAGTGGCAATGAACACACCTAGCACACAGATCTTGTTTTTAATACCACTCTGCAGTAAAAGGAAACAGGGCTCCTCAGAAAATGGCCAATTCCGGGGCTGGGAAGGATGGATTCAAGACGATCTTGGAATATCTTATACGGAAGTGCTCCCCAAAATGGTGAGGCCAAGTCATAGATGTGAGTCAGCTTGAAGGGGTTCCACTAGCCAAACCTGGGGAAATTGAGCACCAGAGGTTTAAGGACAGTAATGAATTATAAACTATTGAGAGGGGGAAAAAAAGGAAACTGTAAGTTCTCGCTGCTAATAAATACATAAAGAAATGAGAAAGAGAGGAGGGATCTTATTTATGGTAGAATGTAGGTGTCAGAGGATACATGTGGAATACCAGAGTTTTGCTCATTTTGCAACCATCAGAGAGAAAATCAGTTCAAGCAAGAATCGTCAACTGATGCTAAATCTAGGAGAAAGTTTGATGCGGGGCAGCATACTCACATGATCTTAGTGTGTTTCCCACAGATTGCTTACTAGCTATAAGGAAACAATTAGTAACTACACAGTGGAGACACAGAACAACCCTTGACCAGGTGACCAAAACTGACACGACTAATGTGAAGCAGACCAACATCGTGGGCCCTCAGTTGACCCCTGAGGTATCCAGTGTCACTTACGTAATATTCCAGCCAGGAACGCATAAACTGGCTAATCACTAGGAAACATCAGGCAAACTCTGAATGAGGAACTTCCGTCATAAAAGGCAAAGAAAGGCTATGAAGATGTTCCAGATTAAAGGAGATTAAAGAGACAAGACAGCAAGATGCAATGCCCTGTGCTGGACAGGCTCCTGGACTGGGAGCCAGGCTGAGGAGTGAAGAGGGAGCTAAAAAGGACATACTGGGTCTGTAGACACAATGAGGGTACAGATGAAATGCACACTGTGGCTCTGGGCTTCCCCCAGTAAGGCACCGTGATGTACGCAACTGACTCTCAGCTGATCCACAAAGAAATATGTACTTACATCTGCGTGTACACATATACACACGCACACACGCACACACGCGTTATACAGAGAGAGAGAGAGAGAGCAGGTGCACATAGGGGAAAATGTTAACAATACATGAACCTGAATAGAGGAAATCTCTTCTTTCTACTGTTCTCATTCTTGAAACTTTCGGTGCACTTAAAATTATTTCCAAATAAAAGTTATTAAAAAAAAAAAGAGAGTATGCTATCAACTTTATTTAGGGAAGACCAAAAAAAAAAAACAAAAAAAACTCTAGGTTAGCCCAAAATAGTGTAGGTTAATATCAAAATAAGCTAGAAATTCATTTTAATCTAGATCGAAAAAACATTGCAAGCTAATTTTAATTAAATGACTTTAATATTTATAAGGCCATGTGCTGAAGTAGGTTTAATACAATAGCTTGCAAATTATAGTACAACCAAGAGAGTAGAGTATATGTGATAAAAAGCAATGATTTAACAATGTGCCCTTCATTAGCTGGTGTGTTCCTGAGAGCCTGGCAAGGAAGACCTGCTTAGTGATCAGAAAAATATTGGGGTGTCTAATCAGCAGTCTTTATAAATTTGGAATAAATATTTTAGCTACATTACTCTTAAAATTATATCACATTCCTTTTTCGTATTTCAAAATGATGTCTTGAGATTCAGCAGTAGTATCTTTTCAATTTCACATTTTTAGTGCTTACCTTTACCTAGATACTAATGTTGAGGTTCTGGAGACACAGAGGGCTGACATCAGAACATTTTTATTTCAATATTTGCTTCCTAAGGACCAGTGTAAACAGAATATAAGCTATTGCTTGCCCAATATTCAGACAGCTTTTATTAGCAGGCCAGCTCTCCCTTTTCTCAAGGAGCTGCGGCTGGATCCCAGAGGGCTGGGCTTGTGTCACATGACCCCAGGCTTTGTTTTCCTGCATTTGTTTCATTTTAAAGGAGCCAAATTTGTTCTAGATCTGAGGTATTGTTAACTTCAAAAGCTTCCTGTTAATATACCATAGCAAGAAAGTATAATTTACTTATTCATGAATTATCTGCTACTTAGAGTTGAATCAAATGAGCTAATTCTTTGCTTGTTTACTTAATAGGCTAAGTCAAAACAGTCATTAGTGGCCATTAGTGAATGAAATAGTATTTGTTTTTTTTCTTTAATGTTTTCTAACTCCACTCTTGTATTTCACATGTATTGATTTTATATAAATACACCTCTGATGAAGGCATGCCTTTTAAAAAGTTCACATTTAATATCTCGAAATTGCCCATAGAAACAAAAGGAAAATTCATAAGTGATCGATTTTCTGTGGTTGACATCAAATCCTGTCCTTGCAGTTGCAATGAACTTGGCTCCGTCAGTCTGTCGTGATTCCAGCACTGGCAGGGAGACAAGAGAAGGGAAGGAGTAAATGCAACGAAGGAAGAAAAGAATGGAGAGGAAACAGGAAACAACAGAGGCAGGAGAAATGGCATGTCAGTGGGAAAGAAGATAGAACAGATGTTAAGAGAAGAGAAGAAAGGGAAAATGAGAAAGAGGCCAAGAAGGAAAAGTGGGAGATTAAAAGTTCTCTCTCAGCTGGAGGGCTAATGAAAAGACCCTGAGCTGGAACCACTCTGTCTACATTTTGATGACAGGGAGTACCAACTAGATCAGCAAGCAGAGAAGACAATTTCCGGTATTGCCATTGCTTCTGTTTGTTTCATACCAATTTATTTTATGTAAGTGAGAACTTAGCGTGCATGAAAGTCTTCCTTAACACTTGTACGACATGTAAACAGTTGTTCTAGAGCTGGATGCTAACGATAATGGATAACTGGGTTGAGCAGAGTCCCTGCAACACGCCTGGAATGGGTAAGGATTGCCAACTATTAATAAAGCAGTTTTCTTCCTGTTGTCGCTGTATGCCGTTCTTTGAAGCATTCCCTGAGGAATATTTTTAAACAAGCTTAGACAGAACTTGTCATGGTCTCATATAACTGCTATTGAACTGTTCTGAGCTTTGAATCAGCCGCGTATCCTTTGTATGACAAAGAAAAACAATCTGTCACAAAAGTGCGTGAAAGTTGACAAGACTTTCTCGAACAGCTATATCCTGGGAATACATATTTATGAAGGTTTTTAAACACTAGCTTGGAAAACACGTACTACATTCTCGGATTGTTTAAAATAGGAACCACTGACCTGAACAATCAGGACAACTTACTTTGCAGCTAAACCTGTGGTTTTCCGAGCATCAAGGAGCCTGTCATGTCCTGCGTTCAAGAAAGAGCCTGTGTTTGTGTTTGCTTTCAGTATTTCAGTTTATGATTAAGTATAGACATTATTCAAAATAACTGTCTCAACCTGTCTTAATGTTTATCTAATTTCCTTTCAGTATTTTAATTTATGGTTAGATACAGACATTAGTCAAAATAACTGTCTCCATGTGTCTTCATGTTTATAAAATTTTCCCAAACTACATCAATTATTCTTCAATATTCTATCACTATATAATGAAAGCAATGGGTTTATCTAAAGGCAATGAGAGAGCAAAAACGTCAAGCGAGGAGACCATTTTTCCCTCTTGTCTAAAAATTTCTTTTCTCTTTCAAATCTTACAATTAACCCATATCATTTTTTAAGTGGACATCTATCCTGGTTTTAAAAGTACTGAAGCTGCCACAGGGTGATATATGAAGGCTCTTAGGACACATAAAATTTTACATGAGAACAGGTGATGACTCTAGCTGGGTTTACAGAAGCCCCTACAATAAATGGTATCTTTGCTTTTAATTGATGATGGAGTTTATTTCAGGATTCCCAGTAGTGAGCACACACAGCCTTCTAGCAAACCACCACACTGTGTTATGCCCTTAACAAGAGGCAATACAGTTCCAAGGTTTCTGTATAATAGTCAAGCATAACTGTTACCACTGTCCACTGTCCTTTTTGTTTATCTGCATAGCATTCATAACTACATCTCCCAGGGTTCTTTCTTTGACTTCCAGATAATACTATCTGCCTTTTGAACAAGAGTCATCTGAGACAAAATGATATAAAGGTAACTTTGCCGCCAATTAATTTAAGGATCATTGCAATTCATGAACTTCTAATTCCTGTACTTAAGACACCAAGATACTATTTCCTCCCATCTCTGCTTGTGACATTTATCTCAGATGAGAACTAAATACCAAGAAGACCTTAAAAATTCAGGCCAGCGTCAAATGCATTAGAACATGAAAGCATAGATAAGAAAGTATAGAATTTTTGAGCTGATGGAGACTTTAAAGATAATATAACCAACATTTTAAAAGAAACTGAAGTCCAAGGATATGAAAAGACCTTCCAAATCTTGCATAGCTCACTGGGGGCTTGAAGCTGATGTGAGAATAAGTGGAAAGGAGACTCAGTACCTTGATAAGTGCATGAGGAAGGGTAAGAGAGAAAACAAAGTCTTGGCAACGTAGGTAACTGGACAGGATCCACTGTATCCCCACGGGGGCAGCATGGTCTGTGGAACACTGCCCAGGGCATACCCTCTAACACAGTTGTGAGCTGGAACGCTAATCTTCCAAGGTTGCTCCTTGACCCCAAGCAAGAGCCAACGGGCTTTTCACCATCACTTTGCTTACACAATCTGTCCCTAAACGCCATAAGCAGCATCCACCCTGAACTCTGACAGGTCTAAATTTTTTTATCAACAGAAAATACCAGGCTTTAATCAAATGCATAAAGAAAATGTTTTCAACAATGAAGTCTATTCCCTGGTGGTTTTTTTTTTTTTAAATGAGTCAGGAAGCAGAATGGAAAGGAAGGATGTGTCTTGGATAACACAACCTCTATGACTAAGGAGGAGAAGGGAAAACCTTCCAGCTCTCCAAGTGAAAATCCCCTTCTATTTTAAGGAACACTCTCTTACTTGAAGGAAGCTCTCAAATGAGTAACTAGGGTTGGATCATATTCTCCTGGGACACCTACTTTCCAAAGAATAAGCCTTTAATGCATCGATAGGAAGGGGGGAAATAGACACTGACAATTAACAAGGAGACGCATCCGTTTCCAAACGCCCTGTGCATTCTGCCCTGCTCACGTGCACAGAGGCTGGATGAAGCCAGCAGAGAGCAAATCTCCACTGTGTGGAAGGAGGAAGTGTCCAACACGAGTTCTCAGGTCCCAGGGCTTTCCACGGCCGCTTTTCTGGAGCTACAGGCCTCACCAAGCCTCTGCTTGACCTTAGCACAATGTGTCCCAGGGGCAGAGACATGGGTGGAGATGATGGTGCTTTGAAAACTTTGTCAGCTTTCAGGGTGAAATCATAAGTGTGTACTTTAAGTCAGACTGGACAGAGACACATATGAATAGCTGCTGTGTTATTGCTCACCCATTTAAAATGCAAATGATGGAACCAAAAATTACCAAAGCCCACACTCCAGATGTTCTTATTATTCACACCGCTTTTTCTTTTTTTTTCTTTTTTTTTTTTTTTTTGGCTACACGTATCCTCTCCTTCATGTCTCTGAATTTATAACTCTCTTTATGGAAACTCCTCCTTGTTTCTTAAATAACTTTGTTGTATATATTTAAAGAGTTGGAATAAAGAAATTAAACTCTCATTTTCCCAAGTAACGAGGAAAATAGATCTTCATCTCCACATCCCCGACATCAGTTATAAGGAAACAAACTAACAAGAGCATAAAGAGGCAGACAGTCTATTTATGAAGAGACATGCGTGGCTCGTGGCTCGGTGGAAACAACGTGGCCCAGTTTTACTCGAGAGCAAGCGAGGAGAGGTCTGTGCTAAGACCCAAAAGGGAAGGGTTAAAGTTCCCGGATTAGTGCCCAGCTCCCGCCATGAAATTGCTTAATTCAGTCTTCTTGAACCTGGGGGAACACACATCACACACAAACACACACACACACACACACACAAGAGCCCCTCTCTTTCTACATGACGGGAAAATCCTGCTGCTGGCCATAAACCGGATCTGACTCCAAGTAGATCAAGAGAGAGCAGGTCCCTTTCCTCCCAATCCCCACCACAGCAGGAGAATCTCCCTCTGGGGCCCCTGACCAGCACTACCTGTGGACACTGGAGTGGGATGGTTAATTTCCTTGGTCCCCAATGTCCTGGTCTGTTAGCTGGGCAGTCCCAGTAGTCCTTCCTTCTGGACTCACGGGGAGAAATCGATGAACGAGACATGCCACGTACACAGACAGCGGGTGTTCAGCAAATAACTCTCTATTATTAAAACAGGGGTCCTAGGAGGAGAGAGGGCAGTCAGAGTTGTTGGTCTGATAGTTTGTTTCTATTTTTTGAAGAGGGTAGGGGGAAGGGAGGAGTGAGTTGTTGTAACCATGGTGAGTTTCACATCTTCTAAAACAGTTTTATTTCACGTGGAGAGAATTGGAAGTGTAAGTCTGGACTCGACTGAGAGGTCAGAGCTAAAGGGTAAACAGAATGAATTTGTAGTAAAAACATTTGCTCGGTTAATGTATAACTTCTTCTGACAACTGCCAGCTATGCAAGGCCATGAGCAGAAAAAGACAGGTATGCTCAGGGCTCAGGTGGGAGCTCAGGAGCCGACAGATACGAAAGCTGTGGCTGGCAAAGCCCAGCAGCCACCCGAATCACCTGGGCGGCTTGTTCGACCCGACAGCTGGGTGCCACCCAGGAATTTCCGAAGCAGGGCCGGGATGGGAGGGCTTGAGGATGTAACAGGCTCCCAGATGGTGCTGATGCCACTAGTTCAAGGCACACACTCTGAGTAGCACTGGTCCAGAGAACTAAGGGCAGCGCTGCGATCCTTGTTAAGCCTCAAGTCTAGATTTAAAAGGGTGAAGAAAATTCAAGCGTGAGTACCTACTCAACAAAGTGCCAGGACTTTCACAGGCGTTATTAACTTCATGAGGTCAACACTCTCAAGAAGTGGATGCTATCATCCCATTTTTTTCGGATGCATAGATTGCAACTCAGAGTTGGTCCCAGGCTCTCATGGCTGCCTGTCATCCTGCCCAGTCTGAACTTCTAGAAACCTCGTCCCTTCCCATTGGCAATCGTAGTCATGAAGAGTCTGTGAAAATGCTTTGGGAGGATTGGGACCTTCAGACTCTACCTCAGAAATCTGGAAATCTCAGAAATGCACCTCTAGGATGACTCACAAGTCTGACCCTGCCCACCTGTCTGGAATCTAACAAGGAAACCCACAAGCACCAGCTCAGTATTTTTTTTTCCTTACAACTGGGCAAGCCATCATGATCCCCTGGAGCAAGGAATCTTAGTGCTGCAAGTAAAAGTGGTGATTATCCACGCTGGCATTGTATTTCCTTAAATAGGAAAAAAAATGCTTGCAGACAAGCGGGGTGGGGAGCAGAGACGACACTCTCCGGTGCTGCTGGGAGAGCCCACTTAGTGATGGCTCTGAATAGCAGCAGGAATAATAGAGGAAGGGGAGGAATCACCTCTCCCAACCTCGTCTCCCTGCCTGTTGTGATCCTAAAGCCTTATTTTACTCTTTCGTTTCTCCATTTATTTTTTTTCCAGCAATTTTTTTTTAGTGCCTATCATGCCCCAGGCACAAAGCAGGTCTCAAGTGAAAAAGGCTCTGTCCTTCCTCCCAAACACTCAGTCAAACATAGGCAGACACATGCATCATGCAAGGTGTGCACAGTATGTGGCGTGATGGAACTGACAGTGACCGGGAGACGCACAGGAGATGGAGAGGGGCCCCTAACCCAGCTAGGGACAGTGGGAGGGCAGCGGGAGTGAGGTCTCAGAGAAAACTCAGATGAAAGAGAGCTGAGTCTTAATGAATGAGTTAGTCAAGAGTGGCGGGGGTGGAGAAGGACAACATCATGAGTAGAAAACACATTCAATAGAAGGACCACAACTCGGGGAGGGTATGACTCAGTGGTAGAGCCTGTGCCTAGCATGCACAAAGTCCTAGGTTCAATCCTCAGTACCTCCGTTAAAAATAAATAAATAAAATAAAGCTAATTGCCTCCCCCCAAAAAATTAATTAAAAAAATTTTTTTAAAAGGGCAGGAAAAATCAAGGCTGCCGGGATGTAGCTTGGCATGTAAAAGTGGTGACCAGAGAGCCTAATGGGAACCAGATCATGTAAAAGTTTTTAAGCCGAGTGAAGAAACTTGGAATGTACCCTGTAGGCAATGCCCGTGAAGAACTAGCAACACATTTTATTCAGGAGAGTAATGTGATCTAATTTCCATTTTTTGATAGATGATTCCAGCAAGCTGTGTGGAGGGTAGTTTTTAAGAGGACAAAACAAGTCAAGAGACAAATTAGATGAAAGATTGAACTAGAAAGACAGGAAATGGTGGCAAGGAAAGAAAGGAATAAATATATTTGAGACATATTTTGGAAGTAAGTCAGAATAACTTGGGGATTCCCTGGCTGGACAGGAAGGAGGAAAGGGTGCGCACAGAGCTAGAGTGGGCTGGCAGCTGCTCACTACACAAAGTGGGTGGCGAGGTGGAACCACTCCACCTTGCAAGGAAAGCAAGGACAGAGTAGGATTGGAGCAACCCATGACAAGAGGGCAAGGATGACCTCTCGGTGGGGAGGTGCCTGTGACAACTGAAGCAGAGCCCTGGAAGGACCAGGCCCGGCAAAGGCTTGGAGATGCAGCCAGGCCAGGCTCCAGGACTAGGAAGGGATGATTATTTCTTTACTATTTTTTATTAAGCAGGTAATAAGGACTCTGGTTAGGATGTAAACCACAGGAGATTGTGCCGTGGCAGCAGAACCTTCTCTTGACCTGACTTCAACTCCGTCCCCTTCAGACCCTCTGAACTCTTCTCCCTCCGACATCTTCTTGACACCCTCAGCTCCCACCGTCCTCACGGATTCTCCCTTTTGATTCTGGCACTTTGCTAATCCCCTATGGTTATCTCACGTAATTCTGCTTGCCTTGAAAAGAATCCTATCATTTTTCTGATCTTTTCTAAGCTACCTTCATGCTGGGACTCCCGGCAATCCTTTATGCTCTCCAGCTTGCCTTCAAAGTCCTCCAGCTCTCCTCTCCACCCCCCAGCCCCTCACCCCCCACCCCCATCTTTAAGGATATTTTTGTAGTTCTCATAGGGAAATGTATCTCTTATTAGGGGTCCAGATAGATGCCTGTCTGTCTTTTTCTATGAATATATATTATTTTGGATCGTATTATATGCACTTGAGATTTTTTTGTTTGTTGTTTCACACAGATCTCTCATATCTTTTTGTGCACGTATGTAAAAAAAAATTGTGGAATAATAAAAAAGAATCAGTGGAAAAACAAAAAAATTAAAATTCAATAAAAACACCCTCAGAGATGGAATAAATTATTGAGTTATTTTTTTACAAATTAGAAAGGGGGCAAGAAGAGATAATGTGTAATTTTGGCAAATTTTATCACATTATCACATGCAAAATGTTGTATGAATTTTAATCTATTTTTTCCTTAACCAAATTTAGGTAACAAAATGCTATTTCCATTCTGGTGCTAACAGCAAAATGGATATGAAATGAGACCATATGGGGATAAATATATATCCCCATGGAACATATATATGTTCTGTATTTAGCTGTATATTTAATATATATATTCTTTACTTAGCTGTATATTTACTATATATAGAGAGAGAGAATTTATATAGAATATGTATACAGAGAGAATATATATTCTGTATTTAGCAGTGTAGAGAATATATATATTCTCTATTTAGCTGTAGTAAAATCTGCCGATCAACCCCATCATTCTTGCAATCTTATCCCATGCTGGCCAGCATGTCTTTCCACACACACACACACTCTGAAATAATCACCACCAACTGTATTCAAGTGAGAAGTTTCATGCACTGCTCAGTCCACTCAGGCTGGTAGAATTTCCTAGACACTTTCAATATGTGTCCTATTGAATGTTTGCACAAATTTTCTCTGTATGCATCTGGTGAGCTGCTACTTAATTGTCATCCTTTATGCAACAATTAAGCCATGAATTATTTTTAGATTTGAAAAATTTGTTTTTTAATATAAACTTAAAAACTGAATATGCAAACCCACATTGCCAGGTCTATCTGTGCATTGCAATTTCTTTCCAGAATAGTAATTTAAGCAATATTAAGCAATTAAGCAACTAAGTAATTTAAGCAATATTAAATGGTAGTCAATTCTTCCACATTCAATTTCTTAAATAAAAAAATCTAAAGAATGACAGGTCAAAAAGATTATATCTAGATTATTTTAACCAAAGAGAAGTGTCTGAAGTACAAAAATTCTTTCTGAGACAGGGAATACTATCTTACCTGAGCTTACAGAACTCTGTTTCTTCTTCATATGATTTTTTCATCAGTCAAGTAACATGACTGCAAAACTCACTGAGCTTTCAAGCTCCTTGTATCATTTCAAAGGAGCTATGGAGGGTGTGCTGTTGGTGTCCCCACGGGATCATCTTGCAGCCAGGGTCCAGCTGAGACCACACCCTTGCGTCCCTCCTTCCCTACCCCATCTTGCTTCCATGCTCCCATTCTTCTGGGAACACTCCCCCCATAAATCATTGAAAGAAGAATCCCATCCCGGGCTCCATTGATTTAACGTAGGTTCTAGGCAAGAAATTTCTCAAAAAGAACCATTACTGGGGGACCTGCATTAAACCTCCAATACTGGTCCTCTCCTCCTTGTACTTTTTTTTTTTGCATATTTATTTATAACCCTGTCAAATCAATTTTTTATTGAGACATAATTGACATATAACATTATATTAGTTTCAAGTGTACACATGATGATTTGATATTTGTGTATTTTGTGAAAAGATCACCATAATAAGTCTAGTTGATATCTGTCACCATACATACTTATAAAATTCTTGTGTCTTGTGATGAAAACTTTTCAGGTCCACTCTTTAAGCAGCTTTCAAATATTGCAACACAGTATTATTCATTGTAGTCACCATGCTGTATATTCCATCCCCATAACTTGCCCAGTATTTGATATATAACACATAAAATTTATTTAATAGCTATGATATTGTTTAATGTCTATAGTGTTATTTCATATCTAGGACATCAGAGAATCTTAATGCAGTAACGACCTTCTGGAGAAACCTCTTACTGCCATTTGCTCCCCTTTGTAGCCACATGGATGGACCTAGAAAATACTATGCTTAGTGAAATAAGTCAGAGAAAGACCAATACTGTATGATATCAGCTATATGTGGAATCTAAAAAATAAAACAAAAAAACCCCCAAATGAATGTATATAACAAAACAGAAACAGACTCACAAATATGAAGAACTAGTGGGCACTAGCTGGGAGAGGGAACAGGGGAGGGGCAAGTTAGGGGCATAAGATTAAGAGATACAAACCACTATGTGTAAAATAGATAAGCAACAAAGATCTATTGCATAGCACAGGGAAGTATCACCATTATTTTGTAATAACTTTTAATGGAGTATATTCTGTGAAAATTTGGAATTGCTATGCTCTACGCCTGAAACTAATATAACATTGTAAATCAACTAGACTTCAATAAAAAAATAAAGTAGCAAAGCTTTCACTCATGTACTTAGAAGTGGGCAAGGTAGGAAGAAGGCACCAATTAAAAATACTTTGCTTTGAGGAGCAATTAGACTGCATACAAGAGCAAGAATTCAGCTGCCAATGGAGGGTCCAAAATACGTGTCCGCAAAATTTTCAGACAACAGCAGTGGTTTCTGGGCTGTTCTTCAGTCTGTCAGTAGCTGTATGCTCTACGTACAGAACCTTTAAAAGTAGTTATGATGTCTGGCCAAGCCAGAGAGAAGGGGATGATAATGAATCACCTTGACCTGGACTGAGTTCTTGATGTTGTTTTTACGGTTCAGCCTTCCTCTGAGCTACCACGTCCTTTGACAGAAGGAAAGAAATACGTGTAGCCAGCATTAATAGAAGGTATCCAGCTTTAATAGAAGGATTCTTTATTCCACAAATATTTATTGCGTTCTTGCTATGGGCATAGCGCTTTGTTAAGTTCTGTTGGAGCCCAGAAGAGGAAATAGGCTGAGGGGACCCCAGAGGTTGGCACAGAAGCCAGCAAAGAAATGCGTTTGGCTCTGGCGTGTCCTGCCTTGCGGGACACCAGTCCACATCCACCTGCTAACATGTCTGTCTGAATTCCTCCCTCCTTCCTTCTCAGTTCTATTTTCTCTCACACATTACATTTTCTGCTTGTTTTACTCTCTCCAGTAAATTATAGAGAAATATTGCCTTTTAAAAAGGTATGTGGCAGCCTGAACTTCTGTTTCTGCTTTCATTCTCGGCTCCCTCTACTTGAAACCCTATCCAGTCCCCTTCCTTTTATGCTTCTGGAGACCAGAAAATAAATAGAAAGTAAGCTATTTGGCCTAAAAGACATCACAGATTGCCTAGCCGGGGTAAAGTGAGCTACAGCCTAGGGTCAGTGAAAAGCACCCATCTGCAAGGAAGCCAAACGCTTCTTTTAACCTTCCTGGACTTGGCACCTGTCAAGGAGGGATCTAGGTCATTGGGAGAATGAATGAGCCTAGGTAATGAACCCTTGTATTTACCTAGCAGTACAGAGGTTACAAAATTCTGTCACATACATTACTCTGTTTAATTTTCACAACAATCTTGTGAGGTTAGCCTGTTACATCAGAGGAAACTGGGGTTCAGAAAGGTTAAGTTTGCCCAAAGTCACTGTGTAATAAGCCAGGGCTCGAACCAAGTCTTTCAGCTCCAAGCCTTACAACTACTCCAGTATTACGTCCCTGAAGTTCGTGCGAACGCAAGATTCCTTTGTTTTTCCCTACCATTCCCGTCCCACTTCTCAACTTCAACCACGACCTGAACCAGCCATATCAGCGTCCTTCAGAAAAGCTAGTCTCTGGAATATTACAACATACTCCACCCTCCGGACCACCCAGTTCTTTAGAAATTAGAGACGTAGCATATGAACCACCACTGCAGGGGCAGTAATTATATTAACTACCTTCCTTTTTCTCTCCACTTAGCAGGTAATGATGCTGCAAGACACAATATTTTACTGACCAAAATGGTCTATAGGAACTACCAGAATTGAGATAAAGGAAACTGGTTCAAGGCACATCTTGCTAGGATTCATACACTTTTTCAAAAAATAAGAACCACTCCGGAACACTATAAGAGGAGGAAAAGAACTCCTCCCACAATGAAACATATTTGGGTCACTGAATGGGTGCCTTATGTTGGTACCTCTTCCATGACTTAACTCTTCTTTTTCTCATATGAATAATGAAGGGGAAGGAGATTAATGTTTTCAACTTGGACCAGACATTGAAATGACCTGGACATGTTTTGCAGGACGTGGCTTAAAGTATTCATTCATAAATAGCCTTGTACTTTACATCAATATTCTCATGATGATATTCTAATTCTCATATTCCTTCTAACAGTATTCAAAACACTAAAAATTTTTGAAAACACACACATAAAAATGATATGTATGACAATAACCAAACACCAAAAAAATTAGTACTTAATTCTTTTTCGGTTTACAACTTCTTCTAAGCCAGGGATTGGCAAATATTTTCTGTCAAGAGCCTGGTGGCAAATATTTTAGGTTTTACAGGCCACACATTCTCTGCTGCAACTGGACAACTCTTCCCTTTGTAGCGTGAAAGCAGCCAGAGACAATATGTAAATGCATAGCTGTAGTTTATTGTGTTCTTATAAAATTTTATTCACAAAACCAAGCAGCAGGCTGGATTTAACCTAAGGGCCATAGTTTGGCTGACTCACGAGATAAGGCCTTAAATTTTGGACACAATTTTTTATTTTTGACTTTTTCTAATGAGCAATTTCAATCATATACAAGAGTTGAAAGATTAGTGAAATGACTTGTCAGTATCCATTATCTGGCTTCATCAGTTATCAACTTAGGACTAACCTTGTTCCATCTAACTCCTTACCTATGTCCCTTCTTCCTGTGCTATTTTAAAATATGTCCCTTTGCTATTTTAAAGCAAATCCTTGAGGGGAGGGTATAGCTCTGTGGTAGAGCACATGCTTAGCACGCATGAGGTCCTGGGTTCAACCTCCAGTACTTCTATTAAAAAAATAAATACGTAAAATTTAAAAAATAAATAAACCTAATTACCTCCCTCTACCAAAAAAAAAATCGTGGAATGCTTTTAAAGCAAATCCTTTTTATTTTATTCATAGGTATTTATATTCATTTCATCCATGAATATTTCAGTGTCTCTAAAAACATAGCTATAACATAATCATCATGCCTAAGAACATTAACAATATAAATATTTTTAAATATATGTGATTGAATCAAGAGCCTAACAAGATCCATTTTCAATTGATTGATTTGTCTCAAGTCTCTTTTACTCTATGGGTTCCCCCTCTGTCTTGTTTCCCTTATTCAATGTATTTAATGAAGAACTTGGATGATTTGTCCTTTAGAAGTTCTCATAGGCTGGACTTTGATTATTGAGTCCTAATGGTGTCATTTAGTGTACTCCTCTGTCTTCTAAATCTTCTATGAATTGAGCTTTAGAGACTTGATGAGATTCTAGTTTAAGTTTTTGATAAGAACACTTTCCATGTGGCATTGTGTACATCCACCAGGAGGCCCATTTTGTGTAGTGCACAGCTATTGATGACCATTGTCTAGAGCCATTGATTTATTAGGAGTGACAGAATGGTCAGACAGAATAAGAGAAAGGGAAGATCAAGACAGAGCAGAATGGTAACATTCTTCCTTTACTTACTGGAGGTAATATTTCGGTAAAGAGAAATGTTCCCTAAACAGCTATTTAACTTTCCTGATAGTGTTGGTATATGGAAAGTGGGATGAATACATGATTTCCCCCTTTATTTGGCAGACTTTTCAATAATTACTTGTTTCTCTAACATCCTCCAAAGGTGACCAATGAATTTCTTTCAAATGGGTATCTCCTTAAACTACAGTATTTACAGTCAGTAAAATATTGTGTCTTGCAGCATCATTACCTGCCAAGTGGAGAGAAAAAGGAAGGCAGTTAATGTAATTACTGTCCCCACAGTGATGATTCACGTATTATCTGTCTAATTTCTGTAACAGTAGGTCTCCTGCCACAGACCTATTGAGCCAGAGTCTCCAGGGGTAGGTCCTGGCCTCTGTGCATTTAAAAATCTTCCTGAATGACTCTGAAGCATGGTGTGCAGCCCAGCCATTGAGCATGTCAGCCCCAGATGGCTGCTGAAGTTCACCCCACAATTGCCAGTCTGCAAGTTTATCATGTGCAATTAATTATAGATGGCTTATGTTGCTGCTCCTTGTTCCCCTCTCTCTCGAGAACTGGTGAAATGGGGTCAACCAGATGTTCACAGAACATGCAGCTATTCTCAGTAGCTTGGCAGCCAGTTCCTTGAAAAGCCACACAGTTAGTAAAGGATACTTGTATTTCCCACCCAAAGGGTAGAGATTGGTACCTTCAGAGTTACAAGGAGTTAAGGACGTCCCTGAAATTCTTTAGTTCTCCAGTGCCACATGCCCAGAGATCACAGGCACATGGTTTAGCACCTTAAATTCACCCCCAGAGCTGGCTCTTCCTGCCATGAAGTATCCATGAAGACAGCACACAAGAATGAGATTCAGGGGCCAAGCCAACAAGCCAAAAGACACTCTAGTTATCTGCCTACTAAAGCATAAGAAGTATGTTAATTGATGTCTAGGGACAAATTTATTCAAACCCTGCCTCCCTTACTCAGTATATGAGTCATGGTAAACTACCCTACTTAATCTCTTGTGCCTTGGATTCACTGCCTCTAAAATGGGGATAACAGTAACTATCTCACTGACTTAATCTGAGGATTAAATAAATGTAATAAATATAAAATGCTGGAAACAGTGTTTTGCACTTAGATTGCTAGCCACTATTATTAGTATTTAGAGCCAGGAATGTCACGTGTGTTCTTAAAATCAATAACAGGATGGATGGATACAAAGTGACCACAAAGTGTGGCTTTCAGTAAAACTCAACTAATGTTTTAAAGACTCCAAGATCAAGAACAGAGTAGAATATAATTCTTTTCACACTGTGTGTGGTCATGTGAATACTGTCAGCTGGAGGGAGGAGGGTTACAGATCCACAAATCTTAGTTAGAACTGGTTCAAACCACCAGCATTCCCCTAACTCCACAGTTTATGGGAGTTCAAGCGCCCTCTGACCCCAACAACACTTCTTGCAACTTTATGTGACCACTTCAGGCTCTAACTTCTTGCTTTTGAAATACATCTTATTTACCAAGTCATGTTGACCTAGGCAAAAATGTAACCCCTTCCTAATTTACACTTACCCCTACAGAACATTCCTGAAATTAGTGGTCTTTGCTGGTAATTTGGGGAAAGATGAAAGAGAGCATTTACCTTACATCAGCATTTTCACCACCTCCATCCTGAACTATTCTTTGACTCAGTCCTGACCCATAGAACTTTCTATGGTGATGGAGATGTTCTACTTCGGCACTGTCTAATGCAGTCATTACTAGCCACAGGTGGCTTTTGAGCACTTGAAATGTGGCCAGTATGACTGAGAAACTGAATTTTTCATTTGTTGAACTGTAATGTATTTAAATTTAAACAGCCATATGTGGTTATTGGCTGCCATGTTTATAGTACTGCTCTAGTCCGTTCCCTGGAGCACCATGGGCATTTTACCCTAGAGTTCCAGACTCTCTCTACCTTTCCCACTCTTCTTACATCTTTTCAGATCTTTCTTTAATTTACACCCAGCAGTTTGTCCTTCTACCACGATGCCTTAGCACCTACCAACAGCCATGTCTTTGGATTTCTACTTACTATGTGACTCTTGACAAATTCCTTACCCTCTTTGTACCTCAGACTTGTTGTCTCCTACAATAGGGTTAATAATAATAGCTATCTCACTGAGTTAAACAGGGAATTAAATATGTTAATACATATAAAGTGGAAAACATATCCCACATGAGCTTACCATAGGTCATCCTGAAGACATTTTCATACCTAAAAGGAATTTTGATGATAAGTGTTAGGAAATAAAACTTTCACTTGATGCATAATTGTAGGCTACACAGTCCAGGGCAGTAGCCACTGGCTCTGTGAAGGTCTTTAAATTTAATTTAAATTAATTAAAATTAATATTCAGTTCCTCGGTTGCAGGAGTCACATTTCAAGTGCTCAACAGCCACATGTGGCTAGTGACCATGACATTGGACGTGGCAGATGTAGGAAAGTTCTATTGGACAGCAGTGGAACTTGATTATCTCCTTATATATAAACTCAAGAGAGAAGAATTGCCACAGTAGGTCAGAAAATCAATCAAATTGGGGAAAATCAATCAACAGCAGGTCTGTTCCCTTTATCAATCTCACTGTCTCATTCTTGCCCCCTAAACTGTATTCCGACATTTCATTTTTTCCCCTTCTATGACTTCCTCTCCCATCCCGACAGTCCTAATGAAATGCATTTAATAAATATCTATAAAATACTGTAGACATAATTTTCGATGTTATCAAGCACACTTTTTCAGAATTTATTTTCTTCTAGGGCTTCACAGCAGAGGAGATTATGGCTTTCTTTTTATTAATACTATGTCATATCTGGCAAAACACCAGGCATAATCCTATTCATTTTCTGCAGCCATAGCACAGCTAGTCACAATAGATAACTTAATGAAAATTTTTCATTCAGTCCTATTTGCTCATAAGTTGACAGAGCCCGACATGAGTTGGTGAAGGGAGGAGAGGATCCATTGTGTGTATGAGTGTGAGCGTGAGTGTGTGTGTGTGTGCGTGCACAGTGTTCAGCTCCATGGGTCTCTTCTGTCATTAACTGTAGGTGACAGAAACTTGTCTGGAGAGCTCATGAATGTTCTCCCACGAAGCTGCTGTTTGTTCTCTTGGGCATCGGCTCCAAAGGGAAGTGTTATCATTTGTACATGATGGAGACTTTCTTCCAATTTACAGGAGCTTATCCTAAGAGCACACAGTATTGCTTTGACTGTTGTTCTGAGTCTGGACTGCCAGATTACTCCTGTTTTAATCTTGGTGAGAGCACAAATAAAAAGAAGTTGTATTTAGTAAAGAAAAGGTGAATTTGGTCCATCATCTTGAAGAGAATTTAGTGTTTGTTTTCATGAGAAGTAAAGAAAAAGAAGTAAATAAAAGAAGGTATTTTAATATACCATTAAATAATGAAAATAAAAACAACTTACTACTGATCTTTGAAAATAAAATTTAGCCACATATTTTGGGGTTTCTTTGTGCAAGTGGAAAAGGACTCAGATTCGAACACAGGTGGTTCGAGTCAGTCCTTACCGGCTGTGTGACCTGGGGCAAGCCACTTCTCTGAGACTTTGTTTTCGTACATCTCTAAACCATGGAGTTCAGGCCTCCCTTTTTTCCCTCTCAGGGTTGAAGAATGTCTTAGGTCAGTGTCCCCAGGAAACAGATTTTGAGATAGAGATTCAAGAGCAAGGGTTTTATGGAAGAATGCCCTTGAGAAGACTTGTGGGGAGGAAGAAAGGCAGGGTGTGGGGAAGAGGGAGAAACTGGGTTACAGCAAATTGCAACAGAGTCAACAGCTGATGCCACAGGAGCTCTGGAAGTGGGATGGCTCTTCAGAGTTGTCTCACACAGAGCCAGAGCCGAGGGGGCCTGACCTTTGAACTCCCACGTTGACCGGCCATGCCATGAGGGTGGTCTTTTGGCTAAAGACAGTTCACGGAGTAGGACGGGAGCTGCCAAGTTTCCCAGCAGCTGGGGAAATGAGTGTGTAGGTCTTGAAGGAGAGATCTGGGCAGCAACCACTAAAAAAGTAAAGCCCGTCTCATTACCCGCTCCAGGGCTGGTGCCCATTTTATTCAGGTGTGTGGACTGACCTCCAAGGACCCAGGCAAGGAATCAAAAGGGTCTGCAATGAACTGCCTGTCTCAGGAGGGGTTCCCAAAAAATGGACCCTGACATGAAGATTCGTGTTAAAGTGATTTATTAGGAACTGTTCCCAGAATGAACCAGTAGAGAAAAAAGATCAGGAAAGGAGGGAGGCCAGCAAGGCTATTAAGAAATGTCCTACAGCTGGTCACTTTGGCTCACTTCTACAGGGGAGCTTTAGTGACAGAACAGGTACATCCTGAGAGTTGTCCCTATCAAGGGGCAAAGAAACTGGCATATTTATACCCCTAGACCCATCAGCGGGGGTAGGGACTGCCTCTGGGAGAACTTAAATGCCTAGGCATCCCACCACCCTAAGTGTAGGCAAACTGAATTCCAGCCACTGGGGCAACACTTAGACAAAGACACAGATGCTGGCTATATTGGGAATGAAAGCACGCGGGCAGCCCGTGTGCATTAACGTGGTAAAGGGATGGGAGGGGCCGTGGGTGCAGAGCTCCCAGCCCAGAGTCTGGGCTCATCAGGCTTTAATAACTTCCCAGGTGAAATTACTCAAGCTGCTCCTTCCTGGTCACTCTCTCTGCCCCGAAGTGAGAAGAGGAGGTAATCAAACTGGCTAATGATGCCTTTTTTTAGCAGGATGATACATTCTCTTAAAAACAATTTTTTTTTCATCTTTCCCCAAATTACCAGCAAAGACCACTAATTCCATGAATGTTCTATGGGGGTGATTGTAAATTGGGGAAGGGCTACGTTTCTTTTTTTTGTTTTGGGTGGGTTTTGGTGGTGGTTTCTGTATATACATATGTTTATTGAAGTATAGTTAATTTATAATGTGTTAATTTCTGGTGTACAACATAATGCTTCAGTCATACATGAACATACATATATTCGCTTTCATATTCTTTTTCACAAGTTACTACAAGATATTGAATGTAGTTCCCTATACTATACAGTATGAACTTACTATTTATCTATTGTATATATATATATATTTGTTACTATCTGCAAATCTCGAAGGGAGTGGGAAGGGATAAATTGGGAGTTTGAGATTTGCTGATATTGAATTGCTCTTTAAAGTAATTTTAAAGAATGTTGTACAACGATATCTATTACAGGTGTTTATGGAGTTATACTCCCAGTAATAACAATTATCGCTGTGTTAAAATTCTCTGCCTCCTTGTAAAATTTTTAACTTATTCATCAAGACGCTGACTTCTATCAGCATCTAAGGCTCATGTGAAGGAGAGTGATTTCAGGCTAACAGCTCATTCCCAAATAGTAGTTTTTGGTTCAAAATTTAAAAATTGAGAGAGAGACCCTCATAATAGGAGAAACACTGTGAGGACCTGGATGTTAGGCAATTCTCTTTTATTGGCAACAATTTGAGGGTCCAACCCTTGCTTTATAATGATAAACAAAATGATAGGACGCCAACATTAATCACACGTTAAGTGTTGATACCCACGTGCAGGTAGGAACAGGGGGTGTCAGGCAGGCACACAGCTTTATTAGACCTGCTGTAAATAAGCTTTCTTTCTCCATCTTTTTTTCTTACGGTCTCCTATAACTTTATTGATCCTGTCTACAAGTGCAGTACTAAACACATTTCTATACAAAGGCTAAGGAAAAGGGTTTCTCTTTCACCATATGACCATTTTGAGGAAATGACCTAGGTATGATGCCTCTAATGTCACACTGAAAATAAAATGCTCTGTTGATTATTTTGCTTAATCCTTATTATAATTTACTTGAAAAAAATATAATTTCTGTGTAATAAGCATGACATTTTCTCAGTGTCTAGATAAGAGATCTATATACTTTTTTAAACATGATTTATCATAAAAAAATCAGAGACCACTTTAAAGTAAAGGCAATTTATAAAACATCTTGCAGACTGTTTTATGAGGCCATCAGGTTAGAAATTACTAATGAACTAACTTTTTGTTCCTGTTGCCAAATAGGTAAAGTGAAAAGTGTAAATATATTTCTATTTGGACAGGTACATACAGTTTAATTGTATTCAGGGATTTTAGAAGAAAATTGCCATCTGAATTGGAAAGTATATAGGATTACCTGTAATTTGTGGATAATTAATTTTTTGCTTAATTTGCTAACATTCTATTGTTGGAATATTTGCTTTGTTTTGAAATAGTTTATGATTAAGTGTATAAATTACTACAAGGCACACAAGCCTCTAATCACAAAAAAACTACAGTGGGCTCAGACCATTTGGCCCTGCTATAACTCAGATGTCTTATCTGTGGGAAGGAGAGACACGATGTCTTATCGCCTGCGTTTTATCTGATTTTGATTGGGAATTCGAGCTATGTTTCTTATTCTGTTGAAGACATACTGAAACCAGACAAAGGATCTCAAGGTAAAGAACAGGAAATGGGTATTGATTTCCCTTATCCACCCAGTCTCTTCGTATCTTTTTGTATTGTACCATGATGGATTAGGTGGACAGGCCAGCAAATGTTTCGCATTTGCTACCGATTGGATGGGCTTTGGGAAAAAGGATTTGAGGCATATGCTGGTAAAAAGAAGATTCTTAAAACCAGGTCTGGGTCAGTGTGATAAGTCGCAAAGCGTATGTTCCCTACATCAGAAGACCCCCAACCTCCTAATCTCTCTCTTACACTCCACACACACACCCCGCTACTGAAACAGATACTGATGCTTTTCTGAATCTAATTTCTTTTGGTCATTTCTGTCTTTCCTTTCTCTGGAGTCAGAATGGTCATCAAGATTATGCTTTCTCTTTCTCACCCCTAATCTGCTAGGTCTGCTAAGTGCAATCTATGGAGAAAATGTATCCAAACCACAGGGGATAAAATGCCGATCCGATCCTCAACTAATAGAAACAGAGTCTTGGGGGGGGGGGAGCCAGGAATCTGTTTTTCATCACAGGTGTCTCGTGCACCCTTGCGTTTGAAAGCCATGGCTATAGTTTGTTATGGAAGGTATAAATGCTAAATTAAATACACCGAGGGACAGCCCTTCCAAGAGCTCTTTGACACACTCGTAAAAAACATACAAGATTCAGCGGCAGTGGCACACCGGCTTTCCGGCTTTCTGGAGCTCTGAATCACCCCAGCCCCCTCCTCCCCACTCCTTTAAGGGCTTTGCCATTCTTCTTTCTCAACAGTAAATTATTTACAACATAATTAAGCGGTCATTGTCTGAATGTTTCCGGGCCCCTCACCCTATCCCACTCCACCTTTCTATTTTTTTTCCTGACATTCTCTTTCTCACTGTGTTTAAGTTCAACGCATTGAAAAACTAAAGACAAAATAATTATTGTAGAAATGTAACAATAGAATGAATGGCTCGCCACCAGGCATCATCAGGGGCCATTGTACAGCAAGCGTCTGGTTTAGCCTCCCTCCCTTCCCACCTCCCGTGTCACACTGGCTCCTCTTCCTCCAGCCACCCCGTGACCCAAATGATGTCTACAAAGTAGCAGGACACCCAAACTTCCTTCCGGAACACTGCATCTCAGGAATCATACCTCGAGTTTTTCTCTTCTTCTCATAAAACCTTTTCTGATCTGCCTTCCAGGGGAGCTGAACGAACGATGAGTTAATCAAGGACATTTTCTGTTTCGGTATTTTTCATCATGCATATAGTTTTTCTTTCTAAATCAACTTTTTTGAAGTAGAATTTCATAGAATAAAAGTCATCCACCTTAAGTATGCAGTGAAGAGGGTTTTGACAATGTATGCCTGTCCAAATATCTCCAAGGTCCAGATACATACCATTACTCATCATCCCCGAAAGCTTCCTCCTGCCCTTTTGTAGTTAATTTTCCCCACACCTGATCTCTCAGCCCCAGGCAAACACCTATCTTCTTTTGATCACTTTAGATTAATTTTACCTGCTCTAGAGTTCATACAAATGGAATCATACCATGGAGACTTTTGGTGTCTGGCTTTTTCTCAACATGGTGTTTCTGAGATTGATTCATGTTATTACATGTAAGGATATACCACAGTTGTTTATCCATTCTCCTATTGAGGGGCATTTGGGCTGTTTCCACTTTGGAACTATTCTGAACAAAGTTGTTATCTTTACTGTGAACAATTCTTTCTTGGGCATATATTTTCATTTTTCTTGGGTAAATACCTTGGAGTGGAATTACTGTGTCGTTTAGTAAATTTGTATTTAACTTTATAAGAAACTGCCAAACAGTTGCCCAAGGTGGTTGTATCATTGACATTCCCACCAGCAATGAATGAGAGTTCTGGTTGTTCCACATCCCTGTTAACACTTAGGATTGTCAACCGTTTCAATTGCAGCCATTTGGATGGGTGTGTAGTGGTATCTCACTGTGGTTTTATTTTGCATTTCTGTGATGACTCATGATGAGCATGTGCTTTTTTCACGTGCTTTATATTCCCATTCATACAGTTTCCTTTTTGAAGTATCTTTTGCCCATTTGGAATAGGAGTTAATACTAGGTTCCAGTACTTATATAGCCATGGCTTTCAAACGCAAGGGTGCACGAGACACCTGTGATGAAAAACAGATTCCTGGGCCCCCTCCCAAGACTCTGTTTCTATTAGTTGAGGATCGGATCGGCATTTTATCCCCTGTGGTTTGGATACATTTTCTCCATAGATTGCACTTAGCAGATCTAGCAGATTAGGGGTGAGAATGAGAAAGCATAATCTTGATGACCATTCTGACTCCAGTGTCTTATTACACACTCACACACATGCACAGTATTTCCGATACTGAACTCAAGGGATCAATTCTGACGGTAGGTATCAGACTTAGAGGTAAAAGGTGGAGTCTTCTGTATATGGGGGATTGAAGTTTACCCCATATAAGCTACAAAGTACTGGAACCTAGTATTAACCTAGTCCCTGCTTTGTTTTGGTATAACACAGCGATTAGACAGGTAGACTAGAAACTCACAGCCTGGGTTCATTCATACACAGGCTCTAAATGCATGACACTGGACAAGATGCTCAACTGAACTGTGGCTGAGTTTCCTCTGCTGTAAAAAGAGGCCATGCTTAGCTCATGGTGAGCTAAGTGAGACCATTTAAAGCAGTTGGAATAGTCCAAATACAGAGTGAGCCTTTAGTAAATGTTGGCTGTTATCAGGATGAAGAATCTGAGTTTCATTCATTAAAGTGCTCACCCAACCACATTCTTTCCAGAATCCTTATCTTTACAGCATCATTTCTGTCCGCCAGTCCTCAACTCTATTTCTACAACTGTTTTCTAGGTAAGCAGTCTCTGGAGACTTACTTTCCTTTTGCCCTCAGGGGATTTGCAAAAGCACTGGTAGAGAAGGAGGTACTGTGAGGGTAGGTATTACCCAACAGAGTTTAAATTTTATATCAGTTTATACCCATTTGTTCTTGGAAGTCTAATTCTTTTTAGAATATTTCAACAAAGACCTGAGCTAACTTAACATTTAAGAGAGGGAAGAGAAACTAGACTCATCCCAGCAGGAGGCTGGCAGTAACATTTGACAGTTAGATTATTTTATTTCAGGGCAGAAAATTAGTGGCCTCCAAGACAAACAGAGGAAGTGAAACTTTAACAGCTTTTGGCTTTGAACTTCAGGAAGCCCTAAACATTCCTGAAGGCACATATTAAATGAAAAAAAAAAAGAAAGAATTAGGATGTGTTAGACTAGTAGAATAAAAGACAAAAACCACATGATCATCACAATAGATACAGAAAAGGCATTTGAAAAAAATCCAACATTCATTCATAATAAAAACTCTGAAACTAAGAATAGAACTTCCTCAATCTGATAAAGGGCAGCTATAAAAAACCCACAGCTAACATCACACTTAGTGCTAGAATTGCTGAATGCTCTCCTTCTTAGATCACACACAAGTCAGGGATGTCTGCTTTTGCCAATTTACTTTGACCTTGCACTAAAGTTTCTGTAACTAGTGCAATAAAATTTTTTCTTTTTAAATTAGGGGCATCCAAATCAGAAAAAAGAAGTAAACTGATCTTTATTCACAGATGACTTGATCCTCTATGAAAATCCAAAGAATACGCCCCAGGTTTACCAGAACTAACAAGATTACAAGAGCAATAAACAAAAGTTAGTAATATCTCTATATGTCAGCAACAAACAATCAGAAGTTGGAATTAAGAAAACAATCCCTTTGATGAACATATGTATGTTCATGTCTGACTGAAGCATTCTGCTGTACACTAAAAATTGACACAACATTGTAAACAGACTATACCTCAATAAAAAAATTTTTTTAAATAAAAGAAAAAAAGGAAACAATTTCTTCATAAGAACAGCAAAGAGAGTAAAAATATTCAGGAATAAATTTAACGGAAGAAAGGCAAGACTTGTGCCCTAAAAACCATAACACATCATTGAAAAATATTAAAGAAGGACTAAATAAATGGACAGACATTTCATGTTGATGGATTAGAAGGCTAAACACTGTAAAGATAGCTATTCTTTTCATATTGATCTCTAAATTCAGAGTAATCCCTATCAAAATCCCACCAGAGAGGCTGGAAAAGTGAGTATCCCTGTTAGCTTATTCAAGGGTACAAGGAGGATGGATGGATGACGGCCACAGTCTGTTCTCTTCTCCTTCCAGGTACTGGCTCTTACACTGTGAAGGGCTTCATGGGTGTATGGGTGTGTGTGTGTGTCCTTGCCCATGGGTATAACTTCCAACCTTATTCCCCCAATCCCATCAGAAATTGCCCATGATAGTCACCCCTTCAACCTAGAGTGTGCACACTAGAAACAAAACTCCCTTTTAGGAGCACAGACCCAGGGCAGAGGATCAAGCAACTGCTTGGAAAAAGCTCTTTCTGAGCCATTTGGGCAGAGAATTCCACAGATCTGTTCACTAGAGGCATGGTCTGGGAGTAGAGATGTGAGATCCAGTTGGGCACATCCCCTCAGCCGCACTGAGCACTCTGAAGGGAGCTGGTAGTGTCCTCTAAAGCAATGCTTCTCAAACTTTAATATCAAACAGATCACCAGGGATCTTGTTCAAATGTAGGTTTGGTAGGTCTGAGGTAAGGCATGATGGTCTGTCTTTCCCATGAGCCTCCATGTGATGCTCTGTTGCTGGCCTGTGGACCACACTTGGATCCCAGGCCCAATCAGAGGCCCCACTGAACTGGCTCTAAGAGCAGAACTTATTGTGGAATAGGAGTGCCAACTCTAGGAGTGAAAGGTTGTTTGGAACTATCAAGCCTTCATCACCTCCGACTGGGTGATGACTAACAGTGACCCAATGAACGGTGTTCACAGAGCTTGTTCATGAGGAGTTCATGGTCTACTGGGCAAGTGAGATGTGCATAAATAATTGCAAGACATTGCACGACGGGCAGATCGGTGACACAGCAGAGGTGAGTAGTATCTGAGCAGAGCCTTGAGGGAGGAAGTGGGTTTCACAGAGAACAAAGAGGGAAGGGGATGCGAGGCAAAGGGAATGAGGTATCTGTGACAGATTGTATTTTCCCAAGAGGGCCACAGCAATATCTCTGGTCCTATAAAACCTTCTAGAAATTTCCACACCCCTAACAATAGGTTTAGTTCCCTTCTCTTTGAACGAGGGTAGATTTATGATGGGCTTCCACCAATACAATGTGAAGAAATGACATGATGCGACTTACCAAGTTAGATTAAAAAATAGTGGATTGTTTTTCAGTATGGAGACTCCTCAAAAGACTAAGAATAGACTTACCATATGACCCAGGAATCCCGCTCCTTAGCATATTATCCAGAAGGCACCCTGCTTCAAAATGACACCTGCACCCCGATGTTCATAGCAGCACTATGTACAATACCCAAGACATGGAAACAGCCTAAATGTCCATCAACGGATGACTGGATAAAGAAGATGTGGTATATTTATACAATGGAATACTATTCAGCCATAAAAACTGACAACGTAATGCCATCTGCAGCAACATGGATGTTCCTGGAAAATGTCATTCTAAGTGAAGTAAGCCAGAAAGAGAAAGAAAAATACCAAATGAGATCGCTCATATGTGGAATCTAAAAACAAACAAACAAACTAACAAAAAACAAAACATAAATACAAAACAGAAACAGACTCATAGACATAGAATACAAACTTGTGGTTGCCAAGGGGGTGGAGGGTGGGAAGGGACAGATTTGGATTTCAAAATGTATAACAAGATTATACTGTACAGCACAGGGAAATATATACAAGATCTTATGGTAGCTCACAGAGAAAAAAATGTGACATGTATGTTCATGTATAACTGAAAAATTGTGCTCTACACTGGAATTTGACACAACATTGTAAAATGACTATAACTGAATAAAAAATGTTTAAAAAATGAAAAATAAAAATAAAAAGAGTATGTTGTTTTTGTTTGGTTTTCTTGGGCTGCTTGCATTTGGAAACAAGCCACCATGCTGTGAGGAAGCCAAGAAGCCTGTGGAAAGTCTTGATGGGGAGGAACAGAGGTCCCCACCCAGGAGTCCTGTTGGGCAACTAGCCAACAGCCAACACCACCTTGCCAGGCATGTGACTGAACCATTGAGACAGCGGGTTTCCAGCCTTCGGTCAAGCTGCTCCCGGTGACACTGGGTGGAGCAGAGATTAGCCATCCCACCAAGCACCGCCTTACTTTCAGACCTGCGAGCAAAAGAAATGACTGTTGTTGTTTATCAACTTTTGGAGTGATTTGTTCCGCAGCAATAGCATTCAGGAATAATATGTAAAGATAAAGAAGTGTGAAACCACTTGGTGTTTCAAAACATGGCACAAATAAGGGCGTGTTTACATATAACTCAGTGGTTAGAAATAAAAACATAAAAATATGGCAAAGGTTGGGAACATTGAATCTGTGATGTGGAGAGGGAAAAGTTTCATCCACAAAGCATTAACAGTGTAAGTGTAATAAAGTTGCCCCGTGTGGTCAACCATGCTTGGATTAATTATTCATGGCTCTGCCAGAAAATGTTCTAGATGTAAATGTATTTATAGAACAAAGTTTCCTTGCCAGCAAAAGCAAATTCATAACGAAAAGAAAATAACAATATTCTGTGTACCCTCTGTAAATGAAGCTCAGGTTGAAAATTTTCAAAAGAAATCAATTTATAGTTTTTCCTACCAAAATGGAAGTATGACAGAATTTCTAAAACAAATTAAATATTCGCCTGGATTCTTCCATGGGGGATATACAGCCCTATATTTGGGATAAAAGTACATAACTCTGTCCTGCCATCAGTCCTTTCGGTTTTCCTCCTAAATACCTATTTCTAAGAGAATCAACCAAGTGTTTCTTAAAGAGGTAAAATTTAGGGCTATTCTTGAATGCTGACAATCTTATTTTCTATAGGCCTGAGGAATGGTGGGTGCATGCTAATTGGAGGGAGAAAGATTTAGAATGTACTGGATTGATATGTCAAGATTGTCCCCTGGGCTGTGAGTTTCCTGGAAAAAAAAAATTCTTTCAATTCTTTGACCCTAAACTAGTGCTTAGTTAAAAGAGAAATATCTTCAGGCAGCATGGGGATTTATATTACATTTAGGAGTTTGGAATCAGAGAGTCTTGGAATGGAGATAACAGGTGATGAATGGCTTCCTTCTGCTCTCAACTAAGCCGACTCCTCCTGGAACATTGTACTCCGTTCCTGACAACGCATTTTAACAGAAACATAGACAAATTAGAGTGCATTTGGAAGAGAGTGACTTAAGTAGTTGAGGAACACAAAGCCATGTCACATGAGGGACAAATGAAGAAAAGGGGGATATTTCCTTTAAATAATGAAAGCGTTTTCCTGCAGAAGAGCTGTTAGCATGACTCGGTAGCCCAAGGAGCATAACGAGAAAAGGACTGGGAAGCAATTTAAGGGTGAAGAAAGTCAAACTATGCAAAGATGGAATTGGCTATCAGGGATCGCAAGAGGTCCCACCACTGGAGGCATTCAAGCAAATTATTTTGAGAAAATTTCTACATAAGGTAGTGGTTGGATTGGACATCCTGAAAAATCCTTTCCACTACTACCAAGAGCGTTGAACTTGAGAGTCCCCCATCCCATCACCTCTGGGCATTATTAGATGTGGTTCCACTTGTGCCCATAATACAGAAGTTTCTACCTCTGGATCCCTTGAGTGGTGACATTTCCTGAAGCCTCCAAAGCCTATGAAACCCCAGAGGTAATTTGCTGTCCATCACTGATGGCCCCATACAGCGCTGTGCCATGCCTCCTGGGGTAAGAGTTGCACCCCCATGCCAAGCCCGCTTCCTCTGTACTGATGCCTCCCTCAACACTCAACATGGCAACACCTGACTTCCTCCCTTTTCTGGTGTTACCCTGCACAGTTGTTGTCAAGCCAGGATCCCACAATGTCAAACAGATCTTATGGGCAAATATCTGTCACTATTTTCTTCCCCTTGGACTTAAGGTCAACAGGGGCTGAGTTGGAATAATCAGAGAGCAACAGATTTTACGTCTTGCTTCAAATTGCCTTTATCCAGAGTGACGTGCTCACTGACCTCAAGCCATCTTCCGAGTCTCCAGTCTCTTTTTCCTTCAGAGTCAGGGCTTCTTAGGACACGCTTGGCCCCTCATGTAAGTATCCCTGCCTCTTCCTAAGGGCTTGCTCTACCACGCCTGCCACATGCCTGATGTTCTGAATCCCAGGTTCAGACAGATTAGACTCAAGCTGTGGCTTTTCCTTCTTCCCTTCCCCTTACATGAGTCTGTGACTGAGGAGTGAGAGCAGAGAATGAGGGAAATAAAGGTAACAGAGGAAGACACGTGTCATGGAAGGGGAAGGGAAGGGGTAGATGGTGTGGCTGGCTGAATTTAAAAATCTTTTAATGAGTTTGGTGAAGTTTTAAAAATTCAGTGTGATGTTTATACTACTAAATAGTAGGACTAAAAGAAGTACTCATGTAATTTAGCAGCTTCTCTGTGATTGGTCATCTTCCATAAGATCTCACTGAGACAGGGTGGGGGAGGGATAAATTAGGAGTTTGGGTAACAGATATACATTACTATATGTAAAGTAGATAAACAACAAAGCCCTAATGCTGTATAGCACAGGGAACTATATTCAATTTCTTGTAGCAACATATAATGGGAAAGAATCTGAAAAGAAAAAAAAATGTACGTATATGTGAAATTGAATTGCTTTGCTGTGTACCTGAAACTAACCTTGTAAATCAACTACACTTCAAAAAAAATTAAAATTAAAGAAAAAATTTAAAACCTGAATGTAATGTGGGGAAAAAAAAGATTTCACTGATGAAAATTTAGTCTATATATCAGAGAAAAAAAAGTATCCAGAAGCTTGCTAATGGTATTTGCAAAACAATTTTTATTACTCATTCAATGCTAATTATAAATTTTGAGAGTCAACTTAAGAATAAATTGCATATACACTTTCTAAAGATATTTACACACATACCATGTGTATCAGTTCATATCCTCTAAGTCGTAGATTAAGAAGCAGTGTGCAGGGGAGGGTATAGCTCAGCGGTATGGTGGATGTTTAGCACGCATGAGCTCCCGGGTTCAGTCCCCAGTACCTCCATTAAAAATGAACAAATAAATAAACCTAATTATCTCCTCCCCTGAAAAAAAGAAAGAAGCAGAGTGTTGTCATTACCATATATAAAACAGATTAAAAAAACAAGGACCTACTGTATAGCACAAGGAATTATATTCAATTTCTTATAATAAGCTATAATGGAAAAGAATCTGAAAAAAAAGTATGTATATGTATATGTATAACTGAATCACTTTGCTGTACACCTGAAACTAACATTGTAAATCAACTACACTTCAATAAAACATAAAATTAAAAAATAGATTCCAAGAAAAAACTAACAAAAAGAGAAACTAACACAATATTGTAAATCAACAATACTTCAATTTAAAAGAAGAAAAAAAGAAGCAGTGTGCTGTGAGCATCCTTGGAAGAGCTATGCTGAAGATAGACGGAGGAGAGGGTGGATGTCTGCCCTCACTGTGGACAAGCAGAGAGAAAACTCTATTTAGTCCTTCCATCGAAACTTTCCCACAGGTGCATAACTCCTTATGTAGTTTGGGAACATGTCGAGGGAAAAAAGCAGACTCTGAATTCTTACATATTCTTCAGCACATCCTTCAGTGGGCCCATTTCTCGTACCTTCAAAAGAGCGAGAAATGATAGGAATTAACTAGAAAGCTACTACCCTACTCACTCTGACTAAACCACCAGAGAGCTCGGGCATTTGTTTTGATTCTTTGAGGCCAGTCTCATGGAAGTTGAGCACAGCATGGGATGGGACACATCAGCTGTTAAGCAAATGCAAATGGAAGAATTAGGGGCCGGATATCAGCTGTGATTGAAAGCACAAGTTCATAACTTAGGTGGAGGTGGTGAGTAGTAGCACGAGTGCAGGAGGTCATCCAGGTGGGCAAGTCCAAGGTGGATGGACAGACAGAAGTGTAGTGCCAAGCTATGTCCACGCATGTGCAGTTCTAATGACAGAGACGCAGGGGGAGCTTGTCACCATGGAGATGCGTGGCTTGGACCCCTCTTCAAGCAAGAACTCACCCATCTGATGCAGGGAGTTCAGTTAGCTGAGAGCTTCTGGCTGTAAGTGCCTTCAGAACCCACTTACCTTTTGAACCGAGGACATGCTCTTCCCAGGCAATTTCAGCAAAGGACTAAGCGCAATGGAAGCACTAGGATCTGGGGTTTTCCCTGCCTCCTTCTGCTTTCCTTTCCCTTTCTCTTGCTTAGAGAAATAAATAAATCTGTGGCACTTTTAACTTCATCTTGTCTATGTCCTGGAAGGTGCAACTCATATGCCACCATTCTAGAACACAACTTGAATGGGGCCAGGCCAGTAAGATAAATCTCCATTCACAAAAATTGTGCCCTCCCGTGAATATGTGAATATATGGAAAACTATTGAATTATACATTTTAAATGGGTGAATTACATACTCGGTGAATTATATCCTTTCTTCTTTTTCAGTTTTATCACATAGAACTGTTACAATTTGACTGCACATACACGTTATATTGCATGTAGATACATATATACAATTTACTGCACATATTTTTTTAATTTTACATATATGTACTGATCATTGTTTCTAAGAACAGATTAGAGTTTTAGTTTTTTAAACTTACATAGTTATAAAAAGAATAAAGCCAACCACAAAATAAGAATCAACAGAATGTGGTAATCCAATCATAAAGGACAGATGTGCTTACACATATTCGAGAAATCGATCATCTAAGTTATAAATAATAAGTAGTTCATTTGTGTCCTTATTTTTAAATCTTATTTCTTTTTTAGATTCCACATATAAGTCATATTCTATGGCATTTTTCTTTCTCTTTCTGGCTCACTTCACTTAGAATGACGATCTCCAGGCCCATCCATGTTGCTGCAAATGGCATTATTTTATTCTTTTTTATGGCTGAGTAGTGTTCCATTGTATATATGTACCACATGTAAATTACATCTTGATAAAGCTGTTATTAAAACACTGTGCACTTCCAAGCATAGAAGGGAGTGCAAAGATGACTGTAGAAGAGAAAAAGCAGTAAGATAAAGACAGCTAATAGCAGCTTTTTCATTTTGGCCACATATAAGGAAATCAAGTAATTTTTCTTAATGGAATCTCCAGAGAGGGCGAGAGGGTTCATAAAACTCAGGAAAATATTCATTAATACAGTTTCTGAATTTATAACAAATAGTAAAGAGCTTATATGTTCTTTGAAATTGTTGTTGAAGTGAAAGTCAAAGCAGAACATTTATACCTACCTCCCCAAATTCCGTAATTTGAAGAAAGGCAGTTGAAAAGCAGGTATATTCATTAATGTGACTGTCTCTATGGGATGCCTACTCTTTATCCTAAAGTGTAGACACACAGATAGTAAGCATGGTCTCTGCCCTTGGAGAGCTCACAGCAAAGGAGGGGCTTTTAAATAGTAAAGGATGCAGAGAGGCAAGCGGCTGTGACTATCTGGGAGGCTATTTGCAAGAAAAAGTAGCAAACTCAAGTAAGATACTAGCACCCAGGCTGCAGAGTGACATGACCTCCCACCTACCAAACCACTAGGAAGGCTCCCTCTCCTATGACACCTGTTTTGTTTCAACCTCTCTTTAAATTGCTTACGTATACTAGCTTGTTTAATCTTGTCCCTTACCCTGTGTATTAGTCATTAAAATCAGCCCCATTGGTAGACAAGGAATCTGAGTCAGTAAGAAGTTAAGAAGCTTGCCCATGAACACAGTAAGGAAGTAGAACCAGGATCGTGAGTCCGGACAGCCCAGCTCCAAAACATCTGTCCTGCAAGAAAGGTGCAGATCAAGGAAAGGGTTTCCCTCCTTCTGTCTTTGTTTCCTTCTGAGCTTTCCTTAAGTTTAAAATATCTTTATTTATTGCACCCTTAACAATATGATAACCACAACAAAGAAATCGTGTCTATAATCTCATTGCTTAGCACATCTCTGACTCTTAGGTGTCACCATTCGTTCCTTTGTTCTGATAGTCTTTCTCCGAGCTGAGCTGAGTCTTCCTTTCTTACTCTTGTGAGGTTGAAAGAAAGCCACTCTGAATTGCTTTTCTTTTTTTTCCATTCCTGGCCTATGCTCTCTCTTGAGACTCTTTATCCATATCTCAGCACCTACTTAAGCCCCTCTGTGTGTCTGGGATGTCAGATGCAACAGCTCATTTCAGGAGTGAGGGAGACTCCTCGCAGGCAGGAACTACTGCAGCTGTAGCATCTTTGGTACACAGAGGACTCGAGGAGGGAACGCCATCATTAGAGAGCAGGGAGCATGTGTGTTCACTACCTATTGCTGCACAACAAATTACCCTCAAAAATTAGTGGCTGAAAAACATTGATTATCTCAAGGATCAAAGTGGTTTCACTGGGTGTTTCTGGTTCAGGGTTTTTCATGTACTGCAGATGTCGAGCAGCGTGGCATCATCCGAAGGCTCGGCTAAAGTTAGAAGGATCTGCCTCCAAGCTCACTTGTCGGTGGACTTCAGGATGAGGCCTCAGTTCCTAGCCATGTGGGCCTCTCTCTAGGGCCACTCACAATGTGGCAGCTGGCTTCCCCCAAAACGAGTGATGGGAGAGAAAAAGAGAGAGAGAGAGAGAATGAACCAAGATGGTAGGCCTAACAATTTTTATAATCTCAGAAGTGATGTACTATCACATCTCAGCATTACATCAACCAATCCTGGTATGACGTGGGAGGTGACTACACAAGGGTGTGGATACCAGGGGGGACAGGGATTTGGGGGCCATCTTTGAGACTGACTATCATACTTGGGCAGGGGTAAGACATGAGAGGAACAGCCAGACTTCTCTGTTTGCATCTTCATGTGAATGGTGCTGTCTGACATTTTGCAGTGTGCAACATACACAGTTGTACATAGTGGCCCAACTGGCAGTGACCGACCAAGTGGGAAACTCAGGGGATGTGTCCTCAGCACTCTTCCATTCCCTGTTAAGAATTCAGTCACATATTCATTTGTGCAACAAACATTTGCTCAGCAGCCAGCCGGTGCCTGCCTCTGTATCAGTGCTGTACTATGTAATGGGGTCTTAGGGTCTCAGCTTTAATGGGGCTTTAGTTTTCCCACACCAGTGCTGTCCTTAAATATCTAAGACATTCAGAATGAACCTTTCAAGCCAGGCTGTAAGCAGAAGGTTATTGTCTTTCACCCATTCTCTCAGGGTCCTAATCTTTGGTAAACTGAAACTAATAATATTTCCTCCAGAGGGTACAATCCAAATATTTAACCACCTCTGGCCACTGGGAGCCCCACAAGAATGGAAGCAGCCTAAACAAGAGCAGATCTACCAGAATGATGTGTTTTGTAGAAATCCAGCCCAGGTACCCTCAGGGAGGTCTTTTCTGCCACCCTCCTTGTCAAACTGGAGAACTAACTGTGACTCTACCTACTCACAAAGTTGGCAGTAACAAAACTTCTACGAAGAGATCTATAAAAACATTCCCACCTGCTGGATGGAGTGGGTAAAGTGTAGGCTCTCTATTAAAGCCCAGAAATAAGAAGTGTAGGGAAGGAGGGAGGGAGAGAGGGAGGGAGGGAGGGAGCTCACAATGACATGTTGATGGACCAGAGCAGGAAACAGAAGGAAGGTGAGCTGTTTGTTTTGGAGACCAAGTTTAAATCTCAGGGGAGAGGAACTGAGAAAATCAAGTAAATCTATGTTTGTAACACTGGACTCATGCTGAAGTGTTCTGAAGTTCACAGACTGTAGAGCCGAACTGCTGATTCCAAATCCCAGGTCTGCTGTGTGACTGCAAGCAAGTGATTTCACGTCTCTGCCCTTCAATGTTCTCATCTGTACAGTGGGGTTGACTGAATGAAACCAACCTTATGGGGTGTTTGTAAGCTAGTATATGTAAAGGGCTAGAATGTTGCCTGGTACCAGTTAAGAATACACTAAGGCTAAGTGCTAATATTATTATTGAAGAAATTAGAATAATGTCTATCATGCTAGCAACTGAAAGAGGTCAATTTCATTCATGCAACTGGTATTTACTGAATATATATAGCAATGAACTGCAGCCAGTGAAATATCTGTTCCCAAAATGCTTAAATGTGGAGGAGAGAGGGAAGGAAGAGCAGAGCAGAAGGGGAAGACGAAAATAAACAAGTTAAAAAAATTATTTCCGATTTATTACGATGATCAAGAAGAAAATTAAAGCAGAGAAGGGAGAAAAGGAGGTGCTGGGGGAGGAAAGAATGTTGCAGACACAGGAAACTCTAAGTCAGGTATCTTAAGTTTGAAAAATGTTTGGTGTATTCCATATTAGCAAGGAGACTAGTGTGGCTGGAGGGAGAAAAGGGTGGGGTGAAGGTGTATAACGTGAGGTCAGAGGGGACCTGGCTGGGGGTGGCGGGCAGATCATGTAGCGACATGTAGCCACTGTAAGGTCTTTGGCTATTGGCCTACAGCAGGAAGCCACTGGAGGTTCTGAGAAGAGGAGAGACATAATCTAATGCATGTTTTAAAGGATCACTCAGACTGTTGTGTGTGGGATGAGGGGTGGAGTGTGCAGGGAAGTGGAGCTGGAAGTAGAAAGATCGGGTAAGAGGCTATTATTGAGAGATGCTGGTGGCTTGGACCAGAGTATTAACTGTAGGGAGGGAGGAGGGAAGAAGGGGATCCTTTCAGGATAGCTTACTGATGAATTGGATGTAAGGTGTAACAGAGAGAAGAGTCAAGGATGGAAAAGCTCTGTGAGGGCAGGTAGTTTTTCTCTTTTATCCAATGTCATATCCCAGCCACCTTGACAGTGCCTTGTAGTCAATAAACATTCCTTGCATCAATGAAAAGGGTAGCTTTGATTTGTATTATGATGCCCTTCTTAAATTCAGTAAGCAGTATATAGTAGTATGTAATTTAAACAGCTACAGGTAAGTGAAGTCCTGTATAGCAAGGACAGTTTCAACATTTAAGCAGTGAAACCTCTTCTGACCCTTTCATAAAGTTGGAAGTTGCCATTGCTGCATTTCTGCTCCCCCAGTTGCCCATGACCAGGACTGAAAAAGGCAACTTGGATACTTTCTGTAATAGCAAAGTACTTTATAATAAACTATTCATTGTAAACAAACAGAAATCGACAGGATGTACACCTAAGAGTATATAAAAGAGTAGTTTATTTGGAGAAGAGCATGGAGACCTAGGAAATGGAGATTCTGTCATTTATCCTCACCAAACAGTTGCAAAACATATTGACAATCAATAAAGTGAGAATAGTAATGTACAAGTATCTCATGAGGTGAGATAAATTACGTACATATTTAAGGCAGTCTATGAAATGCTTTATTTTGGTCATATTCTAAACAATAAAAAATTATGCATTTTATGTCATCTTTTCTTAATATTATATTGCACCATGTGAGAG
Source organism: Vicugna pacos (assembly GCF_048564905.1). NCBI lineage: Eukaryota > Metazoa > Chordata > Mammalia > Artiodactyla > Camelidae > Vicugna > Vicugna pacos. Next base: position 9,807,742 of record NC_132987.1, read on the forward strand.
AGATAGGTGGCTTTATAATAGATGTGATTTCAGGATACGGTCATTTCTAATCCTCCAATACACATTTTAGAGTTTAAGGGTAACAGGGCCTGTTAATGTCCTTGAGTTGATAATAAGAACACACCCACGTTTTGCTCCATGGTGATTCACCAAGGCTTCAAGCAATTTTCAGGGATGTTATAAAGTAATAGTCAAAGCTTGAAGAAGGCATTTGATAAAAGGATGTTCAGGTCTAGACATACCTACTTGCTCCTGTCCCCTGGGGTCTTGAGGCAGCTTGAGCTGATGTGGATCCTGTGGGGCTGTGTTCGCCCCTGCTGGGTCACGTTTAGGAGCTGCAACAGCAATCAGTTGATCAGAGGGGCTGGGGTGGAGATGGGGAAAATTTTTTGGAGGCAGAGTTTGCATAGCAGGCATGGTTATTTGGGGTGAAGATTATAGGGGAGCCTAATGTTCCCTCGGGTCACCCGGAGCACTGTTGTCCTCACCCCTTTAGCTGGACATCACTGCAGCTTCCCACTCTCTCCTAGACAGCCGCTGCCCCTACCTCCACTCTCTCCTCAGTATCCCAGGGCTGAATGACCTTAAGTCTTGGCTCGAGGGGTACATTCTGGGCCTGGGCGCGCCCGAAGGCAGAAGGACCTTCGTGCTGCAATGTCGGATGAGGAGTGTAGCCTGGGCGAACTTTCCAGGCCACCGCGAAGTTTTCCCATCCTGGGTGCATGTGGACACCACGCGTCCGAGTTTTGCTTCGTGAGTCAACAGGGTCAGTCCTGTAGCCATTTGGAGAAAGCTTCAAGGCCAGTACGGAGCCCGGCTGCAGCGGCCGGGGGTGAAACGCCGCCCCCGCTCAGTCTTCGGGCAACTCCCACCCCCAGCCAGCGTTTCCCTTTAACGCGCGTGCCCGTCAAGGTCCCCGCGTCCCCTCCCTCCAGCCGGCCCGGCAGCCTCCGTTTCCCTCCCCTCTCCCGGTCCCGACCGCTCCTTCTCCGTGGGACGCCCCTCGCCCACCCCCACCCCTGCCCACTCGCGGGACTCGGTTGTCACTTTACTTTTCCGCGCCGCCTCCCCGCCCCCTCGCCCAGCCGCGGGGCACCCGCCGTGCGCGCGCCCGCCCCCGCCCCCTCGCGGCCGCGCGCCCGAGGAGGCGGGGCGGAGCGGGGAGGCGCGCGGCGCGGCGCGGCGGGCCGACGTGGGGCTCGCGCTCTCGCGGTCTCTCCCGGGCGGGCGCGCGGCCACGCGCAGTCGCGGGCGCGCGCGCGGACGGCCGGGCGGCGGCGGCAGCGGTGGCTCTCGGAGGCGGTGGCTTCACTTTCCAGGACTCAGGGGCGGCCACCGCAGCAGCCGCGGGCAGCAGCCTCGGGAGCCGGAGCTGGAACGGCCGGGGGCGGCGGCGGCGGCGCCGGGGGTGAGTCCGCGCGCGGCGGGGACAGGCGTGGCCGGGCGGTCCGCTGCGCGGGTCCGGTTTCGGTGACTAGACGGTCCGCGAGGACAGCTCGTCCCCGGGGCCTCCTCGGCGCCCCTTCCCCCCGCGCCTCCGCAGCCCTCTCTCCTCGGGCTTGGGCTCGAGCCCGCGACCTGCGCGGACGCCCCTCCCTCAGGTACTCGCCGGGCCGCGCCGGTGCCCCCGCCTCGGCCCGCTCCCCTCAGCGCCGCAGGTCTCCGCTTACGCCGCTGGCGCCCCGGGTCCCTCCCCGCTCCCCGCGTGCCCCTCTCCCCGCGCCCCCTCCCGCGAGCCTCCTGCCCCGGTTTCTCGCCCTTTCCACCCCTCCCCCTCCTCCCCATCCACCCCTCTTCTGCCTCTCCCCTCCCAGCCCATCTTCAACCCCCTTCCGTTCTCGGTTCCCCATCCTTCGCCACCCTCCCAAGCCCCTTGCCTCTCCCAGCCGCATCCTGGAACTAAGTCTTCGCAAAAGTACAGGATAAATGTCACGGTGGAAAGTGCCCGGCTTGATCTTTTGCTATTTTCCCTAATTGCATAATTGCTGCACATGGTGTCTCTCCGGGCGAGTGCCGGGTCTGGCTCCCCCGCGCCGCCGCACCCCCGTGGCCCGCCCAAGAGACCTTGTGGGGTGTGTTGGTGTGTCCCCCGGTATGGAGTGTGTGTTGTCTTGGTCTTTTGTGAAGCCCAGCGCTTGTCACAGTTTGGAGCCGAAGCCCATTTTTCTCTGGTCTCTTCTCTGCAGCCCCCACTGGCCTGGTTTGAAACTGGATTCCTCCCCCCACTCCCCCTCCCTCTCCCCCTCTCTCCTCTCTTAATGTTTTGATCCTTTTGCCCTTTACCATTTCTAATGAAGATAAAGCGTAGCTTCTTGTGGTTTTTTTTTTTTTTCCCACGACCAACCAGAAATGTCCAATCCATCTTCCCTTAAGGAAATTAAGGCCGCTTTAGAAAGACATCATCCTGTGCTCGGTGGCTGTTAGACCTATTTGCATGTTTTCGAGATTCATCGTTTTGCATTGTGTATTCTTGAGAGTCCCCTCAAATATTTTTATTTTAAAGTACAAAAGGAAATGCTAGGGTTTACCTTCAGAGTATCTCTCTCTTCAGAAGGATTTAAAGTTCTTAGTTTTTTATCCCTGATTCTTAAAAAAGTATGTTTCTGAATATGTGATAATTCACTCTGGACCTCGGGAACCTAAATATTTGTGTTTACGCAGTTTGGATTCTCTTTGGCTCTTCAGAGTTTTGTATGTGGATTGGTGCTGATGATGGAGGGTTTTCCCATATTGTCATATCCCATTACAGAAAGGTGCTCCCCCCCCCCCCAGGACAGAGAACCTTTTCCTCGAAACTTAGGTGTTCCACTATTATTTCCTGCATAAATATCTTTGCAGGTAAGTTAAAAGCTGCTTATTGCTAGGTATTCTGAATATAATATAAATTATTTTGTTTTACGTTTTAGAAAAGTTTAGAAACATGAGTGGGAAGACAAATGACAAAAAATCAGATGAGAGAATTAAGTGTTTTCCTGTTGTCAAAGCTCAAACGAACACTTGCCTTTGCAGTTTTATACCATACGACACAGTTATAAGGCTTATCTAGACAGTAATCCGGATTTATGGAGTGACTATGGTTGCTTTTATGGTATCAGTAATATTTATAACCAAATCGTTTCATTTTTATGGAACTTGTGAGTTTCATTTCGCATGTTGGTAATTTCCAGGACTGTAATTACAACGTAATTGTACAAAGCTAATACAGGGTTAGGTAATTTGTGTGTTGAAAAGGGAACAATGTCTAAACTCTTAATAAAACATGTATTTGAGGAAAGTTTATTTCAGTATTTAATGTTTAGAAACCAAGTTTTACTTTGAGTACAAAGTAAAAATATAAGTTTAAGTGTCAGTATCTTTGGAACTATGGAAGAGTAGCTCTGTGCTTATAAATGTGTGATTCAAGGTCATCTTTAGATTAAATAATTGGATCAAATTAGCTATTTAAGAATTAATCTTAGAAGATAATTTAAAAATGCTGATTTAAAAGATAACATTTAGAGAGTTTTAATTCAGGAATTTTTATTCATTTGTACTTCAGAGAGACAAAACACTAATCTTATAACTAATTAAAATGCTTATAGACTTTTTCTTCATAAAAATTAGTTGCCACTTTTGTAGTGAAATAAGTTTTTCTGTAACCAGGCATTCAAAAAACAAAACCAACAGAAATTTCACTTACTCTTGATATTTGAAAAAGATATGAAAACTTTGTTTCTAAAAGTTTCTATATGGTGGTTATTAGTGGCCTCAGGGAAATTTATCACTTGTAGGTTAGAATTTGGATGAAATAAAGTATCTTAGGTCAAAAGTGGAAATAGACTTTTTTTCTTTATTGTGAAGCTGTAAAGATTATACATCTATTTGGGTATTTTCAACAATTCTCTAGTGAGACTAATTTTAGTCTGATAATCTGGAGGGATTCATGAAATTTGTGCTTTAGATTATGGTTCAGATTATATTGAGTAGTCTTTCAAGTAATTATATATATTCATAGTGTTATTGGAGATTATGTAAACACACATAAGAATATTAAGAAGAATGTGTAGCTCTATAACGTAATATTCACTGAAATTCTAGAGGCATAGTTTATTAAAACTGAAGCTGGAGCTTCAGTAAAAAAGATTTTTGATTTAGGTTTCCAACTGTTTTTTATATAATGGATTACTTCAGGTTTAAGATGTATAAAATGATTTCTCAATCATTTCACATTTCTCAAAATATTGCCAGCAGCATTTGCTGTATCTGAGTGCCTTTACCTGAGTACTGTTCTCTTTCTTACTCCAGTGCACATCTGCTCCGACATGCTCTTATGTACATACTTAATAAGGTTTGAAACTTCTGATATATTTTAACTGAAAGAAGTAATCTGAAAAAAAATCAGTGTTAAATCCAAGGATAAAAATTTAAGTGGAATAAAAATGAAAAAAAAAAAGCAAGATATATGTTAGGACTGTTAGAGCTAGATGTGAAACATACTGATGTAAAATTTCAGTATTCTATTAAGTGACTTTAGTGCTCGTAAAAGATGTCACAGCTGTGGAGACTGATGCTCTCCATTTACAGGATAGGTAGAAGAGCAGTCACATTTCCCTGTGTGTTTCGGAGCTGCCTGGACAGACCTATTTTTATTTGGCATGGGAGAAGGGAGCTGTTGAAGGTGTGAGGGGCGGTGATAGTGTGTTTTGTGTGATGTCTCATTGAAGGCATTCAGTATTTTCTATTGACTGTTCACCCCTCTGTGCTCCTGGGTTCTTCCGTTCTCTTGCAGTGCGTTTTGGTTTGTCTTACCATAAAAAATTTCAGTCACTTAGAGGTCTGTGTTATGAAGTCACTTTGATTTAGAGCAAGCTGCAAGTTAAATCTTTGGTGATGATGAATTTTAATAATCATTGTCAACTAGCTATACATTTGGACTGATCGTAGTAGTAAAAACAGTGCTTTATTTGAGGTATCTTTTACATGTTCTTATTCTTGATATTTCAAGTCCTAATTTGATTAAGAGTAATATGGTATCTTTTTCTAAAGGAATTTGTTCCATTTATCTATGATTTTTAAAGGTCACACCTTGAAGGTGGTTTTATCTTTTAAAGAAGAGGTGCCTCAGGAGGTGGCCACACTGTGCTCAAGTGGTTATGAGGTGACAGAAACGTGGTGAGAGTCTGGGCATCGGTTTGTCCGTTTGTTTTTGGATTTGTCAGTACACTCCATGCTAGCTGGGTCACAAGGGATGTGTTCAGTGTAGTCAAACTCAGAAATTGATTATGATACAATGACAGTCAAGAAGACAAGACTGCAATTCGTTTGGGTGTTATCTAGGTCATAACAGCTACCTACATATCAAGGTAGTGAGGAAATTGAGTTGGTCATTAGAGTTGCTTGCGGAGCATGAACTCAGAGCAAAAGGGATTTGAAAGCCTTGAGGGATATTTTCTGTGGGGAAAAAACAAGGAATCCTCCAGTGTCTGCACACAGTCTTCATCTCTTGTGAAACGTGGTTGCTTAGCATATTGCTGGATCAGTGCTGACACCATCATACAATTCAGTTTTTATTTAGAATCGTGGAGGACTCTGTGTTCTTCTGTTATCACGAAGGTTGCTTAAAACAATTGACTAGTTTAGAGAATTTTAACCTTAGCCTAGTCCGAGGATATATTCATTTAATATTGATGCAGAAGTGTCCCCCATTTCCCTGTTCCTGTGGCTGTTTTTCCTAACCTCTGTCACAGCACTTAGCAAGTTGGCTTACCCACTAGACCAACTTTCTCATGCTTGTGAGACCAGAGAGCCTAGAACAGTGCCTGGTGGAGAGGAGGCCCTAGATTTTTTTTTTTTGGTAATAGCTTTATTGACATGTAATTCATAAACTATGAAAATCCACTCTTTTAAAATGCAGTGGTTTTTAGACTATTTAGAGTTGTGCAACATCACCGATGTCTAATTTAAGAACATTTTCATCACCCCAGAAGGAAACTTTGTACTTACTTATTTGCAGTCCTTCCCCATTTTTCCTTCACTTCTAGCCCCTCCCAATCACTTATTGACTTTTCTGTCTCTGTGGATTTTCCTATTCTGATCATTTTGTATAAATAGGAATCAGGCAGTTTGTGGTCCTTTGTGACAGGCTTCTTTCACATATAATGTTTTCAAAGTCCATCGATTTTGCACCATGTAGATACTGTACATCATTCCTTTATATGGCTGAGTAATATTCCATTGTTTGGACGTAACACGTTTGGTTCCTCTGTTCATCAGTTAGTGAATAGTTGAGTTGTCCCCTCTTTTTGGCTCTATGAAGAATGTTGCTATGAACATTTTAAGTATAATTGTATATGTTTCCATTTCTCTTCTCAGTACATTTTGAATGGATGAAGGAAAAGTTTTGGCAACTCCCAAAGCTGTTTTGTAAATAACCAACCATTCATTTTATAGTAACTTTATTTGTTCCACTCTAAGATTCACTTTCTCTCTGTTCTCAAGGTACCTTACTGTAGTCCTCCCACAACTGAATATGTGATTTTTGACTCTTTAATCCAGGATCTAAAATGTCCACTGAGGCACCAAGAGTTGATGACAGTCCGAGTACTAGTGGAGGAAGTTCTGATGGAGACCAGCGTGAAAGTGTCCAGCAAGAACCAGAAAGAGAACAAGTTCAGCCCAAGAAAAAGGAGGGGAAAATATCCAGCAAAACAGCTGCTAAATTGTCAACTAGTGCTAAAAGGTACCGCAGTTATTGTAACCTTTCTGTTTTTAGTATCAATTTGTCATCTTTTGAGTTCTGTGTTTCTCTTGCATTTGATCATTTTTCTGGGATGTGGACCATGAAGTTCATGGACTTTTCTTTCTTCTTCAGGATTATTTCTTTTTCATGGTTTTAATTGCACACAATATGATCTTGTCAGTTAAACAGCGTGGCAGATTTATAAAGCACGTATCCATTGTGTGCATGTTAATGTATTATTGTTAGGTGAGCACGTGCAGAAAAATGCATATGAAAGTGTGATGATTCGATTTATAGTTCCTTGACCGTTAGTATTTTATTCTGTTCAGTAGCATAGAATAGAGAGTGGGAATCTGTTGAAATAGTTACTGAGCGATAGTGTATTTTCTACTATTTGCCGTTAGTAAAGTGAGAAATGCTGGAGTTAGCAACAAATGCATCTTGATTTCATTATATTAGGCAGTGATTCGTTCTTGATACAGGTTTTCTTTTTCTCCAGAGAATAGGCAGATCTGGAAGGAAGATATTTGAATGATTCTCTATTACCACATCAGTTGCTTCTGGTGATTGGCATGCCATTGGACTCAGCAGAGGGAATCTGCTTTCATATTGTTACAGTAGAGAGTATCTCTTGGTAAATAATTTAAAGGTGAACTGAATTTAGTAGAGTCTTTCCTGCTCCAGTGATGTACTGTTCTTGTTTTGTTTTAATACCTTTTTTTATATGAAATAGGAAGTGTAAATAAAAGCAGCCTATAAATTTTAGGCATAGTGGAATGTCTGAATATTGAATGATAGCTTTATACTTCACTGGATAGTGTGGATTAGGGGAACCTGTCCTAAAGATCATAAACTATATGGCCTAGTACACCTTGTTTCTCTCTGGCCTAGTTAGTCCACAGCACTGGGAAGAACCTTCTGAGGCCTCCTGGGGACATGACTTTCTAGGCGGAAATGTTGGAGTGATGGTGAGTGGTCGGCAACCCATCCCAAGGGGCTGGGATAGTCAGTTTCCCTTTCTTGGAAGTGTATTGCTGATCCCTGACCTCTGTGGAAGGAGTTGTGTGAAAGTCAGATAGCCTTGAACTTTAAACCTGTGAACCTCTGTACGTGAACCTGCTAGCATGGGAGAGAGGGTTCAGTTTGTTTCTGCTGTCACACCACAAGTCCAAAAGGCCTCAGTTGGTGGACCAATCTCTCTGCTGCCTGGCCACAACACAAAGTGACGTGCTGCTGGGACATGGGGGTGGGGTTAGAGCGGATAAGGAAGGTGGGGATGGAGAAAATATGACATTTAGATGAAAGAAAGGAGGCTGAGTGTGGGAGGGTAAGAGACATTCAAGTACAGGTTGTGGCCCATGTAAATGAGAGTCTAATTCAGTCTTCAGCTTCTGACAGTGAGGGTTTTCTATGGGCCTCTTCAGTTGTCAGGAAAGGGAGAGGGTGGCTGGCCAGGTCTGTGGGGAGTAGGGTTTGGAAAGTGCTTCTGCTGGGGCTGTGCTCCGCTCTCCTGTGACTGTTAGTTAACAGACTCCTGTCTGCCTTTGTGAGGTCCTGCTTTTTCCCCTGGCTGGGAGCACCACCATAAATACCTTAAAATCATATTTGTTGGGTAATGTGGCAAAGACCAAATTCTGCTTATGAAAGAGAATGAACTGAATAGTGTGTAAAAGTGAGAATTGCATGAATTTTTTCAAGTACCTGTGTCATTTTTTACTTCATTTTCATTTTCCTACAGTGTGACAAAGTATAGTTTATATGTTCAAACCTAGTTTTCCTCCCCCCTCCCTCTTTAAATAGGGGTAAAGCTTAGTTTTGAGATGGGTTGTGAACAATCCAGGACAGTGCCCGGTTGGCATGTAGTAGAAGTTGGTATCACTGCATTGGTGAAAGTGAGAAGTACCTTTTGGATTGCTTCCTAGCTGGAAAAAAATTCCTCCACGCGCAGATTTATTCTTCTGCATCTCGGACTTTCAAACTGTGATGGATGACCTTCCTCTGGAAGGTCTCTGGGTGGTTTATGGGTGAGTGTCTGAAGTGACTTAGTCATTTACTATTTGTTTTAAATATAAAAATGCTGCTTCACTGCTAATTTTCTAAGTGACAAAATTCCCTTCCCCCAATTTAGTTGACAGTGAAGTTGGTTTTTTCCCCTCATCTCTGCTTAAGTTCTAACAACTGAGGGAAAAAATGGGAATCATGAGGGCTTCGGCTTACATCTTTTCAATTCACCACTATATCTGCAGTGCCTACAAGAGTAGGGTCACCGTGTTTATTGACTAGTTGTCATAGAGCCTTGAGTGTATTGGAGGGGTTGAATCTTCCATGGATATTAGAATCCCACTACTGACCTGTTCCCAAGATTCAAAGTTAGAAGTAGTTTCAAAATAAAATTCTCACTTACTTTTATGGAAAATTGATTTTTAAGCAGATGAGATGTCTTTTCCAGATAGTGTCATTTTGTAGGAGAAAGTTAATCAGTAGCAATGCAGAGCTTGGACTCTAGAGACAGGATCCAGGTTGGATTCTAGGGTCTGGCATTTAGTCACTCTGTGATCTTAGATACATGCTTTAACGTTTCTAAGCCTCAGTTTTCTCTTCTGTAAAATGGAGACATAATAGTCCCATATTCACAGGGCTGTTGTGAGGACTGAATGTGCTAAAGCATTATTTGGCACATAGTAAGGTTTCATACACAGATGCTATAAGTCTACAATATTTTTCAAGTCCATTTGATAAACTTTAGGGAAATGAGGTATATGTTAACCTTTGGGGACTTAATGCTATTTGTTAAACTAGAAAAACTCAAATGCTGTAATTATATACATTTTGTAGTAACTAAAGAAAAGTACTTTGCACATAAATGTTCAACTGCATGAAATGTGCTGTAATTGTAGACTTAATAATTAGATGTAGAAACATGTTTTCTTAAAAAAAATCTGACTTTTAAGATGTTACAGAAAAGTAATGTTGGATACAGAAAATACTAAGTGGTTATTTTATTTAAACAATGGTATGAATTAATTTCTGTCTCTTGGAGTTAAGAGGGAGATTATAGTTACTTCTTTGATGCATTTTTGCTCTTCTTTGGCATGAATTTGTTTCTTTAAAAATTGGCATGCTCTTATCATGATATGTTCTCCTGAAAATGTATCATTTTTGTTATGTTTGCTGTATATCTGATTATATTTGTTATATATATTTCTTTTTGTTATATTTGTAGTTGAATTATGTCTGCAGTGGCAAATTCCAATGATTCTATTAAATGGACTAGTCAATTCAGTAAAACATTTATTTTGAGCTCTTCATTGAATTGACTCTGCTACTTTTTCCACAGGTTGACACACCTGTGAACGTGAATTTTAAATCATATTTGTTCCATATTACCTTCATTCAGAGTAGACATTGTGATTTTTTGGACACAATGTAATCTAATACTGTTGTGGGAATGACACTTGATTTTTAGACTAAATTTTTGTTGGGTCAAAAGGTTGATCTCAGTGTATTCCAGCGTGAACATTTTATTATATGGCCACATCTAACTGTTTTCCACATGAGAATGAAGTAGTATTCTTTATAGATCTTTCGTAATTACTGTTTTTTCTTGATTCTGAATGTGCATTTAGAAACTTTTTACTGTTCTTGAAATCAAGATGCATCTTACAGTTGATATGCACAATCATTAATTGAGGGTGTCTTAAAAATCAGTGTTTTTTTAGAATCACAGCTACATGGTATATATCACCATTCAGAATTAAACTCTATGTTTATTATTTGTGGTGGCTATGTGTTTTCTAGATTAGTTCAGAGACTACTTTGAGCTTTAAAAAGTTTTGGTAATTAGTTACATGATGTTTTCTTCTTGAGAATGAGTTCATTTTGGAGGGTGTTGGCCAGTTGATTGAATCGGTTAGAATAGAAGTCCTTGGTAACTGAGGAATGAGGACCGTAGAGGAATACAGGAAGTCATCTAAGTGGATGCAGCGTTTTTTAAAAAATAACTGTTGAGAAAACAGCTTTGTGAATCCCTATGTCTGTCTATTCATGTTCTGCTTGGTCCTGAGTGACTTACTGAATTTATTTAACCTAATAAGTGTTTGTGTTCTAAACATGTCAGTACCTCTACACTGCTTCATTTTTCTGAACCATTAATCCAGTATGTTGATGTTAAAATGAGTGCTTCATATCTTCTCCATTTGTGTCTAATTTTGGTACCATACTCTTCAGTGAAGTCTGAATGAGTGATGATTGCCCCCTGTCCCCAACTCCTCTTTCTTTTGAGCAGGTGACAGTCACATGCAGTACTTAACCATTCCTGGAACATTTAAGGTATTAGGTGAAGTCTTCCAAACTGAGATTTAGTCTGTGTTTTGCTTCTGACTTGTTGTCTCGGGAACTTTGTGTTGTTGCTGACTTCTGTGTCAGAATAACTAAAGAAGTGGCACTGCGGGACAGAAATTGGAAATTTAGGCAATTGTCTAGTTGATTTATGTGTAAAGAAATAATTTTGTCTTAAAAGATCTGAAAAGAGAGAGGTCTGTCTGTTTGACTTAGCAAGATAATTGCTTGTCTTTTCACCTTACCTGTGTATAGTAACTAGCCTTGGTTTCCTTATCTTTTAAGTGGGGACTGATAAAACAGTAATACTTAGAGAATTCTGAGAGATTTATTTAATTCATTTCTGATAGCCTTAGATCATGTAAAAGGTACACTGTAAGTGTGAATTATTGATGCTTTTTCATTTTTCCTCGCCCTAAGGGACATTGCCTGAAATAGCTATCTTCCTTACTCCACGTGTCAAGACTGAGAAACTTAATACATAACATGATCACAACTTTTGAGATAGAATTGAATTGCTGTCATTGAAAACAGCAGGACATCTTGCAACCGTTTAAATAGCAATTCTTAGTATAATCTTTTCTTTCAGGAGAAATACAGCTGTTCTTTGGTAGCAGTGACTCAAAATATATTGTAATATATTGACTTGCTGCTCAGAATTGTCAAGTTTATCAGTAAATTGCTTTTTGTATTGAATAATTAGATTTAGAATTATAGACATCTGGAGGGGTTTCAAGTTCCATTATAGAATTCTGTGACAAAATTATGACATCAGTTTTTTAAACCAGAAGGGACAGTATAAGCAGAAAGCAAGATGAGTTATTTGAAAATCCCAAAGAAGTTCTTTTATGTTAAAAATAGTTTTATTTGACAGTTTAAGCGATCTCTTTTGAATGCCTGTCCTTTGGTCCCCTTAGTTTAAAAACAGTATATCAAAATTATTCATGTTTATGGCAACAAATTAAATAGCACAGAAACATTTTTTAATGGAAAGCAACAGTTTTCTGTTGAAACACTCTCCCTATTCCAAGTCCATTCCCTCTTGGCCATCTCTGGTTTGTCTTTCTAATGGTTTTCTACATAAGGCTAAATAATATACTTAAACCTGCTTGTGGAATTGTTAACCTAAATTATATCCTTTGACTCCTTGCTGTGAAATTTGAGGATGTAGTTTATTTGCCTGCTCTTCCTTTTTTTTCCCTCTTCCCAGTCAAGGATAATTACATTTCTTAAAAAGAAAAAAAAAAAAGAGTACTGATTGTGTTTCTAAACTATTTAGTCTATATATGTAAGCCACTATTAATTATTCCTTCAAATTTCAGTATTCCTTGGGTCCCTACTTTGTAAAGTGGGGATATTAACACCTTTGTTCTTTCCATCTACTCACACCCATCCGCTGTCCATTTTTAGTTGGTTTCTGTTAGCCACACTTAACTTTGCATCTTCAAGGTTAATAACATATATATGGTGTACTGCAACTACAACCTGTCTTTTGTGCTTTATCTGTAAGTAGAAGACCAATAAATTATCTGTAGATTTACCCAGCAGGGTGTTAGGATTGGATTTCCTGCAAGTCCAATGTCATGATTGCACAGCCACCCAATGAGTCTTGGCATTTAGGCAAAATAGATCAAATCTCCCTTTTTTCAATCCCTTAATGTCTGTTACTTTATTAAACTTATTTCAGGTTTTAGTTTCTTTCTTATTTGATCTGTAGTTTTCTCATACAGGTGTTTTTCTTTTGGGATTTCTGTCTTTTTTCCCTTGAATGATGTGTCTTTATGTCCGTGTATGTCTGCAGCTCCTCTTGACCATCTCAGCCTGCTTGATTTACACCCACCTGCTTTGTCTTCCAGAAGCACACTGAAATTTCTCATCCATTGGTGACCACCCCCTTCTCTTTGCTATTTATTCCTTTTTGTCCCACCTGTGGCAAAACCTGTGCCCCACCTTATTTAATTGTGGGCTATATGTACCTCATATGCACATTAACACACCTTATCACCTGTATTAGAAGGAAAGCTAATGTTTTAAAGATAAGAGATCATGGAATTTATGCTAGTTAGCCTCTTCATTTCATAGGGCAGAAAACAGGCCTAGAGAGAAAACAGGTGTGAGCAGTTTTTTTTCCCCCAAGAACTCTAAATTAGCAGAATTAAAATGAAGATTTTTGGGGGGCTTTACATCTGTTAGTCTTGCTCTGCTTCGTTACGTCTCCCCAGCCTTGAATCATCGTGTTGAGAGGTGAAAATTAGATCTGTAGCATGCAGCTCATTTGGGAAGTTGGGGCCAGTCGTCCTGGAGGAGTCACACCAATTCTGACAGTTCCGTTTGTTGTCTTGAAAAAGACATAGAATGAAGTTGTTTGAGAATTGTTTTTGTTCAGAGTCTTGTTTTTTATGGTACTTTACTTAACTGTCATCCATATAATATCGATAACTACCAGAGAGCAGGCAGCCAGCTGTCAGTGAGTCTCATAGTTTAAAACCAAGGCAAAGGAGAAGAAATGGCTTTGAGAATTAAAAAAAAAATTAGTTTTAGAAAGCCTACGGTTAAGGGAGAAGCAAGATGGCAGAGTAGAAGGACGCTTGTAGCTCACCCTCTCCCACAAATACACCAAAACTCACATCTATGGGTCTACTCAGCCAACCAGAGCACCTGCTGAACTCCGACAGAACGTCGCCCTCTCTGAAAGACAAAGACGCCAAAAATCTGGTAGGAAAAAAGAAAGAAGAAAAAGCAAAACAGTGCAGGACTGATCCCGCGGGGAGGGAGCAGCAAAGGAGGACTGGCGCTCTTTCGCTGGGTTCCCCCTTCTCCAACGGAGAGGCCAGCGGGAGGAGGGGGAGCCTCCAAGGCTCAGATCTGCCCCGAGCACCCCTTGACCAACAGAACTGAGTTAAATGGGCACAAAGGGTCCCCGTAACACCCAGTCCGAGATGTGAGCCTGCAGCTGGGGCTGGGGCAGGCAGCCCGAGCTGGGCAGAGGACGGGGGCAGCTGCACTGAGGCAGCCCCGGGGGACTGCAAGGTGCTGCGTGCCGTGGCTGGGAGGGGAAACGGAGCAGAACAACCCCGGTCCCCCATAAATTGCGAAAAAAAGCAAAGCAACACGGCTGGTGTGCTCTGGGGGGAGGGGCGCCGTAGCCTTTGTCTCCTCAGACCTGCACCGCCATTACTGGCACATCTCAAGAGAAGAGAGGCGGGGCGCAGCCACAGCCGCCATATTCTCCTGTGTGCAGCGCCTGGGCGGGGCGGGTCCAAGACCTGAATCTGCACCTGGGGGCTTCACAACCTCCTAGGCAGGACACAGACTTGTTTACAGCTGGAGACAGATAGAATCTTTCTGTCCTGGCACCTAAGAGAACTCGCGCCGCCAAGACAAACGAGCTGAGATTTGGCACGGAGCAGAGGCGGGGCCGTTCCGCGATCTTCCCCGAGCCTGCCTTCAGAATGCCTTCCCGAAGCAGAGCAGGCAGTTGCACAGAGCAGTGGAGCGACCGATGCCGGGGAAGGGTGGTCGGCAACCCACTTTCCTGGCAGGAATGCAGCACCTGACCACGGTGCTGGGAGGGGGCGCAATCCGCCCACCTGCCTCCCCCAAGTGCAGCATCTGACTGCAGCATTGGGAGGGGGAGTGACTTGCCTGCGCACCGGATAAGAGCTCAGCACCTGACCCAGTGTTGGGAGGGGGCGTGATCTGGTAGCCGACAGCCATTGGGAGCAGCACAGAAGAGGGCTCCAACAGAGGGCCTCTGGAAACAGCAAGCTGAGTTCACGAAACAGGGTGAAGACACAAAGACCTCTCAATAAAATCATTAAGAGCACAGCACCTCCAGGAGAACTAGATAACTGATACTCCTTAAGCCACAGTGCCAGAGAGATATGAGCAATATGAAGAAGCAGAGGAACCACTCCCAATTAAAAGATCAAGAGAAATTTCCTGAAAGCACGATCAAGGAAATAGACATTGATGGCCTGCTAGATTAGGATTCCAAAAAAGGAGTGATCAAAGTACTGAAGGAACTAAAAGAAATAGTGTTTAGAGATATAAAATATGTCAAAAATGAAATAGAAGCTATAAAGAAGAACCAAGTAGAATTGGTAACCTCACTTGCTGAGATGAGAGCTGACCTAAAGGCTGTACAAAGCAGGCTAGATAATGCAGAGGAACGAATAAGTGACCTAGAAGACAGGACAACAGAAAGCACCCAATCAGAACGGCTGAGAGAAGAACAAATAAACAACAATGAAAACAATATAAGGGACCTATGGAATAATATAAAGCCTACCAAGCTGCACATAATAGAGGCTCCAGAAGGGGAAGAAAGAACAAAGGGGATTGAAAAGGTATTTGAAGAAATCATGACTGAAAACTTCCCAAACCTAAAGGAATCAGATATCCATGTACAGGAGGCTCAGAGGGTCCCAAACAGGAAGAACCCAAACAGACCCACACCAAGACATATCATAATCAAGATGGCCAGAGTCAAGGATAAAGAAATGATCCTAAAGGCAGCAAGAGAAAAATAAAGAGTGAGTTACAAGGGAACTCCCATAAGGCTCTCAGCTGATGTCTCTATACAAACACTACAGGCCAGAAGGGAGTGGCAAGATATATTCAAAGTCTTGAATGAAAAAAAGATGCAGCCTAGGATACTCTATCCAGCAAGGCTATCCTTTAGAATAGAAGGAGAGATAAAGAACTTCACAGACAAGCAAAAACTAAAAGAATTTAGCCACACTAAACCCATGCTGAAAGAAATATTGATAGGTCTACTTTAACTAGAAAAGAAGTAGGATGCTACAGAAATGAGAAACTCATAACTGGAAAGGAGATAACTGCCATGAATATCAAAAAGAATAAACACAAAATTGTAAATAGAAGATACCTAAATCATCAAGAGTGGGAGAGGGAAGCAAGGAAAGCCACTGTGGAAAGCAGTATGGAGAGTCCTCAAAAGACTAGGAATAGACTTACCGTGTGGCCCAGGAATCCTGCTCCTGGGCATATATCCAGAAGGAACCCTACTTCAAAATGATACCTGTACCCCAATGTTTCATAGCAGCACTATTTACAATAGCCTAGACATGGAAACAGCCTAAATGTCCATCAACAGATGACTGGATAAAGAAGAAGTCGTATATTTATACAATGGAATACTATTGAGCCATAAAATCTGACAACATAATGCCATTTGCAGCAACACGGATGTCACTGGAGAATGTCATTCTAAGTGAAGTAAGCCAGAAAGAGAAAGAAAAATACCATATGAGATCGCTCATATGTGGAATCTAAAACAAACAAACAAACAAAGCATAAATACAAATCAGAAATAGACTCATAGACATAGAATACAAACTTGTGGTTGCCAAGGGGGCGGGGGGTGGGAAGGGATAGACCGAGATTTCAAACTTGTAGAATAGATAAGCAAGATTATACTGTATAGCACAGGGAAATATATACAAGATCTTGTGGTAGCTCATAGCAAAAAAAAATGTGACAATGAATATGTTCATACATAACTGAAAAATTGTGCTGTACACTAGAATTTGACACCACATTGTAAAATGACTATTACTCAATAAAAAAAAGTTAAAAAATAAAAAAATAAAATAAAATATGGATGCCTGTACCCTTAAAAAAAAAAAAGAAAGCCTACGGTTAATAATACATGAATGACAGTTAAGTGGTTGCTTAGTCTTACAAAACAGTAAAGCACTTAGTCTTTGTGTATGTATATAGGGGTTAGATGCAGTTAAAAATAAAGTGAACACATGAGGGCAAAAACATGTTTGTAAAAAAACGTTTTTTTTTTTTTTCATGAAGCTCACACAATTACATTAAAATAATTATCTATGTATTATTAGGATAGTTCCAGCAAAAGGAGTTTTAGTAAGGCTTATTGAACTCGAAAGCTGCAACCCTCTCCGGCATGGAGGCTTCTGGGAAGAATACCATTTGTATTTTGATAGCAGTTTCAGGTGTGGAATGAGATCCTGATAATCCTTTCTCCACCAATTGATTGGCTCAGTCAGGATGCTTGGATTCAACTTAATATGATCATATTTACATCACATATGGGATATTCTAGTGCAAATCAGAAGTTGGAGTGATCTGTACATTGTGTGGCCAATGTTTCCAGTTTAAACTAGAAATTATGGTTTGTGTTATCAGTGGTTGAATGAAGTTTTAGCTTCCAAGTCATAGTGTTGCCTCCACAGGCTACACATGTCAACAGTGGCCAGTCTCGTCACTCTGTAGGCGCGTTGCCAAATACGTGGCAGAAATTTATACTTTGTTGGTATGGTATATGATGATTTATACAGTGCTTCAAATAAAAAGCATACAGATGGGAAATATTAGTGTAAAAGTATAACATTTTAATGGAATATTAAGAGAGTGAAGACATTTTAATGTAAGTTTCTTTGTCTTTATTTTAAAGAATTCAGAAGGAACTTGCAGAAATTACGTTGGACCCACCTCCCAACTGTAGGTAAGTACTTATGGATTTATTTATTTGTATCTTTTGCAGAAGATATAATTGAATTGTTGGTCTGATGTGCAACTGTGGTTGTAGTCAGATTAATTAGTAAAAACATCATTGTGGTTTGTACTTAAATGACTGTGGAAGATAGTGGTAGTGATTGTCTCTGCGCAGAAATGGGATATTCAGCAAGAATGTTTGTGGTGGTAGCATGGAATTGCCAAAAAAGGAGTAATGCAGAAACAATAAGATGATGAAATTATAGGGTGATAAATACAATGATCGGTTTAGTGGAAGAAGTGTTGGGGTTATAAATGATTTGTTTAATGATGGAATAATAGTGGCTAAAATATTTGTTATTTGATAATTGTTCAGTTGTTATCTTGTTGGCAATTGATCTTTTAAAGTGCATTAAACAGTTTCTTCATGGTTTACATTATTTCTTATGTCATTGGTTGTGGCTAAGTAAGAATGGGTAATTGGAGGCAGTGGTGTTAAATTTTAAGCACTTTCTCCTTTATGACCACAAACCTGAATTTTCTGGTCAGAGCTTACTTACAGGAAGTTAAAGTGTGTGCCTGGAAATAGTTAATGATATGCAGGTTCATAGAGGAAGTAGAGAGAAATAATCTACTTTATACTATCTTGGTGCAGTAGTTGGAAGACGGTGTTTGGCTATTTTAAGGTATTTCTTTCTTTTTTTGATATGAGGTCAGTATTGGAACCAGGCCAACATGGAGTTTTAAATTGGTAGGCTTGTGCATTAAAGGTGAGAGGGCAGATTTCCAATATTGAATGCAAGTTTGAATGCAGTATTGAATGAATTATTTGGTATGATTTATGATTTTACCGATCTTATTTTTATATGTAAGCAAAGATAGCAACTCTCGTTATTAATGAAAGTGAAAATTTTGCAGATGGCTGTTGACAACTATTTTGTATAGGGAAGATTCTAATCAGACTTGATGTTTGTGGTGAATTTAATATGGTTCTTTACATAAGAGTCATAAATGGTATATAAACTTGCAGTAATAATGTTCAAAGACTGTTTCACTCAGCTAGAACAAATCATTCTTTGTTAGGTAAAACGAACAGTTAAGAGTTTTCTGTCACACTTAAGACTGTGTTACATCAAAGCTATTTCAGATGGCAGACTGGTGTTTAGGCTTTGGTAGCCAATTCGTATAAGTGGATTGATTTGTGGAAAAACTTCAGTTTGAATTAAACTTAAAATCCCTTGTTTCTTAGGATAGCATTTGTTTTAATGGTTTGAATTTTTAAAAAATAGGCTTTTATCACATATATTATTTTTGTTTCCTTTTTACAAATAACTGAACTGGAAAATATGTGAACTTAATTTATACACTTACTTGCTCAAATTTTGACAACAGATTATTGGCAAAATAAACTGACTGCTTTTGAAAAATGAGCTTATTTAAGGCTCATTTTTGATAAATGAAATCCACATATAATATCATGTGATGATTAGGCTATTTGCAACTTTACTATCAGATATGTTATTTTCTAATGCATTAGTCTAATTTAGCCACAGATAATGATTTAACTTTGATTAAACCAATATATTATAAACATGTATGAAAACTTAAGAGTCTGAGGAAAGGAATTATATAATGGTAATTACTTAGATAAATGAAAACATACCAGAGATCTATTTAATGTAAAAAAGAGAAGTTTAACTATGGTGTCATCTGAAATTTGGGGATTTACTTTTTCATTGAGCCTTACTTAATGTGTCATTGCTGGTTATGTAAGCTCTTTATAAATAATGCAAAATATACATAATAATTTTCATTTTTAAATGTAGCTGTCACATATAATAAGCCCTGCAGACGGTTTCAGGAAAGATAGCTACTTAGTTGTATTTTTCCCCCACAGTGTTATTGAGATATTGACATAGAAAGATACCTTCTTTGGTTAATTTGTTGGCTTATGGGAATTTGTAATGAAGTTCTTTTAACAGTATGGAGATTGCATAGCTAGTTTGCTTTAGAAGCAAGGTCTACTGGTACAGTGGCTTTGGCTCCTTTTATTGATCCTCAAATAGTTGATTGGACTGATCAGAGATAAAGGTCATATCCACCTCCACGTACATGGTGCTCCCCTTTTGCAAGCAGAAGGCCCTCTAGGCTGTGGCTAGTGGGGATGTGGGGTGAGTTCCACATTCCCTGTGTGCTTGTGCTGCTTGATACAGATGTTCAGTGTGCTTGTCAAGTGGGTTACTGTGGTCTTTGGATTTTTTGGTGTCAAACATTTGATTGTGGTTTATAGTAAATCTCCCTGTCTGTATTTCAATGAGAATGTGGTTACTGTCTTGAGAAAGAGAAGTTAGAGAATAATTTTAGTTTGGTTTATTTTTGGCACAAAACAAACAGTGCTCTTGTGGTTGATTTTAAAAGCTCTGTGCTGCCTTCATGTATGTCCTAATGACTATAATGAATTAATTTATAGAAATGTGGTAAATTAAAGCCATCTGCCTAATAGAAAGAGTCAAAATTCCATTCACCTAGTGCTCCCTTTGTGTATTGCCTTTCCTGGGACACCTGCCTCTCAAAATCCTACCTTTTGGTTGCTTGGGTAGTTATTAACTCACTATCACAGATAAGGCTTGTGTGTGAGGATTGTGGATTTAGGCAATCAGAGGGGAGAGAATTTTATCTATTAGCTGTCTCCATGAGAGTAGGTGTATATCACATTCCACCTGGAGTGGTTTATTCTTTTTTCCTGGAACCTTAAGAAGCTAATCCAGCCTGGTTCTGTGTGTATGTCAGGTTAGAGATGGGACCTCAGAATTTCCATTCATCTCTTATGTGATGTCCGGTCAAGCAACTTCTGGGTTCATATTGAAGCAGATAGCATGTGGTTGTCCTCTCCTGTAGTATTGTTGAAGATCTTTTCAGGTTTTGAATGAACTTAAATATTTTAAAAGAGCATCCACAAAATAATGTGATAATAGGTTAACTTATTTCTTCTTATAGGAAACACATGCCTGTACATCTTCTGGTTTTCTTTTCACATTTTTTGTTGTCCTTGAGGTAAAAATGCAATAATACAGCTTTTTTTAAAGCTGGGTTGAATTTTTTATATTATAGCATCAGAGTTAATGTTTAAAAACAGAACTTTATGGTATATCTAAGAAAAAGTTTCTGTTAATAAACTCATAGGGTCTGTAGGGCCATAGGCTTAGAAAGGTGTACATAATTCGGGTGAAACTTGGTTATATACTTGGAGTATTCTCTATAGAAAGTAGAATACATTTTTCTTGGCCTTGGTGTTTATGATTGGTAACATAATAGACCCATGACATTTGCAGGGCGCCATCCAGAGGCCTCTGCAGATCCATAAATGTTTTCATGACCTTGCTGAGTTGGAGGTGTTAGGCTGTTGGCTAGAGTTGCTCACAACCTCAGTGCCCTGCACAGCAGCTTAGCTTGTACACAACTATGATGTGACTTTCAGGATTCTTCACAGTTGTCAAAAACAGATCTTAAATCTGTAGTGTGCTAGTGTGTTCATTTCTATTTCCTTGGTGCTGGTGGAGAACTGGCAGCTAGCCAGAAACACTTTCAAATTAAAGTAAAAATTTTTGTTATCCAAAGGATAACCTGTTTCTCTGTAATGCAGAGAAGTTAAATCCAAATTTTATTATGATCTGATAATGCCCAAGTTTATGTTAGCTTTATGAGCATGGAAATGACAGAGGTCCTTATTACTTTTTGTAAGTAGTTTGACTATGGTAAAATGATTCATTTTGATTTTGACTTTTGATTTAGTAATTGAGCAGATAATAGGAGAAAATACTACAAAAGAGGGTGTGCTTCAGTTACACTAGCAGTTTTCACTTTTTATTGCTGTTTCAATGATCTCATTGAGCACAGGCTCTGCTTTATTTTTTAATTGTAACAGCTTTATTGAGATATAATTTAAAATGTAAAATTCAGTGACTTTTAGTATATTCCCAGAGTTTTATACCCAGAATAGTCAATTATACATTTTGATCAAACAAATCAGTTTTACATTTTGATCACACTAAAACGATACACCATACCTTTTATCAATCACTCTTTCCCTCTTTCCCAATTTTACCACCATGGAGCCCTGGGCAACTATGAGTCTACTTTCTGTCTCTATAGATTTGCCTCTGGACATTTTGTGTGAATGGAATCATACAATATGTGGTCTTTTGTGACTGTCGGGTTCTTTCATAAAGCATAATGTTTTCAGGTTTCAGCTGTATTGTAATGTTCATCAGTGTTTTACTTTTTTTTTTTGCCTCAATAATACTGCGTTGAATGGATATGCTACATTTTATTTGTCCATTCATTAGTTCATGGACATTTGGGTTGTTTCCACTCTTTGGTTATTGTGAATACAACTGCTGTGAACGTTTGTGTACGAAGTTTTTTGTGGACATTTGTTTTCATTTCTCTTGGATAGATACCTAGGAGTATTGCTGGGTCGTATAGTAACTATGTTTAACCTTTGGGGGAACTGCCAGACTATTCCAAAGCGGCTGTACCATTTTACCTTCCTACCAGTAGTGTATGAGAATTCCAGTTTCTCCACAACCTTGGCAGTTGTTATTGTCTGTGTTTTTGATGATAGCCTTCCTGGGAGGGGTGAAGAATTATGTCATTGTGGTTTTGATTTGCATTATTCTGTTGAATAATGATGATGACGACCGTCTTTTCATATGCTTATTAGAGATTTTTGTATCTTCTTTGGAGAAATGTGCATTCAAATTCTTTGAGTAGTTTAAAATTGAGTTTTTGTCTTTTTGTTGTTGAATTGTAAGTGTTCTTTATTTATCTTGAATACAAGTTCCATCAGATATATGGTTTGCAAATATTTTCTTCCATTTTGTGGATAGTGTTTTCACTTTTTTAATAGTGACCTTTGAAGCTTTAAGGTTTTAAAATTTGATGAAGTCCAATTTTTTTTTGTTGCTTTGTGTATTTAGTATCATTTTAAAGAAACAATTGCCTAACCCAAGAGTAAGATTACACCTACATTTTTCTAATAAGAGTTTTTTAGTTTTAGTTTTTGTATTTTGGTCTGTGATCCATTTTGTATATGGTGTGAGGTAGAGGTCCAACTTCATTGTTC
Source organism: Vicugna pacos (assembly GCF_048564905.1). Taxonomy (NCBI): domain Eukaryota; kingdom Metazoa; phylum Chordata; class Mammalia; order Artiodactyla; family Camelidae; genus Vicugna; species Vicugna pacos. The sequence continues at coordinate 9,830,409 of NC_132987.1, forward strand.
ATCTTTTGGATACCCAGTTGCTGAAAAGACCATTTCCCCCCTAGAATTGTCTTCATATCCTTACTTGAAAAATCAATGGATCATAAATGTGAAGGTTTATTTCCGAACTCTTAATTTTATTCCATTGATCCATGTCTGTTCTTAATATAATCTTATCTTAATCTAATCAAGACTATCTACCAGTCTTGATTACTGTACTTTGTAGTAAGTTTTGAATCAGAAACTGTAAGTCCTCTAACTGATGTACTTTTCATTGTTTTAACTCATTAGTTAAAGCATTCCTGGAAAAGAAGAGGCCATGACTGGCGTAAACCTCACCACTGTCTCACCTTTCTGTTGACAAGAGCCATTTAATAGAGGAAAATGTATTTTCCAGATCACAGTAACTGAACCAGCATATAGGGAAAATGCGTGTGGGGGTTAACATTTTTCAAAGCTATATCATAAAACAGGAAGGCATTGAGATAGAAATTGGGGACAGTGTCTATATAGATGTGATCTCTACAGAGAGCTACCAATGCAAAAATCTTAATTATTGTCACTGATTGTTTTCCTTTTTGGTCATTACAGTAATATTTATATAGCATTTTATAATTTTTAATGGATTTTACATATATGATGTCATTTAGTCTTTTCAGCCACCGATAAAACTTCTGAGGTTCAGTAACTTGCGCAGGGCTTCACAACTAGAAATGGTTGATTTGGATTTAAACCCACATTTTCTGATCTTTCATCTTTTGTTTTTCCACATGTGTGACTAGATAGAGAAATATGTTTAAAATTTTCTGGCTAGCTATTTGTGGTTCAGTTAAGAAAAAAAATCAACATACTAGGCACTCTAAGATATCATTTGTACTATGTTTGGTTCATTTTTCTGAATCCCATGGTATGATATTTAGTTGGAACATTTTGAAAATTAATTGTTTGAATATAGTGATTTCTCTGACACTCTCATGTGTGTGTGTTTGTGTGGGTATATGTGTTAGTGTTATGTTATTACTGTCACTTATCCAGGTAAAGGATTTCTTTACATTTGACAGTTAAGTCAGTGTCTGCATATGTCCGCAGTTTTAATGCCAAACTGTTTTCCCCTGTTACTCAGCCTGACTCTAGATCATGTTCCCCTACACTTCAGTATGTATTGTGGTAGGACAAGTGTGGGCTACAAGAAGATATCCAGGTGAAGATCTGGTTATAACTGATTGAGAGATAAGACATACAGGTGCTTAGAGAACCAAGGCCAGGAAAATGATGGTACTATTGACAGAAGCTGCCAATATCTGTGGCCTCTGCACACCTTAAAATTGATAATGCTTCCCTCTGTACTTTGATTGCCCTGAAACTAATAGCCTTATTTACTCTTGGACCTTAGTAATTAACTGCATTTTGTGTAGAAACCTCAACTCTGGTTGTATGTTATTTTTTTACTCTTTTTTCTTCACCTTATATCAGTTCTTCATTTTGTGCTTTTTTATTACATAAAAAATTTTAAGCCACTTCAGAGTCTTTGTGGAGCAAGGCAGATTACTAGTAAGTAAACAGTATGAATAACTGAAAGGTGATGTAAGCATGTATTTGTAGCAGAATGCTGGAGAGCCTCTTATGAGGGGTCATTAACATGATGAAATTAAATATACGTTGAAGGCCCACGTTATTTGGATACTGAATTATTCATATCCATCTCTCCTTTCTTTACTACAGATAGTCGAGGAATTTTTATTCACTCCTTTGCTGAAGCATTGAGTGATTTTGCTTAGACTTTATAAAGATAAGTCTTAAAGGAACATTTGAGTTGCACTAAGTGGTTAGAACAGCTAAAGATTGTTTGAAGTAGCACCTGTGTTGGAGTAGCACCTGCGTTGGAGGAGCACCTGTGGGCTGGATGGCTGCAGAGTTGGAGTGTGTGTATGAGTGGCTAGGAATGAGGAAGCCTGGGCCTACCTTGTGTTCCACTGGCAGTTCAGAATTTCAGGAATTTCAAACTTGTTTATGTTCTCATTTCCGTATCTTCTTTTATGATATTTGGTGTGCACTCCTTCCTTACTGCCATGAGTATATGTGTGATTTTCTTTTTGCCTTTACGTCAAGGCTCACTTTTCACCTGGGGCACAACCAACACAGAGCTGTAAGGGGTTGTTACTTCACAGGGTGAACTTTAGGTGTAATTGTTTGCTGTTGGCGTACCTTTACTTTAAAATTGGACTTGGGGAAGACGTAAGTCAATAAAGTTGCCAGGGAAATTCCTTACTTTCTTACTTCAAGATGTTACTTTTTTATATCTACCTTTAACCATAGATTTTAAAAATATTTATTTCATAATGAAAGAAAATGTTGAGCGATAAAGTGAGTTTAGTGCCCATAATTTGTGTCTCTGATATGTCATTTTTTCTAATCTTTGTTGCCTTAAGAACAGTACAAGAATGTGTCTGGAAAAACATGTATTAAATGATCACATTCAGATTATATTTTATAACAGCAGCAGAACATTTTATCACTTATTTTAGTTTTCCCAGTTTTATAACTGGTTATTATTTCATATTTATTACTCACATACTTTAGATAGAAAGTGTTATATTACTTTCTAACATGTAATATTTTAATTTCTATAGCTATTTTATGCTTAAAGATGTCCTGAAAACTATTCTTTAGTACACACAAAGCATTTCTTTACAGTGATTATTACATTCTTTGGCTTAAATCTCTTTTATCAACTAGGAATTATTGCAGATACCAAGTAAGACTTTATATTGTTAGTAATTTTTATTCTGAGAACAGTATAAATTTGGATTTTTAAATTGAATGTTGCCAAAATTTGCTTTTTGACTATGTTTTTTGTAAATGTTCATTTAGAACTGTTTATTTAGACTGTCCACATACTTTAGGTTAGGGACTTGATGGAATGCCTTTAAAGGTATAACTAATTACATTTTTATGTGGAAGCAGCACATTATTCTAAAATGTGTCATACAGTCAGGTAATAGGCTAAAATTCACTTTCTCATCCAGTACATAGCAGGTAGACTCTCTTTCCACTGTCTCCTACATGGAAGATGAAGCCTAGTAATACTCTGAAATCACCACAAGGAGAGGCAGAGCCCTCGTACCAGAAGTTCCTACCTTGGCACCTGCCATTCTGTCCACCTTGAACCCAGCACCCCTTGCTCCCACCTCCCATTGCTGTCAGTTCTCCTAATATTACAGACCCTTTACCTGTTTTACCCACTTGGGTGAGAGCTCTTTCTTTAATCTCTGTACTTAAAGTTTTAGCATTTAGTTGATGTTCAGTGTACCTATGAATGAATAAATACAGTTAATTATGCTAGTGGCTAAGAGTTATTGAATGCTTCCAGTGTTCAAGGCAGGGTACTGAGTGCCTTAACTTAACAGCGTTATCTTATTTAATCTTCATGACAGTCTTTGAGGTAGATGCTAGTGTTAGACTGTATTTTATGGGTAGGAAGACAGGCTGAGAGAGGTTAAGTAACTTGTTCAAGGTCACACAGCAAGGAAGTGTCAGAACTAGGATTTCAGCCGTGGTATTCCTGACTTCAGAGCCCAGGTGTTTTGGGACTTGCTATGCTGTCTTCCTTTTGCAAAATGGGTACAGGTGAATCAGTCCAGAGCAGCGCTTCCCCAGCGGGACTTGCCGTCACAGTGAAAGTGTTGTGTCTGTCATCCGGTGCAGTAGCTCCTGGCCCCTGCTAGTGGCTGTTTAGTACTTGAAGGTGGCCAGTCTAGCTGAGTAAGTGAGTTTCTAATTTTACTTAATTTAAATTTGGGTAACCCTATGTGACTAGTAGCTACTATATCACATAGCACAGATCTAGAAAAATAAGAACTTCTTAAGCTTAAACTTACGCTTAACTTCAGTTTTGGGTTAAGAGTAAACTACCAGGTCATTTTAACCTTTTAAAAGAGTGTTGATAGTTATGTATTTATTTGTCTCCCTCCTACCACCGTTACATTCTACGCCCCAGGGACTGCTAAATACTGTTATTTTTTTTTAGAGCATCACACACAGTGCCCTTAATTGAGAAAAGGCCCTTGAAAATATTAATATTGTAAAGTATTGGTTACATATTTATTTTTTACTTTTTAACAAAATGAGAGTGATATTGAAATCATTGTTTTTAGATAGACATACAGGATATTGAACCTGGAAAGCTTATGGTCTGGCACTCTCCAGTCCAGAGAGAAAACACCAGTTCTCCAAAGATGTGCAGTTCAGTGACAAGAGCCAGGTCCAGCATTCAGCTCTGACAGGTCACTGTGCCGCTTACTTCATTGACAGAATGAGCATGGTTTATACAGTTAGAAAATTGAGATACTGTTAGTATAAATAAAGAAAACTGGGAATTCTTATCCATGATCATGAAGTACGTATGAAAGAAATTGGGGTTATCTTGTCTGGGGAAGTGAGAGGTCATAATAGCCATCCCTAACTGTTTTCAGGGCCATAAAATGGAAGAGAGGTTAATCTTATTCTGTGTGATATCAAGGGGCAGAACTAGCGCTACTGTGTTCAATTAGAAGGAAACCATTTTTTTTCCTGATAAAAGTTTTCATCTTCATTCAGAGCTGTCCAGAGAAATAATGGACGACTTCAGGAGGTAGCATGTGCCCGTCTGTGGAGGAATTAGAGATGAATCCGTTTGCTGTGTCAGAGGGATTTCCGGATGTCACATGTAGGATAGTCCTGGACTGGTGTTTCCCAGCTGGTGGGCCCCGGACAAATCAAGTGTATTTTTATTAGCTTTTGCTCTTCATCCATGGATGGTGACTCATTTTTCCTCTTTTCTTCTCCTTCTTGGGGACTATTGTATGTAATATATGTAGTTTATTGGCCTGGCTATTTTAGTAAAAAAGCCTGTTTACTTGTTACAGTTCTATGTATGAGTTATTAAGTGAGACTTTTATTTCCTTCTTTATTTACAACTTTCAAATTTATAAGAAAATAATGATACATGAAGAACATGAGGAAATAAGAGCCTGGTGTGGGGTTTACGGGCATAAACTAATATGCATCAGTTTCATAGGTCCCAGACTTTTGCATGTTGTTTCATAAACTCTACTTATCTGACATAGTCACGAAATAAAAATTTTACTGTTAATCAGATGCTAACATGAATTGACTGAATCATCTAGTGCAAATCTTTTGAATGTTCACTTGGTCGGTATACATACCTTCAAGTCTATCAAATTATGTAACAAACTGTTTGGAATCCCATGGTTTCCCTCTCCTCCCTTTGGTCTTGGAGAATTTATTGGCTTCCTTAGAAAATGAATAAATACTAACGAAGAAAATACGTTTTATTTGGGTTGCGTTTTTTTCTGACATGGTTTTTCCATGAGCCAGAAATCTTAGAATTAAAAGAAAATTCAAGGTTTTAAAGATTTCAAATGACAGGCTATGCTAAAGAAACTACCACTGCTCTCTTCACATGCATGTGGACCACCTGTTTTATTTACGATCTTATTAAGAGATACTTATTTTAAAACTTTTGTCCAGTCTTATGAAAAGATGACTGTCACGTCTGTAGGCCAGGGCAGAATTCTGTGGCCTGCTGTGTTAGATAGAGCAGAATGATCTGAGACCTGCGTACAAGTGATGAACTGGAAAAAAAGTGGCAGATTCAGCTGCACGTGCTGGAGGGAAGCCCTTGCCGGAAGTAGGAAAGGTTTCTGAAGAGTGGCAACCCTGCTTCTTGCTTCAGCAGTTGACGTTTCGGTGTTAGCCTCAAGTCAGCAGGAGATGGAGCCCAGCCCATGGAGTCTTTGGATTCCACATGGTCGGGGAGTGAGCAGAGCAGTCTGCAGGAGGGGCGCTAGTGCTGGCCCGAGCCTCGGGCCCGGAGACAGAGGTTTAGAACCTGAGAAGGTAGGGCCATGGGGGCTTGGGAGGCAGGCCTCCTCAGCTCAGGTGGGCGGGATTGGAGCGGAAAGGTCCCTCTCAGCTCTGAGTTAGCTGTCAGATCCCCCAGGATAAGAGGGAAGACTTGTCTGCTTTGCAGGCCCTTGTGCATCACTTCAGTAAGTGCCCTGCCATGGCTTGACTCAGAAATGGTGTTAAGCAGTGCTGCGGTCCGATTTTGCAAACAGCTGGAATCTGAGGTGGGGGAAAGGAACAGACACATTTTAAGAGGGGGCAAAGGAGTTAAATTTACAATCCTGTTGTATTGGTATCAAATCCTTTAGAAATTTTTTAAGTTTTTAAAAATTTTAAAAGTTCATAGAAGAGATGTTTTGTCTTAATACATTGAAACAAAACCTTGTGCATTTTGCTTTAAATTTGAGTGAGGATAAGGCACTTCTGGCACCACCCAAGTGGACTGGACTTACTCTAAGTGGCTTTAGTTATTGTGGTACCAAAAGAACCTCATTATAAGTTAGCTTTGCCCAAAAGGTAAAATGAACCCCACAGTGTTACAAGTAGTCTTCAGTATTTGTGTAACAGACTTACTCTGTTGTTAATTAACTGTATTAATGGGAAATTAATAATTTACTATGTGGTATAAGGTGAAAATAGAGTATTTAAAAACCATGGAATATGAATTATAGTGTTCTGAATAATAGAGCGAACAAAGTGTTTTAAGTACTAAATTCATGGTAACCTCACCAAATATGTAAATAAGGGTGTTATCAAACATTTAGTAAGTGTTTATCAAAGTGATCATATGGTAGTTATCCAAAACTGATTCTCCTTCTTCAGGTTATGTATGGGCCAGATGTGTCCAGCTTTTAAAGCTGCCGAGCCGTTCTTCCAGTTTTTGAGCTCACCAGAGAAGTGGGCCAGTGGGTTGGTTACTGACAGACAAGTAGATTTACGTGTTGTTGTACGTGGTTTCTGATGTCATCATTCTCCATACTTGAAATAATCTGTTATCCCTTTTCTTGCTGTCATTTTAGGAAGTCAGGGGTTTGGACTGGGACAGGACCGAGTTGAGTATAGCTTTGTAATTAGCCAGTTGGGGCCTCCTGACTGGACTTTGGAGATAGTAAATTTTGGCTTTCTCTGTGGCAGGTGGTCAGAGATGGACATTAGTTTGACACATGTACGTTCAGGTGGACATACACTTGTAAAATGCACCCAGTGTCCATCAGCTTCTCCGTGGTCCAGCCCATCAGCTGGGGATCCAACTGGGAAGTTTTGACTAATCTACAAAGTGTAGACTGTATTTGAGTAAGCACACCTTTCTAGGTAAGAGATCCGGCAGGCTTAAATTGACATTTATGTGCTTACAGCATTAGTGTTACAAGTTAGGGTGGTCAGGGACTGTGGGCATTGACACCCATAGTCTGCTGAAGGCTTGGGAAGGAGGGGGTCTGCTGACATCCTGGTCCCTGTGGGCTTCGGATAAATGAGGGTCTCAGTTTCTAAGTGCTTATTAGAATTAGGGCAAGAGAGAGCAGAAATGCGTTTTGCCACATTGTTAAGTGGTAGGAATTTGTCTCAGGGATAAGAATAACTTTCATGTTTGACAAAGCGGCTGGTTAGAGATTAATAGGGAAGCCTTTGAATAGGTTCAAAATGGTATTGGGCCGTGAGAAACAGCAAAATAAAACTATATTCTTGAGTAAGAATATGTGAGATGCTGTTGTATCGAGAAAATAACTATTAATAGGTTAAGTGAATAATAAAAATAAGCTGGGTAGGATGCATTTTGAGGTTGATATTCATTTCACATTAAACACATTTTCTAAGGGCCTATTATGTGATCAGCCTTGTGCTGGGTACTGGTGGTGCAATTACAGACAAGACAAAAGTGTCTCACCAGCCTATGTGTCTGTGAAGATACACTGGGACTTTTTGGGGGAAAAAAATCCAAAATGACCTCACAGGGAAGGGGCAATAAACAGACAGGTACTATGAAGAAACAAACAAGGGGTGACTTTGAGAGTGGGAATCTACTTTTACTTTGGGTTTGGAAGGCTTTTCTTAAGGAGACGACGTCTAGACAGAGAAGTAAATTAGAAAAGATGTTCACTACGTGAGGTGTGGAGGACCCTTAATGTCACGACTTGTGCTGAGACTAAGGCAGACGCGTGCTTTGGCGTTGGAGCTGGTGGGAGAGGTCTGGTGTGGCTGGAGTGACGGTGAGTGTGGAGTTTGCCCGGGTATGCTGGGGCACAAGGTAAGATTGCACAGTGAGCCTGGGGCCAGATTGAGCAGAGTCTGGCTTTCGTGAAGAGCGATCTGGCAGCTAGATTGGAGGGGCAGACAAGATTGGAGGCTAACACAGTCACCCAGGTGAGGGAGGTTCTGAACTTGGTGGCAGCAGTGGAGATAGAAAGCAGGTAAACTGAAGTGTATGTTTGATAGGAGAATTGGCAGGACTTGCTGATGGATAGGTGGCGGAGTTGAAGGGAATTTTAGACGAATGAGAAAAATCAGGTCAGTTTTGATTCTGTTGGGAAAATGGCGGTGCCTGTTCTTTGAAGGGGAAGATTTGTGGAGGGAAGTGGGTCATGAGTTCTGTTTTGGAGGTATTCATTGTGAAATGTCTGTGGGCCATTCAAATGGAAATGTGAAACAGGCAGTTGAACATGAGTTGGGCAGTGAAGAGCTGGAAATACCATCTGAAGTTGTCATCATAAAGGTACTTAAATCCACCAGAACTGATGAATTTATGTATGGAAAGGGAATGGAAAAAGAAGAGGACCAAGACTAAACTCTCTGAAACTGTGGCATTTGGAGATGGTAAAGGAGGAGGGGCCAGGAGGGGAGGCAGAAGGAGCTAGCCGCCCAGGGAGTAGGAGGAGGCAGGACAGAGGTCGCTGTGGGGCCGAGAGAGAGCAGGGGAGAGTACTCCGTTCTTGGTGAGTGCATCTGCAATTGGCCATGAAGTTTTTAAGTGGACAAAAAAGTGGAATAAGATTGTAGTTACTCTCACCACCAGGAAAGTAATAAGAATAGAGACTGTCAAGTTGCACTGAAGTTTCAAGAGGTTTACAGTTTCCCTTATAATTTTCCAAGATTATGCATATTACTTATTCAACCAATTTCCGTATTTGGGCTCAAGAGGGAAGGCTCTACCCTTGGGAAGCCCGATGCTGCCCATCTGAATGTTGTCCAGTAGCTGGGGGCACTGTGAGAACTCGCAGCCCGACTCTGACTGTGGACTGGACACAGCCGGCTGTGCCTGAGTCATATCTGACTGTCTTTCTTGAGGCTAGTGTGCCTCTCACCGGAGAAGGAGGCATTGCCGGCAGCGTGTCTGGCTTTTGCATGCGCCTGGCTCCTGTTCCCTTGGGACATGCAATTACGTGTGGTCAGTGTACACGCTTCATTTTTGCCACTGGGAAAGAGCTGTCAGGGATGTTATGCTTGGAGAACAGCAGAGGCTACTGTTGAAGCCAGGGTTGGCATAGGTGTACTCTCAAACATTTCCTGTACACGTGGGACTGCCTGTCCCTGTCACCGTTCCTGCCTGCATCCTGTGTGTGCAGAGGCCAGGCAGAGGGTTGTGGAGCCTTCCCTCTGAGGGTGCATCAGCACAACCTTTTCTCCACTCCTTCCATCGGGATTTCCAGGCCTAGCTCAAAGGTCACCTTTGTTCTGTCATTTTCTCTGCTCTCAGTGCACCCCCAGCACGTGTGTCTTTGAGTTAGAGAGGCAGTCTTGCATGGTGGTTTCTTCTGGAGAGACTGCCTAGGTTTTATATATTTAACCTCTTTGTCTAGTTATATAATTTCTCTATCTCAGTTCCCCTGCCTGTAAAATCCCACTTGTTTGTGTGAGGATGACACGAGTTAATACATGTAAAGGTAGTGCCCGGCACGTAAGGGCTAATACTGGTTAGTTGTTGATGAAGTTATTATTATTTAGAAGGGTTACGTGCATTTACCTTCATCTGTTTTGAGGATGACGAAGGCATATGACATATATAATTCACTATCTTCTCAATACGGTCTATTGCATATAATAGGTACTCAAATATTTTTGCAGTTGTTAAGGCGGAGAACTTCTGAATGCTTTATTTTTCTCTAAAAAGCTAAGCATACACATAAGTAAGTATCTTACGTGTGACCCTAGATTGCTTGGTTGTTAGTATCTCTTGGTAAAGATTTTTCATTTTCGCTGGTATGTGGAAGTCTCATCAGCTGGGCTAGTCAGTGAAAAGAAGATGATGGGAAATATCATTAGGAGGTTACGTCGAACATGTTATCACTAAATTAACTTAATAGTTTTTAATGTTTACAAAACTCGTTAATTGAGGTTGTGTTTACCGTCAGCTGAAATGTCTTTTTCCCCTTAAAATATAATTTCTAGTTTTTTATGTTAATTACACTCAGTGTGGGGTACTTTGCATCATTCTCACAGGTATGTGAATCGTCTTAGTTCTTATGTCTTACAGCAAGATCTACTACCGTCACTAGTTCTGTAGAATAATAGTTTTTGAAAGGTATAAGCTACTACTTAAGCTAAAAACATTCTATACAATACAGTTCTAAACAGGTTCTTAATACGTTTATTAAACATTCCTCCATGACCTGATTTGGTTTTAAGCTGTCATACAATTTCCTGGGATGGGAGGGGGAATTTTTTTTTTAAGATAAACATTTTCTTTAGTGTTTTCCAGTTTTTCTTTTCTGACGATGCAGCGCGACAGCAATGACTATTTTCAGTGTCCATGGGTAGCTTGACATTTTAATCAGTTCATCTCCAAGTGCGCAGTGCTTCAGGGACCTTGAATAGTGTAAGATGTGGCTTCTTTAGGAGCTTATTACCTTAGCTGTTGAAATAAGGCTAACTCACTTGAAATAATTAGAGAAAAATATTAGGTGGTATACAGAGGAAGTGTGGCATATTGATGTAGTAAGATAATTCATCCAGCAGCCTTGTTCATTTATTCACCAAAAACCTCTTTCTCATTGGAGTCAGCACCTCTAAATTTTGGTCCAAGATTTGCCATTGAGAAATTGAACAAGTCCCTTATTTTTACTGAATTTACTCTTGATAAAAAGATAAAATATAAAAATGTGTATGAAGGCTCTTAGAACAAACAATAAACCATCATGTGAATATAAAGAGTTGTATAATGTTAGAGGCAGACCATGTGTATGGCAGCATTTAAAATAAATAAAACAGTGAAGGCTGGAATAGTTGGGGGGGGGGTTCCCATGCTGAACCTTGAAGGGCAGGTGGGATTTTCCCCCCAAAAACATCAGGGAAAGGGCCACTTTTAAAAGCCAATACTCAGGATTGATGAAGTAGTTGGAGAAAGAAGAGTAAGGTGGAAAAATTGTCTGATTGTGTGTTTTTGGAAGATGAAGTGTTCTGCCTGAGTGAATTTGTTGAACAACTGAAATGTATCCTTTCAAGTTTTCAAGTTTTTGTATTTTATCATTTAGGATAAAATGTGCTTCTAAAATGAGTTTTGCGTTTCCCTGCCCTCTGAAACAGTACACTGAGTTTAAGTTAACACTTTCTTGTTCGTTTGGGACCTTGTTTTGTAATATAGTGATTGATCATGAAGCTGCTGAGTTATTGAGGGCTGTAGGGATTTTACCTAATGTCCTATAAAGGATCTCAGGCTACTGTCTTTCTTTAAAATGAGATGTATTTTAAATTAAAATGTGTAATCCAGTGGTTTTGGTGTATTCACGAAGTTGTACGACCTCACCACTGCTACTTTCAGAACATTTTCATCACCCCAGAAAGAAACCCGGCACCTAATAGCATTCGTTTCCCATTTTCTCTTGCTGCCAGTCCCTGGCAGCCACTGATTGACTCTCTATGGATTTGTCTGTTCTGGACACGTCTATAAACGGAATCATATATGATGTGGCCTTTTGTACCTAGCATCTTCCACTTAGCATAAGGACAGCATTCAGTTTTATAATAAAACATACTAGTCAAATAAATTAAATGGGATGGGGAGGTTTAAGAGTTCCTATGACTGAGTGCTGGCCTGGAGACCTGTCGGAGGGAGGCAGGTAGCAGACAAGGCCGGGTAAGGCAAAGGGCACGTTGTGTGGGCCCCCCAGGCCATCGTAGGAGCCTTAGCTTTTCCCCTGCAGTGGCCAAGGGAGAGCAGTGATCTAACTTTGCGTTGTGAGAAGACCACTCAGACTGCTGCGTGAAGGAGGCTGCAGAGGGGCCGCAATATCCAGGGGTCCAGATGGGCAGCCTCGGGCTATTCCTGAATTAAAAAAAGAGAGAGAGAGATCCCATGAGAGGAGGAAGGTGAAAAGAGAGGGAGCGAGATGAGATCAGAATACATTCAGATTTAGCAAACATTGGATATCTGTAAGCCTGGCACTGCTAAATTGTTGGATGGTAACGCGTAAGAGGTTCTAAAAGGTATGTATATGCGTTTTATCCTTTGGTTGATGATGATAATTGGGCTTTGAGTAAAAAGATAGTTATATACTCTTAATGTATAGAATTGCAGAATGAACCTTTTGAGAAGGAGTTGGAAAGCAGATTATTATAGTCAACTTCTGATTAGCATGATTTCAACCTTTATTCCCCTTGTACAGTATTGTTCCCACTTCTTCCCAGTTTCCATTTCTTGAGGTAGATAGGGTTTTTGCTCAATGATGCCAGCCTTGTTTTTGGTTATAGTTTTTTTTTTTTAATTGTGGCGCAACCAGTTGAATTTTGAAAATATTATCTGAGAGAGTAATTGCATCTCAGTAATTTCTTTTCATTCCTGACTGCTTACTGTTTAAAATTAGGATAATTGACTAAACAACATTTATATTTTATTAACTGGTAATTCTTGTTTTTCATTTATTTCATTGACAGTCTTGCCTCCCCCCATTTCACTTAAGTTTTGATTCTTCAGCTTAGTAATTCTTATAGGGCCTAATTAATTTTTGTTTTATTTTAAAGTTGTGCCAATACACTAACCTTTCAAATAAAAAAAAAAATCTTGTTAGGTAAACCACTAACTTGGGCAATGCTTGATGTATGGCAGTGTTTGTAGCCGCACAGCAACGTGCTGACGTTAACTGTCAGTACTTAGTGCCCATGGTACCATGTTTTCCTTCATAGACAGTCAGGATCCAGTTATTTTGTTTAAGGAGAAAACCTGTCATTAAATAGTTTTGTTTCTTTGGTGTGCACACTAGCACCATTTATGGTACTATTTTGAGTCTGCAGGGCTTACTACATCTGCAGTGAAAGATACAGATAAAATCTGACAGGGTCTCTGGACGTATTCACCTGTAAGCGCTGTACATCTACTATAGGGACACATTAAGCCCTCTGTATTGTTGAGCTGTGATTATTTGAGTTTACTGGATAGCCTAAGTATTTTCTCTGCTTACCTGTGTTCACTTGAGTGATGATGGAGCATATATAGATGTACTAAATGAAGATTAATAATAGTGAAAATTTATTGTATATTGATTAGCTAGTCAAACTGATGTTAACAATTAAGATTAAATTTTATTGTTTAAAATTTATTTTTGTTTAGCTCTCTATAAAATAAACCCTATCACTTAAAATTTAACTTCTGTATCTAGCTGCCTATGCAACACTCCATTTGAATATTTAATAGACCCCTCAAAAATATTAACTCCAAACCTGAACTCCTGTTCCCCTGTCATGCCTATTTAATAGACCCCTCAAAAGTATTAAGTCCAAACCTGAACTCCTGTTCCCGTCATGCCGTCTTCATCCACAGTCTTTTCATCTCAGTTAATAGCAACCCATTTTTCCAGTTAGCAAAAAAAACTTTGAAGTCATCTTTGATTATTTTTCTTTCTCTCTCACTCCACATCCATCCTGTTAGGACATTCTTTTAGCCTGACTTTCAGAATACACCTGGAGTCTGACCACTTTTCCCGTCCTCACAGTTATTGTTCTGGTCCAAGCCGTCTTCATTTCTTGCTTGAGTTAATTGCCACAGCTTCCCAGCAGGTCTCCTCACTTCTGTCTTTCTCCTCTATAGTCTGTTCTTAGTATGAAAGACGGATCCTTTAAAAATGAAAGTCAGATTGTTTTACTCCTTGGATTCCCATTCCAGTGACCATGAAATGGTAAGTGACCAGGTTCCTCTCTGTCTCTCTGACCTCACCATGTCTTCTTTTGATTCCTCTGCTGCTGCTACATCGGCCTCTTTCCTGTTCTCCAGACATGCCAGATGTGCTTCTTCCGCGGGGTCTCTGCTGGCTCTTTCCTCTGCCAGGACGTGCCCACTGACCTTCATTCTTTCCTCAGGTGTCACCTCAGTGAGCAGCCTACTCTGCCCACCCTGCCTCCACACACCCCATTTCTTTTACTCTATGAATTTCTTTCTATGGGACTAAACATCTGACATTTACTTCTGTGATCTACTTATGATCATGTGTATTGTCTCTTCTCCCCCTTTAAACGTTAGGGTCCTAGAGGCGCTGATAATTTAAGTGTTCAATAAGATGCATGTTGTTAGCAACAGGGCATTACTAGTGCCCTGGAAGCCTCCCTCATTTTCCCTTTCATTCACACCTCTCCCCAAGTCTGATAGATTTTAACAGTTTTTAGTATATTGGATATCATTCTCATACAGATGAAGGTCTGTTGCATAGTAATAGTCTGTACATAGAGCTTTGTTCTTCAGGTGAGGTTAGAGTAACAACATCCTTTTTACCTTTTACCTTGTATTTTCCAGCCCAGTCAGGAGTCCACAAAGCTGGAATGTATTTTGGAACAGAAAGACAATTTGGGGGTTTTATGGAAATGTGTTTTAAACAGTTTCTACAGTCTTCTTTGCTTCTTATGAATACAAGTGTCACAAGAACGACAGCCTTCACAGTTTTGCTAGAGCTTTATGATTTAGATGAGGATAATTTTATTCTGTTGACAGTGTGGAGCGCTTTGCAGGTGGATATCAAGATTAATTACCATACTGTAAAGTGAAGTAGTACATTCTGCTAAATCACAAGTCTTTTCTGCTGAAAGAAAATGGAACTGTTACCATTAAAGTGGCATTAGGTTAATAAATTGGTTAAGAAAAGCAATCAAAACCGCTGATTTTCTTGTAACTTGCCCTAACTGCTTTATTTGAAAATAGTTATCACTGAATAGATCTACAAAAAAGATCAAGCAACTATTGAAGTTTAAACAAAGGGGACCGTGAAGAAAACTTTCGATGGACACTATCCTGATTTGGATTTTTGAACAAAATTATCCTTCATCTGCTGTACTAGATCCAATAACATGAACAAACAATTTTCATAATAATAATATTATCATTTGATGAGCACTTATTATGCATTAGTTCTCATGATTCATCTTTTATGCTCCCAACAGTTTTATAGTGGCGGATACTACAGTTTCATTTCTGTAAATGTTTTATTCAATCTCCGAGCCTCAGTTTTCCTATCAGACCTCAAATATTGGTCCCTTTACCCTAGATTCTTTCTCCCATTCCCCAGCTTCTACCTGATTTTTAATTTGTCTTTGATATTCTGAAATTCCTCTAAAGAGCAACATATGCTTATTTTGAAGTTAATGGCTTTATTTAAGAAAACTATTTAATGTTAAAAATAATATCTTTTTTGGCTGAAAGAAATTATTTTACCATTAGTTCAGGCATAGTCATTTTAGCAAGTTTACAGCTTTTTTACAAGCATTGGTTAGGCTAATTAAACTTCTGAATAACTTTATGGTATTAAAATGTTTTAAGTCAGTTGTCTATGACTAGTATTTCTTTTTCTTGGCCTTAGGGCTTTAATAATAAATTTCTTACCAAATAGTCCTCTTCAAAATATAATAGGATGTAGCAGATTTTGTTTCACCTAATGCCAAATTAGAGAATATTTTACCTTTTTATGAAAATGATGATACTCTTAGCCTGTATATTTATTCATTTTCACTTGATGTTTTAGCTGCCACTACATATCAGTGACACAGCCTTGATGATTTTCCATCCTCCAACCATGGAGATTTTTTTCCCCAAATCTGTACAGCTTTTAATCTCATTATTACTACATTTTTAAGGGTGATTTTATAGAAAAACGTACCCTGAGTTTTATATGGAAAAGAGTAAATTGTTAAATGGGAAAAAATGTAAACACATTTAAGTTTCTTTTTTTTTAAAGTTTTAGAAACATACTTAGAAGAAACTTTTAAAGTGAATATGCCTAGTGCAGAAGTTTTAACCAAGAAAGACTAATACATTCTCACCGAATGTTGATGTATTCATATTTGCATACAGTATTTGTATATGAAGTTAGATTCCTGTCTAGCTTTGTGGGAATTTTACTTTCTAATACGTATTCTTCCTTTTAAAAAGTCACATGACTCTGTGCAGTCTCCTTTTCAGTGTTAGTATTCATTAGCCTCCTAATGAAGAATTTTACAGTCAAAGTGGAAGAGGGCCAACTTTTTATTGTTGATGCAACAGCATAATTAACTATACAGGGTTTGTTTATTATAGCTGAGTACTAGAACAATGCTTCAAAGAGGAAAACATGGAGAAGATTAGTGAATAACAGCGATGTGTGAGGTCAGCCAGTTGTTAACAATGCCTTCGTTGGGTGGTTCATGAATTGGTAAGCACATGCTTACGTTTTTCAGATAATAGAAACTAAAATGTCTAATTTTAATTACCATTTCCATTGCACTGTTATAAGAAAATAATGGAAACTGCTTGGAGAAATGATTGTATTGGAGAAGTGTTTGTATACTTTGGTTCTGAAAGACTGAGCTCTTATAAAAGTGGATATTTCAGGAAGGTAATGAAAATTCTACTCTAAGATACATTTTGTTTGTTTCTGGCTTTGCTGAATTAGACCTAAGGGAAAATAATATATTCCGATAGTTAATTTAATAATAGAATAAAAGTTTGCAATAGCGTGCAGATAATTTAGGGCTTTGTTCATTCCACGTTTTCTGGGAGAGTCCTGATTTCAGATACTCCTTGTTTTCTTTTTAATAAATATATTTATAAATGAAAATACCCTTTGGGCCTATTTATTTTGGTGTAGTAATTGTGCTTAGCCAGTATCTTAGGCAGTGTGGGGATACACAAAAAAAGATGAGATGGTGAAAGATACCAGTTACATTTACATATAAATAGAGGATCATAAATAAAAAAAAAACTGCAGGGGATTTATTGTCTCGTAAAAGAGGGTATATAACTGATAATGATAAATAGTTTATACATTGTTATAAAGCAGATAAAAATAAAGGATAAAAAAGGAATATAGAGTTCTCATATGTGATAGACATTATGCTAAATATTGTCATATTCTCATTTATTTAATCTTCTTAACATCTATTTCACCTTCATTGTGCAGTTGTGGAGATGGAATCTCAGAGAGTTTATATTGTTGAAAGTCATAGCCGAAATTCAGACCCTAGCTTTATGACTTAATGGGCTGAATACTGATGCTCATGACTGGAAACCCTCGAAGGTATAGTTTCTTAAGACTTTACTGGATTGGCGTTAGATATCTGTAGTTAACAACTGAAGTTATCAGAACTACAATTAAATTATCAAAAAAGGATATGATAGGCCTTATTTGGTTCTTAAAAATACCAGTTCAGGTTAGTAGGGGACTCTTGATATTCGTAATAATGGCATGGCATGGATAATTGAAGTCATCAGAGTAATCAAGCAGTTTTGTTTAGTAATAATATGTTACATTAGAATAGCGTTTTACAATCTTAAGGGGCACTTTCATATCTGTTACCTGAGCACCTTAAGCCTTTTATTAGATCTACCAAATCATTGGTTTTGTTCCCTCTTGACCTTTCTAAACTGAGGAAAAACTGCCTCTGTAAGTCCAGAAACTGCCTTTGCATATTTGCACACATACATCTCTCACTCTTCCCCCAATTCTTATACCTGTGGCTGGGCAGTTATGGGTAAAGGGTAGATGAGTGGATAAATAAAAGGACAGGTTTCAAAAGGAGGAGTAGGAAGTGTCAGGTGTTTACCCATAAGTTGTTGAAAATGGCAGTAAAATGTGTTTTGAGCACAGACTACCTGGTTATAATCAATTAAAAATGAAACATTTCATTAGGTCTTTTTTTCTTTTTAAACCATAACCGCGTATATGTGTCTTCCCCAAGAATGACACAAGTGTGCATAGCAGAGCTCCCTGTCTGGCACTCAGTAGGTGTTCAGTCACTATTTATTAAGTGAATAGATAACCACAGTGGAGACTTTCTAGATTTCTTCTTTCTTTCTTTTTTCAAAAAGCCAATTCCCAAAGAATACAAAAAGTAAGAGAATTTATTAATTGCTGAAATATTATAAAACTAGACTAGTTTTGTATTACTGTTCTGGTGCTGTAATATCTTATTCTTTATTATCTGATATTTAAATCAGAAAATAACCAGTTTACATATTACTTATGTCTATGGGTATATCATTCTTTAAACAGAGATATTTGGGCCTAAAGCCGAATTCTTCTACAGAGAGATTATTGGAAAGGCATTTTCACAGTGGGCTGAATACAGATGCTTATTTGCAAAGGCACTCCCGCTGCACCTTTCCCCTAGAAATTAGCTTATAAAATAATTCTACTAACGTTTATGCCTCCTTCCTCCCCTCCCGCTTTTTACTGAAGGAAAACACTAATTTGAGAGAAGAGACTAGCAAATTCGTTTGTGGTTTTCCATCGTGCCCAGTAGCAACTCCCAAAACTCTGAACTGTAAGAGTCTTAGTGGTTGTATCTTAAGAGAATAGTATTGCCATGTTAAAATTTTGGATGAAAATAAAGCACTAGAGGAGTTCATTGCATATGCCAAGCAAGTGTATTTTGTCTCCAGTTCCCAATTCTAATAAATTTTGCCCTTATTTCTCTCTGTTGTGAAAGTGTAGATAGATCATGTTGCCCATTTTTTTGTGAATACATTTTTCTTCCATCAGAAAGGCAGTTATTGATCGGTCTGATGTACCCAAGCACACGGTTCTGCAGATGATTCAGTCAAGTGACTGCCTTAATGACAGGTAAGGTTTTTCTGTTTTTGAATGGGGGACTACTAATTAGGTAGCATGATCTGAGTTACCCCACATCCTCACTGGTATTCCTCTCACTTTTATAGATAGGAAAGGAATTTCTCTGGAATTTCCCTAAGACTTCAGCTTAATTTTGTCCTGTAATCCCTGATTGAAGAAGGAGTCCAGTAGATCATATGAAATTTGAAATTGTTCCATACTCTAGCTAAATGGAATATCAAAAATTTAGAACATTCAGCACAAAAACACCTTCTGACGAATTTGTATACGGAAACCTCAAAAAGGAATGAGGCACAGCGTATAAATAAGTTATAATAAATAAACATTAAAGTTGTATGGCATCAGAACTATTTTAGGATTTTTAGTGCAAACATTGTCTCACATGCAGTGTGTCTTATTTAACTTTTATAAATTCAACTGTGTAGACTTGATCTCTTTTTCAGAAAGGAGGGAGCATGCTTGGGAGAAATATAGTTGACAGAGTACAGGGAACAGTTATTCAGCCATTCCTGTCTTCTGATCAGTGAACATGTGTCCCTCAGTGAGAGATGGAAGATGTTCTTTCAGACCTTGATTGTGTCCTAGTGCGAACACTGCCCTTTGCTGACTGTGACTTCAGTCTTCCTGAGCAAGTCAGCTACTTCGTCTAGTGTTCAGCTGAATGGACAGTGGTCAGACCAGGGCTAGAGGAAAATGGGCTCTTCTGGCCTTACTGAGGGATAGTACTTTATAGGCTGGTATGAAGGAGGTATGCAAAGGTAGTTTCGGCTGTGTGCAATTTTTACCTTTTACAATGACTTTAGAATCGAATTCTGGAATAAGATGTGACTTTGCTGTAACTTTACATGAATTAAAGATTAACTAGATCAACAGAGCTGAAGCCAGATGGAAGCATTTGAGAACAAATGGCTTTGAAAAATACTGAACATTCAGTGAGATGTGCATAGAGAAATAGCTCTCTAATCAATCAATTTTTTTTAAGTCCGCTTAGTATATTTTCCAACTTCTTCAAACTTTGGCCTCAGAGAACAAGTGGGAAGCGAGATTGATTCAGGATAAATGTAGTTAAATTAGCCAAGATTAGGGGTTCTAGTGACCTTGATAGTAAATGTGTGCATTAAGTAAAAGTCAGGTCCTTTAAATTAAATCTGATAGTTAAAGAGGACTCTATAGTAACCAAAAGTTTTAGAAGTATTTATTCTTGAAAAATTGCATAATAACTGGTAAGTTACATATGTCAGACCCTGTCTACCCCTGTAGAATTCTAGGTCAGCCAACAGGCACTGTTTGGGGAGCTTTATGTATATTAACTTATTTAATTCTCAGGAACTCTATTGAGAGTAAAGACTTGTTGTTATAGCCTTGCAAATGAGGAACTGCAATATAGTCACAGTTGGAAAGTCATGCAGCTAGTAAATAGATGAGCCAGGATTCAAACTCAGATCGGCTTCATTTCCTGGATTCTGAACATGTCTTCTGTGCTGATTCTTGATTCTCCGTTACATTATTGTGTCATATGTAAAGGCTTTAGATGCACGCTCCAGTTTATGAAAAGTGACTGCCTTGAGGATTCCGAGACTAGGTCTGTACTCAGTGAAAATTTTCTCATTTTGTATCAGAGGCTGCTATGGGTGTGCTATTGGTGGCATAACCTCATTTCTAACCTCGTATCAAACTAGATCTCAGAAAGCTAGTTAGTTCTGTGGTTTAGTATCATTCCCTCATATTTTATCCATCTTTATAAGATGCAGTTATATGATAAATATTTCTGCATCTGCATCGCCTATGAAACTGTCTCTCACAATGTTCAGTGTTCCTTTTATACAAATTCACATGGCAAATTCTTCAAGGATTTAGCTTCAGAAAAAAGTTTTCTTACGATTTGGCATGCTTCCTTCTATCAGCCATTGAGGTTTATTTAGTCCATTGTGTTTTCTCTTTGGCTGCAAGGAAGCTTGGAGTTATATTTCATTTTAATTACAGTAACTTTATTAGCCTAGGCTTTTGATATGGATAATTTCTTTGCTGGTTCTCTGTGGCAGGAGTTTTTAATCCATCCTCTGTGTATCAGCCTCAGGGAGTTCATGAACTGCCCTGAAATGATAGGTAAAATTGTTTGTGTGCATGTGGGAATCTGGGGCAGTGTCCCTGGCTTTTATCAAAATTTCAGTGACCTCCACCCCTGACCCCCAAGATAAGGAACCATTGTTCTCTGGATTTGCTGTTCATTTTCTATTTTAATGACCCAGTTGTATAAAGTCTGCTGTTATAATCTGCTAATAATCTTTTCGAAATAGGTAGGCTATATGAAGCATTTAAATCATTACCTTCTTTCTCGATTTTGTCAGAAAACTATAAACCAGTTCTCTGTAATTTAAAAAATACTCGGTCTTGGAAACTTCAGTTTTTCTCTCAAATGTATTATCATTAAATAGGTAATAGTAAATTATTTGTAAAGCAGTTGTTAACTTATATTTAGAATTAGCACATTTAAGCCATAAAATCTATACATGTAAACAGTATTTCTACATCTTCCTTTGTTTTGTAGGTAGACATAAAAGATTATAGCATCCTAGTCATCTCTCTGGACTATTTATGTGTTAGGAGAAGCAACTCTTCTGAAACACGTAGGATAGGGTTACCAGCAATTATTTGCCATACTCATTCATTTTGGTAAAAGCTGTAACCATTAGAGGAGAGTAAGCCTGTGCTGCCAACCTCACTAGTCAGATTAATTTCCACAGCTGTCATTTTAAGTGTTTTTGTAGGTTTTCAAATGCAAGTTACATTGACAGGCACACTACAGAAATGTGCTAGAATCCAAGAGGGCACATATATTATGTTTTTGATTGTAGTAGGCATTTTGGTCTAATTGACTGTTTCGTTGCAACAAAATAAAATTACAATTACTCAAGTTGGAAAAGAGGAATAAAGCTGTCTACTTTTCACTAGGCAATATCTTGGTTGGTTAAATTTATAAGTTGTATACACATACGCTTTTTTTCTGTTGAAGAGTTGATGACTGACCAAAAAAAAACCTACCAAGGTGTGTCATTATGATAAAAGCGACTGTTTCTGTGAATCATTATACAGCATTGTGAGTTATGGTATTGATTGTAGTAAATTATTTAGTAGTTCTCCACTCGAAGGTTATAGAATCCTGTAGCAGAGTAACAGAGATCTGAGGACAGTGAATCACACTAGTATCCAGCTTGCTACTCTGCAGGCTGCATATGTGAAGAAAGAATTTGTATGACTTAACCGCAGACAGTAAAATTTGGTGTGCCAACAAAAACAGATTTTCTTAAATGATATGATTCATATGCCCACAGTAGAGAGAACAAATCTGCAGTGTTTTCTTGTCCTTCATTATAAAGTGTATCTTACTTTTATATTTGTATTAGTTGAATAGCTTATAAAGATTCTAGTACGGTTACAATAATAGGTAGTTTTTTTACATTTTATCTCTTAATAAGAAATATGTAAAGCATTTATCGAATGTGAATAGCATGTGTACGTTACTGAAATAGGTTTTGTGGGGGTGTGCAGAGATGACATACTGCTTACCCATGGATTAGAGGTTTAAATAAAAAGAAAAATAAAGCTAAGAGAAAATACAACTAAGAGAAAGGTACAGCTCCAAATGAAAGTATGTTGACTGTGCTTCAGTAGCAGTAGAAATGTTTATACCTTTTAAGTCAGTAATTTAATGTAAGGGGCTCTAGCTTATGGAAAGATAATTCAGAATAAAGACTATTCATGTAACAGTGAAAATGTGACAGTAAACAACGTTATATGAAGAGAAATGGCTAGGTTGGGGTTAATCCTTTCTTTGGATGGTTATATATCAAATAAAAACAAATGGACAAACTGTATAGTCATATGAAAAGATGCATATAAAAACAAGTAGGCTATAATTATATGTCATATATGATTATAAGTTTATAAAATAGAAATATTTAAAATTTTTTAAAGGAAAAGAAGAAAATCTAATTTATAGTCCTTGTGTTAGATTAAGGAGGTTATAGGCGATCTCCTCTCTCCGGTGGCCTCTCTGGAGTAGTGTTACACTAATTTTAAAATTTAAGTGTAGGTTTATATTTTTAAGAAGATCTAGTTTTTGTTCTTAAGGAACTGCCAGTCTAGTGGGATAGAACTACAATGGAAAGAATTATGTTATTGGCATGAGAGAGACATAAATGCTCTGGGGAGACTCTTGAAATTCAGTTTTTTACATACTTGGATCTTATGAAGTCAGGTGAACCTTAAAAGTTAATGTTTCTTAATGAATAAACTAGATTTTTAAAGACACTAAAACATGTCTAAGAATGTAATATGTGTCAGTGAGATGCTGTTTATTTCACTTTGATTGTAGAACCATTAATTTACATTCTATACTGTTATGCTAAAGAATAGGGATTTACTTAAATAAATTTGTGAAGTACTTATCAAATCTCCTAGGCATGTATTTTTACATCAGGAATGACTTGAAATCATGGGGGAGAGGAAACTCTTAACTGAGAGATGCAGGGAAGACTCCACAGAGGCTGTGACAGGTTGCTGGACTTTGAAAGGTGATAAAAGGTCATGAAATAAGCAGTGTGTTTTTTAGATAGGGGGGCTTTGAAGGCAGCTAAGGATCCATGAAGTAACTAAAAGACAGCTATAGGGAGTAGCATGAGTGAAGTCACGGAGCTACGAGGAACCCCAGGTGCAGGGACATCTGGGTTGCCATGTGTTTGTGGGGATGTAAGTAAGTAGATGTTCATGGGGCAGTGAGGGAGAGGCGGTAGTCCATGTTTGAGAAGCTGGTCCATGCTGGTTTGTGCAAGTGACTAGGTGTACAGAGATAAGGAAGGTTCTGTTCTCAAGGAACCTGTGGTCCAGTGTGGTGACCAATAATTAACTCAGATCTAGTATATTGGCTTAAATTTCTACATTAAGGGTTTTTGTTTGTTTGTTTGTTTGCCTTTATTAAAGTTCCTATTCACAAAATTTGGATTCAAGACATTGTATTGTTCTAAAGGGAACTGTAGGGTATCACGGGATTACTTGGGGGTAGGGGCCTGTTTGATGCTGGTTGGGAAGGGGGTAGGAAGAAGTGACCAAGGAGGACTTGCTGTAGGAGGCTTCTTCCACTCTCTGCATGTTTAGATAGAATACTAGGCATTTTAAAAAGAATAGAAGAATTATTTGGGTGTTGTGAATCCCGAAGGGAGCAGCACCAACGTAGTCATGTCTCCATTTTCCCACCTTAGATCTTGGGAATAGGGTGTTTCTATGGATCGTTGGATGGACCTTTCCTTTAGGTGGATGCGGCTTAATGGAAGAGACTGTTCGTGAGTCCTGAGCCACTGCTCCGCTGTGTGGGTCTCCATCTTTCTGGGGAGGCCAAGACAGATCTCTGAGATTCTCAGCTTGTTGTCTAAGTGGGATGGATGTAATGATGGCCACAATACGTGGCTCAGGCCAGCATCCTTCTTGGTGATCTCCTCCCACCCAGAACAGGATGAGCCCGTCACTGGTCCCACACCTCCCAGCTTGTTAAATCAGACCACGAGCTTCCATTCCTGTCAAAGGGCCAGCCTCCTGAGTGGAGGTCATGACGACACAGCTCTGCTGGTTAGCTTTACGGCCTTATCCTGCTGAAGGGAAGTGAAGTTTAACATACTAGGGCTTTCTTCTGGCTTTTTATTTTTTTATATTTAGATTCATGGTACATTTGAAGCCAGAAAATACTCAGTGTCCTAAGCATGTCAGTAATCACTTTCATCTCTTTTTTTAGTTTGAAGAAATATCAGTCTTCTGTGGAAAATTTATAGTATACAGGCTGGCATCACTTTACCTTTCTTCTTCCTCTAGGACTGTAGAATTTATAGTCATAAAGCAATCTGCACTTCATACAATTCCTTATGTTCTGTATTTTTGTTTTTCTTCATTTAGCTCTGCCTCTTTCATTTGCTCAGCTACTGCTATTAAAAAAAAGATTCTCTTTCTAGGAGAAATGAGTGTTAGAAATGGATTTAAAAAGGAAAGGTTAATGAGAAGAGATGACAGTACGTCTCTGTGATTGCTCTGTAAGGTATGAGTTAATTATGCTGATACAGGAGGCTGCGCCTGGCGCAGGGGTGGGATCGGAATGCTAGCAGGGTGGATTGGCAACTGCACATGCAAGATTAGGGCGCGTAACTGGACACATTGAAGATAAGACAAGAGTTGTGTTGATTGGGGAGGCAAGAGGCAAAATAGTAGATGCTTCATAAGGGGAGCAAAGGTGATGACTAGACTAGGTGGATGTTTTTAGTAGGACAGAAAGGGAGAGATGTCACCAGCAGTTTAGAGTAGGATATGAGAGAGGGTGAGTCATGGCACTGGAAATGGTTCTGATGTAAGTGGGATTAGCAGTGACAGTGAAAGGTAGAAACACAACTTAAACTGATTCTCGGTCTGTTGGAAAAAAGTCACCTTAAGGTACTGCTTTTGGATGGCTATTTTCAAGTACTTTGCCTTTCTATATTAGTTTTATTAATAACAACAGTCAAATGAACTACCAAAAATCAGATCATTATGTTGATTATAACAAACATGTTTCTTTTGATGGTGATCTTCTAAAACTGGATCTAACCTCAGGAAAGGAGAATGTATTTGTCATAATGTTTTGACTTGTGTGCAATAAAAGACTTATTTTGAAACATGGAAAATCCTTGGCAGCTTTAAGGTGACCATTTTTATACAAGTGAAATCTGTTTTGGGTTTTTTTTTCTTTCTTTTTCTTTTTTGTAACTTAAAAAGAAAAATGGATCTTATTTTTTAGAGCAGTTTTAGGTTCCCAGAAAAATTGAGCAGAAGATACAGATTTCCCATATATGCCCTGCCCCTATACATACCTAGTCTCCCCAACTGTCAATAACCGCCCCCCCCCCCCCGAGTGGTACATTTGTTACAGTTGATGAACCTATATTGACACATCATTTTCACTCAGAGTCCACAGTTTACAGGTGGTTTCTCTCTTGGTGCTGTATATTCTGTAGGTGTGGACAGATTCATAATGACATGTATTCACCATTATAATATCATATGGAGTAGTTTCACTGCCCTAAAATCCTCTGTGCTTTCCACCTGTTCATCTCTCCCTCCATGCAATCTCTGATCACTTTACTGTCTCCATAGTTTTGCCTTTTCCAGAGTGTCACATAGTTGGAATCATACATTATGTAGCCTCTTCAGACCAGCTTCTTTTCACTGAGAAACATGCACTAAAGTTCCTCCATGGCTTTTCATGGCTTGGTAGCACTGAATAATATTCCATTGTCTAGATATACCACAGTTTATTTATCCGTTCACCTACGGAAGGATATCTTGGTTACTTCCCAGTTTTGGAGTAAAGCTGTAGTAAACATCTGTGTGCTGGCTTTTATATGGACATAAGTTTTCAGCTCCTTTGGGTAAATGCCAAGCAGTGTGATTGCTGGACATGTAAGAGTGTAGTTTTGTAAGAAACTGCCAAACTGTCTTCCAGCATGGCTGCACCATTCTGCATTCCCACCAGCAGTGTATTGAGAGTTCCTTTTGCTCCACAGCCTTGCCAGGATTTGGTGTCTTGAAAGCTTTCTGTGGAGTTTCTGTCAATAACAATGGTTTCAGCTTTGGCATAATTGATATTTAGCTGTTCTGACAGTAACAGGCTAATAGATTCAGCTGCTTCTTGAGTCCCTTTTATGGAACATGCTAATAGGGGCATGTCAACATAGTGGAGGACACTGACCTTTCTAAAAAATATATTTGGGGAGAGGTCTTATTTCAGAGCTGTAATGATTTGTGAGGTATATGTTTTTTAAAAAAAAGGGTGATTGGAACACAGCCCTGTTAAATTTTAAGGAGCATAATTGCTATAGCGTAAGACCATTTTAGTTATTTTGATTTTTATAGTATTTTGGTAAAGACTTAAAAGGAGCATTAAAAGACTTGACTTTATGCTAATGTTATAGAGCTTGGTCCATTGATAGATTTAGAACTCAGGGTAAGATTTTTAAAGATACATACACACACACACACACACACACACACACACATACACACACACACATATATATCTCTGTGTGTGTATAAATAATAGCAAAATCAAAGTGTTCTTAACCCTTTAGTGGTTTAAAAGTTTGGTGAAACGGCATAAGGCAGTGGTACCTTAGAATAGATGGGCCTAAGCTTCCTGTTTTTAGTTTTTTGTTTTTTTTTTTAAACAAGCTTCTAGTTTGGGCAAGCCAGACCACAGTCTGTTTGTAACTTGTGCTCCCGTCTCCCCACAGAGGGCTTGCAATGAGTAAGGACACAGCAGCGACAACAGAGGCAGCTGTGGTCAACGTTTGTTGAGTCCTTACTGGAGCTGGGTGCATGGTCTTCTCTAATCCTACACCAGCCATACCATGTAGGGACTGCCATTATCTGTGTTTTGCAGTTGAGAAAATGATGCTTCAGGAAGTTAAGTAACTTGCCAGAATTTTACATTCTGGGAGATGGAGGTGGATGCAAGCCTCAGAAGTCTGACCTTCGCTCCCAATCTATAGAGAAGAAATGCAAACCAGAATAAATGTCCAAACCAGGAAGAAAAAGAAAACTGAATGTTCATGTCTTTAGGGCCCACAGCTATTATGACTAAACCAAAAATTTGACTCTGAATTTCCTAGAGCAAAAGAAAAAAAAAAGGTGAGGGAGGGTGAACGGGTGTGGGAGAATACCACATGAAACCCTTTTCTTAGGACTTAATTCTCAGAGTTCCCCTGTGGGAGCCTCCAGAGCAGACTCACTGGTTGGGAATGATTTCTTCAGTAACATTTACTTTACTATAGGTGGTGATGAGTTTAATAGGACTGCTTTTTTTCTTTTATCCCACAGCGAAACTTGAGGCCAGAGTGCCAAAGCATGATTCGGTAATAATTCAGTGAGAATTTATGCCATGTTGATACGAACCAAGCGTGCATGGAACAGTTTGCTCTCTCTATAAAATCCAGAATGCTGAGAGGAATGGAATAGATGGCCTGCACATTTGCCAGTTAATCCTAGGCTTTGTGTAGACTTCAGAAATTAAAATGAGCAGATAGTAGAGTTAACATCTCTGATGATTGAGAAGTGTAAACAAGGAACATAGTGATGATGATTGTTCATTTTATTAAGCTCACAATTGAATGGGTAATTATCCCAAACTAGGGGACTACCATGGAAGCCAAGAAGGTACATTTTCAGTAAGAAGATATTTTTCAGTCCTGTGAAATGTGCAGAGAGATGACATGTTAGATAAGGACTGAAATGTGTCTACATTTCAGAGACCAGTTTTATGTATCTTAGCACTTAGCACACACTGGAGTGTTGCAGGGTGGAAACCCTAACATATAGGGCTCAGGAGTGAGTGCAGGGTGAGGAACTGGCCAGTCTCTGTGTAGACTTTCTTGCAGTTGCATGTTGTATTGGGGAGTGGGAGAAAACCAGAAGCTGGTGACCCCAGGGTTGAAAGAGGATTTTTGTATAAGGATTTGAAGAGGCCTGAGACTGTATATGCAGTAAGGAGAAGGAACAAATGGAGAAGGAAGAACTGAAGATAAGAAGTAACCTATAATGAAAAAGAATATGACAAGGAATATATATATGTATATGTATGACAAACATCATGCTCTACACCAGAAATCAGTGCAACATTGTAAACTGACTATTCTGTAATAATTAAAAAAAGGCAAAAGACTGAAGAAAAAAAAAACCCAAGCAATAATCAGTGTTGCAGGGTGCATGTGATGGGGCCGAGGGGCTGGAATTTGGATCACTGAGGGAAGCAAATGGATCCGCTCCCCTGAGAAGTAAGTGACTCTCCTGCTCCACTCCTCCACCCTCCCCAATCCTACACGGAAGTGCAGATGGGGACGAGGGGGCTTCTAGAAAAGGTGGACGAAGTCCAGATGTGAGTTGAGTGCCTGGCCCAACTGGAGAGGCGACTGGGACCAGCAGCCATTCTCTCCTCACCCTGAAAATGGGGCTGTTGCGGGAGTTGGGAATTAGGGGAACTGGCTTGGAAGATGGAATGAGCTAGAGAGTGACGGAGAAATCAACCCAGAGTCCTAGGGAAAGTACAGATGTGTTCCTTTCTGCGCTTCTTCCAGTGGGTGGTTTTGCTTTTGTACCTACTGGCTCCCTCTGCCTCTGGGCTCCCTGGTTGGGGAATGCACATGGGGAGGGCCACGGGAGCTACTGCTAGGACTGCCCTGCCCGCTCACATAGGAAGTTTGTTTTAAGTGGGCGATGCATTTGGGAGTAACTTGAAGTTGGCCTGTAGAGTTCAAAGTGAAAGACCGAAGGCCTTAGAGCGTATGCTGCCGTTGGGGACACAGTGAAGTAAAGAAATGGGGATGGTGCTCAGAGATTGAACTGCGCAGGGGCACTGCCTGCCCAGGTCAGCTCTCACCACCCAGAGGGAGAGGGCTTCAGGGTTGGGTGAGGGGCGGCAGAGAGATGGGGAAGTGCAGAGGGCTACGTAAGGGAATGTCGTCAATTCTGGGCCCCAGCCAACAGCTTTTAGTTGATATTTCAGCAGGAGCAGCGGCAGCTGAAGTAGATTGTGCAGGGCGCTGGAGCGCTTGTGGGCAGAACGCAGTTGCCCCACGTCAGTGCACATAGAGAGAAACAGAGAACGGGAAACCATGGGTAGCTTCATATGGTGAAGGGCCTAGTCGAAAAGGGGGACAATTTTCACCCTATTTTTAAATGAACAACATATTTTCTCAGGCCCTGGTAGCCTGATGGAGCCATGAATCAAGACATAGGGGCCACAGTAACACCAGGAACCAGGGGTTCCTCCTAAGTCTTGGTTTGGAGCCTGTTCTGCCGCCTTGTCCAGCTGCAGGACCTGAGTGGCTCATACAGTTGCTGTGTGGTTACTCCCCAGCGGCAGGGTGTCAGAGAGGTCCCTGCTCTGGGCCCTTGTCTCTGTTGCAGTCGACTCCTGTTTTTACTCCTTCTCCTCTGGTGACAAGTGGGCTCCCCCTGCCTCGAGATCTTCCTTATCTTGGGTAAGGGTCAGAAATCTTCCTCTCCTGATGGCACCCCAGTCATTGGGGTAGGACCACCTATGGGTGTAGGGCATGTGCTGGGATGGCGGATTTGTGCAGACCGGACTTGGCCCACTTGTCTTTGACTCTCCCCGCAGTCCTTCCTGCCAGAGCCCCTGGGCCTGGGCTGTGCTGTTCCTCGGGGAGAAGGCTGGAACCAAGGCTCCGGGTCAGGGGAACCCTGGGTCTGACCTGTGAGCACCAGAGCTGAGGCTTGGCCCACCTCTCCGCAGGGCTGAGCCCACTGTCCTCCTAGCCGAGGTTTTGTGTGGGTCACGTATTCGGCCCTGGGGAGCTGTGGAGCACATACAGATAGGAGAGGGGTGGGCTCTGATACGGGCACCAACCCAGTGTTTGTCTCTGAGTTTTCTGTCTCTATGACCCAGCAAAGGAAATCAGAAGGAAATGGTTTGTGTGAACACATCATTACTGGCTTTTGATATTTCCAGCTCCCTGTCAACTCTTGTTTGTGTGGACATTTGTTTCCAGTTATAATGCTTAACAACAGTTTCAGAAATTCATTTAGTAGTTTCTCCTGGGTGTTCAATTGTTTTTCTCAAGCAGATTTGGTTTTCAGTCACAAGTCCTGGATTAAAACTGTTAAAGAGAAAAACGACAGGCCCAAAATGGTGCCATTCATGCTCGAGCCCATGATACCAAACCTAGACTTAATGCCTGACTTAAATGCAGTTTTGATCTTCCCCGGAAATGTGATCTTAATCAACCAGCCTGGAATTTTCTTTTCAGCCCCAGTTGGTAATCTGTCATGTGGGCCCTCCCCCCCCCGAAGAAGAAATTTATCTGATAAAGCCCCCGTGTTCCTGCCCAGCTCCCCCCACCCCACCAAAGATGTCCTGGCCTGAAAATAATTATTTTCTTTTGCTAATAGCTCCCTTGTCCAACCCCTCTTCCTATAAAAACCTTCCATCTGGTACACCCACCTCTCACCCCCAGTGCCCTTCTAGTTGTTGGATAGAAGGCTGCCCCACTAATGACTCACCTAATAAAGCCAATTACACCTTCACATTTACTTGGTTAATGTCTGCTTTTTTTTTTTTTAACAAAACGACAGTTGCCTAACATTTATGAAATCATCCTGACAACTGAACCTTATACCTCATCCATTTACAGGCTGTGATCCTACTTGCATCTTCTCTGATCTGTGAGCACCTTGGAGGGAACAGATTTTATCTTGATCATTCCCCTATTACCTATGCTTAGCATGCAGTAGCACTCAAAAATGAAATGATAGCAGTGATGAGGAGAAACGTGGACCTTGAGTTTCTGGAACTTGTAGTCTGATGGGCCTTCAAAAGATAATGCATGTGAGTGTGTTGGGGTTTGTGTGCGAGAAGGGAGAGTTGCGTGGGTGGGGATATGGGATATGGTATGTTGGTCAGGGTTCTCCAGAGAAACAGAACCAATAGGATATATGTATAGAGAGAAAGACTGATTATAAGAAATTGGCTTACCTGGGTTTGAAGGCTGAGCATTCCCAAGATCTGCAGTCGGCAGTCTGGAGACCCACAGAGTCACTGGTGCAGTTCCAGTCTGAGTCGGAAGGCCTGAGAATCAGGAGAGCTCACAGTGTACATTTTAGTCCAAAAGCTGGCAGGCTCCAGACCCCAAAAGAGTTGCTGTTTCAGTTTGAGCTGAAAGCAGGAAAAGACTGCTGTACTAGCTCAAGCAGTCAGGCAGGTGGAGTTCTCTCCTGCTCCAGGGAAGGTCAGCCTTTTTATTCTATTCAGGTCAACTGATGGGATGAGGGCCACCCACATTAGGGAGGGCATTCTGCTTTACTTAGCCTGTTGTGCAAATGTTCATCTAATCCAAAAACATCCTCACAGGCACACTCAATCATTTTTGACCAAATATCTGCCCTCCCCACCAGTCAAGATGACACACAAAATTAACCATCACTGATGGTTTGTGCTTCTAAAATAACTTTATAGTACAAAATGCAATATAATAATCTTTAAAGCATCATGAAGTAAGTGAGTGAACTTCTAAAACTGCTGAATTAGGGATCATTCCCCCACTTTCCAGGATTATTTTCTTTTGAAGTTGATACAGTACATGCTATTAAAAAGTGATTCATATGGTAACACACTTGACTGTTACTCGTGATTGACTCATTCTTGTGTAGAAACCCTTTGATACAATGGGCAGGAAAAGTGCTGTTGATAAAAGAGGTTAAATGTTATAGGACAGGGCTGTTGATTTAAAAATTATTTTTTGAAAGCACAGCAACAGTGAAGTGCTAGGCTGCTGTATTTTGTCTCCTGCATGTGGTGCTGATTTCTCATCTTGGATCATGTCTGAAATCAGTGGCAGTTTGTGAATGCAAAAAGTTAGTATTTTGTGATTGCCTTTTAGGTTATGAAAACTCATATAGTTGAGGAAATGCCAGGATTCATTAAGAAGATGAATTTCAGTGTCCATATATTCATTTATCTGTATGTTTCATAATTTATTCCTTATCACTAGAATACTTTTTTTAAAAGGATACACTGAATATTCTTGTGTATAAGTATTCTGCATAGCTCTTATAATTTCTTTACAATAAATACTGTGGCGTTAATAAATAAATCAATAAGTGGAGTGAAGCTGTGCCGAACATTGTCCTCTTTTGAACAGTATTAGTAAATACCCTTAACCGCCCTTATTTATTCACTCTTATGTAGCATAAATACTGATAATAATGGCTAGCTTGCATTGAATGCTGGTTGGAACCTGGGCTTTATATGGATTGTTTAATCCTCAACCTTGTGAGGCAGGTGTTTAATATTGCCCATCAGAAAACAGCAGAGTGCCTACTGTGTGCAGAGCACTGTGCTAGTCAGGAGGACGCTGTTTGTGAACAGAACAGCCATTGTTGATGTCTGCATCCCAGGGGAGAAGACTGAGGGTCAGCAGCTGCTCTCCATGTATTTAATTGACATGTTGAGAGGGCTATGAAGGAGACATTTCAGCTACTTTGAAAGTGTATCACACAGGGTGTGGGAAGCAGTGGCAAAAAAGAAATTGTCTTTGAAAAAACCACCTTTGCAGCCTAAGTTGAGTAGGCAGAGTTGGGGAAGGAGTGTTTTAGGCTAAGGAGGCAGCATGTGGATAAAAGGTGAGCAAGTTCTAGGAACTGAAATGGACTCAGTGTGCCTGGAATTGTGAGGTGTCTAGGGGAGAGTAGCTCAAGTTGAGGCAGGGGCTAGATCATTCAGGGTCTTTTGGCTCTGCTAAAGATTTTTGGGTTTTTTTTTTGTAAGAGCAGTGGGAGACCTTTGTAATGTTTTAATGGAGGAGTTCCAAGAGGATTTACTTTTTAAAAAGAACACTTTGATAGACGAGATTATACTGTATAGCACAGGGAAATATACACAAAATCTTATGGTAGCTCACAGAGAAAAAAATGTGACAATGAGTATGTATATGTCCATGTATGACTGAAAAATTGTGCTGAACACTGGAATTTGACACAACACTGTAAAATGATTATAAATCAATAAAAATGTTATTAAAAAAAGAACACTTTGACTGCTATGTGGACAATGGGTTTGTAATGTATGACATTGTCAATTGCCCTGTAATTTTCTGCAGCCATATTATCATCAATTTGATAAATAGAGGTGCTTAGATTTCTTAAACAGAAACCAAAAACTTAAAAAAGAAATCCATAATCGCAGGATTGATGGTGGTGGGGTGTTGAAAGGGTAGCTTGTGGGAGAAGGAAGGAATGATTCAAGGTTTAGAAGTCCAGGAACTTCCATTTCCTTTCTGTCACGGTGTCCAGAAGAATAAATTTGCATTTGAAGCAGAAGATGTTGCCCAGCAGGTCAGATTCATTAAAAATCTGAACTTGAGCTTCTTTCTGTTCATAGTAATGGTTGTCTCCATCCCATCTGATCTCCACAGACCACAACAGAGAGGATGTCACATAAGATACTGAAGGCTTGGTAGATTGATTAGGAAGACAAGTAGAGATAAGCTTATTTTTATTTTATTTTGTCTTACAATTTCTTTCCCTTTTATCTATCTCTTGATGCCAATAAGAATAAGACAGCCACCTGGCATGTGCATAGGTTGGTTGTGGAAGTTGCTCCATTATTTTCAGATACTCATTTCTTTTTAACAGCTCCTTCAGTAGGTTACCTGCCTCCTACACTTTTTCCCTAAGATACAGATAGTAAATTACAACCCATTTCTTAAGAGTTGTCGTTCTATAAAAGGTGTGCTTTTTCTAATTGTTTCTTTTACATTTGTTTTACTTTCAAAAAAGAAGCCTTTTAAAAATTGAATACTAGAAAACTGTTTTGCTCTTGAGTAAGTTAAAAATAATTAACTGAAAACTTTTAATATAAAGTAAGGAAAGGTTAATTTCCATTAGCAGAGAACTTCCTTTCATTTACCTTCTTAAGGGAGGAAGTTTATAAAAACATTAGTATATTTCATAATGCTTCTGCCTTCTAAAATGTATGAATCCTGTCTTATAGTGGGATCATGACACAGATTTGTTTGTTCAAATGATCATGCTCCTATTTCCTTTGATTGCTTTGAGTTAAACTTGAGTGCAGCAAAGCTCCAAAAATCACAAGGAGAGAAGGGGGTTGTGTTTTGAGGTTTTTATTCATTATGAACAAAAATAGAAAGTTTTCTCAAGCGAGCATTTATACTTTTGTTTGTTTTTGTTTCTAGTCTTGATTGTGATTTTGAGATTATTTCATTATTTAATAAAGATTGATAAAGAAAAACTAATTGTATTAATATTTTAACAGAATAATTTTTTTGGACTTTCTTAAGGAAGAAATAAAGAAGTTCTTTTTTAAAAAAATTCTTTAAAACAAAACAAAATAAAACTGAGCTAGTTTAAGCAGTTGCAGTGTTCTGGGAAGACAAAAGCTTTGATGTACAAGCTTTTGATAGTAGACGTTCTGACCATATCATGTATGCTTTCTTAATAATGTCTGACATTATCAAATTGATTACCTCAACATGGGGCCTAATCAGATTTAACTGTGGTTGGCAGCTGTATGCTAGAAGAAGAGTAATACAGAGGGAGAATGAAAGTAGCTTTTTGATAAGCTGTATTAAATACAAAACTAATAAGTATATCAAAAGTGTTCGTTATTTCACAGCAATATGTAACAGTGTTGTTTCACTTAGTAGTTTTCCCAGATCTTTGCTAACTTCTATTTTCAAAGATTGGCTACTGCCAAAAGCTAGACTTGCTGATTAGATTTTCATCTGATAATTGATGGTGTGGATTTCTGGCATTTATGATTTCCTGTAGGCTTCAAAGGTCAACATTTGGATCCATGTATTGTGTTTACTGTGTAAACCTCATAAACTAACCAACCCCTCTAAGAGCTAAAGCCCAAACCACTGATTACTTTTCCTACAATCAACTTAACTATTTCTCTGAGATATTAGTTATTGCAAAAATAATCGTTTCCCTTCTTGCTTTTAAAAAATATAATCACGAGAAGTTAATAATACGTAAGAGTCCTAAATTAAGAGATTGTGATGAATTCTGATCCTGCCAATAACTATTGCCTCAGCCCTAGAGTTCAGTTAGATCCCTTCACAGGCGTTTAGTGAGTGCCTACTATGTGTAGGCCATTCAGGGCTTTACAGTTTTGACTAAAACAGCAAAGATATGAGTTTCTTTCAAAACACTATTTTGATGTGCTGAGAATCCCTGCGAGGCTAGCAATCATAAGTTAAGCTTTGAGGGCTAATTTTCAACTATTGAAAATAGGCATGAGAAAAATAGTCTGAATTTGTAAATTGTGTTGCATAGAGTGTATGCACAGAATTTTCTATTCCACTGGTTGTAACATACAGATTTTAATCAGTGTTCTAAAGCTATTAAGCTAATAAAACTGTAAATGAATAGTCAAATATTATCCAGTCATATGTTATCATTTGGAACAAAGGTAGCAAAATAGCTGATAAATGAGTGGAAAGGTATGTAAGTTATGTGGAGCAATTCTCACCTTCTGAGAAAAAAGTAACTATTTCAGAGGACAGTTTTTCAAATATGTGGTAAACTATACTTAGCTGGCTTATATATTAACACATAATCAAGTTAATTGCATGTATGAGAAATAACGTATATTAAATTTCTTGTGTTGCTTAAGTTTTCTCAATTAGTATAATGTCATGACTAGTTTTAATCCAGAAAGCTAAATATATTTAATTTAGGAAAAAGAAGCAATTTCTGTTATTTTAGGAAGGTATATGGTCCTCCCTGACAGATCCTCATTATAAGATAATATAATTTTCAAAAGTTTGATAAGTCTCTAAATGTATGAAGTCAGATAACTTACTCAAAGTTAACTATAATCTTGCAGATAAGAATGAGAATAAAAATATTCCAGCTGTCACTGTAGCTTTAATTTATGTCTAGGACATGTAGGTACACAGAAGCATTTGTTGAATTTAATGTATGCTTCCTACGTGTAGCTTTCAAAAGATACTGAGCAATTGTTTAACTGTACCAAGTTATCAGTAGTAACCACGTGATTAATAATAATTTATGAAATGTGAAACTAATTCAGTATAAAAGGAATTGATTTGTGGTATTATTCAACGATAAATTTTGCATAAGTATAACATTAAAACCTAAATTGCCAAAACTCTAACAGTGTAGAACCAGACATAGCAATATTAGATATGATTTATGACCTACTGATAGTTGAAACAGATATTCACATGGTCATTTTGTGGGGTTTTTTGATCATATAGTAATAAATCATTCAGCATACTAAATTATTACTTTTTAATGTTAGAACTTACATACACTTTACTGATCAGATCTTGAGTCACTGTGTAAGTTTTTAAAGGTAGATGGTTGGGTAGAGTAAACTCACCATTTAATTTATTCTCTCTATAAGCATGGTTTTAAGACAACTGTCATTCTTATTAATTGTATTATTATTTAATTTTTAGGTAATAAATTGACAGATTCCATTCAGTAGTTGAAGCGTGATTTCTGTCTTCAGTAGCTTTATCACCACTCGCTCACTGATGCTGAAAATCAATTAGTGGTCAACAATGCCTTTCATTCACCTATTAGAAGGCCGTAAATGCAAATAAAGGCTGGGAGAGAAAACATGTTTGACTTATTGCCACATTAAGATTCAAAGCATTTATACCAAATTCTTTTTCTTAGGAAGCTTTGATAGAGAAGGGAACACAGTAGGATGGGATGGAGCTTGTAGCAAAAGTAGGTTTGGGTGCCAAAGATAAATAACTTACTATGACCTACTTTAAAATTTTGCCGAGGGCAGTCCCTATAATTAAGTCCCTCTATACAGTTTGGGAGGTTTTTTTTTTTTTTCTTTAAACTCTCTCATTTGCAGCTCTCGCTGGTGTTCAGAATTGCACCCCTAAGTGTAATTTGTTAACGGCGAGTAGTTTGCTGCTGCTCGTATTCTTTGGGAAGTGAAACTGCTGCTCGTATTCTTTGGGAAGTGCAAATGTACATACACTGTGGTCCCCCTTACTCTTACAGGAAGAGCTTATATGGACCAGGGTCACACTGGTGCCACTTTTAACTGGGAACTTTTGAGGTATTATGAAGGAGACTAGACGTGGGCGCAGTCTCTGCTTTGTTTCACATTTTGCGCTCTTTTTTCCTGTGTGTATTTAGCAGTTGACAGGTGTTGAGGTTGCTGTTTATTTGGGAAGCCTGCTGACCTAACAGCAGCCCTGCTGACTAGCTTGTCCTTTGCACTCAGAAATGCTATCTTCTTTTAGTGTCACTTGCCATAATTTTCCTAACACACTGCTTGACATGTCACCTTCTGCTTGGGCTCAGTTAATTTTTGTTGAATAAGGAATGAATACTGGAGACTCAGCCTCTCTCTATCTGCTTCTCATTCTCCTTTTCTGTTTTCACTGATTCTGCTCTTGTCACCTTCTCTCTTATATTACACTCAGAACTCCCCCAGAAGAGCAGGTTGGTCAGTTACCATCTAGTCTAGGGTGACCAGCGTTCTCACGCCAGCTGCCACCGAGACCTCCAGTCTCTCTTCTTTTCAGCCTTTGGTGGGTTGCCTTTGACTAGAGTGTGGAGTCCAGTTCTCACTGGCTGTGGCTTGAGGGAATGGCTGGCCTGACTCATAACTTAGGGACTCAGTCACTCATGGCTGGGCAGGGATTACTGTGGTTGGCTGTTAGTAGAATTTGAGTGGAAAATGCATTTTAACATCCAAACATGATACTTATACATGCCCAGAAACATTAGTTTTTATGGGGGATACAGTGTGTGGAAAGCATGTATACTTGTATTATGAAGGTTAAAAGTAAAGCTTTTAATGAAAAAGTTGTATTTTTGTCTAAAGGAAGAATTTTTAGAGATGTCATGCTTATTTTAAGTGTATCTAATTATATCCGTTTATATCTACTTACATCCACTTATATTTTAGGTACATCCGTATATCCATATTTAGGTATATCTTCTTATATCCACCATGAGATGTCTTCATGATATTAAAAAGTACAATTGTGGTCCAACATTAATAAAGCTAAACACTTCATTTAAAAAATCTATTTTTCTTCAATTTTCTGTAATTTATCTTTCATGTTAAAAGTAAATAACCAGAAAATCTTTTGAGTGGAAAAGTATTTCTGAAAATTCCTTTAACATTAACATTATAAATCTATTAAATCTTTTAGAAATCTGTGAAATACAGAATAGTCTGAATTACTTTTATTGAAGTACTTATAGGCCATATTTTCAAAAGTGGGTCTGTTATTTATTAATGAAGCACTCAATTTATTGAGTACTTTCTTTGTCCCACAAATATTTTGGCTATAGTTTTAATTTAGTCTTCAGAATGATCCTGGAAGCTTGGGAGAAATATCTAAATTTTGCAGATGAAACTCAGGTTTTGGGATTTGATCACTTGCTTTCAAAGCTTTCTAACTTGCAAGGTAGAAACAGCAGAGACTTGAACCCATCTTTTATTTCAAAGCCCAGCCCTTTATTCTATGCTGTATTTAATTTCTCCTGTGATATACAAATGACTACACTGCAATGAATAAAATTTTAAAAAATAGTGTTACTGTTGGAGCCTCCGAGAAATTTTTTATTATGCTGCATCTTAAAAGCTTTCATCCAGATCCTTCTGTCATCCAGATGTAGTTGGCAGTGGATGAATGTTCATGGTAATGAATTAAGTCTTTGTCATTAGAGTAATAATTATACTTACCCTCCAATGTAACTATGTATGTTTCTGTCCTATTGTGAACAATTTTCCTTGCTGTTCTCCTACCAGATTATTTTTTATATAAGCAAAAACGCGCACATATAAAATTCTCATGTTGATAGCGGATACATTTATAGGGCTTTTTTATACAAGAGAGTACCCTACCAAGTTTGAGTTCACTGTATCTAAGTTGTAAATAAAATTTGCTCTGTATACTTAACAGTAATACTGTATTTGATTATCCCAAGGTTTGTACAGTGTGAAATTTAGAGTTTTATCCTCTTTCAGGATAAAAATTCTATTTTCATTTGCCAGCAAAAATGATTTAAAAATTAAAGTGAAGTTAAAAAGTAGAGTCAGTTTATTGTCAAAGTAGTGAATATGAAATTAAATAGGTTCAGCTCGTTATTCTAAACACATAATCATTTATAGAAGTCTTGATTTAAAAAACGCCCAACAGTGAATTAATTTGGTAATGAACTAGGTTAATTTGTAGGGAAAAGGCTCAGGTCAGGGTGAGATTCGGAGCTGTAACCTAGTGGCATTAGTATATCAGAATAGGAGAGGTTGGAGAGGGCTGAAGTTCATGTTTTATCAGATTGAGTGGTAGCCAAGTGATTCCAGAGGTGGGCCTCAGACTATCAGGACAGCTGAAAAAGGCTGATTTTTGTTGTTAAAACTCTTATCTGAAGAGAAGTTAATAAACGCCACCCTCCTGTACCCACTCCTGAGTGCAGATTAATAGGTGACAATCCAAAGTACCCCCAAGGCAACCAACACACATTTTTTTTTTCTTTCTAGAAAAGTTGAAACTTAAGTTATTTTGTAGATGAAACTCAGGCTTTGAAAAATGGTCACTTGCTCTCAAAATTTGTAACTGGCAAGGGGGAGACTCTTTCATCTGTATTGTATGGGGCCTAAAGAAAATGCCAAATCATGCAAATTTGCAAGATTTGGAAAAATAAGATCAGTGGTTCTCAAAGTGTGGTCTCCAGACCAGCGGCATTAAATGTCACCTGGGAACTTGTTAGAAGTACAAATTATCAGGCCCTACCCCACACCCACTGAAACAGAAACTCTAGGTGTGGGGCCAGCTTTAACAGACCCACTCGTTTCTGATGGATGCCAAGAGAATCACTGCCTTAGGTGAATTTGAAACCTTAAGAACATAGATAAGAGGGTCTCTGTACAACATAGGGCTTTTCTTAGAGCAGTGTTAGGGATAAACACATTTTGTGCCTGGTTGATTATAATTCAGGTACAGTCTGACTTAATAACACTCTACTCCAATTCCAGCTCTATATGGGGAAAATTTTTAAAAATCAATCCAAATAGTAGATTTGATCAAAATTTGGTTTGTCTGATTTACTGTTTTTCAAAATAGCCATCAGCCATGATATTTCTATTTTAGACAGTGTTGCTGAGGGACTTATAGTTTGGGTAAGAACTACATAGTATTTGTGTATTATGAAACATAAATTAAGTATAAAAGCAAACTTTTGTTTAGATTAAAGAGAAGTTACAGTATTTAATCTTGGAAGGCAGCTATACCACCAACGCTACAATATTTAATCTTAATGAAGTTATGTGATTAAAAAAAATCACCTCTTATTGGCCTTATTTGTGCTTAAAAATTTGGACAGTTTTTCAAGAGATTTTGCTAAAATAGTATTCGGTGATTTTATTCTTTCCCAATGCTTCAGTAAAGAATCTTTGTTTGAACTGACTGGATATGTGATGATATTAAGAAATTATTATTTGTATATAAGAGATAGGATGATACTTTGGGGATATTTTTTAGGGGGAGTATTTGTCTTTTAAAGATAAGGCATAATTTTATCTGTAAATATTTCAGTATATATGTTTAAAGTAATTGGAGTAGGGGTAATGAGAATTAGCACATGGAGGTAGAATAGAGACATGCATGGTCAGTCGTGAAGTGATAATCGTTAAAGCTGAGTGAGGGGTATTATGGTCTGAATATTTTTTGCCCCCATTCCCTCCCTCCCCCCAACCCAGTTCATATGTTGAAGTCCTAATGCCTGACGTGAGGAATTAAGAAGTGGTGCCTTTGGGAGGCACCAAGTCTTGAGGGTGGAACCCTCAGGAATGGGATTAATGATCTTAAAAGAGACCCCCCAGAGCTCCCTGGGCCTGTTCACCCTGTGGGGATGCAGTGGCCACTCTGTGAGGTGCTGGCTGGGAACCAGAAAGAGGGCTCTCAGTGGAATGCCACTATCCTGGTGCCTTGATCTTGGCCTTCCCAGCATCTGGAACTGTGAAAAATTAATTTGTTGTTTATAAGCTGTCCCATCTTCCCAGCTTGGTATTTGTCATGACAGCCTGAGGGGACTGAGATAGGGTGTATGAGAGTATAGTCATCTCTCAAAGTGTGCAGTAATCCTTTGTGATGTGCAGTTGGAGAGGGAAGAACCCAGCAGTGACCCTGGGTGCACACCCTCCTCACACAGTGAAAGTTTATTACTTTGGCTGACGTGCTGGTACACATATCTTCTTACAGTGTTTAAAGGAAACTTTCCTGAGCAAAAAGCAGTTTGACATGTGGTCACTTCCAGATATAATTTTTCAGATGTGATTTATGAATAGAAATTAACAAATAAAAGCAAATCAGGAGGAGAAACTGTTAAAAACCATCACTTGAAAATACCTCACTATGTTACCATAAATGATAAAAAAGAGTCCATTTCCAAACCCTATGTTTAAAACGTCTTTTTGATTATTTTTATGATTCTCCCCTTATACTTTTAAATATACACATTAGCTGAGTACTGTGGTATTTTAAATGCTTCCTATTTAGTCTTAAAATGTCCAAGTATTTCTTAATATTTAGTTAAATTTAAGTTGTGAACGCTGTAAAGAAATGGCACATGCCAGTGACATTACAATTAAAGCTTTTCATTATCAAATTGTGTTAAATTGTTTTATTTAAAATCTCTATTTTAGGAACAGTTCTGTAAAAGTAATTATCCTTAATATGATAAAATTTTTCTTTGAAATACAGTCATACTTTTGCATAAAGATGATTGATAGACTTTAATTTCTCTTGCGATGTGTGTGGGTACGTGTATACTCCAAACAGACTAGAGAGGACTCATTTGAAACATTTCTAAAGAAAAACTTGAGTTCATAAAAGGGTGACTATAAAAGACTTTTCAAGTCAATTAAACCACCTAATGAAAGGTGGTTTTAGAAAAGATGCCTAAGTTATTTGTCAGAACAAAATCCAAAGATGTGTTCACTGTGCTGAGCGGGCTGGAGCTGCAAGGTAGCAGCTGCTGTGTCTGACTGGGTCAGCACA
This sequence comes from Vicugna pacos, assembly GCF_048564905.1. Lineage (NCBI taxonomy): Eukaryota > Metazoa > Chordata > Mammalia > Artiodactyla > Camelidae > Vicugna > Vicugna pacos. The sequence goes on from NC_132987.1 coordinate 9,872,929, forward strand.
GCAAGTGAGGGAGCGCTTTATGTAGATTGTGGGACGTTTCTTGAGGCTGATAAGGCCACGTGGGGCCCAAGGTTTGCTGTCTCTACCAGTCTAGGTCACTGTTCCTCAAACTTGAATGTAGGCAAGAATCATCTAGAGAGCTTGTTAAAAAATGCCGGTTTTGTTTTTAGTAGGCCTGGGAGGGGCCTCAGACACTGCATTTCTACCAGGTTCCCAGATGATTCCAGTGTAGGTCTGATGCCCACTATTTTTAGGAAAGGGCGGGATTATCATAGTTGTGATTTAGAGTTGTAAATTTCAGATAACATGCTTATAGGTAATATATTTCCACTGACTTTAAAATAAATATTTTTTTAAAGTTATTTTCTTGAGCTTACAAAAGGTTGTTTGCTTACAGCTGCTGCTGGTCTCTGCAGTATCTTTTACCGATAAGATGCAAATGCTCCTTGAGGTAGAAGTGTATTGTAGCTTGGCCAGCTCAGAGGCTGTCTGAGTTAGAAGAAGATGCCTGCCCTGGGTAGATGGAGCCCCGCGCCTGCAGGCTTGGGCCTGGGCCCTCACGCAGCCCTCTCCTGGGCTGAGGGGCTTTGTGCCATACACAGGCCTGCAGATACTCGGTGGTTCTGCCTTGTTTGACCTCTGGGGGCAAAGTCAGAGAACAGAGTGAAAAGACATTTAAAGGGATTATTACATTATATAATAATAACTAATATATACAACTATGTGTTATGGGTAAGTGATAACAAAATCAGCTGCTCAGAAAGTGTATAAGCAAAGCAAGATTTGTCTTTCCACATGTTGTACTAGTAGGACTTTGGTATTTTAATATACTTGCTTTTAAAAATGAATGTTGTTGCTGTACACCAGTAGGTTAACCAAGTGCAGGGCATATGTATGTATGCAAGCAACATGCCGCTGACCGTGATAACTTCAGCAGTAGCCACATCCAAAGATTAGTAGTCTAGGGAAGTGGTATCTGTGGTATCAAGCAGAATGAGAAAAACGAGGCAATGTAGCAAGGCTTCCATATTTATAAATTTATCTGAGGGCTTGTTCATTATTATTTTTCGTGTTAAAGTATCTCCTTTGTGAAACAGTACTGGTAGTCTGTTACACGTGTGTTTGTGTGCATGCTTATGTGTGGGCACACATGCACAGGCTACTTTCGTTCCTGGCTCTTTTTAAACAAAGGGAGAAATGACTTCTCTTCCTGGTCTTTAAGACAGGAGAGGAATATGAAGGTTGAGCCTGGTAAAATTTGGAAGTAGATAAAATGGTAGCATTCTTTTACTTCTCTTGTCTCTCTGAGACCCTCTCACCTGTCTCCTGGGTACCTCATAAACAGTTACCAACATCTCCCTTTGTTGTAATACTTCATGAAAGTCCATCTCCTCCTGGGAGCAGTCCAGGCCTTCAGAACAACGTTCCTACCACCTGGAAGTAGCGTGGTGGTTAAGAGCTTGCACTAGACAGTTCCTGCCATTACATAACCTTGAAAAAGCTGTATGACCTATTTGTGCCTCTTTTTATCCATATTTAAAATAAGGATAATATTACGTCCCTCATGCAGTGGTTGTGATTATTAAACATTTGGCACAGGTCTAGCCCCATAGTAAGCACTCTGCTGCTTTATTGTTCTCATCCTTATTTCAGTTGTTGCCTGGAAAGCAACAGATTAAACTAAATGAAAAATCAAATCCTTACCCTAGTTCTGTTTCAGTCCCTCGGTGTTTGATCAGCTTTCCAGGTAATTCTTATATTTAAGAGATTTTTACCCTGTGTTATATTTAATACATTATTCAAAAGATGCTCTCATAGTGAACTTCATCTTGAACCAGTTTTAGCTACTATAGGAAAGGGAAGAGATACTAAAGTGTTCATTTTGTCTAACGCTGAATCCACAATGCCTAACATAGTGCCTTCAATGTGTGGTCAAACCTTATAGTCTTGTGAGAACAGTCTTTTTAAAAACTTGAGAGCAGACATTGGTTCCAAGTATGTTACAGAGACTTTAATGGTGAAATCACTGAAATATAAGAAAATCATCTGTAAGCATTCTTTCCATGGCTTGTTTTAAAAAAAGAGAAAGATTATATGAGCTATATTTAAATTGTAATCTTATTCTCTGGTATAAAAAATTCTAATTCAACTTTAGAAGTCATAAAATAATGTTTCTTTTGAACTAAGGAACAGTTTTTAGGCAGTGAGGATGCTCATAAGTGTAATCTATAAAGTAGAAACATGTTTATCTTGAATAATTGATTACGGCACTGAATAAAAATGCTTAGAAACTAATAGTTTCACGGTAATTGTGCAGTGATCTTATTTCTGAGTGAAGCATTTTCAACTACATGTTCTTAGAAAAAATTTAAATGTTCTTGGTAAAACATTAATCACAGCATACAGATAGTATAAAGCAATTCTTACTGAGTCATCATAACTCAGTGCCTGGTTGAACTAGAGAAAAACACTAGTTTTTAGCATATGCTCTTTCCAGAGGTGATTTGTGTACTGTATACGTGGTCAACTAATTTTATAAGGGTAGATAATTTGACATAGGTTTATTGTTGAGAAATCTTGATTTTCAGTTGGTGTGATGTTATCTTCTACCTTCCTGAATTATGATCTTAGATTATTCTACCAGAAATGATAAGATAATCTAGAAATGACTTCTCTGATTTCCATTGATCTTTATCATCTGTGTATTAAGTTTTGAATTTAGGTGATTTCTTGTATCCTTTTATTTCATCATTATTTGCTCTGAAGATACTCTGTTCAAATATGTTATGACTATAACTATATATATGACTATAACAATTATTGTCTCAGTCTAAAAATTTACTCTGTAAAGCCAGTCACTTTACTGAATACAGAAACTGCATTGTTTCTGTCTGCCTGAGGCTGGGTCCAAAACCACTTATCCCAACTTCCTCCCCTTTATTTACTCTTTTCCATTCAAATATATGTAAATATCTCTAGTTAAAAAAATCATAAACCTATTTATATGTCATGTCCATCTCTCTGCTGTTATTACTGTCATTTTCCCTTTCTCTAGCCCTTTTCAGATTCATCCACTGTGGAGTGAATTCTACAGATCAGCTGACTCTTCTCCCAAAGGCAGTCAGAAACCTCCTCCTTGCTAAATTCCGGTGTCCACTTTGCTCACGGAAATCATCTCCTCCCTTGGTTTCTGCAGTTCTTTACTTACCCCTGATACTTCTCTCTTGGTTCCTTTGCTGGTTTCTTTCCATGCCTCAAAGTATTTTCTAAAGCTGAGGCCTTAATCCTCTGCTTCTGTTTATTTTAGAATTGCAGATTCCCCTAGTGAGGTCTGTAAGTGATGAGAAGGGATGGATGGGCCAAGTAGGGACACAAGTAATAAGAAAGCAGACCCCTGTCCAAAGGGAACACCGTTGTTTTGCTTACTCTCATGTAGGAAAAAAAAAAAAGGTTTACTGTAAACAGATCTCCTAATTAAGAGAAGAATTTATATGAAATACTCCGGATTTTGAGTGTTGGCAGTCAGTTGAAGTTTGGGAATGCTTGAGAGTGGGCTGACATAGTACTATGACTGGAATGGGATTTATGTAGCTTGTACACTACACAGCCTTTGGGTGTATAGTCTACATTAATTATGCACCATTTGTAATGCTGTAAGGAGTGGTCCTAGAGAGGTTGCCTTACAGCTATATTTTCACAGCAAGTGCATATTTTGTAATTTGAATATACGTATATTGTTTAGGGGTGACACAGAGGAAAAGGTGATAGAGATCATAGGAGTAAATGCCCCCCAAGCCACTTCCTGCCACAATTATTGGAAGCTGATTCCTTTTCTTTAAAACCACAATCCAATCAAACATGACTATGGGCCTGTAGTTTGTGATATCTACTCTGAATCTTAGACAGCTCATATATATTCCCATAGCTACAAACATTTCTAAATAGAAGACAGAGAACTAAATTCTGATACCCTTTCCAGAAAGTTTTAGCTGGTTACTTGAAAATAACAATTCTTTGGTCATCGATTGGCTGAACTTTAAATTGGAGGCAAGTACTTCTCTACCTCAGAGCCATAGGGCCAACTCAGCTCAAGGCCTTTCTAGGTCTAAAATTTATGATTCTCAATCTCTGTTTCATCTGACCTCTCACACTAGTTTTCCTGTGATGTTTCTCACCACTTTTGGAACATTTCGCTACTTTAGTGTTTGTTTTCTTAACCACCTTAAAATTAGCATGTCTTAAATTGAACTCATTTTCCCTCCCTGTCTAGTTCCTTTCTCAGTTTCTTTGTCTTTAATCATTTTCCTGACGATTAAGATTTGTGAACAGTTGCTGGTTCATGTCCATCCAATACTCCTGGCCTCTGGCCCAGGACTTCCTGAGCCCTGTCGGCCAAAATTTGCCCTGTAGCTTATCTCTATGATGCTAGTCTGTATCCATGATGCCCCTTGCAGCCATTCCCAATCTACTCTAGACACAACTCTGACTGGTCTGCTTCTCTTTTCAAAACCCCAGTGGGTTGATTAGGTAGGAACCTACTAAATATGTTTCTCTTTCAGATTTTCAAAGACCCTATCATCTTGCCATTATCCTAGCCAACTGTATTTCCCACTATGAGGTGGTTATTACCCCAATTTAAGGAAATGCTTCAATTACGAGTTATGCCTCCTGAGTTTATTTCTTGCTATTTCTCCACTGCTGAAATTATTCTGCTAGTAAACCCCCCACACATCCTTAATAGCCTAATTTCATGCTTTCCAGCAATCTTCTCCAGTGACCCTAGCTCATACTGACTTCTTTCTTTGAATTTCTGTTGCACCTGTTGAGTGCTGCATGGCTTATCACTTAAAATCTTAGATACTTTACTGGAAAGAATTTTTGAGATCACCTAGTCATCTGTGTGTTTTATAAATGATAGAAAATTTGCAATTTGCCCTTGATCATATTAGTTAATAGTGTAGTAGGGAAGAACAAATCTGACTCCATGTTAGATCTGGTCCTTTAGCTCTAACCTTATGCTCTGTTACCTGTGCTGAGTCATGCTGGTTCTGCACCTTTTGTAAAAGAATGTTGCCTAGAGACTGAAGTATATGGGACAGTCCTTTCTCAAGGCCTGACCTTTAAGGGCATAACATTTTCCCATTCATATAAAGATGAAAAGTTGCAGAATAGAAAATAATATTTGTCTTGTTGGAGGTTTACAGGGACACCATGATGTGACCTACCTGGACAGCTGCAAGAACAAAGGATTCTGACACCAAGAGGGTTGCAACAACCAACCACATCCTTTCCCCTTCTTAGTGAAAAAGGAGCCTGAATTCTGACTCGGAAAAGATGGTTCTCCAGGACATTAGTCTGCCATCTTCTCGGTCTGCTGACCTCCAAAAAAGTCATTATTCCTTGTCCCAACACCACATCCCTCAATCTATTGGCCTGTTGGTAAGCAGAATGAGTTTGGACTTGGTAACAGTAGCAGAGCCCAAGCTAGATTTCTCACCTAACTTCTTATATGATTTGGCCAAGGCAATGTGAAAGCAGCCAGAGATAATATTTGAAACTAATGAATGTGGTTGTATTTCAGTAAAACTTTACCAAAACTATGGTTTATGGGCCATAACTTGCTAATCTGTTTTAGAGTATTATTAATACCTGTTGTAGGAAATATTTCTCCTTTTATGTTGGTTTTAGAACCAACACATTAAACACATACACTTTTAGAACTTTTTAAACTTTTATTTAGAATCATTATCAGATAAAGAAGGAAGTGCAATTTATTTTTTCAGTCAGGTACAAATTTTCATGTTTAATTCAACTTCAGAAATCGTACAATAATATTTCTTTTCAGTTGAGAAACATTGCCCTTAGGTAATAAGGAAGCTTTTATAAGGAATTATTATCTATATAGCAGATACACATTCTGCATGAATGTGGGGTGATGCCTTTCCAGTGACTAGTGTGACATTTTAAATCTGCAGGATTATTGTTTTTCTTATACTCAGGATACTTGGAACAAAACAAAGGTAAAGATACTGAACCAGGGTCACAACAGCTTGTTAGGGGTAGAACTGAGTAGCTTAGTCTGGTAATGTCTATTGAGGTAAAACAGTTAGATTCTGACCATTGTTGGCCGTTAAGATCCCATGGCTCTCTTCATAGGAATTAGACTGTCAACCTGTTATCCTTACCACATTCTGACCAATATAGTAGTCATGTTTTTAGTCTTGCCCAAACTTCCTCTGTAGAATATAGTTGTCTGAGTTGGAATCTAGCCAGGGCACTGGGTTTATTCGCACCCCTACTCTAATGAGTCTCCTTGACTATTGAGTCATTTTGTTTCTCCTGTTAACAGTTAACTACAATCCTCCATGGAAGAATTGGCAGTTTATGTTCAGTGTAGTGTATATTTGATTTCACTGTTTACTTTTTATAAGAATAGAACAGACCTTGGGCGTGTGGTAAACATGATGACGTAGCAAAAGGGGCAAATATTTTCAAATAAAGATAACTGGAATCAGCTTTAAAAACATGGAGACCTTTTTAAATTTTTAAGTCGAAAGCACTCTTTTATGCCACGTTATTAAATCATCAGTTCTCAAGCTTTTTTGTCTCAGGACTTTACATGCTGAAAAAATTATTGGCTTATATATCAATATTTACTGTGTTAAGAGTTAAAACAAATTTAAAATACAATTTACTTGCTCATTTGTTTAAATAGCAACAGTACCCATCCCACGTTAACAGAAATTTTATGAAAAATATATGTAAGTTTAAGTATATTCTGAAAAATCCTTGAAGAGTAGCATTTACATTTTTGTGAATCTCTTTAATGTCTGATTTACTAGACCACAGCTGAACTCTGCTTTTGTAGTCTCTTGAGATATGTTGTTTTACTTGAGTTATATGAAGAAAATTCTCACACATATATACAGTTGGAAAAAGGAAGAATGTTTTAACAGCTTTTTCAGATAATGTGGATATTTTTCTTTGATAATAAACTAGAAGTTGACAGATGGTAATTTTTGTAGGTTAATTGCAATATGGAAGCTGAAACCACATCAGTGGACTTTTCCTACTGTGTTACATTACAATACACCGGTCGGTCTTACACTTTGTATGCATGCACTTATTCACTTATTTGTTAGGTGTCTGTATGTATGCATGCATGTGCACACTCGTGTTTAACTTATATTTTTTTCTTATATTTTCGATGAATCCTTTACCCATGCATGATTTTGTAACATCATGAGTTATGCAAACCTTCCAAATATTGTTACATTTCATTTTGCAATATAAAAAAATCAATTCTCTAATCAATGATCACATCAGAAAAATCTTTAAAGTATTGGTAGCAGATATGTTTTCCAAAACTCTGATTCTTTTGCTCAAAAGGTCAGATTGTATCATTGGCAACAAATACTTTAAGTTCTCTATATGACAGTCTCATTCAGTTATTATTTTTAGAAAATACCCGCTATATACCCAGATCTGAATAAGCATAATTTATCTGTCATCCGTTCAAGGAAAAATGGTGTTCCGTGAAAAAAGCAGCTAATAGGTTGTAACTCTTGACAGATACACAAGTGCTTTGCTTCAGCACATCCATCCTATTTAGGTATGCAGTAGAAATGCTTTATGCATGCCCAAGGATCAATATTGAATACTTCTAATAATTTTTATTGCTTTATCAAGAATAAGTGAAGCAGTTTGTTTTTCTTTTTTAACGCTGGGTAGAACTGTTTGGTGCCATTACCTTGATTTTGAGATAAGGCACCAGCAGTTTACCTACTGTTGAGTTTGCATCGTCATTACAAACGTCAACACAGGGAAAAAGGCACATGAAATCTTGCTATTATGAGAATGTCTTGACTTCATTGACCCTCTAAAAGGGTCTCTGGGGTATTCAAAAGTTTGTGCCCCACACGTTGAGAACTACATTTATGTCCCTTGTAGGAGACAATATTTAATGTTTCTTTTCTTTTGACAGTATAAAATATAACTGTTCTTTTTTCTTACCTATTTCATTTACTTTGCTGTTTTCTAAGAACATTACCATGAGACCTTTATTCATTTTCTAACACTAAGCCTTTGTTATCTGTTTTATTATTTTGTTAAAGTGGTGATACTATCATATTAATAATTAATGCTTGGTTGAACCTTCAGAAATTAAGGGTAGATTTAAAAGGGAGAGGCTGAAAACAAAGTGTTTAGGAAAACTTGTACTAGAAACCTACCTAGCCACTGAAGGAGATAAAATAAACTAAGGTTTGAAGTATCTTTGCATCTTAGTTTAATGATTGAAAAACAGCTGCTTTGTTTGCCCAAATCTAATTCCAAATCTGTCTATTCTGTTATCTTGAGCAAGTCATTTGACCTCTCCAAGCCTCCGTTCCCTTAGCAGCTGACAGTGCTATAATTCTGAGATGTATGTCCAAGAACTGAAGCAGACCTCCATGGAAAGAAACACAATCCTTTACTTAAACTCACTAACAATATTTTAGTTGTGGATTGTATCTGAAGAGCAGTATCATATTAGTTCAGTATACTCCCTCCCCCTTGCCTCCCACAGAACATGAATTCATTGTATTTTCAGAAATGAATGGTGTATGTCTGAATGCTGAGCAACTATCTATCAAAGAAGATAAAACTGTTCAGGTTATAGATATCAGTAAGATTCTAATCAAAGCAAATCAAAGAGTTGAGTAAATCACCTAGTTACAGCTCTTTCTTTCATACTGCAAATGTCACTGTTGCTTAGTGGCACTGATTTGTGATTTATGGCCAGACATGTACACCTTCTCTCCATCTCGCTACTCCTAGTTGGCTTTCTTACCGTACTGTCATTCCATCTGGATGACAGGCAAATGGACCAGTGGATACCTCTGGAGCAGAAACCACTGTTGAACATGGACACTGATTTCAGAACCTGGCCCGACTGACTAGTGCATAATGTGCAAGAGTTTTATTTCACTGTTTTCTCACCAATCCAGACAGATATTCTTTAGATATTAGGTATTACATTTTAGATATCAGACTTTAGATAATATATTATTAAACATTAATTCATCAAGAAAATTAAGCAAATCTTAACTATTTGACCTAACTGATTAAAGGAAGATTGACACATTTCCTCAATATGTTCACGGGAATCCTTTTGTTTAATAAAGACATTATAGGCTTTATAATGCTTATGCAGGAAAAGCAGCAGAGAAGCTGACCTTTAGAATACCATATTCTTTATAATTCCAAGAAATTTAAAGGGAGTACGCTGATTTGGAGATATTTTGGGAAGAAGTGGTGCCCACATTTGATTAAAATTTGTTCTGTAAGACATAAAACTTTCTGTGCCCTCTTTCTATTCTGTAAATTAAGAAATAGTATATATATGGTTTTAAGGTTGCAAATAACTTTTCTGAATATATTGATAATAATTTTTCCTTTGTTACAGTGTTTCTCTGAGATGCTCTGTCTTTTCTGACTCTCGTCTTTTATGTCCAGTAATCCTCAGTCACTTGTGTATCTTATGGGCCAGGTTTTTCAGATCCACTAAATCATCATTACTTGTTTATGTGCTTTCCAGCTTCCAGAATTTATTGCTTTTTCCAGTTCTCCCCTTACCTCCAGACTGATACATTCATGCCTTTTTTTTTAAACAAGTTTTACTCTGCCATTTTAATGGGGCTTTGAAAGGGAACAAATGTTGATGTGTGTGTTTTTATTTCCTTGCTGTGATGGAAATTGGCTTTTTAAAATTTGCTTATTTTAAATGAAATCATCTATACTGTTCTTATTTCAAACCACAAGTTAAGTTCAGCAAGCAAATACTAAGGTCAACACAGCAGTTTAAAGAATTGTTTTAGCAATCATATTTTTATATTGTACAGAGCCTATAAAATAATAATATGGCTTCAGTAATGTTGCTTATGAATTATGATGAGTTTTTTAAAAAGGTTATCAGATTTTAAAATTAAGTTATTAATTATTTAAAAAAACAAATTTCTTGATTTACTTAATCAATTTCGTAGTTCTCAATACATGAATTAAACAGAAATGAATATCTTAATGCCCTACACCTGAATAATTCACAATTGGAAAAGATTTATAGAAGCACAAAATTAGTTTGGTTTTGAATATGCCTAAGTTTGCATATGTGTACACTTCTCCTGCCTACTAATCAAGTGACCCCTTCAAAGGAAGTAGTTTCCCGAATATTGCCTTGAGATTTTTACAAATTCCCTCAGACGCTTTAACAAGTGGCCTTGGGATGGATAGTGGAGTGTCCACAGGTGCTGGCATTAGAGTCTGGAGTCGGAACCTAGCATTACATCCTAGCTCCGTTATCTGTTAGCTGTGTCTACTTAGAACGACAAATTGGAAAATTGTTAATATACATTTGCTTTAGATTGCTGTCAGGATTAAATGAGATGGAATGTGTACAGTACCCAGAGCAATGCAGGCATTCAGATATTAGTTTCTTTCCCTTGTGAGCCTGCTATCCAGCTTTTTTTTTTATTCAGGATGACAGATGTCAGTTCTTCCACCATTTTCTCACTGCCCATGGTTTATTCATATTGCTGTGGTCATCTCTCCTTGTGAATCCATTGCATTCTATATTGTATTCAGTTAAATTAACAATAAAACTGAAAGATGACTGGACAGAAAGAAGTTATTGTTTTACACTAATAACTGTTGAGGTAATGACAGTGGTTTTGCTATCACTGACAGTCATTATAAAATTTTGTACTGTGTATTTTTTTTTAAAGTTTGATTTTTATCATTTGAAGACAGTTATTCCTGTTAGACATATGACATCTGTTAGTCTCAAAATTTGCTATGTTATGGATAGACTGCAAGAGTAGCTCAGGAAAGGGAACATAGTTATGATAGCTGAGGTGCTAGGTGTTATTTCAAATACCTCATTAATTTATTCAGTGGCAACTGTGTCTTCAGTACAGGGTGCTAGAGCTATAATGGTAAAGAAATGTATCAGTTATTTATATATTACTGCATAACCAATTACCCCAAAGTGTAGTGAGTTAAACATTCATTATCTCATACTTTCTGTGTGCCAGGAATTTGGGTGCAGCTTAACTAGTTTCACCTTGGGGGTCTCTCAGGAAGTTGCTGCATAGCAGTCATCTGAAGGCTCGACTGGGGCTGGAGGATCTCGTTTCAGGGTGGCTCAGTCACGTGCCTGCCAAGTTGGTGCTGGTTGTTGACAGGAGGCCTCGTGTTTTCTGCATGTGGGTGCCTCTGCAGGTTGCAGGTTACCCTCAAGACAAGACGGTGGGCTTCTAGAGCAAGCTTTCTGGAGAGAGGTGAGGGAAGGGGAGAGAGGAAGAAGTAAGGAAATGGGTAGGGGAGATGCAGGCACTATGTAAAAGGAATCCCTCAGAAGCCACATAGCATCAGTTCTATCACATCCTTTTTATCAGAAGCAGATCACTGAGTCTGGCCCACATTCAACAGGAGGGGAATTAGGCTCTGCCTTTTGAAGGGGGAGTTATCAAAGAATTCATAGATATATTTTAAAATCACCACAGTAAAACATCTTTCTCTTCCAGATATTCAATTTCATAGATAACTTGAAACTACAGTTACATTGGTAACTATACTTAGTGCTATCTAACACTGAATTGTAGTTACTAATGTGAATACCAAAATACAATGAGGTAAGTGCTTTAAGAGCAATATTACAAAATCCATGCTCCTTTAATAGCTTCTAATTTGGCTTTTTGACTTGAATGTCCTACCATTTCTCAAATTCAAAAGATCTATTATCTGATTCACCAAGCACATCCCCAAACACGCTGTCTTTACTTCTTGTGGTTGTTAACAGTTTTTCTGCCAGTCACCCAGATTTGGAGCTGAGCCCCTTTGAACACCACACTACAAGCAGTCCTCCAGAGTGGATCACACTCACCTTTTGTTTGTTTCTTTGTGTGTGTGTGTGTGTGTGTGTGTGTGTGTGTTTATTTATTTATTTATTGAAGTATAGCCAGTTTACAATGTTGTGTCAGTTTCTGGTGTACAGCATAATACTTCAGTCATAAATGAATATACATGTATTCATTTTCATATTCTTTTTCACCATAAGTTACTACTAGATATTAAATATAGTTCCCTGGGCTATACACCATGAAATTGTTGTTTATCTACTTTATATATGTTAGTTCCTGCAGATCTCAAATTCCCAATTTATCCCTTCCCACCCCCACCCGCTGCTCCCCAGTAACCATAAGTTTGTTTTCTGTCTGTGAGTCTGTGTCTGTTTTCAGGTTCCGTTTCTTGTGTCCTAATCATAACCCTCCTCCTCACTGCCCTGTTACTAAGAATGGATTCTTAGTTGCTCAACTGTTTCAGGTTCTGAGATCTCCCTTATTCTTCTTGTTTTTCCTTCTTTCTTTAAAAAAAGACCTACTTCATTAGTCCTTCCCACCTAAATGAGAGAGATTGTACCAAAGGGAGACATTAGTAAATATTCTCAGTATGTTTCTGAAGTTGTTTTTTATGGGATTAAAAAAATAAACTACTATAGCTAAAGTATTCTCTTAGACTTAAGTGTCGAGAGGGAAAAGATATTACCAAGTTGACAAGCTTTGGGAGAGAAGATCAGGAATGGAGAGGAACGAGACAAGATCTCTTCAGGTGATGCAGACAAGTGGAAGGACTCAGACTGAAAGGAAATCTAAGTTGACAGGATGAGGCACCTTTGGACAGTGTGGATAAGATAGTGGTGATGTAATTATTCACTAGACTGTGTAACCTGTTTCTCAAGAGAAGAGAGTGGACAGGAAGAGAGGGAGGACTATTAATGATCAGAAAGTCTGGGGTCATCAGTGGCTGCCTGTGCAACCTTGGTCAAGTTGCTTACATTCTCTGGACTTCAGTTTGTTAATCTGAGAAAATAAAGGAGTTGGAGTAGATCATTTCCAATGATACAATAGTTTGCCTTTGAAAAGGGAGTTAGATATAATTGAAACAATTGAATTCTCTAATTTTTAAACACGTTTCCCCATTTTAAAAATCCTATAAAAACAACTTCAGAAGTATATTCAGAACTTTTACTAACATCTCCCATTGATTGAATCTCTCTGATTTCCATTTATTAAATAGAAGCCAGTATCAAATCAAATTATACTATTGTAACTGAAGTTGCTATTTAATTAATATATATTTTAAAATACATTATTAATGGGTTATAATTTGAAAATATTTATTAGAGAGACACTTTGCAAAACTTACAGGCAAGAAAGAGTTAAACTGGCCAGTATGTCTATGTACATAACATTCTATTTATACATTGTCTTGTAAGTTAATATTTTCTTATATACTTTTGAGTATTATTTAAGATTTCCTTCTTCCCAGTGTTCCAGTTGTCAAAAAATATTTTCCTGACAAAGGAGAGTGTTAATTCTTAGAAGTCAGTGAACATTAAATGGAGAGAAATTGATAGTCTGTTACTTTATAGAGAATAAAGGATTTTCAAACCATGACTGATTTTAAGCTGTAAACCAAGTTTATAGCATAAATACTCTGAATTGACCTTATTAACCAAAATTGATTAAAACTTGGTTTTATAAACTTTAATCTCCCTGAGTGAACAGGGGGCAATAAGGTCTGTTGTTTTTTGCTCTTTCCCTGCCTTAGCCCTGATGAGCTCTTTGGTTTGAACTTGGCCTGGCTGTTCTGCCAGAACTGACTTTCTTGGTGAGAAGAGTTGCAGATGAACATAACCTTCTTAAATGCTGTCATCTTTACCTTCCTAGACATGTTTGTAGGCTGAACTTGATAATACACTGCAATTCTCTTCATTTTATAGCTAATACTTACATAGTGGTGACCACATGCCAGACACTATTCTGAGCTCTGTTACATGAATGAACACATTTGATTCTCAGTGATGACCCTATGACAAAAAGTTGTCCTTCTCCTTCGGTATCAAGGTCATGAAAAATAGCTGAGATCCCAGTGTTCCTGGTTTGTGTCCACAGTGGGATCTGAGAGTAGTCTTCTTTAAGAATAGCCTTAGTAGCAGCCGTATCTCAAAGCACTCTACCCAGGGGAAAACCAAGTTTTACTTGTGTTGTCACAGTGCCTTGTACAAAGATAGCCAGTGCTGAAGTGCTGGGAGTTGTCTGTCCTACCCGTCTTTCTCCCCTTAATTCCTCACATCCAGTCCTAAGTATTGTCAGTTCCACCAGTGCAGTGTTTCCCTTTACTAGTCCCCTCCTCTCTGTGCCCATTGACTGTGTTAAGCCATCACTGTCCCCAGTCTGACCTGTTTGAAGTGATAGCCCCACAATGTTCTTTATGCATCTTAGGTATTGCTCTTCTCTAATTCTTTGCAAGTTCTAGGCTGTAAAAGCCTGTTTTGAGAAGTTAACAGTTTTATTAAGCTGTTCACCCATTTAAAGCATACAAATCAGTTAGTGCTATATTCACAGAGTTGTGCAACTACCACTCCCAAGGAGAAAACCTGTACTCGTTGGCATTCACTCCCCATTTCCCATTCCTCCAACCCTGCTTTGCCACTGGAGATTTGTCTGTTCTAGACATTTCATATAAATGGAATCATGTATTTTTTTGAAAAATTTTATTGAAGTATAGTTGATTTACAATATTGTTAGTTTCTGGTGTACAGCATAGTACTTCAGTTATCTATCTATCTATCTATCTATCTTTTCATATTTTTTCTCATTACAGGCTGTTATAAGATGTTGAATATAGTTCCCTGTGCAATATAGTAGGACCTTATTGTTTATCTGTTTTACACACAGTAATGTCTATCTGCAAATCCCGAACTTCCAATTCGTCCTCCACCCTCCACTCTCCCCCCTGGTAATCCGTATGTCTGTCAGTCTGTTTCTGTTTTGTAAGTAAGTTAATTTGTCTCATTTATAGATTCCACATATAAATGATATATAGTATTCTTTCTGGCTTACTTCACTTAGTATGACATTCTCCAGGTCCATTCATGTTGCTACAAATGGCATTATTTCATTCTTTTCATGGCTGAGTAGTATTCCATTCAATGTATATATCACAGCTTCTTTATCCAGTCATCTATCAATGGACATTTAGGTTGCTTCCGTGTGTTGGTTATTGTATGTAGTGCTGCTGTTAACATTGGGGTGCAAGTAGCTTTTTGAATTACAGTTTTCTCTGGGTATATGCCCAGGAGTGGGGTTACTGGATCATATGGTAAGTCTGTTTTTAGTTTTTTAAGTAATTGCCATACTGTTTTATGCAATGACTGCACCAAACTAAATTCCCACCAGCAGTGTAGGAGGGTTCCCTTTTCTACACACTCTCCAGCATTTATCCTTTGTGGATTTTTTAATGATGGCCATTCTGACTGGTGTGAAGTGATACCTCATTGTAGTTTTGATTTGTGTTCCTCTGATAATTAGTGATATTGAGCATTTTTTATGTGCCTATTGGCCATTTGTATGTCTTCATTGGCAAATGTTTGTTTAGGTCTTCTGCTCATTTTTGGATTACGTTGTTTGTTTTTTGTTATTGAGCTGTATGAGCTCTTGGTATAATCTGGAAATTAAACCCTTGTCAGTCATATCCTTTGCAAATATTTTCTGCCATTCCATAGGTTGTCCTTTTGTTTTGCTTATGGTTTCCTTTGCTGTGCAAAAGCTTGTAAGTTTAGTTAGGTCCCATTTGTTTATTTTTGCTTTTATTTCTATTGCCCTGGGAGAACATTGCTAAGATTTATGTCAGAGAATGTTTTGCCTATGTTTTCTTCTAGGAGGTTTATAGTACTGTTTTATGTTTAAGTCTTTAAACCATTTTGAGTTTATTTGTGTGTGTGTTGTGAGGGAATGTTCTAACTTCACTGATTCACATGCTGCTGTCCAGCTTTCCTAACACCATTTGTCGAAGAGATGGTCTTTTCTCCCTTGTATATTCTTTCCTCCTTTGTCGAAGGTTAATTGACTGTAGATGTGTGGGTTTATTTTTGGGCTCTCTGTTCTGTTCCATTGATCCGTATGTCTGTTCCTGTACCAGTACCATGCTGTTGTTATTACTGTAGCTGTGTAGTATTGTCTGAAGTCTGGGAGGGTTATTACTCCAGCCTCATTCTTTGTCTTCAATATTGTGTTGGCAATTCTGGATCTTCTGTGATTCCATATAAATTTTAGGATGATTTGTTCTAGTTCTGTGAAAAATGGCCTGGGTAATTTGATAGGGATTGCATTATATCTGTAGATAGCTTTGGGTAGTATGGCCATTTTAACAATATTAGTTCTTCCAATCCAAGAGCATGGGCTATCTTTCCATTTCTTTCTTTTTTTTTTCAAACATTTTTTATTGAGTTATAATCATTTTACAATGTTGTGCCAAATTCCAGTGTAGAGCACAATTTTTCAGTTATACATGAACATACGTATATTCACTGTCACATTTTTTTTTTTTGCTGTGAGCTACCACAAGATCTTGTATATATTTCCCTGTGCTATACAATATAATCTTGTTTATCTATTCTACATTTTGAAATCCCAGTCTGTCCCTTCCCAGCCCCCGCCCCCTTGGCAACCACAAGTCTGTATTCTATGTCTATGAGTCTGTTTCTGTTTTGTATTTATGTTTTGTTTTGTATTTATATTTTGTTTTAGATTCCTCATATGAGCGACCTCATATGGTATTTTTCTTTCTCTTTCTGGCTTACTTCACTTAGAATGGCATTCTCCAGGAACATCCATGTTGCTGCAAATGGCGTTATGTTGTCATTTTTATGGCTGAGTAGTATTCCATTGTATAAATATACCACTTCTTCTTTATCCAGTCATCTGTTGATGGACATTTAGGCTGTTTCCATGTCTTGCTTATTGTAAATAGTGCTGCTATGAACATTGGGGTGCAGGTGTCATTTTGAAGTAGGGTTCCTTCTAGATACATGCCCAGGAGCAGGATTCCTGGGTCATATGGTAAGTCTATTCCTAATCTTTTGAGGAATCTCCATACTGTTTTCCACAGTGACTGCACCAAACTGCATTCCCGCCAGCAGTGTAGGAGGGTTCCCTTTTCTTCACAGCCTCTCCAGCATTTGTCATTTGTGGACTTTTGAACGATGGCCATTCTGACTGGTGTGAGATGATATCTCATTGTAGTTTTGATTTGCATTTCTCTGATAATTAGTGATATTGAACATTTTTTCATGTGCCTATGATCATTTGTGTTTCTTCCTTGGAGAATTGCTTGTTTAGATCTTTGGCCCATTTTTGGATTGGGTTGTTTGTTTAAATCATCTTTAATTTTCTTTATCAGTGTTTTATAGTTCCCAGCATATAAGTTTTTCACCTTCTTGGTCAGGGTTATTCCTAATTATTTTACTTTTTTGATGCAATTTTAAAAGGAACTTTTTTTTTTTTAACTTTCCTGATATTTCATTGTTAGTAGTAAAGAAATGCAACTGATTTCTATATGTTAATCTTGTATCCTGCTACCTTGCTGAATTCCTTTACTAGCTCTAGTAGTTTTTGTGTGAAGTCTTTAGGGTTTTCTATATATAGTATCATGTTATCTGCATATAGTGACAATTTTACCTCTTCTCTTCCAATTTGGATCCCTTTTATTTCTTTTTCTTATCTGATTGCTGTGGCTAGGACTTGCAGTACTATGTCGAATAGAAGTGGTGAGAGTGGGCATCCTTGTCTTGTTCCAGGTTTTAGTGGGAAGGTTCTCAACATTTCACCATTAAGTATTGTCTGTGGGTTTGTCATAAATAGGTTTTATTATGTTGAGATATGTTCCCTCTGTACCCACTTTAGTAAGAGTTTTTATCATGAATGGATATTGAATTTTATCAAATGCTTTTTCTGCATCTATTGAGATGATCATGTGATTTTTGTCCTCTTTTTTTTGTTGATGTGGGTATATCTCATTGATTGATTTGTTGAACCATCCTTATATCCCTGGGATGAATCTTAATGGTAGTGTATGATGTTTTTTATGTGTTGTTAGATTTGGTTTGTTAATATTTTGTTGACAATTTTTGCATCTATATTCATCAGAGGTATTGCCCTGTAATTTCTTGTTTTTGGTAGCTTGTCTGGACTTGGTATCAGGGTGATGATGGCTTCATAGAACGAGTTTGGGAGTGAGAATTTGAGAAAGATTGGTATAAGTTCTTATTTATATGTTTTGTGGAATTCTCCAGTGATGCCAACTGGTCCTGGACTTTTGTGTGCAGGGAGGTCTTTTTTGATTAGATTCCATTTCACTTCTAGTGATCAGTCTGTTCAAGTTATCTATTTTGTTTTGATTCAGTTTTGGTGGACTTTTTGTTTCTAGAAACTTGTCCATTTCTTCTAGGCTGTCCAATTTCTTGCCATATAATTGTTCATACTATCTTCTTATGGTTTTTTTGTGTATCTGTGGTATTGGTTGTTATTTCTCTTCTTTCATTTCTTGTTTTGTTTATTTGGGTCCTCTCCCTTTTCTTCTTGTGAGCCTGGCCAGAGGTTTGTCAATTTTGTTTACTGTTTCTGAAAACCAGCTCTTGGTTTTATTGATTTTTTTTCTATTTTTAAAAAATCTCTTTTATTTATTTCCTCTCGGACGTTTATCATTTCTTTTCTTCTGCTGACTTTAGGTTTTGTTTGTTCTTCTTTTTAAAATTCTTTTAGGTGGTAGGTTAGGTTGTATATCTGAGGTTTTTTAAAATTTGTTTTATGATGTGTTGCTGTATCACAGTGAACTTTCCTCTTAGGAGTACTTTTGCCACATCCCATAGATTTTGTGTAGTTGTTTTCATTGTTAATTGTCTCAGGGGATTTTTTAATTTCCTCTTTGATTTCATCGTTGACCCATTCGTTTTTTAGGTACATGTTGTTTAGTCTCCATGAAGTCATTTTTTCCCCCTCATTTCTCTTTCTGTAGTTGGTTTCTAGTTTCATTTTGTTCTGGGTGGAAAAGAAGCTTGAAATAATTTCTATCCTCTTAAATTTGTTGGGGCTTGTTTATGAATCATACACATTTTTGGTGACTTAACATAATGTTCTCCAAGGTTCACTGTTCAGCGAGGTTATGCATTTACCCTGTGATTAGCCAGGGGCTTGTAGCACAGAATGTCCCTCTCTAGTTGTTCCTCAGAGGGCACAGCTTTGGTCCTATGTGTATAGCATGGGACCAACAGGGATAATGGTGGTTTTAGTGGGTTCTTTTTGACTGCCCTCCCCATCACTCACAGTCTCCTGCCTCTTCAGGTCTATTATCATTGCACTCAGCTGTTAGCCTCCTCTAGTTCCTAGCTGTATTTGTTTTCTAGGCCTGCTGTAGCAAATTACCACAAAGTAGGTGACTTAAAACAGTAGGATTTTATTGTCTCACAGTTTTGAAGTCTAGAAGTCCACAATCAAGTTGTACCCAGGGTCATCCTCCCTCTGAAACCTGTAGGGAGAATCCTTCCTTGCCTCTTCTCACTTCTGGTGTTTGCCAGCAGTCCTTGGCATTCATTATCTTCTTAATGCAGCACTCTGATCTCTGCTTTCGTCTTCACATGGCCGTCTGTCCTTACATGTCTTTCTCCACATGGTGTTCTCCTCTGTGTGTGTGTTGTGTATGTGTGTCCAGATTTCTCTCCTCTTGTAAGGACACCAGTCATGTTGGATTAGGGTTCACTCTGATGACCTTATCTTTGACTTAATTGCATCTACAAAGGTCATGTTTCCCAGTGAGGTCACATTCACAGATGGGAGGTTTTTAGGACTTCAACCTTTTGGAGAACACAGCTAAACCCCCAGTAGTAGCTGATTTGCTCTTTTGTTTTCAGTAATTCTCTGGGGCATACACATTGCTGCACCTTCTGATCCAAACGATGTCTGGCTCCTTGGCCAGAATCTGGATGCTGCCGGTCTTTGAAGCTTGCATAGATACTCCTGGGCTTAGATCTGTGGGTCAGTCGCTGGAGCGTGATGAAGGGCTCACTCTTTACCAGCTCTCCACCTGGGTCTTCCTGTGTATATGTTTGTGTGTGAAGGGGATGGAAGCTGGTGCTGCCATCTAGAAAGATCTTGCACAGCCCACATCTGGTAGTGGGAATCAGCAATGGTGAGATGGTGCTGCCTGGCTGCCACCACCTCCTTGGTGTAGGGCTTCTTCAGCGGAGAACCAAGGGAAATGGTATCTGCTGATGGTAACCAGCCGTCAGACCCATCAGGAACAGCTCTTCCACTGAAGGGCTCTGTGGGGATTAGCCCCCTGAAACAGGTCTTCCTAGCACAGAGTTGTGGGGGGGTCATGGGTGGGCTATGGCTGGAATACCGTGGCCTCCCACTGTTACTACTGAGCATTCGCAAATTTTGTTAGATAAATGCTTTGCAGTTTGTTGCAAGCCCTTTGGTTAATCTACAGAGACTCTGAATCATTGTCTTTGCTAATGTTGGCCAGATTAATAAATGGGGTGTGTGTGGGAGTATGTGTGCGTGGCCGTGCCGAAGGTGGGGGAGGTTCTCTGAACTCTCCATACAGCTCTTTACAAAGTCTTGACCCTGTGAGTCATTTTAATTCAGCATCTTTGAGAGTGTGATAGTGAGACAGACACAGGAGGAATGCATAGAACTCTTCAAGGAATTTAGGCTGTAGAGAGATGATTTCCATTAGTGCTGGTGTTATTTTTCAACATACTCAACTATCGAAAACTTTTACAACCCTTTGTTAAAATGATTGGAATTGTCTCTTACATGATTTAATAGCCTTTATTTTTACACCTACATAGAAAACATTTAAAAATAAGTGGCTTGAGAAGAATGTGAATAAAGTTTCATTTCACTAAGTAAAATTTTACTTGGAATATATAATGGCCTAATTATATAATCTAAGTCTTCATTTCATTGAAAGCTGGAATTTTTCTTAATGAACTTATAACACGTCACTTTCGCAGGTATTTATTTGATGTAAATGTCACCATCTGGCTTGCAAGTTTTTTATCTCATTCAGTTAGTTGAAAGGGCCATCACGACATCTTGAAAGCTTTTGAAAAACTCTAAATGTATTTATGTCAGGTTAACATTCTATAGTGATTAGTTTTAACTTAGCTGAGCTCTACACTTAGAGATTTCTGATACTGGAAGCCATTATAAATCTCTGTTATTTCTTCCAGGCCTAAGTGCTGCCTTTTAGACTGGGAAATCACTCTGACACTTCATTAACAAAAAGGAATAATCATAGAGTTTTGTTTTTCTTTCCCTAAGTTCCCAGGAAGCTAGCCAGTCTTTTATTCAAATTTCCCTTTTTTTTAAACTTTTTTTATTGAATTATAGTCATTTTACAATGTTGTGTCAAATTCCAGTGTAGAGCACAATTTTTCAGTTATACATGAACATACGTATATTCACTGTCACATTTTTTTTTTTTGCTGTGAGCTACCACAAGATCTTGTATATATTTCCCTGTGCTATACAGTATAATCTTGTTTATTCCACATTTTGAAACCCCAGTCTGTCCCTTCCCACCCCCACCCCCTTGGCAACCACAAGTCTGTATTCTATGTCTATGAGTCTGTTTCTGTTTTGTATTTATGTTTTGCTTTAGATTCCTCATATGAGCGACCTCATATGGTATTTTTCTTTCTTTTTCTGGCTTACTTCACTTAGAATGGCATTCTCCAGTTACATCCATGTTGCTGCAAATGGCGTTATGTTGTCATTTTTATGGCTGAGTAGTATTCCATTGTATAAATATACCACTTCTTCTTTATCCAGTCATCCATTGATGGACATTTAGGCTGTTTCCATGTCTTGCTTATTGTAAATAGTGCTGCTATGAACATTGGGGTGCAGGTGTCATTTTGAAGTAGGGTTCCTTCTGGATATATGCCCAGGAATGAGATTCCTGGGTCATATGGTAAGTCTATTCCTAATCTTTTGAGGAATCTCCATACTGTTTTCCACAGTGACTGCACCAAACTGCATTCCCGCCAGCAGTGTAGGAGGGTTCCCTTTTCTTCACAGCCTCTCCAGCATTTGTCATTTGTGGACTTCTGAATGATGGCCATTCTGACTGGTGTGAGGTGATACCTCATTGTAGTTTTGATTTGCATTTCTCTGATAATTAGTGATATTGGGTATTTTTTTTTAGTGTTTTCTGTAAAGCTTTGTAGGCTTTATATCTTATTTTCTAAAACTGTAACTACCTCTCTATATACATTGATTTATTACGAATGCTTTTCATTAGAATTTTAGAAGTTTGAACGTTAGATTTTGCTTAGTCTCACCTACCAATCTGATAAATTAATTGAAGTACTTAGAGGTTATGTAGTTTTCTAAACCTTAGAATTTACAGATAACTGTAGGGGCTAGAACAAACAGTAACACTTCCCCAAATTCATGAAGCTATGTAGTCTTCCTTTTTTAGAAAGCTGTAGGAAATACCATGTATTTTCCTTGTAATTTAATACTGTACTAATTATTTTCTCTAGCATTAATTTGGCCTTTATACCAAATAATTTGATTTTAGGCTTAACTAAGCCACAGAGATCTGAGAATTTTGTATTTTTTTTCATAGTAGAAAACATTTCCTTGTTGCCTTTGTCAAAATTGATGTTTCAGTAAATCATAAGGAACTGTCAATAATTAGTATTAATATGAACATAAAATCTTATCTACATACCTCACTTAAAATTTTTTGAATCCATGAATTCGGAATTACTTAACATCAAGATTTATAAGGTCTTAATAAATTATGATTTGCCTTGTTTATTGCTGTATCTTGATAAATAAACTCAATATATATTATTATATTTGATCCTCATAGCTACCTTATAAAGACAGGTTGGACAGCTTTTATTATTTCCATTTTATAAATGGGAAAACTGAGGTGTGGAGTTTATGTAACTTGCGTATATTTTATGACCTTGATAATTTAGTCCTATGGCTACCTATTTCTTTTCCTGTCACTGATCAGTCATGGTAGTATTATCTTATTTTTTCCAATGAATGTAAAAGTCTTGATGATTTTTATTTTATAGAATTTAAGAGGAATAATGTCTGTAATTTGGCATGACCCCGAAGCTAGTCCAGGAGGGGCTGGGGGTTGTACTAAACGCCTCCAAATGCCAGGATTCCTTTCCTCTTCTTTCCGCAAACTCCTCTTAGTTTTAGCTCAAATGCCACCTTCTCTGTGAAGCCTGCCTTTTCTCCCAAAGGAGGCAGAACTCTCTTATTCCTCTGTGGCCTCTCTAGCACTTTGGTACCTGCCTCCGTTGGCACAAATGTTGCTTGTTGGCACCACGAGTGAGCTCCTTGAAGGCAGAAGTTGTGATGTGCTTCTTCACTTCTCTAGGGCCTTGCTCAGTCAGTGTTTTAAAAATCAGTGGGTTAATGAATGCTACCAGCTTGACATGTGCCCATAAGCTGTGTAAACCCAGCAGTATGTACTCTCTGATTCTCGATTAACTGTGCAGTGTTAAATGTTTGTTTGACTCCTTACTGCGTGATGTTTTGTTGTTTTTTGCTGTATTAAATACTCTGGAGTCTTCAGTTGGTGCTGGGCCCATTGATTTCTGCTCCACTTCATCACTTACGATTGGTTGGTTGGGACCAGAATAGAACAGTTTCATTGCAGTGTTACATTAGTTGAGTTTATGATTTTATTAAAAATGAAAAATACTGTTCAGGACATTTAATTTTTTACACAAATGAAGTTTTGTTGCTTGAGGTCTGTCATATTTGACTAAATTTGTTTAAGAATAAAACTCTTGGCTACACTCTGCGCCATAAGTGAATTAAAGAAAGAACAAGCTTCCTTGTGAATTATGAAGAGAACTAGAGGTGGATGCTTCCTGAAAGGTCTGCTTAGGGTCTGATGACCCAGTTCCTGTCTTTTGTCTGCTTTTCTCCTCTCCCTTCTGGCAGCCACCTTCTGACCAACTCTACAGACATGTCAGCTGCAGTATCAGAAAGAGGAATAGGAAACAAAGTTCATGTCCTTCAGTTTGTTTTTCGTTAGCAGATTCCTTAAATTTTGAGTGTGAAGAAGAATGAAAATAGTTAGGTTATTTGTGCCTCATCCCTATTATTTCTGCTTCCCATTATCATAGATAACAGTGACTTATCTATAATTGACTAAAAGTGCAGAAAAGAAAAGTAGTTCAGAAGTACTTCCTCAACATTTTTTCCACACCTTTCTTTTGGGAAAAGAATTAAAAAGAGAAAAGAGCTAAGTGGAGTCTGATTATTTTCTTTATCTGTGGTATTTTATTTTGTTAAATTGTGTGTTAACATAATGAATAGTGGAATTGGGCTCACTTGTGAATTACAGGAAGTGGCTCATATGATAAAGACTGTGGTTTTATGTCTGTTCAGCATATCAAGGTGGAACTGAAATGAAACTATAAATATTTTAGCAACGCCAGTTGCTTCTGCCACCGATCAGGACTAGTCCTAATGAAAACTAGATGTGCTGATGCAGAGTTAATGGGAAGCAGGGCAGAATGGGTTCTTATTTAGTATCAGGCAAACTTTAGCAATTTTGAGTCTGCTAGGCACACATTCATTCTGTTCACTAAGAATACAAATATTAGACTATTTTACTCTGAGAAATAGCCACAGTAGAGCTAGCCTTGATTTTCTTTTCTTTGGGACAAGGATTTACATTTACTGTGTTTTGTATTTAGTAAATGTGCATGAACCAATAATAACCTGAAAAGTAAATAAAAACATTCAATTTGTATACTCTTTCCCATAGTTTACCAGTGTGATACTGGCTGGAGGAGGGGGAAAATTCTCCAGATTTCTAAGCTGCCAGGAGTATACCATACTTGCAGAAGCTTTTTCATGAACAGTGATAACTGTTCAGATTTTACAGTTAGGATTTGAACACATATAGGTCCTTTAGTCGTCTATAGAGGATGTTAATGTATATTTAATGGGTAGCCTAAGTAATTTACCATTATCATTCTTTTCTTGGACTTTTAAGTTCAGAGCAATAGATTTACAAATTTTAGACTTTATCCAAAGGAGTGAGAATGTTGCACTTACTTTTTCCCTAAGCAGCTGTGAAAGTCATCGTGAATTAATTTATTTTTCAGCATGAAATTTGAATGAATAACTTGAATGCTTAGTTTGTGCAAGATAATGTGTTACTGTGGGAAATGTAATAATGAATCTTCACCTCCTCCATATCATTGAGCTTCAGGTCCAGTAGAGGAAAGAGAACGGTGAGGATAACTGGGGAGCCCACTAGGAGTCTCTCGTCCTGGTGTAATTTTTCACTTTCACAAGTTCTGGTTTGGATGACAAGTTAAATGGTCATCCTGTGAGTAATAAACATCAGGCTGCCTTCAAGCAGTAGGGTACTTCAGTCAAGTAAGGCATTATGAAAATTTAGAGGCGGGGAGGTTGATTTAAGTG
Source organism: Vicugna pacos (assembly GCF_048564905.1). Classification (NCBI taxonomy): domain Eukaryota; kingdom Metazoa; phylum Chordata; class Mammalia; order Artiodactyla; family Camelidae; genus Vicugna; species Vicugna pacos. The sequence goes on from NC_132987.1 coordinate 9,898,293, forward strand.
AGGGTGGGGAAAGAACAAGTGTCTTAAATTTGGACACTTTTCGTTAGCTCCTGGTGAGGTGACAAGATTATCATTTGGTGTTTGGAAACTCCCTCATATAACAGTAAGACTTTCCTCTCTCATTTTCATTTCTTATAAATATATGTTTTGTAAACTGTAATCTAAAAAAAGGAGGGGCATCAACCCCAGTGTTTTTTCTGTTTTCATGTTTATTTTTGAGACTATCTTTTTGAGTAGCTGCTGAGATTTTTATGTTTTTAAGTTGGTTAAAAGAGAAACACTTAAGGTGTTTCCATCCCTTGATTTTTCTAAATCACTTAATCTTACTAAAAATATTGATTATTAAGTGAAAGGTCATAATTAATGTCAGGTATCTTCTTTAAAAAAAGGTTGAGGTTGTGTTTAGTTTTGGCTTCAAAAATTTCTCGAAGCCGTATAATGACACATACAGTTTAATCTGCAACATGGAATCTGATCTGCTGCTGTTGTGTTCCTCCTGTCACTGTCCGCACTGTCTCACTGACGAGAAGCTCTTTAGCCTTGTAAATAAGGAGAAACGCTTGTGTACGCCAATACAGATAAGATTGCTTATTGTATTTATAGCCAGGTTTACTTGTGGCTGTGATTAGTGCTGTAGACTGTCAGTCAGGAATTTATTCTGGAATCACTTTTTTTAGTCTTTCAGGCAATGAAGGGGTATGACTTAATTCTCTATCTTTTTTTTCCTGTCAGCCAGGCAAACGCATGTGCTTAGTAAAACACTCATTGTCTCTTCTTGGCCACATGTAGGAAAACCGGGACTGAATACTTGGGTGACAGCATTATATAGAATTGTTAGGTAGGCATCAGGTTGGAAGATGGGTTGGGGGCAATGCTGCAGGTAGAATCAGTCTTGCTGAAATGTAAAATGAATGGTGACCTAAATAAGAGGTGATATTCTGGTGAAATAAGCCAGAACTTTAGCTTTATTTCATCTTATCGCCCTGGGACGGCTGGATAAAATTGTATAGACTAGTGAAACCTTATGCAAGTCTGAAGGAGGCATCATAAGAGTCAGAGAAAACTTCTGTGTGTAAATTGGGAGTTGGTGTGGTCTAGGAGCTTGTGAAGATGAAGTTTTCCAGGTTCTGATTTCATGAAGTGTCATTTCATTTTTCTTTTAATCGTAGTGTGTAATAATTACCTCACACTTATTAACATAAACATAGAACAGTGGTCATAGTATAAATGTTGAGGACATCACATATTTTCTTTTCTGTGATCTAATATGAAATGGAATGCAACATTTCAGAATAATTTAGTTCAGTGAAAAAGAAAAGAAAAATGAAGCATGCCAGCAATCTTGACAGGCAAGTTTCCTGATTTGTGAAATGAAATATCAAATTAGATAATCTCTAGAAGTATCTTCTACCTCTCTGTCTGTGTCTGTGAGTCTATAAAGTAGCCTCTTGTTTATTATGGCTAAAATATCTTGGTCTCAGTGATCTTTGTGCATGTGTGCCGTTTAAACTAAGACATTCATACTTAAGCTCTTGCCCTCCTACCTTTGTATTTGCTATAGCAGGTGTTGATTTCTTTTGAGAATATAACAAAATAATTTTTGTGAGCATTTTAGTGTTTAATGATATGAAAATTAAGGTAGGAATCCACAGACATAGGAATTTTTATATTTGATAATAGGGAATTCTAGTTATAATTAAAAGTCAAAATTTCAGTATTATATTGAAAAGTCAGATCAAGTAGACAAATATTTATGAAGCTTCTAAACATGAACTCGGCTCCTTTCTCACAATGGGCATCAAAAAATTTGCCCAGTGGATGCATTTTATCAGGTGCTGCGGGGGGTGAAATTGCATATTTTCTCTTTGTGTTTGCCTTGAATTTGACAGTTAAAGGCGAATGCAGTGTTTACATTTTGCAAAAATACCAGGCAGAATAGTAGGCAGAAAATTGGTATGTAGGCGGGCAAAAGGGTAGATTCCCTGCCAAATGGCTCTAAATGAGTTGATACAAGGAATTTAAATATTACGTTTTGATGAGAGATTGTTGAATTTACTCAGTGTTGTTGTTTCCTTTGGTATGCAGGCTAATTAGACAACAACAAGTAATTGGAGCCAGTGGCTCAGACAGCTTGACTCCGTTGGCACAAATGCTGGAGGGTGGCACAGTAGGCTTTATTGCTGGCCAGGAAGACTTCCATCAAGGCTTAACCGTCAGTGTCTGCACATCACTCCTGGCCCTCTCCTGGAGAGCCTTGCCTTAAATGGGCCATACGTAACAAGAGGTGTTCCAGGAGACTCTAACTACTTTCACTATCTGAAGTGTTGATGCAGTTTGCACTCACCCCTTTCAGTTTACTTCAGTAATTGTAGGAAAATGGAGAGATCCCCTATTTGGCAAGAATAAAAATTATTACACAGCATCCCGCTTCTGTGTTGAGTGGTAACTTACAACAGAACAGATGATTTTAATCTTAATTGTGCATGAAAACACCCAGGAATCTTGTTAAAAATTTAGATTCTTGTGGCACTGCACTGTAAATTCCAATGCAGTGGGTGTGGGATGAAACACTTGTAGAAGCCAGCCTTTCCCTAGCTTACCCAGAATGGAGACCGCCTCCTAATATATTCAGAAGTCAGATATGATTTTAAAACCAAAGTGTTTATAAACAATTTTAAACAAATTTGGTCTGTAAATATGTACCTCAGAGCCATACTTAGTACTTCCCTTTCACAGCTCTAAATACTATACTTACAGTTGCTTGAGCTCATGTCTCTATTGCTACACTTCCAGACTGCAGCAGGACTTTGAAAGCACTCTTTTCTTTTATTGTATAGAAGTAAACATTGAAAATAAGGAATCCTTAAAAGTAAATTTACTGTATGTTGCTGGCTAGGATACATTTATCCTGTAGGGGTAGATGATAACCGTCTTTAAAACTTTGACACATAGTAAGTACAAGACAAGTTATTTAGATAGAGTTCTGTGTTCCAAACTACATATTGAACAGGTGCACATTGCAAGGATTTGGGATTTGGGTGTCTCCTAATTGAGCAGTTTGAATTTGGATAAGGCAGAATGCCTTCCCTGGAGGTGTAGGGAGAGAGACCAAACGGCCGTTTCATTGTCCAGCAACTTTCTGCGTCAGGACTGGACTAGATAAATTCTGGGGTAAATGATTTAGGAATCTAAAATGCTCTAAACTATTTAGCCATGTTTGTTTATATAGTTACTTCTTAGATCAGACCAAATTAGTACCCTAGGCTTTGAAAACATATTTGAGGTTACATAGTTATGCCCAAAGAGCTTATTTATTATTCCTCAAGAAGAATGCATTAGATAAAAGAGGATTTATTGTTACTGAAAAAGGTTAGGACAACATTGTTATACCACTTATTTCTAATTATCCTTCTATGATTTTGAAACACTTATGGCTTATTCGTATAGTTGATATGTCAGTTGACCAGCATGTAAAGCAGTGATTTTCAAAGGAGAATTTGCATGTAACTTAAGGAAATGTTTGGCAGATATTAGACAGTAATTTTTTTTTAGAGTTTCCAAATCCAGTTTATCCTTTGATGCTTTGGTATCATACACAAGCTTAAGTATAAGTATCTTAATGATTTGTTTAAAAAAATCAGTGCAACTAAAGTTCTTTCAAAATCTAAGTGATGTCTGTTTAAAGGAAAAGTATTATCCTTTAGTTTTTCCTTTTCAGGTAATAGTGATAGGACTTGCTAACATTTATTGATTATTTTATGCTAGTCATTCTCTTAAGCTTTCATTTAATCCTTAACACTGATTCATTTTTTAAACATTTTTTATTGATTTATAATCATTTTACAATGTTGTGTCAAATTCTAGTGTTCAGCACAATTTATACACACTCATTATCACATTTTTTCAACACTGATTCATTATGAAACAAGTTAATGATTTCTTTAGTATGTACCATTCTGTTTCACTGTGTTGGATTTTTAAGTTAAACTTTTAAGATTCAGATAACCATAGACTCAAACATAGCCATGAGACAAAACAAAGAGATTCCTTGAACTTTCACTGTCTGTTCAGCTTCTTAACAGGGTCTTTCACAGAGCAGAAGTTCTAACTCTTGATGAGGATCAGCTTACCAAGTTTTCCTTTAATGGATGATGCTTTTGGTGTCAAGTCTAAGAATTCTTTACCTAGCCTTAGGTACCCAAGATTTGGCCAGGGTGGGTGGGGGTGTTAAATTTTAAGTCTCATTTCTTATTTTAGTGTGATACATTTGTCACAACTAGTAAACCTATATTGATATGTTATTATTAAGTGGAGTACGTATTTATTCATATTTTCTTAGTTTTCAATCTAATGTTTTTTTTCCATCCCAGGATCTCATCCTAGATACCACATTGCATTCATTCATCATATCTCCTTAGGCTCTTCTAGACAGTGGCAGTTCTTTAGACTTGCTTTGTTTTCATTACCTTGACAGTTTTCAGGAATGCTCTTCAGATATCTTGTAGAATGTCCTTCAACTAGGATTTGTGTGATGTTTTTCTCCTGGGGAGACTGGGGTTTATGGGTTCTTGGCAGGAGAACATGAGTTAAAGTACCATTTCATCATAACATGGCAAGGGTACCTGTGATCAGCATGACTGACTTAACCACCGATGATTTTCAGTCTGATCACGTGCATGGGTTGTGCTTGCCAGGTTTGTCCTCGGTGAAGTTACCCTCTCCTGCTACCTGTGCTGTCAACTTTGGAAGGAGCTCACTCCATCGACTCACATGAAAGGGGTGGGGAGTTAGGCCCCACTGCACACATTTTGATTTGGTGTGTTTTCCTTTTCATTCAGTTCTATGTATTTTTCTTCACTTTCTTTGAGACTTCCTGTTTGGCACATGGATTATTTTATGTTGTTTGATAACTAACTGTTGGAGATTTTTCTGCTTAAATTAACTGTTGTTGATTTGTAGTTTGATTCTATTATTGTGGAAAATAGACTCTGTATGATTTCAATTCTTTTAAATTTTTTGAAATTTGTTTTATGACCCAGGTCATTATCTACCTTGGTTCCTGGTCCATAGGCTCTTGAAAAGAACGTGTAATCTGCTGTTGTTGGGTGCAGTGGTCTGTGTATGTCATTTATATCCCAGTGGTTGGTTGTTTGTTTGTTCTTCTCAGCCCTTCCTGATTTCCTGTCTGGTAGTTCTGTCATTGCTGACAGTGAAGTATTGAAGTTCCTAGCTCTAATCATGGCTTTGTCTTCTCCCAGTTCTGTCAGGTTTTGCTTGATGTATTTTCAGATTCTCTTAGTTGGTGCCTGCACACTTAGGATTATGTCTCCCTGATGCAGTCATCCTTTCATCACTATGTAGTCTCCTTGTTTGTCTCTAGTGACTTCTTTGCTTTGACGTCTACTTTATCTGATGCTGACATAGCCATTCTTGCCTTTTAAAAGATTGTTTGCATGGTATATCCTTTTCCATCCCTTTACTTTCAACCTACTAATGTATTACATTCGATTTTTAAGGTAAATCGAAGTCCAGTTTAGGTTTTAAAAGTTCTCATGAAGTTTTTTTTTTTAATTCTTCCAACTAAGGTCAGGCTACAAATGTGTATAAATGGTAGATACCACTTTTAAAAACTAGAAAATGGAATATTGGTACAAATCGGAGTAGAGAGAACCTTATTCACTAAGTCAGTCTTTTGGTCATTAAACAAATATTTGTTAAATACCTCATGTGTGCCAGGAACTGTTTAGGTGCTGGAGACACAGTAATGAACAAAACATAAAGAAAACAAGACAAAACAAAACAAAATGCAGCTGGCTTGGAGTTTACATCCTAGTGGAGGAAGAAGAAAGTGAAGAAATAAATTATTTTGTGGTCAGAAGGCAGTGAATGCTTTGGAGCAAAGTCAAGCCAGGAAGAGGGCAAGACAGATACTACCAGTGAGTGGGGGTGGGGGGTGTGGTTTGCTTGGAGATGGTAGTCAGAGAAGTCTTCTCTGATAAGTTGACATTGGAGGAAAGACCTTATGATGAGGGAGCATGCTGTGTTAATTTCATCTCTTTCTGTGGGAGAAAAATGTCTGGGGGAGAAAAGGACATGCTTGGCATGTTAGAGGAACCAATGAGAGACCAGTGTGTCTGGAGCAGAGTGCATGGTGGGAGAGAGAGAGGAGACGGAGTCGGGGGGAAGCAGGGGTAGGTCAGGTTGAATCCTTGAGGCCACAGAAAGGATGTTAGCTTAGGCGAGATGGGAAGTCATTGGAGAGTTTTCAGCAGATTGGTGATATGATGTAGCTCTCATTTAAAGGGAGTGTTTAATAATTTTTGTATAGTTATCAATAAAAGATAGTAGGGAGGTGGGAATTAAATGCATTTGATTTAATTTTTTTTTTTTAAAGAGGAAGACGGGCTAGATAATTTCAAAGGATTTTTTTTCTCTTCCAAAATCTTTTTCACTTCTTTACCTATAACGGATCAAAAATAATTGATTTTTTTAATTTAAAAAATATAAACGGCGCAGTGAAATAATTCTAAATGTGACCCCACTAGTAGTAGCATTAGTAAAAAAAAAAAACTTCTAACTCCTGTTGAGCAGTTTGACAGACCATTTTATAGGTGTGAGGGAATTCACCAGAGGCACAGATGGTATCACATCAAGAGTAGCAAAGACTGGAACCTCTGTCACAACTGTAATCTATCTTGGTTTATTTTCAGTGGACCATCAGGCACTTCATACCCACCACAGCAGTCAAGTGCCTAAAACAATATACCTCCAGCAAGAACAAACACAGTAATTAGGAATGGTAAAGAGAGAAGAAACAGAGCTACTGATAACAGCGACTAGCTTTGCACAATTTTTAAAGTGCCAGGGCCTTGTCACGGGTCTTTTTCTGATAAGTCATTTCACTTAAAAAAATTTCAGTGAAGATGAGGACAAGAAAAGACAAACGTGAGAAAAATGTTTCTTGTAGGTAAATAAGGAAATCGCAATCACAGTACTTAAAGGATACAGAAAATGCACGATGATTGGACTTTACAGATACCATAAAAAGTAGATTCTGCAGAGGTTGAAAGTAGAGGATTTATTTGAGATATTACCGAAATCCAACCCAGTTCACCTGCAAAGAATTAAAGAACAAAGAATGAAACGGTGCCTTGTGCCTTAGATGAAGATGATCTCACTGCCTCTGTTACAACTTCTGACCTGCAGCCAGGGCAATCGACCGCCACAGGCTCCTTAAACCACCATGAATACTGTGTTTAAATTTCTCCAGGATTAAAAATCCTTCTGGGGCTTCTGCATGTGCATGTCTTACACGCTGCTTCAATTTGAACCCCACCTCTACTCCGAAACCAAAAAGTTACCAGCCTCAAATAGATGACTTTCTCCTAATCCTCCATAGATGCTTGTCCTGTAGCCAGGATTCTACAAACGCTTTCTAGTTCAGCAGCTTGGGTAAACTGTAACTGATCAGACGGTTGGGTAGCAAGACCATTAGTAATAGGAATTATAATTGTATTTTCTAATCCAAGTATCAAAATAAAGGGTTCTGACAGTATGTCAGAATCTATGAAAATGAGTGACCAGAAAATTCAAGGTATGGACTTTCTGTGTCTATACATGAAAATACTTTAATCTCAAACTTGAAAGCCTACTTCCTGAGTGTGTAAAATCCTTGCCCAAAATGCAGTGATTAGCCTGTTTCCAGAAGTATTATCTGTGTCAAAACTCTATTTGATAATGGCTCTTAATATGTGACAACTCGCTTACATATGCCTGTGTCATGTGGAAAATTTATGATACATTTAAATAAACCTATGAAAATAAATGCAGTAATTTAATACATCTGGTCTGATAATACCAATTAGGCAAATATTTTTATTATTTGCAGAATAATCTCAGGCTTTTAAAGAATCAAACTATGTATAATCACTTTTATTCCTTTGTGGACTGTCTATAGTTATTACTACAGACAATGCCAGGTAATATCAGAGAGGGAAGTAGCCTGGACATTGAACCCTGACACAGAGAACTAAATGTATGAGTAATTCTATGTGATTTTAGTGACCTAATTTTGCACCAAAGTTCAAAAAAATTTAGTTTAATTTTAAAAAGTCATATTCCAACATGCAAACTAATTTCCTTCCCAATTTGTCTAACAGTCATGTTAGTAAAAATAAAATAATAATGATGATGCTGTTCATAGACCTACCACTTACTTGGGCCCAGTTATGCTGTTACGTGGACTACCCTTCTCTTCTGTCAGAAAACTTCGTCATCATCCTGCATACAGGTGTCTGTGTGCTGAAGTGCTGTAATCTTCAAGAAGACCCTCTGATGGCGATAAGCCCATGCTGGGGGTTTCTCTGAATTGCTGTGGTCAGGGCATGCATCTTCTGCAGCATTAAATGCTGATTCAGCAGCACTGGCTACATCACCTGTCAATCATGTTCATTTCCACCCAGGACTGTAGTGTTCATACTTGTACAGACTTCCCTGTCGTGACTTTCAGTTCTACTTTTCATTAACCGTTACCTGATATTAATTTGTAGACCTCCTTATGGCAAAAATAAAATGTTTTAATTCTGAAGAAAAAAAATCCGTCTCTACCACATAATCCAGCATTTTGTGATGTGGGACTTATGAAATTCCCTGGCTATTTTCTGAATGTAAATCTATTTGCACCTAAAAATAAGCTCCTTATGGGTCAATACCATGTTCCCTTTCCCATGCCTTCACTCATATAGCACAGCTCTGGAAAATATATACCCTTTCAGACTCTCTCATTTGGCTTTTACTGTTAATTAGGGTTCTTTTTACTTTAATTTACAAAAAAATTATCAAATGACTGTCTTCCTTGCCTTTGACCTCAATACTTTATCAGTATGTCTCCCCTAAAAAGGCCTTGTTCACAGACACAAAGTTGAGGCTGACCTTGAAGAAAGAACAGAATATCTTTAAAGTGCTAACAATGCATAGTAATAAAATTCCTGATACGGTTCAAGCAGGGTTTTTTCAGTATACTGTAACAAATTTATGTGACTTTTTAAGTAGTGAGCTCTCCTACTGGCTTCAGTAGCTCCATTATTTTGAAGGTCATGCTGACCAGAGAAATGCGTCTCTGAATCCAACCAGAGCTCTCAAGATACTTTAAGATATCATCCTTTTACAACCAGGAAAGGTCTGAAGGAGGGGAGTCATTTAATCCGTTTTACAGCTGTGGTATCTAGAGTACAGGGTTAAATGGCATAGAATAGGCTCTCAGTACATGTTTGATCTTGTTGTTCACCAAGTGAAATTGCTAGGTAAACTGATAAAAAGAGTCAGGATTAAAGATGGATCATCCTGACCCTTAGTTTAAAAGCACACTCTTTTAAGGAGGGCTCAGATCAAACTACGAGGTGTACACCTGCTCAGCAAATCAAGGAAAACTGTGCTCTCTGGCAAACTGTGGCGCAAAAGATCTTTTCCTTTTAAAATTGTTTGATTCCCCATTCAAGCCGTCTCTTCCACCACAAAATTTAACTGTTCTGTGACTTCAATAATAATCGTGAAAATACATACTAAAACTTACTCATTGATTTCAAACGTAAATGATTTAGGAAAATTGGTTTGGATTATCTCTCATGAAAGAATTCAGTCTCCAGAGAGACAGAAGTTTGTTTTATTTTGCTTTTCTTTAAATAGCAATTTTGAGTTGTGATTCTTAACCCAGATTCTGCAAGTGATTAATGAAATGACTGTGGCAGCATCCTTTAATGGACTCTTGTCATCTATTAGAAACTTATTGATGAGAAACACTTAGAAACCGAATAGATCAGTTTGTAGCAGTGTTGATGTCGACCTAAAGGTAGGAATCATGTCATGACAGTCTCAAATACTCAGGGCAGGCAGCTACCATTTGTAGATTATTCATGTTCTGGGTTTTCTTCTTCTTTATTGACAGCTTGTACCGTGAAATAATTTATTCCGTCTCAACAAAGTGCAGATAAGATGTGATAAAATTCCAGTTGGGTAATTTTGCTTTAGATTAGGAGCACTTTCTAAAAGTTTTGTGGATTTCATTAAATTAAATAAAAGGCAAGAATTTTATGTTCAGGTATTTATAGTGCTGTTCCTAATATAATGGGCAAATATTGGCTAAATAGTAACCAAAATCAAGCCACAGTTCTACAACCATTAAAACTATGCTTATGGCATCTTAGCTGGGTTGTAGTTTATAAATTGAAGTAATACATTGGTTGACCTAATTTCTTTCTTTTTAGTACTTCGAAATGTTTGTACCAGTTTCCTTATAAGCAGGCCTTAATTAGCAAAGATTTTAAGTTGCTGTTCCTGTGAAGATAGGCAGAAACCAAGTCTTGGCAGATAAACTTGGCAGACTGGCAGATAAACTGACTGCAATATTGGAAAAAACTTTTTAAAAAAACTTTACAAGTTCAGATAGATATATATATTTTGATATATAGTAACAGTATATGCCAATAGAGCAGAGTTTGTGGGTTAAATCAGATATGAGTTATATTCAATTTGTTTTGAGGGTACAGATATCACCCCAAACAGAGCAGTTGTAAATGTATCTCAGGACCCAAAAGTATGAGAGAATGCACTGACAAACGGAACAGATGATTTGGACGTTAGAGAATGATGCAGTTTTCTGAAATACTGTTAGTATTGGCCCTAAAGTTGATCAAAACAGAACTTAACCCTGCATATGAAAGTGAGATTTGGCTCTGCTAAAGATCATATCTGATTTCTTAAGTGGTTTCATCAGTGTCAGCTGTGAGATACACTTAAGGTTACGTGACAAGGCAGGATTATAGTGCAAGCCCATGAGTTCAGCCAATTTATCATCCTTGAAGCTATGTGGAAAGCTGGATAACACTATTGAAAATAGATGACAGAAGGCTGTCCAAACAGCTGCTGCATGGTGATCTAAAATAGGGAGATCGCAAATCAGGCCGACCCAAGACAAGCTTTAAGGGCACACTGAATCACAGCATCAAATGAGAAAACACAGCTCAGGGCAGCCAGGAAACAAATTGTTTCTGTGAATGCAATAATCAGAAATGAAGTGATTTCTTTATTGCACAGCCACTGAAAATAACATGATCCTAAAGCTTGCAAACAAGGACAGAATGTACAAGTAACAGTTACAATTCAGTCAAAGGACAATTTAATACAAGCGTCGTGAAAAGTATTAATTAGATCCTTTCTCTAAAGCAATTCACAAACCATTAGAAATATTTCTTATTATCAAAACATTAGCAACCTTAACCATCTTTATCTAAGACAGAATTTTAAATTGTGTTAGTTTGGTTTAAAAAATAATATCAAAATATCCAAAGACCAATTTTCCAGTGTAGAAATGTGTTTTCCTCCTCTAATATAAGATATCATTTTGAGCATGTTAGGTGCTTAAATAAATTGTGGAGTTAATGTATAAATAGGGACATAGACTATTTGTTCATGTACCTCTGAGTAAGTCGTATTGCTATAATAATTAGAATAATTTAGTTTAAAACTTCTATAGCATAAGAGTATATCATCAAACTTTAAGAAATGAGGACGAACTGGGCCAAATAAGGATCCAGAGGAAAGTATATTCTTAAATATGGCCAGGCTGCTAGCTTAAAGCAAATTACATCCCCAGATTTTTCAAAATAAACAACAGAAACTCAGAATGCACTTTTCCAAAGAATAATAAATAACAGGTTCACAGATTGGCCCACAGATGCTGATTTAACACGTAATGTACCTAAAATACACGTTTGCATTAAAAAGGGAAGATAACCACTGCAAATACATACCAGTTATTAAACAAAATGAAAAAAAAATTGAAGAAAGTTCTCAGATATTAACTGATTCCTTTGCAGCAAAGCCATTGAAAAAGAAATTGATTCTAAAACAATAGTTTGCAAAAAGGGACAGAGGGTGCAAATAACGGCTATATCTAAACTCAAAGGATAATTTGATACAAAGAGCAAGAAAAAGATTAGAAGAACTAATTAGAGCAGATTAAGAGTTGTTTGAATACTTTGGAGTCTGTTTTGACATCTATAGTGGAATAGAGCAGGTATTTTAGAAATTATGATTAATATCCTTTCAAAATGCTTTTCTTTTCACAGATAAGGGAAAATTAGAAGCCCTTACTTCTTCCTCTGCTCGCTGTTTAAAAGTCAGTTGACCTCTTTCTCATTCTATATACTTGTTGATGATTTTGTCTGTTTCCCCATATTTAATCTTTGGCTGTTTCCTGGACTTCCAAATCTCCTTATTTAGAGCTTTTTCCCTCAAGTTTGCTACCATATATGGTCAGGTGCCTACTGAATGTTTTCACTTGGATTTTCCATAGATATCTTAAATTCACTATGTCCAAACCTGAAAATGTTACTGTATCAAAGCTCTTAAACTGTTCTTTTTTGACTTCAGGTGAAGTATAAAGTCTTAAGTTGAATTATAGTTCCCTTCGTGATTTACATCTGTTTATCCCAGTTACCTCTTAACCTCCTGGCACAGTGAAGCACGGACCTTATAGCAGTTCAGTGAAAAAAATGCATGTCGTTCCTTCTCACTTTTGGTCCTTTGCACATGCTTTTAAATGTATAAAGAAACTGTAGAAAAATATGCAATAAACAGATAATAGTATTTGTTTTAAGTGATGTAATTTCCTTGTATTCATAAGTCTAAAGGCTTTTCAAACCATGGATTTTAATTATCTACATGCAGTGAAGTCCATGTTGACCTGAAACAAGCTGACTGCCAGATATTTCTCCAGCAAAAATGGGTTCATTAGGAATCAGCAGAGAATTGCACTTCAGAATTGCATTACAGCCAGAATGAGCCAGGTGCAAAGTCCCGGGCAAGGGAAAGCGAATGCTCTAATGGAGAGGAAAACAAAGCTGGGGTGGGAGGCCCTAGTGAAGAGTCCATGGTGGTTCATTGGCTGAGTCCTTGCCAGGAAAGAAGTCTTTCTTCATCCTGTTGGGCTTGGCTGTCATTTCAGGGCATGAGAGCGCCCCCTTCTGGTCTCCCTACTCTGTTTAAGTGGGGTTTCTGTTTATTAATTTTTTACACCCACAAGCAATGTGTGACTTTAAAAAAATTTTTTAGAGATGCTAATTTGGTTAGGAGTAGTAAATATAAAATAATGAATTATGTCTAGTGAATACTATTTCTTCCAAAATAAAAATGTGGGGTCATTAAAAAATTTGACTATCCCCTTCTCTCCCCAAAATGCCATTGACATACCCACAGTAAAATCAGTGGTTAAAGTTTTTAAAGCATAAGTACTTATGAATAATAATATAATTTAAATTATTTTGTTGACATTTTGTGAACTATAGACAATAAAATTGTTAACCCTGGTGAATTATCAGTGATAAATAAAGTTAACAATCTCTCAAGTTACAGCAGCTGTTTTAAAAAGTAGGTTGTCAGGTAAGTTATCCTCAGGGTGGAAAAAAAAGTAGGAAGAGGAAGGGTCCTTAGACCATGGAGGCCTGCCAGCAAGACCCAGTGAGAATCCCCTGTGGTCAGCAGCTGCCCCCCTCCCATCTTGCCAGTCTGTGCCTTCCTGTACTCCCCAGGTCACAGAGCACTGAAAAAGTGTTAACAGAACTAACACCACACCAAAGAAAGCTGCTTTATTTTCATCTAAAAGTAAATCACATGCCTAAAACAGGACTTTATGAATCATTCTTCCAAAGAGAATGAATTGAGTGGAACTGAATTCTCATTGATGGAAAAAAAGTGTCAGCAGGCACTTCTAAGCAATACTTGTAAGGTGTTGTGTGGCTTCTTCTGTAAGTAGTCTGTCCCTCCTTGACTGATACTAATAAAATTCAGAAGGGCAAGAGGTGCTGTATATACCAGAACTTCAGCCAGCCAGGGGACTGGCGGGAGGTCCCAAGGAGCAGCGCAGAGCTCCGGAAGAACGACTGACTCCCACATCACCTGGGAGAAGTTTTAAAAACAAATCTTATCCTGTGCTTGAAAAAATACCTTTAACCTTTCTTCTGAGACATTTGCATAAACTGGTGGCTTATAATCATTTGCCATTTTATGTTCATGGACACTGAGATTTATAATTTATTGAAATATTGGATAGCTTTTCTCATTTTGCCAATGTGTGGATTTATTTCCACACATTTCTTTATACAGTTTACCTAGAAAGAAATTACGTCTGACCATCTGATTTGAATCCAGTGCTAGGCTGTGACTTAACCTTACCTTGACCCTATAAAAATATGCTGATAATCCAATCTCTAAAGTTCTTTTTAATGTGGGAAAATAAAAACAAGGGAGAGCAACAGGGAGATTACCTAGGGTCTTCACTGGAAAAGAAAAATTAAATAAAATGCCCTTTCCAGCTAAGGGAGCAGGAAGCATGAAGACTCCGTTCACTAACACCACCAAAACATCAGTACCACTTCTGTGGACTCTTACGTGAATCACAGAACAAAGAGATTGAAAACGAAAATACAGTTAAGTTCAAGTAGTTCTCAGCTTCTACACTAATTATGTTTCAGATCTTGGTCTGTCCACCTTCGTGCCTAGAGTCTAGAATTCACTTACACAAATTATTTTGCATATAGTTCTCAAAGTCCGAAGATCGTTCATTTAAAAAAATAATGCCAGCCACGATGTCCCTGAAATACAGAATATCATTAGCAAATCCAGCTCTGAATCAAAGGAAAGCATACTCAATGGTGCAATAAAAGACTGATATCTACACTGTTCATATGGACTGAGAGCCCCTCAGATCAAAGTGATTGACCATGGGTGCATAAGCACTTCCACAGGAGGTGTGAAAATGGGGCCGTGGATGAGGAAGGTTGGGGAGGCCAGCTGTCAGGAAGACTTTTTTCCTGACCATGGAGCCTGTGCATTAAATATGAAGAGAAGGCATAGGACCCAGGAGCCCTGTTAAGGGGACATGGGAAAGGGCCGACCTCACAGAGCCGCCCGCCCCCTTTCTTGATGCCATCATTGTCTGCATCCTGTTACCATAGACCCACATCTCTGTTTCCTTCCTGTATTTAAGGGGAGCACTGGGAGGTTGGCTACAGGCAGCAGCGGACAAAATGGGGAAGAAGAGGGGAATTCAAAAGCAATGGGAAATACTGAAGGGAACTCGTGGCATTTCCCAAGTCCATTTGCCTGCAGTGAGCTAGGTGACTTGAGCAGTCAGAGACCCTGTTTACAGAAATTTTAACAGGATGTTTTGGTGGATTTTTAAATTCCCAATAGAGACGTTTAGCAATTTTATGGAGTATTTTTCATGGCACTCAAATTTGCCTAATAATTCTCACTATGCTTTCAAGGTGAAGTAACAGCGCTAGCTCTGCTGTGGTTTCACTGGCAGTTAATTTCGTGGCAGGTGACACTACCTGGAAGACCCCGTCCTGCTCTTCCCGGCTCATTCCTCACCAGTCTTCCTGCGCTCAATGGAGCCCCCACCCCGCAGGCTGACCTTGACTTTGTCTAACAGACTGCATTCCTTTCTGCCCCTGCTCTTTGCATATTTTCCTGCTACTTGGATCTAACCTGCCCTCCCCTTTTCCAGACTTTCTTCTTAAATGTCACCTCCTCAAATTGTCTCATGTCTGCCTGTCTTTCCCATCATCTGAGTGGTTCAGAGGGTAGGAACCATGTCCCTTTTGTTTACCAGTCTATACCCAAGAGTTTAGCACCTTGCCTGAGATACCAGTTTAAAGTCTTGAAGAAACGTGGGAGAATCTCTGTGGAATATTTCTTCTGGTGTGAAGAGCTACTTCATAGTTTATATTTTTAAATTTCCAGTATTTTACTGATCCCCAGATATTCAATCTCATGATGAAACAGTATCAATACACTTCTGAAAGGGGAGCCCCACTCCCAAAGATATAAATATAACTGCACTAATTTTAAATAAAAGGATCCTGTATCTGAGAAGTGTATAGACCATAATATAGAGTTTGCACAAATGTTAGCAAATCATTGCTACTAAAATGTAGTAAAGGGAACCAGAGTTTTCAAACAAGAGTAGTATTAATGTTATTCTTCTCTTAAGTAACATTTAGGTCCATCAGGACAAAAAATATTTTAAGTTAAAATATCATCAGTTATCCACCTCTGTTTTCAGTCTCCACAACTTCAGCCAGTTGTGTAACTTTTGTAGTTTTTTCTTATCCCCATACTAATTTTCTTACTGAACTTTTTAATCAGCTCACTTAAGTGAATATATTTCAAAGGGAAACTTTATCAGTTGTAAAACAAGGGATCATTTTTCCAGTCAAGATGGCAGAGTGGTAGGACCATGAGCTCACCTCTCCTCATGACTACAACAAAACCACAACTGAATGCTAAACAACCATTGAAAAAACGACTGGAACCTAGCAAAAAAGATCTTCTGCAACTGGAAACATAAAGAGGTTTGAAACCACAACAGGATGGTAGGAAGGGTGTGCTCGTGATATAATTGGGCCGCATACCCCCCGGGTGGGTGACCCACAAACTGAAGAATAGTTAAGTCGCAGAGGCCCTCCCACAGGAGTGAGAGCTCTAAGCCCCACGTCAGGCTGCCCAGCCCGGGTCCCGGCATTGGGAGGAGAAGGAGACCACAGGACTTCTGGTTCTGAAGGCTAGCGGCGCTTGGGCTTGGCTCTGGGAGCCCCACGGGGACTGAGGGAAACGGAGACTTCATTCACTTGGGAAGTGTACATGGAAACTCACGTGCATGAAGTCCAAGGGCAGAGGCAGTGATTTCAGAGGAGCCTGGGCCAGGCCTGCCTGCTGGTTTTGGAGGGTCTCCTGGGGATATGGGGGATGGCTGTGGCTCACTCAGGGGGCATAAAAGCTGGTGGCAGACATTCTGGGATTGTTCATCTACATGAGCTTTCCTGGAGTCTTGATTTAATCATTAGCACCAAGACCTAGCCCCACCCAACAGCCTGTAGGGAAGCCTCAGGCCAAACAACATACAGAGTGGGAATGCAGCCACACTCAGACTTCCTGAGCCACCAAGGCCTATAGTCACAGCCCTACCCACCAGAGGTCCAGGACTAAGCTTCACTCAGCAGTGGGCAGGCACTGGCTCCTCCTGCCAGGAACCCTGCATAAGCCTCTAGTCCAGCCTCATCCATCAGGGGCAGGTACCAGAAATAAGAAACAACAATCCCAAAGCCTGTGGAAGGAATCCCCAGATACAGGCCAGACTCTGCACTGGGACTGGCTAGACACTGACCCTTTGGTGACAAGAGAGGAGTGTACTGCTGGGACTCATAGGACATCTCCCACAGAGGGCCACCTCTCCAAAGTCAAGAAACTAACTTACCTAAAAATACAAATAGAAAGATAGGTGATATGAGGTGGCAAAGGAGTATCTGCCAGGCCAAGGCACAAGATACAATCCCAGAAGAACAACTAAGTGATGAAGAGATGGGCAATTTACCTGAGAAAGAGTTTAAAGTAATGATGGCCAAGATGTTCAGAGAACTCAAGAGGAGTATAGATGCACAGAGTGATGTTTTTTAGCAAAGAGTTGGAAAATATAAAGAATACCCAAAGTTGAAGAATAGAATCACTGAAATAACACACTAGAAGGAACCAAGAATAGACTAAATGAGGCAGAAGAGCGAATCAGTGGGCTGGAAGACAGATTAGTGGAAATCACTACTGCAGAACAGAAAAAAGAAAAAAGAATGAAAAGAAATGAGGCTAGGTTAAGAAAACTCTGGGACAACATGAAGTGCACTAATATTTGCATTATAGGGGTCCCAGAAAGTGAAGAGAGAGAGAAAGGACCTGAGAAAATTTTTGGAGAGATAATCACTGAAAACTTCCCGAACCTGGGAAAGGGAACAGTCACCCAAGTCCAGGAGGCGCGGAGGGTACCACACAGGATCTACTCAAAGAGGAACACACCAAGGCACATAGTCATCAAATTGATAAAAATTAAGGATAAGGAGAAAATACTTAAATTATCAAGAGAAAAGCAACAAATAATATACAAGGGAACGCCCATAAGACTATCAGCTGATTTCTCAGCAGAAACTCTACAGGCCACAAGGGAGTGGCATGATATATTTAAAGTGATGAAAGGAGAAAACTTACAACCAAGGATTCTCTATCCCGCAGAGCTTTTGTTCAGATTTGAGGGAGAAATGAAAAGCTTCACAGATAAACTAAAGCTAAAAGATTTCAGCACCACCAAACCAGCTTTACAACAAAAGTTAAAGGACGTTCTCTAGTCATCAAACCATAAGAAAAGAGAACAAAAAGAAAAAGAGAGAGAAAAAAATAAGATCTACAAAAGATTGCTTTGGCTGTCGGGGGTCTTTTGTGGTTCCTTGTGAATTTTGAAGTTGTTTGCTCTAGTTCTGCAAGAAATGTTGTGAGTATTTTGGTGGAGGTTGCATTGAATCTGTGGATTGCTTTAGGTATTGTGGCCATTTTTTGTAACATTTTTTATTGATTTATAATCATTTTACAATGTTGTGTCAAATTCCAGTGTTCAGCACAATTTTCCAGTCATTCATGGACATATACACACTCATTGTCACATTTTTTTCTCTGTGATTTATCATAACATTTTGTGTATATTTCCCTGTACTATACAGTGTAATCTTGTTTATCTATTCTACAATTTTGAAATCCCAGTCTATCCCTTCCCACCCTCTACCCCCCTGGTAACCACAAGTCTGTATTCTCTGTCCATGAGTCTTTAGATTCCACATATGAGCGATCTCATATGGTATTTTTCTTTCTCTTTCTGGCTTACTTCACTTAGAATGACATTCTCTAGGAGCATCCATGTTGCTGCAAATGGCGTTATGTTGTTGGTTTTTATGGCTGAGTAGTATTCCATTGTATAAATACACCACATCTTCTTTATCCAGTCACCTGTTGATGGACATTTAGGCTGTTTCCATGTTTTGGCTATTGTAAATAGTGCTGCTATGAACATTGGAGTGCAGGTGTCATCCTGAAGTAGATTTCCTTCTGGATACAAGCCCAGGAGTGGGATTCCTGGGTCATATGGTAAGTCTATTCCTAGTCTTTTGAGGAATCTGGTAGTGTGGCCATTTTGATAGTGTTGATTCTTTCAATCCAAGAGCACAAGACATCTTTCCATTTCTTTGTGCCATTTCAGTTTTCAGAGTATAGGTAACCTCCTTGGTTAGGTTTATTTCTGGGTATTTTGTCGTTTTTGATACAATGGAAATGTTTATGCCAGATATAAAATTCTGGCTTTTGAAGTAAAAAAAAAAAGTGAATAAAGGGCCGCAAATGGCAAAATATCCTTCTTTCATATGGGTGAGTTGTATTCCATTACATATATGTATGCTGTATCTTCTTTATCTGTTCAACTATTGATGTGCACTTAGGATGCTTCCATATCTTGGCATTTGTAAATAATATTGCTGTTAATAGCAGGGTGTATGTATCTTTTTAAATTAATTCTTGTTTTGTGATTGGCTTTATTCCTTTGATAACTATGTAAGTTTCAAAAGCTAAAGCTCTAAATCTTCTTAGAAATAATGAACGGTACATATATGAAAATTTAAAAATGTATGTGCAGTTAAAAAAAAATGAGCTGTCAAGCCATGAAAGACATGGAAGAAATTTAAAAGACATTACTAAATGAAAAAAGCCAGTCTGAAAAGGTTACAAACTGTATGATTCCAACCAAATGACATTCTGGAAAAGGCAAAGCTACAGAAACAATAAAAAGATCATGGTTTTCAGGCATTTGGGGAGAGGGAGGGAGGGAGGGAGGAATGAATAGATGAAACAGGAGGGATTTGGGGGGCAGTGAAGTTATTCTGTATGATACTATAGTGGTGGCTACATGTCATTATGCATTTGCCAAAACCCATAGAATGTACAACGTCAAGAGTGAACTCTAATTCAAACTATGGACTTTGGTTGGTAATAGTGTGTCCATGTTGGTTCATCAATTGTACCAAATATGCTGCACTGATGAGGGTAGGGGAGTATATATGTGTGGGTGGGGAGGGCTATGTGCATACTCTCTGTATTTCTGCTCAATTCTGCTGTGAACCTGAAACTGCTCTAAAAAATAAAGTCTATTAATAAAAAATAAAAAAAATTTTTAATGAAAAAAAACCAAGGGCCAGTTCACTTGCAGTTAATAGAAGATGATCATGAAATTTATTACACATTAGTTTAAAAAACTGAGAGCTACCTGCAAACATTTTGATACCAACAGCTCACATATTCTGAGAAACATGAGTTTGACTTGATGATTCCTGCAGAAGATAGGGTTTGCTTACATAGCGTACATGCAGGCTGGGTAGGATAAAACCTCATATCAGCTTTAGTGTCACATAGATGTTGTAGGTACAGTGAAAACCATAGTAGAGGTATTCAGGTGGGGCACACATGGTTTTGAATTTTTTTTTTTAAAAAAAGCATTTTACAGTGAAATTGTTATACACACTAATGCAAGTAAGATGTGTATGATTTTAAAGTAAACTGTGGTATTCTTTTACTCATTTGTGGTTAGCTTTGAGTATGCTGTGCTTACCAAATTTCTCTTTTAAATAGGTATATAAACATCATGTGTCTGAGCTCACTTTGTCTTCTTATTTTAAGAAACTTGTGTGGTTTCCTGTTCTTCTTTTAATACCTCTCTGCTGTAGCCATAGATATCACAGATTAAGAAAATATGGGAAGAATAGTTAACTTTAGGACAACACCAAAAATAGGTGTTGGGAGTGGTAATGTCTCTGTGTGTCCTCATTAGCATATATGTAGTTACATATCTAGTTGTTTCTAGAGAGAAAGATGAAATTAACTACAGGTTTCATCTGATCTAGGTGCACATACAAGAGATGTAGAAAAGTTGAAATTCAAAATATCATTGTTAAGGTGAAAAAACAAGTAATATTTATTAAGATATTTATTGAACTCTAATGATATACCATGTACTATGCTAAGAACTTTATCTGCTATTTCATTGAATTGTTTCAAAAACCCTAAGGGAGTTAAGGAACTGAGGCTTGAAGAGTTGTTTAAAGTAACTTGCTAGAGGTCACCCAGCAAGTAACTTGAGCAGGGGAAATTCACACACAGCTGTTGGATTCCAGAGCCTGAGCTTTATGCACTTTCAGTTCCAGATTCTGCCTTTCGCCAAGTCCTCCCGGTATTCTGTATAATGTTGAGAATCTAACAGATGAATGGACCACTGACTGATCTAGTAGACGTGGAGCATTGTCCTGACTCTGCCACTTCCTTTCACATCAGGACCTCTGCAGATCCCTCAAACTCTGGTCTCCTAAAGATAGAAATAATACTGATCTTGTGGAAATATTCAGGCAACAATGAATACAATAAACAATATCATTAATGATTACCTAAAATTACTATAGTGAGGAAAGTCACATAGTAACATACTTTAGATGCACACTGACACATACAGACGCAGCTTTTGCTTCCGTGAGTTTGCTAAATGGAAGTATTTTATCATTTCTGGTATACGGGTACAGAGACTGAGCTGACTGAGTACAGTGCAAATAACACCCGAGGTCAGGGGTTTGATTTCCTTATGAGCTAGTTGGCTCTCCACCATCAGAGACAGAATTTGGGCTCAGTGCCAGACAGTTGCATGGTATGTTTGGGTGAATCCAGTAATTAGAGAAAAGCATGACTAACATCCAAATCTAGGAGAGATGCTTAAGACTGAAGCTAGTAAGAACCCACATGAAATGTCTAAAACAAGCTAACTGTAGGAAAGGTCTTCAAAAGCAGCTCAGTCTGTCTTGTGATTTAAAAGACGAGCCTCTCAGTACACGTTTGTAGGTCGTGGCCTCCTCTGAATCTTTTCAATGGGAGAAATCTACAAATGCGGATGTTATGACAGAGGACATGCATGATACATAGATTTAATTTATATACGTTTCTTTATATAAATACTTCTTGTAATTAAAATACTGTAATTAAAATACATTTGGATAATGTATCCCTTATTATATCATGCTTTATTAAACATTATACATATATATTACTGAATACTGTTTTACAAACCCCATATATACTCTAATTTATAGGCTGTTTATGGAATTTCCAAGTGTACTTTGACTATATATTATTTTTGCCTTATGCACGGACTTTAGAATCAGCCTACAAGTTAGCTGTGACTCTGGAATACAGAAATAGAGATTGATGTAATAACAGCCACAATAAGAAGGGACTGCTCATGGGTCTGGACGTGTTATAGTTTAAAATTTTGTTGGAGTGTCTATCTAGAATGTATCCAAGAGCAAAGATAGCCGGTCCTGGTTCTCTATACAGAAACATGCAAAAAAAAAAATGGGAAAGATAATTTATTAACCAATAATGGCTTGAGAAATGTACTTTAAAATACATCCACTAAAAATCCACCTGAAGTATAATTTGGTTCCCTATCTGTCAGAGTCTAAATAGCAGAAAGGAGATCTCCTCTATACATTTAAGTACTACGTATCACTCATGAAGTTGCTGTAGGCTGACTTGTATTTTACGCATCGTTGCCTGAGTCCTCTCACCAGATTATGAACTCGTTGAAGATCAAGTGTTTTTCACCTTTTGTCTTCCTGGTAGTGCCTGCACTGAGAGTAGTGGAAACTCAGAAACATCAGATGAATGTCTCTGGTTCTTAGAGCAGGTAGCATTCCCCGTGGCAGATTACAAAGTGATTTACTAGTTTATAAATCAGTCTCTTGTGAGTTTGGTTAGCACAAATTAATTTCCCAGAGTTTAATTCCCATGGATGAACTGATAAAATTGGATTTCAGTGAAATGGTACATGTAACAGGAGGGTATAGGGGACAAAGTTTCTAATAAATTTCTGAAAGTGAACTGCACATCTCTCCAGTGCATAGCAATGGGATTTCATGATAAGCTACTGCACCACATTCTCTGATGTTTTGTTACATCTTATGCCCAAATAGGAGTAAGAGTGTAGATTTCTTTTCATTTTTGCCTTCTATTATTATAGAAGAGTGTAACTCTCCACTTCTTGAATTGTTTTTAAGGTATATACATATACTAAGGGAAAGATATATAATCTTCATGTAATCTAGAGATTTAAAGAATTAGAATTAAAAAAAAGAATTAGAATAATAAATGGACAAAAATAATAGTTTTATTTGGCAACCACTAATGGCAGGTTTCAGTAAATCCCACCTTGAAAGTCCCAGCAAATCTGTGGTCAGTATACTGTGGGTGCAGGCTGGCGTTTTGTATAGGAAGATAATGGTTTTTAATTGACTCATCTAAGAAGTTTCATCCTGACAGGAGAGAAATGAACTTAGAGCTAGTATTAACAGGTGATAATTAAATTACGGATTCTGCATGCTAAATGTCCTAAACTAAGGCAAGATGAAGCAACTGGAGGCCATTAACTTTAATAATTGGAATCCATATCTCTTAAGTAGGATTTTATAGCACATTAACAATGGTTGGTTAGTATTAAATCAGAAACCTGTTTTCTTACTAATGCATGTTTTACTAATTCAACTTCATACCTATACATTTAAATGTGCAAAATAATTTATAGGAAGTAATATGTCTTTTAAAAAGGTAAATTAAAAAAGATAAATGTAGAACATTTGTCAGATTTTAAAGTCAGTACCTCTTGAAGGCCCATGATTGGTTACCTTTAATTATAAAGAATTAGGAAAAAGAAAAATTTAAACACTGAATTTTGTTATTAAAGCTGAAAAATCCCTAATTTAAATGTTCAGGTATTCTTTTATAGAGACTTTATGCCATTTAAGTTTGACTTAATGGTTTAAATATTAGCTAGTTTTTCCACATTAATTATATAGCTGTGCTGCAGACATCATGTAGGCATTTTATCATAGTAATGACAGTCCTTTCCAAAGAGTTTTTTTGTTTTGAAGAACGTTTAATGAACATTTGCATTTATAATACTACCAATTAACTTTGAAATACTTAATGTCATTTGTTTACATTTTGGACTATTGTTAAACAGTCCCCACCTCCCCTGAGAAATCCATTTTGTTATGACTAGAGTGAACATCCAATTTTTCAGCCAAACTTTTTGGGGGTGAGAGGGGATGCTGTTAATAATAAAAATGCCGGGACAGCAGCTGTCAACCAGGATGTCTGTCACCCAGCATAACAGTAGAGCATCGTTTCAGTACAGTCCCTGCGTTACTGTATTCCCCCATCACCAAAGAAGTGTATCTGGAGAAGAGCTTTCACAATCCCTGTCTGGGGAGATAGGAACATGTGTTTCCATGAGATCTGGGTTTCCCTCTCCTCCAAGTCACCAGAGGTTTTCTTGTTGTTTTCACTTTGATGTCACCATGTTGGTGTTGAAGCTCCAGACTGGGAGAGGAATGTGCTGGAAGGTGTGCAATGTGGTGGTCAGAAGTGAAGGGGACTAGGGGCTGAGGAACAGAGAAGGTGGGCTCTCCTTTCAGTTTAAACTCCATAGGAGCAGCCTTACAGGATGGCCAGAATTAGCGCTGGTCCTCCTCCTTTTTCACTTCCACCAATCGTGTTTTACGCAGTTCCCACTCAGGAAAAACAAAGACCATTCCTACGAGTAGTGAGTCTTTCAGTTCACCGGATTCTGGAGTGGGGAGGAGGCAGACCTGGGGTTCCGGTAGCCCTCTTCAGTGCACCAGTTTCCCTTATCCTGCTGCTGGAGACAGTTTTGAACAGAAGGGGCTCAGCATTTATAAGATAAAAGGTCCAAGGAAGGGGAGCGGGCCAGGGAAGAGGGGAGAGGGGGCAATTGGGAGAACAGGCCATAACAGATTTTAGAATTTTACTGATTTTACCATGGAGAGAGAAAGTGCTTCTGGTGTGAAGCCTCTGTCCCTGGCTAGCTGCAGAAAGAACTGTCACAGAGATGCCCCTCTGTCTGGACATATAACCTGTAAGTAATCCATACCTGTATAATTGTTACATATTTCAAACAGGTCTGTAATCTTCTCAGAAAAATAACAGCATGAGTAGGCTTACTCATTTTTTCTCTTGTTCCAGTGATTTTCACAGCAATGCCTCTCTGCTCCCCGAAAAAAAAAAAAAGAAAAAAGAAAGGTCTTGTAGCTTCACATTATCTTTAAATGTGCTTTTATTGTGTGCTTATCTGCACTATGGTCGTTCAGTGTACTGACCCCATGGTGCTTTGCACGGATCTTTAAAATGGGGAATCCATGTAAGAAAGTTAAATGAGGAAAAAAGAAAAAAAAATCAAAACAGACTACACATAGCAAGGTTAAATTGAGTGCTGTTAACCCCCTGCTGAAACCAGCTAATAGTGCAGAAGCGACAGCAGGAATCTGAAACAGAGGTTAGTGCTGGGAAATTCCAGCTCAGGAGAGTTATAAATGAAATATATTGGCTAGGTTTTCTTCATAGAGTATCAGTTTAAAGAACAGTTTAACAGTAACATCAAAGATGATACTAACTGTATATCCAGTAGAAATAATAAAAATGAAAGCAGTATCTTAGTCTGAAGCACCCATTAGAATTCAAGTGAGTTTTTTCTCCTGCTTTTAACAAAGTAAGATGTCATTTACATACAACAAAATGTGTAAAGTAAAATTAAGTTTTATTTATACATAATATAGCTCAGTTAACTTTTAAGATAGAAATAAAAACCATGTAATCAGCAATCTGATCAGAGTACTGAACATTATCACCACCCCAGAAAGTTCCCCTCCTGCCTCTCAAAACCACATGTGTTGTTATTCAGAAATTTTGGTCCTCTGGTTATTCTCAGTTCACCTCCAATTCTATATAAACGACCATATCTGTTTCAAAATTACAGGCTTGCTTTTGCATGCCTCCCGCTGTCTCCACCTCTCCCCAGTATATTTCCAGAACAGTTCTCTTCTGCTTTCGGCCTTATTTCCTCAAATCCAGTTAAATGAAAAACCGCTCTTATTTTATGGATAAGTAAATAATTAAATAACAGTGACATAGTTGCCTTGGTAGAAGACTTGCTGCTTTCAGAATATATGTAATTGAGAAAATGTAAGAACCAGTCAGTGACATTGAATGAAAAATATAAAATATGCATACTGTTATATGTAGGGTCTAGGTATTTTACAACTCAAAAAACATCCATTAAAAACACTTTCACAACTGGTTGTAGATTTCATTAGATAGAAAAAGTGCTAGTCACTCACACTCTAATTTAATCACTAGTCCATCTTTTAGAAACTTTGAAAATGTTCTAATCAACAGCCTCATTTATTCTTCTTTTCAGCTTTCACTTCTACTCCCTTCCTTTATAAGAGTCCCACCCAGGAACAGTTTTTGTTTGTCTGTGCATCTTTCTCCTGGTATCTCCCACCAGGTGTTGTTTGACTGTCTTCATCTCTTTTCCTTCCCATCTCCAGAACCTGGAACAGCCTCTCTCAGTACAGTCAGATGAGTCCAGTAGTTCCACCTCCACTGCTGGCGGAGCTTAGGATTTCCTCATTCTGCCACCAGGCCTTTAAACATGAAAATGCCATTCTCACAGTTCCTTGTTTTTTCGCCACTTCAAGGAACACATCTATCCATTCTTCCTTTCACTCCATTCCTGTGAGAATATAGTAAAATTTATTTAGAAAGCTTTTAATGATCATGAATTTGATTCCATCCTGTTTCCTAGAATACTTTATATAGAAAGGCTGTATATAAAATACCAGGGCATTTGCTTTCCAGATTCCCATTACTATAGTGGGGTTTACTTTGTTTTAAATTTCCTCAGTGTTTCTTTAATTATCTAAATTCCCATTACTGTCTAGAGTTAGTGCATTCCCACATTTGCTGTGTTGACTGTAAGCTGGGAGACAGCTGGAGCAGGAGCCCACTGTTCTCACACTCCAGTGTCTCACTGGAGTGAGTGCCACATGAAAGGTCTAGACAGTGACTCAGAACAGGGACACACTTAGGGCAAAGACAGAAAAGGAAATCCGGTAGAAACGTAATACAGAACTGAGAAAAGACGAAAAGTTTTATAAAGAATGTAAATGGGTTAAGAGAAGAAATTAAAGAAGCAGAGTCATTGGGTCCACTAAAATAAAACAAAGCAAAACAGCAAAAATAACAACAAAAAACCCTGCTTTTGGTTTAAAAAAAAAAGGAGGGAACAAAACATGGAATACAGCAGAAATGTGTTCTGCTGAGTTGATACATCTTTTGAGAAATGTTCACAGCTCTAAAATAATGGAAAGACTGTATTTTCCACTTCCTCCATGAGAATATTGGTATATAAAGAGGCAACAGATATAAAATATCTGAGATATTTGAGAGGGGTTTTTTTTTTTCATTAAACTTTGTTTTAATGGGTCTCAAGAATCTATGACAGATTGTTGGTCAGGTTGTTTCCATCGGAAAATACTGATTTGAAAAATGAGTAACTTAAAACTGCCACATACACAAACACATGGTCCGCAAAAAACTCTCCTTTCCTCCTGAAGGTTTTATGATGCACTGTAATCATTAACCACTCTTTTACTATTAAACTCAAATGGCCAGTTGAGACAAACAGTTCAGTGATGGTCACGTAGTACTTGCCGGTCTTAAATTCCCACAGGGAGGTATCAGTGGTGATACTGCACTCCTGTTCAGCTCTCAGTTTATCCAAGACCCAAGCATACTTCAAAGAGCCCCTCCTTACCTCCAGCAGCCCCCTTCTCAAAGTTTTCAGTGGTTCTTTTGTCAGTCGTACCACATTTATAGATCAGATGGCCAGTAGTGGTAGGCTTGCCCACATCTATCCAGTGAAGATGTGTTAATAGGAGTTTTTTTCTTTCCTATTTTAGCTTAGATTTAGTGGTAGTTTGTATGAAACCTGTTACAAAAAAGCGAGAGGGTTTTCGTAAGATAATATAAAATTAACCTAAAATTAATCTAAAATCCCCAATGTAGAAGCTTGGTTTAGGGATTAGGGACCTAAATAAATATAAATAGAGCCACAATTACTAGGCTAGAATTACAAAAACCAGTCCTCATGCTTTGGAGCATAAAAAGATCACTGGATGCAATTAAAATGAAATTTCTCTCCTCTGCACGTTACTGTCCAAGTAGGCAATTCAGAGGACCTTAAAGCCTGCTTCTAATGCAAGACAGAACTATGTTCAAAGCAGAAAACATGATGGCTGGATGGATTGCTTCAGTATGGCAATTGCCATATTTCTAAGAGCATGTCCAAAAAGTATGCTTAATGCCTCAGCAGGTTTGGTGGTTTTGAGACATGATGAATGAGAATCAACAATAGAGCTCGTCTCTGGGGAAATGTTCAAAAAGTATGATGGTATGTATGTGAATCAATAACTTGCAAGAAACAGACAACTTTAAACAGTATAATCCCATCATTTTTCTTAGGAGGGAATTTAAGAAACCAAAAGATCTAAGCCTGAAAGACAGCTCAGTGACACGGCGTTACATGCGGAATGGGTCATCATTCAGTTATACGTGCTAGGGGACAACAGTTTAAAAAAAAAATCCAAGGCAGTAAAGCAATAACTTCTGAAGTTGTACTCATCTTAAGAGGCATTTTACAGGAAGGCCAATATTCCTGGGACCACAAGGTTCTGTGTGCCTGACTTAATGGGCTAATTTTAGACTCCTTCCTCATATGTTTGATGTTGAAGAGCTTTTTAACAATAAAAACAGCATCTTTGACCAAGGGCCATGATCAAAGCTGCTCTATGAATGAGAAAGAAAACGTTCAAACAACTGAAAATTCACCATCTGGAATTCCAGATTCCACAGTTATAAAAGACTGTAAAAGGTAGGGGAGAGTATAGCTCAAGTGGTAGAGTTCATACTCAGCGTGCATGAGGTCCTGAGTTCAATCCCCAGTACCTCCTCTAAAAATAAATAAATAAACCTAATTACCCCCCCCCACCAAAAACAAACAAAAACCGAAATAAAATACTGGCTTTAAATTTTTTTTAAAGACTGTAAAATATGTATATTTCCTCCTTCAACTTATGAATATATCAAAGCTGAATTCTGGTATCCTAGGGTAATGGCTTATAGAAAAATACACATTGTAAAATAACTGCATTTCCAGTGGGCAGTCATAGGTTCCATTAAATAGATAGACACTAGGAAATGGTGTACCATTCTCTCTCTGAAAATAGTAATAAGCTGTTAGTACTGGATTTACTTCATGAAGTCAGGTAGTTTTTTAAAAATTACTATATTTTATGAGATTTGTTTCAGAAATCCAATTTCATTAATTCCACATCTTTCATTCCATTTTGACTCTTGAATCTGCTGAGTCAAGGATATGTATTTGTGGACTATCTCTTAATCACAAACAAGAGGAAGAAACATTTTTATGATTCTTAATAGCCAAAGTATGTAAAAATCTAAAAATGTATTCCTACGACTGTGGGCTAATCAAATTTTTATGAACTTTATATTATATGCACCAAAACCATTAACTCTTAAACTCTGAAGTGAATGCTTCTTTACACCAGAGAAAGATATTGTAGTGCAGAGCACAAACTTGAGCACTAGAATGGCTTGTCTTTAACATTTAAGACACTCACCACCTGTATGAATTTCCTCAGTCTCCTTCTCCATGAGTTCAGCATGGAGAAGGATTACTCTTTAAACTGCCTAGTGTAGCACCTGCACGTTTTTAGCTGTAGGAGCTTCACAAGTGGCAGCCATCACCATCACCATCTGCACCACTGTCACCATCAGCATCACCATCACCATCTGCATCACCGCAATCATCATCTTTCTCATAGTCCAGCTGGTTTCTATGTTAGGATTATATTTTTAAAAAGTGAGTCCCATCCATAATGATATAAATAGTTAAGAGATTAAAGGAAATGTTCTATTGAGTGTTAAGAAATATTAAGCCATACCAGTTTCCAGTTTGTTCCTACAGTTGAAAATAAATATATATATAAATTCACAGGGAAACAAAAGCCATTCCAAAATGAAAATACTAGTGAAGTGACCACTTACAAAATTAGTTCCAACTCAAACATTATTTCTGTTTAATACCAGTGTCCGTATATATGCTCATCCTAGCAAAGACTTTGGTTTCTCAACAAACACAGGGCAAATTCAATTTGGTTGTAAAATGAAACTGGAAATTATTCAGAAGCTTTCATAAAATGGGTTAAAGCGATGAAGGACTGCTGAGATCACATGCCAAGCCCCTGGTAGATGAGAAAACCCACAAAGACACCAATAGGATCGCTCTGCAGTGACTTGACTGTCGAAGGACTAAGAGAGAGACCCTTTGAAAAACTGGTGAAGCACCTTAATTTTTTTTTGTAAAAAACGAAGTGTCTATTATACTGTAAAAGCCAAAAATGCTGTTAAAAAATCTAATAATGTGCTATCAAGCATACAAAAAATTATGCCAATAAAAGAGTTTTCACTCTCCTAATTAGAACACTGTTTCAGTAATATTATAGATTTTCTTAATGGATTTAGAAATCAAGTTATTTTTGGTTTAATTTTTCACAATTTACTCTGAATGTTTATCTCAGTTTTAAGTGATTTCACTTTAAGGAGCCGTTTCGTGGAATTATCCTCAGAGAATAAGTACCTACTATACATGAAATAAAAGTTTGTATAAAAATTATTAAAATGTTAAATTACATAAAGTGATACAGATGGTACTCTGTATTATATTTAACACTCAAATAGATGAATTTATGTAAAGTAGTTCTGTAGTTGTATAAAGAATATCCAACAATATCATGAATTTACAAAAAGAAATTTCTTCTGAGGAGTTCAGATTGCTTCATACAAAAATTACAATTTGGCCCATCTTCAGCCTGAAATAACTAATTTTTTTTCCTCTAGCAAGGACTACTCTTCACTCAAAACAGGCAAAAATCCTAGAGGAATGACCATGGTAAGTCTCAAGACAGTAATCTTTCCAGATAAAGTTGCACCTCATTTATCTGACACGCCAGAAAATGAAATGTTAACTGGAAAATACACTGTGCTTCTGAAGCCAGTGCTGATGGGGCTTCCCCATACTGCTCAGAAACGGCCTGCATTCTCTCTTCTGTGCTCCTCAGTGGTGTCTCAGACACAACCAGTAAAATACTCTACTGTATTCAGATTATTTGCTTGTCTGTTTATTGGAACCATTACATAGCAGGCTCTTTGGGGACAGAGAACATGTTTTACTCATCTTTGTATCCAAGATATTCAGGACAGATTAGCATGTGGTCCATCTCTGTCACAGAAGGGAAGGAAGGCGGTAGGGAGCAGGAAGGACTCAGACTTTCTTTTTTTTTTTTTAACACTAGCAATTTTTTTTTTAACAGAAATCTTTCTCATTTACAGCACTCTCTCCTTTTTCTTACTGTACAGAGTGAACTAAACATGCTTGTTAAACTTTTTTGGATGACTAAGGGCCATAGTTTAGAACATTAATTATCACTCTGTGCTATAAAAATGATGCTTTTCAGTTCTATTCAAATGTCTAGGTTGATCTTTCCAAGAATTCATTACTTTGGGGCCTTTCCAGCAGGGGATACCTCTTGTAATCTGCAGGAGGAACTGAAGGTTGACAGGGAAAACCAGTTACATGGGCACGTTAAAGCAGTAACCTCAACACTGGCGACAGTCCTGGACTAAAGAGAGGGGCTGGCTCTGTGACCACTCAGAGGTCTTCTCTGTAATCCTAAGCATTCAGGGATTTGTTCCTACATTCAAAGTTTAGAAAGTTAGTTCATATTTAATTCCATTATCTATGTCTTATAAAACTTATAAAAACTAAATACATTGAAATTCCAAATTTCCAAAGTGTCCTCAAGATGCAAGTATAAGTTTTTAAGTAATTAAAATCTTTATTTATAAAAAAAAATCTTAGCGCCCAGCTAAGAATTACACAAAGATAAAAATATATTTCGCAATGTCCAGAGAAAGGCAAAAGTAAAAAGTTCTGTATCTTAAGTGTTGGTTTTTAACACGCTACAAATATTTATTTTGTAGATCAAGGTCCATTTCAAATATGCACCCATCAAAGCAGTTTCCAAAGTCCACAGATCCCAGTTTTAGAGGTCAAGAGAGGCTATTCAGAAATTAGTTTTCATTTAATTCCAACAGGAGGAATGACTAGATAGTGCTTTGTTTTCTTAGAAAAGAAACTCACACAGGAAGCTGACACCAGCCCATTCACATCTGATTCAGGCCTGAGGAACCTAGGTGATCTCGCC
The DNA here is from genome assembly GCF_048564905.1 of Vicugna pacos. NCBI lineage: Eukaryota > Metazoa > Chordata > Mammalia > Artiodactyla > Camelidae > Vicugna > Vicugna pacos. The sequence goes on from NC_132987.1 coordinate 9,930,458, forward strand.
AGGACCCACTCCCAGGCACACACGTGTCTCAGTCCACACTCTCAAAACCTGCCAGAACTGTGTTTCTCAAAGCAAATACTACAGTGGAGCTGGCAGGACCAGCACTCAGCCACCTCCCTTAGTAACACCACAGTCCTGAAGGAGTGCAAGAAACGTGAGCAAAGACACAAAAGTGGTCATTTGTCCAAGTCTGAAAAGCAGCAAACATGCACTCTGAAAGCCCTGAAAGACACATAAGGCCAACAGTGCTAATGAGTTGAAAGCGGGCAGGAGGTAGGGTGGGGTCAGATGTGGCTCCTTTACCATCAGTCCTCTGACCCTGGCTCTCCCACCCCACCCCAAAGCTCAGAAACAGCCAAGTATAAAGAAAAGAACATCCATGAGGGTTCAGATTCTGCTTCCAACACTTGGTGCTCTTGGGCAGTTTATTGACCGTATCTGAGTCTTGGTTCTCACAGGGCAACAGTAGGATTAAACGAGAGACTGTGTGTCACATGCCTGACATCTGCAAACACTCGATCCACAGTGGTTCATGGCACGTTAATTTTAAGCACATGATGTGCTTTTTTGCTTTCCTTAGAGACAAATATTTAGGTATTTATAGACCTATTTTCAGTTCACTTGTGATATTCTGACAGCTACTATGAAAGAAAAGAGATGTAAGCAAAACATGAGAGAGTTACAAGCAAGACACGGTTGTCCTTAACCATATAATTTAATAAGTTGCTTTGTAATTTATAGTTATAGAACAAGTCTATCAACTTGATTCTGACAGAATCAAATCCTGGAAAACAATCCTAAATAAAAGTCTCAACTCTTCAGTTTTTTGCAGAAGTACTTATTAATATCTTTGATGGAGGTATTCAAAACTCATTTTCACCACTCATTCTTTTAAAGAGGCTTGTTATTTAGAATATTTTATTGCAACAGACAGATATTTCTACACTTATTTTATTGGTAGGGCTTAATGAGTTTTATGAACAATCGTGCACCAGATTTTTTAAAAACTTAGTTTACTTTATCTATTTCGCTCTGAGACATTTCAAGAAGGCAGAAAAACTACACTACTGCATACTATACGGGCATTTTTAACAGTCCTTTCTGAAAAGAGCAACCAGTGGCTAATTCAGAACCCTGACAGAACAGCAGAAGGCTACCTGGAGTATATAAATATTTTTTCAAGTTGTCCTTGCCATCAGTTTTCTTCCTCTTTTTAAAGCAGGTTTCTTTCTGACTTTGAAGATGCAGCAGTTTCAGAAGAGGAATTTCCTACCTAACTGTAGGTAACATGTTTAGGGATCATTAAGAGTCAGACATTAGAGTCAAGTCACCTCCCCGAGATATAAACCTACAGTTTCTCTGGTTCTTCTTAGTTATCTCTCCATTCAATATATTTATTTTCTGAAAATAGTCCCTGGTGATTGAGAGCTCTCTTGTGGAATTAATGGCTTTAATGGAAAGGCTGTGCTTCCAGACTCCTCAAATCCTCTTTGGAATGTAATTCCACATATACAGTTCGGACAGATTTTTTAAACATCCTAAATCCGCCTGTTGTAATGGGCACTATTGAGAACTGAAAGGGAATCAAATAACTTGCTTAAATATTTTCTGTGGATATATATATGCATGCAGTCTCATTTATGTGGATGCATGTATATATACACACACTCCTCCAGACACCGGCATTCCTAGGACTCAGTCAGTAAATGCAAACTGGCCCTTTAGAAGAAGGAATTAAGTAAGCCATCAGGCAACAGGTAAAAAAAAAAAAGCACTTGGGGTAGCAAACATTGTTCCAGTTTCTTGCTTCTCTGAAGTCAGTATCAGCACATAAACTTTTCGTTGCCCAAGCAAGGTGTGCTGATGACTTAGTATTTATCCATTCTTCTTCCCTGTTTCTTCTGGTCCATGGAAGGATTATACTTCCCTCCCCCTTGCAGTTGAGCAAGATTAAGGGAGTTTCTGGCCAGTGGGTTTGGGGCCAGGTGAAAGCATTTAATTGCCAGTTTGAGATCCTCCACCCTCCTACCTGCCATGGTGATCAGATCATGGTACTATAATATCAGAGCAGCCTAGATTACAAACTACAGACATGAAGTCACAGCCCAGCAGAGTCACCCGGCACACAGGCTGTGTGTGTCATGAGAAATGAACCTTTGTTGTGTTCAGTACTGAGGTTCTGATGCTGTTTGTTACACAGCACAACTTAGCCTCTCCTGAACAGTAACAGAGATTTAGTGTTTGTTTTTCCACTGGAGGCTGCTTCCTAAAGCTACCTGAAGTTTGTGTGAAGTTTATTGAAAGAAAAGAGTAGTCTTGGGCAAAAAATTTATGAAGTAAAGGATACTGAGTGAGAAGTAAAGGAAAACTTTGGTAGGGGGGATATTCAAAACAAAGGTGAGGAGGTGAAGTCAAGAAATACTCTTGGGCATTGGAATGGATGAGATAATGAACAAAAGTAAATTCTGGAGAAGAGTTTTCAGGGAACATGTGGAAGTGAAGAATTTGTCTGCTGTTAGTGTCCGAATGGACCACTCTAGTCGGACATGCGGGTGAAGCCTAGTCCCAACCTCTCATCTTCTTCCGTTGACCTAACGGCGCCTGACTGTAGGCTAGCCTCTGCCACTCTGGGATTCGGTTTTGCACGAGCATGAAATATTGTCCACTTCACAACCAAGATTTCTTTGTTACCAAGGACTCTTGTTCTTAGGTGCCTGTCTGGCTCAAACCCTTGATCATTGACTACAACTGGGAACATCCCATCCTCTTTCCTGACCGTCTTCCTAGGTTTCCCCGGGTTCCGAGGGCAGTCCAGACTACCTCTGCTGCACAGAACTGGTAGCTTCATATGTAAAACAGAAACTTTAGGAGATAGCAAAATAAATAACAGTAAAATGCAGAAAATCATAGATCATTTATATGAGAGTTGAAATTTTAGTATAGTTACAGAGGGTATGTACATATTGCATACACTGCTTTTTATGGTCAGAAACAGACATGAATGGTAGCATGCTGTTTTTTATCCTTTTTGAGTTGTGCAGTTGAAAAAGGAGGAGTCACAGCATTAATCATTCAATACAGGTTTTACAGACCAGGCATTTTAATTTCTATGGGGATTGTGACAGTATTATAGTTTGATATTTTCTAGCATAAGAGGTATAAATTGGCCAGTCCCAATCTAGGGTGTGCAAAAAAGGTAACTTTATTTTTTGTAAAGTGATCTCTTTCTAGTTATAGGCTGCTATTCCAAATCATGGTCTAAAATACTCAACCTTGCCTTTTAAAAAGGTACTCCAGTATCTTCTCATCTGAAACACCTTCTTTTGACTAACTATTCAGTCTGTAAAGCTGTTTACTCCCCTTTAAGGCTCTCCCCTCCCTCTTAATCAAGACTGCCTTTGAGTACAGGAGACGCCTCGCTCCTCTCACTGTCCTTCCAATGAGGCCTTTCACGGGCGTGACTTCTGGGCCTCAGGCCTGTCCTCCCTGCGTCTCCCAGGTCAGTAGGAAGGCGGTGCCCGGAGGTGCAGAAGTGTGCGGTCTCTCTGTCCATAGGACGGTTGCACTCAGCTGCCTCCCCCGCGCTCTGGAAACCAAGTCAGCTTTAGACCTGCCATCCCCTCAGCACTTCCGAACTCCATTAGGACCTTGAACCTCTCGGTTGCTTACTCTGCTCTACCCTGGAGTTTGTGGACCCCTGTAAAAATTACCCTCTAGTCCGTTAGCTGGGGAAACCTTCCTCAAACTTCATTCCTTTTTCCATTACTACGGACTGTGGTGGACATGACCACTTCGTGCCCAGCAGGACTTTCTGAAAGGCTTGTGGCTTTTGCAGGCTGTTCTCCCAGAGAAGCCAAGCAGCAGCCTGAAAATAGATGGATTACCCTTCAGCCTTTCTGAGGCCCAGTCTTGTTCCACCTCTAGCGTGGACCTCCGCACCCTGGGCTCCTCCACTCGGAATAGCTCTCTTCCTTTGACCCTTCTAGACCTGAAAGGGGTTCAGTTTCCTTCACAAGGTACCTAGAATTGTTGTTCTCACTGTAATTATAATATCAGTAATCCTCCAAATTTGTCTTTTTCTCACTCTTTTACATGTTTTTCTTGTAAAAACTCGGCTTTGGAAGTTCTTAGAAAACCGTTTAACCACTTGAAAGCCTGGTTTACAATCTTTGGACTTCAAAAAAAAAATCTACTTTCAAATTCAAAGTTAAGCTTCCCTGATCTAGGTACCATCCCTAGCAGTCAGTTTCAGCCTTATGGCCGAGTTAAGGCTGGTCCTAGTTTCAGGACAGGGAGTGGGGCAGGAGTGGAGTAAAGAGAGGGAATAGCATGGCTGAAAAAGAAAAGGTCACTGGGTAACATTTAACAAGCTACTATATCGTCCTAAGTACTAATTTGCCATCACAGAGTGGTACCACTTCAGGGGAGCGGAGTCTCTGATTACAATCTTTCAGTCCCTGTAGGACCCAGCCAGGGCCTCGTATGTAACTCAGTTTTCTTTTCAGAAAGCAGGCTGAGCCAGAAGCTTTCAGAAATGAACCAAGATTTCCAGGATCTAATAGGGAAATAATAGAGTCATGGATAATTACAGAGGAAACACTATGATGAGTAAAAAAAGTCAAAGAAACTTGCTGAAAACTTGAGTTTTGTATTTTTCTAGTGTTATGAATAAAACTGTATTGATGCTAAAGAAAAATAGCATTAAATACAGTTTAGGGGTAGTACTTATACAAGAGAACATCTTATTAATTCATATGCAGTCTTTAGGGAAATAGTGATTGCCTTTATAAATATATAAACTTGTGTAGCTGAAACTTCACCAGCAGTCAGTCAAAATAACATCATGTTTCAACTAGTGGACTGCTTGCAGATCTTTAACAGCTAAATATATTGCACTCAAAGTTATGCCATGATACTTGGGAAAATGTCATTTTCTACCCATGTGTGATAATGTGACGATAGTATCTGAAAGCAAAATCTGGACCCAGTAGGTTAATTATAAGTGTCAGTTACTAATCTTTTCTATTCTAGGATATTAACAACTCAACTAAAGGCATTTGACAAGTTTTCACATAGCTGAATATTTTTTTAATCCTATAGAGAATATTATATCTTTAGTCTAACAACAGGCTTAACTTTTGTGGAAACTCAACAGGCTTCCAGTTTTCTTTCGCTATTAATTATTAGCTTTAAAATAAACACGTTGTTAGAAACCACCTTTTAAGGAAAGGGAAACCTGGAGTTAGCCAGGCTTGAAAATTATAAGGGAGTAGAATGCATTTCCGTAGAACAATGTATGAATCACACAGAACTGCTTTCTGTTACAGCACCTTCATCAATTAGACCAGCAACAGCCGAAAGCTATTAGTTGCTGCTGGCTGCACTTGGTGAGATGTTTTTCTTCCTCCTCAGTATTCTGATGTCAGTTTATCACTTTCTTACCCAAACAGTGCCTGGGGCCCCGCTAACCTTAAATAATTGAGATGAATAAAAGAAAATATTTTAGTAATCAAAACGAGAATATCAGTGTCTTGTTTATGTATTAATCAGATATGCAGCAGCGACTGCTCAAAAAAGGATTGTGAAGAAAGTTTTATAAAGGTAATTTAAATGCTTAGCATGACAATAAAACAGATTCTCAATTTAGCAGTGTCTAATTTTTGATGTCTATAATTTTAATTTTTAAAATTTTAGTGACTTACGTTATTCTTATATCCCTTTTCTTCCATGACTATTAATTTTGTGAGTATTAATGCTGTTAAGATGAAATTCAAGTTCATTTTGTTACATAAAAAAAGTATTGATTTTGTGATAGTTACTTGCAGTCAAAATTTTGAAGAATGTTCTACCATGTTGTTTCTTAAGCCACATAAAGTAAATGATATGTAACAAAATGATAAAGAAAAAAAAACATTTATTGGATCCACTATGTCAAGAGTTGCTAAACTCTCTAAAATATTCTTCAATAACCTGTCTTAAATTTTAATAGCCAGTAGGAATTTAATACAGGGCATCCAGAAGAGGAGCAGCTCAGTCACCAGCAATTCACTGACCTAACCCTTCCCAGTGTGTAGCTGTAACAGCATTCATTTTTCTGTTGGCTACAATCACAGTTCTGTTCCGCACAGCAGAATCAGTTGTGATTTAAGAGCACTCTTAGTCAGGTGGTCTCCAAATTTAAGTTGATTGCAGTTGGTTCATCTCTAATCAGGCAGAGGAGACCTGTGCAGGCGAGTGCAGCTGTACCAGCAAACACCTGTTTAAGAACCAGCTTCTCTCCTCTGCTTCCAGGAATTCATGAAGACATTGTTTTCACCATCCAAGACTGCAGCTTTGGGGCGGGTAGACAGTGGAATTCAGAACAATAATATCTCACGTATGCAGTGTTTTTTCTCTCCGCACAAGCTTTCCTTTTTCAAAAAATTATTTTCTCAATTCATTCTCTGATTCATCATTTATTAATCACTTAGGTGCTAGGTATACGAACTTTAATATTACAGTGTCCACCCTCAAAGGAGCACTGTCTAGAGGAGACAGACAAGTTAACAAACAATTGCAGAGCATTGTACTCAGACTCCAAGATTGTGGAATAAAGATAAAAGAGAATTAGTTTTTTTCTTTAAAGAAATGTCTTTGAGAAGTATTTTTTAATATGCTTAAATTACATTTTAATAATTTGCTTAGGAGCCCGCTGTGAAGATTGTCTCCAATAAAGGATGTATAGGCGGTCCTTACTTTGCATTTCTTTATACTTTTATCACAACTCACCGCATGCTGTCTCATTAACATCTGTACTGTAGTTCCCAGTTTTCTACCTATTCACTGATATCTTGCCATGGGATCCTGCAGGAAAGCAGCTCAGACAGGGGGAAGTGATGGGGGGCTGGAGGTGATTATACCCACTTCTAAAGACAAAGACAATTCTAAGACATTAGCTTGCTTCCTAAAATCTGCCCAAAATTACATTAATGACTAAGTGCAAGCAGTTTTGTGGCTCTGCGGCTTTTTATACGTATGATCTTTGGTTTCCTTCTTACAGACAGCAGGAGTTGCCCAATATGTGACCTCTGAGAAAGTTTTTTGGAATGTATTTTGACAGGTTAAGTGTCTCTGAGATTGAAAAAGGGGACTGAGCTGGCTGCCTCTACTTGTGAAAGGTTGGCAACCATTAAGAGAGAATGAACATCTCTGAACCAGATAAATCCAAGTGCTTGTGTGTGAAGAAACACAGGTTGAGAGTAACCAGTAACAAATCTGCAGATTCCTGATAAGTCAGAAGTGGGAGAAAAAGCATAAGAAAAAAATCTTGTGCAGTAATTAGTGTTGTGTATTAGTTGCCAATTTGAAGGTTGTTCATTTGAAAACTAGCATTAGTTGGCTTTTCTGGGTTTTTGATCTGTTTTTAAGTATGTAAGTGAAGAAAGTGTCATAGCCCACACTGGAAACTTCCCAAGTACCATCAAGATAGGATGGATAAATTGTGATACACTCACACAGTGGACTACTACACAGCAATGAGAATGAATAAACTCCAAAGCACAGATGTAGTTGAATCTCACAAACAATATGGAGCAGAATAAGTCAGACCCAAGAGAGTACTCACAGCACAGTTCCATTTACATACAACCCCAGACAGTCCAGATTCATCAGTGGTGTCAGAAGTCCAGATGGTGGCTGTTTAGAGGAGGCAGGAGGCGGTAACTGAAAGGGAGCGTAGGTGCTGGCTGTGTTCTGTTGTTAATCTGGGCACTGGTGTGTTCACTTCAGGCTCATTCTTAAAACTGTGTACTTATGCTGGTGCACTTTTCTGAATGCATGCCCTACTCTGCAAAAGTTTACTTACAAAGTCATATACATGTTCGCTTCAGAAGATATTTTTATAAACAGAATATATTACGTATTTAATCTTATATCTTTTATTTTCATTTAACACCAAGTCATAAGCATATTCCTGTGTCATTTAATATATTTCATTGACAGCAGTTTTAGTACATTTATTAAGACATTTTGAAAATAAGGAATATTCATTGTGATGTGTTCATTCACACACGTATACACTGATATGTAGGGTTGTAACATAAAAATCACAGTTACAAACCCAACATGGAATGACTTTTTTATACTTTGTCACATTAGACCACAAGGCTTCTACTACCAAAAGCATAGGCATCATTCCTCCAGTACAGCAACGACAGTGATGGGAGAATAGTTCTCCAAAGGAACTTCTTCTCTTTGTAATTTGTCCTGAAACATCAGTTCTTTTAACTATAAGGCCTTGGTTGCTATAGTTTGCCATAGTTATGAAGTAGGGAAAATACTATAAAAATGTATTCTTGGCCTTAAAGTTTATTAAAAGAAGTTTAATAAACTTCACTTCACTTCTCCCCTTCACTTCTCTGTCAATTTCACTTCATCAACTCAGGCTCATGCTAAATATTAATTTACCTTCCATAATATTTCCAACGAAAAATATATATAAATACGTTTTCTTGGTGTCAGGGACAAGTCAGAAATCTAAAAATAAACACATATGAATAAATAATAAAGTTGAATATAAAGAAATACACTGGTGTACTACAGAATGCTCTGCATTTTACAACCAGCGGCATGGTTTACATAATGTTACAATGTTCAGTCTGTGACCACAGGCTAATTCACAAAACCTCACAGAGATTAAAATAAATGTTTATAAAGCAATGAAGAACATTTAGGTAATCACATCAGCTGAGACAGATACTCTGTAATGCCTGGATTCCCTTCCAGTCTAGAGAGCAGTAAATAGTGTTACCAGCAACACTTTTCCTCTCTCACTAACCTAACCAAGTTTGGCATTTCAAAGTCTCTATTGTAAACAATAAATTTAAAAAAAAATCTAATTCTTAGGCAGGAAGTCCACAAATGTTTATTCCCATTCACTTCCCTTACTATCAATTATTAAATTTGTTTTATGCAACTATATACACAGAATTTTTTAGTCTTTAATCTTTTGGTTTCTTCATACTTTTTACATCATCTCATTTATTCCTTTTGAGAATTAAGATGAAATGATATGCAGCAGAGTGTTGTTTACCTTTCATAAGGAAGATTTTGGCCAGGTATGTTTACAAATAAAAGTTTGATCAGCGATTACACTATTAAAATTATTGAGAAAAGAAAAAGGTGAGGAGGGAAGGAAAGGGGAAAGATAATGATTTAGAATATAGCTTATGCAGATGAGAGTAGCAGTGGGAGGCAAGGTGTTACATGGCTACCTTTAATTTTTGTTCACAGCTGCAGCTGGTTTAGATGCTGATAAAATGCAGGCTTCTGCCTAAGCGTACCTGTTCTTCAATGGTTAGCTTGTGGTCTTTACCATTTAGGTGAAGGACATGAGTAGAAAAGCATGTGGTAGTTTATAAGTAAGTCAAAAATAAGACCTCCAGTGCTCTGCAAGTAAAATTTCAGCAGTGTAGCTCTGAATAATTATACTTCAGTTTCCTTATCTGTAAAATGATGATAGGGTTATTACCTAAAATTATGAAGTTTAATTGAGTTCACACATATCAGTTACTTAAACTAGTGTCAGGCACACAGGACGTGCTCTGTAGAAGTTCACCACTATTACTAACACCACCACCCGTAAGGTCATTTGTGGCTTCCTGGTGTGGTCTCTGTATCTAGTCCTACCTCCAGTATTTAATGCTACAGGCAGTTGGAGCAGTGAAACTGTAGGCTATTAGCAAGACTTATATCCACATCCACAGTGCAAGGCCTCTGACTCTGTGATCATATTCTGCTTGGAACCATGATCTGTATTTCAAAAGAAACACTCAGTCATTTCCATGATAAAGATAATTTGACCTATTGATTTGCACAGTCAGACGGATTTACAAATACACTGAGTAGAACTCTCCCCCTGGGGGTGGGGTGGGGTGGGGAGCTTCAGAAAGATTAGAGCATTGGTGAAGAAGTGCAGGAAAGGGGGATGTGGAGTAGGAGGGGAGAAGTGCGCCATGCAGTTAAAGGTACACAGATGGCTTAAGTATCTGCCCTAAGGATCCCGTGAACCTATCATCCCTTTTTTCCCTCAAGTTTCCCCTCTCAGTTACTAACACTGTTGGCAGACACACCCTTTGTTCCCAGCATTCAGTCTTCCCTGTTTTGACTTATTTACAGGCTACATGAGGAAACTGAATTTCCAATACAAGCCAAGAAGGGTTTTCAGGACCAGAGATTTCAATTTTTTTTTTTTTAATTCTCACCATGAATGAACGCATCTAGGATGTATACCTCTGAAAACAGTACTTTTCATGTGTCTTTTTTTCCCTCTAACATCTTGAAACATGTATTTTAGTCAAGTACATTTATTTTAAGGAGGATTAGGTATGATTATGTACTTAATAATGGCAACGTGTAATTATTTTTATGATCATCAGCTGTTCAGATTTCGCATTTGTTTTTCACGAGCATAACAGCCTGCAGTTGCTTCACAAGAAGAAAAGATTACCATGCGTGGTAGATGCAGATTATTTTTGCTCACTTGTCTAAAAACAGCTTATATATACTCTATATTTTAGCTAAAAACTCAATGTAAATAAATGTTGACAATTTTGAACTCTGAAAACCTGGTTACCAAATAGAGCAAAAAAAAATTTTTTTCAGAGTAATGGTTCTTCAGAAATCCATCCAGCACAGTGTGTGTATCCTTTATTCATTACAGTCTCATAGGAACATTTGGAGCCTAACAGAACCAGATTCACACGTGGTCTCCAGTATGTTAACTATACGAACCTAGCAACACAGTTTAGCTTTTAGACTTCAGCTTATCCACATGTTAAATGGAGGTTAATGGTTGGAAATTCACCCTATTATCCTAGTATTTAAAGATTTGGAATGTTTTCCTTTTTTTTTTTTTTTGTCCTCTTTTTCTCTAAATATTTCAATACATCCAATTATTCCCAATAATTAAAAAGAAACTAAAACAGGCATAAAATTGATCATGTTGACTTCTTTGATTATTTTAAGTCAAGTTGAAATTAAATAATTTTAGGAAGCGCAATTACTGTATTTTTATAATTTATTTGAAAGATACATGGTGCTAACATAAAACAAATACACCTGTTTCCAAGATAATGTTGAAGAAGAGCATGGGAAGACTGAAAGTCCTCAAATCAGGTAAATAATCAGGGACAGGCAGGGACAGAAAAAACAAGTTTGTGTCGAAAGCAAAGAGAATGTTACTCTAGCACAGAGCATTTTTGCAGTAAATACTTTCAGAATATTTAATACTTTGGTAAGTGTTCTATAATCAAAACTGAAATATAGGACATAATTATAAAGTTAAATTTAACAAAACCAACCCCACTGTATCATCTTTCTTCCCCCATTAAATAGAAGAAAATATTTAAATCGGGGGCTCTGTGTGTCTTTTTTATTTTTTATTTAATGTTTTAGTTTTTAATTTTTAAATAATTTCAGGTTTTTAAAAAGTTATAAAAATAGTACAAAGTTTCCCCACAAAGAATTTCTATATGCCCTTCACTCAGCTTCCTCAAATGCTAACATCTTATATAACCACAGTACAAGTATCAAAGCCAGGAAAAAATTAATACTAGTATTATTCTGTTACCTAACCCACAGACCTTTACTCACATTTTGTTAATTGTCCTACTAATGTACTTCTGGTCTGGGGTCCAGTCCAGGACCCCCACTGCATTGAGCTGTCAACTCTCCTTAGCTTCCTTTAATCCAGTATGGTTCCTCTGTTCATCTTTCCTAATTTTGACGCTTTGAAAAATGCTGGTCAGTAAACTCATACCATGGCTCTCAATTTGGGTTTTTCTGATTTTCTTCTATGATCAAAATTAAATTCAAGTTATGCCCTTTGGGCAAGAATACCGCAAAGGTGGCAAAGCATCCCTCTCGGTACATCCTATCAGGGAGCACATGACATCTGTATGTTTCCTTGCCAGTGATGTCTACGTTGCTCACTTGGTTACGGAGATGTCCACTTTCTCCACGGTAAAATTATTGTTTCCCTTTGTAATTAGAGTTTTGTGGTGAGATGCTTGGTGATTGGGTAAATACTGTGTTTTTACTCATACTGTACCTTCCACTAGCTGGTGATTCTTATCTGAAACACTTACTAGTCTACTGTTTCTCAGTGGTGATTTCCTGTTTCTATCATTCCTTCTGCATGTGTAATTGGAGTTCTGTGGCAAGGAAGAGCTTTCTTTTCTCCCCTGTATATTTACTCGCTTATATCTGGATATTTTTATTCTGTGGATTATAAGTCATTATTATCATTGCCCAAATTGTTCCCAGTTTGGCCACTGAGAGCTCATTAAAGTTGACTCCTCTGTTCTTTGACATACTTCCATCATTTTTTGAACATTTTCTTAACTTTCTGGCCCACAAGTTCTTCCTGGCTCATTCCATACCTCCCCTGCCCCAGCCTTGAAGTCAGCCGTTTCTCCAAGAAGCCCTGGTTTCCTTTGATCAGTGTTTCAGTACTTAGTAACCAAGACCTGTGCATCTAGGTGTACTCACTCATGCCTAATATCATTGCTTCTAGGCCTTTTCATGAACAGAGCTAGGAAATATATATACATACGCTCACTCTTTTATTTCTGTATCGAGGTCTAATCTAATACCATTTGCTTCTCCAGTTTCAGTCCAGCATAACAAGGTCTATCATAGCTTCTCCCCAACAAGTAAGGAATTATTTGGAGCTCCTTTCTCTGACATAAGCAACTTGATTCTCAGTATCTGCAGTATATCTATTTGCTCAAGCTTAGATACACTTTAAGTAGTTCAGAATTGCTAACCCACGCTTCAGATTTTGCTGAGTTTTAAATGAGCCTAGTTAGACTGGCACATTTTGATTCTAAAATGCACAAATGACATGCCTACATACATATTCAACTGGTGGATGTGTACCAAAACATTACTCCCAATCTTTTTTTTCTTCCAATTTTGTTGAGATATAAATGAATTGAGGTCTCTGTTAAGTTTAAGGTTGAATTACATGCATCGTGAAATTATTATCACAATAATTTTAGTGAACATCTATCATCTCATGTAGATCCTGAACAAAAGAAATTTAAAAACCAGTTTTTTTCCTTTGTGGTGAGAACTCTTAGGATTTACTCTCAGCAACTTTCTTACTTAACATATAGCAGTGTTAATTATATTTCTCATTTTGCACGTTACATCCCTCCCACATCTGGCAACCACAGATCTGATTTCTTTTTCTTTGATTTTGTTGGTTTGTTTTTGAAGTATAATTGACCTAGAATGCTATGTTACTTCCTGGCACACAACATAATGATGCAATATTTCTACAGATTTCATGATGATCGCCATAGTAAGTCTAGTTACAATATGTCACCATTCAAAGATATTACATAGTTATTGACTGTATTCCCCACACTGTACTTTTCATACCTGTGACTCATTTATTTTGCAGCTGGAAGTTTGCACCTCTTAATTTTCCTCACTTATATCTCTCCTCTACCACCACAGTCCCCTCTGGCAGCCACCTGTTTGTTTTCTGTACCTGTGACTCTGTTTCTTTTTCTGTTTTGCGGTATGTGTGTGTTTTGGGTTCCACATAAGTAAAAGCATACAGTATTTGTCTTTTCTCTATCTGACTTATTTCACTTAGCATAACACCCTCTAGGTCCATCCACATTGTTGTAAATAGCAAGATTTCATTCTTTTTTGTGGCCGAGAAATGTTCCCTTGTACATATATGCCATAATTTCTTTATTTATTTATCTGTTGATTGGCACTTAGGCTTCCATATCTTGGCTATTGTAAATATTGATGCAGTGAACATAGGAGGTGCGTATATCTTTTCAAATTAGTATTCTTGTTTTCTTCCAATACATACCCAAGAGTGGAACTGCTGGACCTTACGGTAGTTCTATATTTTTATTTTTTGAGGTACCTCCATATTGCTTTCCATAGGGGCTGCACTGATTTGGATTCCCAGCAACAGTGCACAAGGGTTCCCTTTTCTCCACGTCCTCGCCAGTGCTTGTTACTTGTTAGCTTCTTGATAATAGCCATTCTGACAGGTGTGAGGTAGTACCTCATTGTGGTTTTGACTTGTGTTTCCCTGATGATTAGTAGTATTGAGCAGCTTTTTATGTGCCTGATGGCCATCTGTTTATCTTCTTAGGAAAAATGTCTGTTCAGATCGTCTGCCCATCTTTTAATCTGGTTTGCTTTTTTGTTGTTGAATTGTATGAATTCTTTGCAGTTTAACCCCTTATCAGTCATATCATTTGCAAATATATTCTCCCATTCAGTGAGTGGCCTTTTTGTTTGTTAATTATTTCTTTCATTGTGCATATTTGTTCATTTTTTGCTTTTATTTTCCTTGCCTGAGAATACATATCCAAAAAAATATTACTTAGACCAATGTCAAAAAGCATAATGCCCATGTTTTCTTCTAGAAGTTTTATGGTTTCAGATTTTATATATAAGTCTTGAATCCATTTTGAGTTTGTTTTTGTGCATGGTGTGAGACAGTAGTCCAGTTTGAATTTTGCATGTAGCTGTCCAGTTTTCCTAACAGCATTTACTGAAGAGGCTGTCTTTTCCCCCATTGTATATTCTTGCCTCCTTTCTTGTAGATTAACTGCCTTTGTAACTGTGGGTTCATTTCTGTTCTGTTCCATTGATCTATCTGTCTGCTTTTGTGCCAGTACCATACTATTTTGTTTGTGGTAGCTTTGTAGTAGAGTTTAAAATCAAGGTGCATGATACCTCCAGCTTTGTTCTTCTTTCTCAAGATTGTTTTGGCTATTCAGGGTCTTTTGTGTTTCTGTGTAAGTTTTAGAATTACCTGTTCTAGATAACTTAGTTCTGGATAATCTGTTCTAGATAATTTAGAATTATCTGATTTGCCTTCTGTTAATGAAATGAAATATCAAATTACAACAGTGTTAAGGAATAAAATACTGAAAAGAATTCATAAACAAAATCTAGCTTTAGTGTTTTATGAAGAAACTTTATTTCAAATACATGTGACTACTGCATATGTGGGAATTTGTTGTAAAACAATCAAACCTTCATTTCATTTAAAAGAATTCGCCTTTCAAGCCAATGTTTTCAATAAAGTTGTTAGCAAATCCACCTGGTTTAAATAAGAATTACTTCCTATTCATTCAAAATTAAAATGATTTGTTAAATTTATAAAATTTTTCTACTTTGCCCCCACTTAAGGCATTTAATTCAGTTACACACACACACATGCACAAAAATACTATAAACTGTGGGAGTCTTTTTCGTCTTGTGAGTTGTGGTTAATTTTATTTATAATAAGTCATGGACAAATGAACTAACGCATTTTAAATAAATGCTCTGCCATAATGTTAGGAAAGAGCTGTATTTTTTCTTGCATTCGGGAAAGAATCAATAGCATTTTAAATTTTTTAAAAAATCATGACTATGTAATAAATTAAATAAATAAATAAATAAATACTCTCTCTGCTTTCCACAAAGCATTGTATGAAATATATATACATACAATGTTTGCTTTGTATTTTAAACCTCATTTGTAAACTTTATATAAAACTTTTTCCTGATGTTTAGGTACATTGTGTCAATTAGTTGACCTACAGGTTCGCATAAACTGTTTTTTAAAATAGTGTTCAAATGCAAAATTTACAAATTTGAGATTTTCTCAATCAGTGATTTATATTTCAAGCAAATAGGGTTTCATGGCATAATTGGTTTTTAAAATTGGTTTAAAAGCATTTTCCTAATCTGTGAAAAGTTAATAGGTACTCTGTAAAGAAAGGATTCCATGGTGAAATGAATTTTCAAAACATGCTTCAATCCACATCCCTTTCAATGACCATTAGCATATCTGTCTCTAACACGGCCAGTAGTAAAGACATTTGTTTCAGTTTAACTCCCTGCATTTCAGCCTTTTGAAGATGGAACCATATTTGTATATGACATCTGTTAACATGCCCATGAAATGGTAGTGTGTATTTGTCTGCTGATCCAAGAAATAGTATTATCATTTATATTACTTCAGAAATCTACCCCCACCCCCAAAGCCTAACACTTCTGTGATTTGGTCAAAATAAATGTCTTTGTCTTTATTTAAACCAGTAGAAAGGGAGGGCAAAAATAGACTATACCACTGAAAGCCAGAGTCAGTCTCCCTTCGTAATTGCTGACATAATTCTCTCTTCCAACTCCAAGGATTCACCAAATCCTTAGGGAGGTATATTTGAGAACCACAAAAAATGACCATTGATTCAAAGCACAGCAGAGGATGAAAGATGCCTGGATAATCCACACAACTGGAAAACCAGTTCTTTAATTTAGGAATGGTACCGATTTATGTGCATATTTGCTGTAATTTTTAAGGCCCCAAAGCCTTGTTTCTCTCAAATTTGCACACAGTAGAAGTCCTAATTGTATCATAAATGTAAAGCTCTTTATAGAAAGTTCCAACAAAAACCTGACAAATTAGCTGAATTTTAAACAGAAGAGGCAGCTAATCTCAATAGCAGGTCTCCTGGCTTAATCATACGGCTAATTGGCTCATTCCAGAGCCTGTGGCTGAAAGTGCTCTCACCCAGAAAAAGACGTCAGAAGGGCTTCTCCTAGAGATTTCAAAACTATCACATCAGCAGAAAGAAAAGTATAATATACTATTAATTAGCACAAAATTGTGCTAATATGGCTTATTGAATGCTTGTTGTTAATTTCTCATTTGCATTCTTGTTTAAAGTGTATCCCTGTTCAAAATTCATTCGAGATGATCTGAAAGATACTTGAGTTATAATTTCTACATTTATATATTGTTTTGAAATTTTTGGTCATTAAAACCAGATGAGATGAATATCCCTGTAAGTAAGTACCGCTGATACTCCAGTGTAGGTATTCGCTTGCCAGTGGCTGTACCCGCATCATTTGTGATGGAGAAAGGGGTCTTGAGGGCTCAGAATACATAATAGGATAGAGATTTCTCAAAAGCCTTTCTCATAACCTCAAAAACCAAAAACAAAATAATCACTATAAAAAGTAACTGTTACTAGAATAAAGAAGATAAAAGAACTTTTTAAACCTATTTTTAAAAGAAAAACCACATACCATTTTATTACTAAAATGGCTTGTTACTATTGATAGTGCACAGTTTAATTTAAGCCTTGGGTAGGGGTAGGACCTGTTTCTTTTCCAAATAATATGAAAAATCAAGTTAATGTTGCTCTCTCTGAGTGGACAAAATGCACCAGCAACTGAAACTTTAAATTGAACAAATGATGTCATTAATAGAATATGAGATTTGAAGGTATCTGATTAGAACTTGAGTCTCAGGTTGCAATATATATGTTATCATAGGCAAGTTACTTAACCTCTGAAAGCCTTGATTTATTCATCTGTTAAACAAGGTGATGACAGATCTATCTGTATTTCTCAGAGTTATGAGTACTCAGTGACATATGTGTATGCACACACAGAGTAAACTGTAAACTCTCTACTTACCAGATGCTACTGCTCCCACCATTACTTAATTACTGTTGCTGACTACAGTAATACATAGGGTTATGAATACTTTTAGGTAATTTTAATACTGTCATTTACCACTGACTGCTCTCATCAGAAGAAATGAATGCTAGGGGACCTTTATAGAAGGTCTTCTTAATTTTGTCTCTCACGAGTGAAAAAACAGTCAGGTCGGGAGGTGCTGTGATTTTGTGCCAGGCAACCTGTCCTTAGGTTCTTCCTCCCCAGCGCAGATCTGGTACATCAAAATCTCTTTTTAGCCCTAATAACTCTCACAGTTCTCCAAGGAAAGAACATACGCACGACTGGTCATTCACATGTCAAGCACTTATTCCCTCGGGGCTTTAGCCTTCCAGAGGGGCAGAGATAAGTACCATATTTGATGAGCATTGTTAACTAAGAGAGGATTTAGGTGTGGGAGTTTAAAAGTAAACTGAAAAAGAACTTTTTCTTCAAAGCTCTGGAAGCTCAGGACCCTCTGCACTTGGTATCCCTCCAAGAGCCCCTGGACCAGTGTGAAAACCACTAATCTCAGAGAGCCTTCCAGGGCTGTTACTACTTCAGATTAAGGCTGAAACTGTGATGTGTTCAGTATTCCAGAACAGCACCCACAAGGAGGTAAGGGTGGGGCTGCAGACAGGGGCGGGGAAGAGCAGGATTCAGTCACCAGCATCACACTTTTCCTGGTCTTTTCCACGAATCTCTGCCTCAGTAAATGCTTTTGTCAGCAAACGCCTCAGTATAAGGAAGCGCAGAGCTGTATTTTCCAAAGCTAACAGCACACACACCTGTCATCACTATTTAAACGTGCCAAAGGAGTCTTTTATAACGTGTTGGTTTTCTCTAAAATTATCAAAGTGATTTCAAGCTTTAGAGAAAAACATTTGGTTGGCACCTAGAAATGATATATTGGGTACCTAAATGCTACCCCTTTCTGCAGTTGAAAACATCACCTGATAAAATTCCTAGACAGAAGCTCCCATATCTGCAGGCAGCACTGGCTGCCGGGAAGCTCAAAGCTAAGTTCTGTGTCCAAGTGCGACTGTTTTCTAACTGAGCCCCATTTTCTGTCACTGTTGTTCCTCCTTTTGTGACAAAGGTTCTGTTCACTTGTATTTCTCTACATGCTCTTGTTACATGCAGTTTTTAGACTGTAATGGCCATGTGATTTTTAATGCATTTTCCAATGATTGATCTTTATTGTAATGATTGTGGTGTATGCATTTCCTTTTCAGAAGTTACAGTATATAAATAATAAATAACACAAAACAGACATTTGGACAAAAACTCGCATATATTACCTTTACAATGATTGCTACTGGGAAGAACAGTTAGTAAAGAGGACAATGAATAATTTCCTTAAAAACTGAAACTGAGCTTCAGATGAATGGGATGTGACCTTATACATGCTTATTCCAAATCACCTGGTAATCTCCAGCTACCTAAGGAAAGTTATCAGACATTTTCAAAAAATTAAGGCCATACAAGCCTGCTCTTCACTGCCACTCTTTGCAGTCTTGATTCCCAGTCGTTAGTGGAGTAAATACTGTAAGACTATGAGTAAATAAGGACTGCTAACACTGTTCAGACAGTATTTCTCAATATTTACCTGCTTCTGTAATTACATGGTAATAATTTTTTATTGTTGACAGTAAACTATGTAGCATATTCCACAGGTGGAATTCTCACTGCTGGCCTGTTTTAACATTTTGTTTGGGGGGATATTCTATATGCTAATTAACACTGTTCTTGTACATCTCTGGTTGTAGTCAGAGAGTCCTGTTCATTATAGGACATTAAAGGAGAAAAGATATCTCACTAGAAAACCTTATGGCAATATGATGGTGTCTATTTACAAATGTACTTTTACTGAAATGTAAGCTACTGTTAAAATGAATGAGGAATTTTAAAGCTTTTAATAATGCCTTTAAATACATGTACTATTTCTTCATTTATTGAAAAGCAACATGTTAATACTCTGACATTAATAAAATATTTCATATTATTTTATAAATTAGAAAACAGAATACTTTGACATGATCCACTCCTGTTCATTTATTTAAATACCAAGCTAGTATTTTGGAAAGCAAGTGAAAACACACTAGAAGGCAAAAGATCAGAAGTGATAAAGTATTTTCATAATTGGTTTTGGTGTCTGTATATATTGTTTTATTGCCCCATATTAAACTGACCCATTATGAAACTTAGACAGTGTTTTATAGAATGTGTCACATTCCCTTGTGTAGGCGTTGTATTAGTTTCTTTATTCCATTTAGTGACACTCAACAAAGCTATCTTTATAAACTCTCAAAATAAATCCCTTCTTTCAGGAAAGTTATTCAGGAGATACCTGTTGAATGGATCTCAGCCGTCTGTTTATGCAGGTGTTCTTTGAAAGCTCTTTGTGTTTTAAACTGTACTCCAGGGTAAACAAAAGCAAATTTTGCTCCTTTGGGAAACCTAAGTAGTTCTTATCTTAATCAAACAAGCAGATTTTTTTTTAACTTTCTTAAAACAATTGAAAACAATACACAAATTTACATAAGTGAAATTTTGGTATAAAATCACTGAAGTACTGCTTATAATTGATTTAGATGGCTAATTCACGCTTTTCAGTTTCAAGTCTTCTCAAAATGTTGAGTTTTTTTTTTCCTTTTGCAATTTTAGACCAAAACTCAAAGTTTATAGGCATATTCCTTTGCCAGAGAATGAACTGGAAAGTGATTGAATGAACAACTGAAAGAAAGAAAAGAAACCCTTAGAGGCCTTTCTATCCAAAAGTATGTCTACTATTCTCCACATTCAGTTAGTTTGAGATTCATTTGACTTATCACATATCTATTAAATCCAGTTGTTCATAGGCAGATAGAAGAATGGATCAGAATAAAACAGTATAAAATCTTAGAATACGGCACAAACATACGGAAATTTGGTGTATGAAAAAGGTGGGAAATCCTTAGTTATATGTTAAGGACATAAAACTACACAGAAGTCTTGAACTTTCTTCAGTAGTTTCATTGTTACTGATATTAGTATTGTGGCTTTAAAATTTTAGATGTTTATGTATAAAACATAATCATGTGATTAGAACCCAAGATTTTGAGTGTAACAGAAAATTACAAATATAAAATGAAGTTAAGGAAAAAACCTTGTAATGTCAAATCTGAATCAGTACCATCAATAAGAACTCATGATATTTCAGAAATGTATTTCCTTTCTGTCTGTCGTACGTGGCCAGAAGCAATGGCACCCCAGAAGCAGTAGGTATACGTAGTACCCAGATCTTGCTAGTTACCATTCCCCGCTAAAAGAAACCAAAATTCCTTGGAGAAACAGATTATTCCAGACATGGCGGGGCGGGGGTGGGGGGGATTGGGAATGAGCTTGGGATAATCTTGTGCCAAAAAGCAAGGAAGCCCTCAGAGACCTATGTGATAGTGTGCTCAGCAGGCACAGGAGTCCCACTGTTGAAATGTGGACTACTTTGCAATTACAAGGAACAGTGACAACAGGATTAAGAGAGACAGTTCAGTGTAATTTGCTGTAACATTTGGGAAACAAACAAGCAAAAGAATCCGTGAATCCCTTGTAATATTGAGACAGAGCTGACCAAAATTTATTTTCCAACTTTGGAAATTACTATTTACCAATTCCTTATTTTGAAAATTGGTATAAAAAGGGAAAACTTTAAGTTTTAACCCTGCTTTTTTCAGATTGATGAGGGAAGTCTGAAGAATATCAGCCAATAAATGTGGATAGCATTATAGAGAAGAAAAATCACTTTTTCAAGTTCCATACCTGTGTATGTGTATGGATCCAGTGATTTCATGCCTCAGAAGTGATCCCTTTTTCTTTAGATCCCATGCCAGTGGGTGAAGTCTTTGGTGCTCTTAAGAGCAGTTCTTGGAGGTTCTCAGCTTTTAAGGATAAGTCTCCGGTTCCACCGCCCACCCTCTGCAGTCTGGAAGTGCATCAAGACCTTTGCAAGCAAGCCTCTGTCTGATACCAGCAGCCCCATGGGTCTACCATACCTGGGGATTTTCTCTTGAGATCCTTTTGTGTCTTTTACTAAGCGTTTCTGTTCTTCAGTTGATTCTGTTAACATTGTCACAAGTCTCTGGCAAGACAGTACTTAGTCATATTTTACGGCATGATTCCTGAGGGATCAGTTCCTTAGTGAAGGCAAGCAGGTAGTGTGATCGTAGGATTGTGGTGGATAAAGCCACTCTGTAACTCAACCTGTTGTTGCCAAGTAGGAACCTGGGTATAGCTTTTCCAGTTAGTTTTTTTTTTAAGGGAAGTTAGATATGTACATCTTTGTAAAAAAAAAAAGTCTTCTGGTTTTTAACTTTTGGCAAATGATGCAATTAAAAAACAACTCCCACTGATTAGACAGTAAGCCAGTCTGTGAGCCGCATCTGCCAGATTTTTACAGTTCTTATAAACCATGTTCCAGGCACAGGATCTGACATACAGTAAGTTAAGACCTTGATAAACACTGAAAGAATTCATTATGTTTTATTGTATTTTTCACTTCTTTACAAGTTTTTAAAAAAGATGCATTCTGATATTAGCTGCCCTTTCTAGCTTTGTAACATGTGTAAACGTATCATTTTTGTTCTTTCATGAAAATTACCTGATAAATGTTAAAGGGGACTGGACAAGATTTAAGGCATGCCATGTCTTACAAGTTGCAAGTTGATCTCAAACCATTGATTAGTACTGTTTGGGTTTCAGTTAACTACGAATCCATATATTTCTCTGTCTTGTATATCATATGACAGCTTAGCAAATGTTTTGCAAACCTTGGTATACCACATTCTTAGAATTCCTTCAGCCCGGTAACCCTATTAAAAGAAGAAGAGTGGGATCTTTTAGTGTGACTTTAAAAGTGTATCTTAATTCTAGTAATCATTGCTCCTTTTTCAAAAGGATAGGCAAAACCCATTCTTTTGAAAACTGAAGCATTTTGTTTTATTTGCTATCTGTTGGCACCCTGATTTTCTCTACAGTTCTTTAAATAATACACTAGTTCTCAATTTTTCAGTCTTATGGGAATCATTTTAATTAGAATGCTAGTTTCAATTGCCATGCCAGTGTCAGCTAGCTAGAATTAAAAGTCTATTAGCATAAAGAAGTAGTTCTGAAGCCAGAGATCACTGAATGGGGGTGACTTGCTTAGGCACTGAATGCTTTTGAGGACTCAGTGAGCTAGGTATCTTGGGATCACCTTGAGATGAGAGAAAGTTGCATAACGGGACAGAAAGTACAAAGTTCACCTATTTCCAATTTTGATAGGATGGCATTGGGTATGTGGAAGTGTTTCACTACTTCAGATGTTAGGCATCTGGGCATCCTGCATGCTGCTTTATGTAGAGTTGCACTGGGCTGGACAGAGCTGTAGGAAGGCACAGGCAGGCAAAGTGGAGAAATTTATCAGCACCATCATGGAGGGTGTGTCATGCATCAGAAGTGATCCTGTCTTAAATCATACGAAATACTGTATCTGGCATAACTGTTTATTGAAGACTGCTAGGGTTTTGGCTGTGGGTGAATAGGTGTTATGGCTGGAGTAATTAATAATCTAGTCATACATGTTTGGTATCAGATGATAAAATCAGGTAGAATCAGTATGAGTTGTCAGTGCTCACTTAGGAGTAAGTAGAACTGTAAACAGTCTGAGGAGTAAATAAAAGGACAGATATTGTATGATTCCACTTATATGAGGTACCTAGAATAGACAAATCATAGAGACAGTCTAATAGAGGTTACTAGGGACAGGGAGAGGAGCAGATGCAGGGTTACTGTTTAATGGGTACAAATTTTCTGTTTGGGATGATTAAAAAGGTTTGGAAATGGATGGTTGATGGTTGTACAATGTTGTGGATATGCTTAATGAATTGTACACTTAAAATGGTTAAAGTGGTAAATTTTTGTTACGTATATTTTACCACAGTAAAAATGTAATCACTCTCAATGCAAAAACCAAGGCTGGGAGGAAGGAAGGTAAAATAGAGTGCTAAGAATACCACTGGTAAGATGCCAAACCTAGTCCACCAGAAGAAAGCAGTCACATGGCTGGGCTGTGCAGACTGACAGCACTGAAGACCCTCTCTGTGCAGGCTGAGCGCTGAGCCAGCAGGAGCTGCCCCATCACAGAACATAAGCCTCGGCGCACCTGGGCCGGCAGGCTGGAGTTTCCACACTCCGTGTCCAGGGTGCCAGCTAAGTGATGCTGGGTCACGGGGCTCTGAATTCCCCAGTTAGCGAAGTGTTTGCACCAAGACATTTGCGTTTTTCAGTTGGCCCATTAAACTCTTTTTCTAAAACAAACTTATTTCATAACAATTCTAAGCATAGAAATTTCCTTCTGTGCAACTTGCAAAACCATCTAAGTTACTTTTCTCTAACTTCTCAGTTTTTGTTTTGGTATTACCCACTGTCATCAGTTCCTGATACTCTGGAGGGTTCCGTAAAATAGTTCTTTTGGGAATAGGCTCCAGGTGCTCTTTGTATTCATTTTTGGAGAAATTGTTCTTATGAAAATGATGCAGTATTACTTATTTTGTACAGGATAATATTTCCTAAGAATGTGGAGTTGTATTCACATGGATATATTTTTCTTTGGCTGACATAATAGTTTGTTGGGTTTTTTTCTTTTTTGGACTGTAGGATTTAGCAGGCTCCTGACAAGATTATTTGTCTTAAAATATATCTTTTAAAAAACACTTTTTGGTTGAGTTTTGTAGATGTTTTCTACTTTGAACCACCTACAGATTTACTGATATTGTGGTTTTCTATTTGTTACATATTGACAAAAACATCATTATATCTTTGCTTTTGGCATTGATATTTGTCTATATCTAAATCACAATACTCACCATCACATTTTCGTAAATTAGTAAGTAATGTAAATATACAAGTTTCTATTTGTATATATAGCAATAGTAATATAGCAGCTAATATTTATTGGATGTTTATTTATTATTTGTTTATTTATGAAATGCTGTATTTTTTCATGGATTTGCTTTATGTACATCGGGAGCGTTTAATCCTTACAATAACTGTGTGGTAGGTATATTATCCCCATTCTGCATATGATCAGTCTTAAGTGTTACCATGGTTGGCTGCTTACCCACAATAATGCTGCTAGCACATTCCACAGGCAGGGTTCTTCCCCTTCCCCAACCCCGCATAGGCAGGGTTTTTAACTACCTAGCTGTAAGTTAACGAAAAGGTAGTTCCCAGAAATCAACCTGAGTTGCCAGTTTTATTAACTATTAGTTAAAAGCTATGTATTTTTAAATACTATTTTCATCATGATAGTGAGTTTGAAATAAATTAACAGTGTACACGTAAACCAGAGTTCCAGAATGAAGACACTGTACTGCCTGTGTATTAACACATTAAGCACTCGACAGCATGCTGCTTGGACATCTGATGTGTGCTATGTACAGCGTTGATGAAAAGATTCAGAAATATAATCACTGTCCCCAGGAGACTTAAAATCTAGTACAATGTTTCGCAGCCTTTTCTCTTTTTTTCCTCAACCTCGTCCTCTCTTCGACGAACAGCCAAACCAAATACCATGCCCTCCTTTATTTAAAATCTGAAAATAAATTGCATTCAGATATTCTTTGCCATCCAATTCTGCTTGGTTCCTGAGTTTGTATAGTGAAGGATACCTCATCATTTAAATATTTTTATTCCGTATGTTTTGGATAGTGAGTAGTAATGAAAGCTTGAATAGCAAAGGAAGACAATTGCATCTTAAAAAGCTTATTCAATTTCCTGAGTTTGGATGGTGTAAGTTCAGTGAGGGGGAATTTGAATTGTATGTGTATCACAACTTAATAATGAAATAATACTAAATGGAATGAAGTTGTGATTTAAGACATTATTTTCACCTGTCCATCACTGCTTTCCTGTGTACCTTTGAATATAAAGATACTCCACAAGAATTCTTATTCCTCTCTAAAGATAATTGTCACAGAAATTTAACAACTAGATTATGTTGATATCTTCATGTTCTGTTTATGCTGGCTTATGTTTGCGTGTAAGTAGGTGAAATGGTTTTTTAACACATAGTTAAAAATAGGGTTTGCAGTGGCTTATTCTAAGACCAGTGGAAGGATGGAAAGCCCTTTTTTGAAATAAGCCTTAGTGTGGACTCATGAATAATAAATGCTATTCTGCTAAAAATATAATCAATCAGTTCATTCAGTGAATTGAGTAATATGGGCCAGGCTTGGTGTGAACTCTGTGTGCATGGTGCCTGGCCCCGTGAAAATTAAAATCTAGTCAAGTTCTCTGCTATTCAAGAGGCAGTATTGATGGTCTGGAGACATGACTTGAATTGGCATCCTGGCTCTTCCACTCACTAGCTACTTGAACTTGGGAGAACCATTTAACCCCTTTATACCTTAGTTCCCTCCTAATAAAGTTAGTTAATAAAGGAGACCGGGGGGAGAAAGAGAAGAGAGGGGAATTCTTATGACATCTACCTCGTGGGAATTTGTGATGATTAAATAAACAAACATATGAAGGGCTTAGAACAGTGCCTAATCTAATAAATATTAGCAGTTTTTATGATTTTAATGTGGAGACCAATGCTTAGAAAAAAAACTACACATTAAGGAGATCTTAGCCTGGTCTAGGAGGGTGATTTGCGCCTGAGAAGTGAAAGAGGAATCGGGTTGGCTGACTGAAGTGGGAGGGGCGTGGAGGGTGGGAGGGAATCCCAGGCTGGCAGCAGCGAGTAGGGGTGCCGAGCCTGGTCAGAGGAGCATGAGGACCAGCACAGGCCAAAGGGCTGAGTAAGGACGAGGCAGAAGGGGTGATGGGGGCCACATCCGGTATGGCTGCTGAAATCCTTTAGAAGGATGGTTTTAAGCAAGGAATGATTTTATCTTACAAGGATCATTCTGCATGCTTTCTGCAAAATGTTTGGAGTGGCAGAGTAGGTGTGTGGAGCACAGTCAGAAGGCTGTGGGAAAGTAAAAGATGGTAGCATGGGGTGAAGTGGGAGACGGATGGAAGTACGTAGATCAGAATATATTTCGGACCTAAAATAATCGTGACTTCATGTTTTATTGTCTATGAAGAATGCGGGGGGAACTGGAGTAAGATTTGGGAGAGAGAATGACATCTCACTGTAATGTTTGATTTTTTGTTTGCCATGTGCATATATTACTTTTTAAATTAAAAATCATCTTAGAAATTAGAAAGAATGAGGGAGAAAAAGTGCCAGTGAGGACTCCCAAAATGTCAGAGAGATGGTAAATATATTGCAGGTGAGTCAGGAGAGTAGAGGGAATGTTCTAAGCTGAGCCTGAGGATGTACTATTGTTTGCTGATAATATTGAGAAATTTGTGGAGCAGTGGTCCTCAAGGTCCCAACACAGGGACAATGATGAATGTCCTACCCTAGACTTACCGACTCAGAATCCCTGGACGTGAGGCCCTCCCACCTGCGTTTTCATCAGCCCTTGGATGATTCAGATGATTCCAAGGCATGCTAAAGTTAGAGAACACTGTTCTTAGAGGCGCAGTGGGAAGGTTCACGAAGAGGGGCAGATGGATGTTAGAGTCAAGGACTTGATTAGTTTCATGGAATGATAGTGCTCTTGAGCAGGGGTCAGCAAACTCTAGCCAAATCTGGTCCACTGCCTCTTTTTGTACAGCCCACACCCTAAAAACAGTTTTTATAATTTTTGAAAATGGTTGAAAAAAACTTAAAAGAAGAATAGTATCTTCTGACAAATGATAATGATATTAAATTCAGAATTTAGCATTCCTAACATTTTGTTGGAACACAGTCACATTCATTCATATGTTGTCCATGGCTACTTGGCTCAATGCAAGAGTTGAGTGTTTGCAACAGAAACCATACAAAGCCCGTACTTCTTACTGTCTGGCCCTTGCTGAGCCCTACCTCGAGCACTGGAGTGTACCGTATTTGGTGACTGGTGAACACCGAGGGAGGGCTGCGTGGACACCTTAATACTCTAGCCTTGAAGGCAGAGGATGGATTCTGAGCCTCACGGGCAAAAACCTTAGCTTGCTTGGTTTGGAAAGATGAGTGCATACTACATGGGCCTTGCTTTGTGCTGTATGGGGGCCTGCAGTCCCAGAACCCACAGCTTTGCCCAAGGTAGTAACTTTCCTGGTGCTCTTTGTAATCAAAATAGTTTGGAGAAATAGTTTTCCTGAAAATGATTCAGTATTTATTTTGTACAGTGATGTCATCTTGGTATTAAATGTATTGTGTGTAAAAAATATTCTGTATTTTCACATAAATGTTAGATGGTCTTCTGACGTCCTTCAGTCTGTTGACCATGAGTAGGCCTTTGTGGTTTGTTTGGATAAGAGTCAGTCTCATCAAGGAAAAAAAATTGAACTTTGGAAATGTTTGCTTTTGATTATGGTGAATAAGCTTGCACCCCAGCCTTCCTGCCAAGAGCAGCTAGGAAAACTGGGCAAAACAGAATCTGTTCTGAAGGCGTTGGAGAAGTAGTTGGTCAATGAGCACTGCTGGGACCAGGAACCCAGAGAACAGAAGGACAGAGCGAGGAGCTTAATGTTCTGTCCTGCTTTCCGCCCATGGTCATTTGCCTGCGTCTCAGCAGTGGCCAGCATCTGAGCGGGGGTTCTGGAACTCCTGGGCCAGGGGTTCGCAATTGGAATCCAGTGATTGTTGAGAGGGAATGGTCAAGCTAAACACCTCAGGCTTTCAGTTAAGACCCCCAAAGAATGACACCACACCCAGAAGGGCTGTAGCCCAGCCTCCAGTCAGCCCAGTCTTTTGTTGGATTGAGGTGATGAGCCCTAGCATTGCTTTGATTTTTCTAATATTACCATGGACTCTGAATCAGATAAAACAGTTGAGCCCAGTAATTAAGCCCTTGGTGTAGACCCTGGGAAGAATCAGGACAGTGGGGGGAAGGCCCTCCAGTTTGGAAACAGCAGGAGAGGGGAGAAGGACCATTTAGGTGAATGAACTGCTGCCCTGGTGACGGTGAGGCTTGGGGGGGAAGCCGGGTCGGGGAGGCGCCGCTGCTGCTTTACAAGGCATGCAGAGAACTGCCTCGAGGCCTCGCAACTGTCCCCTTAAGGACAAACCAAACAACAGAAGACGGAGGGCCAGGCAGCAGTAAATCTGGATGCTGGTGCTGCCATTTCCCGACAGCCACCCGAGGCATCCCTCTGAGACAGCAGAGACAGGCAGCAGGTGTCTGTTTCTTCCTTTTGGTTCTAGGGTGGTAAGAAGTACTTAATCTGTTTAAAACACGTTAAGTAGGTTCTGGAACATTACAATAAACCGTCTATAAATCATCCACGTTCTCTGAGAGGCTTATCTTGCACAGGACTCACTGTGTATTTGGGTGAATGGGAGTGAAATTAATTTCTCAGACAAGGTGACTTCTGAGCTTAGTCATTCGTCTGGTTTGTTGCCTCCTCACCCTGACTCCCTCCCTCATCCACATTTTGGGACTCATACCTCTTTTTTTTTATTTGTTTAAGAATGAAGCCAAAGTCTTCTTTAGCTTCTAATGCCAAGAAGAGCTTAGTCAGTTTTCTCTCTGTTGATGTGACCAGACCAGAGAGGAGACCGGGTGTCAGTGCTGCCCCTTCTCTCAGTCCAGGTGTGTGAGAACTACTTCACAGCCAAGGGCACGACTTTCAAAGCAAAATTCAAGAGAGTGTTTTTAATTTGGTTATAGCTTTACTAAGTATACAAGTGAATGCAATGAAACTGAATTTCCTGCAACTTAATTAAATCACCTGATTTACTAGCATATTCATTATCCAAAGCTTACTGGTAAATTTGGAAGATTTTCTTACATTGCTCTTCTAAATATAATATGTGTTCAAATTAACCATCACCTCTGTGTTTTGAAGACGAGTTCTCTTCTTTCGATTACTGTGCTTTTAAAAACTTTTCAGTGCTTCCTGTATTTAGTCAACTCACAATTAGTATAATGGCTGTAATTATAATAGTTTATTCTTGTATATAGCAGGTGTTCACCTATGAGTTTATAGACAAACATTGCCAGAAGGTAGAATATCTCAAGATTTGGTTTAAAACTTGAAACTTGGGCCAATGTTAAGGTTCTCACCTTCCTATTTTCAGGCATTTATTTCTTTATAAAGTCTCAGTTAGGATTTACTGTCCTGAGGTCTCATGGTGTAATTTAGCGGGATTTAGAGGAAAGAGTGTGGTCTGAAGAATCTAGGCGATCAGTAGACCTGAGCCAGGGTCCTAGACCTGCCATTTTCTATCTGTACGACCTCAGGCAAGCTACCTAACCTTTCTGTGCTTCAGTTTGTCTATAAAGTGGAGAGAATACTTACTTTTTCATAGGAATAAAGATAATACTGCATGTAAAGTAGTTAGAACAATGTTTGGCACACAGAAAGCACTCAGTAAATGTTAGTTATTACTATCCCTGATGATAACAAACATCACTTTTATTACTTCATGCCTGCTACAGGCAGTCGTGGTGCTGGAGATGTGGTCACAGCCCAGTGGGAGTAGAGAGCAGGAGATGGAGAGGTGGAAACCACAGTGTGCTGTCGGCTATAGGGAGAGGTCAGCGCGTGTGCTGTGCCACGCCGTGTGAGAGGCGCTAGCTCACACGACCTCGCTCCACCTTCCCCAGAGAATGGTTATTCCCACCTGCAGATCCAGAGGTCATGAATGATGGGAACCTCGGTCCTCAGACCCTCGGGCTTGCCATATATGATCATGTAGTTCTGTGATGAATGAATGTCAGGTAAAATAAGTTCATTCTGCATACTGATGAAGCATTTTGTTCTTCTTTGTGGGAGAACACACAGGAAATGGAAGACCTCGTTGTCATTACGAACTTTATACATATGGAATGGCTAAATTATAAAAGGCAGTGCAGGCTCTGTAGCAAGATGGTGACTACAAATAACTATTAATAAATTTTTGTTAATAAACCTTTTTTAACTTTTAAAAAATGGTAACATATTTAGAAAAGTGAAGACAATATACATGTGTGGCATAATGAATTATTATAAAGTGGACACCCATTAACCACCACCCAGACGAGGAATTAGAAGTTTGCCAGCTCCCCCCACCCCAGAAATCCTCCACCTTCTTTTTCCTAGTCTTTCCCTTCTCTCTCCCCAAAGGCAACCACACTGTCCTGACTTTTATGATAATCACTTCCCGACTTTTCTTCACAGTTTTACCGTCTCGTGTGCATTGCTCAGTGTTAGAATTCTTCATCTGTTTTTGAACTACATTTGTGAAATCACACACTGTACCTGGGTGTCTGGCTTCTTTGCACATTGTTTTTAAGATTCTTCTGTGTTGTATGGAATGGGAACTTGTTCATTTAATTTATGTTGTATTCCATTTATAAATGTAACACATTTTATTCATCTGTTCTGCTGTTGATGAATATTTAAATGTAATGGTTTCTTTAAGCTCCTGATGCCAGGAAATGGCTTTTTCCTTTTCCATTCTCAGACATCATAACTTCCATTCATTTGAGTATGTGTTGGCCACACAGACATATTCCCTTGTGTGGAGTGGAAAAATACTCAGTTGACCATAATCTTTCTAGAATGATAAACACTGTCCATTTTTCTTCTGGGTCATTTCTGTAACATCAGAATTTGGAATATCCTGCAGGCACTTCTCCCTTTATTAGTTTGTGTTGGTTAAATGAGCACTGAAGAAACTTGGCAAGTTGGTTTCCTCAACACCACCTGTTTTTTTGCCAGAATATTCGCTGTGCTCTGGAGTGTCTGATCTCATTGTCTTGGTCTCCCTGCTCTGTCCCTCTTTGGGAATGGCTGGCATATCCCCAAGAACCTAAGAATTCAGGTCCTAGGAGAGACCTGATAGTGACAGCTTCAGACTGGAAAAGTTGAGAAGACAAATTTCCCTTTTTCTCTGTGTACCTCTGGAGAACTCGGTAGAGGAGTGTATGTTAAAGGGATGGGTGCTGACGTGAACATTTTCAGCTCACCTCTACGTTGTCGGCAGAATGGTATTTCACTAGTTTTATTTTTTACTTCTTTACCAGTAGAGTAAGTTCTCTGAAAACTATTAGAAATGTGGTCTTTTTCCCAAGAAATTTCAAGAAATTCTGAAGGCATAGAGTTTTATAGCCAACACCTTAACGTGGATTATGCATCTTATTTCTTTTAAGTGGTCTGGATTGAAACCTTGAGATCAAGTCCCAGAAATACAAATTTCATATTAAATACTTTATTAACTAACTATTTGTGTAATTATGAGAAAACTAGTAGAATACAAACTTTTTCTTCTTAATAAAATGAAATTAAAACCTTAATGAAAATTAAAAACATAGCCTATAAAAACCAATTCAAATTATTTACAAAACCATGTGCACAACTCAGTTTTCTTCTCCTGCCAGGCCGAACCTTTATGTTATAATTTACTGTTCACTTTTTGCATCATGAAGTACATTAATTTACGTTAACATATTGCTAGTGTGAAACTGAAAGATAAAACATTATATAGACAATTTCTAGGCTTTCTCCCTTTGTGAAGTTAATTGCGTCCTTGTTTGGCACTTGAGTTGAGAATTACAGTCCTTACTCTGCTACACAGAAGGGTGAGTGCTTTTAAAATTATTCCCTTCTCTTGAACATTCTAATACTTCAGAGAATGAAAAGGGCAACCCATTTCTGTTTGAACTCTTACCATTCCATTGATAAAACAAAATGCTGCTGATAAAGTTTTATGCACCCCCGCTAATATAGTTTTGGAGAGATTCTGAGCTTAGATTTTACAAAATAAAGAGATTTGACAGAATACCAAAGTTGGGAAATCATGTTTCCATTAGAAAAGACATAAACATTCCTACAGATTAGGATTCTTGAGTAATCTGTTTGCCTAATAAACCACACTTAGTCATAACAGAAAACAGACAAAAAGGAATACAGTGAGCCATTTAATTTATAGATGAGGAAAACTCATAGCGGGGAGGTGCTAGGTCCTGTCGGTAGGAGCGTGTGGCTCGCAGTTCACTCTCAGGGCTCATCCTGAGATGTGCATGTGGCCGGAGAAGGGCATGGATGAACCTGCATGTGAGCACGTGTGGACCTGGGGCGTGTGTATGTGTGTACGTCAGACCGTGCCTTTCAGTGCTGCCGTCAGTATGGGAATTCACGTCATGTCCACTTAGGTAGAAAACCAGGTCTCCTACCAAATCGTAGTAACCTTTAAAGCCTCCAGTTCACTTTCTTACAGCCTCAGGTCTCTTCCCTTCCCTCTCTCCCTCCCTCCTGTCACCTACTCCTTTTTTGCCTCCTCCCTTCCTTCCTTCTTCCACTAGTACTTAGGACTAGTTCTGCGTACTAGAGATTCAGTTGTGGACGTCTCTGTTCTTGCTCAATTGATATTTTAGTGTGGCGAGAGAGAGAGTACTCAACAAAAGCACGCACAAGGAAACATCAGATGTGACTCTGCTCTGTAGGCAGTTAAGACAGGGTTCTGCTGGAGAGTGACTCGTGTTCCCTTAGAGTGATGATGAGCGAGGCCCTCTCTCAGGAGGTGATATTTAAGCTGTAGTCTGGTTGTCTTAGAAGGAATCATGTTAATAGCTTTGGGAAGAACATTCTAGGTAGAGGAACTAGTGCAGAGACTCTAAGGCAGGATCAGGTAACAGAAGGAAAATGAAGTGGCTGGAGTATGGAGAAAAGATGATCCAGGATGAGCCCAGGGCAGTGAGGAGGGATTATTAAGTCATGAAAGGCTTCGTAGGCTGGGGAAGAAGTATGGATGAAAATAATCAAATAATAATACTGGGAGCAGCTACTGTTTATTGACTGATTTTACTGTGTGCCAAGTACTCTGCTAAGCATTTTACCATCTACTATCCAGTTTAATTCTCACAATGCAGCGAGGTAAATATCGTCATCCCCATTTTTCAGATGAGAAAACTGAGGCTCAAGAGAATCCATTCATGTAAGATCACATATCTACAAAGTGGGGGGAAAAATGGAATTTTATTTGCGCTCTGGTCAGATGGAATCTAAAACCTGTCCTCCCAGCTCCCAGGCTGCGAGGAGTCTATACTATTCTTAACCTTCACTTCCTGTCCCCTTTATCCCTCAAAATCAGCGCTTCTTTGCTTGTGCAAATACTAGAACACAGCCAAAGAAGTCCATTATATGCCATGGAAACTTTTCGGCTTCCAATCTTAGTTTTATTTTATTTCTCCCACTTCTGCATGTTGCAATAGCATATGAGGAATATCTTATTGGTGTTCATCGAACATTGGCTTTTTATATGACTGCAGTAAGATTTGATGCCAGTATTTGAACTACTCTTCCTGCCCCACCCTCCCCACCTAACTCTACATGACCGTGCATCAAAAATAAATGTGCAAACCAATGGACTGTTTCTGTAATTACCTTAGACTTACCCACAGGCTTACCGTCATTC
This sequence comes from Vicugna pacos, assembly GCF_048564905.1. Classification (NCBI taxonomy): domain Eukaryota; kingdom Metazoa; phylum Chordata; class Mammalia; order Artiodactyla; family Camelidae; genus Vicugna; species Vicugna pacos. Next base: position 9,964,425 of record NC_132987.1, read on the forward strand.
TTTATCACGTAAACCAGTTGTTCCTCCATTGAGCTGAGTCTGTTTTTTCTTGTTATTTGATGAAAAGATCACTTGAGCAACTATTAGAAATACAGTATTTGGAATTGAACAAGTAATGGGTTAAAACTGTCTATTGGTTTTCTTTTTGTTTCATTTTGTTTTGTAAGTGAGTTTGTGGTGGTCCCAAGTACTTTGTTTTGCATAGATTTTTTTTTGAAGTCAGTATTTTTGCAATTTAAAAAGCATGATTTTTATGCTCCGTGTTTAATATAATTACCAAATTTAGCATTCAAATATTTGTCAAGCCTAATGTGTCTGTGCTCAGTATGCGTACGGCAACAGGCAGGGAGACTTTGCCTATAAATTTCCATCAGTTTTCTGCACTAATTAGATCGTGGATATATTGAATGCAGGAGAATCTGAGATACGAGTAGTTTACCATGGCCCACTTCCCACTCTTTCGCTTAGTTCAGCCGCTTTGTTAGTTTTATGAAATCTGGCTTGTATACTTTGACTCAGGTATTCAGGTGTTTTTCTGACATGAAATAAAGTGTGGATGAAGTTGATGCTGCTTATAATCAGTGCATTCTTAAGAAGCAGATTCTAGCAGCAGTTTTCTACACAGTATCCTTAGGTTTGTTTTCATTTTAAAATTTTATAGCTGGGAAGTCACATGGGACAGTGTAATGTGATGGACAAATCTAGGTCTGAATTCCAAAGTCGACTGTCTTGGTACTTTGTAAATTTGGGCAAGGCATCTCACTCTTTGAGCTTTTGTATCCCTTTTTTAAAACATGAATGTTTTTCCTGCCTCATTGAGTTGTAAGAATGAAATGAGGTTATGTAAAACATCTAACATGGTGTCCAGTGCCTTTCTTTAGTCCTGACGTCCCAGATATCCTTAATGATAAGTGTCAATCAATAGTCAGATCTTCTGACACACAGAGGTGATCTTCGACCATAGCACATTGTCAGTTTTTACCAGCTTGTAGGAAGTCTGGGTACTGGCAGATGGTTATGCCAAGTTACGACTTCTTCAACTTATTTTTCCCTGTAGCATTCTGTTAAAGGACTTTGCTCAAAATTCAGAAAGTCAGTAAGAGTTGGCAAGGAAGTGAAAACATTGAGAGGTGGCCAGGCTTTTGTGGGTTGCCTGTCAACTGCAGGGCACCCGCTGAGATGGAAACATAGGAGGAAGCAGGTCTGAAGTAGACTCATCTGAGGGCTTCCATCAGATCTTTACCATTTTCTTCAGTCTTAATTTAGAAACTTTTATAATTCTCAGTATTATTCATTTTAGAGAATTCAAAAATTTGCATAATTTGTCATTTGGAGACACCCTTTTATCCCCAATTCAAGTCTAGATCAAAATAACAGAAATTCTGGGGAGAGGGTAGAGCTCAGTGGTATGCTTAGCATGCACAAGGTCCTGGGTTCAATCCCCAGTACTTACGTTAAATAAATAAATAAGTAAATAAAAAAACCTAATTATCTCCCCCCTCCCAAAAACAAAAACCCAAAACAAAATTTGAATAAAATAACAGAAATTCATGGTTATGCTGTCCCTGATGTCAGTCACTTTTCTGTGAGTTTTCTATAACTAATGCCCTGTTAATCTCAGCCTCTTTTTTTTTTTAATTGAAGTACAGTCATAGTGTGTCAGTTTCTGGTGTACAGCATAATGTTTCAGTCATACATATACATACATATATTTGTTTTCATATTCTTTTTCCTTATAGGCTACTACAAAGATATTGAATATAGTTCCCAGTGCTACACAGACGAAATTTGTTTTTACCTATTTTACATATAGTAGTTAATAGTATTTGCAAATCTTGAATTCCCAATTTATCCCTCCCCACCCCCTCAGCCTCTTTTAATGACACTTTTCTCCATGAAGATCATCTTAGTAAGGGTCTCAATATATGTTTGCTTTTTTTAAAAAATGAATAAAGATACTAACTTGAATGTAAAACAGGATCACTTAGAAGAACTGGTTTTATATCGGCTGCCTGGAAGATGGAACCAAAAAGTAAAAGCCAGCATTGGACAGTCTTTCCAAGGTCCTGCAGTTCATAAAGATTTGGCAGTGTGTTTTCCAGTTCCCTTCTGTCTTTCTTTCGCTGCCCTCCTTTTTTGATTCCTTTTTTGTTTCTTCCATCTTTGTGGAAATGAGGCAGCATCCTGGAGAGGGCAGGTCAGGGTGAGCTGGGTTCATGTCCTGGCTCTGTTCCTTCTGCTTGTATAAACTCACACTGATCCACTTGACTCTCTGAACAAGCTTCCATCTCCGTATCTGTAAAATGGTAAGAATAATGCCTCATTTATAAGATTATTGGGGGAAAATGATAAAACATTTAAAGAACTCATTTAGTTAAAATTTTTAATATTATGATTACACAGTCAGTTGAAACTACAGGGTAACAAGGCATAATAAAGCTCAAATAAATAAATTTGATGACTTATAGATTGCTAAATTAAAGCTTTTGGTTAAAGAGGAGATTGAAACTAACGGTTAAAATTGGTTTTCTTGAAAGTGTCCGTGTGGTTATCCCTGCTAACCCTGTCTTCTGTGACCATGTTAATTGAGTTGACTGTAAGAGAGATGGAATGAGGAAACAGTTCTCCTGCCAAGTCAAAGAAAATCTGTGTGCCCAGAGGCACGCATGTCCAGCCTTATTGGAGAAAGTGCTTTAAAATTCAGCCAGCAGTACTTGAGACTTCCCCAGTGATGAATTGCCTGCCAAACCGTGCCACCGCGTACTCGATTTAATTCACTTATCTCTCTTGGCATAGCTTCTTTATAAAGCCAGTGCCCTCACAGGGGGTAAAGGTCAGCAGGAAAGCCCATAGCAAAGCTTAAAGCAGTCATGCTTAGTCACATTTTGAATTCTTGGGCTGTTTTCTTCCAAATTTCCCCAGTTGTTTTGGAGACATATTTTTCTTCAGTTTCACGTGCCAAAGATATTCTACAAATGATGTTGTCAAGATGGTATATTCTTTCTTTCTCTCAGGGGAGCCCTGACATTCAGAATAGCCTGTCAAAGAGGACTTGCCACGATACGTGTTTATTTAGCTTCTTTCTCCTCTTCCTCCTCCTCCCCCGTCCCTCCCTCCCTCATTCCAGGAGACTTCATCCAAAACTAACCTGTCAGGTTTCTTCTGTTTTTCTTTTGGAAAGAACTTAAAGACGTGGGTGTGATCTGAGACATCCTGGAACAATGGAAACAGCCCTAGTTGTCGACTTGTCTGTTCTTTTGGTCTGTGACCATAGCTATCATCTCGGGATCCACAAATGTAACATTAATTACGTCTTAGCATCTTGATGTCTTGATTACCTGGGGGATTCTTTTTGAAAAGTTTTAAACTTGTAATTGTGAAAATGTCCAAACATACACAGAAGTGGGGAGTTAAAGCCCAGGTACCTACCAGCTTTCATTACCATCAGCTTTTGGTGTACTGTTTCCTCTGTCTTTTTATGTGGAGTATTTTGAAGAAGATCCCGGTTCTCATGCGATTACACTCTTAAGTTTCATTATACATCTCATGTAAAACCTAAAAATTCCAAGTGTTTTACCTCTGCCTGCCCTCACCCCTCTTGGAAGAAATTACCAATAATACAGAAACATTAAAAAAATTGTTTTCCAAAGATTTCTGATTTTGTAATAATCTTGCTTCAGCAGTTCTTAATTTGAAGTTTATAGAACCTTTGGTGGATATGGGAACCTTCTCAAATTAATACAGAAATTTGCATGTATATGTATATGTGCTTTTTGCGGGGGGTGCGTGGTGGATATCAAGTGGTATCTTTTATGCAAGTTTCAGAGGAGCCCCTGACTGGGAGATTCCGAACCTGGGTATAGAGAAGGGATAGATAGGGTCCTCACCTGATTCTGGGACTCTGCATACATGGAAGTACTCTACATACAGTCTAACCTTGATAAAAAAAAATCTGTTGAAATACACGAGCACAGCATCACAGTTTCTTTGTAACGAAACGCTGAGCTAATTCTGCTTACAACTCTGTATTTAAGTGAGGCAAAGCCATTTAGAAACAGACTATAAATAAATACTTTACTTACATTGTTGGAAAAGGATTATTTGAAGCTTGATAGGATATCTCTTTGTGGCCCCAAGATCAAGTAATCAGTCTTTTGCAGTGTCTGTAAAGAAATAAGGCTTTTTGGGTGTGCTAATAAAATGTTTTCAAAGGAAGACCATTTAGTATTGATTTGGGTTAGATACTTCATTTGTCGAAAAATGGATAGAATTTATTTGGGAAAATCATTACACCTGGATCACACTGGGCGTCTAAATCTTTACGTAACGCACAGGCAGCGAGTTTGGTCCCGCTGCAGTCTTCCCAGCCCAGTTAGACGTGAGCGCAGAGCTGGTCAGCGTGCCAGCCCTTGAAGGCCTTGGATCTGTTCAGCTGTGGGACTCTGTTGGTTGCCTCTTGTAGGTCATAAATCTTTATGGTAAGAGATACAGAAGCTGAACTAGAAATGAACTTTTTCCAATTTAACACCGGAGTTGGACACTGGGAGCCAAGTGCTGATGACAGTGAAAACTGCTCCTGGAGCAGAACCCAGCTGGGCCCCATGGCCTCTTCCTGAGAGTCATAGTTCACAAAAACTTCCAGAGTTTTGCCAACACTATAGTTTCACTTTCATCTCCTTTAGGAGTGCACTTGCTCCTTGGAGGATGCTTGTCACTCTTTGTTCTTTGTCTTTATTGGGATTTAATCTCCAACACAAGCAAGTAAATACACAGGGTTATATTAGCTCTCGATGGAGTTCCCTCAGGGGTTAGAAATCATGCTCTCAGAAACCATAAATGATTTTCACGTGACTCAAAGAGCAGGCCCTTGTGTTTGGAGTCATGCTTCATTTCTGCTTTTGAAGGAGGTCATCAGATCTGAGTAGCCACATACCCAAAGCCAATTAATGAGTATTACACCATAATGGATGTGGTTCTCGTCATGTTTCATGATTGAAAACGATGATTCTGATGGTGTTATGTGTTGGGCTGCAGTTCCAAGCATGGGCTTTACTTTCTCAAGAGTAATGGAAAGTGGATTGTGCTGCGTCCTCGCTTCTCTGCCCCGTCCGTGTCTGAGGGTGCATGTAGACAGATGACCGTGAAAGTATCCGATGGGGTGGTCTGTGTCGGTTGCACCTTGAACATCCAGCATGGCGTCACTAATGCAACAAAAAACACAGAAGAGAGGGGTACACAGGAGACTCTTAGAAGACCAGTAGTGGCTCACAGTGGTTTCTGTGGCTATGATAGACCCCCAGACCAAAATCAAAACTTGATTGTCAAGTGTTAATAGGACATAGAATATAAGGACCCTTGGACTGAATACTTTCTAGAAGTAGCCTTATGGCTACTCCCTGATGAATGTGCTCTTAGGTGTGTGGAAGAGGAAAAGGCAGTAGAGCTGACCCATAAACAGCACAGGGTTGCCCAGTGTGGGTCCACTTCAACACCGGGTTTTTTCCGTAGTAAACGCTGCAGTTCTGCACAAATGACATTTGGCCTAATCCGTGGATGCAGGTGACTCTTGGCAATTTGATGGAAATTTTAAGGAAAAAAACCTGACACACTGGAGAAAGTATCGCATTGTAGATGGGGAATCAAGATACTTATTGAAAAATTAATTTAAACTTCAGCTCATCACGTGGTTTTAACATTAGGCAAAAATTTCCCTTCCGCTTTATAGGAGAAACAAGTGTTTCAGGCCATCAATAGGAAATTCATATCATATTGATCTCTGCAGTAGTATGGTTAATATCCCTTTGACCATAACTTTTCCTGTGAAATTTTAACTATAAATAAACCTTCAGGGAAGAGATTGGAAGTATTAAATTTCAAGGTCCAACTGTAGTCATTAAGATCAATCCAGCCTTAATCATTTGGTACTTGCCTCTGCCCCTCAAAGACTCATCCAGTCTGAACTACTTTAGTTTCTCCAACTTCTAATACTCCTTCTTCACGTTTATGTGAAAAAGATTCAGTTATCCCTGCCTGGAAGCATCCCCTTCACCCACTCTTCCGCTTGGCCTCCTCATTCTTTAGGTTTTCGCTTAGACATTTTGTGAAATAAACTTCCCTTACCTTCTGTGTTCCCACAGATCCTAGGCATCTCACTAGAGGGTGCTTACTTGTGGATTGCTCTGTGTCCCTTAATGCACTGTACAGGCAGACCTCGCAGATAACGGGTTCAGCTCCAGACCACTGCAGTAAAGCGAATATCACAGAAAAGTGAGACATGTGAATTTTTTTCTTGGTTTCCCATGCATATAAAAGTTAGGTTTACACTATACTGTAATCTGTTTGGTGTGCAATAATAGCATTATATCTTTTAAAACAATGTAGATCCCTAATTTAAAAATGCTTTTTTGCTAAACTGCTAACCAGCATCTGAGTCTTCAGCAATTTGTAATCTTTTTCCTGGTGGAGGGTCTTGTCTCGATGTTGATGGCTGCTGACTGATCAGTTGGTGGTTGCTGAGGGTTGGGGTGGCTGGGGTAAACAATAAAGTTTCCTGCATCGATTTACTCATCCATCTATGAACAGTTTCTCTGTAGTGTGCAGTGCTGTTTGATAACATTTTACCCCCAGAAGAACTTCTTTCAAAATTGGAATCAGTCGTCTCAAACCCTGCGGCTGCCTTATCAGCTAAGTTCATGTAATATTCTCCAGTCCTTTGTCATTTCAACAGTCTCCACAGCATCTTCACCAGGAGCAGATCCCGTGTCAGGAAACCACTTTGCTCATCCATGAGAAACAACTCCTCATCCTTTCCAGTTTTCTCAGGAGATGGCAGCAATCCAGTCCCACCTTCAGGCTCCCCTTCTGATTCTGGTTCTCTTACTGTTTCCACCACTTCTGCACTTACTGCCCCCACTGAGGAAGTTTTGAACCCCTCAGAGTCATCCTTGAGGGTTGGAATCAACTTCTTCCAAACTCCTGTTCATATTGGTGTTTTAACTTCTTCCCGTGAATCAGACATATTCTTAATGGCATCTACAATGGTGAATCCTTCCCAAGAGGTTTTCAGTTGACTTTGCCAAGATTCATCAGAGGAATCACTACTTATGGCAGCTGTAGCCTTACGAAATGTATTTCTTAAACAATAAGACTTAAAAGTCGCAATTCCTCTTTGTTCCGTGGGCTGCAGACTGGATGCTGTGTCAGCAGCATGGAAACAGCATCGGTCTCCTTGTCCATCTTCCTCAGAGCTCCCGGGGGACCAGGTGAATTGTCAGGGAGCAATCATATTTTGAAAGGAACCTTTTTTTCTGAGCAGTAGGTCTCAATAGTGGGTTTAAAATATTTAGTAAACCATGTGTAAACAGATTTATGTGCTGTTATCCAGGCTCTGTTCCATTTCTAGAGCACAGGCAGAGTAGATTTAGCATCATTAAGGGCCGTAGGATTTTCAGAATGGTAAATAAGCATTGGCTTTAACTTCAAATCACCAGCTGTGTTAGCCCCAAGCAAGAGAGTCAGCCTATCCTTTGAAGCTTTGAAACCAGATATTGACTTCTCCTCTCTAGCTATGAAAGTCCTAGATGACATCTTGTTTAAAAGTAAGGCTGTTTCATGTACACTGAAAAGCTGTTGTTCAGTGGAGCTGCCTTGAATGACCTGAGCTCGGTTTTCTGGGGAAATTTCTGCAGCTTCTGCATCAGCACCTGTGGCTTCACTTCGCACTTTTATGTTGTAGAGACGACTTCTTTCCTTAAACCTCATGAACCAACCTCTGCCAGCCTCAGACTTTTCTTCTGCAGCTTCCTCACCCCTCACTGATAATTGATCACCATAAGAAACAAAATAATAATGAACAAGTTTGGAATACTGTGAGAATTACCAAAATGTGACACAGAGACACAAAGTGAGCAAATGCTATTTGAAGAATGGTACTGATAGACTTATTCACTGAAGGGTTGCCACAAACCTATTTGTGAAAAATGCAATTATCTGAGAAGCACAGTGAAGTGAAGCACAATAAAACAAGCTAGGCTTGTGTGCTCTGTGATGTCATGGATTTTCTCCAGGAACTTGGCACAGCGCCTGGTACACATCAGCATTCAGTATTTACCTGATGAATCACAGAAATGAATAATTGTTCCATTAGATAACTAGCAACTAAAAGGAAGCTGTGTGGATATATGCATGTATGTATATATATCCTGTTATTACCATATATTTGTATATTTTGGTTTTTACATTATGTTTTGAGGGTAAAATCTTTTGTAACTCACCACATCCCTTCCTTAAGAACTCTTCTTACGTGCGCCATCCCACTTCTCCATGTTTTGGAAAAGAATAAACAGGACCCGAATGGTGATTTATCCCAGTGTACAACTCAGCATGTAAAATTCCGTTAATGAAGTTGTTACAGTATAAGGAAACCTTTTGAATCTGAGACTTGCTTCTGCAAGTTTTGTAATGAACCTTAGAGGAAATCATACTGGCCCATTGCTTCTGTTGTGAGGGGAGGGACCCTGCTGCCCAGAGACATTCAGTCTAACTGAGCCCACTTTCAGTGAGTGACAAGATCTTCCATCTGTCCATGTGAGCCAGCGTGCACCTGTCAAGCGCCTGACACAGTGCCTGGTGTACTGCACGTGGTAAATAAATGGGACTTGCCTCCTTTCCCTCTTCTGAGCTTTCAGAAAGAAACAGAACACCATTTCCATGACGAGGAGGCCATGAGAACACTGGAAAAATAGGGGAATCACTATATTAACTGTCAAGGAGGGTTCTCAAGTACAACTTTAACCTCAGCTTCTGAAAGCTATTAGCTAGATGTTATCATGTTTTTTCCAAGTTAAATTTCTTGATGGGGATTTCTTTTTATCCTGTTTGGCAAAAGAAAGTTATGGGTTCAATGAGTAAGGGTCAGTAGCTCAAGAAATGGTGTATTAGCCATTTTAAAAACTACATCTAGGTTTACCTCCCAAATTAATGGGTTTTTTCAATCATCACCTCCTTATGTTATGATTAAAGCTGATCTAAAGGTACATGTTCTTATAAATTATGATTATTTGATATATATTTTAACAGTAGTTCCATAGGAATTTGGTATTTAGTCTTGGAAGGAAAATAGTTAACCTCGGCTTCTGTTATGCCATAAATTTGGTTTCATTTGTGGTTTAAAACTGAAACAAGATGACTAATAACAGCAGAACCAGAAAACCCAAATACCCATATTTGGTTGGTCAGATTAGCAAAGATTAAAAAGATAAAACTCACCTTGTCAAGGATGTGGGTAGCATCATATACTGTTGGTGGAACTAAATTGGTACAATCCTCCTAGCTGGCAGTGAGGCAGTATGTAACCTGTGACTGTGAAATTACAAAGGAAATCATTGGGCAGGTGCCCAAAATATTTGACTATGGCTGGTCATGTAGCATTTTGTGAAGTAGTAGCCTAAATTTCTAACAGCGAGAGCAGAGTGAGGTAAGTTACAGTGTATCTGTTCAACAGAATAAACAGGCAGACATTAAAATGTGTGTATATATAGATTTAAAAAAACACGGAACAATTTGCCTAATATGTGATGGGGAGGGAGGGAAGTGGTCACATAGCTGTATGTTACCTGAGCAAAGTAGAACCTTCAGAAGGAAATACACCAAAATAACAACAGAAGTAATTTTTGGGCAGCTTTCCCCCAACTCCTTTCATCTGTATTTTCCAGAGTTTCCTTTATGGGAGCATACTATTACTGTTTATTATTATTCCATTTGTTTCCCAAGAAAAGGAAGCCTTATTAAAATAGCCATATTAAAACAGCATTAAAATAGGTTCTGTCCTAACCTTGGAGTCAAGGAAAATTTAATTAAAGGAAGGTTTTCCAAGGGAAATTTATTTTAATTTATTTATCTACAGAAGAACATTTTAGCTATACCTGATTTAGCCATCCTGCTGATTTAAATTTTTATAGTTTTGCTACTCAATCCTAAATTTTCCAGAAGGGAAAAGAATTTGTCTGAAGGCTGCCCCTACAAATGCATGAAATAGGAAATCACTCACCAGGTGTGATTTAAAGGCTCCTGGGAGTCTCCCTGCTCTCCAAATCTATCTCACCCCTCATCACCGATGCTGTCAGACTTGAGACAGAGCCATTAAAAGTATATTCTTTAGGTTAAGCGTTTTCATCCTGTGGTCATTAATGAGGGGTATATGTCAAATCACTGTTTTGTTTTGTTTTGTTTTGGTAAATTAGTTCATCAGCTTACTCTGCACCATAAGATGGGACTTTTGAAGGAGAAGGCAGTGCATGGGAGGGACCCGAGGGAATAGAACTGCTGACATTTGGAGAGATGGGGGGAACGGGATGTCCACTAAATATTCCTGCTGTCCATTTTACTTTGCACTGGGTTAGGTGAAACCATTTGACAAATAATTAGATGGGGAAAGATATGTGATTATAGATTTACAAAGATTAATAAAAGGAGTGTGGGGGTATAGATTTCATTGTTAGTTTTGCCTGTTGCCAACTGGTTTAAATAGACTTAAGCAAATTGGAAAGCCAAGTATCTGAGATGACATCTATCTCCTGCTTCTGCATCTCAAAACTTCCCCTCTTCTGGCTTTTACTAAGTCTTGACAAAATGCGCCGTGTGGTCCTGCTGACCTCTGGTCACCCACAGACTGAGAGTGACATTTTCAAAGCTCTTACCCTCCTTGATCTTTCTGTGCATCTTGCTCAGCTTGGGACTCCTTCTGCTTTAACGCGCTTTCTTTCCTTGGCCCCATGATGAGGTTCTTTGTCCTTCTTATCCAGCCACTTCCTCTCTGACTGTCGTCAGTCAGACTCGGCCAGGGGCCTTCTGCTCTTCTCTCAGATGCTCTTCCCTGTGCTTTCCTATCACGAGTTTTTAAACAGTTACCTCTGACCGTTTGCTCAGACCTTTGTCTCCATTTTTGTGTATGTCCACCTCTGTCTCTCACCAGAACTTTCTTCTTGGGAATATCTCACATCTTCTGCATTAAGTCAGACACACAGTCTCATGAGTTCTTCCCTCAAAGTGGGTGTCCACTCACCCCGTTCTTTCCGTCCTCCTTGGCAGCAAGCCTCCTGCGGGCACTGAGCGCCTCCAGCCGGATGGCTGCTACCAGCGTTTTAACTGATCCTGCCAGCTCATCTTTTAAAAATCTTGCCGTGACATCAGCCTTTCTGAAACACCTAGTTGTTTAGTTTTGTTTTGCTTTGTTTTGTTTCAATCATTTCCAGTCTTCCTTTCTTTACAAAACCAGATTTTGTACCAACTCTCTTTACTGGATGTTTCCTTTTTAGCGGTGCTTCTTAGAAATGATGGTATAATATATTCCTTAGTTTCTAGTGCTTAATCATACCAGACCTTGTCCTTAACTATTTCAGGGATTTACTTGTATCCCCACTTAAAATTCAAGTTCCTATTTAATTGAATTGAACAATACCTTGCATTTTTTTCCCTTGCAAATAATTGTGCGGAGCAGTGGAAAACTCAGATGTTTTGAATTTGTGTGTGTGTTTTCCACCGAGACTTCTAACATAGTGGTTCTCAAACTTTAGTAACTCAATAACTGGTCAGATTTCTTGTTAAATATATTAATTGTCAGGCCCAAACCCTCAGAGAATCTAATTTAGTGTGAGTCTGGAAACCACACTTTCAGCAATGCTGCTGAGGTTTTTGGGTTTTTTGTTTTTTTTTTTGAATAGTACTGTTACTCCCCCCTAACATCTATATGTGGTACAGCCAGAAAATTATTTTAATAGCACTGTTATTACATATGGTGTGTGTATGGCTTTTAAAAATATTTACATAAATATGAGGCCTAGCCTCAGAGAATTCTAGGCCTCCCTGGTTGCTTTTAGGAATGCCACAGTGAGTGAACTGTTCTCTGCCAAACAGATTTAAACTGCTGGGAGCTCAATCATGGTGTTTAAATTCCTTTGAATAAAGATTTATGCCATCAAAAAAAGGGGAGGAGGATTGAAAACAATAGAGTAATAAACAGAAGGTAATGGAGAATATACATTCTGTTTAATTCCATGAGAAGGTCAAACAGATTTTTAAAGTAATATCTCACTTTAATAGTCCAAATTGTAATGTTATAAAGGATGCATCTGTTTCATGTTATAAAACAAATATTAAACTCTGCCTTGACAAATTGGAAGCTATTTAGGCCTTAAATTTATTACATTTCCCATTGAGATTAGGGGTTTTTTCTTTGATAGAATGAAGTTTTTCCTGACTCTTAATAGGCTATTTTCTTCCATTCTTTTTTTTTTCTCTTCCCTATGCCAAATTTTAATTTAATACAGCATCAGACCTCTGTGGTTTGAAAAACAGAATTTGTACAAAATTGTATTAGAATACAGTAAAAATCATCCATTGAAGAGAAACTGAGATAGTTTTAGGTCCTAAAAAAATTATTTGATAAAGATCTCTATCTAAATTAAAAGTTAAATGTTTGATGAAGTAATACTGATTTGTGTATTATATGAGAATTATATTGGCAACAAATGAAGTGAAAGGACCTTTTTGTTGCAGATTTAGCCAACCCAATTTGATTACTCATATTTTTTCAGGTTCTTTTGGTAATTGTCACAGCCTTACTTCAGGTGAACTGAGATCTCAGACCAAATTTTGCCCCATTTACAGACCTTTATTATCAAGCAGACACAAAAATAATCCTAGAACCCTTTTTCAAAGGCAAGTAAATTCCCTGTTTTGTTCTTTTAAATGTGCTCAGACAAGCATTAAGGCAACAAGATAACATTCTGATGGTGGGATTAGCTAACCTTGTAGTCTGATTGGGCATCACAATTCTCTACTGATTGGGAAGGATGTTTGGTGCAGGAACAAGACCTGAAGACTTTCATGACCCTGCATGCAACTCAAAAGACGTTAGGCTTCTGGACTTGCCAGAGTCCACTCCATTCATGCAAGGGTGGAAGAGCACGTGTGCTACTTCTGACCAATCACGTATTTTGAACACTTTTTATTTCCCCAGTAAAATGTATGGCTAAAATCTTTGGTGCTCATGGATGAATCCTCCATTGGAGGGCAGGTAAGGATATTTGATGCAGTTAAAGACATTGGGTCCAGCTACCTCTGGAGTTAAAATCCTGAATAAAGTCTTTGATGAAGCTAACCGACCACTCTCTGAGTAGTAATTCCTGATGAAGTCCTTCAAATGTTCACTTGCATATAAAGATACCATATGATCTGTATTGATATTTTTTTCAAGTTGCAAATATGATCAGTTAGTGGTTTGTGAAAAATCAAAGGGACCAACATCTTTTGCTTATGTAATTTAGGATGGGATGGAATAGATGTACATTGCATTTAGTATTATTTTGTGAACCTTTTTCTCAGTTATATATGTATGTATCACTGGGTAATGTTGTAAGGATGTATATCCTGCTGTGAGTCATAGACAGAAATGTTTGCAATCAGCAGTTAGTGTTTTGAAGTAAATTACAGCTGAGGTACAACCATAACTTTAGTCAATACTAGATTTATAATGGAATAGAATTTACTGGATTCTTGAGGGTTATTTTAGTAAATAAAAATCTAAGCCTTTCCCGTATTTCCAGAGTTACATTACTCTTATACAGAATCATCAGCTAAGACAGTAAGTGAAAAAGAGAAAAAAGTGTTCTTTGTTGAAGAGCAGATCTTATGCTAGGCATTCTATCAACAGCAGACTATTTTCTGGAGATCTTAAAAATTGCTGTTATGATAGATCTTTCATGGTAGCAATAGACAGACTCCCTGAATCTTGAGAACAACAGTAGAGGGAGAAGATGGGATGATTACAGCAGTAATGACTTTGAGTGCCAGATTTTGGGGGTTTTAAGTCATGCTGTTACTTTGCAAATGATACTTTAATATGGATAAAATTCCCTTGGAGGTAAGGATGTTAGATTAAAGGCCTTAACACCTGCTAGTCTTCCTGATTTTCTTTACAAATGTTAGTTTTCATTTTGAATTAAATTTCCTTCTGGATGTATGCCCAGGAATGAGATTGCTGGATCCTATGGTAAGTCTATATTTGGTCTTTTGAGGAATCTCCATACTGTTTTCCATAATGGCTGCACCAAACTACATTCCAACCAGCAGTGTAGGAGGGTTCCTTTTCTCCACACCCTCTCCAGCATTTATTGTTTGTGGACTTTTGAGTGATGGCCATTCTGACTGGTGTGAAGTGATACTTCATGGTAGTTTGGATTTGCATTTCTCTGATAATTAGCGATATTGAGCATTTTTTCATGTCCCTGTTGGCCATTTGTATATACTGTTTACAGTAACCAAGACATTAAAACAGCTTAAATGACTGGATAAAGAAATTGTTGTATATTTATACAATGAAATACTACTCAGCCATAAAAAATAATAATGTGATTTGCAGCAACATGAATAGACCTGGAGATTGTCATTCTAAGTGAAGGAAGCCAGAAAAAGAAAGAAAAATACCAAACAATATCACTTATATGTGGAAGCTGAATTAAAAAAAAAAAGAACTTATTTACAAAACAGAAACAGACTCACACACATAGAAAACAAACTTCTGATTACCAGACAGGGAAAGGGATGGGAAGGGATAAACTGGAATTTCGAGATTTGCAAATACTAACTACTGTATAAAATAGATAAACAAGTTTGTACTGTATAGCACAGGGAACTATATTCAATGCCTTGTAGTAACTTACAGTGAAAAAGAATATGAAAACGAAGATATGTGTGTGTATGTGTATATATATATGTATATGACTAAAACATTATGCTCTACACCAGAAATTGATACAAGGCTATAAACTGACTATATTGCAATGTTTTTTTTTAAAAAGTCACTTTTCAAATGTGCTCATTATAACCCTTGAGCTTTACTGCTTCTTGTTCTGCAGATGCTTCACGTATGAAAAAGAGCTACCACTCTTTTTGTTGTTCTGTCTGCACAGTGGTGGGTTTCTCTTTCCAAATCTCCCTTTGGTCCAATGTGGGAACACCTAGAGTGGAAGCCACTAAGGACTTGAAATAACATAGGGAAGTGCCTCCTAAGAGTCACAGAGCCGTTGTGTTACCTGAGAATTTGTCTCATTTTGTCCTGGCTTTGCAGACATGATTCCCACTCACCTGCTGTGCACAATCCTGAGAGAGACCCGAACTAGACTGTAAGCCTTTTCCTTAACATTGTGGTCTCTGTGCCTGGGACAGCGTCCAGCAGATAGAAAGAGCTGAATAAAATATTTGTTAAGTGAATGAATGAATCATTGATTTCATTAACGTCGTTTTCCCTGGAGGCCTGCTGAGCCAATCTGAATTGCAGGGTACCTGCCACTGGCTGTGGGGACACTCTCCCTCCCCACCCTCTTGCTCAGTGGGGACACTCTCCCTCTCCACCCTCTTGCTCGGGGCTACCGAATCCTGAGCACTTCTGCCTCAGTCTTCAGTTAAGGAGTTTCAAAACCAGCAGTCAGACTTGCAGGGATGCTGACAGAATGCCAACTGGTAGACTCCTGAGTGTTGGCCTGTAAACACAAGAACGAATGGAAAAAGAACTTTTGAGGCATTTAGCAGGAGACAGATGCTTAAAGGAAGGAGTTCTTGGTAGAACATTAGAACAAGTGGCCCATCATAAACTGCAGAATTTGGAATTTTCTAGCAGGAATTATTATCTATGTTAGTCTCAGTCATCCACTGAGTGTGAGCTCGTTGAGGGCATGAGGTATGTCTTTTGCACCTATTTTAATCATTCATTAAAATTTGACACTTATTAATGAGATACAAGTCTAGCAAGAATACCAATGACATTCTAAATAGGATTTTTCCTTCTATTATTTAAAAAAAATGAGTCTCCTTATAGAGATTTGGGCATGAAAAAAAGATGCAAAAAGATGATGAAAACCACCTACAATTGCATCATCCAGAGATGGTCAGTATCAACATATTGGTATCTTTTAAGGTTTTTATTCCATTTGTACCTGTGTGTAGTTTTTATAAAAATCAGATAAAATTTGTAGTTTGCTTTTTCCACTAAGCAGTTTCCCCATATCATTAAAAAAAACTTTAAATATATAATTTTTAATCACTTCATATTCTACTATATAAATATATTATAGTTTATTTAACCATGTTTCTATTTTTTAGATATCTAAATTGTTTCCATTTAAAGTACATAAATATAAGTATTCTTATTATAACCTCTATAACATCCAGCATAGTGCGTTGCACATAGTAGGAGCCCAGTAAATGCTTAATGAAAGTATAAATGGGTTAGATTTCCCAGAAGGAACTTTATAACTGCTTACTGAGTCTCCTCTTCAGTAAAATGAAGGAATTGGATTATAAACTTATAAAAGGGGTCTTTCTGTCTCAAGTTTTATGATTATGTGATTTGGAAAAATAGTTTTAAATGATAATCCCATAGTCAGAGTCACATCATGTTCTTAAGATGTACATATAAAATCCATATGAAGCTCTTTTATATGGGTGTTGAAACTGAAGCTTAAAGTAGTTGGAAGCACTGGAGAATAATGTAGGGAACAGATACTTTCAATCAACAATGCCACATAGTTTGTCGTGACTGTTCTTTGTAGGGGAATCTGTAGTGTAGGGACAAATGACGTTGATAGTTCTAACTTCCATGACGTGTCTTGTCAGTTCTGTTCACCATCTACACCAGAACCACTTGTAAAGAGGCAAGAATATCCACTAAGTGTTGAGTCACGATATATCTGTTGATATGTATATTTGAAATTTGGTTTAAATCTTGCTTCTATGAAATCTTCTCCCCAAACTCCCCTTCTTTCCAGGGAAGAATGGCCTTTGTGTGTATGTGTTTCTGGCTTTGTAATGAGGACCACAGAAATTACAGACTAGATGTTGCCTTGTCAGGAACAGAGTAAACTTGAGGAAGATAATAATGTTTTCAGACATGTAGAAAGAAAGTCCTGTGGATCAGAGAGAAGAGGTAGCATCCTTATTCCCTTTGCTTTCAAGTGAGGAAGCAAGATTTTGGTTTAGTATTAGGGAGAACTTCTCTGAAAGTTGAAACTCTTCCTAAGGGTCATGGCCTACCTTATAATGTGGGAACTAGTAGTGTTTAGCATCTCATAGGAATTGTTCTATGGGGTATTTCTCTGTTAGCTTGAGGATCAGTTAATAGGTCAGAATAATTCTCAGATCATTTAAACAGAAAAGCAACAGAAAAGATTTCATACATTTGTGGTAGACATAAACTCCTATGTAAATAGGTAATGATCTGTATCTAGTACAGTCTGTTATACCTGGCTGGCCTAGGAGATGGTCTTATGCTAATTTAAAAGGTGAAACTTCCCTGACTTCAGACTACACTACAAAACTATAGTAATTAAAACATTATGGTACTAGCACAAAAACAGACACTTAGATCAATAGAACAGGGTAGAAAGCCCAGGATAGAAACCCATGCACTTATGCTCATTTAATCCATGACAAAGGAAGCAAGAATACACAATGGAGAAAAGATAGTCTCTTAAATAAGTGGTGCTGGGAAAACTGGACAGCTATATGTAAAAGAATGAAATTAGAACATTCTCTAGTGTCATATACAAAAATTACTCAAAAGTGATTAAAGACCCAAATGTAGGACCAAATGCTATAGAACTACTAGAGGAAAACAGGCAGAACACTCTTTGACATAAATCAAAGCAATATTTTTTTGGATCCATCTCCTAGAGTAATGGAATTAAAAGCAAAAATAAATGGAACCTAATTAAACTTAAAAGCTTTTGCACAGCAAAGGAAGTCATAAATAAAATGAAAAGACAATCTACAGAGTGGGAGAAAATATTTACAAATGATGCAACTGATAAGGGATTAATTTCCAAAATATTCATACAGCTTATACAGCTCAATATCAAAAAAACAAACAACCCAATCAAACATGGGCAGAAAGCCTAAATAAACATTTCTCCAAAGAACACATACAGATGGCCAACAGGCACATGAAAGATTCTTAGTATTTCTAATTATTAGAGAAATGCATATCAAAATTACAATGAGGTGTCACCTCACACCGGTCAGAATGGCCATCATCAAAAAGTCTACAAATAATAAATGCTGGAGAGGATGTGGAGAAAACGGAACCCTCCTACACTGTTGGTGGGAATGTAATTTGGTACAGTCACTATGGAGAACAGTATGGAGGTGCCTTAAAAAACTAATAGAGCTACCATGTGATCCAGCAATCTCACTCCTGGGCATATATCCAGAAAAGATGAAAACTCTAATTCAAAAAGATACATGCTCCCCAGTGTTCATAGCAGCACTAGCTACGATAGCCAAGTCATGGAAGCAACATAAATGTCCATTGACAGATGATTGGATAAAGAAGATGTGAGGTAGATAGATAGATAAACAGCAATATGGATGACCTAAAGATTATCATACTAAGTGAAGCAATTCAAAGACAAATATTATATGATACCATTTACATGTGGAATCTAAAAAGAAAATGATACAAATGAACTTATTTACAAAACAGAAATTGACTCACAGACATAGGAAGAAATACTTATGGTTACCAAAGGAGAAAGGGTGGGGAGGGATAAATTAGGAGTTTGGGATTAACAGATACATATTACTATATATGAAATAGATAAACAACAAGGACCTGTGTTATAGCACAGGGAACTATATTCAATATCTTATAATAACCTATAATGGAAAAGAATCCAAAAAAGAATATATATCTATATATATATGCACACACAAACTGAGTCACTTTTCTGTACACCAGAAACATTTTAAATCAACTGTATTTCAATATTTTTAAAAAGATGAAACTTATAGGAATAAATGCAAGACACAAAGTTTGGCTTTCCCAAATGATAGGACAGTTATTGATTGAGGGAAATGTGGTATAATGGTAGATTTGTTTACCAGCGTTGACTAAAGACCAGGAGATTTGTTGGTCAGTGAGTGGAAACATTAATGCATAGTGTTTGCATGTAACCTGTGCACCTGCTCCCCTATCCTGTAAATCATCTCTAGATTACTTATAATACCAAATACAATGTAAATGCTATGTAAATAGTTATGATTACTATGTCAATAGCTGCTGGACACAGGAAATTTAAGTTTTTCTTTGTGGAACTCTCTGGAATTGTTTTTCCCCAAAAATTTTCAATCCGTAGTTGATTGAATCCACGGATGCGGAATCCATGGATGTGGAGGGCTAACTATATAGGCTGTTTGTTTTGGAAATATTTTGTTTTAGAAGGCGGCATTCAAGTTGATGGTGGATGGTGAGTTGTCAGGAAGGTACAATGAAGGTTTTAGACAAGACAACATTTCAAGTTCCTTCCTGTCCTGAGAGTCTTGAATCACCAAATCCTAGGTCCCTGTTTAGCTGTTCTGCCCAATGCTCACTTTTATGTTCAAAAGTGACAGAACAGCCTCCCACCCTGGACGACGGAGTGCATTACTCTTGAAGACTTAGGTTCTCTTGCTGACCACTTACACTATGTGAGGCAGAGTCCTTGGTTTGCAGTTCTTGTTTAAACGGTCCCTTCTGTGGTAAGGAATCACAGCATTCTGCCAAAGCTTTCGAGTCTCTGAAGCTGTAATTGCTTTATTCTTTTGACTACATGTAGAATTGTGTCATAGGTAGCACTTCAACTAAAGTCAGTGTATTCCAGCTGTAACTGCAGGTATCTCGGAAGTATACCCCATTAGTGATGTGAAGTGAACTAAAGATAATTTTTTTAAATTCTTAACTGGGATTGTCTATACATTGTCATTGCTTATCTTAATAGTAAGGATATGAAAATAAAGCCCTGCTATTTCATTTTTTCTCATTGTATATAATCTTTTCTCAAGATCATACTCTTGTTTTAATGTTTAACAATTGTTTGTCCCTTATCAGGATGACAGTTAATATATTGCCAGCCTAGATAAGGGTTCTTGGTCCTCTTTTACTTAAAACTGCTTTTAATTACTTTACAACAAACTAAAGCTGTAATCTGTATCATGTTTGCTTGACCAGTGTATTTATTCATTTCTAAGTCAATTGTTATCATAGGTACCAGGTGCTTAAAATACATTATCTTAAACTGGAATATGGGCAATTACACTTTTGCAACATGTATGAAGTCTTTCTTAGGATACTCATGAATGTTATCAGTGAGAACATAGTCATAAATCCCACATCCCTTCTTGAATCTGAAGATCAGTAGTACAAGATCCCAGTGCTCTTAAGGTCAGTGGTACATGGGTTCCAGTGCTACCTATCTGCAAGACTAAAGCCCACGCCTTAGCTGTGGCATGCCGAAAACAGAACCACCCCCTCCTTTAATTCACGGTGCTCAGGGGGGCTCATTTCGCCTGGCTTAGGCTTAGTCTAGTGGTTGACCTCTTGAATTGTGAGAGGGTCCACTACTGAGAATTTTGAGAGTGAGTGGATATTTTAAGAGTTTCCCTTCAAGCTTTTCTTCCCTGACTAATTTGGAAAGGTAAGTACTGTTTGATAACTTTATTTAATTTGGTAGTTATTTACTGTGCCAAGCTCTACAGAAAATACCAAATTAAGTAAGACGTGAATCTTTAAGCTTTTCTGTATTCAACCAGATAAGTCTTAAGAAATAAAGCAAAGACTACATAATTTATAGTACAAGATTAATGAAAAGACATGAAAGACTTGTAGTTATCATATTAAAGGTACATGTGATTTCCTAACTGAATTAATTTATCTACAATCAGGCATTAAAGAAGCAGTCAACTGACTGATCTCCTCTAATGGAGGACTGGGTAGCCTTCTTCCGTGGAGAGCAAATATTAACAGACTTGAATACCTTTTTGATTTTCCTGTATTTGCCTTAATAGGTACTGAATTCGATGGCTTTTTCTTCTGGTTTCTGAGGGTAAAATATAGAAAATTTAATCCTATTGTTTGGATTAATGAGCACTCTTTTTTACAGTCTTGTGCACATTGTACCATTAATGAAAGTTCCTCTGCTGCAGGCAAAATATTTTATTTGAGAATGAAAAAGCAAATTGAGTTGCCGTATTGTCTGAGAGGTTCATAGTTAAGTATTATGCCAGCTTGATCTCAGCTGGGACTGAGGTTCTGTGATAACTATGGAGAAGTTTGGAGACGTATGACTGACTTTTATATAAATCAGTTTGATTTGTAATTGGTAGAGTTGCTGTTACGTCTAGGGTTTGGTAGATGAACTAAGCCAAGTGAGTTGGTATCAGCTTTACTTACAAGCCTTCCAATAACAGCATCAATTCTAAATCAAGTCTGTTTTCCCATCACATGATCAGCACACGGCGAAACTATACCCCTTCCCACTCTCATTTCACTTCAGATTTTAAAGCAAATGCCAGGCTTCACATCATTCCCTTGTACGTATTTCAGCATGTGTCTCTCTAAGAAAGGACTCTTTATCTTTAAACAATAAACATAGCTGTAATCCTGTTAGAGTTGCTTTTGAGTTGCAAGTAGGAAGTAAGGACTACTGAAGTTGAACCAGGTTCTGATGCCTTTAAGTAGCTCTGGGTACGTGGACAAGCCATTTAACTTTCCTCTCTCCATGCTTGCTTGTCTCTAACAAGAAAAGATTCAACAAAATCATCTCTAAAATCCCATCTGTCCCCAAAATTTGTAACTTAAAAAACGAAGAGACGTCCAGTTTCTGGTCCAGCCTGTAAGGAGCTTGCATGTCATTCTGCGCTAACAAGTAAAAAGCTGGAAAAAAATCAACAACTTTCCTTATATCTGTCAGAGGAGTCAGAAGGCAAACTGTTGCCCCCTGAATTAGAGAGACAGACAGGCAGATACAGAGAATCACAACTTACTGGAGCAGAAACCTCTGTGGAAACCAGTCCTGTAATTGATGCACTGCTGAAGGTTCAGAGGTTCAGAGTGAACAAGTCTGAGAGTGAAAAAGCCCAGTCATGATGGCCCCCACAATTCTGTGGTTTTACCTCCAGGAGCTTGACTAGGGTCTCACAGGGAAGCTCTCATGCTCCTGACAGAGGGAGGGGGAAAAGAACCATTTTGAAATTCTCCAGAGCATTCTATTCTTTGTAACAAAGGCCATCTGCAAGAGGAATTATTTATCAGAGCCTAAGCTACTGGGGGCTTATCAGAGCCTAACTGACCTGGGGGAGGAAATACTTAACTCCAGCCCACTCTCATTGTGCTGGCCCACCTAAGCCAGGGAAAGCTGAGAAGCACTGAAGCTCACAATTCAGAGGCAAAGGCTCCCTGAAAGGTTGATCTAATCGTACGACTGTAGAGCCACCCCCTCTCCTACACCTCATCCCTGCGTTACTAAAGGCCCCCTGGAAGCAAGTCCCTTTACCTGGTACAGCACATCCAGCTATCAAGAAAGACACACAAGGCATACTAGAAGATAAAAAAAAAAAAAACAAAACACGGGTTGAAGAGACAGAACAAGTAAAAGAACCAGACTCCAGTATATTTATTTATGTTTTAGGGGGTAAGTAATTAGGTTTATTTATTTACACGGAGGCACTGGGGTTTGAACCCAGGACCTCGTGCATGCTAAGGGCACACTTTTATCACTGAGCTATACCCTCTTTTAAAAAACAAATTTTTTTTTTGGCTGGGGCAAAGCAATTAGGTTTATTTATTTTTAGAGGAGGTAGTGGGATTGAACCCAGGACCTCCTGCATGCTAAGCATGTGCTCTGCCACCCAAACTATCCCCTCCCCACCAGACTCCAGTATGGCAGGGATACTGGAATTATCAGACTGGAAATTGAAAACGAACTATGATTAAAATGCTAGGGACTCTAGTGGCTGAAATAGAGGGGCTACAAGAACAGATGGGCACTGTAGACAGAGAGGGGGAAATTCTAAGAAAGAACCAGAAGGAACTGCTAGAGGTCTAAGACACTGCAACAGAAGTGAAGAATGCTTTTAGTGGACTCAGTAGTAGTAGACTACATATGGCTGAGGAGAGAATCTCTAAGCTTGAGGGTATGTCAGTTGAACTTCCAGAAAGGAAAAGCAAAGAGAACAAGTACTGGAAAAAACAGGACAGAATATCCAGGAACCGTGGGACAACTACAGAAATATTCATAGTATTCATATAATGGAAATATGAGTAAGGAGAAGAAAGAGGGGAAAAAAAACAAATATTTGAAGCAATAATGACAGAATGGCCCCAAATTAATGGCAGACATCAAACTACAGATCCAGGAAGCTCAGAGAACACCAGGCAGGATAAATGCCCCCAAAACTGCACACCATGGTCATCATGGTAGAACTTCTCGTGCTGATGACTTCCAAGTGTATACACATATGTACGTAGGCATTGTGTGTATACACCCAACTCTGTTTTCTCTCCAGAGCTCCTTATCCACCCGTGCCACTGCCTACTAGATGTTTTCATTTGGACATTTTGCAAGCATCTCAAATTTTACATGTTAAGAGGGAGCAATTGATTTTACTCTCCAGATTCTTACAGCTCTCCCCGCCCCTATCTTTTCCCAATTCATAATAGCACACCATTCACCCAGTAGCTCAAGCCAGAACTCCAGGAATCAGTTTTCACCTGTCCCTCATCCCCCTGTGCTATTCCCCACTGAGTCCTACAAAATAAATCACCTGATTGTCTCCTCTCCCCAGCATCCCGTTCCCTTGCTTGCGTTCTTCCCCCCTGCCCCCCATCCAGACTACACAGTAGCCGAGTAAACTTCATGAATAGAAGGGGGATTTTCTCTGTCTGGTGACGGCCCATAGTGCTTGAGATAAAATCTAACTCTCAGCTCCCTACCAGGCCCCTGAAGACCCAGTGGGACCTGGCCTCCCAGTCCTCATCCTCCCACTCTTCTCCGGACCAGCTTGAGGACCTCTCCCCAGTAAGTCCCCTCTCCGGGGCCTTGAACGTTCTCAGTCCCTCCCACTTCTTGCTTGGCCCTCCTCGCTCTGCAGGTCTCAGCTTAATATCCCTGTAATCTGAGGCTTTTCTTTACCACCACATCACTGAAATAGCTCTGTCTCCCCCTATTTGTTACTTTTATAATTTATAATTCTCATTTGGTCTGCTTTTTGGGTTTTGTCTGCTGCCGTGCTAGAAGGTAAGCTCCATGAAGGCAGGGACTGTGTCAGTCTAGCTTGCCAGTTTACCTGCAGGTCTCCAGTAGAGTCAGCTTCATACCTGACACTCCGTGAGGTTTAGAAAATACAGCTAAGTTCAGAGGAATGGAGACCCTGGAAGAAAGAAGGAGGAATTTTCTAGACAGGCATACAGGATGTCCAAATGTAGAAAAATCAGTGTAGTGGTCATAACAGTTGACCCTGACATCCATTCTACCCCAGTAATTAGTCCAAGCCATTCATAAGAATCTCATTTCCCGTGTGGATTGGCCTGAGCAAGGAGACATGAGGGGAAGTTAGCTGAGTGAGGTCTGGAGGTGTTTTCCTCCCATCCGTAAAAGAGAACACAGAAGAGGTTGCTCTCTCACCCTCCTTTGGAGATAGTCCCGCTTGGATGTAAGGATTGGAACTCCTGGCACTGTCTTGCTGCCAGATGGAAGATGAAACCATCACAAAGAAGGAAGGGGGCCAGAGACGTGGAGCCAGAGCCCTCGAGTTTGCTCTCTTGGCTTTACAATAAGTAACGCAATGAATGCCCTCTTTACTTATCTCAGTTTCATTTAGAGATTCTGATGACCTCAGTGAAACATGAGAATCTGCCTAGATGAAGGAGCACATTCATCCTGGTGGTAGTGGGAATTTACTCTGGAAAGGTTAGGTTTTGAGACTCAGGGCCCTTGAATGATAGCCTGAAGCAGTCTGTGCGGCGCTGAAGAACAAAGAACAAGGTGCAGACTCCCTAAGTTTAACCTATGTCCACCCCTTTCCGGCTGTGTGACCCAGGGCAAGTTACTTCACCTTTCTCTGCCTTGTTCCTTAAGCGTCAAGTGCAGACAGTGATAACGTAACAGCTACCACATAGGGATGTTGTGAGGATTGAACAGGTTTATCCACATGAAGCTCTTAGACCAGTGCTTGGCCCACATGAAGCATTTAATATGTTGGTTTTTTATTCTTAGTGGTGGTGAGATTTATTTATCTTATAGTTAGTAGTTCACAAGCTTCTGTGTACATAAGAACCAATTAGGAAGTTTGTGAAATGCCGGATCCCACTTTCCCAGGTGGGTGTGGATTTGGCCAGGGCATCTAACAACTGAGTGGATGAGTCTGCAGCCCACAGAGCTCCCTTGAGAAACTGCAGAAAACAGCAGCGTGCACAGGGGCTGGACAGCAGTGGAGTGAGATGAGACAGGTGGGCTGGGAGGAAAATTGATCTTTGGGGTACCTTTACACGGAATTGGAGGTTGGAGAACAGACATGAAAAGATTCTGAGGTAATTGCTTGAGAGATTACAAAGATAATTTTGTCAGGCTTCGGTATTTAAAAAACCACTTTGAGATTTTAAGCCTGTGTCAAAGAATGATGGAAGAGAAAATGTCAGATAGGTGAGTCCACTTGCTAAGAATTCATTTTGTTTAATGTGATGGAGGTCCACTTGGGACCGTGCCCTGTGGGCTGTTGAAAGATGCTGACCTGAATGTTTCTCAGGAGGGAGAGTCGGAGAAACAGAGGGCTGCCTCAGGGAACGGTTGCCCCCAGCCAGCCTTCACTTTCCCTGCTAAACTCACATACCGAAAACCTTCCATTCACAGTTTCTCAGCTACTAATGCTGGGATTGCATCGCTTGAAATTCTGCATCACTGTGTAATTTTTTTTTTATGTTTGCTGAAGTGTTGATAACTTTTCAATGGTTTGCAATTCCCTTGTTTTCCTTCCTGTTATTTATTAAAGATTCAGTTAACTGAAGACTTTTAATTTTGTGACGTATACTAAGAGCCTAGTACACGCTCCTCTACTGGATACTTTGCCCACATTATTTATAATCCTCACAACGACTCTACGGGGTCAGCATACTCTTTGTATGTGAGAAAAAATAAGCCTCAAAAAGGTTAAATTACTCACCTAAAGTCACAGCTAAGCTAGAATTCAAACTAAGGTCTGTCCAGGAAGCGCTTGCTCCTACGAGGTTTCCATTAGCGCGTTAGGTCGTGGACCTAACACCAGCCGCTTAACTCATTTTTTGAAATCTATGAAGGGACTTTATTCATTAAGATGCTGTCATTCGGCTTTTTTTTGTGTTGTGTATAACAGGTGGGTATTATTGATGAGCAGTGGAGAACAAACAGATCCTAAGGTGCCTATTTCATCTTTTAATGAAAAAAAATTATCATTATTTGAATACTTTAACTTTCACATCTGTATATCATATTCTCACAGGAGACACTAAATCCATTTATTCCATTTTAGCAAAGGATGTGCTTTTTCCCTCTAGATTATTGCTCCTCTTTCTCCTTCCTCTGTCTCCATCCTTACAAATAAATTACCATAAGAATATACCTTTTCTTTGTGTAAGAAGAGGAAAGCAAAATTTGGTTATTAAAACTAAAATTAAAAAAAAAGCCTTCTTGTCTAAAAAAGAATCTAATTTCTTTGGAGATGAAAAGGAAAAAAGACCCAAATACTATATAGTTTAAGAATCATCCAGAAACTTTCTAACTGAATTCCAAATCTTCATAGATGTTTTAATATATTAGCCAACTTTTTTTTATATCATTATAGGAATTAAATATATTGTCTAAACACTGTGGGAAAGATGTTCAGTAGAGCCTTGTGAATTAATTGGAGAGTTTTACATGCTAATAGAATTTTGATACATTTCCAGGAACTTGTGAGGCATTGAAAAGGCAATTTGAGAACACTGGCCACTGTTACTGCATTAATGGAATTAGGTTTCCTTTACAGTTTTTTGAAAGAAAATAATCCATAGTGATGTGACTGTTTTGTTACTCTTATCAGCAACCATGGATGTGGAAACAAAAATAATGACAGCCCTCTTGGCCTGGCTTTCTAGAAGCACTGGTGTCCTCACTGTCACTGTGGCCACTCTTCTTAAGCGGGGACAAAGAGCACATGTGGTAGTGGAGCCCCTCCGGTCCTGAAGTGACACTGACACTGACACGTGGCTCCTGAAAACAAATTTTGTTCATATAGAGCCCCACCTCTGAACCTGCTCAAATGCGTTCCGCCTCCCGGTCAGTGTGTCCTCCCCTTCGGCAGAATGCTGACATCTAACGAGGAGCTTAAACAGCAATGCCCTCTCTTCCTTTTCTTCCCCCAGCCCTTTCCCATCTCCTGCCCTCACTCTTACCCACTCTGGATCTGAAGGGTAGGAAATGTTAGTATACGTGGGGTGGTGGGTGAGGGAAATGCAGAAGAAAGGAGATAAAAATCAGCTTGTAAATTGTTTACAGTGTTTTTGGGTGTGAGGTTCTTTTTTAAGCTGCAGAACTCTTTGTCCAGACAGAATTGATCCCAAACTCCAGCACATGTAACAGCTGGGCTGCTCCATTTGGGGTGGGAATACATGGCTGAATCCTCACTAAAATAGCCCCTCCTTCTCTGAGAAAGGGTAGCGAAAAGGGAGAGTCCTTGAAATAACTTAAAACAGCACTATTTGAAAACCACTGCTCTTCACCAAAGAATCATGCTTTTTGGAGTACGTAAGTTGAGTCCAATGTGGAGGAAAATTGGTTTTTACAGTTTAAAAGGAAATCAGCAAATTTTGTTTGTGAGCTCACTATATGAAAGGTATTTGATAGCATAACTTAATTGATTTTAAAATTTGAATAATCAGACCATTAGTGGTTTTTTTTGTTTGGTGTTTTGGGTTTTTTTGTTTTTTTGCTTTTTTCCTGTTAAGATTTTTCCTTTACTTAATAACATATGTGGTCTCCAATTTTTGTTCTTCTTGGGAAATGGTGTGAGTCCAGTGTGATATGCTTACTATGGATAGATTGTAACCATTAAAAATTCTTTGATTTCTCTTGAGCTGTTAATTATATTGTCCTTTTCTTAGATAACATTACACTTAATAGAGCTATCTTAAGAGTCACATGTGGACTTTACAGATTTATTACCATTCCTGACATCTTTGGATGGCTTCTTAAATGAGTTTTGCAGGGACAGTAAAACAGTATAAACAGAATTTTAGTCTCTGGAAACCACTTTATTTGTAATAACCACTATAAAGAGAAAAACCTTCCTGTGCTCAGGTAGTCTTCATTTATTTGAATTACTAAGCCCTGCAGACTGGAGGTTAAGGGCCTGAGTTTGGTTATTTCGTTGTCATAAATAGTGACATTACAGAAATGCAGTTATGTGATGCTTCTTGAAAATAAAACCTCAATATTTAGGGATTAAATGTAATTCAAAATATTTTCAATAAGACTGTGGCCAAGTTGGCCCATGTACTGTAGTGCAAGCTGATAAATAATCGGAAGGTTATGATGTACAATTACTAAATAGGCTCTTACAAACAATTCATGTAGGACCACCTTTAAATCGAATACCTTAACTGAAAAGCACATAGGTAAACCCTATACCACTAATCACGGTCACATGGAAACACAAAACTTTCAGTCCAGGAGATTTGGATAAATGTTCTGCAGCTATGCCCAGAAATCGGCTTTTCAGTAATTTCTGTAGCATTGTCTCTCAGTTTGATCAAATACAGTCATTATATCACAAGCAGTTTCAAATTCCAAAATGGTATGTGTAGAGAAAAAAAAAGCATGAGTCTTTGCCTTTCTTGATTCTGATTACCCTCATTTAGGATAAGTAGTACCCTCTTAATTAATTAATGCTGTAAGATTGTGGACTGAAAGGTGCCATAAAGTGCAAATTACCGTTTATTTGAATATTTATTTGCATGAATACTCTTCCTGTTTAATAATTGAAAGGTGGAATAAAAGGAGAAGCCAAGAATTACAACAAATGATACCCGCGTTTAAACGCAAATTTCCAAAAATGATTATCACATTGGACTTTAAACAGACTTTTTTTAATAACATTAAAAATTATCTCACCAGATTCTAATTAAATATGTAGAAGGCTTTTTATTGTACAACTGCATACCTCAAGGTACCAGTTTTACCTTTGTGTTGGTAAATTGAAACCGTAAATCTCTGCACAGCTCTGACACGGTCTCCTTTCCTCTTTACTTTCTTTCCCCAACAAGTGTAGTATTTGAGAATAATGCTTCCTATTATTCTGTCCCAATTTAGTAGTAGTTTCCTCATTTTTGAATATTTCATATTCAATTAAAGATGACTTCAATACTTTGAATAGTCCTCCCCCTGTCTCATCCTATAGGGATGTGGTTACATATGGACTCATTTCTAGATAACAGTAACATACAGACTTCTTTTCTGCTACTTTTTTCTTACAGTTCATAATGAAATAATAAACCTTATGTGTGGTCCTGTAAAAACAGACATTGTTTGATTTTAGGATAAAGAGATTCTTGATTATGCTGCAACTGAAAATACTAAACATTATATATTTTCAGCTTTTGATGCCTTTACCAGATACCCTATTCATATGATAAACGAATAGGTGATAAAATGTTGATGGAAGCAAAAAATTAAAATTTCTGGTAAATTTTTAAGCTACCTTGTTTGTAAGAATAAAAGAGACCTTTGTCTTTTTTTTGTCATTTGCATTTAAGATAAACCATCAATGTTATATGTAACTATCTGTAATACAGCAAAAACCATTTTCTTTGAACATACAAAGATTTCCAATGGTCTGTAGCTAATATGCATTGTCTGTAGCTAATAGACTGGACAGAGTACTGCTGCTGTTTGAGTAAAAGTTAATGTTTTTGAGATCAGCATAACTGTAACGTATTAGTAGTGGGTGTCCTGCTTATTTTATTATTACAAGCTCTATCACTGTACAAATTCCTTGTAACATATTAACAGACATCTACTTTAGGCTCATGCTTAAATGTGTATTGAATGTGGTAGCCCAGGAGCTATGTTGAAAAGGTACATTAAAAATATCTCAAGATAGCATTCACAGAAAGAGAACAGACTTGTGGTCACCAGGCGCTAAAGGGAGTGGGAAGGGGTAAATTGGGAGTTCGAAATTTATACCTCTTGGGGAGTGATGGAAATGTTAGGTATTTTGATTGTGGTGGTGGTTTCATGGATATATATACACATCTATCAAAATTCATCAAATTGTACCTCTGAAATATGTGTAGTTTACTATACAGAAATTATCCTACAATAAAGTTGTTTTTAAAAAGATGGCATTCAGTTGCTTGCTGAGTAGCATAACCTGGTATCTTAGACTTTATAATAATAAGTAATATTTCAATATCCAACTAGAATTCTGAAGGGAATAAAATTTACATCCCCCAAATGAGACAATTACTAATCAGCTCTACTAAACTAGCCAAAACCTAAAGTCAGCAACTTCTTAGTCCAAAAAAGGATACTTCAAAATGAGCACCCTCTGTGTCCAAAAGGATCTTCACTATTTTAGAAGCCTCATCCTCCGTCTTTTTTATAGCTCTAAAATTTCATTTATCTATGAGTGTATGTATAAAGTATATTTATAATTTTCCTCCTCTCCAAATACACACGCTTGTATAGATTATGTCATTACATAAAAATTGAAAGGCAGGAAACATGTATGCCTTGGGGTCTGTGTTTAAACAAGGTGGGATGTGATAAAGAAGGAAAAATCTGAAGAAAAGGAAATTCCAGCAGAGTGAAGCTTTATTAGCTCCATTTTTCCCCTTGTCTCTTATCTGAAGCAACCAGATTTTTCATTTGTTTAAAAATAACGCATTTGCACACAGAATGTTAGCTCGTTGAAAAGCTTTTTAAACCACTATAAATTACTGCATTATTTGTATATCAAGATTCACGCAAAATACAGTTGAACTACCGTTCAGTATCTTGCAAGCGCTCGTGGTTTCATGTCTACTTTCATTATTTGCCCAAAACTCTTGTAAATTTTCATTGTAGTTCTTTTTGTGGTAGCTGGAATTGAAATGTTATTACTGCTAACAAGCCAGATTGTGTTTTAACCAAATCTGGCCAATCTGTCATTTATGTCCCCACCTATTGTTTCCAACTCAATTATTATTAATTTTCACTTTGGTTTTAAGTCAGTCGTGGTGACACTGAGGAGGTGACAGGGTGGGGGCAGGCTTAGACTCCACCCCAAGGCTCACCCGGACTGCAGGACACAGTGCTCACAATAGCACGTAAGGTGCACACTGTTAATCTTCTTTCACAGACTAAAAGGCTTGGAGGTGAAAGTTTAGTGACTTAGCCTGAGGCCTCAGTCACACATCCAGTAAGTGGCTATTTTGATCACCTCTTCACCCTTCTGATGAGAAAAAAATTCCTGCCATGGGGTTATGGGATGGCTGAACACACAACACCTGACACGTGAAGGATGAGATTGGCAGCTCCAGGCGAAGACACTGCGGGCCACACAGGGCCACAGGGGAGCTGCCCTTGTGAATGGTGGACAGCCAGAGGCTGTGGGAGGCAGGCTTTGTGGTACCCCCTGCTCCACACGGAAGGATGTGATTGGCTTGTTCGGATCGTGGGTAGGCGGGAATGCACCTGAGCCCTTTGATACCGAGGGCTGGGCCAGCATCCCCAGGGCAGGATGGGAGGGCAACTGGCAGGCTATTCAAGGCCTTTCTGATTTTACCGCATGTCAGAGCATCACCTAACACTGAACCTTGCTTCTAGGACTTTACACCACAGGGGCTAAACGCAGATTCTAATTGTGGGCTTTCTTTCTTTCTTTTTTTTTTTTTTTTTACTTTTAAGGATTTTTGTTTGTTTGTTTGAGTGAGTGGTTTTATTTTTTATTTATTTAATTTTTAAAATTCTTACTGTTTTCATGGAGGCACTGGGGATTGAACCCAGGACCTCGTGCATGCTAAGCACGTGCTCTACCACTGAGCTATACCCTCCCCCTAATTGTGGACTTTCTGATCCACGCCCATGATTATTCCACTGTGGCATGGGATAGCCTCCCCTTGTGGGATCACCTGTTAATATTTTATTAGTAATTAAGTACTTTCTCTGGGTATTTTTTAATCATGTTTTCTTAGGACTCTATACACTGTAGTATCTGTTGGATCCTCATAAAAATACTAGAACACTTCCATTTGGGAAAGAATTTGAGGACTTATTTCCCTCTTAAAGGAAATCCAAGTGTGAGTTCTAATTGTATCTTTTTTTTTTCAATTATTGAAATATGGTCACTTTACAGTATTGTGTCAATTTCTGGTGTGCAGAATAATGCATCAGTCATACATATACATACATGTATTCCTTTCCATATTCTTTTTCATTATAGGTTACTACAAGGTATTGAATATAGTTCCCTGTGCTATACAGTAGAAACTTGTTTTCTAATTGTATCTTGATTTAGAGTTTTCTTCCTCCCAGAGAAAAGTTTTTCTTCAAAAATTCTACCCTCACTTCCCCAAACAAAATCTTGTTTCCCCATGTTCCATTGTTCTTAGAACTTTTCTGCCTTCCCTCCGCAGCTGGGCAGCTGGCATCCCTGAGTCTGGAATGCCCCCTTTCTCAATTGCACCTCCTCTCTTAGACCTTTTCAGCTACTCCTGCACACGGTGACACCGTCCTATTTCTTATCCTCTGGGCTGGATGCTGCAAGAAGTAATGTAAAAACGTAAGAGATGGTTTCTGCCAGTGAGTCTCTAACCCTGGAGAGCAGGACACAAGGGTTGCACAGCATAAAGGGAGATGAGTGCACGTCGAACTCTGTACTCAGGCCCACGAGCCCGTCCTGAGCTGGCCCCTACCCCGCTCTGCAGCCCCTCCTCTGCTGTTCCCTCTCCCTCCCTCGCTCTGGCCACATCCGCCTTGCCTTCTTTCTACTTCACAACTGGACCAGGCATTTCCCACCTCGGGGCCTCTCTCTTGCTGCTCCTGCCACGTCTGGTTCTCTCTTTCCTCTCAGGCTGCTTCCCAAGTGTTATCCTGGACCGCCCTGCCCCAAACAGACCCTTTTGTTCCATGCACAGTGGTTCCAAGGTCCACCTCTGGCTCCCTGTGTGATTTCCCCAAGATACTTACTTTTCTGTGCCACGATTTGCTAATCTGTAAAATGAGACTGTTGTAATAGACGAGGCTGTGAGAGTTAAGTGCATCAGTACAGATCAAGCGCGAATGATCGGAATCCCCAGCATACAGCAAGCACTTGGTGAAGACAGTTTCTAATCATCATCATCATTAAGGCTGAAAAGGTAACATAAGCCATTAATGCCATAGGAGTCCAGAAAGAGGAGAAGTCTTTAAGGCCCTGAGTCACCACAAGAACCTTCCTTGTGAGGGCAGAGTTGAATGTCATCGTGTCTGTATAGGGATTTGCCTGTTTCCCGCAGACACCACACCATCTTCCTTCTTTGGATTTCCATGGCTCTTCTTCTCCCACAATACTGATCTCAGCCTTCCTTGTGTCATAAACTGCATGTATGTTCTCCCAGTAGCGGTGGTCCTGCCTCTCTGTGTCCTAGCAGCATTGTGCCCTACACAGTGGACGGATGACCACTTACAAGAAACACTCCAAGAGATGCCATGAACTCAGTGAGTTTGAAAGCCGTCCTTTTTTATTTGTTAATCTGTCTATTCATTCATCAAATGCTATTTAAACACCTATTGTGTAAAGAACCATGAAGACTGAGAAAGGTACGGCTCTCTTGGAAATACCGTGGGTTCCATTCCAAACCACATGGGAAGAAACGCACAGTGTGTGCATCCCAGGAGCTGGCTGAGTCTGAAAGAGCCTGGAGAAGAGAGGAGGTCCATTGCTCAGGGCTTCTTTGCCAGTCTCTCCAGTGCCAATCTGATTATACGTTCTGGGACTCCTCCGCTCTTTATCCCTGAGCTGGTAGATGGAGATTCCAGACACATCATTGCATCTTTCTGATTCTTGGTGTTCTCTATAAGATCATGTCGATAACCTCTGTCTCCTGCCTGGGCTGCCGTGGCCGTCTGAGCGGGGGATGCCCTCACAGGGGCACGTTCACAGTGTTCTCCATCCACAGGTTCAGAGCGATGCTTGGGAAGAACCAGTGGGCAATGATCGCAGTGTAAGCGCGGTGACTGCAGAGACCAGTTACTGGAAATGGTCCAGTTGGATCAGTGTGGGGTGTACTGCTTAGGGGTCTTAACTCAGTTATAGACTCAGTGTAATTCAACAGACATTTGAAGAGCATCGTTTCATGCCTGTCTCTGAGCCAAGATTGTGGAGCACAAACATGATCCAATACAGGTTCTCCTAAAGCACTTAAAATGGATGCAGGGAAGACTTGAGCAGAGAGAAGCAGGAAGAGTGTTCCAGGCACCTTTAGAACAAGCGCAGGTAGAGGCACAGAGTGGGCAGGACCCGGGAATTCAGCTTGGTCTAGAAAAAAGGCTTCCTCATTCTACAGCAGGAGGAAATAAGATGGAAGCAAAGCACCCCAAATCATGGAGGATTTAGGGGACCAGAAGCAGAACACGGGCTCTTTTCTGTAGATATTTAGGAGCCTGTGGAAGGTTTGAACAAGAGATTGGCAGAAGCCGTACTCAAAATTAGATAATACGTTCCTGTCTTCTCTCTGGAATTACAAGTTCTTTGTTTGAAAAGGTCTGAATTAAAAGGGACAAACCTCAACGTACATGTCAGGCACTTTCAGTGGTTGTACAATTTTGATCTTTCCTTAGCTGGTCCTAAGTAAACTTCACAGCCCAGGGACAGGCAGTTACCCAGCCCTTAGTCATGTGCTTTTTACTTGAAAATATTTAAAGTATTAACATTTTCCTTTTCATTATATTTTATGCATCATGAACTTGATATATTCTTGAAATATTTATGAAATTCGGTATTGTGCATGTGGCCTATCCCCCATGTAAATGGAAAAGAGAAGCCTAACGCAGTTCATGAGTTGAAATATTTGGTTTCAGTTGTACTCAGATCGAAACCATTAAAGAATCAGAATGATTGTGGGTTTCTGATTGCCAGATTTACCACCAGAGCTCCGGGTTTCCTGACTACCACATCTCAGTATTTTTGTAATGTTTGTAGCTCCTTTGCAAGTATGTTTGAATACTCACCCCACCACACATTTCTTAACTATTCTTGTCTTTATTTTAAGAGAATCATGAATATTATTAGATTTGTTCCCAGAGTGTCAAATTATTTTCATCAACAAGGAGATCTGATTAGAGCACAAGATTTAGGAGAACTCAGACTTATAAAGAGGTAGGCAGAAGTATTTTCTATTTCTTGACATTGAGTTTGTGGTGATGTTTTCTTTTTATATGTGATTTAAATAAAAAACGACCTGTTATTTTTATAAGGTACTTTTGTGGGTAGTAAGAGACCCTGTCCCCTGATACGCACTGCAGAAGGAAGCCACGTGCCTGAACCCCTTCCTGATTGGTCATCATGTATTGTCACTTGGCAGAGGCAGGAATCCAAGGACTAGAGGCATGCAGAGTGTGCTTCATAGCACCTGTGCCAGGAGATGCTGCCAGACTCCGGGGCACCCCCTCCCCAGGGTCTAAACCCTGGAATGATGCTAGGGATTCTCATGGATAAATGTTAGGATTAAGGTAGATCTGGGATGTGAAATTAGAATTTTTAGTGAGCCCTAGTGCTGGCCAGCTGCCTAAAGCTGCTAATGCTCCCAAGATGATGAGAGGAAACCTTGGGAGATCTGGAGTAAGTTACACACACCCTTCCAGTGAAGATTCTGCAGCCTCTCCTCTTAGCAGCTGTCTCCACCCCTCCCCTCAGGCAGTTTGCAGCCCCCATCACATGACGCCAACTTTTGAACATGGAAAAGATATACTTTTATTTTAACGAGTTTTGGTAGATTAGCACCTTCGGCCAAAATACATTGTCTTACACACCCCCATCCTATAATCCAGATGTGTAACTCAAGTACTGTGGCTCCAGGTGACCTGCCCAACCTGTGTTTCACCTGCACAGTCTGAGCGCCCACGGCCTTAATGCCTACCTGATCTCAGCAGTTTATCTGAATGAGCCACCAGTGGAGCCAGAAAAGCTGTATTTATTAATCCAAGACATGCTTATCTTTTTTAATAAATACCTAGTAAGCTGTAAAATAATGACCTGCAATAGCTCCCTGTTAACATTTGTACCTCAAAGTCTAAACAGGCCAAGGGTTCATACTGTGTGAACAGAAATATTTGAGCATCAAAAGAGAAAACTGTGTTTCTTGATAAAAAGGAAGTGGTCACAGATCATGCCAGCCAGACAAATCTGTCAGAGCTTTGAAATCCAGAGCTGTTAGGTGAGATAATGAGATAAAGGGTAAAGTAAGAGCAGCCTGAACGTTTCAGTCTAGTTAAAGTTGATTTGTATGTGACTTATAAATTTCACTTTTAGAAGAATGGTTCTCAGATATTAAGTAACTGTAAAGAGGTGAGTTACCGTTTGACTTGGATTTTGTTGGAAGGTGTCTCCTGCCATTTTGTGTCCCCCCACTTCCAGTTCCTTTCCTGCTCTCCCCAGAATTTGATATTTAAACCCTGAGACTGGGTGGGCAAGGAGTCTGCTAAAACAAGCAGAGAAAATTTGAAACACCTAGAAGCTATTTTAAAAACCCCTTGCTGCTGACTTTTAGTTAGAATTCCAAGGAGACGTGGATTGTGTGGACTGAGCTCTGGGGTAGCAGTGCTGGGGTTTTGGGGTCACCTCTCAAACCTCTGGAGTCACTTGGCCTGACTCGGTGTCAGTTGGGTATTTGGAAGCATCAAATGAAAACAAAATCCACTCTGCAATTGACAGGTCACTGTCATGCCTGTCAGTGAATTAGAATTGTTGGAACACCATCCACTTACTCCAGCCTGAGTCTGAGAATTGGGGAAGGAAAGCTTAATGTGTTGGGGATGTGCCATCATCTCTCAGGAGGGAGGCAGATGGCTGTGTTATACCAACCTGTGGCCAGAGCAGCAGCAGCCCCCCCCCACCTGCGGACGGGTGTCACTGATTGTCTTTTTTTAAGTTATAGTACCTTCAGTGTAGCTTTGGGCTATTATTTTTGAAAGGCAGCTGACCACTGGAGGCAATATTTTGAGCTAAAGATTTTAAGTATGTCATGTTGTCTAATTACTGACATCAACAACAGAAAATAAAACCCTCCACTTGGCTCCTTTGAAACACTTACATGCGTCTACTGTTGCTGTGACACTCATGTCCAAGAGTATTTCATATTTATTTAAGAACTTTAAGAATGTTATTACAAAGCCTTGCTTTGTGATTTAAATTGAAGTTCCCCAGTGTTCATGTGGTGAGTTAAAATTTAGATTTTAGGCCCATGACTTTTATATTGTTAATTATAGCTTTAGATTTAAGTGGCCTGGGTGATGCATGCTTTGAAAATAAAACCTGTCTGGGAGTTAGAAGAACAACATAAGGATATTTTAATAAAGACCTGGAGTCTTGTTACAACTCGTTAAACATTAGTAACAGTAGGATTAGGAATATTGGCTGAAATAGGAAATCAAAGTGAAGATTAGGCAGAATTGATTCTTTTTTTTTTTACACTGAATTAAATAAACTAAAAGAGAAGTTCTTAATGAACTGGAGGAGAATACCACATTTCTAAATTTTAAGAAATTAAATTCTATGACTGATAGATATATGGAATTAATTTTAAAATGTTAAGAGCTCTGTGGCTTCTGTGGACATTATTTCATACCATTAGCCTTGTGATAAGTTCTCAGCGTTAAGAAAGATCTGTTTTCTGATCCTAGGTGTTTGCAAAGACATACAGAGCATTTTTAAGAACTGTCATGCCCTCCCGTGTGTAAGGAAGGAAATTTTGCTGTGACGTATAGTTTTAAGTACACTAAACTCAAGTGCCTTACTCAGGGAGTTGAGTTTTCTGTTTTTTCTATAGTATCTCCTTACAAAAGCTTGTGGTACGAGCCTTTTTTTCTTTTCTTTCTTGCTTTCTTTCTCTTTTCTTTCTTTCTTTCGAAATCGAAGCTTTTAATCTAAAAAAAGACCTTGAAAAGGTAGAATTTTGTAAATTTACACCTTGGCCTCCAGATCTTTCTCTTCTCCGCCCGTACCTCCTCCAGTCTGCCCTCCAGAGAGGAGGGGGGAGGGCTGCTCACTGCTTACTGGTCCCTCTACTCTTGCATAATTTGCTGGAGTTTTCTTTTTTCCCCCAAGAGGAATGTGATTTGAAAAAACTTCCTCCACCTACATGTTTGTATAGTATTTA
The DNA here is from genome assembly GCF_048564905.1 of Vicugna pacos. Taxonomy (NCBI): domain Eukaryota; kingdom Metazoa; phylum Chordata; class Mammalia; order Artiodactyla; family Camelidae; genus Vicugna; species Vicugna pacos. Next base: position 10,002,637 of record NC_132987.1, read on the forward strand.
ATGTATTTGCTAATGCATCGTAACAAATGGCCATAGCAGTCAGGATCTAACGAAATTCGGCATTTAGAAAGCCGCCGCAGCTCCTGAGACGCCTGTGCCCTAGTGAATGCCGTCATGTAATGCACAGCCTTCTAGCCAGCGTCCGCCTCATCGGCACAAATCAAGTGTCAGGCCCTCTTCCCTTCTCAGTCTGTCCCCTCTCTGAGTGCTCTCAGCTCTGCCCGTGGTCCCACTTACCACCCCCGGGCACCAGAGGAAGGACCTCTTGGATGTGATAAAGACACCACCGCTGTGAGGTTTGTCTTAGCTTCGGTTCCCCAGAAAAAAAAGAGCCTGAAGCAGCAGGCTGTGTGCATTACTTCACGGGGGGATAGAGTCACAGGAAGCAGAGCGACAGGAGGAGGTAGTTTGGTAGGAGGGGAGCCAGCGCGTGGACGAGCTGTTGAGTTCTCTCCCACCGCCCAGTCCTGTGAGATCATACTCGAGACAGAAACGACTATGTCCCAAGACTGTGCATGGTGAGAGAAGGAAGGAGGAAGAATTTTGCCGCTAGTTCCTGTCTCCCACTGGTCAAAGATTCCCCTACAATGTATTTCCTCCTCCCCACCCTCAGGTAGTTGGTGGGGTGATGTGAAAGTGGGGGTCCGACATGTCAACTCAGATGCTGAGTAGCAGCAGTTCACTTGGGGCTACATCTGAATTCCTTTTTTCTCTGTCAATTGATCAAGAAGGGGAGAAACCATCCTCACCATATGGAAGGCTGGGCTACCTATAAATGTAATTCACTCATGCCTTCTGTATGTATTCGAGCCTAATCCCAAATGAGCCACAGTGGCTTGTTTTTTTGCCCATCTAACTTCATGTCTTAGTACTTCAGTCCCAGGGTCATTTGTTGACCGTGGTTGGATGTGCAGATGCCATTGAGCCCTGTAACAGACTAAGGGCTGTTTTTTGTTTTTTGGGTTTTTTTTGATGGATAGTTGTTCTCTGCCACAGAACCTCAGGGGTCTGCAATGTGAGCTTTCTTCTGGCACTGGCCAGAGACTCCACAGTGCCTTCGCCATCGCAGGTGGGTCTCGCACCCTCAGGTCCGCCGGCCCCAGACGCACCATAGCCTGGACGTGCCGCAGAAGTCTTTTATATCTATTCTGGATCACCCTTGAAAGTGGCAACCACCAAGTCTCTGATACATGGGCCAAAGCGCTACTACAAAGTATGGAATATGCCTACTTCAGAATCCAAAGAGGCCCACCTTATTCTTAACTGCGGATGTTGAAAGAAACAATTTGTTCTCTGCCTCAGAGAGGAGCGTGTCCTCAGAGTTCTCAGCGTGTCCCAGAGCCCTCGACTCCCTGAGAGCAGCAGCAGTGTGCTGTATCTCTTAGTGTGTGCGGCTCCTGGTGTCTGTCTCAGTGGCTGGCTAAAGTGCTCTCCATTTCCTGCTCTGGTTAATGTGCCGTCATCGGCACAGCGGACCAGAGTCGTCTGCTGAAATGATGATCCAGCTCCCCGCAGACTGTGTTTTGAGGGACATCAGGAGGGTTCACATTGCTTGGAGCCGGGGGTAGCCCATCTCTACCAGTTGGAGGAAGGTAATTGCTGTGTTCACATATAAGCAGCTGGGTACCAGATGCCAGAAGCTGTTCAACATCCTACCTAGCAGGACAGCTACTATGGGGGCTTCCGCCAGTTGGGGCTTACAAAGGTCCATCTGTATTTTTCCTGCAGGGTCGCTCTGAGTATAGAAAGGGAGGTTATAACAGGGGACCACCGCTCCTGCGTCTTTAACTCTTTGATGGTGTTACCCATCTCTGCGGTCCTTCCTGGTCAATGCAGATGCTTTTGATTTCCTGTCTTGAGTGGGGACAGACTTGTGGGGAAACATTTGAGAGGCTTATACTCAGCCCTTCTTACCAAAATGACACTTATCCCTCATGTCAGAGAACCAGTCAGAGGGTCTCCCAATTACACACTTGAAGTCAGGTAAACCCCAAGGTGGGTCTGTCTGTACATCCATTGGACCAGGGCCAACACTTCAGTAATTACTTGGCCTCCATGAGCCCCCACACTAACCGGAGGGACGTATGGCATTTAAGATTCCCCAGTATTGGTGTAGTTTGGAGCTCTGATGTAATAGTCCTCAAAAAGTCCGGAGTTCTTTCTCCTAGGGCACAGTTATCCACGCAAAAAATTCTTCGCTCTGTTCCGTCTCACACGTGCTCCTTTGTCTGGTATATTCCCCCCCCCTTCCCTTGGGTATCATCTGACCTCCCTGGTGAGGGCAGATCAATCATATATTAATTCTCCGTGTTTTTAAATGAATGCCAGTCTCTTCCGAAGTTCCCGGAGGGCAACGTCGTTACCCGCTTTGTGCTCTGCTGTGCCCCTGCTTAGTACGAGCCTCACACGTCAAGAGATTAGTAACTGAGGAGTGAGTGGATTATTCAGTGGGTGAGAGAAAGCGAAGGAGTGTTTTACCCTGGCGTCAGGAGCCCTGTTGTTCTGGGGGACAGGTAATTAGATTTATGTATATTTATTTTTCTTTAGTGGAGATACCAGGGACTGAACCCAGGACCTAGTGAATGCTAAAGCCTGCGCTTTACCACTTGAGCTATATTTTCCCCCTATCTCAGCAATTCTAAGCTCTTTTGCCCCATACCTTAACATTTCTAATACCAATTGTTTTTGGCTAGGTAGCTGTTGTGAATTAGTTGTTATTGCCTGTGCATTCATAAACAAACAAACAAACAAATAAATACATACCTTGTAAAAAGAGCATCAGCAACTGGGACAGAAATTCCAGGGGCAGGAGTGGAGCTGTGCTCGACATACACTGCATCAGCCATGCTCTTGCTGACCCAAAACGACTAGGGTTGATGGTAGAACAGTCATCTCTGAGCTGAAAGTGATACAGAAGATTTGGAATCTGAATGTAAAGAAGTTTTAGTATTAATCAGGCATTTTTGGTTCACATAATATCATTCTTGAGCACAAATAAAAAGATTATCCTCTATCACGTTATACTTATCATGAGAGCCCATTCAGTGGCATAATTTTCATGTGCTAAGAAATCACTTAGTTGTAGTTTAATTTGGCAATTTTTTAAAATTTCTTAGTGATTCATAAAGTAATAGTTTATCATCATTTTCGAATCCGTGAGATACGGCATTATACACAGTGGTCATCAGGGCCCCCGTTAACATATATGGGCATTTTATGTGAATTAGAAAGAGGCCAGCCTTGCGGCTGGATGGGAGGTGTGAGGATATCCGCCAGCTGTCTTTGGGAGGGGGAATCAGCTGTGCTGTGGGTGGCAGCTTTTGCCAGCCTAAGCTCTACAAAGAATATGTTTTTTTAATGGAGTTACTGGGGATTGAACCCAGGACCTTGTGCATGCTAAGCACGCACTCTACCGCTGAACTATACCCTCCCCTCCCTAAGGATAGTCTTTTTTCTGCCAATTTTTTATTTGTTATTTTATTTTTTTAATGGAGGTACTGGGGATTGAACCAGGACCTCGTGCTTGCTACCCGTGCGCTCTACCACTGAGCTATACTACCTCCTTCTTATAAAGAACAACTTTATCTCAGAGTCTGGAACAGAATATCACAGGTAGTTTTAGGCCTTGCTGTCCTATTTTTGAATGCTCTGACTTGGAAGAAAGGTTATAGGAAAACTTTGCATAGCAATATGAGTATCATTCAAAACAATACGTTTCTATTTTTAAAAATCATTCTCTTTAAGGTAGTTTTTTCTAATGGATAAGCCTATTGTGAAAAAGTTTTATCTGGGTATATCAGGGTGTTTCTGGGTAGACAGGAAGTCTAGCAGAATTTTAATTCTGATTGAGACTGTCCAGGTCAGTGACCTCATAATCTTTTCAGAATGAGGCTCTAACTATGAAGCATTCCAGTCCCCCTCCTAGGAACATTGCTCAGCTCCTGAAAGGCCAGCCTTTGATGGTTGATATAGGCCTTTATATTTATGTATTTTTGTTTGCCCGTATACTCTGGAACTCCTTTTCACACTGATTGTGTCTAAATTTTTAATTTTTACAGCCTTACTTTGCCCCAGCAGCTAAACCTAATTTACCCACTACAGTTACAATTTTGAATATAATTAGGAATATACTACGAAATTAATACTTTGTATGCACAGCCTGCCATAAGGATACTGATAAGAAGTAATCAAGAATAATACTAGTTCCTGTTGTGGGAAACATTCAAACTTACATTCGTTCAGTACTTGGATTCTGGGTCCCTTCTAAGTGTCTGAAATGCATTTCTATTATGAATTGGAAGATTTATAATTTATACTTTTAGGTTTATCATTACATTCAGATAGATCATCTCATTTTATGTGGAATATCTTTTCTTGCCTGTGATTCCTTTCCCATTCCCCATTCTTACTGTAGTGCAGACAGAGCAGTGCAGTTTGTTATAATCTGACCCCGAACTGCTGTCTGGGAGCACAGGTAATTATGAGAGATTAGAGGCAAAAGCTGCAACTCAGGAGATTAAGAAGGAAATCAGGCAGAACCAGGATCTGTGGTACCTGGTGGGGAAAAATATGTCGTTCAGGGCACAGCTCCTGTTTACTTTTTCCTGCAACCCAGGGTTCACACAAACTTAAAATCTTCCCAGTGCTTTTTAGAAATGGGATGTGATCCATTAGCTAGAGGAATCGTAGTGTCCTAGTAAATTGGGCCTCTTACCTTACTGCCCCAACGTATGCCATTGTAAAATACTCTGGCAAAAAGAGTTTAAACTGGAGGAATTTAGGGGAACCAGTACAGAGTTTCAGAACATCAGTAGAAATATTCCACCGTAAGTGTGCACGTTGCAGCCCAAACCACGAAGATGCTCACATCTGGTACCAGGAGAAAATGTTCTGTGACTGAAGGCATTCACGGGGGACTTTTATTGTTAGCCACGTGATTAGGTATCAACAAACTGCCTACATGGATTCCCTAAAATATGTCGGACAAAATAACAACAGATCCTTGTTTCTTTTGGCCATTCCATCACCGTTAGTTACTAGCCAAGCACAGAATGATCAGGAGAAGTAAGTGGGTGGGATTCCAACATTGCTTCTCGTTTTTAGCTCTCATTTTCAGAGTTTGGATGGGGTGAGAATGAGGAGCTGTGGGATTTTGTGAGGGTTTTGTTACAGCTGATTATATTTTCTTTCCACCACTGCCCATTATTGATAATTGAAAAACAATTATCTTTATTTTTTACCTTGATTGGGAAAACCATATCCTATTCCCATCAGATCTTTTCGGTATGCAACTGGGTCTAAGGTTGAACAGGTCCAGTAACGCTGTGGGTTATTTTTCCTGGGAGACTGAGGGACAGGCGGATCATCACACTTCGTGGTTAATCAGCGCTTAGAGTTGATCTCATATTACCCTGTTTTGAATTCACTGGCTAATCCAGTAAGCAGCATTCGTAGTATCTCAGAGAGGGAAAGGCTCAAAGCTGGCTAACAATGGAATTTCCCGTTTTTCACTGGCAGGAACCCCAGCCCCGTAACGGGGAAGGGCCCACCAATCCCACCATTCCCCTAGTGAGGAAATGTCCCCCTGAAGAGGAGTTCTCCTGGCCGCTGGCCCCCGCCCCCGCCACGTGAGTACAGTGACAGCTCTGAGGCCCTCGGCAAGTTCCCCATTTCTCGGTAGCCATTTATCTGATGGGAAAATTGGCCAGACCCTCTTCCTTTTGATCCTCCGAAACGTTCCAGAAAAGGAGATGTAAACCTCCTTTTTATCCCTTTCTTTTTTTTTTTTTTTCACAAGTTTAATAGAAATTGATGGATAGGAGGTTAAGACTTAGGTTCAGTGTGATTACTGAAAGCAAACTGTTGCTGTCTGGAGCAGTTCTGTCCAATAGAACTTTCTGCAGTGATGGAAATGTTCTGATCTGCACTTTTCCGTACAGTAACCACTAACCACATGTGGCTCTTGAGTATTTGAAATGTAGTACAGCTGAGGAATTTAGTTTTTAATTTCATTTCATTTTAATTACTTTAAATCTAATTCTCCACGTATGACTGGGGGCTGCTAAGTTGGACAGTGAACGCCTATGTTTACTGCCGTGTGCCTGAGCTATTTAGCCCCTCTGAACATTTCCGTAGATATACCCCTCCACCTCTATTTCATAACCCAGAAATTTTTGCCTTGTATAATTATATTCATCATTCTAAATATGATTCTCTAATAGTAGGAAAATCCTTAAGTTAAAAATTCTCTTTTGAAAATTTATTCTCCCATATTGCCCTTATGTAGTTTTAATTACTTTATGATACTAAGAAAATTTATTCAATCTTAAACTTACAATATCTATTTAAGTAACCCAGCTTTATTTTCTTCTTTGCACGTTTTAATTTGCAACTTCAATATATATGTAGAAGTAATTACACACATTAAAATAACTTTCCCATTTTATTATTCCTTTTTAAATGAGATTGTAAAATATCTTACATTAGTACAGTATGTGCAATGCTATTAATTACCTAAACATTAAATTTAGCATTTACTCATTATAATATGGTACTTACCAGTTTCAAAATTTGGTTCTGATAGGTGGGTTACTGAAATTACAGATTAATTAAATTTGTAGTTTTAATTGCTGGAGTAGATGTCCTTCCACTGTCGGGCTATCATTAAAGATCGCTTGCATCATAAGATGTTAGTGAGGAAGTTGTGTGTGAGATATATGGGAACTCTGTACTATCTGTGCTATTTTTCTATAAATCTAAAACTATTCTAAAGTGTTTCAAGTTTATTTTAAAGTATTATGTCAAATTTTGTCATGCTATCTGTTTATATTCATCAATGTGCATTTATTGGATGCTGGGTATGCATCTAAAATAAGAATCATCAGATCAGCAGTGGGTAGCACTTACCTAGGTATCTCAACATGGCAACTTCAGACCATCCCTCAGAGATAATATTACCATGATCTTGCAGATGAGGAAGCTAAAGCCTGGAATACAAAGTGATTCAGCCAGGGTTACTTAGCTGGTCCACAGCAGAACCACAGTTTGAACCAAGTAAGTCAGAGCTTTGAGTCACCATACTGGGTCTTGATTAGGCAGTATAAGATTTGTTCTCTCTGCCATCAGTGTGGCAAGACAAACTTTCCACTGTAAGAAATCTAAAATAAAGTAATACCCCGGTAATAAATTACTTTTACAACTTGAAAAATATAGAAGTGTGTTTTATTTCTGTTACAGTGATTCAGACTTTATTTTTCTACAGTGGTTCATTATCTTAAGAGTGAAGAATCTGTCCATATTCTCTTGACAGGAAATGTCTCTGTTAGTGGGGTTTTTAAAAATTGATGTATGCCTCATTAAGATAGTGACTAGGAATGAAAAAAAAATACAGAGAGCAATACCTAAAGGATAGGGGAAATGGATGTGGTAGGTTTTCTCCTAAAGACAGTTTTTATGAGACTAAATTTTTAAGAAACTTAAGGTAATTTGTGGCATATCGTTTTATTACTACAGTGTTATTTTACCATTTGTCTGTCAGTGTTTTGTTTTACCATATGTTTGTGTTTTCTTCTTTTTTTTTTTGATTGAAGTGTAGTCCATTAACTATATGCCTGTTAATGCTATTCTTCCTGTACATTAAAGTGTAGGTCTTTGATTGTTAACATTTAAATATGGGAACGGTTGCCAGTGAAATTTCAGCATTTCTTTGAGATATTTTTAATGAGCTTTGGAAAGTATCTCTTTGGCTGAAAATAGGGAAGAAAAAAGATGGAGTTTTTTGAATAGCTCAAAAATTGTTTCAGATGGAATATATTGGTTCATCTGCTCATTTAATGAATATTTATATGCCCATTGGCAGATTAACACATTCAACAGCATGATCTAGCTACTGCATGGACTTAAGGTCATGCATTTACTCATCAGCAAGAGAGACGATGTAAATGCTTTAAGGGAATTTGAATCATAAACAGGTGCAACTCTTCTGGGATCATTCCTTTTCTGTACACACTTGTGAACCAATTGGCACGCCTCTGTTGACTTTTGCAAATTATTTGGATTTGAAGGATGGAGCTTTCCTGCTTAGGATGTAGATTGTTAAATCTCTATTAAAATTTTTGTGAAAATGTAGGAAGTTCGGGGCAAAGGTCATGTTTGCAAATTAAGGAAATTTTAAATTCTAGTACACACTGACCAATGAAAATTTAGGTTTACATTGTTGACTTAGAATGACATCCTAACTTGACATAATTATCATCTTTATCAGGCTAGGTGATTCATGTTACCTAAGGTTGGTTGACTCACTCCTACGGAATTCTGTGCTGGGCAAAGGAGAAGTGAGGCTTTGTCTCCGATGGGAAAATGACGCTTAATGCTATCATGTTTTAAAGGGCAGTGTACAGCAAGAGATCTGGTAAGACCAGTAAGAAGGTAGAAAAACTTGAAGGACCATAATTTCTTCTCAAGTGCCTATGATACAGCAGAGAGCTTAAGATGGACAAGTTCTTTTTATGCCATTGGGTTCCATTCTCCACAGCGCAGAGCTCACCCCTTTGCTCAAATAGCAACTATATGTCCTGGATTTCCCAGAGTAAGCCAACTTTCTGGTCTTCCATCCTGTTTTTTCCATAAGTGCTCTTGTACTACTTAGAGCATATGTCCCATTAAAAAAAAAATCATACTTAGAAAAAATAACAAAATAAATGATAGAGAAGGTTTGAGGGTGACATTTTGCATTGGGAAAGTAACTGAAGTATACGTAAGACTTAGGTATCTGAGTTTGAATCTGCTTTCCTGTAACTGCCAAGTGCTGTGTTTGGTAGAATATCCTAGTTTGGTGTGTACATTTTAATTAAGTGTGTCGGTTAAATCAACCTGGTTGTGGTATTTTCTTCATGCTATTAAAAATAGTGAATTTTTTTTGTTAAAATGAACAGAGACTTTTAAATTCATCCATTCCTATTGGAAACAATATGTTCTCAAGCTCTAACTTGTTTCTGCTATCAATGGTGAGCAAAAGAAAATACTTTATATCTTTTAAAATTTATTTTTTGTTTTTTAAATTTTGGGGGGTAATTAGGTTTATTTATTTTAATTGTTATTATAATTTTGTAATAGAGGTACTGGGAATTAAACCCAGGACATCGTGCATGCTAAGCACACACTCTACCACTTGAACTATACCCTCCCCACTAAAGATACCTTATATCTTTAACCTATTTTTAAAGAGAGGGTTGGTATGAGTATGGTTTAAAGAAAGTTCGACAGAATAAATATTTAATGTATTAACGAAAGAAAACCAAGATTAAAGTCTTAGCATACTTTCTCTTTCTACATATTCACTTCTCATTTACAAATAGTACAAATATGTTATATTCAAAAGTTATTAAGAGAGTAAATCCTCAAAACTCTCATCACAAGGAAAAATAATTCTTTTATTCCTTTAATTTTATATCCACGAGCGATGTGGATGTTCACTAAACTTATTGTGATAATCCTTTCATGATGGTGTAAGTCCAATCATTATGCTGTATACCTTAAACTTATACAGTGCTCTGTGTCAATTATATCTCAAAGAAACTGGAAGAAAAAATAAATAAAAATTTTAAAATGGCACAAAAATTAGATGACTGGAACTGGTAGTTTGGGGATTTAAAAAATCTACTACATACCTTTCTGAATCTGGAAGAGGAATGATTGAAGGTCCTAATAAAGCATAAATCAAAATATTGCATGTAAACCACTTTATAAAGCAAATAATAAATAAAATTTTAGTTATAAATTTTCCTAATCATCTGCAGCCAACAGAGCTTTCTTCCAGGGCAAAACGTTATAGCTTTCTTTCCAGGATGTGTTTGCACATTGTTCCAGGAAGCACCTCTTAAGTGTTAAGACGTTGTCAATTCCCTGAGGAACCTCTACCTGAGTTTATCCAGAGTTACTCTCAAAGAAGATAAATGACTGAAGCAAATAGCTCGGAGGACTGCTGTGAACTAGCCTCACAGTACAGTTGTCTGTGCTCTTAAGTCGCATAGTAGGGAGGCAGACTTTCTGAAATAATTGCAAATTGTGTAAAACTGTGATGCTAAGTTCTGCTGAGTTCAGGTACTTGTTAGGACCATAGGCTAACAGAACCTAAAGGGAAGAAGAAGAGAGAGTATTTTACTTTCCTCCGTTTCGCTCAAATTTGGATTTTTTATAAACAAATGAATTTTTTAGATGCTCATTACCCGCTCTTAAACTTGATTGATTTTAATACTTTGAGTTTTTAAAATTTTTTAATACTTAAATATAATAATTTATCTCTTTCATACTGTATGTGTATTAGTTGTTAATTTATACAGATGATTAGAAAGAACATATTATTTTAGAAGAACAAAGAGCTTTGAGAAAGAGTAGATAAATGGTGCTACCCATGAACGGAGTCCCTGTTTTTAAAGCTTAGACCTTTAAAGGCATCTCGTATCTGAGTGCTTTTCATCTGAAATCTGACTGAAGTTTCATATACTGCTTTGTTTCTTCTTTAGCCTCAAAGAGCTTTCAAGACAGAAATTAGGGTGGTAGAGCGCCTGCTTAGCACATTTAAGGTCCTGGGTTAAATCCCCAGTGCCTCCATTAAAAAAAAAATTGAATGAAAGTAAATAAATAAACCTAATTAACCCCCCCAAAAAATTTTTTTAAAAAAACGAAAAGATAGGAATTAGGGAATAAATTCCCAGAAAGCCTAAAAGAACAGAGTTGTAGGCTAGAGGGCTCTAGCAGGCAGATGTGATAGGAGTGAGCATTCTTCCCCATGGCTTCATCTACACACAATACAAGGAAGACTGTCACCTCATAAAGCGGAGAGCACGGACCACGCCCCAGCCTGCCCCCAGGATCATCCAACAGCTCTCTTTCATGCACAGGTGACCCGTGGTTGTGCTCACCTGAGAAATAATGCTGTGTAAACACATCTAGAAAAAGGTCTCTTTTAAAGCTGTATTTGAACTCTGTGAGAGCCTTAAGATGCCAGGCTTTTTAAACAGCATAAAATGCACACACTAGCATAAAACACGACCTCTCTTTAAGCTGTAGTGTATTTCCTAATCTAGCTGCAGCCGATCTCAAATTCTCAGCATTGTACAGAAGTTAGAAGCATTCTTTTGTCTGCCTGGCTTACATTTTGCAGTGTGCTTTGCTCCTATATGGGTCTGTCAGAGATTCTCAGAAGTCATTGAGCCCAAGTATGGGGACTGGATTCCAAAGAAATCCAAGAACTCAATGGGATTGCCCTATCTCTCTGCCATAGGCAGGCCTGGCCCTGCCAAGAACAGCGTTCTTCACACTTTGCTCTCACTCTTTCTGGGAAAAGACCTGAAAATGTGGGTTTCCAAAGGCTTCCCAGCCTGCAGAATAAGTAGATGGAACAGAACCATCAACAGAGCTGACATTAAGCAATTCAACTATGTTCCTTACCTCTCAGTGCCTAACCTAAATGCCAATATGAAATGGCTTTTGTGTCTACCAGACAAGGAAAGGAAGTATCAGCAAATCAAAAAGTAAGATCATCATGAGTTGCCTTTATTTTTATGTACATTCTAATTGAATAATTCAGATTCCATCTCATTTTTTTGCAAATAGTAGTTTGAACTAGATCTCTCTTTGGATTCCATGTTCTGCCTTAATTGCGGGGCCACACACTCTGAAACGAAACACCCATCTTCTGGGCTCACCCCGTTATTGACCACTGTTATGTTTCCAAAGCCTGCCAAATGCTTTTTTGTTTTTTAAATAAGCAAATCTACCCACGGGACGTACCAAAAGGGCCATCCTGCGCTCCTCAGCGTGCGGTGCTGGGAATTTGTTTTTCATCCTTCAGTGACCTTGGAGCCAATAGAACAAAGTGAATTTGTTTCTTTCACTAGCATTCTGCTCGTTGACAAGGCAGATGTTGTTCAGAGAGACTAAGAAATACTAAGAGCAAAACTTGTAACTCATATGTATAGTTGAATTACAACCCAAATTAGTTCAACTGTCTGCTTAACAGATTGATTTTTGTTTTCTTCCACCCTCTCTAATCATGAGAAAAGAAGTGAGATGTAAAAGAACCATAACCTTTTGACAAATGCAGACACGATTATGAAGCCACAATTAAATTAACCAAAATAGGAGGAGAGAAAAAAAGCAAATGCTGTTTGACAGCAGGGGAGCGCTGTCAACACCTTCAGGCCCTCTGCAATTACCTTTCTACTGCTCTGAGGTCTGCCATGCACACTCAGCATGTGAGCAAATTATTCGTGCCGTGGGCCACTTTAGGTTGTCAGGAAAGCTTCTGGAGAAGGTCCGTGGCTGTAGAGTTGAGAGCTGTACCTCTCCATTCCTCTCCATTCCATGTTCCTCAGAACTTTTGTGAGCTGTGAAAACTACAGATTAGAACGAAGCCCCCTTGTCTCAGCATATTTTTTATATAATGAATCAAATAATTATGTTAGTTTTACGTGTTGGAAAAGAAAAACTATAAAATTCACTTTGTGCTAAACAGTTTTTTCCTGAATAACTAAAAGGTTCTCCCCTCCCACCCTCCCCCACCTTGGTCTTGGCTCCGAGTCCTGTGAGTTTGGGTGGGGGTCAGGTGCTTTCTCCAGTTTCCAGATGAAGAGTCCCAGCACGGCGGTTAAGTGACTGAGTTGGCTGTCGCGTTTGTGGCCTTGCAGGACAGCGGCAAGCCAGTGGATGACACCTGTGGAGTTATTTTATGATTTGGAGTAGATGTGACAGGTGGGCACTTCGGGCCACTGAGCTGCCTCTCAGAAGGCCTTCGGCACACAGTCGGAGTCAGTGTGAAAGCCCGAGACACGAGATACGGCACTTCTGGAACTGCTAGCGCTGCATGCAGAAGAGCAGGGTTCAGGTCTCTGCTGGGTCACAGCCACCCAGTGCCTGTGGTCACTGGGCCTTTCTGGCCTGCCGTACAAGCTGCTGCTTGTGGGGGGGTTAGCTTAGTGCTCGGGCTCAAATCCTGGCCCTGCCTTCTCTGTTTCCTGTTTCCTCACCTATGAAGTGGTCATGGTGTCTACCTCGTAGGTTATGTACAACGCTCTCAAACCCTGTGTGGTTTTTGGTGTGTAATAAGCCATCTAGAGCTTATGAGTATTATATTACTATTACTGTTAGTAGGATTAATGGGATGTTTCACAGCATGCTATAAACTTTATTGATACATAATTGGAGGAGATTAAATATGTAGATAAATATCTATAATATAAGGTGGATGAGGATACTCTAAAGCTCTTTGGTAATTACAGAAAAGAGATGATTTCCATCAGGGTTATCAAGGGTTATATTTTTGAGCCTGATCCTAAAGGGCATAAAGATTTGGACGTGCCAAGGCTAGAGGAATTGCAAGTGGTGAAGGACATTCCAAGGGGAAGCAAAAACATGAACAAGATGGAATGCTGTATCCCTGAGTTACTGTATTGATTTCAAGGGATCATTACATTTCATTCATCTTTTGGCCAAGTATCTGCATCTATATGAACCTCCTGTTTTAGGTGCTGGAAATTCTTACAATATTTTATAATTCACAAAATACTTTAATTTCCACGGAAAACTATGAAGATAGGTTTCATTGCTTTCATTTTCTAGATAAGGAAGCTGAGGCTCTCCCAGCAGGGATCAGCAGAAGGGGAGGCCCAGCGGTACAAGCACCCAATTTCATGCCTGTCCACAGCAATACCCTGGCTCTGTCAGTCAAAGCTGAAACAGTTTCAAGGCCATCAGCCATCAGCCAGTATAGTGGGCCCACGGTTGCTTTCCTAAGATGTTTGCTATGTTCAGAAGGGCTGGAGAAGCAGTTTTGATGACCCCAGGTAAATCCAACGCCACTACTGTACACGTAACCCCAAACCCACAAGTTGCTGCTGACGATCCCGGGAAGGCAGCCACAAAGTAAGTGTTCTGATGAACACCGGGCGTGATCTTGCTCCCTTTTGCTAGTTAGCTGAAGTTTGCCAGGTAGCTTTGATTCAGATAGTGTTGTCTTTATTAAATTGAAATTGACCAATAAATGAATTTCAGGTCTTAAAGGTATGCTGCAGTGTGTTCTTGATTCTTAACCAAGATATTTGTCAAAATAAGAAGGAAGAATGTTTACATGTTGATATTAGGAAATTATAAATTCATAACAGTCAAATAATTAAAGTAGGGCTTTGTTCATAGACCGTAGTCCTCTGAACAATTTTCTACTTACCATTAGTATCACTTCCTTTTAAAAGGATTTTTAATATGGGTAAAATGTCATGACTTGCATTGATTATTTATTTTAGCTGATATAATAAGCCACCAAAGCTTGTATTTTTTCTGTCAAATCTCCAAGACAAACATTTCTAGTTATTAGAAGCATAGTCTATTTCCCATGATTATGCTATTGCATATTTGTTACTTTTTAAATATGAAGTTAGCATATTTCTACTTGAAATGTCTTGATTACATTGCATATTCTGAAAACTCACAATGCTCTAATAAAACTGTTACTTCCTGAGTAAAATGACTCTATGATGTGACATTTATATTAAATGTGATTTTCATCTACTACGTAGGGTTTTTTGAAATTATAACAAATTGTAATTCCATTCAGTTCTGGTTGCGTTGTAAGCTTGGGAGTGAACTGAAGTGATTTGTCATAAATACCCCACTATGGGATTGGTTTGGAATCCAGTGTAACTAATTTTTCATTTTTAATAATACAAGATTAGCATCATTCAGTATGAAATATTATATTCTTATACAGCATAATTCAAAAATGTCTCCCCATTGCTGTCACTGTGCAGTATTGATTTTAACTTGATGTCTTCATTGTCTGACATTTTCTCTACTTTATATGCTGCTTATTCTTAATATTGCTAAGAATTGTGTGTGAATGTATGCCTTTGTTCTCAACGTCTGTCAAGAACTTCTCTTAGCATTTGGAAGGAGAAGGAGTCTTGCCCTCCATTGATAGTTCTTCTCTGCCTACCCAGGGCTACGATTGTGCGTGATGAAAAACAACAGCCTTTCACCACTTGTGTTTGCTGTGCACCACCAGCTCTGAGTGCTGGGATTTCTGCACCCCAGCTCAGGGAACTCGCAGTCTCTCCCTTCCCCTGGTTGCTGGATACCCAGCAGTCTAGGCCGACAGGAGGAGGGGAGTGGTGTTGGAGACAGGACAAGAGTTAAGCGATACCTGGGCAGTTCGAGGTTAAGGAAAGAACGAGACCAGTCCAAGCCAGATACCAATGTGGAAAAATTGGGGTTTTTTTTTTTTTTTGCATCCCTCGTTCTCTCATGTACTCTTATCTCTCTGTATGTGGTTGAAGAATTCTTTTACCACAATAGGTTACCTGTTATAAGCAGGGACGCTGGAGCCACTTATCAGCAGTGTGACCTTGAGCAAGGTAACTGAACCCCTCTATGCCTCAGTTTCCTTGTCTGTAAAACTGGGATAGTGTGTAATAGTACCCCATCCTGATTGGAATGTAAAGTGCGTATAACAATGCCTAGCATGCAGGAGACTATAATAAATTATTTTTACTGCAAATTAGATGGGTAAGGCTATCTATGGGGGAGATGCCACATACACACCTGGAAGGGGCTCAATAAATATTGCGTTTACTGAATGTTCCATTCCCTAAAGACCTGCCTTTTCTTATAAGCGCCTCTTGCTCAGAATTACCTCTCAGTTATTTTCCCCCTTGAAACTTTCATTCCTTTGGTGTACAGTCCCATAAGGGTGCTAAGAGAGAAAAGATGATAATCAAACTAAACTCAACCACTTTGAGGCAGGAATGACTAGGGACCCCAACCTAGCAATGTTTTCCTTTTAAATCATATTAATTGGCAGGATTCTAGGCAACTTGGAATTTGGGAAGGAGAGCCTGAGCCTATAACCTGGACGCCTGGATCAGTTTAACTTCTCACATCACAGATGTGGCATCATTGTGAACTGTGAGAGGTCCAAGATCCGGTATCCACCATATATGGACCCCCGTAATCAGGAGTGGTCGTGGCCCTCACGGCAGGTCTCATGGAACATTTGGGCCATGGCCTCTTGCCAGTTACTGTGGATGGCCTGGGCTCCGAGGCCGCTAGATGCCAGGTGTCTGCAGAGAGGGCCTCAGAGTAGCTTCTGAATCTGCTGCGTTGCTCTCTTCCCTCCCCATTGAGTTTTGTGGGGTTTTTTCCCTCCAACTTTTGGCTGGCTTTTTAAAAATAGTCCATAAACTGCTTATTATTTCTCCTAAATTACTACCCAGTGTAATAGAGTAACCACTGGCTACATCATTATGTTTCAGACTAAACCCATGTTAAGTTTATTCTGATACAGTTATTAACTCCATGTTGAGTGATTGTCATGTATTGTAGCATTTATTGTAATATAACGTGGTCCTCTGTTTTCACCTCAAAAGAATCAGAGGGATTAATGCTGTCCACGTTCATTAAGCCAATTCTGATGAATAGGTTAAGGACCAGAATATTCTTGATAAATTAAAATGTACAGAGCATCTGAACTGCATCATCGGGCCTCGTTTAAAACCAGCATGTTTGCATGTCCCATGTCACTGCTGTGGCCCTCTGATGCTCCCCATGGCCATCAAGCCCTGCTTACACTTGGCCAACAACTCAACCGCTCTGGCAGGGGGGCACCTGGTCACAGCGCAAGGAAACAGCTGTCTGTGCTGGCTACGAGGGTGCTCTCTGAAGGGTAAGCCAGAACCTGACCCGCAAAGTCAGCAGTATTGTCAGAGGATTCTGTGTCAATGGTAGATTGGCTGTTTCATCCTCTATGTAAATGTACTCACTACTTTTTCTCCAAGGAGACAAAATAAAGCCAGTATCTTACTTTTCATCAAAACAGCTTAGTTAAACACTATCATGCAGTGGCAGTGCTGTGGAATAACCCCACTCTGCAGAACTGAGCCATCCAGGAAGGATGTCTGTTCAGCGTTGGGATAGTATCAGCTGTCCACATGAAAGTTTACATTCACTTTTAGTACCTTCCAAACACAGGACACTGTTCTAGAACCTGAGAAAGATGGAGAGAGAGAGAGCTGTATATGCATACATTAGTGTTAATTTAGAAATTTTATTGTGCTGAAAAAGACTGCGTAAATTCCACTTAAATCCAAAGCAAAACAAATGAACAGTCATCTTAAATCAACATTTAATTACGTAATACCCATTCCTTTATTAAGTGTGACATAAGTAGGAGTTGCTAGAGGCAGAGTTGATGTAGTGACAAGTCCCTCTCCAGTTACTGTAATTGGGGGATAATTAAATAGCCTTCCTGAGCTTCAGTTTCCTCATCTACAAAATGAGTAACCCTTGTACTGCTTACTACTTAGGGTTAGTGGTGGGACTCAGATGGGATAATACGTGAGAAGGTGCTTCATTATTTACTAGTTTTTTGTTGTTGTTGTTTAAAAGGTTCAGACTTTTTTGAGGAGAAGGGAGAAGATAATTAGGTTGGTTGGTTGGTTGGTTGGTTGGTTTGTTTATGGAGGTACTGGAGATCAAACCCAGGACCTTGTGCATTCTAAGCACGTGCTCTACCTCTGAGCTCTACCCTCCACCACCAAATGTTTTTTAAACACATATGTTTGAAGTCTTAAATACAAATGATACAGTTAGCCATCTAGACTCTAAGACTATGAACTACATATCTTTATCTTAGAAAATCGTTTAGCTAGCATCCTCTGAAAAGCAAGTATGTCATAACCTGAGCTTTTATCGATACTCAGATTTTCATGTTAGTTTTTGTCTCATTCAGAGGGGTACTGCTTCATGTAACTGATAGCTAACATTGATGGACTTCTTACCATTTTTCTCCATGTTATTTTTACTCTTCAAGTATTATTTCTACATGTCATAGTATCTCATCCTCACAGCAGTCCTACGATGTAGGTAATGTTCTTATCACCATTGAAGGAACTGAAACGGAATTTCTCAGAGAAGTTTCCAAAGTCACACAGCTAATGAGATACTCAGATCTGTGATTCCAGAGCCCAGGCAGCTTGCCTCGCCCCTGCAACAGGCAATTTGAATCGCTCTAAATTTAGTTTAGTTTATCTCACATTCAAAAGTCAGAAATTTCTAAGAGACCTGTTATCGTGAAGTAACTTCAGAACTGGCGAGACCATAGCTTTTCCCCACAGAAGTACCCATTCAATTTTGCTAATGAAGGGAAGCTGGCAAATTCACGACCTGACTGTAGGATGAAAGTCGGTGACTCTCTGGCTTCTCGGAGACCGCTGGTGCTTACGCAGTGGCTGCGGTGGAAATCCTTTAGAGAACAGGAGATGTGGGCTCCTCTTGTGCAGCTCCCCTGGCCAGGCCTGTGGAACGCTCTCTGTCTGTCACATCTCCAAATCCGACTCACCCCTCAGCTTCCTGGCCGTATACTACAGCTGACTTTATTCCTTAGCTAATGTCAAGTGTAGTGGCACATTTAAAGAATTACTTAAACAATTTTAATTGAACATCTGCAAAGCCTTCTTGAACAATAGCTATCAAAGGGAAAATGTGTGTGTTTAACTGTCACTGAGAGTTATGTAGTGTGCCTCAGTTTTGACAGAATTTCTAGTTTGGCCAAACTTCTCATCTCAGAGCAGTAGTGTGCGTTTATGAGTTTAAGCCCACACTCTTTAGAGCTGGATAAATTCCCATAATTTACACAGTTATAGAGGAAGACTTCTTAACTGTCTCCTTACTAGAACACCTACAAAGGTGTCCCTTCAAGTATGGTGCTTTACCACCAGCGGTGTGCAGGGTGCTCGCTGGCCGTACAGAATAAGCACTTTAAAAATGTATAATTATCTATACTAATGTTAATTTATATTGAGAAAAGTATGTAACTAGTATGTCAAAGCTATGATTTCATGATTTTTAAATGGAGACTAAACTAGATCTTTTATTTTTTCAAAGGTCTTACACGGGTATTTTGCTTTTTAAAAAAATTAAAGAAGATATTCAATGAAGGATACTAGAGTGAGTACCTGAATAGACGGACACACATATAAATGATACATGGGAAACATTGGCCCATAATATGCATAGTTTGCTCACAGCTGGTTTTCTACAATGTAGCGGCCCTTGCCTTTGTGACAGTCTGTAATGAAAGCTGTGGATTGTTTATTTGCATTATGGTAAACTCTTCACAGAATCTTTCGTCCTGTTTCAAAATAATAGCTAACCTCTGAGTCTTTTTTTTTTTTAATTGAAGTATAGTTGGTTACAGTGTGTCAGTTTCAGGTGTACAGCATAATGTTTCAGTCATACTGAGTCTTATTTTCTCCTTTCTCTTATAACAATATATTTATTACTTGCCAGCTCTTTCAAGACAGGAGAGGCTCCACAGAGTTTTCTGTGATGTGTTTTCAAAATAAATCCAAAGCAGCAATTCTCTTTCTTGGTAATTTAAATGAGAACTTACTATGGAAAAGGCTGAGATAAAAATTCAAAGCAGTTTTTCCCTGAAAAAATTAGATACTCAGTAAGTAAAGTTGGCCACAGGAAGTATCAGTGCTCTGTTAAACATGAGATGTATGCTCCCCTGGGATTTCAGAGTAACTCTGGATCATATACTTTATTACATGTGTTTAGAGCTTTTGAATTTGGCTGCAAAAGAAACCTCAGGTTTAAAGGTTTTCTTTCCTTGGCTTTTGACCATTTAAGTGTGTTTTTCCCTTCGTGGTATTATGTTTGAAAATAATATAAATTGAAAAGCCTAAGATTTGTGTTTTTGTAAAGTTTTTTTGTTGTTTTATCTGTTGGTTTTAATGGAGAAATAACTGCCAGAAATAATGTGGCTTTTGGAATCCAACTGACGTGGTTTGGATACTGACCCTCTAGGGAGGGTATAGCTCAGTGGTACAGTGGGTGCTTAGCATGCAGGAGGTCCTGGGTTCAGTCCCCAGTACCTCCAGTAAAAAAAATTTTAAATAAATAAATATGTCTGGTTTGTAAATAAAATTTGTACTTTTTTTTAGATTCCACATGTAAGTTATATCATGAGATGTTTGTATTTCTCTGTCTGACTTCATTTAATATGATAATCTCTAGGTCCATCTATCATATTGCTGCAAATGGCATTATTTCATTCTTTTTTATGGCTGAGTGATATTGTATATATATGTGTGTGTATATATATGTGTGTGAGTACACACACACACACACACACACACACACAATCTTCTTTATCCATTCATCTGTTGATGGACATTTAGGTTTTTTCCATGTCTCAAGGACATAGAAAACAAACTGGTTACGAAAGGGGAAGAGCAGGGCAGGGATAAATCAGGAGCTTGGGATTAACAAGTACACATTACTGTATATAAAATAGGTAAACAACAAGGTCCCACTGTATAGCACAGGGAACTATATTCAATTTCTTGCAATAAGCTATAATGGAAAAGAATCTGAAAATATATGTGTATATATATGTATGTATGTGTATAACTGAATTGCTTTGCTGTACACCTAAACTAAGATTGTAAATCAACTACACTTCAATAAAAAATAGAATTTAAAAATAAAGAAATAAATAAACCTAATTACCTCCCCCTCTCCAAAAAAAAAGATACTGATCCTCCACTTACTTTTCCTGTTACTTTGGGCAAGATGCCTGACCGAGCCGCAGTTACACCAACTGAAAATGGGCCTGACAATCCTTACTTAATGGAGTTGCAGTCAGGATTACAGTGATGTACTGCAAACGGTTTAATGCAGCATCAGGACAGGGTAAATAGATGGTACCTATTTACCATCTATTTTGTCTTATTTTATTTTTGTTTTATGTTTGTTTTATTTTCAGCAGTCAACAGTGACTCCATAAATTCCAGTCATGTAACCCTGATGTTCGAAGCCTTACTGAATTCCAGGCAGCCTTCTTTCTTGAACTTCTCCTGCAGAGCCTCCTTCCCTTGCTCCACAGAGACCATTGCAGACTTTGCTCCTCACCTCCTATATCTTCTCAAGCTGAGATATCTGCCTTCCCCATCCCAGGCCTTCTTGTAGTCCCGCAGGCCATTTGCCCTTTTGCTTCAGTCTTGACTACTGTTTTATCTGGACTTCTAGGTGGTGGTGCACAATTTAGCAGTTGTTTTTTTACCTCTGCTTCCTCTATTCAAATCTTGGTTTCTCCAATCAGATTGTAAGTACTCAAGGACAAAGAACACTGTATCCTATACTTTTCCCATAGTACCCATAACTACCTGGCTGAATGCCAAATAAAATAATAATAATAATAATAATAATAATAATAATAATAATAATAATAAAAGAGGATGTTAAAATCGGACCCACTGAGAAAATGGAAGCACGGTAGTCATAAAATAAAATAGGAACGTGACGCATTGTGTGTGTTTACTTTGGGATGGTGATGCTGCCTTGAACAGCTAGTAGTACTCACAGCAGTCGCTAGGAGACAACATTAAAGTCGAATTAATTGGGGGAAATACCTAACTACCCAGTAATGGAAATGAGATGGAGAAGAGAAAACACCCTAAATCCCTGATGTCAGAAGACTTGAGTTCAAATGTTATTACTCTACCAGAAAGGAGAAATACCATATGATATCACTCATATGTGGAGTCTAAAAATAAAAGGTAAAAAAAGGACACTAATGAACTTACCTACAAAACAGAAACAGACTCACAGACATAGTAAACATTCTTATGGTTACCTGGGGAAAATGTGTGGGAAGGGGTAAATTTGGGAGTTTGAGATTTGTAAATGTTAGCTACTATATATAAAAATAGATTTTTAAGTTTCTTCTGTATAACACAGGGAACTATATTCAGTATCTTGTAATAACCTTTAATGAAAATGAATATGAAAACAAATATATGTATGTATATGCATGACTGGGGCACTGTGCTGTACACCAGAAATTGATACATTGTAACTGACTGTACTTCAGTTTTTTAAAAAATGTTATCACTCTAGTTGCATGACCTTGAACAGCTCACTTAACATTAGGTATGATATTTAAGGGACTGAGGGGTGTGGGGAACCCAACCAAACAACTGATAAAACATCCAAACAGACTTGGACTCTGAAGATTTAAATCTTGGGGTCTGGAACTGACTCACTGCCTACGTGTTCTTGATGTCATCCATCTCCTAATTTCCTCCTCTCTAAACTGAGCAGGATGAAATCCCCTGCACAGGGCTGTGGGGATGACATTAGGACATGTGTGTGTTGATGCCTGGGGTACTGTGGGCATGTAGTAAATGTTGTGCTTATCTTTAAATAAACCTCTGTGGATCCCCATTGCCTGGGTTGTGAATTGACAGACTTCAGTGAGACAGTCACCAAAATTCCTATGTCACTTAGCTCACAAGGAAGGTAAGTAAGGATACTGTTTGTTTAAGCTCATTGGGGATTTCTAATTTACCTAAAAGAATCAGTTGCAGCAAAATATGGATGCATCTACATTATGTAAGGCATTAGTAGAATTTTTTTCTGATTCGCATTGTGGCTTCACCCTTGTAATCAGACCAGTGGACACCTGTGGCATCTTCCCCTTGAGTTTTGACTTTCCATTGTGCCCAGTAAGAATGTCTGTATATTACACTCTTAGGATGAGCAAGTACCCCAGTAATAAGTTAAAGTAGAGTTGAACCTGTCAGGTTGGCTATTCACTGGCAGAAAAAGAGCTATATTTTATAATACATGTGTCAAGTTGACTTCTCCTTAATATTAACACATAATTAAACAAGTTCCAAGAGAAGGTAACATTCACTCACTCCACTTTTCAGTGAAGCATTCTGTCTACTGAAGAGACAAATGTAATCTATTGCCAATTTGTGTTTTCACTTGACGTCCTCTGATTTCTAAAATAAACACAAAATCAGAGTTTTCTTTTTATTTACTTTCCCAACTTTTCTATGCACACAGACCTTCAATATTGTCCCTCTTTGACAAGTTTCTGAATAACGGTTTACAATGCCCTGTTTTATGGAGCCGGCATGTTGCTCTGTATTCAGGTGTTACAAGGCTCAAGTAGCACCAATCTGGATCTTCAGGTTAAAGGAGCTGGTGTCCGTCAGGCAGGTTGGAAAACTTCAGAGCGTTACAGTAGTCAGAGGTCTCCTGGGAAGGTCATATTTACCAGTGATCAGAGATGATGGTCCCAACTGATAAATTGGAATCCACCAATAGGTCTTTTTATAATTTATTTATTTTATTTATTGAAGTGCAGTCAATTACAGTGTGTCAGTCTCTGGTGTACAGCACAATGTCCCAGTCATGCATATACATATATATATATATATATATATATATATATATATATATATATTCTTTTTCATATTTTTTCATTAAAGTTTATTATAAGATATTGAACATAGTTCCCTGTGCTATACAGAAGAAACTTTTTTCAAACCTATTTTTACATATAGTGGCTAACATGGCTTTTGATGTGCTTTTTTTTTCTTTAATTTTTTTGCAGGGGGGACATAATTAATTTTACTTACCTACTTTATTTTTAGAAGAGGTACTGGGGTTTGAACCTAGGACCTTGTGAGTGCTAAGCATGTGCTCTACCACTTGAGCTGTACTCTCCCCTTACCGATAAATCTTAAACTCAAGACCTTGTAGATCTCTGAAAGAGGTCCTGCTGCTGCACCCTACCCTTCTCTCTCCTGCTGTGCAAGAATTAGTTTGGTACTGCCCTCCTTGCTTCCTGAGGATTCTCACCATCTAGGAAAATGAAAACCTCTCTGCTTCCAAAAAGGCTACAAATCCTGATCTCTTTGATCCAGGGGGCAGACAGGCAGGTCCATGAGGTCCAATGTCATGGGTATGTGATGTACTATAGTAAATACAAGGATATTTGGTTTGCCCAGGAGGAATTGTGCCTTCCTCCACAAACACTGACATTTCGGGTTTGGTTTTTATTTTTCTTAAAATTGTTCTTTTGCTTTGCCACATCTACTGCGAGAATGAAGACCATTCTCTGCAGTCAGCGTGTGGACACTCCAGAAAGTGCCGACATCACTTTGAAGGGACGCACAGTTATTGTGATGGGCCCCAGAGGCACCCTGCAGAGGGACATCAATCACATCAGTGTAGAACTCAGTCTCCTTGGAAAGAAAAAGAGGCTCTGGGTTCGCAAATTGTGGAGAGGTAGAAAAGAACTGGCTGCTGTTTGCACTATCGGTAGTCATGTACAGGGCATGATCAGAGGTGTTACACAGGGCTTCCGTTACAAGTTGAGGTCTGTGCGTGCTCACTTCCCCATAAGCATCATCATTCAGGAGAATGGTTCTCTTGTTGAAATACAAGACTTCTTGGGTGAAAAGTACACCCGCAGGGTTCGAGTGGGGCCAGGGGTTGCTTGTTCAGGATCTCAAGCCCAGAAAAATGAGTTAATTCTTGAAGGAAACGACATTGAACTGGTATCAAATTCAGCTGCTTTGATTCAGCAAGCCATGACAGTTAAAAACAAGGATATCAGAAAAACTTTGGATGGTATCTGTGTTTCTGAAAAGGGAATGGTTCAGCAGGCTGATGAATGAGATCTAAGTTGTCTGGCTACAGGAACAGCAAGATGCCTGCCCAATCACTCTTTAAATTCACTTTTGATGTTTTAAGGATGTAGTAAAAGCTATTGATTAGGGGAAAAAATAAAATAAAATAAAATTGTTCTTTGAAACATTTCATTCATAACATCTGTAAGGGAAATGGAAATTTTAAATAGATAAGACAAAGTAGAAAAAAAATCAAATTTGGTTGATGATATCTGAGATTACTTTAAGCATGTGTAACTTTAGTTTAAATTTTCACCTTTGTTCTAAGCTAATAGTTGGACAACTTAAGAACCACGTTTTATACCATAGTTGACATTCAGGCAACAGATAGTAAATTGGAGAAAAATAAGACCAATAAAAACTGTTAACAGAAACATAAAGGAATATAATAAATGTATTCTTTCTCCTCAACCCTTTGAAAAACATGAGAGGGATTATTAAAAGATATGTTTTTTGCTGAGACTGGTGATGGTTCTTGGCTTAACTTATCTCTGAATGCTAAATTTGTTTTATGAAAGTCAATTCACTTCACTTAGGTTTTAAATACTGATTTTAAAAGATGATTCTTGAACAGTGATGTTCAGGCAGTTTTAACCACATAATCCTTTCTTCAAACAAAACATTTCATGGAACCACAATATCTCTAGTGAATCCCCTGTTTGACATGGGGTGAAACAAGGAAGACAGAGTGTGTGTGCACACAGACGTGCACACGTGTGTAAATCTCCCACAGCTCCAAGACTACAGTTTGAAAAGCACTGGCACTTGACCACCTTTTTGTTAGAATGCCTGATGGGCCCAATTCGTAGTATTCTGAAGTCGACCTTGAGCAATAATTAGTTTAAAAAATACAAACTTCAGGAAGAAGATTTCTGAAAAATGGTGACAGCAGTGGTATTTGCTCACTAATCTCCCCATAGAAACAGAGCAATTAGGGTACCAAAATCAGAACCCACAGACAGCAGCTCCACCAAGCCAAGTCCCCCCACCAGCCCCCAAACACTAGAAGGTAGGGACAGACTGCCAACAGCTACGAGATTCTTGTGAGGTCACTTACTGTGTGGGAGGGGGAAGAGCACCGGAAACAGGGCAGCTGATGTGTTGAGAAGAGGAAATCCCTCAATTGCCAGCACGTACTCACTGGGACGCGCAGCCAGCCAGAGGAGCTGTGAGAGTGGGTGAGTGTTCTTTGCAGGATCTGGTTCATAAGTGAATACGGGGGACTGGAAACGATCCAGTTTGATGGTGACAAAGCCATCTGAGCTGTATAAATTCTTAAAGCAGGCAAACCAAAGCTCCCTTCCAAAACAAATGCTTACACTGTGGAAAGCTGCTCGAAGCAGAATCCACATTGGGCTGGATGGGATAATAGGGGAGAAGAAAGAAAAGTCCAAGTTAAAAAGCAAATGATGACTACAACATAGGTAGTGCCACAGAGTGAAGGGCTATTTTTTTTTTTTTTAGTCACTGTGTGAAGACAACAGAAGAAAGAGTTCTAGAATCATGGAGTTGGAAAAACTATCATGAGCTATCCATTTCAAAGTACAGGAGAACTTGTTTCATTTTTTAAAAAAAGCAAGCAAAATAAAATTAAGCAAAGATCTTATAAGGAGCAAAATGCAATAAAAACATCCTCCCAAAGTCTGTGAAACAGATGAAAACTATAAACTGTTATTTCAAAACAAGGTTAAAAAAGTTTTAAATGATAGAGGATTAGAATGAAAACATAAATCAGAATTGGATCAAAATTTAGGTGACTGGAGAAAAATCCATGGAGCAGCATATTTAAGATTCTCAAGGATGGAGAACCGGTGCCGTTAGGTTTCAGTCCAACCAAACTCACCTTCAGGTGTCATGAGTACAGACCAATAGTTATGAACACTCCAGGATCTCAGATCTCGCTCTCATGAGCCTTTGCTGAGAAACCTGCTAGAGAATGAGCTTCAGACAACCCCACCTCCAAATCAAAATAAAACAAAACAACTGGGAAATGCCAGAGGAGAGGACACAGTGACATTCTGTTTCCCAGAACTTAGGTAATGGTCCGTGGGACCGAGTTCTGGCCCCAGACATGGAGGGGCATAAACACAAGGTACTTCCATCCTCTACATCTTCACTGATAAGCTGGCCAGGTGCAAAGAATCCAGCAAAGTATTCTTTGACACCAGTAGAAACCACATTACTGTTACTCTAGGTAGCTCCAAGTAGTGTCTGAGCTTCAAGATGACAATAATTACTGGATTTATCGGTCTAGATGAAATGTCACTAAATGGCAGCATTTAATCTAACAAGGAAGCACAACTATAACACCACACTTTTTAACACTTTGATAACTATTTCAGTATAATCTGCTTTATTCATAATACTGTGCCTTTTATGGTATGCATTTAAAAACATTATTCTGAGAAGAGATCTTTATGCTTCACCAAACTGCCAGTTGGGTCATAGAGCAAAAAAGATGTGAAGAACCCCAGAATCAAATGGAAAGAGATGGGTATCTAAATTAATAGGCATCTTCTCTCCATGTTGTCAATACATGTGGAAAATGACCTGACCAAGAAATAAGCTGCTGCTGTGTTTAAGTGAAAAGGATAAAAAGGCAAAAAACTTATTATGGAAGAAAGTCCTGACTTGAACTGATTCAAATGCTTTTATAGAATGAACATTAGTTTTCCTGAGTGTTTTACTAGCTTTCTGTTGTTCAAAACCAATTTACATGATCTTTACTGATTATCCCCGGAGTCAAAAGAAGCACCAGCCAGTCTTCAGTTTTTGTGGTTGGGTGGACTTGGCCAGACTCAACATTCTGCTCCATGTCTGAGCCACACAGTGATTCTAGTCCTTACTTTAAAATGCAAATTTGGGGTGTATGTATGTTTTTGAATTAAAGTTCCTTCCAGATATATGCCCAGGAATGGAGTTTCTGGAGTTTATGGTAGCTCTATTTTTAGTCTTTTGAGGAATCTCCATACTGTTTTCCATAACGGCTGCGCCAAACTGCATTCCCACCAGCAGTGTAGGAGGGTTCCCTTTTCTCCACAGCCTCTCCGGCATTTGTCATTTGTGAACTTTTGAATGATGGCCATTCTGACTGGTGTGAGGTGATACCTCATTGCAGTTTTGATTTGCATTTCTCTGATAATTAGTGATAATGTGTATTTTTTTCATGCGCCTGTTGGCCATTTGTATGTCTTCATTGGAGAATTGCTTGTTTAGGTCTTCTGCCCATTTTTGGATTGGGCTGTTTGGTTATTTTTGTTGTTGTTATTTTGTTGTATGAGCTGTTTAACACTGTAAACTGACTATACTTCAACTAGAAAAATAAAAAATAAAAAAAGAATTATGAACTAATAGATCATTGAATACTTAAAAAAAAAAAAGAAAAAAGAAAAGTTGGTTCAAAGTACGCTTCCCCAAGGGGACTGTGAGGCTATTAGACACAAGTAAGTGCATTTTGGTACATCTTAGTATACTTTTGGTAGTCTTCTGTCACAAAAAATCTGAATGAGATTAGGACATAATTTTGTTATGAACTTCATTGTTGAAGGGAACTTCACAGGGCCTTTCATCTACCATCCTCATCTTACAGTGTGAACTGAGGACCAGACAAGTTTGGGTCAGACTCACAGTCACACAGCCAAGGTGCTCCTCTAGGCTGTAGCCTAGACACACGTCCACGCATGTGACATTAACATTGTGTTCCACCAACCTCCATCTTCCCTCACCGCCCCCACCTTTCCTCCTTCTCTCAGGTCACGGTAGAATTGCCTTCAGTAATTCTGCATATATTCCTGGGAAAACTTTCCGAGTTCTCTAGCTTTCTTTCCTTTAGAGCTCAGGAAAAGATGATTTTCTCTCTTTCTCCCCCCTCATCGTAGAGTAGGCTTCTTTATTTCCGGGTAACAACAGAGAATCAGTTGTGTCCTAGAGATACTGGCAGAACCATCCTTCAGTACAATGACAAGAGGCAACTGAGAATTTTACCTCCTCATCTCTCATGAGTAGCTCGATGTTCTTGACCACAGATGGGGCAGTGTTTTCCAGGCCTTGAAGTCCTTTTATAACAAAACCTACTTCGAGCGGCACGGAACCTTCATGGCCAAGAGGGTCATGCTGTTGCTGTGGTCTTGCACTGTCTGCATGGTTCCTCTGGGTGGCTCGGTGGGCTCGCTGGTTTCGGTTGACAAATGTGGCCGGTAAAGAGTGGGTGTGCTGCTCACGCAGAGTTCACATTGGTAACTCTCACTGTCTCTTGGTGGTCGTACCTCTGGTGGCGAGTTGTGTGACCTTGAAAATCAGGAGACCTGAAGTCCACCCCCCACTTTGCCGTAGACTTCGTAAGATTTTCTTTTTCCTTCTTTCTTAAGGCTGTTCAGATATTTCTTTTCTTTACCTCATGCATTTAGTTACAGGGACTTTGAATTAAAGAAAATGAATAAACGAAAAATAAAAAAACAGATGACCTTTATCATATACATACATTTATGCTTACATGTTGCCTAAGAACAGGTGGTTAAACCTCAGAAGACCCACAAATTTATCTGGTGGGCAAATTGCGAATGCAAAACATTATCCTACCATTTTCTGTTTCTAGATGTCATGCCTAAAATTCCAATTAACATCACTGTTAATTATCCTACCACTGATACAGATAGCTTTTTAATCCACTTTTGTTACTCATATGTGGAAAAACGTAGAATTTTAATGTTCACGAATGCTGACAACAGTTTGAGAGCAGGGGCGTGATACGCTTAAAACTTCTCTAATTGTCCGGCAAGTGTGTTCTTCGGATATTCTTTTTCGCCGCCTTGGTGGTCAGCCACGTTGTAGAGTGAGCTTGGGTGCCCTGCTCAGTGTCTTTTGCTTTGCTTGGCCTGTTCCTGGTCCATATCAGCATCCAATCTCTCCTTCCTATAAGGTTCCTTCTTAGGAATAACCCAGCGATAAGTCTTTGTTTCCCTGCCATAGCTTTAACATCAGGGGTAGGTATGTTTTAAGCCAAGTTGTCACTGCTTTACTCGGAGAACTGATGCTTTTCCAGGCCTTCCTGATATTTCTGTGATGAGTCAGAAAGGCCAGTCAGACCTAACAGAATCTCATGTGGGTTTTCCTGTTCTTGGGATGCTTTTAGCCTCATTGTTCTTAAAATTCTCGTCAGTAAATCAAAGTTGAAATCAATGAGGGTTTACAGAGCAGCGGAACCTGCCAAAATGTGAGTTTGAGCTTTCCTTAGAGTGAACTTTTCAAGCACGAGTAACTGTGAAAGGGAAGCAGATCTCAGTTGTTTTGTGCTGGATGCCTGAGCTGAGACACACGGCTTGCTTTGAAATCACATGAGCCACGTTTACAAACCTAGCAGCAGATCTTTAACTTCCTCCTGGCGTTAGAGACTGTTGTAGTAAAAGGAAGAACTCATTTACACCCATTTACTCTAAGAGAAATATACTAATTTGTGATAATGTCATAACTATCGGGGCACAGACCCTTCTCCTCTGGGGCCACTTACCCTCGCCCTCTACGAGGCACTGAGTGCGTGGCCAGCCGGGCATCATGGGTGAACCTGTGATATGTCTACAAGTTTTTTTAAACTTGTAGAGTAGTTAAACAGAGTAGTTAAAAGCATGAATTGATCTGTAGTCCACCGTCTGAATAAGGTTCTAAATTTAAGATTAGAGGAGTTACTTGGTCTGTGGTGACTTATTGGGCTTTGGAAATGAATGACTACCAGCCCCAGCCAGAGCCTGGGACACCCAGGGATCCCCATTCACTCTGAGTCATAAGCTACTGCTAGTGTTTGGAGCTCAGCTTCCTTTCCACTTTGTTTTCTACATTGCCTGAACGACGCAGCGGCCAATTTGCTTTGTGAAGTCAATTTTTGTTCCTTTATGCAACATACTTTCATCAATGTTGGTTGGCCTTTCTCTGAGGTTCTTGTTGTGGCTGTTGTTTTTGAAATCTAAAAAATATGATTAGTGTTTTGGTAGCGTAGATATTCTCTTAACACTGACAGTACTTCTGTGGGTGCAGACATTAAATATAATCATTTTACTAGATATTGTAAGATTTATGAAATTGGCAGTAGCACATCACTAAAAGATATTAACTCACGGTTTAAATTTAATGACTCTGAACGGGTTGATTTTCCATTCTACTATGTTCAATGTTTAATAAACTCTTCTTTGTTACTTCCACCCTGCGTATTATAAAAGCTGTTACATGAGTTGCTGTTACCCACATCATACATAAAGTTATAGGAATGAGCAGATTGGGATGTTACAACTTTAATTGCTGAGTCCCAGAGTTTAGTATTTCCAATTGGAGTGTTGATTTAGCTCTGGAAGTTTGAATTAAATTCCTTGTTGTTTCTTTTCCTAAAAAAGTTCTCTGTCTTTAACATTGAGCTGAAGAGATACAATGATTAACACAATTACAGTTTTTAAAAATTCCATTGTGAATATTTAGAATGGCCCTGGTCATAAACAGTACAATTGTGTTGGCAGTGAATAAATTGTTAGCCTAAAATAGAAAAACTTCCCACATGAATTAGGACAGAATTTCTCTTGATGTTTTGCAAAT
Source organism: Vicugna pacos (assembly GCF_048564905.1). Classification (NCBI taxonomy): domain Eukaryota; kingdom Metazoa; phylum Chordata; class Mammalia; order Artiodactyla; family Camelidae; genus Vicugna; species Vicugna pacos. The sequence goes on from NC_132987.1 coordinate 10,033,755, forward strand.
CCTTAGCCAGCTGTGAACATACAACTAAACAGTATAACACTTCACAGAGAAAGCAATTTATCATGTGCTAATATATTTTAGGAGCTTTTTTTATGATTGCTTTTGGAATGGGAAAATGCAGCTTACAGAAGTAGATAAATTTCACAAAGTAATAACCTAAATGTTCCACATCTCTGTTTTAGATTTTTGTTTTCTTTTTAATAATTAGGAATCACTGCCTTCTCCAACACTATTTTGTTTGCCATTAGACTTTCCACGAGGCAAACTATATATTTACTTATTTGCTTACTGTTACCTTCCTCTCACTAGGATACAAACTTCATGAAATGAAGGACTTTGGATTTGTTCAGTGCTAAATGCATTATTACCTAAAACAGTGCCAGACACGTAGAAGGAGTTCAGACTATATCTGTTGAATAAATGAACAAGTAAATTAATTTCATTTTACATCATTTTTTTCTTTTTGTTTAATGTACTTGGGGCATTTCTTCATGTTATTAAAGAGTAAAATACCTTTTTAAAGAAGTAGTCATGGTACATTAAAGCAATTAAATGTAAGTCAAATCTGATGGAGATGTTCAAGTAACTCCACGTTTGACAAACTGAAGTTGTAAACGGCATTTGTAGAGTCTATATATTGATCCACTGCACTAATTTTGGAAAAAAGTGAAAGGACAGAAGCTTTACATTATACTTTATTCTTTTAAATTCATGAAGATGCAGTTGCTCAGTTGAAAAAAGAAAAACCCTCTTGAAACTGAAGAATATTCATCATCCAGGGTACAGAGGAAAATTGGAGGTATCATGCATGCCCCTGAGGGATGCACGTGGACGTGGTCCAGTATCATCACCCCGTGTGGAGCAGGATGCGCCCCCAGCAGGGCTCAGAAGCAGGAGGGAGTGACCGACCTGCTTGGGGCGGCAGCCTCTGTGGAGGCAGTTCAGGGAGGTCCAACAGGCCTGTAAAGCAGCATCGTGAGGGTCCACTGGTTAATTAGCTAGTCGACCGTAGTTGTGGGGATTAACTTTGAGGAACAGCTGAAGCAGGTGTTCTCTGCTTTTCAGTGCATTCAGTAAAATAAGAATCCCACAACTGTGTAATTTTCAATCTTTTTTTGCCTCTACCCCACAATCCTCCCCAGCTTGTTCAGATGGTGGTTGAATAGCTGTTCTCCTTTTATATATATAGTACATTTTATCTAAACAAAATTAGGTTTTTTTATATCCATCAGGGCTTGAAATGGGTAGGACGAGAAAATTCAGTTCTGCCAGCTTTTAAAATATAACAGGAGATTGTAAACTATCCTGTCACATTTTAGTGGTCGCAGACAACTATCTTTTACTCTTCTTTCTTCCCTAGATCTTTCTGAACTTTTCTTTTGTCTCTTATTGCCTTGTCTCCCATTGCCTTGTCTCTCCCTGTCTTTTCTCCTGAGTGAGGCTGCCGGATTGGATGTGCAGGCAAGCCGTGGTGCCTGGGGCGCAGCCAGTCCCTTCCCAGGCCTCTTCCCAACCTTGTCATTCTCACCAGGTTTCTTTCTGTACTGATCTCCCTTCTGTCTTCACGGACAGACATCTGACAGGCAGGTATACCCAGGGAAGGGGCACTCCGAGACTGCAAAACTGAGACACGGTTTCCACAGCCATCAGGAGTTATGTTGGAGTTCATGCTGACAGTGATCCATTCTCCCCTGCTTCTCACAGACAGTGACAGGAATGGACAGCTGGACCGTGTGGAGTGTGACATACTGTACAGAACTGACCAGTGACCACTGATCGAGTCTTAACTGTTCCTAGGGTCTTTATATCATTTCTCCTGAGTACTCAGTTGACATATTTGCTTCAAACAAAATCTTTTTGTGTGTGTGTATATGTATTTTATTGAACTATAGTCAGTTTACAATGTTGTGTCCATTTCTGGTGTGCAGCACAGTGCTTCAGTCATACATGAACATACATATATTCGTTTTCATACTCTTTTTCACCATAGGTTACTACAAGATATTGAATATAGTTCTCTGTGCTATACAGTATGAGCTTGTTGTTTATCTACTTTATATATATTAGTATCTTCAAATCTTGAATTCCCAGTTTATCCCTTCCCACCCCCTTCCCACCCTAGGAACCGTAAGTTTGTTTTCTATGTCTGTGAGTCTGTTTCTGTTTTGTAAATAAGTTCCTTGTCTTTTTAGATTCCACATATAAGTGATATCATATGGTATTTTTCTTTCTTTTTCTGGCTTACAAATAAAGTCTTGAGTGATACAACCCCTTTGTAGTCTTTGGATAAAGGGGCTTGGGAAGGTATTTGGCGTTCCTAAAATCTTGTGATCTAAAACACCGAAAAGTAGCCATTGGCATCCCAGCTAACTTTTACAATAGATTCATCTTTCACTGAGCTTAGTAAAATTACAAATCATATGCCATAGAGGGGTTGAGGGTCTGGGGAGCAAAGGATTAAGCAAACTGAATTTGGACACTTTACCCTGAGTATGTATCAGGACAGATCCAGTTCAAATATCCCCACCCTGACGTCTCTCCACACCTCTCCTCACCCAAAAACAAGTCATTTGAAATTTTGCTATTTTACAAATACTGTTGGTGAGCACCGTCATATCACCAGTGTCTTGAATAAAACTAGGCTGTGGTAAATGAAACACATCTGGCAGTATTTGGGGAAAACCTCCATGTAGAAAGATGAGTAATCATACCTCCTCATTTAAAATTGTAAAGTATTGTGCAAGCTGAACATTTGTACATAGAGGACTTTTCTTTAAAGAAAACTCAAGAAAGACACTGTCTTTGTCATTCTCAATCTCAGTGTTTTTAATTAACTGTTTTATTTTGGAATAACTTTAAATTTATGGGAAGTTACGAAGATACAGTATTTCCATATACACTTCACCCAGTTTCTCAACTTAAGTTTTTATTTTATTATTTTTTTTAAAAGAATGGAGCCTAAGGAAACTTGATTGTCAGATAGTATGGTGTCCTGGATGGAATCCTGGAATAGAAAAAGGATGTTAGGTAAAGACTAAGGAGATCTCAGTATGGTGTGGACTTTATTAATTACAATAATAATGTATCAACATTGACTCATTAATTGTGACAAATGCACTATAACAATGTAAGATGTTAATTAAAAACTAAGCTGGCTGTAGGGCATATGAGAACTCTAAGCTATCTTTACAATGTTTTTATAACTAAAACTTTTAAAATAAAAAGGTTTTTTTTAATTTTTTATTGAAATATAGTCAGTTTACAGTGTGTCAATTTCTGGTGTACAGCATAATACTTGGTATACAGTCATACATACACATACAGATATCTCTTTTCATATTCTTTTTCATTATAGGTTACTACAAGACATTGAATAGAGTTCCCTGTGCTGTACAGTAGAAATTTGTTGTTTATCTATTTTATGTGTAGTAGTTAGTATCTGCAAATCTCGAACTCCCAATTTATCCCTTCCCACCACCTTACCCTCTGGTAACCATGAGTCTGTTCTCTATGTCTGCAAGTCTGTTTCTGTTTTGTAGATAAGTTCATTTGTGTCTTCTTTTTTTTTTTTAAGACCCCACATATGAATGATATCACACTCCCTCACACCATACACAGAAACGTTATGTTTTAAAGTGTCACCCTCCCCAAAAAAGTTAATCATGCATTCATTCAGTATTTACTCAGCCTTCAGCACTTTTTGGTCAGTGTTAAAGTTTCAGTTCTCTGTGAATTCACACAGTGAATCAGGAATCATTCTTTGAGTATCTGTTGCGTTCCTGACAGTGGTACAGCTGCACAGGATGCCAAGATGAATAAGACACAGTGCCCATCCCCAAGGGTCTGCAGTCTGCTACAAGCAGGAGACAGAGAAACCCGGAATGAGTGCTGTCATAGAGATGGAGGATGTGGGCTGTGGGAAACCCGGGGTAGGGACATTTATGTCACTGGGGTTGCAGTGAAACCAAGTGTTACAAAATGGCCAACTCTGAGAAAAAGGCAGCAGACCGAAAACCAAAGGAAATTTAAACAAATAACTGACAAATAGAAGGTGATGGCAAAGGTATAGCAATCTTCAGAAGAAACAAGAGACATAAGAACAACTGTATCCAGTAGTGACTAATGACATATGGGACGGAAGGATTTCTAGTCCCAGTGGGAAGGAAGTTCGGATGAGTCAGCAGTTTTCTTCCACCAAAAAACTGACAGGAAAGAGGAAAATATTAAGAATATTAATTATAAGAATTATAATTATATATTAAGAATATATAACCTGCGACAGAGGCACAACTCTTTAACATAAATCTTAGCACTATTTTTTTGGATCTGTCTCCTAAAGTGAAGGAAATAAAATTAGCAAAAATAAATCAGTGGGACTGAATTAAACTTGAAAGCTTTTGCACAGCAAAGGAAACCATCGACATAACAAAAAGACAGCCTACGGAATGGGAGAAAATATTTGCAAATGATATGACCAATAAGGGATTAAGATCCAACATATATAAACAGCTCATACAACTCAACATAAAAAAAAAAGATTAAAAAATGTGTGGAAGAACTGAGTGGACATTTTCCAAAAAGGAAATACAGATGGCCAACAGGCACATGAAAAGATGCTCAACATCTCTAATTATCAGGGAAATGCAAAACAAAATCACAGTGAGCTATCCCCTCACTCCTGTCAGAATGGCTATCATCAAAAAGAACAAAAATAGCGAAAGCTAGTGAGTATGTGGAGAAAAGGGGACCCTACTACACTGTTGGTGGGAATGTAACCTGATGCAGCCACTGTGGAAAACAGTATAAAGTTTCCTCAAAAAAACTAAAAATAGATTTACCATATGATCCAACAATTCCACTCCTGGACATATATCCAAAAAAAGAAAAAAATACTAGTAAGAAAGATAATGCACCCCGATGTTCATAGCAGCATTATTTACAACTGCCAAGATATGAAAGCAACCTATGTGTCCATCAACAGATGAATACGTAAAGAAGACGTGAGATATATATGTATACACATATACACAATGGAATAGTACTCAGCCATAAAAAAGAATGAAATTTTGCCATTTGCAGCAACATGGATGGACTTGGAAGGCATTATGCTAAGTGAAATAAGTCAGACAGAGAAAGACAAATACTGTATATCACTTATATGTGGAATCTAAAAATACAACAAACTAGTGAATATAATAAAAAAGAAGCAGACATAAATACAGAGAACAAACTAGTGGTTACCAGTGGGGAAGGGGGAGGGACAAAGAAGGAGTGGGGGAGTGGGAGGCACAAACTGTTGGGTGTAAGACAGGCTCAAGTGTGTGTTGTGCAACATGGGGAGTACAGCCAATATTTTGCAGTAACTAAATGGAGTGTAACCTTTAAATTTTATGTTAATTTTTTTAAATTTTTAAACAAAAAATATATATAACCTGCAAGTACAAAAGAGTAGTATTTCTCTTCTCCTGGATGAGAAGCTGGTCTTTATTAAAATAGCAAATCCAATTCTGTTCTCATTTGGTCATCCTTTTACCTACTATGTGCAAAGAACCACCTTTAAGTTAGATATACAAAAAATTAGAGAAGATGCAGGGAACCAAAACAAGCCTAAAAATGGAAACTAAAAGCCATTTTAAAAACCATAAAATTGCTTAGTACAGAAAAAAAAGATTTCTACCTAACTAACTTTCTAGTAACTGAATGGTTAGTATCAGAAGGGCACTGACAGTATGGTCTTTTGAACGGAAGTGAAGGGAAAAGCTTTACATTTAGCAAAATAAAATAAAATTAAGCATAAGAAAAAAACTTCCTATTTTAAAAAATATTAAGCATAACTAAAGTCAGTAATAGGAGGAAACTGCCATCTTTGATGCCCTGCCCTTTGTTGGAGGTCTAGAAATAGATCATTGTTCCCTGCTTTTCAGATAAATGGGTGCTCTTTGGTTTGAATATATTAGATACTAACAACGTTTTGGCAAGTATATAAAACACCAGTGACTGTTTTGTGATCCTAACACATAAATATGACAGTACATTTGGATTCGGGTTCCCAAAGGAAAATTAAAATCCATCAAAACCAAAGAAGAATCCCAGCTGGCATAAGCTCTTGACAGATTCAAAGATAGGGTTTTCCTGTAATATATTCTGTCCTCAACCCTTTATTTCAGCTTCAACATTTCTATTTCTTTAAATGCTACTCTAGCCAGTCCACCTGCATCAAATGAATAATAGCTTTTTATAAGTAACAGCAATTTTTTTTCTGTACCTAGACAATGAGCGCCCATCTTTAGAAGTAATTATTTTTTTCCTTTGGACTCAGACTACTCTTACTTTTCTTCATTTGAACTAATTACTGGGTGCTTTCAGAGCTTTGCTTTTCATATACTACATACATTGTAGGCACACTATGTCCTGAGCATTTGTTTCAATTTATAAAGAGTACAATTAGCCCTTTTAATGCTGAGTTCAGTCACAATTAAAGCTCCCCTAATGGTTAGGGATTGGTCTTTCCAAGGCTGAGAAGGTGTTTTTAATTATTCATTCTTCGGTTTGTGTCTTACAGCAGCCTCAGCTGTGCTTTATTATTCAAAGGTTAATGCAAACTGAGAAGTGGGTAAATTAAATCTGCTTGGCAGCCGGCAACCCTCCATACTCGCAGACACTGTGGGCTGGGGACTGGCAGTAGACGTTATTTCCACCATTGCAGCACTGCCAAAAGCAAAAACCACGAAATCCCTCAAAGATAGCCAACGTTGACAGGAATTATTAAGGGATACTACAAATTGGTGGTTCTTAAGTAGCAGATCGTCGGTAAAATCTGTATTTGTTTTGCGTACAAAGAGAGAAGGCGATAGCTGGAATCTGAAGGCGAATGATGGCTTCTGTAGAAAATTGATGTAGGTACCATGACTAATGAACTTTGTGTAATATTAAATCACCACGTTGAGTGCTGGAAGTCACTTCTGCAAATGTTTTGCAAGGACAGACTGCAACATCTCACATGAAAGCGAGGACATAATGGACTGTCCTTAGACAACTGAGCAGGACAGAAGTGCTGTCTTCTGTTTGGCTGCCTACTCTCTCTCCTCCACCATGGCATCTCGTGTGGCTGGTCTCTTAAAAATTCTCCTCCAGCTAGGAGGAGCCCAGGACCTCACAGAGCTTGGTCAGGTACCTCCCATCCCCTCTGTCTGGAGCGGACGAGATAGATGGACCACTGCTGCCTCCCTGTCCTCACTCCCTGTGACCAGAACCTCATCTGTCTTCTGACCTTTGCTGATGGGCTGAAGGGAAGAAAGGACGACATACGAAATCTGTGCATGTCGTTGAAAATTCTGATTTTTTTTTTAACACAAAGCCTGATTCTTCCATGAAAGCCACTGTAAGGTATTAGGAAATCCAGGTTTGTGAGATTAAATAGGAGTCTAAGGAGGAGGAAAGTAAACGGAGTCATCTCATTTGAGGGTGATAACCCACCTATATAGTTGTGGTGAAGGTTTAAGAAGATGATCTGTATGAAGGTGCTGTGTGACCTTTCTCAACCTGTCCAGAGTCAAAAGATTGTTAAATACCAACTAAATATCACTCTATAAAAGCTGTTGACTTAAGTTGCTAAATGTTTACATTATGTTGGGACTTCGGTGTTTTCTTCAGACCATAATGAGTCTAATCTGCTTTTTATCGATACTTGTTTGTAATTTTAGCCAATTCTCGTCTCTTCAGCAGAGATATAGGGAGCTGTGCTGGCACCGTTTGATTTATGATCAGGGCTGCCACGTCTTCTGTTTCTCCCACTTTCAGTCCGCCCTGAGCCTTGCCGTCAGATCCTGGTGTAGAAGGAAGAACAGCTTTTGAATGAGACAGTCCTGGGTGTGACACCCTGTTCCACCATTACTGTGTAACCTGTGTCAAGACACTGACCTTCTTTGAGCCTTAGTTTCAGATAACAGTTCGTAGAGTGGCAGTAACTTGAAGGAGTATGTGTTAATGGTGACAGTTACCATTTTTAAAACACCCACTCTTTCCCAGACACTGTCCTTGGCACTTCATGGGTATTTCATCCTCATGACAGCCCTGAACAGTCAGTAACGTTCTGTTTTACAGAGAAGTAGGGAAAGTGCTTTGCACAACATCCAGCTTGTAGGAGATACTCAGTAAAATGGAGATCTTACGCTGTTATGGGGATTTCATCGTGTGATCCCTACTAGAAAATTCCATCAGTGTTAACCTTTAATGTCCGTACTGGTCGTCCGCCACTCTTTTTTTAAATGTAGGCTCATTCAGTAGGTCTGCGTGGTGCTGCTCCTCTCTGGACCACACTTTGAGGCCCTTGGTGACCCCAGAATCTGTGATGGTGGTTCTCAACCCAGGTGCTCATTGCTCATTCAGTTCTGTTCAGTTTATCTTGAGTGGGACTCAGGCTTTTTTTTTTTTTTTCTTGGAAGTTCCAGAAGCTGTTCAGACTTTTTCTTAAAGCACTACACTCCCTTTATTTACTAAATATATATGTGTGTATAAAATATATAAAGTGGAGTTTCTCTGGTCGAATCTCATGTGGGGAAGGAATGGATTAGTGATCCCGAAAGACCTCAGTGGAGCCCTGCAGCTCCTGGAAGCAAGAAATTTGAAAACCACACCTCTCCTGAATCCAATTCCTATCATTGCATTTAAGGCCCTCACAGCGAAAACTCAGTCACCTGTGTATATGCCGTTCTCCCAACAGGGAACCCACTTCCCCCTGTCTTATTTCCATGCAGTGCCTTTCACCTGTTAGACCCCATCTCCCCGTACCTGTTGAAATTTACTTTACCTTTCACACAGTGAGGGGCAGAGCCTGGCTCTCTCATTGTGAAAGCCACTTTCTTTACTACTATGCTGTACTCATAGCCGCCTGTTCTACTAAAGATGTTTGTTATTTTTCAACAGACATTAACTAACTATCTATGTGTGCAGTTTCCTTTTGCCGTTAACCTTTTGGTTGACTTGTTTCCTCTTCTTTTTCTGTGCTAACCTTGGCCTCCAGGCAGAAAGGTTAACATGGGTCTTGGGGCCAAATAGCAGTGTCAAGGATACAAAGAAGTTCTTGCAGTTTGTGGGATATCACAACCAATCTGTTCTGGAATAAATTAGGCAACTATATGACCATTTTCCTGTGGAAGAAACAAAAGATGTTCTCAGTCAGCGAAAAGTGCATTGAGTATTTTGGAGGTATATGACCTGCTTGAGAAACAAATTGCCTTGATAGTAACTCTGGATACAATTAAACAGAAAATCTTAACTATCCTAAGAATAATTCTCTGTCCCTAAACTCTGTCATCTAAACTTTCAAATGGAATTGTTAGTTAGATATAGTCTAGATGTTAGAAAGTAATAAAGCTGCATTTGAAATGATACCAAGCGAACTTACATTCTGTCCCCTACGAATGGTAACATTTTTGAGAACTGAAGCATTTTGAGAAGGATTTGGCTTCCTGCAAACTGTGTGGGGGCAGCAGCAGCTTGTCAAAAGCTTGTTTAATCTGCAGATAAGATCAGTAGCCACATTACAGCCTTCCTGTCTAACACTTGGGCCTAGTGGGGTGGGGGGGTTAAATAATACAAGAGCCATTACGTGCCCCACAGGCTAGCCCACAGGCCAAAATTGTTCTTCCAGTGCAGACAAGAGAGGCTGACTCTGGAGGCCTGAAGACCTTAAGAGCTTTCATATCTCACACAGACCAGAGAGAATGCACAAGAGTTGGGGTGGGCGGTGGGCACCCAAAGCAGTGTTGCCAGAACTGGTTCATTAAAGAACTGAAGAGAGTAGTCAAAGATCACTGTTTCTAGTTTGAAAAGTTAAAAAAGAAAACAAAAAAGAATTTGGTAGCTGAAATGAAAATGGCTGTTTACCAACTTCTGAATCTAGTCCTTGAAACTTGCCCAGGATGAAAAGGTGCCAGAAAGTCCAAACGTTGGTCTCGACGTCCGGCCTCCTGTCTTACGTGGAGCAGTTATCGCAGAGCGGGCACACCGCTTTCCCAGCTGCCTCTTCGTGCCTTATGCGCAGCCGTTGTGTGGGCCTGGGCAAAGCCCGTCACTTTGCTGACCCTTAATTCTATCACTTTGGAAATGAAGGCTTTGAAATACAAGTGATTCCCAGTGGGAGAAGAGGGTTTTCAATTTTTCAGATTACTCCCGCAGCCCCACCCCCACCCCCGCATATACACACTAAGAAACACTGCTCTGAAGTGGGTCGTTTTTTCTGCAAAGAGAAGGTATGTTGAAAGGATATATAATTTTTTTTTAAAGGCTGAGACTAACTCCATCAACTTAGTTCTAGAGTCCTGGCTGCCAACGATAGGATTAAAAGTTCTGTAATTCAGTATTTTAAATAATTCTGACTGATTTTATGCCTGTTGAACTCAATGGAATTCCAGTCCAGTTCTACTGCTTGCTTCTGGGTTATGAAAAAGTTGAGCTAGATGGTTTCCGAAGTCTTCATGATTGTAACTGTATTTCCAACAACACACGTATATAAAGTAGGATTTGGTTCCTGTTGACTCTGTGGCCTGTCTTTGTGCTTACAAGTGAGTGTGTCGTAAAAATGTAGCTTAGAAGGAGAAGAGGGAGTATACTGTTTTTCCCAGAGGTCTTCCTTCCTGTTTTCCAGCTTCTCTGCTTCTCCCTGCTCACTATTTCGTACCATTATGTCTCTGAAAATTTTAAGCCTGTTGGAAAATTGTGCACTCACTGCAAAACGTCACACGTTGGGAAGATTAAACACGTACACACATACTCTCCTGCATTATGTAATACAGAAAGAAGCAAGGAAATCTCTGGAGTCATGAATTTAACTGAGAGACTCTGCCTTCTTTAATAACTTCTAGAAGGTTAGTTCACCACTGCCTTCCCTGGGGATTCAGCAGTAATTGTTCTGTGTTTAAAATTCTCTTTTCTTCTTGTTTCTTCCTCTTTTCAGTTGTGGACACTGTTAGCAAAGGGTACAAAGTAGATGACAGTAGTGACGTTAAGGTTTGGCAAAAAGATAACTATAGTCAAATGAATTTCTTTTGTCATCTTTGCATCTCAAATCTGGAAAGTGTGACTGAGGGTAAAGCTTCCTCCCATTTATTAAGGACTCATTGACAAAAAGTATAGAATGATTCCTTTTCTTGAAATACCTTAAGAATAAACACCGGACTGGAAAGAAACTGAAGGAGGAAATATTCACAGTCCAGTTCTGCTCGGAGCTGAGTATACAGAATGGATCCATCAGCACTACTACATCCTGACTTCCTAGGATGTTATATTGGACTTTGGTGATACTGATCTTTTAGAAAAAATTACTGGATACAACCATGGGGACCTTGGGAGTTTGTGAAGTACCATTCTCCAGTTGTCTCCTCAAGAGCTGCAGTCCAGGCTTGTTTTCTCAACATTCCCTTGGCCATCAGGGATGCCCTGTCAGCATCAGAGCAGATTCTTCTTTCCTGTGCTCCAGATAATATTGGTCCTTAATATTGCTTCTTTCCCCAATATTAAAGGGTAATATTTATGGGTAAAGAACTTTTTTATAGCGCTATGTTTGCATAGAATGTTACCCCTTCTAGTGGAGAACCTAGCCTTTGGGGATAAGAAAGATGTCCTGGAGGAGAATGCAGCTAAGTTAAGACCTGAAGCACAAAGACAATGTTTAGACCTACGGAGCGTCTTATCCAAAAGCCAAGAAAGAGCCCAGCCCCCATGGAAGTTCTACATGCGATCCCAGTATGTTTGGAGAATGGAGGTGGAAGAGAGGAAGGTGTAAACTGTGACGCCAGAGATGTAAGTTGGAGCCAGATCTTTACGGAAGATGTCGCATGCTACAAAGGAATCTGGCTTGATCTTGAAGGTGTTAGAAGCCAGAGAAAGCAGGGAGACAAGATCCCACTGGAAAGATTTTCTGGAGCTTGCCCTGTCCGCACTTTGGTGGGTGGACTGGGGAAAAGCAAGACTGGGGGCAGGGAAGCCACAAAGGATGCTGGTACCATCACCCCAGTGAGAGGGGATACAGCCAGTGGACAGATGACAAACATGCTATGGGATAGGGTTCTAGTGGTTTGGGGGCACTTAGAGGAGCAGAGGAGGAGGAAGCATTATCCAGGTTAATTCTCAAGTTTCGGACCAGATTGGAGATTCCGTCAGTGTTTGGTAGATTGATTGTCGAAGGAGGATAATGACATACCCAGATCGAAGGTGAGAAAACAGCGGGGCCGAGGTAGAACCCCTAGGGGAGGCAGACATTGAAGAGGTTGTCACTGAAGGGCAGAGGAATCAGAGTGCTACCCTATCAGACGGAGACCCTTGGAGGGAGACCTGGGGAAGAGAGTTTTTTAGGAATCAGGGGACAGAGGCTCCAGGGAGTTTTAATAAAATGAAGACAAAAAGCACTGTTGGTTTTAGCCGCAAATAGGTCAGGGTCTGGCCTTGAGAACACTGAAAACATTTCCCCTCCGCACCCCCGTGTGTTTTTTCTCATTTCTTTCAGGCAGCTTTGTGGCATTTCCCCTCTTCAGCTGGCATTCCTATGACCCTTATCTGCAGCTGATCTGGGCCTGGTCTTTATATTTTCTTTTAACGACCCTTTCCTTCCAGTCTGACACCAGAGAAACACTTATATTACTGTGTTTAACCCTAGAGGCTCAAAATCCCTGCAGCCGTTTACTTCCAAAGAGACTTTGGACATAGGTGCAGCATAGCATTTGTGTGTGGACAGCGTGCCTCCCAGCTGGAAGGAGTGAATTTTCAGCTCCATGGAGTCTGACATATAAGCAGCGATGGCTGGAGCTCCTGAGAAATCCCCCTGTACTGTCTCCTCCTTACCACTCATCCCCATCGATTTTAGGTTCACGTTGGCATGTCCAAGAGCCTCTCCAAAGGCAAATTCCTTGTCCCGTGGAGCCAGGATCCCAAGATTGCTCGGGCATCCTTCCTCTTTGCCTGCTCAGAGTCAGCATTAAATGAAAAGGCAGCAGACACAGCCAGAAACTCTTGGTCTTAGAGTCACAGCTATGACACAGCTCATTGAAAGTATTCAGATATATTTAAAGAAACTTACGATCTTAGACAGAGTGAGCACTTAGTCCTTTTCGTCGTAAATGTGTAACATTTCATACATACATAAGGGCTCCCGCACTGTGGGTAGCAGCATGGAGAGCTGAACACAGTTTATAGCATAGATCCTCTGAAGAATTTCTCCAAGCAGCAACTTTGGGCATTCAACCAATGTGTAATTTGTGAACTGATATTTGCATTTTGATAGATTCATCTACCTGCATTTTATTTTGAGATTTATCTCTGTTAACTGTTTATTTTTCTTCTTTAAAAAATAAAGTCTAAAAATTTAAATAATTAAGGGTGTTGATCATGAAGAATACTGCAAGTGGGAAAACATTGCTTAAAAACCTAATACCTAAAAATCCTGATTGTGAATAAACATTCTATTCCATGAAAAATTGGATTTCCTGGGAGTGGCAGCTATGAATTCTAATGGTCTCCAAAGTTCCACTCTACCTAAATCCTCATCGTAAGATTAGGTCGCTGGGTGATGATGATGATGATGCTGATGGTGGTAGTGGTGGTGGGGATGATGATGGTGATTATGATGATGATGATAGTGATGATGATGGTGATGACAGTGGTAGTGATGATGATGGCGATGGTGATGATGATGATGATGGTGGTGGTGATGGTGGTGATGGTGGTGATGGTGATGGTAGCGATGATGATGGTGATGACAATAGTAGTGATGATGGCAATGGTGGTGATGATGATGGTGATGATGATGATGGTGGTGATAATGGTGGTGATGGTGGTGATGATGGCAGTGATGGTGATGGTGATTAATGTGCACAAGTCCTGTTTTCTAGTCCTGGGAGCTTGACGCCATTGTTAGAAAACCACCAGGCAGTTAACCATTTGAGTGTGTTGGTGAACATCTGTACTATCCAGGGGCATAACCACAACTGTAGTAGCAGCTAACATTTGGAGGCTTACTATTTGGGCCTTTACAGGCCCCATTTTCCAAGCTCTTTAAGTACAGTTCTACTAAAACTTCACAGTTGCTCCATGAAGTTGGTGCTAGAATGGCCCCATTTTGCAGATCAGAAAACTAAGAGAAAGATGACGTATTTATCCAGAGTCTTACAGGTTTTCAGTGGCAGGGCTAGGATTCAGACAGGCACGTCTGGCTCAGAGCCTGTTCTTAGGCTTCAGCCCTGCTCCGTACCGCAGGTGTCCTCTGGCACCAACTTTCATTTGATCGGTTTAAAGGAAAAGCGATCATTAAAAGTGTAAAACAATCTGCAGCATCTGCTTCTCACTTTTTGAGTCCAAAGTATATAAAAGTCCATTCTTCTCTTTTGTATAGATGCAAGTAATTCTGACCTATTAAAAAAACATTCTAATCAGAGTGGGTCTGCAGTGTCTAATACAGATCTCCACCAACTGCATGGAGCTATTGGATTTAAATGTATTAAAATTAAAGGAGATTGAAAATTCACTTCCTCATTCTCATTAGCCTCACTTCAAGTGAGGCCAGATGGCCACCTGTGGCTGGCAGTTACCAGTGGATATGGAGGACTAGAATGTTTCCATCATCACAGAAAGTTTGGTTGGACAGCAGTGCTCAGTTCTGTCAAAAGAACTATAATGTGCAGCACATATGTAATTTAAAATTTTCTAGTAGCCACATTTAAAAATGTAAAAAGAAGTAGTTGAAGTTAATTTTAATATATTTTAGCCCAATATATTCCAGATATTATTTCAACATGTAATTAGCAAGAAGTAATGATGCATTTTGCCTTCTTTTTGCATTGTCATCAAACTTTGGCGTGGGAGGGAAAAGCGAGTAGGAAGGGATAAATTGGGAGTTCAAGATTAGCAGATGCTAACTACTATATATAAAATAAGCAACAAATTTCTTCTGTATATAGCACAGGGATCTATATTCATTATCTTGCAGTAGCCTATAATGAATAAGAATATGAAAACAAATAAATGTATGTATATGTATGACAGAAGTGTTACGCCCTATACCAGAAATTGACACATTGTAAACTGACTATACTTCAATTTAAAGAAAAAGAACAGAACATTAAAAAATTTTTGAGTATGTGTTTTACATTCATAGTACATCTTAATTTGTTTGGGGGTTTTTTTTCGGGTATTACATAATCTTTTTTTTCACTATAAATTCTTTTTTTTTTCTTTTATTGAGGTATAGTTGATTTACAAAATGTAAGTTTCAGGTGTACAATGTAGTGATTTACAATTTTTTAAAGTTATACTCACTTGTAGTTATTACAAAATATTGACTGTGTTCCCCATGTTGTACAATACAGCCTATCTTACACGTAGTAGTTTGTATCTCCCACCACCCCCCTTCTGTTACCCCTTCCCTCTCCCCACTGGTAACCACTAGTTTGTTCTCTGTATCTATGAGTCTGCTGCCTTTTTGTTATTTCACTAGTTTGCGGTATTTTTGGATTCTACATATAAGTGATATCATACAGCATTTGTCTTTCTCTGTCTGACTTGTTTCCCTTAGGATAATGCCCTTCAAGTCTACCCATGTTGCTGCAAATGGCAAAATTTCATTCTTTTTTGTGACTGAGTTGTAGTCCATTGTGTATACGTATCCACAATTTCTTAATCCAGTCATCTGTTGTTGGATACATAGGTTGCTTCCATATCTTAGCCATTGTAAATAATACTGCTCCGAACATTGGGGTGCATGTGTCTTTTCAAATTAATGTTTTTGGTTTTTCCAGTGTATACCCAGGAGTGAAATCACTGGGTCATAAAGTAGCTCTATTTTTAGTTTTTGAGGCACCTGCATACTGTTTTCTACATTGGCTGCACCAGTTCACATTCCCACCAACAGTGTATGAGGGTTCCCTTTCTCCACATCCTGGCCAGCATTCGCTATTTGTGTTCTTTTTGATGATGGCCATTGTGACAGGTGTGAGGTGATACCTCCTTGTGGTTTTGATTTGCATTTCCCTGATGGTCGATGTTGAACATCTTTTCATGATAACACATCTTAATTTGAACAAGCTACATTTCAAGTGCTCAGTGGCTACATGGCCATCATATTTTCCAACACAGTTTTGGATTTTACGCTGGGGTTTCTCAACGGGACATATTAAAATGAGTGTGGGACAAAGGGGGAGTTCAGGGACCACTGCTATAAGCTTCGGGATTTCTAAGATGATGGAGGAGGCCAGATTTCTAAGACTCAGACTGTATATTAGGGAAATAATATTAGCTTTAAATGCATTTTAAAACACCAATCTGTTTTTCAGATAGTTTGTCACTACTAGTTTTTTTCTCAAAAAAAAAAAAAAACCCATAGTTTGGCAGCATGAACCAACTCAGAGTGATACTGTTAACTGCGTTACTTATTCCACTGTTAATATGTGCCTAGACAGCTTACTGACTTCAAAGGCCCAATAAAATTTGGAGTTCTGACTGCAAGCCAGATAAAACTTGGAATGGGCACAAATTGAATGTAAGTTATCTACAGACACTGCCGAGTTGGTGAAGTATCTCCTGCCTTCTACTTCTGAGCTCCTTCTTTGCTGGCACTATTTGGCGACTCCTTAATTAGCCTAAATTAGATAACTAACTGTGATTACCGTTCTTGGAAGGTCATCTTAAAATTTCTCAGAGTGACTCATATATTATATCTGTATTTGGGAAGTGCATCTCTGCACCCTGTTTCATAGCTGTGTACTCTCCTGTGTGTATTTTTCCAACTAAACTTCTTCATCTACCTTGAAGTAATGTTGTAACTGCAAACCTATAATTTAGTCTACCTTTAAGCTCTTCCTTCTGATAAACTTATCTATTTGTACTCGGTCTAATTATAGCTCAGGGCGTAACCATGTGTATTATTCATCTGAATGAGTGAGCTTGTCTGGCAGCCAGGTGCTGTTGGCCAAGTTCTGCTGTCATCTGGCCTGAATGTTGTCTGTACCTCCCTGTCTGCTTCAGGGGAGGTAGGTTCATGGGCACTTGGGGTGGGAATCCTGGACCCCAGTCCCTTGACCACTGCTTCTCAATGTATTTCAGTACTTGGCAATAAATTTGGCTCACTGTGGTTTTGTTTTGCATTTTACTACATCATTTTTAAATAAGAGAAATCAACCCCTAGAAGTTTCATTGAACTCTCCTTCACCTGCCATCTTCATATTTATTTTCTCCCCATCACCCTCTCCAGCTCTGCCTTGTTCCTGGCACAGCTGCCATCATGAATTTAGGTCTGTTTTTCCAGTTCATGTCTTAAAAGACTTTGATACGTATATCCATAAATGATATACAATAGGGTTTGATCTTTCTAGTGGATACAGTAGGGTCACACTGTACATATGCTGCAACTTGCTGTTCTCGCTTAGCATTTTTATACACTTTTGGGCATACTTTATCTTAATATGAAAATTTGATACATGTATGAGAAGATCTCTAACATATAAGTAAGTTATGAAACTTAATAGTAAAACAGGTGACTCCTGGACCCGCCCTACATCCCAAGAAGTAGAGCCTCACCAGAAGCATGGACGTTCCTGTGTTCTACTTCTCCACCCTCTGATGCTACCCAGGAAAATACTCTTTTGAACTTTTTGTATATATCCCTCAACAGTTTATTTTCTTGTTTATTTTTAAACTTTGTAGAAATAGTATCATACCATAACACATTCCTTTTAGACCTGATTTTTCATATAAGATTTTTAAGATTTTTTAGTTTAATTGATCAATGTTAGTCTATATCTTTTCACTGCTGTGTAGTACTCCTTTGGGTGAATTCATCCATTTTTCTGTTGATGGACATTTGTGTTGTTTCCAGTTTTGCTGTTAGAAATAGTCCTTCCATGAACATTCTTATACATGTCTTCTGGTACACGTGTAAAATTTCTTCTGTGGTCTGTACCTAGGAATGCAGTTCCCATGTTGTAATATAGGAGAATATATAGTCACCTTAACTAGGGAAGTCCACATTCTCATCAGCGTGATTGACACACTCATCAGCAAGGATAGGCGTTCTTGTTTTTCCACATTGTCATCAGTGCTTGATTTTTGGCAGTCCTTTATTTTTGCCTGTATATTTTGTAGAATAATATTAAATTGTAATCTCAAGTTTTATTTCCCTGATTTAATGAGACTGAGCATTTTTCATATGATTATTGCCCTTCATGTTTCCTCCTTCTGGAAATGCTTATTTGTGTTTTTTCTAATGGATTATTAGTGTTTTTTGTATTGATTTATAGAAATTTGTGTATTCCAGACTGAAATTTTGTCAATTTTATAGGATCCAAGTATCTTTTCTCAGTTTATGGCTTGCCTTGTCACTCTCTTTAGTCAGACTCTAAAACTTTTGACTTTTGAGTTTAGGTGCTTAATCCATCTACAACAGATTTATATATTTATGGAAGTAGAAATTCAATGACTCTACTGTCCAAATAGAAAACTATTTTCTTAGCCCCATGTGTTCTGACATATATCAGATTTTCATACATGTGTAGCAGAGTTTGAGGAGCTTCTTTGAGCTCCCAAATACATTTTGGAATCAACTTGTCAAGTTTCAATTTTTTTAAAAATTGTTGGGTTTATTGGAATTGCATTGTATCAGTTTGGGGAAAAATGACATCCCCAGGATATTAGCTCTCCCTAACTATAAACTTGGTGTCTTCATTTATTTAACTTTCTTGAGTATATTTCAATATATCTTATAATTTTCTCCATAAAAATCTTATATACTTTTCATGAAATGTATTCATAGGTTCCTTAATATTTTTAATATTATTGTAAAAGGTATTTTAAAATACATTTGCTAATTTTGTCGGTGTACTGAAATGAAGTTGATTTTTGCCTATTGATCTTATATCCAGCTGCTTTACTAAACTTTTTTTTTAAATTTTTTGAGGGGGTAGGTAATTAGGTTTATATATTTATTTCAGTGGCAGTACTGAGGATTAAACCCAGGACCTCTTGCAAGCTAAGCACACACTCTACCCCTGAGCTATACCTCTCCCCACTAAACTTTTATTAAATTTGATACATTCCATGTAGATTTGGGGAGTTTTTCTGTGTACATAAATGCTGCAGATGCTAACAGTTTTATTTCTTCCATCCCAGTCCATAAACCTTTTGTTTTTGCCTTGTGTGTTTCATACCTTGATGAATGTAACCTCTAGTACAGTAAAGAAGAAGTTTCCTACTATTCTTATTTTGCTGGTTTTCATCATGAATGGCTGCTATTAAAACCTGTTGAGTGCTTTTTCTGCACCTAATGAGATTATCAGTTTTTCTACTTTAATGTATCAGGTAAATTACATTAATAATTTTCTATTATTAAACTATCCTTGCATTCCCAGAATATCACAACTTGTTTAAAATGCATGCTTTTTTTGGTTTTCTAATTTTTTTAATCTGTCACCATACAAAAATACTACATAATTATTGATTGTATTCCCACACTGTACATTTCATACCTGTGACTCATTTATTTTGTAACTGGAAGTTTGTACCTTTTAATCTCTCTCACTGTTTCTCCCTTCCCCGCATCCCTCTCCCCTCTGACAACCACCTGTTTGTTCTCTGTATCTATAACTGTGTTTTTGTTTAGGTGAATTTGTTCATTTGTTTTGTCTTTTAGATTCTACATATAAGTGAAATCATATGGTATTTGTCTTTCTCTAACTTATTTCACTTGGCATAAAACCCACAAGGTCCATTCATTTTATCCCAAATTGCAAGATTTCATTCTTTTTTATGGCTCAATAATATTCCTGTGTGTGTGTGTGTGTGTGTGTGTGTGTGTGTGTGTGTGTGTGTGTGTGCGCGCCACATCTTCTTTATCCATTCATCTATTGAGCACTTAGGTTGCTTTCATATCTTGGCTATTGTAACTAATGCTGCAGTGAACCATGGGGTTGCATATCTTTTCAAATTAGTGTTTACATTTTCTTCAGATAAATACCCAGAAATGGAATTACTGGATCATATAGTAGTTCTATTTTTAGTTTTTTTAGGAGTCTCCATACTGTTTTCAATAGTAGATGCACCAATTTACAGTACCACCAACAGTGCACAAAGGTTCCCTTTTTTTTCACATTCTCACCAACACTTGTTACTTGTCTTTTTGATGATAGCCATTCAGACAGGTGTGAGGTGGTAACTTGTGGTTTTGATTTGCATTTCATCATTAATGATGCTGAATATGTTTTCATGTGCCTGTTAACCATCTGTATATCTTCTTTGGAAAAATGCCTATTCAGGTCCTCTGCCAGTTTTTTAACAGGTTATATGTTTTTATTGATGTTGAGTTGTATGAATTCTTGAATTTTTTGTAGATATGTAATGAATTTTTGGTAGATATGAACCAATGTCAAATGAAGAAAGAACAAATCTCTGCTGGCAGTAAAATCTTCCCAAGCACTTTAATGGGATTGCCCACTTTGCTACGGGATGTGAGGGGAATTTCTGGCTGTTCAGTGTAGGATTAGCTTGATGTGCCAGGAAGAATATAGGAGAGCTAAATTATAATCTCACTTTGCCTCCTATGAATGTGAGAGAATTAACACAGTTCAGTTGACTTGTGTGGACCTTATTTTCCTCCGTGAGTTTCTCTGCAGCTGAGGGACATATATTTGCTGCTGGTAGCCTTGTGGTTTCTCTTGATTTGCTATTAATCCATCGTCATCATCATCCAACAAACATGTCCTTTGAGTCACTAAGGACAAGGCAAAATCTATTCCTCAAAGAACTTCAATTCTAGGGAGGAGTGAAAAAAGTAAACAATTACAAAACCAGGTATAAAACAAAATGATGCACATTATCTTCTACAGTCACACTGGGTGTGATGTTTGGAGGGTGGGGGCATTGGCAGGTAATCTTTGGGTGGAGAGAGAAAAAGAAGGTTCAGATGGAATTTGATACTTGAGCTGAATCTTGTAAATGATAAGAATTTACTGATTCCCATGAACCTCATTTGTGTTCTTAGTTACCAGAAGGATTTTTTTCCCTCTAGTGTTCCTTCTGAATTTGAAAATTTATCTCTCTGACCCTATGACTATATCACCCTTTTCAGGACTTCAGAAATAATTTTATGCTTTATTAAATACGTGTGCTCCTACCTCTGCTCTGTGGTCCTTGGAATCTTTTGTTTCATGGGTTTAGGGTCATAAACGGCAAAATGGAATCTTCTTGGTTCTGTTTTATTCAGTTATAACAACATGTTTCATTCAGAGAATACTGATCATTTCAACAAGTGAATCATCATATGGAATTAACCTACTAACTTGGGTGTGTATTTATGGAATTGCTCAATTTATTGTTACCATAAATAGATTTTTTTTTAATTCCAAGCTTTATATACTCGCTAAGCACATTTCATTTGTATGTCTTATTTCAGTGCTGGACCCAAAGGAGACAACATTTATGAATGGAGGTCAACCATATTGGGACCCCCAGGATCTGTCTATGAAGGAGGGGTGTTCTTTCTTGACATTACCTTTTCACCAGACTATCCGTTTAAACCCCCTAAGGTCAGTATGAAGTATTCATCCATTTTTAGCAATATATATTGTTGCATATGTATATATATCTATAACTATATTCTTACATATGTACATCTAAGAGTGCATTTCTATTCTGTTAGCCTCGACAACTTCCCAGGGCTGATTGTATGTAAAGGGGAGCAGAATGTGAAAATTACTGTTAATTCCCTCACCCCAGCCCTTCACTCATACTTCATTGCTTTTTCTCATCCTTTCCCACGCCTCCTTTCCATGGGACGTACTTTAATGTGACAGGAGAGAGCATTTTATGAGTGGAAGTAGGACAGGGAGGTTGGGCCAGTGCTGGACCCAGAGTCAAGAGAGCCAGACCTCACCCAGGGGCGAGGGAGCCCCCCCGAGGTCAGGCTTGGGGCACCAGCTGTGAGCTTTGGTGTCTCCATGATTCACCTGCTCACATGAGATGCACACACACTGGAATGGAAAGTGTGACCCACAGAGACTTGAAACTTAGAAACTGTGTCAGTGGATGGACCTAGAGAGTCTCATACTAGGTGAAGTCAGTCAAATACCATATGATGTCACTTATACGTGGTATCTAAAAGAATGATACAAATGAATTTAATTTACAAAACAGAAACAGACTCACAGACATAGAAAACAAACTTATGGTTACCTAGGGGAAAGGGAGGGGAGGGATAAATTAGGAGTTTGGGAGTTAGCAGATACACACTACTATGCATACAATAGATAAATAACAGGGACCTACTATATAGCACAGGGAACTGTATTCAATATCTTGTAATAGCCTATAAGGGAAAAGAATCTGATAAAGAATATATATGTATAAGTGAATCACTTTACTGTACACTTGAAACAAACACAGCGTTGTAAATAAACTGTACTTCATTTGAAGGAAAAATCATGTCAAGAAAACTCAGTAAAGAATTTGTAATAGTCCATTAATAAGAATGACGGGTTAATGAAAATTCATACATAAATGACTGAAGAAAGTGTAAGAATACAGTGTAATCAGAACATGGTCATATTTTTACTTATTTAAAACATGGTCAGATTTTACTTATTTAATACTTTAAGAATTCTTCACATTACTTTCTACTGCCTGTAACTCAGTCATCTGACAAGTTTAAATTCTTTCTCCACTTTGGAAATGAAAAGAGGACCTGGACTCCGTTGGCCACCATACAAAATTCTCATTTGACCTGGCTTAATTTCTCAAGCCAGGAAAGTAAAACCTATTTGAGGTGTGGGTAGGAGTAAATGATTTAAAAAGCAAGACTCAGACTAGACCTTCACCTTGACTTCCTCTGATTCTCCTCTCTCGCTCCCATGTTCCCTCTTTTATTTCCCTCTCTATTCCTTTTTTCTTCCTTTCCATTAATGCTTGGTTATTGCTTTGCTATCAAAGCAAAAAGTAATAACTTTTTAGTATAATTTTACCAAATAGGAAACCGATGCACAGAGAAATGAAGTAACTTGCTCAGGATAATGAGGCAAGCAAATCATGATGTCAGAATTGAACCCAGGAAGTCTGGGTTGAAAGCCCGTGTTCCTTACTACATTGCCTAGTACAGTTTGTCCAGCTGTTGGAGCTGGTGGCACTGTGACCTCCCAGAGCAGCATTTGGTCAGTTTCCAGTGATGAAGCCATAGTATAACTAATCCTTATTTTCACCTTTTCCTGGGCAGAAACCTCATGTCTTAGCCTTCAGCCCATAAATCATCTGCATACCTGTTGCACTGCTGGTGAGGACCTTTCTCAGCAGTCCTTTCAGTAAAGGAAAAACAGATGGGGCAGAGGAGGGAAGTCTCTGATCAGGCAGCTGTGCTGCTTGTAAGTCTGGTGTAGTCTATTCTGTGAAACATGCATCTCAGACAATGTGTGGGCTAACCCAAGTTCCGCATGACAGAAATGTGCAGATTAGACAAAGGTAGGAGGTTGACAATAAAAGGTAAATAAAAGGAAGTAAAACTAATAGGTTAGGTAAAATAATTCCATCTCCAAGAAGGATGGGCTAGAACTCATAAGATGGAATTTCAGTGGCTAAGTGTACAGTATTTCACTGAAAAAAATCAGAAAGAAATAACGATACAGCTGGGAAAGAGAGACTTGCTTTGTTTTTTATATAAATAGAATTTGTGGGCTTTTGACTGAGTAAAATCCTGTGGGAACTTGAGGTTCTTGAAGCCTTGAGGTGATATTCTTAGGAATACAATCTCTGGGACTCTGAACCAGTTCCACAATATCTGGATTGCTTCATTTATTTTTGAGCTCGTCATTTTAAGAAGGATACACAAACTACAATGAAGTATCACCTCACACCAGTCAGAATGACCATCATTAAAAAGTCTACAAATAATAAATGCTGGGGAGGCTGTGGAGAAAAGGGAACCCTCTTACACTGTTGGTGGGAATGCAGTTTGGTGCAGCCACTGTGGGAAACAGTACAGAGATTCCTCAAAAGACTAGGAATAGACTTACCATATGACTCAGAAATCTCGCTCCTGGGCTTATATCCAGAAGGAACCCTACTTCAAAATGACACCTGCACCCCAATGTTCACAGCAGCACTATTTACAATAGCCAAGACATGTAAGCAACCTAAGGGTCCATCGACAGATGACTGGATCAAGAAGATATGGTATGCACGCGTGCGCGCGCGCACACACACACTGAGGTATTACTCAGCCATAAAAAAGAATGAAATAATGCCATTTGCAGCAACATGGATGGACCTAGAGATTATCATATTGAGTGAAGTAAGTCAGAAAGAGAAAGGCAAATACTTTATGATGTCACTTATATGTGGAATCTAAAAACGAGTGATACAAATGAACTTATTTACAAACTGGAAATAGACTCACAGACATAGAAAAGAAACTATATTTTTCTTTCCAAAGGGGAAAGAAGTAAGAGGGAGGGGTAAATTAGGAGTTTAGTTTTAACATGTACACACTACTAAACATAAAATAGATAAACAATAAGGTCCTATTGTATAGCACAGGGAACTATATTCAATATCTTGTAATAACCTATAATGCAAAAGAATCTGAATAAGAATATTTATGTATAACTGAATCACTTTGCTGTACACACTTGAAACTAACATAACATTGTAAATCAACTACACTTCGACAAAAATAAAAAATGTTTAACAAATAAAGGGAATAAAGAAAAAAAAGAAGAGCAAACAAGAATAAGCTGAGAGGGCAGAGTTATTAGCACTGTTGATTTTCTTCACTGGGTCCAGCACTGTCTAGGGTATCCACCATGCCCACCCATTTCTTTTCCAAAACACCCTCGTAAGGCTGGGATGTTCCGTTTCACAGATGAGGAAACTTAGATGAGGCTTACAGAGGTTTTCTAATAATATACAACCAGGAATCTCCTGAACTCGGACTCCAGGGACCAAGTACTTTCCACCGAATTGTACATAGTTACTCTGGAGATGTTTACTAGGAAAAATAGGACGTAGAAGGAATGTGGTATCTGTCCTCTGATGTTTCAGAAACGCTGGTGTGGGTTAGGATTAGACTTGATCCTGGTTGGCTGGATGGGACAGAAATAGAAGCAGGAGGGTGTCAGTTACAGGGAAGCAGATTTCAGTTCTCTGTGAGGAAAATCTGCCCCAGGGTTGGACAGTCTGCTTTTGAATAGCTCAACTTCTGAGACTGGGCTTCCCTTTACTGGGAGTATTCCAAAAAAAAAAAAAAAAAAAAAAGCTGAATTCATACCTGTCAAGAACATTACCAGAAAAAAATCAAATCCCTTCAGTGAATAAATTTGATAAAACAATCTCTTAGGACAAAGAATAATCAAACTTCAGTAATCAAATTCCAATTTAATTGCACACTTAATTCGAAACCTGTGGGAAGTTTTCAAAGCAAATTATCACCACCTAATTTATCAGTTCTAGAAATCGGGTTTTGTAGACAGATGTGATACTCTGAAGGGGGAAAGTATGCAAGTGTCTTGAAAGCTGTTAACTAAAACAAAGACTTAATAATTTTGAAGTACCACACCCATTCTTTCTAGTCTCCTGTTACTCTAAAGAGTCCATATTTGGGGTTAAGTCTTGTTTCTCTTTCTCTGTTGCCTTCATCCTTTGCTCTTTTTCCAGCAACCTTAGCCAAAAGTTTTGATCCATGCAACATTTTCTAGTGTTGGAAATGAAAAATGAACCAACGTAGCCGTAGGTGTCAGAGAGAATTGTTGGTGAGAGCAGAGGCTCACAAATAAATCTTATTGGCTGACTAATTTTTATCAAATATCTGCCATAAAATTAGTCTGTAGCATGACTAAGTCTACAAGATGCCTTTTTCCAAACTCTCATACATAGAATCCTGAGAACTTTTAAATACTGTAGCTCTCAAATATGTCACTTAAAGGTCAGCGGAGCGACTTGGGTGCCTCTTCTCACTGCAGGAGCTTTTAGGGAGTAGGACTCCATCAGTTTGAACATCCCACACTCCAGTCCCTGATTTTTCACGCCCCTAGATGAGCTACTCCTATAATTTCTTCCAGAACTCACCTAAATTCTCATAAGGCAAGCACAGCAAGATTTTAATGATGTGAGTAATATCATTAAACTTAGTATAGTAGTTTTAAATCAGTCAAGTACTGCTTGTACTTTCAAATGCTGTATCTCAGTACAACTTTTAATACATTGATTTTCTTTTATGATCAATATGTTTATGCTTCTTTTACTAAATCTTCAGGAGTTTTGTTTGTATGACACTGGTAGTCGTATCGAATGCCAAATTCTTAGTTGAATACTTCACCACCAATGATAATATTATTTCTCAGAGAAAATATCTGTTTAGTGAAGGAAAAGCATAATCATCACTGGTATGTTCCACAGGGTTTTTTTTTTAATTTTATTATCCATTTTTTCCCTTCCAGTGTTATTGAGATATAATTAGCATAAAACACTGTGTGAGTTTAAGATATACGGCATAACGATTTGACTTGCATGCATCATGAGATGATTCCCACAACAAGTTTAGTAAACATCCATCATCTTACACAGATGCAAAAAAAATTTTTTTTCCCTGTGTTGGGAACTCTTTAGGATTTACTCTCTTAACAACTTTCATGTCTAACATGCAGCAGTGTTAATTATATCTATCATGT
Source organism: Vicugna pacos (assembly GCF_048564905.1). Lineage (NCBI taxonomy): Eukaryota > Metazoa > Chordata > Mammalia > Artiodactyla > Camelidae > Vicugna > Vicugna pacos. Next base: position 10,060,442 of record NC_132987.1, read on the forward strand.
TGTACATTACATCCCTCGTACTCACTTATCTTCCAAAGTTTTTTAACACTGTATTTCTTTTTCAGTATAGACATACATTTTAATGTTATAATTCAGATATCCATTTGTGAAGCAGAAATTGTTTTACATCTTATTAGGGATTATATTTTCATATTCATATTATAGATAATTACTCCTGTGCTCCAAAGCTGCACTTTTTTTTAACCTAATGTATAGGTATTTAATTCAGAAACAAAATAATGGAATATGTTTTATTCCTATATTATTTTTTTCTGCTAAAAACACTTTGAAAAGATTGTGACACACTGTGTCTGGTGTTTCATGTCTCAGAGATTCTGACAACATCTGTCCTAACTAAGGAGTCGTGTTAGGGAACAGGTCAGGTCTTTGTTTCCATGGGAGAAAGACATAGACGTAGCCTGTTCATAATTTGGCTTTTTCTGTATCCTTGTGGATCTGGGTATTTTATTTAAAAAAAAAAAAAAAACGGGCCTTCTACTCAGATCTCAGAGTAGGTGGGTGGGAGCATCAAGTGTCGCTTGTTTGTTTTATTATCTCGGTCCACCCCTGCCCCAGCCAGATGTTCTGTCTTGATGCTCAGATCTGTTACTGGAAAGGCTTCTTACCTTGGTAATGGCAAGACGGTTTCTGCCAGGAGGTATTTTCCAAAAAGGAATGATAAAATTTGTGCCTACGATGTTTAAAAAAACAAACAGGAAAACATCAGGCAGACACATTCAGGTGAGAAAAAAAAAACTCTTTAATATTAATTATATCTCAAGGCTCTTTAATATAGTTTGTTCTTCCATTACAAATTGCACCAAATACATGTTAAAAAAAATCTTAACTTCTAAATCATTTCAGATGTATTCTGTTTTATGGTTTGGTTTTGTGTTTTATGAAATTAACTATGGTTTGCTTACTAATGAAAAGTCAGCTAATAGGAGAGGTCTTAACTGCTTTCAGACCATGAAATAGATAATTTAGGTCCATCACATTTTCAAAAATTGTATTTGATTATCCTCATTATATTTAACCTTAAATTGATAGGTCAAGGCTAATTGTGAATAGAGCAGCTAACTAGTTCCACAAGAGACAATGATACCCGGCATTTGAAAGCTAGAGAGAGATCATCACGGAGTTCCATAATTTTATTCTAGCTGGGTTATTATTAAATAGTTGTTTTGACTGCTGTTGCTGCTTCTGCAAAGAGGAAAGTTGACAGTGTCTCCCAGTATTTCAGAGAGAGCTGTGGCTTACACGTGTGAACCCACTGCCCGCTTGTTTGCTTTGCCCTTGGAGAGAGAACACACGGTTGTCATGGAGTGACATGAATTAACTTGTTTTTAACCTGAGTTCATACAGTCGTATAGAGTCTGGCTGGGAATCCAGTGCTTTCACACCTACTACATTGCCTGTTTGACATCTCCAGTCGAACATCCAACAGTCAGGCCCAAAACCAAACCATTGATGACACACCCACCAGCCTTCTGTCAATCCAGGTCCACAAGTCCTCCCCACCTCAGTGAATGGGAACTCCATTTTTCTAGTTGCTAAAGCTAAAAATCTTGCAGTCACCCTTGACTCTTCTCACAGCCACCCAGATCCAGTCTCACTGGCTCGAAATAGATCTTCAGAATAAACCCAGACTCTGAGCATTACTGAGGATCACTCCTTCTGTAACACTCTGGCCCCAGCCACCATCCACTGCTCCCCTCCCCAAGATTATTGAGGAACCTCTTATCTGATCTCCCTACTTCTGCCTTACCCCCTGTAGTGTAGACCTGTACATCAGGTGACCCTTTTATCATGTAAGTCACATCGTGTGGATTCTTTGCATAAAACCTTTCTGTGATTTTCAACTCACTAAGTAAAAGCACACAGATCCTCAGAGACTTACCCTGTTCCCAACATACTTTTAGAAATCGCCAGCTATCACTCTTGACTCAGATGCTCTAAGCAGCTCCTTACACGGAGACTTTCCATTGGCTCTTCCTTCTGCCTGCATTGTCTTCCCCCAGAAATTTGCATGGCCCACTCCATTTCTCCCTCAAGTGTCTGCTCAGACGTCACCTTTTCAGGGAAGATCTTGAGGAACAACACCCGACCTTGTGCTCCTGAGCTCCCTACACCACCACCACCACACTTGCTTTTTCTCCCCAACACTTCTCCCTCCTGGTGTCATGCATCTCTTTGTTTATAACTTTGTTACATTTCCCTTCTTCTGGTTATTAGCATATAAGCTCCGTGAGGCCCAGGGACTTGTCTGTTTTTGTGTCACTTCTGTGTTCCCAGCACCTAGAACAGTGCCCAGCTATTCAGTTAAGAATACAGTAAAAATTTGTTGAATTAGCGAGGAGGGTGTAGCTCAGTGGTAGAGTGCATGCCTAGCAAGCGTGAGGTCCAGGGTTCAATCCCCTGTACCTCCATTAAAGAAAATTTTGTTGAATTAATTTCATCCATACAACTTTGCCTGGGAGACAGTATTTATTCCCTCCCTTCCCCCACCCCCACTTCATAGATCAGAAAACAGAGGGCCAGGGAGGTTGAAGTGGCATGCAGGTCACATAGGAAGTAGGTGGCACTGGAATTCGAACCCAGTCCTGTACCAAACCTTTCATCTCCCGGTTGTAGAGAAAACCTAAATTGCTTGAATCTCTGGAAGAAGGAACACTTGTTCTTAGATTTTACACTCTAGTATAGATGAATTCTATTATGTAATAGGTTCTCTGAACCAGTTTTTTGGGGAGGCCCTTCATATATAGAGATGAATAAGAGACACGCTGGGAAGCAGGGAGACGAGGAAGGAGAGCAGCAGTTAGGGGCCGATCCAGTGGTCCCGGCTAGAAAAGGATGAGGGCTGTGCTTTGGGGGTGAAGACAAGGGGAACAATATGTGAATTCTTTTTTTCATTCCTTTATTGACTAAATACGTGTGTTCCACACGCCAGCCCGGGTACGAAACATGCAGAGGTGGCCCTTATTGCAGAGTTTACATTTGAGGTAGGACAGAACAGGATTTCCCAGCTTCAGCATGACTGATGTTTTGGACAAGAGCCTCCTTTGTTGTGGAGGCCTTCCTTTGCATTGTAGGATGCATGGCAGCGTCCCTGGCATCTACACACTAGATGCCAGCAGCGTCCTGTCTGTCCCCCCCACCCAATTTGTGCCAAACGAAATTGTTTCCAGAGATTGCCACATGTCCCCTGGAGGTCCCCGGAGGACCACCCATGGTTGAGAAGCACTGTTCTACCAGTGGCATCTGTAGCCACTGGTGACTGGTTGAGACATCAGTGAGGATCTCTGGTTTCTCGTCTGAATGACCGGGTGAGGACGTGTTTCCTACGAGGAAACCGCAGGACATATGCGTGGGAAATATTTACCTGGCAGCCTTACAGATCTGCAATTCAAGTGAGTGATGAGCTAGGCATAGAGATTTGGGGATTAAAACCCTAGAATAAATTACCTCACCCCTAAAAATGTGTAGTTTTCAACCCCAGCTTGAATTTTTGGAGCTATAAATTTCCAGAATAGGATTCCCAAAGGGAAGACGTAATTGAAACGATTAACAAAACTCACCATTCCTCTTTTTCATTATGTTCTCAGTGTCCAGGGATTGGGAAGCTATTTTCCACGTAGAGTGTACAGTAACGCCTCACAAAGATGTCATCTTCTCATTTGTTGGTAATAAATCATAAAAGCATGAACAATTAAACCAGTGAAAGAAATTAATCTTCTCGCAGGTACCTAAATAAGGACTGAAATAAATCAGAATAACTACCTGTGGTCGCAGTGTACCCCTGCAGGGGAGTGGACGAAGTGACCTTCTTCAAGTTCTCCTTGGACCTCTCATTTCAGTTTCCAATTCTGTTGACATTATGATGGTCATGGAATCTTGGGTACCAGACATCATACTGTATTTTGTACAACCTATACTGTACTTTTACTTTCATTATCCCACTTGACTCTCTCGCTTTGAGAGGCAGGTTTCATGATCACAGGAAACAGATTAAGCAGTGTGATTACGATCACGTAGCCATTAAGTGCCAGGGCCAGGAGTTCGAACTCCTGGCCTCCTGATTTCCAGTCTAGCAACCCCTTCTTTCCACACCTGAAGTAGATGAACTATGAACTTGCTAAACACACTTTAATTCAGTTCATTGACAACAGCCATAGTTTACATCACCCCTTGGCATTCTTTTCTGTAGTCAATGGAAAATAATCCTTTTTGCCTTTGTTTTTGTGGAGAATTACATTAACTGAGGGGTTTTGTTTTGGCATTTGCCAAATGATAGACCTGTATATGTATTATACATTTATGTCTCCCTGATACTTGGCCACTAACTTATTTTAAACTCTGTCCCTATAGATTATATGAAATAGTAGTTTATACAAAATAATAATACATAAAGCAATATGTTTATTTCAGATCACTTCCAGTTATTTTCTTCATTTCCACACTTCCTCTTTTCTTCCTCCCTTTCTTGCTTTTTAAACATCACCTCTTCTCTAGCGGTTTGCTTTTAACCAGACCATTTCATTTTTAAAAACAGTCTTAAATAGATGATGGGTGTATACACAGTGAAAAGTTGGAACAACACAGAGTGTGCAGTAAGAGCAAGTCTTCCTCCCCATTGGCCAGCATTCATTCCCCTCCCAAAGACATCTTTTTTCTACAGTTGCCTTTTTTCACTCATCATCCACAAGATTGTCCCATGTTCACATAAGTAGATCAGCTCCATTATAATTACATATTATTTCATTGAAAGAAGGTACCTTAGTTTACTTAACAGGTTCCCTACAATGAACATACAGGTTATTTCCACTGTTTTGCCATCACAAATAATGTTTCACCATCACAAATAATGTTTCATTGAGTATCTTTGTACTTACTTTCTTGTATAAATATATCTGTAGGACAAATTCCTAGAACAAATTGCTAGCACAAGGGATCTCTGCATGTGCACTTGTAATAGATACGACCCTTCGTCTCCTCCAAAGAAGTTGCACCAAGTTATACTCCCAACTTGGATACATCTGCCCTTTCCCCATATCCTTCCCCAGGCAATGTGGTGCTACCAAATAATGACCTTTACCAATCTAATAGATAAGAAGGAATGTTTAAATATAATTGCATCTCTAATAGAATGAGTGAGAATAATCCCTTACCATGTGTCTGAAGGTTGGTCTCTTATTGAAAAGAAACCTTACAGAAACCTACGTTCTTTACACTTTCCTACCATTCATCTTTTAATGACACTAAACTTTCTAGAACTTAGTGTTTTCATCTGTAGAAAGAGAAAGTTGAACGTCTGTATGGTTCCTTTCGTTTTGAACCATTAGTGATCTGTCACTGCCCTGCTTAAAGCTCTTGGTGGCTTCCCACTGCACTTAGGGGAAAACCCACGCTTCTCCCACTGGCCCCCTCCACTGCCTCATTCCTCCCCGGCCTCCTTGGCCTCCTTTTTGTCCTGCAGGACCCTGGGATTTGCTGATCCTTTGGTCTGGGTCACATTCGACCAGTTCTTCGTGTGGGCCACAACTTGGTCATTCGTCTGCTCTCATCTTGAGTGTCATCTCCTGAGAGAGAGGTTCATTACTTCACCACCTTCGATTAATAGTTCCACACTGATTCTCTTTGGTCACATCAACCTGATCGTTTCTGTCTTGAAACTTTTCATAATCTGGCATACTTATTTGTTGGGTGGTTTTATTTTCTGTTTACTCACTCTCGACTCAATCTCCATGAGAACAGAGAACTTAACTGTCTTTAGCACCTGGCAGAAAGTAGTTTGGATGAAGCAAATGAATAGCTGTTTTGCCTGTCACTTCTTCGGCACTTCTGAAATCTGTGCTCCATTGGTTTGTAATGTTGAAATATGCACTGAGAGTATGTGTGTACGTGTGTGTGTCTGTGTGTGTGTATGCTCTCATTCTGTCCCATGGAATTAGATCCACCTGGAACAAGGGGCTCCCTTTTCTATGAAGATGTCACAAGGGGCATCTAGTAGACCCAGGAGAAAGTAATGCATTTCATGGTAAAACAAGGAAAGGGAATACAATTTAGCTAAAAATGCTTAAAGTTAAGTGCTGCAGATACTGGTATGAAACTTATTAGCAAGAAATTAACATGTTAATTTAACATGTGAAATTAATGTGTTAAACAAAAAACTTGAGTTTTTATTTCCATCTTGTTTGAAGTATATTCTTGATTTTATGAAGTATCTAGGCTAGATTTTATGCAGACCATCTGTGGACACAAATTATAAGCAAATAATTTGCATCTTTAAGTATAGGTTCAAATAATACTCAGTACATGGGCCAAATTTTGCAAACCAGAAAAATACTATAATCCAAGAACTATGTACCTTTACCTATAGATACCTACCTTCAGTAATACAGTATGAACACAGTCACTTTTCTGTGCTGTTTTCACAACCTCAGAATCCGAAGTCACATCATGAAAGCCAAATTGATGCATGTGTTTGTTTTCAAAGCCAGGCTCGGGCAAAGAAAGTAGGTAAACTTGGTCTTTGCTGCCACCTTGTCATGTTGTACAACTGTCACTTCTTAAGCTTTATTTACACAGAAAATTCCTGGGAAAAAAATCATGTGTAGTGGAATGGGTAAATGAATTGTGATGTATTCATACAATGGCATAGTACATAATAGTGAAATGAAAAACAGAACAATGAGCAGTATGTATGAATTTCACAAACATATTGAGAGAAACTTCTTTCTCTCACCGTACTCATACACAGAGTACTGTATGATTCCTTGTCTATAAATTCAAGAGCAGGAGTAACTAATGTTACAGAGGCAGGAGTCAGAATAACGGTTACATTAGGGGGGTGTTTGTGACTGGTGACATACACAAGAGAGATTTCGGGGGTGCTGGCAGTGCTCTATATTTTGTTCTAGGTGGTAGTTACCTAGATGTGTTCACTTTGTAAAAAGTTCATCAAGCTGTGCACCAATGATCCGTGTACTTTTCTTTCAACATATTTTTTTTTTTTAGAGGAGGTACCAGGGATTGAACCCAGGACCTCCTGCATGCTAAGCATGCACTCTACCACCTGAGCTATACCCTCCCCCCAACATATTTTATTTTTTTTCATAGTTTCTGTTCAAAAGTTACTATATTTAAGCCACATCTCCTCTATCTTGTGAAAATTATTGCTTTGAACCTAACTGTAGGTCTTATTTTCCTTGTTAAATTTGTACTGTTAAACTCTAGTTTGACGTATTTAGACCTTTTGATTCTTCACTTCCGGTCCATGTGTTCCCTTGTCTGTTCAACTTTATGTTATCCATAGCTTTGATAAGCCTTGTTTTTAAGTCTCAATTTAAGTCATCGGTAAAGTGCTGAAAAGGCTAATCACAAATTGTCCTACTAGAGAGCTTCTTTGTGCCAATTAATTTATTTGGTCATTTAGCAAGATCTCTGTTCTACACCTACCAAACCGGATTATCACCCAGACTGGAACTCTCTGTCTCTGGCCCACAGGGATGCACTACAAGTGCTATCTGCAGCAGCCCAGTTTGCTTTTGGATCCTACTGTCTACAGTCTCACTGGTCATCGGTAATCCCTCCCCAACATACATAGAAGTCAAATTGATGACTGCCAGGCTGCTGTGTTTGCTTTGGCTCTAGGCTCGTGCCTTTGACAGTAATGAAGGAAGACAACTGCTAAGACTTTTGATTGTGTGTATGTGGAGTTTAAGTGTGGAGTGCTCTCTGCTTTATTCCGCTAATCTGTAGTTTTCTCACCTTGTTGAAAAGGAAATGGAGTAACCATGGCACTGTTTGGTTTTGGGGTCCCATCAATCACGACATGATTTTCGAAGTCCTAACAAATCAAATGATGTCATTCTCCTTGTTGACACAGAAATAAAATTTAATATAATTGAATAGAGTTCAAAACCTGTGCCTTCTCTCTGCCGTCTGTTAGCATTTCACTGTTATCTGCTCCAAGAAGCTGTTCTCTTCATTGAATTGCCGCATTTTCCGTTAGAAAAGCCTTGTATTCTTTAGCTTTTTTTTCTTTTGCTGGATATGTCTAAACCTATGAAATGGTTTTTTAAATTAAAGTGTAGTTGATTTACAATATGTGTTAGTTTCAGGAGTATAACAAATCACTTTGTTATACTATATAGTATATAAAATGATTCAATTATACATACTTTTTTTTCAGGTTCTTTTCCATTATAAGTTATTACAAGATACTGAATATAGTTTCATGAGCTATACAGTAAATCCTTGTTGTTTATCTATTTTATATTTAGTAGTTTGTATCTGTTAATCCCAAACTCCTAATTTATCCCTTCCCCCATCTCCTTTGGTAACCATAAGTTTGTTTTCTATGTCTGTGAGTCTGTTTCTATTTTATAAATAAATTTATTTGTATCTTTTTTTAGATTCCACATATAAGTGATATCACATAATATTTGTCTTTCTCTGTCTGACTTACTTCATTCAGTATGACATTCTCTAGGTCCATCCATGTGGCTGCAAATGGCATTATTTCATTCTTTTTTATGGCTGAGTAATACTCCATTGTGTGTGTGTGTGTGTGTGTGTGTGTGTGCGCGCACGCGCGCGCGCGCATATACCACATCCTGATCCATTCACCTGCTGATGGACGTTTAGGTTGCTTCCATGTCTTGGCTATTGTAAATAGTGCTGCTATAGACATTGGGGTGTGTGTATCTTTTCAAGTTAGAGTTTTCATCTTTTCCAGATATATGTCCAGGAGTAGGATTGCTGGATCATATGATAAATCTATTTTTAGTTTTTTAAGGACCTCCTTACTGTTCTCCATAGTAGCCACACCAGTTTACATTCCCACCAATAGCGTAGGAGGGTTTCCTTTTCCCCACATCCTCTCCAGCATTTATAATTCATAGACTTTTTGATGACGGCCATTCTGACTGGTGTGAGATGATAACCTCATTGTAGTGTTGATTTGCATTTCTCTGATAATTAGCAATGTTGAGCATCTTTTCATGTGCCTATTGGCCATCTGTATGTCCTCTTTGGAGAAATGTCTATTTAGGTCTTCTGCCCCATTGACTGGGCTGTTTGGGTTTTTTTTTTTCATACTGAGTTGTATGAGCTGTTGCTATATTTTGGAAATTAACCCCTCGTCGGTTAGATCATTTGCACATATTTTCTCCTAGTCCATAGGTTGTCTTTTCACCATGAAATGATTTTAATGACAGGATTTTAAGACAATTAAAAGGCAAAGCTATGAAATAGTACCCACCTTGAGGTAAGAGACCCAACCCTGGGCTTCATGGAACTTAGAGACCTCTAGGGGGGCCGACATGCCAATGACTGTAGCAGGGGTAACAGTGCAGTGGGAACGCAGCAGAAGGAGCACCAGCAGGTGTTCTCCCTGAAGAAAAGACAGTCTTCCTGACAAAAAGAACAGCATGCACAGAAGGCTACACGTGCGTGACCTTTGCGGGCAGTGTGATCCATGGAGAACCAGGCGGCTGCCCGGGTAGGCAGGTCTGCCCCCTCTACAAACGTAGAATTTATCCTGAATGTGTCTGCATGCTAGAAAGATCAGCCTTGGAGCATCATGGTGCATGATGGCAGGAAGGAGAGACCAAAGGAAAAGGGTGTCATGAAGGAGACTAGTGCAGTGATGTCATTAGTGATGGCATCCATCACCCGCCCCGAGGAGCAGCTGGGAGAATGAACAGGTGGATGGAGTCATTGAGAAGATGGTGTCCACTCCACACATGTCTCTCATGCCAGCGCCCCACGTTTCTCACAGGAGACACTAATACCACTGTGCATCTTTTCCAAAGAGCTTAGCTTTTGTGCACAGTCATTGCTCTGCAGCTGAAGGTATATGAAGCCAATAACTGCAGATCGGTGGGACACAGTGAGAATTTTTATGTAGATAAATTTGATGTTGTCCTTCTTGGTGGGCAATTCAAGAAAGAAGCCCCCCAAAAAAGATAATCAGCCAACCCTCCTTATTGCACCCCTTCAAAGTTCAGTTTGGACCGACCTCTTCTTCAGTACTTTCTGGGATTCTTCCCAGCCAGGTACCCCCTATTCTGATGGGACCCTGTGTCCTGCCATGTCACACCTCGTGGTGGTCACTGGGGGATTCTCTGTGTCTCGGCTGCTGGCAGGCATCCCGGGGTCAGGACCCCACTTGCGCATCTCAGCTTCCTGCCCCACCTCACCCCGTGCTCCTGAGTACAGAGTCCACACATATTTGTTGAATAAATAAAATTTATCCCTAATGTTCCTTTGTTCTAATTTTATCTTTAATTGGCAACAAGCTTTCCTCAAAGCCAGAGAGTATTTCTACATCTGTATCTTCCCTGGAACCTACTACAGACCTGTTTTAGACTGCGGGCATCAATAAATACCTTCTTGGGCTGTTAAAAAGACTAGTTGATTATTGTGAAATTCTTGGCAGTAAGGACAAAAGAAAGGAAAATTCATGACATATTCACTGAGGCATCTTCTCAGAAAAGGATTCTCATCTTCCTCGTTGTAATTACTTGTATAAATGCTAACAAGTGAATTGAGTTCTCTTGGAGCAAGGACTGGGGGCCTAGAAGAGGACTGGTAACTAACCAAAGTGGATGACTCTAACCAATATCAAAACCACCATTTGATCATGTCAGGCATACCCCAGCGGCAAAACATCCTAAATTAAAGTTAAATTAAAAATTAAATACACATCCAATAGAAAATCAGTAAATATGTTCAGAAGAAACTTTTCTTTTACTCCTCCCCCTACCCCTGCTTGTGGGTTTGGGGAGAAACCCAAATATTGGATAGTAGAAGGCTTCTTACAGACAATGGCCAGTTATTTATTTACTCAATAGGTGTATATCCAGACCTATTAGGCACGGTGCTTGATACCATGTGTATTGCAGAGAAACCTACATGCCCTGCCCTCAGATAGCCTTCAGTCTTGGTAGGAAGAAAAACAGATGCACACACACACCAAAAGGGAAGTTTAAATGCAATAGAAGTTCACAAAAGAGACTGAGAACTGTGATTGAAAATGGCAGGAGACCACTTCATAAAAGGAGTACCCATGAAAGATGGAGAGCATTTCCATAGGGAAAGGAACACAGTTGTCAAGTTGCAGGATGACAGGACTTTGAAGTGTGGAAAAAGCAAGCTCGTTCTCCCAACCGCGTCCTCAGCATGGTAGTCTGCTACGTATAAGGAACTTGAATGGAGAGATACAGGAAAAAAATTCCGTGTTAACAACTAATGAGTCTGTTCATTGTAAGTCTGGGTTTTTTAGTGATAAAAAATTGAAAAAATAATATAAAATAAAACCAGCTAGGAAGCATTTCCTCACAAAGGCATGCACACCCATGTGTAGCCAGCATTCTGGAACACTGGTACTGGACAAACTGGGAGTAGCAGGGGAAGACATCCTCAAGGAAGTATTATTTATCTGGCCCCTAATGGATGACAGGATTTCAGTAGGGAGAAGAGAGAATATAGGTTTATCAAGGTACAGAATGAGTGTTTTGAAGTATGGACAATCCAAAATTCCCTTTTTCATCAAACAGGGATACCGTCACTTGCTGGGAATTAGTTTAGTGCAAATGTATCACCAACATCATACACTCACTGTGAAAAAAACAAAAGACATTTGAAATTATAATACATTCTTATTAATGAGAAATAAAAATACAAATTAAAAGAAAGGAACCAGATTAATTTTTCCCAAAAGTGTACTTCTTTATATCTTCTACTCAAAAAAAGATATGCATGCCCAAGTTGACATGCACGCTCTGAAAGCTGAAATGCAGGTAGAAATTGAGATAGTTGTGCTCCCAGGAATGCCAGTTACATTGCTCCATTACCACCTTTCTAGATCCAAGCTTTAAGAGCACTTTTTTTTCCTCAAAAGATTGTGTGAAGTAACAAGCACAGGCAAAAATTTTAGAATATATATATACAAAGGCATGCTTCGTTTATTGCACTTTATTGCTCTTTGCAAATACTGTATTTTTTACAAATTGAAGATTTGTAGCAGCCCTACGGTGAGCAAGTCCATTGATGCCAATTTTCTAACAACATTTGCTCACTTTGTGTCTCTGTGTCACCGTTCAGTAGTTCTCACTATTTCAGATGTTTTCATTATTATTATAGCTGTTATGATGATTTGTGATCCCTGATCTCTGATGTTACTACTATGACTCGCTGAAGGCTCAGGTGAGAGTTAGCATTTTTTAGCAATAAAGTATTTTTGATTAAGGTATATCCTTTGTTTTTGGGACATAATGCTATTGTGCACTTAATAGACTGTCATATAGTGTAAACCTAACTTTTGTATGCACTGGGAAACCAAAAAAATTCACGTGACTCACTTTATTGTGGTATTTGCTTTATTATTATTGTGGTAGTCTGGAACTGAGCCCACACTATTTCCAAGGTGTGCCTGTATAAAAACCAGGGCAATCACATTAACTAAAATATTCAAAAGCATTGTCTTAAAGCATTGCACAAAACTTCAGTTCATGAAATTACTTCCGTGAAATTGCATTATCACCGTGGACCAAATCTGGAAGACAAATTGTTGAAGGGGAGATATGTTTTTACCTCCGCCAGAGACTATTAGGGGAAGAAAAGGCAAATAACTGACAGCAGTATCTCACTCCACAGTATCGCTAACCAAAAGTATCTTGTTCTTCCACTAACCTGGCTATAAAGTAAATAAATGTGTATTATAACAGTCGACGATGTTTTTAAAAATACTATTCCTGCATGATAATAAAGAACTGGAGATTTTACTTAAAATTATTCATAGTGAAAATGTAATAGTAATGGGATATTTGGATAAAATGTTAGATTTCTTCTTGTATCCTCTATTTTTTACCTCTTTTGTGAATTGATTTTTATGGTCAGTGATGAATAGAGTTACTCCTGACCAGGCCAAAAATATCCCACCATGTGACTGTAAAGTATAGTATAGATCTTAAGTACATAGCTGAGAAATGAATCTTATTAAGTTAGAGTTTTACCACATCTGAGAAGGTAAAACCACCCATCAACTGGAACTGTAGGACCTCTGATGACACTTGTCTTTGGAAACCTCAGAATTTGCCAGTGCGGCCGATGTAACAACCTTACCATGATGAGATGTTAGTTCTTACTAATAACAGGAGGCCAGATGCTTTGTTCTTTTAATCTATTCATCACCAAAAAAGGGAGAAAAATAATGAAAAACTGACCCAAATAGGCTTTTGAAGAAAAGTGAATTCTTCTAATATTGTCAGGACAAAAGTATGTTAATCTTCTTATGAGCGGAGGGAGAAAAGTAATTTGTTAGTCATTTTTACCAAGACACCTCAAAGTTTTACATTCTTTGTACTGTTTATTTGAAGTAGACACAACGTCGTAATACGTATCAGACTTCTAAAATGTCTTTCAATGCTGTTTTCTAATTTGAAGGAGTTATGACATAGTCTTAATCCTAACTCTACAGTTAATGTTTGAGAATGTTCTAATCTCTGCTGACTGAAATATTAATCAGAAGACTTTGAAAGTTGCCCTAAATCAAAATTTAAATAACAGAGTGCCACTTTTCCCTTTATAGACTTTCCACATCTGTCAGGTGATACCTACCCCCCAGGGAAAGTCTTTGTAAACCCAGCTATTGGATCATAGGAAGTTCTCCCTCAGTTGTTATGTTTACGGTATGTGTGGCCTCTTTTCCAGTGTAAATATTCTGTATTTTTTCAGTTCATTTGTTTATTGAACAAACGCATGTTAACATACTGCTCTCCCCCATAGGGGAGAAAAATCAGTATCAGATAAAAATCCTTGTCCTTAAGGCCCTTATATAAATTTGTTCCCTTGATAAATAAACATTCATTGTTAGCCTGTCCACCAAAATTCATTTCTAAGAGTTTTATTTAGCTCTGCATACTGCTGTCGGTTTTGTTAAATGACGTCGGCGCTCTTTATTAAAAAACCCACATGTATGTCATGCAGTTGTTTGCTTGTAAAAGGTAATATTTGTTGTCATGTCACAGAAGCAGATTTTCTATAGTACAAAGTTGAATGTTACAAGGTACAGGGAAAGGGCCTAGAGTCTTTAAGATACTACTTCAGAGGTTTTTCTTTTATTTTTAGGAATAGGCGATTCAAGCAGCCAGAATAGAATGTTTAAAAGTAGCGGTGTATTTTTCACACACAATTCTGAATCATTGCTATTGGACTTCTCCTTGGTTACTGTTGTCTTTTCTGTAAGGTAGATTTCCATGCAGCCTTAGGGGAAATCACCCTGGTGGTTTTTTTAGGGCAGTAGTCTTACCGAGAATACCAGAGGGGAAAAGATGAACCCAAAACAACAGGCTTCAGAAACGCTGGGCTGGGAGCCTGGAAGGTAACCCAGGAGGTGGAACCAGAGAGTAGAGACTAGACTGTGAATGAGGGCAGAGTACGAGAGGGACAGGAGAGAAGGAAAGGGGTTGCCTGGGATTAAAGACAAACAGGCATGAAAGTTTAGGAAGGGAACAAACCCACGTAGCTGTCGTTAGGTACCCGCAAAAGCTAAGGAGCCCCTCGTTGTGCTAAATATTCCTTCCATAAAACAAAGACGTAGTTCCTGAACACTCACCAGGAAGGCCAGGAGACCTGTGCTGGTGACAGTGCTTCCGTTCTTAATATTATTTTGGGGGTGGGGGCGTGGAAGGATGGAAACATGCATCCATCCTTCTAAGGATGCCTCAACCCAAGAGTCACTCAACATAGAGTGGTTAGCCTTGGACCGTTAGGTGTTCGCCATCTTACTTGCCCTGTCCCTGTCTCAGCAGGTGGATTCCAGGGTAGGGGGATGAAGGCCACGATCAGAAATGGTTTTACAGCCATTTCTGGTCCTTCTTTGCCTATAGTGCCTGGTCCCTCCTTTCCCTCAACCCTGTGGCCTGTGTTGCCCACTTTTTCTCCTTCCCTCCCCTCTTCTTTTCTGTTTCACCTGTATCCCTGTATCTCTTGATTTGTTCAGTTGTTCAGACAGTATGCTCAGAGAAGCTTCCACACCGTTGATCCCATAAAAGCCATTTTGTGAGCTTGGGAATAAGTCAGTGTTGTCGACTGGAAGGGGCTACTTCAGGAAGGAATGCTGTGTGACAGCCCTGTGATGCATTCTGAAATCCCTTTCCTCATGGCACTCCCCTGATCAAAACTACAGAACTTTATCACTGGACAGCCAGCCCCCAACCCATCCTCCCAATCAGACTTGAGTCGTATTGTACTTTTCAGGAGAGCTACCTGGCCCAGGACCATGAGTGTCATGTCGCTTTGTTACATCTGCTTCCCACAGATGTTTGAAGAATACTCACTAGGATATTCTAAATGCTAAGATTCAAAGTATTCAAAAATTAGATACATTTAAGTGACCGTTTTCAAGTCTTATTAAACCATTATTTGTGCACCTTTTCTTTGACTGACTGGGTTTTTCTTGCCTTCAGCAATCTCGCAGAGGTGACAGGTCATTTTGCATAAAAAGAACAGTAATAATAGTGGATATCACGTTTCTTCTCTTTGCTGAAACCACTTTAGATGAATTCTCATTTTAGCAGAACTTGAGCCAAAAAAGCTATTGAATCTCTGTATCATTAGCTTCTCTGGCTAAAAAGTCAAACTGCTGAGCTCTAGAGTTCCTGTAAGTCTCTTAATTCTCTTCCTGGTTTTTTTTCTTTTTTCTGTTATTTTCAAAAGGCTCTTCGGGGTGTGAGTTGTTTTCTTGTGTGTGTTTGTTTTGGTTTGGTTTTGTCTATTTCCTGTTTCCTCCCTCCTTATAATTTCTTTACTTACTGTTAGAACTGCCTCAACTGGGAACACTGGAATCCCTCTGAACCCGTGTCTCAGTTTCTTTATTTGTAAAATAAGAGTCATCGCGGTTACCTACCTGGCAGGTTGATGATGAAGACCAAATTATGTAGTCAGTGAAAATCCATTCCAACGGTGCCAGGCAGGTAAACACTGCATAATTGTTAGCCATTTTTAATGTGTTATTCTTAGTATCTGGAGTTACAACTTTCTGTGATGTACATGCCATACTTTTTAACGTCATGGTAGAAACACAGGGAACCAGTGCCATTACCCCCCCCCCCAAGCACACACGCCAAGTCTGGAAACTTTTGCGGGATTTATGAACACTCCGCCACTTTCAAAGAACGTCTCTGGTGTGTGTCACGTAGCACTCACTCAGAGTGCGGGCTTGCAGCCAGCTCTATAATTGCTGTTAATTTACTGTATCATTAACAGAATTAGTCATTGTTTCATTTCAGACTGTGTTAAAATATCCTTTACTTCCACACTGTTGCAGGGTATATAAAAAATCCAATTGTCACTTCCAGCTAGCTATGATGAATACTTTGTACTGTGTTGTCTGTATGTTGAATTATTAATCTCTTAAGATAAATAACTGCCACTTGTTATGTCTACAAACATGAAATGTATTACTTCTTTCCCAAAGGATAAAGGAAGTCTGTTTATTATTTCCATTTTACATTTAGCAAATCTGTAAATATGCTACGTCTTACAGAATCGCCTTGGGTAATGTGAGACCTATAAAAAATGTAAACAAAATAAAAAGGAGAGCTTTCTCCTTATGTTTATGTTTATGTAACTGTCTTTAATTTAGCAGCAACTGTCATATGGTGGGTCATTTACTATGCACTGTCCATGGACTCCATTAAGTAGCTCAGCTGTTATGCTTTGTAATTAATTGTCATTACGTATGAGACACTTCAGCAGTTATAGAGCAGAAATGAATCACCATGTCTCAGAAACGTGGGTTCCTGGGACATCTGTTCAGTTATGTCTTCTCTGTGCGGTGCTAATTAATTAAGTAAGTGTTGCTGGACCAGCACCGTCCTGCATCACGGTTTTAAGTTCAGTGTTCAAGAACAGCTGTCCCGCCATCAGATCTGGGAGGTGGGAGGTGATTCCTCTGTGGGAAGGGTGCACTCGGAGAGTTTGGGTTCTGGTTTTGAGGGTTTTGTGGGCATCTATTGTGTGCGTGCTCAGTCAGCTCCAACAGTGGGCAAGTGTAAGTGTGTCTTGTGCACACCTTTATGTTTCGATACCATGTCATCTTCACTTCCCTCTCAGCTGTTTGGGATTCAGCAGTCTTTGAATCCATATAGGACAGTATTACTGAAAATTTGTCCAAGCTATGAAAACCCATTTTTAGAAAACTCATACAGCCAGCTTTTTAAAAATTTCTTGGTTGTTCTAAAGTACTGTATTTCGTTTTTTTTTTTAAATAGATTTCTTTTTTAAATGACCTTTAAAAGGTTGTTAAAATCCATGCCTTCAAATGGTAGAGCTGTACTCCTAGGAATGTCCTACTCTGGGAGCTTTGTTAAATTTCTGTATTTCCCTTTTTTTTTTTTTTAAACTGATTTGAGGGAGGAAACTTCTGCACACAGGCCAAACAAAAATTGACTGAGCTGGTTTCAGGCTACTTTGTCTTTACCAGATAGCATCCTGTTCAGAATAAACTAATTGAGACACTATCTAAATATAAGAGATTTTTTAGTAAAGATGTAAGTGTAAGTTGACTCTTCCCAAGGGATGCTTTTATTGCCGTATATTTTGGCGCATGTAGTACAGTCTGGTCTCAAACTGGTCTTGTCCTTGAAGCCCATGAAGAAAGAAATGCAAAACACTCCGCAATCCAAGGCACATGGGATTTCTACAGAAAAATAAAGAGTGCACACCGAGGATGAGCTCACATCGGAGGGGATAGTCCACGCTGTGATGCAGTCCTGCCAGAAAGGAGAGTCTGCTGGAGACCATTGCTGATGCTTGAGACAGTAGAACAAGTCAGAAGAGGCAAAATCGTGGTTTAAGGAGTACAAAATGGACAAGGAAAGCATAGTGAAAGAACAAGCCTCTAATTAAAAAGAGCACACAAATTTGAAAAACCAAGTTGAGCCTTACTCAATAGAAGTATGTTCCTGAAACATTCTGTACAAATTGAAGTTTTATAAGAAGGAGTCTGATCTTTGGAATCAGGTCATTCTAGGCATCCTGCTTTGCAGGACGTGGGAGCAGTCCGTTGCTGCATGTGTGGAAAGGGCGCTGAGAACTGAGTAAGGTGCTTCCGTCTCCCAAGAGATTTGGATAGAAGACTTTTTTTTAATTATTTTTTAAATTTTGGGGGGTGGGGGAGGTAATTAGGTTTATTTAATTTTGGAGGAGGTACTGGGGATTGAACCCAGGACCTTGTGTATGCTAAGCATGTGCTCTATCACTGAGCTATACCCTCCCCCCAGAAGACATTTTCTAGTTGCGTACTTTTTTACTTCTACATTTGAAAGGAACAGCACAAGACTTTTAAAATTTCAGTGTCTATACCATCAAGTTTTTTATTTTTAATCATTTAAATTGTACTTGAAAGCTTTCAAAAAGTAGCTCTGACCCGCAGCCAAATGGAACAGGCAAGGTGGAGATCACCTTCATGCATCATGGTTTCTTTTTTCTTTTTTCTTTTTGTTTGTTTTTGTTTTGTTTTTATTTTTGTGTGTGTGGGGGAGAGGTAATTAGGTTTATTTGTTTCTTTATTTTTAGAGGAGGTACTGGGGATTGAACCCAGGACCTCGTGCATGCTAAGCATGCTCACTACCCCTTGAGATATACCCTCCCCCACATCATAGTAGTGTTTAATTTTAGTTCCCCTACTGTCAGTTATTCAAGGCGGAATATATTTCCACTTTTTTTTAACTGGGGAGGGATTTGTTTTGTTCTGGTGATGTATATTTCTTAGCGTGTCTTTCAGATTTGTGATTGCCCTCATCTATGTGTTCTTCCAGTTTTTATCGTGTTGGTAGTACTTTAAAATAACCTGAAGATGTGTTAGTTGTTGGGACAGCGCTCTTGAGTCAGCTTTAAAAAAGGAGCACTTGAAACCTCAAGGAGGGTAGTAGTCTGACATTTTAAAATGTGCACGAACAACCTGTTCACATAAACAGTTTCATAGGGAGCCTATGGCTGAGATCCACTTGAATGATGTTAACCCTGCTATTTTGGGACCTTTGTTACATGATTCGCTGATTTATGGCACAGGGGCTCCAAATATTTCCTCTCTGGGTCTCCATGGAAAAGTATTTTCAAGAGGAATGTAGTTCTCACTGATCTCATACTTCCTCAGTAAAATCACAGTGCCACTTATCTCCTGATCAGACTCTTTTGAAAAATGGAAGCTGTGTTAAAAAGAGAAGTTATTACCGAAATCTTATTTTAATTGATCACTTTTACTGTCATTATCAGCTTTCCAGCTTTGAGGTGTTTATTTGCTTGATTTATTTTTTTTACTTGAAGTATAGTCAATTACAGTGTGTCAATTTCTGGTAGAAACACTCTCAGATATAGTAAACAATCTTACAGTTACTGGGGAAAGGGGGTGGTAAGGGATAAATTTGGGAGTCTGAGATTTACAAATGTTAGCCACTTTATATAAAAATAGATTTTAAAAAAAGTTTCTTCTATATTTGCTTCAAAACATTTTTCTAAATTGCGTGTAGAGTCAGTTAGTCAGAAATACTTTATTAAAATGTTTTCTTCTCAGAGGAGAGTATTGCTCAGTAGTAGAGCACATGCTTAGCATGCATGAGGTCCTGGGTTCAATCCCCAGTAACTCTGTTTAAAAAAAAAAAAACCTAATTTACCCCCCTCCCCAAAACAAAACAACAATAAAAATAAAATAAAATGTTTCCTTCTCTACCTCTGTTCATACCTTCCATGATCTCTCTCCCCTTCTGTGGAATGTTATCTGTGCTCTGGAGCAGTGGGGTGGGATAAAGAAAACACATTTCAAATGCAAGTGATGGGGGAATTATTATGTGAACACGTGCACTCTGCAGTGATCTTGTGGAATCAGGAGAGGTGAGGAAGGGGAGGGGGACTCACACAGCTTGAGCTCCTGCTGGGTGCCAGGCCTGGGAGTAGAACCAACCTTGTACTGCAGTCATCACAGCCACTAATGGGACAGCTGTTGTTTCCCTGTTTCACACGGGAAGTTTTCTGTATCACTAAATCCAAATCATGTTTTAACACGTCCTTAATATATGGAAGATATTCTGAAAAGTCCTATCTTCCTTGCCTCTGAAAACAGGACCCTCGATATAGTTTTACCTGTCCTTGAGGAATGATAGCTATCATGTAAACATCAGTATTGAGCTCTGCTTCAAACACAGCGACGAGTGCAGAAGCAGGTGTATGTCGTGTGCCACGCAGAACTCGGTGGAAGTGGAATTTTCTTTATGGTCACTTTTTATCATTAGTTTCTCTGTCAGAAGAGTGAAGGGTACACTACTGCTCAGCCCCCTGATCAAGATAACATGATGGGCTTTCTGGGAAACTGAGAGACCAGGGCAGTCTCCTGTAGGGTGAGGGCAGGGGGCCAGGGGGCTTTCTCAGCCTCTGAAAATCTCCTTCTAACAGTTGCAAATCCTGTGGTATTTGTCAATATTCCAAACATCATTTTCTGCTCTTGCATCCCAAATGTGTCTGGACTGCGGGCCTTTTATTATTCAGTTTGCATGTATCCTCTTCTCTCTTTCCCCTGGGTTTATTGATGGGGTCTGAGAGGGAATGCTGGCTGTTTCAAGAGCTTTTATTAGCAAGTTTTTGCCTTGGTTGGGGAACACTTTTGCTGATGTGACCAGGCTACACATTTTTAAAGTTCTCTTTAGTATTTAAATAGGCAATGGCAGCAATAAAAAAAAAAAACTATTATGTCAGAGTGCTTGGCACATACTGAGTGCTTACTAAATACTGATTATTTTTATTATTGGTTTAACTGAAATAGGGGAGGACAGTTTAGCAACGTGACATTATAGGGCAGAAAGCTGGTAAAAATTTCTTCTGCTTTCTCATGATATGCTGCACAGTTTTCCGGCACTCAATCTATTACAAGTTATGATTCTGAAATGCTCTTTTACCTAAAGAACAGTAAGTAAGATGATACAGCCCCTCAGAGACGTGTCTGTTTAAGCACAAGCTTGTGATGTATTAGCATTTGTTCCGCCAACAATGGGCTCTTTCTGCGTGCCAAGTGCTGCATCAGACATCAGTTGAAGAGAAACACTTTCACAAATAATTTTCGGTTTGGTGAGGCGGTCCCATGAAAGTGTAGTAACAGTGGAAATACAATGAGGGACCCCCGAAGAGATCGTGGTTTACATTGCAGTAGGTAAATGGGTGACACTTCTTGGAACTCTGGGATCATGAATTTTTTCCAGCTTCAAAAGGAAATATTTGTGGAAGTCTATAGCATTAGAACATGTGAAACAATCCACCTTCCTGTTTAATTCAGTGTGGTCTATTCATGAACAGCTGGAAAACTGCAGAATATCCTGAGAAAGCAGAAGAGACGTTTCCCATCTTTCTGCCCTATAATGTCACGTCCCTAAATTGTCCTCCAGATTAATATAGTATTTCAGGAGAGATTTTGTGCAGTTAAAATAATAATAAAAATAATCAAATATTAGTAAGCAGTCAGTATGTGCCAAGCACTCCTACGTAACAATTTTTATTGTTGCTATTGCCTATTTATATACCAAAGAGAACTTCAAACATGTGTAGCCTGGTCACGACAGAAGTTGACAAGCATCACCAAAGTAGATTCTTTTTATCAGTATTATAAAACAAAGTATAAAGCCTTCTCTGTCTTAAAAGCCCACAAGGTTCTTTGCAAACTCATTATTTTTATCCAACTATATTTCACTTTTAGTAAAATATCTCCCCTTAAAACACTAGAGAGTCAACAGTAAAAAAAAAAAAAAAACCTAGTTAGAAATGGGCCAAAGACATGAGCATCCTCTCTCATGACAGAGGGCATCCAGATAGCAAATAATCACATGGAAAAGTGCTCAACATCATTAGCAACTAAGGAAATGCAAATTAAAGCCTCAATGACATGTTGCTACACCCTGTCAGAATGGCAAACATAAAGCATATTGATATCACTGAATGCCAGCGAGGATGCAGGAAAACTGGATTACACTGCTGGCATCAGTATAAAATGGTACAACCACTCTGGAAAGAAGTCTGGCAGTTTCTTATAAAGTTAAATATGAGCTCACCATATAGGTCAACAATTATACTCTTGGACATTTATCCTAGAGATGTAAAAACTTATATTCACACATAACACAAATATTCATAGCAGCTTTATTTGTTTTGGGGTTTTTTAAAGATTTTTTTTAGGTTTGTTTTTTTTTTAATTGAAGTACAGTCAGTTACAATGTGTCAATTTCTGGTGCACAGCACAATGTCCCAGTCATGCATATACATACATATATTCATTTTCATATTCTTTTCCATTAAAGGTTATTACAAGATACTGAACGTAGTTCCTTGTGCTATGCAGAAGAAACTTTTTTTTAACCTACTTTTATATATAGTGGCTAACATTTGTAAATCTCAAACTCCCAAATTTATCCCTTCTCACCCCCTTTCCCCAGTAACCATAGATTGTTTACTATGTCTGCAAGTCTGTTTCTGTTTTGTAGATGACTTCATAGTGTCCTTTTTTTTCCCCCTTTTATTCTTTTTTAGATTCCACATGTAAGTGACATCATATGGTATTTTTCTTTCTCTTTCTGGCTTACTTTGTTTAGAATGACGATCTCCAGGTCCATTCATGTGGCTGCAAATGGCATTATTTTATTCTTCTTATGGCTGAGTAATATTCCATTGTATAAATGCGTCACAACTTCTTTATCCAGTCATCTGTCAGTGGACAATTAGGTTGCTTCCATGTCTTGGCTATTGTATGTAGGGCATAGCAGCTTTATTTGTAATAGCCAAAAACTGGAAACAATCAGTGGGTAAAAGGTTAAACAAACTGGTACATCCACATCATGAAATACTCCTCAACAATAAAAACAACAAATTCTTGAAACAGGAAACAACTTAAATGGATCTCAGGGGAATTATGCAGAGTGAAAAGGGCCAATTTCAAAAAGTGACAGCCCATGTGATTTCATTTATATAGTATTCTTGAAGTGACAGAATTATAGAGATGAGGAACAGAGTTGTGGTTGTTGAGAACTAAGAAGGGAGGCAAGGAGGAAGGTGACTGTGGCTGTTGAAGGGTCACACAAAGGATGTGAGTGATGGAGTGTGCTGTGTCTTGACAGTGGTGGTGGTCACACAAATCTACACATGATACAGTTGCAGAGAAACATATATATCCGTGAGTGCATGTAGAACTGGTGATGTGCAGGCAAGGTCAGTGGACCTTATCATTGTCAGTTTCCTGCGATACTGTACTGTCATTATGCTGGATGTTACCTTTGGGGGAAACTGAGGGAAGGATGTATGTGGTCTGTCTGTATTGTTTCTTCCTCATCTGAATCTATAATTATCTATTATCTTAATTATCTCAGAATTAAAAGTTAAAAAAAGAGAGAGAGAACAGAGGCATTGAGGCTGGACTTTTGAATCAACAAAATTATGTTCAAATTCCAGCTCCACCACCCACCAACCGTGGGACCATGAGCCAGGTCTTTAACCTTTCTGTTGTGATGAGAACCCTTAGGATTTACTCTCTTGATTATTTACGTGTATAACAAATCGCAGTGTTAATTATATTTATCATGCTGTACATTACATCCCTAGTACTTATTTATCTTATAACTGGAAGTTTACCTTTTGACTGCCTTCATTTAATTCCCTCTCTGCTCATAAATCTGATCTCTTTTTCTATGAGTTTGTTTTTGAAGTATAATTGATCTCCAACTCTGTGTTAGTTCCTAATACTCAACATACTGATGTGATATTTCTGTGCATTTCAAAGTGATCACCATGATAAGCCTAGTTACCATCTGTCACCATACAAAGATAGCACATTATTATTGACTGTATTCCCCACACTGTGCATTTCATCCCCATGACTCTATATTGTAGCTGCAAGTTTGCACCTCTTAATCTCCCTCACCTGTTTCTCTCCTCTCCCCACTCACCTCCCCTCTGGCAACCACCTGTTAGTTCTCTGTTATCTGTGACTATTTCTGTTTGTTCATTTGTTTTGTTTTTTGAGATTCCACATGTAAGTGAAATCATACTGTATTTGTCTTTGACTGACTTATTTCATTTAGCATAATACCCTCTAGATCCATCCATGTTGCTGCAAGTGGCAAGGTTTCATTGTTTTTATGGCTGAGTAATATTCCATATTTATGTATATTTTTATACACACACACACACATACACATATATATATATATGCTACATCTTTATCCATTCATTTATCAGTGGGCACTTAGGTTGCTTCCATAGCTTGGCTATTATAAATAATGCTGCAGTAAACATAGTGGTGTGTGTATCTTTTAATTTTTTTTTTAAGTGAAAGCAGGTTTATTTAGAGAGATACACACTCCATAGATAGAGTGTGGGCTGTCTCAGAAGGCAAGAGAGAGAGTGACCTTGACGTGCAGAACTGTTAGGTTTTATGGGCTTGGTAATTTTATATGCTAATGAGTAGGAGGATTATTCCAGCTACTTTCAGGAAGGGACAGGGATTTTCATGAATCGAGCCCCCACCCACTTTTTGATCTATCCCATCAGCCTAGAAGCTGTCATGGCTTTGTGGCTGTGCCATGAGGCTCAAGGTCAGCTGGAAGTTGAATCTTCCACCATCTTGATTCTAAACAGTCTGTCCTGTCCTCAGTTGCTGTGTCATTCATTCAATGATTGTGCCCTGTATATCTTTTTAAGTTAGTGTTTTCATCTTCTTCAGGTAAATACCCAGGAGTGGAATTACTAGATGACATGATAGGAGTGTAAATTGGGGCAGCAACAGTGGAAAACAGTGTGGAGAGTCCTCTGTTTATTTATTTAAAATTTTCTTACAGTTTTATTAAGATATAATTGATATATAACATTGTATTAATTTTAGGTATATAGCATCATGATTTGTTATACGTACATATCGTGAAATAAGTACCACAATAAATTTAGTTCGCATCTATCACCTCACATAGTTACAATTTCTTTATTTTTAAAGTGAGTACAATAATAATGCTTCCATCCTTGAGTTGCTTTGATGATTAACTGGCTGAGAGTAATCAATCAATATCTGATAGGTTTTTCAAATACTGTTATTATATATAAAAGCCACTCATCATTTACATTAGATCATAAAAATGTTTTATCTTTTCATCTAGCACCTAAAAGGCTGGGTACTCTCTCTCCTCGTAGGATTTTAATATCTTTAGATATTCTCTGTTTAATTAACTTCTGTCCATCTGTTTCTACTTTCATGGGATTTGCTCTGTTGTTCTTTTTTCTTCCTTAGTTGGACACTTAATGTCTTTCTTCCTTTTTAATATGTGCATTTGAAACTGTAGATGTCTCTTTTTAAACTGTTTTAACCAAATCACAAATTTTGGTATTGGCAACCCAACATTTTTCCATTGTCTTTCCATTATAAACATAGCTGGTTTCTTTCTTTGATCCAAGAATTATTTGAAAATGTGTTTTTCAGTTTCCAGATGTATATTGGGGGATCTTTATGGTCTTAATAATTTGGGGAAGTATGTTATGCTTCCTCGGTGGCTTAGCATGAGATCAGTTTTTATCAGTGTTTCTTATGGGCTTGGAGAAGAACATGTATTCTTTAATTGTTGAGTGTGGAATTTTATCTTTATTCAGTACCTTGATTCTATTAATTGGGTTTTTCATATTTTCAGTATCTTAACTACGTTTTGGTCTCATTGACCTATCATCTACTGCAGTGAAAATGTCCCTCTTTGATTGTAGATGTATCATTTTCTCCTTATAATGCTGCCAATTTCTACTGTTTATACTTTTGGCTGTGTTGTTAGGTATAACACATTCAGAAGTGTTATACTTCCCTGATGAATTATTCATTTCATCATAATGCAGTTATTCTTTTTATTCACATTCGCCTTAAATACCCTTTGCCTTAAGTGTATATTTGATCTGATAGTAATATAGCCATTTAAGCTCTTTTTTTAGCGACTGTTTACATAGTATATGTGCCCAGGATTTAGAATTCTCAGGGGAAACACTTTTCTCCCAACTCCCGTGCCCAGGGTTTCTCCAGCAAGTTTCTTAGCTCTCTCTCCCACAAAGCATCATCTTTTCAGGTCCAGCCTGACAGGCTAGCTGCTCGGGTGTCCTGATTTATGGAAGGGGTCTCAATACCAACCCCTTGCCACATGCAGACCTCAGGTTTCATCTTCTGTGTCCATGAGGGCATCACAACCCCTGGCGGCTACACTGTTAGCTCATGTGCTCACTGTAATTTTTGGTTCTCAGTTCTGGCCTCTGGGGATGCCCTTTGCAAATCAGCTATGTGTTTTAAAGAATGCTAGTTATATTTTCTTCAGCATTTCTGGGTGTTTGGGTGTATGTTGGGGTGGGGAGATGTCAGGGTTATCTGACCTGGTGTATTGCCAGAGGGCAGCTCCCGTAAGGAGGGCTGCTCTAGCCTGAAAATGGTACCATGCTGTTGAACATTTGTAGAAGACCCGATCTGTCCTTTCTGACCTTGATATCATATGAATTAAGCAAATCTGTTGTCTGAGTGGATACACAGTGCCCTGGTGGGGCGGCAGCGCCGTCAAAGGTCTGCCATGTGTTTCTTGGTTCAAAATCATTTTGAACACAGGGTACCAGAAGGACTGGTCTTTAGAACATCAGGACTTTTTTAATATTTCAATTGGAAATTTTTGGAACATTTAAGCACAATATGAATAAATAGCAATAAAAACCTTATTGTTGCTTATGTAAGAAGTTTGTAAAGCAGAATTTTATCAGAGTTATAAAACTGATTTGGACTTAACATTTTCAGCCAAAGTTCTTTTAAAGTGTTTATAATCATGTTTCAAAATGATGCTAAGCAAAGTATACTTGTGATCTAGCAATTAAAAGTAGGCTGCACTCATATTACATTCAAAATACAGAATTTAAGGAGGAAAAGGTTTGTTAAGTTATAATTAATATAGTTTTTCTGGAAACTAAATGTATTGTTTACATATGTGCCCTACTTATGTTTTTAAACTATAGCGTAAAATATTCATTTCCTTTTGTAGAATCGCCATGGGTTTTTTTTTTAATTTTATAAATGTACAAAATCCTTCAAATAACTGGCATCTGACGAAAGTTCCCTTTGAAGTTTTTAGTTTTTGAAAATTTTTTTCTTTAAAGTTTTTTTAGAAGTTAGACTTAGTTTTCTCCTCATGAGCATTCCTGCAATTGTGCAGAGAGGAAATTAAGTCCCCAGAACATTAATTAAATGATTAGACTCTTCATCAAAAGGAGAATGTCATGGTTTGGCCGCTGGCCACTTGTCTGTGCCCAGAATGACAAGTAATGATTTTGTTTATTGATCCTTCTCGTGTGCCTAAGGAGAAATTCAGCACATGGTGGACCAATGGCCTTTGGATTATTTTGTCTAGTAAAAGGTATGTCTATTTATACCAACTTTACATTCTCTTCTAGGTTACCTTCCGAACAAGAATCTATCACTGTAACATTAACAGCCAAGGCGTGATCTGTCTGGACATCCTGAAGGATAACTGGAGTCCGGCCCTCACCATCTCTAAAGTCCTCCTCTCCATCTGCTCACTACTTACAGACTGCAATCCCGGTAAGAAACCCTAAACCCGGTGTGGAGCCGGAGCCACTCAGGACTTAAATGTCAGCCCTCAGTCAATTGCTTCCTACCGCCACCACCACCACCACCACTAACCGTCACTATTGTTTTTGCTATTACTGATTGAAAATTTCCACAATCTGTAACTGCTTTCTTTTTCAGTTGGGTCTGTCATGAGTCTTTTTAAAACCTAGTATTTGCCAAGAAGGAAAAAGCACAGTGTGATAAAAATTAATGAAAAATCGTTATAGATGGGAAAGCACGTTTAAAGAGCGCATTACATCCTGCTGCCAAAGAATAATACAAATTCAAATTGAATAGCTTAATTTTTAATTAGATGCCTACCAGAAGATGTTAATTTGGGAAATGCGAGCTATTAAAATCTGATAGCAACCAGGCAACACCACATGGATGTGACCTTTTTGGCATTTTAATAACGTTGTATCCCCACCAGCTATTACAGCAAAAAAGCTCCTGAACTAGGAAATACATTTTAGTAAAGCAAGAAATACAGCTTCCTGGGAAAACTGAAAAGATCTTATGGCCAAGCCTTTATGGTTTGCTGGCTTGCTAAAGGCTGAGAGTTCAGGCTTCCTGTGTGTTCCTAGATACTTAGTTACATGTCTCTGATCAGCTTCTTTAACTAAAGACAAAACAATTGCCAATTTTTCACGTATTTGGGTTTATTTTGGAAAATGCAAAAATCCAAAGGTTTTTCATTTGGGGTTTTCATTGATGTTCTCAGTGAGAAATTCTTCTTAGAGTATTTAATTAATAGTCTTATTATTTTATGAGAGCCCACCTTCCATTTTTAGGAAAAAGCTCACTAGTTAAGTGAAGTTTTAGACAAGAGAGAAATGACAAGTAGAAATCAGGGTCTCTCTGAGGACGCTGGCTGGTTTATAAAACATGAAGAAATTAACATCTTTTCAAATTTTTCTGTTTGTTATTTTTCAGTAATAAAAACTTTTTTAATGCAGAAATATAAATATAGAATTTAATTAAATTGTGATATATGTAGAATACATATAATAATGCTTTTGATACCAAGAAGATAAAATATAATAGTGCAAGATCATTATAAACTATTTTAAATTAATTCGTATTTCATGCCAGACAGTGACATTCAATTATGATGAACTAATTTAAGACTGAATGGCAAATACTTGGTTCTTTCAATTTCTCTATTCCTATTTTAGTCCTGTTTATCTCTGAGACTGCGTATAGCCTCATTTGGAGGTAATGGCCTGAAAAGGCTGTGTGTGTGTGTGTGTGTGTGTTATTTCCCTTTCGGAATATTGGAACATAGAACTTCATCTGCCTCCCCACTTCCAAAAATTACTTCTGGGGTTTGCTGAAATTTTGAGGGGTTTTTTTTTTTTTGAGAGAAAAATTTATTTTAAGAGGTAAGTCACTTATTCATGAAATTTTTGGTGTCACATCATTATGCTGTACACCTGAAATTGATAGTGTTATATGTCAGTTGTATCTCAATAAAACTAGGGGGAAGAGAAAGAAAGTAAAAAACTTTTGAGACTCTACTCTTTATGAGGCACTTCCGAGCACAGGAAGAGTAAGACAGCTTCACTTCTTATACACGGAATAAGATGTAACTTCTCACTTAGAAAACTTGCACCGGAGAGAGAGGCAGTCCTTACCCTAGTGGAAACCAGGCCTGCTTGATCTCCAGGTCAGCTGAAGTGGACCCATCACCGTGACTCAGCTTATGTTAAAGAGTCTGTCCTCTGCACAGATGTTCCTGCATTCTACCAAAGCCTTTTCCCAGCAATCAGAAAGGTTTATGTTGAGCAAATTCGTTTTCTTTTTCTGTATCTCAGACAATTGCAGATACATTCTGCAAAAAAAAAAGAAAGAAAAAGAAAACTCATCCCTGCCTGAAGCAAAATCACATTAATAAAATAAATAGATTTTTGAAAATTAAGCTACCGATAGTAAGAAAAAGCCTAAAGATCATAATGTTTCTTATGTTTCACCAACTGGAGATAGCCCTATCTACTTAAGGCTACCATTTGTGAAATACATGGTAACAAACTAAGCGTGCATACTTTAACACACATAAAAAAGTTTTCTAATTGACACATCATCTGTATGTATGTTCACACTTCTAGAATCTTAAAAAGAGTTATCTTACACAAGTCAAAACGTCCACTCTTTTGAGTGATGAATTTATTTCACACTGTTTTCTGGTACACATCCTTCCAATTGCTGTCAATTTTTCTCCTGAGATTTCTGTTAAACTTCAGTGTAACCTATTTTCAGATGATCACAAATGTAATTTTGGTAGAATGTGAAGAAAGAAGATTTTCCTACATTGAGCCTGTGGAACTATTTTAACACCAGAAATGCTATCAGCTCAGAAGCAGGCTTTACACAAAGATACAGGTTTAACTGACTCTTGTTCTTACATAAACTATTTTTTAAAATGTTTTTTCCTCCTTTTCTCATAATTTACATTTGTCTCTTTCGAGAATTTTTGGTCCATTTAGAAACAAATGTTTTGTGTTTCAGGGTGGGGCTAAGTGCTCTTTCTTGCATGGTATTTATAGTAAGTAGATGTAGATTGGAAAACCAGCTCCATTGTTTATTACTTGTGTGGTCTTGAACCAACCATTTAATGTTCCTCGGCCTCAGTTTCTTATATAATACAGATTATCAGCAGCCCTACCTAGATCACAGGATTTCTGTGAGTTTAAAATGAGATGGTGTATGTGAAACCCTTTGCAAACAGTAGTGGGTTGTTACTGATGTTACTTGTCACACTATTTAGGACTCCAAATGGGCATAGATGGTGGATCAGTACCTCCTTAGCTGAATTTAACTGAGAGAAGATAGTAGTATTGAGTAATTTCTACCACCACCTCCTTGGCACTGATTTTATAATCTGAAAAAAGCCTACTCCTGAATTAGTCACGCCTACTCTGTTATCTCTCGGGAAGGATTCTCTTGGGAGAGAGTATCTTTCAGGTGGCAAATGTCCAAAGTTATCAGCCAGTTGATGGGTGCATCAGTGGGAATCATTCTGTTCCCAGTGCCATGGTCCAGGCTGGCCTTAGTGGGCTGTTCACACTCCACAGTGGTGTTTATTGAGCCTGACACAGCACTCTGATTTGTCAGACACAGCTGGCTGCCAGAGTTTGGCTGTGACACACTCGTGGGGAACAGAGTGGCATCTGAGGGGAGGAGAGGTCGATAAGCTCAGAAGATCAGTGCCAGCTCCCCAGATCCTCTGACTGTGGTCCTGCCTGGGGAACGTGGTTGAATCCACGAATTGCTGAAGTTTAGAGTACTGAACACATTTCCATTTTTCATGGAATGCTTTTATTTGTAAAGCACTTTTCTTAAGCATATATAAAATTGAAGCTCTGTTCTGTTTGATTTCATCTTTTGAAGTCTGTTTTTGCTATTTGGTGGCTGTTTTTTTAAAAACTCTTAGATGTTTTATCATATTCTTCCTATGAAATCTAGTTATTTATTATTTAAAATATGCCTATATTATGGTCTCTGGGCCTACGAATAATGGGTATTTTCCCACTTACAAAAGGAACTATCCTGAGAACACTGACAATTAGGAGATAAAACAAGGTCAACAGCTTTCCTGTTCCAGATGCTTTATTCACAGAGAAATGTCCAGAAGTATTTCTAATCTTTTTTTTTAAATGAATCTGCATATCATCTGGCATTATTTTACTAATCTCAGTTCTGCTTTCTACTCTGTAACTCTCGCTTTTTCTAAAATGTTACAAGCTTGTTTGATTCTGTGTAGTTCTGATATCGTATCACTGAAAAATTTCTCCTCAAACACATGACTCTTAGGAGATCATTGGAAATTTGAAAACTGAGTATCTGATATTGAGGAATTATTGCCAGAAGTGTTTAGGCATAATGAAACGGAATTGTGATCATAAATTTTTATGTGTCCTTACCTTTCGGAGATACACACTGAGTTCTTTGCAAGTAAACCCTGTGTATTTCATTCCCGTATCATCTACTTCAAACTATAGGCTGCCTGTGGTGCAGCCTGGACCAGCAAGGTCCTGCGTTCCTGAGCAACCATGATGTCTCTGTCCACCACTTTTCAAACAGTGGTGGAACTGCTCAGGCCAGGTCACGAGAAAATGCTCTGAGCATCCCGCAGACATCCCACTCAGGATGGAGGCGCCCTCCACTCCCCCAACATCATCTTCCAAATCAAAATCAGGGCTCAGTTACTCCCAGTCTTAGATTTATGCAAATCTTTATTAGAACAACAAGTAGAGCTAAGAATGGCAGTCAGTTAACCCTCAGCCTTACACAGTGATTAAGCCGAGGGTGCACACAGCTGCAGCTTCATTGGTAAGAGCTTTATTTTTCTCACAAGGGCTGAGCAAACGGAGAGAGAGGAATCCACTCCCCGGGGCCCGTTTAGTGTTCAGACAGCCCCCTCCTTCCCCTGCATCACAGCCCTTGGTTTCAGGTCTCTCCTCTTTTTAAACGCCTAATACAATCCTTAGCTATCAGTTGTCTCAGATACACCCTAACTTTGATTGTTGTTCATTGATTCTCTTTGACCTGGTTGTGAATACATAGTAAATGGTATTACTATTAAATATCAAAATTTTCTAATTGATTGTGACTACTGAGGGGGTGGGGACCATAAAATAGAATTATTTCAACACAGGTGTGTTTGTGTGGATTATATGCACAAAGTGTGTGAGCTCTCAGACTGATGACAGGGACCTAAATGGAACTTAAGAGGAGGCCATTGCTTACGACAGCTGTGCGGTCTTGCTTCTGCTTACCCCATTCCACTGCTGCCCTTGGAAACTGGCAGAGGACTATTTATCTGACTGAAATTTAGGTAAAGCTGTAAAAATGATAAGCCTACCTGTTTTCAAAGCAGGCTATCTTAGCAGAAATGCACACACACACAAAAAAGCTTCTTTTTCTACAGATGGCTACACAGATATTAGATTTTGTCTGATGCCCATAACTCTTTTTCTCAAGTAAAAACCTTAGAAATACATGGTACAACATATAGCTGACTTCAAGCTGTGTTCCTCATTTGTGAAGAATCAGCTTCTCTTGTAGAATATTACATGCTGAATTCCAAAAGTCATTCTAATCAGTAATTCCAAAATATGGATGTAGATAGACTGTAATTTGTAGTCATTTAACTTCTCTGACACGGTATCCAAAAGGGAAAAAAAACTGTAGTTGTATGTAGTTAATTAATCTACCTGGTGTTTTAAATACCAGGAGAGTAAATAAAGTCAAAAAAACTGTATAAAGGGCTTTGGGTTCTAGCTCAGTATTAACTGTCGGGTCCTGGGACACTGCCTCCTCCTGACCCACAAGTTCCTATGGGCTTAGTCAGATCAATTTGGAAACATGTGATCTATGAGGTGAAGGTTCTAGAAAAACTGAGGCTTCTTTGAAAAGGACGAGTAAAATCAGGGAATATGCATTATTAAAGAAAAGAACATTTCAGTGTTGAGAATTAGAGAAGTTTCACAGAAACCACTCTATACTATCATAAATTAGGTTAAAAAACAGAAAATAGCGATTCTGTGATATTCACCTTGCCTATATATTTATAAATGTGACTTTTAAATACTATTAAAAGGATTGTTTCCCTTCCTTGTCATTCTATAAAAAGAAACTCTTTAGTTATCTTACAAGGGATGCTGATATATAATCTTGAAACTAAGAGATCCAGTTGTACGTAGCATTTTATCAAAGAGTGGTTTTCTAGGAAATACAGAATGATAAAGGAAAGCAAAAATGACCTGATCATGGGTTTAGACTAGTGCAAAGGACTCCTCATGGCGTCAGAGTTGCCAGGAAAGGAGCGGGGACTTCAGTGTGTAGGTGAGAGATGTAGGTACAAGTGTCCTAATCAGCCCCCGCGTTTCTGCTTTGTGCAGGCAAGTCTTTATTTAACCATCACTTTGCTGTCTTTCCTGAGCATCTAGTCTGCCTGGGTTAAAAAGAACATTAGCTGTTCATTATTTTTTTGATAGGTCATTGTCCAGAAATGCTGACCTAGAAAAACTTTGTTGCTTTCATAAATATATCTCCTTAGTCGGTTTGGTTCTTTTAAAGATAGTAAAAACGACTTTACCAGATTTCTTGCTATATGGGATACAATGCACTTAAAACGTGCCTGTAAAGTTTCACCTTCATGTCTTAACTGAAGAAAAGGGCCTTTGGGGAAGTTGCTCCGACTAGCAAAGAAGAAAATACAGCCTGTGTTGATGATCGTCCTGTTTCTTTTTCTGACTTCCATTTCCTTACCTCTGGCCCAGGGAATAGCTGTGACCCGGAAAGCACTGTGTGACAGCTTTCCTAAAGCGGCGGGCGGAACCCCAAGGCCAGCACTCAAAGTTCCGCCTCTGTCTTTTTTTGACCGTTAGTTAGAGAGCTGTCTGTCCACTCACCCTTTGTAGGATTCTGATTCCCATGACAGCATGTGCAGTAAAGATCTCACCATTTCAGTTTGATTCAGAGGTCAGCCTGATTAGTAATTCTTTAATGAATGGTGGGAGATTCTAAATGAGTGAAGACCTAATACTTTTAAGTGCATACAGGAAATACTAGTAAAACGTTTAAACTAGATGGCCAGTGGACTCCGCTTTACGAAAGAAAGAGGTGAAGTTTTTTTTAATTGAAGTATAGTTGAGTTACAATTTAATTGAAGTATAGTTGATTTTTTATTGAAGTATAGTTGATTTACAAGTATAGTTTTTTTAAATTGAAGTATAGTTGATTTACACAAGATAGTTGTGTTAGTTTCAAGAGTACAGAAAAGTGATTCAGTTATTTATATACATCTGTATATTCTCTTTCAGGCATTTTTCCATTGTAGGCTATTACAAGACACTGAGCATAGTTCCCTGTGCTGTACAGGTGAAAGCGGGCTTCCCATGCTCACAGAAGTAGAGAAAAAGGTTGTAATGAACCCTAACGTATCCCTCACCTAATAGAGATTCAAAACTTAGCTTTATTTGGGGCTTGGGTATTCTTACAAGTTAGCGAGGACTTTTTTCACACAGGCTAGCTATTCTCAGATGATACTGCTTTATACTATTAATTTTCATGGCAGCCTTGTTTAAAAGAGATGCTACAGTCAACTTCAGAACGGGTTGTTGCCTCAGAATTATTAATATTTATTACTGAAGGGTGCGATCTGTGTTGCTGTGGAAGATAGGCCACTGAGTAAAGTCTTGTTTTTTAAGGAGAAATGAAGATAAATTATTTAAACAATACGTATTTGAAATCACTACAATGTACTACAGTGTTTTAATATGGGAAAATTTGGGGTTTTTTTTAATTGAACATAGTTCCCTGTGCTATACACAAGAAACCTTTTTTAATCTGTTTTTTCTTTTGTATAGTGGCTAACATTTGTGAATCTCAAACTCCCCAGATTTATCCCTTCCCACCCTCTTTTCCCGGTAACCATAAGATTGTTTACTGTGTCTGCGAGTTTGTTTCTGTTTTGTAGATGGGTTCATAGTGTCCTTTTTTTTGTCCTTTTTTTTTTTAGATTAATATGAGAAATTTTAGAATTCTGAAACAACATAATAAAACTCTTCTAATCATCCAGAAATTTACTTGTGTGGACAAAACATCAGATGATTGATTAACATTTTGCCTTTTTAATTTGGATATCTGAGATCGTATTGTGCCTTGGGAGAAATCTCATAATAATTACGAAAATTTGAAGAATTAACGTGAACCCTACCAATGTCTGGCGTCCTTCACAGCTCAGCAGTTGTCTTTACTTTCCCTCACTTTCTAACTCAACCTTCCACTCAGCACTAGGCTGGGCCAGGTGCTGTCAGCAATGCACGTGCAATAATTCTTATTTTAACAGAAGATGCTTCTAAAATATCGGACCGAGATGTTGTGTCATTCCTACACAACAGCGATAACTTCTTTCTCTTTTCTTCTCTGTATGTTTGCCTTTTAAGAGATGCTGGAGCCTAATGCTCGATACAGGTGTTGCATTTCTGGTTGTGTTATACGGGTGAAGAACTTTCATAATAAGCATTATAAGAGTTCCTTTGAACTGTAGGCATATTTCTTTCCATGACAGGTGTGGTCCTGGAGGAAAAAAATTGTAAAGCAAAATACTTTAGATATATTTGAAAAATTGTCTGCCTAAAAATATACAATGGAGAAGCCAAATGAAGCATTTTTAAACTTGACTGATGAATGCCCCCATTTATTTTTTCTTAAAAATATCAGAGTTTGGGGGGTAGGGGTATAGCTCAGCATAAAGTGTGTGCTTAGCACACATGAGGTCCTAAGTTCAATCCCGAGTACCTCTATTAGAAAAAAAAAAAAACAGTTTTTTCCCCTGATTCAGCACTCAGCACTGCCTTTCCTGTGAGGACATCTCCCCAGATAAATCATGTTGTTACAATATTCAAGTGCCTAGGCCAGCCTACAAAAGCTGGCCCAGCTGTGTGCGTAGGTAGCACCTGTCAGGGCAACTTCACACCAGCAAGAGTGTCACCTTGTCGCCTTTTATTCAGAGCATCGTAGCCACACGTGCTCTCCAGCAACTGATTTTTGGCACAGACTGGCTCCCTTAATGGAAACATGTTTGTATGCAGTCTAATTCAAATACACAAGAGAAATTAGAATAAATGGAGGCGTGGAGGAGATGCCTTTATACTATATCCAGCTTTGAATGCCAGCTTTAGGTTTTTATAAGAAAAACTCTAGGAAAGAGCGCTCACCTACAGTGCATGAATAAATAAGCCTGCTTCCCTGGGGCAAAGACACAGAAGAGTGCCAGCCGCACCTAATCCTCTGTAAGAGGGTGCATTTACCTGAGGGACGTGGACAGTTTTTATCTAGGCAAGGGTCACAGACGGCTGGCGCATTGTAACTTCAGCCTTTTCCGGAATAGTTCTGTGCAGGGAACACATCCTTTCAGGGGAGTCACATTCAGAATACTGTCTATAGCTTAGAGTCGAGACTAATCATATCTGAGTTCAAAATAGCCTGTGTTCAATTGGGTAAAAGTTTTTAGGTGCAAGGTTACTCTTCTGGGGAGGTTTTTGTTTGCTTGTCTGTTTAATTCTCTGGAAAGGTGACTTAAAAGTTGCAGTTAGCGTAACTAGGCAAAGAGAAGCCTTTGATTTCTCTACAGGAGTTGTATTTGGGGAATTCATCTCTGACCATGTGTGTATTCATAGTATTCTGGGGGAAAGGATATCTTAAGGTGGGGGAGAAAAGGGCTCTAGATGTATGTAGTCCTTGATTGTATATCTGTGCTGGCTTTTTCTTTTTTCAAAACGGAAATAACTTTATCGTTTTTTCCTCATAAAAATAATACATGCTTATTAAATTTTTCTTAAATCAACTATCCTTTAAAGATAAGTATTTGATTTTCCTTTGAGGCTCTTTGTTCTACAAACTCCAATTCAGTGGGACTCAGCAAAGTATATTTGTCAGTTAAATTTGTCTCATTATAATCTGGTATAAATTTAGATACAGTGACCTCAACTCTTAGCCCTGGCTTTGACCTGCTTCTACTTAGCATTTCCCTATGCATATTTTATGGTCCCTTAATTAATACAAAATCTAGATGTGGATTTGCTGTTGCTAAAAATTTTGCTAAAAAGTCTACAGCTGTGCCTGTAATAATAACCGCTAATTTATTGGTTTGGAAGTTGATCTCATTAAAAAGTTGCTGTATATATATTAACTTACTAGGAAAATTCTCTTTAGTTTACTTTTTAGAAAATGTCACTTGGGGGTTTTCCTTTTTAGAAATCAGCAGTGATCTATTTTTTGTTTAGAGGAACACCAAGGAAATGACTAGGTGGTCTAAATCAGTACTTAGAAATTTCTACACTCCCTCAAACCTGAAGTCTTCCTCCACTGAAGTCAATTAACGAATGTATTTCTTAGTGTTAAAACGTAGCAAGTTGTCTGTACTTGAGGTTTTTGCCTCCCTCTAAATTATCTTCAGATCTTTGGCATCTGATGTTCTTTGGGGAATTGACTAGAACTGTTGAAATGTCTGTTCTGCCATTGTCAGTGAAAGGCTCTGAAAACACAATTAAGAAATTGAAAAGCGAAGCGGACCGGCAGTGTAAACAAACACCGTCTTTACTCCCGTGGGAATGTGCCTCTTGCTTAGAACTCTGTTTCCAAAGAATGATTCAAAGAGTTTTTCCCTTTCTTGAGGAATTTCTAGAGTCAAGAACATTTGGGCTAGATTTTAATAAACTTTTTCTTTATCATTGTTAAATGAAGATAATTTAAAACTAAAGTTAACAGCAGTGAAAAAGGACTCACTGATTCTCTTTCTAGAGTAAAATAATGTTTTTTAAGTGACAGGGAAAGAATTACACAAGATCAGGGTCTTTCCTTTTCCCCTCGATAACCTCACCCAGTGTTGTGGGGTTTTTTTAATAGTTTAGGACCAATAAAAAGTTTGTCACTCTTTAAAATTAGTCCTCCTTTCTTCTGTAGTCACTTTTTTTTTTACTTTAGTCATCAGGTATGCAGCCCTAATTTAATGCTTAGTCACAGTAACTACATTAACCCGTGCAATTAGTGTGCGTGCTAATTATACGTGCTTCTTTACTACACCTCTCTCCACATTCTGTATTAGGACTTACTCTGTTTCTGTTGCAATTGTTTTATTGAGCATATGTATTTTATTGCAAGTCGTCTGGCTCTTTTTTGGCAAAGTGAGGTCTTTTTTGGCAAGATTAAAGTCTTGCTATGGGAGGTTCGAGGAACACATTTCGTAACGACCCAGCGCTCACTATTTGGACTTATTTACAGCTTCTGTCAGGAGAGACAGAACTGTGTCAGGCTTTGCTAAGCAGTTTCGTTCCAACAAGAAGACATTTTTCCTGTCTGTTGTTGCCCAGCTGTTCTGTCGTCTCTGGGTCTCCGCACACACAGGAAGGTTTCCAGTGTGATTCCCAGGCAAGGATTTGCTCCATGGGTCTTTTCTATCACTTAAAATCTGTAGAAATGATGAGATTATTAAGTAGCTGGCTAGCATGTGTGTAATTCCCTTAGATCTTCACTACAGCCACTTCTGACACTCTAAATACTATCTCTTTGCTGGTTCATTTATTTTGCAGTTCAGTCTTGGGTCCCCATTCAGTATGTGTTGATAATTTGGGGGTTGTTAATACAGAAGGCTTGTTACTGGTAGAGGGACTCATTCTAATCATATTTATTGTCAGCAACACACACCCGGCTTCGAAGTACAGGAGGATTCTCACAAAATCCAATAAACAAGACTGTGTAGCACAAGGAACTATATTCAGTATCTTGTAGTAATTTATGGTGAAAAAGAGTATGAAAACGAATATATGTATGTTCATGTATGACTGAAGCATTGCGCTGTACACGAGAAATTGACACAGCATTGTAAGCTGACTATACTTCAATAAAAATATATTTTTTAAAAAAACACTTGTACCTGGTTTACAAATGACATAGTATGGATTTTACTTTATGTAAATTTAAGAAGTGAATACAACCTACTGTGTAGCACAGGGAACTACATTCAATTTCTTCTAATAAGCTATAATGGAAAAGAATCTGAAAAAATATATAGATATATATGTATGTTATAACTGAATGACTTTGCTGTACACCTGAAACTAACATTGTAAATCGACTATACTTCAGTAAAAAAAAAAAAAAAAGAAAAATTTTTAAGTGAATACAGTTTAAAATGTGAGAAC
This sequence comes from Vicugna pacos, assembly GCF_048564905.1. Classification (NCBI taxonomy): domain Eukaryota; kingdom Metazoa; phylum Chordata; class Mammalia; order Artiodactyla; family Camelidae; genus Vicugna; species Vicugna pacos. Next base: position 10,099,820 of record NC_132987.1, read on the forward strand.
AGCATGAACCGCCCTGCAGGACGTTCATTCCCCCCCCCACACACACACACACACGTGGAAAGAACCGTCCGCCTGGAGGCAGTGGGCTCCTGATGGTTTTTCTTTCTTGGTACAAGTTCCCAGGTGGCTGCCACATTCCCGCTTCAGGTGGGTTCTCGGGGGACCACCTTCTGAGGCCACCAACACTACCCCAGCAGCACTGAGGAGTCCCGGCTGTGATCACCGTGACTCTTTACAGCGTCTATGAACCCAGAGGGTTTGTACGAAGCTGCTCTGGGAGCAGACTTGAGGGGAGGAGTGACGCTCTCCAGGTGAAGCACTCGACTCTCTCCTCCTGCAAACAGAAACAGCCACCTCCACGTGAGCCACATTCCACATCAGCCTGCTCGTGACCGCCTTGGGGAGACACCTCTTTCAGAAATCCTGGTAGCAAAAGCCATTAGGAGGAAGACAGTGAACCACATCAGAGGTTATCCAAAAAGGATACCAGCCCACATCATCTTTTGAAAGAAATCGATACTAGAACTTCATGAAAGCTTTCTTACTCATCTTTGGCCTGCCGCTGTTAACCCAGGGCCACTGCTCTGTTTTACTTCCTGTGCATTATAATTTAGAAACAAAACACCTCTGCACAAACCCCACCTTCACCCCAGGCTCTGGTTTAACTTCTCCCTCACGCCTGAAGGGTTTCCCCATCCTCCATGGGAATCACCGAGCTGGATACAGGGCAGGTGAAGTGGACCTGCACGTATTTATTTCTTTAGGACAGAGCTTTGTGCTGAATATGTAACCTTGGTTATTCCTTCTCATTTTCCAACTAGCTGGTCTCTTCTATTTTATCTGTATTTCCAGCCTCTTGGTCTTTCTGCTGATTCTTCTTCTTTCTTTCTTTCTTTTTTTCAATCCTTATTGATTACCTGTTGCTCTCCCTCTTTTATTTTTATTGAAGTGTAGTCAATTTACAATGTTATATTAGTTTCAGGTGTACAACATAGTGGTTCAATAGTTCTATAAATTATACTCCATTTAAAGTTATTATAAAATATTGGCTATATTCCCTGTGCTATATGGTATATCCTGTACCTTATTTATTTTATACATAGTATTTTATACCTTTTAATCCTCTTCTTCTATCTTGCCCTGCCCCTCATTCTTCTCCCCACTGGTAACCACCAGTTTGTTCTCCATATCTGTGAGTCTGTTTTTGTTTTGTTATATTCATTTTTTAATTTTTTAGATTCCACATATTTGTCTTTCTCTGTCTGGCTTACTTCACCAAGTATAGTATTCTCTAGGTCCATCCATGTTGCTGCAAATGGCAAAATTTCATTCTTTTTTATGGCTGAATAATATTTCATTATATATATATGTATATATACACACATATATATATGTATACACACACATATACCACAACTTCTTTATCCATTCATCTGTTGATGGACACTCAAGTTGCTTCCATATCTTGGCTATTGTAAATAATGCTCTTTTAAACAGTGGGATGCATGTATTTTTTTGAATTAGTGTTTTCATCTTCTTCTGATACATACCCAGGAGTGGAATTGCTGAGTCATGTGGTAATTGTATTTTTAATTTTTAAGGACCCTCCATACTGTTCTCCATAGTGACTGCAGCAACGGACATTCCCACCAACAGTGTTCAAGGGTTCCCTTTTCTCCACATCCTTGCCAGTATCTGTTATCTGTTGTCTTTTTGATGCTAGCCATTCTGACAGGTGTGAGGTGATACCTCATTGTGGTTTTGATTTGCATTTCTCTGATGATTAGTGTTGTTGAACATCTTTTCGTGTGCCTGTTAGCCATCTGTATGTCTTCTTCGGAAAAAATGTCTATCAAGTCTTCTGTCTTTTTTTTAATTGGGTTGTTTGGAGTTGTGGTTTTTTTGGTTTTTGATATTGAGTTGTAGGAGCTCTTTATATTTTTTGAATATTAATCCCTTATCAAACATACCATTTGCAAAAAGCTTCTCCCATTCAGTAAATTGTCTTTTCATATTGTCAGTGGTTTCCTGTGCTGTGCAAAAGCTTTTAACTTTAATTAGGTCCCATCTGTTTATTTTTGCTTTTGTTTCCCTTGCTTGAGGAAATAGATCCAAAAAAATATTGCTAAGACTTAGGTCAAAGGGTGTACTGCCTATGTTTTTTCTAGGAGTTTTATAGTTTCCAGTCTCACAATTAGGGCTTTAATCCATTTTGAGTTTATTTTTGTATATGGTGTTTTAAAATGTTCTATTTTTATTCCTTTATATGTAGATGTCTGGTTTTCCCAGCACCATTGACTGAAGAGGCTGTCTTTTCCCCATGCTGCTCCCCTCTTAACTCAGCTTTTTTTAACCTTCCTTTTACTTAGTAAAATGTTTTTTTTAAAGGCTGAAAAAAGTCCAAACTATCATTTTGATTTATTTTTATTTTTTGAAAGCTTTACTTGTTCTTATCTCTATAGCCATATGACTTTGCCTGTAGTGTCTGTTGGCCTAGTGTAACCTTGGGATATTCCATTTCACTTCATGTGCCAGGTGATGACTCTTGTTCTTCCGGTGTGCCAGGGCAGGAGTGGCCCACAGCTCTCAAAAGGGGTATGGTGTCAGCTCTGACACTGTGCCCAACACCATGAGTAATGTTGGAGTTGGTGCCATTCTCAGCCTGTGCACACCTCCTTAATGCCAAGGCCTCTTTCTCCAGTGAAACAGTTAATTTTTTTAATTGAGTTTGGAAAATGTATTAAAATAAAGTCCTATGCTCTGTCAGTACCATTGCCAAAGCAGTATCATGCGCACAGCATGATGATCTCATTCTAATGTTTTTGACATCCTTGTCCTGTGTACGGATGGCAGGGTTTTTAAATGAAAACACTGGAGTTGGTCCATAGTGGAAGGTGGTTTTTGTTGTTTAGCTCTTAGCTGTTGCCCTGAACTTCACTGCATTTATGCCTGACTTCTCTAAGTCTTAGTGACACACCCTTGGCTACATCTTTTCAGCAAACCTCGTGATACCCCTTGCTGGTCTCCCCAATGCCAGATAGATCATGAACACAATGGAAGTTATACTTTGCCATGTTAAAAAAGATTAAGCCAGAGGAACCAGATTATAGTGAGTTCTGAAGGTGCCAGGAAGACTGGAGTATTGCCCGCCCTCTAACTCACTAGATACGTCAGTGCTCTCTGCGTGAAGCGAAGACGGTGCTTCTGCCCCGACTGTGCTGCAGCGTCATTGTAAACATGCAACGGGCACTGGATCCGCAAAGAGTTTGAAGGCTCTGAGTATCAGTATATGAAATATATTGAACTTAATGGTGTAATGATTTCAGTCTGCTTCAGGATCCTCCTGTATCATCTGGATAAGTTAAATTATTCGGTGTTATCCCCTGTCATGTATTACATAAAGTATAAATGTGCTTCTTTATTCCCAGCACCCATAACGTACAAATTGCATGCCCTCAGGCAACCCCATCCAGCCAAACTCCCGGGGAAACTGCTGTGTTTCATGCCCACACCTTTGTTCATCTTTACTCCCATCCCTAGTGTTCCTTTGCTCTTACTTGTATAAAATACAAGTCTCAGGTCTAAAGACAACCTAAAACATGTCAGAACCTTACACTGGATAGCAGACTCCTGAGGACCAGAGACTACATCTGGTTAAGATAGGGGTGAAACCTGGCTATTTGTACTGAGGCTTAAGTGAATATAATTACTGAACTAGATACACTTTATTATCCGGATTGTTTGTAATGTTTTAAAAATACATCAGAATGGATTTCTGCTTCTGGCCATGAAGAAATAACAGGAACCAGATTTACACTGTTGGCTTAAATAACTAGAAAACTGGACATTGGGCAACAGTCAGCCCAGGACTGCCATCCCTGGAAGAAGAGGAACAAGTCAAGTGCGCCCTCCTCCCGCTGCCCCAGCTTACTGCCTGCAGAAGCTCCCAGGGCGCAGGACAGAGGGGAAGATACAGGAGAGCCTAGCTCGCTCACTGAGTTGAGGACAGAGATGGGAGTTTTAGAAGACCAAGATGGCTTGTGTTTGTTGGGCAGAGATCCGAGAAGAGGGACTGCACAGAGAGAAGGCTCCAGAGATTGAAAAGGGATCGGAATCTGCACATGTGTCAGAAGAAGCCACCTGGGGCCAGGGAAAGAGCCTCCACAAAGCAATAGACAGAGTACCTGGAGCTCACAGAAGGCTGTCTATGAGTAGAAGGACCTCATGATAAACAGAAACTCATGTAGGCCTCATATGTGTGTGTGTGAATGATATATATATATATATGAATGATATATATGTGTGTACACACACACACACACACACACACACACACAGTGGAGTATTCCTCAGCCATAAAAAATGAAATCTTACCATTTGCAACAACATGGATGGATCTAGAGGGTATTATGCTAAGTGAAATAAGTCAGAAAGAGAAAGACAAATACATATGATCTCATTTGTATGTGGAATTTGAAAAGCAAAACAATGAAAACAGACTCATAGGTAAAGAGAGTAAGCAGGTGGTTGCCAGAGGAGGTGGGGTGGAAGTAGGGGGTGAAATACACAAAGGTGATGGAGAGCTACAACCCTCCAGTTATGTAATAAATAAACCACAGGGTATAATATAGAGCATAAAGAATATGGTCAGTAATGTTGTGATAACTTTGTATGGGAGCAGATGGTTACTAGATTTACCACGGTGGTCATTTCATAATGTATGCAAGTGTCAAATCACTATGTGGTACACCTGAAACTAACATAATACTCTACATCAACTATATTTCAATTTTTGAAAAGATTACCATCATGCAAAGAAGCAGGGAAACATGACACATGATAAGGACCATAACCACTCACTTGAAACTGACCCAGAACTGATACAGATGTTAGAGTTAGACTATAGTGGTTGTTTTCCCAAATTTGATGAGAACTTTAAACACACATATCCAAGGAGCTTGATGAACGCCGAGCAAAAAAAAAAATGAAGAAAACCACACTCAGTCAGGCACATCATATCAAATTGCTGAAGAGTGATAAAGAGAAATTATTAAAATCAGCCCCCTAAAAAAAGTCATATTATCTCAGGGAAGCAAAGATAAGAATGACAGCAAACGTCTGTTCAGAAACTGTGCAACCCAGAAGACAGTTGAACTATGTTTTTAAAGTACTGAAGGAAAAACTGTCAACCTAGAATTCTATACCCAGCGATAATATATTTCAAAACATATCTTTTCAATAAAACATACGAAAGCTTATGAACATCCAAAAGTAAAATTTGGAATTGGAGAAAGGCCTTTATAAGCAAGATTAAAAACCCAAAAGGCATAAAGAAAAAAAGATGAACAGATTTGACTACATAAAATGTTTTAATTCCATATGGTAAAAATACCATAAATTGTTAACAGATAGTGATCTTGCAGCATATATAAAGCATACATAGTGGGCAGAGAGTTACTATCCCTAATACAGGAAGAACTATAAATCAACAAGTGAAGAGCCAACAACTCAGTAGGAAAGGCTGGGAAATGACCTAAGCAAACAGTTTGCAGAACAACTACATATGACCAAGAAACAGAAAAAAATGTTCAAGCTCCAGTGAATACTAAAATGAGATTTTTCTTTTTAATCACTAGATCGACAAAGATAAAAAGATTAGTAACACCCTATATGGGGAGTGTATAGGGAAGACACATTTATGCGTTGTTTGTTGGAATGTAGATTGTTGGGTTGTTTTTCTTTTTTTGAGGACAATTTGGAGGTACCTGTCAAAATGTAAAATGCACATAACCTCTGACCAGCTGTCTCACTTCTATGAATCTGTCCTGAATAAATACTCAGCTGTGCCCATGGATAAACACACAAGGGCTAATACTCCGCAGCATGATTTATAATAGCAAAAAACTGGGAAACTTCTTACTTATTTATTTTTAGTGGAGGTACTGGGGATTGAACCTGGGACCTTGTGCATGCTAAGCATGTGCTCTACCACTGAGCTGTACCCTCCCCTCTTGGAAAACTTCTTAATGTTCATCCTTACGGAATGGTTAAATAGATGCTAATGCAGTCATGAAAAAGGAAAGTCCACAATATCATGTAATTTGATCTATTAAAAAAACTGGCCTTACACATTCATAAATACCCTCACACAGTATATTTGACTATAAATGCATAGAAGAAAGGAGGAAACACGGATACCAAACTATTAAAAAGCAGGTACTCTTTGGGAAGTTAGAATTTGAAGGTGTGAGGTAGGAGAGGAGGATCTTCATGATTTACTTTTACATTTGTTTTATTGTTTGAATTTTTAAGAATTAGTAAATAACTTAAAATTTCGTATAACTAAAGTTTTTAATGTATCGGTAAGTTAAAATGAGAAAAGCTAAAGTTAAAATGTAGTTGATAAAAAGGCAACCTTTTAAGTTAGTTTCTGAAGCATTATTATAGTTTTTAATTAATATTTTCAAATTTATTCAGCTCTCTTCTTCTTGAAATGTTAATGCTTTAGAATTGACTAGATGCCGTTTACTTAATTAGAACCAAAATTTTACTTGTTAAACTGGTCAGAAATTTGTGCTGGCTGTAGTAGAAATGTGCAAATAACTGCATTACTCAGACTTGCAGCGAGTTATGGTCAGTTTGTAAACATTCTCTGCAGCCTTCATAGTTGTAAAGCATCAGTCTCTCTCTTCACTCCAGTCACCGATGATTCATTCTTAAAGTTACGAAATCTCCTTCTTGGTCTTGAGGAATTGATTTCTTTTTTTTTGAATAATTACTAATGGGTATATTTACTGCTCACTTCTACTATGTTAAATTTACAGAGATTTAGAAACTCAGTAGGAAATAAAAATAATAACACATTTCAGAATTAAAGGAAAATTAATTTCCACTTTCTTCAAGGGGTTTTGGTCAAGAAGTGTTCCTTAGCTCCTCTTGGCCGGCAGCAATGTGGTGACTCCCTGAGTCACCCGCTTGGAACTGGCAAGTGTAGGAGCAACAGGCATCATCTTCCATCTTCTGGGCATCAGGAAAAATGTAATCTCTTGTCCCTCTTGTGGTCTTCTTAATAGATAATTAGAATGCTTTCACGGAAGTTTTCATTTTTACTTTAAAAATGTACATTACATGTTTATTTTAATATATCATCCCAGTGACATACACTGCATAGTAGTAATCAACCAGAAGACAGGATGAAAAATGTAACACCAAGAGGGAGATTCTTAAATGGCTATGTTTTCTCCTTGAGTGTTCTCTAGTCTAACGTTCTTTAAATAACTATTGAGGCGGTAGGTGTTATGCCATGTAAGCAGTGATACATTCACCCCATGCTGTCATCTCACCCCCTGAAATCTATTTACTGTGTAGATTTTCTATTTGTGGCCCAAGAGAGAAAATTTAGATCTAATTTCCTGTCTTAATTATGCATCCACATGACCAAAGTTGGGTTTTCACCAGCCACTGTTTGATGATTTCACCTCCGGTGAAAATGAATGTTTTTATGGTGGGAAAAAACTTAGACCAAGGTCATAGTTAATCTTGCTGGGTACTGAGGCCTGAAGGCTGTGTGTGGTGCAGTATCTGAACCAAAGCTGATCCTCAGGTATCTCCTGGGGGTGCCCTGGTCACTCTCAGGAGCATCACTGAAATTGAAGGGGAAAAAACACCCTTGAAATTGTCCCTGGGGAATCCCTGACACAAACCCAGCAAGATTCACCATCCAAGACAATGTGAATGTACTAATGCCACTGAATTGCACACTTGGAAATGGGTAAAATGGTAAATTTTCCATTATGTATATTTTATCACAATGAAAACATTTTTTTTAAAGAATCACACCATCCACTTTCTAAAAGCATTTCCCTAGAGACCCCAGACCCCAGCATACCCTAAAGGTTAACCTGTCAAGTGACAGTTTGACCCAGGTTTGGGAAAGACAGGAAAGGAACGTTGAGACGCCCTTTCTGCCTCTTCAGCTGAAATGGAATGAATCCTGCAGCACTAACACCAGGCGGCAGTGAGGGGACTAGTGGCTGTTGAGTTTTCTTCTGCTGGGTTTGCTGATGGTAATGACAGTAAGAGGGGTGGGGACAACACCCACAGCAGCTGCCCGGTTTTGAACCTACTGAGTCCCAGGCACCATATTTAGAGCTGCTCGTTCATTATCTTTTATTTTTTTAAGTTTCATTTTTCTAAATCTGTTTTTTATTTTTATACAAATTTTCAAGATTACTTTCCATTAACATTTATTACAAAATATTGGCTGTATTACCCATGTAGTACAATACATCCTTCACCTGTCTTACACCCAATAGTTTGTGCCTCCCACTTGCCCCCACCCCTACGTTGTCCCCCTGCCCACTGGTGACCACTAGTTTGTTCTCTGTATCTATGAGTCTGCTTTTTTCAGTTATATTTCCTAGTTTGTTGTATTTTCTAGATTTCACATATAAGTGATACTATACGGCATGTCTTTCTCTGTCTGACTTATTTCACTTAGCATAATGCCCTCCGAGTCTATTCATGTTGCTGCAGATGGCAAAATTTTGTTCTTTTTCATGGCTGAGTAGTATTCCATTGTGGAATATATATGTGTGTGTGTATACACACACACACACAAACCACATCTTCTTTATCCATTCATCTGGTGATGGACACTAGAACATTATTTGATACCATATACAAAATTAAACTCAAAATGGACTAAAGACCTAAATGTAAGACTGGATGCTATAAAACTCCTAGAAGAAAACAGAGGCACAACACTCTTTGGCATAAATCTGCAATTTGGTTGGAGGTGAGGGGTGGGATCTATCCCCTAAAGTAAACGAAATAAAAGCAAAAATAAACAAATGGGATGGAATTAAACTGAAAAGCTTTCACACAGAAAGGAAACCATTGATGAAAGAAAAAAAGACAGCCTACTAAATGGGAGAAAATATTTCCAAATGATATGACTAATAAGGGATTAATATCCAGCATATATAAACAGCACATACAACTCAACATCCAAAAAACGTGATTTAAAAATGGGCAGAAGAACGAAATAAACATTTTTCCAAAGAGGAAATGCAGATGACCAACAGGCACATGAAAAGATGCTTAGCATCACTAATTGTTGGAGACATGCAGATCAGAACCACAATGAGAAAACCTCACATCTGTCAGAGCGTCCATCATCAAAAAGACCATGAATAACAGACAGTGACGAGGATGTGGAGAGAAGGGAACCCTCCTACACTGTTGATGGGAATGTAAGTTGGTGCAGCCACTGCAGAAAACCGTATGGGGGTTTCTCAAAACACTAAAAATAGAACTACCATATGACCCAGCAATTCCACTCCTGGATATATAACCAAAAACACTAATTTGAAAAGATACATGCACCCCAATGTTCATAGCAGCATTATTTACAGTAGCCAAGATATGGAAGCAACCTGAGTGTCATTTTCTCATCTAACCCTCTTATCCATTCTCTGGGGTGTTCACTAACGATATCTGCTATTTGCAGGTGAAGAAGCAGGTTCAGAGAATTAAGGTGATTTGTCCACGGACGGGTCAGAACTGGGGTTTACATTTAAGGGGTTTGACTCCAGAGCCCGCGCTTCTCACAGCTGGTCATAGTCCGAGAGGGAGCTCCTGTGCACGGATATTGGTGCCTTAAGCTCAGTCACTTAGTTGTCCAACAGACATTTACCAAGCTCTGGTTCAGGCCCAAGGCCAGGAAGGTGGGAATAGTTAAAATACTCAGGTTAAAGTCCCTGCTCTTGAGGACACTAAAGTGCAAGAGTTTGATAGTAACTGAATCATCACTGAAATCCAGAAGTTGGGGCCAGAACTTGTGTTCGCCTTGAAGACCACATTGACCAGCGATGGAACCCTCTGCCTGAGGCTGTCCTGCAGTAAAAGCCACTTGCTGCCAATACAGCCCCAAGGCTGGGGTACAGGGTGCCCTTTTAGGGAGCTCAGAATGCTTTTACCAGCATTTCTGCAGTGTCTACCCCTTAGGCGGGGAAGGAGACGCACAGCGCAGCTAATTGGGGGGGGGTGGGGGAGGGGGAGGGGTGGCAGTAACTCAGCCCTTTTCAGTCATCAGCTTCCATTAGCAGGTGGGTCCTTAATAGTCAAATGCATTAGACCGAGAGGGAACTTGTGGAGCTCATTCAGCACCCTTCCATCTGCCCCAAACAGGGGGGCTTGTCTCCTCAAACCCACCCTGTCCAGAGGGCCCTCTCGATCCATACAAACAGCGTGAAGAGGAAGAGGGGAGCTCTGTGTGAGCAAGATGCCAGAAGCTGGTTTAAGACAAATCTCCCTCAAACATGACATTGTTATTAACTGATGTATTCATCACAGGCCCCTAGCAGCACCCCAACATGCGCGTTATAAAAGGGGCACATCACACATCTCCAGGAGCACTGTTTTCACTGTGGGCTCAGGATTGGCCAGTTCGGAGTGAGGCAGAAGCTACCTGCGGTCCTGAAGTGCCTGAGGACCTGCATACAGACGGGAGTGATGTGTGAACGCTCTCTGCACAAGTTCTGTGTAGCATCCACTTTCTCCTCAGTAGTACCTCTGCCAGTACTGGCATCTGGTGTTTCCAAGGTTCCCACATCTTTTCCAGGGTCCCTCTAGCTGCAGGGTGTCTTCCCTTGGCATTGTAACAGCATTCTGCTAGTCTGTCTGTGAACCAGTGTCCGAGGGAAAGCAATCTCTTCGAATCATTCTTCATCTACCCCCGTCTTGTAACAGTATTCTACTTACATCCTCCCCTTCACACAAACCATTCTCAGATTTCTGAATGTAAAATAATTTTCCTCTTCGCTTTTAGTCGTTTAAAATTGGCCTATTAACAAATAGCCATTGCAGTTATTATTAATTACTCTTAATTGTGGAGATTCCTCAGACACTCCGCTCAACAGATAATTATTTTTAGTGTCAGAAGTTGGAAGGAACCGTGCTAGGCACTGCGGGGGATCCTACGGGAGCTTCAGTCACTAATACCACCACAGGAATACTCTTCTGACCTCTCAGGATACAACAGAGGGCAGATCACAAACACGGGAGGTACAGAAATAGTACGCTGCCTCGTTGGAGTTGGAGAGGGTGTGGCTGAAAAGGAAGGGGGGCGTCTGGGGGAGGACTATCCTGCAGGAGTGTAGGACATAGAAGTGTGGGGACGAGGGTGTGAGAAGGCTGGAGGACTGGGGGGCTTGCTTGTCAGAAAGGGATAATGGAGACATGAACCATGGCCTGCTCTCACTGGTCCCTAGGCACCGGAAGAGCAGCCTCTAAGGGTGTGCTGTGAACAGAGCTGTGTCCCCCCAAAACTCACACACGGAAGCCCCGACCCTCATGGGACTGTTTGGAGTTGGGGCCAATAAGGGGGTAATTCAAGTGAGATGAGATAGTAAGGGTGGAGCCCTGATCTAATGGATTAGCATCCTTGTAAGAAGAGACAGCAGAGAGCTCGCTCTTTCTTTCTCTGCCCTGGGAGGATGCAGGGGGAGGTGGCTGGCTGTCCACCGGCCAGGAGGAGAATCCGTTGAGTTAGAATGTTGATATAAACACTCCGCATCAGGTACAAGTCTCAGGGGACTACGGTGTTAACCAGACCCCAATTCCCCCAGTTTACTTGAGACACAACACTATCCACTGGCCTCAAAGGAGGATCTGGGGTTTGTTTTATTTCAGATCTTAGGCGGAAGGGCAGGACGTGACCTCTCTCCTGCTGTCACTTACTCCTCACAGGACGCCAGCATTGGGGAGGGCTCGTGGTGAACACCTGTTTAACTGAATTCAGATGTCACTGTTATCTAGGCACAAGGTCACGACGGCCTGAACAGGGAAGGTCACCAAGGAGAGGTTTTGGGTTCGGAATCCCTGCTTTTCCAGGGACTCCATCATTGGGCCAGTAGCACAGAGACCGCAGCCCCCGTGTGGGCGTTCCCCCTCTGCAGCGCACTGTCTGCACAACCAGGAATTCAGGTCCTCTTCCTTATGACTAGGGTCTGGATCACTGTATCTTATCCTATAAGAATTTTTTTACAAATTATACTTTTGCACTTATAATAATATAAGGTCTTGTGGTATCTCCATTCACTGACTGCATCTCTCCATCGGTTTTCACCACATGAAGGTGAGCATAGTATGAAGTGCTCTTCAACTAGCATTCAAGGCTTTGAACATGCAGCTGTGGCCATAAATCATCCAGAAAAACACTGCCCTTGAGGCTGACTAAAATTCTAGAAGCCTGCTTTCCTCTATTTCTTGCTATTTTCAGCCATTTCAGGTTTTTTGTTTTGTTTTTACTTTTTGGGGGGGAGTGGGGTGGTATTAGATTTATTTATTTATTTCTAGAGGAGGTACTGGGGATTGAACCCAGGACCTCGTGCATGCTGATCATGCCCTCTACCACTTGAGCTACACCCCCCCCAGCCAGCCTTTTAACCACCCACGCATTTAATGTTACCATAGAGTCAGTCTTCTCACAGCAAAATGAATTTTCCCAAATGTATTGGTAGTATTTTCCACTACTGTAAACCTTAAATGTTTAAGTGTAAAGAAAAAAGTTATTTATTTTCTGAATTTTAATAGACATTTTCTTGTTGATTCATAATCAGCTTGATTGTATCCACCCTATTACAATCCACATTGTAAGACCCTAGTCTTACAGATAAAGCTGAAGATGATTTCAGTGGGGAAATGCTCTGTTTTGTTTCAGTCATAAAGTTAGCATATGGACGAAGATAACAAAATCAATAAATCACTTGACATGTTTCCATTATTAACAGAGCTCAGAATGCTCTCTACATCTCCTTTTTATGGAATGATAGAAGCCTTTGGTCACACTTTAATAAATCAAAATGCTGGGTCAAGAAGCAATGATATTATAAATGTTACACTTACAACCTTTTTAAACAAATAAAAAAGGATAGCTGCCTGTGGGCCTGGAGTGAAGTAGTTTCACATCACGGATCACTGTCTAAGTGTCTTCAGTTTCTTGGCAAAGTCCCTTGTTTGCTGGTAGCCGTAAGCATGGGGTCTTTGTTTTGGTCAGTAATTTTCAATCTGCCGTTTGCATGAGCAAACTGACATAGCTCTGAAAGTGAATTGTACATTAACCATTCAAAACTGGACACTTGTTTCTGAAGGAAATGGTTTGGTTTTCTCAGTGCCTCTGTTCTGTTCTTTTTTTTCCCCCAATCATTGACAATATTTCTTTGGATTTTTTTGTACATGAGAAGGCTTTCTCAGAACTGTACCAGACAAGACAAGGGGACCTCAAAAATAAACAAGGAAAGAAAGCCAATTAGAATTGTTGAAATTGTGCCAGTGTTAAAAACCAGTCGATCCTAGACTTAAGATGAAACCACCATTACATACGTTCATTGTTTATATGAAGTTAAGGATTTACCCTTGAAAGACGTAATGCACACTTACTGTTTAGAATTTTATCCTTTATGCCACTCAAATGGCTTAACCACATATATCTCAGAATCCAGCATTTCTTCCTCTGTACCATCAAAATGTGTATTTTAAATTCACTCATAAAAACCCCACATAATTTTAAAACAAATGCCAACATTCTCTAATTCTGGCATAGCACAGAGTTGGTATGTTCTGTAAAATTATTCCTTTCTTTACCCATCAGTGATATAGTCTTACATATAGTTCATAGAATTGATGGAATTCAACTTCCTAATCATTCACTCGATTTTCCAAAGATAAAGAGCCTAGCAGACATCATCCGTAGCTTTCTTCAGAGGCCGGTTCTCCATCCTTTATTAGCAAGTTACTCTGTCACTGTATTTCTCTGCCCCCTTGTCCACACACAAGGCTTAAATAGTCTTCCTTGGAGTTTATAGGGCTCTGACAAATTCCATTAGAAAGTCAGTCTAGCTTTTTGCTTCTCTTGACAGCAACACAGTAGGTCAGCCTGTGTCTGAGAGGAGCATGTCAAAATGACCGTCTTACTGCATTTCTCATTGTGCTTCTCTGGGGTGATACCCCTTGAAGGTTATATTGTAGATCGTCTTATCAAAGGCATGTCAACAACAGTACCCGGGCAAGAGTTGGTTCCACCTAATGAGATATGTCCTCCAAAGCCACTAACTGCTTGATGCCCTGACAGAACCCAGTTGCCTAAATACTTGACCGTGACTTCAGGCTGCTCTCAGACTTACCATGTCTGATCTGCTCATTCATTCTCAGACCTCAAAAGTACATTGCTTAATAGCTTCTATTCTCTAAGTGTAGAATAAAAGCCCGGATAAATGCAAGCATGCAAACAGCATTTCACTTTATTATTGCTGCTCGTCTGCCTCACACTTGTATACCCCTGAGCAGACACAGACACACAGACGTATCTAAAAGTGTTGTACATACATGTTTTCAGTGGGATACCTGAGTCTCAGACTTACTTAAAAGCTGTCTGTCAAATGAGTCTGGACTGTGATGTTTGGACAATCCTGAAATCAAATTGTGTCTAAGAAAAGGCGGTTCAGGCTACCAACTCATCAGCAGGTTGTCCCTGACGTGGACTCACCTGTGTTCAGTTTATAGCCTTTCATCCTGAACCTAACTTGTAGTTTAGGGTAGGTGGGTGTACCACGTATGACATGGTTCCCTAGCATCCGGCAGCTGGCTGTTGCTTGTCCAAAATGACCATTTTGTTTTGCCTGTTTCAGCACTTCTGTTCCCTAAAATCTGCTCATCTACTTATTATTTATTGACCAGTTCAACTGCTGAAACCAAGTTTTTATAGACATCTTCCTTCCCACGATAAGTTAAGGACCGTTTCCTGAGAAATTCTAATGCTAACAGTCAAGCCATCAGAAATCTGAAGTCTCAACACAAGAAGAACGTGGTGATTTGCAGGAGGCAGGAGCTGAACCTATTCCAACTCCTTGGACTTCAGTTCTGACAGATGAAAAATAACCAGCTAATGAAGATAAGCCCTAAAGGTTTATTCCTATGTTGTCCCTAGAGAAACAGTTGTTCATTTTTAGTTTGGTCTAGAACTTGATTACAAACGGAAGGTTGGCTTGTTAGTACAACCACGCGCCTTCTGAGGGATCCAAGTGCATTTGATTAAGCATTTAACATCACTCCCGAGGCAGGCAGTCCCAAAGAGCCACTGGGCATGGGAGACGTTAAACATTTGTTTTTTTGCCCTGTAATCAACCTTAACCATGACCTGTCACCCCAACGCTAGATGACCTGGGGCCTTTGTGTGTCAGGTATCATGTTCTAGAGACTTGAACTTAGTACCAATGAGAATTAGATTTAAATTACTAAGCTAATTTTCATTTCCGATTTTAAACAAAATTTAAATCAGAGCTAGTCATGTTTAACTAACACCAGCAGCCCTGTCTGTCTTGCCATGAATAGTTTATACAGCTTTCCTTGTTTTTTGTTTTTTTTTTTGGTACAATGTTGAAGCAAGGACAAAAACATCTACTTGTCACTCCAATAAGAATTTTAAAGCCTGTTAAAATATTTAACATGAGTTGATACCACAATAGCTTGGCACCGTGTATCTTAGAAATCACCTCTAATTAAGTTCAGTGCTGAAGCTTAATTCTTTTGTTATCTTTCTAGAAATAGTTCTTCAATATTATTTTGATTTATCACTGATTTTTAGGATTATCCTAGACTTTAAATATGTAAAGCCTTATAGGCGACTGCTAGACCTAATTTGCAAGTGAAAACAGTCGTTGTTCATGCGGAGAGTAGATGTGTTTTCACTTAGTGGCGGGAAGGCTGTTCTGTGTCCGTCTCAAGATCCCCACCCCCGCCCCATCTATGTATTAATACAGAGCTAGAAGTCTCTCCTCCTGTGCTGAGCACTTTGTATTTTCTCTAATGATTTTGTCTTTAAAGCTCTTATCCTTGTGTTTTATCTGGAAGCATAAAAAATTTTTTTGAAAAATTCAATAAATTTAAAATGAATAATTTAGGGATATAAGCAAGAATCCTCACTAAATGTATTCTAGAATGGAAATATTGGCAAATAGATAAAAGATAAAAGTAAAAGAGACATCCGTTCTATTAATTGTATGTGCCACAAAGAGTCATTGAGGTGTATTTTCCATTGGGCTGTATATTTTATGTGGTTTTTCTAAACCTCAGTAAGACAGTATAGCATATATCAGTGACAAAAGTTTGCTTAATGGCCTCTGGCAGAATGAAGCAAAACTTAACAGGTTTAGAAGATTGATTTAACCTTAAAAAAATGTGTATCTTTAAAATAATCCCATTCGTAAAAACAATCTCAGTGTGTGTGCGTGTGTGTGTGTGTGTGTGTGAAGAATGCTTATTTAAACAAGGAAGACATCGTAGGTACAAACGGTACCTAATTTGCAAGTGGAAATGTAACTGTTCATGCGGATGTGAGTACGTTCCATTTAGGGGCAGTGGGTCTATTCGTTGCCACCACCCCCCTCCCCGGAAAAAACAGCTCTAGGTGTATAATCACTATGCAAATCTAGTCAGCATATTTACACTGGAAACAAATGTAGACAATCATAGAAAAATAGGTGGAGATGTTTTAAGCATTCATTAAATCTTTCAGGGCAAGGGGATAAATTAAACTTTATAAAGCTGCTGTAAAAATAACTATTTTGGAATTTAAATGCAGTTGTGTAATTTACTGCTTGTTACAGGATTCAGTTTTAACACCCAAATTTCACCCCCCAAAAATACTTCAAATGAGGCCCTGCATCTGAGCACCTGTGACTCTGCCGCCCACACAAGCACTGAGAAATTAGGGTCTCAGCAGATCCCATTTCATGCATGATCAGGAGTGGCGTGTCAATTTTCCAAAAAGAATCCTCTGGTTCAAACAGTCCTAAATAAATATGGTGCTGGTTACAGCTCTGTCAGCATCCTCCCCCGGGTGGAAAGCATTGTCTCTTCCACCCATTAGCGGTTTGCAGGATCAGAGCCCGGAAGCCAGCTTTCTACAACCTGTTTCCTCACTTTGAATGATGTATCTTGGAGAAGGAGTTAAAGTGGTATATATAGTACGAATGTTACAGTGTCGTTTGCAAAGCTAAAGCATCAAGGAGGGTCAGATCTTCATGAAGAAAGACTACTGCAGCCTAGCTACCTGAGAAGTAATCATCACAGCCAGGCTTATGAGAAGGGGTGGCAAGGATAGGGTCATGTGTCACACACTGTGCAGGGTCCCTTGGAGCGGCAGAGTAGATGGTAGCTTTCAGCGATTTGCTTTGAAAAACCCCAAATCCGTCCTAGTCAAAAAACAGAACTATGTTATACACATACTCCTTTGTTTCAATGTTTTTGTGTGTTAGTTTTGTTTCTCTGTGCTAAGTGCTGTCTCCAGACTTCTCTTTGAAAATCTATATAGCTCCGGAAAAGATGGCCCGTGAGGTGACAGTCACATTGAGATCAGATATATGATCATTTATTTCCTCTGGGAGAGAAAGATCTGGGAGTGTCAGGAAGGGGAAATAAATGCTCCAGGAAAAAAGCCAGCTGGGGAGGGAGGCAATCAGACAGAAGCTGGGTTTTCCCTGCACTGCAGAGTGGCCAGGCAGGCAGTTAGAGAGAGGCCAGTTCTGTGCATTATTGCACACTTACAAAGAGTGGCAGAGTTGGAGAGTTTTGATGGAGGTCCTTGTTCCAAAGTAGGCCTGACATTTTTTTAACATGAGAGAGGCTCACGGCCATGCTGGGAAGCCTTGAGGTGAAAGGGTCAGCAGGTTACTGGGGCCAGTGCAGCAGGGCTTGTTAGGGGTCATCAAAGGCCTCGGGGAGCAGCAGCCGCCGAGGCTGGGGTTTCCACCCTCTGGAGGATGTAGGGGCCATCTAGCTCCGGAGAAGGTGGCTTAACTCTGAAATAGTTCAAAATCCAGTTTAAAATGCGGATTAGAAAAATCCCACAATGAGCAATTTGATCTCTTTTCCCCTTTCACATATGGGACAAGATGATTCTGCCTGAGCAGTTCGATATTATTTTGAAGTCGATGTGCACGCAGTTACTCTGATAAGTGCTCTGCCATGTCTTTTCTCTCCTCCTTTCTGTGTTTTAAGAGCCCCCCTCATGAGATCAGTGGCTTCTGTTTTCTTCGTCCTCCGAGATGGGTCTCCCCAGGGAAGACTAGAATGACCCTGTAGACAGACCCAGGTGTTGCCAGGAGTTATTGCTCATGAGACTGTCACTGTGGAAACCACTTCATACTGATGCATTGTTTGAATACATAAGCCAGCACTTTACACTTTCTGAGCATCCAGTTTTTAATCAAAAATCTTCCTTTGTGAATAGTAATTTCACACTAGTCTATGTAATAGTGTTCTCTCACCTTGTCTGCCTCTTTTGAAAACTTTTCCTCCAGAAACAGTAAGAACTAACGAGAAGGCAGAACATTTGAAAATCTCTTATTGAAGATAAAAGTATGATTAAGATATAGAAAAAGTCATTTAATGGGTAGAAACCATCTGGGACATCAGGTGGGTTATTGGCAAAGAAGCATTTTTATGCATAGTTGGCCTTGCCACTGGCATCTCATGGTGGGGGAGAGGGGACAGTGAGAAGCAGAAGGTTCTAAAAGAGGGACCTTGTTTGACTAGGTTTGTGTCTTTAGACTAAAGCTTAAGTTCGTTTGGGAGTGGAAAGACTGAGACAGGGAGATGTTCGAGAAGGTATTTTGATGGTTCAGGTAAGAGATGACAGAGGCCATGAGGTGGATGAGGGGAGGAGCCAAAAGATATTTGAGAATCAGAATCCCCAGGACTTGGTTTCCTAACCACTATGACACCATCACTAGTGACTGTGTGAACTTGACTGTGCCTGGTCTCTCACAAATTTTCAGGCCAGTCTTGGTGAGCAAGAAGGATGCACTGCAAGATCAGTGAATATCATTGAGTCAATTCATGGTACCCAGGGAATCAATCCTCCTGTCACCAATACCCCATTTTCTGCTAGCAGAAAAATGGGAAACAGTGTTCACAATTTACCACCTATGACGTATTAGACTTTGTTTGAGATCAGAAGAATACAGTAAGAGTTTGAATCCTAGAAATAGACCTGCCCACTTGGCTGAAGCAGAAGTAGGGGAGAAGCACTATATATAGTTTGGTCTACTGGTGGAACATGTTTCCCAAGGGAAGTTCAAGTTTACGCATGATGCCAGTAAAACAGGGAGTAACTGAATACAACTAAATATAAGAATCCTAAAGAATTTAGACTATACTGCAAAGTTACAGTGATCAAAACAGTATGGTACTGGCACAAAAGCAGACACATAATTGAATGGAACAGAACAGAGAGCCCAGAAATAAACCCACACACTTATGGTCAATTAATCTACAGCAAAGAAGGCAAGAATATACAATGGAGAAAAGACAGTGCTGGGAAAACTGGACAGCTACCTGTAAAAGACTGAAGTTAGAACATTCTCTAACACCACATACAAATATAAACTCAAAATTGGTTAAAGACCTAAATGTAAGACCAGAAACCGTAAAACTCCTGGAAGAAAACATAGGCAGATCACCCTTTGACATAAATCTTTTAGCAATATTTTTTTTTGGATCTGTCTCCTACAGCAAAGGAAATAAATGCAAAAAAAAAAAAACCCAACAAATTGGACCTACTTAAATTTAAAAGCTTTTGCACAGTGAAGGAAACCATCCATAAGTTAGAAAGACAACCTACTAAAGGGGAGAAAATATTTCCAAATGATAATGACTGATAAAGGGTTAGTATCCAACACATATAAACAGCTCATACAACTCAGTATCAAAAAAATAAACAAATAATCCAATTAAAAATGAGCAGAAGACCTAAATAGACATTCTCCAAAGAAGACATACAGATAGTCAACAGACATGTGAAAAGATGTTCAATATCACTAATCATCAGGGAAGTGCAAATCTGAACCACAATGAGCTATCACCTCATATATGTCAGAATGGCCATCAAAAGATGTGGAGAAAGGGGAACCCTCATACACTGTTGGTGGGAATGTAAATTGGTGCAGCTACTGTGGAAAACAGTATGGAGGTTCCTCAGAAAACTAAAAGTAGAACTACCATATGACCCAGCAGTCCCACCCTTGGGTATATATCCAAAGAAAGTGAAAACACTAATTCGAAGAGATATATGCACCTCAGTGTTCATAGCAGCATTATTTACAATAGCCAAGATATGAAAGAAACCTAAGTGTCCATCCACAGATGAATGGATAAAGAAGATGTGTATTATATTCAATGGAATATTAATTCAGCCATAAAAAGAATGAAATCTTGCCATTTGCAACAACGTGGATGGACCTGAAGGGTATTATGCTGGGTGAAATAAGTCAGACAGAGAAAGACAGATACTGGATGATATGTGTGGAATCTAAAAAATACAACAAACTAGTGAATATAAGAAAAAAAAACAGACTCAAAGATACTGAGAACAAACTGGTGGTTACCAGTGGGGAGAGGGAGGAGGATGGGCAGGATAGGGGTAGGGTATTAAGAAATGCAAACTATTATGTGTAAAATAAATAAGCTACAAGGACGTATTGTACAGCACAGGGAATACAGTAAATGTTTTCTATAAATGGAGTATAACCTATAAAAATGTGAATCACTGTGTTATACACCTGAAATTTATGTAATATAATCACCATATACCTCAATTTAAAAAAAAATAAGAATTGAAACTTTCAGGGAATAACAGGAGATAGTGGGGAAGCTTGAAGACAAAGCAAGAGGTCAATTATAGGAAATAGATCATATCGTGTGCTTTAGACTCAAAACAGAGATAGCTAAATATTAAATCTCATACACACAAAAAAATTACACCGGGGCTGCCAAACACTGTCTCAAGTTAGTGACGTGGAGAGTTGCTGATCCTATAAGTATAACTGTCATTTAGGCTCAAGCATGGGAGAGAGGAAGGATGTCTAACCAGAAACCTGATACCTCCTACAAACTGAATTCCATCCTGACCAGTGGGGTCTGATTACTTATTATTTTATTTATTATACAAATACTTACTGAATGGTCATCTCCAGTGCCCCAGAAGCTATGCTGTTCTTATGATGTAAGACTGAAAAAGACGGGGGAGGATATAGCTCAATGGTAGAGTGTATGCCTACCATGCTATGAGGTCCTGGGTTCAATCCCCAGTACCTCCACCAAAAAAATAAATAAATGTATTTATTTACCTCCCCCCCAAAAAAAATGAAATTAAAATAAAAGAAGACTGAAAAAGAGGCACTGCCTACCCTGAAGGAAAGGAGGGCATTGGGAGGAGGGGATGAGGGCACAGCCTCAGCCCTAGTCAAAGCCCACACCTTCAGGGCAAAGTCACCCCTCAGCCTGGAGGCATCTGAATGACTCACCAGGCTGCCTCAGCTACAGACTGCCAGCACACAAAGGCAGGCAGAATGACCCAGGAAACTGACACCACGACATTCTTGTCCCGCGTTGGCTCTGAGCTGGGTTATTTGTACCTCTGGACTCAAGTCCAGATTCTCAGATGTGGTGAAGACTATGGACAGTGTGACCGTGTGTAGGGCACGACTGCTGTTCTTGCACCCTCTCTCAAACCACCTCCTGCCCCACTCTCAGCTCCTGAACAGGAGTGCGAAACAGAAAAGACTATTTGAGGGGGAAAGTGATACATTAGAATACTAGTTTTTAGTGGGTGGACTACATTTGAGAGGCTGTGGAATTCAAAAAAGATTTTTTAAAAAAATAAAAAGAACCCTCATATAATATGGATGGGAATGTAAAATGATGCAGCCACTTTGTCCAAATTTTTTTCTGCAGTATAGTCAGTTTACAATGTTGTGTTAATTTCTAATGAACAGCATAATAGTTCAGTCATACATATACATACACATATCCCTTTTCATACTCTTTTTCATTATAGGTTACTATAAGATACTGAATATAGTTCCCTGTGCTATACAGTAAGACCTTGTTATTTATTTTATATATAGTAGTTCGTATCTGCACATCTTGAGTTCCCAATTTACCCCTTCCCACCGACATTCCCCATGGTAACCATAAGTTTGTTTTCTATATCTGTGGGTCTGTTTCTGTTTTATAAATAAGTTCATTTGTCTTTTTTTTAGATTCCGCATATAAGTGATATCATATGGCCTTTTTCTTTCTCTTTCTGGCTTACTTCACTTAGAATGGCAGTCTCCAGGTTCATTCATGTTGCTTCAAATGGCATTATTTTATTCTTTTTTATGGCTGACTAGTATTCCATTTTATAAATGGACCACAACTTCTTTATCCAGTCATCTGTTGATGGAAATTTAGGTTGTTTCCATGTCTTGGCTACTGTAAATAGTGCTGCTGTGAACATTGGGGTATGTATCTTTTCGAATTAGAGTTCCCAGGAGTGGGATTGCTGGGTCATATGGTGAGTCTGTTTTCAGTCTTTTGAAGAATCTCCATACTATTTTCCAAAACAGCTGATGCAGCCACTTTGGAAAACAGTCTGACAGTTTCTCAAAAGGATAAGCATAGACTTATCACTTGACCCTGCCATTCTACTTCTAGGTTTATATAAGAGAAGTGAAAATAAATGTCCTCATAAAAAAACATATACATGAGTGTTCATAGCAACATTATTCATAAGAGCCCCAAAGTGGAAACAACCCAGATGTCCATCAACTGATGAAAAAAATGTGGTATATCCATACAACGTGTTATTATCCAGCAATTAAAACAGTATTGATACATGCCACAGCATGGCTGAATCTTGAAAACATTATGCTAAATAAAAATAAGCTGATCAGAGAAGTCGTATTCTCTGATTTCATGTATATGAGATGTCCACAATACACAAATGTACAGAGTCAGAAAATAGGTAAATGATTGCCTAGAGTTGTAGCAGATGGGGGTAAATGGGGAGCGACTGTTACTTGGTAATGGGTGTGCATATTCCCTAAGTTAATTGGGGTGATAGTTGCGTAGCTGTATGAACATACTAAAAACCATTGAATTTCATATTCTTTAAATGGGTGAATTTTATGATACATGAGTTACATCTCACTAAAGCAAGTTATATGTTATATTTATATTATGGTTATAGTTCTATTTTAAAATTGTTTAAGGATTGTTTAATTTTGAAGAAAAAGTGTGCAATACCAAGAAGTCTTATTAAGTTAATGTCATTTTTACTTCCATCAGGGTTGAAAGTAGAGGGAAGATAAAATCAGGATAATCTTTGGTCTCTCATAACAGAGACCATGAGAAAATACTCCAATTTAAGGGAAATTATTTTTCATGGTTGACAAGAACAAATGTTTGTAGAGAATATGGTATATTAAAAAAAAAGCTGGACATCTGGTGGGTATAGGCCAGTGAGTGTAGGCTATTCTGTTGTTATAATCCAGCATCCTCAGATGATAAGTGTTGGTGAGGACGTGGTGAATGGGAACCCTCACACATTGCAGGTGGGGTTGTGAAATCCTCTTGGGACAGCATTTTGGCAGTTCATCTAATGGTTAAGCATAGAGTTACCATGTGACCAAGCAGTTCCACTGCTAGCTGTATACCCAAGAGAAATGGAAACATGCCCATGCAAAACTTACTCACAGAAGCTTTATTCATAGTATCCAAAAAGTGAAGACAACCCACACGTCCATCAGCTAATGAATGGATAAGTACAATGTGGTATGTTCACACTGTAGAATATTATTTAGCCATGAAAAGGAATGAAGTTCTGTTGCATGCTATAGCAGGGTGAACCTTGAAAACATTATGCTTTCTGAGACGAGCTAGTCATAAAAGACCACATTTAAATGATTCCATTTACATAAACTGTCTGGAATAGGCAAAGATACAGAGACAGAAAGATTAGCAGATACCTAGGGCTGGAGGATTTGGAGGAACAGGGTACAGGGTATCTTTGTGAGCTGATAAAGACACTCTACAGTGGATTGTGGTAAGGATTGTGTAACTCTGTGAATGTACTGAAAACCACTAAAGTGTGTACTTTCAGTGGGTAAATTATATGGTGTGTGAATTATATCTCAATAAAGCTGCTTTTTTTAAAAAAAATCTAGCTTTTATATCTTGGCATCTTTTGACTCTTTCCTACTTGCTGCAGCCACAGCTTTTTGCAGTGGTATTTTGGGGAAAGTTAATGTGAATCTCTGGTGTCTTAAACAAGTCCAATACTGTAAGGATATTTTCTGTGAGTTCATTAGGAATTATTGCTTAACTAAGTCTGGAATTGCAATCCAGTAGCTCCTCAGTAGGGTTGCACCATCTGTGCTGATCTGTAGATAAGTCTGTTCAAAACACACATTGAATTAGTGTACATAGTGCTGCTCTGTAGGCTGCTGGGACAAGTTTCTACACTTTAAAAAATATTTTATCAACAATATACTTTAGGTTATAGCCAGTGTATTTGTATTATTTATTAAGCTGTCTCAAGTCAGAGGGCATTAATATGGAACAGCTTTAATTTTCCCCAGTCACTGCCTTAGGCCACGTTTCGTTGAATTTTGCCTTACTATCCCTTAATGACACTTAGCTGCATTCAGGTCACTTTCAGTTAATAGAAGGTCACTCTGGTCTGCTTTTCAACTCTCATCTCATACTAATTTAAATCTAATTTCCTCTTTCCGCTCCATCAGGTTGGACAGACCATAGTCTGGTTATCAGCTACCTCTTTTTTTTTAATTCTTATTTTTTTATTGAAGTATAGTCGATTTACAATGTTAGTTTCGTGTACAGCAAAGTGATTCAGTTATATATATACATATATATTTAGTTTCTTTTCTATTACAGCTCATTACAAGAAATTGAATGTAGTTCCCCGTGCTATACAGTAAGTCCTTGTTGTTTATCTGTTTTACATATAGTGGTGTGTATCTGTTAATCCCAAACTCCTAATCTATCCCTCCTCTCTTTCCCCCCAGTAAACACGATTTGTTTTCTGTGTCCATAAGTCTATTTCCTGGCTTGTAAATAAAATTTGTAGCTTTTTTTTTTTTAGATTCCACATATAAGCGACATATATGATATTTGTCTTTGTCTGACTTAACTTCACTTAATATAATCTCTAGGTTCATCCATGTTGCTGCAAATGGCATTATTTCACTCTTGTTATGGCTGAGTAGTATCCCATTGTGTATATATACCACATCTTCTTTATCCAGTAATCTGTCGATGGACATTTAGGTTGTTTCCATGTGTTGGCTGTTGTAAATAGTGTCTCAGCCACCTCTTTTCCCTCCCTTTCTAAGGCCTGACTTCTAGGCTGTCAGAGGCCAGACAATAGATGAGAACAGTGTCCCTTGACCTGATCTCCTGTTTTTTGGACAAGCACAGTCTTGCCATCCATGCCTTCTGGGTGACAGGTGTCAAAATGCTGCTTCACACTGGGTAGTTCAGAGAGCTCCCTTCCCAGCCCCTGGATGTGGGAAACCCAGCCCCGGCTCGACTTCCATGACTAAGCCCTTCCCCGTGGGTACGGTAACTGTCTAAGGACTGGCTGGGAGAAAGTAGCAGGGGTGTTATGTGCATATGTACACACATGTTTATTATATAGTTTACTGATGTAAAGAGTGTGTAGTTCACAATATGCAGATAAAATAAAATATACAGTACTCTTTAGTGCAAATTCCACCTAGCCAATTGATTCTCAGAAGACTTAACGATGACTTCTGCAGTTGTAACTGACAAACGAGTGTCATTCAAATGTGAGTGCTGGGTAGTATTTTCATATAAGTTAAGAACTAAGACAAAAGTGAGATAAAGAAAGGGTATCAGAAGTGCAATTGTTAGTGTGGTGAGCAACTGCTTTCTGAATCAGATAATAGTTTCATTTGCTGGAAGAGTACATCCTCCAGTTTTTACTGTTAACAGTGTAAGACTCTAGACGTGGTACACTTTTAAATTTAATCTGCACTATTAGCATTTTCTCCACGGCTTTCTTAAATGCAGACCATCAACAAAACAGCAAAGTCCTAATTTGTAGCATTTGCCAATTTCAAGCTACTTACGCGACCTTACTGAGTGCTTAATTGGGACAAGATGCACAGGAGCACACTATTTTTTCCACCACACGGATAGAGTAGACGTAAGAAAAACTCTGACAATAAATAACAGCAGTGAAATAATTAAGAAATGATGAGTTTTAAGTATTGATTACCTTTGTTTATTAATTTTTTAATGGAACTTGATGTAATTTAATTTTTGAGAATGACTGTTTCAGTTTCTAAAAATTTAAAAATTGGCTGCCTGGCTGGCTCTGGAATACGACTGCCCTTGCACACAGCATCCTCCAAAGCTCCTCTCGGCTCCAGGCCCCCTCCCCTGGGGTGCCGACCTCCTGATGAGATGCAGAGAGACATCTTGGCGCTCCCTCGCTCCACTCTCCACTCAGCTCGTCGGCAGGCCAGCTGCCTTGCACCCCGGGTCCAGCTTAACTCTCCACCAGGGACAGCTCCAGAGTCTCCTTACAGGCATCCCTAGCCTTTACTAGTGAGCCTCTTGGTACCCTCCTCCATTTTTGTGGTGGCGGGAAGACGGGAGATGGGGAAGCTGACGACTGCACACACCACACTCCCAAACAGGAAGCTCACTGTGCCCACAAACCCCGTTTGTTTGGGTTTTTTTTTTAAGGGAAGTAAGCCTTTATTTCCTTGTTTCACAAATAAAGCTGGCTGAGTTGGTTGCTTTTTGGTGATTAGTCAGAGGCCAAATCCCATATCCTCATCTAACTCCTGAGACTCTTCCTCTGCTTCACCCTTGGCTGGGGCTGCAGCGGGTGTGGAAGCGGCCACGAGGGCAGCAGCCGCAAATGCAGATGGAACAGCCAAGAAGGCCTTGACCTTTTCAGCAAGTGGGGAGGTGAAATCAGTCGCCACAGACAAAGGCAGGACCTGCTGGTGCCCACTGATGATGGAAGGGGGTCCAGATGCAATTGCTGGGTAACCAGTCTGCAGACGAACGCCAGCGACGTGGCAGATACCCACCAGGAAGCAAGAGTGCACAGTCTCCTCCGTGACGTCAGCACTTCGGGGTTGTAGATGCTGCCCGTTGTCAAGCACCTGCTGGGTGATCAGCCCAAGGAGAAGGGGGTGATGTGCATATGCTTAGCAATGTGGCTTCACTGGCTCCCAGTTGGTCTCCAGCCTTAATCAGCTGCACATCATTCAGGATGTCAGTGGTGCCCTTGGAGAGTTCGATGATGATGCCTAAAGCCTGGAAGAAGGGGGTCTTCTCGGGCCAGGCCCGGTGTTCTGGGAGGGCCCAGTGACTTTACCCAGGGCCATGGCACCAGCACAGGCGGCAGCTGGTACCTTAATGGCCAGCAGCATGTCCCTGATCTCAGTGAGGTCCTCCTTGGTGAACACAAAGCCCACGTTCCCCTGGATGTGTGGCGGAAGTTTCTCCAGAGCTGGGTGGTTTTGCAGGTACCCTCAGATGGCCTTGCCCGCCAGCACCACAGCCTTCCCTCAGAGGGACACGCAGCTCTGCTGCGTCTGCTTGGAGCTCACATTGTCTGCTCCCACGGTGAAGCATTTAGGATAACATCCAGAAGTTGGATGATCTTTAGAGAGTAATTGGACTTCCAGGTCCCTCTTTCTTCCCTGGGTATCCCAGCAGTGCATGAGGGATGACCACACAAGGTTTAAGGACGATGTCACTCACACGACGGTGCCTCGTGAGAGGAGGGCGTTTTCCCATGGATTTCTGGGGCCATCAGAGCCAGCTCACCTTCTCCCAGTGAGCCCTGAGGAAGGTATTAATGTCTCTTTAGAAGCTGGATTATCCCTACCTCTTTTAGCATCCCTATTTATTAATTCTGCGGTTACAGCTTATCTTGCTAGACGTGTATGCAGTTTTATTTAGCATTCTCAAATTTAAACCTAGCTGGATAACGTTCACCATTTGGTTTAAATCAGAGACATGATCATTTTCTCCCTAAATCACTTTATTAGACACGTACACACTATATAAATCTTTTGGGGGTACTTAATCTTTCTAGCCTGAGTTAGACCTACAATTAATAGTCTGGTTTTTCCACATTCCAAAATACAAAAACCTTAACTTTGTCCTACTCACTTGATTTTTAATGAGTAGACCCTGAGGGATTCAGATATTCCTAAATCTTGATAACATTCTTCAAAAAGACATGAAATGCCTATAGCCCTGGGGAGAAATAGCTTTAACTGCTCCAAGTGTAGCCTCATCAAGATTACAGTTCTCCAAATACAGTGTCACTGAACAAAAGAAACGGTGAAGGATGAGAACTTACCCCACCAGTTATCAAACACATTATGAAACCTTAGTGAGAAAAACAGGAGGAGCAAATAAAGCAAAAAGCAAATTAATCCAATTTCAAGACTATCAAGTGGAGAATCCAGTCCAGGTACATGTGGGGAATCATGTGTGGGATAAACTAGCATCGCACAGATGGTTACTCATGTAAATATAGGAGATTATTTCTCAATTCCTGGAGTGAACGGAGAAGGCCTTTGTCAATAAACATGACATCAAACTAAAAAAATATTAAGGAAAGACTGACTTATCTAACTGCTTTAAAACTTTAAACTTACAACGGCAAGAGACGTCATAAACTAGCTTAAAGGACAAATAATTGGAAGAAAGTATTTCCTCCACGCTCAATAGATAAAAGTATTAGCCTTAGAGGGGCACTGAGTTTATTTTGGCTGAACACTGCCAGCCAGTGTGAACATCAGTGAACAGCCTCAGGCAAGGATGAATGTTCCCACCGAAAAATGATCTTCTGAGATACAAGAATAAATATGAAATTGTATTATAAGACTCTTAGTAGTACTATAATATTATTATTAAAAATTAGGTATGTTTTTAAAGTTTGCCGTGATGATGTAGCAGTACAGTTTCTCAGCACCGCCAGCTGCTGGGCAGCCCCTCCTCACGGGTGCAGGGCTTAGGCAGATGCTTCCCCTGATGGAAAGCAGGGGTCTCTTTGGCTGTGACTGCCAGTGTGGGCTACTGAGAATGGCGGGTTTGGTCTCAGATCAGTGAGCTTTCCTTCTTCTCTAATGGTAACAGAAAAGTAAAGACTTCCCTCCTCAGCTTCCAGACTGGCAGTCTTGGCAGGTATCACGTGATCACAGTGCAGGGTCCTTGCTTAAAGACAATGTCTTCTGTGTAGAAAACGAACTTATGGTTACAGGGAGGGGTTGGGGAGGGACAAATTGGGAGTTCAAGATTTGCAGATACTAATTGCTATATATAAAATAAACGAGGTCCTACTGTATAGTGCAGGGAACTGTATTCAATATCTTGTAGTAACCTATCATGGAAAAGAGTTATGAAAATGAATATATGTATATGTATGACTGAAACATTATGCTGTGCACCAGAAATTGACACAGCATTGTAAACTGACTATACGTCAATAAATAAATTAGTTAATTAATTTTGTTAAAAAAGACAGTGTCTTCTGAAGATTTAAGAAACAGACAGAAGATTTTTGCCCTCACATTTACAGGTAAACAGAAGCGGGGCACAGAAGCCTGCTAGGAAGCCCCCAGAAGCATCTGCTGAGCTAAATGTTGAGAAATTAGCAGCCGCCCAGCAGGCGCAGAAAGCAGCTGGAGGGAGCGGGGCTTCTTGCAGAAGCCTTGAGTCCTTGATTCTGGTTTAAAGCGTAGATGAAAGAAGCCAGAAAAAGTGGGTCTAGATCGTGATGTTCTTGGGAGCCATACTGAGGACTGCGGATTTTATCTGTAGAGAATGTCTTCAAGAAGACCAGGCAGATTTATATTTTTCAAAGATGCCTGTGAATATTCATGTGGCCTGCCTTCATTTTGCAAATGATAAAAAATTTTGTATGTGCCTTACAATAATCAGTTCATTTACTTCTTGTAACAGCTATGGGGCTGGTCACTGTTTTTGTCTCCATTTTGCAGTTGAGGGAACTGAGGCACAAAGAAGTTAAATCCTTTGCCCAGCATGACGCAGTTATCAGTGGAACAAAGGCAGGCAGTCTGGACCCCACCTCTTTCCTATCTTACACCGTTTTTGCTTGTGTCTTTTTAAGAACATATATGTTTTCTTGAGAAAAGGGAGTCAAAACATTTTTTTCCATGTGATTTCTCCCATGCCACCTACCAACCAAGGTAGAATGTTCTTTGGCTTCTAAATAGAACCACTTGGGCAGCTCAGCTTCCCCGCTCCCTCTGACCCTGCAGCTGCTCCTTGGCCCCGTTAGTCTTGATCCTTGTGTCCCTCCTTTTCTGGACGGGCTAGGAACTCTCTTGGCTTCCAGTGTTGCCAGCGTAGCCCCAGCCAGGAGAGGCGAGGCTTGAGACAGGGTGGCAGGGGTTGTCTGAGCCTTTCTCTTCTGAATCAGTGGTGCCTATGCCACTAATCTCCACAACAGGGGAGAGGGGACAGAGCACTCAGTAAGGTCACCTTGCACTCACCTGCAAATAGTCCTGATGGTAGTTCAGTCCACCACCATCATTTACTGAACAGCACCTCCTCAGGTGCCCGGGGCCGTGTTGGGAGGCGGAGGTGAGACAGGGAAGTAGAAATGAAGGGAAAAGAAGGTGTGTAGGCCACGATCGGTGATTTTTCCATCCCGGGTTCTCACCCAGGCTATGTTTCATCACTAGTATTGTGTCAACAAATGGTGGCATGATTCTTATAAGCAGGTGTGGCGCTGTGGCTTAGAGGTCTAGTTGATGGAAGGCGTTGTGTACCCACCTCCCACCCCATGATTTTCCATTGACCACACTGTAAATCCTGTACGTCTGCCTCAAGGACCCTCTAATAGGTGCCACACTACTAACTGGAAGGGTCAAATATTCATAGTCATCGAGCCCTGTGCTGTGAGAAGAGCAAAGTATGAACATGCACCTCTTTTCAAAAATTCAAATAATCGCTGAACAAAGGCAGAAAATGCAGGAGACTTCGATTTCAATTTACTTATTCACAGATAAACCTCGTGGTTTTTTTCTAGCAGAGGAGGAAGGCTGATAGATGATATCTCAAAGACTGGTAAAGACTTGGGAGAGTAGTAACAACCTAGAAAGCAAAATGATGGGAAAATTTTCCTTCTATTTTAGAATAATTGTTCGAGAAAATCAGGTTGAATAATTTGTTGGACATTGTTATTTCATCCCTGACATACCTGTATCCATGAAACATGAAGCCCTATAATGAGATTCAACCTTACTTCAGGTCATTATTATAAATATACGACAAAAAAAAAAGTGTCTTATTCCCCCTAATTCACTGTGGTAGTCATTGGATGCACTTTTATTGCATAGTTTCGATTCAGTTAACTTGGGGTCTTAACTTTCTTCTATTCAGCAAAACATTTTAGCATTTAAAACTATTTGATTGATAACACATGATTTTTAAATTCCTTCATTTTACACTTCTATTACTTCATTTATACTTTAAATTTAAGATTTGCATAAATTTACAAAAATGCGAGCATAATAATGTTCTTCACAGCATTATTTATAAAGCAAAAAAATTGGAAAGAATCCAAATGTCTCTAAACAGGAAACTGGTTATTAATTCAGAATAATATTAAAAATGATGCACAGGGAATATAGTCAGTGTTTTATAATAACTTTGTATGGAGTATAATCTATAAAAAATATTGAGTTACTATGTTGTACACCTGAAACTAACATAGTATAGGTCAACTATACTTCAATTAAAAAAAATAAAAATGATGAAATAGGTCTGTAACTATTGATATAAAAATTATTCACCATATAGTGAGTTTTTTTCAAGATTACAAAAGCAGGCTATTATCTTTTTTTTTAATTGTATGTTTAGAAAAGAAGTCTAGGAAGATGTAAGTCAAAATGTTAACAGTGTGACTGACTCAGTGAATCTGCAGACGGTTTTCAGTTACAACTTTCTGTCTTGTGTGTTGTGTGAGGTGACGTCTTAAATTATTAATTATTATTTTTATATTTAGCATGTATAATTTTGCAGGTGGAAAAATATTTTTCTGTTTAAAATTAAATTTGAAAAGGTACAAGGAACTCTGAAAGAAATTTACTGTTAATTATTTAAGCATATAAAAAATTTCTGCATGGTGCACATTAAATCAGCACTCTCACCTGTTTTTGAACTTTTCCCCCTTCTGTACCTGCTGAAATGCTATTAACACCTTCCCCATCCCACGCCTTTTGCTCTTTGTCCTTCATCTGTCCCCCTCTCCCTCCTTTGAGCTGAAACAGCAGACTCTTCTCTTCAATATACCCGTTCTCCATGAGGATGGATTTGAGGTAGAACATTAAAATTGGCGGTCATCCTTAAGTCTGTCCTTTACCTAGACCAGTAAGTTAGGAAGTACTGATGAATCGTCAGTGCGTGTCACTGGGAAGAGTGTACTTGATCAGACAGCTTGTCTGGAGTGACGCGAATATACGCTCTACTGAGGGTGCCTAAGTTCCGCCCAAGGCTTTGCATTCCAGAAACTGGAACAAGGTGGTTTTCTTCTTCAAAGGCAGAAAAAAATGTGACTCAGATCTCTCTTTGGCTCTTTTTAGACTCTAATAAGGTCCTTACTTAGTCTGAACTGAAAGACCACAATTTTTTTTTAAGTATCTTGCCAATTCCCAGGTGTTTTGTGTCTACCTTTGGTACTGCTGGTTTTGATCATCTTGAACCCTGGCTGGGTTGGCTTAAGTGCTAGTTTCACCATTTGGGCAAGGGAAGGACAAGATCACAAAGAGCAGGCAGAGAGGCAGACGTTCTGAACAAACCTATGTACTGGGGAGTCTATTCATTGTGATGTATAGTGAATGTAAGAAACTGGTCTCTCCCTAGAATAATTATAGCAAGTTAGGACAGGTGCAGGAAAACTTACACAAGGTTTGTTCAAACTTCAGCAAAGTCTTGGGAGGACTTTGAACGGCCTTGTTACCATCAGCCTCAGCAGGTCATTAAAAGGCGATGTTTCTTTTCTTCCTTGATTACTGAGAGCACGCTCCTGGGTCTTCCTAGAGTCTCAGAGTCTTCCCAAGGTACAGGTTGGTGGTAGGCTTCAGGCGCACTTCCATGGCCTTTTTCATATTTAACATTAGCTTTTGCTAATTTTTTCCCCTTTTGGTTCCTTCTTACCCACTTTCTCTAATGCAGCTGAATTCTCAACAACAAAAATACAGGAACTAAAACTCAAGGAAGAAGTGAAATTAGAGAATGGAGAGAAACGGGTGGATTCTGGGATCTTCAGGAACCTAAATTACATTTATTAAAATTGCTTTGGTTGTTTCCATCTGGGGGGAGCCCTGTCCCAGGAAGCCCCCATGTCAGAGACTGTTCATGCCTCGCTCAGCTGGCACAGTCCCCCATCCCCTCCAATGTGTTAAAGTTTCCCAACGCGGAAAGTCAGCGCTTGTTAACATCTATCAGTATTTCTGTAACAGAGAGCTTCGTGGATTTTGATATCCCCAAATTTAGAGACAGGAGCGGCCTCTCGCCCGGTGTCACCGGGTCTCACCCACGGCTGCTGCTGGGCTGTTCAGCTTAGGTCGGCCACTGCCCGGGAATAACCCGAGTCAAGGCGCCCCCCCTCCCCCACCGCCCACCTGCGTTTTCTCGGTCAAATAAAGGTCTGCTTGAAGACAAGGGGAGGCGGGGTTGGGCGGGGGGAGTACTGTGGGGACAGGGAGTCAGCTGGTCAGGAAATAGGACAGGAGATATCAGTAAAAGCACAGGCAGGTGCCCTTTGGGCTGCGGGGGGTGAGATGTGGTCTGAGACGCAGGTCGATGCTAAGGTGACGCGATTCCAGGTCCGAGCGCATCACCTCGTCTCTGCCCACTCCTTGAACCAGATGTTCCTCTCTTCCCCGACTTGGAAAAGGGAAGGGTGCTGGCGTTGTCTGACTCCTGACTCTGCTTCCTTTCCAGCTGACCCGCTGGTGGGCAGCATCGCCACACAGTACATGACCAACAGGGCGGAGCACGACCGGATGGCCAGACAGTGGACCAAGCGGTACGCCACATAGGGTCGGTGTCCCCGCACCTCGGCTCTGGTGGTCTTATTTTTATTACACTTTGAACCGTTTTGTGATGGAATGTCACGCCCCCCACCCTGTTCCTTTGTTCTCCCTCCCCATCCCTTCGCGTTTTGTTCCCTTTTTAATTTCTATTAACTTGAAAGATTTGGGGTTTGTTTTTTTTTTTCTTTTTTCCCACCTCAGCGTGGCTGGGAACTTTTGTTTTCAGTGCAAACAATGTTGGATCTGTCATAATAAGAGCTTTCTTACAAAGCTTTGTATTACCGTGTGGTTTTGTTTTTGGTTTTTTGGTTTTTTGGGATCGTTTTATTTTGATTTTCTTTCCTCTTATGTGATCTTCGGGAAAACAGATTCAGAGTTATATCTCGTTTCTACTTAAATGTAGTGCTTAGGGTTAATTTTTTTGTACTGAAGTCTTTATTGGTGGGTGCATGCCACTGGGAACAAGTTTTTGTAAAAAAGCTTCAATCAGAATCACTGTGCATTACTGAGACTCTGTTTATCACTAGCCTTCTGTCCCCAGGCAGAAGACTATTGAACAAAATAATATGTATTTTGATTTACTTAAAGTGCTTGTAAATTTCTTAGGGACCTGCCACTTTTGACTGTGGATCAGTTGATGTACACTTGTATTATTAAAGCACTCAATAAATCACTGTGGCTGATAAATGCACTTCTGGTAACCCAGCGTTTGCTTTGCATCCTAGTTGCCGGCTGAGCCCTACGTACAACGAGGCTTGTCTAATTCAGTTACAGATCTGAGTGTATTTCTCAAACATTGAATATTTCTTCACAGTCGAGTTTCTTAACATGTGGAATTTCCCCAGCTGTCAATAGCCTGATGATCCGATGGTTGTTTCAGATCCCTGTGGTTTTACATCTTGGCTGGATGGCACTTTCTCATGGACGTCTTCCCTGTTACAACTGTCTTTAGGCAACAGTTAAAAATGTGTGACTCCAAAAATCAGCTTCTGGTGAAAGTGAAGTCTGAGTTGATCGTGGTGTTAGATTCCTTTTTAATTTATTTCTCTCCCTTTTTTTCTCTTAAGATTGTTCTAATGATTGCCCTTGAGTTTGGGGGTGTTTTTTCTCCATAATTTTAGTGGAAGAAGTAAACTCCACTTGTGTCAATCACGGTTAGCACAGTCAGTGACAAGGGTATGTCTCTCTGGCTTTGACCTTCAGCTATTTTAGGGACGCAGCTAAGGAGGCAGAGGAAACTCGTGTGTGGTGCAGCTTGAAAACCACACTGACATGCTGATTAATATTCAGGGTTCTTTGTGTTACAAGGCATGTTGGAAACTCCTGCTTCCGCTAATTACAATTACAAGCCCACCATACAGCTTGGTCTCGTTTAAGGACCATCTTTTCTGATCAATAGTAGGATTTACAAATGTAAATCATTTACGTCTAAATATTTCTGATTGAAATTTTAGTATCTTTACCTGAAACGTTTTAAATATCTGATTTAGAAGGTGCAGCTTTTGTTGGGTTTTAATGGTTAGAAAGAAATCCTAAAGAAAATATGTCTTAACATTGAAAATGTTACTTTTAAACTCAAGTACCTATGGATTTTTTTAAATAACAGTTTTACCATTCATTTTATCTGGAAACACGTTCCAGCATACCACAACACCAGATGGCCTCGGTTCCAACTACTCAATTCTGTAGTTGTAGCCAGAGTAACCACAGACAATATATATTAATGAGTACAGCTGTGTTTCAAGAAAACTTTATTAACACAGCAGTCAATAGCCAGATTTAGCCAGTAAGTTGTAGTCTTCCACTGCCCGTTACAGACCACCATAGACTGGGGGGAAAAGAGTCAGATTACTGTGTGTTTAACATCTCTTTCCTTAAAAATAAGCAAATAATAAATGTCTTTCCTTAAAATAATATAAGCATAATTAATATAATACAAGATTAATTTTTTGAAAACTACCCAGAGTATTTTATTCTCTACAGACTTTCTCACCACAAGGGTTTTTATGTTTACTTTAATATCTTAGATTTAAAAAATTGAACTCTAAAAGCATTGAACCATTTTATTTGAAATTTTATTAAACTTTTTTTTTTTTTTTTTTTTTTTTGCTTTTGACTGATTCAGCCAGACTCGGGATATTAATACTGACTTTTATAGACAATATTTAAACTCAGTTTGCCTTTCTTCTTTTCAAATGTCAACTCCATTGGACACACATTTTAAATGATATATCCAATATATTACATCTACATCTCATATCTGGTTGTACTTCAGATCATTTTAAAATCTGTGTTATTTGGGAGCCTAAGATTGTAGCAATTCTAGTAGGAAATCCTATCACAAATCCATGTTTGCTATTCCATGAGCCATTTTCAGGTTTTATGTCAATTTGATATGAAGAGTCTATAAAACTTCTTTCCTTATGTTATGAACTCCAAGTACTTAATGACAAACCAATGTACCCCCACCTTCAAACTGGGAAAGCTGGAGACACTCCAGAGAGACCAAGAAACTCTTAGTTGAGCCTATTAAGTCTAGATTCCAGATAACATGGGAATTTTACTTGAAATCTGTAATCACAGCAGGCAATACAGTTCTAATAAGTTTTCAATAATGTTTGTAAAATAAGATTTGGGAGTAGTTTAGCACTCAGAAAGCTAAATAACTTTGCTAATCATTATGGGAGTAACATTGACTTTGTACCCTAATATTATTTAACTTTCCAAACCAATGATTGCTAGTTGTGGTATCTTGTCGCTTTGTTAAATAAAAATGTTGGCAGATTTTTGACTGAAGCAGGGCCATTGGTCATTGAGAAAGTAGTTTGAAATGATTTTTATTGATCTTAAATAATTTAGAAGGTTGTGGCTTCAATTTGTCATAAAACTGCAAATAAATAGAACATGGTTCATTTGTTCCTCTACAAGAGTCCACTGAAGATAGCAAATGCAGAGGTAATCAAAGTTTTCTCTTTTTTTTCTGCTTAAAACTTTACTAATTTAAAGCATTTATTCAGGAAAGTTTTCTAAAATGGATTGCACTTTGTTGTCATTTTTTTTTTCCTCGATCTTTTCTTCTTATTCCAAGATGAGAGGATAAACCTAGAAGTTTATCCTGGAATACTGGTTTGGGAATTAGGAAGAAAGGAAATATTTACTAGGAATGTACTGTACAGCAGGCCGTATGTTACCTTATAAGACCTGAGCCTAGCCCTGTAGGGTGAAGGTGGCTGTCACAGTCTGAACATTTCTGTTCCCCCAAATTCGTGTATTGAATCCTAATCCCCAAGGTGATGGCATGAGGAGGCGGGGCCTTTGGGAGGTGACTAGGTGACAAGGGCAGAGCCCTCGTGGCTGGGATCAGTGCTTTTATACAAGAAACCCCAGAGCTCCCTTCCATCACGTGAGGACACAGTCAGAAGCTGCAGTCTACAGCCAGGCAGAGGGCCTGCACCAGAACCCAACCACCTTGGTGTCTGAGCTTGGACTTCCAGCCTCCAGATCTGGGAGAAATAAATTTGCATTGTTGATAAGCCACCCAGCATGTGGCTCATACAGCAGCCTGAACAGACTAATAAGACAGTGGCCCTCCGTCATGCCCAGCAAGCAGGGTACCGTAGTGAGACTCCCACCCAAGTGTGTGACACCGGACCCTTGCCATCAATTATAAAACCACATATGACCACACTGTGAAAATTAATTGGTGTAATTCAGTCTTAGAGTCAATGGGCTGTACAAGTTTTAGGTGCTGGGGGGTTTGCCATCTTCAATAAATGGGAGAAAATATCGAAGGAGGTGCAGACCTGGTATTAGGTGGGAGATCAAACAGCACTTCCAGTCTCTGAGCTGCCGCCTTACAGTTGGTCCAGCCGTGGGGTGACATCACGTGGGAGACCCTGAATGACTCTGCATCTCTGTGCTGCAATAACAGGGCTGTTAACTCTTATCACACTTGGCAGTTTTTCATGTCTCTGTAATAATCTGTGCCTTAAAAAGAGCTGCGTTCAGAGTTAATACTAAAAACAGTTGAAATTGTACAAAGGAGCCCTAACAGAGGATCCTGACCCACCCATGTATTTTATTTCAAAGTGGCTTTGTAACCTATCAAAGTGTCCCTTCTGTACCAGGCTTTCGGGGGTGCAGGGTGGGCCTCCAGCCACACGGGCATGTCCCATATCCTAAAGTAGGTCTGTCCTTGTCCTCAGAGGAGACCTACAGCAGGCCGGGTTGTCTGCTGAACCACAGCACTTTAAGCTCCATCAGATGTGGGAGCTCTCGGATTTGACAGCGGCCTTGGGGGACCTCCTGTGGATGTGCCTTTCCCTCCTCCGTGCTCCCGCTGGGCCTGGAACGTTCCTCCTCCACGCTCACGTTCCGCCGTGAGCACTGGTGACGTGCAGCAGGGTGACCCGCTTACCCCTGCTGGGCTGTGGCACCCCCTGTTTTAAAACAGAAAGTCACATGTGTCAGTCTGGGACAAACCAGGACTGGTACGAGCTTTTGGAGCAGGACTCAATTTCAGCCGAAGGTCGCAGGCATTACACAGGGCCGGTGTGGCTCGCAGAAATGGTTTACTTGAGGAACAGGGTTTTATTTGATGTACAGAGATCCTTTTAGAAGAGATGTGCCCTCCACAGCCGCGGGAAGTCCTGTATATTCTGCTCTCTCTGGCTTTCACACCCCGACATCTTCACTCAGTCCCTGCTTCTAGGGGCCAATGAGAGATTTAAACCAGCTGCAATCTCTCTTTACGTCTTGAAACGTGACTACAGGTATATGTGCCTTTCTCTGAGGCATGTTACTGACTACTAATGAGTAGTCTTAAGCATAATGTGCCTTTTGAGAGGATTTTTTTTAAAGAGAAATTCCTGAATTTCAAAAATCTCTCACATATGAGACCCACTCAGGAAAATGCAGGAGATAATGTGATCGCCTGTCTCTCTTACGACCCATTTATATGTCTGCATAGTCCAAGTCGGGGCAACCCCATCCACGCCGGAATGCCCAGCATCACGGTTTCCAGTTCTGGTTGTTGAAAAACCTTACCCAGTAACCCCTGCATCTTTGAGGGCTGGTGTGACCCCTGATCCTACTCATATCATCCCCTCCTCCCACACAACATTGTCCTCTCGTCCCTCTTTTAAAAAATTAGATGGGAAGTCAGAGTTCAAAATGACAGTTACATCCTGGTTTATAATAAATTTAGACCTTCTGAAAAATTCTGTCATGCTCTGCAACAGAGAAGGAACAGATGCTTTACAGTTGGTGCTACTGGACACGTTGAGAAACACCAAGCAAAATTCTCCTATTTAATCTGTGGCACAGGGACAGTGCAGAGGAGCAGAGAGACCACGCTCGCCGGGGACCGCCTGCCTGTGCTGAGGTTCCCTACGAGCAAGGTGATGACGTGCTTTGTGACCTGTTCAGTCTCCAGCGTGAAACTCCAGACAAACAGATGAGGACGGCCCCACCGGGGTCTCCGATGGTTTCGCTCCCGTCCTTTAGGTGGACAAACAGCTCCCAAGGAATAGGATTTAAAATCAAAGCAGGGGTCATGTCACCAAGATGGTGACGTAGGTCCTTCCTGACTGCCCTCCCCTTACAAGAAGAACAATTAACCACTCTTCAAGAGCAAGACACAGCTGAGAGAATCCTGGAACGTGGGGTGAGGCTAAAACACTCCTGAACCCCGGAGACCAAGACAGACGCACTGAAAGGTGAGAGAATCAGTACACGCTGACCACACAGCCCCTCCCCGAACAGCGCAGCACCACACAGACAGGTCTCCCCTGATCCTGGGTTCCTCCAGTGGGAAAAGAGAGCCAGGGGGGACAAGCAGCCTCCCCAGCACGGCGAGTCGCTCTGTGGGAGCCCCAGCTCCACTCTCGCCTCACAGCCACTGCAGGGGAATCTGTGGGCCCAACCCCCGGGAATCTGACTGTGATGGAGACGGGGGAGGGGCTGGCGACAACCGGCTCCCGGATCTTGGCAGGCTGAGTTCAGACCTGCGGGCCCGAGTAGTAACCCCGAGCAGCGGCTTTGCTCAGCTGCAGAACCCAGGCAGGGGTGCACTCTGACCAGGGAACGCAGCACGGTCAGATCAGCCTGATTCGGATTTTCATACAAGGAGTTTTGCTCGCCCTAAAACTTTGCCAGCCCTGTTTGGCCACATGCAGGCAAAGAGCTTAGTCCCAGCCCCACCGGCTGTGGAGAGTACCTTCCAGCCCCCTCTGAGCAGGTAGGCTGGTGACCACCCCTGGGGACTGTGTGGCCCTGTGGTGCTCAGGCCAAGAGGCTGTTGGGCAGAATGATATCCCCAGAGCAGAGCCAGAACCAGTCCTGCTACACTCAGGCAGGGGGGTTATCTCATAGCCAAGGCTGAGGGTACCTCCTGACCCCGCCCCGTGAGAAAGCCTGTTTGGGAAATTGAGAGTAGCCTGGAGGGACCCCTTCCCATCCTCCCCAGGTTTGAAAGAGCTGAGATACAGCCCCACCCACTGTGGGAAGGGACTTCTGGCCCCACCTGACCAGTAGGGCAGAGGAAATCACCTAAAAGCGGTGCAGCCCAGTGGCACTCAAGCTAAGAGGGAGGCGGGCTGACAGAGCCAATAGTTTGCAGAGCGAAACCAGTGGCCCTGCTCAGCCAGGGAGCTTGGGGTGAAGGTTGGCTCGAGTTAAGACAACAAAGAGCTTTATCAGTTTTAGAGTTGCTTCTCTCGCTGCGCCCGGGCAGGGAATTCACGTTGTAGCCCTGCTCATCTCTGCATACAGCTTTCAGCCTGACCGACCAGGGAGCCTAACCGGAGCACATGGGAGGCTGCATGGCCTTCAGCAGCCCTGTGCAGGCTGCCCCTTCCACGGAGAGCACAGCCCAGGGCTTTGCCCACCTGCAGAGCAAAATCAGAGGGCTTATCTGGCCACGGAATTCACTGCACACTCAGGCCTGATTCAGGCCCCCACATAGCAGGCTATACAGGCCGTTGGCCCTGGCCTGCCGCCCTTTCAGGGCAGGGAGGCTAAGTCATTGCCCCACCCACTACTGAATATAGTACCCCGTTCTGAACCTCCAGTCCGCATGACCAGAGAATCCGGGCAACTGCGGAGCCCATCCTACTGCCTCCCTTGAGTAGGGAACCAAGTCAGCAATTGTAGCCAACTGTTCTCAGCCAGTGGCGCACACCCTCAACCCCAGAGCGTGAGCAGTAGCCTCGCCCAAAAATGGACCATAATAGCAAGTTCCACCTACCCAAAGACACTGCCGTCAGGCACACGCAGAAGCCCGAAAGGAGCTGACTGGTGAGGAACTTTCTCTGCCAAAGCAAACCTATGAAAAGTCTGGAGGAGGAGCCCAGTTACTCAAATGCACAGACACGAACTTAAGGAAGGATGGATCACAAAATGTCAGGTAAATACAGCACCACCCAAGGAAAGTAATAAAGCTCCAGTAACTGAACCTAAAGAAATGGAGGTCTGTGAGCTGTGAGACAAAGAATTTAGAAAAATCCGTTTAAGGAAGTTCAGTGAGCTACTAAAAACAAAACTAAACTTAATGAAATTAGGAAGACAATGCATGAACAAAATGAAGTTTGACAAGGAAATAGCAACCATTGAAAAAAACAAAAAAGCAAACAGAAATCCTAGAGTTGAAAAATACAATAATCAAGAAAAATAGAGTTTCAAAATAGACTCAGCCGTGCAGAAGAAAGAATCAGAGGATAGGACATTGGAAATTACCCATGCATAGGAGCAAAAAAACCAGAATGAAAATGAGTGGGAAAAGCCTATGGAAATTATGAGACACAGTGAAAAGAAACAATATTCATGTTATAGGAATTCCAGAAAGAGAAGAGGGGAAGAGAAAGGGACAGAAAGTATGTTTAAAGCAATAATGGCTGAAAATTTCCCAAACCTGGGGAAAGAAACAGACATCCAGATCCATGAGGCCCAAAGAGCCACACATAGGTTGAATCCAAATAGGTCTACACTGCAGCACATTATAAATTGTCAAAAGTCAAAGGCAAAGAATTTCAAGAGCAGTAAGAGAAAAGATAGAAAGTTACACACAAGGCAACCCCATAAGACCATTATGGGTGGATTTCTCAACAGAAACTTTTCAAGCTAAGAGAGAATGGGATAACATAGTCAAAATATTGAAAGAAAAATAACTGTTAATCAAGAATTCTATACCTGGTCAAACTGTCCTTCAGAAATGAAGGGAGGAGAGAGACTTTCCCA
Organism: Vicugna pacos; assembly: GCF_048564905.1. Taxonomy (NCBI): domain Eukaryota; kingdom Metazoa; phylum Chordata; class Mammalia; order Artiodactyla; family Camelidae; genus Vicugna; species Vicugna pacos. Next base: position 10,142,023 of record NC_132987.1, read on the forward strand.
AACAAACAAAAGCTGAGGGAGTCCATTGCCATCAGACCTGCCTTACAAGAAATGCTAAAGGGAGTTCATAAGTGGAAGTAAAAGAACTCTAATTAACACCTTAAAACACACAAAAAAAGTAGTGTAAACCTTAGTGATAATAGTAAATATATGGTCATAGTTAGATTCTGCAATATGGAAATAGTGGTGTGTAACTCACAAATCTAGTTTAAAAGTTTTTTTTTAAATAGCAAAAATAAATACAACAATTTTTTATTAGCTACACAATAATTTTTTAATGTGAATAGTCATAGCAATAACCTAAAATGTGAAAGGAAGAAGAAGTTAAAGTGTAGAGTACATGAATTCTGTTGACGTTGTTATCAGTTTGAAATAGAGTGTTGTAATTTTAAGATATTTTATGTAAGCATAACAACTACAAGGAAAGATCTTACAGTAATTACACAAAAGAATACGATAAAGAAGTCAAAGCATACTGATGCACATCAAAACACACACACACACAAATTAAACAGCAAGATAAGAAACAAAAAACAATGAATCTACAGAATGACCAGAAAACAACAAAATGGCAACAGTAAGTCCTTCTCTATTAGTAATTACTTTACATGTAAATGAATTAAATTCTCCAATCAAGAGACATAGAAAGGCCGAATGGATTAAAAAGAAAAAAAAACCCACAAGATCCAACAATATGCTTCCTGCAAGAGACTCACGTTAGCCTTAAAGACAGACATAGACTGAGAGTAAAGGTATGGAAAGAGATATTTCAAGCAAATGGTAACCAAAAAAGAGAAAAGCAGGGGTAGCTATACTTATATCAGACAAAATAGACTTTAAACAAAAATGGTAAAAAGAGACATGGTCGTTATATAATGATAAAGGCATTGATACATCAAGAAGATATAACAATTATAATTTGTGCCCAATGTTGGAGGACTTAAATACATATATACGTATAAATACCACAAAAAATATAACAGAGCTAAAAGAAGAAATAAACAGTAATACAATAATAGTTGGATGAATGGATAAAGAAGAAGTTGTGGTATATAGATACCATGGAACATTATTTAGCCATAAAAAATGAGGAAATCCTACCATTTGTGACAACACAGGTGAACCCTGAAGGCATTATGTTAAGCGAAGTAAGTCAGAGAAAGGCAAACACTGTATGGTGTCACTTATATGTAGGATTTATATGACAAGATGGATGTTGGTTGAACCTAGTGTGGCCATCATCTCATAATATGTGTAGATCAAACCATCATGCTGTATGCCTTAAATTTACACATTAATGTATGTCGATTATTTCTCAATGAAACTGGAAAAAAAGTCAAAGCAATTTATGGACAGTTATTGGAAACCAATGATGAGAAACTCCAGAAGCTATTATCAATCCAAAAAAGACCCCATTCACTTTAAGCAATAATGAGGAAATTATTTTAAATTTAAGCATGACTGTGCATTTTGATTTAAATGTAAAACATCTGTCCATATTAAAGAATCCCCAAAATCTCATGTGTTCTTAGTAGTGTGTAATAAGATATCAAGATATACTTGGTCTGTTCAGATTTGGGCTGTTGGCTTTTGGGGGAAATGATAATATTTAGTTATTGTTTGGGATTTTTTTAACTAGTTGAATAAGAGGGAGAAAAAGTAGATTTGTATAAAAATTATGTTTTTTACTATAAAAATAAAATGTGTATAAAATGAGCGTATGTATAAAGTAGGCTTACATAAAAATGCTGCAATACAAAATAACAAAGACTATACATACTAAATTCCCAAAATGTTTGCAACCAAGTGAACTTGATTTGTTTTATGGATTAAGAGGTCAAGGAGTAAGTTCCTAGGTCAGCAGAGTCAAGGGAAATCAAAAATGCACACTAGTTAAGAAGGATAGAAATTTTGTCCGAATGGTAGTATTACGATTTATAGCAAGAGGTTGCAAGTGGAGCCTCCATTTGGGGAAGATGAATAGGGGAACTGTAATTCCTTCTGAGGCGGAGTCTATAAATTATGCCTAATATCCATTCTCTCTTTCTTCCTTTTATAAATGGAACCATTGGAGTTTTATCTTGGCATGTGGCCATTTAGCTGGAAACTAAATTCCCCAGTCTCCCTGTGATGGGTTGATTTTTTTTAATGGTCCCAATTCTTAGTCTTTCTGATATCCACATCTTTTGCAGCTTCTTCCATGAAAAGGTGGAACCTTTTTACCCTACCCATTGAATCAGAGCTGGCCTCATGACTTGCTTTGGCGTGCAGACTCTGGTGGAAGTGATCTTGCTCCCTTCTCGGCTCTCTTGGAATCCTTCCATGCTTGGAGAGTGAGCCCCAGGCTAGCCTGCTGGAGGAGGAGAGACCAGGTGCACGAGAGCTGAGACAGTCCTAGACCAGCCCCCGCCCAGCGTCCGAGATCGCCCAGCCAAGGTCAGCAGAGCCACCTACGCAATGCGCAGCTGACGGCAGGTGCGTGCAGCCACCCAGCCGAGGCTAGATAAATTGCCCACCTGATCACCATATTCGTGAGCAATAATAGATGGTATTTATTTAAGCCACAAAGGTTGGAAGTGCTTTGTCACAGAGCACTAACTAGTGATACCTTCCTTACCATCAGGTGTAGCCGTGAACTAAATTCTAGCCTAAGGAAGTGAACAGAAGTGATGGGAGCAAATTCTAGATCTCACCCTGTGGGAGGCTCCGCCTCCACCTCCTCATCACACCCTCCGTGGTCTGGAGGTCGGGGTGGTGCCGGGGAGCCTGGGGGAGCCAGCTGGGACCCTGCGGACAAGGGCAGCAGCCAAGAGAAGGTGGAGCAGCAACAAGACAGAGAAACCCCAGCACGTGGAGATCCGAGCGCTCGGCTACCTCCCAGCAGAGATGTCTGAGTCTGCTAGCCTCACTCATAATTTTTTTCTCATGAGTGTGTATTACTTTGGAAATCAGAAGGAAAGTGAACATCGGAATGGGGTAGACGGCTTCGGTAGGAAGTTCTCTCCGTAAGAGTTGTTCTAATAGGAGAAAGAGAAAATGGGACAGTATTTTGACAGAGATGTTTTCAAACCTCAAAGGTGGAGGGAGGGTGTAGCTCAGTGGTAGAGCGCACACTTAGCATGCAAGAGGCCCTGGGTTCAATCCCCAGTACCTCCAGTAATAAATAAATAAATAAATAAATAAATAAATTAACCTGATTGCTTCCCCCCTGCCGAAAACAAAACAAATTTTTAAAAATCAAAAAACCCAAAAAACCGCAAATAAGAGGTTTGAAGAATGAAGGCTCCTAGAGCCTACTTACAATGATGAAAACAGCCTGAAAAAGAAAGGTGGAGTAAGAATCTAGTCTTGCGACTCAAAGCACTGGCATCATGGGGAGCGTGTTAGAAACGCAGAGCCCCAGGCCCGGCCCAGACCAGCTGGGGCTTCTGTTTTCTGCACAGAGAATGAAGCAGGCACACTTTCTAGGAGACAGGCAGAGAATGTGGGAGGGTGTCCAAGAGAAGAGAGATCAAATGGTCATCTCAGAAAGGGGAGAGTGACCGGTGTGGGCCCCCGCGTGCAAACGTGAGCCCAGGAGCTGAAACTCTGGGCCAGCTTAACCCGTGGTCCCCAGCTCGGCTGTGTGCCGGGTGCTCTGGCCTGGGGAGAAGACAGAGGACGGGCAACTGAGAGGGCTGTGCTGGGCCGAGAGAAGCACAGGAGAACAGAGGAACGGACTGAGTCATGGGCCCCGAAGGCCGTCCTGGCAGTGGGGGTCAAAGGCAAGGAAGAATGGGAAGTGGTGAAGACGGATTTCATAACGCGCAGTCTGGCGTCCACGCGGCCCTGGGCGACAGACTTCAGGGTTAGTTATTGACAAGACAGTCAGGCACCTGTAACTGACCCGGATGCCCTCTACTCTTTGATAAAAGGTTTACCTCCGCAGGATTCCAGTTCTGGGTGCAGTTTGGGGGTGCGTGCCACTGCCTCTGCTGGCATTGAAATCTGAGGGAGTCTGTGTTCCGAGTTCCTGGTGAAGGTAATCCCAGGTGCCCTGAGAAGGGAGGAAGGGAAGGGCTCCCGTCTTGACACTGAGTCCTTCTCTAGTCCCTGGGGTCAGCCCCGTACGAGAGGCCCAACCATCCCTGGTTTACAGGGGAGGATACAGACACACAAAGCTGAGTGACTCGCCCAAGGTCGCCCAGGATCCAGACCCTCCCGGGGATTCCGAGCCTCCCCCCTGCACCTCCCGTCACTTCTGGTTGATGGTCGCATGCAAACGGGGACCCCCAGGCAGCACCCACATTCTAAAGTTCTGGCCGCCTTCCATTTAACTGACAAAGTTGACTAGACCCCTGGGTCGTGCGCCCCAGGGGGTGAGGTGACTTGCTGAAGGTGGGGGTGCTCAAGCATATGGTAGGATTTCTTATCTGTAGATGAAAAAAAAGTCTTGGATTTCTCATCAGGGAGAATTTCTTTTAGAAGTTCTTGTGCAAAAGGCTTGAGATTCTATAAAGCTGTGAAAAGCCTGTGCTTCGGGGCAACAGACGTTGATTTCTGAAGCAGAGCAATTAGAGCTTCTTTTTCTCCTCTGTCGGCTCATTTTAATTTTGCATTTGATGAAAAAGAAGGGTGACCTGCTGGGACAGGATTCCGTATCATCATCGTCATCATCACTGTTATTACCACCACGGAGACGACCGCAGCGCAGGGCGTGGAACACACTGTATAAACTTGTATAATCTCATTTAATCCTTCCTAGAGCCCCCCGAGATGCGTCTTTTCCTCGTCATACAGTTGTGGAAACTGACCAGACGTTTTCACTGATCCAAGTCTTGGTAACTGTGAAGGGGCAGAGCCGGGTCTCAAACCCACATCTGTGTGGCTGTGACTCCGGAGCGCTGCGGCACCGTGGACGCCACCAGCCCCAGGAAACACGACGAACGTCACTGTGAATTTGCTAGTTGGTGAAGGAGGGAGTTCCTGGGTTTCTACAGCCAGAGCCCTTGAACCTTGTGTGAAATGAATCAGGTAAAACAAAATACTGCCTGCAGCTCAACGGGGTTTAATAGCCCCCCACCAAGGAAAACAAGGAGGACGCAGCGGAAGGAAGTGAGAGGTGTCCTCGCAGTCAGTCTGGAGAGCACGGGGCCACCAGCCACCCAGCCAGCCCGCCCCGCGGCCCTTGTCTGCCTTCTGATGACAGGTTTCTGCTTCTTTCTTTTCTTTCTTTCCTTTCTTTCCTCTATTTCTTTCCTCCTTTCTTTCTTTCTTTCTCTTTTCTTTCTCTCTCCTTCTCTCTCTTTCTTTCTCTTTCTTTCTTTCTCTCTCTTTCTTCCTCCCTTCCTTCCTTCTTTCCTTTCTGTCCCATCCCCATGGGAAGCTTTCTAGTCCTTTTATAGCTGAATTTAGTAGAAAAATAGTGTTTATTCATGTCACAGCCAGTTTGGCCAGAGCACATCTCTGGTCCCTAAAATAATGCATTGATGCATTCACGATTCAGAATGGCAGGCACAGTCCTTGCAGACGGTGGTTATGTCAGGCTGGATAAAATTAAAATATCACTTTCCTTTTTCTTTCCTGTGGATTTACTCGAGTTGCCCTCATTAGCCAGCACTGGTGCTCCTGGGAGAAGGGCCAGGCTTCGGAATCAAGGCCTGGCCGGTCTAACCTCATCAAGCTGCAGCCAACGCCAGATGGAGGTGCGCGTGACCAGTAAGTGGCCTCCGCTCAGTCTCTCTCTCTCTCTCTCTGTCTCTCTCTCTCTCTCACACACACACACACACACAATCTGGCTTCCTTTCTGCCACTTTACAGACTCCACTCACTCAAACCCACTCTCTCATCACCAAAGCCGACACCATCTCCTAGAAGCTTACCCTTAGGCCCCCAGAGTGTTTCGTGCTGTGACCTCCTTCCTGAGCTTCTTCCCCCCCACCCCCAACTCAGGTCTGGTTCCCACAGGCCCCCCAGGCAGCCTTTCACCCTCGGAAAGTCTCGTACCCACTGTTTCCTGCCCCACCTTCCCACCTTCCCTCCCGTGTGATGATCTCACCTCAGCGGCTTTCTGACGACCTCTCCATCACTCAGCCGGCAGCTCTCACAGCATCAGCTCTAAATTCCTCGCTTCCCGATGAAAATCATTACCTGGAATTCCCACCCGCACAGCACACTGTATTTTTTTTTAAGCTGAACTCATGCGCTCAGCGTGCCTCCGTGGCGTCCCTAAACCATGTACAGTCTCAGGAGGATCGCGGAGAGAAAAGACTAAGTTCCTCCGACAGGAAACACATCGGCCTGATACCATGTGCATTTGTCCCCGCTCCGGACCGCGGCACAGGCAGAGCGCGTGGGCTTGGGATCAGAAGAGCTGGGGCCCGGGCAGGTCACATCACTGCCCTCGCCCGCGTGTGCCTGTCTACACACTGGAAATAAAAACACCCCGCTTGTTCCTGTCCTGTGTTCTCAACCCAAAAATAGGAAAGGATTAAAGTGTAATTTGAGGAAGAGAAAAGAAAAAAAAAGGAGTTAAACAGGAGGGAGGGCAGAAACTCTGGCTCAGTGGAGACTGAGGGGTTTTTCCCAAAGTTATTGATTCTGGTGAAATTCATTTCAGATATTTCATCGGTGCTCATGTGTAGGCGACACGCCCCCACACCCCGCCACCTTCATATCGCTAGCAGGGCACACACGGAAAACAGGAGCAGCGACCGCTTCCCAGGATTTAGGTTAACTGGGAAGAAAACTTTTTATCCGACCTTTAGCATTGTGTGGATTTTATCCCTTTGCAATGACTATATTTTCAAAAAATAAAAGCCACCAACCAAACAGCAACACAAAACTCCCTCCAGCAAACAGTTGGAGGGCCATTAGGTAAACCATCTTCACCCCAAGTTCAACTTCTCTTGATAATAATAAACCAAAATGAGCTCATAAAGATGCACGGAAACACCGTCTGTAACCTCGTCACCCCCAGACAGCCTCACTGCGGTGTGAGCCTCACTTCTGACCGACGGTAGGATGCCGAGAAACAGGCTCTGTCCCTGGCACTGGAGGCTCCAGACTGCCAAGGGGTTAACTGAACTGCAGTGAGAGCGTCGGGTGGGTCCCAGCCTTGCCCCAGCACTGACCGGCCTTCACTTCTCTGCAGTTCACTTTTCTCTTCTATAAAATGTGACTTAACAAGATCGTTGGGATCCTCTGAGCTGTGGTCCTGTGTCAGCAAAGTAATTAGACTCACACTTCCCCTAAAGCCCCAGCAGACCACAGCCTGTCCCCGCTCCCACCGGCTCAGAGAGCCTGAAATTCTCATGCTGAGCCTGCCTTCTTCACTTCTGGTGTTAGTTCTCGAAAAGCCTCCCAGCCGCACCCAGGTTAGACCACGTGTTCTCCAGAGGGCATTTGCAGCCCCAGGGGACAGGGCAGTGATCTGGGGTAGCTCACTGGCAAAAGCTGATTTCCATAGTTAAGTGCTTCTGTGTATTATGTTATTTCTGTTCATACCTGTGTCTTTTCTGTATTACGTTTACCATTAACACTCTTATGCCGCATGATGCTGGCTTTCCATTATCACTTGTATAGAGAGTTACGGTCTTGCTAAAATCTGCCTGCTAGTAGCCAATAAATAGTGGTCTAGGTGGAATATTATTCTGAGAGCAGCCACAGAGGTGGTTTAAAAAATGACTGGAGTTTGAGGAACACTGACCGATTCGGGTTGAATTGTGTCCTCCTGAAATTCGTTTAAGTCCTAACCCCCACTGCCTCAGAATGTGACCTTATTTGGAAATAGGGTTCTTGCAGATGTAATTTCATAAAATAAGTGAACAGGGTGGGTCCCTCCTCACTCCACTATGACTAGTGTCCTTATGAAAGGGGGACACGCATAGTGAGTGCTCCATGCGAGGACTGGGCAGCTGGGAGACAGGCCTGGAACGCGTCCTGGCCCAGCATCTTCACTGGGAGCCCGACCCCGCCAGCACCTTCCAGAACCATGAGACAGTGCGCTCTGCGTCCGCGCTCAGTCTGTGCTGCTGTTACGGCAGCCCCAGACCAGGGCACCAGCCTGGAAGATGGAGCAGGAGGGCGTGAGGTCGGAATAACTCATGGAAGCAAGGCTATGTCCCCGGCCGGCCGAGCCGGCCATCAGCCTTTGGCACTGCGGCTCCAGCACAGGGCATCTGTGCCCAGGACCGAGGAAGCAGCGGGCTCAGGGGTCTGCTGCGGTGTCGCTGGGCTCGTCTGCTCTCGGGCCTGGGCACCTCGGGGGACTGGCTGCCTCTGAAGGAGCTCTCTCCACTGTCCGTCCTGGGGATGGTGCGGGAGGCCTGAGCTGGAGCTCTGTAGACTCTTCTTGCCTCCCCATTGACTTGGCCAGGACCTCACATAAATAGTAACCATTTTAAAAGCATTTTGAGCAAGTGAACCACAACCGTCAGTGGACATGAGGTTCAGTAACCTGCTCTTTCTCCCTGAGGCCATTTTCCACGCTGTTCCATTCCGTGTCCCCTTCCGCACTCTGAGATGCCGCCGACCTCCAGGGCCAGGTCTTGGCTCACCTGCACCCGGATGGTGAGGAGAAGCTAGAAGTTAGAGGCCGGGCTGGGGGCCCACGCCGGCTGTGATGGTACAGTCCTCTCTCTGTGTCTCCGTTTCCGCATCTGTCACAAACAGGTGAGGTGCCTTTAGGCCTCACGCTGTTGCTGTGAGCATCCATGGAGGTTGTCTGCATGAAGGGGCTTTGAAATTTGAAAAGCAGTGAGAGACCTTCACCAAATATTTGATGAGGACTTCCTAGGTGGGTGACAGTGAGGGCAATACAGGAGTGCTTTAAACCGTTTCCTTCCTGGAACATTTACTTTATATGCTTGTCAAGAACCACCACCAAACAAAGATGTATGTATGTTCGACAACGTACAGTTGAATTAAACAAAAAGCTAGGGTGTTCAGACAAGGGAGGCATTGCTGTCGGCTGGAGAGTCAGGGAAGGCTTCCTGGCCCTTGACTATGAACAAAGATGCAGGGCCAGGTGGGGCCAACCTGAGCCGGAAGCCCAAGAATTCTGGGTTAGAACGAATGGGGAGGAAGCCAGAGGAGGGGGAAGCCCGGACACCAGCAGGAGGGCTCTGTCCACAACAGACTCGGGGCCGCTGGACTACAGGCAGCGGAGCCCGCTGGAGCCACCAGAGATGGCAGCCCAGAGACGGCAGGGCCTGAGCTCAGTGGTGCTGAGAGGCAGGGGACCGGAGTGGCCGAGGGAGGGCCTCTGAGGATGACGGGATGGCCTGGAGGTGAAGCTGCTGGAAAATGTGAGTGGTGACAACATGAAGTAAATGGAAGGCTTTGTCGAAGTTCCTTAAAATGACTCAGAGGAACCGAATCTTGTTCGTCAGTGACTGAGAGCTTTGCGGGCTTTAGTCCATTGGATGTTCACAAACCCTTGTGCGCTGAGGGCTGTTCCCCCTGCCCCTGGTTTATGGGTGGGAAAACAGGCTAAGAAGGGTTAATTAACTTGGCTAGTTTCCTGCAGCTGAGAGTTGTGGCACTGGAATTCAAACCCAGGACTCCCAGCCCCAAAGCCTAGAGGGTCTATTCAAAGACACATTTAATAACAAGTCAATACAAGGACTCTTGAACTCTTTTTTTTTCCCCCATTTATTTCAAACTTCCTATACATGCAATAAAATGCACAGATCTGGGATGTTGAATTTGATGAATTTTGACAATTGCATATACATCTGTGTAACCACTGACCAAAACAAGATGTAAAACATTTCATTCATCCCAGAAAATTCCTTTATGCTCCCCTCCTGTCAGTCCCCCTGCGGACCCCCAGGGAGCACAGTCTGATTTCCATCTCCATGGTTTGCCTGATGTAAATTCCGTGCGGGTGGAGTATGTGATCTGCTGGGCCTGGCTTCTCTCACTCAGCACATTTTGGGGATTCATCCATGTTACTGCACGTATCAATAATTCAGAGCTCTGTTTAACTCCGTCCCCTGAGGAGCGGGTAAGTACTATGTTGGTCATACTTTTTGGTATCATTGGGCTGTCTCTTGGCTTTCTGAGGAGCTAACCTTCATTCTCATCCACATGCCTGAGAGGAAATTAGCATTGGCTGCGGAAGGAAACCCAGGAGAAAACCCAAGGTAACCGACTTTCCTCGGTAATGACTGTTGAATTAACTTTTCAACACAATGGCTCTCAAACCACATTTTGAACCATAGCTTGGTCTTTTTTTTTTTTTTTTTCTTTTTTCCCCAGTACCTTTTCCCTTGTATCCAACAGCACACTAAATATATTGAAATCAATGGTATTTTGACCTCCGGGCCGGCAAAAACGCATCAGCAGTTTAGTCAACACAACAGCGTCTCGTCAGAGTGTTACAGGGGACACATGTGAATTGTGCACCATGTCTGCATGGACCCGCCTTGCTGGGAGACGTGAACCGTGCCGGAAGATGCCAGCCAGCACCACCTAGACTCCAGGGTTCGTGTTACAATTGCACAATTCACACGTTTCCAAGAATCCTCACTCAGCCTTTATTTCTCCCTAACAATGTTTGTCTGTATATTCCTTGAAGTGCAGCTTGAGAGCAAAGTAATTGTGAACCCAAAGGTGTCATGAAAAGTTATCGCAGAAAACATGAAGAAAGAAGGGTGAGTTTGCAAGGCTTTTCCCTCAGCCTCTCTTACTCTTTTGGTGAGTTTTAAAATAAACAAAACCCATCTAAAAAAACAAAACAGAGCAAAACATAAAATACAAAACAGAAACAGACTCACAGACACAGAATACAAACTTGTGGTTGCCAAGGGGGTGGGGGGTGGGAAGGGACAGACTGGGATTTAAAATGTAGAACAGATAAACAAGATGGTACTGCGTAGCACAGGGAAGTATACACAAGATCTTGTGGTGGCTCACAGCGAAAAAAAAACGTAACAATGAATATATGTATGTTCCTGTAAAACTGAAAAATTGTGCTCTACACTGGAATTTGACACAACATTGTAAAATGACTATAACTCAATAAAAAATATTAAAAATAAAAAATAAATATAAATAAATAAATAAAACAAAACCCTTTGTCACCTTACAGCCTATGTACGAACTAGACGTACAGACCTTCGTGTGTTGTTTATTACTTGTATGTACTTATTTTTATTGTTCAGTTGCTAAAGGTTTCTACCTGTGAAAATTGTTCAAGTCTCCTGAATTGAGAGAAAATACTCATGATTTTTTCCCATGAAAACTAATGAGACAAATTGTTTTCATTAATGATTTTTCCCTCAGTAGCAAAATTTCAGAAGTGAATTAGGTGGCTCAGCAGGGGTAGGGGGGCTTAGCTGTCTGAATTTCAAAACTGGGGTTCTGCAGCCTGACGATGCTGGTGAATCGTGTGAATCCCTGAGTCACTCCTGGCGTCTCTCAGCATCCACACAGAAAGGGCAGGTAGAAGATCAGCGCCTCTTTGGCTCCTTCCCTGAGCAGGGAGGGAAAGGAGAAAAGAAGAGAGAGACTAAGACACATAAAAAAGGCCATTTCCCCTCACAGGCTGTGGCTTAGGGCCACCAGGCAGAGGGGCCATCGAAGAAAACCAGGCCAGGCCCGAAGGAGGGAGGGCGCGGTGGTTAGCGCCCCCGCGGCATCCTCAGATGCCACAGCCCCAGAGCCCACCTGACAGGACTGGAGGGATGCTGCCCTGGGGTCCCAGATCCCCCATCACAGCAGCACAGACCTCAGAGGACCAGGAGGGAAAGGACCTCGCCCTGAGGACCCCACCTGCAGGGCAATCCCTCAGCGTCCCTCAGCGGGTGTTCACGATGTGATGTGCAGGGACCTCCCTGGCTCTTTCTCTGCCCCTGATCGACAATCGACGTCCCCCGGACAGCACCCCTGCCCGGTGACTACAGACTCTGAGCCCACAAGTGCAGGGCAGCAGGGGTGTCCAGGGAGAGTCCAGGATGGGACCAGCAAAGTCCAGCTCCAGGAGCGGGCCGGGAGAGTGACCCGGATCTCAGTCAGCAGAGATGCTGGGGGCAGGGTTGTGTGTGTGTGGAGGGGGGCGTGGGGAGGGAGGGTGAATTAAAAATGGTCTAGGAAAGAAATCCACCACTTGCAATGCATGGACCTTACTTGGGTTCTCTTTTTAAACACTCTGTGTTTAAAAAAAAATTTTCTTAGACAATAAGACAGTCAGGGAGATTGAATAATTTTAAGGAATCGTTCATTGTCTTTGGTGTGATAATAGTGTGGTGATTATGTCTTTTAAAAGCATCCTTAGAGATACATCCTGAAACATTTGTGGATGAAATGATACAGTATCTGGGATTTGCTTCAGAGTGTCAGACGGCGGGGAGCTGATAGGAGAACAGAGGAAACACCACGATGAAACACCACGGGCTGTGTGTTCCGAGAGTCAGGATACTGTTTGGACTACTTTTCATTATGTTCGAGGTTTCCCATAGTACAGTGTAAGGGAAGGCAGGAAAGAGGGCGTCGGGAGGGAATGGGGTGCCCAGGTGGAATAGATGCCTTCAGGACTAGGGACAATGAGGAACCCCCCCCCCGCCCCACACCACATACACACAGGGGGAAGGAAGCCGGGGTGGGGGGGTGTCTGCAAGTAAGGGGGTCACACTCAGGGCCCACCAGTTGGAGGACAGGAGACAGGGTGCACGTGTGAGCTCTGGCTGCGGGGTTGACTCTGAGAGCCAGCGGAGCGTGGAGGGGTTTGGAGCAGCTGGAAACGCGTGTCCAGCGGTCTCTCTTCTGCCCTTGAATCCAGGCGACAGCTTGGTCTGAATTGTTTGCATTATTATCTGTACCTGCTGGGACCACCAGGGCAACCCAGATGGAGCCAAAGAAATAAAACAGAGATTCCTAGGGGAATTAGGTACAACTGCAGAGGATTTGGGGAGAGGCTTGGAGGGGCAGGGCAGGAAGGAGGGGAGAGGGAGGGAGAGGAGGGGTAGTTAATTTTGCTCCCTGACTAAGAGAGTGCAGCACAGAGCCTGGAAGGCGAGCGTGCTGTCCAGAAGTCCCACCTGGAAATCTTACATTTGGAGTCAGTTTAAAATAAACGCTGATGAGAGTTTGTCCTGTTTTGGTTTCTGCTATTAATAGATTTAAGATTCATTCACTACCTGTTCCTAGGAAGGAATTCTGAGACTCCACTAATATTAATTTACAAATTTTCTTGAGAAATGTTTAGGTCTTGAAACCTCAATTAAGCCTTCCAGCCCTGGAAAAAGTTGCTGCTAAGTCTGGTTAACATGATGATGTTAGCACAGGCTCCAAAGGGTGTTTTAAATATCAAGATAATAGAGAAAAAGAAATTGAGGGAGACCGTCAGTTTATTTTCTGTCTGTGACTCTGTTTCTGTTTTGTAAATAAGTTCATTTTACCAGGGAGGGAAAGAGGGTGGGAAGGGATAAACTGGGAGTTCAGGATTTGCAGATGCTAATGGCTATATATGAGATAGGTCAACAAGGTCCGACTGTATAGCACAGGGAACTCTATTCTCTATCTTGTAGTAACCTATAATGACAAAGAATATGAAAAGGAATATATGTATGTGTATGTATGACTGAAACATTACGCTGTGCACCAGAAATTGACACAACGTTGAAGACTGACTATACTACAGTAAAAAAGAAAAAAGAAAGAAAGAAAGAAAGAAATTATTTTTCCAACTACATATTACCTGGCCTGAAAAATCTAGGGCTCAAGACCTTGGGGTGGACAGAAAATGAGCTTGGGAACCACCTATCCTAAGAGACATCAAACGTGCCCACAAAGCACAAGGGAGGGAGTTCTAGCAAAAAGAGAGTTCAAGGTCACAAAATAATGTTGAGCATCCACCTTGGGAGAGGCAGACTTTGCTTTCCTTTGACACCAACATACCAATTGCATGATTTTCTTTCTGATTTTTCAGAGAGAGTGACCCTTCCCTGAACCTTTGATGTCAAGAGTCCGGCACATGGCTTTGCCTTCCCTCTGCGGGGGGACCTCACCTGCAACGGCAGTGACAGCGCTGGGGCCGTGACAGCCTTTACAGGTCCAGTGCTCTGGGGGTTTGAAATGCAGCCTGATTCTTCTGGCCCAAGCCAAACACCTAAAAGAGAGCCCTCGGTGGGTTTGGGATTCGGACAAAGCTTCGTAGCCAGCACGGTTTTAGGGAGGCTATTTAACCTCCATGAGTTTATGAGAATTAAATGAGAAAATGTAGCTCAAACATTTAGCCCAGCGTGTAAAGTGCTGAGTAAATGAGGTCTGCGGTTGTTACTATTATTCATTGCTGTTGTTGCCAGCCTTATTTTTTACGGGCTTCACGAATGAGCTGGCAGTGCTAGCACAGACTCCGGCCAGGATCTGACGAGGCCAAAATAAAAGCAGACGTGCAGCCCAGCCAGGGAGGCTGCGCCGACAGGCCCTGAGGCCCGGGCTCCCGGCGGCCTCGGCTCCTCTCAGCTCTGCTGAGAAAGAGCGTGTGGATAAAGCTGCTTGAGCTGGGTGCCAGCTGTGTGCCCCAGCGTGGGGCCGGCCCCCCGGAGTGGTGTTTGCTAAGCTGTGGGCGGCCAGTCTGCATAAAAATATACCTGTCTGTCAGATCAGGTGTTTTCCTCTGGGGCTGCTTCGGGCCTGTTGAGGAAATTCTCCTGATGGGTCGGTGGGCTTGCATTCAAGAAAGAGGGAGCTGGCTTCCAGGCCAGGCAAGTGAGCGGGAACCCCCTCCACCAATGCAGGGGGCAGGCGGTGGGGGGGGGCCAGGGGTGCCAGTTTCTGTTGATTTGTCACATGCTGTCATTTTGTAACATACAAAGGAGTCTGAATCTGGTGATTTTACTTCACTGAAGAAGGCAAAGCAAAGAAAATGAGTTGGGGGTGCGGAGGTGGAGAGAGGGTGCGGCCAGATCAATACAGAAAAACCCTGCCCCTCCTCGCCTTCCAGAGTGGGCTCAAAGCCAGTGTGGACAGTGATGCCCAGAGATCCCAGCTGAGGTGCTGGGGCGGAGGGGCTCCATGTGGAGCAGGTGAGAGGCCCCGAGCCAAGGGTCACCGCCCACCGGGTCGGGAGGCTCCTTTGTTCCCAGGGAGCAGCCCCAGAAGAGCACACAGTAGGGGGGCCCCGCTCCACCCCATCAGGCTGCTCTGCTCAGGGTCAGAGGGAAAGGCAAGGGGAACCCCGGCTTTCTGTTCTAAAATGTTCTAGGGAAGCACGTTTCCAGCCTGAGTAGGGTTCCTGTTGTGAAAATGAGCTTACACTGGGCTTGTTTAAATTTTTAGAAATAAAACTTCTCAAGAAACTTGGAGTTAAAGAGGAAAAGGTTGCTCCCTGCAGAGGGTGGCGGGGTGAGGTCAGGGAGCCACGTGGAATTTGGACAGGAGCCTGGACCGCGGGGTCGGTTTTCATCCTGCAAACCACCCTCTCCTAAGACTGACAGCTCATCACCCGCTCCCCGGGCAGCGAGCTCCTCTCACTTCAAGCTCTCACAAATGAAAAGAAACAAGGCTATCGCCCTTTTATGGAGGAAGTGAAAAATGTCTGGGGTAGGTCATTTGAGCACAAACCAGAATTCACCAGGTGATTTTATATCATTTCCATAAACTTTTATTGAATCAAGATAATAGTGTTTTGAACTTACATGTCGCATTTCTTTACAATGAACAGAGCACACTCATATATCTCCTTGATTTGCCAAAATCCCTGTGAAGTAAGATCTATCAGGCGTGATCATTCTTATAAAACAAAATCTACATATTCAATGTTTTTGCCTTTCTCTTTAGTCCGAGATATTCTTGAGCCCTATAAGAAATTCTTTTATTCACAAAAGAATCCCCTTGTAACTGTTAGAAGCGCTTTAGTTGTACTGTGTGTCGCTGCTCTGTAATCTCCCTCTGGCTTCGTGAATTCCAGCTTTGATGCTGCAGCTTCTGAAATCCTACTTTCTCTATTTAAACATCAGTTTCAAAAATAATCTTTTTGAATATTTAAAAGATCAGAAGAACTGTCTAAACCCCTCTCTAAGACAGGAACGTGACTGAGTGTCAATTCCCCTCTTCAACAGATGCCCCCAAACTTTAAAAGAAACTTCTTGTCTTTTCATTATGAAGAAGAAATTACTATTGGACACAATTCCAGTTACTCTAGGGAGAAATTTAGAAAGTTGTAGCATTTTTCCCTCTTTGGGGTTTTGTCAGAGGAGGAAAAAAAAATGTTATTAATAGAAGTGGCTGCTATCACAATCATCAAGGATTATGGGGGGTGGGGTATAAGTTTGGGTGCAAATGTGTTCTTAAGGAGTGCTTTTTAAAAATCAAGCTACAATTCACAAATGACAAAATTCACCTTCTTAAAGTGCACAATTCAGTGGGTTTTAGTATGAAGTTGTGCAACCATTACCACTACCTAATTCCAAGACATTCCATTATTCCACAAAGAAGCCCCACATCCACTTAGCAGTTACTCTCCATCCACCCTCACCCCAGGACCCTGAAAATCGCTCACCCACTTCCTGTCTCTATGAATTTGCCTATTAGGGGCATTTCATATACGTGGAGTTACGCACAACATGGCCTTTTCTATCTGGTTTCTTTCACGTAGCATGCCAACATCGTAGCGAGGATCAGGACTTCATCCCATTTTATGCTAAGTCATGTTCCATGGTGCGGTTGGACCATATTTTATTTATCTCTTTATCAGCTGACAGACAGGTGGGTTGCTTCCACTTTGTGTCTGTTGTGAATAATAATGCTGTGAGCATTCATGTACAAGGTTTTGTGTGAATATCTTGTTTTCAATTCGTCAGCTAGACGCGTTGAAATTGCTGGATCATATGGTAACCATGTTTAACTGTTTGAGTAACTTCCAGTAACTTCCAGTAACTGTTTGAGTAACTACAACATTTTACATTCCCACCAGCAGAGTCTGAAGGTTCCAGTGTCTCCACATCCTTGCCAACACTTAAGTTCTGATTGTAGCCATCTTAGTGAGCGTGAAGGGCGTATCTCATTGTGTAGATTATCAGTGAAGGTTTGCAAATAGGGTGTGATTGTTTTTTCCCCAGAAGACCAAACATCTGCTGCTTCATTGTTACAGCACCTGCAACTTATTTTTAAACCCTTCATTTTAGCAGAGCAACATGCGTCTTCTGTGTCGATTACGACATAACTAACGAGTGAATGACTAATAGATCACAAAGACAACTATCCTCTTGGGCACCACTTCCTTTACTCTCATCTCAGCCACAGCCCTAAATACGCCCGCCAGCCCCTCCCACTGTCAGCAGGACAACCACAGGGTGACCCGAACTCTGCTTAGCCAGGGGGGCCAGTGGCAGATCTTAGCACTGCTGTTACAGGGCTGTTGGCCCCAGGATCACACCCCTGCCCCTCCCTTGAATGGAAGGCGATTACTCTTATCTAAGTTTCAGAAGGCGGCTGCCAAGAAAAAAGGACAAGAGCCAGTCAGAACCAACTAGACCCAGGATGGCAGAGGATTTGGCTTCCAGTGGACCTTGAGCCTCATTATGTGCTCATTGTAATACATTAGCCTGATGAATGACACCCCCCCCCCAGCACCATGACTGCTGGAAAAGCCCATGCAAGGACTGAAAAGAAGAGTTGCATGAGTTCCAGGTCCAAACCACTCCCCTGTCCTCGGAAAAGTTATGAATATTCCTCCCACTCTTTCCAACTCTCCCTTTAACTTTGACCCTCCCATATATTTGGTGTCTCTGCCTGAACTGGGTTGAGAAGCTGATTTGCAAACGAGGCTCTCACTTCTCCCCTCAGGCCGCTGAATACAGCTGTGCTGTTCCAGTCCAGCACTGGTTCTGTTATGGGCTGCAAGAATCTGAGGGGAAAAGAGCCTCCCTGGCCCGGACAGAGGGTCTCAGCCCCAGGCTGGGACCCTGGCGAGGGTCCGGAGGACTGATTTGGTAACACTGCCTCCGCCCCCGGCTCGGCTCTGCTTCGAGCCCACCCTGGCTGAGAGGTGCCTGCGTCTGCAGGGGCTCGGGAGCTGGAGCAGGACTCAAACCCCCTGCGGGTTCCACCCACGACGAGGCAGCGGGCGGGCTTTCTCGCCCTGGGCTTCTGCCGCTTGGCTTCCCCTTTCGATGCCCAAACATCCTGCCGAAACTCCAAGACTTGGACTCCCTCCTGGAGACGGGCTAGTCTTCCTCAGCCCACAGCAGTGTCGTCGCCATCCATTTTCAATGGGTTCAAAGTTGAATAGCCCTGAGCCAGCCATTCAAGTGCTCAGAGGAGGAACTGTCCCTGTGTCTCCTATTAAAATGCACTCAATTCTTGAGTGCTTGTTTGGGCTAAAGGTAGGAAACCTAATCTTGTCGATTCAAGACAACTGGTTGCTTCCAGCGTCAAAATCATGCCCTCTTGGGTAGCTGCGCCTCAGGTGATGCTAAATGCTGGGAGGCTGCCCCTGTCCCCGCCAGCCTCTGCGGTGGGACCCGAAAGGCTGTGGGCCAGCGATCAGGCCCAGGCACTCAGTGTTCCTGCCCCCACCACAGGTCACGGCTGGGCCACCGGGACTGTCTGCAGAGGAATGCCTGGGACCACACAGAGCTCTCCAGTGGGATTCTCTGGGGTTGGGGGCTAGTGTCTCCGGCCACAGCCCGGAGAGGCAGGCGGTTACAGCTTTGCTCTCAAGTCCCCAGACCTGTCCGAGGTGTCCATGCCCCCACCTGCACCTGTCTCTGGGGGCTCACTCTGAGGCAGAATCCCAGGACCCCGGGCCTTCTTGGGGACCCCCCACGAGGTTCAGGCACTGTCCTCTGTGAGTCATCCTCTCCAAAGGCAGGAAAGCTGTGTTTCCATTCCCACTGCTCCAGGATGCTGGACCTAGACCGGTGGTTCTGGACATGTGCTCCCTGGCCCAGCCCCAGCAGTGCCCTGACCACCAAGGCAGACGTGCTGGAGGGGCCGGAGTCCGAGGGTGGACCTGTCCGAAGTGCTCCCAGCAGGAGTCTGGGCACTGCTGTGCTGCTTCCTGTGCGACCACCACATCCAGCTCCTGAGAGCTTAAACCAGCTCTTTTCTTTCCTAAGGACTAGGATTTCATAACTTCTTTCTGCTTTCAATATTCTAAGGCCCAGCCGAGAGCCAGCACAAAGCCCCACTTTGCGTTTTAACAGCCTGATGGGGAGGTAACTGACCACGACCAACTGCAGGTAAGTCAGGTGTACATTTGATAAGCGTTGACTTATATAAGCATCCGGGAAACCATCTCCACAATCACGGTGATAAACCTACCCCCATCACCACAAGCAGTTCCACGTGATCAGGTCTAGTTTTGATGGCTTTCTCCTTCCACGCAGGACGAACCTGAGCCGATTTCCAGTTTTCATGGTAAGGGGCTCCTGGGGCAGGAGGCGGGAGGAGCTGCCAGGAGAGAAAAGCCACTGGGGAATAATTCAAACATCATCACAGGACAGAGTCCCTTGGCTCTGGTACTCTGGAGGGAGGACTGGATTCTGAGCGCCCCAGAGCACAGGACGGAAACCATCCCTGACCCTGAGCTCAGGGTCAATTACAGCTGGGAGGTGCCTCAGCAGAGGGTGTGCTGAGGCGGGAATTGCAGGGCAGACAGCCTGGTCGGGGCTGGGAACCGGGGGAAAGTTGAGCATTCAAACCTGGAGCTCAGGCTTGGCGGGTCAGGGTCAGCTCCAGGCAGGGGAGGCTGCTTGTGCTCCAGGTGGCCTGGGAGTTCAGAGGCGGCCTTGGGGCCAAGGAACAAAGCCACCAGCCACCTCCACTGCCAGCAGTTCCACACTTTGTCATCAGTTACAGGCAGCTTTACCTCTTCTCTCGTGTCACTCTTTAATTCCCGCAGTGTTGACTGAAGTTTTTAGTACCCATTACCGCTCTTCTCAGTTCAGGCTGCGGGCTCCCAAGCACAAAGTCTGCAACTTGGTGTGTAACGTCTGTCACAATTATTGGTTTCACTAAATTAAATTTACTCAGCTCTGAGTCCACCCCAACCTTTCAACGATGTGGAGAAAATCAGTCTCGGGCTCAAGGGTAACCGGGCCAGTCTCCCTGCTCCCCCAGGTCCTGTGAAGGAACCGAGGGTCTTATACAATCTGGAACACGCATCACGGAACCTCTGGTGTGGGGCTCTTAACTGACTGTTGTGGAGTTGAATGTGCACCCCTCTCCCTGCCCATTCGGGCTGAATCCTAACACCCAGTTGGGGTGGTGCTGGGAGGTGATGAGATCACGAGGGTGCAGCCCTCCTGGTGGGATTGGTGCCCTTATAAAGTGACCCAGAGAGCTCTCCTGCCCCCATCCTCCTGCCATGTGAGGAAGTCAGCTCTCTAACCAGGAAGCAGGCCCCCAGCCAGACACTGAATCTGCCAGCACCCTGACCTGACTTCCAACCTCCAGGACTGTGAGAAATAAATGCTTGTCATTGGAGCCACCCAGTCTCTGGCTGTCTGTGATAGCAGCCCCAAGACACAGACGATGACTCGTGAACCGGCTGTCAGAGTCAAGATGATCTTGAATACGGGAGGGTTCTGCCGATCCTGGTCCAAGTTTGGACGCGGGGTCTCTGCTGAGACTGGGAGTCATGGTGCCTTGGAGCAAACTCCCGGGCTGCACCCCAGAGCCTCTCCCTGGGACCCCGTGAGGAAATAGGTGTCCCTCGTGGATCCCATTATCCACTTCCCAGTCTCTCCAAGTCTCTCCCCAGGCTGGCCCCTTCCACCATCCCTCAGTTCCTTTCCCTCTGAGCAGGCTCTTCAGAACTTTCCCTGTATTGGCCTCTCCTTCTCGCTGGAGGTGAGGCTAAGATGCTGATGCTGGCCAGCGTTTCCTGGAACCCATTCCATCATCCTTCCCGCAGTCAGTGCGTTGTTCTCCGTCCTCGGGGAGCTAGCCTTTAACCTGGTTCCCTGGGCTCTGTCTTGGGGGGCTTCCTTAGGATGGTAACTCCCACAGGCCAGGAGACAGGCTGGGTGGGGAACAGCGGCCTCCTTAGAGGGTCTCCTTCCTTCTGGCCTGGCCCCGTGGCCTCTGGAGTCTCCACTAGCCAGGAAAGGAGTGACTGTCTTTAGCTGAAAAGCCCTTGGACAAGGGTTCGGTTGAACCACTGAATCCTGACACGGCGCCAGCCTCTGGCCCAGCACCTCCCAGATCCCAGAAGGGCCGCAGTGCTGTGACCACCTTCAAGGCCCCCGTGGGGTGTGGACCAGAAAAGCCCTCTTCGTGCATTTGCATCAGAGGGTATCTGTTGAATTGAAGCCCGTTCCTAACTTTTATTCAAGGCTCATCTCTGTGTTCCTCCAAATCTACCTACTCAGAGACTGAAAACTACTGGGCGCTTCTGGAAGGACTCTTGGCTGCACAGGTGAGCTCGGCCGGCCCCTCTGGGCCGGGCTCCAGGGCGCACAGGCCTCCACCTGCCCTCGCCCTGCGGGTCCTGCGCTCCCCCCGGCCACCGGGGCACCTCCCTCTTCTTGAGTCAGAACCTTCCTTTTTTTTTTTTTTTTTGGCCCTTTCGGAGACTTTCCTTTTCTGTAACTCATCACCTCCCTGAACATCACGCACCACTCACTTTCTAAGCCTTTTGTCCAAGCATCCCTGACCCATCACAGGTTTATGTTTGCAGAACCGGCCATGCTCCCGTAAGGCAGCTCTGATAAAACCCCGCCTTGACTCGGATTCCGCGAACGGGATCTTTCAGACAGTCTGGTGTCTGCCTCCCACTTTACCTAGAAGGAAAGGGTCCTGCTCCGGTGGCCTTCCTCACGCAGGGCTCCTGCCGCAGGCTGGACCAGGCCACTGTCCTCAGACTCAGAGACGTGTATGCTTAGCCAGACATGTATGGAGGGCCAGTTGGAGCTGGGGTCCCAGAAGCAGCGAGACAGGGGTGATGGGCGAGGGATTCACCACCCAGGTGCTCCCAGGGGGTGTGTGGAAATGAGGAAGAGCAGCTCAGGGGAGGGGGACGCCCTGCTGGGGCCGCCTCCCTAGACCTCGGCCTGACCCCGGGGGAGCTGCGGAGTGTAAGAGACCCTGAGTGCACTCACGGGGGGGGACCAGGGAGCCAGCCCTCACGCCTACACCATCAGTTCCGGGGACAGAAACTCCCATGAAACGTACACGTGGGGCATAAAGGAATCCATCCGTTTTTTTCTGCTGTGTGCATGTTGTGATGTGAATAGAAAAGAATAGAAAACCTTCAGCACTCTGTGTACTTGGGGAGGGGCTCCAGTGGCCTCAGGGCAGCTTCCAGAAGAGATCACAGACCCCTGATGTTAACAGCAAAGTACTGTTGACATCGCTGTGGCCACGGGGCCTGGACGGGGCAGCAGGGATCCCTGCATTCACCCCCAGGGGCCAGCCCTGCCCCCGGGGGCTTCCAGGCCTTGGCCTTCCATGTCACACGGCACCCTATGGGGTTGAGATGGGCAATATTGCTTCTATTTTACAATAGAAGAGGCAATCAGGGCACAGAGAAGTTAAAGCGCTTGCCCAAAATTGCTCAGCTAGTGTCAGAGTTGAGTTTCCAATCAGATACTCAGCTCCCCACCACTCAGCAAGTCTCAGGACAGCGTGTAGGGTGACCCCTTGGGGAAAAGAAAACACACCTGGTTATTTGTAGGTACGTGTGGGTGGGGGGGGATAACCTGTGCTGTGTTACACAAACAAGTACATTTATGTGTGTGTGTATGTGTAGAATTCCATTTAAATGAAGCTCTAGGACAGACAAAAATAATCAATGGTGGGAAAACATCCACACAGCGGCTGAGTGGGAAGGCGTGTAGGCTCTTTCCAGGGTGATGTTTGTGTTCTGTTTCTTGCATTCTTGCTGTCTGCAATTTGCTCTGAAATACGCACTCAAAAAAAAAAAAAAGAAAACAAAAGGAGTTGGTGGGTGAATAGAGGCATGGTTAGATAGATGCCCAGATTCGTAATAAAGCAAGAGCAGTCAAATGTTCACTTTAGAATCCAGAAGGACATACAGGTGCTCACTGCAAAATTAGTCTTTCTGTGTATTGGAATTTTTCATAATAACATGTTGGGGGGAAAATGCAGTTACCTCTGCAGGAGCCAGGGAGGTGATGCGGGCGGATGTAAGGGAACCTTCTCTTACTCTATATGCTTCTTAATTATTTCAGTCATTTTTCGGGCATGTATCATTTTTGTAACAATTTATTTTAATTTAAGGACTTAAGAAAAAGTGTCATAGAGATGCTCTTTCCCTTGTGGAGTTTAATGTGATGGGAAATTTAAGACACACACACACACTTTTCTGTGTAGCATTGTTGCCGGTAGGAAGGCACTGGCTCACAACACACGTGAACTGGTGACCCACGTGGACCAGAAGCCAAATGCACCCCGCCCCTGCTAGGTCACCATCTGGCATCGGGACCTGGCCTTCAGTTCCACAGACTGGGAAACAAGAGGACTGACTTGAGGGCCCTGGGGTCCCCTCCAGCACTGCCACGAGACATGCCTAGATGTGCGTGTGTGGGGATGGTGGCAGGAACGTTTGGGGAGATTGGAGGAGGAAAACCATGGAATACAGGAGATTTAAAGACTGGCGTCCACTTTAAAAGGAATACAACTGTTTGCAAGCCAAATCCGGGGGAAGAGACTGCTTTAGGATGGTTTCGTCCAGTGTGACTTTCTAATGGGTGAGGGAACTGAGGCCCCCGCCGCCCGTTTTGTAAATAAAGTGTTATTGGAGCACAGCTGTGCTGCTCTGCCGCATTCACCGTTCAGGAGACAGTGGCCGAAGTGAGCACTACTCGTGACAGAAGAGGCCCTGGCAGGAGAGGGGCTGTCTTCAGGCCTCAGTCTCAGGAGCACTTTCCAGGTTTTGTGAGGCCACAGCCAAGTGAACACGGGGCTGCAGAGCAGGGAGAGGTCACTGTCAAGGCCAGTGAGGGTGTGGGGGGAGCAGGCAAGGCCTGGGAAGATGGGCTCTAAGGGAAGTTTGCATGGTTGGCTACTGTCACCATAATGCTGCATCACACCCCCCAAAACTCCTCCGCGCGTCTGCAGGATGGATGCAGGTTGGCCGATCCAGGCTGCTTGGCCAGGCAGCTCTGCTCACACGGAGGCGCTGCTGGGCTTGGCCCCATGAGGGTGCTCCGTGTGTCCCCACTTTGTGCCATCTGGGGCAGTTATGGTGACATGGAGGCCCAGAGGGCAAACCCAACTGCACACACACATCTCAAGCCTCTGATGTGTCATTTCCACTAACATCCACTCCCCAAAGCAAGTCACATGGTCAAGGCTGAAGTCACGGATGGGGAAACGGACTCCACCTCGAGTGGGGCATTGCCACGTCATATGGCAAAGCAAAGAGAGGGGAAGGACTGGGGCCAAGACTTCAGTTGCCACAAAAGGACCTCCCTTCCAGGCAAAGGGAGCCGTGAACCCAATTGCACAGAAGCTGGAAAAGCTGAGTCATGTCGGGGGAATGACAGCAGCCGGGTCTGACCACAGCACGGCGGGAGTGCTGAAAGAAACATTAGCTCCACGGGATGCTCCTCATACACAAAACAAGGAGTTTTATAATTTTTTAAATGTGGGGAAATACCATGTGCTCGAGTCTCTCTTTGGAGTTGTCTGTGCATCAGCATAAGGATTCTGACAAGTCCTCGGGAAATAAGCCAATTCCGTGTTGTTTCATCCAGCGTTTCCTAAGCTCCTGGAGCCTCTGCTGGTCTCTCAAGTAACCCGGAAACGGCACATGAGAAATTCCAGAGGTGCACGTATGTAGAAAGGACTGGAAATCTCATTGGACTGTATCATGTGGTTCTTGTGGAACAAGGTGGACAGGTTGTATTTAATTTCTTAGGTGGTGGGACACCTTGAGAGTTTTAAGAAGTTCTCATTAGAAGTACTTCCTGCCTCCTCCAACCCTTGTCTCACAAAGGTTTTTTTATAGACACAAATTTTTATTAGTAGTAAGGCTTCCTTGGACTAAAATCAATAAATGTCATGGGCTAAAATTGTGTTTCTGAGCTTTGGTCTTTTGTATGTCATGGTCTTGATTCTATGTTTTTTAAACCTGACTTATTTTTAACTTAAATATGCTTTAAAGGGGAACTTTGGTTTAGAACCACTACCTGTCTGTAAATGGCTGGACTGGGGGCTGGACTTGGCAGTGACTCACTTCTGGAGATTGGAAGGAAGCAGAATAGTGTGAGACTTCATAACCGGATCAGAAAAGGCATCTCCTGTCTCTCACTCTCTTGAATCAGTTGCTCTGGGGGAAGACAGCGGCCAGGTTGTGAGAAGACCCACAGAGGGACCCATGTGGTGAAGAACCAAGCCCTCCTGCCATAAGTCAGTGAGGAACTGAGGCCCCCAGCCAACAGCTGTGTGAAGGAGCATCAGAGAAGACCCTCCAACCCCAGCCAAGCCTTTCAATGACTGCAGCTCTTACTGGCATCTTAACTGAGACTCTAAGCTAGAACCTTCCACTTGAGTCTCTCCCAAATTCCCAACCCTCAGAAACTGAGGGAGGGAGTTCACTATTTTAAGGTGCTACATTTTTGGAGCTATTTGTTATGTGGCATAGATAACTAATACACACCTTTAAATGGAAAACCAGGACCACTTGCTATAAATAGCGAATATCCTGCAAATAAACAAAATAAAGCCAAAACAATGTCATTGAATTTTCATTAGATACTCCCTTCTACCCAAGCCTCTGAACCTGAACCAACTCTCTCTCTCCTGGAAACAGACATTAGCATATGTTAAAAACATCATAGCTTCATATAATGAAAAACTCTTTAGCAACAAAAAGAAACAAACTACCAATATGTGCAACAATATGGGTGAATCTCAAAAACTATGGAAAAGATATATATATGTACGTATATATACTTTATATATAAGTATGTGTGTGTATATCTTTATATAACTGAATAACTTTGCTGTACACCTGAAACTAACATTGTAAATCAACAACACTTCAATAAAAAATTAAAATAGAAAAAAAAGCCTACGTGAAAGAAAGGTACAAAGGACCACATGTTATACGATTCCATTTATATGAAATGTCCAGAAAAAAGCAAATACACAGAGACAGAAAGCAGGTCTGTGGTTGCTGGGGGATGGGGTGGGATTGGGGATTGACTGCCAATGCGTACAGAGGAAACTGAGGGATGTGGAAGGGTTTTAAACTGCATTGTGGTGATGGTTGTGCAACTGTAGACATTTACAAAAACTCATCAAACTGTATAATTAAAATGAATTATATGAATGTTATGGTATGTAAATGTTACTTCAATAAAGATGTTAAGGAAGGGGTGGGTATAGCTCAGTGGTAGAGTGCATGCCTAGTATGCACAAGGTCCTGGGTTCAATCCCCAGTACCTCCAATTAAATAAATAAATAAATAAATAAATAAATAAATAAATAAATAAGTCTAATTACCTCCTCCCCCAATAAATAAACAAATAAAGATGATAAAAAGTTAAAAACTAAAAGATGGAAGAATGACACTTATTTTCACTGTAAGCGTCTAAGTTAACCCAGGGCTACAAGCAATACCTCACACAGCACCGATGATGGCTTTCCATGCTCTAGGTGCCCCTGTTCCCCACTGGTGTACTTGGTTCCTGAGCCCATCCTCAAGGTCAAAGGAGGGTTGTGGTGATGTAAAACTTCTAAGACCAGGCATTGACTGCCACTGTGTTTCTGGCACAGGTCTCTGGAAACTCCTTGCTTCCAGCTCTGCCAAACACTTCACAGGTAAACAGTACTTCTTCTGAGAGGTTTCTCAGAAAGCCCTTTTGTAGGAAGGAAGGAAGGAAGGAAGGAAGGAAGGAAGGAAGGAAGGAAGGAAGGAAGGAAGGAAGGAAGGAAGGAAGGAAAGAAAGAAAGAAAGAAAGAAAGAAAGAAAGAAAGAAAGAAAGAAAGAAAGAAAGAAAGAAAGAAAGAGAGAAAGAAAGGGAGAAAGAGAGAGAAAGAGAGAGAGAAAGAGAGAGAGAGAAAGAGAGAAAGAGAGAAAGAAAAAGATATATTAAATATCTGTGATCTAAGTAAGAAAAACAAATTCACTTCGGTGCTTGTGTGGCAGATTTCATTAATGGCCTGAATCCATCACTCCTCCCTGTGCCCATGAACATGGTTGGCCACAGGACTTTGAAGTTCTTTTCACTCGTGGTGAGTCTACTTTCCTGTTCCTTGACTTTAGGTTGGATCACAGCATGTTGGCCAAGGCTCATGCCAAAAGGCTCGTTCTTAAAAAGCATTTGTGAGATAGATTTGCCCTCTTGTCTTGGAGGAAGAGTCAACACATCTATTGAGAGATTGGATGTGTGGGTAGAAATGAACAATGAGTCCAGCTTTCAGGACAGAGGAATTAGGTAGATGGTGATGTCACTGACTCAGATGGGAAGGGAATGGGGTGGGCGAGATGTGAATGTGGAGATCCGGGAGGATCGAGGGGAGAGTCAAGATCATGTTGGAACAGGTTAACTGCCTGTCAGGAATGGGAGGGATCTGAGATTTTCCCATCCTTGCCTGCTGTTTTTTCTGGATGCTGACAGAAAACACAGACTGTGGGTCAGAGACAGAGGGCAGGTTACCGCTTGCAGCAGTGGCAGTAGTCAGAGAATCAGCATTTCTTTTATTGTCAGAACTGTTTTAGATATTAGAGGGAACAGGTTCACCGACTTCTCTCCAAGTTCACTCCCACATCCCCTGAAGTCTTCCTGCTTCTTGGTCCTCTACACCCCTCTTTCTGCATCACAGCCAGTCAGATCAGTCACACCCAGTTTTATCCACTCCCAGCCAGCACTGCCCCCCAGTCCCTCACCATTCCCCTCATTCCTGGACCACACCAAATGACAGCTCCCTCTTCTTTTTCCCTAGCTACTCTTTTTTTCTTTCAGATTAAATGTCCCTTTTAGGGCAATGCCATTCCTGACCAGTGTAGTTAGTGTAGATCTGTCACAGCTCCTGCTCCTGCCTTCAGGGCACCTGCTACCTGCTCTGTTTGTTTACTGCCATATCCCCACAGGAAAGTAAGTCCCCTGAGAGTAGACACCTTGTCAGTGTGTATAATCTAATTCTTAGTTTGGCACCTGGCACATGGCAGTTTCTCAGTAAATACCTGTGTCTTCCAGAGAACAGTTTGTGTTTGTAAAGGCCCACAGTACCTAGCATTCTGGTACGATAAATTCTACCAATTACAAGTTCCTTGAAAAAGAGACATCTTTATGATTTCCTGTGATCTTAGTATTTCTGATGACATTCCCAAAAGCATCATATATAGCTCAAATGGCTTTTTGATGTTTTCTTGGGCCTTTTATACCAAATGGAAAATGTTCTAATGAAGTCTTAAAAGCTGTAAAATTAAATGCAGGAAATTTTCCAGGAAATGCACAGTTGCTTTTCAATTTCTTTGACCCTCAAAGCCAACAACTATATGATGAAGGCTTTATTAGGGTCATTAGTGTTATGGAAATCTTTTGGGGGTTGAGTGTTCATAAAAACATTGCATTGTTTTTGACAATACTGAATAATCCCCCCAAATTACACAAAATCTGGCAGAATGCTGACACACTGCTGGCACTTAATAATGAATAAATAAATACATGAAGTGTTGGATTATGACTAATAATACTCTTTTGAAGACAGTTTCTTTCAGTGTGTAGTGTTCCCAGAACTCCTATATGCATTGACCTTTTTCTTTGATGCTTCATGTTACAGTTTAAAATGTCCAAGAAAATCTTCTCCAACCAACTTCATTGGGTGTGAAGATGAGTGTTTGGAAGTTCCTAAGGAATCTTCTGTTTTCCTGATAGAAGGGTTGGATGTAAGGGTACAGCCGTTCTTTCTTCACCCCTTCTTCTAATCTTGGTTGTGGATGGGATGGCAGGAGCTCTGGCCACCTTTTTGCAACCATAGGGGAAAGCCCATAGAAATCTCACAGTTACCAGTTGTCTTAATCTAGGCCTGTCAAGAAGCAGATGCTTACATGGGATTAAATGACAAGGATTTAATAGAGGAAATGCCTGTGTGAGGGAAAGTCAGGAGGGCACTAAAGAAGACAGGGAGAGCCATCAGATTATGATTGAGTCTGACCCCAAGTGAGGAAGAGAGAGAGAGAAGGTTCTACGTCTAAAGAAAGTCCAGCAAAGCCATCGAGGAGTCTTCAGGCCAAAGATGGCTGTCAGAGGAGTCCCAGGGCTCTCCGAGGTGGGTCTGTGTTGGTCCTTGTGCTGCACTGTCATCGGTTGGGAGCTGCCCATGGAAGGCATGGCTTTGACACAAAGATGGTGATGGACTTTAAAGTGCAAAAGCCAGAGCCATTGGTCAGTTATGCTTCCTGCAGCTGGAGGTCTAGGAGGCATATTCCCATGGGTACAACACCGATCTTTGCATTACTGAACCATTGCTAAAAACTAACTTCTTGGGGAGGGGGCACAGCTCAGTGGTAGAGCACATGCCTAGCACGTGCAAGGTCTTGGGTTCCATCCCCAGTACTTCCATTAAATAAACAAACCTAATAACTCCCTCCCAAAATTAAAAAAAAATTTAAAAACAACTAACTTCTTCTGGAAAAGAAAAATAAGCTCCTAGATATCTATGTATACCATAGCTCATTTTCTATAACTGCTTGCTGAACGCATTCCTAACTGACACTTGCTTCACCCCCAAAAAGCCCAGCCTCAGGGCTTCCCTCCCTCCTCCTTCCTCTTCCCCCTCCTGTCTCTTCTCTTCCCTTTCCTCCCTTCAGTTTCTCATGCCCAACAACTTAATTTTCTCTTTCATCCTTGAACTCAGATCAGCACCCAGCCCTCAAGGTCCCACTGTCAACCCCAAGGTGAAGCGCCTTATCAAGTTTTCTCTCCAAAACAAACACTGTTCTCCCACAAAAGGGATTCCAGAGCCAGGTGGTAAGATAGAGATTTCAGCTCATTGCACACATGGGTGCACACACACACACACACACCCCAACACACACACACAAGCGAACCACACACACCTGTTCTCTAAGCTGGGTTACTCATCCTCCTCCCTAGTATGTAAACTAGGACTGAGACTATATCTTTTTATGGGTAACTTAATTTTATTAGAAATTATTGAAAAAAATACAGCAAAGTATCAAGATTGACACTCACCAAAGAAAACAAAAAAATCACATGGATTTAAGAAATGTTAGCACTTTACCATATTTGCTTTGAGTCTTATTTTAAGAAACAAATTCTTACAGATGATAATAATTACAATAATCCTAACACTTATATAGTGCCAAAGATGTGCTTGGCTCTTCGCTGAATAATTCACCTGTATTAACCTTTTAAATCTCATAAAATCTGTGAAGTAGGTATTAATATTGCCACTATTTACAGACAAAGAACCTGGGCACAGAGCTGTTAAGTCACTTGCTAATAAATGTAAGAACCAAAATTTAAACTCAGGCAGACTAGACTAGATGCAGCTTTGGGATCATATTTGATTTATCCTTATGCTTACAATAGGATAATTACCCCACAGATATTTACTGAAAGAACAAATAAATAAACATGTTAATTTAGTGTGTAAGTAAATACATGACTGACTTGTGGTCCTGGGAAAATGAAGTTCAATGAGACCGATGACTAAATCCTTCTCATGAAACAACCGAAGCCATAAAATCATAAATTTTCCATTGAGATCCAGCTACCTTGAGCCCTAAAAGGTTTTTAATTTCCCTCATCTAGTGACTTTCTGCCAGGAAGAAGCATAGTTCTTGTATTAGTTATCACTGCTGTGTAACAACGTATCTCAACACAAAATGATTTAAAACAGTAGTTCCTCATTAGTTCTCCAAGATTCTGTTGTTCATTTGGTGGGGTGGCTTATCCCTGCTCCACAATATAAGAAGCCTTGGCTGGATAACACGAAGACTTGGAGCTGGATCATCAGAAGTTTCACTCAATTGCGGTGTTGGCTCTTGCCTGAGGCACTGTCAGCTTGAGTTTCCTTACAGCATGGTGGCTGGATTCCAAGGGCAAGTGACTCAGAGATTCAGGCAGAGCCATATTATCGTCTTTTTTTTTTAAGGATTCATAAATTCTTTTATTCACGTATTCATGTATTCATTGAACATGTTCTGAGCATAGACAATTTATCAGGCTGCCAACTGAAGAGAGAGAGTCACTGTGTGTCTTCAGTGCTTCCACTTTTCTCCCTCAATTTTCACAGCAATCTAGTAGGTAGACATTCTCCCTCATTCTATTTTGCAGGTGAGGAAACTGAGCTCTCATGTAACTGAGTACGCAGATATGATGCACCCAGAAAACAGACCTCATTTCTGCTTTCACTCAGAATCATTGCAAAAACTCTTGGGTTTGTGCATTGTCCCAGGATCTCTCCTGCTCTTGTTTTAGCCAACATGCTTTTCTCTCTGACCTGTATTCTTTGAATTTTGATTGGCTTGCCTAATCTTTCTGAGTTTTTCCTGTTTGTTTTTAGGATTTTTTTTGTATATATACAGTTTTATTGAAGTATAATCAGTTTACAATGTTGTGTAAATTTCTGGTGTACAGCATAATGCTTCAGTCATAAGTTACTACAAGATATTGAATATAGTTCCCTGTGCTCGTATTGCTTTTTAGGACCTCAGAAGTCACGTGGTATCACTTCCACCTCATCCCATCCATCAAGGCAGTTCCAAAGGTCAGCCTGGGTTCAAGGGAGGGAGCACAGATCCTCCTTCTCCATGGAGGCATGTCAATGTCACAGGGTGAGGAGAGCAGGCAGGAGGTGTACAATGTACCACAGGTGCTGAGAAACAGGTAATGTGCAGGCTTCCTTTCCACTATGTTAGAACAGTTGACTTACAGTTGGATCCCACTAGAATGTATGAGAAGGGACTTTACCATTATTAAAGCAGAACATGGGTAAGACTCACTATAGATCTCAACTATTGTACAACTACTACTATACATTTTTCTTTCCCTGTTCAAATGCTATCAGCTCTTAGAACACCAAATATGCAGGCAGTTTAAATCCTGGCCACATCTCATTTTCTGTAATTCCAGAGTGTTTTTCCTTTCCGATGATGTTGGTCAGCTCCTCCTCCCTCTGTGGCACTTTGTCTCATGAAACCACAATCTACAGGTCGTAAGGGCTGCAGACCTGTCACGCAGCACCCTTCACAGGTTCATCACTAAACTCCTGTAACTCAGAGCAGATCTGACAAAGATCAGAGGATGCTGCGTTATTCCTTCATCCATGTGCAAAGAGCTACTGCCTGGCTGGTTTACGTTCCTGGGATGAAGGCAATGCAATTCCTACCTTGAAGAAGTAAAGACAACATCTTATTTGACAGTTCAAAACACTTGTTCTCCTTGTCCTGATAGAAAATGTCTACTTCCCAGAACTGAGAAAGAAAACATAATAAAGTGGAAAAGCCTCTTGAAAAAGAGGTTGTGACATCTCTGCTCAGAAAGAGAATGGCAGGTCAGTTTTAACGGTCACATCACACACCTGCTGTTCTTCTGAGAGTGGCGGTAAATGGAGTAAACTCTGAATGTTTTCTTCGGTCGTAACCAGAGAAAGTGCTAAGTGCCCTGAGTTGAAGATCATCTCCTGCTAAAGGTTTCCAGACTCCTGAGTGTACAAAACACCAAGGCTCAGGGCAGTTCCTGCCTGATCTGGAACCATTTCCAGGTTGAAAGGGGGAGATGGTGGTGTCCAGAGAACATCATTGTTTCTTCTTGTAAGAAAGAAAATCAGTCTTTCCCCTGTCCCATGACCACTCAATTTCCACTGTGATTTCAGCCATAGTTTTTCCTCAGGAATGAGTTATTTAAACTTTCTAATTTAATCATCCCAAGATTATCTTCCTACATCAATTTAACGAAGAAAATTAAAATGTGTTTTCTTTTTGTTAGCATCCTCAACTGCCATCTGCTTAAAAATGTGGATATGATCAGCCCCTGGAAAGGATGAGAAACAGATCATGTTTACAAAGGCGTTTTTCTCTTCTTGAATAGTGTGTGAATATAATTTTGAAATTCCCATGAGGGGAAAAAAATTTTGCCAGAATTCTTAGTTGAAAGAGATTGCATTTCCTAGCAAGAGCTGGTAATATAAAATGATCTCTCCAAATATAAACCAATGGCTTCCTGGTAATTGTGCTATTTTTAAGACAAATAAGGTGTTTTCTTTTAATTTATTGTTTTCTGGAAACTCTCTGCAATGTGTCTGGTAGCACTCAACGGGACTAAATTTGGGCCATCTAGCCCCATTGGTTTTCAGTCTTACGCATCTGGAAAATCATTCTAGCCATCTTTCCCCAATAAGGATTATTCTGGAACAATAAATACTCTTTTTACACTTGGTATAAAAGTTTTTTTAAAACTTAAAAAAATATACATTTACTTATTTATTTTTGGTTTGGGTTTTTCATTTGTTTTTGTTTAGGAGGGGAAGGTAATTAGGTTTATTTATTTACTTATTTATTTTAATGGAGGTACTGGTGATTGAATCTAGGACCTCGTGCCTACTAAGCATGTGGTCTACCACTGAGCTATACCCTCCCCTTGAAGTATGAAAGTTTTTGAGTAAAGGACTTTAAGATGTTTAAACTAGGAACATTGACCATTAGTACTTTTTCTTCATAAAGGAAAACATACATTGATTTTTAAAATAGCCTTATTGAGATATAATTAACAAACCATGCAATTCACTCATTGAATGTATACATTTCAGTTTTTTAGTGTATTCACAAGGTTGTGCAACCATCACCACAATCTACATTTAGAACATTTATCCCTTAAAAAACAAAAACAAAAAAACCCTGTCTCCTTTAAGGTCATTCCATGTGCAGAAGCTGTTAATTTTGATGTAACCCAATTTATCTACTTTTTTTGTTGTTGCTTGTGCTTCTAATGTCATATTTAAGAAGCCAAGGGTCACCAAAAAAATTTCCTCTATGTTTTCTTGTAAGAATTTTATAGTTTTAGCTCTCTGATCCATTTGAGTTAATTCTTGTGTATGGTATGCAGTCAGGGTCCAAATTTATTTTGCCTAAGATATCCAGGTATCTCAGTATTATTTGTTGAAAAGACTCTTCTTTCCTTATTAAATTATACTGACACTCTGTTGAAAACCAGTTGATTATAAATGTAAGGGTTTATTTATGGGTTTTCATTGCTACTCTATTGATCTGTGTGTCTACCTCATATTAGTGCCACACTGTATTGATTACTGTAGCTTTGTAGCAAGTTTTTAAATTTAGAAATGTGAGCTCTTCAGCTCTGACCTTCTTTTCCAAGACTTTTTTTTTTTTGCTATTCTTGGTCCCTTGCATTTCCATACGAATTTTAGGATCAGCTTATCAATTTCTGCAAACAACAATCGAGATTTTGATATGAATTGCGTTGAATTTGTAAATCAACGTGGCAAATTTTGCCATCTTAAATGTTTTCTCCCTTTTGCTTGCTTTAGATTTGGTTTGCCCTTCTTTTTCCAGTGTCTTAAAGTAGAAGGTTAGTTTATTATTTGAAATATTCCATCTTTCTTTATATAGTCATTTGTAGCTATAGAATTCCCTCTAAGCACTGCTTTAGCAGCATCTCATAAGTTTGGCTATGCTGTGTCTTCATTTTCATATTTGTAGGAAGTTTCTAAGTTCAGAAATTATTTCTCAAAGTATTTTCTGAATTTCCTTTTGATTTCTTTTCCAGGTCAAGTTCACTCTTGAACCCCTCTGTGATCTTCAAGTTATCCTTTTTACTCCAGGACTTCTATTTGGTTCTTTTTATTTAAAAGAGTTTTTATCTCTGTGTTGATACAGTAGTCTCCCCTTATTAGTGGACGATATGTTCCAAGGCTCCCAGTGGATGCCTCAAACTGAGGATAGAACTGAACCCTGTATATACCAAGTCTTTTCCTGTACTCTCAGGCTGGTAGCGAATACAGTGTGGACACACTGGACAAAAAGGTGAGTCACTGCCTGGGTGGAATGGAGCAAGACAGTGTGAAATTTCATCATGCTACTCAAAATGGCGTGCAATCTAAAACTTATGAATTGTTTATTTCTGGCATTTTCCATTTAATATTTTCAAACTGCTGTTGACACTGGGTAATAAACTGGGGAAAGTGAAATCATGGATGGGGGACTCCTGTATTTTCTTTAGTGAGTCTTTGTCATCATACCTTACTTTAGTGCTTTAAGCATGGTTTCCTTTTGTTCTTTGAACATAATATTTGTAACAGCTGTTTTGGAGCCTTTGTCTTCTAGGTCCACTATCTGGTGTAATAATCCTGCAAAGTCTAGCTCCAGGCAGTGTCAGCCTCCAAGGTCCCTGCTCAGTCTGCTGCCACCACTTTTGGCCTGGCCACCTAGGAAGCGCTTCTGGGGTGCAGAAGCCAGTTATTGGTCAAAGTGGTGCTGGGGTCCCCAGAGCCCGTCAGGCCTTTACCCCATACAGTGGTACATGTGTGCGGCGGGGAGGTCGCTGTCATAGTTCAGGGGGGTATCTTGGAGTCCTCTGACTGCTCCCTGGGGAGAAGGGCACAGCCTCGGACAGCACACAACCTTTAATAGCCTGCCAGGGGCGACTGTGCTAATGTTTTTACGCCTAGCTCCCCAGAAGTTGCCCTGTGTCAGAGTGGCTTAGTTTTCAGTCAGAGTTTGGTCAGAGGCTGTGTTTAAGGCATTGAGTCAGTGGGGCCTGCCTGTGTTGCCGGGTCTGTTGGAGTGAGGGATGCTTTCAGCTCAGCACCAGAGCCTGCTCTGATTGCTGCCCCGCCCAGCTCTGCCCCCACCCCTGCCACGCCCCCAGCACGCCACGCCCCCCCCCCAGCACGCCATGCCCCAGAGCTTAAAGCATGCGCGCAGAGTCCATTGTGATCCCAGGAGGGCGTCCTTCGTATCCTTTCTGCTTCTGTTAAACTTCTGGCTGCTCTGCCTCTTTTCTTGTCTCAGAGTTGCCAGCCTCTTAATTCCCTCCCAGCCCTCCATTGTTGCTGACAACACTCTTAGGCACGGAGTTCTTCACTCTGCTCCAAATAAAGGCAGCCCTCTCAGTAGAGCTCCGAGCTCTTTGTTCTTAGGCCTGCCTTCCACGCTCCCTCCACCCCTTAGCTGAACCCACCGCACAGCGCTGGGGTCAGTGATCCACTTCTCCCAAAGTGATCAGCGCCCCCTCTTTACAAGTCTATGTGGGGGGTCGGGGCTGTGGCAGCTGGTCTTCTTGGCTCATCCCTTGCAGCATGGACCCTCCACTCTATTTGCCCACCAGCTGGGCTGGGGTGAGGGGTGACAAGGACCCCAGTATTCTCATTTGGGTATAATTTCTACTGCAGGAGCAGGTGGGGCAGGTGGGGAAAGGGAGACTGGTGCTCTTGGCTGTACTGTCCAGAAGAGACCTTCTGCAGCATGGGAGTGGGGGGCATGAGCCTGCCCCTCCAAGGGAAACCAAAGCCTCAGACTGGGAGCTGGGGCCATTCTTGGCCCACAGCAGAGGGCCCCGGGGAGCTCTTCCCTCCTACAGAGCTGCAGGTGCAGGTAAGGGAGCTGGGTGTGGCTCCAATGCCATAGACCATCACTGTTCTTTCTAAGGTTTAATAGATTTTCTTGAATGGCGTTGTCTCCATTTGCTATATACCCTTTGAACAATTTCCAGAGATTCTAATGATTGCTTTTTTCATACTTTCTCTGTTACATTGTTGTTTTGCTGGAAGGATTCTGTTGAGTCCCTTACTCCACTATTCTAGAAGTCCTGCCCTATACTGACTCTGTTTTTACCTCTGTATTTCATTGGCTCGGTGAGCCCTTGACCACTCCATTCGGGAGGACTGAGAACTGAGAAGTCACTGAAGACTGAGAGGACCGGAAATAATGATTCGTGGTCAGCACCTGACAATAGCAACGCTCAGTGCAAACGCTGGTTGCTTCTTAAAGTTTCAAATGATGTCATTTATTTTCTCTTCCTCCCCGCAAAGTTATCACACAGAATGTTGGTAGCTCACTTCCATTTTATGCCACGAATATGCAACATACAGCATTTTCAGATTGGATGGAGACATGAAGCAAATGAAGATGTAAGTCCCAGAAGAACAGACCTTGCTATTTCAGTTTTCCAATTTTTGTCTGAAATAGGAAATGGTAGTCAAACAACAAATGATGTCTTTAAAATGGTATTTTTAAATTGAGTGCTGTTTCAGGATGGCACAAATTATTCATAACTCAGCAGGGTCATAGCAAGCTTTATATTCTCAGAGGAATGCATTTTCTTTCCCAAGAGAGAGGGCCCAGTAGACAAAGAGCTGAATTAAGATACTGTCTCATATCAGCAACAATTCTGAAGTTTTAGTTTGAGGAAGAATCCAATTTGAGTCTACAGGCACTCAAATATAACATTTTAAAATAGATAATTTTCTACTTAAACAGTTACCACGTTAAAAAAAAAAACTGAATCTCATTTCATTTTCTTTGGGGAAAACCAAACCACCATATTTAATAACCTAAGCCCTACTTGTTCCGCTGGGAAAGGAGTGCATGGATCTGATAAGTTGTGAATTAATTTTTAAAAATATCAATATAACTCTAATGGTGTACTTTAATATACTTTCACTCACAGAGCTTCTAATTTTTTATACTTGCATTAAAGTCTGGTATATAGCAGTGACTATGGTTTCTTGAAGATAATTTTAGCAATTTTGTCCATTTCCATGGCCATCTGCATCTCAGCCACAGGTGAGTGAGCAGCTGTTCCTTAATGCCTGGCAGCATTTTATAAAACTCTAAGAATAGTGTTGTGGAAAACCACAGAATGCTAAGATTGTGACCCCTGGGGAACCTGAGACATAGGAAAATTAGATATTTTTTTCCCCAAGGCCCAAGAGCAATAACTGGTAGAAATAAAACTAAAACCCCAGTCTCCCCACTTCCTAAGAAAGCCTCTCCTCTGCCTTAAGTCAGGCACATTCTGTCCTGAAAAGATAAGGAGAATGCAAGACAAGAAACAGGGCATCCCATAACAGTAGCATCATTTTGTGGCTTGTCAGTTTATACATTCCTTTTCTAAATTTCATCTTGGCACAATCCTTTGAAGCAGGAGTAGTGGTCACTGTAGGAAGAGTGACGAGAGTCTCACTGGGAAGATGAGGACACGGAGGCTCTGTTTGCTGATTTGATGAGCATCACACAGCCGGAGGGTAGGAGGACCAGAGCATGAACCCAGGTCTCTCCATCCAAAGGAGTGTTTCACGCAGAGTGAAAGTCAATGGGATTTAAAGACACTGAGACCAAGGTGGTGCAGAAGCTATGAGGATGGACAAGACAAGGCCTTGCCCTCAGAGCACGGCCCCCCAGCCCAGCCCCTCACACCCCTTCCCATCACACTGTGCTGACACCACTAAGGCCTGACTCGAAATTGACACCAAGACCCTAACAGCCTTGTTTGAGGTCTGCCAACTTTCTTCCTTTGAGTAAGTTATTCAATCTCCCTGTGCCTTGGTTTTCACCCTAAAAAACAAAACACCTCCCAGCTGCAATATGGTACAGCAAAGACCAGCTGACTACATCATAAATGTGAAACTTCGAAGAGCAAGGGTGGTACTTCTAGTGACGCCCTTTCTTCCAAGCATCTCTGCAGCAATGATGGTCTTATTCTCGCAGTTGGACCAAGACAGCAGTACATAGTGAGTCTGGGCTCAACAAGAATGCCCTGGTGTTCGTCTATATAGCTTGCATCATCTATATGAGAAATAACTCTCTTATATAAATAATATCTACACATTACACCATGTATGTGAAGAACAAAGGCTTGGAGAGCAAGAGAAGACATGACTATGAGAAATCTCACACGCAGCTTTTATTCTGCAGTTCAGTTCCCTTCTCTTCTATATGAAGGAAATCATTTCATTCCCTAACCTTGAACTGAGCACAGTGATTGAAATATGGGTAAAATAATAGACAGAACAGGGGAGGGGTGTCACCGGGAAGGGATGTTTCTGTATTGCCACGTAAAGAACCATCCTCAAAATTTAATGGCTAAAATCATCAATGCTTTATTATTTCTCCCTAACCTGTGGTCTCACCCGGGGTCACCTGTGTGACTAAAATCCGCTGCTGGCGAGGCTGGAGCTGCTGGCAGGGGCATCTTTGTTCTCCTCCATGTGGCTCACTTGGGCTTCGGCCCAGCATGGTGGCCTCAGGGTTCTAAAAGGGCTAAAGTGGAAGCTGGTGGGTCTCTTAAGTGATCAATTGTCAGGGCATCACCCCCATTGCATTCTATTGGGCAAAACAAGTCACCAGAGTCAACTCATGTTCAAGAGGAGGGCAAGTAGGACACATCTCTTGGTGGGAGAAGTGATGGGCTCATTCAGAAATGGTGGGATTACTGGTGGCCATCTTTGGAGGAACCTACCACAGAGGGTGTTATGAAAGTGGAGCCTCGTGACTTCTGTTTGTAAATCCCAGACCTGAAGAGAAGGTGGATGAGGTGGAAGTGGAAGAAGCTGTGGATTTGTGTGAGGGTTCAAGACAGTTCTGAAGAAATTTGTTCAGTGGTTTAAGTTTAGTGAGAGAATGATCTGGTCTTAGGTCTTCTGGACACATTCTTCTCTGGAAATTCAGCAGTAAGGTGTGACCATGTTCCCACTCCCCTCAGCTTTGGGGAGGAATAAGGCACGGCTAAATGAGATAGGAATATCATGGACTGAATTATGTCCCCCTTGAAATTCATACGTTCAAGTCCTGACCCCCAGTACCCCAGAATGCGTCAGAATGGCTACCATCAGAAAGTTTACAAATAACAAATGTTGGTGTGAGAATGTGGAGTAAAGGGAATTCTTGTGCATTGTTGGGAGTGTAAATTGGTGCAGCCACTATGGAGAACAGTATGGAAGTTCTCAAAAAACTAAAAACAGAGCTACCATGTGATCCAGCAATCCCACTCCTGGGTATATATCAAAGAAAACAGAAACACTATTTTGGAAACATACGTGCACCTCAGTGTTCACAGCTGCATTGTTTACAATAGCCAAGATACGGAAGCAGGCTAGGAGTCCATTAAGAGACGACTGGATAAAGAAGATGTGAGATACACACACACACACACACACACACACACAGGAATATTACTCAGCTATGAAAAGAATGAAATCCTGCTGTTTGCAATAACACAGGTGTAGCTGAAGGGTCCATGCTTAGTGAAATAGGTCATACAGAGAAAGACAAATACTGTATGATATTGCTTACAAGTGGAATCCAAAAAATAAAACAAACTAGTGACTACAACAAAAAAGAAACAGACTCACAGATATAGAGAACAAACTAGTGGCTGCTAGTGAGGGGGGGCAACATAAGGGTAGAGGATTAAGAGATACAAACTACTACGTGTAAAATAAATAAGCTACAAAGATACATTGTACGCATAGGGAAATATAGCCATTATTCTGTAATAACTTTAAAGGGAGTACAATCTATAAAAATATTGAACCACTATGTTATACACCTGAAACTAATATAATATTGTAAATCAGCTATATTTCAATTAAAATATCCTAGTCCAGGGGGAGAGATAAATGTAACTCATCATCATCATGATCATCGTGAATTAATTAAGGTGAGGC
Organism: Vicugna pacos; assembly: GCF_048564905.1. NCBI lineage: Eukaryota > Metazoa > Chordata > Mammalia > Artiodactyla > Camelidae > Vicugna > Vicugna pacos. The sequence goes on from NC_132987.1 coordinate 10,182,580, forward strand.
CACTCGGGTGGGCCCTAATCTAATCTAAACGGTGTCCTTATAAGAAGAGGGTGAGGACACACGGGGACAGTGGGTTGTCCCTGCACAGAGGGTTGACCACATGAAGAGGCAGCAGGAGGGTGGCTGTCTGTTAGCCAAGAAGAAAAACCTCATGGACTTCCAGCTTCCAAAACTCTGGGAAGATGCATTTCTGTTGTTTAAGCCACAGGGCATGTGGTACTTTGTCAAGGCAGCCCAAGCAAAGGAATATAAAGGGGGAAGCCTGAGCCCGAGGGAACCAGTGAAACCAGAACCTGTGGGGTGACGTGATGACCTCCCACCCAGGAGCCCTGCTGGAGGCGCCAGGGTGGGTGTGGACGTGTTGATAGGTCCCGGGTTCTGAGAACCAGAACACGGACAGGAGACTCAGCCCAGCCTTGTGGAACCCACTCTGTTCTTACAGAAAATCTTCAATCGCTGCCAACCTTGAAAATCAGGAGATTTTACTCTTTAAAAGAGTTAGGATTTCCAGCTTCTCTTGGAAAATCAGTAGCGTTTTCTCCATCTGAATCCCTGTTCTGGGCACACCAGTTCTGTGGATAACAGGTGGGAAAAGAGCTCAGCATGTTCTTCCAGATTACAGTCCTGTGGAATTTGGGGACTGGAAGTCTTTATGGTAATTTATGTCTTGTCATTATTGTAAAAAGCCTGTGATTCACCTGCTCAGCTCTGTTCACTGTGATTTATGATGGAGGAAGTTATATAATTGCTGTATCCAGAAGAGGTGGAAGCTTCCAGTATCCCAGGTAGGGCTTTAAAAGAGTTTCTGTGATCTTAAACTGAGATTTTATAGGTGTTTCTATTTCCGGAAGACATTGGAAGTAGCTTTAAGGGTGCATGTGTGTGTTCAAATTGCTTCTCATTTGATGTTCTTAGATTCGCATTGGCAGCTTGTAAATTCCCGCTTCGGTGTAATGAAAACTCTCATTATAATTTGCATATCAAATGGGAGGGCCCGTTTCTTTAGCTGGGGGAAGTTGATTGAATTTCTAGGCTTTTGAGAAACTCATAATGCTCCTGGTTGCTAATGTTCTTTACATATAATGCCTGAGACAGAATGAACAACAGTTACTACTCAGATAGGAGTTGCCTTTCCTTCTTCCAAGGCACTCTGTGGATTTTAAAGAGGATTCCCCCTGTCCCCGGGTTAAATCAGGCGCTCAGAGAGGCTGCAGTCTCCCTTCCCTGGGCACTGGGTGCTTGATCTCTACCTGGGACAGCTGATTCTAGGAGAGAGGTACCTGGCTGATCACACCTGAACCTCACGTGCGTGAAGGCACAGCCTCCTGACCAGGGTGCAGAGAACTCCCCAGGGTCTTTGTCCTCTGTTGCCCCATGCCACCTCCACAGACACCCCACTTCATCCCTCTTTCGTTGTTCCAAGGGGAAACACTTTTCCATCTCCCTGGGTTCAACCTTTCCTGTAGGAAGCCTCAGACTGCAGTGCAGGTCCCAGCCAGTCCCAGTCAGGGTGATGGGGAGTCCGTGACCCAGCACTGCTGGTGGGAGTGGGGCTCACCAGTGATGGCCCCAGAGAAGAGGCAGCAGAGCCTTCCGTGATGCTCCTGCAGCGGGAGAGTGTGGGGTGGGTTTCCAGGGCCACCATGATGGCTTAACCCAAGTATGGCTTGAACTTGATGGGCATCTGTTGGCATCAGGTCTGGTGTCACTACTATACTGCGGGTACGCCTGGGTGGTGGAGAGCTGTTGCATCCCCTGTGGCCACCGCATCCACAGTCAGCAGGAGGACAGTGGGGGGCAGCGTCTCCATCACAAACGCACAGATTTTCCCAGCAGGCTGGCAGCCACCTTCTTCTGCATCTCATGGAGCAGAGCTGCGGCAGTGGCCACCCTGCTGGGGGGCTTAGAAAGGAGTTGAGTCAGCCATCAATCACTGTTGTGCACCTGCCACAGAGGCCTCACGATGGGCGCCAAGGGTGCCCCCTGCTGCGGGTGCTGCAGCTCCGCACAGACTCTGCGTGGAGCAGTTCAGCCTGGACCCCCGCTGTGCTCCCAGCAGGACCTACAGGGTGCTTCTGGGAAGACACGTATCAGTGACTGAGGTGGCCTGGACGGCTTTCTAATAGCTCAGCCTGGTGAACCTTCCCATACAAATGATGCAATTTGTTGAATCCTCCCCAAAAAAGTACCAAAATTCTCTTTGGAGGCTGAACACTAATTGGAAGGGAAGTGACTTTGTTGCTCACCTGGAGACCAGGACACTCTGTGTCCTCTTGTCCAACCTTCCCTGTGACCTTGTGCATGAAAGAGAGGTGGTCCGGGCATCGGGACTTCCCTGTCCTCCCCCCTGCTGTGTGGCAGCCAGAGGGTGGGGAAGAGGATGCCAGATCCAGTGGGGGGATCCTGAAGAATCTAAGTGAATCAGAGTGATCTCACCCCCTTGGCGGTGATTGATTCAGAAATGGGCTTATGACTAGTCTGGCTCCATGAGATTCAGGGGAAGATTGCTGGGAGCTTCTGAAATTTCTGTTTTCCTTCAGAGAGAAAGCCATAGGAAAAGCTGGTTCCTATCTTCAGCGAGATGTGAACAAGAAAACCAGGAGCCTCGATTGCACTGGCTGTCATCCTGGGAGCCGAGGGGAACCCCACTGGAATGAAGTCAGCACTGTCGACAGCAGCAGAGTCAGAAAGAACCTGGGTCCTTGAGGGCATCACCGAAGCGCTAACCATCTACTGACTCCCAGGTGGCTGAGCCCATGAACCTTCTTATGGTTGAAGTCTATGTGGTTGGATTTTTCTGTTACACTGAAAGCACCCTAACTGCTCCAGATGGTGTGCCCATTATAGAGATGAGGAAGCCGATATCCACAGGGATGAAGTAACTTGCCTGAGGTTGCACAGCTGGTACAGCAGAGCTGGGCTTGGAACCAAGGTCTGACTCTTGGCTCCACACCCTGCGATTAATCTGTCTTTTCACTGGGATAGCTAAATCACATATTTCAAAAGTCCTAAGAACGGCTCAGACATGCTGAACTTACTCAAAAACTTGTCTTTGACTCTCCATGCCTCCTTCATGAGTTCAGAGCTGGGCCACTTCCTGTGGAAAGGGGTTCTCAAGAACATCAGTAGACTTACACAAATCACACTGCCAAACCAGGCAGATTTATTGCTGGTTTTCAGGGAGACATCGGTACTCCTCCCCCACTGCTCCTCGTTTTTTAAAACAGGCAGTAATGATGACAGAGCATAAAAGAAATATATGCTGGGTAGGGGCTCCCAGTGGGTGGGGAGCCGGCACTGAACCTTAGTGAATTTTCATACTGTGGATAAAAGGATTGTGAATGCAGCAGTGTAACCAACAAAAGTCTAAGACTTGTTTCTGGAACATCTCAGACCTGGACGGAATTGAGAGGCAGCTGGCCTAGCCTCCTCACCGCTGTGGCGGGAACCCTTCTAGAACCAGTGTTCCCTCAGGAACGCTCCAGACGAGGACAGCGGTGTTCACCTTCGTGGTCAGGAAGCTTCTGATATTGTACTGACTCCACACTTAGGTTGTGTTATAAGCAACATCACTGTTCTTCAGAATATAATGGAGACCAGCTGGTTAAAGACAACCGGTGACAAATCATTGATCACTGTGTCCTACTCCCAGGAAGATGTTATGATGAAGATGCCCCCAACAGAGTGGCCAAGCCCATTATCCCTTCACCCCCAAATCACTTTAGAGAGAAATGGAATTTACTCCCAGGTAACTTCAGATAGAGATGGAATACACAGCCTGTCCATGAATGTGATGTAGGCAAGAGGTCACTTCAAGGTTTTGTTTGGTGAGAAGGTGACCTCTGAGAGGGAGGGATGGCTTTGTTTTTAATGTCTGTTTGTTGTTTTCAAAAGCACAGATTTGTTTGGTTTTAAGAGTTAAATAGCCCTGCAAAACCAGCCATGAAACTAGCAGTTCCTACCAGACTCTCCCTGTCTCTGAGGATACTCTCTAGAGGCAGCCACTTTCAAATCTTCTAGCTATTTCTCCTGGAGTTTCGTCTTTTTTTTTAAATATGTATTTTTATTGAAGTATAGTCAGTTTACAATGTTGTGTCAATTTCTGGTGTACAGCATAATGCTTCAGTCATATAGGAACACACATATATTCATTTTCATATTCTTTTTCACCATAGGTTACTACAAGATATTGAATATAGTTCCCTGTGCTATACAGTATAAACTTGTTTATCTGGTGTGTATATATTAGTTAGTATCTGCAAATCTCAGACTCCCAATTTATCCCTCCCATCCCCTTTCCCCGCTGGTAACCAAAAGTTTGTTCTCTATGTCTGTGAGTCTGTTTCTGTTTTGTAAATAAGTTCGTTTGCCTTTTCTTTTTTTTTTTTTTTAGATTCAGCATATAAGTGATATCATATGGTATTTTTCTTTCTCTTTGTGGCTCACTCCACTTAATATGATAATCTCTAGGTCTATTGCTGCAAATGGCATTATTTTATTATTTTTTATGGCTGAGTAGTATTCCATTGTATAAATATACCACAGCTTCTTTATCCAGTCATCTGCTGATGGACATTTAGGCTGTTTCCATTTCTTGGCTGTTGTATATAGTGCTGTTTTGAACATTGGGGTGCAGGTGTCTTTTCAAATTAGAGTTTCTTCCAGATATATGCCGAGGAGTGGGATTGCTGGATCATATAGTAAGTCTATTTTTAGTCTTTTGAGGAATCTCCGTACTGTTTCCATAATGGCTGCACCACACTGCACTGCCCCCAGCAGTGTAGGAGGATTCCCTCTTCTCCCCACCCTCTGCAGCATTTGTCGCTTGTGGGCTTCTGAATGACAGCCACTCTGACTGGCGTGAGGTGCTTCTATGTATATGGCTCATCGTGTCTTGATATTGTTATTTCTTGATTTTTCCATTTTCGCATCACCTATTGCCTTCCTTTTGCAGGAAATGAAGAATAAGGCTGCTCACAGCTCGCCCCGCCTCCACCACCACTTACCCTCAGCCCCTCCCTCTCTCGTCTCCCCAAAAGGGTTACATCACAAGTTTTGGTTGAGTCAACATTTAATACTTACATCTTTATGACGCCGTCCATCTTGTTCACGGCTGAGCCATGCAATGAAATCAGGAAAGGAGAAAGAGGTATAACGTGTCCCTGTTCACAGACTAAGAACCTAGGCACAGAGATGTTGAGTAACTTGCTAGCAAATGTAAGAGACATGACTTGACCTCACTGGCAGAGAGAACCTGAGTGCGACGCGGGCTACCGGAGGGCTCTCCGGAGTGTTCCAGACAGTAACCCAGGCTGTGGGAAAGGACATCTGGGTGGGGGCTACCTGTCCTGGGTTTGCACAGCTTGGGCCACATCAGCTCTGGGGTTTCCTTCCTGAAGAGAGTGGGGGTATGGAGATTTTGTGCAGAGGCTGAGTGAAGAGAAGAAATGAAGGGTGAACCTAAGGCAGCAGACTAAGGCCATAAACTCCCTTCAACCCGTGTGGGCGGGCCCTCTCTGAAGAACTGGATTTTTTCCTTTTCCCTTGGGTTCTGGGACCAGTCCTATGAAGTATCCTGTTTAAATGCTCTTCTCCTTTGAGGCAATTCTCTCCAGTTATTCATGGCCCTGCAGGGATTCACAGACCACACTGTGAGTTGACGTTTTAGGGTGAGCAAGGGGCAAGTGGCAGGGGAAGCCCTTCATAAGAGTTTCCTCTGGAGTGTTCTCTGAGCTGCTGGTCCAGTCCAATACCCCCCCACCACGGTGGCCCCTTTTGCTCATGGTGAGGGGGCCCCCAGAGGGAGTCGGGTGGGTCTCAGGAGCACTGGGGGTGCCATGCCTGCAGGAAGGGGAAGGGGAGGGGATGCCTGTCCGCCCTCAACTCAGATAAAACAGTCAAGCAGGTTTTGTTCTTAAAATAAATGTTAAATGAATTCATTACAAATAGAAACAGACTCGAAGACATAGAAAACAAATTTATGGTTACCAAAGAGGAATGGGGCAGAGAGGGATAAATTAGGAGTTTGGGATTAACATATATACACTACTATATATGAAACAGATAAACAACAAGGCCCTGGTGTGTAACACAGGGAACTATGTTCAATATCTTGTAATAAACTACAATGGAAAAGAATCTAAAAAAGAAGACATATAGATGTATAACTGAATCATTTTGCTATATGCCAGAAACTAACATAACATTTTAATCAACTATAGTTCAATAAAAAAGAATAAAATAAATGTTGCTATTCTTCAAAGAATTTAGAATTCAAATTCAAATGTAAATTCCTCTAAAAATGTATTCAAAAAGGCACATGCACCCCACTGTTCACAGCAGCACTATTTACAATAGCCCAGACATGGAAACAACCTAAATGTCCATTGACAGATGACTGGATAAAGAAGCTGTGGTATATTTATAGAATGGAATGCTACTTAGCCAGAAAAATGAATAAAATGCCATTTGCAGCAACATGGATGGACCTGGGGATTGTCATTCTAATTGAAGTAAGTCAGAGAAAGAAAAGTACCATATGATATTACTTGTATGTGGAATCTAAAAAGAAAAAAGAGATTAAAAAGAACACCATGAACTCATCTACAAAACAGAAACAGACCCAGAGATGTAGAGAACAAACTTATGGTTACCGATGGGTGAAGGGAGTGGGAAGGGATAAACTGGGAGTTCAAAATTTGCACCTCTTGGGGAGTGATGGAAATGTTAGCTATCTTGATTGTGGTGCTGGCTTCATGGGTGTACATGTCTATCAAAATTCATCAGATTGTGAAATATGTGTAGTTTATTGTACGGGAACCATACCACAATAAAGGTGTTAAAAAAAGGAATAGCTCTATAGCTTTTAAGAAATGAAAAAACAAAAAACAAACTAAATTCCTCTAATGTCTACCAAATACGGCACAATCAGCCTTTAAGACATCCCCACTTATAAATCTCCCCATATATGTTTGTTTAATAGGATGCAGTCTCTGAGTCTAACATTTTTATTTCTGCCCTAAGAAATTCTCCTTCTTGTTACCGAGTTTTTGGTTTGTAGTCCCCTGATGGGGAAGGAGAAACCTCTAGCAATTTAATGAAAAATTCTAATCCAGGGATTATTTTTTCAAGATCTACAGAAAGGCGTGGGACCCAGGAAAAAACCTCACTGCTGTTTTTTTCCCCTTTTCTATTAATGTAAATGTTCAGATGATCTAAAAAAACAAAAACCCCCCAAAAGAAGCACCTGAGCGTCCTTTTACATTTTCAAACGTTCAGCGTCAGTTTCTAATCCGCAAACGCCCTCGGCCTCTGAAACTCTCACGGCCGCTTTCCTGAGCAGCCTCCTTCGAGCGGTTCCCTTTTAGCTGCCTTCCTCTGTGGGTCTGTCAACTTGTGAAGATTCAGTTATGCAAAGGAGGCTACGAGTGATGTCTTCAAAGGAGGGGAAAGCCAGAAGTGGATGTGAAAAAAGCTGTTTGGGCCACTGGGGATGTTTCTTGAGAAAGCTGGCCTTCCTCTTGTCCTCATGAGTCATGAACAGACCTCCACCTGGTCGTGATCTGTCAGATTTAGAGCTTGGGCCCTTGGCAATTGATTGAGCTCCCCCAGAACTCAGCCAGCGGCACAAGTGACCAAAAAATCCACTTTAGATGCAGTTTCGGTCATATAATAATAGCTAACAATCGGATTGTGTGGCCTGCAAAATGGCTTTTACACACTTGGAAGATCTGGAGCCTTAAGACAGCTGCGAGGCGATAAGGATGCTGCCGAATGTTTACTGTGTGCCTGCTCTGCGTCAGGTCCCGGTCACAAGCCTTACGTTGTTAACTCGTCTGATCCACACGGTTGGTCCCCCTAAGCACTGGCATCCCCTCTTGTCACCTCAGAGAAGAAGACTGAGGTCACATGGCCGGCAAGTGGCTGAGCTGGGATTTGAACCCAGGGATCCAGCTTCCAGGGGCTGTGCTCTTAACCGTCACAGGAAGCCTCCTCCCTGCCCACCCCAGGCGGAGACTGTGATGCCCATTTCACGGGGGGGAAGCAGACCCACAGCCTATCTTGTAGAAGTGTACACAGCCAGTGGTGGTGAGGGGGTGGGGAGGGACAGAAAAAACTTAAAAACTCCTGGATCTTTGTCATTTGAAGTGAAGTAAGCCAGGAAGAGAAAGAAATACCATAGGCTATCACTTATATAGAGAATCTTTTTTTAAAAATGACACAAATGAACTTATTTACAAAACAGAAATAGACTCACAGACATAGAAAACAAACTTATGGTTACCAGAGGGTAAAGGGCGTGGGAGGGGATAAATTGGGAGTTTGGGATTTGCAGATACTGACTACTAGTTATAAAATAGACAAACAAGTTTCTACTGTATATATAGCACAAAGAGTTATATTCAGTATCTTGTAGTAACCAATAATAAAAAAAAGAATATGAAAATGAATATATGCATGTATACGTTTGTATACATTGTAAAACATTGTGAAACATTGTGCTGTACACTAGAAATTGACACAACATTGTACACTGACTATGCTTCAATTAAAACCAAAACAAAACAAAAAACCTCACTGAGTCTGCTTCCAAGTCGTGGGCACTTCATACGTTACACGGCTTTCCTTTTCTGCCTTGCTTACCAGGCAAAATTGGGACAGACAAGTTTGTCTTTCCCACAGGCCAGGCCAAGGGTGCACTGACCTTAAGCATAGAAATAAAGGGATCTCCAAAAAATCAGTAATTAAAGTAAATAATAGCTATGAAATATTCTTAAAAATCAAAATGATTTCAAAAATCCATGATGATCAAGATATCAAAAAATTTAAATAAAGACCATGTCTGTCCTGCCCCAAATTCCTTTCAAGCCTTTTCTCCAGTGCTGACAATTCTTACTTATTCCAATTCCTTCATGAGTTGCTCTGGAAGAAACACTTGAAAGTCTTGAGATGTAACTCATTTATTCCAGGGGAACTGACATTTAATACCTTGGGTATGAAGAAATTAGATTCAGTGAGAATTGCCAGCATTGGGAAAGGGCTCAAAAAGGAATTGGGACAAAACTGAGCCTTTTATTTTATTTAGATTTTTAATTTTTTGTTCATCATGAATTTCCGTATTAATTTTGATTTTTAAAAAATATTATTGATTACTGAGTTTTGGGCAACCCCTTAGATTTTGTTTGGATTTAATCAGGGCCTGGAAACCAATGAAGATGAGTTATTTTCAAAACCAGAGGAATAACCCTAATATGAAGTTTCAAATGGTGTGGCAGGAGGGAAGCAGGACCCCTGGGGCAGGTGCTCAAGGTTTGGCGCCGTCTGTGGCGGGCTCCGGGAGGGGGCTTGGCACACTTGCATGACAGTTCTGCCAGGGAATGTGTGAGGGTCTCAGAGACGTTCAATAAGTTGCCCAAAGCCAAACAGGAAGCAAGTGGTGAGCCAGGATCCGAATCTGATTTTTCTCTTCATTGCAAAGCGCCAGGCAATATTCTGCGGTGGATCAGGAGTAAACTGGAGAGAGCAGGGTGGTGGTAAACAGACTCTTCAGTATGTATCATGAAATCCCACTTTATGGCTTTTAAATACAGAGAAAGCCCCCAAGAGACAAGTGCTTCAGGAGTCAATAGTACCTAAAGTTAATGTACAATCAGTATCTTAAGATAGTTTTTCAACTTCATTGGCGTCCATCAGCTGCACATGTGCAAGTGTAGAACTGGATCTGTTCTGACACAGGTCTGCATGTGGGTAATACTCCTGCACCGAGGTACCATTTGCATCACCCCTAGAATTTCCTTGTGCCCTTTTGTCATCCATCCCTCCAGCCACCCTGTCTCCAGGCAACCACTGATCTGTTTTCTGTCACTGTAGATTTGTTTGCATTTTCTAGTATTTTATATAAATGAATTCATACAGTATGAATGACTTCTTGTTTGGCTTTTGTCTGGCTTTTTTTTACCCAGCATAATTGTTTTGAGATTTCTCCATGTGGTTGCGAGTGTCAACAGTTCACGCCCTTTTATTGCAGAGTAGTGTTCTGTTGTAAGGATCTGCGACAATTTGTTTATTCTGCTGATGTTTGTTTTCAGGATCTTAAATTTTTAGTGTACATAAATAATCAATGTTTAGATACTTGAACCTGCTTAGAAAAAAATGTGTTCTCCCTGAACTCCTTCTTCTCCTGAGCGGGTGGGGCAGTGCTGGTGTCCCCCTAACCCTGCTTTGCCTTGTTGCTTCTCAAGAACATAGAAAATGCACTTCCCAGCCCCTTTGCACACTGGTAGGGCCTGATGGCTAGTTTTAGCCAATACAGTGTAAGCAGAAGAACTGAGAATTATTTCCCAGTGGAGGGAGCAAGGAGCTTGTATACAAGCTCTGGTTTCTTTCCCTCTTCAGCAGGGAGAGTGGAGGCTGTGATTAGCTGGTAGAACCACCTGATGGAGGCAGAGGCCTTGGAGAGCCACCCAACCTGCAGTGGACTTCAGTCCAGGAGAAGTAACCTCTCCTGTGATTTGGGACTGTTTGTTACTGTGGCATAAGCCTGGCCTTTCCTGACTAATGCATTTTAGTGTAGCAAACCCTCTCTTTAGAGACAACAAGGAGATAGTTGTTGACAAAAATAATCAATAATCAATCAATAAGAAGAATACAAAAGAGTTTTATTTGAGCCTGTGGACTAGCCCAGAAGCCAGCTTCCCAGATTACTCTGAGATGCTGCTCCAGAGAAGCATGGTTTCCAGCAGTTTTATATAGGGTCAGAACAAAGAACATTAAACAAGTTAGGGATATATTTCTTTAAAGTTTCAAAAGAAGAAACAAAAAACAGACCAGCACGTACGTGTATGGCATGTACAGTATAGCCTTGAACTTGGAAAGAGAACCTTATCATCAAGGGAGGACCGGCATTGGCGTCCCAGGAAGAGGGGCATTTAGTCTTTATTTTTAACATAGACATTCTTTACTTCTGGTCAATGTGCCCTTTTCTTTAATTAATTAAAGTGGATGTACAAGGTACATTTGATAAGGCACAAATGAGCTGTTTTATTTAGCATAAAATTCAAGTTAACTCATGTATAATCCAGAATGACTTCCCTGTATCTCAGTATTTGAATATTTCTTTTATCTCAGTCCTGGCTAAATTTCTACCAAGGCTGAACAGAATCCAAATTAATGAGGTTTTTACTCTTTGGAATTGTCTTGGAAATCTACTAATATTGTACCATGACAGACCACCTTTCTGTTCGGTTCAGGAGAAAGAGATGTAAGTATTTGGAAGAGGAGTGTTGGAGGTGGGGGAAGGCAATAAAGAAAGGAAAGGGGAAAAAATGTATGACTCTTTATCATGTACCTTCAGCTCACCTACATTAACTTATTTCATCATCATGACCCCAAGGAGATATTTATAGTCTCATTTTTACAAAGGAAAAAACTGAGACGCAAGAGGTTCCCTAGGATACACTGCTGGCAGGTAGCAGTTTCAGAATGAAAATCTACTTCCGCTGAACTCCCAACCGCCTCACTGCTCATCCAATCAGATTGGGAGATGCAGAAAGACATGGCACACAGCTCCTTCCTGGCACTGGCCACCTCCTGCTACAGGCTAAGCCAGTGAGCGATGGTCCCAGGTGGATGCTCAGGCAGAAAGCGGTGGGGACGGTTGACCCCGGTGGCCAAAGCCCACCCCGCCCCAGCCAGGCAGACGCAGTGAGGAGGTGTAGACAGAGCAGGGCCAGGAGTCAGCGCTTTGGGTCCAGACCTGTCTCTGTCCTAGGGTTCTGTGACCTAAGGCAGAGTCAGTTAACCGGTGGGAGCGTGGATTCCCAGTTTCAAGCCGGCAGGGTCTGTAGAAAGCAGGCAGGAAACCCTGCAGTGCTGGTTTTGTCCCAGAGCCTCTGGGCACAGCCCTGTGAAGCAGGGGAGGGGACACCAGCACTGCCACGCCCTCTCAGAGGAAGAAGGAGTTCAGGAAGAACACATCCTTTTTAAGCAGGTTCAAATATCTAACCATTGATTATTAATGCCCATAAAAATTTAAGGTCCTGGAAACAAACATCAGCAGAATAAACAGTGTCGCAGATCTTTATGCCAGAACACTACTCAGCAATGTAAAGAGGCAAACTGTTGATACTCACAGTAGCATAGAGAAATCTCCAAACAATTACGCTGAGTAAGAAAAAGCCAAACAAAAAGTCACTCATACTGTATGAATTCATTTATCTAAAATATTAGAAAATGGTACACCAGAAATTGACACAATGTTGTAAACTGACTATACTTCAATAAAAATATATTTAAAAAAAAAAGAAAATCTTGCTCCAAAGAATGAAAATATCTAATATGAAGCTCAAATTTAGAAGAATTAAAAATAAAAATTATTAAAGGTGATAGCACTTATGATCCCCCCCAAAAAAATAAAAATAAAATAAAATATTAGAAAATGCAAACAAATCCACAGTGACAGAAAACAGATCAGAGGTTGCCTGGAGACGGGTGGACGGAGGGATGGGTGACAAAAGGGCACAAGGAAATTTGGGGGGTGATGCAAATGGTATCTCGGTGTGGGGTGATTTCATGGGTGCAGACCTGTGCCAAAGTGGACCCAGTTCTACACTTGCCCATGTGCAGCTGATGGACCTCAATAAAGTTGAAAAAGCTATCTTCAGATATTGATTTAACATTATTTTAGGTACTATTGACTCCTGAAGCATTTATCTCTTGGGGCTTTTCTCTGTATTTAGAAGCCATAAAATGGAATTTACAGGCACAGCCTCGCTAGGATGGGGCTGAGGATCAGGCGGCCGGAGGTCGGGGGGTGCATCTCCTGGCCCCCTCAGACAGCCATCCGGGCACGATGTCACAGGAGGAGGCTTTGCCCTCTGCGCTCTGCCCTTTTGAAGTCTACCTTGTGCAGACCTCAGGGCCCCAACTGTTCTCAGTGAGAAAACACTTGTGAGGAACCTGTCAGCTCAGGATCCTCTGAGACGGAGACCCACCTCATCCGAAGCCTTGTCCGGTGAAGAGTTTTGTCTGCTGGTGAAACTTCCCTTGTGCGGTCATGCGTTGTGGGCCCAGGATGGAGGAGTCTCACGGAACGTGAGGGTTTGCCCCTTTCTGCAGATAGGGGTGCCCTTGGAGGTGGAGAGGGGGCGTTCCTTTTTCTCAGCCATAAAAAGTCCCCAATTCCTCCACTCTGGGAAGGGGTGGTCCCAGCCCAGGGTGGAGGAGCTGAGCTAAACGTGTTCCAGGTAGCAACTTGACATCTTGCATTTATGGGCATTAAGCCACAGCTGTATTATACAATATTAGATGATGAATTTGGTTAGAACCGTTCCACCTACTGTATTCTGTCACTTAGACTCCAGGAACGAATGTCTGCTCTTGCTAACTTTTAAGACTTCTTTCCCCATTCTTCCTTGTTTTTTTTCTTTGAAAGCATTAGGTATGATCACAAAGATAGGTACAGTAAACATGTGCCTTCTAAGTAAAGTTGCATCTTCTTAGACAATAAATAAAATGTAATTTTTTGCATATTAGGTAATGGAACTCTGCTAAGAGCTAGGCGTAGGAAAAGGTGTTTGCTCTTAGAAATCATCCTTTTCTCAGGGAGAAAAGACATAAAAAGAAGACTGTTAGGTTGCTTATGTGAAATAATCTGAAAAAATTATAAGAAACTAAAATTAAGCATCACCTCCTCTAAACAAACCCCACTGTCAACTGTTTGTATAAAAGAACTAAAAATGCTTAATTATGTGATAAAGGTCCCAGTGTCTGGATTTTATTATCGGCCATTATATTCCAGAGAAAGTAATCATTGGTCAATTACAAACGTACTGAAGCATAAAATACTTTACTAAGGCTGTGATTAATCAAGTGTGGTTTCTGAACCATACTGCCTGCACCTTGGTGGGTTCACATTCGCTGGCTTTAACTCCATCCTCCGCGGTGCATTGGAGCTCTACGAGTGAGTAGTTAGCATATCCACGTCCTTCATAACAAGTTATTGGATCTGTTTTATACCTGAGTCCTTGGCTGTGACCATGTAATTAGATCCCTGGGTCCATTCAAGGAAAGCTGCTTCATATAAATAGAGATAAAGTGATGACTGTGTATCCGCTGGCCCACGGTGTGTTTCCCATCCAGCACCCGTCCTGGTAGCCAGCAACTGCTCGAGGACACTGGTGACAATGGTGGGACATTATTAGATTCACCCAGCCTCGCTGTAAGTCAGTATAAAAGGGTTGTTAAGTATAAACCGATGACATTTTAAGAAGCTCTGGGGTAAAACAAATAACAGAATAATTTTATACAAGTGGTTGTAAAAACCCTGGTCACAAACTCCTAGCAGTAAGGAAACGTGAGTTTGGACCTAGATGGAAAAGAAGAGAGAGAAACGAGGTGAATGCATTAGCTGACAACAGACTGCAGGGAGCCACGAGCTTGGCTGCTAGAATAAATAATCATTAATTAACCCATGAGCTGGTGATGATCACACACCTGTTTGGCACAGAAGCAGAGGGGGACCTTTGGGCACAGGTCCCCAGCTGCGGGCGGCGTTGTCACTCCTGAGGTCCGGCAGTGTGGCTAGAGCCAGTCCCCACCTCAGGCAGACCCCTCTCCCATCTCTTTCCTTTCCATTTCTTTCTTTTCTCCCCTCCAACCAATTCTATAGTAATTTAAAATCCTATGACTATTCTGAATTGAACCCCAACAGGCAAACCTCAAACTCAATCCTCATTGTTTTCAAAGTTCCAGAGTTCTAAGTAATCCTTTCTATTAAATTTTTTTCTGATAAACAGTAAAAACATGGGCATACCCAGCACTCAGAAGGAACAACATGTTGACAGTTTGTCGTTAAATAATCAAAAGCAACCGAGCAAACATTACAGGTAAAATAAACACCTCCCCGCCCTCTTCCCCCCACCCTCCCTAAGGTGTGCATGACCACAAACTCAGCATGTGTCCTTCTGGCTCGTGTTTCATCCTTTTGCTGAATGGATGTGCACTCTACCCGGTGCACAGTGTCGCTGGGTCATCACTTACACAAATGCACATCCTGCTTAGTTACTGTTTTCACTCAGCGCTGAGCTGCAGTCACAGGAGCACAAGCAGATGGAACCACCCTGTGTGTCCCCCACCCCACCGCCGCGAACGCTCCCCGGTGTGGTCACACACCCCACCGTGATGGCCGTTCAGGTTTCCAATGCATGGCTACTGCGTACGCTGCTGCGACTTCACAGATTTCAGCTGCAGTCCACTTTTCTGGGTACGACCAGATTGCGCCGCACAGCCCTGCTCAGATTTACAGTCCCTCCAGCAGGGCGTGGACACACCTGCTCTCACTTGGTTTTGTCAGACGTTTTGATTTCCGCTGACCCCATGGGAGCCTTTGGGGTTTTTAACTTTCATTTCCCGGCAGATGAGAGGTTGGAGGCACGCTCATCAGGGGATGATGGCTGTCCTAAGGTCCTCTTACGTGCACCATCCCTGTCCTTTGCTGTTTTTCTCTTGGGACGTTTGTCTTTTTCTTGTTAATGTATAGCTCTCTGCATACTCTGCATACAATCCATCTGTCTTTATTTCTTACACATACCTTCTAGCCTGCCACCAGACTTTTAACCCTTTTATGGTGTCTGCTCTAGCACAGATGACTTTCATTTTGATGAACTCAGATGGATCCACGTTTTAATCTGAGTTCTTCTTTCTTTGTATTATCTCTAAGAAATCCTTGCCTGCCCCTAAGGTTATATAAACATTTAAAGTTTTGCTTTTCACATACAGATTTTCGCCCCCATCAGGATGGGTGAGATAGAGATCTAACTTGATTTATTTTTCCCATTTTTCCATTCCCACTTTTTCCACTGGGATAGCCAGCTGCTCCAGTATCCCTGGTTTGTAGGGCCACTGCTAACTCATCTCAAGCCCACAATATATTTAGGATGGCTTCTGGGCCCTTTATTCAGTACCATCTTTCGTATCCCCTTCTGACCTTTTCTACCCAGTTAATCCACACAGCTGCCAGGATGTAGTAAGTCTATGAAGTGGTTATTTGCTTTAATTAGATTCACTTGTAAAGCCATAGGTAATTTTGGGGGGCTTAAGGACAGAGCACTGATGAAGGCAAGGACTACAATTCTCTTTGGATGGAGTTTGGTAAATGTTAAACACAACAAAGATTTAGAGTAGGAGGTGTTGGGGGTGGGAGGAAAGAACTCAGGTTTGTTGAGCACCTAGAATGGTCCACGTGTGCTTATGAGTTCATTTCATCTGCTCAACAGCACTCTGAAATAAGTTTTATTTTGTACTCGTTTTCTAGACGAGGACATAGGAGCGCAGAGGACTTCCATAACTTGCTCCAAGTCACACAGGGCGTGAGCCGCGGAACTGGGACTGACCCTTCAGCCTGCCTGTCTCCAGAGGCCTTCACTGCTCTGTTTTGCCACTAAGATGAAAGAAGCTGCAGCTGGACCAGATCACCTCAGCTAGAAGTCCCTTCACCCCAGGGACATGGCCATCTGAGCTCAGGGCTGGGACCAGAGCGTGACTGTGGACCGGGCCACTCACATGCATGACCTCGTTACCTTCCACCAGCCCCGCAAGGAGGAGTGATTCCTCTACAACCGCATGTGCAGACATGCCAAGCACCCTCCTAAAGTCACTCTGCTGCTGAGATGTATGACAGGGCAGCTGGTGGCTGCCTTCATGTATATCAGAGACAAGAGGCAGCTCCTGGCCCCCCCTCCACCAGGTAGACACAGCCCTGGGCTGGGCAGGCAGAGTGCAGGCTGGACTGAGCCCCCCACCCACCTCCGCCAGGTGCCCTGTGCAGCCGCAGATGGGAACACGGAGGCCCGAAGGGCTTGACCTTGAAGTGGTCTGACTCCCAGACTTGTTCTTTCTCCTACATGTCACTCTTAGATGAGAGCCTCGCCCACTTTTCTGCTTCCAGACCATTTGATTGAGACAAAAGACTCCAAAAGCCCACGCATGTCAACCACCCAAAGGAGCAGCAACTCGGTAACAGCAGGGAATTGTTAGTTACCCGGACAGGGGTCTGTAGCTGTGTTTACAAGGCATACTAGGTCAGAAAATCTATTTGGTAGGAAAAAAAAATAAGTCAAAGTAATGATACTAAATGTTGTCCCAGCCTCTTAGGACTCTCTTAGGACCTCTTAAGACTAAGTAGAGTTCTCAAATTAATAGTAAGTGAGTCTGAGTGGTACATTAAAAAAAAGCTGAAAAACGATACATGTATATGTATAACTGAATCACTATGCTTAGTTTCTGTACACCAGGAACTAAGACAACATTGTAAATCAATCAATCAATCAGATTTTAAAAAGCAGATGGAAGGAGTTGCATTTTAGGATTAACTCACAGCCACTAGAGATCTCACTGTGAGAACCACTTACTATTTTTTTTTCCCTGAAAGCAGTTGTTTTTTTTTTTAATTGAGGTATAATTGACATATAACATTACATCAGTTTCAGGTGCACAACAGAATGATTCAATATTTATATACACTGCAAAAAGATCGAGTTATTTGTGTGTTTGTGTTTGAGATGAAGACTTTTAGGATCTACTCTCCTGGCAACATGAACCACTTCTTTGAAAGCAAAGTCAGACTATGTTGGATTTCTCCAAATTCCCAGTAGAATTCCTACTTTGGGAAGATGCAGGCGCTTTCGTTGCCAGCTCCATCCCTGAGCAATCCCCCACTCTTTCTAGATGTGGACAGTTCTCTGAACTGCATCCACAGGGGAGTCGCTTATCTAGGACCACAAACTGCAGGCGCAAGTTCAAAATGACAGCAGTTCCTCATGTATTGAGAAGGAGAGCGTCTGGATATAGAGCTGCAAAGGGCTATGAGCACCAGCATCACATTATCCTAGAAGGGACGATAAAAGCAGTTGTGCCAGAAATATGATAAGCTAGAAGGAGTGGAGACAAATGACTTTACTGAAGTTCTAGGAGGAAAAAAAATGGATTCCACGTGGCCTAAATCCAGATATTATTCTCAAAAGACCATGTTTAATAGCTGAATGAAGCAAAGAACATAATAATGCCCTTCGGGGAGAAATGGAGAAGCTGGAACCAATCACTGCCTGCTTTGCATTCATGACTCTTCCCGATCGAGCAGCCATTGGCTCAGGCTTAATTAAGACGTTTGCTACCACGGTTGCTTTATACCTGGCCTCCTGATGGCCACCTAAGCTAATTTCTTCAGTTCAGTATCTGTTCTCCAGGCAATCCTTTCATGAAAAAGACAGGAAAATGATGAACTTTTTGCGTTAGCCTCCTGGGCAAAGATGTGACAATTTCATTTGCTTTTTGGAAAGGGGACCCTCCTCTGCCTTTGCTGCAGTCCCCACGGTGGCCAGGAGGACAGCCCGCAGCCTCTGGGTTTGGTGATACAGACATTCTGAAACAGCAGATCAGTTCCTGGGACCTCTTCCACTTGAGCGGAGGGCCCCGGATTTCCCTCTCAGCCGTGAATGGCCCCTTTTCTGGTTCTGTTTGCTGCTGCTGCCTCTCCTCTGGTTGCATTGTCCAACTAGGCTGTGTCCCAGGTGTGTTCCCAACAATCCCTCAAAACTTGAAGGCACCTGGCCCTTGGCTCTTTTGGTCCCGGGTGGGCTGTGAATCAAGCTTGTGGAAGCCGCTTCCCTGGAGACTGTTAACATGGTCTCAGCCTCAGGCGAAGCTCTGCGCCTTGGCTGTCCTCACCTGTAGGAAAGCAAACTGAAGTTCCAGGTCAGCTTCGACAGAAGGGCCTGGAATTGGTTCCCAGCAATGCATGCGGACATCTGGCATTGCTACTAGCCCGAAGACATGCGAAAATACTTCCCCTTGTCCCTTGCCCCTTCCCCTGAACCCCTGACTCATCAAAGTTCAAAAATAAGTCAAATAGGATTCACGCCGATTAATGTGGGCAACTAGCAGTTTTACTATTTTGGCTAAAGAGATCTCCTTATAAATAGTGAGCGGGCCAAGTAAGGAAATAACCCACCTGGCCAAGTTCACTCACCGTAACTGTGCTGGCACGCCTTACCTGATGTGGAACAACAGAATTCAACCCCGGAAGAGATTTGAAAAGTCACATAATCCAGCCATCCAGTGATGTTCCAACACGCTCAGTGCCCCAGTGGCCCCAATACCTGGACGCACATCACAGTTACCGACAGCCCTGGTTCAAAATGACCATCACTTGGCCTCACCCCTGTGAGACTCTGATTCTGTAGGCCTGGGGTGGACTTGTTTATTTTAATAACACCCAGGAGATTGGGCACCCAGGACCCCAACACGGTGCTGCGGTGTTTGGGGACTTGGCCAAGTGTCAAAAGCCTTCCTTGGTTTCCTCCAGCACCTGCCCCTCAGTGCCTCCCAAGTGGCTGAATCATGGCAGCTCTGACTGTTGAAAATTCTTCCTCAATCTCAGGGGAAACATTTCATCTTCCGGCTCCTTCCTGCTGACTCTACCGCCACCCTGTGATGCTACATAAGCCCCATCTGACCTCTGGCAGTTTGAAGGTGGCGCTCGTGGTCTGTCCTGGGGTCTTGTCTCCAAACTCCTGTCCCAGCTCCTGTGTGGCTTGGGTCTGACCTTCTCCCCAGTGGGTCTCCCCTCCTGAGGGTGGACCTACCTCCGGGCTTTCGGATTCAGTAACCCTAAATCCTAACACAGTGCTTTCCCTCCCCTCTGCTGGTTGGGGCCAGGCATTTAGCCTTTGTGAGCCTCCATTTAGTCTTCTGTGGAGTGGACACGAGACAGCCGGTGGCACAGCTGGGTTTGGGGACCAGCGCAGAGCTGGGCACAAAGCGGATCTCCACGGAAACCTCCTTCCACCTCCAGGTTTGTGCATCTTTCTCTTGGAAGGTAGTGTTTTAAGCAGCACCATTAAACAGAAATGGATCACCTCACACCGGTCAGAATGACCACCATGCAAAAGCTCGCAAACGACAAATGCTGGGGAGGCTGTGGAGAAAAGGGAGCCCTCCTGCACTGCTGGTGGGAGTGCAGTTTGGTGCAGCCACTGTGGAAGACAGCATGGAGATTCCTCAAAAGACTAAAAATAGACTTACCATATGATCCAGCAATCCCACTCCTCGGCATATATCCAGAGGGAACTCTAATTCAAAAAGATATGCCCAGTGTTCACAGCAGCACTATTTATAGTAGTGAAGACATGGAAACCACCTAAATGTCCACTGACAGATGACTGGATAAAGAAGATGTGGTAGATAGATAGATAGATAGAAAGATATACACACACAATAGACTGTTATTACTCAGCCATAAGAAAGAATGAAATAATGCCCTTTGCAGCAACATGGATGGACCTAGAGATGATCATACTAAGTGAAGTAAGCCGGACAAAGACAAACATCATATGATATCACTTACATGTGGAATCTAAAAAAATGAGACAAATGAACTAGTAGGTACAAAACAAAAAGAGGTTCACAGACATAGAAAAAAAACTTATGCTTACCAGAGGGGAAAGTGGAGGGATAAACTGGGAGATTGGGATTTGCAGACACACTGTACTATATATAAAGTAGATAAACAACACATTCCTACTGTATAACACAGGGAACTGTATTCAATATCTTTAAAAGAATATGGAAAAGAATATACATCTATAACTGAATCACTTTGCTGTACGCCAGGAGCTAACATGTTGTAAATCAACTATACTTCAATTAAGAAAAAGAAATGTAACGTGAGCCATGTGTCATTTTTTGCACATGTAATTTTAAACTTTTTAAATCCCATTTAAAGAGTAAACAGAAACAATGGCATTCATTTTAATAATACATCCTATTTAACCCAATTTGTTTCACATCTCATTTCAACATGCCACCAATAATGAAATATTTTACATTCTTTTTTTTTACTCTCCAGCTTCAAAATCTGGGGTGTGCTCTACTCTTCCTGCCAATCTCAGCTCGGACTAGTCTCACTTCAAGTGCGCAAGGGTGACGTGTGTTGGAGACGCAGGTTTAAAGACATACCTGCCCCTAAACTCTGCATGGAGCCCTTTTACTCTCAGGAGCCCCCCTCTTTCTGTCCTTGCCCTTGGAAAGGTTTTCTGTCTCTGAAGAGTCATCTCAGGTCAAAAGCCCAGTTCCCGTCACACGTGGGCGTTTTTAAATCCTGAGACAGCAACTCATTGTGCAGAAGTCACCCTTTGAACAATAACGAAGCCCAGAACTGGGGGACACTGGCTTCTGCCTTCAGGGAGTCTGGCTCTGGGCAGGGTATATAGCATCAAGGCAGTCTCACTATGTACGTGGAAACATGCATCTATTGAGGACACACTTCATTGTCTAACCGCTGACAATAGAATTCCTCTTGGAGTCGGTTGCACGGCTACTGTGTAAACCCCTCCCCGACTCCCCTCACACTCACAGGTGTCAGATACAAACCTCTCTTCTCCTTTGGGTACGTGGGGGTTGGGGGTGTTCAAAAAGTGGCTGGGCTGATGCAAGGCCCACTGAGCCACTGTGTGCTTCGAAGGAGGAGCCTGGGGAAGGGGTGATGGTGAGACAGCGCCCACATCCCATATCCCCACACCTGCCCAAGACAGGTGCAGAGCAAACATCTCACAGGCAGCTGGAGAATTTCTGGCGGGACAGGACAAGGATTGAACAGGTCACATGTAGGCCAGTGGTCCTCAAACTTTGCTGTACATTAGAGCCACTTGGAACGTTGTTCGAATTCCCAAATGCATTAACTCAGACGCTCTAGAGGTGGGATCCAGGCTTCAGGGTGTTTTAAATCTCCCTGAGGGATTCCGATGCAGCGAAAGTTGAGGACTGGTGATCTTATGAAGTACTTCTCAAAATTTAACACTTGTGCGAAGAATCCGGGAATCTTGTTAAAATGCAGGTCTTGATTCTGCTCATCTGGGGTGGGGCTCTGCATTTCTATGTGATGTCTAGTCTGCTGGTCTAGAAAGTCGCAAGCTTGAGATTTCAAGAGGCCGGGAGACCCTGCTTAGCGTGGGGTTATGTGATGTTCTCTGAGGCTTCAGAGGCTGGGGAGGACAGGTCTCAGGCAGAGGAAACAGTAAAGCTGGAACATTAGGACAGGTGGGATTTCAAAGGATGAGAAGGACAGGTGTGCATTTCAACAGGAAAACAACCATGTCTTGGTCCTACAGAGAGTTCCCCCAACCCCATTGCTTAAAATGGGCATGTGTTTGGGGAAAGCAGTTCCCTGTGAAGGGTAGAAGCTGGAAAGGGACCCAGAAGCAGGTTATGAGCTACGAATAAGAGTGGAATTCAGGCTTACACTGATCTGGAAAACCCGAGGTTTTGACGTGAAGAGCAGCTTCCTGGAAACATCCCATGACTTACCTGTGCAACTGAATAGCTAAAGATAGAAATATACCAGGCGGTCAGGCACTGAGGGCTTTGCAAACAAGGGATGTTTGGACATGAAAATAGACTGAATAAGTAAGAGACAGATGGGTTTTGAAAAATACTGAAGTTCTGACTTCAGCTGAGGCTCCTGGGGTGGGGCCAGGGAGAAACTGACAAACCCAAAGTAGCAAAAATACTCAACACTTCCTTTTTTTGGAAAGAAACGCTTAAGTTCCCCTCTCATCTCCCCTGTTACACACCACTATGCACCAGAGCCAAAATCCTTAGCTAATGTGTCCAAGCAATTTGGCAGAACCCCACATTAAAGCTAAATATCTCGTATTTTCTCTTATATTCCCCTGGATACCAGGGCCCCTGCCTTCAGGCCTTTGGGTGCTTTAGGATCAGAACGTGTCATCCTGTTCCTGATCCTGTCTGCCGCCAGCCCTACATGCCGGCTGCCCCCTCTCATTCAGGCAGATCCTGAACACACAAACCACATCCCACATCCCTCCTTCTGGCCCTCCTGATGCTATAAAGCAGGTGCTGACTTTCCAGAGAGCTGGGTGGGTAACCTAGACACACAGAATTTGCTTCCACCCTCTGCCCCACCATCATTTATGCTTGATTTACATACAACGTAATCTTCGACTTTGCAGTTGCTTTGGGGGGCAACCGCCTGAACTCCATTACTTAACTTGGGGGTAGTTCCCCCCGTATCTGTCCACGTTCCATCACAGCCACAGATGGGCAGATTCCAGCTGCCTTCCTGCCCAACCATGTGTTTGTTGACACGTCGCTCGGTTTGGCAAAGAGGGTGCTCCCAGCCAAGACTTTGAATCTGGAGATGCGAGACAGAGAAGTGGAGAGAGGGACTAGCCTTTCAAAAAGCTCCTTTTCTGCCTAAGTCAGTCAGAGCCCGAGCCCACTGTTGACAGGGTCAAGATGTTCAAGGTGGTATCGGAAAGCCAGGAAGGGACACAGCCCCAGAGTCTGTGCGGTTGGGAAGTCCACCCATCCTGCCACTTCCTCTGAGAGTCCACACCAGGGTCACCCACCGTCTGGGTTTTCCTGGGACTTAGGGGATTTCCTGGGATGTGGGACTTTCAGAGCTAAAATTGGGATGTGCTGGGCAAAGCTGGACGGTTGGTCAGCCTAGTGTGAGCCAGTGGACATAAAAGAGTTTTGGTGTCCACTTAGCTGCAAGTAACAGAGGGTTCATTCATAAGTCTTGGAGAAGGAACCCAAGAATGTCCTCCCCAGAGAGAGCCTGCTGAAATCAAAGGCTCTCGGGGGAAATTCTCAGTGATTTTATGAGTGATTCGTTCAAAGAATTTTTGTATGTGTGTGTGAGCAGAGATGGATTTACCAGTAACTGAGCTTCTGAAGAGACCTCATCTGCCCCAGAATGCCCTGGGAGGGGCACAGTGAATATTCACAGGATTTTTTTTTTTAATTCCACAAAAGTAAGTTTTTTGTTTTTGTTTTTGTTTTTTTACTGAAATCAGTTAAGATATCTGTCTCTTTCCTTCCTGACTTCCTCGCCTGTCAAGCAATGAGTGTTGGAGGTGTAACTGGGAAGAACAAATCTGACTCCATATTGGATCTGTTTCTTTTAATTTAAATTTGTATTCTATTGTTTTTGCTATAAGTTAAGAATGTGGCCTATAGCCTGAAATATATAGGGAGAGCCCATTCTCAAGGCTCTGACCGTTAATGGTATGACACTTTCCATTCATACAGAGATAAAAAGTTGCAGAATAGAGAATAACATTTGTCTTGTTAGAGGTTTATAGGAACATTGTGACCAGACCTACCTGGACAGACGGAAGAACAAAGAATTACAGCAGCAAGAAGTTTGCAACAACCGGCCACATCCCTTCCTTTTTTAGTATAAAAGAGGGCTGAATTCTGACTCGAAGAAGATGGTTCTTTGGGACACTAGTCCACCATCTTCCAGGTCTGCTGGCTGTCCGAATAAAGTCACTATTCCTTGCCACAACAACTCAATTTATTGGCCTATTGTGCAGTGAGCTACATAAGCTTGGACTTGGTAATGGAGAGTTCAAAGGCATTTTAGAAAATCCTGCTAAGGGGACATTAATTTTAGAATACAGTTATTTTGGATATAATGGGATGTATTTGAGTAATCACAGTCCCTTCCTTGTATAATTAACCTGTTGCTGGCTGAGCTGGTGTAGAAAATGCACTTACCCAGTCTTGAATGTTTTATCCAATGTCCACAAAATGTGCTTCTTCTACACACAGGGAAGAAGTGTTGAATTATCCATAATATCAAAGCCTGAGAGAGGTGTGGGGACAAGGGTAATGGAAAACTCTGAAAAGGATGGGAATGGCTTTGGGAAGACAAGTGTGGATGTTTTAAGAAAGAGAGAGCTGGAGCAATAAACCACTTCTCTCTACACAAAGAGGAGCTTTGGGGAGCAGACACACTCCTGTCTCGGATGCTTTGTTTTGGACACAACTTGGTCGAACTTGAAACTGTTGGGGGAGAGAGCAGGTTTAGGAGCTTGAGAATATAATAGAGGCTGTTTCAGTGTGAGACAGAAGTTTAAGGAGGAATGCACATCAAAAGATGCTCGATGATGAATTCAGAAATTGAATTAGGAGAGAGAGCAGGGAGCAGTGAAGTGAGATGCCTGGTCCGCCCTGGCCCTGCTGAGGAAAACAGCATTTAGCACATTTGGGGGTTTGCCCCTGGGAGCTCATCAAGGTCAAGGTCTTCCTGATGAGGCTTGTACCAGCAGCACCCAGCAGAGGGCCTGGACCCAAAGCAGGCTCTCCAAAATGTTTACTGAGTTTAATTAAAACATCATGCAGGACCTATGACCTCTACAACACCCAGTGTGCTGCCACTTACCAAAGGTCAATAACGGGAAAATGCTCTCGTAGGGAAAGGGGGCCCTGGGGCCACGGGTCCTTTCCCCTCCACTCCCAAAGCCGGGCTGACGTGGGGGCTCTGCTGCCCCAGGAGAGATGAAGGTGGCAAGAACTTCTGCTCCCCTATGTAGCAGTCAAAAGATGAGAAAAAAGTGGTTCGGGGAGTGGGGGGCAAGCAAAAGTGGGGAAGGAAAACAGTTGCACTGATTTGAATCCCTGTATGACGTCACATGTGTACGTAGGTAAAATTGTACAGAAAGAGGTAAACACAAATCAATTTCCAATGGGTGGGTGGCAACACCCTGGTACCAAGAACCCTGCCCGGGGGCACTGCCCAATTTTAATACATATATGAAAACAATCTGGGCTGCAGCTGCGGACAGAAGCTGTTCTGACAGCTCTCGTCCAGGTGGAACTCCGAGCAGTGGGGCTCAGAGGAGGAGGCTCTGAGCTGGGCATACCTGACATTGAGCAAAAGACACCGCAGAATGGAAACCTATCAAGGGGAAGGTATAGCTCAAGTGGTAGAGCCTGTGCTTAGCATGTATGAAGTTCTGGGTTCAGTCCCTAGTATTGACTCTAAACACAAGTAAATAAATACAACTAATCACCTCGCCCTGAAAAACTTTTCTAAAATAAGTAAAAAATTTTTTTAAATTCAAACCTGCAGACGCAGAATGGCGTTCGCCGGCACTGGGGGCACTTGGCCCGGTGAGTGTGTAACAAGGTAACAAGGTACCACAGGGGAGTGAGAAGCTCTGAAGGGCCCCCCTAGGGAAGCGGCGGGGCTGGGGGGTGGGGGCGTCCTGTGTGCAGTTAAACCCACTGACACGCACACGCCAGGAGGGGGCGCCACTGCCGCCGTTGAGGACCCCCCCCCCACTTCCTCATGTTTCCTAAAGTCATCTTCACAACCTCGGCTTCCCTGAATTTTTAAAAACTGTTTTCTTTATTCTTTTCCTTCTTTAAACTCTTACTTTTGAAAGAAGTCAAATTTACGGAAAATTTGCAAGCGTAGTACCCAGATTCACCACTTGTTAGCAGTTTGCCGCATTTGCGTTATCGTTCGTTACATGTATGTAACGTATTATTTTCTGAATTATTTGCGAATAAGTTGCAGACATGCCCCCTCTACCCCTAAATATTATCACACCTACGTCCTGAGAACAGGATGGTTTTTTGCCTAACTAGTTTCCAATGATCAAAGTCTAATGTACACTTTGCACTCAAATTTTGCCAGCGGTCCCAGTATATCCTTTCTACTTAGCAGCGCAGTCCCATGGAACTTTCCGCAATGATGGAAAAGGCTGATGAGCACTTAAAACTTGCCTAGTGTAACTGCCAGAGTCTAATTTTCATTTAATTTAATTTTCATTGAAATAGCCGCCTGTCCCAGTGGCGAGGGGTCAGCAGAGTGGACGGCTCGGCTTTACATCAATCCCCACTCCACCCTCATTCCACCTTCCCAGGCTTTAAACAAACCGTTGTAAACTCCGAGCGCTCTCAGGAGAGTTCCTCTTTCTCAGAGGTCATGGCCTGGGGCTTCCAGGCTGAGAGGACCATCAGGCTTGCTTTGTTTAGCCAGCCTGAGGCTTTACAAAGAGGTTGACTGCGTGGCCTACATTTCAAAGCCGGGCAGTTGCACGTGACATTTGGAATGTCTGGCTTTTCATAAGAAATCAAAGGCCTGACCACACGGCTGCTTCCTCCACAGGGGCCCCCCTCCCAGATGGGCCCCACCCTGGCCAGGCATTTGAGGGCTGCTCCACTGCGCCTTCCTGGGGCCTCCTGACCCTCTGCAGAGTCTCACCTCGGGAAGAAAGGCCGAGGAAGGCTGTTTCCTCTAGGAACTGAGATAGCAGAGCTGCCTGGTGGGGATGAACCTAATTCATTGGAATTAACCCCTGCTCTTTTCTCCAAGGGGTTTCCTCCACTCAGGCTCAATTCCAAGAATTGCCAGCTGAGTGGCCTACCTGCCCTGAAGGTGGCTGAGAAGTCCTGGTTTAAAAAAAAAAAAAAAAAGACAAAACTTATTTACAGAACAGGAACAGACTCACAGACAGACTCATGGGTATTTATTTCCCAGCTTGAGGTATAATCCAATACTAGTTTATTTTGTTGCTGAAATTGTTCCAGATTTGGCTCCTGGGAGCTCCTCCAGTTGTCTCCTGTGTCTCTTTGACATACCTCTATTATTGTGGGGTTGTTCTTTTGTTTTGACGCTTCCTTACTTTCTGGCATTCAAGCTGCTCCAAGCTCATCCTGTATATTTCCTGCCCTAGTCCTAGAATCAGCCATTTCGCCAGGGGTCTCTGGTTCCTTTTAGAATGGTATTAGAAGCCAAGATTTGGGCAGTAGGTGTGCTTGTTACAATTGGGGTGTCTTTGCTTCTAGACCTCCCAGCTGACAGAGCAAGGTAATGTATGTATATTAACCTGTGTATATATTCATACTTATAAATAATTCCATATGTCACTATCTGTGTCTATACTAAGCTAAACATGAGTCCACACTGATGTTTCCAAGTCTAACCCATTACCACATGAGTTATCTTGAATTCCTAGTCTCATGTTGGCCCCCTCCATCCACCATCCACTTATTTAATTGTTCAATTCCAGCGCACGTGTGCAGCAATGTCAGAATGGTAACCCACACCCCCACAGAAAAATTGTATTACCTCCAGGACTGCTTATATGCAGTTTCTTTGCTTTCAGGTTTACAGATTTCATTCATTTCCACTTTTACTTATGTCAGCACTTCCCCCACCCACTTCAGTGAAGCTTTTCAGATATTTGTAATAGAGTTTGTTTGTCACATGCTGAATTCCATTCTGGGATTTTTTCCTAACCTCCTAAATGATTTTTTTTTTTTTTTGAGTTTTCAGCACGCATTAAGGTTCACTATTTGCGCTGTAAAGTTCTGTGGGTCATGACAAATGCATAGTGTCATGTATTCACCACTACAATATTATACAGCATGGTTTCACTTCCCTAAAAATCCCCTGTGCTCTGCCCACTTAACCCTCCTCCCCTCCCCTGACCCCTGGCAACCACTGGTCTTTTTACCGTCTCTATTTTTGCCTTTTCTAGAATTTCGTATAATTGGAGCCATTATGTATCCTTTTTAGACTGGCTTTTCCCACTTAGCAATATGTATTTAAGATTCACTCATGCTCTTTTGTGACTTGATAGCTCATTTATTTTTATCACTGTATTATATTCCATTGCATGGATGTACCAAGGTTTATGGATCCATTCGCCTCTTGAAAGACATCTTGGTTGTTTCCACTTCTTGGAAATTATGAATCAAATGTCTATAAACATTCACACATAAGTTGTTCTGTGGACAAAAGTTTTTAAATCAGCTGGATAAATACCTAGAAGCATGATTGCTGATCATATGGTCAGCCTGTGTCTGGCTTCATAAATTTCTTCCAAAGTGACTGGACCATTTTGCATTCCCACAAGAAATGAATGAGTCTTCCTGTTTTTCCACATCTTTCCCAGCAATTGATACTGTCAGCTTTTTTGGATCTTAGTCATTCTTGTAGGTGTGTAGTGGTAATTCATTGTTTTAATTGGAGTACTTTTTTTTAATATGGCCCTCTGTGCTTCCAAAATGAGATGGCTTGTGATATTAAACTACATGGAAATAGGATTTTAAAAGAATCAGAAAACAAATTGAGTGAAATGAACAGAAAATGAGTATGACCAGATAACTGGACTGGTTTATGACTGTATTTTACTAAATTCAGCTTTACATTGCAAACAGATTCTTTTATACCTGAAATGAATGCACACAAGATTACTTGGAGGGACGAAGTTTTTTCTGGCTCCAAATTTGAGTAGAAATGTATCTTGTGAACTTTGAACTAATAGGCATTGGATGTCATAAAAGACGGTGTCATCAACCAGTTTTACAACCATAGCAGTATGTTTCCAGCAGAAGTTCCTTTTATCTGCCGTCCGTGGAAGCTGCCTCCTGCAGCCGCCTCTTCTTCCTAAAAGTCAGGATTTGCTGCAACGTGTGATTGAAAGCATCAATATGTCTTTCTCTAAAGAATTTTAGAACAACAAGCATGATGACCTGGATGTTTTAAACCATGATAAGTACTTGTGAGTTGAATGAAGATGGTGTAGACACCATTCTACTCGGCGATGTGGGATGGTTGACCTGTCAGGTGTCTGCCAGTGGTCCCCACATCTGCGACGATTCTCTCTGGAGACCAGGTTGAGAATGAAAGCCGCGTCTACTGCAACCACAGCAGGCTTTCACTCATTTAATTCTGGCTTTTCAGCACTAACTTGGGATTTAATTCCCATTTTGCTATCCTCTGGAGAAGAGTCTGACTTTTCTTGCATTCTCTTATAGTGCAGTGGTGTGCCTCCACTGGCAGAGATGCCTAGGTTTGAAGGGAGCTCTGCAGTTGAGATCTCCGCACCCTAGTTATACTTTGGGATGGCTTTGTGTGCAAGAAAGAGCGTTTACTGAGTGATTAGTATTCACCTGACATTTGTGGACGCTGAAGACAGAGCAGTGGGAGGAAACGCAGCCATGTGACAGCCTGTTTGTGTATCTCAGCCACGAGATGGAGAGAAACAGGTGAACTAATAAAGCTACGTGCCCTGTTTTTATAAATCCACTACGCGGAGTGCACTGTCCAAAAGGGAAAAAAGCACCAAGGCT
Source organism: Vicugna pacos (assembly GCF_048564905.1). NCBI lineage: Eukaryota > Metazoa > Chordata > Mammalia > Artiodactyla > Camelidae > Vicugna > Vicugna pacos. The sequence goes on from NC_132987.1 coordinate 10,212,532, forward strand.
GCCAGAAGCTGGTTAGACAGAAAGACAATAATGCTCTTTCTAGAGTGGCCATTTATGCCAACTTGCTGTGAAACTTTCCAAAGCTAATGAGATATTAAATGCATTTTGTTGAGGGGAGAAGCTGATTAGTCTTTGGGTTTTGTTTTTTTTTTTTTTTTAATATAATTGGCAAGGAAAAGTACACAGCTGAAATTTTGGAAGCAACTTGTATTCAGAGCCCTGAGGAACACGTGATTGGCTTTGTGAAAGACGTGGAGACCTCACTTACTTGGCTGGGAACTTCACAGCAGTTGTGACGTGTAACTAACTTCTCTGGATTGGGTTCATCCAGTGACCTTTGCTGGTGTTTGTAGGGCACCCTTCACCTCTGTTTAGATGTCTGAACATTTTGTTTTCCAATAGGACTGTCATGGCTTTCAAAGACAGTTCTCATTCTGGGAGGGGTTTTCAAACTTGAAGCTTTTCAGAAAACCCATTACGTACGATTTAAGCCAGTAATTGATCATTTAACCTATATCAAACCCATAGACAGCCAGTATGGAACTACATGTCACATAACACACAGCTCATCATCTGTCTTATGGAACCAGGGGATTCTTGAAATTGATATGATTGTTATTAAACAACATTAAACCAAAATTTTTTGTTCTCCTTTAAGATGGTTGGTGAAGGGGAGTTTGAAGAATCTAAGTTTAATTCAGCCTAGGTGGGCTTGAAAAGATAATTTTATGTGCTTAAAGGGTCGTTTCACACCAGTTTCTTAATATCAAGCCATCTATGGAAGATTCTTGTCCAAGCTTATATATTTTTGTGTGCGAAATCTCCACTTGTGTGGGATACTAGTTACCTAGTCCAAATACTGGGAGGCTAAATAGTCCCTTCAAAATATCTACGAGATGTGTAGATTGTTGTATGACAGATTAACTAGGTAAAAATAAGAACAGGCAACACACCTGAAAACGCAGATGAAAATCCCTCCGAATTAGTGAACATGTCGGCACCTCAGAAGGCATGACTGTAACTACAGTCATGACTGTCATCACAAATGATAAAATTCAAGTGGAAGCATGGAGTGCTTGAAAGTCTTGAAAGACCTGAACAAACTTTAAAAAAAAAAAGTTTAAACTCTTGCATTACGTAGGAGTAGATGGAGGCAAAATCAAATGCACCTCCAGGCCAAGTACACATGTGCGAAGCAACACGGTCCAAGAAAGCAGGGATGAGAGTGAACCAGAAGGTGAGAGCCTGCTGGAAGTGACCAAAGGACAATTCTACCACCCAAGACTTCTTTGCTGGGTGGGTCTGACTCACCAGCCACCAGGTGAGACCTTGGGGGTAGAGGAGCAGGTGGTAAGTCAAATGTGAAGCCCTGTGTTCGAGCCCTGGTCCCACACTCCCTGGCTGCAGGTCCCGCCTCAATTTACTTCTCTGAGTCCCAGTTTCCTAGCTGTAAACCAGATAGTCCTGACACCTGAACCAAAGAGTTGTCTGAGGATTAAATGAGATAACATACGGAAAGTACTTAGTCTCACAGCCAGATGCTGGCAGGTCTAGGATCTCAGTCTGAACAGGGTCCAGAGCCAGGTTCCTGATCGCTCTGCCCTAGAAGAGATGAGACTTGAATGAATGTAAAGCATTGCTGTCCAATGAAACAAAACATGAGCTGCAAAAATGAGACTGGCATGTGTAATTTTAACTTTTCTAGTAGTAACATTTTAAAAAGGGAAGAACAAGTATATTGGGAAAACTGGACAGTCACATATAAATCAATGAAGTTAGAACACTCCTTCACACCATACAAAAAAATAAACTCAAAATGGCTTAAAGACTTAAACGTAAGACAAAACACTATAAACCTCCTAGAAGAAAATGTAGGCAAAACACTTTCTGACATAAATCTTAGCAATGTTCTCCTAGGGCAGTCTACCAGGCAATAGAAATGAAAGCAAAAATAATCAAATGGGACCTAATTAAGCTTATAAGCTTTTGCACAGCAAAGGAAACTATAAAAAGACAACCTATGGAATGGGAAAAAATATTTGCAAATGATGCAGCTGACAAGGGTTTAATTTCTAGAATATATAAACAGCTCATACAACTTAATAACAAAAAAAACAAACAACCCAATCCAAAAATGGGCAGATCTAAACAAACAGTTCAACAGTGAAGACATTCAAATGGCCAATAGGCACATGAAAAAAATGCTCAATATTGCCAATTATCATAGAAATGCAAATCAAAACTCCAATGAGAAATCACCTCACATGGTTAGAAGGGCCATCATGAAAAAGCCTAATGCATGACTGGGACATTGTGCTATACACCAGAAATTGACACAACATTGTAAACTGACTGTATTTCAATTGTAAAAAAAAAGATGGGGTTGATTAGATTTATTTTGACCAGTATCCAAGGTATTCAGGTGGGTCCTCTGGATTACATGGTTGATGAGAGTCTGTGGTCAAAGAAGTTCTTTATCTGATGAGGTTATATTGATGACGGGTTTATCCACTATATATAATGAGAGCTCACCGTCCAGATGGGACTTAGCTCGCAGAGAGTTTGCAGAGCGGAGAGGCTCCGAGCTCCGAAGTGTGCTGACCGGGACCTCACTAGAGAATTGGCTTCACTGGCTTCTCCATCGATTTGCATTCTGACCCGAGGAACCAGGAGGTGTGTGAAAACCTCCCGTTGAGAAGACAGAGCGCGCGGGTCACAGTCTCCGGGCCTGAGAGATGGGGAACTGCCTGAATCCCCGCACCGCCGACGATATCTTCGTTCCCGAGTCCCCCGTGCGCTTCGGCGGGAGGAGACGCTGGGCTCGCTCCCGGGAGAGGAGACCGCGCCGCCGCGGGTCCCAGCAGGCGCGAGCGGCGCCGCTGACCCGGGAGGAGCAGGTGAGGGTCGCTCGAAGGCTCAGCCAAGTACAGCGTCTGCCTGCAGGGGTGTACGGATCGGACGGGTTAGGAGAAGACACGCAGCAGGAGTGTGCGATCTGTTCCATGGACTTTGTTTGCGGGGACCCCACTCGATCTCTGCCCTGCAAGCACGTCTATCATCTGGACTGTATAGACGAGTGGTTGATGCAGTCCTGCACCTGCCCCTACTGCCGCAGGCCCCCGGAGGTGCCGCCGCCTCCACCCCAGGGGAAGAATTGAGTCAGGAATCCTTGTTTGATTTCAAGGGACTCACCGTATTTATGACTGATACTTTGTCACCAAGCCCAAATAAGCCAAGAATTAGGAATTAAAAACATGCACATTTTTTTTTTTACGTTCCAGAATGGTTGCAGATACTGGGGAATAATTTCCCATAATGTAGAATCTTGGGCAGGAAATAGCCAATAAAGCCTGACTGAGCGTACAAAAATATAATTGTATGTTATTACTTATTGTTCCAGCACAGAGGAATTGTGTAAAGTGTTATACTTCAATTAAAAGAAAAAAAAGTCCTGACTTCCTTCTCTTTACTCTATAAAGTAATATTTCTCCCCTTTGTGGGACTTCCCTTGGCTTTTGCTATAGCCTGCTTATCCCAAATTGTGATTCTTTGCTGTTCCTGAATTAACCCATTTTGCTTGTAAATGATAAATAAATAAAGGAATAAAGGAAAGAAAAATTAAATTTTTGTATTATTTTAAATTATTTCATAATTTAATTTTTAAATTATATAAATTAAATATGAAATATATAAACAACATATACATAATACATAAATTATATACATTTGTAATCTTGAAAAATTATTTTAAAATCATTTTGTAAAATAATTTAACCCAGGATAGCCCCCCAAATTATCATTTCAACATGTATCAGTGTAAATAATTATGAGATCGCTTCCATGTCTTTTCACACCAAGCATCTGAATCTGGCGAGTTATTTTGCACATTTCAATTTAGATTGTCCATATCTAAAGTGTTTAACAGTACTTGTGTGTGGTGGCTGCCATATTGGATAGCACATGTTTAAAGATTCTCACTGTCTCCCTTAGTCACCCAAAGAGCCAGGCTGCTCTTATTTTCCACAGTCAACTCCCACTGTCCAATCCGGAGCCTCCTTTAGGATGCCAGCCACTTATCAGAAAGCCTGAGCCTCCCCCTCCACTCAGCCTTGGGGGCAGGGGGACACCAGCCCCATGGACAAAAACCCAGATTCCGCTGTCCTGTTGTCTAGATTGGGATCTCAGTTTGCCCACGGCTGGGCAGCCAGTTCCGTGGGTCCACCCTGAGCCTCCCACTCCCTTTCTGCCTGGAGTGAGTCCAGCTTGGTGAGTCAGGGCACGAGTTATGAGTAATCCAGAAGGCTCTGGAACAATTGTCTTCCTGACTAGCTTTTGAATCACCCAAGATCGCTCTCCGGGATCAGATCAAGTTGGGGAAATTGGTTCTGCCCAACCAACCCAGGCTTTCAGCCAGGATTTCTCATCTGGTCCCTCCTTTCCTTCTTGGCTCCCAGACAGCCAGGCACTTGGCAGAGGAGCTTGAATTTTCTGGAACTGCTTTTGCAGGGAATTTGGCATCAGCTAATCAGCCTCTTCATATGGCTACCATTCTCTCAAGGTTGAGTTCGTCAGGTTGTCGTGTTTTTCCCTCCCTCTCTCTTTCATTTAAAAAAGCCCTAACCATTAAAATGTAAGATAACTCAGGAAGCTGGAGAGTGGCTTGAATATAATGAAAAATCAAAAGATTCTGATTACGGTGTGCTGTCAACTTCTCACTTGACTGAAACCAGTCTCTCCGTCTGAGTCCTCGCCCAGAAACTTCTGCAGGTTCTGCTCGGGGCCCCACTGCCCCGGGTATTGATTTAAATACACTGGGGCAAGATTTAAAAATTCTTGCAAGGGAAAGTGCTCCAATACTGGAGGGAGCTGATGTTGAAAACAAAATATAACAATGGAGTTAATTAGCATCGCTTGGCTCACAAAGCCCTCTCCAGGGGATCCTCGATTTAAATCAGGGCTGTGTGCAAGAGGGAACAGCCCCCACAGAGAGACGCCTTCCATCCGCAGCCTGGACCTCCGTCTCCCTGCCTCTCCCTTGGCTCTAGGAGGAGTAACATCTGAGCCTGGAGCGGTGGGCAGCCTTTACCAGCTGCATGCTAATAGGGCCCAGCCTGGCCCACCTCCTCGCCTGCCTTTCCTGGGCCCTTTGCTGCTGTCCAGACTTCTTAACCCTTTAGGCTCACATGTGGCCAGGCCAGAGGGGCATCAGTCATTTTCCTAGCAGCCTTTGGGTGAGCCTGGACTTTTAGACCTGAGCTCTCCTCCCAGCCTGGCCCAAGGAAGGGCTTCACTACACGACCCTGCCATGATTTCCCTCCAGCTGTGAGCTGGCTGTTTCACAGATTCCCTGGATGCTCATGACCACCTCGCCAGACAGGCATTATAATCCCCATTTTACAAAAGAAGAACTGCGACTCCGAGAGGTTAAAGTGATATTTCTAAGGCTAAACTAGTGTAAGAGGCAGTCCTGAAACTCCAACCCAGATCTCTCTTGCTCCAGAACCCCGTGCCAGGCATCCCGTTCCTCACCCCTCTCTGGTGCCAGCTGGTCGAGATTCGGGGACGGGCAGCTAATACTTTGTGGCTGGTTGCATTTTGCAAAGATGGATAACTATATAAATATAACACAGAGGTTAAACATTGGCTGAAGGGGTCTTCTCTGTGGGAGCTCTTCTATCCCGCACCAAACTCCGATTTAATCTGAAGAACCCCTCGAGGGGGTTTTATGAGCTGCACAATGATCTCTATATCTGATAATCTTCCAACCCAAACACTCTTATGGTGTGGCTGATGCCCTTTCACTGGGAGGTGGTCTGTTTCTCCTCTCTTGATCCTGGCTGGCCTATGACTGCCCCAGCAGAGAACCCTTCAGAAGCTCTGCTCTGTGGTTTGAGGTGAGGCCACAGAGGACTCAGGTTCTCTCTCTATGCTGCAGCATCTCACCACCTTACTGGGGGGATCCACATCCCAGCTCACTCACATGACTCAGGACCTTACTGTGGGCCTTGCCACAAGATGACTTCCAGAATGGAAGCTCACTTTTCTCACAAGGACTCCAAGAAACAGAGGAGCGGGTAGGGAGAGAGATGGAAGTCCTAGTCTTCTTGTAACCTAATCTCAGAAGTGACGTTCCTATATCCAAAGGAAACTGTAATTCTAAAAGGTACATGCACCTCCAATGTGCATAGCAGCACTATTTACAATAGCCAAGACATGGAAGCAATCTTAAATGACCATCGACAGATGAACGGACAAAGATTTTATATACACACACACACACACACACACACACACAGAAATATTATTCAGCCATAAAAAAGAATGAAATAATGCCATTTGCTGCAACATGGATGGACCTGGAGATTGTCGTTCTAAATGAAGTAAGCCAGAAAGAGAAAGAAAAATATCATATGATATCAGTTATTTGTGGAATCTAAAAAAAAATGACACAAATGAATTTATTTATAAGACAGAACAGACTCACAGACATAGAAAGCAAACTTATGGTTGCCAAAGGGGAAAGAGGGGGAGGGACAAATTAAAAGTTCAGGATTAGCAGATACACGCTACTATATATAAAATAGATAAACAACAAGGCCCTACTGTATAGCACAGGGAACTATATTCAATATCTGGTAATAACTGATAATAATAAAGAAGATGAAAAGGAATATATATATGTACAACTGAATCACTATGCTATACACCAGAAATTAACACAACATTGTAAATCGACCCTACTTCAATTTAAGAAAAGTGATGTCCCGTCATTTTGCCATGTTCTGTTTGTTAGAAGCCAGGTCCATTCAACACACGAGAGAAGGAAACGACACAAGGGAGATCCCTGGGTCTCCACCTCAGAGGCCTCTGCTGATGCTCTGGACCCAGCTGTGCTGTGCTGGTTGACCAGATGCACATACTCAGGCACAGGGGACTGGACCCATCCCAGGGTGAGCAGCTAGTGGAACATGTTTCAGTGTGGACCTTCTGGCTGCTTTGCCTCTTTTTGGAGTTTCAATTCCAGGAATGATTTGCTGCAGAGGACACAGATTCCATTCAAGCACTGTACAGTCTATTAATAACTTTTCCAAACTAACTCTGCATTTAGTTATTTTAGATTTGTCCGGTCCTAGGCCTCACCCTCCTCTCTTCATTTGAGGCTGCGGGGCCGTGAAGAACACTAATGGAATTTCTGGGCTTCATACCCCTTCTCCACCCTGGCCACACTTGAGAATCACCTGGGGAGGTTTAAAAGTCTGGTCACGAAGGCCACATCCCAAACTCATCATGTCAGAATTTATGGAGGGGGTACCCAGGTGCTGAGATTTTTTTTTGGAAAGCTGCCCAGGTGATTCCAAGGTGCAGTCAGTCTGATGGCGATCCCCAGGGGAGTCTGACTCAGCAGGTGGAGGGTGGGGCCTGAGACTCAGTTTCCCACCAGCTCCCAGGAGGTGCTGATGCCGCAGGTTCACCGCCTACACTTCGGGAGGATCGCTGTTTCAGGGCAGTGGTTCTCAGTCTTGGCTGCCCAGTGAATCTTTGTGGAAGCTTGAAAAATGCTGCTGCCTGGGTCCCTGAGGAAGGCGGCTGTCGTCAGTGTGCTTTGACGGCAACAGGGCAGGCGCCCAGGCTTGCAAACCTCTTTCTGCAGGTCCAGAAGCTTCCACCCTTAGCAATTCTTCTCTGTGTGCTGAGCATCACTCTCTCCTTGGAGACTTTTTATAAACAGAGGCTTCCTGAGATTAGTAGCAGATTAAATCTCCAACAAATCTCTAAAAAACCCTCCTGGCCTCCCTCCTTCCAAATGGCTTCTAACCAACATCCAAAAATGCAACCAGAAGGCTCTTCCGAAAAGGCAAAATCAGATGACACCCTTGCTTAAGCCCTCCCGGTCTTGCCTCTGCTTTCTCCAGGACGCTGTTGACCGGACCGTCTCTCCCCTCTGCTGGTCACTGCGACCTGCCACATGTCAGCTGCTGCCTTGTGCGAGGGCCCAAGCCTGCCCAGCTCCTGGGCTCCTGCCTCCCTGCCTTCCCCTCTCTCAGCGCAGCCAAGAGAGAGGAACACCCAGGTCAGGGTCTGGGTCCCCCACTGCCCTGACCCGCTGTCCATCCACAGCACCCTAATTGCTCACAAAGGGCTTGGAAGGAAAGGAGGAAACAAATGGGGCACTTCAATGGGGGGGGACGGGATTCACTAAAGGAAAGAAAAGGGGGCCGGGCAGGGAGCGAGCAGCCCACCCTGAGTTTTATCGGGTTATTCCATTCTGCATCTTCAGGAGGGCAAGTCTTTCTTTGTAGAACACCCTACAGTGGACAGTGGCTCTGGCCCAGACTCCAGGTTTTCCCGAAAAGTCATTTGAAGATGAAAGGATGAATCACAAACTTCCTTAACCGAACACATCCTTTCTGTCTGGTAACTCTCCAAAGACCCCAGGGCTAATTCAAAAGTAATGACTCAGCTTCATAAAGACTGCAAATATTTTTCACGGGAAATGAAGAGGAGTGAACCATGATAGGAGGACCGCTGAATCCCCATTTCTAGAAGGAGCCTTTCCGTGGGTCTGGAGTCGAATCCTGAAGGAAGATGAAGCAAACCTCATTTGCCCCGAGACCTCTCTCTTTCAGCCTTCTCCAGTCAGCTCTCCCTTTTCTGTCTTCGTCTGGCCCCTCTTCTCTCTCCCCTGTGCTGGCTGCTTTGCAGTGTCTCTCGATGAAACTTGAGTAACACAGAGCCTTAGCCCTGCTTTTGCACGTGACTGCAAGTCTGGCGTGGAGAACCCCCGGCTTGGGACACGTCCTGGTCCCGTCTGGGTCAGCTGCCCTCGGCCTGTTTTTCTGCCCCATCTGCCCTGGGTGAACGGGTCTCATTCTTGCCCTCCCAGGAGCGTATTCAGGGCTTCAGGCTGTTCCCAGGGAGCACGTCATGATGCAAGGAGATGAGAGTGATGTGGAGTCCCCTCGGATATGTTAAAAAAAAAAAAAAAGCCAGTCATTTGACAGTTGTGATGTTTTAACTGCCATTAGTAATAAACCACTGGTTACTTTTCTTAAAAACAAATCAACAGGTATCCAGTGTTCTGAATCAGAGGCCTCTTAAACTTTAACTGAAACATCTTTGAAAATGTACATTTTTTTGTCTTTATTTTATTTTATTTATTTTTTATTGAAGTGTAGTTGATTTACAATATTAGTTTCAGGTGCACAGCAAAGCAATTCAGCTATATGTATACATACGTGTACATTTTTTTCAGATTCTTTTCCATTATATGTCACTACAAGATATTGAATATAGTTCCCTGAGCTATACAATAGGTCCTTGATGTTTATCTATTTTATATATAGTAATGTGTATATGTGAGTCCCAAGCTCCTACTTTATCCTTCCCTCGCCTTTTCCCCTTTGATAACCATAGTTTGGTTTCTATGTCTGTGAGTCTGTTCTGTTTTGCAAATAAGTTCATTTGTGTCATTTTTTAAGATTCTACATATAAGTGATATCATATGATATTTGTCTTTCTCTGTCTGATTTCACTTAATATGATCATCTCTGGGTCCATCCATGTTGCTGAAAATGTATTTCATTCTTTTTTATGGCTAAGTAATACTCCATTGTATGTATGTACCACATCTTCTTTATCCTGTCATCTGTCGGTGGACATTTAATTGCTTCCATGTCTTGGTTATTGTAAATAATGCTGCTATGAACATTCGGGTGCATATATCTTTTCGAATTAGACTTTTCTCTGGATATATACCCAGGAGTGGGATTGCTGGGTCATATGGTATGTCTATTCTTAGTTTTTTAACGAACCTCCAAACTGTCCTCCATAGTAGCTGCACCAAACTACATTCCCACTAACAGTGTGGGAGGGTTCCTTTTCCCCCACACCCTTTCCGACAGAAAATGGACTTAAATTCACACCTTGCTTCTTTGGGGAAGATGTTCAGGGACTTGATGAGATAGACATACCTTTAAAAACACAAAATTTTTTGAGATTTTAGTACAAATTGAGTAGTAGTGTGCTTCCTTATTGCAGAGCACAGTGTAGGACAGGGTGCTCAGGATGATTTATTTAATAATTCATGAATTGGGAGTCGGTGGTTGAGGGGAGTTGCCCAACTGCAACACATCATTGCCAGTGTTTCCTTCGATGGCAGTATATCACCTGACACACAGTTGGCGCTCAATAGATGACTATTGAACTGAATTGCTTGTCTGGTGTCTGAGTCAGTGAAGCAGATGTAAAAAGAAATTGCCCCACTCTGAAAACTCCCTTTGGATTTTAGCCAAAACGCTATTTCAGCAAATACTATTAGGATTAGAGGCGCACTTATTCACAGGAAAAAATAAAATGGCAAGTCACTCTTTTCCTCTCATCATGTTAAAAAAAAATCTTTTGAAATCACCCTCTGCCATTTCTTATCCATCAGCATTACATTAATATGATATGTTGCTGTGAAAACGCTTCCCTTAAACACATCAAATGGATTAATGCTGGCACTTCATCAGGTACAATTTCTGTTTCCATAAAACATCTTTAGACACATAAAAACGCCTTCAATGAGAAGTAGAAAATCCTCGCCTTCTCCCATCATCCAGTCGACTCCTTGGAGAAAGCTGACATTTCTAGAGGCTCCGGCTTTGCTCCCTCCCGCAGGAGCTGCTGCTTTGTGCAGGGGCCATCGCCTCCCTGTGAATCTCTTCTCCTTGCGGGTCAGAGCTGCATGGGGAGCACAGTGGAGGAGGCAGCCTCAGGCAGCGAGGACTGGGTGGAGGACAGGAGGGAGGCAGCGAAGGAGGGCAGGAGCTGAGTGGGCTCCCCTCGCCCTTGCCAAGTGCTTTGAAAACCTCCCTTGCTCTGTCCCTGGGGTCAGTGGAGACTTAGGGCAAAAGCTAACTTGGGGTCATCATGATGGACACCCTAGAACTGCAGCCCAGCACACTTGTGTGAGCCATTATTTCCTGGGGTACCGTCTCCCTCCCCCATCCCTTCTTATTCTTGCCAGCCTCTGATGCACAAGGGATACACCAGGCTTACAGTTCTCAACATGTGGTGCCTGCCGGCAGCAGCACCTGGGAACTTGCTGAAGATGCCCATCCTGAGGTCTAAGATCAACCGACTCAGCAACCTGGGGATGCATAAGCCCTTCTGGGGGATTCGCATGTTCAAGTTTGAGAACCACTGCATTTGGCAAGCCCCCGGGAGGGAGAAAGTGCCTTCCTCTTTTCAGCTGCCGAGGGTTCCCATCAGGTCTCGAAGTTCCCTCCTCGTGGTCCTCGCCAGCCGAGGACGAGGCTTGCGTGTTACAACTCCAAAGAGTTCTCAAGACACAAGAGAGAAAAGCACATTTGCTGAGTGCCAGCTGTGGACACGGTCCCACACCTGTCATGTGCCTTGTTGCTGTAATCTTCAAAACAATCCTTTCAAGTTGATGTTCTACCATTGTTAGGGGCCCAGTTGTGTCCCCCCAATTCATATGCTGAAACCCTAACCCCCAGAATGTGGCTCTATTTAGAGATGGGCCTTTAAAGAGGTGAGTAGTTAAATGAGGCCTCTAGGGTGGGCCCTGAGCCAGTCTGATTGGTGTCCTTATTAGAAGAGGAGAAGAGGACACCGAGGGACACACAGGGCTGCGTACACACTGAGTGAGGACCATGAGAGGGGAAGGCAGCCATCTACATGTCAAGGAGAGGGTTCTCAAGAGAAACCAAACCTGCGATGCCTTGATATGAGATGTCCAGCCTTAGAATTTGGAGAAATTAATTTCTGATGTTTAAGCCACCAGGTCGGTGGCATTTTGTTATGGCTGCCCTAGCAAACCAATACAATGGGCAATAAGGTGTTTCTCTGATTAATACAACCATTAAACATGAATCCAGACAACAAAAACAACTGTGCCTGACCCTCATCCAGTGCTCCGTAACCTGCGGGTGTGTCTCACTGCACTGCTGTAATACATCACCATGTGGGTCCCATCAAAAGCCCCATTTTACAGATGAGACACTGAGGCTCAAAGTGACTTTCCCACCTTGACCCAGCTGGTAATGGTTGAGGTGGGTTTTGAAACCAAGCAGGCAGACCCCAGGGTTGGTGTGTTCACCACCACTCCCCACGGCCTCCCTGCTGCAGATCCTGTGCTAAGAGGTTCAAGTTCATGACTTCTTATCCACAGCAATCCACAAGGTGAGGCATCCGTGGCACTCTTACAACCCCACCTTGTCAGGTGAGAAAACTGAGGCTTGATTTGTAATAGAGAAGAACAAATCTGACTCCATATTAGATCTGTTCCTTTGCCTCTAACCTTCTGCTCTGTTTCCTGGGCTGAGTCCTGCTGGCTCTGCACCTTTTGTAAAGAATGTTGCCTAAAGCCTGAAATAGACAGGGGAGCCCATTCTCAAGGCTCTGATCTTTAAGAGTGGAACACTTTCCCATTCATATAGAGATAAAAAGTTGCAGAACAGAGAATAATGTTTATCTTGTTGGAGGTTTACAGGGACACCATGACCTGACCCACGTGGACAGCTGCAAGAACAAAGGATTCTGACACCAAGAGGTTTGCAACAACCAACCACACCCCCTCCCCTTTTCAGTATAAAAGGAGCCTGAATTCTGACTTGGGGAAGTTGGTTCTCCAGGACATTAGTCTGCCATCTTTTCGGTCTGCTGGCTTCCTGAATAAAGCCATTATTCCTATCCAACACCTCGTCTCCCGATTTATTGGCCTGCCGTGCAGCGAGCAGAACGAGTTTGGACTCGGTAACAGATGCTGATGAAGAGAGTCATTCGAGCCACACCGCGATCAGATTACAGAGTCGCAAATCCAGCCCAGGGCCTCTCTGCTGTCCTGACCTCACTCCTACAAGGGAGCGTCTCTTTTTCCCCAGGTTTCTTTGTGTCTTCATAGGAGATTCCTCAAAGCCTTCAGAATGCAAGACAGTACATCTCTGATGAAAGGATTCAACAAGAAGCAGGAGAATGTGAACACCAGGAATAAGATAATAACCCTCCCAGGGTATCTCGTGCCTGCCGTGTGCCCGGCGCTGAGCTAAGACCTGGATTCCCTTACGTGACGTTGCTTAGACACGAAACACCTGCTCCCGTGGGCTCTGCGGCAGCAGAGAACAGCAGTTAGCAAAATCCTGGCTTCCAGACTCACTAGCCGGAAGACCTTGGACGAGTCCCTGCGAGCCTGAGTTTCCTCCTCTGTAAGATGGGAGCAGGTGGTGATAATAACAGCTCCTGGGATTGTCATGAGAAGAACTGAGTTAATACATGTTAAGTGCTCAGAGGAGTGCCTGGCATGGGGTAAAAGCTGTCGTAAGTAGTTCCTGTGATTATTTTAAGACAGGCTGAGAAGTGCCTGTGGTGTCTTGTCACACACGTTCTCAGGAGTCTGCATTTCAGCCTCGGGTCTTCTAGGAGAGCTGTTGTGAAGGATGGCCCCACGTGAGCCCATGGAAGTTCAATTCCAAGTGCAGCGGGGAAGAGAGGTTGAGAGAAATTGTACAGCCTGCGTGATGTGTCGCTGATGATCTCCTACAAACTCAGCCTTGACGAGTAGTAAATAGTGCTCCAACAAAATTAAACCACAAATATCGCCCGGTTTTTCCCTGATGCTTTCCTGCCATAAGGCCTCCGTCATAAATCTCAGTCTCATTAATAATAGTAGTAACGGTAATGAATAGTGATACGTATGTTACCCAGTAGAGGTTAAAACCATAAGCCGAAGACCCCAGCAGAACAATGCAGAGGTGTGCGTTGCCAGCATCACGTGCGTGTTGGTTTGTTAGAGATGTCATTATTGATAACCGAGGAGAGATCTATACTCCCAGGGAAGGGATAGGGGCAGGAAAAGAAACCTCAGAGAAAGACTTAGACATGCACCACGACCTACAGCCAAGGATATTATGTGTCCTGCAGCACCGGCAGCAACAGAGATACCCAGCAATAGAGGCTGAGTAAATAAAACTGTGGTACATCCATACAGGGGGACAAGATGCAGCCATAGGATAGAAAGAAACAGGTGTAATCATGCCCACGTGAGATAAACGATACATTAAAAAAGCCAGCCAAGCTGCAAATGAGTGAATTGTATGGCACATGAAGTATAACTCATTAAAGCTGTTATGCTTTTTAAAAAAATGCATAGTAGTGCATTGTGTTGCTGTTCATCTTTTTAAAGTGCACGGGAACAAACGCAAATGGGTGTCTCACTGAGCATCTGGACGGACCCCTGAGAAGCTGACGACACTGATGGGAAGTGGGGGAGAGGGGTGAGGGGTAGGAGTTGGAAGGAGCTATGTAATCCCTGTGTAAGTTTGATTTTTTTTTTCAAATCGTGTTCATGTATTTCCTACTCAGTCAATGAAGATAGTCTTTTGCAAAACAGAGGAAGGGAAAAAGGAGAAACAAGTATCTACTGAATGATACCACGTGCCAGGCACTGTTCTAAGGCATCCAGTCATCTTTATACATTCCCGGGAACTATTACAATTATTCCTACTTCACAGACGGGCTAGGTAGCTCCCCCCAGGGTCTCACAGGTGGCAGGTTTGGCCAGTGAAACTTGCTGAAATTCACCAGTGCCCTCCCGCAGCTTCCTGGGACTTCTGAAATCTCAGAATTTGTCTCCCCAGTGGTGTCCTGCAGGAATTTTTGCAAGATAAAGCAGGCTAAAATATTTGTGTGTGTGTGTGTGTGTGTATATATATATATACTATTTTATTGAAGTATAGTCAGTTTACAATGTGTGAATTTCTGGTGTACAGCACAATGCTTCAGTCATACATGAAAATACATCTATTCGTTTTCATAAAGTATCTTAAAATGTAAAAACATCTCAAGTAAACCCTAAAGCCCCTGGTTGAAAGAGGAGCTGCTACATCTCAGCTGTGTTTGCTCAGGAGACCCCTTCCCAAGCCCCCCGAAGTCCCACAGCAACCCCACCTCCCCAGGCGCGATTCTATCTGGTCCTCCCCAGGCCCCAGAACTAGGTGGTTCAGGGGAATCCTGCCAGCCACCAAAGAAGTTTGCTTGAAATCTGACTGCAGCTCACCCATCCTTCCCCCAGGGCCATAAACAGGGGTTTAATTACAAAGCAGGTGGAAAAACTGCAGAAGGAGGGGTCAGGCAGTCCGTCGTGTGTTTGACTCCTCTAAACGAGAACCGCTAGCTTACGCCGCAGGTTGTCTGCCCTCTGGGAGACTTACATCTCCTCCGCTTCGGCTGAGTGGCCACACTGCTGAGACGGAAGGGAGCACTTTTCTTGAGAAAGAGGAAACGCCAGGTGCCGAAGGTGGCAGTCATTCTGAGAAGGTACAGTTCATCGCTCCACAACAAGGGGTAGTCATTTCTGAAGGAAAAACGTAGTGGGCTGGGATTACGGAGTCTTGGCCTAATTTCTAGAACAGACATTCATGCAGGACCTACTATGTGGCACATTATGTAATTTAATCCTCACCCCTGTAAAGACGTGGCGGGGAAGTTGCTGCATCCTTCAAATAAATGACCTGGGAGCTCACAGGTTGATTCAGGACAGAGAGGGCCACCTCCACCAGGACTCCTGACTCGTTAACCATCGTTCTCACGGGTGTCCGGGCACCTTTAGAGGTGGGGGTTCCCCTGACCCCCACCAGCCTTCCTTTATTACTCTCTGGCACTGCTGAGACATGACTGGAATGTTCAATGAGAGTGAATAAGGTTATGGGATGACGGAAGGAAAAGAAACAATAGCACAAATATAGAAAATGCAGCTTAGCGGAGGCAGCCTGTTTGCTGGAGAGCTTGAGTCACTTCTATCCATAGAAGACTCCAGAAAAAGATAGTCCGTATTGAATTCCCTTCTGTTTCTCTCTTGAGTCCCCGTTTATTCATTCATGGGTGCATTCATTTATTCCGCAAGTATTTATTAAACACCTATGATGTGCTTTAAAATAGCAGTGAGACAGTGCAAAGGAATCCCTGGGAGGCTTTATTAGCCAGCCATTTAAAGCAATGTCCTAGCAAATGGCTGTATTTATACCCATTTTCTGGATGAGGAAATCGAGGCTCAGGCAGGCTGACTTGGCCACAGTCACAGTGGGAAGGCTGGATCACACTCAAGATTCTCTCTGGAGCCCCAGTTTTTCTCACTGCCTCCCGTTCCCCAGATTGTCTTGTCGGGGGTGCCTTTGGTGCCTCCAGCTCCCTGAAACCCACAGGCTGGATTTACCTTTGGCAGCTGGCTCATCTAGCATCCTAGCCCATTCAGTGTCTTCATCTATAACAATATACTCTAAGCTGGTATTCACAAATACTCTATGAGGGGAGGAGGGTATAGCTCAAGTGGTAGAGTGCATGCTTAGCGCGCATGAGGTCCTGGATTCAATCCCCAGGACCTCCTCTAAAAAGTAAATGAATAAATCTAATTACCTCCCTCCCCCCCAAAATAAAATAAAGAAACCTAACTTTAAAAGATATTCTAAGGCATTCAGCCCAGACCTCCAAATTTATGGAGGTTTTTTGGCATGTGAAATACTTTCATTCCATCCCAGCAGCTCTTGAAGTCTTAACTCTCTTCAGCAAAAACTCGAAAGTCAAATTCTCATCCAAATGTCACCTAAATTAAACACAGGTAAGACTTAAGGTGCCATTTATACAGAGGCAAGTTCCTCTCCAGCTATGAATCTGTAAAATCAAGCAAATTATGTGCTTCCAGAACAGAACCATGGGTCAGGCGTAGGATGGACGTTCTCACTTCAAAAGGGAGACGTGATAACGAAGAAAGGGACGCCAGGTCCCAAACGAGTCCAAAGCTCAGTGGGACACACACAGGAAAACTTAAGGCCCAAGAGTAACCCCCTTGCCCCCGTGCTCTGCCTCCAGGCCCACAGGGCAGAAGCCCTGCCTTCTGGACTGTCTGGGGTGGGAGTCCTGCCACTGCCTCTTTGCCAGGCTGGGGCTGGTGGCCTGGCCCCTGTGGCTTGGCCTAAGGATCCCTCCCTGGCTCTGTGCTGGGCTCCCTTTGCAGCCTGGGTGGAGGCAGCCACAGCCCCATGGCTCATGCATGCCCAACTTTGCCTTTTCCTTCCGGAGGGGTGGCCACTCCAGCCTGCACCACACAGGGGCTGCCGGAGGCAGCTGAGACACCGGGCAGGTGTGGGGAGCAGAACCCAGGATGGGAGGCAGCCCCGCCAGTGAGTGCAGAGGTCCCTCAGGTGCCAAAAACCCTCCTTTGAAAGGGCCCCAAGTTACTCTGAGTGGCTTGGGGTAGTTCTTCCCCGTCCCCCGCCCCCGTCCTGCACAACAGCTCTCCAGCCTCTGTCAAGATGGCTGGCCCCTACTAATCTCTTTACAAAACCATGGTTTGGCCACATACTGAGAGGCTGAGAATTTTCCAAGTCTTTAAGATCTGCTTCCTTTTTCATTAATGTCTTCTCTGAGTCCTGTCTCTCTTCTCAGATTTTACTACAAGTGGTGAGGAGAAACCAGGAGAAACTCCTAGGCGTTTTGCTTGGACAGAACTTCAGCTAAATACCCAATTTCATCTGCCTTCCACAAGACACTCAGATGGAGCTCAGCCAAGCTCTTGGCCACCTATAACAAGCACAGCCTTTCTCCCTTGTCCAAGAACACGTTCCTTGTCTCCATCTGAGACTTCATCAGAATGGCTTTTACCATCCAGATTTTGGCCAATATTGTATTCAAGATTGCTTAGGTATTCTCTAAGAAGACTGAGGCTGTCTCTACAGCTCCTCTTTTCTTCCTGGGTCCTCCCTCGAATTCCCTGTCACAGTCCTTGCCCAGCAACATAGGGACACGGATGGATTTTCTAACATGGGTCTCCAAACCCATCCAGCCTCCACTCATCACCCAGTTCCAAAGCCAATTGCACATTTTAGGCATTTGTTATGGAAGCACCCAACTTCTCCCTACCAATTTCTTTCTTAGTCCGTTCAGGCTGCTATCACAAAATACCGTAAACTAGGTGGCTTACAAACAGCAGAAATGTACCATTCTAGAGGCTGGGAAGTCCAAGATCAAGGTGCTGGTAGATTCAGTGTCAGGTGAGAGCCCACTTCCTGGTCCCTGGACAGCTGCTTCTCACTGTGTGCTCACACGGCAGAAGCACTGAGGACGCTCCCTGGGGCCTCTTTCATAAGGACGCTAATCCCATTCATGGCGTTCTGCCCTCATGACCTAACCACTTCCCCAATGCCACACCTCCTAATACCATCACACTGGGGGTTAGGTTCCAACTTATGAATTTGGGGGGGAAACACAAGTATTCAGTTTATGACACCTAGGCACAGTGACGTAATGCTTCTTGATGGTGGCAATGCCTGCTGGAGACTTGTACCAATCAGAGACTGAAAAAGTCTGAGACCCACAGATTTGGTAACATTGCCCCATCTAGAGCCTTCCACACAATCTATGTTCAACGAAAGTGGTAATGCTCATGTGCTCCCTGCTCAGAACCTTCCACTGCTAACCCCTCCTCCCTTCTGATAACAAAATGACAGATAATGCTTTCTTGACTTCACACTGGGTCCATCGTAGGAACTCACAGTGAGGTCCAAGGGTGGAAACTCAACCCAACCTCTTTCCAGCTGGGACTATATCATTGTGCATTCTCATTAGCACTGAGAATCTGGGGCAGATTCTCTCTCCCAGGAATTTGGAATGCGAGTGGAGGTGCCTAGATCTCAAAACTGGCTGGAATTGTGAGAGAAGGGCCAAAAAGTCCTACCATACTCATCATTCTTGCCCTTGCTGGGACTTTGGGATGCAATATTTTCTTTGACTCTTACAAGCTACCCTTCTTTTATAGTTTAAGCAAGCCAGAGGGGATTTCTGTTGCTTGCAACCAAAAGAATACTGAATAATATATAAAGCAATACTCCATTGTTCAAGCATGCAGACAAAGAAATCAATATATAATTACAAAATGTGATAAAGTGCCATGACAGAACAGAACAGAAACTTGGAGAGACTGACAATGGAGACCAGTTGTAGATCGGGTGGTCCGGGAGAATAGCCTTTGGAGAGAGTGTATTTGAGCTGAAACCTTAAAGATGGATCAGCCCTTTGAAGAGTGGAAGAAAGATTGTTTCAGGCAGAAGGAAAGCAGGCAAAGTTGCCCTAGAGCAGGGAGAGACAAATTAGGCGTGGGGCGAGTGCAGAGCCATGAGGCTTATTCTCTGAGTTATGTCCAGAGCAGTTTTCTTCCTCTCAGTTAAGTGAATCACAGTAAATGTCTGTGGCTTTTTTCCTCTTGAAAATGGGCATACTACATCTTCGCATTTAGCTGTACCGCTGTGTGTGTGTTGCACAGTGATATAGTCCCAGTTGGAAATGAGCAAGTTTATTCTCCATATCGCATGATTTTAGCAACTGTCTATAAGAACCTCTGCTAGACTAAACCTTAATTTCTTTTTTTTTTAATTTGGGGGTGGTATTTATGTTTTTATTTAATTTTTTTTAATGGAGGTATTGGGGATTGAACCCAGGAACTTGGGCATGTTAGGCATGCATTCTACCACTGAGCTATACCCTCCTTCCCCAAAACTTGATTTCTTCAGGATTCACTTGGATAGATCAGGTCATAGAAAACATGTTCTGGGTTTTGGCAGACCCTAGACAGTCCAGGTATACAGTGGGGTGCATGATGGAGGAAGGTGGGAATGAGTAGAGATGTGATACTGGAGAGAACTCTGTCATACCTGCAATCTGCCTGCCCCCTCCAAGTTAGTTCAGTAACTGGAGGTGTGTATTCGTTATCTGCTGCTGCATAACAAATACTGCAAAGCTTGCAGCTTAGAAAAATGCATGCTCATTGGCTTACAAGTCTGAAGGTCAGAAGTGGGGCATGATGTGGCTGCTTTTGGCTCAGGGTATCACAGGGTCAAATCAAGGTATTGGTTGAGGCTGTGGTTCTCATCTGGGCCTTGTGGTCCCCTTTTAAGTTTACTGATTATTGGAAGAATCCATTTCTTTATGGTTTTAAGACCAAGGTCCCCACTTTTTCTAGCTGTCAGACAGGAACCACTCTCAGCTGCTAGAGCCTGCCCCTCTCCATCAACAGCTCACAGTATGGATGTTTGCTTTCCTTCAAGCCAGCCAGAGTGTGTCTTGATGCCATCCCCTTCTGCCACCAGTTGGAGAAGGCTCTCTGCATTTAAAGAAGCTTTTGTGATTAGGTTAGAGCCACCAATCAACTGATTAGTAAACTTAACTACACCTACAAACTCCCTATGCCATGTAAAGTGACATAACCACAGGAGAAGCACCAGGGGGTGGAGATCATGGCCATCTTAGAACACTGCCTGCCACAGGCTGCCATTGCTGTCTGCCAGCTCCTGGAGTCTTTGCACGGTGACTTAACGGAAAGAGCTAGCCTCCGTGAGAATGTAGCTAAAAAATAATAATTTCCTCACCATCTTATCTCTCCCTACACTATGACCCACTGTATTTGTTTCCTATGGCTGCTGTTAACAAATGATCCCAAACTTTGTGGCTCAAAATGACAGAAATGTAGTCTCATGATTCTAGAGTCTAGAAGTCTGAGGTCAGGGCTGCAGTTTTGCAGAGGCTCTGCGGGGGTTCTCTGCCTCTCCTGGTGGTGGCAGGTGTTTCCTGACTTGCAGCTGTATCACTCCAATCTCCACCTCTGTCTTCACGTCACTGCATTTCTGTGTGTGTCTGGGTCAAAAGCACCTCTCTTTTCACCTCTCTGTTATAAAGACATATGATTTCATTGAGGGCCTACCTGGATAATCCAGGACAAGATCCTCAAGATTTTAGCTTAATTACCTTTTTTGCCATACGTTCAACCCTCTGTACTTGTGGGTTCTGCCTTTATGGGCAGAGTCGGAACCCATAGGTATGGAGGACAGGTTGTACTAAGACATGTTATACAAGGCACTTGAGCATCTGCGCAGTTTGGTATCCACACTGGTGGTGGGGATCCTGAAACCAGTATCCTGCGGATACTGAGGGACAACTATATAAAGTAGTATTCACTTTTTTTTGCTATAGAAGGTAATACGGTTCTGGGATGAGCATATGGACGTATCTCTGGGTCATTCACACCCACTGCCCACAATCCTCATTCCCACAACCTAGGGACCAAGTACCAATTGTCAGGTGGCAGGTATCTGTGACGTTTTTACCTATTGCTCACTCAGAGATGCCGAAGCTGATTTGTTCTTCTCGTTGACATAAAAATAAATAAATAAAACATTCATTAAGTCTGTATTCACGTCTGCAGCTGCTCGATCTTGTTGGCAGTTCCAAAGATCAGTCACCTCAGGTTCCAAAACTCTCCCTCTGGAGGCTGCGTGAACCTCCGTCATGTCTTGTGCAGACCAGGTCTGAGCCTGAGATCAAGCACTTGCACCAAGCTTCTGCATACCGCGGGGAGGACTTGGGGGCTGGTCCCTTCTGCTTTTGAGGGTTCTTTTTTTTTTTTTTTGAAATGCAAAACCAGAGTTAGCTACAGATCTCTCTTACCTTTTTCTTTTTTTCTTTTTGATACTTTTTGTCTAAACTATCTATTATGCTTTAACTTAAAAGCTATCTCTTAAGAATTAAAAAAATCCCCAAAACTCAAACGACGCCTACAGACTACGTTTCAACTCATTTTACATTATGTGATTTGTGAGAACTCTTTAAATTTGATGATTTCTAGTTAAATTTGGGATCTGATTATCCTTGTCTACCACCTGGAAAATTTTCTGTATGAAGAACTGTAAGAATAATGAGAGAAATGAGTCTACGTTGATTAATCATCATGACCTACGAAAGCAACAAATTCCCTGCATAAAAGTGATCACTGCAGGGAATTCTGGGAAGGATGGGACATTAGCACAGAATGAGGGCACAGTGGTCTTAGACAGAAGGTTCTGTATCAGTAGCAACTGCCTGTAATTTTGTCTGACATAGAATCATTTTCAATGCATATTTCAATGCAATCATTTTAAACGTATATTTATTTTTATTAGACTTTAAAATACTGTTTGAGAAACATCATACAAAAAAGAGTACATAATGTATATGTACAGCTTAAGATTAATATTAAAATGAACAGAAAGCTTTTTTTTCCAAAGAAAGTAGCAGTAGGCTTAGAAAAGCTCAGTTTCACTGGGTATGAAATACTCGACATTCTATTGTGGAAATGCCAACACACAAATTATCCTTGTTCGTTTTTTATTGCCGTCACTCTGTGTTTCCCCGTTTAATGCTGTGCAAACATTTTATCAGAAACGGCGGAGGAAAGAAAACCCATTGTTAACCACAGCTGATAAGTAATTTGGTTGTTGATACCACAGTCACTGCACTTGGATGGTTACGTTGTTTTCTGTATTCAGCGAGCGGCAAGAATGGCATACTGAGGGTGGTTAGGCAGAAGCAAAGTGGAAGTTTAAAAGGCAGTACTTCGTAATATTTTCACCTCCCTGGGTTTCTGCATTTGAAGCTCATTATGAAAACATTAAAGTGGCGCAGCCCACCGGCAATCTGTGAATTTAATACAGTCCAGGAGGCCCTGGGATGCGATGGGTCTGGAGGGAGTGAGTCCCACAGGGAGACCTCAGACAGAGTTTGGTCCAGATGTCAATCAGAGAGTGGGGCCCCTCGGCTTAAACCTGGGGCTGTGCGGAAAGTCGCCGCAGGGCGGACTCTGCTGCATCGCCCTGCGGTTGCAGCCCGCGGAGGATGGCTACGTTCTCACACCTCCTGTACCTGGGTTTCTTCCTCCGTGACGCGGGCAGGATAATGATACGAGCCTACCTTCGCTGTGAGGGTAAAGTGAGTTACCACAGTAAAGCCCCTGCCGGAGGACCCGCGGTAAAGGCTGGTTTGCTGCTGGTTAGTGTTGCCAGGCCTCCCTGACTTCACCTGCTCCCTCTCCCTCCACTCCAGCCTCAAGCCTCCCTCTTTACCTCCCTCTGGCCAGCTTTGTGCCTGCAACACTCCTCCCTCCTTGCCCAGCTGTCCACAAAAGCCTCCTCCCACCCGCCCCCTCTAGTCACCAGGAAGCACACCAAGTGCCTTATTTCCTTCACGGCACGTATCACTATCTGAACTTACCGTATTTATTCGTGTATTTGCTAACGCTCTGTTTACCCACACCCCCGCCCCTCCCCGCCCCAGAGTGAGGTCACCAACTTGGTCCAGTTTGCCCAGGACTTGCCCGATTTTAGCTGACGAGCCCCACGTCCCGGGAAACTCAGTGAGGGCAGGGACTCTGCCTTCCTCACCTCCGTCTCTCGTGCCTAGATAGTGCCCGGCACACAGCAGTCCCTGCGCAAGTATTTGCAGAATAAGCAAGTGAGTCACTAAGCCTCTGTGTGAGAAGGAGGCAGAGCAGAGGCGCTCTCGCTCTCGGCATCCCGCTTAATCGAGAGAGGCCTGGCATCCTGCTTGATCGGGTGTCACACACACTGACAATGCCGCATCGGTCCCGAAGCTTCAGCTCTGAGACCACCTGACATCCTCATCGATGTTTTTGTTCCTGTCTCCATGGCTACCGAGACGCCTCAGAGGCCAGCAGCTGTTTTGCATCTGAGATCAACACACACAAGCATCTGGAGACCCCAGGCGATCCAGGCCAGGTGGAAGTTCTGGAAGCTGACACGATATCACATGTCACTTCCTCATGGACCGAATGCCTGGAGCCAGCGTGTCAAGCTTAACCAGCCGGCTCTGAGCTCCGGCTGCGACACAGAAAGCACTTACAAAGAATTACGGTTGACCCTCGAACAACAGTCTGAACTGTGCAAGACGGCTGGTGGGCAGATTATTTCCCACTAAACACAAACTACAGTCCGTGACCTGGTCCTCGATTGGTTCCATTCGCGGATGTGGAACTGGGGATACCAGGGCCAACTCTAAAGTTACAGGTGGATTTTCAACCCTGTAGGGGTAGGCGCCCCTAACTCCTGCATTGTTCAAGGGTCAACTGCATTCTAAACAAGAGGGAAAGAGGTTGTAAGGAACTGTTGCGAAGGGGAGAAAACAGAGTCTACCAGATGTTTAGGAACGAGCTGGGGGAAATACTGCAAAATGAGGTTTCTCTCTCCCTATGATGACAAAGGAGCCATAGAGTTTGGCATTTTGGTTAAGAGAAATATATACACTGAGATGCAAAGGAAGCCTGAAATTCATCCTATACCTGAAGAAACTAAGCTAGGATGAGCTGGTGAACACATCATTGGCTAGAAGTGAATATCCCTCTTGGGTGACTGTAAAATTTGAATTTCATTTTCACCATTTGTTGAGTGGGCATGGTCCTGTCCACCCTGACTTCCTCTTGGAGATGTTACACTTACCATGTGATGATCAGCCTAGTCCTATGGGTACAGTGAAGTAAACTGCTCCCTCTCAGGGGATGTGTTAAGTGGGTCCGGTCATTCCAGTTGAGTGAATAAATCAATTTGAGTTGACAGGTTGGTTTCCTGCTGTTCCAAAAGTTTTTGCAACAGGGAGAATTTACTTTCTCTTTATCAGCAGAGACAGCTGGAACTCAGAACTACTTGAGGTCTTCTAAAGAAACAGCCTGATCAGAATGATACCCTAACACTGGTACACGGAAGATTCATCCTTTAAACTCTCAGGGTAAATGATTTTAGAATCTAACCTTCTAAATAAGAGGGAAAGGGGCAGGCATTGGGCTGTGCACTGTGGGATAGAGACCCCCCACCAGCATCTGGGGTTCAGCTGGGGACACAAACCAAAATTTGGGTGCTCCTCTGAGGAAGTGCTTCTGAGGCTCCGACTCCCCGTCTTGCATTAAGACCTGACTTCTCACTCCTCTCCCTGAAAACCCTGTGCTTTCAGGTCTACCTTTGTTTGTCTTGGTACCTAAATTCTCCTGACATCCCAGAGACCATTAATGAAGCCCAGGTCAAATGCTGCATCTTCCTCTGTCAGGGAAGATCTCTTTATATCTCCCCTCCAGTGGTCACTAACACCACGCAGTTTCTTTTGGTCTCTTCTATAGCAGTTCATAGATCTCCCTTCCTTCTAAACAGCAAGTTACACCTTATACATTATTAACTGTTGTATCTCCTGGAGCCTAGCATGGTGCAGTATGCCCCATCGGGGCGCAATAACCATTCACCGGATTGAATCCAAGTGGAGGAGCGTCTATGAAATCTACAAGCCACATGTGAGCGGGACCCTGGGTCTGGAGGAAGCCGGACTCTGGTGCTGACAGTGGTCAGGGCCGGTTTCAGAGGTTAGGTCAGCCTTGATCTTCAGATGAGTGGGCTGTTGTTCATGCCAGAACTGTTTTTCACTGATCACCATGCTCTGCACATTTTTTTTGTGATGTCGTTCATCTGGAGATGCAGAATCTTAGCTGGCCAGTGTTCCTTTCCGGGACCCATCTTTGCTCCAAGGCTGGGCATAGGCGAGCTTGGTGCCTGACTCCTGCACAG
Organism: Vicugna pacos; assembly: GCF_048564905.1. Classification (NCBI taxonomy): domain Eukaryota; kingdom Metazoa; phylum Chordata; class Mammalia; order Artiodactyla; family Camelidae; genus Vicugna; species Vicugna pacos. The sequence continues at coordinate 10,237,953 of NC_132987.1, forward strand.
TAGTCAGGAGCAGGGCCTGCCCCAGTTCTGTCTCAACGTCAGAGGGAATGGGAGCTCGGAATGAAAGTCAACAAAGCACCATAGGGATGTGTTTTATCTTGAGAAATCACACGGAAGAAAAGCCTCCCATCTCCATGGAAAAACTGACACCTTCTCCAGCCAGCTGTGTGTGTGAAGGAGTGGTGGGGAAATTTGTAATAATTTGCAAGTTTGCCCAGAGGATAGAGTTGTGTCATTTTTCCTACAACAATCTGTGCTGGCTGACAGCATGGAATTTCTTTCTGGGTTGAATTGGAAAATTATTCACAGATTGTGCAAAACCAATAATAGTGGCTTGTCCAAATCTGCTAAGAGAGAGCCGAAAGTGGATGGTGGACAGAGTCCCCGAGTCGGAGCCGCTCTGCTCTCTGACCTCCGCATTGGCCCATTTCTTCTCTCTGATTTCACCCAGCCCTCTGGCTTCACTGGCCATTTGTTGGCTGGCCTGACCTCTCAAAAAACAGTCCCTGGACAGCCCCTTCCTGGGCCTGGCCTGCAGCCTCTTCTCCCGCACCCACAGTGCCTTTCCTCACAGGCACCTTGGAGACAGGTGATTCCGGAACTGGGAAATGCTGCCTGGGTCCAGCAAAAGGGATGCAGGTTTCAGATTGCAGGCAGGGATGCTCTCTCTGGTACCATAGGCTCTGAAACTAGGGAAGCCAGGGCTTCCTGATGCACCCTTAATTACAGAGTGGTTGAATAATGAGGCTGAAAAAGACTTCCCCTAACCACCAGCCAGCCTGTTCTTTCTCAACATTTCAGGCAGCTTTTTGTCTGACTCAGTTCCTCTTGGTAACACTCAGCTCAGAGACTTAGCCCCTGCCGTGTGAGTGTACCTATTGCCTGACGGAGAGTCAGAGGAGGCTTCCAGTGTCCATCTCTCTTATGCTTTAGCTCAGGGCCACTTTTATAACACATGCTTTCTGCATAGCACAACTCTCACAAATCTGCCAGAATAGGGCTGCTCAAAACAAGGTGCCCAGTTAAGTGTGTAATTTAAATAAATAATAAATAATTTTAGAGTATAAGTATTTCCCAACTATTGCATGAGACATATCTATGCTAAAAGTTATTTGATGTTTATCTGCCATTTACAATACCTGGGTACTGCCTGGAGATAATCATTCTAAGTGAAGCAAGCCAGAAAGAGAAAGAAAAATGCCATATGGTATCGCTTATATGTGGAATCTAAAAAAAAAAAAAAAAAAAGGACCCAAATGAACTTATTTACAAAACAGAAACAGACACACAGACATAGAAAACAAACTTATGGTTACCAGGTGGGAAGGGGGTGGGAAGGGATCAGTTGGGAGTTCAGGATTTGCAGATACTAACTACTATATATAAAATAGATAAACAACAAGGACCTATTGTATAGCACAGGGAACTATATTCAATACCTTGTAATGGCATATAATGAAAAAGAATATGACAAGAAATATACATATATGTATAAATAAATCACTATGCTGTACACCAGAAATTAATACACCATTGTAAATTGGCTATACTACAGTTTTTTAAAGGATAAGTTTAATTAGATCCCATTTGTTTATTTTTGCTTTTATTCCTATTGCCTGGGTAGACTGCCCTAGGAGAACATTGCTAAGATTGATGTCAGAGAATGTCTGCCTATGTTTTCTTCTAGGAGGTTTATAGCGTCTTGTCTTTTATTTAACTCTTCAAGCCATTTGACTTTATTTTCCTGTATAGTGTGAGGGAGTGTTCTAACTTCATTGATTTACATGCAGCTGTCCAGTTTTCCCAACACCACTTGCTGAAAAGACTATCTTTTCTCCACTGTATATTTTTGCCTGCTTTGTTGAAGGTTAATTGACCATAAGTGTGTGAGATATATATATATATATATATATATATATATATATATATATATATATATATATATATAAAATGGAATACCACTCAGCCATAAAAAGAATAAAATAATGCCATTTGCTGCAACATAGATAGACCTGGATATTGTCATTCAAAGTGACATAAGCCAGAAAGAGAAAGAAAAATACCATATGATATCACCTACATGTGGGATCAAGAAAAAAAGATACACATGAACTTATTTACAAAACAGAAACAGGCTCACAGCCATAGAAAATAAACCTATGGTTACCAGCAGTGGGGCAGGGGGTAGCAAGGGATAAATTGGGAGCTCAAAATTTGCATATACTAACTATTATATATAAAATAGCTAAACAACAAGCTTCCATTGTATACAGCACAGGGAACTATAGTCAATGTCTTGTGGTAACCTATAATGAAAAAGAATATGAAAAGGAATATATATATGTACATGTATGACTGAAACTATTCACTACACACCAGAAATTGACACAATATTGCAAACTGATTATACTTCAATAAAAAATAAATAAATAAATAAATAAATAAAAAGGATAAAAAATAAAATAAAATATCTGAGTCCTGTATATTTTTCTTTCTTTCTTTCTTTCTTTCTTTCTTTTTTCACCCCATCTGACCACCCTAGCCAGGCAGACCCTGAGTCTTTCCATGACTTCCAGTCATCAATCATCTGTCATTTATCTCGGCAGCAGGAGCTTCTAAGGCATGGAAGATCAAATAGCTGACACCACCAAAATGCTGCACAGCCATGCTGCACCTCAGAATTCAGTGGCTTAAAATAGTAATCCTTTATTCCTGTGGATTTGTGGGTCAGCAGGAATCAGCCAGTCTAGGCTTGGCCAAGGCATCTCTGCTCCACATCTCGTCCTCTTCTTGAGACCTATGAGCCGGCGCTGGTCCCCATCAGGGTGACAACAAGGAGCCAGAAAGCAAGGCCAGATGCACAAGATTTTCAAGCTTTCGGACACATCACACGAGCTAACGTTCCTTTAGCCAAAGCAGGTCACGTGGCCAAACGCACTATCAGGACGTGGAAATGTAAGTGGCATGGATCTAAGGAAGGGTGAAGAGTTGGCCCAAACACTCTCTCATATGAGGAAGGGCACAGTGGAAAACCAGGCAAGCCAAAGGCCTGACCCTACTTTGCCACTTACTGGCCATGAATCCCTGGAAAAGTCTCTCTGATCCACTGTTTCCTTCTCCCTGAGATAGAGCTGTGACAATAGAGGGTGACTTGACTGAGTGACCACTAAATGGTAGCTATCATTATGTTCAACAACATGTGTCACTGGGGGAGACCCTGGTGTGGTCATGACTTCCCATGTCCAGCTCCTAAACCCCTAAACTTCTCATTCTTCTCCTGAGTTTCCATGGAGACCACGGCAACAGGCTGCATGGAGGAACCGTGGGGTGTGGATGCAGCCAAGCAGTGAGGGGCCCTGCTCTGTGTCAATGTCTCTGCCCCCCATCCTCGCAGGAACAGCAGACAGGTGGGGCTGCTCACCCCCTGCTGCGAGCTGTCTCCTTCCACCTCCGCTGCAAAGGCAAGGCTGAGCCGCTTGATCTGCTTCTGAAATCACAGTTCCTTCCTTCTCCAGAAAGGGATCTGTTCCCAGGGGCTGAAGCCACCGTACAGCTCCGGCTCTGGGCTCACCTCCGGGCTTTTCTACCTACCGCCCAGGCATCGGAGAAGTTACCTAATGCCTCTACAAAACACACACAGTCACAGAAGCTGCTTTCCGCGTGGTTGTTTTGAGGATTAAACGAGTGAACACAGGTACAGTCCTGTTTAGTGGAAGGCCTGTTACAGCGTATGGACTCATAAATGTTGGGGGGAGAGACGTGTGTGGCATTTGTTGTTTTCTTTTTTTTTTTTAACGTTCATTTTTTAAATTTTTATTTATTTATTTTTATATTGAAGTATAGTTGATTTACAATGTTGTGTTAACTAAATGCTCCAACCAAAAGACACAGACTGGCTGAATGGATATAAAAACAAGACCCATGTATTTGCTGTCTACAAGAGACCCACTTCAGATCTAGAGACACATACACACTGAAAGTGAGGGGGTGGAAAAAGGTATTCCACGCAAATGGAAATGTGAGATGTTGTGTCAGTTTCTGGTGTACAGCATAGTGATTCAGATAGATAGATATATATATATATATATATACATATACACACACACACATATACATATATATATATTCTTTTTTATATTCTTTTTCATTGTAGGTTATTATAAGGTATTGAATATATTCCCCGGTGCTACACAGTATAAACTTGTCTGTCTATTTTCTATATAATAGTTTGTATTTGCTAATCCCAAACTCCCAGTTTGCCGGTCCCCGCCTTTCCCCTGTGGTAACCACACGTTTGTTTTCAATGTCTGTGAGTCACTGTTATTTTCATTACCATCATTACTACTTCCTGATCTTGTTTCAAGGTTGTGATATCTTAGCTTCTCTCTCTGAAGATTTAGTTCCTTCTTTTCTTTTAAGTTTCCTTCTGCTTCCTGCATATTCTGTTTTCTCTGAATTCCTTTGTTTCTCTTTGTTTGGTCTCCTTTTTTTCCCTCAAGTGTCTGGTGATCTTTGTTTCTATGTCCACACTGAAGAGTGAGAAGGAAGGAGATGAGGGAGGCTTAGAGGCCAACCTTCAAGATGGGACCCAGTGATTCACACCCCCTGGTATTTGCGCCCCCTGTGTAGGTCCCACCTGCGGGGACTAGAGCACCCTGTGTCCCAAATACGATACTGTGGAAATGATGGCGTGTGACTTGCAGGGCTAGGGCATAAAGGACATCTCAGCTTCCAGCCTCTTGTCTGGTACCAGTTGCTCTGGGTGAAGCCAGCTGCCACATTGTGAGGCTCCTCAAGCCGCCCAGTGGAGAAGCCGCCCTGTGCGGTGAAGAACCAAAAGCTCTTGCCGACACTCACTCACTTGCCAGGTAAGGGAGTGAGCCGTCTTGAAGGTGGAGCCTCCAGCTCCAGCCGGCATCTTGACAGCAACCTCATGAGAAATCTTCAGCCAAGACACACAGCTAAGCCATTCCAGGATTCTTGACCTACAGGAACTGCCAGGTAATAAATATTTACTTTTGATTTAAGCCACTAGATCACTGGGAAATGTACTATGCAGCAACAGATAACTAACAGGGAAGTGTAGCTGGCTGACTGGGTTAGAGAAGGAGCTCTGGGCATCTGACTTTCCATCAATCCTGGGAATAGCCCCACCCTACACCCCAGGGTTTAGAGGTACTTGGTCCTCCAAATCCTGAACTTTCTAGAATTCTGCCAAGCAAATACGCCCCTGATTTGTAAAAAGTGGGTTTCCGTTTTTTCTGTTCTGCAAAGTCAGTTGTCATTTTTCCATCTGCTTTCACTTTTCCCAAATTTTATCGCCATTGCTTATCTGCTGCCAACTCATGCCTTGTTCTCTTTGTCCTTGTGGGCTGGTATCATTGTTTGTAATTTACTGTCATTTAGTAGGGTGCGGGAGAGGGCAGAGTTCATGTGTGTGTTCAATCTGCCACATTTGGTTGGAAGTCAGAGGTGCTCTTTCACCATCTGGAAAACCTCCCTGGCTGCTGGAGACCACATCTACGGTCACTCCATTTTTAGAAGGTTGGTTGTGTGGGCAGACAGAGCTGTGAAAGTATTTGAAAGACCCAGCAGACCCCTTGGTGCTGCAGTGCACATGTGGCTTGGAGAAGGGAGAGGAGGAGGAGGTCTACTCGGGCCCTTTGAGGGGGAGTCATGTAAGATGACAAAATGAGAGGCCTGGAAGATGCTAAGAACAAAGACGTGTAACCAGAAATGAGCCAAAACTTGAACTGTAGGAAGGTCATGTGGGATGAGGGTGTGCATGTGATAAAACTCAATTCCATCCTCAAGGTACCTGATCCTAAAGACAGACCCATGGTTTCAGATAGCATCATCCCCTACTCTACAGACGATGAAGAAGGAAAATCAACTGTATATAAGACACTTTAAGGAGTACAATACAAAAAAGGATGAGAGCAAACATCCTTGCCGGGCTCTTGATCGTAGCAGGAAAAATTTCTCACCATCGCATGCTGTTGGCTATAGTCTTTTTTGTAGATTGTCTTTATCAAGTTGAGGAAATTTCCCCTCTGTCCCTAGTTTATTGAGAGTTTTATTGCAAACAGGTTCTGAATTTTGTCTGTTGCTAAGATCATGTGGTTTTTCTCCTTTAGCCTGCTGACTGATAGATTATATCAACTGATTTTCTACTGTTGAACCAGCCTGGCATACCTGGGATTAATTCCTCTTGGTCACGGTGTGTAATTATGTTTTTATTTGCTCATTTATTTATTTGTTTATTTATATATACATATGTGTATAATGTTTTCACATATGTGTTTATGTGTATTTAACAAATTATATCATGAATACCATCATAATTTTTTTTCTCCACTCAGTACATTGTGGGCATCCTTTATTTGTATGATTGGCTCATCTATAGTTCTGTTTCAGCCTTTTTGCATATAGTTTTATTGTAGTATAATTGGACACACAATTGACATATATGCACGTTTTTAAAGAGTATAACTGGATACAATTTTGTGTATGTGTACACCCATGAAATTGTCATCATAATCGAGATAATGAGTAACTTCTTACTCATGGTGTGTAATTCTTTTTATATCTTGTTGGATATGATTTACTAATATTTAGCTGAGGATTTTTACATCTATGTTCATAAGAGATATTAGTCTGTAGTCGTCTTTTCTTAGAATGCCTTTGTCTATTTTTGGTATTCTGGTAATACTGGCCTCCTAGGATGAGTTAGGAAGTGTTACTTCTGCTTTGATCTTCTGGAAGAAATTGTAGAGAATCAGTGTAATTTCTTCCTTGCATATTTGGTAGAAATCATCAGAGAACCCATCTAGGCCTGATGCTTTCTGTTTGGAAAGCAAACAGAATTGTTGATTCAATTTCTTTAATGGATACAGGCCAATTCAGATTGTCAGTTTCTTCTTGTGTGAGTTTTGGCAGATTGTGTCTTTCAAGGAGTTGATCCATTTCATCTAAGTTATTGAATTTGTGGGCATAGAGTTGTTCATATTATTCTTTGACTGTCTTTTTAATGTTCATGGGATCTGTAGTGATGTCCCCTCTTTCATTTCTGGTATTAGTAATTTGTGTCCTCTCTTTTTCTTTCTTAGCTTGACTAGAAGCTTATCGATATCTTTGATCTTTTCAAACAACTAGCTGTTGACTTCATTGATTTTTCTCTGTTGATTTCCTATCTTTAACTAATTGATTTCTGCTCTAATTTTTATTATTTCTTTTCCTCTGCTTACTTTGTATTTAATCTGCTCTTCTTTTTTCTAGTTTCCAAAGGTGGAAGGGAGCTTAGAGAACTGATTTTAAATCTTTCTTCTTTTCTAATATATGCATTCAATGCTATAAATTTTTCTATAAGCACTGCTTTGGCTAAATCTCATAAATTCTGATAAGTTGTAATTTCACTTTCTTTTAGTTCAAAATATTTTAAAATTTCTCTTGAGATTTCTTCTTTGACTCATGTGTTATTTAGAAATGTGTTGTTTAAGCTCCAAGTAGTTTGGGATTTTCCAGCTATCTTCCTGTGTTGATCCCTAGCTTAATTGCAGTGTGGTCTGAGGGCAGACATGGTGTGACTTCCATTCTTTTAAATTTGTCAAGGTGTGTTTTTAGCCCCAAATGTGGTCAATACTGGTGTATGTTGCATGTGAGCTTGGGAAGAACGTGTGTTCTGCTGTTGTTACATGAAGTAGTCTATAGATGTCAATATATCCAGTTAATTGCCGGTGCTGTTCAGTTCAGATGTTTTAAATTTTGACAAGGAGAATATATTCAGGCATTGCATGTATTGTGTCTGTAAAGCATCAGTGCAATAAAACAAAAACCATGAATTAAGCTTTAAAAAAAAGTTTTTAAAATAATGAGCCAGGGCAGAAGGCATTTGTAGAGAGTAAGCTTATGATCATTACCACTCATTCTGCCAGCCTTGCCAATCCAGATGAGGGTGTAGCAGCTGTGGCAACCCAAGACCTTGGACCCACTGCACTGACGAGTCAGTGGAGGTGAAGTGCCAAGGGATGTGGGCGGTGGCTGGGACGAGGATGGTGTGTCTATGAACTGTTCCCCAAATGCAAGCACAAATTGCTGCTGATAGATGGCTGAAGTCCAGCCAAGCCTGTTCAACTGTGATTATAATAAAAGGCATGACATTTATGTTCAAGCTCCAGGCCTGCTCATTTGATTAAGCAATTGAAGGTTGTCCATCATGTTCACCTTGTGTTTTTGGCAGGGCGCTAAGCATGCCAGCTCACAGAGCTGAAGGTACCTACCTGAGAAAAAGAAGACATCACAGATAAAATTACATCTCCAGCCTTCACTCAGGCAACTGTCATTGAACATGTAACCCTCCTTGGGGTGTTTAAGTTGTTACATCACTCCTCCTTTCCTAAGGGAGAGGAACCATAAGAAATCCCAAACTCAATAGGAAACCATATCAACCAAAAACTATCTAGTCAATGAGTATGAAGAGTTGAGTGCAAATCACCTAATGTTGCTGCAAGTGGTTCTACCCATCATTCCATTAAAGGTTCTCTCCTTTGCCCCTTTCTTTATGATAACACTCATCATTCAAATGGAAGAAGTCCACTGGTAAGGAAGGACTCAGTGACCTCTTAAATTAGAGAGTGAGGTGCTGGACAAGTCTGCATCACTGTTTTCCTATCGTTCACATGTTCATCTGATTCTATCGATGTATTCAAAATTAAGTTCCCAGATACCAACTACAGAGAAACTTGATTTTACAAATATAGCAAGTGTGAGAGGTTAACTTTAAAACATGTAGGACAGGAGGCAAGGGTGTGGGCATATCTGTTTGCCATGAAGAATCATGATAAAATTTTCATTGTCTTATTCCTAGATGGTTAGAAGTACAGTGAATTAGACAGTGTTTCTTTTTTTAATTTTTAAATTTTTTTGGTGGGGGGAGGTAGTTAAGTTTACTTATTTATTTATTTTTAGAGGAGGTACTGGGGATTGAACCCAGGACCTTGTGTGTGCTAAGCATGCGCTCTACCACCTAAGCTACACCATCCCCCCAGACAGTACTTAATTATTTAAGTTAGATAATTAATTATTTAAGTTAGAATAATCTAGAATACTCTAAAACCTTTTTGGCCCAACATTAGACTGACTTTGTGAGAAGAAGAGTAAGTGATTGTTGCATGTGAGCATATATGTCTTTTTGGAAAATACACTAGTTTACTACATTGGTAAGGAAAAAGCTATTGAAAAAAATCAATGAATTTGTCTGCAATAAACTCATGGTTCATAGTGATCAAAAAAGTGTCATAAATCAGTCACCATGCCCACATGTTGGAGAAATGATGACTTTATTATAGTTGCATGATACTTCTCAGTGAATAAATTTCTTGAATCATCTATAAATCTAAGAACTTTCAACTTCTATATTCAAAAGCAATTTCTTTACTAATTCTGTAAAACATTCCTTTGCTTTAAGAGAAGAGTTCAAATGTGTGTGTAATTATTCTAGAGAAGACCAACATTTTAAGCACTGTTTGATATGAGGAATAGTTATTTTATGAACCTGCATGTAAGTTAGAGAATATAATTTTCCTTTGAAAATGTTTTCCAAAGCCTATAGAAAATTAACTTGCGTAATATCGCCTTCCAACAAGTCATTAATTTGTAATTCCAAACATGTTTGCCTGGATCTTAAATGTAAGTAGTTAACTTTGATTTCTCCTGTCATTGCTGCGGCCAAGTGGTGACACAAGGCTGGCAAAGACCAGACGATGCACTTGATACAGTCCTTAGATTCTCTCCGTGTGTCTAGATCAACACAGAACAGTTACATGATTCTGAAGTTTCCTTCCGATGGTGCCATTATGCTTCTTGTGAGTAAAGCATTGCTTTTCCTGGTGTCCTCTTATAAGGGTACATATGCCCGAGAGGGTGTACTGTCAGGTTGCTGTCCAACAGCTTGCTGTTCTCAATGACTTCCAGAACAAAGGGTGGACCGGCCAAGGCTGCTTCATGAATGACTGTCAGTGAAAGAAGGAGAAAAGGGAAACTTGGTCTTATGGGTCACCGAGGATCAGATATAGGTGCATGAAACAGAGAAAGAACAAACAAGAATGCCATCAACATGCTAGAAGCCTTTTCCTACCTTCTATAAAGGAAGTTCAGAAGCAGGCATCCAAGGATGGGGGAACTCCATCTTTGTTTCTGGGGCTCCATGCTTGCACCTGGCTTCCATCCTCAATGTTGCCTCAAAGGTCCAAGACAGGCTGCTGGAGTTCCGACCACAAAGAGGAAGAGAAGACAGAAAGAGGCTCCACCCTGCTGAGTCAGCTCCATCAGATGGCCTTCCTGGAAGTCCTACAGAATTCATCATTTTGGCCAGAAGCGAATCACACGGACACATCTAGCTACAAGGGAGGCTGGGAAATTGTATTTTACTTCTTGATCACAATGTGCCCAGTTGAAAATCAGGACAGATAAAGAGGAAGGAAGGAGTAAGGAGAGAAGGGATACTGGGGGTGACAACTGGCCATCTATGCATTTGGCAAGACATGAAGGTTATGACTGGCCTTGGACAGCATCTGGGCTGAAGTCGTTCTCAGCATTCATAACAATGCCTGCATCGTCTAGGCTTTTCTGGAGTGAGGGGAAAATCCTAAAGGCTGGAGTAGCCCAGTCCTGGCAGGTAAGTTTATTAGTCCATGGACTCAGCCCTAAAATCAACACAAATGCATTAAGATTCACTGAGCATGTTCCACGCAGGCCCCATCGATGCAGCCATGCATGACCCAGATGGGGGCCAGGTGGTGGGACACCCTTCCCTGAGAGGCTTGTAAGCTGGGAAGGCAGCTTACAGCCATGCTTCTAAAATTGCTTTTTTTCCAGTTCAGAGCAGACTAGTTCGTATTCCTACCATGACGACCACAGGGGATCAGGACCCAATCTAGTCTGTTTCTTGTTGGAGAAGACTGATCCTCTTATCGCACACCTGGGTGTCACAATGTCAGCTTTCTGTAAAAATGTGCCATGTATTTGTTCCACAAGTTTGGGGGGAGTTTGGGGGAGGGTGTGGGGAGGCCATTGGCTGAGACAGCCAAACCCATTAAGACAAACTCCTTACACTCTTCTAATTTCTCATTTTCATTTCAAATGATGTTTGAAACAACATTTGTTCGTTGGATGGAGTCTGGAATAATTTATTCCACAGCTAGGTTTTTATTATAATGGTATTAGTGGCAGAGAGATTTGACTGGGGAGACATTGTGCATCAATTGATGAGAAGAAACATATCACTATTTTAAAACATTTTAACCAAGGTGTAATTTACCTAGACTAAATGCACAGCCTTCAAATGTGTATTTTGATGAGTTTTACTAAGTGCCTGCACTTAAGTAATCACCTCCTTCATCGAGATACAGAACATATCCATCACCCCAGAAAGTCCCCCCGCGTCCCTCTCCAGGCAATCCTCAACCCTGTGTCCCTGCAAGCACTGCTCTTGATTCTATCACCAGAGCTCAGATTTTTTTCCTAAAACTTCTAGAACGTCATATAAGTGGAGTTGTACAATATGAATGTACTGGTCTGGTTTCAGTTTCTCTTGTTCAGCCTCCTGTCTTGAGAATCATCCGTGTTGTCTTAGCAGTTGATACCTTTGATTGCTGGGTAAAATTCCATTGTGTGAATGCTCTCAAATTTACTAATCCACTCGTAGCAGCTTCTACTTACTGAGCACTCCCTATTGCGGAACGCTGTGCTAAGCACGTCCCATAACAACCAGAGAACGTAGGTTCTGCTGGCCGTTTGAGGGGATTTTTATTTGTGATTCTCTTTTTTGCTGTGGTGTCAGCTCTGGTCTTCCTAGCACCTGGTCTGCCCGTCATCCTGTGTGGTCTTGGCAGGAGGTGAGATGCAGGAAATTTGAGCCTTCTTCTTGATGAAGCTGCAGCCCAGCAGTGGGGGAGAAGGTGGGGTGACCTTGACCTGGCCAGTCCCACGCCCTCTCTGGGGACACCTGGGGCCTGAGTGAGTGAGGCTCCAATGCCAATGCCGAGGACAGCAGCACGTGGATCCTCCCTCTGCTGGGACTCGTGCCCGACTTTCTGCATCCTGGCTTCCTGTGCCTTCTCCCCGCCTCCAGGATCTCATCAGTTTCAGTAACTTCCTTGCTTGTTTAATTTAGGCAAGCTTGCTTCCTGTACCTGCAAACAAGGCCGTTACCGATACGCTGGGTATTGTCCCCATCACACAGACTAGGAAACCAAAGCCCAGGGGCAGTGACTTTCCTGGGGTCACACAGGCTGCCGCGCAGCAGGATGAGGAGCAAAGCTCAGCAGATCCCAATGCCAGGAAGGGAGGGGCCACCACAAACCCGACTTCAGTGACACCAGCCTCTCCAGCCCCCGGGGGACAGCGTGAGTGCCTTCCAAGGAGAAATGCACTCACCCTTCCTCAGCCCTCTACTTCTCTGGACGAAGCCAGCCAGGGAGCCTCTGCCCTCTCTGACCTGCCAAATCCCTCACCTGACCCATCACTTCACCCTTTCCCTAGTCTTCAGCTCAGAAGGGGAAACCCGCCCCAGAACGTGGTACAGCCTTCCATGCCTTTCCACGGCTTAGTCGAGCATTACCTTTAAACCCTTATTCTGATCTTTGTTTCATGTTTACAGAAGGGGATTCCTTTTATTCCTTTCCCTGGACAGGAGTAATCCCTTTGGAATGCGAGCTCCTTGGGTTATTGAAAGGCAGCCCTCCTCCTGCTGCAGAGAGGGGTCTGAGGCTGGCCGGCTGCCTGGGGACACACACATCGGGAGGCTGGGGTGGGGAGAGAGAAGGCAGGCAGCCCGAGGCAAAGCGGCTCTAGCTCTAAGTTCAGATGTGGCCTCTGCCTTCCCCTAGCTTCTCCTCCATTTCTTTGCTCATCAGCACTGAGGGCAACCTAGAGAAAGACAAGGGGGGCGGGTGACAGCCGCAGAGACCTGGCAGGCAAAGGAAGATGGCCCTGAAACATCGCCTGTAGCCGGGGCAGGGCGAGAGAGGACCATGTCGCAGTCAGCGCACCCTGGGCGGGCCTCTCATTTCCTGAGATTCCCTGGATATTGAAACATCCTGGAAGAGGATGACGGAGTGTGGTGGACACAGTGATTTACTCCCCAGATCCCTCCTCAGTCACCCAGCTGCCAGGAGGAAGGCGGTCAGTGGACAGTCTCAGCTGTCAGCCCCTTCAGAGGTGGAGCCACTGCCACCGGGGTGCACCTGCCAGGAGTGGCCCCACATCCAGGAACTGAAGGTGGCAGGGGGTACAGGCCTGGCTGTGTCGGCTCAACTCAAGATGATGCTGAAAGGCGTGGGCCTCATTGCCTGTGGCTCTCTCCCACAGCTGTTGGTCTCCCAGGGGCTCCCTGATAAGCACCCAGCTCACAAACTCTCTCTGAGCTCACTTCCCAGGGAGCCCAACCTGTGAAGTGGGGATGGTTGACATACAGGTTAACATCCTGACACATAGAGAGACAACACATGGGGAGGGTAATAGCTCAGGGGCAGACCACATGCTTAGCATGCATGACATCCTGAGTTCTAGCCCCAGAATTTCCATTAAAAAAAAAAAGTTTTTCAGGGAAAGGGAAATAGTTCAGTGGCGGAGCATATGCTTAGGGTGCACGAGGTCCAGGATTCAATCCCTAATATCCCCATTAAAAATAAAAAATAAAATTAAATAAAAGAGATAAAAATTGTTACAGGATTCTCAATAAAAAAGACATGCACTACAGTTGGACTTTCACAGGACAATTACAAAATCAGTGTTTTATGTTGATTCACTGCACGTGGCATCGATGAATTCCTTCCATCCTCAGTGCATAGCTCCATGTCTATCATGCAGAGAGAAAAGGTCCTGAGAAGTAGGTACTACTGCTTCCCCATTTTAAAGATGAGGCAACCAAGGACCAGGAAGGACGCAGGACTTGCTCAAGGTGGCAGGACTCATGGCAGAGCCGGGATTGAGCCAGGAAGCTGCATCCAGCTTCTGTGCTCCCAGCATCACTCTCACCTTCCTCTCCACACTGGGACCTCCTGGGCTGGGGCAAGAGGTCCAAGGCTGGGTCTCAATCTCGAACACTGTCAGGTGCATGAAGGCGAAAAAGCAGTGTAAGAAGATGAGAGAGAAAAAGAGGGCGCACTTGAATATAAATGACTAATTTCAAAGAAAAAAAATTTTTGAGTTAAAAGCATGGCTCTGATAGAAATATAAAATAAGCATATGCCAGACATTTGTTTCATGGCTTGTATTAGTTTCCCAGGGCTGACCTAACAAATCACTACAAACCAGATGGTATAAACCAACAGAAATGTGCTCTGTCCAGTTCTGGACGCCAGAAGCTCCAGGCCAGGTGTCAGCAGGGCCGCGCTCCCTCCAATGGCTCTAGGGAGAATCCTTTTCTGCCTCCCAGTGTCTGGGGACTGAGCCTTCTTCAGCCACCCTGGCTCTTAGACACATCTCTCTGCTCTCTGCCTCTTCCTCCAGGTCTTCTCCTCTGTCTTTTGTAAGACCACTTCTCATTAGATTGAACCCAGGATGATGGTATCTCAAAATCCTTAATTTAATTACATCTACAAACACCCTTGTACCCAATAAGGTGAAACTCGCAGTCCCCAGGATTTGGACACAGGCAGAGGTTTTGGGAACCACCATTCAATCCACCCCACTTGTTAATGATAGAACCAGCAAGATGGTAAAGTGAATTCAGAGGAAAATTTGAGAAGCAAGTTTATCTAGTCAGTCAGCAGCAGCGTGTGGAACAACTTTGCCAAGTTAGAGACAAATTGAAAGGTTAATGTCTCACAGGGCAATAAAACTGTAATCCTTGGGGTTACCTTTTCCCACAGACAGAAATCTGTTTGGACAAAGATCTTGAAGTTAGCACATGACTTCACAGATTCACCCTAATCAGTGGTGAGTGGTGAATCAAACAGTACCTTGCTGAGACCAGTGCTCTCCAACAGAAATTTCTGCAGTGGTGGCATATTCTGTATCTGGGCTGTCCAATTCAGTAGCCACGTGTGGATACTGAGCCCTTGAAACGTGGCTATTTGTGACTGAGAAACAAATTTTGAATGTTATTGAATTGTCATTAAAGTTTAAATATAAAGCAGCAGGTGGCTAGTGGTTACAGTATTGGGGGTGCAGCCTGAGAGAACTCAATAAACCCTCGCAGGGCCTGAGAGGCAATTGTTCGAATGTAACATTGGAAGGATATACTGTTGCTTTATTTCCAAATTATTATAATTTTTCTTAAGACATTAATGGCACAACTCAGACTGGAGAGGCCACAGGAATGATTGGATTGTGCAGAATTAGCAATTGCATTGTCCATGGAATCAGAGAAACACTTCTATTTTGTTCCGATCAATCATTGACCTGTTGCCAAAACTAAAAAATGTTTTGGGAGAAGCTGGGCATGTGGGTTTCTATACAAAATGTCTTAACATTTAGAGACTAGCCAGTCAGTGATCTCCGCTCTAGGGGGAATTGGCGCAGGGAAATTACCCTCTCGTAATGTGCTGTATTTTTCTAACTCCTCTTGTGAATATGCCACACCATCCAGCTCCTTTATGCCTCACTCATATTTGACAACCCCTCCCCAAGTAGTACAATTCATTTCAGTTCGACAAACATTTATTGAGCACCTACTGTCTACAGGGACCGGCCAAGAAGCAGGTCATTATAAGGATGAGTAAGGCACTTCCCTTGCTGTCCCAGGCTCCCAGACTGACAGAGTCACAACACAAAGTGCTTTGTAAAGCACAGTGACACAGGTGAGCACCGGTGTTCCTGAAGTCAGGGCACACCTGGCTCCAGCTGGGCAATGAGGCAAGAAGATGAGCATGGAGCTGAGTCTTGAGTAAGAGTAGGCCAGGTGATAAATGTCCATTAGCAGATGCCTGGATAAAGAAGTTGTGGGATATTTATACAATGGAATACTACTCAGCCATAAAAAAGAACAAAATAATGCCATTTGCAGCAGCATGGACAGACCTAGAGATAGTCATTCTAAGTGAAGTAAGCCAGAAAGAGAAAGACAAATGCCATATGATATCACTTATATGTGGAATCAAAAAAAAATGAGACAAATGAAATTTTTACAAAACAGAAACAGACTCACAGACAGAAAACAAACTTGCGGTTACCAGGGAGGGGAGAAAAGGGAGGAGAGGGATAAATTGGGATTTGGGGATTTGCAGATACTAACTACTATCTATAAATTAGATAAACAGCAAGGTCCTACTATACAGCACATGGAACTATATTCAATACTTTGTAATAGCCTATAATGAAAAAGAGTATGAAAGGGAATATATTTATATATATAAACTGAATCACTATGCTGTACACTAGAAATTAACACAACATTCTAAACCAACTATACTTCAATTAAAAAAACAAAAAAGAGTTGGCCAGGTGAGGCAGGATGGAACAGGCATAGTGGGCAGAGGCACCAGCACAGTGAGAGGGAAAAAGGCGTGGCTCTGGGCACAGTATGGCATATGAGGGACACTTGGAGCATTCAGCATCGTGAGAGCTTAAGATATGAGGCCAGCAGTGGCAGGAAGCGAAGGGAGAGGAAACAAGGGTCAGATCGTAGAAGGCACTCTAGCCTGTGAAGTAAAGGATTTTGTAGGTGACTCATCAAGACAGTGGAATGAGTGGGTGGGTGAACACATTCATTCAGCAGTCTCCAGTGCTTGGCACCGAAGACCCTGGGAATGCAGGCAACTAGAAGAGTGGGGTCTTTCTCCTCTCGAGGTTTACGTTCTACCTGGGTGAGAAAGACAGTAAACAAGTGAACAGACACATACATAAGATCGAATTCCAGATGGAATCCTTCAGCCTTGAAGAAGAGGAAGCAGGGGTGAGGGGGTGGGTAACAGTGGGGAGGGGAAAGGTATAGCTCAGTGGTGGAGTGTGTGCTTAGCATGCACGAGGTCCTGGGTTCAGTCCTCAGTTTTCTGTTTAAATAAATAAATAAATAAATAAACCTACCCCATCAAGAAAAAAAAGAAAGTTAAAAAAAGAAGAAGAAGAAGAAGAGGAAACCAGAATGTAGAGGGGGAATGACTGGGAGCTGGGTGTGGGGATAATGAGGTAGCTGCTCCAAGAAGGGGACATTAGATCTGGGACCTGAATGTCAAGAAGGAACCACTTGTATAACAACCTAGATTCCAGAAGAAAAGCTGTCTGGGTTCATTTGGGAACTTTTTTTTTTATAGCTAAACTTAAAAAAAATTAAATAGCACAGGGAATTATATTCAATACCTTGTAGTAACCTATAATGGAAAAGAATCTGAAAAGGAATACACGTATGTACATGCATGACTGACACATTATGCTACAC
Organism: Vicugna pacos; assembly: GCF_048564905.1. Classification (NCBI taxonomy): domain Eukaryota; kingdom Metazoa; phylum Chordata; class Mammalia; order Artiodactyla; family Camelidae; genus Vicugna; species Vicugna pacos. The sequence goes on from NC_132987.1 coordinate 10,255,333, forward strand.
GAGAAATTGACACATTGTACATTGACAATACTTCAGTTAAAAAAAGAAAGAAAAAAATTAAATAGGAAAACAATTACAGAGCATTTGAGAACAGACAAGAAAAAAACCACCTGTTATCTTCCTATCTGAGCACCACTTCTATTTTTATTTAGAGTGCATGCCCTTAGTCTGGATCTGCATGTATAGTTTATATAATTGATCATAATCAACTGTATATACAATTTAATAGTCAGCTCCTTTCACTTACAACAATATAAGCATTTTCCATGATAACCATGATCCTAACACTATAATTTTCAATTTCTGCATTACTGTCCGTCTAGTGGGGCCTCACGTCTAGTATTTATCCTTTCCGTTGTTGCACATGTAGGTTGCTTTATAAATTTTCTGGCTTATGAGCATAAACATCTTTACACATGCCTATTTTTTCCTTTCCATCTCTCAGATAACGCCCTTAGGATTAATTTCTTCAAGTGAGAGATTCCTGTGTCAAAGCGAGCACTTGACCTTAGAGTGCACTGGCCATCGGACTCGGTGAGGGCAGGCGGCCGGTGTGCTGTGCCCGGGAGTGTGGGGGCAGGGCCAGGAACGCCCGAAGCTCAGAAAGGCAGGAGTCCCTGACTTCCAAGCTCAGCTTCTGCAGCTGAACTTGTGCTCCGAAGGATAGATGTTTGGGGTCAGAAACAGATATTTTGCATCACTCTGTTTTTGTAGCTTTGACTTTTGATTAAAAGAATAAATATGAGGGGGAGGGTATAGCCTGGCATGCACAGGGTCCTGGGTTCAATCCCCAGTACCTCCATTAAATGAAAATAAATAAGTAAATCTAATTACCACCTCTCCAAAAAAAATATTAAAAAAATAGAATAAAAATGAAATAGGTGCCTTTTATGATTGGATTAATGCATTCTGTTCATTCTTCCTTGGTGGTCAGCTTTATTCCTTTGATAACTATGTAAGTTTAAAAAGCTAAAGCTCTAAACTCTTCTTAGAAACAATGATCAGTACATATATGTAAATTTAAAAAATATGTGCAGTATATCATATATATGTATTTACATGCAATATATTGTATATGTGCAAATTGTAAAATTCTACCTAATAAAACTGAAAATCAATGAATAAAAATAAAAAATAAAACCTAGCCATTTGGCTTTGTATAGAAAAATAAAATAAAAATAAAAGCTCCTACTGTACAAATTTTAAAATAAATAAATTAAAAAATAAAAGAATAAAAATGAAATAGATGTTTACGGAGATTAGGTCAAGAAAGCAGGCTGGGCACATGTTCCAAATTTATAGTAAAGGCTTAAAAAATACCATGTCTTATGTTATATATTCATTTAATGTGTATGCCTTTAAGCATCGCGTTCAGCCCCTCCCCACTCGCTGGACCCAGGCCGTGGAAATGGATACAGAATTCACAGAGGGCCCTGAGCAGCCTCCGCTTAACCGTAGGAACAGTCCTCTGCTGGATTCTTGTGAACAGCCTCTGAGAGGAAGATGTGCTGGAAGCTGATTTGTTAGGCAGTAACTCTCCCAAGAATGGTGAAGAGAGTGGGGATGTGGGATCAGGAAGAGGGGAGGCCGCTCCAGGGTCTGACAGCAAACAGAGGCCCTCGGAGGATAACTTGGGCTCAAAGTGGGGCGCTCTGGAGACAGCACAGGTCACACCTCAAAGGCGGCCCCATTGAGAGCTGCAGACCTGGAAGACGTGTATCCTCTGTTCCCATCAGTACATAGCCCGTCCCCGGGAACGCTCACTCCCAGGCACGCCTGGCTCTGGGGGACACCGGCAGAGTGCAGTCCAGCCGAGAAACAGATGCTGGCTGTGCGGAGTAAAAGCGCAGGGAAGCCTGTTGAAATGAAGATGGTGAAGGAATGTGCGGGCAGGTGGATGGAGGCAAGCCAGCTCCCGCTTCAAGCTCACACCAGGAATCAAACGAAAACCAGCCCCATGGAAAGAGACGTCATATTTAACAAACGAAAGAACACACACCTGAGAAACTAAAGCTAACTGAAGAAGACAGAAGGTGTTTCAAGAGCACATTTGATCAGTATCCTCATGGACATGGAAGCAGATATTACATCGAGTGAGTCAATGGAGGTCTTAAAATTAAGCTTTTGATCACTGCCGGTTAAAACAATAAAAAGCAAATGAGGGTTGGGAGTATAGCTCAGTGATAGAACACATGCTTGGCATGCATGAGGTTCTGGGTTCAATCCCCAGTGCCTCTATTAAGGGTGAAAATTTAAAAATTAAAAAAAATGTTTTAATTTAAAAAAGAGTGGCTGGATAGAACAGCAGAATGGGAGCAGCTGAGGAACTAATCAGCGAGCTAGAAGACTGAGCTAAGGGATTCCCTCAAAAGAGACGCAAAGCGCAAAAGGAAAGTTAGGAACATGGGCAATAATTTCATAAGTTCCCACATCCAGCTGACAACACTTTCAGAATGAGAGGACAAAGTGGATAAATGCGATAAAGTACTTAAACAGAATAACAGAAGAAAAATTTCCAAAGTCAACGAAATACATGAGCCCTCTGAACAAAAGTGCCTGAAACATCAAAGCAGGAAAAATGAAAAAAATGCCACGTACATAGTGGTGACATTGTGGTGGGATTTCAGAACACCAGGGACAAAGAGATAGTCCTCAGTCTTCCTGAGGGAAAGGCAGATTGTACACAGGGGAGAGAGGAAGAGAAAACCACACTGGCCTCACACTTCTGGGGTAAGACAGTGAAGCAGCATCTTTAACATTCTGATGGGAAGAGCTTGTGAATATAGACTTCAGCTGAAAATATCACTCCCGTGGGCGACAAATAAAGGCATTTCGAACAAGCAGGAGTTCAGAAAATGCACCATCCACAAACCTTGCTTAGAAGGATGGCAAGAGAATTGCTGGAGTCTTGCAGTGCTCTACAAAACAACAAAAATTAATTTAACAGGAGCAACAGCAAAGAAAAGCAATAAGAAACTAAAGAAAAAATAAACTGGTAAAACGTAACATTAAGGAAAACAGGTATTAATCAGGAGCCCTATTTATTTTGAATGCTTATATCATGTGCCACAAAGAGGAACCTTGCTTGTGATCGCCTTCAAAGAAAGTGTCAATCCAGCGGACATTTCCAGATGGGTAGCCTTGGTAACAGCTTCAGGAACTTTGCTGAAAGTTGGTAAATGCAGAGAGGACAGGTTCACCACAGTCAAGAGGATGACTCGGTTATGTGAGGTGTGAAATCAGGGTCTGGCCAGAGCCACAGACCGGGTGTCTGTCAGCTGGACATAGTCTTTGTCCACTGAAAGGACATCCTAAAAGATGAAACTCTAACTTGAAAAGACACACACACCCCAATGTTCACAGCAGCACTATTTACAACAGCCAAGACATGGAAGCAACCTAAATGTCCATCGACAGATAACTGGATAAAGAATATTACTCATAATATTACTCATAAAACAGAATGAAATAATGCCATTTGCAGCAACAGGGATGGACCCAGAGATTATCATACTAAGTGAAGTCGGACAAAGACAAATACCATATGACATCATTTATATGGGGAATCTTTAAAAATGAGGCAAATGAGCTTATTTACAAACCAGAAATAGACTCACAGACATAGAAAACAAACTTACGGTTACCAAAGGGGAAAAGAGGGGGAGAGATAAATCAGAAGTTTGAGATTAGCAGATACAAATATAGCTCCCTGTGCTATACAGTAAGTCTTTGTTGTTTGTCTATTTTATACACAGTAATATGTGCCTGTTAATACTATTACTGTTCCCTTTGGTGAAATAAACAAAAAGGACCTACAGTATAGCACAGGGAACTATATTCAATATCTTTCAATGACCTATAATGGAAAAGAATATATATAACTGAATCACTTTGCTGTAGACCTGAAACATTATAAATCAACCATATTTCAATTAAAAAAAAAGAATCAACATTTATTTTAAAGGCCAGCCTGCATAACACACTCCCACTGGTCTGTATTCTTTCTTCTCAAATCACTGATTCTATTATTTTGTAAAACTTTGGTTGACTCAGACTGAATTTGTATAATTTGCCCTTCTGGTCTTTCTATTACAGCACTTAAATTATTCCACTGAAACCTGCCAAGAGCTTTCAAACCTTTAGCCTTGCCTGGGAAGTGAAATTGAATAACAAATGAGCTCAAGTCAGGGGGGAAACTCGTGTTTGAAAAGAAAGGAAGCAGCTGCTTTTGAACGTTTTGCTCCAGACCCCCTTATTTATAACACCTCTTAGAAGTTTAAAACTATTTGCCTTCCCCCGATTGATTGGATCCTTTTGGAGTTAGCTGTCTCTTCCAGGGAGGGCGGGGAGCAGGAGGGTGGCTGGCTTTGTTTCAGGAATCGCGTCCACCGCTTAAGACGGCGTGGTTTTTTTTGTTCCCGTATCAGGAACTTCAGTGATCTCCCTCTCCTGAGGGATTAGAGATTGTTAATTACTTCTGGTGAAGGAGGTTAGCCCACAGCGCTGCCGCCTGGCAGGTTTGCTAAAAATAGCAGCAATAGGTTATTTTTAAAAACCCTCATGGAGAGATCACCACCGTGAGTCACGTTTATCTCTAGAAGGAAAATCACACAACCACCTCTACACAAGGAACAGCCACACCAGCCCGCGTAGGAGGAAACGAGGAGGAACTTGCGCGTGTAGAATTTCAAGACCCACTTTAGTTCAGAACAGATATTCCGCATCCAAAAGATGTGCACTATTTTCTCAGCACTAGCTCTTTAACTAGTGTTTGTCATGCTTCTGTACGGCTCTTTCTACTTCTTATTTGCTTTTTTTTTTTCCCAGGACTATTCGTAACCTAACGGAGAAATATTCTCTGAGGAGAAATTCCATGGCAGAAGAGGTATCTGTCTTCTCTGAGCAATCAATTTCACTTGCTTACAGAACATTAAAAAGAAATTTTAAGTGATAAATGCATTAATCTACAGCTACTTGTGATGAGGCTGTTCTGGCTAAAACAGAATACATTATCTGGAAGACATCTTTCATACTCCCAAGGCACTTTAAAATAATGAAAACATATAAAATAATATCTAAGTAATTAAAGTAATGGCAAATAAAAACGTAGCATTATATGGAATTGCCCTATTGGAGCAATACATCTCTTTTTATAAGTCCTTTGTGACATTGCTATTAATTTTTAAGTAACAAAATATTGCTCTTGAACCAAAAATGGGATATTAACTAACACACACTATTAATTGCTTTGCAAATGCAAAGTGCTAAATTCTAGTTTCTAAAAATAAGCCTCTGAGGTTCTCTAATAAAATCTGTGCACAGTGTCCACTTCTGAATCATCGAAGCCGTGGAGGAGAGTCCCCCTAGTGAAGCCATGAAAATAACTTCACAAGACCCTGTGTCTTTTCTAGGAGCTGATCTGTGTGCGCTGGGAGCTTCGTGTTGTCCACCCTCTCTCCCCAGCAGCAGTGGTCATGTTTCCATTAGCCTGGCCCTCTCCCTGAGACTCAGGGATGATTCTCCCATCCCCTTTCAGTGAATGGGTTTTCTGAGCTACCAGGGAGACACTTCTTAAAACGATGTCACCTTCTTCTGTCCCCAGACCAGCCTGTTCTCTGGGCAACCTCCCGCCATCATGGTGTCTTTAGTGCTCCCAAGTCACACGTAGGATTCCCTTGAGATAGCAAGTAACAGGTAGAGAGGGGAGCTGAAGAGGAAGATGACTGAAAGGTGAGTCCCACGTCCCCTCCTCTTCGACCTCCCATGCCACCAGCTCTCTGCAAGGAGCTCCCTTATTTCATGAAAACTGTATCCCTGGAACTGATGGCATGGGCTCCCCAGCTTGTGAAACAAATCCTGTGTCACACCATGCACTGCTTCTACCAGCACTTCCATAAACTCTTCAGAGGGCAAGTACACGTGTGTATATATGCGTATAGTATATGTATAAAATCATGACATTTCCTTACATTTTAAAGGTTACCGATTTTCCTCTTAGAGATTTTCAGTATGAATTAATACATTAGAAGTTCTGAGAATGCTCATCGGAGACGAAACTAGTGGTTTAAATTGGTCTTAAGCAGCCTTCACCCACAGAACCCCTCTGGGGTGCGTGGACAGTCCCTATTAACACCTTACAGGACCGGGGTCCTGAGGAAGCCTTGCTGGAGGGGGCCTGGGCTTTGGTTTGATACGGGAACGTGGATAGAAGTCCGCCCAGGGACCCTGCTCTGCTCACCCCGTTCCCAGATCCTTGTAGTGAGGGCTGGAGCAGCAGAAGATGCAAGGACCTGTGACTCATCCCTTCCTTCCTTCACTGGCGACCACCCTCCTTTGGTGGGTCCCAGGGGAAAGGGCTCCATATGAAAGTGTGCCAGCCCCAAATTTGTACGCTATTCTACCACCAGAGAATAAACATTGAAGTGGAATTTAAGGAGAACTCAGGGGAGCAGTCTCAGTCTGGAAATTTGCTCTCCTTAAATATGTCAGAAACAACAAAGTTAAAATCAAACAGTGGGGTGAGTTAGTGCCATCCCCTCTGCTACTGATACCAATACCAGAAGACCCTGCCAATCCTGCCAATCCTGCCACCCCTAAACCTGTCGATCATTTGATAAGACTCAGGTTTTCCACTCTGCGTCAAAGTTTAGTGACTTCAGTTAATTCCAGCTTCAAGCAAACCTTGGATGTTAATACTGATTAATTGTCAGCCTAATCTTTATTCAAATATGTCAATACACTTAAGGCCAACATAAAAAGGCAAATATTAGCCCCTTGTGCTAAAGTAGCCAACTTTTAAATAATAAATAGACTTTGCTTGAATCACTAATAACCATTTTTAGCCTTTTTCTCCTCGGTTTTGAGAGATCTTGCCTAGCAAACTGTATTTACTAAGTCATTAATTTGTTTTCCCGTAACAAAAATTAATCCAAACACATATCACTTGGCTGCCTTCCCAGTCAAAAGCAAAGATACTTGCTGAGTTATATTTAGTCACTCAGTTTTGATTTTTTTGTTAATTTTGTCCTACTGCAGTTCGTATTGAAGTAGATGCAGGGAACTTCTGCGTTTCTGCTTACTGAACTACCTAATGAATAGGAAGGAGTGAATGCTTGCGCTGCTGACAGGTCTTTAAGAAATGGAATTCGAGCACTTTTCAGTTTGTTCACTCACTTGGTTTTCAGAGGACAACTCTGGGACGTCTCCTCCGGAGAGCTCGTGTTCCCCTGAAATTTCCTATCCTCGGTGTAATAAACCTGTCACCAAGATCATAAAAAAAAACTGGTAGGGAGCGCTAATTAGATGCAGATCTGTGATGCTCCGGATGCCCCCTCCCCATGTCCTGCGGAGCCCCGCGCTCAGCGCCTGCAGGCTCCATCCCTCCCCTGCCCTGACTGCGAGGGTGGACTGCACCTCCCAGAGCTGATGGACCTCCTCTCCAGTCCCCTCCGGCAGCAGGGTACAGTCGGGAGCTTTTGGGGATTCAGGGTTTTCTTTCTAAGGTACCAGACCCTAGTGGATCTGGCTTACTTTGTCTCGGAATTCACCAAAGACAGATGCAAAGATCAAGACAGGATCCCAGCTTCCCTTGGAGCAGAGAGGACTCCAACAAGTGAGTTTCAACACTGGTGGGAGTGGGTTAACATTTCTGAGATGGCCGTCTTTACTCGCGCCTAGTTCTGGTTTCGCCCCCTCCAATTCAGGTCCGCTGAGCAGCTGGGAGCTCCTTGCCCCCACCCCCCGGAGGGCTGAGCCTGGGTTGAGCAGGAACCGTGGTACCTTCCCTGCTTCAGTGCCAGGAGCTAACAAAATGCCTGTAGAAGCAAAATGTTAGAACTGATTCTTGAGGGAAGAAGACTCGTCCAGTTGGAAAGAGGGGAGTCTTGAATGAGTCTAGAGAGAGAAGCCGCCCTGGTAGAGCCCTAAGTGGGTGGCAAAACCCAAAAGATGTTCGTGGAAACCCAGTGCCCTGCTTCCCCCTGAGCCAACACAGGCAAGACTGCACAGAGGAAATGGCTCTGGCGAGTCTCTGAGATTTCTGCCCCCTGAGAGGGCAGACGCAGCAGAACGAGACCCCCGCGCAGCACAGGACCCAGGCAAGTGGGGGACAGTTATGTGCGCTTGGGCTGACCCAGGGCCGCAGGCAGCTCCTCCAGTGCCTTCCACTCAAGACTGCCTAAGGCCCCCAGGAAATGCGAAAACTGATGTAGACTCGGGTTCCACCACGCTAGGGAGAACGGAGACTTGGATCAGAAATTAGCGAGAGTTTCATAAATTAAGTTGCGTTCATTTTCTACCAGAGTTACGGGCTGAGATGCTGTCTCCAACCCAAGCTGGAGATAAGGGGAAAGTGGCCTCGTACTCCGAGCACAGACAGGTCCCATTAGGCTCTAGGTCCAGAGCTCCCTCCCACATCTCATCACCCCCTCCCTCCTACTCCTCACCTGTCTTCCCAAACTCCTGAAACCCTAGCCCTCTGGGAAGTCAGGTCCCTCCTTCCCCAGAAGCCAGGGGCCTGCCTCTCAAGTGGTCAGGAGCCACTAAGGCTTCTGACAAAGGCAGGATGGTCTGACGTCAAGGACTTCACTTCAAAACCCATAAGGAGGAGCAGGAGGAGAGGACCAAGTCTGTAAGCCTGGGCCCAGCTGTTTGGATGTGAGTGTCAACCCGGACAACTTCAGGTGAGGAAAGACAGATGGGAGAATCTTACGCCTTTTCCATTCACCCTGATTGCCAGTCTTCGGGGTTCTCTCTTCAAGTTTCCAGTGACGGCAAATTGAGGGTGATGTGGACGAAAACTGTCGCCTGCCATAACAGTAAACAGAGAATATTGCGGCAGTCAAGCCATCAGCCACTGCACTTGCCCCGACTGTGCATCCTAAGGGAATTCAGGATAGAAAAAAACAGGGTACTGGCTCCACGTAGTTAAGGTGCACATCAGAGGAATGATTTCAATGAGCACAGAAACTTGCATCTTCCCATAAATAGAAAAGTACTAAATTCATTAACTTGGGATGTCTGAGTTTTTTAATTTTTGTTTTGCTTAGATTTTTTTTTTTTGGTCAGGGAGGGAGAAAATTCAGTTTATTTATTTACTTATTTATTTTAATGGAGATACTGGGGATTGAACCTAGGACTTCGTGCATACTAAGCATGCACTCCACCACTGAAGCTATACCCGCCCCCTGGTTTTCTTTAATTAACAATCTTTTGATGTTTCAACTACCTGGTCATTGTTGGAAGATCCCCCTATATTTCCTGGCTCCTCCCTTACCTCTTTGGAGCGGTCTTTCAGTGCTGTCTGAGAGACTGCCTCCTGGGCATATGTCCTCAGATAGTCCAGGGAATAAAACATAATTCTCAACTTTTAGGTTGTACATTTTTTTTCAGTTCGCAGTGAGGAGAGAAGAAAGGTTTAACTTGCTCCAACTTTGAACACACTACCCACCCGTACCCACAATAGTAGTAAGAGTTAAGCACGCACACCCACACCCTGACAAAACAGCAGTTAAAGAGGCAAAGCTCATCATTTTACAAAAACAGGTAGCTGAATCCCAAATTAATACTATAGTGTCACTAAGATCGCATACACGCCAGATAGATTTTGGCAGAGTGCTTTTCTTTGGAGAGCCAAGGAAGCTTTAAAACCCAAAAGTCTTACATGTAGGCTTTTGTCTGGGTCGTAGAGTCCCTGACCACCCACCTCTGGCACCCACCACCAGTGAAAGACTAAAGCCAAGACACGAAGACAAATGAGGTAAAAATTGCGAGATCTGGTGCAGCTCTGCCATGAATTGTCAAATTACGCATCTCCCAGCAGTGGAAGTCGCTAGAACATCTCTGTCATTTCCACTCTCACACCAGCCTTCTCTTATCGAACCAGGTCCCACACCCCTGAAGTCATTTAAAATAGGGAAACTTTCTTCGTAAGATCGCATTCTCAATTGCCCACCCAAGCTCATTAAAAAAAAAAAATGTGTTTGTGAAACCTGAGATAATCCAAATAACTAGTTCTGGCCATTCGTTTTAGTCTGCTCCCTCAACTGGGAGATTCAAGAGCGGCTGAAACACCAAGAAATTAATGACTGAACTGAGTTTCACTCCTCACAGCCTACCGTCTGGCGAGATGCCAATGAGTGGCAAGAAACTAGGGGCTGGAGGGGACACAGGTAGTCCCCAGGCTCAAGGTCAAGCGCTAGGTTGCCTGGACTTTCAACCAAATCTGGTTTGGGTTTTATTTCTCCAGATTTCATTAATCATTAGAAATGACAGATTCTTTAGAAAATGTTTTCCAGCTTCCCTCCGCACCCCGCTTCCTTCCTCCCTCCCTCCTCCCTCCCCATCCCTCCCTTCCCCCTCCCTCTCACTTCCCTCCCTCCTCCCTCCCTGCCTCTTCCCTCTCCATCCCTCCTCCCTTCCTCCCCCTCCCTCCCCCTTCTCCCTCCCCCTCTCTTCCCTCCGCCTCTTTCCCCCCTCCCTCCTCCCTCCCTCCCCACCAGAAGTGTTGAGCATTTCTAGGGCACCTGTCACACCATCCATTTGACACTGGAATGCCCGGGGCCTGAAAGTGAACGTGAAACTGCCAACGTTGCCTCCAAGTTGCCGCCAAGTATTAGAACTCTGGGCTGTCAGGAAATTCCAGGAGGAAAAGACAACTCACAGGTGGCACCCTGTGTCTTTGTTGGGAACTATTATTAATATACATTTGCTGAACACTAGGTGTTTGTACTTTCTCCCTTTGAAAGCTTGACATGTCTCTTTCCATGTGGTCCCTGAAGAATGGGCGAAGTGGAACTGCTTTTTCTGCAAGTATTTCCTTAAAAACAGAGCTCGGGACATGTGAGTGAGAACGTTAAACATCGATTTCTTTAGGGGAAACAAGTTGAAGGGTCTTAAACCTGAGTAAGTTAGTGCAGAACTAATCATGCATCTGCACTAAGAAGAATTTGGTGATTTTGTCCCAAATATAACAAGTGGGATAATGGTGAATTTGCCTTGCTATAGAAAAGGAGAAAACCCCCAATTTTGCTGTAGAAAAACCTTTATTTTGTATTTCCAGATATCCGTCTTGTTTTCCACCCTAGCATTTTATTATCAGCACCTGTAACTCTGAAAATGTGTTAGAGTGATTTTTTTTTGCTAAAATTGAATAAAAACATTGCTTTACCAGAACATGGTTATGTATGAGAGCCAAAAAAGCAATCCTGTCCAATTTTACAAGCTGAAGTTACGTTAAAGTGGTTGATAACACTCTGCACGTCTTTTTCTGGGTCTCTTATAACTCTAATAACATTGAAACCATTAGCTATAAGATACTTGCCTTTTGAAAGCAAAGGAAAATGTGGAGAGTGTTTGCCTGTCTTTTTCGAGTGGATACCAAAAAGCAGAATCAGAAGGAGGTTCTGGGAAACACAGCACTGGAAACGCAGGGCCAGCATCCGGCAAAACCAGGAAGCCAGTCCCTTCATCTCCCAGATCAGCCCATTTGGTTCTCTGCCTTTCCTCCCAGTCCTTATATATTATGAAGCACAACACCTGATAAATACAGAAAATATTTGCAAGCTATGTAAACATATAAAACCTAGTTGAGAAAGAAAGGAAAGAAAAGAAGAAAGAATCAGCATCAGAGTCAGTGAGCTTGCCTGTGAGTCCTCTTAGCTGTGTGGCCCTGGACAGGTTCTTAACCTCTCTGAGCCCTAGTTTCCTCATGTGGGAAACGGAGTAGTAGTATTTACCCTAGTGGGTTTGTTGTAAGAATTAAATGAGATGATGTATCTAAAACACATGCTTAGTGCTCAGTGGTTTTCCCTGACTAGTCCATGTCAGTTATGCTTTAATAGCCGAACATGTCACTTTTCAGGGACAATTTTTACTTTTGTGTTTTCATCAGACTCTCTGATGCATTAACTCAAAAGAGGAAGCCTTGTGGGAATTTCCTACATTGTGGCAGATCGGTTGGGAAAGACGGGCTTGTGACATCAGGGCCTTCGGGGAGTTTATCCAATTACACCACCAAGATATTTTTTCTGGCATTTTCAATAAGATTCACCCTGAACCCAGGGCTATCAGTGTCACCAAAGAACTCCTGGCTTCCCTGTTTCCGTTGGGAATTTCGTTTGTGCTGTCACTAGGACAGATGGGGGCCTGGGACAGGGCATTCAGAGGGACACTGAGGGATGAGGGTACCTTTGGGGTAGGTGCCTGCTCTTCTCCTAGGATTCTCCAGGAGGTCGGAGTTAGGGTTACCAGGTGTCCATATTTGTCTATGACGGTGCTGGGTTACCCCTAGTGTCCCTGAGTCATTATTAATAGCAACTCCCTTTACACTTTTAAAATTAACCCAGTTTGGAAGATAAATTGATTAAGGGACTGATTAGAGCAAAGTTTATATGAACAAGGACTGCTAAGTAACAAAAGGGAAAATGATGAAACACACGAATTCATAGACACAAAGATGTGTAGGTTGCATCAGTTTTAAGGTACACCACTATGTCATGTATCATCAAGAAAGAAAACACCCACTGTGTTAGTCTGCTAAGACGGCCATCCCCAAGTATGTTAGACTGGGTGGCTTAAACACAGATTTACTGGCTCACGGTCCTGAGGCTAGAATTTCAAAATCAAGGTGTCAGCTGGGTTGGCTACTTCTGGAGGCCTCTGTCCTTGGTTTGAGACGGCTGCCTTCCCCCGTGTCTTCACAAGCTTCTGCTTTCCTGTGCGTCTGCATCCTAATTTCCTCTTCTTAGAAGGACACCAATCACATTGGATTAGGACCCGCCGTGAAGACCTTATTTAAATTTCACTAGCCCTTTAAAGACCCTACCTACAGTTACAGACACATTCGGAGATACTGGGGGTTAGGGTTTCAACAAAATAACTGTGTGGGATATAATTCGGCCCCTAACACCCACCCAGAAAACCCTGGCACGCCCCGGGTTATTCAATGTATCCTGACATCAGAGGTAACAGAATGTCAACGGCTGTGCCCATCAGAACTGCAGGGCTCTGAAACACCGTGGCTCTGAGGTGGGAAGGACAAGTTTTAGTCTATATGCTTTGGTGACAGTGAGCATGGAAAAGTGCAAACCTCTTCCTTCGAAGCTGTCACTTCCCCCTTCCCCCTCCTGAGGGACCTGGGAGAGGAAGGGAGAAGGAAGCCGCCCAGATTGTGATCTTGATTGCTTCCCCTCCCTGGAGCCTCACTTCCTGCCAATTCTTCTGTGACATGACAGCTCCTTCCTTCTCCCTCCTCACGCTCGCACCAGCCCTGCACTCACACCTGGGCTGCTTCCGCAGCCTCTGAACCCATCTGTCTGCACCCATCCCCCTTTTGTCTACTAGTCCACCCTGACACAAGCATCGATCCACAGGGTAGCTCTCAGCACTGCGGCCCTGGTCAACCACACCCCAGAGAGAAATCCTCAGCTGGCCCTTCGTTGCAGAAGGATAAAAACCAAACGAGTCTTAGCCTAACAGTTGGGTCAACCTGGCCCCCGGCCCCCAGCCCTTCCAGCTGTCTCGGGTACCAGCATCTCCACCTAGGGGCATTTGCATGCTCGCGCTCTGGGCCTGTCTGAATGTACCATGTAATCATTACACGTCGTGATTTATGTCTGACTTGCCAACTAACAGCCACCCAAACTCTCGAGACTGTAATGTACTCCAGTAACCACATTGGCTGAGAAAGGACTTGTTTCTCCCCAGCTCCTCCAGAAAGAATGAAAAGTATTTCCCCACCCACTCCCATCCTCCACCCTTAGAGAAGGTAACCAGCCTTTGTGCCTGGAAGTCTGACTTCCCTAAGTGTCAGGGAGAGCTAACAGCCTTTTTGTGTGTTTTCTATGGGAAAAGGGGGAGCTGGCCTCCCCCTTTGTTTTCTGAGGTCTCGGCAGCAAGTTCAAACTGGTGGCCCAGGACATCCTTGATTTGGGCTCCAAGTGTTTTATATGCATTTTAAATATTCCTTGCAACTTTCAAAAAGTGGGAGATTTCCTGTGAAAATCTCAATTTCTGGGTTCTCTTGGAGAACTTCAAGATTTAGCATCTCTGGGCCCTATATTCACACGGCAAAAATTGGCCAGATCCAAGTCAAGAACTTTCCAGTCCACCGCTGTCCCCGCCACTCCCTAAGGTCTTAGAACACTTGCATTATTCATTTTTGTGCCTGTCCGTTCTTGTGAGCATCTGAGTTTTCAACCCCCGCTGAGGCCCACCAGGGGGTGAATGGGAAATATCTGAGGGAAGGACGCTGGTGGCTGTGAGCTTCAAGGGTGGAAGAGACCATGACTACTCCTCTAGCATCCCTTTCTGAGGGGGCAGGACCAGGGATACAGATGGCTGGCTGGGTGCCTGTGAGGTCTGGGCTGGAAACGATTTCGCCTGGAGAGTGTCAGTGAAAAGCCCATGGCTGAGCTGGGCGCCTGGAGTTACCCTCAGAGGTGCCCGCAGAGATACCCAGCTTCAGATGGATATGCCAAGAAGCCAACACATCAGGGATCACATCAGCCGAAGATCCGGCATAGCCCCACTTCCCCGCCTAGCATGACCGCCATGGTTCTTGTACAGCTAACTGCAGTAGGCAAGTCTAACTCCACGTTAGGTCTGTCCGATTGGCTCCGACCCTGTGCTCTGTTTCCTGGGCTTAATCTTGCTGGTTTGCGCCTTTTGTAAAGAATGTTGCCTGGAGCCTGAGATAGACAGGGCAGCCCATTCTCGAGGCTCTGACCTTTAAGGGTGGAACACTTTCCCATTCATACAGAGATAAAAAGTTGCAGAACAGAGAATAACGTTGCCTTGTTGGAGGTTTACAGGGACACCATGACCTGACCCACGTGGACGGCTGCAAGAACAAAGGATTCCGACACCAAGAGGTTTGCACCAACCAACCACACCCTCTCCCCTTTTCAGTATAAAAAGATCCCAAATTCTGACTTGGGGAAGACGGTTCTCCAGGACATTGGTCCCCCATCTTCTCGGTCTGCCAGCTTTCTGAATAAAGTTGCTATTCTTTGTCCCGACACCTCGTCTCCTGATATATTGGCCTGTTGTGTGGCTAGCAGAACGAGTTTGGACTCAGTAACAGGAGTGAGGTGGAAGTAGGGGGCGTTACCCTGCATCACAACTTGAAGGGACCATTCATGTCATAGTCTATGGGATAACTCCCCCTGTGGCTGCTCAGTGCACAACCTGCGTGCCCTGTTATACATATTTATATGGCTGGGGACAGTGTGTGTGTGTCTGTGTGTGTGAGTCCTCTCAAATTGACTGATTTGGACTTCTCACCAACTTTGACAGTGGGGGGCCCAGAACTTTAATTAAAAAAAATAAATGTAACATGTTTTACCAAGTGCAGTTTAGCAATTGAATTCTATAACAAAAAATAAATTCTCACAGAAAGCATGTTTGGTTCTCTGTACCCCTCCCTAGTGCTTTGCAAAATAAATGTGTTGACTCTGAATTACAGGTCTCAGCAGAGGATTTCTCTCCCCAGTAAAAGTTAGATTTCCCATTTTTGTGAGTGACCAATCCTAGGAAAAATAGGCTCATGCCACCCAGATTTACCTGAGGTTCACATGTTTTACAATGAAGAGTTTATTAGTGAGTCTCCACTTATATAGACCAGTCCGTGTGTCGCCTTTCCAGGAGGGAGTTCAAACGAAGCTCTCTGTCGTTAACGCTCTGTCTGCAGCCTTTAAACTTTGAGTTCCTTTGATCAGAAATTTCTCTTCTCAGAAATTGGATCCTAAGAAAATAATCAGGAAATGTGAGCCAAGATTTAGGGACATAGATGTTGTAATATAGTAATGACAGCAGCAATAAAAGGAAACAACCTAAATGCTCAACCACTGGGGAGTGAGGAAATATATTTCCATGACGGAGGACTGTACAGCCTCTGAAAATAGTGTGCTCTGGGTTGAGTGGTACCAGAACGTGGTCACCATATGTTTGTGAGACCTCGAAATGCTCCCAAATATGTTGTTAACATTGCAAAAGCTGTGGCTATTGTTACAAATATTCAGCCTCTTCTCCTCCTTTGACTGTGGGTTCAGCCGTGGGGATTGTGACCCCTGGGATGCAAGCAGGTGAGAAGCCAGGGAGGCTTGGGAAGCACTGGCAGGACTTGGCTTGCTCTCCTGAGACTTTGCCACCATCCAAGAACACACCTAGGCGAGCCCGTTGGTTCTAGAGAAGGACAGCAGGCATGTGCAGCCCAACCCCCCACCCCAAGCTGAGCACCACCTGGTTCCCAGCCCCCAGCACACCCACAGGGCCCTAAAGCACTGCAAACCCACTGATGGGGGGTTTGTTGTGCAGCCTTTTGTGGCAGTAATTGGCTAACACGGGAAGAAGGTCTACTCCAATTCTAGAAAGATCTTTTCTCCAAAGACATAGCATTCAACAACTTGTGCAAACAGATCTTGACTTTTCCTTGCAAATGCCCATTTGATCCATGCTGAGTCCACTGAGGTTCAAGGGGAGAGGACATAATCCCCAGTCCTCCGTGGGAAGGACATCCAGGCCATATTACAGGAAGAATGTGTAGGAGGGCGATATTTTATGACCTTTTTTGGAAAATGTAATCTACTGTGTAAAGTTCTCAGACCATTGCTTTATGAGCACTCTGTGTGAGTTCTTTTTTAAAAATTTTTATTTATGTATTTTTATTATTTGGGGGGAAAGGTAATTAGGTTAATTTATTTCTCTTTGGAGGGAGTACTGGGGATTGAACCCAGGACCTCATGAAAGGTTAGCGTGCACTCTACCCCTTGAGCTGTACCCTCCCTGCCGTGTGAGCTCTTTTCATTCAGTGCATATTTACTGCACACCTACCATAAATGCACCAGTTACTGGTCTAAGATGGGAAGCTGAGAAGTGAACATCACAGGGGTGGTCCACGTATTGCTGGGCGAACCAGACGAAAGCTTCAGGCTCAGACCCGTTAGAAGGACCCCTAGTAACTGACCAGATGAGCTGGGCGGCTGGGGGTCAGTTCCTAGCGAGTAGCCCAGCCCTAGAGGACCAGAGAATAATTCCAGCTATAGAAGGATTTTGCTGTGATTGTGTCTGTTGTGGCGGAAGCTTTCTTGGCAGCTTCTCTGAGTGTCGAATGAGAAGGCCAGAGCTCTCACAGGGCTTAGAGTCCAATTCCATTTCACTTAAGCCGTTACTATAGCTTTAATGCAAAGCAGGTGCTAGGAAAGCGAAAAAGGAGCTAAAGGCAGCTTTGCAGCAACTGCTGCCTCAAGGTAACTCAGCGTAACCCAACATGGGCTCCTCGGCAGGCAGTGTGGTCACATGGCAACAGCCTTGCCGGGAAGTTTTACAGAAATGCAGTCTTGGGCTCCGATCCTATAATACTGAATCAGAATCTGCATTTGTTAAAAAATAATTTTTCACTGTGGTAAAAAAAATACACAGATAAAATTTACCCTCGGGGGAAGGGTAGAGCACGTGTTTAGCACGCACAAGGTCCTGGGTTCAATCTGCAGCACCTCCATTAAGATAAATAAATAAACCTAATTACCTCCTCCTGCCCCCCCAAAAACAAAACAAGGTAAAAAAAACTTACGCTCGATTTCTAAGAGTACAGTTCAATGACATCAAGTACTTTTACACTGTCGTGCAGCCGTCACCATCACCTCCAGAACGCTCTGCATCTTGCAAAACTGACTCTGCCCCCATTAAACAATGACTCCCCATGCCCGCCTCCCCAGCCCCAGAAAACCAGCATTCTACTTCTGTCTTGACGAATTTGACTACTCCAAGTACCGCGGAGAGAGGACTCATACAGTATCTATCCTTTTGTGACACTCAGCATCTTGTTTTCAAGGTTCGTCCATGTTGTTAGCAGAATCTGCATTTTGACAATGTTCCGAGTCTGCATGTTGAAGGCTGAGAAGTCCTGGTCTACTAGACGACTGGGCCGGGACGGGGGAGGGGAGGAGGTCCAGGAGGACCATCCTGCGGGGACTCAGGCTCTCCCCCCTCCTCCCGAAGCCACCCTCTTCAGTCATCTCCATAGTCCCCCCATGTATGAGAGTAGTCATGGATTCCTGAGGTCAACCATGCTGGCTCTGATCTACCAACAACTGGACAGCTAAACTGGCCCCTGGACCTCAGAAGTTCCTGGCCCACAGGAACTGCGCTTGGGAGAGTGTAATTTGTACATCACTCACGCAGCAGCAAGGCAGTTAGAAGTCTGTGGCTGGCCTGCACGCTCAGCAGCCTGCCTGATAACACACACTTGCACAGTGCCAACCACGATGCCAAGTCGTTATCAAGCTTTACCACGTCTACCTCTTGGAACAGTCCTAGGAGTAGGACCTATTATGACCCCCAGTTAACAGATGGAGAAACTGAGGCACAGATGAAGTAACTGTCCTGAGATCATACGGCTGGCAAACGGTGGAGCCGAGATTTGAAGACGGGACCCTAAGGGGTACACTCTGCCTCCTCTCGTAATTGCTGGGCCAAGTCTTCTGTCCAAACGGAGCAAGAAGGAATTATGTAGACTGGGGGTATGTTGTGGGGAGGGTTCTACTTTTAATCATAGGGGTTGGTTTATATGTAAGAAAAAAACGAAGCCAGAATGTCAGAAAGTGAGTAGGAAACCCTTGTGATCTGGTGGATTTTTTCACAGTAGGCAGAAGAAAGTTTGGGGTCCATGTTCATGTTATTAAATAATCAGTTCCCCTCCTCCTCTCCCGCCACACTTCCTCTGTCTCCTTCACAGGCTCCTCCCCGCAACCTACAAGCCTTCCCCTCCCCCGGCTCCCCCTCCCCCCTCCCCATATGCTTCCTCCCTCCCCCACTCCAAGCTCCCTCCCTTCCCCTAAACTCCCCCTCCCCCATACTCTCCCTCTCTCCTTCCCCCTCTCCTCACTAACCCCTCAATTCATGTTGCTTGCTGTGATCTGGTTCCGGATCATGTTCCATTGCTTCCTGGTGTCTCAGTGGAAATGTCACAGCAAGATTTCAAATCCCCGCTCTGGGAAGATGAGCCAGGTTGGCTGACACCTTGGAGATGAAGGGGGAGCCCAGGGTCACAGCCAGACTGCTGCTGTATCCCAGCATTCCCCGCCACTCCCCACCGGCCCCAGCCACTGCTTCCTTACACCACCCTCTCGAAGGGGCTTGAAACCTTCCTCATCTCCTCTTCCTCTTTTCCTCCAAATCTTAAGGGGTCTCCCTCCTCAGAAGGTCTCACTTCTGTCCTCTGCTTTGCACGTCTCACTGCCTGAGCTCAAGCCCTTATCGTCAGCATCTTCTCCTAGCCCCTCCTCTGCCTCCCTCCCCGTGCCCACCCCTCACACGCCTGACAGGGCAGGTGTCTCCCCCAAACACACATCAGCCTGTGCCGCTCCTCAGCACCGCCTTTAACTCCCGCCCTGCATCGTGGGTGCATTTGCCAGCTGCTCAGTGAACATGACCTCTTTCCTTGCTCTTTTTTAAAAAACAATCCCAAACTTACTGAAGAGTTGCGAGTCCTTAGCTCACAGGGGAAAAAAAAATGTGACAATGAATATATGTATGTTCATGTATAACTGAAAAATTGTGCTCCACGCTGGAATTTGACACAACATTGTAAAATGACTATAACTCAATAAAAAAAAAGTTAAAAAAAAAAAGTTGTGAGTCTAGTCCAAACAGCACTTTCGTTCCCAAACCATTTGAGAGTGTATCGCAAACTCGATGCCCTGACTATTCCAGTATGCGTTTCCCACACCGTTATAGAGTCCAATCCTTTGAGAAGTTAAGAAATTAACACAGACATTGCTGCCACCTGATCCCCAAGCCCCATTCAAGTTTTGACAGCCATTGCTAGCACGTCATCCTCACAGCAAAAGGATGCAGCTCCAGGTCACCTGTGCATCAGTCATCAGGCTCCTTCAATTGGGAGGAGCTCCTTGTTCTTCCCTTGACTTTTCTGTCCTTGGCACTACCGTCCAGATTGGCTCGAAAGTCCCTCAGTTTTAGTTTGACTGGGTGTTTGCCCTTGATTAGATGTAGGCAGGAACAGAGCCTCTTTGTCGGGACTGTCGGAGAAGCCACACTGGGTTCCTCCGGCTGCATCCCGCCGTGCGGGGTGCCAACTGTTTGCCCAGGGCTGGTGATGTCCTCTGGGCTCCCCGAGCTGAGCAGTGTCTTCCAGGCTCCTCTTCAACAGTGTGACTCTCTCCTCTGTCCTAAGTATTTCCTAGAGACCATTGAAACCATGTAAAAATTTCATTCCTCATCAGACTTTCAACTGAGTCATCTGTGTATCTACCTCAGAATGGACTAGTGGTTCCCTATTTTATCCAGTGTGTTACGTAAAACCTGTGACTATCATCACGTTCCTGCCCTCTTTCATCCCACTGCAATTGCCTATATAAAGATGCTTTTAGCCACATTTTTGGCCATGGAGGTTCGTGTTTATCCAAACCATGTGCTTCATTCCTCCCCGGGGTCGGGTTATCATCCGAGAATTTGTTGTTACCCAAGCGCCTACAGCCATGACTTGCATATGAGACAAAAGTCGTCATAAAAATGAAACTGTACCAATGGACCAGCACACAGTCTCTCCCTGTTTCACACCAGCAGCCACCCCCACCCATCACATCCACACCCGTGTGGTTTGTCGCAGTGTCCAAAATTACAACTCAGCTTCAATGCAAATCAGTTCCGAAGGTGAAATGACAAATCTTGCAGTGGCGCGGGGTTTCCTGAAGTCAGTGAAAGTAACTTAGCAGGACTGTTCAAAGCCTTGACCGAGTCAACAGCTACCAAAGGAAAATGGAGAAGCAAGACGAAATAATGCGAATAACAAGGATTCAGAAAAGGCCTTCAAAACTGATGAGACCATCAAATATTTCTGCAGGAAAAAGAAGTGTGCCTATTTACGAATGTGATGTGAAACTCAAAGATGAAGCAGAGGACAGCATACGATTTTATCAAGGGAAAAGGTTCAAATTTGTTTGCTCTCAGAATGACCACATGGCTGAGATCCTAATCTCAATTTTGTTAGAGGGTAAAGTTCCTTTCATAATTTTGGTATCTTTTTTTTTTCTCCAGGATGAAATGCCAGTCAAATCTTTTCCTCTCTATTTGCTGTAATGTTTCGGGCCCTTCTGTAAGTTGGTCCCCGTCAATGTCCTTGTCTCGTGCCAGTTACCTGTGGGTCATGACCCCTCCTTTGAACTCAGCCAGACACTCGAAGCCACGTGGAGAGGGAGCCTCTGTCCCCTGCGATGCCCCTTGCCTGTGTCCCCCCTGCCTCCCAGTTCCAAATCTCTCTCTCTCTCCCCCTGGCCTCCCCAGCCCCATGCTTGTTTTTGACTTTCTGACCTCACGTTCCTCACTTATCAGAAGGAAATATCTTCGGAAGAGGAAAATGACTTCAAAAGGGCTGTCAGTTGAAATAGGGTCACGGATCATGACGGCAACCACCGCCGATCTGCCCACGTGCTGAGACCTGCCTGTGGGTTACTGCAACGCACTGTCCCCGGCCTTGTGAGGGAGTCTCCTGCGTGTCACAGATAAGCAAACTGAGGCTCCAGGAGGTTAAGTCATTTATTGCCGTCTCCTCAGTCACTGGAGAGGTGACGATTTGAGTCCAGGAGTTCCGGCTCTGGACTGCTGGGTTTTACCCTGTCTATAAACGGGCCTGAGGACTGAGTGGTGCTCTGTGAATACAGGCATTGTCACGACCACATGTCCCCGGGTATGCTCTGATGCCCAGAAGACACTGAATGATACAGGAGGCATGACTCAAAGACACTCCTGTGTGTGTGACTGGTTCTTGAGACCCCAAAATACTCCACTACTGGCACCCAGTGGTACCCATAGGCATTGCCTAACCCCACTCTATTGGCCTTGGAAGATCCACTTGGCGGTGAGTAGAGGAAGGGAAGCAGACCAGCTCGCCCTGAAGGACATGTCACAGAGACCCTCCCCCAGCCTCGCTGGTAGAGGCTAACCTTGGTCATTCGCTCCCTCAGGCCTACGTGGGTGGGACCAGGCAGAGGGACAGAAAAGGAAGTGTGGTTTCTGTTTGATAACAGAGTCATCAGGATATTCACGGGGTTCTGGGCTGGCACTGGAATTTGCAAATGCAAACAGGGATGTCAAATGCCCGCCTTAACATGAGAGAATCCATCTGCCCCCTGCCCCAGGAGCTCCTGGGGCCCACAGGTAAAGTAGAGGTATCGGTGCATGTCCCTCCCTCCCCTACAGGCCCCCAGTTTGATGGCCCTCCCTCTGCTGAGGCTGTGAGCGCCTGGCCCCAGGGGACAGAAGTCCCACTGCTGTGCTTTGCGTTTTCACTCTTTCAGACACACTGAGCTTGTCCCCAGCCAGCTTCTGCAGGGGCCCCGGTTGGTGAGTGGGCGCTAATTTGCCTAACAGGCATTAAGGGGGGTTGTGTGTCACCAGCGAGGGAGGTTACAACCTGAGGACGCCCTGGAGGCGTTGGATCTGACTAAGGCAGTAAAACCGCCAATTTCACACATCTGGGGGAAGGGGGTGGGAGGTAGAAGGAAGAATTGTTTTTGTGGACAAGAGCAGTGAGTGCCAAGCAGACTGGGAGAAAAGCAAAGACCCCCAAACCACCAGGCTTCTTCCCAACAGAGACTTTTAGGGGGAGGGACAAGCACTCAAGAGGGTCCTCTCGTACAACACGTGAGGAAGCCAAGATCCAAAAAGCATCAGGACTGGAGCAGGTGCGTCCAGGGGGTGAGGGACGGAGCCAGAAACCAAACCGGGTCTGGGCTCCTCCCTTCTCGGCTTAACATCACACAGCCAGGGCTGAACAAACATGAGGTTGTAAAATGGCTAATGCATATGGTCCCATGCAGAAGCCGAAGCTTAAGCCTGTCAGGCAAGAACCCTCAGGGCGAGGGATCTCTTTTAAGAGGCTTTAGGTGGTTATCAGGACATCTGCCCGCCCACCAGTGCCACCCCTTACAGTTGCTCAGTTGTCACACTGTGCAAGAGTGTTCTGCCAAAAAGGTGAGTGGGCACTGGGAACACCTGGGTTTATCTCTGCTCACTCAACCATGTGTCTCCGTCTAGGGCTGCTTTCTGCCCAGAGGAAGGTGGGTACCATCTGCCCAACCTGCATAAGGCTGCATTAGCCTGGAGGGGCTGCCTCTCTGCAATTCACAAGGGTCCCCTGTGGGCTAGCCATGGCATCCTGAATCCATTTCCCCTTCTGAAACGCCTTTTTCTTTGGGGGAACCAACCCCAACCCAAACTCAGTCCTGCAGTTTCATGGAGCCGACCCCATCCCCATCTCCAGCAACGGACCAGTGACTTAGAGCTGTAACCAGTTTAAGGATGGGCACCTGACTCAATGAGAATTAATTCCAGAACTATTGCTGGAACTATTGGTACCGAGGCAACCCTTTCTTTGGAGTTGCTAATCTTGGGAGCGTCACAGGGAGAGGAAAAGTCGATGGCATTGCTTGAAGCCTTGGAAACAGTTGTGTGACCAGATTCATCCTCTTAAATTTCCCTGGTATATGGACCGATTCTCTTTTTCCCTCAAGCTGGATTGTAATGAGTTCTGTCCCTTGCAGCCAAAAGAGACCTGACTACTACAGTGACAGAGTCAAAGTGTCACCTTATATAAAAGCTCCTGTAGCCACCACTAACAGATTGGTCAAGAGAGCTCTCAGAATCTGAACCAAGTGTGATAACGCATCCCCATCCCCGAGGGCTTGTTAGAGAGACTGGGTATCTGGGCACATCTTAGCACACACCTGTAGCGCCTAACCTTTCTCTTCTCCTGGTCCTGGAAGATGCTGAAGCACTCATCTCTCGTGTCACTAACAGTACTGTCAAGCAAAGACCCGCATTTTAAATTCCATTTAAGATCTTTCTGCAGACCTGGGTAACCAAATGAGACAGCCATGGAAAATATATGACTTTCATTATTATGACATGGGAAGCAGAGCTGTCTAATTGCTTTTGTCCACTGGTGTGTAAAGATTGAGACCAGATGCGTTTAAAAATTTAAAAAAAGGAAAAGAAAGAAAGAAAAAAAGCTTGTGTGGGCTGTTGCTTTGAACAAAGCAGTCTGATTTCCTCTCCCTCTCTGTCTCAATAAGGGGAGGACCCCACAAAAGTCCTTTAACTGCAAGTTTTCATAGCCTCATTGATTTTGCTTTTCACAGGAGATAACATTGTGAAATTGACCTGGAAAACTTTATCTTCGCTTCCCTCGATTCAATGGGACGCCTGTGAAACTAAAGGGCCAAGCTGTGGTCAGCTCCGAGCCTTTCTCTCGCCACGGCGGCTGCTCTGCTGAGCCCGTGGGAGAAGGGGGCCCCTGGACAGAGCAGGCGCCCCTGCCCTCCGCTGGCTCAGCTCAGGACGTAAAGTCTTCACGTGTAGGTCCACAGGAATGGCTGAGATGATGCTCATCTTTAAATAGAACCACCCAGGGCCCAGCTTCTGTGTTTCATTTTCCAGAAGAGCCCTTAAATCTGCTTCAACATTTTCTTTTTAACCTCTCCAGTTATTTTTAGCACACCCAGCCGCAGAGCCCAGCAGGCCCGCAGAGGCCCAAATGACGTCCCGAGCTGCACGGGTGGAGTCCACGTCTCCTTTGGCAAAGATGCATTTGAAGCATTAAAAGAAAGAAAAAAAAGGGCAGATCCCAGAGGAGGGTGATGGAGACGCCTGGATCGTGGTCCTGACGCTTCTGTGTCAAGCAAGGGCTGCCCGCTAAAAATACAATTCATTGAAAGATTACCTCATTCTTTTCCAAATTAATTATTATCCTGAAAATTAAGAGTGTGGGGGGGTGGGGGTTAATTGGGTAAAGAGAAATCTTCCTGAGGGTCCTGGGTCACCAAGAACCATGCCTGGGAGACTGCAAAGAAGGGAAGGCAGACTCCTTGATAAAACCTCGAAGGGGCTCCTCCAGCCCTGGTCCCTGGTGCAGCCCATCACTTCCTTGGTGCAGGATCTCCTGCGCATTCCCGGGACGGAAGCCATGTCGCTGCATCTCTGAATATGTCCAGGGCTCTCACAGCTCCGTGGGGGGCCTTTCTGTGCTCCGCTACAGCCCCCCACGGTTCATTCCTGATCGAGGGAGGATAAATAACTGTAATTAATTTCCCCTCACATGTTTTATAGGCAACAAACCCTCAAGGATAATACTGGAAGAGAGAAAAAAAATGTGTGAAAGAACTTGAGATTCAAAATACTTCTGCTGGAACAAGCGGACAATGTCCTCCAGCTCTCCATCCTCAGGTATGTTATCGTTCCCATCAGAGTTCCCCCAAATTCAGCCCTTTTTTCTCATACGGTGCCCTGGGCTTTGCATGAAC
Source organism: Vicugna pacos (assembly GCF_048564905.1). Classification (NCBI taxonomy): domain Eukaryota; kingdom Metazoa; phylum Chordata; class Mammalia; order Artiodactyla; family Camelidae; genus Vicugna; species Vicugna pacos. Next base: position 10,280,649 of record NC_132987.1, read on the forward strand.
TCTGACCTGATCTCCAAAGGCAGTGACTGAGGTGTGGCATTAACCAGGATGGCCACCACAGAGAAGCTGCCTGGGAGAAGGCACTGTACTTGGGAGCCAGGTGACCTTGGGCAAGTCATTTAACTGCGATAAGCCTTGATCTTCTTGATGCTAGGGACCCCCTCGGGGGATTGTTAAGAGGATTAAATGAGGAATGAAAGTGGTGATGGTTAAGTAAGGCTGCTGTGATCACAGCCTCCCTTATAAGGTGACCCCTGGATTCATGCTGATGCCTCCCCCAAAGCGTGACTCCCTTAGAAAAAGGAGTTTCAATAAGTGGAACACAGTGTGAGGTACAATGTGAAGCCTAGGAACCCATCACATTCTCCTCCAAGGGCCCATGCAAGAGAGGTCTCCTCAAATAGCTCCCTTCTTTTTGTTTAATTCTTATTTTTCACTGAAGTATAGTCAATTTATAACATTAGTTTCACGTGTACAGCAAAGTGATTCAGTTATACATACACATACGTATGTATTTTTTTTTAGATTCTTTTCAACTACAGCTCATTACAAGAAATTGAATATAGTTCCCTGTGCTGTACAAGAGGTCCTTGTTTATCTCTTTTACATATCGTAATGTGCAACTCTTAACCCCAAACTCCTAATCTATCCCTCCCTCCCCTTTCCCCACTGGTAACCACAGTTTGTTTACTGTGTCCATGAGTCCATTTCTGGCTTGTAAATAAGATTTGTTTTTTTGTTTTTAGATTCCACATTTAAGCGACATCATATGATATTTGTCTTTCTCTGTCTGACTTACTTCACTTAATATGATCATCTCTAGGTCCATCCATGTTGCTGTAAATGGCATTATTTCACCCTTTTTTATGGCTGAGTAGTATTCTGTTCTCTCTCTCTCTCTCTCTCTCTCTCTCTCTATATATATATATATATATATAGCACAACTTTTTATCCAGTCATTTGTCAATGGACATTTAGATTGTTCCCATGCCTTGACTACTGTAAATAGTGCTGCTCTGAACACTAAGGTGCAGGTGTCTTTTTGAATTTGTTTTCTCTGGATATATGCCCAGTAGTGGGATTGCTGGATCCTGTGATAAGTCTATTTTTAGTGTTTTAAGGAACCTCTATAGTGGACAAATAGCCTCCTTTAAGGAGACTCCCTCCCCGGCCCCAGGAAGGAGGGCTGAAGGAGTGGGCCGGGAGGTCATGTTCTGAGTCATGAGCCCTCAGGGATCTACCTGACCTAAGCTGTCCCAGGCTGGCCAGCACCTTTCAACACTTGGAATTTGAATTGGGAAACCTGGAAGGGCCTAGGCTGCAGCAGCGGGATCCAAAGCTGAGGGCCATGAATCTGGGAGAGGGCGAAATGGTGGGAAGCAGGGGCAGCTGGGGAAGGACGGAGCAGACCCATTCTCCCGTTCCCTTTCCTGTCAACGGTCCCTGAACACTAACCACCTTTCTCCCGGGGCAGGGGAAATGCAGGACAGCCACACCTGCCCTGAACTGTGGCTCCAGGAAATACCCGCCCACATTGTAATGCCTGGAAACTGTGAGTGTGACCCAATGGGAACAAGGGTCTTTGAGGATGTAATTAAGTGAAGGCTTGTTGATGACATCATCTTGGATTATCTGGTGGACCCTCAACCCAATGACTGACAGTGTCCTTACAGGAAACAGAGGCAGAGAAGTCACAGAGTGACACAGGGAGGAAGTCATGTGAGGACGAAGGCAGAGACCGGAATTATGCTGCCAGAAGTCAGGTAGCGCCAGGAGCCCCCCAGAGCTGGCAGAGGCAGAGGAAGATGCTCCTCTACAGAACCTGGAGGTACTGCAGGGCTGCCCATGTTTCCATTTTGGACTTCCTCTTAGAGAACTTAGAGAACAAATTTCTGTTGTTTTAAGCCAGCAAGTTTGTGGTGATCCATTTTAACAGAAGCCACAGGAAACTAATACATCTTGTGAGCCAAAATTGCCTGACTCCAACACATAGGTCAAAATTAAGGGAAAGTTCCTCTTTGAGGAGTTATGCCTACTCTAAACTCTTCCTTAGGTTCCATCTCTAAATGTTGTTTACTGCTGCAGCAATAATAAACAGAAATGGCTACTGTTAATTGAGCACACACTATGTACCAGAAAATGTAATATGCTTTACAAAAACATGAATTCGAAAAGATTTGTGCACCCCAATGCTTACAGCAGAATTATTTACAGTAGCCAAGAAATGGAAACAACCTAAGTGTCCATCAACAGATAAATGGATAAAGAAGATGTGGTCTATACATATATGATGGAATACTACTCAGCCATGAAAAAGAACGAGATTTTTTTGCCCTTTGTAGCAACATGGATGGACTTGGAGGGCATTATGCTGAGTAAAATAAGTCAGACAGAGAAAAATAAATACTGTATGATATCACTGATATGTGGAATCTAAAAAATACAACTAACTAGTTAATATAAGGAAAAAAGCAGCAGATTCACAGATATAGGGAACAAACTAGTGGTTACCAGTGAAGAGGGGGCAGTAGACGGGTGGGGGGAGTGGGAGGTACAAACTACTGGGTGTAAGACAGGTTCAGGGATGTATTGTACAACACGGAGAATATAGTCAATATTTTGTAATAACTGTACATGGAAAGTAATGTTTAAAAGTTGTGTAAAAATAAAATTTTTTTTTAAATGAGGGATACTGTCAAGAAAGAAATACATGGGAACTCTTTGTACTATCTACTCAATATTCTGTAAACCTGAAACTGCTCTAAAAATTATTTATTTTAAAAATTGTAAAAAAAAAAGTTAGTGTGTTTTCTACTTAATTCTCACTGCGTTTTCATTAAAGAATATCTTTTTCTTTAGCTCTGCATTAATGTCATTCTCATTTTCCAGTTAAGGAGACAGAAGTTTAGAGAAGTGACCAGAGGAAACCCTCCAGCCCAGAAGAACGGGCTGCTCTCTGCTCCCTCACCCCCGGGGCTCAGAGGCAGAGGAGGGGAAGGAAGGTGGAAGGAAGCCAGGCACGAGGTCTCGGCAGGCGCACACTGACACTATATGGGTCTACATGATGGGTCCGGGCTCCTTGGATCACAGCAGGTGGGAGGAAGGAAGTCAATCTGGATCCTGGTCCCAACACTACGTACTGGCTGGGCGACCTTGGGCCACCACTGCCATCTCTGGGCCTCAGTTTCCTCTCCCCAGCAACCGGGATTAGAGCACTCCCCGTCTCGTGTCAGGATTAAAGTAGAACTTTGTGTTCAGCAGGGAGCAGAGGCTCAGCCAAGCTGTCAGACTCCCCAGCTGGCAGTCCCTCCTGCACCGCCAGGGGGTTTCAGAGACAGCCCAGAGAAGTGTTTACAATCTCTCTCCAGGAGGCCGATTTCCCCTTTTGTCTTTAAAATTATGCATTTCAAGTACTGCTTACCAAAATTATCTGTTCAGAAGACTCACCTGGAGGGCTTGTTAAAAATCCACATTCCAGGGCCTCACCCCAGGTTCATCGAATTCATCTCCACTGTGGGGAGCGTGGGCAGAATTCTTTAATGAGCAGTCCCAGAAGGTTGTTGAAATCAGGAAAGTTTAGGAATCTCTGCACTAATTCAGGGCTTCTTAAACTTTAATGGGCTGGCCAAATACCCGGGGATCTGGTTGAAATGTAGACTCTGGGTCAGCCAGCTGGGTGGGCCTGGGAGTCTGCATTCTCACGAGGCCCCAGGGGATCTCCATGTGGCTGGTGGGGTGACCACACTCTGAGTGGCAAGAGCAAGGAACAAGCATGATGTAAATGGATCTTAGAGGCTTTAGTTTTCGTCCTTAAGGTCTATCAGTGCTTTGCCGTCTTTGAGGACCCACGCTGGCCTTTAACCATCAGAACAACCATAAGATGTGAACATTACCCTCCTTCGGCATACGAGGGTCCCAGCACCACGGGCAGCCAGGCAGCTTTCTGGAAGGAAAATGGCAGTTTCCCACGGATGTGCATTTATCACAGCCGCGTTCACGGCGCATGCTCATTCACGCATGTGTGCACCCCCAGAGCCCCAGAGAAAGTGAGGCGCACCTTGCCCTCTCTGCCTGCCCGGGCTGGGTTTCTCTCTGGTCATGGAAGTGCTGAGGTAGCACTTTCAAGCTGTGTCATCCCTCACAGAAATTTCCACTCTGGAATCTCCCCTTGAGCTGCCCTGCCTGTCACTCTAACCCTCCCAGTTCACAGGCGTTTACTTGACTGGCTAAAGCTCTGGTCACTCCCCCACTTTCCTGAACTTAGGTTTCCTTTTCCTTCCATCTGGGTGCACACTTTTTTTTGTTTTTTAACTTTTGACTTTGAAATAATTACAAACTTTGAGAAGAGTTGTTAAGAACAGTACACATAGTAAAATGATGCAGCCACTTTGAAAAAACAAATTGGCAAGTTTTTTAAAAAGTCAAACATACTGGGAGGATGTAGCTCAGTGGTAGAGTGTGTGCTTGGCATGCAGGAGGTCCTGGGTTCAATCCCCAGCACCTCCGTTAAAATAAGAAACCAAAGAGGCAAGCAAACTTATCATATGACCTAGGTATATGCCAGAAGAAGTGAAAATGGGGACTCGGACACAAAGACACACAGCAGCATTCTCCACAGGACCCAAAAGGTAGAAACAACCCAAGTATCCATCAGTGGATAAACAGATGGACAAAATGTGGCAGATACATACAATGGACTATCAGTCAGCCATAAAAAGAAATGAAGTCTCCTGATACAATACGGGTGAACCTCAAAAACACTAAAGTCAGTAAAAGAAACCAGACATATAAGACCACATATTGTATGATTTCATTTACATGAAATATCCAGAATAGGTAAATCCATAGATGTAGAAAGTAAGTCGCAGAGGGTAATAGCTCAGTGGGGGAGTGCATGCTTAACACACGTGAAGTCTTGGGTTCAATTCCCAGTACTTTCATTAAAAAAAAAAGTAAATCAGATTATGGATGCTAGGGAGCTAGCATTAAGGGACTGTTAATGGGTATGAGGCTTTCTTTTGAGATGATGATGATTTGGACCTAGAGGTGGTGATTTGATTGCACAGCACTGTGATGTTATTAATGTCATTCAGTTGTACATGTTTACATGGTTAGATTTATGTCCTGTGAATTTCACCTCAATTGTTAATAACTGTGCTAAGATTTATGGGAGTCTGAATATGTTTTAGGACACTTTCTCTGAACCACTTATGCCAACCAAGTATTTCAGCATGTATCCTCTTAAGAATAAGGACATCTTACAGAACTCCAGTAAAATTATCAAATTCAGGGAATTTAACATGAATGCAATATTATTACCTAAGCCACAGTCCACAATCAAATTTTGCCAATTTCCCAACAATGTCATTTATGGCAATTTTCCTCCCAGTGCAGGATCCAGGATTATACAATGCATTGAATGGTCACGTCTCTTCACTCTCCTTCAATCTGGAGTAGTCTCTCAGCCTTCAAATTTTTTTTCCTGTTTTTTTAAAATTAATTTTTATTGAGGTATAAATTTACTTTTTATTGAAGGATAGATTTACAATGTCACGGCTTCAGGTGTCCAGCAAAGTGACTCAGTTTTATATATACACACATACACATATATATGTTCTTTTTCCAGATTCTTTTATACTATAGGTTATTACAAGCTATTGAATATAGTTCTCTGTGCTATATCGTAGGACCTTGTTGTTTATCTGTATTGCATATAATAGTTTGTATCTGCAAATCCCAAACTTTTAATTTATCCCTCTCTCTTCTTGCCTTTGGTAACCATAAGTTTGTTTTCTATGTCTGTGAGTCTGTTTCTGTTTTGTAAATAAGTTCACTTGTAGCATTTTTTCAGGTTCTACATATGAGTGATATCATATGATCTTTGTCTTTCTCTGTCTGACTTACTTCACTTAGTGTGATCATCTGCGGGTCCTTTTTTTGGGGCAGAGGTTGGGGGCGGTCTTTCCTGACAGCCATTTTTGAAGAGTCTAGGCCTGTTGTTTCGCAGGCTGTCTCTTGATTTGGGTCTGTCGCATATTTTCTCATGATTAGATTCAGGTTACGCACCTTTGGCAAGAACACCCCACAAGTGATGCTGGCTTTCTCAGTGCATCACATCCATTTGTCCCCTTACTGACAACGTCCACTTCAATCACTTGGTTCAGGCCGCGTCTGCCAGCTTTCTTCACTGTAAAGCTACCGTTTTTCTCTTTGTATTTAATAACAGTGTATGGTGTTTTTAAGGTCTAACAAAACTAGTAACTCATCATTTTTTCGGTGCCAGGTGCTATTTTTGTCTCTCATTCAATCTCTACTTAATCCAGGGAGAATATAAAGCTACATATATAATTTAAAACAGTCTCTGCCTTCAAAGAGCTCTTTGCTCTGTTGGGGTGACAGCTTCCAAAGTCCCTAAATTCTAGAGTATTGATTCTGCCCATTATATTAACTACTTCTTTTATCCATTTTGTAAGCTGAATGCAAAAGAGAGCTGTAGGAAAATCCAGGACAGATATACTCATTCTGGCCATGAAAACCAAGCACTTGTTAAACCTCTTGCGAACAGGAGGACTAAGGAGTCTAGAATATTCAACCAGATCTAGCAAAGAAGTGAAATAGCAGTATACCGGCCGACACGTGGAGTTTTATTGTAAATCCTGTTTCCATATTGTGTGCTTTTAAATGATTATTGCTTTTTCTGTAAGTTTACTATTTTGATGGACTGATTCTTTGAACTGTTGGAATGCAACTTGAATTAAAAGGAACTGAGATCAGGGTGAGAAGTAAGTCCCACCTGGAGGTGTGGTTAAAGGGCCGCTGTGTGCCTGTGAAGAGACTTGCTTTTACCTGCTTGTTTTCCTTTATGTGATTAATCTTCATCATCTCCAGTGTGAATTGTCGAAAGGCGGGGGGAAAAATCACACCGACAAAAAGATATGTCTTGTGCAACTTCCAAGTGTTTATCATACCATGTCACCTTATTCATTTTCAGTGCTAGAAAAATGATGAAAATACATTGTAGAATTAAAAAACAATGTCTATGTGGCTCAAATATTTGAAAAGATAGTTCCCATTATATTATTTGCTTGACTTACATCATTTCAGATTGATTTTACTATTTAAATTACCTATTTTACTGCAAGATACATATATGTATTTTTCAATCATCTAACAATTTCATAGCCGCTTGGAATAAATGCACTGGTCCAGTGACGTTTTCAGTGACTTTTTCTAGAAAAAATGTGCACCATGGCTACCATGTACCAGACAGAACACACGAGTAAGCAGCCCTAGGAGGTGGTCAATGGACATTTCAGGTCACTGCTTTTCAAATTTAAAAACATGGTTATTTGCTCTCAACCTGCCTTCTCTTAGGTCTGGTTACATTCCTAGGACTGTCAGCTGTGATGTAGCTTTAAAAGCAGCTATACTGGGGGGAAGGGGTGGGAAGGGATAAATTGGGAGTTCGAGATTTGCAGGTACTACTATATATAAAATAGATAAACAAGAAGTTCATACTGTAGAGCACAGGGAACTATATTCAATATCTTGTAGTAACTTATGGTGAAAAAGAATATGAAAATGAATATATGTATGTTCATGTATGACGGAAGCATTATGCTATATACCAGAAATTGACATATTGTAAATTGACTATACTTCAATGAAAAAAAAAATATATATATAAAGAGAAAAAAGAAGCTATAATTTTGTACTATTTAAGTCATATATACTCACCATAGAAAAGGTAGAATACAGCACAGTATAAGAAAAAATTACTCATAATTCCCATCCAGAAATAGTTACATACCCTGGCTGGTCACTTGCTACATCTCAACTCAGCAAGGTGACAGCACTGTCTTCAAAGTTGGGGGACACACAAAAGCAAGGCACAAATCCCTCTTTAGACCTGTATGTTGGTGCTAAGGCACAAAGGCTCAAGGGCTCTCAAGGAAGTAATAGAAATGATGGAACCATGAACAAAATCCTAGGGCAAAAACTGCTAAGGTGAGTGGTCCCAATAAAAGTGGCCAACATTTAACTAGCACGGCTCTAAGCCACTCATGTTGCAGGCCTAACTTTTTATTTCATCCTGCCTGCAAAATAAAAGCCATGATTACTCTCACTTTTAAAAACAGCCCATGAGACTTGGAGGGTGTAACAGATGCTCCCATTGCTTCACTTCATATCTCCTCACCATTTTGGTACTCCCCAGCCTGGCCCCAAAGGGCCTGTCCCTGTATCTTTGTGAGAACCACCTTTAGGCTGCAAAAATCCACTTTGCGCATGAACATAACAGGCCAGAACCACCTGGAAGTTAACTAACCCCTTGAGAGGTCCTTAACATGTGCCCAACATTGTAGGGTATACATACCCCAGCTCCCTCACCCCTTGGCTGGGATGACTGTGAGCTGGGTGTTCTATCCCACTTCCCAGAGCTTCCCCGTAGGTTGAAGTGTTAGTTTCCCACTGTGGTAACTGGTTTAATAATGCACTCTATTGGCTGCTTCTATAGACTGAATGTTTGTGTTCCCCCAAAATTTACATGTTCAAACTTCATCCCCAGTGTGATGGTATTTAGAGGTGGGGGTGCGCTTTGGAAGGTGATTAGGTCATGAGGGTGGATTAGTGCTCTTATAAAAGCAACCCTACATTTGCAACAACATGGATGGACCTAGAGATTGTCATTCTAAGTGAAGTAAATCAGAAAGAGGAAGAAAAATGCCATATGATATAGCTTATATGTGGAATCACAAAAAAGAACACAAATGAACTATTTATTATTTATAACTTAGACGACTGAGTTCTTGAATATGTGTAAGCACATTTGACTGTCCTTTATGACCAGATTACTACATTCTGTTGATTCTTTTTTTTAAGTTGTTTTTTCTTTTTATTTATTTTTTTGAAGGGGGAGGTAATTGGGTTTATTTTTTATTTTTAAGAGGAGGTACTGCGGATGGAACCCAGGACCTGGTGTATGCTAAGCATGTGCTCTGTCCTTGAGCTATACCCTCCCTTCTTGTTGATTGTTATTTTGTGGTTGGCTTTATTCCTTTAATAACTACGTAAGTTTAAAAAGCCAAAGCTCTAAACCGTTCTTAGAAACAATGAACAGTACATATATGTATATTTTTAAATGGAATTTAAAAAGTAAAGTGAAATAAAATAAATAAGAGACTCTAGTTACAAACTTCCAGTTATAAGATAAATAAGTCATGGGGATGTCATGTATAGCGTGGTGACTACAGTTGACAATACTGTCTCGTATGTTTGAGAGTTGCTAAGAGATTAGATCTTAAAAGTTCTCATCACAAGAAAAATTGTCACTACATGTGGCAATGAATGTTATCTGCACTTATTGTGATAATCATTTCACAATATACACACATATCAAATCATTATGCTGCACACCCCAAGGACAGTGCTGTACGTCTATTATATCTCATTAAAAAAAAAACAAAAACAGGCCTTAGCGAGCTCCCTTGCCCCTTCTGCCCTGTGAGGACATAGCAAGAAGGTAGCATCTATGACCCAGGAGCAGGCTCTCGGCAGACATGGAGTCTGCAGGCGCCTTGATCTTGGACTTCACAGCCTCTAGAACTGTGAGAAACGAGGTCCTGCTGTTTACAAGTCACCCAGGAAATGGGGTCTGTTAGAGCAGCACTGGTGACTAAGACAGCTACCTTTCCCCCCTTTCCCTGGCCTGTCCCTGCACCTCCCAAGTGACTGACTGCTCCGACCCCTCATCTAGGGGTCGGCTTCTGCAGGGACTGGGCTCCAAGAGAGGGGTGAGGGGTGGGCAGCCTGCCAAAGGCGGTACGGGGAGCGACAGAGCCAAGGTTGGAAGTGTGAGGTCTCTCTGAAGCCAGCTCCTGTAACGTCTAAGATGAATTGCTTCCCCCAACTGGGGCCCCCACGGGGCTGGCAGAGATCAAAGAGGTGGAAGGAGGAGGGGGCGTTCTCAGGCCCCATTATAGAGGCCCTGCTGCTCAGCCCGCAGAAGTCGCCAGCACCTTCCAGGCTCTCCCAGCACAGGAGACATTCCCAGTCAGCCTTTGTCACACGCTTGTCAGACCACACGTTCCCTTTAGTCTGTCAAACGAAGCTACTGGTCCTGGTCTTCTAAGTTCAGTCCGCGGTACCCAGATGCCCGGAGTCGGGCAGCCAGAGGTGCGCAGTGGCCTGAGGCTCACACCTAGGCTGTGGGCTGCTGCTTGGGGCAGGAGCAAGGCTGTCTTTGTTCCTGAAGGGCGTTCCTCTTGCCTTGGGCTGGCAGAAGCCCGGGCTTTGCCCTCCCTGTGGCAGATGGGCAGAAAGTTTGGGCGGTCTGCGAGCCTGGCACACAGCCCCAGAGGACACACAAATGTCTTTGTGGTGGATGCCAGGGCTGAACCGTGCCACAGAGAGCCATGTGATGTCCTTTAGAAAAAATGAGGCATCTCTCCTTTCAAAGGAAAACCCACGTTTCAGAACCACTAGGGAGTAAGCCGCTGACAACATGAAATCATTATCCTTTGTCCCCTGGGACCGAGAATGAGGTTGCAAGTTTCTCAAGAAAAGTATGTGATTCTTTTCTATAAGGCATGATTCATTCCAGAAAAGTCCACTTTGTTCTCCCAGTAACATTAGGGAATTAGAATCAGTATTTTGAACGTACAAACTGGAGCAGCGTCCCCTGTGAGCACATAAGAAAAAGAACCCAATTCTGTAGGAATCTGTGATGTGGAAGGGACGATGGGGTTCAGAGTTTCCTGAGCATCGTTACTACCTCAGATTGTGGGAAGAACCATTTTATGTAAAAATCTCTATTTTACATGCAAATTTGCTTTAGGCCTTGTCCTGACCATGCGGGTGGTGCCCTGAAATCTGTCGTGGCTGCGGCTCATCTGGATTTGCAGGAAGGACCCAGGTCTGCGTGGAGCAGTAGGTAGCCCTCCACTCAGAGGCCAGCATGCTACCTGGGCTTTCCTAGAGCCAACCCCCTTCAGGATGACCTCAGCTGCAGGACACCAACCCTTCTTCCCAGGAGAGGCCACCCCCCCAGGCAGGTCCCAGCAACCAGACTCCTTCCTTTCTCCCCACTGCATGGTCCTCTCCGGCTCTTGGCAGCTTCCCAGCCTCTCAAGCTTAGCTCGGTCCTCCCAGCTTCCCTGTCCTCACTGCCCTTTAGAAGAGCCCACTTTTCACAGGATGCTCTTACCACCAATTGCAAGGAGATGGAGTCGGAGAAAGACCAACAAACACAGGAAAGATTTTGTTTAAAAATCATAAAATGGCAGAATTTTGAGGGTTAAATGAGATTATATAGAGAAAGTACCTAACCCAAGGAAGTAAAAGAAGTAGAATTGCCAGATTCTGATATGGGCCGTGCCTAGCTGAGCTGTTTCATTAATAATGGCCAATATTCTCAATATTCTCACATTCGGGGGCTAACTTAGGGCTGTCCACAAGAAATATGATGCAGGTTTTTGGGGGGAGGGGTAATTAGGTTCTTTTTTTTTTTAATGGAGGTACTGGGGATTGAACCCAGGACCTCATGTATGCTAAGCATGTGCTCTACCACTGAGCTACACTCTCCCTTTTAAAGAAATATAATGCAAATCACAGACGTAATAAAATGTCCAGCAACCACATTAAAAAAAAGAAAAAGAAACAGGTAAAATTCACTTTAATAACATATTTTTAACCACATATTATCATTTCAATATGTAATCAATATAAAAATTATTGAGATCATTTGCAATCTTTTTCCCATATGAAGCCTCTGAAGCCTGATATGTATTTCACACTGAGAGCATGTCCCAGTTCAGTTCAGACTGTCTAGACGTGGAGAATGACTGTCATACTGGACACCTTGGGTCTAACTTGTCTTATTTTATTTCTCTGCCCTGCGAGAACTCTAACCACTCCCATTTTACAAATAGGGAAGCTGAGGCTAAGAATTGTTCAGTAACTTGTCAGAGTTCATCAGCAATGAGCAGTGGTTTTACCATTAGACAGAGTCCCATTTGAATCCTGGTTTTTGCCGCTTCTGACTTCCATGGTAGGCTGCTTCAAGTCTCCCAGCCTCAATTTCCCCATAATTGAAGTAAAAGAGAAAAAAATAACATCTGCTATTCAATTGCAAGGATCAGAGATCACGTACAAGGAGGCCTGTCACGTGGCCAGCACATAAACAAAGTTGAATAAATGTTGGCTATTTGGGTAGAAAGGATGAGGCAGAAGATCTCCACTCAGGACAAAGGAATAACTGCCTCCCTGGGTCTGTGAGCCTAAAATAGGCACATCCCCTCCTTGTCAATCTTTCCTCTGTGCCCCACGCCCTCAGCATCCTCACGCATCCCCTTGGCTGCCACAGACCAGGACTGCCCAGCCCACCAGCACCTGCCTCCCAGGAAGCCCCTCATTCCTCCCCTGGGACCCAGGAATCTCTCCCAGCCCCTGTTTTTTTTCCCTTGTGAAACATTTGCTTTTTATTGGGTGACCAATAAGCCAATGGAATCTCAATATGTCTAGTCACGTTATGTATCACTGCAGAAGAATGACTGTACTCAGCCATAAAAAAGAATGAACTAATGCCCTTTGCAGCAACATGGATGGACCTAGAGATGATCATACTAAGTGAAGTAAATCAGAGAAAGACAAATATCATATGCTATCACTTACATGTGGAATCTAAAAAAAGACTCAAATGAACTTATTTACAAAATAGAAACAGACTCACAGACATAGGAAACAAACTTGCGATTACCACAGGGGAGAGTAAGGAGGGATACATTGGGAGTTTGGTATTCACAGATACAAACTACTATATACAGAATAAATAAACAACAAGTTTCTACTGGATAGCACAGGGAACTATATTCAATTGCTTCTAATAACCTAAAATGGAAAAGAATATAAAAAAGAATATGTATGTATATATAACTAAATCACTGTGTTGTACACGAGAAACTAACATAATATTGTGAATTGACTGTACTTCAATTAAAAGAGAAAGTAGAGGAGGTGATAGCTCAGTGGTAGAGTGCCTGCCTAGCATGTACACGGTCCTGGGTTCAATCCCCAGTACCTCCACTTAAAAAAAAAAAGAGACAGAGAGAGAGAAAGAAAGGATTACCATAAAACTCAGTGGCTTAAAGCAACATTTATTTTGCTCACAAATCTGCAACTTGGACATAAATTCAACTGCCAAGTTTCAGAGGTGTTCTGTGCATCTAGTTGGTGCCAGGCACTCTGCAGATCTGCGAACATGGAAATGACTCTAAGTCCCTGACTCTTGGGAGCCAAGAATCTGGTGGCAGCCCTCCCACAGAGCTGCCTGCCAACTCCCCCTCCAGCAGCCATTCTGCTCCCTGTGGAGGTCATGCCTCAGAAATCCTGGGTCCATTTGTGGACTGGGGATTTTCATCCAGGTAACAGCAGTGTCTGTACTTCCAGGGACTTGCAAGCCCTGGAGGGAGGAGGGGAGAGAGGACTGTTGTGTCCTGTTGTGTCGAGAGGATCTGGGTGGGACATCCGTTTCAGAAAGGTACCCACAAGAATTCCCACTAAGTGATTTCACTTGAATCCTGAAGCTGGATATGTATTTTTTTTTAAACTTAAGAAACCTTCACTGTGTTCCTGAGAGAGTAAATCCTAAGAGTTCTCATCACACAGAAAGTGATACGAAACAAGACAATCATGGATTGTGACAAGCTCTCTGAAAGAATAAAAAGGGTGATGAAACACTGACTGGTGAAGAGAGGGCTTCTCGGGGGAGGTGACATCTTTAAGAGACACTGAACTGAACAAGAGAATAATCCAGCCAAGTGGGGATCCTCTTGGATTGAGGGGAAATAAGTGTAAACACCTGAAAGAGGGGAAAGGCTTAGAATGTCCAAGCGAGAGATAAAGCAACAGAGCAAAAGGAAACACAGTGTGAGAGGAGACTGGAGGGCTAGAGAGCTGTTGGTCCCAGAGCAGAACGTTTGAAGTTGACATTGGTCTTGCCCAGTCAAAGCTGTGAGGGGGGATGGATGCTGGGGAGGGGGTGAGTTACTGACGGGCTGGGATCCTGAGAGACCCTGATGTGGGTGTTGACACTACCGAGAATGGGGGCAGAAGTGAAAAGGAGAGGAAGACAGTAAGCCGGGAGATTAAATCCTCAATCAGTAAAGTGCAGCAGGAAGGCAGCTGGTTGATGGCCTCGTGGAGTGATGCCAAGGGGCAGAGCTGTCCAGACCTTCCCAAGTCTTTGAGGTCTCTGAGAGAGAAAGGAGGTGGAATGGTTTGGCCAGCGCTCTGGGGAGCAACGTGGGCACTGATTTCCCCTCTTGGACATTTCTGCAATGCCTAGGAAATAGTCTGGAATGATAACGCACCAACCTAGAAGCACAGAGCTCGGTGTGTGGACCTACATTAGGGAGGGACGGAGATTTTCTCTCTTGACTCATACACTTGTGTTTTGTTCCTTTGTTTTTAACAATGAATGTATATGCATGATTTGTGCATTTTTAAAACAATGATGACAAAAGATAAGATTAATGAGGGGGGATGGGAAGTGACATAAATAGGACACCTCCCCCCACATGACTATTAAGAGAAGAATCTTCACAGGCGATAACAGACCTCAGGGTATACGAGGTCATAGTGCAGGGTCCCCAGATCTTATGAAATCAGCCACTGGACTTCTCTGATCGGGCAGCTGTGCTCCTCTTCCGGGTCACTATTCCAACACCAGAAATGAGCCGTCAGAAACTACAATGGGTCCAAGAGGGGCCACTAGCATTGATCGAGTACTTCAAGATAGTCTCAAAATTTTGAGGAGGGCTCTTTGTAAATCTATCATCTTAAAGCTTATCCTGACAAGATTAAACAGAATTATCCTTTGATGGTTTCAAAAGGGATTTTGTGAAATGTCAGATGCTTCTGAGTCAGTCTCTATTAAAGTACAGTATCTCTGGGTGGTGGCTTGTCCTCAGTCCCCTATTTGCCCTCCCCTCTAGGGTGATTCCTTTGTGGGTTCCCAGGGGAACATTCCAGAACTGTCTCAGTGCCAGAATCTCTAAGGAGCCCACTCCAGGTGCAGAGCCTCTGGGTGGAGTTTGTGGTTTAGGGCGGTTTGGTTCTTGCCTGCAGGTGGTTGATGATCCTTGGGCAGGCTTTGGCTCCACTCCCAGGGCACTGGCTTCACAAGGCTGCTCTGGCCCCGCCCCAAATGGAGGGGATGGAGATCTCGGTGGGTGGGGCCCGGGAACCTCCACATTTTTAACCAGGTTCCCTGCATGATTCTTCTGCACAGTCAAGTTTGAGAAATATTGACGTAGGGGCTTGATTGAGTCTGTGAAGGGTAATTTCAGAGGCATCCCATTCATGAGATGCCCTGCCTCCTTCCTGGGCTTGTAGCTGGACAGATGCCATTCCTGAAATTAAATTATATACTTAATAAATATAAAGATGTAAGGGAAATTATCAGGCCAGTGCATTCATTGCTGCATTGTCAATGAAGTTAGACCATTTTCTAAAATAAGCTGAACTGAAAAACAGCATATCTGTTTTGTTGAGTTTTGCATGAAATTATGGATTTTCCAAAAAAAATTTTTTTATCAAGTTAAGAAAATTCAACTCTCAAACCCTTGATTGTTTTGAACCCTGGCATTTAAACTTTAGTCCTCATACCCTGTCCTGAAGTCCAGTGGCTAAATCTGAAAAACAATGCCACGTGCTCTCCTGTACACAAACTCAGGATATTTGGTCCTTAAAATAAAGCAGGAAACCCAGGCACATGGCGCAGAATCAGATCTCGGCTATTACAGAGCCTTGTTTGTGGAGCAAAGGAAAAAAAACATCATTGCATGCTTTATTACACTTCAGAATCTATTTACCACTGCCTGCTCTTTCTGAGTTTGGATTTTCCTTTGAAATAAAAAGCACTGTAATAAAAAATCAGAGAGAAGGACACTGTGTTGAAAGAATGGCAATGGAACTATAAAAAATAAAATAAAATAAAAGTCATACTATTGTTGTTCTTTAAGATTCATTCAATATTCACTTAAGAAAAAAAAATCAGGATCCAGGCCAGGTTCTAGGCACTGCACCACAGCAGCAAATGAAACTAAATAAGCATCCTTGTTCTCCTGGAGCTTTTATTCTAGTCGGGAAGGAGATAAATAAACAAAATAGAATGTCCAATTGGTGAGAGATGCTATAAAGAAAAAGAAAGTAGGTCTGGGGGTAGGGAAGGGGGCAGGGGTTTTTTTGGTGGGGGGAGGGGGTTACTATGTGTAGGTGGGCCAGTCAGGGCGTTTGAGCAGACAGCAGCAGGAAGTGAGAGAGAGAGGCAGCGGGGAGCCTGGGGCGGGGGGAGGGCGGGTCTGCCCTTGCAGCCCGTCAGTAAGGGCAAGGCCTGGAGGCAGAAGTGTGTTTGGTGCATAACTGGAGCAGCTAGGAGACCAGAGTGGCTGGAGTAGGGTGAGCAAGAAGCAGGAGATGAAATCAGATAGGTGGCCGGGAATGCCAGATCACAGGGGACCGTGTAGATTTAGATTCAGATTTTGCTCCAAGCTGGAAAGCCACTGGAGGGTTTTGAGCAGAGAAGCCACCCGATGTGACTTAGGATTTGTAGATCAGTTGGAGGCTACAGGTGGAAGCAGAGAGGCTAGGGAGGAGGCCACTGCCGGAATCCGGGTGAGCGGTGATGCCAGCTGGTCGGGAGGGTGGCTGTGAAGGGGGTGGGTGTTGCACCCTTGTTTTGCTTCCTTTTGGTTGTCAACTAAAGCGCGGACTAAGAGCTCTCATTTCTCTATAAAGACAGGACGCGAAGCAAGCCTGCGTTGTTACTGAGCCCCAATCTATTTAGGTGCACCCTCTAACCTGCCCACTTCTGCTGCCTTCCAGTCCTTCCAAGACCAAAGTCTCCAGGTGGCAGGAGCCACACTGTCCCATCCAGATTCTCCCTTCTTTGCCAGGGGGAGCAGTGTCACCCCAGAGACCTTACCTTGGGGAGATTCTCCTGACTTCTCTGCTCTCTATTCCTTGAGTTTTGGGGGCCAAAGTCTCCGTGCTCCTGGGGAAAACACTCTTATTAGGCATTTAATTTATGGATGTTTGAAAGGACAGAGAACTCGGCTTAGGAAGCCAGTTTACCTAGAACAGTATTGACTATGACCAAAGGTAGGAAAACCTTTTCCTAAAATCCCAGCATCTGCACGTTTACAAAAGCTAATAAATGAAATTTGTAGCCCTCCCTCCCAAGGATGCTCGTCTAGGAAAACAGGCTCCCTGAAGACTGCTGCTAAGACATAATCTCCCCGTGGAACTTAAGGTGTAGACAAGAGATGTTTGGGGCCAAGGAAGAGTGAGAGGAGATGCCTCGTTAATACCACTAGGCAGTTGACCATCTCGTCCGCTTCCTCCCTTCCTTCACTCACTCATTTATTGACCCATTCATTCATCCATCAGATTTACTGGTTCCCTACTATGTGCCTACTAAGTACAGTGCTGAGCGCTGGGGCACAGAGACTTAAATTCAAAAGTGAGAACCAGACAAATTATTACTTCAAAGGAACTTGCGCAGTTGGAACCCCAGTTTTTATTCCTCCCCTGATAGGTGGAGGGGCTGTGATGCCCAGAACAAACATGGGCCCCACTAAGACCAAGGCGACAAAGTCTCTGAGGTCTGCCTCCAGTCTCTGCCCACCTCCTCTCCTCTGCCCCTCCCCCAACCTCCACCCTCCCACAACTCTCCCTCCCTCCCCCCCTCCGTCCTCTGCCCCATTTCTCTCTCCAAACACATAGGTATATCTCTGAAATACTCAAGCCCAGGGCCATCCCGATCTTAACTCTTAAACTGAAGCAGAAGGAATTAAAATTATATAGAAAGAACTTTCTGACCAAGAGTCTGAGCCCTGGAAGGCGGCTTGTGTATTCACTGGCTTAAAGTATTTTTTAAATGCTCATCATATAACTGTGAAGAAGAAAAAAAAAATCCAGGATGCAAATGTATACATACAGAATGATCCCAATTTGGTAAAAATAATATATTGAATCACAAACACATACATATAAGGAAAGTACTGGAATCAAATGGAACTCCATGATTTTGCCGTTATCTTATGATGGTGGACTTATGGGAGAATTTTTCTGTTTTCCGTGTCTATGCTTCCTTTGCTACATCTCCTGTGCTGAGTGTGTACTGCCTCTATCATTCAAAAGTAACTTTTTGAAAAATTGGGTTTCAGTTACGGCTACCATTTACCTAGTGCCATTTACTGAGACTTCAAAAAAAGTTCCATAGGGACCTTTAGAAAGTGGCTGCTAAGTTCCAGTGAATTCTCAACGACAATCTTGAGCCCATCTTCGTCTGAGAGATGAGAACCTGAGCCCCAGTAAGCAGGGCCCATGGGGGTCAGAATAAGGATGTGCGCTCGGGCCGCACTAGCAGGTGTTGGCAGATCACACTGGGCGGCTGCTGAAAACGCAGATTGCTGACGCGGCTGGTCCAGGGGCCGCACGGGAGCAGCAGGTCTGGGGTCAGAGTCCTGCATCAGAATGCTGGCTCTTAAGACTGGCTCGCCGGGAGACACTAGGTCCGTTGCCTCTCTGTGCCTCAGTTTCCTCACCTGTAAATCAGGAATATTCTCTTCTACCTCGGGGGGTGGTTATGAAGATAAATGAGAAGATGATGTCTGTAGGGCATCTCGCACAGTGCGTGGTCATCTTGCGTTATTGAAAAACGTGGGACACTTTTCACAGACCCAGGGCTTGCTCCCCGGGTTACACCATACCCACTCTTCAATACCCGCCAGTCTTCCTGGAATCTGTCAATGCCTCTCTTATTCCAAGTGCCCCAAGCACAGTCTCAACTCACCCACACGTAGATGTAAATATTGTCTAAGGGGCCTCTGTTTGCAAGAAGGCCCAGGGAAATACTAGGTCTTTCTTTGCTGGAGAAACTCACTTTGCGTTTTTTTTTTTTTTTTTAAAGGTAAGGGATCTTTGGTTGAAATGTTTGCTTGGGGTGGGGTGGGGGGAGGTGGGAATTAAAATTTATGTTCCTGAACCCACCAAAATAATTTTCTGTGAAAATTTCGGTTTTAAAAATTAGTGCAAAGAACCTTGGAGGAAGAAAAGAAGAAAGAGTTGTGGGTTTTTTGTTTACTTCATAGAGGCTTCAAGGGGTTTCCTCTTACAGAGATGGAAGGAGGGGGCGGTGTAGAGAAGATCCAGGGAGAGAGGCCCCATTCGTTCACAAAGCCCCTTGCCCCCTGGGCCGCCCCTTCTCTAAGGTCTTACCGTTGGATGGGCTGGGGCTTCCTGAGCAAATGTGGTTTGTCTCACTTGCTCAGGTAAATCCCAACACGGAGGAAAACCAAGTTAGGAGGGGCCAAAGGCCATTCACCTGAGTTTTGTTTTTCCTTTTGCTCTGGTAAAGATGGATGGACACTAGTCAGAATGGCCATCATTAAAAAGTCTACACATAATAAATGCTGGAGAGGGTGTAGAGAAAAAGGAATCCACCTCTACTGTTGGTGGGAACGTAAATTGGTGCAGCCACTATGGGGAACAGGATGGAGGGAGGCTCCTTCACAAACTAAAAATAGACTTACCATATGGTCCAGCAATCCCACTCCTGGGCATATATCCAGAGAAGACTAATTTGAAACAACAGCCTGCACTCCAATATTCATAGCAGCACATTTACAATACCCAAGACATGGGAACAACCTAAATGTCCATCAACAGATGACTGGATAAAGAAGATGTGGTATATATGTGTGTGTGTGTGTGTGTGTGTGTACACACACAACGGAATACTACTCAGCCATAAAGAAGAATGAAATAATGCCATTTACAGCAACATGGATGGACCTAGAGATCGTCATTCTAAGTGAAGTCAGACAGAGAAAGACAAATATCATATGATATCACTTCTATAATGAATCTAAAAAAGTTATATAAATGAAGTTATTTACAAACTAGAAATAGACTCACAGACATAGAAAACAAACTATAGTTACCAAAGGGGAAAAGGGTTGAGGGGATAAGTTAGGAGTTCAGGATTCACAGATACACACTACTATATATAAAATAGATAAAAGACAAGGACTCAGCACAGGGAACTACAGTCAATATCTTGTGATAAACTATAATGGAAAAGAGTATATATATATATATATATATGTATAACAACTGAATCCCTTTGCTGCACACTTGAAACTGACATAACATTGTAAATAAACTATGCTTCAATTAAAAAAGAAAAGGATGGATAGAGAGCAGAAAGTGGGACGCTGCCTCCCAGTGGCTCCTGGAACACACCCGCCTGGGCGGGAGCTAGCCTCAAGTTCAGCATTGATGTCAGTGATGGTTGTCTCCAGGGTGATTGCGTGGCTTCATAATACAATCAAATGGTTGGCAGTCAGTCTAGACTACCAGGGTGGTTGTGGCTGAGACTGAGCTGAGGAAGAGCAAGGGGTCTCTGGAGGTTTCTGGGGCTTCCAGGGGCTGTTTTCCGGATTCTCTCAAGGTGTGAACTGACTGCTGCCACTCCTTGCTCCACGGGTCCACTCACAAAGCCTGGCTTCGTGCAAGCCCTTCTCTGGCTCTAGTCTGTTTTGTTCCAGGAAGTGGCATCATGGGGCCCGGAATTCTCTCTGCAGCACCTCCCTCCTGAGCACTGCAGATAGGTTCCCGCTTACTAGGAGCCCAAAGGCTGCAAAGAGCAGGGGGCAGTAAATACAAGATGAGCTACCATCATCAGATCACCACCCCGTGTGACCTTATTTGATCCTCAGGACGACCTGCGAGGGAACACTTAATAGCATCATTTTATAACAGAAAACAAGGATCAGAGATGGTGTCCGGACCCAATCACACAGAAAGTGAAGTGTGGAATAATCTCGAGGCAGCCAAGTATGAAATGTGAAGTAAATAACATGACACTTTATAGAGAATAAATAAAAGTTCCCCAACTTAATATGCAGTTTGGTGAAATTTATACTCTGGTCAGGCTGAGGCTATTCTAGGTAAACAGCTTACTATTTATGTACCTCTGTGTACTTTTCCATTCAGTGACTGGTTTGACAGCAGTTTGCTCATTCACTCATTCACTCATTCATTCATTCATTTGACAGATATTTATTGATCGGTTGCTGGGTGAAACC
Organism: Vicugna pacos; assembly: GCF_048564905.1. Classification (NCBI taxonomy): domain Eukaryota; kingdom Metazoa; phylum Chordata; class Mammalia; order Artiodactyla; family Camelidae; genus Vicugna; species Vicugna pacos. Next base: position 10,301,798 of record NC_132987.1, read on the forward strand.
CGAGAGGGCGGGAGAGGGAGAGGCACTGCCTGCCAGAGCTTTGAGGGGGAGGTGGAAAGGGGAGGGATGGCCATCAGCTGCCGCCACCCCAGGGGCTCTGAAGAACGCCCACCGCCCACTTTAGGGCGCCCCCACCCAGAGCGCTGAGAATCCTCTTTACAGGAAATGAGAGTCTGACTCCAGCTTCCTTTTGTGATTCAGTTCCTTGTGTGGAGCTGTTCTAGGCTCAGCACAAGGCACTCTGCTATGTGACTATTGTGCAAAGTCCTAGCGGTTGAAAGTTAGTTAATGAAAATTGTAGTCATTCTCTGTTATCATCCACGGGTAGCTGAGGAGGTGGGGCTCCGGGTCAATCCTGAGTTTGAATTCTGACTCTGCCACCTAGTAGTGTGACTCTGTTAGAGTTACTTCATGTCCCTAAGCCTACTTGTTCTCATCTGTAAACTGGAGACAATAAATGCAGATGCCTTAAAGGGCTGTTGGAAAGATCAAGTGAAATCATGCAGGTAAAGTGCTTAGGACATAGTGAGCTATCAGCACATCCCAGCTTGTCTTAATAACCCTGTATGACGACCCCTCATAAGATCATTTTTAAGAGCTTTAGAGTGGAAATAGGCTAGGTGAAATTTTTAAGAAATCTTTTTTTTTCTTTTTATACCCATCCTGACATGATAAATGATATTATAATTTTTCAATTTTGTGATATAGTTACCACAGCTCACTGAGATTTTTGTGTCCCTCTCCCATACCAGGTTGATGTATGTATATCTTAAATCTATTTCAAAGATCTCATTGGCTTTCATATAAGCTATAGTAAATGTTTCCAGGATTAGGATTTTTTTATAGTTCCCCGATTAAACATTTTGTATTTCTGATATCTGAAGCAGAATGAAAAGGTCAGGGAAAAAAACCTAGTGGCAAAGATCTCATGAGGACTGCACACAGTTTTCACAGCTATCTTTACTGCGTGTGGAACATAAAACGTGATGGCTCTGGCTGAGGGTTCTGGGGGTTTAGATGCCATTTGCCAAGTATGATTTCACAGCTTGGAGAGGACAGATGCTCATCGGAGAGGTTTAACCCAGAGGACTCGCTATCAGCTGTGCCTCTTTAGAGTGCCTTAACCACAGCCTTTAGAAAAGAACTTGTGTTGTCATCGTGTTTGGGTGTAATTGACCAACTAATTCCCTCGATTCAAAAATCCTGGGGGGAGATCGCTGGTTCATTTTATTGGAGAGTGACATTAAAAACTGAGATTTGGGTGCTGGGCGTGCTCTTTGCTATTGGGTTACTTTTGCTTCTGTGCCCTTTTAGCTGACGGAGCAAGGAGTTAGGTGTGTGTGTACTAGTGTGCATGTGTTCACGTGTGTAAATATTTCTATATATAACCATCTCTGTAGTAAGACTAAATGCGAGTTGAGACTGGAAAAAAAAAATCCTGGGGGTGGGGAAGGAAACATCTTTCACAGAAACAGCAGAACAGATCCTTCCAGAAACCACACGATCTGTTAATATTGTTTTAGGACCAAGTGAAGCTATTTGGAAATCAATATTTAAACATTTTTATGAAGTGAGCCATATGTCAAGTGAAACAGGACAAAGGGAGGAGAATTGTGAAGAGGAAAACACGGAGTGTCTGTTTCTGGCATCACTCCGTGGGTCTCTTTTCCTCTAGGCGAAGTTTTTCATTGCTGTTCATGGGATTCCTTCTTCCCTGTTGGCGGTACCACCAGAGCAGGTAAGTAATAAATGATTCTGCTTGTTATTTTATATCTATGTTGTATGTCTTCCTCTGTAAATACCTATTCATCTTCTGGTTATTTAAGTGATAGAATAACATCAGTGAAAGTCTAAAAAAAAAATAAGGGAAAAACAAAAACAGAATAACATCCTTTCCATCCCCTAATGCAACACCTGGCATTTCTGTGTCCACACTTTACCTCTGTATGGTCCTTACAGGATTTCCTGCCAGGGCTCTGCAGTTAGCCTGGTTGAGTTTACATCCTACCTCCCCTTCTCACCAGCTGTTTGACCTCAACCTTGTTGCTTAAATTCGTTGTGTCTCATTTTCTCACCTGTACAACAGATAAGACTAGTACCTGTCTCTCCAGGTTAGCTGAGGATGAACGGGAACAGTGATTGGAGAGCTCTGGCTTAGGGTTTGACATTGTGATTGCTCAAAGAATGGTAGTTACTAGTGTTACTATTATTTCCTCCAGTGGTCCTTACCACAACCCTGTGAATTTACAGAGGTTAGCACAGTTGCCCTCAGCATCTGCTGGTTTCAAATCCAGGGATTCAACCAACTGCAGAACAGAAATGTTGGGGAGGGTTGTTCCAGAAAGTTCCAAAAAGCGAAACCTGAATTTGTTGTGCACTAGCAAATTATTTATGTAGCGTTTACATTGTATTAGGTATTATAAGTAATCTAGAGATGATTTCAGGTGTATGGGAGGATGTGTAGATTAGATGCATATGTTACTCACAAGGGACTTGAACATCCTTGGACATTGTTATCTGCATGGATCCTGGGACCAATCCCCCAGGCATACCGAGGGCCAGCAGTACTGGTTTTGTCTCCCACAAGAAAACTGAAGATTGGAGAGGCTAAATGACATGCACAGTTCTGGCTTCAGGTCCAGGGCTGTTTTTTAAGAGACATGAGAAATGGTACATGTTTCTGCTTGTCAAGAGATGCCTTTTAAGGGAGAAGTCATTGCCTCCTGGTGTGATGCAAAGGGAAGTACACAGTGTCACCCAGGACTGGACTGTCTTGCCCCAAATGTTTGAAATGAATCACAGCTTCCCATGAAACCTCAGATTTACAGGACTTAGAAGGGATGGAGGGGTCACATAAACGGCACCATGAGAAAAAACAATCAAACAAATCTAGAATGTGGGACACCCTGCAATACAAACTGGCCGTGCCTTTTCTACAAGCCAAGGCCACAACTCAAGAAAGGCAGGAGAACTGGAACAGCTGGGGCTTGCTCTGGATTAAAGGAGACGAAGCAAACAAAATGTGCAGGGTCTTTAACAGGATTCTGGTTTGAACCTAGAGGAAAATTAGAGAATTGAATTTGTACAGAATATTTTGACAATACTAGGGAATTGTTAGTTTTGTCTGGTGTGATAGTGGTATGTGGTTATTTTTTGAAGAAGCATATTGAAGAATTTAGGGGTAAATTGTCTTGATATTGGTTTGCTTTATTTTTTCTTTTTTTGTTTGTTTTTGTTTTCAACTTTATATTTTGTTAGTTTGTATGCTTACTTTTTTAACAGTTTTTAAAATAGATTTATTTATTTTATTTATTTTTTATATTTATTTATTTGATTACTGTTGGTGTTGTTTTTATTTTTTTTTTTTATTTTTTTGAAGTTGGGAGGTAATTAGGTTTATTTACTGATTTACTTTTTTAAATGGAGCCACTGGGGATTGAACCCAGGACCTCATGCTTGCTAAGCAGGCACTCTACCACTAAGCTATGCCCTCCCCCAATACCAGTTTAGTTTAAAATGTTGTAGCAAATTTAAAAACACAGCAAAACAAATACGACAAATATTATCAATTGAGTGTAGATGGTAAGGTGAGAAAATGGGGATCCTTGTAGTATTTTTTCTACCTTTATGAATGTTTGAAATTTTCCTGATGAAAAGTAAACAAACAAAACAAACAAATGAAAAAGGACCTTTTTAGAAAGCAGAAGCTCTGTATTAAAGTTGTTCCAGAGACAGCCTAGCACTGCACACTGCTAAGGAAAACCTCTCTAGCCATTTCTAGAAAGGGCCAAGCCTAAATTATCTGTAGAATAGATTTAGAAGTGCAATAAATAAATAATGGGATGGTATCAATAACAATGTGTTCATATGTAAACATATTGGAGCGCCAAGCAATTGTTTATTTTTAAATAAGAGAACGGTTGATGATTTTGGTAAAGATTGATCTGTAAGTGGGGACAGAGTTAAGATAAAATCTATAGAATTTGAACTCTTGATTCTGGGCTCTGCTCTAAGTCACTCACTGACAAGTGAGAAAGTTTGAGCAGAGTAAATGTGGTCACCTCCAAACTGATAAAATCTTTATTTCACTTTCAAGCCAAGTTCGAGGAAGATCACAAGTTTTCATTTCATTCTCCAGCAGTTTCCAAAAATAACATCTTAAATATATACCTCTTGTACCAACCCACCATCCCAAGAATTTATTTTAAGCTAAGACACAACTGGAACTAAATAAACTCTAAATATCAGAACCTAAATCTCCGCCTTAGGAAAGCATCCTTCTAATTTCCCTGCCTCCACCACTCAAGGACAGCAGTGCCAAGGAGTGACCCAGAGTTGTGGGTAACTAGCTTTTCAATTGTTGGAGGGTTTCTGAGTATAAATCTTTATATAATTATGTGAAAAAAAATCTATTTTCAAAGAAAAGTTATGGCTCTCAACCCCTGGTTATAGGAAAATTTAGAACTCTAAGAAGAGGACAAACATCCCTCCCATCACCCAGTTCTAAATCTCTCTCCTAGACGGGATAGAGCCTGAATAGCTCATAAATGCTGAAAAAATGACCTTTTCAAACCCAAAGCGCCGATTATGATGGTTTTATTGCCTTTGGGAATCCAGTGTGCAGATCTTATAGAAAAGAAGCATGTTAAGTCTAAACATTTTCATCAACGTTTTTCACACTTGTCCATACTGTGATTGACAAACTTCCTAGAGAAGTTCCTTGTGTTTTAAACTTCTTTGGAAATCCCAGCTTGCCCACCTCCAGTTTCCTTTCAGACCTCTGGATTTAGCACTTTTAAGAAGCCAGACTAATGTGCCGTCTAGAAGAGAATGAGTTCCAAGTAATAGACACAAATCCTCTGAAATGATCCTTCAGCTGACAGTTTTCCAAACAATTTAAGCGGAAGCATCACATACTTGGGCCATTCTGACTCACTCATTAAGCGAGGAACATTTCTGGGCAAACCCAGTGGTTTTCTGACTTACCTATTTGTTCAGGCTTTCAGAGGCTCCTGCCTCTGTAACCACCAGTCAGCAGGTGACCACTCAGCTCCCTGGGCGTGGCATTTGGCTGGAGCTGGAATGGGGCAAGGGTCCCGCTCCTCCCTTTGCTTACAATTTCTCCAGCGACAGGAAACAATGTGAAATCCTGTACGAGTAAAGGGTTGGCTGGGTGTGTGCTTCTGATTTATTAACTCTGGAACAGCCAGAGAAACTCTGAGGTCGTCAGATTAAGTCTTGAAAAATCCATTAGACCAGGATAACGTGTTGGAGTCAACTGATGATAGCTACCATTTATTGGGCGGTCAGGCACTGGACTAGGCAGTTTACAGACATTTCTTATTGAACCTTCAAAAAAACCGTATGAACTGAGCTGTATTATCCCAGTTTTACATATGCAGCAGCAAAGGTTCAGCAGGTTGAAGAGCTTTCCTGAGTTCACTGTTAGTACGAGGCGGTGAGAGTCTGGAAACAGGTCTGCTTATTCCCTAAGTGCCCCGACCTGGGCTTCCCACTGAGATGGAGGAGGAGGGAAGGATGAGGCAACGCTCAGCCCCTCACAATCTCCGGAGAACCCAGTGGTGATCTGGGTAACCCCAGCCACAAAGCCATTCTCCTGTTTTCCTACTTTACCAAGATTTAAAGAGACTTCTTAAGGTGATGAAAGTCAAGAATGAAGAAGAGCATGTTGGAATCTTTGCTTCAATTCTCACAGTCACATATGGAGATATGATCTGCCCCCATATCACCATGAGATTAAGGATTGCCTTTTCAGTGAGTGTAATTCAGGAAGCAAAGGGTATGAGTGTGTGCGTGTGCACTGGAGTGGTGACTGTGCTCAGCTGATGCCCACTGCTGAGGGGATGTGGAAGACTATGACACAGCCCACTCCACGGAGAGCAGAGCTGGGTAGACGGGACGAGTGTGTGCTTGCCTCTTTGAGGTTACTTCTGGCGGCTGTGGTCTCCGCTGCCACTCCACAATTGACATGTGGAGATGTGGATTCCACAAGCCCCCAGGGTCCACTTTGATTTCTCCAAGGGAAAGGTCTCAGTTGTGCTGCCAACTAGCTGCCTGACCTCAGAAAACTCACCTTGCCTTTTTGGACCTCGGCTTCCTCGTTAAATAAAACAGGGCACATTCGGGGATGATCTCCAGAGCGCTTCCAGTTTGGAATTCTGTAACGCTGATGTCAAGGCTGGGAAACCTTTCCAGGCTGTGGGGCTAGGAGTCGCTTCAGGCCTCATCCTGGGGTCACTCATGCTTCTCCTGGGGAACAGTGACACAGACCGCCCCCCCTCCCCCGCCATCGCTTATCAACGGCCTGATGGTGTGATCACTCACCCATGAGTGATGGAACATTGGAGGAGGTGGGCAAGGGGGAAATGACATTATTGAAGACAAGGATGCTGTTCATTCCCTGCCTTCTTGAATTGCTTACTGCATGCCTACTAAGTGTCAAGCACTGTTCTAAAATAGTTCTAAGCAGACATATTCTCTGCTATCGCGGGACTTAAACTCCCAGAGCTCCAGCATTAAACAGTGATTAACTGAAACGAGGGCGGAGAATTAGGAATTAGGAGCCGCTTCCCTGAGCCCAGACTCGTCCAGTGGCTTCCTCCTGCTTTCCCGACTGCTTCCTCTACTTCCTGGCTTTTCTATCAAGTGGATCTTCTTAAAATACCCCTTAGGCTAAGATGCCTCTAATGTCTTTCTCTTACACTCTTATCCTGTAATGAAATCCAGGCTTCTCAGCTCCCCGGGGAACCCTCTGCAAACTCAAGGTGCCTACTTTCCAGCCACCCCTCACTTATCTGAGTCCTTTAAACAAATTCATCTACTCATGGTTTCCCCACACACTTCCTGAGTTTCTTTTTGCTTCCATTTTTTTGTTGTTGTTCTTTTAGTAGTTAGATTTTGGTTTTCAGTGGCTAGATTTTTAAAACATACTAAAGGAAGGCACACTTATGTTAAGAAGTAAAACAATACAGAGGTATGTATTGAGTTCACAATCTCTCTTCCAATCTCCACCATCTCATTCCCTCTGGGGTAACCGCAATTTTTTTCCTCCAAGTTTACAGGAAATTCACAAGAATGATTGATATAGGGAACATCCATGTGTTCATCCTCTACCCAGATTCATTAATTTGTAACATTTAGATGCCTTTGTTTTCTTTCTCTCTCTCTCTCTTCCACACGCACATTGTTATCTATTTTTCTCGGCAATAGTTTTCAGGTGTCATGCCTCTTTACCCCTTAATGATTCCCTGTATATTTTTTAAAAACAAGAATATCCTCAGTATAGTTATCAACCTCAGGAAATTGAACATTGATATGATACTTTAATCTAACTTCTGTACATTTTTCAATTGACCCAATTATGTCCTTTATGATTTTTTTCCCATCCAGTACAGAATCTGTTCCAGAATCATATATCACATTTAGTTCTCATGCTTCTTTAGTCTCCTTTAATTGAGATCTCAGTCTGTCTTGGTCTTTCATGCCAGTGACACTTTTGAAGAATACAGGCCTGTTTCTTTCTTTTATTTTTTAATTATAAAATACTTTGTATTTTGCAATTTGCATATATTTATATTTTAATAGTAAAATATTTTTAGTCTGTCTGATGTTTTCCATATCTTTTTAAATGCCATTTCAATACCTGGTAATGCCTCTCATTTTCCCAAATCCTATTTGTCCTTCTAGGCTCAGTTATAATCTCTTCTCCCTCGGCCTTTGCTGGAGGCAGAGAGTATCCCTTAGATTTTACGTCTGCCACAGCACCAGGCACTGTGCTTAGCACACACAGGGCAGTTAATACATATTTGTTGATTAATTGATTTGAGGCTGAGACCTGAGTTCTCTCTGCTGCAAAGACAGAACTCATCAAGTAAGCAAGTCAAGATTGGTATCTCTGCTGCCAATTGCTTCCAGGGTTTGCAATTATTAAGGTAATTTTTTGATTCAAAACTGGATCCTTGACTAAAGATTTGCCACACCAGGGAAGTTGTGGGACAGTTGGTGTTTTTTAAAAAGTTTCACACACAAGAGAGAGTTAAAAGTGTGAAATAAAAGTAAATTCCCCCACTATTTCGTTCCTCCAAAGTTCAGTAAATTGAAAAAGTGTTGAGTTCAAGAAAAGGTTTCAGAGGCTAATGAACCAAACTCAGTCCAGTATATTTGAATATATCTGTCCTTATGTCATCAGTGTATAGGAGATTGAAGGCTAGTTTATTTAGAGAGTAGGCCCCTCAGAGGAGATGCTAAATTTTAAACAGAGAAGAATGCTTCCTTACTAAGCACTATCTATTTGTTGACATCAAACCCACCTTTCTGCCCTTGCCGGAGAAAGCTTTAGATTCTTATCAAGTCTTGGTAAATTTTGAAAATCACATGGTTGTTCAATGCCTCCATGTGGTAGAAAAAATAATTTAGCTCTGTCCTAGGTTCCTGTGATGGCAACGTGCAGGACCAATACAGCTTGACAATACTTAGGGTCCTTCAAAGGGGTCAGTGTTTTGTTTTGTTTTGTTTCAAAGGCCTGTGGAAAAGTGACCCGAATTGAAGATAAAAGCCCCAGGTCTCATTAGACTTCATGGAAGTGACCGTTCTTTGCAAACCTTCCTTATCCTTCTATATAGGGAATGGATTTTTCAGGCAAAGGAAAACCATAAAATAAGTGGACTGAAATCCACAGTGGGTCCATCTTTTCAGAAAAGCTTAACAGATATTCTTTTTACATTCCAAATCTAAGTTTTTTTTTCTTTTGACAAAAAAAGGAAATCCTATCTATCCATTCATAAAGTAACTTAAAAAAAAAAGAAACATAGTAACAAATGTTCATTTGCTTGACAATTCATTGGATGTGAAATTGGCTAAAGAGAATAGTCACTTTTATGACGAAGTTCAGTGTAAGCAACAAGCCAAAAATAGGACTGCTCCAAAGTTAGGCTGGGTCTCTTTCTTTTGAATCAACTGTATCATTTCACCTCCTCAGGATCAGTCAACACCTTGATCTTCAAGTGCTTCTACTTAAACGTACTTGATACCCTAAAGATGGCTTGAAGAAGAGAATTAGACCATTCTGAGAATCGGGAATAGGCATCAGTAAAAACTCAAGACCACTTTTTCAAAGCCCATGGATGGCACTGTGTTGCACCACATGGGCCCTGTGGCTGAATGAGTCTTTTAAATGTAGATTGAGAGCATCCTCATCAAAGCATCTACTGTATATGCGCGTATTTGCTTATGCACAGACTACCACAGAGTTGGGGGGAGGGGCAGAGGGGTGTTTTTGTGGCATCCCCTTTGGTTTTAAACTTTAGGATAATATAGCAGGAGAATGTGTTATCTATTTAAAATATACCCATAAACATGAAATAAAGAAATAATAAGCATTATTCTCAGAATGGAAAGCAGGGAACTTCAATAGCGGTCATGAATTGGTTCAAGTGAATGTTAGAAAATCAGATATTTGAGATTTGCAAATGTTAGCCACTATATATGAAAATAATAGATTTAAAAAACCACATTTCTTCTGTAGAGCACAAGGAACTATATTCAGTATCTTGTAATAACTTTTAGTGAAAAAGAATATGAAAATGAATATAGGTATGTATATGTATGACTGGGACATTGTGCTGTACACCAGAAAGTGACACATTGTAACTGACTGTACTTCAATTAAAAAAAAAAATCAGTGATTCCCTTAAGTTGCTTCCAATTTTTCCTTTTTCCCAACTGTCTTGATCGCTAATATGTTCTTGGAAATTTTATCAGAGTTCTTTTATATTTAATATACTGTTCTTTAAAGTAATCGAGACTCTTCTCCACCCTCCAACATCGTCAGAACTGACAAAATCATCAGTGGGCACTGCTGGCCACAGCCACAATTCTGCCACCGACTAACTGCTTGACCTTGGACAAGACACACTGGTTTCTTTGCCTTAATTTCTTCACCTGTAACTCGAAGATACCTTAGGCCCCTTCCAATAAATAAAATCCTAAGATTCCTTGACCCTATCTTTTTCTTAGGAGATTTCTTATACTGTCATCAATTTGAAGTCATAAAGACCCCGCGTCCTAACAAAATTCCTGAGAAGTACAATCAGGGTGAGATTAATACTTCACTTTGCGTAACGGTTAATAAACCATCTTTATTACAGATACCCATTTGATCCTTCTCACAACTTGCCAGTCAGTACAGCGCAGATATTGCCCATCATAGATGAGGAAGTGAGGCTTAGAGAGGTCAGTTTAGCTCCTTAGGCCTTGTAGCTAAGAAGTAGAAGAGGAGGGTTACAAATGAATTATTATTTTTTTTATGACTGAGACAATTGTATATTTAAAATAATCTGACCTAAAGAATACTCTTTTGAAATGAGTGGATTCTTTTCTAAACATTTTGAGGTTTTTATTTCCCTTCCGTAGGTCATTCCCAAACCATAAAGCACTAACCAGGGTTAGAGATAAGAAAGACTCCGTACACAAAAGAGAGCTAGTGTCCCTCCAGACTGGTGAGCACTTCCCTACAGAGGATGAGCCCTTCCATTACACGATTTATTTCTCCAGGGACTAATTCAATCCAAGCATCAACAACGAAACACAGACTATTACGTTCAGATTTTTAAGAAAATATTATTATAGTTAGTATCTAAGTGTACGATTTACGCAAACCAAAATTAAAGAAAAAAACTCACCCACCATCCTAATCATATCAACAAATCAAATCCTTTATTTTCCTGTATTCTCTGCCAGCCTTCATCTTTATATATATATATGTCTTTGCGGGTTGGACTTATAGTGTACATGTTTATTTTAAAGTATCGGGAACCCAAACTTTCATAAGAGGAAGTCTCCATTTTAATAACTGTCTTTAGATTATTTTTTTCATCCCAACCGAGTTTACTTTGTGTTTGCTTATTGTTTTCTCTTGAATTTCTATCTTTTTCATCAGAAGTTCAAAAGGTATCCAACCTGGTTTGAAGGAGATGTTTTTGGGTGGTTTTTGAATAACATACAGTGGGGACGGTCATTACTTTTATACTACCAGGACTCCTGAAACCAAACACATCTAGGGATTTTTCCAAATTTCTAGGCATTCGAGTGACTGAGGGACAGCTGTCTGGAGGTAGGAAGTTGGAGGCTGAAATGAGGACCTATATGGTTTTTCTAGCTTCTGGACCCCTTAATTCTATGACAATTCCTGGTCAATACAGGTTTCCTGGTGCAGATTGAGCAAGAAGTCTTATGTTAAGGGCTAGAAGGGGTTTGCGTGGGTGGTAAGAATGCTTGTTTTCCTGGTTAGTGAATATACCACGAGTTTTATATCTTGTGTTGTCCTGTGGTAACTGAAGCCACTGTTGCCATGGAAAAGGATGGCAATTTGAATGAGATAATTTAGAGTGGCCCATGGAAATCTGACTGGGCAGTTGCTTAATGTACCAGACATAGTAATTGTGACGTGATACATATCACTTCAGTTTCCTTCCGTTGAAATGACAAATAAGTGAGAAGCTAAATTGTAATTTGATGGCTTAATTGTAAAAAAATTAATCTTGGTAAAAATGCTAAAGATGGAACAATTCAGAAGCAATTAGAGGGGTTATTATAAAAATACTATGATTATTTGAATAGCATTTATATCGTAGCTGAAGAAGGCACAGCAGTCCTCAAAACTTTTAGTCCAATTTCCGACACTAAAAATTCTAAATCCAGTCTAAAGTCAGTAGTATAGGGTTTATTCCCATCGATTTCTCAACTTTGTAAACCTGCACACGTTGGTTGGTTTTATCTGTCACGAAATCCTTTATATCGCTTTTATAAAACACCACATCCTTCTATAAAAAGTGACTGGAAGAATCTAAAATTGTAAAATTGCACGTGCCTGAGCAGAAAACTCCTATCCTGGGATTTTCTCACAGGCGTGCCTAAACCGACCTCTGCTCCTAGCAGGTAAATTGCCAGTGTCAGCCCAGAGGAAACCCTGTTGTGGGATTTCTTTTTTCCCCTTAAGCTGATCACTTTTTAGGAGGAGTCCCAGCGGCATTCTCTAGTCCAAAGTCCTGGCCACCAGATTACCATCTTTTTCACCCATTTGCCAACGCCCCCCCTTTCCAAAAGCCCTTTTTGGAAAAAGGTCCTCTCGTGATCACCCTGTTCCATACAGTTCCCAGCGCCCCGAGTCTCCGAACGGCTTCCCCTCTCCAGTCCACGATCCGGGGTCCCCCAAACCACTAGAGAGGAAATTCACACCCCTCGCCCCCTTGCCCCGCGTCCCGAGGAGGCGCTGGGGTCGGGTGTGGGTGGGGAGGAGCAGGGCTTCCCGGGGTCCCCCGTGGGCCCCTTGCGCCCCCCCGGAGGTGTGCAGGGGGAGGGGAGCGCGGGTGGGTGGGACCGGGCCGGGTGGGGGAGGGGAGGGGGGAGGAGGAGGAGGAGTGTGTGTGCGAGCGTGTGTGGCTGGGGGAAGCCATTGCCTGTTTAATAGTTGCTGTTGCTGCACTTCCGCTTCTCTCCCAGCGAGAGAGAGACACGAGTGGCCAGGCCCAGCCGCAGCCGCAGCAGCAGCCGCCGCGGCGGCACGGAGCAGCCAGACACAAAGAGAGGTACGGGGATCCCCCTGCCGCCCGCCGCCCCCCGGCCGCGCCGCCGGGCCTCGGGGACACCCCGCGCCGCCTCCCCCGACCCGCGCCGCCCGGGCCGCCGGGCACGGGGCCGGGGGAGCGGAGAGGGGCCGGGGAGCCCCGGGGGTCCGGGCCCGCCCGCGGGGGATGGGCAGGGACCCCGGGCCGCGTGGGGTGCGGGGGCCGCCGGCGTCGGGGGCGGGGGGGGCACTGGGGCTCGAACTGTCAGCGCTGCCCCGGGAGCCCCCCACTGGCCGCCCAGGGGGCCGGGAGCGGGGGAGGGGAGGCGGGGGAGCCCCGTTTTCCCCCGGGGCGGGGGCCCGCGGGGATTAACCCCTCCAGGGCGGACAAGCTCATTGTTATTCCTTCGCCAAGGAGGCCGAGTCCCCCCGCACCCCCACTCCCACCGGGGGTGCCGATCCGGCGTGTGCTCGGGACCCCCGCCCCGACCGCGCAGCCCCGAGCCGGACGGCCGGGGGGCGGGCGGCGCGAAGGGGCGTCGGGGCGCGGCGGGGGCCTTGGGCCTCGTCGCCCCGGCCCCCCCCGCCGGCCTCTCCCTTCCCCCACTCGGGCACCCGCTCCCCGCCTCCGTCCCCCCGTTTCGGCTTCCTCTCTTACTCCTCTCCTTCCTCCTCTCCTCCCGACCTCGCCAAACTCTGCTCCTGGCCCCCCGCCTCCCCGCGACCCCCGGAAAGCGGACGAAAACAGCCAGAGGCCGGCCGACCGCCCGGACCTTCCCTGCTTGCCCCGGCCGGGCTCCCGGTGCCCCCGCCCGCCCGCTCCCCTCCCTGCCCCGAGGGGAGCCCCGGGGGGGGCGAGGGAGGGGCTGCTAGCTGCGCTCCCGACCGTTTTCCCACCGCGTCCCCCACTTAGGGCAAAAAATAAACAAGCCGCGTCCGATTTGCGAGAGCCGAGATGGGCCTGAAGACTTTGAAAAGCGAGTGGAGGGCGGTGGGCGGCCGGGTGTACCCCTGGCCAAAGCCCTCCTGACAGCACCCGAGTTCCTTATTTACACTGGCCGCATGGTTTGTGTGTTTCTGTTTTGTTTCCCTCCCCCTGCAGGGGCAGTTTGCGGGGTGGGGTGGGGGGTTCGCTATGTCGGATGACGATTCGAGGGCCAGCACCAGCTCCTCCTCATCGTCGTCCTCCAACCAGCAAACCGAGAAAGAAACAAACACCCCCAAGAAGAAGGAGAGTAAAGTCAGCATGAGCAAAAACTCCAAACTCCTCTCCACCAGCGCCAAGAGGTACCGTACCCCCCCACCCCCAGCAGGCTTCCTATTTCCCGGACTGCCTCTTGCTGCCTTCGGTCTGCCTCCAACGAGGGCAGCTTAAACGCTCCTCACTGTTTATGTGTTCTTAAAAAGGAAAAATAGGGCCTTGGAAGCCTTAATTATTTTTCTCTATTGCTTCTTCTGTCTTTTTCGTTTAATCCTTGTCCACATGTAGCGTTGTGGCTTGCCTCTCCCTTCTCTTGCTGAAGTTTGTAAGAATCCTCATTACTATTATTAGTGACCCCCAAATCTGATTTCAAATTACTTATCCTGTTAATCACTAATCTGTGACCCTCCCCAAGGCTGTCATCCCACCTAATTACTAATACCTGCCCAGACAACTCTATCACAATGAATTCTTACTTCTCACTTCCTCCTCACCTGTTGCACATATGATCTGTTTTGAATAGAGCTTTCTCCACAAATTGCATAAGGAATAAATAACTCATATTAGAGTGAAAAATTTAATAGGTGGAGATGGGTGTTTTCGGATGGAATTTTGAGAGATTTTTCTGACTTGGAGAGTTTAGGCTAGTTGAATGAATCAATAAATGATGTAAAGTGGTTATTCTAGGCTATTTTGGAGATTCTTTTTTGTTCTCTTTGAGAACTTAAATTTACCAAATTTCAGGGAAACTCCAATTTTTTCATGCTATTTCGTCTCATGCTGTAAATGTTTTTATTCAGGTTGAATTCAAGCAGTGGCTTTTTCTTTTCTCTCTTCCTGTCATGTGTCAAGAAGAAGGTACTTTTTACCTACATCATCCTTCAGTAATATCCTCTGATCCCCATGACCCTTAAAGTGATCTATGGCAGATTCGTGGGAACCCCACAAACCCTTTCATAAATCCTGTTGTCAGACGTACAGTCATTAAACTTTAAAGTGGCAAACCAGAAAGGTAGTAAGGATTACTACCAATGGTAGGTTAGAGTTATCTTAACAGCATGTAAAATAAAATGGAACATGAGGCTTTAGATCTTTCCACTGAGAAATGAGCCCAAACTCAGCTTGAATGCTCTCCCTGGCCTGAAATTTGGAAGGCTGGTGAAGTGCTTTGGGGATCTAACCATAGGAGGTTGAAGGAATGACTAGCTTGTTTTAAACAGTGTAGAGTTAAGAGGCAAGATGCCTTGGCAAGATTGTTCTCATTTTCAGAAGGTTAGGCTGATTGCATCTCATCTTCCCAGGACTCCTAACTGGCCCTCCTTGGTTAGCCCTGTGCTGGTTCTCCCAGAGCCTGGCATGTACCCTGCTCAGTTTGATGGGGCCTTCCCTAATCTCCCCTCTTCTCTTCCCAGCCTCTGGGCTCCCTGATCCCTCTTAGGGCAGCTTTTGGCCTGACCTAAGGCAGAATATTTGCTTGAGGTCATTAGTATTTTTATATTTTGCTGGATATCCCTGGTGTACATGAATATATTTGAGGATAAAGGCACGGGTGTCAAATATAAAATAGTCTGCTTTGTGTCAGCAAATTACAGAGGGGGGTTTTTCATTAGACACAATTTGTCCATTTATGCTGAGGAGGTTAAAAACTCATTTGGAAATGCTTGGGAAAGGTGTAAAAAAAAAAAATGGAAGGTGGGAAGCTACCCGCAGTAATTTTACTTACAGGGTTATTTAGGTCCCTGAGTATCTTGCTGAAAGAATGGCTGTTAGTGTAAAGCAAAGCTACGGTTAACAGTAAAGATGAAAAATAGGAGAGGGACAGTGGGAAAGAGTAAGGGTAAAAGTGATGTTAGTGGGACCCTATAAATGCTGTTCTGGGAAATATATTGATTTGGAAGGTAGGTGTTGCCCATAGAATTGGAAAAGGCATATGTACCAGGAGATAGAATGAAAAAGAAGCCTGAATTGGCAGACAGGTTACTTAACTGCATATTGGAAAGTAGTTTCTAGTACACGGTTAAAGGAGAGACGCCATTGAGGGTGAGAATTACTGTGGAGCGTATGTATGAGTTACTCTTACAAACCTTTGACCAGTACTGTCGAAATAGTGCAGATGTTTGTTACAGAGATGAAGTGGATAAAGCTGTCTGGTATTGCACTTTCCAGGTATTAAAGAAGCGACTACTTTTTCAGTGAATATTTTATAGGAGAGGTTGGATTGGCAAGAAGTGAAGTGAAGATGTATTTTTATACCAGTTGTGCACAGGGGAGGATATTTTTGCCCACTTACCTAGGTCCTAACAGATACAGTCATTCTCATAGATGCAGGTTAAGAGTCAGGAAACCAGGGTTCCAGACTTTTAGCCTAACATAACAGTGAGTCAGACAGTGTCTCAGAACTGAAGGGTTTATTGATTGCAATAGAATTGAGCAGGACGCAAGTAGATGTCAGAGATTGTAAAAACCCCTTTCTAAAGTTGACCAGAGTTTTAGGGGACAGGAAGTGTCCTCCAGTAGGAAAGTTTAAAGAACTTCGCTAATCACCACGCCAATCATAAGTAAATTTCTCTTTACTTATATATAGAAAAGTTGCATCCAGGCAGCCTGTCTTCCTATCCTCAAAAAACCTTTGGAGAGAGAAAAGCATCCATCGTGATTGCTTTTAGAGTGTGTGTGTGTTAGTGTGTGTTAGTTTTTTACTACTGTGCTGCCTCGGTGAGCTTTTTAAGTTGTAACATAGCCCTTTAGGGCTTTATGTGACAGGAGCAGGAAAGGTTAGAGAAACAGAAAGACACCGTTCAGAAGGTGGAAGAGGCTTAAAGGCCTCAGACTTTGTCGTATTAATTGATGCTCCAAGCGCCTAGGTAAGCTGGAGACAAAGGCCAGGGCTTGGTGTGAACTGCCTGGTGGCGTCGGCCTAGGCGTGGGGGATGGGCCCTTTGTGAAGTCGCGGGCTGGTGCGGAGATAGGACACCGGGGGGGGGGCGGGGGGGGGCGGTGTCCCGGGCCCTGTGCCAGTGTGGGGTGCAGAAGTGAGAGGGGGTCCGGGCGAGAGCAGGTCCGGGCAGGTGGGCTGGGAGTCCGCGCGGGCAGAGCGGGCGGCCGGTGCACCTGTGCGGGCCGCGGGCCGGGGTGTCCCGGCGCGGCGGCGGCTGAGAGCCGGGGGCCGCGACTTAGCCCGCAACTTCGCCCGCGGCCCGTGTGTGCGCGCGGTGGGGGCGGGGCGCGGCGGGGGCGGCTCACCCGGGGGGTCACTGTGCGGCCTGCACCCCCCCAACCCCGACGGCGGCGGGTCAGTCAGCGCCTGCGGGGCCTCGCGGGGAGCGGCCATGTTGGCTTCGTCCCCGGGGACGCGGGCGGCCTTGGGGGGCGCTCTGCTGGGGATGGGGGGCACCCGAGGGGCGGGGCGCTCTGCCGGGGGTGGGGGGACCCGAGGTGCGGGGCGGCCTAGTTGGGGGGCGCTCTGCCGGGGGTGGGGGGACCCGAGGTGACAGACGGCCTGCGAGGCGGGCGCGTCCTCCCGATACCCTTCCCCGGGTCTCTGATTCCTCCGTGCAGGGCTGGTGTGACTGTGGCCCCTCACATTGTAATACAATTCTGCAAACTAGTGAGGAGCTTCAGAATGACTTTCTAAATGCAAAACTCCGAGAAATAGCGCTGCCTTAGTGTGCGAGGCGGGGTTCGAACCCAGGCCTGCCGGAGGGTGCCGAAGACCACGGCTGGGACTCCCTGCCTGGGTGGGCACGTTCTTTCCTCCACGTGGACTGCAGCCCTCGGGTGCGGGTCCTCCTCCCTGGAGAGGCGGTCGCGGCTGGCGGGGTGGGTTTGATGGCCTTGCAGGTGCAGGCCACCCACGCCTAAATGTCTTTCTCTCTGTCTTCAGGATTCAGAAGGAACTGGCAGACATCACTTTAGACCCTCCACCTAACTGCAGGTAAGCTCCCTTTCCATTTTCTTCTTGTTATATTTTTATCTAGTTTTTTTTCTTTTATTGTTATAAAGTTTTGCTTTTGTTCTTTGGTTATTGTTTGGGTGCCAGCATCAATTAACGACTGAAATTTAGTAACCTCTGTATAATATTTTGATGAGCCGCTGACCATTTCAGTACTGTGTTGAAGAGAAGTAATGGATTTATTTGGAGTGGACACTTTTATATATATGAAACAGAACTGTCAGATGAATTCAGAGATGTTTGCTTGCCTAGTCTTGGATCTTTGATAGGTCATAAGATGCTTAGGTAGGTTTTAGTTTAGAAAATTGCTTTGCTGTCTTAATCTGTTATTCAAGCGCTTTACTAAGTTAATAGAGCATAGAGTTAAATCAAACACTGGATCCTCAAACTTATTACATATAAATTTTGTGTTGGATTTTGGACAGACCAATTCAGAAAATAATTTGTGACTTTGATAAAAAGATTTTGCTTTATTTTATAGATTTAAACTTTTCCATAGGGATGTTTTTCCTTGAAACTGCTTTACTTGGACTGTATACATACGTGTCTCAGTTTGAAAACAATTTGATACCAGCCTTTGAAGGGTTTGTTGGTGACTTGATTTTATTTAAAATAGCCATTTGGCTACTCTTGAGTCAAGATGGAAGACTTAGTTTTACTGAATCAACAGTGAAGTGAGGAAGGACTTATTATATATTACAATAGAGCCATTTGAGAGCGATTAATAGTTCAGTTCTATTATTCCCATAGTTTAAAAGTTAAGTATAACAGTTAACCTAATTCTTAGTTCTCGGGACTGGCATTGGAATGGGATGTGAGATTTCAGAAGTGTACTAAACAGATTGGTAGAGGTAGTTGTTCCTGGCGAGGAAATAATTCAGATGGCTATACACAGAATTTAAAATGAGCGTGTGGAAGTAAATATTCAGGTTGAAAAGCTAAGTGAAATATTTTACTTATTAACACTGAACTTTCTAAACTGGTTAGTGGATTAAATGGAAACTTTAATATTGCCATTTCGGTAGCATGTGCTTAATATTGGTCTGGTGTAGGGTGTTCTTTGGTAAAATTTTGTCTTGTCAGGAAAGTAAGTCATTTTGAGTTTAAAATGCTCTTAAACTATAATCATTCTGGAGGATTTCTCTCAGGGCGTTAAGAATCTTTTCAGACTATTGTTCTAAACAGTGGAGAAATGGGCAAGACTTAGGGTGGTGATGTTTTTCTTTTTTCTTTTGGTAGAACCGCTGTTCAGGTGGAAACCTGTAGCTTCCCTTGGTTGGTTGTGTTGATTGCATGGGCATTCCCCGTGGTGGATCCGTGCTAGGTCGTTACCACCCGTTTGGTATAATGCCTCTTCTGTGTGTGTCTCCTGTGAGTTCAGACAGCTCTAGCAGATCAAATTATAAAGTTTTTAAAGCCTGGTTTCAAAACTAATAACATTTATCAAAGCATAAATAACTTTCTTGTGAATAAGTGTAGTTAAATTTAAACTTGTAAACAATTTGAAGGTTTTCATGGGATTAATCACTTTTTAAAAATCAAAGAAGTATACTTTAGTTTCATACCATTTTAGTTGAAAGTGAGAGATTTGTGCTACTGACCATGTAGAGCTGCTTATCCTTGCAAAACCCTCCTAATTACCCCTTCGAGGTGAAACCTTGAGTCTGACTTGGGGGTCAGGGGAAGCACCAAACTTGGTGGATACTAACTGGTGTTTGGTGGTTGGTGGCGAACCAACGTCAGCATACTTAAACATTTTGGAAAAAATCTCTTCCATTTCAGAGAAAACACTAGGCATTCTTATTCTGCAGGAGAAATGTGTGTTATGTTGACTTTTAAAAAAACTGCCTCATTTTCTGAAAACATTTTTCAGTAGGGCTGATTAGGTAATAAAAACTACATTTCCTACTTCTGGTTGACTTACTAGTGGTATTGACAGAATGTTTTACAGTAACCCTGATATTCAGCCGACTTAAGTGAGTTTGGTTTCATGGTTTGTGTTGGTATCTTATGTGATTGACTTACTTAATATATTAATGTACATTATTATTTGAGATGGAAATGGATAATTAGTTTGGGAAAATTTTTCAACATAAGCTTCCAATTAAAATGTTTGAATTAAATGATGTATTGAATGTATGCATGTTTATTTTTTATAATTTTTAAAAATGTTACTCAGCACGGAAGCTTGATAGCTTGGTTCTTATCAAGTTGTAATTTCATCATCCATGAATTATATTTTGAATGAGTTAAATAATTGGCTTTCAGTTAATATATCTTAGATATTAATCTTTTGTAGGACTGCCTTCAGTCAGTATTCAGTGTATGGTTTTAAATTTAAACACATTAGTATATAGCAGTTGGCACGTAGCAGCTTGTCGATAAACAATTGATTATTGCAAATCAGTGGAAGAATTGCTTCTCTTGAAGGTGCACTGCTTGTGTTCAGTAATTTTAGCACTTTACTTGGCAAAAGTATTTGATAAGTTATTGAACTTCAAAACTTGTGTGAAATGCAATTGCTAATAAAGTTATAATGTATAAGCACATCAAGTTAAATCCTTAATATTCTGTATTATGTTTAGTAGATTTTTTTTTTAAGAACAAAACGCAGAGTATTTTGAGTGAATTTTAGAAATTGCTTTATATTGCCATTTAAATCCACTTCCTTGGTATCTCTGAATTGTTTGGTTATATGTATGTATACAGATGAAATAATTTCCCAACTCACGTACCAGGCCTTTGGTTAGGCTTTTTTCCTTGTGTTTTGGCTCTTACTCGTTTAGGAAAAAATGCTGTCTTAACTACTGTAATGATTTCCTAAAGCACTGAATTGTAAAATTATGCCTTTTAGATAGCTGGTGACTGCTGGGCCACTGGAGTCAATTTCGTGGTGGTTATTTATAGCCCGGGCCTCAAGCTCTGCTAAATTGACGAGTTATAGCTGTGTAACTAACCTGTAGCCATAAATGTCTGTAGGCAGAATGTCTGCACATAATAAATGACAAATTTTGTCCAAGTCCTTTAAACTCCAGATTTCGCTTAGTAGATATACTGGAATTATGAGTAAATACTCATTTAGTGCCTTGAAAGCTAAAAATTAAGGTTGAGGAGAGGGTGCTATTTTAGGACGAAATGTCTTTGAGGAGTCACTAAACTAAATGGTGGAGGATAATAAAAGTAAAATTTTCTTTTATATGATTTGATTAGATTTTGACCATTATTTTCCTGTTTCCTAAGTATGTAAACCCAACTAAGTCACTGCTTTTTGTTTTTCTGGGAGAACTATTAGGTAATCAGATACAGTTGGTTTTAAAGTTTTACAGCTAAATCTCACTTTTTTGAAGATGATTTAAAGGCCACAGTGAAGAGCTTTAAAAATAAATGTAACACAGTTGTCTTAAGAAGTTTGCTCAACCTTCTTTTCCTGATTACTAATAGGGCGGAATGCCCCACTTGCTTACCTCAGTGTTGTAAAGTTGAAATGAGTTTGGAGTTTTCTGTGTGTGCTAACTGGTAATGTTAGAGCTGCGCATTTAGCTCCTTTTAATAGCTCATCTTTTTTTTTTTTAATAACATTGCTTTTTATTGCTTGTGTTTTAAATATAACTTTAAGCCATTACACAATTATAAGAATGTATGTTTTTGAAAAGTTGAAATGCAGAAGTCATGGAGTAAAGAGTGAGAGGTCTGAGGGGGAGGATATGGCTCAAGTGGTAGCGCACATGCTTAGCATGCACGAGGTCTCCTGGGTTCAGTCCCCTGTCCCTCCTCTGAAAATAAATAAATACATAAATAAATAAACCTGATTACCTCCCCCCTCCAAAAAAGAGTGAGAGATCCCCCTCATGACCTCTTCTGATCCTGCCCCTTGCACAGAGATGCTCCAAGTTAGCACAGATTGTTTCTGTGAATTTGCATTGTTTACATCTTGTGGTTTTATGAAACTTCCTGGCATTGGTGGTAGTAATAATGAGATATCAGTTTAGAAATTAATGGCTGCTAACCTTGGACTGAAAAGAGATCCTTTCCTTACAACAGTTAAGGCTTGTATATCCCGTCCACATTTACCATGTTTTAAATTCTTGTTTGGGTATAAAAAAAATGGGTTCAACAGAAGTCATCCTTTCCAAAATCCTCTATCATCTTACCTGCTGAGAAATATCCCTCCTTTTATATGGCTCTCATTCATCTGATGTTACTAAATGCGTTAAGGATATGAATTGTGACTTCAACATCTGAATGATGTTTAGTCTCAACATAATTTTCATTTGGAAAGTACTACTCCAGGGTGCTTCCCTTGATGTGCAAAAGGTCGTGTGGAAAAATAGCACTGGGAGACCAGAGTGTCAACACAAAGTAGCCCCATACCAGGGTCAAGTGCCTGGAAATTAGATCAGCACTTGGGGCCCGAATGGGTGGGAGGGAATTGTGTCCTAAATGAGTAGGAAGTCTTGTGCTCTTATGCTTACCAAAGGACTACGTATGTGGACGGCCTAACTGTGCTGCTGTCGTTTCTCATAAAGTTAAAAAGAATGACCCATCACTTCTGCCCCTAGTCCCAGAAGGACTGAAAACAGGGAGTCAAACAAATATTGAGGCAGTGTTCATAGCTGCTCATAATAGCCCAAAAGTGGAAACAAGTGTCCGTCAACGGATGAGTGGATAAACATACTGTGGTGTATACATACCATGGAAAAGGAATGAAGTTCTTCTACTTGCTACACCATGAATGAACTTGAAAATACCACACTAAGGAAAGTAAGCTTGACACAAAAGACAAATATTGTATGATTCCACTTAAATGAAATGTCTAGAATAGGCAAATTCACAGAGACAGGAAGATCAGAGTTTTCCAGGGACTGAGGGAAGGGAGGACGGGTAGTTACTTCCTGCTGGGTACAGAGTTTGTTTGAGGTGATGAACGTTTTGCAGACAGATAGTGATGATGGTTGCACAATGTTGTCAATGTGATTAATGGCATTGAATTTTACACTTAAAATGATTAAAAATGGCAAATTTTACAGTATATATTTTATCACACAAAAAAGGTAAAAAAATAAAAATAAAAATATACCACTGTTAAAATGTATTTTGAGGTAAAATTGCTTACAGTTTTTAGCAGGCAACGCTTCAATTTTTAGGGATTCATATAAAGGTTACTAATGTTAGATGCCTGTCACAAGCCGTGAGGGAGCCTGTTACACATAAAAAGTCACCGTCTTCAAGGAGTTCATTGTCTAGTAAGCATGGTAAGAAATGCACATACGGATTTTGAATAGTACCTTGGAAACATGGATATTATTTGGGAAGGAGTAAATGCATCTAACATGTTCAGAGGGGTGAGCTATTGGTTTGACCTGGGTGTGAGTGGTTGTGGCTGGAGCGCTTAGTGATCTGGGAAGGCTTCTTGGAGGAAGTGAGAAGTGGGGTGGGGAGGCATAAGGACAGCTGGAGTAGAGGAAGCAGTGTGAGCACAGACACAGCAGAGGAAAGGCAGAGAGGGCCCTGGTGGGCAAGAATAAATACGTCTGTGGCCAGAGAATGAGAAAGTGGGAGAAAGAACAGATCACATTTGTGCTCCTCAGTGTCATGTGAGGCTTTGAAATGTGGTTTACGGATGCTGGGGAGTCACTGAAACCTTTCTGAGCTAGAAGTGCAGTCCAGGTAGAGCTGAATGTCTGGGTAGAGACAAGGTGTAGGGGTGGAGGGGAGCTCTTTGGGAACCGGGAGACTTGCAGGCTGCTGCAGCAGTCCAGGTGGGAGCCACGTGGCCTTCCTGGCTGGGGACAGGTGGTGGCCATCAAAGTGGAGAGGAGAGAGAGGTGGAAAGCAGTGGAATCCAGAGAACTTCGTTGGCCATGGATTTAGATATGGAGGACTTGAAGGGGTCAGAGCCTCTTCGGGTGTTGGGGAGCATGGTGGTGCCATTAACAGAAGTAGATACGGTAGGAGGATGAACTGGCTTGAGGTGATGAGGTCAGATCCTGCTCCCCAGTTTAGTTACTTGCTTTGTTGACCATGTAACACACAGCTTAGCATATTGCTGCCACTTAGTAGGCCCTCAGTAAATATTTGCATTTCGATTGTGTATTTAAGCTTCTTATTAATCAGCCATTGAACTCTCAAATCTGTCTAGCCTACTTTTAGATTAGATGTAAATAGGTTATAAACTACCTAAAAGGCAGGGACCATGATTTCTGTCTTTGATTACAATCCTGCATGATTTTCCCCCCAATCTTTTAAGTTTGAAAAATTCAAAACACAGAAGAGTTGAAAGAACATTCAGGGAACACCCATCTTTCCCCCTGATTCATCAGCTGTTAAGATTTCATCGTGTTTGCTCTGTCTCTCTTATCTCTATATACTTATTTTGTGGAACCATTTGAAAGTGAGCTGCAGGCATCATGACACTTGTGTGTTTAGGTTTCCTTGCGGTGAGTCTGCGGTGGGCTGGCAAATGTAGGGGCTGGCACTGGCCTGGGTGTGTACGTTAGATCTGAGGGTGGGTGATAATAAGTACACCCGATTGCCGAGGGGAAGAGGAGAATTGAGAACCATGCTCTGAGGGATGCTATAAATTCAGGGTGGGAAAGCAAAGAGGACCTGGAAGAAAGAGAAGCAAAGCTTGGGGAGAGCTGCAGCCCTGGTGGGGGGGTGGTCTCTGTGAGCCTTTGAGTGTACAGTTAAGAGTGTGCATTGTAGACTGAGAGGAAAGAAGTGAAAAGGCGAGAGAGGGAGATGTGATGCATTTTGAACCTGCTTGTAGAGAAGGTGAGAGAATGGGCAACTGAGGTCGTGGGTGGAGAGCAGGTATTTTGGAAGCCCGGTGGCCTGGGCTTGGCCTGGACTTGACGCTAGTGGCCTTTTCTAGGGCACTGGAAGCATCTGTGGGCCTTGAGTAACACTCCAGCTACTTGTGTAAAGAAGCAGCATCTGTTCTCTCAGGGTAGACTTCAAGTTCCTTGAGAGCAGGGACTATGTCTTTCCATCCCTACAATGCCCACGAAAGAGTAGATAAACCATACATATTTGTTAAATTAATACACAAAACACAAAAACCTAATTCGGGTCTGATGGTTTAAGGGAACGTCCTCATTACCCTCTTCAGAAAATAATGGAAAGAGCTGGGGAAATTGCTGTCGCATTTTGCAGCTGGCCATGGCTGGCCGTCTCTCTGAGTTGGCACCCAAGCGGTTCTGGCAATTTTCACCTTCCCGGAATCCCAGGAGCTCTGGGCTGCAGTGTGATACAAAAGACAGCGCTGCGGGCTCGACTGAGAAGATGTGTACGGAGAATATCAATACCTCCGATCCGCCTGTTTTGACTTTACAGGACTATTGTTTGCCAACAAATGCGTGTGGGTTTAGGGGTGCCGCGTAAATTGGGCTTTCCAGAGACGTTCCCCCACATCCCAGAGCTGTTCCAAGAGCTGGTTATGTTCGAGATGCTGGCGCCCGCCTGAGACATCTGACACATTCCCCATCATCAGTGGAGTGAAACAGGGTTTCATAATAAGCCCATTCTTATTCCGCCTCTCTTATGCAGTCATGCTCTAAAGTGAAACAAAAGACCTAGTAACTGGTGTCAGAATATGCTTCTAATCCTCTGGGAAACTTCCTACTCTGCAGGCTAAGAAGCTCATCAGAGCTCCTTGCTTGAGAACCGTAATCCAGGAAGTGCTGTGTGCTAACGGCTCCTTTCTCGAAGCATACATGCACGTGATTGTGGATTGCTTTGTTGAGTCCACGCCACAGGACGTTGGTGAAAAAATTTGAGGAAGGCCAAAGTGGTGTCTTACCCAGGCAGGAAAGCGCTGCAAAGCCAACAGTTTTCATAGGCAGAGCATAACTGGGAGTTGTCACTGGCTTTGCTACCTGGGGCAGCATAGGGTTTACTAATACTTTAATTAACAAAATAGTTAAAAGCTGATTTCTGTCTGCTTTCTAAAGAACCTGAATATGACAAAATGAAATTCCAGGCCAAAAGGAAGGGGCTGTATCATCCAGCTCGTACACAGCATTCAGCATTGCGTTCGTTGCAGGCGTCACGTCCGGCTTGACCATGGTGACCTGTGTCAGTACTACACTTAAATTAGAGGATCTCCAGCGTTCGCATGACGGCCGTTACGTGTAACACGTGGACGTTGGGGTTTCTATTTAAACTGACTGGTGGAAAATTGATATGGGATGGACCCAAATAAGTTCTATAGAAAAAGACATGGAAGTGCATTTTCAAATAGCAATAGATAAAGCAGCTCAGAATGGCTTTGCTTAGAGGAAAGTTACAGAGTGGATACAGCTCAGAAAGTCAGAATTATAATCAGGAAGCAGTGTGTACATGAGTGACAGCGGCGTGAGCCAATCAGATTCTATTCATTTAAGATGCAGGCAGGCCTCGTTTTGTTTCTCCAGATTGTGCTTCGAAGATAACACATTTTTTGTAACTTCAAGATTTGTGGCAACCCTGTCTTGTTAAGTGACAGCAGTTTTAGCAATAAAGTGTCGTTTAAGGTGTGTCCGTGGCTTTTTTAGACATAGTGCTGTTGCACTCTGAGACTGCAGAATGGCGTAAACGTAACTTCCGCGTGCTCTGGGACACCAGTATGTGTGACTCACTGTGTTGCTTTATGGCAGTGGTCTGGACCCGAACCTGCATTTTCTCCAAGGTGTGTCCTCTGTGTGCTGCGCTCTGTGGGTGACTGACACAAACCTGGCCTCGGGCTTATGCGGCTTGAGTTTTAGTAGGCAGTACAGACCGTATCCAAGTTAGAGGGTTAGTAAACTGTACAGTAGTAAACCATAGGCTGGTAGAAGAAAAATTAACAGTGCAGTAATGGAGAATAATTGTGGGTGGCGGTTACTTGGAGAAGACTTAAAAAGACATTTAGGAAAAGACCTGAAAGATCAGAAGCAAGGAGATACACTTGTGAAAAGAGCACATCCTTGGGAAGAGCATCGCAGACAGAAGCACAGACACCGGCTGTGAGCTGGGGAGAGCCGCATGATACAGGAGCCTGTAGGCCAGGGCAGAGTTTGGATTTTATTCTAAGAACAGTGGGAAGCCATTCAAGGTTTTGAAGCAAGGAAGTGACATTATTTCAGTAGTGATTTAAAAGTCTTTTCCTAGCCTCCTTGCTAGCTGGGAGGAAGGCACGAGTTGGCTTTATTCTGCGCAGCTGGTGATAGTAGCTAGGACTGAGGTGGTGGCACTGAAGGTGGGTTTAGAACACCTGGACATGTGGATGGATTGCATATGGCCGATGAGAGAGGACCAAGAATGGCTCCAGGTGTCTGTGGTTTTAGCCGTTACGTAGATGATGGTGCTGTTTTATTGACAGGGAGAAGATTGGAATAAGGTTGTGTATGTGTGTGTGTGTGTGTGTGGCAGGAAAGGAAAGTGGGTCTTTTGGATGTGTTAGGTATGAAGTAGATGCCAGTGAAGCATCCAAATGAAGGTGTCAGATAGAAGTTAGCTATAAGTAACTGGAGTTCAGAGGAATATTGTGAACCCAAGACACATAAAAGCTTGAGATACGTATAGGGGCTCTTGACTGTCTGGGGAATACCTCTAGCTTACCTAGAAAGAAAGGGTGTGGTGAGAAGGGGGCTCAGGATGAAGAGTTGGACATCTTTAATTAGAGCTTGTATAGTTTGAAGGAGAAGCCAGCAAAGGAGACTGCAAAAAAAAGAAGGAAAATCACGAGAATATGGTGTCAGAAAGCAGTGAGTGGGAAGTGTTTTGAGATAGAGTGATCGTCAATTTTGAAATACACTGTTGAGGTGGAAAAAGATGGAGACCAGCAAGTAACCACTGGAGTATACAGCTTACCAAATTTGTTGTTAATCTTCAAGACAGATCCAGCGAGGGGCTGATTGTCAAGAAGGAAAGGATTTTTTTATTTCTGTTACTTTTCCCAACTAGAAGATTTCGTTGTGTTTATCAAGGGAAGTGATTCACTATTAACCAGATTTTTAATACTAATGTAGAATTTCTTGACATTGTGTATATTATTTCCCTTTGTGAGGGGTGTGTTCTGTCATTTTCAATGGATAGTCAAAGGAGTTGAGGAGGGTTCCTTTTCTCTCCCTTTACCAGATAGTGCTTTACTAGATTCAAGTCCCTTGTGATCTTTATGACTAACATTGTAGCATGGATACTGTATGTAAGTAGTGCAGGGTTCACATATTACAACTTGATGAATCCCTTTTGCTGGACTTAGTTTGAAAATACTAAGCAGTGGGTAAATTGGAAAATCAGTAAATTGCTGCTACTGTCCTTGAACTTTTTTTTTACATGCTTTGACTTGCATCCATATTTTGTGCTCTTCACCCTTGTGAATACACTAGAATGAGTGGGTATAAGTGTTTACTATTAACACAGCATGTTATTCATCATATTCAGTTTCTTTTCATTCTTTTAAGATTGGCTGTTGTGTTAATGTTTTATACTGAATGTACCTGGAACTCTTAAAGCATCATATAGGCATCATCTTTCCAGGCATCATGTTTAATTAATTTGTTTCAGATTATCCCAGGTCCTCTTGGTCCCAAGTAACTTGATAATTGAGATTGTCCCCTTTTCTGAGGTTGACTCCCAAGACACATACTTGTAAATTCCATGCAGTAAGCTAGGGGGCAATCAGACACCTAGAGTTATTGTTGAGTGTGGTTAACAGCTTCATATGAGAGTGTCCCAAGATGCAAGTGTTTATCTCAGTTCTTCCCATCAGAGCAGTGTGTTTACATAGCGGCTATGTAAAAAAATTCAGATGCCAGATTCCCATTCAGATTTAGAGGTATGGGGGGCTTGGGGGAAGAGTTACACAAACATCCTGAGGGATCTAGCTGGTGTCTTTTTATTCACATCCCAAAAGTTGTCAATCAAAGCACTACATTTTTAGTCTCAAAAAAATGGTATATTTCATTGACATTAACTTTGTTTAAAAGTGGGTTCTTTGGGTTATGATTGGTATTTTTCACATTTTAAAACAATTAGAGATAATCTTCTAGTATGCCCTAAGAGTAAATAAGTAGTTGGAGGAGAAATTACTTATGATATCCCTTATTCAGATAACTTTGACAAATTTCTAAGGTAAAATTAGCGATATAGGGTAATCATTTTTATCTGTATAATGTGAAGCTTCAGACTTGAATCCCGGCTCTGGGTCACTTGGTGAGATGCAGGCAGCTGGTAGATTGTGTCCTTTGGGTAAGTCAGTGACTCAGACTGCCTGGAAAAGTGACAGCAGAGTTCTGGGAGCATTGAGGGTAGAATTAAGAAATTTTCAGGATTAGGAGACATTCTGCGAGTGCAGAGTGCTGGAATCACAGAAGCATTAGGTGCTGCCAGAGGAAAGCAGATGGTAACGTGTGGAACCACAAGTGTTTTGGCTGCATGGAACTTTCCTCCCCAGATAGCTCAAGTTTCTCCTACCACCACTCATAACCCTTCCTCCTTTATAGAAATGCATCTCTGTTTTTCAAGGTAATTTATTGGAATTGGCTTTATAAAATTTTATTTCTTAGCAGACTTTGCTAGAACACATTTATCCTAAAGAAAAGGAGATTGTTGAATTGGTGTACATCAAAGACCCTAAAAGAAAACATTTGTTTTATAACAAGCACCCAGGAGGGTTTTTTAAAGATAAGTTTCCTCTACGCTAAGTAAATATTTCAACAAATGTATGTTAAGTGATTATAATAATGTGTGAGCAGAGACTGGCAGTAAAATAGCAATACCATATATTACTTAATAGTATGTGATACTCCTCTGGCCTTGGTGCTTTTTCTGAGTAACCTTTTGTATGAAAGTCCTCAGAATGCATAGCTTCATCCTTCAGCTAGACTGGTAGTCCCCCAGAAAGTGTTTCTTCTTTGTAGCTTAGTATTCTGAGATGTTTTCACATCTAAAGTGTATTTATTATGTAGTAAACATTGTCAAGTGATATAGACCAGTCCTCATATAAACTATATGTCAAAGACACAATTAAAAAAAATTTTATTGAGTTATAGTCAGTTTACAGTGTTGTGTTAATTTCTGATGTAGAGCACAATTTTTCAGTCATACATGAACATACATACATTCATTGTCACATTTGTTTTCACCATGAGCTGCCACAAGATCTTGTATATATTTCCCTGTGCTATACAGTATAATCTTGTTTATCTATTCTATATATACCTATCAGTATCTATAAATTTTGAACTTCCAGTCTGTCCCGTCCCACCCCGCTTCCCCCAGCAATCACAAGTTTGTATTCTATGTCTATGAGTCTGTTTCTGTTTTATATTTAAGTTCATTTGTTGTCTTCTTCTTTTCTTTTTTGAGATTCCACATATGAGTGATATCATATGATATTTTTTCTTTCTCTTTCTGGCTTACTTCACTTAGAATGACATTCTGCAGGGACATCCATGTTGCTGCAAATGGCATTATGTTGTCATTTTTATGGCTGAATAGTATTCCATTGTATAAATATACCACAACTTCTTTATCCAGTCATCTGTTGTTGGACATTTAGGCTATGTCCATGACTTGGCTATTGTAAATAGTGTTGCTATGAATATTGGGGTGTAGGTATCTTTTTGAATTAGGGCTCCTTCCCAGGAGTGGGATGACTGGGTCATATGGTAAGTCTATGCCTAGTCTTTTGAGGAATCGCTGTACTGTTTTCCACAGTGGCTACACCAAACTGCATTCCCACCAGCAGTGTAGAAGGGTTCCCTTTTCTCCACACCCTCTCCAACATTTACTATTTGTGGACTTTTGAATGATGGCCATTCTGACTGGTGTGAGGTGATACCTCATTGTAGTTTTGATTTGCATTTTTCTGATAATTAGTGATATTGAGCATTTTTTCATGTGCCTGTTGATCATTTGTATGAAAGACACCATACTTGTTAGAACCAAAATTTGAAATTGGTTTCATTCTGTCTGGTCATATTGTTGAACCCTGTGTAGATGTGGGGTTTTCTACTACATTTTACTGTAACTGTTTACATCTAGGTATACTGGGAGGAAATTCTGTGTTGTAGTACCTGCAAGTTAAAACACATGACTGAAAAAAAACTGAACAGCTATTAAGATCTTGGAGTCCAAATTAATTGTTAGGATGGAAGTTTTTGTGGCTTGGAGGATTGGATGCTCCCGTCTCTGTTTCTGTGTCCTGTTTCCTGTGAGGTGTGTATTGATGAGTGGATTTTCATCTGCTCTCTCCGCCCTTTCGGCAGACAGCGCACCGTTTGTCTTTTTCCAGGGCCGCTCTTGAAACCTTCCTACAGTTAGTGTTACAGTCCAACTGTCATTGCTTTCCCAAGATTTAAACTCCCCAGACTGGTAGTGAGCCTCTCCAGGGCAGTCATCTTCCAGTTCTGAAGCTTCTCTGATACCCGACAAGCCCCAAATCTAGGGCATGGCATGAGGATGGTAACATTTACCAGTTGTCGTTTGGCCTGAAGGAGCATAAAAAGAAGTGCCGTCTCGTTGTTGAATGGGCTAAGTCGAATCTCAGACACCTGGTGACAGTACTGCAGGCATAGTTGGCATTGACCTTTCTGGTTAAAATCTTTGTCAGTTCACTGTTGCGTTTCTTTTGGTTTGTTTGTTTTTTGAGGGGAGGTAATTCACTCTTGGGTTTCTGACTTTTTCATGCCCTGGTTTGCTTCCTCCCCTCCCTGTCCCTTAAAGAAAGAAAAGTTAGCCAGTTGGGTGAAGTTTTCTCAGAAATTTCTTCTGAACATACTCACTTGGGCCAGAAAACAGATAGTTTGTGACACTTGACTTTTCAAGGAAGAGAGATGATTGTGTGTATCCAGACTATATATATGAATTTCTGTTGGCCTGAACTTTTGAAGGTATGATTCATTCCCCAACAGGTGTTTACCAAGCCCACTAGATTAGTAATTATGTTCCTTGAATGGGGCTTTTTTTTTAAATTGAAGTATAGTCGGTTTACAATGTTGTGTTAATTTCTGGTGCCCAGCATAGTGATTCAGTTATACATATATATAATTCCTTTTCATATTCTTTTTCATTATAGGCTTTTACAAGATACTGAGTATAGTTCCCTGTGCTATACAGGACCTTGTTGTTAGCTGTTTTAGGTATAGTAGTTAGTATCTGCAAATCCCAAACTCCCAATTTATCCCTTCCTCCTTCCCCCTCTGGTACCCATCATTTACATCATGAGAATTGTCTGTAATAG
Source organism: Vicugna pacos (assembly GCF_048564905.1). NCBI lineage: Eukaryota > Metazoa > Chordata > Mammalia > Artiodactyla > Camelidae > Vicugna > Vicugna pacos. Next base: position 10,333,740 of record NC_132987.1, read on the forward strand.
TAACAGATTTTTGTTTGTTCCAGTTAAATCTGACCACCAGCTTTGCAAGTGTATTGAAGCCTGGCACGGTTGTCAGTGACTCAGCTGGGGTGGGCCGGGCAGTCTCCTACCTGCCCCACCTGCGCTCCCCGCCTGCCTGTTTTACTGTAACTCAGGCTGAGCAATACACATCATTGACGACACTGCCAGTACTCTGGTTTGTGCCCGCCCTGGCTTACTCCACTGTATGGCGCTTTGACTTAAGATGCAGCTGTAACCAGCTGCTCCTCACCACATTCAGTCGCTCATCTTAACATTCATTGGGCATTTCCTGGTGTGCCAGGTACGGAAGACAGAGCAGTGGACAAGCTCTCGTGGAACTGACATTCATGTGGAGGGAGGGACAGTTTTAAAAGTGCGTAAAACAGTTCTCATCCCAAGAAAAAAATTTTTCTGTTTATTTTTGTATCTGAATGAGACGATGGATGGTCACTGAACTTACTCTGATAATCATTTCATGATGTTCGTAAGTCAGATCATTATGCTGTACACCGTAAACTTATACTGTGCTGTATGTCGGTTATACTGCAATACAACTGGAAGGAAAAAATGTACAAAAGTAATTGCAGAAAACAATACTAACAAATTAAAACGGGCTAATGGCATAGTGAGCGGCTGGGCAGGTTGGAGTCTTGGTAGGTGCCATTTTAGAGAGATGGCCCTGAGTGACGACAAGGATCCAGCCACCAGAAGGGCATTTTTAGGCCAAAAGACACCAAATAGAAGGGTGGACATTATGAGCGAGGACTGAGAGTAGTAGGAGGTGAGGTAGGAAGGGCTCAGATTGTATTAACTTCAGCAGAAAGCCATTGGAGAGTTTTAAGTAGAGGAGAGAGATACCACCATCCTTGGCCTATATTCACACAAAATTCCCAACTCATAAAAAGAGAGCTTATGGAGATACTCTTTGTAAATATCCTTTTTTTTTGTTTTGGCCTTATGAACAGATTCACTGACATTTCTTTATATAGCATTTCTGTTATACCTGGATATAATATACATCTATCATACCTGTTGTATCTAGATGTCTTATATCTGTTATATCTAGAAATTTTATAAAAAATTAAAGACACACTACCCCAAATTAGTGTCTGAACCTGTGAGGGGCAGTGTAGCTGTACTCAGCGTGTCCTGACGGGCTGGTCAGATGAAGGATGCGGGCTCTGCAGTGCGCGTGCAGCGTTCAGAGCCCACGGCAGCAGCTGCTTCGTTGTCTCTGTAGTCTGCTTGCCCGGCTTCCAGCTGAGGTGCAGACAGCCGGACCCCACCGGTGTGGCGGCTTCAGGAGTCTGGTTTCTGCCTCTTCAAAGCAGGAACAGCAGATGAGAGCCTGGGGGCGGGGGGCAGCCTGCTGGATACCCTCCTAGGCCCCACGGGGTTAGCTGTGGTATCGAAGAGATTTATCTGCATGGTGTGAAGCCCCACATCTGTGTGACAGGACCGTGCAGAGTGCTCTCCAGTTTCCCTGATTTGGTTGGTGCTCTGTGGAGTAATGGTTTTGCCTACTGTTTAGTTATGGCAGCTGAAATAGTTTGGCTAAAACCGGGCATGTGGGCCAAACACAGGTGATAGGGCTAATAGACAGATTAGAGCAGGGATATGATATTCTTAGGTATGTGTCTGAAACTTTTAAGCCTCTGGTTTGGTTTGTTTTTTATGCTATAGAAATGGCCTGTGAAATGAACTGTAATTCTAGCATATCTTAATAAGTGATTACAGGAGGCTTAGAATTGCATTGGTAAGAAATTACATCATTTCTTAGAGAAGGGTACTTTTTTAACTGAAGGACTAGTTCTCATGACTTGTTCAGCTGAGCTAATAAGAAACAGTTAAGAAAGAGGCCCTTAGGAAAATTTTTTTGCCACCTACCATTTTAGAAAAAGTTACACGACATTCAAAATTCATACCTGTCATTCAGAATTCTTAAGGGGACAAAATTTCAGTGGAAACATAGCATGGGTATTTGCTCAGAGGGAACCTACACCAATAATACAAAATAATCAGAAAGCTTCAAGTAATTTATATTTAACTTTGAAGTGAATCTTGATAATTATATTGCGGAATGATATGAATGTGTCCAATATTCTGAGTATTCTGGGTATTTTGTATACTTTATACAAAATGATGAAGGAACAACGGGGAAGCTTGATTTGTGATATTCTGGGCAACTCTTTAGACTGACTATGCACATCTGTTTCTTTTTGCTTCGTATTCTGTGCTGTGGAGATTTTAAAAATAGAATAAAATGTGGATAATAACTACTGCAGCTAACACTCAAGTCAGTTTATGATTTATGATTGTTACCCTCATTTTGCAGACGAGGGAAGAGAAGCTTTAAAAGGGGTCCGCAGCTTGCCCCGGGTAGCCTGGCTCTTGCCTGGTGAAGCTGGTGCTGAGGGTGCAGCCGGCAGAGTCTGTCTGCCCGGCCATCATGCCCTTCCAGAACTCTGAATTGTGGACCTCGCTTCACCTTACGGCCCGTTCAGTTTTTCTTCAGCAAAACTGTGCTTAGATTTAGAAAGACAGGCTTATTTCACAACTTAGCTACTGGTATGTTTCATCAGGCTGGCATTTACCCCTCTGCATGGTCTCCAGCGTAGGCGTGATCATCATGGCATTCCTCTTGACAATTGAGGGATGCCACTTGCCCTGAGAATCAAGTGCCCCCAGTTCCTTATGTGATACATAAATGCCTTACAGCCTGATTCCAGCTTTTCCCCGTGTTACTTCACTCCCCCTTTAACTTACTGTGTTCAGTCTGCTCCCCGGAACGTCCTTCTCCCGGTTTCCATCCTTAGAGCCCAGACAAAAGTGATTCACCCCACACAGCTCTGAGCTGAGTCCCATGGCACCCTAACCCGTGCCTTTTCACAGCATTCAACACATGCAGTTACGGTCATTTGTGTTTGTCACGCCAGCAGAATGAGTTGTTAAAAATCTGATTGTTTTATTTCTATTTCTTGTGCCGAACACCAGGAGGTGCCTAAAAACTTTGACTGATTACTAAAACAAATTACAGATTTGATTAGTAGTAGTTGTGTAAATGTTACCAGTGCATTTCTTTAGATGTTAACATCAGTCACTAACAAATTATAGTCAAGTTGAAGTGATTAAACCACAAAGTCAGTTTTGATCTTTCATTGGTAAAAACAAAACTATTTCTGCTACTTTATGCAAATGTAATATTTATCCTTAAGATTTTAAATGTAGGTTTAATTTTTAAGAAATAAACAACATACCTAGTGATTTAAAATTCAGATCCGTTTTACAGTAAGAAAATGGGATCGTTATTTGGGTATTTACCAAAGCCAGTTGAAGCATTTGCTAGTAAAGGCACTTGAAGTTGTTGCGTTATAGATAGAATAAGTTACTTCCGCGATAAAATGTCAGAGTAACAGCCACCATCAGAAAAAAAGATTTGAGAATTTTTATTTGACTAAAATGATAAGCTGCGCAGTTATGTGTGCCTCTGTGTGTGTATAGCACTGAATTAGACTGTGGAGACACGAAAGTGATAGACGCTCTCAACATAAAATGACATAAAACAGGCAGTGAACAAGATACTGTATATTAAGTTTCTTTGGTGACCCTAAGGTTATCTGTGTTTGATTTTTTTTATTCATAATTCCTTTTCATCTGAAGTGTGTCATGTGACTGCAGGGATTCCCAGACCCCCGAGGAAGAGAGGAAAGCCCGCCTGTGGCTGGGGCTTACCTGCAATGCTGGGGGAGCAGTTGCTGGGGGCTGGGGAGGAGGGGACGAAAGCCCCTCATGATTCTGCTGTGCCTGGGGGGCAGTCCCTCCCTCTTTTCTTCTTGTGGGGGGGTGGGGGGAGGAAGTACTGCAGTGGAAGTTGTATCGATTGAGGGAGAAGGGAAGGCAGAGGCCTTTGAAGGATATGAGCTGAGAAGGGAAAGGGGTCTAGAGGAGAGAGGGTAAATTTCTCCTGAGGTTAGAAGTGGGGTTTTGCTTGTTTTTCCCCACAGACTACATTTACATCCCCTCATTTGCTCTTTTGTACAAATAAGATACATCTGAAAGAAGCAGGAAAAAAAGCAAAGGAGGAACCATGGACTGATTGGCTCTGCTGGACCTGTATTCCTAGAAAGAGGATCCCCAGAGTTTGCCCTTACTTCGGAATTTCTAGAGAAGCCCTGGCGTTGTAAGAATATGGCCACGCTACATGCTCCCCGTTTCCCCTCTCCTTACTACATCGATAGCTACACATTGGGAGTTTTGGCTCTAGAATAATTTAAAAGACATTTTTGCCAAGAAAACATCTTTGGAAAAAATCATGTATGTATGATTTGTTTTAAACTGCTTCCTGGCCCTCAGAACTCTGTTTTCCTTCCTTCCTTTCTTCTTTTTTTTTTTCAATTTATTATTCTTTAATGGAAGCACTGGGGATTGAACCCAGGACCTCCTGCATGCTAGGCACATGCTCTGCCTCTGAGCTGTACCCACCCTCCTTCCTTTCTTCTAATTGACGTATATAGCACTGTATTAATTTAAGGTGGGCAACATGATGATTGGATATTTGTGTATATTGTGAAACGATCACCACAGTAAGTCGAGTTAGCACTTGTCACAACACATAGTTACAGAATTTTTTTCTTATAATGAGAACTATTAGCAACTTTCCTCTCTTAGAAACTTTCAGTATACAGTACAGTGCTGTCAGCCTCCGGCTGTATATTACATCCCTATGACTATTTTATTACTTAAAGTTTGTGCTTTTTGACCACCTTAACCCATTTCTCCCCCACCCCCAACCCCGCAGCTGGTAATCACCAGTCTGTTTTCTGTATCTGTAAGCTTGGTTGTTTTTGGATACTTCGTGTTTATTAGTTTGTTTTGTTTTATGATTCCATGCACAAGTGAGATCATATGGTATCTTTCTCTGGCTTATTTCACTAAGCGTAATGCCCTCAAGGTCCATCCGCATTGTTGCAACTAGGAGTAGTTTTTGAACTCTTGGAGGAAGAGCAGTGTGACTAATGTTGGGGTGGGGGCCGGTTTGGGGTCTTGGTCGTGCAATGCCTGGTGCTGTGGATTACCCAGCACTGCTGTTCTCGCTCCTTTACTGCTCTGCATTCACTGAGATGTGGAAGCTGCCCCTGCCTGGGGGTGGTGCTCCACTGCCCTGTGTTTCCCCCTACCACCCAGTGCTGCAGGGAATATGTGGAGCCAGATGACTGACTGGTCACAGCGGGCGCATTGGCTCCCCCACGGAGTTGTGGTAATGGGACTACAAAAGCAGTAATTCTTACTATTAGGCAGTTACTATGGGGAGAGCTTTAAAGTATAGCAGCTCATTTAAAATTTAAACCATCCCTATTGGTAGGTACTGTTATCCCCATTTTACAGGTGGTGAAATCAAGGCACGGGCTCTATATAGCTGGTGAGTGGAAGAGCCCAGGCAGTCTGGTTCCAGGGTCCATGTTCTCAACCACTCCACTTTGGGGATAGTAAGGGAGTTCAGTCTGATACCACTTTTGCTATTAGTTAAGACTCTATGTTGCAAGCAACGAGAGTCCAGTTCTAACTCATTTAGGTAAAAAGATAAGATTATTAAAAGGACATGGAAGAATGTGAGTGATAGCTTAAGCACTGAGATGTTCTGGTTGACAAACCACAGAAGCCAGGGATTCTTTGCATCGCTCATCTCTGCTTCTCTTGGTGAGGGTGCCTTGTTTCTCCTCACACTGCGGGTTGCTGCTGGCTGCCCGCGCCATGCCTGGAGGAGCGGGACCACGGGCAGCCGGGGAGAAACTGACTCTTTTTTTTTTTTTTTTGCCAATTCTCAAACTTCTGGGTGAGGGGCCAGTTAGTGCAGTTTGCTTAATTTCTGGACCAACCAGCTAGTTTGGTAAGTGATCCAAATGGCACCAGGGTTGATTGTTAACTTAACAAAATGGAAGACAGCTCTTCATTTGGCTCTTCATAACTGGCCAGTGTGTCTCCTCAGGACCCTAAGCACTCTGGGGACGGGGACCATGCCGCCACCTAGCTGCACAGTGCTTGGACAGTGGTGACTGCTTAGATGCTTACTGAGTGAGTGAAGGGCTACAGGAATAATTTTCCTGAGAAAGGAACACTTCTAAAAATAGAATTCAGTTTTCTGATCATTGTCCAGGGAAGGGCACAAATACAAATAGTCTGTTGGAACATTTTCAGCAAGGGAGAAGGGACTGTATTTTTTTGGATTTTGAAATAGTGAAGTTTATTTTAACCGCACAGCACCACATCTCCGGCTCCTTCCCCTTTCCTTCCCTTTTCCCTCAGTCTGTATGTTTGTTTCTCAGCTCTGCCTTTTATTCTGTGACTCCCTCTCTCTCAGCAGAATATTACATGGAAATTTTTAATTTTTATTTTGTATTTTTGAAGTAGAAATTTTGTCCTGTGTAGTCCTAACCTTAAAAATGAGTAGTGGGTGTACCTCCCTTGAAAACAAACCATTTGGTAGTCATATATTAAAAAGTGAGAGTTTAATAAACTTATCCTAGTGGGGAAGATTTGTTTCCTAGACACTTTTGGAAGCAGCTACATTGATGAGTTAACTTACATGTAATACATAAATAAATTTAGTTCATTATTTTAGAGAATAATGTGTTTTCCCCCATTTTTAGATTATTAATACAATGATTCAGCCTGAAGCAGTAGCTAGAGTATTACATTTGATGCAGAGAGAAGGATGGTGGGGAGCAGGGGCCCCATTAGCAAAGCTGGAGGGGAGGGTAAGTTTTAAGTTTTACAGCAAATTTTGTTGCCTATGTAAAGAAAAATGATGGTCATGACTGTGAAGAAAGAGGCTGATTTAAGATACCAGAAGTTTTGTATCAGAAAATTCAGCTTTGATAGATGACTTAACAGGTTAAGTCTTAGTCCGTGTGCAACGTTTTTTGAAATGTCTTTGGGCAAGGCCCACAGTGCCTCATTATACAGTTGTGCAGTTATCTTTGCTGTCATGAGAGCTTGATTTTGAGTCTCACAAAATGTTCATCCAAATCTTAACTCTGCTTCTTAGCACTGTACCCTTGGGGCAGATCATTTAACCTCTTGCAACTTTATTTTCTCATCTATAGATTGGAGACAATAACCCCTATCAAATTCTCCTTCAGAGGGCAAATATTTGTCACCATTTAGGATGATTTTTCTAAAACAAGTCAAGTCACTTGACTTACTCACTTGAAGTCCCATAGCCCTTCTGCACTCACTGCTAACCCCCTTCCTCTGGTCTGCTCTTCCCTTCGAGGTTAGACATTGAATAATTTTTTCCTTTTCAGTTTTATTTTATAATTTTTAAATAAATGTTTTAATATTTATATGATGGGTGAATTCACTTCAGGCACAGTTTCTTCAAATAGGATACATCGGGATGCTCATGACACACAAGACTCACAGCTTTTCAGTTGTGAGTTAGGATGTCTTTACCTAACGTGTGAGCAGGAGAACAGACCACGGATCGAACCTGTTTCTTTTCTAACTTTATAATGTAGGAGGTCATATTTCAGAAACTCAGTTTTAATGGGGTAATTCTGGCCAGCTGTAGTTAGTAGGTTTTGGGTTTCCTAAAACCTCTGACTCCTGCCATATCCTTTAGAGGCTTTAAAAAAGGAGGCTTTAAACATGGTTCCCTTCCCCTTATTTTAAGTTACGGAATTTCTTTTTAAAGTTAAAGCTATACTGTATTTTGTTTTAGAACTTGTGTTGTTCCCTGGATTGCATACAGGTCAGTGTGAGGAATCACTGCTCCAGTTGATAATAGTTAAGAAAAAGATACTGAGTTACTTACTTGAAGTAATTGCTTAAAAGCAATCTAGCATTAAGTGTTGTATGTGTTTAGTGCGGTGGTTCTCAGTCCTGCTGCTGCCTCAGTTATATGTAATATTTTAAAAAAATATTCAGATGCCGGAGCGCACCCCACTAAACCGTTGTCTCCAGGGGCAGGCTCAGGCATCTGCATTAAAACAGGATGCATGAGCCAGGGGTGAGGGCCAAGGAAGTGATGCATATTTTGCATATGGTAGACTTTTGGTCCCAATTTCTGTTTTTATTATATAATATAAATTGTTAAGTAAAATAGAATAAAAAGTCATTCAATTTTAGAAACTTATTTTTTTCATTTTTCAGACTTGTAGTAGAAAACCTCAGGGTAAAGACGTGTAGCTTTATCAATTCATAAATATTTGTTTTTGGTGAATTGAGGCTGGATTAAATTTCAGTGTGAGGTTCCATGCATAATGTATAGAAATAATCCTCAGAGTGAATGATTTATTTCAATACGTAATAGTTCTATACTTAAAGGCATTAGGAAAAAGGTGGGGAAGGGTTCAGTGTTCCTCTGAGTTTCAAGCTATGTCTAACAACTTTTCAGCTGCTGCTTTTATGATCTGCTTGTAGCAGACAAGATATATGTATTTCAGAAAAAAAGTTTTGAGCATTTACTGCTGATGTTAAGGTTACTTTTTATGTTCCATGGGCCTTTTGCAATGAAAGCTACTTAGATACAGGTGAAATGTATGGAAGCAGCAAGAACTAAAGCATTTTAAAGTCTTGTGAATAAGTCTGGATAGCAGTTTTTGTAACTGAAGTTATTAGGTGTATCTCAAATGAATATCCAGCTAATAAAATCAGCCATCCATTCCTGGAATTTAGGAAACAACTGATTTAGAGTGCTACATAAAAATTATTTTCTCCGTTCACTTATTGCTTATAAGTTTCACCTATAATGCACTCACCCATTAAACGTCAGATGTCTTCCACGTGTCCGGTGCTTTATTGGGGAAATACATGTAAACAAGACTGGCTAGGCCCAGGCCCTGTTGGAGCTCTTAGTCTGGGGGAGCAAGGGATTTTAAACAGGAGGCAAAGGGGCTCTAGATGTTACTCTGAAAGCTGTGAGGTGCTTTGATTCTGCTGGTCAGAGGCAACTCTTGTTTTTTCTTCCGAAGAGCAATACTGACTTTTCTTGGAAATTTTAGAGCTGGAAGGGAACTTAGATCTAGTTCTGTTCCTCATTTTACAAGTAAGAACACTCAGGGCTAGGGAGGTGATGTGCCTTTCCTAAAACGGCAGAGCCGAGGAGGACTGGGGTGGGTTAGAACACCTGTCTCTAACTCCCACCCCTGTACGAGTGAGTGACGTGTGACAGTGTGGTGCCCAGAATCTGTTCATTCAGCACCTTGCAGTGATCTGCTGTGTGCTCTTTCTGTGATGGAAGCTGGCATTGCTCAAAGTGAAGAAGATAAAGCTCTCATCATTAAGCAGTTCCCAGTCTAGGGTGAAAGACAGGCAGCTTTGAAAAAGAGTTCATAAAGGAGTTACTTGTTTAGCGTGTGGATTAAGATGACAGGTTCTGGAATTAGACTGAGTTAAAATCCTAGCTCCCTCTTAATAGATGTATAAATTTAGGAGAAACATAAATCTATGCCCCTCAGCTTCCTTATCTGTAAAATGGAGTCCAAAATGCTTGTTACCTCATAGATTAGGGGGATTTAAATATATATTGTGTGTAAAGCACTTGGAACAGTGCTCTGCTCATTTATAATAGCTAGTATTACTATAAAAAGCATTTTTTAAAAAAAAAAGTATTCTATTCTTTTTTCCTGTTGTACATGAGGAAGTTGAAGCATAAAGACATTAAATAACTTGCCCGTGGTCACACAGCTAGATATTTTGGGGGCCAGGATTTAGAAACAGGGAGTCTAACCAAGTGCTCTGTTTAGGGGGCTGAGCCATATTGTGTTCGAAACTCAACACCAGTACTAGAAAAGCTCTCAAAATTCTAAGCATCCAGTATTCTGGTGTCACAAAAAGATAGTAATGTGTTAACTGTGAAATATTTAGTGATATATTTGCTTTCTTCTGAAGAGAGGAGTGACTAAATTTGGGGAATGTTGCCTGCTTCACCCAAGTCCAGCTTGCCACGTATTTTATTTTTAGCCACTGGCTGATCCCAACTTGAAATTCAGACGATTTCTGGTATGTTAAAAATCACAAGTGTCTTGTTGCATTTTATAAAGCATTGGACACAGTGTTTGGTTGTTGGTTTTGGCTTTTGGTTTTGTTTTTTAATTGGGGGGGAAGCCTACATCTGATCTGAATGAGAATGGTTTATTTGATAAGCAGCATTTTACCAACCTCAGTCTTTTGAGGAACTTTTAACATAAAGAGGATTAAATAGTATATGGTATATGCTTTCAATGGAAGACAGACTGGTCATACGGAAAATTGAAAATCATAAATCTTTATCATTCTATTGTAAATTTCCCTTTTTTTCTACCTATCCATTCATCTCTGTTGCTTTATACTACACAGTGATATTTTTAAGTCCCTGCGGAAGTTTTTCATATTGTTTAGTAAGTGTCTAATAAAGTGATAGCTGGTACCTGACTTTTAAAAAAATATTTAATATGGCTTTCTTTTTCAAGCAGCATATGGTTGGGCCTTTCCAATCTGACACTCTTTGTATTTAAATTGGGATGTTTAGACATTTTACATTTAATGTTATTGTAGATATGATTGGGTTTAGTCTACTGTCTTACTGTTTGTTTTGTTTGTCCCATCTGTTCTTTTTCCCCGTTTTCCTTTTTTCATGCTTTATTTTGGTTTGAGTTTGTTTGTTTCTAATATATGCTTTGTTGGATTACTGGCTGCACCTTTTTTTTTTTAGTGGTTGCTTTACAGTTCATATAATGCATTTTAAGCATATTACAGTCTGCCTTCAAGTGATATTATGCCCCTCTAGTATAGGATCCTTCAACATTTCTTCATCCTAACTGATGTGCAGTTATTGTCATAAATTTTATTTTCACATGTTATAATCCCCATAATACTTTGTTACTATTTTTTGCTTTAAATGCTTGAAATAATAATTTATTATCTTTTAAGGAGATTGAAGAAATAAAAAATTTATATTTTCTAAATATATTACTATTTCAGGCATTCGTTATTCCTTTGTGTAATTCCAGATACACACCTGTTACCATTTTGTCCACCGTCTTTTAACATTTCTTACAATCAGGTCTGCTGATGATGAATTCTTTCAGTTTTTGTATATCTGAAAAAATCTTTATTTCACCTTTGTTTTTGAAACATTTTTTGGGGTATAGAATTCTGTGGTAACAGGTTTTTCCTTCAGGTGCCTAAGGATGTTGCTCAGCTGACTTCTGGCTTGCATCGTTTCCTGTAAGAAGTCTGCCATCATCCTTACCCTTGCTCGTCCGTGCAACGTCTTCTTTCCCTGTGGTGCTTTTAGGATTTACTGGCTATCACTGGTTTTATGCAGTTTAATTATGATCTGCCTTGGTGTAGTTTTCTTCATGTTTCTTGTGCTTGGGGATTGTTGGGCTTTGGATCTGTGAGTTTATAGTTTTTATCAGATTTGGAAAAAATTGTTACCTTTAATTTTTTCAAAAATTTTTTCCTGCTCTTTCCCGCTTTGTATATTAGGCTACTTGAAGTTGTTCCACAGCTCACTGAAGCTCTGTTCAAAATCTTTTTTTTTTAAAATTTTTGTCTGTTTCAATTGAATAATACCTATTGCTGTATTTTCAAGTGTATTCATCTTTTTTTTTTTGCAGTGGTAATTAAGTGCTGTTAATCCCATCCAGTGTGTTTTTCATCTCAGATACTGTATTTTTAAAAAAAGATTTTGTTGTTTTATTTTGTTTTGTTTTGTTTTGTTTTGGTTTTTGGTTGGTTGGTTTTTGGGAGGATGAGATAATTAGGTTTTATGTTGTTTGTTTTAACAGAGATACTGGGGACTGAACCCAGGACCTTGTGCATGTTAAGCATGCGTTCCATCACTGAGCTACACCCTCCCCTCCCTCAGATACTGTATTTTTTATATCTAGAAATTTGATTTGGGTCTTTTTATAATTTCCATGACTCCACCTAGTACATTCAGTTGTCTGTCATTCATTTAGAACTTGCAGAATAAAAACAGTTCTTTGTCAATTTTATTATCAGTGTCATTTCTGGGTCTGTTTCGATTGATTAGTTTTTCTTCTCACATTTTCAGTTTTTTTCATATCTGGCAATTTTTTATTGAATACCAGACATTGTGAATTTTACCTTTCTGGGTGCTGGATGTTTTTGTATTCTTAAATATATTCTTGAGCTTTGTGGTTGAGATGCATTTAATTTACTTGGAAATAGCCTGGTCCTTTTGAGGTCAGCTTTTAAGCTTTGTGAATGAAGAGTGATGAGAACAGCTGGCCAGGCTCGCTTTTCCCTTTGCTGAGGCAGTAGTACCGTTGTGAGTATTTTACCCAGTGCCCTGGGAACTAGGAGGTTTTTCTTCTCTAACTAGTGGGAACACAAACTGTGCTTAACCCTGAGGGAGCCCTGGAGCTGGCCCCCCTCTCTCATGGGCGTTCTTTCCCTGGTGCTGGGGGCATGGTGTCTCTTGTGCGTGGCCGGTTGGCGCTCAGTCAGAGCTCTGGGTTCTCTCCCTGCACAGCTCTCTCTTCCCCAGCTCTTGTCATCTCTGGCCACCTGCGTTCTCTCTCTCTGCACTGCAGGGGCAGTTGTAGGCTTTTCTGTGTTCTGTTTTGTTTTTTTTTTTTTCCTTTCTCAAGAATCACTGCTCTGAGCTGCCTGTTGTCCAGTGTTTAGAAAGTATTACTTCATGTATTTTGTTCTTTTTTTTCCCCCCCAGTTATTTAAAGTAGTAGGGTAAATTTCATCCCTGTTACCCATCTTGGCCAGAAGCTGAAGTGACTTAAACTTAGACCAGGACATTTTTTCGTAATTAAAAATTAGTTATTAGAAAATAGTACTTTTATGTTATTCCAGTTTTTAAACATTTATTATAATAATACTTTTAGAAATATGGATGAACTGTTTGAAAAAACAGAAGATATGAAGTTACTGGATTCTTGTCATAATGACTTGGAGGTGGGAATTAAGCTTATCTTAAATAGCTTGTGTTAAATTTTATCTGCTATAAATGAGTAAGAAGTTTTATTTAAAATTTGTCTTGATGTTTAGAGAGTGGTACTATTTCTGGCCGTGTCAACTGCACTTTGTAATTTTAGTTGTTTTAGACTGTTGGTTTATTTTTTTTCTCTTAGGATAAAGTGTGCTTTGAGTACCTCTCATTCCAATATGATGTAGGTCAGGCCACATCAGAAAAATATGTGTTGATTATAGTCGGATTTAAATGGCTAGGTTGTTACAGATTACGTTTCAATTTCTCACAGATTTCTGTTAGATTTGCAAATGAAATATTTTGAATCTGATGGGGAGAAATGTAGATGTCATATATTCGTCTCTTGTACTTTCTCATTTTTCAAAATTGCCTTTTCTAAACCAGTGCCACTCAGCTGTGGGGTTCTGGGGCTACATTTGTAGTCACCATTAGCCAACACCCCCCCCCAACTACTGCCTTGAACACAGTATTGCACTGTACTGTTCTGACACGAATTTGAAATTCTAAGAGTGAGTGAAAGAGCCGCATGCAGCTGAGAGTCCCAGTTTTATATCATTGTCCTGGATCTTTTTGTTCTGTGGAAGTGTTTGGGTGGTAGTGGTTTGGAGTTCCGGCAGGAGAGGGATGAAGGCGTTCTGGGAAGGTGATGAGGGGGTGATTGGAGGGCAAGAAAGAAGAGTCTCTGTTTAAAGACTTGAGGCATACAAGTTAGTACTTGGATTATTCTAGTGATGTTAGCCTGGAGCAGAAAATTAATCTACCTTAAGACATTTATTGTAACTAGATAAAAGTAAATATGGTATACCTTTTTCGTTTGACTGTGATGGGTAGTAAATCTCAGATTTAACAGGCTTTATGTTCAGATCAGGTAAGAAGCTAGATTTGAACTATTTCATGGCCCGTTGAGGTTTTTGTGGTTTTGAGTGAATGGCAGTTTTTGTGGCATGAATTCACAAAAGTTGTAAGTATATCTTTTTTGATTTTTAAAATTTTGATCCTTAAAGTCATATGTAAGATTTTATACTTTTTGAGAGAATAATGATTCCTTATTATAGAGGGGTAAATGGAATAGACATCTACAGCTTAGACTTTTCTGGAATAGGTGCACAGAAGCTTTATTTTTCCTTCCTGGAATATTTAATCATTTTACTTTGCCCAGCGGTGAGGGAGGCCATTAGGCTTATTTTTAGAGGAAGTGCTGGGGATTGAACCCAGGACCTCATGCATGCTAAGCAGGCTGTGTACTACTATAACATAGTATATATCCTATATATATAAGTGTAAAAATATATAAGTATACTACTATAGATGACTGTATTTAATTCTGCTCATTATTATAATATACCATAGTATATAAACTATATATATTTTATATAAATATATATTTTAAAATAAATATTATAGCAATATAAAGTATGATATAAAGCTGTTTTTCTGGCAGGAGCATAGTTCGAGGACAACTTTGTCCAGATTTATAAGATTAAAATTGACTTCCTTTCTATCACCCCAGTCTAGGTTTTGTTGGGGCTGGAGAGAGGGAAGAGAGGAGGCTTCTAGGTTACCAGAATACCTGGACTTAAGTTACTTGTGAAGTTAACTCCGGGTTTTTTTTTTGTGGGTTTTTTTGCAGGGAGAGGTAATTAGGTTTACTTATTTATTTTATTGATGGAGGTACTGGGGACTGAACACAGGACCTCATGTGTGCTAGGCATGCGCTCTACCCCTTAGCTACACCATCCCCTGTAACCCTGGTGTTGTTAACCACAGGTTATGCAATTCCTGACATACTGTCTAGCACATAGTAGATGTTAAATATTTATTGATTGACATTCTGAACTGTACATAGTGTTTGCTGTTAATAAAAGTGAGTCAGTGTGTGAACCGCACAACCCTGTGGAGCACCATTCATACAATGACGCTCTAGACTTTCTCAGTTCTCTGCTTGCTTGCAGAAATGTGTCTTGAACCGTGGTGCTTACTCCTGTAGAGTGTGATGGAGTATGAACCAAAGTTACGGATTTGGTTTCTGTTACACACAGTCTGCTTTCAGTGATTGAGAGCTGGGCTGATGTGCCCACTCCCTTCTCCACTCTCACCTGCCAGTCTTTCCCCCTCTGCTTCCTGTTCTGTTTGAAATTAGCATCTTTTCCACTTCCCCCGGAGCATCCGTATCATGAGCGCCGTGTACATCTTCCACATCACTGTCGTCTTTACTAGTGTGTGGCAGTTAGAACAGGAGACAGGACAGTCCAGATGGCTCTCAAATCTATCTCCGGCCACCTTCACTGCCCTCTGGAGTCAGTGTTTCCAACCAAACGCTGGAACTTAAAAACAAAATATGTCAAAAACCCAATTCTTCTTTCATGCAAATGCTATTCTTGTGTTCCGCTGTCTCTAACAGTTCTTGTAATCTGCTCTCTTGTGTTCTTGTGTTCTCTCTTTAACAGTTTTGTATTATTTACCCAAGTTAACAGATACTGCCATTTTTATCCTGCATTCTGGTTGTACCACTACCAATTCAGAGTGTCTTTTCTTTTTTTTTTTTTAATTTTACTTATTTATCTTTTAAGCTTTAAAATTTTTTTAACTTATTTTTTTTAAATGTTTTTTTGTAGGGGGATAGGTAATTAGTTTTATCTCATTTTTTTTTTTTAATGTTTGAACCCAGGACCTCCTGCATGCTAAGCACATGCTCTACCGCTGAGCTGTACCTACCCCACCAGGCTATCTTTAAGTTTGATATTACTTTTCACCACTTGTAATTTCGTATGCTTAGGGCTCCTTTAATAAAGGTCTGTTAGATATAGAACTGGACTATGTAAAAATAATTAGTGGTGGCGCCATGGCCTGTGTGTGGTTGAGGGTGGTTTCTGTGAGGTGCAGGCTGCTGTGTTAGTGCTCCCTCCACACACACACAAAGGTTGGGACTTTGTATGAGCTAAATTCCTTTTTTTCTTTCCTTCTTGCCTGTTTTATTCCATTTTATCTTGATTTTCTACTCCTGTTAGCCCCCGAAGCACCCATTCTTTTTTTTTAATTCTTTTTGGTGGGGGAGGTGGTCAGGTTTGTATTTATTTAGTTTTATGGAGGTACTGGGGATCGAACCCAGGACCTTGTGCATGCTAGACGTGCCCTTTACCACTGTGCTATACCCTCACCACCCCAAAGCACCCATTCTAATGTGTTTCAATGTATTACTGATAAGTGTTCTTGCTACTTATTTAGTGTGTTTGTATTTTTAATGTACATAAATGATGTTACCTCATTTTCTTTCCTACTTCTTCACTAAGCACAGTGTTTTAAGCTCTCGCCCTGTTGCTATGCGAAGGTCTAAGTCATTGCTTTGGTCTGCTACCTAGTATCTGTGGGGTGTGTCTGTTCTGCCTGCAGAAGCCCCGGTTGCTTCCGGCGCTCCATCACCGCTGG
The DNA here is from genome assembly GCF_048564905.1 of Vicugna pacos. NCBI lineage: Eukaryota > Metazoa > Chordata > Mammalia > Artiodactyla > Camelidae > Vicugna > Vicugna pacos. The sequence goes on from NC_132987.1 coordinate 10,350,142, forward strand.
CAGAGCAGCAGCAAGCGTCCTGGTCTGTGTCCTCGTGTGGACTTCTGTAAGAATTCAGTGGCTGGGGATCATAGGGTTTGCTTAGATTTACTTAATGTTGTCCCTCGTGGCACTCCCGAATGCTGCCCCCGTCTCCAGGCCCACTGCTAGCAGGGCACGGGCATTCTCATGTCCCCGAATCCCCTTGGCATCTTCTGATTTTTTGATGTTTGCCCATCTACAAGTATAAGGTGGTATCTTGTAGTTTGATATATATTTTTCAGGTCATACTACTTGTAAGCCTCTTGTCATATACTTGTTAGATTTTTGTGTATCCTGTTCTGTGTGTTGCCTCATCATCATTTGTCCACTTTTCTATTAAAATTTTGTTTGGACACCTTAGTAATTAAACCTTTGTTCTAGACTTTGCAAATATCTTCTTTCTCTCTGACCACTATTAGCTTTATAATATAATGATATTAATTACCCCCATTATAAATTTAATTCAAACCTAGTCTAAATTCCAGTTGGATTTTTTTTTTGAGGCAATTCTATAAATTTAAACTTACAAGTGGAGAATATATGCACAAACAACGAGGTCAGCCTTAGAAAAAGAAGAAAAAATTGTGGGGCTGGGAAGGGAGTCGCTTTACCAGATAAGAAGACATGCCCAGTATTGCACTGTTCTTACTGCCCTGGGCTTGTGGTAAGATACACCAGTGATGTTGACATAGAGTGTTTAGAGACAGATGTGTATTTGTAGCATTTTAACGTATGATTATAGAGACACTGGAAAAACGTTAGTGGAAAGGATGGATTATTTGATAGATGGTGTCAGGAAAACTGATTCACCACAGAGGGGACTAAAACTGGATTCCTACCTAATACTGCAGATGAAGAGAGATCAAGGTGAATTAGAGACCTATACTGGCAAGGTAAACTATAAAGGTAAAGAAGAAAATGTGACCCGTAGGCTAGGAGGAGGGAGGCCCCCCTCTTACTCAAAGGGGCCTTTGCATGACCGTCCCCCTTCCCTGAGCATCTGTAGAGGAACAGTCCCCATCAGTGTTTTCTGACTATGTTGTATACATCAAAATTATTTGTAGTGGCTGTTAAAAATGAACATTCCTCTTTTCTCTATCTCTCCCTCCCCCACCGTTTCAGTGTGTGGAGGGGGAGGGGTCTGCCTTTTTCTGAAGCCTCTAGAGCCGGGGGTGGCAAACTTTTTAAGTAAAGGTCCCAATGGTAAATATTTTAGGCTTTGCAGGCCATGTGATCACTATTAAAACTACTCAACTCTACTCCACTCACAGTACAAAAGCAGCCATCGACAATGCAGAAGGGAATGCACATGGTAGTGTTCCAATGAAACGTTATAGATACTGATAAAATGTTAGTGTCACAAAATATTATTTAGAATTTTTTTCAATTATTTGAAGGTGTAAAATTCACCCTTCTTAGCTTGCACATGGAATAAAAATGGGCAGTGGGCTGACTTGCCTGTATGAGTCATAGTTTGTCCACCCTGCTCTTGAGTGATCCCGAGGCAGCTGGAGTTTGAAAACCAATGCTCCAGGTTATCTGATAGAATGAACTGTTATTGTCTACATTGTTTTGAGAAATTTCGTGTTTCGTAATAATAAGAACTTCCAATACTTATGAGGAAAAGTAGTTCTCGATGCTCAGGCAGAAGTGATTGAGTAAATGTTTTATGGTCTAAGGCAGTACTTGGTTTTTTAAATTGCTCCTTAAAAAGATTCAAGAATGAGTGATAGAAAGGGAAACTGGGGAGGTTAAACTATATTTACTATGTCCTGAAGTGTACCGTTCAAGATGGAATTCTTAGAGATGAGAAATAGAAACAGCCTTTGTTATCTGAAGTAATGATAATGAGGTGTCTAGCTATGGCTCTTCTTAAATTGATTTATCAGGATGAATAAAATAAGTGCTGCCCTGAAGTAGTCTAAGGGCAGGGACGAGGTGCACTGTATGGGGTCAAAATGTTTTAATCAACTTGTTATATACTTATGGAAACTTCCAAAAGAGGACTTTCCTATGCAAACTTGCGTAATTTCCTCCTTAAGTTGGTGAAATGGTCCTTCTGATTGATGTTCCAAGAAGAATAAACTTCTCTTCCCTTTGGTTCATCAGTAGGGTGACCATATAGTTATCAGTATTTGTGGCAGGAGGATCCTAGGCAGACTAAGATGTGCAGTGTGACGTTGTTCACCAGGCACATAGAACACTGGAAATACAGGATGGGGCAGCCCTTTAAACTCCTGGATCAAAATAAGATGTCCATTAATACCATCTTTCCATAGAACATGATGATGTCAGAATGAGCACTTTCAAAGAAAGTAAGGGTTATGATAAATATTAGCAAGCAAGGTAACTGTAACTGAAATGACATGTATTTTTACACCCAATGTTGGAGACACTCTATGGCGTTAATATTTTTAAAAATATATTTTATACATTTGTGTATGTGTTTTTTTTTATTTTAGTTTATGGGAGATACAATAGACAATTCAAACAGTAGAAAGAGCTATATAGAAAACGTAAGTTTTCCCGTGTCCACCTCCCAAAGCACTTGCCAGCGTGCATCCTGTGCAGGTTACTTTAGGTATATTTAATCTGTAGGTAAACACACACACACCTCCCCTACCTCTGTTTTTATAAAGACAAATAGCAATATGTTACAGGCACTGTTCCATTACTTGCTTTTTTCACTTGAGACATCTTGGACTTTTCCCACTGTTTTTACAGCAAGCATTGGTGGTAGTATCCTGATTTATAAGTGAAGAAACTCAGAGTTTAAAACCTACTTAAAGGTGATATATATTAAGTATTTAGCTAAGCAGGTACTGAATAAATGTTAGGTCTTATTGTGTTCCCTTGCCCAAGTATGTCTTTCTCCTTAAGGAGCTTGAAGGAAGATAATCACAGCACTTCAGGAAAAACAGTAAGACAATTATTAAATGTCCACGTATGGGGTATGATCAGTAACTGTCCTGGCAGGTCAGACATGGCAGAAATCAAAGTGTAGTCATGGGACATTTTTAGATGAAGGTAGTGAGCCTGGGGAAGGATTTAAACAGAAGGCCAACCGGAAGGACCTTTAAGAAGGGAAGAGAGAGGGCAGAATTAGCAAGAAAGTCCTAACTGGAGCCAGAGTGGGAGGTGGTGGTGGGGTGCCATCGGTGCCACGTGCCTTTTGTGGCTGGCTTCCTTCACTCAGCGCTGGGCTCTCCAGGTTCACCCATGCTGTGGCACGTACCAGTCCTCAGTTCCATCTGTGGCTGAATGATACTCCACTGCTAGGATATACCACATTTGGTTTATCCATTCATCATTTGATGGATATTTAGGTTATTTCTACTTTTGGCTGTTATGAATGGTGTTGCTATGAGCATTCACGTGCAAGTTCTTGTGTGTACATGTTTGATTTCTCTTGGGTTTATGTCTAGGAGTGGAATTGGTGGGTCAGATGGTAACTCTGCTTACCATTTTGGGTAACTGCAAAACTGTTTTCCAAACTGGCTGTACTATTTTACATTCTCATCTAACCAATATTTGTTATTTTTGTCTGTGTTTTATTACAGTCAACCTAGTGGGTGAGAAGTGGTGTATCATTGTGGTTTTGGTTTGCATTTTTCTTTTTATTTTAATTGAAGTATTGTTGATCTGCAGTATTATATTTCAGGTGTACAGCATAGTGATTCAGTAATTTTACAGATTATTGATCTGCATTTTTCTAATAGCTAATGATGTTGGGCATCTTTTCATGTGCTTTTTGGGCATTTGTGTATCTTCTTTGGAGAAATGTATGTTTAGATCCTTTGCCTGTTTAAAATTTCTTTCTTTTTATGACAAATTTGAGTTCTTTATATTCCAGATAAAAGTCTCTTACCAGATGTATGATTTGGAGATACTTTCTCCCAATTCTGGTCTTTTTATTTTCTTGATGGTATTGCTTACAAAAGGTTGTGATTTTGATAAAGTGTCCAGTGAAGTATTTTTTTCTTTTACTGTGTGTGCTTTTGGAATTACATCTAGGAAACCGTTACCTAACCTGGAGTCACAGATAACTACTCCTATGTTTTCTTTTAAAAGTTTTACAGTTTTAGTTCTTAAATTCAGGCCACTGACCTGTTTTGAGTTCATTTTTGTGTGAGGTGTGAGGAAGGGATCCAGCCGAATTCTTTTGCATGCAGCTGTCCCGCGGTCCCATGCCATTTGGTAAGAAGACTTCTTTCTCCATTGAGGGGCCTTGGAGCTCTTGGTGAAAGTCAGTTGACCATAAATGTAAGGGTTTGTTTCTGGACTTCCAAGTCTGTCCCATTGATCTATATGTCTATCCTTAGGGCAGTACCATACTGCCTTAATTTCTGTAGCTTTTTAGTAAGTTTAGAACTTGAGAAGTGTGAGTATTCAGCCTTACTCTTTTTTCAAGATTATTTTGGCAATTCTGTTGTTTGTTTTGCGGGGGTAATTAGTTTTATTTATTTATTTTTTTAAGGTGGAGGGACTGGGGATTGAACCCAGGACCTCATGCTTGCTAAGCACATGCTCTACCACTTGAGCTATACCCTCCCCCTATTTTGGCAATTCTGGGTGCCTTGCATTTTCTTACAAATTTTAGGGTCATTGTCAATTTCTTTTTCTTTCTTTTTTTTTAAAGTATGATCAGTTTACAATGTTGTGTCAATTTCTAGTGTACAGCACAATGCTTCAGTCATACATGAATATACATATTCATTTTCATATTCTTTTACACCAAAAGCTACTATGAGATATTGAATATAGTTCCCTGTTCTATACAATATAAACCTGTTTATCTGTTTTATATATGCCAGTCAGTATCTACAAATCTCGACTCCCAATTTATCCCTTCCTACCCCTTTCCCCCCTGGTAACCTTAAGTTAGGATCATTGTCAATTTCTGTAAAAAAAACCCAGCTGGAATTTTTATAGGGATTGCATTGAATCTGCAGAAGAATTTGGGAAATGTTCATTTTAATTTCTGTCTTAATGTTTAATTTTGATCCATGAACATAGACATCTTTTCCATTTGTTTGTCTTGTTTAATTTTTTTGGTGATGTTTTGTAGTTTCCAGTATACATATTTTGCACTTTTATTAAATTTATTCTTAAGTATTTTATTCTTTTTGATACTACTGAAAATGGAATTTTAAATTTTTGTATTTTCTGGTTATTCATTAATAGTGTATGTAGAAAGACAGTTGATTTTTTTTTTGTATGTTGATTCGATACACTTGGTAACCTTGCTCAGCTCTTATATTAGTTCTCACAGTGTTTTAATTGATTCCTTAGGATTTTCTCTATATGAGATCATGTTACCTGCAAAAAGAGATGGTTTTACTTCTTTTCCAATCTGAATGCTTCTTATTTTTTATTTCTTTATTTTTTTCTTGCCTGTTTGCCCTGGCTAGAATTTCCAGTACAGTATTAGGTATAAGTCACGACAGTGGACATGCTTTTCTTGTGGGAAAAATATTCAGTCTCTCACCATGAAGTATGGCTAGCTCTGGGGTTTTCAGTGTCTTTTTAAGAGCCAGACTTTCTCATTTTGATGAAGTACAGTTTGTTAGTTTTTTCTTGTATGGTTCATGCTTTTTGTTACCTAGGAATTCTTTCCCTACCCCAGGATTGTTGAGATTTCTCCTGTGCTTTCTCTAGAAGTTTCATAGTTTTAACTCTTAAATTTAAGTTTGTTCATTTCTGTTCATGATTTAGTTTTTAAGGTTGAGTGCATATAGGAGAGTCGGCAGGGAAGGGAGGTACTTGTTGCTGATTCTTGTTTCTTGGTAATGAATAAATTGATGAGAATCACTAAATACCTGTAAACCTGTAGCCCTGCTTTGTACAACTTTTGCATTTGCTAGTCTGCCAGTGCACCTTTAAAAGCCCTGATGGTGTGTTTTGAGGAACACTACTCATGACCATCTGTGATGATCACGTGTCATCTGTCCACCTGACATCCCCTTGGGGTACCAACACCCCTCCGAGTGATCCTTCCTGTTCCATCGAGAGCCCCCCCTTCCCTCAGTAATGGTGGGAGCATGAGTCAAGCCCCGCCCACCAGAGCTCTGCCTCCTCCTAGCAGCACTGATGGTTCCAGGCAGGGTGTTTGACCTTCTCTGAACTGACTGGAGCTGTGGCAGAAGTATTGGGGAGGGCTGTTTTTAGAAGGTCATCCCTTCTCCTGGGGTAGCTGTTAGTTGGATGTGACCCTTTTCCAAGGCATCATTTGTGGAGAGCCTGTCTCAAAAGAAAGTCACCCAAAGTTGAGGTGAGATGCTGTTAATGATGCTATTTGTCCACGTGGGTCTGCCCTTGCCCGATGCCCTCCCTGGGCCTTTGCAGTTGAGTGGGCCAGTGAATTGTTTTGGCTCAGGCTCATTTAAGTCAAGTATCTGTGCCTGTAACAAGTAAGATATTAGTCTTCTCAAGTAAATGTCTAATATGTAGGAATTGCAAATGAGTTAGGATCTGTTTTATTACAACATAGTAAAGGAATAGTAACTTCTGTAGGTGCGCTGTGGGCAGAAGCAGCTCCTTGTGGTTTTTACAAAAGCTTGGAGATCCTGATAAATACCTAGGATTGTGACACTGCTTTTGTGGGAGTCCCATGGTTAAGTGAGAATTAACTGAGAAGTATATCTTCTTAAGTGTCTGCTTTTAATGAATATATGGATTAATTATTCATTTGACCAACTTCTTGATGGTATTTTATGAGAATTAAATGCATAATAGAGGCTTCACATTTACGAAGGCAGATTGTTCCCTGAACAAGTTAGGATTTTCAAGTGTCATTTTTATTACTTTAATTATTTTGTTGAGACTATAGCTTGAAGTTAAAATGAGGAGTATTTTCCACCTTACAGAGACCTAAAATACCTACTCTGTGAATCTGTATCTAAACGTAAAAAAGAGTTCATTGTGTGGTGGTGAAATTAAAGCAGGCTTAAAGCAGTCCTTGGGCTTGAAAAGGTAGCTCTCTAAAACACCTCTTTTCCTGTATTTGGTTAACGAAGGGTACGAACACGAACTTCCACCATCTTACTAGTGTTTTTTATTTTCAATTTTATTAAATTAGTACATAGCTTAATTGATGTAAGTTAATTTTTATATTATTTGACTTCAGTGTGATACCCTCATTCATTATGTGGAATTTTACTATAATTTTGACCTGTGAAGTGAAAAGATTAACTGGATTATTGGAAAGCCAAAATGTAGCTGTAGATTTTTGTGGCAGCTGTTATTGATACCCAAGTAAGCCGTCCTTATTTCTGTGGAAGTTTTATTACTTACTGCTTTTAAAATAATTGTGTGGGTTTGAATAGCACTTTCGGGTCAGAGCCACCTTACATAGCGGCACGTCCTTTCCTTCTCGAGGCTGAGTCCGGTGACACGGTGTGAGGGTGGCATTAGCCCTGCTGTCCAGTTGAGGAAGCTGAGGGTTGTCCTGACTTTAAAGTGTACTGTGTGTTTAGTTGTGTCATGCTATTAAGTGTACTTTTAAAACTTTTGAAAGCAGTGTAACCCTTTCTTAAAACAGATTTTAGGGAAGTGAAGCATTGATACCATTAAAGCTTTCTCTCCATTTGGAGTATGGTTTGAGTCGTTGCTTTGCAGTAAATAGTATTTTTGTAGTGTGTTGCCAGGGCCCACTGACTGTAAAGACAGCAAGCTAACATTTCCTGCCACGTTTGTGTCAGATTCTGACTTGCCTTCTCCCTTTCTCCTTCCCTTGATGCACACAGTAAAGCTCCCCCGGACCTCACGTGGATCCAGACGCTTCCCTGCAATGCACCTCTATACCATGGCAAGGCGAGCTCCTGCTGGCTTTGTCCCTTTGCCTTGGTAGATCAGCAGGGACGGGGCTTTAGAAAGGGGTGAACAGGGAGTTCAGAGGTCAAAGGAGAATCAGAAAAGCAGTGTCATGATTGGCAAGAAAGGTTTAAGATGGCAGGGTCAGTCAGTTCTTGACAAAAAGGCTGGTGAAGAAAGCGGGAGATGTCATTTAATTTTGAGACTGGAAGCTCATTGCTAGCCTCTAAGAGACATTTACTGCAGAAGAGTCAGGTAAAGCAGGGGTAAATCTCGGCGGTGGCGATGTAGGTAGAGTTAGGGAGTTGGCACTAAAGGGCAGGAGGACGCTGGACTGGCAGCTTGAAGGGTGATAGAGGGGTGTGGGGGGATATTTTAGGCTTTGTTGAGTTCTGTTTCTCTTTTTGCATGGGAGGTTTGAACTTTTTGTAACCAAGTGTTAGATTCATTGATAAAGTAAGAAAGAGAAATTTGATAGACCACATGTTTGTCTTGGAAAGAAGCACATATTCTGAAATGAAATGGAAAAAGAAGAAAGAGGAGTGAAGATACAAACATCCTGGTGGAAGAACTGAAGTGAGAGGGAGCAGAGAGGTGGAGCTGAGTGAGGAGCCCTTACGGACAAGGCGCTCAGTGCTTTAAGATGCTCTTCTCCAACGCTGTGCCTTTCGGTTGCCTGTCAGACTGCAGGTGTGTGCCAGCCAGGACAAAGTCACAGTCACTCTGTTTAGGACATCGCTGGGCACAGAGGCCACACATCCCCTGCACTTCGGAGGGGCTGTCTCTCATCCGTGTGCTGTCAGCCTGCTTGTGGTCTGGAAGCTCCACGTGCCCGTGGTAACTGCGTCCAATGTGTTCCTCCAAGGAGCGAGTCTGAACTATGGAGGTACCTTGGCGGTGAGAGGGAGACATGGCCCTGCCTGGGCCCTCTGGAGGGGCTGCGGCCTGAGGACAGCGGACAGGCGCTGGGCCAGAGGAGCCCCAGGCTGGGGCCAGTCCTCTCTCCCGTGGACACCGCTGTGGTGGGTACCACCCGGGGCTGTGAAGCTGTCACTAGGAGTCACCTGGCGACTCCAGCATGTGGGGGCTTAATGCAGGCTGCTAATTTTATCTCATCTTGCAAGGATTTTGAAAACAAAACTGCAGAATAGGAGAAACTTGACATTAGAACGAAGGACAAACTTTTAGTTGAGTAAATTGAAATTTATGGAAAACATAGTACTTTATCCCTTTCCCTTTATTCTTTACCGTTTGGTGAAAGCTTTGTCTTAGACTTGCGGGTGAGAACCGCTGAGCTCCAGCGCGGAGGCCGCTCGTTTTGGGAAGCTTGTTTTAAATATTTGTCACAAGCGAGAGGGAAGGCGCTCTTGTGTTGATTGTGCGTGCGTGTGTGTGTGTGTGTGTGTGTGTGTGTGTGAGAAGGGGAGATGCCTGCCCTGGGAAGCTGTTACGTGGGCCCATTTCCGAGCCCCCTGTACTGGAGCTCACACCCACCTCGCTCCCTTTACCCGTCTTCAGTTCACCCTCTCTTTCAGTCATCTGTTGTTGGCCCTTCTGCTGGCAGTTTTACATCTTTGTGAATCTTGTAGAAATTTTGTACTTTGCGTAATGTTGAACAAATACTCCTGTCTAAATAGACATTTTCAAATTGGTTTCTACGTGGAACACGTTGGGATTCATTTTGTGCTGCCCACTTGCTGCCCTGGGTGGCGCCCCAGAGCCTCCTGACTCCCTCCTGAGGAGGCGACTCTCTCCTGGAGCCAGTCCTCCGTGCCGAGCCACCCGAGCACAAGCGTCAGGGTCTCCCGAGGAGGAGGCTCTGGCTGCCTGCCCGCGCCAGCAGCTGTCCCCTCGGGCGCCTTCACCTTGGCCTAGCACGCGGACCTTCTGTCCCCGATCAGGTTTCTATGGGGTTGCGGCTGCTGCTCCAGGGCTGTTGACTGCACTGCACTAACTTTGTTGTTTTGCTAAACAAACCTCCTGCTCTGATTTTGTGCTCTCCTTTCAGCGGTGTCTTAGTTGGTCTGCCTCCCCAGGGCGTGGTGCCGGGCGTGCTGTTCACAGAACCGCACAGTGGTGAACATTGATGGCTGTCCCAGGTTTCTGCTGATGTTCGTTTTATCTCATGCTTACGTGGTGTTGAATGTGCCTGTTGGTGAGTCTTTAAACTTGAGAGCCCTGGTTCTGAATAGAAGCACAACCCAAGCAAGCTGCTAGATAAACTGTTTTTTTTTCTTTTTATTCATTTTGCTTAACTGTGTTTCCTACCAGTATACTTGCACCTTTATTTGCTGCAAGTCATAAACCCATTTAAACAAAGCCATAAACCCATTTAAGAGTGCTTTTAAAAGAATATTGAATACTAACTTCTTGAAATAAACAGACAAGACCTAAAATAGCATGTACACTATATTTTTAAACCATTGCCTATAACAGCAAGCAAATCAAGCATATAGTTAATGGTATTTTCTCAGCTAAAATCTGAGTATGTGGTTTGGTTGTTTTCTGAAATGTTAATATATTGAACATACAAGATCATGTACATAAACTCAACGTTTTGTTTATTTAGCAAATAATGACGTAGCTAAGTGCTACTTGATCGTACTTGGAAAGGAGCTTGGGATTTCTGGTTAATGGTATTGCTGGGAAACCAGGGAGAGACAGTGTGTGAATGTGTTGATATATTCAAAGGATCTGTGGTTTATTGATAACCCTTCAGGATTGTTACCATGAAGTGACTTCCCCAGAGACAATTTTGTTCTCGCTGTCACTGCTCTAATCCAGATTGTTAGATTTCGCAGCCTCTTAATTAGGCTCTCTGCTTCATTCAGTGAAGGTGGACTGTGTAGCTTCCTATTTCTGAATAGGTTGATGTTTTCAGTGCTTGGGGTTTTCATGCTTCTTAAAAGTGACTGTTTTCGCTACACTCCTGTAGGCAATGCAAAGCTATTAAACCCTAAATTGCTTGGTAGGCATTTAAGGTCCTCTGTGATCTATTCTCATTTAGTCATTCCAGTTCCATTTTCGACTACATTCCTGCAGGAGACACATACATCACACACACCTCTGTACCAAAATTGTTCATTTTGGTCCCCCCCCGCCCCGCCCTGAAGAAAGCCCACTCGGCTTTTTAAGCATAACGTAGATTCCGTTACACCGTGAAACCTCCCCAGTTCTCCTTAGAGTGAACTTCTGGACCATCTCTGTTCCTGTGTGGTGCTTCTGTTTCCATTTTAGTCTGCATTGTGCTGTGTATGGTGCACTGTACATTAAACTGTATGTAGGGAGTCCGTAATACTAGGCCAGTGGTTGATGCTTAATTTCTGGGAGCCAGTTGGATGCTCATTTGAAAAAATAGCTCATAGTGCCACATACTGTTGTGCTTGCAGGAGCTTGAGTTGATAAAGGAGCTGTGTCACAGGGTTTTAAGATGTTAACTTTGTTTTTCTTTTCATCTTTTCTCTTAGTTTTTATTTTCATTAAAATTATATACCAACATAATCCAGAGAGTCTAATGCTTTAAGGTTTGTTTCACAGGAACAGCTGTCCAGCAGCTTTCCTCACGCTCTGCTCTCTGGAGGCGGCTCCTGGCACCTCTTTGAGCTGCTTGTGTTGCTCTTAGCGCCCTGTTTTTAGGTGGCGTGTCCATGTTTACTTGCTCTTTCAGTTTTGGCAGTAGCTCTAGATTCACAAGAGTGGTGAAGATCTAGTTATTTCCTCCCCAGCTACCCCCCCCATACTTTCTTTTAAATGTATTTTTTATTGCTTTTTATCACCTCTCTTCTGTTACTTAAATTTTTTTAATATACATGTATGTACTGTTCATTGTGTCTAAGAACAGTTTAGAGCTTTAGCTGTTGAAACTTAAATGGTTATCAAAGGAATAAAGCCAACCACAAGATAAGAATCAACAGAATGCAGTAATAAAGGACAGTCAAATGTGCTTACATGTATTCAAGAAATCAGTCATCTAAGTTATAAATACTGAGTAGTTCATTTGTGTCCTTTTTTTAAGATTCCACATATAAGTGATATCATATGGCATTTTTCTTTCTCTTTCTGGCACACTTCAGTTAGAATGATGATCTCCAGGTCTATCCCTGTTGCTGCAAGTGGCAATTATTTTATTCCTTTTTATGGCTGAGTAGTATTCCATTGTGTATATCTATACCACATCTTCTTTATCCAGTCATTTGTCCATGGACATTTAGGTTGTCTCCACGTCTTGACTACTGTAAATAGTGTTGCTATGAACACTGGAGTGCATGTGTCTTTTTGAAGTACATTTTTCTCTGGGTATAAGCCCAGGAGTGGGATTGTTGGATCATATGGTGAGTCTGTTTTTAGTTTTTTAAGGAATCTCCATCCTGTTCTCCATAATGGCTGCCCCAATTTACATTCGCACCAACAGTGTAGGAGGGCTCCTTTTTCTCCATACCCTCTCCAGCATTTATCGTTTGAAGGCTTTTTAATGATGGGCATTCTGGCTGGTGTGAGGTGATAGTGTAGTTTTGATTTGCATTTCTCTAACAGTTAGCAATACTGATCATCTTTTCATCTCCCATACTCTTTTTGTTTATGTCACTGTTTGTTACAGCACCGTTTCTACTGTGTGAACATTGTTCACAGCTGTACATGGTACTGTGTACCAGGGTGGCAAAACTGTGATTACTTTTTTTCCTGCATAACTTTTCCCTCCTGGAGTTAATTTTTCTCTCCCTCTTTTCCTCCTCTTCCTCTCTCCCTACAGCCTCTCTCCCTTCCCACCCCATACTTCTCCATACTTTTACAATTTCAGATGCTTTCATGAATGTCTAAACCTCCTCAAAAGACAGGCAGGTGCTTTGGGTATTATATGAATTTCCTATTATCTGAAGAAGTCTGTCCTGGAGCCTCCGACCTGCTCAAGTCTAGGACCACTCAGTCTGTGCTCGGCTGTCCCACTAGCCTCTCTGGATATGCTCTCTACTCTCTGTTCTGTCTGCTCTTCATTGAATCTTGTTTCTTTTCTCTTTCACTTACCCCCAGTGTTGCTGTTCAAATCCAAAGGCAAGCTGATTGATTCCTTGTACGTTGTTTCTCCCTGAAAACTTGATATGTTTGTTTCCCCGCAGTGTACTGTGCCCCTTTGAATTTGAAAACTTATGTCCTGGAAGTTTTCTTAAGTTAACCTTTGGACTTCCTCTGTTTATCCCTTCTGGATCACACTTACTGTTCAAATCTTGGACCTTTTTATGATCCTTTAATCTTTATATTTTTTCTTTCTGATTTTTTAACTGTCTTTTTTTTTTACTTTCTTGAAAGATTTCAACTTTACCCTTTATTCCATTTTTAAATGTTTCTGTTTGCTTTATTTTTAATTTCCAAAAGCTTCTTTTTCCTTTTTTCCCCTACTTCCCAGTTTTATTGAGATATAATTGACATATAACGTATTAGTTTAAGGTGTATAACGTGATGATGTGATATGTGTATATACTGTGTAATGATTACTACAGTAAGTTCAGTTAATACCCATCACCACACACAGTGACAATTTTTTTTCTTGTGATGAGAACTTTCAAGATCTCTCAAATGTATTGTTACCTGTAGTCACTGTGCTGTGTATGACATCCCCAGGATTTATTTTATTATTGAAAGTTTGTGCTTTTTGACCACCTTCACTCACACACACACCCCCATCTTTTCTGAATGTTGTTTTAGCCATTTTGTTGTTTCACTGAAGCAGTATCTTCTATTCCTCTGGATATTAATGATAAGTTTATTTAAACATTTCCTTTGTAATTTCTGATCTAATTGATCAGCTTGCAGTTTGTTTTGCTCTTTGTTTGCCATGTTTTGGGTAGCCATCACTTAGGGGAGCCTTTAAAGTCAGTCTGTGGCTGTTCCGTTGCCCCAAGGAGCCGGCCTGGGGCATGAGGGCCAGGCTGTGTGGTGGGAGCGGAGGATGGAGACTGGCCAAGCGTCACTTCCCTGCCCTCATCCACGTTCGTGTCCCCGGGTTCTGAGGCCCTCGATTTCAGCCTCTCTAAAATAAACCTCAGCCTGACAGGATTTCTGTTGCGGTGTAACAGATAACTGCGACTTTAGCAGCTCCCAACCGTACACGCATTTAGGACCTACAGTTACCGTGGGTCAGGAGTCGGGGCACAGCGTTGCTGGTCCTCAGTTCAGGGTCTCCGGAGGCTGTGACCCAGGATGCTCAGGGTTCACGGCCGGCAGTTGAGGGGAGGGTTCCTCTCCAGTCGCCAGGGCCAGTTTCCCGTGACTCTTACTGGGCCTGGCCTGACCTCGGCTGGGGTGATGCTGAGGGACAAGTGGTGAGAAGTCACCTGTCCTGGAGGGTCTCAGAACTCTGCTCGTATCCAGTTGGACACAGTCCTTATTCTAGAACCTTTCCCTGCATCGCTTTTAACTTCCACAGGCACTTCAAATTCCTGACACTTCCGGGGAGTTCATGCGGCGTGATGGCCCACACGGTGTGGGCTGCTGGGCGTGGGCTGAGCTTTCCTGACAGCCAGTTCAGGGTTCTGTCTGGGATGGCTCACGTCCTTTACGACTTGTCTGTTGTCTGCCAGCTTCTGTTGACCTTGCTTCCTTTCCTGCTCTTCCCATCTTCTTGGGTTTATGCCTTTTTAGAAAGTCTCTTGACTGTCCTGCTGGTGGAGCTTGGAGAAGAGATTGAAGTTGGTAAGTGTATTCAGTCACTGTCTTTGTGCACGTGTTCCAAGGTGGCTAATTCCCTCCTTAGGTTAGGGTTTCATTTTCCTGTATTTCTATTCTTTACCCTTGTTCTACAGTCCTGTGTGTGGGCTCCTGGTCACATTTTGTCCCTGTGAGCCAAACTCCTCGCCTTGGGCCTGGAGCAGTTGCCTCCTCGCCTCTTAATGAGAACTTTTCTTGCTTTTTGGCCTTTTCTGTAAAGCTTATCCTGAATAGGCATATATTTCAGCAGTTAGTTCTCTGAGAGTGTATTTCGTATAAAATTGGAAATTACTAGCTGACATTTTTGTCAGGACCCTTTTCTGTTTGGGGATAATGCTTTGTACTCCCTTCGGTATTAAATGATTAGAATCATTTTAGGAAGGGACTGTTACTAGCATGAGGTTACATATGCACTACATGTGTTCATTTACAAGCCAGAAAGGTGGCTGGCCAGTGGCCACCGGTGACAGTCCTGTGTGTCTGCTTACCAGTCCCGGTACTGGACTTGGGCGACTTGGGCAGCTGTGAAACGTCACATGTGGACGCGACACCTGGGCCTCTTTGGCACCGGCTGCAGCACCTAACTGTTAAAGCTTCTGTTGCTCTGGCTGAGCCGGAAGGGCGGGTGTAGAGAGCAGGACAGAGACCTGGCCGTGAGATTCAGCAGTGAGAAAGAAGCCAGACCTCCCCTCCGAGCCCAGCCCTGTATTTGACACACAGGGCATAGCTTCAGCCATTCAGCCTCTCGGCCCTCTGCAAATATGAATAGCCTTCCCTTTCTCTCCTGGCCAGCGGGGGCCAAGAAAGCAGCCTGCGACTCCAAGTGCAGTAAATAGCTCTCCTCACCCCCTGACCTGCGATTTCCTGGTGGTTCTGAATTGTAGATCCTGCAGAGGCGCGGGAGGTTGCGGAGGCCTCAGCTTCACAGAGCTCTGAGCAGCGGGAGGTGGCGCACCCTCGGGCAGGGCCTGACCTCCGCTCAGTGCAGGTCGATTCGTGATCGCGGGGCCTCCCGGTGCCGCTGTGAGCTAGAATGGAGCGGAGCGGAGCGGATCCGAAATCCTGGGCTACGACCGGGACCAAACCAACTTCTGAGCTGGGGAAGTAGATGTCATGTTCTATACCCGTTTTTAAGCCCCCCTCTTTTTCTCTCTGCAGTTTAGGAGCATAATATTTGGACTGTTACTCAGTTAAACTCATGCTTGTTTCCCAAAATTATCTTTTGATTTTAATTAAGCTAGAGTTGTGTGTGTGTGTGTGTGTGTGTGTGTGTGTGTTTTGTTTGTGTTTTGAGTGAAGGTAGATTTATTCAGAGAGATACATACTCCATAGACAGAGTGCAGGCCATCTTAAAAGGCACGAGAAAGGCTTAGAAGATATTCCACAGGCAGAATGTGGGCCATCTTACTCAGAAGGGAGAGAGCAGCCTTAGAGCCTAGGTCAGCTAGGAAAAAGGAGATTGGCCAAGCTGGAGATTTTCATCATTTTTGGAGTTGTCACATTATTTGCACAATCCCCTCTTCTCCACACTAAGTGCTCCGTGTGGTATGTATATATGTTCAGTTAAGTCATTTCTACAAATAAAGGGAATCAGTTTTTAAGAAATTTTAGTAACACCTCTTAGCAGATCACAAGATTTTCTTGTTCCTGTTTAATTCCAGCCTCCATCCAAATGGGACAGAGAAATGAAATAATAAAGTAGGAAAGGCAGACTAGTAAATGTGATTAGATGGACTTGGCGGTGAGTCCAGAGGAGGCAGTTTTATTAGAAGCTCTGTGAATACAGTGGAGAGAGTACCAGTGTAGGAAAGCCTGGATCGCATTGGCCAGAACTGTGACTTCTAGCTTCTAGGACTTTGTACAAACACATCACTTAACCTCCTGAATCTGTTTACCCATCTTTAAAATGGAGATAATGTTATCTTTCCTGATACAAAAGATTTGGGTAAAGATCAGAAAAGTCAAAGTTTATGAAAGGATTGTGGAAATGGTATGTTTCTCTGCAAAATGTTAGGTATTTTCTGCTTTTGATTTACGTTGGTTCTTGGAATGATATTTTAAATGTCCATATATTAGGTCAGAACAGACATATCTAATAAGTTCTGGAGAGTTGAATTCAAACTTTGTTTTGCTTGTACTTGGATAAATGTTCATTTACTTTATTAGGGTGTGATTTACATACGGTTAAATTCACGCACCTCAGTCTTGCATGTTTTGACTCTTTAGATAGACTTTGGACAAACCGAACAGATGATCTTAGCTAGCAGCTGGTATTTGGTAGGCGGGTCTGCCAAGTGGTCTGTCAGATCCCCCTGCCTTACTTTGAAAAGTACCTACCTCCTGCTGTTGCAGGAAGTGTGAGCCTCTTTGATTAGCACCATCGGGAGGGTTTGTAGTCTCTGAGCTCTGCCTTTGAGATCAAGGCAGAAAGAAGCGGGTAGGAGAGAGCCCTTGAGCTGAAGAGAGGAGGGAGGAGGCGGCAGGGAAGGGTGATGGCACCGCTCAGCTAGGTATGTCCAAGCTTGCAAAGTGAATGTTGGTGGGAGCTTTTATGACAGGGCTCCGAGCTGGGGATGGGAGCAGTCACAGTCATTTCCTATGGCTGACTTATTTGAGCTCTTCACCCAGAGATGTGGTCAACCAGTGGGCCGCTGTGGAAACTGTCGGCCTCAACGAGCAGGAATGAACTTGTCAAGTCTCCCTCCGCTCCTTGGTGATGCTGTTCTAAACCAGTCTGTGGAAACTGGGCTCGGATAGCCTAGATCGAGTACCCACCAGTCCCCTAGAGCCTTAAAGCACTGGCTTCCTGGTCAGAAGCCCTCCTCACCCCAGGGGAACCGTAGTTACTCCACTTTCTCCGTTACTTGTTCTACTTCTGGGTGGATTAGATTCTATTTCTCCTGCCCTTTGTAGAAGGGCAATACATTCTTATTGTAAAAGTGAAACATGATCATTTTTTAAATCCCAGTCGTTTAGATCTGTTTAAAGGAGAAAATAAATCCCCTGCATCTCACCCTGTAGGTGTGATCTCTGTTCACAGTTTGGTAATATGGTATTTCTTACAGAAGTGAGGTTGCTCTGCCTGCTGTCAGGAAACCTGCTTTGTCAGTTAAGCGTCCAGTATGGATTTCTTTAAACCCTGTTTAGTGTGCAGACTTCATCTCTCTTAAGAGCTGCAGAGTGTGCATACTACAATTTATTTAACTTATCTCCTGTTGATAATTTAGCTTGTTTCAAAAACTTTTAAATCATACAGAAGGTTCTTATAAATATCCTGATACTGTAGCCATGTGCACATGGCCAGTGATTTCCTCAGGTTAAGTTCCAAGAAGCAGAATTTCTGTGTCAAAGGGTATCCTGGGTTTATATTTGAATATGTTATGCCTAATCACAAACTAAAAGGACTGCTAATTTGCTCCCCCACAAGCAATGGAAGAGTGTCTGTTTCATCATACAATTAACACAGATTTTCAGTCTTACATTTCTGTGAGTCCTAATAGGAAAAATGTGCCTCGTATTTAATTTGCATTTCTCTGAGTCTGAGTAAGATTAAGAATTTGTTTATTGGCCATATACGTTTCTTTTGAGAAATGCCTGTGTACTTTTGTCCGTTGCTATTAGCATGTTTAACGTTTTTCCAAAGTCAGGATGTTAACCTGTAATCATGCACTGCGGTATCTTCCCCTCACCCTCTGATAAACTGTTTCTGGTATCTTTCTGTGAAGGATCTTCAGTTTTCGGTAGTCACGTATGTTCATGTTTTCCTCTGTGTGTAACTTCGTTGGTGTCTGGGCTTTGGTTCCCCCAGAAGGAGGCCGTTGAGGATTGGAATGCAGGTAGTTCAGTCGTGTGAGGAACACAGGAGGAGGTGGGAAGGAGGACGGGAAGAAAAGACTGTCCGTAAAGATGCCTTCTTAGCCCGCTCCCAAGCAGAAGACACCCGGGGGGAACTCCGGGGACCTGGGTAAGCGCTTGCCCCGGTTGTCCTGCCCAGCAATCAGCTGTTGTTCGAAGGCTCCTCTTGAGAAGTGTTCCAGTAACTTCTTGCTGTCTTACAAGAACATTCTAAACTACCAGTGTAAAACAGCGGCCTCCATCACAACCTTGTATGTCTGGGGCCGACTGGGCTGGGAGGACTCAGGTGACCGGGGGCTGGGACACCCGGGGTCCTCGGGCCTCCCCCACTCTGCATCTGTCCGCAGCGTCTCTCCAGGATGTAGGTCCGGGTAGTCAGACTTCTTATGTGAGATGTAGGGCTTCCTAGGTGCACAGACAGACAGCTTGGGGGAAGGGAGAGACCATCTCACCTTCTAAAAAATGACCTAGCTTGGGGAGTCACACTGTCTCCCTTAGGGAGGGCAGTTAGACTCTGCCTCTTGGAGGCGTGTCAGAGAACCTGTGGGTTGTGTTGTAAAGTTACCACCGCGTTAATTTACCTGCACTTCCTGCCCGTTGCCACTGACCGAAAAGCTGTTAGACACAGAGGCAGAGACAGGGCTGCTGGCGTTTGACAGAAGCTTGTTGGAACCTCAGGCCTGGGGACGCGGACAAGGCACCCAGGGCCTCGGCTGCAGGGCGTCCAGAGAAGAATGTCTCCCCACCCACTTCTGTTTCCTTCTAGCGCCTGTTTAAAGCTTTTAGTTTTTGTTTTGTTTCTTTTAACATGTGATGGGAATGAGTCAGACACTTGTTTCAATGGTTAGCCACTTATGCCGTAGTATTATTTTAAAATAATTTACCTGGCAGTTCTCATTGTTTCAGGACCCCATTACACTCTTGAAAATTATTACAAATACCAAAGAACTTTTTTGTTTATGTGGTTAATAATTAAAACCAAAACATTAAAAAATATTAGTAATTTATTTTAAACTAACAAAAAGCATGTTAACATATACTCCATTTTCCAAATATAAAAAACCTAGACAAGTGGTACTGCTTACCGCATTTACACATTGCTTTAACGTCTGACGTAAGGACGATCCTGTGTGCTTCTGCGTTCAGACGGTTCCCGGGTCACACTGCACGCCGTCTCAGGAAGACTGCACAGTACGACTGTGGGAGATGGAGAGGGGAAAAGGCAAACAGTGTTTTAGAACTGTGAAAACAGTTTTGGCCTGTGGGCTTGCGGAAAACTGCTCATCTGGTCTTTCCCTGGTAACGTCAATGCCAGCTTTAGCTGAAGGCGTTTCATCCTGCAAATCCCCATGCGCTCTGTGCGGAGGGAAGTTGTAAGGAGCTGGACCTCAGATGGGAGACGCCTGCTTGCGGTGTTTACTCAAAGCCCTGGAAGGAGGAGGCGGGCTGAGGATGAAGAGCAGAAAGGCAGCAAGATGGTAGAATCAGGAGCCGGGCAGGGGCTCCAGGTCGATCGGCAGTGCAGGGATGTGGCCTGGGGCCCCTCATAGATAGATTAAGCATATAACATCCAAATTGGAACATTTGTAAGGGCAATAAAATTTTAAATTATTATTAAATAAAAGCTTTATCAAACAATAAAATAACTACAGAATTCACACCATGTAATAAATGATCCCCAAAAGCACTGCAGCAGGATAGATCAGGCAGCTCCCTGGGCTCTGACGAGATGTGGAACCTCTTTCTTGAGCATTTACACTCCTGTCACTTCCCCGCCTGCCCCGCCTGGGGCTGTGCAGACAGCAAATGTGAGCGGATGGGAACCTTTATGATAATTGCGTAGCCAACGATGTGCTCTAGAATCTTTTCTCAGAACTGAGTAAGACCCAGTCAGTTCTTTTTTGAGAATTTTGGTCTTTAAATAGCTTTCCTTGTGACACCGTTGCTTTTGAGGACCAGCACTAAATGTGTGGAAGGTACCAGTGTTAACAGTGTGCCTTACCCCCCAGAAAGTCCAAACAGGACACTCGATTTCCGCCCAGCTGCCTCTCCTTTACCCTCAGTACAGTTAGCATCCTGATAGAAGAGCTGCTTGTGCTCAGCAGACCCTGTGGACGGAGAACTGGACTCAGTTGATTCTGGTTACAGTTGACTCTTGGACAACACAGGGGTTGGGGGCCCCTTGCACAACTTCCCCCAGACTTCAACTACTGATAACCTACTGTTGACCGGAAACCTTACCAATAACATAAACATTAACATTTATTTTATATGTTGTAGATATGTCTGCATTTATTTTATGCATTCATGGCATACCTAGGTTTTTCTTAATTTTTCAGTATTTCTTGGCTACACAATTCAGCTATGAATTTTCTCAAACTGTCGCAGGTCTCCCCAAATTTTCCAGTATATTTATTGAAAAAAATCTACTCATAAGTGGACCCTCACAGTTCAAACTGGTGTTGCTCAAGGGTCAGCTGTCCTCACTTAGATGGCGGATGTATGTATGCTAATAATACAAGCACTGCCCTGAAAAGTCAGGGCTCAGCCACTTGATGCTAAGGCAGACACCGCAGCCCTGCTTTCTTTTAGTGGGAATGGATGGGTAATCGCCTTAGAACTTGTGCTCTGACCATTTTTCTTATTTCTCTGGGAAAAAAGCAAATTAGAATTGTTCTAGGTCAGGCTTGTGTAGTTCGTGCAGAAAAGAGCTATGGTCTGGTCCTCCTTAATCCTGAACAGCGACCTGTTTAACCTTGCATAGGAAGGTGGCTTTTGAGACACTGGGCACCTTTTCATTCTCCGTAATCATTCCTGTGTGTCGTCCCCACCACCTGATTTTTTAGGCCCTTGGCTTGGGGCTGCTTTGCCATTTCACTTGCTTGCTGCCTACTCCCACTTCTGTACCACTAGTCTCGAAGTTAAAGCACACTGCATAGCTCAGTTCACTAAAAACTCAGTACTCAGCCGTCCCTGGTTGAGAATAAGGAACCCGATGGCCACGTGGGTTTTTAGGCCTGCAGTTCTTTCAGTGTCCCTACTGGAATATCTTTCAAATTATCTTGAAACTAGTTTTCTTTTAAAAATTGTGTCCTTACTCTGTGTGCATCGAATTCTTTTTCAGAATTGGAATATAAATTTTCAGAAGGGCTCTGTGGCTGCTTTTTTTCTAAAGCAGTACCATGTAAAATAAAATGCCAATTGAATGGCTAGCTGGGCAGGACTGAGCTTTTAAGGTGTTCTGTTTTTTCACCTATCTGGAAACGTCGTCATGTTATCTACACAGTGGTACATGTTTTGACCAGCTAGTTAAATATTATTAATTGCTATTAGGCCTACAAGCCCTGTAGTCTGTGAGGAAAATTACTACTGTCTAGAAACTGGAATCCGATGTAAGATTGTGTGCCCACATAGCTGTAGCATTCTGTGTAAGTCATCTACAGGCAGTCTGTTCTCTTCTGATTTGGAACAGATTTCAGAAATGAACTCTGCAGCTTCCGCAGGCCTCACATCAGCCTAGGGCTTCATGAAGAGTATGGTACAAATTCCTTTCAGGTTTGTCTACTTCCTGCCGGAGGAAGACCGTAGGTGCCCTTTCCCCAGTGTTGGCATAACAGGACTTCGGGGGCTTTGTGGGGAGGCTTCTTAGGGACATGGATCACACTATTCCCAGTTTTCCGTGTGAGTTAGTTTTCCCTCTTACACGTAGGCAAACGCACCCTCTGGACCCGCTCTGTTCCAGCACACCTGCTTAGATGCACAGAGGACCACTGATGCGAATTCTTATGTGAGCACCAGCCCTTGTGGGGAGTCCCTTGGGTTGGCCCTTGGTCTGAAAGTTCTTTCCAGGGGCCAGGAACCTGACATACGTGCCAGGCTGCACCACCTTGTTTGTATGAGGAGGCCCCTCGCTTACTGGGAAGGACTGTGACAGTGGTTGTGCCCTCCTTTTTAATAGCCCTCACCAAGCCATGTCACTCGCCTGGTGGTCACTTCAGTGAGGTTTTCTGATTTTTCAAGTTCCTTCTGCTACTCACTCTTAGATTACAGACGGTTACTGTTTTATGAAGGGATGCTGAGGACAACACATTTTTTGTTTTTGTTTTATAAAATTCCTCTGGTTGTGTTAAGTAGATCCCACGGAGAAAGGCAGCTTTCATTCCCTAGAGAGTGTGTCTACCGGGAGGTGATTGTGGGAGGTGAGGATTCCTTCTGGTAGATTGGTAAGATGGATTCATAATATTTTATCACATTCTTCGTGAATTTCTTAGCAAAAGAAGAGTATATTAAGAATGGACTTTGGGCGGTGTGTTTGCTGTGGGGAGCACAGCTCTGGTTGTGGATCTCCTCCTGTAAACATGCCTGAGTTCCGTGCATGCTGTGGATGTTGATCTCAACAGAGCTGAAGCAGCAGCAGGTTGATACTTGTTTCTTCCTGCAAAGAATTAGACAGTGAAGAAGGGAGCTAGATAATACAAATAGTAACTTAGAGCTAGAAGATTAGAAAGCAGAGTCGGTGTTTATTACCACTTAATGTCCTCCGTAGCTGGCTTCTCAAACGTCACTGGGCTTAAGAATCATCGGGAGACCTCGTTAAAATGCAAATTCTGATGCTTTAGGTCTGGGGTGGAGTCCGGGTCTGCATTGCTAGTAAACACCCAGGGGATGCTGATGTTCTTTGTCCGGGGGCCACATTTTGAGTAGCAGGGGTCTGTAGAGCATTGGGGCATATGCCAATCTAACTTTTAATAATAACTCCTGTATAATAAATGCTTTTTTCTGTACCAGGCCCTGAGCAGTAAAACATCAGAGGATGGCACTGGAGTGGGACAGTAGAGATTCAGACTGAAGCTCTTTTCTGCTAGCTGAATTTAGAGCACATTTTCCCTAAGGCAGGATTCTCAGCCTTGGCACTGTTGACACCTGGGGCCAAGAGCATTCTTCTTGTGGGGGCTGCCTGCCTCTCCCCACCAGGTGCCAGTAGCACCCTCCGTCCTAGTTGTGACATCCGCCTCCTGCAAGGAGACATCACCCCCGATTGAGAACCACTGCTCTGAAGCTACTGTAGAAATGTGGGGGTCGGGGGGATTTTGGGACGTGAGTGATGCACTTCATATAAGCAACTAGTTTGCTTCATTTACCATGACACTTCTACAAAGAAGAGGAAAGCATGTGGACTAGCCAGGCAGCAGTCTGCCACACCTGCTCTTCTGGGGATGATGAAGTTCACTCCACGTACCAGTTCTCCGTGTGCATGAAACGCCAGTCGTTGCACTGTGGGATGCTGTCGGGGTTATTTGGGGTGTTTAGATGGGTACAACCAAGCTGCTCCTTTGGTTGGTCCTGGGCCTCTACCCCTTCTAGGAATACGCTGGCACACTTGACAGCTGCCCCTCCCCACTCTCGCTGCTGCTGCTGCTGTCGCTGCTGTCCACGTGCTGCTTTGTGGCATGTTAGCTTCCCATCCTCTCATCCCTCACTTTTTTCTAGGGTGTGAGACCAGATAGTTAAGTTTTTTAGGATTATGCTTTAAATAACATCTGAAGTTTGGGTTTTCTGTGCTTGTAAGCAAGGGTCATTGCTCCCAATAAAAATTTAAAAATTGGTCAGATTGAAATATAATTTTTAAAAATGGATTATAATTTTTGCCTTGCTCTTAGGATGTTCTTTGTAAGAAATCAGTGATACCTTTTGAAAATTGAAGTGCAGCTTTGGTTTCTAACTTGAAATGGAAGCACAGTATAGTCTGGAATGAATTAGTACTGAGGATGGGAATGGGGAAGGAATGAGAAAAACACGATTTTATAACAAAACAAAATGAAGCTTAAACATTGGCCTACGTGGTTATCTTGGAAACGTTTAAGTCAACCCAGAGTACACATCAGACTCTAGTAGTAAGATTGCTCTAATGATAGTTTCTTTTAATTGGTTTTATTAATTTCTTAGGATTACATCTTAAATGACTTGTATTAATTACATTTTATACTGTTCAAATTCTACTTAAAACCATATGCGTTAAGCAAAAGTTACTACCAACTGATAGCTCTCTGCGTTGTGTAATTACCAAGATAGTGTTAATGAGACAGAACTGTGGCCTCAAGCCGCCCTGCCCGCGGCCACCGGGAAGACGGGTCCCCGGGTTGCCCGGCAGCCAGGAACGGCCATGAGGCGGGTCCTGGGCTGCGCTGCGTCTGCTGGTGGAGACACAGGGCCTCCCAGCCAGCCAGCCCACCTTCCTGTGCCAACAATAGGTTGTGGTTCCTGACAACCCCTGCATTGTTGGTGTATCTGCACGAAGTCAGAAACCCTTAATTGTGTCAAGAAAGAAAAAATTGTGTCAAGTAGAAATTATTATTTCCCTTAAAATGTTCACCGCAGCTGTATTTATTTTGACTAGAAGGAAAAAACTGAATTAACAGCACAGTTCTTTTTGCCTTGTATAAGAGTTCTATGTATTACACTTTGATTTTCAAAAGCGTTTTTGTTACAGAAAGAAACACCCTGAGAGGCAGAGGCGTGTTCTGGTTTTGCCCTCTCAGTCTCAGCTGCTTGCAGATCCCAATCAGTCAGGGTTCAGTATCCTCAGACAGGAGTACGTGTTTTTTTTGTTTCCATCTTTCCTTAACATCTTAAATTCAACCCCCCATCTTTCAGTTCAGAACTGTCCACTTCCTCATTACTTAAGACTGACTAGTAAACTCCTACCAGTGTTTAAAATTGGAGTTACATTTCTTACTGTGAAACCGAAGTATCCTCTGTTAAAGGGAGGGGGCGGAAGGCCGGGAATGGCGTGCTGGCCGAGGGTAAACCCAGCGGGTAGTTCCGCAGAGAAGCATGTGGGGTGCTGGCACAGGCCTTTCCCTGAACAGCCTGGGGGAGGCTCCTCCTTGACTGCGGCCTTCTGAGAGCTGCTGACTTCCACCTGCATCCCTCCCCTCCACCCTGTGCTCCCGCCGGGGCTCTGTCTGCCCAACTCTAGACCAGGAGATCCTAACTTTTGCAGTGAGAGTGGAAAGGGAAAAAAAGCAAAAGTTTTGCAGGCCCCTATATCATAATTTTTTTTATTCTACGATTCAGAAAATGCATGACAAAAAGCTAATTCATCCAATAACAGCCTTGAAATGGGCACCTAAAGTGTTTGTTCAGGCAGCATTGCTGGGTCTTTGCAGTGGGTTCTCAGACCCTTCACCGTGATTTCCAAACCCCCGGGGTAAGGACCCACAGGCCAGGGATCCGTGCCATTGAGTCTTTGACAAAAGCTCCTGTTTTATGCTGTATGATTTCAACTACATTTGATTCTACTCCACTTAGTATTATTTTTCAAAGTTCCATAGATTATTTTGATGAACCCAGTGAAATTTGGAAACCACCAGTTTTTTGTACAATCCATAAAATCTGTAGTGGTATGCTGTTAAACCTTTGATCTTCTTTTATCTTTTTCCTGTACCAAGGGTCAGCAGAATTGGGCCCATGCCAACATGTCACTTCCAGGGTTAGACTGACTTTGCTGTTATTTTGCAGCGTGGGGGTGGGGACTCTCAGCATCACCACGCTGACTGTGAGGAAGACAGTATGGCTACTGATGCATGTTCTAGATGTCCTTGCTTCTTCTCTTGGCCTTGGTTCCTCACCTGTAAAAAGAGGGATTTAGAGTAAATGACAGCCTTTTGCATTTAAGTCTTAGATACCAGGAATTAGATACAAGAGAAGAGTTTGTCTTTTTATCTGCAGCGTCTGTGTTAGTGTCTTCTTCATCTGCCTAGTCACTTTTCAGCTAACTCCAATCTGGTAGAAGGTATCATAGCTGTATCAGCCGGTGTCTTTAGACTTCCTGCCCAAGCACACTGCTGGATGCAAACATGTAGGCAGGTAGGCAGACTTAAGATGCCCAAGGACCAGTTCTAACCTCAAGACAATCAGCAATCAGCAGTACCCTTTCTCTAGAGGTGTCACTGCATGTCTTTAGAGAGAGAGGGCCGATGAAGAGCTCTCCCTACATCCCACCGTATGAAGACTATGGTCAGATGTCACGCAAAATCCGAAGTCATCCTTTTTTTTTTTTTTTAACTCAGAGATGGTCTCTGCTGCATGGCTTAATATTCGAGACAGTGTGAATTAAATGATCTCTCTCTCTTTACATACATGTAAAACAGGTTTTTAATACTTCTGGGAATTCCCATCACAAGGAGATACTAAGGGACAATACTGTTTGAGCCAGTGGGAATAATTATTGGCGACCACTGCTGTTCAATGAGATTACCGTGGGTCTGTTGTATTGTTTTAATTCTCAAAACGTTCCTGAGAGGTGGGTGGTTTACGCTGATGACTTGCTCAAGGCCACACAGCTAGTAAGTGCTCGCTCAGGGCAGCATCTGAACTCCTGCCCCCTGACCAGTCTGGGCCCTGACATTCCCCACTGGCCCCTGTTCTTTGCCTTCTTTTCTCCCTCCTTTGTTGCCACACCATGTTTTTCCTCCCCAACTTTCTTTCTTCTGGTTTTCTTTTGAGAGCTCACTCCCCTCAGCTATATGTTCCTGTTGTTCCTTCCACTCCAAATTTCAGACTGAAAGGGAAAAAACCCTGTGATGGGTTTGAGGAAAGTATAGGGCTAGAGGTAGGTTTTTTTTTTTTTTTTGCCCCTCTCCCTTCCTCTTCATCTTCTCTTTTTCTTAAATGAAGGAATTGAACTTCATGTGTAACCGGTTAGCAGAGGGACACATTGAAGACAGAGTTACCATCTTGTTCATTATGGAAACCGGGCCATCAGTAAGTGTCTGAGTGAATGAATCCAATTCACACCATACATTTATTTAAGAGAGTTTGGCCTGCTCTGTAGGAATTATTCTGTGTTGACTGGGACGTACAAATCTCTCCAAGTGAGGACTTCTTGTTTGGCTCACACACATTGTTACCCTTGAAGCAGCTGTGAATAGTTAGTTAGGTTTGAAAATGTGAAAATGTATAACTTAACACTTGACACCACCACCCATGTTATCACCCTGCTGGGGGCAGATCTTTCTAAATGAATAACTAATACCCTTTCCCAAACTTGTCTTTTTCTCTCCTCTCAGTATCAGAGTATTGCACTTAAGTTGCTTGGACAGGCCTTGGAGTTGGAGGGTCCATATTTTTATATTTTTGTCTATTAATATGCTTGAATACAGAGAACTCTGTAAGACAGCACGATGCTCCAGAACGGTCTCTGTGGCCACTGCTGCGTAACTAAGTGTAAATGACACGGATCTAACAGGTAACAGATAGATAAACGTCCCAACTAATCCGTAGAGAACCTGATACAGGATTCAACATATACTGGAATGAAAATTGAATCACTGGATACCTGTCATCCTTCTCCCACCCAGTGTGGTTTACCCTGTAAAGAGAATTGCAATCTGTTGGACTCCTTTTAGGGTAAAATTGTGGAGAAACGAGAATAAGGAGGGAGAGCCCCAGTCAGTCAGAAATGACGTAGCTGTGAACAAAAATTTGTCACTAATTTATGTTAATGTAATTCTGTGTGCTGAGTGGTGTTTCCTTTTTCGGAAAGTATTGTTTGCATTTTCTTATGTGTCAAGAGGAGGGTTTGAGAACTGAGGGGATTTCCTACTTCTTCACAGCTAAGTCGGCTTAGAATGGTTTCAACATTCTTTTACCATTTACTTGACCTAAAGGCCAGTGGGTCGTTGGAGCCTGCATCAGAGTGAGTCTGAAAGGTACTGGTGTTTCATGGAGAAAATCCACACATTAAACAAAAAGGGAGAAGGGGTGATCTCCGCCCCCTCCTTTTTTTTTCTGACACACTGTAAGAACTGGGATGTGCCACCATCTACTCACCTTCTGACATATCACTTCACAGTGCTGGTCCCAAAGGCGACAACATCTATGAGTGGAGGTCAACCATCCTAGGGCCTCCCGGATCTGTGTATGAGGGTGGTGTCTTCTTCCTTGATATCACTTTTACGCCAGAATATCCCTTCAAGCCTCCAAAGGTAAGATGCTCCCCCTGGTTATGCCAAAATGTACACACTCCCATGAAGGATTATCGAAGCTTTTAAAACTGAGTTTTTAATCACAAAAAATAGATTTCTGTTATATAACTGAGTTTTTAATCACAAAAAATAGATTTCTGTTATATCTTAACAAATCTCTAAGTACATTTGAACATATACAAAACGCTTCTTTGGGTGACTTTGCCTCATTTGGCAGGGGCCGTTTCTAAGAGTAAGTGCTTTGTTTTGATGGGGCGTAAAGTCCTGCTATGTACAGTAACAGTCAGCAACCCGTAAATGCCCTGTTTCCCACTCAACGGGACAAGTTTTTGAACAGATAGAAATGGTGTCAAAATATCTATGCACTAAAACAATTAGAGAGTCAGAATCTCCTACCAAACAAAGCCTTGGGTTCTGCTCCCTGTCATCCTTTGGTCGAGTGCAGATCCTCACCTCCAGGCTCTGGTTTTTCTCATCAAGGATGGGTGGGGACTGCTCAGGTCACCTGTCTCCTGTGACACTCAACAGTCTGCGGGTCTTCCATTCACAGTCTGAGGGAAAACCTCTTCTTAGGGATGGGGCAGACTGCTAAGTAGAGGTACAGCAGCAGCTGCAAGAAGTGATTGAAAGTCTGTCATTTAAAAAAAAAGGTGGTAAAGTTGTAGGTTATTTTTACTTTGGAATGATTCAGTATGTTTCACAAGTAAAAATTAGCAGATTAACCAAAATAACCCTGGCTCGTGCGACCTGGCGCTGATTGATCTGCTGCTGTGGTCCTCACCCTTTTCTGGCTCCTCACCCTGCAGAGACTGTTAAAACGAATCCTGCGGTTTAGGTGGGCAGGATCTAATAGAAAGGTTAGAAACAAATCTCATCTTCAAACATAATTTTCGGATTTTGGGGTGTGTGATCATTGTTTGCTAAGCACTTTGTCTTTGTGTATCCACTATGTTGTACCTCTGAATTACGACTCTAAAGCTTGCTGGGAAGCCGTGTAGTACTAGCAGCCAACACAAGAGGTCAGCAAACAATTAGTTATTCAAACGGAAATGTCAGAAAAGTATTTAAAACATTAAAACTGCTAAAGATGAATTCAAGACATACTGAAGTTACCTTGCTTTTTGTTGGCAGACTATTATTACTTTTTAAATGACATTGAAAATCCCTGAGATTGTATCAGTGAATTTTCTCATCTCAGTTTTATTAAGTAGTCTCTTATTAGCCTTGGTTAAACTGTTATTGTATTTCTTTTTAAAAACTTTCTTTTACAAGTTTTAATTAGGGCCACTTAATTGAAAAGATGATTTAGTAAAAAGTTTCACTGTTTGCTGTTTAAAATTTTTAACACTACCTTATTTTTTAGGTTACATTTCGGACAAGAATCTATCACTGTAATATTAACAGTCAAGGAGTTATTTGCTTGGACATATTGAAAGATAATTGGAGTCCAGCACTAACCATTTCTAAAGTTCTCCTTTCTATCTGCTCACTTCTTACAGACTGTAATCCTGGTAAGAATAATTCTTTGCCTTGTTTTATTCCTCCTCACCTGGAAAATACTTATTCTCTACTTAAACTAAGATTTTCTAAAGATACAGTTCAGATTTTATTTTTGTACGAGCTTTCAAAGGCCAAAGCCAGTTGCTTTTTGAAGAAAGTGCTTATTAAGAATTCAGTCTACCAGTTGAAAGACGCAGCGGGTTCACCACTGATACATTCTGGGAACAAGCTGTTACAAACTGAAGACTTACATAAGACTGCTTTAGGTTTTTACATTTTCAATCATTCTCCTTTATTTTTTTCACCTTTTGCATATTTCCCGTACAGTTCTCCAAAACCACTCTTGTACATGTTGAGTCATCTGCGTCTGACCTCACCTCTGCCTTCAGGTCCACCCAGCTCTGGCCCCATGGCTGCTTACTGGGTGGTGGTCCACTTTGAAAGGGGTGTTTCTCTGCTGTATACTTGGTGTTTACCAGACTGTGGTTTGTGAGGGGTGCTTAATTTCCTCGTATTGAAATTTTTTTCTAGATAAATCAGACGTAAATTTATTAAAGATTCTATTTAGGTTTCAGGGAAACACTGTACTTAACTTAATCAGAAGTACAGGTTTTCACCTGGCAGATTTGGCTCTTTCTGGGTAAACAGTGAGGAGGTAAATGATGTTGCACTGCAACAGCCCTGACCTGAGGACTTGACGATTTTCCGTGTCATATGTTAATTGGTGCCATTGAACAAAAGGTCAGAACATAGCTGGGATGTTCACTGTAGTCTAGGGCCAAACACTGCACACCCTAGCACAGAAGAGCCAGAAACCCTCCAAGGGCTGGTGTTTGCTGGGAGAGAAATGAGGATCAAGCCAGACCAGCACTAAAGCTTGTGCCTTCTGTTTGGATGAGAATTTCCCCACTGTGTGCACGCTGGGTTTTTTGAAGGCTAGAAGGAAAAAGTCTCCAGAATGGTGGAGTGGTTTGATCACAGCTACTTTGTACATTCCTTCCCAAGCTGTCACTAACTTATTTGCTAAAACTTAAAATGTTCTTTTCCTTTCTTCAAAGTAATCTACATTCTTTTCTTCCAGCCGACCCGTTGGTGGGAAGTATTGCCACTCAGTATATGACCAACAGAGCAGAACATGACAGAATGGCCAGACAGTGGACCAAGAGATACGCTACATAAATTGGGTTTTCACAATTCTTTACGTTATTTGTCTGTCACAGAGAGAGCTGCTTATGATTTTGAAGGGGGGGGGAGGGTGGGAGTTGGTAAAGAGTAGGGTATTTCTATAACAGATATTATTCAGTCTTATTTCCTAAGATTTTGTTGTAACTTAAGGTATCTTGCTACAGTAGACAGAATTGGTTAATAGCAACTTGTAAAACTGTCATTAGTTCTGCAGTATTAGCTGATAATGGAGTACAAAGAATAGACATTTGGGTTCAGTCGCTTGTAGTCTGTAAATTGAAAACAGCTTAATTTTGTACAGGTTACACACATGGCCATTTATGTAAAGTCCTTCCAAGACTACATACTTTTTTGTTTGAAAAAATTGGAATTTGTTTTCCCTTCTTGGAAGGGAATATTGATATTTAACAGCTTTTAGAGATTGTCATCTCATATATATAAAAATGGACCCGTGGCGCTAAGACACCATATAGGAAACGAGTAGTGATGTATTTTCTTTTATATGCCAGTCTACTTTATTGTGGAAAGGTAGAGGTATCTGAATCAGGACCTGTGAAAACCTGTAGTAAAATACCTTAAGCTGTTACCTGTAAGGCGTGGAGTAGGCGTTGCTCAGTGGATTGGTTATATGTTGTGGACTTAAGTCTGCATTTGTTACTGTGCTAATAAACAATGTTAAAACCACCACCTACCAGTGCTGTGTTCATTTCCTTTCTTTTGCTTTCTTTTTTTTTTTTTGTAGTTCCTTTTCCCCTGACAGATCTTTGCTACTAAAACCACCTAGAAGTAATGCAGACTGAAGACATTGGTATTGTTTGCCCAGCACCCATGTTAGGCTTGGTACATTACTGTATACAACATCCTCGCAGGATCGTGTGTGAGGTGCCTTAGCAAAGGTCAGATAATCAACCCACTGTCTTTCAAAGACAGAGGCCTACTGCATCGTCTTAAAAGTATTTTCCAACTTGCAGGTGCTGTGGTGGTAAGTACATGGAGAAATCAGTGCTCATAAATAATACGCCACATTAGAGACCAACCTGGCAGTACCTAGGTGTGCGCATCCTCTCCAGAGAAACGCGCCCAGGGGCCCAGGGTGAAGGCACGTACATCTTCACTAAGCCTGTCCCGAGAATACGGTCGCTCCGTACTGACAGATCTAAGCCGTGTTCAGTCGAGGAGCAAACTGCAGGGCCTGGTATTATTACCTATCTTTAAATAACTGTAAAAGTACCCATCTGTGTTTGAAAAAAAAAAACTCAGCAGTACCTGGGAGAGAAGATGTAACCATATCTGACTGGCAGTATTTGTGATGAGAAATTTTATATAATTATACATCAGCTCGTGCTGCCACCACGTAAGTTCTGGACCTTCTGTATGCAGTAGTTCCTGGATGGGACTCGCTGAACGGAGCCAACTGCGTCCAAAGTCACTGAGCCTCGCCTTAGTAAGTATTCACGATGCTATTTATTTATCTCATATTTTACACTTAAAATAGTTAACTACTTTCGTGGTTAAAACCACTAAGTAGCTTGCTTCCTTTTACAATTAGTTACAATATTGTCAACTTGCTTAATACAATTAGCTCCATTACTCAGGTCTTGCCAACATGTTTAGAGAACCATGGCACAAACTCAGATATCTAATCTGAAAACTTCCAGAAGGTACAGTGTTCCTTGTGGAAAGTGGAAGCTTTGCTGTCCTTAAGTGCTTAGCAGTTTTCTAAAGAAGGAAGTAACAGTTTGAATGTAGTTATACCACCTACTCAATTCATGGTAAACATAATTTGAACAAAGCTAAATCATAGGTTTTGTTCTATTTAGCATGATCTCCACCAGACAAAATTTAGCTCAAATTAGTACCCACATTGTTTACTGTCTGTGCCAATTTGGACACACACACAAAAATGTCATTTTATAATCCTAGACATTAGAAGATTGGTGAACTTTAAAAAAAAAAAGAAAGAAACTTACATTTGAGCTAAGAAGTCTGCATAAAGTTAACCCCAGAATGACAGCTTCTGAAACAGGTTAAAGGGGAGGGGAAGCTACCCACAGGAATATTTGCATACTACTCAAACTTTATTTTATTCTTTTGACAAGTGCAACATAATTATAAATAAGGTGCTAATTTCAGGGACAAGTTTTAAACAATGAGAACGTAAATATATTACTTCATATCAGGCAGTAATAACTTCACCCCACTAACTTCATTATAACTGAAAGTGCATTAATTACTTCCTTGGGATATTTCCTAAGGACCACAGGTAGATACAAATGACCTATGTTAAATATGTTCACGGACACCCAAAGACAGTCAGTATACAACCAACAGTTGTGGCATCATCAATTTTTAGTTCTCAGAGCTAGAGTTGCCTTTGTTTTTCCGCCCAGGCAAAGGGAAGCTGGACTTGCTCTGGGGCTGGGAGAGTTTGCTGGCTAACAGAGTGAACGGTTCAATCAGAGTCCTCCGATCTGTAACCGTCACCTCCCACAGTCGCACTTTCTCACTCTTTGCCCATTGCTGGGCCACTTCAGCATCCACTTGTCTCTGCTCAGAAAGGTCAATTTTGTTTCCTAATACAACAATTGCCACCTGAAAGAAAAATGGATAAAAAGATCACACTTTGCCAGCATCAGTTCCTAGGCAAAATGGAGAAATAAAGAAAACTGTCTCGTTTAACAAACTGCTTCATCGAAACTGACCCTCAGATGTGACCTGAATGGTAGTCGGACATTCCCTTCACTGCTTCCTCAGTGCCTTTTTGTTAAAAATGCAGGCACTCCACAGGTTGCTATGAAACATCTTAAATTAACAACAGGTGAAGTTGCTCATCGCAGGTGTGGGTGGAAGACACGCGGGGAAGTCAGCGTCCAGGGTACCGACGAGGGCCTGACTGCAATGCGTCTGCACCGCGGTTCAGCTGTACCTGCCGTGTGGGAAATCTGCAGTGTGTACTTGAGAACACAGTGGGACTCCCGGAGCTGTGAGAGTTCTGCACCCCTGGGACCTGAGTCCACAAGAACAGGAATTTTTGTTCTGTTCACATTATTCCCAATCACAGAAAAGTGCCTGATGCAAGCACTAAGTATTTGTTGAATGTATGACCCAACAGGAACATTATACAGTAAATGCCAGGCAATCAGTTCTTCAAAGTGGAATGCTTACTGCACACCGACCAGAACACGGCAGTCACAGCTTGGGGGAGGGGAGGAGGGGACATCCAGATGTTCAGACAGTGACTCTTAAGATGATGGGAAAGTGGAGGAAGGGCAGCAAGGGTTGTCAGAGAGGCCTCTGGGCCATTGCTGTGTTCCTGCCTTTAACTTGAGATCTCGGTGCTCCAATTAAGGCCCTGCCTTCACGGCAGGATGGGAGAGCAGGCCCCAGAGCTCCGCTTTCCTGGCACATCTCATAATCCTCCAAATCTGAGCAGAAGCCCTCCTGTCATTCCCCGCCCAGATTTTCATCCCCGTGTGTATCTCCTAGTCTAGCCTTCCTCTCCCTCACTTCTCCAGTTGCAGAAGCTGTCCCACTTTGCCCCTAGACTTCAATAAAATCCCTTCCCTACGTCCCCCAGCTCTGCGCCCCCTTCCGGCCTCCTGGAAGGAGGCTCAGCGCTGCGGTACTCCCATGGCGGGCTGGGGGAGCTCTGGTGTCGTCCTCATCTCAGCGCTGCCTCCAACCACATCCCTCCCTGAAAACCCTCAAACTGAAGGTGGCTGCTACTGGTCTGTGGCACCTGCTACCTGCTCCTCAGCCCACACGCTACCTTTCCTGTAATTCCTAGTGACTTCACTGGCCACATGGATGACCCTTCCAGTAACCTTTGCTTTCAGTTCTTCTCTAAAGACCTTAATTATCCTCCTGACCTCAGCCATTCACTCCCATGAACACATCTAGCTCTTGCCATTGTTCCTGCTCCCCTCTGATCTCAATTCCAGAACCTGCTCTGACCTCTCCCTTCCAGTTCTAAACACCCCAAGGCCCACGATCCCCTGGCTCCACTCCCCTTATCACTGTCCTTCAACCTCTCTTGCGTCTTCAGTCCCTCACCCATCTTAGATCCTTTTAATTCACTCCCTTGCCTCATTACTGCATTGTGTTCACCTGGTAAACCCCTTTGTTAAGTTTAACTATTACCCTTGCTTTTTGCCCACACCATTTACTGACCGTGGCTCAAGAAAAACGCAACCCTGCTGGCTGGTCCCAGTTCGTACCGCCAGCCTGAAGTGAGATGGTGTTCTCCAGCAAACACATCACATTTCCTCCATTTCCTCTGTAACCAGACAGCATATCCCACCCAGGCCCTTCCCCAGCCTCCAGCATCTCATCTTCCTTTCCCCTCCTTACCCTCAGCCAATGTCTCTAGTTTCAGCAAGAATACAGAAGCAATCAGAAGGGGAAGTTCCCCGTGCGCCTACCCACATCGAACAACCCTATGGTCTTCTAAGCCTATGTGTGCCTCCTCTGGAACCATTCTCTTTAACCTGGACACGGATATCACTCCAGCAGTCATCCCTCCTCTCCTGCATGTTAATTTTCCTCTCCACTGAGTCATTCCCATTGGCACACAAACACAACGCGCTCTCTCATCTAAAACACAAAACCTTTTCACACATCCTCCTCCGGCTCCTCTCTCTTCCCCTTTATGGGACGATATATTCACTCTGTGACTCAGAACACTTTGAAAGAGCTCAGTTTTCAGTGCTCAGTTCTCTCACATCCAGGCCACAGACCTGGTCTCTGTTTACTAGAACTGTTCTTGTTAAGATCTCCAAGTTACCTAAGGCTGCTCACGTCTTCATCCCCAGCTTGTCTGATCTATCTGCAGCCTTGACGTAGCTTGGGCAGTCCCTACTTTTAAAGTGCTGACTAGACTCGCCTTCTGGGGCATCCTTATCTTTTGGTTTCCCTCTTACCTCACTGGCCACTTCTTAGACTTCTTTGCTGGCTTCTCCTCAGTTCTCCAACTGGTAAATGCTGCAGTGCTCCGGGGCAACAACATTTCAGCTAAACTCTGAGCTTCTCACCTCCTCCCCCACCGTCTCCTGTCAGCACAGCATCCCAAGTGACCGTTTTAAAACAAATCAGAAGATGCTCAACTTCATTCATATCAAGGAAAGTGAAACTATTAAAATACCGTTTCACCCAGAAGAGTCACAAAATCCAAAAATTTAACCACACGTTGTTAAGACTGAAGACACAGGCATTTTCATACCATTCCTATGGGCGGTAACTTGGCAAGATGTTTATCCTTGACTCAAGAACTCCATCTCTGCTGACTGATGTAATTACAACTACCCTAAATTGTACAGAATAATAAATTATAAGATTATTCACTGCAGCACAGTTCACAATAATGGCTGGAGGTAACCTAAGTGTCCATCAATTTGGGACTGGCTCAGTAAATTACCATACATCTTTATCCACATAATGAATACTATGCATCAGTTTAAAAAAAGGCATCTGAGTATTGTTATGGACAGGACTCCAAGATACATTATATGAGAAATACCAGGTGCTGAACAATATGTTATACCTTTGGTACAACAAAAAGGGAAAAATAAGATACATACATTTCTATTTGCTTATATTTATATAAAGAAACTTTGGAAGGACACCCCTAAACTAGTAAAGTGGTGAACTATAAAAAAGACATGCTTGAGGTACAGGAACTTAAGGGGTGGGAACTGGAGTTCACCAGAGTCCTTTTTATACATTTTAATTTCTGAACCACGTGCAAACATTACCCATTTGTTTTTTTAAAAAACAAATATGAAAATAAACAAGTGCAACCCAAGCTACATCATGTCATTCTGTCATTCCTTTGCTTCCAGTCCAAAGTGTCGCCCTCACCTCCTACCACACTCCCCCCAGCCGCCCATTCTGGCCTCGGTGCCGTCCCTCAACATGACAAGCTCCTGCCGCCCCTGCGCCCGCTGGCGCCTCCACCCTCCAGACACCAGCATGGCTCTCCCTCATGTCCTTCAGATCTGTCAGTCACCTTATCAGGGAGGCCTTCCCAGATCACCGGACAGAAAACAGTACCCTCACTCCCCACTCCGCTCAGCTTTCTTTCCTACACAGCATCCCCCTTCACTGCCTCCCCTCTCCCGCCCCCAGGCTGAAGCTTTACGGGAGTGGGGACTCTTACCCACCGCCTTCCCTGCACCTCACCGAGAACACGCACGTAGCTCAAGGAGCAATGCTGAATGAACCTGCTGCTTAAATCCCCGTAACAACCATGGGAGAAAGGTACTGCTATCATCCTCGTTTTACAGATAAGGAAACTGAGGCAGAAGGGGTGAGAAGCAGAGCTAAGATTCAAGTGTCACGTATATGAGGGCTTCACTGAACTATTCTTTCAACTTTGTGGGGGCAGGAAGGGAATCTAGAGGCTCCTCTAGAAGGTAAGAACAGGACTTCTCTGTCTCAGTGGGGAAGATGAAACGCGGGGAGGGGAGCGAGCATTCATTACTTGCCTTTTTGTATCTTTTGAAGATTGAACCTTATGAATGCTATCTATTCACAAAGTGAGTGAGTATTCAAAATAACAACAATAAGTGAAATATCAACAACCCTGATGTCCTTCAACAGGTGAATGGTTAAATAAACTTTGGTACGTACATACATACCATGGAATACCGGCCGGCCATACAAGAGCGAATGACGGATACACACAACCACCTGGATGACTCCCCGAAGGAAAAAAGCTGACACCAAAAGGTTACAGACTGTGTGGTTCCGTTTATGTTAACACTCCTGAAGTGACAAGGTCACAGAAACGGAGAACAGATCAGTGTTTGTCAACGGCTAAGGAGGGAGGCGGGACGGGAGGGAAACGCGTGGCCATAAAAGGTAACATGAGGGGTCCCTGCAGCGACGGCCACGTTCCCGACTGCACACGTGTCAGTATCTCGCTTGTGTTACTGTACTACGGTTCTGCACTGTGTTAGCACTGGGGAAAGCTGGGTAAGGAATCTATTATTTCTTAAAATTGCAAGTGAATCTACAATTACCTCAAAATTAAAAATTTAACATAAAAAATATATATATACAAATTAGGTTAAGAACATCCGGCCGGTGCTGCTAACCAGCTCATCATGTAGTGCCCTGGACAATGAGGACTCAGCCATGAGAAGACCTGGAGAGAGATCTGCCATAAAAGAGGTCCGGGCAGGGGAGCGAGCAACGGAGAAGGGGAACAAAATGCTTATGCTGGAAAGACAGAAAGGAGACCAGCGTCGCTGGAGCGCAGTGACAGGAACAGAATGCCAAAGATGAAAAGAACAGACCCAGGCCAGATCATCCAAGGCTTTACAGACCATACAAAGAACCTTATTTTCAAATGGTAAATGGATAGAATCCAGTAATGATTTATTAGTTTTTTTTCCCCATTTCTTTCCTCCCACCTTTTTTAAAGGCTGAAGATAATCCTATTTATCCAGGGATACAATAAAAAGCCCTAGGAAATGGTGATCCCAAATAATACGAAATGAACTATGTAGTATTTAAGATATGGAGTCATTAAAATCCAACTTGTACATGGTGACAGAGGTAAAGGCAGAAGTCAAATGCTGGTCCTGGTTGAACTCAGTCAGCCCTGTATTTCCAGGGCTAAGAAAAATACGACGATTACAGATACTGTGAATACAACTTAATGCTTTTGAAATAGTTTAATTGCCCAAAAGTTCATGCTACAATTTAAACAGTGCTATACTTCATAGTTGACATTGTTAACATACCCACTTACCTCTTTTTTGTCTTTGAACTTGTCAATTTCTTTCTTCAGAAGCTCCACTCTTTGAAAGGATTCAAGGTTATTCACACTGTACACAAGAACAAAGCCATCAGCAAATGAAAAATAATGCTTCGGCAGCTCCACGCCTTCCTGTAGGCCTCTGGTGTCATAGAGATGTAACTGTTCCTTTACCCCCCGATCCGTTTCCACTGAAGCCATATACACATCCTCCATTGTTTCACAGTCTTCCATTCCTGGGATTAAAAAGAAATTACTTTTATATATACAAATAACAATCACTACATTATTTACCTGAAACTAATATAATGTTACGTCAATTATACTTCAGTTTTTAACAAAGCAATTACTCTTTTTGGATAACTCAGTACCAATTGTTGCGTATTTTCTTGGCCTTTAGAAGTTGGTTTTCTAGGTTCCATATTTACTACATACAAGAATCAGATTTCCACTTACTAATTTCTTTACAATGAAAGGTAGTTGTTACAGTAAATGAACAAAGTACTTTTTAAAAAATATTTCTTCTGTGTAGAAATAAAAGTAATAAAAATTTGGCAATGAGATTTACTATTACATATTTTTTAAAAGGGACTTTCAAGAGTCAAATAACTTAATATCTAAATAAGAGAATCAAAGGCTACTTTTCTTCTTCGTCAGAGCCAAGGACAGGACCTGGGTAAATTTGATTTTTCTCTGTAAAACTTCCACTATTTCTAGGGTCTGTTTAAAGAACTCAAAAATTCACATGGCCAGGCTGGGTCTTGGCACTAGACCTTAATTCCCAAGTACCTACTGTGCACCTTTGTACGAAAGTCCTTTGAGTACTTTAAAGTAACAAGATCCTCTCCACACTTGTCACCTGTTCCTCCCCCTTGCTTCTGTCCCTTGATCACCTCCACCTGGTCAGTCTTCAGCATTCTCTCTGAACAGGGAAAGTATGGGTGAGAGTTATCGTAAATCAGCCACTCTACTGCTGGGACATCTGCTCTATCCACTGCCTCCTTCCATTCCCACTGGCACAAGCCCTTAACAGTACCTCCACCTGAACTACATCACCTGAACCACACAAGCCAGTAAGGATACCTTCACCAGAACTACCGCAGTAGCTCAGGAAACACCTGGTAAAAGCCTCCTATCCTTTCCAGACTCTGCTGAAATATCAAGCCTGTGGATCCTCTCCTGTGGATTATCCACTCTCCTCCGTTCTGCTCTTACTGTGCCTTGTACAGGGACTGCCATTTTATACTTAAATCTCCTCCTATCTGTCCCCTCCAAAGCTGGAGTGCAAACACACTGCAGAGTCAGGACTGTGGCTAATCTATCTTCATAGCTCTGAGGACTAACAAATTGACCTACATACGTGGAAAGTCCTTAGTAAATGTCTGAATGAATGAATAAATGAGTGAGCTCATAATTGATGTCCCAATTCCATTCCCTGCTCGCCTGACTGATGAGCCTTTTAAAATGCATTTTACTTTGCCCTATTTGTGCAGGTTTTGTCTCTTCAACTAGTCTGTAACTTCCCTGAGGGACAAACCTTTCTGTGTGCACGGCAAGTATTCAATAACCATTTGTTGCCAAGGGGATTAAGGTGAGAAGATTAACAATTTGAACTGTACTGAGTAGGGAGAGAGAGAGAGAGAGAGAGGTAAGAGAGGTATGGTATGGCCCCACTTTTAACTATGAGCTATATCCAGATGTAAAATCATCTGGATAATATTCTGTACCACTAAAACACTCTATATTACACGTTGTGAAAAACTGGCTATAGTTTTCCTAAACCTAAATACTGTAGCATGATTTGTGACAGGTGCCATACATAAAATATAAATAAAATCTCCCAAAAGTATTAGATTAAAAGGAATAATCATGTAAGGATAAACAGGCTGGCTCATGAGAAACCAAAAATTTACTTTCATCAGCATAATTCTTTACATTAAGAAATGTTCGGGGGAAGGGTATAGCTCAAGTGGTAGAGCACATGCTTAGCACACACAAGGTCCTGGGTTCAATCCCCAGGGCCTCCTCTAAACATAAATAAGTAAACCTAACCACCCACCCCCTAAATAAATAAGTAAAACTTTTTTGTTTAAAGAAATGTTTGATGTTTAGTAGGGGACAATTATTTACAGGTCTGAGTATATCATCCTGTGATAAAGTAGTATCTTAAGGAAATTAAAGGTTCTTCTATGAAGACACAAACTTACTGAGCTTTGATTATAAAAAAATTTAAAGGCACAATCCATGAAGACTTTTGTTGTGGTGGATGTTTTATCCATTAAAAGCCAGTCTGGTTCCTTTCCTCCCCCACTTAAGAAATTCTGTTCCGCTATAAATCAGGCAAAGTTCCGGCTCCTCACCAGCTCACCTGACCTCCTCTCCTACTCCATACTGCCGGCCCCTACCGCTCCGCCACACCAGTGGAAGACTAAGGATGCAGGAGGTCCTGGGTTCGATCCCCAGTACCTCTTCTAAAAATAAATAAGTAAATACACCTATTTACCACTCCCCCCACCAAAATTTTTTTTTAATTAGAAAAAAATAGGTGTTTTTTCCTTGCCCCTAATTTTCCCCCTCAATCTCTGTTGACTTCTATGACCATTCTGGTCCCTCTGGAGCACACATCACTTGTGTGCCACCTTCCTTCTTAGGTTAGTATGACCAACACAAGACCCCTAGCAGTTTCCAGAACCTACAGAGAAATTAAGGAAAAATAATCTTACCAATAGTGTGATTCCCATAAAGAAGCTGCTCCAAAATTGCCGTTTTCCCCACAGAGAGCAAGCCACAAACCACAACCTTACAGCCTTTTCCCATTTTCTCTTAGGATATCACTGTAAAGAGAAAAGAAGATCTTTAAAATTGTGTACTGTTAAAAATCAACCTTCTCTTTTTCTTTCTATGTTTAAATTTAATAAGTAACACGTACAAAGGGGGGAATTTCAAATATAAAAAAGATACACAAAATAAGGTATATCCTTCCAAACCCCATTCGTGGTCTCCCATTGGTTTCCTTAGAGCAATCAGTGTTACTGGTCTCCTATCTATCTCCGCAGAAGTAAGCTAGGAAAACAGAAGATGACGTTATAGATAAGAATATGTTTGTTTTCAAAAAGAATAAACACATTTTACACAAAGAATATTTCAATACTAATTAAGTCTACAGAAATCCAAACTGAATCCTAGTAGATGAAAACAATCCTTGAAAGACTGCCTGCTCATCTGTATTTACCTAGAAAAATAAGCAAGATGTAAAAATATAAGGAGGCATGAAGATAAAAATCTGGATAGAAAATGGACGTAATTTTTTAAAGAAGCATTAACACTATCAATGCTTCTGTCAGTCTTTTCTCAGGAGAGTGAGAAATTGAATTTTGGTCTCTTTTAGTCAGACTTCTTTTTGAGTCATAGTTCTTCAAGCCAGAAAAACTGATCAGGCACTTTAAACTAAAAGAAAAGGAAAACTCATTTCTCCCAGCTTCCTAACACATCCAAGGAAGAGCAAGATGGGGTAACATTTTCTTCAGTTTCCCTCAAAGCTTTTATTTTCTGGAAGGCAAGATACCAGAAGCCAAGACAGAAAGGAAAAAAGGCTCATTAAATGCAGCAGAATAATCTGGTAAGAGAATTTAAATTTCCACATTGCCTTCTGCCATCTCCCTTATTTCCAATTCTCTTACCTAGCAGTGTGGAACTTGCAATAACTGACTGAAAGGGAGGCCATAGCTCCTTAAAGTCAGAAAACAAGAAAGTTCAAATAAGCAATCAAATAAAAGCGGTGGTGGGCATCTTTCTGTATGCGTGTATGTTGCACATTACTGTTTTTTTTTTAACCAAGAGCTAAAATATTAAGCAACAAATGAACTTCCTTTAAGTCTTCTCTACTTTGTTTTCTCAAAGTCTGTAACTTTTTTATTAAGGTAGAGTTGATTTACAATGAGTTTCAGGTGTACAACATAGTGATTCACAATTTTTAATTATACTCCATTTATAGTTATTATAAAATATTGGCTATATTCCCTGTGCTGTACAATATACCCTTGTAGCTTACTTATTTTATACATAGTAGTTTGCATATCTTAATCCCCTGCCCCTATCTTGTCCCTCCCCCTTTCTTCTCCCCCCTGGTAATTAGTTTGTTCTCTGTATCTGTGAGTCTGTCTCTTTTTTGTTATGTTCATTCATTTGGTTTTTTTTTAGATTCCATATATGAGTGATAACATATAGTATGTGTCTTTCTCTGACTTATTTCAGTAAGCCTATTACCCTCCAGGTCCATCCATGTTGTTGCATCTTTATGTCTGAGTAATATTCCACTGTGTGTATAAATATGTATACGTACATACATACATACATATACACACACACACACACACACACACACCCCTTCTTTATCCATTCATTTGTTAATGGACACTTAGGTTGCTTCCAAAGCTCAGCTATTGTAAATAATACTGCTCTGAAGGCTGGGATGCATGTATCTTTTCCAATTAGTGTTTCTGTTTTCTTCAAATATACACCCAGGAGTGGAATTGCTGACTCATATGGAAGTTCTATTTTTAGTTTTTTGAGGAACCTCCACACTGTTTTCCACAGTGGCTGCAATTCCCCCCAACAGTGTACAAGTATTCCTTTCTCCGCATCATCACCAACATTTGTTATTTGTAGTCTCTGATGACAGCCATTCTGACAGGTGTGACTTGGTATCTCTTTGTGGCTTTCATTGGCATTTCTCTGATGATTAATGATGTTGAGCATCTTTTTCATGTGCCTGTTAGCCATCAGTATGGCTTCTTTGAAAATGTCTATTCAAGTCTTCTGCCCATTTTTTGATTTTTTTTATATTGAGTTGTATGAGTTACATTTTGAACATTAACCCCTTATCAGTCATAGCATTTGCAAATACATTCTCTGATTCAGTAGGTTGTCTTTTCATTTCGTTGATGGTTTCCTCTGCTGTGCAAAAGCTTTTAATTAGCTTCCATTTGTTTACCTTTTGTTTCCTTTGCCTTAGGAGACAGATTTTTCTTAAATGCTGGTAAGATTTATGCCAGTGTTCTGCCTATGTTTTCTTCTAGGAGTTTTATGGCTTCTGGTCTTACATTTAGGTCTTTAATCCATTTTGAGTTTATTTTTGTATACAGTGTTAGAAAATGTTCCAATTTCATTCTTTTACATGTAGCTGTCCAGTTTTCCTAGCACCGCTTATTGAAGAGACTGTTTTTCCTCCATTGTATATTCTTGCCTCCTTTGTCATAGACTAATTGTCAAAGTCTGTAATTTTTTATGACCTAAATCAGACAAAGCACATTATCTCCTGACAGGAAAATTGTAATGATACCATTACTGTGGTGCCGTAATAACACAGCACTCACTTGCAGAGCAGTATACTACATTTAACCAGTAGATAAATAGTCTCTTACGTGATGTAACTATTATTTCCTGGGGGGCACGCTTGGGCTCCTTCTGATAAATCTTCCCAAGAATATTTATCACTTGCTTCCAGGAGAACCACTTCTCTTAGGGAATTTCCTTTTTATTTTTCAGTGTAAGTGCAATAGAAAAATTCTCAGTCTTTATAAGGGCAGAGTTTTGTGTAACGCTGATCATCTATGGTAGGGTATCACCTATGTCAGCAACTATGGCCTGTCCAACAAGGTTTTCCATGCATACTTCTGAATTTGATTTATGTTATCTCCTTTATCATAGGATTCCACTCTCTATAAATTGTGGTCTCCTGTAGGTTATACCATTGAATCTTTCTTTCAAAGAGTTTTTAATAACAGTTGCCACCTAACCACATGAGAAGAAGGTAAGAAAGAAATCTTCTGGAGTATAAGAAAAATGATGGCAGCAACAGAACTCTGCTGTCCGAAAAGGTTGCTGCTGGAATCTAAATTCTGGTTTTTCTATTGTTACTGCTCTTCCTCTGAAATTGTCTTAGCCCCAGTAGAATTTCTACATACCAATCCTT
Source organism: Vicugna pacos (assembly GCF_048564905.1). Taxonomy (NCBI): domain Eukaryota; kingdom Metazoa; phylum Chordata; class Mammalia; order Artiodactyla; family Camelidae; genus Vicugna; species Vicugna pacos. The sequence continues at coordinate 10,394,939 of NC_132987.1, forward strand.
ACCTCCTCGCCCCTTTCTATTAAATCAAGAAAAAAAAAAAAAAAGTCCCTTTACCACAAATTATATCAATCTTCAAAAAAAACTCCAGTGCTTTAAAAGGGCAGGTACATACTGTAGTTGAGTGAAGGAGCAGTTTTAAGGAAAGAACATCCCATGATTAACAGCAATAGACTCTCTGTGAAAGGGAAGCAAGTATGAATGCTGGGGCCTGAGGCGAACTGAAAAAATGCTGAAATCCACAGAATCCAGAGAAATCCAGAAATCAAAAATTCCTGAGGGTCTTGGGAAGTGGTCTCAATATACCTGCTTTAAAAGGGGTATACTACAATTGTACTTTCTTCACTCATGATACTAGGATTAGCAGATAGAGTTTGATTTAAAATATGCATTATTTTGTATTTGTGTGTGTGTAAAATAAATTGGGGGATTTATTTCAGGATTTCAGAGAAGACCTCATCAAGGGCAAACAGTAAAAGTAACTGAAAAGAGGTAACTCTAGGTAAAGATTTTAAGGTCTTTTTAGGAAGGAGAGAGAAGGAAAGAAATAAGACCGAGAAGAACATGTTAAATATTTTATAGCATCAAAAAGCAAACAAAGACGAAAGGGTAAGTGTGATTAATCAAAGCACACCTGAAGCATTCTAGGTTCCTAGGTGTCTTCAAATGGAAAACAATACTACTACATAAAACTGAAGATCAGTCACCTGCTTCACATCAATTTAAAAGTATGAATTTTTTTTTTTTTGGGTTCTTGGATTTTTATTGGATCAGGAGGGGTCTGAGGTAAAAGTAGGAATTCTTGAGGTACAAACTACTATGTACAAAATAAACAAGCTACAAGGATACACTGTACAGCACAGGGAATATAACCAATATTTTACAATAACTATAAATAGAATGTAACTAAAAATTGTGAATCACTGTCATACACCTGAAACTCATATAATATTGTAAATCAACCAATAAAAGCAATTTTAAAAACTACTAACTCCTTAAAGAGTTAATATCTAAAAGATTTTAAATGAATAACATTACATACAGATACAAAATACTTAACTCTCTATACATGATCATGATGGTAGGGGCTCACGTTACATATAAAGAAGTACACATATGCATCTCACCCTTATATAAAATCAGATTTACAAATAAAAACCACCAAAAGCTTCGTTCTATAAGCATCATAACATTTCATAATTTCCAAACACAATAAATACACACTATTTCCTTCTAAATGCAGAAAGAGGTCATCTGCAGTACCCTGAAAGGGCAGGGGATCATGTGAATAGACCCTGTGGGTGGCCAAACCTCTTAGGTAAATCGAGGTTCAAGAGTTTGAAAGGGTCCAGCACAGATGGATGACCTTTAAGCTTCCTTCTAACGCTGCCATGCTATGAGAGCAGAAATGGCTGACCCAGAAACTGCGTCAACACAAGGTTAATACAAAAAGCAGTAGTTACAGCTCCTTGTACAGCCCCTACCCTAAGAAACTGCTGGAAAATAAAATTCAGCTGTGACCTACTAATCGTTGGCTGATGTAAATGACTAAGAGAACATGCTTAACAGGCAAAATCCAATGCAGTCTTAAATACGTACTGCTTTGCTTTCCAGGCTAATCAATACTGTTGCTAGAGAATAAAAACATGGTCTGATCCACTCTGTAGAAAACACTGAGCTGGGTCAGTATTCTCTTGGAAGAGACATCAGAAACAGCTACCCTACATTGCCAGTACTTCTGTTCTTCCCTCACAGACATCATTCTAGTTTTAAAGTAGAACATAACTTTTTTATGCAAACAGGAAAATATTAACACTGAAACACTGTTAACTTCAAAAGGAGATATTATAGATCTTATTATGTAAGCATCATGAGGAAAACTACACTGTGCATTGGTTTATGTAAACATCATGTACTGTGTGCAATGCTTTCACTTATCCATATATGAATACATTTTATATACATAAACATATATTAAAAGAGTTTTGCAAACAATACTGCACATAATAAAATACAATAAGCAGATTCCAGCCTACCGCACTTTTATTCATTCAGTAAATATTTACTACAGTCTTACCCTAATGCCAGGCATTATGGACAAAGTAGGAGGCAAAACCAAAACCTCAGGAATCTCAAAATCAATTAAAAATACCAATCCAAATCTTCCAAATTGCTGAATGAGAAACTGCAGGCTATGAATTAAGAAACAAAACAGCAAAACCTAATTAAGAAATTAGCAGTGATGAATCACATTGCCAGAATCTTCTTTCCAAATGATTATTCCCACTTTACAATCAATTGCTCTTGACTAATGTTTCTCACACCCCACATCTGGTCCAGCAATAAACCCTCTACCTTTGAAATGAAGCAGTCCAAGGCCCCGTCTTCTCTCACTGATCTCTCAAAGATGTCCATGACATAATCCCCCAAATCTATGAGTATTCTACTTTACATGGTGAAAAAAGGACTTTGCGATTGTGATTAAGAACCTTGAGATGGGGAGATTATCCTGGACTATCTGGACCCAATGTGATCACAAGTGTGTAAGAGGGAGACAAGAGTGTCAGAAAGTGAGAGATTTGATGATGCTATACTGCTGGCTTTCAAGATAAAGGGGTCAGCAGCCACGGAATGAAGCTGGAAGAGGGAGGAGGCAGAGTGGTAGTGTGTGCTTAGCATGCTCGAGGTCCTGGGTTCAATCCCTAGTACCTCCATTAAAGAAGTAATTAAGTAAATAAACCTAATTATCTCCTCCAACATCCCCCCAAAGATTAGAAGCTGGAAAAGGCAAGGAAATGGATTCTCTCCTAACGCCTCTAAAAGGAACATAGACCAACTAACTTGATTTTAGCCTAGTGAGATTTCTAACCTACAGAACTATAAGGCAACAAACGTGTGCAACGTGTGCTGTTTTAAGCCAGTAAATTTGCTGTAATTTGTTACAGTAGCTGTAGGAAAGGAATACCACCTTCTAACTAGTCTCTGCTTCCACATTTTCCTTTTCTCCTTTTAGCCTCAAAGCTGCAATTCAAATCATCCTTTTAAAATGCAGGCCACATAGAAGGAATTTCCTCAGGGGCAGGGTGCATGGTCCTTGGTTCAATCCCCAGTACCCCCATTTTAAAAAGTTAATAAAATAAAATGCAGGCCACATGACGTCACCCTCCTGCCCAAAATCTTCCAATGGTTTCCAATCTCAGAAAGTTTGAAAACCCAGAGTCCTCCTAAGAACCTTCACCTCTTTGAAGCCATCTGCTACTTTCCCTGTTCCTGTATTAACGTGGGCGTGCTCCAGCCTGGGCACTTCAAGGCTTTTCTCAAATGTTACTTCTCAAGAAGACTCATCTTGAACATTCCATGCAAAATCTCCACCCCAACCTCAACACTCTCTACCCCTCCCCCCCCTTATTTGTCCTTAGCATCTTATCACAGAACGTAATAATCTTACGTTTATTGCCTTTCCCCCAGAAGCTAGAATTTCTGCTACAACCACTGCTACATTCCTAGCTGGCACAAAGTAGGCATTTGTTGAATCATGTAAGGGCTTTTACAATGGTAAAGCTGCAATTTAAAAAAAAAAAAGGAAAATACGAAATGGGGGTAAAAAATAACCAAAGCCGCTGTTTTAGAAGACAAATGATTCTCTTAAACCTTCGCCACACTTACGCTTGGTATTTGTAAGAGAATTAAGCCATATGATTTACCAAAAATGAAAATATTCTGTAGACGCAAAAAAGCTAATCACTTGTTCGTCAATAAAGAACGCAACACAAAACGCCTGCATTTTCTCGGCATTTTTTCCCTTAACACTTGCACCTGCCAACCAGTTCGCGGCACAAAAATATTTCGCTTTTCTAAAAAACCGTGGTCCTGACATAGCACATCGAGGACAAGATCTATATGCAGGAGAGGTAGGGACCGCAGGGACCCGCAAAAACGCAGAGCCGCCCGCATCACCCCCCCTACCCAACGCCAAACCCTTTTTGGGGCAAAATCCCTCGGAGCTGGGCCTGCGGGAGCTGAGGCCCGAATCGCCCCGGGAGGCGGGACGCGGCGCCCACAGCGAAGCCCCCGCGACACGAGCGCCCCGTTTGGGCCCCAGAGGTCCTCGTCCGTCGGGGTAAAGCAGGGGACCAGCCCGCAGCGCGTGAAGCGGCCCCGCACGACGCTTCCTGACAGTCCTGCACACCGCGCAGACCCCGAGGAGAGCGTCGCGCGGCCTGCGCGGCTCCACCGCGGGCTTCGGCCGCCGGAGCCCCGCCCCCAACTTGCCTCCTCTCGGCAGCGGGACCGCCCGGACACGCACTAGCCGAGACCTCGCCGCTGACTGTCGCCTTTAGCCTGGCTCCTGCCGGTCCAGTGCGAACCCCGAGGAGCAGGGGGCGGGACCCTCCGCGAGGTTGCGCCCAATCCCGGCCGAACTCCGCCCACCAGGCTCTCGGCCGGAACTACATGTCCCATGAGGCTGTGCGCGGCCACCGCTCTCTACCGGAAAGAGGCTCGCTGAAGTGGGGGAGGAGCGCAAAAGGGATTGTGGGAGGAAGGCTCTTTCCTTTTCGTTTGGCGGCAGCCATCAGGTAGGCTGTATTGGGATTTTCGCTACTCCATCCGTCGCGGATCTCTGTTCATGTGAGCCATCTAGGCTCGGGGACCCTGCGTCCTTGGGGCTCCTCCTGCCTCCTGTGCGGCGCGGGTTTGATTGGGATGCGGGGCAGCGCGGGTGTGGAAAGGCGGCCCCTGAAGCGGGCTGGGGGATGCTGTGATGGCGGCGCGAATTTGAGCTGGCTCAGAGCGTGAAGGAAAGGGAGGGAGGGGAGGCCGGACGGAGGGCGTCCTAGAGCGAGGCCGGCGGGCTGGGTGGAATATGCTTTTCTTCGAGAACAGTCCTTGGCGGCAGCAGCTAACCCGGAGGTCTTGGCAAGGCCTCTTTCAGGCCGGACCCTGGGACGCCGCCTGCCCCAGTCATCCGCCCCCTTGGTGCCCAAGGCTCGTTGCGCTCGTTCGTCCCGCAAAAACGTGTCGAGGGCCGCCCTGCGCTGCCTCCCGTGGACGCGGAGGTGCAGGTTGAGCCGGCCGTGCCTTGCTATTCGTGCAGAGCCATTTCATCGGCAGGGCTGTTCTCGTCGGTGGGGAACTAAGATGGACGGACGGGGTCTTGTGCTTGAATGGATTATGTTTTTAACACCCGTTTATCTCCAAGGTGAGCCGAGATGGGCGCTTACAAGTACATCCAGGAGCTATGGAGGAAGAAGCAGTCCGATGTCATGCGCTTTCTTCTCAGGGTGCGCTGCTGGCAATACCGCCAGCTCTCGGCGCTGCACAGGGCCCCCCGCCCCACCCGGCCCGATAAGGCGCGCCGGCTGGGATACAAGGCCAAGCAAGGTGAGTGGTCTGCGGGGATGCTTGGGTCACAGTCAGCTCCCCGGGGGAGGCTGCAAACCCGCGATTAGGAAGAAGCATTTGATGCTGGAACATTAGCAGCAAGTTTGTTTTTTGTGGTTTTTTTTTTTGGTCTAGGTTATGTCATATACCGCATTCGTGTGCGCCGTGGTGGCCGCAAACGCCCCGTTCCTAAGGGTGCTACCTACGGCAAGCCTGTCCACCATGGTGTTAACCAGCTAAAGTTTGCTCGGAGCCTTCAGTCTGTCGCCGAGGTGAGTGCTTTTTCAGTGGTACATGTATTGGTCACCAACTGGAGATAGTGGGGAAGGATTAGAACGGTTTTTCTGATGGTTAATTTGTACCTAGGTGAACCCTGTTGTGTTTAAAATGGGGCTGGTGATTTTTTTTCTTTTAACTTAGTGAAGAGTTGCTGTTGGAGACTCTTAGTCTTTGTTAGGAATCTCTTTGCTCATACGTTAAGAAAGTGTTTTATGATTAGTGTGAACCTGTGGAACGTACTTTTCTTAAAGGGCGATAACTTTGTACTGAACTAGTAAAGTAACTATGCTTTGTTGTAGAGGTTGGCAAACAAGGGCCTGTTATTCTCCATGAGCTAAAAATGTCTTTTTAAGAGAAAACAAGGTTGTGCAGAAGAGACCATAGTGGGCTTCAAAGTTTTCAATAAAAGGTAGCTGACCTATTGTAGTAGAAAAATACGTTCCAGAATACTAAATTTGGTTAGCCAGATATTCCTAGCATTCATGCCTTAGGAGGTAGTCAGAATGGTTTCAAATCTAAGGACGTGTTATTTTGTAGACAGTATGCCTTGTCATACTCCCTCCAGGAAGCGAATCAACCTTACGATATTTATGTATGTTACAGTCTACCTTATCACACTTGGTCCCAGCCTCTGGGAGATGCTTAGTAAATACTTGAGTTGTTTTAAGTGAGCAGCCTTAGTCTGATGTCTAAAGAGAATTGCTTCCTGATTGGATGCTAGGTTGTGTGGGAGGCTGACCTTGGGCCTTTTTTCCTGTTCTAGGAGCGAGCTGGACGCCACTGTGGGGCTCTGCGGGTCCTGAATTCTTACTGGGTTGGTGAAGATTCTACATACAAATTCTTTGAGGTTATCCTCATTGATCCATTCCATAAAGCTATCAGAAGAAATCCTGACACCCAGTGGATCACCAAACCAGTCCACAAGCACAGGGAGATGCGAGGGCTGACATCCGCAGGCCGAAAGAGCCGTGGGCTTGGAAAGGGCCACAAGTTCCACCACACTATTGGTGGTTCTCGCCGTGCAGCTTGGAGAAGGCGCAATACTCTCCAGCTCCACCGTTACCGCTGATATAAGTAATGTTTGTAAAATTCTTACCTAATAAACAATTTAGGACATTCATGTCTGCTTAAAAGTGGTTTTTAATTTGTCTGTTAAAACTAGTCTGCAGATTGTTTCATGAATGCATTGTCAAATTATGAAAGTTAAAAGTGCAATAATGTTTAAAGACTAAGTGATGGTGTATCTTGTTTCTAATAAGAGAAATGCTTTTGTCTTTGCTTTATCTTATTAGGGAGTTTATATGTCAGTGTGTAAAATGCTGTTTGCTACAATAGTTGTAAAATAAATTCTGTTAAAGAGGAAGTGCAGAAATTAGCCCTGTAGATTTGTTGGTGCATGTGATGAAACCTACAGCTTTATTGGGGTGATGCAATTCTCTGCTGGTTTACTCTAAAGTGGCTGTCTTACGGAGTTTGGCAAAGACAAACTTTTAAGTTGGATTTTCCTTGGAAATGTGGAAGGTGTCCTGATCCTTTACCATATGTGGAAAAAGTTCACTAAGGGCCCACATTTTTAGATGTCATCTACTATTCCGTTTATGTAACTGCCACTTCTGAGAGGAGAAAAGAAAGAATGCCACCATTTTTAAGATAATTGAGTAAACCTGTTACAAGAGAGTTCTCATCAAAATCTGGTTAAATTGCCTTGCCCTCCGTGGTACCATTGATCACATAAAAGGTGGAAGCTCCTGGTTCAATCTCATAAATAACTGGGATCTCTAGAATATTGAATTTCATGCAAAGTAGTAATGATATTTACACTGCTATGTATTAAAACTGATGAAAATTGAACATTAGGTGAGAAGGAAATTACTAGCCTTAAGGTTTGTAAACTGTAATGCTAGGATTGGGAAATTGGTATTTGTTGATACCTTTTGATTGTGGGAGGACAGAAAAACCTAGATCAAAAATTTAAATGTTTTATCTGTAATACTACTTTGTGACCATTTTGAACCCTCCAAGCTATCTTAGAGGGGAAAATATGGTTGGTTTTGTTTAAAAGTAACATTGCTAAGTCTAATCAAATGTCATCTTGGGTCGAGCCACTTTATCCATTCCCATAAGGCTATTGAGAAAAGTCATGTAGTTGGTGTCAATACAAGTTCATGGTTTCCAATCTAACTTTCTGTGTTGTCTACAGTTATTTTTCTCATCCTGCTCAAATGACCCTCAAGATCTCAAACATTCTACTAACTTGCCAGGCTACCAGTTGTGCCCACTTTAACATTCAACATTCCACCACATTTTGTTTGCATCATGGCTTCCAGTAGACTAGGCTTCTGTTTCCCAGGGTGGGTTTGAGTGTGCAGGAAATATGGAAAAAGGAATTGCCCCAATTCTTGGTTTGCTCTCTTAATAGGTGGTTTAATTTTGAAATCTAATTGCTGGTTTCCTTGAACCAATTTTTCTCGTATTTTCTTCAAGGGTCTTTTGAAAGGCTCACCTAAATGATTTTCCGAAAACATGTAGCAGGCTCACAAAACCTAGAGACGTAGATTTCTTCCCACCCACCTCAAAATAAAATCTTAAACCGTATTTTGTGTGTTGTAGAGGTTCAACTATACATATAGAATAAATGTCATATTAAACAAATGGACCTGCTATCTTTTGTCATCTAATGGATGCTTTAAAGCAAACCAAATAACCCACAAAAATAAAATACGTGATGGCAGAAACATTCCAGAGTTTCAGGGAAAATAAGTGTAGTGCTTAATCTTGGGTTTTTCTTCCTTGGTTCTTTGGTCCTTGCATGAATTCGAAAAACTCATTTTTTTCCCAACTATTCAGGGTGCTAATTTAGGGAGGTGGGGGTTGATTCAGACCAAAGGCCAGCATTAGGTATCTCCCAGAAGGGCTTGCTCCTGTCTTTGCTTACCCTGCCGTTAGTCTCCACACGCAGCTAGAGAGAGCGGGAAACTAAAGTCTGTATGAGTATCTTCCGTGATTTTCCCACTCTGCCACCACATGATCGTGTGTCCTGCTGTTCTCATTCTGTGTCATCCCATCTTTCTTGCCGTTTCTCAGACACACCAAGCAATCCTTCTAATGCCTTTATGATGGGAAAACACAGATACTTAATGTCACCAGAGGCTTTCCCAGACTACTCCACAAGCTGCTCCTGTGTAGTATTTCTAGAGCAGCAAATGACACATACCCGAAAGGTTGTTAGAATTTTCTTCAGAATTAGAGCAAGTGGTTTCTTACAACCCCACAAGATGGAGGGTCTAATTTTAACTCACCCCCTTTGTCAATGAGCACAAAGATGAAGCGATTTGCTCAGGGTCACACAATGGCAGTCTGAATTCATGTCCTCCATGTGAACTTATTTTAAATTTTGATTAGGCAATACACTGACATGGCTGAAACATCCCAAAAGATAAAAAAAAGGTCTACAGGAAAAGTCTCCCTGCCCCCTAGTTTCCCCTTCTGGAGGAATCAGTGTGATCAGTTTTTTTTTCCCGCTATCAGGAGATACTTTAATAAATGTACAAATATAATACATATGTATTGTTTTCTTTTTTGCCCAAATGGTAAGATACTATACACACTGGTTTTTCTCATGTAGTTCTGCATCTCAGAGCTTATTCTGTATCCTCATTCTTTGTTGTGGCTGCCTGGTATTCTATCATATGGATGTACCATAATTTGTTTAATGTGGCCCCTGCTGATGAATATTTAAGAATTTTTTCCAATCTGTTGCTTTTATAAAAAGTTTTTTGCATATATCTTAGTTTACATTGTTCATAGATTTTAGCTATTGTTACTAGTGCTGCAGTGAACATCATTACTATATGTACAGGTTTCAACCTAATTTTATACAGGAAAAATAAACCTAAAATAGAGACTCTTAGTAGGAAACTGATTAATTTTCAAAAAAAAATCTGCGTCAAAGGTAGCATGGTTAGCCTGTACCTTTAAAGCTCATCATCAAAGCACTCAAATTTAATGAAGCAGCTGGAACACACACCTCATAGCCCACTCTCAAATCCTGGTAATGGGCAACTCACCATCCATCCCCCAACCCAAACTGATTGATCATTTAATTTAATTGCTATGCTATGAAGATCTGAACTTGTTCGCTTGCAGTTCTCCTTGTGATTTAAAGAGAGTTTCATTATTGGGCCATCCTAGTTGGTTTAGAAACAGTAATTGATGGGTAATGTAATTATCAATCATCTAATCACTAAACTTCTTTCTTTGAGACTGTAAACATACATACTGTTTAGATTCCAGAGGTTGATTATTAACTAAGCTAGGAAGTTTCACTTATCAGAAAGGAAAATTCGAAAAATGATCATCCCCATTAAAGAATTCAGTCCAGCGGCTCCCAGTTGGATTCTGTGGGGAGGATCTGTTAGAATCCATTGCTGTCAACACATCCCAGTATTAACATTGTGATTAGAATGAAAAATGTTTAAATGCTCTGCCTCCCCGTCCCAATTTAGTAGTTTTTTAATGTGTCCATTCTTATTTAGCTTTTGAATGGGGTACAGTGGTACAATGACTGCTCATGGATTTGCTCCTCTGTGCTCCACTCTGTTCTTGTCCTTCCTTCTCCTTATAGTCAGTGAACTGGAGGTCCTCAAAGTCAGACCAACAACAAAGCCCAGGACAAGACCATGAAGGGCCAACCCTAAAAGACAAAAACCACCACTAAAGGTGTTAGCTGCCAACTGAAAAGTTTTCCTCGCGGAACTCATCCTACAATGTAACAGTTGAAATTAACTTGTCTAAGGCCATGAGACCACTGTTTTTATGTGACACATAAAATACTTCTGAAGTTCTGAAAATACTTTCAGCAATAGCATTCTCATTGTTCCCAAATAGTGCTCTTCCTCCCATTACTCATCATGAATGTCACCAGGTGTCAGAAAAGCCACTGCTTATTTTAATAAAATGAAACTTTCATCTCAAAGTCTGGTTTATTTGGGACAGGTTCCAAGAGGGGTTGGGGAGCTGGACTAGTCAAGATTCTTTTGACTTCCTAGGGCTCTTAGTGGTCACCACTACCACCACCATGACCTCCCCTTAATACTCTGTAGAATAACTGGGACCAGGAGACATTATTTCAAGAGGATTTTACTTGAATCTAAAAGGTAACAGGAAGGAAAGAACTAGGTATACATCCAACTAAATAATATAGTTTTACAAGATAAGGAATACTCTTAGGGACTCACTTTGATGCCTCAAGCAAGCTTCTTTGTCTCTCTTGTGCCTGAATCTCCCATGATAAACATGAGGGACAATGTGGTCCAGCAGTTAAGGGCAAGGATGCTGAAGTCAGACTGCTGGAGTTCAACCACCATTTCCTGGACCAGTCACCTCCGGCAAGTGGCTTCAAGTCTTTTAAGTATAAATTCTGTAATGTGTAAAGTAGGTAAAACAATACAACCAGACTTTGTCAGAATTTTTCCAATTCTGCCTGGGGAGAAGGAGTACTCTAAGAGCCTGGATGTCTATGTCCGACTTTGTAGAGAGAAATATTTCTATAGTGGAACAAAGGCACCTATTAGGTCAAGACGACTTGAGTGAAATTTCTCTTATGAGCCAGTTCCCTTCCCTCTAATTCTGCATTTCCCCAGGCAGTCACTTAAATGGTAAGTCGGTCTTCCAGCTGGACCAGGAGTAGCTCTGTTTCTGCAGACCATAGATCTGGATTGTCAGTTCATACATCACTGATTTAAAATGCTCTTATCTGAATATTAGTGCTCATTAACCCTCCAGTCCCTAATAATTGCTTAGTGAACTCACATAAAGCTTCTAAACATATAAAGTGTTTTTAATTCCAATGTATGTCATAACTGACTTACATATAAAAATAAATCCTGTTGCATCTTGATATGATCTAGAAAGAAATTTTTATACTAATATTTTTCCCTAAAGAAGTTGAAATTTGTGATAGAAGTGGATTCCAAATCAGGGATGTGTGTGCTAATGGTTTATCACAGAAGTGCTCTCAAGGGAAGTTGACAGGGAAAGAGAAGCCAAGTCCCAGTGTGATTCCATCTTCCAGGGGGTGGTTTCTGCCTGATTCCACCAAGGAAACTGGCTTTCACACTTCTGCACCGGTCAGTCAGTCATGGGTTGGGGCTCCCCTGGGAGAATGTGAGCATCAGGTAAAGTGGTACCTGTGGCTTCAGGGCGACCTCCCACGAAAGTCACAGGTGGCATGGTGGACAGAAGCTGAGTAGGACAGCACAGAAGCAGTAACAGGATCTAAAGGAATCTGGGCACCGACAACATCTGTGTCAAAAACACAACAATTTCATTTTCCTCTCTCTAGTTTTTTTTTTTTTTTATGAAAGCATTGTCATTAGCAATAATTTCTTCGGTCAACATTTCAAGTATAATAAAATCAGTGAACAATTTTGACTGAATTAACTAGCCTTGGATGTTTTGGAGCTGCTCTTAAAATTTAACCAGGTTTAGGTAAATATTTCAATGAGGTGTTCAAAATACATTTATGCCTCCAGTGGGGGCATAATTACTTAATTACATATAGTCTCTCCTAGATACAATGATTTTCTAATAGTTAATTAAATATTGTAATTTCTAGGCCAAGGATGTTAAAAAAAAATCTCAGTTATCTTAAAATAAATGAAAATATTCTTAACGAGCTTACCCTAAATCACTTTTCATTTTGAATAAGTAGTAAAACATGTTTGACTTCCTGGCTAATCAACTGTGGAGAGTATTGTAAGGAGTAGTAAGTTGCTTTAAATTCTTGACAATATTATTTAAGGGAATATTTAAAATATCAATTAAAAATTAATTCTAAAAACTATTTTCTAGATTACCTGTAAAATTATTTCTATCTTTAAATATACTTACAAATATATGGGTCTCTCTAACTTCTTAAACATAATTCTAACAAACAAGAATTTTTTTTTAATTAGAGAAAATTTGAAAAATACAAAAAATAAAAAATTACCTGAATTCCACCATTCAGAGAGAAACATGTTATTTGATTTCTTCTCTTCTGGTTTTTTTTTTTTTTTTAACTAAAATTATAGAATTTCTACCTTTCAAATGGTTGAATCGGTAATTGATAGAACAGGTAACCTGGACAACTCCCCCTCCGAGGACATCTATACAATACATTATCCATTTTTATAATATAATATTATATATATTCACATACATATATATATGCACATATAAGGATACAAAATAAATATAAGTATATAAAATAAAGTGTATACACAGGTGACCCAAAGAGAAGGCAGCATTCAGCTCTGCAGAGGCTCAGCAACACTGAGAGCTTCAGTGGGTTAGAGGGATTTAAAAAAAAACATAGGAGGAGAAGAGGGTGTACTGCAAGTTATAGAGTACGTGCTTAGCATATACAAGGTCCTGGGTTCAATTCCCAGCACCTCTTCTAAAAATAAAATGAATAAGAAAACCTAATTATACCCCTCAAAAAATTTTTTTAATTAATTAATTTAAAACAAACAAAACACCGTAGTGACCCCAGTTCCACCAAGCAGCATGAGAGGAGGGTCCTGCTAAACCATCCGCACTAGGATTGGAGTTGCCCCAAATCTATTCTCCACAAAGTAGCAAGAGTGACGTTTTCTGCAACTAGCCAGATCATGGCACTCTTTTGCTCAAAACTCTCCAGTGACTTTCTGTCTCAGAGTAAAAGTTTTATTAAAAAAAAAATTTTTTTTAAGGACAAAAAGACTACAAGACTCCTACAGTACCAGTTCTCAACCCTATTTTTGAAAGGACACAACATCCTTTTTTTATAATTGGAATTTATGATGCTGTCTTTACTATCACGATATGAAATTTATATATAACTAATCTACAAACAGAATTTCAGAAAAATCAATATAATGCCCAACTGTAATATGAAGGAAAAATCAAAGTTATCTATAATGAAACCATGTGTATTGCAGTATGTGAACTCCTGCATACAACTCAGTCAGAAGGTATTATGGAGTAGTAAGAAGGTGTTTATACCTTTATGCAGAATTACTGGAATACAACCTGATACAGGTGTGTATGCTATCAGCCACTCAAATGCCTTTGGTGATCTGATTTCTGAACGGTTTAAAAACTCGGTGAAGTCCCCAACAAAGTCAACAACCAGCGTCTCTTCATTCGAAAGGTAACTACACTCCTAGAAAATACCATATACAAGGGGAAGGTATAGCTCAATGGTAGAGTGCCTAGAAAGGACAAGGCCCTGTGCCTCCATTAAAAAAATAAATAAATGAACCTGATTACCTCCCCCCAAAGAAGAAAAAAAATTATTTGTTTAAGAAAATACCATATAAAAATTGTAAAAAAAAAAAGTTGGGGGAAGGTATAGCTCAGTGGTAGAGTGAGTACTTAGCATGTACAAGGTCCTGGGTTCAATCCCCAGTACCTCTGTTAAAAATAAATAAATAAACCTAATTACATCCCCCAAGGGGAAAAAAAAACCAACCAAATAACTACAAAAGCAAAGGGAGATTGAGGTTGCAGACAGAATAAGGTTGCTAATCAACTGAATTTGGGATGGGGAGATTACCTGTGTAGGCCCAATGTGATCTCAAGGGTCCTTTATTATTTTTTAAATTTTTTAGCGGGGGAGGTTATTAGGTTTATCTATGTATTTATTTGATAGAGGTACTGGGGACTGAACCCAGGACCTCGTGCATACTGAGCTTGTGCTCTACCACTGAGCTGTACCCCCTCCCCAACCGCTTCCCGCCTATGGTCCTTTAGATAGAGGGAGGCAGAAGAGCATGCCTGCAAGGTGAGAAGGACTTGGCCCAACATTGGTGGAAGGGGAGTGCAAGCCCAGGGCTGTGGCAGCCTCCAGAAGCTGGGAGAGGCAGGAAAACAAATTCTCCCCTTGAGCCCCGGGGAGGAACATGTCTCTGCTGACACCTTGACTTTAATCTGGGGAGACCCGTGTTGGGACTTCTGACCTACTGAACTGTAAGACAGTAAGTGTCTATTTCGTTAAGCCACTAAATGTGCGGTTACTGGTTACAGCAGCAGTAGGACCCTCCCACGGTACTGTTTTGCTGGCAGCCTATGTCATTATTCTCTCTCCCACCCACACCTCCAGAACTCTGTTTCTCTCTGCGGCCACGTGGTGAACCACTCTATGCTAGGAGAGTTTCTCAGTGGGGGCATTTTGCCCCCCAGGGGACCTTTGGCAATGACTGGAGACATTTTTGTCACAACTGATGGGGGCGGGGGGATTGGTACTGGCATCTCTAGAGGATGGAAGCCAGGGATGCTGCTAAACATCCAGTATAATGAACAGGACAACTCCCACCCCCTCCCTCAAAGAATTATCCAGCCCCAAATGTCAGAAGCACCACTCAGGGGAAAACCTTGTTCAAAACATACATCAGCATATTCATAGAATATATGGGGCTGGGGGATAAGGTTCTACATTTAAAGTATTCCTGTGTCTTCCCCCTCCTCCTTCCTAACCCCTGCTTTTTCTTTCTTTCTTTTTTTTTTTTTTTCCTTCTGGTCTTTATTCATCCCATGCATTTTCAAAGGGGTAGGTAATAGTGCCCTTAAGGGGTGAAAATTGATTCGTGAGGGGCAAATAAATTAGTTATTACAATAGTTTGCAGCCCTCTGAAATGCAGCCCCGCCTGACAAAATCTTACTCCTTGGTACCTCATTTCTCCCATTATGGAGAATTTAATTGACATTTAATATTTTTTCCCTTAGGTGAGTGATAATGGGGAAAAAAAGGTTGAGAAACACTGCTTTAGCTAAAGTGTGTCATCAATCCTGTCCAAGGATGGTCTTTTCTTCTGACCTTTTTCTATTAGGTTTAAGGGGAACTTACCCTAAGCTATTAGGGTAGTTATGTTGCTTAGCAAAGAACATTAATAAATAAATATTTTTGCAAGCTAGTAAGTTCATTTTTATTTAAAAAAACAAGCTTTTGGGGGTGATTAGATTTATTTATTTATTTGTTTGTTTGTTTTTAGAGGCAGCACTGGGGATTGAACCCAGGACCCTGTGAATGCTAAGCATGCACACTGCCACTTGAGCTACACCTCTTCCTCCTTTTTTTTCAATTTAGTAAATTCTTTTTTCTTTTTTCTTTTTTTCAGAATCTCTTCTAGACATATTTAAATATGTTCAGTAGTGTTAAGACTCTGTGTGGGGGGGGATAAAGTTAACATTTGGAAATGATCAATGTCAAAGTCAAAGACATTATAAACTGACAAAAGAGGCATTTCTGTCAGGGCATTCTAAAAATGTGTTTGCCCACGGAAGGTAATATTCGAAGTAAAGATAGAACCTCATAAACTTGAAAAGGAAAGTGCTCATTGAATGTTTTATCTGTTGTTAGAGAATCAGTCACACTGATTGGTCATGTGATACTGAGTCCCTCCCAACTCATTCTTTCTTTTTTTTTTTAAATTGAAATATAGTCAGTTTACAACGTTGTGTCAATTTCTGGTGTACCGCACATTGCTTCAGTCATACATGAACATACATATATTCGTTTTCATATTCTTTTTCACCATAAGCTACTTCAAGATGTTGAATATAGTTCCCTGTGCTATGAACTATGAACTTGTTGTTTATCTACTTTATATATGTTAGTATCTGCAAATCTCGAACTCCCAATTTATCCCTTCCCACTCCCTTTCCCCCTGGTAACCATAAGTTTGTTTTCTATGTCTGTGAGCCTGTTTCTGTTTTGTAAATAAGTTTGTCTTTTTTTTTTTTTAATTCCACATATGAGTGGTATCATATGGGATTTTTCTTTCTCTTTCTGGCTTACTTCACTTAGAATAACATTCTCTAGGGCCATCCATGTTGCTGCAAATAGCATTATTTTATTATTTTTTTATGGGTGAGTTCCATATTCCACTGTATAAATATACCAAAACTTCTTTATCCAGTCCTCTGTTGATGGACATTTAGGTTTTTTCCATGTCTTGGCTCTTGTAAATAGTGCTGCTATGGATTGGGGTACAGGTATCCTTTTGAATTAAGGTTCCCTCTGGATATATGCCCAGGAGTGGGATTGCTGGATCACAAGGTAAGTCTACTTTTAGTCTTTTGAGGAATCTCCATACTGTTTTCCCTAATGGCTGCACCAAACTACATTCCCACCAACAGTGTAGGAGGGTTCCCTTTTCTCCATAGCTTCTCCAGCAAGTAAATTCATTTTTAAATGTGCATGCTTATGAATTTTTTAAAAACTACATAAAGATGATGTACAAACTTACTGTTCAGCTGCTAACATCTAATTTAAGATATTTTCCTGTTTTTACCTCTTCTTCATTTTTCCTAGGACAGGTCATTAATTTGAAGAAGGAAAATCTAGTAGAATGCCACAGTAATGAATACAGAACCACAGATACTGGAAATTCTAAAATAGAAGATTTTCAGTTTCACATCACGTAATACTTTTTGTTTTCTGTTAAGCAATACTTCAAAATTTACCTACTTATATTATAATTATTAACAATGCTTAAGAGAAGTGTTTAGAATTAGGTCAAAGAATGGCACAGTCATGGCCTGAACTTTACATTAGTCCAAAAGGAATGGGGAGGGTTTCTTTTGTGTGTATATCATTTGTTCTTTCTTTCCTTCCATCACTTATGTGCAGAAACTTTTTTTTCCACAAAGAGAAAACTAAACACCTTCTTACCTTTCCTCACCCCCCGAACAAACCAGTCCAATAAATCAAAACCAAACACAAATGTAATTGTAACCTTGTGTTTTGTCCTGGGTATGAAGTAAGGAGGGAGCATGCGCCTTGGGCAGCTGTGAGCCACCCTGTCATAATGACACTTGTGATACTGGTTCTTTGAATGATTAAATGATTACTCGGTTATTTGAGTGATGTCATCCTGCTGCAGGTCCTCTGGCTATTTTGCTTTCATTCTGCGAATGTGTTAAAAATTTAAGTCCCAGTTTGAACTTTCATTTATGCTGAGATCAGCCCAGTGGATTGCCTCATTATACAGCGCCTGCAGGGGTGGCACTTCTGGGCAGGCAGCCAGCTTGCTCTCAGGGCAGCAGGAACAATTTCTGCTCAATTTACAAAGCAAAAGAATAGGCTCCGGTTGACCTGCAAGGACCAATTCTGCAAGAATGAGTGCTCACCAAAATGATGATTATTCACAGCTTGCCCCTCTTCCTGAGAACATAAAGCATTCTTCAGAGATATTATCCCCCTTCTTTAAATGAAAGCACCCATCCTGGCTCTCTTGTAGGAAAAAAAAAATTTCCCCCCAGAGAAAACCAGAAGACATTATCTAATAGATTTTCTAAAAACCGATAAAAGGTTGCTAAGGGATGCATGTAATAAATGACTGCTAAATCCTGGACGAAGGGTGAGGCACAACAGTGATGACTACCCAGTAGGACCCACTCCAACCTAATTCACTCACCTTTTCTTTTCTTTTCTTTTTTTAAATATTTTTTTTAATGGAAATACTGGGGATTGAACCCAGGACCTCATGCGTGCTGAGCATGCGCTTGCTCTACTGCTGAGCTATACCTACCCCATCACTTCTTCTTGTACCTTAAAGGTGATGGTAAAGATTCCTTGGTTCTTCTGGTTGTCCTTGCAGGTTATGCAAACAAAGATGAACTGGGTGAAGTCAGCCTTCCAAGAGTGGAATTGAGCCTCTGTGCTGCTTACCGAAGCCCTTCCAGCACAAGAATGTAAACTCCTATGAGCTGTGAGCTCTGCTTTTCCTTTCCTCATCTTATTGGAGTGACTTCGGGGTGTCTGCATTTGTCCTCTGTTGCTTCTGTAAAATGTTAGAAGTTTAGTGTCATAACACAAACATATTATCTTCCAGTTCTGGAGGTCAGAAGTCCAAAGTAAGTGGGTCTTGCTGGGCGAAAATCCAGGTAACCGCAGGGCTGAATTTCTTTCTGGGGCATCTAGGGGGAGATCTGTTTGCTGTTTTTCCAGCTTCTAGAGGTTTGCCCACATTCCTCGCCTTGTGGCTCCCTTCCATCTTCAAAGCCACCAGGGGCCAGTCTGCTTTTCCCCAGCCTGTACCACGCTGATGCTGGCTTTCTACTCCCCCGCATCCCAGCTGATTTAACAACCTGAATTTATTTATTTATTTATTTACTTACTTATTTATTTTTAAATTTTTTGTGGGGGGAGGCAATTGGGTTTAATTATTTATTTTTAGAGGAGGTACTGGGGATTGAACCCAGGACCCTGTAAGCATGTGCTCTACCACTTGAGCTATACCCTCCCTGCCACCTACAATTTTAATTCCCCCTGTCATGTAACAGAAGATGCTCATAGGTTCTGCAGAGTCATGTCACAAAATGTACACGCCTTTGGGGGTGTTGTTCTGCTTGCCACAGCTTCTTTGACTGTCAGGCAGCAATGAAACAATTGAAGCATCAACCATACTGCTCTCTCTCTCTGCTCAGTAAAACTCTCCCTTCTTTCTTGTTCAGACACCTTTGCACAGACTTCATCTCTCAGGATCTCTTGTACCTTTCTTTCATCTCCATTCTCCCACTTGGCCCCCCTTTCAACTGCCTTTTCCCTATCATCTGAATTTCTACTCATAATTCAATCATAAGACACCACTTTAGTGATGGCATTTCTGACTCTTCCATGACATCTGTTTCATTCTTCCATTACAGCTCTTTCTACGCATCATTCATTTATTTGTCCATTCCACAAATATTTATTGAGGAATAACCATGTGTCAGGAAAATGAAATACACCAGTGAACAAGATGTATAAGGTCCCTGCTCCCCTGTGCCCCCTATTTTAGTAGTGGTGACAATAAACAAGTATGTAAATAAAATAATTTCATATAGTGACAAGAGTTGTGGAGCAAAAGTGGCTGAGGGAAACATGTTCCAGGCAGGAGGAACAGCAAATGTAAAGACCCTAAGTTGGGAATGAGCTTGGGAGGTAAGAAAAGGAGGCCAGTGAAGCAGGAAGTCAGGGAGAGTGCAAGGGGATAAGGTTGGGGAAAGAGGCAGGGCCCAGGTCACATGGGACCATCTAAGCCAGGGGAAAGACCTGAGATTTTATTCCATGGGAAATGAAGAGCTATTGGAGGGTTTTAAGGTCGGGAGTGACAAAGTTTGATTAAGCTTTTAAAAAGATCACTAAGAATGGATGTTGTGTGGGATGGCGAGAGTAGAGGCAGAGAGATCAATTAGGAGGCTGCTGTCATTGTCAGGATGAGAAGTTTATCACGTTTTTCCATGAACTAGAAAAACAGAAACGAACAGGGTTAAAAAATTAAATTCATAATGATTCTTACAGTAGAAATAAAACTGACAATGGCTAAAACTTAACATGATAAGTTTTGTGGTCGACTCAAAAATAATAGAATTAAATCTGGGTGAAATGAAAGTCTGCAAAATTTGGTAAACTAGATAGACTTGGAAGAAATAAGTCCTTGACAGAAATCTTAATGGTTGAAGTTCTGATTGAGGAGAAAAAAAATCTGATCAATGAAGCAACTTTTTTAGATAAGATTTTGAGGGAGAAATTTGATTTTTAGGAAAATAATTCCAGCAAACCAAAGTGAAAATGTGAACTATTTGAAATAGTTTAATTTCACCATACACAAAATTGATCAATTATTGATTTGTTCGGCAATAGATTATTCAAGTCAGATTGGCCTAATGGATTTCTCTAATTCATACTTTCTTGCTGAAAATTTATCAATGTTGGGATAATTTTGACTAAAATATTTGAATTCATAAGCTTGTCAAAGAATCAGCTCTCTATGGGTTTGAAATGACTGCCATTAAAAAAATCCTATGGGTTTTTTAAGGCTAAATTAGCAGAATCAAAATGGTAAGCTCCAGGGTGTAGCTTAATAGAAGAGTGTATGCTTAGCATGCACCAGGTCCTGAGTTCAATCCCCAGTACCTCCATTAAGAGAAAATAAATAAGCCTAATTACCTGCTCCTGCCAAAAAAAAAAAAAAAAGCAAAGTTGGTAGACTCTCTCTCAAAATGGTAAACTCTAAAATTTTTTAAATGTAAAAATTAATTTAAATTCAAATTTTCAAGTATTTTCATTGTAATACTGATATAAAAATTTGAAATGTTTTTGAAGATGTACAAAGTAAAAAGAAAAAAAAATCCATAACATCACCACTGAAACAAAACCATTGTAAGCCTTTTGATGGATTCTTCCAATCTTTTCTTATACATATAATTTTTTTTAATAGTTGTCATATGACTTCATATGCAATTTTTCATACTGATTTTCTCACTGAACATTAGATTATTGACATTTTCATGGTATTACCTCATCTTCATAAACATTCTTCTTAAAGGTCAGGGGGAATTTATTCATATTTTCTTTTGGTTGGGCAGTTAAGGATTTGCCAATTTTGTAGTAATAAGTAAACAGAGCTATATATCATTTCACAAAAAGATTAGAAATATTTAGGATTATTAGGACAGAGTCCCAGAAGTGGAATTATGGGGCCAAAGGATTCTTTATTCTTTTAAATTTTATTATTTTTAGGGGGGTAGATAATTAGATTTATTTGTTTATTTTTAGAGGAGGTACTGGGGATTGAACCCACGACCCTGTGCATGCTAAGCGTGCTCTCTACCACTTGAGCTGTGCACTCTACCACTTGAGCTATACCCTCCTCCCTTTTTATTCTTTTAATTTGGAAGAAAGAGACTGATTTCCACTAGTGATACCCTGACCATTGAGAACAGTGAGAAAGCAAGTCCAGCACCTAATAACAGCCCCTCTGTACTTCTCTACCAGTATGTTCTCTACTGATTATCTTGGAAGATGACGATGTTTAAGGGGAACTGAACAGTTTTTGTGTTTAAAGTAAGTTTTATTTTCATCAAGCTAAAAAATTTACATACTTTAAGTAATCAAATAGTACAACAAGGTTTACGATGAATAACAGGGGTACCCTGCCCTTTCTTCCCCATCCTTAACTCTTTCAGTATCTCCCTGGTATTTCTAAATGATATCCTTAAAAATTCTATTTCTTTTCTTGTTCCTAGTATGTTGTTTCTTGGTTCTTATATTCTTTCTCTATGATGATAGAATTTTCCCTCAAAAGTCTAGTGATCCACTGCTATCTGTTTATATATGAATGGAGCATTAAAAAGCTGATTGGATGTGTATGTGAGTGTGTGTGGTGTGTGTGTGTGTGTCAGGGAGCTCTAGGAAACTGTGTTGGCTGCAGTGCTTCAGTATAGGATGGGATCTGTTGCGTCACTTATGCAAACTTTCAACCAATCCCACTGTTTGCAGTCTCACTTCTCACCTTGAACTCAGAGAAAATCTTTCCAGGTGTTGGCTCTACTAGGCCATGTTTATTTATCTACCTATTAGATCCCTGTGGCTTCAGGGGAATCTGGACATGTTTGAATTTTCAGTGTCCTTGATCTGCTGATTGCCTCTTTTGTTAGTCATAGTCATCGATCACTGAGTTACCAATTATCCTAAGTCTTATTGGCTTAAAACATCAACATTGATTATCTTACCTTTCTGTGGGTCAGAAATCCATAGGCAGCTTAACTGGGTTCTCTGCTTCAGGGTCTCTGTGGGCTAAAATCAAGGTGTTGGTTGTGGCTGGTGTTCTCTTGGGGCTGAGCTGGGGAAAGATCTGCCTGAGCTCCCGCACTGCTCGTTGGCAGGATCCAGTTCCTTGTTGGCTGTTGTTCAGCCAACAAGTTCTTTACTACGTGGGTCTCTCCAGAGGGCAGCTCCCAAGGTTGCTGCTTGCTTTATCGTGATGAGCAGGTAAGAAGAGCCAGAAAGAGAACAAGATAGTCTCAGGCTTTCATAAATAATCTCAGAAGTAACATCGCATCACTTTGCTATATTCTGTTTTTAGAAGCAAGTTACTACGTCCAGTTTACACTCAAGGTTCAAGGGGAGGGGATTGTACAAGGGAGTAAATACCAGGAGGTGAGGGTTCTGGGGGACACTCTTAGAAGGCTGCTGACCACGTCCCTCCAGAGAGCACTCCTGCTGCAAAAACTCTGTTTTCCTGTCTAGCAGAGCTGACTTCTCAGAGTTCACTGTGCATACAAGTCACCAGGAGCCCTGGTTAGCAGGCAGATTCTGCTTCAGTAACTCCAGAGCAGGGCTTGAGATGCTGCATTTCTTACTGGCTCCCAGGTGATGCCAATGCTTTTGGTCTGGGACCACACTTTGAACAGGGAGGTAGTAGATGATCAAAGTGCCTCTTAGCTTGCTCCGAAGAAATTACATTTGGCCTCTTTGCTAAAATTCTAAGACTCTCTTCCCATACAGAAAAGATCAACGTTAGTCCACAAGCCCCGTATGTTAGTTACAGATGATAGTCTTGGACCTCCCCATGTTTATCTGCAGTGCCTATAAAACAGTGAAAACCAGGTATGTAAATAATCAGTATGCAGTCTGTAGGTTAAGTGGTAAGGAATTTCCTCTCCAATTTTCTTTCATAGAAACTATCATGAGGAGGAAAAATGAGTTTTTATATGAATTTAGAAGCTCAGAGATGGTCCTGGATATTGATCGAGATTTAAATCATCATCCTATTCTTACTACTATCGAAACATTTTGTATTTCTTACACAGCCAGAAAGGAGAAGGGTCTAAGCCTTAGAAATATATTTATTTTTTAGATTGTTAGTAGGTAAATTTATAGATAATTGGCAAAGTTTCACTGGTGACAAGCATAATGATTTAATGATAATAGTAGGTTTCTCCTATAGTCTATGGGCAGAAATACACCCACCCCTTGAGAAATAACTGAAGTCAGAAGCCCAGGCATTGTGGGTTATGCCTTAAAGCAAAGACTTCCTTGCATTTAGAATTCTATCCTGTCATATTCCATACATATTACAGGGCAGAAATCCTGCTTGCTTGGAGGCACCATGCAGATAACCTGGAAAGAGGCAGCCTCTAAGCCTTGTGTGCTTAGTCATGTAGGTGATACAGTGACTGCTTAAGCCGATCAGTTCTCTGGTGGTAGATGCTACTGGTCTCTAAGCCAGTGCACCAGAATCACCTGGAGGGGGTGTTAAAATACAAATTGCTGGCATCCCCTGCAGAGTTTCTGATTCACTGTGTTTGCAGTTGTGCCCAAGAAATTGCAATTCTTACAGCATCTAACAGGCTGATGCTACTGATCCAGTGGCCGGGCTTTGATAAAAATTCGTCCGGATTACCTTCCTAGGGAGGGAAGGAAGCACTGAAGAATCCACCAGCTGAGGAGAGTTGCTGATAAACTGAGGCTGAGAGGGGAGGAATTGATTGCTGGAAAAAGAGACACCTGAGCCTCTAAGTCGCCCGTGAGTGTTGGTGAGAATTTGGGGCAGAGAACTTAGGAGGACAGTCAGTTAATGGAGCCACTCCAGGACAGATTCCACCGCTGGGAGGGATTTCTCAATTAGATGAGTTTTCAAAAGAAGACAGGAAAATTAGATGGGAAAATCTGTGAGAGGACCAGCAATATGTATTGCTCCTTTAGTGAGATAACATGCCCCGTTGTTAGAGCTAGCTTTTGTACTTGATGCTTTTTTCTTCACCCCTCCTTACCAGAAAAATTATTGTAGGTTTGTTTTTTCAAACTATGATAGAGAATATTGAAGATAATCAGGCATTTCTTATTGTATTTTTATGTATTGAACTGCCTTGCAACTTTTTCTTTATTTTCATATTTGTTTAGTATGTTATTAAATCAATGGAACATTTGAAAAAAATTCCACTAGGGTACCCAGATGGCATTAGATCTGCACTCTATTCAATGAGGCATCTTGGCCAGATGGTTTCTGCTGTGGATGGGCTTGGATTTTTATGTGACGTTGCATAGATTGCACTCATTACATGTAGACATAAAACTGTTTTCTTACTAGATTCTTCTCTGAGGGAGCTGTCCCATTCCAATGCCATCAGATATTATTGATGTTGGACGATAAAGGACTCAGAAGAGGCGACAGACTGGGTCTGTATTTGAAGTGTCATTCTACTGACCTTCAGCTCCACACAGCATAACCTCAAAAATGGAAGCATCATCTGGAGTGGAAGCCTTTCTGTGCCCACTTGTTACCTGATTCATTCCTGTCTCTGGAGCATCCATTCTCCTTATCCTAACACTTAGAAAATGCCATCAGGAGAGGGGATGAAAATGTTCACCTTGAGAAGTACAGCATCTTAAAGCTGAGACTGTAATGTGGTCCTCAAGTCAAGGTGAACTGTGTATGCTACTCTTTAGAATTGTTCCGTTTGAACAGTGACAGCTGCACAGTGTGTTCCATCTTACATTCTTTTCACAATATGACCTTGATGCTCCTCTTATGAAGAGATGAAGTCTGTGTGCCCTACCTTCAAATCTCTGTGTGCTTGTTACTTCCTTTGTAAGCAATAATGCAGCAAAACTGATGCTGCCTGACTTCTGAAGCTCAGGCAGAAAAGGTGATGCAACTTTTGCCTTGTTCGCTGGGACACTTAAAATGGAGCCCTGAGCTGCGCTGGGAGCATCGTGTTGTAAGGGAGCCCACATGGAGACACCACGTGCAGAAGCCTTGCACCTACCTGGAGAGAGAGAATGGCTGGGCTGGCCCTTCGCGCTCCAGCCCCTGCTATCTGGGCTCTGCTTACTGTCTGATTGCCACTAATGAGAGACACTGAGCCAGAAATGCCCAGCCAAATGCCTGAGCCATAGAAACCATCAGAGATAATAAAATAATTGCTCCATTTAAAACTGCTACGTTCCGGGGTGTTTGGTTCCACTGCAGTAGTAACTGGAATACTCCTGTAAGAGGAGAGGATGAGTGGAAGCTACATCCCTGAGGTGTCCTTAGTTACTAATAGAAAAAATAGACTCTGATGTAATGAAGCAAACATAATGAGATACAGGTCCAAGTTAAGAAGTTAGAAAAATCAAATTAAAACAGAACAGAAGGAGAGAGATCAAGATAAAGAGCAGGGAAATAAAGCAGAAAAAAAAAAAAAACAACAGAGTAGGGAGGGTATAGCTAAGCATGCACAAGGTCCTGGGTTCAATTCCTCAGTGCCTCCCTTAAAATCAGTCTGATTGATTTTATACCTAATTACCACCCCCTAAATAAACAATACATTTTAAAAAATGCAAAAAAGGAGCAGAAATCAGAATTGAAGACAAACACTGCACAATGAATCAATAAAACCAAAAATTGAGTCTTTGAAAAAGCTAATAAAGTAGATACATCTCTAATAGGACTGATTAATGAAAAAAAAAGCACAAATGAACAAAATTAAGAATGATAAACTATAGAACTGTTAGAGGGGAAGAGACAATAAGAGAATTAGACACCTTTATTCCAATAAATCTGAAAACTTAAACTTCAAACATCACGGATACAATAATAATTTATCGCACTGACTCAGGACAAGTGAGAAAGTCTCTGAATCTGTAACGGTGAATATAACTACCATGAGTTACATGTGGCTTTTGACCCTTGAAACATAGCTGGTGCAGCAGAGGGACTGAATTTTACATTTTGTTTAATTTTAACTAATTGAAATTAAAAAATGGAACAGTGTAAAATATTTTTCTGTTCAGCACGACTGTTTCAGTAGACTGTATTCCATTTTATTGCATCTCATGAGATGTTATTACCGCCTTGCAGTGCGTGTGTTAGAGGTGTGCCTCGTTTCCAGATTGCACATAAACACATCACTCATCGTGACGGTGTCAATGGATTTACTCAGTCTGAACGATTTTTTTTTTCCTACACACGGATAGAATATTGCAATATGTTTACTTGTATATTTTATGAAGATATAAAATGAGAAGACATGATTTACACAGTGATACCTATATAACTGGTAATTAGGTTGAAATGTTTATTATTTACTTATAATGTAATTAAGTTCTTTTTCTAGTTAAAAAAAAAGTATAGAAACATTTTGTTTACGATAAAAGCACAATTGGCAATGAGATAGAAGCTAGTACTATGACCAAGGCAGTAGAGACCAAAAAAAAAAAAAAAAAAGAGCCTGGAAAAGGTACATCACAAATATCATGATGCTGAATAGCAGTTGCAGATTGCTGCGGCAGAGGAAACGGCCAAAGCTGTTTGTTGACATGTGATGATGTCACTGCTTTGTCACATATATGCTGTGCATGCTTGTGTTTTAGACACATCCCTGTTTTCATTTCTAATAGATAGATATCAATAACTATAGCCCAGGAAAAAAGCACTCTGTGGTCTTCAGTAATTTCAAGAGTGTAAAGGGGTTCTCAGATCAAAATATTTGAGAACAGCTGCTCCAGGGCACAGTGGAGGTGAAATTGAAAAGGGAAGGGAATGTGGTTTGGGGAACTAGCTGGATTCATTAGAATAGTTTAAAATGAGGAATAACCTTAAACATTTTTAATTGGCCTTAGCTTTACGGAAGCTTTTATTTTTTCTTTTCTCTTTCTCCCAATGCCTCTCCTTCACCCATGTCCAAATACTGAAGTGTCCCTATTTCACTTGAGTTTGGAATGAGAGCACCCTTATGTTTAGGCTCTCCTCTCTTTTATCCGCAGCCAGGTTGACCGGTCCTGTGTTCGGTTTCCCAGGGCGCTGGTGTCTATCACTGGGGTATAAGGGTTGATGAGGTAGCTTTCCCAGGAAATTTGCATTTTTTTAACAAATGACTTTTGAAGAGACAGCCACTCTCTAACTCTGAAGAGTTAGAGAATTTCTTACGGACTGACCCTTAGGCTCCATGGGGTTCATAACAGAGGCTCCTTAGAATGTCGGCAGCAAAAGGCAATTTCTACCGCAGCTACAGCACTCTGGGGACCGTCCAACCCGGATGCCACTCAGCATCCTCCGCTGGCACTTACGAGTCCAGTGGCCAATGGTGTGGCTGGTGACTGACATGGGCTATTGCTTTGACAGCTACCCACAAAGCCTCAAGGGATGGAGGCAACCTTCAAAAGATGTGAGGCTCATAGACAGATTTTATTTCACAGGCATTATCTTGCGAGAGAGGGGCCAGCTTCCTTGGCAATGGCTTATTTTTACTTCCACTCTTCTCCTTTTCAAATGTAAATGTTAGTATCTTCTTTCTCTCTCTTTTTAAAATAGACTTTACCTTTTAGAGCAGTTTTAGGTTCACAGCAAAATTGAATGGAAAAGTATAGAGTTCCCACATACATCCTGTCCCCCCAAACACATACAGCCTCCGACACCGTCAACGTCCCACACCACAGTGGTACATTTGTTACCACTGATGAACCTATGTTGACACATTATCATCATCCAAAGACCACAGCATATATTAGAGTTCACTCTGGGTGTTGTACATTTGACATTTATCCCCCACTGTAGTATCATGCAGAACAGTTCCACTGCCCTATAAGTCCTCTGTGCTCTGCTCTGCCTTTTCATCCCTCTCTCCCCACTAACCTCTGGAAACCAATGACATTTTTTAACTGTCTCCATAGTTTTGCCTTTTCCAGTGTCATACACAGTTGGCCCTCTGTATCCACAGGTTCCACATCTGTGGGTTCAACCCACTGTGGGCTGGAATTCTGTACTACATGTTCCTTGAGGATTGGTCATGGTCCTCACTCCAGGATGCAAGCTATTGGAATAGTCACTCCCTGGAACATTGCCAGATGCAAAGAGGGCATGGTACAGCATGCTTTTAGAGCTTTTGCTCAGAAGGTTGTTGGAAGCAAGTCCCATGGGCATACAGTTAGCCCTCTGTACCTGCAGGTTCCACATCTATGGGTTCAACCAACCTCAGATTGAAAATATTTGGAAAAAAAAATCCAGAAAGTTTCCAAAAGAATACTGGCAACGATTTACATAGCATTTACATTGTATTAGGTATTATAAGTAATCTAGAGATGATTAAACATACAGGGGAGGATGTGTGTAGATTACAGGCAAATACTACACCATTTTATATAAGGGACTTGAGCATCTGTGGCTTATGGGATTTGCAGAGGTACTGGAGTCGATGCCCTGAGGACTCTGAGGGATGACTCTGGTTGGAACCAAACAGCATGGCCTTTTCAGGGTAGTGTCCACTTTATGATTTCTGCCTTCTACACCGTGTATATTTGCCTCATTTTACCTGTGCAGAAGCAGGTGGTGGTTGATACCTAAAATGAAAAAGCAAGCTTACAAAGTGTAGCCCGGCAAAGTCTTGCTTCAGCATCACAGAGTGTGATACAGTGCTGAGGTAGGGAAGGAAAGAGGACCACACTGAGTAGAGAGCTGTGTAGAGGGGGCTGCGGAGGGCCTTAGAGAGAAGCAGGGCTCAGAGATTGTGCAGGGCTTTGTAGGTCAGCTTAAGGCATTGGAGTTAAAAAAAAAAAGCTATTGGAGGGTTTTCACAGAGTAATCAGATCTCATTTACATTAAAAAAAAATACACTGACTGGTGAGAATGACTGTAGGTGGATACAGGAGCATTTTCCCTGTTAGGGAACTATCACAGTAGCCCAGGCAAGAGATTTCTGACGGTGGTTTTACCTGGAGAAATAGTAATGCTGATGCAGAGAAGCACAAAGACTGAAGACATCTTAGGAAGGTAGAACAGCTCAGAATCTGTTAATGGGTTGAATGGCGTTATAAAAAGCAGTGAGCCGGGGAGAGTATAGCTCAACCGGTAAAGCGCATGCTTAGCATGCATGAGCTCCTGGATTCAATACCCAGTACTCCTCTAAGAATAAATAAACCTGATTATCTCCCCGCACCAAATAAAAATAAATAAATAAAATAAACTTCTAAAAAAGCAGAGAGAGAGAGAAGAGAAACCTGATTTGCTGACTTCAGGAAGTGGGAGATTTACCAAAAAATAAAGATTGAGATGGGATAGGGCGTGCAGGTGATGGGGGGGTAGGGCGAGAAGTGAAGTTTCTGGACATAAAACGTCTTACACATTCCATTTTCTTCAACATTTTAAGCTGAAAATTTCAAAGAGCAATTTGGAAAGATTTTACAGAGAATACCCACATACAACATCTACAACCACCACCTTCCTATACTTCTATCCATCTTTCTTCTGTAATGCATTTAACTGGCGGACATCAGTGCACTTCCCTCTTCATACCTCAGCACATGTCATTTGTTTCTAGGTTTTTTTTTAATGTAAAACTTACATACAAGGTGAAATGCACAAATCTTAAGTGTGCATTCGCTGCATTTTGACATACATTTGAGATGCCTAAAGGACATCAAAGGGGCGTAATCAAACGGGCTGCTGGATACACAAATCTGGAGCTCAGAGGACAGGTCACGGTTTGAAAATAAAATGTAAATTCGGCAATCATCAGAACACAGGTTTATGTGAGCTACTAGACTGGATGAAGTCACCGAGGCGGGTGTAAAGGAAAGAGATTTGGGCTGTGTCTGCAGAGCCCCGCGTTTAGAGATCCGTCGGTGGGAGAGCGGACCTGTGGGGCGGTCAGGGGTTGGCCCAGCCCCGGGTCCTGAAAAGCGGGTCTCCTCGGCGCCACCGGGCGGTCTAGGTAAACGTCCGAGGCGACCTGAGGTGTCACTAGGTGGAGGAGGGGGCAGGTCTCGGGAGGTGTACGAGGAGGGGACTCCCAGCCCGAGGCGGGAAGGTCGGCCGGGAGGAGGGAAGTGCGGAAGAGGAGGGAAAGCAGGGTGAGGGCGAGCAGGCGTTGGCGGAGGCCGGGAAGAGGAGGGGGAGGGGAGAGGCGCGGGCGGCGGGAGGGGGCGGAGTCGCCGCAGCGGCCGGCCGAGGGGCGGGCGGAGGGAGGGGGTGTGTGCGCGGGTCACATGGTCGCGGCTGCCCTCCCCGTCAGCCGCCCTCGCCGCCGCGGTGCGCTGGCTGCAGGAAGCCGCCGCGCTGCCGCTTTGTTGTCAGGGACCCCGCGAGGAGCGCCGCTCGCCGGCCGCCGCCGCCCTCTGTCCCCTCAGCCCGAGCTCCGGCCGCGGGGCCTGGGTCCGGGCGTCCCGCCCGCCCTGCCCATGAGGGGGCCCCGCGACCACCGCTGCCTCCAGCCCGGGGCGGCGCGGCGCTGAGGCGGCGGCGGCGGCGCTGCCCCCTTTGCGGGAAGCGGGCGGCCTCGGCCCCCTCCCCGAGGGCACCATGGAGGTGAATGCGGGTAAGAGCCGACTGCGGCGGGTGGGGCGCGGCGGAGGGGCGCGCGGAGCCCGTCGGGGCCCTCCGAGGGCGGCGGCGGCGGGGGCCGGGGGCCGGTGGGGAGGGCCGCTGCTCGCCGTGGACTCGCCTCGGCCTCGGCGCTCGTCGCCCCCCGGGCCGCCCTTTCTGCTCCCCGCGACGCCGCAGCGCGGCCCGGCGGCGCCGGCCCGGCCCCCCCCTCACATGGCCCGGCCGCGCGAGCCACGTGCGCGCTGTGTTTACGTTCGGCGGCGCGCGGGCCCCGGTTGGCTGGGCGGGCGCGTGACGCGGCATTACATAATGGGCGCTGGGGCGGCGGCGGCGGGCGGGGACACGTGAGGCCGCTCGGCTCCGTGACCCACATTCCCGGGGGCCGCAGGGACACGTGGGGGCGGGTGCACGCGCGCCGGCCTGGAGCGCCGCAGCCCCGCGGGAGGCCCCGCCCCGCCGGAACCCTCGGGCTGTGACGTGGCCGCGATCCCCTCCTCCCCCGCGGGGTTGCTCACTGCGGAGGAGGCCGCGCGTGCGCGCCGCGGGGACCGAGCGGGCGCGGATGGCGCCGGGCACCGCCGCCCGCGCGGCCCCGAGGTGACCCGCGCGCGGAGCCGCGGCCTAGCGGGCAGTGAGGAGGAAGCGCGGAGCGTGGGCGCGCCCGTGGCCGAAGGAGGGCCGGCGGGGAGGGCGTGGGGCTTCCCCGACGCCAGACTCTCCCCGGCGCTCGAGGGTGCGTGGCTCCCGAGCGACGCCCGGCGGACGGGCCCACAACCGCCCTCGTGGTAGTGCTGCCTCGAATTTGCAAAAAAATAAAAAATAAAAAAAAATTCATTGTTTCAGTGGCCTCCTCTGGGCCGCGACCTGCCTTACACGCCTTCCGTCACAAAAGCGGGCCGAAGGTCCCCTCGGGCTGGGAGCCTGTGAGCGGGTACTGGCCTTAGTGACTCAGGTGACCCCGAGTGATTCCCAGGCCTCCCGTAAGGCTGGCTGTTGCCAGTTCGCGTAGTTTTTTTTTTACACTCATGGCTCGCAGGCCTTCCCCGAATCTGATTAACAAAATTTGACCTGATCAGTCCTTCTCTTGTCTTGTTTCAGCGCCACAGAACAATTCCGGGTTCCCTTCTGCCCTTTGTCTGCCCCTGGACGAAGGATGGCCCTTCCCTGAAGCCAATGAGGTTGCAGAAGCAGCCAGTTATTTTTTTTTAAGTTACGTGTTCTAGAAACCATACCCTCCTAACATTGTGAATTTTCCACCAACAGTGAAAAAAGTCATTTTTCTGTGTTTTCGTTACCTGTGGGCCTACTTACCCCTTGGAGGATAGTTTAAAAATTTGAGTAAATCTATCATGGAATTGAAGTTTCACTTGGTCAGAATTTAGAGATTGTAAGGTTCAACCCCCTCTAACCCAGCGTAAGTGAATTCTTCCAGCTTTGCAATCGGACAAGGTGGGCGGCCCAGGTGGTTAGAAAGGTTTTTTTTTCTGTTTTGAACTTTACTGGAACATAATGTCCGATGTTAATTTTGGCTTTTGTGGCTACAAATGATTACATTTCATTTGGATGATTATTGACACCGGCTTCCTGCTCCCATCCCCTGTCAGTTCTTCCATTGTCAGTTCTCAGCTCTTGGTCCTTGCTCTGTTGTTTTTTTCTGATCGTCATCCTTGTTACCCTTGGGGATGTGGCACCCAGAAGTGAACAGGCTCCTGTGGAAGTTGTTGGACGGTTACCAAGTTCCAAGCTGGGAATTCTGCTGTAAATGAATTCTCTGCAGGCTTGTCCTCTGTGGCATATTGCTTTGCTGACTCACAGTAACCTTGCAGTCAACTAGAACCTTTTCATGTGAACTGTTTTGAAGCTAGGTTTCATCCATCGTGCAGATAATGGTTTGACCTGAACTGTAGGAACTTGCGGTTACTCTTCTTAAATTTTCTCTTACTCCTTTTGGCTTCAAGGTAGGTTGTCACAAGCTGTTACCCAGTATACTAATAATTTCTGCCATCCTTCTGAGGGAACTTTGATAAGCATTCCCTTTAACTTCCTCCCGATTGTTGTAAATGTTGCTAGGATGGGGCCGAGTTCAGTGCTGTGTGGCACACCTCTGTCTCCTCCCTTTGGGTGGATACCATTTTATTAGTCAATACATAGTCAACCAGTGACCATTCTCTCTGTCCTATAAATCATGACACATTGTGTCTCTGCCCTCTCCATGACTAATACAGATGTGAAATAGTGAAGTTGTAGAAATTGACTCCACATTCTTGTCACAGATTTTGATTGAGTATACCAGTTTTTTTTATTGCACAAACTTCATAACCACGGCTGTAATGCACATTTTAAAAATTAGGAAAACATTCCCACATTCTTATCTTTATAAATCTATTCTACCATCTTTCTCCAAACTTGAAAGAAAACATCAGAGGAAGGTAAGAGTAAAGAAAACTTCACTTGGAGAGAGAGCAATAGATAGTGGGAAGAATCAGAAGTGAAGCAGGAAGTTGCTTGACTAGTCATTGAGTTAAGGGATTCAGAAGGTAGCATGGAAATAAACCTACAGAGAACCCACTGGGTGCAGATGTCACCTTCAAAACTGAAGGAAAGAAGATTGGACGGAGGGTTGGTTTTGTTTGAACTATTCTGATCGAACTCTTCCAGTATAATGATGGTAAAATAATAATCACCAGTTATCTGTTGAGCATTTATATGCCAGGCCCTTTACATGTGTTACTACTTTGATACTTCACATGAATTCTATGAAAGAAAGTACTGCTGTCACTACTTAAAGGTGAGGGTCTAAGTAAATTGAAGTTTAGTAACTTACCCAGGCAAGTGGAGAGCGTGATTTTGAATCCAAAAAGTCTACTTGGGGACCACAAGGTAACTACTGTGCTGTGCTAGGTTTTAGCCATAGAACATTTGAAGGTATATGCAAAACTTTGGTGGTCCTGTCTTCTTGAGGGTGAAGAAGATACTGAATGCATCCATACAGTTTGCAGTAGTATAGGGTCATAGCTGGTGGAAAAAGGACAGGGCTCAGCAGAGCCTCCCAATTTCATCATTCCTCTTTTTTTAATCTTGTTGCTAGTATGGTTTTTTCCCCAGACACTAGATTACACTACCCCTGTGCCCCCCCCATTTACATGAAGACAAGAACACTGTTTTACAAGATAAGATCGTTTTGGTTTTTTGTCACTGTGTTCTTTGTTTTCTTAAATAATCTCTTACATGGTATGTCCTTTAATAATTTACATATTCTTTAAGATCCCACTTGTCACCTTGGCTGTGTTCACCTCTCTTGATCTTTGCCCTCCATAGTGCTCTTGTGCCATCAGCAGGTCACAGTAGTTTGTATGAAACATTGCTCACATTGCATTGGAATGAGTGGTTAACATAGCTGTGTCCTCAGTTGGCCTATAAAGGCGTTTTAGGGAAGGGACCATGTTCTCTGGAGCCCTGACACTAGCACACAGTTGGAAGTTTAGTGCTTCATTAGATCCACTCTATCATCCTGTGAGTAGAAATTATTAATAACTTACTTTTAAAATGAGAAAACTAAAGCTTTTTAAGAAAAATTTTTTGGGGGGGACGTAATTAGGTTTTTATTTACTTTTGATGGAGGTACTGGGGACCGAACCCAGGACCCTGTGCATGTGAGGCACACATTCTACCACTGAGCTATACCCTCCCCCTGAGAAAACTAAAGCTTCTTAATGGTTAAAAATGTTTTGTTTTAAGCCACAGGCAAAAAAAAGTATAGTCATGACTTGAACATAAACATACTTTCCAGGATGACGGGCAGTGGGGAATTTGATGATGGGCAAGTCTAGAATTAGAGTAAGAAAACCCCAGTATCTGCAGGGACAGTAAGTGCTTCCCAGCAGGACAAAATTGGATGTTGACTATTGGCTTGTCTGGAGTTGACCACTGGGTAAGCCCTAGCCTGGGAACCTGGCCCAGCTCCAGGGTCCTTTTCAACTAAAAATAGAGAAGACTCTGCCTCAGCTAATTTTAGCTCAAGGCAACTAAGATACATTCTGCCTGTTTCTGGAGGTGTTGGACTTGCTGGTTCAGGGATTTGACCTTTCTTGCTTTATCGTTAAAAATTCTTCGTGTAAAAAAGCACATTTATAAACACCATTTCTTTTCAATCTTGTAATAACTCAGGCAGATATTCCCATTTTGTAGAAGATGACTCAGGTTTAGAGAGACTGAAAGTGACTTGCTTGCCTAGGTTCTCTCAGTAAGAAACAGTAGTCTCTACTCTGGAATTAGACAGCCTTGACTTCAGCCCTGGCCCTGCCACGTGGTAGCTGTGTTACTAACCTCTCTGAGTCTGAGTTCCTCTTCTGTAAAATGGGGTAATGGAAGTCAACCTATAGGGTTCTTGTGAGGATGAAATATGATGTGAAATTGTGTCATTTTATTCTCGACATTCTTGGTGATTTGTGTTTTTCACTTCCCTTTCTTCATTGAGTTGAGGAACTTCTAGATGTACTCCTTACCTTCTAGGAAATTAAAATTTAACCTATTTGGGTTGCTCACCATCAGCTTGGTAGATTGGTGTCTGATACGTGCTAAGACAGCCAAGTCAGTGCCGAAGGTTTTGATAAGAGAATGTAGCTGCCTCTCGGTGGATCATCTTTGGTTCCATGGCTCCTGGCGCAGATGCTTGTTGTAAATGATTGTTGAACTTCCTAAAGACAGGAATTGAATCTTAACTGGATTGATAGTAGCTCAGTAATTTTTCTTAGGTGTGATTTTGGAGCTTTTGCAAAGGCAGGCGCGATTTGGGTAATTAGTAACAATACCTTCCATTGCCCAGTCAGGGCTTTAATCCGGTTCTTAAGCCGTCAGGATAGCGCGTTCATTTCCAAGCGGAGGTGGAAGACCTTATGAACAGAAATGGCTGACTCAAATGCTGGCCCTAGGAAGGCCTTACTTTCTCATGTTTTGAGAGAATGAGATGTTAGTGAATTTACTACCTAAGGAAGTACTTCAGACAGCTGTGAATTTTGGGGGGATTTATTGAGGACTAAGGATAATATTTTTCTTTGTATCCCATTCTGAGCAGAAGCAAGTGTGAAAAAAGTAGCAGTTTGCTACCACCTGGAATTTCTAATGGGATCTTCAGATCTCTAAAGTTTTATAAAAACATCTGGCACAGTGGTTTTACCCAGCACCATGACATTTGATAGGCTTCCAGGTTAAAATCATTTCTCTTTGGACTCCTTGTGTTAGGGATACTCAGGCAGTTATGTCTGAAAAATCAGCCCTGAAAGCTGTGGGCCAGTTTGTGCTTGAATTCACTGGTTGTAGCCGTCCTTGTACTTCAGCGTGCAGAGAATCACCTGGAGAGCCTGTTCAGGTGCTCAATCCTGAGAGTGCCTTCTGTAGTCTAGGCGGGGCCTTGGAAACGTGTATTTTGAAAAAAGCAGCAGGTGATTCTGATGATATTTATTTTGCATAATCTCTCCGAATGGTGGAATAAATTCAAAGTTAGGAATCTCTTTCTTGTGTTTGGAGTGTTAGGAGCTTTTAGATTTTAAAATCAGTGGTAGATGAAATTCCTATTATTAAAATTCCCCTTGGTTGCTTTTTCTCCCATGGAGCACAGATGACGTAGTTGGCTTGGGACAGTGGTTCTCAAGCTTCGCTGCGATTCAGAATCACCAAGGTGATTAACGTTTCTGATTGAATAGATCTGGAGTGGGGCCTGAGAACTTGCATTTCTAAGAGAGTTCCAGGTGATGCTGACGCCGCTGGTCCAGGACCACACTTTGAGGATGACTGGCTTCGCTCTGGGCAGGTGATAAGCACATGTCAAGGGCATTTGGAAATGGATCAGACTATAGAAAGAGCAGATTCATACCTCCACCGCAAGACTGATGCCAGGCATATGCTTCAGGAGTGGAAAGTGGATGAACTGTCCACATTGTTGATATTTTTTGTCTTTAAGACTCAAGTACATTTAGTTGCATTTGTGCATATTACTATGTATGATGATCACTGTTGTGTTTCTCTTGGCGTAGTAGGCACCTGTTTTAACTTCTCTTCTGGTTTGTAATCAAACTCCCTGAGAGTTGTGGTAGCATTTTACTTCTCAGGGCTTCCCGGCATGGATGTATATAATTGGTACTTAAATATATATCTGGCTCCTAATGTCAACATGACAGACTAAAAGTGACTTAAAATTCCTTTGCCTTTTTTTGTTCTCCGTAAACAGAAATGTCTTTCTGTTCTTTGGAATTGATTTGGCTACAGCATTTTGCTCTGTGTGTGTGTGTGTGTGTGTGTGTGTGTGTGTGTGTGTATTTGAACTTGAATGACTTAAAAGTGTGACTCTTAACCTAAAAAAAGATTGGGGAATCATTTCCCTCTAGCAAGGAAGGTTTTCATTTCAGAGTGAATGCTTAAATTGCAGTTGTTCCTTTGGGAATGTGTAAAATTCTCCACTTTCTCTTTCAAATAGTCATCTAGGTTCTCAAAAATGCCTGTTTTACTTGTGACTTCCTAGTGATGTTTCATCCTGTTAAGGATCTGTCCATGTTATTAGATGTGGGCTTCACAAAGACAGAGAAGTAGGTCTTAGAAATCTTTATGGCAGGCTTATTACCTGTAAAGCATGTACAGAGAATTAAGAGACCCTAGGTGCTTATAGTCCCTCTTGTTGAGAAATAGATGGAAACAGGAAAACAGTAGGTTTAAATAAAAGTTCAAGACAGTGATGGAAGAAAGATAATTAACCTTTGTATCTGATGCACATTGAAAAAGCCAATACATGTTTGCTGACGATGGAGAGAGAAAAAGAAACCACAGCAGAACTCGGCAGAGAAGATGAGAATTACTTGTTTGGCCTGGGATTCAGAAAAATAACATATTTGGCCCTCAGGTTACTCTTGCAACATGTTATTGCTTTGAGGGAAGAAGTTTGAAATTATACCCTAAGAGTAATTCTAAATGCTATTTCTTAACCTTGCAGATTTACAGTCTCTAAGAGGTCTGGGCCAGTTTTCAGGGGGTTGTGGAGGTTACATGAATGAAGTTATGAAGAGTGTTCTGAGAGTAGCTCCGTGAAGAGGGAGTTAGCTTCCAGCGTGCATTCTCCTTCCAGCCTCTTTGACATTTACTGTAAATAGTGAGTCAGGAAAGCAAGTAGTGAGTCTGGATTCCTTAAGAGCTGCTTAGAGTTAAGGGTGTCTGCAAGTCCAATGGCAGAAGTGTGTGGAGAGAAAAGAGTGTTTTCTTGGAGTTTAGTGGATAATCATAGAGTCTTCAGGGAGCATCAAAACAAAGATTTTGGGAGCAACGGCCGTGAAGGGTTTTTCATTTCCGGAGAAATTACTTTATCTGGAGTTCCAAATGTTAATCTGTTCTTGACTGACCTTCGTTTCAGCCAAGTGCTGGGGAAGGTAAAGGATGAACTCATTGTTCTGGGATTGAGTCATATAAAGGTATAATGAGGGAAGCAAAGAGAGGGCGAGAACCAGATTTTTTCACGGCCAAAACAACCTGTTGACCCTAAACTGTGTCATTCAGGAAGGTTTTTCATTCCTTTTAGGAATAGATTGGAAAATGAAAAACTTTAGGTTTGAATCTGTATATGCTCAGAATGCCTAGTCAGTGGGAATTATATGGCTTTGAACTTCGAGGAAGCAAGAGTAGTAGGAAATAGGGAAGGAAATAAGTTACTGTTTCCTTTTGGGGTAATTTTAATCATCAACCTGTTTCTAAAGTTAGTGTCTTTACTGTTCAGATTTGCAAAAATAGAAACTATATGTTATCGTGTGTCTAATTACCTGATTTGACCCTCTTTTCTAGGAGGTGTGATTGCCTATATCAGTTCTTCCAGCTCAGCCTCTAGCCCCGCCTCTTGTCACAGCGAGGGCTCTGAGAATAGTTTCCAGTCCTCCTCCTCCTCTGTTCCATCTTCTCCAAATAGCACTACTTCTGATAACAACGGGAATCCCAAAAATGCTGACCTCTCCAACTCTGAAGGCATCCTGAAGAAGGATCGAATCGATTGTTCTATGAAAACAGGCAAATCGAGTGCACCTGGCATGACAAAGAGTCATAGTGGAGTGACAAGTAAGTTACGTTGGCTTCCTAAGGGTTGGTACCGCTAACTGTAGGCAGGGCTTGCTTTATCAGCTGTTCATTTGGGGGACCATTTTATTTTTGGGTGTAATTTTCACTCTCTTCTGGGTAATCATAGTTGAGTGATTAGATAAGAAATCATTGGTGGTCTTAAAAGTTGCTGCCTAGGGGCTGTCATAATTGAGTCTTGCCAAGGAGCAAGATACGTGGCTACGTACTCTGACCATGTTTTCTCTAGGGTACCCCATTGCACAGCACTTCGGCGCTTCTTAGTCTGGTTTTTAGAACAGAGTACTTACTCGTGGAAAAGGGTTTGTGTTCATGCAGTTGGACCTAGGAACATTTGGGATTAGGAAACAAAGGAGGATTGGGACAGCCAAATGAGTAGTGGAAATTTGGACCCCTGAGTGAGGGTGGAGGTAAGATGGGCCGGTACAGGGCAGGATCAGGAAGGAATGGGGCCTGTCTGGTGCCTTCAGGTGAGCTCAACTGAGTGTCTGTAGAGCAGCCTGTGGAGAAACCCCTTGGCACCTTTATTGATTGACATCTCTGCCTGACTTCTTAATTCTTATCCAGCAGAATTGTTTTCTTAGTTTGGTTGCATATCTGATGTAAAGTAACTCTAAATAATCAGTGTATGTTTAAAACCATCAGGGAGGGAAAAACCAGCTCTGTGAGATATTTTTGGCAGTGCCGTAAAATGTTTAAAAGAAAACCACGATTTCTTTTAATTTGTTAATTTGGGGTAAAGATTTTTCTTTTACATTATAAACATAGATTTGTATATTAAAGTACTTACAAGTTGAATAAAACAAAATATTCAATTGTAAAGAAAATGAAACAGTTGTAGTTTTTTCTTCCAGCTTTTCACTCTTGTGTCTGTTTGTGCCTTAGAGTTTAGTGGCATGGTTCTACTGTGTAAAGTCTGTGGGGATGTGGCGTCAGGATTCCACTATGGAGTTCATGCTTGTGAAGGCTGTAAGGTAAAGCATGCTTTTGTTTCTTTAAGCTACTGATTGTGGGATTAAAGTTAGGTTTGCCAGTTTCCACAACTGACAGTCTGAGAGGAGGAGAGCAATCAGCTGCTCCTCTTAAAGTATCAAGCATTTTATATTCTGTATAGACATAACTTGTTTTGAAAAGTATATTTTAAATTCGGTGAAAGTATTTCTTTTTAAGATTTTGATCACAATAAATTTGCTATCTCACTCAAACTTCAATATGGTATGAAATGTTTATTTGTTACTGAATCAGGCACTGTTCCAAATGAAACAGCAGGGAGCAAAACAGATAAAGTGCTACTGCCTGTTTTGGAACTTAGTTTAAACAAACTTTGAATAGGTCTCATCAAATACTTAGACATTCTGACATGTCAGGTACGAGGAGTTGGGATTGATTCCTAAATACTTGTGAAAATGTGGTATCAGAAGTAATCCCAAGTTTATAAAAGAATCTTGAATATAAATGGAGCCCTTGGGAAAGCGCATTTTGTTTGTAAGTTTAGTTGCGTATTTCTGAGTCAGATAATTCCAAGTGAGATGGCCTGTACTGCCTGCTTTTATCCAGGGACTCTCTCTCTCTGTCTCCTTTTTAATCTGGCACAGCCCTTTCTCTTGAGTATCTAAAATTAACATGGCCAAGACATGTGCTCTTGCTGTTCTTGGACTGAAAGCCAGGAGCAGGAATCCAGTTTGGCAGGATATGGTGGGCGAGCAAGATAATGAATATACATCATGAAAGAAGAAATATTTTCTAGGGTGGCTCTGAATAAATTGTGAGCTTGGTAGCTCTGAATGGTTGAGTCACTTTTTTTTTTTTTCACAAAAATGTGAAATAACTGTGGGACAGGCATTATTCTCCCTTTATATTTATAGCTAGAGAAACAAAAGCACAAGCAAATGAGCCTAATTGTGTATTGTTGATAAAACCATACATAATTGCTCTTAAAGTTGTGTCTAGCTCAGATATTGTAGCATCCAAGTATAATGTTGCAGTAACAAAGTATAAAGATGTCGTATCCCCCCGTTGCTAATATAGAGTCATCAAATATGTGATTAGTTATGGTATTCAAGGAAACTGCAGTTTAAAATAATTTTGTTCTTGATTTTTCTGAATAAGTCAAGGGAACCATTTAGCTGGAGATCTTCAAAGACCACTCACAAAGCTTGACCTTAAATTGTTTGCATAGTAAAGTTATTTGTAGCCATTTAGCTGGGAACTGTCTTTCCTAGCCATTAACTGGTCTGTGGGCTGTGGCATGACACTTACCTATCGCTGACAAGTAACCAGGAACACCTGGCCCATATAAGTAGGCCTGTCTGGTGTCAGCAGGTAATAATCCAGGAAAGACCAACAAGTTACTAATGTAATCCTCAGTTCTAGCAAGGGGATTATAGCTAGGGAACACATTTCTCTGTCAGCTTCCTCGAAATCAGTCATTCATATTTTAAGAGTTTTGTCTGTGATTAACACGTTGATTGCCATGTCACCCAAATCTGGGTGACAGTTGTTTCCTCAGGGGCACCCGATCCGCAGTGGGTGATCAATGTGTTAAAAGTATGAGCTGGAAAATTGGCTGCAGGCAGGGCTGGTAACAGGGTAAAGTGTAGTACAAGGGATGCTTTGGCAAGCGCCAAGATTCTCCAAAGGGAAGAAAGGGAAGAAGAGTTTTGTTTGGCTCGTGGGCATAGGTAAGTACTGATAACGGTAAGAACTGAGTTAAATTCTACTTGCCAGTATTATATTTCCCTGTGTTCTAGGCCAAAGTTACTTCCCAGGTAGCTAGTAATATACCTGATAGTTAGGTGTGGGGGGAACCCTTACAAGTTTGTCTAGATGTTTTTAAATAGACGGGGTACATCTTCCTGTGTTCTTAGGGTTTTTTCCGAAGAAGCATTCAGCAAAACATCCAGTACAAGAAGTGCCTGAAGAATGAAAACTGTTCCATAATGAGAATGAATAGGAACAGATGTCAGCAGTGTCGCTTCAAAAAGTGTCTCTCTGTCGGAATGTCAAGAGATGGTATGTTCCCAGTTTAAAGAGTGATCTTCTTAAAGCAT
The DNA here is from genome assembly GCF_048564905.1 of Vicugna pacos. Classification (NCBI taxonomy): domain Eukaryota; kingdom Metazoa; phylum Chordata; class Mammalia; order Artiodactyla; family Camelidae; genus Vicugna; species Vicugna pacos. The sequence goes on from NC_132987.1 coordinate 10,436,847, forward strand.
ATGGAGCTTGGCTTTTATTCCTCAGCATAAACCAGAGCTACAAGCTAATTACCAATGGCCCTCTTGTGCTTAGGGTGAAACAGATTTTAGAGAACACATTTTGATGCCTTGTAGGATGCCAGATTCATTATAAAGTCAAGTTTTAGCATCATCACCCCAGAAACAGCTTGTGGCTCACTTCTTTTCTTGTTACTTGCCTGTGAAAAGACCCATTTTTTTCCCTATACAAGTTGAATACTTTTTCTTTTTCCTTTAAAAAAAAAGAAGTTTTAAGTTTTTCTTTATGTAGGAACCCTTCCTTGGCTTTTTCTTCTTGATTTCTTAGCAGTCCTGAGGGATCAGTTTCCCCCTATTCTGAATTATCTCTGTCACTTCTCAGTCTTGAGATATCTGTATGCTTTCAGGGTGAGGATTCTGAATACACTGAAAGGAGACACACAGTGGAAAGAACAGGAGGCTCTGAAGTGGAGCTGGTTGCCCTGTTCTGGCGCGATCGCTTCACATGGAAAAACGAAAGTTGTGATACTCTGCAGGACTGTTAGTGTTATCTGTGGATGATGTCACTGAAGGATTTGTCTCTTTTGTTGTGCTTACGGAAATCATTTTTTGGATAGTCTCATTCTGTTCCAAGTAACATAGCAGAGGAGTATGAGGTTTTCCAGAGGAATTGGTTTAGTAGAGTTAATTAAGAATTGCTAAGAATGAAGCTTGGGTTTTTCTAGGGAAGGGTCATTTAAGCAATTCCTTAGGTTTCTCTAAGATCTTACTGGCCCAGAAATACAGTATTGCAACTAGGAGTTCTTGAATAAAAGAGTTCAGCAATTGATGTTTTGTATTTTCGATTGTTTGAAATTTTTTTTTATAGCACTAGAAATACTGATCCAAAGTTGATGGATATTGTGATTGCCTCAAAAGAATAAAAATGACAATCAGTTGTGAAGGAGGGAGCAGAGGTAAAGTGTGCAACATGATAAAATTGTCTGTGATAGTGATAAATGTCAGAGGCTACAATTAGATGAGTAAGGCTTTCTTGCTGGGTGGATATATTGAGTTTTTATTGTCTCTAAATATTAGAAAAGAAAGAAGTTTTTCTTTCCCTCATGGATGAGACTGTTGGAGACAGGACACATTCTAAGATAATGGAGGATGAATGATTTTATTTTTGTTTCATTGATTTTAATTAAAATCCAGGAAGGTTATCTTCCAGTAACTACATTTCTGTTGACTGTGGTTTTCCTTTTTTCTTTTTCTTCTTCTTTTTCTCTCTTTTTAAGATTTTCTCTTTTAAGAAGTTGGGAAAGAGGAGAGCAGATCATTTAATAGTTGGGTCTTGTTGGGTCTTGAGAATAAGGTTACAAAAATGAACTGATAAAGGTCAGCTGTTCAGGGAGTGATTGTACTACTGGGTTCCATTAACGTTAGTGGATGTGGGCAGCTGAAATCCCATGTGCCTTCTTAAGAACAGAGCTTTCAGCCCTCTTAGCAAGGTGCTGCATAGTAATGCTGGTCTGCTTTGAGCTGTGATTTTTGTTAGTTAATTTCAAGTTTCTTTCTTGGACTTTGCTTATAAAATACCCAAGAGATCTTCTCCTTAGCTTTGTTTTGGGAGAAAGATCCCCCGCCCCCTTCGTATGGTACATCAGAAATATAGCCATCAAGTTTGGAATAATTTGGGCCAGACACAAATAGATGCTCTTTACTGGTATGATTAGAGGCCAGAGCTGTCAGGACTAATTTTTTGTTATGCTTTTGTACAAACAGGTCTTATTTAGACAGTAGATGTTAAATATCTCTCTCTTCAATAGCTGTTCGGTTTGGTCGTATTCCTAAGCGTGAAAAACAGAGGATGCTGATTGAAATGCAAAGTGCGATGAAGACCATGATGAACAGCCAGTTCAGTGGTCATTTGCAGAGTGACACATTAGTGGAACATCATGAACAGACGGCTTTACCAGCCCAGGAACAGCTGCGACCCAAGCCCCAGCTGGAGCAAGAAAACATCAAAGGCTCTTCTCCTCCCTCTTCTGATTTTGCAAAGGAAGAAGTGATTGGCATGGTAACCAGAGCGCACAAGGATACCTTTATGTACAATCAGGAGCAGCGCGAAAACTCAACAGAGACCATGCAGCCACAGAGAGAACGGATTCCCAAGAACATGGAGCAGTATAATTTAAATCATGACCATTGTGGCGGTGGGCTTAGCGGCCACTTTCCTTGCAGTGAGAGCCAGCAGCATCTCAATGGACAGTACAAAGGGAGGAATGTAATGCATTACCCAAACGGGCATGCCATTTGTATTGCAAATGGACATTGTATGAACTTCTCCAATGCTTATACTCAAAGAGTATGTGATAGAGTTTCCATAGATGGATTTTCTCAGAATGAGAACAAGAACAGTTACCTGTGCAACACTGGAGGGAGAATGCATCTGGTATAGTGAAACCAATTTTTTGCACACCTTGTATCAAGGAAAGCTTTGAAGGCTTTCTTTTATCTGGAGGTTTTACCAACATCAGGGGCAGGGGTGGGGGTGTCAGAAACCCTAAGAGGTTTTACAGAATCAGTTTTGTGCAGTATTTTAGGTCAGGTATTTTTAATAAACATCGTTTGTTGAATGACCTGGTTTCTCACAGAACTAGGTACAAGCATGTTATTTGATACATGCTATGTTTGGGATTGGGATTTTATGTAAAATACGGATCATGAAGAATTGATCCTTTAATTCTTAGAAATCCCTTTCAAGAGTGTTGCATTCTGATTAATCATTACCTTACTAGCTTTGGGATTTTCTCGAAGAGCTGATCCTTTTAGCTTGCCAGTCAGTAGTTCCTTGATTTAGATGGGAATTATTTTCTTTAATCATTATCATGCAAAAAGGTCCTTGGATACAGAACATGGATATTTCATTGTTTGAAAATTTAGGAATAGTTTAATATAATAAGCTGGTTTCTGAAGATTTTCTCAGACTTTATCCTCTGGAATGAGTTAATGTTATTCATATCATTCAAATGTTTTTCATCAAATACAGTAGTCTGCATGAAAGTACGGTGCTTCTATTCAGGCAGAAGTGTGTCCCAAGCAGCAGCACCACGCACTCTGGTCACACCATGAGACCCTTTGATAGTGCTTGGTATTTTCTACAGACAAGTAATTAATATCTTTTTCGTTTTCAAAATAGTTGAGTCTACCCCAATCCTTATGTCAGATTTTTTTTGTCACTTGCAAGTACCTGGAAAGTAATTTTCTATGTTGTTAGACTTCGTGGCTCCCTTAAGGACTGAAAAATGTGTAAGCACGTAAGTTCTAACTTGTGCTATTCTTCATGGAGTCATCCCATTCCTGGTCACCTGTGGAGCTAGTGGGAATGTAAGGACTGGGTTTAGTAATGGCGTACACACTGCGTGTTCCATAGTCCTTTCAGTGTTCTCATACCTTTTGTGCCTTCCTATTTTTCCCTCCCCAGTCCTCATTTAGAAGGTGCACCTTGTATATCCAGTCACTGTGTCCTAATTTAACAAGTGGAGGTCAGTGGTCACAACGTTGTGTATGAAATAAGTCATCAATGACCTTTTTTAAAAAAGTGAGGCATCTCACTGTCGCTTCCTCTTTGAATGACAACATTGTAGTTGTGCCTATTTAGAAAAAAGGGAGTTTTGAAATACTAAGTGTGGGGTTGGGTTCTAGGCCTGTGACTTCTAGGTGTATTTGGGTAAGTCACCAAATCTCTTAAAAGTCTTAGTTCCTTACCTAAGAAATGGTAATTATCATGTCTGCCATAACTAACTGTTGAGAACCAAGTAAATGTGTGTGAATTTGTTTGGAAACCATAGAACCAGTGTAAGGTGGCAGCAGTATTACAAAACTAACTCTTAAACCCGTGCAGCAGGTTTTGAAATAGCTTGTTGCAGATGTCGTTTGCTCAGGCTGCCTCTTTTGTGGTAAGTCAGTTGCTGTTTAAATTCGGTTGCTCTGAGGCTTTCCGTCACAAGGCAAGTAGCAAACGGAGACAGTGCTGATATGGGTAGATTTTACTGGTGTCAGAGAGGGTATTTTCACATTGAGTTTCCACTGATTGGTATGCCACCTTTGGAATGTCTTTACCCCCTCTCACAATTTAAGAGTTTTTCTGTTTTGTGCCCATTAGGTTTGTCCAATGAGTAAGTCTCCATATGTGGATCCTCATAAATCGGGGCATGAAATCTGGGAAGAATTTTCCATGAGCTTCACCCCTGCAGTGAAGGAAGTGGTGGAGTTTGCAAAGCGTATTCCCGGGTTCAGAGATCTCTCTCAGCATGACCAGGTCAACCTTCTAAAGGCTGGGACTTTTGAGGTAAGTTTTACTCATCCTGAATGTTGATGCAGGACATGTTGTATTTTGTTTTCATCCTTTTCTAAATAAGTGTTTGTGGTCCAGAGACAGAAACTACCAACAAAAGCATGACCATCTCAGGATCGTGGGAAGAGACAAGGTAAATTCAGAGTACATGCTGTATTCACAGCACACAAACTCCAAGTTCTAGAATTGCTTCCAGGTGTGGACCTGGGTTCTCCGGAATGTTAGACACCTGCTGAGAGCCTCAGCTAGTGTTTACTCCGTTCAGTGCAGAACACAAAGGGTAAGCAGAATGTGGTTTTAGTCTTTTCGGAGATTGTAGAATATTTGGGGGATGTATCAGACATCCCTTATGTACCACCTCAAGTCCTCTTGGCCTCATCTCACTGTAGAAATCTGTGGCTGCTTTTTCTACTCCAGCTTCTCTTGCTCTGATGCATTCTGCCTTGGCTTGAGGCAGCCACTGTTGCCAACTGTAGTGGAATGCTTCCCTGTTGCTGCTGAGGTGGGGGAAGTCTCAGGACTTGCTCTGAGATCTCTTAAGCATCATTCTGAATTGCAGGGTGGTGGGTGGGAAGTTGATGTCTGGTGGGCCAGATCTTTGATCTGTGGGGGAAGGGTTACGACCTTACTTCTGGATAGTCCCACAAGATTGAGCTCTCAGTTATCCTTGATGTCACGTGGTGGCCAGCTTATTAATATACCCTCTGATACTGGCTCTCTCTTCTTTCCATCTCATTTCCTTTTTCCCAACTCCTGTTTTCACATGTGCCAGCCCACATCCCACATAAACCTTTGCCTTTGGCTGTGTTTTCTTGGGTACTTGGACTAGAACAGAGAAGATGCTTTCATTAAAAAAAAAAAAAAAAAAAAAAAAAAGCTATAGTATAATTCCAAAGTAACACCTATAGGTTACAATTTTCTGTTTAAAGGAAAAAACATCAGACTTAAGATTTAAAGTCAGAAGGAATGTCAGAGTTCAAGTTCAATTCACCTATCTTTGAGGTTAGGTAGCTACAGCCCAGAGAGGTGAAGAGGCTTTTCTTGGATTACCAGTAAATTTACAACACAGATCTAGAACACAAGTCTCATACTCCAGGACTTGCATCTTTTCCACCTTGTGATTTGTCTTAGGTTTTCTGTGTTAGAGAGTTAGCACCATCTTCTTAGAAGGCTCACGCCCTTTCTAGACTGTCTTGGGTAAAACGAGTCTTTGCTTGGGAGCATTGCAAAGGGAAGATGGGTGTTCAGTGTTCATCTGGTTTTGAGGGAAGTGCGTGACATAGATGTCACCGCTTACTGTGCTGGAGGGAGTGTTGTGGGTAAGTAACTGCTGACTAGTTTGACTTGGATTTCAATTATAACTGGGTGTCCAGAACACATACTGTGATAGTTACCTTTGTGTATTGTCTCTCTGGGTTATGGGTTCTTGACACAGACTAATTGGAGTTCATCTGCTGCATTTGGTGTTTGGATGTTTCCAAGTGTCGCTGCATTGAAATCGTGCTCTTCTTACTTGGGGCTTAGAGACCATGTGATATCCTTGGTAGCTTAAGAGTTTTCATGCCTTTGGCCAACACCCAGTTTCAAATTTCCTGGCATTATTGCCTGCTTTAATTTTGAATTTGCATTTCAGAATCTTTATTAATAGAGTATTACAGGACTTGAGTACTTTGCCGCTGCTGGCTGGAATTTTTTTGATGTTGTTCTTGGAATATTTATTGCTTTGTTAGAGAATTTGCCTTAAGCAAATGGTTCTGGGTAAAAATAAACTCAGTTTTTCTTCTACAGCTTTCTCTTGTATGTAGGATGTTTCTTAACTGACTTGAATACTGAGTTATTTCTTGGTATTACTATTGAACTTCTCCAAATATATATGAGTCTTTTTCTTTTTCCAGGTTTTAATGGTACGGTTTGCGTCATTATTTGATGCAAAGGAGCGTACTGTCACCTTTTTAAGTGGAAAGAAGTATAGCGTGGATGATTTACACTCAATGGGAGCAGGGGATCTGCTAAACTCTATGTTTGAATTTAGTGAGAAACTAAATGCCCTCCAACTTAGTGATGAAGAGATGAGTCTGTTTACAGCAGTTGTCCTAGTGTCTGCAGGTAAGCAAGCCGGGTCAGAACCGTGCCGCACCTGGAATGCGGCGAGCAGCAGCTGGCTTCCAGCAGGCTGTGTAGAGGGGAAGGCCTTAAGGAAGATGCTAAACTATGAATCTGTTATTTTTGAATAATTAATTTCTTACGCGTCTACATCGTTACTTCATGGATTTAATTTTTTGGAACATTGTATATCTACAGGAAGGTGTCTCTGATATAATTCTAAGTTCTAATTAAAATATTATATGAGTTACTTCAAAATGTTAAAAGTATCGAGATCCTGTGTTTTGTTACAAAAACCAGTGACTTACGAGTTGTAGGCTTTGACCCAGCTTTGCTGCTGAGTTTTCTGTGGGACGTGGGTAAGTAGTTCCACCTTTTGGGTCTCGGTCCCCTCATCCTCTGAAAGGAAGGGACTGTACTGTGGGAGCCTAGTGTGGGGTCTGGCACGGCGTACATGCTCATCACTGTTTGAATGAGTGGCCAAGAGTTCTGAGTCCTAACTTTTAGTGTTTGTCTGTATGAGTCATCGGTGGTGTTTCCCGGTTTCCCTGCCACCTCGCATTGTGCTGCAGTTATTTCTGAGCCGAGTATTTCAATTCAGAAAATAGCTGTTAAGGCACAGGTAGCAAATTGGAAATTGAGACACAGTGACTTTCCTGGGGACATGTAAGTAAGTACCAGCCATTGTTAGGTATCGCTATCTTTGTTTTAAAGCATTTGTTGAGAATTATACAGTATTTTGATATGGCATGATAAGTTTCCCATTGGATTCCTTCTAAGTAAAAGGCATTGTGTTGAGCCCTGTGAGAGTTGTAAGGTGTGAGTTACAGCCCCTGGTTGTGTGTCAGAGCCATAAATCAGTAACTTACCTCGGTATTCCTTAAGGAGAGTAAGTTCTTTGTATAACTTAATGGGGCTGTCCATCAGTGGAGTAAAAGACTTGATGCCATTTGCAAGCACAATTTGGCTACCTTTTCTGGATTCAAAGTCCAGAGTGCTCACCATTACACCATAGAGCTGCCTTGGCTACCTTTTCTGATCAGCTCTACCTGGGTACCTAAAAAGTCACTTACTATATGGAAATAGTATGAATGCAGTGTGTCAATAAGGGATACCTGTTTCTTAGTAACCTTGTAATGCCTCTTGCACTTATAATTAGTGATAGTTTGAGTTGACATGAGATCACTAGATCTATTATTGTGAAACTAAAGGTGATCCATACTTGTTAACTTCTTTATCTGATGAATATGCCTTAATTTAGGTGCTCAGGGGGAGACAGAGCAGGCATTAAGACACAAGCTTATACTCCAAAGTATTTATGTTCCATTTGGAGAGTCAGAATGAACACAGAAAACCTTGTGTTACTAAACTGTGGTTCTGACTGTGGTAAGTAGTTTTGGGAAGGAAGGTGAGATCATCCAAGAAGGCTTTGTGGGAGGATGAAAGTGGAGCTGAAATGTGAAGGATGGATTATTAAGTTTTCCCAGCAAAAAGTGATAGAAAGGCGTGGTGACAGCACAAGATGGAGAGGGGGAGGGGCAGGTGGCCAAAGACTGCTGTGTATGTCAAGGAGGGAGGGACAGGAGGCTTACGTTACGTGGCACCAGGTTATAGAGTGACAGCTGTGAGAACTAAACAGAGAAGACAAATACAGGGCAGTGGAAAGTCAGTGTCACTTCTTAAGTAGGGGTGCGATCGGGCATGAGCAAAGTGATGCTTTAACGCTAGTTCTGTACTTTTATCCTGGGTGGATTAGACAGGTGAGCTGGAGAGTCAGGTTGAGAGGCTGTTGAAATAACTTTAGGTGGGAGGCAGTGAACTCTCCTAAAATAGATGTGGCAAAGGAGGTAGAGAAGGACGGCTACATCCCAGAGAGAGTTGATAGTTGGGAAAGAAGGGAAGATGGAGGGTGAAGGGGAGTTCTCTGCCAGGAGCTCTGCTCCTGCATTTATGTTTTCCACCACGATTGTGACTTTTATTTTATTTTGAATTTTAATTTTGAAAAAGCCTTGTTTTGTTTTCTGATCATAAGAATAATATGTACTCTTTGAGAAATTGGAAAATATTAAAATGAAAATAAAGATGATAATGTCATTACCAAAAATGATCACTGTTAGCATTGAGGGGTGGGTCTCTCTCCATTCAGCTGTGTCCATTTATCCATTTGCCTGCTTACTGGTATGTGGTACATAGAGAGATGTTTGACATCCTAAGTGGAAAAGGCTGATTATAGAAGAACATAAGGCATTCTTATTTTTGTTATGTTTATATATGAAGATATGCAAGCAACACAAAGATACATGTACAGTTCCATGCATTTAAAATGATAATGTTGTTTCACTTAAGTATATGATAGAGTTCATGTCACATTTAAATCTTGATCACTTAAAAAGGACTATTGTTATTTTTAAAGCAGTATCCAGGCAGGAAAATAAAATTCAGTGACCGTAGAAGAGTATAAATTGAAAAGTCTATCCTTGTATTCCTACCCTGTGCTTCAGACTAGATTTCTAACCATCTTTCTTTTGAATTGTTCTGATGGTTGCCCTCCCAACTCTAAGTACAATGCTTATACCTCTTTTTATTTAGTAGATGCATCTGATAAATAAAAGTACCCTCTCAGTTTTCCCTCTCAACTTTCACTAAGTTTTATTTTTTCAGTCACTTTATTGGTTTTATTTATAAATTTAATGTGCTTACATTCTTTGATCATTCACTTTTGCACTCTCTCAGATAGCTGAGGCAGAATAATCTTACTGTACAGGGAGATAATACCCTCCTTTCCCCAGATCCTGGCTTCTTTGCTCTACCATTTTCTTTTACATTGTCAAGGATTAAAACATTCATATTCTGTCCTATAGTTGTGTCTGTTTCCCATGCTTTATTTATCAGTTGATTTAAAAAAATTGGAAAGTAAAACCAGCATTTCATCATTTTTCAGTGAATAGTGCCCATGGTGTTCACACAGTGGGTTTGAAATGGTAACAAGGCAACATAAATCTCTCCCCTAAACTTGTTCTTGAAGGGAAAGTTCCAAGTGTCAGATAACAAATGGACTATTTATGTTCTCTGTTAATTGCTTAGAATTAAGCTACGTTGTAGTTTGCTTTATTTCCAAAATTGTTTCTCTTGGAATCTGCAGTTGCTTTGTTTTGGTTATTGTTGTCAGAAGAAATGTTAGTTAATGATCTCATTAAATAATTTTATCCTCACAACAGACCTGTGATGTGAGCTAGAACAAGTTACCCTCACTTATACAGGCAAGGCATTTGAGGAGCAGAGGGGTTAAATAATTTGCCCAAGGTCACATTTTTAATTATTGGCTGAGCAGGCATTTGCACTCTCATTAGTCTAGCTTCAGAAGCCTTGCCACTACACTGCTTGTCAACAGAACAGCTGTAGCTGTTAAGGGAGAGAGAAATCTCAAACGTGGCACTTGCCTGGGAGGCTGGAGGAATCCTGATACTGTGGAGAGAAGAGGGATTACTCCTGGAAGGTAAATTCTTCTTTGGGTTGTGTGAAACAGCAGCAGCCCCTTGCAGCCCCTCTGAAGAGCAGAGACTGGAGCGTAGGTGTGAGGGAGGCCCAGGCTCATCTAGATGCAGACTGTAGCTATCCTCACAGAGGGTTTTGTTGAAGGAATTTAACTTCCATCTGCATCGTGGGAACAGTTGGTGAGGAGTGCAAGCTTGGGAGAGGGACGAAGAGCCAGACGGTTAAGGAACTAGAAGACAGCTGTGTCCTGAGGGAAATTATGCAAGTAACAGTGCGGCACTCAGTGCGTCCTGTGGAAGGTGAATTTCTGTCCAGCCTGTGCCTTCTAGTGTTGCAGTTTCTAGAGGACTGTTGCTTACGATCCAGCTAGATTTGTGTGTAGGTCTTTTGGCCTTGAAATCATGGTTTTAGAAATTGAGGTTTTAGAAAAATTTAATATTATTTACATTTTTAGGTATAGGTGTCTGTTTCCTCGAAGGGAGCTGGATAGAGGGGCATAGGTCATCCAAACACAAGATGTTCACTGGAGGACCAGCCTCCCCTGATGATACTAACTCCAATATCCTTTCCCACTTGTGGTTCCTTTTTTTGCCGTCTAGATTATTTTGTTTGTGGGAGCTGCTGTCATTCTTTCCCAGGTGTTGGTGTTGTAAATTACTGGTGATGCAGTGTAAACTGGTTAACTTTCTTCTGTTAAGGTATGAGCTCTCTAAAGGAAGGAATTTTGTTTTGTCCACTGATAATTCCCTAGCACCTATTCCAGTAACCACACACATTTAATAAGTGTGTGGTGAATGAATTAACACATTGCAAGGATGTAAAAGTAAACAATTACTTGAATATTAACGGCAAGGGAGTAGTTTTGCAAAGATGACCCTTATAGTTGCATGGCCAAAGTCAAATGTCAAGAGATCTATCTCACTATTTTGTTTGGAAAATTGAATCCCCCCCCCCCCCCAAAAAGCAAAAATCTCAACAGTCAACATTCAGTTTGTTTCTTTTTCCATAAGAATTAGCACGTAGTTGTAGTCATGATCCAAATTTTACTAAATGTAAGATAAACTTATTTTCATCATTTTTCCTATTTTCATCATTTCCCCCTGTATTTAGAATTACTCAGTCTTCCGCCTCCCTTACTGTTAGATTTTAGTCCTTGTTCTGAGTGTTCGCATTGCAAGTAGGCTTTTTCAGCTGCCAGTTACAGTGGAAAACCTCCTTAATTTCCTTGTAAAAAAATTAAATAAGGGCAAATGGCCAGAGAGTTTTGCTTCCTTGGAGAAGGTCTTTTTCTTATTAATTACAACTCCCTATACCAGGAGCCATTGAATATTTCTTGCACTCTACTGTCACCTATTGCAAAAGGAAGAAATAGCCCTTGTTGATGAAAAAAGTCCACAGGCAAACAACATAGTTTTGGCTAATTTTAAGATACTTTTCTTTATTGCTGATTATACTAAATCATTAATTTATTAACATTTTTGTATGATGAGTTTAGTATACAGTATGCTAAATAAAAGTGAATGCAGATTGATATAACTAGGTAATAAAGTTACATAGTATGCTAGTTACCTATTCCTGTGTAACAAATTACCCTAAAACTTAGTGGCTTACAATGCATACGTTTGTTATCACACACTGTCTGAGGCTTAGGAGTGTGGGTGTGGCTTAGATGAGTGTCCCCAGCTCAGGGCTGCTTAGGAGCTTGTGGTCAAGCAGTGGGCAGGCCGTGCTCTCTTAGGAAGGCTCTTCAGTGCGGGGTCTGCTTCCGGGCCTTCACAGGGTTGCTGGAAGGACTCAGTCCCTCACAGGTTGTTAGACTGAGCGCCTCAGTCCCTGGCTGGCTGATGGCTGGAGACTGCCCTCAGCTGCTTAGCACGCTGGCCACGTCCTAGGGCAGCTCACACGGCTTTCCTCAGAGCACGTGAGTGGGAGAAGGCCTAGGATGGAAGCTGCGTTTTTTTTCCATAGTATTTTATCCATTAGTAGCGAGTCTGGCCCACTCAATGCAGGAAGGATGCACAGGGCAGGGATACCAGGATGAGGGGACTGTTGGGGGCTGTTGCAGAGGCTGCCACCACGCATGGTGACATGCAAATGTGAATATTATTCCTCGTGAGGTAAAGATGTATTTCTGAACCACATTATTCATTTTATTTTGCTAATCCAAAGCAATTGAAATTAGATGGTATCTAATTTGAAAAATCAGAACCTCTAGATTTTTGTGAACAAAGATACCTAAACACTAAAGAATTTTGATTTATTAAGTGTACTATGTGATATATATTTTTGTAATATAATAGCTACAAAAATTTACCATTGGGATTTTAAAACTTTGGTCAGTTATCTTTTGCCTTTGTTCAGTGGATAAAGCCCTGTTTTGAGAATTAATGAGATTGACGAGTGAGAATGGTATTTGTGTTTAGTGTCACTGAAGTGTCCTCTCATCCACCTCTCCTCTGCACTCTCCCTCAGATCGGTCTGGAATAGAGAATGCCAACTCGGTGGAGGCCCTGCAGGAAACGCTCATCCGGGCGCTAAGGACCTTAATCATGAAGAACCATCCAAATGAGGCCTCTATTTTTACAAAGCTGCTTCTGAAGTTGCCAGATCTTCGATCGTTAAACAACATGCACTCTGAGGAGCTCTTGGCCTTTAAAGTCCACCCCTAAGGCCTTTGGTTATTCAGACGTGAACTGATTCATGCTAACTGTACATTGTGTGCTGAGATGCTTATTTCTGTGTGTGCACCGTGCGAGGAGGGAGAGGAGGCCTCGAAGGCAGCACGAGGCTGTAGGCTGTCTGTGATCAGGTGGTAACCCTTTGGGGTGAGATCTCTTCAGCCATGATTAGACATTGCCCGCGTTTCCCCGATAGACCAGTCAGCTGTGTTGCACTTAAACTGGAGAAGTTACACTGAATTAGAGTCACACTGAATGTTAGACTTTTTTCATCTGCCAAAACCAAAAACCATTTTGATCTCCCTGTGGTATAAACATAATGCACAGGCACAAGTATCTGAAGACTTAAAAGTTAATCCTTTGTGGTGGAAGTTCTCTTATAAGATGGAAACTTGATTTCCCCGCAGGACCGTTTGACCTGGTAATGGGAGGCTGTGCAGGTTAGACCTCCTTGTCTCTGTTTCACACTGCCACCGTGAAAGTGTATGGTCCTGCGCAGGTTCGCTGGTTGTGGAAAATGAAAATCAGTTGTGTTCCCAATGGCCCACCTCACAGAGATAATAAAAAATGTCTAGAAAGCATATTTACCTCTTGGGAGATAGGCACTATGTAAATAAGGTAAAGTTTTTGTTATAATCATTCATGATAATTTTTTTTATTTCTGCGCATTTCTTGGAAATCATTTCACAGTCCACACCCATCTGTTATATTCAGGGTTCCTGCATATGTGTGGGGTGTCTATCTGGCACACATATATTCAGAGTTCATGGGTACATCAAATACACAGTATGTGTACATAGTATGTATGTGAATATAGTTAAACATAAATATATTTCTTCACAATATTTTAAACTGTGAAGAGCTTTGTCATATAATAAACTTAAAACAGGAGGTGTCAAAAGACCCAAATTAGGTGCATTTTACCTGTTGATGACGTTAACAACCATTGCTTTAAATATTTAGACAGTAGAGTATTGAGTTTATGCTCTATTTTTGTTTATTTAAACAACACTTAATGTAAAAGTGCAACAGACCATCGAGTCCAAATTTCAAAAAAATACGTATTTTAGAGTTCATCTTTGGTAAAGGTACTAGTTGTTTAAAAGTTCATTCAGATTCTTACCTTGTGCTGAAAAAGGTTGCATTGCTGCCCATTATACACATGCTGCAGCTTGATGATAGATTATTTTGATTCTTTCTGGAGAACCAACCAATGTTTAAGAAAACTGTTTAACATGTTGATGTGTGCCTGAGTGTGTGAGTGTGGATGTGCAAGCGTGTTCTGAATCCACTTGTTTTTCCCCTAAGTAACACTACAGGGAATTTTGTCAAATTAGATTTAACCTATAATTTGAAAAATCAGTTAGTGTGTGACCTACAGGCTTAGAAATGGTATAGTCAAGGACATTTCATCCACATTTCTGATTTCGGGCTTTTGTAAATAGGTAGGATCAGCCTCTTTATGGCAGGTGGAGAAAATCGTCAAAAAGTTGAGGATTTTATGTATGTTTCTCTGTTGCCCTGGAAGATAGCAGTGAATTGGATTTTTAGGTGAAGATTGCCTTCTGTATAATTTTTGGATTATATAAAATTGCGAAAATGAAAAGACCCCACTTTACTGTACTCAGCCTGTTACTTTAATGACATGTGAGCAGAATGCCTTATTTTGTAACCTTGTTTAACTTGTTGCTACTGGGACTTGAATTTCTGTGGCACTAGTTAAGTAAGTTAAAAAAGAGTGAAACCCTCTCATTATTAAAGAGGAAAGGTGATGGTGATGTCTGTAATACAATATAAACCATAATTGTGATTTACCTTGAATAGGTAGGGCTTTTATGGATATACAGTATAGTTTTTGTGAATTCTTTACATGATAGCATTATCTTTTTATAATTTTTTTTCCTAAGATAAACGCATAGTTTTTCTTCTATGGGGAATAGAAACAGCTTTTTCAAGTAATATTGAAAACCTCAAAGATCATGTTGTTTCTTAATTTTTGCCTTTTGCATAAGCCTCTTTATAACATATATCTTTAAAACAATTACTAAGTCTTTAGGAATGTGTAACCAGAACTATGTTAGTATTGCTTATAAAACTTTAGTTAGATTCAGTATATACATGTATACATCTAGGTATAGGTAGATATTTGCATTTTGTCTTGTAAAATTTTATTTGAACAAATTCTTCCTGTAGGTAATGGGAAACAAAATTAGTCGTTCATATGCCACTCGTAGCATTTCTATATTTGAAAACGGCCCCATATTGAAACCTCTACGTCTAAACTTAAACCAGCAGCCTATTACAAGCACATTCTTTGATTGAGTCATCGGTTATAAACTTACTAAATGCAGAGAAGACAACCGATTTAGGGAACCTCTTTGGTGGGACACTGTTGATTAATAATGTACTGTATGAATTAAGTGATGCTTTAACTCTGATTTTACATTTTAAACTTAAAATACGGGCATTATGTCAGCAAACTTAAGGGCATTATGTCAGCAAGCTAAAACATTTTTTTCTGTCCTTTTAATGTACCTCTTTACATGATCTGAGAGAGGATTCAGGCCTTTAGAGAGAGCTGAGGGAAAGGGGAAACGTCTTCTTGGGATGAAGCTTTTCCTTATGGCGACGGCTTAATTACAGTTTCGGAAACTTCAGCGGATTAAGTGTATAGCTTTCGTAACTACATTTCAACAAATTACCATTGTAACTTGATAAGATACAGTTTATTTTATGTAAACATCATTGCAAAGCAAGGTGTAGAAGCTCAGCTAGATGTATCCCTGTGCACGAGAGTAGGTACCTATCTCAATTATCCTTTTTCTTTTCCGGTATAAAGTTTGCTGAATGTACAAGAAGACTTTATCACTTAGGATATAGAATTTTTTTTAGGGGTTGGGGGGAGGGGCTCTGTCAGGAAATTACCGATAAACAAAGATTGTGTTGATTTGATCCGAAACAAAACTTGAAGCTATTCTTGAGCTAACATGGAAAAATACAATGGCTATTGTTTTAAAAAGAAATGATAGAAATATATTATTGACAAGATATGAATTAAGTTTATTTTCTACAAACTGTTATTGATGAAGACATGGATAATATCTTCATGTTTCTGAAAAGTAATCTGTACATGGGGGGAGGGGAGAATAAATATTATTTCTAACCAAGTGTAGTTTCTGGTATCTTTCTATCTTGACTTTTTTGTAAGACCATTTATAACAACTTACTCCTTTCCTTTGACCATAGCAGGATCTCTTACATAAATCTCTCATTCAGCATGGTGGGGTATGTATATGCAGGGCTTTTCTTTTTAAAAGAAAGACTATAAAGTTTAGAGATTTTAACAACGATTGTTACTATTTTCTGTAATGCCCGCTGAATAGCGGTTTGCTCTGTTTGATAAGATAGTCTTACTGGGAAGGGATGGTGAGAGAGGAAGGCAGGTGGGGTACCTGATCTAGACAAGATTCAGCCTTGGTCTTGAATGGGATAAGGAGCCTCAGCAAGACCACCGCCTCCTTTTCCCCTTCCTTGTGGTTGCAGCCATGCTGGCAAAGTTAAGGTGGTTACTTAAATGAGCATTCCCTGCACTTGCTGGCAAGACCAGTAGTGTCCACTACTCTCTGAGTGTGAATTGATGTTAGGTGGAAGACATGGGCGGCTTTACTGAGTGAGTTTGGAAATACTGGGCTGACCAAGGTTACTGAGACATCTCTGTGTCGTTCCTGTTCCCTAACGAGCAAATGTGCATCGAGAGTCCTATAAGGAAGGGCTCAGTGGGATGCTGTTTTTCCAAACTTTCTCCACCAAATAACCCCCGTTTTTTTCTTTGCTGAACTCTTCTCGGGCTCCTTGGAAAGTATGCTTTCAGGAGGGGAAAAACCCTGTTAACCACACTTTGGGTTTTGATCAGAATGTTGATCATATTCTGTGGATTACTGTACAAATTTGTATCATAATTTGCACCCTTTTTGCGTAAGAAACATTGAACTCTCAATATATGTGGTTGATGGAAAACAAAATAGATTGAAATCCTTCCGAATTTTGGAAATGCTGCAGCTAAGTAATTGTGTAAAGACAGCCAGTGCATGGATCTGGTTTCAGTTTTTCCACTCTGCTGGGCCTGTTAAAATTTGTTCCATTTGCTTTTCTTAATCCTTAGTCCGTCCTAAAGCTGGGGAACAACTGCGGCCTGTCCAGGAGCCTCGTCAGAGTTGCTCTTCACAACGGGAAAGTGGGTTGTTTTGGGGTGATTTTTCAGACACTAGACTAGCAGATCCACTTAGAACAACACATTGAATTGAATGGGTGTAGGAGCCCTAAGGGCGGTCTTGGAGGAAGCTCCGAAGTACTCCAGAAGGCTTTGTATGGGGCACGTTCCCCAGGACGTAAAAATGTGCTCAGAATTCGCATTTACCCTATGTTTTAATATAAATTACTAAAGAGGGTGAGATCAGTGTTTAAAAAAATCTGCAAAATACCTGAGATGAGTATGGTGTTCCTAATTTGATTCCTCTCCATTTCCCTACTGGTGTACATAGACTTGAACATGATCTTCCAAGGTGTCTAAGGTAAGTTGTATTGCTTCACTTTTCTCTGAACTCTCCTTATCCTTAGCTTCAGCAGTGCCTCCCACCCCCATTACTTTGTTGCTTTGCTTGTAAATTTTCATCTATTTTTTTTCCCTCCTACCATAGGCATTTCATTTCCTGTTCAGGTTCTGCAGTTAAAAACAAGTAGGGTAGTTTCCAAAGTGGAAAGCACCTACACTTTCATTCTCTCTTGATCATTTGCCCCTGCAACGGCTGCTCTTTTTTCTAAGCTGTTTTATCTGACGGGATTTTTGAGGAATAGATTGATGGTTTAGTTATGCATTACTAGCACACATTTATTGAACATCTACCTATGTTTCAGAATTTTTTTTTTTTAATCCAAATACAAAATGAGGTTCCATGAAAATCCGGGGCACTAACCCGGTCAGTGTTGTGAAGTTGTGCTGTGCCCACGGAGCAGATGGCCGCCGGTCACAGTGTCAGGACTGATGGTTGCCAGCAACTACCGTTCTAGCCCTGGGCTGCCGGCGCGACGCTTGAGGGCTTCTGAGGTGTGGTGTGACGTTTCCAGGAATTCAGGGAGCTGGTTGGTAGAAACATAACCATCATTACAAATTAAATTATATAAACTTACAATTGAATTATATTTGAGAAGATAATACTAAAATCTCATTACTTTCTAATTATTTTAAATTTATTGTTAATACTTTTGAGAGTCAGTACCTGTATGTGTATGTGTCTGGCGTGTTACATGCATGACGGGGGTACACTGACAGTGTGTCTAGCACATCTCTTCCCAACGCCCTGCTAAGTGCTGGCCACGGTGGGGTTATTTATACAATGAAAAGCTGCAAATGCTATGCATGAATCAGGGCTTGATTTTTTTGTTTGGTTGATTTTCTAGACTTAAAGTGATAGAGAAAATGTTAACAATACAGATTAAAGTTAAAATTTTTTGTGTCTCATGTCTGTTGCTGTTAACCATTGCAAATAGCACAGAAAATTGAATAGTCCAGTATTTGAAAGCTATTATCTGATTCAGCAAAGAAGTTTCTCACATCATTGATAAACAAGTCAAGTTCTGACATAGTTTTTATTGTTTGTTTTACTGTATTAACAATACTTAACATATCAGTCAACATTCATGCCAGAACTATACTTGTCAGTTGCAACTTTGGCAAAAATAAAGGAATGCATTATTTTTTTAATTTTATTTTATTGAGTTATAGTCAATTTACAATGTTGTGTCAACTTCCAGTGTAGAGCACAATTTTTCAGTTATACATGAACATACACATATTCATTGTCGCATTCTAAAATTAGTATTTTTTCATTTTTTTTGATGGAAGTAATTAGGTTTACTTATTTACTTACTTGATGGAGGTACTGGGGATTGAATCCAAGACCTCATGCATAATAAGCATGTGCTCTACCAGTTGAGCTATACCCTCCCCCAAGGAATGCATTCTGTGAGAACTAACTGTATGGAATTTAGAGTAAAGAGTATTATATATTTTATAAATTGTGTGCTGTATATCCTTTCAGTAAAAATCGCACATACATACATACACACTCGGATACATTTTTTCTCCCCAGGGAGCCAGCTGTTAAATGTTACCAGCATATCTCTATTACTTAACCCCAAGAAGGGGTTTTCTAGATAAAGAAAACAAAGGCTTGGAAAGTTTAAGTAACTTATTCAAGATGGCACAGCTGCTGAGTGGGGGGTGGGCCCCAGAGTCTGCTCTCATGCTCTCAGCTGTCAGTGCAATCGAGGAACGCCGGGCTTGGGGTCTCCTCGCAGGGTGGTTTTTAGTCTGCTTTGATCTGTGCAGGTGTGGAGCTGTTACAGGATTGTCTGGGTAAAGGGGAAGCTCTTAGTCAAGGATTCAGTACATGGTAGTTTAATGTTATCCCCCACCCCGCCCCCTAATTAAGTTTTTCTCTCATCTGTAAAAAGGATAAACCATTTGAAGTGGTTGCAAGACTAAATGAGATGTATGAAAAACTCTTGGCAAATAGTGACCCCCATACAGACATGAGGTCATTGTTTTTCCTTAGGAGAGAGGAGAAAGGAGGCGTCCGTGGTGGGGGGCGGCCCTGGAGGGGCTCCCCCTGCTCAGCCTGGGTGGCTCGGGCTGAAGTGAGGAGACCCGCTACGGAGGGGGTGGTTCCTGATTCAGGTCCTTCTCAGCCGGGAACTGCACTGTCCGTCAGGACTGACTCAGAGATGACCTCCACCTTCAGACACTGCTGGTTTCCAGTAGCTTCCTCAGGAGAATCTAAAACAAGGGACAGAGATGACAGTCCATGTCTCATCCCCAGTCCCTCAGTCAAGAACACACAGGGACGGTCCTCTGTGTTCCAGTCGGTGTTTTCATTGTCCAGGTAAGCTGCTACCATAAAGGGCAGAAGTAACGGGTGTGATGTTTCTAGGTAGTAAAAATCAGTACCCTGGAAGGGAAGGAAGAATTCTATGTTTTTTAGTTTTGAATATTCCCCAGACTAAAATTTGACTGAGGACTGAGGATGCCTTGCTAGTTGCCTATTCTGCTCTTCAATGGCCTAGAGAAGTTCCCATCCCCATCCTGGTTTCAGTTCTCTGTGAAGTGAGGCACTGAACCATATGCCCTCCAGCATCCCTTCCAGGGCTGACACCTGTGATAGGAGGACACGGACATGTAAACAACAAAGTTAAAAAAAGAAAAAAAAGCCAGAGTGTGAATGTGTTGGGGAGTGTGGGCTAAAGGTTGACAGATCACCCTGTCGCTCACTATGTGAATGGAACCGAGGCCCTGAAGTTCTAGGTGAACGGCTGGGGCTCAAGCTGAAACCTTCCCTGCACAGCATCACTTTCCAGTTTTTGCTCCTAACAACAAACAAACAAAACCAGTTTTGTAGTAAAGGTGTCAAAGAGTGTAAAATTTTCTGTAGTTGATTCTCTTTATCTCTTCTAAATCCTTTTAATTTTACTCCAACCCCCAAGGAAATCAGGGAAATTTTTATCATGTAAAACTCAAACTTTCAACCTATTGTCACTTCTGAACACTCTTAGCTGGTCAAGTTAGGAGCATTTTACAGTGAACTCCCAGACATCCACCACCTATATTCTACCCTTCCCATTTTGTTGTACTTGTTTATCACATACCTATCCATCCTTCCATCCATCAATCCACCTTGGGTTTTTAAAAAATACTTCAGTGAAGTAGATGACAGTCATCCGTAAACTGCCCCCTAAAATTTTCAGCTTGCATATAGCCTGCTAGAGTTGAATATTAATTTACAGTTTGTTCTTTGGATGTAAGATTTATAGACAGATGCACATAACTTTAGGTACGCTTACCACTGTGTTTTGACAAATGCATTCTCCCTTTGTGACCCTAAATCCAACTGAGACATAGAACATTACCATCACCCTCAAACGTCCCCTCATACCCCTTTTGAGGCAACCCCCACCTCTACAGAGACAGTAACTACTGCTCTGATTTCTTCCACCGTGGATTAGATTAACCTGTTCTAAAACCATATGAATGGAACCATTGCTATATGACTCTCTGGTATAGGCTTCTCTATTCAGCATCTTAAGAACAGCGTGATGGTCTTAAAATTCATCTGTATCACTCATGTATAACAATAATTTTGTTCCTTTTTATTGCTAAATTGTATTCCTCTGTATGGATGTACCAAAGTTTTTTTTTTTTTTCCTGTTGATGAATATCTGGGCTGTTTCCAGTTTTCAGTTACTACGGATAAAGCTGTTATGAACATTCCTTTGTATTTGCAGTAATTCTATATTGCAACTTGACCCCGGAGTGAAATTAGTGTTACGTTCCGAATGCAGAAAGCAGTATATGAAGGAAAGTGTGAGAAACAGAATTAAATCATGAAGAGAATTAATCCTTTCTGTTTGGGGTCTTACAGAAAGGGCAGTGCATCAGTTAGATGCCTAAGACCTAAGACCTATCTAAAAGGGAGTAAAACAATAAGGATATTTATTACTTATTTCCTACACAAGACCTGGAGGCAGGGAAAATGCAGGTTGGTTCAGTGGCTCTAAATGCCATCGAGAACCCCGGAGTTCACCTCACATCCATTAGATTGGCTGTCATCAAACATAAAAGGGAACTAAGTGTTGATGAGGATGTGGAAACATCAGACACACTGTGCACGGTTGGTGGGGAGGTAAATTGGTACAACTGCTGTGGAAGCAGTATGGCAGCCCTTAAAATTTTTTTAAATCGAGTTACCATGTGATCTAACAAGGCCACTTCTGGGATCACCCCCCAAAAGAATTGAAAGCAGCGTCTTGAAAAGACACTTGTTCAGCCATGTTATAGCAGCATGATACATGACAGCCAAATGGTGGAAACAGCCCAAGTGTCCACTGATGGATGAATGGATCCTAACACGTGGCACAGACGTGCAATGGAGCTATCACCCAGCCTTAAAAAAGAAAAATTCTGACATAAGCTACAACATGGATGAACCTTATGCTAAGTGAAGTAAGCCAGTCCCAAAAGGACAGATACTGTATGATTCTACTTTTATGAAGTGCTTAAGAGTAGTCACATCCATAGAGACAGACAGTAGAGAGTAGGATGGTGGTTACCTGGAGGTGAAGGGGGAGGGGAAATGGAGAGATGTTTCAGAGTTTCAGTCTTGCAAGATGAAACATGTTCTGGGCATTGGGTGCACAACAGTGTGATTGTACTTACCACTACTGAACTGCATGCTTAGAAATGGTTAAGGTGGTACATTTTATGATGTGTATTTTATCACAATGAATAAAAACAAAACCAAACCCAGAGCTTCTGATCCTCCTTTGTCAACTGATACACGCTTGTAACATTGCAAGAGGGCACCGCCATCAGGCATCACAGCAGAAGCGCAACGTCCAGAGAAGAGGAGAGATCTTCCTCTTGTTTATTAGGGGGGAGCCTTTCTCCGGAGGCCCCAGCAGACTTCACCTCTCAGCTCCCACTGGCCAGATAGAGTCTCATGCATTGAGGGACCCTGGAAAGCAAGTATTTAACATCTTTTTCATCCTCTGTAGAGAGCAGCAGCTCTTCCAGAAAGAACAAGGAGTTGGAGAATGGCCGTTGGGTAGGCAACCGACAGGACTGTCTTCTGCATGGAATGCTGTCAGGGAGAAGGAAGGGTCCTCCTTTGTGAACTCATCAGTAATAGTTACAGTCAGTGGCGACCAGAGCAGCATCCAGTTGATACAGAAATGTTGCCATTGGCTTACCTCTAACAAATGCACGGCTGCGGCAAAAACACAGATCAGGCCCCCAGCCTGCCCTGGCTCTTCTCTCACTGCTGCCTTTGTTCCACAGCAGAAGGAGGTATTTTTTTCAGGAATTTTGTGAGCCTGTGGACTTCACAGTGGTATCTTGAAATTGGCCATGGGTGGGAGTATTGACACTGGAAATCAGTAAATGCTACAGATTAGGGCTCCTTAGACCACAACTACCAGCCACTGCTCAGTCTCTCACACACCCCGACGATTAGGTCCAAGCTGTGTTCTAGCCCCTTTAGCATCCTTGGGGCCCAGAGCTTTGGATACTGGCAGCGTGGTCCGGCTGGGAGAACCAGGGAAAGAGGCTTGTGCAGGGAGCAGCCCAGGACCACTCGGGCAGGGAGTTCAGATTTGGAGCTGATCTAGAAGGGGGAATGGGTTCCAGTCATGCTTGGTCTGAGAAGGGACGGCCAGAGAAGGGCCAGGCCTGGGACTTCTAAGGTGTGACTTTGCAGCAGGGGCTCAGTAAGTAGCCTGGGTTGTAGGGAGGGCAAGAGAGGGGAGTCCTTTTGTCCCCTCCCCCCAGTCCTCTGCCTCTGATTGGATGGGAGAGAACACCCCTGACCCCCGCCCACCCGCCTGACGGCCTTCTCAATGCAGGAAGATTGCTGGTCTCACTCACGGCCGTGTTTCAGTAGTGGACAGGGTCACTATGTACTGAAGTTTGGGATTGCTGCAAGATGCAGCTTTTGCAATTGTGTCCTCCCTCGGGGCCAGCACCCCGGGCCGCTCACCTCCTGTTAGCGCACCTGAGGCTTACTTACGTTTGAATTCTTCCTGTTTTAGACTCAGGGAGGAGAGACCGAGAGGCCTCCTGCCCGATTAGATCCAGCCTTTATCTTTAATTTGTACCCCTAGAACCATGTTTCTTAACGAGTAGCGCTCAAAGCAGCAGCACCAGCGGCACCAGCAGCACCGGACAACTTGTTAGACATGCAGGTTCTAGAGTCCCACCCAGACCGCCTGGACCGGAAACTCTGGGGGTGGGGCCTACCCGTGTGCGTCAGTAAATCCTCCAGGTGATTCGGATGCTGCTGAAAGACTGAGAACCACTACTCTGGAAGAACACAGCTTCGGGTATTAGTTTGCCAGGGGTGTGACCCTAGCGAACACAGTCATTTCTTGCAGTTCCGGAGACTGGAAGTCCAAGATCAGAGTGTGGGCGGGGTTGATTCCTTCTGCGGGCTGTGAGGTCGAGAGGTGCTCCGGGCCTCTCTCATTGGCTTGTAGAAGGTGTTCTCCTTGTGTTTTTAGGTCACCTTCCCTCTGTTCCTGTCTGTGTCCAAAATTTCTTCTTCATGTAAATGCACCAGTCAGATTGGATTAGGGTCCACCCTCATGACCTTGTTTTAATTTAATCACCTCTTTAAAAATCATATCTGCAAATATGGTTACATTCTGAGGTACTGAAGGTTAGGATTTATATGGACTTTGAGGGAGGGGACATGATTCAGCCCATAGCACTTAGGAAACCTGGTCATATAATTTATGTATCTGTCCCCCACCCCACCCCACCATTCCCCAGTTGTGAGCATATAGAGGTCACAGACAGGGTCTTCCTTGTTTTTATAGCTCTAGTGTCTTACAAAATGCCCTAGTAGTCTTTTTTTTTTTTAATTGACATTTACAATGTTGTGTTAATTTTCGGTGTACAGCATAGTGATTCAGTTATATATATATATGTGCATATATATGTGTGTATATATATATTCTTTTCCATTATAGGCTATTACAAGATACTGAAAATAGTTCCTTGTGTATATAGTAGGACCTTACTGTTTATCTGTTTTATATATAGTAGTGTGTATCTGCAAATCCCAATTTATCCCTCCATCCACCCCGCCCTTTACCCTCAAACCATAGTTTGTTTTCTATGTCTGTGAGTGTTTCTGTTTTGTAAAAAGTTCATTTGTGTCTTTTTTTTAGATTCCACATACAAGTGGTATCACATTGTATTTTTCTCTTTGGCCGACTTCCCTTAGGACGATCTCCAGGTCCATGCATGTTGCTGCAAATGGCATTATATTATTCTTTTTAATGGCTGAGTAGTATTCCACTGTATAAATATACCACAACTTATTTATCCATCAATGCACATTTAGGTTGCTTCCATGTCTTGGCTATTGTAAATAGTGCTGCTATGAACACTGGGGTGCATGTGTCTTTTTGAATTAGAGTTCCTTCTGGATACATGCCCAAGAGTGGGATTGCTGGATCATCCCAATAGTCTTTCAATAAATGCTATTTAAATTGATTGACTATTAGTGGAGGAGCTTTCTGATGTTTTACTGGGGTTATAATCTTAAAAAACTTTTTTTTTTTTTGGTGTGCAAAGTAGTCATCTCAAAGCTTAGTAAGGTCTTTGGCCTTTTTTTGAGGAAGTCTGATGTAGGACACTTATTGGCTGAGGTCTTACCACCTCCTGTTGACACAGATTTCTGAGCCGCCTAACCCTGCTTGCTTCTTTTGTGCACTGTGTGTCTATAGAGGGAGCATTCTTCTGGGGCCATAGAAGAGGCTTGACATCTAAACTCTCTCAGAACCTTGTTTGTTTATTTTCTTCTTTTCTATCTGAGAGTTTTTGAAAGAAAAAAGTGAAAAAAAAATAGCCCTGCTTCATTCAAACATAGCAAAGGATTCTAGGTGTTTGTAATTTTCAGCACTCAAAGCCAGGCTGTAATTAACAGATAATTGTCATTGAGAGGTATCACACTTTATTTGCTAGGGATTTTCCATTGTTAAGTTTCAATTTAGTTGACAGTAGAATTACGAGTTGCTATGGAAACCTATCCATCGCCCAAGCTGCTGGGCCTTAAAGACACAGACACCACATGGCTTTATTCCATAGAGCTGACACTGTTATAAAGCAGAGTGGAGAAAAGTGAACGAAGGTGAAATTAGAGCAGACATTCTGCTCCCGCCTCTCTTTCCTTCCCTTCCCTCTTGTGGTTTCTGTGTTTACCAGGCCCCTGAATAGCCCAGTGTTGGAAAGTGTATAATTTGGTCTCTGGAGTTCTTTCAAGAAAACAACCAGTTTGCTGTCTCCCAGGCAGTTTTGTTACCTCTGTTGGAGTTAAGAAGCTTTGGGGGTGGTTGGCATGGATGTATTAAACTCCCGCTCCAATCCAAGGTTGGACAAATGATAAACTTCTGTCACTTCTGTGACCATCCTTCTTTCATTCAGGTGGGACATAAAAGAAGTCTCTAGAAACTGAAGATGGCTTCTCGGGGCCTCTCCAACTTAAGAGGAGCCAGAAAGGCCTGACCGATCTGAAAAGCCATTCCTGGTTATGCCCAGAAATTGAATTAGTCAGCTAAGGTTGAGAAAATGCTGGAATCTCTTGCCACTGCTCTAAGTGGATTTTCTCATTCTTCTGAGTTTTGCCCACAGCCACTCGTGCATTATGTTACAACGCTAATTACAAAAGATCTTGAGAGCCAAAGAGAAGCTGATTCGTCTGATTAACTCATTTCAAGACATACCCTTCCAGGAGGCAAGGTGCAGAAGTGAAAGAATAAAACAAGATCCATCCAGAAAACCCACTCTTCACTGTTGTGCAATTGTCTGAATTTGCAATCATCTGAAGTTTGCCGGCTAGGAAAGTTTAGATTTTACTGGGGTGTACTTATTTTCAGTCTTGCTTCATTTCTTTTCAGGCGTTAGGCTATTCAGTGCTGATTTTTGTGGCTGCTTTAAGGGAGAAGGGACTACCTTTTTTTGGTGCAGGAAGTGCTTTCTTTCATTTGGAAAGTGGATGGAACCTGGCATGGGAGCGATCTGGGCTTTATCCCGCGACTTCTTTGAGAATGCAGGGAGCCTCGACCTTCTCAGTTAACCCCGTTCATGAGCCTGATGATGACAACACCAGGACTTTGGGCTGGGAGAGGAACTTACAGACCATCTGTTGCAACAGTGCTGAGTCTTCTCTCACCAGGACACTTTACTGGTGTTTTAGTTTGCATCCTCCCCAAAGCAGACGTGAGGACAGGATGTTGGGTGCTGGGAAAGGGTGCCAGGAAGCAGAAGTGAGGAGGGAGAGCTGGGGAGGGATGAGGAAAGCTGAGACAGGGTGTGCTCGAGGCCAGCCGGGCTCTGTTTGTGGGGGACCACCTGAATACACCTCCGAGCTGTCCCTCCAGGGGACAAGGACGATGGGTATTTACCCACACATTCTGTCTCTTAGTGGTTGGCGGTTGCCCCTTAGGACTGAACTTCTTCCCACCCACCAGAGGTAAGCCCTCAGGCTGAGAAACAGAGCAGCCTAAGCCCCTGCAGCGAGTCACTGGCAGCAAGCTTGGGGACTGCGCTCTGCTGCTGTAGGTGAAACCACACGTGGGCCAGGGCAGCGACTGCAGCTGCATCACGGATTTCAGTGGGAGTACCTGTAGTTATTGTGGTGGTTTTAAAGTCTCATCTGCAAATTCTCGACACACCTCCCACTAAGAGGTTGGGATCTATGGATTCCTTTTCCTCCAGTCTAGGCAGGCTTGTGACTGCTTTAACCAATAGACTATGGTAAAGGTGATCTACGTGACTTTCAAGGTTAGGTCATAAAAAAGCTATGTGGCTTCCACCTTGGCTGCTGGGACACTTGCATTTGGAGTTTTGATCTGCTATGTGAGGAATCCAGCTAGTCTGGGATGCCACGGTGCAGAGGCCGTGTGTAAGCTCTTTGGTCAACCGCCCCCCACTGATCTCCCAAATCAATGGCTAGAGTCAGTTGCCGACCATGTGGCTGAAGCATCTCAGATATATGCCCAGTTGGCTCTTTAGAGATCTGTAGTTTCAGCCAATATCTGACTGCAACCGTTTGAGTGACTTGCAGTGGGAACTTCCCAGTCAAAGCTCTACCTGAATTCCTGACCCCAAGAATCTCTGAGAAAAATAAAGTGATTATTGTTTTACATGTTTATGCCTGAAGTCAGGCAATAATAGTAACTGGAATGCTTATTCAGGAACCTGACGGTAAGGCTCTCCTGGCACCTTCTGGAACAAGGAGAGGGCCTGTCATTTTTCAGAAAAGGCTGTGGAAGCCCGGAGGATTAGAGAAACTCACCTGAGTACACACTGGCAAATGTTTCCAGCTGTACCATTAGCAGTTCCCCATCTGCAATAATGGGAGATAAAATTTACTTATTTATATTGAAGTATAGTCAGCTTATAATGTGTCAGTTTCTGGTGTACAGCACCATGTTTCAGCCATACATATATATACATATATTCCTTTTCATATTCTTTTTCATTATTGAATTTAGTTCTCTGTGCTATACAGAAGAAACCTGTTGTTCATCTATTTTATATATAGTAGTTAGTATCTGCAAATTTTGAACTCCTAATTTATCCCTTCCCACCCCCTTTACCCCTGGTAACCATACATTTGTTCTCTATGTCTGTGAATCTGTTTCTGTTTTGTAAATAAGTTCATTTGTGTCTTTTTTTTAAGTTTCCAAATATAAGCAATATCATATGGTATTTTTCTCTCTCTTTCTGGCTTACTCACTTAGAATGATGATCTCTAGGTCCATCCATGTTGCTGTAAATGTTAATATTTTATTCTTTTTTATGACTGAGTAGTATTCCATTGTATATATACCATGTTTTCTTTATCCAGTTATCTGTTGATGGACATTTCGGTTGTTTCCTTGTCTTGGCTGTTGTAAATGGTGCTGCTATGAACATTGGGGTGCATGTGTCTTTTCCAATTAGAGTTCCCTCCAGATATATGCCCAGGAGTGGGATTGCCAGATCAGACGTTATGTCTATTTTCAGTTTTTTAAGGAACCTCTGTAGTGGCTGCACCAATTTACATTCCCACCAACAGTATAAAAGGGTTCCTTTTGGGAGATAATATTTTGATAAGGACTTTGGGAAGAGTCTGGCAGCACCTTGCACTCATGTGGTGCCTTTTCTTTCCTTACGTTGTAGTTCTCCCATGTCATCCTGTTCCATTCAGTTGCTGAGAGGGTTGCAAGTTTGTTCCCACTGCTATTTCGTAAAGAAACCATCTCACTCTCTTTATCCAAAGCAGGGAGACTCAAGGACAAAGGAGACAGGGGGAAGGATTTGTTTAACTATCTGGAAATCTTTCCATCATATGCATATTAAACTTGGACAAACCTTTTTAAGAACTTGATGTTCCAGTGGGGAGATAGAGTATGGTTTACAAATTCTGGAACTCTTTGAGGGGCTGGAGAAGAAAGTTCTTTAAAATTTTGGCATCAGGATCATTTGAGCCTTGCAATAACTCCTTCAGAAGAGAATGTCAATGCTGTACAATGTAATACCTATAATGAATGGAGTATGAACACATTCAACAGCACATGGGTTCCATTTTCCTTGGTAATACACTTGGGTTTAGAAGTGAAGGAGAAAATCCATAAGAAAATATGTTTTGGTTTTTTTATTTTAAGATGTATAATGTTAGGTAAAAAGAATTTTAAAACTCCAAACCATTCCTGACATCAGATGAACCCAAACTCCTGTCATTTTTATCCACTTCTGGTTCAAACCCCTAAGGCTGATTTATTACCTGCATCTTGCAGAAGTTGATAATAAATCTTTCCTTATGTCAATGAGAATAAAAATCCTGCGATGAAAAATGGTCAGTCTGATGGTTTTCCCTGACTCTGTGTGAGTCATAGGTACTGCAGGGCATGGGCTTCAGAAACTGACTGTTCAAATGGTTCTAAAAAAATATCTAACTGAGAAGTGATCACTTCAGAGACTGCATATAGATAAACTTTTGTTGCAGATTCTTTTTTTTTTTACATTTTTATTGATTCATAATCTTTTACAGTGTTGTGTCAAATTCCAGTGTTCAGTACAATTTTTCAGTCATACATGGACATATACACACTCATTGTCACATTTTTTTCTCTGTGATTTATCATAACATTTTGTGTATATTTCCCTGTGCTATACAGTGTAATCTTGTTTATCTGTTCTACAATTTTGAAATCCCAGTCTATCCCTTCCCACCCTCTACCCCGCCCCCCCCCCCCGGTAACCACAAGTCTGTATTCTCTGTCCATGAGACCATTTCTGTCCTGTATTTATGCTTTGTTTTTGTTTGTTTGTTTGTTTTTGTTTTTTAGATTCCACATATGAGCGATCTCATATGGTATTTTTCTTTCTCTTTCTGGCTTACTTCACTTAGAATGACATTCTCTAGGAGCATCCATGTTGCTGCAAATGGCATTATGTTGTCGGTTTTTATGGCTGAGTAGTATTCCATTGTATAAATATACCACTTCTTCTTTATCCAGTCACCTGTTGATGGACATTTAGGTTGTTTCCATGTTTTGGCTACTGTAAATAGTGCTGCTATGAACATTGGGGTGCAGGTGTCATCCTGAAGTAGATTTCCTTCTGGGTACAAGCCCAGGAGTGGGATTCCTGGGTCATATGGTAAGTCTATTCCTAGTCTTTTGAGGAATCTCCACACTGTTTTCCATAGTGGCTGCACCAAACTGCATTCCCACCAGCAGTGTAGGAGGGTTCCCCTTTCTCCACAGCCTCTCCAGCATTTGTCATTTTTGGATTTTTGAATGATGGCCATTCTGACTGGTGTGAGGTGATACCTCATTGTAGTTTTGATTTGCATTTCTCTGATAATTAGTGATATTGAACATTTTTTCATGTGTTTTTTGATCATTTGTATGTCTTCCTTGGCGAATTGCTTGTTTAGGTCTTCTGCCCATTTTTGGATTGGGTTGTTTATTTTTTTCTTATTGAGTCATATGAGCTGCTTATATATTTTGGAGATCAAGCCTTTGTCAGTTTCACTTGCAAAAATTTTCTCCCATTCCGTAGGTTTTCTTCTTGTTTTATCTCTGGTTTCCTTTGCTCTGCAGAAGCTTGTAAGTTTCATTAGGTCCCATTTGTTTATTCTTGCTTTTATTTCTTCTAGGAGAAAATTTTTGAAATGTATGTCAGATAATGTTTTGCCTATGTTTTCCTCTAGGAGGTTTATTGTATCTTGTCTTATGTTTAAGTCTTTAATCCATTTTGAGTTGATTTTTGTATATGGTGTAAGGGTGTGTTCTAGCTTCATTGTTTTACATGCTGCTGTCCAGTTTTCCCAACACCGTTTGCTGAAGAGACTGTCTTTATTCCATTGTATATTCTTGCCTCCTTTGTCGAAGATGAGTTGACCAAAAGTTTGTGGGTTCATTTCTGGGCTCTCTATTCTGTTCCATTGGTCTATATGTCTGTTTTGGTACCAATACCATGCTGTCTTGATGACTGTAGCTCTATAGTATTGTCTGAAGTCTGGGAGAGTTATTCCTCCAGCCTCATTCTTTCTCTTCAGTAATGCTTTAGCAATTCTAGGTCTTTGATGGTTCCATATAAATTTTATTATGATTTGTTCTAGTTCTGTGAAATATGTCCTGGGTAATTGGATAGGGATTGCATTAAATCTGTAGATTGCCTTGGGCAGTGTGACCATTTTAACAATATTGATTCTTCCAATCCAAGAGCATGGAATATCTTTCCATTTTTTAAAGTCTTCTTTAATTTCCTTCATCAATGGTTTATAGTTTTCTGTGTATAATTCTTTCACCTCCTTGGTTAGATTTATTCCCAGATATTTTATTACTTTGGGTGCTATTTTAAAGGGGATTGTTTCTTTACTTTCTTTTTCTGTTGATTTATCGTTAGTGTAAAGAAAGGCAACTGATTTTTGAACATTAATTTTGTAACCTGCTACCTTGCTGAATTCTTCGATCAGCTCTAGTAGCTTTTTTGTGGACCTTTTAGGATTTTCTATATATAGTAACATGTCATCAGCATATAATGACACTTTTACCTCTTCTTTTCCAATTTGGATCCCTTTTATTTCTTTCTCTTGCCTGATTGCTGTGGCTAGGACTTTCAGGACTATATTGAATAGGAGTGGTGATAGTGGGCATCCTTGTCTTGTCCCAGATTTTAGTGGGAAGCTTTTGAGTTTTTCACCGTTGAGAACTATGCTGGCTATAGGTTTGTCATATATAGCTTTTATTATGTTGAGATATGTTCCCTCTATACCCACTTTGGCGAGAGTTTTTATCATAAATGGGTGTTGAATTTTATCAAATGCTTTTTCTGCATCGATTGAGATGATCATGTGGTTTTTGTCCTTTCTCTTGTTGATGTGATGTATTACATTGATTGATTTGCGTATGTTGAACCAGCCTTGTGTCCCTGGGATGAACCCCACTTGGTCATGATGTATAATCTTTTTTATGTGTTGTTGGATTCTATTTGCTAAGATTTTGGTGAGGATTTTGGCGTCTATGTTCATCAGTGATATTGGCCTATAATTCTCTTTTTTTGTAGTGTCTTTGCCTGGTTTTGGTATCAGGGTGATGGTGGCTTCATAGAAAGAGTTTGGGAGTATTCCCTCCTTTTCAATCGTCTGGAAGAGTTTGAGAAGGAATGGTATGAGTTCTTCTTTGTATGTTTGGTAGAATTCCCCGGTGAAGCCGTCCGGTCCTGGACTTTTATTTGTAGGGAGGTTTTTAATTGCTATTTCTATTTCCTTTCTAGTGATCGGGTTGTTCAAGTGTTCAGTTTCTTCTTGATTCAGTTTTGGTGGACAGTATGTTTCCAGAAACTTGTCCATCTCCTCTAGGTTATCCAGTTTGGTTCCATATAGTTTTTCATAATATTCTCGTATGATATTCTGTATTTCTATTTTGTTTGTTGTAATTTCTCCATTTTCCTTTCTTATTTTGCTAATTTGTGCTCTCTCTTTTTTCTTTTTTGTGAGTTTGGCCAGAGGTTTGTCGATTTTATTTACTTTTTCAAAAAAACAACTTTTGGTTTGGTTGATTTTTTCTATGGTCTTGTTAATCTCTATTGTATTTAATTCCTCTCTGATCTTTATTATTTCCTTCCTTCTGCTGCTTTTTGGGGCTTTTTGTTCTTCTTTTTCTAATTGATTTAGGTGGTGGGTTAACTTGTTTATTTGAGATTGTTCTTCTTTTTTGAGAAAGGCCTGTATCGCTATAAACTTCCCTCTTAGCACTGCCTTTGCTGTGTCCCATAGGTTTTGAGTGGTTGTGCTTTCATTATCATTTGTCTCAAGGTATTTTTTAATTTCAGCTTTGATTTCCTCATTGATCCATTGTTTTTTCAATAACATATTGTTTAATCTCCATGCTTTTCTTTTTTTCTCCTTTGTTTCTCTGTTGTTGATTTCCAGTTTCATGGCATTGTGGTCAGTAAAGATGCTTGAGATAATTTCTATCTTCTTAAATTTGTTGAGGTTTCTTTTGTGTCCAAGTACATGATCGATCCTGGAAAATGTTCCATGTGCACTTGAAAAGAATGTATATTCTATTTTTTGGGGGTGTAAAGCTCTGAAAATATCCACCAAATCTAGTTTTTCTATTGTAGTATTTAATTTCTCTGTTGCCTTGTTTATTTTCTGTCTGGAAGATCTGTCTAGTGATGTTAATGCAGTGTTAAAATCTCCAACTATGATTGTATTCCCATCAATATCGCCCTTTATCTCTGTTAGTAATTCTTGTATGTACTTAGGTGCTCCTATATTGGGTGCATATATATTAACGAGTGTAATATCTTCATCTTGTATCACTCCTTTAATCATTATAAAATGTCCTTCTTTATCTTTCTTTATGGCCTTTGTTTTAAAGTCTATTTTGTCTGAAATCAGTACTGCAACACCTGCTTTTTTGGCTTTTCCATTTGCATGGAATATCCTTTTCCATCCTTTCACTCTCAATCTATATGTGTCCTTCTCCCTAAGGTGGGTCTCTTGTATGCAGCATATTGAAGGTTCTTGCTTTATTATCCAGTCTGCCACTCTATGTCTTTTGACTGGAGCATTTAGTCCATTAACATTTACAGTAATTAATGATAGATGTGTGTTTATTGCCATTTTGAACTTATCTTTGCAGTTGAATTGGTATACCCTCTTTGTTCCTTTCTTCTTCCTTTTGTGGTTTGGTAATTTTCCTTTGTATTATCATGGATTTTATTTAATTTTTGTGACTCCCTTGTAAATTTTTGACTTGTGGTTACCCTTTTTTGTAAATCTATTAACCTATACCCGTTTTTAATAAACTGATAATAACATGATCTCAAACCCATCCTACTGTTAAAAAAGTTTAAAAAAAAGAAAGAAAAAAAATTCTATATTTCCCTGCCTCCCTCTCCCACTCTCAGTGATTTGTATGTCTTCTTTTGTAATTTCGTGTTTTCTTTATTTGTAATTCATGAGTTATCACCTTTCCAGTTGTACGTTTCTCATTTCTGTAGCATCCTGCTGCTTTTCTATTTAGAATAGCCCTTTCAATATTTCTTTTAGCATGGGTTTAGTGTTGCTAAACTCCTGCAGCTTTTTTTTGTCTGTGAAACTCTTTATTTCTCCTTCTATCCTAAAGGATAGCCTTGCTGGATAAAGTATCCTAGGCTGCATCTTTTTTTCATTCAGGGCTTTGAATATATCTTGCCACTCCCTTCTGGCCTGTAGTGTTTGTGTAGAGAAATCAGCTGAGAGCCTTATGGGGGTTCCCTTGTAGTTCACTCTTTGCTTTTCTCTTGCTGCCTTTAGAATCATTTCTTTATCCTTGACTCTGGCCATCTTGATTATGATATGTCTTGGTGTGGGTCTATTTGGGTTCTTCCTGTTTGGGACCCTCTGAGCTTCCTGTACTTGGATATCTGATTCCTTCTTTAAGTTTGGGAAGTTTTCAGTCATGATTTCTTCAAAAACCTTTTCAATCCCCTTTGATCCTTCTTCCCCTTCTGGGACCCCTATTATGCGAAGATTGGGACGCTTTATATTATCCCATAGGTCCCTTATGCTATTATCATTATTTTTTATTTGCTTATCTTGTAGTTCTTCTGAATGGGTGCTTTCTGTTGCCCTGTCTTCTAGATCACTAATTCGTTCCTCTGCATTAACTAGTCGGCTTTGCACAGCTGTTAGATCATTCCTCATCTCTGTCATTGAGTTTTCCCATTTTGCTTGGCTCTTCTTTATAGCTTCAATTTCATTTTTGACATATTTTATTTCTCTAAGCATTATCTCTTTTAATTCCTTCAGCAATTTGATCACTCCTTTTTTGAAATCTTGATCTAGTAGGCTATCGATGTCTATTTCATTGAGCTTTCTTTCAGGGGATTCCTCTTGTTCTTTTAATTGGGAAAGGTTTCTCTGCTTCATCTTGCTCATACCTCTCTGGCACTGTGGTTTATGAAGTATCAGTTGTCTATTTTGTATCTTAAGGATTTTATCTATCTAATGCCTATTTAGGAATAGAACTTAGAAAAAAAAGAAAAAAGAAAAAAAAGAGAAAAGAATAAGAGAGAGAGAAAGATTTTTAAAAGAAGGGAGAAAGAGGGTTTGAAAACAATGTATAATGAATAATAGAAGAACGGGTTGAAGCAGAGTATTAATCGGGTGGAGAAGTCCTTTTAAAACCTTAAAAAAAAAAAAAAGGGGGTGGGGAGATGAATATATGTGTTTGAAGCCTGTGTCTAATCAATAACAGGACATCAAAACCCAAGAGAAATAGAAATGAATTAAGAAGTAAAAATTAAAAGAGTAATTGAAAATAGAACAGGTAAAAACAGATTAAAACAAAACAAAACAGAAACAAAAACAGAAAACAAAAAAACAAAACAAAGCAAAACAAAAACCAAAAAAAAAAAAAAAAGGGGGTTGTCGGTGTTCTCCTGGAGTCTGTGTGCTTTTAATGTGAAGTCCTTCTGTCTTCGTCCTGTTTTGGAAGCTCAGCTTGTTTTCATAGGCCCTCCGTTGGCGCCCTCTTCTGTGCTGCTCCCAGCACCTGTCGGCAAGCAGATCTTGCCTCCTCCTAACACGGGGTCAGATGCAGCTCTCCTCTGCTGCGGGCGGGCGGGTCACTGCCCCTCTGGATGCCGCAGACAGATGTTGCAGACTGGCCAGGCAGGAGGGCGGGTCGTGCCCCTTCCCAGCACCTCGGTCAGGGGTTGTGTTCCTGCCCGACAGGCGGGGGGCCGCTCTCCCCCTGCCTGCGCCGCCGGTAGCTCCGCTGCTCTGTGCGGCTGCGCGCTCTGCGCCGGCGCTCCGCCCCGGTCGCGCTCCGCCCGGGTCGCGCTCCGCCCGGGTCGCGCTCCGCCCGGGTCGCGCTCCGCGTGTGGGCTCGGGGAAGACCCAGGGGCAGCCTCGTCCCTGCTCCGAGCCAAGACCCAGCTGCTTGTTTGTCTTTGTGGAGCAAGTTCTCTGGGGTACCAGAATGGAAGGGTCCTATCTGCCCAGAGCTGTAGGCCCGTCTCAGTCTGGCCCTTGAGGCTGCTAAGCCCTTCTGTGCGGACACAGGTTTCGCCTCTGCCCCCGCCTGGGTGCTCAGCGCCGGAGAATATGGCGGCTCTGCCTGGGCCCCGCCTCTCTTCCCCTGAGAAGTTTCTGCGTGTTTTCAGAGATGGGGGTATGCACCCTTCCCCCGAGAGCACATCAACCTTGCTGTTTTATGGAGGGCCCAGGTTGTTCTGTCCTGTACACCCACAGCCCCGGCGCCCAGCCCCTTGCAGTCCCCCGGAGCTGCCTCCGTGCAGCCGCCCCCGTCCTCCGCCCGGCTTGTGCAGCCTGGCCCTGCCCGCCGCTGCCGGCCCGCATCTCAGGCTGGGTGTCGGGGGGACGCTCTGTGCCCGTTTAACTTAGTTCTGCCAGACAAGGGCTGCTCTGTACAGATCCGAGCCTCGGAGGCTCCCCCTCCGTCCCGCTGGCCTCTCAATTGGAGAGGGGAGACCCAGCGAGCAAGTGCCAGTCCTCCTTTGCCGCTCCCTCCCCGCGGGACCCGTCCCGCGCTGCTTTGCCTTTTGTTCTTTCTTTTTTCCTTTTCTCCTACCAGATTTTTGGCGTCTTTATCTTTTGAAGAGGGTGATGATCTGTTGGAGTTCCGCAGGTGCTCTGGTTGGCTGAGTGGGTCTGTAGATGTGGGTCTTGGTGTATTTGTGGGAGAGGGTGGCTTACAAGCGTCCTTCTACTCCGCCATCTTGCCCGGAAGTCCCGTTGCAGATTCTAAAGTGGCTAGACTTCAGCTTTCTTCAGGACCCCTGAAACGCAACTGCGCATCTTCTGTCTACAGAATATCATAAACAGTGCTGCTTGGGACACTGGTTTGATCTTTCTTTTTCACCCACTTCTTTTTTAAGATGAATTTAGGTTGTAGACACAAGTAAGGAGAAATTCTGGGAAAATGTGCACCCAGAGTTCTCAGGGTATTCTCCAACTTTAAATACTAAATTAAGACTGTAAACTGATGCGTGCATAGAAAGTGCGTACGTGGGTGTTTATTTGTGTATACCTGCCTCGTCCCCAAACAGAAGTTAGTTTATTTCTTCATCCTGTATATTTCCTTAAACTGGAAATGAGATCTCAAGAACTGATTAGGTTCTGGTTAATGATTTATGTCTACACTACACTGTAGGTGACACTGCAGCTTCATGTAGCATCGTGGCTGGTTATTTAGCTCGTGGTTCTGAAGGTCGAGTCTTCAGTTTGGGCTGAGCTCCGCTGGGAAGATCTGGTCTTGGCTGGGTTTGTTCGTGTGTCTCTGGTCAGCTGGTGGTCACTGTGATCCAGGTGATTTTTTGATTTTTCAGCGTGCTAGTTTGGGCTCAGTCCCACG
Source organism: Vicugna pacos (assembly GCF_048564905.1). NCBI lineage: Eukaryota > Metazoa > Chordata > Mammalia > Artiodactyla > Camelidae > Vicugna > Vicugna pacos. The sequence goes on from NC_132987.1 coordinate 10,473,939, forward strand.
GCAGCTAGGGTTCCAAGAGCAAAAGCAGAAGCCCTCCGGGTTTCTTGAGGACTAGGTTCTGAGCTACCATAGTCTCACTGTCAAAGAAAATCTCAAGGCCAGCCCACAGGTGGAGAAGACGACTTCCTGATGGAAGGAGCTACAGTGCCACGTTGCTAGGGCATCGTCACGAGGAGGGAAAGAAGGTGTGACCAGTTTTTTCATCCACCGCGTTGGATTTGTAATTTTTGCCAGGGCATGTTTTTCTCAACTTGCGTATGGGCACCAGCAGGAAGATGGTCAAGGCTACTGTTGAGAACGTGAGTTTCTGAGAAACCAGGTATATGAACGTGTCAGAGTAACAGAGAAGCAGCCCTGAAAATGAGGGTATTGAGTTAAGTTGAGATGGCAAGTCAGCAGTTAGTGAGGAGCTTTTGGAAAAACCATCATGGCAACAACTTGCTGTGCATTTGCCTTGGAAGATTCTGTATCTTCAGCAACTCAGCTATAGAACAGGACATCCAGGTAGCTCACCTGAAAATGTAACTACCACTAAATAGAACCTGTAGCATATAGAATATATTATGGACGGTTGCAAGCTGTAGCAGTGCTATGCAGAGTAGGATCACTTTATAACAAAATACCATAGACTGGCTTAAACAACAGAAATTTATTTCTTGCAGTCCGGAGGCTGGGAAGTCTGAGATCAGGTTAGGTTCCTGGCTTGCAGACACTACCTTTTTGCTGTGGGAAGGGAGGTGGGGAGACAGAGAGAGAAGTGGGGGCAGGGGGAGAGGAAGCTCTCTGATCTCATCCTACAAGGGCTCTAACCCCATCAGGGGGACGCCACCCGTATCACCTCATCCAAACCTGATGACCTCTCAAAGGCCCCATGTCCAAAGAGCATCACACTGAGGGTGTCAGGACTTCAACATTAGAATCTGGGGGACACAAACCTTCAGTCCACAAGTTGCACACAAAATCGGATTTTCTGGTTTATACTGATTGGGGAGCGAGCAGCATTTTGAATGTCTAGGGGGATATGGTAGTGCATTTCAAATATTTAAAGGGCTCATATGTGGAAAAGTAAGTAAATCTTGTGGTGTCTCAGAAGAGAAATTGAAAATTATAGATAAAAGTGATGAAAACTATAGAAAGCTGAGTTCAGTTTATTGCAAGAAAGAACTTAGGAATCAAATCCCTGCCCTACAGGGTCACAGGCTCCATATGATTAGCTGGTTCAGAGAAGGACCCCAACCGACTTGCTGGCTATTCTATTCTATGTGGGGCATTTTGCTAAGTATTTGGCAGATGGTGGTAAAAAATAGTTTTATCAAACTGTGGTGTAGTACTACTGCAGATCGTGTGACTTCTGCAGGATAGTTAGAGAAGGGACTATGTCAAAAATTTTAGACTGGCCATTTCTGAAGACTCTGTACAGAGGATGAGAACACGTTTCACCCACATTCAAGTATTTTATCCTCTGCTGAACCCAAGGAGGGGTGATACGCTAACTCTCATTTACCCAGCAGGCGGCGCTCCAGCACTGGGGATCGCATAGAAAGTCTCACTAGCGAAATGAGGACTTTTTAGTTAATGTTTGTTTTTCAGGCAAAGAAGGAAAGCTGTTAGGAAAAATAAACAGTTTATCAGGCATTGCGACAAAGACACTTGAGGGGAAAGACAAGCTGTCACTTCAAGGATAGGAAGAAAAATCCTTGCATTTGTAGAGGCATCAGATGCTGCGTGAGTGCCTGGTAAGAAAAAAAAATCATGAAATGAGGAAGGAGAGAAAAACAGCTGAGATAAAAGAGAAGATTAAGAACACAGAAAACAATTGAAATCATCTGCAAGCAAGGATGGATGAATGCAGCCTTGAGAGTGGGACGTGGAGGAGGGCTGTAAAATTGGAAAAAATTAAAACTCCTGAAATATAATTGAGAATCATTCTAAGTACTCAGCTGTACCATTTATTTCAGATGCCAAATTTCCTGCGTAATTGGTTTCAGCTGCCCAGCCCACATTCAGTTTTTGTTTCATAGCTTTCAATATTTTGAGGTCTTCAGAACAGAAACTTTTGCACCTAATGACAAGTGCCTGATTTCTGAGACAAGATTGCTTTACTGTTTTCCAAATTTTCAGGTAAGGAAAACAAAACAGCTGAATTAGGAACTAAGTTTCAGTTAAAGAAATTGGGGCAGGAAGAGTAAATTAAAAGAAAAAAAATACTCACTGTGAAAATGGTTGGATTTTGAAGTGTCATTTGTGCTAACCTCTGACTGGGATTAGAGAAGACGCTCCCAATTTAGTCTTCACTTCCTCCCCTGTGCCATTAAAATATTTTTCTCAAGGAGAACTTCTCTACGTTTATCTTTTTGTATCAAATCTATTGTTTTGAGAATCTCTTTTTATAAAGTTTTTAATGCAACCTCGTTTCACTTCATTTACTTCAGTAGAGAGGTTTAATCAGCAGAAAACCTTAATATTATCATGTTCACTTAGTATGATCATCTCTAGGTCCATCCATGTTGCTGCAAATGGCATTATTTTATTCTTTTTTATGGCTGAGTAGTATTCCATTACATAAATATACCATAGCTTCTTTATCCAGTCATCTGTTGATGGACATTTAGGTTGCTTCCACGTCTTGGCTAATGTAAATAGTGCTGTTATGAACATTGGGGTGTATGGATCTTTTCGAATTAGAATTTCCTCCAGATTTATGCCCAGGAGTGGGATTGCTGGATCATAGGGTAACTCTAGTTTTAGTTTTTTGAGGAACCTCCATACTGTTCTCCATAGTGGCTGCACCAATTCATTTTCCCACCAACAGTGAAGGAGGTGAGGAACTTTCCAAAGGTAAACAGCTGGCAAGTGGCTGGATCTGAACCCAGGTGGGTTTGACTGTAAAGACCACCCACCACAAGAGGACTTCAGAACATTTGTTGTAGTTTGATTTATTGAATTTTTGCAGATTTCCTTCAAACTGATCTTACATAACTGACCACAAGCAAACTTCCTAATTTCTGGATGTGACTGTTTCCATTTCTAAGGAGATAAGTGTGTCTCTCAGGCTAGTAGAATTAAGAGAAACAGCGTATGTCACTGTGCCTATATAGTGCCTGAGCATAGTATGTGCTCAGTAAAGCTTAACTCCCTTTTCCTTCCCTAGAAATGCAAATATTTAAATCCAAGTTCATCTTAGATGTAAGTAAGAAGCTGTTAAGTAGAAGAGAGACACTCAGATTCTGGTTTGTCCCAGGGAACTTTAAGTATCTTAGTAGGAAGGAAGGCAGCCATTCTGTTTGTCAGTCAACAAGACCTACACAAGCCTTCTGCATTTTTTTAGGGAGTCTACCACTATATTTGCCTCATGTCTGATAGTGGATGTTGTGTTGTGTCTGTTGTGAACAACTTTTTCTCACTGGTACAACCAAAAGGAACTGGACACTCTCCAGGTGAGCCATTCAGAAGCCCCGTGTATTCCAATTACTCTCTTGGTTTGGAATTCCATCACTTTCCTATACACCTTCACGTGATAATTCCATTATCTGCTATTTCTGAGTCTTTTTTTGGGGGGGACTAATCTATCTCCTGCATTGGGTCACATTTTTCTGCTTCTTTGCACTTCTCGTAATTTTTTAGATGTTGACATTATAAATGATATTTTTGTTGTGTGTTGAGATCTTGATGTCTAAGCAAAATGTTGAAGTGTGTTTGGTAGGAAGGAAAACTCACTTGCCGATCAGCCTGATCCTCTCTAGGCTTGCTTTTAAGCTTTGTTTGGTGTAGTCTACTCTACTACTGAGGTATGACAATTCTGGGGCCCCTCTGAATGCTCATGTATTCAATGAGTCCTCTCCACTCTGGCTAGGGGAACTCAAAACATCTCCCAGCCCTAAATTGGCTCTGGGAATCGCTCAGCTTTTAGCTACCTGGCAGTTGTCCTTTGGCTTTGTAGACCTTTACCTAAGTGTTTACAGATTAATATTCAGTCTGTCTTGAGAAGACCTCTATGCAGATTTCTGGAAAACTTTCTTTGCACAGCTCCCTCCTCTGATACCAACTCTGCCCTATAAATTCCAGCTGCCTCAGCTTCTCCAAGTGCACCTTTGTCTCCTCAACTTGGCGAGTCTCCCAGGTTCAGTCCGGGTTTACTTCCCGGTGCCAAAGTCCAGAAATTGCCTCTAGGCAGAAAACTAGGGCAACTGTAGGAGAGCTCACTCTGTTTACTTCCTTCCTCTCAGAAATCACGGCCCTGCCCTGTCCTGCCCGCTGTCAGCTCGCTGCTCACAGGGGTAAGGCCTGTCCTGGGCCACTTACTCCTCCCTGGGAGGATGTAACGGTCTGCACACTCTCACTTGGTGGGGTCCTACTTACCCCACTTCTAAGGCTCAGCTCAGCCAGCATCTCCCCTGGGAAACCTTTTGGATTTCCACCAGTTAGACTTAAGGGCTACACCGCTGTCTGCTTATTTATGCTCCCTTTACGCCCCATCCCACCCCCACCCCGGACTGTGCGGTTACTTAGGGCGTGGACTACACTATCTCAGGGTCTCCCGCCCCCCTAGCACGGCCCTTCAGACACAGCAGGTGCTCAATAAACGCTCATCGACGAAATGGGTAAATTGCACGGAATTGTGTTTTTTGACTTTAAGTTTTGCCAAGAGTGCTCCTCACTCATCCTCTATGTCTAAGGCTGCTCTCTCCTGGTCCCTCTAACTCAGACACAAGTTAGCATAATCCTCCCCTCTTCGTCCGGACTCCATCTGCGCCTGCGCCAGGAGGTGGCTGCGCAGTCGGGGACTCTCCGCTCCGGTGGAACGTGGTGACGCAGGTGCAGTGCGTGATGCGTCACTTCTGACTGGCGGGGGCCCGGGGCGGGGTTCCCCCCGGGGGGCAGGGAGGGCGCAGACGGAAGCGGCGGGGTCGTCGTGCTGCTCCTGCTCCTGAGCTGCTGGCAGCAGCAGCCTCCGAGGCTCGTCGGGGGCCAGCCCCAGTTCGGCGGTGTCAGCGTGGCCGTGGGGCTCCCTTGTGAGTGCAGTAACCGTTGCTCCACCCCACGTCCCGCTGGAAAAGTGAGGTGTGAGTATTTTCCCTCAGTTTCCATACTGCCCTCTTGAGAGCTCAAAGCCTGCCCAGGAAGCCTCAGCTCGCGGTTTCCCTGCGCGAAGCTGGTCCTGTGCTCCTTATCCCAGCGACTGGTGTAACTGTCCGGCCGTTCTCGGCACCTCCCCTTCTCTCTTCCTCAGCATCCAATCCACTAGCAGCTCATGTCCATTTTGCCTTTTAAATATGCCGTTAATCATTCTGCCTCTGTTTTCATTGCTGCCACGGTAGACCAAGCTGTGCATCTCTCTTGTGAAGGCTTTTGCTACCCCCGCCCCCCCAACGTTCTCAATTTCCCGTGACCACCTACTGCCTTTTTTTTTTTTTTTTTTTTTTTACTTTGAACTATAGTTGGTTACAGTGTGTCATCTTCTGGTGTACAGCACAATGTCCCAGTCATGCATGTGCTTATGATGCAGGAAAACAGATGTGGGGCACGAGGAGGGCTGTGTCCCAGGCTTCAGTTGAGCTCCTGGGATGTGCCCTGCCAAGTGTGGGTCCACTGGCTTCACACAGGAGAGAATTCAATAGTGAGCCACAGTTGACTAAAGGTAGATTTACTCAGAGAGATACATTGAAAGGCAAGAGAAAGGCCACGAAGTGTGGGGGGGTTGGGTGCTCAGATTAAAAGTAGGTACACACTCCATAGACAGTGTGGGCCGTCTCCTAGGACGGAGAGAGGGAGAGGGGCGGCTGCTAGGCACCATGTTGCTGGTTTTTATGGGCTTGGTGGTTTCATATGCTAATAAGTGGAAAGACCAGTCTAAGGAGAAGGGGCTGGGATTGGCCATTTCCCACTCTTTGAGCTTCTGTGGCTAGCCTTGGGACTGCCATGGTGCCTGTGGGCGTGTTATTCACCATGTTAATACATTACAATGGGCGTGCAATGAATCTTAAGATCTTCGAGAAGTTAAGTCTCTTCATTCTGAGCCTCAAGGCCTACTGGGGGTTGAATCTTTCACCATTTTGATGTTAATTGCAGTGGCCTTCCTTGAATGGCTGTGCCCTGCCTCTTTCCATCCTACCTCACTTAGATATATTTGTTTTCATATTCCTTTTCATTAAAGGTTATTACAAAATAATGAATATAGTTCCCTGTGCTATACAGAAGAAATTTGTTTTTTTTAATCTATTTTTATATACAGTGACTACTGCCTTTTAAACAATCCATTTTTCTACCTTGCAGCCAGACTTGATCTTTTCAAAGCCCACATTTCCTCCTAAACCCATTTCTACTCTTTTGAGTCCTCATAACAGAAAGTAGCACTTTTTGGTTGCTCTTGCCACGGTAGTAATTTTTATTCACCGGTATGATTCTTTGATTTAATGTCTGTTTTCTCACCTATTAGTTCTATGAGTACAGGAAATGTTTCTTTTTTGATGCTTATCACTAGATCTTCAATAAGTATTTGTATCCAATTGAAATGTTTTCTGAATGAGTATCCAATTGTCCCTAAAATATGTCTTGGATAATTGTTCCTTTCTTTTTTTGTATGTGTTTAAAAAATTTTTAGCTTTATTTGCTTATATTTATGTAAGTGTACCTATATATGTACTTTTAAAAATGACTTATTTATTTTTTAATTGAAGTACAGTCAGTTACAATGCATCAATTTCTGGTGTACAGCACAATGTCCCAGTTATGCATATACATACATATATTAGTTTTTATTTATTTTTTCATTAAAGGTTAGAATAATCATTCCTTTTTCTACTGACCCTAAGTAATTTTTTCTCATCCAGAGGATATTTATAATCAGTTTGTCAAATGTCATTAAAGAATCATATTAGGATTTTGGATATATTTGCATTGAGAATTTATGGATTGATTTGGAAAGGAAACGATGTCTTTACAAGAATGAGCTTTCACATCCAGGGGTGTGGAAAGTATTTCCCTTTATGCAGACTAACTTAAATTCTGGAGTAAATTTTTATAGTTTTATTCATGTAAGTCTTGGGCATTTCTTTTCAAGTATATTCTTAGACATTTAATAATTTTTGTTGCTGTAGTGTGTGAAATTCTTTAAAATTACAATTTCTAATTGCTCATTGCTGGTATATAAGACTTTTAAAAATATGTTGTTTATTTAAATTACTGAATTATATTATTTTCATAGTTTTTTTAGTTGCTGTGTTTGGGTTTTTCTAGGTTGCTTTCTGGAGTCTTGTCTTCTAGATTTTCTATCATTGCTTCTTTATTTCCACTGTTTATACATTTTGTATTATTTCTTGCCTTTTTAAGTTGGCTACCATCTCCATCCACACAATGTTTAAAAACAGTGGGGGTGAAGGAGCCAACTATATCATGGTAGATATTTCTTGATGTAGTGAAGCTTATAGCATATATATTGTCCCCTTCTCTTCACCTCTTTCCTGTTTTCAATTTCTTCTCTGATGTCTCTTCCTTTTCACTGTCTTATCAGTGTGAATTCATCCTGGTTTGCCAGGGATTTCCCCAGTTTTAGCACTAAAAGTTCCATAATCTGGGAAATCCCTCAGTCCCAGGCAAACTGGGACATTTAATTTTCTTTGTTCTTAGCTTGTGTAATTTCTAAGGCTTAGCCTGAGGCAAAGACTTGATGCAGGTACTTCATTTGGGAGGTACTGCCAAGGAACAGAGGTGAGGGGCAGAGGTGAACAAGGGAAGAAGGGAAAAGGTGCATTAATGAGGTCAACAGTGAGAGCCACTGGGACATGGTGCTGCCTAGAGCATTCTGACCAGAGTTTCAAATGTCTCTTGGAATAATCTACCAAGGAATGAATGGAAGAGTATTTATCCATCAGCTTCTCTCCCCCATCAATTGAGGCTTGTGTGGGGCTGATAACTGCCCTGTGTGAGTGCTTGATGATGCCTCTGGGGTTTGGAATGTTGGAGCCCCAGAGCTTTCTTGAGGCCAGACACCCTCTGTGTGAAATGGGTAGAATCCCACAAGGATCTGAAATGAAGGTGAGGCTGAGCAGTGTGAGCTGGGCCCTGGGGGTGTCTGGTATGTGCACTAACCTCTGGCTTTGTCTTGAATCTGGCCTTTTACAATTCTGTCTCTGGTATCAGTTCTCCTTGTGTATGCACATGTATGGGCTAGTCCCTGCGATTCCTTCTGAAAGTGGAGCGCAGAAATAGACGCTAACTTGCCCGCTCCAGCCTGTCGTCTTCCTGTGAATCAAAGTGTGATTTAGATAGATTTTTCACTGGCTGATACATTGCTTCTTTTCCTCTTCTTTGCAGGGTGGAAGTAAATGTGTACAAGTACATGCAGAGCCAGAGACCAAACTTTGGCCCTGAGAAGGCAAGCTAAATAATTGTGAGAAATGAGATGTATGGCATTCAAGTGCAACAGACCGTGTCATTAATGACTTTGAACCTGAAGGAGCCACGTGAATACAAGTCTGTGCCAGCACAGCCATTAATCTGAGGCTGGGCTTGTTTTAAAGGGAAGGTGGCAATGTTGCAACCAGCCCAGAAGACGAACAGTTTATAATTGGGTTGCCTTGATGCTACCTTCCAGGCTCTTTTGGGTTGAACTGGGGTAGTGGTGCCTTTTTTCCTTATAAAGGACTCGTTCTTTTTCTGTTCATTATTAAAAATTAAAATTATTTTATTACCAAAGTTAAGGAAATCAAATAGGACCAAAGGCTTAAATAATGATTCCCTGTCTTATCCAACGCCCTGATGCTGTATTCATGTTCCTATATCCTGTCTTGATTTGTTTGTCTCTTATAAAAAAAAAATTTTTTTTATCTTTTTGGTGGGGGAGGTAATTAGGTTTATTTATTTAACAGAGGTACTGGGGATTGAACCCAGGACCTGGTACATGTTAAGCACATGCTCTGCCACTGAGCTATACCCTTCCCTGCTCCGTTTGTCTCTTGATTGATCAGTTTTAGTCATTACCTTATTGATTCACGGATTTCCTTTCAGGGTGGATGAGCATTTAGCCCTGGGAGCTGATGAGTCCTATCCCATCCCATCTTTCCTCTGTTTCCCTCTTCTGACAGTCTAGACAACACTTCTGGTTCCAGTAACATCGGTGTTTACGTGATTGTGCCTATGTAAATATCGTTTACCTGTACATGTTGTTTACTGCTAAACCAAGTACTGCGCCAATAGTACAGTTCCTTTCCTTTTAGTTCTTCCAGCTTTGTTAATGGCATCCATGTATTTTGCTGAGTTTTCTTTGTACCTCTTGCTCATGGGCCTCACACCCTCCAGCAGACAGCGCACTTAATCCCAGACCCCCCTCCTGGAGGCCACCACCTTCCCGCTCTAGCCTGGACTCCGTGTTCCTTGGACTTCCTTTTGTCCTACCAGTTTGCCTCCTCTCTTCTCTGCTGGGTCCTGTTTCCTGGATTCTGTGGCTTCCTCTGCCTTGATGATTTTCCTCCATGTCTGGAAGCTTTTATCATCTCGTCCTCATTCCTGGTGTTCTGAAATTCCACAGTGATATATTATGGGGGTATCTTTTGTCATTTATTGGGCTGGGTTATAAATAGCTGTTTCCTATCAAAAGATTCACATGCTCCAGTTCTAGAAGTTTTCTTTTATTTATTTTTGTATTTCTTTCTCTCATTTTTTCCCCCTTGTCTTTATTTCCAGAATTCTACATATTTGGATAGAGAACCTCACAGATTCAGCCTCTGATTCATTTACTCCTTTCTTTCCTTTTTGCTTATTTTATTTCCTCTCCTCGGCTTATTTATCACCCGGGCGATCTCCCTAGTTGACTTTTCTAACCCTCCCATCACATTTTCAATTTCGACTGTCATAGTTTGAGTTTCCAAGGGCTCTTTCTCTTTCCTGTTCTTTGTTGCTTTCTAAAAATAGCAGCCTGGTTTTGGTTTATGGACGTGACAGTGCCTCTGCTGACTCTGTGTGTATCATTTTTAAGTTTCCTTTTCTGCAAGTTGCTTTTTCAATGTCCTGCAGAGCTCAGTTTCTTCCAGTTTCTTTTTCTATGTCTTTGCCGTGTTCTCTGTGTTCGAGGCGTCCTTTAAATGTTAGGTACTGCAGAGACAAGGATCTGTTAGAAGGGTGAGGCACTGAACACTGGCGGGGGAGCCTGTGTGCTGGGGCAGGCTTGTTCCCTGCTGGCACCCGCTGTAGGGTGACTGGGGGTGAGCTGGCTTTTCCACTGGGACATGTTGAGACATGTCTCTGGAGCTGTTTGGTTTCTCCTGAGAAGGCTCTTTCTACCCTTGTGTTGCAAGCTTTTGTCCTTGGCTTTGAGGGTTCTGGAAGTTGGTGTGGGAACGGGTGCTGGGGAGGAGCTCTCATCAGTCAGGTTGCAGAATTTCACCACATCCTCCACGTCTACCTCAGCAACCCCCCCCCCCCCCCCCCCAGTTCCTGGTCTTCCAGAGTCTCATCCTCTCTGGGGCATTTCTCCAGAGGGTAGAACATTCTTCCCCTGCAGGGGTCAGGGAGGGGTAAGATCCTGAAATCTAACTGTCCCCTATGTAGCCTTGCAATCAAAACTTTTCTTTCAGTCTGTTATGTCCCCTGTGATGCGCCACCCAGATGCCCTTCAGAGAAGGACCTGTTGGCAGGCAGCCTGCAGCCTTCGTCCCCTTCACAGATTGCCTCAGCTTAAGGTCATGCCCTTCCCTGGTGGCCCACATCCAGTGATGGATGGAGGTGAGACATGAGGGCTGGCCATGTTAGCTGCACGTGGGACGGCTCTGAGGGGCCGGCTTGGCCCCAGAGCTCACTGTGGGGTTGACGAGGCCGCTGTTGGGCCTGCCTCTTGGGCTCAACATTCCCCTCTGCATGATCCCTTCTGCTGCTGTCGATCCCAGAGATGCTCTAAACTCCACCCTGGACTCTGCGTTTTGCAGAGGCAAACTGGTGACCAAAGCCCATGCTCCTCCGTGTCCTCCTCCCTGACCCTCTGCTGCAGCTCTGGGCACCTCCAGCAGCTGGGCAGCAAGTCCTTCCTTGAGGGGCACAGGGGAGGCACATCATTGGTCCATGCAGCTGCTTCTGGTTCTCTCTACCCAGGTTACAGTAGTGGCCTGGGGGCAGTTTACCTAAAGGTCTTTGTTGCAGTGATGGGGCAGGGAGTGGCCTATTCCACAGGAGGAATGGAACAAGCTTTGGAAATCAAAGAGCCAGGTTTGAATAATCCCCGACGGGCCACTTAAAAACTCTGATTTTGTACAAGTTACTGCACCTTTCTGGGCTTCATTTTCTCACATGTGAAACGTAAAAAATGATGCCTGTCTCTGAGATCTGTTGTGCCGTTAGAGTCAATAATTCATGCAAGGGTCCTAGAACAGCACCTGGCACATGATGAAAGGCTCTTTTCCTACCTGGATGGCCTTCTACCAGTCCGTGATTCCAGAATCTTCCTGAGAAAGTATGAGGACTAAAAAGCATGGTGAGGTATCTGGCTCAAAGCAGGGCTCATCTTGTGAAAAATGCTTATGTGTCAGTTTATAGGAAAGTTTCTGGCAATGTGTCATAGATCTCTGTCCTTGTCCTTAGAATGTTTTTATTTATTAGTTTTAATTTTAAAAAGCTTTTTTTCTTACTTACACAAGCTATAGAAGAATATATTCTCAAAGTAATATATTCCATCAGATAAAGCAAAAATTACTCTTGACCATTGCCCTGGAGGTGATGGCTGTTATTGGTTTGGTGTTTCCTTTATCTGTTTGTCTGTCTGTCTATCTGTCTATCCACTATTGATCATAACCTAAAATTTCTTTACCTAAGGACATGTTCCACTGGTGGTATGGAAGATAATTTTAGGTGGTATATCAACCCAACATAAAATAACTTGGAATCAGAAGGCGAGAAAGTTTTTCCCTTTTTCAACTCTCCCTTCTGTTTTGGTTTTTTTTTTTTTGGGTTTGAACATTTAAGTTCTACTCTCAGTAGTTTTCAGTTATTCAATACAGTTATCAACTGTAGCCACAATTTTCTATGTTAGATTTGCAGACCTTATTCATCTTATAGCTGAAAGTTTGTATCCTTTTGCCAACCTCTCCCTACTTACTCCATCCCCCAGCCCCTGGCAACCTTTTTTAAGATTCCACATACTAGTGAGACCATGCAGTATTTGTCTTTCTCTGTCTGGCTTAATGCCCTCAAGCTCCACCCATATGGCAAAAATGGCAGGATTTCCTTCTGTCTCATGGCTGAGTAATATTCCATTATATATGGTGTGTCTTTTATAGCACTTTTAAAATGCATTTACATAATATATGAACATATAGAAATGTATAGCTTTTGCTTTTACAAATATGGTATCGCACTTTATATACATTCTGAAAATTGCTTTATACTCTTAACTAAACCTCATATTAAAAGAAAAACTCCCTCCCTCCCTCTCTCCCTGCCTTCTTTCACTACTGAACTATTGCCCTCTATTGCTTCCATTAGAGGAGGCAACAGGGGAGTAATGTCCAGTGTTTCCTCCATCACAAGTAGTGCTCTGAGGATGGCCCTCATCCCCGCTGTCTCGTGGACCCAGGCTACTGCTCCTCTGCTGTAGGTACTGAGCCATGGAATTGCTGGACCAGAAGATGAGCGCAGCTCACATGTCAGCACATTTGGCAAAACGGCCTCACCAAAAGCCTGTAATTTCTCTAGAGTGGTGAGTTTTACCTCATCTTCTCTGATACTTGATATGATAAAACTTTTCAAATTTTACTAATCAAATGGGCCTCAAATGATTTTCCATTGTTATTTCATTTTCATTTTACTGATTACTAGTAATTCAGTGCCTTTTTGTGTGTTTATTGCTTATGTGTTTTTCTGCTTCTATGAATTGTTTATTCATTTATCATTTTCCTGTTAGGCTATTTGTGTTGTTTATCTATAGAATATTCTTGATATTGCTCCTTTGTTAGAAACATTGCAGTTTCTATAATCTGTCTCTTTTTAACCCACAATTATGGTGTTTTTGTGGTATAGAAATTTAGAATTTGTTGTCAAATTTATGAATATTTTCATATTTTATATTATTATTGAGGTGTAATTGACACATGACATTATATGAGTTTCAGGTGTGCAACCTAATGATTCAATATTTGGATATATGGTCAAATGATCACAATAGTTCTGGCTAACATCTGTTGTCATACTTAGTTTCAACATTTTTTTTTCTTGTGACGAAGACTTTTAAGATCTACTCTCAGCAGTTTTCAAATACACGATATCATATTATTAACTATAGTCACCATGCTGTACATGTCACCCCTGTGACTTATTTATTTTATAACTGGAAGCTTGTACCTTTTTACCCTCTTCACTCATTTCACCCACCCCGTAACCCCCCCACCTCTGCTCTGGCAACCAGCGATCTGTTATCTGGATCTGTGAGCTTGTTTTTATGTATTATTTTTCTTGAGTTTATTTTGTTTTTAAAATTCTACATATAAGTGAAGTCATAGGATATTTGGCTTTCTCTGTCTGACTTATTTCACTTAGCATTCCAGATTTAATTTACCTAAAAATCTTGTTTAAAAGAGACTTTTTGAACTCAAGGTTGTAAGCACACTCTAGATTTTTCTTTTTCATTTTTTTAAACTTTAAATCTTCAATCCACGTGGAATATATTTTTATGAATGGCAGGAAATCCAATCTTTTTTTTTCCAAATTGATAGTCATTTGTTCTCAGAATTATATATTGCATACTTCAGCTTTTTGCTAATAATTTTATATACCACATTTAAAAAAATCATGTACTAACTCCCTGTTACACATGTAGGTATCTTTAGGGTTTTTCTGTTTTTAAACCATTGATCTATTTGTCTATTTCTGCTCCAATGCCCCATTTTAAAAAATTTACCAGAAGTTTTATAATATATATTTGACAATTAGTGTGGCAGATCCTCTTTTGGTGGTCTTTTTCAAAATTGTCTATTCTCGGGCATTTTGTTATAAATTTTAGAATCATAGTGTCCTTTGTGAACATCTTTTGCGTATTTTCATTTAGATTTCTTTGAATTTGTAAGTTATTTTGGGGAGCTGTATGAGGACTGCTTTTATACAATAAATTCACTAAATTTTATAGGTTTCTTTATATAGTTATTATATATTTCTTGTTTATTTACAGTGATGATAGTTTTCATTGCTGTTGTAAATGCGGTGTTTCTCTTTTTCTCCGCCTACTGATTATTACTGATCTGTAGTAGTACTATGGATTTTTGTATCTTGTATCCAGCTACCTTGTTGCAACTTCGTCAGTTAGTTCTCCTGGTTTTTTTCATGTTACACAGTTATACTACCACAGAGCTTTTTTCTTTTACTTTTCTTATTGAATTGGCCGAATCTTCTAGTATAGTCTTTAAATAGAGCGGTGATATTAGACGTTGACCTGATCCGAGTGGGAAGGCTTCGATTTTCACCATTAAGTATAATCTTTGCTTTGGTGTTTGATGTTTCTTTCTGTTCTAAATTGCTGAGTCTGTCTGTCTGTCTTTCTTTCTTTTAAGAAGTAGGTATTAATTTTTATCTCCTACTTTCCTGTCATCTATTGACATGTTTATATGTGTTTCCTTCTTTGAATTGTTAATGTAATTCAGTGTATAATAGATTTAAAAAATGTGATCTAACATTGAGTTTGTGGAATCAGTCATATTTTTTCATTATTTAAATATTCTAATATGTATACATTCTGCATGTATGTTCATATGTGAGATTGGCCTATGTTTTCTTTCCTTGTATATTCTTTTACTGGTTTTGATATCAGTGTTATGCTAGCTTCATAATATTCGTTAAAATTTTTCATCTTTATCTGTGGTTCGGACTAGTATAACATAGAAATTATAACCCTCAAGGTTTGACGGAACCCACCTATAATATCATATAGATCTGACACAATTTCAGGGCAGACATTTGATTTTCTTTTGTGGTTGGTGTTCTATTTAGGTTTATACTTTCCATTTTATTTCTTCTTTTACTCAGGCATTTTTTAAGAGTTTTCATATTTATGTGGATCGATTTTTTAACCAGAGGAGGAGGAGAAGGGGACTACCTATTTTTTGTTTAGTGAATTTTAAATGGTGTTATGATATGATCTGCATGATTGTTGCTTTTTGGAGTTTTTGAGGCTTTCTTTGTAGCCTGATAGGTAGTTTTTGTAAATGTGCCATATGTGTTTGCCCACAAATTGTTGATTACAGAAATCTCTTTTTGCACTTTTAGTTCAATTCTGATGGTTATGGTACTTAAATCTGGCATATTATTAATTATGTTTTATTTACTTTATTTGTAGATTTCTCTGTGGGGGTATACAAAAGGTTTCTGTTGAATTATGTTTTCCTTGTTCCCCTTCCCCCTAATATCTTGGAAGTTACATGTATTACCTCTGTTTTTCTGGAGGTTATCCTTACATTGAAAATAAGCGATTTAATTTTTTTAGAGGTAAACCCCAGATGGTCCAGAACTATCTTTAGAGCCAGGTACCCTGACTCTGTCCACTCTGGATAATTGCAACAGGAATAATTTAATTCTGCAAACATTTAGCAAGCACCTGCTGTGTGCTAGACCCTGAGCCAACCCTTGTGGATGTGGAAGATGAGTGAGCTAGTTCTTGCTCTCATGGGGTTTAGAGTCTAGGGGGGAGGCTGACAAGTAAACACATTATAACATCACACGGGAGGTGATAACAGAGGTACGTGCAGAGTAACAGGGGTGTGGCAGGGTGGACATTGCAGCGGTGCCCCCAGTGGACCACACCTCCCGTCCTGTGTGGTCTCCTTCCCTTGACTCTGGGCTCGATAACTAACCTGTGATTCGTTTCTTACCAGCAGAATACAGCAGAAATAGCACTGTGACTTCCGTTTCACATTTTTGATCTCTCAGAAAATTTGGGCTGAGTTCTGAGAGAATTCCTTGATTTATTCACTGCTCCTCAGCTGTATCCATTTTGCTGTTTACTTTTATGTTTTTCCAAGAGCTCTGCTTGGTTCTTCCCTCAGTGCTTCTTTTAATGTTTCTGTTTGTTCCATTAACTTTGTTTCCTTACGTGTTACTTCTGTTTGTGGGATGTAGTACCTCTTTTTCCTGATGCTCGCTTCCTATGCGTATTAGAATATTATTCCTTCTGTACTCATCTGTGTATTTGCGATTTCCTTTTTTATATGTCACATTGCCTTTGACGGAGAGGTAAGACGGGATGCTGCTGGGATGCTAGTGCCCAGTGGTGAGCAGCCACATTACTTCTGGGTCTCTCCAGCTACCCCAGGCACTGTGTGGTCTCTTCCATCCAAGCATCCATCCCTCTGTCTCTCTCTGCTTGGCACAGGTGGCATGTGATGAACCACCTGGCTGCCTTATCTCTTCACCTCACCAGGCATGTGCTCAGTCACCCCCTCCAACTCCCAACTTTCTCACTTTTTTATGGCCACCTCCGAGCATGAGCCAGCCTCTCCTGGGGCTGCTCCCACCTTGATAGAAGCCCCTTCTCATGCATGAATTGTGCTGGAGGTTCCTTCTTTGATCTGACTGCATCTGCCTTCTGCCTTTGTTCCTGAGATGTTCATCTTTAAGAAAAATGACTTGGGAAAAAAAATATAACCCGGAATTGAGAGCTGGCATGACAGAGAGGAAATTTTGATTGTTAATTTCAGCCCAGAATTCAGACCTGTTAAGATCATTTTGAAACTTGAGTGTAATAGAAATAAAAGTAGGCCTTGGAATTTAGCTTTAAAAGAGCAATTACACCAGCATAGAATGAAGAAAACCCCGTTTGGTAGTAATTCATGAAAAAAAAAATCTAGAGCCCTTAGTTTATTATATGAAGTGAAAGGAATGATAAAGGCCTGTGAGTGTGATTACTAAAAAAGGCGATGCAGGACGTCATCAAGATGGTGAAGTCGGGACCCCAGCCTCTGCTTCCCGCAAAAGGCTGACAATTAGATAGCTGTCTACCAACAAAAATAGCTCTGGGAGCGATCAGGAGTCCATTTAAGAAACTCCAGCATCACAGTGAACAGAAAACCCGGGAAAAACTGCACAAAAAGGGAGGGAGGCTTCATTTTGCCAGCATCATCCCGTCCCCCAGGCTGGCACTGCTCAGCGCCCAGAGGGAACTCCCCACCCAGGAAGAGGTTCCCTTGCCAGGAGGGGGAGAGCCAATGAGCCATGAGCTTCCCCAGCCTTTCGGGGAAGTGGACCCACTTTAGTTTCAGCCTATTCAGAACCGGGCAAAACAGAGAGAGATGGCTGGGAACAAGGAAGAAAGGCAGAGGCCACCAGTATCAGTCACACCATGGGAACCACTGAGGTTCCCAGGGCCCTGCTCTGCAGAGGACACCAGAAGCTTTGACACTGAGGGAACCAGTGGCTGGCACAGTCCCCATGGGCCCCTGATGATTTCTCCCTCCAGCTGCTTGATGTCTTCCACTGCCCCTTCCTTGCCTCCCCACTGCCACTGGAGCCTGGATCTGCTGATGGCCCTGGGGCAGCCCAAGTGCAAGACGCCAGCCTAGACCCCGGGGCTGACCTTACTGCTGTGTGTACACGTGGGGCTTACCTCTTCAGCTGTGTACCTGCACGCTGCTGGCCTGACTCCCGTCACCAGCCCCTATGCCGTGTGTGTGCCCACGGCGTGTTCCTGCAGCCATGGATGTGCACACGGAAAGCCAAGACTCCCACAGTTGCTGTGGGCCTGGATTTGGCCCTGTTTCCAGTCACTGATCTGAGCCACTGGGCTCACCTGCAGCCGGCAGCCAGCCAGGGCCCCTGTAATTGACAGTGTGCCTGCAGTTAGCCCTGGACCTTGCTGCTGGTCCTGCCCTCACCCCTTCATGTGTGTCTCTGCCACTACACATGCACCTGTAGCTGGCTCCTAGAGCCAAGTGTGTGCACAGCCCTGGCTCTGCCTACCCTGGTCCTGGCCTCTGGACCTGGAAGTGCCACCGAGGACCCCAGCAGCCCATGCAGCCACTGCAGACCGCCCATAGCAGTTTCCGAGGACCATGCGGTTGTCGATGCTGTGGACCCCAGCACCGAGCCTGAGACAGCAGGCCCCGGACCTGGAGCTGCCACACGCCACTACACTTGGCACCCTGACCGCTAGACCCAGGGCCACAGCACATGCCAACACCCCCCTCCCCCAACTGCAGGTGAAGGTCTTCTCTTACCAAAGTCAGCTCACAAAGTCTAGAAGAGGTGATGCTTCTTCAGATGCACAAACACCTACACAAGGGTCCAGGGATCACGACAAATCAGGGAAACATGACTCACCAAAGGGGCACAGTAACTGTGTTCCGTAACTTCCAGTAACTGACCCCAAAGAAAGGTAGACATGTGATTTGCGTGACAAGGAATTCAAAATAATTGTCTAAAGATTCCCAGAAGGCTAAAAGAAAACATAGGTAAGCAATTTAACAAAGTCAGGAAAACAATACAAGAACAAAATGAGAAGTTCAACAAGAGACAGAAAGCACAAAAAAGAACCAAACAGAAATTCTGGAGCTAACGAATACAAACCGTGGAGACTGTGGAGACAGCCTATCTATCCCTCGATGGATGAATGGATAAAGAAAATGTGAGATATACATATACGTGTAAAAATATATAAAATGGAATAGTATTCAGCTATATAAAAAGAGGGAAATCCTGTCTTGAGTGCATTATGCTAAGTGAAATAAGTCAGACAGAGAATGACAAGTGCTGTGTGATCTTACTTATATGTGAAATTTAAAAACACTGATTTCGTAGAAACAAAGAGTAGAGTGGTGGTTGCTAAGGGCTGAGGGTAGGGGAAATGGGAAGGTGTTGGTGAAACGGGTAAGCTTTTAGTTATGAGATGAGTGAGTTCCAGGGATCTGATGTACGGCATGGTGACTGTAGCTAACAATATTGTATCACATACTTGAAAGGTGCTGCGAGAGTAGAGCTTTAATCTTCTCACCATAACAACAGCAACAACATGGTAATTATGTGAGGTGAAGGATGTGTTAACTAACCTTATTGTGGTAAACATCTTGATATATATATATATGTGTGTGTGTGTGTGTGTGTGTATCAGATCATCACATGGTACACCTTAAACTTACCCAGTGTTATATGTTAGGTATATCTCAATAAAGCTGGGGAAAAAAGAAATAAATAAAAATGGTAATGCAACTTTAGGTTCCATTTTTAAAGGTGAAACATCTTTTTTATCTTTAATAACATTGCTTTGTATGTCTTTTACTGAGAAATATTTGCTCATACCCTGGGCCCTTATTTTGTTGGAGTGTGACATTAATCTTTTTCATGTTGATTTGTGAGAGTTTTATATGTATTGCCACTTTGCTGTTGCTTTGTGTATGTTTTCCTAGTTGTGATCTGAAATTTTGAGTATGGTTACTTTTGCCTCCTTAGATGCTTAAAATTTTAACTGGTAGTCAAATCTGTGAATATTTTGTGTCGTGTTTAAAAATGTCCTTCCCCTCCAAGATCATAAAATATTCTGCTATATTTTCTTCTAGTGTTTTTATTTTATTTTTCTATTGAAATCTTTTATTCACTTGAACTTTATTTTCACTTACGTGTCATATAAGGCTCTGTCTGTGTTCTCTGACTGGGTAACCAGTTGCTCCAATGTCATTAGGATTTTTGTGCCTGGGGAATATTTTGAGGTTCTTTTGTACTTCCTGTTTGTATGTTCCTGTGTCAGATATAGTAAGGGGACTGTGCTAGCCTTGAGAAATGACAGGGGATTTTTATGGAAGAAACAAAGGAAAGTGTGCTCTGGAACAGAGTGGTATGGTCTAAATGTCGCATACCTCAACTCTGCTTAAAATCCGTGGTATCCCCGTGTTCTCGACATAAGCCAGACTTTTCCAGGCCCTTACCCCTGGGCCCCTTTTCTCGGAAGCCTCATCTCTCTGCCCCCTGCCTTGCTCCTTCCTCCCACCAGCGTAGGAAGCATTGTGAGGGGTTTTTGTGGTGTTTGCTTTCTGCTGTACCTCCGGCACCTAGAACCGACACCTGGCACATTGTAGGTGCTGGTGAATATTTGTTGCAGGACGAACTTGCAATTCCTGGGGAAAAAACAAAACACTGCGCCCTCCAGACTTCCGCATGAGCTCTTCTCACTCCTAGGCACCTTCTCCTCACACTCTGTGCTTAGATAAACCTACCTGTCCTTTGGGACTTAGATCTCAGCTGTTCTGGGGAAATCCTCTCAAGCCTGGGCTGGGTACCCATGGAACATGTTTGGTGTGGTGCTAATCATGCTGGTTTTATATGTGTTCACTTGTGTAACGGAAAGCTGAGAGGATCTTCCTGTCTAGAACTAGCAACCGGGTCCATTGTGGGTTTGCAAGTAATTCTTTCACAGCATAAGGAGGGCTCCCAACAGTTGGGCCTCATAAGTCACTCCAGGGCTTGTTGAGGGACAGCTAACTGGAAGTGCTACCACCAAGCACGGGTCTCCAGGTGCTCGGGGACCTGGAAGGGCAGAGGGGCTTCACTTTTAGACTCAGGGTTCTAAGCCCCGGGGGCAGTGCTGTGGCTCTCCCGTCTTTTCCCGTGGGTGCTCTCTTCCCTTCACAAGCCACGTAAAGATGCAGTTCCCAGAGGTCTCAACTCAGCGATTGGAGGCACCTGCAAGAATAGGAGGCTGGCATCCGTTCCCCGGAGGCGGGACTGCTGAGGCAGCGGGTCAGGACTTGGTGGCGGGCCTGGGCCTACCTGAGCAGGGAAAGGAGACCTGGAGAGAGACAATAGTGTGGCTTGAAGCCGCTTGCTGTTGGCCAGGGCGAGAGGACTGTCAACCGGGTGTGGGACTCTGGCAGGAAGCTGCTGTGGGACACTGTCGGGGGCAAGGGCTGAGACGGGATCCGAAAGAGAGTGAGCTAGGGCTGGGTGGCCCATCAGGAGCCCTGCAGGGCAGAGGCCCTCCCATGCTAAAGGATGTGCCCCTTGAGATGTGGAGCATCAGTTATAAGAGATACTTTTCTCTTTCTTCATCCTCCCCATCCCAGCACACGGGTGGGAAGAAAGAAGGTGCCCCAAAAGCTGTACCACCTCTCCTCTGCCCCTCACAATCAGTCCTGCCTGGGGGGAAGAGAGGCACCATTTATATTGGAGTTTTAAAGTCAGATTTTTTTCTTTTCTTCTCTTTCTCCCTTCCTCTTTCTTTCCTTCCTTCTTTCCCTTCCTTCCTTCCTTCCTTCCTTTCCTGAATTATATTCGGTTTACAATGTTGTGTCAATTTCTGATGTACAGTATAATGTTTTCATCATCCATATACATACACGTGTATTCCTTTTCAGATTCGTTTTCATTATAGGTCACTACAAGGTACTGAATATAGTTCCCTGTGCTCTACAGTACAAACTTGTTGTTTATCCATTTTATATATATGGGTCAGTATCTACAACTCTTGATCTCCCGGTTTCCCACCCTCTTCCCCCAGTAACCATAAGTTTGTTTTCTATGTCTGTGAGTCTGTTTCTATTTTGTAAGTAAGTTCATTTGTGTCTTTTTTTTTTTTTTTGGATTCCACATATAAGTGATATCATATGGTATTTTTCTTTCTCTTTCTGGCTTACTTCACTTAGAATGACGATCTCTAGGTTCATCCGTGTTGCTGCAAGTGGCATTGTTTTGTTCTTTTTTATGGCTGATAGTATTTCATCGTATAAATATACCACAACTTCTTTATGTAGTCATCTGTTGATGGAACATTTAAAATGGAATTTTAATCTGAGAATGACCAGAAAGCTATGAGATCTGCCCGAGATGTTGTGATGGGAAAGAGCATTGCGACATAACACAGTGGGGGAGAGCGTTTGGAAAACAAGAAAGCCATTTCATCTTTGTATTCTTCTTGGCCCACACTTATCAGTGAACTGATTCTTATTTTTCTCACACTTGTGTCTCTCTTGCTGTGGTTTGTAGGCTTCTGGAGGGCAAGACCTTATGGCCCCAGCACCTACTAACCTACTACCTAGTAAGTAGTCAACAAATATTTGTGGGATGAGTGAATAAATAAATGAATATAGCAGCATGGCAAAGGGAAGTGAGTAACCTGTGTAATTAATTGTTTTTCATAATGATATACTAAAACTTATTATTGAGGGATGAATTGGTCTGGGTTCAATCAAGAGAGAGAAACCATATAGCGATTTGAACAGGGAAACTTTAGTATAAAGAATTATTACTATAACAGAGGATTGTGCAACAAGAGATTAGCTGATAAGAAGTAGAGAGACCTCTAAACAACGCAGGACTAGCAGATACAAGGAGCAGCCCCCACCCCAGGGCTGAGGCCCTGTGACTAAGGACGGGCCACCCACCCGGGCCTGAGCTCCAGACCTGGTCGGGGAGGCTGTGGCTCACAAAACGGTTGAGAGACTGGGGCCTCCCTGGTGGAACCTGCTGGAAATCTGCCCTCTAGGTGCCTGGCAGAGCTGCTCAGGGGAGGTTCACGGAAAGCACGCAGCTACAAAACTGCTGAGGGGCTGCCGGGGGAGCCGGCTGCTGGGTGCTGCAGGTCGGCCTTCAGCGTGGGAGTCGGGTGCTGGGAGTCAGCTGTACCGCAGGAGCGAGAGGCTGGAAAAGCTGCCCCTGCGGCCGGAATCAGACCCTGGAACTGCACCAGAACCAGGGAGGAACGCACCTTCCTCCTGCTACCTCTCCAGTGCCCTCTGCACACAAAACTTAACGTCCAGCCAGCAAGATGTTAAAGGGCCCAGATTCATTTTCACAGAGCAGGAAGGAAAGAGTGAATTTCCAGCTGAGAGGCAATGCACTGATAACCAGTGCAAGGGGGAGTTTATATGTGTACATTTTGCTGGCTCGCTCTCTGAAGCAGAAGCTTGTGAACATTTCTTTTTTGTCTTGTAGTTGAGATCACAGACAGTACTTTTTGGCAATGTCTGCACTTCCTAATTTCCTGAATTCTAAAGGCAACTTTCTCTTACCTTTATTCCCCTAGCCCCAGTGTTTTTTTTTAAGCTTCTAATCTCCAGTATTAAATCTCTTCCTGTTCAAAATATCTAGAGTGATTTCCACTTTCCTGAATTAAATCATTACTGACAAATGTGTAACTTTACTTTTGTTAATTACTAGGATTGTACATTGTGAGGCGGGAGGAAGTTCTGTAGTTACATGCAAAATTTTACATCCTTCCCTTTAGGTCAGGTCCTCAGCCATCTCTTTTCTTGCCTTGAAAACCACTTCCCCTCCTCTTCATGTAGAGTGAAAACCACGACAGTTGATTGAGCTCTTTTGAAACACTCTGTAATTTCCAAAGCACGTTCACGTGTTATCTGATTTGATCCTCAAAATAGCCCTATTGACAGAGGCAGGAAGGCAATAATTCATGTGCCCATCCATCCTGTCGACTGAAAATAAATGCACAACGTGAGAGTTGTGAGTTATGTTTTGTTTAGGGCAAAATGAAGACTGTAGTCTGGGAGACAGCCTCTCAGAAGGCTCTGAGGAACTCTGAAGATAGAAGCAGAGAGGTCAGTGTATATATGATTTTGGTAAAAAAGGGAAGGATAGCGTGCAGTCAGGTACGCATTTGGCAGAAAGTTGCTGCTGGTCACGAGGGGCAGATGTCTCCATTCATGATTTTAGTGCTTTTCTAGACATAAGAAGATGAAAGAATTTGGGCTTGTAAAATCTTCTCCTTCTAAAAATATTTGACTATCTGAAGACCTGTTCTGCCAGTTTTTCCCAGAGTCCAGAGCGCCTCACTCCTGATCTCCACCCTGAACTCCTTTCAGGGAGTGTTGGAGGCCAGCGGCGGCAGCGGCTCGTGACTCCATCCTTGTAGAGGCAGATGGCGAGTGGCAGTTTCTAGCTGGCAGTCTATCTGCTCAAGAAATACTTACTGAGCCAGCTCAGTGTGCTCCGCGTTAAGATAACGGACGTGAAAGATACCATCTTTGCCTTCCAGAATGTGCCTTGCAGAGGAAACTAGACGAGTGTGTTCTTCGACCCCCTTAAGCGCATTTTCAGTGGTGTTCACAGAGCCTGACTTTGGCAAAGTTGAGTTTGGAGGAAACTGAGCTTCATTTGTAAAGCTTTTGGATTGGTTAAAAAAAAAAAGGCATGGAATCGCATGTGACTCACTGTCACCCTGTACCCGGGCGTTGTGATCCCCATAATATAGCTGGGTAGACTGAGGCTCCAGAGGGATGAAATTTACTCAGTGACATACAACTAAGGTGAAATGGCAAGGCCTGGGTTAGAACCTGGCCTGTTTCTGCAGGTTTTGAAGACATGTTCTGTGATGGCACAGTAAGTCTTAGATGTGCAAAGGTTTTTTTTTTTTTTTGATATGAGAACTTTGAAACAGGCAAATAAGTTACAAGTGACTTTGGTTTTCTGTGTTACTTTATGGTGTCTCATTGTTCCTCTTTTTCCTGTTTTTGGCATGGTTACCTGCACTTGGCTTCTCATCTGCCTACACGAAGGTTGAAGAAAGCTTATCCCCTTCCTCAGGTTTGACTCAGTTGAGCTGAGATCCTTTGTCAGACTGCAGGCCTAATGGCCTACCAAATACGTTTCTGCATAGGATTCTCTCTACTGCAGAATTTAAGACACTCTGAGCTTGTCTTGAAATACATGCATATAGAAATGTAGAAATGCATGGAGATACTTTTATGACTGTGAAAAGAAATCGGGCCTAAATTAGCCTTTGCTGGCTTATGTGGACAGGAAAACACTTGAGAACAGAATAAGCTGTTGTTAATCTAGCGAAACACACAGAAAGTGTTATGTTTTCTGAACAAGGCTTTCTCCTTGGTGTCAAGTAGATACTGAGTGCATTTCTTTTCAAAAAAAATTGCTAAGAAAAGACAAGAACCCTCCCTTTGCCCACTGAATGCAAAGTCCGCAGACTGGAATTTTGCCTAAGCAGCCTTGGTGTCTAAGCTTTCATACAGTCCGTGGTGTTGGCTTCTTCCGAGGCCTCATCTTAATCTTCATGGGTTTCTGGAAACTGAAGCTTTGCCCAGGCTGAGGCAAGCGACTCTCCCCTTTCAAACGGTAATTTATTTCTTATTTTGAGCGACTGTTTCCAAACATAGACCACTTTCTGCGCTGCTTGTCCTCATACAAGGGATTATAATTCCCTCAGAGAGGATTTTACATGAAAATGTCCATATGTTGTAGTTTTAGAAAAAAAAATATTTTGAGCAGTGAGCTGAGACTGGGTTATCGCCAAGTCCTTGTGCAGTCTGAGAATTCCACTTAAAATACAGCCAGTACAGGCAGTAATCAGGGGGGCTACACGTGTGGGCTCTGTTGTCAGTCTTTTTTTTGTTAATTTTTTAAAAATTAATCTTACCAAGTTACCTTTCCTCCCTGGGACATAGTTGCAGTGTCTGAAAAAAGAGTAATCGAATGACTGCATTCTGTTGATTCTTACTCTGTGGTTGGCTTTATTCCTTTGATAACTATGTAAGTTTAAAAAGCTAAAGCTCTAAACCGTTCTTAGAAACAATGATCAGGACATATACATAAATTTGAAAATGTGTGCAGCATATTATATATATGTATTTACATGCAATATATTGTATATTTGCCATCAAATTGTAACAATTCTACCTAGTAAAACTGAAAAATGAAAAAAAAAGATTAAAAAGTAAAAGTTCCAGCCTTACACGCACACACACAAAGAAAGTAAGTGGTGTCTCCTGTTGGTCTTGTTGATCTAGGTTTCACCGTGGGGTAAAAATTATTTTACAAATTAAATGGCTTTTTAGCACCTTCCCCCGCCCTCCCTGTGAAAAGTATCCTTGGCTAGTACCTGTTTGCCTTCCCAGACAGGCTCCTTGTTCCTCTCCGCCCTGCTCTGCCCTGCGCGGCTGACAGTCAGGAACTTGGAGTTGGTTGGGTTCAGTCGATGGGAAGCGCCAGGGAGATTTGCAGGGTGGAGGGAAGTGAGGTCAGGATGGTTTTTTCCTGCCCTTCTCTCTGGATTCTGATAACTGCTTTCTTCCCTTGCCCCTCTAGGTGTAGTAAAGTTAAGTGTCTCCAGCTAATCTGGGCTACTTACCCTTTCTTAGTTTCCCTTTATTGGTGGGGAGATTAGGATTGATGTCCATCTTTGTAAATAGTGCCTTTGTTAAACTCTGCTCGGTTTCTCCCTGGAAGGGACCAGCTTCCCTCTGGGAGCGTGGCTGATGGAAGGAGTCCAGGGCATGCTTTCTCCAGTCCAGGTGTGAGTCCCGCTGAAACAGGGGCCCTCCTGCCTTCCTTCTCTGTTCCTC
The DNA here is from genome assembly GCF_048564905.1 of Vicugna pacos. Lineage (NCBI taxonomy): Eukaryota > Metazoa > Chordata > Mammalia > Artiodactyla > Camelidae > Vicugna > Vicugna pacos. Next base: position 10,500,200 of record NC_132987.1, read on the forward strand.
CCTGAAGGTCGGGAATGAACTGCATCCAGTCCATCCCTGGTGCCTGCTCGTCCAGAGCCTGATGTGACCCCAGCCCGTGCCGGTGGTGTGGTCACCTCCATGTGGGACTTTAGTGGTGGGAGAGAACAGAAATTCTGCCCAAGGACCAGGGACCAGACTCACAGTGGCATTCTACCCTCCTGGGTCTCTGGCCCTTGGGTGTCCAGGGCACATCAGTGACACGGGCCTGACCCGCTCCAGCTGCCCAGCTTGTGGTGTTCTTCCTCTGTCTCACACACTCTGCCGTCTCCCCCTGCGCAGGCCTGCAGGGCCAGGATGACTGTGACGCGTGCCCTTTCTGGTTCTCAGCCCTGCTTTGTGCAGAACCAGCCCAGCCTCTCCTGGAAATTCTTTACATGTTCCACAGAGCCCCTGGATAGAACTGTGATGCAGTACAATTGGTTTCTTCTATTTTATGCATTTAAAACATAATTCTAAGAAGATGTCTGTAGACTCCATGAAACTGCTGAAAGGGGCCATGGCACAGATGACCATAGCCTGCTCCCTCGTGGGCAGCATCCGCATCGGATGAGAAACCTCTCCTTCTGGAGAGACAACGTGGGCCTGGGCATACTGCGCAGGGTGGTTCAATGAGATGATAAATAGAAAGTGCTCGGTTTCCACTTGCTCACCGTCACTGGCCTGTGTTGTAACCTAGTATCTTACAAATTAGACACACCTCAGCTTCTCCATCCTATTCAAAGCAATAGTCTCCTCCAAGTGTCAGAAAATAGGAAAAAAGATCCTTTTCCTTCCCCAATTTTTCCCAGCTTCCCCCTCCATACACTGATTTACCCCAGCCAGGGATTCTTTGGTTTCCAGGAGTGGGTCAGTATTTACATTGTCTCTCCTCTCCTTTCTCAATCCCGACATATGATCCCCAACCTCCATCCCTGCCCCGCCTTCCAAGACCCAAGCTCACATCTGCCAGAAGCCAAGTGAGACACCTGACCATGAGACTGGGCTTGCAAGTTAATCTTGCTGTCATGCATTGGTGCCTGCTCTGTGCTTGTTATGAAACACCTGATCCGGGTTTGATTATTGCACTGTTTTATCCATCTGAATTAAGCTGCCATGGAATGTACTGTATTTCTGACTTCTTATTTCAAGCCAGAATGAGATTCTAAAAAGTTGATGAAATATACTCAGAAGAAAACTGATCAGTAGCTTAGAAGAGAGGATAATGAGTTAATAAAAGAAGGAGACAAAGGAGAGGAGAGGAAATTGATTTCAATTTGAGTTAGACAAGGAATAGAAAAAACACATTTTGAACCTTGAGTAAGTTTGCTTAGAATTTTTGTAGTAATTATAGTCTTGAGTTTTGTTTCCTAGAAGTTAAAGGATGGATTGAATGATGTATTATGAATCAAGAAAAGGTAAACGGAGTATTGTTTGGATAGTTGATACTTTAAGAAGCTGATTTTTGTTGTTTTAAACTTGGTCTGAAGCACATTTCTTACGAGTGAATAAGAGACCTGTGGGGATTGGTGGAACATATCTGAGAAGTGTTTTGTCCTTAGAGCAAAGCCTTTTATTGAGATTATTTTCAACATTTAAATGTTGTGCCTCTAGAAGGAACAAACACTGTGAGGACCAGGTTCTAGGTACACAGCTGGAAGAGAATGAATAATTGTTGAATTGGATTGGATGCGTTCCTTCCATTTTCAGATGATCTCCAACATCCCATCTAATGTCAACTTGTAAGAGTCTATGGATTGCCCCTTTCGGACAAGTGGTGTTGCTTTTGGCAGCGGGAGTGTTGTGTGTGCAACCTTGTTTATGAGTACAGATCTGTCTGCAAGTTTCTGGGTGGGAGGAGGTCGGGTCGCCAAGGACAGGATGCGGTTGTCTTTCAGGAGAGTGTTTCATCCTGGGCTGTCTTCTCTAAGGCTTCTGACACTGTTCCTCTGAGCCTGACCCGAGGAGGCTGCTGGGAGAGGCTGTGGGAGGGATCTTGAAGGCTTTTCTGCCTCTGAACAGGGAATGTGTTTCACAAAGGGAGTAGATTCTGTTTTCTTTTTTAATTGAAGTATAGTCGACTTACAGTATTATATTAATTTCAGGTATACAGCATAGTGATTTGATATTTTTACGTATTATGCACCATGCAAAGTTACTACAACATTATTGAGTATCTTCTCTGTGCTGTACACGACATCCTTGTGACTTATAACCAGCAGGTTGTACCTCTTAATCCCCTCAACTGTTTTGCCCATCCGCTCACTCTCTCCCTCTGGCAACCACCAGTTCACTGTATCTAAGAGTCTGTTTCTGTTCTGTTATATTTGTTTGTTTTGTGTTTTAGATTCCAAGTATCAATGAAAACATATGGTATTTGTCTTATCTCTGACTTATTTCATTAGCATAATACCCTCTGGGTTCCTCCATGTTGTCACAAATGGCAAGATTACATTCATTTTTATAGCTGAGTAATATTCCACTATATATATGTATATATGTAAATATCTACATGTCTTCTTCATCCATTCATGTATCAGTGGACACTTAGGTTACTTCCATATCTTGACTTTTGTAATCAATGCCACAGTTGAACATTAAGGTGCATGTTTCTTTTCAAATTAGTGTTTTCATTTTCTTTGAATAAATATCTCCAAATGTAATTGCTGGATTGTGTGGTAGTTCTGTTTTTAATTCTTTGAGGAATCTCCATACTGTTTTCCATAGTGGCTGCACCAATTTACATTCCCACCAGCAGTTCACGAGAGTTTCTCTTTCTCCACATCCTCACCAGTACTTGTTACTTGTTGTCTTTTTGATAATAGCCATTCTGACAGGTGTGAGGTGGTATCTCATTGTGGTTTTAGTTTGTATTTCCCTGATGATTAGTGATGTTGAGCATCTTTTCATGTACCTGTTGGCCATTTGTATGTCATCTTTGGAAAAATGTCTATTCAGACACTCTGACCATTTTTTGGTCAGGTTTTTTTTCTTTTTGAGTTGTCTGAGTTCTTGTATATTTTGGATATTAACTCTTTATTGAATATATTGTTTGTAAATATTTGCTCCCATTTACTAGATTGCCTTTTCATTTTGTTGATAGCTTCCTTTGCTGTATAAAAACTTTTAAACTTGATGTAGTCCCATTTGTTTGTTTTTGTTTCCCTTGCCTGAGCAGATCCCCAAAAATGTTACTAAAACTGAATCAAAGAGCATACTACCTGTGTTTTCTCCTAAAAGATTTATGGTTTTAGGTCTTACATTTAAGTCTTTAATGCCTTTTGAGTTTATTTTTGTGTGTGTGGTGTGAGAAAGTAGTCCAGTTTGATTCTTTTGCAAGTAGCTGTCCAGTTTTCCTAATACTATTTATTGAAGGGGCTGTCTTTCCCCCATTGTATATTTTTGTCTCCTTTGTTAAAGATTAATTGACCATGGATGCATGGGTGTATTTCTGGGGTCTCTATCCTGTTCCATTGATCTACATGTCTATGTTTGTGCCAGTACCATAGTGTTTTGATTATTATAGCTTTATAGTATAGTCTGAAGTCAGGGTGCATGATACCTCCAGCTCCGATCTTTTTTCTCAAGACTGCCTGTCGCTATTCAGAGTGTATTTTTTTCATTTCAGTTATTGTCATCTTCAGCTCTGATTGGCTCTTTTAAATTTATATTTATTATTATTATTTTTTGATTGGTTCTTCTTTGTATTTTCTTACACTATGCTGAAGTTCTCACTGTGTTGCTCCATTCTTCTGCTGAATTTGGGGAGCATTTTTATTACTGTTGCTCTGAACTCTTTATCAACTGAATTACTTATTTCCGTATCATTAAGATTTCCTCTTAGGGTTTTATTTTGTTCTTTTGTTTGGAACAGATTACTTGATTTCTCATTTTGTTTGACTTTCTGTGTTTGTTTCTGTAAATGAGATGAAACAGTTACCTGTCCTGGTCTTGAGGTCATGGCCGTGTGCAGAGCATCCCTACACAGACTGCCTGTGCCTGGCGGCTTCAGCGTGAGGCTGGCACTGGGACTGGGTGTGGGCTGGGGCATTTCCCAAGGCAGGCAGCAGGCTGCCAGCTTGTTGGGAGGACTGGAGCTTGATCTGGGCATGGGCTGGGGGGCTGCTGAGGCAGTCTTGGCAGGATAATGAGAGCCCCAGATGATTTTCAATCTGCTGCCTTTGTGCTAGGACTTGGGGTGAGTGACTTTGTGTGTGACCCCTTTGAGAATGGCGTCTCAGTTTCCTCCAGCCCCCAGGCTCTCCTTACATCCGTAAGCCGCGCTGGTTTTCAAAGCCAGTTATGGAGGTCCGTCTTCCTGATGCTAGACCCTGTGCCCCGGGTGCCCAGTTCGGAGCCAGAACCCCTCGCTCCTTAAGGAGGACCTCTGAGGTTGTGATATCCCCTCCTGTTTGTCAGTTGCTGTGCCAGGGGTGTGGGGCCTGACTAGATTGTGTCTCTGCCCCTCCTGCAGGTCTCAGTGTGGTTTATGCTTAGTATCCTTAGTTGTAGCGGAGCCGTTCTGCTAGCCTGCAGGTCCTCCGCAGAGAGGCTTGTCCTGTGCAAGGCTGTGCTGGTGTGTCCACGGGAGGAGGTGAGCTCAGGATCTTCCTTCTCCGATACCTTCATCTCCTCTGGGAGTAGCTTCTTGAATTGAAACTCTGTTATGAAATAATGATTTGAAATTAAAGAATTAAAACCCCCAGTGTTGGTGTGGATTGGAGAAATAGGCTCTTCCATGCCCTGCACGTGGAAACGTACTTCCTGACAGCCTTTTCTGGAGCCAAGCTCCACATCAGTATGTACCTCCCTTTTGGCCCAGCAACTCTACCTTTAGGCGCTGATCCTAAGCAGGTATTTAAACAAGTACAGAAAGATACAAAGATAGATGTATGTGAGTACACCCCCCTCACATACATGTATGTTTATAGTAATTAAATAATAGAAGCAACCTTAGTTTCTAATAAGTGAACATTAAGATTCTTCAATAAATTAGGATTTGCTCATATAATAGGATACTGGACAACTGTTTAAATATTATTGTCCATTTATACTTACTGACATGTAAAGAAGTGAATGATAAAGTTGTACCAGTTACAGATATTTAGCCTTGAACTCAGGAAGGTGAAAACATGCAACACTTTTGAAAAATAACTCAACTTTATCTCAGCTTTGAGCCTTCATCTCACCAGCTTTAAACAATTTCGCCACTGATTGTTTTCCTCAAACACTGAAGTGTTTTCTCAGCCATTTCAGATTTGAAGGTGGTAAATTCTGAGGACAAGGGAAAAGCAGAAGGAAAAGCACAGGCGTGATCAGTATGAAATTCTGAGTGGCAGACCTGGTTGGTAGACGGAGGATTGGGTGAGGCACGATTTAGGGTGAGACACACAGAGTATTAATGTTTTATTTTTAACCTGGGTTTTGGGTGCACAGGGACTAATTTTAGTAATAATTTTTGCGGAAGCCAGGCTGCAGGGAGTTGAGGACATGAATATGGAGACCGTGATCCTAAACCACTTTTTCAAGAGAAACAAATCAATGGCCGAGGGGCTCATGGTCAAGGGAAGGTTGTCTTGCCGTGGAGGGGCACTGTCTCAGGGCTGAAGGAGCCTGCAGCGGGAGTTGCCGGGAGGACCTTCAGGAGGCAACTGGGAAAGCGGTAGAGACATTTGTGGTGAGTGGAAGTGCCGTCCTTACTGCTGTGCGAGATTTAGAGGGAATCAATGCAAATCCCGAGCACAAAACTCCTAATTTTTATGTAGTAAGGCTTACCAAAATTATCTTCTTGAATGAGCAGATTTCATGTCTTATTTAAGAAATCTTTTCCAGGTCTGAGGCCGTAAATTGACTTTTCTGCGTAGTCTTCTGTATGTTTTCTAGTTTTGCTTTTTATCATTTAAGTCTTTCATTGAGCTAGAATTGACTTTCCTGTATAGTGTGTGGCAGTGACCCAATTTCACTTTATTCATTGGATTTATTTCCAGCAGCATTTGTTAAATAGCCCATCCTTTCCTCACTAACTTGCATGGTCATGTCTAGTCTCTCCTCTGTTCCGTTGGTCTGTTGGTTCAGCTTGTTCCATCAAGGGTAAAGGCCATACACATTTTATACTACCCTGACTTAGGTAATGTATGTTTGCTATTATAAGCCCTATTCATGTGGACAGCTTATCTGTAGATGTGGATGGAAGTTGAATTTTATTGGATGCTTTTGGATGCTTTTTATGTAACTATTGAGACAAACGTGATTTTTCTTTTTTCATAGTATAGTGTAGCAAATTACATTAATTTGATTTTGGAATTTTAAACCAACTTATTGCATCCTGGGATATATCCAATTTGTCATTGTAAACTGTCTTTCTTGTACATTGTTGGATTTGGATTATTAATATTTCACGTGGGATTTTAGCATCTATTTTGACAAATTTTCCCTCTCTTACTGCCCTTCTCAGATTTCTGTATCAAGGTTATGCCAGTCTCTAAAAATGAGTTGTGGAAAATTCCTTCTTTTTCTTTTTCCTGAAAAATTTTGTGTAAGATTTCCATGGTCTATTCTTTGAAATGTGAAAGAATTTGTCAAAAAAGTTTGGGGACCTGATATTTTCTTCCCAAGAATGTCTTTTCTTTCTTTCTCTTTTTCTTTTTTTTTTTTAACTAGGTTTAGAGGGTTTTTAGTTCTTGTTGGATTAGTGTTGGTAAGTTTTATCTTAGTAATGTACTCATCTCAAATTTCAAGTTTACTGGCATAAAATTATTTATAATATCCTCTCATCTGTTTAATTTCTGCAGCATCTGTAGTTAAGTGTTCTGTTTCATTCTTGAAATTATTTATCTTTGTCTTCTTTTTTCTTGGCTAGGCTTGACAGATGTTTGTCTATTTTAGTATCTTTTCAAAGAACTGATTTTTAGTTTGTTGTTTCCTTCCCTCTCTATCTAGATCCAGATATATAGAGATATATATGGAACAAAAGTGGAAAAGTTATATAACATATATTTATATTATATATACAAATGTATAATACACATATGTTCCATTCTACCTCATTCCATTTTTCCCTTCTGTTTAGAAGTTTTAGGTTTTATGTATAATATTTTGGTGGTTACCATTTATATTTTAGCATGCCTATTTAACATAGTCTATAGTTTGTAAATATTTTTGCCCTCTACGTTGGTCATAGAATATAATAATACTGGTCATCTTCTCTCATTTTATATGTTACTCTTTTTCAGCGTTCTAGTTTTGTCCTGCCTTCTCTCTCGTTATCCATTATTATTATTGTTTTAAACAGTTCATGTTTGTTTAGATTTCTTCACATATTTGCTCATATCTTTGACCACTCTCTTGAGTCTCAGATCTTGGATCTGTTTCCTTAGGTCTGAAGTACATCTTCTAGAATTTTCTTTATCAAAGGTCTGTTGGTGGTGAACTCATTCAGTTTTTGACCTTAATTCTTTCAAGAAGCTGACTTTAATTCTTCCTTTTTTTGAAAGAAGCTTTTTGGGTATAAAAACCTAAGATGACATTTATTCTCTTTATGCACATTAAATATGTTGTTTCATTGTCATTTTTGCTCCTGTGAATTCAACTATAATTGCCATTCCTGTGTAGATGATTATTTTTCTTCCTTTTTATGATACTCTGTTTTTCCTTGGTGTTCTGAAACTTCACTGATTGGTCTCAGTGAGAATTTCTAAAAACAAAACCCCTCATTGTGAGGATTGCTGACTTTCACCAATTCTGCAAAATTCCCAGTCATGGCTTCTTTGAAAAGCACCTCCTCCTATGTCTCTATTATTCCTCGTGAGACTCCGGTTGGACATAGGTTGGACCCTTTTATGTTCTCTATGTCTTCAAACCTCTATTTTATATTTTGATCTCTTTTTCTCTCTGGGATGCATCCTGGTTCATATTTTCAAAGTTGTCATTTTCCTTAAACCCAGAAAACACAGTTACTTTTCATTCTGTATTGTATAGTTCCAGTAGATGAAGTCTTTGTGGCATTAACTACCTGGTCTGTTGTTTTTCCTGGCTCTCACTCATGGTACATTGTTTCTCTGTGTTTTGTACTTTTATACTGGGAGCTGTTCGTTTTCCTTGAAACTTTATCTATGATAATTTTTTGAGGCCTGGGATGATGGTGTTACTCCAGTGAGAGTTTGTGTTTGCTTCTACATTTGCCTTAGCATATTGCTAATCCTGGGCTGACTTTCAATGTAATTCTGTACTTGAGGGGGGTATGTGTTTGTGTGTATCACATACTCAGTGTGAATTTGGACCACAAAGCTATGTGAGAGCTGGTCTGTGGTAGTGAGTTTTTTAAAAATCTAAAAAATTTTAGGCAGATAAGGATGAAACAGGCAAGTTTGCTTTATTCTCTGTTTATTTGCACTGAAGGGTGTAGTTAGGCCCTTTACTTGGGTGGCCCTGGAGGTTTCCTCTCTTGTCTGCATCCCTATAGCTTTGAGCATCAAGGCTTTCTTTCCATTTAGGCTGTTGCTTCCATTCAAATCTTTATTATCTTTCTCAAGTACTATTATAATCGCTGCTTTGTTTCTTCGTCCAAGCCTTTCCCCCTCTTATTTTTATACTGCTCTTGTTACTGAGTCCAAACTCATTCTGCTCACTGCATGACAGGCCAGTGAATTGAGAGATGAGTTGTTGGGGCAAGGAATAGCAACTTTATCTGGAAAGCTGGTAGACCAAGAATCTACCAGAATCTACCAGGCAGAGTAATGTCCTGGAGAACCATCTTCCCCAAGTCAGAATTCAGGATCCTTTTATACTAGAAAAGGGAGGAGGTGTGGTTGGCTGTTGCAAACTTCTTGCTGCAGGAATTCTTTGTTCTTGGAATCCTTCATTCTTGCAGCTGTCCACGTGGGTCAGGTCATGGTGCCCCTGTAAACCTCCAACCAAACAAACATTATTTTCTATTCTGCAACTTGTTATCTTTATATGAGTGCAAAAGTGTTAATATCTAAGGGTCAGAACCTTGAGAATAGGCTGTCCTGTATATTTCAGGCTGTAGGAAACATCATTTTACAAAAGGTGCAGAACTAGCAACACTAAGCACCAGAAACAGAGCACGGGGTTAAAGTCCAAGAAATAGATCTAACATGGAGTCATATTTGTTCTTTTCTATTAACACTGTCAGAGTGATCTTTCTAAAAAATATAATGGCTAATACAATCATCAGACACAGAGAAGAAACATTCGACTTGCAAGGCACTTCACGACTGTCTGTAGGCTGCAGCTGGAGTCTCCCCTCATCCACGGCAAAATCTCTAGCCCCTTGCCTACCCTGTGTGTTCTATACTCAAGCCACGTAAGATTATTTATCATTTTCTGAATAACCTTGAGCATCTTCTTGCTTTGCACATGCAGTGATTCCATCTAGGACACCTCCGAACCTCATGACTGGGACTAGGGCGAGGCCAGTGAGGTCTAGGCTGCAGAATTTAAGGAGACAGAGGCTCATGCGGGTGCTGTACTGCTTCTGCCTAATGAACCACCCGATGCAGATGTCAGAGTCAAGCCCATGTGTCACCTGTTCGCCTTCCTACAAAAGCAACGTAGACTGTGCTAAATGCCACATCGCGTGAGGACAGGAAGCACATCTGTGTGGCAGCATCACCAGTCTCTAGAACAGTACCCGGCGCGTAGTAGGTGCTCAATTAGTATTTGGTGAATGAATGAGTAAGTAGGATCTGAGTTTCTCGGTGGCAGAGAGTAAGTCACATTCCTCTGTTTCCTGCCACCTTATAATTCATTCATGCTGGATCCCTGAGAGGTGTTTGTTACTTGAACAGGTGGAGGGAGGGTCTGTTTACTCCCTCCAGGCCTGGGAAGTTTCTGAGTGGGCTCTACTCCTGTGACTCACACATTGTCTGCTTGTTTACAGCGCCTTCCTCTGGATGTTTTTAAATTTAAAAAAATTTTTAAATTTTGGGGGTCTTTTTTTGGGTGGGAGGAGTAATTAGGTTTATTTATTTACTGATGGAGGTACTGGGATTGAACCTAGGACCTTGCGTCTTGTGCTGTTTCATGGCAGGGTGTGGGTGCAGCCAGGCTGAGATTGTAGAAGCTGGCTGGGCATCAGATCACTCGGAAGATTTTAAGATCTACATGAATTCTTGAACCCCTTTCCCAAGGTCTCTTTCTCCATTTTTCTGAGGCAAAATCCAGGAATCTCCACTTTTACCAAATCACTGTGTGATTCTGGTAACCAGTCAAGTGTGGGCAGTGCGACACCACAGCACCAACAGTCTAACTTTAATTTTCTAAACATTTGCGTGAGTTCTAACAGAATAGTGATTGCCACAGAGATTTCAGAATCCCTAATGTCTTACAAATACTTACACATCTGCAAATGCTTCTTAAACATGCCACAAGACATCCCAGAGTATGGAGTAGGAGGAGAAGACACGGCCACGGATAATACTTGTGTGGCTCAAATCTGATCTCTGTTTCCATCTTTGGGAGGATTCTCATGCCATCCCAGGTGATACCATCCTCAGTGGATGGACTGGAGAGTATTAGCCAGTGAAGAGAGGAGGAAAAAGTTGGAAGTTAAGATATTTCCAGTTCCTACAGAAAATAACTTCCTCCTCAGAAAATGAATTCCACAAATAACTGAGATCGCTGATGGAATATTTCAAATATCTGAAGGAGAAACACAGATATCCAGTGTGACTCTCGACCCCACTGGGGTGTTTTGATTTGAGAGGTATCTTGCTGGCATTTGGAAATAGTAGCTGTCACAGACGCGCCACATTCAAAGACGTTAAAAATAATCCACCCCCTGAGAAATAAACACCTAACCTCAGCCATTAGGAATTCTCAGTGAGAGACAGAAATAGCTCCTGTAGTTCCTGTTGCTCTTTCATTTCTGTCTCTACCATTTCATTATTCATCATTGCTGAGCAGTTTACTTGGTCTGTTTATTTAAAATGTGATTCCAGACGACAGGCAGCCGCCCCACTGTTCCCTTGTCTCCGCCCTGAGAAACAGAAATTATATAACTTGTTTTCAGTTGTGCAGCCTGGGGAGGATTCACATGTTGGGCTTGGTGAGCTTCCAGGAAATAATTTTAAGTGTTTATCTAAAGTTTTATTCAGACTTTCTTGATCTCAAAGTTAGACGGGAAACCTCGCAGAGAATTGAGAGAAACGAGGCTCTGGAGAGGGGGGAGCTCCAAGTGGAGCCAGCAGGGCTGAACTTGACACCCCATGGTACTCACAACCTTGGGAAGCCGGAGGCTCGATTCCAGGGCTTATGTGGCTTTGAAGCTGCATGAGTATCAGTGGTTGCTACCATTTACTGTTGCTGGTTGTTCCAGCTGCTGTAGCTGTGTCATAAACTGCCCTAACATGTCATGGCATAAGCTTGTGATTTTGTGGTCAGGAATCTGGAAAGGGCTCAGCGGGGTGGCTCTCGTGCAGGTCACAGTCTGATGTTTGTCCTCCGAAGGCTTTACTGGGCTAGGTGTCTGCCTCGCCAGAGGGCTGGCTCCCTCACGTGGCTGACAGGCTGTTGTCTGTGCCCTGGGAGCTCTCTGGGGTTGTTCCCTGGAGCATCTCTGTGTGTCCTCTGCATCGTGATGAGCTTGGGTTCGTCAGACTTCCTACGTGGGAGCTGACTTCTCCCAGAGCAAGTGTCCCAAGAAAGCCAGGCAGAAGATGATATCCTTTCCTGGCCCAGCCCTGGAGAGCACTTCCATTGCCCTCTGTGGGCCAAAGCACTCACAGGTCTACCCAGACTCAGTGGGAGAAGACACGTACCTCACCTCTTACTGGAAGGAGTGGGAAGGAGTTTGTGGCCATTGGGGAAAAAAACCCCATTCACGTAAAAACCAGACATTAAATAAAACATACAGCTTACTTAATTCTCACAAAACCCCTCTGAGGTAGGTACTACTATTATTCAGGTTTTTTGGAGAGGAAATCTAGGTTCAGGGAGGTTAAGTAATTTGCCCTCAGTCACTCAGCTAGTAAATGGTGGAGGTGGTCTGTGAACCTACAACCGTCTATAGTCACATGTTTACTGCCTCTCTTAAGTTGTATAGTGTTTTAAAGGCTCAAACTTTGTCTCAAATCTCAATTGTTGCAGCTGTTCTAGGCAACTGGAACATTCCACCCAGTGTAGCATCTTAGTACGTGAAGTGCCAATTTGGGTATCCTGTTAGTGCATTTGAAATGAGGAGCATTCATTTGAGGAGGTGGTCCTTTGCCCTTAGGTAGAGAAGTGTTCAGCCTCTTATCTGGAGAGAGAATCTGGGCTGTATGACTCAAGTAGTCCAAGAAAAGATTAGAATCTTTTGTGATACTGGGGGAGGGGAGGGGAGGTTACGGTGACTCCTCTGAGGCTAATAAAGGTGAAGCAGGTGTGATCATTGTGGGAGGAGGGCCCTACAGCAAAGATGTGAACTGGTTGTTGTCCTGTCCAGTGTGAACCATGTCAGGTGTCCACATGGACAGATGGACAGATATGCCAAGTGGACAGATCAAACCACAGAGAGTGTTTGGGGGTCTGCCTGGCTGAGAGCAGATGCTGTCCTGAAGGACTCAGAGATAGGCAGGCCCTAGTTGAGAGGGGAGGAGGGCAGAGCTTGACCCTCAGAGAAGGGCAGTGAGAAGACATCAGGGGAGGGCCCCACAGAGCGTCTGTTATGGGAAGCATGGAGGCTGGAGGGTAAAGACCTTAGGGGAGTAATTCTCCTTTTCTTCCTCAATCTTTCCCTCTCCTTTCCACAAAGGTTTATGGAGTATTTGTGGATTGCATCCTGGGCCCTGGAAACAGAGTGATGACCTTGAAAGACATCTTTGCCCTCAAGGAGCTTGGAGCCTTGGTGGGGGAGCAGAACCATTAAATTAATAATTACTCAACTAATACCCAGTAACCCTAGTGGTACGTTTTGGCAGCGACTTCTAATTGGCCCCTCCCCATCCACTCTCCTCTTCTTTTTAGCAGTGACAGAGTAGCTCTTGCCCTAAATGAATCCAGCAGTTGTATGAAAGAGTATAGTGTGAAACCACAGTGAGACCACTACACACCTATCAGAATGGCCAGAATCCGGAACTGACAACATCAAACTGGCAAGGATGTGGAGCAACAGGAACTCTCAGTCATTGCTGCTGGAAGTGCAAATGGTACAGCCATTTTGGAAGAGAGTTTGGTGTTTTTTTTTTTTTTAACAAAATTAAACATACTTTTACTGTATGATCCAGCAATCATACCCCTTGGTGTTTATATAAAAGCGTTGAAAACTGAATGTCCACACAAAATCCTGCACACGAATGTTTCTAGTAGCTTAACTTATAATTACTAAAACTTGGGAGCGACCAAAATACCCTTCAGTAGGTGAATGGATAAATGAACTATGGTACATCCAGACAATAGAATATTATTTGGTACCAAAAAGAAATGAGTTATCAGGCCATGAAAGGCCTTAAATGCATATGACTAAGTGAAAGAAACCATTATGAAAAAGCTATACACTGTGTGATTCCAACTACATGACATTCTGGAAAAGGAAACTATGGAGACAGTAAAAAGATCAGTGGTTGCCGGGGGTCACAGGGGTGGGGAGGGGTGGATGGGTGGAGCACAGGGAATTTTTAGGGCAGTGAAACTGTTCTATATGATACTGTAGTGATGGATACATGTCATTATACATTTGTCTAAATCTACAGAATGTACAACACCAAGAGTGATCCAGAATGTAAACTGTGGACTTTGAGTGGCCATGATGTGTGGCTGTAGGTTCATTGCTTGTAACAAATGTCTCACTCCAGTGGGGGATGTTGGTAGCAGGCGAGGTGATTCACGTGTCAGGGCAGAAGGTATATGAGAAATCTGCACCTTCTGTTCAGTGTTGCTGTGAACCTAAACTGCTCTAAAAAATAAAGTCTACTGAAAAAAAAAAAAGCACAGTGTGCTATATGGCCAGGTGACTAGTAAGGCTACCTGATTAAAGGCTGGTTAGGACGAGCAGGTTCTGGTGAAAACAAATAAAGAGTTGGCCAAATAAACTACGCATTTGCACAGTTTGTAGTTGTTTCTTTTACTACTGGCTTTACAGTGTTCTTTGGCCAAGCCCTTTTCTTGCAGACCCCTAAAAAGCCTGGAATAGGGTTGCCAGATAAAATACAGAGGGTCCAGTCAAATTTCTATTTCAGACAAATAGTGAATGCTTTATAGTATAAATGTTCCATGCAATATTTGGGGCACACTTATACTAAATTTTTTTCTTTTGTTTACCTGAGTTCAAATTTAACTGGGCCTCCTGTATTTTTATTTGCTGAGTCTGGCAAACTGAGCCTGGACTCAAGTCCCTGTGGGGCTCAAGGAGCTAAATCCTTACTTCTTAAGGTCTTTATATCCACAATGCCTGGCACATAGAAGGAACTCAATACATGATTAATTTAGCCTCTGAGATGAATAACGATAAGTCTCTAAACATCATCTGAAATGTGAAACCAATGGAGGGTCAAAACTGTACTCTCTTTCAATAGTTTTAATTTGCCATGATCAAAAATGCTTAGAGTTTTGATTTGTCCACACATTTTCTGAGATTATCTGTCAGTTTAGATGATCTTTAAAAAAATTGATTAAGAAAAGTAGACAAGATGGCAGAGTAGGAAGTCCCTGAGCTCATCTGCTCCCACCAACACACCAGAATTACAGCTATTTACAGAGCAACTGTGAGATGAGAAAGACTGGAAGGCTAAGTAGAAAAGGTCTTGACAACAGAAGATACAAAGAAGGAATCACACTAAGATGGGTCATAAGGGTGGAGATGTGGTATAGTCAAGATGCACACCCTTGGGTGGGTGTCCCACAAATGGGAGGATAATTACATTTTCAGAGAGCCCACATTGGGCTACCCAACCTGGGAGTCCTGCATCAGGAAGATGAACCCCCAGAATGTTTGGCTTTAAGGCCAGTGGGGCTTACTTTAGGGAATAACTCCACTTTTAAAGGATACACACAAAATCTCACACATTCTGGAACCCAGAGCAGAAGCAGTCATCTGACAGGAACCTGGATCAGACACACCTGCTGATCTTGGAGAGTCTTCTAGAGAGGCAGGAGGCAACTGGAGCTCACCCTGGAGCCGCAGACACAGGCGGCATGCGTTTTTGGGAGCTTGTTCTACCACGTGGACACTGGTGGTGGCAAGTGCCCCTGTGGAACCCTCCTAGATCATGAGCATTGGGACCCAGCCCCACTCACCAGCCTGCCAGGACCAGTACTGGGGCTGCACAGGACGTCTCCTTCAAAAGGCCACTTCTCCGAGGTTGGGAAAGGTGACTAACCTACCAAATACATAGAAATCGGAACAGCAAATTAAGGAGAATGAGGCAACAGAGGAATATATACCCAAATGAAGGAGCAAGGTAAAGCCCCAGAAGAAGAACTAAAGGAAGGGGAGATAGACAGCCTACACCATAAAGAATTGAAGGTAATGATCCTAAAGGTGTTCCAAGAACTTGGGAGAAGATGGACGAACAGAGTGAAAAGTTAGAATTTTTTAACAAAGAGTTAGAAGAAGGAAAAGCCAACCCGAGATGACAACTGCAATGACTGAAATAAGAAATACACCAGAAGGAATCAACAGTAGGTGAGATGGCACAGAGGAATGGATGAGTGAGCTGGAAGACAGGGTAGTGGGAATCACTGAAGCAGAACAGGAGAAAAGAAAACGGAAAAGAGATGAGGACAGTTTTAGGGGCCTTTGAGACAAAATCAGGTATACTAACATCTACATTACAGGCATCCCAGAAGGAGAAGAGAGAGAGAAAGGGGCAGAGAACACATGTGGAGACATAATAGCTGTAAACCTGGGAAAGGGAACAGACATCCAGGTCCAGGAAGCACAGAGAGTCCCAAACAGGGTCAACCCAAAGAGGATCCCACCGAGACTCGCTGCAGTTAAAATGGCAAAAATTAAAGATAGAGAATATTAAAAGGAACAAGGGGGAAAGCGACAAGTAACATATGAGAGAACTGCCGTAAGACTGTCTGCTGACGCTCCAGCAGAAACCCTGCAGGTCAGAAGGGAGTGGTGTGATATATTTAAAGCGTCAAAAGGGAAAAACTTACAACCAGGAGTCCTCGAGCCAGCAAGGCTTTCGTTCAGATTTGTTGGAGAGATCAAAAGTTTTACAGACGAGCAAAAGCTAAGAGTCCAGCACCACCGAACCTGCTTTACAAGAAATGTTAAAGGGACTAAGTGGAAAAGAGAAGGCCACACCTGGAAACATGACAGTTATGAGAGGACAAATCTCATTGGTAAAGGCAGATACACAGTAAAGGTAGTAAATCAACCATGTACAAAGCTAGTAGGAAGGCTAAAAGACTAAACAGGCTAGAAGTAGTAAGATCATCCATATCTGCAATAGGCAGTTAAGGGATTCACAAAACAAAAAAGGAGTAAAATACGATGTCAGAACAGTAAATGTGGGAGGAAGGGAGTAAAAATACATAGTTGTTAAAATGCATTTACACTTGGGGGATCAGCAACTTAAAATAATCGTGTGTGTGTGTATGTATTGCTATATATACACTTGTAAGATTCTGGCGGGTGCAGAGATCTGCTCATCTTGTGGAACCCAAGACAGGCCCCCTGTGTGAGTTCTCTTGTGCATTACATTTGCCACCTTCCCATCTGGAGGGGTCCCCCTCTTCCGTCTCTCCTTGCCCTCCATGTAAGAGAGGCCAGCTTACAAACCAAAAATGATCTTTTTCCTTGCCCAACCTCCTGGCACAGTGTTAGATGACTCTGGCATTCTTTTTGGTGGCTGCTTTGCACCCACGAAAGCTCAGTTTTGTATTCTGTGCCCTGTATCCTCCAGGTCAGTCTCATCATCACTTGAAGTGGAGTTGCCCTCAGGATCTAGGACTGAAGTTGCCTGTTTTCCACTCCTCTCATCCTCACTTCTGCTGGCTTTTCTTCGCATCCTCATTGTGACGTCTTCACCTTTGATTCTTTGATTCTTTCCTGCTTTGCTGGCCCATTACCTTTCCTACCAGTGTACCAAGCTGCCCGTTTTACTGACGTCACAGTGCCCATGCATGGCTGCCTCCAGTCTTGGTGCGGCTGGACAGAGACTTGACAGCACGCAGATTGGTCACACCGCAAATGGCTATTCCTGTGCTCGGGGGAGCTCACTGGTCCAACGGTCTTCCATCAAGACTGCTGTTGTATGACATTAAATTTTCCGTCTTGATTCTTAATCTCTCTTCTAAGATGCAAGTTCACTTCCATAATTTTTTTTCTTTTTACTCTTGAAATCAGCTACTTGTCTTTACTTCCTCATTTCTCTTAAATGGTGTGTTGAATAGGCACCCGTGTAGAGTACATATCTAAGACTTACTTTCCTTTTAAGCCCTTCAAAAGGGGTATCCATCTTCTGCCAAGAGATGAGGGAGGTCAATCATTCTTCCCTTCATTCTTAGATAATAGAAAGCCCTAAGTTACAAAACACAGCTTTGATACAGAAATCAGAACACCTAGTTACTAACATGTCAGTTTCATTCACGCACTTCTTCTCCAGGGAGGGCCAGCTCTGGGTGGGCCGTGTGGGTCTGGGGTATGCTCAGCTTCCCCCTTTTCTCCCTCACCTCCTCCTCACTGCACCAGCTGCTGTTCCTGACTTCGTGAGAATGGAAGGAGACTGGAAAGGAGAAGTAAGGAACAGGTACATGCGTACTTAACAGGCACTGCGTGAGGTGGCTTCCTGCTTTCTGGGTGGACAGATGTTTAAATTTGGCTCTTCTCGTGGGCACTCTGTGGACTCCTGCAGGTCCCATCTGGGCCCCACTGTTACCCTGTGATGCGAAGCTGCTTCTCCATAGATTGGTAGCTACTGGTTCTATCTTGACTTCTGTCTCCATGGTGTATCCTCTAGTCTAGGCTTTCTGGGTGACTTCCAGCCACCCCTTAGGGCAAGATTCCTTTTACAATGGCCCCAGGCTCAGGTTCCTGCTACAGGTACCACATCTGGTTCCCAGGACACACATCTTTGATCTGAGGAGGGTCAGTCACCGTCCAGCTATGACACTACTCTGTAACCACAGGGTGCTCTGGTTTGCTTATGCAGAATCTGAAGCTCATGGCCCGTGTCTTTCACCTGCCAGAATCACACGTCAGAGTCTCTGAGTGAGACCCTAGAAGTGCTGGTCGTTAGGCTTTGGATGAAGAGTGTCTTCCCTTAGGTGTACATCTCCGTTACTCACGGCAGAGCCTTTTCCCACATTCATCCTCAAGAAAATCTTCTCAAATTTCCACTCTCTTGATTCTTTTATATTCTTGATCTGAATGGCGATTACCCAGTTTTATAACTGCTATTTTTTTTGAAAGTGTGTGTCTAGCTGATCTGTCTCACACATCTACCTTTGGCATCTGAGAGCGCCCACAGCTCAGAGTCTCAGTCACAACATCCGGTTTCACATGTTTTCCCTAGCCATGCTGGTTTGAAATCAGAGTCATCTCTGAGTCACCCTTCTTTTTTAACTCCCACATCCAATTCGTGAGTAAGTTACACTGATTTTATTTCTCAAACCCTCCTGCTCTCTGTCACTGCCAACTCTCTACCTCGAGCTCTCATTGTATCGTGCACATCAGCTGGTGGAGAGCTGGCAGCATGGCCTGGTGTGCTGGGCCTTGGTTAATTGTGTTTGAATTCCAGCTCTACCTCTTCTTACCTTGGCTTAAGTTACTGAGTTTCTCTAAGCCTCAGTTTCTTCATCTGAAAAATGGACATAATAATGACTACTTCATAGGGATATGTGAGAATTACATGTGATAATACATGTAGAGTGCCTTGAACATAATAAATGCTCAATAAATGTTAGGGGATGTGATCCTTATCACAACTGTCCTTGGATCGTTGTCTCCATGTCTAGTCCTACTCCTTCAGATCAGCTCAGACACTATTACTTGTGGTGGAATGTTTGCAGAATTGCCAGCAAAATTCCCCTCCCTGCATCCAAGCTGTGAGGGGTCCTCTCCCACACTGACTCTGGGGTTGGCTATGTGAGCTGCCTTGGCCAGTGAGACAATAGCAAATGCACCACACGTAGAGACTTGAAAATGGTTTGCTTGTTGGGATGTGCCCTCTTTTGCTGCTGGGACCCCTTCTGCTACCATGGAAAAAAGCTTGGCCAGCATATTGGAGACGCACAATTCATGGGCACTCAGTACCACCACCCCCAGAGCTAGGCTCGTCTAGACTCAGTGGCAGGTGCAGCTGATGACAGCCACAGGCATGAGGATAGGCAAGAATAGAAGACCTGTCCAACTGGGTGTGGTCCAAGTTGCCAACTCACTGAATTTTGAGCTAATGAACTATTGCTGTCTTAAGCCACTAAATTTTGGGATGGCATGTTACACAGCAGTAGGTAACTGATACAGTATTATGTTTATTATTTTAAAGAACGGCTCTCATTTCTTTGTTTTTCTGCTCAAATACCTATTCTGGTTTGCATGGGGTAGTCTTGATGGTCTTGGTTTATATCTGTTGTCCTGGCATAGTAATTAATAATAACCTCTTTAACTCTCAAAATAATTTGGATGACAAAATAAATAGTTACCCTACATCTGCTCAAAATCATTCCTATTGTCTGTTGTTTTATTATTTATTTATTGAAGTATAGTTGAGTTACAATGTTGTGTTAGTTTCAGGTATACAGCAAAGTGATTCAGTTATACATATGTATATACACACACATATATATCTGTATTCTTCTTCAGATTCTTCTTCATTATAGGTTATTGTAAGATACTGAATATAGTTCCCTGTGCTTTACAGTAGATCTTTGTTGTTTATCTATTTATCCCTCTCCCCCACCCCTTTCCTCTTTGGTAACCATAGTTTGTTTTCTATGTCTATGAGTCTGTTTCTGGTTTGTAAATAGGTTCGTTTGTGTCATTTTTTTTTAAGATTTCACATATAGTGATAGCATATGATATTTTTCTTTCTTTCTGGCTTACTTCACTTAGAATGACAATCTCCAGGTCTATCCATGTTGCTGCAAATGGCATTATTTTATTCTTTTTTATGGCTGAGTAGAATTCCATTGTATAAATATACCATGACTTCTTTATCCAGTCATCTGTTATCTGTTGAACATTTAGGTTGCTTCCATGTCTTGGCTATTGTAACTGCTATGAACATAGTACATAGTGATGCTATGAACATTGGGGTGCATGTATGTTTTAGAATTAGAGTTTCCTCTGGATATATGCTCAGATGTGGGATTGCTGGATCATATGGTAAGTTTATTTTTGGTTTTTTAAGGAACCTCCATACTGTCCTCCATAGTGGCTGCAGCAATTTGCATTCCCACCAACAGTGTAGGAGGGTTCCCTTTTCTCCACACCCTCTCCAGCATTTATCATTTGTGGACTTTTTAATGATGGCCACTCTGACTGGTGTGAGGTGATACCTCATTGTAGTTTTGATTTGCATTTCTCTGGTAATTAGCAATATTGAGCATTTTTTCAGGTGCCTGTTAGCCATTTGTATGTCTTCATTGGTGAAATGCTTGGTTGAGGTCTTTGGCCCATTTTTGGATTAGTGATTTGTTTGTTTGTTTGTTTGTTTGTTATTAAGTTGTATGAGCTGTTTATATATTCTGGAAATTAAACCCTTATCAATTGTATCATTTGCAAATATTTTCTCCCATTCCATAGGTTGTCTTCTTTTTCTTTTTTTTATAGTTTCTTTTGCTGTGCAAAAGCTTATAAGTTTAATTAGGTCCCATTTGCTAATTTTTGTTTTTATTTCTATTGCCTGGGTAGACTGCCCTAGGAGAACATTGCTAAGATTGATGTCAGAGAATGTTTTGTGTATGTTTCCTTTTAAGAGGTTTATATGTCTTGTCTTATGTTTAAGTTTTTATTATGTACCTTTAAAAAGTCTACCTCAACCATATTTGCTCTTGGTCTAGTCAAAACTGAGTCAAGTGTCAGGGGAGGGTATAGCTCAGTGGTAGAGTGCAGGCTTAGCATGCATGAGGTCCTGGGTTCAGTCCCCAGTACTTCCTCCAAATAGAAATAAATAAATAAACCTAATTACCTCTCCCTCATAAAACAAAGCAAAACAAACAAAAAACTGAGTCAGGTGGATTTCTAGCAGTTCCCTACCTCTAGGCTTTCTTGAATGTGCTTTATGTTTTTTATAAATACCTTTAATCTCAGGGCTGCAGTAGCCTGAAAATAGCGTCTGATTTTCTAAATCGGTAGAGAAATTAGTATTTCTTTAAATTTCCCCCTAGATTTTGTCATAAGGAAAGCCATGAGAAATGGGAAGATTTTTGAAGAGTTGGGCAGTATGTAACAGTCCTTGTGACAGAGTCTCCTCGGCTGCTGATGTATGGTAGTTCTTTCTCCTGTAATATGTAGAATTGGACCCTACATCGGAAGGTTAACTGAAATATTTCTTTTGCTTTTGTGCTTTTTAAAAAGCAATATAGTAATTCCCAATTTAAAGAGAGCTGAGTAAAATATTTCAGTTCCATCCTCTCTTACAAAATCACCTCAAAGCAATAAGGAGAATAAGAAATGGGCAAACTCCTTTATGTCGGGACTAGGAGAAGCAAGCTGGTGTGTCCTGCAGGTCAAAAAAATTGCAGATCTTTTCAGGAGGTCCAGAAATTGATAATGAAAATTCAATAAGAGTTTTAATGGGAAGGAACTTAGAAAAGAGATAATTCAAGATAGTTTCTCAGAAGTGAAGGGCATAACGTGAATTTAAGCACATGTGAATTTAAGCATAATCCTTACTGGTGCATATCATTATAAAATTTTGAAATATCATGAATAGAGAGATGATCCTAGAAGGTTTGAGAGATTTTAAAAAGAAGTCACATATAAAGAATTGGGAGTAATATTAAACATTTTTTAAAAAAATTGGTGAGAGGAAGGAGATAATTAGGTTTATTTATTTATTAAGGGAGGTACTAGGGATTGAACCCAGGACCTCATGCTTGGTAAGAACATGCTGTACCACTGAGCTATACCCTTCCTCCCAGGAATAAGATTTCTGGAAACTAGAAGACAGTGGAGGAGGGTCTTCAAAATTCTGAAGGAAATAACATTCTAACTAGAATCCTGTGTACACCAATGCTTCTCAGTCAATTGTGAGAGGGAGGATAAGGTCATTTTCAGACATGTGGAGCATTAAGCATTTTATTTCTAATGTACAATTTCTTAGCAGGTATACCAAAGCAAGGGAGTGGACCAAGACATGGATCCAGGAAATGTGGGGTTCAGGATAACAGATCAATAAAAGAATTTCTAATTTTATAATTAATGATGTCTTGAGCTTACAGCTGTGCAGTAGGCTTAGCAAGCAGCCAGCACACTTTTGAGCAGGAGGCTATGGAAGATGTTAGGAAGGAAGTTTCTAAGCAAATAAAGTTGGAACTAATAAGTAACCGTATGCATCTGACTATGTAAAAAATATAATTGATAGAGGTTTTATAAATTTATTGGGGTGCTTCAGGGGGGAATTCATAAGAATAAAAAATACATATGTAAATGAAAAATAAGTCAATTATTAACAGCTGGAATACTAGAAGTTGTACTTGAAAGGAATTACAGTACAATAATTGGCTCAGTAGAAATCAATATTCATATAACCCTAATAAAATAAACCCTGAATGTTGATTTAACCATGTATTGGTTGTAACTGTGTTCTATGAGAGGAGGGAAAGGAATGAGGGATGTGAGAGACGTTTGCAAGGCAGGAAAGTTGAAATTTCGAGAGCTGAAATTGTGTCAACCATAATAGGAGGTCAATAGATAGTAACTAACATGCATAAATTCAGAAATAGCAACATGGGCACATCATTTGAGAACATGGAAGTAAATATTAGAAGAAAGAGTTGAAAGTGTTTAAAGTATTTCTTTGGGATGCAGGATTCATTAGTGGATGGAGTGGACCAGATGTCCCCTACTTTATCTTTATGTTTTATTTTAAAGCCCGTGACTGATGACTCTGGTCTCTGGATCATCTGTTGATCTGTTTCTCTTGCCTTTTTTTTCTCTCGTGGGCCTGTCTGTTGGCATACATGAAAATTTTCATTCAGTTGCCAGACATTACATATAAAAAAATTATAGCTGCTTGATTGATGGTGTCTTTGTCAAAAGTTTTTTTTTGTTAAAATAGGGGCACATTGTTTTTAGGCATTAGTTGACTTGAGGTTGGATTTCAGTGTTTGTAAAAGCCTCAGTAAGTTCAATTTTTACCTTAGGGTGTAAGCCTTTAGAGGTCCTAATTAAATTTGGGGATGTTTACTCGATAGTTGTGAATTCCAGGTTTTATCTTCCCGATTTTGTGAACCTGTTGACAGGTAGCTTGTTTTCCTTTCTCTTACAGGTTTCCCCTTGGAGAATTTCCTTGATAAATAACTTGCACCTGTATTCTTGGCTTGGCTGCTGCCTCTGGGATAATCCAAGTTAAGACAACATCTATTAATAAAGCAAAATTAGATGGACAGACAAAAATAAGACTTAGGGAGATGTAAACCAATCTCTCAACTATACTCAACCCAAACCAGCCCACATATTTCTGTGTTCTATCCTGAGGACCATGAAAAACTAAGCTTTATTTCATTTTACTTTTCTGATTTATTTTATAGCAGCTCATTTATTTCTGGATGAGCAGAAGTTGGGAAAGAAATAAAGGAAGAAATGCAGACTTAAATCCACTGTCAGATACTTTGGTTTCCGTTTGGCTCAGCTTAACTCTATTACGAGAAGCCGCAGTTAAGGACTTCCTTCGAAGTGTTTCCCGAAAGATAATTGACTTCAAAACAGTTGAACGTCTTACTCACACTTTCTCAACTTGCTGTGCACACCTGGAGTTTGCTTTTATAGTAGAGAAATTTTTTCTTCCTCGTTTGTGCCCAGTTTCCTGTAGGATGGGCTTCCTGTAGGGTATGGGACTGATTATGATCTTGAAGCAACACTGGGACTCCCATAAATTCTGGAATATTTTCTTTATTATCCTTAGAGGCAGAATAATTTTAATGACTGTTTTACCCATACTTCCATTTTGACCTCAAGAAAAGCAAACTAATTTCCCTGAAGATCCCCAAATCTACATTCAAAGAGATATAGTATAGAAGACCTATATGCAATTTTAAAGAGATTTAAAAATTGATTTTGCACAGAAAATTATAGAAAAAACTAGCTTACTGTGCAAAAATCTTAACTTTGGTAAGGTGATTCACTTATACATATACTTATGGTATGTATTTTCAGATTCTTTTCCATTGTATGTTACTAAAAGAAATTGAATATAGTTCTGTGTGCTATACATTAGGTCCTTGTTGTTTATCTATTTTATATATAGTAGTGTGTATCTGTTAATCCCAAGCTCCTAATTTATCCCTCCCCTGCCCTTTCCCCTTTGGTAACTGTAGTTTGTTTTCTGTGCCTGTGAGTCTTTTTTTGGTTTTTAAATATGATTTGCATCATTTTTTTTAGATTCCACATATAAGTGATATCATATGATATTTATCTTTGTCTGACTTAATTCACTTAATATGATCATCTCTAGGTGCATCCATGTTGCTGCAAATGGCATTATTTCATTCTTTTTCATGGTTGAGTGCTATTCTGTTGTATATGTATATGTACCTCACATCTTTATCCAGTCATCTGTCAATGGACATTGAGTTCCTCCATGTCTTGGCTCTTGTAACTAACTAGTGCTGCTGTGAACATTGGGGTGCCTGTGAGACAAGCTATTTTTATAACCATTTTGCAGATGAGGAAACTTGGTCCAAAGAGTTCCCTAAGCATTTGTCTGTAGAAAAGCGAAGTATAGAGCCCAAGGTTTACTGACGTTTAATCCAGCTCTTTCTACCATTTCATAAGCTAAAATGTGGAAGCTGTGTGGTAGGTGTAGTGGCTAGAATCTGGGCTTTGAAATCAGTCTGCATGGCTTTAAATGCCATCTTTACTCTTTACTAACCATGGGGCCTTGAGAAAATGACTTAGACTTTCTAAACCTAGAAGTTTCCTATTTTAAATTGGAATTTATCCAAAATTCTTACGGAAGAGAAAGGATAAAGACCAGGTTTATCCTCCTTGATAGTAAGACTACTTATAAAACTGTCGGATGAGAGTGGTGTAGTGTTGGACTCGGGATAGATGACCAGGCTGAAAAAGCAGCATTCAGAGTCTAGAAGTGCACCCGCAATGTGTGGGAACTTGTAGTAAGTCAAAGGTAGCAGTGCAAACCAGTGGGGAACCCGCAGATGAACTATCAGTAAAGGGGCTCATGCCAGATGAGACAAAATTAGGCAAATACCTCACAGCATATGCAGAAATAAATTCCAGATGCATGAAACCTAAATATTGAAAGGAAACATTTGAAGAAAATATAGAAAAATGTTATGATATTTGAGTAGGGAAAGATTTCTTACATAAAGCATAAAAAGGACACATACCCAGCCAGTACCAACACCCACACCCACACCCCCCCCCAAGGAAGCATTAGTACATCCATGTGCACGAAAGCAAATCAACTAATGATTCTATGAGCAAAGGCAAGCTTGTACTAGAAGTTATTTGCAGTGCATATAACCAACAGAAGCATAGAATCTAGACTATACAAAGAGCACAAATTAGTAAGAAAAAGGCAAACAACTCAATAGAAGAATAGGTAAAGAATATGAACAGGTATTCAGAGAAGAGGAACAAGAATAGCCAATACACATATGAAAAAGGTCCAAACACATTTGCAATTGGACTTACGAAAATTGAAACATTAATAAAATACCATTTCATACCCATCATACTGGCTAAAAATTAAGAAGTTAGACAACACCTATTTTTGTAGAGAAACAGTTACTCTTACACGTTGCTGAAGGGAGTACAAATATATATATATAGAGAGAGAAAGTTTGGAGAAAGAAACTGGTAATACCTGACAAAGTTGAAGATGAATGTACTCCTGGAAGTGGAAAATAGAAAATGAACACATTCTGTTTTCCATTTCTAGGTATGTTCTACACCAGGGGGTGCCCTCCTACACCCCCTGGCCAAGACTGGCTCACCACTTGTTTTTGTAACTAAACTGTTATTGGAAAACAGCCATGCTCATTCATTTTTATATTGTCTATGGCTGTTTTAATTCTACAAAAACAGAATAGTTCCAACAGAGACCATGTGGCCCACAAAGCCATATTGACTCTTTGTCCTTGCATAGAAAAAGTGTCCTGATCCTTGCCCCAGATGGTAGAGGAACTCACGCATATGCACACAGAAATGTGCATAAGGATATCCACTGCAATGGTTTTTGATAAAAGAATGGGATCTATCCTCTTTTTTAAGAGAATGGATAAATAAAATGTGTTTTCTTCATGCAATAGAATACTATATACTAATTAAAATGAAATAACCAGATGTGTATGAAATAACTAATGTAGGTGTCAGCATTGATAAATCTCAACTCACTGATAAGTAGAAAAACACAAGTTTCCGAATATACCCATTTTTACAACCACTTGACCCCACCCTTCATGCACTGATCATTGGTGGGTGGAACTGAGACCACCAGACACTGGGCACCTCCCGATGTTTTAGGAACTACAGTCCATCTGTGAAATGTTCTTGACAAAAAAGATGGAACTGAATCTAACAAATCTGTAAAACTATCTTCCATTTACAGAAGATATGGCTGATAGAGGAATGAATTCATGACACTTCAGGGGAACAAATGGACATATTTGGGATTTGAAGCATTTGACAGGATTACTATATGGTTTCGACAAATCACAGGGAGAAATCAAAGGGAGAAATGATGAGGGTGAATATGTGTGTGTGTTCCCTTTAGATTAAAAGAAACTCAAGAGAAATTACAACTAAAAGTAATGTATTGAAACTGTTTGCACTCTGATTCAAACAAACCAGCTGTAAGAGGAATTTTAATGACAACTAAGGAAATTGGATTATGTTCTGAGAGTTATTGAGTTTTGATAATTTTAGGAATGATATTGTAATTATACTTATGTAAGAAATGTTCATTTTCTTTCAGTTTTTTTGAGATATAATTGACATACAGCACTGTGTAAGTTTAAGGTGTACAGCATAGTGATTTGACTTACATACATCATGAAATGATTATCACAGTAAACTAAATGAACATCCATCATCTCATATAGATACAAAATTAAAGGAGTAGAAAACAAATTTTTCCTTGTGTTGAGAACCCTTAGGATATGCTCTTAACAGCATTCATATATAACATGTAGCAGTGTTAATTATATTTACATTACATCCTTGGTACTTATGTGTCTTATAACTGCAAGTTTGTACCTCTTAATCTCCCTCACCTATTTCATTACTCCCCCACCACCTCCCTTCTGTAAACTACTTGTTTTTTCTCTGTATAACTCTGTTTTTGTCTTGTTTTGTTTGTTTGTTATTTGTTAGATTCCACATATAAGTGAAATCACAGTATTTGTCTTTCTCTGACTTATTTCACTTAGCATAATACCCTCTAGGTCCATTCACATGGTCGCGAATGGCAAGATTTCATTCTTTTCATGGCTGAATAATATTCCATTTTGTATATGTGTACATCACATCTTCTTTATCTGTTGATCTATTGATGCGCACTTGGGTTGCTTCCATACAATAGCCAAGGCTATTGTAAATACTGCTGCAATGACTGTAGGGGTGCATATATTTTTTTCTAATTAGTGCTTTTGTTTTCTTTGGGTAAATACCCAAAAATGGAATTGCTGGGTCATATATTACTTCTATTTAAAAATTTTTAAGGAATCTCCATACTGTTTTCCGGAGTGGCTGCTCCAATTTATATTCCCACCAAGAGTGCATGAGAGTTCCCTTTTCTCCACATCCTTGCCAACATTTGTGATTGCCGTCTTTTGGATAATAGCCATTCTGACAGGTGTGAGGTGATATCACATTGTGGTTTTGGTTTGCAGTTCGTGATGATTAACGGTATTGAGCATCTTTTCATGTGCCTTTTGGCCATCTGTATGTCTTCTTTTGGAAAACTGTGTATTTAGATTCTCTGCCCATTTTTAAATTGGGTTGTTTGTTTTTTTTAATATTGAGTTGTATGTATTCTTGTATATTTGGAATATTAACCCTTTATTGGATACCTTGTTTGCAAATATCTTCTCCCATTTGGTGGGTGGCTTTTTCATTTGTTAATAGTTTCCTTCACTGTGCAAGAGCTTTTAAGTTTGATGTAGTCCCATTTGTTTATTTTTGCTTTTGTTTCTCTTTCCTTAGGAGATACATCCAAAAAAATATTACAAAGACTGATGTCAAAGAGCTCACCGCCTATGTTTTCTTCTAGGAGGTCTTTCTTCTTTTGGGTCTTACATTTAAGTCTTTAATCCATTTTGAATTTATTTTTGTGCATGGTGTAAGAAAGTAGTCCAGTTTCATTCTTTTGCATGTAGCTGTAAGTCTTATTGTAGAGGCTGTCTTTTCCCCATTGTCTATGCTTTCCTCCTTTGCCATAGATTAGCTGAGAGTAAGTGTGTGGGTTTATTTCTGGGCTCTCTACTCTGTTCCATTGATCTATTTGTCCGTTTTTGTGCCAGTACAATACTGTTTTGATAAGTGTAGCTTTGTGATATAGCTTGAAATCAGGAAACATCATGCCTCCAGCTTTGTTCTTTCTCTAGTTTGGTTTGACTATTTGGGATCTTTTTGTTTTCCATAAAAATTTTAGAATTATTTGTTCTAATGCCATCAATATTTTGATAGGGATTGCTTCAAGTCTGTAGGTCACCTTGGTTAGTGTGGTCATTTTAACAGTATTAATTCCTCTAATCCACAAATATCACGTATCTTGTCATCTGTGTTACCTTCAATTTCTTTCATCAGTGTTTTGTAGTTTTCCAGAAGCAGACATTTTACCTCCTTAGTTCGATTTGTTCCTAGAGATTTCATCCTTTTTGATATGATTATGAATAGGATTGTTTCCTTTCTTTCTCTTCCTGATAGTTCATTGTTGTAGTAGTTCATATAGAAATTTCTGTATATTAATTTTGTATCTTGCAACTTTACTGAATTCATTGATAAGAAGTTCTAGTAGTTTTGTTTTTTGGTGGCATATTTTGGATTTTCTTTGTACACTGTCACATCATCTGCAAATAGTGACAGTTTTACTTCTTCTTTTTGCAGTTTGGATTTTCAAAATTTCCTTTTCTTGTCTGATATCTCTGGCTTGGACTTCCAATACTACCTTGAATAAAAGTGGCTGGAGTGGGCATCCTTGTCTTGGTCCTGATCTTGCTGTAAGTTTTTTACGGTTGGGTATGATGTTAGCTGTGGGCTTGTCATAGATGGCTTTCATTATGTTGAGGAATGTTCCCTCTATACCAATTTTGTTCAGAATTTTTATTGTACATGGATGCTGAACTTAGTAAAAAGCTTTTTCTGAATCTATTGAGGTGATCATATGATTTTTATTCTTCAGTTTGTTAGTGTGGTGTATCACATTGACTGATTTGAGGATATTGAACTACCATTGCATCCCTGGGATGAATCCCACTTGATTATGGTACGTGAAACTTTTAATGTATTGTTGGCTTTGGTTTGCTCATGCTTTGTTGAGGATTTCTGCACCTGTGGGTTTTTTTTAATTAAAAAAATTTTGTTGAAATATAGTCAGTTTACAATGTTGTGTCCATTTCTGGTGCAGCATAATCTTTTCAGTCATGCATATACACACATATATTCTTTTTCATATTGTTTTTCATTATAGGTTACTACAAGATATTGAATATAGTTCCCTGTGCTATATAGTAGAAATTTGTTTATCTATTTTATATATAGTAGTTAGTATCTGCAAATCTTGAACTCCCAGTTTATCCCCTCCCACCCCCTTTCCTCCCTGGTAAACATAAATTTGTTTTCTATGTCTGTGAGTCTGTTTCTGTTTTGTAAATAAGTTCATTTGTATCAATTTTTTTAGATTCCACATATGAGTGATATCATATGGTATTTTTCTTTCTTTTTCTGGCTTTCTTCACTTAGAATGATGATCTCTAGGTCCATCCATGTTGCTGCAAATGGCATTATTTTATTCTTTTTTAATGACTGAGTAGTATTCCATTGTATATATATTCCACAGCTTCTTTATCCAGTCATCTGTCGATGGACATTTAGGTTGCTTCCATGTCTTGGCTTTTGTAACTAGTGCTGCTATAAACATTGGGGTGCATGTATGTTTCTGAGTTAGAGTTTCCTTCAGGTGTGGGATTGCTGGATCTATGGTAAGTTTATTTTTGGTTCTTTGAGGAATCTCCATACTGTTTTCCATACTGGCTGCATCAAACTACTTTCCCACCAAAGGTGTAGGAGGGTTCTGTTTTCTCCACACCCTCTCCAGCATTCATTGTTTGTGGACTTTTTCATGATGGCCCTTCTGACTGGTGTGAAGTGATACCTCATTGTAGTTTTGATTTGCATTGCTCTGATAATTAGCAATATTGAGCATTTTTTCATGTGCCTATTGGCCATTCATATGTCTTCATTGGAGAAATGGTTGTTTAGGTCTTCTGCCCATTTTTGAGTTAGGTTGTTTGGTTTTTGTTATTAAGGTTTTGTATGAACTATTTATATATTCTGGAAATTAAGCCTTTGCCAGTTGTATCATTTGCAAATATTTTCTCTCATTCTGTAGGTTGTCTTTTCATTTTGTTTATAATTTCCTTTTCTGTGCAAAAGCTTATAAGTTTAATTAGGTCCCATTTGTTAATTTTTGCTTTTATTTCTATTGCCTGGGTAGACTGCTGTAGGAGAACATTTCTAAAATTTATGTCAGAAAATGTTTTGGCTACGATTTCTTTCAGGAAGTTTATAGTGTCTTGTCTTATATTTAAGTCTTTAAGCCATTTTGAGTTTATTTTTGTGTATACTGTGAGAGAGTGTTCATTGATTTACATGCTGCTATCCAGTTTTCCCAACACTACTTGGTAAAGAGACTGTCTTTTCTCCATTGTATATTCTTGCCTCCTTTGTTGAAGATTAATTGACCATAAGTCTGTGGGTTTATTTCTGGGCTCTCTGTTCTGTTCCATTGATCCGTATGTCTGTTTTTGTGCCAATACTTGCATTTTTGTTTACCAGTGGTATTGGCCTGTCATTTTCTTTTTTGTGTGTGATATCTTTGTCTGGTTCTGGTATCTGGGTGATGCTGGCCTTGCAAAATGAATTAGGAAGCATTCCTCCCTCTGTAGTTTTTTGGAATAGTTTGAAAGGGATAGGTGTTAACTGTTCTCTCAGTGTTTGATAGAACTCACCTGTGAAGTCAGCATCAATTTCTTCATGGTAAGAACCAGCTCCACAAAATGACTGCCACCAGTGTCTCTGTCCCCAGAGTGAGCTCCAGTTGCCTCCTGCCTCTCCAGGAGGCTCTCCAAGATCAGCAGGTGGGTCTGATCAGGCTCCTTTCAAATTTCTGCTTCTGCCCTGGGTCCCGGAGTGTGTGAGATTTTGTGTGTGTTCTTTAAAAGCGGAGTCTCTTTCTTACAGCCCTCTGGCTCTCCTGCAAGTATGTCCCACTGACCTTCGAAGCCAAGTGTTTTGGGAGCTCATCTTCCCAGTCCAGGACTTCCGGGCTGGAGGGCCCGCTGTGGCTCAGACCCCTCGATCCTTGGGATGAACCTCTAAAATTGTGATTATGCTCCCCTTTGTGAGTCACCTGCCCTGGAGTATGAGTCTTGACTATACCATGTCTCCGCCCCTCCTGCCCATCTTGTTATGGTTCCTTCTTTATGTCTTTAGTTATAAATAAGATCTTTTCTGCTAGTCCTCTGTCCTTTCTCATCATTCGTTGCACTGTCAATAGTAGTAATTCTGGTGTGCCCATGGGAGGAGGTGAGCTCGGGGTCTTCCTCCTCTGCCATCTTGGCTGCACCTCTGGAATGTTCATGTCTTTTAAACATATATGTATTGCATGGAATATGTAGCAGTGAAATGATATGACGTATGCTATTTATTTTTAAACAGTTCTGAAAAAAAATGCTGGTTAAGCCAATGTGGCAAAATCTTGAAAATTATTGACGCTGGGTGATGAATTTATGGGTGTTTTCTGTATTACTCTCCCTGATTTTACAATGTTTGAAAATTTTCATAATGAAATAGGATCTATCCAAAATGTGGCCACTTCTTAGTCCAAGCCACCAGCCTCTCTCTTTGGCAGCAGTCTCCTAACACATTTCCCTGCTTCTCCCCTTCCCTGCCTAAAGTCTCATCTCAGTACAGCAGCCAGAGCGAGCCTTTGAAATAGAAGTTAAACCATGACATTCCTCTGCACAGAGTCTTCCAGTGGCTCTCAGCCTTTGGAAGAATGCTCTTCACTGTGTGGCCACCAGCGCTCTCCTGCGTTACCTCCCTGCCCCCATCCCAGAGTCCTCTCTCCTGGCTCACTCTCCACCCACCTTGCTGGCCCCCTTGTTATTCTTTGGGCATCTCCAGCAGGCTCTCCCTTCAGGGCCTTTCCACTTCCTGTTCCCTTTTCCTGGGTTGCTCTCCTGTAGGACGTCCATCTAGCTTCTCCTTTCACCTCCGCAGATTTTCACTCAAGTGTCACTTTCTCAGTGAGGCCAACCCAGGTCATCATCTCTAAAGCTGTACCCTTGTCTTCAAATCCTGGGCATACCCTTGCCCCCTGTTCCTGAGCTAATTTTCTTCACAGTGCTCCCCTTTATTTGACATACTGTGTATTT
Source organism: Vicugna pacos (assembly GCF_048564905.1). NCBI lineage: Eukaryota > Metazoa > Chordata > Mammalia > Artiodactyla > Camelidae > Vicugna > Vicugna pacos. The sequence goes on from NC_132987.1 coordinate 10,532,936, forward strand.
CACCCATATATTCTTCTGTTGACTGTCTTCACCCTCAAGAGTGAAAACAGAGATTTTTGTCTGTTTTTTTCTGTTGTTGTTGTTCCTGGCTTCAGCCTCAGTGATGCTTAGAACAGTGCCTGGTACCTAGGAGATGCTCAATTTTTGAAAAAATATTGTAGAGTGAATCTCATTTATTTTTCATCCTTAATGCAAGGAAGTATGTATTACTTGGGGGGGGTGGCCATGGGGCAGAAGAAGGGTCTTGACTCAGAGTGGGTTGCTCTGAATTTCAGATCTGCCATTTCCTAGCCAGAAATTTGCCTTTGGAAAAGGCACATATCCTCTCTGAGCCTCAGTTTTTTCATCTTTGCTTTTTTTTTTTAATTGAAGTACAGTCAATTACAAAGTGTCAATTTCTGGTGTACAGCATGATGTCCCAGTCATGCATATACATACATACATTCATTTTCATATTTCTTCCCATTAAAGGTTATTACAAGATATTGCAATTTGTTCATCTTTGAAGTGGGGAGAACACTAGTCACCTCTACTGTCTATGATTATTATTAGGATCAAAGTGTAAATTACTACTTAAGTGTTCAGAATCATTACTAGCAGTTATATATCAATATTTATCACTTATTGAACACATAATATGCTCCAGGCTCTGTGATGATAGTTTAATATATAGAGTATGAATATACAATTTCATTTAATTATTGCAACAACCATATGAGCTGAGTTAAAAAAAATTTTTACAGATGAGGAAACTGAGACAGGGGACTTAAAATGAGTTTGTCCCAGGTCACATCTAGTTAAGTGGCAGATCAGATATTTTATTTAGAAAGACATTGTTTTGCCTGAATCTTTTACAAGTGTGTATCCAGGTACTACATACATAATAAAAGCAAATAGAATAAAGCCCAAAGCTTCCCCAAGGGACCCATCGAGCTGGGATGAAATTCCTCTAGGTTTCTGACTATCTCATTTAAAACCTTGTGCATCACTTTGGGGCAGAGGTTTCTAAGCAGAAAGTCTTATAAAACACCCCTGCCCCCAACCCTTGTAACTATCTACTGCAGACAGAGATATGTGCAGCAAATGATGTATGAAAAACGTTTGTCATGGGCCTCTGTTTTCAATGAATGTGCAATTGGGAACGCAGAATATATAATATAAAGTAAATATTAATATACTTGGATGAGATCTTAGCACGGGAACTTTACCAGCCTTTCTTTTATGCTGTGTAAAATGTAGAATTTGGACCAGAAAATCTCTAAGGGGTCTTTAAATCAGATATTTAGGAATTCTGTGATTTTTGTTGTGGGCTGTTCAAGATTCTAAAAAATTCATGAAGGGCCAGGCCTGGTATTAGACACCAAGCCGCAGGGACCCAGGATAGAATTCAATATACCTTTGGATCACTTGGGAAATATTTCTGTAAATGCAAAAGATACATGTATTCTCCCTGAATATAAGATTAAGGAAGGTGACTGGATAATTACATTTTTATGTAATTCTCAGCTTAAAAGCAGAAAGTACCAATGGAGAAAGAAAAGGAACAAAAACCCAGTGAACTCTGAAAAGCTTACACACAATCAAGGCAAATGCACTCTGCTGACTACGGACTCTCAATCTTTGACTAAATAGTCAAACACTTAGGAGAGACTCAGGGCCAGCTGCAGGTAGAGACGGCTTTTTGCCTACTCGGTTGGGCTGAAAGCTTTTGGACAAGTGCTCAGGGCTTACAGATGAGAGGAAAGCAACGGATAGAGCATGTGAGGGAATAGTTAAAAGCAGCGGCATGGAGTAAACAAGTTTTCAACAAGACACTCTCATTGTTGAAAAGCCACTCCAGGCAAACCCTGCCTTTTACTTCCAATGTACCACCGCGGGACGCTTTAGGAAATAAAAAGGACCAGCAAAAGTAAACATTGAACCACAGTGCTCTCTTCACATATACCAGCTTCCTGTTCCTTTCTAGCCATGAATTTTTTTTTACTGAAGTATAGTTTACAATGTTGTGTCAATTTCTGGTGTACAGCACAATACTTCAGTCATATAGGAATATACATATATTCGTTTTCATATTCTTTTTCACTATAGGTTATTATAAGATACTGAATATAGTTACCTGTGCTGTACAGTATAAGCTTGTTGTTTATCTCTTTTATGTATATTAGTTAGTATCTGCAAATCTAGAACTCCCAATTTATCCCTTCCCACTCTCTTCCCCCAACTGGTAACCATAAGTTTGTTTTCTATATCTGAATCTGTTTCTGTTTTGTAAATAAGTTCGTTTTGTCTTTTTTTTTTTAGATTCCACATGTAAGTGGTATCATATGGTATTTTTCTTTCTTTTTCTGTCTTGCTTTACTTAGAATGATAATCTCCAGGTCCATCCATGTTGCTGCAAATGACATTATTTGATTCTTTTTTTATGGCTGAGTAGTATTCCATTGTATAAATATACCACAGCATCTTTATCCAGTCATCTGTCAATGGACACTTAGGTCTTGCCATGATGTTTTAATCTACAGGGCTCTGTGTTATAGCATGAGAATGATGTTCTGCTTCCCCATTGTAAAGTAGCGCAAACTTGAGGAAGTATCTCTGGAAGAGGCAGGACAGCAAAGGAGTGAGTAAAGGTCGGAACTCTGGCGGGCTTAGTGTGTACCCTTGGGCATAAAACTTAACCTCTCTGAGCCTCAGTTTTCTCATCTGTGAAGTGGAGATAATAATGGTAACTACCTTGTAGAATTGTCATGAGGACTGAGGATAATACATTTCAAGTGTTTAATTGCAGATCTGGAACACTGTAATACTCTCTGAGTCAACAACAGATATAACTACAATTTTATAAATAATGGTAACTTCAAAAATTTTTTTTATTTTGAAAATTGCTTTGGTATAGAAATACCAGACAATTCTGCTTCAGCAATTGTAGAGAGTAGTTTTTGGTTCCTTTTCTCTGTGACTTTGGGAATCTTTAGATGTAGTCTGAAAATTACCCTTGGAAGGACTAACTCATGGATGGCTCTCCCCTGTCCCTCTGCCTCCTGTGGGTGCAGCCACCCTCCAGCCCTCCACTTCAACACCATTTCCTTCAGCTCACCCCTACTTCTTTCATAGCCCTTACCACAGTTGTAATTGCGTGGTGATTTGTGCCATGATTTGTTGAAAGTTAAAAACATGACTTTCATCGAAATGTACAGTGAGTATATGTCAAAGATTTAATGCAGGAGACTAGAAGCACGATGGGGCTGGTTCACAGAGTTTGGTCAGTTGGGAAAGGCGTGTTGTAGCAAGTTTGCTACACTATAAGCAAAATAGGCTAATGCTGAACAGGCCAGTACAACTAGAGCCTCTGGAGTTATTTTTTGTACCAGACAAAAATCATTTGCCTCTCCACCAGACAAAAGTCTAAGTCTACAGGTTAACGTATAACTTCACAGGGGTGGCTTGTATCAATGGTAAATAATAAATCAAATAAAGGTACCTTCTACTAAAGAGTGAAATAACCCCTGGGGTGGGGGCAGGGGCTGTTCAGCAAAGCCTCCGTAGGACTTTGGAAGACATGCCACCATCTTTATGCCTTATTTCCAGTATTTGGATTACTTTTCTTAACAAATGCCTATGTCCTCATTTTCATTCTTTAAAGCAATGTATTTATTACTTTTAATGGTGAAGCATTTCTCATGAAAACCAAGAATGAGAAAGCCCATTTACAAAATCATTATTTAGGAGTTCTGGCCAATACAATAAAATCAAAAATAAATGCAGTTGGGGAGGGGAGAGTATAGCTCAGTGGTAGAGTGCATGCTTAGCATGCATGAGGTCCTGGGTTCAATCCCCAGTACCTCCGTTAAAAAAATTAAAAAAAAATGCAACTGGCAGGAAGACAGAGTTTTCATAGTGGTGCTAAATAAAAAATAATAAAACTAAAAATATACCATGTTATTGGTGAAAAGACAATAAAAGAAAAATGTTACTATAGTTGCTATTTTACTTGTAATTTTATCTGAAAGAACAAGCAAGGGAAGTAGACAAGAAAATTCACAAAGCATAATACAAAATAGTATTTTATAAAAAAATTTGCTTTTTATTGAAGTGTAGTTGATTTACAGTGTTAGTTTCATGTGCACAGCAAAGCAGTTCGGTTATACATATACATACATCTATGTATTTTCTTTTCAGATTCTTTTCCATTATATGTTATTACATGAAGTTGAATATAGTTCCCTGTGCTAGACAGTAGGTCCTTGACAAAATAGTATTCTTGACAGATACTCAAATGTTTATAAACAAAACAAAGTGACGTTGCCTTAAAAATACAGAGAGAGCAATAGAAAAACAGAGAAGGTCCCTGAAAGGGCTCACCTCCAGCAGCATGTAAGCTCCATGAGCCTGGGACTATGTGGTCTTGTATTCCCAGCCTTGCACAGTGCTTGAGGGTCTAAACCAAGCCTCTGGGTTTGGGTGAGTCCTGTGATGTCTCTGTTGTAATGTCTTGCTGGCTGTGCCCTCTAGGGTATGCCTGGGCCCCCTGACCGGAGACAATCCCACAGCTGAGTTGCTCCTCTAAACCCATTTCTTGTGTCCTAGATTTTATTTTGAATTTAAGTTCAAAAAGTTGAGCTATCATTCATTTTTTTCATGATTTTATGATAAAACCACATTTACTTCATAAAAGCAAAATGAATTATATGCTGTTTTCTGTATTTTGAAGTAGTTTTGGTAGTAACAAAGGAGTGAATTTTTTTTTTGAAATTTAAGACAATAATCTAGTGATTCCTTTAGTACCATTATTAAAAAACTGAAGTATAGTCAGCCTATGGTGTTGTGTCAATTTCTGGTGTACAGCATAAGAGGTCAGTCATATATATACATACATATATTCATTTTCATATTCTTTTTCAGTACAGGTTACTATAAGACATTAAATATAGATCCCTGTGCTTACAGTAGAAACTTGTTGTTTACCTATTTTATATATAGACTCACCTTACTGTCATGATTTTATCAAGATTTGCCAAAAACAGTTAAGGAGATGTAAATAAGAGGTTAAAGGTAAGATGTCATTTGTGTTTATGTAGTGCTTTATTTAGATGGTCTCATCTGATATATTAGCAGCCCTGGAAAGTGTCAGGTGTGGCATTTTATTTTACCCTACTGACAAGTTAAGGTTGACCTATTAATGTTTAAAATGAACTTTCCAGGGGGCGTTAGTCTCTTATTTCTGATGCTAGCTGGTAGGACTTCTAGGTCAGAGACAAAGGATTTTATTACTCACATTGCAGGAAAGAGCATATGCATCAGCATTTTGGGTCAGTTCCTTTTGCTCCCCGAGATCCAGCAGGGCCAGTGGATGCAGCACCAGATAGATATTGGATACATTGGTCTGGTGGGTTTGTGTCGTAGCTGGGAAACCCTGAGCTCTGGGAACCTTCACAGCAAGTCATGAGCAATCGTGCTCTTAGTTCCAGAGGGAGACCTGGTCACCCCTCAAGGCTGGTCCCTGCAGGTATAGGCCTGGGAAGTGGCCCAGGTCAAGAGTGGTCATGGTCCTTCCTTCTTGGCACACTCTGCATGCTGTGTGAGAGGGCAGAGACTCGTGGAGAATTGTCTCTCCCGACACAAAGTACATACTACTATTCCCATCTCACAAATGAGAAACACGGGGCAAAAGAAAGTCAAACAAATTGTCCAAGGACACAAGAGGCACTAAGGCGTCAAATTCATGTATATATTCAGAAACCCATGATCTTCCCACCATATGCTGCTGCCCGCTGGGAAGGCTGTTGGCAAAATAATTATAACACCACATTGATTTTTTTTACTGTGAATCAGTAAGATAACAAATGCAAACCTGGTATTAAAAAATTACCAGGAGGTGGTAGGATCTCTGATGGATATGTAAAGATATTTATTCATCCATTCATTTATGAATCTTAGTACAAGCATTCTATGTATCTACTCTGTGGTAGGAAAAGATGCAGAGAACGAAGGAGGAGAAAAATGAAAAAAAGGAATACACTGCTGCTGAGTGGAATCTCTCAGTGCCACTTAGCATGATGGTGTTCTAAATGTTCAAAGTCAAAATTTAAGAACTTTGACATCCAGAACGGGTATTTTTCCTGAACCCCCCAGTCACTTGCAATTGAAAGTCACTTTAGTCTTTTGCTTGTGACCTCTCTGGATCTTTGGTTTTGTTGAAGTTTAACTGGGGCAGAGTCTGTGGAAATTTATTACTGCATTAAACAAGGAGATACATTTTGATTCAGAAAAAATCTTCATCTCTTTTTTAAGGCCCAAAAGTTAAAAGACACTTTCGAATAAATTTTAATGTGATTCATCGGAAAGAGTCTTTCAATGTGAACTCTCTACTCATATAAAAGGACAAACTTGTTAAGTTCTCAGATGTCTCCAGGAGGATGGTTTCTGGTACAAGTTGAGAATGAAAAAACATTTGACCTTTTGACATCACTTATCTAAACACAACATGTATCAAAAACAATTATGGTTGTAGGCCTTGGAGCAGAGAAATTCTCAGCTTCCAGAAAGCCTAGGGAAAATTTTATTTAAGTGTAAGCCTCATCCATCTGCCCCACCCCCATCTCTTCTATTGATCTGGTCTTAGGATTTTATATTCCTTTTGGATTAACCCCTAGAGATCTTTGTCTGGAGTCAAGTCTACGTTGAAAATTGAAAAGCAATTAATAACGCTTGTGCGTCTCTGCGCACATGAACGTCTGGAGGGATGTTTATCCACCAAATGTTGACCGTGGTTGTTGGTTCCTTTGGTCTGCTGGGCCTTTCTGCTCATTCATTCGACAGTTATTTCCTGAGTGATGTGATATGCCAGGCACTCCCTTGACACTGGGGATTTAGCAGTGAACCAAGCAAATTTCCTTCTTTCATGGTGTTTACCTCCTAGCAGATGATTAAAAAAAAGACAAAAAAACGAAAACGTAGTATGTCAGATCATGATAAGTGAAGAAAAACAAACTAGAACAAAGCAGAAAGAGAGTGAAGGAAAGTGATGGGGAGGGAGCTATATTTTATCAGTGAACAGGGAGACTCTCCCTGATCAGGTGATGTTTGAGAAGAGACCTGGAGGAGGGAGGGCAGGGCCAGACCGAAGGGCATGCAGGTCCTCAGGTGTGGGTGGCTTCCAGCTTTTCAAGGAGCAGAAGCTTGGTCAGCGTGTCCAGGCAGAGTGAGTGAGCTGTGGGCAGAGAGGACAGGGAGGACCTGGGCCCCAAACCACAGAGAGCCCTGCAGGCCACGGTGGAGTGGGGTGGCCTGTCCTTGAGGGATATGGACGCCACTGGGGAATTCTGAGCAGGGAAGTGAATTGATATGATGTATTTGAAAAGAATCATTGCCGTCTGGTCTACAGTTTATTTAGAATACACTAGACAGTGAGTTCCAACACCAGTGACTTTTATTTCATTAAGGGTTGAAGAAATAAATCACCAGTATGTTGCTGGGTATATTTAAGAATTATATTTAGTGCTACAATAGAGTAGGAAGTGATGCTTTCCAGAGAAGAACATAACCAAGTAGAGATTTAGGAAGCTGTTTGCCCGTATCTCCCTGATGGATGCAAATCTCTGTTCCCATGTGCAGGTGTATGAAAAATGTAAACATTTTCCCATACGTGGACTCCTAGTATGAGCTCTGTTCTGCTGGGAGTTCCCTCTTGTTTCTGGGTTTCACATAAGTTAGGGGGCTAGGATGCATTCTCCCAGTGATTTTCCAAGGGTGGTCCCCAGACCACATCAGCATTACCTGAGAACTTGCTGGAAACGCAGGTTCTCAGTCCCCATCCCAGACCCAGGAACTCTAGGTGTGGGGCCCAGAAATCTGTCCGTCAGCAAGCTCTCTAGGTAATTCCAAGGCCCATTTATATTTATATATATATATATATTATATATATATATATTTTAATGGAGGTATTGATATATTTTTATACACACACACACACACACACACACATATATATTTTAATGGAGGTACTGGGGATTGAACCCGCTACCTCATGCATGCTAATCATGTGCTTTACCCCTGAGCTATACCCTCACTGCAAATGCCCGTTAATATTTGAGAATAACTCCTTTATGGTGTCAAGTCCTGGGTGGGGCCGCTGGTCTGTGTTGTCCTCAGTCACTGGGTCAGCTGAGACCTCCAGCGCTCCGTTGTTGGGCCACGCAGGACCCAGCACGGGCCCTCATTCCTGACTGCAAGCTATCTCATATCAGATTCTCTCCCTCCCAGCTAATTTCTGTGCCATACGCTGTGCACGTGATGACTCTGCTGCTCTTGTTTCAAATTGGGCTACAGGAGTTTTTGTGGCATTGTCTCAACTCCAGCTACCTTGAGTCTCTCTGAACCTCACAAAATTATCCTGCCACTTTGTTCCTTGGAGGCTTGGGGGAATGTGTCCACACATGTCCATTTCTCTCATGGGGTCTTGCTGAATTCGTAGCCTTAGTTCAAGAATGGGAGGCCAGGTCCTCTCTGCTGTGACTGCCCCAACCTTAACTGAAGTTTCTCTTCCTACCGTGGGCTCCTAGACTGGGCAGGTACAGGCTTTCTTCTCAGGACCCACTGGAGTCTGAATGCATTTCACTTCCCATCTCCCCTCAACAATCAAGAGAATGTTTTGTAGTCTCAGGCAAGAAAATTTGCCTTGTTTAAGAATGACCTCAACTATAGCACAAGCAATCCACCATCAAGGTAGAAAAAATCACCTTGGGAAAGACTGCAAATAATATCTTCTCTCCTTTTCACTGACAGAGCAACCATGTTGTTTTTAGTAATTAATGGAAAAATATAATTAAGACTGTAATAAGCCAAGAATTGGAAGCAACCTATATGTCCACTGACAGATAATTGGATAAAGAAGTTGTGGTATATTTATACAATGGAATACTACTCAGCCATGAAAAGAATGAAATAATGCCATTTGCAGCAACATGAATGGACCTAGAGATTATCATACTAAGTGAGGTAAGTCAGACAGAGAAAGACAAATATCACTTGTATGTAGAATCTTAAAAAATGGCACAAATGAACCTATTTACAAAACAGAAACAGACTCACAGACACAGAAAACAAACTTATAGTTGCCAGCGGGGTGAGGAGGGAGAAGGATAAATTAGGAGTTTGGGATTTGCAGATACAATGGGATTAGCAGATACAAACTACTAGGTATAAAACAGATAAACAACAAGGTCATACTGTATAGAACAGGGAACTACATTCAATATTTTATAATAACCTGTAGTGAAAAAGAATGTATGTATGTGTAACTGAATTACTATGCTCTACACAGGAAACCAATACATGTTGTAAATCAATTATACTTCACTTAAACAAAAAGGACTGTGATTCATCTTCTTTTAAGAATTTTACCTGTATATATGTCAAATGCCTCTCTAGTGGTTCCTAGATGCCCCAAATCTGGGAAGCCTGGACTATATCCTTTTTTGGGGTCCTAATTATCTTGCAACAATTAAGGTTTTATTACCTGACATCAAAGGCACTATAAATATGAGTGCAGATGAATGATTGAAACTTTGTATTTGGTTTTGAGTTGATCTGGATAATCAAAACTAGGCTTTATATTAAGTTCTGAAATTATTTCTGGAATGAAACCAGAAGTTCAAGAATTAAAAAAAAATTTATGTATTCTTAATTGAAGTATAATCAATTACAATGTGTCAATTTCTGGTGTACAACACAATGTCTCAGTCATGCATATACATACATATATTCATTTTCATGTTCTTTTTCATAAAAGGTTATTATAAGATATTGAATATAGTTTCCTGTACAAGAGTTTTTAAATAAAAATTTTGTCTACTTCTGAGAGTATGTCCTCAGAAACCCCAGGGATACTTGGGTTCAAGTTAAGAATATGCTTTCTCTGAATGTCTGGGGTCAGTGGTTTTATATTAACGTGCCACAGACACCATACTTTTGGAATTGTGGGGCCAACTGCTCCCTCCTCCCGCCCCAGTTTCCCCTTCTGTGTGAGATAAATTTGTGCATGGTTTCCGGGAGACAGTGTGGTCTTATTTCTGGAGAGAAAGAAGCCGGCACTTGGACGTGAAATGAAGGAATTCCTGAGAATGATGAGGCTGATTGCAAATGAAATGTTTTTATGACAAGCTAGATGTCACCCATCGTTGTAAATATGTGACTCGTAATCACTGTTTTGGAGGAAAGAATCGCACCCGTACATTTTTAGTCTTGCTTATAATCCGCAGTCATGTGGAGTGGCCAGAATCTAATCATGCTCGCTTTTGATAGACATTCAAAATCAGCTTCTTCTTGGCTGTAAAGTCTCACAAGGACACCACACAGAGGAAACTAAGAGGCAACAGCAGAACTTCGCAATAGTACAAACCTCCTGCCCCGACTCTTTGTCCACAGCGCTCTTTTCATTCCCCAGAATCCCTTCCCCAGGGGACAACCATGACTTTGGCTCATACGAATTAGACTGAGTAATGGTGTTCTGAGATGCAGGAGAGGGATCAACTTCTTGCAAAATATTTTTTTAAAAAGTTCTGTTCTTCTCTAATCTATGAATTGCTGGAGAAACTTTTCAAACTGTCTGTTGGCTCTGATTTTTGGCTACATCATTACTCAAGCCGAGCTGATTAAGACTAATTTGGTCAAAATAAATTCGTGCTTGGGCAAACAGCTTGTGTGCAGAGTCTCAACAGATGCAATTAAACCAAGATTTATCTAATGATGGAGATTCTTAATAACGACTTTGGGATTCAACATAATTCTGATGAACCACCGGCAACATAATGTTCCCAGCATGTCAGGCAATCTGAGAATTTATTTGCTGTATTTTTTTTTCCCTTTAGAGTTGCTTTTTGATTCTGGCACATTATTCTCTCTGGTAATGGTTTCAAATCAGCCTGTCTGATTCGTGGCTGCACAGAGACGTCTTTCTCAGGAATTAGTAGGATGATTGTTGGAAAAAAACATCGAGAGACAGATGGTAGACTTTATTTTACTGGCTCATCTGCTCTTGCAGGGAATGATTATACATTCAAAGTACATGGCACCAGAAGTCACATCTAACTGAGGTTCCTCTCGCATGTTTCCTTGGGGAGAACATAAAATATAGCATCAGGACAGCTTAAAACCTGGGAAAGTGCAGGAAGCAGGCCCCCGAGGACATGGTCATGATGTGGCCTGGGGCTGGAGCAGAGGTCTGCGAGGTCACCCACTTTGGCGCTTCTAGTCTTTGTACCACCTTGTTGTCAGGTGAGATGTAGTTTGTGCTTGAACACCTCGAGTGATGGGGTCCTCTCTACTTCCACTTTAGACAGTGCGACTGTGACATAATTATTTCTTCTTTGGGGCTGGTATTAACATCTGAGTCACTTCCACTCATTAATTCTGGCTCGTGCGCTTTCGAAGCAACCCAGAACAAGTTGATTTCCTGTCCCACCTGGCAGGTGTCTTGGAGGCGAGCTAGAATGCCAATTCTTCTGCAGGCTGAACGTTCCCGTCCCTTGGATCATTCCCCATTTGCAATGGATTGGTTCCTTGTTCACAAGCTCTCTGAATTAGAGGAACTCAGAAGAGAAATAGTTTAGTTTAAATTTGCTCCACCTACTTACATGCACAAATAGGATATTCGGTTTTGGGCTCATAAAAATGAAAGAGGTGTGTTAATTTGGCTTTAAAGTCTAGGGCAGGAGTAGTGGCCACAAGAGGCCATCTCTCAGGTTTCCCATTCCTGTCCCGGGCAGCTTACCCTTAGGTCCAGGCCAGTCTCTCTCTGGACTGTTGACTCACGTGAAGGAGACTCAGTGGCTCTGCACTGGCCCTTTTAGACCTTCCATTGTCCTTCTTGCTCATCACAGACCTGGCTTATAAATGCAAGGGTTTCTAGATAAGAGGTTCCCAGAACTTTGGTGGAGATTCAGGGAATCTTCAGAAGCAGATTTTGCTTTGAGGACTTCGGGATGGCTGAATGGATAGACCCGTTCCACCAGAGCCTGGTCTCTCCTCTCTCGTGTTTTGGAGTTTCACATGAGGTGCCGTTCCCCGGGAAAACTGGCTCGGCAGCTGGAAGACCATTTATCACCCAGGACCTTTACCCTTTCTCTCGTCCCTTCCCCGGTCATCTCCAGGCTGTTCTGCCTTCCTCTCCCTGGTTCTGAAGCCGTAGGTGGTCTGCCTCGCCAGGTGCGTTCATCATGTAGTGCCCACCAGCCACACGGGAAATACTGTCATGGGGTGTCTTAGGGAAGAGACGGGGGAAAGATAATTAAGACTTGGTAGTTTTTTGGGGGGACCTCAGGTGCAGGACTTGAGATAATCCTCCTCCTCACTTCATGATGGTTAAAGTCACAAGCCTGTCTTGACCCTTTCCCTGCTTTATTTCCTTTTCTCTCCTCGTCTCTTCCATGTAGGCACCCAGTCTAATGTGCTTAGTTACATACACGTCCTTGGTTACGTATGATTCGCATAAAATACACGGTGCTCCTTTGCACGCGGTTGTGGTTTACATCAGGAGTATGGTGGTGGCTTGTTTCACAGACGTTTCTGTAGGCAGGTCTAGTTCAGCGTTTCTGTTGCTACAGTGGTTTCCGTGGTAGGAAGCCCTCCACCGGGTGCTTTTCTCTTCTTCCCTTGTTGAGCCTGATTTCAGCTGCCTGGTACTGCAAAATCTGTGGTGCTAGGATGACCTGTAGACCTGTGTGAGAATCTGGGGCGTGTTCCCAGGAATGGAATCCTGGTTATGCAGAGTCATTGCCAGGAGGAAGAATGGAATGAAGCAATTTACAGTCTCAACAGGAGCTGAGGTCGTCATCTTCTAATATTCTTATTAACACTTGGTATTTTCTGTTTGCCTAATTGGTGGGGGTAAAGTGGTGTCAGTTGCCTATTTCTGATTGCTAGTGAGGTGGGGATCTCTCTCTTTATACTTGTTAGCCATTTGGGCTGCTCCTTCTGTTGAATATTCTATTTTTCTTTTGTATTCCATGTCTTTTTCTTGTGGATTTGGAAAAACCTACCTGTATATTCCTGGTATTAATCCCATGACATTTCAGACATTGCAAATATTGTAAAAAATGTCTCCCTAATGTATCTGAGTTTGGTTGCTAATATTTGTCTTCAGACTTTTGCTGTCTTCCTTTAATTGCAGGTGAGAGTGAAAGTTGGATAAGAGAGGCTCTTATTGCTTTCCTGTGGAAAATTCCACAAGGACCTTCAATTTAGTAACTGAGCCTCATGTCTATGTGCAGTCTTAAATAAATGTATCTTCCAGATGTCAGCTAGAGCCCTATCTTCAGAGCTGGGTGAAATTGCATCGAAAAATTCTTCTTTCAAGTTTTTGAAAGCAAATAAAGGAGGCCCCCCTGGATTCTGGGATAATGTATCAAGATCCCCTTTGCTCTGGAGTTCTGTGGTTCCGTATCAGGATGCTAGCTGGAGATCGACACATTATGAACTGACTATACTTCAATAAAAATGTATACATATACCAAAAAAAAGATGATAGCTGAATATCTCCTTTAATTTATTTCTGTAAGAAATTCACGTGCACCATACATTTGCCAATTTCAAGTTGATTATCTACAGCTGAGGGAGTTGTAGCACGATGTCCCTTCTTGAAACCTAAGTGTTTCTTTTTATCTTCTTTGTAGCCCCTCAACCTCCATTGCTGTAATTTCTCCTTCCATTAAGTAGGGCACTTTGGCTCTCCCCAAACTTAATGACTCAGACCCCAAAATGCTTAGTAAAACAATGTGTCCTCTTGTTAGACCGATACCACTAGAAGTCAGCTGGGTTATAAATAGGTCGTGCAGAGAGAAATGACTCTTCGATACTGCAACGCCAATGAGTGGTTTTGCCATAGACACAACCTAATGAGAGGTGCATGTGCTCTGCGTTAGGGTAGGGGAGTCTCTTTGGAAGAGAAGTGGTAAACATTTCCAGAGCAGAGTTGCCTTTGCTCATTCTTCAGGCGCTAAGTTTTTCTTCTGGTCTTACTGGTGCAGGTTGTGGAAAGGTACATGGATCTTGGGACCCTGTGTGCTCTGACACTTGTCAGCTATGTGATGTTGGATACGTTGCTTATTCACACTGAGCCTCCATGCTCCCATTGTCAAATAAGGATGCTCACACCTACTCTACGAGTTTAGGGGATGGATTAAAGGTAATGTAGAGGGTCCAGTACTATTCCTGACCTTGAGTTGGTGTTCATTACATGGTGGGCTCTTACTACACACTCCTCCAGTGAGGAACTCTGGAAGGGAGCACCAACACCCAGCCCAATCTCTGGGGTGGCTGCTGGGACTCTTGAGTGGAAACTAAATCCTGAGTGGTATTTTTGTCTAAGTGCTGGAGAAAGTGAAGGTAAATTTCCTGAAATGTTCAACTGAATTCTCACAAAGCAGCTTATTTACCAATGAATGTTCCTTGCCAGTTTTGGGGTTCTCTATCTTTTGAAATAATTTATTGTTACAAATACTCTATTTGGCTTTGACTTCAGGTAATGGAAAGAAACCCTAAAAGCTTTCTTCAAGGCTAAAAATGCTCATGCAAAACACTATAAAAGCCTTAGAATTCAAATAAATGTGCATATCTACAACAAATACGACTGTAGCATCTTTCTGGGATTCAGGGTAAAAAGTAAGAAGTGTCTTTCATGTCTCTGTATCTGTTGGGATTTGTGGCCACAGGAATTTTCAAATTTGCTAACTTGAAGATGGTTTACTATGCATCTGCCTCCCTCATTGCAATTAGTGCAAAAAAAAGTCTGAAGAAAATAAAGATGATGTTTTCATTCTTCCCTAAAAAAGAAGAGTGTTCATTACAACACCATCTGACTTGACATTTCATAGTATTGATTCCAAAAATGTTTGCACCAAAGTGAAGTTTTGTATGGAAAAAAAAAATTTCTATTGGCTTCTACAAAATTTCCAGCCAGCTGTTTATATGGAAAAAAAAACTTGCCCTCGACATGAGTCACCTGTAAGAAAAACTAATATCATATAATTAAATGAATAGTCTTATTTAGTTGTTTTCAGCTACTGTACAAAAATGTATCCAAGTGGACAATTTGTATGACCAGTTTATACTAAATGAAAAATTCCTACACATACGAATTCATGATACAGTGAAATATAGGTTTGGTTGTTGAGCTCTGTGATTCTCTGGAATGTGAGAACTGGTGCCCCCTTTTCCAGACCATCAGTAGACCTTGTTGGTTGGAGGAACCCCTGTATCAGATCATTGCAGGTCCTCTAAGCTCCATTTATCTGCCCAGGGTCTTTGGTTGTGCCTCATTGCCACCTGGGCTGTCACCAACCTGTGGGAGTGGAGATCAACTTTCCCTACTTGGGGAGTTGCTTTTGCTCTGAAGCATGAGACACCACAGGAGCTGCCTGTGGCCAGGCATGTACAATCTAGCAGAGGGGAGTCAACCCCATTTTGATAGTGGGAGGTGAGAGCTGGTAGGTAAATTCATATTTCCCCACTCCCACGTGAGCCATCCTGAGATGCAGTGGTTCATGTGGCCCCGGGAAGATGGCCTTGCAGGATCAGGCAGTCATTTGTGCTCAGTGTGGCCAGCTCAACCATGCACCCTGATCTTTACTCTCCTTCCCTGCCTCGTTCTCTCTTGCCTCCATTCCTGTTTCCTTTGAAGCTGTTATCTCCAGTAAAACTATAGTGTATAAACTCTGCTTTCTGGGGAACCCAGGCTAAGACAGCTCTCTTCTCATTTTAATGTAACATTCAGGCAATACCATTTTACTGATACAGACTTCATTTATGATTTCCCAGTATATGGTGTAAATGGATTCTGTCTTTTAAGAGTATAGCATGGAGCATTTTCATCCAATAGCTCATGGATCCTTAGAGATACACACCCAAAGTGTATCTGTAGCACTCTGCACTTCAGTAGTTAGTACTGCTAAGCTCTGCTTTGAGTTGAACATTTAATGTGTCAGAACTTGTATGCATGAACCTAATGATAACTCCACTTATTTACAAAGCCCTGAGTAGCTAAATATGAAACCAGGATGAAATATGAAACCAGTGTGAGCCAACTTTGGCCTCAGGCTTCTTTTCCTTCTGGGTTATTAGAATTGTCCAGGTTTGTGACATGACACCAAGTCTGTAACCCAAATCAAGCCATTAGTTTGGGGTCTTCTTTGCCTGTGTCATGGGGTTAAGAACCAGACCTAGCTGGAATGTATGTGTTAGAAACTCTCCAAAAGAAAACGAATAAAGTAATTTGTTGGGGGAGGAAATGTGTTCATCAGGGTGGAGTTGAGAGGTACATAATGTAGAGAAGAGACAAATATAAAATTTATACAGTCCTTTGAACAGAGAGTGGGAAGACTTAGAAAATAGTAGTCTGAACGGATCTAGCTCAGGGAAATAATAAATGCTTGCTCCGTCCTAACCTCCGTCTTGGCCTCTTTCATGAGCGGGGTAGGATATAAGCAAACACTTCCTTTGGAGCGTTTATTTGGCTCACGTCCTGGCCAGTTGTGCTGAACTTCCTCTCTGTTCAGGAGACTCTGTTGCCACATGGAAAATGGATGTGCTTTCAGACTTAACTAGTGGTGTGGACATTTGTTCCTTTGCTTGCTTGCTGTTCCTCCCACTTCTTACTGTAGCAAGACTTAGAATTTTCTTTGAGGACCCATTCCTGACTCAACTCTCAGTCCAGTTTAGGTGGGATTGGCCATCCCTCCCTTCCCCCACCCAGTTCCAGGATTTCAGAAGATGAAGCTAATTAGCATATCTGTCCTCCTCGGCGCAATGATTGGCTCAGGAGTGGGCACTTGACTCCATCTGGGCCAGTGAGGAGTAGGCTCAGGATTTTTACGGGAACCGTTGGGGAAAGGAAAGTCTCTTTCCACAGGTTTGGAGCTGTCAAGCTAATCTTGGAGCTACTGGGGGTTGCCATAAGATGAAAGCTTATGTGAGCACTACATGCAGAAATTTGTACAGAGGCAAATCTGTATATATAGAGAAAAGGGGCGTGTCCTGATGTGCTGAGTAACTGCCCAGATCCAGCCATGCATGACGCCATCTCACCCCTGGACTTTCCAGATATTAGGGACAATAAATTCCCATCAGACTTAAGCCACTTCAACTTCCAGCTTTCTGCTCCCTCATCACAGAAAGAGTCCTAACTCACATGTGTTCAGGGAATTGAGGATTGAGACATACACTGATAGCTGGTGTTAGTGTAATTCCATGTATACTATTCTGTAACATTTTGAGATAAAAAGATGAATGTAGTCCCTTTGGCTGCAGAAACTTCACTCTTCCCTCCTCACCCCATTTATGTGGCCCCTTCCAAAGAGATAATCTCCCATTAGCCTTTTACTTCTCGCCCTCCCCCCATACCCTCTTCCTAGGAAAATTTGCTTATTCTAGTAGATGTTAATGAAACAAATGCCTTTACATTCCTGTTTTTCTTCCTTTGGAAGCAGCACGATGAGAGGAGCCAGCAACACTGTGCCTATTTTAGAAAATAATAATTTTTAAAGAAAGAGACAGGAAAGTATGTCCATTATGAGCTTTTTCTTTTTTCTTTTTTAGAATTGTAGCTTATGAGTTTATCTACGCCCGCGATAGTCATAATTACAATTTAATATCTGCATACAAAAGCTATGTAAAAATCCATTTTTTCCCAAATATACAAATTTTCTTTTCGGATAGTTTAAAACATTTTGATCACAGATTTCAATAGAGTTTTAGGCTGAAAAAAATATTTCCAATCTAGCAATATCACTTAACACTGTTTGCAAAACACAAATCTTCCGATGACGATAAATCTTTCCCTGTTCTGTTGTATTTTTCTGTTTCTCAGGGCATGAAAACACAACGGGGAAAAGGGTGTTTTCTCTGAAGAAAGCCTTGATAACTAATTTAGCTTTGTAATCAAATGAAAAATGCCAATTAGAAAGAACTGAAAGAAAGAAGTGGCATACTGTCAGCTCATCCATGCCCTGATGTCTTCTGTGACAGCAATACACCTGTAATTAAAGTGTCTTCTTTCGTCTTACATTGTGCTCCGTAATTTACATGCGTATTATCCGCATCCTGAGGACAGATTTATATCTGATTGTCTTGTGCATAAGGTGGGTCAGCTTTAACTGTGCAACAGAAAGCCACAGACAGCATTTTACCTGCACGATATTGCTCTGGAAGGCGGCGTTAATTAAGGTAGAAACACACTAGAAATGCACACTTTTTGCATTTGCAAACATTTGTACAGCACAGTAAAAATTCTGTGATAAGGCCAAACCTTTTTTTCCCACTAGTCTCTCTTTTTTTGTGTGTGTATGTGTGTTTTTAATGTATTTTTTTTTAAAGATTAAAGTAAAATGTTTCCATTGTAAAAAATACACACCGGGCAAATCCTTACCTGGATAATAAATATCTACATCACAGTACAATAAAATTTCTTCTCTATAAAATTTAAATATGGATTATAGTCTATCACTATCAAAAGAAACACGATGCTAATATTTCCATATTATTAAAATAACAGGAAAAATTACAAGCTTATTTTAGAACCTGATGCCATAGCCACTGGAAAGAGGCAAAGAAATTCAAATGTCTGTGAGCACTGTCCTTTTGAAGAGGAACTGTGACTTGGTTATGCACTGCCATTCAGTTTATGAAAAAGGTTTAGCCTTACAAATGCTGGCTACGTTTCAAAAACCGTTAAGACCAATGTCATATCTTATGACTCATGCAGCAAAAGGTCAACGTGACACAAAGGGGTTAGAGTTTCGCAGAATAAAAATGGGCCATGGACAGTGACATGCTTTGAGGGCGTCAGCAGTTCATGGAGGCTGAGTCTGCAGGGGACTTAGTGTCGAAGAGGGAGGGACCAGGCCTGCCCACCTGTTCACGGAAGGGCAGCGAGCAGGTGATGCCGGAGCAGAGCCGGGCTGGCAGTCCACCCGGATGACCGCGCTGCAGGGGGGAGGAGGGGCCACTAGGGCACAGGTGAGGGGCATCACTGGGCTGAGGCATCAACACGGCAAGTGTGTCATTGAAGACCGAGGCTCCTTTGACTAGGAGAAACTCGGAGGCGGCACGTGGTGTTTTGAGCAGAATCATAAAGACGAAAAGATCTTACTTTTTTCACTATTTCTAGAAACACTGCACATCTAATTGAAGAGCAAAGTACACTTGAGCGCCACACACACACACACACACATACACACACACACAAACACACACATACACCACTCATCCCCAAAAGGTAAGTGATTTATAAATAGGAATCCCAGTTGTACGGCATGTTCTCTTCTGCTGGGATGTCTCCCCACGGTGAGGGGTTTCAGTCAGTCCACGTTTGATTTGAAAGTCTGGACAACATAGGAAAACATGTTAAAAAAAAATCCAGAGCAAATCTCTCCTGATCACGTCTAATGGGATGGAGGCTTGAGATGCGCTGAGTGCCTCAGTCAGTTCCGGAAGGAATGAGTCACTTTGACCACTGGGGCTGTGACCCTTTCAGTCCTTACAGCCTTTCCTTTCAGCCTGAAGTACTTTTAAGGCTTGTCCTCTTCAGCACGAGATAGCCAGCCTTCAACAAGATTTTGAGATCCACAGTTTGCCTGTTTCAGGCACTCATGTAAGGAGGCGAGGACCCATACACGCATTCGGGGCTGGCTGGGTCATCAGAGGTCTGCCGTGCCATCTGGCCAGTGGCCAATCATGGTTCATCCCTCAGGCTTCCTGATGCAGCTTTAGACCAGACTCTGTACTCACACTGAATCTGGGGGTGTCCGATTCCGGGGAGATCTCTGTCAAACAAACTGAGCAGCCTCTCCTGGGGAGACTTGCTGCCCGAGGGGTCTCTGAACCTCCAGTGCCTGCCTGCTGGCCTTCCTCTCCTTCTGAGGGAAAACGTGCCCCACAGCGGACAGCTTCTCAGAGTTACCCCGGGGCAGAGATGGTGCTGAAGCACTTGTGTTTCAGAGAGTACTTCTCCAAGGAGAGTCAACAGAGGGAGCTGAGATGTTACCAAAGTGAGGACCTTAAAGAGGCTGCTAGAGAAAACCAACCCCCAAAGTGTCTGTAGATAAGTCAGAGCAGGTTATCTGCCCGTGAACTTCATGCGCACAATTTTAACCTCTTCACCTACTTCCTGTCTCTGGTTAGCAAGTTCCATAGCGCCGTTCTTGTGTTTTTTCCCCAGAAGCCAGTATAATTGCTTTAGCATATTAAATAGATACATTTCCTCCCAGGTTATCTCCGGTCACACTTGGCATTTTTTAATGCTGTTCCTCTCCTTTTTCCAAGGCCGCCCTGCCTTTCTCTAAATAACTGATGAGTACTATGTCAACTCCTGATTTTGAATCAATACAGAAATTCACTTTCCTTAACTGTAAAGAGGGCGTAATCTCTGTCTAATGTAAAGTCACAAATCTGAATATGAAAGCGACCATCAAAAGGACCTGATTCCACTACCCTCCTTCTGAAATTGGTACAATATTAAGGATGGGAAATTTGGAGTTCATGACTTATATTTCAGGTGAAAAAAAACCAAGACTCAAGATCATAAATCTACCCATTGGCAGCGCAAACTAGAACTCAGGCATCCTGACTTCTGGGCCAGTTAGAAAAACAGAATTAATCCATGTGGTTTTTAGGCAAGTTTCACTGATATGGCTTATTTTCCCACATAACTTCCAGGATAAGGCAGTACAAGGCAGGCAGAGGAGCAGTTTATGTCCCCCATGGCAGTGAAGAATGAGATACATTCGATTGCATGGGTTTATTCTTTGCCCATTTTCTGACACTGAAGCGATCAGGGGCACCATCTGCTTTCTGGACACACACCTCTCCAGCGTTTGTCACTGGAGGGGTGGGCTGGGCAGGGAAAGGAAGGTGAGGGAGGGAGGGTTCATGTGCATGGTCTGCAGGTGTTTTCTGTTGAAGATCTGTCAGGGCAGTGCTGTCAGAGGGACGGAGTGGGTCAGTGGCTGGACCAGTCTTTGTTTAGTGATAGTCAACCCTCAGAGTCAGAGGGAAAAGGGGCCGAGGAAACACCTGTGAGTACAACAAAGAGCCTGGGGGTCTACGACCAGAAGGAAGCCACCTCAGACCATCAGGACGCGAGGAGGCTCTTGCTCTTCAAGCAGTGTTCTTCTGTGCTTCCTTCGCTGTACAACATAACCACACTCCTCTCTCCTCAGAGTTCCTCCAGAACAAGACTCAGATTTCAGCTGGTTATCTCTCCTGGATTGGATTTGATCCTTAGGGAAATCTGTCGTCAGCTCAGCAAAGATGCAATCAGGTTGAAGAACTTCAAGAGTTCGGGACGTAACGAATCTGGTGTCACCGAACAGTGAGGACATGCTGTAAACAGGCTTGATTTTTGTGGGAGTTTTCTCTGAGCCTAACCTGTAAGAAGCCTTCTTGCAGTGTGAGGTAATACTATGTGAATTTTTGGAAACTGTTGAATCACTGACATTAGTGAAGATGTTGGATTTCGTTGGGCTCACTGGAGGAAACTGTTTTCTTTGCTGGCTTCAGTCAGTCAGTCATTGCACATCTTTGAGTCACGCCCTTGTTATGATTTGAATTAAGTCATAGGATTATAAAAATTATAGTGAAAGGATAGCTGATTTGGGGGAAACATATATTCTTATACATTCTAGGTTAGGCTGCTAGGAGAGAAAACAGCATGCTTTTGGACAGATAAAGATATGTTCCGATCTTTCCCTAGGAAGCCGAAAGCCACATTTAACCAAAGGCTGTCTGCGCTGTGCTAACTTGAGCCTTGCAAAAGTCAGTATTGGATCAAGATGACTACACTGTCTTGGTTTTAAGTCTTTAGTCTTCTGCCGTGCCATTTTGCTTGCTCGAGTCTCTGACCAGGGACAGATGGGAGCTGGTGATGGCTTGGTGCTGGTGAATTAATGATTGTCCCCACCTGACCTCCACGACTGTAAAACCTTCAAAGCATCCATGTCAAAGGACTGGAGAACAAAATGCAATAGTTACAAGTACCCGCATTCAAGGGGCAGTTTCATCCATGTCTACGCCAAGGACTACCTCCCTTTACCCCTAAACGATCCCTCCCAACACAAAGAAATAAAGGAACAAACAAAAAAAGGGCTAGGCAATGGAATGACATGACACCCAGTAGTGCTGTTGGAATTAATGAGAATGAGTCGGTCAGTCTAATCCTCAAACACTTCCAAGAACAATGGGGGGAAGAGTTCCGTGGGGCATTCCACCTTCATGTGCAGGAAGCGGCTGGCGTGGCAGGCTCCGATCATCCGCAGATCTGTCACCTTCATCAGGAGTTTTGGCCAAAAGTGAGTCACGTGGTGTTTTCGGTAATTGATATAGTGTTCAAAGGCCAGCAGGAAACTGTCTTGGTATTTTTCTATTCTCTCAACGCAGGCAAGCCCTGGGCGATCTGAGGGGAAGAAAGAAGATGGATGTCAATTCACAGCTGGAAAGGAGATGGTTTGCCTTGTCCAGTTCAAGCCATTTGATCTGGGGACTTCCAACTCCTAGGAATGTGCGTGGATGCAGTACGAACTCTGGGCCATCAGGGACCCAGATATCAGGGAGTGGTGTAATTTACATGAGGGAGGCAATGCTTTGTTTAGATAAATGTCTCTGGTTTAGACCAATCACCTCCTTGGGTGTGAAGAGCGATGCCTCCCTCCTGCGGGCTAGTAGGAGAAGCCTCACCTAGAGAGCTGGGATTCTCTGCGTCATGAGGAAGGATTTTGACACGTACGCACGTGCATTGAAGGGAGGGATGTGAAAAGAGATTGGGAAGGTCCTAGGAGGCCTGGATGCCAAAGGAGGGATGTCAGATGGGAAGAAGCCCCGGTGAAGACAAGGCAGCACAGTCTCCAGTTTGAGTCATTCACGGGGCTGTAGCGAACCACTCCTTCCCTTCCCTTATGCCTTTGGTTGCTACTGTAGCAGCCTGGTGGTGGTGGTGTCTGAGGAAGTTCAAATGAAAAGAAAAGGGAATGTGAGCCAAGCTAGCATCACCCTGTGCAGGGAAGAGTCACAGTGGGAAGCTGGAGTTAGAGGATACCATGACGAGGTACAGCCTAGAAGATCTTCCCAGGTCTTGGGAGGACCACTGATCGTCCCACAACACGTAGGAGAGGACTCGAGGCGGTTTCAAACAAATGATGAAAGGATATCATTAGAGGGCTGGATGGTTGGGGAACACCTAGGCTGCAAACGCATGGGTTGAAAAAGTGGGTACAGAGGGAAAGTACCTCAACATAATAAAGGCCGTGTATGATAAGCCCACAGCTAACATCATATTAAATGGTGAAAAGCTGAAAGCTTTTTTTCTAAGATCAAGGAACAAAGACAAGGATGCCCACTCTTGCCACTTTTGTTCAACATAGCATTGCAAGTGCTACCCAGAACATTTAGGCAAGAAAAGGAAATAAAAGGCATCCAAATTGGAAAGGATAAAGTAAAACTGTCACTATTTGCAGATGACAATTCCAATTGCATCAAGAAGAATAAAATACCTAGGAATAAAGTCAACCAAGGAGGTAAAAGACCTATATACTGAAAACTATAGGACACTGATGGAAGAAAATGAAGAAGACACAGTAAGTGGGAAGATATCCCATGCTTCTGGTTGGAAGAATTAATATTGTTAAAATGTCCATACTACCCAAAGCAATCTGAAGATTCAATGCAATCCCTATGAAAATTCCAATGGCATTTTTTTTCACAGAAATAGAATAAACAATCCTAAAATTTGTGTGGAACCACAAAAAACCCCAAATAGCCAAAGCAATCTTTAGAAAGAACAAAGCTGGAGGCATCACACTCTCTGATTTCGAACTATATTACAAAGCTACAGTAATCAAAACAGTATGGTATTGGCATAAAACCAGACCTATAGATCAATGGAACAGAATAGAGAGCCTAGAAATAAACCCATGCATACATGGTCAGTTTTTTAAATTCATGACAAAGGAACTAAGAATATACAATAGGGAAAGGACAATCTCTTCAATAAATGGTGTTGGGAAAACTGGGCAACCACAAGTAAAGAATGAAACTAGCTCCCTATCTCATACCATACACAAAAAATAAATTCAAAATGGATTAAAGGCTTGAATATAAGCCCTGAAACCATAAAACTCCTAGAAGAAAACATGGGTAGTAAGCTACTTGACATAAGTCTTGGTGATGAGTTTTTGGATTTGACTCCAAAAATAAAGGCAACAAAAGCAAAAATAAACAGATGGGACTACATAAACCTAAAAATCTTCTGCACAGCACAGGGAACCATCAACAGAATGAAAAGGCAACTTACTGAATAGGAGAAGGTATCTGCAAATCATATATCTGATAAGAGGTTAAGGTCCAAAATATATAAAGAATTCATACAATTCAATAACAACAAAAAATCCAATCAAAAATGGGTTGGGGGATCTGAATAGATATTTTTCCAAAGAAGACATACAAATTGCCAGTAAGGACATGAAAAGGCTCCCAGCATCACTAATCATCAGGGAACTGCAAATCAAAACCACAAAACCACAACCTCATACCTATTAGAGTGGCTGCTATCAAAAAGGAAAGAAATAACAAGGGAATCCTTGCACACTGTTTTTGGGATGTAAGCTGGTATAGCCACTATGGAAAACAGTTCTGGAGGGTCCTCAAAAAAATTAAAATAGAACTACATATGATGGAGCAATTCCACGTCTGGGTATTTATCTGAAGAGAACGAAACCACTAAATTGAAAGCATATGCACACCCATGTTCTTTGAAGCATTATTGCAATATACAAGGTATGGAAACAACCTAAGTGTCCATTGATGGATGAATGGATGAAGAAGATGCAATACACACACACACACACACACACACACTCACACACACTCACACACATACACACTGGCTGGAATACTATTTAGCCATAAAGGATGAAATCTTGCCATTTGTAACGACATGGATGGACCTTGAGGGCCTTATGCTAAATGAAATAAATCAGACAGAGAAAGACAAATACTGTATGATCTCACTTATATGTGGAATCTAAAAAACAAAACAAAAAAACAAATAAAAGCCACCAAGGTCATAGATACAGAGAGCAGATTGGTGGTTGCCAGAGCAGGGCGGGGGGTGGGCGGTGGTTAGGAGGTGGGTGAAATGAGTGAAGGGGGTTAAAAGGTACAGACTTCCAGTTACAAGATAAATAGGTCCTGGGGATGCAATGTACAGCATGGGGACTGTAGTTGATAATACTGTTCTGCATATCTGCAAGTTGCTGAGAGTAAATCTTAAAAGTCCTCATCACGAGAGCAAAAAATACACAACTCTGTATGGAGATGGATGTTAGCTGGACTTATTGTGGTGATCTTTTGGAAATATATACAAACATCCAATCGCTATGTTGTACACGTGAAACTAATGCAATGCTAGATGTCACTTATACCTCAATAAAAGATTTTTAAAAAGAAATTTGTAAACCTGGATGAATTCCTCCTACAGCTCCAGGGAACAGTGCCATCCCCCTGCCCAGTTCTCCTCAGCTTGTGGTCTGATCCAATTGACACTTCAAGTGTCCAGTTATGGAAGTATCTGTATTAGTGAAACTCTAAATGGGGTTCTGCTTAATCCGAAAGGAAAAATCAGGGGTAATGTGTCAATCCACCCTTCTGGGTTTAAACAAAATATCCTAGTGTTTGGAATTCCGTGTCCAGTGCAATGTGCACTTTTGTACATTTTAATTTCGTGCTTTTCTTCATATTTGCTGCTGCTGCACTGTGGATTTACTCAACCCCTCTCTCATATACCCGCCCTCTTTCTCTTTGAGCATGCCAGAAGAACTCACCACAGGACCCTGTAACTTTTGATCCAAACAGAAAGTCAACATAGTATTACTCTGGATGTATTCCTTCAAAGAGGAAAAGTAGCCTGGATTTTGTGGCATCAGAATTCTGTCCTTTGATGAGAGGTAAAGATAAGGTGGTTATATGAATGATACAGAGAAAACAAAAGGACATTTTGATGATGCTCACATTGAACTAAACATGTTCACAAAGAAACATTTTAAAGGTCACAGATGGTGTTTAACTCCCTAAGTCAAAATTTCTTAAAGATGTGGCTTTGGATCATTTCCACTTCACTCTCTGCTGATCACTCAGGACCAAGGCACTTACAGTGGTAACTCCCACAGAAGGCTTTGAAGGAAAGGCCTGAGAGACCGTGTAGCTGAGATGCAGAACTGAACAACAGGGCTTAGAAGACCATGCCGAGGAAGTCGGGGCCTCGGAGCTCAGATGTGTAGCTATAATTTGCCAAATGTCATGTTCTATAATATTTTTCTGGTCCTGGCAGAATTCATGAAAGTGCCCAGGTCATTAGGGTGGAGAAGACTTTAAAAAGTTAGTAAATATGTCATGTGGTGGTCAGGCAGTGACAGTGTCATAAAAATAAGAGAATTGGGAAGGATCGTTCAGTTAAGTGTTTGATAGTTTGAGATCACATTCGCAATTTCTGCCTTCTCCACACGCTCCTTTTACCTACCTTACTGATGTTATTTACTTAATAATCTGCTAGATTGGCTTACTAGAGAGGAAACCTCACATTATTTAGTAAATCAAAATCCATCTGCCATGAATAGAAGATAATCACAAAAATGGATGCATGGGAAAAACGTTTATTAAATTTTAGCTAAAGGTTCTTGCTGGAGACCTCCCCTGAGATCTGTTCTCTCTTTGTTAAAAGGGGAGGTTAGCAAGTGTTAGAGAGGTGTTAAGGACAGACTAGCACCAAACTGCATCTCTCTCTTTGCCTTACTTGAGAGGAGATATAATTTGAAAGAAAATTATAAAAGAAATAGCTTTCTCCTCCAATGTTCATAGCAGCACTATTTACAATAGCCACGACATGGAAACAACCTTAATGTCCACTGATGATGACTAGATAAAGAAGCTGTGGTATATTTATACAATGGAATACTACTCAGCCATAAAAAAGAATGACATAATGCCATTTGCAGCAAGATGGACGAACTTAGAGGGCATTATTCTAAGTGAAATAAGTCAGACAGAAAAAGACAAATGCTGTATGAATATCACTTATATGTGGAATCTAAAAAATAATATAAATTAATCTATATACAAAACAAAAAGAGACTCACAGACATAGAAAACAAATTTATGGTTACCAAAAGGTGGGGAGGGATAAGTTAGGAGTCTGGGATTAGTAGATACTAACTACTATATAGAAAATAGATAAACAATAAGGTCCTATGGTATAGCACAGGGAACTATATTCAAAATCTTGTAATAATCTATAATGGAAAAGGATCTGAGAAAGAATATATATGTATATGTATAACTGAATCACTCTGCTGTATCCCTGAAACTAACAGAACATTGTAAATCAACTATACTTCAATCAGAAAAATAAAAAGCTTTCTCACTATGTGTTTCAGTGTTACTTAAAACTGCCACTAACATGTCAGCCCCAAAATTACCTTATTGCTCCCTCCAGGAATAGAATTTCCACTTATTTAGTTCCATTTCTTTATTTTGAAGGACACTGAAGCCCAGAGATGCTAGGGGGTTTACTCAAGGTCACACAGGGAGTCCTTAGAAAAGTTCATGTTTTCTTTCTTTAAGAATAATTCTACGGAAGGGCCGAGGGCCCTGGTTTCTCACTGGCTGTTGGCTGAAGACTGCTTTCAACTTTGAGAGGTCACAAGCAGCTCCCTGTCACGTGAGCTTTCCTGACATCAGGCCAGCAAGGAGGGTCCCTGGAGCAAGTCTGCTTCCAAGAGGGAACCGTGTATAATGTAACGTCACGTAATCACATGGGGTGACCCTGAATTCCCCACATTCTACTGAAGCAAGTCATTGATTCTCAAACACTCAACGGGGGGAGTTGGTACACGGGTGTGAACATCAGAAGGGAGGGGGGACGGGAGGGCCAGGCTGGAGCCTTTCCACCACAGTGTGCAAGACGGTTCCTTATTCTATTCTATCTACTTTTGTTTCTGTCTGAGGTTTTCCATAATAAAAAGAATTATTTCCTTTTTAAAAAGTCTGCCATAGCTAAATTTTCTGTAGCAAATACATTTCTAGAACGGCTTTAAAACAGAGGAATTCTACTGAGTTAATCAAGAAGCGCAACGTTAGAAAAGATTCTCCTTGTACTTGTGACTGATATTTTTCCTTGTCTAAGTCAATCATTCATGCAATGAACAGTTCTCGAAGGCTGCTTAACACTGGCCCGAGTGCTACGTGCACAACGGGACACATCTCTGTCCCCGGAAACTAACCAGTCCCGAGGGAGAGGTGGGCGAGTTAAGCAGACAGCCATGGTGCAGGATGCCTAGTGCTGAGCACAGCTAGACTCAGGGTTCTCTGAAAACGCAGGGGATGAGTCTGAAACCACCTCTGTGTCAAGACTGGCTTTCCTTACAGAGTTTGATGTATGCTGCATTCCCTGTTTGCTGTGAGCTGATCTCTGAAGAAAAGGTGTCATCATTATGACCCATTCTTCCCCAGTGGGCATCGGAGGCTGTGATCATGAGCTCCGGCAGGGGAAGATGCCTGCAGGTTCTTTACCCTCCCCCCCCACCTAGAGGTGGACTCTGAGACCTGGGCTGGTGCTGGGACTTGTTGGGACCAAGAGAATGTGGCAGAAAGTGATGCTAGGTGACTTAAAACTGGGCCTTAAGGCATCTGCAACTTCTGCGTTTGTGTGCGTGGGACCCTCCTTCCCAGGGCAGAAGTCCAGCTACCCGGCCAGAGGAGAGGCTGCCTGGGGAAAGGCCTGGCACTGCTTTGACATCTCAGCCCCAAGCCCAGCCACTTGGACGTTCTAAGCCCCTAAGGTTTGGGGAGCAGTGCTGTAAAGCTGTAACCAACTGGAACTTCAGTGGAGGCTGAGCCGTGAACAAATCCTAGCTCTCACTCACGGCTTCCTCGCCCAGAGCTTCCCCAGAATGGTGGTGGCCGGGGTTGGGGGCGCAGGTACAGCTCAGTGGTGGAGCGCATGCTTAGCATGCATGAGGTCCTGGGTTCAATCCCCAGTACCTCCTTTAAAAATAAATAAATAAATCAACCCAATTACTGCCCCCCTCAAAAAATTAATAAAGGAAAAAAAGAAAACTAGACAAAAAAAAATCATTTCAAAAAAAAAAAAGGAAACCAAGGAAGGATTCTAAAAAAGAATGGTGGGGTCACTCCTACCCGTATCCTGTGCACACAAAACCGGAAGGGGGCAGGGTTGGCCACTGCCCCAACGCAGGCCGGGCAGTGGCTGTGGAAGGTGGACCGTTTCATGGGGACTATGGGGACTTCAACGTGGCCCTTCTGGTTCCTTCCCACCACACTGGGAGACTGCAAGAGCAACACACACCTGACAGCCTCCTTCAGGTCCCCGTCCCCTGGCAGACCCCCACTCGCTTGCTGGGGGAACATGAGATATGATTCTGAAGGTGAAGGGGGATGGAAACTCACCAAGTGACTCGAGTCAGCACCAGGCAAGCCAGAGCTCGTCCGATGCCTGGGGCTGAGTCCGGGCACACTCACCTGAAGACATCAGCAGCACGGCCTGAAGGAGGGCGACTTCCGTGTCATCCAGGTTGAAAGAAGACAGCGACATGCCCAGGTCGAAGATGGCGTCGGACACGACCCCAAGACCCCCGTTTTTCAGCTGGCCCCGTGTCACAGCCATCTCCCCATTCAAGGTTAGAGTCTCACTCTCTGGGTCGTAGCGCACAGCAGCGCGAAGGGACATGATCTCCATGCAGCAGCCTTTGAGGAGGATGATCTGGTCTTCACATGGCAGCTGAAAAGAAGCGGCACATCAGTAAAGAGCAAGTGGGCAGACAGACAACAGTGGGGAAGAGCACGCGGATCTTAGCAGCGACAGTAAGTGGTTCACCCCCGGTGATCAGCACCAGTCCTGCGCTCCGTGAGCCACGGCCTTTCCCTTCCTACTTGGCTGCAGACTTTCAACAACCATTCTTCATTCTCCAAGTTGGTCGGAATCTTCACCGACGTCTATAACCGTCACGTGTGAGACGGTGCTAATAATCCCTAACTCTGGGGGTTTCCATTCTAACACCCACTGAGACCTGCTTGCACTGAGCACCGTTTTTGTCTTGTAGCTCTAGGAGGCACAGCGGACTCGGCTGTTTAGCTGGCAACTCTGCTGCTCTGTTTTCTGCAGCAAGCTGGCGCCTTGAGTCTCCTAAAAGGCACAGATGGGGTGTCCCCACCGGCACTGGTGATCCAGTCAATGGGATGATATACAAGAAAATACTTTGAAAACAAACACTGCACAGATCTGTGAAATCATTTTCCCTATGGGGGAGGCTCTGAACAGAGGACCATGGTGTCCCTCAACCAGAGGGGTGCTACAGGAGCCATCGTGGGAGTTACCTGACCAGTCCTGGGTGGGGCTGGGTCAAGCTCTTGTGCTTACAAGGCCCAGGAATGCACTGCCTGCAAGCTCCTCCCTGGGGGAATGGTGGGGTTGGGGGAAGGGGACACTAATATTTCCCATGTGTATGTTTCTTGGAGATGTGGGGAGGGGTCCACTGCCTCAGTGGAATCCTAAAAGCATCCTACCCTGAAAAAAAAAAAAAGACACAGAACCAGAAGGTTGCTTACAGATAGATGCATGTGTCCCAGGGGGCCCAGAGATGTCACAGCTTTGCTCGAGGTCCCCCAAGGAGTTAAAGGCAGAGGTGAGACCAGAATTCAGGCCTCCTGGCTCCTAGAGTTATGTCCAGAATGACTCTACCCACTGGATCTTTCTGCCAGTGTTGTAATCTCAGTTTGAACTCATTTGATTGCCCTGTTAATTAGGATTTGTGATAATGAGATAACATTAATGATAAACTTAAAAAAAGCTTTGTGAAGAGAAATTAAAAAAAAACCCCAGAGTTTGATTTTCTGGAGGAGGGAGAATGTTTAATTAAATGCCCTTATCAAAACAGTTTGAAAGGCTACTAGTTAACGGATGTTTCTGATGAACTGGGCATCGTGCTAAGATTTACAGGCATCATCTTATTTAATCTTGACAGTAATGCAATGAGGTCAACATCCCGATTCCAAATGTACTGACAGGTGTGGAAATCCAGGCACTGCGAGGCTGAGCGGCAGGCTAGGGGGTCCCATGCGTGCACGTGGGTGAGGCGAGGGTTGGAAGCTAGGTGTGCAGAATCCATGGCCAAGAGAATAGGGGGGCTTGCTCTTTGAAGGACTTTGGGTGTAAGTTCCCGTAAACAATGAGTATGTAATGACACATCATTTCTCTCTCTTCATTAAAGCAGGTACAAATTCTTTTCTGGGAAATATTCTCGACAACACTCGACTAGTTCCATTTAGGTTACTATGTCAGCCTGAAAGTAAGACTACTGAATGACCTTTAGAATATGGGCTATTGGATAGGGAGGATATAGCTGGTATAGCGTAGTGGTAGACAGGATGCCTAGCATGCATGAGGTCCTGAGTCCAAGTCCCAGTGCCTCCATTAAATAAATAAATAAATAAATAAATAAATAAATAAATAAATAAACCCACCCCCCACATCAAAATAAGTTAAAAAATTAAAATATGGACTATTTCATGTTTTTTACTAAAATAAACCTAATTATCTTTCCCCCCCAAAAAGTTAATAAAACAATTAAAATATGAGCTATTTCATATTTTTTACTAATTCAACCTACCCACCTTACTGTTTAATTTCAAATTGCTTAGCTTTCTCTATAGAATAGAAGTCATTTCGTATTTAGTTCTGGAATCCATTCCTGTAAATTCTCTCCTACTCATTAAAAAAAAAATGACTATTTGCTTTTCTTTAGGTTTGAATTTGTACTCCTCAATTACATCCTTGGGTTCCTGGCCCCGGGGTCTGGTAGGAGATAGGAGAGCAGCGCTTGGCTGGGTCGTCTCCAGGCAGAATGGGGACTTGGCTGAAGTGGGCAGAGGCGGGCGTTACTGCCTGGGTGGTGGTCCTGTCTGCAGCCCAAAAGCCCCACCAAGGGCTTGCTTAGCACATGTTGCCGGCCCCGCCCTCTGAGTCTCTGCATTCTCCAAGTTCCTGGGTGATGCCCACGTACCTGGTTCAGGGACCTCACTCTTGAGAACCACTGTCATCAAACCGCAAAGAGTAATTACTAATCAGATAAAACCACTGATTTATTCTTTTAGCCATCACAAATGATGCAAACTTGGGCAGGCCCCTTCTTTGTAGCCAAGTCTGATTATAGATGAAGTGGAAGTTTTCCTTTAAAAATTTATTAACTCTTGATTAGTTCAAATTTAAATAAAAGCGGAAAAAGGATTAGTCAAGGATGGTAAATGGTTTGAAAACCAGGCCAGATGCCTTTTCTTTTAAGAGGGGTTTGTAGGATCCTGGTGAGATTTGTTTTGCACTTGTGGGCAAATAATGTTTTAGCCACCTGCCGACATCGTGGTTATGCTCCAAGAAGGACCTGCTTGGTGGAGAGGCAGGGGGGCCTCCCACAGGCTCTGCCTGCCTCCTGGGAGCATGTCTCTCAGCTTGATTGGCAGGGATGACAGTGCCCTGAACTCTAGACATCACCTTATGTGTGTTTTTGGTGGCTTTGCCAGTAATGATTTTAGATCTTTTGAAGCCCTTGGTTGGTAGGTTGGTGTGCATCTGAGCAGAAAATTACTGGGAGTGCAATTTGAACAGCAGGTGCATCAAACTGCCTCTGGAAAGAGACTTCTGGTTCCTGAGACCACCTGGGATCTCCAGCCCACACCACAGTTCATCTTCCTCTTTGGGGTTCCAAAGACAGTGTCAAAAGGCTGAACGTCCTCAGGAGGCCACAGACATCAGAAATATATGCATCTCTGCTGTCAAAGTAGCCATCCCCTCCCCCACCCCTGCCAATTTGGAGGTAACAGAATATCAGGGCTGAAAGACAGACGGAATCATGACTTTGAAGCAGGCTTAAATCCCTGAGGGAAACGTGAAGGGAGGCGCTTGCCACAACCCAAGCCTGAGAAGCCCACGCGGAGCCCTCGCCCTTGTCAGGGACACGGCTGCCCCGGGTGTTTGTTGCTGGTGGGGGTGATGGCTTCTTTTCCTTCTTTAACCGACCTATCTCTCCGTGGCTGCTTTCCATGAGCTTTACATTTTCCAGAAAACATTTTTGATGGGTATTCAAAGGGGAACACGTGGCTTGATACGCTAGCTGAGTTGTTGGCGTAGCAAACTCAGTGGAGTTTCTTTTCAGACACTAGGGACTGAGAGATGAGGACGCAGCCCAGGGAGAGAGGACCAAGAACGGTCCAGAAAAACAACCTCAACCCAATGCACAGAAACGCAAGATGACACCCGGGGTGGGAGGAAACCGGTGTCCTCAGCACAGACGAGCTGTGCACACCTTCTAGGGGGCCCCAAATTTGGCAGCACGTATCAAAAGCCTTAAAAGGTGTATACGCCTCGGTCCTTCAATTCTACTTCTAGGATCTGCCCTAAGAAATAGTTTTGTAAACAGGGCCTAGGTACCAGGATGCTCTCTGCAGAATATTTATATTAGTGAAAAACTGGAAATGAGCCAAAGATCCTGTAAAAGCAGGTAACGTAGGTGACAGGGCAGCGATCCTTTGGAATCTATGTGGTCATTACACATTGTTTTGTGAGCAAATACTTAAATGATATGTTCTACAGTTGAGGGTAGAAAGTTCGGGGCTGCAGTCTGCAAGGAGCACTCTTTCTTTAGCTTGGCGCTGATTAGGTGGGTGTGTTGTCTGCGCCCTTATGATATGCGCTCCTTACTCTTTAATAAAAAATTTTTACAGAGTAGTTTCACAAGTAGAAAATTCATTATGGCACAAACCATGTGACGTATTTCATATACGTGTGTGCATATATGTGTGTATACACATGCATGTATCTGAAAAGAGAAAACCGACTCTGAAACGTGAGCATTTTATCTCTTGGTGGTGCTATCGTGAATCATTACCTTTATGGTGCTGGATCAACCTCCAATGAATATGTATTATTTCTGTAATATCCTCCAAAACTTTAATAAATGTTAATTTAAAAAGCGACAGTCAAAGGCATGGGAAAGTCTACACCAAACACAGATACAAGTCCAAATTCCTTCTCTAGGACTCACCAGCCCCTCTAGGGTGGGATGTGAGCGGTCCCCACGGCAGGGATGCTGGCCGGCACACGTGGTACCGGGCCTCCTGCATAGTGAAGCCGGAGGTAAGGAGGAGGCACGCAGTCTCTCTCAGAGAGGTCTGGGGGTCAGCTACCCACAGCCTGAAGCCCTCTGCTCTGTCCCTCCAGGTATGGCTTCTGTGGAGGCTCAGGAATGGCCATGAGAAGGGTCCCCATTGGGGTCTGGGGTATCTCAGTATCCAGCTGGGCTCCCATTACTGCAAATTCAGACACATGTGAACTGGAGGCCGAGGTAGGATGGGATCATTCCAGGTGAGGACACCTAGCTTCTTTCTGGGTGAGACTAGATTCCCTCATCATGCAGGCAGCCTACATAGGGGGCTCACAGTCGTATGTGGCCCTGTCTGTTCGGTGTCTGTCTGGATCGTCTTGGATGTATGAAGAGCAAGAGATTGGCAAGAGATTTCTCGAAGGGGAAAAATTCTCCAGATAACATAACCAACCCCATTTGATTGAAAAAAGGAAGATTAGAGGCAGGACGGTAATGGAATAAATAAAGTAAAATTTCATCTAGCAATAAAACAGATGAAGCTAAAATGTATGGAACACCTACGACCCAGGCACTGTCCACATATGATCCCACTGAAGCCTCTCAATAGCTCCAAGAGGTAGATACCGCTATGACTCCCATTTTAAAGATGAGATAATCAAGGTCTGAAGGCATCTGGATCCTGCCCATGCAGCCAACCCCAGAACCTGTGCGCTCAGCCCCAGCAGGGTAGGACTAAAGTTAGGGATGGCGTGTCCCCAAGGGGAAGACTCTGAGCTCTGGTGGGGGAGCTCTCCAGGGTGCCCTGAAGATGGGACAAGAAAGGGTGCGCTTATAAGAAAACAGAGAGGAGTTAAGTAGATTTTAAGATCCTTGCTCTGGGAGGGTCACTTCACTCATTCTTGAGGGTAAAGAAACAATCACACAGCCATCTTGCTGGGATACGCTGTGGAAAGAATGGAGACTGAGACTCAAACCACGGCCCCACTCTTGAATAAGTGAACTTATTCTCTTTGATTTTAGTTTTCCCCATTTTAAAAATGGGGTTAATTAAAGCTACCCTGCTGATGTTGTTCTAAGGACTGGATTTAAGGTGGCAGACTTGAGCATAGTATGCTGAACGAATGGAGGTTTGGCTGTCAAGTGTTCCTGTGCCTGGAGTCAGGCAGTGGCTAGGCTCTTCACCGACCTCACGTGGACAAGCTAAACGAACGAAGACTGAACAGAGAAGGTGGGGAGATACACACGCAACCACGCATTTGCGTTTTGTGCCGACCTTGCCTTCACATGACTAAGTCCCTCCTAATTAGTATTGACTTATAAATAGTCCTCAGTATTCCTGGAAATTGATGAACGTATAAAATGAAAAATAACGAAGAAGGAAAAGCAATCTCCTCACCTCACAAAACATAGGCAACTTTTTGGCAAAATCCACCACTCTGGTAATTGCTGGTGTGATGATTTTTGTAAAATGGCTGAAGGCTTCCAAGTCGACCTTTCCACCTTCTGGGGCGTTTACTATTGGTGCTTGTCCGATGTCTTCCGGCTGAGGAGGAGAAACAAGGAAGATTTAAATGAAGAGGCTGAAGGGATCTTTACTTATCATCCTTCTCACGTGGCAGAAAATCTCTTCTGAACTGACATACTACACAGTTTCCGCATTGTTTCTTAACAGACCGAAGTGTTCTGTTAATAACACTGCATTAACAGTGTCACATCCTTGGAGTTCTCTTGGCAAAAATACATGTCTTGGCTGTTGCTTTAATTGGCCCCCAGTGATAATGTTCACAGGATTGTTGCTGCAGAAATTGAGAGAGAGAAGGAGAGAAGGAGGGAGGGAGGGAGGGAGGGAAGGGGGGGAGATACAATAGGAATTTGGGTTCTGCTTCTGAATGCACAAAGGTGACATCCATTCAGGGGGCTCTGGGGGGCATTTTCAGGGCCCTGCACACTCGGTGGGTGTCCTTGCGTGCGAGGTGGGCACTGTGTGGGCGGTGATGGGGAGCCCTGGCAAACAGCGCCTTGGGGATTCACTCTTGCTTTTGATTCATTTTGCTTGGCTCGAAGTTCCTGTCTGCCCCACAGACTCCAGTTGGAGGAGGGCTCGCAGGCTGGGGGAGGCGCCCTGCTACAGGCTCCCTGCAGGAACAGACAGGTGTGCACTTGGCAAACCCGAGCGCAGAGTGGGGAGTTTGCCAGTATTACTTCTCTGCGCTCACCTGCCCAACCATCCATCGCCTTGCTGCTCAAAGGGTGGCGTAGCAGCGTGGGTGTCGACTGGGGACTTGTTAGAAATGCAGAGTCCCAGCCCCCTCCCCAGACCTCATGGTGCCGACCCATCACGTCAGCAAGGCCCCCCAGAGACCACCTGGTGTTCAGTGACCACCACGGTGTGGCCTCTCTCATGCATCTCCTGTGGTCACCATTGCTTCCTGCCAGGAACAATCCTCTCAGCCGCCCCTTCTTGTCCTTGTGATGATGATAACCACCGTTTATCTGCAGCCGGCACGGGGGCCAGCCCCTCCGAGCTTGTGCATTGCCCTAGGTGGTTCTCACCGCATCCCTGACTGGCAGATGAGCAAAGAGCACTCAGGGAGGTGAAGGATGGTCCCCCTGAGGCCAGGGTTGATTCTCGGTCCTCCAGGAAGTTGTGAATGTGCTCAAAGGGATTGGAGACTGCCTGACAGTGGCCACCTTTGCCGAGAGCCACCATGGACAGCCAGACACAAGGTGCCTGGGGTGGGAGGCACAGGAAGGTGGGTGGAGAGGGCAGGAGGAGTTGGCTCTGGGAGCTGATGAGCAAGGCTGACCCCTCACCTGCTGGGTGGCCGGTGAGGGCACCTCCTGCTACAAGACTGTGACCTACCACCGAGGTCCCCAAACTTCACTGTGCATCAGAATTACCCCAGACTTTCTGATTCAGTAGGTCTCTGTTAGAGAATCTGGGTCTCCAATAACCTCCCAGGATGTGCTGATGCTGCTGGTCCGAGCCCACTCTTGGCAAGTCACCAGGCTAGCAGTAACCACGTCCAGCCCAGAGGAATCCAGTTCCCATTTTTCTTCCCCCATCTCCCCTGTGGCTGCTCACGTCTAATTTTTAGCACGAAGAAAAGCAAGGATGACTCTTTCACGCTCCGGTCGCCAGGGCACCAGGGTCAACCAGAGTAGCCCAGGCCCTCCCTCCAAAGGTGTGGGAGGGCTTGTGGTCACAGCCTGGGGGAAGATTTTTAAATTGATTACATAACAAAGTCTGGCAACAGTGACCTCTTTTGGATTATCCAGGAGGTTCTTCTGTTTATTTTATTTTACTTTTTTAATTGTTTGTTTTGGGGCCAGCGAGTGGATGGGAAAGAAAGCTGGTTTCTGTCTATGTTTTCATAATCAATGACATTTTGGGGCAACTATTGGCTTGGCCAACCCATGGGAGGCTACTGCTCTGCTGGTCCTCAGGATGCAGACGGGACTGATGGAATAATCACACGGACAACTTCCTCTCCCTCCCCTTCTCCCAACCCTGTCCTTCTCACGTAGACGGGGCTCGGGGGAAAGGCACCTCATTTCCTCCTTTGGGCAATGCAGCTCCCTGCATTCTTCAGACTTCCTTGCTGGTCCTTCTAATTCCTCCCACCCCAAAATGAGGTCCTTCTCACCCACCTTGTCCACTTGATAACTCTTTTATGAAGATCAACTGATAAGAGAACAAGGTCACCCCCTCACTGCCCCTAACAGCACCCTCACCAAAGGCCACCACAGTGATGAATTTAATGCGATCAGTAAGCTTTGCTTACTTTTGAACTGCCTTTCAACAAAATCAAACAAAAACAAACAAACAAACAAAAAACATGGTCACACATTAAAAAAGGATGTAGGGAGAACTTTTTAAAAAATAAACAGAAAATAAAAACATTTTAATAACACAGTTTTGGTCTGGTTGAATCCAAACATTTTCTCATTGAACACCGATAGATCTAATCTGGTTGTATTGAATGGTATTCAGTGTCCTTTGAAATGTCTTTGGCTTCATACTGATGTTAATAATTTCCATTTAATCTGTGAGTCTGTGGGGTATTTGAATCACCATCTGTGATACCTCTAATGGGTTGAAAAACAGGAGGGAAATTGTATAAGGAAATATGACCATTTTCTTTAAAATTAAATGCCCAAATGTAACAACCTCACAAGCTTCTCTATTGACAAATATATATCAGAGTAGGAAAAAAAATTTACTTTTAAGCCTTTAGGTGTTTGATGGAAAATACAATTGCTAGAAGTAAAATTATATTCAAAGTAAATGTCTTATATCATTAAGGTTTATATCCATAATAGATCTTGAAACTAGGAAAAAATACATGTGAACTGACATAAATTAACGCATGAGGTATTAGAAATGAAAG
Source organism: Vicugna pacos (assembly GCF_048564905.1). Lineage (NCBI taxonomy): Eukaryota > Metazoa > Chordata > Mammalia > Artiodactyla > Camelidae > Vicugna > Vicugna pacos. The sequence goes on from NC_132987.1 coordinate 10,571,535, forward strand.
TTGAGCAATGCAACCTTGTTTGTGACATCCCTGAAGATTTTTCACCCAGAAGGACAACACATTACTTGCTAAAAATAGTTGGAAGATATTAAAAATAGAGAACAAACATTTGGCATCAGTTGAACCCACTGGCTATCTTCTCACCGCTGGTAGCCCGGTGACCCACTGCACGAACACAGCTGCTCATACACACACGCGTGTGTGTGCTCACCCCATCAGACTTGCGCACTAAGCACGGGTCTCCGGTCTGGGGACTCACCAGTGGAGACTGTGGGGAGGCTTGGTTTTTGCCCCTGACGCTCAGACTGCCTGGGCTTCTGGCTGGGTCGTGTGCCCGAAGGGACCTCCGGAGACGGCCCCGCCCAGCTCTTCACCTCTCTTCCCCGGCCTGCCTTGCACTTTGCCATCTCTGGGCTGCCATCCAACCTGACTTGTTTTCTTCAAAGCCCGCACTTCTGTCTCATCTCTGCCAATTCCAAATCCCACCCAATTCCAATTCTGTCCTCTCCTCGAAGCCTTCTCTGACGGCCTCAGTGTGAAGTGATGTCTGCCTCATTTGAATACACATGGCGGCCCATGGAACCACTCATCTGGCATTCAGGCACTTACTAATGTTACTTTTGTTGTCGTCCTGTAGGTGCACATCTAAGTCAGGAACTTCTCAAGGTGGAGGAACATGCCTCAAGTATCTTCGCCTCCTGTTTAGAGGGCATTGGGCCAAAAGGCGTCCCTGATGGGCTGGATGTGGGGTGAGGGTGGAGGACTGAGCGAGTGAGTAGATGTCTGTCTATGCATGTACTCAACCAATATTCGTTGAGCAACTACTGCCGGGTCAGGCTTTGCTCTAGATGCTGAGGTTACAACAATGAATGATGCATCCTCAAGGAATGTTCGTGTCAGGAAGGAAGACAATAGATAAGGAGACTACTCTTTGGAAGACTTTAAGTTTGTGATGAGACTGGAGGTGGACATAATAATACGTGGGGCTCAGGAGACAGAGTGGTTGGCCAAGGCCCCTTTGAGAAGTGATGTGTGAGCTTTAGCTCGAAAGATGTCAAGAGGGCAGGCTTCAGCAGGTGCAGAGGACATTCAAGGCAGAGGGAAAACCCAGTGCAAAGTCCCCAGGCCAGAAAGGAGGCCCACGTGGTTAGGCTCAGAGGTGGCATGAGATGAAGGATGGGAGGGCCAGGGCCCCATAGTGATGGGCCTTTGTGGTCCATGGAGAGGCAATGGGCATGTTTTAGATGCCATAGGGCACCACTTATGGGCTTTAGACAGGGGCGCAGCATGAGGAGATTTACAGTTTATTTTTACTACATGGAGAAGGGATGTGGGAGCCAAAGGGAGAGACAGGTGAACAGCAGCAGTGGTTTGGGCAGGAGATGGGGTGGGTGGACTACAGGAGTTGTCATCGAGATGGAGAAAAGTGGGACTTCAAGACATATCTAGGGAGCCAAGGACAGGGATTTCTGATGGACTGGATGTGAAGTGAGGGACAGTAAGGAATCCAGCGTGTCTCCTCTGGGGCTGTGGAGGGGATGCGGGCAGACGTACAGAAGGAGAGATTCAGGGGCGTGTGTGGGTGTGGGCTTCAACCCTAGCTTGGCTCGAGAGGAGGCTGGGGTGACACAAATTGAGAATTGGCTTTCTGCTTTGACTGTTTCAGCACAATGGTTCAATGTGAGTAGGAAACGCTGCTGCCAGCTGACCTGTGCACGTGGCTGCCTCAGAGCTGAGGGCTTCTTGGCTTGAACCTGTAGCTCTGCGGCCCAGGCGAGGGGAGGGGGCCAGAGGGACTCTTCCTCTGAGTGATCACAGGGTGTCTCCCTGCACCTTTGTAATGGCGGACAAATGGCGATTCAAGGTCCCTGGGATATAAGGTGGTCCCTTCTCCTGGGATGAGCAGGGGCAGGACGGTGAGGGTGGTGGTGGCAGGGGTGAAGCACATAGTTACCCTGTATGAGGTTGCCAAGCCCTTACATCTGTTACTTTTATATCACGGGTCAGAGCATAAAGGCAACTGAGCCTTAGGTTGGGGAGGTGACTTACCCAAAGTCACCTAATTAAATAGCAACAGAGGCGAGCAGTGCACTCAGGCTGTCTGGTTCCGACGTCTATCACATAACGACCAGACTATGCTGCCTTCTTCTCCCGTAACTGCAATCATCTTGGGCGACAGAAGCCTTCCTGACTCGGCTGCACCTGTCTGGTGACCTGGCCACGCAGACCACACGTGGCCGCGGAGGCAGAGACGGCGGGGCCTTACCAGGAACTTCCGCTTCTGCTTCCAGTGGCTGCCCTGGGCGTTGGTGGCCACGTGGGCCTCGGTCACGGTCTTGATGAGCTCCCACTCCTGGTCGGTGGGCTCGGGCTTGTGCCCGATGGACCTCTGCAGCTCCTCCCGCCGCCTCTTCTCCCGGTTCTCCTCGATCAGCTTCCTCTTGGCCAGACGCTTGCTGTCGTCCAGGACCACTGCGGACGGAGGGGGACACAGAACAGACACTCCCCAGACACCTGGCAGACCTGCGGGAGCCTCGGGCGGGGACCGCCGGTGCGCAGACGGCGCAGGGGGTCCGCGGGGGCATCGCACGGGGCCGTTTCCTCCCTCGGCAGCAAAACTGCCATCGACCCCAGCGCCAGACTCCCAATGCCTAGCCTGCTCTTCAAAACAAAGCTTGGTGTTGGAGGGACTTGGAACTGGGCGTCCTAGCTCCATAAAGGGTGACCCTAAATAAGAACGAAGCAGAGACAGGCAAAGCCGCACCTTTCCACAGGTTCACAGGTTCACAGGTGGGTCTGTCTAGCCAGTCATCTGAATTCGCTCTTATGATTTCTGTTCCTCCCCTCAGCCCCACAAACGATTCTCAGTAAGAAGAACTTCAGGTTAAAGAAAAGTTCTGCAGCAAGAAACCGGAGGCAGAGGACCCCTTCCTCAGAGGAGAAAGGAGTTTAACCCTTTATTAGTTTCCTGAAGGTAGAGTGGAGTCCGACAGTGCCTGGCTCAAGCCTTGTGGGCACTCACTTTGCATTTCTCTCTACCTGGTCAACCTTCAAAGGTTGATTAAAGAGCCCAGGCTGTGGAACTGAGAAAAACCTGTGTTTGAATCCTGATACTACCTCATTCTAGCTGTGTGACCTCTGGCAAGTTACGTAGGCTCTTTGAGCTTTCATTTCTTCCTGTAGAAAATGGGATCAATAATACCTACTTCACAGGGTCTCAGTGCGAAAATGCACTCCCTCCACGTGGTCAGGGAACATAGCCATGACTTTTATCATTTACACAAAAGGGAAATAAGAAAGGTAGGTGGCAAGAAACCTATACTTCTGTGCTTAATTTCCAAAATGAAACTATTCTGCCAGACTCTCAGTGGCATGGACACAGGTTTTACACTACAGAGTCATCATGTTTTACAACTGGAGGGGTCCTCAGCTCTTATCTAGTGCAAATCCCTCCTTCACAGAGGAGATCATGACTTGCCTGAGGTCACACAATAAGTTCATGGCAGAGCCAAGGCAAGAGCCCCGACTCCTCACTGCAGTCCTACAACATCACTGTCCTAGGGTCATTTCTTGATGAAGGTGTGACCTGGTAGGAAAAGAAGAATAAAAGCAAGTGTAGTGGAAGAAGAGAACCAAAGATGCCTTGATAATCCACAAACCGAATAACGAAACCCCAGGTCACGTAGATGTGACTGGATCACCAGTCAGGGGAGCCCTGACCATGTGAGCAGTGGGGATGAGCCCTGTTGAGTCCTCGTGGGTCACCTGTTAAAGGCAGAAGGAGGGGGGTGTGCTCATAGACCCACTCCCCACATGCTTCCATGGTGCCAGAGATCGTGATGTGCGACATGCATTATTTAATTGAATCCTGAAAACCACCTGTGGGGTTGGCGATAATTTCACACAAAGGAAACCTGAGGTTAAGCCCATTGGTCACACAGCTAGTATGGGGCAGACCTGGGATTCCAACAGGTTTTCTGATTATAAAACCCAAGCTCTTATAATGCCTCACCAATGAGTAAGGTGCACTCAAAATTAATTTCCACCCAGTCTAGATTAACACTGAGTTTTTTTTTTTAACTTCATCCACATTCATATCTTTACCTTCTCAATAAAACAATGCAATGGACACAGCAGGTCCAGCATTTCCACAGAACCTTAGCAGGCCATTTGTTGGCAACAGATAAAAGCCTTTAAAAGATAAAGACAAGGAACTGAGCCAGAGGTGCGGACTAACCCAGGGTTTCCAGCCTAACGCCCTGACACAACCCTCCTCCTCTTGAGATTCCCCTTCCGCCTTCTTTAATGGGCAAACCAGGATGGTCCACAGATTTTTTTTTCTTTTTTTGGTTCTAGCTGAAAGAACTCTGTTTACCACACAGATGTAGCTGTGACTACTTCCTCTTCATGAGGAAAACTTCCATTGCTTTCTTTTTTTCCTTTCTCTCCTTCCTTCTTTTTCTTTTCCTTAAACTAAAAGCTGGAATCCTTCACTGACGTGCAAAAAATTTTATGCCAGTAGAAACCATTAACCCTGATGCCTGGCAAAAGAGAGGACACACATTCTGAATGACATGATTCTTATTTTGTTATTAGATTAATTAAAGGGACTGGTGTAAATCCCTTGCACAGTGTGGGGAGAAGAGACTCTGACGGCTAATCTCACCACCATATGCTGTGGCACTTTGAAAACCGGGTAGGGCGACTTCAGCTTGGAATGTTTTTATGGTTAAAAATATAACAAAAAAACCAACTGCAGAATGAGTCATGCAGTAGCACTCAAGTTCACATTCTTCAGAAATTTCTGAACAAGATGTTTTCTGCCAGTGCCCCGACTCCACAAATGTCCACAAAATAAATCCCTGTCTCTGCTTTTTATTTAAAAAACTAAAAAAAAAAAAAAAAGGTGGGGGGAAGGTAATTAGGTTCATTTATTTTTTTAATGGAGGTACCGGGGATTGAACCCAGGGCCTCGTGCATGCTAGGCATGCGGTCTGCCACTGAGCTATAGCCTCCCTGCCTATCTTCACTTTTGAAAAAATATCAGGATGTGTCCACGGTTCTCACCACATGGATGCTGTGTGGACAATTACACCTTATTAAGGTGGATGGACAAGACATCTCATCTGTGACCTCTGTGCAAATGGAGTATTGCTGACCGTCCTGCAAGCATGACGGGGACAATTTAAGTGCTGTCCCTCACCCATCATCTGGATGCACTGGGAGTCAGGAGTTGATGGGGAGGGTGGACTGGAAACCGCCCGGCCTTGGCTGGGAGTGGGGGTCCCTGAGGATGCTGGTGCCCTCCCTCTGTCCACCTGGGCTCCTGCCTCCTTCCCTGCCGGGTCGATCTCCTGGAACCAACCTTTTCCCTAGTTAACACTCCCTGAGTGTGAAGCCAAGGAAGAAGATTACTTACAATCTGTTGCCATGCCAACGTAGATGCATTTTTTAAAGCGACACTCCTGGCACTGATTTCTTGTCACTTTGTCTATGACACATTTTCCTTCATATTTACAGGAATAGGACGGATGGAGATTTTTCTGAATGGTTCTTCTAAAGAAACCCTACGTGAAAAAGAGAGACCCAAGACAACCGTTTCATATTTTCTAGAAATAAATGGCTCCAGCATTTTGTGTTTTCCCAACTGTGATGGATTGTTTTGGGCCCTGCCTGTGTTTGAGCTTGGCACTCAACCTACTCACGTACAGGGCAGTCAGCCCAAAGGGGATCTAAGGAATTCTAGGTCTAAGGTGAAGGCGATGTCAGAGGCTCCAGAGTCAGCACCTTCTTGGCATTTATTCAAGGCTAGTGGGAAAATCTAGTGTTTGCTTTTATGTTTTCTAAATGTTGAGTAATGCAAATAAATTCTATTATTTCACTTCATAGAGTGCCACAATTGTGTTGCTAATTAAGCTAGGAAGAGATTTGGTACACTTCATACTGGAGAATAAAAGAGCGGATACTAGTGGTGCTCTATGTATTAATAATTTAATCATTTAGTATTTAAATGGATGCATTAACTGCCTGTAGAGATTTAGTGTCATTCTTGTTTTTGACTCAAGATGGCCAGGACCAGCTCAGCTAGCTCTTGAAACAACAGTACTTGGGGAGTAGAAAATTCCAGAGTCTACCAAATGCTCCCCAGAGCTCAGCGCACTGGCGCTTTCATTTCCTAGCACTGTTTTCTCGAGCACCCGCAGACATGCGCCCTAGAGTTCCGTGGCTCTTCATCTCTCAAGGCACGGGAAGACGCCACCTGAGGATGCCATGCCATTTCAGGCTTCAGTGACTTGCATGACGTCCTCAAGGCTGTGTCCTCTGAGAACCTTTCTGGGCACAATGCTCAAGTCTTAACTGCCCTTCTGTCTTGTAGGATGACGGAGAGCACTGACCGCGAGGGGTGCATTGCAAGGTGCCGCAGACCAGCCTGTCTCTCCTACAATCTTATGAAGTAGGTACTCTTAATATCTCCATTGTGGGGATTGAAAAACTAAGCCATTCACAGGTTAAATCACTTGCCCCAACTCACAGGGTAAGTACATGCTGGAACTCGACCTGGAACCCAGGAGTTGGACTCCAAATCATACTTACTTGACTGCTTATATGATAGAAACTGAGTCCAGTTTTACTGTATTATTTAAATATTTTAGACGAACATATTAGAAATAGGCCTCTCCCACCTACCCTTCCAAAAAAACACATCGTTTCATATTTTAGTAGACCAGCAGGGCAAAACAAATGTTGGAGGATGCTGTCCACCAACGCTGAAAGGGATCTCTAGCTTTGTTGCATAAATGGGACTGAAATGCCAGTCGATCTAGATTAAGCCCAAATGTTTACCCTGATTAACCTGCCTTGGCTCTGATTACGTGCGTATACCTTGTGCACAGTCCTCGCTCAGACACAGGCGCTCTTCCTTATAGTGAAAAGGTCAAAGGTAGGGTCTTATATTGGGCAAAGCAGAATAAAAGGGAAACATGGCAGCAGTAACTGAAACTAATGGACTTGGTTTTGGGGCATGTGTGCAAATCCCGTGCCATTTCTGTTGCTCAGAAGAGCTGTGATACTACATTTGGCTTTGCATCCTTAAACACAGAGTCCTTTAGTTTGAATGATGTTCATGTACTGCCATGAGATTCCCTAAAGCACATACGGGGAAAGCTGTTGACAAGTTGGCAGTGTTTCCTAGGTGTTCAAGGAGGCCAGTCCTGCCAAAGCTTGGCTGTCATGGCCTGCACAGAGTGAGAAATGAGCTTTCTGTGGACCTCCCTCCTCTACCCCTGTTCCCCTCCATCCATCCACTCTTCAAGGGTTATACTTGGCTTGAAAGACAGAAGAAACCCAGAGATTCTAGCAAGAAGACATATGTCACAGACAGGGAGGAGGCGGGGACGGGGTAGCATCCTCCTAATGGAAGAGGCAACTTTTGCCTAGAGGTAGAAACACCAAAGTCCGGGGCCTCCAGTGAGCACGTTGACAGCTGCTATGAAGATGGAGAAATTATTACTTTGTCTAAAGTCAGGAGACCTTTTCTCCCTCGTGCTCTGGCGCTGGCTCATGTTCTGGGGGCCAAAGCGTAGTGAGGGTCAGACAACACTAGGGAGAGAGAGAGGTGATACACGGAGGTAAGGTTCATCTCCTCAGAAAGGCTGCTCTGCGAACTTGCAGAAGAAATGAATTACTGGCTTATTTTGAAACCAGTGTTGTAGCAGCCCTGCTAGTTGCAGTGCTGTCTTTTCTGTGACTTATCTTGGCTGACTTATCTCGGGCACTTCATGGACCAAATCCCTTTTAAGATGCTGGCCTTCTCTAAGCCATAATGAAAGCATATTTTGACACATGATGAGGGACCACCTCGTTTGAGTACATATTAAAGATGGTAGGTCCCTCAATTTTAAAAGAGGACAAAAATTGACTTTTGGATGTGAATTCAGAGAGAAAATATTTCAGTCTACTTACAAAAAACAAACAAACAAACAAAACCTTTCCAGAGGTGAGCTGACAAAAGAGGAGTGAATAGGGACATGTATTTCATTGATGATTTGTTGGTGAGCGGAGGTTTGGCTTTTATAAATCAGCATCAGACATGTTTCCTTGCATTTTGAGAAGAACTGGATCCCTTTGTTAGTGGTCCAAAGTGATGCACTAATCAGGGCTACAAGAGGCGGTCACCTTCCTAGTTCAATATTTGGGCAACTGTTAAAAAAGCTTGGAGCCTGTCTTTAAAAAATGGTTTATGGTAGGGCAGTGTCAACATTCTTTCTACGAAAGATTCATAAAAACTGGCCCATCACAACTGACAAAGTACCTCCAAAAGATTTCCATCATTTTCAGGGCAAACAGGGACAAAAAAGATCCTCACTCTACACAGTTGCAAGTCTGGGGTAGAAATACTTTTAAATTACAGGGTTGAATAAATAGGATGTGGAGCATAACAGTTTTCATCTTTGACCACTTTTGAAAACTGTGTTTCGTTGGAAAACCTCTTTCGTCTTTTTCCAAGACACTTTGTCCTTATTAAATGATCTGCATAACTTCCCTAGAGAGACCTTCTGAATTTCATGATTGGGGTAGTCCTGGGAACAGGATTCTGACCTGAGACAAAGGTACTTTGGCTGAGAAATCTAGCTTTCTGCTCCCTGATTTATTCTTTCAAGTAAACCACATTGAATCAGGCCCCAGACATCCTTGGGAGAGGAGGCTGGTGGATTTCTTGACCATCGTGAAGACATACGCGAGTCAGGGACACTGGCTAACAGGCTTGATTCACCTTTGTTTAAGTCAGTCGCTAATAGGCATTAAGTCCTCTGTGAGGTACATGTGGTCTTTAGCGTCACTTCGGGAGCTGAGTTTTAAATGGAGTTTTCATTAGAGCCTCTCCTAGAATTCAAAATTTATCATTAAAAACTGATTTGAAAGAATCTCAACGCTGCATAATCAGGTAAGTTAAAGCCTTATGAATCGGGGCTAATTTAGGGGGAAAAAAGGCCCATTTGAATTCCTGAGCTTTTGGAATGAGAGAATGTATCAAAAGTCATGCAGTTTTATTACTTTCCAATCAAGCCAATAAAATTGTGCTTTCAAGAGACAGTCTGCAAGGGTCTTAATTAATAAACAGGTGCAACTTATTTGTAATTAATTCCATTAAGCCCCTTAAGACATTATTTTCATAGACGTAACAGCAACCTTTAGCCCAATCTTTGTTAAAAGATTACACATTCTAGATCAAAGGGGTCTGGATGAATGAAAACACACTACACCACATTCCAAAAAACAGTTGCCTTGGGACCTTAAAAGTGACCTCTTTCCAATGGGTATATCATCTCAACACTTCAGCCGGCTGAGCGTTTCCTAATTTCATGACAGAAAATAGGGAATTTGCACGGAAAAACTTCCACTAGGGAAATGAGACAGAATAGCATGGAACCGAGCTAACATGTTGAGTTTTGGGGTTTGGGGTCAAAAGTTAGGAGAAAAGGCGGGTAGTTGGAGGAAGGAAAGGAGAAGAGAAGGGGTGAGGCGGGTGACAGAGGAGGGCAGACTGAATTGTTTTATAAATCTGAATACAATTTGTGCTCTAGGGTATGCATCTTGTGATAATTTGGTTTAAAATATAAAAGGCAAATAAAATGTTTCACACAAAACAATTGACGTCTTCTCTGACTTACTACCCTTTTTTAAAACATTAGCTGAAGGCTGAGTATAGCATTCCTCGGGTTAAGCTTTGTTTACCTTTATGGTAGACTTTATTTTCTAGGCTAGGTTGTTGGACCAAAGGACGTTTGCCAGAGACTCCTCTCGCCCTTGACAATGAAGATGTCAGCAGGCGAGCTGACGTTCACATTCGGGAAGCACTCTGACTGTGGATCGGGGGTGGGTACTTGTCAAGTGTCTCCTGAAGGTGGGTCTGCAGAGCATGTAATTAGCTGAAGGATGACGGGACATTACTTACTGGCTGCAGGCTGTACACAAAGCCAGTCTGGATAATTTCCAAACATAATTGAATCTAAGTAGCCTCAAAGATATATTCCCTAATGGAACCCTTAAAAGCGAGCATATTCACTCAGATTATCACGGGCAGAGCCACCTGTCTCCTCAAACGCTGGAGATAAAACAGGGGGAGAGATGGCTGTTTCTGGGACAGTAACATGTTATAACATATCTATGAGCTTTTTAACTCAAAGTGAGAATCGTATTAATTTCTTTACATTTGATCAGTTTTCTCCCTGTCTAAACAACCAGATGTCACACTCTCACAAAATTTCATTTAGCTGTTTTCGATCTGGGGAAAAACCAAAAGTAAATTCAGTTCTTGAACATGCCAAAAGACGAAGAGGACAGCCAGACACCCGATCACAGGCCTGTCGGAACGTGGCTCTGATTTGAACTTAACGTTGCGGAGGAACCCGGGGAGGGGCTGGGTCTGGGCTGAGCTCTGGGCCCACGGCCCTGGGGTGGTTACCTTGCAGCCTTCACACGTGATGCAGCGGTAGTGGTAGCCGGTGGCCTTGTCGCCACAGACGACACATAGCTCGTCCTTGTCTAAGTAACTGGGGATGTATCCTGTGAAGGAGGGGAAGAGGAGGAAAGTGAGAAAATTATATGTTAATGTCAAAGACACACCAGGGCCAGGAGGAAGGTCAGGTGAGGACAAGAGTGAGGTGGATGAGGGAGGAGCAAGATCAAACTGTTTTATACCTTTTAATCCAATTTTTGCTTTAAGGTTTACATCTTGTGATCATTTAGTTTTAAATATAAGAGGTATTTCAAAAGTCCTTCCCTGACTTAATACACTTCCTCAGTATCTTATGTTTCTCTAGGACCTTATCTCATACCTACAGAGTTCCTAGTAGGCTCAGGATTTCCAAAAGCCTTAGAAATAGGTGTGCTCACTCTTGCTGTTCAAGGGGAACAGGCCCGGAGGCTGGTGGAGCCAGTGGGAGCAGCAGAGAGGCCGGGCTTTGAGACACCTGGGGTGCTCTGGATCCTGGATAAGTCTCTTTCAAAGGCATATTTCTGAATTTGTTCTTAGGAGACTTGATCCACTTTGGAATCAGTAAATTCAGAAAACTTTACAGCTGGAAAGGCCCCCGGGAGAGCAAGGACTTCCGAGGTGCACTGACCCTCAGCGATTTGGCTCACACTAGAAATCAGCAGCAGAAGCTAAACCCAGATCTCCTGACTTCTATCCCTCCAGTATAAGTTACGGTGGTCTTTCTCTACAAATAGACAGTTAGCTTCAAGTAGAATGAATAAGTCCATGAAAAAAGAAAAGTTTCGGCAAGCTTGTGATATTATGATAATCCAGCACAACAGCCCCAAGTAGTGTGAAATAATACCGGTTCTATTTATTAAGAGAGAAAGGAAACCCAGCCATGGTAACTCTCTGTATTAGTGCACTGTTAGTTTATTAGTTTCAATTCCCTGACCCAGGAAACGAAAGTTGAAAAGCACAAACAGAAACTGTCTGCTGCCCCGCTGACTCTGCCTCCTCCCTCTCCCTTCAACATCACGTCCAAACACAAGAGACTGCTTCCGAAGGGCAAGTTCAGTTTCACAGGTATCCACGGTTTGCCACAGAAGCCCAGAGCTTTAGATAAGACCGAAAAATCAAAGCAAGGCCTGATTTGTTGGAATGTGGACAGGGAGAGGCTGAGAAAACAAAACCATTCTTTCTCCTGATGGTGGTCTTTACGAAGTTCTTTGACTCAGGAAACCCTTGCTGGTTTCAAACAAGATTAGCCAGGCTGAGATGACGGATGAGTTGCTATATGTTTTACCATGACATTTCCATAGATCTTTCATTAAACTAGGTCACAGAGGGCTTACTTTTCAGGAAAAAAGTCATTAAGAATACAGAAGAAAAATGAATCCTCTTCACAAGGACTTTGCTCAGACTCTATTTTAGAAAATGTCCCTTTTGGGAGGGAGGTAAACGAGATCAAAGTGAGATTTGGAATGCACAGGATTATCTTTTTAAATATCACAGCTTTTCTTAGTTTACTTTTGCATCATGCAAACCATGAGTCACCTGTTGAGTACACTTCAAGGGTTTCAAGACTCTCATCAGACATTTTTAAAAAGAGAATTCTGAGAGGGATGTGGGCAGAGAAAACGGGGTTGGAATGATTTGTGTGTTCATCCAATCACTCATCTTTTCATGAGTTTAGAAAACATTTACTTAGAATCTACTGTGTGCTCAGTACTGTGCTTCGTACTGAGAATACAAAAACAAATAAGACCTGGTTTCTTTCTTTGGGAAACATATGTGTACATAACTAAGTTCTGTATTTCCAGTCCTGGTTATTTCTCAATGAGAGAAAAAAAGGTGAAAATGAAGGAAAGAACATGGAAAGATGCTCAACACCATTGCAAGGAAATGCAAACCAGGATCACACAGAGATACCACTGACCATCCTTCTAGGAATGGTTATAATAAAAATGACACACAATAACAAATGTTGATGAGGATACGGAAGAACTGGAACACTCATATATTGCTGGTAGGAATGCAAAATGTGCTTTGGAAAACAGTTTAGCAGTTCCTCAAAAGGTTAAACATAAAGTGATATATGATTGAGCAATTTGACTCCGAGATACAAACCCAAGAAAACTGAAAACGTGTCTGTACAAAAACTTGTATGTGAATGATCAGAGCAGCATTACTCATAATGTTCAAAAGGTAGAAATAACCCAAATGTCCATCAAATGATGAATATATAAAATGTGGTATATTTGTACAATGGAATCTTATTCAGCCATGAAAAGGAATGACATACTGTTATATGCTATGAGATAGATGAACCTTGGTGGAGGAGTGTATAGCTCAGGGGTAGAGAATGTGCTTGGCATGCATGAGGTCCTGGGTTCAATCCCCAGTACCTCCGTTAAGAAAAAAATTTAATCACTTCCCTCTCCAAACAAAAACAAACAAGAACAAAAAAGATAGATGAACCTTGGAAACATACAATGAAAGGAGCCAGAAACAAAAGGCTACATACTACATACTTCCATTTGTATGAAACATCTAGAATAGGAAAATCCATAGAGACAGAAATGAGATCAGTGGCTGCCAAGGCCTGGAGAGAGCGGAGAATGTGTGTGGGGGTGACTATTAAATGGTACAAAATTATTTTCAGGGTCATGAAAATATTCTGGGATCACACAGTGTTAATGGTTTACAACTGTGGATATACTAAAAACCATTGAGTGAAAAACTACTGTTTTGTATGAACACATTTTGTCAACTTTAAATGTGGAAATTTTTATGGTATGTGAAATATGTCTAAATAAAGCTTTTATTAAGAAACAAAAAAATGAGGAAATACAAGAGGATGGTTCCCTTCAACACACATATATGTGGGTAGACTATGTGCCAAGGATCTAAAGACGACAAAGTTTTAATTCTTGGGGAAGCGCTTGGTGTTTTGGGGGAAAACAGACAATAATAGATCGTCTACCTGTAACGTGGCAGGTACTGGTACAGGGTATGTCCAAATCCCAAGGGGGAAGCTCTTTGAGAAGCCTTCTTGCCCCAGTCTAGGCTGGCTGCTCCTTTATCATCTACATCATAACAACCTTTGAGCTTTTTCCTTCCTTAGACCCCGATGTCTGATTCTCTCTAGGTTTTACAGTTCCAGCCAGAGGACAGGGATCATATTATCCGTGCTGAAGCCCCAGTGTTTAGCACCTGCTTCCTCTGACGGATGGCACCACAGTTTCTCAAGATCTCTGCTATCAGTTAATGGCGAAGGATGCAAGGAAGGAGAGTTACATCTGGAACCTGCAGGTGGCCAGACTTGAAGTCTGGAGGTCTGCCTGAGGAGGTGAAGATCTTGGCAAGGGTTTCTGAAAGAGGGGATAATGCAAACACAGGGGCCCCAACTTCTGGCCTAATGAGAACTGCATTTAAAAGTTTGAATTTGGGGCAAGAAACCAAGATTCCACCCAAATTAAGACTAAGACATGCACAATGTTCATAGCAGCACTATATACAATAGCCAAGACATAGAAGCAAGCTAAATGCCCATTGACAGATGACTGGATAAAGAAGCTGTGGTGTATTTATACAACAGAATACTACTCAGTGTTGAAAAAAAAAGTGATAAAATAATGCCATTTGCAGCAACATGGATAGGCCTGGAGATAGTCATTCTAAGTGAAGTAAGCCAGACAGAAAGAAAAATGCCATATGATATCACTCATATGTGGAATCTAAAAAAAAAAAATAATGAAGAAGAGTACATTAATGAACTCATCTACAAAACAGAAACAAATGTGCAGACATAGTAAACAATCTTATGGTTACTGAGGGAAGTGGGTGGGAAGGAGTAAATCTGGGAGTTTGAGATTTGCAAATATTAACCACTATATATAAAAATAGATTAAAAAACAGTTTTCTTCTGTATAGCACAGGGAGCTATGTTCAACATCTTGTAATAAGCTTTAATGAAAAGAATATAAAAATGAATATATGTATGTATATGCGTGACTGGGACATTGTGCTGTGCACCAGAAATTGACACATTGTAACTGACTATACTTCAATAATAATGAAAAAAGACTAAGACATCCAGATTCAAGCTCGTGTAAGACTTAGTGATCTGGGCAGTACCGTGTTTCCACAATAGAGAAATGAAAACCACTGTGTTGGGGCCAGTTTGGTCAAGGTGCCATCACCAAAAGCAGAGATGTGAAGTCTGAATTTTATACAATTTGCTCACTTGTCTACTTTGGGCTATGGAAACCACTGTTCATCACACTCGAAAAGAGTTTTGGTTGCTGGTTAGGTTCCTCTTTACGTGATCATAAACCCGAAATCTCAAGCTGTATACCACTGTCTCCTATGTAACTGATGGTGCTGTGACTCAGATTTAATGAGAAATACTAACGAAAGCTACAGGAAAACTCAAAGGGTATTGATTTATTCTGAATACCATTTGGGGGAGTCCATCCGTAAGAAGAAACAACATAAAAATTCCACCAGGGCTATGTGTCCAGAGGACTAACTAGTTATCAAGGGTGTAGAACTGGGGCGAGAGTCACAATGAAAATGGTCAGAAATATTCTGGATCTAACTAACATTTACCAATGGACTTCCAGGGTCAGTTGTTAAGAATCAAAAACAATGTGTATATTAGTCCCTTACAATGTCCATATTTTTAAAAATAAAAAATGACATAAGGAATAGGATTCACTGTAGAAAAACTGAAAGACATAAATTAGCAAAAACCAAATTTACCTATCAACTTTTTACCACAGAGATAGCCACCGCAGCATTTTGATGTTTCCACATCTTAGATTAATATGGTTGTGTGTGCACATATGCTCGTATGTGTATTGAAACACAAACTTACAAAACACAAAGGAAATTTAAATAACAAAGTGATCCAATTACTAAAACATGCACCTTCCTGGTAAAGGCAGATGGAGACTATGTCTTCATGTTGTTGGGAAAGCTATATCTTTTTTTGAAATTAAATTTTTTATTGAGGTATAGTTGATGTATAATATTATATAAGTTACAGGTATACAATACAGTGATTAACAACTTTTAAAGGCTATATTCCATTCATAGTTATTATAAAATATTGGCTATATATTCTCCACATTGTACAATATATCCTGGTAGCTTACTTTAAATCTAATAATTTGTTCCTTTTATTCTCCTGTTCCTATGTTTGCCCCTCCCCTTTCCCTTTCCCCACTGGTAACCACTGGTTTGTTCTCTGTATTTGTGAGTTTGCTTTTTTTTTGGTTGTATTCGTAAGTTTGTTGTATTCTTTAGGATTCCACATATAAGTGATCTCATCCAGTTTTTGTCTTTCTCTCTCTGACTTATTTCACTTGGCATAATGCCCTCCCAGTCCATTCATGTTGTTGCAAATGGCAAAATTTCATTCTTTTTTATTGCTGAGTAATATTCCATTGCATATATATGCAATATCTGTTGATGGATACTTAGGTTGCTTCCATATTTTGGCTGTTGTAGATAATGCTGCTATGAACATTGGGGTGCATGTATCTTTTAAAATTAGTGTTTTTGTTTTTTTCAGATATATACCCAAGAGTGGAATTGCTGCATCATATGGTAGCTTTATTTCTGGGTTTTTGAGAAACCTCCATACTGTTTTCCACAGTAGCTGCACTAATTTACATTCCCACCAACAGTGAACCAGGGCTCCTTTTCCCCCACATCCTCACCAACATTTGTTATTTGTGTTTTTTGTTTTTGAGGATAGTCATTTTAACAGGTGTGAGGTGATATCTCATTGCAGTTTTGATTTGCATTTCCCTGATGATTAATGCTGTTGAGCATCTTTCTTGTGCCTCTTGGCCACCTGTGTAGGAAAGCTACATCTTGACCTATGTGTGATAGTCCCGGCATGATGTATTTTCCCCAGCTTTCATCTTTGCAGATACATTTTTTTTAGTCTAATAAACTATGCTGTCATTTTATCAAGCATATTATGATAAAAGCAAACTCCATCTGTTTGTCCAACAAAGGACTTGGAGATTTTTTTTAGTTGACACTTGGCAATGTCTGATTAATTGCTAAGTATTATTCTGCATGTGAAATAGGTCAACATGTTAAAATATTACTAACATTATTTTTTTACCTTTTTTTGCTAGGACCTTAATTACGATATAATTCATACCATACAAGTCAACGTTTTTTGATGTATTCAGAGGGTTGTGAAATCATCACCACAAGCAATTTCAGGACATTTTCATCAACCCCAAAAGAAACCTTTGGAAGTCACTCCCTATGCCTTCTGTCCTTTCCACTCTTTCTGCTCTAAGCAAGCACTAATCTATTTTCTGTTTCTACAGATTTGCCCATTCTCGGATGGAATTATACAATATGTATTCTTTTGTGACTTAGCATAATGTTTTCAATGTTGATCCGTGATGTAGCTAACATTAATTAAAAAAAAAAACGTGATTCTCAGAGGGACTTGGTATGTGGAAGGGGAAAGTTGTGTACATTTGCGCTACAAATCACACAACAGGCCGTAAGCTTGGCTTCTTGGTTTGCGCTGAATGCAATTCACTTGGTTTCCCACGAATGGGTAAAATCAGAAGGCTGGCTAGTTTAACTCTTCTGAGTGAATTATGACAGCATCTCAGGTCCTAGGAGGAGAAACACTGGCACCGCTTGTCACCTCGGCAGACACGGTCCTCGGGCCTAGAATATACGGCAGATCAATCTTGATGGCTGGTGTGAAGTGGCAGGAGCGGCCCAGGCGGGTGGTCCGGGGGCAGGGAGCGGAGCTGAGCTCAGAGACCATTTCCCACCTGGCTAATCTTACCGTCCGTGTAAGACCACGAGTCTCACACAACCTGTCCCGGAATCTAAAAGGAGCAGTGGTTACCACTGGTGGTGGGAAATGCTTTGGGCAGTTAAGAGAGGTGCTGATTCACGGTGTGGAACTATCAGCTTAGACTCAGCAAAAAACCCTGAGTGGTTTGGGTCAGGCGATCGGATGAGAATATAGTCTCACAGCCCTAAGGAGGCTAGACCATTAGCATGTTTAGTTATCCTTCCAATTTTATGTGGCACGTCCTCAGTTCATCCCACAGCTCAGGCCCTTCTGATTTAAGTTTTTATTTCCCCTCACCGGCACCTTCTTCCTGACGTCATTTCTTTATACACTTAAAAAATCTTAAACAACTCATCTCTTAGCCTTTTCCCAAGATACGAATCATGATTCTTTTTACTTTTAATTCTTGGTATTAGATACCAAGTCTTCCATCAGTTAATATTCTAATAAATACTTCTAATAATAATACTTCTGATAGCCTTCTAATAAATACTATTTTCATCCATCCATCCGTTTGTTTAACAACCATGTATGGCCTACTGTATAAGACATGGGGTTCAAACTCAAAGCAGCATTAACTTTAAAGGCATTCTTTCATGCATCTGCGAATCTCCAGCAGAGCTGCCCAGAGGCTCCCATTCACGAAATCTTTCCTCAGAACAGCACTGTCTTTCTGCTCCCCGCCGTGTCCTCACTGAGCATCTCTGGTTTACACCTTGCCCCCTGGCTGGCTGGGGGGTGAAGACATCTGAGTCCCAACTCTTCAAACTCTAGAGCCCTGAGGCTGGAGGGAAAAGGAGGCGGAAGGAGGACTTGGTCAGAGGTGTTGACCCAGAAGAGGAGAGACGACGTGATGACAAGGAACTCTGGGTTTCTTGGGGCAGAAAATGGGGCAAAGCAAGTTTTAGGTTATTTCTTCTGACTCAAGAATTCCTGAAATTAAAATATATGGTGTTTAGGGCTAGGCTTGGGCGTAACATGGTTTCACACACAGGAAGTCCCTAATTAACCTTCCTTCCCCCGTCCCGATAGACTCCGACCCAGAGGAGCTGACATAACTTTTCAATCTACAATTAGAGGTAAAACATTTGAAGATGCCAATCACTAGGAAAGGGAAAAGACCGGCATGGTGAGTCAGTCAAAATTTTAATCAAAAGGCCACACACACAGTGTTTAGCTTTCAGAGTGTTTAAAAATCTCAGCCAATTTTTAAAACCAGGATTTCATACAAAACCCAGATTTCTTGCCTCGTGTGGAAAGAAATGGGAAGATCTGGCAATACTGAGCCCAGATTCTCACAGGGCGACAATCAACTGGACTGACAAGGGAGGCCACCTCCTAATAAAGAGACCTGCTTCCTGCACCAGCATCATGCCCTGGGGGCCCCAACTCTGAGCCCAGAGGTCAGTTGCCCTTTACATTAATTCTTGCATTGTCTCTTTACAAGTAAAGAAATATTTCACAGAATTTTTATCTTTGTCAAAAGGGGGGAGGCAAAAGTCATTCAAAGAAAAATGAAACAATGTATTTCTTTTTGGAAGTGAAAATTCTTACAACATATAAACAATGTGTGATGGTTGATAGATTTAATCAAGTGGTCCTTACGGAACAACTGTGCCTCTCTCGTATTCATGTTGGCTCTCTGGTGCTTGTAGGCACTGGAGTTTTAGACCTCTGGTACTAATGAGATCATTTCCTGTTTTAAAAGAGGGGCTGGGTTAGCAAGCAGGAAGGTCAAGTGTATTAGAAGAGTGGGGATGGGGCGGGGAGCACAAAGGGCACCACAGCTGCTTCGGATTATGCTTTCAGAGTCAATTTAAGGCGTTGGGCTTGCACAGAAGCACCCAGGGTTATTTCATGCCCTGCATGTTTGAGAAAAATAGGCGTCTTTTCTTTTCTTTTTTTTAAAATTTATTTTTATTTTTTTTAATAGGCGTCTTTTCTTTATCTGAGAATCCATTCAGAATGAGGTTCAAGGCTGTGGCTCTGAAAATGTGGGCTAGCGGCTCTTCAACCTGGTGTCACGTGAATGGAAGGGGCAGTTGCATTTGTCACCAGGAAAACATCACTGTCATTACAAGCTGTGCTGGTCTCCCCAAAGGTGTCCCTGCAGGCTCGGTAGATATGCACGTCACAGGGTGGGAAGACAAGGAGGTTACTGCCTTCACATGCTTACGATCTAGACAAGAGTGGATATAATCAAGCCTCTGTGATGAGAAGAACCCCATCCAGATCATGGGAATTATCCATGACACACAGATGTAACTAGCATGTTGTGTGTGTGTGTATGTATATATATATACACATACATATATACATACATACATATATATATACATATATACACACATGTATATATATATACATACACATATACATACATACATACATACATATATATATATACATACACACACACACGTATATATATACATACACACACACACATATATATATACATACACACACACACGTATGTTCAAGTATATTCCAATTTGAAACAACTCAATATACAAAAATCTAAACTTTTTAATTTGAAAGCTGAGGATTTTTCACATTACAAAAAATCAGTTAATTCAGATGTTCTCTAAATATTAAGCTCTTTTAATGCAGTGGTTCTCAACTGAGGGTGGCTTTTGCCCCCCAAGGGGACACTTGGCAATATCTGCAGATTATGTTGGTGGTCACAGCCGGGCGAGGGGTGAGGGTTGCGTGCCACTGGTGTGTGTGCGTAGTGGCCGGGGTGCTGCTAAACACCCCACACTGCACAGGACATCCTGCAACAGAGAATACCTGGTCTCAGAAGTCATTAGTGCCAAGATGGAGGAAATCGGTCTAATACACATTATATATGATTTACTTTCTTCCAAAAAAAAGGTAATTTACACCAATGATTCAGCACTATTGTATTAAGCAAGGGATACCAGTCTTTGAAGTCAGGTCCAGTTGGGAGTGGGGCTTTTGGAGTGAATATGGTGCTGGTTAAAATAGAAAAGGCTGATGGGATGGGAGATGAGTTGGTGACCTGAAGGGATGCCGGCTGAGAAAGGCAGGGCACACACTGGGGTGCAGCTGGCAGTGGGTGGTGGCTGGGAAAAAAGTGTCATTGGTTCCGGGATGGGGCAGAGGGCAGTATGGCAGAGAGAGGAAACTGGCCGAAATTTCTGGAACAGACGGTGTGAGCGGAAGCACAAAACCAGAATCAAAATGGGACTCTCTAGCAAAGAGTTGTGGAGTTAGTGTTTGATCCAACAGGTCATGAGCTTTGAGGAGGAGCCCTGTGGTGGGTGGAGAGGGCAGGCAAGAACGGAGTGCCTGGAAGAGGAAGACTTTGGAGGTGGGGATCTGCAGAGAAGAGGACAGGACAGCGTGGCAGGAAGAGTCTGCAGACAAGGGACAGGGCGGGCGGAGCGACCCCTTGAAAGCATGTTCTGGGAGTCTCCTGGAGACCTGAGGAAATTCTCTAAAGCAGCTGGTCCAGAGGGCGCTGAGCTGAGCGTGGTACCAAGGACAGCGCATGGAAGGGCAGCAGTCACGGGAGTGGGAAAGGAAGGATGCAGATCCCGGGTGAGCACTGGCACTTAGTATTGTCGCCAGAGACTAACAGTTTCTTGCCTCACGCAGGAAAGAATTCAAGAGTGAGGTTTAGTAAAGTGAAAGCAAGTTTATTCAGAGAGATGCACACTCCACGGATCACAGAACGTGGGCCAGCTCACTCAGAGAGCGGCTCAGGAGACAGACACTCCACAGGCAGAACACGGGCCATCTCTGAAGGCGAGAGGGAGAGAGACCGAGAGGTGTGGGGGCTTTAGTTTGCAGTAAAAGCAGATCCACACTCCATAGACAAAGTGCGGGCTGTCTCAGAAGGCAAAAGAGAGTGACCACGAGGTGGGGAGTTGTCAGTTTTTATGGGCTCAGTAATTCCATATGCTAACTGAGTAGGAGGATTACTCCAACTGTTCTGGGGAAGGGGCGGGGACTCTGGGTGCTGAGAGGCACTTGCATTTAACCTTTTGAACAGTCAATGTGTTTTGTATTAAAAAAAAAAGTTTCTAAATGGTTCTATTGTTTCCTGAAGTGGTGTTCGCTCTTAATACTATATGGGTGGCAGTGCCCATTTGAAATCCTAACCTGATATCAGCATCCTTACAATTACACAAGCATTGCAGAAACATCTGCAGTTGCATTAACCTCGTAAGTATTACATTTTAAAGACATGACGCCTGCAACACTGAGTTCTTTGAATGGACTGATCAGATATGTGTTTAAATTAAACCAGTTCAACTAGAGAGGAAGAGTAGGGGTGGGAGAGAGTGGGGAAGCAAGAGGACGACCTAGGGAGGGAGCCGTAGAGGGGAAGCCCGCAGGGGAGAGAGACAGAGAAATTGAAACACTGCGATTGTTTCATACTCAAGTTCGTGGTTCGGAGTGATTTTGGCAATGGACTCATAAAATTTCCCCTTTTTTGTTTCCTTTCCTGTCTTCCTCTCACTGGTCTGAGTGTGATCCTAGGGTTTAAGGATACTTGTTTCTTGGGTAACATGTTTTTTTCCCCTGAGCAGACTCTCTGGAACCTCCCATTCCCAACTCTACTGTATAGCAAACCCTTCTTTAACTTTATTTTTTATTATCGTTTTTTAAATTGAAGTACAGTCAGTTACGATGTGTCAACTCCTGGTGTAGAGCATAATGTCCCAGGTATGTATATACATACACATATTGGTTTTCATATTCTTTTTCATTAAAGGTTATTACAAGATATTGAATATAGTTCCCTGTGCTCTATGGAATGAATTTGTATTTTATCTGTTTTTATATATGGTGGTTAACATTTGCAAATCTCCAACTCCCAAATTTATCCCTTCCCACTCCCTTTTCTCCTGGTAACCATAAGATTGTTTACTATGTCTGTGAGTCTGTTTCTGTTTAATAGATGAGTTCATTAGTGTCCTTTTTTTTTTCTCCTGGATTCTACATATAAGTGATATCATATGGCATTTTTCTTTCTCTTTTTGGCTTACTTCACGTAGAATAACAACCTCCAGGTCCACCCATGTTGCTGCAAATGGCACTATTTTATTCTTTTTTATGGCTGAGTAGTATTCCATTGTATAAATATACCACAATTTATTTATCCAGTCATCTGTCAATGGACATTTAAGTTGCTTCTATGCTTGGCTACTGTAAATAGTGCTGCTATGAACATTGGGGTGCATGCATCTTTTTGAATTAGAGTTCTTTCCAGACATATACCCAGAAATGGGATTGTTGGATCATATGGTAAGTCTATTTTTAGTTTTTTGAGGAATCTCCATGCTGTTTTCTGTAATGGCTTCTTTAACTTTAAAATAGGCCAAGGAAATTCTAATTAGAGATCGTATTTCTTTGGGGCTTAGCTCTTGTTTTTAATCCAATGCTCTTGATGTGGGTCACTTCAAACATCCTCCACTTTACCATTTCATTTCCATTTCTAATGTCTACACACTTATTCACATGCAGTCAAGAGAGCTACGGAGTGTGAAAAAAAATTTAGATTTAGATTCCTGACCAGAGACAGAAGGGGCAGTGAAAGCAGATACAGAAAGGACAGCTCTGTGTGGAGTTTCTGCTTTGGTTATTAGTTTTTCTTTCTGTAATGCTAGGAACGTGGCTGTCGAACAAGCACATGTGCCATCGAAACCCCGAAACTGAACAGGACACACATACCCCATCCTTGATCTTGGCTCAAAACCAGGAAATACTCACGCTCTTGGACATGATAATCAGCTTCGATGCAAACATACCAGGTTACTTTTTGGACATGCAATTCCTATAAAGATGGTACGGAGGATGTCAAGCAAAGGGTTCTGTTAAAACAGACCCAGAGACGAAGTGGCCAAGCTGCCCGCAGTGCAGCCAGACTCAAGCTGTTTGGGGATTTTGGAATGTAATTGGAATTTCTGGTGGAAACAGCCAGCATCCCCCGCCAGAAAAAAAAGAAAAAAGAAAAAGATATCAGCTTTTAGCTATGCTGAAATCTCAGCCACAAAGGAGAAGACATAGCACCCTGGCTGCCAATTCCCTTCCCCTTGGTCTCATTTCCAAACTGCCTCTCCCCTGACTCCTGAGCTGGGGCCAGGGAGGAAGTGCGGGGCGGAGCCCACTGAGTGGGTGATTTTAACATAACAAATCACCGCTTCGTTACTTGAAAGACAAAAAAAAATAAGGAGCTCCTATCTTCTGAGTGATTTGCTAGAGTGCTTTTTATTTGTCCATCACTTTTAAAAATTTAAAAAAATGTGTTTTCTCACATAGTATAAGAAAATTGACAGACATCACATTCTGCATTCCAGCCCCTCTCAATGTGGAAATTACACTGCCCCTTCCTCCACCCATTCTTAAAGTCTTTTAAACAAAAGTTTGATTCAAGCAGCTGAATTCTGACTCTGAATTCATGTTCTTAATACTTCAGGAGCTTGATAACTTTTCCCCCTCTGGGCTATAAATGTAAAATCATCAGAAAACAACACAAAGAGAATGCAGTTACTCCAAAATCTACTATTACAATAACCAGTCTTGTCACTGGGCTTCGTAGCCTTCCTTTATTTCATCTCTGTGTACTTCTAACATACTTTTTTTTTTTTGAAACAAGATTACAATCATTCTCTACATACTAGGAAACTCCAATTAAAGGCTGGAGAATAAGCCACCCTTAAAAAAACGATGAAAAAGTTAAGACAGCTGCATTATTGAAGAGTTTACAGAGCAGGAGTGACAGCAGAGGCGCAGATGAAGCAATTATGAATTTCATGAAAATGGATAAAAATCCAATTGGAATAATGAGGCCTGCCCCACTGAACACCTGTTTATAGTCTTAATTTTGCCTTAAGGAGATATTACTGATGTCCGCCAACAACAACAAAAATCAATGATGGATCAATATGGATAAATGTGTTGGGCACGACCTTTTGTCCTGAGAGACAGTTAACAGCTGGGTTTAGTTTTACTGGGATTTACTTAAAGACGCGTAACAGTAAATAATGGCGCGTTTAAGAATATTTGCCTGCTTTGATTTAGTGAGTTTGGCAGGTGGCAGTGGCCTTTCAATGGCATATGGCTTTGAGAAATTACATCAATATATGCATACAATGTGTCTTAGCCTCCAGTTCATGCGTCAAGTTAATTAGGAGAGAATCGCTGGTTTAACATTTTCTAAGTACATATTCTCTAGGGCTGGTGGAAGAAAACGCGGCGAAATGACAAAAGAAAAAAGAGTGAAAGCTTGCAAAGTTTTGCAAGAATTTTTAAGAATAGCATAATGGCCAAATACAGAGACAGACCAATATTTTCTTGACATCCTGCAACATTATGAACGGCATATTTAGGCATGTCCAATGAGGCACTGTTAACTTCTTTTCAAAGGTAAATTACTTACAAGTATAATATTAAATGAAATAGAAAGCACATATTCAATCTGTCTGAAACGTTCCCATTAGGGGTCTGATATGGTGTGCCCCTTGTAATAACGAGAAATTCTGATGCTTTTTGAGAGGGTGTGAAGCTCAAGGAAAACACAGATGGACGACTCTGAATACGTTTTATATTGTTGTTAATTCCCTTCACATTTCACATGTGAAAGTTACAGACTAGCACAGAAAATACAAACACTGCATGTGATCAAAACTAAAAGGGATATTAGTTGTAGTTTGTTTTCTTAGATTTGGTTTAATTGTTTTCAAAACTGGCTACTTTTAATTGTGGCGTCACAGTTAGAAAAGCCAATGATAATTTTTACAGGAGCCACAAGCAAATAAACCACATTACGTTCCAGGATAATTTCACAGAGAAATTCATCTTTGAAGATCAAAGGGCATTACATTCTTGCGGATTGTAGAAACCTATACATTTGGTTTCCTTTGCAATATCCTGTAGATTGTACACAGAAAACAAACAAACAAGCAAAAAACGAGGTCCTGGCATATTTGCACTAGAATTTAAGCTATTTTCCAAAACATTTCTATCCAGCAGTTGCTTTTAAGTTCGTTGAGTACTTCCTGTTTGCCTCTTTTATTTTATTTTCTGGTAATACAAGACAGGTTCTACTGATAGAAAATTAACAGCACTGGAAAGCCACAGTGCCCATGAAAATAAATGGCTATTGAACTTGTTTGAATATTGGATATTTTGAAAGATATTTCACTTTCCTTTGCTGTGATTTGCAGACACGTCCAACTTTAGGGACACAATGGCAAGACAAATGCATCAGTTTCTTTTTGAGTTTTATATTCTTACGGCATGTACAAGCAACTTCCTTCCAGCGTACGTGGCTACGTAAATATACTAAAAAGAACTTTTACAAATCCCGACATATCAGCATTAGTGCACTGGCCAAAAAAAAAAAAAAATCACTAAAATATTTTACCAGTTGGCTACAATAAACTTTTAATATGAAGCGCCAAGAAACGGTCAGATGAGTTTTTAATCTGAACCCGAGCTGAGGAGAATGATTGCACTGCAAATGCCACCGTGCCTGTCCACCGAGCAGCAGCCTTTGCATGTTTTCTTTAGCAAGGAAGCTGCCGATCTTCACTTTGGACAGGTTATATCCACACACACATACACGCAGACTACCTGGATGTGTCTACACACAGCTTCCAAACCCAAACCAGCTTGCATCGAGGAAGGAAAAAAGTGCTTGGAAATCCTTGCCGGCCACCGACCCCTTTCAATCACTTAGCAACCTCTCTTTACTGCTATTTTAAATGTCAAACGTTCAGCCTTCAAAGTCAACGATTTGACGAAGCCCATGCAAACCGAAACTTGAAAACACCACGGAAAGCCACCCAGAAACTTTGACCAAATGGAAGGAAAATGGTCCCTACCTTTTTTTTGAGAGGACGATGGCGACTGCCCTTGAGAAAAAGTAGGCTTTTCTTCAGGGAAATATTCAGGTTGGCTGTATTGATTCAGGGCCATGTCCAAGTCAGAGTCCTTGCTTTTCAGCAGGTTTCCAGGGTAACTACAGGTATAAGGCTGATTCACTGCCCAGGCCTGTTCCATATATATGTTGTTACTGGGCACAGCCTGAGCGGTGCAACCACTGTAACCTGGGCTATCTTCGAAATACGCGTAATAATCAGTGGCCTGCATGTAGCAGTTGCTGCCGGCAGCTGGGTGCACCTCGTACAGTTCTTGCAGGCAGTAGTTCATTTTGCTCCCCTGGTTCAGTTTCTGCTTTACGTACACACGCACGCTATGCATGCATCGCCGGCCCATACACCCCGGGAGCCGGGCATATGCAGCGAGAAGCGTGCATCCATACACATGAAAGGAGAGGACAGATGAATAAACACCACCAGCAGCACGGCGACCCAGCCCGCGGTACCCGGGGATGGCACCTGATGTGCTGAAATCCTATTTAGATCGAGGTGTCTTTGGAGCTCTCCTGCCATTCAGACATATCGGAAAGCAGATTTCTGACTCTCCAAGGTCTTAAGCTGCGAATGCAGCTAATTCCTGGGGAAGAGGGCAGGCAGGTAGGGACGACCTCCGTCCCGGCCCGAGGAGGGACAGCAAGGAAGTCCCTGTTACTCCGAAGCTGGGAAGATTTGTTTTATATGCTGTTTTTTAACCCCTTTCAACATGATTAGAAAATGATTACTCACTGTTATGTCATTTCAGCTGACAACTTAAGCATGAAACATTATAAAGACATCTCAGAGAATATCCTTGGATACACCGAAAATCCTAAAATCAATAATCTAGTTTATTAGCACGGGCCAGAGGAAATCCAGCAGTAACAGGCCTGATGACTGACTCCCGGATATTAATCTAGTCGCACAAATGGTAGAGGTTACATCTGTTGTTGAATGTCACCGATTGGCTTCTTCTAAAGCAGGGTCCGACCATCTTCCTAATGACACACAGGGCCCGCAGGTTTTTAAAACACGCCAAGGAACAAAGAAAGAAAGAAAAAAAAACCGGGCCAAGCAAGGCACGTCTGAAAATGCCACTGGTGCTGGCGAGTGAGATCTTTTCCGCTCCCTTGCACCTGATGATTTGCTACATCATTAGCCTAATCGACACAAGACCCTGAGCTTAGCTTCCCTCGGCTCGTTCTATCTTGGTTGTGTTTATAAGCACGAGGGGGAGAGCGTGCCACCTCCTAAAAGAAGAACACCCCTCTGTCGAGCAGTCCCCCCCTTCTCCTCGAGGTTAACAGCAGTCCTCACAGTATCCTGTGGGGCGCCGTGTACGACTATCATTTCATTCCCATTCAATTCTGTTTGTGAGATGATCTCGTGCTTTACTGTGGTTTAAGCAGCATTCACGCGTTTGACATTTAAAGAGAGTGATCCAAGAGGGAAAAGGAGAATCGCCGTGTCTTTTCACTAAGTTCGAGCATAAATGTCAAATACCAAGTCGGAGCACGAACGCCTGCTACGACAGTGACTGACGGGGTTTTCTCCGTGTGGATCGGCTGAGCACGTGTGTTCTAGAATGTGATTCAGAAAGGGTGGAGGCTGCTTTCTTTGAAGGTAGAGGTTCTTTCTCTTCCTACTGGAGACCCGGTTTGCAGGGCTGGCCTCAGAGCAGGGGCGGTAACATGTGCATTTGGGTTCCCGCTGGTCCCCGGGTGTGTGACCTGTTGGTATTTCCCTCCTCAGGGATCACAGACATTGTAATATTGTAATATTCAACAGTGAGACCTCCGCTTTGGACTCAAAATTCCAGTCAACTGCAATGTGGAATTTTGGGGCAGGGACATAGGACCGGAGAAAGGAGGGTATTACAATCATTCAGCAAACATCTGTGGGGCATCTGGTAAGTACAGAGCAGGGAGATGGGTGGGAGCAGAGATGGCGATTCAAAGGGTCAACCACTGTACCTGCCCCCGAGTGGCTTCATGGCAGGTGTATTCCATATACAGAGTCAGGTGGACCATTGCCACGCAAGGGAGCCTGTCAGGGCTAACGATTTCAGACCTGTAGCAACAGGGCCATCGATTCAAGGGAAGAAGGTTAAGAATTAGAGAACAAGCAACAGATGAGACAAGGTGACGGAGAAAAACCCAGGTAGACCCGCTGGACGTTTAGTAATGAGACTCCTTGAAAGATAGCAGTGGAACAACAAAGCAAGTAAGGGCATTTTCTCCACTTTGCTACATCTGAACCCAGAAAATGAAATGCACCATCCTAGAAAGCATAAGTTACCATGAGGAGTGAAGATCACAGCTCACGTTGTAACAGTGTCTTTACTCTCTGGTTACTCTTAAAACAAATAAAAGATTTATTCAAAAGTGTTTTTAAGAACACACACACATCATATTACAATTCACATTTTCTCCCTACTGAAAATGTCAAAACATTTCATTGGAAGCAATGACTATTTTCTGAAATACCCGGGAAAAATACCCAGGCCTTATGTTTTTTTTGCCTGATCTCATTTATTTATCTCCGATTTCCCCAAACTAATCTGAAAATTAACCTTTCAATAAAACAGTTTTCTTTCCTGGCAAACACATATGTTCCGAGGTCTCGCTCTCTCGTTAGAAGCTGCGTGTCAAATCCATCCAATTTTGCAGCTTTGCCCAGTCAGTGCATTTCCTGGCTCCCGATTTCACCGAAGGCACAAATCCAAGCAATTTCTCGCTTTTCACCAGTAACAGTATCCACGAAAGCCAGAGCCTTAAGTTCCCTTACAAAGCAACACTTAAAAACAATTCTCTGAAATCTCTAAGCAGGCTGGAAAAGCCAGTGTTACTCTGCCCCAGACCTGGATCTACACGCTGCCGTGGAGAATGGCCCTTGCAAAATCTTTTCTTCCTCTCAGTTTTCACCAAACCTTTGAAAGACCCGCCGAGAGCCAGCAGCATTTTTATTGAATTAAACAATCCTGAATTCCCTCAGAAATCTTTGAGTAGGAAAAAAGCTTCGAAACATATGTAAGAGAACCCACTCCTCTGCTAACTTTTATCTCTTGGGGAAGATAGTACAAACGTTTCTGAAATGCACTCTTTCTTGTACCCAATGGGGATTACTCTTAAAAAAATTGTATTTTTTAAATTGAAGTGTAGTTGATTTACAATGTGTTAGTTTTGGGTGTACAGCAAAGTGACTCAATTATACACATACATATATATATTCTTTTCCATTATAGGTTATTACAAGATATTGCATATAGTTCCCTGTGCTATTCAGTAGGTCTTTGTTGTTTATCTATTTTATATATAGCAGTGTGTATCTGTTAATCCCAAATTCCAAATTTATCCCTCTCCCCCCACCCCTTTTCCCTTTGGTACCCCTAAGTTTGTTTCCTAGGTCTGTGAGTTTATTTTCTGTTTGTAAATAAATTCATTGTATCTTTTGTTTTTTTTGTAGATTCCCAAGTGGGGATGCTTTTTACTTATAAGCTGTGAAACTCTCATTACCGTTAGCTGGAAATGAAGTTCAACGCTCACACTGAAGTTGAAATATAGCCCCTCACACCCCGCCAGAAGCAATCACACGGCTGCCACTGGTGATCGATCTGGCCTGCTTCTTCGTGAAGTCGATAAAGCAATTTAAACATATTCTATGTCACAAATGAGGTGAGCGTCAGTAAGGCTGTTTTCTTCTTTCCCTGGCTGACTACTCTAATTTGGTTACTTAGACGCTTACGAGTTATTTGACCCATAGAGCATCAAACCGCCTGAAATAAACTCAGGAGGGCTTTAACAATTCCCATTAGAAGTGTTTCAATCGATAATCATTTGTTATATAAATACACCTTGTCCACGGCTGCAAGGAAATAACCTAAAAGGGTGAGACTAACAATCTTGCTTTGAAAACCTCGTAGGTAAACAACAAGCTGTCAGTGTCTCTCAAGGAGGAAAATTGTTTCTCTCTTTTAATCTCTTTTCTTCTGTTTTCAACTGTGTTAATTCTTAAATAAGGCTGCACACTGGAATCACCCATAAACTTTAAAAACACTGGTGCCAAGAATCGTCCCCGTGGGAACACAGGAGGACTCCGCCTCAGGAGCCGGGGTGGGCTTCCCAGAAGAGGAGCCCTGTGAGCTGGCATTTAGAGAATACAGAGACTTCAACAGTGGAGGCCAGAGATGGGAGGCAGCTGAGCAGAAACGCCTTCGGGGGAGTGTCATCAGCTATACTTGCAAAAAAGGTGATTAAGTAAGATAATGAACATTATGCCACTGGTCCCAGACTTCTAGCTTCTACTCTAGTGATGGTTCTTACTCTGCTTTAGTAATAGAACCTCTAAATTTTAGTTGGCCCTTGTTTCTTAGTCTCCCTTACACCTGGGTGTGCCTGGGTGACTAACTTCTAGCTAATGAGATGTAATAAAAAGAAATATTGTAAGGCGGAATTTAAGAAATTTAGAAGACAACTTGAAAAGATGACTGGTGCATACCAATTGCTTCTCCTTCTTTTTTGTTATTTCTTCCTGCTGCCTGCAATGTGTATGGGAGTCCCAGCCACCATTTTGGTCCATGGGGATGAGAGTCATATCTAGAGATGGCAGAAGAATAAACTAGAAGGAGTTTAGGTTGCAGAAATCCATAGGATCGTCATACTAGCCTTCAGTGCCAACCTCTGAATTGTTTTTTTTGTTTGTTTTTTCCTCAAGAGAAAGAAATCAACTTTTTATTTAGGTCAGTTTTTTTGTTTGTAAAATAGAAATAACAGTACCCACCTCACTGGTTATTGCAAAGATTGAGTTAAATATAAATAAGTAAAGAACTTAGAACAGTGACTGCATAGTAAGTGATATAATTACATATACATAGTAATAAGTATTATTGAAGTGCCTTAGCTCTATCTTGGAATATTTCTCTTCTCAGTCTACAGTTTCACTAGGTCAGGAGTCAGAACAAATATGGCCTCAGGACCTGCTTTGTAAATAAAGTTTTATTGGAACACAGCCGTGCTCATTTGTTTACACAGTGTCTGCTTCTGCATCTACCCTGCGCTACAACAGCAGCATGCCATCGCTGTGACAGAGACCACGTGGGCGTGAAAATATTTAGCATGTGGCAATTTAGAAAAAAATCTGCCATCCCTGCTCTAGGCGATCTCACCCCTCCTGATAGCTTTAAATAACAGTTACATGTGGATGACAGAATCCAAAAGTCAGAACCTAGTGTCCTGCTATCCACTGACATCTCATCTTTGCAACAAGCAGACATCTCCGCCTTCATTCTTTCTAAAACCCATTCCTTCTATGGTCTTTCCATCTCGTCACTACCCTCCTCCTGGGGGCTTAAGTCCAAAACCTTGGCGCCCTCCTTGACCCTCACACTTCCTCACTACCTACATCCAGTCCATCAGCAAGTTCTCGGGTTCCCCTTCCAAAATATATTTTAATCCAACCCCTTCTCTGTCTCTACTGCTATCACCCTAGACAAAAACATCACTGCCTCTTCACCAAACTCCTCACATGGCCTCCTAACTGGCCTGGCCTCACTGTAATTCTTTTCTTCTTCTTCTTTTTTAAATTGCAGTGTAGTTAGATTTATAATGTTGTGCTAGTTTCTGTTGTACAGCACAGTGATTCAGGGACATATATGTGTGTATATATAAAACACTCTTTTCAAAGTCTCATTCTTTCTTTTTTTAATTTATCTTTTTAATTTCTTGTGTGTGGGGGGAGGTAATCAGGTTTGATTTTATTTTTTTAGAGGAGATACTGGGGATTGAACCCAGGACCTTGGGCATGCTAAGCACGTGCTCTACCACTGAGCTGTACCCTCCTCTTCATTCTTTCCTGATACAGCAACCAGAGTCATGGTTGAAAAACTGCACATTGGATCATGTCACTTCCCTGCTTAGGTGACTGGATAAAGAAGTGGTGGTATATTTATACAATGGAATACTACTCAGCCATAAAAACTGACAACATAACGCCATTTGCAGCAACATGGATGCTCCTAGAGAATGTAATTCTAAGTGAAGTAAGCCAGAAAGAGAAAGAAAAATACCATATGAGATCGCTCATATGTGGAATCTAAAAAACAAAAACAAACAAAAACAAAGCATAAATACAGGACAGAAATAGACTCACGGACAGAGAATACAGACTTGTGGTTACGGGGGGGGTAGAGGGTGGGAAGGCATAGACTGGGATTTCAAAATTGTAGCATAGATAAACAAGATTACACTGTATAGCACAGGGAAATATACACAAAATGTTATGATAAATCACAGAGAAAAAAATGTGAAAAAAAAAAACTTGAAAAAAAAAAAAAACCTGCCATGGTTTTTCACTGCATTTAGAGTAAAATTTAAACTCGTCACCAAAAGATGGCCCTTCCCCGCCTGACGTCAACCCCTCTGCCCGCTCTCTCTCATACCGGCAACAGCAGCCAGAATGGCATCCTTGCTGGCCCTTGAACACTCTTGCTCTTCTTGTGTGACTCAGGGACCCTGCATGTGCTCTTCTCTGTCTGAAATGCCTCTCCCTCCATCCCTCCACAGCGCAAGGCCCTTCTCATTCTTCAGGATTCAGCGTACGAGTCACATTCTCTGGGTTTCAGGGGCCTTTTGACTCCATTGTGGGCTGAGGGCCCCTGACACTCATCACATATGTGACATCAGTTGTTCTCCCAGAAGAAAGATGGGGGACTCTCCGGGCATCAACATCTATGTGCATTTTCCAAAACAAGATAAAATGTTATCTGTTGCAATAAATGGAGTTTCTTAGGCTTGGAAAGTTCGGGGGAGACATCTGTCTGTCTTGTTTGCTCTTTTATATTTTGCTGCTGGAGGACAGAGATGGACTTCTTTTTTTTTCTTTAATTAATTTTTTGGCGGGGGAGGTAATTAAGGGGAAGTAATTAGGTTTGCTTATTTATTTATTTTAATGGAAGCACTGGGGATCGAAGCCAGGACCTCACACATGCTAAGCGCACGCTCTCCTACTGAGCTATAGCCTTGCCACCCAGACCTGCTTCTTAAACCTACCTCCACTGAGCTTTGGAATTATGAATGGAGGTCACAACTACCAAACATCTCTGCTCTCAGAGAGGTTATAGAAAGTGTAGAAACATGGCGTGCCCTCTGAAGGAGCCACTCACATTGAGGAACGATCCTTTCACAGACATGGGGGTGGGAGCCCAGGTCTCACCATATGAGTGCTGAGAGCATACCTTAATGTAGGCGACATATCTAGGGGGAAAGGAAAGGGGGCAGAATAACTTCTTGAGCTCTGTTCCTCTTTGGATGTCTGGAATCTTCTGACTTGTTTCTTTTTAAAAAAGATTCCAAATTAGTTCAACTCCGGAGATGAGAGCAAGGCAAACTTCTGGCACTTTGGGACCACTTGATCTTAAAGTGCCCCCCACCCTCCAAAGACGGAGGTTCCCCCGGGATCCTCGGATATGACAATGGGAACTTCTGAGCTGTGTATTCCGTATGTACTTTATTTGACTCGGAGGAAACCGCATCCCAGAGGGATAAAGTGGCTTTTGTCACACAGTAGACAGTCGTTATTGGGACCAAAACGTATTCACACTTTAGGGGTGTCCGGTCCTCCTTTCCAGGTGGGACCTTTATTTTCCCAACTGACTTTAGTGCTTTAGGCTTGGAGGGCGGGAGGGAGGGAATGAAAGGAATTTGTCCCCAGCCTGAAGACTGACTCTCTTCCTCAGGACTTCTACTAAATGGTGCAAAACCTTGAGTGGCTAGGATCAGGTCAAACTAGCCATTTTGGGAACGTTTTACTTCCTCCGCCCTAGATGTGTCAATTAGCATGACTGACTCTCCCCTTGATTATTGTGATTTTGGGGTCCTTATTAAATGAACACCATGGCTACTGGGTGAACACTCAGATGGTGTCCCCAAAGTGGTCCAGAATATCAGTCCCAAGGGATGCTTTGAAGAAAAATCAGTAAAAAAGAGATTCTATGGTCAAGTGAGTCCGGTAAATTGTGCATCCTTCTCTTGGAGATTCACAGAAGAAAACTGCTGAACTTTGTATGCTTTTGCATAGCTCAGCATTCCCTGAACACCTCTCATCATGGAGCCCTGTGTATCCGGTGACATTTGTTACAAGCGTTCCATGAAACATTCTTTGAAAAACACAGGAGTCTGCTCTGTTGCATATATGCTGGGGGTTGCTTGCAGGGCTGGTTGGACCCATGAAGTGCAGATCCTCAGGGGACCACAGCAAGTTTTTGGGCTCTGGGATCAAGTCTGCTTTGGTGGGAATAGAAACTCAAAGCTCCCCTCTTTGAAAACGTCTGGTACTCTGAATTTGTTTCTCATTTTTCTCCTTCAATAACAAATAAAACAGTCTTGATAGTTCTAGCCGCTGATGGCTCTCTCAAGGATACAAGGGGAGGTTTTTGGGTATAATCCATCACCAAGCAGAATTTGCTTTTACAAAAATGTGCTACTAGCAGAAAGGGAATGGATTCTGATCTGGTGCAGCGGAAGAGAGACAGCTCTGATGAGAACACTGACGTGAGAACAGGACAGTCTTGGGGCCCAAGCTGATGGGAGCAACCTCAGTAACTGAACTGAGAGATTTTCAAGGAGAAGGAGGTGCTCATGAAGGCCGTCCTGTGGGCTTCCTCGACTTGGACCTTCTTTCCAGGTTTGGAGGTTGTGTATTTTGTTTCATTAAGATGGAATGGTTGGGGGCGAGGGTACAGCTCAGTGATAGAGTGCATGCCTAGAATGCCTGAGGTCCTGTGTTCAATCCCTGGTACTTCCATTAAAAAAATGAATAAATGTAATTACCTCCCCTGACAAAAGATGAAAAAAAATTAATAGAAGTTAAAAAATAAAATAGTTGGACAAAACAATTTAAAAAATTAAAAAAAAGAAAGATGGAATGGTTGCCTGACCCATTCATGCAATAGATACCACCAACCCAGCTACAGCAGCATTTTACTAGATGAAACAGGTCATTGTATACAATGAATGAGTTAAAGAAAACAGCCTTTTGAAGTTCCACAAAGATTATAAAATAGACTCCAAAAGACCCCTTAGGTCAGTGTTTCTTAAAATGTGGTTCCTGAAACCAGCATTACCATCTCCTGGAACTTCTTAGAAACGCAAATTATCCGGCAGGAATATGAGCAGGAACTCTGGGGGTGAGGCCGGCAGTGCGGGTGTGGACGAGCCCTCCTGGGGATCCTGATCCAGGCTGACGTCTGAGAACCGGTGCCCTCAAGGAAGGCCCAGGTGGTCCGTACCCTCAGGCCCTGCCGACTTTCCCAGGCTCACTGCCCGTCACCTGGAGCCCTGGATTCTCAGAGCCCCTTTCTTCTGTTGCTGTTTCCTGCTTGCCCTGGAAGGGGTATTGGCTTTGTCCTTGATCTGAAACCTTTTAGGCTTAATTAATCCAGGAGAAATCTATGCTCCACATGGCCAGCCCCGTTCCATTTTTCCAGCCTCTCCTTTGGGTTCTGGTGGCCAGTCACTACCAGCATTATAGCACTTTGCATACTTTAGCATTGCCACTCAGCAGCCGCAAGGAGCAGTGACTTCCAGTGTCTTTGGAATCTTTCAGTGTCTCTGGACATGATGCTGTCCTAATAGCACAAGCGCTTCCCCTCACCCACCCCAGCCCCACAGCCTGCTGCTGGTGCCCCAGGAGCCTCTGCGTCCTGATGCCTGTCTCAGACGCCTCCTCCATCTCTGATCAGCTCTATCCAGTCTTCTTCAAGAGATCTCCCCTCTGCCTGCTTTCACAATAGACTCTCCCTTGGCTTTATCCTTAACCTTCTTCTAACCACACACGTTCTCACCAGGTGACCTCATCAATGCCCACAACTCCGACTCTTGCCCTGTTTGCTTGTGGTGCTAAATTGTGCTCCCCTAGACCTGCAGGTCCAGCCACCTACCCAACATTTCCCCCCGAATGCCTCTGCGGTGCCCCCAACACTGAGACTGAGCTCATCTCAGATTCCGTGCTGGGTGTGTATAAACATTATCTTATTAATCCTTATGGGTGGTCCCTCAGGGCAGCCAGGACTATGCATATTAACAAAAAATGGATTAAAAAACCATTCATTTGTCCAAAGTGGCACAGCTGGTAATTGGAAGAGTCAGGATTCAAACCCAGATCTGTTTCAGCAAAACCTGCCTGCTTTGACTTTTCCTTGCAGCTTATTTCTCTCTCTCTGGCTTCGTCACAATCTGGTCCCA
Source organism: Vicugna pacos (assembly GCF_048564905.1). Classification (NCBI taxonomy): domain Eukaryota; kingdom Metazoa; phylum Chordata; class Mammalia; order Artiodactyla; family Camelidae; genus Vicugna; species Vicugna pacos. The sequence continues at coordinate 10,607,994 of NC_132987.1, forward strand.
AAAAGCTGACTAATCCAGATTGCCACTACCTTCATGAAACTCCTCACTTCTTCTCTTTAAGAGAAAAGTCGGTGAACCCAACAGGTGTCTATGCCTCTAACCTTATTCTGACTTTCCCTTCGTCTGCCACAGAATCCAAAACATCTCACCGATTCCTTCTCTCAACCCTCATCCCAGATTGAAATCACACCTTTTAAGAAAACGTTTAAAGCCTTACAGGTCTTTCAGAAGGTGGCCCTGGATTGTTTTTTATCCCAATCTCTTGCCGCTCGCTCATATAACCTGACCTCTGGCATTTCTGGTTTTGCTGAACAGCATCTCTGCATCTGCCTTGGTCACACATGGTCCCCCTTTCTGGCCTTAGCTGTCTTCCACACGGTGATCCAGGTTCCATGAAATGGCCTTAGTGTGGACGGTATCATTGAAACCTCAAATGATCTGGTAGGTAGACAGCATCGTTCCTGTTTTAGAGATGAGGACACTGGGAGCTGGACGGGTTAGGGAACTCACCCAAGATCATAGGGCTGATCAGGGGTGACTTCAGTGTGGGTTTATTTGGCTGCAAGCCCCAAGTTTATTTCCAAGATATTGCATCTCCAAGAAGCATCTTACCTTTCCATGCACTGAAGCTGAAATAATTATTTATGTTTATACCTTTGTTCTCTTAAAGCCAATGTATAAATTACAGATTAAAGTATAGTGCTTATTTCCTGGATATTTAAGTTATTTTAAGGATTCACAATAAGCATATAATAATTGCTTAACACATGAGTGAATGGGAGTAGACAACGGCTGAATGCCCTAAACATTATAATCCTCCAGATTGTGATTTATGATGTATTTTCTCCATGGAAACAGGATGGTAAGTTGGAAAATGGGATGTGGCTATAAGATATGCCTTGAGTTCGCTGTCCTTATACCCTCGGTAGCTTACAGTGGGGTCCGGGACACCACGGACTGTGATGAGCTCAGTCTCATAACGAATGTCGAGGAGGCTTTGCGTCTCTGCACCTGACCTGCATGCCCGAGCTGCCTTCTGGGAAACTACTTGAATAAATCAATGTCATTCTAAGTGAAGTAAGCCAGAAAAAGAAAGAAAAATATCATATGATATCATTCATATGTTAAATCTAAAACAAACTAAAGATAAACAAACTCATTTACAAAATAGAAACAGACTTACAGACTTAGAAAACAAACTTATGGTTACCCGGGGAGGAAGAGGGTGGGAAGGGATAAATTGGGAGTTCGAAATTTGTAGATACTAACTACTATACATAAAATAGGTAAACAACAAGTTCATACTGTATAGCACAGGGAACTATATCCAATATCTTTTAGTAACTTACGGTTAAAAAGAATATGAAAACAAATATATGTATGTTCCTCTATGACTAAAGCATTGGGCTGTACACCAGAAATTGACACAATATTGTAAACTGACTATATTTCAATAAAAATATATTTTAAAAAAAGAATCTTTAGGTTCTTATCACTTCAAAAAAAAAAAAGACCCTGATATGCAGTGATTCTTCACAGCTTATTAATTGTCCTCCTTGCAGGGCCTAGAAACTTAATTGTGTTAGACAGGGGAATTTTATATGCTCAAAATATTTCTAAACATTCTTCTTTTGTGGGGGGTGGGAGGGAGGTAATTAGTTTTCTAAAATTTATTTGTTTTGTTTTTATTTATTTTTATGGAGGCACTGGGGATTGAACCCAGGACCTCATGTATGCTAAACATGTGCTCTGCCACTGAGCTATACCTTCCCCCTAATCATACTTGATGGATGCTTAGTTCATCAAATTCTCTCTTGCATATGGGAAAATAACGTATAGTCGGCTTTCAGCCTAAAGTCAAGATTTGTTCCATTTAAGTTTTCAAGTAATGGGTTGTAATGCTCAAAATTCCCAGAGACATTGGCGTGATTTCAAAGCCTCTTTTCCATAGCATTTCCAGCGGATGGAGGAGTGTTGATGGATGACTGGCATTCCAGCACAATGTCTTGCTTACTAGAGCTCCCAGGTTGAAGGTTAAGGGTTATATTCTGTCTGATGTTTCCTAAGACCAAAGGCAAATCATAAGGTCTCCTTGTGCTTAGAAAGAGTGAGATAATATTCAAAAAGAGCTTGGGGTGGGGAGAGGGGTGGTGAGGGTGTAGCTCAGTGGTAGAGCACATGCTTAGCATGCATGAGGTCCTGGGTTCAATCCCCAGCACCTCCATTAACAATAAGTAAGTAAATAAATAAGCCTAGTTACCGCCTTTCCCACCCAAAAGAGGTCAGAATCCAGACCAGACGAAAAGCTTACATACACAAAAGTAAATACAGACCAGCACCCTTAAGGCTGGAGATTGAGAAACAAAGTAAGGCTTTTAAAATAGATTTCAGAACCCCCTGTTATCAGCTCTGAAGTCTTCTCTTTTCTAAGGTAACAGTGGAATCTCTGCTCTTTTTCACGAACGAACATTTGATTCGAAAGCAAGCCTCTCATGACTCTACTTTATGAAGTATGACCATCAGAGTCTGGGAAACATACCCTAACATTTGAGTTCTGGTGTAGCTTTAATTAGGGCACGGGCTACGTAACGATGATGGGGTCTACTGCGCGTTATCTTCACAACCAACCAACAAGGCTCGCGCAGGGGTGGGCATTTCCACTCATCTGACAGTGGGAAACTGAGGAGAGGTTATCTCACCCTTACGCAGTTACTAAGGGAAGATGTCAGCACTGAAACTTCAGCTCTTGAATTGCTATTCTAGAACTTGCTTATCTTGCTTCCCCATACTTTTTTTTAAGTTTCTTTTATACTTCTTAAAAACATTTTTTAGGGGGTGGTAATCAGGTTTATTTATTTATTTTTAAATGGAGGTACTGGGGATTGAACCCAGGACCTCATGCATGCTAAGCACGTGCTCTACCACTGAGCTATATACCCTCCTCCTCCACACTGCTTTTCTAAATAGAGAATTATTTTAATGTTTTGAGAATTCTGGGCAACTAATTATGTGTTTTAACACACATTCTAAGATCACTGGGATGATTTATCTGTTTTTCCAAAGATGTGCCTAATTTAATGCTACTTCATATGTGTATTTTGATCTAAATGTTTGTTTCTCTACCTCGAGGAGAAAACAATGCTCTTCAACATTTTACTTTTTTTAAAAAGGATATCGTATATGCTTGGCATGTATATCACATGGTCACTCATTTTATGTATTCTTTAATTTCTAATTGCTTCTAATTTAATCACCCACACCAAGTAGATCCATTTCCTACTAATTTAATGTGTTAAGATGATTATTTCACTGTAATTCACACTGATGGACTTGATTTGAAAAGTTGAGTGCTTATTTGAGTAGAATGATTTCGACATTTAACAGCTATAGTACACTTTCTTTATTCTAGAATAACATATCAGAGATTAATTTTATGACAGATTTCCCTGAATAACAGGAAGAATGAATGAGTGATTGAGTCATCTGCATTTACTTTGCTTTTTCACCTTTAAGAACAACTAATGCAATATCTAGACCCTGCCATGTTTTCAAAAGATGTATTCTTTGTTCATTAAAGGCTCCAGTTCCCCACTTACACTTGAAAGTATCATGAAGAATAATTAGAGGTAAAAAGTTCAGATGAAGTTCTCATCCATGCTACAGCATGGATGAACTTCAAAAGCAGTATGTTAAGTGAAAGACATCAGTCTTATCGTATGATTCCACTTTTGTGTAGGGTCCACGAAAAATAATCTGTATGGACAGAAAGCAGGTGAGTGGGCGCCCAGGGCTGGGTACAGGAATGAAGGGTAACTGCAAGTCAGCTTCTGGTTTCTCTGGAGGAGATGGAAATATTCTAAAATAAGATTGTGGTCATGGTTGCCCAACTCGGTAACTATACTAACAATTACAGAACTGTACACTTAAAACAGAGGAATTTCATGATGCGTAAAATACATCTCAACCAAGCTTTACCAAAATAGTTGTGAGATTACAAATAGCTCGAGGTAATTAAAACTGCTTGTCAAGCTAAGGAAAATTAGGAAGTTCACACATTTATACACCAATACTACGTATGTTAGTTTTCTAGGTCTCACGGAGGATATACCATAGGAGGAAGACATGACTTTCCCCTGAAATTTGCAACCAAACTAAGAAAGCATATCAACAAACAGAAGCCAGTATCTGACACCCTAGTACCCCCAGTGTTAAGTGAACGTGGAGGAAAATGGAGTTATTATTTGTGAAACAATGTGAGTTAGATTCCTTTTTTAAAGCTTAAATCATTATTTCTTGGCTTTTAAAAAAAAATTGGGGGGCTAATTAGGTTTATTTATTTGTTTATTTTTAATGGAGGTACTGGGGATTGAACCCAAGACCTCATGCCTGCTAGACACGCATTCTACCACTGAGCTCTACCTTTCCCAGATTCTTCTTTATTCTTCTCTAAGACAAATGTCAGCCAACAGAATTTTCACCATTGCTTGGCCATCCACAGAGTTGCTCCTCATCTCAAGTCTAAGTTCACAGCTCTTCCAGCATTTCCATTTGGAAACCCCATGCAGGAGGCAGGGTGTCTCCCCCAGCTTCCTTCTCTCAGCATCCAGCACAGCCCTGGGCAGGTGGGACACACTAAAAACATTTCTTTTGTTTTTTGTTTTTCTTTTTAACATTTTTATTGATTTATAATCATTTTACAATGTTGTGTCAAATTCTAGTGTAGAGCACAATTTTTCCGTTATACATGAACACATATATATTCATTGTCACATTGTTTTCTCTGTGAGCTACCACAAGATCTTGTATATATTTCCCTGTGCCATACAGTATAATCTTATTTTATCTATTCTACATTTTGAAATCCCAGTCTGTCCCTTCCCACCCCCCGCCCCCTTGGCAACCACAAGTTTGTTTTCTATGTCTATGAGTCTGTTTCTGTTTTGTATTTATGTTTTGTTTTGTTTTTTTAGATTCCACATATGAGTGATCTCATATGGTATTTTTCTTTCTCTTTCTGGCTTACTTCACTTAGAATGACATTCTCCAGGAACATCCATTAAAAACATTTCTGATATAAATCACAATGAACTCACAGTCCCAGGGAATCCAACAGTCATGTTCAGAAGCCACGGGAAGACAGGGCAGAGCACAGTAAGTCCTTTAGTAAAACTTCGTGACAGTGTGAAGAGAGAAATTCATCCTGACGGGGAATGGAGAATCACGGCAGAAGTGAGATTTGAACTGGGCCTTGAAGCAGGAGGGGAATAAACGGGGACTTGTAAATGTTTTCAAAAATGGATCTACTTCATGCTGGTACCCTGAGACCCTTGAGATCTAGGACTGGCGAGGGGAAATTCTTCACTCTATTTCAGATGTCAAAAACAGTCTAGAAAGACGCACAGCAGATATCAAGATTCACCTGAAATCCACCACAACCTTAGTTGTTTTGTAATTTACTAGATCGTGGAAAGAAATGAACGTCCAGGTCACAAGCGACTATTTTCTCTCCTTAGGAAAGTCCTCAGATGGCGGGGAATCTGCTTTCTGTCCTGCTACAAAGAAACGTGGCCTCCAGGTAAGCAACACCCTGTCACTCACACCTTCCTTAAAAATGTCACAGGTAACAGAGAGACAAGTAACTTTCATTCTTGAGACACGCACCCTTCCAGCACTGAATGGGTGCCTCAGAGAGACGTGGGTGGTTCGGAAGATCGGAAACTATTTCTGAATCACACACTTAAATTCAGATTTTTATAGGAACAAACATCATGCAAGACAACATTTTTGTTGTTGTTGTTCTTGTATTTTTGCCCAACAGGCATGATCTGATTCTAACCATGAGGAAGCATCCGTCAGACCCAAACTGCGGGGCATTCTGCAAAATAATCAGCCTGCACTCTTCACAGATGTCAAGTGCTGTGAAAGTGAAGGACAAAGAGAGCTTGTGAGCTGGTCCAGAGTAAACAGACACAGAGACGAAATGGAAGGTCCTGGCCCAGAAAACAAAACCGGTATCGGGAGCAGCGGGCAGTGGCCTAGCCCAGCCTTGCTTGCGGAATATGAAGTCGAGAGCCAGAGACGCGTCCTCTCTCTAGCCCTGGTCTCAGCCTTGACCTGCCCTCCGGGGGTGGTGGGGAGAGGGGTGGGGAGGGACAATTTGTGAAAATTAAATAAAGCTGGTAAATTAGATAGTGGTACGCATCCATGTTAAGTTTCCTGACTTTGATGGTTGTACGATGGTTTTCTAAGAGAACTTCTTTGCTTTTAGGAGACACATTGATGTATTTAAAGGGGCATGATGTCTGTAACTTACTCTCAAATGGTTCTGAAAGATAATATGTATATATGCAAACAAACACGTAGTCTTCACACAACCAGAATGATAAAGCCAACGCGGCAACATGTTAACACTTGGTGACTCCAGCTGAAGGGCATATGGGAGTTCTCTGCACCATTTCCACTTTTTGGTAAAGCTGAGATTGCTTTAAAATCAAATAAAAAGGAATTTGTAGGTTTGCATCAACAGATCTTCCCAGAAAACACACAGCTCACTCAAACTTGAAGACATGATAGTCCCTTGCCACCAATTTTTTTCCAGTTCAACTCTTAAAAACAGAAACCAACTCAAAAAGTAAGCAGATTTGGTGGTGATCATTTTGAAATATCTAGAAACACTGAATCGCTGAGTTGTGCACCAGGAACCAGCATAGTGTTGCAGGTAAATTATACTTCCCAAACAAATAAACTCATAGAGAAAGAGATCAGGTTTGTGGTTACCAGAGGCAGGGGTGGGCTGCGGTGTGGGGAGGGGGAATTGGATAAAGGTGGTCAAAATGTGCACACTTCCAGCTATAAGATACGTAAGTACTAAGGATGTAACATACAACATGATACGTATAGTTAACACTGCTGTAGGTCATATATGAAAGCTGTTTAGAATCATTACGCTGTACACCTTAAACTCATACAGTGCTGTATGTCAATCATACCTCAATATAACTGAAAGGAAAAAAAATTAAAGGAAGCCAATTTGCAGGCAAATAAGCAGCAAAGTTAAACAGCCCGCGATTCATCTAAGTAAGAAGGGTATGTCAGATTGATGAGTGTTACCTTCTTACTCTTAGTGATTACCACTATTCTTAATATTCTTAATTCTTGAAGGCTTATATTCTTAATACTACGAAATATTGTAAAAAAAAATCGTAAGAATGAGCATTCACTTCCTTTGTTTGAGGAGGAAGAAAGACTCAAACATAGAATGATCACTGTAAAGTTAAGAATGAGCATATGTGCAACCAGAAAGAGAGAACAGGAAAGCACTACCCCCACGTCCGGCCCTAAATGTTAAATGAGATGGACCCACCGCAGACACTTGTCTCCTTGGAAACCCGGTCAATTGAAACTTCTGCCAAAATTAACATGCATTTTTTTCCCCCTTAAAGTCAGGAGCTTCTTTTACTTACAGTTTTGACCTTTAGTTTTATATCTTAGGCTTATTATAAGACGTTCTTTCCAGAGCTAGGCAAACAAGGGACCAAATAAGTATCTTTTCATTAGTTCTGAGGCTTGGCTTACAGTAGTATGACCTTTGTAGCGGCACATTCTGGGACACACGTTCTGGGGATGGGTAAAACCTGCCACTGCCTGAATATTGCCAGCTAGACTAATAAACCATCAACCCACACAATATTCCAACTCATGCTGAGTGACTTCACATTATAGCTAATTGAGTTGAATAGTCATATTTGCAATACAGTTCTATATTTTAAGAGGCAGTAAAGTTTAATAAAGGCAAGTCTTTTATGTAAACCAATACTGACAAATGCCGTGGGGATAGTGGTTCACCAGAGATAACAGTTGTTTCAGATCAGTGCTCTGGACCATGGAGGACTTCCTACTCTTTTCCAAAGTCTGGCTGGTTCTGGATTTCTGGTATCTTTGCAGGTCAAGTCAAGGAGGCTGAACTGGTCCAGAACCGAGGTTAATCTCTAAAGACAGCTCATCATTAGCAGCCGGCACAGAAGAGACTATCCATCCCTGAGTCAATATAGGTGACAAGTGCAGGTGAAGTGGTCCCCGGGAGACCTGCTGCTCCATCTGCAATGCCACTGCCAGACGTGTGCCTGGCGTGGGGCCTCTGCGTCTCTGGGGTTTTCAAAACCCAAAGCCTCTGCCCTGCGGAGGTAAGGACAGAAGGTGGTACCCATCACCAACACCTTCGGGGGAATACGTTTATTATGGCACGTGAGGACATTTTCAGAAGCTGACGGGGGACGAAGCCTAGACTTTCTGAGAACTGAGAACAGCCTGGAGACTCTGTTCCTGGGGGAGCTGGTCCAGACACTGAAGGAGGCAGCGTAAGGCGACTGATTTCCCAATTTATCCTGGAGCTGGTGCTCTGTTTTTCTGATGATCATAGGTTTTTGGGGCCAGTACTGATTCAGTGTATTTTCCCCACAGGGGGAAATACGGGTATCATATTGAAGAGCTACTTTAAAGTGGTGCCTTGGTGGATGTTCTTGGCTTCTTTGTGGCCACCTAATCTCTGATTACGGTATTTGTTGGAGAGAGTTAGTGATTTGTCCCAGGTTAAACAGCGGGAAAGTTTCAGAGGCAGAAGCCAATCATAGACTTCTGTTCTAAACATTCCCTAGGTGTCCACTATGTGCTGGGCACCATCCGTAAGACTTGACACAGCAGGCCAGCTGTGTAACATCAGGATTCTTGGAATGTCTTTTTTTTTCAGCTTTATTGGGGTATACCTGACAAACAAAATTGCAAGATATTTATTTAAAGCATACATCGTGATGCTTTGATATATTTATACATAGTGAAATGTAGTTAATTAGCACATCCATCACTATATATATATACACATACGTATTTTTTTGTGTGTGTGAGAACATTTAAGTTTTACTCTCTCAGCAAATTTACATCATACAAAACAGTGTTATCTGTCTTGGAATATCTTGATAGACAACCATCAATATGCCATTCAAGCATTTGTCTAAATTTGAGTGGAACTTTGTATTTTTATCCTGTGTTCCAGGTCAGCTCCTGGCAAGCAGTGAGGTAGGTGATGTTAGTTTTCAAGGCACCGTGTCTGAGGGGAACGTCATGCCTATTGCTCAGTGCACAACCCGACAACCTGCACAGTGCTATGTGGGAGTCTTGCTCTTTATTTTCTCTCTCGCTCCTCCATTTCCCTGTGATGCTTACCTCTTTCCTGGCCTCCTTCCATTTCCACTTCTTCCATAGCCTTTATTGGATCTTGCCAAAGAGGAAAGGAATCTGACCCAGTTCTCCACTTGCAGATGCTAGTGACTTGGTCAGAGACCCAGCCAGGAGGTTTGCATTTTGAAAGACCACAGAGAAAGGGCCATGATGGAACTGCAGGCATTCAGGGCAGCCCGTGGGAGAAGGGAAGGACTCTGAATTCCATTGGTCCCCTATGCTGTCTCTGTAAGGCTGACTCTCCCAGTAATAGGTGTTCAACTTCAACGCAAGGTCAATAAGTTAACTAACTCATGTTGTACCTGATTCTGGATGAAAACTGCCTATTGGGAGCATCATGGGATTTGGCTACCAGGTCTGCTCCCACTGCATCCATTATATTCCCGGCTATGGAAACTGCAGTCCTGCCAGTATCGACTTAGTGATTATTCTGACATGGGTGTTCTGCAGCTCTAGTACCTTATCTGCTCCAGGTTTCCAAGCTTCATTATGAGAAAATAACTTATTTATTGAGCACTCACTGTGTCCCGTGAAATCATCTAAGGGCTTATTTCTTTCTACAATTCTGTGAGAGAGGGTCCCCCGTTTTGTAGACGAGGAAACAGGCTCGGGCAGGGTAAGTGACTTGCTCAAGGTCAATGGCTAGTAAGTGGCAGCACCAGAATTTGACCTGAGGCTGAAAACTAGGTATGTGCTAAGACCCACCTCTCCCGTCTCAGCAGGTCCCACTGCCCTGCACCTTGCTCTCAGTGTAGACCAGTGTCTCCTCCGTGGTTTGAGATTTCTTCCTTAGGGTGCCTGGAATTCTCTTGCCCTTTTGTGTTATAATAATATAATGGTAATATCTGGAGAAGATTCTAATTTGAAAAGACACATGCACCCCAGTGTTCATAGCAGCACTATTTACAATAGCCAAGACATGGAAGCAACCTAAATGTCCATCGACAGATGACTAGATAAAGAAGTTGTGGTATATTTATACAATGGAATGCTACTCAGCCATAAAAAATGAAATAATGCCATTTGCAGCAATATGGATGGACCTAGAGATTATCATAGAGTGAAATAAGTCAGAAAAAGATAGATATCATATAATATAACACTTATATGTGGAATAAAAAATGATACAGATTCTTTTTATAAACCAAAAACAGACTAATGGACATGGAAAACAAACTACAGTCACCAAAGGGGAAAAGGTGGGGGAGGGGTGAGTTAAAGGTTGGAGATTAACAGACACACATTACCGTACATAAGAAGATAAACAACAAGGATTTACTGTATAGCACGGGGAACTATATTCAATTACTTTCTTTTCTAATGGAGATTTCATTTCATTTTATTTATTTGTTTATTTATTTTTTGTGGAGGAGGTAGTTATGTTTACTTATTTATTATTTTCTTTTATTTAACGGAGGTACTGGCAATTGAACCCAGGACCTCATGCACGCTAAGCATGTGCTTTACCACTGAGCTATACCCTCCCCTCCATGTCTTGGAATAACTTATAACGGAAGAGAATCTGAAAAGAAAAAAATTATGTATATATATAACTGAATCGCTTTGCAGTATACCTGAAACCAACATTGTAAATCAACTACATTTCAATGAAAAAATAATAATTTAATAGTAAAGAGCTCTGATGCTAGAGCCAGGCTGCCTGGTGCAAATGACATTTCAGCTCCTTCGTACTTTTCTTAGTTTCTTATTTAATTTCTTAAACCTTTTTTTCAAAGGTTTCATAATAGCTTGGTTGTTGCTGCGGATTCTCCTTCTGGTGGCTCACGCCTCTCCCGCAGCTGTGTGCGTGATGGTTTGCTCTGCTTCCCTCCGTGAATGTTTATACCGTTTGTCAACCGGTTTCAAGGCGCAAAAGGGTGACAAAAACTGGAGGAAGGGGACACCAGGCTAACAGACTATTCACATTTGAGGAACAGGTATCATTTAGTCTCTAAGTGGCAGGCACTATGCTTTACATACATTATCTTTCATCTTTACAACAAATCTGAAACCTGGGTATTATTACCTCATTTAACATTGAGTGGACTCAGGGTCAAAGAAGTTAAAAAAAAATTGCCCTGTGTGGGTAAATTAAAGAGTAAAAAGCCAACCTAAGCTTGTCTGACTGTAAAGCATAAGATCTTAACATAAAAAAAAGACACAAGTTATTCACTAATACATTCTTACTGTAAAAAATATCTGCCACTGTGTATCAAGTTAATATTACCATCCTTCTTCATTTCACTCTTTCCTTTTTAAGGTATCTACTGTCACAAGGGTGATGTGTATCCAGGAAACTTTTTCTATGTGTGCACATGCAACTATAGACTTTTAAAACTATATCTGGGATCATACTAAATGAATGGTTGCTTTTCCATTACATTTTGCTAAAACCGCCCTTTTTGAAAAATGTGTTTTCTAGTAGCTGCTTTAAATAGACCATCATTTATTTGAGCATTCCAATCTTTCAGTAATATAAACAAAGGTGCAAAGAAAACTTTTGAACACAGATCTTTGCGCCCTTGTGTGAGTACTTCCACTGGACGGACTATTCTAAGAATGACAGCTGGTTCAAATCATGTCTGAATTTTACATTGTAATAGATGCTGCAGAATTGACCTTGCAAAGCTCGTGGTCCCCTCACCATGCCGTGATGCATCTCAGTGAAAACTGAAATTGGGTGGAATAGAGCCCTAAATTCTGAGATTAGCCTTCCTTGGACATTGCTGTTCTCAGCTTCCCCTCCCCTTCCCTCTAGCTGATGGCTTTTTTGTTTTTTTTTTTCTTTTCTGGCCCTTCTATTTCTACCTGCCCTGGGCTTCTTATGCGCGCACCTCCCTGCCTTTGAAGGATCAAGTCTCAGTGCTCTCTAGCATATCCCAGAAGCTGGTGGAGAGCACTTACTCTCCTGTTGACGCTAAGGCTGCTCCCCAGTGCCTTGAGGTAGACGAATCACACCTGCCGCTCTCAGCGGGGACCGCCCTCCCTGATGGGTGGGGAGCAAGGGACAGAGAGGAGAGTGGAAATGGATGGAGCAGATGGTCTACTAGTGGAGGGCTCAAGCTTTTTAATCCTCCACCTTCTAAAGTACTCATTTACCTGAAGATGTCCTTGTATTTTTCTCAAGGACAAAGATAGCAATCCCTTGCTGAAAATGTGACTGTCTAACTTGAAAGATTATAATGCACACAGACTTGACTTTGCATCTCTCATTTTGAGAACCCTTTGTTATTTGGGTAAATGAGAATTTACATCATTTAAAATGGTCATTGGTGATTTGATTCATTTTTTTTCTTCCTCATGAAGACCATGAGTTAATAGTCTGCGCCTTTGCTCACATAAGCTATTGTTTTAAAAATTACTTTAACTGATCTAAATCTTGGGGATAGTTTTAATAAACTATAGTATATCTATAAGCAAGAATAATCTACAGCCAATAGAAGTTCGGATTCAGAGGAATATTTAACAACAAGGGAACAGGATCATGATGTATGTTTAAGCATTAACAGCTGGTTAAAAATGGTATGCCTAGGGTGATTCCAAGTTTGTAAAAAACAGGTATGCATAGAAAAAAAGACTGAAATCTAACAAAGATTTTTATACCGCTTGTCTTTGGAGGATGGAATTATCGATGAATTTTAAAAGTTTTCTTTTTTTAAGCGTTTGGGAAATTTTCACTTTTTGTACATGGGAAGCTTTTATAGTGAGAAAAGTAACTTTTTAGTAAGATGATTTTGACTATCTTTTCTTGCCTTCCTGGGCATCTGAGATGAAATTCTCCTGGTTTTAACCACAGAGCAGACCCACGGAGAAAGTTCAGTGCAATCACCAGATTGATCTTTTTTGTGATGCAACCACAGAGGTGGGTCATTCCCTGCCTTGTTTCTCCCACCAGGTTCCAGTGTTTCAGGAAGGTCCCTGGTTGACCTCAAGGGCAATCATGCAGGTGTGGAGGTCTGACTGCCTGGGTTCAGCAGGGCTGGCAAGGTCCAGCTAGCTACAAGGGCACATGCATCTGTCTCGGACCCATTCTTGTGGGACTGGTGGGACCTGCGGTTCCCGGAGAGAAGCCCAAAAGTGCACAAGAGGGTTCAGTGGAGAAGCTTTGTAAGAACTTGGATGAGGAACAGGGATCCAGCCAAACAGAGTGGGACTCTCAGAAGAGCTCAGGTCCCAAAGGGATGTGTCACTAGGCTAAGTGATTAAGCAGAATACTCATTTGGCAATTAAAATAAGCCAGGCCTAAAGGAAGGGCTAATCAGGAATAGGGAGACACAGGAGGCTCCCCAGGCGCACTCAAGGAAGGGAAGAAAAAGGGCACATCCCTCTGTGTCCACTAGGTGGCAGCCCCCTTCCTTTACCAGTACTAAGACTTGTGCGTATTCTCGGGCACTTTCTGATACTCAAGAATCACTCAGATTCCTGGGCCCCTTCCCAGAGCTTACAATTCTGTAGTCTGGGCTGGGGCCCGAGATTCTGCATTTCTAAGAAGGTCCAGGTGCTGCTAGTGCCCCTGGCTGGTTAACTTTGAGCATCATCTCAGACTCTGGGAAGAGGGGAGGTGGGCAGGAGTACGGGGTGGTCCTCAGGGATGAGCAGTCAGTTCAAGTTGTGACAAAAACTCAAGGGAGGGGTGGCGTTGTGGTAGGAAGGTGGCTTGGGAAAGGGAGTGGGGTCACTTGCTTCCGGATGGAAATAGCCTCCGGTCCTAGAGCAGATTTGAATTGTGGGATCTGCAGCAGAATGTCAGGGCTCCAGGGCTCTCCATTCATTGAAATGGGTTACCGGTTAATTTCCTTAGAATGACTGGAGCACAGAGGAGCACACGTATATGCAGACTAAAATGACCGCAGTATTCAGATCAAAACGTAAAACAAGACATTAGGTACACACCAAAAATCAGGCTAAAGAAAAACATTAAGAATGCTGTAAAGCATAAATCAGCAAATCTCAGACAACTTGAAGTGAAAGACCATTTAAAAAATATCCAGTCCATCATGGCCCAATACGCGAGATCTGCTAAACAAGACTTTTGCATAGCTCTGGCCCTGCGTGGCTGACCAGGCGGGTTTGACAGTACCCAGCTGGACCCTACCCTGTTTAGTGAGATGAAACCACGGATCATGCATTTGAATGCCAATGGCAGTGCTACTTGCCTATGACACTTCTAAAGCTTCCTCTGTTTCTCTACCTGCATCAACAGAGAGAGAGAGAGAGGCAGAAAGTAATAGTTTCCATAAGAGCCCCCAACCATGCTTGGAGGTGCCCTGGGAGATGGGCTTCTGCACAACTTCAGGGAGTCTATTTGTTCTTTGAGCTCCCGCACCACATTCTTTTTTTTTCAGTTGAAGCATAGTTGACTTACAATGTTGTGTTAGTTTCAGATGTACAGCATAGTGAGTCAGTTAAACATATATATGTATATTCTTTTTCAGATTCTTCTCCATTATAGGTTATTATGAGCTATTGAATACAGTTCCCTGTGCTCTTCAGCAGGAACTTGTTTATCTATTCTGTATATAGGAATTTGTATTTGCGAATCCCAAACTCCTAATTTATCCCTGACCCCCTGCACTTTTTGTATCCTTTAAGGGTCATTTTAAGGGTCCAATTATATTTTTTTGGGGGGTCCTTGAAATGGGGCTACTTGGAGATATTTTTGGTTCTGCTGCTATTTCTTCCAGGACATGAAGGACGATGTCCTGCACAGAGTAGGCACTTAATACACACTGATGGGATGTGTGCCTGGAAGTGTAGCCCAGCAATAAGAAAGCAGATGTGCTTGGGGGGCTGGAGAGAGGGCCAGGAAATAAATGCCCAGCAAAACAGAGCTCTGCTCACAGAGACTGTATGGAGGTAGCGGGAAAGCAGAGTAGATGGAGGGGGGCCAACACCAAAAAGAAAAGAGCAATCAGTCAAGTTGTTTCCCCCGCCTCACTGCTCCCTCACCAAAGGCAGGTGTCCATTGGGAATGAGTGAAATGCAATTAATGAGGTTTTTGCCATGACAGCTTAGGTTCCGAGCATCTTCATGCTGAACTGAGGCACCTGCCTCACCTTCCTGCCAACATGAACCCTGGTTGCTCTGGAAATTACCTCAGTTGTTTTACTTTTTTTTTTAATTATTACTTTTTTAATGGAGGTACTGGGGGTTGAACCCAGGACCTTGTGCATGCTAAGCACGTGCTCTGCTACTGAGCTATTTCCCTCCCTCTGTTTTCCTTTTAAAATTAGAATCTTGAGGAAGGACTTTCAGCAAAAGAGAGCTAAATGATTGCAAAGTGGATTATCAAGCCTAACCTGTCCAAAACATCACGTCTCACCCCACACTCAACTGTCCTGGTTTCCTTCACCATCCTTTACCAGGTGCACAGCGCAGCCAAGGGAATATTTGTGATTTAATGATGCATGGCTAATAATAATGATCACAGTAAGAAGAAAGCTGCTGTTTAGACAGCATCACGTGAGAAGTAGCATGCCAAGTGCTTAAATAAATACATTACCTTATTCAGTTCTATCCGTAATGCCATATGTTTGCTCAAGGACAGAAAGACTTGGGTTCTAGCCCAAATATGTCAGACTCAAAAATCTGTGGTCTTCCCCACTGGATCAAACTCAGGGTCTTGAATCCAAATAGCAACTCTTTCTTTTTGCTTTCGAAGTGAATCAACAAACTGGAAAGTGTAGAGTGTCGAGAACTCTAGATACCCCAGGCCAGGGAGGGTATAGCTCAAGTGGTAGAGAGCATGCTTAGCATGCATGAGGTCCTGGGTTCAATCCCCAGTACCTCCTTTAAGAATAAAGAAAAAAATAAACCTAATTACCTACCCCTGGCAACCCCCCCCACAAAAAAAAACCCCAAGGCCAAGATCTCTCACAAAAGACGGAGACATAGATGGGCCCTAGGAATGAATGAATGAATACCAATTGTGAATAAATCAGATTTAGCTTGTGAGGTCCTTAGATCATGAGGACACTGCAGTTTCCTGTAAACCCAAGACATTTCACTATAAACCAAGGAGTGACATGGTTCTGATGCCAGCTCATAAAATCTAAAGATACAACCTGGTTACAAATTCTAAGACTCATTCTCAATTGTATTTGAAGTAAATGTGCACACACACACACACACACACCCCTGTACTATATTCTGACTCCTTTGAAAAAAACTTGTTTTACTCTTTTTCTAAATATCCTTTTCAATTTTTCAAATCTTTTATATAATAAAGATGAGGGACAGTTCCAACACAAACCCTCCCGAAGAGAACAGTTTTGACTGTGTTCAAATCAGAGCTCATACCGCTATTTTATTATTATTTTTAGATAATCCTATCTTCATCGGAAACAATCTGCACGTGCAACTTCCCAGGTCAACTGCTGGTTCCAAGGAGCCTTTGAAGTGTCTTCGGGAAAGCTCAAGGACCAGCAGTTTTTTGAGATGGATAAATTCAGTCATGTGTTTATGTTCAAGTTAGAACAGTTTGCAAAAGTCCTTCATGGGCCCTATATAGAAGTCCTTACAAACTTTCATGAACGCATCTTGGTATGTGATTGCCAGTTTTTATACACACCATTTAAACCTTTATCATGAGTCAAAGTCCTTAAAGAAAATGGACAAAGACCTTCCTTTCAAAAATGCCAAATTGAAGAATGGGGAGTTACATGAACTTGGACTTTTAAAGACACAAATTGATTTAAGAAGCAAAGATTTTGGGGAGCCCTAAGACAATAAAGCGATCAGCACCAAGACATCTGTCAGGGCGGAGGGGACCTGAGGTAAAGACCAGTTAAATCTAATGCAATCAGGAACTTAGGCCAGTTGAACATTTTGTCATGAGGTGACAACCCCCTAACACCATAATCTCGCCTTTCAGGATGATGACACAGGACTTAATGAGTAAAAGAAAACAACTTCAGATCTCTCTTTTGAACATGAATTGTCTACTTAGGTTAAAGGTGGACTGTGAGATCCCATTAGCTACAGGCACAATTGGGAAAAGTAATGGCCACAGACACACACACACACACACACGCACACACACACACGCACATACACGCGTGCGCTGCAAAACAAGTAGTTATGCAATGATAGCAATGTCTGTTTCTACTCAGATTCGAAAACAGAATTAAAGCCAAAACTAACAACCTTCCTGCTAATTAGAGAAATAAAAATGTCTCCCCAAGCGCCCCAACATAATATGAAACTGAAATGAATTGCTTTCCTTTGGAACCCACTTATTTATTCATGTTTAAAAGAAGATTCGGGGATAAAGAAACTTGGAAAGAGAGCAGCTGGGGAGCCCACAGACACTGTGCATGGAGTCCAGGAGTCGAGCGCACACACAACAAGAGCTCGTTTCCTTGCTGCAACCCTGGATACCGTCTAACAAAAATCTGGTTACCTTTACACTTCTTCTCTTCTGTCTGGAAGGTCTGGGCACCTGGGACACTCGGATCGCTCACATCGTCCTGGTCCAGATGGAAGATGGAGCTGGTCCAGGGAGCCTGGATGAGATGCGGCGACGACTGTTCATTCTTCAGCGAGCTGCGCCTCTCCGGGGGGCTCTTCCTGCGCAGGCAGCCTTCGGACATGCCCACCAGCTTCCAGTCCTGCTCGCGGTCCGGACAACGCTTCGGCTTGTCCCAGGCTGGAAGGCCATTTTCTGGAGGGTTGAAACACAGGAGATGACGAGCTGTTGGCATGGCCAAGACTGGGTTGAGTTGGAGAGCTTTGGAAGGCAAGTTGTTTCCCGATTCTTTCGGGCTGACCGGGTTCACATGGCCCTCCTCTTGATGGCGGTGGTAAGATGCGGGGGGTACCAGCCTCGGGCATGTGGCCACTGCAGCTGGATTGCCTGCCGGAGTAATCAACACCTCCCCCCTGGCTTTTAGTGCCTAGAAAGACATCAGCGTCCCCATGGGAAGGCTGCCTTCTTGCCCGTCCCACTCCAACAGCAATGACCCTGGAGCAAGTTGACACCCATTTATGTGACTGCTTAGATGACCATTTGAGGTCTCGAGGGTCAGGGCTGGCCGTGGACACTTTTCAGAGCCTCAGGACATAAAACGTGCAGGGTTCGGCCTGGTTTGACTTGGGTTTTATCACAGGCTGACCTGAGGGGCACCCTGTTCCTTAAGTGGGACATGCCACGTGGCCGTGCAAGACTGACAAGTCCATTCTCCTTGCTACCCTCCACTCCCCAGAGCCTACAACAGTGGGAAGAGAAGCTGTGTGGGTGGTTTCAGTGTCGTCCCAAACAGGCGGTGCGATGAGCTCAAGACAGCAGATAGTGCTTCAGTGTGGGGCGATTTACAACCCTAATCAGAGAATGAAAGACCCCAAATCTCTTTGGTTGAAGTAAAGGCAGTCAATGGCTTATGTATATAGTATTGTTTTCTCTATTCAGTTTATAGGGGCTTGAAGGTCTGCTCTCTAGAAAATGAGGAAAAAACCAGAATAATATAATGAATATAACTTTCTCATGCTAACCTTCCCTGGTGGCACATTATACCTCCTTGAATATCTTTACTGAACGTGGAAATAAAGTAGAGAGTGAAAACAAACAAGCTAATATATAGATTTGTAGATGCATTCACATTAAAACACAGAGGTCATCCGGCCATCCGTATTTCCAGAAATTCTTAGGCTAAGGTCTGTCAAAATGCAAAAGCAAAAGCAAAAGAAAAAAACTAATATAAATAGAGTTCTACTTTTAAAGTAATTATAAACAGTGATTGAAAGACAGCAATTTATAAGTGAATTTTCTTTTACGTTGAAATAGAGGACCATACGTATGTGCATCAGAGAGACAAGTCCATCCTGCTCTGTGCAGAGTAACTGGGAATTTAAAGCTGCTTTCCAACATTTAAAATGAATTTTGAATTATTTACTGCAAGGCTTAAACATGTTTCAGGTTTTCACAAGCACCCTCTGTAAAGCTTCTAGATGTCTCCAGGGATGTAGGGGAGGGTGGTTTCTCATCTGTCCTCAGCCCCTTTTGGAAGCTGCATTTATCCTTCCTGGTCTTTGGGCTGCTGGGTGGAAATCCTGGTACCCATACACTTGATTTCTAGCACCGGAGAAGACTGTGAGCGACTATGACAATAGAGGAATAGCTAACACATGATTTCTCCATCACAGTAGTGGAAATGCTGCAATTTGCAATATCCTAACTCGGCCAGTAAGCAATGATCCTCTTTAAAAAAAAATCTTACAATACTTTTGGAGGTAACGTTTGATCTTATTCAGAAAAGAGCCATGCAAATTCACCCTGTGTAAAGGGCCGTCCTAGGCATCGGGTGAGGTGAGTTACCCAGACCTGGGATCTTTCTCCTCAGTTTACATGCCGCTGTTTGATGCATGGCGAATCAGAAAGGTCTGGACCCAGTCGTGCCGGCTACTGGTGCAATTACAGACACTTAGTCTCACTTTCCATGAAAGGAAAACAACAGGTTAAGAGCTTGGGAGACTGGATTGCATTTTGGACTACACATATCTATGAAGAATCCTTGCAGGTATCTATTATCCAGGAGGGTTTGAGGTTTTCATGAGCTAAATATAAAGCCACTGAATGCAAAGGTCAATTCTGGGCCCAAAGAGATTTATTTTGTTTCTACAGACGTGAAAAGCCTTCTCGCCCATGCGTGCTTCTATGGTGTCTACTCTATTTTCAGGGACTCTAAACCTTTGGTACCTCGCCCCATGTAAAGCTCCATTTTAAGTCATGTTCAGGTTATCATAGTATTTTGTACAGCCTCCAGCATTTGTTTTTTCTGCAGAAATTCTTAATATTTGGTATTCATTCCCCTGCCTGAACAGAAATTAAGAAATACAGCCAAACTGGGTAGTCACGGCTTCCTAGTGAATGGAGCTGGGCAACATGCGTGGATGAGATACTGAGAGTGACTCCACCCAAGGCGACAGTCATCCCCAAAGCACAGCTGGTTAAAGCCCGCTCAGCCTGTCCCCTGCGCCAGCAAGAGCAGGGATTTCTTGTAAGCAAGGGAGGCTATGTGTAGGGTGAGGTAGCAGATAGGATCGCCCTCCGTTTTCCTGAGAAAAGAAGCTGTGGTGGTTTGGGGAACGGGCTCCATTCGTGGGAGGCATTTATGAGCTCAGAATTACTGTCTGTAATTACATTCATGATAATGACATTCAGTTGCTTAAGGGCAGGTTTATTGGTTGGGGCTCTGCTGGGAAATCTGGGGACTGAGAAGCCCTGGCTGGGTCATGGGAAAACTCAAGAGAGGTTTGTTTAAGGAGGATCCTCCTGGGATCAGAGGGCACATGTAATTCCTACGCCATTCCCAAGGAGGGATGAGAGGGGCTCCTTAAATTCTGCCTGGGAGGCTGTGAACTGTCACCTCCACTTTTGCTTGGCAGTGATGGTTTTCAGGGATTTTCTGCTATTTCTTTTTTTTTCTTTTCCTGCTTTTTCTATGTCTAATGTCCATATCCTTCCATTCCCCCAAACTCAAACCAATGAGATATTCTTTTTAGAGGGATTAAAAAATCTCAAAATATTAAATTTTCAAACGTTGGTGAGTATCAGAGTCACGTGAGACGGTATTAAAGGCAGAAAGACCAGGCTTCCTGAAGCCGGATGGGGCCAGGGCATTTGTATATTGAGCAAGTTCTCCAGGTGTTTCTGATACCCAGTGGAGTTTGAGATCCACCCGGTTAAGAAAATCTAAGGTTAGAAAACAAATTATTGACATGTTTCAGGTAAGAGTGCAATCTCCTTCTCAGACTCTGTTTTACCCAGCCTTGGACTAAATTTGCATTATAATTAAAACTTTCATCAATTGTTTTAGAATCTACTGCGTGAGGCATTAGAAGTCAGCTGTTAATTGGATTGTTATCTTGTTGATTGCAGGCATGGATGTAAGTAAGTATTCATTCAAAAAGCCTGTTGCTCTGAGGATTCTATGGGACACAAATGTGCACAGTAGTAGAAATACATTTTTATTTCTAAAGGAAGATTCTGGAGATGATCATATCTTCTGTCACATGAAGTATGGGTCTTTCAAGGATCTCAGCTAACATGTGGCTTTTAATATTTCATATTCTAGACATCAAGACGATTCATCAATTTAATTTGTCAGTTATGATGCAAACGAATAATTAAGTAGAATCAAAGGAAATGACGTGTGAACTGTTACTAAAATAACCAGACACACACTGGTCTGTGTGTCTCCAGGGAGTTTAGATTTGAATGACTGAGTCTGCGTTCAATGACCATAATTCTAGCAATTGACTGACCTAAATGGTTCTTTTGCAAAAAGAAACAAACATAAATCCCATGAACGTGACTACCTATATCTCATCTCTGGAAATTTCCTTAAAGATGATAAAAACCAAATCCATCCAGCAGAAAAGGGAGAATGATATGAACAGACTCAAATATTTCAGGACACAAAAGCAAGCTGATACCTTAGAAAAGTGGAAGGCAAAAGAAATAGGATTATAATAAAGTGTTCAGAAAGGGTGAGTGGAGCAGGCTGGGATGTCATGGCACCAACTATGAGTGTTTAGTTTGCATTAAAAGACCATCAAGATGAGGCACTGGGTCCCCACACCATATTTTGCATTTGGGGATGTATATATAATGTGCTTTGCAAACCCAGGGACTGGGTAGAATTATCACTATAGAGCATCGGCCTGCTAAGTAGGCTGTCTCTCATTTCCATTTAAATACTTGCTTCATCGAAATGTAGTTGATTTACAATGTTGTATTAGTTTCTGGAGTACAGCGCTGTGATTCAGTTATATGTATATGTATAAATAGATACATATTCCTTTTCATTACAGATTACCGTAAGCCACTGAATATAGTTCCCTGTGCTCTACAGTAGGACCCTGCTGTTTATGTATTTTGTATTTAGTTGTTTGTACTTGCTAATCCCAAACACCTAATTTATCCCTCCCCCACTGCTTTCCCCCTTGGTAACCATAAGTTTGTTTTCTATGTCTGTGAGTCTCTTTCTGTTTTGTAAATAAGTTTGTTTGAGTCATTTTTTAAAAAGATTCCAAATCATCTCTACCTTCAATTTAAAAAGAATGGGGAAAGTAAATAAATTAAGAAATAAATCCTTATAGCAAAACAAAAAACTGAAACAAACAGAAAAAACCACCTCCTGTCCCATAAGTTTCACCTTGTTGAATTCTCAGACTATGTACACATCAGCTGATTTACTCGTGGGGTCACGTAAAGCAGGAGACTAATATTTGCCTGAGCACCCACTGTGGGCCAGGTACAGAGCTGGACGCTCGGACTCATCTTCATAGCGTCCCTGGAAGTACACAGAGCTATGCTGCTTGAGGGACAAGGAAACTGGAAGTCAGAGAAGCACCTTCATCTGCTCTTTCATGCCTTTTGTATGGTTACCTGATACGTTCTCATTGTTTGCCTTAGTTGGATGAGTTGCCACAGATCTATTAATAGCTATCATTTGATTACTACCTTGAAAGCTCTTTATAAACGATGTTTATCATCTTGTTCAGTTTTTCCAATTGACTCATTTACGTTCACAGCTGGCCTCCCGGCTTTCACTCTCCACCACCTACAACCTCCTGTCCACTCAGCAGCCAGAGTGAGCCTTCAAAGATACACATCAGAGCCGATTTCTCTGCTGCTTAAAGTCTTCTGGTGACTTCCCGTCAATACTGGAATGAAGACCTCATTTACCAGCCTACCCGGCTGAGCCCTCCCGGGGCTCTGCCCCACTCTCTGTCCTCTGGCCAGTGGGCTTCTGACCTGGGAAGCACTTTCCCACCCAGCATCTTGGCAGAAGCTCTCCCCTGTGCCTCAAGTCCCCTTTCCCGATCCTTATGTAACCACTTCCTATCATACCATGAAAACTGCTAGGATCCAGCTCCCTCTTTCTTTTATATGAAGGTTAGATTTACCCTTTTGAAGAACCTATCAGGGTTGCATTTCTCCATGAAGATAACCAAAAATGAAAAGCCTGATGGGTTGGACCTGTGTACGCCTTGGTGGAGGGAGGAGGCAGGGAGGCTGGAAGATCAGTGTCCCAGCTCTTCTATACAGTGGCTGGAAGGTCTCATCTCGGGAAGATCACTTCCTGTCTCCAGGCCTCAGTTTTTCCATCTGTAAACGGGCAATGTAATATTGCCCATGGGATTTTTCTAAGGCTCAAATGAAATAATGCATGGGAACGTATTTAGTGATTAAGTTCGATTCAGGGTACCTAGTGCTGTAACTACCTAATCAATGTCATGTGTATGACCACATGGGTCTCTTTCTAGCCAAAGGGGAAAATACTATTAATAAAACAGTACGTTACTTTTACTAATAAAAAATTCCATATTCAATGGATATATCGACACTACTACCGCCGTCAAACACCACTGCCACCTCCACTCCCATCACCACCTGGTCCTAAACAGAACATTGTGTAGGCGAGGTTGTTTTTGGTGACCTCCCACTTCCTTTTGACCCCCTTTTTTCTTCCTTCTCCCTCTTCCCAGGTATTTGCTATTTTCATGCTGTCCTCTGGGTGCTCAGTCCCCACTGTGGGCGGATCACTTATTCACAGATCTCTTAGTAGCCTTGGGCAAGTCACTTCACTTCTCTGTACTTCAGTTTCCTCCTCTGTAAAATGGGAACATTCTCCTCTAGTAATGATTAAATAAGGTAATACACAAAAAGCTCTCTAAACAGTGTATGGCACATTGTAAACACTCAGTAAGGGTTAGCTCTTTCCTCATGCCCTGAAATGATCTCTGCCTTTGCCCCATCGTCCAAACTCAGGTTCTCTAAACATGATTTCCAAAGAACATCTCCAAAAGAAAGAAGTTTGACGGATGACTTCCCATTACCACGTTAATGGCTGGGAATCTGAGACGAGTCACCCCTCTCAACAGATTGTGATTTTTTAAAGAGGTTGCTTGAAAAGCGTAGGGCTGTGGCCCAGGAATGAATGTCTACAACTGGATTCCTAACTGCTGTGCAAGGCAGGTGGGAGAGACACTTTGGTGAAGCCCATGTTCAGAACAGGATTAAGGCATTTCCGTTATGGCTGGCCTGACCGTCTTCACACCTGGCTTGCTTAGCTTGGTGGGTCAAACAGCACAATAGTGAAGACACAGGTTTGATCCCTACTCAACCTTCAAGACCTACCTCACTGTCTAAGCTCTCTTGAACCAATCCATCCACCCCCGATCTTTTATAACTCTTCCCCTGTCTCTCCCACCCTCCACGTGTGACTTTTTACCTTGTGATATAATCATTTACATACATGTATAAATTTTTTCGTTAACACTTTAATGCCTAGCACCATGTCCTATTTAATATTTATTGTCCCCTAATAATCCGGTAATTACAAAGAGGAAACTGTCTCCTAGGCACAGACTCTATGCTTATTTTCTTACCCAAACGCTACTGGTGGCTTCCTTACTATTAAAACCAATTCAGTGCAGATTTTCTACTACCAATAGTATTATCGGCCCCAAAGTGCTGGTGAAAATGAAAACTGTTCTGCTTTTTAGGGGCAGGGTAGGAGAGTGGCTAAGACTCGGGGCTCTGCTAGTCAAGGTTCAAATTGTAGCTCTTCCACTTTGCTGTATGACTTTGGGGAAGTTGGATCTCTCTGCGGCACACCTGTACTGTCGGCTCTATCTCTTCTGTAAGGGAGGACTTACTGTGGCCTCCTAGTGTGTCAGTGGTACCCACACCTCTTTTTCCATTACTGGACTCTAATTGGCTTATCCATCTCTGAAATCCCGTAGTGCTAAGCACAGTGCCTTAACATGACAGGACCTCAATATGTATTATTTAGAAATAATTGAACATAATCTAGACAGGACAAAATACCCCTGAGGCTGAGCAGAGCACACACAGACTCTGATCTACCCAGGAATTTCTACCCACAGAGCATCCATGGGAGACAAGTTAGCTGACTGCTCAGCGCTCTGCAGCAAAGGCAGTTCCACCAGAGACAAAGGCTGCAGCCCAGGCTGAGGTGTGCCCTGCACACAGAGAAGACAGAAAGGGCAGCTGCGTGACTTCGT
The DNA here is from genome assembly GCF_048564905.1 of Vicugna pacos. Lineage (NCBI taxonomy): Eukaryota > Metazoa > Chordata > Mammalia > Artiodactyla > Camelidae > Vicugna > Vicugna pacos. The sequence continues at coordinate 10,633,260 of NC_132987.1, forward strand.
TCCTCCCGGTCCCAAGCTGGGTAATCTCACTGTTTTTATTTTGGCGTTTGTATCCTGTGAACACTCTGCTGAAGCCACAGGTGACAGATGTGGTGTGGTCCCCAGACCACGTGTGTGACATTGCTCCATAGAGATGCCACCATGTGGCTCTGTGTCTCAGGGCCACCTTCTCAGGACCTCTGACCTGGACCAGCTCCACTAGTCTAGGTGCATCTGGAAGTGGGTGGGCCGGCCACCAGGGGACAGGCTGCGGGCTTGACTCCCTGTGCCTTCGGATCTGCCTAGGGTGGCATCACCTGGCCTGGGAATCTTCCAGAGGGGCCTGAGGGTGCGGGGTCTGGGCCGCCATCTACTTCCATTTACAAAGGTCTCGCGGGTGGCGCTTCCCCACTGGAAGCCATGAGACTTGTAAACTTAGAATATGTGGGCAAGAAAGGGAGATTTCTTTGAAAGAGAGGAAAGTCAAATAGTTGACTATTTTTAAAGGATATTCACTAGCACTGCCTTTGAGATTTGTGAGGGAAGGGTTACACAAATTTGCCGAGTCTCATGGTAACTACCCAACAGGGTCGGTGTAAGTATGACATGAGCCCAACATACGGACAAGGTCTAGCACTGAGCAGAAATGCAGGTGCTCACCATGTTTCCTCCCTATTTTACTACAGATCATTATGGAGATCAAAGCCACCGTTCCCAGTGGGCGAGAAGGGACCTGTGGGGCTACACCAACCCCAGGACCCCTCCCAGGTCAGCGTGGGTCCTTGCCACACAGCCAGTCTGTGGTGACTTCCTCCTCCTTTGAAGAACGTTGGTTATTTGATCAAATAACACACAATTGTGTATGTTTCTGAGATCTTACTGGTATCTGTTCATATTCCCAACATGAAGACTTGGCTAGCCCTTGAGATGGTGACCAGATACTGCTTTGATATTCTCCACAATTTAAACCTGCAAAATGGAATGAAATGTTCTGGTCACTGTAAGATGCATGAAGGAATGGGTCCCAGCTGGGAGGGGGTCTTCCAGGCCACTAGCTTCTAAAGGAATTGTGGCTGGGGAGAAGAAGAGAGGAAGGAAGCCACACGTATTATTATGTACATGGTATTCCACATGCACAATAATAGTAATAATACTGATAAAGTGTACTGAGCACTTACTATATGGACTGGGCACCATAAATAAAAATTATTCCTCATTGAGCACCTACTGGGTGTCAGATAGCATCCTAAGCGCTTTTCATATTATCCCATTTAAGTTGATATCAAGAAATAGGTATGGCTTCTGTCATTTACTTCAATGAGGAAACAAGGATGGAAGGAAGTGTCTCTATTTAGAATGTTACAATGTACGGTAATTCTTAGCTCACCATTTACACTTGTGAGCTCCTTAACAGCTGGGACCACGGCTGGTTTAGCTGTGTGCCCGGCACGCGGCATGGAGCCTGGTCCCCCGACTGCTCATTGCCTGGAGTGAAACTGAGCTGAACCGGGCAGCCTCCGCATCTCCCCGCTTCCCCTCCGCAGCCCAGTGGGAACTGGGCATCGGTGACAGCGTCCTTCTCCCCTTTGTGCCTGTGCTGTTTTCCCACTGCTCAGCTAGGTACCCTTCCCTGGGGTCTTCTCTCGGGCTCCACACTGTTTCCCCCCAATTCTCTTCCTGTCTCCTCCTCCTCTTTCCGAGCACTGCGTGTCTGTGGTTCTTTCATGGTCTGGGGCAGAGGTCTGTAAAGAAACTGGATGCTGGGGTTTGAGAAACAAATAATGACCTTATGTTTATATTTTAATTTGAAAATTTAAAAAGAAAAGCTTTTCCTGACGTTGTACTGATGTACTTACAGAATGAATGAGTGAATGAACGAATGAATGAAATACCGAGGGTGAGGTAATAACCCAGTCAGGGCGTATTCCTCTGGAGAACAAACGCTGCTGCACTCCTGAAATTTTATAGACAAGGACTGCTGAGGCCCTGCTCAGCCTTTGTCTAGCTACCTGAAACACAGCCTAGAGATATCTTCTTGTAGGCAGAGTCTTGCAGAATTGGCCTCTTTGTTCAGATGCTGCCTTCCGTTGCTCTGTGGTTTTGGTTTTCCTTTCCTGAGCGCCTGCCTATTAATTGCCCCTCTTGCTCAGCTTGGCCCTCTCTGCCCCTGCGTACTGGTGCACTTAAGTTTGCTATCGCAGAGGTTTTCTCTGATTTCACTGGCAGGGACTCTCAGTCCATTAAGCGAGGGAGATCGGGGACCTACTAAGGGAGAAACACATTTCCCCTTATCTGGCGGTTCCCACCTCTCCAGTTTTCTTGCCTATTCCATCAGGCAAACAGTATCCCAATGAAAAACAATCAACATAGCTCTGGAAGTCACAAATAATTATTCTGAAACTAGAAACTACGATGACCATCTCTTGATAATAAGTTAAAACCATGAAACACCTTTACAAGTCTGAGTTTAGAACCTTTAAATGGGACGCACATGAATCTCTTTTCAAGTTTAGCCTGAAACAAAGGTAAAAACCAAACAATGAAACACGTGCTCCACCCCGGTGGAAAGGCCGCTTGGAGCTTCATGGCGGGAAAACATGGCAGGGACCAGGGCCACCTCATGAGGACTTCCCCACAGGGGGCAGGCTGACCACTGGAACACAGACCAGCGGCCCCGCAGGCTGGGAAAGGGCTTTCCAGAAAACACAGTGGAATGCTCCCTGAGGAATGGTCATTGGTTTTCCATAATTCAGATCGGATCTCACTAGAGAATCCTCAGGTCAGATGACTCAAGCTTGGAGGTAATTACTCTAAAGGCCACAGAGATTCCATTTAGGATATTAAGAAAGCTACAGCTGTTGCAAAACGTTTCATATTAAAAGAGCCACAAACAAATAAAAGGGAACAGATGTTTGTTGTCAGGATTAGATTTTTCCTGTGTGAAAGTTCAGATCATCATGTTTATTCTTCTTGCCAATCTGAATTCACTTTTTTATTTTTAAATTTTTTTATCAAAGTGTAGTCAGTTACAATGTGTCAGTTTCTGGGGCACAGCACAATGTCTCAGGCATGTATATACATACATATATTTGTTTCCATATTCTTTTTCATTATAGGTTACTACAAGATATTGAATGTAGTTCCCTGTGCTATACAGAAGAAATTAAATTTTTTTCAATGTTCTCTCTATATAAACCCATATTTTAAAAGAAAACAGAAGGTAGCTTGTAAGTTTGGCCCCATTTTATGTTCCCAAACTTGAAATACACCTTCCAAAAGTAGGAAATACATGTGAATCTGTCCTAACTTTGGAAATTAGGGCTGGGATATAATATGCGGACATAGAACACATTTTGAAATTTACCGTTTATCAAATAGAGAGACACAATGTAACTCTTGGGTAATCAGGAAGATTTTATTTTATTATTTATTTATTTCTGTAGTTTAAAAAATTTTTTTGACAGTATTTTTTTGGGGGTTGGGGGAGGTAATTAGATTTACTTGTTTTTCTACTGGAGGTCCTGGGGGTTGAACCCAGGAACCACGCTAAGCACACACTCTACCACTGAGCTATGCCCTCCCCACTAATCAGAACTATTGTATACATCACACTTTAAAAGAAGTCATTACTTGGCAGCAAAACACACCTATTCTATCAATGAATTACACTCAGGGATGAACAAAATGGACAAAAATATATCCTGGTGCTAATAAACTACAGTAACACGTAGGCCTGTAGAGTTCTCCTCCTCTGAGTTTTCATAGGATCTCACTACCACTTTTCAGATATCATTTTGTGCAAATAAGTAACTGGGATCAAGAGCAATGTGGATATTCCCTTCATTTACAGAGGAACCTTTTCTACCTGGAGAAGCTGGGTTTTCTCTTTTGTTCAGGAACAAGAGGGCGGCCACGGGACCCACATCCTCCCCACCCATGGTTATGATGGCAGGCAAGCTTCTTCAGGGAGGGCAGGGCTCCGTGAGGGCGGGCACCTGGGAGATGTGCTCAGGCCCTCGGGATACCATTAACGACATCGAAGCCATGTTTCCTTAAGTGGCCCTGTGCGGAATGACACCGCCACCATCAGGGTCTGCGATCTTCCCAAGGAGGATCTGACTTCTCTGTATCTCACAGTCTCGTCCCAACAGCGGAAACTGAGGGGAGGATGAAACTGCTCCCTCCCTTCCTGTCTTGTGGAAGATAATTTAGCCCTGCAGATGGGTCAAACTGCCTGGTGCAATCTGCTCTACGATGTTTTTCCAGTTCAGGAAAATCAAGAGAAGGTGGAATTTCAGCTGCCTTTTTTCTTAGCTCTTTGCCCTTCTCTAGAACTTTCTGATTACTCAAAATAGAGCCAGCGAAGTTGGGGCTGGAGAGGGCATCAGACAGTGAGTCCCAGTAGGTCTGTCCCTCTCCAACCAGCTTGCCCCCAATGAGGGCCAAGCGTGCCCCACATCCCCTCTGTCCTCAAATGGCTTGTGAATATCTCAGGCCTTGTTACCCTAATATGTTAGCATCACTGGGAGCTTGTTAGGAACGTGGGATTCTGGCCCCAGAACTGATGAATCAGAACTGGCATTTTAATGAGATCCTTGTGTTATTCACATACACACTGATGTCTGAGATACTCTGTCCTAGGGCACAGTCTCTATATAAAGTAGCGGGGATTGGTTAAATGTGTGGTTACCCAATTTAAACTTTGGGTGGATTTAATATTTCTAGAGGGAGAGAGAGAGAAGATTTTCCTATCAAGGAATCAGAGGGGAAGCTAGTATTTGATGGGTTGCAGGTGAGGGGCAGTAAAGACATGTGCGTTTAAGGTCTTTATTTCCTACATGGTGAGTTGGCAAGTTTGGTTCTTGAAATGGGAAAATCCAAACACAAAGATTTCTGATTATGATTTTATCACTTGTAGGATTTCCTCTCTAGAGACATCCAACAAAATAATAAAAGTAATAGCTCACACTGAACACGTGTTTACTAGATGCCAGGCACCCATTCTGAGCACTTCGCGTTTAATCTTCACAATAACTCTATCAGGAAGAAATAGTGTCCTCATTTTTTAGATGAGGGAACAGGGGCACAGAGAGGATTAACAACATGCTCTAGGTTACACCAGGAGTTAGTGGCAGAGTTGAGGTCCAAACCCAAGGAGGTCGAGCCAACCATGCCACACCTCTGCTGGTTGTGGGAAACCAACACCAGATGACTGAGGTGGTCATCACAGGCCAAAGAGCTAAATTCTGTGGACTTAGAGATTTGAAATAAAGAAACAAAAGCTCAGAGAGGTCTTGTTCCTGCTCAAAGTCACCCAGATGAGGGAAGTGCTGGATGGCACTTCTGATAATTCCTCCCATGATCTTGTAATTGAAAACATACATTTTTGGGGGTTCTACACCAAGGATTTATTTCTCAATCTCCACGCTGTTGCAAATTCTGACATTTTCACTCTATATCTCAAACAGTAAGAGCCTTTTTTCTCATTAAAACTTTTTTCTTCCAGTTAATTTACCAAACCAAAGACAGCTGTGCGGGGAGCGATTCCGAGTTCCCACACTGACTGCTGTGAAGATGTCCTCAAGAGGCTATGTTCACGGTGGCACGGGTTCTGCCTCCAAGTGGCCCAAAAACTTAGGAAGAAGACAAAAACAAGCAAAACACCCAAGGTAAGGAAGAACTGATTTGTGTCCTCGCTGCCCAGCACGAAAGGTTAAAAGGCCACCTAATAATTTAAAACTGGCAACAGAACAATTTCATTTTGAATTCATGATATTGTGAGGTGAGCCTTATAGAAGGCCTACTGTGTGCCAGATGTGGTGCACACAGTGTTCTATTTATTCATTAGAACAACACCATGAAGGAGAGGCTGTTATTTGCCTTATTTTGTGGATGAGGAAACTTTTGGCCGAGAAAGCAAAATATTGCCCAAAGCTCTAAATAGTAAATGGGGAGCTCTTCTCATACCCCCTCGGTTACATTCTACAGGTGCGGTGATGGTAGCCCAGAGAAGAAAAACATTTGCCCACAGTCACAAAGCTAGTTCAAGAGCAGTGCTGTGTCTGGCATCTTCCTCAAGATGGACCACGCTGGCTCAGTGGCAAGTGGGAAATCCTATGGAATAACAGTGGACCATCTCTTAGCATAAACATCTCTTTGAGAGGGGCTCATTTATTTCCTCAGGAAGCATGGCTTCAGGAAGCAAAATCTCTCTTCAGAAAAGGATGGAATCAAATCCCATATTTCTTTGGAAATGTAGGAAGGACATCATGTCCAAATGAACAGGCTTGTCTGATTTTGACCACGGAACCACAGATGCTTGAGATACAAACATTCCCAGCTTTATGAAAGTCTGGCCTGAGATATTTTCTGATCAAACAGTAACCAAAAGAAGAACAAACATCGTGCTGTTAGCAATTATCCCGTCTGTCTGGTGTATGTCCACAGACGACAACTTCTGCAGGAGGAGTCGAGCTACCAAAATGGCGGTGCCAAAGCACCCTCCAACCAAATAGGGCTGTTGGATTTGTGTGGGACAACGTGGCAAGTGACAATGGAAGGTGTCAAAAAATGATCCACATGTGCTCCCCAAGCCGATGGATGGCTTTCTTCCTGGGGTTTCTTTGCCTACAGCTGCCTCAATTCTCGGGGTCCATTTGCCTGGAAAGATGAGAAAAGGCACAGTGGAGGAAGGAAACTGCCAGAGGGAGGAAGATGCTCTGAAGAAAAGCCCCATTCTGCACGTTACCTCCACAGGAGGGTTACTCAGTGGGTCCGTATACTGACCCCAAACAGACAGAGAGACCGAAGTTACCTCGAGCACCTACAGGGCTGCCCCTAGGCTGGCAGTCCTCATCCAGGCTTTCTCCCTCCCTGGAGACAGTTGGCAATGTTTAGAGACAGACCAGGGACACCGCTAAACATCTCACAATGCCCAGGCTAGCTCCACAACAAAGAATTATCCACACCCTCATGTCAGTTGAGCAGAGGTTGAGAAACCTGCCTGCAAAACTGTGAGGTGAGTGAGATGCATGGCTTCTGATTCCAAGTGCTCTTCCTCCGACTCCGGACACTGCAGTTCCTCCTCCAGGCCTCCTCCCATCTCCTCCCCGCCAGGCAGTGTGACTCATTCCAGGAGGAAAAGCCTGATTGAATTAATACACACCAAGGTATGAATGACTGATGGATCCCGCACTAGCAAGAACGCCTGTATTTTAAATGACTTGCTAATTTAATCTAACGTCGACTCCAATCTATGAAATTTTAGCGAGGATGCCATAACAACACAGACCCTTAATTTCAGTAGATGAGGAAGACGGTGAAATCTGCAAAGCATGGCTCACCTTTTTAAGTCACAATCTATAGAAACAAATCAGTGATGTGTTCCTATTGGGATACAATCATGAATACTTTGTTTTATTACAAGCACTTATTTGCACTTGGTATTGATCACAGTTGCTTTCCAGCCAGGGAAGAAACACTGGAAAAAATTTCCTGTGCCCCAAACAAAGCTTATTTACTTTCTCTTCATTTCTAATACTGACTTGTGGCTTTGATACGATGGGCCCATCCGTTAGGTATTTGCGCCGTCCTTGTTTCCGTAAGTCCCAGGCTGTCTTCTCCTCCCTGGACTGCTGCGGACCTGTAGCTGGATGACGTGCTGCGTAGGCTTTTATTTAAAGCAAATGAAGCAGATGCAGCGTGAGCAAAATCATCAGAAGTGAACATGAGCTTCAGAGTCATTTCTTCTCAATTTAAGGTTTAGAAATGGAAGGCTTTGCAACTCCTTATGCCAGTGTGTGACGGTGCCAAGTTGAAGTACTCCTCCTGTGGCAAAGCCACACTGGGGTGACTTCCCAGGTCACTTTTCTTTGCTTTCCAGATTCCTTGTCCTTCTGACCAGCAGCTAGGGACATGTATGGTCGATTGATGTGTACCAATATTCCATGCCGAATTTCAGAGGCAATTAACTAGCTCAATTGGTCCTCATCTTATGGGCTCTGAATGGTAAAATTCAGAGAATAATTGGGGCTAAAAGGGACCTCAGGGCTCACGCCAGTTCAAACACATCATGGATAGAAAAGGAAACTGGAGTCCGAGAAGGTGGCCTGGTTCCATCAAGGCCACTTTGATTGGTTACAAGCAAAACCAAGCTTGACCACCCACAAGTGTGCTGACTCCTAACACAAAGTTCCACCAGGAGCCTCCCACGTGGCACAGGGAGAGCAGAGAAGTCTGGGGTGAAACCGGGGGAAGGCAGGTAGCCCCACCCAGATGGAACCTCCTTGCTCCCAGAACCTGCAGGTCCTGTCTTCCATATCTCTCATCTGGCCTCAGGACTAAGGCAGCTGCTGATCGTTAAGGATGAAATAATACTGGGCTGAAGCATTCAGATGGTTCCTTGTGCCAAGATAATCAGCAGAATTTCTAAGCTAGTACCCCCCCTGGGGACTGACAAACGATGGTATTCTATGGAGGTGGGGGGTGGGCAACTCTGGCAACGTGGTGTGACCTCAACCATGGGCTTGGAGGACAGCGTGAAAGGCCACAAAGGTGCCAAGCAGACCTGACCCCTAAACAGAAAGAGGTCCCCTGAGAGAGAGGGCGACAGGGATGATTGGGAAGTATGGTGAAACGATCACTGGATGGACAGCCTGTTCCAGGCCCAGGAACCCCATACTCTGGCCAATTTTATTCTTGCCCTCTTGGCCAGTGCATGTGGCCTTTCTTCAACTAATTTGCATCTCGTGGGAAATTCTTGTGATGGGTTAAGGCTTGACAGGGTCAGGAAAAACAGCATATTCTTAGTCTTGGCAATGTGGAATCTTGAGCATGCCTCTATTAATGAAACATGATGTGGACCCTGTGGTTTGAAAGGAGAGAACATTTACCATGGCTACAACTGCCCTGCCTGAAAGCAGAGATTAGGCTCATCACAGGTCTGGTCAATATTTCCTGAGTGCTTGCAAGAAAAGGGACTGGGTAAGAAATTCTTGTCTGGAAAGGAGAGAATAGTTGGATGTATTATGCCAGGGAGGCCAGCAGTGAAAAGACTCTAGAAGTTTAGTAATAGATTTTCAGTGATGTTTTCTTTCATAAACATCCTAAAAGGATATTTAAAATGAGTGGAATAGCCAGGACATGGAAACAACTTAAATGTCCATCAACAGATGACTGGATAAAGAAGCTGTGGTATAGTTCTACAATGGAATACTACTCAGCCATAAAAAAGAATTAAAAAATGCCATTTGCTGCAACATGGACGGACCTGGAGAATGTCATTCTAAGTGAAGTAAGCCAGAAAGAGAAAGAAAAATACCATATCACTTGTATATGGAATCTAAAAAAAAAAAAAGACAAATGAAATTATTTACAAAACAGAAACCGACTCACAGTCATAGAAAACAAATTTATGGTTACCAGTTGGGGAAGAGGGTGGGAAGGGATAAACTGGAAGTTTGAGATTTGCAGATACTAACTACTATATATAAAAATAGATAAACATCACGTTCATACTCTATAGCACAGGGAAATATATGTAATAACTTGTAGTAACCTATAATGAAAAAGAAAATGAAAATAAATATATGTATGTTCATGTATGACTGAAACATTATGCTGTACACCAGAAATTGACACAACATTGTAAACTGACTATGTTTCAATTACACACACACACACACGCACACACACACACTAAAATGAATGGGCAAATCTCAAGGATCAGGCCTGGAAAGTGGGCCTGGAAGACCCGTTTCTGAGTCCCACTCATGACTCTTTACTTCTTAGACTGCTGAACGGGTTGTTCAGGAAAGCTGGATGGCATTTGGTCATGGGGTATATCAGATGTGCTTGAGTGAGATAACAAGACAGCTGCATTTGTCCCCTCACGCTTTCCTGGCAGGGTTTGGGGCATTGGGCCTGGAGACATTGAGGTGGTGATGGTGATGATAATGGCATGTATTCTTTACTACTTGAGCTCGCAATGGTCCAGCCATGGTGCTAAGCATGTTATTTCTTTTGACCCTTACATTAGTATTGAGACAAATAATGGTCATCCCCACTTCACAGATGAAGAAACTGAGAATTAAGAAAGGGCAAACAACTTGCCCAAGGTCACAGCTGAAGAAGTGAAGCCACACTGGATGCCAAGGGGATGTGACCACGGGCCCGTGCCCTCAGCCCCTCAGCGGCATTGTAAGGGGTGAGCAGTGCAGATATGGTTTGAGGCATTAGAAATGGTTGGCACAGAGCTAGCTGGAGTAAGAGGGTATAGACTTTTCTGCTTTGGAGACATATCGTCCTCATATTTTGGCTGCCCCTCTCCCCTCCATCCTTGTCCATATTTAAGAGAATAAGATAAAAGCGAAAAAAGAGAAATTAAACAGAGCTTCATGGAAAGAATGAAGCAAGAGAGTGAAAACCAGGCAGGTTTTCAAACAAACAAATCTAAAGTTCCCCTTGTCTTTTTCAGAAATTATCCACAGCAGTAAAACAAGAGCTGGGAGACGAGGAGTCAGGGAGGACCGGCGGTGAGGGCTCCTCCACGTGGGATCTCAGGGGAGAGTCTCAGCCAGAAGACCAGGCCCCCATGGCGCTGGGATGCAGAGCCCCAAACCTTCCCTCTCTTGGGTGCGTGGCATGCTCTTCCTGACCCGTCCACAAGAGGGACGGGCCCCTGCAGCCTCACTGCCCTCAGGGACCCACTTGGCAGCTCTGAAGACCCTCCTTCTCTGATCTGTAAAGGATGCTTTGGGATGTAAAGGCCACCTCTGTTGTTTCTGTTACTCTTGTTGGAACTGAAACAGGATTTGTAAATACCTCACATTGTAATGTTTAAGCCCTTGCACCTTCAACACACCTCATGGAATCCTCACTCCATTAACTCCGTTCCAAACAACAGGAACTGTATTTCAATAATAATAATTAAAAAACCCCAAGACAAATGAAAACAAAAACAAAACCAAAAAGCATCTGTGTTGTGCACTGCTGCGTAGCCAGAAATACGTTCCTTTAGGTTCATGGCCTTAGTTTTTCCACCTGTAATTTCAGGGTGTTGGATTAGACGGCCTTTAAGATTCCTTCTAATTCTAAAGCTCTTGTAAGTCTTCTTAGATGTTCAAACAATACGCATTGGTGTGTCAAACACTGACTTCTGGACACTGTGAGCTCCTCAAAGGTAAACTTCTTGACACTGTGAGCTCCTCATAGGTAAGAACTCTTTGTTATGTTTATGTGCTAGAATCCAATCACTTAGATGCTCTAATGTAAAATTTAATTAGAATTTTCTGTTGGGAAAAGCTCAGAGAATTTACTAATGTTCTGATTTATGCCAATGATTTCTTGATCGAATTTGGAGCACGGTATCAAATGATTGAAATTCTCATGAATATTTCCATTATGCATTACTGAGTATGGTCGGCTATTTTATATTCATTTACATAGACTTAATCTTTGAAGAATGATTTTTGTAATAATACTGAAAGGCCTTTTTTGATTAAAGGTAGTGCCAGCAGTAATTGGTATTCTGATGGCTTCATTTATAGTTCTATTTCGCTGAATAATACAGGAGCATAATTTCTACTTAGAGGTGAGAAAATTGGAGTAGAGAATATTCAGAATTTTCTCACTCAGAAGGTTCATAAAAGGAGTATTGGGTGAACTATGAACAATTTAAAAAGTTTGAAAAGGCCCAGGGGAAATTATACAATGATATGAGGCAGCCTACGCCACTTTCGTGAAAAATCTTATGTCTTCTGTTTTTTGAAAAATAAGATTCTTTCCTATGTATCTGTGTAGTGTGGGAACATTGGTCACGCCATCCTGCTTCTTAGAAATACCAGATTATATGTGTTGTCCTGGGGACTGAACCCAGGACCTCACGCAGGCTAAGCATGCGCTCTACCACTGAGCTATACCCTCCTCCCTAACTTTAAAAACACTTCTCTTTATTAGTAGCTACAGGGGGCTGTGTATCTCCTCCTGTTTTCTGCTATCACTCCCTGCCTCCTGTGATTACATCATGCTCCATCCTACCTCCTGGGGAGTGTGGAACCTCCAGGAAGATGCTGTGTGGTGTGAGCCCTTCACCCTGCCTGGCATAGGAACTTCTGCCTGTTGAAAATGAAGTAGCAGTAATGCCAGCAAATGTTGTACGATGCTTATTTTATCAGGGGTTGCAGAAGAGAAGAGACTGTCTTAAATAAGACCTATTTCCTTTTGCCTGAATTATTTGGTTCATATATTATATTTAGAGTACTACTTCATTAAAAACATCTTTCCATAAAATAATAAAGAAAAACAAAGGTATTTCTTGTCTGTCGCTTTTTAGAAAAAGAAGGGCCTTACACGGTACAGAAAATTCTTTCAGGAAATCCTTAATAGGATGTGGAATTTGAATGTGACACAGAAGAGAAGGCATGAATTACAGGAACGCTCTGAGCAAAGCTGTGAGAATGCGACCTCACCTGCAAAACAGACTTTTAAAAACCTACAAACACTCATTTACATCTGTTTTTTTTTCTCCATTATGGTTCAGTAATTCTATGGGCCATTTCTCACCATTAAATTGACATCAGTGAGGGCCCGCCCTCGGCCAGATACTCTCTGAGGAGGGCTGGTCCAGGTTGAGCCCCAGGGCGCCCCACCCTGCGTTAAAGGATTTACACACAGCCTCCATCCTCTCCGGTCCTTTGGGAGGAGTTCAGTGTTGTCAGCATTGGGAGTTTTAAAAGCTTCCCAAATGGTCCAGACTGAGCACCACAATGCCCTGGGGACTGCTGAGAGTTACCAGTCTTCTGTGCCTCAAATGGTAGTCACTTAAATTATATACAAAAAAAGACCTCCGGGGTAGGGGGACCCTCCTCCCATCACCAAAAGCTCCATTCAACTGAAGCTATTCACTGAAGAGGCGTGGGATGGCCTTCTAAGCTCAGTGTCTAATGCAATCATTTGTAAGAACTTGCAGGACGGAGAAGCAAATTTCCTCATGACCGCTCATTCCTTCCACCAAAAACGCTGCCCTTGGAGCACATTCCTGAAGGACTCCGTGACACTTCGATCTGGAGAGGTTCCTACGCTCACGGGCCTTTGCGGTGAATGCAGTGCTGCAGCCCACCAGCCAGATGCCTGACTGCAGGCACGGAAGGCCCGTCATCCCCGGGGGAAAGTGACGACACACACCAGGTCGTCAAGGAGAGCAGAGCATCGCTAGTTACGTCTGTTTGCCTCGGCTGCGCTGAGATTAACGGCTGGTATGTTCGATGTCTTTTCTAGGCACTCAGATGAAATGTCAGAATGTTAGAATGAGAGTTAGAAAAAAATATTTTCAAACATTTCCAATATGGGAAAAAAAGAAAAAAGCCAAAACACCAACAAACCCTCTAGATCAGTGGTTTTCAAGCTTCTGTGTTTCAGAATCACCTGGAGAGCTAGTAAGGCTCCCAGAACCCCAACTTCTAGGCATTAGGTACGACTGTAAAATAGAGCTTCTTTTGCCTTTTTTGTAACCAAAAGTCTTGCCAATTCTGATATTCATTCCCCAAGTTTGAGAACAACTGTTTTTTTTCCTTTTGGTCGGGGGAGGTAACTAGTTCCTTTTTTTTTTTTTTTTTTAACAAAGGTCCTAGGGATTGAACCCAGGACCTCATGCATGCTAAGCACATGCTCTACCACTGAGCTATATCCTGCTTACAAAGAACAGCTGCTCTTTTCTCAATACTTAGATGCACACTAGGATCACTTGAGGCGTTAAAAACAAAAACAGAGATGCTAGAGGCTCTGAGACCATCTCAGGTGGAACCTCTGGGGTGGGAGTCTATGGACTCCTGAGGGATTCTACTGTCTCACCTAATGACAAGTACCGGGGCCTTGGTGTTTTTAAATCAGTCCCGAGGTGACTGTACTGGGCAGCCTAGAACCACTGTGTCCGGACCATGGTTCTCAGACTGGGTTATCTTTCAGAATCACCTGGACAGTTTTAAAAGAACAGTGAAACTTGGCTCCACACCTGGAGATTCTGATTTAACTGGTCTGGGGTGACACGGGCATCAGGGTTTTAAAAAGCTCCTGGGGCGATTAATAATGTGCAGGCAGATCTGGGCAGAACAAGGCTGGGTCCTCCACCAGAGACGTGGCTCGGCTCTGATAAGCTGAGGGAAGACTGCTTCATCCACCTCCCTTGGGGACTCAGCATATACAATAGCATGATAAAGGCTAAGAGCTTCAGTTAAGAATGAGGAAATGAGACGTGATCACTATTTAAAGTCATTTAACCCACGGCTTTGGGAACGGAGAGTCCAAACACTCAGCTGTCGGCTGCAGTGACCTTGGGCAGGTCACTTCATGCTCACCTTCGCCTGCTGGTATGTACAACGTGAGGATGGGAGAGAAAGGCTCCCGGCTCAGCATTGGCACCAGCATGGGCTGCACATGCCCTCTGGGGAACTGAACGCCCACACCAGCCTCCCTGCCAGCGTGGGAAAGTCCAGAGCGAGACCATCAAGATGGCCAAGACTTTAAAGTCAAGAGGGACAAAGCCTGAGCCTAGGACTGTCAGCTGGTTGAGGGAGTGGGCAGTGAGGGTGGCACAGGAAAGTATCTCTTGGCTCATTGCAAACAACAGAACATCACATATTCATTAGGGATTAGATTATTGCTGGGAAAAATTACGTCCAGTTCTTTTGAAGGACCTTGGGAAAATGGAGAGGAAGGTGCATCCTGACGTAACAGAACCTGTCAGGTTATGGTTGATATTGGTGACTATCAGCAGAAGTTCAGTAGAGAGTTGAGGGTAAGTCTTGGTTCCAGCAGGCTCGAAGAAGTAGAGCTGAGTTTATGAGAATGGTGGGTACTGAGGGGTGAGGATGATGGTGATGGCAGTGATGGTGGCGACAATGGAGGAGGGGGTGTGGGGACAATGGGGCCAGGTGTGAGGGTCTAGGAGAAGCCTAATATTGTAAAGGGGGCTTCTGGGAGGAACACAAGGGTTGTTGATAAGGAAATACATTTTTTCCCTCACTCTTGTGTTCCCATAAGGAAATACATTTTTCCCTCACTCTTGTGACTCCACAAAGCCCTGTTTTATTGACATGCCAACTTCCCGACCACCTGGCTACAGCTCCAACTTGGAAAGTGATATTTGGTCTAGAAGCAATTGTCTTAGAGACCCCAGGAGTTTTGAGGGAAGAGTTTGACTAGTCTGGCTGAAGTTGGTGAGATCTCATGAATTTGGTCTCTTTCAGAAAGTCCTTGACTTTTCAGTAGGAAGTTTCTCTTCCATGAGGAGTTCAGGAAGTTAAAGAGGTGAGGACAGGATGGGAGAAGGACAGACAGTCAAAGTCCAGGAGGCAGCTCCCTTATGCAGACTATGTGGCAAGGTCTGGCATCCTTTACCCATTCGTGTTATATAAAGGGTCACCATTCCTTCCATTTTCTGAGGGAAAATAAATATTTGCTTTTGTGCTAAAGAAAAGAGTGATGTGCTAGTTGCAGAGAAATTCTTTGTTTTTGTGGTTTTCTTGATTTCTCCCTGTTATGACGGAAACTGGAGGAAATCCTGAACTGAGGGGCTGGTCATGTCTCTTCCCCAGACTGGACACCATGCAGGGACTTTCCCCCTTCCAGCCATTTGTGTGTGATTGAGGGGGCAGGATGTAAAATGGTAAGCATTTATGGTTTTCCTTTCCCTTGTTTTCTAAAGTCAGTTCCTTAGAAAGGGAGATCTGTCTATTTTGCTGAGTGGGGTCTTACAAGGGGATGCAAATGAGAGAGGTAGAGCCGGGGGCCACCGCCTCCAAGGGGCATGAGCAGGTGAAGTAGGGGTGGGAGGAGGGAGCAGAAGAGGGGGGATTCTGACTGGAGGGGGAAGGGTCTGCAGAGACAGGAGAGGACCTGAGGTTCCAGCAGTTACCTGAGTAGTGATGGGGAGAGATGTCTGAGGAGGAATTTAAGGATTATCTGTGTGTTTTCTATGTCCATGAATCTATTTTTGGTTTGTAAATAAGATTTGTATCTTTTTTTAAGCTTCCACATATAACTGATATCATATGATATTTGTCTTTCTGCGTCTGAATTACTTCACTTAGTATGATCATCTGTAGGAAGATCCATGTTGCTGCAAATGGCATTATGTTGTCAGTTTTTATGGCTGAGTAGTATTCCATTGTATATAAATACCACATCTTCTTTATCCAGTCATCTGTCAATGGACATTTAGGTTGTTTCCATGTCTTTTTCAATCAGAGTTTTATCCAGATGTATGCCCAAGAGTGGGATTGCTGGATCATATGGTAAGTCTACTTTCAGTTTTTAAAGGAACCTTCATATTCATAGTGGCTGCACCAATTTACATTCTCACCAACAGTGTAGGAGGGTCCTTTTTTCTCCACACCCTCTCCAGCATTTATTATTTGTAGACTTCTTAATATGGCCATTCTGACAGGTGTAAGCTGATACCTCACTGTAGTTTTGATTTGTGTTTCTCTAATAATCAGCAATATGAAGCATTTTTTCATGTGCCTGTTGGCCACCTGGATGTCTTCTTTGGAGAAATGGAGATTCACGGACATAGAAACCAAACTACGATTCCCAAAGGGGAAAGGGCGGGGGAGAGATCAATTAGGAGTTTGGGATTAACAGATACACACATTACTATATATAAAAGAGGTAAACAACAAGGACCTACTGCCTAACACAGGGAACTGTATTCAATTTCTTGTAATAACATATAACGGAAAAGAATCTGAAAAAAAATGTATATATACATATAATTGAATTGCTTTGCTGTACACCTGAAACTAACATTGTAAATCAACTACATGTCAGTAAAAAACAAAATTAAGAAAAAAAAAGATTCTCTGTGTGATTTGTATGCCTCACTCTTGCCCTCAAGGCATTTTGGGGGAGACTGGTGATTCTTTTCTAGCTTACCTGCAGTGAGATTTTTGTTGCTTTTTGAAATGCTGAGGAGGAAGCAAAGGGGCCACATTGCTTGGGGTGGTTAAAACCCCACGAAGTGAAGGCGAAGTTCCCTTTTGTAATTGGCTCCACCAATGGTAGAGCTAGCTATTTGGGCAAGTTGGTATTTTTCTTCCTCCAAAACTATTTGTGGCAACATTGTTAGGTATGAAGAGGGCTCTGTGGAATCCGAAGCCACATCTTATTTTTGGCCACAACTGGGGAAACAGGAACTGGGAATAACGTGAAACAAGCCTCCAGATGTCCTTTCAGAGTAATGATGTTGCAAGCATGCAAATCGACGCCGAGCTCCTGGTTCCTGGAGCAACGTGGGGACGGAAGCAGAAGTGCGTCTGGCTTCAGGGGCACGTCCCTTGCCAGGGTGGCCCATCCACAGACCTGGGTGTGGCTGTCCCGCCTTTCTCAGGAGGCACAGGAGGACGGCCAGCCCTGTGGGGCTTCCCTCCTTGTCCTCTAAGGGAGCGTGGTTGGTGCATAAAGGGTGTATGTTGAGACAACCTTTGACCTTCACCAGTCACCCCTGTGTCTAAGTATCAAAGAAAAGAAAGATGTGTTGGAATAGAAATACTAGCTGATCCCTGGGACCTGCAGAGCCTTGTCCCCCAGTGTCACCAGAAGACATTTCTCAGCTTGGAAACAAAGACAGGAATCATGAAGCGACACCCAGTGGAGCTCACTACATCGACACTAAACATTTCTGTATGTCAGAAATGCCGTAGGTCATGTTCACAGTTTATCTGTAAATGGTTCAAAGTCAAAATTATATACCACAGAGACAGAAAGAGCCAGGGGGAAAAATTAAGCAAACATGATAAAAATGTTAACATTTGAGGACTTTGGGTAAAGAGTATCTGAGGATTCTCTGAACTCATCTCACCAACTTTCTGTGAGTATGGAGTTAGTTCCAAAGAAGAAAAATTTTAAAAAGGTCAGATACTGCCACAAACAAAAAGGAGAGATGTATACTAAAGTGGGAAAAATATTCGTAGCATTTATAATAGACAATGAATTAAATCCTTAATATACAGATTATAAGGAAAAGACAAGTAGGGCAATAGAAAAGTTAACTGAACAGGTAAATCACAAGAGAAGACATTTAAGCAGCCAACCGTGTGTGCACACCTGTGAGTGTGGAGTCAAATTTATTATCAATGATAAATATGTAAAGTTTTGGAAAACGCTGATAAAACCTGTGATAAGACTTTGCCTAATGAATTGCTTTTCTCAGAAATAAACAAACTACCCCAAATTCCAAAGTCAGAGGGTATATGATTACGTGGACACTGCACTGCTGATTGGTCCAGTAATCTGGTTACAATTTGATAACAGAAAAGGTTTTTAAAGATGTTCAGTCCCTTTCACCCAGTTTTTATTAAAAATTTTTTTTTCACTTAGTAGAACTTATCCTGAGGAAATAATCAGAGAGGTGCAGATTATGTACATGGTGGCTCATTAGAACATTATTTATAATAATATTATTTTAAAAGCTTAGCCCTCAGGGACTGTATCACTGTTGGGCGGGTTATTAAGTGGCTGTGAACAGAATCCTATTTTAGATGAGCGTTTACGGATGGGAAATGTTAACAACATGCACACTGTGAACATCTGTTGTCTCTGAGTGGTGTCATTATCCTGCTGTTAACAACCTCTGGCCTTGTGCGGACCTGGTCTGCACAAGGTGTAAGACATGAACACAACTGTGGTCCTGTCTCTGATGGAATGAAGTGGCCACGAGGAGCAGCTGAGAAGCTTCAAGGACACCTGGAGGGCCACCTTTGACAATGACATGGGCTTCATTTTTTCATTTTTTTTTTTGAGATTTAAAAATGATATATTACTTTCTAAAAAACTCATCAAAGGGTAGTTTATTTAGTCCTTGCATTCTTAAAAAAATTTTTTTTATGTCTTCTGTCCATTGACATGGACTTTACAATAAAATATTAGCTTTCCCCACTTGGATGTTTTGCTTGACTTTGAAAAATCTGTACATTAAGATAGTCTCAAAACACAGAAAACCTCTCTCCAGGGTGTCCTTTTTCTTTACATCCAACCATCAATGTACCCATGACCCTACTTTATGAAAATGTGATTTATAAATATTCAAATTTGAAATATAACCTAATCTTTAAAGTGGAGGGAGAAGTGGAGATGTAGTCTCAGTTTCTCACTTAGCAAATAAAGAATTCAACTTGAGAGAGATTAGGTGCCTTGATTGGTTATTATCCTTAATATGTAATAAATCGCTTCTACAAATAATGAGAAGAATATAAAACCCATGACAGGCATCTGGACAATGCATGCGAACAGGTAAGTTACGGATGAAGACATAAAAGTGGCAAACAAACATGCAAAAGCATTTCAACCTCAGGAGTAGCGAGAAATGTGAATTTTCACCAGGCTCCACAAATGAGGACAAGTGGCTTTTATACAAAGTATCTATATTGGATTCTCCTACACTGTACAGGGTTGGGTGTGCACCCTCATCTCCTGCCTTTTCTGTGGCTCCCACCCTCCCACCCTTACAAGATGTTGGGGAGGGTGAGGAACCCTCCCCTTCGAGCCCTCCTACCAACAACACAAATTTGCTTTTTTTTCTCTTTGCAAAAACAAAAAGAAAAAACAAGCAAGCAAACAATATGAAGATCGTACAGAGAAAACACTGGGACAACTACTGAAAGCACCTGTCACTTCCTGCAGACACTCCTCCCAGGCCCCTGGGACATACTCAATATAATGCCTTGAGAGAGAAAAAGGAGAGGGCAAAGGTCACAGCCGGGAGGTGAGATGAATTACTGGGTCACACAGAAGAGGCGCAGGTCACACAGCTGAGTGAGGCCTGTGGATTAGTAACAGTGTGACTCTATGTCACATCCTTACTCCCGAGAGCCAGGTCAGGGCAGATGTAACAGAACCTTGCTTCTACCTCTTCAGGCACATTTACAGGAGTCTGAGGTCTTAGTTCCTTTTTCGAACAAGGCTAAAAGCCTCTAACTTTGGCATTTAGAATTGTAGGCGTTCATATCTTAGCACAGACTCTCCTATGCTGTGAATCATGATTTTATGCAGACTGGAGCTCAATATAATGACATAAATGCTAGCAGAACCCATCCTAGGAAGCGGTGCTTAATTCCAGACCAATAAAATACTGCGTTAAGGCATCTTCTTCTTTTCCTGCAAGAATCAGTATTTTCTTTTCTTTTTTGGAGAGGGGAGGTAATTAGGTTTATTTACTGATTTATTTTTAATGGCGGTACTGGGGATCGAACCGAGGACCTTGTGCACGCTAAGCACGTGCCCTACCACTGAGCTCTACCCTCCCCACAAGAATCAGTATACTCAATGAGTGACTTCACATAGCCTGAATTTCAAATTAGGTGGGGGTAGAGCAATGAGATAGCAAGACCTGACTCCACTGTAGCTGATACGAAAAAGCCCCAGAAAATAAATGATTCTCCATTTGAGTTAATACAGAATTTATAAATTTAATAAGAGCTGTGGCTGAAGGCTTTTTTATCTGAAAATGTGGGTCTGCTCGGTTTTTGCAAAACAGATTCAATGTTCTTACTCCTGTTCATTGAAAAATGGGTTTTCTTTTCATAAAGGTTAATTGATTTCCTGTATTGCCTAACAGTAATATTACCCATTATGTGTTTCAGAGAAGAAAATATGCATATTTGCCCTTTAAATTATGCTCCCAAAGCAAGCAAGCAAGCACTTCTGATGACTTACAGCTTCATCATGGTCTCCTGTTAGGGTTCTTAAAATAACATGCAGCCTGAGACCATAGCAAAAAACAGAGAGAAAAGGACACTGTTTTATTTCATCTACAAACAAGGGAGTCTAAAGTAATGATTTTCTCAGCTGAGCCCATTATATACTGAGCATATGTGTATTTTGAGTAGATTTCTTTTCAAAATAGGACCGTTAGTTTCTATGCTCTGAAGCAAACGCTGGGAAGCCAGAACTCCCTCCTCCACGGGGAGGCAGCTGGTTCCAGCCTAGGCTGCAGGGATTACATCCCGCACCCACAGACTGGCTGACAGCTGGCTTCGTCCAGAACCGTCCTAGAGTTAGCTTGGATTCCTAGCTCGGTCCTGGAGATGAGCTGCCTCGGCTGGGGTTTCTGCTTAACAATAAGATGGTCTGGACTATCCGGGACTCTAGAACAGGGCTCGGCCAACCACAGTCCTTGGGTCAAAGCTGGAAATGTTCTAAAACTGGATTGTGCTAACGGTTGCACAACTCTATAAATTAGCCAAACACCATGAATTATGCACTTAAAATGGATGAATTTTATAAAATATACCCCAGTAAAGCTGGATTTTTTTTTAAAGCACATACATACAAAAGTAACAGAAGAAAACAGAGTAGGAAAGGCCTTAGAGTAAAAGAGGTCTTTTTTAACTGACCTGAAATCCAGAAGCCATGAAGAAAAGACGGGTAAATTTGACTACCAAAACAAAATCAAAGAGCAAACAATAACCAAAAAAAAAAAAAGAATCTGACAAAAAATCATGGCAAGTTATACTATAAGCTAAATCAAAAGGCAAATGACAAACTAAGAGAAAATATTTACCATATATATAAAAAAAGACCAAGCTTCCTATAAAGAGTCCCTAGAAATCAATAATAATAATCCGAAGGGAAAATAGGCAAAGGGTTATGAACTGTTTTGCAAATAAAGTTTTACTGAGACACAGCCAAGTCTATTTGTCACGTGTAGTCCACGGCTTTTCAGGCTACAGTGGCCGAGTTGGCAGTGGAACAGAAATGGGAGTCGGTGTGTTTTGGTGCCTGTTACTAAGAAATAAGATGAGATGTGATTCCGAGGCTGATTCACTTCTTAAGGGTGTGAATTGTTCTGGTTTGCCTAGGTGCTTTATCTTTTGGCTGCATCAGGAACTCAAGTGTAGATGGGTGTAGGGGCAGGGCAGTGATGCTGGGTGATGTAACATTATGGTCATTATATAAGGCTTGTAAACTTGCACAAGGCTGAGGTCTATGGGTACCCGCCCTGCTGCCGTGGTAACCAAAGCAGAGGTTGTAAACTGCTAGTTCATGGTTGATTCCAGACAGCAGACATATTTGGACTGGCCCATGAGTCTCTGATCTTTTTATGTATTAATTGCTTGCATTTAGAAGTGGGGATACTTCATTCAAAATTCTGGATTTCCAGCTTCATTTAAAAATTTGAAATCTCTGGACATACTGGGTTCCCTCCCTGCTAGTTGGTGATTGCCTGGAGTGGAGGTGTGATTTCTCTTCTGAGAGAACCTGGTTCTCCTGTTTTGTTTCAGGCATTGGTGTTCTCTGCCTGGTTCCCGGGGGCCTGTGAGTTTGCAACACTTATTCTGCGTGTTACAAAAAGGATTTGTGCTATGGCGACCTTAGGTTCCTTGGGGGTCATTCTGTCTCTCCTCTGTCCCTTGCTAAGAGTTTCTAGCTCACTTTACCTTACATGCGCTAATCATATCCCATTCTGACGCTACTGCTGAATGGAATAAACAGCCCACCTTGGACAACGCCTGGACAGGGAGTCACTGAGTACATAGAGCCGTTTATTACATTGATTGGAATCAACGTGAAGAGTAAATGTACTGAGTGTGTGTGTGGGGGGTGACCTTAGGATGGCTGAAAACTAGCCTTTCACTCTGAATTCTCATTTCCTCCCATCATGTTTCTGGTGATGTTGTATCTCACGGTTTCAGAAGAACCTAGAAGCACATTTATGGGGATGTCGTCATAGGAGATGCTTGCATTTAGTAACACTCAATTGGTTTGGAAATAATTGTTGCTGATTCTCTCAGGCTGGTCTTTTAGGAAACCTGTGTTTCTATTTGGAAGGGACAAAAATGGAGGCACACAAAGAAAAGAAAAGAAAACAGGTACCTGTCATACTGTTGGGAGTCATGGGTTAGTAATCATTCTGGACCCTTTTTTTCACTGACATCTCCTACAGAGAAAAAAGACAAGAAAAATACCACGGGTTATAACCTGCATTTTCCATAAAATTTTGTTCCAAACAACATCACATGCATTAATTAGCTCGAGGTGACTTGTTACTTTCAACTCAGAACTGGGAAAACTGAAACCCAGGTGGGCTATGTGATACACATAAGTTTACAGTCCTCCTAATTTTCACCTCAGATTTCCTTCTATATCTTTGTCTTTATAACAGTATTTTATTCAAGATCACATGTCTACTTTCCAACCTCAAGTTTTTAGGAAAGCACCAGTCCACTGACTTTTTTATCTCGAGTGGCTGAGACGCGTAAGCATCTTCTATCCAGATCTTTGCTTATTAAAATATGGTCTGTGGACCAGCGGTTTCGGCATCACTGGGAGCTTACTAGAAACAGAAAATGAGGGTCCTGCATCAAACCTACTCAGTCAAATCTGCATTTGGACAAGACCAACAGATGATTCACACGCACGTTGAAATCTTAGACACACTGCTCTAGAGAACGGAATCCGTATTCTCATCTTATTCGTGACTTTTTCTTGGTCAGTGCTAAGCAGCTCCTCCTGACCGCTGTATCAGTGAGATCCAAGGGTAGCAGACAGACTTGGCCTTGTACCAGGACCAAGGTTGTGTGCGGGTCAGTGACCAGAGGCACCCGGAGGAGGGCAGAGTGTTGAAAGACACACACACAGATAAACCAGATGGCTGCTGATCGTGGGTCAGAGTCTTTCCACATATGGCTGGGGACAGATTGGGATGAGGTTTCTTTTTCTAGATGGGCCTCTGTATCCAGTGGTGGACAGTGGCAGCCTGGTGACTCAGGCATCGTGCTGAAGCTCAAGGCATGGGTTCCAGGGCCAGTGCTGTCACCTACTGCCTGTGGGATCGCGATTTCTTCATGTGCAAAATGCGGGAGATACGACTTGCTTTACCTAGTCCATAGGGCCGACGTTTCGGAGGTTTAAAGAGGATGTGAGTGGAAGTGCTGGGTAAACGATAGTTTTCTGTGCACATAAAAGCCATTGGATGAGGGAGGAAATACCTTTTTTTTTAAAAAAAAAATTAAAGTATAGTCAGTTACAATGTGTTAATTTCTGGTGTACAGCATAACGTTCCAGTATGCATATATATATATACATATACATACACATACATATATTCATTTTCATTTTTTTATTAGTGGATATTACAAGATATTGAGCATAGTTTCCTGTGCTATACAGAAGAAATTTGTTTTTTATCTATTTTTATATATAGCGGCTAACATTTGCAAATCTCACACTCCCAAATTTATCCCTTCCCATCCCCTTTTCCCGATAACCATGAGATTGTTTACTATGCCTGTGAGTCTGTTTCTTTTGTAGATGAGCTCATTAGTGGCCTGTCTTTTTTTTTTTTCTTGTTTTCTTTTTTTTTTTAGAGCCCACATATAAGTGATATTTTATGGCATTTTCTTTTCTCTTTCTGGCTTACTTCACTTAGAATGACAGTGTCCAGGTCCGTCCATGTTGCTGCAAATGGCCTTATTTTATTCTTTTTTATGGCTGAGTAGTATTCCATATATAAATATACCACAACTTGAGGGAGGAGATATCTTGATGCTAAGTAATTGATTGGAGATGAGGAAGCATGTAGATTCTATTTTCTATATGGCCATTCCTGCTCTGTCTCCACATCAGGACCTACAGCACTGAGTTCATACCTTGATCATAGTTCTTGTCACACCTGCAGAAATCACATGTTTACAAGGCTGCCTTTCCCACCAGACTATAATCTCTTTGAGCCAGGGACTATGTCTTTGTCATTTTTCTTTCTTTCACATTGAGCAGAATGTCAGATACAAAATAGGCACTCAAGAAATACATGCTGAGTAAGTGAATAAAAATAAAATTACTGAGGGTGGGGGGAGGGTATATTTCAGTGGTAGTGTGTGCTTAGCATGCACCAGGTCCTGTGTTCAATCCCCAGTACCTCCATTAAAATAAATAAATAAACCTAATTACCCGCCCCCCTCCAATTTACTGAAGGTTGACATGGTGTGGTATAAGCTACCTGACTTGGCATCTGGCAGAAAGGAGGAGTATTAACTACTAGCAAATGCATTCTTGCTACCAATGAACATTTCAAGGGTCACCAACCACAGCTCCATTCTCATTTGACTGTGCAGCTGGGTTGTGAGTGAGAAGCCCAGGCTCTGAGACCCCCAGGGTGAGAGCTCAGATCACACCTCTGGTGCGGAGTGTCCATACCCCTCGTTCTTGGAGTCTAGGCCGCCATTAACCCCCTCTCCCCAACCTGTGGGTGCTGTTACGTCCTTCTGAATGTTCTGGAGAGGATGAGGAACTTGGCTCGAACTGGGCCAACCACAGTGCTCCACCTTTGGCCAAACTGGGCAAGACCGGAGGTGGGCTAACATGAGGATTTTTCAGGATGTTTGGAGAAGGGAGGAGAGAGAGGAGGAGGCAGGAAGAGAAAGGGTGGGGAGGTAATTTATTCTGTCTCTGGTGGCGGAATTTATCAGGCACTAAAACTCTCAAACATGCCTCTCTCAGCCACAAGGAAACAGCCTGTCTGAGGGTGAGGGAGAGGCGACCCTGACACTCCCAGAGGACTTGAGGAGAGGAGGGAGTGCTGTGGCCTCGAAGCCCTGCCTCTAGTTCTCCCTGAGGCCCAGCTGTGACCCCCCTGGCCGTCCTCAGCCCTCCCTGAGCAAAACGGTGGGTTTTGCTGGGTCCAGCAATGAGGGGGGGCCAGTCAGCTGTCCGCCCCCTGCAACCAAAGAACCCCGACTGACAGCACCAGTAAGAAGACACATTAACACAAATGTGCCAGAAGAGCTCTGTGCCCTTTTTATCATCTTGAAGGTGAAGCTACAAAACCCCAGTTATGTTCTTGCTACGCCGACCATTTAAACATATCTTTTCAAAATTTCACTTAGAACAGGCATGTGAGCCATAGAAGGGCAGAGTGCGTGAAGCAGAAAGTATCCAGGAACAGGAGAAACATCTTTCAAGGCTTTAAACACATTGTTACCACCACAAAATCCGGTACTGTCTGCTTCCACTGCAGCAGCACAGTGCTGCAGCGCCGCCGCGCCGCGCCACGCCACACCGCCAGCAGCGCCACCGCGAACCGGGAAGTCCTGTTCCCGCAGTGCTTCAGCACTGCCACGCCGTGCCATGCTGCTACCGCGGCTGTGGCATTCACAGCACGTCCCTGTCCCTATTGCTGTAGCGCCTTAGTGTTACTGCGCTGTGCTATGCTGCTGCCGTTCCCGCGGCGTTTATGGTGCCTTCCCGTTCCCGTCCCGGCAGGGCTCTAGCTAGTATTTCGTATTACTTCGTGCTGGTTTCCTTCCACGAGCTCTCGAGTGTCAAACCCTAGTTAAAGGCTCCGAGGGGGAAGGTGTCCCAGGGCTGTTAACGGTCACCCGGGACATGGGGCCAGGGTGTCAGCCAGTGCTGTGTGTGCGCGGAGGCGGGACGCACAGAAGGTCTTCTCTGGAGCCACCGCAGGGTCACAGCGTCGAAGGAGGAACAAAGTCTCAGCAGTTTAAAAGGAAAGGAAGCTGAGTTTTTCCCTTGTGGGGAGAGCGCGCGGGGCTCCCGTGGGGAGCGGGTCGGCGGAGGAGCGGAGGGCGCCGTGAGCTGTGCTTGCGGAGGACTGACCGCAGCACCGTCCTGCTGTCCCTCTGTCCCGCTGTCTGCAGGGCAATTGACAGTCTGCATGTCCTGCGTTGCCCCAGGCCCACTGCTCCTGGCAGGGAAGAGCCCACAGTGACAGTCTGCATCCCGGCCCCGAAGAGCTGAGGGTCCTTTAACAGTTTCACCATTTGAGCACCAGCTGAGGGGAGAGTGGCCTTCAGTTTCGTCCCCTGGGAAAGTGTCACTGAACCCACAACATTCCTTTCACATGGGTCATTCATTGACTTGGTTGGTCAGTCCAGAGGCCTTGACTGAGGGCCTAGTCTCTTTGGGCACCGTCCCAGGCTTTGTCCAAAGACAACACTTGGGCCTGCTCACATGGGGCTTCCAATCTAACAGAGGAAGAGAATTACGCTAAAAAAATGCAAAGTGTGTGCAGGTTTCACCTGAAGAGTCTCCTCCAAGCCGACCGGGAGCCACAGGAAGGAGAGGTCATTTCCACCTGGGGCAATCTGGGAAGGCTTCGCGGTGGAGATGACCCTGCATCTGAAGGCTCTTCTTTCCAATATGCCTCTCCCTGGGGAAAGGCTGAATGCTTTACTCTCATTCTTGTGCTCCTGAGGGCCCGGGACCACTCTACAAGAAACGAGCCTTGTGTAGAAAAACTAGGCAACTCCCTCGAATGATGCAGGTTTTAAGCAGGGAAGTGATCCAATCCGATTTGGGTTTTTAAAGCTTCGCAGTGGCTGTGGCATGAAAGCACCCCAGTCGGGGAGCTGTGGCAGGTCAGGCAGGGAGGTGAAGGGGGCTGGAACTCAATGGCTGTGACAGCAGAGCAACTCTCATGACATTTAGGAGGAAGAAATAATGACACGGTGATGAAGTTGATTCGAGTATTTAACACGGGGATAAACACTGGGTTTGCAAATCGGTTCAGCCCAGAGGTTCTCGGCCCTCAAGGAATTTACAATCCATTTTACAAGCTGGCCGGAAGGCAGCGGCTGTTGGCGGGGAGCAGCTGAAAATGCGAGCTGCATAGACCATGTGCCAAGAAGTGGTGCTGAGAACCAACAGCTCAGGGCGGAGACTTGCTCCGCCAGCTCCATCCTTCCCTGTCCGATGCCGTCTGTGCCCCTTGGGCGAAGCATTCCCCTTGGAGGTGGGCATACACCCCTCAAACATATAAAATGCATTTCTATTTTAAAAATACAAGTGATGGAAAGTTGTTATCGAGTACTCTGAAAAGGAAGTGTCATTATTATGAACTCTTAAGAAATACATATATATATATGAATACATAACTGAATCACTTTGCTGTACACATGAAACTAATACAGCATTGTAAATCAACTATACTTCAGTAAAAAGTTGTTTGTTTTGGAAAACAAGAGCAATAGGGCAGCAGAGCTGAACAGGAGGGAGAAAAGGCATGTTTAGAGGCATCGAGGAGAATTCCATCTGTATGAGGGGACCCGTAGTGACCTTGGAACTTGGCTTAGAAGAACAAGCCAGGTACCTTCCAGGCAGGGGATGAGACGTGTGGCTTATGAAATGACAGGAGGAGAAGGCACAGCATCCTGGCCAGGGGGTGAGATTCGGGGTGGGGAGGGGCAGGAGGTGGCCGAGCGTGAAGCTGCAAATGCAGTTTGGGGCCGGATGGTGGGGGGTCTGGAGAGGTTTGCTATAGAATTTGGACTTCATCCCATGGGAAATGGGGAGCCATGGAAGGTCCTTCAGGGAGTGACGTGATTTGAGAAAGACAACAGTGCCTCCATGAGAAGAGGGGACTTCTCAGGGGGATGACCCCTTTGGCAGCACCTATTGGCATGGGGTTGTTGCTACTCTCCTGTCTTAGCGTTCAAACTCACAAAGCTAGACTAGGGTCAGAGAGAACCGTCCTAACTCCACCTTGTCAAACACCAGTGCCTTGGCCCGGACCACATGCCCTCTGTCCCCTCGTGTCTCCATTTTATCCCCAGAGACACTACAATATTGAAGGGACATCTGTAAAAATTACCCGATGGAAAATCTTTCCATGCAGACCTAGTGAGTCACTGTTTAGACAATCTGCACATAATTAAAATGAAACTTGAATGCCCCTCGTGCCTCTACATCTACATTTTCAGAGGAGGGCGTTTGTGGTCCTAGCTGGCTTCTCCCTGGCTCTCAGGAGGAAGGGTCCCAGAGCATCTGAATGGTGAGATGTACAGGGGTTCATCTGTTACCTCGTCAGCAGGTGCTCATGAGCAGCCCAGGAAAGCCATGGGGGTGCCAGGTGGGGCAGGTGGGGGCCACTTTCATAGGCAAATCTCTTGTGTCTGTTTACAAGGTCAGATGCTCCAGCCCTGGGCTGCTCCAGGCTCCAGGCTCCAGGCTGAGACCGTTAGTACCAGGCGGGACCTCGGAGGCAAACAGGCCCACCGTCTCACCTGGCGTCAGCACACGTAGACACCCCCGGACTTCCTAAATAGAAGGATGTTAGAGGTGGTGGAGATGTGAGTGGAGGGCGTAGCTCGGGGTGTGTCTTGAAGTTGTGTTAACATAGCAAGCACTCTTTTTTCTACTAAATTTGTGGGGCACTGGGCATTGCTGGGGTTTATGGGGTGGATCCTCGCCCCACCTTGCCCCCACGTTGGCCAGGCCACTGCCCTATCTGTGCATGTTGGCCAGGCCACTGCCCTGTCTGTGCATCTGGAGACACAGCTGGGTGGAGGCGAGTGGCTGCACTCACCTGGGAGGGCAATGAGGTCACAGGTCTCCATTTTGCCCTGCTTTGAAAGCACTCTTCTACCTCCTGGAGTGTCTGTTTCTATCCCTTCTCATCAGAGCTTTGACCCTGACGTTTGGGAGTCCTTTGTAAGAACGAGTTCAGCCCCAGGTATAAAGGACGGACGTCTGGGTCAGGAGACAGTCTGGATGAGTCTCAGTTCAGTCATCTGGGCATCTTGGGCGGGTTTCTTAACTCTGAGCACAGGAGTTTGCGATGTGAAATCACAATCGCCTATCCTTCAGCTATGACGAGGACCAAGGAATTTGAAAATGCTTTGTAAAATTAAAAGCAGGACACCGACATTCAGTATTGGGAGATGCCTTCATTATTATGATCTGCTCATCTCGTGGCCAGCCCCAGACATCCCTAAGGGGTGGGGAATTGGAGCTATTATCTGGTCTCAGTCTTGAGATGCCCTGAGGTGGTTTAAAAGAATCATAATAGCACAGAAGCCCATGTCCCTAGACCCCATCATCACCAAGATCAAATGGAGATGGGATTGCTTCTCTTTTCTCTGCCATTCTCCTCTTCCCAGACTGAATTTTACCTTTTGTGAATTTTTTTCCCTTTCAAGTTTATTTAAATTTGTTATGAGGAGCAAGGAAGATTGGGTACACAGGTGAATTTGTACCCAATTCTATAGCATCCCAAATTCAGCTCGAGGTGTCCTTCGGTGAGGTCTTTGCATCTTAAAAGTAAATCTGGGATCCAATGAAGTGAATATATAATGGTTGAATTTCTGATGATAGTAATAACTTGAGAACCCAAGTAGAAGAGAACAGAGGCAAGGGGTATTCAAATCATACCACACTGTGATCTAACTTTTCCACTTGCTAAAACTAACCCTACTTAGGAGCACAGCATCAAAAATCAGTAAGAGGAAAAAAATGTAAAGGCCAGCACAGCATCAAAAATCAGTAAGAGGAAAAAAATGTAAAGGCCAGCACAGTGGACTAGAGATGGGGTGGGTTAAAATGGGCCGTGAGACTGTGCGTTAGTTAATAGAGATGTGAAGAAGTAGTAGTAGCTCTGCCCTGTGTTGTGGCCCAGGTGTGAGTCCCCGTGGACCACCTGTCAGAGTGGAAGGCAGAGTCCGAACGCCTCTGCTGGGCGTGGTGCTAGCCTGGGGCCTCACATCAGAGGTATCAGCAAACTTTTCCTTTTCAGATTTTTGGCAGTCACTGTAAGTGTTTTGCCTTCAGGAGTGAGATGATGCAACCAGAACCTGCGGCTGATTTTTTGGTTCTTGGTAAAATGATTAGCTTTTTACTTCCACCGCAGCCCACCTCACCCTTTTTATTTTTACTCTAAGGTTTTAGTTCTTTTTTTTTTTAAATTGAAGTGTGGTTAATTTACAATGTTGTGTTAGTTTGGGTGTAGAGCAAATTGATTCAGTTATACATACACACACATATATATATATATATTTTAGATTTTTTTTCTATTATACATTATTACGAGATATTAAATATAGTTTCCTTTGCTATACAGTAGGTTCTTGTTGTTTATCTACTTTATACATAATAGCGTGTACTGGTTAATCCCAAACTCTTAATTTATCCCTTCCTCCACCCCTTTCCCTTTTGGTATCCATAGTTTGGTTTCTATGTCTGTGAGTCTGTTTCTGGTTTGTAAATAAGTTTATCTGTGTCATTTATTTTGATTCCACATATAAGAGATATCCCACTGTTAGAGGAGGCAGATAGCTAGATATGAGCAGAGGAAGGGGGATGCAGGCCAAATGGCAGGAATTGGGTAAAAAGGACACAGGGCCAAATGCAGGAATCCATACATCATGTAAACAACAGGGGTCCCAGGGTAGAGAAGGAGAAGCGGGAACCTCTGGGTGGATAAACGATCACACATTTTGGGGTGACAAGTGCCGTGGAGCCCGACAAAGAAAGGTAGGAAAAGACAGGAATCTCCAGTGTCCGAATGTAACCTTTTGCTCATTATGCCCTCATTTCAATGAAATTAGCCTTGCAGATTAGAAGTACCCATCATGCACCGAGACCATGACACTTCTGATCCAAACTAAATAAGGACAAAAATCCCTCCTCCCTTCAGGAAGGTGGAGTTGGGATGAAAATCAGGGAATGTGAACCCAAGTCCTTCTCTCCCAATTAATATTCTGCCCACTCATTTTTACATTCGATGTAACCAACTTGCCAAAGAAACTCGGGGCAGCCGCTCACCTGAGCCTGCCTGCTCTCCCCTTAAGAGTGTACTATCCATCCTTTAATAAATCCTCACTTTACTTTCTTAACCTCCATGTCCCATGTCTGAATTCTTTCTGCAGCAAGACAAGAACCTAGTCACCAGCAATAATTCCACCTGCCCCTTTTAGTTCAGGTTCTACAATCTCCTCTTGGGGCTCATTTTCACTCTTCCCTTTAATGTACATCCGTGCCAAATCATTGCTCCTTCGTCTTCTTCATCCCTGCTCTTTGTCCTCTCTCCCGGACAAAGTCACCAGGGCTTGGAAGGAGCATGCACCCTGCCACTTGTCAGCAGAATGACAGGGGTGATGTCAAGTCACGTCCCCAGATGGGTCAGGTCATCCACCTCAGAAGGGACGGATGGATTAAACAGGAAAGATGCACTTGGTAGCATTCTTTCATTCTCACGGGTGAGGACCTGGGGCCACAGCCTGAGAAAAATCCTGTTTCTGCCTTGAGGACTGCATCCTCCGGGGTAGGAGTGGGCTTCTTAGGGTCACAGTGGGCTTTAAAACAAACAATCCAGCCCTCTGTGAATCTGAAACAACCTACCACGTCTAATTCAGTGTCATACCGAGTGAAACTTGGAACCATTTCTAGCCACATAATGTAGTGATAGAAAAGTCAAGGAGAAACCAGCCAGAGCAAGTTTTATGAGGCCAACTCCGGAAGGATCGACTGGACCGCTTGCTGTGTTTATAGCAGACTTCCCTCGTAGCTACCTTTCCTCACAGGTGGACCAGCACCTCCGAATGTTTCTAAGAACTGGAAGCCAGACTCTTAAGAGGAGGCAGATGGGTGGTTTGGGGAACCGTCTCACACAGCAGGAGAAACAACAGATGCCCTGTTGGCCACAGTTAAGTGGTTAAAACTGCCTCTGCTGACACCTGGTGGAGGGGAGAGCGGCTTCTCTGTGCCAAAGACAACAACGTGTGTGTGTGTGTGTGTGTGTGTGTGGAGGGGCTGGGAAGCACCTCTCGTAACTACGGAGGAATGAAGGTGCCACACAGAACCACCAGATGCCGGAGAGTTTACTTGTGGTTGGGTGACTCACCAAGACACCCGCATGGAAAACAACAAACACGAATGTGAAAATAAAACACTGGACCAAAGTAAACGATGTATTATTGATTTCTTACAAGTGTCTCATGACGAAGAAGACAGCAACAAACAAGAACCCACTCCATCCCCCTGCCCCAGATGGCTTCCTAAGAAAAGACTCTCCTGCTTGACCAATGATGGAGGTACCACCCACGTTCCAGGGAGACGGCGGCACCCAGACTGAGCCCAGGCTCTGTGGCCTCTGGAATCTGCAGGAAGCTCTCTGCAGATTTTTAACCCTGGGATGGAAAGAATAATCTTCCAAATGAGGTATCATGAAGGCTGCTTTGCCCCTAAAATCCCTTGAAAATGAAAATGAATTTCTCCTAATATATGTAGTTATAATTATTTACTACTTCTTAAATACAAAATGTGGTGGTGGGGGGTCTGTACTGCAGAGGTCCGACAGAAACGGACTTTGTGAACTTTGTATCATTTCCATTTCCCTTTCCATGCTGCCTAATGAAGGCTGACTTTATCGGCAAACTCGGTGGTTTCCCATGAGGTGTGTGCCTAGCCCAATGCACACACAGCCTAGATTGTGTCTTTCTTTCTTTCTTTTTTTATTCTTGGCTGGGGCAGGGGGGGAGGTAATTCGGTTTATTTATTTATTTTTAGAGAGGCACTGGGGATTGAACCCAGGACCTTGTGCATGCTAAGCACATGCTCTACCACTGAGCTCTACCCTCTCCCCTAAATTTTGTCTTTCAACAATCTGTTTCAAAAGTGATTTCTAGGCATGCAACAGAGCAATTATTAGCCCAAATTCATAAGAATTAATCCATTGTGTTTAAGTCATGAAGAAAAGTTTATTTTTTGGTTTTTTTTGTTTTTGTTTTTTAACAATCACAGGAACCTTGGTGAAGGATTGAATCAGGGAGTTAGGATGAACAGATCTATGTAGGAAGGTAAGAAAGAAAAGAAGCCCCTAAAAGACTCATGTGGTTGCAATTTTCTTACAGTTACCCCGTCCTGGACTTTTAAGTTAAATTTAGAATGTGTATTTCCTTAAATGTGCTGGCTTAGATGTATGATTCTGACCAGAAAGTACAGTCAAGATACACCTCCTCCTGGGGTCGGTGATTCTAGAACACAGAAATTCTTTTTTCTAACACCTTTATTGTGCTATGGTTCCTGTACAGTAAACTACAGATGTACAATTAGGTGTACAATTTGTTGAATTTTGATAGATGTGTACACCCACGAAACCACCACCACAATCAAGATAGCTAACATTTCCATCACGCCCCAGAAGGTGCAAATTTCGAATTCCCAATTTATCCCTTTCCACCCATTTAACCCCCGGGTAGCCATAAGTTTGTAGCACACAGAAATTCTTAACTTTCATGGTACTCTTGGTGTTTCTGTAGTTGTTTCACTGTGACCCCTCGCAAAAGAAATAAATATCCTGTTTACTAAGAAGGTCCAAACGGCCTAATAGTAGTATTTGCATGGTGTCTGTGTTTTCCTCAAAAATTAAAGACATTCCATTGTGTTCATATGGGTTTGCTGTGGCAATCTCAGGATGCCTGGGTACAGAGTTTGGGAACCATGGCTGCTACAGTGTTGGGAATCAGGGGAAAGTTCGAGGTCTACATGACCTCTTTCCAGCCCTCACTCTTTGTAAGCCCACGTCTACAAAATCTGGCCTTCCCTTTTCATCCTGCTGAGTGAGTCTGCCTGGTGTACGCAGTGGAGTAGAGAATACAGAACGAAATCTTTGCTGGATTTAAGCTTATCTTGGGAATAAACAAGACTTGACCATCATTTAATAGTGTTTTCTGAGCCCCCATCATATGGGGAAGTTGTGAGGGAGTCTTTAAAAGTGAAAGAATGCAGCCCCTGCCTTAGAAGGGGGAGGCGATAAGTCACATTATTCCTGGGAGCTGCGGGAACACCAAAGGGAGCCGAGAAGGGAGCTGGACGTTAATTCTTAGGTGAAAACCTGACACATGAGCCTGGGATGTTAAACACGCTAGGATACTTGTAAGAGTAGCTCAACAAACCTATAAATGGCTGGTTGCTGGCTTTTCTATCCTGCGCTGGTTCTGACTTAAATATGCAGCAAGGAAGCTACGTATAAAATAAAGCAGCAGTTCTCAGAATTGGGGGAGCACCTGGAGGGCTCCCTAACACAGATTGCTGGGCTCCGTCCCCAGTGTTTCTGATTTAATCCATCTGGTGGTAGTGTGAGGCTAGGGTATCTGGGAGTCTGCGTTTCTAACAAGTTCCCAGGTGATGGACTGTGCTTTCCAGAAACCACATGTTGGGAGCCACCAGCCTACACCATTTGGAAACCTGTTAGGGAAACTGAGGTGCCATCTTGGTGAGCTACACAGGACACCGGGCAAGCATCCCTGCCTCTCCATTCCTGCCCAGCCTCGTCAGCCTGGTCTAGAACATACCAGTGAAGAGGTGATTATCAAGGCACCCAGCACTATTGCTGGACAGTTTCCTTCCCTGAAGGTCACTTGCATTTTAAGTAGGTATCCTGAAATTTGAGACCCTCAAGTACTGTAGTGACAACAAGACACAATGATGTGAAGGAGTTTTGCATTTTCAGAGAACTTGGCTTTGTAAATGTCCATTGACAGATGGCTGGATCAAGATTCTGTGGTATATTTATAAATGGAATACTACTCAGCCATTAAAAAAGAATAAAATAATGCCATTTGCAGCAACATGGATGGACCTGGAGATCACCATTCTAAGTGAAGTAAGTCAGAAAGAGAAAGAAAAATACCATATGATATCACTTATATGTGGACTCTTAAAAAATACACAAATGAATTTATTTACAAAACAGAAACAGACTCACAGATATAGAGAACAACCTGGTGGTTACCGTCAGGGAAAGAGGGTGGGAAGGGATAAATTGGGAGCTCAAGATTTGCAGATACTAACTACCACATATAAAATAGATAAACAACAAGTTTATACTGTATAGTACAGGGAACTATATTTGATACCTATAACGAAGAAGAATATGACAAGGAATACATGTATGTATATGTATGATTGAAACATTATGCTGTACACCATTGGTGCAGAATTGTCTTCAATTAAAAAAGGAAAAAAAAAAGCAAAGAGGTTGGCTTTGCAAACTGCTTACTTGTAAGTATGGAGTACAACCCTGGAGGCTCAGGAGAAGCTGTCTTTAATCTCAAGGAAGGGGTTCACAGCGGAATCAGCGGGGAGGCCTTGCTCCAGGGCTGGGCCTGGTCACATGTACTTAGAAAAGGCTTCCCCACTGTTTCTGCTGAGAACTCCTGCTCTGGCCAGAAGTACAAGAAGAACTTGAGTACAAGCTGAAGGTGGGGGTGGGCCACTCTCCCAAGCCTGTTATCCTGAAGGCATCACCTGCTCACCCCTGCCCACATACGTGCTCAGTGATTCGGAGGCACTGGCCACGCCCCTGCTGTCCTTTGTCCTGTCTGATTGCCACAGGCCTGCAGAGAACTTTTTTTCCTCCTTGCCATGTTTCCTTGGGTAGCAGCAGCATCACAGCCAGTGTGGTTTATCCTAAGCACTCTGCTAATCAAAAACCATTAGCTACACACTAAAGGACCCGCTGTGGCACCAGCGCATCAGCTGCACCTTACGGGGATTTCTGCACTCCTTCCACCCTCCCCCACCTCTCCTGCCCCATGCACTTATTTCCTTGAGCAGAGTTGCCCCGTACGGTCTCAGATTAGCAGCATCAGCTTCACCTGGGAGCTCATTAGAAACGTAGGTGCTCAGGTTCTACCCCGGACCCACGGAATCAGAGCCTCTGAGGGTGAGGTCCAGCAGGCTGTGTTTTCACAGCCCCTCCATGGAACATTCATTAGGTACCGGAACCAGGGCAGCTCCACCTTCTGCTCACCAGAGACCATAGACACTCACTTGGCCTGCCACCGCTGAGAGGCGGCCAACGCTGCCTCTCAATCATCTCTCGTTTCTTATGGGTTGTGTTTTCCATATTCACAAATCAGCTTTCCCTAAATCCTCTTCAAGTTTTTTACATTCCTATCAGCTCAGGAATCCCAAAACAAGACGTGATGTTTTACCCAGTGTCTGTTTCCTGCTGGGGGCGGGGGGTGGGAGGAGGGGCATTTCTGCGCAATTCTTAAATTCCCTACTCCTAGCATTGCGATTATTTTCTGAACAATAGGAGACTGCTGAGTCATGTTTGGCTCGCGGCTCCAGGCATCTTTTTTTCCTGCTGTACTTGTGCCGGGGAGACACAGTAATGTTCTATTCACCCCCCCGAATTAGAAATGCCAACAGCTCAGATATGCAACCAAAGTCCTCCCGCCCCAGCCCCTTTGGCTTATAAAGCCTTCCCACAAGTAACACCTTTGGAAATATTATATGGTGTTGACCCTGAGTCATTTGGCTTTGGCCAGGGCGGTCAGACCTTATCTTTTTATTAGCCGCTCCTTGCACAATGCCTGGCACACTGTCACGATGATTCTTAAAAAAAAAAAAAAGATGCCTGTGGAGTGAATCACATATCTACTTCCTGAGGTTCAAATCTTATCCTTCTATTCTGCCCTGATATAGTACAGCCAGCCCTCTGTCAGGAGCAGGGAGGAGCCCGGCTCTCTCATCTAGGCTCATGTTTGCATCTAAGCCAAAGAACAGGGCTTGACCTCCTCCAGGTCTGATGGTCCAGGAGCCCTATCTGGCCCCTGGCCCCGTTTGCACACTGTCTGCGGTACCACTTCAGTCCCTGCCGTAGCAGTGAGGCTCTGGTCGCCTCCTAGCATGGCTCTGCCTGAGTTTTTGTCTCCCAGCTGCAAAGTCAAACCGGTGGGACTGCTTAGCGTGCCTAAAACTCTAACAGTCAACCCGCGCTGCTCGGTCGCATCACCCGGCGGCTGTGCTGAGTCCCAGTGCGCAGGCTGCACCCCACACCGCGTGGTGTTTGGGAACTCGGGCCTGGGTTTGGTCAAGCTGCTTGGGCCATTCGGAGGTGCAAGCGACGTTGAGAACCCCCGCCAGAACGTGGATCTAAAATAGCACCCGGGAGGTCTGCCCACTCTGCTCTTGTTCCCTCCTAATCTCTTCTCAACAAGCAGTCAGAGTGGCCCTTTGGGGATATAATTCAGCTAGTGGCGGCCTCTCATCAAAACCCTGGCATGGTCCCCGAGGTCTGCCCCACTCGCCTCTCTGTCGTGGTCTCCTACTTCTCTCCCCATTTCAGCTCCACCAACCTCCTGGAACATGTCATCCGTGTCCCCACCAGACAGCCCTGGCACCAGGATTGTTCCTCTGCCTGAAATGCTCGTCTCGCAGACACCTGCTCAGTTCCTCCCTCACCTCCACTAAGTCTTGCAAATCTTAACTTCTCAGGGATGTCCACCTTGACCTCCTGGTCCCTGCTGTAACCTGCCCCTTCCCTGTGCACTGGCCTTCCCAGCATCCCTTATCCTGCCCCGCTCTTTCTTCTTCCCACAGTATGTAGCATCATCTTTTAACACACTGCACAGTTTACTTCTGGTTTTATTGCTGTTTGTGGTTGCTTATTGTTTTGTCTCCCTCTGCTGGGAAATAAACTCCTTGAGGTCAGGGGTCTTTGTTTTGTTCACGGATTACCCCAAGTGCTCAGACGGTGTGTGGCACACAGCAGGCTCTTAATACACACTTGTTAAATGAAGAACAATGGTCATGTCTGAAGGTGGTTATGAAAGGTGGGGGCTGAATGGAGGAGGAAAGGCTCAAGAATGCATGAAGAACATGAATTTTCTCAAAAATGACAGATTTTGTAGGAACACTTATCATTTGATTCTAATTATAAGTCAAGGGAAGGGACTGTCAGGCAATCTCTAGGTTAAAAAAAATTCACACCTTTAGAGACAGAAAGTGGGTTAGTGGTTATGCGGGGCTGGGCAGTAGGGGTGGGGTTGGTGCAGGGATGGGGAGCGACTGCTAGCAGGTTTTTTGCAGGGTCATGAAAATGTCCTCAAATGAGACTATGGTGGTAGCTGCACAACTCTGTAAATATATTAAAACCCACTGAACTGTGCACTTTCAGTGGGTGAACCTTGTTATGTAAATTATGTCTCAATAAAACTGTTAAAAATGCTCACTTAAATGAAGCATCACAGACTGTCACATTTAAAGCTGAAAAAGAAACATAGGCTATTATTATTTCCTATCAGGCAGGTGGATTTCTTCTGGCTTGGATTTGGAATCAGAGGTGGGAGAGTCTTCCTTAGCCCTTACTTGCTTCCAGAGACATCTATTAGTCAATAATGTAACTTAAAACTCTTGATCAAGGCTTAAGTCAAGAGTAACTTACTTGGACTAAATGGCTTTCTCTTAATAATTTCAACACTTTCCCAAATTCTGGTTTTTTTCGGGACTAGCTATTTTGAGAAAGAAGCAGCCACTTTGTACGAAACTGGTCTTTATATAGATCTGACACTTTGGAACTTAGAATGCCAAGGAAAACATCAGCCATGCTTACATCTACCATCTACTGATGGGTGGCCATTTGCGCTGCACATCGCAGAGGTGGATTTGTCTGCAGCTGTGACCTGAGATCCTGCTTGGCTGCAGCCGTGTGAACCTCCCTCCAACTTGCTGATGCTCTGGTTGTCTAACCACAGGTATGGGCCAATAAGAGCATGTTGTGGTTAAAATGATGGAGAGCAGCAACTCAAAAGGACCATCCCCCCCTCCCCAGGAGCTCAGTGGCATACCCCGTTAGGCTACCAAGGGGGGAACCTTCCTCCGGCTCTTCTGCCCGTTTCTCTGCTCATAGCCTTGACAACATGCTCACGCAAGCCCAGAGCGTCTGGTCCAATTAATGTCAGGAAGCTACCCGGAGTCCTGGCTTCGACATACTCACTAGGGAATCCCTAAGATGTGAGCGATGCTGTGATACAAGGACTCTTGGGGACCGCTGTGTGTTCAGAGAATTCCCAAGGAGGAAACGGGCATTGTGTCATTAATCACAGGGCTGTTTGAAGGAAGGGACACTCAGGGTTGTTTCTGCTCATTGATGAAACAGAGGGTTAGAGGGATGGAGAAACTTTACCCTCCAGCTGGTGAGAAGAGGAGTTGAATGTCAACCCAGAGCCAGTGCTCTTAATCACTGAGCCATACTGCTTCCCGCCCGCGCATCCCCGAGCTGGGTGCCTCGATGGGCGCAAGGATGACTAAGCTCTCCTCCTTCCCATCCAGTAAGCACGGCCTGGTAGGGACGACAAAGCTCGCACAAGCAATTCTAACCGGAGGAGGCCGTATTTGGCACTGTCAGAAGCGCGGAGGGCCGTGGAAGTGTGCAGGAGGGAAAGAGCAACTAAAAAAACCCAACTCTACCAAACACAGATGCTCTGCAAATCCTCCCTCCAACCTGCACAGGGGTTACGCCATCTTCCTGGTCCAGACCCAGGAGTGAACCGAGTGTGTTTCTGAATGGGGCTTGTAGAAAGTGTAGGTGACTGGGCTGACAGCATTCTGACCTTGCAATCTGGATACTTGGACAGAATACCTACATTGGCTTGTTTTCATGTCATTTGAACAACTGTCCTACAAAAAGAAGGTAATATGACCCTCGCAGAGATGTTATGAGGACTGACTGAGTTCATACAAGGAACGTGCTTAGGGTGGTGTCTCACGCATAGTAAGCGCTCGATATCTGAGTTGTTACTGTTATGTGCGGTTCATCACAGGTTCTGGCAAGTTGAGGACTGACTGCTAGAGACTTAATCGCATGGGGTCCTGGTTATTTTGTTGTGCAGGAGAGAAGAGCTGGCAGGGGAAGCTGCGCTCTCTTCTCAGGGTAGATGAGGTGGGGCGTCGGGCGGGGAAGGGGGTGGAGTGTCCCGCGGGCATCGTTGCTGTCTGCTGAGAACTTGGTTTACTTCCTGCAGGGGGAGGTCTGTAAAAAGGGCGTCGTATTAGGCATACATTTGTCAGGGCGCAATTTTTAATAAAATAATTGGTAACATTAGGAAAGCCTGGAATTTCCATCCTGTAGCATGACACCATGTAAAAGAGATTTGTTAAGGGGACAACCTGCTTCTCTGGGGACAGGAGCTTTTGTAAAGTGGACTCTTTTAAGCTGTGTTGCAACAGTTAATGGCGGCCATTTGAATGGTCTCTGTTGGGATTTTAAGTGGTGCTTTCTTAGTGAGAGATCATTTAAATCAATATTTTTCACATCTACTTTCCCTCAAAAACCATGTTTTTTTGGTCCAAAAATGATTTTTATAGATGTGAGATGGAACATTTCAATTGAACCATCCCCAGAGTCATCGTTTATTGTAAACAAGACCCACTTTCCTACCTCTTTTCTTGTATGAAAAGGAAAGAGAGTGGGCCTTGGTCACCAACCTGTATTGGTGGTTTTACCTGCCATGGATAAAAATGAATTGTGTGATTTTGGGGGGAAAAATAGATTCATGTGATTTGAAAAGAAAGATTTCCAGGGAAAGGGAAATCAGCTAGTTTCTAAAAAATAAAATCAAAGAAATAATGCAGATCTCACCTGAAATGTGTATGAATGTGTACCTGCAACTGCCTCTTCTTAATTCCAAGGCGGAAGCCAACCAGACCACATATGGCCCTTGGCTTTGTACTAAGATCTACAACAAATCTAAAGAGTTTCTACTTGTGGGTTCAATAAAATTGAGCAGGGGAAAAAAAGACAATGATACTTGGGATATGTGGGTTAACACGTTGCTGTGTTAATCACCATGTATCTTGCGCATGTGCATAGGGTTCCCTTAAAGGTGGGCTAATGATAGTGATAATCATAAAGGCAGTAACAGTCATACATGTGACATTCACTGAGTGCTTACTATGTGCTTGCCATCCTGCCAAGTGTCCTACATAAACCCCCTCCTTTATCATTCTCAGCAACCTATGGTGTAGGTGGTACCACCTAATCATAAAAGCTGGAGGATCTAAAATTAGGAGATGTGACTTCTGCTTTTTTTTCTTTTGTTTTATGAAGGGGAGGTAATTGGGTTTATTTGTTTATTTATATTTTGAAGAGGTACCGGGGATTGAACCCAGGACCTCATGCATGCTAAGCACATGCTCGACCACTTGAGCTATACCTTCCCCACTAGATGTGACTTCTTTGCCCAAAGTTGTAAAGACTTTTAAGTGAGAGGGCCAGGAATTGAACCCAGGTATTGTGCGTCCAGACATTTTGCTCGAAATGGCTACACTTGACTGCCTCTTGCAGGAATAAAGGTTACGGTGCTTTTGCACATGGATCATTTCATACAATGCCCACAACTTCAATTTATTATATCTTTTACAAATGAGGACACTGAGGCTCAGATGTTAAATGTCTAAAGATAACCATTGGTAAATGGGAAAATCGAGACTCAAAGTTATGCCTCTTGACCTCTAAGCCAAGTGTGTTCTTGAAGAATCTGAGCTTAAATCTTTTCTGAGTGGAAGATCCTGACAACCAATGGCCTGCGTCATTCTCTGTGAAGGCAAAAACTGAGCAACTCTTACACCTATGAGATATTTTTAAAAAACATGATATTTCTAGCTCAGAATATCAGATAGCTGAAATTTTAACATATAGAACACAAGGTCTGGTCAGGCTGACACAAATTATTTGCAAAGTCCACTCCTGGTGAATCTGAAACTCCCTCCCCTGCCCAGCCCAGAATCAGCGAGGCACATAGTACCTAAGTGGACGCAAACATTTCTTGTTAGATGTGAGACATTTTCTGAGTTCAGTACAGGTTATACGAATGTTCATAAAATCAGAAGTTCTATTAATAATCCATTTGATTGAGGATATTATTTCCATTATCTTGTGGTTGAGCTCATGAGACTAAGTCTTGTAAATGTACCAACTGGGTAGGAGGGTGTGAGAAAGAATGGACCCTCCATGTGCCACCAGGCTCAATCTTGTGTTAATGCTCAGAAAAGTTTATAAAGGGATTACTTAATAAAGGACAGGTGATTTTCTTGAAAAGCCAAGGGATATCTGGAAATTTGGGACATCAATAGTTGTTCAAAGGAAAAGTGGAATGGTACAAAGGATAAAGCTGGCTGACTGTGACTTACCAAACCACAGAATTTCCAACCCCCAAATTGAGTGCCAGTTTGTTACCTGTCCTGTCCTCCCCACCCAGGTCCAAATACACCCTTCTACTCTCTACTCTGATTCTGGGACAAACTCCCACAGTGCCTCGCCTGAGGGTGTTCTATTTGATTCTGCCAATAGGAGGCACTAGAGGGAGACTGCAAGGTGCGAAGAGAGGGGGCCCTTCCTTCCCTCTGTTCTTCGTGCCCCTGTGAGTCCCTGCCAGCAGTGGCTGTGGGCTGCAGACTCAGGTCTCTTTCAGCATTTCCAGAAGCAGTCTCTCTGCATACCACAGGGGTTCCTGCAGCAGCTGGTTGGAGCCCTTTCTTAGCACATTGAGTCCAACGCCACAGGACTGCTCCTCTGAGCATGTGTTGAGAAATTATAGTCCTCAAGCTGAAGGGTAGTCAAATGGAAGACTTCAAAGGATTGAATTAAAAAAAATACTTTTCAGCATAAAAATTATACCTGATCATACAGAAATGTTTGCGAGCACAGATAGTATAAAAGAAGAAAACAATTAAAATTAAAACCTGTCCTCCTAGATTTAAACCCTGATATTTTCACATATGCTTTCTGTTTTCTCCCCCTCTATGTTTTTACATATTAAAAAAAAAGGATTATTCTTAACCAATACTTGGTTAGTATTATCACATGACAATATGAGAAACTTAACTCTAAGAGGGATGTGACCTGCTTCATCACAAGGACAACTTGTCTCTTGCATTTTGGGACTGGACCTCTTTGGCAGGGCTGCTCACCTCTGACCCAGAAACCAGAGAGTGGCCAGGCCTACAGGCGCCCATCTCTGCTATGCCTGTCATGCCTTCTCTGTTGGGATCATAAATTAAACAAGAAATCTGTACATATTCAGGAGGAATGATCAGTATATTATGAGCTTGCTCCTAGGGTGAGTCTGAAAAATGTTGAAGAAATATGGAACACAACAGACTGCCTTGTAAGGAGTGGCATGTTTGGCTGAATAGTGGCACAAATACTGTACTAATTACCCTGGTCTGCAACATATTTTCCTACTTCTACATTCACTCATTCATTCATTCACAACTACTACCAGAATATCTACCAGGAGCAAGGGCAAAGCACTGTGCTAGTTGCTGGATTCATAGACAAGATACAATTGCTGCCCTTTATCACATAACCAGAAGAACCAAACTCTGGGAAGAAGGCATTAAAATACCAAAAAGCACATATATCCTCTTAACATTTTTCCTAATTAATAAAGCATCTTATTACTACACACATTTGTTCTTGGCTCACTCACAAGTACCCTTTCATCAGCTCCTTGTACCCCTTGAGAAATTTTCAACTATGAGATTTTCTCAGATAAATTGGGTATAGAAAAACTGCTTGTTGGCCCAATGTTTCAGTCTCCATCTGCCTTAAAATTATTTATGAAGTTGAAAATCTGACTGTTATGAATTTTTATGCTCCAAGTAACACAACACAGTAACATGAAATTAAA
Organism: Vicugna pacos; assembly: GCF_048564905.1. Lineage (NCBI taxonomy): Eukaryota > Metazoa > Chordata > Mammalia > Artiodactyla > Camelidae > Vicugna > Vicugna pacos. Next base: position 10,677,446 of record NC_132987.1, read on the forward strand.
GTGAAGAATGTTCAAGGCAAAATAAATGGAAACACAATAGAAGATGAAGACCTTAACATACCTTGCATTCCTTGAAGGATTAAATAAATATAAAATAAGAAGGAATATTAAAATGTTATTAATAATGTTAATCTAGAATTACATATCAAATGTCATAACTAAAAAGAGAGTAATTAGAGAATACCAAAATAAAAACAAAATAATTATAAAATGTGACTAATGTTTTCTGAGAAAGAAATTTTTCAAGGGTAGAAATTAAGTAAAAATCCTAGAGCCAAAATAATCTTCCCATAATACAATCAACTTAGAAATTTAAAAAAGAAAGAAAAGCAGACGTATATAAAAAGAAAAACTGCAATTACTTGGAAATCAAGAAAATTATTTCCTAAACAAAACAACTCATCAAGCAGATATAACCACTGTAATATATATGCACCCAACATTGGAGCACTTAAATATACAAAGCAAATATTAATAGACCTGAGGGGAAAATTAGACAGCAATACAACAATAGGAGGGGGCTTTGATACTTTACCTTCATCAATGGATAAATCATTCAGCCTGCAAATCAGTAAGAAAACAGTGGACATGAATAATACTATAAACCAAATGAACCTAACAGATACATACAGAACATTTCAACCAATAGCAGAATACACATTTTTCTCACATTCTCCCGGAAAGATCATTCTCCAGGAGAGATCATATGTTGGGCCACAAAACAAGTCTTAACAAATTTAAGAAGGCTGAAATCATATCAAGTATAATATCTGACAATAATGCTATGAAACTATAAATCAATAACAGGAAGAAAATAGGAAAATTCATCAATACGTGGAAATCAAACAACACATTCCTGAACAACCAATAGGTTAAAGAAGAAATCAAAGGGAAATCAAAAAGCACTTTGAGACAAGTGAACATGGAAATAACAACATATCAAAACTTATCAAATGCAGCAACAGCATTTCTAGGAGGGAAGTTTATAGTGATAAACAGCTATATTAAGAAAAAAAGAAAGATCGCAAACAATTGAACTTTACATTTCAAAAGACTAAGAAAAGAAGAACAAACTAAACCCAAAGTTATCAGAAGGAAAGAAATAATAAAGATTAGAGCAGATATAAATGAAATAGAGACCAGGAGGACAATAGAAAAGATTCACAAAAAAAGAAATTAAAAACAAAAGATAAACAAAATGGACAAATCTTTGACTAGACTAACCAAAAATTTAAAAAGAGGACTCAAATAAAATTATAAATGAAAAGAGACATTATAACTGATATCACAGAAATATAAAAGGATAAGAAACTACTGTGAACAATCATACACCTACAAATTAGATAACCTAAAAGAAATGGATAAATTTCTGCATAATTACAATTTACCAAGATGACTCACGAAGAAATGGAAAATCTGAACAGACCAATAACAAGTAAAGAGATTGAAACAATATTTTTAAAACTTCCCAAAAAGAAAAGCTCTGGGCCATCTGGCTTCCCTGGTAAATTCTACCAACTATTTAAGAAAGAATTAACACTAATCCTTTTCAAACTCTTCCCAAAAACTGAAGAGGAGGGAAAACTCCCAAACTCATTGTATGAGGCCAACATTACCCTGATACCAAAGCCAGATAAGGACACTGAAAAAAGAAAATGACAGGCCAATATCCCTAATGAGCATAGATGCAGAAGTCCTCAACAAAATAAGAGCAAACTGAATTCAACAGCACGTTAAAGGACCATATATCTTGATCACGTGGGATTTATTCCTGTGATGCAAGTATAGTTCAACACCACAAATCAAGACATGTGATACATCACATTAATAGAATGAAAGATAAAAATCATATGATCATCTTAAAAGAGTCAGAAGAAGCATGTGACAAGTTTCAACACTGTTTTATGACAAAAACTCTCAACAAATTAGGCAAGAAGTATCTCAACATAATAATGGCCTATATGGCAATCTCATAGCTAACATCTGAAAGCTTTTTCTCTAAGATCAGGAACAAGACAAAGGTGCCCACTCTCACTAATTCTATTCAGTATAATTCTGGGAGTCCTAACCAGAGCAATTAGGCAATAAGTTAAATTGTCTCTGTTTGCAGATGACATAATCTAATATAAAAAGAACCCTAAAAACTCCACCAAAAAACTGTTAGAACTAATCAATGAATTCAGTTAAGTTGCAGGATACAAAACCAATATATAAAAATCAGTTGTATTTTATACACTAGCAGAAAACTATGTGAAAATGAAATTAAAAAATAATTCTATTTATGATAGTATCAAAAAATAAAATATTTAGAAATAAATTTAACCAAGGAGGTGAAAAATCTCTACCCAGAAAACAATAAAACATTGATGAAAGAAATGGAAGAAGATACAAATAAATGGAGAGGTATCTTGTATTCATGGATCAGAAGAATTAATGTTGTAAAAATGTTCATTCTATCCAAAGCCACCTAGAGATTCAATGCAATCCCTATCAAAATCTCTATAACATTGTTTCAAAGAAATAGAAGAAATAATCCTAAAATTTGTATGAAACCACAAAAGACCTCCTGAAATACCCAAAGCAATCTTTAGAAATAAGGACAAAGGTGGATATATCACAATTCTTGATTTTAAATTACATTACAAAGTTATAGTAATCAAAACAATGTGGTTCTGCATAAAAATAGACACATAGACCAATGGAACAAAAAACATAGCTCAGAAGTAAACCCACACATATATGGTCAACTAATTTTTGACCAGGGTGCCAAGAATACACAATGCGGAAAGGATTTATTTCTTCAATAAATGGTGTGGGAAAACTGATATCTACATGTAATGTGGATATTGAAAGAGATGGAAAGAATGAAATTGGACCCTTACACCACTCACAAAAATCAACTTGAAATAGATTAAAAACTTAAATAAAAGACTTGAAATGGTAAAACTCATAGAAGAAAACAGGGAAAGTCTCCTTTATGTTGGTCTTGGCAGTGATTTGTTTGGATATGATGCAAAAAGCACAGACAACAAAAGCAAAAGAACAATACATGGGATGACATCAAACCAGAATGTTTCTGTACAGCAAAGGAAATCATCAATAAAATAAAAACCTATCCATGGAATGAGAGAAAATATTTGCACACTATATATCTGATAAGATGTTAAGATCCAAAATATATAAGGAACTCATATAACACAATAGCACAATAGCAAAACAAAAACAAAAACAAATAACCAAGTTAAAAAAATGGGCAGAGGGGCTGAACAGATTTTTTTTTTTCCAAAGAAGACACAGAAATGGACAACAGATATATAAAAAGTTTCTCAACATTACCAATCATCATGAGAATGCAAGTCAAAACAATGATAAGATAGCATCTCACACTTGTTAGAATGACTATCAACAAAAAGACAAGATGACAAGTGTTCATGAGGATGTGAGATAAGCAAGCCCTGGTGCACTGTTGATGAGAATGTACATTGGTGCAGTCACTGTGGAAAACAGCATGCAGATGCCTCAAAAAACTGAAAATAGAAATACCATATGATTCAGCAGTTTCACTTCTGGGTATATGTTCAAAGGTAACAAAATCATTATCTTGAAGAGATATCTGCACTCCAATTTCAGTGTTATTGACAACAGCCAAGACATGAAAACAACCTAAGAATCTGTCGATGAATGAATGAATAAAGAAAATATGACATGCATACAATGAAATATTATTCAGCCATACAAAAATCCTCTACTGTATGGCACAGGGAACTATATTTAATATCTCATAATAGCTTATAATGAAAAAGAATATGAAAAAGAATGTATATATGTGTGACTGAATCACTATGCTGTACACCAGAAATTAACACAACATTGTAAACTGACTATACTTCAATTAAAAAAAAGAAGCTATGGCTTGAAAAAACAAAAAACAAACCAAAAATAAAAAACAGGAAACAAATCCTGACATTTGTGACAACATGTATAATACCTGGAAGATACTGTGCTAAGTGAATAAAACCAGACACAGAAAGACTTACACGTGGAATCTAAACATGTCAAACTCAGAGAATTAGAGAGTAGAATGGTGGTTGCCTAGGGACGGATGTGGGGGAAATGGGGAAATGCTGGTCAACATGTACACATTTTCAGTTATAAGACGAATAAGTTCTGGAGGTCTAATGTACAGCATGGTGACTCTAGTTAAGAATACTGTGTTGAGTGGGGAGGATATAGTTCAAGTGGTAGAGTGCATGCTTAGCATACACAAGGTCCTGGGTCCAATACCCAATATCTCCTCCAAGAGAAAGAAAAAAAACCAACTAAATAAATAAACCTAATTAACTCCCCCATAAAAAAAAAATAAGAGGGGAGGGTAGAGCTCAGTGGTAGAGTGCATGCTTAGCATGCAGGAGGTCCTGGGTTCAATCCCCAGTACCTCCATTTAAATAAGAAAAATAAATAAAACCTAATTACCTCCCCCCCAAAATTAAAAAAAAAAGAAGAATGCTATGTTATATACTTGAAATCTGCTAAGAGAGTAGATCTTAAGTGTTCTTGCCACACACATACACACACAAATGTTAACTATGTAAGGTGATGGATGTGTTCATTACCTTGATTGTGGTAATCATTTCATGATGTATACATATATTAAATCATCACATTGTATGCTTAAAAATCATACTGTAAATCTAAGTATATACAATTTTTATTTGTAAATCATACCAATAAAGCTGGAAAAAATTCAAATGCATTATGCATTTGACATTAGGTATGTTAGAGAAAAAACACAAAGAAATGCTGAGAGAAGAATTAAGAACATCAGAAAGCTTATAGAATTAAAAAACATTATAACAAGAATGAAAGATATCCAAAAGCTGATTCTTTAGGAAAAACAAAAACAAAACTATATATAGATGAATTACCAGCTAACTTAATAAAGAAAAAAATCTAAAAAATTCATGTAATTAGGAATAGAAAGGGAAATTAGTTACAGATGCTGAGAATTACAGCAATGATAATAGAGTAATAACTTTGTGCAAATAAATTAAAAATTTAATTAATTGATTTTATTGAAATACAAAATAGCAAAACAAATAAAAGACAAATCCATATACAGTAATAATCATGGGGAAAATAACCACCATCAAGGAATTCCTCTATTCCTTCTTTGAAAGTATGAAATCCAACTGATTTCATGTACGGGTTATTTCATAGATAAAAAAAAATGCTATTTAAACTTTTTGATAACACAAAGAGAGAAGAAACAATCCCAAAGATTTTTGTGAAACCAGTGTAATTATGATACAAAAATATGAAAAAGACAGCATAAAAACAAACCAGCCCAGATCATTTGGCTATATTTATGCCAAAATCTTAAATAAAATATCAAAAAACTCTTGAGAACAATTAAAAGATCAACATTTCAGACAAAATGGAGTATTTCCAGGAAAGCAAGGATGGCTCAATATGAGCAACACGAAAATTGCTCATTATGGTAACAAGTGCACTGAGTGAAATGTATCTGATTGTGAAGGATGCTGAAATGGCATGTGATAATATTCACTCTTTGTTCTCGATGACTTAAAAACCCTCAGGGAAGGAACCCTATATGAATATTATCTTAACATAATAGTAAATGTATGGAAAATTTTGAAAAGAGAGTAGTGAGAAGAAATTAATCCTATTAGATAGTAAAATGTAGTCCAATCCCTTAATGATGAAAACAAGGCAGCATTGGTGCATTAACAGATACAGATCAATGGGACAGCACAGAAGTTCAGAAACAGACCCCAATATATATGGAAATTGAGAATATGGTAGAGCTGGCTTATTCTATTCACGGAGATGGGACAACCAGTAAACCATCTAAAGAAAAGTCAAGGTTGAATCCATAACTTTATAAGATAAATTGGTTAATTAAGTAGATGAAAGATTTAAATGTAACAAATCAAAGTCTTAGAAGAAACAATGGGAGAATCCTTCAACGTAGAGAAGACTTTCTAACTATAGCACAAAATATAGAAAGTACCCACAATCTCACTTCTCAAGCAGCTGTAAAATCCATATCTTGAACATCTCTAAAAGGAGATATATAACGTCTAAGTGTCCATTAATAGGGCCAAGGTAACAGACCATCTGATTACCACCCAGTGGAGTGCTTTATGAATGTGAAAGAAGAATGACAAAACTCCTTGTGAGCTGATACGGAATAAACGTTAGGAAATATTGTTAAGTGAGAAAAACAGTGTATAACAGTGTATATGGTATAAATCATCTGTGAATACAAAGGGAAAGAAGAACATATGAAAGTGCGTGCAAAGAATGTCTATGGATGGACACACAAGAAATGAACAACATTGTAGTCTATGGGGAGGAACCTGGATGAATTGACTGCAGACTTTTCAATGCATTTTGAATCCTGAACCATGTACAGAGTTTAGTAATCTGTTCAAAAGGATAAAATGAGTACAAGTGACTATAACACAAAGGTGGAAAAATTTGAGGGAAAATTCAGACTTTACAAAATTGAAGACCAAATGCAATAATGTGATAGTGGCAGAAAATAAATCATACGAAAAAGAGAATGAAAAGCACACATGCTCCAAAATGTTCTGGATCTATATAAAACGGTTTTACACATTGGTCTTCTTGTCTAAGTAGGACTCGAGGAAGGGCTGTAGCCTCAACTGCCCACAGGGGGTACACATTCATTCATTCAACAGATATACGTTGGTGCCAGCCATGCGTCAGGCACTGGGGACAGAGCTGTGTACAAACACGGAAAAAAAATCCCTGCCCTGGTGACTTTTGATCTAGAGAGGTGCACAGGCAATGAAGCAAACGTCACATAGAGCAAAAGACAGCCAAGGGGGTGGGAGTTGAGTCATGAATAGTGAAATCAGGCAGGTGATCATGGCAGTGAGGGTGGGATCAGAGGGTGATTAACAGGCACCTTATAAAGGAGGTGGCATGACTTCCCTCCAGAAGGGGGTTCTCATGTAAAGTTGTGGGAGCAGTTTTCCCAGACCTTTCAGTTTTGCCAGAGCTTCAGAGGACACCACAAATCCAAATTTGTACTGGAAATCTCCTGATTCTAAAATCTTGACTCAATTTTTAAATAAACCGCCACGATATCCAAATAAAACACATCTTGCTGGCCAAGGCTGGCCCCAGGGAAAGCCAGTGCAAATCTCTGAAGAAAAGAGACTGACTTTTAAAACAAACACATCAAACTTGTAAGCCCTGTCATCTGATGAAAATATGCATGGTTTTCATTTCTTGAAACATTTCTGGAACTCCTCACTGAAAACCAGTTGGCTCTTTAGAGTTTTTTATTTTTTTTAAAAATTCTCACCACATAAGAAAACCTGTATCATTTTGGACTGAAATCTTGTTTGGACCGAATGTTATTACTCAGCTTGATGTCTGATTTTGTTCACCAGATTTGATTCTTCATAACATTGGGTTTTCAAAAAAATCATATTTACACTCAAAAGCCCAAGGATGTGTTTAATAATAGTCTCTTGGCCTTGAAGGCAGTCCCAAAGAGGAGTAGCAAATATTTAGAGTAAGGGCAGTGCCACTAAAATAAAAACGTTTTCTTCTTTTCCTTCTCCAATACCTATTGAAAAGGATGTACTTAAGTCTGTAGGAGTCGACCCAAGCATCCCAGTTTCATAGGCATTTAGTAAAGGCTCAGTACTTCGGCGTCAGCTGACTGCAACAGCGTGCTGAGTTTTTGTTTTTTGTTTTTGAATAAGGGCTTGACTCCTTGGACAGAACCGAAGGCAGTTCATTCCCGGGATCCTCAGCATGCAAATACATATCCACCCAAACAAAGGCTTTGTGCCAAACACAACCAGCACAACAACATTTGTACGTTCCTGTGACCCATGGCTTAGTTTCTGTGGTCGTTTGATGACATTAGTCATGTAGAATCACAGTGAGGAAGAATGCAGAGCTTTTCAGAAGCCTGTGACAGCTTGGATTTTCCTCCCTAACGACCTGGATGAATCAGAAGCCACAAGTTTGCATCTGAGAACTCTTTGTGGTTGTTAAGACACACACGCTGCACTTGGTATTCCTGCTCCATTCCCATAAAAATAGAGTGTCCCTGGGAAGAGTGTTAAAAACAGCCTGTAGATGTCTGAAGTCTCGACTTCAAAGACTGTCATTGTCAAACGCTTATGTTTTCCTTGCTCTTAATTAAGGGAGAATTTGCACAACGTTCATCCCATCTGTCTAGTGCCTCTGCAAAAAGCACGTGTCTTAGAACGAACATGTCATAATGGTCCATCTGTCTGTTCACCCTTCTTCCCTCCTCCTCTCTCCCTCTGTCCGTTTCTTTCATGAAATATTTATTGAGCAAGTACTATTAATCATCCACGATGCCAGGCACACAGGATTGCACAAAAGAATTTGGAGTATCTGTCCTTGTGGTGCTTACTGTCTTTTGATAGAGAACAGATATGAATCAAGCTAACTCTGCAATTCAACGTAAAATTATAGCTATTCTATTATTAATTCAATGTCAAACTCCAGCTATGCCATGTCATGTAACATAAGGGAAAGATTGAAATGCAGGATTTGACTTACGCCAAGTCTTAGACATGGTGAGTGGGACGAGATTCCAAGAAGCGCCCACTGGGATGAGATCAAAAAATGAGTAGGTGCTGCCCAGCTGGAATTGGAGAGAAAGACACCCCCAAAACTCGGGACAGGATGTGCCCAGGCTCTATCAAGAGTGAAAATGGCTACGGCGTGATAAAGGCTGGTGCCCGCAGAGGAGGGTGGGGGGAGAGCGAATCACTCTGGAGTCGGGGTGGCTGAGAGAGCACCCTGAGATGGAGCCGGGAGGCCACTGAGGACGTGGGACTTAAGCACATCCCAGCCTGGAGGGAATCTGACGTTTTGACTATGGATGAAACACATCTAGAACATCTGCCAGAAAATCTAGATTCTTATGGGGCCCTGACCCTAAAACAGCTTGTGACAGCCGTCCCGTAAGGACAAATACTTCTCTTCCTGTGGCAGAATGGGCCTTGTGGCTTGTACCTTTGTAAGTCCTTGGAACGCTCTTACAGTTTTACCCGAATCTATGTCTCTTTAATTCCATTTTTAAGACCCCCAAATAAACTCTTTTTTCTTATTTGCATCCTCCTGCAATTTTTTTTTTTTTGGTTGATAGAGGGGAGGGAGCACAGGATGAGACAGAGTTGGGAGGCAAGTGGAAGCTAGGTCAGGCAGCGTCTTTCAGGCCTTAGACAGGATTTTATATTTATCCTAAGCCGAAATAGGTTGAAGTGTCTTAAGTGAAGGAAGTGGGAAAGATTGGATTTGCCTTTCAAGAATCGATTACATGGGGATAGGGTGCAGCTCAGCTAAGTGGTAAAAGCGCATGCTCAGCACCCAGGAGGTCCCAGGTTCAATCCCCGGTACCTCCTCCAAGCAGAAATCAATGAAGTAACCTAATTACCTCCCCCTCAGAAAACAAACAACACAAGAGTCGATTAGATTTGTCTCTCAAGAATCACTGTGGCCATCTGTGCTGAGTCAGGAGGCCTGTGTTTGCACTTAGGTAAGTAGTGACTGAGGGTGTTGACACGGATGAGATTGCCTTAACACTGCAAGGACAGCAAGAAGCCGGGTGCCTACAGCCAACATCTGCGGGACCCTAATATTGCAAAGTCACGAGAGAAAAGGGGGCTGGGTAGTCAGCGAATCTGACTAGCAAACAAACCAGCAAGAGACTCTGGGAGGTGCAAAAACATCTCGGAGGGTTTTGTGCCATGAAATCTCAGGGAAGAGTAACACGTCGAGAAGGAAAGGGTGGTCAGCGGTACCTAACGCTGCTGAGAGTCAAACACGATGAAGTCTGGGCAGGGGTCACTGGGTTCAGCAATGTGAGGGTCCTCAGTGACCTTAACCAGTGTTATCTGGTGGGTGAGAGGGGACCTGAAGCCAGACAGGCTAGGTTGAAGAAGACGGGAGACAGGGACAAGGGCTCGAAGTCCAGCGGTACAGGGGAGGAGATGTGTGTGGATGACGGCCACCCCCGTTATAACAGAAGAGGTGCACATGTTTAAAAACTGACGAAAAGATGTAATATATGAGTGAGAGAGGGAAAGAGGAGGAGGGCTGATACTGAAAGATTCCTGGGCAGGGAGCCCATCTGGGGAAGGGACGACTCTTCTACTGGAAGGGAGGGACGGCGGGCGGATGAGCACAGAGGTGGGTGGATTCGTGTGTTTGGTGTCAAGACAACTAGAGGTCCTGTGTGATGGGCTTTCTTTTCTCTGAAGTACGAGGTGAGGTTATTGTTCGAGAGTAAGGGAGGACCAGGGACTGTCGGAGGTTTATGGAAGATTACAAAGTCCGAGACAGTCTTTACAGAAAGTGGAGGGTTACATTGGACAGAGATGCTCAGTAGGACTAGGCGATATTGATGGCCCATTGGCGCTTGGTCATCTTCATTCATAATAGCACCAATTAGCTCTGTTCAGTGACTTTTTAACAGAGCCGGCAAAAGCCCTGGGCGGGAAGCTAGGAGCCCCAGGTCATTGGTCATGACAGCCATAAGTCGTCATGAGATTTTGGGGACATCTATCACTGGTTCCCAGTTTCTTCAACTCATCAAATGATGACATCAAATTAGATGATCTCTAAATCCTCTTTCCAGCTGTAAACGTCCATGAATGGCCTCGACCGTCCCAGAGAGACCCCCTCAGTTTACCAAGATTTTTCTATTAATACCTTTAGTTTAAATAAAACAATGAAACAGATCTCTATAAAATTTTCAGAAAAACACATCTCTGAAGGAAAAAAGAAATATAGGTCATTTATATGGCCATCCTCAACATACCTGGTATCTTAACATCTTAATCAGGGCTTGGCAAACTTTATATAAACAAGGCAAGAGAGTAAACATTTCAGCCCTTTGGGGCCAAATAACCTCTTTGGCAATTACATGGCCAGGCCATGCAGTGAGAAGGCAACCACGGACCACGCATGAGGGAATGAACACAGCCCAGTAAAACGTTTATAGAATCAGGCAGCGGGCTGGATCTGGCCCCCAGGCTGGGGTTTTCTGACCCCTGATCTAAACAGTGGGATATTCTAGTTTCTTTTATTGGGGAATGTTCAGTCCTCTTAACTGGTCTGAAGAATGAAGTGCTTTCCACAGTTTACATGTGATGAATTACGAGGGCGGGGTCGGGGGATGCAGGATGTTAGGAAGGACTAGACTCAGAGACAATGTGGGGGAGGAGGGAGCGCTTACAGGGGCACCCGGAGATGGAGGTGACATTGCAAGGCCAACAGGACCCATTGGCTCGGAGGCTCAGAGGCTCAGAGGCTCAGAAGCTCGGAGACAGGAAGAGGCTGAAGGATCTGCCTGCGGTTAGCTCCCCTGGGGCGGCCTAGTTTCAAAACTAAAATAAACTTGGGAGAGCCAGAGGGGAGGAAGGAAAGACAGAAACAAACAAGTAGAGAGCCTCTCTGAACGTCTTCTCCCAACCAGTGGTCATGGTCCTGGACTCCGGTGCCTGAAACTCCACGGCGTCGTCTCCCCCTTTCCCGGCCTATTGCTCTGTCCTCAGTATCGTGTGGTTAATAACCTCACACGTGCGAGCCCTGCTCCCCAAGGAGCCTGGAAGTGTGTGTGGGGCCACCTCTTTGGCTTCTGTGTTGAGTACAGATGCGTCGTGGCTGTGAATGCCTGTGGCCTTGACCCCATCGCTGGCCCTGGGGGACGGTCACTCACAGGCAGGACCTGGGCAGCAGGTGTGAGCCGGGAAGGAAAAGGCACAGGGAGGCTGAAGAATCAGAATGCGGTTACCAGCGAGCAGCAAACCAGGATTCCAACCAGCTCGTTTGGACTTGGGTGTCCTAGCTGTCTACCTCCCAGAAGGTCATGGAGGTTGGAGTTGGAAAGACCCCCACAGGTCTCTTGACTCAGCCCCTTATTTTTAGAGGTGGAAGTGGGGAAGAAAGAGGCTTGCATAAGGTCCCAGAGCCACTGGCTGAAAAGCTGTCTTGGCCCCTGATGCTTCCTTCTTGCTGTAGCCACAGAGTTCTGTGCTGCTCAGTGTCCAAATGCACCCACCAAAACCCAGCGACTGAGCCACCAGTCACCTCGGAATTCCATTTCCAACACTGGGAGACAGGTTTGGGTACTCTTCCTACTCAAAGACAAATTGGCCACGATGGATGATTAAGGAGTCACTTTAAATCACCAGGAACAAAAAGCAAGTGCCTGCCAGGGTGTTTTAAAACAGAGACACGTTGCACATTTCAGGGATGCCAGGAAAAGGAGTGTGGTTCTTTCTCTCAGCTTTAGAGCAAAAAAGCTTAACGCAAAAGTAAAACAAAGGACCCTGTGAGGGCTCAGCCCTGAAGTGGATGGAAACAGAAATGAATTTGTCCTTCACTGTAGCAGCCGCTTGGATGCAAGAGGAATGTTATCACCTTAGGACTCCTGGGAGCATCTGCTTTGATCAGTCAGAGAGGACCTAGCTTTGAAAAGTAGAATTAACAGCAACTTTTAGTCCAAGTTTTTCATAGCAAAGCACCCCAGAGCAGGACTTGGCCTTCTTACTTTCCTTTTTTTTTTTTTAAGAGAAACAAAAGCTTAACTCCTGGAAGTTATTTTCCACATCAGAGACTATAAGTTTAAGCTCTTCTATTTGTCTAAAGATGGGTGCAAAAGAATTGAGTTATATTTTTAAATGATTTGGTTTATTTTCAGTAACAAGGCCTTGATTTTCGTCTAAACAGATAAAGTAACTAAATGTGTGAATGTGTAAGTTTGAGGTCTAATTCATCCACCATACAGTTTACCCATATTAAGTGTACAAGCCAATGGATTATAGGACATTCACAGTCACACGCACCACAGTCACTTTCGGAACCTTTTCATCACCTCAGAAAGAGACTCCATATCCCTTACTTCTTACCTCCTTACCCCCAACCCCCCCACCCCAGCCCGCGCTAATCAATCACTATTTCCTGTCTATAGATTTGCCTATTCTGGACGTTCCTCCTACGTAGAATCATATAATATGTGGTCTTTCATGACTGGCAAGTCTTTGTTTAAATGACAATTTTGTCCAGGTAGGAGAATATGGTGGACAGGGGAGGAAATGAAGAAACATCTTTCTGGGCACCTTGGGTGCCCGCTTCTGCTCTGACTGGTTTGCCATCTGACCAGCGAGGCGTCCCTTGTCACATGTGCTCTCGGGGCTCATAGACTGTGTGGTGGAGGCAAGATCACAGACACGTCTCCTCCACCAAGAAGCAAAGAGGCCAGCCCTCCAGGCTGGACGTTGGACCTTAAGAACAAGAGGTCAGCTGGTCTCTAGGAAATGTACAGTTTCTAAGCTGGAAAGCAGCATTTATTTATAAAGCTCACATGTGTACGATAGTAGTCGTTTTATTCATGTATTCCTCCTCCAGATCTGTCTTTTATCTTGTCAACCCCAGCTGGACATGGCTGGAGAAACGACACAATCAAATGGACTGTCTCAGTGTAGACACATGACCGTGAACCTCAGAGGGTATTTAATGTTCCCAGGCGCTCGCATTGTATTCCCTACATCACGAACCCTCCCATTCTCCTGGATAACACTGATAACGCTTCAGACCTTCTCTGTCTCCTCCAACCTCCAGCAACTTGTCGCTCATCCTCACTCTCAGCGAATGTCCTTCCAATTTCCCCGAGAAAACAGAAGCAGCCAGGAGAGGATTTCCTTCACGCCCAGGACCACATCTACTCCTCAACTAACATGCGGACTAGATGGGCCCCAACCTCAGAGCTTCTGAGTCAGGAGATTTGCAGAAGGGCTCAAGAATGTGCACTTCCAATAGCTCCTAAGTGATGCTGATGCTACTGGTCTGGGCCCACCCTTGAAGGACCACCCAAATGTGTCCAAAACTAGATCACAGACTTTACACATGCCCAGCTAAAACACTCAAATGAACTTGTTCCATCCTCTGTCTTCCTCATCACTGTAAATAATGTTTCTAAATGAATCAGAATCAAAACATTCTTCCCACCTGGATCATTACTGTCATCTCTCACCTAGACTGCTACAATAGCCTAGTCTTCCTGCTTTCATTCTTGTCCCCAGCATTTTAGTCTCAACACGCAGCCCAAGGTGATCCTCTTAAAACATGCATTGGTTGACTCCACTGGTTGAATTGTGTATCAGTTCATTTCACCCCTCTGCACAAATCATGCAATGGTTTCCTATCACACTCTGGATAAAAAGCAGAGTCCCGATGACCTCTGTTTTATCTCCTGCTGTCCTTCCTCACTCAGTTCACTCTAGTCTAGCTGACCTCTTGGTAGACCTCAATCACACCAGGCTTGTTCCTGCCGCAGGACCTTTGAACATGTTCTCAATTTCTTTCTTTACATTATTCATTGTCTGTTTCCCCCCTACTAGATTGTAAATGCCATGAGGACAGGCTTTTCCCTCTCTATTTTGTTCACTTCTCTATCTACAGTGCCTAAAACAGTGTTAGACACATAGCAGTTACTTCACATATATATTTGTAGAATTTATTTCTTGCAAATCTTTTTTTCAGCCAGTTTAGCAGGTGGGTTAAAATTGAACTTGTTTTCTGGAGTATCTGAGCCCAGGACAGAAAGATAGTGGACACTAGTACATAGGGGCAAAGCATTCCATCTTTAGTTTCAAACATAGTAGAAGATGATTTTACTCTTCAGCATTTTAAAAAATGACTTCCAGCCATTTATGTATAATATTAAGACACTCTGCCACCTTCCAGTTTTCCTCTCTTTCTTTTGTTATTCTTTTCCACTCAACGGCTGCCATGACCCTTTGTACACATTATTTAATCCTTACAGAACCACTGCATATTAAGGAGCATTATCTCTGATTATTAAGGGAGGCACAGTTGAACAGCGATGTAAGGTGTCTTGCTCAAGATCACACAGCTAAATAAGAGGTTGAAAAGAAATCTGTCAGACCCCAAAGCAGACACTTTAAAATCTATATTATGCTGCCACCAACATGCATACTATAACAAATTATCCAATTTCCTAGCACTTAATTTTGGCCTTTTATCCCCAATTTTAATTATTTTTTTTAATGAAAGCATAATTAATTTGCACTGTTGTTAGTTTCTGGGGTAGAGTAAAATGATTTCAGTTATACATATATATTCTTTTTCAAGTTCTTTTCCATTACAGTTTATGACAAGATATTGAATTTAGTTTGCTGTGCTCTACAGGGGGACCTCGTTGTTTATCTGTTTTATGTATAGTATATATAGTAGTTTATCTGCTTTATCCCCAATTATTTTTGAAGATGATACTGGGAATGATGTCATGACACACTAGATAGTAGATTTCATAAGAATTGGGTTACAGTTATCTTTTTTGCTGGTATTTCCTACACACCAGCACCAGGGCAGGGTAGGTACTCCATACATGTTTACAGAATAGATTTTTCTTGAGTTAAACATAGACACAGGTTATAGGAAGAAATAAACAGCCAAGATAAATAAACTTTAAAATTAAAAACATAGACATGGATAATTATATTAGTACATAGTTAATTACACTCAAAACATAGCTATCATTCATGAGTTAAGACTTACCCCTGAAAGCTCTAAAGAAGTAACTGGGTTGTAAAGCAAGAATTTTCAGGTGTTAACTGACAGTTAACATGGCAGGTAATAAATATACACCAGGGATGTCCTAGTTCTTAGGATTTTGGAGCCACTATTCCCGAGAAGGTTGAAGAAATGTTGTTTTGTGCCCCCTTGGCACTGGCTGAGCATAATTACTGACAGCATTTCACACTCTCACCTGGAAGGGCCCTCTGCCTCATTTTACATTTGGGGAAACTAAGGTATGAAGAAGACAAAAGAATCTCTACATGATACATAGTAATTAGCATCAGAGCTGAATCAAGAACTCAGGCCCCTCTGGTGCTGGAAAAAAATGAACTGTTGTCCCACCTTTTCATTTCTTTTTTCCCAAAAAAGTTGCAGACAAAGCTTGGACATAGAAAACCAGCTTTATTCTAAGGCAGGCTTGGGAGAGCTTTCTTTAAATGTCTCAGGTGAGTGCCTTGTTTTCCCAGCTGAGAATGCTTAAGCTAAATGAGACAATGTATGAAAAATCTCTTAGCACAGTGGTGGGCACTGAGAAAACACTCACTGAACAGAAATTATCATTATTACACCAAAGTCGTTCTGCATTTTAAGTCATTCCTGTTTCAGGTAGATTAGAAATGTACTAATCTGCCCCCTGCAAGTCAGGAAGTTTTAGATATTTGATGCTTGGAGACCAGCCCCCTCCCCGCCACCTGGTCCCCAGGAAACAACAAACCTGTAGTTGCAAAAATGAAACCACTGTGTGCCTTTAGTAGCAATATCCTAAAAGTCCACAAGAGGGCAGTCCCCCTCAGAACAGAAGGGCACCAGGGCTGCAGGTGCGGAGAAGGGAATTGTGGGTGCTGAGGTAAGCTAGTAAAAACCATTAATCAGAGCCATTATTTTATTATTATTATTTTAGGGCTATAATTAAGACACTTCTAAGTGACGAGAAGTACTATGAAGGAAATAAAGCAGAGTAATAGAGAATGACTCTAGGGGAAAGTTAATAGAAACATGATCTGAGCAGAGAACCAACCCTTGAACGAGAAAGGATCAGCCATGAGTAGACTGGGGAAAGAGTGTTATGACTGAAGGAATCAGGGCCAAGTTGGATATGGTCTTGGCCTCCTTGAGGGTCAGAAGGAAAGCCACTCTCATTGGAAAGTAATGAAAGAAGGCGGTGCAGAGAGTGGTGCAGAGGGGACATCAAATTCCACAGCAGACACAGTTGGGACCAGATCCCAGGTCCTTCTGACCCGAGTTTGTGCACTGAATCACTATGCTACTCTGAACTCTGCAGAAAAAGCCAAAGGGCACTGATCAAGGCAGCAAAAATGATACTTTTGAAAACAAATGAAAAAACAACTTAGGAAATGCTTCAGTGGCTTTCATTAAATAATGCACTAGAATTCACATGCCTTTAGATCTTAACTTTATGAGGAACAAGCACTAAGAGGCATATACCTAAATTTATTCAAAATTTTATGTCCCAAGAATTAATCTGGTACAGGATTTCTCTTTATCTCCTGTATAGCACTCTATAATAATCAAGGTTTATAATAATTATTAATAACATATTTAAAGGAAATACAGACAGCAATTTATATAAAAGGATGCTTATCCCAGTATTAATGTTAATAAAAATTATAAATAGTATAAATGTCCAACAATAGGAGATTATTTAAATATATTAGCAAGCTTCCAAATGATTAAAACTTTTTTTTTCCCCAAAATACTTCAGACCATTTTAAGTGCTCATAGTGTACTGCTGGAGGCAAAACAAACAGCAAAATAAAAACCCAAATATGTAGTGTAAATCCAATTTTTAAAAACTATATACAGGTGAACAACATACTAAAAGAAAACACACCAAATGATATGCAAATGAATGTGTTCTTTACAGTGCTTTCCTGTATTAAATGTTTTCCAAAGAATACATTCTCTTATAATCAGAAAATCAACAATGAAATTAAATATTTGGCATGGAAGTTTCAAACCTCATTTAAACTTGTTGAAATCTGTGTAGTGCCACTTATGTGATTTTTGAGGTGATGGAGAGAAAAGATCATGGTGTGAAGTTGGACCAGGGGGGTCTCCCTCCTTTGACACTTAATGGATGAAAAAAAATATGTTAAAGCAAATCAAAGCAAAATCTTTCCAGCAGCCACAAAACAAGGAGAGGCGTTTAACTCCATCCCCTCATCTTAAAAAGTGTGGTCTGGAGGACAAAAGCAGTGCCACGCCAACATTTCCAACCTCTGAGACAATACAGAGGGAAGAAGGGGATGGCTGAAGGCAGAGACTCTCTCGGGATATCTTTAGATTTGCAAAGTAGGGATCTGAGGGAAGTACAGAGGGAACCCTGGGAAAAGCCAAGAAAAATGCCTTAGAAAAGAGTAGCTCTTGGGTATGATCATGGGACGTTGGCAAAAGCAGGGCTCTGATCTTAATTAGGGAAAGAGCTGAAGCTCGCAGCCATGGAGACCCTGGTTTCTGACATCTAATGGGATTTGGAAGAGGGAGCTAAGCCCAGGGCCCCAGCAAAGGTGGCTTGCTGTACTGGTGCCTCCACATTTGCACGGTTGTGCTTTAGAAAAGACATTGGAAGCCAATACTCAGCTCACAAGCTGTACTCAGGGAGGAAGACAAAGGTAGATGATGTGGAACAAATATTAAGAAAAATTCACCTGCACTCTACAAGAGTAAAAAAGAAGGTCCTGACAGGGCTTCCTCCCCAAGCACTGAGAAGACTGAAAGATCCAGCATGAACCTATGGAGATGGGAGGGAGGGAAGGAGGGACAGAGACAGTCTCAGACCCTCAGAAGGACAAGGAATTATGACAACAGTGACGTGTTGCTTCCTGACCGGCGGACTGTCTCAGTCATTTCCCCACAGGTATGACACGCTGCCTTCTTGCTAGTAACTGTTGTTGATTTGAATTAAAGTAGCAGAAACGTAACGCAAGAGGAATTAAAATCTTAATGATCTACTAATATCATCCCCAGGAAAGAGTCAACATTACCCCTTAGTCAACAGGGCAGAACTTCCCACAGCTTTTTCAAATGAAAATATATATATTTATACACAAAATATAATACGACAAGTCGTATGTATGTGAATTATATAAATGATATGATAAATAACACAATATATGTTTTATAATATTAAAAACATTAAATTATTTCTGATGAAGGGGAACAACATAAGCTTCTGTGTTCCAGCTCTGGCTTATTGACCTTGACAAATAATTTGAGCACAGATGCCAAATTAGTAAGAAATTAAGTGTAAATATTTAATTTTTGAGATATATATATACAGTTACGATTTATACAGCAATTTTGATCCTTCTTTGGTTGGCTTTTTCGGAATTATTTTCTGCCAAACACTCCCGTTTCTCTCTCTTTTTTTTCCAACATCTGATGTATTAATGCTATTTAACTTCTTCTAAATGGATGGTATTTATTCAGATTGGAAAATGAAAAGGAAATACTTTAAAAAATATGACCCATAGACTAGAGTTTTATATTTTGGAAACATAGAAGGTAGCAGATGGTTCTGTTGAAAATGGCAAGAAAAAGTTAAAGCTGCAACTCTGAGGCAGTACTGCATCTTCCTTTTTCATAGTTTGTCTTGCTTCACATCTTTGAAAAGCAAACAGACCATTAAAAGCCTCCATGATGTGCTAGACACTTCACCTGGTTTATTACTGCATGGGGAACAATTTTATTAAACTTTAAACACATTTTAATGAGCGACAGGTATAGTTTGTTCTGCAAAACTACAATGACTTACTCACTCCTGACTCACTTTAACACAAGTATCGGGTCAGAGATGAGCTGGCAATCCCATCTAATTATCAAAATAACAAGAATGTAAAGGGAGCCACGCTGCCGTTTAATCACAGGAGCCTGCAGTCTTGGGTGCTAACATTATGAACGTCTATCTACAGGCTGGCTAGAAATTAGATACTTCCCGGCCCTTCCAGCTGGGCTTAATAGAAGCATTGCTAGCATCCGTGCAATTCTTGCAAGGGTCTGAAAACAAGGAACTGAAGTAGCAGCTAACGAGGGGACAGTTCATGAGGACATGGAGAGAGGTCAGATGGAGTCCTGGAAGTTGCACGGGGCTGGGACATCATGTGAAATCTAGCCTCACCTCTGACCCAGGGGCTCTTGGGCAAGTCTCTGCACCCTTTGGGTCTCCTTGCAAAATGCAGGGTCTTGACTAGTTTATTTCTAAAGTTCTTTTCTTCTTTAACATCCTTTGAGTATCAAACGCATGAACGTTCATCTAATCTGGCACAGACATGTTTACAATTCTACCTATTTGAGACCCCTGACAAGGTTTATTTTTGATTGAAGAGGGTCAGGAAGTCTCCTTTTTTCAAAATACCTTCTCCCCTGGATGCTCTTGCTTAAGACGTTTTTCCTTTAGAGATACACGTTCAAAACATAGCCCTCCCCAGGCATGTGTGGACAATAACTTGCCACGATTTCCTGTGAGTAAGTTTTATTGGATATTTTAGTTAATTAGCAGACTTGAATATGAGTCATAAAAACTCTACATACTGGGAGGATATTCAGTGCTGGAGCCAACGTGCAATTCTCTCTTTTATAAAATCAAGCTATAATTTCTTTTTAAAACCAGGATATTTACATGAAGCTGTAATGCACGTGGCTTATGAAGCAAAGGAAGAAATCAACCTTTTTTCCCATTCTACTTCCCAAGATCTGCAGCCCTAGACAAGGAGGGAAAGGACAGCTAATGAAAGCAAGGTTTGGGTCCTTCTACACGGTCCATTCACGAGCTTGGCTAAATTCAGACAGCAGACAGCTGTGGGAACCAGTGCTGTGGTGTGAGGCTAAGAAAGGGCTTTTCCAGGTCGAAGGGAGCCCATCTCTGATGCCCTTTAAGAAGCCACTCTCTGACCTTGACCTGGGAGGAACAGAATAGCTCTACTATTTCTTCCCAAACAGAGGTTCCTGTGATAAGAGAAGACATCCAACTGGGCCCAGTTTGAATTCCTGGAAGCTCCTTACCAGAATCTTACAAGAATAAAAGTAAAAATCTAGTAACTTTTGAGTCTAAATGGGTCTAAGTTCCCCATAGCCTAATTTCTCAATCAAGTACACACTGTGTGTCTCAATGCATACTATGGTTACTATGACAACAACACTTTTTTCCCTTGAGAAATAAGCTAATTTAATAGTCAAAGTACAGGCATGTGGGTGGGGTCTGGGGAATTTTGTTTCCCCGTAAAAGGTGGCGGGGAAAATGTTGACCACATGCTAAATGACACAGAGAAAAGAATAAAGGTCTTAAGTTTTAGCTCAAGATCCGTAAATGAAGATATATACATACAAATACATCAAAAATTATAGAATACTTATGTTCAAAGCACAGCTAATAAAAATAAGATCTACTTTCGTATTTCGAGTGGTGTGTAAATGCTAGCTTCATGAAACACTGGAGAAAATTTTCTCCTGGTAACGTCCTGTTCACAGATACCAGGTGAGCAATTACATGAACTTAAAGTGTTCATTTAATATTTAGGTATCCTCCAGTAGTAACTAAATCAGTTTACTCATTGGAGTTTTTCAAGGGGAGAGGCACATCATTAGAAAGATGCCCAGCGTTCAGTTTCTCAGCAATTAAGATTCTTTTTCGCTGTTTTGCCCATTTCATTCTAAGCCTGTGGTTTTAAAAGCTGTTTTTCTTTCCTTCATGTGAAAGCTATGGGAAGCCCAGTCAGTGAAGCAGAGTCATTCGGAGAAACATCAAAAAATAAAATATGTAGGAATAAGCATAGCCAAGAATGTAAGAGACTTTTATGCTGAGAACTGTGAAACATTGGTAAAGGAAACTGAAGGTGATTCAAAGAGACAGAAAGATACCCCATGCTCTTGCACTGGAAGAATTAGTATTGTTAAATTGGCCATTCTACCCAAAGCAATCTACAGATTTAATGGGATCCTTATCAAATTACCCATGACATTTTTCACAAAATGAGAACAAATAATCCTAAAATTCTTATGGACTCATAGAAGACCTGAATTGCCAAAGCAACACTGAGGAAAAAGAGCAAAACTGGACGCATAATCTTCCCAGCCTTCAGACAATACTACAGAGCAACAGTAAACAAGACAATGAAATTGGCATAAAAACAGACGTATGTGTGGATCAATGGAACAGAATAGAGGGCCCAGAAATAAACCCACTGACTTATGGTCAATTAATCTTTGACAAAGGAGGCACGAACATGCAATGGAGAAAAGACAGTCTCTTCAGCAAATGGTGTTGGGAAAACTGGACAACTGCATGTGAATCCGTGAAGTTAGAACACTCCCTCACACCATACACAAAAATAAAGTAAAAAATGACTTAAAGACTAGTATAAGACAGGACACCATAAAACTCCTAGAAAAGAACACAGGGAAAACATTCTCTGACATAAATCGTAGCAATGTTTTCCTAGGTCAGTCTTCAAGGGCAATAGAAATAAAAACAAAAAGAAACAAATGGGACCTAGTCAAATGTGTAAGCTTTTGCACAGCAAAGGAAACCATAAACAAAAAGACAACTTATGGAATGGGAGAAAATATTTGCAAATGATGTGACTGACAAGAGTTTAATTTCCAAAATACACAGCTCGTATAACTCAATAACGAAAAAACAGACAACCTAATCAAAAATGACCAGAAGACTAAACAGACATTTCTCCAAAGAAGACATACAGGTGGCCAACAGGTACATGAAAAGATGCTCAATATTGCTAATTATTACAGAAATACACATCAAAACCACAATGAGGTATCATACTGGCCACACCAGTGACCTCATACTGCTCAGAATGGCTGTCATCAAAAAGTCTACAAATAGTAAATGCTGGACAGGGTGTGGATTAAAGGGAAACTTCCTATACTGTCAGTGGGAATGTAAATTCGTTCAGCCACTATGGAAAACAGCATGGAGGTTCCTTAAAAAGCTAAAAATAGAGCTACCATATGATCCAGCAATCCCACTCCTGGGCATATATCTGGAGAAAACTCTAACTCAAAAAGATACATCCCCACCCAATGTTCACAGCAGCACTATTTATAATTGCCAAGACAGGAAAGCAACCTAAATGCCCATCAACAGATAAACAGATAAAGAAGATATGATATATATATGCAATGGAATACTATTCATCCATAAAAAAGAATAAAATAATGCCATTTACAGCAACATAGACCTAGAGATTATCATACGAAGTGTGAAGTCAGAGAAAGACAGATATCATGATATCACTTTTATGTGGAATCTAAAATATGATACAAATGAACTTCTTTACAAAACAGAAACAGACTTACAGACCTTGAAAACAAATTTATGGTTACCAAAGAGGAAAGAGGGGGATAAATTAGGAGTTTGTGATTAACAGATACAAACTACTATATATAAAATAGATAAACAATAACTTTCTACTATACAGTGCAGGGAACTATATTCAACTATATTCAATATCTTGTAATAAATGACAATAGAAAAGAATCTGGAAAAAAATATATCTAAATCACTTTGCTGTACTCCAGAAACTAACACAACATTGTAAATCAACTATATGTCACTAAAATAAAAAAAATCAATAAAATAAAAAAAAGAAAAATCTCAATTCCTTCATTTTTAGCAGAATAAATTTAATCTGGGATGATTCAGGGTCTTGGGCATTCAATAAATATTTATTGAACCAAAATTTTTGAGCAGCAGAATAACAAATGATGCTTCACCATAATCATTGCACATTATCATTGCACTTCCCAGTTCTCTAGAATAAATCTGGTTTTTATACACTTCTTCTATGTGTATAAATACAGGGAGTACGGAGTGGTAGGCTGCATTTTAGTTCTTAGGTTTCCATCATTTGCTTCTTATAAAAATTCAATAAGGGAATTTATGGTTACATGAGGGTCCTGGCTATTTTAATTCTAGGCAACTAAGGTTTTACTCTATATTAATTGTGCCTTCTCTATGGCAGCCTGAATTATGCACAGAAAATTATATTCAATGGCTTGTAGTAACCTATAATGAAAAAGAATATATATGTATATGTGTGTGTATGTGTGTATATATATATATGTATGTGTGTATATATGTGTGTGTGTGTATGTGTATATATATACACATGTATATATATATATACATATATGTATATATATATATATCTGAATCATTATGCTGTATGCCAGAAACCAATACAACATTCTAAATCAAAAAAAAAAAAAAAAGAGGGAGAGAGAAAAAAACAGGTTGAAAAATTTAGGCACATGATTTGTTATACTACTAGGAGGAGGGGACCAGGGACTATTTGTATGAATTCTTCCTTTTTTAACTGGTTGGGTCATCATATTTTAGATTATATCTCTGAATATATTTTTGACAAACTGTAGTGCAATCTACTTGCAGTAAAATGTAGGGAAGGACCCAGCCCACAGCTGGTCCAGACAGAGGGGGTCCTCGGGAGAAGGAGGGGACATGCAGTGACCTCCGTGGCTAGCTGGCGCTGGTGCATCCGTGCCCAACGCGGGATGTGCTGGCGTGGGGCCGAAGTGCTGCCTGTTAGCTTTCTCTCTCCCACTGGGTGCCTGTGTTGTTCCAGCTTAACCAGGGGTCACACACCAGACCCGATGCAACCTCCTAGAATAAAGTGTAGATAATAAGACCGGCCATAGGTATCTTTGTCACGAATAGTACCTGGCTGTAAAGTCAAGTCCTTCAGCAAAAAGGCAAAAGGCATAGTGAGGAGCAGACTTCTTGGAGGGCTGCAATCTGCTTGTTAGCATCCCCTCTCTCTGTCGGAGTGGGTGTTTGCCTCGAGAGGTGCTCAAAAGATGTGCTTCCACTAAGCCAACCTCCAGACAGGTGCAGTCCTAGGGATACCCAGGACAGCACGGTTTGCGGTCCGCTCAGCAGGGAAATAAAGGGGCACCAACAAAAAGAGAGGTGACCCCCAAGGAACATCAGGTGCACAGACAGTGCAAAGGACAGAGGAGCAGATACTAAGAAGGGTCCACAGGAGCTGTATCAGTGGGAAGCAGGAAGGAGAGGGGAAAGGGAAGCAAAGGGGAGCAGGGGCTCTGGAAGTTCTGACTTTACACAGCCCATATCATTTCTGAAGGAGCCAGAGAACGCCCTACAGCAAAAGAGAAGATGGGAATTATTTTGAAGTGTGTGTGGCAGAGCTAGGGTTTAGAGGAAGGCATGACATTACAAAGCCGATCTGCATTTTACTAGCTAAGATTAACACTGAGCAGATACAATGGTAAAAGACAACTTTCTAAAATGTTATGAAAAGAAACGGGGAAGTCCAAAACAGATAGAGCACGAGCCCTGGGAAGCTTGTGTTCCTGTCTGCAGCACTGGAGGGAGTGGACTGGGAGTTACAGGAGAGCAGGTGATACACCGCAGGCAGCCTCACGGTACAGACTCTCATGACCACATTGTTAGTCATTTTTCCTTAAATAAGAAGTCTATTGTTTTATTCTTTTTGGAATTGAGGCATTCACAGTTAGAAAATAAACAGGCTTAACCGTTGTTTTAAACATACCCAAAGAAACCCAATGTCATTCTAGGGGAATGAATTCCCAGCCTGCAAGGAAGGTCCCGTGGCATGTCAGGCCTGGGTCATCACCTCCATAGGATTCTGGACCTGGGAAACTCTTCAGGTTTATCTGATTTAACTCTCACACTTTCTACGGAAAAAAAAATTGAGGCCTTCAGAGGGTGAGTGAGCTGGTACAGCTTAGACTGTTGGCTGGTGGAGGACAGAAGGCTAGGACTCTGGTTTCTCAGCTCCATTTCTTTAAAATGAACATTTGCAGATGGTACTCATTCAAGTATAAGTTTCATCATTTTGGATAACAACTGTGCTTGATATTTCCCTCCAAATCAACTTATACTTAAAAAAAAATTAAATTTGTTGAAGAACACCTGTCCATTGACAGATAACTGGATAAAGAAGCTGTGGTGTATATATACACAATGGAATACTACTCAGCCATAAAAAGGATAAAATAATGAATTTGCAGCAATATGGATGGACCTGGAGATTGTCAATCTAAGTGAAGTAAGCCAGAAAGGTACGGAATTTAGTTCCCTGTGCTATACAGCAGGTCTTTGTTGTTAATCTGTTTTATATATAGTAGTGTGTATCTGTTAATCATAAGCAGCTCTTAATTTATGTCTCCCCTCCTCATCCCTTTCACTTCTGGTAACCATAGTTTGCTTTCTATGTCTGTGCATCTACTTCCGGTTTGTAAATAAGTTCATTTGTATCATTTTTTTAAGATTCCACATTTAGAAGTGCTATCATATGATATTTGTCTTTCTCTGTCTGACTTACTTCACTTTGTATGATCATCTCTAGGTCCATCCATGTTGCTGCAAGTGGCAGTATTTCATTCTTTTTATGGCTGAGTAATACTCCATTGTATATATATATTATTTACATATATATATATTTACACACACACACACACACACACACACACCCACATGTTCTTTATCCATTCATCTATTAATGGACACTTAGGTTGCTTCCATATCTTGGTTACTGTAAACAGTGCTGCTATGAACATTGGGGTGCATATGTCTTTTTGAATTAGAGTTTTCTCCAGATATATGCCCAGGAGTGGGATTGCTGGATCATATGGCAACTCAATTATTATTATTATTTTTTTTTAGGAACCTCCATAGTGTAGAATCCTTTCCCAGACCCCCAGGGGTGTAGAGCTTGAACCTTGGGAACAAACAATACAGCAATGTTCCGTGTTGCACATATTTTGTGACTGGAGGAAGAATCTTTAACCTTTATGGTCTTACTTCAAAATTCAGTCTTAACAGGATATTTTAAAGGCTCCTTTCACTTTAAAGACTCAGCATCCTTTTCACTAAATCAAATTTAATATACTCCAAAGCACCTATACCAGTTTCTAACACACACCAGGGTGCTCGATACATTTGTTAAAGGAAAAATTGATGATTTATAGTTTTAATTAGGCTTGACTTCTATGACAATATTTTCCTCCTTTGATTTGTTCACATGGAGAGTCTTTGCTTAAAATAAATTAGGTTGCATTACAGAAATTCTTTAATTCTTTTCTGAGGGTGCCTGGCAAAACTAAGTTTCATTATCTAAGACATCACGTAGTACAAGAAAGCAATTACTTGGACAATTACAATCCCACAAATCTATTTCAGAATGAACAATTTCAATAACTAGGTAAGACAATGATGGAGACTTGAAAAGACTGTTAGCTGAGATGAATTCCCTTGACTTTGTGTCTTGAGCATTGGCCGAAGATGAAAGTACGGTACAGAAAAATGCACTATAATAACTGGAATTGCTTCTTGTTGGGTGTCAGTTACCTTTACCCCAGAGAGCAACTGATTGTTCTTTTTTAGGCTTAATTCTATTTATTTCTTTTTAAATTGAAGTATAGTTAATTTACAATGTTGTATTAGTTTTGGGTAGACAGCAAAGTGATTCAATTATACATATATCTATATACTTATTCTTTATCAGATTCTTTTCCATTATGGGTTATTACAAGGTATTTAGTATAGTCCCCTGTGCTATACAGTAGGTCCTTGTTGTTTATCTATTTTATATATAGTAGTGTGTATCTGCTAATCCCAAACTCCCAATTTATCCCTCCCCCTCTTTCTTTTTTGGTAACCATAGTTTGTTTTCTATGTCTGTGAGTGTATTTCTGGTTTGTAAATAAGTTCATTTGCATCATTTTTAAAGATTCTACATATAAGTGATATCTGTCTGACTTACTTCACTTAATACGATCATCTCTAGGTCCATCCACGTTGCCGCAAATGAGCCACAGGTTTTTAAAGTATTTCATGTGACAGATGTGGCTGGAGGAAGGCGTGTGGTACAGTGGACAGTATATGGAACAGAGGGGTCTGGACTTCAATCCCCTCTTTGCCTCTGACTGTGGTATAAACTTGAAAGTTATTTACTCTGAATTCCGACTTCCTCCACTGTAAGATGGGAGTGGGGGCAGTGATGCCAACCTCATAATTCTGTAATACTGCTGATGGTACTGTCCCTGGCAAATAGCAAACAACACGTGAGGCATCTGCTTATGATGTCCAAGGGCTTGCTGGGGTTAATAATGAATAATTGAGCCCTAAAATTTTTGGATAAGTAGAATCATGGAGCATTTAAAAATTTACTCTACACTGTCCTTGGTAAGTGCCTGCAGGATTCTGTCTTAGTTCCGAAGAGAATTGCCACTAATTTATCATGCGCTAACACGTTGCCTTCACTTAAAAGTGAGTGATACTGCCTCACTCGTAGTTGGGGATACATTTTTCCCTGGCAAAGAATTTTTGCTCATTTAATCACACTTTTCTCAAAACCATACCCATATGAGTCAAGGGAAGAGAACCAGACCAACTTCTTTTCTGGCAGAATTAAGCCGTGATTACATAGTTTCTTTTCTGCCATCGCATCTCATCCAGCTGTAGTCATATCTTGTTGTGACTGTGAAAATCAACTCAGATCCTTGGTTGCTAAGCAGCTTCTCTGTAAGGAATTATTTTCTTACTTATACTGAAATGTTTTACTGTGCTCATGGTCTTGTTTCCTATTAAAGTTCATTGAACTCTCATTTATTTTTAGACCATCTGGGTCCAAAACAGCAAAGAAAATTCAATGTTCTTGTCTTTTAAAAATAAACATCAGTACCAAATACTTGTTGGTGTTGACTCAGTTTCAGATGATTCAATAGATGATATCATCACATGGAACTCACTCGTCCAAATTCTGCTTACAACCAAAGAACCAGTGGGAAGCACTCCCATGTATATGCATCTTCCTTTTCATAGAAAGAATGCAACAGTTTGCTCTGAACTGAACACACAGACTCACACCTACCCCATAAGTCAACTCTATCCAGGAGCTGGCAACGGTAATTTTAGGATTTGCATGGGTGGTTAACTTGCAAATCTTTCATTTATTTAACAAACACTGAGCACCTGTACAGTATCAGGCACACATTCAAGTGCCTGGGATACATCAATGAACAAGACAGACATCCCTTCCTCATGGAGTTGACGTAGCAGGTGACCATTTGGGAACCTCTTCAATAACTATCAAGAAGAATATTACATGAATTAATAGATCTCATCGCCATAGGCTATGGTTATAACTGGAGAATGAGAAGAGAACTATATGATCAGAGGCCACACACAGTAGTCATCACTCTCAAACCTGTGCCTGTCGGTGGTGGAACGCTTCCTGCTTTGCAGCAAAATGAGAAGAAAAAGGGGTGACACTCTCTATTGGATATGAGCACAATTTCTTATTTGTAGTTTCAAAATACAAGAATGTCAGAGAATGGAAAGTTTTTTCATAACTTATTTGGGGGTAAAAGCTGCCCTGGTTTCATAAGGTGTTCTGTTAAGTCTTCATCAATTCAATTTAGTGTGAATATTCATGTTTCACTGCAAAAGTATGTATGTGTTTGATACAGTGTGGGATGTTTCCTCTGATGCCACAACACTACCTTCATAACTTTCTAGAACCCCATCCCCCCAAAAAATCTGAATTCTGAGATCTGTCTGGCAAGGACTTTGGATCAGGACGGTGGACCTGTCTGGAAGTAACCCTTGTAAGGTTGCCCACCATATTTTCTTGGAAAGCTTATCTTTTTCTCCTGATACTGTCTTTCTGGATTTGGGTTCCTTTTTTTTTTTTAATGCTCTTTCCTTTATGTGGTGATAGCCAATAGTAGCTGTTGGTTTGCTCTGGTTTCAAATATCTTTATTTGGCAACATAGAAAGGTTGGCAGTCCTCTGTTTCTTTTTAAGTATGGTGCTCATCTGTGAAATGTGAAATTCAGGGTGAGACTGACCTAGAATAGCAAGCCTGCTTCCTAGTCACTCACATTCCACCCGCAATCCATCTGCCCTATTATTGATGACAGTTCTTTAAAGTGACCCACTTACAAAAGCTGAAATTAACTTCTTGAAAAAAATGGAAAAATCTGTATCCTTTGTCATCAAGAGGAGGTCACTGAAAAATGAATGTGGTCAAAACAAAACACTCTCTCGGTCCACCTAAAACCACCTGGGGATCTCACACGTGCTTCTGTCCTTGAAATGGACCAGCAACAAAGCATTTCAGGTTTCTTTCTATCTGACAACTAACCTTCATCTCTACCAAGACAATTTAATTTCCTTTTGTTCTGACTTGGAAGGGAAAGTCATCAACCTCTTTCTGAGTATTTCACATGTCCCACAATGATCATCAAGTCACATCATGGATTTTTCCCCCAACCTGGATCTCCATTGTTGCAGTGTAGCCCTGGATTCCCTTCCTCTTACAAGGGTATAGCCCAATGCTTCTCAAACTCTCACAGGCGCTCAGCTCCCCTGAGGTTCTTGTCAAAATGCAGACTTTGATTCAGCAGATCTGCAGGCAGGGGTCTGAGATGAGCTTTTCTCCCAAGCTCTCAAGTGATGCTGCTGCTTCTGGTCCCAGGACCACACTCTGAGGGGCAGTGGTGTCCGTGGCAATGAGATTGACAGGACTGACTAGAGGGATGGGATGAACGAGGTTATGTTTGGAGCTTTTTGCTGTTCTTCTTTGCCCTATAATTTCCAAGAGTGCTTTCCTAAGAGTGATTGGGAGAGCACAGCCTTAAATTATTTTTATTTCCATTCCGTAATTGAGTCTGCGGCAAACTGACTTTTCCTAATCTCTACTTCTCTGCATCTGATGGTACTTACACTGGCCTAATGGTATACATTGCACTGAAGCTCTGCTTACACGGACTGAGATTGTTTAGAGCAAAAACCAAAAGGATAAGCAATTAAGATTAACTGGGGAAGCAAATCAGTGTTAACTCCTTTTAAGTTCCTACAGATTTATCCATAAATTAAGTTCTCTTTCTTTGTCAATTATATATGTGCATAATATTATCTTACTTTTCCAAAAAAATTATCTCAAGAAATCAGGAATGTATGTGGGCACGAGCAATTTGTAAGGCCTTTGTAACGACCAGTTTAATGACTCTCATTCCTTGTTTGTTTCCTTTTCCTTCCTTTCTTTCCAACATGGCCATTTCTCTTTTTTTCCACTATCATGATCAAAAGCATTTATATCCTAGTTCTGACATACAAACAAGCTGAAATTCACAGGGTACCTGCCTTGAGGAAGTGAAGCAAAGATTCATCATATTTAATTCACTGCAAAAATACCACATTGTTGCTTTCCCAGTTAGTGGTTTTGGTTCACTGAATTTTAAGAAACACAGAGCTTAACAGGAAATTGCATGGCCAGCAAAGTTTTCACTCAAATATCTTACACTGTTTGCTTTTCCATTTATTTTTCTCTGAGAGAGTTTTTATTTATTTAATTTTACTTATTAGAGTATAGTTGATTTACAATGCTATATTAGTTTCAGGGGTACAGCAAAGTGGTGTGTGTGTGTGTATATATATTCTTTTCTCTGATTCTTTTTCAGTATAGATTATTACAAGATAGTGAATATAGTTCCCTGTGCTATAAAGTACATCCTTGTTATCTATTTTAATTGTGGTAGTGTGTATCTGTTAATCCCAGACTCCTAATTTATCCCTCCCCCCTTCCCTTTTGGTAACCATAGCTTGTTTTCTATATCTGTGAGTCTATTTCTATTTTGTAAATAAGTTCAATTGAACAATTTTTTAGATTACACATATGTAATTTCATATAATATTTGTCTTTCTATGTCTGACTTCCTTGATTTAGTATAATAATCTCTAAATCCATCCATGTTGCTGCAAATGGCATTATTCCATTCTTTTTAATGGCTGAGTAATATCCCATTCTTTTTTTCTATCTACCTATCTATCTATCTATCTATCTATCTATCTATCTATCTATCTATCTACCACACTTTCTTTATCCATTCATCTGTGGATGGACACTTAGGTTGCTTCCATGTCTTGGAGACTGTAAATAGTGCTGCTATGAACTTTGGGGTGCATGTATCTTTTCGAATTAGAGTTTTCGTCTTTTCCAGATATATGGCCCAGAGTGGGATTGCTGGATCATATGGTAGCTCTGTTTTTAGTTTTTTAAGGAAACTCCATACTGTTTTCCATAGTGGCTGCACCAATTTCATTCCCAACAGCAGTGTAGGAAGGTTCCCTTTTCCCCACACCCTCTTCAGCATTTATTACTTGTAGACTTTTTAAATGATGGCCATTCTGACTGGTGTGAGGTGATATCTCACTGCAGTTTTGATTTGCATTTCTCTAAGAATTAGTGATGTTGAGCATCTTTTCATGTGCCTACCGGACATCTATATGTCCTCTTTAGAGAAATGTCTATTTAGGTTTTCTGCCCATTTTTTGACTGAGTTATTAATTTTTTTTGATATTGAGTTGTATAAGCTGTTTGTATATTTTGGAAGTTAAGCCCTTGTCAGTAACATTGTTTGCAAATATTTTCTCCCATTCCATAGGTTGTTTTTTTGTTTTGTTTACAATTTCCTTTGCTGTGCAAAAACTTACAAGTTTGACTAGGTCCTATTTATTTATTTTTACTTTTATTCCTTTTGCCTTGAGAGACTGACCTAAGAAAATATTGCTATGATTTATGCCAGAGAATGTTCTACCTATGTTCTCTTATAGTTTTATGGTGCCATGTCTCACATCTTTATTTCAGTATTTTTGAGTCTCACAGCTTTATTTTCAGGCCATTTTGAGTTGATTTTTATGACTGACAAGAGTTTTTATACTCTCTTTTTGACCAGGTTAATACTTTTAAAATCTATATCATCTAAACTCTAAATGTGTACCTATTAGAATTTGGGCATCAATCTATTCTTCTTTATCTGTCCATCTATTTACAAGTTGAGGAGAAAGTGAGAAAGAGCAACCAGGCAAGTGAGTTCTAGCCCCACATTCACACAGCAGCAGCCTTTCCGCTTAGTGGAGTGACTCCAATCTCTGTGAGCCTCTGTTTACTTACCTGTAAAAGTGGACTACCTGCCTTATTGTGGGAGAAAGGGATGATGTAATTCATACAAAGCACTTAACACAGAGCCTGCTTCATTGAGCTCAGTAAAACTATTCTTCTTCTAAGATCCCATGGGAACAGATGCAATTGTTCCTCCAATAAGCCCTGGGGTTTTCTTCTAAGGAAAGTTCATGTCACTGTTTGTAGAATCAAGACTTGTGGAACAACTGAGTTTTTAAAGGGTAGAGCTGATTTTTAAGAAGTTATTCTCTCAACTTACATTAAAAAAAATAGTGCAACTTCACCATGTACTGTCTTGTGGCCTAATCTTTTCCTTCTATCTAAATAGTGAAGCAATTGGACTAGAAGGTCTATAATAAGAAATATATTTTGCACTGCCAGGCCCCCCAGCCACATACCCCCAAACAGTGTCAGCAAACAATATTTAATCTTTCTCTGAGAGACGTTTTATGGTAGCTTCTATTCTGATCTACTGTTTTGCATTCTAAAAAGCTGGATATGACCCACTTTGCTCATTTCATGCTCACGTGTCACAGCTTGCAGTTTGGGAGCCCTGGAACAGATGACCTCTACACCTCTGCTTCTGCCAGGAGGTGCCACCTCCAATTCCAGCAGGTGGCTGGGAATAGAATTCTTCTGAGGACCAAAGTAGCCTTCAAGTCTAACATTCTCTAACCAGAATTTTAGGACCAGCTGTATTTTCAGTTTAAAGCACTCTGTTTTTCCTGCTGTCATATAGTACTGTGTTATGGATTGCACGTATATATATATAATGGAATATAATTCAGCTATAAAAAAGAATGTAATTTTGCCCTTTGCAGCAACATGGATGGACCTGGAGATCATCATACTAAGTGAGGTATGCCAGAAAGAGAAAGAAAAATAACATATGATGTCACTTACATATGGAATCTAAGAAAACGATACAAAAGAACTTATTTACAAAACAGAAACAGATGTACAGACACAGAAAATAAACTATGGTTACCAAAGGGAAAAGGGTGGGGGCTGGATAAATTAGGAGCTTGGATTAACAGATATACACTACTATATATAAAAGAAGTAAACAACAAGGACCTACTGTAGAGCACAGAGAACTACATTCAGTATCTTGTAATAACCTACAATGGAAAAGAATCTGAAAAAAATACAGATGTGTAACTGAGTCTTTGTTGTACACCTGAAACTAACACAACATTGTAAATCAACTATACTTCAATTAGGAATATATTTAAAAATTTAAAAATGTGATCACCATTTTTAGGGTAAAGAACTTTTATTAAAGGTGAAGGAAAAAGGTAAAAAAATAAACATGTTTAAAAAACGCTCTGGCAGTTTGCTCAATGCATTAATAATCACTTCTAATTTTATGAAACTTTTAAAGTTGAACAATGCCAACAAGTCTCACCCTCTTAATCTATTAATGAGGACGCTGAAATGGATCCTCCCCGAGGACACTGCCGGCCCTCTGAAGAGGGGTCTATTGTGACAGGAAGGCACCCTTGCTGCTACTTTACCTGCTGCTGAGAACATCATTGTCTGAGAGTTTCTCTTATGAAGGGGAAGCAGTCAGGGAAAAAGAAGCCGCCAGTGGTCCTGAGAGCCTTGTTTCATGGACAACATCATGTACTGTCCATGTGCTTTTGGTCATATTTCTATTTCTGATTTGGCTCTGACCTAGCAGGATGGAAGTGCATGTCTGGGTTCTTGAGAGCAGCCTAACTCTGTGATCGACTCCTGCGGGCTTCTTTTCTGCCACCTTCTTTGGACTTCCAGAACGCCCTGGGAGAAGACAGTGCAGTGCAGTGATTCTCCACCTCTGAGGTGCAGCTGAGTTCCCTGGGGACTTGAAAACAAACTCGCAAGACCAGACCCTGCCCTGTGAGATTCTATTCATGTGAAAGCTTTCATCATTAGCGTTAAATAATCAAGTCAATTGTTCATTCATTTATTTGTCCATTCATCAAAGAGTAAACATCTTCACCAGACATTTATGAGGCCCTTGAAATAGCGCAGTGATTAACAGCTTGAGACCAAGGATCTCCCTGGGGTCAAATCCAGCTGTGTCATTTCTCAACGTTTTGACCTTGATCAAAGTATCTAATGTTATACGCCTCAATTTCCTTATCTGCAAATAGGAATAATGATGGAACCTGTCTCATTCGTGGTGATGTGAGAAAATAAACTTAAAAACACTAGATACTAACTACTTGCATATAAAATAGATAAACAACAAGTTCATATTGTATAGCATAGGGAACTATATTCAATATCTTGTAGTAACTTATGGTGAAAAAGAATGTGAAAATGAATATATGTATGTTCATGTATGACTGAAGCATTGTGCTGTACACCAGAAATTGATACACTGTTAAACTGACTATACTTCAATTATATATATATATACACACACACTTAGCACAGTGCCAGGACATGACAACCATGCAGTAAAGGTTGGCCATTATTGTTAGCATACTCTGTAGGGACCTGGGCTAGTCCTGAAGGTACAGAGATGGAAGACACTGCATGATTTCGAGTACAGAAGTGAAGAGTCCAGCACCAATTAATACACAGAGTAAACGTGCGGGGCACACCTGGGTGAAACTGATGGCTATGGTGGGTGGTCAGGGAGAGAGAGTAGTATGTGCTCAGAGAAGCCTGGATGATAGATGTTGGAGTAAAGTTCTGAAGAAAGATTAGTAATCAACCACACTTCATGTAAAACAATTCATGATTGTCTCATGGAATTCATTATAAAAACTGTCTGTAGATACTGACAGGCATATGCAGAATAGATAAACAAGATTATACTGTATAGCACAGGGAAATATATACGAGATCTTCTGGTAGCTCACAGAGAAAAAAATGTGACAATGAATACATATATGTTCATGTATAACTGAAAAATTGTGCTCTACACTGGAATTTGACACAACATTGTAAAATGACTATAACTCAATAAAAATTGTAAAAAATAAAAAAAGAAATTAAAAAAATATATATGAATGCTTTCAAACAAAATAATATTGAAAATGTTTAAGTTTTCAGTAATCACTGTTTTTGGTTGGGGGTGGGATGAGTTACCAATTCCATGGCTTTTAAAGGGAGAAGTCGCAGAAATATCTGTCGATCAAGGCTGGAGGGTGGTCTAGACTACTGGTCTCCATAGGGAATAATGTTGCCCTGCAGGGGACATTTGGCAGTGCCCTTTTTAAATTGTCATGACTGCTCCAGTCATGACAATTTAAAAAGGGCACTGCCAAATCAGGAGACGGGGTGCTACTGGTATCTAGTGGGTGGCGGCCAGGGATGCTGCTAAAATCCTGCAACACGCAGAACAGCCCTTGTAACAAAGAACCCCTGTAACAAAGAATGATCTGGATCAAAACGCCAACAGTGTCGACCTACACCAGCAGTTCTCAAAATACAGTGGTCCCCAGACCACTTGGAGAGCTTGTTAAAACCCGCGTTTCTGGATCCCGCCCCCAGAATTTTTGGTTCTGTAGGTCTCTGGTAGGACCCAAGAATCTGCATCTCTGACCAGTTCTCAGTGATGCTCATGATGCTGGTTTGACAACCCTGGTCTGTATGACTTCTGTATTCATTTTCAAATTTAAAATCTCTGAGTAACGTGAGTTTTTTTTCCCCATTTATATAACTTTTTGAGTGGAAAGCTGCCAAGTTTATATTTATGTCATTTGCCAACAAGGCTCAGTCAGTTAGTTACAGACGTGTAGAATTAAGACATTTACAAAATGTTCAGTCATAAATGTGCTGCCCCAAATTTCAGCTTCTGCCTTTTCCTCAGTGGTTTTCTTGGTCCACAGAAATGTCGCATTTAAGTTCTAGGTACAAGGAACCACTGGCACGTTCTCTGAAATTTAAGTTTGTTACAATAAGTCAGTCCTCTGCCATTTGCCAAATAACAATGCTCTCCAGGGATAATGTCATTAATAATGGATTCACTTGCCAATAACTGTGCCACGACATTTGTACCATGCATGGATACATTTCTATCCAGCTTGACTCTTCTTCTAAATAGGCAGAAGTCTAGTTGTATTCTTCTAATCTTAAGAGGGGTTTGGGGATTTCAGGTGAGTTAAAGGGGTCCATCATGATGCTGGAACACAGAAGGTAAGCAGAACAGCTATGAGGATCAGAATCACAGAGCACAAAAGAGAAAAGCTTCATAACACTTTGCAAGTACACTTACCCTCTTACTAATTCATTCATCTTTTTATTTGAGAAAATATATGAAATATATCAAAGCTATTATGATGTCTGGCTCATCTCCATTTTCAGAACTGATAGAGAAAGGTATGAAGTATACTATAAAGAAACAGGATAAGTGAAACGAGAAATAATTTGGGCATCGTGAGAATGGATAAGACTTGCTAAGAGAGGCTATGTAATGTACAAAAAAACCAAGCAGATTTCATTCTATTCGTGGAATCTGAGAGTGTCCTGCCCAAAGGCAAGCAGGATGGAAGACTTGGCCGGCATCTCCAGGAAAAGCCCATTTTCGCTTCTTGAACAGACAGCATAATATTATCTTCTGCACAAAAGGATAACATATTTTTCATACAAAAACAACTCAGAATTGTGGAAAAGGAGGACATATTATATCACGACCCTCTATTTAAGTTGCAACATTTGTGCAAGCAAGTTTTTAAAAAATCAGTACCAGCATTGTACTGAAATTGTCTTTTAACTTGTCTCTCACCGCCTCCAGATTCTTAACTTCTTGTGGGCAGGAACCTCATCTCAAAAGGCCTATGATTCCAGCAGCCAGCACACAGCTGGTCCAGCAGATGCTCAGAACTGCTCACTAAATGAAGACGCACCGTCTATCCCTTATATCGACAGGGAGACTTTCAGCTTTTCCAGGATGTAATTTGATTGGCACTTTGATTCTCTAAGCAGAGAACTAGAAATATTTATACTAGGAAAAGTAAACATGTGGACTTGTCTCAGAGAAAAATAAAAACTTCCAATATTGAAAAACATCTGGAAAGCTCATAGAGAAAGGAGAATCAATAAACACTGCAGATTCTGCAGACCCAGTTTTGCCTGTTCTGAGGCGCTCTCTCCCTAAACATATCACAATGGGCTCTCACGCTACTTTTAGATCAGTCAGAACTTGGCCTTGTAGAACAGTCTCTACAATGCACTGAAATGTTGCTTCTGTTCACCTTCACCCATCTCCTGGGCTTCAGGGATGTGGGGCTGTTAGTCTGTGATTCATGGACCACAGTCCCTAAGGGGTCCAGAGATGAAGCTCTAATTCAGTATAATTAGTTTCCATGGTAATCCTATGTATTGTATTTAAAAGCATTATTCTGAAAAGAAGTCTTCAGGATTCACCAAGATAGCTAAAGGGGCCCACGGCACAAAAACAGTTACAAACACCAAGCTGCCTTGGCTGACAGATGTTTACTTATCACCCTTCCTCCTCGTAAGCCACAGAGCCAGTTTCTCATACCACATTTATCTTATTTTCTTCCTGGAAGATTGACTATCTAACCTTAACGACCTGATTATTTCCTAGGTCTCAAATGGAACCAAAATGCCCCAGAAAACAGTACTTCTGCCATCATTTAAGCAATTGTTAAATTATCATCCACAATTTGTCTAGAGTACAAGGAATTTTGCATTACATTGATCATTGAGGTTAGATGATTTTTAGCATTTAAAATTTTCCATTTTTAGGGCTATGCCTTGTTATGGGCTGAAAGTTTGTATTCTCCTCCCCCCCACAATTTACGTGTTGAAGCACTAACCCCAGGACCCTCATGATGGGATTAGCATCCTCATAAGAAGAGGAAGACAGAGAAACCTTACTCCTTCCGAGTGCACACACTAAGGAAAGAGCACAAAGAGAGGACACAGCGAGAAAACAGATGTCTGCAAGCCAGGAAGAGGGCCCTCACCAGACATGGAAACTGCCAGCTCCTTGGTGATGGTCTTCCCGGCCTGCAGAACTCTGGGAAATACATTTTTTGTTGTTTAAACCACCCAGATCCATGGTTGTTTTGTTATAGCAGCCAGAGCTGACTAAGACATGCCTCTTGTCATTTACAAGACTTTATCAGTTTACGAGTACCTACCTGCTTATACAAAACAGTGACTCTAGAAAGAAGGCATTCCTTTTTTAATATACTATTTTTCAGCGTGGTTCAAGAAGATGTCGCGAGATGCAAAGAAAGAAATCCCACATGCTCCATTTCTTCACCACCAGCCCTGTCGCCATCACTAGCTAAGAGGCAGGGAGGAATTTTGCATGCAGTGAACTTAAGAGATTTGGTTTAACATTCCAGCCTCAACTATTAGGTTTCTCTCCTCTAAGCATCTCAGAACTCCCAATCTGGACAGATAGCTAGGCAATTTATAGATCGAGCTGAAGACCCTCGGTCCCCTCCTGGGCTGAGCTCAGCGCCTTTCACTGGCAGCTTTGTTTAGTCCTGTTGAAACCGGAACAGGTTCAAGGCTTAGTACTATGGTGTAACCAGAAGAAATAGAAATTTTATATCAAAACAAAATTTCCTCAGCACAATATCTCTCTCTTTCCAGGAAAATACTGCTCTTTATACCTTTCTTTACCTTTATTTCTCTGGTAAACAGTCATGTTTATATCAGGAAATGCACAGTCACACCACCAGCGTGGGATGGGGCGGAGCCAGGAGGAGCACAAGGCTGGAGCCTAAATGGCCCTTCTTACTCTGCCTTCAGTGCTCCTGCAAATTGAGAAGGTGAAGGTCAAGTTTGACAGAAGTTAAAGTTGGGTAAATTCCAATGAACAACACTCAACATTGATGAGATGTAGGTACTCAAGCAGCTGTTTGAACGCCCTGAAGTCGGTGGTGGAAATCCAGGCTCTTCTTGAGAGCTTCTGGAATATCCAGTGCAACGTGCAGACACAACGATGGAGTCGGGGGTGGGGGATGGTGTCACACAGCCACCTTAGACGGGTTTCCTTTTCTTATTCTTCCCTTTGCCACTGAACCCCTCTGCTTGGCTTCCCCTCATCCGGTACCCTGGGTTTAACCCCTCTCTCCTTTATTCAGATCCAAGCCCTGCATGTTTACTGTAAAAATCAGACTCCTGGGGCCACAGGGACTTAAACAGCCCTCCCACCTCACCACAACCCTGCAGAATGCCCAGGATCTTTTTTTTTCTCTCTCCTCCTGACAACTTTCATGACGTTTTCTGGATGGTGTGGGGAACACAGAAGTATGAAGGAGAACACCATCGCCCCTTTCAGATTAAAAATGATGTTGCTTCATAGGAAACAAAATTCAGGCTCCCAGGCGGAACTGATCGGGTCCACTTTCTGTTGTCACTCGATAAATTCCCATACTACTCTGACATGAGCTTAAAAAGGAGACGTCAGTAGCCCAAGACCCAGAGGAGAAAGGAACATTTACTCATATAACGAATGAGAACTGCCAAGCACAGAACTCACTCTGCGCTGGTCTTGGATTTTCTCGACACTTACAGCTTTCACAAAGCTGTGCTGAAAAGGATTCTGAGTTGGGACTTGAACACATCATGGTATCAGGACCACCCGATATATGATTTCCTCCAGGTTTTAAGAACATCTTTTAGTTTGTTCCAAATCTACAAAACAAGTCTTCTCCTAGGTGGCCAGAGCAGAGCAAGTTGTGGTCCAAGGTAATAAAAGGAAGGCTGGGGAAAGCCGGGAGCTGGCTGGAAGCCCAGAGAAGGCTCAGTTCCTGGTCCCGGCAGGAAACAAGGCATGATCGGCAGTCAGAGCCGGGCTTTCTAAGTCAACATCGTGAGTTTTCTCCTCTACTGCTTGTATCTCAGTATCTGCATTCCTAACGACCCGGAGGGCAGGCCAGCTCTCTTTTGAAAGCCGTCCTGGAAGCAGAGTTCTAGAGCTCAAGTTTGTGGGATTCCATCTACCTCCTGAGAGCGGGCGGCAGCAACGTTTTTAACCCCTTGTTATTACTTGGTTGAGGCAGTCTTCCATTAATAGACTTAATACCTGTTTATCCCACTGCTATTCAAAGTCTTCTGCAAGCTGCCAAAGGATGTTTTTACCGTGTTCCTAGCGATGAATAGCCCGGCTTTTTTCTGCCGATATAAGCAAGCCTGTGGTTGACTGCCAAACTTAAAATTCCCAGGCGGAGGCAAGTACACTAAAGCAGTGTTGTTCAAACCATGGGTCCCAACCCATCCGTGGGTGGTGAAATCCATTTAGTGGGTAGCAAGAAGCACCTTTTAAAAAATGAAATAGAGTAGACTGGAAAGCAGCAGGGCTTCCTGTGTTGACTTTAAGAGTAAGGATTGTTTTGTGAAGCTTTGGGTTTGAGTTCACAGACACACACCACTTGTTGGCTGCGTAGTTATGTAAAACGTATTTCTTACTGTGGACTGTGGTCCTCGTTTTGAAAGCCACTGCGCCAGAGCCATGCCAGAAACGCTCAAAGAAGTGACTTGCTGAAAGAAATAAAGCCCTTCTGATTTCTGACCATGGTCCAGAGTGCTGGCTCGGAAAAGGGAGGGGACCAGGAGACTCACGAAAACTGGATGAGAGCCCAGTATGGGGTTTCAAGCCAGAGGCTGGCTGGCCAAATGGGAGGGTTGGCAAGTGGACAAACAAGGGTTTATTACTGCTGCTTATTAGCCGCATGAAGACAAGGAATTTTTAAAGAAATCCAGCACACAGATTTCAAGCACCAACTAGATCTCCAGGTATGTGGCTTCCCTTGGAGAGAGATATTTCATCAATGGCGTGGTTGATGCTTTGCACAGAGCTCTGAATGCTTAGTAAATGCAAACAAAAGTGTAAGTGTGCTTGAGATGTATATTCTATTAGGGTGAAATGTAAGACATTGCCGCGATCGGGTCATTTTTCACCTACAGAAATTGCAGTATTATAATGTCCCACCTTCAAACAAACTGCATTCCAATTTTTCTTAGGGTAAAACAGCTAGTGTGTGTATATGTCCATCTATCTATCTATCCATTAT
The DNA here is from genome assembly GCF_048564905.1 of Vicugna pacos. Taxonomy (NCBI): domain Eukaryota; kingdom Metazoa; phylum Chordata; class Mammalia; order Artiodactyla; family Camelidae; genus Vicugna; species Vicugna pacos. The sequence continues at coordinate 10,719,099 of NC_132987.1, forward strand.
CAATCTTTTTTGGGGGGTGGGGAGGGATGGGCAATAAGGATTAAAATGCATGTTTAGAGAGGAGGGCACAGCTCAGTGGTAGAGTGTGTGCTTAGCGTGCACAAGGTCCTAGGTTCAATCCCTAGTACCTCCATTAAAAAAAAATAATAATAATAAATTAAAAAACCCCAATTACCCCTGCAAAAACACCAAAAATAAATAAATAAAATTTTTAACAATGATTTAAAAAAGCAGAGGAGGTATAGCTGAGTGGTAGAGCACATGTCTAACATGCACAAGATCCTGAGTTCAATCCCCAGTACCGCCATTAAAAATAAATAAACAAAAATCTGATTACCTTCCATCCCCCCAAAAGATAAATTAAAAAAATGCAAGTTTGCTTTTCAGAAATGAAGCAGAATGTAAATAGCACTTAAGCTGCATTTAAAGAAACAAACACTCCGAGTTTGGGGCTTTTCCCTCTCATGCTGAAAAATCTTAAAGTTTCTGCAGCTTCACCTACACATGCCCCCATCCCACCCCCAGTGAGGACCTTCAATGTCTTTCATAAACAACATCCTCATTTTTCCAAGGCAATGCTTATCTTCTCCCTCCTGGTTTTTAACTGTAGCAGACAGCATGCATTTTTCTGGAGATTATTTCCTAGTAGAAAAGAAATGAACCAAGCCGTGCTTCCTTTTTATTTCCTCAGCCGCCCAGAAACGTGTCCGCAAGGCAATAAAGTTTTCCACAATGTCTGAGCGAGAAAGAAACGAGCCAAGAAAAATCCTAAAACACTGGCAGAAAGAAAAATATTTGGTGCTTAGTTTTGTTTCTTTCTAGCTGGGAAGGAGGGGAAAGGAATCTTCAGAAAGTTTGCTAAGTGGCTTTAATTACATGCAGTGCACGTGTCTCTCTTCGTGGGCCATGAGGCTCTTAGCGTGAGGGCTGTCTGTCTGCTCTGGGTCCTTCTGAAATGTCGAAATCGACACAAGAGACATCTTGTCAACAAAATGTTCCTGAGGTCAGCATCATCCTCTAGGCGTGCTCCCTGTAAACCTCCAAAACTATATCCAAAGCCATTTTGAAACAAGATTATGAATCAAAGTTCCTCCTTAGATCCAGTCAACATAGTTTAATCGTTAAAAGTGTGATTTTTCTGACAACTCAATTCAATGACTACTCTAGGAGACATGGTGCACAAGGAAGTGGTTAAAATACTCTAATTAATCAGAAATTGAAAAAAAAATCTTTCTGACTAGAGGAGCCTGGTTTTTCCAGCAATTGTTTCTCCTGGGCTGGTGTTCAAAACAGTCACAGCAGCAGAATCGCACAGCAATGACTAACCTTGAAACCTTCACTTGGGGAACCCAAAGTGTCATCCGGCCCTAGAAGTTAATATTTTTCTATGCTCTTAGGCATGAATTAAAGGACCCTAAAATGGTGCTTGAAATTTTTCTGGCTAACTGACAGTGGGAAACTGAGCTTAGCCCTTTGCACTGTGTGAGAACAGAGTGGGGGTGGTCACCCGTCCTGCTCACTGTGATTAATTGAGCAAAAGACATCAGCTGGTCACCTGTGTTTTCCTTACACATCACCACTCTCAGCCTCCCTCTGGGGGACCTCACCTAACTCGTAGGGAGATCCACAAAATCATTTTCCTCCCATGACAGGAGATTAGAAGGCAAACTGTACACGAACCCAAAGTTCAAGGAGACTCTTCAACTAAAACCCCACCACACAGCAGTTCAAGGACTTTAGAAGAAAGTTGTTTTAAATACTGGGCTCTGCCACCTGCTTTTATTAGCAAATGACACAGGTCTCTGCTTGGACCCGCCTCGAAAATGAGGTGCAAACTTGCTCCCAAAGCTCCATCAGTCCCCCTGTGAACACATGGATTATTCCCTCGTCCACTGTCAGTAAGATGCAAATTAGTCCAGCATTTTGGCAAAAACTGTCAGAATTCCAAGTGCATATAGCTTTTGATCCCACAATCGCACCTCTTGGAATTTATCCCACAGACACATTCATTCATACATCTGCAATATACATATATAATATATTCACTCATGTATATAGAAAATACATGTTCACTGTGGCTTGTGTGAAATTACAACAGTCTAGAAACAAATGCTTATTAACAGAAGAACCAGTGAATAAGTTTTGGCACATCTAATCATTCTGTGGCTGTTAGAAAGATGAGAGAGAGTAACATGGGGTAAAGTTGTATCGAAAGGTACAGAAAGGTATCAAAGTTCTGTTGTTTAAGGAAAAAGTAAGTCATAGCACGATATGTATATATAAAATGATTCCATTTGTGTAAAAGATATAAGTAAGCTCTATCTGTCTGTCTGTATCTCTCTATCTATCTCTGTCTGTCTATCTACCTACCTATATAGCTATCCGTCCGTCCCTGTGTGTGTATGCAATATCTATCTACATCTCTGTCTGCAGGCATACCTATGGCTATGTAATGTAAGTGCTATGCATACACAATTTCTGGTAAGGTATATAAGGAAATGTTACTAGTGGTCACCTAGGGAGTGGGGCTGAAAGAGAAGGAGGGGAATTTTATGTCTTACTTATATCCTTCTGAACCCTCAATGTTAGTATTATTTTCACTATAAGCATGCATTACTTGTATTAAAATACTTTTTACAGAGCTCCATGGTCATAGTTACTACAAAAATTATGCCTTTCAGCCCCCAGGGGCATTCAACATACAACTGAGTCTAATATTTGTATTTTGGGTGGAAGCAAGGCTCTGACCTGAGATGAAGATGCTGGTCCCTCCTCTGAGCTCCTGTGTTCTGCATTGCCTTGTTCCTAGCCCTCCTCCCTGGCTGGACAGGAAGCCTCCTGCTCGGGGCCAGGAACTGTCTTGCTGTCATTAATGAAGCCCTGATTCTCAGCACAGCACCAAGCAAATACTGGGCAGCCAGTATATCTTGTTGATAAAAAGCCAGCAGCATCATCTCAACTACAGTTCTAACAGGGGCATCACATGTTAGGCTTAACAATCGATAAAGGAAAGAGGGCAACTGGTTTTGAAGATATTAGCAAAGTTCGTCATAAACCAAAAATTCACTAAACAAGGAGTAAGTGCCGAAGGGCTGCAGGTCCTTGAACCCACTCTTTGGAAGACTTCTGAGACTTGAGCTCTCATTGTCAGAGCGCTCTGGTTGTCAGAAGCCTCTCTCCCTCTTGTTAAAGGTCAGCTACTTGGGCAACATGTGTTTCATTGAAATTTAAAGCTGTGCTTGCTGGAATCCAACCATTTTGCTGAGAAATTCCGGGAAAAGAAGGATCTCGGCAAAATGCTCTTCTAGATTAGTTAAATTACTCCCTTTGCAGAATTGGATGGGGGGTAGGGAGTAGGGAAGGGGGAATCGAGAGTGCATGGCAAACGAACTAAAGAAAACAACTGCTCTCTGGAGTTGAAAACCAACAGAATGCTGTGGAAAAGGGATTTCTGTCTTGGTGGAGCAAACTCTTCTGAAGCCCTGAGCCTGCCAAGCCAGGGTTAAGGGCTCTCCTGGACTTTCTTTGAAAGGCAGTATCTTGTAGCGGCTTTGAAGTCGGGGTGTTTTGAGTTACTTACTAGCTAGCTGTGCAACCTCAGGCAACTTACTTAACCTTTCTCAACCTCAGTTTCCTTATCAGTAAAATAGGAATTATCATAGTCTCGTCTCACACAGGATTTCTGAAGGTTGAATGAGACATTATCTGCAAGAAATTCTTCATAGTGCACCATAACAGTAACAGGTATTATGGTTTTGTTTTTATAATACTGCAGGACACTCTGATAAAACAATACCAGAATACTATAAACGTGGGGTTTTAGTTGCAAATTTGGACCAGTTCCCTCTGTTTCCTGGTCCTCTCACTAATCTATGGTTCTCAGACCACGTAAAACTTGTGTCCTATAAACTACACTGAGGCATCTCAGTGCAAAAACACATGTTTGGCCAAAGTTAAATATTTTATTTTAAATTCAGAAAAATTTACCAGTTTTCTAAAAAAAACACCATTTGATAGAATTTCTCAGTTGCAAAGTTTCTCTGTGTTTGTTTCTCATAATTTTTTTGTACCTTCTACCACTCACTGGTCTGTCCCAGAGTCAAGTGTAACATCTTAGTTGACTTTATCCTAAATAGGTTCATTCCTTTTGAAAGTGCTCTGCATCATTACGTTTCGGTGCTCTAGGAGTTTGATGACTTTCAGATATTCTGACAGCTGCATGGATTTGAGAATGTTGAGACATGATGTTGACTAAGTTATTGAGGTTTCTCTAGATTCTGGAACCTCTCTCACCAGCATTATGTGACCACACGCAGGCCCCCCCCCCCCAATTGGGGCTGTGCCCTTGGGAAGAGAACCTTCAGTCAGAGAGAGAGCAAGGAAAATCAACTAGAAACGCCCTTCTCCTTCTCACTAAGGACACCCTGCAGTGCTCTATTATTTCAGTTTAAAATTATGTATTATGTTAATGACTGGGTAAAGAAGGTGTGGTATGTTTATACAATGGAATACTACTCAGCCATAAAAACTGACAACATAATGCCATTTGCAGCAACATGGATGTTCCTGGAGAATGTCATTCTAAGTGAAATAAGCCAGAAAGAGAAAGAAAAATACCATATGAGATCACTCATATGTGGAATCTAAAAAATAAAATAAAATAAAATAAAACAAAACATAAATACAAAACAGAAACAGACTCATAGACATAAAATACAAACTTGTGGTTGCCAAGGGGGCGGGGGGTGGGAAGAGACAGACAGGATTTCAAAATGTAGAACAGATAAACAAGATTATACTGTGTAGCACAGGGAAATATATACAAGATCTTCTGGTAGCTCACAGAGAAAAAATGTGACAATGAATTTATATATGTTCATGTATAACTGAAAAATTGTGCTCTACACTGGAATTTGACACAACATTGTAAAATGACTATAACTCAATAAAAAATGTTAAAAAATAAAATAAAATAAAATACTAAAAAATTATGTATTATGTTAAACATACAGAAAAGTATGAGAGTCAATATAACAAAACCCAAGACACGTAACTTCAATTGACCAAGTCTTATCATTTTGCCATATTGCTGAATTTATTGTTTACCACTCCCGTGTGCTTTCTTATTCTGTTTAAATACATGGTAATCTATTCTTTTACTAATTCAACTTTAGAGAAAATGAGGCCAGATTAATTCAGTTCGCTCAAACAGAATTTAGGCACATGGTACCGTTTCCTGAGCCTGGCAAGGCTGGTACTGTATTCTCAGGCCATTTAAAGGGCTGAGCTGAACTAGGCTGTGTCCAGGCTATGACCAGGGCAGTAAAGCAGATGCCGTGGTAACGTTTAAAGCATCAAGTTCAGTTTACACTAACTGCTGATTCCCCACAATCCCTCCCATCCTACATGTTTCGGGAGATCTGACTTTGCCACTCCTTGCATCAAGAGATGGAGTTTGGCAGATACGAACTGCTACGTATGGAATAGATAAACAGTAAGGTCCTGCTGCAGAACACAGTGAACTATATTCAATGGTTTGTAGTGACCTGTAATGGAAAAGATGTATATATGTGTGTATAACTGAATCACTACACTGTACACCAGAAACAAATATAACATTGTAAATCAACCACACTTCAGTTTAAAAAAAAGGGAAAAAATTAAAGAGATGGAGTTGATTTTCCCACCCTCTGAATTAAGGTGACCCTGTGTCTTGCTCTGATCCATGGGTGTCTCAGTGACGCTGTGCAGCCTCTGAGACTACCCCTTTGGAGGCCTGCAGCTCCTGCTTCCCCATTTTTTTGGAAGTCAGCCACTGTGTAGGCAGTCAGGCTACCCCAAGATGCCCATGACATGAGGAAGCCCAGGCTGGCCACGTGGAGAGAATCACAGGAGGTAAGAACTTGTTGTTTAAAGCCACTGAGTTTTGAGGCGGTTTTTATACATCATTGGATAAATGAAACACCCTGCCTCTCTTACAGTTAAGATAGAAGCATATAACTCAGCTCCGGCCAATGAGATGTCAAGGCAGCTTCTCAGAGATAGTGTGTGTGTGTGTTGGGTGGTGGGGGGGAGGTTTCTGGAAGAGGTAGTTCTTCCTGTAATGAAGACACATGTAATTACTCCATTTTTAGTTTTTTAAGAAACCTCCATGCCGTTCTCCATAGTGGCTGCACCAATTTACATTCCCACCGACAGTGTAGGGGGGGTTCCTTTTTCTCTAATCCTCTCTAGTATTTATCATTTGTGGACTTTTTAACGATGGCCATTCTGACTGGTGTGAGATGATACCTCGTTGTAGTTCTGGTATGCATTTCTCTTACAATTAGCAATATTGAGCATCTTTTCATGTGCCTACTGGCCATCTGGATGTCTTCTTTGGGGAAATGTCTATTTAGGGCTTCAGCTCATTTTTTGATTGGGTTTTTTTTTATATTGATATCTAAAAACAGAGTTACCATATGATCCAGCAATTCCACTCCTGAGCATATATCCAGAGAAAACTCTAATTTGAAAAGATGCATGCACCCCAATGTTCACAGCAGCACTATTTACAATAGCCAAGACAAGGATACAACCTAAATGGCCATCGACAGATGACTGGATAAAGATGTTGTATAGATATAAAATATATGTATATATACAGTGGAATATCACTCAGCCATAAAAAAGAATGAAATAATGCCATTTGCAGCAACATGGATGGACCTAGAGATGATCATATTAAGTGAAGTAAGTCAGATAGAGAAAGACAAATATATAAGATGTCACTTATACATGGAATCTAAAAAAAGATACAAATGAACTTATTTACAAAACAGAAATAGACTCTCAGACAGAGAAAGCAAATATGGTTATCAAAAGGGAAAAGGGTGGGGACGGGTAAATTAGAAATCTGGGATTCACAGATACACACTTCTATATATAAAATACATAAACAACAAGCAACAGCATGTGTGCACATATATAACTGAACCACTCTGCTGTACACCTGAAACTAACACATTGTAAATCAACTATACTTTAAAAAATTTTTTTAAAAAAAGGAGAAACTGCTTCTCTTCTTGGCTTTGGAGGCAACTGTGCGGGCATGAGACCTGGAGATGTGACAGCTTGTGTGGCTCTGAGGGGACGAGCCTGGGATGAAAGGTACTGTGTGGCACACGGCAGAGCAGCAAGAGGTCATCTGGATGATATAGTCACGTTGGAGGATGAATAAACTCTGAAACCAACCACCTCCACGGTTCCTGCTTTGTGAGATAACACACCTCAGAGTCGTTTTTAGTCTGGAATTCCGTAATTTTCCATCAAAGAACTCAAACACTATTGATATGTGACCCGGTGAATAGAAAGGAAACTTCCCCTTAACACGAGCTGTAAATTGCTTTCTAACTAACACTGGCTCTCAGCGCCATCATCCAAGGTGCTAAAAGAAACAAGATAGAGATGTCTTTGCTCAAATGTATGAAGATAAACTGCCTGTGAGTTCAGGAAAACCCCTGTTAGCTTTCTGAAACACCATGTCCAAAATATATCCCTGTAACCATGACACCAACTCACATTCCTTACCTACTGGTATTTTAAATGTTGCCCCAGGTCTGCAGACTCACCACCTTTGGTTTCTGGAAACCCAATTTAAATGTATAAAGGAATCTGATATTCTCTATAGGAGGTCAAACCCAAATCATTCTATTACTGAAACCAGCTCAAGATATAAGAGACAAATTTGAAATACATACAAGAAACATTTTGAAAAGCCAAACAATTCACATCCAAGAATCACGTTTGACGGTCTTAATTCTAAGTATGTATACTAAGAAGATGCAAACGTGCATTTTTATTTTGGGAATATTTTAAAACACAATAATACGTAGTTACTGTGCATAGCAGGCAGTTAAATGGCTACAAGGGTGTGCGATGAGGTACTGATTAGCACGCAATTTCCTCCCCTGATATTAAGTTGAGTGATTAGATGGTGCCTTTGATGGCCACATAGCTTAGCGTTTTGACTGAGGTATAAAGACAAGTCTTGTTCAGAAGTTAAGTTTTTCATTTAAGATAATTACCATGCCATGAACTTTTTCCTCACAAACTTTATTTCAGTCAGTTTGCTTAGGATAACCACACTGAGTGGCTAGTTTTTACTTTCGAATTCAGCTGAAATTTGCTAGCCTTCCTCATTTTCCTTGACCCACACAAACAAAAGCAGTGCAAGAGGGCCAATCTCACAGCACGGAGTGTTTGCTGTAAGATCAGCTTGAGGTTCCTGAGGTTTGAACTCCAGGCCTAGGCCTATCGTGTGACCTTGGGCCAGTCACTGAAGGTCTCCAGCTGTCAGATTCCCCATCTGCAGAAGTATCCAGGGCTATCCAATAGAACTTACTGTGAAAATGGCAATGCTCTGTATGTGCTCTGTCCAATATGGTAGCCGTTAGCCACACGTGGCTGCTGAAATGCGGCTGGTGTGACCCAGGAACTGAATATTTGATTTTGTTTCATTTTATTAACTGACATTTAAACTACACAGCCACCTGTGGCCAGTGGCTGCAGTACTGGGCAGCACAGACAGATGACCTCGGTCCCTTCTTATGTAAATGTTAGTTACTCCTCCTACCCCCCACCTTCCACTTAATTCTCTCTTTCCTACATTCACCCCTCCAACTCTCCACTGTCTTCAGATTTCACTTAGAATTAAAGGTCAGATACGCCTCCAGTAACACTCCAGCTTAGAGTCAAGAGCTTAGAATTAACCTGCAGCATTAACTCGCTTCTTGAAATGGAGAAAAGGACCAGATCTCAAGAGCTCTTTGATCTTCCATTAGAGCCCCGCTGGAGAGTCAGGAGTTATTTGGATGGGATGAGAGCTGACATTTGTCGAGTCAAAAGGCAGCAGTGATGTGGCTTCCTATTTTAGGGTAATGTCAGCTTCAAGTCAGAAGCTTTACTGTCCCGAAGCTTCTGCTAGTAAAGATGGCCGCATGGTCAGGACGGGCAATCCATTTGCCAAACGCCATCTGCTGTAATTACATGGTGTGACTCCTACCAGCTAAGGCTGAGAGCGAGTCTGAAGCCAGGAAGATGAGTGAAGATTCCCTCCTCTTTTAGGCAAAGCCCAGGTCTCGCAGAGGGGCCTGGCCAGAGGTGAAATTTTTATAACACACAGTGCCCATCCTACAGTCAACGTGAGAACAGTGTGCTGTAAGACACAGAGGAGAGAGGCAGCTGGGGGGGGTCTCAGAAAGGAGGGACCATGTGAAAGGTGGTAAGGAGTTTATTCAAAAGTGTCAAGGATGGAGGAGGGCGTTTCTGATGGGGAGGGGGGAGCTTGGCTCCTTCCGGGATGTGAGTTATTCAGGCTATCCACAAACTTAATGTTTGAGCCTCAGAGAACAGAGCAAGACCTGACTGCCCATGCTGCCGCCTTTCCCCAGCGAGCTCATTAACTAAGTGATTTCTCACGGAGGGAAGACGATTCGAACTTTGGGTTCTGAATTCTGCTTATTTCCAGAGGCAACTTCCCTTCCTCGGTAAACGAGAGGCCCGCCCCTTCCGATGCCACTCAGCTTGACCTCCTGGATGTAGTAAAGGAAGTTCTAGGGCCATGTGAAAAAAAGAAGTGTTCCGAAGGTACTGAGAGCCAGGTAGAACCCAGGGGTTAGAAAGGAGGGGAGGAATCAGGAAGCTGTATCAACAGCCAGTCCAGTCATTTGCAATGCTGATTCCCCTATCAAAACAGAACCAGCTAGCATCACCAGAGTAGCCAGATCCTGGCATAGAAACCTCACTTCTGAGAGTCTAACGCTGACCTCTGTGAAGCGGAGACATCGCATCTCCGAGAAGTGTGTTTCCCCGCATTTCCTTTTCCTACAGTGAAGTCACTGGGGGCAGATGAGAGCTACAGGGCTGAGTCTGCCTCGCTGGTGGGCTGCGGAGAGGAATTTCTGCATTGCTGTGATCATGGTTTTTTTTTTTTTTAACACCTTTATTGTGGTATGGTTCTTCTACAGTAAACGACACATATTTCAAAGGTACAACTTGATGATGTATACACCCTTGAAACCAGCACCACAGTCAAGACGGCTAACATTTCCATCACCCCCCAAGAGGTGCAAATTTGCTCATGCTTTTAATTGCAGCATTTGGTACAAGCAGTTACGTTACCCACCGCCCCTGCCATTTAGAAATTTACAGGCTAAAAAGAGGATGATGACCCAGATGGGATATTAAGGCCCTATAAACAAATACATGCTTATTATAGAAACATACAATAATATTTGCCTCCTGTGAAAGCCACAGGCCAAGGTAAGTGGGGGGTGGGCGCTGGCGGATCTGGCTCCAGGCAGGTAAGTGATGCTCAAGTTCCTCACTGTTCTCACCTGCTGCTGATAAACACCTATAGGAGGTTTCCAAGCACCTTCCCTCTGTTTTAGGCAGCTGTTCACAAATGTTGCTGTACACCTGCATCATCTGAGGAGCTTTTAAAATTCTGGGTGTCCAGGTCACTCCTCAGAGCAGTTAAATTAGAAACTCAGGGGTAATCCAGCCCTCAGTATTTTTAAAACGCCTTGGGTGATTCCAGCACCCAGCAAAATTTAAGAGCCTCTGCCATAGACTTCAGAACAGTGGTTCCCAATTTTGAAGTTGAAAAAATACATATCCCCAGACCTACTGAGTCACCATCTCTAGGGTCAAATTTTGACCTTCAATTAAAAAAAAATCAAAGCCAATTTGATGCCTGCCCTTAGTTGAAAACCTCTGATGTGCATATGAAATATGAGGAAGATTAAAAAGAATAGGGTCGATTAAAGACCAAGTAGAGAATATTTACTTTCTGGGAGATCTCTTTTCCTTTTTGTTTTTCTTTTCTTTTCTTTTTTTTTTTTTTGGTTTCAACTTTTTATTAAAGTGTAACACACTCATAGACACACATGCACAGATGGTAAGTGTACAAACCGTGGAACCAGAACCCAGATCCAGACCCCAAAGCTGCCCAGTCACCCGGGAGCCTGTCCGCAGATGCCCCCACACGCCTGATTTCTAACATCGCTTCTTTGTTTTAAAGTTTTATTTGTTTCCATCATCAAATTGCAGGAGACTTGGCTTACTTAGATGCAAATAATTATTGAGAAATAATTAGGATGGCAATAGTATTTTGAGGGCAAATGGCCAAGTACATCTAATATCACTCTTGTTTTTGGTTATTTAAAACAAGTTAGAAGTAAATGAGGAAAAAATATTTTCCTGGATTGTCATAGACTGTTAGTTATTGGGTACAACCTCCCAACACTTTGTAAAATCCACCCTAAACCTTGGGACAACTCTGCAGAAGTAAGAACCACTGTCACCTCCATTTAACAGATGAAAGCTCAGACACTTCAACAGCAAGTAAATAGCCAAGATGGGGCCGCAGGCCACTCTTACTCAGAAGGCCTCCCCGTGCTGCACGGACTCCCAATCTGTAACCCACTGGGAATTTAACCTCCTATAGATATCAGCATGAAGAAAGCTCTCTAGGTATTCACAGTGTGAAATTCTGATCATGGACTGTAACTAACGTGGCTGCTGCTTTAAAAATCCATTCCAGAAATACTTTATGAACTGTAATCCTCAAGTCACACAGATGAGCTTTTAGTGGAATAAGATGAAAATATAGAAAAAAACTAAGAATTCTGCCTGATGCCTAGGGGTTCTTTAAAAGTAAGAAGCACCTTTAAGAGCCCAACTGGGTAGCCTCCAGCCTTGCCTGGAGGAAGGAGAGTGAGTGACTTGATCCTTGGATGCTTTTCCAGAGATCTGATGTGAATAACTCATTTCTAAGTATTCTGGAATTGGTACAGACCTGATGCTCCATTCTATACAGGATGCACACAATTAGAAAGGATCAATAAATCTCTAATCCCAGGTTTTCATAGATTAGCAGGTAGATTGCGTTTCCCCACAATTTTTTTATGAAACAGTTCCTATGATCAAAGAAACTTTCCTCTTTTTTCCTGCTTGTTAATAGTATTGGCTGAATTAACGGCATTAAGAAATTTATCATCAGTCCATCTGAATTCTAAACCAAGATTCCAGGAAGCCTTGAGGTTTCTGGGCAAGAGAGCTTTTATTTAATTTTTTTTTTAAAGCAAACATACCAGAGTTTATACCTTTAAATGCATTTTTTTTCTTCTGGAGGAGGAAGCAGTGTACCTTTTTTCAATGTGTTCCCATTGCTCAAAATATTCTAGGGAATTACAGGAAGCAGGGGGCAAGGCAGCTTTGAGCAGCACATCCCAACACTGCCTCTCAGTTTCTGGACCTAAACGGCACAGGAATTTTCTCAGTCAGCAGTGACTCTGTCAAAAGCTACTGATTACATCTCTAAATCTGTCCAGTCAAATCACAAAACAGTATTCTCACTGTGCCTCAGGGAGGACAGAGCCAAAACACTTTGCTATTCTTGGATGGCAGCATACACTCACAGGATCCAGGAGCTTGAGAAAGGAGCAGGGGCACCTCCTGCCTGAGCCTGAGCGATGGAGACCAGGGCAGCTGGGGACCCGCGGCTGTGCTCCGTGACCACGAATCGGGGCATCAAGACGTTTCTACAGGATCCCAAGCAGCATGGCTCAAAGAAGGCAATCTCTTGCATGAATTCTGGTGTGATCCACCTACCAATCACTCTGCCCGTAATAAAAGCTGATACTTATCCTTCCACAGACTCCTCAAAGCTCTTACATATACACGTCCATGTTGTAGGTGTACCACAGTTTTTTTCAATCATTCCCCAGTTGCTGGGCCTTCATTTTGTTTCCAGATTCTTCCGTCCTTCACCGCAACGATGATGCAAGAACATTCTTGCACACAAAACCTTGTGTACGGGTGCTTTTATTTTTATGGGCTCGTTTCCCAGAAGCTGAGTCATGTAATATATGGTATGTGTGTGTTTTTACATTAATAGTTTGCTTTTGGAAAATTCACAAGACCACAGCAGGGTACACACCCACCCCCTACCATCGCTCCATCTACCACGGCGGTGGATAACCAATTTGATGGGAGGGACTCCCATCAGCTCAGGGCAGTGGCTGAAAAGTAGCCCCCCCAAAGGTATGTCTATGTCCCAATCCTCAGGATATATAAATATGATCTCATTTTAAGAAGGGGTTTTTGCAGATCTAACTGAAGCTATCTAGATGAGCTCATCCTGGATTACTTGGGGGGCCCTAAATCCAAAGACAGGTATCCTTGTCCAAGAGACACGCAGCGAGAAGAGGAGGAGACCCTGTGAAGAAGGAGGCAAGACTGGAGTTACGCAGCCATAACTCCAAGGGAAACCTAAAGCCACCAGACACTGGAAGACAAAGGACAAGTTCTCCCCACGAGCCTTCGGAGGGAGCACGGTCCTGACCTTGATTTCTGTCTTTTCACCTCCAGAACCGTGAGAAGAATGTATTTCTGTGGTTTTAAGCTGCCAAGTTTGTGGCAGTTTGTTTTTGGCATCCCCAGGGGACCAACATACTCATTGTTACCATAAACTGATGTTTTTCTGAAAACTACTGAGGTTGAACATATTCTCCTGTGGTTTTACTGGCCATTTGATTTTGCTTTCCTGTAAATTGACTATTTGGATCTTTCCCCCACTTTTCAAAGGTTGTTTTTTCTATCAGTCCTTACGAATGCAGTGAAAATGCAGACATTCACACTCTGTCTGCCGCATGTTGTTAAGAGCTCTAGTTTACATCCGTCGAGTTTGTTTATGGCCCGTTCGGTCACAGGATGAAGACAGATGACATGGTCCAGCACACTCATCTTTTCCTTTTGCCCTTACGCGTTACCTGCCTGCTGATTTTAAACATGTCTCTGACATCTGAGTTATACAAATATTCTCCAAATTCTCCTTTCAAATGTTGGTGGCAGGCACAAAGATATTTCCCAAGGATGACCAATGTCCTCGTCCCCAGAACCCATGAAGATGCTCCCTTCCACGGCAAAAGGGGCTCTGCTGATGTGATGAAGTATACAGGTCATGAGACACGGAGAGTTTCCTGGATTATCCAGTGGGCGGGGGGGGGGCAATCTAGATCTGAGAGTCCTTGAGAGGGAGATCCTTTCCCAGGTGTGGTCAGAAGGAGGCATGACTATGGAAGAACCATTAGAGAGATGCAGTGCTTCTGACTTGGAAGATGGAGGAAGGGGCCACAAGCCAAGGAATGTAGACAAGCCTTGGGCATGGGGAGGAAAGGGGTTCTCCCTCAGAGCCGCTGCGACAGCCTACAGCCCTGCTGACTCCTTAGCCCCGTGGAACCTATGTCAGACTTTTTACCTGCAGCACCATCAGGTAAAACAGTTGTTTTCCTTAAGCCACGGATTAAGTCAGTGAGTCAGTGATTTGTCATGGCCCCAAGAGAGAGAGAACACATATTTATTGCTCAGTTTAAAAAGGTGCACCCTTATCCATCTATAATTTACTCTACTTTTCTTTTTTTATTGAAGTTTAGTCGATTTACGCTGTTGTGTTAGTTTCTGGTGTATCGCCTAGTGATTCAGTGATATATACGTATACATCCATTTTCATATTCGTTTTCGTTACAGGTTATTACAAGTCATTGAATGTAGTTTCCTGTGCTGTACAGTAGGACCTTGTTGTTCATCTATTTTGTATACAGCAGCTTGTATCTGCTAAACTCAAACTTCTAATTTATCCCTCCCCTGCCCTTTGGTAACCATGTTTGTTTTCTATGCCTGTGAGTCTGTTTTTGTTTTGTAAATAAGTTCATTTGTATCATGTTTTTGGATTCCACGTATAAGTGATATCATATGATATTTGCCTTTCTCTGTCTGACTTACTTCACTTAGCATGCGCATCTCTAGGTCCATCCACGTTGCTGCATGTAATTTACTTTAGAATATGTTAGCAAGTAGGAGTACAGCTTTGTTTCTAGATGGACTCTCCAAGGTGTTGTACCATCAATGTGTTTATTCCTTTGCAAATATCATGTTGTCCTGATACAGTCCCTCCAATATGTTCAGGTACCTGGTAGGCAGATTAGCCTCCTCTGTTTTTATTTGTTTTAAAAATAGTTTCCTTGGATTTTTACAGTATTATTTTATGTTCTTCAAATTACGATTTCTTGTTAAAGTTCATTCTGAAATATTTTATAATGGGTTGTTAGGGTGACAATAACTTCTCCATTTGTAATTGAGAGCTCTTATAAATAAAGGGCACCAACCTCAGCCTTGTCTCAGGGCCTTTGAATGTGCGGTTCCCTCTGACTAGACTTATCCCACTCCTCTGCATGGCAGGCTTCCTCACAGACTTCAAGTCTCTGCTCAGATGCCAACATATTTTCATCAGGGACACATTCCCTGGTCACCCCACAGGATACAGCAGAGCTCTGCCCACCACCACCCTACCTGGGATGCACTTACTAACTCCCTCTCCCACTTTACAGCTTTGTCCATAGCGCTTGTCACCATCTGTCTTATCATTTCCTCATCTGTGGTTTATTTTCCATTTCCACCCACTGAAATGTCAGCCCCATGAGGGTATTTTCTCTCTTCCATTCACTACGACATCCCTGGGGGCTAGATGAATGTGCTGGGGTCGGGGGGGGGGACTCTCCCAAATTTGCCTCAATGGCATATTGATTATTTTGAATTAAAGTTACTTAAGAAATGGTCAATGGAAGAAGAACACTCTGACCTTCCTTTCTGAAAGCAAGTTATAAATCTCTCATATGAAAGGTGCCCTCCCTGAATCTAGACACAGAAGGACACCCTTATCATCTGAGGTAGGGAATTCTGGGCTGAGAAGTTTGTATAAACAAATCTTGTTGCTTCTTTAATTTACTACCTCAAGCCCAAACTGTGTCAGCTCCTCACTAATTAAGCACCGAAAGCCTAAGTTTCTTAGTCTTGTCAATTCTTTACAAATGTATTTGTTTCTCTGTCTAAAAAATAGAAAAGTGTCCTGCTTTGGCCACCTCTTAGGTCCCATTTCTATGGGCCCTCCAAACGCATGAGTTAGAATTTGTGTCTTTTCCTCCTGTTAATCTGTCTCAGGTCGACTGTGTCATTAGTCCAGCCATGAGAGCTCAAGAGGGCAGGGAGGGAAATTTCCCCTCCCCGGCAAGTCCTTGGCATTCATTCAGTGAGTGTTAGATAAATATTTGTTAAATGAACATCTATAAAGAAGACCTATTGATTTTTCAACATTTATTTTTAATCCAATCACCTTGGCAAATCTATCATTACTAATTTTGGTAGTTTTTTTTTTTTTTTTTTTTACTGGAGTCTTTTGACTTTTGTAGAAGCACAAACGTGTCATCAACTAAAAAGGATACTGTTACTTTTCTGGTTGCATGCACTATACTAAACAGCCCTTTTCCCACTAAATTCACTGGAACCTCTGAAACTCTGATGAGTAATGTTAGTGGAAGCAGGGATCCCTATCTGCAGAAGACTGCAAGGACAGTCCCAGTTATCCCCACACCCACGTCCTCCACCTCGAAACTGCGGCGCCCTTGTTCTCTGAGTCTAGGCTGAGCCACATGCTTTGGTCAGTGCGATGTTAGCAAGCATGATGCAAGAAGAGGCCTGAAAAGTGCTCTCTGACCCTGGGCTTGCTCTTGCTCCTGTCACTACCACGACAGCGTGCCTGGGCCAGCCTGCTGGAAGATGAGAACGTGCTGTGCCGAGTCAAATTTTCCCAAGTATTCTAGCAGAGGCCAAGGCAGATCAGCCTGCAGCCAGCCAGCCCCAGATGCGTGAGCAAGCCCAGCCAGGGTCCCAGAACTGCCTGGGTGACCTGCACCTGACCACGGTCCTCGCGAGCCCAGCTCAGAGCCCCGATCTCCACGACTGTGAGCTACTTACATGGTTGTTATTGTTTGCCTCTCAAGTTTGGTAGTTGTTTGTGTTATAGCATCATTGTGACCACAGATCACTGATTTTCATATAAAGACCTTCAGAGTTTCACCATTTAGAAGTTTGTTGTTAGTTTTTGGTGGATAGTCTTTCCCAAATTTAAGTAAAACAGAAAAAGAAATTAAGGTTTTTTTATGGAAAAAGGCTGAATTTTACAAATGCCTTTTTCACATGTATTGATAACAATCTTTTCTCCTTCCTTTAATTTAATGATGAGACAAATTATCTTGATAGATTTCCTTATGTTTAACCGAGTTTATATTTGGAAACGAGTCCCCCTTGGTCACAGTATATTACCCTTTTGAGATGACTTTGGACTACACTTGGTAATATTTTATTAAGAAGTTTGCACCTACACCTATAAGTGAATTGGTCTACGGTTTTTAAAAAAATTTTTTGTCTGTATTTTGTTGAACAGATTTAGGAAATGATTAGGGAATTAATGCAGAAGCACAAATACAAGAAAGAACATAAAGATTTGAAAAACATAAGCCACAGAATCTATGTTTGTGCACAGAACTTGCATCATAATGGTATATTAATGAAATGCAGATCACGAGGCTAAAAAGACAATTTTAATGGACTTTAAAAAGTAGATTCTTTAATAGATCATAATCTTAGATCATAAGCAAATAAAATTGGTATTAAATAATAAAACATTAGTTAGTCAATCTCAACTACTTGAAAAAAAATCCTTCAAAATAACTCTAGGATTAATAGGGAAAGAAAAGTTAAAATTATAAACTAGAACCACTGCAAAGGATATCTATTTTTCTACCAAACCATGATAGCTTCAGGACTGAAAGACTTATAATCAATGAACATAGTACTCAAGCTAAGAAATTCCATGAAGGACAAAAGAACAAAACCAAAGAAAGTATGAACAAGAAATTCATAAAGATAAATACTGAAGTAAATGAAGCAGAAAACAAACTTAGTAGACAAAACAAATACATTCAAAATCTGGTTCTTTTATAAAATATATAACCACCTCATGAGTATGACTGAGGGAAAAAAGAGAGGAAAACATTAGAACTGAGGGAAGAGAGAAACACACACACCCCGATTAAAATAATTATAAGAAAATACTATGTTTAACCCCATTTCCATGGATGTGAAAACCTATAGGGAGTGGATTATTTCTTAAACAAACAAGGAATTAACTAACCCAAGAAGAAGTAAAAAAAAAAATCAATTAAAAAAAGATTTGAAACAGTAATTAAAAGTCTGTCATTTAAAACATCATTTAAAAGGGGAGAAAAGTACCAGGATTAAATAATTTCACAGATGAGGTCTAACTAACTTTAAAAAAACCAGATAATGTCGATGCTATTTAAACTATTCCAAACCAGTGAAAAAGGTAAATTCCTAAATTATATAGATCAGTGGTTCTTAGAGTGTCTTTCTTAGAGCAGTAGCTTCTGGAAACTTGTTAGAAATGCAAATTATCTGGTCACACCCCAGACCTACTGAATCAGAAACTAGAGGGTTGCGGGGGTAGAGGGGTGGGAAGGTGAGGAAGGTCCTGGAATTTAAGGCCCTCAAAAGCTGAATTCTGAAAACCACTGCTGTATATGTACCTGGCATCCACTTTATACACAACAGGCCACAAAAGTTGCTTCATTTTCAGGAATTTGCCTCCTAAATTTACCTACTCTCTGTTCTTTTTCTCAACATCAATCTATCTTCCAAGCATAATAAAATAAACTTTTTTTTTTTAAATTGAAGTATAGTCAGTTACAATGTGTCAATTTCTGGTGTACAGCACAATGTCCCAGTCACGTATATACATATACATATATATATCATTTTCATATTCTTTTTCATATCATAAACTTGCTCACAGAATTCTTCCCTCCCACAAAATACGTTTTTTTTTTTTGCATAAGAAATCTCTTCCATGTATAGATACATCCAGACATTTATGATTACTGAGAAAACCATTTCTTTGGCGTGCAAAGCGGATGGAGGTAAGAATGGGTAGATGGGATGTGGGCTGTGTTGGTGGGAACCGGCACGCAGCACCTACTCCCTGGTGCGGGGGTTTCTGCTGGCAACAGAGGTTGTGCCTGTGGGGTGAGGTCAAGGGCAAAGGTTCAAGTATCAGTATTAGTATCTGCTTATGTGTTGGTAGAAATAAAAGGTGGTATTCCGAACTAAGACAGGCACGGGCATTGGCATGTTGCATGCTAATTACGAAGTGAGAAGAAGTACTTTTTCCCTGTAAAAGTGAACAAGCTGCAGTGGGTTGGAAGCATTTAATATGCTTTAATAAGGAGATGAAGAGGTATGTGAAACGCATACCACAAAAGCCAGGCATTTCACATCCGTGTATATCATTTCCCCCATATCTAGTGTGAAAATTATTTATTATGAATTGTAGTGGGGTTTTTTTTTGATCTCAAGAGAGATGACAGAGTTGGTTCTTTTTTTATTGAAGTATAGTCATTTTACAATGTTGTGTTAATTTCTGGTGCACAGCATAGTGATTCAGTTACATATTCCTTTCATATTATTTTTCATTATAGGCTATTACAAGGTATTGAATATAGTTTCTTGTGCTATACAGTAGGACCTTGTTGTTTATCTGTTTTATATATAGTAGTGTGTATCTGCAAATCCTGAATTTCAAGTTTATCCCTCCCTCTTCCCGTTTCCCCGCTGGTAATCATAAGTTTGTTTTCTACTGAATTCTCGTTTTTTTTTAAATGTGGAAAGAAAGGGCTAGAAAATACTGGGAACTTGCCCCAGGACACCCGATTCTCTACAGCATTCATAATCAGGTTTGCCATGCTCAAATCCTGCTTTGGCTCCTTCTAGTAAACCTCTCAGAAATTTTTTTTCTCAGTCTGAGTTGTCTCCCAAGAAATCTGAGTCCATCTCCTTCCCCAATGGGCTAACTCCTTCAGACGAGTCTTTCCCAACAGATAACACACTTCCTCCCTCTGTTCAGTTAGATGTGCTTCAAAATCAAAGCCTTTCAATGATGTTTTTATTGCGTTGGCCCAGAGACTAACACAATCATTACACATGCCATATAAAAGAAACCATTTTAATATTAACACCCTGTCATTTGGGGATTAAGAGTTTGGGGTTTGCTTTGGCATGCAGAGGGAATATTGGTTACCTGTAATTCTGGTTTTCAGGAAGCTCATAGCTGTAATAGATAGCAGCTCCCTGAATCTAAATTTCCTGGCACATCAGAGGCCTGCACTGGAAAGCTCAGGTTCCCTGCCTCCGACCACCCACGGGAGGAGGCAGGAATTTGTCAACAGTGTGGTCACCTCTACAAAGCGGCCTTCCACCCGAGGCTCTGGGTCCTCACCCTGAGACCCAGCGCACAGGCCAAGATGATTCGGTTGTCATAAATAGAGACTCCCTGAGAGTAGAAATTAGAAACGGGGCTGAGGAACAAGGGAGAAAATCCTCCAAAACAGAGGTGCATACGTTTTCTTAGTATTTGCCTGCTTCTAACTGACTACCTTGGCCCCTAGGGATGGAAGCGGCTGTGTTACCAAATTTTCAAGGTGATCAGAATAGCTGGGTTTTTTTTTGTTGTTGTTGTTTTTGTTTTTTTAAGGCAAAGCAAATGGTTTGACAGCTGGGGGAAGACATAAAATGTTTGTTAGGCTTAAACCCTCTGCTTCTGGTCCACAGCTCAGAGTCCTTGCACTGATACATTACTCGAACCTTGCAAATCATAACACATAACCTTGCAACTTGTAACCCTGTAGGGCTTTGGGGCTCTGATGATACTTCTAAAGACAGCTAAAATCTATCTGCATGCAAACAGTTCTCTTTACTTTCCTACGGTTAATTGACAAAATTTAGTAATCAGATAGGGAGGCACATTATTTATTGTGAGCCAGTTAATTACCCTATCATATCTGGTTCTAAGAAAGGATCACATTCTTAAAGCAAACTATGATTACAGATTGTTCTCCTTTTCCTCACAATAAGGAATGAAAATCTCCTATAAGAGTCCTTGATTGTTTTGTAAATACGACTAACAATTAATTATCAAATACGTACGTTGCTTGTACAAGAAAAAAATGATGAGTAATATACCTAAGGTCTCTCAGCTCTCGTTTCTTTTCTAGTTTTTCTATGCATCTGCTTTATATGTGGATGAAACTGCACCATAAATTCTGATTTTTGTCCCTTCCCTCTAACATTAAGCATTCTGTTATGCTATACTCTCTTCCTGAATAGCACTTTTAATGTCTTTAAATAGTCCACCACATAGATATAGCTTTTATATATTTAACATTCTCCTATTGAAAGACACTTGGTGGATTTTCAAGGCCACATATAACATTTCTGAGTCGAAATCTATTTCTGAATCTGAATTCTTTTTTTAGGAAAAATTTCCAACATATTCCAGGAGATGCTCAAATGACTGCTTCAAAGAATATGAACATTTAGTAGGCTCTCGATAGGACTGCAAATGACTGTGTCTTCAACTGTTGGTGGGAAGGATCCTGTGGAAATTTCCCTGTGACTCTGCTCTGTCTACACTCAAAGTTTTCCCTGGATTCTTGCTGTTTTGAGCTAAAGTCTAAATATTGTCTCGAGAGTTTCCAGACCACTGGCCAATGGCCTGGGGTTCCACAGTCCACTGCAGTGAAGGCAGGGCCCTGAGTGTGGGTTGTCAACCGCTGAAACAGCTTTTGTCACCACTGCCGCAGCCTACGTGGATCCTGCCCACCTCGCAGGGAAGGCGGGAGGCTGAGTTCTGAAGAAGCTGCAGGCTGTAAGCTGGCAGGAAGGCAGAGTAGGGGCAGCTCAACAGGACTGTAAAAGGAGCTTCGGCAGTTGCACTGAGCAAGA
The DNA here is from genome assembly GCF_048564905.1 of Vicugna pacos. Lineage (NCBI taxonomy): Eukaryota > Metazoa > Chordata > Mammalia > Artiodactyla > Camelidae > Vicugna > Vicugna pacos. Next base: position 10,740,834 of record NC_132987.1, read on the forward strand.
TGGCAAGGAGATAGAGGACGTTAACATAATAATGATCACATCAACCACACTAATAATAAGTTTGTTACAAACAGAGGCATAATTACACTCAAAGTGCTGGCTTTTGAATTTGGGGTTCTATGAGAAAATTCGAGAGCCTCGGGGGTGCAGGATTAAGGCGGTGCAGAGGTCATAAGTTGCAATGCTTGGTTTGAGGTCGTAGACTATAAAATCACCATTGGATACAGAATACCCCTATCTTTTGAAATATATATCAGAGCAGATATTCAAATTAGGCAGAAACCACTCTGTTTTAGATAATTAGGCAGAAACTATTAGGGAGTGAATGAAGTCTTTGTTATAAAGCCAAGTAGAGGAAAATAGATTTCAGGCATGTGGAATCGATATTCTTAAAAAGGAGATGGCCGACTGTTTTATTAATAGGTAAATCGTAATCTTTGGCTTTTGTGTATCTGTGTATTAGGAGCCCCACCCTTACATCTCACAATTCTTTCTTATCTTCAAATTCACCCCAGGGTAATTATTTGCCCATGGTAGAAACTCAATACATATTTGCTGAATTTTAATTGAAGGTATGTTTTTCTTTCTATGAGTATTTGAATTGGGGATTTTTTCCATGTCTTTGAAGTGAGACCTGTCTGTGTTAAAGGTTCACGTCCCCCTGTTGTTTCTGTAGCTCTATTAACCAAAAGTTTTCCAGGGGTGGGAGGAGGGTACAGCTCAATGGTAGAGCGGGTGCTTAGCATGCACAAGATCCTGGGTTCAATCACCAGCACCTCCGTTAAAACAGAGAAAGTTCAAGAATTTTCCTTCCGAAGGAGGAAGGAGATGGACTGTCCATTTTCCTCTGCCATTTAGGTGGTATTGAGGTCCCACCAGAATCTTTGCACTCACTGTTTCCTTTGTCTGAAAGGCTCGGCTGTCCTGCCAGCCCCCTCCTCTTGGCGGGTCCAGCTGAAAGGGTCCTTCAGCAGAGAGACCAGTTCTGACCACACAGCTAACGCTGGTTCTGCCTCCCTGCACTTGACATTTTTGGTTATTTTTCTGTCTTAGATCTTTAGCCTGTTCACAGCATGCATTACAATTAAAACCATTTCATTGATTCATTTAGGTTAAAAATGTCAGTATTTTTCAAACTTTTAAAACTCATAACACAAAATGTCTGATTTATACCCTGGCATATACATACAACTGGAATGACAGTCTGATGAAATAACACACTTAAGAGCTACAGTGGAACAAGGTCCACTTTCTTCATTCTATTCTAGCTTGTTCTTTAAAGAAACAATCATGAAAGATGTTTGTGACCAACTAAATTGATCTCATAATCCAATAACAGGGTTCAACCCAAAATTTGAACTGTTGGATTATTTGCTTTCTGTCTCTTTCCTCTGACTACAGAAAAAGTACGCTCCATGAGGTCAGAGAATCAATATTTGTCTTACTCACTTTTATATGGTTGACACTCCATAAATATTTTTAAACAAATCAATACATGAAAAAAGAATAAATAAAGTCTTATTAAATTTATCTTCCTTATTTTGGCATACTTGACTCTTTAAAAATAATTATTTAAGTGAAACACTTCCTTTCTAATAAGATGACTTTTGAAATCCAACCTAATGTTTGGGAACCCAATAGGTATTTCGTAAAGATGTCAATATCACTGAGTTGTTCCGCAATCCCAGAATTTGAAAAAGCACTTGAAGAATAGAAGTTTTATTGGAATTTTTGTAATTTGTAAGATGTGTTATAAAGCCGCTGTTTAAATAGATCAGAAAACTCCAGCCCCTTATTTAGTACTGTTTTGGGTGGAGAAGGGATGAGTCAATAAACAAATGACAAAGGAAGCTATGGAGGAAAACAGAGGGAAGGTCTCCCTTACACAGACACCTGCCTCTGCTTCCCAAACGCTGCAGGGTGCTGGACAGCGAGCCTGCTGCCCTGAATGAAAGCTCTGTATCACGTGTCTATTCTACCTGCAGAAAGTTTTTCCATGTGCCTATTTAAAATCTCTCTTTGTCAATCTGATACCCAATCACGCTACTATTGTTCGATCTTTGGTAACTAAGGAAAAAAGAATTCCGTTCCAGAGTAACAAACTTTTCATGTGATTTAAAAATTGTTGGTTTCTGTAAGAATTTTCCATGACAGAGAACTATGTATCAACAATCTTTGCCTTGCAGAAATGAAATAATGTACTTTCACTTCCTTTCTCAAAAGGGGAAGCAAAATGGAAGAGAGATCTTCCCTCATCCAAAAAAAAATTTTTTAACGTAAGTAACTATTTCTGGTGAAACTTTCGTGAACATTCGTTTGCTCTAGAGCAGTGCTTTTCAAACTTCAGCGTCTCTCAGTATCACCTGGGCTGCTTCTTAAACGCAGGTGACTAGCCCTGCACCTAGAGTCTCTTTCTCACAGAAATCTGCATTTATAATAGGTTTTCACATGATGTTGATGCTCTGGTCTGAGCACAATGTTTTGAGAAACACTGCCCTGAACAATGATTCTCAACTGGGGAAATTTGGTCCCCACCTCCATGGACATGTGGCGATGTCTGAAGACACGTTTGATTGTCATGATTGGGTCTTTACTGGCATCAAGGAAGTGAAGCCAGGATGCTGCTAACTATCTTACAATGCACAAGACAGCCCCCAACAGCAAAGAATTATCCGGCCCCAAGTATCCATGGTGCTGAGGATGAGAAACCTAGCTGTACAGGAACTCACTTTCTCACGGAAACACATTTAATACGAGTTTAAATAACAGGTAAAGCAAGAGCTACTCATTTCAGAAGGCTTCAACTAAAGTGAGATGATGTCACAGAAATTAAAGTAATTGGATGGAGTCTCAGGCAGGTACCTACTGTCATCTTCCTCTGTGTCTGTCTGTCTCTCTCACATTCACATGTCCGTGAAGCTTATAAAACACCTGACAGTCCAGACATTTACTCATCCAAAATGTAAATGAGACCTGAGTAGGGCCAAAGAGGGATGTGAAGCCAAAGGGGATGAGGAAACACTTTTATCCCCCAAGGGGCTGCAATCACCTTGTCCAAAGCAGGTAAGATTCCCGGCACACCTTGATGGTAGAATGTGTCAACACAGGTGTCACAGAATAGTGGCGTTGGAAAGAAACCTGCTGTTATGTAGCAACCTCAGTCTTTCTCTTTAATATTGTTTATTGATGACAGAAGAATTGCTTGGTGTCTCGGCCAGGGCTTAAGCAACAGTAAGGAGGAGGCAATGATTCTCCAAGGAAACTTCTCGTCACTTCTCTCCACCTTTCATAGACTTCCCACCATCTATTTTCAGAATTTACGGAGCCCACATAGCAAAGAAAACATGCTCACAGTTTAAAAAAAAAGGTATCTACTCTCTGGTGTGACTTCTCCCCATCTTCTCCCGAGTCTCCTTTCACACCTGAGCCCATCTTAGCCAGCGGTGCCCTGGGAGAGGGTGCCCATGGTGGAAACACGGGAGACATCCTTTTTGCTCCTGGAGATTATCTCCAGGTCTTTCAGACAATGCTTTCTACATCTCTCTTCTGAACTTTTCTCAGTTCTTCTTACCTCTCTGTTGCTTCACACCACCATCATCTCTCTTCTGGATTACAGAACATCCTTCCAGTTACCCTGCTAACCTCTCATTTGCCCCTCTCTTCATGCTCTAGCCAGAGGGAGCTCTCTAAAACACCCATCAGGGGATGTCACCCCGCTGCTTGAAACCTTTCATTTGCCACTGACAGGGAGGAAGAACTGAAGGTGACTTGGAAGGCTCTGGGTCCGCAGGCCGCCGCTTCCCCCTCATATCTGGTTCCACTCCCTCCTCTCCTCCTCCTTCTTATCATGGCACCAAGAATTTTTCTGGTTTCCATGAACGTGCGATGCCATCCCTAAGTCCTTTCTCATGTGCTGTTTCCCTTGCCAAGAATACTGCCCCTCGCCTCTGCCTTCTGTCCCACATCCACTGTGTCCAGCCGCAGCTAACACGGCTTTTTCCCTGGGAAACTTTCCCTGCCCTCCCAAGTCAGAGTTAGGCAGCCCCCGCCTTGGGTTCTCAGGGCATCTTGTAAAACTCCTCAACGTGATTATTTTCTGTTGTCATCGTCTGCGCCCCCTGGTAGCCTGAAAGGTCGGTCTCCACATCTCCTTATCTTATAGCATTGCAGCTCCAGGACTTGGCACACGGTGAATATTGGCCGTACTTTTTGGTGGGGATTTAATAAAATATATTATCCTGGGAAAGCATTTCATGAAGCTGGCGTGGAGGTAAATTTTGAAATATACAAGGAGCCTTCCCCGGGGTCCCTGAAATCAAACCACGCTGACATTTCCTACATCTATGCCCACGTTTGTGTGGCCGAATCATGACTAAGCCAAGCTTTTTTGTGGATTGTGAGCTGATCTCTTTTTAGGGCCTTCAGTCACTTCCACATTCTTTTTTCTCTGTTGTACGTCTAACTGGATCACAGCATCGCAGAAGGCAGTGTGGCTGGACTACGGTAAGCTAAGAGGAGAGGGATGGGGGTGGGATCTGTGAGGCTGGGGCTCACAGGCTGTGGTGAGGAGCGAAGACCTCATTTTCTAGCTCAGTGGGAAAACTCCAAAGAGTTCAAATCGCAGTGGTGACTTGATCACTCTGCCTGCTTTACGGAAAACGGGTTTGAGGATGGGCCCAAAGAGGAAGGAGCAAGTCGGTTTAAGAGACCACTGATGCGTTTCAGGGGGATGATGGTGGCCTGGTTCAGGGTGACAGCAATGGAGATGGTGAGAGCGTGCAGGCTCCAGATACATTCTGCAGGTAGAAGACGCCGGAATTGCTGAGAGCTTGGACATAGGGGTGAGAGAAAAAGAAAACAAGGAGAGAAAGCAAGGATGACTTCTAGATGTTTGGACTGAACACCCAGATGAATGATGCTGCCACACACTGAGATCAAAAGACAGAAACTCCTACGAGCTTCCAAGACCCAGCTCAGTTCTCACCTCCTCCGTGAAAGATGCCATCGACTTCAAATACAACCTTCCCTCTCTCCTCTCAGTGACTTGGGGAATCCTTGCCTGTACCACTCACCCCTGCAGGAGCGTGTGCTGAACTCCCCGCCTGGCTTGTAGGTGAGGGACAGCTCCGCCATCCCATCCAGCAGCGCCGTGAACAGAGCTCGGGATGTAGCAGGTGCGCCACACCAATTTGCTCCTTGGTGAATTAAACATGACTCACATCGCAGCAAATACTCTGGACCAGTTCCCTGGAGCCGCCAGCTGCTAAGAATATTCTGCCTCCCCTGGGACTAAATGTTCCTATCCTCTCGTTCACACCCCACTGGATGTTTTAAGATGCCCGTTACCAAAGGGCTTTGAAAAAACTCTGTTCTTTTCTAGAATCTCAAAGATAGGGATTTAACAGCTATGAGAGACTCTGTGATGGTTTAGTATTATCACTTTTCACCCGATGTACAGTTGCTTTTCTTTCCCATTATTAAATGTTACCTAAAATTGCAACCTCATTTCCTCTTATATGAAATAGAAATTCAGGATAAGTTTCTTATTGAAAACTCTTTGAAATACCTCAAGTACCTTTCATTTTCTACAACGTTCATTCACACTTGGGTTAGAGCGCTTTTTTTTTTTTAATTTGAAGATACCATAATATCACCTTTCAATTCATCTGAAAAGTTTTTTTAAAAAAATATAAATCTGGTACATGTTTGGAGCTAGACATTTCTGGTTACTTCCCACACAAAGTGAGAATGTGGTCCCGCGTATTCTTAACAGTGAAGAAGGAACATAATTATGAAGAACGTATGCACAGGAAGGAATTAAGCTTTCTCCTGCTCTTTCTTTCAACTCATAATCTTTGAGAATTACTTAGAAAAGTTCTTTTTGGCTCAGCATCCACCCTAGTACTGAGACAAGCATCTTATATACCCTTTGTCACTGAATGATCCCAACCACCCCGAGGCAGCTGTGACCCGCACTTCTCAGTGGAGTGAAGGGATAGTTAGCAGAGTAGATAATTTGTCTGAGGATCCACATCTAAAAGCAGCACCGCCTGTATCCAGGCCCCGGTCTTGGTGAATCTGAAGCTCCCCCGACCATTCACGCAGGTTCCAGGGGTGGAGTAAATCCCCTGATGAAGAGCTCGGTTCCACTGCAGCACCTGCCAGACACTCTAAGGATTCTTTCTTATATCAAACCAAATCCTGAAATTTCCATTCACTGTCAGTCCTACTGTTGGAAATGGGAGTTCTTTCATAAGGTTCCAGGAAATCCTCAATATTAGGTGCCAGTTTTGTGTTTATCTAAGTGCACTTTCTGGGAAGAAAGCCTACGTGTTTTGTTTTTTTTTTTTAAATCAGATTGTCAAAGAGGTCTGTCCTTCCCCTCCCCAAAGGATAAAACCCTTTTCTTCGGGGAAGAAAGAAAGGCAGTCTCCTCACTCTGGTCGTCCTCCTTCTACCCAAAACAGCTGTGATCCCTTCTGCAGCCCTTTCTTTCCAGACTGAACACCCCAGGTCTTCCCACCTTTCCTGTGGAACATGGAGCATCTCCAAAGCCGCACCCTCCCTGGACCACTCTCTGTTCCCTCAGATATGCCACTTGGGGGCACTCAGTGCCCCTCCAAGTATGGCCCTAGAAACTGACTACAACTGTGCATTCACATATGCATTCAATCTTCTAGTTAAGATCATTTTTCTTTTACGAATCTCCTTAAAATTTTTAATGTTTAGAAAACACAGCAGTATAATCTATATCCTTTTATTAACCTCTTTTCCCCTCAATCCTCCACCAAGAAAGCCTGAAATCCAGGACTTATATTTTCTTTGCCTTGTCTTTTAACTTCAATTCAAGAGAAATGAGAAATCTTGGAAAAGCACATTTGTGGAGTCTCACCCTTAGCAATGATATATTAGACTTTTCAGCAAAGCTGGCCACTGGAAGCCCACATCCTGAAGATGGACAAGCCTTGACCCACACAGAGGAATGGAAACAAAACCCTCTTCAGCATCCACACAGAGGGCATCACGGTGACACTTACCCTGCTCTTCTACCGGCTGTCAGGACCTGCTGACATTTCCACACCCTCGGCATAATCTGCTCCTACTCTGCTCCCAAGCCAGGAGGAAGGAAGGCTTTCTAAGCAGATAAACTGCTCAGAACCCACAGCCACATCCCACACTTATGTGGCTGAGAGATCCCAATTAGACGCCCTTGAAATGCATCTCAGATGCCAGGGCCGACCGACGCTGAGCTGGCGTCATGACTGCATGGGTTTTGCCACATAACGCTCCCCCCAGACAGACAGCTCATGACTTGGGGCTGTTCTCCGCACCTGGGATTCCACACCATGCCTCCAGCCCACTACCAGGAGCCAGGCTTGCAGAGGAAGATGAGCAAGGCTTGTGGTAACCTAAGCCCCAGGTGAAACGAGACTCCTATAACACCAGGAGGCTGCCTGGACAGCTAACACCTGACATGCTACCTTATCCACGTCCCTGGGCCGCTGCTGTGACGATGAGACCCTCTACCCCCCTCCCAACTCCAACCCACCGCCAGCCGGCGCAGCCTGATCAGCAGGACTGCTAATCCACTAATGACGCTGCTTTTACCTGGCAAAGGGGACAAGAAAAATGTGGTTCGAAATAAGGCTTGTGATTCCCGAATATCTGAGGCTTCCTTGGGTTGGAAGCCATCGAGATTCAGGCTTGTGAGGCTGAATTTCCAATGACCTTTTTTTTTCTTTAAAAAAAAATGAAAAGCATTACTCTGAAAATGTCCCATACTGCTGCACTTGTTTGCTGCTGGGGTGCTGAGCAATGAATTTAATTTGCTTTCTTGCACTCTTCAGAGAACATGTTTCTGCTGGTGTGTAAAGTCTAGAAGCTGTCTGCATGCCAAGGCAATGCCCCTTAAATGAAGTCTTACATAAGCCTGACAAATTATCTGTGGATAGAAGGAATCTCCATGGGCTATCACAGAGCCATGACAGCAACTGCCAGGGAGCCACCAAAACAAAAGCTGGCCAAGAAAATTCTTCCAAAAGCCTCAACCGTATATGGACTTTGCTGCTAACATTTTACCATGAGATATTATTATTATTATTATTATTATTATTATTATTACTATTTGAATTGAAGTATAGTTGATTTACAATGTTGTGTTATTTTCTGGTGTTCAGTTATGCATATATATATAATTTTTTAATTCTTATTTTTATTGAAGTGTAGTTAATTTACATGTTAGTTTCAGGTGTACAGCAAAGCGATTCAGTTATATGTATACATACGTACACATACATATATTTCCAGATTCTTTCCATTAGAGCTCATTACAAGAAATTGAATATAGTTCCCTGTGCTATACAGTAGGACCTTGTTGTTTATCTGTTTTATATGTAGTAATGTGTATCTGTTAATCCCAAACTCCTGATCTATCCCTCACTGCCTCCCCCTCCCCCAACCACAGTTTGTTTTCTATGTCTGTGAGTCTATCTCTGGTTTGTAAATAAAATGTGTATCTTTTTATATATGTTCTTTTTCATTATAAGCTATTACAATATCTGAAGTAAGGCAGAAAGAGAAAGACAAATATCATGAAATACTTTAAAGGTACTGACATGTTTTCTGTTTTTTTCCCCTCCTTCCATGCTTTCCCCTTCTCTCCCCCCTCCTCCCTTTCTTTCGGCAAACATCATTCTCTCTCTCTCTTCCTTTCTTCCTCCTCCCCTCCCTTGCTCTCACCTGTCCCCTCCCCTCTCATGTCCCCTCTCTGCATGTTTATAGTTCACATGCCATAATTTATTGTCAACCTCTCCTCCACCTACACCATCTTCCTAGATTCCAGATGCCCCGAACGGCTAGCTTTCTTCCTATGCTGGGTTACAGCAGTGACAAGGCTCCATCAGCTCTCTTCTCTATGCAACACCGCAGCGGCTTCCCAGTGGGTACCAGATGAACCCAGCTCTCCAGCCTGCAAACGGGACCCTCCGCCCCCGCCCCCACCGCCGCCCCTCCGCCAGCCCCGCCCGCAGCGCCTCGGGAGCCCGTGCTCCTTAACGCCCCCCACCCCCGGCACACCTGACCCCTCCAGACACCTTTCCCTCTCGGGCCTCGGACAGCTGGCCCTCCTGTTCACACCTTTACACGCGAGCCGAGCCTGTGTTTGAGACCCAAGCCCTCCCCTCCCTTCCCCAGGCTTCGTTACGTGCCTCCCTCCTCCTGGAGTTAACACTGCATGGCAAACTGTTTTTTTAATTTCCCCTTGTTCCCTCAAATAGGTTAAGAGTTCCTGGGGCAAAGGTGCTGCTGACTCACCCACCCGGCAGTTGCTCAACAACTGTTTGCTGAACGAACTTTGTTTCTTTGAGCTTCTCCTCGCTATGTCACGCGGAAGAAGCCACCGCACGGTGGTCACCAGAACGAACGTGCGGGTTCGAATCCCGCCTGTGACTTGAGCGAGTCACCAAACCTCTTACTGCCTCGGTTCCCATTGGTGGGTGGAGATACTATGCGCCGGCTCCAGCGTGGTGGTGAGGATTAAATGAGCTGCTATGTGTCATGTAGTGATGATACCGCCTGGAACGTGGAAAGGCATATATGTTACATGAGAGTTTGTTAAATACAACGGAGGTGATGCTGATACCCTACGTGCTCCTCAGCTGTGCTTGACGGAGAAGGGTTTGGGCGTTATCAGGACTGACTTGGTTTGGATGAGAAGATCCTTGATTAGGAATGTAAATGTCTCACTCCTTCAAACAAAAAGTCAGATGTTAACAACCTAGAATAAAATTCCAGTCCGCAGGAAAACTAACAGTGGGCATATGCCACACTCAGGGCTCTTGCATGGGCTGGGGAGTTGGGTCTGGAAGGCATATCCAAAAACAAAAACAAAAACAAAAACAAAAACAGACTGCTAGTGGAGAAAATACAATAGTTAGGCTATTACATGAGAACGCAGACATTGGTTGCAAACTGTTTAACAGAAAATGTGTTTGGGTCCCGATAAGAAGTTTGAAACAAGTCGAACATCATGCAATTTAACTTCAAAAGGTGAGTGGAAGTCCCAACTCAGAGACAACAGCCAAAGGGAAGTCTTTTTGCTTGTAGGTAAACTGAGAAGGAGAGTCTCTAGGATGAAATTCTGCAAAATATATCTTCACCTAAGTATACCCTCCACGGTCTTGGCTGCATCTCCTGCCAATGTCCTTCCACACAAGCCTTGAGCTCCAGATGCGCTGACAATCCTGGGGACCCAGACAGAGGCTCACCTCCACGCCTTTGCATTGTAGGTACCTGGCCTGGGATACCCTCCGTCTGCTTTCTGAAACACTCACTTGGGTTCTCACTCTTCCTGGGAAGACTTTGCTCTTTTCAAGCACCTTTACTCTGGGCTTCAAGATCCTTGAACAGACACATGTCTCAAAGCACTCATTCCTCATGACACTAGTCTGCTCACTTGTTCTCTCCCTCACTAGACTGTGAGACGTTCAAGAGAGGGACTGTACTGAGGTCCCTCCCCATTGCTTCCTCAGAGCTCAGCATAACTCTCAGAACAAAGTCAGTGCTCCATAATGGTTCGTCAGGTACTTATGGAACAGGCAGACCGCCCTGTGTCTTTCGGGGCAAACTCATTGCCTGGTGCATATGGCAGCAATGTGGGGTGTCCACTGGGCACTATTGATCAGGGCTGTATCCTGGGGATACCACACTACGGGTAAGGCCGAGGGATTTCTACATTGGACAAAGTTGGAATGATGCAGTTAGGCATCATGTCTCTCAGGAAAGAGAAACAGTTAGGATTCCTGAAAAGGGTTAATAACTATAACATGGGAGGTAGATGGAGCTAAGAATTTAAAAGCTTCATCACAAACTTCAATACTTTTTATGACTCATTTGTTTTAGGTGAAAATGCACCTTAAAGCCACAATGAGACACCACTAGACACCCATCAGAATTACTAAATTAAAAAGACTGACATTACTAAGCGTTGGAGAGGCTATGGAGCAACTAGAAATCTCATGCTGGTAGTACAACCAGTTTATACAACCACTTTGGGAAGTTGTTGGGAAGTTCCTAGTAAACAGGAACCTACCCTACGACCTAGCATTTCTATTCCTGGGTATTATCCAAGAGAAAAACATATGCTCATCAAAACTGGAAACAACCCAAATGCCTACCAACTCGAGAATGAATTAAAAAATTATAGTATATTCACATAATCAATGCTACTCAGCAACAGAAAAGAATAACATATTGATACCCAGAACAACATGTGTGATTGTCTCAATTCAGCAAAAAGTGTCAAATACAAAAGAGTGTTTATGTAATTTCATGTATAAGAAGTTGAAGTGGAATAGGTAAAAAAATGAATCAATGCTGATGGAAATCAGAACAGTAGTAAACCCAGAGGTAAGAGTCATGTACTGCTGGGGGAGCAAAGGAGGCATGAGAGAACATTCTGGGGTGTGGAAATGCTCTGTGTTCCCTTCTGAGTGGTGGTTACATGGGTGAACATCTATTTAAAAACTCGTCAAGTCTACATACATTATTAGTACATGCATTGATATCTCACTATAAAGGTGTAAGTAGACATATCGATGATAGCTCACCAGAAGCCTAGATGAATGTTAAGGGACAAAAACACTCTGTCATTCATATGATCTCAGACAATGGATTGGATGGACCCTCTTTGGTTCAGGGAAAGAGATCATCACTGAACAAACCCCAACAAACACCTCGGCTGAACTGGAGTGGCTGTGGAACAGAGAACTGGGTTGAATTCAATTTGTTCAAACAAGGGAGAGTGAGGCTGTGTCTTTCCCAGGAGATGGTACCTGGAGCATAACTCCTTTCGGGAGATAAGTAAATGAAGAGTTCAGCTGAACTCTCTATAATGGGATTTTTGCAGCAGGGACCTTTTCTCAGACATAAACCTTCAATCGTGTCATTTCCTCGGGGGGACACCATGTGAAAGTCATTTTAAACAGAAAAGTTACAACTCTCTGGAGAGTGTAAGCATGCTAAATCCCCAAAAAGGGGAAATAAAGCCTTTCTCTAAAGTCCTTTTGCAAAGATTTGCAAGAATGTGAGATGAGCCAAAAGTGGTCAACAACCTCCAGCCCTTGACACCTGCTATGTCTGCCTCCCTGTCCGACCAAATGGAAATACGGGCCCCAGGAAAACTCATTTTCTCCTCATTACCAAACAGGGTCTTGGCCCCAACCCTGAGTTGAACTTGACACCATCTTGTGAACTAGAGAATTCCCGCTTTTTTTTTTAAGCATTTCTCAACTGGGGTGTTTCAGCATTTGGGGCAGGACAGGTCCTTGGGTGCAGAACTGTCCCTTGTACTGAAGCCCTAAAGGCATCGCAGCACCCACTTCATTGTGAGATCAACAAAATGCACAAAGGCAGTTCCTGATGAAGAACCACTGCTGGTGCTCTGGCTGAAGACTTAACTGGCATCTTGTTGACCTAGTCCACCCTGCATAAGTGTTCTGATTGGTGTATCGAGTGTTAAATAAAATAATAATAACAGTAATAATAATGATAAATGAGTCAACATTCGGAAAAACAGGGCATTTCACTCAAAAGTTCAAATTTCCAGTTCCTTGAGAAATGACTCATTTAAGTTACCTGCCCAGCTTTTGCTGACAGTTGAATTTGCAGCCTGGACTTGAGGTCTGTGCTGCAGGAGGTCAAGTGGCCAGTTACTGGCTGCCTCTTCCATCTGTCCACCTGGCCTCACCAAATGGACTGTGATGGGGGAAGCCAGCAAAGATGGTGAGAGGAAAAGCCCATGGATTGAAGGCCTAGAGCAGACTCATCTGAGCCTGCCCCCCCAGGTCTCCTTCCTTCATCCCCACATTTCCAGCCCTATTTCTCCCAGGAAGACAGAGCTTAAGATCTACCTCCTGACAAATAGAGTCAGGGAAGAAAATTCATCAGTAGAGGTAAAAAAAATCACAATTCTATTGTTCATGAACCATGCCAAAGAGAGTGACTCTGCCCAATTTTATGCTGCCAACCCTTATGCACTGCACAGACTTAACAGCTCAATCAGTTACGTTACTATAATAATCCAGTAGTGTGCTCTGTTTCATCCCTGCACCCTCCCAGAGCAAGCTTTAGAGCAAGTGTTCTCCATCCGGTCTTCATATCCCTAGGTAGTGTGTCCCAAAGAGTGATAAGAAAGATGAATTTAGGAGGTAGGTCTATGAATGAACAATCAAAGCAAATTAATAGTTAAATATTTTTTACAGATATCTTTTACTGTTGGCAAATGGCACAGTTTTTGTCTACAGAAATGATTTAAAATTTTCTTTTTAAATAATTTATGTAACCCTCAAAGGTCAACATTAAAAAAATTATGAGATTAGTGATGGAATTATGGCAGTTTGGGTTTATTTTATGACAGGAGGTCTAAGGAAACTTCAAGGAGTTCATGAGTTCCCTGAAAGTTTATGGGGAATGTGTGCTGGTGTGAATTTTTCTGGAAGAAGACCATAGTTGTCATCAGGTTCTCCTAAGCCACTAGCCACATGTGGCTGTTGAGCACTTGACATGTGGCTGGTTTGAAGTGAGAAGTGCTGTCAGTGTACAATATACACAGGATTCCAAAGACTTTGCATGAAAAAGGGAATGTAAAATATATCAATAATTTTAAAAATTTTTATGATTTTGTTTCTAAAATTGAAGTATAGTTAATTTACAATGCTGTATTAGTTTCAAGTGCATAGCGAAGTGATTCAGTTATATATACTTTTCAGATTCTTTTCCATTATAGGTTATTACAAGATATTGAATATAGCTCCCAGTGCTATACAGTAGGATCTTGTTGTTTATCTCTTTTATATATAGTAGTGTGTACATGTTAATCTCAAGCTCCTAATTTATCCCTCCCTCCAACCTATTTTCTCCTTTGGTAACCATAAGTTTGTTTTCTATGTCTGTGTGTCTATTTCTGTTTTGTAAATAAATTCATTTGTATCATTTTTTTCAGACTCCACATATAAGTGATATCATATGATATTTGTCTCTGTGTGACTTGATTTTTGTATTTGTTCCTTGTTGGAATGCTATTTTGGCTATTGAATTGTATAAAATGTAATATTAAAATACATTTCACTTGTTCTTCTTTTTTGGTGTGGCTACTAGAAAAATTTAAATTCCACATGTGCTTGCAAGTGGGACGTATTTTTAGTGGACAAAACTGGGTTAACAGCATAGGGGCAGGGAAAAAAATCTCAGAAGTCTATGAGAAATTACAACTATGAATATATTTTAGAGTATATTTATAAAGTAAAAAACTAGAGATGAATTTGGAGAAAAAATGAGCTTTTATAAAATACTGGTTTAGACAGAAACAATGATATAAGTATAAATTTCACTTTGTCCTCTTAATCACTTAGCTAGGAAAGGAAACCCATATTAGAAGCTTAAACCCTTTTATCTTTTCAAATCAAAACCATAGTTTCCAAAGGTTCAAACAAAGGATTTTAAAAAGTTCATGGGAAAAGTAGGTAAATGAGTTAAGTATCATTTTTTACTAATCTAATCTACATGCACCGAATAACAAAGAGTTTATTGTATTTGCCTTGGGCCAGGGCCAGCTCCCACCTCTGTCTTGCGACCCCTCCTAGAGGTAATTAAAGTGTGTAAAGTCTTTTAGAGTAACTGTTGAAGCTCCTTTTTTGCCTGAAGCTCCAGGAAGGCAGCTTTCTGCTCTGGGTCTTCAGACCTTGGGGGCATCAGAATCTGGCCTCTGCTTTTCCTTTTGAGCTGAAAGCTAGCTGCTTCAAAATACTGTTGCCCAGAAACAAAGGAATATTATTGTCAGTTTTTTCTTTTCTATCATTATTATCAAGGTATTGATTCATCTAGAACATTCTACCGAAAGACAATTTGGTTTTTTTGGTGGGGGAGGAGGTAATTAGGTTTATTTATTTCTAGAAGAGGTACTAGGCATTGAACTCAGTACCTTGTGCGTACTAGGCATGCACTCTACCACTTGAGCTATACCTTCCCCCTGAAAGACACTTATTATAAGAGTTTGTATTTTCTGTGGCTGAACAAATATCAGTATAGTCTCACATTCATTTGATTACATAGTCTTGCATATAATCTATTACAGAAAAGATCAAAGCCTTTAGCTCCATCTCCTTTTCCTAATATTCTGCCACCTTTTGCAATGCAAGCACTGTCTGTCTGCTATTTAATGGATCATTCCCAGGTACAGATATGGAACTCACCAATGAATTTAGCCATAAGTACATTTTTCTCATGAGCATTGCGTTCATGCCCACTTGTCTCCCGTTCACTCCGCTTCCTACTCCCCCCAAATCTTTTAAAAGTCATGCTATTGGTGTC
The DNA here is from genome assembly GCF_048564905.1 of Vicugna pacos. Taxonomy (NCBI): domain Eukaryota; kingdom Metazoa; phylum Chordata; class Mammalia; order Artiodactyla; family Camelidae; genus Vicugna; species Vicugna pacos. The sequence goes on from NC_132987.1 coordinate 10,756,200, forward strand.
TAAGATTTCCATAAGATAATGCCATTCATTCTGATGAGTGTTAAGTGGCCCACAGATAAAGTTACGACTGTGTTTTCCTTAACGAGTTGACTTGTCCCAACAAACTCAGGCCCCAGGCAACAGAAGTTCCTAAGCATATTTTTTGGATCCTGTTCTCTTTTTTGTTTCCTGGGAACAGCGTTTCTGCCCTTTATAACGACAACTGCTCCCCTAGCCAGGACAGGAGCTGGTAATGACCCTGTTTCGTTTTTGAAGCTTCTTAGGGCAGCAGCAACAACAATCTCACAACGTGACTAGCCACGTGGGTTGCAAGAGCGCTGAGGGGGGACTCAGCTTTCTCCCACTTTACTGTGTGTAAGAATCCCCTGGGTATCTTGTTAAAGTGCAGATTCTGATTTACTAGGTCTAGAGAGGACCCTGAGCCTCTTCATCTCCCACCAGCTCCCAGGTGGTGCCAGTGGGATGGACCAGAACCACACTTTGAGCAGCAAAGGAGTGCATTGCCAGGAAATCTTCCAGCTCCAGGATTCAATAATCTACATGACCAGAGACCAAGAGCTGATATAAATAGGGGCAGATTCTCCTGAGGACCTCTGCTAGATTACTCTAGAAGTCATAGTACCAGCTGTGGAAATCTGTCTAACTAGGAGGATTTGGAAATTAAGTCTGAGAGTCTGCCACCAACCCACTTCGGAATCTTGTAGTGGATCAACTGACTACCTAGCAGTTCTGTCAGACGTATATTTAGCTACTTCATTCCCAGAATATCTCTACAAACGAGCCCCTCTCCACCCCAGCGGTACTGCTGATAATGCTGGGTGTGAAACCCATCCAAGTTTATTCAGTGACTAGTTACACAGAGTAGCTATCTTGAATCCTTATGCAAAGAAGAATTTTGCTAAATAAATATTTGCTATTCAACTTATCTGCTCTGCAAATACAAATGCTCCCATGTGAAGTTTGCTTAAAGTGGAACCTATCTCTCTCATTCCATATCTAATAAGTAAGAAAAAAGTAATTTATATTCATAGCAAACACAGAAATTCACGGATCCTTCCATCACATCAATTGTCTATCAATTCCAAGTAAGTACGTGTACCGCCAAGTATTTGATGCTGATAATAGATTCCTTGGTGTAGGTAAATTCTAAAAAAATGATGAGGTAGCCTGAGTGAAAGTCAAAATGAAACAAAAATATGATTTTTTAAATGTATGATTTTTTCCGCCTCTCTTGACTACAGGCAGATGATTTCTCGCTCTATTAATTGAGTGTTTCACACACACCATGTGCCAAACTCTGGCCAGGTGCTTTCGGGGAGGCAGTAAGGAGTGAGAAGATAGATAATTCCAGCCTCTGCCCCAGCCAGGCTCGACCGAGTTGGGTGAGATAGGCATCTAACTAGGTGTTTATGACCTAATACTGCTATAAAATAGAGATATCTGCAAAATGCAACGCAGCTCAGAGGCACTGCCTGGATGGTAACATTGGTCTCTGAGTCCTAACGAAATGCGCTCTTGTATAGTCTATAGCTCTAAGGAAAAAAATTAGCATGCATGCATAGGTAACTTTTCAGCAGATTTTGGAATTTAAACTAATTTACTGCAAGAGTAGAAGGGAGTGAATGGTCCAGGTCATGGAAGTGGAACTTGATTTCTTCTTTTTTTTTTTTGCACATTAGCAATGGGGTAAACTTTTATTTAAAGGGCCAGTGGGTCAAACACTGTTGCTCGAATAGCTCTGGTAAATGTAAAATGTAGTGGGCTTTGTCTCACATTAAAGTCCAAGTTTGTACTGCTGCAGTGGACCAAGTTTTAAGACATCCTCAACTCTTAAGTAGGATTTATTCCACTTCCAAGTAAGTAAGTAGTAATAACACTACTACTACATAATAATAACTATAATTGCAGCTGAAGCTAACATTAATGCAGCTCCTTTATCTGCCAGACACTCACTATTCTAGGCATTTTGCATATATTAACTCAAAAATTTAATCTTTATAGCAACCCTATGAGGTACTGTCTTCATTTTATGGCTGAGAAAACAGGCAAGAGAGGGTGAAATAATTTCCTCACAGTGACACAGTAAGTACGTAGCAAAACTAGGAGCTGAACCTGTGAAACCTGGTCTTGGAGCCACTCTGCCACTCAAGGTGTGGTCCGTGACCAGCATCATGGGCACCCCAGGGCTTTGTTAGGAGCACAGAGTCTCAAACCCTGCCTAGACGTCTTGATTCAGAATCGGCACTTTTAACAAGATTCCCAGTTGACTGCATGATCGTAAAACTTCAAACGAGCTACTCTGAACCACCATAATACACAGCATCTGTTGATAAGACCAACCCTCCACCATCTTCCAAGTTAACCTGAGCCCCCATTCCGAAAGGTTTCTACCATCTCTCCACCCATCTCAGTTACCTGTGGGCATCTGACCTGCCTCTGCTTCACCCCATGGCCTGAGTCAAAAGTGGGTTCTTTCTAAAAAAGATCTATTAGCACCAAATATTTCAGCTTCTTTAATGAAGATCTGAGGAGTCATAGAGAGGAGTCACTTCACTTCCGCTATCTCTCTGGCCCTCTGTCCACTGTTGTTCATTCCTTCATTCATTCCCTCTCTCTCTGCCTCTCTCTCTGTCTCTGCCTCTATCTCCCTCCTCTCCCTGGAGTCATGGCCAACTCTGCCCTTGCCTCCAGCAACACAGTTCCACTCTCACCCAGATCCCTTGGAGATGTATCTTTTTACTTCCAAGTGCACTGGTCAAGTCATTTCCCCAGATAAACACAGCTCCCTTCCTTAGAGGAATTCTGTTATTAGTTGTTACTAGACACAATTTTCCCTTCTTCTTACAGTTACTTCTGTTCTACCTCCTTTTTTAAATTGTGGAATATGATATGCATACCAAAAACTGCATATGTATTAACTTTTTTTGCCTTCAACTTCTACATTCTTTTGAGTTTTAATGGAGAAAACAGTTGCTTTTCATTAATAGCACATTCAATAAAAATCTGAACCATATCATTTAGTAAAATGGCCACAATTAGCAGCTCACAGATCCAGGATACAAATGAACTGAGGCCAAGCTTAAATGAGAAAAGTAAAAGTCTCTGTTGGTTGCTAAAAGAGATAGACTGACTCTCTGTTTCTTACTGCCAATCATCAGAAAATCGAGTAGGTTAACGCTCTTACAATAAGTATGCTCCAAAGTTGTGCCTACCTTACTGCAAAATATGCATTGTATTATTTCTGATTAAAGGAAAAATACAAAATATATCTGATTGTGTTTTGGATGAAATGGGGATGTCTAGATAAGACGAATAAAAGGATAATTCCAGCAGCATCCTTTATAGTCACGGTCTGTGCCTTAATCCACGCACTGTTTTTGGCTGTCTGTCTCTGATCTTCTTTCAGGCATTAACAAGAAGTAGCAGAAGAGAAAGAAGTCAAATGTATAATCTATCAGGTGAATTCTGTTATTTATGAATCACTGTCATAAAAGATTTGCTCAGAGAGAAAAGTTATGCTCCTTACTAAATGGTGGTCCCTAGACTGTGTGCGTTCATCACAGCACCCTCTGACCCTGTTCTCACTGCACTGATAACTGAGGGTTGGCATGACACCTGTCATATCAAATGCTTCCCCTCAAAGGAAGAAAAACATCCCTGAAAAAAGTGATGGGCCCATCCTCCAGTGATTGCAAATGGTTTCAAAAAAGAGCTGAGAGCATGCTGGCTGCTGCCTTTGGATGACCAGTCTAAATCTCACTATCCTTGCTAGATTTTCCTCACTGATTAATTTCAACTTTCAGATTATGTTAGTGCATCAGATATTTAAAGTAGAAATAAAAATGTTCAGACACGTATTAAACCATAATACAGCAACTGTACAGAAATGAAACCACCCACTGCCTACAGCAACAACAACAAAAACATGAAAAAATCCGAAACCAACTGTTAAATGTTGGAAATGAGTATTAAGACTCTTAAGCCTCCTGCTCCCTTTCTCCTCGTCTATAAAAGAAATCAAATTCTACTTATTCTTCTGGGCCTGATTCAAACTCTAGTCCCTTCAGTAAAGGTTTCATAGGTTACTGCAACCACCATCACCTCTTTCAGTCCTTCTGTTTTGAATATGTAATCTGCCCCATTCATTTTGCCAAAAACATAAATAATGAATTGCTGAAATTATTGTTTACCTTTTCCTGCATATATATGTTGACTCCCCAGTTAATTTTAAGTTTCTTTGGGGAAGTATAATAGGCGGTACTTTTTGCACCTGCAGTTGGCATAGCATGGTGCTCTGCATGGAGAAAAGCCTAATAAATATTTTACAATATATTTTCCCAAAGGGTGGTAGTAACTCACTGTTCCACCTATTATTAACAGGAAGCACTTGTGCTTTGGTAGGATCTCCCAACATCCCAAGAAAAAGCTGTCTAATCAATGTGGTCCTCTTGAGTGGCTGGCATTAAAGGGATTCATGACATAAATCAGCACAACACAGAAATCAACAACTGCAAAACTTGTGTTTAAAGTAAGTGAGGTAATTGGTACATTTTGTGAAAGAAGCGAACATTTTTTGATGAACAATTTTGTTCATCCAAATAAATGTTAAAGGACCTCCTTCATTCTCTGACTTCTAATGGATGCATTTAGGGATTAAGAAATTTGAATATTGCTTCCAGTTCAACCAGAAACTTGTTATAAAACTGTTGGTAAATTCTAGGGGCAAAGGTTTAAAATATTCATTAGTAGATAATAGAATGGTCTAGTTTCCATCAAACTGTTGTAGGTTCTCATCAGACCCTGCCGTATGAATTTAAAATAGGATTATTTAAGGTAGACTTATAAACTAATGATACAGTATTGAAATAGTGTGAAAAATGAGATGAAATTGACAGTATTGGGGAAAATACCTAGTTGGAGCCTCATCTCACACTATATATTCTAGTGAATGCCAGACCATGTAAAGAGTTCCTTTTAAGGAAACTAAAAACTCAAGAAAACACAGATTTGTTGGTCTCTCCACGGGGAAAATATTTAAGCATGAAAATAATGATAGCGACTGCAAAGAAAAGACTGAAATATTTATATGGATTATATTTTGAAACCTTAGGACAATAGATAAAAATATAAGGGCAGTCAATACTTATTTAACAGATATTTATGAAGTATCTGCTATATGCCAGGCATTATTCTAAGTGTTTAGGTAGGTATCTATCTATCTATCTATCTATCTATCTATCTATCTATCTATGTATCTATCTAAGAGACAAAAGTGTACATCCTTGCCATCAAGAAGTTTACATTCCAGTGGATAGAAACTGACATTTAACAAAACAAATAAATTATATTATGTTCCTGGAGAATGTCACTCTAAGTGAAGTACGCCAGAAAGAGAAAGAAAAATACCATATGAGATCGCTCATATGTGGAGTCTTAAAAAAAAACCATAAATACAAAACAGAAAGAAACTCATAGACATAGAATACAAACTTGTGGTTGCCAAGGGGGCGAGGGGTGGGAAGGGACAGACTGGGATTTCAAAATTTGTAGATACTGACAGGCATATGTAGAACAGATAAACAAGATTATACTGTATAGCACAGGGAAATACATACAAGATCTTGTGGTAGCTCACAATGAAAAAAAATGATGAATATATGTATGTTCATGTGTAACTGAAAAATTGTGCTCTACACTGTTATTTGACACAACATTGTAAAATGACTATAATGCAATAAAAAATTAAAAAAAGTTATATTATCTGCAGAAAGGTGGAAAGTGCTTTGGGAAAAAGAAAAGTGGAACCAAGAGGGAGGATCAGAAGTGCCAAGGGATGTGCTTGCTGGGTGGCTGAAACATTGAATAGGGTGGCCAGACATCACTGAAGGATAAGATTCAAATGAAGACTTGGAGGTGGTGCGGGAGTGAGTCCAGTGGATACCTTGGGGGATAGGTGAGGTGTTCCAGGCAGAGGGAATAGCCACCTACTGCTGGAGTAAAGATGAAGGAAAAAGTGGAAAAATGCAACTGTGACACACGAGCCGGGAAAGAGATGATATCCTTAATAGAGAAGAGAGTTCTTGAAAATCAGTTAAAATCAGTATCTCGTAGAAAATGGGCAAATGACATGAACAGACAATCTTTGGATAAAAGTCAACAGTGAAATATGTCCAATCATACAAGCAACCTGGACAGTGTGCATTGAAGTAACCTCACTATTGGGCAATCCAATTTGTGAGGATTAAATAATGTCTGTAAGGAGGTGATGAGCTGGCCTCGCTTCTAAATGTTAACGGAAGTGTCAAATGACACAACCTTTTATAAGATAGTTTGGTTACATTTATCCCCAGCCTTTATTCTAGAAATATTTCCTATGAAAATAAACAGATATTAAGACAAAATTTAGGTGAAGGTATATGTACAGCAGCCTTGTTAATAATGACATATATATCTAGATATCATTCAAACCAGTTTCTAGCCCAGAATATATCCGTGAGCATTTGATGCTTCCCAGTAAATGTTCCATAAACACCTCCAGCTCCCAACATCCAAACTCATTTTCTCCAGCTCCAGTACCATCCCCAGATCTCCTCCTCTTGTCTTTCAGTGAATGGTATCGATGGACATCCATCGCCTAAGACACAAACCTGAGAATCATCCTTGATGGCTTTTCTCTCACTTCCTGAATTCTATCATTCCCATGTTTTATCAATTCTCCTTTTGTATATGTATATATATTTGGTAATTTTTTTCTTAAATCCATTCCCATAGAGCTGCTTTGGTGCAGCTCTCATCAATTTACACCTTGGCTAATTAATGGCTGCTTACCTGGCCCACAATAGCCAATCTCAACTCCATCCCATCTGTCACATCATCGCCATAGGTCTCTTTCTAAAATATTAACCTGGATCAAATCACTTCCTTGTTTCAATTTTTAAATGGCTTCCTACTGCTGTCGGGTTAAAATCCAAACACCTGAGGCAGAGTTGTGTGAGCTGACTCCTGGGCAGCAGCCCTCTTGTCCTGCCAGTCTGAATTCTTTACTCCGTCCATCACCATCTACCTGCAAATTACATACCTCAGTTCTTTCTCTGTCTTTGTACATGCTACTTCCTCTCCTTGCGCCCCACCTCAACTTAACTGTTCCCCAGCTGACTTCTCTTCACCTTTCCAGACTCAACTGCCATAAGACAAAACCTGGGCTTTTAGTTTTGGTCAGTCTAAGTCTGTGCATCTCCAAGTCAAGCACGCATGAGTCCTCTAGAGGACTTGTTCAAGTTTCCTGGATTCCACCTCCAGAGTTGCTGATTTGGTAGGTCTGGGGTGAGGCCAGAGAACCTGCATTTTAACAAGTTCCCAGGTGACACAGATGCTGCTGCTCCAGGCGCCACCCTTGGAGAACCACCTGTGTGGAGAAGTCTCCCTTGCGTTTGGCTGACTGCTTGCTTTCTCAGTCCTTTAACAAGTGTTTGCCATGTAGGTGTGCGTCTATTCCAGCACTTGCATTAGGCTAGGTATTCTGCATAAAGGTACGCAGATAGTCTCTCTCTCTGGTGGGAAGGAGGCAGGGCTGATGCGTACAGTTTTGCAGGTTGGACACCGTGTAAGTGGTACCCACTGCGATACTGCAGCTCAGCCAGAGGTGATGGTCCTGGGAGTCAGAGAAACAAGCCTACGGTTTACAGAGCAGTGTAATATGTGCCATGATACAAAGATGCATGGTTTTCTTTCAGACATGAGCAGGACCTCCAAACCCAGATATGAATGGCGGGCCGGGCATCAGACAAGACTTCCTAGAGGATGAGATACCTCCGTTGAGTCTGGAAAGGTGCTGAGACGTCATCTGGGAAACAGTAAAGGTAGAAGGGGGCAGGGACGGGGAGTAGCAGGTGCGAAGACACAGAAGCATCATATGTGAGTACAAGCAGATTGTTATGAATGGAGGAAAAAATTTCAAGGGCTCTCATCATGTTACCTTATATGAGGGAAATTTGCTTGATTTTTAGAAGTTTTTAAAATTCTGTAAGATGGCACACATTCAAAGGATATATAAAACAATATTGCAGACACACATGTACCTACAATTCAGATGTGCTCTATTTGCTTCATCTCTTTCTTTATAAGAAATAAAACATAAGAAACCCTCATGACTTATCTCCCTCTCTCTCCCTTGTCTTCGCCAAGCTAGCCACTATTTTACAGTTGGTGTGTTTTTCCCATGCATTTTTTTTGTACTTTTACTACGTCAGTGTACAGGCATTCACTTTTTAATGAGAGACTCTGTCCAAGATGTTACAGCAGAAATTACAGCGCTTGCCTCGGCAGGCTTCCTGAGAAGACAGGGGAATAGCAGGCAGCCAGCGCCCAGGCAGACCCGCCCTCTCTGACGTGCGGTGGGAAAAACAGAGCTCACACTAGCTTTGCAAAATGCCATCAGAGGGGGTTAAATCAGAAAACTGAGTTCTGCTTATTCAGCTGATTTTAAAAGCTGAAATGAAAAGTTACTTTGCCTCGCAGCCAAAGATGTCAAACACACAGTACCTAGAAAGTGGTACTGACAAACTCCATCATTTTTGCCCAGCCTTGTGGGGAACATACACAAGAAGCGTGTGTATACGTGAGTGCACCGTGTACCACAGATGCGAGGGCTTCCAGAACAGCCGCGCTGGGGGCCTGGTTCTCTCCTACCAGCACCACAGACGGGCTTTGATTTTTGTCACCTGCAAAATGGCCCGACACGACCGGCTGCCCACCGGCTTAACTAAAGGGATGTGACGATGCTTGGAGCTTAAATTCTTTCTCATTTGGGAACGCATAAAGAAAGTCTATGAAAATATGGTTACCAAATGCATGATGCTACTCCTCCTAAAATTAACGAAAGGAGAGAGAGAGAATATGAGAGATTGAGACAGTGAGAGAAGGAAAGAAAGAGAGAGAGAAAGGGGAAAGAAAAGCTGGTTTTCTTCTCCATCCTGACTTTCTTGCTTCTTCTGGCTTGGCTTCTTAAGATAAGTTCTTAGTTATCTTCCCTTCGCCTCTTATTTCCCATAAAAACCTATAATGTAGCCCCTTTTTACTCTCCCTTTTTCTTTTGTTTAGGGATGCCAAAATTTGAAAATCCTTGCAATTGGCAGTATGGGGCCTTAGAAAAGTTTCATGTTGTTTGTGTTGTGTGTATGCATACGTGTGTTTACTTCTGTATTATTTATCTATTGTCAATAGACTGCATCATTAAATTTCCAGCCAATTTTCTGCATGGAAGAACACTACGAAACTGTTTTTGTTTATCTAGATTCTGTTTGCTAGAAGATTAGCTGAATGTCTTTCTTGGGTTGCCATTCATATATAAGTGCATTTATATATATGAATATATACATGTATATGTGTATATGAATATATATATATGTACATATAATGTATTTTATACACATGCACTCACTCCACAAACGTACACATGTGTGTGTGTTTGCTGAAACATAGTTTTGAGTTGCACAGCTAATTAATGAATACATTCTCCTTGGTCAATGCAGTCTTCACAAATTCTGCCACACGGATCTCTTCTCTCCTGTCCCTGATGCCACCTCAGTAATACAAAGCTCAGCACCACAAATTGGCATCCTCAAACCTGCTTCCCATCATGCTGTTGCCTACAAGACTTGTTCCTGTAAAGCGCCACCCTGATCATGCCTCTCCAAAATTGAAAAGCCTTTAATAGCTGCCTAATTGTGACCCATCTGCTAGATGCTGCCATGATATTCTTTTATAATCAAATGTTACTTTACTTCTGGAGTGTAAAGTATCCAGCTACATTTTCCAGATTCTTTTGCAACCAGGAGTTGGTAGATGCGATTGTAGGTAGAAGCTGTGAGATCGGAATTCATGTTAAGGCCTCCTAGACAGGAAAAACAGCTGGTAATGGGTGCCTTTTGTCCCCCTCTTTTCAGCTTTCCTGCTGCTGAGAATTAATGTGTGAGGGCTAGTGCTCCAGCAGCCATCTTGACCCAGGAGGTAACCTTGAGGATAAAATATACGTTTAAGAGTAAAAATACAGAAAGATAGAAGGTACCTGAGTTCCTGATGATAACAGAACCACCACTCATCTCCCCCACAACTGTCCTGGACAGAAAAATAAATGTTTGTGTGTTTGTTACCGTTATTTAAGATTTTTTTTGCTATGCACAGGCCCAAAATAGTAGTCTACTCTCTCTACAAATTTGGCTATTTCTCCTCTCCATCCAGTGTAATATAATGTTTAGTTTCAATCCATTGCTTCTCTTCTTATTCTAGACAGAAAGATGTGTGTTCAAGCCCAGCCCTGCCACGGTGACAGCCACCTCCTCGGGCACTGCTCCTTCCACCCTCAGTTTCCCTGTCTGGAAAAGGAGAAGAATCGTAACGTGCACATTAAGGTGCTTGTTATTTTCCTCTCTCCCAGTTTTTTAGTTGTGACGAGCCCAGTTGTACCAATAGGAAAAAGAGTTGTGAGAAGGAGAAGGAAAATATCAAGTCAGGATGTTTCCCACTTGTTCACAGCCCTTGGAAGCAGTTTAGTGGCTGAAAAGGCCCAGGTTGCTGATTTTAAAAGTCAGTGGGAAAAATATCAATAGATTGGACTTCAGGTAGTGACATTTTACTCTCATTCTCATGAATAACTGAAATCTGACTACATATATGCTACATTTTCCTAACACCCCTTGCCCTGTAGCTACATGTATTTTCACACAGGCACATTTCAAGAACATCGGCCCTAGGAGACTCATGTGCCCCAAATCACTTGATTGGAGAAGTCATACAATTTGTCTTGGTCCTTGCCATTTGGATAAATTGACTCTTAATGACTTGAAGAACTGGTGCCTTTTCAATAGACATTGAATTGAAAAAAGCAAATTCTGTTCAAACTCTTCCTACGTTGCGCAATTTCATTTCTGTTCTTGTGCACATTAAATTAAATTGGTTGGATAAAAGTCTTGCTAAATTAAATTTGATTCGACGGGGACTTTTGCATGCATGTGCGGGCCAAATGTGGTATGTGTGGGTTAAAACACGTCCTGGTTACTTAAAATGATCTTTTTACAGCTGATTCCGTTTTTCCATAGCCTCATTAGTGGTCTAAATTTTTGTTAATGTGGATCCATCTTATGAGTGAAATAGGCCTTGGCCTTTTTTTTTTTTTTGGAAATCACAGAAGTAGCAGTTAGTTCTTTCTGAAGAAAAGTCACACAGCCCTGAAGTTTGGAACGCTGGCGCACAGCCCGCCCCCTGGATCCATTCGGGGCTGGTTGAATCCACGGATGCGGAACCCAGGGAAGCGGCGGGTTGACTGTCCTACACCACTTTACCTACATGAGGGACTCGAGCATCTGGGATTTTCATATGCTGGGGGTCCTGGAACTGCTCCCCCAGATACCCAGGGACAACTGTATCTTTAAAGCCTTCCTGCTCCTGCTTCATGTGACCCTTTCTTACCATTTCCCATCACTGTCATCATTTCCTTTTCGAGAACATTCTCCTGGCTCTTCCCAGCCCAGTTTTCTCATCAGGATCTAAAATGCAGGGTTGGCCTCTGGGTCCTCTCTGCCTGGGCCTATGACCTTAGCAGTATTTCAACCCAAATCATAACCTTCCACGTTCATACCAGACTTCTAAAACGTGCACACTGAACAATTTAAGTAGAGTTGGTTCCAAGTATGTTGGGGGAAGGAAAATCATTTAAAAATTTTTTTTATTTTTTGAAGAGTGGCATTTATTTACTTTGGGGTTTTTTTAGGAAGGGTAGGTAATTAGGTTTATTTATTTATTTATTTTTAGAGGAGATACTGGGGACTGAACTCAGGACCTCGTGCACGCTAAGCATGTGCTCTACCACTGAGCTCTACCCTCCCCCAAGGAAAGTCATTTTCAAAGGGCCCAAATGCCTTAGTGCAAGGATATCAGTGGCCCTTCGGGCCCTTCGCACACTTCAGGCCTGAATTCCAACCTGTCACCAGAAGTTCCGCTCCAGCAAGATATGTGACAAGAAAACTTCCATTTTATAGGTCATAAAAAAGCATTCGGAGAAGGAACAAAAGATTTAAAAAATTATGAGCAATTTCCTGGAGTTTACCAACAGTACACGTCAAAGTCATGCACGAATCAAGCAGCGTACTTGAAACGTCTACTCTCAGAACACCAGTAAACACACTTCAGCTGCACGATGGCCTGGAAGACCCCAAAAGGGATTCAGTGCATTGTTGTCTGAAATTCTCTGAGATGTTTTTTCTGTTTTTCATAATTACTGAACCAGGAAAGGGTTGGAAAACCATCGTGGTCTCCTGTCTTCTGCAACTTTGCAGAATGACCGTAGACCCCATTCAATAAACAGCCACGTAGCTTTATGAAAGACCATCAGAATTTTCAATATTTAAAGAAGTTCTCAGTATTTTCATCTACAAATCAGCTAATATTTTGGCCTTATCCTCCTTCTTTGTTTTTATCCTTTAATGGAGGTATAGTTCACGTATAGTAAAAAGCACAGGAGAGTTCTGACAAATGCCAGGCAGCCCACACTTCTGTTGAGGTAAGTATTTCCATCACCCCAGAAAATTCTCCTGAGCCCATTCCCCGTCAACCCCTTCTCTCCATGAAGTAACCACTCTTTTAATTGTTATCGCCCGAGATTAGTCCTGCCTTCTCTAAAACTATGTAAAAAATGAATCCAGTGTACTTTTTTAGTGTCTAATGTCTCATGTTTTAAGCATCTATAAAATCACCTCTTAGTTTCCTTATCCGTAAACTGAGGGGCTTGCCCTGTAAAACTGGTGGCAAGAATTCTGAGGAGGTGTAGGAGTAGGTTACCTGAAGAGGGGGTGGTGAGGGGACCTGAGAAGTCACCTTGGTTGGGGGCGTGGAGGGAGAGAAGGCTGAAGAGTGGAATTTGGGGCAAACTTCGTGCCTTCAAACAGAACAGCTGTACTTTTGCATGTCTTACAAATCAGGTTTCATTGGAAGATTGCATTTGGGTAAAAGGTTCTTTGTAAAAAAAAAAAAAAGTTAGAGACCTGCAGGTCTAGTTGATCCTTACTGATCCTTTTCTCTGGAACATTCTATAAATTACAAATAGCGTTTCTGATATGAGAGCTGTGACTGGTCCCCTGGAGAGAGGGCTGGGAGACAGAGGCAGCCAGACTGGGGGCCCCCAGGGAGGGCCTGGGCACTGAGCCCTGTAATATTAGCACTGGTTACAATCAGATAGCGCCACCCCAGCCGAGGTGGCCGGACAATAGGCCAGAGGCCCTGGCGATGGGAGACACAAAGACAGCATTCAGAAGGCCCGACTCCCTCACCCGCCAGTGCTGCTCCAGACGCCACAGACCCTGGCCCAGCCGGAACGTCCCCTGACCGCCAGAGAGCCATTTTTCATGCTTAGCTTTTCAACTGCTAAAAATAATAAACACAGAAAGGGAAGTGTTGATACAACCTTAACGGCGGAGACAAACTGAAACTGTTGTTATAATAATATAAACAAACTTGGTTCCAAATGACATCTTCGTGCTCCCAACAGGCAGCTTGAGATTTCCAAACATCTGGGGACCAGAGGGAGGTCCGGCGGGCTGGGCTGTAGGGGAAGAGGCTCTGCCCTGCACAGGTGCTCACATCCTATCAGACTTGCTCTAACCAAGGGTGATCTCATCCTTTTGCCTTTCTTTTCTTTTTTTTTCTTCTTTTTTTAAAGCATTTTAGGACAGAGAGATTGGAGAGGACTATTGCTTCTTTATCAAGCAGTTTCCCATATAACAAATTAAAAATGGGCTCCTTTCACTCTGGCCAATTATGACTTTTCTTCCTCCAAGTGAATTCACAGCATCCTTTTCTCCACTATGTTGATTTTTGACCCATTTCATGTTCTATATTTCTCCCAAATACCTACAGAGTTCAAAACTGTGTTCAGTAACAACAGTAGCAGTGCCACAAATGAAAAGATAATTCCCATAATGTTAAAAAGCGACAATCATAAAGACCACGAATCTGCAAACAGCCAAGTCAAGCCTGGCATCTAACCTTCCGATCCATGAAATCCAGGGAGAAACTCGGCACCCACGCAGGACGGCCGACGAGAGGGGAACTGCGGATCTGGAAAAAAGGAAACACAGGAAGATAAATAGAAGTGTTTTTGTTGTTTTTTTTTAAGTTCCCCAACATTTGCTTAATCTGCCACTGCTCTTCCTTCTATGTTTAAACAGAATCTGGTTTCAGGGCTGCCTCTGATTTTGAATAGATGCAAATAGACTTAGACAAAATCTCATTCCCAAGGGAAGGTGGCTTCAGAGAAAGGGGCTTTAACATAAGGGTTGTTATAACGTATTACAGGCCTTGGACAACGTTTGTGGATCCCAAAGACCTACTTATCTGTGCACAGAACTCCGGGGTTTTGGATTCCCAGGCTGGGAAGGTGGCCAAAAGGTAATGGTGAATCTTACACATCTTAGAAATTTTGTGCTAAATAGGGGTCCAGCTGGGTGTCAGAGGGCAGTTCCCAGGCTAGGTCCTAACAAAGACCAACGTGGGTCGTGCCTCTGGCGAGACGTCAGGGTGTGTGGCTGAGAGGAAGCTAAGGAGCTGTCTGGAAGGGATCAATGCGATGATGCTGGGGACGCTTCCCACGGGTGTAAAGCGCGGAAGATACAGTCAAGCTGGCCCCAGCCTCGGTTCCTGCGGGAGATGACGTCGCCAGGTGTCTCTCTGCACAGCCAGTGAGGAGCTGTGTTTTCAGTAACTATGGTCCCACAATCGTTGTTGTGGGGAACTTAGACATCACAGAGTAGCAGAGGTTGGCGGAACAAATGTCTGGGTCCCCGCTGCTCAGAAGGGACCACTGACAACATTTTGTCCTATCAGCTTTTTTTTTCTAATTAAACAAACTAGAGCACAGGTATAATCTTCTTGACAACCTCACTCCAAGGCCAGACCATGAATTTGTTTGTATCGTTCCAGAACACAATGCTTTTTAACATTTACAAATAATATGTGTTTCCAGGACAATGAACAGTGTTTGCGTGTTTTTAATTCACCTAGGTGATCTGAGTCTGTGTACCTGTATCTGGCCTTCTACACTTCGACTCAGTGTCACGTGTGTGAGCTGGCCACTGTGACGGCAGCAGCTCGTGCCCTCTGCTGCCACACTAAGTCTCCACTCAGTCACTGCCACTCTGGCCCGGACCATCAAAGCACTTGTCCTGTCATTAAAGGGTGTGCTGGCAACGTGGATGGACCTAGGGCTGTTTGTACTAAGTGAAGTACGTCCGACTGAGAGAGACAAATACTATATGATATCACTTCTAGGTGGAATCTAAAAAAAAAATACAAATTTTGTTTACAAACCAGAAAAGGATTCACGGACATAGAAACAAACTGTGATTACTGGGGGTGGGGGAAGAGGGGCAGGGATAGCTTAGACGTTTGGGATTAATAGATACACATTACTATACATAAAATAGATAAACAACAAGTGCCTACTGTCTAGCATACGGAACTGTATTCAATTCCTTGTAATGAGCTGTAATATAAAAAAATCTGCACACATATATATATATATATGACTCTATATGTATATATATGTATAGGTGAATTAATTTGCTGTACACTTGAAACTAACATTGCAAATTGACTACACTTCAAATAAGAAATAAGAATTTTTAAAAAGTGCGTGCCGGTTGTGTGTGGGTGCGTACGTATGTGTGTATGTACGAGTTTCTTCTGCAGCTCCATCCAGAGCGTCTCAAAGTGCTGTTCTTCTGCAGTGTGGCTCCATGCAGAGTGGACACTCAGCGTGTTAAAGGCAAAACGGATTTGTTAAAAATTGACTGGCTTATTATTAATTTTCCTTTTATTTTTTAAATTTATTTTTCATTTTTTAAAATGTTTTTCCTTTTTTTCCCCCTCCCCCACCCCTTCCTTTTAAAACAACATTCAGGAAGACTTTGGGCTTGTACTGATCTATTTTCTTCCAAATCTCTCTCCATTTGCTTTTGTCATAAATCTTCAAATCCCAAGTGTGTCGATATCATCTCATTGTTTGCTAGACAACCAGAAACTCTGATCGTGAGATTGAAGACCACGGCCTTTAAGAAGCACATTCTAAAAGCGTTCTCAAAGACCATGTTGGCAAGGCCAGGAAGAGGCTTGTGTTTGTAACTGCTGTGGCTTTAGGGTGACAATGAGGAGATATACACCACTACCCTTGACACTAATATCTAAAAACAAACAGTGCCTTTGTATGAAAAACAATGCTGAACCGCAGTATACTTTTTGAGGGTGCAATTCTGATTAAGACTTTGAAGACTGTATGTGAACCTGACTCTGTGAAAACCACCTAAACATTCTCACCTCATAATTAATAATAATGAGAATTTTAATATAACACTTCTGAAACACATCTTGTAGGCAGGTTAGGCTAATCCTCTTACCTAATTCCACTTAGTTTAATCCTCACACTGATCAGATGAGGTAGGTATTATTAATAACCCCATTGCTCAGATGAGGAAAGGAGAGGCAAAGAAGGTTCCAAATTTTGCCCAAACAGTGAAAAACAGGCTAGCCAGGAATCTCGCTCCAGCAGTAGGTGGTCAGAGGCCTCATTCTGAATGACTGAGAACAGGCTCAGGTTTCAAGATAAAACTGCAGAGACGAAAACTGAAAAACAGTGTCACTGAAGTGGCTTCCAAGTTTTTCTGTAATACAAACAGACAGCATCTCTTTCATGGTGTGGCTCAAACCAAATTAGAGTTCTCCGCGGAGACAAATTCAAAGTGATTTCCTGGTGATGAAGGAAATTTAAAGTAGCAAGGTCAAGCCCCAGACCTTTCCAACTTAAACATCCCCATTTTTAATTCTTCGTCTCTTTAGAAAACAGGGATCTGTGAATTTGCTCGTGGCTCAAAGGAGGTGGCCTGGTTTGTTGACACAAAATTCAAGGCAAAAATGAGAATCGCTCCCTGGGACAACTTTAGCCCAAAATGTGTGTTCTTTACACATTTTTAATTGGGACACAAATATATTAACAGTGTGGTTATTTTGTACTTTCAAAATTCTGTTTTGTAACTGATTCATATTTATATTTGGAATACATTTATTTCTGGGCATGAAGCAGTTCATTTTGTTAAGCCATCTGACCTGAGGTAAGGTTGGCACCATTTCCCAGGACTGCTCCCAATTAATGCAAATTGAAGGTTAAAGTATAAATAAAGTCCCTTTAACTCGGTTTATTAATATGTTATTTATAAATGACTCTTTACTCGGTCTATTTTTTTTTTCAGTCTGTAACTATGTACAAATGAACTCTACAGAACAAACTAGCAAATACATAACGTGTATTTTATTGCAAAGTTTTCATTTAAGAAGAGTTACTATGATGGCAAAAATTTAATGTCATCGTTCTATTTCTTTGGTCTCAGGTCTCTCATCAAATTCTCTGGAGCCTGGGATAGACTGATTGCATTGCATTCACTTCCTACAACTTCAGCCCCCCTGGCAACTACCCTTTTGCCATGTAACTTCGCAGTTCCTCTCACTAAAGAGGTGGAGTCGATTTCCTTGCCCTCTTTGATGCAGCTTTTGGTCACATGACTTGCTTTAGCCAATGAACTGTTAGCAGGTATGCCGCATGTTGAAGTTTGAAAAAGTTCTTGTTATGTTTCTGTGTCTTCTTTGCTCCTCTAACTGCCATGAGGACATGCCTGGACTAGCTTGTCATGGCTCAGAAACGTGGAATGGCATTGACTCATGTCTCAGCCACCACTGTCCTACATCAGCCTACGGTAGCCAAGCCCCACACATATTAATCAGCCCAGGCAAGCTGGGCAGAGACACCCAGCTGACCCACTGCTGGACGCAGATGTATGAGTGTGTCCAGCTGGAACTCAAAGAACCACCCAGCCAATCCTCAGACTCATGAACTTATAAGTGCCAACTATTTCAAACCATTGAATTTTTTTTTAATTGCAGTATAGTCAGCTTACAATGTTGTGTCAATTTCTGGTGTACAGCATAATATTCAGTCATACCTATACATACATATATTTGTTTTCATATTTTTTCATTGTTTAAGTTACTACAAGATATTGAATATAGTTTTCCCTGTGCTATACAGTATGAACTTGTTGTTTATCTGTTCTGTATATATATCAGTTAGTATTTGCAAATCTCTAACTCTCAATTTATCCCTCCCACTCCTTCCCCCCCTGGTAACCATAAGTTTGTTCTCTATGTTGAGTCTGTTTCTGTTTTGCAGATAAGTTCATTCATGTCTTTTTTCTTTTTTTAGATTCTACATATGAGTCTTATATGGTATTTTTCTTTCTCTTTCTGGCTTATTTCACTTAGACTGACGATCTCCAGGTCCATCTATGTTGCTGCAAATGGCATTACTTTACTCTCTTTTTTGTAGCCGAGTAATATTCCACTGTATAAATATACCATGACTTCTTTATCCAGTCATCTGTCATCTGATGAACATTTAGGCTGCTTCCATGTCTTGACTATTGTAAATAGTGCTGCTATGGACATTTTCGAATTAGCGCTCCCTCTGGATACATGCCCAGGAGTGGGATTGCTACATCGTATGGTAACTCTATTTTTAGTTTTGGACAAACCATTGAGTTTTGAGGTAATTCATTACTCCTCCAAGTCACGCCATGCAATGTGACTGTGCACTAGATACAACTGATGCAGGACCTACCACTGGTTCACCCAAAAGACAGATGCCCACATAGAAGAGAGTTTAAAATTACATAATAAAATTCATCAAATAGCCACCAAATGCCAGCTGTTTCAGTCAGGTTCAACCAGGAAAACATAGAGTGATCTAAGTATTTAAACAGAAGGACTATAGTGCCAGGAACTGATTGCCCAGGAGAAGGAAAGCTGTGAAGGCAAACGGGAGACTGAGGCATCTGGGAGCTCAGTACTGCGGAGAATCCCTGAGCTACAGGAACAACAAGCATGGATGTGTTGATGCTGGAGCCCAGGGGCCAGGGTCTGCCCCCTGCCACTGCCTCTGCAGAAGCTGAATGCTCCAACG
This sequence comes from Vicugna pacos, assembly GCF_048564905.1. Classification (NCBI taxonomy): domain Eukaryota; kingdom Metazoa; phylum Chordata; class Mammalia; order Artiodactyla; family Camelidae; genus Vicugna; species Vicugna pacos. Next base: position 10,775,254 of record NC_132987.1, read on the forward strand.
GCCTCCCTGGTAGGTTTTGCATCCCCAGAGGAGACGCAGCTGTTATTAGAGAGCCTGCCTGGGGCAGAGAGTGTGAGAAAGGAACGGCCCAGTTTCCCACTCTGCCTTCAGTCTCCTTTTCTCCTTCCAGGGCCACCCAGATGGAGGCCCCTTGACTCCAGAACCTGGACAGCCCAGCCCTTGATGGCAACCTTTCAGTCACACAGGGGATGGGCAGGGAAGGGATCTGAGGGCAGACAGGCAAACCCACCACCAGGATGGATGAGACACCACACAAGGTGCTGAGAGCTCCGCCTGCACAAATAACTGAGAACCAGAACACACCCTGGGCTTGAAGTTTAGAAAATCCATCAGCAGGTGGAAGTGAGGGAAAGGGTGTGCAGGTAGCAGCAACCGTGGGACCAGAGTACAGGCAGTACTGAGGGAAACAGCAAGTGTTCTGCTCAGGCTCAGAAGGCTGTGTACTTGGGAGGAGGGTTCAGTGAGGCTGCAAGAGCGGGCTTGGAGAGTGTGGATCCCAGTCCAAGCACACTGGGCTTCCTCCTGTTCTGAAGGCAACGAGAACTGAACAGGTCCTGAGCAGAGAGTGGTATGATTCGAACTGTGCATTAGAAATATTACTCTGATAAAAGCTTGAGGGGTTGACGGGAGGGAGACAGCTAGACCAGGGATCTGTAATCAAGCGTAGATCTCAGGGAATTAATTCACAGCCCTCCTGAGCAAACTGGCAGGAGTCTGTGTAAGATTCAGTTTTCTGAGAGATGGTCCATTGCTTTCCGTAGGTTTTTGATGGAGCTCATGACCTCTTACCCGATCCAACAATTCTAAGCACCAGAAGCAGGGGAGCGATCTAGAGAGCTCCTATACTAATTCTTTTAATGAGGATCAAAAACAAAACAGGGGCAGTGGGAATGGAAAGGAGGAAACAGATAAACATTTGTAAGGCACTATCTGAAATAATCTCCATGAATGTGAACAGAAATGAAACAAGAGCAAGAGATACTAAAAGGTTTAATTCTGTTAAATGAAGTATAATGTATACAAATACTGAATCACTCTGTTGATCACCTGAAACTGATATAAGATTGCAAAGCAACTTTACTTCAATTAAAAAAAATGTACAGGAAAAAAAAAGTAAAAGGTTTAATGTTGGGCTACATCTGTCTACTATTCCCTTCCTTCACCCTAAAATGGAGAAAGTAACTCATGTTTCCAAGATACCATAAGATTTACTGAATTGAAAAGTTCCAAGATAAACACATGGCTTAATGTCACCATCGGCCCCTTCCCATGCTCGTCAAGGATACTTACTAATTCAACGCAAACTTCCCTTACTGCCAAGTCCAATGCCAATCTCCAAACCCCTATCAAATAGCACCCCAGGAAGCCACTGTCTTTCTCTAGGGCGACTGTGTTTATTGATTGTACTGACTGCTCTTTGGTTTCATAAGGATGAAGTACCAATGAATGGATGCTCTCGGCAGAAGGTAGGTATTGTATATAATTGGGCCCACCCTCTAGATCTTACCCTAGTTCATGAGTCCTCTTAGTGTTAACTCAGAGCAATTAATACAGATTTGAATTAATCTGAATTAGGAGGAAAACTGCATACATGAAATCTTATTCTATTATCAAATTATCAGGTTAAGTTTTTAAATCACCACATCACGTCATCACAATCCACCATTAGTGAGTTCATTGTCTGGCAAAGTCTTAACTTCAGTCACAGGCAAGCTAGATGTACAGTGTCACCATGAGTCATCTTTTAGTCAGAGTATGATGATGCTTGGGTTGGTATTTGAATGCCACCATGGTCGTTTTCTGACTTGGGGTGCTTTCCATGTGACATTTGAAAAGAGTTGCTTCCTATACAGGATCATAATACAGACAGATTCTGATAAGCCAAGTTTTTTTTGACTTGTTTTGATCAGCAAGAAGATAACTGCTGTCCCTAACAATACAAAGATTTTCCGTTCACCTCAACCTCAGACCCCAAAGTTTGATCTGTTCAATTCCAGAGAAACAACTTTTGAAAAATTGTCTGTATTCAAAAATACTCCCAGAAAGAAGAAAAAGAAATCTCTAAGGTAAAAAAATTCCCAGCAGTAATTATTTGACCAAGACCCACAATAAGAAGTTTGTTTTAGTCCATAACACATGTCCATATATTTAGATGTGTGTATGTGTATCTAACTAAAACAAAATTCCATAAGACACTATTCTTGCTCATGTGACGTACTCGGATATTTTCCATTCCATTCAACACTACTGTATTCTATTCTTTTTTATATACTCTTTCATTTAAAAAAAAGGTGAGTAATAACCTGCTAAATTGATTCTATTATCCACTAATAGGGCCCAAGCCACAGTTTGAAAAGTGCTCCAGTAGCAAAATAGCTAAAGTACTCGGACTTTATTCACCAATGTAAACATATCCACAAAAGACCAATCTTGTGCAATTTAGCAGAGAGAAAAATCTCTTGGCGCTCTCTCTAGTATCCTGGATGAAGCCAAGGTTTGCTGAGCCAACCTTTGTACTTCGTGGTTGACAATGACCAAACACTGAAAGGCAGAGATCAAATCCTCAGTCTCCTTCTCAACACAGCTCTTCCGCTGGGTAATTTATACCGTGCAAGTATCAAGCTATTCAGTTCTGCTGTCACTTACTGTTCTTTTTCCAACAGCAATGGAAACACAGGATCAGTTTACTGTCTTCTCTCTTTGGTAGAATTAGATTATTCTCTCTCCTGCCCCTTTGAACAAAGATGGCATTCATCCCTCTGAAGAACCACCCCCGGGGGATCTGCAAACAAAGCATGGCAGGGAAACCGCTACCCATGAGGAGCAATAGCAGAGGATGTCCGTCCGGATTACAGACCAGAGCGAACTTCGTAATGATTCCTTTGACTGACTGCATACAGTTGGAAATTGGAGCAACATAATTAACTGGAAAAACAAACATTTAAAGACTTTATAGCTCCAAAGTCAATGGTACCTACCCAAACAAGGTTACTTACTAAAAAATTAAAACTTTTCCCTCTCTCTAAAAGGAAAAGTAAAATGAACAGATGGTACAGAATCATCCTGTCAGAGTATCTTTGGAGGCTTTCTTGTGAGTACTCTGGTACTGGAATATTCTTTCTCACCTGTGACTTTTTGACATTCATCCACTTTAATGTGTACCTTCCCCACGCCTCTACTCGCCCAGCTAGTAAAACATTAGTGAGTGTATCATTCACGTTCTTTTATTCAGCATCTCTTCTTCCCAGAAATTATCTTACATAAATGATGATAGCTATATCCAAAGCCTCTTCAGTGACAAAGATGCTCCTGGGGTGGTATCCATGGTGGCAAAGGGCTCAGAGATGGACAATTAATTGCTAAAGATCGTCATCTTTGGGTGGCTAGGTTCCTGTGATTTACATTTTATTCTGTATACTTACCTACATTTTCCAAATTTCCCAAAACAAAAATAAGACAAAGGAATTGAAAGGAACACAGCTGTGCTTGTACTTGCTGCTGAGACACTGGGGAACCTCCGGGTAGATCTTCACCAGGCCAAAGGCTGCCCAAGTGTGATCACGCCCTGAGACACACTTTAGGGATCTCTAGGGTCCATGTCAGGTTCCTCAATGGTAAAATGGGGACAGTAATAATACCTAATTCACAGAGCTGTGAGAGGATTAAGTTAAAGTAATTAAATACTGAAATGTGTAAAGTGTTTAGAACAGAACCTGGCATGTATAAGCATGATGAAAGTGTCACTGTTATTTTTACGGTGACCCAGGAAACTGGAAGATATTTACCTAGCTCTATACTGAACCCAGTGCAAAGGCCCAGGAAAAGGTGGGTTTGTTCCAAGGGCCCTCAAAGTAAAGCTCTGCACTTCGAGAATCAAAATGGAGCATAAAGTAACTTTGGGAGTAACGGATCTGCCCACTATGTAGATGGTGGTGCTGTTTTAACAGTGTATATGTATGTCAAAATTTACCAAGTCGAGTATTTTAAATGCATTTAGTTAATCTTATATCAAGGACACCTCAATAAGGCTGTTTAAAAATGAAGATGAAATGAAACCTTTTCAGACAAGCGATGATAAGAGAATTTTCACTAGCAGATCAACACTAAAAGAATATTAAAGAGCTGTACTTCAGGTGGAAGGAAGAAGATCCAGACCGGAACTTGGAAACACAGAAAGGAATGATGAGCAACTGAAGTGATAAATATGTAGCAAGTCTAAACAAATATTAACTGTTCAAAACAATAATTGTAATGTCATGTAGTTTTAAAGTGTATGTAAATTTAAAAATGTAAGCAATAATAAAAGGGTAGGAGTAGTAAATAGAATTAAAATGCTCTAAGTCTGTTGCATTTTCTGGAAAGTAGTCAAAATCCTAACTTGTGTAATATCCTAATAAATTAATGGTACAATTTTAATTTCAGGGTAAGCATTAAAAGACAGTAAAAGAATATATGACTAAAAACTCAATTAAGCAAAATACTTCATTAATTCAAAATAAGGAAACAAAGAAGAAGAAAAGAAACACTGAACAGTTGGGGCAAAAAAAATCAAATTGCAATATCATAGATTATAATCCAAATAATAATAGTAATTGCATAAAATATAAATAGACTAAACACTAATATAGTTGCACTAAATTTTTTTTAAATCCCAGTTAAGCGTTGCTTAAATGAGACACATTTTGGATACAAGAACACCAAATTTGAAAGAATAATAGGATTGGAAAAAATACATATAAATTATACTAATATCAGACACAGTGAACTTAATGATAAGAGATATTGCAAGAAGTAAAAAGGGATATTTCATAATGACAGAAGAATCAATCCATAGGAAGACGTAACAATTCTAAATCTGAAGGTACCTAATAACACAGTTCCCAAATACATGAAGTCATCATTGTTACAACTAAAAAAAAGAAGTAAACACATCCACTGTCAGTGTGGGGGATTTTGACGAACCTCCCTCAGTAACTAGTAGAACAGTTAACTGAGTTAGGATTTAGATCTGTATAACGTGATTAACAAATGTGACTTACTCTATTTAGAACACTGTGACCAACAGCTACAGAATATACAGATGGTACACTGGCCATTCGCCAAAATTTACCATGTCCTGGGCAACAAATAAGTATGGAAAAATTTTGAAGATCAAAAATCATATATAATATGTTCTCCAACCACAGTGGAATGAAGCTAGAAATCAATAATAAAACAGTAACTAAAAATACACAAATGTTTGAAGTTAAGCAATATATTTTTAATTACCCCATGTGTTAAGGTCAAAGCACAATGAAAATTAGACAATATTATGAACTGAAATATGAAGAAAATGTGGCATAGCAAAATGTGTGAGATGCAGGTAAAAGCGTGATGAGAGGGAAATTTATGTAAGTAAATGAATCTGACACCTAAGTATCTATCTCAAGAAGTCCTAAAAATAACATCAAATTAAAGTCAACAAAAGTGGAAAGAAGAAAATAGTAATTAGAAGTTAATGACGTAGAAAACACTGAGTTGAAGGAAATAACCCAAGATGAAAGTTTCTTCTTGGAAAATAGTAATAAAATCTATAAGCCTGTAGCCAGATTAATCAAGAAAGGCAAAGAGGAGTCAAAAGTTACAAATATGGAATGAAAAAGGGAAATCGTTATAGATTCTACAGACACTAAAAAGATAAGAGGATTTTTAAACACTTTATGGCCGTACTTGAAGATGTTGATGAAATGGTTTAACCCACCCAAAAATATTTACCAAAATAGGAAAAAATAATACAAATGTGACTAGTCCTATATCCATTAAAAAACTAATTTTGTACTTAAAAATGTCCTCACAAAATATTCTCCAGGGCTAAACTGCTTTACTGGTGAGTTTCATCAAACACTTAGGGGAGAATCACACCAGTCTCACATTGTTCTTTCAGAATATAGGAAAAAAGGGATCATGTCATAACTCATTACATGAAATTTTATGAGGCCAGCGTCACCTTGTTCCCATAATTGAACAAGACATTACAAGAACAGAAAATTACAAACTAAAATCTTTTATGAACTTAGGATAAAAATTCTAAACAAAGTATTAACAAACTGAGTCCTGAGACATTTTCAAAAGGATAACACATTATGAGAAAGAGAGATTTATTCTAAAAATAGAGGGTTGGTTTTAATATTGGAAAATTAATCAATGTAAAGCATCCTACTAACAGAAAAATGAGAAAAAAGCACATAATGATTTCAATGGATGCAGAAAAAACATTTGATATTCAAATCTCTTTACTGTAAAAATTCTTAGCAAACTGGAATTGGAAGGAAACTTTCTCGGTCTGATAAAACCCTTCAACAAATATTATATGATGAATATTGAAAACTTCCCTCTTAGATTAGGAAAAAGTCAAGGTTACCTCTATAACCATCTATATTTAATACCATATCAGAGGTCCTAGCCACTGATATAAGAAAAAAAAACTGAAAAAAAAGAAATAAATTCATATTTATTCACCAACATCATAACTGTATAGAGAAAAGCTAAAATAATCTACACAGAAATTATTAAAAGTAGTAAGTGAATTTAGCTAGGTCACTGTATATATAAGATAAGTATACAAAATTCAATTGAAATGCTATATACCAATAACAAACAATCAGGAAATAAAATTTACTAAATTATAACACCTTTTTAGCATAAAAATATAAAATACCTTAAAAAGAAATCTAAACAATGGTATGTAAGACCTTTACACAGGAAACCACCTAATCTTACTAAAAATAAAGTGGAAGGCAAGAATGTATGATTACAGATTGGAAGAATCAATATTGTAAAGACGTCAATCCTTCCCAAATTATTATAGATTCAATATAATCCCTACCAAAATTGCACAAGTATTTTTTAGTGGAAGTTAGTAAACTGATTCTGAAATCTACATGGAAAGCAATGAATCAAGAATAGTTAAGGCAACACTGAAGAAGAACATGAGTGGATGCTGCACCACCAGTTAAAGTAGTATAAATCAACATTAATTAATAGTGTAAGCCATTGATACAAGGATAAACAAATAGATCAAGAGAACTCAACAGAGAGTCCAGAAACAAACCATCCCATATACTATCATTGATCATAAAAGGTGACACTGCATTGCAGTGAGAAAAAGGTAGAGTTTTGAGTAAATGGTGGTGGGTCAACTTCACATGATTCAGAAAAAGATGGAGAGTTGGTCTAAATGTGAAAGGAGCATAGGTGAATATGTTAATGATTTTAGGGTAAGCAAAGCTTTCCTTAAACAGAACACAAGGAGCACTAACAGTAGAGGAAAAACAAAACAAAGGAAAGAAGAAACAAAGAAAAAAGGAAATACATAGCAATAAAGAAAAAGTTAAAAATTATGTTAAATTAGGAATTTCTGTTCACCATTATGAGTGAAAAGTACAAAATAATATTTGCAATATACATGGCTGACAAAGGAATAATTTCAGAATACATATAGAACTCTGCTAAAGCAATAAGAAAAAGACAATAACCCAATTAAAAACGGCCAAAAGACTTGGATAACCTCACATGAGAGAATATTTAAGCGCAAACAAACATATATAAAAGAGCTCAATCTCATTATTTATCAGGTAGACGCAAATTAAAAACACAAGGAGTTATCTGTACACACCCACACCACCCCCAGATAGCTAATGTGAAAAATACTGCCAACACCTAGTGTTGGAGAAGATATGGAGAAACTGGAACTCTCATATATTGCTCCTGGGAGTATAAACACTGACTGTTCATAGTATCTCTTGAAGTTGAATACACACACACACACACACGTATGTATATATTTAGGAATCAGCAATTTCATCTTCAAATCCATCAGAAATATGTTTACATGTTCTCCCAAAGACCTGAACAAAAATTCCATAGCTGCACTTTTTAATCATTAGCCAAAGCTGGAAACAATTAAAATATTCATCATCAGTAGAATGGATATATGCATACAATGGAATATAAGTCAACAGTGATGGAAAAGTGATGAAAAAGTCTCACAAACACAATATTGAGAACTCAGGAGAGTTCAGTGTTTTGGGGGAGATACTGAAGGGGGCATGAGGAGATCTCCTCCTTCCTGTCAATGCTCCATTTCCTGATCTAAATGGGTGTTTGTTTATGTTTGGTGAAAATTTTATCAAGCTGTGTACTAATGACTTGTAGACATAGCAACCATCTTAGTTAGTAACCACCATTTTTAATGGAGCAGATGTCTGTGTTTTACTGTACGTTTTAATGGAATGGATGTATATTTTGCCTCAAAAAATGAATTTATTTATAAAACTTTAAGAAATATCACATGCTTCCCACTTAGCATTCATAAGAACATGGACAACCATGGTAAGGAACTGTCACAGGACCTAAGGTACCCATCAGGGTGAATTTCAGACATCTTCTAGAGTCTAGAGGATGCTGTCATTTACATGGGGCAGAGGAGGGAGGAAGGCTGAAAGAAACAGCCTTAAATTACTAGCGTTTTATGTAAAGAGGTTGTTTAGCATGTTTTCATTTTTCTCGTTGTGAAGAATAGCAAAAACTTTTTTTTTCTTGTGCACTGACATAGGAGATGAGCAGTAAAAATTGTATAATGTTTCCTCTCTTCCCATTGGCTTCTAGAAAACTCAGCCCTAAATGTGTACATACCTGCAGGTCAGTAAGAAATACATTTTATATCATCACCCGATATACAAACACACACATAAATTTGAAACATACATTTTAGTAAATAATACTTTTACTTGGTGCAATGCTTTCTGATTCTTTCTATTAAATTAAAATGATGGTTACTCAAGATGATTTCACGGGCCATTAACATGTTGCAACTAACTTTGAAAAACGTGTTCCAGAGCCCTGGCAAATATCAGGCACTCCGTAAAAAGTTATTGAATGTATAATGGTATATATATGCATATTAACCTAATCTCCAGATCATTATTAGCGTCTATCTTTGCTTTCCTTTGCTTCTTGCTTTTTCTTTTCCTTCCTTTTCTAATTTATGTTAACTTATTATAGTACCTGTATCTTTATAAGTTGTCATAATCCTATCCAGAACAAACCTTCAAGAAATGCTTTCAAAGTCACATGATAAATCAGCCAGCGCAGAGCCAGGAGAGAAAAGGTCCTCCCAACGTCTACGAGAGACACTTCCTGTCCCACCACCGTAACAGTGTCTGCAGCACTAGAGCAGATGGCGACAGCGACCGAGTGACGGGAGCTCGCCTCTAACCTCACCAGGAACAATATACACTCCTGCTTTCCATGAAGTTCTCTTGCATTTCCGACAGCTGGGAGAGAGCGAGCCAGCTCATTCTGAGAAACACAAAGACACTTTGTGAAAGAGGAATAAAGGGTTCTACAATTGACAATGAAGAACGGTGTGAGCATCTCCGTGCATCTCTGTGATAAAGGCGTTCATGGTGTTGAGTTTCCTTTATCTCTCCTTTCAGGGTGTAAAGTCTTTCTCAGGTCATTGAAATGGTGTGTCTACAGAAGAACTAGCAAACATGTTGGAAGGAACCAGTCCAGGCATGTAAGAATAAACCTTATCTTTCTAACACAGGAACAAATTTCACCTGAATGAAACTTTTATTTTAAAACGTTCTCTCAGGTCCTATCCGACAAAATTTCCCCTAGAAAAGGTTCTTGGATCATTTCTGGGCAAGTTGCCATCCTGGCTTATCTTCCGTGTCCAAAGAAAGGAAAATGTTTTGGGCCAAACACCATGGTCCAGTTTGGTGATGCTGTTTTTGTGAGGATAAGGTTGTGGGCTAAAGAGGGATGTAAACATGACTGGTCATTCCTTTAGCAAAAAAGGATCACGATGGATCAGTTCTTTCCAGGGACGTGTAGCCTAGCTAGGCTGTGTTTCTGCTTTAGCTCCAAGAGATCACGGATGCTCCCAAGGAAATAACCAAAAATGCAGACCAAGATTTGAATGCACAGACATCTACACAAGTATTTGCCTTAGTAGCATGAAGTCAGATGCAGTCTATAAGTTCCAAACTGGGGGAACACTTTTAAAAAGGAATTGTGCAGCCATTAAAATTAATACTTACAAATCACAATGTGAGAAATAACCACAGCGAAATGTTAAATGTAAAAAAACAGGATGAAAACCTATATATATACAAAATACGAATTCAACCATTTTTAAGCACATATATATTATACTTGCATAGAAAAAGGTTGGGAAGAAACACTCCAAACTGTTAAGAGGAGCTACAAACACTGGCTAGTGAAATCAAAAGTGAACACTAATTATCTTTTATTATTCTTTTCTTTTTTCCCCTCCAAATTTCCACTGTAGGCAGGGATTGATTTTAGAAAAAGGCTATTGTACAAAATGTAGTGATGTACTTCTTTATAACTTCTAGTTTGTTCATTCACTGATTTATAGATATCTGGAAACTTTATCCATTTTTTTTTAATGACAACTTGAGGAGTTAAGTTTCTAACTTAACACGGAGAATAAGAAGACTGGGTGCATTACTGAATCTTATGCAAAGAAATTTTATGCAAAGAAAAGGAAAAGTGAAACTTGGGTTCTTATCCCCTAAACATATTTGCATGAAGGACGACCAGCTTAAAAAAAATCCCTCTTTCTCTAATACAGCTATTTTTCATGTGGGTTCTGTGGACTCATGTAACACTGTAGCTTATAAATAATGCTAAAGGCTTAGATGACCTATCTGAAGGCCCACACGCTTAGTGTGAATGTCACCCATGCTCATGAGTCCCCTTGGCATGATTTCCCCGTCCTACAGCAACTAGCGTCGTCCCGCTGGCCACAGGCAAAAGCGAGCAACAGAGTAATCTCTGCAGCTACTTGAAAAGGAAATGAAGGTGGTACAAAGAGGCTGCCGGTCTCAGGCTGGAACCATAGGAGAGTCACAGTTCAGTTAGTAGTCATACCAGGTCAGGATGGTTTACCACCGATGGCTGACTGGTTCACTGGCAGATTCAGGGAGGAAAAAAATAGGCGAATCTGTTCTATCAGTCATTTCTCTGACTTTGTCTATTTGACAGACATTTCCACGTGGGATAAAAGAAAACTCTAAGACCTTGCTACTAGCAAGCCACCTAACTGATTAAGGAATTTTTTTAATCCCTTAATTTAAGTAAAACAAAATCTAAAAAAGCAAGTCCATAAAGCAAATTGTAAATACTGAGACTTTGGTGACAAAGACACCTCAATCTCTTGCTAAACTCTGCTAGATTTTGGAAAACAATTCCTTAGTATTGTGGATGGGTACACGACCTGTAGTTTGGCAGTCTTATGCCCTACCCTCTGTTAAGGTTTCTAAATAAAGAATCTTTATTTTTAATTACCAAAAGGTTCACTGTATTTATTTTTTCTTTCCTAATGGAAGTGTAGTCAATTTACAATGTTAGTTTCAGGTGTACAGCAAAGTGATTCAGTTCTACATATACATACATATATATCTTAAAGGAACTTCAGACATCATCACAAATTGCAATATAAACTCATCTATTTTGGGAAAACATGAGGCATAGAGAGTCACTAGGACCTACCCGTTGGGTCTTCTGGTCTATCATGGGAAGGCAAACTTTTCAGCACCTCAGGACCCTCTCCAGTGCTCAGGCTGAGACACTTACTACTGACTTTGAAACAGACGCTTGGGCCATGAGAGAAAAGGGAGGTTGGACGGAAGAGAAGAGGGGGGCCACGCTTGTGTTCTGTCTGGTTTTCTGCTCTCAGGGAAGGGGTTTCAGTGTCAACCTGTGAGTAAAAGTGCAGAAAGCCAAACCTCCAGGTTTGATAAGAGCTTTGGGTTTGGAAACAAGATTACGAATGATCGCCTGAGACTGTGAAGACTTTCCTGAGCAATCCCGCATCCCCAGGCCCACCCCAGGCAGCGCCAGTCTGGAAGCTCTGGCTGGTTCTCAGTGACTCTAAAGGGAAGAGCTCACAGAAGGCTCAGAATCTAAGGGTGAAGCGTTTCTCCATAAGTCCTCACTGGCATAAATAAATCCATGAATACATCAATAGGAGAGAAACGAACGTTCTTTCTCAGAGTAGAATGCCAGCCAATAAACACAGAAGGAACAATGCAGTCAGAAAACCATCAATGGATGTTAAAACTAGTGGGTAAAAATCTGAGGAGGAAAATGGTCTTTTTACAGTTTCAAGGTACTTCCTCCAAAATAGCATACTAATGACAAAGAGGAAAGCAGTAACCCTGCAGGGGGAAGACCTCACAGACGGCACTTTGAGGGATCAAAACTAACATTAGCACTCGTGGAACAAACTGACATCGTGTGTCCTGAGAAGCATGCACGCTCACTACTGTGGTTTTCCTTCCAAAAAAGGCACCGCCTGAATCTAATGTAGAGGAAATATCAGAAATCCAACTCTACAAAAGAACCGGCCAGGAACCTCCGAAAACATCAAGGTCAAGAAACTACAAAGAAAGGCTGAGGAGCTGTTTCAGAAGAAGGAGACTTGACAATTCAATGCAACAGGATATTGTGGAACAAATCCTGACGGGGAAAAAATTGCTACCCAGAACATTCTTGGACAATTGACAAAATTTGAATGCAGAATGCAGATTAGCTAATAGTATCATATCAAAGCTGAATTTCCTGGGTTTGATAACCATACTGTGGTTATGTCCGGGATTGTCCCTGTTCTCAGGAAATGCATGCTGAAGCATTTAGGGGTGAGGGCGAAAAAGACAGCAAGCTGGAGAACAGAGATTTGATGATACAAAACCAGCGTTTTCTCCAGCCTGGAATTCTTCCCCAGCCCTGCGAGAGCGAGGGCCCCCTGGGGGAGGTCATCTGGGGGGTGAGGCTCAGAACACTCGGCTGGAGGAAGAAAGGAGGTACACACCCTGCATAACACACACTACACATACCGCACACACACACTCCAACACAGACACACACTCCAACACACACACACTCCAAACACACACCACAATACACTACACACACCACACACAACACACTCCAACACACATACACACACCTCACACACACCCTGCATATACACCACACACACACACTCCAACACACACACCACACATATACCACACACACACATACGACACACACCACACACATAGACCACATACACACCCCAAGGACAGCTTGGGGATTTGGGAGAGCTTCTGTAACCTCAGGAATGCTAATGTCTACAGGAGCTTGGTTTACCCTGGAAACTCCTCCGCTGCAGCTTTGTCATGGTACTGCTGCTCTCTGGGATGAGGGGAGGGCTGATGTTTCTCATAAGTTCCTTTTATCTGTTTGCTTGTTTGTATCTGATACTTGGCTTGAAGGTGTCGTTCTGGTGACACCTGTCCCCAGGGTCTGTGATGGTGAAGGGCTGCCATTCCCAGCTCCTCCCACGCCACACGCCCCCCAGTTCTCTCTCACTCAGCCGACCCCCGTTGGCCTTGTCGACAGGGCTTGTTTAGAACAGGTTGCCGGCGCTGGCACAGTTTGCAGCATGCATGTGACTCCTTCTCTAAACGACGCCTTAGGAAATGAAAATATTCCTCCTGATCACGGCCACCTCCAGGTGAACCAGTCGGAGGAGCGGGGCTGCGGCCAGGAAGAAAACCAGGACTGGAAACTTAATCCACTTGGAATTCCAGACACATAACCGTCAGCCTTATTTTAGACAATAATTTAAATACCAGTTAATCTAGACTACAGAGGGATCTTGCTAAAATCCAGATTCTGACTCAGTCCGTCTACGTGGAGCCTGAGGGCTTGCATTTCTAATAAGGACATGCCTGCGCTGCCAGCTTGCTTCTCAGAGACCAGGGTCTTACTAGCACTGTTTTAGCAACTTCTGCCAGAGCAGTGAAGTTTTCTTAGGCCAATTCTTTTTTTTAAAATATTTATTGTTGTTTTATGTAATTATTTTATTTTGGCAGGGGGGAGGTAATTATTTATTTTAAGAGGAGGTAGTGGGGATTGAACCCAGGACCTTGTGTATGCTAAGCATGCGCTCTACCACTTGAGCCCATTCTTAACATGAGAAAATGGAAGTGCAGCATGAGCAGACCACTGTCCCAGGGTAACAAGGCAAGTAGGTGGCAGGTGGCACTTAAGCTCTGGCCTCTGTCAGATAGCCCTGCCCTAGAGTCAGTTTCCCCTCCATCCCCAGGTGTCCACAGTAAAGCCTAGCAGGAGGTATCCGAGCTGATGGGCCACATCTTCAGCCACATGGACGTGGACAGCAAGCGGGTCCCTGATCCTTCCTAGGGGATCTAATGAGGGCAATTCTGTAATTGCTGCTGCTTTGATTTGTTTCCAGAAGATGCTCTTGCATACTTTCACGATTGCACTTACACAGTCCCAGGAGGTTTCTGAACCCCTTGAAGTCCCCTGTGGGCTCCTGTGATAGGAACAGGTGGTGTACAGGCTACAGGAGGATGCCTGAGATCTCACAAAACTTCAGTGCTCCAAGAACATGACAAGGAATACATACGTACGTATAACTGAACCACTATGCTGGACACCAGAAACTGACACATTGTAAACTGACTATACGTCAATTAAAAAAAGAAAAGAAACATATATATACACACACACATATATAAATACACACACACATAACTGAACCACTATGCTGGACACCAGAATTTAACACAGCATTGTAAACTGACTGTACTTTGATAATTAAAAAAAAAACTTCAGGACTCCAGAAATGGTGGCCATTTGTCCACCAAAGTCCCTCTGTGTCCACCCACCCCTTCCAGAGGGATGTATAAAAGGGAGTCCTTTCTTACTTGCTTTTCAAGCACCTCTCGGCTACGGGACTGCTCAGGTAAATAAATTCTTAAAAGACATTTTTGCGACTCTATCAACACCTTGAACCCTTATGCAGTTAAAAAGCTCTGATCCCAGCATTTTAAGGTGACATTAGCAATAAAAATCCAACCCAATGTGAATTCATGGTCAAAGTCATTAGAAGGGCTGAGTTAGATATGACGGTGTCACTTGAATATGCAAACAGGAACAAACCACCATGAAAGTTCTTGAAAGCTTTTCTCATCCTGTGCTCGTGTCAGAGTCCTCATGGCAAAGACAGGCTCCGACGGCCACTGTCCTAAAACACTTCTTGTCAGGAGATGGAGTAAAGAAATGTGGAGACAGAGTAAATGATCCTTTGACAATATAGGACAGTTTCTATTTTTCAAAATGTCAGCACGAGCTGTTAATTTCAGTGACCTCCCCCCCCCCCCGCCAAGAATGTAACCAAAACATAAGGCTCTTCCTGGGTTTGGGGGACCTGATCTGAAGGAAAAAGTCAAGAAAATGGGCTTTTAGTCCCGAATCAATTCAGTCTTTCGTGTTCCCCCTCATTGCTTTTCCATTTTCTTTTTCCTTTGGTAGAAAACACTACACAGAAGAACGGCAATATTTCAGGCTTGAAATCTCAGTACCTAAGGGGGCGTTTAGGGGAGATTTCCAAGATGGTGGAGCAGAAGGATGCACAGTTCACCTTCTCCCACGAATTCACCCAAAACTACACCTACACATGGAACGATTCACATAGAAGCCCGACTGCACTTTGGCTAGAGTATCTCTTTCATCTGAAATACAAGAAGAATCCTCACAAAACCAGATAAACAACAAGGACCTACTACAGCACAGGGCACTATATTCAATACCTTATAGAAACCTATAATGAGAAAGAGTATGAAATGGGATATGTGTATGTAAATGGACGACTGAAACATGATGCTGTGCACCAGAAATTAACACAACACTGTAAACGGATCATACTTCAATACAAAAATAAAAACTAAATTAAAAAAAATAAGATTTGTTTCTATGACCTGAAAGAAAAAAAAAAGGAATGTTTAGGCGTAACGGCATTCAAATTCCTCTTTTCATAGTCAAGGGAGGGAGGAACAGAAGGGTGAAGTCATTTCTCAGTCTTGGCATTGTGCCAGTGCTGGAACCCTTGTCGCTTTTATTGTTAGAACAGATATAAAACCTACGTGTAGCTTAAAAAATACCGTGGAGAGTGAGTCTCCCTAAGCTGGCCGCCATCGCTAGACCTGACTCATCCTCCCAGAAACATTCCTTGCACACACATGCAGAGATATTTGTCTGCTTTTTTTTCTTTTTTTTTTTCATAGAAGGATCATAGGCTAATCTATCTGGCTCATTTTGTTTGGCTCTTGGTTTGAACTTTCTTCTTTCATATTGATATATTCAAATGTCCTTCCTTCTTCTAAACGGGTTACGCAGTGTTCCCTCGTACTTTCTCCATGTATACTATACTAAACACTCCTCTAATAACGTACTTTTAGGTTGCTCGCTATTCTTTAACACATGCAAGCCTGTGCTGGTTGAGTGGATTTTAACTGCCTAGCATCTTCCCATACACGTCTCTTCTTTTTCTGAAAACCTCCTACACTAACGGCCACTCCCCATCATCCTTTGTCCCCTTGCCTTACTTTTGTTTCCTCTGTGGCATTTATCACCACCTGAAATAGAATGCATTTACTTGTTCATTTTCTGTCATTTGTACCTGCTACTAGAGTGGCAGCTCTTTGGGGTCAAGAAGTTAGTTTTAATCCCTGCCATGCACTTAGCCCAGAGAACAGTGTCTGGCTTTCGGCAGGTGCCCAGGAAATACTTACTGAATCGATGAATGAATGCTTTGCTTTTTTTGCTGTTGGGTTAGTGGTCTTTTTCTTATTGATTCATAAGAGCTCTTTAGCTAGTCATTAAATAAGTCTTTGTTTTTCGTTTGTCTTACTAATGTCGGTTCCAGCATGGTGCTATTTGCTGTTCAGCGTTGTTAATGGTATCCTTTTTGCTGTAAAGAAATGTTTATTATCTACTCGAACATAACCTGTCTGTCTTTTATAGCTTTAGAGTTTTGAGTCTTGCTTAGAAAGGCTCTATATACACCAGAGTTATTTTTAAAAACTTGTCTGGTACGTTCATGGTTTGTTTTTATGTTGGAATCTTTGATTCATTTGGAATTTATTTTGGCGTAGGTAGTGGCTATGTAATCAGCTTTGTTATTTTTTCCCAAATAGTCAGCCGGTTGGTCCAACATTAATTAAAGAACAATTCATCCTTTTCTCATTGCTCTGAATACCATCTTTATCATATACCAAATTCCCATAAATGTTTACATTATATCTGATTTCTATCCTGCTCTGCTAATTTGTCCTGTTTCTTCCAGTGTTTGTACTAATTCATCTTCATTCCCCTTGCATTATGGTAATTTTTAACATCTCTTTGTCCTCTTTCCACCAGAAATTTCCTGTCAATTCTCATGCAGTTATTTTTTTTCATAAGAATGTCAGAAGCCACAGAGCCAGTCAAGCCTCTGTCCAAAAAATTATCTCACTATTTTCTTGAGATCAGGTTATTTTATGGATTAATTTAGAAGGAGATGACATCAATACAAGAACTCGTCTCTCTTGACTCCTGAATGTTTTTGATGCTCTCCTGAATTCCTTGATATACACAAATGAAACGCAATTGTCTTCAGTGGAAGGACGACAGCTTCCCCCCGGGCATGCCACCTCGGCAGGGACGCCAGGAAGGCTGGGCTCCGCTGGGATTATCTCGCGAGACCCTAGATGTGGCCTCTCTCATGTGCCAGCTTCCGGGGAGTCAGACTTCTTAGATGGCGGCTTAGGACCCAAGAGCAAGTGTCCAGAGAACAAGGGGGCAGCTGCGTGGCCTCAGAAGTCATAGTGCCCCTTCTCCAGTATGTTATTGGTCAAAGTGCTCACATGCCCACCAACTTCAGGGGAAGGGGACATAGATCCCCACCCCACCCTACTCTTGCTAGGAGAAGGTCAAGGAATTGGGGCCATGTTTTAAAACCTCCATACCTTCCGTTAGAAGAAAACTGGGCAGCTTTCTCATTAGTTTAATTACTTGTGACTTTTCTACAATTTTTCTTCCACTTCTGCCTCTGGAAACATTGACATGATTCAGAACTGAAAAGTAATTAATTTTTGAAATGAAAGTGTCAGTTGAGTTGCATTCTTTGCCAGGTACCAGGGGACCGCCATGTTCTTCACCTGACGCTGGCTTTCTCCGTCCACTCTTTCTGTTCCCCACTCCTATACCCACGGTACAGCTTGCTGGTGGCCCCCTACCTGAGGGTGGCAGGAGCAGAGAATGTCAACTCTAATTTGTCAATTTTTTAAAACGTGTTATTTGGCACCAATCTCACATAAAGTTGGAAAGAGAATTAAAATAAAAAGTAAATGTCTTGAGGATGAATTGTGAGATTCAACCACGCATTACAAGGAACATCAGAGCTGACTCTTCTTTCTACTGGTCCATGGCCTTATTCCAAAGGCCCCCTAAAGTCACGACCCAGTAATTCCCCATGTACTTTCCTGGTCCTCTTTTCTTCTAAATTTCAGCAACATTTACTGAATACTCACCGTGTGGGTAATTTATACAGGTTTATGATTGCATTTAACCCTAACTTCAAGGGTGGGAACTGGTAAGCCCATTTAGAGCTGACAACATTGCTGTTCAGACTGATTCACTGAATTGTCCAAGCATCACAGAGCTGAAATGCAGCAGAGCTATTCCCACATCCTCGCCATAAACAATGTGGCCCCCCTTTCAACAGCATCACCATCACCTGGGAGCTTGTTTGAAATGCAGCACCAACCAGACCTACTGCATCGAGAGCCGCATTTTAACAAGACCCCCAGGTGATGCAGACTCACCTTAAAGTTTGAGAAGCACCACACCCCCACAATATTCCTGCACATGGAATCCCACGGAGAGCTATGAAAAATACTGATGCCTGAGTTCCTTTCCCCCGTCACAATTCCAGTTTGATTGATCTGGGGTGCAACCTGGGCATTGGAGTTTTCAAAGCTCCCCAGGGGGTCCTAACCTGCAGCCCAGTGAGAACCACGGCTTGACACGGCTCACTTGGGACTAAGCACATCTTATATCTTGCCTGCTTGCTTATTATCATCTTTATTCATGGTCTATGCCCCCAACACGAATGTATTTTATATGTCAGCTCTCTTTCCAGGATAATTTCTTGCACAAAATACGCACTCAGTAAATATTCACTGCTTTTGCTGTTACTGAAAATGGTGCTTTAACTGGCCTGCTGCGGGGCTTGGGCATCAGTATTTCTGAGAAGGTGCCTCGTGATTCTATTGTGTAGTCAAGGTTGAGCACCACTGGGTTGGCTCCTGCAGCTCCAGCTGATGGTTGCTATGGAGAAGTTTGGGTGGAGGAGTGCCAAATGTTCTCATTTTTGAAGACGAACCTTAAAACCCAGATTTTATAATGTCAACAAATTTAGATTTTCGGAAACCTGTGTGCAAGGAAAATAATCCATGCCTGCAGGCTGCTCCTGCGTGTGCCTGTATGTCTGTGTGTGTCTGTGCAGGGATATAGGAAGTTCAATAGATGGAAAGTCATTCACTGGGGGACCATGACCCCCTCAAAGCCTGAGGATCATAAATGCCACCCCTACTGCTGCCATGAAAAAAAAAAATGCCGTCATCATTGCATAACCATCCTAGCTTCAAAAAGAGTCACTATATTGTTTCCGTCAACGCACATAATACACATCTAAACTGGAGAGTGCTGAGCCTTTTGGAGAATAATAATTTGTGCCTCATTTTGTGTTCTAGCAGTGCCGAGATGTGCCAACAGAATCGGGGAATGTGTGACAACAAGAGGGGGCAGGAGGCACTTTGTGGTTCTGGAAAGAAAGGCGCTGTGTCACCATGAGGCACGATTTCCACCCACTGCCGGAGCACCGTCTTGTGATGAAGCAAAACCAAGGAAAAGAGACCCAAGAAGAGAAGCCGGGACCAGAAATAAAGGTGTGCAAAGGAAATAGCACAGCCAGAAGAAAAGTTTTCCATCGCTTTCCACCCCGCCTGTGGCTCCCTCTGTCTGGATTTGCTTGCTTGGATAATAAGCAGCAGGGCTTCTACTGAAGCTGCAGCAGGGAGGCTGAAGTACTGGGGGCTTGGACCACGGAGCCCACAGTGTGGAGAGAAACGCTCAAGGTGTTGGATTTGCTGGCACCAGCACCTTTTGCTGATTCGACTTGGGCGCGAGATGACAGAGGGCCCCAGTTCTAATACTAATAGCCCACACTTTGTGTTTGTCTCATGGTCACTACGGAGCCAGAGGCAGCGCCAGCATCGAGATGAGTGATGAGGAGGAGGAAGATACCACTATCGCCATAATCGCAGCAGCTGTCAATTACCAGCCGCTCATGATGAGCCACGCACCGTGCTAAATGCCTCCCCTGTTACGTCTTATTTACCCTCAACACGACGGCCACAGCGACTCCTATAAAAGACACGTCAGATCTCGCTCTCTTCTCCTTAAAATTCGCGTTTTACTCAGCGTAGGGGGCAAGGTCCCTTCCACAGCCTGCAAAGCCCTGCATCCGTCAGCTGCCTACCTCCGCCTCTACTCCTCAGCTCTCGGACCTCACCTCCTGGTCTTCCCTCTCCCATCCATTTCATCCAACTTCAAGCAATGCCCGCTATTCTCAGACATGACGCCTTTGCACCGTGGGCCCCTCAGTTAGGAAACTTTGGTCCAGATATCACACGCATCGTTCCTGCCATCTTCTTAGTGAGCTCTTCTCAGACCAACCTGCTTAAAGTTGTGTCCCCCCACTCTCACTCCCTCTTTCTTCTTTATTCTCTCCATAGCACTAACCACCTTCTAACATCCAGCACTTTACTTATTGACTTTCTTTTAATTGTCTTTGATCTGCTAGAAGGGAAGTTTCATGAAAGCAGAAGTTTTCTTCTTTTGTTTTCACTGCTGTATCCCCAGCGCCTCGATAAATGCTAGGCCCATAACTGGGTCTCAGTAAATATGTTTAGAGTGAACAAGTGAATGAAGTGAATCCTTATAACAATCCTAAAAGATAGGTACTATGATTATTCTGTTTTCACAGATGTAGGAAGGTTAAAGAGGTTGCTTTTGCTCAAGATCACAAATGAGAAAGCGTTAGAGAGAAGATGTGAACCTAGGGCCATTGGACACCAAAGCTCATAATAATTCATGGCCTAGTCTGTTGTTATTTTAACAGTTTTGGGCCTTTCGGAGGAAGTAATAAATGCAATGATTAACATCCGGAAGTAGAGCCGTATTTGGTGCAGTTGGCAATCACTGGAAGCTGGTGAGAGAAGGAAAGACTATTCTTGTTCCCTATGGTTAGGGCCATTCGTAATTTTTAGAGCGGCCGAAGCCGTTTCTTGAATGACCACTTGTTGAGAAGTTGGATCTTCCAAAGTAATACAGTGGTGGGAAGTAAATCATGTTTCCTTGGGGTGGGTAAGCCAAGGGCCACTTTGAACCTTAAATTGCTTAAGAATTTCATCCAGTATGGGCCAGCTGCAGGAATGTGAGTCTAGTGACGCTGCAGGAAATTAACACATGTCATGCAAATGTGTCCTTAGGAGTCTTAAAGGATTCTGCAGAAGGCACGTTAACTCAGCCTTGAAGACCACTCTAATACGCCTTCATCCAAGAATAAATTGGATAGAATCCAACTCGTGCCAAACACAGGATGCCTGAGGTGGCTGAATGTGCCTGAATCCTTGGGGACACTTGGTAAACATTAAGCAATCTACTTGAGGCTGAGCTTTCAGGGGGTCAAAGTGCTTAGTGCATGAGGCATTCATTCCTATGGAGTTTGCTCAAAACAAAAAGTGAAGTTCAAGGAAGAGAAGAGGAAACAAAAAGAAGTTTTCAAGCACTTTTTGAAAATTGTCTGCAAAAAAGATGTACACACAGAAAACACCTTTCGGCCAATAAGTGATGAACTAGATGGATGAGCTGTTCCTTAAGTTTCTAACAGAATTCAAAGACAGGAAATAAATTGGTGGCTTGACATTTTAAGCTCACTAATTTCAAGTGAGGAATTATGGAATTTCTAGAAAAATCACGTGTGTGTTTTGCAAGCGGAAAAGTCTGAACTTCTATGCTAAGAACAAAGAAATTAGGACAATGTGGCATCATTCTGCCTTCTAATATACATAAATACCCTTAAACAATTGAGATTATTTTTCATTCCTTATATAAATCCCTAACTGTCTACTTTGTTACTAAGAATGGATGGAGCCAGGAAGTAGCACAAGATTGAACCCATGTAACCAGAATGACTGCTTGGATTGCAAACATGAAAATCCCACCTAAGCCTTATTGAAACAAAACAGATACGGGGTTCAGTGCTTGCACTCTTAATGCAAATGTTCATTTATTTAGGGATACTTGGCAAGCCAGTATTTGAAATGCGTATGTTAGTAGAAAAAATAAATCGAGGGATAAAGGGAAGTTTTGGAAATGGTAACAGGGGAGCATGAGTAACACGTGAACAGACACACACCAAAGATCAGCTACAGTGAAGTGTTCCCACCAGCATCCTCAATCATCTGATATGTTACTGGAGTGATGACTTGATGGAGCCCAACTAAGCAAGATAACGTAATGCCTCAGGATGGAAGGAAATAACCTTTTCTAAATGTCTGCTATGTGTCAGGGACTTCACATTTCAACAACAACAATAAGAATAGTTAACATTCAGTAAGAGGCTTTGGGAATGAACTTCCCACAAGTTATTTCTAGTTCTTACAATGATCCTATGAAGCAGACGTTGTTAGCTCCATTTTACAGATGAGAAAACTGAGATTTGAAAAGGTTAAATAACATGTTCCATACTACCTAGTTAGAAAGCAAATCAGAATCCAAACCTGCTTCCGATTCTAGAGCCCCAAATCTTTCTGCTTGGTCACCTGCCTGAAATAAGATGTAACAATTTTGGGGGGTGGTAATTAGGTCAATTTATTTATTTTGTAATGGAGGTACTGGGGATGGAACCCAGGACGTCGTGCATGCTAAGCATGTGCTCTACCAGTGACCTATCCCCTCCCCCTGTAGACATAACAATCTGACGTGACTTACAGTGCTCCCAAGGGCAAGGGCTACTGAGAGTGTTCACATGAAAAATTACAAAGATGAAGATAAGCAATTAAGAGAAATCAGCCACTGCAGGTTATACATTTTATGACAAACCCCTGAGAAAAGGAGGCCTTGAAAAACCCTGTGGAGATATTTTGTATTTTTAAAGAAATGTTGCTGTTGCTTCAGAGAAATAACAAACAAGCAAATTACATCACCATCGCCTTGCAGTAAGACAAAGGCTTAATGATATGTAATCGTCTATGTCTGTACTTTCCATACCAGAAAGGGCATTTATTTTTCTGATTTTATCACCCTGGTATCTTATTTCCAGATGTGCACAGAATATGCCAGAAGTGGAGGGTTCTCTGTCTCCAGCATGTTAAGGGTAAACCACCTCATTTAGAAGACATATTTCCAAGCCCTGTGTTTATAAGAATAATCAGCTATTTGCCACATGATTAGCCTGACCATTTTTTAATCCAGGAGCATGATTTCCTGCCTTCTTCACCAAGAGTTACTGGAAAGAGGGCACGGTTCCAGCAAGAAGCCCTGGCGTCAAGGTCACCCCTGCGAACTTGAGGCGCACAGGAGTGGGCAGGGACAGGCCCAGGGCAGAAACAGGCGCTCTGTCTGCCCACGTTTGGGAGCTGACAGCCTGCGGAGAGGAAGCGATGGATGCCACAGAGTCTCCAGCCAACTCTGTGTCCCTGGACGTTACAAAAACAAACCAAAGCTTTTCAACCAACCAGAACTGCTTCAACAACTTTAATAACTGCCTGAAAAGATGCCAGGGTGGTTTATCTTATCAAGATAAGGTACTTGGTAAAGAGCAGATCCTTGAATTGTCATATTTATAAATGGGAATCACAAAGAAATACGGCCATTGTAAACAAGGTGATCAGTTATCATATGATTGTCTTTGTCAGCTAGAAACATTAATTTGATCTTCTTAAAAACATTCATTGTATTTTTAAGAGTTTGAACTTTAAGAGCTTAAATAGTGCACGATACAATTACTTCATGGAAGTCTCATCCAATAACACACCTTCTATTTCTTATGCCTTATATTTCCTTCCTTAGTGACCAAACATTTTTGCATGGCTTCTGGGAGCTCATGAGATTGACAAAATCACTGAGTACATTTTTCTACTCATCAATAATCGCAATGTACTGGCAAAGCAATATAAAGAAACTTAAAGTGCTTTTGTCACATTCAGTGAACTTAGAAGAGCAGGAAATAAGTTCTAAGAAAGGGTACTTGATCTCAACCACCTTTATTGGCTAAAAGCCTGTCTAATGCGTTTGGAAGGTCAGAGTTATTTGTTTAATTGGCTACTTCCAACATTCTTCAGTTGGGCTAGGTGTATATATTAGTTGCGTATTGAAATCTACTATTGCCTTTTCCGAACTGAAGATCAAAATGTGACTAACAAGTTTAGGTATATTTAGGATGGGGGAGGGTATAGCTCAAGTGGTAGAGCGCATGCTTAGCGTGCAGGAGATCCTGGGTTCAATCCTCAGTACCTCCTCTAAAAATAAAGAAATCTAATTACCTCCCCCCACCGAAAGAAAGTAAAATACATACATACACACATA
Source organism: Vicugna pacos (assembly GCF_048564905.1). Lineage (NCBI taxonomy): Eukaryota > Metazoa > Chordata > Mammalia > Artiodactyla > Camelidae > Vicugna > Vicugna pacos. The sequence goes on from NC_132987.1 coordinate 10,799,836, forward strand.
CATAAAAAAGTATAGGTATACTTCAATAAAACGGGAGGAAACATTTAAAATTGAAACAGTTCTTGGAACACCAGATCATGTAATTATACCTACAGTGTTTCACGCTAATCCAGATGTGTCAGTCAATGCAGAGATTAGCCCTTAAAGACAACTCTATCCAGTTCTAGTTTTTGGCAGCAGAGGTGCACACGAGGTGTCAACGGGACATACCTCTATCAGTCATGTTTGAGTCACAGCTGCCTCAATCCCTGTACAACAAGCACCCTTCACTCGTCCTAACTGTGACCATTATCTCCCTCCTGGTGACTTAGACAGAAGGGCCAATCTAGACCAGATCAAGGTGAGCTGGAGCAAGCCAGAGTTCCCTTTCCACTTCCCCTTCACCTCCGAGCTTGGGGAAAGTCATGCCCAGGTGGCAGCAGTGGAGTGAGGCTGAGACCAACCTCCGCTGCTCACTTCCATCACCCTCGTCTTTGCCCACCACCCTGTCAGTCTCTCTACTTCCTGGAAGCACGTTTACTCTGTTTAAAGAATCTAGAGTTAAGTTATTTCTGTTGGCATTCATCAGGTCTTTAGTTTCATATCCATTTTTTTCTGTGACTATTCCCCAGCTGCCCTTCTAAACAATGCTCAGCAGCATTTACAGAACAGAGGGCGCGTTCACAATTCCTTCAACGAATGTGTACTGAGCCCCGATTGTTCGCCAGGAAGTGAGCTGCGGGCTGAGGATACAATGGTAGCATCCTCACCTTCAAAGAACTTTCAGCTTATTGGAAAGAACATGGCACTGTTCCAGAACCACTGGAAGGGGTCCAGGCAGAGCTCAGCGATGAGCCTGAGGAGGCAGAGAGCGTTCACACATGGCAAGAGGTCAGAGCGGTGGTTAAAGACCTGGTCAACTCAGAGGAAGGGATGGTAAAAACACTTTCATATATTAAACAAAGATTCACTGCACTTTGGTTGGAAACTGCAGCCAGGGGTGGAGACCTGTGGTCTTTGTCAGCCACACTGGGATTCACACCCCTCAGGCTCACTTCTTCATGCTACAGACCACCCATCAGGCTTGCTGTAGCAGGTCACCGTGTGGTACAGGAGGCCAGCCTTTGGGTTGGGCTCAGACGGGCCGGGTTCAAGTCCTGCAATGCCATTTACAGCTGAGAGACAGTGGACACGTTGCTTGAATTCCTGGTTTCTCATCTGCAGCAGGAACTCTGCAGGGCAAGGAACATGCTTTGAAGATTTCCACTGTTGCCAGATATTCTGAAGGACTTCCCATAGCAATACAACCTGACTACAATGAGCAAAATGTTTGAAATTCTGCAGGGCTTGCAGAAAACCTCGAAGGGGTATGATGAACTAAAACAAAGAGGGTGAGTGGGGAGCAAATGAATGAGCTGCACATGCCGTGGGGCCAAATGTTTAGCTAGCACCGGGATCAGAAGCAAAAGCCTGGGGCTCAGTACAGGTCGTGGAGTTAAACACGACACCTACCTTACGCCAAAATCCTTACAGGGACTAGAGCAGCCTCAGGTTAGCACAGAAACAGGTGGAGAGCTAGATTTGCTCTGTGGATCCCTGCTCTGAGACAATAATAATGTTTAACATAGGCAGCTGCTTTATAATTTATAAAATCTTTTCTATATATTATCTAATTTAATGTGTACAATTCCTCTAAGCTAAGTCAAAGGTAGAATAGCTTTTATCCCTTAGACGCAGCATATCATGAATAAGACAAGCAGAACAATAAACGTTAGGTATAAACCAAAGAAGATTAGATACAATGCTGTAGCTTCCTAGAAGGAGGGGACAGAAAGGTTGAGGAGAAGTCGAAAATGCTCTATGGTGCCACTACCATCATCAACTGAGCTATCCACAAAAATGAAATAAACTGTTTGACAAAGTCGTGTCTTGTTTCCTTTCTTCGTCTATGGATGTCCTTTACCGCAGAAGGCAGTGAAAGCTGTGATCTGACACACTGCTGGCGGCCACCTTAGCTGCACTGTTTCCCTGGCAGTGGCCAAGAAGAACAGAAAATTCACGTACGCCTGAACTTACAGTGTTCGAGCATTTCCTCTTCTCATTTTGTATGTGCAGGAGTGACTTCCTTCATCTGGCGGGACAGCATTTTAGACCTGGACTGTAGCCCAGAAACCCCCTCATTTAACTGTTGCATTTTTAGGTGGAGTCAGGAGAGGTGCAGAGGGACAGATCAGACTATGAACAGCAGTCCTGTATTGGCTGTGGAATATACAGTGTTGTCAATGTCGTGTCACTATCACTTTGCACGAATCGTAACCCTATAAAGGTAAGCGCACTGGCTGACACACATGAATGCTGGTGCAGGGAGCAGAGGGGAAAGAAGGAGGGGGAGTTCGAAGTTTGTAGATACTGACAGGCATATGCAGAGTAGATAAACAAGATTATACTGCATAGCAAGGGAAAATACATACAAGATCTTGTGGTAGCTCACAGCGAAAAAGAATGTGACAATGAATATACGTATGTTCATGTGTAACTGAAAAATCGTGCTCTACACTGGAATTTGACACAACATTGTAAACTGACTCAATAAAAAAAGTTTTAAAAAAAGCCATAATCTGTGTAATTTCAAACTATAGGAACGACCTCTTTAAACACCTATTACTATACCTTGTGTATAGTAAATTGTAAAAAAAAAAATTGTTGAATGTAAAAAATAAACCACAGTTTTTCAATTCAAAAAAAAAAAAAAAGGAGAGGGAGGAGGCATCATTGTGTCTGCCGGGTGAGGCGCTAGTGGACCCTTTCCATGCAACAACATCTGACTTAATTATCATGACTCTGCCAGGAGGAGGCTGCATTCGCATTTTGCAAAAGAGGACGTGGGGGCTTCAGCAATGCATCAGCCAGCTAGCTGGTGACTGGTGGGGCTGAGGCTTGAATTCAGGTCTCTACTGGCTTCAAAGCACCTTTTACTGCATACCCTGCTTCCATCACATCACAGGGAGTTCTGCATTGGGGAACAACTGCAGAAAGGAAAGATGAGGAGAAAATGGCAAAATCAACTTCTGTTGTAAGACATCGGATGACAGGCATCCATCCATTTGTCTGAACTCAACAACAGGGCAGTATTTTACTCCAGGCTTGAGTCATTTTTAACATTCTCCTCCTCTAAACCGCAACATTTTTCCAGCAACAATCACAATGCGAAACAAAGATATTTCACGTTCCACTAAAAATTACACTTACCAAATAAAAATATCTCAACTCACAATGGACACTCTGTTTCACTGTTTCAAATTTAAAACACAAATAAAAATGCCAAGTGGTCACATAATAAGATAGAACTGAAGTAACTCAGGAGCTGTTTCCTGGACTGTACATCACAGAACTATCATTGGTTACTTTTGAACTATTTAAATGCTAACCACGTAGTGCCTCAAGGGCTGGAGATTCAAACACTACTAAAGCCCTGAACATCTTCAAACTTCTAGGAAATAACTCTGGAAATCAAGACGTGCAGCTGAGTCCTGTAATCCTGGGGCTAACTGAATAACCGCGAATTCTGCAAATTAACTTTCCTATGAACTTATGTTTATTAAAAGATAAGTAATAAAATGTGCTAGTTTGAAGCTGACATATATATTCCTATAACTCAACAGTAATGGCAGCAATTGCTTACAACTTAGATCAACAAAACTTGTCTTTCAGGGGAAGTATTTCATTACTGAGATTCTTTAGAACAGAGCATGATAATGAAGCAAAAATGAAAGCAGCTGACTTTTCATCGGTTTCGTTATTGTTTTTAACCAGGCCGCCCCCCCCTCCGCAAGCTGGGAGGGGGCTGAATGTTAGCTTTGGCCCCCTAGGCTCCAGTTTTACTACAAGGAACTGATGGTTAAGATCCTAACTGAAGTCACCACTTAAGTTTAGGCCATGGTACCCTTTGACTCATTCTTTAAAGAGGTTAGTGGTTTTACGTCACTTGAGTTGTGTTGGCGTATTATTTTCAAAAGAGCCCCAGGAAAGAAAGACTATGATTAGTCCCATATGATGGATGAAGAAACAGAGGCTGAGGGAGGATAAGCAACTTGCACGAGGTCAGGGAACCAGCAGGTCTAGGGCTGGAGCTCCAAGGTAGTTCTAACTCTTAAACATCTATTCGCTTAACCTTTAAGGTACATCTGTGAGCAATAAAGAGGTTAACAATTGTAAGACAAACACAACTTCAAACTGATAAATTTAGCTTAAGATTAAAGTACAAAAGAAAAAGGACGGGTTTGTCTCTGCACCACTTGTGAAAATATTTTGACCCAAGAACCCTAGAGGCCCAGGGTAGCATCATGCAGCCTCGGTCCATGACAAAGAGAAAGGTTATGACGAAAGGTACAGCCATTGAACATAAGATAAGGCTCAAGACATGATTCCTATCCGGTCTTCCATCAAATGGTGAAGGAGATCACATTCTTTGAAGGATACTTGGTAGAGATTTTATGCTATCATCTTATTAGTAAGTATCATTTGTCTGTAAATGGCTTTACTTAGAGATTTTCTATTTGGTTTAATTTGAAAGCCCCTGCAGAAATTTCCAGCAGCGCTACAATTATCCACGGTCACCCTTTCATCCTGATCCTAGTTTGGCTGGATAAGTGTTACCCACAAAGTCAGAGACTGTCTAGCATCTCACACTTCCCTCAAGGAGAAAGCCATTCCCAGCCCCTCACCTGTGCTGTGTCCAGCAGCAGCATCCTCAGGGCTGGAAACCAGGGCACTTTGGAAGCTTGTGCCTCACAGAACCCCTTCCGTACCCCGTGGTTCTAACCCTGGGAAGTGCTGGGGGCATTCGTCCTTTACTAGTCTACAGTTCCATTTTAAAGAATGGCTTTAAATGCACTTCAAAGTAGTTCAATCTACATCTGATACTTACAATCCTTTTTCTTACAACATATAATTTTGTGTTTCTAAGATCTGCTACGATGACACTCAATCTGTTTAATGGTGGAACACGGGTTCAGTTCACACTCTTCATGCTCCTTCTCTGTCTTTCCAATAAACCCTGGAAATGACAGTCCTGCCACTTCACTGGCACTGTCTTCATCCCAGGTTCTTTCACAAAACTTTGGACTTCCACAGCAAATCTGCGAGACAGACAGAGCCAGTATCACCTTCCACAGCTAATAGATGAGAAAATTGAGGCATAAAATGTTTAGGAGGAGTCCTGGTCTGTAATTCGAATCCTTCTACTTATGGCATGCTGGTAAAACAGCTCTCAAAAAAAAAAAAAAGCTCCAATTTATAGCATTTGCTGATTCGCAAGTGCAAATAATTCCCCCAGGGCCACTTCAAGGTACCAACACGATGCTACTGCGTGTGGAGCTGGGAAGTCACATGGGAGGTTGGTTGTCTCGAGGCAGCACTAGCTCCAGCATGGACTCCTCGGCTCCTAACCCAGCGCCCTTTACGTGCTGTCATGGTGTTAACTGAAAACCCCTATGGGCGGCCAGGAGGCGACAGCTCAGTGGTAGAGTGCAGGCTTAGCATGCAGGAGGTCCTGGGTTCAATCCCCAGTACTGCCATTTAAATAAATAAATAAGTAAGTAAACCTAATTACCCTCCCAACCCCTCCCCCGAAAAACAAAACCCCTGTCTAGCCCCAGGCACTGGAGGGGAAGCCTCAGGCCGGTGAGCGCATGTGTCCCTTATGGGAACCTCAGTCACAGACATTCCTTCTGCAGACGGTGGTCTGCGTCAGAGACCATCAGTCCCATCCGTGGAGGCAGTATCTTCCAGCTGAAGATCTCCAGGCATCTTCCATGCCTGTCTGATCAACCCCATTTTACAGACAGGGGGACCAATGTCCTGGAAATCAGATGACATGGAAACCATGCTCCAAGTCACACAGTATACTGAGGACCTCACTACTGCACCAGGATGCCTCACTCATCACTATGAAAGAGATTTCTGAAAATGTGGCAGGAAGTTCGGGACACTCGTCCAGAGAAATATGAGAAATGGGAACGTCGTAGGGCAACAGACATCCCACAGGTCTATCTGGGCTGTGGTTTTCAGACTAGCTTCATAGAGCCTCAGGGGCCTAGAGGTCTTCTCAGGGACATGGAAGGAGGTAAGACATATAGGGGGAAGACTCTGGACCCTCCCATCCAAATGTGAATTAAAGCACTCATCTACTTTATATGCTGGTTGTCAGATTAAGATTTTTTTTGAAGAAAAGTTTCTGTGACTTAAATTTAAAAAACTGGAAAACTGCAGCAAAGACCAAAGTCCACACTGTTAATTTTCAAACAAGGCTCCTTGGTGTGAGATACTGGGCCTCGTAAACCAAAGGGGGCTTCCTGGCTGCTCCTTTCCCATGGGCTGGTGAGATAATGTATGTGCAAACACACTGAAGAGAACGAGGGGTATGTAAGCTGGAATCAGCATGGGTCCTTTAGCCTCCATCTGATCCATGGATGGCAGCCTCACTGGTGGTGTTTCTGTCATGTGACCACCAAAACCATCCAGGCATCCCACGTCCTCAGCTGACGCCCTGGAGACCAGCCAGGAGTCCCCGCCTGGCAGCCTGAGCAAGCACACGAAGGTAGCCCCCCTTCGCACACTCACTGGGGTGACATGAGCACAGGCCACACAGACCGATGACAAGCCCTTGTGCAAGACAACAAGGCGGCTCAGAAGCACAATAAAGCACCAGGTTGCCACACCGACAAACCTACAGGTGCCTTATAATGCATGGCTTATGGAAAACCAAAGAAAGAAAGAAAGAAAACCGTTTTCATCATTAGTCAAAGTAATTCAACTATTGTAAGTAGAAAAGAGACACAAGGCATGTGCCCTATCAAGTGGTATAGACTGAATCTGCACAACAGCGTGTTAACTTAGGGTCTACTCATAACAAATACTCCGTGCTAAATGTCTCCTGAGACATCATCACAAGCGTACAGTAAAGGTAGACCTAATAACGAAGGATATGGTTTTGAAAACAAGCATTCATCCTGAAGCTCCAATGGAAAAGTATGTAGAAAGAGAATACAAATACATGTGGAGTCTAAAAAAAAAATGACACAAATGAACTTATTTACAAAACAGAAACAGACTCACAGACATAGAAAACAAGCTTATGGTTACCAGGGGCAAAAGGCGGCGGGTGGAGGGATAAACTGGGAGTTTGGGATTTGCAGATACTAACTCCTACACATAAAATAGATGAACAACAAGGTCCTACTGTGTAGCACCGGGAACTGCATTCAATAGCTTGCAATAGCCTATAATGAATAAGAATATGAAAAGGAATATATATATAACTGAATCACTATGCCATACTATAGAAATTAACACAACATTGTAAATCAACTATACTTCAAAAAAATAGAATACATATATAATTGTTCCTGTGATGCTTTATTAAAGTATACGCATACATGTATGTGCAAAGAGTTTTAATATATGTTTGCTTATGTGTGCATAATTTATAATGTCCTTTTTAAGATTAATTAAATGCTGTAAAACTTCTTGCTAAAACAAAATGTCTTTCAGGCTGACACTATTATTTCAAAAGAAATAAAGGCATAAGGGGCATATTTTAAAGGCATAATTTAAAGAATTATAAGATTTTCAAATCACATAAAATAACCATGAAGGCAAGCATTTGCAGAATCCAGGTCAGAATACTATGTATAGTAGGATGAAGGCTCCTAAATGTCTTATTTTTCTCTAGATTTTAATGAGAATATGAAATGAACGCAAACATGAAAAGGGAAGTGAGGATAAAATGAAGTTTGGTTCGTCAAGGCCTACCTGTTTCACTTTCTTCTACGAGCACGTGCACTGAGACACAACGTTTGAATCCCTTTGGTTGCAAATGAATGTAAAACCTTGAAGGCAGATGTTAGTGTCTTGCCAAAAATCCAGAACACAGGCAGTGATGGAAAATATTCCTCTCTATTGCCCTCAAAGCTTAAATTTTGCCACACTAGCCAGGCACGTAAAAAGTTAATCTTTAGCCAAGCTAGTGTGCTTAAAATAGTTCGTCTATTGTTCTCAACGAGTTATAAACCTGGATTATGAAACTGTTAAACACTAGAGATAGAAAACTCAAATACACAAATTCTTTTGCACACATTTTCCCCTCTGCTTTACTTTTCTTTTGCAAAGGCTCAGATTTTATGACTGAGGGATTAATTAAAAAGAAAAAAAGAAAAGTGACTTCTATAAGGCAAAGACAAGTGCTCACAGACATATTTTAAAGTGGCATCCATTGTCTTCCTTTTAAATAATAATTTTGGATTTGGTTGATGTGTCATATTAAAATGCTTCTAGTTCAAACATTCTATTAATATTACATTTAGCTATACTGAAAAAAAGAAAAAAAGCTACTGCAAGAGCATGCTTAAATGTCACCTAGTTCTAAATTTGGCTAGTCTCCTATCCTGCAACTGATAGAAAATAACAAAAATCTGGAAAGTATTCTCAATATTATCATTAGAACTCTGAAAAGTAGGTATTTTTATCCCATTTTGCAGACAACCTCAAGCCCAAGGATGCTGAGGTCTGCTGGGATTTGAACCCAACTTCAAGTCCATTTCTCTTCCCCTTATTCCAAAGCTGTTTCTACAGCTGACCATATCCCGTTTAAAAGAAAATACAGAGATAAATACATTTTAGAATTTACAGAAATATAGAGAAATTGGGAAAGCATTACTAGCTTTTCACAAAGGATTTACCCCCAGATTAAGTTACCAGCTCCCATAATTCACTTAAAGAGGCCTACATTGTCCTCAGTATTTTTAGGAAACTTTCTGTGAATATAAAGCAGACTTGCATACAGAGCTAAGCTTGGGGACTGATCAGATCTATTTGTGCTTCAGCTGCAGTAACGCACCTGGCTCTTACGGATGAAGGATGTACATAATGATAAACCTGGACCAAGTCCTGAAGCCAGTTTCAGACACTGGACAACAGACAGTGCATGACCGCTCCTTGGGAGGACGGAGCCTGGAGTTGAACTCGCTTGGCTTTCTGCCGCGGGGCACTTGTCACACTGCAGCTCAGGAAAGTGGAGTCTAAGCAGAGACCAGCTGAGTAGAGGAAACTGAGATCTGGGTGGCAGATACAGCGGGACCTTGTGGGGCAGGGAACTGAAGAAGCTGCAAGGCAAAAGAACTCCAGAAATAGGCACAGACGTTCCCTGGAGCCTTTAGCCAAATATTAAGCAGAGGGTACCTGAGGCCAAGCCCAAACAGATATTCTGTGAGAAGAGTTTTTGAAGGTTGCACACTGCCAGGAAATGGGTACCAACCAGTCAGGGAAAAGAAATCTTGCTGAACTCTCCCAAGATTCAGTTGAGACCTCAAAATGACAATACCTTGGAAAGACTAGTCCCAGAGTAAGGACCATTCTAGATTTCCCTCTCCAAGCCTCGACCAGCTCCCACTCATCTGCCAGAAGATGAAATGCCTGCCAGGTAAAAATTCATCCCTCTTTAAAGGAAGACAACAGTCAATGTTTTCACGTTCTCACAGCCACGACGTCCACCATCAAGTAAAAACTCTGTACACTGGAGGTCTGGTTGACATCGGGAGTAGACAGCTGTTGCTTCCTCCTGCCTCACATGTCCTTCTCCTGCTTCTAGGAACACAAATGTATAGCCAGAGGATTTTTCCCCAATAAGGAACATATTCAATCTGGTTTAGCCTGGGCCCTCCATTCTCACCGGTGGCCAAGTGACCAGGAGAGATGGAATGTCCTACATTTTGGACACAGAGATGTACTCATGACCCAAATTGGACCAGTGAGAGTCCTCTCTGGTACTTATCCCCTAAAATGTGGCCAAATTAGTGTGATGTGCAAGTAGGGGTGTTGATGACTTCACACCTGCTGTACCAAGGAGGTTGTTCAAGAGATGAAGTAGAGATGCAGCCATGATGAGATCATTCGTGCCCTAGGATTTAGTTGTGTCAAAAGGCCTTTGCAAACTTGGTCGGTGGGATTCAGAAGCATTCTAGTTCTAGATGATTAAGCAAGAACATTATTAAGCAATGTGGGCTCTACCCTGAGCCTCATATGCTCAGGACAGCAGGTGTGCTAGGCTGTGCAGACTGTGACTCAGAATGTACCTTACTGGTGAGAGAATCATCATTTGATAGCTGGAAACGGATAGTCCTGGCTCCTTGTTAAAGAGCTGCATTATCTTGGGCTAATCTCTTACCTCCCCTCATCCCCCTCAACCCTGTAAACTGAGAAGGGAGACCTTCTAGGGCTCTTTCTAGCTACAAAATTTCATGAGTCTATGAAATAAGGGGCTTTCCAAAGTCAGCTAGATAACAGGTTCGTGCTGATTTATAAAAGCATCTTGTTCACGCCAACAAAGAAAGGGTATGAAGTGAGAGATACAGGAATCCAGTGACCAAGCTTGAAGAAAAAGCTCATATAGTTTCCCCAGTTTGCTGACTCTCAGACCAAGTTTTCTGCTTGTGTTTGCAAGGTTGAACTAAACCAGTTCTTTCATTGCACAGCATAGGCTCAAGAGGAGCTCAGTGTGATGGAAGCGCAGACTCAATCGCGTAAGGGGGTGACTGTTTTCCCTCAGTCCTGCGTCCTTTGAAGATTTTGAACAAATCCCCTAACGCCTCCTCCACTTTCTAATACGTAAAATTACACTCGGTGATTTAGCACTGATGTTATGAATAAAAAGGAGAAAAGATTGTGCAAATATGTGGATAAATGTAGTAAAATTATATTTTTTTGGCCATCTGTGCATTTGTTAGAGTCGCCTGAAAGTCCCACAGTGAACAGGCACTTGCTCTAGATCCAAAGGTAGCTTCTGATTTGTTTTAATGAAACGTATGTCTATTGGTAGAGTCTCACTGTATTTGAAAAGACGCAGTACCACTCACCTTCTAGCCTTATGATTAAGGAAAGGCTAGTTCTTAAGAAGTGAGAAGATGAAAATATGAATGAAGACAAAGCCAAGCACCTATAAAAATACTGGGTATCTACTTTCTGACCCGGTGGCCTGTCAGTTCTTCAAGGCTGAGTGGCAATGGTCCCCGAGCCTTTCCTCGTTCAAAGGGGAACAGTTGAGAAAGGGCTTCAGGGAGACACGCGGGAGGTGCCACAGGTAGGAAATAAGCAAACTGAGAATTTTGAACCCCAAAACTCATGAATTAATATGCCTTAATTTTTTTCCCTCTTGGTAAATGCTATTCTAGAAAACATTTTATAAATGAAAATTTGGTTAAATCAGTTTCACCTTCATTTGGCTTTTTATAAAGGATAACAGAAAAGATCTTTTTTCTAGGTAAGAGGTAAGCACAAAGAACAAACCCAAATTTGTCAAAATTCCACATCTCAAATATAACCATTTTTTAAAAATTGGGTATATATTTTTTCAGCCTTTTTGGCTTGTTCAGTTTTTAATGCCAGAATCATTTGAAAGCATTTTATAATCATCATCTCACTGAACCCTTATAACAACTCGATGAGGCAGGTATAAATTCTACTTTATAGATAGGGTCATACAGCCCCGTCTAGTCCTGAAGCTTCTGTATTTAAGCACTGCACTTCCTTGGATGCATATGTGTGTGTGTCTATGTGCACTCACATATATATGCATAAACATACACACACGTGTACATATACACATCCACATATATGTATATGTATTTACACATATACATTTATGTGTTCATTTATACATTCATACATGTGCAAATTTTCACAATTGTACCCTAAATGTTGTAACTAATAGATTGTATTTTGTCATTTATTTTTCTTACAACTTATCAAGGAAAGGTTGCCAATTAGGTCAAAAGCCACCAACTGAGAGATAAGAAAAGTCAGCTGCTATTTGTCAGGTATGGAGATCCAAGGGGACAAACATCTTGAGAATGTTTTCTGACCTGAAAAGAGACCCATGTCTAAAGCCAAGAGAAACACCCTGCTTAGGCTCCTTGATGTGGAAAGGTTTTGGCGCTATAGTAGAATGTATCTGCGTGCTTGCTTATTCGTTTTGTCTAGGAGTGGAAAGTACCATGAAGCAATTTCTATACAGCAGGAGGATTCTGGGACACATCTCCATAACTCACAAAGCTGACTCGGCAAGTACACGTGACATGTCTACCCTGCCCCACAAGGCTGAGCACGGTGCACGATGTTTTATAAACGTGAAGTCTGATGCCCACACCGCATCACACAAGCGCTGAGTGATTGAATCAGTCTGGATCCTCACCGACTCCTCAACAGTTCACAACAAACTCATTTCGTTCTCCTTATCCACGTTTTTTTCTAGTTTCCCCATCTCTTTTGTTAAAAATCACTGTCACCACCATTATCCCAGTTTCTCTGGCAGAAAATTTGGACCCACCTTTTACTCTCTCCTCTATTCCTCCCTCCTACACGAATATATCAAATTCTGCAAATTCTTTCTTTTTTATATCCTGCCATTGGCCCCTTCTTTTACCTGCCCATATCTTTAACCCTGGTCAAGGCCCTTACAAGTAGCACCATCATTTCACTATAAGCAGAAGTAGGAGGGAAAGGGGACACTCCTGGCAATCACTGTGGTACGACCAGTTTACACCTGACTGCCCAGGGCACACCAGATGCACGTTCATTTTCTGTGAAATGCCCTCATCTACCTTCTCGTCGTCTTCACTGTTTCCTGCATACATGGCCGCGTACTCATCCCTCAACAGAAAGGGCAAGCTTCCTGCTAAGTTTTTTAAAATCAAATCCAGACTTCATACGACATTAGATGAACTTCCTGGTTCCTCCATCAGGTCTTTATCATCTGACCCCTCCCTAACTCTCTAAGTTCGCCTCCTCCTATTCGTTTCCAGTTTCCTGCTCTTTCAACGAAGTTGTGATTCTCAGTGGTCTCCACACATCCCAGGCATAGTCACCTGCATTTCCTTGTTTGTACCTTCCCTACTCCTCTCCACTGCAGGATTCCCATTCCTCGTGAGTTCATCTCACTTCACATACCAGCTCTAAATGCCTGGCCGTATGAACACATATTGTACCATTTTGGTGCTCAGAACAGATCACCCTAGACTTTTCTTTTGTCTCTGTGTCCCATCTAGACAATTAATAGAGTAATTTACAGCTTTGAAGAACTTTACAGCTCACAAAATACCTCTTTTTTCTGGACTATATTTTTCCAGCTTTATTGAGATATAATTGACATATGACATTGTGTACATTTGAGTGAACAACATGATTACATATATGTATATATTGAGAGATGATTACTGCATAAGATTAGTTAACACATTCACCATTCCACAAAGTTACTTTTTTGAGTGTATGCTGAGAACTTTAAAGATCTACTATCTTAGCAACTTTCAGTTATACAAAATAATAAATATAGTCACGATGCTGCACATTAGATCCCAGAACTTATTTCTCTTAAAGCTGAAAGATTATACCTTTGATCATTTTCACCCATCTCCTCCAACCCCTGTCCTTGGCAACCACCAATCTATTCTTTCTTTCTATGAGTTTGTTTTTTTAGATTCCACATATAACTGAGATCATACAGTATTTGTGTTTCTCTGTCTGACTTATTTCACTTAGCGTAAGTCCCTCAAGTTTCATTCATGTTGTCACAAATGGCAGGATTTTCCCCTTTCTTATGACTGAAAAAAATATATATATGACATTTTCTTTATCCATCAATAGTACTAAGGTTGTTTCCATGTTTGGCTATTGTAAATAATGCTGCAATGAACATGGCGGGGTGCAGGTATCTCTTCAAGATAGTGATTTTATTTCCTTCAGGTATGTACACAGAAACGGAATTGCTGGATCACGTGGTAGTCCTGTTTTCAATTTTTTGAGGAACTTCCAAGCTGTTTCCATAATGGCTGCATCGACTTCCATTCCCACCAACGGTGCATAAGAGTTCTCTTTTTTCCACATCCTCACCAACACTTGTTATCTCTTGTCTTTTAATACTAGCCATTCTAACAGATGTGAAATGATATCTCATTGTGGTTTTGACTTCCATTTTCCTGACAATTAGTGATGTTGAACACTTTTTCATGAACCTGTTGGCCATTCGTATTTTCTTTGGAAAAACGTCTACAGACATGCGTTTGAGAAATTGTGGACTCAGTTCCAGATAGCCACAATAAAGCAAGTATGACAATAAAGTGAGTCACACAAATATTTTGGTTTTCTAGTACACATAAAAGTTATGTTTACACTATGCTGTAGTCTAAAAAATGTGCAATAGCATTATGTTTGAAAAACAATGTATATACCTTAATTAAAAAGTAATGCTGTTGGAAAAATGGTGCCAATAGACTTGCTCCATATGGATTTGCCACAAACATTCAATTTTCCAAAACACACAATATCTGCGAAGCACAATAAAACAAAGCACAATGAAACGAGGTGTGATTGTATTCAGGTCCTTTGCCCATTTTTAAGTCAGATTTTTTTTTTTTTTTTGCTTTTGAGTTGCATGAGTTTCTTATATATTTTGAATGTTAATCTTATACCTGATGTATAATTTACAAATATTTTCTTCTCTTCCTGAAGAGATTTTGATAGGGGTTGTATTGAATCTATAGATGGCTTTTGATAGTATGGACATTTTAACAATATTAATTCTTCTGATCCATGAACACAGAGTATCTTTTCATTTATTTGTCTTTCATTTATATTTTTTAGATTTCCTTCATCAATGTCTTATAGTTTTCAGCATACAGATCTTTCATCTCCTTGGTTAATACTTACTCCTAAGTGTTTTGTTATTTTTGATGCTACTGTGAATGAGATTATTTTTCTTTATTTCCTTTTCAGATAGTTTGCTGTTACTGTATGGGAAAGTAGCTGATTTTGTAAGTTGGTTTTGTATCCTACCACTTAACTAAATTTTTTTTTTTACTAATTCTACTTTTTAATGAAGTCTTTAAGGTTTTTTATATATAAGAGCACATTACCTGTAAACAGAGACTATTTTACTTCTTCCTTCCTTATTTGGATGCCTTTTATTTCTTTTTCTTGTCTGATTACTCTGGCTATGACTTCCAGTACTACATTGAATAGGAGTGGTGAGAATGGGCACCCCTGTCTTGTTTCCTGTCTTAGAGGAAAAGCTCTCAACATTTCACCATAGAGTATGATGTTAGCTATCCAGTAACGTTCATAGCTGGATAATGCTGGCCTTGTAAAATGAGTTTTGGAGTGTTCCTTCCTTTCAGTTTTTTGAAAGAGTTTGCAAAGGACTGCCATGAATTCTTCTTTAAATGGTTGGTAGAACTCACTGAAACCAGCTGGTCCTGGGCATTTCTTTGTTGGGAGGTTTTTGATTACTGATTGAATCATTTTACTCATAATCAGTCTGTAGAGATTTTCTATTTCTTCATAATTTAGTCCTGATAGATTGTATATTTCTAGGAAGATATTCATTTTTCTAGGTGTCCAATTTGTTGATTTATAATTGTTCATAGTAGTCTCATGATCCTTTGTATTTCTGGTATTGTAATATCTCCTTTTTCATTTATAATTTTTATTAATTTGAGTCCTCTCTTTTCTTCTTGGCTAGTGTAGCTAACGGTTTGTCAGTTTTTAAAAATCTTTTCAAAGAACCACCTCTTAGTTTTGTTAATATCTTTTTATTGCTTTCTTACTCTTTATCTCATTTATTTTTGCTCTAATCTTCCTTCCTTCCTTCCTTCCTTCCTTCCTTCCTTCCTTCCTTCCTTCCTTCCTTTCTTTCTTTCTTTCTTTCTTTCTTTCTTTCTTTCTTTCTTTCTTTCTTTCTCTCTTTCTCTCTTTCTCTCTTTCTTCCTTCCTTCCTTCCTTCCTTCCTTCCTTCCTTCCTTCCTTCCTTCCTTCCTTCCTTCCTTCCTTTCTAACTTTGGGCTTAGCTTATTTCCTTTTTAGTTCCCTGTGGCATAATGTTAGGTTGTTTATCACAAAGCACTT
Source organism: Vicugna pacos (assembly GCF_048564905.1). Classification (NCBI taxonomy): domain Eukaryota; kingdom Metazoa; phylum Chordata; class Mammalia; order Artiodactyla; family Camelidae; genus Vicugna; species Vicugna pacos. Next base: position 10,815,766 of record NC_132987.1, read on the forward strand.
TCTAATATATTATCTAATTTGACCCTCAAAAGCAGAAAAGGTAGCAATTACTTGTTCTCATTTTGCAGATAAAAAATTTTGACCCCAAAGCTAAAAGATGTAGCCATTATCACACAGCCAAAGTTCTCTTCTCGCAAATGTAACAAAATGAATAAAAATTTCAAACATTAAACAACAACATTCAAACAAAGGAAGAAATACAATGTAACAAAACAATATTTTAAAGATGATGATCAGGGAAAGAATGATACAACAGTGTAGAGATCTAAGAGTAATTACTCTCTGACTCCAAAGCAATTCTAGGAGAGGAAAGCAGTTCTAGGAGAGTTAAACAATTTGGGGAGAACCTCACAAATGTCCCAGAATTCAGAGGGCAGCACTCTGAGGGGTCAACAGGCAGTGTAGGCACAACTATTTTTACAGAATAAGCTTCAAGAGTAGAAGTATTGGCTCACCACCATGATACTGACTCACCTAAAGGGAGAATTACTTTTTGGAAGGAGGAACTGAAGCTAGGGAAGTAAGTGCATGGAGCTGTCTCTGTCAAAATTGAAAGCTCCAAAAACTCTTTCCAAATCACAGCATAGTCTGCACCCAAGGGTTCTCATTGACAGGACTAGACTGCATCCCTTAAAAAAAATGCCTGTATAAAATGCTAAATAAAACTTCAAAACAAAGAGCAGAGCCTAAATTCATCAGCTATTACTATCCATGCATCCCACCTGTATCTCTTTACCTTCAAGCAAAGGTAAAATCCTAGTAATACGCAGTCTTCAGACTTAAGTTCTAAGGTAAAATAAAAGGTCTCAGAGAAGATGGGATGATAAGTATGGTTCATAGATACAATATTTGGAAAAAGAGATGGTCTAGCTAGCATGTCCCACATTAATATAAGAAACATGAAATAAAATGGCATAGCAACTATGTGGAAAAAAATAATAGAAGAAATAAAGGAGAGGGAAAAAGGGAGGGAAAGAGAAGGGAATCAAACAGAGACTGATGAAAAATGCAATCTTAAAAAACACCTCAAGAAACAGAAGAAAAATTCTATAATGAATACTTTGCATCACAGAAGACATTAAAAGTGATGAGTTTGATGAAAGAATGAAACAAAGATGAGATGCGAGGATAGTAGAATGAATAGAAGAGAGACACAGTGGGGCTCAGAATACAAAATAAAGATCAGAACACCACTTCTGGAGAACTACTAAATAAATTAGATAAAAAAATGGTTGATAAATTTTGTTAAATGCCTTTTTGGTGTCTACGGCATCTATGGTGATGGTTACATATATTTATGTATTTTTATCTTTTTGCTAGACAAAAAACCAATATCCTTAATAAACAAAAATATTTTACAAATAAAGAAAAAGATGAGTAGACAAGTGGATAAATATTACAAACAAGCTGCTCACACTAAAAATAAGTAGTAATGGCCAATAAAACACATACACACACACACAAACACACACACATGCACATACACTCAAACTTATTTTAAAGGAAGGCAAATCACAAAAAGATTTAGGACTGATCAGGCTGGTAAAAATTTAAAACTTTGTTAAAATTATTGACAGATGGGGAACCAAGTACTCTCACAAATCATTAGTGATGGTATAAAATGCTGTAAACTTGTTTTAAGGCAATTTAAAGTATCTATCAAATATTTAGTGTACCATTTTTTCCAATCCAGCTGTTACACTGGTGGGAATCTAGCACATCATATTTGCCTAAATCTGCAAATACAAATGTACAATATGTTATTTTTAAATTGACTATTGTTTGAAATGCTTCCCCCCAAATTTAAAAAAAGACAAAACCAAAAAACAAGCAATCTCTGTTTCTTTATCAATGAAGTACTTGTGAAAAGAATTATAAGACATTTATATCATGAAATATACAGTGAGCTTGTTAAAAAGACATACTGAAATTGGGGTGGGGGTGGTAGAGGAATCTTCAAGACATATTATTAAAAGAAAAAAATGCAAAGTCAGAACTATGAATGTAGGATAATCCCACATACATAAAGAAATAAACAAACAATACCCATTTCTCCCTTATCATCTACATCCAATCCATTACTAAATCACGTAGAATTTATTTTCCAAAATACGACGAAACGCCTCCATTTTTCTTCAACCACATGCTCATTCACGTTGGCCTTGTTTCCTCCCTACACTCTGCAGTAGCCTCCTGATTGGGGTCTAATGAGGTCTTCTCCCCTCTCTTGCTCAGTCTACACTTGAGCCACTCTGCACATCTTGAACAAGCTGTGGTCCTCCTGGCACACGGTCTTTGCACATACTCCTCTCTCTCTCTGGAACACTCCCCTCTAATCCAACTCAGTTTTCCATTCTTCCTTTGGATTTCAGCACAAGTGTCTCTGCCTCAGAGAAATGCACGTTCTCTTTTTTGGTTGCCTTTAATTTACAGTTATATATTGACTTCCGTGTGACTAATGTCTATTTCCCTCTGCTAGATTATAATCTTGAGGAAAGTTGATAGTGTATCTAGTTTTGTTCATTATTGAATCCTCAACAAGGTAACAGACTTAGAAATTAAATAAATAAATATGTACTTTGCTCTATGTATCTGTCTATCCAATCGCCCATCCATCCACCCATCCATCCACCCACTCATTCTACAGTTGCATGCAAAATATGTTAGGAACTATTAGCCATGGCTGTTTTCTAGGGATCGGGGCTGAGGGAAGGGATGGGAGTGAAAAGTAAAAAAGACTCACTTTTAACTTTAAATATTTGCATTTGTTTACATTTCCACAAGGTATGCTGAATAAAAAAATTATCATAACAAAACTGTAACTTCCTCATAAATGACATGTGATCAAGTGTATCTTAAACACTTCTCCTTCAGTCAACCTGGGTAATTAAATAGTTTCTTCATATCTTGTCACTAGGACTATAATTATAACTCTGACAAACCTTCTTATAAACACAATCCTCTTTTCTTGCCAACTCAATTCAGTTCTATTTTAAGTACACAGAGTAAATAGTTTTTCTCACATGCATTCTTGTGTGTGTTTGTATACTCATGAAAACACACTTTTTTTTTTCTCATTAAAGGTGTTAGAAAATTCCCCAGGAAATTCAGTCACACTGTGATAGTCTTTTCACAGGAAGGAACAACGTGTAGGAAACAAGATTCTCTTGATTTTGATTAATGAATAAAGGAATCCCTTTAACCTCGTTCACCTTAGAGCATCTTCCCTGGATGGCACTACCAGCTCCTACAACAGTCTGAAAAGGCAAACTCCCAACAACCAGGGAAGAAGTTTTGAAACTAATAACCAAAGAGATCTTTCTCGGTCTCTGTCTCTCCTAAATGACGGCTAGTCTCCCCCCGATGTCTTTTCAGTCTGGAGAATTATCTCAGTGGCAGCAGCCATTTGGGTCCCGCCAAGATCTGCCACGTTTGTACATCTTCACCAAACATCCTTTCATTCACCAGATTCTGTTAACAAAATGAACCTCAAACCTCGAACTTTGATTTCTAAACAGGGGCAAGTCTGGACCTGGAACACAATCAGGGAACAACCCTGCAGAACAGGAATAAAACAAGACCATTCCGTATTGTTTTCAGGTTTCCCAAATCATCAAGTGTGAGGGGTGATTGCTGTCTGGTCATTTAGCAAATTTTGTATTCTTCTGTGTTGGAAACTAACAACTCTGAGAACTTCTGCAGTTAGACATAAAGGTTAGGATAAGATGAAGAATTATAAGGTATTATTAACATAATATATATTGATTAATGTAATTATAAAGAAATTTCATTCGGGTTACACCCACTAGAGCACTTGAGGGTGGAGGAATGGTGAGAGGACGGGAAATTTTAGCAGAGACTAGATTCTGTGAAAATGATGAAAACCTACGACCTCCTTTAGAGGATGGAAATCCATTAACTCATTCACCCTTGGTATAATTTCCACCCTTGGCATCACTTATCCTGTGTATAATTAGAGTGCACCTCTTCTGATTGCAAAAGCCTAAGCATTAGTCACTTGAACAGAAAGAGTTCCCCGTACACAAATGACCTCTGGAAAGAAGTCAGGAGTACTTCCTGGTGCTCTAACACACGCCAGTAAACACAGTGCAGGACTTAGTGATATATAAGCATTGCACTTGAAACCCATGCATCTCTGACCAATGTCACAGCAGTCAGAGTCAAGGTCACCTCCAAGGAGTGATATTGACAGGGAGGAGACCTGAGGGAGGGCACGTTCTGGGTGCTGGAAATATTCTATAACTTGATCTGGCTGGTGCTTCCCCAGGTATATACATATGTAAATATTCATTCATCACACATGTATGATTTGTGCACTCTGAACGTTACACCTCGATCAGAATAACATTTAAGTAAAGGTTCAAGTGTTTTCTGGAAGGCGAGGGAAAGAAATCTTAAACAAGAAAAATGACACAACCTGATTGTCATTTTGAAGGTCTAATAGGAATTTTATGGTAACAAGAATTCTCTCATAAATGGTTTTATTTTTGCAGTTGTCCTGAAGATGAGGGTCCCATGAATAACTGCTGGAGAAAGAGAATATAATTTGAAATGCTGAATTTTTATGGATCATCAGAGAAAGACACCTGACTGCCAGCCTGCTACTCGGGAGAATAAGACTAAGTTGAAAATTTCTGCAACAGAAATTTGACATTTCCACTTCCAGCTAGAGGAGCACCCCACTTATTACACAGCTCCCGGAAAAAATCAAACACACTACAATTTGCACACACACACACAATCTCTATGCACTGGAGGAGCAGGGAGGGGCTAGATGGAGCACCTCGCTGTTTAAATGTTGGGGAATTGCTTCCTCCTTTTACATCCAGCATAATCTGCCTTGAAATCCTTGGGATGTTGAACTGTATGTAGTAAAAATGAATCCTGCAATTATACTGTCATTAGAATAAAAGGAAAAATCTGCGCTTTAAACAAGACAGAATTAAATGGCAGACGAAGATGATTTAACAGAAAAATGTTTTAAAAAAAAAAGAGTGGCCAGCAAACAACGGAGACTTTTGTCTCCACGGAGTTCATCAGTGGCCATGGGAAGTCGGGGCTGCACTCCCACGTGGAACTGTGCTGCTGAGCTGCTGGAAGCTTTTGGGATAAATCATCATGGGTTAGTCTTGCCCTTCTCCTGAAACATTTCACCTCATCTTAAACATTGAATCTTACCCCAAAACTGAAAGTTCATATACTTCTTTCACAGCCCGTGGCCACAGCAGTGGCTCTTTTCTTATTAAATAATGTGATGTACAACATAACTTTTTAAAAATTGCCTTCTTCACCCTCTCTTTAAACATTTACTTTCAGTCTTCTCAGCCTAGATGCGTTTTCTTCAGTAAACTCAAAGCCATGCCATCCAAACTCCAGAGTCCACTGAAACCTCTAAGTGCAGATTCCTGAGACTCCTAGAAGGCAGAGACTTTTCTGAAGCCCAAACCTCCATTTTCACAACCGGCAACTGTGCTCATGTTCTATCTGCATCCAGCTTGACATCATCCCATGGTCCCAACATCCTAAACTCAAAACTGGAGTTGATGCAACGACCACGCCCCTTCCTTCCCACCTCCAGTAAGTCTCTTCTTTTCATTTCCTGCCATGTGCCCTGTCCTCATCCTGCTTACAAAGAGGCTCGTCAACATTCCAGGGCCCCCTCCTCTATATCTACCTGTCTCCGGTGTCTCCATTTATCCGTCTCCCCTTCCCAGTCAGAGTCACTCTTCAAAATATAGCTCTGACCACGACCTTGCTCCCAACCCTCTTTGGCTCCTCATTTCCCAAAGAATAAAACCCTAACTCCTAAGCTTGGTATTTCAAGTCATCTACAAGGAGACTATAATGTAATTTGGTAAACTTAACCTTCAAACCATGCTGTCATTTCTGGACCTCATCTTCTGCATTTCCCCCCAAAATCAAAGTATCATCACATTTGAAAAACAGTTCCTTCAGTTTGAATGCTTCTCCCTCTCCTATGTTCATTTCCAGGTCAATTTCAAGGGGGAGAGAGCATGATTTGGGGATAAGACACCAGACTTTGGCTTCAGACAACCTCGATTCAAATCCCAGGGCCACCACTTTCTTGTCATCAACTCTTGGACAAACTGCTTAATGTTTCTAAGAGCCTCAGTTTCCCCTTCTCCATACACAGAGGATAATGATAACGGTATTTATATTGTAAGACTGTGGAGAGGACTAAATGAGTTAAAAGGAGAAATGAGGAAGAACTTAGCACAACTCTCATCCTTAAGCGTTCGTATAAGCTATTACTTCTGTTGACATTATTGTTACCATCATTGCTACTGACTGCAAGAAGATTTTCCTACCTCATCCACTGAAATCAAAGCCTTCCCCTTCTTTGTCCTTCCACAGGACACTGTCCATGCCTCTAATTAAAATTTATCACAATATGACATATATGAGTTATTGAGAACTGTCTACCTTATTTCACAGGGAGGAACAAATTCCATAAACAGTTATTAAGTACTGCTGAATACCCACATGTTCATTATCAATAGTATAGACTCCTGCTTTGCCTTTTTCTCCTCAGTCATTCCATCCCTCATTCACGTCTTCCCAATCTACAACCGATGAAACTGCAACCTGGACAACACGTTAGGGTCCTCACTTCCCCACTCCTCACATGTGCTAATATTCACTGAGTCCTGCAGAGCCACCTCCTTGACACATTTTATAACCTGACCCTCTCTGGCCCAACTGGCATTGCCTTGGTGAACTGTTGATCACTGAGATTACTACGATTTTTCCTAACTACTGGCTTTAATCCAAGTGGTCTCCCAAGCTAAGTGACCACCCCTAGGAGGGCACCCAGCACTCTGTCTGCCTGTTTATGTACCTGCACTGGCGAATAAAAAACAAGTCTCTTGCATACAGGGATTTGCTTCATTCAAAGTGATAGCTCAGCACAGGGCACATAGTAGACTATCAAAAAGCAAGTGCTGCAAAAATGGCATCCTTCTATCCCACTCCAACCCCATATACTTAGGTTGAACCTCTATGCTTACAAATGCCCCTGGTATGGACCACAGGCCACAACAGTGCAGCTCTGGGGTTGGATCAAGGGGCTCAGAATTCTTCAGGGGGTTTAGGAATTCTGTGGAAAAATTTCTGTGGAAGACATCCAGATCAGCAAGTAGGGGAGAAAGCAGGCTCAGAGAAAGGATGGGACTGAAAGGAACAGCAATGAATGTGGGAATCTTTCTCTGAGGCATGAGATCAGACCAGTTCAAAGACGACTGAGACCTACTCCTTGTTTGCAGAGGCCACACAGCACATGCAGAAAAGCCACCCTACCATTGTGATGGATGCTGTGATGACCACCCAGACCCGCCTCTGCTCCCTCAGCTTCTGGGACAGCTGCTAGCCTCGAGAGATAATCCTTTAGCTGAAGAGAATCTCATGCCTCAAAGCCACGCCTCTTCCCAAAGCAACCCACATCCAATGACTCACATAAAGGCCTGGCTCTCTCATCCAACTTGGGGCAGCTCTGCAGGGCCTTCTGGGTTCAGAGCTCCGTGCAGGTTGGCTGAGACCTCCATGAAGACTTCATTGCAGCTCATCTTCTCTCTCTATCCAAAGCTTTTTCCTTCTCTTTCCTACTGAAGGTGTTCATCTCAAGAAGACCTCCCCTACCCCCAATAAACTGCCTCCTGGCTAAACTCTGCCTGAGAATCTGCTGCCCAGAACCTAACCTGTGACAACAAAGATCCCATATGACAGCACATACCATAGCTCAGAGAAAAAGAATTACTGGCCAATGGGTCAAGTTTGGTCCCTAGAATTGTTTCGTATTGACTTCTCAGGGGTTAAAAATTATGAACTATTTGTCAACATTTAGAAAATTCTTTTCAAAAAGCTGAGGGCCTGGCAACACTGGGCCAGCATTGGCACGTGGCCCTGAGAGCCCGAGTTGAGGGATGTGTGCCATTTAGATGGCGCCTGTGTGGTCCACCTGCTCATGTCCTTCCACGGCTCTGCATTCATTTCTTGCAGCTGCCCGGTCCTGAGGACATTTGAGTTGTATGGGTCATGACTGATTCTCATATTCTAGTCTCTAACCTTGGGGCAGGCTGCTTTCCTGGTCAGCTTACTTCCCTCCATAACTTATACCTCATCTGACTTTTCCTGTCAGTTTTTTCGCTGGCTGGGTCTGTATAATAGTCATCGTGCTCACTCTCCTCCAGCAGATGTGCTCGGTGGGTGAACGTGGCCACTGTTCAAAGCATGCTCAATAAGTGAACAGAATGAAACAGAAGACTCCCTTCACCACACCGGGACATCCATGAGCAGTGTCTACTTTTCCAGCATATTTGGAGGAAGACTCAGAGTGACTTTTGGATGGATGAAGGTGTTTTCCTGACATGCTGAAAGAAGTTGGACTCTCCTTTTCAGAAGACATGACCATCCATGGGTTTCCAAGGCTTTGAAATGAAGACAAGTTAATGGCGTGATTTAAAAAGCAGAGGTGGTTCCTCAAAAATCTAAAAGTTAACTTACCATAAGATCTAGCAATCCCACTCCTGGACATATTTCCACAAGGAATGCTAATTTGAAAAGACACACGCACCCCAATGTTCACAACAGCACTATTTACAATAGCCAAGATACGGAAGCAACCTAAGTGTGATGATTGGATAAAGAAGTTGTGGTATATTTATACAATGGAATACTACTCAGCCATAAAAAAGAGTAAAATAATGCCATTTGCAGCAACATGGATGGACCCGGAGACCATCATTCTAAGTTAAGTAAGCCAGAAAAAGAAAGAAAAATACCATATGGTATCACTCATATGTGGAATCTAAAAAAAAGAAAAGAAAAAAGAGGACACTAATGAACTCATCTACAAAACAAAAACCGACTCGCAGACATAGTAAACAATCTTATGATTCCTAGGGAAAAGGAGTGGGAAGGGATAAATTCGGGAATTTGAGATTTGCAAATGATAACCACTATATATAAAAATAGATAAAAAAATTTTTCTGTATAGCACAGGAAACTATATTCTATCTTATAATAACCTTTAATGAAAAAGAATATGAAAATAAATATATGTATATACATGCATGACTGGGACATTATGCTGTACACCAGAAACTGACACATTGTAACTGACCATGCTTCAATTTTAAAAAATACAAAAAAAAGGTTAAAAAAAGATAAAAGCAGAGACAGGTAAGCAGCTGACATCACAGGACTCATGTGCTTGGCTGAAGTCACCAAGAGCAAAGCCCTGAAGGACTTAGCAGTGCCGAAAAGTCCTGGCTGTGCTGCCCACATGCAGGTAAACGGCTTAAGTAATTGCTGTTCTTGGGCTGTTAGTCAAAACACCTAGTCGAAACTGTACAAGGACAAGCGCTCCCACAGAGGAAAAGTTATCAACTGTTGTTAGACAGAATAACATGTGACTGCCGACATTTCACCTTTTATTATTACAGCAATGCTTGAAGAAAGAAGTGTCGTTCAGGTTGTCAGCATTTCATTTTAACCCTCTCTCGGAGGCGGTTAAAAATTCACTCATGTTGAAACCTGCCTTTCAGGTTCTCAGCCAGATTTGTGCTTTGTTTCTAATCCGTTGTTCTCTAATGGAACGCACGGTGTAACGCAGGGGCAAGGGTTTTTCCAAGGATCTTTCTCCAAACAGCTTCCTACCTCAATTCCCTTTTCCCGGCTCGCTCCACTGTCTGCCAACAGGTTAGTTTTCACAACAAAAACAACCCAAAAGATACGCTCAACTGAGGGACAATTAAAGGCTTCTGGCAGTGTTTGTAAAAATAGCTGCAGCAATTAGCCACTCTCAACAAGTAGGAATCTGTTCCCCGGTGCTCGCTAAAGGCAACCGCTGTCCTGGAGCACTGCAGGTGCCTGTGGGAGACGCAATTGAATCAACAGGTATTGTGGTAGCTCTCGCTGAACAAAAGGTAACCAATGACAGTTCAAAAAATGTCTTGGTAGGAGTGACACAGAAGTGACAGTCTGGTAGGAAAGAGGAACCAGAGGTCTCATTCCCACTAACGTTGTTTAGATGCCGTGCTCTTGGCACTCAATGCTCCCCCTGGTCCCCCCACCAAGCCATCTCCCCCTGATGACAAAATGCCAGGGAATGGGGAGAGAATCGATGATTTATTGGTCGATTACTATGTGCCAGGCGGAATGCTAGGCATTTTATAAATCATAAGATACCGTGAAGATACAAGAGGCATGAGGTGCCCCCTCTCCTCTCCAGCTGAAACTTAATTTAGGTGTGTCTATACCTGTGCATAAATGGCTTGAAAACACTTCCAAGCTTGCTTTGTTTATCTTAAGTGAAAGCGGCCGTCCAGCAAGACTCATTATGTCGATCAGCTGCTGAGATAGCACCATACAAAACAGAGTGCTTACTTTTGTAGACATGCCGCCAGCTCTGATAGGTGTGTTGGGTCTTGCACGTGCCATCTTTCCCATGACAGTGGTCCCAGAACCCAGGAGGGTGCTATGATTAGCCTTTTATTATTCTCAGCATTTCTGCAATACGTACCATTTGTAAACTCCTTAACAATCAACTCTAGTCTTCACGTCTCACAAGAAATCAGATAGCTCAACACTTGTCAGCTCTGCTTTATGGCCCTGCATCCTCAGGCCTAGAGTTCAAAGAAATCACAGGTAAGGCAGCCGGCTCAGACCTAAGACCATCACAGCTGCTCTGTTTTTATCCAGCCTCTCAGCCTGGTTGCCCAGCTTTCCCTGAATATGTGCATGTGTGTATATATATACGTATGTGGGTATGTATATTATTTTTAAACTCTTGGAATAAGACAATCATAGTAAGAATATTGGCCCCAATTCTCCATTTTTAGCAAGAAGAATTCACAGCCTGGGCTTTCGCCAAGGATTGCTGGAGTAATTTTGGCAGATCTAAGATGGCCCCGCAGACAACGTCCCTCAGCTGGTGGAGAAGGAAAGCTGAACCTGTTCAGGGGCTATTTAACTCTCCTGTGCCTGTGGCAGCAAGCAAGGAGGGGGATCCCGGGCAGAGCCAAGGCGCATTGTCCGGGTGGGCAGAAGCAGCAGTGGAGCATGCGGGGCAGGTGTATGGGCAGAGCTGGCCTTGGGAAGCTCCTCTGGGGAACAGTGGACTGCTCTCCACGACACATGTGGCACACCAGAGCCACAGGGAGGGGAGCCCAGGTGGCTCTGGCTTTCCGGTTGGGAATAGTTAGCCACTGTCTCAGAAACTGGGTAGTAATATATGGTTCAAGGCACAAAGAAAAACTACAGTTCAGCTGTGGAAAGGTCTCGTGGAGATATGTCCCTCTCTCCTTGGAGTCAGGCTGTTCTATCTACCATTCTTGAATAATGCCGTCACCCCAGATTCATGGCAGTAAAAATGTTTATTATCCCATGTCATCATCTCATAATCTCTGATACCTGTTATTAAATCCAGAGATGGTGATTCCTTACTAAACTTTGTTTTTAAACCACAGCTTCATGGCTCCATAGTAAATGTGCAATAATTGCTCAAAATATTTCATTTTTAAACTATGTTAAATGCTGCTGCTACTAATATTTCTACCTGGATCAAGAAAGACAACTGTCTCAAGTTAGAATATATTTATGAACTGGGGATCTTTTTCTAACCTAATTCCAAACCTAACTGGTTTCTAATAGTCCGTTTACTCCTCTTTGAACAGTTTGGGTTAGCTGAGCTATCTCCCATTGTCAAAAACAAATATTTTTCCCTCTTGTGCTCTCACCTTCCCCAATACATTTGCACTGTCTTCATCACCACTATCATTATAGTCATCACCAACATTAGTTGAGCACTTTCTATACGCCGGGCATCATCCTGACAATTTTACATGAGAGCAGTCATGATGCAACTGGGACACGCGGATCTGACTCCAAAGCCAGACTCCTTACCACTAGGCTCTAGGAATCTTCCTGGGTACCTTGTTGCCATTTCTGAAGCACAATTGTGTCCATCTTTTCATTTGATTCTTACAACCACACAAAAGGTTTTATTTAACCTGGAAAACCCCATTCTATTTCTTCCAAGTCTAGGAAAGATATGTAATATTTTATTTTGTTGAATTATTAAGGGTTTGGCTATATTTTGTTCCCAGATGAAAATTCTAGATTTAATCTAAAGTAACACTATGGACTTCTCCACCTGAAAAAGTTTAAGTCATGTTCAACTGTAAATCATCCTCAAATAACTCTTCACTGTTTCTGTTTTTTCCTGTTATAAAGCAAAGTCCTACATTTTCCAAGGGGATATGCTGAACTCTTGTAGAAACAGGGAGTGTATTTAAATGAGTCTTGAGTTACAACTGACTGCATCACAAAATCAAATAGTTTGGAGTTTACATATTTATAGTTGTATGAGTAACATTTGTACTTATATGTCTAGATTTATAAATACCAGGCTAAATTTCAGAAAGGATTTTTCAGAAGTTTGGAACATATACTGCTTGGAATTTCTGTATACCTCTGCTCTCTCTTGATATGAAAAATAAGTGGTTTATTCTATTTTTTAATATCTCTATTTACATCCACAGAGTGTTAAGAAAGGACATCTATGATAACATGGCCTTGTGAAAATAAATACTAAATTCCTTATTGAATTACTGTTTCTTTTGATAGTCACTCAATTATAGTTCTTAAATTCACTGTTCCCACTTTTTGACACATCATCATTTAGGAAAGATCTGAGTTTTTGTAAAGAACAACTGGACTGAATTCCATGGGAATATGAATAATAAAGATGCCACTACATGAATGTGTACATTGTTCTTGGAGTGAAATCCTTCTTGCCTGTTATTTTATGGATAATCTTTAGGACATTCTTGGGAGGCCCAAGGCAGAAAAGATCAGGACATCCACATCATACAGAGACAATGGAAGTGCTGGAGAGCATTAAACGCTCAAAGTCACTTGGAGAACCAAGCCAGACCCCACACATCCTTCCAGTAACTTCCTCTGTGCAAGACCTCACATGCTTGTCATGATAAATGCTCCCTCCCACTGACAGTCAAACAAATATTCCTGCTGAACAATTAACTTCCCAAAAAAGCATCCAGGGAAGCTCGGGCTTAGTTCCAACCTTGTGGCCAATACATATCTACATAAACAAGCTCCGGGGGCACCAGTGGAGGTTAGTGCACAGACAAGCTCATAAGACATTCCAGTGCTTACTGCAACCAAATGATGGGCTCAGAATGCTGCATTTCATCTTTACATATTCAGACCAAAGGAAATAAATACCTGTTGTTTCAAACAGCTGAGTCATTCACTGGAGTGCTGACTCACCACCAAAGTCATGGACAGTGGTGATGTTTTTCTTAAGGTGGCAGGAAGACCCCATGAAGTGAGGTCCTATAATGTGCCAAGAGACAAGGGCTTTGAGACCATTGAAGGAACAGAATGATACGAGAGAGGGGTCTGACATGTCCAAGCATAAATTCAACCTCCTTTTTGGCTAATGGTCCTTTGAATCCTTGGATTTAAGGCCCAAAATACGAGTTTTGCAATTGGGGACCTACCATGTCTTTGGTATTGGAAGAGCGGAAGAAATAAAGTATCTAAGTCCTGGTGTGGAACAGGGATTTACATTTCTTATTTGAGTTTGTCCAGTGAGGACCATAATTCACATTTTTATATTCCTATAATATAGAAGAGGAGAATGAGGCACAAATAATTTAAATATTTCACTGGAAAACCCAGATTGTGTTACAGAGCCAGGATTTGGACCCAGGTCTACATGATTCTATGCCTATTTTCCTTGCTGCCTTCTTGGGACAAAATGGTATTTGCCCAGGGGATTTATGGGAAATGATGGAAGTTTTAACACAGTCCTCTAGAGCATCCATTAGCTTGTCCTCCTTAAGCTCAGCAGTTAGTAAGCCCTTGTCATGTATGTTCCCTTCCTAAATGAGCATGCAGAGACTGTGCAAGCTGAACATCTGTGCATAAGAATCAATACTTTTAGAGCTGAAGAGAGGGGAAGAACTTGACCTGTTTCTAAACTTGGGCTCTCAGTTCAGTGCCTTGACTGATGGTGGTTTCCCCACCTACTGGTATAATTGTTCTCAATCCCACCTGCCACCCACACAGCAGCACAGAACATTCCCCTCTACCTTGGACAAAATTTCACTCAAGGGCCTTCTAGAGGAATGGTTTATCTGCTGTTTTCTTTAGCATTTTCAGCTAAGACATTTTCATAACCTTCCCAGAAATAACTTCCAACTCACAAGTCTCAGGAAGGGTCCTTCTTTCATTCAAACAGGAAAAAGCACAAAGCAATGAAACATCCTCAAATAGTACCATAGCATCCAGCTAGGTGTTTCCTGGCTTACAGGTCACACACTGTAATTTAAGTGTGTTTTGCATGGATCAGTGCAGAAAAGTGAACTTTACTGCTTCTGAGGGCTTTTGTGATTCATATGACTCTTCCCTTTATTCCTAAGTGCCTCCCTAACAGGGAGTCCTCAGACCAGAGACTGTGTAAAATTGTTCTTTAGTAGTTTCAAGTGAGTGTTTATGCTTTCAACAAGTGTACAGGTTCACTGAGGGATAGCAGCAAGAGAAGTTGGAATTCTCTGGTGATTCATCTCTGGTGGAGTCACCCATGTGCCAAGCCCCATGAAGCCCATCACACTGCTGATTTTCAGAAGGATGTTCCCTAACCATCAGTGAGGAGGCTATTTTAAAAACTCATCCTAAGATATCCAGGTACAAAGAATGACGTCGGACCCCCTCCTCACACCATACAGAAAAATTAACTCAAAGTGGATTACAGACCTACATGTAAAAGTGAAATCTGCAAAACTCTTAGAAGTAAGTATAGGAGAAATTTTTCATTACCTTGGGTTATGCAAAGCTTTTCTGGATAGAACACCAAAAGCCCAAGGATCAGAGAAAAAAATAAATTGATTTCATCAAATTAAAAACTTTTGTGCTTCAGTGGAGACCTTCAAGAAAGTGGACAGCTCACACTGTGTGGAAGAAAGTATTTGCAAATCACATTTCTATATATGGAACTTGTATCTAGATGATATAAAGAACTCTTACAAGTCAATAATGAGAAAAACAAATAACTCAATTAGAAAATGGGTGAGGGACCTAAACAGACATTTCTTAAAGATGTACAAATGGACAATAAGAATATGAAAAGATGTTCAATGTCACTAGCCACAAGGGAGACACAAAGCAAAATTACAGAGATACCATTTCACACCCATTTCTTAATGGTGTGTGTTTGAATGGTGTGTGCTGAAATTGGCCATCCTTGACTATCATCAAAAGGAGAGATAACAACAAGTGGTGGCAAGGATACAGAGGAATTGGAAACCTCATGCACCACTGATGCGAATGGAAAATGGTGCAGCTGCCTTGGAGAATACCCTGACAGTCCCTTAAAGGCTAAGCATAAAGTTACCACAAAACCCAGTAATTCTACTCTTAGATACATATCCAAGAGAAACAAAAACATATGCGCATGCAAAAACTTGTGCACAAATGTTTGTAGCAGCATTATTCACAACAGCCAAAATGAAGAACAACCTAAATATCCACACAATGATGAATAGCTAAGCAAAATGTGGTATATTCATGCAATGGGATATTATTTGGCAATAAAAAGGAATGAAGTAATGATATATGGTAAAATTTGTTTGAACTTTGTAAACATTATGCTAATTGAAAGAATTCAGTCACAAAAGGCCATCTATGATATGACTCTGTTTACATGAAACATCCAAAATAGGCAAATCTACAGAGGCAGACGGTAGGTTAGTGGTTGTCCAGGGCTGGGGTGGGGGAGGAATGAGGAGTGACTGCTGATCAGTTGTTTAGGAGGGTGATGGGAATGTAAATTTGATTGTGATGATGGTGGTACAACTCTGGGAATATATTAAAAACCACTGAATTGTACACTTTAAATGGGTGAAGAGTATAGTATGTGGTTATATCTCAATAAAGGAGCTTATTATATATTATATTAATATATACTTGACATATTTATTTGTATATTTACTATGTATTAAAAATTTAATTATATATCTTTTAAAAAAAACAACATTCTAGACCTTGGTTCTCAGTCTTGGTTGCCCCTTGAAATCACCTGGGGGTACTTCTCAACTCCCGAAGCCTGGGGCACAACCTAGACCAATTATGTCAGAATCACCATGGTCAGGACCTTTAAGGTCACTCCACAGAAGAGACCAATACTTACGAGAAGAAGCTGACTGGGTGGCCTCACCCCCTGGAGGTCACCGAGGAGAAACATTATGCTCCCACTGGGTGGATACCTGAACTTCTGATTTCTTCTCTCTTCACAAGGAACTGCATGTTCAGGTTTCTGTGGTTCTTATTTTGGAATCTTTGTAAAGTAATGCTCACAGATTTATTTATTCTGAAATAAAACGCATGGAACCAAACCATATACTTAATACTTGAGGAGCTTCACTTTGATTCTGTTCATCTAAAATCCCCAAAAGGGTGAGAAGGGATAAGTTGGGAGTTCGAAATTTGCACCTCTTGGGGAGTGACGGAAATGTTTATCTTGATTATGGTGGTCGTTTCACAGATGCATACATCTATCAAGTTCATCAAATTGTACATCTGAAATATGTGTAGTTTACAGATATGATACCACAATAAAGTTGTTTAAAAAAATAAATTCCCAATTATGTTTTATTGGTCGAGATGGCAGAGTGGTAGGACCATGAGCTTGCCTCTCCTTGTGACTACAAAGAAACCACAACTGACGGCTAAACAATCATAGGAAAAAAGACTGGAACCTAGCAAAAAAGACCTTCAACTGGAAACATAAAGAGGGAACCACAACAGAATGGTAGGATGAGTGTGTCTGAGATATAATCAGTCCCCATACCTCCTGGGTTGGCGACCCACAAGCTGAAGGATAACTAAGTGGCAGAGGTCCTCCCACAAGAGTGAGAGTTTGAGCCCCACGTCGGGCTCCCCAGCCAGGGGTTCCAGCATTGGGAGGAGGAGGAGATCTCAGGACATCTGGTTTTGAAGGCCAGTGCGGCTTAACTCCAGGAGCCCCATGGGACTAGGGGAAACAGAGACTTCACTCTCTTGGGAAGCATACATAGAATCTCGAGTGCGCCAGGTCCAAGGGCAGAGGCAGTGATTTCATAGGAACCTGGGCGAGACCTGCATGCTGGTTTTTGGAGGGTCTCCTGGGGGTGTGGGGGATGGCTGTGGCTCAGCCAGGGAACATAAAGGCTGGTGGTAAACATTATGGGAGTGTTCATCTACATGAGCTTTCCTGGAGGCTGACATACTGATTGGATCATTAGCACCAAGACACAGCCCCATCCAACAGCCTGTAGGGAAGCCTCAGGCCAAACAACATACAGAGTGGGAACACAGCCCCACCCATCAGCAGACTTCCTAGGCCACCAACGCCTATAGACAAGGCCTTACCCACCAGAGGTCCAGGACCAAGCTTCACCCAGCAGTGGGCAGGCACTGGCTCCTCCTGCCAGGAACCCTGCCTCATCCACCAGGAGCAGATACAAGAAATAAGAAAACAACAACCCCAAAGCCTGTGGAAGGAATCCAGAAACACAGGCCAGACTCTGCACTGGGACCAGCTGGACCCCGACCCTTGGGTGACAAGAGAGGAGTGTCCTGCTGGGACACAGAGGACATCTCCCACAGAGGGCCACCTCTCCAAGGTCGAGAAATGTAACTAACCTACCTAGAAATACACATAGAAAGATAAACAATATGAAGTGGCAGAGGAATGTCTCTCAGGCCAAGGCACAAAATAAAATCCTGGAAGAAATAAGTGATGAGGAGATAGGCAATTTATTTGAGAAAGAGTTTAAAGTAATGATGGCCAAGATGTTCAGAGAACTCAAGAGGAGTATAGATGCCCAGAGCGAGGTTTTTAGCAAAGAGTTGGAAAATATAAAGAATACCCAAACAGAGTTGAAGAATAAAATCACTCAAATGAGTAACACACTAGAAGGAACTAAAAATAGACTTAATGAGGCAGAAAAATGGATCAATGAGCTAGAAGACAGATTAGTGGAAATCACTACTGCAGAACAGAAATAAGAAAAAAGAATGAAAAGAAATGAGAACAGTTTAAGAGAACTCTGGGACAACATGAAGCACACTAATATTTGCATTATAGGCATTCTAAAAAGATAAGAGAGAAAGAAAGGACCTGAGAAAATTTTGGGAGAGAAAATCATTGAAAACATCCCCAACTTGGGAAAGGAAACAGTCACCCAAGTCCAGGAGGCATGGAGGGTACCACACAGGATCAACCCAAAGAGGAACACACCAAAGTACATAGTCATCATATTGACAAAAATTAAGGATAGGGAGAAAATATTAAAATTAGCAAGAGAAAAGCAACGAACAACATACAAGGGAGCTCCCATAAGGTTATCAGCTGATTTTTCAGGAGAAACACTCCAAGCCAGAAGGGAGTGGCAATGATATATTTTAAGTGATGAAAGGGAAAAACTTCGAATGAAGAATACTCTATCCAGCAAGGCTCTCATTCAGATTTGATGGAGAAATCAAAAGCTTCACAGATAAACAAAAATTAAAAGAATTCAGCACCACCAAACCAGCTTTACAACAAATCTTAAAGGACCTTATCTAGTCATCAAACCATAATAAAAGAGAACAAAAAGAAGAAAGAGGGGAAAAAAAAAAAAAGACCTACAAAAGATTTCTTTGGCAGTTCAGGGTCTTTTATGGTCCCATATAAATTTTGGAATTGTTTGTTCTAGTTCTGTGAAAAATGTATTTTGACAGGGTTGCACTGGATCTGTGGATTGCTTTGGGTAGTGTGGCCATTTTGATAGTGTTGATTCTTCCAATTCAAGAGCACAAAATATCTTTCCATCTCTTTGTGTCATCTTCAATTTCCTTCATCAATGTTTTACAGTTTTCAGAGTATAGGTAACTTCCTTGGTTAAGTTTATTTCTAGGTATTTTGTTATTTTTGATGCAATGGAAATGCTTATGCCAGTTATAAAATTCTGGTTTTTGAAGTGAAAAGAAAAACAAAAGTGAATGAAGCACTGCAAATGGCAAAATATCCTTTCTTATGGGTGAGTTATATTCCATTATGTATATATATACTGCTTCTTTATCCATTCATCTGTTCATGTGCACTTAGGATGCTTCCATATCTTGGCAATCATAAATAATGTTGCTGTTAATAGCGGGGTATATGTATCTTTTTGAATTAATCTTTTTTGGTAGTTGGCTTTATTCCTTTGACAACTATGTAAGTTTAAAAAGCTAAAGGTTTAAACGTTCTTAGAAACAATGAACAGTACATATATGTAAATTTTAAAAAATACGTACAGTATATTTTTACATGTATTTACATGCAATATATTGTATACGTGCAGTCAAATTATAACAATTCTACCTAATAAAACTGAAAAAAAATTTAAATTTCCAAAACCATTAATTTATCTTTGGAATAATTCAATAAAAGAGCCCCAAACATGGAAGCTGGGACTACTGCTTTGCTGGTATCAATACCAGATAGAAAATGTTGTTGAATGACCAAGTGAATTCCCTGTAAAAATTTACCAATGCTTTCTTCCCTGCTTTTAAGCACCATTGTGAATCAAAACACCAGTTTATGTGATTTAAAAAATAAAAGTGACACACTTTCCAATCTGTAAGTCAGAAGTCAGGGTAGCAATTAGAACTCAACATAGAGACTGTCACTTAAATTCCGTTTTATGAGGGAAAGACTGAATACTTAAAAACATTCAGCTATTGTTAATATAATGAAAAGGCAGCTACTATCAAGTTTTAAGTAAATAGATTAAAACTTTACAGACTGAGGGCAAACAGACAGCTTTTTGGAAGATTATGAACACTGGATTTGTGAAAGAAAAGAAAGTATTTGAGGATTGATTTGGCATGATCAATACTTTGAAAAAACACACTCTGGAGTAGCCCATCAAAGCAGTGTGTTATCAAGGATATAATATGTAAATTGGCCGTTCAGTTGCTTAGAGATCTGCTCCAAGTTTCTCCCCTAGAAGCACTTCCCTCTTTCTTTTTCTTTTGCCGCTTCATCTCTGGCCTGCAATAATGGATCAACCAAGAAAGCGTTCCTTGCAATCACAGAGGAATTTTTATCAGTGTTAACATGTGCAATCAAGCTGGCCCCACGTGAATGTGCATTTTAGCACGTACAGCAAATCCCTTTTTAGATAGGATTGAGCTCTTCCAGTTTGAGGTGGCGGTTCCATCCTCAAAGGGGAGAGAAGCTCATTTGAACAGGGTAGAGCTGCTGCTGGTGCAAGAGAAGCCTCCTCTCCAGCCTGTTGAGGGTCCTCCACATTGTACTACATCTGATTACGTGGCTGCTGCAGGAATAGTATTGGGTGGGGAGACTGAAAATACTTGATGGTAAATACCAGCAGTTAGCTCTTGTTTTTAAAAGAAAATGGGATTGAGTTGGGAGGAATGAAAAAAGGAAAATGTAGACAATAAAAACTCAGATCATACATACTATTATATATAAAATAAACAACAAGGACCTACTGTATCACACAGGGAACTATAGTCAGTACCTTGTAATAACCTATAATGGAAAAGAATCTGAAAAATAATATATCTGTGTATATAATATATAACTAATCACTTTGCTCTACACCTGAAACACTGTAAATCAACTATACTTCAATAAAAAATTTTAAACTTTAAAAAAAAAATTTTTAAAGAAAAAATAAAAAAACAAACAAAAAAATCACCCCAAACTCAGATCATTGAAAAATAACCAAAAAATCCACATTTATATTTTTGTCAATATTTTGCTCTCCCAGTCTACCCACAAGATACAATGATGGCAAAAGTGACAAATTTGAGGTTATGACTCCTTTTTTCAGCTGGTAGACATACTGGCAAGAACTGTATTTCTGAAAGGCAAGACCACAGACATCATTCGTCTGATGCAGAGCAAAATGAAAATGCAGGGCCCTTGTTCAAAAATTAGCAAGGATTTCAAGACAGTGACAGGAAAGCTTTGGACCAGGTACAGAGGCCTGCAGAGTGTGGGGCCGGCATGACCACATGGGCTGCAACGCAAGGAGCCAGCTCTGCTGCAGGGCAAGAAAGAAGGGAGGTGGGCATCTGTGTAACCTGTCCCTGGATCTGTTGTCTGCTCGCGAGTTTCGCGCCTCTTGGCAGAGCGCACAGCTTAGCAGTGGCTTGTGTCACTTTCTCATTTATAGAAACTAACACCCAGAGAAACTCAATGACTGTCTAAGGTCATGAGCTGAACGAACCAGAACTAAATCCCAGGTATCCTGACTGCCACACCAGCATCCTCTCCCCTACATGGTGCTATTGGTCTCCAGTTTCGATGTCAACAATCAGGAAAAGCTAAGTACAGAAAAAGGAGGAGGGGCGGTAGGGAAGGACATTACCTCATCAGAACTTCCTTTTCAGCTCTTCTGTGCATAGAATAAAGTCAGTTTTCAAAATCAGTTTCTAATTCCTTTTCTAAGTCAAGGCTTTCAAGTCTTAAAGACGTCATCTGACAGCTCTGAAAACTGAAGCTGTGTAGCTTCGCTTCAAGCTCACTGGAACCCTTGGAGTTAGCAATCGGAGACCAAGGTGGTTATTAGTGGATGGTTATGAGGCAACACGTGAGTAACCTAATCAGTGTTCCTGTACAAATATTTAAAATCAGTCCAAGATAATTTGAACTTTAATGCGGAGCTAACCAGACGCATGTGTAACCTGAGCCCAAGGTTCTAATAAGTTACTGCCTTTTGGATGTCCTTCAACGTGAGGGACATTTTTAGAAAGATTAGCACTTGAATGGAAACAAAGACCGAGTTTAGACATTTTTTAACTTTAATTTTTTTATTGAAGTATAGTTGATTTACAATGTTGTGTTAGTTTCTGGTTTATAGCATAGTGATTCAGTTATATATAAAAATATATATATATATTATTTTTCATTATAGGTTATAAGATATTGAATATAGTTCCCTGTGCTATACAGTAGGAACTTGTTGTTTACCTATTTCATATATAGTAGTTTGTATCTGCTAATCCCAAACTCCAATTTATCTCTCCCCCGGCTTTCCCTTTTGGTAACCATAAATTAGTTTTCTGTGTGTGAGTCTCTTTCTGTTTTGTAAATAAATTCATTTGTGTCATTTTTTAGATTCCATATATAAGTGATATCATATGATGTTTGTCTTTATCTGACTTACTTCACTTAGCATGATCATCTCTGAGACTGACATTTTCAATAGGGTAAACATGAGACCTGGACTTTTTTATACTTTTTTTTTGTTTTGTGTAAAAAGCAAAATGCATGTATTGTCCTTGCTCAGGTACATGTGTAAATTTAGTATATCAAAATATACTACATGACCGTGCAAGGACATGGTCATTGAAAGATATGTCACAAATCAAACATAAATGAAGCTTTAACAGCTTGTGAAAAACACTCAACCAGGTGATGCAAGAGTTCAAGGTAGCCGCAATTAAAAAACAAACAAACAAACAAAGAAACCAACCCCTTCAGAGAGGCAAAAAAACAGCTGCCCAGCCCCTCGACAAGACACCAATTTTAGGGTCTGCTAGATCTCCAGTTCAAATCCCGGCTTCATCTCTATTTTACTTTTTTGAGCCTTGGCTAATTCATCTGCAAAGCAGGGTTGATACATCCTGCCAAACAGCTGAATCCGGGGCTTCCTAGATGGCTCAGTGATCTCTGAAATCTGACTCATACACCTTTAATTATATCTTACTGAATTGCCCCTCCGAATTTTCACTGGGGGGGGGGGGTTAAAATTAGTTTTGCATGTCTGCTTTCCATAATTTTATGATCTGTAGGTAGCAACAAGGAAAAACAAAATATTTTCTGGCTTGGATAAATTTTGGCATAATTATAGGTCTGGTGTTGGGAAAATGAGGACCAGATGAAAACGATGCAGAGACATGAGTAACCCAAAGTGTCTGAGGCTGCTGCACTTCCATCTCATTAACCGCCAATTACCGTATTCATTATTTAACACAAAAAGGAAAAACACAAATGGGGTTTAAAAAAAAAAACACCCTTTTATCTAGACTCCAGTTTATACTTGGCCTCCAAAGGCAAGATTAATGCAATAGGTTGAGAAAGGGAGTAGTTAGATTGAGCAATAAAAACACTTTTTGATAACATGTGAGCCTATAAAAATGGCTTGCCTGAATCTATTAGCCAAAGATAAATAATACCCTGCGGGAGGAAAAGAAACAGCTTTTTCTGGATCACAAAGTCTGGTATGTTCTTAAAGACCCAGCTTTCCCTGAAAATGTAATACTTCCATTTAAAGAGACATTTTCAAAATTCATGATTTCATAACATATGTGCATCCGAAATCTTGTCTCCCTCTGGCAAGGCTGGGTTCAAGACTTTGGTCAAAACACAGAAAGAAAAATCGTTCTTATTTATTTTTGTTATTTCATTATTAATCTTATTATTATTACTATTGCTTCTGATTATTAGCACTATGGCCAGTAATGCTGTTACTGCTACTGTATCTATATGCACATGTCCAAATGGACATTGGATAGAAATTCTAGTGAATAACATTTTATTGTTCAGCCCCTGAGTGTCTGAAGGGCTTGACCTCAGTGCAATCAATGGACCAGCAGGTTCAGTATCACTTGGAAGCTTGTTACAAATGCATGTCCCTGGGCCCTACCCCAGACCTATGGAATCCCAAGCTCTGGGGTTAGGGGCCGGGAATATGTGACTTGACAAGATTCTGATGCTCAAAAATCTGTGAACTCTGCTCAACAGAGGAAGTGACCCAGGTGCCAGAAAACAAAGGAAGGAGGGATGGGAGAGAACGGAGGATGAACACCTGGAGCTGCCACCTGCAGGCTTGACCTTGTCTGCATCAGGCAGTCTGCCAAGGCCAAGGAGAAAGCAAAGTCTGGGGCAGGGTTTCCGGATGTGGTTACCAAGGCTCTGGCCTTCAGCTCCAGGCCTCCGAGAGGAGAGGCGCCACCAGAACTGTCCCCAGCCACTGTCTGTCTCTCTTGGTTGCTGAATATTGAAAAGGACAAGGCACCTTATTTTTCATGCATGCAGGCACATCAGATCAAATTAGGTACAGTTGCTAAATTAATATTTCTCAAGGTGTGATGTCTGCGTATTTCAGGGTCTCTTTGATTCCTAGTCCCACCAAATCAACATCTCTGAGGGCTGCAACAAACTCTCAAGTGATGCCTGTGTGGTGTCAAGTTTGGGAAATGTTCTACTTTTTTGGACCGACCTGATGTTTAGTTTAGGATAAGGTTTTGAGGTTTCAAGATATATCCTCTACCTATCCTATATCCCTCCCTTTTTGCTTCCTTCCTTCCTTCGTTTCCTTTTTGTAATAACATGTTTCCTCAAAAACACAAATTTAAAAAACACACACAAAGAAAAGAAAAATTAGTTTGACTCCTATCCTCCATTTTGATAAATATAATCATATAAAAAACTATAAACAAAATTAGGACATAAAATAACATAATAGGCCATGAGAAGATATTGTAATATTTTTCATTAATTGCCTATTATTAAACCTCTAGAAGCTGTTGCCCAGATTTCCCACTCCATAAATAACAATTTAATAAGCAACGTTGTAAAAAAAAAACCAATCTTTGAACTTATTCCTAATGGTCAGTTCTTAGAATTGAAATTTCTGGTTCAAAAATTATGTCTTCTTTGAAGTGTTTCACATACATTGCCAAATTGCTTGCAGATAGAGAGGACCCAGTTAAGAACCATGTTAGGCTGTGAATTGGTACAATTTAGCAATACAGAAATGAAAAACTGACCAGGTGCACACTTTTAGACCTGGAAATGCCACATCATGGCATACAACCTAAAGTGACTCCTGTTTAAGGGAATATTCACAACAGTAAAAAGCTGGAAATAATCTAAATATCCATCAATACAAGAACAAAGAGATAAAAATAACACAGCAGGTGAAACATACGAACTAGATGATATCAACTTAGAGCTCCCTCAAAAACAAAATGGCATAATATCAAATGAAAAAGTCTTGGTAAAGGCATACATATGGAATGGAATTATTTATGTAAAATCATAAAGAATCACAAAAATATACTGTTGTGTTTACACATACAGGGAAAGCATAAACCTTGTAAAGAGAAGGAAATGTAACTTCAACACAGTGGTTCATCCCCAGAAAAGAACCCATCTTCCACTGGGGGAAGAAGGGGAAGGGTTTTATCCAGACCCATAAGATTTTATTTTATTAATAAACAGTTTTGAAGCAAACAAGCTAAAATGCTAACATCTGTCAACTCTGGGGCATAGTTCTCAAAGTGTGTCTGAGGACTTCTGGGGCCCCCAAGTCTACTGCACGGTGTTCCTGAGCTCAAAATAACTTTCATAATAGTACTAAGGCATTATTTATCTTTCCCACCATGTTGACATTTGCACTGATGGTGCCCAGTCAGTGGTGGATAAAACGGTGGTGACTTAGCACAAAGCAATGCAGAGCAGCGGACTGCATTTTCCACACCACACGCTTGCACAAACACCAGGCAAAATAAGACAAGCCAGTTTCACTCAAAAATGTCCTTGACGAAGCAGTAACATTTATTTTAATTAAATCCCAACACTCAAACGAAGTGGTAAAATAGCAAGTAAGCAGACAGCACTTCTGTGGCATGTATGATTGCTGTCTCCAGGAAAAGCACTTGTGCGATTGAATTGTGAACTGAACTGTCTGCTTTCTTCATACATGTCATTTTTCTTGAGAGAATGAGTGAGAGACAAATGATGGTCATTCAAACTTGGGTGAAAAGTCTGTCACCTCAAAGCAACCAATTGGTGGTAGCTGTTGCCCGTGATAAAATGCAAGCTTGCAAATGAAAATTTGAATTTTGGAAAGCCAATGTCTACCATTGCAGGCTTGGCAGATTCATGATAGTTAAAGACTGTTCTGAGATCAGTGAGAAATAACAGAATTTGAATATTGTGCAATCAAATGTTTCTCCATCTGGAAGATCTGCATTATTTGATGACTCCCTATTTTCCAAAGGGTCAATGCACGATGTTACAAAAATCATGTGTGAGTAAAAGATCCACTCAAAGTGCAAAATAAATGAATGGATTTTAATGACATAAAGCATGAAAAGTTCTGTGATATGGTTTCAGATTCTATACTGCAACTACTCTTTTAGAAACAACCATTTGTTGAATTTTGGTGTAGTATTAAAGCTGACTTTTCAGTTATCAGAAAGGCTGTTAAAATACACTTCCCTTTTCCAACTACATAACTGCTTGAGGACTGATTTTCTTCCCATACTTGAACACAAAAACATACCATAACAGAATGAATTCAAAAACAGATATGAGCATCCAGTTGACTTCCTTTAAGCCACTTATTCAAGAGATTGGCAAAAATGTAAAACAATGCCACTCTTCTCAACATTTTTCTTTTGCTTTGGAAATTGTAGTTATTGTCATAAAAGCATTATTTATGTTAACACATAAAGGGTTTATTATTGCTGTTTTAAATAAATATTTTAAATATCTGTTTTAATTTTGAATGTAATGTAAACATTACAAAATTAATAAACAAAAGTTCTTTGGGGTTCTCAATAATTTTTAAGAGTGAGTCCAAATCATTTGAGAACTGCTGATCTAGGGAATAAATACACAGATACTCATCTATTATTTTCTAAACTTTTCTCTGTGTGTCTAACTAAAGATAAAAGAGTGAAAAAGCCTACCAGTGGCATATGAGGACATGCAGGAGTCCATATTTTTACCAAGCTTAAGAAGGATCTCTAAAGAAACAAACAAATCTTGTGAATCTGAGAGTAAGAAAATATTACGTCGTAATTTTAATTTGCCTTTCTTTCATTGTGTGAGTGTGAACAATTGTATATGTTTTCCAGTTGATTTCAACTTTTTTTCTGTGGGTTGTCCTCTTTCTTTTCATCTATCATATGTTTGTTGAGCATCTT
This sequence comes from Vicugna pacos, assembly GCF_048564905.1. Lineage (NCBI taxonomy): Eukaryota > Metazoa > Chordata > Mammalia > Artiodactyla > Camelidae > Vicugna > Vicugna pacos. Next base: position 10,842,811 of record NC_132987.1, read on the forward strand.
GCATGCACCATACTTGCTTTTAGGTATATCTAGAAAACAGCAGTAAACGAGTTACAGAAGGTCTACTGCAGAAATTGGCACATGACTCTCTGTGGGCCAACTTTGTCCCACTTCCTATTATTGTAAATGAAGTTTTACTGGAACACACACATGCCTATTTGTTTATACATTGTCTGTGGCTCCTTTTGTGCTACAAGGGCAGAGCTGAGCAGTTGCAAAAGAGACTGCGTGTTTTTACAAAGCCAAAAATATTCACTATCTGTCCTTTTCAGTAAAAGTTGGCTGGCCCTTGATCTTGTGAGTTCTATAGGAATGTTGCCTCTTTCCTTCATATTTGTCAGATTGCTTTGTATATTAAAGAAATCTTATCTTGCAGATATTTTCCCATTTATAATCTTTTGTCTGTGATTTTTCTCACTGTGTAGAATCTTGATTTTTATGTAGAAACTCAATCAGTTCTTTTCTTTTGATGCAATTGTTCTTAATCTTTGGGAACGCTGTTTTTTAAATGACTCATTGGCTATTTTTGCTTTTTATTTTATCCCACATAAATTTTAAAATCATTTTATCATGTTACTGAAAAACTTCCCAATGATTCTGACTTTAGTTGCATTAAATTATTGTATTACCTTGGGGAGAATGCAATTTCTAAAATAAATGATTCTTTCTGTCAAAGAGTATAGACCATTTCTCTGTTAAATCTCATCTTCTTCCAAATTATTTTATAATTTTTTTCAAGGTAATCTAATAAATTTCTTTTTATATTTATTTGTAATTATTTTCTGCTCTAGGGTTGCTACTGTGATATGTGGATTTTTCCTAATTTTTTACATTGATTATGGCAATTAAGTACACTTTACTTTTCTGTATTTATTTTTTAAGTAGATACCATACTAAACTTTTGACAGTTCTAATAGCTTTTTTGTTTGTTTCAATTGATTCTCTTAAATTTTTAATATAGACAAATGGAGATTTATTTAACTTCCCCTTTCTGATTATATACTTTATTCCTTATTATATTTGCTAGACTTTTGAACAAATAATAAATTTTTAATTTTCTTGCTTCCAATTTTAATGAAAATATGTATAGAATTTTACAACTAAGTGAAATATTTAATCTTTGTTTCAAATTAATAATCTTTCTAATTTTTATGTAATTAGCCTTCTATATCTGTTTCATTAAAGAGTTATCACCAGTAACATATATTAAATCAAGTAGTTTTGGGGAGGATCTATAAAAGTAATAATTTTTTCCTTATTTAACCTATTGATAAGATGAATTATAATAACAGATGTCTCTAATAGTAAAATTTCTTGTGTTCTTAAGAACCAGCTCTTTTGGTCATAGTCTATAACTGTTTTTAAGGCTTGATACATTGAATTTGCTGGTATTGGGACTTTTTCACCTATGAAGTTGATTTATAGGGTTTTGGTGTCATCTCTGCTAGGACTATCCTGATTGTAAAAGAAGAAGAAATCGGAATGGTCACATCTTCTATCCCTAGAACAGTTTACAGCTGTTAAGATGATAAATTTATACAAATTGTAAGTGACAAAAGGGGGTACATAAAATGAAGATCATGAGAATAAGATGTGGTATAAATTTGCCCCACTAAATAATATAGATCGTAATGACCCAGTGAAAAACAGCGACCACAAAAACAATTAGAGTCAGATTTAGATTTTAACTTCTTGGTAAATGGGGACAATGGTGAAGTGTCTGCACCCCTACAAGCAACAACTTAGAGATAAAAGAATAAGGGTCTCCTCCAAGCATTGAAATAATTAATATTTCCCTAGCTCCACGGGAATAGCCACTGGATCGAGACCAACTTCGGAGCTTAATCCATGATGTTAACACATCCAAAGAAAGAAAAGGTCAACTCCTGGAGCATGGCCACTTTAGATAAACTGAGCTCAGAGAACACAGACTTTGGCAGTGGATATTGGGCACTCTCCACAGGAAAGAGACAAAAAATTCCAGAGCGCTAAGCATCCAGTCATGAAAAATGTATCCTCTAGTGGTGGTGTAGTCATTTCCTCAGGCTTTGCCATGCCCTGGAGAAATGTCTTTCAAGATTATGGTCCTTTGCTGATTCCATACACACCATCAACTTTCTGCTTAGGAATTCAGCAGTTTCTGCTGATCATGCAAAAGTCTGCAGGAGGTGCCTAGAGCTGTAGATCACAAATGCTTTTCTGCTAGGAAACATTGCCTCTACATTTTCATGCAAGATTCACTCCTGTGGATATTTCCAAGGGATATGTACGTAATACTAGATCCACCATCTGAAACTATATTCCTTTCTGATTTGAAATGCTATTGAGTTAGTGTGGCATTTTGAGAAGGATAATTTCCAATATGTTCTAATTTATAAAACAATAAAATAATTTGCTACCTTTAGTACTTTGAACATTAGACACAGATCACATACAACACACCTCACTGCTGGTGGCAACCTATTCACGTGGATCTGGACCCTCTCACTGGATAGCTGAGAACTGCTGGGTGAAGCAATTCCAATGGCATTCTATTCCATGAATCTACAGGCCATTTAGTCTACCTGTAACTTCCTAACAGTGTATAGAATTTCTTCAAGGAGTTATCATTTGGCCCCTGTTTACTTTTTCCCTGGGATTACACTTTTGCCCATTAGCCAAAAGTATCAAACGCTGAAAGAATTCTAATTCTCATTTTTGATGACACTTGCTATTGGTGAACAACTATTCTAGCCTTGGCTCTCAGAATTCATGGATAAAAATATGTTGAAAATATTTTCAGTAGATGCAGAAAAAGCATTTGACAAACTTCAACATCCATTTATGATAAAACGCCTAATAAAGTCAGTAGAGAGGGAACATATCTCAACATAATAAAGACCATATATGACAAATCTATAGCCAACATCATAGTCAACAGTGAAAAGCTGAAAACCTTTCCTCTAAATTCAGGAACAAGACAAGAATGCCTATTCTCACTTTTATTCAACATAATATTGGAAGTCCTAGCCACAGCCATCAGACAGGAAAAAAAAAAAAAAGGAAGAAGCAAAACTGTTACTGCTTGAAGATAACATGAACTATATATACAAAATCTTGAAGATATCACCAAAAATACTATGAGAACTAGCAAATGAATTCTGTAAAGTTGCAGGATACAAAATTAATACAGAAGTCTGTTGAGTTTCCATACACTAACAATGAACCATCAGAAACAGGAAGTAAGAAAACAATTTCGTGTATAACTACATCAAAGAGAATAAAATACCTAGGAATAAACCTAACCAAGGAAGTAAAAGACCTCTACTTGGAAAACTATAAGATATTGATGAAAGAAATTAAAGATGACATAAACAGATGGAAAGATATTCCACGCTCACAGACTGGAAGAATTTATATTGCTTAAATGACCAAACTACTCAACGCAATCTACAGGGTCAATGCAATCCCTATTAAAATATCACTGACATCTTTTAAAGAATGAGAACAAATAGTTCTAAAATTTGTATGGAAACATAAAGGAGCCCAAATAGCCAAAACGATCCTTGAGAAAGAAGAACAAAGCTGGAGGTATAACACTTCCTGATTTTAAACTATACTACGGCTACAGTAACCAAAACAGTATGGTATTGGCACAAAAGCAGACACATAGATCAATGGAACAGAATAGAGACCCCAGCTATAAACCCATGCTTATATGATCAATTAATCTATGACAAAGGAGGCAAGAATATACAATGGGGAAAAGATAATCTCTTCAATAAACAGTGTTGGGAAAGCTGGACAGCTACATGCAAAAGAATCAAGCTGGGCTGCTTCCCCACACCATGTACAAAAGTAAATTCAAAGTGGATTAAAGGCTTAAATGTAAGACCTGAAACCATAAAACTCCTAGAAGAAAACGCAGTTTTCTGTATGCCCTTTGACATTAGTCTTAGCAATATTTTTTTGGATTTGTTTCCTCAGGCAAAGGAAAGAAAAGCAAAAATAAACAAATGGAACCACATTAAACCAAAAAGCTTTTGCACAGCAAAGGAAACTATCAACAAAACAAAAAGGCCACCTACTGAATGGGAGAAGATATTTACAAACAATATATCTGACAAGTGGTTAATATCCAAATATACAAGGAACTTATACAACTCAATATCAAAAAAAATCTGATTAAAAATAGGCAGTGGACCTGTGTAGACATTTTTTTCTAAAGAAAACATACAGATGAAAAGATACTGAACATCACTAATCATCAGAGAAATGCAAATCAAAACCACAGTGAGACATCTCACATCTGTTAGAATGACTATCATCAAAAAGACCACAAATAGCCCATGTTGGTGAGGATGTGGAGAAATGGGAACCCTTCTGCACTGTTGGTGGGAATGTAAATCAGTGCAGCCACTATGGAAGATGATATGGAGATTCCTCAAAAAATTAAAAATAGAACTAATATATGATCCAGAAATTCCACTTCTGGGTATTTTTCCAAAGAAAACAAAAACACTAATTTGAAAAGATATATGTACCTCTATGTTTATTGCAGCATTATTTACATTAGCCAAGATATGAAAGTGCCCACTGATACATGAATGAATAAAGATGTGGTATATACAGACAATGGACTATTACTCAGCCATAAAAAAGAATGAAATTCTGCCATTTGAGAGAACATGGCTGGACCTAGAGGGTATTATGCTAAGTGAAATAAGTCAGACAGAGAAAGACAAATATCCTAAATCCACTTATATGTTGAATCTATAAAACAAAACAAATGAGCAAACGTACCAAACCTGAAACAGAGTCATAGCTATAAAGAAAAGACAGATGGCTGCCAGAGGGAAGGGGGTTGGGGGATGAGTTTAATAGGTAAGGGCAGTTAGGAGGTACACAGTTACACAATAAACAAATCATAGGCATGAAATGCACAGTGTGGGGAATATAGTCAATAATAATGAAATATCTTTATATGATGAAGAAGGTGGTCAAAAGGTACAAACTTCCAGTTATAAGATAAGTAAGTACCAGAGATGTAATGTACAACATGGTTAATATAATTAACCCTGCAGTACATTATATATAAACATTAAGAGAGTAAATCCCAAGAGCTTTCATCACAAGAAAAAGATCCTTTTTTTTTTTCCTTGATGTTGTATCTCTATGAGATGATGGATGTTCACTAAACTTGTGGTGATCATTTCGTGATGTATGCAAGTCTAACCATTATGCTGTACATCTTAAACTTACAGAGTGCTGTATGTCAATTATATCTCAATAAAACCAGAAGAAAACCTATTTGACCCACACACAAGTTACTTGTATCAGTAAGGTCCATCTTTAAAGTTATGTCTTTTGTACATGATTAAAATTATGTCATCTTCTTAAAAAAACACAATAGAAAGAAATCTTGAGGATAAAAATGGATACAATAAATATTATTCTGTCATACTGAACTCAATGAACTTGCAGACACTTTTTTTTTTTGGTGTGTGAGAGATATATTTTGTCCTAAAGGACAGAAACATCAAAGAATAGCAATTCTATCTCAACCATTAAAGGTTTGTCTGCCTATTTTCTTTTATAGAACAGAAGTGTATCTATCGATTTGCCGGTGACAAGAAAGTCACACTGAAACAAATTGGTCTTATTTTTAACTCAAGTATTCAAACATGCTTCTGAGAAGAGAATGACGTTCGTTTTGTGATTTGCTGTCATTTGGCATCTCTTCCAGCATCAGATTGAATGAAACAATATTGTATCATTTTGCTGTTGTAATCACACCAAATTTTTGGCATATGCTTAGTATCTGGCTCTAAGTGCCTATGTGTCACCAGGTCCCCACATGGACTCAAACTTGAGTGTGTGCGTGAGCACGTGTGTGAGCATGTGTGTAAACTTGTCTGCAGTCACATTTGGACATTTGTTTCTTGCTAATAGAAACCCAAGCATATGTTTGAGACCAAGTTTCCATTTCCATCTGACACATTTTCTGTGATTAGATTCATTAAGAAATACAGCAACAGCATTAAAAATTAGAAGGGCTGTGTATTTGTAAACATCAACTGTGGTTAACGGCAAAGACCTTCATATCAACTAAAATGTGTCTTCTGGAGACATAATCCAACCTACAAGACACATTTTCATTTACTTTATAGCATAGCTCAGATCATTCCAGAAGAAAAAAACCTTCTCCATAAAGAAAACAAATATGGTGAAATAACACAGCTTATTTGAACGTTAAACTATCCTCTATAAAAATGTCAACCTAACTGGATTACTTCCATCAATGTTGCAAAAATAGAATCAGCAAATGAAACTTTGATGCTGGCAATTGAAAAAAAATATTTTTTTTGGTATTTCGTTCTTGTGGTTTATGAGGTTACTAAAACATTGGATGTAATTATGGTTTGACATTTTCTATCACTTTTTAATTTATAGTCTTCTAAAGGAAGTGGTGTAAATTGCATTCTTTAAAACATCACTGAACAAGTTTTAAGTACCCATAATATCATCCTGAGTGAAAAACAATTACTCAAAACATGAACACGTCTCTAGCTACAAATTTCAGGCTCATGAAAAACAGAGGAATGAAGGCCTCGCTCCAAGTTAAATGAGCGCAGACATGACACTTTCCGGAGGAACTCAGGTTTGGGTGACATGAAAGGTATTTGGGTATCGTGTTTTTTTATTTGTTTTAAATGAAGTGTGATGACAGAAATAAAATCACATTGCTATTCTTGGAAATAAAAAGGAATACAAATCTTTATGATAATGGTTTCTGAGAGGCAGTGTAATGTAGCAGTTAAGTGTGTGGGCTCTGGGTTCATACAAACCAAATTCAAGTTCTGGCTTGCATTAGAGGAGAACATGACGCATTTTGAAACAAGAGATTCTGAATACAGCTCTTAATAGTAACGGAGAATGTGGTACCCAGGCAACTGCATCTGTAGAAATCAACTTAAAAAAAAAAAAAGTATGCCTGGAAGCATAGGAGTGTATGTTTTTTTTTAGCATTTTTTATTGATTTATAATAATTTTACAATGTTGTGTCAAATTCCAGTGTAGAGCACAATTTTTCAGTTATACATGAACATATATACATTGATGGGCCCTGTTTTTTCTCTGTGAGCTACCACAAGATCCTGTATATATTTCCCTGTGCTATACAGTATAATCTCTTATATATTCCACATTTTGAAATCCCAGTCTATCCCTTCCCACTCTCCACCCCCTTGGCAACCACAAGTGTGTATTCTATGTCTATGAGGCTGTTTCTGTTTTGTATTTATGTTTTGTTTGTTTGTTTGTTTGTTTTTTTTTTATTTTAGATTCCACATATGAGCGATCTCATATGGTATTTTTCTTTCTCTTTCTGGCTTACTTCACTTAGAATGACATTCTCCAGGAGCATCCATGTTGCTGCAAATGGCATTATGTTGTCGGTTTTTATGGCTGAATTTTAAACGTAGATTTCTATGTTTGCAGTTGTGTGAGTTCTCCTGTTTCTAAAATTTTAATATTTATGGAGCATTTCTGGGTGTTGAGCATTGTGCAAAGTGCTTCAGTGAAGTAAGTCAGACAGAGGAAAGATAACCATGATACCACATATGTCTGGAATTTAAAAAAAAATGAGACAAATGAACTTATTTACAAAATAGAAACATACTCAGACATAGAAAACAAACTTACCAAAGGGGAAGGGGAAAGATAAATTAAGAGTTTGGGATTAAGAGATACACACTGCTGTATATAAAACAGGTAAACAAAAAAGACCTACTGTACAACACAGGGAACTAGATTCAATATCTTGAAATAACCTCTAATGGAAAAGAATCTGAAAAAGAGTATATGAGTAACTAACCGAATCACTTTCCTGTCCACCTGAAACTAACACAACATTGTAAATCAACTATCCTTCAATTAAAAAAAAAAAAAGAGCATATGCTCCTGAATTCAGTGGTTAAAAAGCAATCCTCAGAAATAGCTGTCAGTATACTTGTACTCAAGGCTCATCTGTTTGGCTTTTCCACTGTTATCCGCTTCAGAGTCAATATATTTAGCAGACCTTTGATGAGGTGATGTGAATATCAGTTTCTAAAAGCTGGTTTTTGCATAGGCCATCAAGTTGATGGCTTTCTCATGAATGCATTTTGAATGGAAGAGCTGGAAATCAAATAACTGTTCATCACCAGAATAGCTACCCACCTTACTGAATAAGTCCTATGGATCTCTTGATAAGCCAGAAGAAAACTTTAGATAGCAAGGAGAAAGGAAAACATTATAAATGATATTAAGCTCTAGAAGTTCCCTATGGGGAAAATGTGGCCAGGGACTGGAGAGTATGATCAGAATTCAGAGGTCAGAGGAAAATGAAAAGAAGCAAGTGTACCTTAATGCTGGAACTGAGAGTATAAACCAAAGTGGCCAAGCATCACTTGGATGTGTTACTATATGGGCAATTTAGTAGGAATAATGCAAATATTCCAAAAGCAGAATTGAGTCCAGTCTTTAGAATGAAGGGTAGATGCAGAGGACCATGTTTCCATGGATATATATATATTTATTCCAATTCCAATTGTATATAAATTACAACATATATATTGCATATAAAACATAGATTAATATTAGGAAAATTGCTGCTAAGGGTCCTTCTTAATATCCCTTTGCCAATACAAAGCCATTTCAAATGCAAGTAAAATTCCATCTCCATTTCAATACTTATAAAAGTCTTCCCCTTCCAATACAAAATTGCCTGAGTTAGCCATTCTAAGAAGTCACACAGTGGCAGGCAAACGTGTGAGTGTCAGCTCATCCCTCTAAGTGAACGATTAGAAAATAATTTCGTGAGTGGATAAAATGTACGGACTTCAAATATCTGGACAAAACTGAAAATCCGAAAACAAAAATAAATGTTGTTTATCTTTCAAAACTGTAGCTGTCCTAGTTGTTAATTTCAAAAAAAAAGAAAAAAAAATCAGAATGAAAAAGTCATTGCCTCAATGAGTGACCCTGGCTGCAAAGGCAGCTGTGATTTAGAGAGGACTCTTCCTGCCGTGTTTCTGCCATGAACCAGTGTAGGAACACAGCATGGAGGGCCCATGGTCATCAATGAGCGTGACCTTTGCTTGTCCAGGCGTCATGGTCCTGGGAGTGCTGAGTCGGCAGCATTCTCTGCTCTTGTCTTCCTTTTGGCTGTTGGCTGAGAGTGGTGGCAGGGTTAGCAGTTCAGTGTGCTTGTGTGAAGCTGGGTTTTTCTTCTGTGAAGCTAATTGAAACTGCAACATTGGCCTCATTACCATCTTGTAAAATCCCTCTGAACTAACCAGCTCAGACAGCCATGGTTATGTGCTCAAATCAAAGGCAAGATGATGCAAAGAATTATGGACGTAGCGTTCAGGCCATTCTCTAAACATCAAGATATATGATTAAAACTGAGGGCATAATTCATTTACATCTGCCAATATGGTGGTCAGACTGACAACTTTTCAAATTTACCATTAACACAGGCTAGGGAGGGAGGGGTGATCCAAACAAGACCTCTGAGATGTTTTATTTTGAGCAGTCATAATGTCATTCTTCCTATGGTCATGTTTAAGTCACATGGACAAGCAGAATGCCCTGGGGTTGATTTTTTTTAAGCCCAATTACAGTGAACCATTGTGTGGTTCATTAGATTGCTCTAGGTTCAACCTGACTGTATTACTAAGATTACCAAAAAGATGATAATAAATGAACAAAGGTTAAACACATTTATTATGCTGCATGCCTTCTGACTACTTTGACCTAAGTGAATCATTCTCAATGCAGGCAATTTTTTCTGAGAGGGGACATCTGGCAATATCGGAGACATTTTTGATTGTCACAAATGGAGCAGGGAGGGGATGGTGTCACTGACAACTCGTGGGGGAATGCTGGTAAATATTCTACTGTGTATAGGACACAAAGGAGAATTTTTTAACCCACAATGTCAGTAGTGCCAAGGTTGAGAAACCCTGATCTAAATAACCAAATCAGAATGCAGGGACCTGGGGTCTGATGAGCTGAGTAGAAGCTGGTCTTTACTGTGACTGAGGGCGAGAAAACCAGCATGCTAGAAGTGTTTTTGTCAAACAGTTTAAAAGTTTCAAGGACACTTCTAAATATACTATATCCTCTGGCAGGGGGTTTGGGAATAGGATAGGAACAGGAGAGGGAAGGATGTAAACATTATATATAGACAGTACTCCATCATAATGGGTAAAAAATACACGTGCTAATTTATAGAAGAAAAACTGATATACATTACTGGCAAGATGATTTATGTGCTAGCCTGTTGGCTTTTATAACACGCAATGACAATATTGTATGTAAACAAAAGACTTCTATGATTAGAGGTAAATGATTACAGCATGACCTGATTTGCCTAGATATTAAAATATATCTTAAAATTTCAATATAAATCTCTTGTATTGGCCAAAAATAGACAAATGGGATAGAAAAAAACATTCTACAAACAGACTCTAGTTTATATGAGAACCTTTAAAAATGAGAAAGAAGACAAATCAACAATAAAAGGATGGATTATTCAATAAAAGTGATTTTGAAATAATTAATTATTTAGAGTTGCAGACAACTTAGTTATTATCTCAGCTTTACTCCATATGTCAAAGGAAAAGTACAGATTGATTTTTAAAAATGAGGATAAAATTAGATAAGTAGTTATCTGCGACAGCAGGAGAAATACAAAGGAAAACCTCAATAGAATGTCCCTGTGCAAGATCATTTTACACTTTCGTTTGTTAAAACCCCCCAAATCAAAACTTGTCAAAATTCCAAAGCAAACCACAGGCTCAGAAAAACATTTGTAACACAAAGTCTCTAGAGTTTTCACTATTTTTAACTATATAGAGTTCACAGAAGATCATGTTTTAAAAAAGCATCATCCAATTGACAATCGGGCAGAGGACACAAAATTTTAGAAAACAAAAATACTCTGGTTAAAACATACAGGAAAGCATCTCATTGCATTAGAACTACAAATTAAAATAAGACACCATTTTCTGCCTATCAATTTGCAAAAAGAATTTTTACTTTAAATAGGGAGGAGCAGGTAAAGAGACTTTCTTATATTCCAGATAGAATGTAAATCAGTACTACCCCTCCAGAAGATGCACAAATAAGTTCATAATCATAGCTTTTGACCCACTGAACTCACTTATGAAAATGAAGAGGGGGAAAAAAAATCTCAAAATACAGAAAAAACAGCTCTACACACAAAGATGTTTCCTGCAGCATTATTTTAAATAATGCATCTCTTCCTAATCTCTTTAACATTCAACAGTTGTGATAGTTCATTGTGGTACATCCACTGATGTGGCAAGAATTCTGTGATAATTTGAAAAGATATTTACAGAGAATTTTCATAAAATGGAAACGTGCTTGGGTTATAATATGAGGTTACAATTTTCCTTATGGTAAGTGTTGAATGTAACCCCTCTAAAAGATGTGTCCGGGTCCCAATCCCCAGAACCTGTGAATATTATCATATGTGGCAAAAAAATGCGCTTAAATTAAGGGTCCTGAGAAGCAGGGATTATCCTGGATTATGCAAGTGGACCTTAAATATAATGACATGATTTCCTATTAGAAGAGACACAGGGAGTTTAGATAGAGACATCAAGAAGGACGAGGTGATATGAAGATGGAGGCAGAAACTAGAATGAGGCAGCCTCAAGCCAGGGAATGCTGGCGACCACCAGATGCTGGCAGAGGCAAACAACAGAATCTTCACTAGAGCCTCTGAAAGGAGCACAGCTCTGCTGACACCTTTATTTTGGACTTCAGCACTTAGATAAATTTCTGTTGTTTTAATCTGTCAAGTTGATAGTGATTTGTTAACAGCAGCCACGGGAAACTTGAATGGTAAATTGACACTTAACCTTTTAAGAAACTATCAATTCTCTCAAGTGTTTGTACCATTGTACACTTCCCCCAGCAGAGTGTGAAGGGCAGTCCCTCCACTTGCTCACCAACACTTGGAATGGTCAGTCTTCACGTTAGCCATTCTGATCAAGGTGCAGTGGTATCTCATTGTGGTTTTAACTTGAATTTCTTTAATGACTAATAATGTTGAGCATCTTTTCATGTGCTTATTTGCCATCTGTATATCTTCTTTGGTGAAGTGTATGTTTACAACTTCTGCCTGTTTTTTATTTTGGGTTGCTCGTTTTCTTATTACTGGGTCTTGAGCGTTCTTTATGTATTCTGAATAAACCTACTCTATGAGCCAGCCATTCCATTCCAAGGTATTTACCCAAGAAAAACGGAGGCATGTACCCACACAAAGATTTGTATACTAATGGTCATACATGTTTTATTGGTAAAGGCCAAAAACTGGAAACAATCCAAATGTGCATTGGCAGGTGAATGGATAAACAAATTGTGTTATCCATACAATGGAATACCACTTGGCCATAAGAATTAGTACTGTTAGAACTACTGGTACATGCAACAACATGGACTAATATCAAATAATTATGCTGAGTCAAAGAAACCAGACAACAAACATGATACACAGTGAATGAGTCCACAATTCTAGAAAAGTCAAACTAATCTATAGGGACAGAAAACAGCTCTCTGGTTGCCTAGGAATGGGTACTGTGGGGAGAAGGGGTAACTAAGGGAGAAGAGGAAACTTTGGGGGTGACAATTAAGTTCATCACTCTGACTATGGTGAAGACTTCCAGATATATACATATGTCAAAAGTTATCAAATTGTAGATTTTAAATATGTGCAGCTCATGGTATGTCAATTATATACCTCAATAACTTATTTACAAACCAGAAATAGACTCACAGACATAGAAAACAAACCAAAGGGGTTGGGGGGAGGGATAAATTAGGAGTTTGTAGCATATATACACCACTATATATGAAATAGACAAACAACAAGGACTTACTGTATAGCACAGGGGATTATATTCAATATCTTACAATAACTGTAATGGAAAAGAATCTGAAAAAGGATACACACACACACACACACACACATATGTATATGCATAATTGAATCACTTTGTTGAACACCTGAAACTAACCCAACATTGTAAATCAACTATACTTCAATAAAAAAATTATACCTCAATAAAGCTGTTAAAAATTGCTTAATCTTTCTATGACTCAATTTCCTCACTTATAAAAAGGGATAATAATAGATCTTATCTCATAAGGTTGTTTCAAGGCTTGAATTCTGATAGTGTTTGCAAAGCACTCTGTTCAGTGTCTTACATACAATGAACACTCAAAAATGCTAATAATATTTCTGTAAAAATGGTATATAAACTTTTCATACCAGTGAGATCCCAATATGCTAAAAATATGCTTAGAAAAAAAAGACTGGAAAGAAACATTCCAAAAGTATAAGAAGCTATTTGATTTGAATTGTGGAATTTTGGATGATTTTGTTCATCTAAGTTTCCTTTATTTTCCAAATTGTTTTTATCCAGTAAAAAAGTTTCCTTAAGAATACAGTATTAATAATCTCCTAACAAAATAAAGCTCTGATAAACAAATCAAATGGCATGAAGCATATCTGTTTCTGGCAGCCCTGTGATCTTCCAAATGGTGAATCCAACCTGGAGACAGAAGCAGTGGTGTGTGACCCCTGGGGCCATGAATTAGACCTGGCTGTGCTCAGATGCAAGGAAATCCTGGTTGGTCCTGAGTTGGATTCTAGCTCTAAATTAGGAGAGTTGTAGCTGGAAGAATCAAAGAAGAGGGTAGGAGGAAGAGGAGGAGCAGGAAGCAGCTGGGGGTAGCTTGTCTCACTGGATGCTTCAGAGGAAAGTCACTCCTTTATGAATGGAAAGCACCACCCAAAAGCACCACCACTACAGTTCTCGTCACCATCATTGGTTTGATGACTTGGGGAGCATCTTACCTCCACTTCCTTTTTCCAACCATATCCCTCTCCACTCTGCCGTCAGTGCCCATGCACGCAGATTGCCTGTTTAAAACCCTTCAGTGACTCTCTGTAACTCTTTACATCATGTCCTTATTCTCAACACGGCTCCCGCCTACCTGTCCAGCCTCATGTTGCGCCATTCTTTCCTTCTGTCTCTCTGCTCTTGCTCCACTGGCTTTTCAGGACCTGCAAGTTCTTTGGACTCTCCCATCTTAGTAACATCACATCCTCCTTGCTTCATACCATTAAAGGTTCCCTCCCTATTGCTTTTATTAATTTTCTTTTCATTTAAGGCTCAGCTAAACAGGGAACTCTTCCTTGACACCCCTTTGTTGTACTCTCTCATAATACTTTTGGCTAAAATTCAGCTCACTGTTCAACGGGTCTTCCTAGCTGATGAGCAATCTGCGAGCAGAACCATGTCCATGTTGCTCAAAGCAGTGGCCCTTAAACATAGCAGAGCTGTAGGTACTTATTACTGGTGATTAAGAAAGGGCTGGTTCAGGTTCCTTGGCAAAAGTATCACGGGTGAGGAGAAAGACCATTGAATCACTAGGCTACCCACCTGCCTTGGGCAAGTCACTTCTTTCTGGTTTAACAATAAGTATTTATAAAATGAGCCTAAATTATCTCCTAGGTCTCCTCTAGATCTAAAATGTAATTGGATGAAATTGAGGCCACGTTCAATTGAGTTAGAATGACTTCTTGAATGAATCAGTGACCCCCTCATGTTCTGATTGCAACCGGCAAATAATAACTTGCTAGTAGAGAAAACCAGAGCAGCATTACCAACAATTTGTCATTTATTCCTTAGAGACTAAAACGTCAAAATGATGGGCTTCAGTTATCAGTTTCTCTTAGAGTTTTTTCCTTCCTACAAATATTCTAACCCTTGGTCCACATCATTCTTCTATAGGCTATAATGTACAGGAAACTCTAAGGGGGAGGGTATAGATCAATGGGTTCAATCCCTAGTACATCCATTAAAAATAAATAAATAAACCTAATTACCTTCCCCTCCCCTCCAAAAATCCCCCAAAATTAAAGGAAAAAAAAACAGGGAACTCTAAAAGCATGGGTAGCCTTGGTTTTTTTTCCTATTGAAATATAGTCAATTTATAATGTTGCATTAATTTCTGGTGTATAGCATAGTGATTCAGTTATATATACATATATATATATATGTCTTTTCATATTCTTTTTCATTGGAGGCTATTACAAGGTATTGAATATAGTTGCTTGTGCTATACAATAGGTCCTTGTTGTTTATCAATTTTATATGTAGTAGTATCTGCCAATCTCAATCTCCCAGTTTATCCCTCCCCACACCCTTCCCCCCTGGTAACCATAAGTTTGTTTTCTATGTCTATGCATCTGTTTCTGTTTTGTAAATAAGTTCATTTGTGTCTTAGTTTGGGTCACTGTTGAATTAAACATGCATACTCACACAGCAGAGTGAACTGGGAAGAAAGAGGATGAGAAAGGACTGTATTTGGCCATCTCTGGACCAATCCAAGGACAGGAAGATTCACCAGCTGCTTTTTTTTTTTTTTAATCTCTGCTTTACATCTACATATGACTTCCCCTAGCTGGGGACCCAGAATTGACGTCAAATAGAAGAAACACATGAGGCTACACTTTCCCTACATCCCTATGGTGTATTTGCATTTTCGAATGCAATGGTAGGAATGCACTTGAACAGTAAATGGAAACACTGAATTCCACCAACTCAACCCTGATGGCATTAGTGCTTAGAGAGAATTCAAGGAATATACTGCGGAAATGAAGCAAAATAGACAGCCAATAAAATGAATCTTTATGAAAAGAAAATCTGTATTTCCAAGAACAAAAAAGCCGATTGTTGCCTGCAAATTCTTTTTCTTGATTCAAGAGACAGTAAGTAATCACTCCCAGTGTAAGTATGTCAACTTTACTTTAACAAAGTCAATTTGAGAGGAAGACCAAAGTTAATAGTAAGAACTTATTTGGTTTCCTTCTTCCTCTGTCTTTCCAGGTATGCTAAGTAAACAGTACACATCCGTGTCTTAGAAACTCTACAACACAATACAGGGAAAACAGGTTGAAATAATCGTGTGGTAATTCAGACCAAGAAAAAGTTACATAAATAAAACTTTTTCCATGGCCATCTAAGCAGAACTACATTACATAATGTTAAAAAAAAAAAAACAAATACACAGAAAAATTGCTGGTTCAGGGTATGCGTCAATGTTTCTAGAGAAATCAGTTTTGAATTTTGTCTTTGAGAACACTTAATCATGAAGCAGTTATAATCCCTGACACTAAACTATCACTTAATGGGGCAAATATGGAACAGGCAGCCCATCAGTTGTATCCTGGGTACAGACACATTATATTCGCAGGAAAATAAATAAAAACAAAGATGTCCGAGAGTACTGTATTACCAATGCCCTTTACAAATGTAATCCATTTTGGTAGAGGGAGTGATTTCCTACAAAACTGTGTTAGCCAGTAAGCCTACCCAAAATAAAATGGCATGTGCTGAAATGTACTCCCCAAAGGCTCAAATACACGTATTCAGGAGCTAAGTATTTTTCATGGTATAGCTGGGGGACAATTCTCCATGGGTCTTTCAAGTTCCTGCAGGTCTTGTGTGAGAAGAGATACTGATTGCCTTTGTTGCAGACCAGCTTTTCAAGGATGTCTGTGCAGTGAACAGACTTGGAGGAAAGAGAAGGTCTCTTGCTACATTAAAGGCCAGGCATGCTTAGAGCCTATTACAAAAGATTTGAGTGCCCTAAACTCAGGACTCCTTCTAGTAATGCAACTCACTTCAGGTGTTACCTGGACCTCTTTGCATCACCTTGTAGGAACCAGGGCTCAGGGAATAGATGTAAGAAAATGATGATATTCTGGCTACTGCTAATGCTATGACTAACAAGCTCTCCTTCATCTCTGACCCAAGAGTATCGTGTTTTTTACCCTCATTCACTAAACTGTGGCAGGCTAACTTTTTAGCTTGCCAGTGGGCTAAAAATTTCAGACCCTTCACAGTTCTTATCAGGTTAAGTCTCATAAAGAATCTATCCCTTTTTGATTTTGAAGGATTGACTCTAATGTTAACTTAATGCTCTCTAATCAAGTTAACTATCTGTCTAGTTTTGGATAAATATTTGTTTGTCTCTCCAAGGAAAAGGCCTGGATCCCAATACTGCAAAAGCCATTTTGGTTTTGGTACTGTTACTGGGGTAACTTTTAAAGAATCCAATAAATATTTAGTTGAAAGAGAAAAAAAAATCAGTCCAAGAAATCTGAACTATAAGCCATTAAGAAACTGCCATTCTCATACAACAAAATAAAAATTTGTTTCAAATTAAGGGGTTCCAGAAACCCACAACAATAGATGTAGAATTATAAAATACAAACATTTTTCAAGTATGCCTTTGCTATGAAAATGTTGAATGGATAAGATGGATTTTTTAATGTGATCTTATCTTATTTAACAATACTTGAACTCCATTGGATTTTGTGTAAGATAGTTGATGCTTAATGACTCTAGTTTCTGAACCAATAACCTATAATCATATTCTAAGAAGTATGCATATGTGTTCAAAGTGGTCCATGGAATGAAATATTTGAAATCAAAATTGTTTCAGAAAATTAGTTTGCTAGACATTCAAAAACACAACTGCAAAATTCCACGTCAGTTATGCTGAGGCATATAAAGAGTATGTGAATGACACTGCCTTATAGAAACATAATTTCTTCCCTCAAGTGCTTTCATATGGATTAAAGGATCTGCAAGGCATAGATACAGCAAAGGAGATAAGGATGCAAGTTTAGAAGAGACAAGATACTTGAATCCAGACAGGCTAAGTTCACTACTAGGAAGTCACATGGAAGAGAATAAAGTAGCCAGAAGGAGCCTTCCCCAGAATAATATGTATAAATGGATGGCTGATGAGGTGAAGATGTATTCAGGGCCTCCAAGTGCCTTCCAAAGTTCACTGGAGGCTGCCTTTTGGGAACCACATTTGCAGGATGAAGAGCTAATGAGCAGTGAAAAGAATGAAAAAGAGGAGAAAAAGGACAAGAATCAGCTAGCCTTCCTTGGGGGCCTACATGTGTAAAGTGCTCTGATGGTAAAAGACAAATCCAGCTGTTTAATGAGTGGTTCTTTGGCCTCAACCAGGACTCCCCCTTCAGAACAACCTGCGGCGTTGCTCTAATTCATCATGCAACCTATTAACCTCGTCTGACTTTTAAGTGAACTCTCTAGGCAAGAAGGGCTAAAGTGTTTTTCAAATTCTGATACTTAGATCACTTGGATCAAAGTCTCTGGGTTGTTAAAAGTGCAGATTCCTGGGCGCGACATCAGACCTCCTGAATGGTCTCCTTAGGTGAGCCCAGGAGCCGACATTCTAATTAGCCCCTCAGCTGAATTGGATAACGGGCTGAATTTTGAGACTCAGTGGACTAGATCGAGTTTATCTCTGTGGAGAAGTTGACATTGGACACTGGTCTGAATTTAATGGTTTTGAGCATGGACTCAGTTCAATCAACAACTCTTTTTAAATAGAAAAACATAACATTTCTTTTGTCTTAGAGAAAAAGTAGTTTGATGAGCACAAAGGGCAGTTCTTAAATCTATATTTATGCATATATATTTACTCTTCATTGTTTCATTTTGTAAACCAACCACACACACACACACACGAACACAGAATTATGACTGATTTATCTGATTGGATGACCCTCAAAATTGAAGTGGCCTATTAATAAAGCACATTTTCTATAGTTTAAGTGGGGATTCATTAAACTTCTATCATTGTGTGTTTATGTAAGTATGCTGGGGAGAACACCCTAAAGATGTAAAATAAATGAGGGAGGACAGAATGTCAATCCCACCAGAATGTTTCTGTCTGGCCTCTGATTCTGGAACTGGGAAACAGTTCTTAAGTTTCTTGGATGTCTTGACTTTAAAAGACAGTTGAAGATAAAGAGCTTATGGCAAAGTTTCCCATCACTACGCTGGATCGACTTTGCAAATCTGTCACCAGGAATTTAGCCACTTCTGCCCCTGAAGCAGAGCTGCTCTTCCATCCCTTCCATGAGGCTGCTGTAATTAAACTAAAATCCTTAAGCCCTGGCTGGCAAACCCGCCAAGGACCAACTGCCCACTGTCCGCATCCACGGCACTAGAGCAGAAAGTGAAATCCACTACTCAGTCTCACTCACCCCTCAGTGGTTCATAGTCCATCCAACTGAAAACACTCTAGCCTTTGCCTGACATGGCTTCCCCACGTGGAACCTGGAAAACTTGTATTCATCCTTCAAATCCAAATTCAAACATCTTCTCATCAGTAAAGTACCCTCTTCCCCTGCTTCTGGAGAGAGTCTATGGCTAGTCAGCATTTTCTCTGTGTTCCTATCGCCACCTAAAAGCTTGTGGGCAACTGTAGGGCAGGAACTGAGGGCTGACACGTAAGGACAGGTTCAGGCCCCAAATATTCCTGTCAAATCAGTTAACTGCGTAATTAAGTCTGCCTTGGGATCACCTAACTTTTGGCTTCTCCTCAGGGAGGATCTCTGGACTGCAAGCTAATTCTAGGGGCCAGTGATCCCAGTTAAAGAACCCTCTTGTCTCTCTGAAAAGGTTTCCTCATGGAGCAGCGGCTGAGTCTCCTGTGAAATCAACACTTGCCTTCACAGGAAAATGACCCCTCCTGAAAATAGCAGTGTCGATTAGCCATGCTTCAAAAGAGGAAGTCATTGTAGCGTTGGCCCCTCTCCCATGGATGCCACTGACAGCTGGTGACACTCCAGCCCTTCAGGCTGTTTTCCTGGTTAACCCTCACCACCACCTGGGTCGCTGATCATGCTGGTTCTATCATCATTCAGTCTCACAGATGAAGAATGAGGGATCTAGATGGAGGAAGTAACCCACCCATCATCCCAGGCCTGGGTAAGAGGCAGATGCGGATTCACTCTCGGGTTGCCTGGTCCAAAGCCAACACAGTCCCGCTGTCCTGTGACTGTCTGAGGTGGAGTTCTTTTTCTCAAGGCCTTTATGTGTTTGTCTTATTTCTCCCTTTTTCTTCCCTGTTCTCACCTATGTCTACTTGTCTAATTATCTCCTGGAAGCTGGTCATTCTTCTAGGAGATGCCAGCCTTCAATTTTTGCTGTAGTCTCCTATGACCCTGTTCTCCTTCCATGGTTTGCACATTTATGTCCACACACACACACACACGCGCGTCAAAGGTATGTGGATTAAAAACCAGATCATTTTTCTGTGACCTTATGTAGTGTTACTTGGTTAAACTACAACTCTGAAACTTTTTAAAGAAGGCTTTATTTGCCCTTCAGTTTTACATATCTAGATCCTCCACACTGAACCCTGAAGAATTTACTCACACTGTGTAGTTATAATCTTTTTCACAGCACCATTTGCAAAGTGGCTTCTTGGTCGAGATTCTGATGTGCTAAATGAAAATATTGCCAGTAAAAAATTACCCAATCTTATATGGTGTGCTCCAACTTCAGTATACACAGACACAGTCACTGAGGACACTTGTGAAAATGCAGATTCCTGGGTCTTAGCCTCCAAAGAAAGTCTTGGATGGGGCCCAGTAATCTGTACTTTAAACAAGCTCACTAGGTGAATCTGATGCAAATGTTTTGTGACCCACATCCTGAGAAATCAAGAGAAACTCCACTATTTCACTTATGTAGGACAATGCCCTAAATTTTCTAGAATCTTCTTCACCAACGTATGGGACTACAACTTTTCTCATAGGTACAATAGTTAACACTGACAGAAATGGCTGTTCAGTCATCCAAGAAATATTTTTGGAAAGTCTATGTTAAGCTAGGGATGGCCACTATCCACTAGATGGGATATGAGCCCCATCTGTCATTCTCCAAACACCCAGTGCCCATGACAGCCATCATTTATCAACGTGGTGCTCTGGCAGCTGAGCATAGACCCATAACCGTGAAACCACTCGCAGTCAACTGTAGAGCAATAGCTAGAACACAGCCATCAGGTCCTTGACCACAAGGCATTAAAATAGAAAGCAAAAGGGTTAAATCATGATTGGGAAACACTAGGTGAACTTACAGCTCCTCTCATCTCCCTCCTCAGCAAGCACCACCTCTCCCAGCTTGGTGGCAGATTCACTGCCATCCCTGACAAGCAACTCGGCCTACTGGAGGCAGACAGGGCCAAAGGCACATGGACAGGGTGAGAAAGCCAGCCTGCTCAAGGGGAAAGGGTCCTTTCCCTTCTTTCTTTCCTCTCCTCCCTCTCACTTAAGGACCCGCCTCTAAATGAAAAGCCAATCAAGGATTCCTGCTTCAGGCATAAGAAAGAATTCTCCTTAGGGTTCTAATGATGATGGAACCTTTTTGACCACAACTGTAAGATCCTCCTCTTTCAATTCAGAGTTGAGACTCTGAGAAGTCAAATGACTTACCCAAGTTTACAGAAAGCCAAATGTAGAGCTCCGGTCTCTGGACTCCTAAGTTTGTTACTCTTCATAGATTTAAGAACCTTGACGCAATTTGTTTATAAAAATAACACTGCAGAGTCATTTGTCCAGTAATACTGCTGTCATATCTTGATCAAATTTACATATCGCAGCTTCCATCTTTGGGAACCTTTCATTAGGTCAGGCTCAACCAAAAATAAGTTAGTAAGTTTTGCAGAGGGCAATTCTACATTACTGAAAACTTTAATCATAGTTTAATCTATTTCTGCAGAGGTGGAAAATCACCTCATAATAATAAACCCATGAGGAGTAGGTATATATGCATATTTTTATCTCACCCCTGGAGCAACCTGGAGGGGTTAAAGGAGTAAGACCCAAGAAGTCAGGCACACTTGGCCATGAGTCCGAGCACCACCTCCTCCCAGCTGTGGAAACTTCTGCAAATGGCCTCACCTCTCAGAGGAGAACCTGTTTCCATGTTTATAAAATGATGAACTTATTTACCTCTGGTAATTATTCTGGAGTTGAAATTAATTAATGGGTGTGAAAATGACACGGATACACACCCAACAGACAATTGGTGCTCAATGAACCCGAATCCTTCTCTCCTTTCCCCCTGCTTTACATGTGTTATTTTGGAGAAATAAGGCAGGCCGTTCCCTTCCACACTTTCTCTCCCTTGAGTGTCTCCCAGAACTGGCCACATTTGCAAGGCCCAGGAGAAAGTGAAAATGAGAGTCACTTGTTTAAAAATTATTAGGAATTTGAGTTAGTGTGGGGCCACCCTGAGCGGGACCTGAGTGACAGCCAGGGTCCCACCCCTGCGGCCAGCCTGGCTACCAGACTGTCCCTGTGCTGAGCCTTCTCTCATCCTCCTTTGGCCTTAGTGAGCGGATGCTGCGGTTCCTGGGGGTTCTGGGGGCATAAACAGGCTCAGGAGTTTGTGGGATTTGAATTCTGGCCCCACTACTTATTCTCTAATGAACTTTCCACAAGTCAGCAATCTAAGGCTTGTTCCTCTCCAGGCAATGAGTCTAACAATGCAGAGTCCTCACAGGGCCCGGCTGCGGGATTTTAAATGAGAAGGATCGGGAAACGGCACCCACCCGGCCCACCCTCCAACAGTGGCTGTTGTTATCATGTCTTTTCTTCCTTTCTGTATCTCCCAAATCTTCAGGCCGCACTAATCCAATAGAGTCATATTTACGACAATTTCCCCAAAAAGGGCTGCTCCGGGCCCCGCCCCGGCATCCATCCCCCAGAGCAAAAAAGGCTGCAAATGGGCTGAATCTGCATTCTCCATGATTTTCATGGACAGCTCAGAAGGAAGCATTCTGGATTGCCCTGATGACAACATAAAATGATGAGGATGCTATTAATAAAATTAATGAAAGTAAAATAGCTGAAGTCTGCAGGAATGATTTCCTGCATCACTTTCCCATTATTCTCTCATTGGATGCCTCCTTTCCCACAGTCTACAGACCCCAGGTTCCCATCTCCTTTTCATAGATCCCAAGATATTTGGTGACGTCCCTGAAGACACACGATTCTCTGATATCCTAGTGCTTATCTGAGTCCTGGTTCAGGACTCCTTCTACCCATATCAACAAAAATACAGTTAAAGTAGCATTTACGTGTCTGTCTCTGCTATTCCTGAGAATAACATTTTACCACTTTAATGGATAATAATTATAACAACGATTTTGTGTAGTTTCATAAAAAAGTGAAATGGGGTATGGTAGTAAATAACTCGTTAAACATTTAAGTATCTTTGGGGACCTTGGCAAATTTTATAAGGCTGGAAATCCTGCTGTCTGTAATTGTTCACAAAGCCGGCATGCTATGCTATCACATCCAGAAGAAGCAGGCGTTCAAGAAACTTGGTGGTATGGACGGAGAATTGCTCAGAGTAAAAGGCACAGGAGTGAGGAATCATGATCATCTGAATTAAGCATATGGATTTGATCTGAGCGGTAGTTCTAAGAAAGTTACCATTTTCCCAATTTTGTTTTGGGGGTGGAGCAGTGGGCTTAAAGTAGCCACACCAGCCCTGCACTGCCTGCCTCTCAACTTTGCAGGAAAAACAAATAAACCCCTTTTTACTTCACAGTTATGTTGGGTTTGGGATATAATTGAAATGAATTTCCTCCCCAGAGGCAAACTTAAATTTCTGACTGTTTTTTTAATGACAAGACAGGAACTAAAAGCGAGACATGCATGAATTCACCATTCTTTTAGCTGCTGTGGAGGAATTTTCACATCTCTGGCCTCCACTTAACTTTTGGGATGTGACTGTATTGGTAGGTCTGACTTTGTGAAGAATGAGAGTCTCCCATCTCAGCCTCCTCTAGAACCCAGCAGTGAAAGGATGGTCCAGAAGACAGTCTCCAAAGATGGCCACCATCAGTGTTTTCCGTCCCCAATGCACACGCCACTCCCCCATCGAAGAGGTAGGGTCCATTTCTCCTCCTTTTTACATTAACTTACTTTGACCAATAGAATGTGGAAGAAGTGATGTTCCATCCTAGGATTTCTAAGCCCAAGACTTAAGAGATTTTGGTGCTTCTTTCTTGGAAGCCAGCTTCCACGTGAGCATTCTGACCACCCTCCCAGCACCACGCTGGGAGAACACCCAAGCCAGCCATGGGGTGAGGCCGCAGGAGAAGCACCAGGTCACCAATAATTAAGGGAAAGCTTCTTAAAGCTTCCAGCCCAGCCCAGCCGAACGAGCGATCCCCAACCAACGCCAAACGGAGCAGAAGCACCGCCCGGCCAGCCTGGCTGACCCACGGAACTGGGAGAAACCGCAAATCGCTGTTATCTGAAGCCACCGAGCTGCAGGCTGGTTTGTTATAAAACAGTAAATAACCGATATAGCTGGAAAGGGGTCATCTGCAGTAGAAGGAAGTCAAGAAAGGGAGGATTGATGAGACAAACCTACTCCGCTACCAGTTTGCCTGGTTCCCGATGCCCTGGCTTTGTGAGTTTTTAAAAAGGGAACTTAACAACCATGATTTCCATAGACAGGTGAAGTCCGTGTTCCCAAGTACTAACCTACAATATGCATCTGGAACACAGCTTATTCAGTGTTCTGAATTCATTCACTGCACTTCTTAATCATTCACTGCACTTCAGCACCCATTCCTGACCTTGAAGTATCAGTGTTCATTCACGCGTCAGACTATGGCCTGTATGTAAAGCAGACATGTGATCCCAGGTCAGCCCTAGCCTTTCCAAGGGTAGCGCTGTATAACTTTCTCTCTCTCTATATATACAACTCTCTGTGTACTATACCCAGTGTCGTGCATCTAGTGTGATGATGGGTAATTGTGTGTTCATCAGTACTTTTTGCGACAATCTGTTTATTGAATCTGATTTCATTCTAAAAGAAAAGAATGAATCCCCAGGTCTATATAGCTTCCCCAATGAAAGCCTTTATTTACTTCAAAACAAATGGTTCTCAGAGGAAAATCCCCTGTTCCGATCCAGCAGAAGACAGTTGTTGGTTAGTTACTGGTAAAAGTGCTTTCCAGGGATTAAGCATGCCATTGGAGAATCATTTTACTAAAACTACCTGCCTGGTTACTAAGGATCTTCAAAGTATTTTATAGTTCAGTTAATCAAAGACAGAGGGCTTCAGTTTTGTAATTTCAGAAATTAAGGCAGGATTAAAATGGTGGCTTGAAAGTGTGGTGGTGGCAGTGATTCTCCACCCGCTGGAGGGCTAGAAGTACCTGGAATCGTTCCAGTCCAAGACCCACAGGTTGGACCTAACTGTTCTGGGGTAGGCACCAGGCAGCAGGATTTTTTTATGTTCCCTAAGGGATTCTGACATCCCCTTATGATTGAGTACATGGTTGAAACACTTCAGGCTTTGGGGTACTTCTTAGAAATGAAACTTCTGGGGCTCCATCCTCACCTACTAAATCAGAAAGTGAACCAAATGAAAACAGCTGTGCTATGTGATACAAATTCAAAGGGCTAAGGAGAACTGCCTCTGTCCCTTCTTTGTTCCTCAATATCTACTTAAACTTCCATAAATACAGAACCCTTCTTACACTCGTTAAAGGATCTTATTTTTTAATAGGATTGTAAAAGTCTAGTAGCAACATTTAAAAATAAAATTAAAATTACAAAATGTTATGATAAATCACAGAGAAAGAAATGTGACAATGAGTGTGTATATGTCCATGAATGACTGAAAAATTGTGCTGAACACTGGAATTTGACACAACACTGTAAAATGATTATAAATCAATAAAAAATGTTTAAAAAATTAAATTAAATTAAAATGCATTATTTTATTTATGATTCTTTAATTTGCTTTTTTTGTTATACCAGAAAGGAAAAGCAAAAAGAATAAAAATAGCTACATGACTGCTTTGAAAATAACCTTATTAGCATTCTGATATAAATTTTCTTTTTTTAAAAAAGAGGATCTTACTGTCCATACTGTTTGATAACCTTCTTAACCTGCTTTTTCACTTAACAGATCTTTTACATACTACTGTATTACTCAGTGTTTTTAGATGTCACACTTTTATAGTTGCCTATATTCCATCATAGGAATATGCTGAATATATTTTATCAAACCATTAGCAGTTGTCTCAGATTTTTGCTTTTATAAATGCTTTTCTCTGATTATTTCATCATGGCAAATCATGATGCCATCCTTAGGATAAGTCCCTATGTGTGGTATCCATAGATCAAAGTGTATACACCCTTTAAGGCTATTGATGCACATTGACAAATTGTCCTTTTAAAAAATGCACCATTAGCAGTGGAAGAAAGCACCAATTCCCTCGCACCATGTGGTGATGCTATATATGACCACTTTGTTTAATCTGTGCCACTTTAGCAGGATGTACTCGTTATTCTTTAATGAGGTTAAATCTTTGTGTCACTTAAAAATTTATAGCCCATTTACATTTATTTTTATTCTTTATCCATTCTTTAAAAAATTGTGACTATTCAGTTTTCTTCCTATTGAATTTAAAAAGCTTTTTACATACTAAGGATTCTTTCATCAACATACGGAGGCAAAAATAGCAAGCACTCAATTGAGTAGCATCAGAATGAGTTAATTTCAATTCCATTTAATCGAAATAAATTCTAATAGTTTGGCTGGATTGCATCATTGTAAATGTATATTTACATATAAAGAATCAGGATATCTCCTTTTTTCTAGGACTGCATGACACTGAACAAATATCATCTTTCTCTGATGATTGAGTATCTTCTGGTGCCTTATGGTGATGGCTCTGAACTTTCCATTGTATAAAGAATGGGATTCAGAAAGTCTGAGTCCTGGTTCCACAGCTACAGTTTGTACATCCTAGACTAAGACAAGCAATTAAACCTCGCAAGGCCTCAGTTTCCTCCTCTTAAAACAGAACTAACAAAATGACCTCTGTCTCTTATGGTGACTGTGAGAGCCAGTAAGCAGGTTAAGCACACGGATTTCAGAGACTGACTATCTGGATTTGAATCCCCATGCTGCCCTTTAAAAGCTATGGAATTTGGGCAAATTCTTAAACCCTTTGGGCTTTAGTTTCCTTATCCATAAAATGAAGATAAGAATAAAATTTATCTCTTCAAGTGGATACAAGGACTAAATGAATGAAAATACACCTAGCACTTTAGAACAGTGCCTGCCTGGCAGCTAGTAAGCACTATGTATTTTTTAAATTTTACTTTTGGGGGAGTAACTAAGTTTATTTATTCATTTTTAATGGAGGTACTGGGGATTAGACCCAGGACCTCAGGCATGCTCAGCAGGCACCCTACCCCTGAGCTATACCTGCAAGCACTGTGTATTAACACAACAATCATTACGATTAAATAAAAGAACTTCCAGTTACTCTTAACCTGAGTCCCACACAAAGGTCAGTGGTGGGCTTCTCACTGCTGTAAAGGCCACCACAGTCTTGGCAGGTGTCAAGAGCTGGCCTGAATCTCCCCAGGATGCACTCTGGAAAGGAGTTTCTGCATAACGCTCTGACATCAAATCATCAACTTGCTTTCTGGTGACTCACCTCTTTCTTTTAAATGTGGGGTGCCGGAAAACCAACTTGTTCTGTATTAGCTGGGTTATAACTGTTCAAGCCAACAAACAGCAAAGAAGAGTCGGTCGCCTTGCTTCCATCCAGGAACTCACCTTCGCAAAGAGGCAGCCAAGGGAGCGCTGGAGCCAAGGTGCCCTGCGACAGGTCTGCACCATGCTCCCTCTCACAGAACAGAGCAGAGGATTGCATGGAATTTTAGACGTCTCGTCCAGAGCTGGGTTAACTAAATTTCATGTTCTCTGACTGATGCTCTACACCACCTGACAAGGAAACTTCGGGTCTGAACTCTGAACATGCATCGTACTTAACACAGAAGATGATGAAAACCAAGTCTCAGCATTTTGGTCATTTTACCAGATAAGACTCCCACTTTTGTCCCCGTGAGTTACACTGTGGAAAGGAAAATACACCCATACGGAATATGCTTGGGAATCAAAAACAAAGCCAACGCCCAAAATACGAATCAAAAACACTGCCTAGAACAACAGGCCCCAACTAATGAATTAAAATGATTGCTGGTTTCTTTAACATATTAAGCCCATCGATGCTTGCCAAAAAGCCCTTGGCTAGCTGAGGGATTCAAGCTGCATTGTTCAGCTCGAGATTGAAATCCTTCCATTCATCGCTGACATGTGAGAGACAAGACAAGGCTTTGACAGAAGAGGGGTGAGGCGCCAGATGGTTTCCATCTGTATCTCCATTGATCATACAATGAAAACCCACCTTCCCCGATCAGAGGGCAGCGCCGTACACGGGAAATGAATACCCAGTGTTTTTAAAGGAGCATAATCACCCTTCCCAACCACAGATGCATAAATATTAATGAACGCAATCTGGTTCTAAGCAAATTTAGCGTGAACTTTCAGCAACCCTCCCTTGACGACTTCCTCCCTCTTTAACTGAATTAAGCTTCGAAGTTCTGTGATTAAAAATAGCAAACCCTACACTGAAGTTAGATCTGAGACTGAGGAAAACCTCTCCCTTCCAGCTAGTAACCAGTTAACATAGTGCATAGCTTTGCGTACTTTTTTTTTTTTACACCAAAAAAGGGTCTCAATTTGAATGAGTGTTTAGTAAGTGTGAATAATGAGATATAGAATCAACACACATGTGCAGGGAATTGATTAGTAATCTATCGTTAGTAATCTATCGTGGATGCCATGTCTCCTTCCAAAAGGACTTGAGCAAACTTAGAGATTGTTACACCCAGCACCAGGAGCTGTTAAACAAGTCAATTTCTGCAAAGGCCTGGACTACATTGTATATTAAACCATTGAACCTCAGGAGAAGAACAATGATTCTCTCTCTCTCTACCTACATATTTACACACACACACACACACACACACACACACACTTTTCTTCAAACCTACCAGAGAAAGTTAACTGAGTATTAACACAGTTTTAATCACTAATATTCAAGATAAAATATTAGAGGCCTTTTGGAAATGTTTTGAACTTGCATCATTAGTATTAGAATATCTCTAACCAAGAAGACTTACAAAGTCTTCCTTCTTGACTCACTCTGAGGCTTTTATCAAAAATATCAGAAAGAGACTAAGATTTGAAAATTTCCATTAATTTCTTCTGTTGCTTCCTTTCAGTTCAAACAAGGAAAATTTGCATACTTTCTCTAGCTTATGTGTCTTTAATCTGTTGAAGCAAGCAAGGCATTTTCCAAGAAGCATATTCCACATTTTCACCACTAATGTTTCCCTGCAGATCAAAGTGGTCAGAATCCTAAAGTGAAAAATGTCAGCTCAGTCCAAAGGTAATAAACAAAATTAAATCCATATTCTCAGCTTTAGTCCCTCATGTGACTTGAGAGAACGATCTTTTTTCTTCTCTTGTGATATGTACTGTTCTCATTTTGTTAGTAAACAAATGTCTATTGAGTACCTACTGTGTGTCTGGCATTGTGTAGGCACTGAAGATCAACACATTGGATGTTATTTCAGAGACCTCTTTCAGATATTATAAAGAATGTTCTTTGCCACATGGTAGCAGCACCACATATAGAACTGATGGGTGTCTTCAACTCTAGTGATCAAAACCATCTCTTAGCCCCCAGTTTCCTTTCAGGAATAAGCTCTTGGCAGGATCAGTTACCAGTGTCACCAGCAATACTGGTGTTTATTTAAGGTTCAGCTTCACCAAGTCTTGGCAAGCTTTCTTCTACCTCTCCTAGCACAATTTGGTTGTCAGCTGCATGGTCACGTGTCAGAATAACATCAATAAAGCTGGAGTCAAGGATGAGCTGAAGCTTGCAAAGAAAATGCTGAGTATGTCAAATGCATTTTGATTATGTTCAGGACAAGAAGAACAGGAAAGGCTAGACCCATGGCTTGAACCAGACGGTGCAGAGTTAGCATGTGACAAAGAGGAAGGAAAACAGTCCTCTCTGCTGGCTTTTGTCATTTTCATTAGGAAGAATGACTTTCCAACTGTAAAGAAGAGAACTTAAATGGTTCGTTTTAGTAGTAAACTGAGACAATGAGAAGATGGAAAGTGAGTACCAAACCGTGTTTAAGTCTCTAGAGTCAGATGCATTAGATTTTTAGAGGTAATAGAGTGAAACAAACAAGCAACACACAAACTGTTTTCTTGTTGTTGGATATAAGAAAAGTAAATTTTGTCTTGATTATCAAAAGAGGGATTTGAGGGCAGTTGGGGGAGAAATGTGAGTATGGGGAACAACATCATATCCATAAAACCTACAATACTAGAAGTTATGTTTAAATACATGGCTTATGAATACTATTGAAAGAAAGTGAAATGAGGTATTCAGTAAAGAGTAGCAATGGGTTGGGAAGGAGACATAAACAAATATATGATATATGATATGTGCTACTGACAATATGCTATAATGTTAAATTATCGTTCACATGCATTTAAATCAAGGTATTTATACCAATGGTATCATGTGCCTATTTCAGCAAGGTGCTTGACAAAGTCTTGCAAGATATCCTGAAGTCAGATGGTAGAATATGACCTGAATGACAAAGCATGAATACATGAGGTGAACAATAGTTAATGAATTAATCAATGTCAATTGAGGTTTTGAGTTCTCATCAAAACTGCATTGATTCGGATGAGGACAGAGAACATAATCGTCACAGTTGAATGGTTGTTGGGTAGTTGAGATAATATAGTCATGCATATTAAATGATCTCATAAAATCAATCAGATAAAATTTAGAGGGCAAAATATAAAGTATTGCATATATAAAAACATAACTGGGAAATACAGGGTGCAGAATTGGAGGAGACTTGGATGACAGAAGTTTAGAAGAAAAAAAAATGACTCACCAGAGTGATATGGCGGCAAATATGAAAAAGAAATTGTAGTGAGATCTTAGAGAAAGAGTAACAGGACTTATTCTTTATCCCCTTCATCCTGGTTTTCCATGGTGACGCTGACGGGACTTTATAACATCCTCGCATGTGCTCTGGGGAAACCATCATAAACAAGAGATAGCCCTGTTTGTTTTGTTATTGATCCACTATGGAATCTACAGAATGCTCCTGAGAAACTGGCTGACCTTGGACATAAGTGAATTCTGGAGTGAAAGATGCAAGATCCTTAGGGGAAGGTAGAAGAATGGAAAATGAAAGAAAGAAAGGAAAGTGAACACGAGGTGTTGACACAAACTGTCCAATAAAATAGAATAGAAAGACCAAAAGCAGTCTCACACAACTAAAGATTTAACTTACGAAAGCCTTGGCACTGAAGACCAAGGGGTAGAAATCTTTACTACTCAACAATTTATGCTAGTGTAATTATTTTTCAGATGAGAAAAATAAAATTGGATCCCTGTCTCCTACCATAGAATACAAAAATATATTCCAGATGAACTGAACACTTAAAAATAAAGATAAAATGTTAAAACATTTAGAACAAAATACAGAAGAGGGGGGAAAGGATTGATTTCTTATGCAAAATTCAAAACTTACTAGCCATAAAAGATGAGATTGATACATCTGACCACATTAAAAGTGATCATCATGTGACCATATGATCTGGCAATTCCACACCTGGCATATTTTCAGAGGAAAATATAACTTGAAAAGACACATGTACCCCAATGTTCACAGCAGCACTATTTACAATAGTCAAGATGTGGTAACAACCCAAAAATCAACAGATGACTTGATAAAGAAGATGTGATATATTTATCCACAATGAAATACTACTCAGCCATATAAAAGAATAGAATAATGTCATTTCCAGCAACATGGATGGACCTTGAGAGTGTCATTCTAAGTGAAGTAAGTCAGAAAGAAAAAAAATATCATATGATATCACTTACATGTGGAATCTAAAAAGAAAAGGACCCAAATGAACTTATCTACAAAACAGAAACAGACTCACAAACATAGAGAACAAACTTATGGTTATTGGGGGGTAAAAGAGGTGGGAAGGGGTACATTGGGAATTTGAAATTTTGCACCTCTTGGGGAGTGATGGAAATGTTAGCTATCTTGATTGTGGTGGTGGGTCATGGGTGTATGTATCTATTAAAATTAATCAAATTGTTCATCTGAAATATGTGTAGCTTACTGTACAGGAATCATACCATAATAAAGGTGTTTTTAAAAGTACAAACTTTCAGTTATAAAATAAGTAAATATCAAGGATTTAATTTACAACATGATTTTTTTGTATACATACTTTTTATTGAAGTATAGTTAGTTTACAATGTTGTCAATTTTTGGTGTACAGCATAATGCTTCAGTCATACATGAGCATACATATATTCATTTTCATATTCTTTTTCATCATATGTTACAAGATATTGAATATAGTTTTCTGTGCTATACAGTATAAACTTGTTGTTTATCTATTTTGTATATATTAGTACCTGCAAATCTCAAACTCCCAATGTATCTCTTCCCACCCCATGCCTCCCCGCCTCCAGTAACTGTAAGTTTGTTTTCTATGTCTGTGAGTCTGTTTCTATTTTACAATTAAGTTCGTTTGTCTTTTTTTACATGATTAATATAGATAACGATACTGTATGTTATATATGAAAGCTGTTAAGAGTGTAAATCTTGAGTTCTCATCACAAGCAAAAAAATTTTTTTCTATTTCTTTCATTTGGTACCCATATGAGATGATGGATGTTTTTAAACATACTGTGGTATCAAGTTTATGATGTACATAAGTCAAATCACTGTACTCTACATGTTAAGCTTATACATTGCTGCATATCAATTATGTCTCAATAAAATGAAAGGAAAAAAGTTACCATCATGTGAAATGCAAGCTATAAATTGGCAGAACTTTGCAACACCTAAAACTGATAAAAGATAAGTATTCTTTCTCCTTCTCTCCCTCTCTCTCTCTCTTTCCCCTTGTGCCTCCCCCACCCACACACACATCTGTAAACTAAGAAGAAACAGAGGGAAAATATGAACAGCATTTCACAAAAAAGGAGGCGTCAATGGTAAATAAGTATGAAAAGATATTCAACCTCATGAGAAATCGAGGCAATACTTTTTCAGACCACGATAAGAGAAATTTGAGACAGGTGAAATTTAAGAGCCTGACATTAGCAAATGATGTCCAGGACATGGAGCAACAGGAACTCTATGGCCACACTGAAGGGTGTGTCAACAGGTTCAATTTCTTTGAAAACTAATTTTGATTTAGCTCGTAAAGAATGCATCTACCCTCTGACCCAGCAATTCTACTCCTAGAGAAACTCTTATCCACAGTCACCAAGAGAGCTGTGCAAGAAAATTCACAGCACTATTGCTTGTAATAGCAAATCACTGGAAATAAACTCCTTAACAGGAAATAACCCAAACTTCTATCCATAGAAGAACATGTAAATAACGTTCACACAACAGAATATTCCACAGCAGAAGTAAATGAGCAAATTCTAGCCTCACACAGTAAATAGATACAGCCTATAACTACAATTGTGAATGAAAAAAGAAAAGCAAATTATAGGAAATTATACATGGCATGCTACTATTTTTATAAGGCCCACAGACAAGCTAAATTTTAAAATATTTTTATTTAGGGAGATATATATATATATATACACAATAAATCAAAAAAATTCCTAATGATGAATGTAAAATTTACGAGAAAACTCAGTGGAGGGAAACATGAAGTAGGACAAACAAGGAACAATATATACATAGTCAGTATCAACCCTATTGCAACGTCCTCCTTCCTAAAGTGGGCATTGATTTCATGGGAGATTTATTTCATTATGAAGTTTCATAGCCTGTATGTATGTTATAACATGTGAATATTTATAAATAAAATAAATTAAGGAGAATAGAGAGAGACATACACACACTGACCAAGGAAAGCAGGCCTTCTTAACCCCAGTAAGGCTGACCATGCAGCATTTACGGGTGATCAAGGTGTTAAGGGATATTTTGCTTCTTTCTCTGGACTTCAGGTGGGTTATTGGTCAAGCTACAGCTTAAAATGTGTTTCTTTCTGTCTTTCTGGAAATGGGCTGGTCTGTCCAACTTGCCATTAATAATATGCCAATAGAGCAATATTACAGAGGCATACTTCCCCATAAAGGGAAGGGAACATCTTAACTGTATTCAAGACTATTAAATTCTAACTGCAATATCATGTTCAATCCTTGGAACCATATTTTGTGACAAGTATCTGACAAACTAGAGAATTTCTAGGGGAGGTTAATGTAGACATTGGGATGTCGAAAATCCATTTCACATGAATGCCTGACTACATTTGAACTGAGAAAGAGAGGAATGATTAGAAATGAGATAGCGGACTTCAAAAATGAAGATGAAATGCTGTCAAGTTTAAAAAACTTTAGCTTTGTTCTGCATATAGAGTGGCCACCCACTACCAATGGATAGAAATGTATTGAAGCTGATTTAAGCTTTGAAAATTAAAATATCAGCTCACAGCAGTCAGCAAGATGACTAACTCTGGATCATGGCCTATTATAGTCCAAGAATTACCTAGAGCTGTTAAAGAATGTTATCCTTTAAAAGAAAAACAAAGCTTAGAATCTTCTTCCTTCTAACGGATTATGTCTTATACTTCAGACCAAAGGCTTAGTATATTTTTTGTCTAAAAATCTACTCATACTATATCATATTTATTCCTTGTTACTCCGTTCCAGAGACGTTGGTAAAGAATGAATGACTCTGGTCCTATGGAACTGACTCTATGGAAGTTGGGCCTAAGTTTCTTCAGCTGTAGAAGAGCACCTCTCTGAATAACAGCCCCCCAATACATCCATGTTCTAGTCCCTGGAATCTGTGAATGTGTTACCATATATGACAAAAGGGATCTTGCAAATGTGATTAAGTTAAGGGTTTCACGATAAGCAGGTTGTCCTGGATTATTTGGCTGGCCCAGGATAATCACAAAAGTCCTTGTAAGAGGGGTGCAGGAGGCATCAGAGGCAGAGGAATGACTAGGTGATGCTGGAAGCAGAGATTGGAATGCCGTGCTTTGAAGACGGTGGAAGCAGCCACAAGTCAAAGAAATAGGCGGCCACTACAAGCTCTAAAAGTCCAGGAAATGGATTCTCCCTTTAGAGCCTCCAGGAAGAGCCAGGTGTGCAGACCCCTTGACTTTAGTCCTATGGAACTCATTCCAGAATTCTGACCTCCAGATTGTAAGATCAGGCATCTCTCTCGTTTAAAGTCACTAACTTGTGGTAATTTGTTACTGCAGTGATCAGAAATGAACACATCATCTCATAGAGTTTTGGTGAGGACCAGATGAGATACATCGATCAAAAGTTCTTGGCTTCTACGACTGTTACCATGCACCTAATTTACCCAAAATGAAGGTTCAATCTCATGATCAGCTGTATTAGTGAGCCCACAGTTGTCTTCCCTCACAAGCCATTTTTATATCTTTGTGTAAATTAACGAGGATGGAGAAGGATTCTGGGCAGGAGTCAGGAGTTCACAGCCACTAGTGGTGAGGGTCCTGACTGATGCTCAACTTCTCCAGGCCTCAGTCCTCAGCTATGATTAGAGGCTAGATCCTTAAGAGCACTAAGATTCGATGAATACTTAGGCAGTCCCGTAAATGCTTTCTGAGTCCTCCCTCTCTCACCCTCTCTTCTAGTTTAACCTGTAGCTAATGTCTGAATTCTCGAGTCCCGAGGGTATCTTTTCTTTGGGAACTGATTAACCAGGCAGGCCTAATTCCATGACTAAAACAAAAAAAGAAGACGAAAAGAGGTCAAGCAGTTCCTAGCTAAAATTTATGCTTAAAAAAGGTATTCAATGTTTTTTCAAAGACTGTTCTTAGCAAAACATCCTGGCTTTAGGAGTCCATATAGATTTCCCCTGGGGCCTTCTGTCTTTAATTCAAGGCTATCACTTTCAAGAACAGAGGTTGCTGGCCATTCCCACCAAGTGTTTTGCCCAGGCTCTTAGCCTCCAAGTGGCAGGACGTTTGACACACTTTCCTTGTTGCTAAAGGTGTAGATAACAGTACTTGGGAATCAAAAATGACCAAAATAGAACAGACACCAAAGTGCTGTTGAACATAACCTTCCTTTCATATCTCTGCTTTTTTCCAACTTGTCATGGAGAGAAGGTCTGCGAAAAAGCTTTGCCATCTATAAATTATTCTGCAAATGCAAAGCATTCCTTTTCTAAAAAAAACTCAGAGTGGGGTTAGATGTCATGATAGGCATGGACAAACATTCTGTTTCCTCAATGTGAGAAAATCCAGGAAACTTTCTAAAACAGCCACGGAAGAAGAACAGATCTTAGCTAGAGAAGATGAGGACATTTTGCAGGAGGGAAAAATGATATGTGCAAAGGCAGAAGAGCCTCCTCTACAAATAGAAAGAAATTAGTGTCTCTGGCACGTCGTGGGGAGGGACAGACAGTAGTAGGAAAGGAGGCTACGGTCGGCCTCTGCCCAGCTGTGGATGCCATGCTGGGCATCTGAATTTTGCTGTGAAGAGTTCAGCAGTCAGAAAGACACCTATCATCAGGTTTGTGGCATGTTTAGATTTGTTTTTTAGAAAAAAAAATCGGTAGAGGTATCTGGGATGCTAGAGGAGAGGGATGCCTGGAATGAGGGCTCTGGGATGGGGATGGAGGTAAGGTGCGGACGGAGCAACCTTTCATAGAAAACATCTGGATGTTGGGGGGAAGAGGTCAGGAGAGGCCGGGAGATTTCCCGCGTGGCTCAGTAGGTACATGCCGGCATCATTGGCCAAGTCATCAGAAACGGGGTGGGGAGCATGAGAGAGCAGAGTCTGGAACCACAGACACTAAACTTAGGACACTGGGTGGATGGAAGGTGAAGAAAAACTCAGAACACAAGGGAATAGAGCCACTCAGGTCAAGTGAGGCAAAGGAGACAGGAGGTGTGTGGGCAGAGGGACACGGGAGATAAACAAGGAAGGTCAAAAAAGCAAATGTAGAGAAATGAGTGGGGAGGGATACCCGTCAGCTGCACAGAGTGAGTGAAGAGTCCAGAAGATTAGGGACCGAAGAGGCAGCGCAGAGCCAACACCACCGGCTTCACACACCCCTCAATACCGAAAGGCAGAGGAACACCTCCAGGGTCAGCTTTCTTAACAACATATAGCCTCATTTCAGTCTTTTTGAGTTTTAAAAAATATATCCGCTTGAGTAAGTTAGAAGATTAATGAGAGTAATTAGTATTTTTTAGCTTCACCCTGAGACTGGCTGTCAAAAATAGTAAGAATAATTTTCAAGTGATCAGGAAAGCAACCTGCATCTCAGACATGGTGGCACCGCCCTTGAGCACGGATTCTCTGAGGGTGCCATCCTCGGCATGGAGCATCCATTATTTGCGGGATGGGTGGCCCTGGAAAATCACATCTGTCCATCTCTGTTCATCTTCTTTGAGCAGCTCTGTGCACTTTAAGTATAATTATAATAACGTATACCTGCTCACAGGATGATCAGAGAATCAGCTAATCAACACTAAAAATAGATCCATCTAGAAACCTCTGCAGTTCCCACATCTGGCCGGTGCAGTAAAATCCACTGGAAAATGGACACCCTTCAGTCTCATCGCACAGGGTTCACTCGAGAGATGATTCAGTCGCTGCGTCAGTTGGATACACATGCACCAGGCCCTTTTTCTCCACTAAGCATAAAAGGTGGTAAAAGATCTTCATTATTTCTCTGGATTTACGCAAAGCCCTGCTGTCTACACGTCCCAAGCCAGAAAGGAAATACAGAGAAGGAGAGGAACAAACTTTTGGGCCCAAAGAACAATGTTCAGCAGGAAATGGGCTCCCCCTCCTCTGAACTCCTACAGAACTCTGTTCCTCCCTGATGGTACAGACCATCTCCACCTTAAATAGCTTTTATTTGCATTCAAATCTCAGTTCCCCCACGAGCACAACTGCATCTTAATACAGTATCTGAATAATACCTCGTGTTGGTCCAGGACTTTACATTTTCCTAAGATGCCCTCATAATGCACCACTTCCCTTGCTCTTCATGAGCCTGTCTGGGAGGTGGGCGGACACACTCTCCTCACTTTCTACACCAGGACATTGAGACTCAGAAAGGTTAACTGTCACGAGGCTGTCAGCTTAAGTCCAGAGCCAGGAATTACGCACATTAGTCTATAGTCCCAAACCAGTCCTTCTTCCCCACCAAGCTCTTCTGCCTCCTCTCCCACGTGCCACAGCAGACGCTGGGATCAGCCAGGTGCCCGTTGTGAGAAGGATGTCCAGAGAAAAGAACCAAGGAGCAGAAACACACGGCAGCTAAAAAGAGAAAAGGGGATGGAAACCGGTGGACCCGCATGCTTTTCAAGCCTGATAACCCCTGGAACGCTGTTGCTGGATACACGAAGCCTCTGACCTCTTCACCTCCATTAGAGTCAGGGAGCATCGCCATTCAGAGAGAACAAAAGTAGTTGTGTGTGTGTGTGTGTGTGTGTGTGCGTGTGCGCACGCGCACACTGGTGTTCGCTCACACACATTGTGCACTTTCAGGGACAAAGTGATATTATGCGATACTGGAGTGTGGGGGCCCTCGGAGGCCATCTCTTCCAGTGTTGCCAGAAAGCCAGAGCTTGCAGGGGGAGCTTCCGGCAAAATGACCTTCTCTTCACTCACACTCAGTCCCACTGTGTGAACCTGGAGAAGTGATATCTCGGCCCAGTTACTAGCACCGGGTAAGAGAGCAGATGAAAAGGCAGATGCTCCTGTGTGCAGAAGGGCAGGAGGTTAGAAATCATCCAAAGAAAGGCAAAGGCAGTGTCCTGGATAAGGATCCTCAGACATAAAACCTCAGGTGACAATTCCCGTGTAAGGCAGGGCTTTTACGAGAGCATCTGAGGGAGTGAGGGAGGTGTGACGGGGCAGAGAGAAAGGCAAGGAAGATGTAGGTCAGAAGAAGTCAGCCCCAGGAGACCTGCAGCCTGCATTCCTCCTCAGAGGCTGTCTTGTGCACAGACAAGGGGACTGAGAGGGCACAGCTCTGCGTCAGCCTGTCATCGGCCAAGGGCTGCCCCCGGGATGGGGGCCATCACCTCCCAGGCATCCTTGCATGCGGCAGATGTCATCAGTTGTGGGCAATTC
Organism: Vicugna pacos; assembly: GCF_048564905.1. Taxonomy (NCBI): domain Eukaryota; kingdom Metazoa; phylum Chordata; class Mammalia; order Artiodactyla; family Camelidae; genus Vicugna; species Vicugna pacos. The sequence goes on from NC_132987.1 coordinate 10,881,829, forward strand.
TATGGGGAAGGATGCAGATGTGAGAAGCTGGCAGGCACTGGGGGGTCTGGGTGGTGTGCTAACAGCACCTGGTACAGACAGCGTCTCACACCTGGAAGAATCTGCATTCCTAATTTATTAATTAGAGAACTAATTAAGAGGTGGATGCCTTCTTCTGGAGAATTTCGGCAACCCGGGGGAGCCAATCCTTTACCTAGAAACATACCATGTTACTTCCTTCTTTATAAAACCATATACATGACTTTCTGTATTCTACTTTTAATAAAACTTTCCAGGCTTTTAGCTATGCGTTTTGGTGTCTTCTGGTCCATCACTGACACACTGTGACAATGCACACAAAAGACTCCATGAATCTGCCTTCCTCTACCCAAACCTCTATTTGTACATCTCAGGGACCATGGGCTCAATAACTCCAAAGGCAGCCCAGTCTATTTTGCTATTAAGTACATACTTTTACATTTCCCTTAATGTACAGGGAAATAGACTTTTGCTTTTAATATAAGATTAAATTATATAATGCACATATATATTTACATATATAAAGCAAAAACCTACTTCCCTGTAACTTTCACTCACCTAAGTCTTGGAAAGGAAGTCTCATCCCCAGATAACTTCTCTTCCACAGGGAAAATAGCCCTGCCCAGGTTATTCCACAGTATTGTATGTGAAGGCAGGTCTGCTCACCCATCTGATTCCTGCCCAGTGGAGAAATTCCAGTTTGTCTTTGACCCCATTGAAGAGGTGCCCAGAACTCCCCAACCCTCTAGGAGTGGCGTGACCCACATAAACAAAGGAGGACTATTCTTGCTCTGTACACAGCAGTTCAATGAATAGAGTTTAAAATTAACTTCATGATTCAAAGAAGCTCACATGCCCCAATATACCACTGACTTACACCAACTTGCTAACAACGAATGTACATATTTTTGCATATGCTGTCTGTCTCACCCCATCCCTAGTTTTTAGATTGATTTATTTTTCTCTTTTCTTACTTAATGATAGGCTTTTATACCTATTCAACTAAAGTTCATCTTGCTAGAGTTGGCTTATCATCATTTCAACCTGAAGTGATCTCTTTGGAGCCTAGTTCTGTTACTCAAAGTACATGCTGTGCTTCCAGGCTTCATGTCCATCACAACTTTGATAAATATACAATCTATAGCCTCACTAAGATTATTGCTATAAAGCAACTTTGATAGGGTCAAGGGAGGACTCTTATAGTCTACAGTTAGTGACTACCCTCCCAGGAGCCACTGTAGATTTCCCATAGCCTAATTCATGCTGTTCCAAGACCCAGTCTAGCGGGGAGGCTATAGCTCAAGTGGTAGAGTGCATGCTTAGCATGCATGAGATCCTGGGTTCAATCCCCAGAACCTCCCTTAAAAAAAATAGACCCAGTCTAAATTCGACAATGAATTTACTTTGTCAGATATGTATTCTGATATGTCGAGTTTTGAAGAAAGCAAAATAATTAATTTTTAATAAAATATATGCACTTACATTCATTTAATAGAATATAAAAAACAGACTATGAAGCTGATAATAGTTTTAGGAATAAGCATACTCCAGGGAGACAGAAAATTGTTTCCTTCCATTTAAAAGAGGATGACAAGGGGGGAGGGTATAGTCCAGTGGTAGAGTGCTTGCTTAGCATGCACGAGGTCCTGGGTTCAGTCCCCAGCACCTCCATTTATAAATAAATAAATAAACCTAATTACCTCTCCCACTAAAAATAAAAAAAAAAATTAAAAATAAAGGAGGACGACAAATCTGGGGAGGCCAAAGGTGGGTCCTGGGTGGGGACACATGGACTGCATTCGTACTAAGGAAAATAGCTGGTGGGTGATAAGAGAAGACAAGACTAACAGACTGCATTATTTCTGTACTGCTGCATAACAAATGACCATAAACTTAGTAGCTAAAACAACAAAATTTTTCACCCAGTCGTTTCCATGGGTCGGGTAAGCTCAGCCCCCTGCTCAGGATCTCATCAGGCTGAAATCAAGGTGTTGGCTGGGGCTGCAAATTCATCTGAGGTATGGGGTCCCCTTCAAGGCTCTCTGGTGATTGATGGAATTTAGTTCCTTGCATCCTCGCAAGATTGAGATTTGCATTTTCCTGCTGGCTGCCAACTGAGGGCACGTGCTCTGAGCTGCTAAAGGCCCCCCTGCCATCCCTGGCTTCCTGAAAGCCAGCAGCAGAATCTCTCTCCTCCTTCTGCTGAGATGAGATCTTATGTAAAGTGGTCAAGAGAGCGACCACCCCATCGATTTCACAGGTCCCATCCAGGGCAAAGAAAGGGGATTAGGGAGGCATGCACATGAGGGTGTGGGAATCTCAGGGCCGTCTCAGACCCCCACCTCTCACAGTGATGAACAGGGCCAGGCACAGTGAAGGGCGGTGGCAGGAGAGGGGCCAGAGAGGCCCTCTGTGCCCTTCTGTGGAGACTGAACTTTCTCCTGGAAGCAGCGGAGGCATATGGACCGATGCCTCTCCCTCTGGGGAGGTACAGGGAAATGTTGCAAGTGGCAGAGGTTAAGAAAGTGTTCTAGGATTCACAGAAGTCTAAAAGAATAGCATCGAACGAACCGAGGCAAGAAACGTAAAGCACGGCGTGGACACCTGAATCACCTGTTCACAGTTTCTCACCTCACTTGGGACAGGACAACGTGAGAAAGCAAACCTTCAGCTTGCTCTGTGGCTGCTATGACGAGGTGTGCCCGTCCCACACCAGACAGAAAAAAACAAAAATATTTCGCATCATTCTAGAACCTTCTCCAAACAGAAGGATCCTATTTAAATCCTAAAATTTAAAAAAAAAAATTTTGTTGAAGACTTGCTCCTATTCTTGTAAGTTGCTGGCTCCCTCGAGAAAACATGTTTCTCTCTGACTTTGGAATACAGCTGTCCGTGGATGCGAGGACCAAACAGATAGGATGACCATGTATGTAAGGAACTATATTTATTCCAATATGGATTTTGAACAGGTTCACTGTAATGTCATGGTCTGTTCTTTTTTTTTCTTTAAACACCTGCTGAATCCTTTATTCAAAGTGTCTAGTTCTCCTAAAGGCTAGACCCCACTCCAAACATTACAAATAAAAACGCTTTATGTTCAATTTTCCTTTGAGTTTTCCATTCACAACTTTGTCCACTGTAACCTTGAGGACAACCACAGTATTTATTCTTAAATATAATGGTGACAATAGCTAACTAAGACCCACTTTACTGCCTGCCAGGTGCTGTTCTCAGAGTTTCACATTCTCACACTCAGATGAGGAAACTGTGGCGCAGAAAGTTGAAGTGACTTGTTGGGGATTACATAAAATGTTGGTGGTGGAGCTCAGCTGTGAACACAGGCAGAATGGTCTGCAATAGTTCCCAGCCTTGGACTGAAAACAGACAGCAGCTACTCTATGAAAGACGCCCTTTGAGGCACTCGATAAATAATCGCTGAGAACCAGTGACTACCTTTGAGGTGGCAAAGTCAAAAGTATATAAAAATTAAAGTCTGATCACTGTGAGATTATGTTATAGGTGTGAAGGGCACAGAAACAGTAGGATAAATAAATCCAAAAGGTAGTTCTTTAAAATAAATCAAATAAATATCAGAATTCTACAATCAACCAAGAAAAAAAAGAGAAGCACAGATGTTAAGATTTTATAAATCATGAATGAATACTGTGCTCAACTCTATACCTATTATTTTAAAAAAACTAACAAAAGGATGATTTTTAGCTATAATTTGAATTACTAAAATGGACACAAGCATAAATAGACACACCAAAGAAACCAACTGATTAGAGAAAACAAACAACAAATATAAAAAAAAATCTAAAAAGCTGTAAAAGCAGTATCTGTTTCAAAAAATAATCTAGGCATAGAAAATTCCACAAGAAACTTCTTTCAAATTCTCAAGGAAAATATAATTCTCATAGGTCCAAAGCACAAATAAAGGTAAAAAAATCCCCAACTATTACATGAAAGTGTCATTTTGATGTCAAAACTAACAAGACAGCATACAAATTCAACTAAAGACCAAATTATTATAAAAATTGATGCAATAATCTGAAACAAACACTGAATACAGCAGTGAGTTAAGAAAACACTTCCTCATAACCTAGTGGGTTTCACTCCAAGAACCAGAAGATGATTAAATACTAGGAAATTTTGTATTACAGTACATCATTTTAATAGATCAAAGGCAAAAATTACACAATAATTTTTTAAAATATGATAGTCTGTACCAAGTCTGGTGAATTGCAAACAATTCTCATTAGGTATTCACAATATCCTCACAAGAGATTTATATTAGTATCCTCAGATTACAGTGTAAAGAACTGAAATTGGAAGATGGAAAATACCTCACTCAGTGATACACAATTTCAGAAGAGGAGGTGTAATTCGAGCCCAGGTCTGTCTGGCCATAAGTTCTATGATCTGACTTTCACATTACGTTCTCCTCACAGAGGATAACTTACCAAAATAATCAAAAGGCATTTTGTAACATTTCAAAACCCCTTTTTGATTAAAAAATACTCTCAGCATATTAGGAATGTAATAAAATTTCTTTAACATGGATGGAAAAACCTACCCTAGCTGTTAAAATCAGAAACAAGATAAGAACCTAATATCATTAAGTATATTTAACACTGCTGAGGAAATGTGGGCTAATGCTATAAAACATAATTCTGGAATAAGAGGTATACTCTTTGGAAAGGTAAAAGAATCATTATTTGGTATAATAAGGCTGTTTACCAAGAAAACTCAGGGGAACTAGGTGAAAAAATGATTATCCCTAATAAACAGAATCAAATCCAAAATACAAAAATAGCTTTTATATAACCACCAGTTAGAAAGCAATAGGGAAAAAAATCTCAAATATAATTAAATAAAAAGTACATAATATCAAGGAATAACTTTAAAAATATGCAGAGCTTGTGTGAGAAAACATTTTTTTCTGTCAAATCAAATGACTGGAAAAAAGAGACATTATGAAATGATTAAAATTGTAAAGATACAAACTCTTCCAAAATAATTCAGTTTGTACATAATTGCGTCTAGATATTTTAGATATTTTTATTTGAAATTTAATTGAACATTCACCTTGAAGAATGCTCAGATGGTAATTGCTAAGGTACATTTAAAATACAGAATAGTGAAGGAGTTAGGGCTTACCATATCAGAAACAGAAATGTGCTACACAAACAGGCAACTACATTCAATATCTTATAATAACCTCTACTGAAAAAAATATGAAAACAAATATATGTATGTATATGCATGACTGGGACATTGTGCGGTACACCAGAAATTGACAGCTGTACCGACAATTGTAACTGACTGTACTTTAATGAAAAAAAAAAGAAAGGTGCTATACAAAATATAATATGGTTCTGCTATAATAACCAACAGATGGTTAAATAAATAGAATAAAGAGCCCAGATACAAAAACGTATATACCAATGTAATTAAAGATAGACTTAATCACAACTCAAGAAAGAGAAAAGGGATTATTTAATAATAAATGCTGTTGGACTATTTGAATAGTTAAAATTGTATCTCTACTTCATACAATATGTCAAACTAAATTACAGATGGATTACATATGAAATTAAAAATAAAATTATAAAAGATTATGAAAAATACAGGCTGTTATTTATTAGATATTGGGCCAAACAAAGAATTTCCAAATAGAAGTAGTGGAACATGTCAGAAAGTATAATAGATCTGACTGCAGGAATAACCATGAAAAAATTCATATATCAGATAGCACAATACTCTAAATTCCAAGGCAAACACCAACCTAGAAAAATAATTGTCAGAGATGTGACATAAAAAGAATCATTAATAGAAACTTCATGAGCAAAAATGAAGGTCTCAGCGGATAAATGGGCAAAGCACAGGGATCCACAAGTTACATAAGAATTGCTATAAATGTCCGATAAGCACTCAAAACTTTCTCAAGTGATTAATGCTTATTGCTGCTGAGTGTGAGGAGAGGAAGATACTCTCACACATTGCCAGCTGGAGTGTAAATTAATACCTTTGACCGTGTCTAAGACGAAGTATAAAAATATTCATGCCCTTTGATTGCATCTACTATCATGTAGAAGCAATTAAGAGGATGGCAAAAGATGAATGCAAAGCATGAACACTCAGCTAGAGTTATATGTCCCAAAGTGCAATATTATACAGTCATTAATTAATCATGTTTTGAAGACTGTTTAATGCCATGAGAAAATGAAAATGCTGTCAGTCAAGTGAACATAAGTAAGATATAAAACTACATCTAGACGATGGTCCTGATTCTGTAATGCAAAAATATATACAGAAAAAAAATTGAAAGAAAGTGTACTAAAATATTACAGTGGTTATCTCTAAGTATGAGACTAGGTCATTTTTATTTTCTACAATAAACATCAGAATACAATTTATTTCTGAAAGAATATAAAACGCACACCAATGATTGACAAAAGAAACAAGAAGCTGGACACATGAGACACAACTTTCTATGGAAATGAGAAGTCTTCCTTTTGTGTCCCTCTAATTTTATTGCATTATCTTAGGGAACCGGTGGAGTGAGCGTCTCCTAAGCCACCTCCACTTCTACAAGGCATCCCGGAAGCCATCTCTCCATCAGATCTGCTGATTTCTTTTCTGCATCTTCCACTCCCGCCTCCTCCCACTCGACTCTGCCAACCTCCATCTTCCTCCCACTCAAAGTCTGGCCACAGCACAACAGCCCAAACCCAGGAGGCAGGTCTGGAGGAAGGTCAACCCGCTGAGTGATTATTGAAGGTATGATGTGTGTTTCCGCGGAAATGCGTGCTGCCTCTGCTAAATTATCATTTCATAACACTGCCCACATTGGAAAGACTTTTCTCGAAAAAACCTATACTCTTAAGAATGCTTGCAAAACCTACTTGCAGTGACGATGTCAGAAATTCATTTCTCCTTCACCAGCATGATTCAGGGAGCTTTACTAAAACCATTTAATTCTGTCTCTTAATGATACGCAGAAAATATTTATTGGGTGCCATCTAGGGTTCTGGGGAATATAATGTGGGCGTGGGAGGCTGAATAATGGTACCCAGAGATGTCCACATCCTGACTCTGGAAACTGAATATGTTAAATTACATGGCAAAAGGGACTTAAAAGATGTGATTAAGGTAAGGATCTCGAGATGGACAGTTTGTTCTGTACTATCCGAGTGGGTCCAGTATAATCACAGGGGTCCTAGAAGGGAAAGAGGCAGGAGAATCAAGAGGAGGAGGTGTGATGACAGATGCTCAGGTCAGGGCGATGCAGGGCCACCAGCCAAAGAATTTGGGCGGCTTCTAAGAGTTGGAAAAGGCAAGGAATCAGATTCTCCCCTACCGTCTCCAGAAGGAGTAAAACCTGGCTGACCTATTTTGACTTTTACTTCCAGAATTATAAGATAATAAGTTTGTGTTGTTTTGCACTACTAAATTGGTGGTAATTTATTACCACAGCAGCAGCAAATGAATATAGCGGGATTCAATGAATTCTAGAGCCTTCCTCTGCCGCCTTACTGGACACATCACCATTAAAGCATTTCTTGTTTTTTGCCAGAATTTTCCAAAGTGTGTTACGGTGAATACAAGTCCTGCAAGCTCTTCCACTATTGTAAAGATTTCTCTAATCGGACGAATACCCGTATCACCCTTTTGGGAGTTCATAAGGTACTTAGCTTTTAAAGATCGAGTCTTCATTTTCACTTTGATTAATCCAGAATTTCCCCAATTTACCTGACCATCAGAAGCTTTTTAACACTTATTTATATCCACATTGTTAACAACCACAAATTGCTTTGCTTACCTGCTGTGTGCCAGGCTCTAGGCTGGGCTTTAGGTTCCAGGGATGAACCCAACTGTTTAAACTACTTCTGGTAATTTAAACAAGTTTAACAAACCGGTAAACTCTATCCATCCCTATGACACTTGAAACATCCTGTATTTTTAGCTCTCCTCATAGGCGGTATTTTTATCTTAACCAACAAGAAGTTAAGTTCCCAAAGGGCATGTATATGTCTTTACAGACCCATTTTCTGTAGCATTTCCCCCCAGGGAGCTCATACTCCAGCTGATGAGACATGCACACATTCATATGAAAAAAGACCCTCTGGGAAGGCAGGTAGGGGATTTCTGTTATGTAGCTCGACTTAACCCAGAGTATATTGCTCAAGTTTCCTCCTCCCTCACTGCCATGGCCACTTCCTCCCCACCACCGTTTCCCTCTCCTTCTGACCTTAAAGTCTGAGGTCTTGATGGTGATATTTCTTTGATGTATAAAATATCGTAGTGGTACCGTTGGAGCTTTGGGGTCATCACGGTATCAAGTAGTAATATTGTTAGGGTATTAATTACTCCCCTATTTTCCAAAAGGGAATTTGTCACAGTTCCACACACACTACATTCAGGTCCAGCTGCAAATGACCGCCACCGCTGTTCTTCTTGCAAAGTATTTCTTGCAACTTTCCAGTGTCCCATCATCATCGGGGACACAATTATGCAAATATTGCCTCTGGTTTTATAAGAAATCAAGCAATTTTACAGCTTTAAAAAAAATTTAAAGCAAAAGTAGATGAAAACTTTTAAGCAACATATATTTTAATTATAAAATTAGCAAGCATAGCAGCCCCTTTCAACTCAAATCAATGGAATTTCAAAGAGCTACATATTTATTTTTTAATCCAAGTAGGAAAAATCCGAAGCACTTAATATATGTTATAAGTTATAATAAATACATCACCAGAAGAAAAACCCACCAACTCTTTTTATATAGTATTGAATATTCTCTACAACCCACCATCTTGTAACAATTAACTAAGTTTAGCCATAAGAAACAAAAATAGTTAACTCCAGAACTTAAAACGATCCCCATAACACAGACAGCTCTAAATGAAACCGCCATACACCTAGGGAGACAGCTTTCTCATGCCACGCCCTTCTTGGCAGTAATGGGGAAGGTTGGATCCGAGAGGAAATCTTTTGTTTTATCTTGTCCTGTTAATATAGTAAGTCTAAGTTCAGTTACCAGCTGTCGGTTTTCAGTTATATAACCATGTGCCACAGGGATACCTTCGCTTCTTCTGATTTACAGTCAGTGTCACTAAGACTCTATTCTTAGGGGGCATAATAGTGGTCAGCCCTAGTGTAAATTTAAAGTCCTGGATATCACACATCGAAGGACTGAGTCCTAGAGGGGAAGGGACTGGGAGGCGGGGGGACTGGGTGATGAATCAGCCAAGAGAACTGGAGAGAGTCGGATCCCTTCTGTGCTTAGAATTTATCAGCAGTTAGTAATGTGCACATGGGAGATGCAGAAAGAAGGATATTCAGTGGTCCCCTAGTGGTATCACAGGATTTTGAACTAAAAAGAGACAAGCAGTTGCTTCCTGGACCCAACAAGATTGCTGCAGGTCTCAGGGAAGGAGCGCATTGGTCCTCAAGACTGCGTCGCTCGGTGGTAAGCAGTTCTTAAGTACCTACTAGATCCCGGACACAGAGCCACAGGGGAGACAGCGTCTGCCTGCTTGTTGGGGAAGGTTTCACTGAAGATCAGTAATATCAGCTTGAAGAGTCTAAAGCTGGTAAATCACCTGGACCACCCAAACAAGACAGAAACAGGGCAAAGGCAAGATGGATCAGTCAAGTCTCTTTCCATGAAAAGAAACAGAACCCCAATTTTTAGAAACTAACGGGAGGATACTGAGGTGTCCTGAGACTCCGAGGAAGGCTGGCAGGAGCCAGGGAGCCCAGCACCGCCCAGACACCCACAGGTTTCCATCATTCATCTCTGCTTGCCCTTGTTTCTTTCCTTCTTTCCAGTGGCAGGTATGTTCTCCACAGATATGGCCAATCACAGCTTGGCTCCTCCCAGCTCCAGCAAAGTCCCACCCAGTCATCCCTAATCACACAAACAGCAGATCCCTGGTGCCCAAACACACAAGTTAACTGTGCCTCCCTCACGGTGCTTTTAGGTTCAATCAGACAAGTGTTCATCCCTTCGGTGAAGGTACCTTGATTTCTGATAGGCAGCTTGTCCTTCTTAGAGAAATAAAGGCATGTATAACATACCGTGACTAGAATCATGTAAATAAAATTGTGTGCAAACGAAAGACTGCAGGGAAAGGCACTTCAATTCTAAGTGACATCTGAGAGATGGATTTATAAAGGATTTTCCTGGTGTCTTTTCTCCAAATGTCTTGTAATATAATTATCTTAATAACGAAAAAATTTCATTTGTATATTTTTAAATTACATAAAAATTCGGAAATGCCTAAAGGGTGTCTAATTCTGAGAAGTGACAAATGTAATCTATATTTTGACAATTAAACATAGCAATTTTTTTACAAAACTTTTCCCCTTTTAAAAACATAAAAGATGTATCTTTTCCTATGTATAAAAAATAGAAAATTATTATTAATTTTGAATGCTTTAGGACCTTGAGAATTTAAGGAAAATCAAGTTAATATTTTCATGATCTAATCTCAGTGATCAACAAAGGGGTATAACTTAATAACTAAAAGAAAAATACTTGCATGTGTGAAATAATCACCATCACCATATACAAACATAAATCAGGGGTCAAAATGCTGTTGCAAGATCCTTTAAAAAATGTTCATTAGTCAAGTATTATTCTGCCTTATAAAGGACAGAAATTCTGGCACATGCTATGACATGGATGAACCTTGAGGACACTGTGCTAAATGAAATAAGCCAGCCACAAAAAGCAAATACGTTATGATTCCACTTACATGAGGTACTTGGCGTAGTTAAGTTCATACAGACAGAAAGTAGAATGATGGTGGCCAGGGGCTGGCAGGAGGGGGAACGGGGAGTTACTGTTGCAGAGTTTCAGTTTTGCAAGATGAAGTGTTTCAGAGATGCCTGGTGGTGATGATCACACAAGGCAAATGTACTCAATACCCCACTGAACTATATACTTAAAAATGGTTGGGGGGGGGAAATAAAGTTTCCCTTAGAAAAACTGTTATTGATTAACTCTGAGAAAGGCAGTAATACCGCCAAAAGAGATTTTAAAAATGAAATTTACAATGTTAATAATATTCATGATCATTGTCGATAAACCTGTACACAATTTTCCAGAGACAACTGTTATCAGTTAGAAAAGCTAAAATACACAGATAATCAGGCCTTTTCCTGACTCCTTCCAGCAGATGGAGAAGCAACCGTAAGAGATAAGCCTTTATTAAAATAGACTTGTTTACCTTCCCATATCTTGCAAGGGCCACAACCTGGAATTTCATTTCCATAACTGAGACCCGCCCCCCACCATGCCCTGTTAAGTACCTGTTGTGAGATGACAAAATCTATAAAAAATAAAAATCTTAGTCTTTGAATGTTTACAACAAATTCAGCTTGTTGGACTATGTCTGTAATCCATCTAAGATCTAAGATCATCTAAGCAATCATGATAAGAATAAACGATGGTCAAGAGTTAGCAAGTCCTGGGGACAGAATCTAGATTCAAGTACAGGAAGGTCCTTTCGGAGAAGACAAGACCCGAGTTGGCTCTGGAGGAGGACGAGAAAGCAGGCCAGCAGATGACAGTGAGGGACCACGTGCCACAAGTTAAAAATAAATGACAGAGGAGCCCACGCAAAGACAGGCCAGACAGGGACGAATGTGGAGAATGGCAACACGACCAGCCAAAATAAGGTCAAGGACAAACAAGCATCAAGGCAGGAGGAAGTGAGAGCAGGAATGGTGTGAGTCTACGCGCACAGGCCCAGTTCAGAATGTGAGAGAGGGCGGTGGTGGGGCGGCACACGGCTGGTAGAGGCAGACGGAGCAGTGGTTGCAAAGCCGGTGAATGAAAAGCAAACGAAAGACACACAGACACTCAAAGACCTTTAGAAATGAGGATTTCCCATCCTTGAGTGCAAGCTACTCACAGATGCATCTCAGCAGAAGCGCAGGTGAACACAGTACCCCAGTCATCATGCATTTTCTTGACTTTGAAACTGCTCCCAACTGTTTTCAGGGGTTTAAACATGCATGACCCATTTCTGAAACCGGGGCAGGCCACTTGCACATTAAAATGCAGGATGCCCTGCCGCTGCCACATTCACCATCCCCGGGAACGTGCGATGGCTGATTGACAGAAGTGGGCTTTCGGCAGGAAATTCCCAGGACCGAGTAACCCACATTGGGGAACACCATGGGAGAAAAGATGGCAGCACTGTATTTTAGCTCCACAGGGAGCTTATTAATAGACCAATGTGTAGTCCAACAGCTCTAATTTGCAGTGGAATTTTTTTACTTCCTCTCCCCAAAACTGAACATCAGGTTAACTGTTTCCTGCAGAACACCTGTCCACAATTCTGAGACTACTGGTTTGAAGAGGTAAGTGAAGTTTTTCAGAATAGGGTAGCCAGTTTAAAGAATATTAGTCTCATCTTTTAGCTAAATACTACATATAAGAGGTATCTAAACTCAAAGGAGGCAATATACTGGTGAGACTTTCTGCATAAACGCTAGTCTTAGTAACTACTGGAATAAAGGGGGGAAAGAGGAAATTAAGTTTGGGTGGATAGTAGGAGTTTAAAAAAGATACTAGTTTGGCTTTCAGGTTCTCAGTGGGACTAACTGCTTTGACTTAAAATGAGTAATTACAGAGATTGAAACAAGGTCATCTAAGCACTCAAATGGACATGATAAGAATAAATGAGGGAAGAAAAGAAGGGAGAAGGAGGGAAGGAGGGAGAGAAGGAAGGAAGAAGGGGAACAAATTAGACCCTTTCAAACGAAGTATCACAACTTACATATTTAATATTCTTACTTAGACAACTGAAATTCTTACTTACTTCTTTAAGAAAGAAAACTTCTCGGGGTATACTATACAACAGTAGCTCAGGGACCACACAAAATCTACTCATAGCCTGAAAAATCTTTGCATTAATTCTTGAAAAATAAAGATTGAATGTGGAAAAAGCAGTATCTGCAGAGGGGCAGGGAACCGGACAGCGAGAGAGAGCTACACAGACACCATTATTTACAAATTGGCAACCCAACAAAAGCTTAAAAATCCTGATGTTTATTCTTATGCTTTTGAACTTTCCATTGTAAATCTCAAAGTCTGACAGATAATTTATTCCCCCCAAAAAGGCATTTTCTTCCCCCTTGCACACTTGCGTGCATATGCTACAATTGTTCTGAAGCATTCTTTACTTGGACTCTGGAAAGGGGACCACCTGATCTACCCACGAGATTTTTTCAGTCTCAATTCATGGCAACCCTCGCACTTATTTTTCATAAAAACTCAAAGATAGGTTTCTGGGTTATGTAAGAATGAACTTCATCCTTTTGAACAAATTACACCAGGAGTTATAAAGCAGTAGGTAAATGAAAAACTGGGTTAAAAAAAAAAAAACAAAAAACCAACCACCGACCAAATCCATAGCAGGCTCAGCTCTTTTTGAGAGCGAGATTAAGGTGCATGCAGTCAACTGGTATGAAGGTCGCCAAACAAAATGTTGCAATCTTAAAGCGCCATTGACATGCAGCCCATGTTCAGCAGCAGCTTTGAGTAAGCAATGTGACTCACTTCACTCATTAGTCTCAGCCCAAATCATTCGCACGTGGACGTTATGGCAGTATGTTACCTTTGCAGTAAAATGTCTGAAAAGTTAGAATTTTTTTCTCTAAATTGAAATAAAAACACTTAATATAACTTTTTAAAATTTGGCAAACCTCCCCCTCCCCATTCCCACCTTTTGTTAGAGGAAAAGTGACCTGAAAGCTCAAAATGCCGCAACTGATTTCTTCAAGCTAGGTAAGCACTTTGGCAAATCTGTCCATTAACTACTTCTTATCTGCCAGCGGACACTGTTGAAATGAACAAATTGGTTCAGTTGGAAATTTTCTGATTTTCACAGGAAAGAGCTGCAAGCCACAAGCCACCAATGCACCATGTGTACCTTTAGCTTTCTAAGTCAAAATCGGCAGGAAGTGGTCCTTGCGGGGGACCTCCATTCATCTCTCACTTGCTGCTGACCTGCAGTTTTCCTGTTGGCAAAGACAGCTCCTTGCAAAGCAAACAGCTCCCCACTCTGCATGGAAATGCTCATCTTCTCAGTCCATACTGCAAGCACAAAACTCCCTGAGAGTCATTTAGGGAGTGAATCAGACTTACGGCCGATAAGCACAGAGCTGACCTTTAAACTCAAGCCTCTAATAGAACATGGGGATATTTCACTTGCTGTTTGCTCAACAGTTCCAGGGTCACGAGGGTCTGCGTTTACTGGCGGGGTTGGGGCGGGGGGGGGGGGGGCGGGCAACGAACCCAGGAACCTGGCTCCAGCTCCCACATTGCACCTGATAGAAGAGGGTCGTGGCTGGGCTTAAAGGCTCCAAACCCCAGTCTCAAGTGTACCCAGTATCACAGCTTAGAACACATTCTTTAGCATCTAGAGAGTTCACAGGAGTACACAGGTCTGCTGCCTGGCTCTTAGCTACCAGCTTTGGAAGAAATGAGAAAGAGTCTTGGGAGCCCAGGAATGGAAGCTGTTTTTTTCTTTGTTTTCACTTTGTCATAGTGCCAAACAGAGTGCCAAGGCCCCAGGCAAAAGGAGAACTCAGTGATACTTGTCCTGGCTTTATTAAAAATATATGTTACCATGGATTTTTTTGCATTTGCTTTGATTTTTTAAAATATTACATTAAAATAATATTTCTCTGACTTACCAAGTTTGCTGGCGCCCAAAGCAAGCGCCTCACTAACCTCACCCTATTTCAGGCCCTGCTCTGTCCCGTTTCCATCTTAATCTGAAAATGGAAGCAGATCCAGGCAGAGTGGTTGGGATGCTTGCAGTTGAGACAAGAAAGGAATACGAGCCCAAAGCTCACAAGAAAAACCTTATTGAGCATCTTCCATGTGCTAGGTACTGTGCGAGGCATCTTATGTACATTCCTTTGGTCCTTACTTACAAGGAAAATACATTAACCTTCCCCTGAGGAAGTTGAGGCTCCAAGAAACATTCTTTCCTCTGTTGTCCATCTCACAAACTGGCCTTGCAAGCTGTGTGGCACTTAAGATAGAGATAAATTAGGAGTTTGGGATTAACAGATACATACTACTACATATAAAATAGATAAACAACAAGGACCTACTGTATAGCACAGGGAACTGTATACAGTTTCTTGTAATAACATATAATGGAAAAGAATCTAAAAAGATACGTATATGTGTATGTATAACTGAATTGCTTTGCTGTGCACCTGAAACTAACATTGTAAATCAACTACACTTCAATAAAAAAAAAAAAAAGAAAGAAAGTTGTCTGTGATTCCTCCTCTCCAACCCATTGAATCAACCACCATCACTTGTAACTCTTCATGGTCATGCCCGTAGTAAGAGGGGGAGGAAAGATTAAAAGATGGTCTGTTTGACGACAATTTCCACACACTTTTTGCCGTATCTGCCACCTCTCCAAGGAAAGTCGGGGTCGCGACTTGTTGGTTTAATATCTCACTCCTAGATTGGCCAGTCCAGGACAAGGTTAAATTATTTCCAAGTGCTGGCTCTTTTACAAATTTATACAGTACATTTAGTGTCATCTTGAACGTAAGCTCTATTATCTGGACCAGGAGTCTACTCTGAGCACCAGATTCCAGCTGCCTGATGTCTCCACTTGGATAGCTCATGCACGTCTCAAACTAACTTGTCCACAACGAGAATCTTGGTCTTCCTTCCTCTCAAACCCTGCTTCCCTCTGGCTTCCTCCATCTCAGGCCCTGTCACTATCACCCACCTGGGACTCAAGCCAGAAATCCAGCCGTTCTCTTTGACACCTCCACCCACTTCCCCATCTAAACCACGACCAACACCTGTTCTTTTGAACAGTAAAACAGTAACAACAACTATGCTTATAAAAGTATCCACTACGTGCAAGGTACTCTTATGATATATAGAGAGCATTATTAACTCGTTCAATGTTCATAACAACTCTAATTTGCCCATAGCCATACACAGCTAGTAAGAAGGGAGGTTAGTATTCTAACCTAGTTAGTCTGGCTCTAGAAAACACACTCTTAACCATTCCACCCTATCTCCAAAATAACCTCAAATTCATTCACCTTATTGGTTTTCCACTGTCCTATCTTAGTCCAAGCCACCATCATAATCCACTCAGGCAACTCTAAAAGCTTTCTAAATGGTCACTTTGGTTCTATTTCTACCTCATTTCCACACATCAATCTTCATGAAGCTGCCAACATGATCTTTTTAAAGTTTATGTCCGATCATGTCATTTCCTCTGCTAAAACCCTTAAAACCATTCAGCTACGCTCTGAATGAAATTCCAACTCCTCAGTGTGGGCTACAACTTCCTATGTGGACTGGTCCCTGTCCACTTCCTACATTTCATTACTTTTGACCTTTCTATCGCACTAGCCTTCGTGCCCTCCCTTGGACCTAGCAGATTCTTTCTTGCCTCCTGGCCTTTGCCAGCAATGCTTGCCTCCTGGGCTGGCTGGCTCTGTGTAATTCTCCATATATCCTAGAGTCCTTCCCTGACCCTCTCAGCCTAAAATAGGTCTCCCCATTATTCTCTCTAAGCACCCTCTTCTTTTCCTTCATAGCAACTTTTAAATTTTGTACCTCCACATTTATTTGAATTTTCACTTGCTTATTGCCTGTAAGCTCCATGAGGCATAGTCAAGGTCTGTTTTATCTACCACCTTACTTCCCGCCCCGACCCCAGAGCCTGAAATACAGATGGTGCAATTAATTGCTCAGTGGATAAATTAATCCTGGGATAGCTCTTTTGAAGACTTCAACAAGCTGACTGAAGAAGGCATTTGAATAATGAACATCATTGATTTTAGTGAGATCCTTAAAAAGGAAAAATACATACGTATGTTATTATATGTTTTTATTTTCAGCATGTGAACAAAAATTACTAAACCAAATATTCAATATTCAATATTTGGAAAAGACATAGAAGGAAACAATAAAGGGAAATCTCTCAAGAATTATTTTTTAAATCTTACAGTATATACAGGTTTTTAAAAAATTTCTTGTGTTGTCATCACGACTATCAGTCTCAATAAGATGAGAATCAGACTGTCAACTGTTCTTATTTAATCCCAACACATAGTGGTGTTCCATGCAAATCTATTAATGATAAGCTATGGGCGATTTTAAGCACATATCTTTTGACCACTTATTTCCCTTTATAACTTAGTTAGAGATTAATTTCCCCATTGGCACCAACTTCTTATCAGGAAACAGCTGGATCATCCATTGTACCATTTTCTTTGGTTTTCCTTTGTCATAGGTATTTTAGGAATAAAGATAGATTCTTCATGTCTCTGTATATTAGGGAATTATTTGGCTTGAGACCAAAGTATCTGTTCTTTAAGATTCCAAGACTTCTAAAAAAAAGGAAATAAAATGCATCCAAAAATTAAATTTGAAGCAGGAGAAAAATTTTGCAAATCATATATCTGATAAGGGACTTGTATCTAGAATATATAAAGAATTCAAAAATAAAAAGACAATACAGTTTAATAATACACAGAATATGAGGCTATTTCTCCAAAATAGATATAAAAATAGCCAATAAACACATGAGAAGATGCTCAAGATCACTGGCCATAAGGGAAACTGCAAACCAAAACGACATCAAGGTATCACTTCATATCTACTAGAACAGTAATAATCCAAAAAAAAAAAAAGAAAAGGAAAATGTTAATTGTCGGAGAGGACGTGAAGAATTGGAAACCTTATACACTGCTGAGGGGAGTATTAAATGGTGTAGCACTTTGGAAAACAATCTGGCAGTTCCTCAAAATGTTAAGTATAAAGTTACCATATAACAAAGCAATTTTACCCCAAGGTATACATCTAAGAGAAATGAAAATGTACATCCACACAGAAACTTGCACACAAATGTTCATAGCAGCACTCACCAAAGGTGGAACAACCCAAATGCTCATCAACTGATGAATGGAAAATAAACTGTGATATATCCATGTAACGGAATATTAAGCAGCAATAAAAAGCAATGAAGTAATAATACATACTACAACATGACTAAACCTTGAAAATGTTAAATGAAAAAAAAAAAAGCCAGCCATAGAAGACCACATATTGTATGATTCCTTACATATGAACTGTCCACAACAGGCAAATTCTTAGAGACAGAAAGAAGACTAGTGGTTGCATAAGGCTGGGGGCAGAATGAGGCGTGAGTGGTAACCAGTACCAGGTTTCTTTTGGAGGTGATACAGATGATCTAAAGTTAGATAGTGATGGTTGCACAACTCTAGGAAGAACTTTAGTGCACTTGAAATGAGCAAATTGCTTTGGTATGTGAATCATATCTCAATAAAGCTATTATAAAAATGATGGGATACAGTTTTTACAACACTTTAAAACTGGACCTATGCTTGGCATTTACAAGGGTAGGTGGGGCTTAACTGAAGAGTATAATTTCCTTTTAAGCACAGAAGACGGGTTTTAGATGAAACTTTCTTATAAGGAATTTACAGTCTCCCTCTCTTCTCATTAATTCCTATCTTTGTCCTTGCTTAGAGACAGACCTGAAATCACAGGGCCAGGTTTATAGAACATTAGAATGGGACAAGATCAAGAGATAACGATTTTAGAATTAAGTAGCTAAGATCCAGAGAGAATAAATACCTTTTTCAAGATCACAAAGGTAACAAGAATCAGAGCTTTCCAGACCAAAGCTTTATTTTTAGTTTTCAGCAGCACCCTACAGAATGGAGTCATGAATGGCATTTTCCAAAGTGGCCCCAGCCCAAAGTTCTCCACAACCAAGTCTCCTACATGGGAAAGGAGTTCCATTCATAGTCTGAGAACAAGGATGAAGTTCACACAGCACTGCCTACTTCATTCCTTCAACAAGCATGGACTGAGTGTTTGGCCACGTGCTAGGCACTATGGGAATAAATATGTCCTTTTTTTTTTTAAAAGACAGCAGAAACTACGAAGTCTGTTTTTGGGTCTCTAACATCAAGAGTTAGGTCTTCACGGACGTTGAGCACCTGGGCTGATCACCTCCATTCCTCAGGTGCTAAGTAGAGATGGAAGGCCAATGTGATGCTGAATTTGACTTTGAATCCTTTCTTCAACCTACTCAGCAAAACTCTTCTGTTCTTACCTGTCCTTCTTTATTAAACATTTGCTTTTTTTTCAAGTGAGCAAAGGGCACACTAAATTTTTACTGTTATTTTTTATTATTTTTGTTTTTTATCGAAATATAGTTGATGTACAATGTTGTTTTAGTTTCTGGTGTATAGAGTAGTGATTTAGTTATAAATATATATGCATATTCTTTTTCATTATAGGTTATTACAA
Source organism: Vicugna pacos (assembly GCF_048564905.1). Lineage (NCBI taxonomy): Eukaryota > Metazoa > Chordata > Mammalia > Artiodactyla > Camelidae > Vicugna > Vicugna pacos. The sequence continues at coordinate 10,901,207 of NC_132987.1, forward strand.
GATACTGAATATAGTTCCCTGTGCTCTACAGTAGGACACTGTTGTTTATTTATTTTATATACAGTAGTTAATATCGGCAACCCTCAAATTCCTAATTTATCCTTCCCCCCACCCCTCCTCAAACCCTTGCTTTTGAGACCCTGAAAGATCTCACTCAACTGGGGGCTTTAGTTACACCACGTGTCCTCCTGTCTGTGAGAAACGTGATTTCTGAGGTGATTTTGTTTCTCGGTGTGGCTAAGAGTTGAGGACACAGCATAACTTCAGGTAAATCATTACTTGTGATTCAATTTAAGCACTGGTATGAACATAATACTTGAAACATAATCAAACCAGTCAATCTGTTTAGATAAGAATTTTGACCCTCTAGGTTAATTTTTTACTTCTATATTCCTTCGCTACCTCCCCTTTCTAATTCTCCTCTATTTCAGAAAGTCTAAACTGCCTAAGAAAATTCTGGCTTCCTTCCAAGGAGCTATTTTATTAACAGGAGGAGAAGAGAACTGTATTCTGAGAGTCAATGAACTCCAAGAGTGATTTTTACTACTCCATTTCGTCTGGCTGATGAGGGAAACGGCTGTGCTGGACCCAGCGCCGGTTTCAGTGGACTGGACAATGAGAGGATACTGTTTTGACATTACGGTTATTACTCTACCCTCTGAAATCTGTTTTTGTAAAGCACTTTATCAGCCACTTCACTGAATTTCTCCGCAAACCGTTACCTTCTCACCTAAGTCAGTAAGAAAGAAAGCATATGGTCCTTTTAGATTCTCAGCACAAATCATTTAAAAATAAGTTGAAAGTGTTTTTGAAGCTCATAGGAATGTGTTCTTTCACATTTTGGTTGTCACCGGAAAGAAACTGTCTTCAAAAAACCAGGTTCCTCTCCGCTTTGCGGGACTATGAAATACACTTTCGTACATGATAGTGATAAACGTGTTGAACTGTCTTCCTCTCGTTCAGTAACCAATGTGTATACCACCCAGGCTTCTTAACAATTCTCTTTCGGACTTTTTATCCCTTCGGCCATTAGTTAGCATCCATTCTAGGTAGAGGGTAAAGGGGCAAACATGGTGAATTTTGTGACTCCATGTAATTTCCAATTTGTTTGTCATTCTAGAAATAGTTTTGGGAGACAAACGATGAAACTAACGCAAATTGTGGGGTTCAGGGTCTTTTGGTGTCAGTAATTGTCAGATCTCATCTGACTGTGATTTGTTAGGCTTTGCTGGACTACACACTCTTTGACGGAGAGGGAGGGAGGAAGGGAGGGAGGGAAAGAAGTCTCAGCAGAAGGACCTTTCTGGTCTTACGCTTCTCTAAGCCGGCAGGTCTGGTTTCCCGCTGGGGACACAGCCTTTTTGAGAAAAGCTGAGCAAATCTGGAAACTGCAGTGAACACTTCCGAGTCATCATGGCGGCAGCATCTCAGTCACTGCTCTACTGCTTTACGGCAGAGCTTGGCGGACGTTCACCGACCGCCGGGGCATCTTATCAAATGCAGATTCTGATCCAGCAGGTCTTGGCTGGGGCCTGAGACACTGTGTTTCTACCAAGCTCCCAGGGCCTGGCCTGTGTCTGACCCAGGGCTCACACCTGAAGAGTGAGGTTCTATAGGATACTAGTGCATGCTCTGGCTGCTAATAATTCAGCTAGTACTTTCAGTTTCCTCCATCAAGCCTTTGACACGTGGTAAAATTGACCGAGTCAAGCATCCCCTCCCTCATAGCGCAGTAAATGTCGTATCGGTGGCCTGAAAGGATGCATGTTCCTCTGTGAACACCCAACTTCCTCTTGAGGAAGGATTTAAGCCCCAGCAGAATTTGACTCATACTGTTCAAGAAGACCAACTCCAAACCAACAGTAATAGCAAGAAAGACGATGTTTCAGCAGACCCTCAGATGCCCAGGCAGGACGGCCTCTAATCCTCAAATTGGTACCCATTATACATATTCTAAAAAGACAAGAATTAATGCACTTAGTTTATATCAGTACTTATCATGTAAATATTAATTGAGAATGTATTTATTTGTGTTCTGGGAGTCTCAGGATCACCTTTTACTTTCAAAATACATTTCGGTCCATAGAGCAGAAGAAGTTAAATTTTAGCCATTCAATTCTAAGAAATCACTGCAAACCACGTACATCAGAGAGTGACTCACGTTTCACCCACTGTCCCCATGACTTTGCTCCCACTTCCCCTACAAATAATATTATTCTATGTATTTTAAGGAGATTTTATTTAGCATATTTTCTTTTTTTTTTAATTTGTTTTTTTATTGAAGCATAGTCAGTTATAGTGTGTCTGTTTCTGGTGCACAGTACAATGTCCAGTCATGTATATTGCACATTTTCTTAATGGCATTTTGAATGTATCGGGTAGTGCACTCTGTCATTTTTACAGCAAAATAGAAAAGCTAAAGCAAGAGGCTTATGCATCTGATTTACCTGTCTAAAATTTAGCATAAGTTACCATTTCTTTTCTTGTGTTATATCACAGTAAGAAAACCAATCCTCTGGTTTAAATTATGAAGCAAACACATCAGGGGCATCATAGACTTAGAGATGATCAGATAAATTGCACTGAAAATCAGTTCACTTCCACTTACATGCGTTAATGATGGACATAGTGGCACAGACGATTTTCAAACCACTGCATTGGTTTTATAATATTTCTGATTTTTCTGTACCACATTCCTTTTTATCTTCTTAACATGTACAAACTAGTATTGAAATAATTGGCTTTTGTTCCTGTAACCTACCCTAATCTAAGCAGGGAGAACATGAAGGCTTTACTTCATGTTTGACTAAGTAATTGTTGGCTATCTTGAGAGTTAATTATGTGGCTGTGCAGTAACCTCGCAGGAATTGTCCCTTAGTGATGACTCAGTGTCAGTTCTGAAACGCTCAGGGGTCCCACCAGCACGGGCAGCTTCCAGAAAAAAATGAGGAACAGGTCTTTGTTTCCATTTACATAGTCTACCTCAGCAAAATGCTGTGATTTTAGTTGATAAAGCACTTCACATGTCCTCTTACAGGGCTATTTGTATTTCAGCAAAAGATTCCAGAAGACTGAAAAATTGTAAAGACTCGACTGTAGGGGTCTTCAGGCTAGAGACTATATGTCCTGAAATTTGACTTTAAATTATCTTTTCAAATAGACCATTTCCTAGGCAACAGTACAGATTCTCAAATGGTTCTACAGTCCCCAAAAGGCTAAGAACCGCTGCTAATAAAGGAATTTAAATCAGTAAAAAGAAAAAAAAAAGTGTCAGAATTGCTTTGAAGAAGTCGACTCCAATCTTGGATTTTGGAGTGAAGGCAAACTCTCCTTACTCCAAAGTGAATGGGTTCAAGTCTGCATTCTGTCAGTCACTCGCTGTGCCACCCCAGGCAAGTTACTTAACCTCTCTGAGCCACAGCTCCTTTCTCTATAAAGTGGGGCTAAAATTAGTGCCTACCTCACTGGGCCTTTGTGAAGACTGAGTGTAATGTCTGTAAAGAGCTTGGCACGTAGTTACCACACTGCATACTCTCAAGAAGTAGTAGCTGTTACTATAATTACTATGATTATTATTTGTTTTATTAACATTATAAAATACACTCTGAAGGCAGAGGCTTTATCTACCAACTAATAAGGCAAAGTACTCTAATGCTTCTTGCAGTTGGCTAATAAAACAGAGACGTGGCTAATTAACAACAATTAAATCATCTTTGACCAAGTCAGAGCTAAGCAGATTTTTTTCTCTAAAGTGATCTGACTTTATTCACTTTAACTCTAGGAGACCTAATCCAGTGACATGAAATAACTCTGAGTTTTAACGATCCACCAGCCTTCCAAAAATTTCCTAAATTATAGGATAACTATGATTTCTATGTTCAGGGGTTTCCAGACATCATGTGAAATAAGCCAGGATTTATATTCAGCTACACTGAAGACAACATATTTGTGCTAAAGAACTGGTACCTTCTCAAATGGCCATGAACGGGACTTCTTAGCTGCTAAGTACATCTATAACACAGTTTGCCAGGCAACTATTAACAATAATTTTAAGGAACACTGTTCAAAGACATGGAATAATGTTCATTATACATTAAGCAAAATAGGCCGTGCACAAAATTATGTGAAGCCTGATCCCATTTTTATACAAAGATGGCACAGAAAAATGCCTGGAAGAAAATACACCAACATTCAGTGGTGGGTGGTGAGATGATAGTGAATCTTTACAAAGAGTGTTCATTACTTTTGTGATCAGAATAATAACAAAAGGTATTACAACTAAATAGGTAAAAATTAAAAACTTGTCAGCAGTGTGATATCCCGGAAAGGATCCTAGATGCCATGGGCTTGGGTTCTAGTCTAGTCACACAGGCATATGAAAATGATGACCTCAGACAGATTACCTCCCCATTTTGGAGCCTTGAAATTGAGAGTTTGAATAAATGTCTCTTTCCAGCCTGACATCCTAAAATTCTGGATGCGTGGCCACATGTTGCAGAAGAACTTTTTTGTTTTTCAGGCTAGCCCCCAAATGCTAAGCGGTGTCACAGAGGGACACTGGGATGGGGTCCTCTCATTTTCAACCTTTCCTGTACTGCTGACTTTTTAAATAATAAGGATGTCATTCCTTTGATAATTAAGAAAGATAAAGGAAAAAATTATTTGAAACAGGTAAGGGGCTCAGCATAAATATGGGCTTGCAAACAAACTGAACAATTTGGTACATACTGTACCTTTAAAATGGGTTAACATTTTATTTGACCTAAACAAATCTGTCCCAAAAAAAAAAAAATCACACAGTTGATAGCCACAGTCCTAGAATAAATGACTCAAGTCAAACAGAACAGACTCTTGTTATGAGAAGGAGATGGTTTTCTTAAGAAACGTCTCAGATGTGAAGTCCTTTGTAATAAACAGAACTATCACTGGTGGCATCTCGGCAGCAAGGTATCACTAAGATCACACCCTGGTCCAAACTATTAAATGTCAGGGAAATATCTCTGTGATTAAAATTGTTTTACAGTAATAAGCAGCAAGGAAATCAGATTACTTGAAGCCTCAAAATCCAAACAGAACCAGACATGTTTTAAACAGCTACCTTTGGCCTCGTGTCTAAAACAAACGACTACCTCCCACTTTCCACGAGCCCTGCGAAATAGAGAGGGGAGAAAGCTCTTCTCTCCTCCTGCCCAGATTCTTCCCCTGGAACTAGTGGGCTCTTCAGCTGCCAATGAGCAGTTTCCTCGAGGTGCTTTTGAAAGGGCATTGAAAGGCGGCAGCGGTGACCCAGAAGCCTGGGAAAAATACCCAGTTTCTCAGACTACCAGCCCCACCCCCTTCTGGGCAAGGCACCCAGCTGAGTGGAGCTGGTACCCAAAGCCCATCTGGTCTATGCATGAGCAGGAACAATTTCCCGCCCACGCTGTGTAACCTCCCTCCCATCACGGCTGTAGGACTGTAGAATTACACAACCTGGCTGCTTGCTCTCCTGGCCAGAGCAGGGGCCCAACCACATTATCTACTGGGGCCCAGCTATTGACAAAGAGATTGCTTTGGCCTCATTAGTAAGAACACGGCGCTGTTTCTGTAGCAAGGGCCGGTTAAGAGGGCAGGAAGAAGTATCTGAAACCTTAACAGAATGTTAAACGGATTAAGATTTCTGCATAACCTTGTTAGTAGAAAACATGTTTGAGGGAGGTGGGAAACGGCTCTCTCTTCACACCGTCTCATTTTAAAATTTGATAATAATCTTTAAAGACTCTGCTGATAGAATCTTTTAAAAGGCACAGGTAATTATGTGCCTGCTACATGAAGCGAGTTGAAAAATAAACGATGCTGCTTGGACAATTTTCACTGATTAGAAATTGCTTCAGGAATATACTTGATTTGGGCCTAGAGTCTCGTTGTGGGCAAATTACTTCCCAAGAATTAGACAGACTCAGCAAGCACTGCCAACTATTACCTCAAGAAATGGGTTTGCATTAACTTGGTAAATATGATGCCTCTTGACACAAATGCACAGATAAATCTAGGTCATTAAATTCTGGACCAAATGATCAATGGTGATGACATAGTCATTTCTTAAATCTCAGCTTAATATTTTAATCTAGCTAATAATCTTGTTACTTCAGCTTTAATTCATGTTTACCTGATGTATCTATTTCCATCCCATCACACTCCAGTTTTCTGAGCCACTGTGTTTTAGGTATGATGTTTGCAAAGGGTCTAGCGCTGAAGCTCATATTTTGATCCAATCTGGCAATCTTTGTCTTCAAACTGGAGAGTTCAGTTCATTTACCTTTATTGTGGTGAAGTATATATCTGGATCTATTTCAACTGCCTTAAGTTTTTGTTGTTGCTCTTTTCTATTGGCCACACTTCTCCCTCGGTTTTTCTTCCCTTCTCTCCCTGCTATCTACTGAATTGATTGATTGAATTTTCTTTTATTCCCCTCCCTCCACAAAGTTAAGTTCCAATAACTTTGGAAGTTATTCTGCTTCTACGGAAGTCATTCCCAAATTTACATACTTACCAAAATCTAAAGAAAACCATTACCCCTATGCTTCTCTAGACTAACACAAAGACTGTGGAAGACTATTATTTCATTTCCCCCTCACCCTCTGCTATTACAGTGCAGTGGTAAACGTCGATATTATTTTTTACAAACACTCATCAAAAAGTGTTAACAATTACTGTTGTTGTTGTTGTTTTACCAACAGTGCTTCTCTAGAGTTCCCGCTGTGTTTGCCAGTTTCTTTGCTCACCATTTTCCCCTGCAGCCTACAGCTTTTCTTGCTTCAATTCTCTTCTCATTCAAGTATATCTTTTAGTAGTTCTTTCAGCAAGGTTATTTAGCCCAGTCTTATTTATCTGATTAGGTCTTTAATTTACCCTCAGTTTTGAGATCTCCCTTAGCCAGTATAGAATTTGGGGTTGTTGATCTTGCTTAGCATTTTGGAAATCACATTCTGCTGGTATCTAGCATCTACTGTAGCTGAGGGGAACTCGGCTGGCTGCTTGATGGTGATTACTTTGCAAGTGGTTATCCCAACTCCTTTTACATTTGATTGGCTGCATTCTCATCAGAATGGATCTCAGTGTGGATTTGTTTTTATTTGTTCTGTCCAGGACTTAAGAGTTTTTCTTTAATCTGAACTTCCATGTCCTCGCTGTATGTTGAGTGACCACATCAGCGCTGTCTTCAAATTCAGTCATTTTTTCCCTCATCTATGTCTAGTCTGTTCTTTCACTAATATGAAAAATGCCTTTTGGTTTTTATTTTTGTCAAATTTATACTTACACATAGTTTTAAGTATCAAATAGTTTTATAAGATTGGTTATGAGAAACTCCTCTCCCGACGCCTCTTCCGTACAGATAAGTCTTCTACGCTCTTTCATTTATTTATGGAAAAGAAGGTTTTACCTCCACGTTCATGAGAACACGACAGTGTCAATGTGACATTTCAATTTCAGGCATGCGGATGAAAGTCAGGTCATCTGTCTCTGTGTCCTTGCACACCGTTCTGACTTAGTTTGTTAGTGGGTTCCTTCTGTTCATTTTTCCTGTCTTCTCTTCCTGATATTTCTCTTGTTAAGATGTTGGAATGACTAAATTGCTCCTTTCATTATCTTGGGTTTTTTCTTTTTCTATTTACAATCACCATCTTTTTCTTCTCCTTTCCAAGAGATTTTCTCAACTTTATCTTTTACTTTAGAGATGGATATGGTTGGGCATAATTCAGGGTGCCCCTGATTAAATATCTTTAGATCTTCTTGAGCTGCTCAGATTTCCCAGAAAAAAAAAAAAAGACTCTTCTCAAACTACTACTTACAGAATGAAGGTCTGGGTGCTAGGGTTCTGGAAACCCAGTGTGGCAGGAGGTCTGGGAGTCATGTGTCTGGAATGTACACATTTACCTGATTCACACACACACAGACACCTGGGACTTTGCCAGTCTGACTTCTACTAATTCTTCAAAATAGGTCAAGCAGCACCTCCTCTGGGAAGTTCTCCGTGATCTCCCCAGTAGACACCCAGACTGAACCATCTCATAGAATCCAGCTTCTGTAATTGCCTAGTTAGACGTCTGTGCTCCTTCAGAACCAGCTTTCTCCACTGTGGATGTATGGGCTCTTGGCACAATTACTAGCATATAATAAGCTCAGTAGATTGATGAGCTATTAAGTAATTCCAGAGGCACCCCAGTTAAAGGAGATGCTTATACATGGAGGAGTCACACAGGACTTGGGGAAACACTTCAAGTCAACTCGACTGTCACAGGCCTTTGGCATCAACATGAGTCCTACCCCTAATTGCAACTCCCCAACAAAACAGGGCACCCCAGATAAGCTTTTCCCCTCAGCTGTCTGGTATTCCTTACCATATTTGTATATGTATATCAGGGAAAGCATTCAACCTACTTCTTAGGAGCACCATGAAATAGCTCTGAAAATAATCAGTGTTGCTTTCAAATATGAAAGTTTCAGAGACGTGCAAAAATCAAACTGCATTGTTACTTAGGAAAAGAGAGGTATAAGGAAACCAGGCAAGAAAAAGCTACTGGATATAAGAATACATTTTGTTAACTTTTTTAGAGGAAAGTGTTGAAGAGCAACAAACTATGAACAGGTGTCTGTGCTGGTAAAGACTGAGGTATGAGTAACAAATAGGGAACAGGCTGGGTAACTAACTTGTATAACTGCCTTATCTGTGTTTCTGAAGAATCTTTTAGAATCTGCAGAAATCTTCCAGTGAACAAAGGGAAATAACCAAACGATCCGATGAAGACTTCAAATGAATGAAGTCAATGTTTACACAGTCGTCGAATTTTAAAGTCAGAGTACCAGTCCAACCTCTCCCTCAAGATGTGGGTGCTGTGACTGTTCCTATAAGGGCCATTTGGGCCCTAAGAAACATTCCCAAGCTGATGCCCTGGCATCATTCCTGGACCCCATAACTGACAGGTAGGTTTTAAGACTCTTGAGTCAGTGTGACTCACATTAACTTTATCCACTGCTCCTAGTTTTGATTCTCACAGAAATCTACACACCAGACACAAACTAGATGCGCTACAAATACTATCTCCTTTGACTCTTCAAAACAACCCTACGAGACAAGGATTGTGTCTATTTCAAAGATGAGGGAACTGAGCCTCAAAGAAGTTGCCTTTGTTACTAGGGACTCAGCCAATAAACAGAGAGGCAAGGTCATGCAGCATTTATGAGCATGGACTCCACAGGACTGCGCTGGGTCAGAATCCTAGTTCTAACGTTTACTAGCTATGTGACCTTAGGAAAGTTGCTCAACCTCTCTGAACCTATTGTATAAGATTTTTTTGTTAACATGTTAATATGTGTAAATCCTGGTACTTAGCACCACAGAAGTATTTGTTAGATGTATAAAAGGATAGCAGAATTATGAATCAAATCCAGGTTTATCTGGTTCCAAGGATACACTCTCAAACAAGACTCTTCAGTGTTAATTGTTAATGTTAACGTGTTAATCTCTCAAGAGTTGGAAGGCAGCTACTCCATCCCTGAAGTTTTTTCTCTTCTCCATAAGCTCTTTTTTCCTCAATGGCCCTTAATGTTACCAGAATGGTTCCCAGAATTCTTTCCATCCTTTGGGCTTTTGACCTAACTGAAGGCGCGGGACCCCAAATCACTTCTATACTTCAGAAAATTACCATAACCTTCCTAGATTTGAGCAAGGTTATTCTTCTAATGCAGCAGTTTCTCTGCATCTCCTGGGATCTTGCTCAAGACATAGTTTCCAGCTTCAATCTAGACTAACTAAATCAGAAACTCTAGGGATGGGGCCCAGGAACCTGTATTTTAACAAGCTCTCCAGGTGATTATGCTGCAGCTGAAATTTGAGTACCATTGCTGTCCTGGAATTCATGGCCCCAGTAGAGGCTGAGGTACTGCACTGCTTATCAGTTCATGCTAAATCGATGATTAATGGTCTCCTAGAATCCGGGCCTCCAACATGTATCTAGTGCCATGTTGTGGTTTTAAATCCTCCTTCAGGCCATCTTGATTTGGGCCCGCTACTCCAGCCCCTCAAGGCCTCTCTAAATCCACACTCTGCTGTTGGGCATGTTGGCTCTGCCCGCCAGCTCTGTGACCTCTGAACGTTTGATAAGCATGTCATTCGTGTCTCCATGGTGTCACCCACAACATCCACACAGAGCCGGGGCAGAAGGCCAGAGGTCCTTGGCAGGTCATCCTCCTCCAGCCTGATGTTAATCCATGAAAACACCCCATGTATATGGCTGCTCAACTCGTGAAATTTCCTAACTATTAGCAGCCTGCGTATCTTTACCTTGTCCAAAGGAAACCATGAGACTAGCTTTGCTTTAAAACCATGAATTGTAAAGGTTTAAAAAATTCCTTCTGAGCAGAGAAGCTTCGGATATTCTTCTTAAATTTACCTTTTTCCTACTCTTCCTTTTCCCTCAGCCAAGACAAAGTGGCTTGGAAGCAGGTCTACCCCAAAACTTTCATATTAAATTCATCACTCTGCTTACACCAGTTTTCTTTGAACTTTACACTAATAATGTCTTTTCCCGGTATTCCTACTCTTCCCTATAGTCCTCCATGGCAGGCTTTTTTTTTTTTTTTAATAAATATTTTTACAGAATTGGAAATTGAAACTCAGAGAAGTTCAGCAACCTTTCCTAACATCATATCAGCTGGTCCAGTGGAGATGCCCGTATTTATATGCAGATCTGTCCAGGCTCATGCCTTACCTGCTCTGTGATATTAATGCCACTATGGCTGTATAGGCAGGATAATTAAAGAAAATGTTTAGATGATTTTTGAGACCATCTTAAGCCACTGCTGGCACCAGAGAATACTCAGTTCCGTTACTGATGATCCAAACAACACATATCACAGCTGCTAGAAAGGTAACGTCCTAAAACATCTACGGGGATTTAGCACTTGGCTCCCTTCTACAAGAATCCTCTAAGGTATGAAGACCCATCTGGCCACTGTTCATCTCGTCCTGAAGGCTACCAGCCCTTACAAAGGGAAGACAGCTGTGCAGGGGGCTAGAATATGGAGCCAACACTTGTCTCCTCCTGCTCTCTCTGCCAGGCTTCAAAAAGTCAAGTCCTGGACTTGTCAAAGCAAGTGATTCATCTCTCTGCGGGAAGAACGCCAAAACCAACTGTACAGATTTCTTTCTCCACCTTATTAATTCTTGAGTACCTTATAGTCACTTACTGTAATGTAAGCAATTAGGAACTTCCAGATTGGGTAGACAGTTGAGTAATAATGGAAGGAAACACTACGCAGGTCTTCCCATAGGCAGATTTCAAGGGAGCCCGATCAAACTGACTGAGGAAGACTCAGCTTCACTTGATGAAATAAGAAACACAGGCTCTGTTGATCTTCCAACTTCAGTTTTGCACTGCTGTGCCTTCTGTGCCAAATTTGCTATCTTCCTAGCTTGGTAGACCCAGCAGAAGCTTAGCTGTGATCTCCCATCTGCCTTATCTTCTCATATAGAATCAACTTCCTTCCTGTTCTCCATGTCAAGGGGCTGGCCAAAGCTTCCTGAGAGGCTGAGTATTGTAACTGAGAAATAAATACACCACGGAGTCCAAATGATACATTACACAAATCAGTACAATTCTACCATCTTAAAACATAATAGGGAATATCGTCTTCAATTTTATTTTGAGAACCTAGCATGTTCTTGAAAGAGCTTCACTTGTTTTGATAGTTCGATTTTTAAAGTACCATTAATTACGTATTTATACATCTGAGTCTCAGGACTCGGAAAACCAAAGAGACAATAAAGTTCCCTGTGTACTTTGTTTTGTGTGATATCACACTGAACGTGCCAATCTGGAAACACTCTTACATAGTCTCCTGACTCACAAATGATTTTTCTGATTTACTATCGAATAGAAAACGAGAGGGTCTTCAGAACAAGTATAGCATCCCTTTAAAAGCACAAAACTGAAGCCAAAGGCAACATAATGGGACAATGTCTTGAGGATTTAATCTTCCTTAGGTATGGACACAGGATAAGAAAACACATGGCATTCAGGCCATCACTCCTACTTGTTATTCCACAGCAGACATTACTAATCTATCACAACATTCTACTGCCAAGCTCAAACACATCAGCCACCAAAGCCTACTTCAGCTGGCACAGAACAATCTGACTTCCAGGCTTGGTGCTAGATCTACTAGAATTTGTAGAATTAATGGCTACTGTTATGATTCAGATTTCTCATGTGGAAAAGAAAAAGATACAGTAATTCAAATACACAATACTTCCAGCAAGGATTCTGTCTTTAATACCTCATTAAAACAAACAAATAAACAAACAAACAAACAAACTCTGTTTTCGTGGAACCAAAGACTGCTCTGCTGCAGACCACGCCACTATGTATAACTGGCTGTGGGACTGGAGGAACAGGGAAGGGTTTAAGCCTCAGGCACTTACAGATGGGCACAGCACAGATTTGATGGTGTGGATTTGTATCAATGCATTGGTGCATGTTGAAACATTTATTTTTCTTACTAATTTGAAAAGTGTATATATGAAATTTGCCCAAAATGCTATAGAGAAGAATGACTTAACACAATGAACTGTACTTTTTAATTGAAAGAACATACTTAACATCTATGATAAATCACAATGAACTGTACTTTTTAATTGAAAGAACATACTTAACATCTACGATAAATCACAAAGGAAAACCACTACATTAGTATGTGGCTTTCTACAGCTAATGTTCTAAAAACAAAATGTTCTATTTGGCATGGACCTCAAGATTTGTAATGTTCTCATTAGTCTTGAGGGCAACAGTGCTACTTTATGCATTTGTAACCATCATGCAATAAGAAGTGAGAGCCTGAAACAGTGGATTTTTTTCAAGTAAGCAAAAAATTGCTAAAAATACATTTTGACAAATATGAATAACTACAAAGTTGATATTATTCAAATTAATATTTTATTTCTTTAAGTAAAAACACAATTTATGGAAAAAAGCAAGCCACAATACTGAATCGCAATTTATTCCATTTAGAAATAAATAAATGAAAGGAATTGTAAAGTGCAACCATTTATAATGTTTCCAATATCCTTTCTCATTTTGGTTTCAAATGATATATATTTAATATATTCAGTATATGTTCAAAATATATATGTTCATATACACTCAAATAATATAATTTGAACATATATAGATAAGTATGTATTCTCAAAGAGTTGTACACTAGCAAGGAATTTTGGGAACAAAGAAACAGGATAGTTGTTTTTTTATTTTAATCTTTTGGTTGGTTAGTTGTTTTTTCTGTTTGCTTTGGTTTTTTTAAAGAGGGGAATCCCCCAATTTTTTTAAGTGAAGGTACTGGGGATTGAACCCAGGACCTCAAGCATGCTAAGCACGCGCTCTCCCACTGAGCTGTACCTGCCCCACCCTCCCCACAGTTTTTTAAAAATGAGCAAAACCATGTATATTCACACCTGCACCTGAGAGGGAATACTAGTTTTCTCACCTTTTACAGCATGTGAAATTATTTTCGAAATCCCCCCAACACAGCAATCTTAAAGAATACGGACATCATCATTTTTTTTTCAACTTTAATAAAGCAAAGCGTCTATAGAGTTGACATACTTACTATAGAAGAAAATAAAGAAAACATTTTCAACTGTTCCTTAAAAGAATATTTGAAATCATGTTTCATGAAATGCTGCTTTAAATAACTCCCTGGTGTCTTTCTAAGGCCCCACTGGGGTGAACAATCATTTCAGCAAAATCGGAGGCAGGGCAGAGGAGGGAAGAAGGTGAGATAGGAGCCAAGAGGACCGAGGCAAGCCCAGGACCAGCTCTGAAGGTTGGCCCCCTGCTCTGGAGGGCAAAGGCACTTGCACTGAGGACTCCGTCTGGCAGGATCCTGCCTGCAAGAAAGCACTTCCCTGTGACCTGGCTCATGCTGGCATCAGCACCCTCCTTCACAGGGACCTGGCCTCACCCCCCACGCTAGTTCTTTCCCACACGTGGTGAAATCTGACTCCCAAGGTCCTGGCGCCTTGGCCGCATGCAGGCTTTCCTTCCTTCTGCCTGGTGTTTAATACCTTCAGAAGGGTTAAAGCTCCAAACTTCGACAAAAACTCCCTGGAAAGCTCCATGATACACATCTCTTTTAATTTTTCTCTTTTCACTCTCCCTGATTGAAGCTGGCAACCGCTGAAAAAATTCAATGAAAAGTGAAATTGTACTTTTCCAAATCTGCAAAGCTAAATGACTATTGAAGAAATGTCAATGTTGAAACTTCCAAATACTTTGTTTTTGTAAGTTTGTAGCAGTCACAACTCAGAGGATACAGAAATTTAAAACAGCACTGCCACGTTGGGGATACCCTGTCTTTCTCATAACCTGGGGGTTTCTTTAGGGTTCAAAATGATTATTCCTTTCCAGGTTAGGGACATCCTTCCGTCTGTGTACAGCTGAATTTTCCTGATTTAAAATGAGCTTCTCTTTAAAGGTATCTTTTGCAAGATTTTGAGGCATCTTCTGATAGAGCATTGGTTTTTGAAACTGAGTGTGAAATTTAAATTCTTAATGTCATTAATGTGTAATTAATTGAGATAATTTTAACATTCGTATATGCTAGTTAGACATTTTACTTGTTCAGGAATCTGAATTAGGGAATATAATCTCACCATCTCAGGGGAGAGTCAAGGGGCGTATGTCCGAGGTCTGAGGTTTTATTTTAGTTTAAACACTGACATAGAAAGAGAGCAAGACATGTTCATTTTGGGGGCTTTGCTTGCTTGCTTGCTTTTTTTTTCATCATAACCCCAGCCAGAATTCTGTTTTGTTATTATCATGACCCAGGACATACATATAAAGGTGTTGTGCACACATGCGTGCATTTTTTTAATAAAACAAATGTTTCAAAATACTTGATTTACTATAATACCTTCTATCCTAGTCTTTTTTACTGAAAACTTTTGTTGATTGTGATTCATTATGTTGATTCAAAGCCCGCTAACATGCGGATTACTGAGTTTAAAAAACAAGAAACTTAGATATAATGGGTTAGTCAACACCCCGCAGGGTCCCCCCACTAATGCGGTTACACACTTGGACGGCATGTTTTTACTTCGGTGAAGTAACAGGTGCCAGTAGGACAAGAGCTCGCCTCCCGCTGAGGTGCGCACATGAACCGTGGGATCTGGCTGAAATGCAGGTTCTGGCTGAGCAGGGCTGGGACACCAAGATTCTGCCTTTACCATCATCTTGAAGTGGTGTGGATGGGCTGACTGGGGACAGCAGGGTCTGAGAAGTGGCGGTGCAGAGGAGTACGGCTGCACAGGACACACCACCACCCCACAGCCATGTGGCCACGACCAGGTCTAACCGCTCCCCCGGTGGGGCCCACCCACCCACAGCACACTCACTGCAGCAAAGAAGTCCTTACGCCTTCAACATCCTCTCCTCTGTGATACGTACTCTGCTTCCTTTCTCAACAACCAATTCTCAGCCAAGAAAGCTGGGGGCGGGGGGGGGGGGTGCCAAGGCAACCCTGTTTGTGATGGCCTGGAAACCCCTTGGGGGGATGACCTGAACATGTGCACCACGACTTAGTCTCAACAAAGCACAAACAGCAAACGTGATGTCGGCAAGCAGAGTGTGAAAGATTTATTACCGTTTCATTTCAGGCACTTGTTAAACTGTGAAACCTGCTCGTCGAGGTGGACTGCGCTCGTAACATACTTCTGAATGTGACCGGGGTAAATCCTGTAGTTCAAAGAGTAATTTCATAACTCTAAACTGTAGCGTTTGAATTCCCACACTAGGAAATACTGAGCAGTAATTAGAACTGTTCCTGGTACAATACTGGCTTTCTGTACTTCCAGCTTCCAGAATTTGGAGTGTACGTGTTCTGATAAAATGAAAATAGTCTTAGTTTTGGTGAGGCTGTCTTTTGTGTAATTGTTTTGTGTACCTGTCTGGAGGGACAAGGCAGTGTGCTCACCACGGCACCCAAGCACATACCTGGCACGTATTTGGTGCTGGAGAAATGTTTGATAAAAGAATGAACGTGTGAACATAACTTTCAAAAATGTTATATCTCACTTTATTAGCTGATTTGCCATTATAATATTTGCTTTATTATACTGAGCAGGTGACTTTAAAAAGGAAACAGGAATGAAAATTTGGCATCTTCCAAATTGCAGCTGTTGACAATGTGGGTGGGGAGAACACGGAGGAAGCGAGGGAAAAGACAGACAGACCAGCCAGGGCAGCGAATCTTGATTTGTAGCTGGAGGAGGGCATGGGCCGGTGGAAGAGGCGGTGGTATCAGAATCAATCTCCCAGATTTGGGAATGTCTCTCCCCACCCCCCCATGAAGAGCAGGATCATAGTGAAGGGCAGTGATCACTGATGTGGAGCTTGGGGGAAGGAAGGAGTAAGACTTGGAACTGAGGTCTAAGAAAGTCATTTTCAATGGGGATAATTGCACCTCTCAGGGGACACTTGGCAACGTCTGGAGACATTTTTAATTGTCATAATTCAGGGGTGGAGTGCTAATGACTTCCAGTGGGTAGAGGGTGGGGGTGCTGCTAAACATTCTACAGTGCACAGGGCAGCCCCCCACCAACAAAGAATTATCTGTCCCAAAGGTCAATAGCACCTACGTTGAGAAATCATGCTCCAGGGAGACCAAAAAAAAGGCATGGTAGAGACAAGAGCAGAAACTCTTAGGAAAGAAGAGAATGCACTCACCAGGACCACCAGGCTATTCCTGGTGACCAGCAAGATCTCAGAGAGGACAGCAGTGAGGGAGAGAGAGAAGGCTGGGGCGGGGTCGGGGAGGGAATCTGGCTGTGCCTTCTGCTTCACTGGATCCCTCTCTGGTCAATCCTGAACCAACTGCTGGTGGTGTCAGCTCCACTGCTCCAGCTAAAGGCAGTCTGTGCCTCACGAGAACCAAAAACAGAAGTCTGAGAGAGGCCAGTGATCTTTGGGTGGAAATGGTGGTCACAGGCTGCCCTCCAGGCTAATATGCCACTGACAAGAAAGGCTTACGTGTAGCAAATGCCGCTGGTGCCCTGATCCCAACCCCACGGGCACCACTTTAGTGCCCATCAGCTTATCTCCCGACTGGCAAAAATTACATTCCTTTGCCTGGAGGTGTGCTCTTGGCTACCCAAGTGGTAGTCCTGAAATGCCAGGAAATCAGTCGCCTTTGTAGGCAGTCCTTGACCATTGCCTGACAGGTTTTGGTGAGTAAGTACATGCTCCCTTGCCTCTTGGGTGGGGAACAATGAGACATGTGTTCCACACCGTCTCCCAGAGCTCCCCGGCAGGATCTAGCTCCATGCGCTCACGCTGGTAACTGGTTTGGTAACACCTCTCACCCCTGTTCTGGCTTCTTCCCCACTCTCTTATGAGTGTTTTCTTTACTTTCCACCCAAATAACTTGCACTTGAATTCTCATCTCAGGGTGTGCTTCTGGGGAACCCAAACTCTAACGGCGAGTCTTCTGAAGGAATCCTGGGCTGGCAGCCGCTTGGTCCCAGTTTCCTCTGACGTGAGAACTCTCTGGGTCCTCAGGAGCCCTCGCTTAGAGGGGCGGGTCTTCCCACCCCCAGGTCCTGAGCACAGAATCATTGGGCTCCTCGCCCCACTAATTTCAGCCCATCAGAAACACAGCTTTGGGCACAGTCCTCTCTCTGCCATTGGGGAATAGACAGAAATCTTTCGCTCAAGGCTGGCAGACAACGCGAGCACAGTCCCTCTTAGTCTCAAGCGCCCCTGAAGTCAGATTTCTGCAAGAACTCAAATAAGTAACACGTGACTCCAAGAAGCGGGTCTCACTCTAGGGCTGAGAGGAGGCAGAGATGAAAAGAACGGCTCCCGTGGCTCAAATGAACTTTAAAGAATTACCAGTGGGGATTTAAAACCACAGAGGAGCAAAATGAAACAGCTCTTTCACAACCCTGCCAGACAAAGAAGAGAAGGGGACTGTGAACCCCCTTGGGGAGATGTTAAGTCACTCATCTTCCCTGTCATGGGACTTCTGGGATGCTAAAGATCTCCAGAAGAAGCTAGGAGCTTGAGGGGCTCCCCACGCCAGCAGAAGGCCGGCAGACAGCGATGCTGCGGGCACTTCCTGACAGCCTCCCAATGTGGCCCTGCTGGAGCGCGAAGCCATCGCCTGGGAATGTCCCGCTGTCACACAGGCTGGGAATCAGGTGCCAAGCTTCCGGCCCTGTGCACAGTAAACTATTTTTTAAGGATGCTTCTTTCCAAATCCTCAGAAGCCACTCTTCGTGGGTTGTGGATGCCTGCTCGCTTTCATCTTCGCAGAGAACGTCCACTTTGGGGTCCTGATTTCTTGCCAACTTAGGTAAGACGATGGGAAGATCTTCTATCTCAGTGCTCATGCGTGGAGAGCTACCTCCCCCCCCCCTTTAAGGGAAAAGAACAGCAGAGCTTTTCTGCAGGACAACCTATTCCCTTATTTATAATGCAGGACAGCAGCGCCTTGTAAGTGTATATTCTGGTTCATCTGAGGACACACGGTTGTTCATTTTAAAATTAGATTCATCCTAATTATACGAAAACAGCCTGCGTGCGGTTGGTCAAAACAGCAGGAAAGCATTACTCAGCACCTACCTGCCAGGGCTGCCTTCTAGACTCCACTGAGCTTGTTCAACACACAGCCCCTGCCCTCTTGGAACTTCAAATCCAGCAAAGAAATAGCCATCTCACTGGCCAATATGGGGTTTGGACAGTGACCAGTGAAGAAATGCATGCAGTAAGTGACTAAACTTGTAATATTCCCTTTGGACGCAGGGGTGAGGGAGGTGTCATTAAAGTGGCATGTTTCAGCAGAGCAGAACCAGAGATAATGTGGATTTCAATCCTAATTAATCAGGGCTTGGGGAGCCTCTTGAATAAAGGATATTAGGAAGCTGGGTTGAAATAGAGGCATTGAAAAATTATGCACTGGACGTTAAGGGGCAGAAGAAGTTTGATCGTGGATAGTCAAAAAGTGTCAGAGTGAGAGAGGCGAGTAGATGCTATGAAAAAAGGAAGTAAGCTCCAACGTCACATCCAGTCCAAGTGGGAGAGCCAACTCTGAGTTCGAGAGGCTGGAGTCCTGGGCAGGTAACCGAATATCTATTCTTACATTCCACAAACCCTGAGGTTTGCGAAGTTCAACGACTGACCATGGAACATATCTCTTGAGGCTGAAAAGGGCTAGGACATCTATAAAGAGAAGACTGCTACCAATCAACACATTGTAACAATGTTAAACTGCAAAAAAGAATACCTAATGATGCAAAATAATCACAGAAATTCGCAGGTTGACTTCCCAGATCTCTCTGATTTCCAGTCTTTCGGACAACAGAGCTCTGTACTTCCGAGGTGCAAGTTTCCTTAACACAATCAATTTTACAACTTTTGTAATAGTAAGATGAGAATAAAATTTTCCCATGTTTTGGGCATTCAACAGGTGCTACAGACTGGCTAAGCAGTTTATTACCATGATCCCATTTAATCTCCTCCACAATGCTGTGAAGTAAGGACCAATATTATTTTTGTTGCACAGATGGGGTGACTGAAGTTCAAAGCAGTTAAGTAACTTGCCAGAGAGACCAAAAGCTAGAAGCGGGCAAAGCCTGGCATCCAACTCAATGCCAGTAGGATGTCCCCCACCTCTCCTGTAACTCCTGAACTCTCTCCAACACTCTAGCTCTCAACCAATCCAGGACCCAGGATCCCCAGTTTTCACCCTCCCTACAACACACATAATCTTTAGAGGAAAGTGTCTCTCCTTCCTGCTCCATGACAGAACTTTAATATAGGATTTGACTGGTGGCCACGCTGCAAGCTACCCTGAGCCCCAGGAAGCCCAGTGATGGGCCAGTAACAAGCTGGGGATTCCTGAGAGAATTACTCCCTTATGATAGAATATCAAGAATTAGCGGGATTCTAGATGGGGAGGGGATATAGCTCAGTGGTAGAGTGTGTGCTTAGCATGCACGAGGTCCTGGGTTCAATCCCCAGCACTTCCATTAAAAAAAATAAATAAATAAAATTAATTACCTACCCACCCAACCCCCTCCCAAAAAGAGTTAAGCTGGATTCTGTACACGAGAGGCCCTTATCAGGATTAACTTCTTCATATCTCAAATTTTAATTTTCAAAAATATTGCAAAATATTTTACAAAAATAGACTGGTGGCGTCAAAGCCCTCCCTGGGGTAATATAAAGGCAAACAGTTCTTTCTTTTCCTTTGACATGTCCTCAACATGATACGTCTTATCACTGGTGGGTCTTATTTCTTAATAATCCAAAACACACTAGCACTTTGCATTTCCTTATTTCTTAGAATAAGACATTTTTAATAATAATTAAATGGTAAGTTTTCCGAAAGGTAAAATACACAAGGTTAGAGGGAAAGAGCTCCTTTGTTCTTTCACTGACCTCGCTTTTATTATTCGTGCCCCTCTTCCATTTCCTTCACCAGAGGCACTTCAATGAACTGGCTCAATATTTGATCAAGTGTGTTTATAATTGGCGAAGAAAACAAACATCCTTTCTGACTAAAAAATAGGGTTCTCTCTTGTAGTAAGGAATGATAAGTAGAATAAATACTAGGAAAATTGCTATTTTTAGGCAAGATATTTCATAATGAGGCATTTATTTAAATGGGCTAAGCTCTGTAAGATGATTCCGGGAAAATGGCTTCAGTATCTCCGTCAACACACCAAGAATCAGCTCTGGCCTCTGCCTCCTGATATCTCTACTTTCAATTTGAGTTTCCTTTAAAAAAAGAAATAGCAGCACATTCATGTCACAGCAGTAATACCAGGCTTGATCAGCCAGCTCACCGTACTACGAACATACGAACCACCCAGATCTATCAAGGAAGTCAAAATGATGGTCAAGGACTGGAAGGCCAGGTCAGGTCTAGCTGGCTCAAAGAGGTCCCCAAAAGAGTGAGCAGGAAGTGAGGAACCAGAATTAGGTCAGGGAGGAGGATGGTCTTCGTGACTATTAGGACGGTTCCATCACTTGGAATGCCTTCGAAAGTACCCAGACGGTGATGTGAGGCGACCCTTACCAGAACCGAAAAACAGAACTGAAAAACAACAGGGTGGCAAAGACGGCTCACTGATCACCACGTACTCTGGCTCCCCTTCCACCGTATGGAGTCATCACAGGAAAGCAGCTGTGAGGCGGGGACCTGCTCTCTCTCTCTCTCTCTCAGGGGTCTGATGCAGTGAAGACATGACCTTGGATGCCTTGAGTTGGAGACGGAGGAGCCCAAGACCAAAGCAATGGGGACTCCTTTAATCCACCCAGAGCAGAGCCGCCAATTAATCAGGAAGAGCAATTTTCAACTTCCCGTGGGTGAAAGATAAACTTCTGTTTTTCTCAGCCACTTTGTATTTTTTTTAATTTCCTTTCAAAGTGTAGATAGTGTTTTCCTAAGCAGTACGTGTGGCAAGAAAAAATTTGTCTCCATCACTTGAAATAATGTATATCATTTATTTTTGCATTGAATTGGATAGAATCATAGTTTTAAAGGCTAAAGTCGTATTGCCCAATGATAGTGGCTACTGGCCACTAATGGCTCGTTGAGCCCTTGAAAGGTGGCTAGTTGAAACTGAGATGTGCTGCAAGTGTAAAATACACACCAGATACTGAAGATTTCATACAAAAAAGTAAAATATCTTTCTTATCTTATATTGATTATATGTTAATAATTTTTGGATGTATTAGGTGAAATAAAATATACTATTGAAATTAAACTCACTGGTTGCTTTTTACTTATTTATAACGTGGTTACTAGAAAATTTTAAACTGCATATGTGGCTCACATTATATTTCTACTGGACTCTGGCTGGTATGGCAGGTGTTAGAAAGCTCCAACTCACCTTCTGTTTTTATAAATAAAGTTTTATTGGTACACAGCCATGACTATTTACATATTATCTATTGCTGCTTTTGTACTACAGGGCTGTGTTAAGTAGCCCTGAAAAGCTGAAAATATTTATTATATGGCCTATTATAGAAAATGTTTGCCAATGCCTGGGCTAAAGATAACTTTGAAATTACCAAATTTATTTACTCTCACGGTTTCATGACTAAGGAAATTAAAGCTCAGATAAGTCAAGACTTGTTCAAAATATTTTTATTTTTTATCAGGTGATATTTCCATAATGGCACTATCATTCACTCATTCATTCAGACTCTCCACCCATTCAAATTTTGATCATTAAAGAAACAAAATCCCTATCATTTAGAAAATCAACACTTAATAGCACAGAAATCCTTGAGTAACTGTCAGCTACGAATAGGCTGTGAGATAGTTTTTAAATTAAGCTTCATTTGAAAACACTTTAAAGAGAACCTATCATGTAATCTGCTTTCAAATTAAACTTGAAGTTCCCCTAAATGTAGAGCCAGCTTGCTAAAAATATGCATTATTGAAATTAAATTTTAAAAAATTTTGCCACATCTTGCAGAAAGTGAAATCTGTTCCCAAAGACTTCACGGCAACATGTAACTGCCTCAGTGCCAGCAGCTCTCATCTCTCGGCATATTATTCTAGAATCTCTATCTGGGTTCATTACCTCCAGTCTCTGCCTCACTCAAGACCTATTCCTTAGGATGTGCTGAACATCCCTTAGTCTCTTCATGCTGTCAAGATAAAGTTCATCTTCCTTTTTTGGCCAGGCCAGTCTTCACCATGTGGCTCCCACCTGCTCCAAAGGCCTATTCATTGTCTTTTGCACATCAGACTAAGCTCCCTGCAATTTCCCAAATGCTTCATACTTTTACCCCACTTCATACACTCGTATAGGGTGTTCTCACTACCTAGAACTCTCCCTGCCCTGGACCATGGGTCCCCATTGTACTTACTCCATCACAGAGCTTACCAGTATTGTAACTGATTGTAATTGTTGAAGTGTGATTCTACCACCACTACAGATAGCTAATATTTAGGAACACTTATTTGCAGGTTAAGTGCTACATTATTTCCTTTAACCTTCACACATTATAGATGAGGAAACAGCACGTGCAACGAAGCCAGGTGAAGCCGAGATCTGAAACCACACATTCGCACTCTGCAGCCCTAGCTCTCAACTCTACACCAGCGGTTTCCAGTGGGGGTGATCTGGCCTCCTCTGAAACATCTGGTAATATATGGAGACTCTTCTGATTGCTGCAACTGGGGTGTGGAGGGGAACTACTGGTACATAGTGGGCAGAGGCCAGGTATGCTGCTAAACATCCTACAAGACACAGGATCCGGCAAAGCAGCATCCGGCCCCAAATGTCAATAGTTCACAGGCTGAGAAACACTGCTCTATACTAAAGTAACTCCTATAGGTTGACCCAGGAGACTGAGCATCTATCTCTACAGCAAGAATTCTCAAATGTTCACCATGGTGAACCTACCATAGAGCCTGGCACCCAGCAGGTGCCCAAGGCATATGTGATGGGTGGATGGGTGGGTGGATGGATGGATGGATGGATGGATGAATAGATGGGTGGAGGGATGGACAGATCCCAGGAGAAAGAAAACAAGTTTACTTATTTTATGGCTTAGTTTTTATGGCAACATCAATAAAGATAAATCTGAACACGTTCTTAATTAGCAGTAAAGGAATATGCTTGTAGAGTACATTCCAGATGATGCTGTCAGCTGAGTAATACCTGACTGTATGACTCGACAGTGTGAGGTCAAATTATTAAGCCAAAATGCCTGGGGTTACTTTTTTTTTCAAGAGTCCCTTACAACTACTCCACTACAGTATAAATTCATATGTCCATCATCCACATAGGCCACAATTTAAATTGTTTTTAAAAAGATTTCCTGTATAAGGTTCCCCAGGTTTAAAAAAAAAAAGACAAATAATACAAGAATATATAAGCTTATGCTTTCTTCTGTTGTAACTACCACTCAGATACAAACATATTCTAGACTTCCAGATGCTGGCAGTGGAGTAGAAATTACAACGAAGCTTAAGTGAAACTGAAAAAGGGAAACAAAAATGTATATGGCAGAAATAAACCATTCTTTGGTGTATGCAAATTAATATACCTAAACATCAGAAGTGAAGTCAAGAAAAGGTATATTTTATGATTGTAACATTTTTAAGGTAATGGCAATTTAGTGTGATTTTTTTTTACATCATCGCAAACACTTCAGCAATGGTAGCACAAATACAAACAGCTGAAAGATTTCCTATGAAAGATAGATTTTTTTAAAGTGGAAAGCTATGAACTATTCCTCACAACCTCTTGCACTGAACTGTAGCCATTTGCGGTTTTAGACACACACACAACAACCAAAGAATATGATGATCAAATAAGTTTTGGAAACTGCCCGCCTACTTGGAGATTCATAGCACACACAAGCATAAAAGTAGGCTCTGAAGATGCTGGCGTTAAGTTGTTAAACTCAGGATTTCCCATACAGTAGCATAAGTAAAAACTAAAATAAGATGAGGACCTGCCAAAACACTCAGGACTATGGAGAAGGACTGAAAGTGATGACAGGACTTGCAGCTTGGGACATCGGTGTGGCTGTGGCATTTCTCACCATGGGAACCACAGCTGAAGCCAGAGGCAAGCAGTGCCTTCTCCCCTGTATGTGAGAACATGACACACACTTGTCACAGAGGCAGGCTCTGCGTGTGCGGACATGCAAGTTAAGGAGACATTTACTCACATGGGAGAGGAATAAGAAAAAGTGGACCCAAACCCAGGAATGTCATGATCGCTCATACCAATCATGATTTTTTGAGTACCTACTCTGTACAAACCGTTGCTGACATCCAGAGAAACAGAGTCTTGAGAGAATCAGAAGAGGGAAAATTGTGTCTGAATCATCTTGAGAACCACTAACCAACCTGTGTCACAGAGTCAGAACCCTCAGAGGCCTCCTCAATGCCGTGATCGTACACCATGCCACGAAAACCACGGCTCTCTCCTCCACCCTCCTCATCGTAAACATTGCTGAACCTCCAGTCACACGACCCTATTTCCCCAGTTGAAGGAGACACACCCACTGTCAGTCAGCGCTCCTCTGTCCAAGCTTTCGCTTTCATCAGCTTATCACTCACGACTTCCCAAAAAAACCCCTAAACTCTTGTCACAGAAGAGAAGCCATGGTCCTTAAAAGCTCTTTTTTTTTTTAATTTGGAAGTTGAATGAGTTACTCAGTTCAGATTAATCCTTTCCTAATTGTTGGGGGCAGGGTAGAGTGCATGCTTAGCATACACGAGGTCCTGCCTTCAATCCCCTGTACCTCCTCTAAAAATAAATAAATAGACTTAGTTACCTCCCCTACTAAAAATAAAATATTTGCTCTAATTGTTACATGTGCCCAATCTACAATCTACTCTCAACACACACACGTGCATATACATCTATGCTATTATACATATTATTATACTGTTATATATACATTTCATACATACACACATTATTATATATTATGTATATATAATATTATGTATATTGTATATATACGTGTGTACGTTTATGTTAGAGTGTCTGATTGTCATGATGGAAAGGCTACAACACACTTTCTGGAACAGAAGCCAGGTCCCTGGGTCCAAATTCCAGGCTCTCCTGACTTGCCATTTTGGAAAAGATACTTAAGTTCACAGCAGAGCTCAGTTTCTCACTCAGTAAAAATAGTGCTGCCCAAGGAGAGCTGCCAGTACATAAAGTCTCCCAAGTCCCTTGAAATTAGGACAGTAAGGACCACAAGGTAGCAGCGTTAAACATGGATCGCTAGTCCGGCGGTCAGCTGGCCTGGTTCCCGAGAGGAGAATATGGAAATCTATGACTCGTGACTCAGTGATTTGGACATTCTCCGTCCTCCCCACTTGCTTAAATGCCACCATTGACTAACACACTGGGAACTTAAGGCGGAGAGTGAACATCCTTCATCAGAGACTCGCCGGCCTACACATATTCAACCCCACAGCATGCGGGTCCCAAGAGAATCCTGGGTGAATCCTACTGCGATTTACACTGATACACCTGATACACGTGGGCGACAAGCAGCACAGAACAATCACCTCCTCAGATTAAAAGAACTTTGTGTCATCTAGGGGGCCACATGAGGGGCCCCAGGAGGCACGGCCATTCCATCACCGTGCAGACTATTTCAGAATCCTTTTGCATTAATAAAGGCATATTGTCTCAGAGGTCACTAGGCCACATGCTGAGATGCAAAACAACTAGCAAGGCCAGCACAGAGTAGGTACACACATTTTTGTAGACTGAAGGAGGAATCAAATCAAGGGATCAAAATGACTTGAAATCCAGCACGGAGTTAACCTGCCATCTATTGCTTAACTAGCTCGCACACTAGAACAAGCCCTTCTGGCAAAATGTTCAGCCATGTTGCGTACATGTAATCCGGGAAGCAAACATTTACTGTGGGCAAAACTAAGTCAGAAGATGACACTTACTGCAGTATCAGAAAAGAAAGAGATGCACCTCCCTTCTCCTCCTCCCATTCACTCTTCCAAGGAGCACTCCCCTGTGCCCAGGTGTCAAGGTCTTCGCTAGGTGCTAGGAGTCCAGGATGAACAAAGCCACGGCCCATCATCACAGTTTAGAGGGGAAGACAGAAACGAAACCAAAACAGACAAACAAACTGCCCTGCAGGGTGAGCACTACACAGACTAAAGCACAAAGCATTGAGGCCACCTGCTCAGAGAGGTTGAAGGCCATGAGGTCATTTTCAAGTACCTGGCTGTCCTCGGTCCTCTCCAACTGCTCCAGTTCAAAGCTTGGCTGAGACACTGGATATTTGAGAAAGTCAGCCTACAGAACATGTTAACCATTCATTCCTCTAGGTTTGCTGAGCTCTATTTCTGCCCTGGGGACAGCGTTCAGAATCTCCACTGCTGGGCCGTGGTAGCTCAGGCCCCTAAAGGTAAAGTCCCACTGGGTGACATTCCATTATTATGCCTTCTGCCTTTTTCTTCCTCAAGGGTTGGTAACACTTGACTGTCTTCTGTAGAAATGAAGTTCAAGTATTGGCCATTATATGATTTGACATTTCATAGGAGTATATACTAGTTGCCAGGCACCATTGCAAGCTCTCTACAAATGTTACCTGATTTATCCTACAACTTCAATGCACACCTGCCACCTCCAGTCCCCCTTTTTTTCTGTTAACTTGGCTACTGAGAAGCTCAGAGCTAAATTAGATCCTGAAAAGCAATAAGCACTTATGACTTCAGTTAGATTATCTTTACTCCTCCGTAAGATTTTAGTCTTTCTTCCTTTCCCATTTTTACCAGTTTCATCACTTTGTGGGATTTTTCCTATGCATTTAACTGAGACACATTTCTGGAAGTCAATACTCTCTAAACAAAACCAAATTACCACAATCATCAATTGTAATTTCCTTTTCATCTCAATTGCCAAAAGCGATTCCATGAATAGCTAATTTGAAGATGACCCCTGGTGTATTCTCACCCCGGTTGCTTGAAAACTCAGACAGTGCAGTATTTCCCACAAGCCTCTGGTTCAGAATCTGTTTATAAATGTGCAGGAAGGGAAAGGGGGGAGTGGTTGAATGACTTAAGTTACACACGGGGTAACCACCAGCTTATTTCCTAAGCTACTACCAAGGGATATTTCTATCTTGCATCGGGTCCCCACAGTTTCATCTTGCACCTTCCCCAACGGCCACTTCTGTCGACCAGCTATACTACCCCACGCCCTTGGTCCCCTCAGGGCTGCCAAGGCCAGAGGCACTGCCAGAACCTGCTGAGTGAGAAGGCATTGCTGTCATCCAGTGATGTCTGTTGCCTGGAATTTCACTCTCAGCACTGACAATGCCTCTGGAACTCACAAAGATTCTGCTGAAACCCAGAGAGTTGAAGGTCAATGTCTTTAGGGATTCAAGGTAAATCAAGGTAACACGTAAGACAAACAGCTGCTGAGGCTTTCCATGTACTCAAGGCAAATGTCCCCAGGAAGAAACTGCAGAATAACTCTGCACGGTCACTACATAAAATGGGACTAGCTTTCATATTAAAAAAAAGAAAAGAAAGGAGAGAGAGATAACAAGTGAACCCTATATACATGGCACACACATCTACACACAGGTGCAGATCTTGGCAATCCCAGTGGGTACCCACTTAGTTGTATAGTCAGGTATTTTTGGAAAAACAATGTTCGGGCACAACTATTCATTTATTCAACAAATATTTACCCAGCACCTACTGTGTGCCAAGCACTGTTCAGGATGCTAGAGAATCAAGAGTGAACAAGGTAGTCAAGACTCTTTCTCACCGGCTCTGTATACAAGACAGGGGAGACAGGTACTTAAGAAGCCATCAACTGAAATGAACAATTCAGATTGCAAGTAAGACCAAGGAAGGGGGAAACAAGGAAATGGAAAACAATGTGATGGTTCTGAGAGGGAATGAGAGACTGCCTTTGCTCAAAAGGTCAGGGAAGCGCTTTTCAAAAGGTAACACATCATCTTACAATAAAATGACAAAAAGGAGCTCAAGAAACCAATCACCTTTGCTCTGATTTCCACCAAAAAGACAAGCTTACTAAAAAAAAGAAATGTGCAATCCCATTTCTGGCTCCACACACCCCAAGCTTCAAACAACTGCAAAAATCCCAGACAAGGAAAGGGACCCACAATCTTCTCTGCAATTAAGAAAATTTTAAGAAACTGCCTTCCCTCAAAGATGGTACATTAAAAGGAAGTTGTCTTAATTCTTCTCAATAGTAGAATTTGCTACACAGCATCTAAAAGAGGGGGAAATGGAATATTTATTTCTCTTTCAAAGTCAGTTATAAAACAATATGTTGATGTCGATAAAATTATGCCTTTGCATTGTAATGCCAACAGGAATTGCTTCATTAAAGAAATAGTCTGTGGCTATATTCAGTATCATTTACTTGCACTTGCTGAGAAAGAAAGGCAAATCATATGTACTAGCTGATGATACCACTTCCGATATATAAGAAAACTTCGAAATTCTTTAAAAACAAGATTCTCATAGTATGTTTAACGTGCACAAATATTAAGTGGCTGTTCACCAGTGCCTTCTCCTCTCATACTCCAGACAAATCGCTTAGTATTGAATTTCTGTTAGAGTCAATTAAAACACTTAGCCAACTGGCATGAAAACTCCTGAAAACATCCCTTGATCAAAATAACTTTCATCAAAACACTTTTTTCTTTAAGGTTTCCTAGCCCCTATCTTGTTTCAGAATAAGAGAGTTTAACAGAAGTCAATGAGAAGGCAGAGTAGTCACCATGAATATTCAGAATGAATCATGGGATATTTTGACTAGAATGCAATTTATATTACCTTGTAATCTATTGCGTGCTATATATTATTGCAATGTAAATAAGCATAGTAAACTAAAAGGCGGCCAAATAATATAAAGATGTTGCCCCAAAGGTCTACGTTTATCAGTATTAGAAGTTGCTGTTTTCTGTTATTAATAACACTGTCCAAGGAATGCTTAATTTTTTGAACCTCATAACAGGTCTTTAAAACTGACTAGCACCAGTAACACGCTAAGAGAAAGACTTCGTTTCATTTATTTACTGATTTTTCTTAGTGTTCGAATCATCACAAATTCTAAATGTGTGCTGAGAGGGGGAGGGTGGAGAGTCTGAGCTCCTATGTTCAGGTAAACTCTTTTTCTTTGACTTGCTTTACGAATTGTTATGCTTCGAGACCCTTCCTTTAAAATTTCCCATTTGGGGAAAATTGTACATTTAACCTTCAATAAATTAAAAAAAAACCTCACCCACTCCCATTAAAACAGATCAGAAGGCTTAAGAGTCAGCACTAATAACGACCTACAATGGTCACTGGGAAATCCTCCTGCAAAATGACAACTGCAGCTGAGAAGGACCAAATCCACCGGGAGTAAAAACTCCCCTCAGTGAGTCCTTCTCCGAGGGGTGGCGGGGGTGAGATGCGGAGCGCACAGCTGGCACAACTCCTGGGATCAGAACCAACTCGAGTCGGCCCAGGGGAAGATGCTGCGTCAAGAGAAGGGAAGCAAGAAGCGCGACTCGGGAGGCGAGCGAAACCGCCACCGATGCCCCGAGGAGGCGGGGAGAAGCCGAGTCGCCAGGCACTGGCGACGGCGCACGCAACACGCAGGATTATTCTCCTCTCCCAGCGCGGAGTTCCGGGGCAGGAGAACAGGGGGATGGGGGGCCCACAGTCCCTTTAAACCGCCTCCCCCACCCGCCCCAGCCCCAGTGCCTGCCAACCTTTTCCGAACCCTCGTGTCACAGAACTTCCTCATCATGGAAACTTCCACTCGGTTCGGCGCTGAGGGTGCCAAACTCCATTTCACAAGGAGGCTGTCAATAGCCCGGCTCGGGGTTTGAGGCACACGGCCGCCGCAGCCACCCGGCCCAACCGCTGCCCACGCCGTGGCTCCCCGAGCGGTGTCCGAGCGGAGAGGGCACCTCCTCTCAAAGCTGGGGCGCGAGCCCCGGGAGGCAGGTACTCTGGCGGCTGACACCCCACCCAGCCAGCCACCCACCCACCCACGCTCGCCCGCCCGCGCGCGCCCCCGGCGTCGCCGCTCGCACCCCTCGGGGTTCCCGCGACACCCCCGTCGCCCTCCCACCCACCCTCTGGACTGCGGGGACTCTCGCCCCCTCCCCCCGCACCCCCGCCTCCGCGCCGTCCTTCGCCAAATTACCGGTGCCCTCGAGCCGGCCGGGTCGGGCGCCCCTGCCCGGGGAAGGCAGCCTGCGGGCGCTGCCCGAGCCCGGGAGCAGAAGGTCTCCTTCGCCAGCGCACTCACATTATTCATGCAAAGTTAATCCCCGCCGCGTCACGGCCGCCCGCCCGAGGATGTGCGCCTTCCTTGGCCAAGCCCCGCAGTCTCCACCCTCCTCCGCCCCCTCCTCCCGGCGGCGGGGTCCAGGGGAGCGCCGGCGACGGGACGTCGCGCGAGTCCTGCAAAATGTCAACTCCCCGGGCGAAGAGAGGCGGCCGCAGCCAGGGCCGCGCCGGCCCGCTGGGGCCGCTGCACTTTTATAGGCGCAGGAAGCGAGCGCGGCCCGGGCACCCAGTCCCCGCCTCTCGGGCCCGCGCGCCCGGCCCGGCCCGCCCCGGCCCGCTCCCGGCCGCTGCCTTCCCCCGGCCCCGGCGCCCGCGCCGCGGCGCGTCTGCCAGCCGGTGACCTGGTTTCCCCTTCGGCCCGCCAGGCGGTCCGACTCGCGCGGCGGCGGCCAGGCGCAGGCCAGCCGGGCCCCGCCAGGGGCGCCGTGAGGAAATGGCCTCCCGGCCGCGCGTCCCGCCGCCGCTGCCCCGGCCGCCCGCCGGCCCCGACGCCCCAGCCCGGCTCCCACCCGGCGCTCGGACGCGCCCGCGGCTGCGAGCCCGCGCCCCCTACCCCGTGCGCCCCACCTCCCCCGCGCGCCGGCCAGCTCGCCGCCTCCGCACCTGCCGCCCCAGGTGCGGGCGCTCCCCCTCGTCCCCGCCCCAGCTGTGCCCTCCACCCAGGGAGTGGAGGTGTCGCGGCGGTTTTGGTGGCCGCGCGTCCACCCACCCGGCTGTTTGCGCACGGAGGTTCGGGCGCGGGCGTCATTCCTCTAGTAGGCAAAGAGGGAGGAATGAGGGACGAGGGACAGGGGGCTGGGCAGGAGGTGACTTCCAGAAGCACGGGCTTCCCTTCGCCCGCGCCGCCGCGCTCCTCCCTCCTTCTCCAAACCACTTGTGGCGCGTGTCGGGCCGACGCGGCACTCCGGCTCCTCCTGGGGCCTCGCACCCGCCGGTTGTCCGGCGTTGCCAACTATCGCCACCCCACCCCCCACCCCCTGGAATGGAAATTTGGAAAATACCTGGCGTAGGCTGAAGGGAAATACACCACCACACCACCCTGCACATCCTGGGAGGTGTGCGCAGGGTGGAGACCCTCCACAGGTTGCAGAAGGGCCGCCCTATTAATTTGTCTCTGCCCTGGATTTTTACAGCGAAAACCCAGAAGACAAAAATAATTTATACTCCTGAGAAGTTCTGCCCCAGGCAAATATGAACTTCTAAAATCCCTCTCCCACCGCCCCACCCCCGCTCCAGTCCTGAATGCCAAGGGTTCAGGCTGGAAGAAAAGGAAGCAGACTGTCGCGTTCTGGGCTGGAAGCATGCGTGTGAAAATACTGGGTACCCAGAAAACTAAAATGTAGTCCGCACGAAGCTATAGTTGTAAGCAAACTATTTTGACGACAGAGTACAATGATCCTCTTAAAGATAATATTAAAATAATTCCGACTTCATTATTCAATATACACATTTATTTAGTATAACAAAGAGTTTTGATAGAGCTAGGGCTTTTGGCCTTAACTGTCTGAACAATGAATAAATGATTTATTGGGGAGTTTTATAGATTTCCAGCCGGTGACGTGTTTTATTCCCGCTTTTGTGAGAATCCAAGGGAAAGGGACCAGAAGCCTACTGACAGCATTAAGGACCACAACTGTCAAGAATCCAGAAACTGCCCTGAGCCTGGGTGCCGTATTTCAGCGCACGTCCAGAGGGGAATTCGCAGACCCCAAGCCTCCCGGGCTAGAGGGAGGGACCTTTCGTTTCAGACTCCACCAAACGTATTTCCCCTCAGTCCTTGGCCATAAATCCATGCTTTCTTCCTCACTCACACACAGGCTGCACCCGAGGACTTGCAGGTTTTGTAGCTGGAGCGAAGTTGCTCTCCTTTTGCAGGGAAGTTCCTGGGCTTGGCTCCAAAGCTGCCCGGGATGTTTTGGTTGCTCCGGAGGAAAGCTGTGGAGTCTGCACCGTTTGTTCTAAACAGGCGGCCCCCTGGTGGCTCGCTGCGGGTGAAAAACTGGCCACTGAGGGAAAAGCCTGCCCAGACGGGCCACCACAATGGACAGCCGGTCATCTCAGGGGCCATGGAGCCACTTAAACAACTTTGTAAGGAGGGGAGATGGGTGTGGGCGGGGGCAGTGATGCCAGTCTTCCTTCACCAAGGTGGACGAAAGGCCTCAATCCGCTGGAACTCCTCAGTTTTTTCTGTTCCTGAGATTAAGTTGGACCTAAATGCCTTCTTAAGTAGGAAGCATCATACAGAGAATGAAGTATAACAAAAACTGTTGCTTCCCTTTGTTCAAGTGGCTTTGTTTTTCTGATCTCATTTTGCCTGGAAACATCTGAAATAGAGAGTAGATTAAAGCTAAATAAACAACATGGCATTATTCAAACAGTTCATGAAACAATATTGTGTAACAATAAGGGAGGGCAATTGTAATGCAGCGTTATTGAAACAACATGAACTACTAGGACTGTGTTTGAATCGGCCCTCTGAGGGCAGTCTTACAGGCTGCATGATGGTGGAGAAGGGTTACCAACAGAACGCGCCATTTACTTTTCTAATTTTACACAATGGAGGAAAACTGATTGAAGGCAGAAAATAATATTCAAGTTTTAGAGCATATGGCCCCGTGTTCCGACCTCGCTGATCTGAGAGGCCACACCAAAGCTGTTTTCATGACCCATGGTCACATTTCACCATAGCCATCCTCATTAGCAGGGTCTACAGGTTTCAAGCGGATGACTTGGTTCAAGGAAGCAATTCATTCATATACTCATTTATTCATCAGTTCTGGGGTAAGGAGATAAATAAAGCAGAGGCTCCCACAGAGCTGGGGTTACACTGAAGCCAATGAGGCTGGCGGTACAAGTCCAGGGTCCAAGCTGCTTTTTATGTAAAGTTTTGACACATTGTTCGTCATGGATCATTGCTGCATTCATTTTGATCTTGAAAATATGGCATTACAATATAATTTCTCAATTAGCGAGTTTTTTGATGTTCTCTAAAATTCTGCACTCAAGGCAAATGCCTCAGTAGCCTCTTCCTTGTCTTCCCTCTGCTGTGGCCTTAGTGTTATGAGTCTAATTAGAGAAGTAAAATTCAGTTAGAATTTTATTAATGTTGAAGATAATTACTATATACTAAGGAACTTGAATTCAGGGAGTTAGAGGTGTAGGTATGAAGGGAGGGGAAAAAATTGGGAGATTTTACCAAATGAAGTTGCTCTTAAGCCAGTCCATTAAAGATGGACCAGATTCTGTTGCCAAAACATGGCCTTGATATCCCACTTATCCAGCTGAGACTTGAGGACAGAGTTTTGTAAGATGTAGAAAAGGCAGCTTTATTTCTTTGCCAGGCAAAGGAGGTCCCAGTGGGCTACTGCCTCTAAGACTGTGAGCCTGCTGGGGATAGAAGGCAGAGGGTTTTATAGTAAAAGTTCAAGAGTTCAAGGGGAGGAGCTAATTTCCATAGAGGTCAGATACAGGATAACAAATTGTTGCAAAATTGTTCCTGTGTTTGCAGATGCAGTGGTCCCCTTCCCTTTGTTGGGTATGAAGTTCACCTCCGGCTTTGGGACTCTCAATATTCTTGTACCTAGAACAAAGGGTGCATAGGAAGGGGCTCCATGGAAAAGAGCTCTAGAGAAAAACTTGTGCAGTTTAAAGTCAGGCTGATAAATGCTTTTAGCCCTTTAAGTAGGCTGAGGCCTGGGTCCTCCTGCTTCAGGCTGAGGCCTGCAGCTGGAACAACAGGATGCAAGGAAACCACAAGAGGTCAAGAGGAGGGCACTGGGGTCAAGAGCAAGGCACTGAGCATGATCCCTGTTCACAGCACCATGACAGGTTGAGCAGACCATTGAAGCCTCCCTCCTCACCAGCCCAACCCTGGTCAGCAAGAGCAGGAGACAAACCCTTTCAACCATGATACAGTTAGGCAGGTACAAGCACCATTGCAGGGATCAGATGGTAACCGATGATGACACAGGGTCCCGCTCAGTTACAGCTCTACCAGGGAGTGTCAGAACTGGGGGCGGTACCACCCCAGGGACTGGAACCACTGGTATACTTTCATTCATTCAACAACTACTTCTCAAGCTAACTGTGCAGCCGAAGGACCCAGCCCTGGAGCTTCTGGCTCTATCTGTTCTTTGCTAGTTCCTGGAATTTATTTGGCTCTGAGGGCCCCAGTGATTCTGGTCCATGGCCAGCCAAATAAGAATGCCAAGTCTGTCCCTGCCCTTCAGAGGAAAAGACAGTCTATTAGAGGATATGACATGTCCAACATTAACTCTAAGAGTGAAGGTGCAATGAGAAATGTATAAATATACATTGCTGGCTAATTGCTGGTGAGGAGGCCACAACAGCCCAGGAGGAATGGGGGCATCAGGTAAGATCTTCCACAGGAGGCACCTAGGGAGAAGCTGGAGAATAGAGAAGATGCTACTGGCTATATTATTAAAGGGCCAAATGAAAAATGAAAATGCGGTGTCCTTTATTCAAATAGTAGGGGGGAAAATACCACTAAAGATGCAAAATATAAAGCTATCTCCTTTCTTCCATATTCTCTCTTTGGAATGGTTATGATCTTTTAAATTTGCTATTTAATATCATTCTAAGTAAAGAAACACTTTAAATTATTAGCATCCATTTTACTGTTCATCTTTAGATTATGCAGTGTTAGTTTTAACTGAAAATATGAGAGCATTTAACCCATTGCAAAGTCAACACAATTACACAGTCTGTGTTTTCTAGCAAGTTATGTGCATGTATACTTTGTAGTTTGCATATGCAGATGTGTTTCATTCTTACCAGAACAGTGGAAACCCAGCACAAAAGCAACTCAGTGCTTTTACTTACTTCTTGATACCTGCTGATTCTCCCTACGCTCTATCTCTGACTTACTGTTGAGTAAGGAAGAACTGAAAGGAAAAGGACCTGTGGATGGCCCTCTCCTCCTATGTCATCATGTTCAGAGTAAATGGCTACCTAATACAGAGAAGGAAAATGAGGGAGAAAGGACATGATATGGTTTCTTGGTTTTTACCTTTTCTGGTTAAGGTGGAAAGTGTGGCCCCTTGAGGTGGTCCCACTTAGTGGTAATACAACATACTTCCCTTGTACCTGACTTGAGTTTTACTGACCTCCCATACATGGTGGGGCCATCAGAATTCTGTGCTCAAGGGACACAGAGAAGGCCAGATGTGAGTGGAGAAGGGAAGAACACAGTGGACACATGCATTGGATGCATCTCCTCTGCTCAAGCACGTGTTCCATTGCCCCATCAGACTTCACTTACAAAATACAAGTTCAAAGATAAAATGACTAGCAGTTTCAAGAGAGTAAAAAGAGTGTTAAACTAAGTGCCAGGGCCTGAGCATGGGGCCCCGTGTGACTACACAAATCGCATGCCCATGAAGCTGGCCAGGGGAAAGAACTAGTTTCTTTGTTGCGATAGGAGGCCAGGACGTATTGGAGAGTAAGTAGACATCCTGGCCTGGCTGATGACAGCCAGGC
Organism: Vicugna pacos; assembly: GCF_048564905.1. Classification (NCBI taxonomy): domain Eukaryota; kingdom Metazoa; phylum Chordata; class Mammalia; order Artiodactyla; family Camelidae; genus Vicugna; species Vicugna pacos. The sequence goes on from NC_132987.1 coordinate 10,937,585, forward strand.
GTGTGTAATATAGCTGTTCTAGGTACTGTCCTAAATACTTCACATATTTTTAAAAAATTTACCTAAGAGCTCTGTGAAGCAGTATTGTTACGCACTCCATTTTTCAGAGGTGGAAACTGAAGCAGAGGAAGATCAAATAATTTGCTCAAGGTCAGGCCAGGGCAGTCGTGGCAAAGGCCGCTCTCTTAACCAGCCCATCGTGCTCCATGTATGCAGGAGAGGGAGTCACAGGGCAGGCACCTTAGTCTAGAAGGTGTGAACATGCCTAGAAATCATGAAATGTCTCTCTAGACCCTCATTTAAGGGGCTGTTGTGCACCGGGACAATCTGAAGAGGCCTAAGTAAAACATGCACGCCACCAATTAGAAACCTAGAAAATTCCATAATTACATTCTCTCCCCTTGTTTTCCAACTGCAGGAAGCAGATTCAGAGGTCCCTGGGCAGGAAGTAGTAAACTCCAAGTCTGGGCCCCTTCATCACCACACGTAGGAGAACGAATGCTCATGCTGAACTGCTGTGGAGTTTGGAAAGTCGACTTCTGTTGTGTTAAGCCACTGAAATGTGAAGGTTTATCTGTTGCACTAGTTAGTGTTCTCTCAACACACTCATCAGCCAAGCCAAACTCTGCCAGAGCATAAACCACCTTTGCTTTTAACAGATACCATTAAAATGATAATGAGATAGGCTTAAAATGAACTATCAACATGTGTAAGGCTCCAAAACCAAATGTTATGTTAAAAAAAAGTTCAGTGACAATTTTTTTAATTGAAATGCAACTTATGGAGTAGTAAAACAGACAAGCCCTAAGTGCTGTTTGCTGAATTTTCATGTTTTTATACCCTTGTGTAATCACCACCTCGACAAAATGGAAGACATTTCCAACAACCCAGAAAGGGTCTCTGTATCTTTTCTCTCTTGGTAACCACTCGCTTCTAGAGGGAAATGCTATTTTGACCACTGTCACCAGTTACTAGCTTTGCCAGTTCTTTGTTACCATATAAATAGAATCACACTCATATCTGGTTTCTTTTACTCAATGTAATGTTTCTGAGATAAATCCATATTATGGTGTGGATTAGAAAGGTTTTCTCTTTCTTTTAATTTCTATTTGATATTTAGTCATATATACATATGATATCTATATGATATTTAATATATATATATATATATATATACACACGTATATACACATACCACAATTTGCTTTTTCATTCTACAATTAATGGACATTTGGGTTGTTTCCAGGTTGAGACTATTACAAATAACAGCTATGAAAATTCTTGAACAACTCTTTGTGGATATATGCACTCATATCTCTTGGGAATATGTTCAGGAGTGGCATTGCTGGCTGCTCTTATATCATTTCTTAATCAACCTATTAAGGCTCTCTGAGGTGCTAGCAAAATTATGAGCAACTAGAAGATGGGCAATTAGCATTTGCTGACTTTTGTTCATTCTTACAGTTATCACAAATAAAATATTTAAATAAAGTCATGTGGAGTCTAACTTGAGTGAATAAAACTTATCAGTATCTGAAAATCTCAAAATAATCCTCAAAATAATCTGAAAATCCTCAAAATAATCAGTATTCAAAACTAGTATTGCCTTATGTAGCAATTACAAGCTCTGTTTGCAGCCACCAATCAATTCCTATGAACTTAGCCACATACTAAAAGCCCATGCAGAAATGAAGATGCTCATTAATTAAAGTGCATTCAGAAAAAGACGGGTGGGGGAAAGGGAGGTAAGAACTTCTAAATTAAATCTTAGTTTTTAGCTGCCTGAAAGCTAAATTTAAGATGAGCTAAGTAATTGCTAATTGGACAGTAAAATCTATGTTCATTGTGAGCACACGAAAGTAAACCACATCGTCAAATTCTTTGCCAATCACAAAAGAACTCAAGTGGTTCAAGACACATCTTCCCCAAAACATAATTAAGTGTACTTCCTTTTTTGAGTTATGTTTTATGCATCAAAAGTGGAACTGTCATTTTTAAAAATTCAGTGAAAATATTCTTTCTATTGAGGAAGGGAATAAAGTGTGCCTAACTCATTTTCATGAGGTATAAACAATAACACATATAATATGATGCCTAGGATTATGGATTTGCAGATTCTTAAAACCCCTGAATCATATCTGCTGTGACCATCATAACTTCAAATTTATTTGCATTTGTCAGTTTAAATCAGATTCTCAGTTTGAGGTCAATACAGGTCTTATGGGCACTTCTTATTTCCGTGCATTACAGCTCTCTATTATAATAAACCTGCCTGGTCCCAAGTTTACAAGGCATTTTTAAAAAGACTCGTCACATAACTGCTACAGAGGCAACTACAGAGCATGTTTTGAACATCTATAAATGATACATTTGGAGCAAACAATCCAACCTAGAACAGGCAGAAAAAATTAAAAAGGCTTGAATTGCCATTTATGCAGATGTAGAGCAAAACCTTCCACTGTGGTTATGTCAGGTAGAGGACTAGCTAAGGCTGTGAGCTCCAGGTCTGTGTCTTTTCTGAACACTTTGGGCATTTACCCTGCTTGGTAGGGATGGTGTGAGGAATAACTGTGAGAGTAGAGGAACAGTGTTGTACACAGAACTTGGCACATAGCAAGTGGTCAGTGAGTAGGATCTCTTATTTAGGAACAAAAATAAATTCATGGTATTTGAAGAGGTAGAAAAATGCCAAAAGCTAAAATCTTTTCTTAAAGATTTTAATTTTTTAATAAATTAATTAACTCAACACAATTTGTAACAATATTTACAAGCTGCCCAGGCCTGGTCTGGCACTATTACAGGTTCTGGAAAGACAACAGAGAGCAGGATAATCAAATTCCTCCCCTTGTGAGGCTTCACGTCAGTGAACAGGATGTAAATTCCCTGAAAGAGGCGGGACACTCCTATCTTGGCAAAGACTGAGCACAAACCAGATACATGGCTGCATTCAGACTTGCAGAAATAATATCTTCTGGTGACAGACTCCTTTGCTGATTTACAAGTTCTAGCCTTTAATGATGATATTTTGAAGGAAATGACTCAGTCCTTAGAAAAATCTTTTCATGAATATTTTTTTCCATAGTGTTTCCTAACTGCAACTAAACTCTTAAGTTAAAATGCCTTTCTCTAGCATCCAGTTTCTAGAATGCCTGGATTTTTTTTTTTCCCCAAAGCAGATGACAATATAGTCATCCAGAAATCTCCAAATGCTGGATGTGGCACTGATCTGATCTGATCTGAGCCATAATCATAATTACTTGCATTGCTTTGACCTACTCACTTCTTTTCTGGTCATCGCATTCGTATAAATAAATGCAAGGGATTGTACTGAGTAATTTGTAAAACCCCTCCCAGCTCTTCATTTCCAAAAGTAAATGCAATGTCATCCTCAGTTAGTGATCAGAGGAAGACCTTTATTATATGGAGAGCTCCTTTTTTTTTTTTTCTCTTAGTAATATTTTTGCATTTACTGAACTAAAAACCTGGGAAATTTAATTTTTTTTAAAAGCAGAATCTGGTATTATTCTCCACTTCATGGGGTAAAAATGGTGGCAGCTTCTTTTGGGAAGAGAGGAAAGCAGTTCTTTGTTATACTGATCATTTTAATAGCACTTTCCATTACATACATAAGTCAAATGACAGCAAGTGTTATTTGCCTGTTTGGATAAACTACAGGTTGATCTGGCATCACTTGGATTTAATTAATTAATGGCAAGAGAATCTAAAAATTCAGGTCATCAAATGTTCTTTCTGTTATTTCTTTCAATTATTCTTACTCATTATTGCATTCATTCATGACATTAAAAATGATGGTGATGAACAAAAAAATTGAACCTAGACCCAAATCTTACACACTTCACAAAAATTCACTCAAAATGGAGCATAAGTCTAAATGTAGGATGCAAAACTATAAAACTTCAAAAAATAACATAGGAGAAAATCTAAATAACTTTGGGTATGCCCATAACTTTTTAGAAATAACACCAAAGGCACAATTTACAAAAGAAAAAATTGATAACCTGACTTCATTAAAACTAAAAATTTTTGTCCTGTCAAAGGCAATGTCGAGACTAAGACTAGCCACAGACTAGAAGAAAACGTTTGCAAAAGACATATCTGATAAAAGGCTGCTGTTCAAAATATACAAAGAGCTCTTAAAAATCAACAATAAGAAAACAAACAACCCGATTTAAAAAATGGGCCAAAGACCTTAACAGTCACCTCATCAAAGAAGATGTACAGATGACAAATAAGCACATGAAAAGATGCTTCACATCTGACATCATCAGGAAAATGCAAATTAAAACAACTAGACACCACTACCAACCTATTAGAGTAGCCAAAATAGAGTGCCAAGAACTCTGACAACAGCAGATGCTGGCGAGGATGTGGAGCAAATGGAACTCTCATTCATTGTTGGTGGAAATGCAAAATGGTACAGCCACATTGGTAGACAGTTTGGCGGTTTCTTACAAAACTAAACATACTCTTACCATATGATCCAGCAATCATGCTCCTTAGTAGTCATCCAAAGGAGCTGAAAATGTATGCCCATGCAAAAACCTGCACACAATTATTTATAGGAACTTTATTCATAATTAGCAAACTTTGAAAGCAAAACAAGATGGCCTCCAGTAGGGGAAAGAATAAATTGCAGTGCATCCAGCAAATGGAATAGTATTCAGCACTAAAAAGAGCTATGAAACCATGAAAAGATATGGAAAAACCTTAAATGCATATTCATAGAAGTGAAAGAAGACAATCTGAAAAGGCTACCTACTGTATCATTCTGACTATAAGACATTTTGGAAAAGGCAAAACTATGGAGAAAGTAAAAAGATCAGTGCTTCCCAGGGGTTGGCAGCAGGGAGAGGGATGAAATTGTGAAACACAGATGATTTTTAGGGCAACTTCTCTGTTTGATGCTATAATGATGGATACATGCCATTATATATTTGTCCAAACCCACAGAATGTACAACACCAAGAGTGAACCATAATGGGAACTATGGACTTCGGGTGATTAGGATATGTCAATGCAGGTTCATTAATTGTAACATTGTAACCAATGTACCACTCTGGTGGGGGGTGTTGACAATGAGGGAGGCTATGCATGTGTTGGGGGCAGGTGGTACATGGGAAATGCCTGTGTCTTTCCCCTCTATTTTGCTGTGTACCTAAAACTGCTCTACACAATAAAATCTTAATAAATAAATAATAATAATAATAATGATAATGATGGAGTATAGTTCTTCCTATGAGGATATCTGAGTTTTCTAAAGAAAGTGATGGTCATTCCCTCTCGACTAATTTTTTTAACCCCTTTAATCTCTGAGCGTAAAAAAAAAATGAATTATTGGATTGACTGCCATGAAACTATTCTAGCAGGAGGTGACTCCTTCCTGGCGCATTGATGCCCACTTCTTCCTTCTTCCTTTAGGCTTCACTGGAGTGTTAGGAAGAAGGCTTTGTGGCTGTTGAGGTCAGAGGAAACACCAGTAGTGAGAAATGGGGCTGAACCACCCACATTATTGCCCTCAGACCCATTAGTTAACGTCCTTGAGCCTCAGTTGTTTTCATCTACAAAATGAGAAGAATCCTCATTACCAAGGGGATTAACTAAAATCTCACTTTCAAAATGTTGACGTGAGTTCTTGGTTCTTGGATGCTTGGTGGAGTTTAGTTTTCTTGTTTATGACTTTTTTTTTTAATTTTATTGATGGATAGTCAGTTACAATGTGTCAATTTCTGGTGTACAGCACAATGTCCCAGTCATGTCTGTATATACATCTATTTGTTCTCATATTCTTTTTCATTAAAGGTTATTACAAGATATTGAATATAGCTCCCTGTGCTCTACAGAAGAAATTTGTTTGTTATCTGTTTTTATATATAGTGGTGATCATTTGCAAATCCTGTTCATGGTTGATGTTGATGCTAAAAGGCACATGAGTGGTAGGCAGAGACCTGAGACCAAATGTTCTCAAGAAAGGCCGTGGTGGGAAGGTCATAGGCATGGCCTCCAGGGCCCTGCTCCACTCCTTACTATGTCTTTGTGGCTGTTTGCACAATCAGTTTGCCTTTCAGAAAAAAAAGACCATATGAAGAATAAAGAAAAAGATGGTTCTGAGGGTTGGCTTCTCCAAGCCTCAGTCATCTGTAGCACAGGAATATTGGTTTCTGCCTTTCCTGCATCCTGAAATCAAATTGTGAGGGTCTAATGAGATAAAGACTGTGGAAAAGCATCTCCCAAGTGCAGAGCATTCCATTTTACTAATTTTAGATTATATTTTTTAGATAACATACTGTACTTTTGTCTGGGGAAACCCACCAATACAGAGAGAGCTGGGTTGAGATGATATGCTTTGACCTGATGAATCTCAGGCTCTTCTGCAAGCCAGAGGCAAGGACACAGGGACTTTGTGAATTTAAGTGATACCCAGTTCTGGGTTCAAACGGAAACCAGTGTACCTCCACAAGTGAAGCATGACACATGAGCCGTTTCCTCTTCTTGTTTTGACACACACTTTAACCTAAACTCCTCAACTCCTAATGGTTCTTTTTTTTTCCCCTATTAATTATTTTTAAATGTGACTTTTATCAATAATTCAGTTGAAAGCTCAATTCCGTTGGGCCTAGCAGGCCTGTGAAGGACTGGTGAAGACTGCCACCAATAACTTATGCTGTGAGAGTGACAAGGACACTGGTTTGCTACCACACCAATGGCTATTAGGAAAATTAGCCCTTGCTATTCCTCCAGCACAACAGACTCAATTCTGCCTCAGGGCCTTTGCATGCACTGGGTTGAGCTCTCTACCTAAAATTCTCTTCCCAAATCCCTCCATGGTTTCCTCCTTCACTTCACAAGGTCTCTGATGGTCAGAGGGGCCTTTCCTGATCTTTCCTTTCCTGCAGCATCAGGATCACTTGCGAATTTGTTAGAAATGAAAATTCTGAGTCTTCATCTGAGACCTACTGAATCAGAAACCCTGGGGGATGGGGCCTCAAAATCCGTATCTTAACAAATCCCCAAGTGATTCTGATGCAAGTGGAAGTTTAAGCACAATGTTCTAGCCCTTAACCCAGTTTTGCTCCACAAAGTCCTCATTACCATTTGATATTAGCTATTTCTTTCCTCTACTAGAATCAAGTTCTCATAGAGAGACTTGATCACTAATGTATTCCCAGCACTCAGAATGGTGCCTGACACACAGCAGGGTCTCAAAAAAGACTTAGAGATGAATGAATGATTTGCCACTTCAGGGCTGGCACAACTTACTGGAACAGAATATAGTACAGAGCATAAAGTGTCAATGCATCATCTGAATTTCCATCCTGAGTGACATGAACAGGTGGACAACAACTTAGAAGGGATTCAGAGCAGGAATCATGTCACTCATTTTATCTAATTCTACTAAGTCAAATTCACTAAAGGCCCTACAGTTTGCAAATGCTACGTCTCTGACCATAACCTCAATCTCACAGTTCTTGTCTAGTCCCCTACCATTATCTTCAGAGTAGGGTTTCAGCAGTGATGATGCCATGACTGTGATGCCAAGAGGTCCTAAAAGTTTGGGAAGTTGGGGGCAGGCTTTAAATTTTTTAGCAGATTTGGTTGTTTTTTTTTTTTAACTGCATGATTTCTTGGAATATTTAATGTGCTACTTTGTTTCACAAATCTCTAAGTGCAAAATCCTTTAGAATGCAGTGATCCCCAAACGCTGGATCAGCAAGTCCCTTTTTTATACTTTGGACCATCTTAAGAGACTAGTGAGTTCAACAAACACTGCCAACCTCACGGCCATCTGACATGCCTCGTTGGTCAGTCCCGTAGAAACATGGCACCTCTGACTTAATTGGGTTAGTTAGCTCTTGCTGTCTAACAAGCCACCCTCAAAGGTAATGACTTCAAGAAGAAACCATTTATTATTTTTCAGGATTCAGAGGGTTACCTGAGCAGTTCCCTAATTTGGGTTTGGATGATCTATGTTCCTCTCGCACATCTGGTGGTTGGCAGCCTGGTCAGCCTGGGGGCCCTTGGCTGTGGTGGGTCAGCTTTGCTCCTGGTGGTTTCTCATCTTCCAACACGCCAGCCTGGGCTCTGCACATGGTGATTTCAGGGTCCAAAAACCAGCGAGAGAGCAATCTCCAAAGCACAGCATTTTTCAAGCCTCTGTTTATGTCATATTTGCTAAAGTTCCATCAGCCAAAGCAAGTCCCATGTTCAATCGAGACTGGAGGGAAGGAAAAACAGGCTCTACCTGTCAAGGGGAGGACCTGCAGTGTCACGTTGCTAGTATATAATTGAGACAAATGGCTGATGTTCAGAGGCACAAAGCCAGACATCTGGCTTGACAAATTTTAAATGAGAACCCACCTAAACCCTTTCATTTTCCACTTGTATTTGAGCAAGATCTTCAAAGGTCCCTCCTTACCTCTCCCTGGCTCTTTGCTCTGCTGAGGGCGCCATACCAGGAATTTTTCAGTATCAAGGCTAGCCAAATTGTTCTGCATGGCTTCAGAGATTGATACCAAAAGCCAAGAGCAAAGGCCACTGTGCATGTGGAGCTGTGAAATGGTCTTGGCATAACTATGCCACGTAGTACAGTTGGAGTTCACCCTTGTTTTATGCCACAGACACAGGAAAAAAAAATAGACTGAGGCCAAATAATATAATGTATTTGCACATGGCACAAGGTGGTAGGGTGTGTTCACCTTATCACAGCAAATGGAAGGAAACATGCTTTGCCAATCTCCATGCTCTTGGCAGCGAGGAAAGAAGTGTTCACACTTTGATTTATGGGGAAGTCATTCTGGCTTACAAATAAGTTAATGTGAATTTTATGCTAATTAAAATAGCCTTTTTATTGGAAAGTTTAATTGAATTATTAAAAGGATGTTCTTGGCTTGCTTCTGAAGCTGCTTGCAGTAACATATCTTTGGATGGAGATCAGATTCCCCCATGACTTGCACCCAGGAGATTGTGCATACTGGAAAAGATATCATTTAAACACAATTTTTTCTGCAACTTAGATGGGAAAACCCTTATCAGGTACTTTTAACTACCTCATGCACAGTGAAATTGAAGGGAGTTGACTTTTTTTTAATTGAAGTATAGTCAGTTACAATGTGTCAATTTCTGGTGTACAGCACAATGTCCCGATCATACATATATATACATATGTTCTCATGTTCTTTTTCATTAAAGGTTATTACAAGATATTGAATATATTTCCCTGCGCTATACAGAAGAAATTTGTTTTTATCTATTTTTTATACGATAGTTAATATTTGCAAATATTGAATTCCCAAATTTATTCCTTTCTACCCCCTTTCCTCCTGATAAACATAGATTGTTTATTATGTCTGCAAGTCTGTTTCTGTTTTGTAGATGAGTTCAGTAGTATCTTCTTTTTTCAGATTCCACATATGAGTGAATGGCATTTTATGGCATTTTTCTTTCTCTTTCTAGCTTACTTCACTTAGTATGACAATCTCCAGGTCCATCTGTGTTACTGCAAATGGCATTATTTTGTTATTTTTTATGGCTGAGTAGTATTCCATTGTATAAGTATACCACAACTTCTTTATCCAGTCATCTGTGGATGGACATTTAGGTTGTTTCCATGTCTTGGCTGTTGTAAATTTTGCTGCTCTGAACATTGGGATGCATGTATCTTTTCAAGTTAGAGTGAAGGGAGTTGAACTTTGAATTTATATTTCTCACTTATAAAGTGCCTCTGTTCCGGAATGGTCCATAAAGATAAACTCAAACTCACTTTGAAACATCCATCAAGGCAGGACGAGAAGGAGACGACAACAGGGGTAGACAGCTGACCCACAAGTTGAGACCAGGATCGTAAGATGCATCCTACTAGTTCAAGTGAACTGAATTTTTTGTCTCCCTATCGAAGTTGAAAGTTCTTATTTTACTTCTAGCTATACTTTTGCCCCAATATTCAGGATGGAAAGAAAATTCTTTAGTAAAGTTGTCACAAAGTGTAGCTACTGAGATAAGCCCTTCACAATATGTCTCACTGACTTTTCAGACGTTCCCAGTGTCACCATTCACCAGCCTAACCTTCATCTGGCCTAAACTTCAGGTTCACATTCTTCAACATAGTAATATGTCCACCCCTTGTCTGATGCTATCTTCAATCCTTAGAGACCAAGCACAACTTGCCCCAGGACCCCCTCACCCTGTTCCTTACTCAGTTGAAAGATGTCTTAAAGAGAAAAAGGTAAGTAAATTATGCCAGCAACGACCAAATGTTAAATGCCATGCAAGCGACTTTTGGAAAGTCTACAAGAAAAGTGACCCATGGTTTAACAAAGTATTGACAAAACTTCCAGTTTATGAGGCCGCCAACGAGAGAACCCTTCCCCAGGTTTTGTCCTCTTATACGGTATTGGAACTACTCCACCTTCCCAAGGAGGGGCACATGCATGTATTAATAGCTGACAAGTAGAAGGTTTATATTTATTAGAACATTGTGTTGCCCCATTGTCTGTACATCAGGAAATAGATAAGCCTCCTTTCTCTCTTCATTATAGAGTGAAGAGATCCATGTTAGGAAGATACCAAGATACCTGGTGGCAGAATCTTTTGGGAATCTCAGTCCCTAATGCAAGAGTGTATGTCAACAAATCAGAATCAATCAGTCACCATTGGTCAAATAGCTGGGAAGACTGCAAAAGACATTTCAGCACAACAGACACCCCCAGATTCCTTAGTCCAAGTAGTATTAGAGAATAGGGTTGCCTTAGATTTTCTACTGGCTCAACAAGGAGGTATTTGTGCTACTGCTCTTACTACTTGTACTTCTATCATCACCTCTGGAGAAGTTAAGAAGGACCTAGAAAAAAATTCCCCAAAAGGCAAAATGGCAACACGATGTAAGAAAAATTGATCCTTTAAATGTTTAGTTGGCTCCCCTCAGGAATACAGTTTTTTTCTGCTCTGCTTTACAGATGATTATCATTTTCAAAATATGTATTATCATTCTTTCCTAGCTATCAAGCTACTCATGATATGTATCGCTGCTTGCTTTAATGCTACTGCTAAAAGCATATGTATAATGTTTATGTGACAATTCTATATGATTATGAATAGAAGGCTTAGCACCATGGGACGTGATGGACCCAGGGCAGGCAGCAACCGTGCATGCTTTCCATCAAAAGATTTATGATCAAAAAGGGGGAAGTGGTGAAAGAAATTTTCACAAGTTGAGTTATGGGAAAGTCATTCTGGCTTATATATACATGAACTTGAATTTTATGCTAAATAAAACAGCCTGTTTGTGGTCTATCAAACATACATTTTACATCTGCTTTAGTATAGAAGAAAAAGGCATGTTAACCAGAAATAAAGAGTGCCCATGTTAAAAATAAAGATTAGATGCCTCCCTTCCTGGGACAGCAATGCTGGTCCTCCTTGGATGATAAGACTCCCTTCCAAGGTGCCAAGGCCACACTGACTTGCTGTGTATGTGCTGATCTATTTTTTTTAACCTTGAAGAAATGTATCCCTGACTTATTTGATCTTCTTTGTTCTGACAAGATATAAAACGTAACACACGCTATAAGAAACCAGGTGCAAGTCAGAATAAAGCAACGAGTAAACAACAGAATGAAATGGCTAGAGAATACACCAGAATGTGTTCTGAAAAAGAGTAGAACTAACACATTGTGAAATTCATATAATTCTTTATCCTGTAGGATTTAGCCCCATCAAGGTTTTCCACTTTTTTCTTTTATCATGATCCTGTATTTCAACAAAAAATAGTTTAGAGGAACATCTAATTTAAATCATTACCGTGTTTTAAAGGCTGTGCTGTACGAGCAGAATACAAAGCAGAGAGAGAGCATATACTTTCACAGGTTCAAGACCATATTTAACCATCAGCATATGTACATTTAGAAAAGGGAAGAACACATTTCCTGGTGTGAGGTGCTGCCACATCCTGATTTTACAGCATATTAAAATTAGGAATAACAAATAAGATGGCTTGTGGGCAGTAATGAACAAGTGGTCATGATTCACCATAATGGAAATATTCATGCACTTGTGTTAATGAGATATGGAACCCAAAGGAAGAAATGTTTCCCCTCTTCTTATATCCTAAGTGAGCTCCTCTTTTAGGGCTGCTTCATTCTCACCTTTCAGAAGGACCATGATCCAGTATGTAAACTTCAGACTCTCAGGGTTTTCATTTGCCTTCTTATTTAAAACGAGATTCGAGAAGAGCCTTCCTCAGTCTCAGCACTACTGATGCTCTGGGCTTTGTTGTGCTTTGCATCACAGGGAGTTGGGCAGCATCCTTGGCCTCTACCCACTAGATGCCAACTGCACGGCCATCTACCTCATCCTCCCCTCCCCCTCCCCAGTTTCTGACCATCTAAGTTGTCTCCAGACTTTGCCAAATGTCCCCTAGGGGGCAAACTCATCCCCAGTTGAGAACCACTCTTCCACCTTCCATTATCAGAAAGTTTGAATTTTTGCTGCCGAAATGATTTTCTAGATTAAGAAACTGCTTACTGGCATGTTTCAGCAACTGACAGAGAGCAGAGAAAATGTGCAGTTTATTAAAACACATTATTTCATCCATTTTCATCCTAAAGCCATTTAGTTGACTCAAAAACCTAATATTTTCCTCAAAATACAGGGAGAGAAAAAAAAATCTGCAAGCATGACATTTTAAGTTATACATTTCTCACAAACTGCCCAACAGATGGAAATGGATGTATCAAGAAATAAGATGATTTTTACAAATGTTGCTACAAAAAAAAAAAGCACGTTCACTAATTATGAATCACCTACAATTCTTTTGTTTGACAATAAGTTCCTAATGTTGCAAAGGAAATTAATAACCTAGGAAATACACAGGACCCCCAAAATGGATCTCGGTATCTTGCAATAACATCACGTTACCTTTTATGGATGCCTCTGAATACAGAACCAGTGTCTTTAAATTTGTATTTCCGTATTTCTCTTGCCTTGCCCACATGCTATTTCATCACTCAGTAGAAACATAACAACATAAGACAATTCATCTTTTCAGAATACATCAGCAGGTAAATTACCTAATGAGGTTGAAAGGACTCTAAAAAGAGGGTTCCTTATCTCAGGTTGTGGATTAGAGAAAGTGGTGTATATTCACCGCTGCTGCCAACATCATGAAGTCACAAGAGCAAAAAGGACTTGGTTTACCCAGTGAAGGTCAGCTGCCCAATAATGAAAAATGAGCAGGGAGTTGGTAATGTGCCTACGTGACCCATGGCTAGTTAGCAAAACGTTTACCGCAGAAATAAAAGCCCAAGTCAGTGAAATACTTAGAGGTCATTAGGGATGATAAATGAAAAACCTGTCAGACCCCAGCTTAGCCTTGACTGAAGATCCTCACTGACTCCAGGAGATAAGTGCACATTAGACAGTCTATTAAGTAAAACTGATGTGTGGTTAAGAAGGTCTGCACTAACAGGGTGCCACCCAGGGAAAGAAGGTGTGGAACAAAGCAATGAAGTGACAAGAGAAGCATTTTTGTAGTCTCCTCTGAACTCTTTTCTAATTAAAACAGTTTCCCATCTGTCATTAGGAGTTATCTCATAGGCCACAGCAAAGGAGAGATTAGGGCCTGTAGGGTACGTATGCATATATGCATCCAGCACAGTTGGCCCAACATCGAGCTTCTAACCCAATTTAATTGAACAACAGATACATTCAAGCAGAATATACAGCATTTTGCTATTTCACCTTCTGTTCCTTTGCAGCAACCTTTTCCTAAGTCACCTTTGGATAAAACAAGCACAATTTGCTCTGGAAGGCAGCGCTCACCACTATATCACCAATGCTCAATTTACTCTGAAATGCAAGTAGTCACTGAAAAGATGGCTGAGCCTTGTGGTGACCTAGGACAGCTCTGGAGCCAAAGTTTGGATAATTTCATTCCTCTGGAACATACACATAAGAGAAAACACCCTCTGAGACCCTTACACCAAAGCCCACAAATGGTCACTTATGTTCTCCATTGGTCAGCTTTCTCTCTTTTCTTTAATCCTCCCCAAACTTCTTTATTCTTTTTTTCTTTACTTTTTATTTTATTGCAATATAGTTGATTTACAATCTTGAGTCAGTTTCAGGTGTACAGCAAAGTGATTCAGTTTTATATATATATACACATTTATATGCATATATATAATATATATACACACTTATATGTATATATATAATATATATATACACTTATATGTATATATATAATATATATGCAAACTTTTTCAGATTTTTTCCATTATAGTTTATTACAATATATTGAATATAGTTCTCTGTGCTTTACAGTACAGGGAACTATGTTCCTTGTTGTTTTTATATTTTATTTATAGTAATGTGTATCTGTTAATCCCAAACTCCTAATTTCTCTCTCTCCCTTCTCCTTTGGTCAACATAAGTTCATTTTCTATGTCTGTGAGTCTATTCCTGTTTTGTAAATAAGTTCGTTTGTCTCTTGTTTTTAGACTCCACATATAAGGGATCTCATATGATATTTGTCTTTTTCTGGTCTGCTTACTCATGTTGCATTTATATTTCTTATCAAGTTTCGTTACTGGCTTCACATAATTTTGTAAAGTTGAAAGAACAATCTAAGAATGGATTGAAGAAAGAAGACATATGTGAAGGGGTAAAAGCTAGGTGGGCAGCAAGGAGTGTGTTGCTGGGAATTAAAGCTAATTTGCTAGAGGGGAGGGTTATAGCTCAGTTTGTAGAATGCTTGCTTAGCATGCGCAAGGTCCTGAGTTCAATCCCCAGTACCTCCAATAGGAATAATAAATAAGTAAATAAATAAAACTTAATTATCTCCCCCCAAAATAGCAAAAAATTTTTCAAATAAATATTAAAAAAAAATAAAGTTAATTTGCTGTTATCCTGTTAACAAAGACCAAATACTCTAAGGCACTCACCCACCTGTGTTGGACATTATACCACACAGCCATAAGAAGTGACCCTAACCTTCAGAGAATCACAGACTTCTGGACTGGGTGGGAAACTCAAAGTCTACCCTGCCCCCTCCCTTCCAAGCTTTCAAACTCTTTGTTCTTCCTGCCATATAGTTTCTTGCCAGTGCTTTAACCCCCATGAGGAACGGTATTATGTTATTCTCTGGCTCAGAACTTTTCAACCAAATTAAGAAAGAATAATACAAGGCTGAGAATTGGCTGGCACTCTACAAGAAACATCTACTCAGGGTAACACCGTTCTCTCTCAAAGCACATTGATACTGCCAGGTACCCATGCCTGCAACACTCCTCCCGTTTACCAGTCCAGCAATCACAACAACAAAGGGAGTCAGGTTAACTGGAGATACTCATTCTCAGGGAACTCACGCTGACTGGCAGTTTCACCAGTATATCTTCCAGGGTCCTATGGCTGTTCCTTTAGAAATACATTCTAGAAATGTTCAGGTTGATCTTTTTGTTAAGTCAAAGGCCACACTTTCTCATCCCTTCTGAAATCATGATGCACCACTTGATGACTTCACTCAAAATTTTTTTCTTAAATTGTATTTCAGAGCCCCTACTCACAGAGAGAAGGAGAAAGGTGATACATTTATTTTTAAAACTTTCATCCAAAATGGATAGAAGTAAGATAGTGTTCCATGGGAGGTCAGCTTCATTTATGCGGAAAAGTCACTTTCCGGGGACTGTTCTCCCCTTAATCAGGCCAGTTACAGGAAAGAATTCTGTAGATCAGTGGTTTTCAGTGTGGTCTTCACACCTGTTAGAAATGTAGACTCTTGGGTCTCACCCAAGACCTCTTGACTAAACCAGAGTCTCTGCAGGGTGCAGCCCAGCAATCTGTGCTGTAACAAGACCCCCAGTTGGTTCGCTGGAGTTTGAGAGTCACCGCTACAGAAACTAAAATAGAATTGGGATAACAGTGACAATGGGATGATGATGACAATGATCTTTTTAATGGGTAATCTTTTATGAACACTTACTGTGCTCTTAAGCCATGCACTATGCACTTTATACACTATCTCATTTAATTCTCATGAAAGCCCAGTGAAGTGCTGTTATCCTATTTTATAAGTGAAGGAATAACGTTAAGAAAAATTAAGCAATTTGCCCAAGGTCAGCCATTAAGTTGCAGAGCTGGGATAATAGTCTATGTCTGGTTGATCTCACACACACACACACACACACACCCCACACCCCAGAACCTCTGACTCTTCACTCTCATACCATGATGCCTTCCAGAATCAAGAAAAAAGAACTCTCCCAACTGCAGTTCTTCCCTCAAGCCTCCCTCCCTCTTTACTGCTACTTCATCAATTGCCTCTGGCCTGAGGACCACATCAGGAAAATCCCCCTTGGCCCACCTTCTCAGCAGTCAACCCCCTTCTGCTCCCTCAGCTTCACCCTGGTCTTCCCTTCCAAGATCCATGAGAAGTCTAGAGACCCAACATCCAGAATAACTTGAGACTGGCTTCCCTCTCAAGTGCACCTGAATCCTATATCCCCGCTTCATGCGCCACCACCATAATCATAAACTATGGTTCGGAAGCTGGAAGAGACTCTTGCTGGACACCACCTACACCTTTGCTACTAAATGTGATCCTCAAGCCAGCAGGGGCCTCATTCAGGAAACTTATTGGAAGTGCAGGGTTTTAGCCTTCACCCCCAGCCTCTCAAAGCTGTTAAACCAGCGTCTACATTTTAACAAGTTCCTCAGGTGATTCTCTGCACATGGATATTTGAGAAGCACTGGTTTATCTAAATCTACCCCCTTATTTTACCCGAGGAAACTGAGACCCAAGGAAATGGAATGACCTAGGCAAGGTTACAAATCTAGTTAAACTGGAGCTGCTCCCTGGTTGAATATGCTTTTTTCTGTGTTCCTGCAGCCTTCAACCATATGCCACGAAAATATTGCTGCTGCTTCTGCTGGGGTTAGTGAGGGCTCCTGGGTTCTGGACTTGTGTTGATCGCTTTACGTGCATTATCTCATTTACTCCTTTACCACAGCCTGTGAGTTCAGCGCTATTATCATTTCCTTTTTTTTTTTTTTCTGATGGGAACTAGAAGCCTAGAGAAGTTTAAGTACTTGCCCCAAATCATGCAAAGTAGCGAATCAGAGATTAAAACTTCTCCATATCGTCTGAGTTTGAAACCAGGCTTGTAGCTGCTGGGTGTAGACTGCATGTATACCTCTGTCTTTTCCTATGATTTTGAAAGTTCTTACCTAGCTATCTAGCTACTTATCTACTATCTATCTATCTACCTACCTACCTATCATCCTCCTCCTCCTCTACCTAATTGTTTGCGGAGAGGAGAGTGCATAAGATGGAGTGTTTCTGCTTGAGGTCTCCTTTCCATTCATTAATCTCAGTGATAGTGTTACCCAGGCTGTCACCCCAGAATCATACCCCATCCCTCCCTCAAATAGAAACCAATTACTCTTACCTAAGTATCAGGGGGAAGCTGCAGAGAGAAAAAAGCAAGAACTCATTAGAACCAACTAGGACCAAGATGGCAGAAGATCTGACTTCCAGTGGGCCTTGAGACTCCCTATAAGGCTCTCTATTGTAATACATTAGCCTGGTAAATGACATCTCCCCCCAACCCCGGAACCATGACAACAACTGGAAAAGCCCATGCAAGGACTGAAAAGATAGAGCTGCATCAATTCCAGTTGCATACCACACCCCTCTTTTGATTAACTCATAGATATTTCTCCCACTCTTTCCAAATCCCTTCCTTTTACTTCCACCCTCCTATATAGTTGGTGTCCCTGCCTGAACTGGGTTGAGAAGTTGATTGGGGAACTTCTCCATTTTCTGGAGGTTCCTGCTTCTCCAGCCTTTGGCCATTGAATCAAACTTGGGCTGTTTCAGTCTCAGGATTGGTTTCCTTATTGGCTGTGCAAATTCGATCGGAAAAAGAACCTCCCTGGCCAAGATAGGGCGTCTCGCCCAGGCTAGGACACCCGTGCGGGTCCAGCTGACCAATTCAGTAGCAACAGCAGTTCTTTCCCATAGCTCCTTAGAAAACAAAGCAGAAGACCCCTCACCGTTGACTCACATTCCATCCTTTGCAGCTCAGTTGTCCGACCCCGGTCCTTCTTCCCAGCCCCCTCCCCCATCACCTCCGGAGCCCTGGCTTAGCTGTCACTTGTACTTACAGGCTGTGACACCCTGACCACTGAGGTGAAGGAGTAAGAAGGCTGTTGCTTGGTCTCCCTCACCTGAAGCACTCAAATGTTGAAGAAAAAAAAAAGCGTTTAAGAATAGTTACTGCTGAGCTTTACCTTAGAGAAACGAATTGCTTTTGTGTGGCTTTCTTGAACACCCAGCAGGTTAAGAGGTTGTTTCCCGTAGAAACTTCTGCATTCCAATCATCTTAACACCCGAAATATAACCCAAGAGTAAATCAGAAACACTCTTTGTTATATTCCAATATAACCATAAAAGCTTCACTCCTCTACAGCACCTTTAAAAATGTGTTCTAATGTTTCAGAATAAAATTTTTCTTGCAATAAGCCAATGCATTCTCCTCATCCTATGCACACTTATTTGGTGAGCAAAAATAAGAAGAGAAAGCCCAAGTTGGTAAAAAGCATCTAAATTAGAAGGATTTTTTAAAATTTGAATTCGAGGTACCATTAATTTAAGTACGATTAAAGTAGTATTTCATTTACCCAAAAGCAAATTTTTACACAACTTTTTGGTATCTGGCTATTCTATATAGTGAGATGAACTGCATATACTTTTGCAAGAGTCACTGCAAATTTAGACAGTAAACAAATACTTTAAAACCCGTTGTTATGTAAATCATAAGTAACGCAACTGCACAGATCTGTAATATCCCCAAAGGAAAACAGCCAGAATCTTATGTATATCTGGAAACAAACTTAGTTTGTTTATTGGTGTTCTCCACAAAGAATATTACCTATGCATTTGTGCATGAGTGTACGTGCAAACACACACACTCATACACATATACACACACGCACACGCGATATTTGATTCCAAGTATCTTCTGTTAGGCTCCAACATCCCCAGGTAAGAGGCCTCCCCTATTCATGTTTTAATTCCTCTTACTATGGTAACATGGATTTTTTTTTTTTTGCCTTAATAAATATTTACAGAGCTGAATACCACACCTTAACTACATCTATCTGGAATTTCTGTTGTTGAACTTTATGTAACAGGGAATGGAAAGGATTCGTGGAGTTTGTGGGGTTTTTTTTGTTTTTTTTTTTTTTGGTAGGACTATAATTTTCAATCTCCTGATTTTTGTGATTTTTTTAAGAGCTGGTCATAATGCTATATAGTTCTCTGATTTTATTTCTTTGGTACGAAAAAAGCAAAATGAATGCATTGTGATTGAGCCCTGGAGCCTGGCTGCTTGCATATGTAATAGGGGTTCTAAATTACCACATAAACACAGCTGCAGCTTCTCAGTCTGGAGGCTCTGAGAAGCATGCCGACTGGTGAGTGTGGGTATTTGGAGCTCTGAATTTAAGGGCATTATTATGAGCTGCAATAGACAATCATCCCGCCTTATTTAAATCTCTGGGCAACTGTAAAACTGGAGGAGTTCTTGCTTAAATAGTCAGGCTTCTTATCTCTGCTCGAATCTGAACAAGCAAGTTTCAGCTCGTATCTTGAAAGCCGACAAATTGTACTTTATGGTATGTCACTGGCTACTGCATTTATAAAGTTATCAGAAGGTTAACAGTTTTAAAATGGCCTATATTTAAATCATCTCATTGTCAAGTTCTTTCAGAGGCCAAACAAATTGATATAAACCATGCTTTCTTACAGGAGAAATAGCCCCATGCAGGAAAATAGATGAGAATATTTACATCTCTATGTATTTATATATACATCCACATAAACACACATAGACACACATACATTTGTATTTAAAGCTTTGTGCCTGAATTTTAGGTTGAGAAGCAATGAGGAAAGGTAAATTTAAAGACATATTTTCTCGCCAGTTTTCAAATCACCCTTATCTGAGGGGAAAGGATACCTATAAACAGTAGGCACCTTGTCTGCTAAATCTGTTATTGAAATTAATTTAACAGGAAATAGGTCTCATAATTTAAACATAAATTTATATGTTTATAAACATACATGTAAACATTATCAGACATATTTAAACATAAGTTTACAAATGTATATATAATTTCATAAAATGTATACTTTCCATGCCTTCTTTTTAATATTCCTTAAATTTTTAACAGAATTAACCACTGACGGGAAACAGGTAGAATCCTATTTCATGCCAACAGTTCTCTGAAGTATTCAATTGCAGTAAATCAAATCAGGAAAGCTTTGCATACTGAATGAAATGGGAAATATCATTGTGCTCTAATATGAATTCAAGTAATTCAATAGAAAACTGCAATTAAGAGTGAAAGTTTGGTGCAGCCACTATGGAAAACAGTGTGGAGATTCCTCAAAAGACTAGGAATAGACTTACCAGATGACCCAGGAATCCCACTCCTGGGCTTGTATCCAGAAGGAAATCTACTTCAGGATGACACCTGCACCCCAATGTTCATAGCAGCACTATTTACAATAGCCAAAACATGGAAACAGCCTAAATATCCATCAACAGGTGACTGGATAAAGAAGATGTGGTATATTTATACAATGGAATACTACTCAGCCATAAAAACCGACAACATAATGCCATTTGCAGCAACATGGATGCTCCTGGAGAATGTCATTCTAAGTGAAGTAAGCCAGAAAGAGAAAGAAAAATACCATATGAGATCGCTCATATGTGGAATCTAAAAAACAAAAACAAAAACAAACAAACAAACAAAAACAAAGCGTAAATACAGGACAGAAATAGACTCACAGACAGAGAATACAGACTTGTGGTTACCAGGGGGTGGAGGGTGGGAAGGGATAGACTGGGATTTCAAAATTGTAGAATAGATAAACAAGATTACACTGTATAGCACAGGGAAATATACACAAAATGTTATGATAACTCACAGAGAAAAAAATGTGACAATGAGTGTGTATATGTCCATGAATGACTGAAAAATTGTGCTGAACGCTGAAATTTCACACAACATTGTAAAATGATTATAAATCAATAAAAAATGTTAAAAAAAAAAGAGTGAAAGTTATCATTTCACCATTTTCCTACGGCTAGCTAGATTTATGAGGAGTCTAGAGATGGTGGTCAGGACTGGCTAATTTGCATTATACATGATCTACTTTGTTGTGTGACCTTGGCAAATTATAAATCCTTCTTCCTGTGGGTACCCAATATTTTCGTGGGTTTTATTCTACAATCACTTCTGGAAATTCGTCCTAAACACTGAAGTTAACCAGAACAACACTGAACAATAAACACTAATTGAATAAACAGACAAAAAATAACCAAACACAGAGTAGGCGACCTCTCCCACCTCCCAACTGTCTAAAATCAGATAGATCTGGGGCAATCATAATGTTGAATAATTTCTGATTTTCTACTCACCATTAAAAATGTTTGTAATTAGGCATTATTTTTAATTGAAGAAGTGTTTGTCTTTTACGTTTACTTAAAAGAAGTGATAGCTACTCCTAACACTTTTCAGATGACATGGTGAACTCAAACGACCATAAGAAGTTGACATTTTTCCACTGTTCCAACATTTTATTTTTCACAAAACAAGTGCATCAAATACACAAACCAACAAAACAGCATGTTTGATTGATTCTAGATAATCCAATGTCAGCAAAGAGAGTCCTAAGTGTCTTTCAGCAAAATGTGTTTGACAAAAATGAAATATAATCAATGCTTTTGACAAATCAACAGATGCAAAAGCCCTCGTTGTAAGAGAAGGGTATACAGAATCATGGTACCCCAGAGCTCGGAGAAATTATAGTGGTTACTTGGTAGGGGTCCTCTTGTTGGACAGATGAGGAAAACTGAGACTGGAAAGATGGAAACCATTGATCTTGAATTGTTGGAGGCTCTTAAAAGTGCAACACCTGTGTCTAATTGTGTTTGTGGAAATTGTGGGTTGTCCCTCAATATCCTTTTTTCCTTATTCCAACTAATAAAATTCCTGTCTGTGCACAGAGCTGCCCAGAATGAAGACTCTACTTTCCAGCACCCCTTGCAGCTTCTCTGGGTTAGGTGACTAACACTAGGCAATGGCTAGAAATAAAAGTGATGCGTGGCTGCATGTGGGAAGTCTTATGTTTTGTCCCTTATTTTGTATTCTTCTCCTCTGCCTACTGGCTGGAAGTATCATGCTGGCATAGTATAATGGTCAAAGTTGGAGCAGCCATACTGGGGGGGCCTTGGGAATGGAAGTTCTGCCCGGAGGAGCAATGATGTCACAGGAACTTGAATTCTGAGGATTTCCTGCAGGAGAGTCCTGAGCCTCGAGTGTCTAGACTTTTCAATGACAGAAGATAAAAAGAAAAAAATCTTCTGTCTTATTCAAGCAATGTTTAGTTTTTCTTTTTCTGTTCCTCCTAGTCAAACTCAACCCTAACTCCTATTCTGCCGTGACATCAGAGCCTGGTACAGTGGTGGGCATGTAGGAGCTATTCAGCAGGTGTCTGCAGCAACGTGGGAGACACCCCTGACACCTGCCCTCCCCCGGGTCCAACCTAATGTTGGGTCTTTTCAGTTTTGCCTCCCAGCATCTCTCCAGTCCATGCATTGGTCTTTATCTGCCCCCACATGTGAACGGAAGCTCCTGCCCACTCTTGCCTAGACTCGAGTGAATTCTTCTGAATGGTCTAAACCACATCTCATCCCTTTCCACTTAAAACTTGGCTTTTTGTTTCATTTAGGAGAAAGACCCCAATCCTTGACATGGCTTATGGGCCTCATTTCTCTGGCCTGATTTCATACATCTGCAGCCTTGCTGTCTGAGCTCCCCGTTCGCATCCCAGTGAATGAGCATCCAGGACTCTTCAGGCTGCCCCTCGGCTCGGCCCCAGGAAGGACTTCCCAAGTCTGCAGAAAATCTCCCCAACTCCCAGACTTCTCTGTCCCCACACTTAGCACAGTCAGTCTCTCCCACTCAACTGTGAGTGCCATGAAGGCAGCGACTTCAATGTTTTGCATTCCATTATGCCTCCAGTGTCTAGCATGGTGCCTGGTATACAGGAGATGCTTAATCAGTATTTGCTGAATAAGTAAATAGTATTGCAGAATCCATTGTTGGGATTTGGAAAAATCAAGGGGTTGGCAGTGACTGAGGTTTAAAAGACAGAAGGAGTGGGGAGGGAAACTTCAAATGCCACAGTCTAGTTTTTGGGTTTACTCTACAGAATGATCATCCAGCCCAGCTGATTAATCAGATTCTACAGTTTGATATACATGCAACTGGATAGACTTAAAGTTTGAAGCCATGGCTTCCTCATCTCTGTTCTGAGCCTGAAATTTAACAATTAGATCAGCAGTCCTCAAAGGGATTCAAAGATCCCTTCGGGGTTCCCAACACCATTTCTGAGGATCCAGGACATCCTTCCTTTTCTGATCTGGGTGAGGCCAGATTTTCTTTGTATTCTTCAACCCTAAAAACATGATGTAGCAGATTAGATGCAGAAGCAGTTATGATTCTCCAGCTGTTTTCTATTAAGCTGGACATTAAAGAAATGTGAAAAATGCAAATAATGACATTCTTTCCACTAAATACTTTCTTGTTTTGGAAAAATATAGTTATTTTAATAAAAAAATGTGTTATTTACTTTAACATGTAATGGTTTACCATTGCTATTTTTAAACGAATTGATTTTTCAAAATATTAAACATTTCTGTTTCATTCTAATACTATAAATATTGACAGACATAATCCACAGAACCAAAGCTCTTTGGGGTCCTTAATTCTTTTTGAGAGTATTAAGAAATCCTAGGACCAAAACGTTTATGAACTGTTACATTAAAGAATCATTTCTTTTGTTTAAGATTTGATCTTTTCTCAAAATGCAAGAAAGTTGGAATATAGCAGGAGAAAGAACTTGGATTTGGGGGGTTGGAAGCTATGGACTGGTAATCAGGGGCTGCCTCTAAGTATGAACTTAGGCAAGTCCATTAACTTCTGAGAGTCTGTTTCCTCTTCTCTAGACTTAGGGTAACACCTCAGTGGGTTATTTTGAGAATAAAGAAAAACATGTGAAAGCTCTAAGGATAGTGTGTCTCAGAACAGGTACGTGTTTGGCGTGCAAACATATTAAATTTCATTTTCAACTATACCTTGGTGTGAGTTTTAAAATCTGTTTTGAAACACCTTTTTTAAGGGTGGGGAGGGGAGATGTAGTAGTATGCAGTGGAAGTTTAATAACTTAACACTCTAGGGGAAAAGAGCCCTGTTTTTTTAGTATTTACTAATTTCCATGGCAGTTGGGAAGAGATGGACTCAAATCAGCTCTTGTGAGTGGGTGTAAGCCAGCTTCTGGGGCCTTTAGCAGGAATAGGAAGGAGACACATAAGGCAGAAAAGGAGTCTGGAGGCCTGAGGTCAAAATTTATGCCAATGTAGTATTTTGCCTTAAGTCAATCTTTTAACATCCACAGTTCCAAATTCTCTTTTTGGTTGGATTGAATCCTTGGGGTCACCAAGAGGGGACCACAAAGACATGTATATCTAACTTAGCAGCCACAGGTTCTCATAATTTTACCGGTGGAATAGCTACTTGGGGAGGCATGTTACCCACGGAAAGCCTGGTTAAAATGAGGGAGCATTGACTGGTTTAATACAGGTGTCACTTGGGAACAGATGTACTGCCTTGAAATGATGCTGCAGATGGTGGATCTCAAAGGGTACCTCTCCACCCCTGCCCCGGCCCAGCAGCACCGTCTCACCTGGAAATATGTTAGAAATGCAAATTATCAGACCTTACCCAACCCTACAGAATTGTAAACTCTGAGAATGGGTCTCAGCAATGTGTTTCAGCAAGTCCTTCAGGTGATGCTATGTGTGCTTTAAAGTTTGAGATCCTTAAAGGGAAGTTTGTGGCCCTAGGAGGTAGGAACACCACGGTGGCTTTGTTTAAATTTTTTAAATTGAAGTATAATTGATTTACAATGCTGTGTTAGTTTCAGATATACAGCAAAGTGATTCCATTATATATATATATATTGTTCTTTTTTCCATTATAGGGTGATACAAGATACTGAATATAGTTCCCTGTGCTCTACCTTAAGTCCTTATTGTTTATCTATTTGATTGATTGCTTGATTTTTATTGAAGTATAGCCAGTTTACAATGTGTCAACTTCTGATGTACAGTGTAATGTTTCAATCATACACATACATATATATTCATTTTCATATTCTTTTTCACTATAAGTGTTTATCTATTTTATATATAGTGGTCTGTATGTTAGTCCCAAACTCCTAACTTGTCCCTTCCCCCTCTTTCCCCTTTGGTAACCACAAGTTTGTTTTCTATGTCTGCTAAATGTATTTGAATTTTTTTTTAATTCCACATATAAGTGATATAATTGTCTTTGTGTGACCTCCTTCACTTAATATGATAACCTATAGGCCCATTCATGTTGCTGCAAATAGCAGTATTTCATTCTTCTTTATGGCTGAGTAATATTTCATTATATATGTATCTATAAAGCACATCTTCATCCAGTCATATGTCAATGGACTTTTAGGTTGCTTCTGTCTTGGCTATTATAAATGGTGCCACCATGAACATTGGAGTGCACATATCTTTTCGAACTAGAGTTTTCTCTGAATATATGCTGAGGAGTGGGATTTTTCGTTTTTTAAGGAAACTCCATACTGTTTTCCATAATGCCTGCAACAAACTACATTCTCACCAACAGTGTAGGAGGGTTCCTTTTTGCCCACATCCTCTCCAGTATTTATTATTTGTAGACTTTTTAATCAGAGCCATTCTGGTTGGCGTGATACCTCATTGTAGTTTTGATTTGCATTTCTCTAATAATTAGCGATACTGAGCATGTTTTCATGTCCCTGTTGGCCATTTGTATGTCTTTGAAGAAACGTCTATTTAGGCTTTCTGCTAATCTTTTGATTGGGTTGTTTTTTTGTTTTGTTTTGTTTTGTTTTTAAGCTGTACGAGTTGTTTGTATATTTTGGAAATCAATCTCTTGTCAGTCACATCATTTGTTTTGTTTATGGTTTCCTTTCCTTTGCAAAAGCTTTTAAATTTAACTAGGTCCCATTTGTTTATTTTTGCTTTTATTTACATTACTCTAGGCAATGGATCCAAAAAAATATTGCTGTGATTTATGTTAAAGAGTATTATGCCTATGTTTTCCTCTAGGAGTTTTATAGTGTCTGGTCTTTGGTCCATTTTGTGTTTATTTTTGCATATAGTATTAGGGAATGTTCTAATTTCATTCTTTTATATGACGCAGTCCAGTTTTCCCAGCACCACTTATTGAAGAGATTGCCTTTTCTCCAGTGTATATTCTTGCTGCTTTGTCATAGATTAATTGGCTGTAGGTGCATGAGCGTATTTCTGGGCTCTCTGTTCTGTACCATTGATCTATTTGCCTGTTCTTGTGCCAGTACCATACATCTTGATTATTGTAGCTCTGTAGTATGGTCTGAAACCAGGGAGTGTGATTCCTCCAGCTGTGTTCTTCTTTCTCAAGATTGTTTTGGCTATTTGAGGTCTTCTTTGTTTCCATACAAATTTCAAAACTTTTTGTTCCAGTAAGACCGTAGTGTTTTGGAGCATGGACTTTCCTGGGCATCTCTGATGTCCCAGGTGAGGCTGGGGAAAAATCTGCCACTGTGCATAGTGGATGCTGCTGGTTCCCCAGCCAAAGCCCTTTCACTGGGCTGCTGCACCCACTTCTTAGCTGCTGTGGGCTGGGCTGCTAACGGCTCTGGACAAACACGAAAGACTGGCTGACACTGGGTACAGAAGGCTTCCCCTTTGCTTCAAAGTGAGACTAACTCAGCGATACAACTCACATTCTCCATGGAATAGGCTAAAGCCAGTCTCCGGTTGAGACCACACTCTTGCTCAGTTTTCCCACCTAGTCTATCCTGCATCCCTCCTCGTCTCTTGAAAGCACTTTGTACAAAAATTGCTCCAACAAGAATCTCAGTCATAGACTCTGTTTCTAGGGAACCAGTCTTGAGACACTGGATTTCAAAGTCAGACAATTCTGGGTTTGTAGCTGGATTCCCCTCATTAACTAAGTGGCTATAGGTGACTTTGGTAAATGTCTCAGTTTCTTTATGTGTTAAACGGCCCACTTGAAGGGTTTGTTGTGGGAATTAAAGGGCCCTGGATAAAAGCCCTCAGCTGAGCTGAGGGTGGGGTAAACTGCCCTGAGCTGCCTTTGATCTTTCCCTGACTTGCCCTTTGGCCCTGGGCATGTTCATGTTTTTGAGCTGTCTGTTTCCTTTGTGGGAACTCCGTGTGTGTCTAACACCAGGCTGCCTCATCAATGACTGGAAGTCAGAAATATTTTTTCAAGTGGTAAAGTACTTGGCAAAATGTACAGCTCAGGCATAAAGCATAATGAGCATTAATTATACAGCCCAGGGTGGAACAGCCCTTGGGAGAGAAGCATCTGGGAGTTCAGAGCCTAGGAGAGATGGGTGGTCCTGCCAGGGCCTTTCCTGGGCCTTTCCTGCCCAAACAGCAGCCCCATAAGCAGGAAGAGCTTGCAAACTGCAACCTGGTCTCCCCAAGTCTGGGGAGCCCAGTAAACTGGAGGCAGAAAAAGGAGGGGAAGAGTTCATGCCTGTGGCCTGTTTCCATGCAGAGTTCCTTCTTGGCTTTGACGTCTGGACTCTGTTGTCACCTCCTCATAGACACCTCTCTGATCAGCCCATTTTAAATACACTCATTGTCCAGTTTTACTGTTTTCTTAACACTTAAGCACCATCCGGCATTAGCCTGCAGAGGTATTTGTCAATGTGCATACTGTTGCTTCTCTGCTAGATCTCTCCGAGGATAGGGGGATCAGTGTATTCTGTGCACTGCACACAGTAGGTCCTTCATAAAACCTTGGTCTCCGAATCCCAGGAATTCTCACACATTGGTGGTGAGAGGTAAATGGGTCCAGTGATTTGGAAATCTCTCTGGCTGTGTTTAAGGAAGCCAAGCATATGCCTTCTTAGGACCCAGCAATTCCACTCCTAGGTATGTATCCACAGAAATGCAAACGTGTCACCAAAAGACACGTTCTAGAATGTTCACACCAGAACTTTCTGTAATAACCACCGAACTGGAAGCCACCCAAATTTTCTTGAAAATAGGTGAACAAATTGTGGTATATCTATACAATGAAATACCAAACAGAAAGGAAAACCTACCAGAGGCAAAAACAGGCATGAATCTCACCAACATAATGACCTGATGTTGAGTGAGAAGGAACGAGACACAAAAGCACACATTGATCACGTGTGAAGCAGGAAAACTGACAAAACCAATCTCAGCGTTAGAAATCAGGACAGAGGTTGCCGCTGAGGTGGTTGGGGGAGTGGTTGGAAGGAGCTGAAGGGGCATCAGGGGTGTTGGGCAGGTTCTGTGTCTCGGTCTGGCGGCTCTGTTTGGCGGCTCTGCACACAAGTACGTACAGTTCGGGAACATTCATCCAGCTGCGCCTTTTATATATACTGCGGACTACAATAAAATTTACATTAAAACAACTGCACGAGGGTCTGCCCAGTAGAGTATGCGAACTCTTAACATTTACTTAAAAAAAAAAAAGTGCCGGGAGCTTGGAGCCATGGAGTTGGGCGCTCGCTCCGGGGAGGAGGGCCCGGACGCTGCGTTGGCCCTGGCGGTACCCCTCGGCGGCGCTGCGCTCAAGGCTGCCCGACGCGCGCGGAGGAGGGTGAGACCGAGCCTCCAGGGGCCGCAGGGCCGGGCCAGGGGACCCGCGAGCTTCAGGGCAGGACCCCTCCGGGGTGCGCAGCCCGACGAACCGCGCGATTCTCCGCCCTGGAGCGCCCACGAGGCCCCTGTGGGGGCACCAGCGCCCGCTCCGCCCCGCTCCGCCCCAGGCGCCCTCTGCGCGTCCCCGGGGTTGCCGCGGCCGAGAGCACGGCGCGCTCCTCTCCGCGGGGCCGCGGCCGCTCGGGACGGCTCTCGCCGGGGTCCCGCCGGGGTCCCGGGGAGGGCTCCGGGGTCGCGCGGCGTTTGGGGTGGGCTCGGCCGCGGGAGGGCGGGGCGGCGCCTGTCCCCGATTGACCCCGCGGCGGAGGGAGGGCGGACGCGGGCGGCCGGCAGGGACGGCCCGGGGAGGAGAGGGAGGGAGGGAGGGAAATGGGCGACGGAGTCGGGGCCCCGCGGGCCGGCGCCTCGTGGGGAGAGGGTGGGACGTCCGCCGAGCCCAGAATCCGGGCGCGGGAGAGGAGCCTGAGCCTAGGACAGGGGTGCAGTGGGGCCTCGGCAGAGAGCGCCCCTCCTCCCCACTCCAGGACCGGGCCGGGGGGCGCGGGACTGGGGCACCCCCGGGCTCCGGACCTAGGGGCGGGAGAGAGAAAGGAGGCCCCGGGAGCTCAGGAGCCCTGAGCGAGGAAGGGGTGGGCAGGGGAGGGGAAAAGCGGCCCGAGAGTCGGGAAGTGGGGGATGGGTGTCAGAAAAGACTGGCGACAGTCACGCGGAGACTCTGAGTCGCCAAGTTTCGCTTTAATGCCCCTGGGCTTTAGAAACCAGCGGCTGGTAGCGCGTGAGCGGCGTCTGCTCTGGCGATCTGCTGTTTTTGGAGGCCTGATGTCAACCGGGCGCTTCCAGCCTGGCTGGTGATTTGTACCCCCACCATCTCCCCGTACCTGCCTACCGTTACCTGGTCACTAGGCCTTTGCACTGGCCGGCGTTGGGGTGGGGGGTGCCCGAACACGGTGCTGAGAGCCTTCTAGGCTCCGCGCAGGGCGGGCCCTCACCTGTGCTTCAAACTGGGGGCTTCGGCTCTGGGTCGGCAGCGGGGAGTTAGGGGCAGCGGGGGTGGGGAGTTGCTGGAGCTTGAGGGCGGAACAGCAGTACATCCCGAGCTGCTTTCTAAAAAACAGAACTAAGTTTCTCTTCCCTGGGCCCAACCCCCCCTCCCCCTCCGCCCCGCCCCCCAACCGAATCCCCCTCTCCGCTGGGGTCAGCGAGAGGGGAGGTACAAAGGCCGGATTGTCCGCAGGGTAGCTGATTCTGCCCCTCACTTTAATTTACAAAGCATCATCAGATGGCCGCTTAATTTCCCAGTCATCACAACGGAAGGAATCCTATTTTGAGTTTTTCTGAAGCGATTTTAATTTTCCTTTGGGCAGCCAGTGATCACTCCTGAAAACGCCAGGGATTAAAAACAAAGGAGAGGGCACAAACTGGAGGGCCACAGACAAAGCAGCTCTTGGCCTCTTTCTCAGGGGCCAGTCTCAGCTGGTTCGCAAAGACCAGAAACCTATAAGCATTTTTCGTTCTGAGGAGAAAAAAAAATGAAAAAAGAAAAAAAAAAAGATTTTACTAACACATCTCTCCCCTATTTTTACCCATTTCCTTTACTTGGTCCTGGTCCTGTTTTTACTTGGCCAAAGAAAGTAATCATCTGCCGGTATTATATACTCAGATTTTCCCCTTAATTACAAGTTAAGAAAAAAAAAAAAAAGAATGTGAAGTGTGGGGGCTCAGTCTCGAAACTATTAGAATGATAGCAGAAAAGAAGGGTACTGGAATGACTTTTGGGAGACCTGGGATCTTTTCTCTACCGCTAATTTGCTTGTCAGGTGACCCGTTTTTCTGCCTCTGTCCTTTCAGTAAGATGTGGGTAAACCACAGGTGACCCCAGCTCGCCAAGCCAGCTTTTCTAAATTTCTTTTGAGGGAGATTCAAAAGCTTGATTCAAATACATTTCCATTAGGTGTATGGCTTAATATTTAATTCTCTCTTGGCTTTAAGCTGAGGAGTAGATGTCTGAACGTACATTTCCTCATCCTAAATCCCTTTTATCCTCTCCTAATGCTCACAGTGCAGTGTTGATGTCTGGCAGGCTTTGTGTTCAGTTTGTACCATTTGCAAACAGAGTGAGAATTATCGTGGAAGAGAGGGAAGGATGGCTGCAGGATTTCTTGGACCTGAGGATCTCACACTTCTCTTAGCATTTTCACTCTAATTAGCACACAACTTTTAAAAGTTGGCCTGAGCACAGCAACACTTTCACACATCCGTACTAAAATCCATGCTAATCTTTCCCATGGGATGTAATTCAATGGAATTGACATTCTAATAAAATACTGGCAAAGACACAATCACAGTTTGCCTGTAATGCGTAATTAAAATAGCACTACGCAGTTGCTTAAACCTCAGATGATGGCTTCCTACATATTGTTGGTTATGAGATTTCAGGGGTTTTCTTCCTGGATGTTAATAGAACATTATAAAGCTACTCTTTTTAGAAAGATGGACTGTGATCTCAGTTTGACATTGCTAGGAATGCACTAACGCCTAAGTGGCTTTCAGATGGGCCTTGGGCAGTTACTTAATGCATCCAAACTTGCCTTCAAATTTGCATTTTCTGGTAACAGCTGATTCACATCATTGGCATAGCTGTACATTGGCTTGAAGACCCTTTGAATCTACCATGTCTGGCATTTGGGAAATCTTAACTTTTCTAAAAGGCTGAAGACAGGAGGCCTTCCCTTGGATAATGCAGTTCAGATTTTGCTATTTTGTTCCAAAGTATTTTACATTGAATAAGCAACCTTGATTTAGCGTTGTCATGGATGACATGCTACAGAAATACGATGCATACAATGCATAAAAAACATACTTTTTATGTTATTAATTAATCTGTAGTCAAACTGAACAATTCTACCACTGACAGTTTCTGTTTTATGGCCAAGAAGATCTGAAATCTTGCCAAAGGAGCTGGAGAGAAAGAGTGGCCTCTTTGTGGATTTCTACATGTCTTAGGTGAAGATTGAGTGGCTGTGCCCCACCTATATTGTGAGGACATTTTTAGCAGTCCCCTTAGGTGCGTGGATTCACTCATGAGGCACAGCTTTATTAACAATGTACACTGTGATATTAACAGCCTCTGACTTCCGGAATAGAACACTTCAGAAAATGGGTGACTCTTGCTATTAGAATTGGGAATGGCCATATCATTTATTGGTCCATTTAATCCCCTTTGACTCACATGCGAACTCTAAACTAAGTCCATCCTTCAAAATGGAGACATTAACTGAGAGTGAGACCCCTTAATTAGGAAGCCCATCGAAGTGTAGGTCCTTGCCTGCTGGCTGGAAAGAATTCACAGCTGAGGCAGAGGGACAGAGCAAAACTGCTTTTATTTCTCAAAAGAGGAAAAGGAAAGAAAGTGCTCGAACTAGGAAGAGGCACTGGAGTGGGGAGCCATCAGCCAAGCTGACTGGCAGAGAGGGCTCTGGCCTGGGTCGGGCCACGTGGGCTTTTGTGGGAGACTTCTACCACCGTGTCCTCCTTCCGGGTATGATGGGGCCGGTCAGTCCTTGTTTAAGCTTTTCAGTCTTTGTGTGGGCTTTTCCTGTTGTCTTCATGGCAATTGTCAATTGTCATGGCCCTGGTGAGTGTCACTTAGCAGCTAATACATTACAATGAGCATATAATGAGGCTCAAGGTCCTCTGGAATCCTCCACCATCTTGGACTGGGCGGGTTCTGTCGACTGAGATAAATGCACAACCTAAAAGTTGAGAGTTACGTTTTATTCGGCGGACAATTTTGAGGACTCAGCCCAGGATGACAGCCTCTCAGATGGCTCAGAGGGACGCTCCTAAGAGGTAGGGGAGGAGCTAGGATATATAGGAGCTTTGCAACAAAGACCAGGTAGTTGGAACAATAAAAGATTGCTTGTTATCTAAAGAAAACAAGGCATCTCAAGTTAAAGAATTCAGTGCTTTTCCATGTATGGGAGGAAGCAAACACTTGGGCTCACTGAATTCATTCCTTTGACAAGCACCTAGCTACCTAGGGCCGGTATCCTGTCCTTTCTTATTCTGAGTCCCCTCACGGTGCACCACCGTGAGTGGCTGCAGAGGCCGGGCTGCGGGCTTGTCTTCACTTGGGGGGGGGGTGGCAACCGCTGACAGCTTGATGGCTTCAGCATTCTTTGTTTACTGATACAGTTTGCAGTATTTTTCATTCACAGTTCTAACCAGTTCTTGTTTCTTCCCCAGCTGCCTCCTGAGGCTTAGATAAGAGTAACTGGTTTCTATTTGAGAGAGGGGCAAGGGTGTGATCCTGGAGGCGACAGCCTTGGTAACAAGAAGGAAAGTTGTTTTTAATCATGATTCCTGCAATTTGGTGGACCCAGTGTCCGTCCCCTCCCCATCCCCAACATCTCCAAAGATTCTGTTCAGCCGGGAATGGAAGGAGTAATCTCAGTTAATTGTTGAGATAGGTGGTCAGGGTCCTTGGCATCCTCCAGTGCCAGAGAGCTTGTCCAAATCAACCTGCCCTCATATGACTCAAGGAGGCCTGGGAGAATTCACCTTATCTAAAACAAGAGGCAGGGGTTGGGGAGTGGCCCACAGAGTCCTGCTCCCTCTCAGAGACAGGTCCTAGGCGCCCAAACCAGTGAGATGGGAGAAGGCTGAACCTGGAAATGTGTTCCCCTGGAAGCAGGAAGCTAGCGTTTGCCTTTGAACAAGATGCATATTTGGGTAGATTGCTCTCAAGCGGATGAAACAAGATGGCACTCAGCACTCAAGACCAGGAACCAAATGGGAGAGAATTCAAGTCTAGTATCTACAGGGCTTTCATGCTTAATAAAATCCTTATGTACCTTCTTGGGGATTCTTAACATCAGAAATCTACACTCAGCCCCCTGTTTTGGCTGTTAAGGAAAATCAGGTCTGGGAGACAGAAGGGGAGCACATATCTCTGGGAGTTATGTAGAGTGAACAATACCGGAGAGAAGTTCAGCTCAAGAGAGAAAGCACATGGAGAGGTAAAGGTGGAAGGCTAAGCTTGACCTTTAATTAACTGAACATTTCTTTTTTGTTTTATAGTGAGAACCCCTGATCCACGAGACCAAGAGTATTTTACATGTGACTCCTGGCTCTCTGTCGGTGGTTTTATTTAGTCAAGGTAGATTGTGGTAACAAATAGATCCCAAAATGATGGTACAAGAAACGGTGCAGGGAAGTTGTCCTTGGCTGCAGTACAATGGTGGCTATATTCCTTCATGCAGTTATCCTTGGACCCTGGCTTCTCCCTTCCTGTGGCTTCTTTATCCCCTAATGTCTTATCATTTTTTGCATCTAGGTGAAAGAGGGAAAAACAGGGTGGAGGGGGGCACTAACTTCTGTTGACTGAAAAAAAAGTACAACCTAAAAATTGAAAAGTATGTTTTATTCGGTGGACTTTCTGAGGACTTAAGCCCAGAAGACAGCCTCCCAGATAGCTCTGTGCACTGCTCTGAAGAGGTAAGGGAGGAGCCAGGGTATATAGGAGTTTTTGCAACAAAAATCAGGTCATTGGAACATCAAACAATTACTATTAATTAAAGAAAACCAGACATCTCAAGTTAATGAATTTAGTGTTTTTCTATGTATGGAAAGATGTGAGAGCCTGGGCTCATTGAAATCATGCTTTTGATATGCACCTTAATGATCAGGATCAGGGGCTAGTCTCCTAATTTTCTCCGTCCTGAATTCCCAAAGGTGCACAGTTGGGGGCGGCTGCAGTGGCTTCTGGCTTGATGGCCTCAACATCCTTGGTTTACTGT
Source organism: Vicugna pacos (assembly GCF_048564905.1). NCBI lineage: Eukaryota > Metazoa > Chordata > Mammalia > Artiodactyla > Camelidae > Vicugna > Vicugna pacos. Next base: position 10,972,257 of record NC_132987.1, read on the forward strand.
TATGGCAGGCAACATTCTTCATTCACAGCACCTCCTCTTGGTCATAAATTCAACTAATATTTGGGAGACATTTCATGACCAATTTTGTCCCATGCTGCTAGGAAGGCTCATTCCTAGATCAGGCAAAGATTCTGTTGCTAGGCCATTCAATGGGTTAATTTTTAGATCGGGCCCTAAAGATAATATAAAATTCTCTGGATTGCCTGTCTTACGAGTCTGTTATGATCCAGGAAATATTTTTCCTTGTTTTTTCATCCCATATCTGGAATTGCACTATGACCATTATTCTGTGTAGTTATATATACACGATCAACTGCCTTGAGAATTTTAGCCGTCATTAATTTTGTTAGTGGCCTGGTTACAAATCTGTTAATGGAAGAAGCAATCTTACAAAATAGACAGGACATAAGGAATATAGCTAGTAACATTAATAAAGTCATAGTGCTTCAGAGAGAGACACAAAGCATAAATAATTGAAAACAACAAAAGAATGCAAATTAGAACTTAGCTGTAATCTGGTCTCAATAAGACCTCAAGTCCACAGGGGAGCCAGCTGGAGAAGCCAAATTCTGGAAGGATCAGTTAGAAAAAGATAAATATTTCATCTTTGTTTACAAAGGTATACTTTATCAACTTTTTGTAGGGCATTGTGTAAAAGGAAAGGTTTTTCTGGAAAACAAAAATTAAAAGCCAGTATATTTCACAAAATATAAATCATTTTTATCAATTCATTCAGCCCCATGTAGTTAATTCCTGTTGATCTGGATTAAGTCATCAAGTTTCCCATTAGAGTTTTGTAATTTTTTCACCCAGTTTGGTGGTATGATCTAAAAGTTATCAGGAACTTGTATTTGTCAAGAAGTCCTTTTTATGAACCTTCTTGAAGATCTTCACTTTATAAAAACATCAGAGTAAAATAATGACTGTCTATAAATGACGAAAGACTTAAATGGCATGGTTAAAGATCTGATTACAATGCAATTGATAAGAAACTTGGCTATTTCTGTGGCATACAACACGTTTAAGTTAATAACTAGAATTAAGACTGCTAACATTACACCAGGACGTATCACATTTTAAGGAATTCCATGTAAATTTTGGAATATGTATATCAATGACATTTACCCATACTATATAATTTAAGGCTTATCTACAATCATTTGATAGTGCTTCTCAAGTAATGTAACATACCAAATAAGCCTAATTAGTTTATCATCCCACCCTGAGATGTTTCAGGGTTCCTTTGAAGCATCCCAGAGTTAGTTGGGAGTCAAAAGAACTTTGGTAATTTTGATGTTTGGGAATTTTGTCAAAAATATCAGAAAGGTTTCAAAACACTTGATCAAATAGGGGCATAGGTCACTGTGAAACAATATTTATTCTCTTAACAAAAGTGACAATAAAAGATTTTTAAGGGAAATACAGATCAGCAAAGAAACCCACAATCTGTTATCAAAAGTAGCATTCCAAGAAAACTGTTCTCTTCACAGAGAGAGGAACCAAATCCAGTCTTGCATCAGTCTACTTTTAATAACAAAATCCATTCACCTAATTAAATTTAATCTAATCCCAGCCTGACCATGTACAAAGCTCCTTTTCAGGGCTCACTTTGTATAAACCTTCTACAACTTTCTGTATTCACATTAGTTTGTCCCTTGATTTTACGTCCAGAAACAAGGTCAGTCTTTCCCTTTAAAAAAGTGTATTTTCGTTCCTTATACTTTCTTTTGCTGACAACACGCATCCCACTTTTCTTGCATCCTGATATGTTTCCCTTGTTATCGTTAGTAGTTTTAATTGCATATTATGTTTTTTAACCCTTAAAAACCGTAATCTCCATCCAAAACCAACAAGCAGCAAGTAATTGTGAAACGTTTGTCTGATCAGCATTTCCTGATTGGGATAGCCCATGACCTCTTGAAAAATATATCTTCTCATGGTATAATTTTTTTCTTTTTTTACTGTGGTACAAGACGTATGTCTAATAAACCCCAAATATCTTTAGTTTTCTTCTTGAGAGAAGAGTTTTCAGGTTTAAATTTAACCACTTTTGTCTTCTTACATTTACCTTTATTTTATAATTTATGAAAATATCACTTAGTTAATTTTTTTTCTTGCTGACAAATTCAGTAATGGAAACAACATGAACTTAGTGACCTTCATAAACCTAGGCACGGTAAAAGTAAGACACGTCTCTATTGGTCAAATCAGCAAGTGTAAGCTAGCTTTCATATCAGACATTAATTTAATATTGAATATTTCCTAGATCATGTAAACCTGAAATTCATTCTGGCCAGTTTCTTTCGTATTTAGAAATATTTACTTGTAAGCACATACTTTAAGTCGATTAAATAGAGCTCTTTTATATGTTTAATTTTGACAATATTTTCCAAAGGTAGAGACATCTCATATAATCTATTCACAGATGTATATATAAACAGACAAAACTAGAGATCTTATAGCTTCACTTTAAAAACTTAGTTCCGAATCAGGTATGACAAGATAAACTTACTAGTTACTTGTAAGAGTTGGAATAAGTTAAATTTGCTCGTATGACTAAGGCTATACTATTTGTGAAAAGACTTAAGATTTGTATTTGTCTCTGATAAACCCATAACGAGGCTATGAATTAGATTTTGGGTGAGAGAGCCTTTCCAGTTTTCAAAGGCCTTTTCTCCCTCCTTCCCCCCTTGGTTTCAGGCTTTACCTGACTGAACAAATTAGGCTCAGTCTCAGGTTATTGTGGGCTGTTTTTACATTTCTGATTTGCGGAGATTAGCAAGACAAAGACAATTGCTTTTCACTCTCCAAAGAACTGGTTTGTTACCTACGTGATATTAAAAGATAAATTTGCCCAAATATATTTTCTTTCATTTGCTTTTTTATATCAGTGAGATTTCCAACTGAACTGAAAATTAAGAGTTCTGTGTTCTAGAACTTCAGGGTTTAAGATACCGTGCCTCAAAAGCTTACATCAGGCATTCAACAAAGCCTCTCTTTCTGAGTGCACAGGTTGGACCCAGAGCAAATCTCTATTATATGTTTCTTATTAGCCCTTGAATATTAGTTCCCAGTTTTACTTTATATTGTGTGGCTCAGGTTACCCTATTGGTTTCCTTTAGTATGTGTAATTAGTATTTCCTGAGGGGCAGATCTATGCGCCCTCACTGGGGAGGTATTCCTCAGTGAAACGTCTATCCCACAATATAATTAAGCCAAAAAGATGTAACCATCTCACATAGAGCCCATTTAAATATACCAGCTTATGTACTTTCATCTCAGTTCTATCAACTTTTAAGCCTTTGGCTTTAGTTTCCATTAGGACCCAATCAACAAGTCCTGGTCTTACAAGGAGTCTTGGAAGTTTTCCTTTCCTTCATCCCCTGACCACTTTCTCTATTTTGTACAGAAGCTCTGGGTCCCCAGTGAGGATTTGAACCAAGGAACTCAGGCCCTTTTGTCAATCTTTTAACTTGATTAATTGGCTTAACTCTTGCCCCAAGTAATTGTTCAGATATCTCAGTGTAATTATATATATATATTTACACTGGGGTAGATGGAGGAAACTTGTTTGGCACCCCTTAATGTTGGGGTCCAGGCGGGGGTCCCTTTGACCCATCCAACTTTAGGTGGTGTTATATCAAAGCCTTTTATTTTAATCCCATTAACATCTGTTTCATTTATCCCATTTCTTAATAACCATCTAGAGATTTCTTTATCCCTTTGGGACTGGTCCGTTTAAAATTTCTGCCTTGTTGGGAAAAAGTCTCTAGACTTCCCCTTCAGTTTTTAAAATTTTCCTGTTAATGAACCTAATTAATGTTAATTATTCTAATGTTTTTATTAGCATCTGTAAGATCTATTCAGGGCAAGCAGAGACCACAAATAAGTCTTTCCAAACCATTTTTTTGTTTGTTTTAAATTAAGGGCATTCTCAGGTTAACCATTATGTATATATATTTTTTCCACCTTCTAATTTGATTTTTTCCCCCTTCTAATTTGATTTTTTCCCCCATAGGTACCAGTAAAACAGCTGTTTATAGTGAGGGCTCTCTAAAAATTTACCAGTTTAGAAGTTTCTCCAATTTAAAGTATCCATCATCTGGCCATTGATGAGCAGAACTTACTAGTGACTCAAACCAATAAGAAGCAAGAGGCTTGCCCACAAGAGAGTGCAAAAGATGTAGCTTTCAAAGATCTAGAAAGTTCACTTCCAAAAAGAGCCTAAGGAAGTAGAGACCTTCATAGTACAGGCTGATGCAGTGAAGGTTAAGGTGGTAAAAAAAAAACCCTGGAAGTTGGTAAATTCAGAAAAGTCCCAGTTTCTTTGATTGGCTGCCAAATGTACATCACTTGTGTACCTTCCAGATAGCAGAGAACAAGTTCTCAAAACACACACACACACACACACACACACACACACACACACACACACAACTTTGAAGATCAGGTAGATCATTTATGTCTCAAAAACACCTGAAGAGAAATGCAAGTTCCCTCTAGACGGGCTTTTGTTTCTTTAAGGTCAGAATTCTGAAAAGATGTTTTAGCAAGCTCGCTGTCTTTAACTCAGCTGCATACACAATAAAATAGCCCCATCTTAGTCATTTTCAAGGTGAGCTTTTCTTTAATCTCCAATTAAGTCGGGACTCACAAGTGTGCACTCTGTAATTATGTGAATCTGGCTGGGGTGTTAGAGGTTGGTTTTCTGATGCCCCTCATTTCTCAGTTTGAGAGAATCTATTTCCCATTTTCACTTTGAATTTGTCACAGATAAAATTTACTAGAGAAATTTTGTAGAAGGCCAATGTGCTTCTTGTGAGCTCAACTCCTCCAGGTTTTTACCCCATAGTCATTTCAGCTCCTCTTACGTGGCTTGGGTTCTCCATCCAGTTACAAGACCACAGTGGGTGCTCGGATCATGGGATGGCCAGTTCTTATGTGTGTCCCCAGCAGAGCAAGCTGTTAATTAAAATGAGTGGTTTTCACTAGAGGGACAGCTGCCAGCATGAGGACTTGCCTCCATCACTCCTGTAATTTTCACGGTTGCCTGAGATAGCAGTTGCTGGCTGGGAGGAAGTGTCCCTTCTTCTGAGCTGAAATATTTCTGAGCTGAAAAGTGAAAATGTAATATTTTCACTTTTATCCTAACAAGTTTGTGTGAAGGTAGCCAATTTGAGGAAAGATATCAGGTCAGCCTCCTACCTAACCACTCAGCCCAGACTGCTCAGTATCTTTCAAATGAGCAAATCCCAATGTCCTTCAACTGGGCTTCCCCAAGTATCTTTCAACTAGGGGGTCACTCCCCAGTATCTTTTAACTGGGGAGCCAGGTACCTAAAGCTTTAAGCTGAAAGTGGCACACAGAGCTTTTGTTCTCATCTTTGTTAAAACTCAGCCATGTGACCCCCACTTCCTGTGAGAAGCCTCAGGTACACAGCCTAGCTGTATGGAGGAGAGGAGGACGTGGATTTGCAGTGGGCAGGAAAGCCTGGGCTACACCACCCTGTTTTTCCAAATGTTGCAGTCGTAATAGCTAGTATGAAGTTGTGATGCAGGAAGAAAAAATGTGGGGCGAGAGGATAGCTGTGTCCCAGGTCTTGGTTGAGCCCCTGGGATGTGCCCCACCAAGTGTGGGTCCGTGGCTTCACACAGGGAAGAAGGCAAGAGCAAGCCACAGTTGAGTAAAGGTAGATGTATTCAGAGAGATGCATACTCCATAGACAGAGTGCAGGCTCTTTCAGAAGGCAAGAGAAAGGCCAGAGATGTGGGGGTTGGGTGCTCAGTTTAAGATAAAAGTAGATACACCCTCCACAGACAGAGTGGGGGCCGTCTCACTCAGAAGGGAGAGCGGCCATGAGGTGTGGGGGTTGTTAGTTTTTATGGGCTCGGGACCTTTATATGCCAGTAAGTGGGAGGCCTATTCCAACTACGTTGGGGAAGGGGCAGGAACTCCCAGGAGCTGCACCACCGCCCACTTTTTGACCTTCTATAGTCAGCCTAGGAACTGTCATGGCACCTGTGGGAGTGTCGTTTACCATGCTAATCATATATCACGATGAGCATATAATGAAGCTCAAGGTCGACTGGAAGTCAAGTCTCCTCCATCTTGGGCCTCAGAGCCCATTGGGAGTTGGATCTCCCACCATCTTGGTGTTAATTGCTGTGTCCTCCTTTGAATGGCTGTGTCCTGCCCCCTTCACTCTTGTCTCATTAGTGCTTCTTATGTGCTAAGGGTTTTGTATACATTTTTTCACTTAATTCTCACAACAGCCCTATGAAGTAGGAAGCAGTATTCCCATTTTACAGATGATGAAACTGTGGCTTGGAAAGATTAAAAAACTTGGATAAAGCTGTACAACAAATGGAAAACCAGGATTCATACTTTAAATGGTGCTTGTCTGGAAGGTCGGGATTCTTCTCCAAGCTAAAGAATTGTCACAGACAGGAAAGTGGAGGCAGAAGATTAAAAATACTTACCCCACTTTTGCAAAGAAATGTTACCTCTTCCTCCTTCAACAAGCCTCCCTCTGGAGATGCTGCCAGGAGCAAGGATGGTGGAAGAATTGGAGGGAGGTGATTAAATCACCTTAAATCTGTTTTAAAATCTCCATTTTCAAAAGCTTTCTGTTTCTAGCAATGCTTGACTCTGTGAGAGACACTAGCCCCTTTTTGGAGCCAGCAGAGTAACAGAAAGCAACTTCTAACAGACTGGCTAAGGTAGCTAAGGTAGCAATTGTATTTAAATTTCAGTATCAGTAACGCTAGCTGGAACCACCTAAAGCACAAGGAAGGAAAGGGTATCAGGGCACATTTTCGCTCCTTCAGCTGCCCTAGGGGCTAGAAAATGGAAAGTTTCGTATGACAAGAGTTTATTTTGCAACTTGAAATTTTCCTTATTAAGGCAGCCTAACAGAGCCTTATAGGAAAGCCAATACAGCAGTAAAATTATGAAGTGAATAAATGGTCGTTTTCAGGGTGTCATAAGCTCACCTACACCGAACATAAATGTTTTACTTGGAACACTCCAGATTTATTTCATTATAGAGCAAATGTGCCATGAGCACATTAATTTTAGATTTGAAACTTTCTGAAATTAAATAGCAGCTTATAGTGTCCACATAATTTCTCTTTTGTAGGCAATGCTTTCTCCGGAAACAAACCAAAAAATCATGATCTGAAAAGCAGCTTCAAGTTTGTACATACCTGGATGCAGAAAGTTAAGAAACATCTACTTTTAATTAAGCCAACATTTTGAAATTTAAAATTTAGAAATCCTTTTAAACAAAATCAACATACTGGATTATTTGTTTAATGTATAATGATGCATATGGATTCATAAACTATGAAATTCAATTGGTAAAGATGTAGAAATGGAACCAAAATTGTTCTTTAAGGCGATTTTCTAAACTTCCCCATGGAGTTCTGTTTATCTGACCTGGCAAGGCTGCTGCATTTCAATTCAGAGCTTCTTTTGCATACAGAAGTACAGACTTGCTGAGCTGAGCCAAATCTGTCTATCCAATTACTGGGTAAGAGAGCTGACTGTAGCTTTAGGCAAAACCTGCGATCTGTAAAACTCTGTAGTATCAGTGACAGCCTAATGAAAGGGAAGGACTAATAGAGTGTAGATGTTACTTGAGTGATGCACAGATGCACAGCTTTTGCTGCACATAACCAGCTTCAAATCTAACACCAAAGAGCAATGAAATATACAAAGCCTCGAAAAAATATCATTGGATGTGTCTGCAATAATTTTTAGGTAGAAGGGTTTACAAAGGAAACAAAGTCTCAACAATGTGTCGCAGACCACTTAGCTGAGCACCAGTTTGAATTCTTTCATTACAGTCTGATTTAACTACTCTTATTCTCCATATCTGACTACTTTAGTGACTTTGTAACAATTGGCAAAATCATATTTTGCTGTAATTTATACTATTTGTAAAGAGAATGCATTCAGGGGTAAGATCTGATTACATTATGTCACACACATTACAATAATGGTTTCAATTTAAGATAAAAAGTTAATCTCTATAAAATAGAATGTTGAGAGAAAGAAGCCAGATATCACAAGTGTACACATTGCATGATATTATTAACATAAAATACAAAGATAGGCTAGAATTTATCTATACTGTTTGCAGTCCAAAGAGGGAGTATCTTTGGGGAGAGAGGAAAGCATAGTGGTTGGAAAGGTAGACCAGGTGGACTTTGGGATGTTGATAATTTTCTCTTTCTTGACCTGCGTCCTGGTTACACAATTATTGTCATTGTTCATTTTGTGATAATTCATTGAGCTCTATACTTATGATTTGTATACTTCTTGGTATGTGTGTAATAAAGCCTATTAAAGAAGTTAAAATTGTTAATCTCTATAATGTTACATTAGTGTTTTAAGAAAGAAGAGGTTAATAATTACAAGTATGGGAGAGGCACTTTTGAACCAAACATTTCCTTTGTAGGTGCAAAATACAGAGCCAGTCAAAGATTTCTTTCTAAAGACATTGAGATTGCTTCTCATTTTGTTTTTTGGGTTTTTTTTACAGAAAAAAATGGTTTAATATATATTGGATTGCAGTGGGAAAGTGAATTCTCTTTTCTCATGCATGAAAGTACAGGCAAAATAAAATCAGGGCAGGGTACACTTAAGAAGATATTTTAATTCATGTTATCAGTTTATCTTATAAGAAACCTAAAACCTCTGTAAGCAAGGTTTTGCTGGGCCCAGCATTTTTAGTGGTAATGAAGTTTCATGGCCATTATCATAACCATCTGGTAATCAATACCTCGGATATCTACTCCAATAGAAATAAAAACCCTGGTAAAATGTCTGCATTTATAATTTTTTTTGTAGGGGTGGGAGCAGATAATAGATAACTTAGTAAAATGTATGTCTTCACAGATCAGCAGGCATACAATTTTTTATTAGACAATGGCTTAATTTTCTATTTGTTTTAATTTCTTTTTAAAAGACAGCAAGAAATTTCATGTGAATTTAGCCTCATTCCATAGTGGCAAGGCAGATGGCTTAGTTCTTCATTCTTATAGTCATTATACCAATGTTTACTGAGGGCTTTCTATCTGCCAGGCCATAGGGAAACAGTGACGCAGAAAACAGGCTTTGTCCTCAAGTTATGGTCTAAGAGAAGTACTTAATTATTCACTCAACAAACATTTTAAAAGTGGCTACCATGTGCCAAAATCCCAGTCTTTGTAGGGGTCTACATTCTCCTGGGGGGAAAACAATGAACACAATATTTGAAGGCGTTCTCTATACTTAAAGTGTGTTTCTTGTGCACAGCATACAGTAGGATTTTGATTTTTTTTGATCTGGTCTGACAATTTCTGCCTTCCGGAGTGTTAGGTCCAGTTACACCTTCCATCAGTGCACATTTCCTATAAACCAGGACATTCTCCAACACACTTACAATACCACCATCAAAATCAGGAAATTAACATTGATTTACTATTGCCACCTAATCTTCAAACCTCCATCAAGTTTTGCTAATTGTCCCAATAGCATCCTTTGTATAGAGCTAAAGGGTCCAGTTCAGTATCACCTGTTGCATTTAGTTTTTATGTCTCTTTAGTCTGGAGCAGTTCCTTAGTCTTTTCTTAATTTCTATAGCCTTGACACTTGAAGATTAAAGGCCATTATTTAGTACAATTTCCCTTTGATTTTTTTTTCCCCTGATGTTTCCCCATGCAGTTCAGATTATGCATCATTGGCAAGAATACCACAGAGGTGATGCTGCGTTCTTACTGTTTTATATCAGGTAGCACACGGGTTCAGTTTGTCCCTGACTGATGATGTTCATGTTGGTTACCTGGTTACGAGGGTGTCTGCCAGGCTACTGTGAGGTTACTTTCTCTCCTTCATGACTGAGAAGCATGTTATGGGGATTCACTTTGGCACTAAGCAGATGTCCAGCTCCTCATAAACTCTGAATTCATTCATTCTTTTCTTTATATCAGTACTGACTCATAGTTTCACAATGTCATCAATAGGATATAATCAATGATTGTCTTTATTCATTTTCCTGCTTAAAATGATTTTGTTGGTTTTCTGGTTGGCTTCTGGGACCTTCTGACATGTCCCCATCTTTCTTTGAGCATGTCCTTCTGTTTTGGTATAACAAAAGTTCCAAGTTCATCTATTGTTTCTCCCGCCCAGTCCTGGAAGCAGCCATTTCTCTCTTTTCTTACGCTCCGCCTCCAAGTTTACATTCTGGGCTCTGCTCCTCTGGGTCCTCATGTTCCTCCCATCTCCAGTGCTCTTCACTCATGTCTGCGGATCTGAGTTTCCACAGACTATCACTTTCTTACAGCCTGAAGCTCTTCTCTTAACATTTCTTCTAGAGCAAATCTGATGGTGGTAAATTCTCTCAGCATCTGTTCGTCTTGAAATATTTTTAGTCTGCTTTCATTTTTCGGAGGGATATTTTTGCTAGATAGATGATTCACGGGTGACAGCTTTTTCCTTTCAGCACTTTGTCGATGTTGTAGCATTGTCTTCTGACTTGCAGGGTTTCTGGGGAGAAGTCACTGGCAATTCTTACCATTGTCTGAAACGAGTCTCTCCCCCCACCTGTTTGGCTCCTTTTAGATGCTTCTTCTTGCATTGGTTTGGACACTGGAGTAGAAAGTGCTAGGTATAGTGTTTCTTCTTCTTTGTTTCTTCTTCTTTTTAAAACTATTGCTTAGGATTAATTGAGCTTTTTGGATCAGTGGTTTTGTAATTTTTTTTCTCAGCCATTATTTTTTCCAAAAAAAAATTTTTTTTGTCCCTATTCCTCCCCTCCTTCTGCAAACCTATTTGTGAGTATACAAGCCTGCCTGGTACCTTCCCACAAGTCACTGGCTGGTGGGAATTCCCAGGACTCCCAGCCCTGTCCTGCTCTAGAATCTGTGTTCAGCTCATCGCTCTGCCGCTTGTTTCTCCCACTCTTTGTGGAGTCTTGTCCTCACGTGCACAGCCTCATACTCAGTTAATGACTAATGGGATTGCCTGGAACTTTCTGGAGCTCCTTCTGTGCACAGCTTCCCTCTTCTCCAATACCCTGCCCTGCAAACGCAAGTCCCCTCGGCAGCCCTGAAGTCTAATCTCTCTCTCAGTTCAGCAGGACCTCCCAGCTCTGCTTGGACTGCACCTCCCTGCACGCCAGCCTGGACAGTGACTCCCTGGCAGAAAGCCAGGGCTACTGTGGGGCTCACTTTGGAATTCTCCTTCTCACAGGGACACTAACCCTGTGCTGCCTATTGTCTGGAATCCAAATCTATTCATTTCATAGATTTTTTTTTCATTTTATGTCAGTAGTTCTAATTCAATACCAGTTACTCTATCATGGCCAGGAGTGAACACTGAGTAAATTCTACAGTATGCTAGAAAGTAATAAATTTTATGAGAAAAACCAATGAAACAATGTAAGAAGGATGTTAATGCTGGGTGAGCGAGAGTCCATCTTAAGTTACAGACCAAGGTATGGGCATTATAATTCAGCATGATGTGTACAAGCAGAGAAGACCTTGAGCGTCCTCAGAAGAAGGGGCACCTGAATGACCCCAGGGACCTGGGAGGGTGGCTGAGAGCAATTCCTATCTAGTTGAAGACCTGAAGGATCGGTAGGAGGTAACTGGTCCATGAGACAGGATGTGAGAGGGCTGGCAGGTGCGCCAAGATATTGGAAGCTGAGTACTTTAAAGACTCGGGGAGAGGCTCAGAGCACACACTGAGTTTGGCAGTGGTGTTTCATGGCTGGAGTTCTACTGTGCGATGAAGCCGAGACCAAGTCCTAGAGGGCCTTGGCAGGCACACTGAGAAGTCTGCACTTTGTCCTATGGCTTTGGAAAGCTTTTAAAGGATTTTAAGCAATTGTGAAACTTGATCATAACCTCTGAATCGCCACATCCTTGTCTGGAGAATGAGCATGTTAGATATAATGGCACTAATTGTTTCTTTTATAAATGAGTCTACTCTTTATATGAAAATTCAAGTTTTGTATCTATATCAAAAGCCAGTGTCAAATGCCTAATGTATGAGGTCCTTGAAAAGATACTGCTTTTCAAGCAAATTTGTGAGCGATAAAGTGATCTCAACATTATAAAGGAAATTGATGGAGAAACGCTAAAAACAGAACACAAAACATTTGCTTTCTCAATTATCACCATTAAAAGGTGTAAAAGATTGAATTATAACAAGGTAGTCAATTGAACTATGGTATTTATTAGTACATTAAAAAAATCTAGACAGTGAATAAAATGTTTATGCTGAAGGGTCAGTAGAATCACAAAAGAAAGGAGAGGAAGAGAATGAAAAGCAAGGCAGTAAACAAGAAATCAGTCTCTTTATTTCCAAGCCAGGTGGGCCAGTTAGAAAAAAAGTTGCTTTTAGTTTTTTTGACATCATTCTTGATTCAACTCAATGCAACATGTATTTGGTTTCATGCTAGTTACTAACGGGATGAAAAAAGATGACGAAGACTGAAAGTGTTTGTCAACTTTGGAGGAAACAGATGCTTCTAATTATTTTTTACAACCAGCAGAATAAAATGAATGACTTCCACATTGACTTGGGAGAAAAAAATTATGAACATTGAACTATAGTAAAAAGCATGCAAAAGAAATGCTATGGGAGAGGTACAAAGAAGCTCCCACAGGAGACATAGGGCTAATGAATTCTGAATTGAGGAGCCAGGCAGCTTTCCAGATGGGAAAGGGTTTGGATATATTGCAGGTTGAGTAGGTCTTGGAGAGTTGGACAAGGTAGAAAGGCTATTCCAGGGAAGGTACGGAATGAAGGATGTGCCAGGCATTTATAAGAAACATTAATATTCTTGAGTGATTGGAGCCAATGAGAGATACTGTTGCTGCCCTGCCCAGAGCCCCTTCAAAGGTCATCCCTGTCTCAGCTATAATGAGATCACAGCTCTGCCCCCTTCCAGAAAACTGTCCTCAGGTGATGGAAACCACCTCAACAGAGAACTTATATACTCCCCTTGCCCCATCTTCAGTCCTCAGATAGTGACTGACTGGCATCAAGTACAAAAGAGCAACCCCTTCTGCCTCAAGGTGGGACTAATGGTGAACTTCCTGTCCAGAGCAACCTGGAGATCAGGCTGAGGCTAGACTCCAGCTAGGACCACATGCTTGCTTGCTTCCTTCCCTTCGCCTTCCTACTTTCCTTGATTCCTTTATCCTCCTCAAGTAAGATGCATCTGCCTGAAGCCCTGTCTCAGCCACTGCTTATAGGCAGTCAGAGCTGGGGTGAATTGAGTTGGAAAGTGGATGGAAACAGCTGGGGAGGATCTCGAATGCCAGGCTAGGTTTAGATCTTACTGTCCATGCAGTAGGGAACCGACCCCTGAAGTTTTTTGAATGGGAAGAGCCATTGTTCTTTAGCAAGATAAGTTTGATAGCAATTTATATGAAAATGAGGTGAAAACACTGCAGAAGTAGAATTTTTAAGACTTAGTAAATGATTGGATGTGAGAGAGGAGGTGGAAAGAGGGAAGAAAAGAGGATGTTGAGATTTCTAGGAAGAGCTGTTGACAGTGAAGCACCAGAGGAAAACCAGCATGAAGGCGTCCAGCAAGCAGTTGAAAATTCAACTTGTAGCTTAAGGTCTGGATTGGGGTATGTATTCAGGAATCACCACTCATTAAACGAATAAATAGTTATTAAGCACCTCTGTCTTTTACCCACACAAAGGCAGATCAGACATTGTCTGGGGAGGACACAGAGATGTTACAAATATTTCCATACAAGTGGTTAATTGTTGTAATATACTAGATACAACAGTGGTTGGATAATTTATTAAAACCAATAGACAATTCACTTAAGAGGTATAAGCTGAATAGCCAAAATCAATGGTCTCCTCCTATACTTGTAACAAGTGAAAATGAAAGTGAAAATTAGCCTAGTCACATTGACCACAGAAAGCAGCAAATATCTAAGGCTCAATATAAGGTACAAGAACTTTCCAGGGGGATAAAAGCAACTATGACGTTACAGAGAGGTGTAGAGATCTGAATAAACACATAGGCAAACCACGCTCCTAGTTCGGAAGACCAGTGTCATCTGCTCTGTCTCTCAAATCCAATGCAATTCCAGTGGAACTCCAATGGAATTTTGGAAGATCTTGTCAAACTGCCAAAAACAAACACACAGACAGAAAACAAGAACAAACTTTGTGAGAATAGACAAGAATATTTTGAAAAATAAGAATATATATATATATATTTATTGAAGTATAGTCAGTTTACAATGTTGTGTCAGTTTCAGGTGTACAGCACAACACTTCAGTCATATATAAACACACATATATTCGTTTCCATATCCTTTTTCACCATAAGTTACTACAAGATATTGAATATAGTTTCCTCTGCTATACAGTATGAACTTGTTGCCTATATTCTGTATATAAGAGATGCCTTTTTAAACAGGTATGAAATCTCAAATCCATGAAGAAAGTGATTGTAGATTTGATAGAATTTATAATTCTGTACTGTTATAAACTAATACAAAAGACAAGCAACGAAATGTATCCAGTAGACCAATAGTATTGCTAATAATTAAAGAGCTCCTACACAGCAATGAAAATATACTTTATCAAGTGGGCAAATGATAAGAGCAGGTCAAAAATATAAATGGCCAATAAACACGTGGAAAGAAACTCAGTTTCACTCATAATTATTGAACTGAGAGTTAAAACAGAGATACCATGTTTTTCCATCAAAATGACACTTTGTCAAACCTATTTAGAATTAGTACTTTGTTGAATGTATTATAAACACACATCCTTTCACGCATTTGTCACTTGTCATTTGACTTTGTTTACTGTTTTTTTGCCTGAAAAAATGATAAAGTGTTTAGTGTTTTTTTTTTACCAAATAAAACAAACTTTGCCTGTGTGGCTTCTGGATTTTCATCTGCTTTCTTCTAGGTATTTTAAAGTCTTATTAAAAAAAATTAAATTTGTTATTGCTCTAGAATTAATTTTATTGTAAGGAATTAAGCAGTGATCAAGTTAATTTTCCAACCATGAGTCTATTTTCAAATACCTTTTATTAAATAATTCATCTTTACTCCATTAGCTAAAATTTCCATCTTTATCAAAGACAAAATCGCCTTACTCATTTGGATCTATTTCTGGATTCTGTTTCATTGCTGTGTCTGTTCCCTCCACTATCACTTTAAATATTATGATTTTAAAGATTTTTAAATGCTGACAGTGCTTGTCTTTTCTCATTACTCCTGTCTTTTCAGGTTTCTCTTAGCTATTCTCACATATTCATTCCTGTCCAAATGAATGTCAGAGTTAATCCAGTATTTTTATTTTTAAAATTAAAAAAATTAACTTCTTTTTTCTCAGCTTTTAAAAATGTATTGATAAATAAAAATTACATATTTAAGGTGCACAATGTGATGATATTATTCTAATATACATACATTGTGAAACATTTACCACAATCGCATGAACACACACATCACTTCACATACTTTCCTTTTTATTTTTTAGTTTTTGTGATGAGGATGCTTAAGATTTACTCTCTTAGCAAATTTCAAGTTTGTAATATAGTATCATTAACTATAGTCCCTGTGTTGTACCTTAGAGCCTCAGAACTTACTCATCTTATAGCTGAAGATTTCTACTCTGACCAACATCTCCCCATCTCCCTCACTCCCAGCCCCTGGTAACCACCATTCTAGTCTGTTTCTGTGAATGAGACTTTTCCCTGCCGCATATAAGTGGGATTATATGGTATTTGTTTTTCTCCTGCTGGCTTATTCAGCACAATGTCCTCTGGGTTCATCCGTGTTGTCACAAATGCATGATTTTCTTCTTTTTAAGGCAGGACAATATTCCATTACAAGTATATTTCACATTTTCTCTATCCATTTGTCCATCCACAGACAGTTTGCTTCAACATCTTGGCTATTGTGAGTAATGCCGTAATGAACAGGGGAGTGCAGCTATCTCTTCAGGATGCTGATTGTTTTTCCTTTCAGAAATAAACCTGGAAGTGGGATTGCTGAATCACATGGTAGTTCTTTTTTAATTGTTTGAGGAATCTCTAAATTGTTTTTCATAGTAGCTCTGCCAATTTACATTCCCATCAGCAGTGTACAAGGGTTCCCTTTTTTTCTGCATCCTTGCCAACATTTGTGATCTCTAGACTTTTTGATAACAGATATCCTAACAGGTATGAGGTAATATCTCATTGCAGTTTTGCTTTGTATTTTCCTGATGATTAGTGACGTTGGCCACCTTTTCATGTACTTGCTGGCCATTTGTGGGTCTTTGGAAAAATATCTATTCAGACTCTGCCCATTTTCTAATCAGGTTACAGTTGACCCTTGAAACAATAAGGGGATTAGGGGCACAGATTCCCTCACTGCTGAAAATTTGTGTTTAATTGTGCAATTGGTCCTCCATATTCTCAGTTCTGTATCCTTAGTTTCAGCCAACCATGGATTGTTAGTACTGTAGTTGTATTTATTTTTAAAAAATCAGAGTGTAAGTGGACCTGTGCAGTTTAAACCTGAAGTGGGAGGAAGAGGGGCAGGGCACAACCACTGAAGGAATGACACAGCAACTGAGGACAGGACAGACTGGTCAGAACCAAGATGGCAGAAGACTTGACTTCCAGTTGACCTTGAGCCTCAAGGCACAGCCATAGGGCCATGATAGTTCCTAGGCTGACCATAAAGATCAAAAAGTGGGTGGAGCTCAATTCCTAGAAATCCCCGCCCCTTCCCCAAAGTAGTTGGAATAATCCTCCTGCTCATTAGCATATGAAATTACCAAGCCTATAAAAACTAACAACTCCCCACCCCGTGGTCACTCTCTCTTGCCTTCTGAGATGGCCTGCAGCCTGTCTACGGAGTGTGTGTCTCCTAAGCCATTTTCCCTCCTGCGTGAGACAGATCCCACTCTCTGTGAAGTGTGTATCTCTCTAAATAAACTTGCTTTCACTTTACCATGTCTTGTTTTTCAATCCTTTCCTGCAAGAAGCAGGAATCTATTCTCCCACAACAAACCCATGTCGTTCAAGGGTCAACTACAAGTATTTTGTTATTAAGTTGTTAGTAACCCCGTATCAAATATCCAGTTCGCACATTCAGTATTTTTAAAGCCCTGCTCCACCCGATCCTAAACTTTTTTGTAGTTTTCATGGTGATCCTATCAAATTTAGAAATTCATTTATTAAGATTCCTTTACATTTTTGACATTTTCTATCCCATATCAAGATATACATTTTAAGTTTATTTATCACCTTAATGCCTCTCAGCAGAATCTTAAAGCTCTCTTTTCTTCTCTTTTTTGGGGTGTGTATATGTTCTGCACAAGTCATTTGAAATGTATGCATGGCTTCTGCTGCTATAGATAGTACTCTTAAATCCATTATGTTATCTCGTTATTGTTTGTATAAAAAAAGCTGCTGACTTTTATAAAATTATCTTGTAACTAATTTACTAGCTTCTTACCTGGCTTTTATCCGACACAGGTTCTGCTTTTTTCGATTTTTAACATAAGAATTGTTCAACCTTCAAAGATCGGATAAATCCAATCTATTTAAATGGTTCCAAAACAAAAAGAAGAAACACTTCCAAATTCCATTCGCAAAGCCAGCAAACAGTATTTCATAGATGTCTCCTTCAAAGGAAACCACAGATCAGCCTTGTTAGTGAAAAATTATGCAAAAATACTGAATAAAATCTTTTTCAAAAAAATTTTCCTTCAGTTGATAATCTTACATTTTCCATGCATACTGGGAAATCCTCTGCAAGGAGCTAAGTTTACTTTAGTTTCTGTGTTGATACCTTATACCTTATATTTCCCTTCCCTAAATGCATTGTTTGGTATCTTGCAAACAAGAGTAGGCTGAAAATTTTTTGTTTGTTTCTCTTGTCAACGATATTTTTTTCTCTCTCTCTCTCTTTTTTTTTTTTTTTGCTATTAAGCATGATGCTGAAATGAAATTAGTATCACGTCCAGAAAGTATCACTTGCTCCTATTTTTGCTCAGAGGTCTAGTTTGGCATTATTTGAAGCGATAATTAAAATTTATCCTTGTCCTACTAATATGCTATTTTAATTCAGTCAAGTTTTTAATATGCAATCATTCTTGCAGTCTTATTTACATTTTTATTTTTCTGCTAAATTATGTTTGCTCATACTTTATTTAGTATTTCTGCATAATTTCCACAAGTGAGATTGAGTTTTGTTGTTATTGAAATATCTGTCTGGTTTCTTATCAGTATTTTGCTGATTTAAAAAAAAAGTATTTTAAAGGGTTCTTCTTTATGTTTTGGAGCAATGCAAATAGCTAAGTTTTATCTAACTTTCAAAGGTTGAAAGAATTTCTCTCCCCTCAACTCCTTCTTAAAAACCTATACCTGAAGGAATTCTGGCAGAAAGCCCACTGAAGTTGGCATGGTTTGACTAGATGTGGACTTTGCACTGATTTTTTTTCTCTCTTTAGTTTTCTAACTTTGGGGAAATCTTGAAACACATTTTGTATTAAATATCAAAGGAGGAGAGGAAGGGGTGGGGAGACACTCTGTATAGGATGAATGGCAGGTATTAAGACTGTCAGCAGGAAGATTAGGCAGGCAGCTTTGTGAAAGTCCGGGAAAAAAAATGATAAGGACACAGGACATAGCAACGGCCAAAAAGGAGAGGGTGAAGAGTTGATAGTTAAAGACTTAAGGCTGGATGAATTAGCAGAGGGAGAAACCGCAGAGATAAGGCGGCAGAGCTGTAGTGAGAACCTTAAGAGAGTGCCAGGCACTTCAAAGGCACTGACAGTTATGTGTGGAATGTTTGAGGAAAGACACTCAAGGAACGTGTGCCTAGAAACTCAGGTCTCAGCAGAGCACACAGGAAACATCTACTGGAAGACGAAAAACTGGAAGAAAAGGGAGAGGACACACTGGCCTGAGCCAAGAGTGAAGGCAGCTTCCAGAAAAAGGAGACGGTCGTCTGGGAGACTTGGTGCGTGGAGGTCTGTTAGAACACCAGGACTGCGGGCATCTTTTGAGAGAGCACTTTGAAGAGAACGGCGGGGAACCAAAGTATGTGGAAAAGGGGAATGGTTTTCAAAATAAATTAAGTGAAGGGAACCAGAGACTTACATGGTAACTTAAGTGGTGTCTGGGAGGAGGGAAGGTTTTCCACGAAGGGAAGGAATTGGAGCACAGGGGATGTGCAGCCCCACATTGTTGGCTAAGTAGACTAGCTTCTTGTTGCTCTGGATTTTTTGGCCGCCATAATTGCTGATCAGAAAGTAGTTTATTTCACTATTACACTGGATCTAGCTGAATTAGTAAGCTGACCTGAATAACTCAAGAATACATTTTTTTCATAATCTAAGAAAAGGACTCCTTTTGGTCTGAAATATCAGGGTGTGAATGAAGAATATTGCCAGCCCTATCAGTAAACAAAGGATGCTGTGACCATCAGCCGCTACCACTGCCCTGACAGTGAGCGGAGGGAACTCAGGATGGAGACAAGCAGGCAGCCGGGCCTCTGCTGCCACCCCCAACAGTGCCCCCTGAGGGAACTCAGGGGAAAGCACAGGACACTGGCCCTAGACAGCTAGGTGAACACTGAAGGAGCGATTTCAATGAGCCCAGACCTTTGCACCTTCCCATACATAGAAAAGTACTTAATTTCGTAACTGGAGATATCTGGTTTTCTCTATTTAACAGTAATTTTTTGATGTTCCAACTACCTGGTTTTTGTGGCAAAACTCCTATATACCCTGGCTCTTCCCCTGCCTCTTTGGAGCAGTCCCTCAGAGCGATCTGAGAGGTCCCCTGGGCTCGAGTCCTCAGACAGTCTGCCGAATAGAACAACTCTCAGCTGGCGGGTTCTGCATATTTTGGGGGTCGACAAGGGAAACGGTCTTCTGAGCATCATAGCGTCTGACTGTAAGCGGTCTATTTACTGGTGAACTCTTCATTTCTGTTTTTCTCTTTCTCCTTAGCAGTGCGGCCGTGGAAAGTTTACGTTAATGCCTCCAAAACAAATAGAACATTGCATACCTTGAGGTTAAGCGTTCACTTCTCTTATTGAGAAGGAAAATCGAAAAGAGGCCAGTCGCTTTGTTCTTGGAGAGTCACACTCCCCAGCAACTGTGTGCAAAGCTGTTTTTTGCCAATTCGCAGGACTTCTCTTGGCCTCTCATTCTGAAAGTGTCCCATCTTTGGAAGTGGCATGGATGTCACCTGGGGAAGTGCAGCCGTGGTCACTGACCTTGCATTTTTAAGCAATGTTTCCCGGTGAAGGCGATTCCATATTTTTGATAGAAAATACTACCAGTATCATATATGTTTCACGCCTGGGGCTTCCTGAAATAAGATACGTAGTGCAAGTGTATTCGCAGTGGTTTCATACAGGGTGATAGGCTAACTTTCTTTGGGAAAACAACAACTTAAAGCCATAGGATGTAATCATCTACAAAACATCATTCGGATTATCCAGAAAACAGCTGCTGGGGTTTGTGAGGACCTGAAACTACTCCCATGCAGGCTTGTTCCTTCCCTAGGTGTCGTCAAAGCAAGCCAAGGGCTTCCTGGGAGACAGTCTGGCAGGGTCGACATTCTTCTGACATAGAATCCGGCAGTCACACCCCTTGGTGTTTACCCAAAGGAACAGAGAACTTAAATCCACACACACAAAACCCTGCACCCAGGTTTTTACAGCAGATTTATTCATCATCGCCAAAAGCTGGAAGCAACCAAACATCCTGCAGAAGGTGACTAAGCTGTGGCATCTCCAGGCAAAGGAATATTACTGCGTGCTAAAAAGAAATGGACCATCAAGACACGAGAAGACATAGAGGAAACTTAAAAATGCATATTCCTAAGTGAAAGAAGCCAGTTTGAAAAGGTGACATACCGTTTGATTCCCACTACATGACATTCAGGAAAAGACAAAACTAAGGAGACAGTGAAAAAGTTCAGTGGTGGCCGGGGATTGGAGGGCAGAGGAAGGGGCGCATAGGCAGAGCACAGAGGACTTTTAGGGCAGAAAATAGCCTGTGTGGTTCCATAACAATGGATTCATGTCAGTATACGATGGCCCGAAGCATAGAATGGGCAACATCAAAAGTGAACCCCAGTGTAACTGGGTGATTATTTTGTGACAATGTAGGCTCATCAGTTACAGCAAATGTGCCACCTTGGTGGCGGATGCCGATGATGGGGGAGACAAGGGGTCCAGGGGAAATCTCTGTATCTGCCCGTCAAACTTGCTGTGCCCTTAAATTGCCTTAAAAAACAAAGTCTTAGTTAAAAAAAACCCAACAAGTTGTAATATTTTGCCAGTAGCCTGATCTTCAGAATAAATATGGAGAAACTTCTGTTGTCTTAAGTCATCCCAGCTTGTGGTAATTTGTTACAGCAGCCCCTAGGAAACTGTCAGACGACATAATATAATGCACATATTTTAAAAGCCATGACAAATGTCCAAATATTGAGACGTGAGTTAGTTAATTGTGGTATATCAATAAAATATTTTATTGCCTATAAATCTGACAAATATATGGACTTCAGAGAGACACAGAAAACTCTTTGCTAAGTAATAAACAGCAGTCAATGACTGGGACATTGTGCTGTACACCAGAAACTGACTACACTTCAATAAAAACATTTTTTTAATAAAAAAAAATGTACAGACCTCTAGAAAGCCTAAGCCATCAAAAATATGTATTTCCTACATCAGAGAAGACTCTCTTTTCAATACACTCATTAACTTGCCATTTATAATCTACTTGAAAGTCTATTTCTCTATTTCTAAGAATAAAGAGTTCTAAGAAAAAAAAAACAGCAATCACATGGTATGTACACAATACTTACAAACATATAAGAACCATGTATATGCAACAATAAAGGTTTAGAAAAAATCTTTATTCTTACATAATTGGTGCAAGATGGTAAAAGATTTCTTGTGTATTGATTCTTTCAATAAAATTTTAAACTCATTGTTTAACTCACTGGTTTTAAATTTTTATATTTGACACATCAAATATAATTTAAATAAAAATTTAAAAACTATGAGTTACAAAAATAGTTGACTTTGGAGTCACCTGTAACAGACTTAAATTGAGATTTGAGCCAAATTTGGTTTATGCATATAGATTAATTAATTTTCCCCTTTGTGGTCCTTTTAAGCCTAAACAAGTAGCATATATTGTAAAATGACACAAGTGATCCTTTAAGGAATTAGGATTTGTGGAAAACTTCAAGATCTATAGATTACTGTGACTCTTTAAAACGCTGAAAGTCCTGCTAACTGGGGCTAACACAGAGTGAAAAACAACAGTCATGCCAAGCAACTTAGGAGCCAATAGACACAGAAGCTGACGACGACTCTTCTTGTTTTTGTAGACTGTAAGCTATAATTAATACTTCAAGCTCACAGAATATGCAGGATTGGCGGGTTTGGCTTCTGGAGAAATATTTGTAGTGAAAGTTAAGAAGTTGGTGAAACAGCTTATTAAACTAGCCCATCCCATATAAATACTGTCGTCCATGTAGTGATGAAATCGTGCTGGAAGCCTCCAAGAGCGCCTTCAGACCGAGTCAAGTTTCCATTGTACAACTGTAGCTGGCTGTTTTTCAAGCCAGCTGACCTCTTACTTTATGTGGGTAAAAAAATAAACAACCAAAATGCCGGTCTATCTACGAGGTTGTTTTTGGAAATTAGTTTGTCATGTTGGTTAGTCTTAGAGGTATCGATGAGTGGCCAGAGTGGAAGCATTAAAATACAAGCCAATGCCATAAGGAATCCTTGCAATGTTGACCAAACCCACGTGAAATACAGCTGCCATCTGTCTAAAGAGCAAAACAGGAAGTCATTCTCTGAAGGAATAACTTCCCTCTAAGGGAACCGCCCATGAAGAATCATTTTACGTGATAATTTATATTTCCTGTACAAAACCACCAGCATTTAAAGCAACAAAACACCTTCTGAGTTTTCTAAAAAGATTTTTCTTCTTATCAGACCATTGGAAGAAGATGGATGTTTGATAGATCACCATACAAATAATCAAACCATCTACTTCACAATCTCCCAAGATAATGCTATCCATGAGAGAAATAATGCAAGCAAAGGGTATGGCCCCGGATATGGTCTTCCCTCCCCACTGGGAGGGAGTCTTCCAAATGGCAGTGCAACCATCTCTTCTTGGTAAAATCTCTCCTTAGAGACTGAGGAAATGAAAGCACAGAAAGAATAAATAAAGCACCACCAGAGTAGAAGGGAAAAAGTATTCATACATTTTCTAAACTTTGGGTGAAAACCATGGTCCTCAAACTTCCCAGTCCTTAGGGTGATTTAGACTCTGGACAATTCTTGGTGGGCACATCTCTCTGGGAGCCCTTGCAGGAATTGTTTGGCCTTATAGGCATTGGAAGGAGGTCCATGAATGGAAAGCTTTGGATCTGAATGTTAACAAGCCTCCCTCCAAAGAAAGATGGTTCTGAGTCATCAAAGGGACATTTTCTAAGCAGAGATGCAATCTTAAAATTAGGGCTCTTGATGTGAGAATGTACAATTGTATTTTTCATTTGAATAGCTCTAAAAAATTTCCTTCAGGCCTTGTACCTAATGTTAAGATGATTGTTACGTTCCCAGTGTTATTTTTCACTTTTCCCAAATAAGCGCAATGCTCCTAAGAATACAAAGAAAAAGAAAAGAAGGAAATTGCCCACACCTGCCCAGATACCTGTTGTGCAATGACTTCATTTCACTGATCATTTTTCCCACTTGAGGTGCTACTACTACAGTGATGTCACCCCTGCAAGTGACACTAACCAAGACTTTAAGAATATGTTTCTCTATGAGCAATGATTTTTTTGATTGCCAGCAGAGCTTATTTGAAACAGACAATTTCTAGACCTTTACATATTCTCCCATTGGAGCATGAAAAGTGGGCAATTTCCTGTTAGGATTTTGTAACCTGAGGAATTTTATTCTTTTCCTTTATTGGCAATTTCTGGGGAAGATGATTCTGAAACACATTTTGTTGATTATCTAAGAACTATTAATTTCAGGTATGAAAATTCTAAATGACATTTATTGACAGCTAAGGCTCTGTCTGAGGTTTATGGAGCTTTAATAATGTCTACTTTGTCTAACAGCCCATGAGGGGATAAGAGGCAGTACATTTGCATAGACTCCTGACAAAGAAGTCAATTTAAGTGAGATGACACCACTGATGACACTTGTACCACCTCAGAGGATTTAATTCTCCTCATCTCCAGTGTCCAAACAGACCAAAATTACCATGTCAGTCAAAATTAAGAATCTCTCTGTTCTCTTAGTCTACATAACTCTTCAACAACAAGCTCTTTTCACATTTTTGGCTGGCTCCACAAAGCGAAATGTTGTACTTAATGAGCTGGGGACTGACCAGATGATTCTGGTCCCAAACTCTGCATATCTTTAGTACAGCGAGCACTAGAGACAGGCCACCAACAGAATATATCTGAAAATAAACCACTGTCGAGTCCTAAGTAACTACTCTAAGTGGACTTTTTGAGGTGAGGAGACACAGAGCTGGTCCAGGCTAATATTCTCACATTGCATGTGAGGAATTGCAAGTTCATCGTTAGCTGGTTCTATCCAGTGATGATGATGATGATGATGAGGACGATGATGATGACGATGATGAGAATGATGATGGTGATGATGGTGATGATGATGATGATGGTGATGATGATGGTGATGATGATGATGGTGATGATGATGATAATGACAATGATGATGATAATGATGATGATGATGATGACGTCAATTAACATCTACTGAGGGTCTGTACTGAACAACAAGCTTTCCAGCCACTGTTTTATTTAACCCTTCCTCTAGCCTTGAGGAGCGTGAATAATATGCAACAGAAGGAGAGAACTGTCGGTTTAATTGTGGTATATTTTACTCTACAGTTTAAACGTGACTGAATTATTATTCAGCGAATCCTGAAAATGAAGCCAGATAGGGAAATATGTAATGAATGATCACTCACAGAACCAAACTTCTTTGATTTCCTGCATAGCTGCTTTTGAGCGTCCAGGGTTCTGTGGAAATTTGACCTTGTACCAAATACTGAGGAAATGTGAACAGGCAACTTCCGAGCTAATTTTTATAAATGAAGAGTTCCGAAATGAATAATCACTACGTCAAACTAATTTTAATTTACCTCCTTTCACCCGGTGCCACTCTTCTCCACTGACTAATGCACTGTTTGCTATTTAGATCTGGATGGGAATTTCACTAGTTAGATGGCTTATTTAACTGAATGCTGTCAAGAGTAGTTTTTCTATTGGATTAAATGTAGTAAGAATAAAAGGAGTTTCAACTAGAGAGATGGCGACATACTGCTCATTAATACACATGGCACACACTCCCCTAATTACTCTCCAAGTATTATCTCATTTAATCTTCACAGCAACCTATGAGGTAAAAACGATACTATGATCGCTGTTTTGTAGATGAGGAAACAAGGGTCTCATAGAACTTAAGTAAATAGCTCAGGGTCACAAAGCCAGTAAAATGTGGAGATTTGGCATTTGAAATCTGTTCTTTACTTCTGAGTCCCAACTACCTGTTTTAATGTTTATATTATTTATTGATTTTTATTGTTCTGGGATCTCAATAACTTCTCTGATGTCTTTGATAATGTCAGTGCCAGTTTCTTTAGAGCTGTCATTTCCTCATACAGTCTCCATTTCTTCCAGTCTGCTCTTTTCTGGTTCTTTTTGTCTCTGGCTTTTATGTTACAGCAAAGATTCTCAACTCTGGGTATAATCAAAGTCACCGAGGTGACTTTAAAAAAAAAAATACTGACACTTAGGACCAGTCAAATCCAAACCTGTGTTACTGGGACATATTTCTTCAAAGTTTACCAGTTGAGTCTATGTTCAGATCAGGGGAAATCCTTAGATGTCTGTATATCTGTGTTTAAAAGTGGTAGACTAGAAGGCTGGTTGGAAAACTTAGGCCCAGATGGTTCAACTGGTGAATTCTACTGAACATTCAGGGAGGAAATATTACCAAATATTTGCGCACAAAAACTTACAGAAAATAGAGGATGATGGCTCTTTTAAACTCATTTTCTGCAGTCAATATCACTTTGAGACTGAGGTCAAGCAAAAGCACTAAAAATATATCCATCCATATATACCAGTAAGTGTTGTGAATACCCACACAGATTCTTAACAAATAGGTCCAGGAATGCGAAGTTCACTTAACATTTGAGAATCAATCAATAAATATAATTCACTTAATAAAGGAGAAAAATGAGTGTAGAAAAATGTTTCAAAACTTCAGTATTCATTCATGATAAAATATTAAATCAAATTAGAAAAAAGGGGACTTCCTCAATCAAATAAAGGGTATATATGAAAAAAGTACTGCTAATATTATATTTGGTGTTGAAAATTAAATGTGTTCTCCCTAAGATCAGAAACAAATTGAGAATGCTGACTCTCAGGCCTTATATTCAACGTTGTACTGGAAGCCCTGGCTTTCAAAGTTAGCCAAGAAAGGAGATAAAATGCAAAAAGATCTGGAAATAAGTAAAACTGGCTCTATTTGAAAATGCCATGGCTGACTACATAGAATATTCTAAGGAATCGCCAAACAACTACTGTCTACAGCTAGGAAACTAATTTAGAAAGGTTACAGGGTAAAAGGTCATTTTTTATATACTAAAAGCTAACTGTAAGCGCTTAGCATAAGAGTGGGGCTGGTTGACGTTCAGTTTCAGTAGAGGGTGGTCTACTTGGCTGTTTACTGGGACATCCCAATGTAAATATTTTATATCTTTACTTTTGGTTGGTTGATTCCGCAGAGAAGAGTTTTCTGTTCTGAAGGTTGGGACTTCCAGCATTCGGTAGGCATATTTTCACTTAGTCCCTGTGTTTTTGGTTCAAAGATTATACTCTCAACTGTGCCTGGCATCCCTGGTACAAAGACCTTTCGTTTACCCTCTCTTAAGAATAAATTTATAGTCTTCTGCCAGAACCAGGGAGGGGCTCTCACTCCCCGGCACAGAGTGGTGGAGTCTCTGGGAACTGCTGATGTCTTTACCCAGGCGTTTAAATTTCAAGCCTCTCTCTCCCTCACCCTGTTCAGAAGCACCTGTTGCTACCAGTGTCTGAGTCCTCTGAGAATTCTGGGGTGGGGATGAAATCGGTTCTCAGTGTTCCCCGTTGCCAGCTCGGGCTTCAGTCCTGCTAAATTAATCACTGCTCACCCATCTGCTTCCCCACTTACAATATTTTTATTCTTCCTCCCTCTTCTCCTGTTCTCCCATCCATTTATGTCTTTTTAAGAAACCTCTTCACCATCGTCTCCCTAAAGGACAACATGGATACTTCCAGTGAAACTGAAATTCAAGATCACGGACCGATTTAAAGAAATGACCTATGTTATAAACAATTAAGTTGTCTTATTACCTTATAGTAATACTTTAAACATACATAAGGAAAGAATAATCAAGCACCTTATTTGTAGATTTTATTTTTTATTAAGCACCTTATTTGTAGATTTTAAAGTAACAAATGTTTCACATGGAAAATTCCATATCGAACCAGACAGTTTTATTATCTAGAGGGGAAAAAAAAATACGATTAAAAAAACCCGAATAGAATTTCTGGTTTGCCCAATATGAATGAGGTATTTTTCACTTCATTCTGCCTCTCACATAAGCCATGCATGTATAACTTATGTTTTCACAGTAGTTTGAAAGAAATTGGGTGTAATTGCAGCCAGGGTTCTGAGGAAGTAAAAAACTACATTTTAGAGGCAGTACTAATTAATTTAACAAGCCTTAAGTCATAACCGCGAGGCAGGCACTGTTCTGCTGCTGGGTTTAGAGAAGTAAACAAAATGGACCCAAATCCCTGGCCTTCTGAGGAGTCCATTCCAGTCAGAAGACTTCTGGGATTAAAACGGCACCAAAAAAAGCTCCCTCAGCAAATTCTGTGCGATAGAGTACCCGTCCTGACATCTGTGGGTTTTTTTTTTTTATTATACTGCTATCTGTGGTTTTGATGTCTGCAGTGGGGAGATAAACATATTGGGTTCTAATTTAATTAAGTTCTTTTGTGGTTGCTGTTACTGGTTCATTATAACATCTCCTTCTAAAGGTGACTTGAAATAGACTTCCAAGGTATGTACAACGTGACAAAGCAAGTTCAAGTATGTCAGAGCACTGAGGCAGAGCAAGAATACAAATAGGAAAATAGAATAAAGCTAAGAGTGACAATAATGTCCCAAATGTAGGTAGAGAAGGCCCATTCCTTACAGGCCCAGGCCACCCATTGTCCTCTATGGTTTTTTTTTTTTTTTGATAGGCATTTTAAAGATAAAAACATTTCCCTAAGTCGAAGAATGAATCAGTGATCAGGTGGTATAAAAATATGGGAACTTCTCCTATGGAGCTTCATGAAACAACCTTCCTTAGGAAATGGAACAAAACACTTCCTTACTGAAAAACACAGCAATGAGTTCCACTGGACTATCACTTTTACACTATGACTAGATTCCAACCATATTGGTACAAAGCATAATTTAGTAAGAGTTATTATACTAGGAGTCTAAATTAAGAAAATTCTAGAAAGCTCCACTACATGTTTATTTGAAAATATGTGAATTTTGCATTCACCATGAAGGTATAAGAAATCTACTAATATTTGCAGTTGACAAAGTATTTTTCATAGGCGTCCTCTACCAAGGCAACTTTCCAGCAGATATTATCACCATGTTCATTTTAACACTAAGCGAATCATCCATATTAAATAAGATACACAAGATCTCCTCGCCAGGGAGCGGGAAACCGATATTGGAATAAAGAATTTTTAATTCTTAATCTTGTCTTCTTAACAATATACCAATCTATTGTTTTGCTACACTTAGTTGACCAAGAAAGTGCTAACACACACAGTTGTTTATTTCTTTTAACTTTCTACAAACTGTTAAGAGCATAAAGTCCACTAATATTGAATAGACATTGATAAGGTGTACATGGCTATGTAACAACTATCCAAATCAAGATACAGAACATTTCCAGCAGCCCAGAAGGTTCTTCTTGTGCCCTTTCTTGGTCAACATGTATTCTCCCAGAGGTAAACAATATTCTGGCTTATATTATTATTGATTAATTTGATCAGTTCTCGAATTTCATGGAAATGGATTCATACTGTGTATAGTCTTTTGTGTCTGACTTACTTGCTCACTAAATGTCTGTGAGATTCATTTATAATGTGTATATCATAGCTGGGTCTTGTTCTTTTTTTAAAAACAGCTTTATTGACATCTATTCTACAAAAGATGAAATTTACCCATTTAAAGTACACAGTTCAGCGTTTTCTAGTATATTCAAAGAGATATGCAACTATCACCAAATCTAATTTTAAACATTTTTAACATCCCCAAAGAAATCCCATACACATTAGCAGTCATTCCCCATTCCTGCCCATCCCTCTTTCCCTCCCAAACCTGCCCAGCCCTGAGCAACCACGAATCCACTTCCATCTCTATAGATTTGCCTGATCTGAACATTTCGCATAAGTGAATTTATATAATACATGGTCCTTTACCACTGGCTTTTTTCACTTAGCATATACTTTTCTCAAGAATCGTGTAATATCAGTGATTTTTATTGCTGAATAATAATATCACATTTTGTTTATGCGTTTGTCATTTGATGGCCATTTGGGTTGTCTCTACATTTTGGCTATTATGAATAATGCTCCTTTGAACATGCTTGTTCAAGTTTTGTGTAGACATATATTCTCATTGCTTAGGGCCTATCCCTAGGAGGGCAACTGCTGGGTCATTATATATGATAGCATTTTGAGGAACTGCCAAACTGTTTTCCACAGTGGCTGCACCATTATCCATTCCCACCAACAACGTAGGAGAGTTCCAACTTCTCCACATCCTCCCCAACACTAGCTACTAGTCATCTTTTGGAGTGTCTCAGGCGTAGTAGGTGTGAGGTAGCATCTTGCTGTGGTTTTGAGAAGAATGCATATTACGTTGCTTTGGGACGGAATGTTCAATATATATATATATATATATATTTATTAATTCAATCTGATCTAATGTATCAAGACCAGTGTCTTCTTATTGATTTTTTGTCTGAATGATCTGTCCATTAATGTAAGTGGGGTGTTCAAGTCCCCCACTAATACTGTGTTACTGTCAGTGTCTCTCTTTGTGGTTGTTACTGTTTGCTGCATGTATTTAGATGCTCCCACTTTTGGTGCATATATATTTACAATTGTTATATCTTCTCCTTGGATTGATCCCTTTATAATATTCATCTTTGTCTCTCTTTTGAAGTCTACTTTGTCTGATACAGTTACTGCTGCCCCAACTTTCTTTCCATTCCCATTTGCATGGAATACTTGTTTCCATCCCCTCACTTTCAGTGTGTGTGTGCCTTTAGATCTGAAGTGAGTTTCTTATAGGCAGCACAAATATGAGTCTTATTTATTTTTTAATCCATTCAGCCACTCTGTGTCTTTTGATTAGAGCATTTATTCCATTTACATTTAAAGTAATTATTGATAGATATGTCCTAATTTCCATATTTTTAATTATTTTGGTTTTGTTACTGGAGTTCTTTGTTTGTTCCTTTCTTCTTCTTTGCTCTCTGCCATTGTGATTCGATGCCTGTCTTCAGTGTTATGTTTGAGTTCCTTTCTCTTTTTTGTATGTGTATCTTAAATTTCATGTGTGACTGCTATGAAATTCATATAGATACATGTGTTGTTATATATGAATCTCATGGTAACCATAAAATAATCTTTAATATATGTATATATTAAATAAAATTAATTAATTAAAAATATATTTTAAGTTGATAATCTCCTAAATTTGAATGCATTCTAACCACCCTACCTTTTTATCCCCCTACACTTAATGCCTGTGACATCATGTTTTGCGTCTCTTTGTTTTGTGTATTCCTTAACTACTTATCGTTGATATATGTGATTTTACTACCTTTGACTTTAACCTTCCTACTAACGTTATAAGTGGTCAATCTACTACCTTTACTATATGTTTGTCTTCGCCAGTGGTATTTTTCCTTTCATAATTTTCATATTTCTAGTTGTAGCCTTTTCTTTTCTGCTTATAGAAGTCCCTTAACATTTCATATAAAGCCAGTTTAGTGATGCTTAACTATATTATCTTTGGCTTGTCTGTAAAACTCTTTATCTCTCCTTTAAATCTGAATGATAGTCTTGCCAGGTAGAGTATTCATGGTTGTCAGTTTTTTCCTTTCATCACTTTAAATATACTGTGCTAATCCCTTCTGGCTTGCAAAGTTTCTACTGAAAAGTCAACTGGTTGTCTTATTGGGAGTTCCTTTGTATGCAATTAGTTGATTTTCTCTTGCTACTTTTAAGATTCTCTCTTTATATTTAACTTTTGGCTTTTTGAATTATAGTATGTCTTGGTGTAGATCTATTGAAGTTCATCATTTTTGAGACTCTCTGTGCTTCCTGGACTTGGATGTCTGTCTTCTTCTTCAGGTTAGGGAAACTTTCAGTTACTATTTCTTCAAATAAGTTCTCTGCCCTTTTCTGACTCTCTCTTCTCCTTTTGTGACCCTTATAAAGTGAATGTTAATATGCTTGATGTTGTCCTAGAGGTCTCTTAAATTATCCTCATTAAAATTTTTTTGGTTTGTTTATTTTGGGTCATTTCCTCTACTCTGTCTTCCAGATTGCTAATCCGTTCCTCTGAATCATCTAATCTACTGTTGATTCCTTCCAGTGTATTTTAAAATTTCAGTTAATATATTCTTCAGCTCTGTTTGGTTCTTCCTTATATTTTCTATTCCTTGTTGAAATTTCCATTGTGCTCATCCATTCTTCTCCTGAGTTCAGTGATCACCTTTATGATCATTACTTTGAACTGTTTATCAGGTAGACTGCTTATCTCCACTTTGTTTAGCTCTCTTTCTAAGGTAAATCTTCCTGTTCCTTTATTATGAACATATTCCTCTGTCTCCTCATTTTGCCCAGTTTTCTGGCATTTTCCCCCATATGTTAGTTAGGTTGGTTATGTTTCCCAATCTTGGAGATGTTCTACAAGGCCCAACAGCAAGCTCCTTTATGTTCACCAGAACGACATGCTCTAGGGGTGCCACCTATGTGGGCTGCATGCACCCTCCTGTTGTGGTGGGGCTGGTTACTGTGGGCACCTTGGCACGTGGGGCTGGCCTCTGGCCCACTTGTCTTTGAGACCATAGGTCATGCAGTTGCTGTGGACTCAGTTGAGGGTGAGGCAGAATTCCTGTTCAGTTGGCTGTGTGGCCCAAGGAGTCAGGGCTCAGGGATGGTGCTGGTCTGCTGGTGCATAAGACTGTGTCCCTGGCACATAGGCTAGAGGTAGGATTCCAAAATGGTGCTTGCCAGTGCAAATGTAATTGTGATAGAACAAGCTCCTAAATATGGCTCCTGCCATTGCCTCCATTCCTAGGAGAGATCTCAGTTACTGCTTGCTTCTTTGGGAGGCTCTACAAGACCAGCAAATGGGTCTGAACCAGGCTCCTTTCAAACTATTGCCTTTGTGCTAGGACTCGGAATGTATGAGATTTTGTGTATGGCCCTTTAAAGCACGTCTATGTTTAAAAGCATAGTTCTCTGACTCACCTGAACATTAGCCCCATTGATTTTCAAAGCCAAATATTTTGGAACCTTGTGTTCCTGTGCAGGATTCCTGAGCTGGGGAGTCTGATGTGGGATTTGAAACCCCTCGCTCTTTAGGGAGGACCTCTATGATTGTGATAGTCTTCCAGTTTCTGTCCTGCTGATCCATGGTGGGACTATATTGTATCTTTGTCCCTCCTGTCAGTTCTTTGCACTTCCTTCTTCATGTCTTTAGTTGGGGAAACTAATTTCTGCTAGTCTTGAGGTTGTTCTCAAATATAGTTGTCCTGTAAGTAGTTATAATTTTGGTATGCCCATGAGAAACAGTGAGTTCAAGGTCTTCTTACTCAACTATCTTTGCCACCTCCTTCTCTTTGCTCTTTCTTGAGACTGTTTTGGATGCATAAAATTTTTAAATTTTAATGAAGTCAAACTTACCTATTTTTTCTTTTGTTGCTGTGCTTTTGGTGTCATATCTAAGAAATCATTGCTTAATTCAAGGTCAGAGATTTACTCTGATGTTTTCTTTTAGGAATTTTATACTTGTAGCTATTACATTTAGGTATAGGATCCATTTTGAATTAATTTTGGTGTATGGTATGAAGTTCAGGTCTAAAATTTCTTCTGTATGTAGATATCCAAATTTTCAGGCAACATTTGTTTAAAAGACAATTTTTTCCCTATTGAATTGTCTTGACATTCTTATCAAAAATCAATTGACAATAAATGTGAAGGTTATTTCTGGACTCAATTCTGTTCTATTGATCTTTGTCTTTTTAAATACAGTATCACACTGTCTTGATTAGTATAGCTTTGTGGTAGGTTTTGAAATCAGAAATCAGAAACTGTGAATCCTTTAATTTTTTAGCTCTTTTTCCATTTTTTTTGACTAAACTGGGTCCAGATTGTCAACTTTTTCAAAAAAGAGAGCTGAGATTTTGATAGGGTTGACACCAGATCTGTGGATCTAATTGGGGAGTACTACCATCTAAATAATGTTGTCTTCTGATCCAGGAATGTGGAGTATATTTCCATTTATTTGGATCTTCTTTCATTTCTTTCAATAATTTTTATGCCTTGTACTTCTTTTGTTAAATTTTATTTCTCATTTTTTTTATTGTTGTTACTTAAAATGAGGTTGTTTCTTAATTTTATTATTGGTTTGGTCACTGCTACTATATGGAAGTACTATTGAGTTTTTAAAATATTTATCTTGTATGCTGCCATATTGCTGAATTTGTTTATTATTCAACCTTTTTACTGCTATATAATATTCCATTGCTATCCTTTATTTTGTTTAGTTGCATATAGATTATTTTCAGTTTTTGGATATTCTGTATAACACTGGTGTGAATATTTTTGAACATGCTTTTTGGTGGACATAGATACTCATTTATCTCAGATATATACCTCTAAGTGGAATTCTGGGTCATACTGTAGTAAACAAATCTTGGGTAAATATTGTCAGTCAGTTTGGATGATTTGCTTTTGCTTCCATACTTTGGCTGTAGCAACAACCAGTTTGAATTATTTACTAGTGAATATTTATTAGTGATTATAACCTTTATTTTTTAGTGATAGCTGGTGTTTATCAATATAGAAAAAAATGGAGATGACTACAAAATACTGGGTTTAATGTGATGAGTGTTAAGGAGTGTTAGGAGGGTAACAATATGATTCAGAATAAGAGGAGAATGTGTAGCTTTAAAATGCACATTCGATAGACTTTTTTTTAACAAACTATAGAAAATAAAAATTGAAAACATTTCTTAAGGGTGAGAGAGTCTGATTTAGTACTCATTTATAGCCATAGTTTAAACAAAAATATTATACTAGCTTCCTTCCTACCTGCCTAGTTTTGGAGGTGAGTCATCTCCTCTATAGCTAAGTCTCATCTGAAATCTAGTCTTCAACTTTGCCTTAAAAGTAGTTAAAAGACAAAGTAGTTTAACTTAAATGTAAAGAAATAAGTTTAAAGGTGTAATCTAAAGACAATTTTTCCCACATTGTGCTTCTTCTCTGATGAAAGGGATCAGAAAAATGAAAAAAACATTCTTACTGGAAAAATTAACTAAAGATTGGTAGTCAGATTAACATTTTCAAGCTTGAACAAAATCTTAGCCTATTTGGGGGAACCTTGAACAGGTTATCCAGAATCTTTCTGCATGGGGAGATAATGTAAAAAAAAAATCATGAAAATGTCTTTTAAACTTTAATTTAACCAAAATTGGGTAAAACTATACATTTCAGCTTTGGCAGGATTTCCTCTCTTAATGAGCAATGAAAAGAAAGCCAAATTTGAAGAAAAATTGTTAAGGATATTTAAAGTTTGAGAAATTTATTTTGTGGGAACTTTACAGAACATTTTGATTTAGTATTTTTGGATACAGATGATGGATTAAAATTCTTTCTTTTGAAAGTGAACATAGTTAGGATTTGAAAATTTAAAAGTTTCTTGAATTTAAGGGCATTGTTTTTATTATCATCATTTATATTTGTTTTCCTGCTGTATTTTCTACCCTCCTTTTCCTAACCTTTTCTTTGGTTGTTTTAGGGTCAATGTTTACGACTTTCCCAGGATGTTGACCCCAAAGTTTTGTTACTCTCCTCATTTTCTAACAGCTTCTCTGGCTCTTCATTTCACCTGGAACTGATGAAGATTCCTAGCACTGAAATTTAGCTTTTGGACCATGAATTCCATTTATCTCCCTCATTGTCACCCTTGCAGAACCTGTTATCTCACTGAAAAACCTCCCCTCCCTTATTTCCCATCTTTTTATTACTTACCTGAGCCTTGATGTATCATTGAAATTGATGTTCCTGACAGCTACACAGAAATACTTTCTCCTTTGGCTTTCTGTCTTGTGAGCTTTGCTGATGCCCAATTTTTGGTGAATAACAAAATCATTTCCTTTAGCAGCATGTCTGGAAGCTGAGTTTTCCTGGAGAAGGTGATATGGCAGTTATGATTGGTTGAATATTCCCACAGGATCAATTAACTTCTTCTGATTGACTCCTGTTCATAGAGCCTCAGTGTCCCCATTAAGCCATGACCCAGTTGACAATTACTTCTCCTCCTGCTTATTCTGTAGGGGACGCTTTTCCAATCTTAGCTTCTGATTCCCCACGTGGGCCCCCTCTGTCTACTTTTTTCAAATAAGATATTTCCTTAACTTGCCGCCTCTCTTATCTAAAACCTCTTCACTTATCCTCCCATTTTTTCCCTTCTATCATTGTCCTTCTATTATTCTATCATTTTTTTTCCCATCCCATATGAGTTCCTACTTAAGTACCTTTGATCTCATCTGCATGTTTTGAACCCTGCTACACCACTACCCTTTCTTTCATGGTCAATTTCTGGAGCTCACCTACTCCTTTATCTAAGGAAATATTCCTTTCTCTAAGACAGTGGTTTCCAAGTGACAGTGAGTTGTCCTTCTGGGAGATACTTGGCAATGAATGGAGATGTGTCTGGTGGTCACAGTCTGTGGCAGGGGGTGCTGTTGTCTCTCACTAATTAGAGACCAGGGATGTTTTTCCATATCCTAGAACAAACAGGGCAGATTCCCATAGCAAAGAATTACCCAGCCCAAACTGTCATTAGGGTCAAAGCGAAAGGGCTTTGCTCTAAGCCTAATAATTCAAACTGAAATTTTGCTTCTCCAGGAAACTTAAATATGTTTTTATGACTATATTTACCTCTTTGAGTTCTTCTTTCCTCTGTCTTCCACGTTTTCACTAACAGTCTTCTAGAATGGAAGTCAGTACGTGCTGGCTTGGTTTCCTTAATGTCCACTCATACCACTGAATAGCACATGAGACTGATAAAAATTATTACCCATCAGAAATTTTTAGGATCTTTAACAGACTCGGAGCTCCTCACAATGACCTGGGGCGAGAATGAAGCAGCTAGGAACACTTCTCTCATCGCAACTCGTGAATTCATTATTAGCCACAGAAGCCTAGGACCTTGAACTTAGATATTTAAACATTTGCTTTAGTGTGGTAGATAAAAAATTATCCTTGCTGATTTTTATGTTGAGAAATACTGGGCAACAGCTCTTGAAGTGAAATTTATTAAGAATACATTTAAAATCCAAATGTGTAAAATAATTTTCTACAACATATGAGTATTTGCCAGAAATAATAGAACCGAGTAAAAAACAGTCACATTATACAGATGGGGCCAGATTTGTAAGATTTTACTGTGGATGTGACTCCCCACCATGAAGCCATGGTGACCCTGAAAACACCAACAGATACAGCACCGTCAAAACATTTGCTTCTCTTGAATATTAAAGGGCATTTAATAGGATATTTTTAATGTATACACACAAAACAACAAATTCCTAGTAAAATGAAAAACCCTAAATTATTCTTCTATTCTGTCACTATCAAAGGCACTTGAAGAAGTTGCTTGGCATCCCTGACATCAAAATTGAATTATTTTCCTTCTTAGAGGAAAAATAATGAAACGGTCTAAGGAGAAATCTTGGATAAAGTCCTTCATCGTAATGTAGAGGGTAGCTTGCAAATCTTCCACAGATTTTTATTTTTAATTTCAGCTATATATCCAGGAACTACTCTTAAACAAATCAAATTCTACAATGAAACTACGGTTTGTGATGAAGAGACTGGCTCTGAGTTTAGACATTTCAGAACATATAATGAAGATACTACATTATTTTAAAAATATTAATCATCAATTAATCATTAATTAATAATGATGCCATGTATTACAGCTATCTAAAGAAGGAATAATCAAATTTATAGATGACCACTTCAGCTTTCTCCAAATTATGCATTTTTAAAAATACAAAATCAAAAAAATAAAGAAGAGAAAAATAGTTAAAGAAATTAAACAGAACTCTTGTTGGACGGTAATTGGAACCCAGGGATTGGAAGCAGTTGGTGCAATATGTTCTACAAAGGACTTTTTATTTTTATTTATTTATTTTGGGGGTTGCTTTTAAAGCTCTTTGCCCTTTCAGTGCTGCTTAAGGAAACACAAGCGTCAAACCGCTGTTGAAATACTTTCCTCACTGGAGGAAGACGTGGGCTAAATTATAGCTTATTTCAAATTTTAGGAAAGAATCCTCTCGCTGTTAAAGTCTGATTTTTTCTTTTTCTGACAACGTAAGGTAATTCCAGAGGAAAACACAGTTTGTGTGCATGGTTCAAGGAATCTGATTTATTGCTCTATCGTGTGTTACCATTTCCTACTTAGCGTATGCAAGTCAGGAAGCAAGCGGCACCCTCAGAGCTCAGAGGATTTAACCGAAAAGTTTAAAGAAGGGACTATGTACAGATTCGTAGGAAGGTCTAAGGAAGCAAAACAGAGATGGGAAGGGTCAGGATGCGAGCAACAGCCGGAAGGCTGCACGGGCCTCCCACCAGAGGAAGCTGCCAGTGGAACGCGGAGCCGGGAGCCCTGGAAGCGGGTCCACCCGGAAAGCGCTGCCACGCCGGGTAGATGAGCCCTGCTTCCCAGGCTCCCGCGTCAGCTGGCCTCCCGCTTGGTGCGGCGATCAGAAGCAGTGATGGGAACGGGGG
Organism: Vicugna pacos; assembly: GCF_048564905.1. Taxonomy (NCBI): domain Eukaryota; kingdom Metazoa; phylum Chordata; class Mammalia; order Artiodactyla; family Camelidae; genus Vicugna; species Vicugna pacos. The sequence continues at coordinate 11,010,484 of NC_132987.1, forward strand.
CAAGAGGAAGGGAGAAGCCGCAATGACTCCCTGTTTCCTCCAGGCTCCAGCTCCTGCTGGGCAGGTCCATCCATCCGGGTCCGGCGGCTGGAGGTGAGCGGCCCCGTCCCGCCTGGCAGCGGGAGCCGGGTCTTCCTCTTGCTGGTCTCTGAGCTGCTCGCTGTACCATCTTGCTCTTCAGGTCTTCCAGCACGTTTGAAACCAATCCACGGCTTTAATTCTGTTCATTTGAAAACCTGAAAATGGCTCCTCTTTCCCTGTTTGATCCTGATAGTTTGTATTTTCACTTGCGATTTTGAGCGACTTCTTACTTTTCCTCCTGTTATCTGTAGTCTATATCTTATTATCTGTTTGGTTATTGTTGATTTAGAGGGATGACTTTCGAAATTAAATTTTTAATTTTGTATATAATTTTTAAACGTTACTTTCCGTTCACAGTTACTACAAGATACTGGCTCTAGTCCCTGAGTTGTACAATGCAACCTCCAGTTATCTTACACCCAACAGTTTGTAACTCCCACTCCCCTTATATTGCCCATCCCGCCCTCCCCACTGGTAACCCTAGTTTGTTCTCTTGGTCTGCTTTTTTAAAAAACTGTATTCGTTAGTTTGTTGTATTTTGGGGATTCTACATATAAGTGATACCATACAGTATTTGTCTTTCTCTGTCTGACTTATTTCACTTAGCATAATGCCCTCCAAGTCCATTCATGTTGCTGCAAATGGCAAAGTTTCATTCTTTTTTATGACTGAGCAGTATTCCTGTCTGTGTATATATCACATCTTTATCCAGTCATCTGTTGATGGACCCTTAGGTTGCTTCCATATCTTGGAAGTTGTAAATAATACTGCTATGAACATTGGGGTGTATGTATCTTTTCAACTTAGTGTTTTTGGCTTTTTTTGGGGGGGGGTATATGTCCATGAGTGGGATTGCTGGGTCATTTGGTAGTTCTACTTTTAGTTTCTTGAGAAAACTTCATACGTTTTCCACAGTGGCTGCATCAATTTATATTCCCACCAACTGTGTACAAGGGCTAGAGGAATGACTTTACAGCTACCAATTTGGGTGTACTGTTTATTAATTTAAATATTTATTGATTCTTCTGTGTTTTCAATGGAAATAATCATATGTGGGAAATAATGTTTATATCTCATTTTTTTTTGCTTTGCATATGCCATTGGACAAGACTTTAAGTTCTATGTTTGATGATAATAGCATTCTTTTTTTGATTATAATCTTAATTGGAATGTGTCTATGGTTTTTCCATTTTGGCATAATGTTTGTTATAGTTTTTTAGATATATAGAAATTTAGGAAGTGTCTCTCTATTTCTAGTTTTCTGGGTATTTTAAAAAAAATTGTTGATAAACATTTACCATTACTTTTTCAGCATCTATTGAACTAATCATACAATTTTCCTTCTTTAATTCCTTACTAGTGTGTATTGCATGGATAGAGTTCCTGATATCAAACTTTCTTGCATTACTGGGATAAATCCTACTTACCTTATATTTTACAACATTGTTAATTACGTTAGTAGAAGATTTTGTTCTATCTATCTTTAATTAACTTGGTATCCATGTTCATAAGTGAATGGGATATTTAACTCTCTTGTCAGCATTCTATCTTATTGAGGTTTTCAAACTTCTGGCTTTTGATTTTACTAATCTTTGTGATTATTTCAGTGTGTTTTTTTATTTCTTTAATTACTTCACTTATCTCTATTATTGCCTTCCTTCTAGTTTCATTAAATTTCTTTTATTGTTCTATTCCCAACTTCCTTTGTTGTTCCTTTTTTCCCCAATGTTTTTTGTTTTGTGCTGTGTGCATTTACAGCTGGAGATGCTGGCTGTACATTTCCTACTACACATTGCTCTAGCTGTGGCCTGAAATTTTTGATAAAATGTTTGTGTAGTTTTTTACCTGTAAATGATTTTAGATTCCCCTTGTGAGTTTTTTTGCTCTGGTGGAGGGGTTACTTAGTAATAATTATTCAGTTTCTATACATATGAAGTTTAAAAATTTATTAGTTTGTTATTGTTCTTCAGTTTTTTCCTAACGGCCAGATGATATTAATTTTTTAAATAATTTGATTTTTTCCAGCTTTAAGGAGGTATTGTTGACAAGTAAAAATTATATAAATTTACCAGGGGGGTAGAGGGTGGGAAGGGATAGACTGGGATTTCAAAATTGTAGACTACATAAACAAGATTACACTGTATAGCACAGGGAAATATACACAAAATGTTATGATAAATCACAGAGAAAAAAATGTGACAATGAGTGTGTATATGTCCATGAATGACTGAAAAATTGTGCTGAACACTGGAATTTGACACAACACTGTAAAATGATTATAAATCAATAAAAAATGTTCAAAAATTATATAAATTTAAGTCATACAATGTGATTTTAAAAAAAATTTTGGAGGGGGAGGTAATTAGGTTTGTTTGTTTATTTGTGTATTTATTTTAATGGAGGTACTGGGGATTTATCCTAGGAACTTGTTCATGCTAGGCACACACTCTACCACTGAGCTATACCCTCCCCCCTACAATGTGATTTTTAAAGGTGTACTACATAATGATTTAATATATGTATGTGTTGTAAAATGATTGCCACAATCAAATTAATTAACACATCCATGACCTCATATAGTTACCACTTTTTTGTTGTTATTGTTGAAGTATAATTGACATACAACACAGTGTTAGTTCCAAGTGCACAACACAGTGATTCAGTATTTACGTTACAAAATGATCACCAGGGTAAGTCTAGTTACCATCAGTCGCCATACAAAGTTATTATAACGTTATTGACTGTATTCCCCGTGCTATACATTTCATTTCTGTGACTTATTTATTTTTTAAATGGGAGTGTGTAACTCTTAATTTCTCTCACCTATTTCACTCATCCTCCCATGCCCTGATATTAATTTTTTTTTAATTTATTAAGGTTTCATTGTGTTAGTCAACATAATTATTTTGAGTGTTCTCTATTACAGGAAATCTGTGTTCTCTCTTCTCTTTCTTGGGTGTCAATTTTCATATAGATCTGTATGTTAGTTTTGATAGTTATATTTTTCCTGCCTTTGCTATGTTTAATTTATTTGGTTCCAAGAGAGACATGTTGAAATCTTCAATTCCAATTTAATTGTTGATGTATCTATTTTTCACTTTCTTTCTCTCAGTAGTTGCTCTTCATTTTGTGAGTCTATATTCTTCGGTGCATATGTCCATGCTTTTCCTTTTTGCACCATATACTGCTGCTCTTTATCTTTTATGCCTTGATCTTTATTATGTCTGATATTAACATTGTTACTCAGGCTTACATTTGATTTGCTTTCTGGTTTACTGCTTTTGATGTCATAAAGGTACTCCCCTATATTGGTTCTAAAGGTTTTGAAATTTTGCCTTTTACATACATATGAATCATTAATCCATCTGGAATTGATTTTTGTATATGGTGTGCAACAGGAATCTAATTTTACTTTTTTCTCCATGTAGTTAGCCATCTATTTTTTCCCACTGATCTGAAATGTCAGCTCTATTATATAACAAGTTTCCACATACATATTGTACTAGATCTGGACTCACCAATCAGATCTATTTGTATATTTTTGCACCAAAGACATTGGTCTTAGTTACTAGTTTTTTTGTTTTTTGTTTTCACCAAGTCTTAATAGCATGTACAGCAAGTCCTCCTAAGTGTTTATTTTTTTCCCCTCTTGAGTATTCTTTGTAAGTATCGTAGTCCTTTGTTCTGCCATATAAGTTTTCAAAAGAGCTTGTTGAACTGCAGAGAATCTTGTTGCCTCTTTTTTAGAATGCCTCAGACTAACCTCTTCATAATATTGCATCTAGTGTTCGTGAACATGGCTGTTTTCCTTTCTTGCTGTGGTTCTCTTTAATGTGATTCACTTAATTTTTATAATTCTTTGCATAACAGGGATTCATTTACAGCACTGAGCTGGCGTCTGTTCCTGCCATCACTGCCTAATTCTTTGTAGGGCTCAAGTGATAAACACACGACAAAACACAATCTCCTGTATATAGTCCTAGTCAGCTTGAGCTGCCATAACAAAATACCATAGACTGAGTGGCTTAAACCACAAAAACTTATTTTCTTACAGTTTTTGGAGGCTACAAGTCCAAGATGGAGATGCTGGCTGATTCAATTTCTGGTGAAAGCTGTCTTCCTCACTTGCAAACAGCTGCCTTTTTCACTGTGACCTCACATGAGGGGAGGGAGAGAAAAGGCGGGGAGGAGGGGAGGGAGCGAGAGTGGGAGAGTGAGCTCTCTGATGTCTCTTCTTGTAAGGACACTAATCCTTTTGGAGCACAGCTCCACTGTTATGACCTCATTTAATCTTAATTACCTCCATAAAGGCTGTGTCCTCAAATATAGTCACAGTGGTAGTTGGGGCTTCAACCGAAGAGTTTGGGGGAACGCAGTTCAGTCCACAGCATCGTGCTACCAGGCTCTTCCTCTTACAGTGCGTTATTTCTCAGGACTAGAAGTAAAAGACACCACCGCTGGCACAGCTCTTCACCACGCTGAACACCTTCCTGTCTTCCATTCCTACTGTGTTCTGGCAGCTAAAGTTTCACTATGATTGTAAAGTGCTTGAAGGGTATTCCTCTGGAAACCCAGAAAGGCAGAAACGTGCAGGAAAATGTTGCCCATTTTTCTTACTGCCACAGGTCCATTGGAGAAATTGGAAAAGAGATGAAGTATTTATTCCATTCTTTCCACTCTTTTTAAGCAGGAAGGGATGCTCTACCTCATGGGGCAAAGCATCCGTTGGCCACACTCTGGTTTTTCTCCATCCAGTTTCATCAGTTTTATGGTTAGAAACTCCTTCCAGACGCTAGCTATAAATCAGTTGTATTCATTTTCAGCATTGTTGTAAGCTTTTCTAACTTCAAAGATATTTAGTTGGAAGGCAAAGAGACTAGCTCAACGCCCTTCTAAATGGAAACGCCCAACTTTACCGGTTTCCACATTAAATAAATTTATGTTTTTTGGCCACCAAAAAATAAAAACAAAACACCCAGAGTGTTGAAATTGGAATTTTTATGAGTGTTTAAATAAGATCCATATTTGCAATCATAGCTATTTCCCCTTTTTGTGGGCCTCTCTCATCAACACTGTGAAAATCCTAGAGGCCAAATAAATGAAGAGAAGCCTGCCAGAGTCACATACTATATTGAAATGGGTTTGGATGTTTTTCAAGATTTTACTATTTTTCTCTATTTATCACAAGAGTATAACAGTTTAGTTAAATGCTTTCCTGAGGGTGGGCTCTTTTGTGGTTTTGATCAACAGCAATTCTTCAATTATATATGATATGATGTGATGGTAATCTAATGCCAAAATAATATTTCCATAGTTTTCCAGTGTTGATAATAAACAATCCATACAAATGTGTTTTATCTTTCATATTTTGAAGACTGAGATAGAGTTCTAAACTGAAAAAAATTTATCTTTTTAGGGGCCAAAGTTTATAAACTCCTGCCACAAGACCTTGCCTTATTATAATGATGTATACGTGTTTTAAGAACAAAGACTTAGCATTCAGGCACTTCTGTTTAAGCTTGAGTGAATAATTAAATCTTTCTAAATTTTAGCTTTCCAATACATTAAATGGAAAATATAACGATACCTACCTTATAGCATTTATATGACATTTACAATATTTACTTAGCATAGTGCTTGCCATAAATGAACATTCCCTGAAAGTTGACCATTTGTTAACTGTTACTGTTCTTGTGAATTATACCAAAGATTAAACGGAGTTTTCTAGTTTTGTGTCTTCTAAAACAGGAGTTTACAAACCAAATGACACTACATGCTGGTAAGCTGTCTACACGCTGGATCCCATAAGTGAGGAAAAAAAAAATCTAAGCTTAACTAGTTTTGTTGAGGGAGTGTCTTGTTGAGGGAGTGTCTTGGCGAGGGACTGAGAAAAATCATAAAATATGCCTGTTCCTTGAAATCTTAGAGGATAATGGACAAATCCCATTTTGACAGTGTTATTTTTCCTGTATTGAGAATCGAAGTACGTACAACTTTTGGAAACACGGCAATCAAAGGCTATTTCTTTGTACTTTCCATCCTAAACCAACGAGGAAAACGCAATATAAACTCTTATTAAAGAGAAGTTGGAATTTTGTCCTATTTTGTTCTTCCAGGAATTTCAAAGATCTAGTTTTCATCCTAAACATCTAGTTGCTATATCAAATGACAAAATGGAAAGATTTTTCCAATAAAGATATCTACTCTTTTTGTGCTAATCCATTGTTCAAAGAGCAACATTGTCATGCATGACTTTTCTCTCCTGAATAAGTCTCCTGACTGAAGGAGCAGTGGCGATGCTCCAGGGCAGACCCACACATGTGGCAATTTGTGCTGTAAAAGAAGGATGGATAAAGGCCCCTGTTGGCCACATCTCCTCTCTTCTTCTGTCCTCAGCAATTAAACAGTCATGCTCCAAACATGCACACCCTGCCTACATGTACCTGAACCCAGCCCTTCTCTTGAGAAGTTGCTTTAATAATCGCCAGCGACCATTTGATTATGCCTCATTGGAGTATTGTCTCTACTCAAGGGACTTATTAAATTATTCCTACAAATCACATACACTGTTGTTCTGGATAGCTAGTGGTGTGTAACAAAGTACTTCAAAATGTAGAGGCTTAAAACAACCACCATTTTATTTTTTCATGATTTCTGTGAGTCAGGAATTTTGGCAGGCTTTTGTGGGCTGATTCTTGACTCAAGTCACTTGTTGGAATTGAGCTAGTAGCTTGTCTAGTCTGGGTGTCCAAGACATGCCAGCTGCCTTAACAGAGTGGTGTAAGGCCCCTTCTTGTGGTCTCTATGGGAGAGTATGTGGCTTTTTTAGATAGTTGATGGCTTCCCTAGAATGAATGCTCCAAGAGAAGAAGATAGAAAGTGGAAGACTTCTTCTGCCCATGCCCCTGAAGTCACGCAGGATTACTTCCACCTCTTTCTATTAGTAAAAGTGAGTCATAGGCCCAACCCAGTTATAAAGAGAGGGCGAGTGAATACACAAGACCATGAATCCTGAGGATATGGTTCACGGGGTGACTATCTTGAGAGGCTTAGCTCTCTGAGAGAAGTGTAGATAAAAACAATCCTTTCAGTCTTGATATAATTCCAGTGATGCTTTTGTAGCCCTTATAAACTGGCACCTTGGAAACCACCTGGTTGCCCTACTCCTTACCCAGGTTCTTTTGAGGCCAGTGACCTGTGTTAGTTGCCACAGGGTATGTAGGTGTCTTCTCAGTGGGAATTTGATAATCTGAATTCATTTCAGAGCCTGATTGCCACATGTGAGCTGATAAAAGAATAAGTTTGCAACACTGATCACCAGCTGCGCTCCTACTCTGGTGAAAATCTAGCTGGAGGACTCAGCTAGCCCTCTTCATTGCCACATAGCTTAGTTTGACCCCGTGTTTACTATATAACATCCCTCCGGTTCTATACATCACTGTAATTCAAATCTTAAATAATTGTGTTGCATATGCTGATACTTCTGTCCGTGCTATTTGTTATTGGAATAGCCTTCTTCCTTTCTCCCTGCTTCAGTACTTCCTCCTGACAGTCTCATCTATGATAAATCAAGTGACCCTTTAAAAATCCTGATAGATTGTGACACTTCTCTGCTTGGAGCCCTTCAGTGGCTGCTCTTTCTTAAGTCAAATCCAAAGTTCTTACAGTGATTTATGAGGTCCTATGTAATCTACACCCCTTTCGTTCTCCCTGTTCTTATAGATTTGCTCATTTATCCGTTCATTCAGCAAATATTTACTTAGTACTTATTATGTGCTAGACACTGTTTCATGTGCAGGGAATACAGCAGTGAACAAAGTGGAGAAAAACACCTGTCTTTGTGGAGTTCCCTGCTTGCTCGCTCTTCTCCATCCATGTCGGTCTCCTGGCTGATCCTGGAACATTCCAAGGATGGTCCCATCTCTAGGTCTTTGTGTTTGCTATTCTTTCTGCTTGGGAATGCTTTTCTCCCAAACATCCACATAGCTTGCTCCTGTACTTCATTTATGTTAAAATACCACCTACACAGAGTCTGTTTCTTGACTTCTCTATAGAAAAATAGTAGCTACCCCCATACCATATTATCTTCCCCCTCTAATCTTCTTTATATTTATCACCCTATGACAAAGTATATATTTGATTGCTTGTGTGTTACCTGGCTCTTTTGAGTAGAATAGAAGGTCTGTAAGGACAGAGCTTATCTGTGTTATAGCCCTGTCTGAATCATAGTAGGCATTCAGTAACTGCTTATTGAGGTGGAGAGGGCACAGCTCAGTGGCAGAGCGCATGCTTAGCATGAACAAGGTCCTGGGTTCAATCCCCAGTACTTCCATTAAAAAATGAGTAAGTAAATTTTTTTAAAAGTGCTTGTTGAATAAATTTTTGGATTCAGTAATATGAATTCTGTTAACAAGACCCCCAAATAGCTCCTCAGTAATTACAAATCCCCTACCTGCCTTTATATTTATCTAGACCACTCCACTGCAGATGAGATTGCATTCGATGATTTGAACCCCTTCTCTCAAGGTTGACTACATTATAAGCAATATTTACCTACAGTAGCACAAGGAGAGAGGAGGCAGCAGTAACCTTGCTCTGTGGTTACACAGAACGATGTAAGGCTTCATTTGTGTTTCATTGAGAGAAACTGTATGGGAAAAGGATCTTGAGTTACCATCTATAGATTATCCATATTTTTATATTCATACATCATGCTCACTCCCAATTTATTCTGTTAGGCAGTGAAGCAGCAAGTATCGATGTCCTTTCATTAAAAAGCTACCCAAATTAAACCAACACTATTTAAAGTTACACTGCATGAAATGGGCCATCATGCATAGTGTAGTAACGACTCTACAAATAAAATGGAGACAGAACAGAATTTTTTAAAAAAATTTTGTCACTAGAGATTCTTAAATTGATCAGTTTAGGCACAAACTCCCACTTTTTTGTCATTCAGAGAATTTAGATAATGCCTTGCTAAGCCATGCTGCTTATGTGGAGAGATTCTTTTCAATCTTTTCTACCCTTAACTTTTAAGTTACATAGAATTTTGAGCTATTGTAACGATATTAACTCAAAAAAGGAAAAAAAATAATAATGGATGCTGAGTTCTTCTGGCAGATCTGAAGCAATAGAAAGTAAAATGTAATCATTACTAATGAAAGACATATTAATATCATTGATAACTTCATACAGGGTTCAAAGTCAAGGCTACAGGACCAATCTGCCTAACCCTTATTTTGGTTCAGCCTGAGAGCTAAGAATGGTTTTTTATATTTTTAAATGGCTGGAAAAAATCAAATAAAGAACTCTGCATGAAACGTGAACATTCTATGAAATTCAGATGTCAGTGTCCCTAAGTGAAGTTTCACCGGGACACAGCTCCAACTGTTTGTTTACATATTGTCTGTGGTGGCTTTCATGGAAAGTAGACCTGAACAGTGTCAAGAGGGATCATTTGGCCCCAAAAGTCTAAAATACGAACTGTATGGACTTTTTCAGGAAAAGTTTACTGACTCTGAGTTAGTACACTGATCTCCTGAAATTTTGTCAGTAGACCATGTGCATCAGAATTAACTGAAAAAAAACAAAACAAAACAAAACAAAAAAACAAAAAAAAACCCAAAGTGCAAATTTGTTGTCTTGCCCTGAGACGTTCTTGCTCAGTGTCTGTGGAGCAGTTTCAGGATCCAGATCTACAAGTCTCTGGTGGGTAGTCTGCAGCATCGGGTGGGGACTCCCCACCTCATTGCATGTGTCCTTCTAGTACAGATGGGGTGGGATTTTTCCCTTGTTCATCACATCTCACCCACTCTGGACATCACTGTAAATAACATTCTCAGAAGGCAAACTCTCTGGTTAGTAATGCCAGCACACATTTTTCTCAGGATTTATTTTGTTTACATCCTTAGAGTATTTTTAGTTACATGCTTATGTTAATACGAGAACTTAAATAGGGTAATATAATTTAAAGAGACAAAATCAATAAAATGATAGTGCAGATTAAACTACTTGCCACGTAGAACAGATTAAGTGCCAACATTGCTAGTTTCACGCTAGTTTAGATTTGAAGTGAAGATGGTGTTGAATCATGAATTGTGCCTGGAGAAGAAAGAGGATTGGGCTCGTGTATTGGATAAAACAAGGAAATCTGTATTTCAGTGCACTACACAGAAGCAGTGTTAATCTATCACTCTGTATCAAGTCTAAGCAAGGAGTTTCGATCTGAGTCTTTTAAAATAGAACCAGAAATGCACCAGGTACCTAGAAGCCCTCACAGACAGGACTTGCTTCCAGATTCCCTGTGTGGCTCTATTTAATTTGGCTCTTCTATGAAGATACTTATGCTTTATAATGTCATTTACTTTTTTCAGGATTTAATTATTAAAAGTCTGGCTTTTAAAATAACATTTTCTTAGTGTAATAAATACACGTTACTTTATATGATTTGTGTGCCTTTTTAAATAAAGGGCGAGAGAGTGATCACTAACTCTCTTCTCGCCATTTCTCGTTCTGAAGTTCAGTGAGAAGAATTTGCACTTCAGTTCTGTAGATTTCTTTTGCTGTTGTCCTCTGGTGTCAGGCAGCCAACATTGCCACGTTGTCTGAGATCTCCCTCAGTCTGATCAATGCACAGACTTTCTTTCTTCCTCTTACCAGTCAAAGTATCTGGGTCAAGTCCAATATCCAGTTCCCACCTCCTCCCTGGCCACACACTGCATTCCTCATACTTTTGTCTGTCTGTTCACTAGTTTTCATTCTAGAAATATTTGCTGTGCAACTTCTGTGTGTCCAACTATGTGCAAGGTCCTGGGGAAACAGTGATGAAGGTGATGGCTGTAGCTCTGGTACTTAACACTGCTTAAAGGCTACGCCTGAGACAGACACTTAAAACAATTAGGGTCAAGTGTTTTAAAAAAGGAAGACAAAGTCCTGAGGGAGCTGACAGCTTACCCTACTAACCTAGAGTTCAGATATTTTACCCCAAGGCGTTAATATCTGGTGATGCTGCGTCACAACTCCCACTGGCATTGCCATTTAAAAAAACAGTTCTTTTTATTATTATTGTTGTTGTAATTATTATGTTAGTTAGTCTTACTACTTCTTATTTGCAGAGTGCAATGATATCAACTCCATTGTGATTAAATAAGTTCCCTCTGTATCTTAATCACGACTTCATTCGGTTGTAAAAAACAGAACCCAGCCTGACCCGTTTAAGCAAAGAGGCAGAAGCCACGATAGTAGCTGAGAGCTACGTTGTACAACCAACCCAGGGACAGAAGGAGGTGTAGGCGGGTTCACGGACAACAGGAGCTCCGAACTTGAACCTCTTCCGCTTTCCCTTTGTCTCCACGCTTCTCATCTAGGTTCCTCTATACTCTTTATATCATATACTGCTTCTGCCATGATGGCAGAAATAGACTATTTTTTTCCCAGTTGAAATCTGAAAAAGCTCAGAGTAGAACTCAGCGATCATTTCTGGACCATTCCCATATGGCCATGGGAAAGGTTGGACACTTTCCACTTTGGCCACGTGATGGAGGAGGGGAAGAGGTCACGGTTCCCAGGAGAAGGCAGAGGTGATGAGCACATGACACTATAAAGATCTATTTGCTATACTTGGAAGGCAAACCACTAAGGTTTCCAAGTTCGAGGCATATATTAATATTTGGGATTCAAGAATAAGACATCAGAATTCTTGGAATTTCCAAAATTATACATCATTTTGAAAAGACATTCAGTGTTCTTCATACTTTAAAAATTTATTATTATGGCTATCTCTAAAGACTTGATTAATAAGAAATATTAAGTTTGGGAGCTATTAACCAAGATCCATAGCATACTGTGAATGTTCAAACACTGGAAAATGCCAGCAAACATTAATAGGTATTCAAATATTGTAACATTTAGATCTTCTAGCAAGGCTAACAATGCCACGCCAAATCACGTCTGAATTGCCGATTTAAGGCCTTATTTTGTTTCTTGTACTCACTGTTCATTGGAATGCCTTCTGTAGGATTTGTAAACGCATTCTGTGCATATACTGTGAACACACAATGTGGCAACAGCTCCAAGCCAGAGTATTTGATTAAACTGTGCTTTTTTTTTTTTAAATGTGGCCCTGTCCTGGTTCCTGGAAAAGCCGACCTTGACCTTCAACTTCAAGTGTCAGCTTTTACTTCTCTTGCTTTCAACTTGATGTCTGTGAATTTCTTAGAAGCAGTAAGGTCTCTGTGTTGATTGTTAAGGTTTAATTCTTGCAGGAGAATTGTAATGATTTCTCCTGACTTCTCAATAGTTTCTTCTTGAAATTCAGAATTTGTGAAACCATTTCTCATGAAGCGTTGAGAAGGGATTCCTATCTGAAAACACTGCTATTTATACTTAATTTCTGTAGAGAAATGTGTTTCAAGTTCCACATTGAGAAATGTGTTCTCAAGTTTCAAGACTGATTTAGCACTGTGAAAACTCTTGAAAATACCCTTTACTGGCAAAGGGGCTTTATAACGTGGCCTATGCAATTATTCTTCCTTTCTCTGGAGCAGAGATGAAACAATTATATTTTTTTTCTTATTGAAGTATAGTTGATTTACAATGTGTTAATTTCTAGTGTATGGCGTATTGATTCAGTTATACACATATATATATTCTTTTTCATCAGAATTATTATATTATTACCTATTGCTGACAGGCTCTGAACGCCTCTTCTCAAAAGAATTTCATACGTAATTCAGCAAAGTAAGGGAGGCTGCTCTGCTTTGTGAGTTTCTTAGATAAACTTTGTCCAGATGTGATGCTCGCTTACAGTTTTAACACTGGTGTTAGAGAATAAGGGATAAAAGAAACATTTTCATCAGTTTTTCAAGTAAGATAAGAAAGTTTGACACAATACTGGCATACCCATCTGTGCCAGGGGACGTTATAAAAGGGGTCCAAGCATCTCCTTCCTTCATAGTATTCATGCCTGTGTACCTCCAGGGCTTGGCTGTGGACTGGGGACAGATTCCTCTGGGGCTGGCCATTAATTCTGGGCATCCAAGGTGTTATAAATATTTGAAAGAAGAAAATAATCCCTCTGGCAGAGGGCTGAAAGGCAGTCTGGCAATGTGTCGACTTGGGGAGATTTTCTTGAGAACTGAAAATGAAAGAAACAAAGTGACAAGTCGTTGACACCATGGGATGGTTCTAATAGTTCACTTGTGTGTCTACCAAACACATGGAGTAGACCCTAAAGGACTGAACACTGTAAGACAGGAAGGCGTGAAGTCAGGTACCTGGTATGCAGACATTCAGCAGACATTTGTTGCATTGCGTTAAAGCTGGGGCATCCCACCCTGATCCATGAACCAAGACACCACTGAAAAACTCTTAAAAGGTCATCTGAAGTCGTTCATAAGCCAGGACAAATGAACGTAAGGCAACGTTACCACAGCAGACATTCAACGCATCACCACCTTAGTAATCACAATCCTTACTCACCTAGAGTTTTAAAGAACAGCAATCACATATGAGTGATATCACATGGTATTTTTCTTTCTCTTTCTGGCTTACTTCAGAGACTGACACATTGTAATTGATTGTACTTCAATTAAAAAAAAAGAAAAGAAAATATATAATTACAGATTAAAAACAAAAACAATCAGAAACTGACTTCAGTTTCTATTCAGAATCTAACATGCCACTGACTCACCCAACTGCATCAAAAATACTATGGTGAAAAACATGTTCGGGATGATCAATTTTAAGCACTGAAATGACTGACATCACAAATAAGATGTGTCGGCTCTTGAGGTTTTTATGAAGATAAGCAAGTGAAAAAAATTTTAAAGCGTTGAAACAAAATGAAGGTTGTGTAACCAGAAAAATGAAATGATGCAGAGTAACCAAAACTCAGTACGCTGGGTGAATTGAGGCTGCTTTATAGCTGGTTACCCAGGGAAAACTTGGAGTCATGCTACCATTTCAGCTTTTAAACCTTCTGGATTTGCAGAGAGTTAGGGAGATTACTAAGATCTGACCTTTGTGGCAGAGTCAACCGTCCCTCTAAAATCCAACCCTCCCATTGATACAGCCTCCACCAAGCCCCTCATTGTCTTGGGGAATTTCCACTGGAACCACACGATTAGCGGTAGATGAAGTCCTTTGGGAAATGTCCCCCTAGGAGGATCTGACGTGTGATTCTTTGCTCCAGTGCGTCCTCTGGGGTCCTCTCAAATGTGGTTTAGGGTTATGTGAGCCATCTCCTCTGGCTTATCTCCCCTCTCCCTGTCTCAGCAGCAGAGCTGCCTGGGCGGACAGTTTGGTCACACAGGCTTAGGGCTGCCGCAAGGAGCAGCCCCTTCTAGAGTCTACATAAAACTCCAGGCGGTCACTGGAGTGGCCAACCTTGCTCCCTTCAGCGCCCCGCATACCCCTACTGGAAATGAGTCAGATGACAGCAGTCGGACAGCCCATCCACAGTCAGGAGGAGGCCGGTGGGAAAGGCTGGAAGTCAGGAATGGTATCTCCCTTCCAAACCCAGATTAAAACCAGAAACCAGAGAAACTCACAGATGATTTTCAGTTCGCCAACTCCTTCAACCTAAAAGCAAGTAAAAAGAACTAAAATAAATTAAGGAAGAAAGAAAAGAAGGAAGAAGTTAAAATAACATTTCCCGGGCTTAAGTGACAAAGCTAATATGGAAGAAACAATGTTTGAGAATGACGACGAAGGCAGCCCTTCCAGGAAGCAGCAATGCCTCTCTCCTAGGAAGCTACCCAGAGCATGCCCTTAGCTACTTTTTTAATAAAACTTGTTATTAAATAACAATTTAACTTGTTATTAAAGATGACTATCGTCAGCATATTTTTTTAAATGGTGGTAGTGAAGGAGCTATGTTCGTCAAACAACAAAATAATGTGGCTTTCTTTTTCCCCCACGGCAATAGTTAATAAAATATTACATTATGTTTGTATTATTTTATAATATTTTATACCACGTTAAAATTATATAGTTGGCTACAAAATTTTTCCAAGGAGAAAACCAGGGGGACAAATTAACCACAGAAAGTATATTTGTAACATAGGAAAAAGAAGAAAAAAATAATATTAAGTTGAACACCTACTCTCTCCAGAAGGCATCATTGATCCTTTCTGTGTGCATAGAATATCCTCTATGGCTATTTCAACCTTTAACTCACTTACAATCCAGCTATATCTTGGTGCCCCATCCATGTGGTCTCAGCTCCCACATTTCTGGGCACTCCAGTGACAGTGTTCCTAAGATTCTTTCCCTCTGCCATGAGAATCTGCCCAATCAGTGAGCAAGGCCGACTAGAAATGCAGGTTGGTAACACTTTCTGGGAGCCACCCTCAGCTGATGACTGAGGCAAGTTGGTGGGAACACAGCCCCATGGCTGCCTCCTCAGTTAGGACGGTGCTGATTCTGCACAATTAGTCAGAGTTCCCCAAAGGACTGGTCACCTGTCCTCTGTAGTGGTGACCTGGGTTCACCTGCTGAATCAACTCTTCTGCCACCTCCTTACCTCAGGGCATGTTTTGTGGGGAACTCATCCTAAGATGTCCGTAAAAAGACCCGATATCTCCCATTCTAACACCTTTATCCCTACCGCTCCCACCTCCGATCGTCTAGGGAGCCTCAGGTGGAAACGGAGCACTTCACTGCCTTCTCTCTTCTGACTTGTACTTGCCACAGCCCCACCTGCAACCCCGCGCCCTCCTCCCTCTCTCCCTCATCCTGACCCGCCTCCTGTCCTCCACCAGTAAGCCACCACTCCTCCTGGAAATGATAAACATTGCTAAATTTTATTCTTAAAAAAAAAAAATGAAGCTGCACTGATTAAATAGCAGACAGAAAAGCCAGGTTGTACGCAACAAGTCAAGAGGCACCTTTCTCAATTCACTGAGACATGCATTTCTGAGGAACATCCGGAAATCCAGACATTTCCTTTGATTGTTGCAGCTATGATAAAAGTCAGCAGAGCGAGTCTCTGATTCTGCACCCACCGCCCACTCTTCCCTACGCCAAGATAATACTCTGTTTAAAATACTTTGCTTTAACGCTTATGATAGATTGCTTCTGTTGCTGCTTTCTATTTATGCCTCCAGTCCAGCAGTTCCTGGAACTCTTGATGTGTAACGCTTAAACCAACTGCTGTAATTCTCAGCAAAACCGGCAGCTCTCTGTGGGTTCTCTAACTGGGAAAGTCTTTAAGACAAAGAACTGGGTAAAAAAAAAAAAAAAAAAAGGTGTATTATTCATTCCTAAGCTGGTACAATTTGATGTAAATCAGTAAGAGCGGTCTTCCCCCTGATCCGTCCTATATGTTGTTCGTTTTCCAAGGTGATCATTTTTTAAACTTTTTGTTCAGTGGGGACCATAGCTTTGCAATGAGCTGTGTTTACTCTCCCTGTCACCCAGTCATTTCTTTTCTTTTTTCCTTTTTTCTTTTTTTTGGCAGGGGGAGGTAATTGGGTTTATTTATTTATTTTTAATGGAGTTACTAGGGATTAAACCCACGCGCTTGTGCATGCTAGGTATGCACTCTACCCTCCCTCCTTCCCCCAGTCATTTCTGTTCCCAACACATGTCATTTTGGACAGACCAGTGGCTTTGCAGAATTTTCCAAAGCAAAGTCCTAGAATATCTGCATTAGCAGCACGTGGGGTGCTGGTTACCAAACAGATTCATCCGGCCACTGTCGTCTGACCCAATGCAACTTTGGGGAGAGTCCTACTGATTCCTCTGTACAGAAATTTGAGAACAACAGGTTTGCCTGTTCAGATTTGACCGAAGGGTTCAGATTACAAAGGCTGAACATAAGTTTTCTTTGTCTCTCCCACGGCTGAATCCATGGTGCTGACCACATCAGTTGGCTCTAGCTAGCTAAGCTAATAAGCTTTTACACCAGCACTTATTCTGAGGAGTGACAAAGACTTGTGCTAATCTCTTGTGCTGGAAAGTGAAAAAAACAAAACAAAACAATGAAAAAGATTGTTTCCAAAGAGTAAAATGTACCAAGGTTTTCTAATGCAAAAAGTATGACACGTGTAAGCATAACACTTTAGGCAGCAGGAACAAGGATCCTATTTTCTCAATTTCAATAAACTGTTCCCTTGGGAGCAGGTCTTGGAGGAAAGATGTTCTAGTTTCTTGACTTAGATAATAGCGAAAGATCAAGGGGATTTGTTTGCATTTGTATTGCGAAAGAAACATTTTTTTTCTTTTTTCTAACATCTATGTGTTTGGTGATAGCTACAGCTCACATCTCTTGTGGTCTTGTGTGAATGCTCTTGGGTTTTCCATCTGTCAAGGCGCTATTAAGTAAATTCAGTCTCTTTAGAAATAATTGTTTCCTGGCCCTGGATTTGGAAGGACTTCCAAAACAGATGACAGAAGTTTGGAACAGAATCATACTTGGCATTGTCATGACAGGAGTCATTATGGGCATATAGAATATAGCTCAGCTCAGGATGGAGGGATTTTGCTTTGGAATCCAGTAGTGAACGTGTCTGGGGATGTCAACAGACCATCGTGAGAAAACATACAGGACTCTGGTGAGTAAACAAAGACCTTCCTCCTGGAGTACAGATCTGGTGGTAGGATCGGTTGATCTGTATAAGAACAGAACAATAGTCATGTCTTTCACAAACTCTCAGCTTTCACAACAATGTCCAAAGTACATCTCTTTTGATGAAGACATTCACATCTGCTGCTGATGGGAGGGAACAGCCGGTGGCATTTTCCCGTAAAGTGTTTACATTGTTCCATGGGCATTTCAGGGCGTCCTCACATCCATATAAAGACACCACGAATGATACCCTTTGTGCCTCCGTATTACTTATGTCTTTATGTCAGCCCTGGTTCCATATGAGAGATGGTTACTATGGGAGTTCATTACCAGAAATGCAGTTGATGGAATGTCACATAGACTCTTGCCCTCTGAGTGGTTTTATTAACCCCACTGTCATTCCAACCTAGTAAGTTATACACTTTCTATCTCTGTATACCTGGCCAAGAATTTTCCAAGACAGAAGATCTGGAAATGCTTCTTTGTCACTTAAATACCTGGCAACGAGAATGAATAATATTTTGCACAGCTTTTCTGTTTATGAGTCATTGACCCAAGAAGCATAAAGCAGCTTTTCAGTTTTAAACTATTTAAACCTTTTGTAACTCTCTCCCTAATTAGTGTCCATTATGTTTCAAAATCCATTTCTGTGGGTTTATTAATAGCGAAAGTATTAAATGAAACCATAGAAACCTCTGGAGGAGAGGTAGTACTATTTCTTTTTAAAAAACAAGTAATTCACTTAACTTCTTTTCTAGTCAAATCAAAAGCTTTCACTTAACCAATTAGAAATTATTATTTAGTAATTTATTTTCTCCAGCTTTTTATCTCTTTGAACTTCCACCTCTACAATAGTCTCCCAGCTCCTTGAAAAACATTATTGCAACCAGCCAATCAAAGGAGCTTTTAAACAAGCTTACAGATGATATACATATTTTAAATTTCCTGCCTCACTCAATATTTGGATTTCTGAAATACTGCATTAAAATATCATTTTTGACATTCTCTGACATAAATCTCAGTAGTGTTCTCCTAGGGCAGTATACCCAGGTGATAGAAATAAAAGCAAAAACAAACAAATGGGACTTAAACTTATAAGCTTTTGCACAGCAAAGAAAACTATAAACAAAATGAAAAGACAAGCTGGGAGAAAATATTTGCAAGAGATGTGACTGACAAGGGCTTAATTTCCAGAATATACAAGCAGCTCATACAACTCAATAACAACAGCAACAAAAAAAAACCCAATCCAAAAATGGGCAGAAAACCTAAACAACCATTTCTCCAATGAAGACAAATGGCCAACAGGCGCATGAAAAAATGCTCAATATCATTAATTATCAGAGAAATGCGAATCAAAACTACAATGAGGTATCACCTCACACCAGTCAGTGTGGCCATCAGTAAAAAGTCCACAAATGATAAATGCTGGAGAATGGGGAATCCTTCTAAACTGTTGTTGGAAATGCAGTTTGGTGCAGCATTTATGGAAAACAGTATGGAGATTCCTTAAAAAGCTAAAAATAAACTTACCATATGATCCAGCAATCCCACTCCTGGGCATATATCCAGAGGGAACTCTAATTTGAAAAGATGCATGCAGCCAATGTTCATAGCAGCACTATTTTCAATAGCCAAGATATGGAAACCACCTAAATGTCCATTGACAGATGACTGGATAAAAAAGTTGTGGTATATGTATACAATGGAATACTACTCAGCCATAAAAAAGAAAGGGATAATGCCATTTTCAGCAACATGGATGGACCTGGAGATTGTCATTCTAAGTGAAGTAAGCCAGAAAGAGAAAGAAAAATACCATATGATATCACTCATATGTGGAATCTTAAAAAAAAAAAAAAGAAACTTATTTACAAAACAGAAACAGACTCACAGACATGGAAAACAAACTTGTGGTTACCAAGGAGGGCAGGAGGGATGGAGGGATAAATTGAGAGTTTGGGATTTGCAAATCCCAACTACTATATCTAAAATAGATAAACAACAAAGTCCTACTGTACAGCACAGGGAACTATATTCAATACCTTGTAGTAGCCTATAATGAAAAAGAATATGCAAAGGAATATGTATGTATATATAACTGAATCACTATGCTGTACACCAGAAATTAACACAACGCTGTAAACCGACTATACTTCAATTAAAAATCACCAGTTTTAGAAAGCAGTTTCCATTTCTCTATCATGGATGTCATAATTTGGCTGATGTATTTTTTGCTTGGATTTTTAAAACGTTGACTTTTAGTTTTCCTGCCTCAGTTTTATCCTAAACCCAACCCCCTGGACCCACAGCATCAGCCTCACTGGGAGCTCGTTAGACATGCAGATGCTCAGGCCCCACCGCAGACCTGCTGAACGAGAATCCATATTTTAACAAGATTTCCTAGGTGACTCTCGTGTGTATTAAAGTTGAGAAGCTCTCTTCTGGCCTCATCCTTCCACTTTATTGGTAGCATTTCCAAAACAAATGAACATAGAGCTTGGTTTTATAAATTATTGCATCAAAAAAAGATACCCTCATACCTGGAATGTGGTGACTCCTCAAGGTGGGAGCACCTGGATGGTTGCATGTACTGCAGAGCCTGTGCTCAGGACGTTCAGTGCTATGATGCTGACGTGTGACACCCCCTTCCCGCCCACCGCCTGTACCGGAAGTGGAGAAAATTGAGTGTGTGGTGAGGAAGCTCACAGTCGGAGAAGAGACTCACAGGTAAATGGATAAATATGACACACTCTTGCCAATACAGATGTAGAGGCAGGACAGAGGAGTGACTCATCCTGTGGGTGGAAGGCGGGGCAGAGGACAGAACAGGAAGGCTTCTCCGAGAAGATGATTTGATTTTCAGTGTTTCACCCCATGGGCAACTTGGAGGGTGTCCCAGGCAGACAGACATGAAAATAGTGAGGCATATAAACATCTCTAAGGACATTCACATGGTTTGGTTTTGGTGCACGTGAGGATGTGTAAGAGGGGGTTACACGGTAGGTGGCATGGAACCCATGGAACATTGGAAAATGAGACCAAATCGTAGACAGGGATGCCTGTGAGTCCCAGGGAGCTTAGCTTTGGTCAAGGGGGCCTGACGGATTTTAAACAGAGGGAAAACACAGCCAGCTGGATGTTTTTAAGAGGTCATTCTGGATGTAGTGTAGAGAGTGGATGGGAGGCAGAGCCAGGGGGTCCAGTGTGGAGGTGGCAGCAGTGGCCCAGGTAAGAGACATGATTACCTGCCCTGAGTCAGTAGTTGTGGGGATGGACGACTTAGAGTAGAATCCACAAATCAAAGGAGGAGATCCTTTTCTTTCTGCCACCAGCCTCACCTTCAAATCTTTTGGAGACAACAGTTCTTTGCTGAGTCTTTACTCAGTTGGAGCAAATGTCTCCAGGTCTTTGAACTTCTGTTCACATGCCCTGGTTTTGCATCCCTTTACAGGTACTTTGGTGTATGCATAGCTCACATGCATTGCAGTGCCAAGAACTGAAGAAAAGGTAAAATTGAGTAGGGAGAGAGAACTGAAAATGACTGGGTCCCTAAACATGCCACAGACATCGGTTCATTTAGTTTCCACAACCCTATTAAGTAATTATTATTACCTCTGTTTTAGAGACGAAAAGTCCTGGGGACTAAAGGTCTCCTTTGTGATTATCAGCGACAGAGTGGAATATCTGAATTTGCACCCAAAGATCTGTGATTCACATCTTAAACTACCTGCATGGCAAGGATGCCTAGAGTCACTTAAACTAGCGCGTCTCCCAGGGTTTGCTGAATGTGCAGGTGGCAGTCAGCTGTCTTCCCTGGCGACCTGCTCTGCCAATTGAACAAGTTCATTAGAAGCAGTAGACAAGCAGAGAAGACCCCTGAGTGACCGGGGAGATGACACAAATCCTCCATTTGTTAAAAAAAAAAAGGGAGGGGGGCCTCCCCTGCAGAGCTGGTTTACTTTGTACACAATTCTCACAAGCTGGGCCATATGGTTTTGCAGCCCCCAGACAATTAGAAACAGCAAGACAAGAATGAGTGGGAAGCAAGTGGGATCTAATAGCTGACAAGCTGACATCAAGGGAGGAGACGGGAAAATGGAAAAAGCCAGAGATATAAAAAAGCCAAGAAGCCTCCGTAATAGTTTTGGTCACTGGCACAGAGGCAGACCATCCCACAGACATTATTTACTAATTCCTGAAGGCATGAGTGTATTATGCACAAATTATTGACCCTAGGCGTCAACGTCAACTTTATCTCCCACCTGAAGGAGAAAGTACCAGTATAACATTCAGGCTGGACGGTGTTTTTTTTGCCTCTGGATGAGCCATTTCAGGAGTATGACAATGCACATCTCTTCTCTGGTTAGAAAGTGTTAGATTATGGGAGATTCTTGCAGTCTGCTAAGCAAAGTCTCTCTGAGTGATGTCTACCACTTGGCCAGTGTTCAGTGCTTTTTTTACATGATAATCTTCTAAATATTGGGTCACCAGTGTGGAATGGTAACCAGAAACTCCCAAACTCAGTCTCCCCAGAGCTTCCCCTTTGTCTCCCATCTCCTTTCAAGCCTGCTCCAGAGATGGTCTTCCATCCCCCCATGACATTCTCAGTCAATCTCAGGACATACGATACTCTCTAGTCAGGTTAAGCTGTAAATCCAGGCACAATCCTGTGATTTTATTGAAGAGTCCAATCAAATCTGTCCATTGATCCTTCACTTTCCACCCTCCTGCCTCCTGCCTGTGAGTGCCAGGTTTTTCCACTCTACTGTGCATCTCCCCTGTTCTGTAACTGCTGTTCCAAATGTGGAGCTCGAAGCAGGGAGAGGAAGAAAAGTTAAGGGGATCAGGAAAGTTCTTACTCAACTGATACCACCCTGCACAGACTCCTAAGTCTCCAAGTTGAAGGTGCACAGGAATCCCATGGGGATCTCTTTAAAATGAAGATTCTGAGTCAGTAAGCCTAGGGTGATAGCTGAGATTCTGCATTTCTGATAAGCTTCCAGGTGATACAGATGGTGCAAGACCATGGACCGCACTTTGAGTATCAAGGATGTAGAGATTCCTCTGCTGTTCCTTTAATGCAGCTAATTAATGCAATTCCTTTAATTCAGGTAACCCCCTTTCAACTATAGCCCCTGGTGGTACATGTCATTGACTTTTACTACTGGGGACCCTCACCCTGACAGTCCACCCCTTGGGCAGAATACTTTACTATGTTGTCATTTTCAGTTTTCTATACCTTTCACCTTCATTTTTTTCCTTCCCCCCTCCCCTTTTTTGATATACTTTTTTCTAAATTGAAGTACAATCAGTTACAATGTGTCAATTTCTGGTGTACAGCACAATGTCCCAGTCATGCATATACATACATATAGTTCATATATTCATTTTCATATTCTATTTCATTAAAAGTTACCACAAGATATCGAACATAGTTTCCTGTGCTATACAGAAAAAACTTTCTTGTTTTTTAATCTATTTTTATACGTAGTAGCTCACATTTGTAATTCTCAAACTCCCAAATTTATCCCTTCCCACCTTCTTTCCCCGGTAACCATAAGATTGTTTACTATGTCTGTGAGTTTGTTTCTCTTCTGTAGATGAGTTCATAGTGTCCTTTTTCTCTCTCTCTCTCTCTTTTTTTTATCTTCCACGTATGAGTGATATCACATAGTACTTTTCTTTCTCTTTCTGGCTTACTTCGCTTAGAATGATGATCTCTAGGTCCATCCATGTTGCTACAAATGGCATTATTTTATTCTTTTTTATGGCTGAGTAGTATTCCATTGTATAAATATACCACAACTTCTTTATCCAGCCTTTGACCTTCATTTTGACCTGAACACAGAGGACTGTAACTTCCCAAATGATGAGTCAGGCACCACCTCTCTTTCCTCTAGATGTGGGGATGGCATATAGGGCTAGCTCTTCCCACAGAGCTGGTGAAGACCACGTAGTAGGCTCACTGTTGGAAGGAGGGGGTTTAACCTGACAGTACAAAGAAATCACTCCACAATTCCTCTATCCTTATTCAATGATCTAATGCTTTTAAATTCCCAGTCTGGGTAAAGGGCCATGTATCCTGCAGCCAGTTCTAGATACTTCTTTTGAACATTTGCATCTCAATGACTATGCTCCCAGCTAACTTTGGTATCTCATAAGCTAGAACATAGCCTTATGTTTCTCTTCTCTGTGACAACCATCTTATGTCCACAACATAAAGTTTCTGAAGATGCTTTTTCATTTGTCAATATTCTACCTAAAATAAGGTACCTAGAATCAGGTACCACATGGAGTCCAGCCAGCCCAGAGTTCATTAAGGTGGTGTGTTTCTGTCCTCTACTCATTTGACTTCATTAACACACTTGGCAGTTGAATGTCTATGGAAGAGAGAAGGGAGATGGGAGGAGTCAATGATAAGGGTATAATCTTGAGCTTAACTGTCTGAAAACTTGAGATACTATTAATAGAAAGTAAAGAAATTAAGATTAGAAAATGGCAGAGGGGTGGTTCTATTTCAGACATATTGAGTTTGAGGTGCCAGAAGGAGACCTATGTGGAAATGTTCAGCAGGTGGTAAGAAATTGGAGACTGGAACATACTATTGTTATGTCTAGAGATAGAGATTTGCAGATCATTCTTGTAAAGATAATATCTGAAGTCTAAAAAAGAGAGCACGGATGCAGGTTGAGCTCAGGGGAGAAGGTTCAAGCCTAAAGATGATGAAGGCTCACACAGATTCCAGAAGAAGGCAACATATTCTCCAGAACTGAATTGTTACCTACGTAGCTCCAAGTGTTTCTTTCCCTGGATCGCTGCATTGTCTGAAAGTGACATCAGCTTCATTTCTTAGGATTCTCCCCAAAGAGAAGTGGACAGGTTGCCACCTAGAAGGGGGTCACATGTTAGCTGACTGATACATTGTAAGGAAGATAACGACCTGATTAGTAACCATTGCCACCCACTGCCTCCCAGGCCAGAGTCCGATGAGAACAGAACATGGGATTTTTGATGCCTGTGAGGACTTAGAGGTGAGGCCTGAATCACTTGGGAGAAAAATAGGCCCGGGCAGCCAGGGTTGGGTGGACCAAGGTGCAGGAGAATGTTTGCAAACATGACAGGGAGACTCAAATTCACTGCTTTCTGAAAATAGCACATATACAAAATGAGCTTATTATTTTGTTGAATAATCCTCACCTAGCCAATGATTTTATAAAAGTTTATGTATTTCAGTTAAAAATCACTTCACATTTACTTTTTCTTCCCTTTCTTAAAATTGGATTATATTATTCTTTATTATATTATACATTTGTTATCTATAGTCGAAGGAGTAGAAATGGCTGTTTTACAGTAAAGCATGAAGAAATAATTAATAATAATAATAATAATAAAGAATCTTGTTTTAAAGGATATCCACAAATATCTTGTATCTGTCTATTTCAGAAAGTATTTACTTGAATCTGACATCAAACATTAAACTTCAAAATATAAATACCAATGTTTTGATTATTGTTTTAATTTCTACAAATAAAGTACATGAAATAATTATAATTGAATAGTAAGTGCCTAAGATAATTAGTTTAATAATTTCATAGCTAAAATGTGTACTATTAAGTATAAATATAAAGTGTGTCTATATATATAAAGGATGTATATATTATATATATATATATATATATATATATATATATATATATATAAAGCATGTAACAAGTATAAAATATACACATTTGGTTTAAACTCTTACAAGCTGTCATATTGACTATATAAGCAGACTAGTGACATGTAAATTATATAAACATACATGATCTTTACCTTAGATATAGTAATATGTTCTGAAAATTTTTCATTCAGACCTATTACGTCTTTTAAGACGAACACATTCAGTAGCATAATTTCTGGTGGGAACTTTTTTGAGCACTACACAAGCTCCATAAATTGTAATGTAAGGTAGCTTTGGACATGGACTGAAAGTGCAAAGATGAAAATCAAAATTCTAAGGTTACTTTAGTAGAATGTGGGGATGTACCAGAGATTACAATGATGTACCACAAACTTGGCCTTAAATAGCCAGGTTTTTAATTTCCCAAATACCAGAGTCAGGGTTGAAAACTCACATGTGATAAGGGCTACGTGATTTAGCTTTTAGCCAACTGGAGTTCTTAGTCAGCTTGGAAAGTTTTAATGGAATAATTAATATTCACAGTGATGATTTTCAGGATAAAAGTCTTAGCTACTATTTCTTTTATACCCACTATGTGCCAGAAGCCTTAATATAGTTTCTAATGTAATATATTTTCTTATTTAAGTAACAAAGTATTTCTATGAAGTAGGTTGAGTTAACCCCATGTGACTGATGAAACAAATGATGTTCACGGAAATTAAAAGTAATTTTTCCAAAGTCACATGGTGAGAAATAGGTTTCTCTTTGTTCTCCTCTGACCCAGGAACATTGACATTCCAAGTTTTATACGCTCACTTTTGGAAAGCTGGTAATCCATAGTTGATATTATCTTTGATAAAACACAGTACTTCATGAGCTCTAGTTGCAAAATAAATGAGTCACAGGTATGAAATGTACAATGTGGGGAACAGAGTCAATAATTATGTAGTATCTTTGATGGCGCATATTGCAAATAGACTTAACGTATCATTATGTTGTATAACAGGAACTAACATAAGTGTTGTAGGTCAATGATGCTTCAAAAACAAACAACAAACTCATAAAAAGGGAGCAGATTTGTGGTTACCTGAGGCCGGTGGTAGGAGGAGAGGGAATTAGATGGAGAGCAGTCAACAGGTACGAACTTCCAGTCATAAGATAAATAAGTACTAGGTGTGAAATATACAAAATGATAAATATAATTAACAGTGCTGTAGGTTATATATCGTTATTAAGAGAGTAAATCATAAGAGTGCTCATCATAAAGGGAAATTTTTTCTATTTTTTAAATTTTTTATCTATATGAGACGATGGGTATTCACTAAACTTACTGTGATCATTGTTTCATGATGTGTGTAAGTCAAATCATTATGCTGTACACCTTAAACTTACACAGTGTCGCATATCAATTATATTTCAATAAAACTGAAAGAAAAAAATAGAGGATTTCATTTTCAATAAAACAGTAAGAAAAAAGTAGAGGATTTCATTTTCCATCCTGTTAGCTAAGAATATTTATTTGTATTTATGTATACTGGTTACTCCTTCTATGCAAATGTGACACTACCACCGTCAGTAAAGCACATGCTGCAAATGGTTTTTCCAGTGTTTATGGTAGGGCTGGGTGGAGTTATTCATCCAGTGTCTCGCCATCTCCCCCTAAGAGTCCTCTAGTGATCAGCAGGCTTCTTGAGATGAAGTCTAGGGCTGACAGTGTGGCTGGTGGCCATGGCTACAGCCAAGCTCAACACTTACTTCATTAATTCCATGCTTATGCACGTGTTCTCTCTCTCTCTCTCTCTCCCCAACACACACACACACACACACACACACACGAGAAGATTTAGGGTTTATATTTACTGTAGATTTGGGATATGCTTCGGAAGTGAAATCAATAAAACCAAACATTTGCCATTTGCCTCCACCGATTTTATCTCCCAAATATCTCTGAAATCCTCTCCTCCTTTCTGGTTCCACAGGTCCCTTCTAGTCCAATTCACCATCACCCCCTTCCTGGACTTCAGCAGTACCCTAACTGCTCTCCTTGTTTCTGTTCTTGCCCTTGGCCCCACCAATCCATTCTTCCCTGTGCAACCACAGTGTTCCTAAAACGCCAATTTTACCTCATTTCTCTGCCTAAAATCCTGCACTGGCTGCCCACTGAGGGTCGTCGGATTTGACCCCTGCCCACCTCCACAGTCTACCTCATCTGGAGCTTTCTTCTCCCAGAGTGCTTTGGCTTGCTTGGGAGCTCTTTTAGTCCCCAGCCTCAGGCCCCAGGGGTTTGCCGTTCCTTGGTTTGGAGCACTCCTTTTCTCCCTTTTTTACTGGGTAAACATCCTTCAGAGCTCAGTCTAAATGTCAACTTCTTAGAGCAACTTTCCGCGATACCAGAGTAGGCTTGACCCTCCGTTTCTGCACTCTCACAGCACTCTGTTCTTTTGCCAGCATTCCCCGTAACTGCAGGATGTAATTAAAGAATAATACGTTACTGCTTATTAAAGTCTGTCTCCTACACTTGTTGTTAATTTCATGAGAGTCAGGTCTGGCTCTTTCTTATTCACCACTGCTTGCCACCTCTTACTTAGTACAGTGCCTGGCCTTTGTAAGTGCACACAATCACACATTTTTGCCTATGCTACAGATATTAAGCCTTTTACCCTTTAGTCATACAAAATGACTGTTGCTGGCCTATGTCTTAAAAATGGCTGCAAACTATTGGGAGATTGGATCTTTTAATATAAAGAATTTTTTCAGATGAGCTCAGAAATTCATCACAAAGCCTGATCCACCATTGTCAACTGGACCTCCTTGAGTTTGTGTCTGATCATCTATTAATTATGTGACTTATTGATAAGAAGTAAGGGTGCTCCAAGGGCTTAGCAAGGGAAAGTATTGAGTGAAAATCAGGAACAAAGGCAGCAAAAAGCCATGAATGTAAGATGTAGGCAGCATGAACTACTGAGAGATAGTATCAGACAAAGAATAAAGACAAAGATGTTACCTGGGTAAATATGTAAGGAAGAAAGGTGTTTTCTGAAATGAATTCCATCAAAGAGACTATAAGGTTAGAGATAAGTTAGCAAGTTTAGATTGGAAAGGGTGACTGAGAAAATTCAGTAATTAATTTTTCTTCCTTCCTTTCTTTCTTTTCTTCCTTCCTTTTTGCCTCCCTCCCTGCCTCCCTCCCTCTCTTCCTTCCATCCTTCCTCCTTTCCTCTCTTTAGCAATGAATATACTGCTCATGAGTGGAATCATTTTATAAGCACTGGGATAAAGGTCAAGGCACAGGCAATGTTTATAGAGAAACAGGGGTTTCGATTAGGCAATTTGCTAGTAACACCTTCAGTAAATAAATGTGAGAATAATATGGAGTGTTTATAAGACAGTGAGTTTTTAATCAAATCCACTCACTAAGGAAGCCATAAAGTAATCTGCAAAGTACTTTGAGATAATCAATGACTGTGTAAACACAGTCTCATCCTAGCAGCTGAAATTATAAAACGATTTGTTTTAGAAAATTCCAACTCTGGCATTTTATTTCCCTTGAGTGGTAACAATAGATTGATTTATGAAATAATATTTCTTCATTTGAGTTGTTATTCTGTAAGTATACGAATTAGCCTTTAGTTAGGGAATGGATACTGCTAGCAATAATTTCATTTTTGCTTTTGAATTTTATTTGAAAAAAATTTCCAGGTTCAGAAAATAGCCTTTTGTGAATCTATCTGATGTGCAGGACACGGGTGAGCTTTAAGCCTGTGCTTTTGGAATCATTCCTGTACCAAAGCACATGCAGAAATTCAGCATTCCTGAAGACAGTGACTGTGCTTTTTTTTTTTCCCCCAAGGGTATGAACACAAAAGAAAGAGCTATGCTTAGTTAAAATGAGAAAGAGAGAGAAAACGAAAGCCTGGGAAACATCGAAAACTTGATATTCTCAGTGTTTGGTATATTACTGGAGATGAGTAGAGATTTCTAACAGTCTGGGTTTCAGCTTAATTTCTTTCTAGAATCAGAGAATGAGCATGAACTTCTCCACTAAGACTCACAGTTCAGCTCCCTTTTGTGATCTACTTACTAGGGACACCGTGCTGACCTGGAGGTCCCCAAGGTTCTGAGAAATCAGAAGTCTAGATGATTCTGGCTTTGAACTCACACAGGGCTGGCTATGAGTTACCACACTAAAAGGCCATGGAAAATCCATCCCATGTCCGTGACGAGTTTATCTCTTGGTTAATAGGATGCCAAAGACTATGTGGGGAAGGGGAAGACAGCACCAAACTTTTTCTGTCCAACTGGAGGCTCTACCTACTGTCAGCAGAGTTCAGAGAATCAGAAGCCCACCTATGCTTGAGCTGCATGAGGCTTTTAAACTGGCCGCTCTCGTGTTGAGGGGATCCCACATTTAGCAGACAAATACTCCCCATGACCTCGATGGAAATGAAGTATCCACAGAGGTTTAACCCAATCTATTGTTCTTTAATCAGGAATGTGTCATAATGTCCCAGTTTCCTATGTAATTTCAGGGGAATTAAACTGGAACAACTAGAAATTACATTATTAATTATATTCAATGTCAACTGAAATTACTACCTGATATAATCTTGCTAACAAAACATGTGGATGGGATAAGCTACTCCCAGCCTCATCAGTTAGTAGGCCCTGGTATAGCCTACTCCCTCACTATGGGTTGGCTAATCAGGAAACACACACACACACACACACACACACACACACAGATGCATTTTTTTTCCTTCTAAAAAAATCTTAAGTTAAAAGTGATTTAAAGACTGGGTCCTTGCCTCTCACTCTTGCTCTGTCCTGGGTTCCAAAACCTGAAGTATTTAAACTAATATTGATTCTCAGCCCCCATCTTGTAGAATCTGAGTCAGTTCAGCTAGAACAGGGCCTGGGCATTCCTGTATTTATAAAGGGAATTGTCTGTTGGTGGGAATGTAATCTGGTGCAGCCACTATGGAAAGCAGTATGGAGATTCCTCAAAAAACTAAAAATAGACTTACCATATGATCCAGCAATCCCACTCCTGGGCATATATCCAGAGGGAACTCTAATTTGAAAAGATGTATGCACCCAATATTCATAGCAGCACTATTTCCAATAGCCAAGATATGGAAACCACCTAAATGTCCATCCACAGATGACTGGATAAAGAAGTTGTGGTATATGTATATAACAGAATACTACTCAGCCATAAAAAAGAAAGGGATAATGCCATTTTCAGCAACATGGATAGGCCTGGAGATTATCATACTAAGTGAAATAAGCCAAAAAGAGAAGAAAAAATACCATATGATATTGCTTACATGTGGAATATTTAAAAATGGCACAAAATGAACTTATTTACAAAACAGAAACAGACTCAGACATAGAAAACAAACTTTTGGTTACCTAGGGAGAAAGGATTAGAGGGACAAATTGGGAGTTTGGGATTTGCAGATACCAACTACTATGTACAGAATAGATAAACAACAAGGTCCTACTGTAGAGCACAAAGAACTGTATTTTATATCTTCTAGAAACCTATAATGGAAAAATACATGAAAAAGAACATATATTGTGTATGTGTGTATAACTGAATCACTATGTTACACACCAGAGACTAACCCAACAGTGTAAATCAACTATACTTCAATTAAAAAAAAGTTGATTGTAATGAGAGCCTAAGGTTGATGACCACAAATAAATGCTATTTCATTCCATCTTTCTGGTTACCTTTGAAAGTAGACTTTGCCATTACAATGTTGCTTATCAAAAATCCGACATTCAGTTTAAAGCTAAGATTTGAACCCATGTATGTAGGATTTTTTAAGTCTTTGCTTTTCTCATAAAGTTGTATTTCTTAAGACTTCTAATGAGATCAAAGAATTTTCATAGAAAGATGCTCATAATTATTGAGAGACAAAAGGAAAAGAAAATTCAATTATAGTGGTTAGGCTAAACATAGAAGAGTTATTTAAGGCTTTGCAAATTCTCTGAAGTTCTATACATTTGCCATGATGGGAAGCTTGATGCATCTTCCTTGATTATATAACGTCACATTGGAAAAGCTGGCACTGAAGTATCAAGTTCCTCTTGTCCTCTCACCAGCCCAGTATGTGAGCTTTGTAAACACTGCACAAAAAGGTGACATTTCTGAGTTTTCACTACATGCATTTTAACTTTATAGAAAACAACATTTTCCAACCATTTTTTTTTGACATTCCTTCTCTTCCATAAAAAATAGATGAGATGAACTGTCATAGATCTACTAATCACTGTGGCTGGCTATTTCCCTTGAATCTCTCTGCTCCTCATTTATCTTGGGGGGATGAGAGGGGGATGTGGAACTGATGAAATATTATCAGAGGCATCTTAATGCTACTGCATCCTCAAAACACAAATAATATCCTGACGGTAAAAGTCTAAATCCGAGCCTTAGGTAGGTCAGTTTTATCCAGATCAAGCAAAAAAGTTCTGCCCTCCTTTCCTACCCATTTTCATCTGCTCTCTGGCAGAGCCTCCTGTAGCAGATGTAGTAAAACTGTGTAGAGCTGCCAAGATGCTTGATCAAGTCCTTGTGACTGCTGTGGCTGTCGCCTCAAATTTCAGATTCAAAACCACAACTTTATTACCCCACCCACCAATGATCAAGTTCTCTGGGGGAAGAGTAATTTGTATGGACAAAACCCCTAAGCACTTAATGGATAAACCATCATGCCAATCTGCTCAATTACAATGGATCGGAAAGAGTTTGCTCGCTGGATCTTGTTCTTTTTTGCCGTTTATTCTTTCAATAACAACTCACTGAATGACTCTTTCTTCTAAGAGACTCTTCCCATTGTGCTTTTTTTCACAGGGCAATCGATTATAAACTGGAAATATTGGGGGGTGTTTATTGGTTACAAAGAGTGGAAACTCACTCAGGCTTGTTTTGACTTACGTTCAAAAGTAAAGTGGAGGAAGCCAGAAAAGTGGGAAGTAATTAGGCATCTCTCTCTTGCTCTTGAGCTCTCAGACTGAACAGCCTCTTGTGTCTCCAGCTCTCTTCACATCAGCCCCACAATAATCAGGCTTTCTTTGCTTGGATGCAGCCCAACATGGCAGCCACCCCTAATGACCACCAATTCAGAAGGGACAAGCCCTCACAACCCAGCAGCAGTGCCCATTTCCACTCAATCTGCTCAGTCTCTAGGCTTCTGAGTTCGTGTCTTCTTGAAAGGTCTCCGATGGGCTCAATCCTTCTGTGACTATTTCCCAAGGTCAAATGTCTAAGTCTGGCCCAGTCTATGTACCTTACCTAGGCCTACCCTTCTCCAGGATCTAGAGATTCAGTATAAATGGTGGGAGTTTGGGTGGGAGACAATGGAAGAGCATCTAATACATGAAACATCCTCTGGGCATTTTCCTGGTGGGTATAGGTGCATACTGAGTGGGACTGTAGGGCTGGGACCAAACTGATGGTGCACTGGAAGAGGAAGAGATGTCCTTCTCTGTGACATTGTGCCATGCATGGCACAGGCAGGGAGGCAGAGCAGGAGAAAGGGGGCAGCACCCCAGAGGTTTCCACGCCTCTAAGACACACACCTGAAGTGAAACACTAGCATTCATAGAGTTCTTTCAGGGGGCTCTTCCTTACCTGGTCCAGGGAGCAAGCTTTGTAGAGCCTCTGTAATATGTTTGGAGGACAGACAGGATAGCCCCAGGAGAGAAAGAGGCTGAAATCCACAGAGAGGAAGGCACTGAGGGTTTCTGCAAGGGATCCTAGACACTGGGTACAGTGGTTTGAATAGTGATCCCCAAAAGACATGTCTGCATCTTCAACTCTGGTACCTGTGACTCTGATGTTATTTGGAAATAGGATCTTTGCAGATGTAAGTAAGGTAAGGATCTCAAGATGGGATCACCTTGGATTAAAGTGAGTCCTAAGTCTACCCTAAGAGTCCTTCAAGAGAAGACAGAGACACAGGGAAGAGGCCATGAGAAGATGGAGGCAGATTGAAGTTTTGCTGCCACGAGAGAAGAAACACCAAGAACCACTACAAGCTGGGAAAGGCAACACAGGATTCTCCTAAAAGGACTTCAGAGAGTGAGTACAGCGATTTTGGACTTTTGGCCTCCAGAACTGTGAAAGAATAAATTTCTGTTGTTTTAAGCCAAGAAGTCTGTGGCAGCTTGTTATGGAAGCCCTAAGAAACTAATATGTTGGGCTTCTATGACAGGTCCATCTTCGCCTCTTCTGGGAAATTTGAGTTTCAGCCAAGAGAGAGAAGAATCGGGCACTAGAGGATGCTGCCTTCAATAGCAGCTCCCAGACCATGAAAATAAAAGTGTGAGACACTGAGCACTGCAGATCAAGTGGGGTGAGGTGGGGTCCCCATCTCAGTGAGGTTATGGAGTCTGAGCCAGATGGGATGGAGGAGGTGTTTGCTCCGCCTTAAGGTGGAAATGCTATATTGAGACTGTGAAAAGATGACCTAGGTTCACCCCTCATGGACCCCTTGTGTGCACTTGTATAAGTTCCTCACCCTCTAGGGGC
Organism: Vicugna pacos; assembly: GCF_048564905.1. Taxonomy (NCBI): domain Eukaryota; kingdom Metazoa; phylum Chordata; class Mammalia; order Artiodactyla; family Camelidae; genus Vicugna; species Vicugna pacos. The sequence goes on from NC_132987.1 coordinate 11,044,342, forward strand.
CTCAGCGACAGCAACCATGCACAAAAATATTGCACAAAATAACTTCTAAAGGTCTTCGTGATTGGGGCCTTCTGATCCCTAGGCCTATGAGGTTAGAATAAGGGGAGAGTCAGGTCTGAGCCTGTAACACTTTGTCTTGGAGACTGACTCCTTTAGTTGGATACACCAGTTTGATGGAGACACTTGCTCTCTCCACTACCAAGCCTGGGATGGAGCCTCAGACTTGATCCTCCTCATATCTCAGCTACTATCTGGGACCAATAGTGGCCTTGGAGGATTTGGCCCTTGAGTTCACATGCATAGTCAATATCCCTTCCTATCTCAGGCTTCTGGGAACACTTTGAGCACTCCAGCCATAGAATCCCACAGGGACCTTGCTGGGTGTCCCATAAGGTGTATCCTCTTCCAGGCTCAAAACAATGCTAGAATGCTTCAGGTGACTTTGGAGGTTTATGGGAATGAACTACAAGGGTTCCACCTGGGACCATTTTCTGAGGTACATTTCAGAGCTGTACTCTATAACATGGTAGCCGCCAGCTGAATGTGGCTTTATAAACTGAAATTAGTTTAAATAAAATAAAGTTAAAAACTGAGTGTCTGAGTTGCATCAGCCTAAGTCAGTTGCTCAAGAGTCACATGAGGCTGTTGGCTGCCATGCTGGACATCGCAGAGAGACATTTCCATTGTTACAGAAGGCTGTATTGGCTCGCAGTGCTCTAGATCAGTGATTTAAAGCATCTGAGAATCTTGTTAAAATACATATTCTGGTTCAATTGATCTGGGATGGGGCCTGATATTCTGTAAGTCTAACAAGCTCCTAGATGCTGCCAATGCTGCTGGTTCATAGACCACACTTTGAGAGGTGAGGATTCACATCACTGTGAATTGATTATGGCCACTTTGCTAGCTGTATGCTGGAGCTGAGGAGTGGGGAGGGGGAGACCCTTCCATCTTCAAGGAGTTGAAAAGGGACTGGGCTAGCCTGGTTGGAATAGATTCTTCATCAAAGAGAAAAATGGAAAGTCATTGGCTGAGTCAGTCAGGCCCTACATGTCAACCCAAGAGATACAGAATTTCCTCTGTAGAGCAGGCCTTCTCACTAAGGTGAGAGATACAGTAGTCCAGGTGTTGGCAAACTTTTTTTGTAAAGGGTCAGATGGTAAATATTTTAGGCTCTTGTGGGCCATTAGGTGTCTGTCTCAATTACTCAAGTTTGCTGATGTAGCATGAATGCAGATATAGACAATATGTCAAGAAATGAATGTGGCTGTGTTCCAATAAAACTTTGTCCACAAAAACAGATGGCATATTAGATGTGTCCCATGGGGCACGGTTTATGGACCCTCGCACTAGTGGGTCATGATGGGAGCCTTGAGTGGAGTTACAACTTGTCAATTAGAATTTCTTATATAACTTGGAGCCTGTTTCAGTCACGCTTGTTATTAGTCATTACTAATAAGAATAAATGTTAACTATTAGTATAATTGGTTTAATTTCAGTTTCAAAGCAACAATTCCCTAATGCAAACAATACAAAATTACATGGATATTGAAGTCAAACTATGATATGTAGAAACTGCAAGTTGCCCAGAATCACAAAGTGCAACATCTGGACAGTCAATTCAAAAGCCGACGTCTATCCACTAGCTGGTGCCTTCTATTAAAATGTTCCAGCAGAAACTAATGATCTGAATGCCAGGTTGTAGAATTGCTTTATATACCATGAGGGTAAATAAAGACCTAGGGAGAGTCACTGGTTCAACTTCCACAGGTGATGGTTGGCCAGTTTAGGATGAACCAAGGGCTCCTGTTTCCTGAACGGCATGCAACCCTTCCCTGACACTGTCTCTACAGAGTGGACAAAGCACTATTCAAATACAGTAAATACAAGGTGTCCTTCCTCCAGAAAAATTCTCACCGAGCCCAGGGAAATGGTATGAATTGTGGCTGCAAACACAACCACTGTTATAAGACATTCACTGAACATTTCATAAACCATCTCCTCATTTTCGTAGACTTTTGGGAGAAGGATTTGGATGGTAAACATCTCTCTAAAGAGCTATCCAAGATATTTAAATGAAGTTTTCAGTCATTCTGTAAGAATTTCTCTGTGACAAGCACAAAAATCAAGGTTATTTCATTTATAATTTTTTTCTTTTAAAAGAATAAACCATTCCATACAACAGTTTTGTTGGAGGAAGCACTGATTAAGATATTAAGAGGTCTTAGATCCAAGGGAGGTTTGTTGAGGCTTTGACAATTTAGCTTTCTGAGACCTGAATTCCAGATCACCTTTACCCTCCTCTCTCCTTTGCCCTTCCCCAATTCTCTAAGATTTAATTGGAAACACATCATCCTCTCAAAGACTTGGCTTTCTTCATACTGTCCAGTTTGCAGTCATTCAACCTGACGATCATGAGCTTCAGAGCAGGGCATTTTAACAGGTTCGTGAAGGTGCTGGGGTTTAAATGAAAGAGCTATGGTCCTGCGACACCTCAGTGAGCCACCCAAGACAAATTTTATCAGTCCTATTTTATGAATTACAAGATAGATGATCAATTGGCCAGACCAGACTCTGGAGGTGTTCTTTGATTCTTTATTTGCCCTAATTCATCACAATAGTTAATTTTAAGACAGTGCTTCAGTGTTGGATTTTTTCTAAATTGCAAAAGTAATAAATCCTCATTAGGATAAGTAAAACACTATAAAAATATATAAAGAGAAAAATTAAACTTCTTCTCTTTTGGCTTATCTCCCTCGGACCCTGAGATGATGATGATGATGATGATGATGATTTATATTTTAGGTACTTTATTTTTTTTTTAACATTTGCTTATTGAGTTATAGTCATTTTACAATGTTGTGTCAAATTCCAGTGTAGAGCACAATTTTTCAATTATACACGAACATACATATATTTATTGTCACATTTTTTTTCACTGTAAGCTACCATAAGATCTTGTTTATATTTCTCTGTGCTATACAGTATAGTCTTGTTTATCTATTCTACATTTTGAAATCTCAGTCTGTCCCTTCCTACCCACTGACCCTTGGCAACCACAAGTTTGTATTCTATGTCTATGAATCTGTTTCTGTTTTGTATTTATGTTCCTTTTTTTTTTTAAGATTCCACATATGAGCGATCTCATATGGTATTTTCCTTTCTCTTTCTGGCTTACTTCACTTAGAATGATATTCTCCAGGAGCATCCATGTTGCTGCAAATGGCATTATGTTGCCAGTTTTTGTGGCTGAATAGTATTCCATTGTATAAATATACCACCACTTCTTTATCCAGTCATCTGTTGATGGGCATTTAAGCTGTTTCCATGTCTTGGCTATTGTAAACAGTGCTGCTGTGAACATTGGGGTGCGGGTGTCATCCTGAAATAGGGTTCCTTCTGAATATATGCCCAGGAGCGGGATTCCTGGGTCATATGGTAAGCCTATTCCTAGTCTTTTGAGGAATCTCCACACTGTTTTCCACAGTGGCTGCACCAAACTGCATTCTCACCAGCAGTGTAGGAGGGTTTCCTTTTCTCCACAGCCTCTCCAGCATTTGTCATTTGTGGACTTTTGAATGATGGCCATTCTGACAGGTGTGAGGTGATACCTCATTGTAGTTTTGGTTTGCATTTCTCTGATAATTAGTGATATTGAGCATTTTTTCATGTGCCTATTGATCATTTGTATTTCTTCCTTGGAGAATTGCTTGTTTAGGTCTTCTGCCCATTTTTGGATTGGGTTGTTTGTTTTTTTTCTTATCAAGTCGTATGAGCTGCTTATATATTCTGGAGATCAAGCCTTTGTCGGTTTCATATGCAAAAATTTTCTCCCATTCTGTAGGTTGTCGTTTTGCTTTACTTATGGTTTCCTTTGCTGTGCAGAAGTTTATAAGTTTCATTAGGTCCCATTTGTTTATTCTTGCTTTTATTTCTATTGCTTGGATAGACTGCCCTAGGAGAACATTTTTGAGATGTATATCAGATAATGTTTTGCCCCTATTTTCTTCTAGGATGTTTATTGTATCTTGTCTTATGTTTAAGTTTTTGATCCATTTTGAGTTGATTTTTGTGTATGGTGTAAGGGAGTGTTCTAGTTTCATTGATTCACATGCTGCTGTCCAGTTTTCCCAACACCATTTGCTGAAGAGACTGTCTTTATTCCATTGTATATTCTTGCCTTCTTTGTTGAAGATTAGTTGATGAAAATGGACCCTGAGATTATTAATTTTACATTTTGGTGTGTATCCTTCAAAATATATTTATGCCTATAGATAGAACCTGCCTACTCCTCTTTCTTGAAAAAATATTATACTATAAATGTAGGGGGAAAAAACAGCCAAAACTTACTTTTTTTCTTTGCAAAATTTGCTTCTCATTGTTGTTTTAATTTTCCAAACTAGAGTGATAGTAAGCATTTGTCATCAATTTGGTCACTATTTGTATTGCTTATCTTTTGCTCATTTTTGTATTTTACTTAACAGTGTGTTGTAGCTATTGATGTATCAGGGGCATCAACCACATGGGTAGCAAATGACTTTTCCCAATCTAGCACTTAAAAAATTTGTGTTTATGGCATCTTTGCTATATAGTTTTTCATGCTGATGTGTAGTAGTCAACTTATTTTGTGATGTCTTATTTTTTGTGTTACTTTTGTGTCACCCACCCTTAAATTATCCCCATCGTCTCTTATACTTTCTTTTTATATTTTTTATATTAAAATATTAGATCTTTACCTGTTATTTCTATTTACGTATGGTGTGAGGAAGGGGTCTGCTTTTATTTCTTCCAGATGGATAGGTATCTAAACATCCATTCATTCCCAGTGAGTTGGAATAGTGGGTTTATCATATATTACATTGCCATATATAAAATATATAATTCACGTGCTGCTCATGAATTTGTTGGCTCATCTGATAGCCTCTTCCTGCTTAAAAGTCTGCAGGGCAGAAACTTCTACAAGCTCCTGACCGCCATGTCATGGATCAGCTCATTAATACATTTTCTCATTTCTTTCTGGAGCCTAAAGGAGTCAATATCTCTCTTAGGAACATAAACAAATGTTTTGAACAAAGCCCTCTACTTTCCTGTGACTTCCAATAAACACCAACTTTCCATCTCAGCGTTCGGAAAAGAAGAAACAGGAAGATCCTCTCTTAGGAAAATGAGCAGCAGGGCGCCATCTCTGCTCTCAAATGCTAAGTCCATCTGGCTTCTTCTTCCCCACTGCATCCAGGCCCTCCCTAACGTCCCTGGTCCCAGGCGCCCCGGGAGTCTTGTCCCTCCCACACAAGTGCTCTCGCCGCCCATTCAACTCACTCTAACCCAAATCTCCCTATAAGTCAGACACTGCAGAATGTAAGGGGTTCACAAAACTCAAAACTTTTGCCTTAAGTGCACTGAAAGTTAGAACCAGAAATGAAGCAAAAATTCCTCATGAATCTGAAATTCTGTCATGAAAACATTTTTAAAACTTGGATTGATAATAACCTCTGAACTCTGATTCCTAAGGTAAAAAATGGAATAATAATGATAATAATAATACACCAAAATGGATAAAATTGCTTTAAATTGTTTTAAGTGAACAAAAAAAAAAAATCCCCACCGCTTTGCCTCTCTTCCCTCTGCCACTTGCCCGCCCGCCCCCGACCCCCTACCCCATTCCCACATAAAAATAGATTTTAAATGTGCAGAGAAGATGTCCTCTGAAGCTGAAGCTCCCAGTGTAGACAGCTCATGTCTAAAAACACTAACTAGAATAGGAAAAAAAAAAAAAGTAGCCTGAGTTTCACACTCTTAAATTCCTCTCCAATGCAGTAGAAATTCTTTCAAGATAGCTTCAGAACACAACAGCTTGTGAGGGAGCCGTGTGGCTGTGAGCCAGAAAGTTGGCATCCAATCCAGTCCGTGGCCTTTCTCCACCAGCCCTCACTGGAGACCCCAGGATGCTAGAATCACCGAAAGGTAGGTTTTCGCTACCACAGCGCTCTTCTACAAACACTTCCTTCAGAGTGGTTGAATTGGACATTTCTGGTGATTAAACCCCTTCTAAGTGACATGGGAAATAGGTATAAACAGACTCAGAAAAAGACCCCACCTTGGTCTCCTCTGAATCATGGGGACTCTGTGAAATGTATTGCCCACCAGGGACAAAAGAGCCAAACAGATGGTGCAATTTCATGCTTTTTCTGGAGAGTTAAAAATATCCTCAATCATGTACTTAGAAATTGGCAGTAACTGAATTTTTGTTATTCCGTAAGTTACACCAGACAGAAAGTTTTTAAGCAAAAGAGTACGGATGTCTACCACGAAGCAGCTCATGATTTCTGGTTGTGCTGAGCAACAGTAGAACCTAGAAAATTCATTCTTAGCTTCCCTGGTAGCTGGTATACTGTGTGCCCTAAGGCTGCCGGTCAGAGGCATTGAATCTGAGACCTCAGTTTGGGAGTAAGCAACTTGAGAAGGCAAGTGTCATCTGGGTGCCACCACGGTGACAGCAGAAGCCTCCAGACTTGGGGTGGCCATGATCGGAAGCCTGAGTGTCTGTCCGAGGAGTGGCGCTGGGTAACAGTGGCGGTGGTCCTCGACTCCGCAGCAGGCCAGCTATGCTGCAGGCTTTGAGGCATTGCTCCTGGAAGCTTAGCTTGAATACATCTCTCCTCCTCGCAGGGATTCTGTGAGATACCCAATATAGTTTTCATAAGCTCCTTTTCTCTTTCATAAACCAGAGGCAGCCTCTGTGGCTTGCAGTTAAGAATCCCAAGTGAAAAAGACACGTATGGCTTTTACTCAGGTATATTGGAAGTGAGAAATACCCTGGCTTATTGTACTCGGTCTAAGTCATGGATAAATTTAACCTGACAGAAGACGTGTAGGATGCTAAAACTGCCGCTGGGGGAGGCAGGTCTTCCCTGGGCCCCTAAAGGAACCCACCGAAGCTGTGCTGTGACTGATTAACCTGCATCCAGAGCTCTAAAAGCCTTTTCCTGGAGGGGGATCAATCTCGCTCAAAATATCTTGTGTCCCCCATTTCTGGAGAATTTCTGGGCTGAGGAGATAATTTCTTTAGAGATGTGAGCCTTGCTTGAAACCCTGCATGTACCCAAAGAATTCTGCATTAATTATTTTGGGTGTTGTTTCTTCTTCTATATTAGATAGAAACGTCTTGACTCCATGTGTGAAGAAGAAGGTGGTTGGAACAGATGCCTCACATCGGATGAAGTGCTTGGGGAAGACAGTGGTGGGCTGGACATTTTTATTTTCTCAGTGAAAATTGCGAAATAGAACACACTTCCAGAAAAGCAAATAAAATGGATATGCCCTTTCAAGAATAATAATGAAATGAGCATGCATATTGTCATTGTGGAAAGTGAGAATAAAGACTATTACCAATAGTCTATGGGCCCCATTTCTGCCCTGGAAGGCATTTCCCTTACTTCTCTTTAATAATAAACATTATGCTACCTTTAGGAATAAACCATAATCATTCTTTTGCTTATTTTATGCTTATCATGTATGTATGTGTGTGTGTGTATGTATATTCATATACACACATATATACGTATCCCTAAAAATACCATTTTGTTTGTTCTGTTTTTAAACTATATAAATGTGCCATACGTATCCTTCTGTGTCTTTTCTTTGGCACAACGCTGTGGTTGTGAAATTTGTTCCTGTTGTTGCATGTGGTTGTAGTTGATTTGTTTTCACTCCTGGGAAGTTTTCTACTCTATGAATACACTACTGTTTACCTACCTATCTAGTGTTGATGAACAAACATGTGGATGGCTTCCAGGACTTGGGTATCGCAAATAATGCTGCTGTGGACATTTTGAGGGCATGTCCTGATGGACACACGACACGTGTCTGTACATATATGCCTGACAGTGGGATGGCAGGGTGATGAGATATGGACATTTTCCCATTTTCTGAGTGATGCGAAACTGTTGTGCCAAGTGATTTTTATCACTTTGCAGGGTTAAAGGTAACAGGAAAGAGAGGTCCTACCTTCCCACTCACGCCTGTTGGCATTTGTCACCTGGCTTTGTGATGATCTCTCAGGGTGGTTTTAAGTTGCATTTCCCTGATCATATTAGGGATAATATTATACAATAATAATATCATACATATTTTGTTTACTGAGCTCACTGGTAGGTAGTTACTGGTAACTAGCTGTTTTATTGCTAAGTTGAGGTTTCTCTATTGTGAAGCACCCTTTCAAGTCCTTGACTCCTTTCGCTGTTGGTGTTTGAGTGTCTTGGTCTAGGGTTGTCTGGAAAGCAGAGCTTGTACCAAACTGATGTGTGCTTTGCAGTGCTTTGTCCTGGAGAGCACCTGCCCCGAGGCGCAGGGGCAGACGGGGAGACCTGGGGGCGGAGAGGGCACCTCTGAGACATAGGAGGGCACTTTGCCACCACAGTTTACTTCTTCTGCTTAAACAATTGCTATATTATATAATTATGATGACTTTTTAATAACCAATATTTAAACAGAATCATGGGTTAAGAAAACTCAACACTGTAAAGATGTCAAATTCCCGTTAAACTGATCAAAATTTAAACTTTGGAGAGAAGTCAGCGGAGGTTTTTTTGGTGTGTTGTGTTCTGTTTTTGTTTTGCATGACGGATATCTGGGGAAAAAACTAAATGCATGGAGTAGTGAAAAGGCAGAGTAATGAAGAAAGCTTTGCCTACCATATAACGTTAGCTGGCATGGTATTTAGACAAGTCAATTGTAGAGAAAGGGTCATATAAAATAAATGAGAGAAAAAGAAGCACTCCACAAATGAAGGAGACACAAGTGGCAATCGTAAACGCAAAGGAAAAATAAAACCAAGCCACGGCAAACAAAAACTTAAAGCCATACTTTAACCCTACATTCCAACCTTTCCCCCAAATTCACAGGTGAAAATGCAGGAGGGCAGGAACACTTCTAATCTTACACAAAAGCTAGAAATTATAGAAGAAAAAGGTTGGTAGATCTGACTACAAAAATTTTAACCTCTATACAAAAAAATAGCACCATACAATACAATTTAAAAATAACTTCAAGAACATATTTGCAGTGTGTATTTATAGAAAAGACAAAGTCTTACAAGGTAAAAAATGAGACACCGACTCAGAAAAATTTTTAAAACTTGGCAAAAAATATGCATAATAATAAACATTGAAACTATGCATATCCACACTAGCAATCAAATAACTCTTTTTCATCTAATAGATTTATGAAGATTTAAAAGACTGATGAAACTCAGAGGAACAAAGAACACAGGGATGGTGGAACTTTCACACAAGTTTGATGGGTCTGTATATGGTTAAAACTATAGTTACAAATGGGCATAACTTTGAATCAATAATTCCACTCTATCAATTCACCACAGAGAAATAATCAGACATTACATAAAGGCATATGGACAAAGAGGCTTGTTAAAATACTGTTTATAATGGCAAAATTGCAGAATATCCGGTTTATTTACTAATGAGAAATTTCTATTTTAATCCATTCGTATAATGGAATTCTATCCCAGTAACATTGATGAGAAATATCATGAAATAAAAACTGACCAATGCCTGTCAGAAATAAGTAGACTCAAATGAGAAAACAATCTTGCATTAAAATTAAAAAGAGTTCTAGAGAATTCTACTAGCTACAAGAAATAATCACAAGTCCACTTGTAGGTCTCTGCAAACTTTGGGTCCCAGAAATGTAATACAGTTGACATGTGTTTAGAGGAAAACCACATGATGGGGGTTATCACTGGGGAAGGACAGCAGAGGGACCAAGGAAGGCATTCTAGAACCACAAACCTTGCAATGCCACCGTCGTATGAGGAGGCAGGTCTTCACACCTCACAGGAGCTCAGAAATCGATGGAGTGGGTGGGTGGTGCAGAAAGTAGAAACAGGATGGAATCCTGAGCAGAGTCAAAGGGGAAGCAATAGCAGAGGCTTTCAAGTGCCTCTGATATTGTCAGCGCAAGCATCCATGTCGAGGAAATCTCAGAGGCTGCACACCTCTTGGTCCTCCCAGGAATCCAGGTACTTGTCAGGGTCAGTAAACACGTGCTTTAGAAGATTCTGGAGGCTTTGTTGCCTCCACCCATCAGGATCCCTGCAAAGTTTGCTCTTGGGTTGGAAGAAAGAAAGACTTTTGCCTGCATCTGCAAGAGGGATTGGATCCCAGGGATCTGGACCATTTGCCCCTGCAGCTGAAATAACCCCTGAGAATCCTCACACCAGTGAAGAGGGAGACCTGGGGGAACAGGGCAACCTCGGCACTCCTGACATTTATGAGGGGGTGATTCTTTTCTGCTCTAAGAGGTAGGAGTCTGCCCTGTGCATTGTGGGATGTTCAGCAGCATCTTTGGCCTCCATCCCCTAGATGCCAATGGTCTCCTTGCCCCAGTTGTGACAACAGAAAATGTCTCTAGTGTTGCCAAATGTCCCTCAGCAAAACTGCATATGGTTGAGAACCACTGGAGGAGAGACAGACGATATTTTATAAAGTGAGATGCCATCTGAAAGTAGGAAAAGCAGATCACAGAACAGCACGGGCACCATGATCCTGTTTTTATTTGAGAAACCCTGTATCGATACACAGGCACACATTAAGTGTTGGATCATGAGTGTTGTCTATTTTATACTATATGTGTTCTGGTATTTTCTGATTTTTGGACAATGGACCTGCAATTGTTACATGAAAGAAAAACACAGACATTTTAAATTTTAATATTTGCACATATGAATAAAAAAATCTTGAAAAGATATGAAACAAAATGGTAATTATAGTTACTTCTTAGCCTTCCAATTTCTATTTTCTTGCTTTTGTTTGTATTTTCTTAATTTCTTAGAGAGAACACATACTACTTTTGTAATCGGAAACAAAGTAAACAAATGATTTCAAACATACATCCCAGATTTCAACTAACCACTAGGCACCTAGGATAATTAGACCCATTAAAATGCATGCTTCTAAATTCGGTGGTTCTATCCATTCTAACTCTTAGACAAATGCTTAATGACCTTTCCTAGCAGAAAACAGTAGATCTTATAAATGTTCTTCACCCACCTCATTACACCTCCATCCTAGTGGAAGAATCATTTCTTATTTTAATATGAAAATGGAAACCATTCAATGTTAGCGTCCTCGATATTTCTCTCCCCAAAACCTCTTTGTGCTAAACTTTTGTCTCTTAGCACCTATATTCTGTAAAGAACGATCTGTGTATTTTTTTCTGAAATTCACACATAGGTTTTTTTTCTTTTGCTTTTCCTACCAAAATTAAGGCAAGAATCCACAGAGGAAATAAGGGTGATGATTTTTCTCCCTTAAGACAATGGTTCACAACTAAAGATTCAAGATTCGGTATCCAGGATTGACAAATATAGGAGTGTTTGTCTCTTGTCTTGTGTTCTGTTAAATAAAGAATCTGAGGATGGGAAGGGGGCATGTGAAGCTTGATAAAACTTCTCCACCCCATTCTGGTTTGAGCAGTGGCACCCACTCCCCAGCCACCCTGTGAGTCTGGTGGGGCTGCCACCCTCTCCCCACAGCAATGGTCACCTGATTCCAACTATGCCAATCACATCCCCTCTGCCTGGAATTTGAATCAGGAGTGGAAACACACAAGGGCAGAAGGTAGGCAGGGCTGGATTACTTGGTGCAGGAGATCTCTGAACCTCCCATGGTTCTTGAGAGCAATTGGCTGTACATGCCTGGCTATTTCCCTACCTGACCCAGTCCAGCCCCAGGAGAAACTTCTCAAGTCCTTGTTCACCACGTCCAGGTACTGAGGAAAACCTCTCTCTGAGCTCAGGCTTAGTTCCATAGTCGTAGAGTCAACAGTGGTTGTTTCCAGTCTTAGGAAGGGTTTACCGGGTGAGAACATGGGTGATTGCACCTTCAAATGGAAGCTTTAACCTGAAACAGAGGTAGCAATAGAGTTATGGAAGGCTGAAGCCATGCTGGGGTGACAACCAGGAAGGAGCAGACTCAAGGAGATTTCCACTGAGTGAAATTCCCCCATGTGACCTCTATTAAATTAAAGGTGGAGAGTTTGAAATAACATGGGCCAAGCGACAGGCACTGCCTTGAGGAAGAATGAACCAGGAAAAACTGGGAATGGAGTAGGTGGGCATCAGCAATGGTATATTCCCTCTCCACCTAGAAGAGATTTCCCAGGCAGGAATACTCTGTCCCAGGGAACATGGAAGCTTCATTAGTGTAGGAGCAATTTTAAAGTAGAGTCAATTAACTGGATTTTGGAAAATCCATCGAATAGTAACAGATTATTTTGTCTTCTAAAAGATTAGAATGTCTATATTTCTAACAAGAACACAAAATCATCTTAAATTTTCATTGCTTTGAATGATTCTCAGGCCTGATAATTTCCTGATGTTTATACTGTCTCTATTATATACACTGCCTTCAATTCATACTATAATATCTGGGCATAGAAGCAAAGATTAATTTCACCATTTTATCATAATAGGCTGAACCCCAGAGAGATGAAATGACTTGCCAATGTAAACTGGCTAAATGACCTGAAAAATCAGAATAAAGGCTCAGATCTTCTGAATTAAATGTTCTCTCCACCATGCCAGTTATCAGTTATCATGCCAAGTTTAAATCAGATGACTCATCAAATTAGCATAATTGAAGCAGAACTTCACTAAAAATACTCAGCACTCGGTATAGTGCTATGAGGAAATGCAGTTTGGGTAGAAATTATCACTACCAGGAACTCCTCCAGCTATTCACAAAACTGTTCCACCATTGATTTAAAAGGGTTTATTATGAGGGTTGAATACAGTCTGTGAAAAGTATGAATAATTGGAAATTGAATGCAGAAAGTTATTTATACGGGCAGAGTATATGGGAAAGAAATACTCATTTTAGAAACTACCAAAAGGAGACATAAATAGCTGCAATTTGCCAAGACAAAACCTATGAATGGGTGGTGGTGACCATATTATTATGGAACCCAAGGGAACGAGGAATTTTACTACTGGGGTCAATGTTTGGAGTATCCGGCTATCGGTGCTATCAGTTAAGAAAGAAAGAAAAGAAAAGCTTCCAGCAGGGCACCCAAGACGCGTCAGTTCCAAGTACTGTCTGCACTTCTGAAATCTACAGTTCATCCCATCTTGAGCCCCCAGAAAACTCAAGCTGCTGGGACGCTCTGTCGGCCGGCTGGGTGTTGGCGTCTGTCTCTCTTCCTTTTTCCCTGGGCGTCACTTTTTGTCTTCTGAGTGGATTTGTCAGGTAGTTAGACAAGTGGGGGCCCCGGGAGGATAAGGTGGAGGAGAGGGAGGGTTTGAACATGAAAATTAGAGTGGGTGGGAGAAGGGGGTGTGGGGAGGGTGGCGGGGAGAGTATGGTGAAGGGGAGGACCAGTCATATTTCTATTGATTATTACTAGCAAAGGTCCAACTCTAAAACTTTATCAGGATTATTGGATTATAGACCTGCAAATGGAAAATTACCAGTATGCCCGCCTCCAGCATAAAGGGGCTTTATTTCCTGTAAATGAGCACCGGCAAGAAGCTGGTTAGAACCCACTGGCAGCAACTGTGCAGCAGCAACTGTGCAGCAGCAACAAGGACCTGACCAGCCAGACCCAATGCTCATTGTAATATAATTAACTTTGTGGTTTAGCCCCTCCCATGGGTTTTTCTGTGTGCATCATGGGTAAGGACAGGTGCAAAAGGGGACAAGCATGACTCAGCACTCCAGGGACAAGAGCCGTCAATCAATCAAGAGACCACCTCTAAGGAAGGGTGTAAGAGGAGGGGCAAAGACCATTTCTATCTACCCTTGGATCAGCCTGCCTTCCTCTTTTGGATGTGTACTTTCCCTTTGCTAAAAAAACTTAAAATCTTTTGCTACACAATGCCTTTGTCTTCCCTCTTTCGGGTAAGATAAGAACCGGAGTCTTTTCTCTTCCCCTTTTAGGGCAACAGAATCAAACATTGTGAGCAAGAAGCCCTCCAAAACCACTCTTCAGAGTCGCAGTGTCTCACAGTTTGATTAAGCCATGTCTAGTTTAAAATCTACTCAACCAAGGGGAAAATGAACCTAACTAGCCAAGCCAATTGGGCTTTGTGGAAAAAAAAAAGAGAGAGAGAGAGAGAGAACTTTGATTTCCAGGACTTCAGATCATACTCCTTCAAACATACTGGTGGCATCCCCAACCATTCTGAGACTCAGGACTTTCAGTGCCAAGATGGGAAAAGTCAGAGCAAACCAGGAACAGGTGCCCCTCATATCCAGGTGTCATGATACAACAGCGCTTAATCTCCTAAATGGCTGCAAAGGGAGTCAGGATACTGTTAGCAAACCTAAGTACGATTTTGCTATATTGAGGTTTCTGTACTGAGCCTTAAAGAGTCAGTGCTGGATTGTCTTTAATTTTAATTCAATCCATAGCTTTAAAAAAAAAAACCTTTAAAATTAAAGCTCCTTAGAAAAATTGATATGAATTTAGAATACAATCAGAATCAAATTGAATCAAAGAGAAATTTATATTAGATGCAAGAGGAAAATCTCTTTGAAGAGTTGTAAGTTGTGGAAAATGTCACACAGTGGTTGAAACCTCCTTTCACAAATGAGGAAGTGGAGGCCCTCAGAGGAGAGCCCTGCAGAGTTGCCCCACATCGTGGAGTCAGATTCAAACTTAGCCTGTCCAGAGTGCCTGACCCCCAGTCCAGATGATTCTCTTCTGTAACCTAGCTCCCTCTTTCCCAAGGCTAAAACACTGATTAAATCACTGAGCACTAGAAAGAGTGTCTTTCCCAGATTTAATGCTAAATATGTGGAAGGCATGGGAGAGTTGTAAATAATCCTTTGCCATCAACACATCTCTGCTCTTGTTTTGAGAGGAAGACAAACACAAGTTTATTAACATGTATATATCATGTGCGTCATGAGCACATGGAAGAAAACCTAGGAGAAACAAGTCCACCGCATTCCACTCATAGATCCTGCAGCTCTGAGAAGGGATGGGGAGTCGCCTGTGGGGCTCGTCATGTTAGTCAGTGAACCTGACTCCCAGTCATCCCTGACTATCCACAGACATGATAACAAAGAGTTGACAGCAGTGGGTGACACTCCACCCCAGCGGTTCTCAAACCTTAGTGCATCAGAGTCACCTCGCGTGTTAGAATCCAAACTGTTGGGCTCCTCTACTAAAGTTTCCGATTAATGGGTTTGGGGTGAGCCTGAGAATTTGCATTTTAAAAAATTCCCAAGTGATGCTGTTGCTGGCGGTTGAAGGCCATGCTTTGAAAACCACTATTCTCTCCCAATAACACACACACACACACACACACGCACACACACACACACACAGAAGAAATTTCATGTTGGTGGGGAAATCAGGAGGTCAGGTATCTGTAAAAGATGTAGCAGTACTTAATGAAAAATTGCAAAGATTTATAAATTAGAAAAGAAATTTTTTCACAGCGCCCTTTCTGCCCAGCATCAAGTCTCAGTTTTGTAGATAAGAAGATTTTATAAATCACCTTTTTAAAAGTTTTCCGCTGTAGCAGGAAGAGAATGATAGCATAGCTCTTTTAAAGACATATTTACAAATTCTGTCGTCATAGCCTTTGAGGGTAATACACCTTTTTTACAACAACAGTTATAGCTTTTAACCCATCGTTAATTTTCACAATAGCTGTTGTTTTATGACTCGAGTAATTAACTAAACAATGTTTCACAAGCATTTGAAATGAGTAGTTATATCCAGGGCCTCAATGTGCGTAATGAGAACGTAAATTAACGGATTTATTGGCACTGGGAAAATTCTTACCTTGCCCTCGGGAATCAGGAGCTTAGGAAGAGCAAGTTTAGTCAAATCAGACCTGTAGCTGCTCTGAGCCTCTTGGCCTTCAAAATTTATCTCCCGAGCTATTGCAGAAACTGACTTCCATTCTTGGTGGAGAAACGTGTTTCTGAGCCTTCATTTTTATCAAGCTTTCCTCTACTCTCTCTCAATTTTATGGCTTATTTCAGCACCATCTTCCCTCAAAGCTACATCCCCCATATTGCTTTTAACGCTTCTTCCCTGGTACTCCTATTAATCCTACAGGATTTAGCTGAGATGACACTTCCTCAGTGAAGCCTTCAGTGATTCCACTGTTATACTTGCCTATAGCACCATAAACTCACCTAAACATTCTTTTAGACAAGTTTTATAATAGTAGAAACAGAAGTATTCTTTTAAGTTCAGCTGTGCTTTCAGAATGGGAGCTTCACGAAAGAAGGATTAGTCAGGGAGGAAAAAAAGTACAAGGCATCTCATTCATTCAGTAATACAAGAATCAAAAAGTTCTAAATTTTTACTTTTTATGCATCTGCAAGAATTGATTTATCCATCTAGGTTTTTATGTTTATTAGCATGTAATTTTTCACAAATTCCCTTCTGCCACCTTAAACATTTTTATCTGTGGTTATTACTATTTTGTTTATTTTCATGTACTGCAGTATCATGGACCACTTTTGTCATATCTTTTTAATCTTTTAAAATAACCACCTTTTAATTTTGTTATACTTTCTATTGATTTTAAAAATATATTATTCTATTGTTTTCTTTTCTTTATTATTTCTTTCAATCATGTTTCTTTGGATTTACATTGTTGTGATTTTTCTAACTTCTTGAACAAAGTCTGATTTCAGATAACTGAAGGCTTGGAGTTGTAATGATTTATGGGAATTAATTTTTTTATCTTTCAAAAATTTAGTCAATTGAAATAGTTCATTCAGTATAGAATTTCTATTTAGCCTCTTAAAAATTCTCAAATTCTCAGTAATTAGCAAGGCCATGGCTAGCCCAAACATAGCAAAAACTTGGTGCATTATTTATCAATAACAAACAAAACAATCAATGTTATTATATGTGAATTACACAGACCAAATTATTAAATACAAGCTCATCCTAAAATGCAAAATTTTAGTCAGAATAATCAGACGTTCAAAGTGTGAGGATTTAACAATTTGTTATAAAATTAGGTACATGTCTTGTCTTTACAGACATAAAATTCCTTATGATAATTTCAGAGCTTATTTGCTCTAATAGCTCAAGTGACAGTCACTATATTTAACAATCTTTCTTGTAAAGTTATAGTAGAACTTCTATAATTTCTAATACAATTCAATTTTGAGAAGCTGCTTCCTCCACTGATGAAGGTAAATATATCCTGAGCTATAAAGTATTCACAAGTATGTCGGGTAACTTCTTGCTCTAAATATACTGCAGTACTTTTAACAGGCAGCATATTAGGTTTAGAAAAACAACTTAAAGGTTGTTTATGTCTTATACATTCAATATCTCATAAATATATATTCCTCGGTGTGTAAATCGATTAAGTTGCACATTTTTACGCAGTTGCAATAGATCACTTTTCCTCTAATTCTTTAAATTTCACACGTCATCTGAGGCATGAAAAACGTCATAACTTTCGGTTTCTTAAACGTTTCTTTTCAAGGTGATATTGTTGTATCATGTGTAGGTCGGTAATCAGATTTGCAGAAGCATTGTGTTTTCTCTCTCCTTTTTTCCCCAAGTGTTTTCTACACTGGAGAAGTTGTTGTCAATGTCAGAGAGTGGCAATTTGTTTAGCTCACATTGTAGGTTGGATTCCCTAGAAAGCAGACTCTGAGAGCCAGATTAGCCTGCAAAAAGTTTCTTTGTGAGCACTCTTGAGATGAACAATGTTGGAAGAGAGGGAAAGCAGGCAAAGGCAGGGAAGGGAAGGGAAGGGAAGGGCAGGGCAGGTGGTGGGACTGGGCAAAGGGGAATGCTGGACTGCGATGTCGTTGACCAGACAGCAGGATCTGGGGCTGCGGCTGTTCTTCGTAGTTGTTTGGAGTTGGTGTCAGAGAGGTTGGCTGTTAGACTATCAGGTTGATCAGCGTTTGGAGTGTTGGCTGTCCCAGGAAGGAGATCTGTCCTTGGATGAACGGAGTCTCTTAAGCAAATTCAACTTAAGAGGGCTGACAGCTAAGAGCAGTCATCTGACAGTCTCCCACGACCCCACCCCAAGAGCGGATGGAGGAATCTTGCAACGTTGTCCATTATATCATCAATAATACACTCTTACAAAGGTAACTTTATTTTTCTTCAAATAATTTCTTAACTCTTCAATGTATTCACAACGATTAGGTATACTGAAATCTTATTCTTGCATCATTTTGTGTATAATGTTTGGTCATCATGCCAAATTAGTCCTAAGCAATTACATTTAAAAAGGAATACAGTAATGTTTTTTAAAGTACACATTCTACTGTCTATACTTTTAAAATCACAATGATAATTTGCAAAGAAAAAACACTGCTCACTGCTTCTAGATGAAGTTTCAGTGACAGGACAGCATCACGTGTATTTGGTAACAGTTTCAAATTTCTGTTTGGTAAATGTGCTTTAAGTCAGTATTTTCATTCAATATACTCCAATAATTCATCAAAGCCCAAACTTCATTGTGTAGTTGTTGGAAGCTATTAAAAAAAAAAAGTGGTGTTGAAACTTTTGAGTTATTATTCACTTACCAGATTTTTAAATGTGCAGAAAAGGAAGAAAGGATTTCCTGTAAGGTTTTTCTTTGTTTTAAGATCTTTAGTTATAAGGGCTTATGTTTTCCACATATGTTTGTGGCATGTTGTGTTCCTGGACCCACAGATTATCTTTGTCTAGATTTGGTTATGGATGTTATCCCCCCAAGTGCTCACAAAATGCAACATTTATATTTTGGGAAAATCATAACTCTGCTAGTAATTTTTATCCGTTTTACATTATTTATGGCAGATGTTGAGAATGATATATAGAAATATTTATAATTTTTTATTTTATTCTAAAAGATTTCACTCATTGTATATGCTATAATATTATTTACTGTTTTTTTTATTTTACACACTCAACTATTATATTTTGGTTTCATTGTTAATATTCTGAATTAATATTCTGACATAAAATAATCAAAATTTTTCACAGTTCTACCAACTGAAGAAAATTACCATTATCATGCTCTCTAATTTTATTGACATTTCTCTAATAGAAATTTAGTGTGCAAAAATAAAGTCAGTCCATCCTAAAATTTCTGTGGACTCTCAAGGGACCCCAAGCAGTCAAAAACAATCTTGAAAAAGAATTTTTCAATTCAATCTTGAAAAAGTTGGAGGTCTCACACATTCTGATTTTGACGCTTACTTACAAAGCTACAGTAATCAAAAATATGTGTTACTGGCATAAAGACAGGCATAGAGACCACCAGAATGGAAATAATCCCTTGCATGTCTAGTCAAATGATTTTTGACAAGGATCTCAAGACAATTCAGTGGGGAAAGAATAGTCTTTTCAAAAAGTGGTTTTGAGGAAACTGAGTATCTCCTTTTTTTTTTCTTCTCTTCTGTTATTGAAGTACAGTTGATTTACAATGTTATATTAGTTGCTGGTGTACAGAATAATGATTCACATTCTTTTCCTTTACAGGTTACTACAAGCCATTAAATATAGTTCCCTGTGCTACACAGTAGGACCTTGTTGTTTATCTATTTTGTACATAGTAGTTTGGATCTGCCAATCCTAAACTCCCAATTTATCCCTCCCTCTGCTTTTTCTACCCGGGTAACCATAAGTTTGTTTTCTATGTCTGTGAATCTCTTTCAGTTTTGTAAATATATTCATTTCTGTTCATTTTTTTAGAGTCCATATATAAATGATATCATATGATATTTGTCTTTCTCTGACTGACTTACTTCACCTAGTATGATAATCTCTAGATCCATCCATGTTGCTGCAAATGACATTATTTCATTCCTTTTTTGGCTGAGTAGTATTCCATTGTATATACATTATATATATCACATTTTCTTTATCCATTCATCTGTTGATGGACGTTTAGGTTGCTCCCATGTCTTGGCTGTTGTATGCAGTGCTGCTATAAACATTGGGGTGCATGCATTTTTTTCAAATTAGAGGAGATAACTGAATATCTTCATGCAAAAAAAAAAGTTGTACCCCATACCTTACACCATATACAAAAATTAACTCAAAATGGATTAAAGATCTAAGTGTAACAGTTGAAAAGATAAACTTGTTAAAAGAAAACAGAGGGTAAAATCTTCATGTCATTGCACTTGGCAATGATTTCCTAACTATGACAGCAAAAGAACAAGCAACAAAAGAAAAAAAACAGATAAGCTGGAATACATCAAAATTAAAAATGCCTGTGCTGCAAAGGACACACTCAGACTGGAAAGGCAACCCATGTAATGGGAGAAAATATTTGCAAATCATATATCTGATAAGGAGTTAATATCCAGAACACATAAAGAACTCCTACAACTCAATGACAATAACAGAAAATAAACAATTGAAACATGGGCAAAGGACTCAATAGACATTTTCCCAAAAAAATGGCCAATAAACACATGAAAAGATGCCCCGCATCACTAAGTATTCGGGAAATGCAGATCAAAATCACAATGATATTCTACCTCACACTCATTAGGTTGCTACTATCAAGGGAAAAAAACCCCAGAAAATAACAAGTGTTGGCAGGGATATAGAGGAACTGGAACCTGGATGTACAGTTGGTGAGAATGCAAAATGGTGCAGAATCTGGAGAATGGAGTTTCCTCCAAAAATTAAACATAGAGTGACCATGTGATTCTGAAATTCCACCTCTACATGTATACCCAAAAGAACTGAAAGAAGGGTGTTAAACAGATGGTTGTACATCCACGGTCATAGCAGCATTAGTCCCACCCACTAGAATAATTGATATGACCATGCTACTGTATATAAATATTGAGTGATTACATTGTACACTTGAAATTGATACGGTGTCATATGTCAAATATATCTCAGTTAAAAAAAAGAACATTTCCATTACCCTAGGAAATCTCTGGATGCTCCCTTGCTGTCAATTCCTGTTCCCTCTTCCCTGCTTCCCATCGGCAACTAATACTCTGATTTTTTTTAACCATATATTAGTTTTGCTTATTCTAGAACTTCAGATACATAGAATCCAAGAAAATGTTCTGTATAAGGTGTCTTTCAGTCAGCACAGTATTTCTGAGATTCAGTAGTCAGTAGTGTTCCATTGTATAAACATGTGACAGTCTGTTTATCCATTCTTCTAATGATGACCTCCTGAACTGTTCCCAATTTTGGCTATTACGAATAAAACTACCATGAATTCATATTATTTTAATGGACATTATTATAATACAAAGTTATTCAATTCAACAGCATGGAATATATCCCCATTTACAGTAATTTTCTGTCTTTTACTTGTTTGTAAATTTTTTTCTCCTTAAAGTATTTGTGTATTTTTTGTTACTTCTGGATATATTATCATTTTTGTTCCTATCAGGCAGGACTGGTTTACAATTTTTATTTATAATTTATTTGTATATAGGGTAGAGGGATTTTTTTCTAAGATAATCTTGTATCCACCAATTTCACTGAACTCTTTTCATTATTTGTGGTAGTTTAAAAATTTATTTGGTTTTCTAGGTACATCATCACTACCATCTCCAAACAACGACAGTATTATCTCTAACTCTCCCATCCTTAGATTGCTTAGTTTTTCATTCATAGCATCAGTTAGGACTTAAGCAGCAGTGATGAGAATGGCCACCCTTGTCCTGTCCATCATGTAAGAATGCATTTGGAATTTGCTCATGAACTTGTATTTCCTCTAATTTTTTGTTTGTTTTATAAACATTAGCAAGTAGATGAGAGTCTGGGGTTTACTATCATAAATAGATGTTGAACTTTATCAGGTACTTTTTTCCTAAATCTTCTGAGACAGTTTCTAAAGCTTCATAGTTTTCTCCTTTTATGTGGCGACTCACACTGATAGATAACCTACAGGTGAACAGTTCTCTTATCCCCAAGGTACATCCTACTTGATCATGATTAATTACTTTTAACACACTTTTTGATTTATTTGGTTTACATTTTATTTAAAACTTATTGATTCTTATATTGTTGAATGAATGAGATGGCTTATACTTTTTCTGTTCCAATTTTTACTTTTTATGCTTCTAGAACAATTGATTTATCCATCTAGTTTTTATGTTTATCAGCATACAATTTTTCACAAATTCCCTTCTGCCATCTTAAACATTTTTATCTGTGGTTATTATTATTTTGTTTATTTTCATATACTCCAGTATCATGGACCACTTTTGCTGTGTCTTTTTAGTATTTTAAAAGAACCACCTTTTAATTTTGTTATACTTTCTATTGATTTAAAAAATATATTATTGTATTGTTTTCTTGTCTTTATTATTTCTTTCAATCATGTTTCTTTGGATTTACATTGTTGTGATTTTTTTCTAACTTCTTGAGTTGAAGTTTTAGCTTGTGAGTTTTAACTTCTTTTATTTCCTGGTCAATGTATTTAAAGCTATAAATATCTCTCCATGGATAATAAATTTGGACATGGAGTGCTTTATTGCCAATTGATTTGAAGTATTTCATTATTCCTTTTTTATTTTTATTTATTTATTTTTATATTTTATTTATTTATTATTGTATTATTTAATTACTTTATTTTGGTGTGGGGGGGAAGTAATTAGGTTTGCTTATTTTTGGAGTAGGTACTGGGGATTGAACCCAGGACCGTACATGCTAAGCATGTGCTCTACTACTTGAGCTATACCTTCCCTCCTCATTATTCCTTTTTTAGTTCAAGGATATATAGCAATATATCATTTAGTTTCTACACATACAGGAAGTTCTAAAATCTTGCCATTTATTATTAATTTCTAATTTTATTGCATTCTGAGAATATAGTCAGTATGATGGTAAGTCTGTGGAATTTATTATAGTTAATTTTTGTGAATATTTCTCATGTCTCAAAAAGAGTATGCTTTCCCTGTTTTTTTGTTTTTTAATTCTAGGTTATGTATATATATCTAATACCTGGAATTTATTAATTGAATTACTCTGATTTTTCATATATCTACTTACTTTTTGTCTGTTTCCAAGTTCCAAGTTTCTGATTAATGTATGAAAATCTGCAACTACAATGATTGAAAAATATATTTCTCTCTAAATTTTTGAAATATTCTGAAGCTGTATTGTATTGTGAATATAGGTTTATGGTGGCTATAATTCTCATTCTATTATGTCTTTTATCAGTATGTAGTATTTCATTTTTATCCCTTATTCTATTTTTTGCCTTAAATTGAATTTTTGCCAAATATGAAGATTTCTATTCTAGTCTTCCTTTGGTTAATATTTTTATATCTTTGTTCATTCTTTCATTTTCGGTCTTTCTGATCTTTTATTTTCAGTGTGACTCGTAAACAACACGCTGTTAGATCTTGTGTTTTAAAAAAATCCCTGGCTGACTTGTCTTATCTGCAGCTCTTACTGTCTCATTTTGTTTGCATGTTACACAAGTTCTTACAGATGTTCTCAGCAGATGGTTGGGCTGATACCAGCTACTCTGTCACATCTGGAAACAAAAGAAACACTTTTTTAATTTTAAAAAAAAGTCAACTTATTTGTTTCAACTAAACGAGATTAAGGCCATTTTAGAAGGAAACAGTGCACTTTTCAAGGAAGAGTCTCTGTAGCAGTTTGACACCGGAAGGATAACGCATGAGTTAATTCAGAATTCTGTAAATGTAAGTGAATACAGTTCACCAAGCATTTTTGTCATCCATGTGGTTTTTAACCTCAGAATCTTCTTTACTTAATATAAATAGCAGATATTGCATGTGAAAGTTTACATTATAAAGACAATATTAAAATTTGTCACATTCCCCAATCTGATTCACTGTGCACAAGGCATTGCATACGTGGTATAAATGACTTTCCTGAATGCAAATGTAAATATTCATTTTGGCCATAATTCAAAGATAGGTCCAAGAATTTCAAGGCTCATGTTTTACACATCTCCTATGTCTCTACCATTAAATACCATCTATCACTAAAGCTGATAAATCGATTCCCATGTGAAATATTTAGACAGAACCTTGGTGAAAATGGCTTTGTAAATTTTATCTCCTATTAACTAATGTTGATAGACCTAGGGCAGTCTGTTGTGTAAGATGACTTTAAAAATGTTCTCGCAAGAGCTTTTTTTTTTTTTTAATGCATTCAATCCCTTTCATATACCTTTTTGAATACACAGAATTGCTAAAAATGAATACTGAGAAAACATGGTAAATATAGATAGTTCATCCGTGGCTCTACACCCACATTGTCTTGGACATAACTATCCAGAAAGATGGTGAGGGGGTAGGGAGAGGCCAGTAAAAGACACTACCATAATCCCAGCCAAGTTTTGCAGAAACCCAAGAATAAACTTCTTGCAGTGATAACATGGGATAGAAGAGATGGGCAAACAAGTATTTGAGACGGCATGACTTATCTGCCCTGGCTGCAACCAAGGTGTGGGAGAAATAAAAAGCACAGCTGGCATTCGAAGCTCTGCACACAGGTCAAGTTCAACCACTCTTACGCAAAATCCCAACCCCAACCCCAACCCTTATAATCATGCCCTTTGTCTGCTGCATAAACTTCTCCCAGTCTATTCTCCAGTCTGCCCCAAGATGGCGCTAACAAGACTTCTCCTTGCCCGTGCTTGGTTAACTTTTCATGTTACATACATAAAGCTTGCCTCATTTTAGTATCATGACATGCAATGACTTTTACTGAAGTCATTGGGACTGAGTAATTTACTGAGGCGACTGGTATGTGCAAGTTCATTTTTTCTGGGGCCTCAGCTCTACTTGGTTGAATCCCAACTGTGGTCTTGACTCATCTCACACATAAAGTCACGAGTGTTGAAAAATTACAAAGTTAATCTCTTTCTTATGTAACTCATTGACTGGGAAGGAATTATTCGACATTCTACCCAGCACATTCTATTTCTCATTAATTAAGAATACTCACAATCATAATGACTGTTTTTTTTAACAGCTTCCCTTAAATCATAGATTTATATCTATTTATACACACATAAGAGTCTAATACAAACAATGTGTAATAGTTTAATATATTTTCCAAAATGATATAATTCTTTTCCTAGAATAATAAAGTAGATATAATAAAATTCTCTTCTTTCTGCCATCTCCCATCCAAGATAATCCCTTTGTTCTTTTTGATTAAAACAAACAAATTATAGAATAAACACCAGTTGCTAAGGTTAAAGGGTGAGTTTAAATGAATAAAGTCATCTCATCTATGTAGTATGCACATTAAAGTAAGTGCTTTTTCTTTATACCTCTGGTAGAAATTAACCCTAGTCCTAACCACTTTTCATAAAACTATAAGACACTAGATTTTCATTTAGCATAATGTTAATTTGACCAAGTTACTGACACTATTTGAACAGAAGGGTTTTGCCACATTGGGATTGTGATGTTCCAAGTTAAAGACAATGTGGCTTTACTCCTCAAACTCAGAAAACATGCATAAATAAAATTATTAGTGCCTAAAAATGATTATTACAATTTACTAAGTTCACTTACAAATAGTATACCATTTATACAAACAAAGATCAAAAGACAGGTTATGGGAATTAAGGCTCTTGATAAGCCCAGAAGCAGAGATACAGTTACAACTTAAGAGAAGCTTTCAAATTAAGGGGACTTTTCGAAGAGGATCTTCACCATGAAATGACAAACAGATATGAAAATGTGTGTAACTTGGGTTTACTTTAGGGAATTATTTTTCAAGAATATGGCTTACTAAACTATGTGCCTGAGGTGGGCTAAAAATCCATAATAAAATTCTCATTTCTCAGTTCTGTTTTAATGAAGGACGAGATGAAGGATGCTTAACTCAAAGTCCCAGTTCTGAGGGCTTTACATGTGCATATTGGGGTCCCTGGCCCCTGAAATTACATGCACCGTCCATACAAAGAGGAAACGTGTCTATGCAGAAGGCTCATAGCTGGCATCAGATGCTTAGAAGGGTCCATGCATGATCCCTCCTCTCCCTGCAAAGTTACAAACTAGTGGATAAAATTATTTCATAGAGTTCTTGTTAACAGCACCTAGAGTGCAGGCATACATCTATTTCTTCCTTTACTGCAGAATGCAGTGACAGAAAATCATCCTATGGATTGATATGCAGGGCAAAAAGAGTATATTATAAACAAAGAACGTCCCCCCACCTTTAAAAACATTCATGCCCAAATGAACTGCCACTTCTAAATAACTGTTACCTGGCAAGTTTCCCAGATAAAATTGTGATGATACACAATCTGGAAAATAATCAAACTTTGACTCAGACAGAGGTCAGACACTCCCATCTTCTTGAAGATTATTTCAACTTTAAAATCATTAAGCAAGAGAAAATCCCAAGTTTGATCAAGTGAATCTAAAGATTTGGACTTGCAAAAGGGGTTGAACCTAAAGACACTTAAAACTAAACTTTTTTTTTTTAATCTTGCCAAAGCATTCTCGAGAACACTTCGGTGTCACTGCACTTCGGGAATGTTGAAAGATGAAGACTCAAAGTTAGATTTCATTATGAGAAAAACTAAAGCTGCTGTCATTGCTGCTTTGCTTTCATGCTATATATTTTCCTTGCAGATAAGTAGGCCATAAACTCAATAGATGAGTTACTTATCCAAGTCTGTTTACAACATCTTTCAAATCCAGAAAACGCTGCTGTCAATTTATTTCTTTGCAGGAATCCTAAGTCAACAGTCTGAGCCGGTTGAGCAATCCTTGGCAAGGTGGAGAGCAGTAAATCGTGTTTTATTACTGCAAGCTACTTGAAGCTATAGGGTTATCTGAAACGTTTTACCACTCTGTCGGTAATTTTGCATTCACAGGTCTATAATCCATTAATTCTGATGAAATTTTAGAACTGGGCCTTTGCTAGTAATAATAAAAAAAATATGGCTGGTCCTCCCCTTCATCACACCCTCCCCACCACCCTCCCCACACCCCTTTTCCCACCCACTCTAATTTTCACGTTCAAACCCTTCGCTTCTTGTACGTACTCTTACAGGACTCTTGGGCTGGTTGTAAAAGTGCTTGGCTTGCACATTATTTTTGTGGGTACAGTATTTTGCAGTTGCTGGACCACTGTGCTCTGGTATGAAATGTTGCTGTGAAAAGGAAGGGTCTGATGCTTCGTTTTCTTCCCAATTTAAGGGAATTGATCTTATCTTGCTGCTCAAAAGATTCTTTATTTATTTATTTTTTTACATTTTTTATTGATTCATAATCATTTTACAGTATTGTGTCAAATTCCAGTGTTCAGCACAATTTTTCAGTCATTCATGGACATATACACACTCATTATTTTTAAACTGTAATAATTTTAATAGTATACATCTTAATATTGACCATCCTGGGTTAATTTTACCTGTATTATGGTGTTCCTTTTTAATATATAAAATTTAATTTTTATTAGTATAAGGAAAGTTTAATTAAATTATGCTTTATTATATTTGTTCTCTTCTACTGTTTTAGCTTTCTTCAGAAATTCCACTTAATGGGTATGATTTACTTCCTTTGCTGTCTTCTGTAGCTATCTTTTTCTTTCCTAATCTTTTTATTTCTTTTATTGCTTTTGCATCTTTTTATTTGATTGTTCCTTTTGCATCTTCTATATTCCGTGTTTTTTATAGTGTCTATTTTCTTTTTAACTTTTTTAAATTCTTATACAATATTTAAAGATTACTTTCCATTTACAGTTATTATAAAATATTGGCTACATTCCCTGTGTTGTACAATACTTCCTTGAGTCTATCTTACACCCAAAAGTTTGTAACTCCTACTTCCCTGACCCCTATATTGCCCTCCTCACTGGTAACCACTAGTTTGTTCTCTATATCTGTGAGTCTGCACCTGTTTTGTTATATTCACTAGTTCGCTGCATTTTTTAGATTCCACATGTAAGTGATATCATATAGTATTTGTCCTTCTCTATCTGACTTATTTCACTTAGCGTAACACCCTCCAAGTCCATCCATGTTGCTGCAAATGGCAAAATTTCATTCTTTTTTATAGCTGAGTAGTATTCCATATGTACACACATATATACATACTATATTTTCTTTATCCATTCATCTGTCGATGGACTATGTCTATTTTCTCTTGCAGTCCTTGTATTTATTCAGAATGATTTCATGTCTTTTTTCTGTATCTTCCCTGAGTTTTACCAGCTACTGTTTCACTGTCACCTGTTGTCTGGCTCTACTTTTCTCTGGCTCTTCTCTCTGCTTTGTGGTCTTCATTCCTGGACTTACCTCATTACTAATACTTTAATTAACAAATTCACAGACATAGGGAAAAAAACATATTTTTCTCAAAGGGAAAGCAGAGGGAGGAATAAATTGGGAGTTTTGGATTGGCATATACAGACAACTCTATATAAAATAGATAAACAAGATCCTTCTGTATAGGATGGGGAATGACATTCAGTCATTGTATCTTGTAATAACCTATAATGAAAAAGAATATGAAGAAAAAATATTATATATAAGTGAATCACTATGCTGTACACCAGAAACTAACACAACTTTGTAAATCAAACAAACTTCAATAAAATTTAAAAAAAAATCATTTTTAAATTTCATGTTGGAAAATTGGTATCATTTTCATATGTAGGGAACTTCGCTGCTTTTTAGTTTTGTTTTCTAACAGCTCATTGGTATGGGTGGTGTGTTTATCTTTTTCTCTCTTTTTTTTTTTTTTTACTGTTCTGATCCTTCCCTTTTCAAAAAACAAACTTTAACTTTAAGAACAGTTTTAAATCTGCAGAAAAATTGTGAAGATACTAGAGAGAGTTCCTCTATATCCACACACACAGTTTCCCTATTATTAACATATTACAGTAATATGGTACAGTTGTCACAATTAATGAATCAATATTGATCCACTATTATTAACTAAAGTCCATGCATTCTTCAGGTTTCTTAATTTTTTCTCTAAAGTCTTTTTACTGTTCCAGGACCCCATCCCGGATTGCATATTACATATAGTTGCCATTCTCTTGAAAGTCAGTTTCTCAGACTTTTCTTGTTGTTTATTGACTTTGATGGTTTTGAGGAGTACTGGTCAAATATTTTGTGGACAAATTGGAATTTGTCTGATAATATTCTTATGAGTAGACTGGGGTTATAGGTTTTGGGGAGAAAGACCAAGGAGGTCAAGTTTCATTTCCTTTACATAAGAACAAGGGTCACTACTGTCAACATGACTTATCATTGTTGGCCTTGGCCTTGATTGGCCTTGGCCTTGATCTCCTGGCTAAGGCAGTGTTTTCAACTTTCTCCACTGTCAGCTTACTCTTTTTCTCCCCATTTCCATACTGTACCCTTTGGAAGGAAGTCTCTGTGTGCAGTCTGCCTTAAGGAGTGGGGACTTGTTCTCCACCTCCTTGAAGGCATAGTAACTACATAAATTATTTGGAATTTTTCTGCACAGATTTGTCTCCTCGCCCCCGTTTATTTATTTATTCAACCATCTACTAGGTCAGCATTCACTCATGGTTATTTATTTTATACTTTGAGTTTTAATTCAATACTGCTTTATTTTGATGCTCAAATTGTTCTACTTTTGGCCACAGAGAGCTCTTTCTGTTGACTCCTGTGCCCCTTTGACATATTCCTGTCATTGTAGGTTATTTATTTATTTGCACGTTCTTACTTTCTGGCATCATAAGATAATCTAGGCTCATCTTGTGTGTTTTCTGCCCCACCTCTGAGAATCTACCATTTTTCCAAGAAGCTGTGGGTCCTTGTGTTGGAGAACGCTGTTAGAAATCAAGATCTTGGCACTAAGGATGCTCATTACTGCTAGAGCGTTGATGCTTCCAGTCCCTCTCAAATGACAGAACAAGGAAATATATGTGTGTGTATGCTGACCTGGATACCCACACATCTATAACTCTTTCTATATATAGCCATTGTATCTATATGGAATTCAACATGAGTTTATGCTGTTGTCTCTCCAACCCCCACCCACTACCTCATGGTTCATTCTAGCCTCTTCCTCTTGCTGATCTGTAGTCCCCAACTCCAGCAGTGAGAAGCTTGGCTCCCACAACCTGCCGTCCATTACCCACTCGTTCGATTCCAGCATGCATGTGTAGCACCACCAGAATTGTTCATCTGCATCCCCATTGTTGAAAAATAACTTTATTAATTAGACTACAGTGATTAGATACAGTTTTTCTCTTTTTGCCCTTAATTTTACAGACTTCTTTTATTTCCAAAGGTCAGTAACTTTCCCCTCAATCCCCTCCTTAAGTAAGATTCTTTCATACCTTTTAAATACAATTAGATTATTGTCACATTCTGCATTCCACCCTAAATGAGTCTTTTAAAATTCTGCACACATTAAAGTTCCCTCTTGGTAATGTAAAAGTTCTATGGATTTTGACAAATGCACAGTGTCATTTATCTACCATTACATGTAGTTTTGCTGCCCTAAAAATTCCCTATGCTTTACTTATTTAATCCTCTCCCTTCTTAAACTGCTGGCAACCACTGATATTTTTACTATTGCTATGGTTTTGCCTTTTGCAACATGTCATGTAATTGAAAGCATAGAGTACGTAACCTTGTCAGACTGACTTCTTTTACTTACCAATATGTTTTTAAGGTTCATCCATGTCTTTTTTTTTTAGCTTGATTGCACAGTTCTTTTATTTCATTGTGTGAATGAGCCATGATTTTTTTTTATCCATCATAGTTATGATTGTTTGCATGTTTGGGTAATTACGAATAAAGCTGATACGTTCATGTGCAGGTTTCGAGTGGACCTATGTTTTCAAATCAACATGATTGCTAGATCACATGGTGAAATTACGGTGAGCTGATAAGAAAATGCCAAACTGTCTTCCAAAGCAGCCATACACTTCTCCTTTTCCAATAGCAACAAATTAGATTTCCTGTTACTCCATGTCCTCAACAGCCATTGGTGTTGTTAGGTTGTTTGTTTTTTGTTTTTTTTTTTTAACATTTTAATAATTTTGTAGCAGTATCTTCTTGTTTAAATTTGCAATTCCCTGATGATAAAGGCTTTTAACATCTTTTAGTTCGACATATTTGCCATCTGTATATCTTCTTTGATGAAGTGTCTGTTCAAATCTTTTGCCCTTTTTAAAAGTCACTTATTTGTTTTCTTATTATTGAGTTTTTAGAATTCATAGGTATTTTGGGTACAAGTCCTTTATCAGGTACATATTTTGCAGATTTTTTTTTCCAAATTTGTGGCAGTGTCTTTCACAGAACAGAATAAAATCCAATTTATCCATTTCCCCCCAAGGTATCCATTTCTACCATGCTTTTGGTATTTTGTCTTAAAAATCATTAGGAAACGCAAGATAATCTGAATTTTCTCCTGTTTTCTTCTGAGTGTTTTATAGTTTTGAATTTTACATTTAGGTTTATAATTCATTTTGAATTACCTTTTGTGAAAGATGTAAGATGTGTTTAAGTTCTTTATAGACATTACTATTTATTGAAAAGCCTCCCCTTTCTCTGTTTAATTTGCCTTTGCTCCTTGATCAAATGTCAATTGACTGTATTTGTGACCCTATTTCTGGGCTCTCAATTCTTTTGATGTGCAGTGTCTACTCTTTCACTCACATATCTCTGTAATAAGTCTTGAAATCAGGTAGTGAGAATCTTCAAATTTTGTGTTTCTTCAGTATTATCTTGGCTTCTCTAGAAAGCATTTCCACTTTCTGTTCGGTTTGTCAATATGTACAAAATATCTTGCTAGGATATTGATTGAGATTGCATTAAATCTATAGATCAGTTTAGGAATAATTGATATCTTAGCAATATTGAGCCTCCTGTCCACGATCAGGGTCAATCTATCCATTTATTTAGACCTCCTTTTACTCCTTTCATCAGTTTGATAGTTTTTAGCACATAGATCTTGAACATATTTTATTAGATTTATGCCTAATTATTTCACATTTCGGTACTATCTGAGTGGTATTTTCTTAATATCAAATACCAATTGTTCATTGCCCGCATATGGGAAGGCAATTGATTTCTGTATATTAGTCTTGTATCCTGTGACCTTGTTACTCACCCACTAGCTGCATGAGTTTTTGTTGCTGCTTTCTGGAGGAATTTTCTACATACACAATCATGTCATCTGCAAACAAGGACAGATTTATTTCTTCCTTCCCAATCTGTGTATCTTTATTTCCTTTTATTGTCTTACTGTGCTAGCGAGGACTTTCAGATGATGCTGAATAGAAGTTGTGTGAGACAGGACGTCCTTTCCTTTCAGTTTCTCACCATTGAGTGTGATGTTAGCTGTAGGTTTTTTAATAGACATTGTTAATCAAGTTGAGGAAGTTTCCCTCTTCCCAATTTGATGAGAATTTTTACCATGAATGAGTACTGAATTTTGTCAAATGCATTTCAACATCAGTTGATATAATCGTATTATTTTTCTTCTTTAAACTGATTGATTATTATGTCTTCTTGGGGAATTGACACTTTGACATGTAATGCCCCTCTTTGTTGGTGATAATTTTTCTTGTTCTGAAGTCTGCTTTGTCTGAAATTAATATAGCTACTCTAACTTTCTTTAGATGAGTGTTAGGATAGTATGTCTTCCTCGATTCTACATCTGTCTATACCCATCTCTCCATAACTATATTATCTAGAAGTAAAACTTTTCATCTAGGTGAGTCTTTATATTTAAAATGAGTTTCTTGCAGACAATATAAAGTTGGGTCTTATTTTTTTATCCCCGCTCACAGTCTCTGTCTTCTATTTGATGCATTTAGACCATTCACATTTAATGTGGTTATTGATATTGTTGGATTAATATCTACTATATTTGTAACTAATTTCTATTTGTTGCACTTGTTCTTTATTTTCCACACCCCCTACTCGTTTTCTGCCTTTTCTGGTCTGAATTGAGCACGTTATATGATTTAATGTTATATTTCCTCTTAGCATGTCAGTTATACTTTATTTCTTAAAGTAATTGCCCTAGATATTACAGTATGTTTTTACAACTTGTCTAAATCTACTTTCAAGTAAAACACTACCACTTCTCAGTAGGAGAGTTACCTTATAACAGAGTATTCCCAATTCATCCTTGCATTCCTTATAAAATTGTTATTTATTTAACTTACTCATATGCTATGTCACTCAATGTTGTTACTATTTTTACTTTGAACAAACATTTGTTTATTATATCAATTAAGAATGAAAAAACCAAAAGATTATATTTACCTTTCTTTATTCCTTCTCTGATGATTTTTCCTCTTATATGGAGATCTGAGTGTCCCACCAATATCATTTTCCTTTTCTCTGAGAAACTTAACATACTTTTTAAGAGCAGGTCTGCTGGCAATGAATTCCCTCAGTTTTTTGTTTGTCTGAGAAAGCCTTTATTTCTCCTCTCTTTTAAAAAATAACTTTGCTGGTTGTAGAATTCTAGGCTGGTGGGTTTTTTTCCTTCAGCACTAAATATTTCATCCTACTCTCTTGCATGGTTTCTGATGAGCATTCTGCTGTGCTGCCCTTTTCTTCTATAGCTAAAGTGTTTTATTTACTTGACTTCTTTCAATGTTTTCTCTCTCTATCTCTTGTTTTGTTTTGTTTGAATATGATAGATGTAGGTGTAGGCATTTTTGTATTTATCTTGCTTTATATTCTCTGAGTTTCTTGGATCTGTGGTTTGCTGTCTGTCAGTAATTTTGGTGACTTTTCACCCATTGCTCTTTCAAACGTCTTTTCTGGTCACTTCTCTCGTTTTCTTCTGGTAGCCCAAGTACACTCATGTTATAACTTTGCAAATTGTCCCACAGTTCTTGGATATTCTGGGCTTTATTTTTCTTTTTGCTTCATTTTTTTTTTCTCTTTGCGTTTCAGTTTGAGAACTTTCCATTAACCTATATTCAGACTCACTAATTGTTTTCATTGCCATGTTCGATCTACTGATTGAAACATCAAAGACAATCTGCATTGTTTAGTTTTGTTATAGAACTTCTGATTTCTAGCATTTCCTTTGGATTCCTTGTTAGCTTTTTTATTCTTTTTTGCTTACACTTTCCATTTAGTCTTGCATGTCATCTATTTTTTTCTCATTAAAGTCCTTAACATATTAATCATATTTAAATTTTTTGTCTGATGATTCTAAAACCTGTGTCATATCTGAGTCTGGTTCTGAGGCTTGCTTTGTGTCTTCAGACTGTTTTTCCTTGCCTGTCAATATGTCATGCAGTCTTTTGTTGAGAGTCAGACATTATGTGTCAGTTAACAGAAACTGCAGTAAGCTGACTCTGAGTGTGAGGTTTTATGTTAACCTGGCTAGGAGCTGCATGTTTCATCTTTGCTATAGCTGTACCTGCCAAAGGCTTCAGATTCCTCTAGCATCCTTGTTTTTGTCTCCCTGTTGTCTTTAGGTTTCCCTAAGAGCTCCTCCTCAGAGCGCATCTGGCAGCTCTTTGAGTTGATATCCGTGATTAGACTGGTGTCCTGTTGGTGTGGCAGCAAGGCGAGGGTGAGGGGAAGCATGCTATGTTCTGAGGTTAAATCTCATTCTTTTAGTGAGCCTGTGTCCATTAACCCTGACCTTCTCAGCTGTTTCTTAGCCACCCATCCTTCTACCCCTCGCTTAGCTGAGACAGCCTAGAGGAAAATGAAGTCAGAGAAAGCGCTTTCCCTGGGTGAAGTAAAGCTCTGCTAGTATATTCACCCCTGGAGAAGTCTTTGTTATGGAGAAAGTTTTGGGTATACTTTGCAATGGTTCCTCTTCCTCCTTCCTCCTCCCAGAGTCATGAAGAGCTGGCTACCTCTTGGGTCTTCACTATGAGAACCTGATGGAGTTATTGGAGGTAAAAACCTACAAAAGGATAGGGATCCCCTAAGACCAGGGTCCCCTAGCCCTTCTCATTCACAAGCTAGACCACACTCAGCCTCTAGCAATTCACCAAAATGACTATTTATGTATTTCTATCAGTTTCTGGCTCTAGCAGCTTCTGCTGCAGGAAAGACAGTCTCAGCTCTGAGTCTCTGGGTGCACCTGTCTCTCTGGATTTCAGGGTGGTGGCCTGCCCTGCAACCACAGTTCTCTAACAGCTCCAAGATGGGTCATTGAATTGTCGTTTGTCTGGCTTTTTCTGGTTGTAAAGAGAGTGATGATTTCTGAGCTCTTCATATGTAACAGCTGAAACTGGATGTGTGTTTATCCTTTTGTTGTTAGCAAATTTGAGGCACTTGCATTGTCTTGGACTAGCTATTTTGCAGGAGGTTTCTGTACATGCAAAGTGTGTGTGGTGGGGGGCAGTAGGGACAGGTGAGTTCCCAGGGTTTTTCTTCTTACGTTGGCACTACCATGATGGACTACTTCTTGACAGTAGGGCTCTCTGTGAAGCCTAGCTTGCTCTGGCTCTCGGAACCTAACTGGATCCCAGAGTCCTTCCATCACCAACCCTGAACACCACCCTATGGTCCTCCATTGACTGCTACTCCCAGGAGACATAGCCCTTTTCTTCCAAGATACCCCTCTTATTTTTCAAAGAAGGGCACTTTTTGAGGCTTACCTTTTCTGGGTTTTGCTCATTAATTTTCATGCATTTCTGCACCTTCTCCAGCATTTATGGCCTGGCATATTTAATTTCTGTACACACAGGTTTTACTCAGAATGGGATATTTGTTGATTTCTGACATTTGATACCAAAAGCCTCCGCTCTCCTCTCTGTCTTTCCCCACTACATTCTGGCAGCTTCCTGCATAGGAAGACTTGCTAGCCTTAGTTTTTCTTGGCCACACTTACACATAATTTGGAGTTTGTGGATTTTTCTTTGTCTCCTACTTTCACCAAAAATGTATTTCATGGCTTTATTTTTGTTCTCCTTGTTGCTCTATTTGGTTTCCAGGAGAAGTGGGAAGATTAAAAACTAAGCCATGGCCATGTTCCTAACCTCTGTTCCAAATTTAGAAATAATAAGAAACATTAAGAAACAACAGGAAAGTAAATGCTGGGGTCACCATATTGCCTGGTGCAACATGCAATGTCAATGGCGCCCTCTGGAGGGCAGTGTGAATAACACAACTGTCAGCCCTTACTCCTGTAGTCTGGAAACTGTGTTCTTTTTCTCCCAGTTCGGATTTTAACAAATAACAGGTAGTGATGTAAATGCAAAGTAATCTGCTCTTGTTTGGAAGAACAAGGCTTTGAGAATCTTACTTTGATGAGATCATACAGGGAGAAAAATGGCAATGAAGCTAGTTTTTACTTTACTAGATTTTTTTCCTTTCATCTCTGAACTGTGACTATATAAACAAATGATTGTAAATGATTCTGAAGGTCTCTCCATCCACCTAAACACACATACATTCACACAGCGGAATTTTTCCCTTTAATCTACACAGGCACTCTAAGTTTTTAGGAGAGAAGTATTTCTACAGTAGTTTGTGTCAGTTTCTCTCCTCAAGGCAGAAAACCTTCAAGCAAAAATAATTCAGTCTTCAGAGTTGCATGTGGATTTCACATTGCCTCCCAGTAATTACTTAGTGCTGAGAATCCAAATGCCTGTCCGTTGACAAATGGATAAACAAGATGTGATCTATCCATGTGAGGGGATATTATTCAACCTGAAAAAATGATGAAGTTCTGACATGTGCTGCAATGTGGATGATCCCTGAAGACATTATGCTAAGTGAAGAGCAGACACTAAAGGCCATATTCCATTTCATTCACGTGAAGTACCCAGAGTGGCCAAATTTATAGAAACAGGAAATAGATTAGTGATTTCTAGAGGCTGGCAGCAGGGGAGGATGGGAAGTGACTGCTAACGGGTACAGAGTTTCTTCAGGTGGTGATGTTCTGGAATTAGATGGTGGTGGTAGCTGATATACAACTTTATGAATACACTAAACATTACCGAACTGGACACTTTAAAAGGGTGAACTTTATGGTATGTGAAATATATATCAATAAAGCTGCTAATAAAAAAAATACTCCATACGTAATATATAGTTTGAAAATGCCAAGACTAGAGGAAAAAATTTGTAAAAGTGACCCATACTATCAAAGTTTTAAAATTTGATTGCTGAGAGATATGGTGAGAAAAGTATGGTTGATTCTCACTGAAGGGAATGAAATCCCCATGAGTGAAGGTTGAATGGAGCTGGTAACTTCAGGAGTGTGCCTGGTGGGGTGGGAATGAGGTTAATAGATTTCCTTGCTCACCACCATGACAAAGTATCATTTCATTCTACCAGCATTAGTGCTTGTGGTTGTTTTAAAATAATATTGTTTGTCAAGTGAATGTTATTTTTTATCATTTCCAGGAGCAAATCCAGGAGATGCTGGTAGAAGATCAGCTTTGAAAATAAAATATCTGGCCACCTCTATCTGACCTTGAACTTGCCCTATCTCCTGGCCTTTCTATTGTCCACTCTTGCCCCCGGGGGTTCTTCCTTTGGCAGGTTTGGAACAGTGTTTCTCAAATCCACGTGCATCTGGAATCACCTGAAAGATATAAAATTACTGATGTATGGACACTACCACACGTCACATTCTGGTTAAATAGTTTTATTTTTTATTTGCTTTTCATAATTTTAATTTTGATATAATTTCAACTTTACAGAAAAGTTGCAATAGTATTAAGAATTCCAGGTACACTTCACCCAGATCTCTCCCTCTCTCTAATTATTCTGAACCTTCTGAGTAAGTTGCAGACACGATGCCCTTTTACTTCGAAATACTCCTGTTTGTAATTCCTGTGCAAGGAACTCCCGTGAACAACCACGGCACAACAAATAGCAATCATTAGGAGTTAACCACACCGCTGTTAGATCTATAGACCTTGCGGGGATTTTGCCAAGTGGTCCAGTAATATCCTACATAGCAAAGGAAAAAGCAGGATCAGGAGTGGTTATTTTTCAACAGCCCCAGGCGATGCCAGTGTGCTGCTGAGAGCTGGAAACAGGTAAGCGAGCAGCGGCCTCTGGGATGGTGACACCGGGGCTGCAGGTCACAGACTTCCCGGGAGGAGGCAGCGCTTGAAGGGGGCAGCTGGAGAGACTCCCAGGGGTGGGCGCAGCATGGGGAGCCCAGCCACCGCCAGCCCCAGGATTTGGGGGCTGGGGAGAGCCAGGGGCGGATCCTGAATTTCACCTTCCACCCTGCCTCCACCTTCCAGACCGTGGGAGAGGGATCCTGAGAGTACTGAAATCCTGGGGTTCTCTGCAGGTGTCCCCTACAGCCCTCAACCGGAAGCGGGTCAGTTTATACAACTGAAGCCGCTTTTCTCAACGTTGTACGGAACAAAGGTGGCCCAGAGGGGCGCCAGGTGCCCGGGGGACACAGCCCAGGTCCCTCCCGGTGCTGGGAGGCACCAGGAGCCTGGAGCTGCAGCGCCGAAGGAGTTGGGGAGGGGGCAGCCGAAGACCCAGGTGGTGCTGGGGAGAGCCTGCTCCAGCCTGTTGCGGGTAGAGTCCCGGGGGGGAGTAAGCAGGGGTGCTCAGCTCCGTGGAATACTCTGGCAGTGTTTGGTAAGCGACAGAGTAACAGGGAAACTTGAAGCAGGTGAGGAACGGGCAAAAGCAGGAGCTGCTAACCAAATAATATTTAGTAGAAGATGGCAGGTGTCTTTTCTCTGTTTGTTTTAGTTATTTATTACTACATTATGTTACTGGAGAATAGGCTCTTGTCTTTGGGAGGAAAGAATTCAAGAGCGAAGTTTACTCAGGGAGATACACACACAGAGTGCGGGCCGTCTGAGAAGGCCACGGAAAGCGACCACGAGGTGCGGGGTTGTTAGTTTTTGCGGGCTTGGTGATTTCCTACGCTAATGAGTAGGAGGATTCTTCCAACCGTTTGGGGAAGGGGCTGGGATTTCCAGGAATTGGGCCCCCACCCACTTTTGGACCTTTTATGGTCAGCCTAGGAACTGTCATGGCCCTGTGGCTGTGCCATGAGGCTCAAGGTCAACTGGAAGTCAAACCTTCTGCCCTCTTGGTTCCACCCAGGCCATCCTGTCCTCAGTTGCTGTGTCATTCCTTCAGTGGTTGTGCCCTGTCCCCCTCCCTCCTGTCTCAAAAACAAACCAGTCCAAAATTTGGTCTTGAAAGGACGATTTTGTTATTATTTCTCCTTTATTTCTTACTTACTGTCATTTGTTGTCATCTCTGGGGCAAATCCAGGAGACGTGGGTAGAACGTGAGGATTGATAACTGGCCACCTCTGTCTGAACTTGAACTGCCCGCCGGGGTCACTGCTGCCTTCTGACCTCCCTGTTGTCTCCTCCACGCTGACTGGGACTTAGAGAAATTGATTTTTATTTTGTTTTGGTTTGTTATTTTATTTATTTATTTATTTATTTATTTATTTATTTATTTATTTATTTATTTAGATTTTGCTGTTCTCGGTTGGCGTCTCCTGGGACTGCAGTCAGATCTTGGCCGGGACTGGAACATCTAAGACAGCTTTTTACTCTGGTTCTGATGGGGTGGCGAGAAGGTCAGGGAGCAGGACAGCCTCTCAGCCTCACTACATGTGGTCTCAGGCCTCTCTCTGTGTCCCCTCCCAGCGATCCATCCCTATGGTGCCTAGACTTTTTGCGTGGTGGCTCAGGGCTTCCAAAACTGCAACATTGAAGCCACTAACTCTTTGGCCTTAAGCCAGGTCTGGCATAGCATCACTTCTGCTGCATCTCGTTGACTAAAATGAGTTGCA
Organism: Vicugna pacos; assembly: GCF_048564905.1. Taxonomy (NCBI): domain Eukaryota; kingdom Metazoa; phylum Chordata; class Mammalia; order Artiodactyla; family Camelidae; genus Vicugna; species Vicugna pacos. Next base: position 11,083,995 of record NC_132987.1, read on the forward strand.
GGGTCAGCCCCATTCACTGCAGAAGGGATTACACGAGGGTCTGAGTACCAGGAGGCATGGGTTCTGTGGGGACCGGTTTTGGAAACTGGTTACCACTTTATTCAGGGGCCGTGGATGACATCCCAGCCACACACCATGAAAATGAGTGTTACTGGCAATAAGAGTGAACGCTCTCAATCATCACCATGGTTTGTAGCCAGACCTCAGCAAGGTGTGGTCCATCGAGGGCTTCTACAACCTAACTCTGGGTTTTCAGCTCTACAAATATTCCTATATTCCAAAGGCACTGCAAAGTGGGAAGTATTGTGTGAACCGGGACAGTTTATATCTAGAAGTAGACCTGTGCAAACCCATTTGATGATGGTGTGGAAACTTTTCCAAAGCAGAAGTGCCCTCCAACACACCTCCAAATGCTGGACCAACCTCTGGAGTTGGGCAGGGGAGCTGGCAGGAACCTTAGAATGGCTGTGGTCGAATGTCTTTACCAGAAAGGTACAGTGACTTAAAGAACATAAGATTAAAATATTTTTGCATACTTCATTTTGTGGCTTGAGACTGGCTACATTTCTTTTTTTCATAATGGAGAAAGAAATATCTTAGATCCCTTGAAGCCGTTGCGGATGCACTGTCACCGATGCACTGCCACCTTGCCGCGGATGCACTGCCACCCTGCACATCCAGCAAATTTTCCTGTGCAACTTGCTACTACTTACTCTATTCTCACCTAACATGTTGAATTTTAAGAGGCTTGTGAAGAAAAATAAAGATAAAATATCATTCAATGTGATCTGATACTTTGTAGGTATATACCAAGGAAACTAACACTGGTACTGACATTAGCCATTTCTGGACAACTTTTACACTGGCAGAGTCAACTAAGTTTGTGTAATGCATTTATGTCTGACATCATCTATTCTTCTTTTTCTATCAACAGTAATTTATTTACCAAAGCATCAACACTTTAACTCAAATTTTAAGGTTTTATTTATCTTTATAAATAGTGCCTAGGTTACACTCTTACTGTTTAAGTTAGGATCTACCAACCTACACTAACATCTAGGATTTTTTTCCCCCAGTATTATGCACTATTCCCAAGTAGTATTTAAATGCCACTAATTTTTTTCTTATTTTATTTTATTTTATTTTATTTTATTTATTAATTTTTTTGGTGGGGGGAAGTAATTAGGTTTATTTATTTATATGAAATGGAGGTACTGGGGATTGAATCCAGGACCTCGTGCATGCTAAGCATGCTCTCTACCACTGAGCTATATCCTCCCTTCCACCATTATTTTTTATTGAAGTATAATTGATTTACAATGTTGTATTAATTTCCTGTGTACAGTACAGTGATTCAATTTTACTCCTTTTCATAGTTTTTTTCATTACAAGTATTGAATACATCTCCCTGTGCTATGTAGTAGGATCTTATTTATCTATTTTATACATAGTAATATCTGCAAATCCTGGACTCCCAGTTTATCTCTCCCCACTCTTTTACCCCTTGGTAAGCGTAAGTTTGTTTTCTACGTCTGCGAGTCTGTCTCTGTTTAGTAATTAAGTTCATTTGTGTCTTTTTTTTTTTTTTAGATTCCACATAGAAGTGATACCATATGGTATTTTTCTTTCTCTTTGTGGCTTACTTCACTTAGTGTGATGATCTCTAGGTCCATCCATGTTGCTGCAAATGACATTATTTTATTTTTATGGCCGAGTAGTATTCCACTGTATACATATACCACAACTTCTTTATCCAGTCATCTGTCAATGGACATTTAGGTTGTTTCCATGTCTTGGCTATTGTGTATAGTGCCGCTATGAACATTGGGATGCATTTTTTTTTCAAATTAGCATTCCCTTTGGATATATGTCCAGGAGTAGGACTACTGGATCAGATGGTAAGTAAATGTAAGTAAATGGTAAGTTTATTTTTAGTTTTTTGAGGAATCTAGGAGGCCATCTAGGAAGATGGACATTTAGGTTACTTCCATGTCTTGTAAATGCTCCTAATTTTTAAACTGGGATGCTTTGTGGAACTATACCATAAAAAATGTAAAAGGTCAAATCTTTCCATTTGAGAATTCCAACTACTGGTCATCTGTCTCCAGGAAGAAGCATCAGAAGTGAGCTGGCCCCTCTGCTCCCTCAGACACCTGCTCACAATCATTGCCAGTCCATGTCATTGCCACATCTAAGCAACTTGCTGCTATTGCTTCTGTTGGTAAATTTTTGTCCAACAATAACATCTTCTGGCTTCTCAAAGGGCTGCTAAAGGATAATGGACTTTATTGTACATGGGGCATCTCTATGACAAATAAGCAGGGCCGTTTTCTTTCCCCTGGGAAATGAAATTGTACTGGTCTATTCTCATACACTTAATTTCAATCATGGATTTTTTTTTTGTCTCCAAAAAGGATTAAACATTGTGTGTAAAGTGCTTATCAGGCTGCTTGAATTCTATGATGCTTTTTCGAGTCTGAAAACTGACAGTGCAAAAATAGAAAGTGATTTCACAGTTCCCCAGGGTCAAGACTGGAATATACAAATCAGAGAGGAAAAGAAAATTGCATTTAAATATAGAATGTACTGGGAATTTTTTTGCCTTTACTTCAAGTTCCATGTAAGTGGTTAAATTATAATTTTTCTGGGCAGATATACATGATATAATTTGTTATGTGAGAGGTAACTAACTTGAAAAATTTGTGCAAAATTAAATTTGTAAAATAAAGAATATGGTTTAGGACTTTGAACATTATAATTAGGTTTCAATGTAAATAAAATATGTGGTTTCCCTTAGAAAGTAAAGACTTAATATAATTTGCAAATTGCTCCTGCAGTGAGTCCATTTACAGTAAGTATAAGTTGCTCCTGTATTTTCATAATGAACAAATGAGGTTTTAATGAATCACATTTCATTTAATATTCTACAAAAATATGGAACAATAGAGAATTGAATTGAAATATTTATTCCTTATGATGGAATTAAACTGGAACATTCTTTATGAAAACTGTTAGGTTTTAGCATGCAGATTTCAAAAAAAGTCTATCTTTTATTATCTTTTAAAACGTATTCTTCAACAAGTTGATTTGAAGGTTGGTGAACCGTTATGCAAAAGTAAACTTTGTCCAATGAAAAAAGCTAATAAGTTTGGTGGTGTTGCAAATTAAAAGAAAGAAAAATACATATCTTTAATCACAGGGCAGAGTCAACAATATTTCTATAGACAACAGTCATAGTTTGGTATCGCATTGCTTTTACATTTTATATAGTATGATCTATCCATCCATTCAACAAATATTTATGGATGTCTGCTTTGCACCACCAGTACACATAAAGAATTGTATTTGAGGAGTCAGAGGCCAGGTTGTAAAGTGGTCCCCAGGGCATTCGCATGACTTAGGGAGGTTAGGTGCACAGCATGATGCCCTAGTGAAGATTAAATTTGTGTTTATTTTATTCAGGTCTGTAGAGAGGTGCCAGGAAGCTTTCTCCATCAGAAAAGAGTAAAATTCACCTTTGATGGACTGAAGATAATTTCTTTCTTTCTTTCTTTTTTTTTTTTTTTTGGTGGGTGGAGGAGGTAATAAGGTTTATTTATTTTTAGGGGAGGTACTGGGGATTGAACCCAGGACTTTGTGCATGCTAAGCATATGCTCTACCACTTGAGCTATACCCTTTCCACCTTAAAGATAGTTTCTGGTCTTGTTTCCAACCCTTCCTGAACTTCCTCCCCCAGAAGCATAGGGCATTTGGAAAAGGGAGGATGGTAGCTCTATTGTCTGGAAACGTACAGTAATGGTGTATTTTTTGGTGTATGATTCTAAAAAGATAAGTCTAGACACCAGAGAGAGAGGGGAGAGGAAGAATAATGTGGTCTTTGGGTCACGACAGTTACAGTAGCCTAAGTTCTCACCTCATGGGGGTGGGGTGTGCACTCAAGGGAAGCCTGCTGCACACAGGCCTGAGGCCACTGCCCAGGACACAGGCCACAGCTTCTGTGTGGCCCAACTGGGGGTGATTTTTGTCCCCAAGAGACACTTGACAGCATATGGAAACATTTTCAATTGTCATGACTGGAGGGAGTGATGCTACAGCAAGAAGTGGGTAGGGACCAGAGATGCTGCTAAACAGCCTACAGGTCACAGAGCAGCCCCCAGAAGGAAGCCTCCCTTTTAATGTGTCAGTAAAGCTAGGGTTGAAAACCCCTGTTGTCACCTGAGGGCTTAAGCTTAGTGCCTTGTACGTAAGACACACTCATTACATGCTTACTAGACTCGCTAACTTAAGAAAGTGATTATCGAGTCAGTGTTATACTTAACTCTACGTCTGGTCCCTGTTGGCATAAGGAAGCCACAAAAACGTGGTTTTCTACGGGGCATTACTACTATCTGCTATTTGGTGGAGTTTCTGATTTATTTAATTAGTTTATTTTTAGGGATTATATTCACTTAACATGTATTTCCTGAACACCTATTATGTATCAAATACAACTCTAGACGCTGTGTATAGAAAGGAAAAACATAACAATGATTCCTGTCTTCACAGAGTTTTTAGCCTGCTTAAGAGAGGGAAAGACCAGTATATGTCCATATATATATGAATCTGGAACATACACAGGAAGTTTGCTTAATAAGGTTTAGTTCTATAGAGAGGTCTAGGATTTGGGGTGTCGATCAAAGAACATTTTTATAGATGATGTTTGTCTATCTTTTATAAGAATGTACTTGTGCATATGGTGTAATTAAAAATTAAACATTATAATCAGCTCATACAACTCAGCACCCAAAAAACAAACAACCTAAAAATAGAACTATCACATGACCCAGCAATTCCACTTCTGGATATATAGCTGAAAAAAGCAAAAACACTAATTCGAAAAGATAATTCACCCCAGTGTTCATAGCAGCATTATTTACAATTGCCAAGGTATGCAAACAACCTAAATGTCCATCAACAGATGAATGAATAAAGAAGATGTTGTGTACACACACACACACACACACACAATGAAATACTACTCAACCATAAAAAGAACAAAATTTTGCCAGTTACAGCAACATGGGTGGACTTTGGAGGGCATTATGCTAAGTGAAGCAAGTCAGACAGAGAAAGGTAAATACTGTAATGACATCACTTACATGTGGAATCTAAAAAATACAACAAACTAGTGAATATAACATAAAAGAAGCAGACTTGCAGATACAGAGAACAAACTAGTGGTTACCAGTGGGAGCAAGGGGCAGCATAGGGGTGGGGGAGTGGGAGGTACAAACTATTGGGTGTAAGACAGGCTCAAGGATGTACTGTACAACATGAGGGAATATGGCCAATATTTTGTAATAACTGTATATTGAAAGTAATCTTTCAAAATTGTGTAAAAATTTTTAGAAATTTTTAAATAGAATAAATATTAATTTCAGAAAAGTAGTAATACATGCTTTAAAATATGCATTTATTTGTTTTTTGGTTAACAGTTTGGTCATTTACATTTTCGTAACATTTTTAATAAACCTTTTTAAACATGCAGAGAAGTTTAAAAAATTATACAGTGAACATATTGACCATCGAGATTCCACAATTAATACTTTAATACACTCGCCTTATACATATCCATCCATCTATCCATGCCTCTACCCACCCGTCAATATATCATATTTTTTGATGTATTTCGAAGTAAGTGGCAGTGCCTCAGTGCACTTCTCTCTAAATATTTCAGCATGCATTTCATTAACTAGAACTCGGTATTTGCTTACAATTCAAACCTACCTTTTATTAACTTTATCTTGTTATTCAACACAAAAATGACTGAAATGGAGACATGAGCTCCATCTTATGGTTCTACTGGTTTCCTTATGTGACTTGAGTAGGATCCAGGTAGAAGTCTGACCTCTAAAACAGTGGTCGTTGTAGGAATTCTTCTTAGGGCACACCGCTTTTTGTTACTTTACATTGAATTCTTATTAATCAAAGGATCAGTTGGTAGAGCCATTATTCCTTCTTTCTAATGATGAATTTTCACTCCAGCCTAAAAACAAAACAGACTGTAGCATCATTAGCTGGCCAGTTGGCTTATTGCTGAGAGACAGGTGGTTTATGCGCCTAGAAAGCAGTGTGGGGACTGTCCTCTGTGGCTTTGGAAATCCTACCACACTTGGATTTGGTAGCCTTTCTTGCATGTACACAAGACCTCGCTGGTTTGAGGGCAGAAATCTGGTCACTTTGTTCACAATTTTCTCCCCAGAGCACAGTTCCATGACCAGCACGTCAACAAATATTTGTTAAATGAATGAAAGATTGAATGAGAACTTTATACGTGAATATAGTAGATTACTTGTGAAATTGATTAATAAATCTGTAGGTCTATAGAAAGGACAGGACACTGATGACTTGCTGGCATTAATACTTAGTTTTTTATCCATCCTCACCTCCTTCCAAAAGATCAATATGCAGAACATTACAAGTACATTTTGGAAAAGGTTTAATTAAATAACTTCATAATAAAGACAAAAATACAAAGGCTTATCATAATTACTTGGGGGAAAATACCGGTTAGCTGTCGACAAACACAAGAATACATTTTTATCTCCTGGCTGTTATATTGTCACGTTCTTTAAATACGGTGCTAATTTAGATTGAAAAGCATTATGGTGAAAGTATTTTGGTATTTTGCAAAAATCATACTAAAATGTCAAAAGGATATTCTGGGTGAATATCAATGTTTACATAAACGAGCACTGTCCATTTTTAAACAGATTAGAAGGAAAAAATAAACAGTGTAAAGAGCTTGGGCTTGGAAGTCAGGAAGACTTGAGTTCCAGCCAAGGTTCCCACACTGTCGGCACGTTACCTAACCTACACGGGAGGAAAACACTTCTATTACTTTGTAGTTTTGAAAAGTAAGTGAAACAAATTACTTAGCAGAGCTTCTGGGGATAAGCAGTCCATATTTGATAGTTTTCTTCTTTTGTTAAAAAGAAACTTATATGATGACAGCAACAATATTTTCAGCATCTTCTTAGAGTGATAATTTGGTTGATTTGTTCTTTTTAATTTTTATCAAAATTACCCATGTAAATAGGTTAAAATACATATTGTGAACTTTAGAGCTATTGGGGATATCTTTATAAAATTTGGTTTGTGTATTCAACCGTGTGCATATAGTTGATATTTATACATTGATGTGGTATCGGCAGGTTGGCGAAACTCATTTACTAATGTAATAACTTGTCTGTGCATTCTTTGATAATCTATGCATCGATTACATTACCAACAAAGAGAGTTTTATTTTTTCTTTCCCAATTCTTTAATCTTTCTTTTTGATTTTATTGCCTCTTAATTTAGTTCGGCCCTCAGTGCAATGCTGATAAGGAGTCTGTCTTGCTATGCTTCCTATTTCAGAGAAAAACCTTTCAACATTTTAACTTATGATGTTAGCTGTAGGGCTTTGGGGAGGAGCAATAGCTTCCTTTTCTCATATTGCAGAGTTTTTATTGTATTATTAGATTACTAAACACATTTGCCATGAATGGATGTTAGAGTTCATCAAATACTTTTTTGGAATCTGTTGAAATCATCATGTATATTTCTTCTTTTTTATCTGTTAATGTGTCAAGTTGCATGTTGATATTCTGACATTGAAATAATTTTGTGGATCTGTAGTAAGCTCAACTTGCTCAAGGTATTTTATGCTTTTGTGTAGTGCTGGGTTCTGCTGGCTAATATTGAGTCTGAAGTATTTGCATTTATGGTCGTGGATGAGATTGGCCAGGGATTTTCCTTTCTCATTCTGTATCGGTTTTGGGTATCAAGATTTTGCTACATCATAGAACGAATGGGTGGATATCCTTCCCTCTCTTTCCATTTTCTGAGCTGGATATTATTTCTTCCTTTAATGCTAGATAACATTTTCTAGGGTGGCTATTAGGGGCTAGAGTGGTTTTTGTTTGTTTTGTTTTTGCTGTTGTGTGTATAGGGGGTTATTTATATTCAATTTAATGGGTATAAGATTTATCAAGTTTTGAATTTCATCTTTTGAATTCTTGATAAAATACAATTTTCTAGGCATTTTAAAATTCATGTACTATTTCAATTTATTAGCAGAAGGCTTGTTATTAACATTATCTTGTCGAAGTTTGCAGGATCTGTGATTATTTGTCATTACTGCTGTTGGTTATTTGTGTCTTTCTCCTGTTCTTGATTGGTCTTGCCTCAGGGATAGAAATGTCGTTAATCTTCTCAAGAGGAAAATGTGGGCTTTGTTGATTGCCTTTATTCTGTGTTTGTTTTCTATTTTGTTGCTCTGTGCTTGTATAGTGACTATTTCCTTTGCCCTCCATCCTCTTGTGTTAACGCTATCCTTCCTCAGACTTCCTGAAGTAGATGAATGGATGTATGCTGAGCTCCTGATTTTCAAACTTCCCCACCTCCACCTCTCTTTTCCTCAAGGTATCTCTTGAAACAGTAGTTTTCAACCAGGTGCAATTTTGCCCTACCCCAAGGGACATTTGTCTATATCTGCAGACATTTGTGGGAGAAAGAGATACTGGCCTTTAGTGGATAGAAGCCAAGAATGCTGCTAAACATCCCACAATACAGAGGGTGGCCCCCACTGCAGGGAATTATCCACCTCTAAATGTCAGCTGTGCTGAGGTTGAGAAAACCTGCTTCAGAGCATTCTGTAAGGTTTGAATAATTCAGTTAAAAATACTTTCCAATTTTCATTTAAATTGCTTCTTTAACCATGTGTGATTTATACACTTAAAACTTTAATTTATTACCATATGGGAATTTTCTCCTCTTTTTTAACTGACTGAAGCTTTGAATTTCCAGCTTAAATGAACTGTGATCAGAAAACATCCTCTGTATGTTTTCAGCGCTTTGAAATTGCTTGAGACATGTTTTGTAGCCCAGCGAATGATTAACTGGGTAAACGTTCATTTCATCTTTGAAAAGAAAATGTTTCTGCAGCTGTTGGGTGAGATGCTCTGTATATTAATTTGGTTTATGATTAAATTATTGATATTTGGGGTGCATGTTTGAAAAGTTTTCAGAAAACTGTTTTAAAATCTTCCACTCTGATTGTGTAGTTGTCTACATTATCATTGTATTTCTCACAGATTGTGCTTTATATATTTTGAAGTGGAATTTAGGTGTGTAAAAATACAGGATTGTCATCCTGTTCTAGTAAATAAACCTTATGAAGGAACCATAAATAATAATCTCTTGATCCTGAATAATTTTTTTCTTGTCTCATGTTAAACAAGCTATACATCCTTTCTTTTGTTAATTGTTTACACTATATATTTGCTTTCACTTTTCACTACTTTTAACCCTTGTGAATCCTTACATTTTAGATGTTTCATAAATAATGTGTATGTATACATGTCTAGTATGTATACACAAATCTAGTGTGACAAGCTTCGTCTGTATCCCATATATTGTAATTAGTGAAGTATTTGGGTTTATATCTACCATTTTACTATCTGCTTTCTGTTCAATATTTTTTAAAAATTTATTTTGCCTTTACCATCTTCTTTTGGATTGGTAATTTTTATTTTTTTATATTTTTTTCCCTTATCAGTTTGGAAGTTAAACATTTTCTTACTCTTTCTTTCGGTAGTTACTAAAAAAAAATTGCATCATTTACTAATCAATACTTAATGTTGACACAACATTGTAAAATGATTATAAATCAATAAAAAATGTTAAAAAAATACTTAATGTTAATTTGTTCTTATGCTTTGCTTCAGACAATAAAAATACCTTGGAATTCTTTAATTTCATTTTCCTTCCTCCTGATTTTAATGTTATTGTTTTTGTGTATTTTAATTCTTTCTATAGTTTATTTTACACAAGGACCATTTTTATTTCAGTTTATATGGTCACATTTTATATAGTTTTAGTGATATGGTCACCATTTTGTTTGTTCTTCATACTTCCCTGTATCGCCTACCTTCAGTTTGCAATTATATTTTCTTCTACCTTCTATTTTGTATTTTAATTTTTGTAATTTTTTTTCACCTTCTATTTTCTCCTTTTCTTTCCTTTCTGTTTTCTTTTGTTTCAGACTCTTTTTTATGACTTTTTTCTTTATATTTGAACTTTCTGGAGTTTTGATATGATGTGTCTGAGTGTGGATTTTTTCTTTCAGTTTATCCTGCTAGTGATCTGTTGGTATTATGGAGTCTGTATTTTGGTGTCTTTCATCAGTTTTGAAGAGTTAGTAACTATTATCATTGTCAACCAAGAAATATCTTGGGGCAAGCATATTAAATGAACACAACTTTAGAACATTTTTCAGTCTTTCAGAAGAACTAAATTTATATCATTTTTCTTAACTACTTTATTGGTATTTGTCATTATTCGCCTTGTAACTTTTCCATCCTTGTACTTTGAATTTTTCTGTGGCCTTATATATTGCGTATGTTTCCAACAACAAATAGCTGGATTTGGTGTTTTAATCCAGTGTAATGATATTTATCATTTAACTGAGTGTCGGATCAATGTACATTGAGCGTGAATATTCATGTTGGCAACTACTACTACTGTCTTCTTTGTACTTTCTGTTTGTTTGGCTTATTCTAGTTTTTTCCCCCCTTTTTGAATGTGTTTGTTTTTGTTTGTTTTAGTTCATTTTCCCCTCATTATTTTGGAAAAATGTGTTCTATATCCATTTTTCAGTGTTTACCCTATATTTTAGCCTAACTCAGTCAATTATTAATATTTTTGCCTGCTGCTGAAAAATGTAAGTAGGAACCTTAGAACATTTTAAACACCGTCCACCAAATCAATCGCTATTGTTTCACACAGTTTCAATTTAATCATGCTTTTTTTAACCCCGCAAATAGTCATTAATGTTATTTTAATTATTATTTCATGCATCAATATTTTTTTAAATTTACCCACATATTTTCTCATACATTTTTCTACTATTCCTTCTTGCATTTTTGAATAATTGCAATAATAATTTTCTTTATGCCTGAACTGCATACTTTAGATATTTTACTTTTATGAGGGTCTACTGCCATACGTGGTGAACTCACAGTTTTTGTTTGTCTAAAAAGTGTATCTAAGTGAAATAAAAATGAACATCATTTTTGAAAGGTAATTTTGCTGGGTATTTAATTATGGGTTGATAGTTATTTTTCTCAAGGTTCTGAAGATATAATTCCACTTTTTTTTTCCTGGTTTTTGTTTTTGTTATTGAGAACTTAGCCATAAGTGCACTTATGGCTCTTTTCTTTGGTAACCTATCTTCTTTCTCTGACTTACAAACTTTCTTCTTTGCTGTTCTGCAGTTTTCCTATACTGTGCCTATGTACATGTTTCTTTTTTTTATTGAAGTATAATCAGTTTACAATGTTGTGTCAATATCTTGTGTATGGCATAGTAGTTCAGTTATACATATATTTGTTTTCATATTCTTTTTCATTATAGGTTACTACAAGATATTGAGTCTAGTACCTGGTGCTCTACAATATAAACTTGTTTATCTATTTTATATATAGTCAGGTACACGTTTCTTTTCATTTACCCTATCTGGGGTTTACTGGACTTTCTAAGTATGAGGATTTTTGCCTACCAACAAATCTGGAAAGTTCTCAGCCATCATCTCTTCAATGGTGCTGCTTCAATATTCTGGATAAAAGGTTGGCTTGAAAAGCGGGTTTCGCAGGAAAATACACAGTTTAGCTGCAGGCGCTTGTGGTGCTGCCCCCTTGTATGGGACTCTTCCAAGGCCTAGCAGTGTGTTCGCTGGGCCTGTGTTCTAGCAGTGTTGTCAGAGTGTGATACTCGAACCACTGTCGCGTTGCCTCCCACCACCTGCTCCATTACACTTCCCCCTGTTCTGGGTGGTGATCGTAGCATCAGGCATGTTTGGAATCTGAGTAGGAACTGAGCTGGGAATGTAGCATTTGCACAGCAGTTCGGGAAGACATTTTGGAATGCTGTAGTAAAATGGGTTATTAGCTATGAGCTTCTACTTAGTTATATTTTGTCATCTTTAAATTTATTTCCTTAAAAATTGAGAGATAATTCAGATTAGGAAATTAAATTTGAAACAAAAGTAAGAAAGATGATCAATGATCAAGAGACATTATCCTGACATCAAGAAGTAAAATTGTAACAATTTTATAACATTTCGTATCAACAGTAACATTTCATTAAGAGGAAGAGGTAAATGTGTGCATGAGTATCAGTGTGCAATCAGACAAAACTGGGTTTGAATCTTAAGTTATGATATTTACTTTATAGAGTTACTTTATAGAGGTTTAAGCACTAACTTGTTAGCTGCCAGAACATGACAGATCCTCAATAATAAAAGCTATTAGAACGAGACTATAAACTCTTGTAGGGCAGGAATAATGCCCTCGCATCTCTGTATTTACAGACTCTAGAATACAAAACACATGTTCACAGTTTGTAGGACCAATGATCCATCAGCCATTTGGAGAGGTAACAGTGCCGTGACTGGCGGGCAGTGGCTGTAAGAGAAAGACTTTCCTTTCCATAGGCTTTGAAGCACTGTTCTTGGGCACCTCTGGACTATGACATGTGGAAAGAGACTTAATGAAAAATGCATTCTTCATGAAGGCAACTGGGGTGATGGCAACGTCAGCCCTGGCAAAAACATTCAGTATCACCTGCTCCCAGAATTCAGACCTCATGGTGAATTTTGCCTGGAATTAAATCAGTAGAAGTGCCTTCTCTAAGGATTAAAAAAAAAAAAAAACTATACACAAATTCCAGAAATAGTCTGTTACACTTATTCTTCACAATTTATGAACTCAAAGAAAAGTAAGGCAAAAGAGTGGATAAAAACTGACCACCAGGTGTTTACAATCCTTTTGGGCATGAAAGAAAAGCAAGAGGTGATGTTTTTAATGAGGCAAATGCTATTAAAATAAAATGAGGAAGTACAAACTGATTTCTCTGACGACTGAAGCAATCTCTCTAGGAAAAATGTTTCCTTCTTTGATTTGGATGCTAAACACAACCTACACCTGTCCCAACCTATAAAATAGTAAGGGGACTCTATTCTTTCTGCAGCCCACCTTCAAGAGGGAAGGAAAGGGAATCTGATTCCTTCCTTGGATCTGGGTCACTCATTTCATCTGCCTTCATATTCTGTTTGTGCTTCTGTGTGTGTGGGTGTGCATGTGTGTACACATGTGCGTGTGTGCGTGAGTATGTGTGTGTATGATCCTCAATCACTGCAGCAACCTCTGCCACAGCCCCAGGTGAAGGCTGGGGCTAGAGAGACAGCAGCCTCCCTGCCTGGGTCTCTTTTCAGCAAATCAGCCTGCCCACGTCTTCTTCAATGTGTATGTGAGTGTTATCATTTGTCATCTTTAATATTTGTAGTGACTCATATCTCAAATTAGATCGAAGGCCTGACCCATTTAAGTCTAGAGGGTTGCTGGCAGGTGAGAAATGACAGAAAACCCTAACTTGGGCAGATTACAATGGGCTGACGATCACTATCTTGGGAAAGTCAGGAGGTAAATGACAAATGATGCTAAACAGCGTCTTAAATGAAGGAGAACACACAGTGCACACTGTAATTATAAAAGCCATATAGAGAAAGAGATTGTGATTATCAAGAAAATATTCCTGCTGATACAGGTAAAACACAGGTAAATATATTATTAAATATTGAACATTAGATTTACAGGCATTTTCATTTCTGGAAGGATATTGGATTAGATATTTTAGAAGTTCTTTTGCCAAAAGCAAGTAAAATTCTGGGGGGGAAATGAGTTTAGAAACTTTCGAAATGCCTTGTGGAACTGACAAGAAGGAAAGGAATCCAGAGACACCAAAAAGCAAAAACAAAAATTGGGGAAATCTGGGGTAGACATTAAGCACCCAGGTCGGCTGGTGACCTTGGGGCCCAGGTGTTTGATGAGGACACAGGAGACTGAAGCATAAGCAGGGATCTCAAAGGGCTCATCTCAGTGAGAAGTAAATCTGCAACACAGAAGGAGACAGCGCGGATGCTTGCCTGTCTCCTCGGGGCCCTATGTGCACAGAGAATTCTCCCCTGAGGACTCATAACAAGCCGGCCAGGTATGAACTCAAAACTGTGGGAGCCCCAAGCTTCAGCAGGATACAAAAGGAAACCTCCTTAGCAAAAGAATACAAGATTATGAATATAAGTTGAAATAATGAAAACTTTTACTTAGAATAGGAAATCATTAAAAAATCGAACTTTGAAAATCTGACAAATATCACAAAGATCAGAAAATCCAGAAAAACATAATAGGTTCTACTAAATAATTGCTTAACTCCACTTTAAACAGTGTTTTCCTACATTTTTGGCTGCTAATTTCTTGATTACCTCTTTCTATGACAAAAGTTTTGTCATATCAGTTCTATTGAGAGGGTAAAAAGATAATTTAGTCTTTTCTAGTATATTTGATCAAAAACAGAGTTATCAAAATCAGTGTTTTAGAAAGTGTCTGTTTTGTAATTTGTTATTGCTAACATGGAAATTTTTAAGATTATTGCGAAGTATGGCAAAACTTCTATTGTTTCTTCACTTGTGAGGTGGAAGTTTTCAAGACATTTTACATTTTCTTATGCAGTGACCAATCTTAAACATTCTCTGAGTTGATGATAATCATTCAGTAATTTGTCAACTTTGTCCTTATAGCACTGACAGATTGTGAGTTTTATGTTTTCATCTTTAATGTTAATATCTCCTGTCAAAACAGCAAGGAGCTTAAGTCTTTTCCCAATGTGTTTATATGTCTCACCTTTTCTTTCTTTCCTCAGTTGAATTATAAAACAGTTCAAGAATTCTCTTCACTACTTCTATTTGAAATTTACACTGATACATCCTTGTTCACTGGTCAATTCCATACTTTGACTGCCAGTTTCTAAATTTTGACTGAAAAGACTTTTTTCCCCCTTTATCTTCCTTTCCTCTGAGCCATTCAGAAGCTTGAAAATGCATGTGTATAATATTCATTTGTATATGAAAATCACATGCATACGTGTATGTGTATGAATACATGTGCATGCAAATCTACAATAATCAGGGAGTCAAGTGAAATTATTTGCATCTTCAGTTAATTATTTGCAACTGTTACAGCAAAAGATGTAATAAACTCCTTTTGTTATTCAAACAATCAATTAATGATAATTTTCTTTCAGAAAAAAAATGAGGCCATGTCTTGCTTAGAGGAGAAAACATACTGGAAGATTAGTCAGATGTTTGCCCTCACTGCCCTTGGTGAAATTATTAGTTAAAAAAAATCTGTTAATGTTTTTTTTAGAACGCATTATTTAGAAAGAACAGGTCGGTTTATATATCTCTATTTCAAATGCCATTATAAAAAGAAAAATATCTAGCAGCAGCAACGATATTCCTGAAACTGAAGGAAGACTGGGATAAGAATCTTGTTAGTAAAGTGTACCCATATAGTTGAAAAGTCAAATTTTAGATTCATTAATACTAATTCTGCAACCAGAGAATGGGTAAATGAGTGTCTTTGGGTCAGACTTTGATTTAAAAAATCAGTATTACAAACTATTTAAAACTGACATAAATGCCTTCAAATTAAAATGCCCAGGTAGTAAGTAAGTTAATTGCTAGATTATTTTTCTTAGCAACAGCTCCCCTCCATAAGCCCTCTCTGCATGTTACTCATGAATGTGCTCAGCTGCTAAGAACAAAAAAATCTGATTTGGGAGTGGCTTTAATAAACATGAGTTTATTTTATTCATACAGGGAGAAGCTGGTAGGTAAGGGTTCCTGGAGTTGATGTGGCTTTTCAACGCCGCAGTCCAGAACTCAGCTCCTCTTGGCCATCTGCTCTGTCACCCTGAACGTGGTGGTTCTTCCTCTCATGCTGTTCCTACAAGGCTGTGACAAACCAAGGCATCAATCCACGTTTCAAAGAAAGATCAAAAGGGTGAAAGGCCTTCTCCTGAGAAGCCTTAGTCTTTTTATTTGGTTTGGAATGAGATGTGTCTCCCCAGCAGACTTTTCCTTACATCTCTTTAGCCAGAAGTGGGCCATTCGTCAATCCTGGATCCATCATTGGCAAATAGGAATTACCGTAATTGGCTTTATCCCCGAGGGTTGAGAGAGGCTTCCCTTCCCAGCAATCAAAACATCTCCACCCACTCCCTCAACATAAAAGTGGCACAGTGGCTGTGAGCAATAGCCACCATCATCCACAAAGGGCAAACCTATTTTAGGGGATTCAGAATATCATTTGAATCAGAGCATAATTCCCTGGTTGAAATAGTTTGAGATAAATACTTGCCAAATTTTTGGAGTTTGAAACATGGCTGTTTATTCTTGCCAACAAAAAGAAACAGGTAAAGAGACACCATCTTGTCAAACTATTGTTAGAAACGGCGCGTTGTATCATTAGTCTGTATCATCCAAGAGCTCCTAAACTAAGTTTAAATATAGCTAGGCTAAAGTTCAACTGGTCAGTTTCCATATAAAAAATCTTGAATAAACTTTTGGTTACTTTTGATGTTCTTTTTTTCTCATGGTACAAGATACTTTTAAAATTAAGAGTATATGTCACTGCAGTGCATAGCACAAAAGTTGGTATGAGCCATGTTCATGGGAGAATGTGCCTGAATAGTTTTTGATCACTTTCTTGAAATTATTTACATTGGGTGGTAAATCCGAAGCTGTGAAGCATGTAAGATGGTACCCCAAGTGGAAACTGACAAGTTAGCCCATCACAGTTTCATGTGTTTATACCGCAGAAGATGCCACACACTTGGCTGGTCAGAGACACTCAACAGAAACAGTAGCCAAGGCAGCATCCCTGAGCCCTCATTCTTGCAGGACAGGGTGACACTTGTCAGGTGTTCATCTCCACAGGAGAGGAACCTGATATTAGGAGACGTGATGATTTTATGGGGCTGCAAGTACACCTGCCTGTCTTCCCCTTTGGACAGAAAGATTACTCACTACCTTGGAATGGAAGCAAGTCCCTCCAGAGAGGAAAGGGGAGCAGTCAATCTTCCCTATCCTTGGATGTCTCCCAATCTCCCCAGAAGAATACATTATCTCTAGCTTCCAAGGCCGTCTGCTGTTCAAACATGTCCTTTGCTTAGAAGGCTCAGGCCACAAAGGGACATAAATCAGGAAGAATTGTCTAGTAAGCGGGGGCTGACATTGTGAAATCTCACTTTTAACGGAAGTTAGTAACTTCCACAGACGAGTGGGATTTAGTATTGAAACCAAGTAATAAAAAAAAAAAGGAAACGATTTTAATCCCTGTATTTGATAAGAGACATCACATTTTCTGTCAAAGATCTTTCTTAAGTCAGCGGGGAGTTCCCGTCCACCTGGCTGCCGGTGCATTTCATGGTCAACACCACCAAGGAAAACCTGAAGAAGGAAAGGAGAGAAAGTAAACTGAGTAGTTCAGATTCATCTTACACAGTGGAAACTCTGTTGATGGCTTTTTGCTGTAACAGTGCTTGAAAAGTTGTACTGCTTGCCTTAGTCTGTTTAGGCTGCTGTAACAAAATGCCATAGATGGGGTGACTTCAGCAAACATTTATTTCTCAGAGTTCTGGAGGCCAGGAAGTCCAAGACCAAGGTGCCGGCATATTTGGTATCAAGTGGGGACTCTCTTCTTGGTTTGCAGGCAGCCACCTTCTTGCTGTATCCTCGCATGGCTGAGAGAGAGAAAGAGAAGCCTGGTGTCTCCTTTTCTTCTTACAAAGACGCTGATCCCATCATGGGGGCCCCACCCTCATGACCTTACCTCAACCTACTCCCCTCCCAAAGGGCCTCCCTCCAAATACCATTCCACTGGGGATCAGGGCGGCATCTAATTTGGGGAGTACACAAACATTCAGTTCATAGCACTACTCTTTGAACAATGAACACTACTTTTTTTTTTTTTTTTTTGTAAATTGTTTTCACCCTAAACCACACTAAATAAATAAGAGATGAGAAATAATATTTCAACATTCGATTTTTCTGGTGAAAAAAATCACACTGATGTTCTTGATTGAACAATTTCAAGTCAGACACTGTTGAATGAAGCAGTTTGAATTATGTCCTGTCTTCGGATGCCCCCCACCATCTTGATTTGTATTCACATGCCAAGTGGAAGGATGAAGTGTTAGCATCTCTGTGCCTACTGCCCCATTTTTCGAGGCTCTCCTGTGTTTAGCCTACATCTGCCTATAATGGTGATTATCTGCAATAGAACATTACTTGTAAGTGCAAGATCATTTTGAACAAGCAAAAGTTTTTAAAAAATGAACGTGTTCTTAGAAAAGGAAAGAGTGCAACAAACTTACATCATATCACTCTTTTTCTTCAAGAAGTCTTACTTCAAGTTTTTTTTTAACCTACATTGACTTGTTTTCATTTTTTAATTTTTATATTTTACAATCTATAAAATTACTGGGTTATCTTGGGTTGCAATGGAACATATTGTGCTTTTCTCCTATTAAAATTTAACAGCTCTTCATTTAATGGCAAGGTTGTCAGGAGTGAATTAAAGTAATTGAGTGGGAAATGGGTTTGTTTATCAGTTTGTGAAGCTGCCCTCATAGGAAGTCTCCACCATCTTCTCTCCCAGCCAGTTCTCCAAGCGAACAAGCAACGGTTCCCACCTTCAGAATTATTATTGGATTATCTCTTTCACATTTGCTCCCTGATAAAAAAAAAAATTCTTTGAAAATTCTGCCATTGTCTTGTCATCATTGGGCATCGTTCTGATGGGGACACCAAAAACAGAAAAGAGAATGAGGACCTGAATTACAATGAGGACTAGAGTTTCTTGCAGAAAAAGCTTTTCTGTTTTATTTTAGGAAAAAAATACACTTGTTCATCTGGATCTAAAAGCTCTGTGGGATCCTTGGACAGTCTAATGATTTTGATATTTCGTTAGCAAATTAATGCTCGTTATTTGTTTAACTTGCATGAAAAGTTTTGTTTTGTTTTGTTTTGTTTTGTTTTTCCTTTTTTTATCCCCCATTTCATTCAAAGGGGCAGAAAAAAGCCCCCTAGTGGCTGTTTCTTCACATTGTCTGTTGGCCAAAAACTTGTACTCTCAGCTTAGCAAAAGAAAAGCCCTGCCTTTCACAGGACACACTGTCCCGAGAAGGAGGCCCTTTAGGCTCAGCCATTGTTCACTGAGTCTGACGCTTCAAGATCTCAGTACTCACCAAAGCCACTCACCCAAGTATTTCTTCCAGTCACATACTGTTCTCCCTGGGGATTCTGATAAATGAGCTCCCCCTCATCTTGTTTTGTTTTGAGCATCCAGGACAGATCGACTCTCCACAGAAATGCCAAGGCGACCTGCCTTTTAATCTGTTACTGCAGTCACACATTCAACAAATTCTCACAAAGCACCAGCTCCATGCCATGTGTTGTGAAGGTGCAGCCGTGGCCAGCCCCCTACCCAGAGCTCACAGTCTCGCAAGGGACTCCAACAGTGGGGAAGATATGGGTGAAAGGTGTCCTCAGCACTCTGATGTCGAGGGAGCGCAGACCTGGTCTGAGGAGGGCAGGGACAGGCTGGGGAGGGGCGTGGAGGGGCGGGGAGGAGGGTAGGACTGACTCAGGCAGAGGGTCAGCCTGAGGAAGGCCCAGAGGTGGGAGGACCTGGAGAACAAGTACTCCAGGAACTGGGAAAGTCCAAGGGGACTCAGGTGTGGGAGGAAATGGGAGACAAGTGTTCTTTACATAGGTGAAGGTCATAAAGGAGCTCGAGCCCCAGGCTGAGGTGTCAGGATGTCCCTGAGGACAGTGGGACATTCCTGAAAGGCTTGAAGCAGAGCAGTGTGGTGAACAGACTGCATTTCTGAAGGGACGCTCTTGTCCTTGGGGGACACTAGGACGTGAAGGCCAGGCGAGAGAACGAACCCTCTGGGGACTGTCCGAGGTCTGGCCCTGGAGTTTGCCTGGAAGGTGAGGGTTTTGTACCAATGATCGGTGAAGGCAGTGCTACCTGACAGGACCCGTCAGGACATGGGGAAAACACGACAGGAGGGGGAGGAAGTCTCCAGACGGTGCTGTCTCAGGCGGGGTCCCGGGTGTGGCCTGACCTCAGTGGGAGACTTGAGAGTAAACTGTCTTCAAAGCAAGGCGGCTGGGCCCTCAGGCTCCCGCCAGCCAGTTGCCAGCTGTGGGGCCTGCCCTGGAACCTGTGAACCCCAGGCACGGCCAGCTGTCCCCATCTGTAGGTGACGCAGCTCCAGCAGGCCGGGGCAGTGCTCTGAAGACAGCTCCTGGTGCAGCTGGGAGGAAGCAGGCAGACCCTGGGGGAGTAGGAGTCCAGGGCACCTTACAAGGTCCCTCTAGTGGCAGTGTTAGTAATCCAGAATTCAGGGGACCACCTGCGAGAGCGATGGTTATGGCGGTGCGGAAAGACTAAAACAGACACAGTTGAAAGATATGAAGGAACAGAATATAGGAATTGCATTAATAACTTATTATTTTAAACCTTTATTCACAACTATTGCATGTTCTTTTCTATTTTCTTTTTTTAAAACTGACAGGTAATTGGTTTACAATTCCGTGTTAGTTTCAGGTGTACAGCAAAGTGACTCGGTTGTATGCCTACATACACTCTTTTTTTTCATTCTTTTCCATTGTAGGTTATTACAGGATGCTAAATATAGTTCCCTGTGCTACACAGCAGGTCCTTGTTGTTTACACACTCTTTTCTAAATGGAAATGAGATTATAGAACAAACAATAAACATGTAATAATAATATTTAGATAATTAAGAATTAAATAATCTGCAAAGGGCAGATCTGAGGAGGTCTCTTTACAAAATTTGAAAGAACAGTGGCAGTTTGTTAAGGGTGACAGACGGGATAGAAATACTTACCAATTCAAAGAAAGGGAGAAAACCAAGAGTGTAAACCTTCACCGAGCTCAAAGCAGTACTGAAGACATAGACACATAATACGCCACTTCCCCAGTGAGTCCCTGAGCATCTTAATCAGGCTGCCATTTTTTGATGAGCCCCAAACAGCGGATTTAGTCAGGCTGCCCAGTGGGATTTAAAAGGTAGAGCTGGACTTCTCTTCCAAAATGCTTTTAGCTAATGTCTCCGAGTAGACTTAATAAAAGAAAGACAACGTATTAAAATTTTTTGAAAGCCTGTTTGGTTGGATGCCCTTGGGAAAAAGCAAATAAATGAACTGAGAAATCAGTTTCATTAGGCGACATTAAAATTCTCCTATCTCATTGAAATATTTCACTGGTTTTCAAGTTGATTTCACTAATGGAGAGACTGGCCAGAAGAACGTGCACTGATACAATTCAACAGTTTCCTCTAGAGCTCCTTGGAGAAATGCGCATCTGGAAAGTGGAGTTTTTATTTAACATTCTCAAAATAGCACTCAAGTGACTCAGAAAAAAAATGGGTTTATTCATGAACTATTTGCCTAATGTGCATTTTACAAAAATGGGCAGCACTGGCATTCTGAAAAACAGTCCTCTGTTTCCCGGAACCATTAACATTTCTTTAGAAAAAGGAAATCAAGTTCCAAGAGGAGCTAGTACTTAGGTACTTAGGTCCGCAGGAGGAAGTCCAGGCTGCCTTAGAAAATTCCTGCCGTGCAGAATGAGACTAGGTCTTTTACTCATCCGTCCATCACATCAGACACGTCAGTACTTAATTCTAGCCTTGACTTCATCTTGGGAGCAAAAAGCACGAACAGACTCTAACACTATCCGCTTTGGTCAACACTCCTTGAAAACGGGAAGCCGCCCCCTTCGGGCGTGTTGCTTACCGTCCTGCAGTCCCTGCAGACTGGCCGCCTGTAACTGGATTAAAACCCTGTGCTTTGCGGCTTAGCCGTGGTCTGGAGTGGGACGTGTGGTGGTGGGTGGGCCTCGAGGAGCCGAGAGGCCCCTGGAGAAATTCCATGGCCGAGTGGGAGGTGAGGACGAGAGAGACAAGGGGGATCCACAATTGTAGGCAATCCTACCTCGGATCACAGCCTTTCTGGGTTTTCTTCCTGGCTCTCTGTGACTCAGAGGATTCATGAAGTAGCACTTTCACTGCTTTAGTTCAGTGGGAAAAAAAAAATGAGGAGTTTCGACACCATCAAAACAACCCGCTCTGAAGTAAAATTTTGGCTATCCCTAAATGTTGTGTGCTAGACACCCAATTCTCAGTTTCTTTAAAAAAAAAATTTAAATAGCTGATGGTTTGGGTGTCAATTACTGTAAATTCAAGATACTACTAGTGTTATAAAGGCAGTTTTATCTTAAATTGGTAATAAAGCAACCCTGTTTAAAAATGCATGGCCACTTCTTTGAATTGAAACTTCACTGTCATCTATGTGTCTCCTTACTTATTCTCTGCCAGCTGTTTGTCCCATTTCCCTTAATAATCAAAAGACAAAATTGCCTCATTCCTCTTAAACCCCTGAATCAACCAACACCTGTCTTGTGCATCAGTCAGGCCTTGCTACCCACCACAGTCACCACGTGTGGCCCCCTCCTCCTCGCCCGGGTGCTACACATTTTTCTCTGCACACTTACCTTTCCTTCTTTCCTCCAGGCTCAAAGGATGACTCTCTCCTCCTCTTCAAGCCCATCATCACCTTTCTGCTTATAGAAAAATGTGGTTAGAAAGCCGTACACATCATTTCTATTAAGTATTGTAAAATGATAAACTATCCCACTGCAGCAAAAATTTCCTCTAAATAAATCAAGGTGGACTGATGTCTGGAGACACTCAGGTTTATTTTAAAACTGATTATTCTGCCTGCTACATTCCTACATCGGTCATTATATTTGTGCCATTTTTTTATCCCATAATGCATTATATTTTCCATGTTTACAAGTGAGGTTTCATAATTTAATTTAGATTATGCCCCTGGGGATAAGGGAAGATAGCAGAGGTCTGTTTATCTCTCTAACTGTTGGATTTCCTCAGTCTTTAGGACTACGCCTTTGCTCACCTCTGTGTCTCCCTAAGCCCTCTCTTCACACTCTCCAACTCAGTTACCAACTATGCACTGACTGCCCACAGATTTTTCTCTCCTGCCTAAAACCTTCAAGGAGCTCCTCCTTACATATACAATGCTTTATTTGATACATGATTTGTTATCCCTTCTCATGCTTTGAATGGATAAGTGAACAAATCAGTTACATGTTTCTAAATCCCGCTTTGGGGGAAATAAGAAGAGAAAAAAATACATTCATTTCAAGCACATTCCAGGTACTCACAACTCTAGGACATAGCTCACCTTCTGTCTGCACGTATACCTTGTTTCTTTCTAGGTTTGCTACTTCCGCAGATTCAAGAATGCTTTGCCCAGAAGTTGCCTCTGCTCTTTCACTGTAGGCTCCACGTGCTGTAGCATCGACTCTCGAGTCCTCTGTGTCATGGAGTGAATCGGAGTCTCGTTGTGGACATAGAGTTGCCTTTTCTCCAGCCACGCCTCCAGCACCACTGTGCTGAATGCCACACCCCCGCATGATATTTTGTGATATTCCAAATGAGGAATTGACTTATAGCGAGAGAAGGATAGCAAAGAGCTGGTGCGTGTAGGATTCACTAGTCTGAGCACACACTTGGTTTCCTTGCATAGAAAATGTGCCCTTAATAGGATGATGGCAGGGTTTGTGGGGAACTGTCCTGCCACCAGCTGGGAGACCCCACATGGTGGGCTTTGGGTGCTGTCTCATGAGATGGGTATGTGTGAGCGCGTAGGGTGAAGGGTTTGTTTACAGCCTACCTGTGGGCTCAAGAATCAGGTGATGAAAGGGAGGTAGGCTCAGCACGATTTTTCCTAGTGAATCAACTCGGAAAAACTGTGCTCTCCCTTGCTGTCACTCTAGGATCTGTTGCAGGTTTCGATGCTTTAGCACTTTAGAAATGAAAGCGTCTACACCCAATGCCTCCCTTGGGTTGTAATCTGAGACTGTCACCCGGCTATCTGGGGCTTCTGTGAACAGATCAAGTTCGTTACAATGTTGGCTTTGGGAATTGATACTCAGGATCAAGGAGAAATAAGGCTGCTCTCGTACAGTGGGGGCTGGAAGAGGGACCGCAGTCCTCCGGGTGCTCCCGTGGTGGTCAGACCCCTGAGAGATGGAGGTCAGCCATCTCGCCAGGTGTTAGGGGACACTTGGTGGTGGGCCGGTGATGCGGGTTGGTAAAAAGAATTTACCAAAGGCAAGGGAAAGTTTAAGAACAAAGGAAAGTTTAATAGGTTCGCTGCTACAGGCAACAGCGGGCCGCATAGGCGACAGGTGCCTGTGTGTCTGCCGAGTGTGAACGTGCGGGTTCTTTCATTGAGGAAGGGGCTGTGAATGCAAAGGGACGAGGGAACAGATTTCTGATTGGCTATACGTGAGGTAAGGGGCTGTGGTATAAGGGAGGAGAGTGGATTTATGACTCCAGTAAGATGGAGACGTGAACTTGACACGAACAAGGCAGTGGAATTTATGACCCCAATAGGAGACCTGGGCCGGGACAAGCCAGCCTGAGCTAGGGTGAGGCTGGCCATTTCCCAGGGCTGTTAACTCTGCGAAGCCAGACACGTTAGGGAAGGGTGCACCTTGCTTTCTTGAGGGATTGCAGGTGGACATCTGAGAGCCCAGGAATCGGGGTCGCAGGGCCATGGCAGGCACCAGCTGGCACTGCACCAGCTAAAGAGCCCTGAGCAGCGGAGGCCAAAATAACTGGGAGCGAGGCCCCGGAGAAAGAAGCCACAGATATCAACTGCTGACAAGGGGCTAGCTGTAAAGACGAGTCCTATGACCCTGTAGTTTCCAGTCATACTTCCTTCCTTTCATGATTTGCTGATATTTATGCCAACTTGAAAATTTATATACCTTATTAACTCACTTCTCTTTCCTTTTCCTGTATGCTGTGGTGTTATGTAGCATGTGTTAGAAATGGTGAACCATCCGGTCGAGTCCAGAAGGCGGAATCGTGGCAGAGATGGGAGGACTGACATCATCGAGGGACCCCCAACTAGACCTGGATGCGGGGATCCGTGAGGCTGTAAGGTTTCTCCTTAAAGGGGACGAGTCCTTTAGAAATGAGGGGATAAATGCATGACACCATCCAGGAGGCATCTCAGGGTTTGGTTTGGGAGGTGTGGCATTGAGCAGCTGAAGGAGTGAGGTGTGCAGGTCATCTGTGTTTCTGCTGGCTACTCAGCACCCCACCCCCTGCTTCCACGTTTGGCAAGTCCCCTTTTGTGAGTCCTGATAGCAGGCAGGTTCTATTTCTAGTTAGAATTTTTAAAGGATTGGTGCTCTGTTGTCCAGCAGTCTTGGCAGCCGAGAAGCAGGCACTCAGCGTAGGCGTGGGCCGTCACCCTCGCTCGGGCTGGATCTGAGTCCGGCGGTAGAGAGATAGAGCAGTTACCATTGGTGAAGAAGACATTTTGCAAGGGAGCAGCATCCAGAAGCTGCCACAGCATTCAGGTCCTGCTGCCCAAGGCAAGTCCGTGTGCCCAACGCACCATGAGGCCAAACAAACTGAATCATCAGAGTTTGGAGCAGAGAAAGGTTTACTGCAGGGCTGAGCAAAGAGGATGGGGTGACTCATGCCCAAGAAAACCCTGAACTCCTCAAAGGGTCTGAGCAAAGCTTATTTAACAGCCAGGTTGGGGCGGGGGTCACAGGTACAAGATCAGCTTGTGCACAATTCCCTGACTGGTTTATGCTGAGGGAACAGGGAGGTCAACACTGTCAGCCCCTAGGTGCCGGGTCTGGGGGCCACGGGTTCTGGATCATCGGGTAGTTAATTTCTTCCCTTTGGTGGTGGTTTTAAATGTCTGAACAACTCAGGAAGTATGCATGAGACACCGTTATCAGAGAGGAGCTAGAGGAGAGGTTAGCGGGGAGGGGTCTGACCCTGGAAGGCCGCCGGGTCCTGCTCGGCTACAGCCCGAGTAGAAGTGAAAGCGTGAGTCCTTCCAGACTGGGTCTGCGCCCAGGTGTGGCGTGGCTGCTGGGTGCCCGCTCGTGTTCCCCGCTGTTTTCTGAGCTCAGGCCCCTGGATCTTATGATAATTCTGGAAGCTACCTAATATCTTTTCAATAGATGCCTTTCTGTATTTACATCATCCACACTCACCTTCTGATTCTTCCAGCTTAGAAGCCTGCGTTGTGTGCCGAGGACACCGCAGAGCATTTGAGCCCCAGCCCTGAGGATCGGGTGTTCTGAACCACATGCGTGTGGGATGCAGGCTACGCTCCAAAGGAACCCAGGACCCAGCTCACTCCAAAGCCTCCAGAAAGGCCTGCTTGGCTGCATTAAAGCAACATCTGTATACAGCTGTTTATCCTCAGCGGTGGGGGAGTGAGGTTAGCCCTGCGGCCGCCCGGCTCCATGATTCACAGAGACTGTCTCACTGGTCTGAGTCATCGGAAACCTCAGGTGGGCTGTGGAGGCCTGGGAAATGTTTGTGGTGGTTTCATCCTGATCTTGCAAAAGGAATATGATCCGTAAACCCTGCCTGCTGGCCTCAAAATACAAAGGAGGCATTAACATAAAATTTTTAAAAAACAATTGAGTGACCTAAAGAGGGGATAAGTAGAAGGAAGTGGGGTCCAAAAACCTGTGGTTATTGCATCCACAAAGATGAAAAAGGATCAAAGGGCGGGTGGGAGTTTTGCTGAGACCTTGCAGTGGAAATCAGCAAGGAGCTTATTAATACAAAAAAAGGAAGACAAGTTTCCAAATTAGCAAAAAACAGACGAATCCTTTTCTGAGCTCCTTGGGAGATCATTAGCTCATCACAGAGCTTGGAGAACACGGGCAATTTGAATTATCCAGTTGTTTATTGAAGAAGAGTTAAGCAGAGCATGCTTATCTGTTTTTTAATGTGAAAAAGATGGGGATTTTCAGAATTCTCATGAATAGAAAGGAACTATTGAAAATGTAACCAGGGCAGGCAAATCAGATAATAGAGGTGGAAATGGGGTGTGTTTATGACCTTAGCAAGACAAATGAAAACAATTTTAGATTGAATTGAACCTGAGGGATACAGAAGTTCAAGGATTAAAGGGGAAATCGTGGGGGGAGTGGCTCAGTGGTTGAGCGCGTGCTTAGCATGCACGAGGTCCTGGGTTCAATCCCAGTGTCTCCATTAAATACAACAGTAATAAATCAATAAATCAACCTAATTACCTTTCCCCAAAAAACAAAAAGAAGATAAAAGGGAAATCGTGTGGTTCAGTCAGAGAGAA
Source organism: Vicugna pacos (assembly GCF_048564905.1). Taxonomy (NCBI): domain Eukaryota; kingdom Metazoa; phylum Chordata; class Mammalia; order Artiodactyla; family Camelidae; genus Vicugna; species Vicugna pacos. The sequence goes on from NC_132987.1 coordinate 11,111,176, forward strand.
AAAGCCAGCATTTCAAATGCGTATAGATAGGTAGATAGTGAAATACATACTCTATAAAGGTAATTCCAGCCAAAGACTTCTTTGGTTCTTGCGGTGCAGGAAGTAATTTTACAAAAACTGAAAACAAGGACACAATACTTTATGCTCATCCATGGTGTTAGCTTATAATAGTGTATAAAAATAATTCATAGTTTCAAGGATTAAGGTTGTGGTGTGGCCAAGTTAGCGAAAACCTGAAGTTAGTCAGGCCTGAGTCTGAATCCTGGCTCTGGCACCTTATGCTTGCTGCTGTGACAAAGTCCCACTGGCTGAGGGCTTCAAACAGCGGACACTTAGTTCTCACAGTCCTGCAGGCTGGGACTCTGAGATCAAGGTGGCAGCAGGGCTGGTTCTTTCTGAGGGCCCCGTGGGAAGGTTCTGCTCCAGGCCTTTCTCCTTGGTCTGTAGACGGCCGTCCTCCCTCTTTGTGTTCACACCCCCTGCCCTCTGGGCGCGTCTGTGTTCAGATTCTCTCTTTTGATAAGGACACCAGTCAGATGGATTAGGACCCACTCTAATGACCTCACTTTAATTTAATTACTTCATTAAAGACCCTATCTCGAAATACAACAGTAACATTCTGAGTTACTGGGGGTTAGGACTTCAACATATCAATTTTTAGGAGACACAATTCAGCCTCTTAAAGTCAGTGTGTTTTCTTGGGCCGATCACTTAATTCTTCTGAGACATCTCTCTTATCTTTAAGACAGGGATAAAAGGCTGTTGTAATATGAGAGGTAAACCTCCCACACCTGGTTGGCACAAAGTAAAAACTAAAAAAAGTCAATAAATGTCGCTGCTATTATTGTTGTAATAAAATATAGCATTAGTGTTAAAAGCAGAGAAAAGAAAACTCTCAAATATACATGTATATTTTTAAGTAGTCTTCCTTTTTTAAATTTTTATTTATTTTTTAATTGAGTTAGCATTGATTTATAAAATTATATGTTTCATATGGACAATATCATATTTCTATTGCTAGGTCTACAGTTTGCTTATCACTAAACATTTAGTTTCCATTCATTACTACACAGTTAATCTTTACCTAGTTCACTCTCCCCTCCTCCTCTTCCCCTTTGGTGCAGATAATCTCCCAATTATTCACAGATGTAAAGGGAGAAGTATTTTTAAATTACATCACTCCAGCACCGTCATTACTCCACAGTACTTTTCTCTGAGCCTCACAAACGAGGTGTCAAATTTCCTACCCAGATACCGTTTCAGGTAAAAAAACAAAAACAAAAACAAAAAAAGGCAGTGAAAAGGGAGAGTTAGAGTATACCAAATTTCTTGTATACTTGCATCCTACTTTTTCTAACCACTTTTAAACCAGAGGGTTCTGTTGCAGGTGAAGCTGAGAGAAGCCAGCAGGGGGCAGCAAAGAGCCAGGCAGGTGGGCTGGCCGAGGGAGTCTGGCTTACAGGAGGTGTGGGAGCCATCTTGGCAGGTGTGTCTCCCTCTAGGCCAGTGGTCCTCCATTTTGGCTGCACAGTAGAACCACCTGGGAAATGTTTAAAAACTCCTGGTATCCTCATCAAAGTCCAGACAGACTGATCAAACTAGAATTTCTAGAACTGGGAGTCAAGCATCAGTGTTCTTTAAAGAGTTCCTGTTGTCCTAACATGTAGCCAAGTGGCAGGGGGTGGGGGTGGGGTCGCTGCTTCGGAGAAGAGGTTACATTGAAGGGGACACTGGGGCTTATGTACCTGTCCAAGAGACCAGGGCAGCCCTCCCCACTAACTAGGTCCCGGAGCACCTTTGACTTACAGATCACTCTTAGGAAGGAGAAAGGTAAGTGGGAGAAGGCTCAAGGCCAGTGCTTAGGAACTTTGCAGAATGAACAGAGGTTTTTAAAGAGTTTTATGGAAGGAGAGTTTATGGATCATAGACTTAAAAGCTTATGGAGGGAGGAGAAATTCTGCCTCAACTCAGCCCGCCTTACGCTCTTGACAAGAGTTAGAATATGGATGGGGAGAGTTTAACATGTCTGTGAGGAAAGACAGTTGTGACAATTACACCTGTTTGCTTAAAGTGTGACAGTCACCTGAGCAGGTTGTTGGAGGTGGTGGCATTTGGAAGCCATTGGTCAACCTTTTTTTTTTTTTTTTTCTGCTGGGACTCAAATAATATTGGCATTTTTCAAGCCCTATCATGCAGGCATTTTAATAAACAATCCATTTCGAAGTCCTGAAAGTTGTCAGAGCAGAGACATGTCTCTCTGAAGCAGCGATTCTCAAAATGCAGCGTCGGCCAGGTTTGTCGGCACACAGGTAGCTGGGCCCCTGGGGTTTCTAATTCAGAGGGGCTTATGAATTTGCTCCTTTCAGAAGTTCCCAAGTGATGCCAGTGCTGCTGGTCTGGGGACCACACTTGGAGAACCACTGCTTCAAAGGGAAACATTGTTATCATTCTGTGAAGAGGATAGTTCATGACTGTGGAGGCACCTGGAGAATGCTTAGCTCAGAGACGTCAATTCTGTACACTGGACTCACCTGGGAAGGAGTAAGAATACTGATATCTGGGTCCCACCCCCAAAGAGTCTGTTAGAGTTGACCTGGCAAGAGGCCTGGGCATCTGGATTTTTCAATCTGCAGGCGACTCAAATCTGCAGCCAGAGGTGAGAGCCATTCGCTAGCCAGCCAACATCCTGGCCCTAGCTGGTCTTTCCTTGTGTGTCTGGACAGCCTCAGAGGTGACGTGGTCAAGACGATGAGTAGTCCCAGCTGACATTTGTCAAATGCTTTTTTGGGGGATCTGCACAGTTTGAAGCACTTCATGTGGATTATCTCATTTAGACTTTGGGCTAAGAGATGTGTTACCCATGACCCCGAAAAGAATAGTGTCTAGGCCCCATGGCTCTGCGCAAATTAGTAGCAATGGTTGAGACTCGGCAAAAATATATTGGCTCCAAAACACAAAAGGAAAACTGAAAAATTGAAATTAATATGAATCATTTTGATAATAAACGATAAAATGCTGTAAAATACTTTTAAAATGATTACTTATATTTAATGAGTGTGAGTGCTTTTGAAAAAATACACTTACGATTTCGTAAAGTCAGACTCTCAAAGGGCTAGTGCCTGTTAATGTCTTCAAATGGCCCTGCTCACCAGAACTTTACGTGATAGAAATTATTATTAATGCCACTTTATAGCAGATACCCATGAGGCACAGAGGATTTAAGTAATTTGCTTTAAGTCACACAGCTAAGTAGCAGGTAAAGAAAGAACTCAGACACTTGGACTTTGTCAGTCAGTATAATGCAATGTATCCACCCCCTCAAACACACACACACACACACACACACACACACACACACACACACACACACACACACACTCGCACGCCTTTTGAAAAAATTGCCCAGGGAAGTTATAAAGGAATTGTGATTTGCGGCTGTTTTAAAGCCTTTCCAAGACTCTGTGGCTCAGTAAATGATCTGGCCTGAGTTCAGCAGGCAGCTGACAGCAGCTCCGCAGGAAGGTCCTGCAGGCTTTGTGGCAGTGACACCCCAGGAGGTGAGCCATGTGGCAGCCCCGCATCAGGACCACTGATTCACAATCTTGGTTGGCAGCACAGGTCTTAAATATTGCCTAAAAAGAGGAAAAGGTTAGAAAAGAATTCAGAAGACTCCTTTGACTCACTTTAAAATGATAAGCCCTTGAGCATTATGTAGGATTTGATCCCCTTGCTTTAAAAAAAAAAAAAAAGAAAAGAAAAAGAAACCAGAAATGGGACCTGCAACCCTGGGCGCCTTGGCCATCCTCCGGTGGGTACCAGGGGACCAGGATGGGCAGGCAGCCCTGAGGACTCCGGGGCTCTGGGAATGACACCTCCTGGCGTTTTCCACAAGACCAATGCCAGAGAAGAGATGCGCTCTGTTTTCCCTGCAGAGGTTTTTGCAGGATGCCCTGAACCTTGACATAGTGTTGGACACCACATATGCCCACACAGCAGGGAGAGAGGAGGGAATGCTAGGCTGATGGCTTAGCAGACAAATATTTACTTAAAAAATTGTCACCCTCTGGCTTGGAAACTGATCATCACGCCTGAGTTTGGGATTCTTTCTCCTCTTCTGCCATCTGGTGGTGCTTCTAACACACACACACACACACACACACACACACACACACACGCACACTGTCCCAGACCCCAGCTGTCCTTTTCTACGGTATTTGTTTTGTTTTCCAGGTCATTATCAGACAAATCATGAAGTCACGTTCTAAGGAAATGTGAACATTTTTATTTGGTGTTCAAGTCAGGGTGATAGCTTATGATTATTTTTATATACCAGAGAGTTTTATTTCTGCTAAATATTTTGCTTCTAAAATTTGAGCAGTTATGCAACATTGTTAAATAATACGACTGTGAAGATGTACAAATCTACACTTTAAACAGAAGAGGAAATCAAGACATGCAACTCCACTAAACTGTGATATTTATTTAAACCTATGAAACACTAGTTGCTGTGGTATCAGGTACTGAGAGAAAAAATACTGTATAAAAAATTGCCTTTTGAAATGAGTACTCGACTGCAGCCCATGACTGATTTTCTAGTGTCATTAGGTTGTTGCCACGATTACACTTGGAGTTAATGAAAATCAATTCAGATTCATTCACACTGTTAAAAGTTAAATTAAATCCATTTCTCAAATAATCTGAGATTTTAAAAAAAAATTCCCTTTACCAGCCTTGGAGATTTTATGTAAAATTCCAGGTCTCTACCTTCTCTGAAGAAATGAGAACATTTGGCGCATGTTAGCCCATTCCTGCAGCTGCCGCCTTCTCCGCAATGGCTGCATCTATAGGTCTTCAGGGTTAGGGATCCAGGGCAGGGTCATCCCTCTTCCTTCTTAAATACGAACTGACAAGTACGCTTTCCCCTCGAACCCAGGTCAAGTCACAGAGCAGCGGAGGAAAACCTCATCATAGAAAGACTCAAACACAAAATTATAAGTAATGAATAAAGAGACTTCCTATCACTGTGTCCATGTCTCCGAGTGAAACCAGCAATTAAAACATGAAAAATAGAGAAATGAAATGCACGCTTGGGAAGTGTTAACTGAATGTTTTGATTTACTGATTGTCAACATGTAATTAAGTCTATGGCAACCAGTGCACATAAGAAGCCTGAACATGATTTGTGGTTTAAAGGCTACAGTGAATAATTTTCCAGGCTTGAAAATTAGTTTGAAAATTCTTGGTTGAAAAGTGTTTTAGAATACTGATGTTGTTAGTCAAAAATTGATTGAAATGCTTGAAAACTATGCCTGCCAAAAGAAAACTGAACGTAATTTGTTGATTAAAGGAGACAATGAATACTGAAGGCTTGAACATTGTCAGTTTTGCCTTATGTGTATCATTTTTACCTACGCTGAATTCCCAGCTCAGCTTCTCAGTTCTATTTGTGTAGATGGAATAAAAAAAAAAACAATCGAAGCTTCCTGAAGCCTTTCATGGATTTGGAGTAACTGATACTACTGTTCTTACTGTATAATATATTTTTGTAATGCCTACTCCAAAGCTTCTAGCTTCTAAAGCAAAAGCTATTTCTTCAAGCTGACAGCCAGGCTACTGTTTTGTAATATAATTTTAGAACTAGAAAACATCAAAAAAAAAAAATCTACCCCACCACAAGAAACAGGAGCAGAGAAGAGTCTTGATTTGTCCAAGATCAGAGCTGCGGAAAAGAGATGAAATGAAGTCGAGGTTTGTGGCCTCTCCTTCCAGCTTCACCGCCCTTTACAGGAATTCGGGGCATAATCAACAAAGTAAATTTCATCATTTACATTAATATTAAGTCAACTTCTTTTTTTTAACATTTTTTTTATTGAGTTATAGTCATTTTACAATGTTGTGTCAAATTCCAGTGTAGAGCACACTTTTTCAGTTATGTCAGCTTCTAAAACTGGTCCATTTTCTCGTGAAGTCGCTTGGTGGGCACATTTTGCTGTGCTTTATAAACTGGTTCAGTAAGATACCGGCATTGGGCAGGTCAGGAAGATGGCAGAAACTCTCCTCTAAGAGGGTGACTCCAGGATTCCCCAGCTTTGATGTCTTTTTGAATGAACTACTGGATCCAGAGGTCCCAGGCACCTCCCTGGTGAATTCCCCTGGTGCTGCAGCCTCCTTCTGGATGGCGTGCAGAAGGCATCAGGCTGGAGGCCAGGATCCTCTGGGAGACTCACGGCCGGGAGCCGGGACAGGGGACATGCCTGACTCTCAGATTCCCAGAGTGGCCAGTATCTAAGGATAAAAGGTGATATTGAATACGGGTTATTTTAATATGTGTCTAACTTTTTATTTTAAAATTGCCTTTTTCATCTGGTGTCCAAAAACAATTTCAAGTGAGGATTTTCCAAGTCTCTGGGCTGTGAATTGAGATCGGGGACAGTTTGAAGCTGCGAGTTATTTTTTTCACCAGAGCTAACTAAGCCGTTGGTTTCCACGTGTATTTTTGACACCATGTTCAGAAATGATGTCTTTAAAAATAAAACGTTAAATAGCTTGCCCACTTTCTCACCAGTTGATTGTTTTTCAGTAGATGACTTTGGCTTGTAGCTGTGAATTTAATGTACTTGAAAGTCGAAAGTAATCCTTTAGAAAATACACACAGCTCAGTCAAATATATTTGCTCATAAAAACTTCTGCCTCTTCTGTAAGCACTGAACCAGAGACAGGTACATTCTCATTGCTTGTCACTAAAAACACTCATGTAAAACTGCCTGTAGCTGTTGGAGTTTAGACCTACATACAATGGTGCTTTTGTTCAGCAGTTTTACTTTAATCTGAATGTGCAAAGACTTTCAGCAACTGGTCTTTATGGGCCTACATGCCACATAATGTTGACAAAACAGCACTTTATTGACATGTAAAAAGCCTTTCCAGTCAAACAAGTAGGCAGAGAGATCTATTTTTCCTCTTAATATGAATGTGAATCTTGTGCCTCCTGGTTCAGGTATTTTGAAACCTTCGAGGGGGTGGATTGCCCTGTGCTTTATGTAAAACGTACCCAGTTTGGTGCTGCAGCCTGTCCTCTGAATGTGATGCAGGAGTGCATTCATCCCCACCCCACCCCATCCCACTGCCCTCTTTAAAAAGAAAAAACTCAGAGCCATTTCCCCGCTATGGAAGCTGGGTTGATTGCCCTAGGTCTAGAAACTCAGAGGACACTTGTGAGAGCCAGCTACCGTGTAAGATGTCTAACCATATTGAGACCATCCCACTGGAGAGGACCCTTGTCGGCTCCCTGGCTGACAGCCCGGCTCAGCCCCAGCCAACAGCCAGCATCAACTGCCAGCCGTGCGGGTGCGCCATCTTGGATGTCCGGCTCCTTGGAGCCCTAAGAAGACTGCAGGTCCAGAAGCCATCTACTGCAACCCCATGAGAAATTCCAGGTAAGATTGCCCAACTCGGCATTTTGCCCAGAGAGAATTTTGTAAGACTGCTAGACAGGATACTAGTTGACAGTTGGTGAAGGATCCAGGGGACGCTGATGTTAGTGGTAGAAATATTTAGATCTTATAAATCCATAATAATCTCAAATGTAACTCCTACATTTCTTTTAAAGGCAAAATCAGTGAGACTCTCCCTCCCACCCAACTTTTCCGTCTATCTCTTTTCCCATTTGCCCATAACCTCTATCAAAGTGCCTGCTGTCATTGTGTGACTCTGGCTTTTCTTTGAAGCCTCACTCCAGCTGCACTGGCACGTGAACGTTTGTGAGAATGCAAGGGCCCCGCTGTCCCCACACCACCCTGGGCTTGACACCACCATTATGTCTGCATTTCTCTTCTACTTGCCTCCCTTCTTGGGTTTGAATCCACTCCCAGGTCTCTTTGCTGTTCAGTGATACTTTCCCCTCCCATTTCTTTTCCAAATGTATTTCTCTTTTTTTCAAAACACTACCAATCCCATCCCCTCCCTTTTATTTTTTATTTCTTTAAAAAATTTCTTGTTTATTGAAGTGTAGTTGATTTGCAATGTTAGTTTCAGGTGTACAGCCAAGCAGTTCAGTTATACATATACAGACATATACATTTTTTCTTTTCAGATTATTTTCTATTACATGTTAGAAAATTGAATATAATTCTCTGTGCTAGACAGTAAGTCCTTGTTGTTTATTTATTTTATATGTAGTAATGTGCATCTATTAATCCCAAACTCCTAACTTATCCCTCCCTTTTAAACTGCATCAACTATGGACATTCAATTGTGAAGAAATTTGCACAATGATAATTGTGGAGAACGCCTAGAAGAAGAGAGAGAACTTAAAATTATTTAGTCTGGAAAAAGTATTGTTTAGAAAGTTTTACACACATGAAATAGAAAGCAATTGACTTTAGTCACATAATAAGATGGATGCAGCTAAGTGAAGGCAGGACGCAAAGGGTGATTCTTTGTGCTGATTCACAAGCATCCAGTATAGCGCTAGGCATACACAGTAGTTGCTCAATAAAAACTTGTCAACTAAATGCCAGTGACGCAGTGTCAAGACCATCACGAGACCATTCGCATAGCTGAAGTAGTGATACACGCTATTGCTACAGAAATTGGAGGTCTAACGTGGGAGCTGGTCCACCAGAATTATTTCACTGGCATTATTTAGATATACTTGGAAAAGATGGCCACAGGCAAGTTTATCCAGAACAAAGCTTGGCTGTGGTCATTCCTGTGTTATATGTCTTCTTTCTCATTTCTAGACACACTCAGAGATATTTTAATATGGACAACTCTTCAAGTGCCCCCTCCACACACACACACACACACACAGCCCTCAAGATCCCAAGGAGTTCACTGACTTTGTGTGTTGTGTTTAGGATGTCATGACAGGCAGGGAGTGGCAAGGGGCTGGGATGAGTTTTGGCTTTTTTTAAGGTGGTAAGAATTTCTGGCACCCCTCAAATCACACCACACTGGATATTAACTTCTCTGCTACTTCATATTATCATCTCGAACAAGTGCGTTTGGTTTCAAAAGGAGGGAGACTGAGGAGTGGTTTAGATGAATGTGTCTGACTCTGTTTGTAGACACCTGGAAGCACTCCCTCCTTATAGGAGGCAGAATCAGTGCCATCTCAGGGGGTCCCAGCAAAGCAGAACCATGGAGTGAATAAAATGAAACAGAATGACCTGAAGACGGCTGGTCTCAAGCTGCAGCTCCCTTGTGCCACCTGCCAAGTCAGGAACCTCATTCAACCATTGTAGGGCGTATTTTTTTATCCTTTAAACCAAAGGTGACAATTGTGAAATTTCAAATCAGTTAAAAATGAAATGCTACCACACAGTGGGACGTCAAGATACACCCATCGTCTGGTGCATGGTCAAGGGAATCTTGATTCTGCGATTCTGAGACTCTGTGATGGGTATGAACCGAATATAAGCATTTACCCAAAATTTTTACATAAAGCTCGTTATTTCCTTTAAACTTGTAAACTATACATGATACACAAGAATAGAATACGTCTTTTATTTTATTCACTTCTTACTTCCTTTCAAGGTTTAGTTTATATTTTTAAAAAGTGCCCAATTCTCAAGTTCATAATTTTGCTTGCTGAGTCCAAACTTGTTCTGCTCACCACATAAAAGGCCAATAAATTGGGAGATGAGGTGTTGGGGCAAGGAATAACAACTTTATTCAGAAAGCCAGCAGACCCAGAAGATAGGGGACTAATATCCTGGAGAACCATCTTACTCAAGTCAGAACTCAGGCTCTTTTATACTAAAAAGGGGAGAGGGTATGGTTGGTGGCGAAATTCCTTGTTCTTGCAGCTGTCCACTAGATCAGGTCAGATGTTCCTGTAAACCTCCAACAAGACAAATGTTATTCTCTGTTCTGCAACTTTTTATCTCTATATGAATGAAAAAGTGTTATATCCTTAAAGGTCAGAGCCTTGAGAATGGGCTGTCCTGTATATTTCAGGCTCTGGGGCACGTGTTTTTACAAAAAGTGCAGAACCTGCATGACTCAGCACAGGAAACAGAGCACAGGGTTAGAAACGAAGGAACAGATCTGATGTGGAGTCAGGTTTGTTCTTCTCTATTACACCTTGATGGATTTTTTTCCTAATGTATACACCCGTGAAACCACTTGGATTAAAGGCTAGCACATTTCTGACACCACGGGTGGCTCCCTCCTGCCCCCTCTCAGTCAATACTTCCCTTCCAAAGTAACCACTAATCTAACCTCTATCTCCATCAAATAATTTTTATCAAATTAAAAATTTTGTACCGATGGAATTATACAATCTATCCTACTCTGTTTATCTCAACATGCCCATGAAATTTATCCATGTTTTAATGTGGGCAATAACATTAAAGAGCAGTCCTGAACTTGGCAAGGAATGAGTTATTTTCAGAAATAAAAATATCACCACATCCCCACTCAAAACGATCCATTTCCCCACTAAACATGTTCTACCTACATGCTCTACATGTTCTTCATGTCCTTTCTAAATAATCCCATTCTGTTTGTTACATCTGTGATCTATTTGGACGGCCTACTTGTCACATCTAATTACAGAGTCAGATCCTAACTCCGTTTGGTAGCATCATCAGATAAATAGTGATGCCTTATATTTTCGCAGACAGACATCAAAGAGCCCAGGGCACTGACATCCTCCCAAATCCAGTGGCGAGGGCTTCCTGGTATCCCAAGGGTGAAAGTGATTCATTTATTTCTGCATTGCTGGTTTCAAAATTCAGTTTGATTTTTTTAAGGAAACAGTGTGTTGAATGTCCCTCAGGGTCAGATTCTGGAATATTTTTGCTTCAATTACTACAGATAAGAAGGAGGAAGTGAGAAAGCCTAAAATACAGGAGAAATAAATTTAACTGCTCCATACTATGGGAAACACGGCCCTCGTGACAGTAAAGACCTGTCACAGATCTGACCCTATTCTGATCTGTGGATACTGGGTTATCAGGGTCGGATGCCATTAAACTTTCAAATTATGTGACTGATTGTGCTTCCTCAGTTCCCACGCTAAGCAAGGACGTTTCTGATTATAGATGGGCAACCCACCAGTTCTCCTTAAAAGATGTATTTGCTCATTGTGAATTAATTAATTGGTATGAAAACTGTATACATCAGTCTTTGTGAACCTTGTCCAGTTAAGTTGGTATCCTTAGTCAGAACGACTTTGTTGCACTGAAATTTTCAAGTCAGCTAGGCTGAGGGTCTGTCACCAAGAGGAAGGTGTGTCGCTACTTTTTCCCAGGTGATACTCTGTTGAGGATGCTGTGCTGCACTGCCCAGATTCCTCCATCAGAACTAAAGGATTTATTCACCCAGCCATCGGGAAGGTTGCCATCTGTCACCTCCCTTTAGAACTGTCTGCTGAAGAAAGTCACCTTGTCTACAGTTAGCCCACAATCAGTGACTGGTCACCGTAGAAGAATAAAGGACCTTCCTTACATTGGATGTAAACTACCTCTTGTCCTAACTGGGGACAACTCCTAAGGGCCGTCCAGCTCCAGAGCTCCCTATGGGGTAGGCAGTGGCCTTTGTTGAGACTGCATCACAGAGCAGCTTCTACTTCTGCAGTGCCCATTTACTCTCCTTTCCACCGTTGTTGATCCCAAGAGCACTCCCCAAGAAATGTCTTGCATACCATATAAGAATCTATTTCCTGAGAATTTTAACCTTCAATGTATTCTCTCTACCATGGGCTGAACTGTGTCTTCTTCAAAGTTCATATGTTGAAGCCCTAACCCCCAGTGTGACTGTATTTGGACACAGGGCTTTTAACAAGTATTAAGTTAATGAGGTTATAAGGGTGGAAGGGTGGTGGTGCCCTAACCCCATAGGATTGGTGGCCTTATACTAAGTGGAAGAAGGGGATCTCTCTCTCCCTCTCTCTCTGCCTCTCTCTCTCTCTCTCTCTCTCCAAGAGGACACACCCAGGAAAGCCCACGTGAGCATACAGCCAGAAGGCAGCTCTCTGAAAGCCAGGAGAACGGTTTTCACCAGAACCCAACCATGCTGGTAACCTGATCTCCGACTTCCAGCCCCCAGAGCTGTGGGAAAACACATCTCTGTTGTTTAAGCCACCCGCTCTGTGGTACTTAGTTTTAGCCACCCTCGCTCTTCATGTTTTCAGGTCTTCAAACTTGGAGAGCAATTAAAAGTCCGTTCACAGTACTTCATGTCCTCAGAGTGCTTTTACTTTTAAATAAGCAAACTGCTTTCATTCCAGGTGTTGGTAATTTGTGTTCTCTTTATTTCTAGATAGGGGTTCATTACTTTTTTTCATCTTCTTGGAGAACCAATTTTTGACTTTGCTAATTTCCCCTATTATTTGTCCATTTCCTATTTCATTACTTCTGCCACTTTTTTTTTTGCCCCCCCCCCCCAGCATTTTCTTCCTGCTACTTACTTTAGGTTTACTCTGCTCTTTTTTCTAGCTTCTTAAGGTGGAGCTTCACATCATTGAATTTAGATCTGTCTTCATTTCTAATATAAACAATTACCTCGTTAAAGTTCCCACTAAGCACTGAAACGCATTCCTCAGATTTGATATGTTATATTTTAATTATATTCAATTCAAAATATTTCTAATTTCCCTCATAATTTTTTTCTTGACCCAAGGATTATTTACAGATGTGTGGTTTAGTTTTCAAATATTTGGGGTTTTTCTTTATATCTTGTTATTCATTTCTGGTTTAATGGTACTGTCAGAGAACATAATCATTATGACTTTAGTCCTTTGAAATTTGTTGAGTTTTCTAGTGGTCTAGAAGGTGGTCTCTCTTGATAAACACACTATGTACATTTGTAAAGAATGTATGACTTCTACAATTTTTGGATGTGGTGTCCTATCAACACCAAGGACAAAGTGATTAGTAATGTTCAGATCTCCTGTGTTTTTTTTTTTTTTTCCTGATTTTTTAAAAATCTGGTTCTATTAGTTTCTGAGAAGGGCTGTTATAACTCTCCAATTATAATGGTGGGATTGTTTATTTCTCATTTTAATTAAGTCAGTTTTTCTTCATGGATTTTGACATAATGTGGTTGGGGATATACATATATATGAGTGTTTTGTCTTTCTGATGAATTGATCCTTTTATCATCATTTCTCTTCTCTAGCATGAAGTTTCATTTATTTGATATTAACATAGCCACTTTCTTAAGCTGATGGTTTTCATGGTACATATTTTTCCATCTATTTACTTCCCACTTATCTTGTAGAAGGCACATAGTTGGGTCATGATTCTTAAATTTATTTGAAATTTTTTTTCTTTGAAGTGTCATCTCATTAATATTTAAAGCTAATTGTTGACAAGGCTACATTTAAGTCTATTATTTTATAATTTAATTTTAATTTATCTCCTCCATCTTCTGTTTCTGTTTCTCCTGGTGCTTTCGTTTGGATTAATTGAACATTTTAGTAATTCCCTTTTCATTTAGTCATTGGTTTTTTTAACCTGATCTGAATTTCATTTTGTTGGTTGTTCTAGGGGTTAGAACAAACCACTTTAACTTGGCACAATCAATTTAGGGTTGATGTCGTACCAGTTTATATAAAATGCTAAAAAGTAAACTTGTAATCATTTATGCCCATTTATGCCTTCCCCAGTCGTTTATGGTGTGGTTTTCATGGGTACCACATCAAATTATGTTAGAAGCCCACTATATAGAAAATTTGGGCTGTACATTTTCATATGTATTTAAAGTTATTAAAGGGGAATTGTTTTTCTGAAATTACTCACGCATTTACTATTTCCAGTGTTTTTCATCCTTTCTGAACATTAGCATTTCTATTAGGTATCATTTGCATTCAGCCTGAAAAACTTGCCTTTGCATTTATTGTAGTACATACAGGTCTACTGGTGATAAAATCTGTTAGTCCTCTTTTGCCTGGAAATAGCTTTACTTTACATTCATTTTTGAAGAATATTTTTGCTGAATATTGGATTCTAGATCGACAGTTTATATTTTGTTTTTAGCTCTCAAAGATTTTATTTTATTCTATTCTGATTTTAGTTGTTTCTGATGAAAAGGCAGCAATATTTTGAACTGCTTGTTAAATGTACTGTTACTTTTCTCTGACGAGTTTTAAGCTTTTTCTCTTTATCTTTAGAATTTAACAGTTTGACCAAGATAAACCTTGATGTGATTTTCTTTGTATTTCTCTTGTTTGGCTTTGCTAAACTTCCTGCATCCATACACTTGAGTTTCACCAAATTTGGAAGCATTTTTGCCACCATTTCTTCAATTATAGATATTTTATGCTCCTCTCTCCTTTCCTCTGGGCTTCCACTATAAGAAAGTATATGTTTGGTTCAACGTTTTGAAATGTAATTTAAAAAATATGTTCCTTTATAATAAAATAATTTAAAATTTTGAAATTTGAGTTGGTATGCAATTCAATTTCTTAATTTTCTTTCCAAGAGTTAATGTTCCCAAGCATTGTAAACTGAGTGAGTGTAATATCTATTTTTTATGCAAATTTTTAATTCTCTTAAAGGGATTTCCTGTCTTCTTCACGTACAATTTTCTTACCTTTGGACATTTTCCATGTGATTATAAGATTTTGAGTTCTCTTGGGAATCTTCATGTGGAGGCAGATATGTTACCAAAAGTCATTACTGGGAGATTAAACAGGTGTGATCTGAAACCAGTGGTGGATTTAGACAGTACTTTTGTTATTTAACTCATTCATATGACCAGGTGAAATCTTCTCAGACCCAGAGGAAATTCTACTATCTCTTGGTTTAAGGAGTCAGAGCATTTGATATTGTATCTCCTCTTCATAAGGCAATGTTATCTCATTTCAATGTGATATTTCCATTTCTGGTTGGGAAGAGATAAATCAACAGCATGTGTTGGCTGCAACACATTAGGTTTATGGTGATATTATTGTGCATAGCAACCACAGACAGAGTCATAGCATTTTGGAACTGTAGGGCATTTTTTGTATCATTCTCCTGCTTCGGCTTTAAACCATGCAGACAAACACGGACCTAACCCAGTTTATTGAATTTTTTTAAAAAAAGCAATTCCCTTCATCAGTACTTTTCAGGATGTTTGTCTCAGGATTTAACAGCTTATTCTCGGCTAGTTATTTTTCTTACATTAAAAACAATTTATTTTTCTCCAAAGACAACAAATACCAACTTTTTGATGATATGGCAAAGATGTAAATGTTTGCAATTTAACATAAGTTTTATTTTTAAATAAGCGAGTGCCCTGGGAAAAAAAATAGTATCATAACAAATCAGCAAGAAATAAAAATTCTATATTGCAAAATACCAGTTACTTCAAAGTAATCAATGTCAGAAGTATGTGCTGTAATTCAGGCATATGCCTTCACTTTCACAGTCAGGCAGGGTATCATTCTTTTTCTGATCACAGCACCTCCTGAGATCACAGAGCAGAGGCCAGCCACATAGAGAGGGAAAGGAGGAGGAATGTAGCGAAGTGTTACACTCCTGTAGCATCAGAGATACAGCTCCATCAGGCAGTGGAGGGACCAGGTGAGTAAGGAAAGGAGCAAATACTTGGGGTTGCAACTCTGATCTACTTCTTCTTTGTTAATGTCTAGGTATGGGATGGGATTGATATGACCACCTAAGAAGTAGGTAGTAATGTATTATTTTAATGTCCAGTAACTTTGGGGCAGTTTTCTTAATCAAGTAATTTACAATTTAGTGTTTCTTAATTATTCCATACTATTGATTACCTTTGTTACATGTACATATCAGAATGGTAAATATATTTTAAATTACTGGATATAATTTTGCTTACATTTGCATAAAATCTATCTATAGAGCACACTTTAACTCTTATTTTTCAACCATGGTTTTTGATTTTCTACTTCTTTCAACCCATATTACGTTGAGCATTTGAGAATTAACTGTGCTCTTATGGCTTTTTTCTCTCCCATGCCCAAAGAATCACCATCACCTCTGAAAAAGAAATAGTAAGGATGGTCCCTGCCTCAAAGGGTTTGCAATCCAGTTGGACAGACAGATGCAGAGTAGGAGAGTGATTCTATACCACACGTACAGGTGATTCTACACCACACGCACAGGCATCGCACCTTGAGAGGGCTATTTTATTCAAGTTGATCCAGAGGCACTCCCAGGCAAGAACAGACTCTTGTGCCTTGAAGATGGGTGCTACGCGGTCTACAGCAGGGCTCCCTAACCTCAGCACTCATAGGCTTTTGGTCAGATAAGCCTTTATTGTGAGGAGATGTCCTGAGAAGGAAGTCTAGCAGCATCCTTAGCCTCTACCCATTTTTGACAACCAAAAATATTTCCAGATGTCCTTTGGGAGCAAAGCTGCCCCTAAATGAGAACCACTGGTCTAGGCACTCAGCCAATATACAGAAAACACTTTGAGGGTTAGGTCTTAACCACATGTTAAGGTAAAGGAAGTGTTTTTAAATTCAAAAGCAAGCAATGGCATCACTCTTTTGAGTAAGAGGGCATATGACAACTTTGAAATGTCTGAAATCAAGTAATAAACCTTTCAAGAAACCACTGTATTAGATTCCCAGTGAAATAATGCACCATTAAAAGTGAACAGAGTAAAAGGATCTTTCACCTGTCTGTACCCACAGGTATCTGTTTCAGTTTGGCCAATACTTTTGCTATTCCTCCAAAAGTTTTGGGTCATTCACTAAGAAGTTTTAGCTTTTTAATTCAATCCAATCCTGTCCTATTAAGGCCAAGATCTATTGCCAGATGAATGTTACCAGGTTGGTAACATTCCAAAAGCCCTTTCTAGTTCTAATGAAATTGTGCAACCTTTTAAGAGAATAACAAATTGCATGTGGCTGTCACAAGAGAAGAATTTTATAATACAGAATAAACAACATAGAAGAGACACTTGCAACTTACAAAAGTCATCAGCCAAGGGGAGTGCAAATAATGGATAGGGAAAATGAAGCCATTTATCACCAGTATTACTTCGTGTTTGAAAAGGCTTACATTCCACCATCATTATCTAGCTGCATCAGTATCATTTAAAAAAAATTGCTCATACATAATCAGGACCAGGAGTGCATCTTTGGGAGCTCTAGCTTTCTATTTCGGGTTGGTTATTTTCTGCCTTATAGAATTATCAGTGATATCTCACAATCCTAAGCAATCTCCTAAAACCAATGAGTTAAAAGATCTTTTAAGATCCCTATTTAATCCATTATTTGCATCAAAGAGGCAATGTCTGATAAATGGTGTAAGGTATTACCTGCCTCTAAGGTATTTGTATTGAGACAAATTACCACAGTAAAAGGTTCTGTACCCAGTTCTGAAGGGAGGTGGGTGGGTTTCCCATAGCAACAAGCACTTCTCAAACACTGACCAGATGTCCTGCAGTTCAACTCAATCCTGACACCATCTACCTGAAGATAGCATCATATCCCACAGGTTCAGGTGCAAATCCTTGCTGTTGCCTTGCAGTCAAAATGCATGTGCAATAAACACACACGCTCATAATGGTTAATCTGTATTGAGTCCTTACTATGTGTCAGAAAGTTATTCAATCCTTGTAACAATACTTAAGGTGGGTGCTTTTACTATCTTCATTTTACACAAGAGGAAATTGAGGCTTAGAGAGGTGAAGTAACTTGTCACACAGCGAGGATCTGCACCTAGGTTTGACAGTGTTAGAGTACTGTGCTTGGTTGGAAGTGAATTAAGTGCTTCAGGGCTGAGTAAAGGGCCAAACCAGTTGGACTTTCTTGTGTCAACATGCTTTCCCCTATTGCCCTGGGTTTCCAAGTCCCCAAATGGATTTGTCATGAATTTGTCTTAAATGTTTGGAAACCAATGAACCTGATGGCCAATAAGTTTATGTCAATGGTCCCGTTAAAGCCAGGGTATGGCAGGAGTTGCACTGGGAGGAGGCAGGTATAGGACAGAGAGACTTGGAACTATCAGTGCCTGGTGTGGTTTTGGCCCTCAGTGAATGGTAGAGACTCCTTGGCAATTCCCAGTCAACATGGGCAGAGCCAGCCCATCTATCAGGGATTCTGAACCGTAGTAGAAACAGGTTTCCATTGCTGGTCAGGGTGGGTGGGGAATTCCACATCTGGCCCCTTTGTTCTCCACGTTGTAGCCTCCATCAGCCAATTTATTTTCCTTTTCCAGGCCCCCTCTTGGCATGTGAGATGACTAGATAAGAATATAATCTCTAAAAACCTCCAAGAAATGTTTGATTCTGTGAAATCTCAAGTAGGATGAAGAGTTACTGAGAAGGGAGCTGTGTTACGGTAGGTGAATATTCATGCTTTACTGTCTATGAATGTCTGTAACATGCTCCTTTTGCAAATAAAGAAACGTTCCAGACTCCCTTCCCCATCTCTGCCCTGCTACATCTCGCATATGGAACTGTGCGGATCCAGAGAGTGAGTTCTCTTAATAAGCTGTGTGTTCTGACAATTTTCATGGATTCATTTGCCTTTCTTTTTTATTCCTACCTGCCATGGGTGGCTGTGTGTGTGGTGGTTAGAACCTGGTGTCTGTAACTACGATGAACCACATTCTAGTTCTTGATTTTGGACTTACTAATTGTGTGGCCTTGGGATGTGACCTTGGGAGAGTTCACTTAGTGGGAGACAACCCCTATGTACCAACTGCTAAACCTCTAAACCAGAAAGTTAATAACTGCTAGCTGAAGATGTGAATTAAACATGGTACTGCACATTGCATTTGTTAGGGCTTTTCAGTTGAAAATAACAGAAGCTGAACTCAAACTGGCTTGAGGGAAAAAGAGATTTTTAAAAGTCTTAAGACTTCAAACATAGTTAGATCCAGGTGTTCAAAGGGTTTCATCAGAATCTTTCTCCTCCCAGTTTCAAGTCTGCTTTTTCACTCTTCATTCCCAGGCAAGCTTTTCTCAAGAGGAGACAAAGAGTGGCCAGCAGCAGCTCCAGGCTTAGTCAACTCAGTGGGAAGAGGGATCTTCTTTGCCAAGAGTCCCAGCTAAGTTCTTAGCCTTGAGTCTTGTTTTCATTTCTGAACCACGCATTGTGGACAGAAGGATGGGGCTTGCCAGTTAGCCAGGTGCACCAACAGACTCTTAGAAAATCTGGCTTATAAAAGATCTCTGGGCTCATGCTATGTGACAAGTCTCCTTGGGAAGAAGCTTAAAGGACTTTTGTTGAAATCCCCCTTTGAGCGATTTCAGAGTTCTGACTGTTCACTTGACTACTTTATGAGAGAACCATTTCATTAATTAGATCACAGTAGAAAATTTACTCTGAATCTTGGTCAAAGATGCTTAAAATACCAGACTTTGTTCATATGCTGCTCCTCAGAGCCTAGAGTGGGGTCTGCCCTATTCAAAGCACACTCATCAAGGGCGTGGGAGAAGTGATTTCACCAAAGGTGGATTTACCAGAAGGGGGAAACGGATGTCAGGTAGGCAAAAGTAGGCTGTAACTGCATGTTACATCGCATAGCACCTGATACAGAGCACGGTAAACTTTATATCTACGCAATATTCAATAAATTTTTTTGAATGCCTACATAAAATACGGGACTGTCCCAAGTACCAGGGATATAGCAAGAGTGTCCTCAAGGAGCTTAGGGTTTAGTAGAGAGAGGAGAAGATACAGAAAGTAGACAGGTGATTTTATTTCTGTTAAGCAGCCTATAATAGAGGCAGAAGAAGTTGCTGTGGGAACTACAGTAGGGCAGCAATAACAGTCTTGAGGGAGAAAGGAACTTCCCAGGGGAGAGCACATCTATACGGAGGCTCTCGAGGAATGTCAGGAGTTAGTAAGATATAAGGGTAGAACTCCAAGTGTGTGTCCACTGGCTGTCTGAGCTTAAATTTTATCATCTTGTAAAAGACCAGTAAAGATTAGCTATCTTCAGCCTAGCTTGAGGGCTTTTGAATTCAAAAGAAAGAAAGAGGGAAGCGAGCTGAAACATTCTGTCAAAATTTTGAAAACCTGCCAGCAGAGTGGAATATTCTTGGTATGAGTACTCATTTTGGCAATACCAGACAAAACCAAAACAAAACATGTTTTCAAATGGGAGAAAATCAAAGAGAAGTTTAATAACGTGTATATTGGAGAGACCCAAAGAATACTTTTAAGAAGACCATCATTATAACTTAACTTCCAAAGTAAGATTTATTTTGCATATTAAATAAAATAAAGATTTAAAAAACAAGCAAGTAAGATTTATTTCCAAAGAAACATGAGATTTCCTGGACAATGGGTTTAGCTAAGACTCTTACTCATCTGGATGGGATGAGGTATGGATAATCATAAACTTAGGAGCTAGATAAGTAGCAGGTATATGGAGCAGGGAAAACTTAGGCAGAGCTGGGGTGGAAGCATGGGGACCGTGCCTACCTGAGCCTGAACCAAGGCAGGTGGGAAGGCAAGGAGGGAGGAGGGAATGGCAGGTCCGTCCACACTTGTGGACCCTGGAATTATGAGCATCAGATAGGTCAGAAGATGTCAAATCACTGTGCCACAACATCCCATGCTTCTGAAAATCCCATGCTTCCAAAATTCTATTACAAGTCATAGAATCCAACTTAAAGTGACTTAGAGTAACTTAAATAAGAAAGTTGGATTTGTTAGAAGGATGCAGGATGGTTTCAGACTGAAGAACATGTTAGAAGCCAGGCCTCAATAAAAGAAAAGGTCCAGAGTGGGTTTGGAAATCAGTAATTCTCAAAGTGGGGTCCCTAAGCCAGACAACAGTATCATTTTAGAACTTGTATACACTGCAGATTCTCATCCTCACATCAAATGCACTGAATCAGAAACTCTAGAGCAAGACCCTGCCTGGGACCTTAGAACCAGAACCTCCCCAGTCACCTCTCTAGGGCTGCCCTTGGATGAATCACCTCTAAACTGTTCTGTCCCTGGGTATCTCTACTCAAGAAGCAAATCTTAAAAAGCCGCATGTGATGGGCCACCTCTGGTCACGTGCCCACTCCTGTGTTTGGTGGTGCACCTTGGTGATATGCTTGAAAGGCCCTTCCTTCAGCCACTAGAACTGCATGAAAAGAGAAAAGAAAATCCTTGAGGAAAAAGTGGGGAGAGGTGTTTCAAACAATGAGCAGATATATCAGATGGAGATTTTTGAGGCGTGGGGTACAGGGTGGAATTAGTCTCTTGCCAAAGAGATTATCTGATCCCGTAACAAGATGGATTATAAAATTAAGAACTCCACAAAGAACAGGGATTCGTGTTTCTTCTCTTTCTCACTGAAAATATTCCTTGTGCTTAAAATGCTAAATTCAATACTTTTGATATTAATGAAGCAAGTTTTCTAAGCATTTTTTTCTAAGTTGAAAAAGAAAAATGGCAGAAAGAGCCACTGCGCTTAGACTGACTCTCTAAAATGTCTTCCTCATCACCAGGGATGTTCTGGTACTTAGAAGTGAATATCGTGGGACCCTAGGGTGTAAGAGATGGAAAAAGAAAACAACTAGAAGTCATCCTAGTCCAGTTGTCCCATTTTAGAGATAAGAATGTTGACACCCAAAGTTTGATAGACTTACCCAAAATCACATGGCTGCTCTTTATGAGATGGTATGGTATTTGGTTGGAGCTGACTCCAATGTCTATTTTCCAATCTATGGCCAACCTAGAGAAAATTAGTCATCCATTGGCAAAGTCTCTTAAAAGACCTGGAAGTTGGCAATCTGGCTTGGCCTGTGCTCCTTTTTTCCCTTCAGTCTCATCCATTAATCCAGCCAGCCAGCATTCAGCCATCTATTCATTTAGTACTCAATTAATGCTTCCTCAAAAGAGCTAATCATACAAAGATGAACAAGAATGGACCTCACTCTTTGGCTTGGGTCCAAGCCTAGAAGCATTCTGACTCCTGGTTTAGGTATTCCATTTCTTATATATTAAAGCAACAAAGAGACTACTGGCTGATATGATAGAGACAGGAGCCAAAAGCTTGACTTTGCTTTGACCTGTCCTGCCCCTTGTAGGTTCTTCCTCTGTTTTCATTGTGTGTACTGTGATGAGTTAGGATTTTATATACTTTGATCTACTGGAAAAAAATTTTGTAAGGCTAGAACCAAAAAATAATCGAATAAAATTACTTAGGAAAATCCTACAGTCTTGTCCTAGAAAGAAAGACCCATGGTATTTGGGGAAGGGATGGAGGTGATCTGCTTTAGAAATGCTGCTTAATGTGTTTTGCAATAACAAACGCTCTGTCTTGTATTATATCTGGAAATCCAACCCTGAATGTCTCTAGAGATTTTGAGACATGGGAAGTGATTATAAGAGTGAGAGCTGTGTGGAAGCACTGACATTGCTTTTCATCTTGACAAAAGGATCAACCGATTTGTGGACCCTAGAATCTTAGATCTTAAGCAATTCTACATCCACTTTTAAGTTCTACATCCTGATCTTCTCCAGCAAATACACAATTGTGCAAATGGATCCTACACTATAGAGGAGAAAAGGACAGCAACATTGGCCTTTTGTTCTTTCCTTGAAAATACTGAAGTCATAATTTCCAGCTCAGGGTCTTTCATGTGCTGTTCTCTCTGCAGGCTATTATGACTTCATGTGGCCAGCTCATTCTTTATTGTTTTATTATTATTATTATTATTACTATTAAAATATATTTGACATATAACATCGTGTAAGTTTAAGGTGTAAAAAATGTTGATTTGATACATTTAGACATTGCAACATGATTGCCATTGTCACTTTAGCTAACAGCTCTGTCACATCACCTAATAATTTCTTTTTTGTGTGGTAGGAATAGTTTAAATCTAATCTCTTAGCAAGTTTGATTTTTTAATATAGTGTTGTTGTCTATGATCTCTATGCTGTGCATTAGGTACCCAGGACTTATTTATATACTAGTGACAAGTTTGTCTCCTTAAACAATATCTGTCCTATTTCCCCTTCCACCCCCTGACTGACTGAATGCCCTGGTAACCACCACTCTGTTTTTATGAGTCTGACTGTTTTAGATTCCACACATAAGTGATATCATACAGTATTTGTTTTTCTCTGTCTGAGTTACTCACTTAATATAATGTCCTCAGGGTCCATCCATGTTGTTGCAAATGGCATGATTTCCTCCCTTTTTATGGCTGACTAATATTTCATTACATCTCTTCATTACATTCATATTTATCCATTCATCCATTGACACACACTTGGGTTATTCCCGTATCTTGGCTATTATGAATAATGCAGCAAAAACATGATAATGCAGGTATCTCTTTGAGACCCTGTTTTCATTTTCTTGCATATATATCCAGAAGTGGAATTGATGGATCATATGGTTGTTTTTAATTATTTGAGGAACCTCCATACTGTTTTCCATAGTGGCTGAATCGATTTATATTCCCACCAACAGTGTACTCAGGGTCTCCTTTTTTGACATTCTCACTGGAACCTATTGCATCTTGTGTTTTGGATGACAGCTTTTGTCTCAGATATGAGGTCATAGCTCACTGTGGTTTTGATTTGCATTTCCCTGGTGATCAGTGACATTGAGCATCTTTTCTTGTACCTACTGGCCATTTGAATGTCTTTTTAAAAAATGTCTACTTAGTTCCTCTGTCCATTTTTTAATCAAAGTGTTTTGGTATTGTTATTGAGTTGTATCAGTTCCTTACATATTTTGGATATTAACCCCTTATTCAATATGTGGTCTGCAAATATTTTCTCCTATTCTTTAGCTTGACTTTTCATTTCATTGATTTTTTTTCTTTGCAGAAGCTTGTAAGTTTGATGCAGTCCTACTTGTTCATTTTTGCTTTTGCTATTGGTGCTTTTGGTGTCACATCCAAAAAAATCATTGCCAAAACCAATGTCAGGGGGCTTCTTTTTGATGTTTTCTTCTTATGGTATCAGGTCTTACATTTAAGTCTTTGATCCATTGTTAGTTTTTTTGTGAGTGGTGTAAGATAGGGGTTCAATTTCACTTTTCTGCATGGATTTCTCCAATTGTCCCAATATCATTTGTTGAAGAGACCATTCTTTCCCTATTGGGTGGTCTTGGCTACTTTGTCAAATATTAGTTGACTGTGTACATGGAGGTTTAATTCCGTTGCATTATATGTTTAATATATGGGCTCTCTATTCTGGTCCATTGGTTTCTATGTCTGTTTTTATGCCAGTACTGTACTGTTTCATTACTATAGCTTTCTAGTCTAGTTTAAAATCAGGACATGTAATGCCTCTGGCTTTGTTCTTCTTTCACAGAATTGATTTGGCTATTTGGGGCCTTATGTGGTTCCATACAGATTTTAGAACTGCTTTTTCTATATATGTGAAAAAATGCCATTGGAATTTTGATAGGGATTGCATTGAATCTGTAGATGGCTTTGGATAGTATGGACATTTTAACAATATTAATTCTTTCAATCTATGAATGCAGAATGCATTTTCATTTGCTTCTGCCTTTGATTTCTTTCAACAAAGTTTTGTAGTTTTCATTGGATAGATATTTCACTTCCTTTGTTAAATTTATTCCTAAGTATTTTTACTGTTTTTGATGACATTGTGAATAGAATTGTTTTCTTTATTTCTTTTTCAGATGTTTCACTGTCCGTGTATAGAAATGCAACTAATTTCTGTATGTTGACTTTATATCCTGAAACTTTACTGAACTTGATTAATTCTAATAGTTTTTTAGTTGAGTCTTTGGGATTATCTATATATGAAATCTTATTATATGCAAATAATGCCAATTTTACTTCTTTTTTTCTCATTTGAATCCTTTTGTTTCTTTTTTTTTGCTTGAGTGCTCTAGCTAGGACATCCAGTACTATTTGTGTAAGAGTGAGGAGAGTGGCAGCCTTGTCTTGCTCCTGCTCTTAGAGGGAAAGCTTTCAATTTTTCATCATTGAGTATGATGTTAGCAATGGGCTTGTCCTCTACGGATGTTATGTTGATATATGTTTCTTCTATACCCAATCTGTTGAAGATTTTTACCATGTAAGGGCATTGCATTTTGTCAGATGCTTTTTCTGCATCTATTGAGATGACCATGTGATTTTTATCTTTCATTCTGTTATAATGTGGTGCATAATATTTACTGAGTTTTGTATGTTGAACTATCTTTGCATTCCAGGGATAAGTCCTGCTTGGTCATGGTGTGCAATCCTTCTAATACATTCTTGGATTCAGTTTGATATTATTTTGTTGAAGGTTTAAAAATCTATATTGATTGGGCTATTGGTCTATAGTTCTCTTTTCTTGTAGTGTCCATATCTGGCTTTAGCATTAGGGTGATGTTAGCCAGGTTATTTCCAACTCAAGGGTCACCTACTTGAAGAGGTTTCCCTGACTACTGTTCTTGAATTTGCCATAAACACACTAGGATAGATTGATTTCAAAAATGGTGGCAATTTTTCATCCCTGTCTGTTTCCATACCTCTTAAGTTTTCGGCTCTTCCCATCAACAAGCGGAATTTTGTAGATTTGATATGGCCAGCAGAATGAAACCAAAGTGACATGAGAGCAAGCATGGCCTGCTGGCAGATGACAGTCCATGTGGAGGAGAGCCCAGTTGCCTCAACATAGATCAGCTGATCCCCATACATGTAAGGACTCTAACCAAGATCAGTAGAGCCATTGACCTGACATGTAGCTGACCACTGAGAAATGAGTGAGGCTGGCTGAGTCCAGAATTATCAGCTGATCTGTAGTGATAATAAAGGATTGTTGTTTTAGGTCACTGAATTTTGGGATAATTGTTTACACAGTAATAGCTAACCAATAAATTCACCACTTTATATTTCTTATCATTATCTGAAGTTGTCTTGCATATTTATTCATCTGTTAGACTCTTCCACTATAAAGTAAGCTCTCTGCTGGCCCTGGTAACCCAGCCCCTAAACTAATATGTGATAATTACTCAATAAATATTTGTTAACTGGGTGAATAAGAGTGAAGTAATATTCAAGCACCACTATGTATAAGGTACTTTATCTCCCTCTTTCTTATTTTAACCTTCTGAAGAATCCTGTAAAGAAGGTATTATTATTCTTAGTTTTCAAATGAAAAACAAAATAGTTCAGTATCTTGCATAAGTCCAATAGTTATAAAGAATCAGAGTTGAGTGTATGTATATGTAACCTCTATGGACTGAGCAAACAATTGGCATGGGAAAACATACATTGTTTGGGGACGGTACATCAATTTTCTATTCCTATTAGTTTGAGTGATAAATAAAAATAGCATCTTGTTTCTAAAGATACTTAACATCAAAATAATGCAAACTGCAAAGAAGTCACAACTGCAAATTATTTACATGAACAAACAATTTACATTGACTGACTCAATTCTCAAGCAGCCACTGTGGTAAGTTCTTACCTGCCCCCACTGACCATCAGTGGAACCGTGGATGGGTCTGAGAACTGCTGCGTTTTCCCACAGGGTCTCACACAGTTAGAAGACACTGCCATAGGGTGAGGCCGTCAGAGCCCCTGTGTCCTGCTCAAGGCTGGAACTTCAAGCCTCTCTGTTTCAATCTAAGTAAGGCTTATTTCTTCTTCAGAGATGGGAACCAGAAGAATTGGGGCCCTCAACGGGGTCAAACCTGAAGAGAAAGAGTGGTAAGAAAAGGAAATAATCTCAGTCATAATCATGGAAAAATCTTACCCTGGCTCCAAGGGGATTAGAGCTGTGTGGGGGTATTTTGGGGACAGAAATGAAGCTGATTATGGAAACTTTTTAAAATTGGTATATAATTTACATACTAAAGGGAAAACCTTTGAAATGTAGTTGTTAACAACAGGAAAAATAAACAACTGAGGAACTGAGCTACCAGGGGCCAGACAGAGGACTGGGTGCTTGATCTGGGACATCTCATCTGTTAATCTTCTCAAGCACACGGTCAGGCACGCCGATGGAACTGTACATTTCATGCTGCAGGGAAGGGAGCCTCACAAAGGCTGTTTGGCCCAAGGTTATCCAGCCTTGCTAAGGTCATACTGATAATTCTTTCCTCCTTATCTCAGAGGGGTACTGTAGAATTTGCCACACCATTCTATATGGTTTTCTGTAAATACTCAAACTCGCTTGACATCATCCTTCATTTCAAGGGCAGTTTCAAAGAAAATACCCATCTGCAGCAATAAAGGCATTTTCACTTTTATGATGGCTGATTATCATATGAATAACAGAATCTATACTAATTTTGAATTAGAACTGGTGTCTAGTAATATATAACGTGAAATAGTGTGCTAAGAGGAGCAATACTCATCAGAAATAGTGACTTCAGAGGTGTTGGTGCCTAGAAAAGCTTCCCTTTGAGCAAAAATAATGCCCTCATTGGCTCTCATGAGATTCTCACATCCAAATAAATCTGATTTTGCCGTATAGTTCCCATTTAAAGTCACTTTATTCTATTTTAAAAACATAGCCATTCATTTCTCAGTTTGCCCAGGAGGAAACAGAAAGCAAAGATAAATAGCAAATCAACAAAAAAAGGGGTTTTGGCCATATGGTTATTTTAAATAAATATTTGGTTTGAAGAATGGGTAGCATTTGAATCCATTCCTGTTTTTCCTCTAACTGCTTTCTTTCGCCAAGAGAGGAGAATTAAACTTGACTTGCTCATATTTATCCTCCAGCCCTGGTGATTTCCTGGATTATTTGCTGTATGTGGCTGTATGATGGCATAGTCTTCAGCCCCAGGAGGCCTTATTCCAGAGGAGAGAGCTATAATTTAAGTCAGTTTGATGTGAGGTTTGCATTGCTCTTATTTAGTGTCATTAGCAGAGAGTTTTTCTCTGAGTAATTAAGTATTCTTTGGGTTCCTTCTCTCCGCTGATCATTGACTGTTTTCCAGTAGGCAAACACAGACCCAAAGAATTATTTTCTCTAAAAACAAATAGGAAAAAAAATGAGTGTGTCCACATGTATTAGCTTCAAGAATATGTCTTTCATGTCAGTGGAATGTGGGTTGAAATGGCTAAAAGATTGGATCCAACTTTTGCTTTAATCCTGATAAAATAGGGCAAACTCTAAATATTTTCAACTCAAGAATTAGGGCAAGATGGGGAGAAATGCACTGGGTGTTTTTGTTAAGTCAGGTCCAAAGGCTGCCTTGTTGCAAACAGGGGGGAAATGTGGATAAATTTGCCTCCCAAGCCTCAGAGAGATTGAAAACATCAGTAATGAAGGGGCAGACAAACAGAACAAATGAAACTATGGAAACATTACTGTTCCCAAACAAACTCTGTGCAATTACCAGCCCAGAGAACACCCACGGAGCTCTCAAACTGGGTACCAGGGAAGGCGGAGGCTGCTAACTTCTAAGCAAGCGGCAATAAGAAAGGGAAAAAACCCAGCCAGGCTGAGCTTGCCCTTCTCAGCTGGGCCCAGAATAACGTTGCTTGAAGAAAACAGCATGAAGCCCGGCACTCAGGGAGCCACAAATAATAGCTGTATTCTAGCAAATGCAGGGGAAAAGACAGTCTCTATTTCTTAAAGGAACTACAGGTTTACAATGTTATTAATGGTATGTATTATGTCAAAATGATCTCTTGCCAGCCAGTGCAAAAGTAGAAGCTGTATCCACACAAGTGGCAAGATGTTCTTTAAATCACTGGCATTTCTCAGTAGGCTAATACCTATGACCGAGGATATACATGTGGGCTTAGCTGTGTGAGCCCATTTCAAGATGTGGCTGACTTCCTGAGTCCTAGAGCAGAACTTCTCAGACTTTAATGTGCACAATGCAGTCACCTGGGATCTTGCTGAAATTCAGGTTCTGATTCAGCAGGTCTGGGTGGAGCCTGAGATTCTGCATTTCTACCCACTCCCAGGTGATGACCATGCTGCTGGTCCCCGAATCACATTCTGAGTAGCAATGCTCTAGAAAACATCATGTCAACATAATGAGAAAAGTGGAGGGCAGTTTGGAACTATTTAGATTACACACACGGGATATTGCAGAATAAAATGGGACTTTAATTAGCATTCGAATGTGCTTATTGCAATATGAGATAAAAAAAGTCACTTTCTTTTAGAAGACTCATTTTTTTCCTTTCCCACTGAGCATTGAAGTTACAACAAATGCAGAATTTGGTAATATATGAGTAACTTTGTGTTAAAGGACCTAAGAAATCAATAAGAAAGTAAGTCCTTTTGTAACCAAGCAAGACCCTAGTGTCATCAGTGACCATATGGTTATGTGCAACTGCTTAATTGTATGAGTTTAGGTGGCTTTTCTCCTGCTCTTGCCAGCAAGGGTTGGGCTGGAGAGAAGTGAGGCTTGGGTGGTCTGCCCAACCCCTTCATGGTGCTGCATGTAGGGATCATGCTCAGTGCCCTCCTTTTGCCCCTAGTGCCCTGCTTTTACTCCTGACACCTCAGAAATGGCAGTTGGGTTTCAATTTTCTGTGTCCTGTTGTTCATAACTCACTCTAATTGCTCAAACATGCATATATTTTTAGCCCCTTGTGGTTTCTTTGCATTCTGTTGTTTGAGGTGCACATCCCAGCCTGTGCAAGCACTGCAGCAAGAGGTCCCAGACCTCAGTCTGTCTAAAATGCTAGTAGCATATATCAACCTGACTTTAAAATGCACAAGTTTTTCTCTTGAGCACTTTTACAAAGACCCCCTTCCTTAGCACCCTTTGTTCCAGACACAAGAATAGTAGGAGAGTCCCAAAGCCAGGGGAAAACATCACACCCAGCAAAAGGAAGGGGCCCCCTTCATCTGCAAAAACAAGAATGACTTTGAAACAATTTGTTACCCTGTATGCAATTTCTATGGACACCAGCACTGTCCCTTGAACTCTTGAATTTTTACTATAAAACCCCCTTCCTTCTCTCCCCAGCAGGCTCACAGTCTTGGAGACATTAGCCCTCTGTGACCTCCTTTGCCTGGCAAAGAAATAAAGATGCCTTTTCTACTTCATCCAAAATTCTGTCCTCGAGTCTCAATTCAGTAATGGGGACACAGAGGCCACTTTGGCAACACCTTGACTCCCCATCTAGTGATGCTTTTGCAGTGTCCAAAGGTCCCCTCTTCAATTCAGGATCAGTGCAGCTGCAGCAAACTCCTTCCCATCCTGTATTAGTTTCCTGTGGCTGCTATAACAAATGATCACAAATGTGGTGGTTTAAAACAACAAAAATGTATCTTCTTACAGTTCTTCAGGCCAGAATTCCAAAATTCTTATTACTTAGTGGAAATCAAGGTGTCCCCAGGACTGTACTCTCTCCAAAGGCTCAAGAGGAGAATCTGTTCCTTGTCTTTTCCAGCCTCTGGTTGTGGGCCCTGTCTGGCAGAAGTCCCACCAAGATGGAATGAATTACTTGAGACTCTGTGGAAAGTCAAGAGAGTGAGACGGAGTCGGGGACCAACTCCACGAGCCTCTCAAATGTTCCCACATTTATTACGTAAAATCAAAGGGAAAAATCACCAACAGTTGTGAGATGGAATACAGGCACTTAGGGAAAGACAGGATGGGATCGAGATCGTAGAATCCACCATGAGTACAAGGGCTTAGTGTATCTTGAGGGACATCATGGGGAGAGGGGAACAAGGTACATTCTTTAGATATAAGACGTTAATTGCAAAGCAGACCACCAGCCCAGCCAGTTCCTTGTCTTGGGGATAATAGACTACCTAAACAGCAGGAAGCACGCCCAGTGTTTATAGCTGAGGGCATGGGTCATTGCTTTGCAATGAGCAGAGTGCTACCTAAACCCTCAACTATGCAAGCAAGGCATTGTCTCTGCTTTTCACAGCAAGGAGACAGGAGTGTGGATGCACAGGTGCCTGCTAGCAAACCAGTTATTAAGCACATTTGTTCTTTTTAAAGGTGACAAGTGGCTGGGGTCTGTTACAATTTGTTAACCCAATCATGGGCTCCCACATCTGGTAGCTGCCATCATCCCTTGGTTTGTAGCTGCATCACTTCAGTCTTCAAGGCCAGCTTTGTCTTCACTTTGCCTTCTCCCCTGAGTATGCCCGTGTGGAATCTCCATCAGGCTCTGTCTTATAAAGATACCCATGATTGCACTTAGGGCCCACTCAGAAAATCCAGTGTGATCTTCCCATCTGAAGATCCTTACTCAAATCTGCAAGGACCCTTTTTCCACACTAGGTAATACTGATGTTTCTGGGGGCTAGGATCTGATACCTTTGGGGGCTTTTATTCAGCCTGTCACACGCCGATAACAACTGAACAATTCCGCAGGCATGCTCAGAAAGGTTTACTGACATGGCAGGTCAGAGTTGAGATGAGGGGTCCCAGGCCAGTTGATACAGCCATCATGTAGCACTGGGTATCAGGGCAGATCAGCTTCTCAGATGCACATGGAGCCTTAATTTATGGGGCATTCATAGATGACACTGCCTGCAGTGGAATTTAGCTTGTTGGGCAACATGTCTGCACACTTTGCCTCTTAGATCACAGGTAATGAGCGCCACCCTGCCTTTCATACCGAAAGATTTTCCCTGTAGAGCTAGAAAAAACTTTTTTGTTGTTTCTGTTTTTGAAACTTTTAACATGCTTTTCTGAAATAATTATAGGTTCACAGGTAATAGCCAGGATATGTCCAAGGAGGCCTCTTGTACCTGTCACCCAGCCTCCCGCCGTGGTCACATCTTGCATCACCATAGGACACTATCAAAACCAGGAACTTAACATCCGTGTAATTCACAAAGCTTATTGACAAGACTCAGATTTTTAACTGATTAAATAATAGCAAAGGACTTTTGAATGTTTTCATATTTATTTTACAAATACATAGACCAGATGCCATTATTACAGCCTGTTCCAGCACACAATCAGAGATAAAAGGCATGCTATAGTTTAGAGGTATAGAAATGCTCTCGCCAGGAGATGGCACCTCAAATGTACGTTGTGAACCAGGAAACTGGTGCTGTCATTTCTTGCCTCCAGCATCTCAGCATTTCATCTGTTACCATATAGCTAGTAATGAAATAAATTTAAAGGCATGAATCTGACATTATACTCCACTTAGATCTGTAGTTGTTTACATGTGTAGTTAGAGTTTTTATGTGATGGGGTTTTGATTTTCATAGTACAGCTTCATGAATTGTAATGAATTGTACAATATTTTTAGGGAAGGTTATTATTTTCTGTGAAAGGGATCTTATTCTTTGAATGTTGAGATCTATGCTCTCTTCTTTGCTTCACATTTTCTGCTTCTGATGTTGTCAGCCTGGGGACAGGAGAAAGTGTCCAGGAAAAAGGTGAAAAATGGGGCAGCTGTGTGGGTGGGGTCCTGCATTTAGTAGACCCTCCATAAGGGGTCAAAACTGGGGGGAAGCCTCAGGGGGCCCAAGAAAATGGCAACTGACTAATTCTAAATCTCTCCAAACAGCTTCATGATGAGACTGACTAATAAGGAAAATAAGATTACACAAGTCCAATGCCTCCACATTACCTGGGGGTAGAAAACGAAATACCGATTCCATAGAAACTTTCCCTCAGGTTGAGTCAGAGTCAGGTGGGAGGTGTGAGCATCCCACTACATGAAAGAAGAAAAGAAGGAGACTGAACTAAAATTATTGCTAGAAGAAAGAAAGACCACAGGAAGTACATCAGTGAAAAGTAGTCCTGGTGGATCAGCACACTGACCAGGAGAAGGGCTCAGAGTGAGCAGGCCTTGGAGGCATCCTGGGAGGCGGTCCTGGGAGGTGGTCCTGGGAGGCGGTCCTGAGAGGTGGTCCTAGGAGGCGGTCCTGGGAGGCGGTCCTAGGAGGTGGTCCTGAGAGGCAGTCCTGGGAGGCATCCTAGGAGATGGTTCTAGGAGGGGATCCTGGGAGGTGGTTCTGGGAGGTGGTCCTGGGAGGCATCCTGGGCAGGCACTTCCAGGAGCCGACCCTTTGGAAATCACGTGGAGCTGAGAAAACAAGACGATGGTAGGCCAGGAAGAGGTTTAATTTCCATGAGGCAAAACAAAACCCCCATCACACTCTCCCCACAAAGAGGGAGAGACGTCTGGAGTGTGTTACACCTCAGCATGGTGCTGTGTAGAACCACACCAGAAGCTGAGGCAACAGGAAAAATCAGCAACACTTGATCCTGCCTTTATTTAAATTTTGTTATTTTGATCGTCATGAATTTTTACATTCTTCCTGATTTGTTAAAATACTGCATTGAAATACATCTTCTTTTGATTACGGAATGTTTTGGTGCCCCTTAATTTGTATTCCCCCCTCACCTTACCTTTGCCCTGGTCCTGCCTGGGGCGTCTTCTAAGCAGAGACTTGGGAGCTGGGGCGGGTCCCTGCGGGGCTGCCCTGGTGGGGGGTGGACATTTCCAGACTTTCAGCTCTCTGTAAATGCTGGGGAAGCAGCTCCGGGAGGCCCCAGATTCCTGTGGGGAAGAACCGTAGGTGCTGGCTGTTGGACGGTTAAGCACAACAAAGGGTTGGGAGAGGTGGCCAAAATAGTTAAAAAAGAATTGGTGGAGATGTGGGGGCAGCATGCACCTTATTTGCTATAGAGACAGTTTTCCACCGTTGAGCTTTCCAAAGCCCCTCAGCTCAATCGCGCCACCAAGTTCACTGTCTTCATTTGCGGTGGTTTTCTTGATTCAGAGACTTGCTGTCCCCGGTGGTAGTGACCTCCGTGGGCTGTCCACACGCCCACTCACGGGGCCCCTTGACCTGCGAGGAGCGGCTGTTCACGGCGGCTGCCTGGGGCGGGGCTGACGGAGAGCCCAGCCCCCGTCGGTCCTGTCCCGGGCTTCATCAGAACCACCGACCTAAATGAATTACAGCTCTTCTCTCTGCTCTATCGCCATCCAGGGGATCTGGCAGCGGGGAGCGGATGAATCAGCACAAATATGGGGCCATTATTGGAAAACACATTCAAAGCAAATAATAGGCTGGAAGCAGATAAAGGCGTAATCTCTGCATTTGAAAATTGTCATACATTTCCTGTACAGAATCTCTGGAGCTCTTCCCTGTAGGGCAGGAAACTGTATCAGTGAAAATAACCAGAGCAACAGCAAAAAATCCCCATACCCTACAAACAAACAACTACAGAATTTGAGGAGAAACATAATCAGATTTTTTTTTTCTGGAAGTAAATGGTGCGTTGATATACGGCATGCATTCAGAAATGTGCAAAAATTATGTGTACAACTCAATACATTTCCACAAAATTACTCCCATGATCCAGGGCTACCACCAGAAGCTTCCACATGCCCTGTCCCAGCGAGCAGCCTTCCCACGCAATCACTCTGCTGATGGCTAATCCTACTGTTTAGGTAGCCTGGGTTTGTACTTCATATAAGTGAAACTGTACAATAAATCCTCTCTTCTGTCTGGCTTCTTTGGCACAAATATTATGTTCGTGAGATTCACACGTATATTGTTGTAGTGATAATATGTTTATTTTTACTGTTGTAACATATCCCTTGTGTGAATATACTCCAGTTTATTTTCCTGTTTCCAGAGGCTGGACATTTGGTTTGTTTAGTTTGGGGCTGTTAGGAGTATGGTGGCTGTGAACATTTTTGTGCACGCACATTCTTGTATTTTGTATTCCAAGACGTGTCTGGGGACATGGAAAGAACTTTTGCTGGGTTATACATAGGAATTAAATTGCTATGGTTTACAGAGCTTTATTGACATTTGAATGTTTATGAGGAGAACTGGGTGTATACAGCTCAGGACGGGATTGCTTGAAACAGGCAAGTTGCCTCCTCTCGCAGCACGGAATTCATTTAATTCCAATCCCATCTTCAGGAGAGCATTTTCTAGTATGGTAACCCCTTATACTAGTCTGATTATAGTATGCCTATTATATTTAGCATTTATCTTGTTAGGCAATTTAAATTATTACTTTTATACACGGACACATGATGAACCCATTTTCAAAACTAACGGTGGCAACAGAACAGAGTAGCATCTGATCCATTTCTAACAGGCATGTTGGTAATCCCCGAGTCTTATCTGATAGACCTGCTTTAAACAGGGGAGTAGAAACTGCTCACCTGTTTGGAATGCTCTACTCTTTATATTTTTAATCTCTTGAAAGGTCTGATGTCACACACCTTTTAAGAGTAACTTTAAAATTTTTTGCCTGATTATAAGACTTACCTGCAATACTTGTTAAAAAAAAATAGATTTCAAGTCCAACGAGATCAGATGCCATGCGGAGGAATCTGGGAATGACTGTCTTTCAAAACTGATTTTAGGGCAAGATTTGGAAACAGTGCTAAAGATTATTACAAATTATTGCATATTCTGTATGCTCAAACAATTATATGGGTAGAGTCATGGTTTCTGAGAGTTCCATTAAAAAAAAATTGGGGCACCCAATAAAAGGCATGTGGTATGTGTGTGTATAGAATAAATGACAAATTTTTCCATCTTATTCAGTTCTTTGATATTACTGGTCATTCATGGAGTATTTTCATTCATTTGACAGAAATGTTGAGTGCCCAAAAAGAACTGCGTTTTTTTTTAAAGTTTCACATAATATAACTCCTGCCTGAAAGAATTCTAGATATGACACTCACACAAGCAACTAAATCATAAAGTGTGATGATATTATATAATCAAAGTTCCATAGGAGTGTCCAGAAGGGGGAAATAATTCTGAGCAACGTTTTGCATTTCTGCTCCAATTCTACCTCTCCTCCATGCACGCTAAAGCAACAATTGCTCACATTCATGGGGAGCCATGTTCACCATGACCATTTATTAAAAATGTTAATCTAAATGGCAAGGTTAACACATATACAGACCAGATTAGGAAACAGAATAATAGTGTACAATGCTGGTTGATCAGCTTTCCACTTAATTTTAAGCTGCTTCCAGACAAGAAAGTGACCTATTTGCCCACTGCTCTTTCTCTAAATCCTAGAACAGTGCCTGGACCACAGCTGGTGATAAAAAAAATTTTCACATGAGATATAGGGAAGTCATTCTGGCTTATACATGAGTTAAGTTGATTTTTTTAGCCCGTTTGTGGCCCATCAAACATGCATTATACATCTGCTTTAATTATTAAAGTAAAAGGCACATTGATCAGAAGTAAAGAATGTCCATGTTAAAAATAAAGACTAAATGCCCCTCTTCCTGGGACGCCAGTGCTGGTCCTCCCTTGATGATAAGACTCCCTTCCCAGGTTCAAGGATATACTGTACGTGCTGGACGTGTATGTGCTGGTCTGTTTTTTTCTTTTCTTTTCTTTTCTTTGAAACCCTGAAGAAATGTGTTTCTGACTTATTTAATGTTCTTTGTTCTGACAAGATATAAAACTGTGCTGAAAACTCTATTTCTCTGGACCAGTTTCTCGGAGTAATCTGGGAAGTGGGCTTCCAAGCTAGTCTTCAGTTTGGCTCAAATAAAACTCTTTTCTATTCTTAGTATTGATTGTTTATTGATTATTTTCATCCACACAGGGAATCAATAAATATTTTCTGAATGAAGAATAGAAAGATATAGTAGACCTTAACTACATTATTGGTGACAAAGTAGGTCTATATGACTCTGAAAATGGACCTACCCTTTGACCCCATAATTCATCCTTTGAGGAAAGAGAAGAAAATCACCATCTGGCGTGTAGATATCATGTCGCTTTGGAGACGGCACTGATGTTCACTAGGATCAAGTGTAACGTACAGTTTCACATCTGGGTGGACTTAGACTCTGGAATCAGAAAGAAATCCTCACCCTGCTGTTTGCTCGCTGAGTGAACTGTGGTTTCAGTTTCTGGGAAACGTGGTTGACGACAAGTCTCTCTGCTCATGGGATGGTTGACAGGACTACACGAGGTGATGCGGGGACAGTTCATTGAACAGAGCCTAGCATGTGGTACAGATTTAGCAAACAGGAGCAAGCTCTCCATCAGCCTAACCCTGAGAGTTAGACAGAGCCAGTCCTTATCTGGACACTTTCCTGCTCTCGATTGGAATGTTGGCATAAGAAAAGGGTAAATCTCTGGTGACTCAAAGTCTCAGTGGTGGCCTCCAGAGCAGTGCCACCTCTGACCCACACAAGTTTATGTGGCATCTCTGGCTGGGAGCCACTGTCATCATTGTCACTATTATAATTAATGCTGTTCTATTCCTCTAAATAGCATTCTTAGAAAAAGAAAACAGCCTAAGTATTCCAAAAAGCTGTTAATCTACTTGTTGCCTAAGATATGATGGTTAATAAAATTTACTGGGAGAAATTTAATCTGGAAATGCCAATAGTACAGCATTACATATACAAATAAAATCCCAAGTTGTAATTAAACTCGATTTTAGCTATTTATTCATAAATACATGGCTTATAAAATAATTGTTGGAGTGACAGCATGGAACAGTAGACCGTTGCTTCTCATTCCAAGTCTGTACATCAATTGTTGTTACACTATGTATGTAATAAGCACACACACACTTAAGTATTTATATTCATCAGCTATAAAGGACTGTTCAGGGCATGGACCCAGTTTCTGAATTAGTAAACTCGTTTTCATCTCAGTAATGGACAGCTCGAGGGGTCCTGCTTTAAGGGTAAAGCCTTCAGTTCTAACGATTTTGGCTCAGGAATACTGCAGCAATAAGAACCAAGCCACTCTGATCTTCAGCCCTTGGCTTGAGCTGTTTGTAAAATTTGTCACCTGAGCTGAATTATTCAGATGGAAGGAATATTAGTAACAGAGAAATGGTTAGCCCCGTTCCCCTTAATGATGAAATAAACAAGGTTACGTCACCTGTGGCGTGTGGAGTCCCCACTGGACTTCTACACATACTCTATCTGCGAGGACACCACCCCCCAGCACGCTGAGGTTGGCATGGACTCCGTTTTAAAGGTGAGAAGAATAAAACTCAGAGAAGTCAAGTGCCCTTTCCAGGGTCACGGCGCTCTGAAGTGTCAGAAGCTGGTTGGGAGCCCAGCCTTCCTGATTCTAAACCTGTTGTACGCCAAGGTCAGAGGCTGAGCAATTGGAAGTTAACAGGCATAAATAAACTCTATTTTGGCCCATCTGCTTGAGATATCAAACCATGGCCTAAAGTTGCCTCCTTTTCCAGTAAGGCTTCTCTACCTCCCCCTACACCAACTTTCTTGAAAATGTAAATTACTCTCTAGTTTTGCTGAATCAGCAGTCAGACTGAAATAATATTACTAGGAGGAACGTAGTTTCTTCACTTATCTTCATGGGGAGTTAATTTTGAGGCCTAATGATCAGAAGCGCTGTCCCTTCGTACTTGCAGTAACCTTTACAGGGCTGCAGAACGCAACCAGTTGGTGTGACTTCACTCCATGCTTGTGTGGCTGGAGGATCTGATGCCGGAGTGGGGGAACCCAGGGACGGAAGTTCCAGTGTTAACAGCTGCTCTCTGGACATGGGGAACTTTTCTTCCAGTGTTTTTTTACATCCAGGAATTGATCCCAACTCCTTATGTAATTCTTGCAGACATGTGCACATATTAAGTTGTTTGCTTGTATGTCTCTCCAAAGTCTATCACAGAAAGTGAGGTGGGTGGTCATGGCGAGGTGGTTTCACATTCCTGGAAGATTTTAAATTTAAACTTTGACATTCTCTTCAAATGAGGGTGTACAGATAGATCATTTTACGGCATAGTAGTTGCAAATGTGGGTTTTAGAGTCAGACCACCTGCTTTCCAGTTCTGACTCCGCCTCTTAGTACTGAGTGATTTCAGGCACCAGGCAGTCTTTCTGTGACTCAGCATCCCTCATCTGCACAGTAGGGAGGATGATAACAAGTACCTTATGGAATTGTTGAGGGTACAATGAAAATATAACTTTTAAGAGCTAGAAACAATAAACTATTACTATTTGTCTATTTGTATGTTGGAGCAAAAGCAGTGATATGTAAAGTGTAAGCATTTCAAATAGATTGCATGTTTTTTTAAACTTGATTGAGTGTTTCTTCAAATTTTTCTTGATGGATTTAAAATCTCAAGAAATAGGAATTTTCCTGCTCTCTTGTTAGAGAATTCCCTTTTTGAAACTTCCTCATGGATTCTTGTCTCGGTGTTTGTCATGAGCATATAGATATTCCAATTTAAAATCAAATCACGTTCACAAAAATGATTTAACTGAAATAAGTCGAGGCATAGAATTTATTCTAATAAACACTTTAAGCTCCCGCTCCAATCTGCCAGTGCATTTTTGTGGAGCCGTTGATTTCCAAAGTTAGAAATTAGTCCTGCAGCCAGTTCAGATACATCGTCACCATGCTTCCTCCCAACCACCATTCAGCTCATAGGGCCTCTCCCTCCTCTGAACACAAACAGAATGCCTATAATTCCAACTATCAGTCCTTCTGCACTTACACATTTTATTATATCTTTAGGCTTATGAGTATCTGCCTTTCCCTTTCACTAGATTTTAAGCTCTTTTTAGGCAAGTGCTCACTTGCAACCCCCAAGCCAACTTTTACCTCTGATCCCTGAACCTGTAAGTATTGTCTGTCTCACCGCATATCACTGCAGGTGCATAGCTCAGATGCCCTCATGATTTCCTTAAGAGATCTCTTTACAACAGGCATTCCTTGAGTTTCAGAAAGACAGGCGCATCATTTTGGAGAGGGCTGATTGTGAGTGGTCACACTGCAGAGAACACATTTGACCCCTACCTCCTCTTCTACCTTGCTGCCCTCCACTCTGACCTCCCTACAGTACCCATCCAGAGCTCCAGATTCTTCTTCCTCTGGTATTTTGGATCTTTTCCACTCTGCGTAGATGTCTGCAGGGGCAGCCAATCCTCAACAAATAATTTGGCTACAAACATTTTCTCCAACCTCTGACTGCTTTGGATTATCCCAGACTAGCAACTGGCAGTTCTATAATGTGTATACAATAGGCACCTGGTGATGTAAAATACTTGTTTATAGTAGAAGCAGTTTGGGTAACTGGGGGTAGGTGATGAGGATTTCTTGAAAAATCTGGGAAGGGACTCTCCTGGGTATAGAATCATGCCCCGTTGCTATAGACTGAAAGCTTGCGTTCCCCCAGATTTCATATGTTGCAACCTAGCCTTGAAGGTGACGGTATTAGGAGGTGGGACCTTTGGGAGCTGATGAGGCCATGAAGACAGCGCCCTCATCAGTGGGATCAATGTCCTTGTGTCAGAGTCCCCAGAGAGCTCCCTGTGCCCTCCCACTGCTTGAGGTTAGAGGCAGAAGATGGCCATCAGTGAGGACACGGGCTCTCACCAGACACTGAATCTGCCGATGCCCACATCCTGGACTTCCAGGCTCTAGAACTATGAGAGATAAATGTCTGTTTTTAATAAGCCTAGTGTATTCTGTTATAGCAGCCCGAGTGGACTAAGACATCTCCCCAGCAGGATGACACCACACAGGGATCTGTTCTCATTAATAGTGGAAGCATTTTAAGGAGAGATCTAGTCTTAAGTTGACTGCTACGCTACCACTTCTTTAGCCAATCGCCTCGGTTAGAACTGATGATCAATGGGAAGTTTACTGCTCGAATTCAAGCCTGGAAAATACTTGGAAGATTTTGCTTCTCTTAATGCTCATGCCTTGAATGTGTGGAAAGTTCATGGGTCTTAAAGGAATGCTAAACTTTCACTCGTATCCAAGCAGTCTGACTGTGCAGCCTTGGGGGTAAACAAAAAGCTAGGGTGTAGTCCCTGTGTGGCAGTTAGATCAAGTTTCTCTGTCTTTTCCCTCATGACAGGATGAAGAGTTGAAGGTTCCCAGAACCCAGAGGGCAAAGGGATTTCCTGTTCTTCATAAGGACAGCTGGTTTCTGGAGGAGAGAACCTTGCAAAGGAGGCTAGAACTTTACAAAATAAGTGTGGAAAGGAAATGTTGTCTATTTAAGACTCAAGAGATTTGAGAGGTAAGACGTGGCAGGGACAAGTGCTGCTGAGCTGCAGGAAAGCCCCACATTAGCATTAAGATGTTGGCCTGAGGTCTGGATACGAACCCAACCTCAGTGCATTGTAAGCCGTATTAAGAGTACATATAGGGGGGAGGGTATAGGTCAAGTGGTAGAGCGTGTGCTCAGCATGCATGAGGGTCCTGGGTTCAATCCCCAATACCGCCAATAAAAAATAATTAAATAAATTTATGAAAAAAAATTACATATGGGAGGAGGATATAACTCAGTGATAGAGTGCATGCTTAGCATGTAACAAGGTCCTGGGTTCAATCACCAATACCTCCATTAAAAATGAATAAGTAAATAAACTTAATTATCCACTTCCCCCCCAAAAGAGTACATATTTAGGCTCTCGGGTTAACACGTTAACAAGTTTTGTAACTTGATACAAAACTGTGATTTACATCATGAATGTCTGAGGATAGAATAGACTAGTCTTACCCAAAGTGTGGACTGCAAGCTATTGTTAGGTGGTACACAGCTCATCTTTTAACCTTTTATACATTTGTGTTTACTAAAATATATAGAAAATAAATAATTAGTATATTAAATCCAGTATTTCATACACAGGTGACAATCTCCAAGGACTATACAAAATGTATTCAAGTATGACCAGAATTGTTTCAAGACTCTGATAACTAAAATTTTCACCCAAACCATCTGTAATATAGATAGCTCAGGTAATGTGGATTGGATTTGTGTAAACAGAGTTTCCACATTCACCTTCATGTGTCTTGC
The DNA here is from genome assembly GCF_048564905.1 of Vicugna pacos. NCBI lineage: Eukaryota > Metazoa > Chordata > Mammalia > Artiodactyla > Camelidae > Vicugna > Vicugna pacos. The sequence goes on from NC_132987.1 coordinate 11,152,728, forward strand.
AGGGGTGTAAGAACAGAGAGAGGGTTGGATTTTTTTATATATCATGATGGTGGTGTATGAATAGCCAATAGACAGTGGGTTAGCCAACCACTTGGTGGACATGTTGCAGTAGAGATTCAAGTGTTAATTGGGATAAAGTGGACTTTGAGATCCCTTGCCTGCTGGAGGGTGTAAAACTCTCATGGGACCTGAAGAAGGGACTTTTTAAGGAACGGATGTCACCATTGTCAAAGGATACAGGACATCCTTAACGTTCTTGTAACGATGAGCACTTACTGCGAAGGGGCCAGTTTTCTTTAGACACCTTATACTGCATGGGAGGCTCCACAATGAACAACTGTGTTGCATCCCACACAACTTTTAAACATTTTTTTTTATTGAGATGTATTTGATTTACAATATTAGTTTCAGGTATACAGCAAAGTGATTCAATTATACATATACATACATATATATTTTTTCCTTTCAGATTCTTTTCCATTGTATGCTAGTACAAGAAATTGAATATAGTTCCCTGTGCTATACAACAGGTCCTTGTTTTTGTTAATGTATTCTATACATAGTAATGTGTGTATCTGTTAATCCCCAACCCTTAATTTATCCCTCCCTACCCTTGCCCCTTTGGTAACCATAGTTTGTTTTCTATGTCTGTGAGTCTGTTTTTGGTTTATAAATAGAATTTGTATCATTTTTAAAATTTAAAGTCCCCATATAAGTGATATAATATGATATTTGTCTTTCTCTGTCTGGTTTACTTCCCTCAATATAATAATCTCTAGTTCCATCCATGTTGCTGCAGATGACATTATTTTATTTTTTTTTATGGCTAAATAGTATTTCATTTTGTGTGTGTGTGTGTGTGTGTGTGTGTGTGTGTGTATGTATGTGTGTATATATTGTTTTATATATATATCACATCTTCTTTATCCAGTCATCTGTTGATGGACATTTATCCATGTCTTGGCTATTATAAATAGTGCTGCTATGAACATTGGGGTGCATATTTCTTTTTTAATGATAGTTTTCTCCAGATATATGCCTGGGAGTGGGATTGCTGGGTCATATGGTAGTTCTATTTTTAGTTTTTTAAGGAACTTCCATAGTGGCTGCACCAGTTTACATTCCCACCAAAAGTGTAGGAGGGTTCCCTTTTCTCCACACCCTCTCCAGCATTCATCATTCTACAAAACTTTCGAGTGTGGCCATTTGTTTCGGTGGAAAATCTCTTGGTCATTATCTGAGCCTAAAACTTAACTCTGTTTGATGTATAAACAGCAACTTTTTAGTTTTATATAATATACACTCACCTTTCCAAGTATACAAATATGGTGTCGTTCACAGGGCCACTGTTTAAGGATGGAAGCCCGTCTTGGTTTATTAGAAATTACTTTTATTTTTATTAGAATTAGGGCATCATTAATTTTTAAGAAATGGCATGTTTATTTGGGTTATATTATCTGTGAATTTTATATCTGGCTCTGTTTGAGAATGTTGAGGGCTGTAGCTTCCTGCACACATCCTTTTGTCATTAATGGGGCTTCTGTTCTTTGTCTTCTCCAAAGATCAGGCTCTGTGGGCTGGTGACAGAATATTATTCAGCTCTTGCATTAGAGAAATTCTACTTACTGGAATTTCCAGAAAATTTTCGTTAGAATTTCCACAACGATCCCTGAAGATCTTTGGATTTCTACACTATTTCTGGAGTGAGTGAGTGAGTGAGTGAGTTACTTATTTATTTAACAATTTTTAAAGGTTAATTTCTGTTTACAGTTATTACAATATTGGCTATATTCCCTCGTGCTATATAAAACATCCTTGAGCCTATCTTACACCCCAGTAGTTTTTACCTCCCACTCCCTCACCCCGAAGTTGCCCCTCCCTCCCTTCCCCTGGTAACCACTAGTTTGTTCTCTGTATCTGTGAATCTGCTGCTTTTTTGTTATGTTCACTAGTTCGTTGTATTTTTCAGATTCCACTTATAAGTGATATCAAACAGTATTTGTTTTTCTCTCTCTGACTTATTTCCCTTAGCATAATGCCCTTCAAGTCCATCCATGTTGCTGCAAATGGCAAAATTTCATTCTTTTTTATGGCTGAGTGGTCTTCCACTGTGTGTGTGTGTGTGTGTGTCTATATATTTATTTATCTTATAATTTATAAGATATCTCATATATCTTATTTATCCATTTGTTGATGGACATTTAGATTGTTTCCATATCTTGGTAATTGTAAATAATGCTGAACATGAACACTGGTGTGCATGCATCTTTTCAATTTAGTGTGTTTATTTTCTTCAGGTATAATACTCAGGAGTGAAATGGCTGGGTCATATGGTGGTTCTATTTGTAGTGTTTTGAGAAATCTGCATACTGTTTTCCATAGTGGCTGCACCAATTTACATTCCCACCAACTGTGTACTAGGGTTTCCTTTTCTCCACATCTCCACCAGTGTTTGTTATTTGTTGTTCTTTTGATAGTAGCCATTGTGACAGGTGTGAGGTGATAGCTCACTGTGGTTTTGATTTGCATTTCCCTGATGATTAGCGATGTTTTGTATGCCTGTTGGCTGTCTGCATTTCCTCTCACCTGAGATAGCAACACGCACGATAAGACATTTCTCCAACGAGGATTTCTACACTATTTCAATCCTAAAAGATCTTGTTTAGTTTACTAGATAGTAGATTAAAGAAATATCTCTTTTCTACAAAAATATTAAGCCCACTTGTTATTCTTTTCAGCTTAGCTGTCTTCAGACTTCAGTGTACATTGAGTCCCTGGGACCACTTGCAAAAATGCAGATTCCTGAATCCCATCATAATAACGTTGCATTTTAAGAAAGCATCTTCATATTTCTGATATGGGTTGTTCATGAGACACAAGTTTGAGAAAACTGCTAGAGATCATATAATTCACACTAGAGCTGAAGAGAAAAACTAACCAGACCTTGATCTCTTACCTGTCAAAATAGTCTTACAGCCCCCACAAATATAATAGACCCCTCTGTTCTGATGGGCAGAATCAACCAATTTTTTTAAAGCCAGTTATTCAAATATTTTCCCTGGCTTAAAGGGAATGGTCCTGGTTTCAAAAAATGTATATCAGGGTATGTAATGTAAATGCATCACATTAAAAAAAAAAGGTGTTTCTATGCTAAATGATGCACTTTCCTAGGTCACTTAAGTTCCAGGCTTTCGTATTCATCTTAGTTTAAGAAATTGGTTAAGAGCAGAACAAATTAAATGAACTTTGGCTGATATTTATTTGAATCCATCATAAAAGCTGTTCAACTTCAACCTTCAAAGGAAATTCAATCAATTTTAAGTTATTGAATCTCAGACCTAAGTTTGGCAAAGGATGCACCAATGTTTCCATGGTACTTCTGCTGCCTCCTCTTGTGAAAAACTCCATTGATCTAATAGTTCAGAAAATCTAACATTAGAAGGGCTGAAAATTAATTAGCTAAAGTGAGTAGCTAGTCAGTAAGTGCAGTAGTCGGGGTATTCAGAGAAACAGAACCTTTCTCTCTTCTCTCTCTCTCTACATGTAAGGGAGCGAGAAAAAGAAATTTTATAGAATTGTTTCACATCATGATAGCAGCTGGCAAGTCTGAAATTTTGGCAAGCTGGAATCCCAGCAGGAGTTGCTCTTGCAGTCTTGACTCCAAAAGCAGTCTAGAGGTGGAATTCCTTCTTTTTCGAGGGGGGACCACTGTCTTTTCTTTTAAGCCTTTCAACTGATTGGATGAAGCCCACCCACTTTGTGAAAGGTAATCTGCTTTACTCAGCCTACTGATTTAAATGCTCATTACATCTTAAAAAAAAAAAAAAAAGCCTTCCCAGCACCACCTTGATGGATACTTGACTAAATAACGGGACGATACTCTCCTAAGCTGACACATATAATTAACTAAATAATGAAGAACCAAAATGGATGATAATGGACACCTGACACTTGAAATCGGTGTCATCTTTGAAACGCTATAGCGTTACCTAACCTCCGCCATATTTTTTCCCCTCTATACCATTCTAACATTGGCAAATGCCTGTTTTCAGGGAAATCCTGATCATTCTTCATGCCATAAATTAACTGATAGGTTGTATTTATAAGGCAATGAGAGAAAGATTTAAAACACAGACAGAGAGACAGAGATTTTTCTGCGTTCTGCCCACAGTTGCCCTCCATTTGGCAGGAGTATCTCCACTTCATCAAGCGGTCACCTGTGTCACCAGGTTACCATCTAATATCAAGCTTTCTTTTTTCTTTTCTCTTTGTAACATACAGGATTATAACTGAGTTCTTATCACTCTCATCTTATAATGATAAGTTCAGGTTTCTAGCCATCGATTCAGATGCGGCTTTCTGTATCCTATAGCTTTATAATTTTGAATCAAAGCATCACTTTTCTAAGTACAGGGGTCTTTTTAAGAACAGAAATATGTGACTTATTCAAAAAATTTAGCAAATATCTCTGTATTAGCTGTTCTACCTGAACATCAGAGTGATCCCATGTGTAAATTTCTTCTTTGAGGAAGACCTTAGGAAATCTTTGGGTGTCCTGGAATCTGCCTTTCAGTTTTCAGCCCGCTACCACCCATTTAGCTGTGGTCTTTGAGTAGCTGCCCAGAAAGGCAGGGGGAGGGCTTCCTTCTGGTCAAGGTTGAAGCTTCTCCCATTTCTCCATTGCCTTCTTTTTTAAGAAGTGCTGGTCACACTGGAATTGGGTTCCTTGAGTCTCGTGACCAGCATCTCACCCTCTGTATGGGAAGGACACTTTTTCCCCAGGCTATGGGACACCAGCGCCTGGCCTCTCTGTCTCGGGCCCCTCCCTGGCACCCCAGGAGTTCCCACTGTTTGTTTTCTCACCTCTGCCTGCCGATCAGCAGTGTGAAGAAGGGATGTCTGCTTAGTTTTGCTGCCAGTCACAAACAAACACATTCCTTCTTAAGGAAACAACCTGCGGCTTTGCTTTCACACCCTCAGCTTGCAGAAAGAAATCCAAGGCTAATAGCATTAGATTTGTGTCAAAGGCATTATTTATGCTCATTAGACATGGTGTGAAAACACAGTGGCTTGTACACAGACTGGGGCATTTTGCTATCTCACTTGCCACTTTAGTGCAATCTTGTTAAGTGTTAATATAACACTTGCATAGTAATTGGTTATTAAAATATATAATTCTATCTAATCTTCTAATCCATGGAAAAAGATAACCTTAGATTTTTGCATACTTATGAGACTGTGTATGATTTTCCCCCCAAAATGGGGTAGTAGATAATGAGCCTCCTAAAAACAATTTGTTCAACCAGATTGAAACTCACTGTATTTCACTGAGAAACGGCAGCCTTGTTTTTGATATTTAAGATTAATTTTCTAAGAAAGCCAGAAGAAAGATTCAAAAGGCACCTGAAAGCAGGACCAGACTGATTTTTTTTTTCATTCAATAGCAATCACTAAATTAAATTGTTTTTTTATTCCAGAGATATTTATTGAGGGTCAACTAATTGCCAAGCACTGTGGTAGGCTTTATAAATGGTAGAAACAAAAATACAAGGTCTTAATTATCATAGAACTTCAATTGCTATGTATAGGGCAGGTGGGGGTGAGAAATTTTGAGCAAGTGAACCAAAAAATACAATACATGTATATACATGAATATTTTCAAACAATGAAATAGAAGAATATGAAGGAGACGGCCAGGGAAGTAGGAGAGAAAAGAAAGGGGGTTCCTGTCCTATCTGCAGGCTCCTGCGAGTACTCCAGACACCGCAGTCGTAGAGGAGCCATTCCAGACTGAGACACCAAGTTTTCAGTGTTTTAGTCCAAACAGGGGAACAACAGATGCATTGATGATTGACAGTCCAGTTTGACAGGTTTTGTGCTAACTGTCAAGAAAGAGGCCTCCTAAGTTCCTCAAAAAACTAAAAATAGGCTTAACATCTGATTCAACAATCCCACTTCTGGGCATATGTCTAGAGAGAACTCTAATTCAAAAATATACATGCACCCCAATGTTCACAGAAGCACTATTTGAGGTAGCCAAGACATGGAAGTAACCTAAATATCCATCTACAAATGACTGGATAAAGAAGCTGTGGTATATTTATGCTGTGGAATACTACTCAGCCATAAAAAAGAATATAATGCCATTTGCAGCAACAGGGATGGACCTGGAGATCATCATTCTAAGTGAAGTAAGCAAAAAGAAAGAAAAATACTGTATGATACCACTCACATGTGGAATCTAAAAAAAGAAAAAAGAAGACACTAATGAACTTATTTATTTGCAGAACAGAAACAGACTCACAGGTATAGTAAACAAACTTATGGTTACCAGGGGAAAGGTGGTGGAAAGGGATAAATTGAGAGTTTGAGATCTGTAAATACTAACTACTATATACAATAGATAAACAACAAGTTTCTACTGTATAGGACAGGTAACCATACTCAATATCTTGTAGTACCCTATAATGAAAAAGAATATGAAATGGAATATACATATATGTATGTATGACTGAAACATTGTGCTGTGCACCAGAAATTGTCACATCATAAATGACTATTTTTCAATAAAAAAAAAAAAGAATGAGCCTCCCGATTCTAGTTGGAAGACTCAGAGAAGGCCTCATGGAGGAGGTGTCATATTACCTTGAAAGAACTTAATTAATTCGTGACCAGAGTGCACTCAGCACTTTCCCTTGGGTGTGAATGACGTGCCAGCAACAAGAGTGAACCACCTGGGAAAACAGCTATCTGTGAAAGCGAAGGAAGAGCATGTGGGTCCCAGAGGAGGGGAAAGAACTGGGGGAGAGAATCAAAGGGTGTCTGAATACAGTCGTGAAGACTTTGTGTTTCATTGCCTGTCCTAGAGTTTGCCGAGTTACACATTTCTTTGACTTCACAGGAGAAAAGGTAATTATGTTAGAAAAGGGCCATTTACCTAGCGTGTAAATCAAGGGGAAAAAAATTCCTTCCTCTCCAGCCACTGGGGCCTTCTGACTCCCACATTGCAGCTGGCTCTGTCTCCGCCCAACCTATTTCTTCTTCCTGCTGAAGTGCCTCCTGCCTCCTCTCTACTTCACTTTGATAACTATTCTGCCTGGCTTTTGGGAATGTCCTTATGTGTCCCCCACTCAGAGCAAGGCTTCCTAACTCTTCAAGACTGAATTAGCTTCTCCCTCAAGCAAGGGCTCCCACAGTTTCCTCTATGCAATTCCTGATCAGAATAGAATTTCTGGCCACACTGTGTTATAATTGTTGATGTATTTGTCTCTATTGATACACCAGATGAGATCTCTCAAGGGAATGTGTTTTACTGACTCCTGTTCTCCCATTGTCTGTTGCAGAGTCTGGGATACAGCAGATGCTTTGTAAGTATTTGGTGAATTAAAGAATGAATGAATAAATAATTCAAAGAATAATTGGTAGACTCATGGCCTTCTGAGAACATTCACAATATCTAGTCTAACCAGTCTCGCAAAGATGACAGTAGGTTGAAAGTAGATTCTTCGATAGAATCGCACAAGGACTACCCGACTCAGCCTACTGTAGGTGTGTTAGTTACCTGTTGATGTGTAACAAATAACTCCATAATTTAGTGGATTCAAACAAGAATAGCAATTCATTGTTGTGCAGTTTCTGTGAATCAGGACTTTGGGAGTCACTTGGCTGGGCAGGTCTAGCAGGGGTATCAGGAGGTTGCAGTCAGATGGTGACTGTGGTTGTGTCACTTGAAGGTTTGATGCAGCTGTTTTCCCAGGTGGTTCACTCTTGCTGCTGGCATGTTGGTGCTGGCAGGGCGGTTCCTCTCTATTCATGTATTTTCCTGGGGCTTCTTGAATGTCCTAACTGCACGGTCTCTGAAGTCCCCCAGAGTGAGCAGTCCAGGAGCCCAAACTGGAAACCGCCAAGCCTTCTATAACCTCACCTGGGAAGCCACACACTTTTGCCATATTCTGCTGAGTAAATCGGGTGGCTGTGATTCAGTGCGGGAGGGAGCAACACAGGAGAGATTACCAGGAAGCGAGGGTCAGTGGGGCCATACTGGAGGCCTGTTATGTGAAGTCTCCCCTCTAAGAGAGGGATCAGAACATCTTTTCACTTGGCCAGACCCCAGAGGGGTGTTTGAGAAGGTCATGAAGGGAAGGGTAGGCCCCTGGGAACTGCACACGCGCTGCATGTGGATTGTTGACAGGCCTGGAATCTTTGACTTATCTTCAACCTTTCACCTGTGTTCCCCCATGCCCTTTGGTAATACAAATAAATTTCCACCACATCCCTCTTTGGTGAATGTTATTTTCCTTATTACAGATGATAAGTTAGGGTCAAAACACAGTCAGGGGAATTGCCCAAGGGTACACCCTATGTCACTGTCAGGATACGGATTGCAGCTCAAGGCATCTGAATTCCAGGCTTCTGTTTAGACTGGACCACCTCGGGGGCACCATGAGCTGCAGCATGTGCTAACTTCTCCGAATTTCCTCTTAACTCTACCTAACCCTTGCTGAATCCAGCCCCTTACCACCAGTACAGGCACCACCACCCCAATTCAAATGCAGCCCACACAAACACATTCAGACATACTTAACACACACACACACACACACACACATCTCACCCTTTCCCCAGGTCTTCTGAAAAACCCAGACGTCCCCTTCCTGATAGCCTGGCTCTTGTGCCAGTAGGGGGTCCCGCGGGGGTACTTTTCTAGTAAGAACCTCGGCTCCCACATTCAGAATGAGAAAGCTGTAATTTTCATATTGTATCTCCCCGGCAATTGTAAATCAGTCATTTTAAGGATGCCTCTCATTCCTGTGTCCCTTCAGGCAGCTCTTATTCCTCTCCGGAAAAAGCAAAGATTTGCTTTATAGCTAACTGCAGGACTGAAATGACATATAAAATAGCAACAGCAGGGAACAAATGTGTCCCTAAAGTGGCAATATGGTGCCTTTTTGTGTGTTTTAAAGCTTTGGAGTGAGAGGCAATTTTTCTTTTCAGGCTTCTATTTGAATAGGTGTTGAAAATTTAGAAAACAATATTAGATGTGTTCAGTAATGGGTCCTGACCTGAGTAGTTGTTCTGCACTACCAGTGGTAGGGAGATAAGCATATATAAAATAGATTCTAGTATTAGTCCGGCCAGCTGCTCTAATGATATCTGCAGGACAAAGTTAGCAAGCTAATAACAAAGATTTTTCCTTTATCAGGTGTGGGTTTTTTGTTGCTGTTTATGATATGATACTCTTCCCACCCAAATAGCTGGCATTTTATGTCATTAATTGAAAAACATAGATTAAAGCCCATTTTATTTCCCCCCTTCACCTTTCCTTTTCTTTCTCTCAGTGTAAGAAATAGCCATTCTGACTGCCAAGCTGCGTTTCAATTTTTTCCCTCTTATTTTTGTCAAATAGGACAACCTAAACATTTCTTTTGAAACAAAGAGCCCCCAAAGCCAAAGTAAGGTCTACATTTCTCCAAACTCCCTATAGTATCAATAAATCCAAAGGGCTGACAGCACCGGGAGGAGGGAAGTTCTATGCTGAGAAAAAGAGCAAATTGGATCAACAGTGTTGTTCATTATCCTCCATATTAGAAAAGTGCTGCTGAAGGTTATTTCCTAGAGGGAAGACCCCTGTGTGACCTCCTGCCTCACCGCGCCGCCTGTGCGAGTTCGCCCTCACAGCCCAGACTCGCGAGCATTGTTTCAAACAAAGGAAGAGCTGCCCGGTATTTTTCCCTTTCCGTCTGTGCCCCTTCTCGCCTCCTCGTTTCCCATTGCTAAATCGGGGTCCTCTGTCCCTTTCAACATTCAATACATGTAAAACTATAGAAGGACTTTGTTCCTGAAAGTCACCATCCCGCAGCGATCACTGGAAGAAGAGGGCTAGCCACACACGGGGGTGTTCCATCCCCATCGGTGAGATGGGAGAATTTCCCACAATGCCCGGGGGCATGGCTGCGTGGGGCGGGGCCAAGGCCTCGATTCCCATCGGTCATTGGCCGCTGACAACCTGGGCAACCTTGGACTTCTCTGCTCAAGCATCTCGTCTAGAAGATGATCTGCTAGCTCCCTTCCATTTCTAAAAGCGTTTCTGACTCGAGGATGCCAGGCTCATGGATGGCATTTCTAGGTTGTGGGCTGGAGGAGGGGAGCTTCTCAGGATTGGTGATAACCCATGTGCACAGCGGGAGTGGGATTACAGTAGAGGCAAAATGAAGCTTTACAAGTGAGTGGCCTGTGTTGTGATGTAAGGGGACTGACTATTAATCATATCCTGTCCTCTTACAGATTCTGAACCACAGATGCAGGGGCTGGGGAATCCAAAGGTCAACCTTGGATGGAAAACCCGGCTTGTACCTGAGGCTCAAAAGGGCTTCCTCCCTCTCCCTTCCCTGACGGTCCTTCCCCCAAGTAATAATATCTCCCACTTAGTACTTTGTATGTGTTCCAAACCCTCGATAGAGATTAGAAACTCACTTAATTCTCACAGCAAGGCTTTGCGGTAACTACTGCTCTGATCCTCTTTTAGGGGTGAGAACACTTAGGCACAGATAGGTTGAGCAGGCTGCCCAGGGCCACACAGCTCTTGCGGCAGAATTGGCGTCGGCCACCAGCGCCCCCGTCTGGTCTGGAGCAGGAAGAGCGGAGAGCCCGCGGCACTAAGGGGGTCCAGATGCCGCGCGTGTGAAGGTCTGCATGGGGCCTGTCAGGTGCCCTGAGGACGCTTCTCTAATATCACCGGCCAGCTGAGCCACTGTTCCTCTCTGGGCAGGAATGAGTGAGTCGGTGGGAGAGTTCTTCCCAGGGAATGGATGTTTTTATTTTATGGGCCACGCAGGACCACAGGGAAGAGGGAGGAGATAGCTCACCCTCCAGGGCCAGCATTCCTTCTTCAGAATTCTAAGAAAAGCCAGTGCCACATGCCACCTAGGAGGCCAAGAGGTAAGGCCTCTGCGGGGGAAATCCAGCCCCAGGCAGCAGCTAGCAGAACGGCTCCAAGATTTGTGGGGCTCAGAACAGAATGAAAATGCAGGCCCCCTTGCTCAAAATTATTAAGGATTTCAAGATGGTAACAACGGAGCGATAAACCCAAGCACAGGGCCCCTGTGTCCTGTGCAGGTCACACACTCAGTCCTCCACCGTAAGTCTAGAACTCTGAGTCATCCTGAAGGTAGAGACTTCTCCCGGAGCCAATGACGGCAACATTATGATACCACTTTGATTAACGGGAAGCAGTAGCCATGCTTACAGCTGCACAATAGAACCTCCTGGGGAGCTCGAAGCACCGACACCTGGGCCTGACAGGTAACAAGTGAGTGAAGAGTGCTGGGAGTAAGGAAGACAGACCCTCAGCAATTGTCTCGGGAGGCAGCAGAAAGCAGTGGGGAAATGGCGCAAACCCGAGATCCTGGGTGACATCCGAAGAGGGTGACAGCTGCAGCTGGACCCATTGTTGCCATGAGATGTGTCCCTGGGTGTCCACATCTTGTTCTCCATCAAGGGATGTTGGACATCCAGATTGTCTAGTGAAGTCCCTCAATGTTTACACGTGCCAACAAATTCAAATAAAAAGCAGAGCAAGAACAACAAAGAATATACAGTCATCTGATTCTGCCCCACAGATCACTAGCTGCTGAATTACACAGCCACGGAATCAAACTCTTATGCGTTTGAGCTGGAAAACCCTTTCATTTCAAGGATGAGGAAACCGAGGCTCAGAGAAGGGAGGGGACCAATCAGCCCCACCATGAACTCATATCAAGGGTAGGCGTGGAACACAAGGCTTCTGACCTGTCTCCTGTGTCCTTTATCCCACATTCATCCTATTTGGAGAAGTGCAGAAAGATGCAAAACTCGGTGGTTCCTCACAGAGCATTTGAGACTGACAGGGTTAGCTCGAAGTTCATCTCACACTTAAGTCATTGTCCTCCCAATCATTTATGGTTTGAATTAATGCAGGGCTCATGTTTTGACTGTTTATTTACAGCTATATCCTTAGCATCTACAGCACATGCCTGTCTCACGGCAGATACCTAATAAGTGTTTGTTCAATAAGTGAATGAGTGAGTAAATCAGTGAATATCATAGAGATATAGACTCTCTGAGTGTTTGTGTGTGTGTGTGTGTGTGTGTGTGTGTGTGTTTTTAACCCAGGAATTCCCTGATCAACATAACTACATTATCAGATTACATTTTAAGCTGCTTGGTTGAATTCACTAAGAAAATAAATCAATGCTAGTCTTCCTGACTTGGAGGGAATGACTCATTGCAGAAATAGAAATATTGCTCTAATTTAAAAGTAGTCAATTCCAAACAGTAAATGCTGGAGAGGCTGTGGAGAATAAGGAGCCCTCCTACAGTGTTGGTAGAAATATAGTTTGGTGCAGCCATTATGGAAAACAGCATGGAGATCCTTAAAAAACTAAAAACAGACTTTTCATATGATACAGCAATCCCACTCCCAGGCATATATCCAGAGAGAACGCTAATTTGAAAGTATACACGCACCCCAATGTTCATAATGCACTATTTACAATAGCTAAGACATAGAAACAACCTAAATGTCCATTGACAGATGACTGGATAGAGAAGTTGTGGTCTATATATACAATGGAATACTACTCAGCCATAAAAAAGAATAAAATTATACCATTTGCAGCAACATGGATGAACCTGGAGATGATCATACTAAGTGAAGTAAGTCAGACAAAGACAAATGTCATATGATAGCACTTTCATGTGGAATCTTTAAAAATGACACAAATGAACTTACTAACAAACCAGAAACAGACTCACAGACAGACATAGATAACAAACTTACAGTTGCCAGGGGGAGGAGGGGTTGGTAGGGGGTAAATTGGGAGTTTGGGATTTACAGATACTACTATACATAAACATATAAGCAACAAGTTCCTACTGTATAGTGCAGGGAACTATATTAAATATCTTCTAATAGCCTATAATGAAAAAGAATAAGAAAAGAAAGATATATATGTATAGCTGATTAACTATGCTGTACACCAGAAATTAACACAACATTGTAAATCGACTATACTTCAATAAAAAAAAAAGTATGCTCCCTTGCCTTCTAGTTCTGTCCCAGGGCTCACGGGCTTCACACGTTCAGGACTTTTAAATTGGCCTGCTCCAAATAAACTAGGTTTCAAAGCTAATTTGAGTGAAGGGACAGGTTCTCCTAGTATCTTATTTACTTGTCCAGATATGAGTAATAATAAACTTAAAGGGCAGCTGACAGTTTTTCAAAATGTTTTGCACGTCAGATGGGATCTGAGCCTCAGGCCAGCTCTGTGAATTTGGAGTGCCACAGACGTCACTCGCCATTCCAGCTTTCCAGGTGTGGACCTGAGGCTTCCTGGGACTTTTCACTGACTGAGGGTCCCCGTGATGAAAAATGGTGGAGTCGGTCCCTGGAGTCCAGGTTGAGGCTTTGAGAATTACTCGACACACCAGGCTTGATGGAGAAGGAATCTGATTGGCTTGTGGATCCCCGGAAGGAATCATCCAAGCCAGGCAAGACTGTGGGTGTGGACTTCCAGGGACACAGAGTGGGTGGCATCCACCAGGGATGGTTTGTGTTTGGAGGAAGGGTCTTGCTTGCTGAGCGCTCAATCCCCCCCGGGCTCTGATTCTCAGAAGGGACTGTGATGACAGAGGGGAAACATGAAAGCTAGACGACCTGGTTGGAGGCTGGTCTTGTGGAAAGAAGTGGGTGTCAGGGAAATCCAGGCTGTAGAGTTCGTGGCTAATACAAAAGGAATTTATGAAAGAGGAATATTCAAACAAACAAGTAATTAAAAAATAAACATTTACTGACTTACCCTGACTGCCCTGGTCTGGTTAGCCACGGGGCTTCTTTGGATGATTTTATTAGCTCTGAAACAGTCAAATATTGACCTACAAAAATAGCAATTTCATAGTTCCTCTCTAATATTTTTGGCATACTATGAATTTTATTATAGAGAGCTGAAGTTCTGTTTTTCTTTCTTTCTTGATCCACTCTCGGGAGACATAGGAAGGGATTTATGGGCCCTCAAGGGCCAGTAATGGATGAAGAAGAGGAACCATGAAGCAATGCTGGGAAAGGGCGTCAGGGGGGTGAGGGAAGGAAGCCCTTCTCAATATTAATCAATAACTTTTTATGCTGTATTCCCCTACCTGAGTAAATAAATACACTGCTGGGGGGCTGGAGAATATTCACAGTCACAGCGCCTGCAGTGCGTGTAGAGCCCCTGTGGAGTGCCAGACCCTCTCCTAAGAATGTTTCATGTATGATTTCCTGTGCCCCACAAAAGCCCATTTTACAGAGAAACCAGGCTCAGAGGGGTTTAGTAACTGGCCCAAGGTCACACAGCTCATAAGCAGAAGGGCAGCATCTGTCTGAATTCAGAGGCTGCCCTCTCTGGTTATATGACGTAGACACCCAAAGGTAGCATTCACTCTGCGCTCAAATGCTCAGGGAGCCCTCTGTGGACCGAGCCCTCCATTAGGTGCTGGACGGAGGCTGTTACATTGATTTCAGCCACTTGATGTGGGTTTTTCAATCTACGTATCAGTTAGTAAACACTCCCTGGGTGATTTTTCTCTCTCCTACTATCTGCTTTTCTCAATGTCATCACAAGGCAGGTAAACTTAGGCTTTTCAACCCGCGCCAAGGAGACAGGGTTAGGAAGGAAGATGTGTAGAGAAATGGAGAAGCCGAGAGAAGAAGGCCAGAGGCTTGCATTTTCCTGGAGTCATGTTGAGACTGAAGCTTCTCCTGGGAGGAGAGCTTTGAAGAGGCCCGCCGGCCACTGTCCCCATCAGAGGAAGTTGAAGAGTCGGACAGATTGGGACACATGTGCAAACTGTTAAGACCAGAGGCACCAGACCTGAGGCCTTTTCCAGACTTGGATGTGGATTGGGAAATTAGCAAGGCTTCTTCCTAATTGAGCCATTTAATACTCAGTGAAGTTCAATGTCAGTGTCATTTTTGGACTTATGACTGTCATAAAGCTGATTGCTTTTGGAGGATAATGGTAATGAGTAAACCTTAGAACCACATTCATTACCGAATGTCTGGTAATCATATGAGCCAGCATTTATGGAATATCCACTCTTGCCTAAGTCCTTTAGCTACATGTCCCCATGCCCCTGCCTGAAAAGAGACATCATTACCCCTTTTTAAACTTGAAAAAATGAAATCACAGAGGTTTAGGAACCTTCAATGGTTTGCTCACAGGTATCCGGGGACAAGGTCATCCTTTGAACCCATGCCTGCCCAACTCTCAGGCCTGTGCCTGGGAGTTTTGTCTGATTGGCCTGATCTGCCTTATCTGGCCTCTGTTAAGGACCAGCGCGGGTAGAAGCAACCGAGTTGACATACAGCTTGCCCTCGAGATGGTAGCAAAAGCAGCCAGAAAGGAGATGAACAGCTGAGTGCTGGCTCTGAGTGTGACTCATCGATGACGAATTTGGCCAAGTTCCTTAGCTGTCCTAAGCCTCAGTTTCCTTATCTGAAAAATGGACATAGCACAGTTACCTCCTTGCTAGGGCAAGGAGTGTTGAATGAGGAGTCCCTTCGAGGATGCTATTGTATCAGAATAAACACCAAGATGCCTCACCCAGGCTTCCGCCACCTCCTGCCCACACCTCTCCATGTAGACCCATTGTGCTGGGGTCTGAATGAACCCTGGTCCCTCTCACCTCAGGGCCTTTGCATGCACGATTTTGTAAAATTCTTTTTTGGGGGGGCGGTGATAGTTTTATTTATTTATTTTTTCATTGAGGAATTGGGGATTGAACCCAGGACATCATGCATGCTAAGCACTCACTCTAACCACTGAGTTATACCCTCCCCACTGCATGCATGATTTATCTGCCTGCAACACTCTTCCCCCTGCCCCCTCAAAGGTTGCTTTTTCAGGAATTCTTCCTTTCCTGCCATCCAGGTTAGATAAATCCCCTTTCTAAGCTCTACTAACTCCCTACAATTTTTCTTCATAGCCCTTATCATAGTTTTTACACATATGTAAGATGCACATTTTTCCCAGTCAGAGTGGGGCTTTTCCCAACTAGACTAAATTTGGAATGGCTGGGCCTCCCTCTTTTTTTCATGACGACATCCCTCACATGTATGCAGCAGTGTTAGACATATGTTTACTGAATGAATGAATGAATAAAAAGTACTGCGTCTGGCACATGGAAAGCCTTCAATAAATACAAGGTATTGCCACTCCTATTATATAAAGTACCAAGAATCAATTCAAGAGTTATATAAAAACACTGGTTGACAATACAATGGTGGCATTAGACAGTGTATTAGTTATTTATTGCTGCAGTAATAGTGAGTAACAAATGACAAAAAGTCGGTGGCTCAAACCATATGCAGTGACGGAAAATCTGCAGGTCATTTGGATGGTTCCTCTGGTCCCACCGCAGGTGCTAGTGGCTTGTGGCTTTAATGATCTTGGCTGAACTCTCTCACGTGTAGGGAGGGGAGTCAGCTATCGGAGGTGGCAGAGGCTGAGACAGCCAGGGCCACTCCCCTCTGCTCTGGGTATTCCTCCTCCAGCTGGCCGGCCGGAGTGTGCTGTCACAGTGTTCTCGGCTCCAGCTCTGAAACGTATTGCATTGACTTTAGGGAAGGACCAGGGCACAGGAAGCAGAGGAACTCTAGCTGGGCACAGTAGATTTCTTCCCACAAGTTTGTATTTTAGGCCTGTTATCCAGCTGCCGCTGATTACAAGCTTCAATGATAAAGGACAGAACAAATTCTGATCTAGTAAAGAAGGGAAGGTATATTCTCTGATTTTCCTGATGGCTCCTCCCTTTGGGCAGCAACTTCCCCCTTGAATTCACTGGGGCCACTGAGCAGGGCAGAAACAGTTCTCTCTGAGCTTCTGACACAGTCTGAGACATGATGGATTCTTGGTTTTCATAAAAACACTGAGGGTCAAATTGTCAGGCCTGTGTCAACGGGCAGCAGCCCCTAGGAGCCCACACTCAACTGCATCGTGGTTACATGGGCAACGATGTATTAAACTACTAAATGGCTGAAATAGTTAAGATGCTAAAACAACTGAAATAAGTTGCCTGATTCATTACACATGTTCAGCTGACAGATTCCATCCAGCCAAACAGGCCACCCCAGGAGCACCCCGATCAGACACGGGGGAAAAGAGAATATTCCCTGACAGAGCCCTGATTTTGAACTGTGACCCATTCCTTGGGCTCAGTCTATGTAGTTCTTACCTGCTAAAGCCTAACCTTACTCTTTCTTCTGTGTTCACTTCTGTGGAACAGAAGTGGTTTCCAGTCCCCTGTGGTAACACACATCACTGTCCAGTTCCACCCATGGGGCCATCGTCACACATACATTTATCTCTGCCTGTGCTTTCTTCGTCCCTTTGCCCAGGGCCTGGAACACCCACAGAGTGTGTAGCCATGGCAACCAGTCAGGCGCCTGGGACTGCAATTCCATCCCTCAGGTTCCCCAGGACCTCCCACTTGTTGGGACAGTTTGTTATTTCTCTCTGAGCTCTTTGAAGACACTCTTTCCGATTTCCATCTAATAGACAATACCGAATTTCCTACACCTTGCGACTCATCTTGCGACTAATATTATCTTCCATATCATTCGGCTGGGCCTTCAGCCAGCATCTTTCCTGGTCTAATTTCAGACCGAGGTGCCTCTCACTTTGCCCCTTCGACTGTTGCCAGCAAGATCTTCTCAGGGTACTTTGTAGCTCATGCTAGAAAAGACAGTGGGTTAGAGAATTGCAAATACCGTTTCAAGTACTAGAATGGTAAACATTTAATGGTAAACACATGTGTGTTGGTAATTACACCAAACTAACATATTTTTTTTGAAGTATAGTTGATTGACAATATTACATTAGTTTCAAGTGTATGACATATTGATTCAATATTTTTAGTTATACTCCATTTAAAGTTATTATAAAATATTGGCTGTATTCTCTATGTTGTATGGTATATCCTTTTATCTTATTTATTTTATACATAGTAGTCTGTACCTCTTAATCCCCTACCTCTATTTTGCCCCTCCCCCATCCCTCTGCTCACTGGTAACCACTAATTTGTTCTCTCTATCTGTGATTCTGTTTCTCCAAACTTTTATCCTTTGGAAACCCATAAAGTCCCCATGATGTACCTGTTATAGCAACAGACATTCCAAGAGTATTTAACCTGTGGTAGAATTCAATCTGGATAGCTGTTTAGTTTCCTAAATTAATGGAGCATTGATCTGGTAAATTACTGAAATCACAATGTTATGATGTTTTATGTTAGTTAATGAGTACGTGAATGTAAAGGGAGAGTAAAGAAAATAGGCTATTGTAAAAATCATCCTAGTAAATATCTTTCTTTTCTTTTTCTTTTTTTTTTTTAGCCACACAACATGATTATAAAAGAACTATAAAAGCCAAACAAGACCACAGTTTACTGCATATCAAATCTCAAAATGATATTTTGAGAAGTTAAATTTCTAGGGTCATATACTTTGTATCAGTTGCAGAGCTGGGATCAGACCATAACAGCTATTTGACAATGGTGGGTCATTAAATCTCAAATTTTGATTAATTTGTTAATAATCCTTGCTGTTTTAGAGACACTGATCTGATTGTATAGCCTGGTGAAGATACGCTTGGCAGCACACACCAGATGAGAGTAAAAGCCAGTGGTACCTATGCTAACACCAGAAATGCAGGTGAACGCCAAGGTGTAGGGCAAACTCATTTGCCAATGTCATCACAGAATGCTCCTGTTCAAGACAGAAGCAAAATTTTCGATTTCTTGTCCTCTAGTACAATTCTTTGAGATAAATAAATGCATTTCTAAAGGAGGCGCTTAAAGCATTGCTTTGATTTATTTGGAAAAAAAGATGAATTAGTAACCCACATCCCCACCCAACAACATGCAGCGATTTGACGCCCATATACCGCCATCCACCCTGTTTACATAAAGAATCATCCACACACTAAGGTAAACCTGTCATTGGCCCATTAGTGAATCATCACTGCATTAAGAAGCTTTCAATACCCAATCTTTCTAATGTTGTTAGACAACCTTGACCTTCAATTTCTTGCAATGTGAATAATATTGCATCATATCTACACAGAGCAGTGTAATCATCTTTTCTATTTGTGGCGCTAAGACAGTCAACAGTATTTGATACAATCAGCATGTGTCTTGATACGGAAGGCACATGGTGACAAGCCTAACTGAATGTAGTTATTCGACTGTCATGAAATGCACCTTATGGTGATAAACTTCCGCCATAAAATTGGAAGACTATCACATAAACATGTTTCACGAAGAAATACACTAGCAGAATTCACTGCTGGGTTATTGCTGGAAAACAGCGTTCTATTTATTGTGCTGTGGTTTTTACAGTATGTGTCAGTGTTTGGATGAGCACTACGTTTTACAATGAAGTAATTACTGGGTGGCGATTTCTCTCTTCCCAACAGTACTTCTATCTAATTAGTGAACAATAAATTGAAGTGGGGAGATTAGGGAAATTTGCATGGACAGAGCAGGACCAGCTGATTTTCAGTGTGTAGAAGGGTTGTGTTGTTTAAACTTAAGCTCTCAAACTCCAAGCACATTTTTCAACTTCCTGGTAATTATTTTTTCCTATCCACCGGCTCTTTTTTTTTTTTTTTACCTTAGTCTCTGCTTTTTCTCTGTCTATCTCTCTCTTTCTCTAATATCATTGCATTATTAATCAAAAAATAATATATTAATGGTATAGATGAACTGAGACACACTGTGGAGATTAAGTATATAATCAAGCCATGTGCTTAGACAACCCCTAATATGATAATCTCCAATATAGTTAAAGACATTTGTCGTTGAATTTTATTGTGACCCTGGGAATGATATTTGCAATCCAGTACCCGCTCTCCAGCAATGAAGGATGGAGGAAGGGGCCGATCAAGGAGTCTGTGTGCTAGGAACCTAGCCTCACTGGTTTTGCTGAGGGAGGGTCTTAGACCTCACAGTTCCTCTAGGAACAGTCTGTATTTACATGTCCTGATTTTGATCTCATATTCTCGATGTTGAGTTTGTTTTGTAGATTCATGCCTTGACAAATAGTCACGATCACCTTCAAATTCTATGCATCGTAATGCCAGATAATATTCTTTAAGGAGAAAATTCAAACATAGAGGAAACCAAAGCCAGATACAAATCAAGACAAGTAACTTGGAAAGCTGGGACCCAGACCCAGCCTTTCCCCTGGGGTCTTGTCATGCCATTTGACAGCTGTGTATCTGGGGTTTCAGAATTGCCAGTAACCTGTTCCATGGTAACCCCAGAGGCCGAGGTAAGACCTGGTTCTTTGGGACCGAGGGGGCAGGTGAAGAGATTTTTGAAACTCTTAATCAGGGAGAAGGAAAGGCTAAAATGGAGGGGAGGGGGTAAGGAGGATGAGAGAATGGAAGAGAAATCTAGCAGGCAAGTAATAATGGAAGGAACACCAGTGTGGCAGTACAAACTCAGACAAAAATAGATTTTCAAGCAAAACAGTTTCTAGGAACAAAAAAGGACACTAAATCATAATAAAAAGAGCAATTCACCAAGAATGTATTATAGTCAGGTATATGAACCTAAAAACACAGCCTTAAATATGTATAAAACCAACACTGACATGGTTATATGGAGAAAATAAAGAAAAAATTGTAATCATTGTAGGAGATTTTTAACACTTGCCTACTGGAATCAGGATAGAAAAACATTGTGAGGATAGAGACAAACTAGAGACTTTAAACATTTTAAGAGTTAATTTAAAGGAAGCAGCCACTACTCAGCTTTAGAGTTTGGTTATCAGAAGAAAATATGGGCCCATTGCTATTGGGACATCAGATCTCTCAAGGGCAACTGAGAATTAAGATTTTTCAGGTAAGAGCGTATTGAAAATGTGCAGTTTAAGACTCCGACATCTTAATGACACAATGCAGGCCCCACAAAATCGGGTCCTCAGGCAGGGTTAGCATCCTAGGGACCTTCACCCCGTCCATTTCTTGAGGTCAAAATCTTTACCTGTTTCCCCAGGGTTAAGTCCTCAATGGTGTTTGAAGCTTAAATGAGAAAAAATTTCAATGTAATGAGGAATACATGAATGAATGATTTATTCTTGCAATTTATCTCGTTGACTGCTTTATGCATATGCATTCAGGGGAAATTTCTCATGGTAGAAGGGAGAAAAGCGACAATGTAACACTCTTTCTCTGCCCTAGCAGCTCCAGGCCTTCCTAAAACATGGTTGAATCTCATTTTTTTCTGCTTCTCCCGAGCCTCGCTCATTGGCACATGGATGACGGATGAGAAAATAAATAAATGGAATGACTGCAGGTTTATTATTCTCCTTTAGAATTATCATAATTCCATTGACAAGTATTCATTCAGCACTTACCATATGCCAGACACTGTGCTTGCTTTTCACACGTAATTTGTTAATTCCCACAGCAATGACACTTCTGACCATCTCACAGATGAGAGAATCTAGTCTGCAGATAAGAGACAGGTTAAATCACTCACTGAAGTTCCCACAACTTGTAAGTGGTGAAGCCAGGAGGAGACTGCTTCTCATAAAAGCCCTATGAGACATCATGCATTTCATAAAGACTTTTCCAGTTAACGAGACGGGAAATACTGACTGCCGCACATGTGAGAATTACAGTCCTCTTTTTATAAACTCAACTACCTAACTGACATTTTCAGGAAGACTCACTCATTCACTCAGAATTTAGCAAATATTTTTGAGCACATACTGGTGCCTTTCTAGGCACTGGGAATCTAGCAGTGAACATGACAGAGAAAGTTCCTGCCTGTATGGAGTTCACATTCCAGGAGAGAAAGAATAAACAAATGTGAACAATGAATGGGAAACAAATATTAAAACTGATGCATGTGTCATATAATTTTAAGCCCTTATAAGAGCTATGAATAATGTAAGGTCAAAGGGTAGAGAAATGACGGGGCGCTTTTTCAGCTAGGATGGAAAGGAACATGTTTTGAGTATCAGAGCAAAGAAAGTTCCAGAGAAGGAGAAGTGCAAATACCAAAGTATAAGAAGGAACATGGGTCTCGGTTCAAGAACCAGGGAGATGGAGGCAAGTGAGGAAAGAGGAGAACGGGCCAGAAATAGGGGTGGGAGAGGAAGTCAGAGGAGGGGGCAGGGCCAGGCCCTGAGAGCCTCATGGCTCAGGAAGGATTTAGGACTTTTGTTCCAATGAGAGAGTGAGGCACTGGAGGGTGGAGGGAAGTAGCAAGACCTGACACGCATCTGAGATGATCTCTCTGGTTGCCATGTGGCAATATGGTGGAGGGGCCACCGTGGAGTTCTTTGCACAGTTTGGACTTGTTCATATGGGGTCACTTTTTCTTTACCTGTCAGTAAATTTGGGGAAAGACTAGAAGCCCAGAACACTAACATGAAGTCTTGGGTCAACCCTTTAAGCTACCCTAACTTCAGTTTCCGCACCTGTTGCGTGGAGGTAACATGACCTGCCGAGCCTTCTGTACCATGTTGTTGGGAGGATTAAATGAGACAGTGTAAACAAAAGTGAGCATAGATGACACACGTGTAAGAGGTAATTACTAAGGTCAGAGCACTAATGATCACAACAGCCAAAATGATAAATGTGACACGAAAGGACCATTTTTAGTTCACTGTGTACCCTGTTTGGCTGAAAGGAACGACCACTGCTCATTTAATGGTAGTAACTCCTTATCTGATAGGAATGAATGGCGAGGCTGGTATCACATTAACTCACAGATGCCCTGCTTGGATTTTGTTGACATAGTCCAAATACACCCAGAAAAATTAAAACACCTCTGTCCCTAAACTCTGAACATTCAGGAAGACATTCATCAGGTCACCTGTGTTGTCATTCTGCTGGTGGCCAACAGCTGGTGCAACAGATGTCTTCTGTAACTCCTTTGGCATCAGGTAAACAAGGGCAGGGACTCCAGCAGAGGAATCAGCGTCAAGACTGCTGTCTCCCTACACTGCCAGCTTTTCCCTGAGAAGCTGTTTCCCGCCTGAAGCTTAGGATGTAGGTCTGACTTCATCTCAGAAGGCAAGATGCGGTAGCCGACTGTGTCCAGAATTTAGAGCTGGAAGGGACAACCTTGAAACCCAAGTTGAACTTGAGTTTAAATCCAAATCGGTTTTACTAGTTTTGTTGACCTTGTGGACAAAATTTTGAAACTTCTTGAGTCTCAATTTGCTCATAGGTAATGGTGCTTAGTCACCTGTTGACCTGAAGCTTAGATAAAATCAGAATATGGAGCACCTGGCATATAGTAAACACAATAATTTGTAGCTCTGCTATTCTTTTTTGGGAGCAAACCTATTTCTCATAGTAGCGGGCTAGGAGGGGGCTGAGAGGGCTCTGTTTTGTTAGAATTGGTCCTAGATCAGGTCGAGAAGTGTGGGGGCAAGGGCTACAAGCCTCCAAAGTGTGTTTCTCAGCAGCCTGTTTGGATTCACTTTTCCATCCTTGAAATGTCCCTCCTTAGAGCCGTCTCAAAGGTTTAACAATTAAGGCCAGGGAGTTACTTCCAGACACCGTTGATGAGCACATCTTTTCCGAGGGTGGACCTCTGTCATGGACTCATAAGTATGAATGGACTTGCAGACTGGCACATTAGGAGCCCCAGGGCAGCCTTCTGAAGACCCCACCTTGTGTCTTGTGAAATCCTGGAATATTGCAGTTAAAGCACCTGCAGGTGACTCTTTCTTATCAATACCTCCTTAACCAGTCAGGGGCAAAAGCACTTGAGACCATCTGTCAAGATTAACACGTCACCTCGGGAGTGTGCTCCTGTCCACTTGCACGTGAAACTTCATGTACAATTCAGGGTGTCCATAGTCCTCATGTCCCTGTATGGGCCTCATATCAAAAGCCTACAACTTTCAGGGCTGTTTTGATAGGTTCATTGATTAATTCCTTCATTTTCTTCCCCCTGATCAGGACAGGGACTGAGTCCTGGATTCACAGACTTCAGCTGGATGTATAATTGCAGATTGGATTTCCCAAGAGATCTGAGGTGGAGACTAGTGAACAGGTTTCTTCAGGGCTGCTCTTGGGATCAACACCTACATGCGGAGGAGCAAGAAAGCAGAATTGGGTAAAGGGAGAAGTTAAGTGGAGATGCATTTTTAACAAAGACCTCAGCTGACCTCATGGGGCTCTTTGGAGGTAGGATGGCCTTTATGAGTCATCCCAGGTCAGGGGAGGAGGGCCAGCCAGGCTTCCTCATTGACCAGTCATCGAATGTGGACTTCCCTGGGTGAAGTTTGCCCTTCAATGGAGGCCATCCTTCAGAGGGTCGACCCTGGGGTGCTCTGCTGGGATTACTCCCAGCAGCAGGGAAGATGAGTCCTTTAATCCGGAAGGAAGAGCCTGGGTTACCACATCACAGCATCGTCACATGAAGTGACTCACCAGAGCGGCTGGGACTTGGACCCAATCCCCAGGCTCCTGGTTCTGTGCTCTTTCTGTTCCCACTCTACGTCTTTGTCCATCGCTCCTAGTCCATTTCATCCCAGTGTCACCATTTCAAAGCCCTTTACCATTCTCCTTTGGAACAACTCTACCTCAGCCTTCTAGCAAGGAACATTTCTTTGAATATTATCTAAGCCTCTTCGTGTGGATTGGTAAATGTCCTGCTACTCTTGGGCAAGGCCAAATTACACCTGCAATTGGGGAAAAATGAACCTAAAATTAAATTCCATTACTCATCTCAGGAGCAACACAGATACAGAAAAGGTTCAAAAAGGGGCAACTAAAAAAAATTGAGTCATAACAGAAGTACATGGAGTAATGAGTTTAATTTCCCAAACTCTCAATTCCCACCCTCCATTCCAAGCGTATTTTTTTCTATGCAATTTAGCCATAATTTTAGGGTAGCTTTACAATGTATTGAGTAAGAACTAATTAGTGTGTTTAAGCCTTTAATGTGTCTGATTTGTGAATTGCAACTTTTGGAGTTTTTCTTTTTCTCTGCAATTGCACCAGAGCATCTTTCATATGCTCTCCTTGCAGATAAAGTACTTTGCTGCCAAGAGAGGTCCTGCAGATTTCTGATGGCAGCCAAGAAGCAAATCGGATGCCTCAACCTCCCTGTTCTTTTTGATCTCAGGATCGGTTCCCAAGAAGAGTCCTGCTGTCCAGCAGGGACGATTGGACTAGGCCATATTCATTCATGCCTCTCTTACCAATGTCTGGTCTGCTTTCCCACCAGATTCCCTCTGGGACTCTGAAGAAGGGTTCCTCCACATCAGAATCAGAGATATCACAAATCATGCTCTGCATTACAAAAGGCTGGATCATCCCAGGCAGTCAGTATACGTTTGCTGTTGTGCACCGCAGGAGACAGTGCTAGGTTTCCACAACACATGGCTTTCTTCTTCTCAGGTTCCTTATGGGTGGATGGGACTATGTACTGATTTCTGGCCAATAAAATATTAGTAGAAATGGTGCCTCTCACTTCCAGGCCAGGTCAGTGAAAAATCCCATACATGGTTCTCATCTCACATGTTCTCTGTTCTGGCAATGGAGAAGGAGGCCTTGTGTTGGGATAATGAACCCTGCCTCACACTGCCTCAAAAGCAGCAGCTGCTCTGATCTTTGAGTCATCATTCAGAGGATGGCTTTCCCTGAGAGTCATCCAGACCCATGGGACTTTGAATTAGCAAAAAATAAATCTTTGTCTTATAAAGCCACTGAGGTTTGCTGTTACCGCAGCAGAACTTCGCTTATGCTAACTAATAGAGATGCTTCCTCATCTGCCTTATCTTTTCCCAGCACTGAATACTTACCTAAGGGGTCTGCAAATTCCTAAACTCTTTCCCTCTGGTCGGTAACAGCCCAACAAACTTTGGGCTGTGTTCTCAGTACACTCTTGGATTAAAGTCTTTGTCACACTGCTAGTTTATGTAGTTGGGGAATATTTCTTCACCTTTGAAACTCTTGATCTTGGTATAACCCCAGGCTAGAGTAAGTGTTCATTAAAGTTTGTGGAATAATGAATTAATCAGAGTATCTCCTTGGGGGACAGTGTGCATGTGTTTTGTGCTCAGGTCTTTTCTAGTCCTTTTTTTAATCCACTGCCAGTTCCAATTCACCCTTCTTTAAGTCCCTGGCAGAGAGGGCAAGGGAGGATGTGAAAATATGCCAGAGAAAATGAAGCAGAGGATTTGGAATCCTCACTGTCTCATCATTTTCTATCTCGGTGGCCTTGGGCAGATTAATGAGCCTCCTTAAGCCTCCTTAAGCCATTTTCCTCATCTGGAGAAATGGGGGCTAACAGGGCCTACCTCACAGTTGATGTAAAAATTACAGAGAGAACACATGTAAACAGCTTAGCACAATGTCTCGCACAAAATGAGTGGCAGGTTACAAATGCGATCTGTTGAATCAATCCAATACCCTTCTGCCCCTTTTGATTTCTTTCTCTCCTGTTCCTCTGACCCTGGCTTCCAACTACCGCCTGGAATCCCTTTACTGCCCAGAGACGATCTTACTGTCTTACCATCTGGTGACATCTCATCTAAGCCCATTTCCTCAGACAGTGGCAGCAAGCCTGCTTTGCTCCCTTTAAACTATAGACACTTGAGTTTAGTGAGGCTAATAGCCTAACTCCTACTACTACGACTATTACTCATTGACTCAGTCTGTCAATGACTAATCCGATGCTACTTTGGAGGGTATGAATTTGAAGAGGGGATACCAGCAAGTCCAGGGCATCTGAAGTACAAAGGTGGTTCTGTAATGGCAGAATCCCAGGCAAGAGTGCCTGGCTTTGGCACGAGAGTGGCACTAGAGATTCTCACTTCCTGCCTGAGTCACTCCATGCAGGTGGTCATTGATTCTATTTGTGCTGGAGTTGGTTCTGAGATCAGCCATCCTCACTATAACCACATCTAGGTGTTTGTGAGTTAGAGATGCCGTTGTTGTTTTGTGTATGTTTAAAATTTGTACTTGTGTAACTGGCATATAGATTGATCCCATCCATTCCCAGAGAGTTGTTGAGTTAAGCCTTTATTATTGCTACCATTCAGCATGTCACTTCTAAAAATTTTATTCACAGCATCTACATACTGTGTTTGGTCCAGATTCTCAAAGCCTTAGTAGACCCTAAGACAGAGGAGGTATCAGTTACTGAAGTTCTTACAGGTCAGAAAATCTTTATTAGACTGTGCATGTACCCGAGAGAGCTGGTGTTTCTGCCTTCAATGGGAGCAAAGCGAATTTCACTGTTCTGCACTCACTTAAGCGAATTTCACTGTTCTGCACTCACTTCAGTCCTCCACATAACCCCCTGTGTGTCCCATGAAGCCCATCTCTGCATCTCCCATCCTGTGTGGTGTCCCGTGAGGCTTCCCCACATGGACAGCACCAAGCATCCCCTTGTTTTCTGGCTGCAGGTTCAGTTGATGGGAAGCATGGGAGGATTTTAGAAGAAGGGGAGAGTGTGAGGCTGGAGCACTTGCCTCCCTAACTGCCTCCTTGATGAGTGGCCAGTGGAGATGCTTATGTCCCTCAGTGGGAGGCCATAGCTCCTGATGAGTGGACAGCTCCATTTAACCCCGTCTCTGCCGTGGTTTCTGTAACCACTCTCTTTCCTTACCTCTTCAGGTCTCAGGTGCTCATGACTCCTTCACTATAGGCAGTCCCAGGGTACTACACTGTCCCAGCTTGGTTTCCTTAGATCTGATTTCACCTTTACAAATTGTAAATCTTAACTAAATTCATCTCCAATAGGTTAGTGTTTCCTGCCAGGACACTGGCATACATGCCCTTACCCACTTACTATTTGGAGCTAGATGGTGTGTTGCCCAGAGAAACCTCTCAGAGGGACACAGTTCTTTCCTTCTGATAGTATGGAAATCCCTCCACATTTAAAATTCTTGAGTGATTTTTCCCTCTTACTTTATGTGCTGTCTTTTTTATCCCCCTTAAGAAAGGGTTATCAGTAGGACTTTCCGCTCCCCCAGGGCTAGGATTGGAGACGAGCTTCCAGAAAGTTTGACAAGCACACAAGCATGTCAGCCTGTGACAGTCTCAATGGGCTGAGATCTCAACAGTCTTATGAAAGGGAGACTTTGAAGTGCCTTATTCAAAGGCAGCCAAAGCTTTCATGATCAGGGAGGAGATTCTAATGTGGCCTGATAATTAGCCTAGAGACTGGGCCTCCACCCTCTCCAAGGAATGAGATGCCCTGACTGGTATGTTCCTGAAATGTGGTTGCTCGAAGAGCTTAGGTCTCATTCCTGAAATTTATAACCGTATCAACCATAGTTTTATGAGATACCGCATCATTTTTTAAAAAGGGTTGAACCCTTTTAGAGCTATTCAAATAACCGTTGAGCCATTTGAACTGAAATAGGAGTTAGCTCAAAGTGGCAGTTCATAAATTAAAGGTGCTCTTGTTTCAAGGAGAGGGCATAAACGCCAAGCAAAGAGTTGGATGGGCTAGTTTACTAAGTTATTGTTATTCTCATGACTGTATAGAAGTGGGGGACCATACAGGCAGAATCTGACTTTTAATTTGATGTCAGAGAGTAATTTGAGGCCTTCCGCCATCAAACATAGAACACAACACTTCATGATATTTGTTTATTCATTCATTCTCTCAAAATATTCTTTCTAGCCTCCAACTACATACAAGGGGAAAAATAAGTAAATAACAAGGCAGATCTTTAAGGAATTTCTAATTTCATAGGGAAGGCCTGAAAACACAGAATCATAATAGTGTGTGCTGGTCTAGTGCTTTGTGGCAGGATGGGCAAGAACCATGGAACAGAGAGGAAAAGGTCCTGCCTGTGGGCCTAGGGAGTGTGTCTCGGGCAAAACCAGGGAAGACTTTGTCAGAGGAAGGGGTGTAGCAGCCATTCCTTACAGGACAAGTTGTGGTGTCTCAGAAGGGCGAGATCAGGGAAGAACTTCCCAGCAAAGCATGTCGGGAGCTTTGCTGCTTGAGGAAGCAGTAAAGTCCCCAGAACCCAGGGCATCCTGTAGGGTCGGGACCGATGTTCATGGGGTGGCAGAGCAGAAGACGGTGCTGGGGTCTGGGCGTCCTGCACAGGAAGGGATCTGGCTTTAATCTAAAGCTAATGCCTCCTGCTTTGGCTGGCATTCACGTCACCTGGAGAGCTGGTGAAAATGCAGACGACTGGGTCCCACTCTTTGACATTCTGATTCAGTGGGTCTGGGATGGGATTAAGGAATCTACATTTTAAAAAAGCAACCTGTGAACATCGCCTCTGGAGGTGGAAAGCCTTGGAGGCGAGCCCTGCGGCGGTGCCCAAAAAGCATATCTAGGTGGACAGTCTTCTGTCTTCCTTTGCACTCTTCTCAACCGTTCTGGTTTGGCCCTCCTTTGTGAGACTCAGGGAAAGTTGAAGGCTGCTGCTGAAATGACCTATCTCAGTTGGTCATCTGAAAGACTTAAGTTCAAGAAGGGATTTGTATCCAATGGTTAAGGTCAATTATAGTCTTGTACAAAGTAGAAAATATGTCCCTGTTAGAAGATGTGACATTTTTTTAAAAACCTCAGATACCCAAGGGGATAAAGGATCAGGAAGTTTGTAACTGCACCCTAATAATTTTGGTTGTGGTTCAAAAATGAGCCGGGAGAAAACACAATGTTTTGATTTCTACTTAGGACTGCACACACACAGGGCTTCTCTTCTGTTCTTACAAACAATGGTATGTGTCTGTAGTTACAGATGAGGTCACTCTACTCAAAATCTTGCTTCTAGAAACAGCGAAGGCAGTTGATAGTAGTAAAGATCAATATTTGGATATTTTTGGCCTAATAAAATTTAATGTCTAATACACAATACGAGTGCCCTGTAAGAGCAGGGGATATGCACGTATAATAAAATGCATACATTTTGGAATGAAAAAGGCACAAAAAGAAAAATGCAGTGGAGATAGTAGAGACAGACAAAGAGAAAAAGATGCAGAAAGAAATTTAAGAAGAATGAGACTCAGTGATCAAGCATTAGGCAACTGCAGAGGGACATCTGTGAGTCTTTGGAAATTATTAAATGTCATGATGTGGTATCAGGAGCATTTGCCCAGTTCTACCTGGGAGAGTCATCATTCATTTTGTTAATCATCCCACTTTGTATTGGGGTACTGTTTTCATTATGCACTGCCCAAATCTCAGTGGTCTAAAGCAACACTAATTATCTGCTCGGGATTTTGCTATTTGAGTAAGGCTTGACCTGGACAGGTTACCCCTGCATAACACAGTGAAGCTGGGGCAGACCACCTGGGTCTGGAACACCCAGTTCTTGGTCGTCAGTGGAGGGTTCAGCGAAGGCTGTTTGGTGACCTTGATTCTTCTCCACGTGAGCTTCTTCACGTAGCTGCTAAAGCTTCCTCCCTGTATGGCAGCTGGATTTCAAGAGGAAGAAAGCAGCAGAAGTTTCCAGTCCTCTCAAAGTCTAGACCTGGAACAGACATAGCATCATTTTCACTGTATCACAAGCAGAACTGTCACAGGGTGCAGCCCACAGTCAAGAGGATGAAAAAATGGACTCTACCTCTTGGCAGGTATACAAACTAAGAACTTGTGGCTATTTTTAACTCACCAAAGCTACCAAGAATGATCAGCCATCCTAAATTATAAACATATATGTTTTGATAATTTTTTGTGGGTCCCTACCTAAAAGAATCCTTTTTGATATTTTTTTCTAATTGCTCCCCCATGAAATTTTAATATCTCAGATACACTATGTGTCTGATTATATGTTGTATAAATATATGTATTTTCTACTTAAAAATAATAAGATTTGTTCATCCCCTTAGAAACTGATTTTCACTCCCCTGGGGACAATATTGCCTCCACTGAAAGTACATGGTCTAGAATATGCAACTTAAGGAAACTCCTAAAATTCATTTTGTCAAATGACCATCAACTTTGTTCACTGGATTTATAGAATAATATCTCAATGTAGGTAGGAGGAGTGTAGGTAAGAGGAATCTGCCAGGCAATGCTCAGTGTTGTCATTACTACAAATAAAATTAATTAACCAATTCATTAATAATTACCATCTAATACCCTTCTGAATTGCAAGCCCTGTTTTGGGCAGAGGCATGTCTGTCCTACTTATTTTTGAACAGATTCTGACACAAAATAGGCAATGAAATATATTAATAAGGATTTTAATGTCTAAAAGGGAAATAAGGAAATGGGGACAAGACATGTGACCACGAGAGTACACACGAGCTTATTCAGAGTTGAGTCACAAGAGGCAGGAGAAATTGAGACAGTCAAGGTCACTTTTCCTTACTCAGTAGAGACGTTCCTTCACTTGAAGAGCTTTCCAGGCAAGAGCTTGAAGATGAAACCTTGTCTTGTTCGTGGTTAAATGCCGTAGAGGTCTTGATGCAATGCCTTCTAAAAGATGCGTGAATATTGTTTGAATTATAAATTGATAATTAAGATATAAAGCAAGTCTTATGAGTAAAGAGAGGTATAAGTCTACTTGCATTTTTCTTTCTCATTTATTTAAATACATATTTAGAATTATCTATAGCTATTAAAAGAAGCTTTTCCAATACCAGAAACTAATGCAACATTGTAAATCAACCATACTTCAATTTAAAAAAAAACTTATTGCTAAAGAAACATTTTATATTTGAAGAAAAATAATTTTTGACATTAATATTTTCTTCAATTTAATGTTAGGTTTGTATCTTTCTTTTCTCCTTTCAGGTCATCTAAAGCACTACAGTTTTTTCCTTTTAAAAATAAAATAGTAAAACTTCTATTAAAATAATAAATTAATTCTAAATATTCTAAATAAAATTCTAATAAAAAATTCTAAATAAAAAGTCTAATTCTAATAAAATAATAAAATTTCTTCTCTTCCTAAAAACCCAGTTACAACCCCCTCAAAAAATAAAAAGACTAGGGAGATTTTAAAATAAAACTAAAGTGAGTTGCAGATATCAGTTGTTTTCTGCTACATTTTTGTCGCTGCCGTGGGAAGATTATAAAAGCTTCACGCCTGATTTTGGTGGATAAATTCCCAACAACCTCCTCCCTCAAGGAGTGATCGATATTATGGACAAAAGAGGGGGGTATTTCTTCAATATGTCCATTTGATTTTATTTTGTGAGGCAACCACCTTTGTAAACCACACTAACATGTCAGAAATACGACACTGCCCTCAGTTCCCTGCCCTGTAAAAGATGTGTGGCAAATAAATAAATAAAGAAAGCCAGGAATGCCCGAGTAAGTCATTTTATTTTTTATGATTCAAGCCCCAAAAGGTCTTCAACTGTCAGATTTATTGTCTATCCAATTTTATGACTTTTAGTTGTATTTATTCTTTGATGTTTACCATCAACTGTGCCTACGTGCCCCGTGGTCTGTGGGATTTCAGATTGCTAAATCATTTTTTAAGCTTTAGTTGTATTCTATTTAGCATCAATCCCCAGAGACATGCCATTAACATGAATCATTTTTGAAAAGTGTTTGGTGCAATATGAACTCCTTGTTGAGTCGATCATTCATCGCGATGGAAAGAAATGGTGACTTTCTCAGAAATACCCATCACAGTTAAGTAATCAAGGACGGGACTCAACGGTCAGGGACTTCTGATTGGGGTGCTCCAGTCAGCTTAATCATCATCCCCAAAGTGAGAGATGGGAGGTCAGTGCAACTTCAGGAGGGAAAAAGGAAAAAAGAGAGACAGGGGAGGAAAAATGCTAACCCAGACCGTAACTATTGTATCAGAGGGTGGGGTTTTTTTCCCCCTGGTTCCATGAAGGTGATTTTCATAGCAGGTGAACTTCAGAGAGGATCATCAACACTATTTGAATGCAGTCTTCTCTAAGACTATTTTAAACTCCCAACCATGTTTTCTTTTCCAAGAGATTTTATGAGGTTACGTTCTCTGATTTCTCATCTTTGCTATGCCTACCTCAACCTGGGTATTTTTTCTCAGTTCAAACACTATGTTTAACTAATAGAGATTTGAAGGTCTTGATACTGACTGAAAAAATCTTCTGAAAGAAATAAGTATAATTACCACCGGAAATAAGTTTTTTCCCTTGGTTTATACTAAGCATTTAGATACTTTTAAGTTACAAACCAGTGCATTAACGTGTAGATTATTCTGGGAGATTGTTACTCTTTCCCTGCTTATGTTTGGTTAAGTTTGCCCTCCATATCCTCTGTTATCTCCAAGTTTCATTTCTCCCTCAAATGAATAAATGCAAATACACTCTATACTAAGATTAGAGGACAACATATAAGTACATTCCAAAGCAGGGGTCAGAAAACTGCAGCCCCCAGGCCAAATGTGGCTGCTGACTGTGTAAATAAAGTTTTATTGGCAACAAGGCACACCCATTCATTTATGTATTGTCTACACTGTTTTCATTCTATGGCAACATTTGAGTCGTTGCAAATAGAATGTCCCTCAAAGACTAAAACATTTACTCTCTGGTTTTCTAGGAAAAGTCTGCTGTTCTAAGTTGTAGCTGTTCAAACCTAATCCTATTTACTAAATAAACAATGTTAATACTTTTATTCACTGGGCTTTGCTCAAACTAGAAGACCCAATTGTTGAGAAAAATACTAGCAAATTTTAGGAAAAAGCAGAGGGAGATCATTTCTAACTTCACTTTGGTTTGTTGGCCCTCTGCTTTCAGGCAATCCTGTAGCTGTTATTTTTTTTCTCCTATTTAAATACAGTATCTCCAAATGACAAAATATGAAATTTTATCATATGTATATTTTAACTTTTGGAGACAATCCTAGTTCCTCAGTTTTTGCCTAATTGTTCTGGTATAAACTGAGCATTTAATGTTATTTAATTAAAATATGCCAATTTGTCTAGGAAAATGTAGTCTGTTTTTGTTTTAATCTGTATTTTTTTTTTTTTTTGGATAAATTGTGAGACTGAACATTTTTTCCTATGTTCATTGGTTACCGGTACTTACACTTTGCGAATTCTCTTCACGTCATTTATTTTTCAAAATAGGCTTTTGCTGAAATTCTTGACTAGACTGGTTATACTCTTTATTTATTATTCCAGCGTGAATATTCCAATTAGAATTCGTACTCCCACCAGTGTAGCCTCTCATGTAAGAGGACTTGCCCTGAGCACACAGTATAGCACCTTCTGGGTACTTTACAATTTAAAATATAATGAAGCACCTATGCCAGTGGAAATCACAAAACAAAGAGCAAGTAAATACATTTAGGAGAGAAAAACATATATTAACAATTAGAATTTTATGTCTTAAAACAGAGGCAGATGTTTCTACTTCACTAAAATGATAACAAATCGTATTGACTCTCACACAAAGAATTTAAAGTTACTTATAGTACTTCTTACGGTTTGAACTTTTTCCTTTTTTCTTAAGCTCACCGTACTTCAGGGTTCGTTTGATTTTCATTTGGCACTATGCGGTGTAATTGAATGAGGCACTGACTTCCAGATGATGGATGCTTATGATTGAGAAGAAAGTGCTTTCTTTAAATTGTAACTGACTTATGAAGATGAATGGCTTGTTAGCATAAGCAGCTTTCTGGCTAGACAATTCTGAGAAAAAGACCAAGAGTAAAATATCTAGCAATTCTAGAACATTTGCATAGTAAGAGAGAAAGAGAGAAGAGAAAGGGAGAGAGAGAGAGAAAGAAGGTGTGTGTGTGTGTGTGTCTGTCTGTGTGGTGTGTTTCATGGGAGAAGGAAAGGACCATGAAAGTAAACACACACACACACACACACACACATACACACACACACATAATATAGAATGCACTGCTCCAAGATACAAATGCATACAGATACTCTCCTGACGTAATGGTGATTTTTATTTTTAACAACCCAAAGTAAAATTGATGGGTGAAGGCAAAGCTCATTTTCTTTGCTAGGCAAAAACAACAGTCAGTAGTTTTCTCTGATGGAGGTCACAGAGAGAATTATTCCACGTTGCCAGAGAACAGGGATACAATTCCAAAGGAAAGTGCATGTGGAATTTAGTTTCCCATGGTGGCCACCACCAGTTCCTTCCTTCTCTGTCTGTGCATGCTGCCCTTCCCCTTGAATCTGGGCTGGACCAGATGAAGTGCAATAGGAGTGACTTTCTGGGACTTCCCATGCTATGTCATAGTAAG
Organism: Vicugna pacos; assembly: GCF_048564905.1. Lineage (NCBI taxonomy): Eukaryota > Metazoa > Chordata > Mammalia > Artiodactyla > Camelidae > Vicugna > Vicugna pacos. Next base: position 11,187,903 of record NC_132987.1, read on the forward strand.
TCTGTTCGCTTCCTCTGGGTCCCTTGGGAAGTTGATCCTAGAGATATTGCCTCTCAGAACCTACTCGTTATTCTATGAGAAATCCAAGCCTCATAGAAAAGTCACGTGTCAGCTCCTGGTTGATAACCTCAACCAACAGCCAACATCAATTGCCAGCCGTGGGAGGGAACCATACGGAAGTCCAGTCTAGTTCAGCCTTATGCTCCTGATCAGCCTGCATCCAACTGCAAATTCACAAGAGCTTCCTGGTTGCAACAATTCAACACATAGACTTGTAATAGCTAATAATAAATGTTTTAACCCACTATGTGTTGTGGTGGTTTGTAAGGCAACAAAAGAAAACTGACACACCATGAAACATTTATAAAAAGTATCAAGGCAATTATTGCACAGAAAATCTATCAGTAGGAGGAGTGGGTTTAATATATCCCAGACAGAAAATGTATCTGCCTTCCCACCCTCCACCAAAAAGTTCCTCCCAGACCCAAGAAACGTTCTCCTAATGCTCTCAACAAAGATGGTCAGGACCAGACCCTCAAAGCTGAAACTCAAAGCTTGGACTTCAGTCGCCCCACAGGTATGCATTTCCAGTCAAGTTAGTAAATACTAAATGGAATCTGAGCTCACAAGAGTGATTGAGACATTTGATAAAAGATAAAACAGGAAACAGACAAAGCAAGAGCTTAAAACAAATGTAACGATTAACCTCAAAAATATGAGAGGATATTGGAAAGATAAAATAGAAATTAGCCAGCAGAGAAGAAGCAACAGAAGGCATGAAGTAACTGACCCCGGTAGATGAGGTAAACAGTACAAAGAAAGCATCACTGAACTGAAAGATCAGGCCAAAAAGTCAGTCAGAGCAGAGTGGAAAAAGAGAACAATAAAATGCCAAATTAAGTATAACAGAAATCCCCAAAACGGAGAAAAAATAAAGAGGGAGAAATACATGAAAAACAATTACTGAAAATTTCCAAAAGGTGAAGAAAGATACTGGGCAGATGTTAACAGAACTCACAGGAACAACTGAAAAACAAGCAAACAAGATGATGAGCACTGATATAATGTTACAAAATAACCGAGAGAGAGAGAGAGAGAGAGAGAGAGAGAGAAAGTGTGTATCTTAATAGTTCAGGGTAAATAGGTGAGAACTACAAGCAGAATGACAACTTTTAAACCAACAGATAGAAGTTCAATCAATTTATATAGACAATTTTAAAAAAGAAGATGAAGAAACAAGAAAGCATGGTAAATAGAAAAATTAAATAGACTGTCAAAAAAGCCCCACAATTACAAATTATTATGAATATTATGAATGTAAAAGTTCAACCCACCATTTAGAGAGAAATATTCTGACGACATTAAAAAAAAATCACCAATACGCTGCCCATAAGAGGCATATTTAAACAACAATATTAAGAAGGTTTAAAAACAAAGTGATAGAGAATGTAGATGGACAAGTATAAATCTAAAGTAAGCTGGCGTAGTAATTTTCATATTAGAAAATATAGAATTTAATATTAAAATCATATAAGTGGAAGAGGGATATTAAGAGAAAAAAATCACAGATCAAGAAGTTACAACTGGTGTCAATAATCAGAATGGGTAAAGGACAGTCTCTTTAACAAATAGTGCTGGGAAAGCCAGATATCCACAAGCAAAAGAATGAAACTGGACACTTACCTTGAACCATACACAGAATCAACTCAAAATGGTTTAAGACTTAAAATATAGACCCGAGCTAAAAGTCCCAGAAGAAAACACGGGGAAAACTTCATGATATTGGTCTTGGCAATAAAATTAATGGCTATAACATCAGAAGCACAGGCAACAAAAGAAAAAAAAAAAATAGACAAGTGGGACTCCAACAGATGAAAAAACTGCTGCTCAGCAAAGACAGCAGTCGACAGAGTGAAAGGGGAACCTGCAGAATGGGAGAAAATATTGGCAAGTCATATCTGAAAGGGGGCTAATTTCCAAAATATATAGGAACTCCTACAACTCAAAGAAAAAAAAAAAACTAACAACCTGATTTTTCAAATGGGCAAAGAACTTGTATATACATTTCCCCAAAGAAGATACACAAATGGCCAACAGGTTAATGAAAAAGATATTCAATGCCACTAATAATCAGGGAAATGCAAATCACAACCATGATGAAATATCACCCTATACTTCTTAGGTTGGCTATTATCCAAAAAAAAAAAAAAAAGGCAAGGTTTCTGAGGATGTGAAGAAAAGGCAACACCGTACTCTCCTGGTGGGAATGTCAAATGGTACAGCTGGTATGGATAACAGTATAGAAGTCCCTCAAAAATTTAAAAATAGAAGTGCCATATGATTCAGCAATTCCACTCCTGGGTATTTATCCAAAAGAACTGAAATTACGAACTTGAAGAGATACTTGCACTACCAAGTTCTTTGCAGCACTGTTCATCATAGCTAAGATGTGGAAACAACCTAAATGTCCAAGGACAGATGAATGGATAAAGAAAATGTGATACAATGGCATACAATTCAGCCTTAAAAAAGAAAGAAGTTCTGCAACATAAATGAGCTTTGAGGACATTATGCTAAGGGAAGGAAGGCAGTCACAGACAAACTGCATCACTCCCCTCAAAGGAGCTATCTGTAATAGTCAGACTAGTAGAAGCAGAGACCAGAACAATGGTCGGCCTGAGGAGGGGGAATCAGGGAGTTTCTAATCAGTGGGTATAAGGTTTCAGTGATGTAAGGCGAGTCAGTTCTAGAGATCTTCTGTACAATGTTGTACCTATATTGTAAAATATTGTATTATACACTTAAAAATCTGTTAGGAGGGTAGAACTCACCTTAACTCTTCTAACTGAAATAAAATGTGAATAAAGTTACAAGAATCATAATGAAAGTACATACTGTGGCTTTGAAATACAAAAAGCAACAAATAATAACACTTCAGTAATAACCACACCTAACACCCAGATCTTGATTTTTAACGTTATTCCCAATAAGAACAACTAGGGCCCTTGCAGGAATGACTTGTTCTAGGACTGGGGCAGGAAATACACAAGATGAGCTTAGAGCATCTTGCAGTACCAGAAATTGCTAAAAAAAATACCCCAGATGAAGAAACAAAAAGCCACCCATGTTGCTGTGGAAAGAGCCTCCAATGGCCAAAGAGGGAACAACTCAAACAGCAAAAGCAAATGGAGCAATACTGGATTATTATCTAATGTATGAAATAAATATCCATGAGTCAATACTGATATAAACAAATGAATGAATAAGTTAATAAAAGGAGGAGAAGGAATACTTCTTCCATGGAGAACAATTTCAATTAATTTCTGTAGAAATTCTGTCTCAAAGGAGATGGAATATAACTCCCCACTCCTTAAGTGTGAGATGCACATAGTAACTTTCTTCCAAAGAGCACCATATGGAAAGAGGAGGAAGAATAACTCTAGGGTGGAGAAACCCAACAAACACTGCTTCAGCCAGGTGATCAAGGTCACTGTCAATAGTCATGAATCATGTTGACATGATGTGATGAAAATGTCACTTTACTCCAAAACACCCAAAACCAACCCCTGACTAATGAGGCAAGTTCCAAGACAGGAACGCCCTACAAATGGCACCTGGCCAGTTACATCTCAAAACCGTCAAAGTCATAAAAAATAAGGTAAATCTGAGAAACTGTCACAGCCCAGAGGAGGCTAAGGAGACTTGAGAATAAATGTAATGTGGTGTCCTGGATGGGATCCTGAAACAGGAAAAACAGAACAAAACATTAAGTAAAAACTAAGGGAAGCTGAATACACTATTTGGTTAATGATAATGTAGAAATATTGTATTGGTTCATTAATTATAACAAATATACCATACTGATGTTAAGATGTTAATTACAGGGGAACCCATGTGCAAGAGTATATGGGAGCTCTCTGTACTGTCTTATCAAGTTTTCTGTAAATCTAAAGCTGTTTCTAAAACATAAAGTCTATTGGAGAAAGCAACAAATAACAGGATAACAGACATGCAAAGAGGTAAAAAAATTTATTCTGAGAATATTAAAACACTGAAGGAACTGATAAATCAGATCAACAGACACTAACCAACAAAAATATGCAGAATAAAAAGAGAATGTGCATTCTTTAATGAGCACACACTGAGTATTTGTAAAAATGTGGTCTTGTGCTGGGCCACAAGGGGTCATTCTCTAAATGCTGGCATCTTCAAACCACCTCCTCCTTGTGTGTTCTTCATCCTTGTGTGACTTCATCTCCTTCCGGTTTTCTTTAAATATGTGCTGATGCTGTGCAGGTGAGGGGGTCTCTCCTAAACCCCAGATCTGTATACCTGCAGCCGATTTAATAACTACACTGATTTTTCTAATAGACATTTGTAAACGTGGCATGTCCCCAGACCAAACATCTCCTTTTCCCAATGCCAGTAAATGACAACACCACCCTTCCAATTGTTCAGGCAAAAAGGACAACAAAATAAAACATAAAAGAAACAAATGGAAACCTCTTTACCTTTCATGTACCATGCAATGCTGTAGGCCCTAACTTCAAATTATCAGTGGCATACTGGGGTTTAACACCAAAGAGGATTTTTTTCTTTTTTAACTTCCCTTCATCTATGTAACAAAATTGTTTTCAGTAATGGCCATGAAGTAAAAAGGTAATAATAATCATAAATTTAAAAAAAAAAATCATGGCCAGAAAAGAAACACAGTGATTATTTCATTAAACTTTATGTGTAAAATTATTCCAGAAAAAGTAAATATTATGTCAAAAAATAAAGAATTAAAAAAAATTACAATACAAAAAGTAATGCATTACTACTACTTGATTTACTATTTTTATAGAAAAAACGCAAAGAACTTATGCCTTTATATTTGTTTTTTGCATGAAGGAATTTTTTGAGTTTCAACTTCTGCAAAATCGTCAATGACTTCAACAAAATTAATTTTCTTCAGATATTCAGATATGTCGATCTTCCTTCATAGTTGATCAAAGAATACTTTATAAATGTAAATTACATGAATTAATAAATGCAGAAATGGTCACAAAATTCTTAAAGATAAAATCTCATCTCACAATAAAACGCAGACATTTTAAACACAAAAACTTAAGTGGCCACCCTGAATGACTGAATTGAAGTCATTCACGTTCTGTTTCTTCATTGTCACAATCACTGAGCTATTGTTTATTTTCAATCTTCAGTTGAACTGCAGGGATCACCTGAATGCCCCCTCCCGCACCTCCACGCATTCACCACGCCCCCCACCACGCGTTTCCCCACACTCAGCCCCTTCTGAGTTGGAGCCAGAAACTGAGCCTGAGTGACCAGAGGTGACTCCCAAACACTGTACAAATGCTTTCTCAAAACCAGTGCAGGCATCTGAGTTCATCTGTGTGTGTCGAAGGTCGACTGTGTGAGGGTTCTCTCAAATAACTTCTATCTGGCACATAGTGTTTATTAAAGGATAAGAAAAAAAAATACACTCAACTAAAGCTCATGTGCCTATTATTAAAACTCCACAGGATCTACGATAATTGGTTAGAACTTAGAACAATAGAATGTCTTCTTCCTGGAGGAGTATCTTATCCCTGGCATGGTTTATAATTGCAGGTTCACAGTGACAACAGAAAGCAGACCAACTTTTAGTCAATTTCAACATCATTTAAAAATTTTCTACAGACAGTTCCCTACTTTATTGCCTGTACCTGGAGCTGATGGCTTCCCCTTACCACTTGGAATGCTGCTGGTACAAATTACATAATTTATAGATACCTAGGCTCCCACCTTTCTCCACCTCTACTACTGCCAGCTCAGTCCAGGAAGCCATCATTCTTACCTGAATTATTGGAACTGCCTCAGAACTTTATAAGTGGACTCATTGCTTAAGCCTTTTCCTTCTCCCTCGTCTCTTCTGAACACAGCAGCTGAAGTGATTTTCTAAATGAAAGTTAGATCAGGCATCCCTCTACTGAAACCCTCAAAAGGCATTGCATCTCATCCACAGTAAAGCCCAATGAAAAAGACAAGCCACAAACGAGGAGAAAACAGTTCAAATCAAATATCAGATAAAGGACTTGTATCCAAATCATATATAAAGGATTCTCAGAATTCTACCACAAGAAAACAAACAATCCAGTAAAGAAGAGGCAAAAGGCTTGGACAGACACCTCACCAAAGAGGATATACAAATAGCAAACAGCAAATGAAAAGATGCCCAAACTCATCAGTCACTACAGAAATGAGAATTTTGGGAACTATATTCAATAGCTTGTAGTAACCTATAATGAAAAAGAATATATGTATATATGTAGTGAGGCGGGAAGCCCCATAAAAAGACTGGCAGGACCCCCAAGCAGGGCCACTACTCTCCTGCCAGCACCATCCAGTTCCCTGGCACAGAGGCTCTGTATCACTTTTTGCCTTTGAAACAGCTTACTTACACCTAAAATTCTATTGGTTCCCTGAGCTCACTCCTGATTGGTTATTTCCTTCACTCCTGATTGGTTCATTTCCCTAACTTCTGATTGGTCCACTTGTAGTACTTCATTTGCATGGAGCTCACTCCTGATTGGTTATTTCCCTCAGTCCTGATTGGTCCATTTCTACAAAGCTTGTTCTTAATTAGTTAACTTTCCTTATACCTCATTTACATATGATGTTGCAAAGTGTAAACTGGCAGTTTATAAAAGCCGGTGTAAACCTACAGATGGAGTACAGAGCTCAGAGTGTTAACTCCTCTTGGCCCACTGGCATAATAAACCTGAGTTCTCCAACTCTCCGAGTGCTGCGGGGATCCAGGTTGCTGTCACAACTGAGCTGAAACACATTTTTCTGCAACATTTCAACTGAATGACTATGCTGTACATCAGAAACTAACACAACACTGTAAATCAACTATACCTCAATTAACAAAAAAGAAATAAGATTTAAACTTGTAATGTGATACTACTCAACACCCATTAGAATCTGGGTGCCATCCTTAGTGCAACAGGGATGTGGAACACCTGGAATTTTGGTGGGGGTGCAAAAGGGCACAACCATTCTGGAAAATATTCTGGCAGTTTCTTAAAAAGTTACACCATTTGACCCAGGCATTCCACACCCAATTATTTACCCAAGAGAAATGACAACATATTTGCATACAAAGACTACTGCATGAATGTTCACAGCAGCTTTATTTATATGAGCCAAAAACTGGAAGCAACTCAAATGTCTGCCAGGAAGCAAATAAATAAGTAAATTGTAGTTTATTTCTATGATGGAATATTACTCAGCAATTAAAAAAGAATACACTATTGAAACATAACGATGTGGATGAACCACAAAATAATTATGCAGAGTGAAAAAATCACAAAAAAAAGAGAACATATTGAATGATCTCTTTTGTGCAAAATTCTAGAAAATATAAACTAATCTCTAGTGACAGGAAACAAATCAGTGATTGTCTGGCTACAGGGAAGGCCTCCCATGCAGTGTCTCTTCTCTCTTCTGGGTCGGCACTAATGGCATAACGCAACCACTGCTACTTCTGTTGCTGCTGTTACTACCACCAGCCTGGGTCCAGCTGACCCTTGGGCCCCTGCAACACCCCAAACTGCCCCAAGCACACAGCTGTGTGTGCACCACAGACATGGACCTGAGTGCACCCTTGTGTGGCCAGACCACAGATGATGCTTCTGCTACTGTCGGGTGTCTCTCTTCTGCTCACCTGCATGCTTCATTGTCCCATCTGACTTCACCTACACAACACAAGTGCAAAAAAAAAAGAGTATTTCAAGATGGTGATAAGAGAGCATTAAACTGAGCATGCTGCCCTTCTCTGTTACAGGAGGTGTATGCCCACGAGGCCATCCTGGATCTTGTGATGTGAGGAAAATAGATTCATCGTGCACTCTTGTGGAAGAATCAATTAGTGCACCCATCCTGGAGAGGACCTGGTGTTATTTAGTCAGACAGAGATGTTCAACAACCCAATAATTCCACCTTCCATATATAACCAGGAAACGTCTTCTCCAGGCCCACAAAAGGACATGTATGAGGATGCTTATTTGAACACTGAATGTATATTAGACAACAGGAAGGGAGGCATTTACCCCCAAGGAATGAATGAATGAGTGAATGAGTGAATGAATGAGTGAATGACAGCAAGCTATCATCTGTAACATGAGAGATGCTATAGAGCAATTAGAAGCAATGAACCAGCTCAGTTGTTCTCACCTTGGCTACTCACCTGCGCACCTTTTAAAAATTCCTGATGCCCTGTACTTGAATTAATTAGCCTTGGATGGGGACTGTTACCATGTAAATGCTCTCCAGGTGATTTCAGGGTTGAAAATCATTGAATAAGACGGGCATACAGTAATATGCATACATATGTTAAAAATGAAAATACATCTTATATATATTTACATTCTTAAAAAATATATAACAAACAGGGTATATATAAATCAAGAACACGTGTATAGACAGAGAGCTGGGAGACCAGAAGGGGGCGTTCTCATGCCTTGTGACAAGAGCAGAGCCCAGCAGGAAGAGGATAGACTCCTTCTTTCCTGGCAAGGACTCAGCCAATGAAACACCACGGCTTTGTTTACTACAGCCCCTCCAGCTTCCTTTTCCTCTCTATAAAAGCTTTCTTCTTCCCTTGCCCTCAGAACTTGCAGTTAGCTCACTATAGTTGCAGACCCTAATCAACATATGTTTATTTTGGGTCAATACATGAAAGATCTCAAGGCCTCGTGGCTGAGCTGTGTGTGACCCCCAAGGCAGGGGGCACTAGACCTTTCTCTTAACCACTATGATTTACTGCTTCTCCTAACAAAAATGGGGGAAAAGAGAAAGAGAGAGGACAGAGATACAGAAAGCCAGAGATGAACACTGACAGAGAAAATAGGGAAGAGAGAGATGGAGACACCCTGAGGCTGAGGGTCCATGCAATAGCTATTTTTAGAGGTTATTGATCCCAGCATAATCGAATTGACCCTAGCCATAGATGATCATTAAAAACAGAGCATTTCTTAATCCTTGCCTTTTATTTATTATTAAGGACAGAAATCTTGGACAAACTTAGGTTCAGATCTTAGCAACTCAAAGGTGAAAGTTGAAAAATAAGTGTTCAAGTGAAAAAAGGAAAATTATGAGAAAATGGCAATAATATGGCATAAAATTATGGGTAAGAAGACTGAAAATCAATGAAAGATGTAAAAGACAGAAAGTGGAGAGACATCTTGGATGAGGATATGGCAGAGATGACATGCTCTTCCCAGAGCCTCATATAAATAAATGCTGATATCAGTGTATTTTATTACCAGTGATGTGACCCTGCATCCCTGAGATTCAAGCAGTATCTGCTGGGTTTCTGCACCCTAAAGTTACTATCTTTCCCATTGTCATTCATAACTGTTCTGTGGGAGAGACACTGAGATGATAGAAACGTCCTGTTTCTACTCAAATGTGTATACACTTGTTTTAGCATCCATCAGTGGATCTTACCTGTTCTATTATTTTCTGTTTTCCACATTCCTTCTAAATGTTTTGATTAGAATCTTTCTGTAAAGAAGAGCTGTTCTGTCTGTTTATTTATTTGCTAGCTTAGTTACTTACATCAGTCAGTATGGCCTCACAGATATTTATTTTATATGTTATATTCCAATATCATCATTATTTTTTTGTTGTTGTTCAAATTGTTCCAGCTTGCGCCTTTGGGGTTGCTTCCCAGCTGTTCCTGTGCCCTTTCTACACGTCTTACCTTTTGTGGGCACTTTCTTAATTTCCAACACCACAAGATGTACCAGGCTCATCTAGAGCGTTCTGAGCCTGATACCTGGAATCAACTACATCCTGAGGTGTCTTAGGTTTAATTTAGAAATTAAGATGTGGGAATGAGATATGTTCATTACTACTGAGGTGTAGCTGCTTCTAGATTCTCCCAGTGGATAGAATTGGAATACGTGTGTGTGTGTGCTAATCCCTGAATACACACACCTATATCAATTTCAGGACGTATTTGCATACATAACAGCAATAACAAACAAACTCATATCGATTCTGCCTATTCCAATCCAACAGCATTGGGTTCATTTTAGGTTTGCCCCGTTCCTAATTTTAACTTTATTCTCTAACTGTGAGAAACCTACAGTATATAGTTATTTGTTCAACTCTGGTATATTTATAAAGTAGTTTCAACCCTTGTTTCAATGCTTGTCAGAAAGCAGAAAAAAATTCTACCTCAGATGCACTAAGTGTGTAGAGTTCTTTTTGTATTTCACCTTATACCATCTAGTCTAGCTTCTTTTACTTAGGAAAATGACTCAAGACTCATCTAGGTTGTTTCATAGATCAATAATTTATTACTGATCTCAACAGGTGACCTTGATCTCTTCCATTGGCTAGAAAACCAATTTGAATCTTTTGTAACTGGTGGGCACCTGATTCATGGCTGAAATTTTGGAACAGGAGCTATGGGGGTCTCCGTGCGCATCTGTTTATGTTCATGCGTGCCCATGTGTGCGTTGTAAATTTGTCATATTTCCTTCTTCTGGATGGTACTACCAAAATTAATTTGTACAAAGAGGTATGTTTAATCGGATTAAAGAAAACTAAGTGCTTATATAAATTCTCAGAAATTTAGTAGAAACTAACCCAAATAAATTTCAGGTTCACATGGTTTGGGAAAATATTCTGTATTAAATGTGGTTTAATTTATTGGTTTAACTAATACAGACAAGCCTTTAGAGTAATCAGCATTAAGTATAATATTTTTATTGTATCTAGGTTCACTGAAAATTAAATAAGTTCACGTTATCTCTGTTGTAAAGTTTCTCAGCAAGAAAAAATTACTTGATATGAAGACATTTTCATGAGTAAATTAAACAAATGTAAATAGGATAAAAGACTTTAGGTAAACTTTTAAAGAATAATTATGTTTTATGGTATGGATGCTTAAAAATAGTTCCCAAATCTTAAAGGTAAGTTGAAACTTTAGAGTTTTGCTAACTTAGGTTAAATTAAGGGAATTCGTTGAATGTCTAGATCATTTCCAAGTAAGATAAAATACTGAAACATTAATTACTAAGCAAGTCTAAATTTTGCTACTTTTGTCTTCTTATTACAAAAAAATCTAAAGATATTTGGGCCTGTTAGAAACATGTCTTATACCACATTGGAAAAAGTTAGGTTATGAGGAAATATGTATTTCTAGAAATTATAACTGTATTCTTAAGTTTGCCAATCCAAAAATACTGGCATAAAAACAGTTCACAGTTGCTTCCTGGCTTTCACTAGAAATTAAGGTTTCTAAGGATTAAGAATTCTAATTGACATATGTAACTAAAACCACTAAAATTATTTCATAAGTTTAATAAGAATGTATTCTCTTTGTAACAGAACACAATTGGAAACATAAGTTGTATTACTAAGTCTTTGACTAGAATGTCATCCTGGAGAATGTACCCCAAGTAAAATACGATCAATCAGCTTTAAGAACTAAAGTTGACTTTATGAGACAATATTTGTGTGTATCTGTTTCTGGGCTTCCTGTTCTAGTGATCTTGTATCTATCTCCCTGCCAATACCACACTGTCTTAATTAATAGTAAATCTTGAAATCAGGTAGTGTGAGTCCTCCAAACTTACTTTTCGTTTTCAGAATTGTTTTGACTATTCCAGTTCTTTTGCCACCTTTCCACACAAATTTTAGAGTTGGCTTTTCAATATCTACAAAAACCTGCTAAGTTTAGGTTAGGATTCTATTTAATCTATAGATCACTTTGGGTGGAGTTGACGCTTTAATACTATCGAGTCTTCAAATCCACAGATATCTCTCTCTGTGTTTTTGTCTTCCTTATTTTGTAAGTTTTTTTTTGTCATCTTCAGCACACTGATCATGCATAATTTTTTAAGATTTATCACTTTTGGTTGCTAATGTATTTTTTCAATTATTTCTAATTTCATTGTTAATTGCCACAATAATAGCAAACTGACAAAAGTACAATTGATTTTTATTATTGATTCTTGTATCCTGCATCTGTACCAAACTTAATTATTATTTCTAGTTTTGTAACTTTGTTGGAATTTTCTATGTGGCCAATCATGTTACCTGTAAACAGAGACATTTTTGTTACTTCTTTGCCTGTTATTATGCCTTTTACTTTTCTTTTTCTTGTCTTACTGTACTGGCTAGGTCTTCCAGCAAGATGTCGCATAAAGTGCTGAGAAAGAATAGCCATGTGCTCTGAACCGTCTTAGGGAGAAAACATTCACCTTTTTACTAAATGATGTTAGCTACAGGTTTTCTGTAGATAACTTTTATCAGATTAAGAATGGTCCTTCTACTGCAAGTTTGCTGTAAGTTTTTATCCTGAATTAATCTTGAAACTTATCAAATGCTGTTTCTACACCAACTGAGATAATCATTTGTATTTTTTTCTTTAGTCTGTTCATATGGTGAATTACTTTGATTTTTGAACGAGAAAGTAGCCTTGCATTCTTGGGATAAACCCACTTGTTAAATATATGTTGTCCTTTTATATGTCCTTTATATATGTTTTATAAGAGTTTGATCAACTAATATTTTATAGGCGATACTTCTATCTTTGTTCATGAAGAATGCTGTTTCTTTTCTTAGTTTTCACTTCTTATGATGGCTTTATCTAGTTTTAGCATTACCCATAACCTCATAAGGTGAGTTTGGAAGTGTTGCCTCCCCTACCATTTTCTAGAAGAGGTTTTGTAGAATTAGTTATTATTTTTCTTAAAGTTTTGGTAGAACTCATCTGGGACAAAGATTTTCTTTGTTGGAAAGTTAAACACTATAAATTTAATATTTTTATGGATATGGACTATTCCAGTTACCTACTTATTTCTTAGCAAGTATTGACATTTTGTTTCTTTCAAGGAGTTGGTTCATTTCATCTAAGTTTTTTACTTTATGGGCATAGAATTGTTTACAGTAGTCCCTTATCACTCTTTTAATAACACTGTGGGATCTGTATAATAGTCTTTTCATCTCTCATTTTTGGCATTAGTAATTTTGTTTCTTCTCTCAATTTCTTGGTTAGTCTGGCTAGAGGTTTATTAATTGTATTGATTTTTTTAAAAAAAGAAACAGCTTTTAGTTTCATTGATCTTCTCTATTGCTTTTCTACCTCCCAATTTCACTGATTTCTACTTTCATTATTTCTGTTTTCTTGCCTTGGGTTTAATTTAATCTTTATTTCCTAGTCTTTTGAAGAGGAAGATTACTCATGTGTGACATTTATTTTTTAATATATTTATGGTATAAATTTCTCTCTAAGCACTACTTTAGTTTTATCCAGTAAACTTTGATATGTTTAATATTTCTTTCCTGTGAATTAAAAATGTTTACAATTTTCATAAAATACCATCTTTGACTTAAGGGTTATGAAGAAATGTCTTTGTTCAATTTTTACAAATATTTAGGGATTTTCCAGATATCTTTCTGTTACTGATTCATAATATAATTGCATTATTGTCCAAGAACTTAATTTTCTATTATTTCTATTCTTTTAAATTTTTTGATAACACATTGTTTATAACATAGAATCATCTATCTTGATGATTGTTTCATGCATACTTGAAAATAATGTACATTCTTCTTTTTTGGTTATAGTGTTCTATAAATACCAATTAAATCAAATTGATTTGCTAGACTTATTCAGCTTTTCTGTATCTTACTGATTTTCTGTCTGTTTGTTCATCAATTACTAAAAGAAGCGTCACAGCATCTAATTATTATTGTGAGTTTGTGTATTTTTACTTTCAAATACAGAAATTTTTGCTTCATGAATTTTGAAATTCTGTTGTTATGTGCATGCACTAGAATGGAATTATATTTCATGGAAAACTGACCTCCTTATCATTCTGTAATGTTTGTACTGGATAATCTTCTTTGTTTTGGAGTACACTTTGTCTGATACTAATATAGCCACTTTAGCTTTCATTTGATTGATGCTTGCATGATTTATCTTTCCCCATCATTTTACTTTTAACCTATCTATATTTTTATGTTTAAAGCGGATTTCCTGTAGGTGGCAGGCAGTTGAAACTTTGCTTTTTACCCAGTCTCACAATCTCTCACTTAATTTATATGTCTAAACCAGTCATATTTAACATAATCATTGACATGATTGGTTTAAAATATATCTTCTTGATATCTGTTATCAATTTGTTCCATCTGCTTTTTTCTTTCCCTAGTTTTTTGCCTTATTTGGGTTAGTTGAACATTTATTATTATTCTATTTTATACCAAATTTTGACTTATAATTTATTCCTCTTGTTAAAATTTTTACTGGTTGCTGTAGGGTTTACAAGATATAACTTTAATCAGAGTCTACCAACAAATATTACTATACTACTTAATGTTCAGTTAAGGACTTTAAGAAACTTAAACAGTAGATTCCCACTTCCTGCCTCTCAAACTCTGAGTTTTTTATGTCACACATTTTAGGTTTATCTTTGCTATAAACACACAATACATTGCTACCATTTTTTGGCCTAAGCAATGAGTCCTCTTTTAGAGCTATCAAAAAATAAGAAAAAATAGAATTTTATTTTACTTTCATCTATTCCTAGTCTTATTCATTTCTTTGTGTAGATCCAAGTTTCTATTTGATATCATAGTCCTTCTGACTAAAGAACTTCTATCATTTCTCTTGGTGTAGGGTTGCTAGCAATGAATTCTTTCAGCATTTGTTTGTCTGAGGAAGTATTTCTCCTTCATTTTTTTCTACTTTATTAAAAATATACTGTCACTGGATATATGTCCTATATAAACATTTTTTTAAAGAAGTAAACCATTTGTTCAGCACTCTAAAAATTTCACTCTATTATATTTTGGCTTGCATGGTTTCTGGCAAGAAAATGGCTCTAATTCTCACCTGTGTTCTATATGTGTTGTGTTTTACCCCTCTATGGCTGTATCAAGATCTTCTCTTTATCTTTTGTCTTCAGAACTTTGACTAATATTCTTACATGTGATTTTCAGATATTTATTTTACTTGATATTCTCTGATCCTCTTTGATCTGTGTCTTAGCTTCAGTTATTTTAGAAATTTTAAGCCATTATTTTGAACAATATTTCTTTTGTTCCATTGTCTCTGTCTTTTCCTTATTGGACTGTGGGACTGTTTGATATCATTCCATAGTTCTTGGATGCTTTGTCCTGTTTTTATCTTCACACTATTTTTTTTTTTTTTAGCTTCTGTTTGGATAATTTCTAATGACTTGTCTTCCACTTTACTGATTCTATCTTAGTCTATGTCAACTCTACTTATGAGTCCATTGATGTCACTCTTCATCTCTATTATTGTGTTTTTCACTTCTAGTATTTCCATTTAGTTATTTCTTATAGTTTTTGAGTCCATGCTGAAATTTACCAACTGATCATGAAGGTTTTACTCCTGTCCTATT
Source organism: Vicugna pacos (assembly GCF_048564905.1). Lineage (NCBI taxonomy): Eukaryota > Metazoa > Chordata > Mammalia > Artiodactyla > Camelidae > Vicugna > Vicugna pacos. The sequence continues at coordinate 11,203,334 of NC_132987.1, forward strand.
AGATCCCTTAGCATGCTAATCAAAATCAATCATAATTAATATCAGTCATATTATTTGACATATTAATCATAACATTTAAATTACCACTAATTTCCAACATCAATGTCATATTTGTCTGATTGCTTTGTCTCTTGGCACTTTGTTGTTTTGTCTTGCCTTTTTGTATGTCTCATGATTTTTTGTCAAAAATGAGACATCTCATGTTGGACAATCGAGACAGAGTTAAATAGCTTTTATGGCTGCAAAAAGGCATGATGCCTTTCCTTCTGCTAGGCCTCTTTTACCCCTTACTAATCGTTTAATGAGCAGGTTTAAATTAATCCAGCCAGGAGTTGAAATGTATTTCAGGTTTATTGTTACTATGGTTACCCTCAGTGCTCTGCAGGCTTTAAATTCCTCTGATGATAATTTATGTTTCAGGTGGGGGCTGGCTTGCCCAGAGGCTTTACTTAATATCTGCTTCATCCTTAGCTTTAGGTCTTTCCTTTGCACTGTACCTCAGATACTGTCTGTTTCTATACTCTTTCAGTTACTCTAGACATATTCTATTGCTACTTTTTCAATTTATGCTTATTAGCCTGTGGTTCTGATTTGGTCTCAGTCATAGACAGGCACTGTGTCTGTTGGTCTCAGGTATAACCTTCGCCAGTACTCCTCTCCATCCCTCAAATGTAGTTCTATCTTAGACCAACACATTCCTGATCTTTCGCCAGGATAGAGGTTTTTGGTTTTCATTCTTTCTCTATCTCTCTCTCTCTCAGGCTGCAATAGGTTTGCACCATTGCATTCAGGGTGAGGGTGCTGACTGTCCTTCACTACAGAGATTATAATTTTTTTCCCATAAGAGAGACAAGGGAGAAGGTTGGATATGAGCTTCTTATACAGTGACTGCTATTTGCCTCTCCTAGGCCTGCACCATGAGGGACACTTTCTTGGGACTCTCACTGGTCATTTTTGTGAGAGCATGATGGAGTCTGCAGAGGAAGGGTTGAAAAGGTTAGAAACTCTATATTTTCATCTTCTGTGACTCCACAATCTCTCACCAGCCCCTACTCAACCTCTACCAATTTATTAACATTATAGCTGAATTATTCTTACCAGTGTCCAGCTGCATCTGCTCCAGGTAGGCAAGTTCTCAAGTTCCATCTCTTCCTACATGCATTTATCTCATTAGATTTTAGCTGATTAGTTTCTGGCAACATCAGTTTTCTGATGTGTTCAAGAAGTCATAAACTTTCAGTTTGGTTTTTAAAATTATTGTGTTTGTAAGCTTGGACATATGGGTTTCCCCAGATTTCTGTATCTTAAGTGGAAACTGGAAGTTTCTTGACTCTTTCAAGGTAATTTCTAAAATTAGATTCAGACTGGGAAAATAATTGGAGAATTAGGTTCTATAGAACTAGAATCTAGTGTTACTAGTATTAAAAAAAAAAAGATAAGATTTTTCCACAGGCAAGTGTTCTTCTTTTGCCCTTCAAATATAAAAGGTTATGAGACGTATTCCACTACACCATGACAAGACAAGGTAAGACTAGTCAACAATTTGGCTTAGCACAAGAAAGCAGAGAAGTCCTTATCTGAAATGATGTCAAATGAATTTCCCTTCCAGCCAGCGTTATTTGCATTCTCCTTGGATGAGCCAATCACATCAAAATTATTATTGGGTA